>NW_026991719.1:103695193-108695193 GCF_029215605.1 Mirounga angustirostris
ATACTGCAAAAGCTACTGATGTTTGGAAATGATAAAAAGTTATTTTGCCAAACAAATATTTTGGGGGAAAAAGCATCATACTCTGAACAGATGGATCTTCTGCAATGATTGGTAATACATCTGCTTTTGCTACTTTCGTGAAAATATGAATCCCTTTATATCATTGCCACTCACTGCTTTTTTTACAGAGACATGCACTGGCAACAAAGACTTTTGCAATAAGATTGAATGAGACTTTGTCAAGGACCATAAGTGTTATCAATAAAATCAGATGCACATCTCTGAATTTCTTAATTTGTAAAGATTTTTTTCATAAAATATGGAATAAGAATATTATGCTCTACTCTACCACGTAGAAGTTAAATGGCTTTCAAGACAAGTCTTGCAGTGATGGTTCAAACAAGGGGTGAAAATTTCATTTTTTCTAAAACAAAATTCTCTTCAGATATTTTAACTATATGAATGAGACAAAACTTGAAAAATCTTAAAGTCACCATTACAACTTTCTTGGCCAAAGTCCCAATAAGGAAGAAAAGAGTAGAGGTTGACATTTTTGCAGACTTTAAATCCTGGAGGAAATTCTCTACCAAAATTGAGTGGAGATATCAAATTCTCTGTCAGTTTATTTGAAAAGAGATGGCTGCTAACACCTGAAAACACATCAGAATATTTTCAAAAAAATATTTCTATACTGATGGCATTAACATTAAACTAAAGATTCCTGATCCATTCTTCTGATATAAACTGTATCAAATATGTTAAACTAGCCAAAGATGAACTCATTGATTGTTAGAATCGAAGAGCTTACTACAATTGGAATTTAACTTAAAAAGCCTTAGATAATCTTGGTGTTCACTGTCAGAAAACTATCCTTGCATTTTAAGCAGATATGAAAGCTTTAATTCCATTTTCAATAATGTCTTTGCAAATAAATATTTTCTGCTCTTGAAAATAAAAAAAAAAAAATTGATTGGATACCCAATATGACATTCATGTTGCTTCAGAGGTTAACAGCCTTATTCAAACTACCTTCACACTAAAATGTCAAACAAATTAATTTTAATTTGCTTTTCTAAAATATATTCTTACCTATACACTGATGAAAAACACGTATATTACTATATAATAAATTTAGTACTAAAGGTTGATAAAACTTTGTTTCCTCATTTCTCTGAGCCCTAGATTTCTGATATATGATCAGAATAATACCATATACCTCCAAGAGTTGTATAGATTCATAAATACTGTTAGTACTACTAATAAAACTGAAGCTTCTAGCACTGGGTGGCAGACACCAAGCTGAAAATAAATGTTAATTTCATTTCCTTGTACAAAGTGAGCACTAGATACAAATTATTTAATTTTAACTGATATTTTTGAAGTGTTAGTTAGCTTAAAAAGAACATTCTGCCCTAAATTTTTTAGGCTGCCCATTTTGTTTCTTTTGTTATTTTAGGTAATATCTGTTCATTATAGAAGTATATTTTTTCCTTCCTTTAGCATAATGATTGAAAATTTCTCTACTTACTGGAATTAAAAAAAAAAAAAAACATAATTACCTTTGAAAAAACAGAGTTGCCACTTAGGATCTCCTTAAAGTGGCCAATCAGTTTTGATTACTTCTGTAGTTTGTTCACAGCACAATCACTAATTATGTTGAACTCATTGGATGCTATTTTTTATGTAGTTGTAACTCATAATTTTTGAGGATTGATTTGTAATTTTTCATTAATGAACACCTCCTACTTAGGAGTCAAGTTAATTTGTGTAGTTTAGAAAATTCAAGTCATAACAATAGCTAAGTTGAAAGTGTTAGGTATAAAGCCTTTATTGTTCTCTATGTACTTGATAGAACATAACACAAATTTAGATCTTCAGAAAATGTGGAGATGTCTCTGTAAAACATGACAAGTTTTTTTCTTAGTATCAAATACTTCATGTTATTTTAAAAATCCTCCTCAAGTTATTTATCCAAAATTTTTCAAAAGCCTGCTTACGGTTGTGATGAAGTTTTAATTAACATGACATTTTGCAAAATTAACTCTGGGTAGCCTTCAGATTAACGGGATAAGACTTAAAAAAATATGAACTGTGTGTTTCTTGGGAGATAGAATGAAAAAAGCTCTGGCCATAGAATTAAGAAGTGCATGATCCCTGACAACATCTGGATTTGTAAACTTGGGCAAATTTATTAACCTACATCAACACTTCTTCCCTGTAAAATGGATTGCTGTGAGTATAAGGCCATGTAATGTGAATATAAAAATTATGCAAATGCATAATTTTGTTTCAGGGTTTCCTCAGCTTATATTTAATTATACTTACATAACAACTCCAACAAATGTACTCATGCACATATATATGTGTGTACGTGCGTGTGTGTAAACACACTTGTTTCAAGATTACTGTCAAAATTCCTCATTACAATAGATTCTAAATAGAATGGCTACTTAAGGCATTTTATTTTTATTTGCTACCATAAAATTTAGTACAGGATAACAAAAAGCAGAAGTTTATGTAATTTGTTTTATAAATTATGGTGTATTAAATCATTTTTTATTAAATCTCATAATTATGATAAATTATAATATATTAAATTTAACCATTTTAATGGCTTCAATATTTTTCTCCATATTAATTTGAATATACCACAGTACATGCATAGTACAATATATAAAACAGCAAACCTGCAGATGCATCACTATTTTTAATTTTTTTAATTTTATTTTATTATGTTACATTAGTCACAATACCATACATCATTAGTTTTTGATGTAGTGAGCCACGATTCATTGTTTTCATATAACACCCACTGCTGCATGCAGTACATGCCTTCCTTAATACACATCACTGGGCTAAACCATCCCCCCAACCTCTCAAACCCTCAGTTTATTTCTCAGAGTCCATAGTCTTTCATGGTTCATCTCCCCCACCAATTTCCCTACCCTTCATTTTTCCCTTCCTTCTCCTAATGTCCTCCATGCTATTCCTTATGTTCCACAAATAAGTGAAACCAGAGGATAATCAACTTTCTCTGCTTGATTTATTTCACTGAGCATTATCTCCTCCAGTCCCATCCATGTGGATGTAAAAGTTGGGTATTCATCCTTTCTGATGGCTGAGTAATATTCCATTGTCTATATGACCACATCTTCTTTATCCATTCATCTGTTGAGGGGCATCTCGGCTCTTTCCACAGTTTGGCTATTGCAGACATTGTTGCAATAAACATTGGGGTGCATATGGCCCTTCTTTTCACTACATCTGTGTCTTTGGGGTAAATACCCAGGAGTGCAATTGCTGGGTCATAGGGTAGCTCTATTTTAATTTTTTGAGGCTCCTCCACACTGTTCCAAAGTGGCTGTACCAACTTGCATTCCCACCAACAGTGGTTCCCCTTTCTCCACAACCTCTCCAACATTTGTTGTTTCTTGCCTTGTCAATTTTTTCCATTCTAACTGGTGTAAGGTGGTATCTCAATGTGATTTTGATTTGAATTTCCATGATGGCTAATGATGATGAACATTTTTTCACATGTCTGTTGGCCATTTGTATGTCTTCTTTGGAGAAGTGTCTGTTCATGTCTTCTGCCCATTTTTTGACTTGATTATTTGATTTTTGGGTGTTGAGTTTGAGAAGTTGTTTATAGGTCTTGGATACCAGCCATTTATCTGTAGTGTCATTTGCAAATATATTCTCCCATTCTGTTGGTTGCTTCTTTGTTTTGTTGACTGTTTCCTTTGCTGTGCAGAAGCTTTTTATCTTGATGAAGTCCCAAAAGTTCATTTTTGCTTTTGTTTCACTAGCTTTTGGAGATGTATCTTGAAAGAAGTTGCTGTGGCCGATGTCAAAGAGGTTACTGCCTATGTTTTCCTCTAGGATTTTGATGGATTCCTGTTTCACATTGAGGTCTTTCATCCATTTTGAGTTTATCTTTGTGTATGGTGTTAGCGAATGGTCGAGTTAAATTCTTCTGCATGTGGCTATCCAGTTTTCCCAGCACCATTTATTGAAGAGACTGTCTTTTTTCCATTGCACATTTTTTCCTGCTTTGTCGAAGATTATTTGACCATAGAATTGAGGATCCATATCTGGGCTCTCTATTCTGTTCCATTGGTCTATATGTCTGTTTCTGTGCTAGTACCATACTGTCTTGGTGATCACTGCTTTGTAATATAGCTTGAAATTGGGCAACGTGATGCCCCAGCTTTGTTTTTCTTTTTCAACATTTCCTTGGTGATTTGGGGTCTTTTCTGATTCCATACAAATTTTAGGATTGTTTGTTCCAGCCCTTTGAAAAATGTCATTGGAATTTTATCAGGATGGCATTGAAGGTATAGATTGCTCTGGGTAGCATAGACATTTTAACAATGTTAAAAGCATGGAATGTTTTCCATCTTTTACTGTCTTCTTCAATTTCCTTCAAAAGTATTCTGTAGTTCCTAGAGTATAGATCCTTAACCTCTTTGATTAGGTTTATTCTGAGGTATCTTATGGTTTGTGCTATTGTAAATAGAATCATTTCTCTAATATTTCTCTCTACAGTTGCATTGTTAGTGTATAAGAAAGCAACCAATTTCTGTGCATTGATTTTGTGTCCTGCCACATTACTGAATTGCTGTTTGAGTTCTAGTAATTTGGGGGTGGAGTCTTTTGGGTTTTCCACATAAAGTATCATATCATCTGTGAAAAGAGATAGTTTGACTTCTTCTTTGCCAATTTGAATACCTTTTATTTCTTTTTGTTGTCTGATTGCTGTTGCTAGGACTTCTAGTACTATGTTGAACAATAGTGGTGAGAGTGGTCATCCTTGACATGTTCCTGATCATAAGGGAAAGGCTCTCAGCTTTTCCCCATTGAGGATGATATTCGCTGTGGATTTTTCCATAGATGGATTTTATGAACTTGAGGAATGTTCCCTCTATCCCTACACTCTGAAGAGTTTTAATCAGGAAAGGATGTTGTAGTTGTCAAATGCTTTTTCTGCATAAATTGAGAGGACCATATGGTTCTTCCTTCTCTTCTTATTAATGGTTCTATCACATTGATTGATTTGCAGATGTTGAACCACCCTTGCATCCTAGGGTTAAATCCCACTTGGTTGTGGTGGGTGACCCTTTTAATGTATTGTTGGATCCTATTAGCTAGGATTTTCTTGAGGATTTGGAATCCATATTCATCAGGGATATTGGCCTGAAAATCTCCTATTTGATTGGGTCTTTGCCTGGATTGGGGATTAAGGTAATGTTGGCCTCATAGAATGAGTCTGGGAGCTTTCCTTCTGTTTCTATTTTTTGAAACAGCTTCAGTAGAATAGGTATTATTTCTTCTTTGAATGTTTGGTAGAATTCCCCAGGGAATCCATCAGGCCCTGGACTTTTGTTTTTTGGGAGGTTTTTGATTACTTCTTCAATCTCATTACTGGTTATTGGCCTATTCAGGTTGTCAATTTCTTCCTGTTTCAGTCTTGGCAGCTTATAGGTTTCCAGGAAGGCATCCATTTCATCCAGGTTGCTCAACTTATTGGCATATAGTTGTTGATAATAATTTCTAATAATTGTTTCTATTTCCTTGGTGTTAGTCATGATCTCTCCCCTTTCATTCATAATTTTATTAATTTGGGTCCTTTCTCTTTTCTTTTGGGCAAGTCTGGCCAGTGGTTTATGGAGCTTATTAATTCCTTCAAAGAACCAGCTTCTAGTTTCATTGATCTGATCTACTGTTTCTGGTTTCTAATTCTTTGATCTCCACTCTAATCTTAAATATTTATCTTCTAATGTGTGGCTTAGGCATCATTTGTGTTTTGTCTCTAGTTCGTTAAGGTGTAAAGTTAGTTGGTGAATTTGGGATTTTTCTATTTTTTTGAGTGAGGCTTGGAAGGCTATGTATTTCCCCCTTAGGACTGCCTTTGCAGTATCCCATAGGATTTGGACTGATGTGTTCTCATTCTCATTGGTTTCCATGAATTGTTTAAGTTCTTTTTTGATTTCCTGGTTGACCAAAACATTGTTGAGCAGAGTAGTCTTTAGCTTCCAAGTGTTTGAATTTCTTCCAAATTTTTTCTTGTCATTGAGTTCCAGTTTTAAAGCATTATGGTCTGAGAATATGCGGGAATAATCTCAATCTTTTTGTATTGGTTAAGACCTGATTTGTGACCCAGTATGTGGTCTATTCTGGAGAAAGTTCCATGTGCGCTCGAGAAGAATGAATATTCTGTTGTTTTAGGGTGGAATGTTTTGTATATATCTATGAGGTCCATCTGGTCCAGTGTGTCATTCAAAGCTCTTGTTTTCTTGTTGATTTTCTGCTTAGATGATCTGTCTATTGTTGGGAGTGGAGTATTGAGGTCTCCTACAATGAACATATTGTTATCAATAGGACTCTTTATTTTGGTTAACGGTTGGCTTCTGTAGATGGCTGCTCCCATGTTGGGGGTGTATATCTTTACAATTGTTAGATCTTCTTGTTGGATAGACCCTTTAAGAATGATGTAGTGTCCTTCTGTGTCTTTAACTACAGTCTTTAGTTTAAAATCTAATTTGTCTGATATAAGAATTGCTACCCAATCTTTCTTTTGAGGTCCATTGGCATGGAAGATGGATCTCCATCCTCCCTTCTTGTCTATTAATCGGTCTTCTAGATCACTAATTCATTTTTCTGCCTTGCTTACCCTAGCTGTTAGAGTATCTAGATTGGATCTCATTGATAGCATTTTTATGTTCTGACAATTCAGGTTTCATTTCTGCCTTTAGATACTCTCTGTTGCCATTAATCAATTTCTCCATTCTAGCTATTGTCTTCACAATTGCTACCCTGAATTCCATCTCTGAAATCTAGGTTATATCTGTATCTATTTGTAAATCTGTGGCACTAGTGATAGTCTCTGAGATTTTCCTATTTTGCGGGTTCCTCCCCCTAGTCATTCTGTTGGGTGGTGGTTGAGGGAATGTACAGAGTCCAAATATTTGACCACAACCCAAGGAAGATGCACCTGTTTTATAGGGACCTCTAGGTTTCTGGCCTCTTGTTTTCCCAGCCTGTCTTTGGGGGACAGGCCTGCCATGCTATTACTCAGGCAACCATGTTTGGGTAGAGTTACCCTGTGGTGGGGAATGGGCTCAGTGAAAACTGGTTTTGGGGGCTTTTATTCTCTGGTCGCTTTCCCTGGTGGCTTTCCACGCCTCTTCCGAGAGTCAGAGCAGAAGAGATCATTTCCAACCTTCTGCCTCAGAGCAGAGAGATTGCAGTCTGTTCCTCAGTGAGCTCTCCAGGCTACTCTGTTTCTGTCTGTGCTGTTATAAACTTCAGTGTCCTGGGTTGTGCACCCCTCAGCAATGCTCCCAGTCCTCGCCTGTTGGCTCCCTCCTTCTTCCGTTATCCTCCAATATGTGCCCATGGAATCACAGCTCCCCACTTAGTATCTCAAAACCAAATGCCTGCAATATTCTGTTTGTAGAGATCCAGATCTGTCTTCTTACATCTCAGGCTGATTTCATGGTTGTTCAGAGTGGTCTGGTAGATATCCAGCTCAATTCTCGGTATGGGTTGGAATAGGCTCCCCTACTCCTCCTCTCTTTTTCTTGAGTTTAATGTTACACAGTTGTTGCATAGAGACAACTGTAAGAACCAAGAATGTTCAGCTGCTGCATGAATTTACTGCATGCTAGTTTGAAGAAGCTGATGCTGTAACTGACTGTAATTGTGTCGCATCACTATTTTTAAAACATTTTAGAGTTTTTTGTAATTGTCTTACAGTAAGGATTTTCAAGTTATCTGCAACACTATAATTACACTTGAACTCTTTAAGTTCAGGGCAAAATCTGGATGAGAAGAAATAGGGAAAATACAACAACAAAAACTGTTTTTCCAGAATTACTAGGAATGTACTTAATAAGAAAAGAAAAGGACCTAAAGAAAAATCTGCAGGGCATGCATAACAAATTGAACATATAGAGAAGAAATAAAGCTTCTACTTGGCTAGGAAGAGTTAATAATTTAATAATATCAACTGTCCTTAAGCTAGTAATAAAATCTAACCCTTTTGGCTGTCCATATTTACAAATAAAAAATTAAAACGATGACAGGAATCCCTGTTTTTATAGGTGATATTCAGATTGGTAGGGCTTGCTGCAGGATAATCATGTAAAGACCCAGACATTTTTATGAGTTCCACATATTATTGCTTGATATATGTTCTATAAGGATATATTTAGGTGTAAGGATGTTCATCACTGTAATACAAAAGTGAAAAGTTAGAACTATCAGAAATGTCTAGTGTTAATGGATTGTTTAGATACATTAAGTTACACGGATATTATATAGCTTTGAAGATATTACATTGTAGCATAAAATTTTGACATGGTAATATGGTCATGCTGATGTTTACAGCTTATCTTCTACAGAGTTTTGTTCATGCCAGGATGTCTTAGAAGTATATTACAGATTTTAATTCATTTAATTTTCATGAAAGCTCTATGATAGGTATTACTATTATTATTTCCATTTTACAGATGGGAAACTGTGGCACAGATATATATGTATATATATAAAGTGATCACAGTCATAAAACTATGAAGTAGAGGAGCTTGATAGTCCAGGTCTAGATTTTGTATACTTGTATTTTAAGTATATAAGAGGGCATTTCAAAATAACAGTGAACAGTGTAATTTTAAATTTGTAAATCAATTAGGTTAATACCTATTTTGTATATGTAGATGTATTTAGAAAAAATGAGTTAATATAAGCCAACATTTTAAGAATGTTTATGAGTTATTTTTTTCTCAAACTTTATTTATTTATTTAATTTTTTTTTTAAGATTTTATTTATTTATCTGACAGAGAAAGACAGTGAGAGAGGGAACACAAGCAGGGGGAGTGGGAGAGGGAGAAGCAGGCTTCCCGCTAAGCAGGGAGCCCAATGCGGGGCTTGATCCCAGAACCCTGGGATCATGACCTGAGCTGAAGGCAGACACTTAATGACTGAGCCACCCAGGCGCCCCTTGTTTATTTATTTTTAATTATTTTTTATTATGTTCAGTTAGCCAGCATGTACTATATCATTAGTTTTTGATGTAGTGTTCAGTGATTCATTAGTTGCATATAACATCCAGTGCTCATCAGAACACTTGCCCTCCTTAATACCCATCACCTGGTTACCCCATCCCCCCACCTCCCTCCCTTCTGTAACCCTCAGTTTGTATGAGTTACTTTTTTATTTGTTTTTGGAATTTTTCTTATTTTCCAATTTCTCTATGGCTAATTTATACTCCCTTGGAAAGTATCCAAGTATTCAAATACTAAAACAGAAATGTGAATCCTGGTGTTTTCATCTGCTCAGGCTGCTATAACAAAATACCATAAAATGGGCAGCTTTTACATCAAATACTTATTTCTCGAAGTTTTGGGGCTAAGAAGGCCAAGACCAAGGTGTCCATTCAGTGTCTGGTGAGAGCTCTCTTCCTCATCTGCAATTGGCTGCCTTATTACAGTATCTTCACATAGCAGAGAGATAGCTCTCATGCTTCTTTCCCTTTTTATAAGGACATTAATTCCATCATAAAAACCCCAACCTCATGACCAAATCTAACTCTTATTACCTCTCAAAGGCCTCACCTCCAAATACCATCACATTGGGGATTAGAGCTTCAAAATATGAATATTATGGGGACACAAACATTCAGTCTGTAACGCCTGGCATAAAAATACTCTAATAGCACAGTGCTTGCCACAATGTAAACCAATAAGTAACAATTCATGCTAATAGGAAAGCATCAGGAAATTGTTACAGACATCTGATTACATTTAGTGTAGTTTGTATATTTTTAAAATGTGTGCAAGAGAGAGAAAAAAGGCCATTTTGTGAGAATTGCCAAATAATGGCATTTTTTACATATAAAAATGACATAATACAGACACAAAGAATTGAATAGTGAAAACTTTTTAGAAAATAAAGATGACTTTTGAGATGATTTGAGGTGACAAACTTACATTTAGTTGCTGGTTTAAAAACAAAATTTGAGTAAACTAAATTTTAAAATGAATTTTTTGTCACTCTATATATTTACCTCAGAACTGGTGATTTTGATTTCTCTATGCCACTCACATTTTCATTTTTCCTTTAAAGTATGTTAAATACCACATTTAATCATTTCTGTATTTGAGGAAAATAGTGGCCTTACCCTAAAATAAAATCAACAAAATAAAATTTGACAAGGATAATTAGGAAGTTCCATATCTTGTTTCAAAATGCCATCTGCTAATGTTGTTATAGAGGGGATTTCTAAGCTACAAGGAACTGGATAAATCCCATCCAAATTAGAAACACTGTAATTATAAATAAGAAGAAATAATTCTAGTACTCATATTAATAGTAACAGTAATACTAATCTAAAACCAGAGCAAATATTATTATTAAGTCAGATATCAATCCTAATTAATTATAATTATAATATTAATATTAAGCAAACAGGGCACCTGGGTGGCTCAGACAGTTAAGCATCTGCCTTCGGCTCAGGTTATGATCTCGAGGTCCTGGGATTGAGCCCCATGTTGGGCTCCCAGCTCAGCAGTGGGTCTGCTGCTTCCTCTCCCTCTGCCTCTCCCCTTGCTTGTGCTCTCTCTGTCTCTCTCTCAAATGAATAAATAAAATCTTTTAAAAAATTAAGCAAGCAATCATTTTGCATTATGTTAAGATTTTTTATGCACGTTCATTAAATCCTCACAACAACCTTATAAAGAAGACATCATTATTTCTACTCTGTAAGTAAAAAAAAGAAAGAAAGAAAGAAAGGAAAGTTTGCATATTTAAGTTCTCTGAAATCTCACAGCTAGAAAATGACAGAACCAGGATTATGTACCAAGTCTGCTTGTTTCTAGAGAGCTGTGATTCTTCCCCACCCCAGATTCTTCCTACAATTTCCTGTAGGAATTTGAAAAACAGATAAAGAAGTGAAAAGAAGTTAACCCAAGTACCTTGAATAAAGCATTTTTTTGGCTCTAGGGAAATACTAAAAGTTAGTTTTCTACTAACACTGTAGCAGATACAATGAACTCTTGATGTTCAGTGGTGTTTCACTAATATGGTTTTGTCTCCAGAGTTTCTGCTTCTTCACTTGTAATTACCATTTTTTCTTATTCCATAATTCCTTGTATTTTATTGTGCTATTTTTGCTAAAGTGTTTCCTAGCATTAATGCATTTGAAAATGTTACCATAAAATTTTATATAATCTGAGTACTTTGAAAAGAACATATTGATCTACTGGTTAGTTATAATTGATTCAGTAAGTGATTGACCTTACTGTGTGTATCAAATATCGGTTTCCTTTGTTCTTTAATTGCTTTTGAAAACTTATTTTGATTCTTCAGATGAAAGGGATCAATGTGTATTGCAAACAAGGCTCACACATCATCTTTTATGACTCTAGCATCAACACTTATTTATGACATGTTAAGGTTATATTTTATGATGGGTTTATGCATAGGCATTTTCTTTCCTTGTTATGACCAATTGACATATCTGAAACAACAATCTGTAAAAAAAAAAAAAATTGTATCCATTCCATGGATCTGAATGACACTAAATAGAACACATGATCTTGCTTGCTGACAGTTCCATGTGAACAATAACAGCTATTTGAGGACAGCTGTTCAAGGTTCTGTGTGCAGGTTTTGACCATGGACAAAACAAACCTAATTGACCCATTTGGGGACTATAACATTGGTCTCAGGCAAAGGAACTGAGCTAACTGGACACAGGCAGAAAACAATTTTCCATTCCTCTTAGAAAGAATATGCTTATATATAGCCCTTCATTTTATTTTTAGGTTTTTTTGTAAATTTTTATAAGATTTTATTTTTAGGTAATCTCTACACCCAACATGGGGCTTGAACTCAGGACCCTGAGCTCAAGAGTCACACACTTCACTGAGCCAGCCAGGGACTCTTATATATAGCCCTTTAAACCCTGCTGTTTATCTTTAATGTGAGACAGCATCTAAATACTTTCTCACATTCATAAATTGCAGTTTTTTTCATATTCCTAATTCTCACTACATTCAAATCTAGTTCAATGTAAAAACAGTGCCACTGAACACTGTATTTCTGATTTAATTCCACATTAAGGTAATTCAAACTGAAGTTACATATTTCAAATGATAAAATTTAAAATAATAAAAAAAAATTCTGGAACCTTTCCACTCCACAGAAAATAAAACCCCTCTGACTTTTGTTTTTGAAAATCTTCTTTAATCAAAGGCTAACCTAGGCTCTAAAATAGTTAGCTTTCCTGACAGGCTCAACTTGCTTACTGAGATTTATTTTTTTTTTAATTTTTAGTTTCATTTTTTCTCAAAATTTTATTTAAATTCCAGTTAGTTAACATACAGTGTAACATTAGTTTCAGGAGTAGATTCTAGTGATTTATCACTTAAATGCAACACCCAGTGCTCAAATGCAACACCCAGTGCTCATCACAAGTGTCCTCCTTAATACCCCTCACACATTTAACCTATCCCCTGCCCACCCCCTCTCCAGCAACTCTCAGTTTGTTCTCTATAGTTTAGAGTCTGTTTTCTGGTTTGCCTCCCTTTACCGCCCCCCCATGTACATCTGTTTTGTTTTTTTTTTTAATTCCACATATGATTGAAATCATACACTATTTGTCTTTCTCTGACTTGTTTTGCTTAGCATAATACTATCTAGCTCCATCCGTGTTGTTGCAAATGGCAAGATTTAATTCTTTTTGATGGCTATTATTCCATTGTATATATATACCACCTCTTCTTTATATATTCATCAGTTAATGGACATTTGGGCTCATTCCATACTTTGGCTATTGTTGATAATGTTGCTATAAACACTGGGGTGCATGTATCCCTTTGAATTACTGTTTTTGTATCCTTTGGGTAAATACGTAATAGTGCAATTGTTGGATCATAAGTAGTTCTATTTTTAACTTTTTTGAGGAAACTCCATACTGTTTTCCACAATGGCCACACCTGTTTGCATTCCCACCAACAGTGTAAGAGGGTTCCACTTTCTCCCCATTCTCACCAACACCTGTTGTTTCTTGTGTTGTTAAATTTAGCCATTCTAAGAGGTGTGATGTGGTATCTCATAGTTTTTATTTGTATTTTCCTGATGATGAATGATGTTGAGCATCTTTTCATGTGCCTGTTACCATCCATACGTATTTTTTTGAAAAATGTCTATTCATGTCTTCTGCCCATTTTTAACTGGATTATTTGTTTTTTAGTGTTGAGTTTGATAAATTCTTTATAGATTTGGATATTAACTCTTTATCAGATATGTCATTTCAAAGTATTTTCTCCCATTCCATAGGTTGCCTTTTAACTCTGTTGATTGTTTCCTTCCCTGTGCAGGTCTTCTTATCTTGATGAAGTTCCAATTTTTCATTTATGCTTTTGTTTCCCTTGCCTCAGGAAATATATCTATTAGTAAATTGTCATGGCCAATGTCAAAGAGGTTGCTGCCTGTGTTCTTCTCTAGGATTTTGGTGGTTTTCTGTTTCACATTTAGGCTTTTATCCATTTGGAATTTATTTTTGTGTGTGTTTGATGTAAGAAAGTGGTCCAATTTCATTCTTCTGCATGTTGCTATCCAATTTCCCCAACACCATTTCCTGAAGAGACTGTCTTTTTTCCATTAGATATTCTTTCCAGCTTTACTGAAGATTAGTTGACCATATAGTTGTGTATCAACTTCTGGGTTTTCTCTTCTATTCCATTGATCTATGTAGCTGTTTGTGCCAGTACCATACTGTCTTGATCACTACAGGTTTGCAATATAATTTGAAGTCCAGAATTGTGATGGCTCCAGCTTTGCTTCTCTTTTTCTTTTTTTTTTTTTTTAAGATTTGATTTATTTATTTGAGAGAGAGAATGAGAGAGAGAGAGAGAGAGAGAGCACACGAGAGGGGGGAGGGTCAGAGGGAGAAGCAGACTCCCTGCTGAGCAGGGAGCCCGATGTGGGACTCGATCCCGGGACTCCAGGATCATGACCCCAGCCGAAGGCAGTCGCCCAACCAACTGAGCCACCCAGGCGCCCTGCTTCTCTTTTTCAAGATTGCTTTGGCTATTTGGGGGTTTTGTGGCTCCATACAAATTTTAGGATCATTTGATCCAGCTCTGTCAAAAATGCTGGTGGTATTTTGATAGGCATTGCATTAAATATGTAGAGTGCTTTGGGTAGTATAGACACTTTAACAAAATGTGTTCTTCCAATCCATGAGCATGGAATCTTTTTCCATTTCTGTGTGCCATCTTAATTTTCTTTCATAAATGTTTCATAATTTTCAGACTATAGATCTTTTAACTCTTTGGTTAGGTTTGTTCCTAGATATCTTGTTTTTTGGTGCAATTATAAATGGTTTCCTTGATTTCTCTTTCTGCTGCTTCATTATTGGTGTACGGAAATGCAACAGATTTTTGTACATTGATTGTGTATTCTGAGACTTTACTGAATTTGTGTATCAGTTCTAGCAATTTTTCTGGTGGAGTCTTTTGGGTTTTCTATGTAGAGAATCATGTGGCCTGAAAATAGTGGAAGATTGACTTACTGCTTTGGATGCCCTTTATTTCTTTTTGTCCTGATTCCTGAGGCTAACGTTTCTAATACTATGTTAAATAACAATGGTGAGAATAGACATCCATGTCTTGTTCCTGACCATAGATGAAGAACTCTCAGATTTTCCACATTGAAGATGGTATTAGCTGTGTGGCCTTCCTATATAACCTTTGTGATGTTGAGGTATATTCCTTCTATCCTTAGTTTGTTGAGGTTTTTTATCAAGAGTGGATGCTATACTTTTCAAATGCTTTTTCTGCATCTATTGAGAGGATCATATGGTTCTTATCTTTTATTAATATGCTATGTCACATGATTTGTGATACTAAACCATCAAACCTGATTTTGTGGAATGATTATTTAATGTACTGTTGGATTCAATTTGCAGTATTTTATTGAGAATTTTTGCATCCAGGTTCATCAGGGATATTGGCCTGCAATTCTCTCTCTCTCTCTCTCTTTTTAAAATAAGAAAAAAACACATTTCTTTATTTCTATTTTTTAATTTTATTATGTTATGTTAGTCACCATACAATACATCATTTGTTTTCGATGTGGTGATCCATGATCCATTGTATTTGTATAACATGCAGTGCTCCATACAGTACGTGCCTTCCTTAATACCCATCACCAGGCTAAGCCATCACCCCATCCCACTCCCCTCTAAAACCCTGTTTCTTTCCCAGAGTCCATAGTCTCTCATGGTTCATCTCTCCCTCCGATATCCACCCCCCTTCATTTTTCCCTTCCTTCTCCTAATGTTCTCCATGCTATTCCTTTTGTTCCACAAATAAGTGAAACCATATGATAATTGACTTTCTCTGCTTGACTTATTTCACTGAGCATAATCTCCAGTCCCATCCATGTTGATGTAAAAGTTGGGCATTCATCCTTTCTGATGGCTGAGTAATATTCCATTGTATATATGGACCACATCTTCTTCATCCATTCCTCTGTTGAAGGGCATCTTGGCTCTTTCCACAGTTTGGCTATTGCAGACATTGCTGCTATGAACATTGGGGTGCATATGGCCCTTCTTTTCACTACATCTGTGTCTTTGGGGTAAATACCCAGTAGTGCAATTGCTGGTTCATAAGACACTGCCTATATTCACCTCTAGGATTTTCATAGATTCCTGTCTCCCATTGAGGTCTTGCATCCATTTTGAGTTTATCTTTGTGTATGGTGTTAGACAATGGTCTAGTTTCATTCTTCTGTATATAGCTATCCAATCTTCCCAGCACCATTTACTGAAGAGACTGTCTTTTTTCCATTGCATATGTTTTCCTGCATTGTCGAAGATTATTTGACCATAGAGTTGAGGGTCCATATCTGGGTTCTCTATTCTGTTCCATTGGTCTGTATGTCTGTTTTTGTGCCAGTGCCATGCTGTCTTAGTGATCACAGCTTTGTAATATAGCTTGAACTCAGGCAACGTGATGCCCCAGCTTTGTTTTTCTTTTTCAACATTTCCTTGGTGATTCGGGGTCTTTTCTGATTCCATACAAATTTTAGGATTGTTTGTTCCAGCACTTGGAAAAATGCCATTGGAATTTTGATTGGGATGGCATTGAAGGTATAGATTGCTCTGGGGAGCATAGACATTTTAACAATGTTTATTTTTCCAATCCATGAGCATGGAATATTTTTCCATCTTTTTGTGTATTCTTTAATTTCTTCATGAGTGCTCTGTAGTTCCTAGAGTATAGATCCTTTACCTCTTTGATTAGGTTTATTCCAAGGTATCTTATGGTTTTGGTGCTATTGTAAATGGAATTGTTTCTCTAATTTCTCTTTCTACAGTTGCATTGTTAGTGTATAAGAAAGCAACTGATTCCTATGCATTTGTTTCTTATCCTGCCACATTACTGAATTTCTGTATGAGTTCTAGTAATTTGGGGGTGGAGTCTTCTGGGTTTTCCATATAAAGTATCATGTCGTCTGCAAAAAGAGGGAGTTTGAATTCTTCTTTGCCAATTTGAATAGCTTTCATTTCTTTTTGTTGTCTGATTGCTGTTGCTAGGACTTCTAGTGCGATGTTGAACAATAGAGGCAAGAGTGGGCATCCTTCTCATGTTCCTGATCTTAGGGGATAGGCTCTCAGCTTTTCCCCATTGAGGATGATAATCTCTGTGGTTTTTTCATAGTTGGATTTTATGAACTTGAGGAATGTTCCCTCTATCCCTATACTCTGAAGAGTTTTAATCAGGAAAGGATGTTGTATTTTGTCAAATGCTTTTTCTGCATCCATTGAGAGGACCATATAGTTCTTCTCCCTCCTCTTATTAATGTGTTCTATCGCATTGATTGATTTGCAAATGTTGAACCACCCTTGCATCCCGGGGATAAATCCCACTTGGTCGTGGTGGATGAACCTTTTAAAGAAATGTTGGATCCGGTTAGCTAGGATTTTGTTGAGGATTTTGGAATCCATATTCATCATGAATATTGGTCTGAAATTCTCCTTTTAGATGGGGTCTTTGCCTGGTTTGGGGATAAGGTAATGCTGGCCACATAGAATGAGTTTGGAAGTTTTCCTTCTGTTTCTAATTTTTGAAACAGCTTCAGTAGAATAGGTATTATTTCTTCTTTCACTGTTTGGCAGAATTCCCCAGGGAATCCCTCAAGCCCTGGACTCTTGTTTTTTGGGAGGTTTTAGATCACTGCTTCAATCTCGTTACTGGTTCTTGGCCTATTCACGTTGTCAATTTCTTCCTGTTTCAGTCTTGGCAGCTTATAGGTTTCCAGGAAGGCCTCCATTTCATCCAGATTGCTCAGTTTATTGGCATATAGTTGATGATAATAATTTCTAATAATTGTTTCTATTTCCTTGGTGTTAGTCGTGATCTCTCCCCTTTCATTCATAATTTTATTAATTTGTGTCCTTTCTCTTTTCTTTTGGATAAGTCTGGCCAGTGGTTTATTGATCTTATTAATTCTTTCAGAGAACCAACTTCTAGTTTCGTTGATCTGATCTACTGTGTTACTGGTTTCTAATTCATTGATCTCTGCTCTAATCTTAATTATTTCTCTTCTAATTCATGGTTTAGGCATCATTTGTTGCTTTTTCTCCAGTTCTTTAAGGTATAGAGTTAGTTGGTGAATTCAGGATTTTCCTATTTTTTTGAGTGAGGCTTGGATGGCTATGTATTTCCCCCTTAGGACCGCCTTTGCAGTATCCCATAGGTTTTGGACTGATGTGTTTTCATTCTCATTGGTTTCCATGAATTGTTTAAGTTCTTTGATTTCCTGGTAGACCCAAACATTCTTGAGTAGAGTGGTCTTTAGCTTCCAAGTGTTTGAATTTCTGCCAACTTTTTTCTTGTGATTGAGTTCCAGTTTTAGAGCATTGTGGTCTGAGAATATGCAGGAAATAATCTCAATCTTTTGGTACTGGTTGAGACCTGATTTGTGACCCCATATGTGGTCTATTCTGGAGAAAGTTCCATGCGTGCTCAAGAAGAATGAGTATTCTCTTGTTTTAGGGTGGAATATTCTGTATATATCTATGAGATCCACCTGGTCCAGTGTATCATTCAAAGCTCTTGTTTCCTTGTTGATTTTCTGCTTAGATGATCTGTCCATTGCTGAGAGTGGAGTATGGAGGTCTCCTACAATTAACGTATTGTTATCAATAGGACTCTTTATTTTGGTTAACAGTGGCTTATGTAGATGGCCGCTCCCATGTTGGGGGCATAGATATATACAATTGTTAGATCTTCTTGTTGGATAGACCCTTTAAGAATGATATAGTGTCCTTCTGTGTCTCTAATTACAGTCCTTAGTTTAAAATCTAATTTGTCTGATATAAGAATTGCTACCCCATCTTTCTTTTGAGGTCCGCTGGCATGGAAGATGGATCTCCATCCCTTCACTTTCAGTCTGGATGTATCCTTAGGTTCAAAATGAGTCTCTTATAGACAAGCATATGGATGGGTCCTGTCTTTTTATCCAATCTACAACCTTGTTCCATTTTATGGGAGCGTTTCGGCCATTCACGTTGAGAGTGTTTATTGAAAGATATGAATTAATTGTCATCATTTTGCCTGTGGAGACCTTGTTTTTATAGATTGTCCCTGTAAATTTCTGTTGTATATCACTCTTGGGGTCTTTCTTCTTTTATAGAACCCCCCTTAATATTTCTTGCAGGGCCGGCTTAGTGGTCACATATTCTTTCAGTTTCTGTCAGTCTTTGAAACTCTGCATCTCTCCATCCATTCTAAATGACAGCCTTGCTGGATAAAGTATTTGTGGCTGCATGTTCTTCTCATTTAGTACCCTGATTATGTCTTGCCAGGCCTTTCTGGCTTGCCAGGTCTCTGTGGATAGGTCTGACGTTATTCTGATGTTCCTTCCTCTGTACTTGAGGAATCTCTCCCCGTTAACTGCCCTTAAGATGGTTTCCTTGTTTCTAAGATTTGTGAGTTTTACTCACTAAAATGTGCGAGTTTTACTATTACATGCTGGGGCATTGGCCTGTTTTCCTTGATCTTGGGAGGGGCCCACTCTGCCTCTAGGACACAAATGTTTGTTTCAATTCCCCAGATTAGGGAAGTTCTCAGCTACAATTTGCTCAAATACATCTTCCAGTCCTCTCTCTCTCTCCACTCCGTTCAGGATTTCAATTATTCTGACATTGGAATGCTTCATGGTGTCACTTATTTCTCTGATTCTATTTTCATGGATTCTGAGTTGTTTTTCCCTGGCCTCTTCTTTTCTCTTTTTATCTATTAAATTGTCTTCCATGTCACTTATTTGTTCTTCTGCCTCACTTACCCTAGCTATTAGATTATCTAGATTGGATTGGATCTCATTGATAGCCTTTTTCAGTTCTGCCAATTCAGCTTTCATTCCTGCCCTTAGAGACTTTATGTTGTCATTAAGTGATTTCTCCATTGTAGCTATTGTCTTCACAATTGCTAGCCTGAATTCTATCTCCGACACCTGGGTTATATCTGCATCCATTTGTAAATCTGCAGGATATGTCATAATCTCTGAGTCTTTTCTGTTTTGGGGGCTCCTCCTCCTAGTCATTCTGTTGATGGGTGTTTGAGGGAATGTATAGAGTCCAAATTATTGACCAGAATCCAAGCAAGATGCACGTGTTTTCTAGGGACCTTAGGGTTGCTGGCCTCTTGTTCTCCCAGCCTGTCTTCTGGTGGAGGGGCCTCCTGCACTGTTACTGAAGCAACCCTGTTTGGTCAGAGTTGCCCTGCCCCCCTGTGGTGGGGTGTGGGCTCAGTGGGAATAACATTTTTGGGGCTTTTGTTCTCTGGCAGCTTTCTCTGGTGGCTTTCTACATCTCCTCCATGAGTCAGAGCAGAAGAGACCATTTCCAACCCTCTGCCTCAGAGCAGAGAGATCGTAGTCTGTTCTTCAGTGAGCTCTCCAGGCCACACTGTCTCCGTTTCTTCTTCTGCTATAAACTGCAACGTCCTGTGGTTGTGCGCCCCTCCACAGCGCTCCCAGTCCTGCCTCCAGGTGGGGCACGTCTTTGCCCTTTGTGCTTCCAGAACCACCAGCCAGTCCCAGTTCACACGTGTGACCACGCCGCTCTGGGTTTCTGCCCAGGGGCTGCCTTAAAGTCCTTTCCCACTGCTACCATTCTGCAAGTCTGTGCCCCGTCCCCAGCGCGCAAGGCTGTTGCTCACCTGTGTCGGATACCCACAGCCAGGCTCTCTCCCATGGACGTTTATCCTCCGATATCTGCTCGTGGAATCACGGCTCCTCGTTTTTTACCTCAAATCCAACCGCCCATGATATTCTTTTTGTAGAGATCCAGATCTTCTTACATCTCAGGCTGATTTTGTGGGTGCTCAGAGTGGTCTGGTGGATATCCAGCTCACTTCTGGGGACCAGCTGAAATAGGGTCCCCTATTCCTCCACCATCTTTTTCCAGTCCTTGCAATTCTCTTTTTAATTGGAGCCTTGTCTAGGTTTGGAATCAGGGTAATTCTGGCTTTATAGAATGAGTTTGGAAGTTTTCCTTTCTTTTCTATTTTTGGGAACAATTTGAGAATAATATCTATATTAACTCTTCTTTAGATGTCTGGTAGATGGGGCGCCTGGGTGGCTCAGTTGGTTAAGCGACTGCCTTCGGCTCAGGTCATGATCCTGGAGTCCCAGGATCAAGTCCCGCAATGGGCACCCTGCTCGGCAGGGAGTCTGCTTCTCCCTCTGACCCTCGTCCCTCTCATGCTCTCTGTCTCTCATTCTCTCTCTCTCAAATAAATAAATAAAATCTTTAAAAATAAAAAAATAAATAAATGTCTGGTAGAATTCCCCTGGGAAGCCATCTGACTCTGGACTTTTGTTGGGAGATTTTTGATTATTGATTCATTTTTTCTGGTTTCAGTCTGTTCAATTTTTTCTGTCTTCCTGTTTCAGTTTTGGTAGTTTATATCTTTTGAGGAACTTATCCATTTTTTCCAGGTTGTCCAATTTGTTGGCATATAATTTTTCATAATCTCTTTTAAGTGTATTTCTGTGATGTTGGTTGTTATTTCTCCTCTCTCCCTTGTGATTTTATTTATTTGGATCCTTTTTCTTTTCTTTTTGGTAATTCTGTTAAGGGGTTTATCAATTTGATTATTTTTTTTCAAAGAACCAGCTTGTGGTTTCATTGATGTGTTCTACTGTTTTTTTGTTTGTTTGTTTGTTTGTTTCTGTATCATTTATTTCTTCTCTAATCTTTATATTTCCCTTCTTCTGCTATTTTTATGCTTCATCTGTTGTTGTTTTTCTAGCTCCTTTAAGTGTAGGGTTAGGTTGTTTATTTGATATTTTTCTTGCTTCTTGAGGTAGCCCTGTATTACTATATAATTCCATGTTGTGACCGTTTTTTACTGTATCCCAAAGGTTTTGGTCCATCGTGGTTTCATTTTATTTTGTTTACATGCATTTTTTAAATTTCTTCTTAAATTTCCTGCTTGACACACTCATTCTTTAGTAAGATGTTCTTTAACCTCCATGTATTTGTGGTCTTTCCAATTTTTTCTTGTGGTTGACTTCAAGTTTCCTAGTGTTGTGGTCTGAAAATATGCATGGTATGATCTTAGTCTTTTTGTAGTTATTGAGCCCTGATTTGTGACCTCGTATGTGATCTATCCTGGAAAATGTCCCATGTGCACTGAAAAGAATGTGTATTTTGCTGTTTTAGGATAAAATGTTTTGAATACATCTGTTAAGTCCATTTGGTGTAGTGTATCATTCAAAGCTATTGTTTGCTTGTTGATTTTTTGCTTAGGTGAGCTGTCCATTGATGTATGTGGGGTGTTAAGTTTCCCTACTATTATTGTATTATGGTATTATGCTCTCAAGTTGGGGGCATAAGTATTTACAATTATGATATCTTCTTGTTGTATAGTCCCCTTTGTTATAGTGTCCTTCTTCATTTCTTGTTATATTGTTTGGTTCAAAATTTCATTTGTCTGATAAAAGTATTGCTACTCCAGCTTTCTTTTGACATCCATTTTCATGATAAATTGTTCTCTCTCCCCTCAGTTTCAATCTGCAGGCCAAGTGTCTTGAAGTCTCAAATGAGTCTCTTTTAAGAAGTATATAGATGGATCTTGTTGTTTTTGTTTTTAATCCTTTCTGACACCATATGTCTTTGACTGGATCATTTTAGTCCATTTACATTCAGAGTAATTATTGACAGATATGAGCTTAATGCCATTGCATTATGTGTTAAGCTGTTGTTTCTGGAGATTTTCTCTGTTCCTTTCTAGTCTTTGTCACCTTTGTTCTTTCTTTCCCACTCAAAAATTTTCTTTTAATATTTCCTGTAGGGGTAGTATAGTGGTCACTAACTCCTATAGTTTTTGTTTGTCTGGGAAACTCTTTATCTTTCCTCTATTCTGAACGAAGTTTGCTGTGATTAATAAAAATCTCTCAGTCCAAGCCCTACTTTGAATCAGTCTGTGACCCCAGCAAGAAAATTTGCCTCTTTGCTGCTATTTTGTCATTTGTGAAATGGGGATGATAATAGTGATTTGGCACATAGAATTACTGTGCAGAATTACTGCAAAGTACTTAAAAAATATGAAGTGTTATACAAATTATTGCTAACTGTAATATTCATACTACATGTGGATATCCTATGAAAAAGTTATATGTTCAGAAGTTCTATATTATTGAGAAAGTCTAGTGAAAATTTATGTTGGATACCCTTAACAGAACTAAGCTAACTTTTTTAGCTGCAGGTATTTATCAATAGCAATAGCCATGCATTAAATGAAACAGGTTTCTTTAAAAATGGTAGAAATATCAGGGGTACCTCTGTGGCTCAGTTGCTTAAGCATTGAACTCTTTATCTCACCTCAGTTCATGATCTCAGGGTCATGAGTTCAAGCCCCTTGTTGTGGTCCATGCTGGACATGGAGCCTACTAAAAAATAAAATGGTAAAAATGTCAGATTGGACCCAATGAGGAACAGAAACCTAAATTTTGCCACTGTGAATTACATTGATTCAATGTTTTCAACAGGCTTTAAAGATAATACTAATCACTACAAATGTACAGTCAGTGCATCACTGTGTCATGTCTTTTTTCTGGAAAAAGAACAAAAATGATCAGTGAATACTGGAAGAATCACAGATACTATCGATATTTCTACCTTCCTTTACTCATAATTAATAGGTAAGCTTTATCCTTAAATTAGGGTTTCTAACTTTGCCACTATTTACTTTTGGGGTTAGATAGTCCTTTGTTGTTGAGGATTTTCCTGTGCACTGTAGGCTGTTTAGCAACATTCCCAGGACACTATCCACTAGATATTATTAGCATCTTTCACCTTTATTATGATAACCAAAACTGTCTTCAGACGTTGTCAAATGTCCTGTGGGAGTGGAGTAGGGGATCACTCTTGGTTGAGAACTACTGTCTTAAGTTAATGATATTTAACCAGAATATCTTTGGAGATATTAAATAAATAAAATATTTTTATGTTTGTAAAGGGGATGAGGATGGGCCATAAGAAGAAAGCACTGCTTAAATGGTAACAAAATTCTGACTTGTGATTATAGTCTGTGATTAGGTCTTTTATTTCTGTACCTTTTTCTTCTCTATTACAATAGTTGTAGTGTATCTTCTTCTCCTTTTCTTATTTCCCAAATAAAGCAAACTGCTGGAAGTTCTGTGAGTGTCAATAACTAAGTTTTTGGATGATGTCAATCACAACATCATCCCCAAAGCAAGATCCTTTCAGACACCATACTTTATTCTCATAGACATACCACAAATGATAGCCTATTTCCTTTCACTATCAACAAGACAACCCTTGCTTTTGTCCCTCAGTATTTCAGAAAGGCTGGAAAACAGTGATTTAAACCATGTTGTATGTCTCCTGCAGTTGGTCCTGAGTCCTGTAGCTCCCTGAGGAGACTTCGTAGGAGAATATCATATAAGAAAAGATAGATAATCTTTTAAACAGATGTATAGGTCATGTCATATCAGCTATTTCATGTTCAGTCTCAGCATGGTTGTAATTATGAAGCACTAGTGTATCAATTGAAGTGAAAGAATCTCATTGTCAACTGTAGTCTTTTTTTATTTTAATATTATAAGATTAGATTTCATGATGCTGAAACAAGCAAACAAAAGTGGAGTGGATCTATTCTTTTTTTTTTTTTGTAAATTGTAGTCAAAACACCAATGTACTCAAGCACCATTGGGTTAATAATAAAGAGGTAACAAGTATTGTTCTCCCTGTTACTAAGGCCAAGGGTCAGTTGACATTATCACTATATATATGTTTCTGGTTTATTTTTCACAATTTTACTGAGATAAAATTTACATACCATAAAGCTCATCCTTTTAAATGGTACAATTCAGCAATTTTCAGTATATTCACAAATTTGTCTGGCAATCATTATTATCTAATTCCAGAATATTTTCATCAGCCCAAAATGAAATTTCATATTCTTAAGCAATCATTACCCATTTCCCTCTCTTATCTCCTGGTAACTACTAATATAGTTTCTATATTTATAAATTTACCCATTCTTGACAATTCATGTTAATGGAATCATACAATACATATATATTGTCCATACAGTGAAGCTTTACCACATGCAACTATCAAACTGTATTCCATAGTAGTTGCATAATTTTACATTCCCATTAGGAACATATGAGGGTTCCATTTTTTCCATACCCTCCCCTACAATTTTTATTTTCTGTTTTCCTTTTTTATTATAGCCATGCTAATAGGTGTGAAGTGGTATCTCATTATGATTTTGGTTTGCATTGCTTAATATCTAATGTTATTGAGAATCTTTTCATGTATTTAATGGTCATTTGTATGTCTTCTTCATAGAAATATTTTTTTTTAAATCCTTCACCTATTTTTTAATAGGAGTATATGTCTTTTTACTGTTAAGTTATAAATGTTCTTTATATATTCCAGGGGCACCTGGGTGGTGCAGTTGGTTAAGTAGCCCACTCTTGGTTTCATCTCAGGTTGTGATCTCAGGGTATGAGATTGAACCCCACATCAGGCTCTGTGCTCAGTGCAGAGTCTGCTTGAGATTCTCTCTCCCTCTCCCTCTGTCCCTCTCACTCGTGCTATCTCCCTCTATATATAATAAATAAATAAATTTTAAAAAGTTCTTTATATATTCTGGATAATATGCACTTACCAGATAATTGACTTGAAAATCTTTTCCATTCTGTCTGTTGACTTTTCACTCCCTTGATAGTGTCCATGAAGAACAATTTTTTTTCTGAAATTTTGATGATGTCCAATTAATTTTTTCTGTGTTGCTTGTGGTTTTCGTGTCACATTAAAAAAAAAAAAACATTATCTTATCCAATGTCACAAATATTTACTTTTATGTTTTCTTATAAGAGTTTTATAGTTTTATCTCTTACATTTAGGTCTTTGATCCATTTTGAGTTAATTTTTAATATGGTAAGGGTAAAGTTCCAACTTCATTCTTTTGCACATGGATATCCAGTTGTTCCAGTACCATTAGTTGAAGAGACTATTATTTTTTAATTGACTATCTTGGTCAAAAAATAATATCAGAAATCAATAAACAAGTGTTTACTTAGAGACTTTGTGTTTTGTTCTGTTGATCTATGTATCTATTCTTATACCAGTACCACACTTTCTTGATTTATCTATCTTTATGGTACAATAAAAGAGGAAGTGTGAATCCTCCAGCTTTGTTCTTCTTTTCCAAAATAGTTTTGGCTATTTTAAATCCTTTGCATTTCAATATGAATTTAAGGATCTGCTTGTCACTTTCTAATAAAAATCCACTTGGTATTTTGTTAGGAATTTTATTTAATTTACCTATCAGTATGGTAAGTATTGCTATCTTGATAATAATGAATATTCTGATCTATGAGCATGGAATATCTCTCCATTTCTTAAGTCTTTCATTTTTTTCAACAATGTTTGGTAATTATCATTGTACAAGTCTCATACTGCTTCTGCTAAAATTTCACCTAAGTATTTTAATTTTTGATAATGTTGTGAATGGAATTGTTTTCTTAATTTCATTTTAGATTTTTAATTGAAACTACACTAAATGCAGTTGAATTTTTATATTGATTTTATATTCTGTGATTTCTTGAACTTGTTTATTATTCAGTCCTTTTTTGTTCAGTCTTTTAGATTTTCTACATACAGGAATATGTTGTATGTTATTTTTATATTCTTCTATCAAAAGGGGAAGAGAAAACTGGAACTCTGTATTTCACAAAATATTGGAGAAGCCTATTGCTTTTTGTTTTGCTTTGTTTTTTTTTTTTTTTAAAGTTATACGTTTATTTAGAAAAACTGGAAAATACAGAAAAAATAAAGCAAAAGTAATACTCTTTCGGGTGCCTGGGTGGCTCAGATGGTTAAGCATCTGCCTTCGGCTCAGGTCATGATCTCAGGGTCCTGGGATCGAGTCCCGCATCGGGCTCCCTGCTCCTTGGGAGCCTGCTTCTCCCTCTGCCTCTCTCTCTCTCTGTTTCTCATGAATAAATAAATAAAATTAAAAAAAAAAGTAATACTCTTCCTAATACCCATGTTCAAAACAATCAGTTAATATTATAACACACTCTGACTGCCATTTATCTGTACATGTGTGTATACACACATATATATACATATATAATATATATATACACATACATACACACCCCACTGTGATCTGTTTTTTAAATAACAATATATCATGAATATTTTGCTAAGAAATTAATATTATTCCATCTTATAGGCTGCCTATATTCTGTGATCTGGTTGGACATCATTTATTTAGCTAATCCCCTATTTTGGGGTACAAAAGGTTTTTTTTTCAGGCTTTTATAATTTCACTCTTGCTACCTATTTGTATAAAGCTTACTGATGAAGCTCATGGTCCTGCACTCTAGGTATCAGAGACAATGCCCCCTGCATTTGAAAAACATGTCTCTTGACCCTACTCTCTGCAGAAGCTTGTTGAGGCTAGAAGAATGTGAGTGAGCTCTTCAAACAGTGTGACTTATGGGCAGCGTGCAGATCCTGAAGTTTACAGATGAAAAAGCAAGACTAAATCATCTATCAGGTACTGGAGACCATCTTCCTCCTCCTGCTTCTGCATGAATACTTGATCCCTTGACATATATTTTGGCCTCAGTTTATTCATCTTGATAAAGAGATAATAAGGAAGCGATATCTGTAGTGATTAAAAGCAAGAGCTCTGAAATCACTTGCTTGGATTTTTGTTCTTATTTGTTTTTGTAATTCTCTTATGTTCTCATAGGTAGCTATTCTAATATATTTAATGTGTATCGTTTCATTCAGGCAAAACATTTATTGGTATTTTATGTGAATACATTTTTAATTTGCATAGAAACAGCAATCACCAGATAACACTTACTAGGTATCAGGCAGTATGCTAAGTGCTTTATACTTATTAATTTATTCCATTTTTAGATGGATTTTTTTAAACTAAATTAATTAAATCTTTGGTTTTTTTTTTTAATTTTATTATGTTATGTTACTCACTATATAATACATCATTAGTTTTTGATGTAGTGATCCACGATCCATTGTTTTCGTATAACACTCAGTGCCCCATGCAATACGTGCCCTCCTTAATACCCATCACCAGGCTAACCCATCTCCCCACTGCCCTCCCCTCTAAAACCGTTTGTTTCTCAGAGTCCATAGTCTCTCATGGTTCATCTCTCCCTCCGATTTCCCTCATTTCATTGTCCCCCGCCTTCTCCTAATGTCCTCCATGCTATTCCTTATATTCCACAAATAACTGAAACCGTATGATAATTGACTTTCTCTGCTTGACTTATTTCACTGAGTATAATCTCCTCCAGTCCCACCCATGTTGATGTAACAGTTGGGTATTCATCCTTTCTGATGGCTGAGTAATTTTCCATTATATATATGGACCACATCTTCTTTATCCATTCATCTGTTGAAGGGCATCTCGGCTCTTTCCACAGTTTGGCTATTGCAGATATTGCAGCTATGAACATTGGGGTGCATATGACCCTTCTTTTCACTACATCTGTGTCTTTGGGGTAAATACCCAGGATTGCAATTGCTGGGTCATAGGTTAGCTCTATTTTTAATTTTTTGAGGCACCTCCACACTGTTTCCCAAGTGGCTGTAACAACTTGCATTCCCACCAACAGTGTAGAGGGTTCCCCTTTCTCCACAACCTCTCCAACATTTGTTGTTTCTTGCCCTGTAAATTTTTGCCATTCTAAATGGTGTAAGGTGGTATCTCAGTGTGGTTTTGATTTGAATATCATTGATGGCTACTGATGATTAACATTTTTTCATGTGTCTGTTAGCCATTTGTATGTCTTCTTCAGAGAAGAGTCTGTTCATGTCTTCTGCCCATTTTTTGACCTGATTATTTGTTTCTTGGGTATTGAGTTTGAGAAGTTCTTTTTTTTTTTTAAGATTTTTATTTTTTATTTGAGAGAGAGAGAGCACATGAGAGCGGGGAGGCTCAGAGGGAGAAGCAGGCTCCCCGCTGAGCCGGGAGCCCGATGTGGGACTTGATCCTGGGACTCCAGGATCATGACCTGAGCCAAAGGCAGTCACTTAACCAACTAAGCCACCCAGGTGCCCCGAAAAGTTCTTTATAGATCTTGGATACCAGCTCTTTATCTGTAGTGTCATTTGCAAATATCTTCTCCCATTCTGTGGGTTGCCTCTTTGTTTTGTTGACTGTTTCCTTGGCTGTGCAGAAGCTTTTTGTCTTGATGAAGTCCCAAAGGTTCATTTTTGCTTTTGTTTCAGTAGCTTTTGGAGATGTATCTTGAAAGAAGTTGCTGGGGCCAATGTCAAAGAGGTTACTGCCTATGTCGTCCTCTAGGATTTTGATGGATTCCTGTCTCACATTGAGGTCTTTCATCCACTTTGAGTTTATCATTTTTTATGGTGTTAGAGAATGGTTGAGTTTCATTCTTCTGCATGTGGCTATCCAGTTTTCCCAGCACCATTTATTGAAGAGACTGTCTTTTTTCCATTGCATGTTTTTTTTCCTGCTTTGTGGAAGATTATTTGACCATAGAGTTGAGGGTCCATATCTGGGTTCTCTATTCTGTTCCATTGGTCTGTATGTCTGTTTTTGTGCCAATGCCATGCTGTCTTAGTGATCACAGCTTTGTAAAATAGCTTGAAATCAGGCAACGTGATGCCCCCAGCTTTGTTTTCCTTTTTCAACATTTCCTTGCCGATTTGGGGTCTTTTCTGATTCCATATAAATTTTAGGATTGCTTGTTGCAGCACTTGGAAAAATGTCATTGGAATTTTGATTGGGATGGCATTGAAGGTATTGATTGCTCTGGGTAGCATAGACATTTTAACAATGTTTATTCTTCCGATCAATGAGCATAGAGTATTTTTCAATCTTTTCGTGTCTTCTTCAATTTCTTTCATGATGTGCTCTGTAGTTCTTAGTGTATAGATCCTTTACCTCTTTGGTTAGGTTTATTCTGAGGTATCTTATGGTTTTTGGTGCTGTTGTAAGTGGAATCGTTTCTCTAATTTCTCTTTCTACAGTTGCATTGTTAGTGCATAAAAAAGCAACTGATTTCTGTGCATTGATTTTGTATCCTGCCACATTACTGAATTGCTGGATGAGTTCTAGTAATTTGGGGGTGGAGTCTTTTGGGTTTTCCACATAGAGTATCATGTCATGTGCAAAAAGAGAGAGTTTGACTTCTTCTTTGCCAATTTGAATAGCTTTTATTTCTTTTTGTTTTCGATTGCTGTTGCCAGGACTTCTAGTACTATGCTGAAAAATAGTGGCAAGAGTGGGCATCCTTGTCATGTTCCTGATATTAAGGGAAAGACTCTCAGTGTTTCCCCATTGAGGATGATACTCACTGTGGGTTTTTCATAGTTGTATTTTATAAACTTGAGGAATGTTCCCTCTATCCCTATACTCTGAAGAGTTTTAATCAGGAAAGGATGTTGTAATTTGTCAGTGCTTTTTCTGCATCAATTGAGAGTACCATATGGTTCTTCTCCCTCTTCTTATTAATGTGTTCTATCACATTGATTAATTTGCGAATATTGAACCACTGCATCCCGTGGATAAATCCCACTTGGTCATGGTGGATGATCCTTGTAATGTATTGTTGGATCCTATTAACTAGGATTTTGTTGAGGATTTTAAAATCCTTATTCATCAGAAATATTGGTCTGAAATTCTCCTTTTAGATGGGGTCTTTGCCTGGTTTGGGGATTAAGGTAATGTTGGCCTCATAGAATGAGTTTGGAAGTTTTCCTTCTGTTTCTAATTTTTGAAACAGCTTCAGTAGAATAGGTATTATTTCTTCTTTGACTGTTTGGCAGAATTCCCCAGGGAATCCATCAGGCCCTGGACTCTTGTTTTTTGGGAGGTTTTTGATCACCTCTTCAATCTCGTTACTGGTTCTTGGCCTATTCAGGTTGTCAATTTCTTCCTGTTTCAGCCTTAGCAGATTATAGGTTTCCAGGAAGGCATTCATTTCATCCAGATTGCTCAGTTTATTGGCATATAGTTGTTGATAATAATTTCTACTAATTGTTTCTATTTCCTTGGTGTTAGTCGTGATCTCTCCCCTTTCATTCATGATTTTATTAATTTGGATCCTTTCTCTTTTCTTTTGGATAAGTCCAGTGGTTTATTGATCTTATTAATTCTTTCAAAGAACCAACTTCTATTTTCATTGATCTGATCTACTGTGTTTCTCGTTTCCAATTCATTGATCTCTGCTCTAATCTTAATTATTTCTCTTCTAATATGTGGCTTAGGCATCATTTGTTGCTTTTTCTCTAGTTCTTTAAGGTGTAGATTTACTTGGTGAATTCGGGATTTTTCTATTTTTTTGAGTGAGGCTTGGATGGCTATGTACTTCCCCCTTAGGACCGCCTTTGCAGTATCCCATCAGTTTTGGATTGATGTGTTTTCATTCTCATTGGTTTCCATGAATTGTTTAAGTTCTTTTTTAATTTCCTGGTAGACTCAAGCATTTTTGAGCAGATTGGTCTTTAGCTTCCAAGTGTTTGAATTTCTGCCAATTTTTTTTTGTCATTGAGTTCCACTTTTAAAGCATTATGGTCTGAGAATATGCAGGAAATAATCTCAATCTTTTGGTATCGGTTGAGGCCTGATTTGTGACCCAGTATGTGGTCTATTCTGGAGAAAGTTCCATGTGTGCTCGAGAAGAATGAGTATTCTGTTGTTTTTGGGTGGAATGTTCTGTATATATCTATGAGGTCCATCTGGTCCAGTGTATCATTCAAAGCTCTTGTTTCCTTGTTGATTTTCTGCTTAGATGATCTGTCTATTGCTGAGAGTGGAGTATTGAGGTCTCCTACAATTAACTTATTGTTATCAGTAGGACTCTATTTTGGTTAACAGTTGGCTTATGTAGATGGCTGCTCTCATGTTGGGAACATAGATATTTACAACTTAGATCTTCTTGTTGGATAGACCCTTTAAGAATGATGTAGTGTTCTTCTGTGTCTCTAACTACAGTCTTTAGTTCAAAATCTAATTTGCCTGATATAAGAATTGATACCACAGCTTTCTTTTGAGGTTCATTGGCATGGAAGATGGATCTCCATCCCTTCACGTTCAGTCTGGATGTATCCTTAGGTTCAAAATGAGTCTCTTGTAGACACCATATGGGTGGGTCCTGACTTTTTATCCAATCTGCAACCCTGTGCCGTTTTATGGGATCATTTAGGCTGTTCACGTTGAGAGTGATTTTTGAAAGATATGAATTTATTGTCATCATGTTGCCTGTGAAGACCTTGTTTTTATTGATTATCCCTGTAATTTCTGTTGTATATCAGACTTGGGGTCTTTCTCCTTTTATAGAACATCCTTTAATATTTCTTACAGGGCTGGCTTAGTGGTCATATATTCTTTCATTTTGTGCTGGTCTTGGAAGCTCTGCATCTCTCTATCCATTCTAAATGACAGCCTTGCTAGGTAAAGTATTCTTAGCTGCATGTTCTTCTTGTTTAGTACCCTATGTCTCACCAGGCCTTTCTGGCTTGCCAGGTCTCTGTGGATACGTCTGATGTTATTTGGATGTTCCTCCCTCTGTACGTAAGGAATGTCTTCCCCCTAACTGCCCTTATGATGGTTTCCTTGTTTCTAAGATTTGTGAGTTTTACTATTACGTGCCAGGGTGTTGGCCTGTTTTCCTTGATCTTAGGAGGGGTCTTCCCTGCCTCTAGGACCCGATTGTTTGTTTCATTCCCCAGATTAAGGAATTTCTCAGCTACGATTTGCTCAAATATATCTTCTAGTCCTCTCTCTCTCTCCCCTCCCTCTGGGATTCCAATAAGTCTGACATTGGAATGTTTCATGGTGTCACTTATTTCTCTGATTCTATTTTCATGGATTCTGAGTTGTTTTTCCCTGGCTTCCTCTTTTCCCTTTTTATCTATTAAATTGTCTTCCAGGTCACTAATTCGTTATTTTGCCTCACTTACCCTAGCTGTTAGATTATCTAGATTAGATTAGATCTCATTGTTAATATTTTTAAATTCTGCCAATTCAGCTTTCTTTCCTGCCCTTAGAGACCCTGTGTTGGCATTAATCGATTTCTCCATTCTAGCTATTGTCTTCACAATTGCTAGCCTGAGTTCCATCTCTGACATCTTGGTTATATCTGAATCCATTTGTAAATATGCGGCATAAGTCATAATCTCTGAGTCTTTTCTATTTTGAGGGTTCTTCCTCCTAGTCATTCTGTTGATGGGTGGTTGAGGGTATGTATTGAGTCCAAATTATTGACCAGAACCCAAGCAAGATGCACCTGTTTTCTAGGGACCTTAGGCTTGCTGGCCTCTTGTTTTCCCAGCCTATCTTCTGGGGGAGGGGCTTGCCGCATTGTTACTCAGGCAACCCTGTTTAGGCAGAGTTGCCTTGCCCCTTGTCGTGGGGGGTGGGCTCAGTGGGAATCAGTTTTTTGGGGCTTTTGTTCTCTGGTGGCTTTCCCTGGTGGCTTTCCACATCTCTTCTGAGATTCAGAGCAGAATAGACCATTTCCAACCCTCTGCCTCAGAGCAGAGTATTTGCAGTCTGTTCTTCTGTGAGCTCTGCAGTCCACACTCTCTCCATTTCTGTCTGTGCTGCTATAAACTGCAGCGTCCTGGGTTGTGTGCCGCTCTGTAGTGCTCCCAGTCCTACCTCCAGCTCAGGGCTCGTCCCTGCCCTTTGTGCTTCCACACCCACCAGCAGCTCCCAGTTAGCATGTGCAATCCCACCGCTCCAGGTTTCTGCCACGGGGCTGCCCTAAAGTCCTTTCCCTGCTGCTACCAGTCTGAGACTCTGTGCCCCGTCCCCAGTGCAGGAGGCTATCACTCATGGTGGTGCAGTATCCCCACTGCCAGGCTCCCTCCCATTGCCATTTATTCTCCAATATCTGCCCCCGGAATCACGGCTCCTCATTTTGTACCTCACAACCAACCACCTGTGATATTCTGTTTGTAGAGATCCAGATCTTCTTACACTCAGGCTTATTTGGTGGGTGCTCAGAGTGGTCTGGTGGATATCCAGCTCAATTCTAGGGACCAGTTGAAATAGGGTCCCCTACTCCTCAGTCATCTTTTCCTAGATATGTCTTTTAAGGCAAGGGAAACAAGAGCAAAAATAAACTATTGTGATGCATCAAAACAAAAACCTTCTGCACAGCTAAGGCAACCATCCAAAAAACAAAAAGACAACCTACTGAAAGGAAGAAAACATTTGTAAATGATATATCCAATAAGGGGTTAATATCCAAAATATATTAAGAACTTCTACAACTCAACACCAAATTAAAACAAACATCTGTGTATTTTTTTAAAGTGTCAATTCATATCTTCTGCCCATTTTTTAGTTGGTTTATTTGGTTTTTTTGAGTGTTGAATTTTATAAGTTCTTTACATATTTTGGATACTAACCCTTTATCAGATATATCATTTGCAAATATACTCTGTCATTCCAAAGGTTGCCTTTTGGTTTTGTTTGTTGTCTCCTTCACTGTATAGGAGCTTTTTATTTTGGTGAAGTTCTAATAGTTTATTTTTGCTTTTGTTTCCCTTGCCTCAAGAGATATATCTAGAAAGATGTTCCTAAGGCCAAGGCCGAAGAGGTTACAACCTGCATCGTTTTCTAGCATTTTAATCTGTCTCACATTTAGGTCTTTAATCCATTTGGAATTTATTTTTGTGTATGTTATAAGAAAGTGATCCTGTTTCATTCTTTTGCATGTTGCTGTCCAGTTAGAGATGTTCAACATCACTCATCATCTGGGAAATACAAATCAAAAATACAATGCGGGGGCTTCTGGGTGGCTCAGTCAGCTGATCATCTGCCTTGGGCTCAGGTCATGATCTTGGGGTCTTGGGATTGAGTCCTACATCAGGGTCCCTGTTTAGTGGGGATTCTGCTTCTTCCTCTGTCTCTCCCCTCTTGTGGTTGATCTCTCTCTCTCAAGTAAATAAGTAAAATCTTAAAAAAAAAAAAAAAACTGTAATGAGATATCACCTCACACCTGTCAGAATGGCTAAAAGCAACACAAGAAACAATAGGTTTTAGCAAGGATGTGGAAAAAAGGGAACTCTCTTGCACTGTTGGTGGGAATGCAAACTGGTGCAGCCACTCAGAAAAACAGTACATAGGCTCCTCAAAAAGTTAAAAATAGAACTATCATATAATCCATTAATTGCACTACTAGGTATTTACCCAAATAATAAACAGTAATTTGAGGGGATATATGCCCCTGATGTTTATAGCAGCATTATCTACAATAGCCAAGTTATGCAGCTTTCCAAGTGTCCATATATATACAATAGAATATTCCTCAGCCATAAAAAAGAATGAAATCTTGTCATTTGCAACTATGTAGATGGAACTAGAGAGTATTATGCTAAGTGAAATGAGTCAGTCAAAGACAAAGGCCATATGATTCCAGTCATATGTGGAATTTAAGAAACAAAACAAATGAACAAAGTGAAAAAAAAAAAAGAAAAGAAAGAGGCAAACCAAGAAATATACTCCTAACTATAATGAACAAAATGATGGATACCAGAAGGGAAGTGGGTGGAAATATGGGTTAAATAGGTGATGGGGATTAAGGAGTCTATTTGTGATGAGCACCAAGTATTGTATGTAAGTGTTGAATCACTAAAACTAATAGTACACTGTAGCTAAACTAACTGGAATTTAAATAAAAATTTAAAAACAAATAATCTGATTAAAAAATAGGCAGAAGCCCTAAATAGACATTTTTCCAAAGAAGACATTCAGATGATCAGCAGACACATGAAAAGATGACAACACTAACCATTAGGGAAATGTAAATCATAATTACAATAGGATATCACCTTACACCTATTAGAATGGGTAAAATTAAAAAAAGACAAGACTTAAGTATTAAAGGATGTGGAGGAAAAAATAACTCTTGTGCATTGCTGGTGGGAATATAAATTGGTGCAGCCACTGTGGAAAGCAGTATGAAGATTACTGAAAATATTAAAAATAGAAATACCATGTGATTTAATGTTTTTACTATTGGGTAAATAGTAAATATAATTGGGTGTATAGTGTAGTGTTGGGTGTATAGTATAGTAATATAGTAAATATATAAATATTCATATATATGTATATATGGATATTATGCAAGATGAGATTGTGCCATTTGAGACAACATAGATAGTCCTAAATGGTATTATGTTAAATGAAATAAGTGAGACCAAGAAAGACAAATACCATATGATTCCACTCAAATTCCCAAAGTGGAATTTAAAAATGAATTAAGAAAACAAAGAGTAGATTCAGATTTACAAATACAGAGAACAAATTGATGGTTGCCAGAAGGGAGGAGTTGGAGGGCTGGGAAAAATGTGTAAAGGGGAATGGGAGAGACAGGCTGCCATTTATGGAATAAATTAATCATAGCAATTAAAGGCACAACATAAGAAATATAGTCAATAATCTTGTAATAACCATGCATAAGGATAGATGGTACTTACACTTGTAAGCATAGCATGATGTATAAACTTGTCCAATCACTAAGTTATACACCTGAAACTAATATAACATTATCAACTATACTCAAAACTTAAAAAAAAAAAAAGTCCTTTGCTATTATTTTATTGTTGTCAATTTTTTCCTTAGGTCTGTTAATATTGCTCTATATATTTCGGTGATCCTATGTTGGATGCATAAAATTTTACAAATGTCATATCCCCTTATTGGATTGACCCCTTTATCACTGTGTAATGCCCTTTTTTGTCTCATTAGTCTTTGTTTTAAAACTTATTTTGTGTGATATAAGTATTTTTACCCTAGCTTTCTTTATGCTTTCATTAACATAGTATTTCTTTTTCTATCCCTTCACTTTCATTCTGTGAGTTTCTTTAGGTTTGAAGTGAGTCTCTCGTAGGCAGCATATAGAAGGGTCTTTTTTTTTTTTAATTTGTTCAGTCACACTATGTCTTTTGATTGGATAATTTAGTTTATTTACATTTAAAGTAATTATTGATAGTTTTATACTTATTGGCATTTTATTGATTATTTTCTGGCTAAATTTATAGTTTCTCTTTGCTCCTTTTTTTAATTTTTCTTTTCTGTGGTTCATTGTTTTCTTTAGTGTTATGTTTAGATTCCTTTCTCTTTTTCTTTTTTGTATTTAAGTTTTTTCTTTATGGTTACTGTGAGGATCACATATAAATCTTATGCATATAACAATTTCTTTTAGGTTCATAGTAAGCTAGTTTTGGACACATTCTAATGATTTGTATTTTTACTCTACCTCTCACATTTTATATTTTTGATAACACATTTTACATATCTTCATTTTATATATCCATTAACTAATTATTATATTATTAATTAATTTTACTATTGTCTGTTACACTTCATACTTCTTTTATAAGTGATTCACTACTGATATTATTTAGCTTTTCTCATGAATTTTTTTTTTTTAAAGATTTTATTTATTTGACAGAGAGAGACACAGCGAGAGAGGGAACACAAGCAGGGGGAGTGGGAGAGGGAGAAGCAGGCTCCCTGCAGAGCAGGGAGCCCGATGTGGGACTCAATCCCAGGACTCTGGGATCATGACCTAAACTGAAGGCAGTCGCTTAACCAACTGAGCCACCCAGGCGCCCCTCTCATGAAATTTTTATTTTTGTATGTTTTCCTCTTCTAATTATTGCCTTTTATAGCTTAGAGAATTCCCTTTAACATTTCTTATAATGTTCCTTTTTCTTTTCCTTATCTGGAAAACAATCTTTCAATTAATTCTGAATAATATTCCTAGGTAGAGAATTTTTGGTTGGCAGGTTTTTTTTTTTTCCTTTTAGCCCTTCCAATATATCACAATACTCCCTTTTGACCTGCAAAGTTTCTGCTGAAAAATCTGTCTTACAGGGTTTCCCTTGTACATAATATGTTGCTTTTTTATTGCTGCTTTTAAGATTTTTTTTATGATATAAAAGATTGTTTATTGCTGGTAATGCAGGAAGCAAATTGCATTTCTTTTTATTTTATTTTATTTTATTTTATTATGTTATGTTAGTCACTATACAATACATCATTAGTTTTTGATGTAGTGATCCACGATTCATTGTTTCCATATAACACCCAGTGCTCCATGCAGTACATGCCCTCCTTAATACCCATCACTGGGCTAACTTATCCCCCCCACTTCCCTCCCCTCTAAAACCCTCAGTTTGTTTCTCAGAGTCCATAATCTCTCATGGTTGGTCTCTCCCTCTGATCCCCACCCCCTTCATTTTCCCTTCCTCCTCCTAATGTCCTTCATGTTATTCCTTATGTTCCACAAATAAGTGAAACCATAGGATAATCAACTTTCTCTGCTTGACTTATTTCACTGAGCATAATCTCCTCCAGTCCCATCTATGTTGATGTAAAAGTTGGGTATTCATCCTTTCTGATGACTGAGTAATATTCCATTGTATACATGGACCACATCTTCTTTATCCATTCCTCTGTTGAAGGGCATCTCGGCTCTTTCCACAATTTGGCTATTGCAGACATTGCTGCTATGAACATTGGGGTGCATATGGCCCTTCTTTTCACTATATCTGTGTCTTTGGGGTAAATACCCAGGAGTGCAATTGCTGGGTCATAGGGTAGGTCTATTTTTAATTTTTTTTGAGGCACCTCCACACTGTTTTCTGAAGTGGCTGTACCATCTTGCATTTCCACCAACAGTGTAAGAGGGTTTTATCCTTAAACTTCTACCATTTTATTATAATGTGACTCTATGTGTTTCTCTTTGGATTGAGCTTATTTAAAACTCTCTGAGATTCCTGGACCTGGATGTCTGTCTCCTTTCCCAGACTAAGGAAATTTTCAACCATTATTTCTTCAAATAATTTTTTTGGCCATTTCTCTTCTTTTTCTGAAACCCCTATAATGTGAATTTTATCTGCTTGATGTTGTCTGAAAGGTCTCTCAAAATATCCTCAGTTTTATTTTTTTTTTTTCATTTTGCTGTTTTGTCTGGGTGTTTTCCTTTGTTTTATCTTTCTGCTCATATATTTGTGTTTTTATTTTATACATTCTGCTGTTGAACTTCTCTACTCTATTTTTTCATGCAGGTATAACTTCTATTTGGCACTTTCTTATATTTTTTATCTCTTTGTTCAAGTTCTCTCTGTGTTCATCTACTCTTCCCTCAAAATTGGTGAGCATTTTTATGACCATTAATTTGAACTCTTTATCAAATGAGTTGCTTACCTCCATTTAATTAAAATCTTTTTCTGGGGATTTTTTTTTTTTTTTTTTGGTGGTTTTTGTTGTTGTTGTTTTGTTTTGTTTTTTGGTTTGGAACATAGTCCTGTTTACATTTTGCCTGTTTCTCTGCCTTTGTCTATATGTATTAAGTGAAGTAGCTACTTTCCTCAGTCTTGAAGTTGTGGTCTTGTGTAGGAGCTCTTCCATTGGCCCAGAAACATAATCTTCCATAGCCACCAGAGCCAGGCACTCTATGGGCGTTCCTCACATGGGCTTTTTGCCCCCTAGCTGTGGTAACACCACAGCTGTTATGTGGGGAGGTCAAGGTTCAGGGTGTTTGCCTGGACATTTTGCATCTCAGACATTAAGGAAGGTAGGTGGGGTTTGGGACATTTACCTCTCATAATTGTGGTTCAATCTCTGCATGTTGGGTAGGACTCACATGCCTGTGTATCCTTGTGGTGGCTTGGGTGCTGCATGGGCTGGATGGGTTGTGGGTGCTCACACATTCTAGTTACTGCAGGAGGAGGGCAGAGCCCACCAACCAGTGCTACTAAATTAGAGAAAGTGCCAAAAATGGCACTTGTTGGCTCCATCACCAGCAAGTTAGGATGCGATTGCAAACATGGCATCTGCCAGAACTTTTGCCTCAGGATAGACTCTGAAGGTTCCTGCCTCTCCAGCAGCCATTTTCAAATTAATGAGTGGTTCTCCCCTGCTATGGTCTAGGCACCTTTCAGCTTGTTGATTTTCTGTTGGACCTCAGGGTGAGTAGGTTTGCACAAGAAACCTTTAAAAGCAGGATCCCCATTCCCTATAGATTCACAATTCTCTGGTCTTAATCTCCACTGGTTTTCAAAACCAGATATATTTGTGGCTCATATTTCTTGTGCCAGCCTCCAGAGTTGGGGTGTCTGATGTGGGATACAATACCTTTACTCCTTGAAAGGAAGTTCTGATTTTTTTTTTTTTTTGATCCCATTCTATTTGGAGTCCAGGGTAAAGCCATGTCCTTGTCTCTTGTACCCTTCTTAGTGTGACTGTTTTGCTTTTTGTTGTGGGAATGTTGTTCATCTAGTTTTTAGGTCTTTTTTAGAAGAAAATTATCCCATATGTAACAATAAATTTGTTGTGTCCATGGAAAAAAGGTGAGTTCAAGGTTTTCTTATATTGCCATCTTGGACCTCCTCCAGTGCTTTCTGGTTCTGATAAAGCCAAACTGACAATAAAAGTTGTGCTCTAAGCAGGTGATAAACTCCCTCTGAAAATATCAACTTTTCATCTTCCTCCATCATATGATAAAAAAATCAACACCAACTTACCTTTAGGTACGATACTGTGTTACACATCCAAAATAAAGAATTGTATATGTACCTGAGGGATAATAATATATGTGCCCTTTGCTTAGTATAAAAGGAATTTAAAATTAAAAATATACAAAATTATTTTGCTGTTTACAAATAATGGGTTAAATCTCTTCCATTTTCAAGAAATGATAAATCAATCTCTGTGGCACATAATCAAACATTTAGAGTCACATCTTTATAGTCTGAATAGATAGCTTATTTGTAATAATCTCTCTAAGCTTAGTCCCACTGATTTTTAGTCCAACTAAGCTTTATGCAGCAGGGTGGAACTTTATATACATGCCATAAAACAGTATTTTGTGCCAAGCTATGTTTTGGGGGAAATAAATTTTGTGACAACTACAATAAAAAACAGAAATAAACAATAATACATAGAGTCAATATATACTAGATGCTTTCATGTAACCCCCAGACTTCCAAGAATTCCAAAGCTTACTTAAAGATTTGGGGGCAGCAGATACAGAATTCCAAATGGGCAATTGTTACAAGAATTGCCTGATAGACATCAGAAACTATTTTTACACGTTTTAAGTCCCTACAAAACTAAATATTTTCAGGTTTTTCCTTCGGAAAATGATTAGAACAAAGTGATATTGATTAATTACCACTCAAAGGTCTTTGGATGCACAATTCTGAGGATGGAAAGACAAAAATCTGTTCATGAAGAAACATAAAATTGAATATTATACCTTGATCCACATATGTATTGTGAACTTGGGTAAATGACAGTATAATGGATGAGAGATCTGATAAGAAATGTCACCCTATGAGAATAAGTTCTCTTCTTAATTTCTTTGGTAAGTGTTACCCAAATTAGGCACCAAGGGAGAGACTGATTGCAGATATTGGCCATTTTCTATTAAAATACCTAAGGAGCCAGGTAAGTCAGTATTCCTGTATACACACACACATACACATCCTTGTGTGTTTGGGTATGGATATATATATATATATATATATATATATATATATATACACACACACACATACTTTTACATATTATATATATATGCATGTTTATATAAATACATATGTATTTATGTACATATACAAAATATATAACTAACAACTGTAAGTGCAACTATATATATATACACACGCAACAACATAAAGAGCAACAACTCATGTGTATATATATATATATATACACACACACAACATAAAGAAAAAGAACTTGTCACATTTCTGAATTACAGCTGATAAAATAATCACAACCAAATCTCAATATTTCTCTATGTATTTGTGTTGAGTTTAGTCTTTAAGGTATGTTCATTTTCACTGCATTTCTTTTGCTCTAATCACTTCTGTTTCTGTCTTTTAACTTTGTATACTTATGAACAGTCAAGTCAAATTTCTACCACAGGAAATACCCCTTACTAATGCCTTCTGCTAAGATGATTTTTATTTTTATTTTTATTTTTTCTCTTTTTTCTTTTTTCTTTAAATTCAATTAACCAACATATAGTACAACATTAGTTTCAGATGTAGAATTCAATAATTTATCAGTTGTGTATAACACCCAGTTCTCATCATGGCCATACCATCTTGTTTGATGATTTTTATAGAATATTTCTAAAAATGATTTTTATAGAATATTTATATAATATTTATATAAATTTTTATAGAATATTTTTATAGAATATTTCTAAAAATTCTTTTCACGATGTAGTGGAAAGGAGTCTTAAAGTTCTTTCTATTTAAAGTAGGATTAAAAAAAAAATTCTATCCAAATGTTGTTTATAAGAGTCCTCAATTCACCCAGAAGATCAATATTCTGATTGCTTCTTATGTACCACTTTCAGACATTTTTCCAAGCTCGACATCTAGAACTAAAAGTCTGTTAACTTGCCTTTCTGGAGTTTTGCTGTTTCACAATTTAACCTAAACTATATAGGCCATGCTTAGATTTCATAAGAGAGTTATAATTGCTTCCCTAGGTTAGTCCAATGACCCTTACACCTCAGTATTCTGTTTTGGACAGTAAAAGATTTTTTAATTGTCATAATTTTTACAAGGCCCAAGAATGTCTGGTACCCAACTATGTGAACTTAACATCTATTTAATTTTTAAAGGCTTTCTGCCTGAATTTGTGACTGTAATTTTCTATTTGACTAGTTTAATTCTTTGTTTTTATTTGCAGATATATGTCATTGTCATCTCTCTAAAATTGTAAGCCAATAACAAGCAGAGGGGCTTTAAAAAGTACTTGTAGAAACACAACACATATATATCATAACATACATAAACAAATTGTATATGCTATGTTTGGCTGTAGCATGAAGTTAAATCTAGCCTGATTCATGATTATGAAAAAGCATGCACTTTGTCTTTAAGCTTGTAGCTCTTCTCAAGTTTACACTAATAGAGGGGAAAAAATAAAAAAACAAAAAAAGGAAACCCATAACACCACCCAGACCCAAAATTAAATCTTCCACCAAAAAATTCCCTACAAAAAAAAAAAATAAATAATAAAAACCATAAAAACAAAACAAAAAAGACCCTCCATTTTTACATTCTAGGAAGGGGTTACACTAAGTGTATGGCTGAACAGTGGGAGTGAGAAAAACAATATCAATTAATTCAACATGCTTTGCTACATGAAATAGAAAAATCCTTGCAAATTGTCAGAATGAGACAGAATTTGACCAATAAGAATAGAGGAGTATGTGCTATCTACCCTGAGTCTGTATCAACCAGAAAATTGAGTAGCCATTTCTTTATTGCAAATATATTGTTTTGAAGAAGTCAATTGGTTTTTCTATCCCCAAATCTGCATTCATTTAGAACATTTAAATCAAGAGAAAATAAGACAAAAAAAAAAAAAAAACAGGTGGAAACATGGGAGTGAAGGGAAGAGAATGATGATAATAACGGCACATTGTATTTTAGCAAGTATAGTCATAATAAATGAAGCAATTTAGACCATATGAGACAGAAACTTTGGGTGACCCTTTATGCTAGGTATTCTCAATTTTGTATTATTCATAAGTTGAAAAAAATCATTGAAAAAGACATTAGAAGTAAAATAATATGCCATCAGAATACCATAGAGTTTCACAGTATGAATTTTAGCTAAAAAAAAATAAGTTTGTCTAAGAAATGCGCATAATAATTGGCTTTTAGGCTAAAGATCTTGTAAGGAAACTCATAGGTCTTGCAGGATAAAATCAGTTGGCCCAAGTGAAATTCTTGCACATTCTGTGGAAAGTAAAAAAATAAAAACAAACAAAATAAATCCCAAAAAACTGTAGAATTCTTTCCACCAGAAGCTTTATAAGCAGATATAAAAGCAAAACAAACAAACAAACAAACAAAACAAGAAAAACAACGGCATCCCTTAACTCCCATGGATCTATTAAATATAGCAACATGCAAAATAATGAAACTGGACTACTTTCTTTCACTGTAAACAAATTAAATTCCAAATGGGTGAAAAGACAGGAAACCATCAAAATTGAGAGGAGAACACAGGTAGTAAACTCTTTGTCATTGGCTGTAGCAACTTCTTACTAGACACATCTCTAGAAGCAAGGGAAACAAAAGCAAAAATGAACTACTAGGACTTCATCAAGATTAAAAGCTTCAGCACAGCAAAGGAAACAATCAACAAAACTAAAAGGCAACCTATGGAATGGAAGAAGATATTTGCAAATGACATATCTGATAAAGGGTTAGTATCCAAATCTATAAAGAAATTATCAAACTCAACACCCAAAAAACAAATAATCCAGTTAAGAAATGGGAGGAAGACATGAATAGATATTTTTCCAAAGAAGACATCCAGATAGCTAATAGACACATGAGAAAATGCTCAACATCACTCATCATCAGGGAATTACAAATCAAAACCACAATGAGACACCACCTCATACCTGTCAGAATGCCTAAATTAATGACACAAGAAACAACCAGATGTTGGTGAGGATATGGAGAAAGGGGGACCTTCTTACACCATTGGTGGGACTGCAAACTGGTGCAGCCATTGTGGAAAACCACGTATGGAAGTTCCTTGCTTTACTTTTTCAAGACTGCTTTGGCTATTTGGGGTATTTTATGGTTCCATACAAATTTAGGATTGCTTGCTCTAGCTCTGTAAAAAAATGCTGGTGTATTTTGATAGGGATTGCTTTGAATAGTGTAGACATTTTAACAATATTTGTTCTTCCAATCCATGAACATGAGATTTTTTTTCATTTCTTTGTGTGTCATCTTCAATTTCTTTCATAAGTGTCCTATAGTTTTCAGTGTACAGATCTTTTACCTCTTTGATTAGGTTTACTCCTAGGCATTTTATGGTTTTTGGTGCAATTGTAAATGGGATTGATTCCTTGATTTCCCTTTCTCCTACTTCATTATTGGTGTATGGATTGCAACAGATTTCTGTGCATTTTTTTTTATCCTGCGATTTTGATGAGTTCATGTATCAGTTCTAGCAATTTTTTGGTGGAGAATTTCAGATTTTCTATAGAGAGTATCGTGTCATTTAAGAATAGTGAAAGTTTGACTTCTTCCTTGCCAATTTACATGCCTTTTATTTATTTTTTGTTGTCTGATTTCTGAGGCTAGGACTTCCAGTACTATTTTAAATAACAATGGTGAGAGTGTACATCCCTGTCTTGCTCCTGACCATAGAGGAAAAGTTCTCAGTTTTTCCCCATTGAGAATATTAGCAGTGGGTCTTTCATATATGGCCTTTATGATGTTGAGTTATGTTCCCTCTATCCCTAGTTTGTTGAGGGTTTTTATCAAGAATGGATGCTATATTTTGTCAAATGCTTTTCCAGCATCTATTGCAAGGATCATATGCTTCTTATCCTTTCTTTTATTAATGTGACTTACCATGTTGATTGATTTGTGAATATTGAACCACCCTTGCAGCCCATGAATAAATCTTACTTAATCTTGGTGAATCATTCTTTTAATGTCCTGTTGGATTTGATTTGATAATATCTTGTTGAGAATTTTTGCATCCATGATCATCAGGGATATTGGCCTGTAATTCTGCTTTTTAGTGGGGTCTTTGGTTTTGGAATCAAGGTAATCCTGGCCTTGTAGAATGAGATTGGAAGTTTTCCTTCAATTTCTATTTTTTTAACAGTTGAGAGGAGTAGGTATTAACTCGTCTTTAATGTCTGGTAGAATTTCCCTGGGAAGTCATGTGGCCCTGGACTTGTTTGTTGGGAAATTTTTGATTACTGATTCAATTTCTTTGCTGGTTATGGGTCTGTTCAAGTTTTTTATTTCTTTCTGTTTCAGTTTTGGTTTGTATCTTTCTAGGAATTTGTCTATTTTTTTCAGATTGCCCAATTTGTTGACATATAATTTTTCATAATATTCTCTATAATTGTTTATATTTCTCAGAGTTGGATGTTATCTCTACTCTTTTATTTGTGATTTTATTTATTTAGGTTTCTTCTCTTTTCTTTTTGATAAGTCTGGCTAAGAGTTTATCAATTTTGTTAGTTCTTTCAAAGAATCAACTCATTGTTTAATTGATTTGTTCTACTGATTTTTATTGTTGTTTCTGTATCACTTATTTCTGCTCTAATTTCTATTATTTCCCTTATTTTACTGGTTAAGCTTTATTTGCTGTACCTTTTCTAGCTCCTTTAGGTGTAAGTTTAGGTTGTGTATTTCAGGCTTTTCTTACTTCTTGAGCTAGGCCTGTATTAGTATGTATTTCCCTCTTGTGACCATTTTTGTTGCATCCCAAAGGTTTTGAACTGTTTTGTTTTTATTTTCATTTGCTCCCATGTCTTTCTTTCTGGCATTTTACACATTTTTTTTATTATGTTATGTTAATCACCATACATTACATCATTAGTTTTTGATGTAGTGTAATTTCTTCTTTAATTTCCTGGTTAGTCCATTCATTGTTTAGTAGGATTGTTTTTAACCTCCTCCATGATTTGTAGTATTTCTTTTTTTTTTTTTCTTGTGGCAGACTTCAAGTTTCATAGTGTTCTGATCTGAAAATACTCATGCTATGATCTTAATCTTTTTGTACTTGTTGAGGCTTGTTCTCTGACCCAGTATGTGATCTATTCTGGAGAATGTTCCATGTGCACTAGAAAAGAATGTGCACTCTGCTGCTTTAGGATGAAATGTTCTGAATATATCTGTGACGTCCATCTGGTCCAGTGTGTCATTCAAAGCCTTGTTTCCTTGTTGATTTTCTGCTTAGATGATCTGTTTATTGCTGTAAGTGGGGTGTTAAAGTCCCCTATTATTATTGTATTGCTATCTATGAGTTCCTTTATGTTTGTTATTAATTTATTCATATATTTGAGTGCTCCCAAGTTGGGGCCATAAATATTCACAATTGTTAGATCTTCTTGTTGGTTAGACCCCTTTATTATGATGTGTTGTCTTTCTTCATCTCTTGTTACAGTCTTTGGTTTAAAATCTATTTTCTCTGACATATGTTTGGATACTCTGGCTTTCTTTTGATGTCCATTAGCATGATAGATGGTTCTCCATCCCCTCACTTTCAATCTGCAGGTGTCTTTAGGTCTAAAATGAGTCTCTGGTGGGCAGCATATAGAAGGGTATTTTTTTTTTTTAATCCATTCTAACACCCTTATGTGTTTTGATTGGAGCATTTTGTCCATTTACATTCAGAATGATTATTGGTAGAAATGAATTAAATACCATTGTATTACCTGTAAATTTGGTGTGTCTGGACATTTTCTCTGTTCCTTTCTAGTCTTCATTGATTTTGGTCTTTCTTTCTCACTCATAGAGTCCCCTTTAACTTTTTTTTTTTTTTTTTTATGGGCTGGTTTAGTGGTCACAAACTCCTTTAGTTTTTATTGGTCCAAGAAACTATCTCAGCTTCTATTCTGAATGACAGCCTTGCTGGATAAAATATTCTTGGCTGCATATATTCAATGTATCAGGCCACTGTCTTCTGGCCTGCCCAGTTTCTGTGGAGAGATCTGCTGCTTACCTGATTTGTCTTCCCTTGTAGGTTAGGGATTGCTTTACCCCTGCTGCTTTCAGGATTTTTTCCTTATCTTTCTATTTTTCAAATTTTACTATGATATGTCTTGGTGTTGGCCTGCTTTTGTTGATTTTGATGGGATTTCTCTGTGCCTCCGGAATTTGGTTGTCTGTTTCCTTCCCCAGATTAGGGAACGTTTCAGCTGATTTGTTCAGATAAAACTTCTGCCCCCTTTTCCCTCTCTTCTTCTTCTGTGACTCCTATGATATGAATGTTATTATGCCTTATGGAGTCAACCTAGTTCTCTCAGTCTACATTCGTAATCCAATATTTTTCTTTCCCTCTTCCTTTCAGTTTCATTATTTTCCATAATTTTGTCTTCTATATCACTTATTCATTCCTCTGATTATTCCATCCTTGTGGTCATTATAGCCAGTCAGTTTTGCATCTTGGTAACAACAGTTTTTATTTCAGGCTGCCTAGTTTTTAGGTCTTTTATCTCTGTGGTAAGGGACTCCTGGGTGTCTTCTATGCTTTTCTCAAGCCCAGTTAGTATCTTTATGATTGTTATTTTAAAATCTGGTTCCAGCATTTTACTTATATCTGTTTTGATTAGATCCCTGACCACGACCTCTTCTTGGTTTTTCTTTTGGGGTCAATTCCTCCATCTTGGCATTTTGTCTAGGTCTTTGTCTCCTGTGTGTTAGGAAAGCCTATTGTGTTTCCTGCTTCAGAGACTAATGGCTATATTAAGAAGAGATACTATACTGTCCAGGACCTGGTGCTTCAGAAAGTGTTTCTTGTATATGTTGTGTGCACTCTGCTGTTGTGTTTTGTTTGTGTGTTGTGTTTCACTGACCCTCAGGTCAGTCTTCTGCAAATTTTCTCCTTGCCTGCAGTGGTGTGTGTTTGTACCTTGTTTAGTATTTGGCAAATTTTAACTAGGTGTGTTTTGGGCTGCTTGTTAAAAGAGGTTAGATCCCATTTCCTCTAGAGCTTAAGCATTGCAGCACTCTCTGGTCAGTAGACTTGGTTGGGGTGGGGGGTTTGTGGTGGTCTTCTGGGGGAGGGGCCTGCTGCTACTCTTACCCTCAAGCAGATTTGCCCTAGTTCAGAAACACCTGCAGAACACAGTGTGGTGGGGCTTTGTGTAAGTGGCTCAAAACTTTACTGTGGGGCACTATGCTGCTTACTGAAGTCAGCCCTGGCTGATGGTGGGGAGAAGGTGTCAGCTGGCTCTTTCATCCCTGGAGAAGGGAGTTCGTACACACCACTGTTCAGGAAGGCCTCATAGAAGAGCATACAATCTCCCTTCTTTTGTCCCAGGCATCGCTCAGGTCCTTGCCTTCATGCTCTTTGTGTTTGAACCATCTGCCCACCACTAGAGCAGTGCTTCTGTGTCTTATCTCAGGTACACTGGCTGCGTTTCAAAACTCCAAATTTTAGGGACCAGGAGCAGCAAGGACCCATGCAGGTCCTCTGGGGGGTGGTCTCACAGCAATGTGGCTGGTGCTGGTTTGTCCCAGAAGGACAGTTGCAGGAATGCACAGGGGCTTGGAGTTTATGGTGAATCACAACAAAAAGCCAGAGTCCAGGTTAGCTTCCCTCAGCAGGTAGCTTTGCTCATGTGCTAATGAATGAAGCAGTTCAATGGTGCCTGACAGCTCTTTTGTCCCCTTAGAGGCAGTGCCACCTCTCCCAATGCACTCCAAGAAGGGGAACTGTCTCTCCCAGGTGATTCCCCAGACCACTCTGTCTACTCCTAGGCCTCTGCCATGCTTCTCCACAGGAGCACCTCTATACCTGCCAGGCTTCACTTGGCAATGGTGCAAACTTCTAAAACTTTAGTCTTTGAGCTGAGATGCTTGTGAAAACTTGTAATAATCAGCCTTTCTCATTTTCCCTATTAATGGTTTTGGGGAAGTGTTTGTCTTGTTCATATGCCCTGTTCTCTGTTAACTCTCTCTCTGCTCTCTTTTCTCCCTGATCAGGGCTCTCTCCCCTCTACAGCACCAGGATTCTTTTCTATGCCAAATTGTGTCTCTGTCTCTCCTACCTCCCACAATGTGGTCACTTTTCTCCCTCTAGTTGTGTAGTTTGTTCTTTCAGTACTCAGATAGATTTCCTGGATTTTCAGAATGATTTGTTATTTATCTAGCTGTGTTAGAGGCATGAGGACATCATAGGGTATTTCTACTAATCTGCCATCTTAATTCCTTTCCTGAATTTTTCTTACTGATGTGTAGTTTTCATGTGTTCTGTGTATGCACCTTTGTTGCTTATATTTTTCCCTACACTGGCTTTCCTTTTCACTCTTCCAATGATGCCTTTTGATGAAAGGAAATTATTATTCTAATATAATTAAAATTATCAGTTTTTTCTTTTGTGGTTATTGCTTTTTGTGCCTTGTTTGAGGAATTTTATTGAATATTATGAAGGTATAATCCTATATTATCTTCTAGAACTTTTATTGCTTTGTCTTTCATATTTAGTCTATAATTCACCTGGAATTCATTTTTGTGTATAGTGTGAGGTAGTTATTTTTCCCTGGCAGATATCATATTTTTATTTAAAATGACTTTATTTGGGCACCTGGGTGGGCTCAGATGGTAAAGCGTCTGCCTTCGGCTCATCTCATGATCCCAGGGTCCTGGGATCAAGTCCCACATCAGGCTTCCTCCTCGGTGGGAAACCTGCTTCTCCCTCTCCCACTCCCCTGCTCGTGCTTTCTCTCTCTGTCAAATAAATAAATAAAATCTTAAAAAAAATAAAATGACTTTATTTTACTCTCAATTGCTTTTTTTAAAATTTTATTTTATTATGTTATGTTAGTCACCATACAATACATCATTAGTTTTTGATGTAGTGATCCACGATCCATTGTTTTCATATAACATTCAGTGCTCCATGCAGTACGTGCCCTCCTTAATACCCATCATCAGGCCAACCCATCCCCCCATCCCCCTCCCCTCTAAAACCCTCAGTTTGTTTCTCAGAGTCCATAGTTTCTCATGATTGGTCTCTCCCTCCAATTCTGCCCCTTCATTTTTCCCTTCCTTCTCCTAATGTCCTCCATGCTATTCCTTATGTTCCACAAATAAGTGAAACCATAGGATAATCAACTTTCTCTGCTTGACTTATTTCACTGAGCATAATCTCCTCCAGTCCCATCCATGGTGATGTAAAAGTTGGGTATTCATCCTTTCTGATGGCTGAGTAATATTCCATTGTATATATGGACCACATCTTCTTTATCCATTCATCTGTTGAAGGGCATCTTGGCTCTTTCCACAGTTTGGTTATTGTGGACATTGCTGCTATGAACATTGGGGTGCATATGGCCCTTCTTTTCTCTACATCTGCATCTTTGGGGTAAATACCCAGAAGTGCAATTGCTGGGTCATAGGGTAGCTCTATTTTTAATTTTTTGAGGAACCTCCACACTGTTTTCCAAAGTGGCTGTACCAACTTATATTCCCACCAACAGTGTAAGAGGGTTCCCCTTTCTCCACAACCTCTCCAATATTTTTTTTCTTGCTTTGTCAATTTTTGCCATTCTAATTGGTGTAAGGTGGTAGGTATCTCAATATGGTTTTGATTTGAATTTCCCTGATGGCTAATGATGATGAACATTTTTTCATGTGTCTGTTAGCCATTTGTATGTCTTCTTCAGAGAAGGGTATTTTCATGCCATTTTTTGACTTGATAATTTGTTTTTTGGGTGTTGAGTTTGAGAAGTTCTTTATAGATCTTGGATACCAGCCCTTTATCTGTAGTGTCATTTGCAAATATCTTCTCCCATTCTGTGGGTTGCCTCTTTGTTTTGTTGACTGTTTCCTTTGCTGTGCAGAAGTTTTTATCTTGATGAAGTCCTAAAAGTTCATTTTTGCTTTTGTTTCACTAGCCTTTGGAGATGTATCTTGAAAGAATTTGCTGGAATAACCAGTAATGAGATTGAAGCAGTGATCAAAAACCTCCCAAAAAACAAGAGTCCAGGACCTGATGGATTCCCTGGGAATTTTACCAATCCTTCAAAGAAGAAAGAGTACCTATTCTACTGAAGCTGTTTCAAAATACAGAAACAGAACAAATGCTTCCAGACTCATTCTATGAAGCCAGCATTACCTTAATCCCCACACTAAACAAAGACTCCATCAAAAAGGAGAATTTCAGACTGATATCCCTGATGAATATGGATTCCAAAATTCTCAAGAAAATCCTAGTTAATAGGATCCAACAATACATTAAAAGGATCATCCACCACGACCAAGTGGTATTTATCCCCGGGATGCAAGTGTGGTTCAACATTCCCAAATCAATCAATTTGATAGAACACATTAATAAGAGGAGAAAGAAGAACCATATGGTACTCTCAATTGAAGCAGAAAAAGCATTTGACAAAATACAGCACTCTTTCCTGATTAAAACTCTTCAGAGTATAGGGATAGAGGGAACATTCCTCAAGTTCATAAAATACATCTATGACAAACCCACAGCGAATATCAATCTCAGTGGGGAAAAGAGAGCCTTTCCCTTAAGATGAGGAACACGTCAAGGAGGCCCACTTTTGCCACTATTTTTCAACATAGTACTAGAATTCCTAGCAACAGCAATCAGACAACAAAAAGAAATAAAAGGTATTCAAATTGGCAAAGAAGAAGTCAAACTTCACAGATGACATGATACTTTATGTGGAGTACCCAGAAGACTCCACCCCCAAATTACTAGAACACATAAAGCAATTCAGTAATGTGGCAGGATACAAAATCAATGCACAGAAATCAGTTGCTTTTTTATACACTAACAATGCAACTGTAGAGAGAAAAATTAAAGAAACAATTCAATTTACAATAGCACCAAAAACCATAAGATACCTCGGAATAAACCTAGCCAAAGAGGTAAAGGATATCTACTCTAGGAACTATAAAACTTTCATGAAAGAAATTGATGAAGACACAAAAAGATGGAAAAACATTCCATGCTCATGGATCAGAAGAATAAACACTTAAAATGTCTATGCTCCCCAGAGCAATCTATACCTTCAATGCCATCCCGATCAAAATTCCAATGACATTTTTCCAAGTGCTGGAACAAACAATCCTAAAATTTGTATGGAATCAGAAAAGACCCGGAATCACCAAGGAAATGTTGAAATAATTAAACAAAGCTGAGGGCATCATGTTACCCGACTTCAAGCTATATTACAAAGTAGTGATCACCAAGACAGCATGGTACTGGCACAAAAACAGACACATAGGCCAATGGAACAGAATAGAGAGCCCAGATATGGACCCTCAACTCTATGGTCAAATAATCTTTGACAAAGCAGAAAAAAAAATATGCAGTGGAAAAAAGACAGTCTTTTCAATAAACGGTGCTTGGAAAATTGGACAGCTATATATAGAAGAATATAACTCAATCATTCTCTAACACCATACACAAAGATAAACTCAAAATGGATTAAAAACTTCAATGTGAGACAGTAATCCATCAAAACCCTAGAAGATAACATAAGCAGTAACCTCTCAATTGCTTTTTAAAGGAGTTAAGAGGGAAAAAAAATAATTCATATTATGTATTTATCATCAGCTATGTTGCCTTATCTACTACTTTATATTCCTCTTTGCACATCTGAGTTAGACATCAAATATTTCCTTTCAGGTTGAAAAACTTCCCTTAAATATTTATTCAAACATAATTTGTAGGCAGCAAATTATCTCAGATCATATTTATTGATAAAATGTCATATTCCACCCTTATTTTCAATTGATATTTTTAATGAATAGTAAATTCATTAGAATTCATTAGAATTAGAATATTAAATTCATTAAATTCAATATAATTCTGTGTTGACAGGCTTTTCTTTTGCTTTCTTTGCTTTAAAGATATCATTGCATTGCATTTTAGCCGCTATTATTACTGATGAGACGTTCAGTATTACTTGTGTTCCTACTCCTTTTAATAACACATCAATTTCCTTATCAATAAAATGGCTCTTCAAAGAAATCATAATATTATTGTAAAGTCATGTTTATATCAAAGTAGAAAATTAAAATGTATAACAATGCCACAAATTATAGGGAGTGATAATGAAATTATAATGTTTTAAGTTTCTTATACTTGTAAAATGTAAAATTGAATTGCAAAGTGGTAGAATTTTATTCTAAGTAAACTTTGGTACCAATACATATTGTAATCCCCAGAACAAAAGCTAAAAATTAACAATAAGAAGAATTATACTATAAAGATAATATAGGAAATAAAATGAAATAATGTTAAAAAATAGTTGATACCCAGAAAGAAAACAAAAACAAAGTAATAAAGAAAAAAAGAAACAGATGAGACAAATAAACAAATAGAAAAAAAATGGTAGACCTGAAATCACTATATCAATTATTACATTAAAAACAAATGGATCAAACACACTAATTAAGGCAGATATCATTAGATTGAATAAAAAAGAAGACCTAACTATATGTTGTTTAAAAGACAAGTACTCTAGATATGAAAACAAGGTGGATTAAAAGTAGAAATAAAAAAGAGACAGAAAGGAATATTACTGAATATAAACAGAAAAATTTATACTGATGGAAGGGTCAACTCAATAGGAGCACATAAATATACTAAATGTGTTTTCAGCTATCAAAGAGCTTCAAAACACATCAAACATAAACTAACAAAACTAAAGAAAAAAATTTAAATCCATAATCATAGTTAGAGATTTTATTATCTTCCTTTCTCAGTTATTGATAGAACAGGTAGACATAAACATAGCAAGTGTATAGAAGACTTGGATAACGCTAACAAATGGACTTAACTGATATGTATAGAAATCTAGAAAATTCACAAATCTGTGGAAATTAAACAACATGCTCCTGAACAACCAATGGGACAAAAAAGAAATCAAAATGGATATTAAAAAAAAATCTTGAAACAAGCAAATATTAAAAGACAACATACTAACATTTATGAGATGCAGCTAATGCAGTTTTAAGAGGGACGTTTATAACAATAAACAACTACATGAAGAAAAAGAAATGTCATGAATAAACTAACTTTACACCTCAAGGTACCAGAAGAGGAAGAACAAACCCTAAAGCTAGCAGAAGGAAGGAAATAAAAATATCAAGCAGAAAAAATGAAATAGAGATCAGAAAAGCAATAGAAAAGATTGTTGAAACTAAGAGCTTTTTTTTTAAAGATAAGCAAAATTGGACAAAATTTTAGCTACATTAACTCAGAAAAAAAGAGAGGATCCAATAAATTAAGAAATAAAAGAGGAAACATTATACTGACATCACAGAAATACAAAGGATCGCAAGTAACTGATAAAAGGAATTGATACATTAACAAACAGTGTAACCTAGAAGAAATGCATAATACTTAGAAATCACTTAACCAACTACACCACCCAGGCACCCCTGTGGAAAAAAAAAATAAATCTAATTCAAATAACATCAAAAATATAAAATAGGGATAAATTTAACTAAGGAGGTGAAATACCTTTACACTGAAATCTATAAGATTTCGATGAAAAAAATTGACACAAACAAATGGAAAGATATCCTGTGTTCATGGATTGGAAGAATTAATATTGTTAAAATGTCCATATTATCCAAAACTGTCTATAGATTCAATGCAATCCCTATCAAAATTCCAATAACATTTTTCTCATAAATAGAAAAATAGACCCTAAAATTTGTAAGGATCCAAAAAAGACCCCAAAATGCCAAATCAATGTTGAGAAAAAAGAGCAAAGCTACAGAGATCACTTTTCATATTTTAAACTACTTTACAAGCCATTGCAATCAAAACAGTATGGCTTTGACATAAAAAAAAAAAAAGACACATAGACTAATGGAACAGAATAAAGAGTCCAGTTGTAAACCTCTCATCATATACAGTCAGGTAATATTTGATAAAGGAACCAAGAATACTGAATGGAGCAAGGATAGTCTCTTCAATAAATGGTATTGGGAAAACTGGATAACCACAAGCAGAAGGTTGAATTTAGACCTCTATCTTACACAACTCACAAAAATGAACTGGAAGTGCATTAAAGACTTATATTTAGGACCTGAATCCATAAAACCCCTAGAAGAAAACACTGGGGAAAAATCTCTTTGACAGTGGTCTTGGCAGCAATTTTCTGGAATGACACCAAAAGCACATGCAACAAAAGCAAAAGTAAATAAGTGAGACTATGTTAAACTAAAACACTTCTTCACAGCAAAAAAAGCAGTCAACAAAATGAAAAGGCAACCAATGGAATGGCAGAAGATATTTGCAAATCATATATCTGATAAGGGGTTAATATCCAAAATATATAAAGAATCCATACAACTCAATAGCAAGAAAACAAACACACTGATTAAAAGTTAAACAGAGAGGTGTACCTGGGTGGCTCAGTTGGTTAAGCATCAAACTCTTGGTTTCAGCTCAGGTCATGATCTCAGGGTAGTGGGATCAAGCCCTATGACTCTATGTTCAGTATGGAGTCTGCTTGTCCCTCTCCCTCTACCTCTGCTCCTCCCCCCACTCATACTTTTTCTCTCTCAAATAAATAAATAAAATCTTAAAAAAAAGATAAGCAGAAGAACTGAACAGACATTTTTTTTTTCTCAAAGAAGACATACAGATGGACAACAGGTACATAAAATTTGCTCAACATCACTAATCATCAGAGGAGTGTAAATCAAAACCACAATGAAATATCACATCACACTTGTCAGAAAAGCTAGCATCAAAAAGACAGGAAATATCAAGTGTTGGTGAGGGCATGAAGATAAGGGAATCCTACTGCACTGTTGATGAGGATGTAAACTGGTACAGCCACTATGAAAGCAGTATGAAGTTTCCTCAAAAAATTAAAAAAAAAAGAGAGAAAGAACCCAAATAAATAAAATGACAAAGGAAAGAGGAGAAATAACAACCAACACTACAGAAATATAAACAATTATGAGACATTACAAAAAATTATATGACAACAAATTGAACAACATGGAAGAAATGGATAAACTCCTAGAAAGATATAAACTACAAAAATTGAAACAGGAAGAAAGAAAAAATTGAATAGACTGATAACCAGCAAAGAAACTGAATCAGTAAAAAAACTCCCAAGAAACGAATGTCCAGAGCTGGACAGCTTCACAGGCAAATTCTTCAAAACATTTAAAAAGGAGTTAATACCTATTCTTCTCAAACTATTCCAAAAAATAGAAAAAGAAGGAAAATTTCCAATTCATTCTATGAGGCCAGCATTACCTTGATACCAAAACCAGATAGATAAAGACTTCAGTAAAAAAGAGAATTATAGGCCAATATCCCTGATGAACATGGATGAAAAAATTCTTAAAATACTAGCAAACTGAATCCAACAATACATTTAAAAAAGTCATTCACACGATCAAGTGAGATTTATTCCTGGGCTGCAAGGGTGGTTCAATATTTGCAAATCAATCGACATGATACTTCACATTAATAAAGAAAAGATAAGAACAATATAATCCTTTCAATAGATGCAGAAAAAGCATTTGACAAAGTACAAGATCCATTCATGGTAAAAAAAAAAAAAAAAAAAAACCCTCAACAAAGTAGATTTCAAGGGAACATACTTCAACACATAATAAGGGCCATATATGAAAAACCCACAGCTAATGTCATCCTCAATGGGGAAAAACTGAGAGCTTTTCTTGTCAGGAACAAGACAGGGATGTCCACTCTCACCACTGTTATTTAACATAGTATTGGAAGTCAGCAATCAGAAAAGAAAAAGAAATAAAAGGCATCCAAACAGGCAAAGAAGAAGTAAAACTTTCACTATTTGCATGGTACTATGTATAGAAAACCCAAAGACTCCACACACACACACACACACACACACACACACACACACACTGCTAGAACTGATACATGAATTCGGTAAAGTCTCAGGATACAAAAATCAATGTACAGAAGTCTGTTGCATCTCTATACACCAATAATGAAGCAGCAGAAAGAGAAATTAAGGAATCAATCCCATTTACAAATGCAACGAAAACCACAAGATACCTAGGAATAAACCTAACCACAGAGGTGAAAGATCTATACTCTGAAAACTGAAACATTGATGAAAGAAACTGAAGACAACACCAAGAAATGGAAAGACATTCCATACTCATGGATTGGAAACACAAATATTGTTAAAATGTGTATACTACCCAAAGCAATCTATACATTTAATGCAATCCCTATCAAAATACCACCAGCATTTTTCACGGAGCTACAATAATCAATCTTAAAATTTGTATGGAACCATAAAAACAAAACAAAACAAAACAAATAGCCAAAGCAATCTTGAAAAAGAAAAGCAAAGCTGGATGCATCACAATTCTGGACTTCAAGTTATATTACAAAACTGTAGTGATCAAGACAGTATGGCACTGGCATAAAAATAGTCATATAGATCAATGGAACAGAATAGAAAACCCAGAAATGGACCCACAACTATATGGTCAGCTAATCTTTGACAAAGCAGGAAAGAATACCCAATGGAAAAAGTACAGTCTCTTCAACAAATGGTGTTGCAAAAATTGGACAGCGACATGTAAAAGAATGAAACTGGACCACTTTCTTACACCATACACAAAAATAAATTCCAAATGGATGAAAGACCTAAATGTGAGGCAGGAAACCATCAAAATCCTAGAGGAAAACACAAGGAACAACCTCTTTGACATCAGCCAGCTGTAGCAACTTCTTACTGGATATGTCTCCTGAGGCAAGGGGAACAAACAAACAAAAAATGAACTATTGGGACTTCATCAAAATAAAAAACTTCTGCACAGAAACAATCAACAAAACTAAAAGGCAACCTCCAGTGTGGGAAAAGATATTTCAAATGACATATCTGATAAAGGGTTAGTACCCAAAATATATAAATAACTTATAAAACTCAATGCTGAAGAAATGAATAATTAAATTTAAAAAATGGGAGGAAAACATGGATAGACATTTTTCCTAAGAAGATATACAGATGGCTGATGGACACATGAAAAGATGCTCAACATCACTGATCATCAGGGAAATACAAATTTAAAATGCAATGAGATATCACCTCACACCTGTCAGAATGGCTAAAATAAACAAGAGAAGAGACAACAGGTTTTGGTGAGGATATGGAGAAAGGGGAACCCCCTTATAGTGTTGGTTGGATTGCAAACTGGTGCAACCACTCTGGAAAACAGTGGGGGTTCCACAAAAAGTTGAGTCGAATTACCCTATGATCCAACATTTACACTGCTAGGTATTTACCCAAAAGATACAAAAATACTAACTCGAAAGGTTACATGCACCCCAATATTTATAGCAGAATTATCTACAGTAGCAAAATTATGGAAGTACCCCATGTGTCTATCAGCTGATAGATGATGAAAGAAGAGGTGGGCATATATATATATATATACACTCAGCCATGAAAAAGATTGGACTCTTCATTTGCAATGACATGGAGAGGTAAAGAGTATTATGCTAAACAAAATAAGTCAGTCAGAGAAAGACAAATACCATATGATTTCACTCATGTGGAATTTAAGAAATGAAACAAATGAGTAATGGGGAAAATAAAAAGAGAGAAGCAAACCAAGAAACACACTGTTAACTACAGAGAACAGATTGATGGTTACCAGAGGGGAGGTGAGTGGGTGGATGGGTTAAGTATGTGATGGGGATTAAGAGTGCACTTATGATAAGCACCAGGTATTGTATTGAAATTTAGAATCACTGTATTGTATACTTGCAACTAACATTACACTGTATGTTAACTTACTGGAATTTAAATTAAAAATAAAAAAGTAGAAACCATAGCATCCAGTAATTCCACCCCTGGGTATATGTCAGAATTGAATTCAAGATTTCATAGAGATATCTACACTCTCATATTAATTGCAGTATTATTTACAGTAGCCAAAATATAGAAAAAACCTAAGTGCCCATCAATGGATGAATGGATAATGTGTGAGGTGTCTGTGTATGTATACATTATATATATACATACACACACACACCCTGGAATACTATTCAGCCATAAGGAAAAAGGAAATATTACCATTTGTAACAACTTGATGAAACTTGAGTGCAATATCAGTGAAATAAGTCAGACAGAAAAAGACAAATAAGGTATGATATCACTTACATTCAAATTCTAACAATGTTGAACTCAGAAAAACAGAGTAGAATGGTGATTGTCAGAGGTTGAGGGAAATGTGAAGATACTGCTCAGGGTACAAACTTCCAGTTATAAAGTTAACAGGTTCTGGAGATGCAATGTATAGCATGGTGATTATACCTAATAATACTGTATCATATACTTGAATGTTGCCAATAGAGTAGATCTTAAATTTTCTCACCACAAAAAAGAAATGGTAATTATGCGATAGGATGGTAGTGTTAGCTAATGCTATGGTGGTAATCATTATACAATATATAAATGTATCAAATCAACATGTTGTACATCTTGAACTTATGCAATGTTATGTGTCAATTATATCTCAAGCTGGGGGGAAAAGAAAAAAAAATGAATGAACTGCTGAAATACACAATAAAATGCATTAATCTCATAAATGTTGTATTGAGTGAAAATGACCCAATATAAAAGAATACATAAAGTATGTATTCATTTACATAAAGATAATCTAATTTATGGTTATAGATATCAGATCAGGGTTTGCCTCAGGTGGAGGTTGGACTGGAGGGAGAGATTGACAGTAAAGAGCATGAGGGAACTTTCTGTGGTTATGAGAATGTTCTATATTTTTGTTTTTGATGATTTTAGAGTTGTGTTCAGTAGGCAAAATTTGCCAAACCTTGCTGTTAACATATTTGCATTTTTATAGTTCATATTACAATAAAATGTATTTATTAGAAAAAAAAATTTCATAATGCTCCAGGAGAAACTTCTACAAGAAAATGACTTTGATAAAATACTTGTTTTTGTATGTGTTAATTGGAGATTTACAAAACTGGGGGAGTTGCTTTATGGACAAATTAGTGGGAAAAACATAGACAAACAGAGAGGAGAAGAGACAAAGAAAGAAAAAGGGAGAAAGTGAGGGAGAAGAAGGGAAGAAAGGCTGAGAGAGAGAGAGAGGTAGATAGTTAACTATGGGCACAAGAAATTAACTGCATGGGAAAGGAAAAATAAAATCCATTCCATGGCTCGGCTATTAGTAGCATTTACAAAGTTACAAAATGTAAAAATTAACTATTCAACCAACCAAAACAATATAACCATATTGAGGGGGTGGGAGAAAGAGCAGCATGTATATGGATGTGGGGGAAGATGAGTGTGTGTTAAAGAATAACTATGTTTTAGTTTTATATTGCTCACCTAAAAAAATTACTACAAATTTAACAACATACAATATATTTTAAAAAATTAACAATTATATAGGTTAGAAATCTTATATGGATCTTACAGGGTCAAAATCTGCATGCTGACAGGACTGCATTCCCTTCTAGAGGCTCTAAGGGAGAATCTATTTTCATAATTATCCAAATTCTTTGTGGTTCATTATATGACTGAGGTTCCTGTTTCCTTACTGGTTGTCAGTTGAGGGTTGTTTCCATTTTCTAGAGGCTATCTTCATTCCTTCGCTCTTGTCCCCCTTTCTTCATCTTCAAAGATGTCAGTGACATCTCTCTGAAGTCACATCTCTCTGTGACACACAAGTTCTCAGGATTGAAGTGTGGACTTCTTTGGGAGACCATTATTTTGCCTACCACAAACTAAATTCTCTTTGTCCCTTTCCAGACATTAATATATAATGCCTAAAACTGGGCAGGCTCTAATTATTCCCCCAAATTCTCTTTTGCCACAAAATGAGAGATGAAGGCATTTAGAAGTGACTAGCGAAGATTAGTCTTTCACATTTCTGCAAGAATTGCAGGACTGGAGCACTCTCTACCAGCCCACCATTCCTTCTAGTGCATCATGGTAGAGTGGAAAAAGCTTTGGATTTATTGTCAGACCAAACTGGCAGAATACTAGGCCCATCAATTACTAACTGAAACTAGAGCTTAGAAGTTACTTGACCTCTCTGAGCCTCAGCCTTCTCCTTTGTAAAATGAGGATATATGAAGATTAAATGTAATATATAATAATATATATATATAATGTATATATAATAATAGGTCTGAAATAATAGGTCTGAAATAAGTGGAAGTTAAACATTTCTTCTATGTGACATACCTATTTTATTTTAGGGGTTATTAATGTGGAGGAGCTAACTGTATATCCTAGCAAAGAGTAGACTTTCACATTTCTGTGTGAATTACGCAAATATTAACATTCCCAGTAAGCTTTCAGAAATTATCACAGCACAGGCTTTTATTAGATGCAACCCCCAGTAACTAGTTCTTATTAGACCTCACCTATCAAGTATTCTCTTCTGAGCCTTGCAGGCTAGATCCAGCTGTGCTGATAGTTAGATTTTCTTCTGACTCAGTGGTACTTAACTTTGAGTCATATGACATCTTCCAATATGAATCAGCTCAAGTTTTACACCCAAAATTCAAGATAACTCTGGAAATTCTATTCCAATTTACCTTAGGTGGTGTGAATAGGCCTTGCTGCATGAGATTTAGAAGAAAATAACATGGAACCTAATAATAAGTGGATTCCCTTTCTCAAGTGCCTTCATGTTTTGATGTACTGCAGCAAAGGGAATTGCATTTGGTGAGTATGTCTTAGGAGAAGGTTGGGACTTAACAAGAAGACCATAACATGGTTTTGAATCACACTACATGCCATTTGTTAATATTGTTTGATCATTAGTACTTCCATTCTACTCCATTATTAGGTGGTTTTAGGAACAGTTAGATATCAGAGAACTCTTTAAGATCAAAGACCATATCTTAATTGTTTTATTATCCTTGACAACTAACACAGTGCCATGTATATGGAAAGAACTTAAAGTATGTTAAAAGGTGAAAAGATCACAATTGCAGAAAAAAAAATCATTGGCATTATTGTGAGAGAGGAAGGCAGACATCCCATGGTTTTGATATTCAGACTGACTATAACAATTAATACTAATACCTAGTAATAATGAGGGAAGGTGCAGGGTCTCAGTTCCTTCATGAAACCTTTGGTGGATTTATTACAGCTAGCAGTACCACCTGAAAGACTGAGGCTGCCACATGGGTAGAAAAAAAAACAACAACATTGCAACTAAATGCCATATACATGAAAAAATGAGTTAATCTTACAATTTGGTTCCTTTTGCCCCCTTTCTTTTTTATTTTTACATCAGCCTGGCATTATTGCCTATCTATTTCTGTTCATATTGTGTAGGATGCTTTAGTTGCAAATGGATTTTGGGAGCACTATGGCATTTTCAGAGAATCTTTGTCTTAAGAAAGGAGGCCTTATAATGTATATTGATATATTTTTTTTAAAGACCAACCTTCTGGATGGAAGCAAGAAGAAAAGTTTATTTTCTAAAGATAAACAACATGGGACGTTTAAATCATGTACACATAGATTTCTTGGCAAGTGATTCCTGATTTCAGCTTATATGTATAACCTACTTTCAGTGTCATTGAAATTGCAAGCCAAGTTTAATAGAAAATGAAGACAAAAAAAGAAAACTTCCTTCTCTGCAGTGCCACATGATTAATTATATTAGTCCTTTTATAACAGAGTAAACACTGCAGAGATGTAACTTCAACTTTTTGATTGCTTTAAACATATGGCTAAGAACAAGCTTGTATGCAACATTTTCTTGCTTTAGCATAATTTAGTTTTCTAAAGACCAAGATGTCTTTGAACTGGAAGGGACACTTTTTTTTTTTTAAGTCAGCAAATGTAATACCTGTCAACAAGGATAAATATGGTATTAATGAAAGTGTATGTTAATGCATTAAACTAGTAGGATATCAGTGGGATATCAGTTTCATTGCCAACTGATTTTTAGAAATGATCCACCATTTGAATTAGTGTTAGTGATAAATTATTTCCAAGTAGTATTAATCATACTCACAGGGAAATTAAAATGTCATAAAATGATAAAGTGTTAAAGAAACAGTATCTCACATCTACACCTGCATATGCATCACAATATCACCACAGTGTTTGCTCAAAAACATTCACGATTCTATTTTTAACACGGTATTCAGTGATGTAACTGATTTAACATTCTAGTCATTCTTTTAGCAATCCTTAATAAAGTTAAACTTTCTATAAGTAAAAAACAGTATATATCATATTGTGATCACTGTTTTTCAAAAATAGCTAGAATGAAGGAAGGCCCCTTATTTTTTTCCCATTGATTAAATTTGATAGGTATTCTTTTTATTGACACATGAGTTTTAATACACACATAAACACACACACACATATATATATGATTGCAAAGATTCTAATTGAATAAGTCCTAGATGTCCTTCTACAAATGAATTCATCTTTCCATTTTTTCTTTTCAAGAGAATTGTGGATTATGTGTACTCTTTGGAATTTAACAGGGAAAGTCAGTAGAATAGAGCCTTTAATTCCAGAGTATTCCTTCTTCTTTATTCCTTTCCCTGTATTATTGCATTTTGGAATATTAGCACATTATAAATTCAATGTTATGCACATCTACTGTATATTAAGACTCCTGTGTTAACTGGATAGTATCTGACTCAGAATTGGAAGTAAACTCAAACTTCAAATAGAAAGGAAATATTATAAAATACTACATAGCTCTCCTTCTAACTCACTAAATTATTAGGAAGATCAACATTTTAAAATGTTTATTTTTTAATTAATTATTTATTTATTATTTATTTTTTAATTTTATTATGTTAGTTATGATACAATAGATCATGAGTTTTTGATGTAGTGATCCACGATCCATTGTTTTCGTATACCACCCAGTGTTCCATGCAATACGTGCCAACCTTTATACCCATCACCAGGCTAACCCATCCCCCCATCGCCCTCCCTTCTAAAACCCTGTTTCATTCTCACAGTCCATAATCTCTCATGGTTCATCTCTCCTTCGGATTTCCCTACCTTCATTTTCCCTTCCTTCTCCTAATGTCCTCCATGCTATTCCTTATGTTCCACAAATAAGTGAAACCATACAATTATTGACTTTCTCTGCTTGACTTATTTCACTGAGCATAATCTCCTCCAGTCCCATCCATGTTGATTTAAAAGTTGGATGGGGTGCCTGGGTGGCTCAGTTGGTTAAGCGACTGCCTTTGGCTCAGGTCATGATCCTGGAGTCCCAGGATCGAGTCCCATATTGGGCTCCCTGCTCAACGGGGAGTCTGCTTCTCCCTCTGACCCTCCCCCCTCTCATGTGCTCTCTCTCTCTCTCTCTCATTCTCTTTCAAATAAATAAATAAAATCTTAAAAAAAAAAAAGAAAAAGTTGGGTATTCATCCTTTCTGCTGGCTGAATAATATTCCATTGTATATATGGACCACATCTTATTTATCCATTCAACTGTTGAAGGGCATCTTGGCTCTTTCCACAGTTTGGCTATTGCGGACATTGCTGCTATGAACATTGGGGTGCATACAGCCCTTCTTTTCACTACATCTGTGTCTTTGGGGTAAATACCCAGTAGTGCAATTGCTGGGTCATAGGGTAGCTCTATTTTTAATTTTTTGAGGCACGTCCACACTGTTTTCCAAAGTGGCTGTACCAACTTGTATTCCCACCAAAAGTGTAAGAGGGTTCTTTTTTCTCTACAACGTCTCCAACATTTGTTGTTTCTTGCCTTGGTGTAAGGTGGTATCTCAATGTGGTTTTGATTGGAATTTCCCTGATGGCTAATGATGATGAACATTTTTTCATGTGTCTGTTAGCCATTTGTATGTCTTCTTCAGAGAAGTGTCTTTTCATATCTTTTGCCCATTTTTTGACTTGATTATTTGATTTTTGGATGTTGATTTCAGAAGTTCTTTATAGATCTTGGATACCAGCCCTTTATCTGTAGTGTCATTTGCAAATATCTTCTCCCATTCTGTGGGTTGCCTCTTTGTTTTGTTGACTGTTTCCTTTGCTGTGCAGAAGCTTTTGATCTTGATGAAGTCCCAGAAGTTCATTTTTGCTTTTGTTTCACTAGCTTTTGGAGATGTATCTTGAAAGGAATTGCTGTGGCCAATGTTAAAGAGGTTACTGCCTATGTTCTCCTCTAAGATTTTGATGGATTCCTGTCTCACATTGAGGTCTTTCATCCATTTTCAGTTTATCTTTGTGTATGGTGTTAGAGAATGATCGAGTTTCATTCTTCTGCATGTAGCTGTCCAATTTTCCCAGCACCATTTATTGAAGAGACTTTTTTCCATTGCATGTTTTTTCCTGCTTTGTCAAAGATTATTTGACCATAGAGTTGAGGGTCCATATCTGCACTCTCTATTCTGTTCCATTGGTCTAGATGTCTGTTTTTGTGCCAGTACCATGCTGTATTGGTGATCACAGCTTTGTAATATAGCTTGAAATCGGGCAACATGATGCCCCCAGCTTTGTTTTTCTTTTTCAACATTTCCTTGGCGATTCGGGGTCTTTTCTGATTCCATACAAATTTTAGGATTCTTTGTTCCAGCACTTGGAAAAATGCCATTGGAATTTTGATCGGGATGGCATTGAAGGTATAGATTGCTCTGGGTAGCATAGACATTTTAACAATGTTTATTCTTCCGATCCATGAGCATGGAATATTTTCCAATCTTTTTGTGTCTTCTTCAATTTTTTTCATGAGTGTTTTGTAGTTCCTAGAGTATAGATCCTTTACCTCTTTGGTTAGGTTTATTCTGAGGTATCTTATGGTTTTTGGTGCTATTGTAAATGGAATCGTTCCTCTAATTTCTCTTTCTACAGTTGCATTGTTAGTGTATAAGAAAGCAACTGATTTCTGTGCATTGATTTTGTATCCTGGTACATTACTGAATTGCTGGATGAGTTCTAGTAATTTGGGAGTGCAGTCTTTTGGGTTTTCCATATAAAGTATCATGTCATCTACTAAAAGAGAGAGTTTGACTTCTTTGCCAATTTGAATACCTTTTATTTCTTTTTGTTTTCTGATTGCTGTTGCTAGGACTTCTAGTACTATGTTGAACTATAGTGGCAAGAGTGGGCATCCTTGTCGTGTTCCTGATCTTAAGGGAAAGGCTCTCAGCTTTTCCCCATTGAGGATGATATTCACTGTGGTTTTTTCATAGTTGTATTTTATGAACTTGAGGAATGTTCCCTCTATCCCTATACTCTGAAGAGTTTTAATCAGGAAAGGATGTTGTATTTTGTCAATGCTTTTTCTGCATCAATTGAGAGGACCATATGGTTCATCTCTCTCCTCTTATTAATGTGTTCTATCAAATTGATTGATTTGCGAATGTTGAACCACCCTTGCATCCCGAGGATAAATCCCACTTGGTCGTGGTGGATGATCCTTTTAATGTATTGTTGGATCCTATTAGCTAGGATTTTGGAATCCATATTCATCAGGAATATCGGTCTGAAATTCTCCTTTTTGATGGGGTCTTTGCCTGGTTTGGGGATTAAGGTAATGCTGGCCTCACAGAATGAGTTTGGAAGTTTTCCTTCTGTTTCTATTTTTTGAAACAGCTTCAGGAGAATAGATATTATTTCTTCTTTAAATGTTTGATAGAATTCCTCAGGAATCCATCAGGCCCTGGACTCTTGTTTTTTGGGAGGTTTTGGATCACTGCTTCAATCTCGTTACTGGTTCTTGGCCTATTCAGGTTGTCAATTTCTTCCTGTTTCAGTCTTGGCAGCTTATAGGTTTCCAGGAAGGCCTTCATTTCATCCAGATTGCTCAGTTTATTGGCATATAGTTGTTGATAATAATTTCAAATAATTATTTCTATTTCCTTGGTGTTAGTCATGATCTCTCCCATTTCGTTCATCATTTTATTAATTTGGGTCCTTTCTCTTTTCTTTTGGATAAGTCTGGCCAGTGGTTTATCGAGCTTATTAATTCTTTCAAAGAACCAACTTCTAGTTTTGTTGATCTCATCTACTGTGTTTCTGATTTCTAATTCAATGATTTCTGCTCTATTTTTAATCATTTCTCTTCTAATGCCTGGCTTAGGTGTCTTTTGTTGCTTTTTCTCTAGTTCTTTAAGGTGTAGAGTTAGTTGGTGAATTCGGGATTTTTCTATTTTTTTTGAGTGAGGCTTGGATGGCTATATATTTCCCCCTTAGGACCGCCTTTGCAGTATCCCATCGGTTTTGGATTGATGTGTTTTCATTCTCATTGGTTTCCATGAATTGTTTAAGTTCTTTTTTGATTTCCTGGTAGACCCAAACATTTTGAGCAGATTGGTCTTTAGCTTCCAAGTGTTTGAATTTCTGCCAAATTTTTTCTTGTCATTGAGTTCCAGTTTTAAAGCATTGTAGTCTGAGAATATGCAGGGAATAATCTCAGTCTTTTGGTATCGGTTGAGACCTGATTTGTGACCCAGTATGTGGTCTATTCTGGAGAAAGTTCCATGTGCGCTCGAGAAGAATGAGTATTCTGTTGTTTTCGGGTGGAATGTTCATTTTTTTTTTTTTTAAGATTTTATTTATTTATTTGAGACAGAGAGAATGGGAGAGAGAGAGAGCACATGAGAGGGGTAAGGGTCAGAGGGAGAAGCAGGCTCCCTGCCGAGCAGGGAGCCCGATGCGGGACTCGATCCCAGGACTCCAGGATCATGACCTGAGCCGAAAGCAGTCGCTTAACCAACTGAGCCACCCAGGCACCCCTCGGGTGGAATGTTCTTTATATATCTATGAGGTCCATCTGGTCCAGTGTATCATTCAAAGCTCTTGTTTCCTTGATGATTTTCTGCTTAGATGATCTGTCTATTGCTGAGTGTGGAGTATTGAGGTCTCCTACAATTAACGTATTGTTATCAGTAGGACTCTATTTTGGTTAACAGTTGGCTTATGTAGATGGCTGCTCCCATGTTGGGGGCATAGATATTTACAATTGTTAGATCTTCTTTTTGGATAGACCCTTTAAGAATGATATAGTGTCCTTCTGTGTATCTAATTACAGACTTTAGTTTAAAACCTAATTTGTCTGATATAAGAATTGCTACCCCAGCTTTCTTTTGAGGTCCGTTGGCATGGAAGATGGATCTCCATCCCTTCACTTTCAGTCTGGATGTATCTTTAGGTTCAAAATGAGTCTCTTGTAGACAGCATATGGATGGGTCTTGTCTTTTTATGCAATCTATAACCCTTGCTGTTTTATGGGAGCATTTAGGCCATTCACGTTGGAAGTGATTATTGAAAGATATGAATTTATTGTCATCATGTTGCCTGTGAAGACGTTGTTCTTATAGATTGTCCCTGTATATTGCTGTTTTATATGACTCTTGGGGTCTTCCTCCTTTTATAGAACCCCCCTTAATATTTCTTCCTCTGTGAGTCAGAGCAGAAGAGACCATTTCCAACCCTCTGCCTCAGAGCAGAGAGATTGCAGTCTATTCTTCTGTGAGCTCTCCAGGCCACACTGTCTCTGTTTCTGTCCGTGCTGCTATAAACTGCAGCGTCCTGGGTTGTGCACCGCTCTGCAGTGCTCCCAGTCCTGCCTCCAGGTTGTGGCACGTGTCTACCTTTGTGCTTCTAAAACTGCCAGCCATTCCCAGTTCATACACACGACCCTGCCGCTCCGGGTTTTTGCCCTGGGGGTTGCCTTAAAGTCCTTTCTCCGCCACTACTTGTCTGCAGGTTTGTGCCCCATCCCCAGCGAGCGAGGCTTTTTCTCACCGGCGGTGTAGGATCCGAACGGCCAGGCACCCTCCCACTGCCATTTAACCTCTGATATCTGCCCACAGAATCACGGCTCCCCACTTTGTACCTCTAAACCAACCACCTGCGTTATTCTGTTTGTAGAGATCCAGATCTTCTTACATCTCAGGCTGATTTCGTGGGTGCTCAGAGTGGTCTGGTAGATATCCAGCTTAATTCTGGAGACCAGTTGAAATGGGGTCCCCTACTCCTCTGCCATCTTTCCTTTCTCCCAACATTTTAAAATGTTTAAAATGTATTACATTTAATGAATGGAAAACATTCGTTACCAAAATTTTTATGATGAATTAGAATTAAAAGTACAGATAGGTGAATTATGCAGATTGTAAGTTAAGTTAGGGGAAGAAATTTATATTAAACAAAATTAAAAAAAAAAAAAAACTAGAAAGAATGGTGGCTTTTTCCAACCTTCCTTTCCCAACATAACCTAGTTTACAAGAAGCAATGACATTGAAGCAAATGGATCCCAGATAATAGTTCAAAAGTCATGGTGATATTAAAATTATACTATCTGTGAGTTCTCCAAACAAACCTAGTCAGGAAATAAATAACTTCTACCTAGTTTAACATTTCCAGTCTCATTTCTAGGACTAAGCAGTCATCATTTCATTATCACATGACTAAATAGCTTTTGCCATGAGGTGCTATTTAGATCAGAGAACTAATGACCACTGAGAAGAGCATTCCCTGAGGAATATGAAGTTTAATATTTATAATCATGAGGTTGTTGTTTCTGTTTTTTATGAAAGTATACAACATGTTAAGCATTGGGTTTCTTCAACCAAAAATTGTATGCATCCTATTTAAAAGCAGATCTTTAAACTTATCTAGGTCTTTCTTAGCTAGGAAAACAACAACAAACAACAACAAACAATTACTTAGCTTAATCACCCATTCTAGAAATGTCTCTTCTCTTTACCAATATTCTCTAATGTTTAGTCTCTATCTCTTGTCCTCCATTTTTTCACCACCCACACTCTTTATTCTCTGAATCTGGTTTAGGATCCCATAACTCTGCTGAAAGCCTTTGTCTAGACAGTCACCAAATCCAACAAACTTTTCTCTGTTCTCAATATCTAATCAGCATTTAACAGTTTGAAGTGTTTGATATTCTGGTCTTCCTTGACTTTACTGATGCTGCTTTATTTTTATAAGTAGATTTAACCACTTTATATTTTGGTTCATAATTGTGTCCTATTTAAAATGTGTTAGAATATAAATATTTTATGGAGCTATTAGGCCTTTCAGAAAAGTGTTTTGCAATAAAATTAGGCTTTGGTAACAGTGAAGGTTAGCCCTCTATGCTCTGAATGCTCATACACATTTTAGTCTGTTTGTAGCTGTACTCAAGTTTTTGTCCTTCCTTGTATCCAGATGAAGGAGTGTCCTTCATCCACTAGGTTGGGTGTTTAAGGTCTCTGCCTGGCCTGCCTTGTTTACTATTGTATCCTCAGAGCATAGCAGAACATTTAACACATAGCTTGTTTTCAATTAATATATACTGACTCTTGGGGTCTGAACTAATCTATTATATAAAAAGTGTACTACATTAAGTTGGAAGTTACCTGTTTCATCAAATCTGAAGGTCAATATTCTAGATGATAGGAACTTTGTAATAACCTGAAAGTTTTATAATATAGTGAAGAGTAACAAAATATAAAAGATAAGCTGTTCCAAAAGAGGCTGCTTTATTATTGCTAAGAATATTGTTATATTTTATTTAAAATAACACCTACTGGGGCGCCTGGGTGGCTCAGTCATTAAGTGTCTGCCTTCAGCTCAGGTCATGATCCCAGGGTCCTGGGATCAAGTCTCGCATTTGGCTCCCTGCTCAGCGGGAAGCATGCTTCTCCCTCTCCCACTCCCCCTGCTCGTGTTCCCTCTTTCACTGTGTCTCTCTCTGTCAGTCTTTAAAAATAAATAAGTAAATAAAAATAAATAAATAAAATAACACCTACTTTAGCTAGCAGTAAGAATGTATTTTAGAAGGAAATTTTGGCTTATTGTCAAAAATGTAGTCATTTTGGGGCATCTGGGTGGCTCAGTTGTTAGGTGTCTGCCTTCAGCTCAGGTCATGGTCCCAGGGTCCTGGGATCGAGCCCCACATTGGGCTCCCTGCTCCACGGAAGCCTGTTTCTCCCTCTCCCACTCCCCCTGCTTGTGTTCCTGCTCTCATTATCTCTCTCTTTGTCAAATAAATAAATAAAATCTTAAAAAAAAAGAATGTAGTCATTTTTTTCTCATCTCAAAATCAAGATACTTGGGTTTCACACTGAAATGGAGACATAATTACCATCTTTAATTACCATCTTCTCTAGCCAAGATGAAAATATTTCCTGATGCATTTGAATAAAAAAATCAAAACAAAAGACCCTCCAAGATTATTGGAGGCCAGGAGAACTAAAACCATCTTTTTGATTATCTGAATCAGGTGGATAAAGAGCCCCTGGCTGAGACAGAATTAAGTTACTATGCTGCAAGAAACTGGAAAGGTCTTTGATGCTAAGATGTCTTGATGTTGTACAGTTGACATAGTAGAGGCACACTCCCAGCTAATGATTTATAGAAAGTTTGAATGAAGGATTCTAAATCAAACCTGGAAATAAGAAAGGTTAGGGGCTAGATCAGGATAAATTTAATTATAGAAAAATGAGCAGGAAATGCATCAAATAGTAGGTATTTATATATTGCATTCTAAAAGTATTCTAATGATTAAGGTTCAATTTTGGTTCTTTTAACAGCAAATTCTATTTTATCACAAATGCAGAAAAACTTGCTTATCTCAATCTTATCTTTAATCTACTCTTCAACCTACATTACTGTCACTGAGTCACCTTTATAATCTGGTGATGGTATACTCTAATTTAAAGTTTAGTTATTTTGAGGAGTATGTAAACATCTTGGAAGTTTATTATACAAAATAAAATATGTAAACTTTTACCAGAAAGTATTTTAGCTTTGTAGTCAATTACTAAGTCCTCTTAATTCTTCCTTCAGGTTAACAATTGAATGCTTATTTTTTTAAAGATTTTATTTGTTTATTTGACAGAGAGAGAAAGAGCACAAGCAGGGGCAATGACAGGCAAGGGAGAAGCAGGCTCCCCGTTCTGCAAGGAGCCCAATGTGGGGCTCAATCCCAGGACCTGGGATCATGACCTGAGCTGAAGGCAGCCACTTAACTGAGCAACCCAGGTGCCTCAAAAATTGAATGCTTATAACAGGCTACTTGTTGGTATTCCTGCATCCAGTCTTCCATATACCACATTCAGGAAATTTCTAGCAAGTGATACCATTATATATCGTTTCCTGTGGCATTAAGTCCAAATAGCTTTGTCTGTCTTTCATGGTTTAAATCTGACCTATTCTAACTCTACAGCCTTCATCCTCACTAACATGTGTCCTCTGGTTCCTTTCCTACTGGTGTGCCATGCTCACTCATTATTCAATTACTTTGCTTCTGCAATGACTGTATCTGGTTTGTAGATGCAGCCCCATTCTACTTGTCTAAATTTCATTGACATCCAGGTCAAGTTCTAGCCCCTTGCTTGAAAGCATCTTCAGTTACTCTGGAGACAAATCATCTTTCTTCTCATAACTTATGCAATACTTAAGAGTTAATAATGTATAGCTCAGTTCTGAATTACATCTTATCTGGTTTTGTAAGTTATTGATTCACACATCTTATTCTTATCACTCTCATTAGATTTCAAACTTCTTAAGGGAAGGGAATGTATATGGTATTTCCTCTGAATTCTTCCTTCCATACCTTCAGTATTACATAGGATTATATAGTAGGTAACTTGTCAATGTGTTATATTGAATGCTTCCTTATGTAAGAAAATTATTTTGGCTATAGTTATTTTAAAAACTATTTCATCTTTGTGTATGGTGTAAGAAAATGGTCCACTTTCATTCTTCTACATGTGGCTGTCCAATTTTCCCAACACCATTTGTTGAAGAGAATGTACTTTCCCCATTGGATATTCTTTCCTGTTTTGTTGAAGATTAGTTGGCCATAGAGTTGAGGGTCCATTTCTGGGTTCTCTATTCTGTTCCATTGATCTATGTGTATGATTTTGTGCCGGTACCATACTGTATTGATGATTACAGCTTTGTAATATAGTTTGAAGTCAGGCATTGTGATGCCCCCAGCTTTGGTTTTCTTTCTTTTGTGTGTGTGTGTTCTTTTTATTTATTTATTTATTTATTTTTATTATTATGTTATGTTAATCACCATATGACATCATTAGTTTTTGATGTAGTGTTCCATGATTCATTGTTTGCATATAACACCCAGTGCTCCATGCAGAACATGCCCTCTTTAATACCCATCACCAGGCTAACCCATACCCCCACCCCCCTCCCCTCTAGAACCCTCAGTTTGTTTCTCAGAGTCCATAGTCTCTCATGGTTCATCTGCCCCTCTGATTTCCCCCCCTTCATCCATCCCTTCCTGCTATCTTCTTCTTTTTTTTTTTTTTAACATATAATGTATTATTTGTTTCAGAGGTACAGGTCTGTGATTCAACAGTCTTACACAATTCACAGTAGTTTTTCAACATTCCTCTATTTGGAGTCTTTTCTGGTTCCATACAAATTTTAGGTTTATTTGTTCAAGCTCTATGAAAAAAGGTTGATGGTATTTTGATAGGGATTGCACTGAATGTGTAGATTGCTCTTGGTAGCATAGACATTTTCACAATATTTATTCTTCCAATCCATGACCATGGAAAGTTTTTCTATTCTTTGTGTAATCCTTAATTTCTTTCATAAGTGTCCTATAGTTTTTAGAGTACAGATGTTTTACCTCTTTGGTTAGGTTTATTCCTAGGTATCTTATGGGTTTTGGTGAAATTGTAAATGGGATCAATTTCTTAATCTCTCTTTCTTCTGTCTCACTGTTAATGTATAGAAATGCCACTGATTTCTGTGCATTGATTTTATATCCTGCCATGTTGCTGAATTCCACAATATTCAACATATTTTTTCTTACTATAAAAATTATTGTAGACTGTAAAAAAATTGTAGACTCAATGAATTGTGTTTTGCATGACTATAATAATGGTTTCCTCCCTCCACTGACAAACTTCTGATAATATAAATGCTTTTCTTATGAGAAATTCATTATGTGTTTATCTTGAAGAATTCCTAAAATCTAATTTAATTATTTGGAAAGGCTTTACAAGTTACTGAATCATTTTTAAAATAATAGCAACATTAATACTTTAGGAAGCTTTTTTATTAGACTGTGAAATGCTAATATTATGTTTCTAGTAAGCAGGGATTATTACCTCTAAAACTAGAGAAACCAAGGTATCTAATGTTTAAGTGACTTTTCCTAGCTTTTATGTTTCTACAGGCCCCCTAGTAAGGATTTGAATCAGATCCTTAATCATTGCTTTCTAAATTATATACCAACATCTTCTTGGTTTTGATATTTGAAGCCTATCTTAGCATTTCACTTTCAATAAGAGATACATTTATATTTGTGGCTCCAGTGGTGGCATGATTTTGCACTAAAGCATTTGTATTTTTTTCCCAGAACAAAAGGTATATATTTTCAAGATGACCCCTTAAAGTTAAGGAAACAGTGTGATACCAGGAACTAAAACAAAATGGAACCCACTTATACAGCAGATTTTGTACATATCAGAGGGATAAAAGGAAACTAACATTTTTTTGAATTCCTAATATATCCCAGGAACTGTACTTGATGTTTTAATGTTTAAAAATAAAATAATATTGCTAAATGGAAATTATTATCTCCTTTTTACAGACACAGAACCTGTGACTTAAAGAAGATAAATGACTCATCCAAGGCACTTAACTAGTAGATGACAGAGGTCAGATTTTAACTGGATCTATTTTATTTTAATGTATTCATAACAGTGTTATTAAAGACACATAGTCAATCAATCACAGAGGAAATTTATCATCTACCACCATCTGGAATCCCTGAATATTGGTTGGGAAAGATTACTTAGACTCTTTGAAAGACAGCCAACTTGACTTATTTTATCTGATTGTAGGATGTTCAGCCTGAAATATGGAACAGTGGTCATGAAAAGAAAATAAAAAAAGAAAACTTTCCACTGGAGAAATAACTTGATCCATAGCTTCTTTACTAAAATTTTAGTAACTGAAAATAGCCTAGTCATCTCTTGCTAAAAAAAAAAAAAATTGTAGTTGTGCATTCTACTCATATGCAAGGTCAGTTAGCAAATTAGACTGTGAACCAAAAATTAATAAAGAAGCCTTACCTAAAATTATCTATTATATTTATGACTTATTAACTCTTTGCTTATATATTTTATGCTAAGAAAATATGATATAAAAATTCTGTTTTTCTTTTTGAGAAGTTTGCTTGCCTGGTTGATGATGGGGGCAGAGACAATATTCTTTGTAAAAATAGCATGATTCTTATTTTGCACATGAATACACATTTAGCATATTAGGGCCATTTGATTTACTGTTGGGTTTGGCCAGCAAACCCTGAAGCAGGGAATGAAATGTTTACTCCACACACCTAAGTAGGAGAAAGGAGAAGGCTTGGGGACCAGACGCTCTGGTGGTGAAACGTCCTGAGGCAAGCTCTTCCTCCACTTTTATTGTGAATGTTATCAATACATCAAGGGAATAAGAAAAGCAAGAAGGAGTGAGAAGCTTTAATAATCAAGACAGTGACATAGGGAGTATTGTGTGATTAGAACAAGTTGTGCTTGTGACACACGTGCAGGCGGGGAGTATGTGGAGTACATGACCACCAAAGATAAATGTTCCTCTTAAGCATTTACTCCCTGGATGAGTACACTGAGCCATAATGAGGATCTGGCTGTTTTCAGCCCAGAAACTTTAAAGGAGGTCCAGTTTTCTGGATACTCCTTCTTTGCTTTTCAACTAGTCTCACCCAAGGAGGCATCCGTTTATTAAATCTTATCTAGTCAGACACTATGAATTCCCACAATTTACAGCAATTAAATAAGACAAAAATTCTTATCTGTAATATGGCATTTTTTCCTCTGTTAAAGGACACCCCTTCTGAAGACAGGGATGGTGTTTTCTTCATCACCTGAAATACAAAGCTGAGCTTGGGTACTTTCACATTGGAAGTATGCAAAAGTTTCATTGTATTTAAACATGAAAATTAAGGGCGCCTGGGTGGCTCGGTTGTTAAGCGTCTGCCTTCGGCTCGGGGTCCTGGGATGGAGTCCTGCATCGGGCTCCCTGCTCAGCGGGAAGCCTGCTTCTCCCTCTCCCACTGCCCCTGCTTGTGTTCCCTCTCTCGCTGTGTCTCTCTCTGTCAAATAAATAAATAAAATCTTTAATAAATAAATAAATAAACAAACAAACAAACAAATAAATAAAAAACATGAAAATTAAAATTATAATCTTTACAAGAGATCAATTGCTGGTGTTTCAATAACATTCTCTGGTCTTTTGATTTATTTTTCAAGTGAGAGTATTTCTCACCAGCATCCCCCACCCCTGCAAGTTATAGTCTACAGGAAAGCAAAATCACCATGACTTTCACGTATTTCTCTTTCCATTTCAAATGCAAGTGTAAAGAAATAATTACAGTTTATAGAATTAATTAAAATTATAAAATTCTTCTAAAAAATAGAAAAAATATATTTGAAAATGTAAAACTTCACACATGAAGTAATATGCCAGATATATCCTCTATCTATAGCAATTGGAAATTACAAAGAAAAAAAAAATCCTGCTGTTATAATGACAAGAGTTGTTATTCCATACTTCTAACAATGTTCTAATCTCTATAGAGTAGAGGCAATGTACTGTTTAAATAACATCTTTTGATTAAACAGACAATAGCTCCATACTAAACTTGATGTTTTGCCAATCTTTTTATTTTTATTTCTTCTTGCCAAAGAAGTGATGCTTTTATCTTTGGCATGTCATTCAATGTGATTGACACACCATGACTCGAGAGACAGATACTAAAACATGGTAGGTTAGAGTTGAATAGAAAAGAATAGAAAAGCAACTCTGAAGTCATTGTGTCTTAACAGTGTTGATCTCTGGTACATGGCTGTTTCTAATGTACTTTTGCTTAGTCACTAGTAGATTAATAACCAAAAAGTATGGCTATGAGACAAGCTTAACAGAATTATAATTTCAATTTAACTTCAGCAATTCATCATAGTTTTTAAAGAAGTCCTGAATTTAGAATTTTAGGTACACAGAAATCAAGTGTGTCAATTTCCCAGCAAGGCATAAAATGGTACCAACCTTTCTTTATAAATGAAGAAATTCAAAAGCCTTCCAGTTTTGAGCTTGTCAAAAAACTAGTTCTTAGAAATTGGGAATGTCCAAGTATTTTTTCTATGTTATCCTCATCATAAACCCTTCAATTTAGTGCTCCCTTTCTAGGACTTCTTATGCTCCTCATTCTCCACTTTCTTCCATTCCCAGTTATTTGTCCAGCATTATCACTCCATTTTTCAGATACATCCAGAATTTCAGTGGACTAAAACACACTGAACATGTCCCTACATTTCTCTCACAAAAATGTGTGAATATTATAGTCTATCAACCAACTTATAAATTAGTATATTCATATCATACATGCAGTATTCAACAAAAATTCACTGAGTATCAACACTCTGAGGCTATGTACTAAACAATGGAGATATAGAAGATGACTATAACACTGTTCATTGAAGAAACTCAGTATAATGGAGAGACCTAAAGACAGCCAGATAATATCCAATATAACAGCTATTATAGTTGAAATATTACAAAATGCCATTAGAGAATAGAAGAGGGAGTCACTAAGTTTAGCTAGCAGATTGGAAAAGGCCTCAGAGAACATTTTGTATTAGAAGAAAGTCTTTAGGGATAACAGGCATTTACTTAGCAAAGAAAAGTAAATTGGCATTCCTGGCAATTCCTGGCCTCAGAGATATGGAAGAACAACAAATTTTGGAGAAATGACAAGTAGCTTGACCTAGAGCATATGGATTGAACAACAGGAGTTGAGGTTTGAGAGGTAGGTTCAAATCAGGTTATAAAGGTCTATGAAATCACTTCAAAGGAGTTTGTATTTATCTGTGGACAGTGGAGAATAATTATGTAGCACTATATAAGATGTCATGCTCAACTTTGTGGTGAAGCAGAATAGGTAAGATTTTCATAAAGTAAACTAACACCTTAGGAATGGTTCCATAATTCATATAGAAATTCTTCCTCCTATATCCAGGTCAAATGTGCATGCATCCAGAAGTTTTCAAAGAGGTAAACACTATGATGAAAATCCTATACATTGAAGCAAGCCAGATGAGAAGGTATTTGAGGGCAGATGTTTGATCTCCCAGTATCAGTCTGAACAAGACAAACGTGAGTACCCCATTAGCTATTTCAAGGAGTCAACTCTCTGAAGACTCCTGCCCTTGTTTGTGTTTCTTGGTTGTTTTAAGAGTAAAAAAAAAATCATTGATTCTCCAGTTTGAAGGGTATATTAGAGATCATCTGGTCCCGTCTTCTCCCAATACATGAATTCCTGTATATCTGTCTACCATAAGGAAATCAAGTCTCTGGTTAAACAGATTCAGCAATGTACAGTCAATCCCTTCTGTAGAAGGTCAATTTATTATTTGGCAATTTATGTCACTGAAAATATTTACCTTAAAATAATTCAACATATTCCTGCTTTATCTGTGACCTACTGCTTCTAATTCTGCCACTGGAAGAATGAGGAAATAGTCTAATTCTTTTCTACATAACATTTTTTAAATACTTGAGGATAGCTACCATATCTCTTTCATTAATGTTACTGTATTTAATCGCATATACCCTACATCAAACTGTTAGAATTGATACGTCAGAGTTGGATTATTCGCTGGACTTTTCTAGGCCCAGAAGACAGTATTTATTTGATAAAGGTTTATTTATCTACACAGTACAGCAAGAAATATGAATGAGCATTTTTATTACTACTTTTAAATATAACTTTTACCACATTTTCCCAGAAAAATCCACGAAACATGACATTTGATATTCTTGAGTTTCCTATCTTCCTAGAGTAGATAATTAGGGAACAATTGTGTAAGATGAGCCATCTTATGCACAAATCTGAAACCTAATATCAACAAGGTAAACGGAAAGCCTATTTTTTAGTTGTTCATGTTTGATGTCCCATGCAGAGCAAGATATATGAATGATACATATATCTGCAGGGGTCTGATTATTCTTCTGTGTAAATTAACTTCCATTTAAATATTGTAAAAATAAGATATGAGGCATGTTTTGTTCATGCTTTCAAGACAATTACACTAATCTACTTAAGCAAGATGACATCATGTGATGTTTCTAAATATTTAAATTGGAAATCTACAGATGACAAAACTAGTAAATAGAATTAAAGTCTTGTAGAGGAAATGATCCAGATGGACCATTAAGCCATTAAGAAGCTATATAAGGATGAAAGTGAGGGGGGAAATGCAGTAGAACAACCCTTCTCAATAATGCAACAAATTAAAATGCTAATAACTGTTCAGGCATCATTTAACTGGTCAAACTATCTTAAATTGCTTTCAATTTCATACATTTGTGCTAGGATACAGACATAGACTCATGTCAAAAGGAGTCATAGAAATGGCAAGAGAAGATCTAGTTGAAACAAAATAAATGACATTAATTATAATTCCAAAGCTGAATAATGAAGTAATTACATTATAAATGTTAAAAATTATTGGTCTGATCAGTGTTCCTTATTATTTCACCAACTTGGCTTCTATTAACATGAATATGGCCTACTTTTTGCATACCATCTAAGAAGGAGGATGGAGAAGCCTGAGAGAACATAAATATGAATCGAACAAATGCTGGATTATTTCTCCTGTATCACACTAAAAATGCTGGGCCAATATTTCTCTCAGACCCTTGGTTTGATCCCTTTGAGTTATTACAACAGTCAAACCACTATCAATCCTTGTATCTGTAATGAGACACTGACAAACAGAATTTAAAGAATTTAAAGTCAAGCCTTCCAACCATTGGTTTAGCTGTTCTTCTGAACAAGTTGCTATCATTGACCTATGACTTCATCAATTGGATCTATTCTGGCAATCAAACTTGGTAATGAAAGTTATAAGAATAGTACTCTTCACACAATTCAGAGATCATTGATGCATAATCCAGTAACTTCCCTGAAGCATATATGAAATAGAAGTAAAGAAAGAAACAGAGAGGTACATAGAGGACAAATACACACAAAAAAATCATTTAAGTGTACAAAGAGAATTACGCTCCCCCAATGTTTTGTATGTACAAGGTACTCAATAAATATTTGCTAAATTATTCAATTATAATTAGGCAGATTGTAAATAATCAGAATTTAGCAACACTTTATGCTTTGCAATCCAATGATTTGGTCAAGACAATCAGGGACTGCCATTGTCAAAGCCACTGTCCAAGGGGCTAGCCATGAAGGCAGAGCCCTATGTATGCCCTCAGAGTATCCTTCTAAAGAGCTCAAGGCTGATCAAAAACAAGACAGTTATTTAGCACAGTTAATAGCACTGAGAAGGGTTATTCAGGGGTATTTTCTTTTAAATCAAAAAAAAAAAATCAAATGCTTACAAAAAGAAAAAGATGAAAGGGAAATCTCCAGTATTGAAATATTATGGCTCATAAATGGTCTCTTTTATTAGTTCTTTGTCCTCAACGAATATGACCAGTCTTTTATTGCATGTATGAAATAAAAATTCAGAAGAAATACTTGAATTTCTGCTAAGAAAAAAAGCCTAAGCTAAGAAAGTTTTAAATTTTTTGTCTTAAAAAAAGGAATATTTTTTTCAGAAAAGCAGCTCATATCTCATGTTCAGAAAAAAGCAAATTTGATACACCAAAAAATACTCTTCAGAATAGTGACCTCTAAAAACTGTTTTTAAGTGTTATCTACACTATCCAAAATTTTTAAGAGAGAAAATATAGTATATTTTTTTTCTTGAAAGTCCTTTTGTATTGTTTATTCCATTTTTTTCACTCAAAATCAGATTACAATTTACTCTTTAAAATATTTAATTGAGCTACACAACATGGCTTATAAAGTATCCATGACAAAATGCTTAAATTGAATTTAATTAATTTAATTTAATCAAACCTTTATTTTTTATCTTTTTTTCTTTCAGTTTTATTTACATATAATTGACATACACACTGCTGTACAGCATGATTTGACATACATATATTGTGAAGGGATTATCATAATAAGTTTATTAGTATCCATCATGTTATATACATTTCTTTCTATAAAAAAATATTCTTTTCCTTGTGATGAGAATTTTTAGAATCTACTCTTTTAGCACCCTTCAAGTATACCATCCAGCAGTGTTAGTTACAGTCATTGTATTATTTTTTTTAATTTTAATTTTTTATTATGTTCAATTACCTAACATATAGTGCATCATTAGTTTTCGATGTAGTGTTCAATGATTCATTAGTTGGGTGTAACACTCAGTGCTCATCACAACACGTGCCCTCCTTAATACCCATCACCCAGTTACCCCATCCCTCTACCCACTTCCTTTCTGTAACTCTCAGTTTGTTTCCCAGAATCCAGAGTCTCTCATGGTTTGTCTCCCTCTCTGATTTCTTCCCATTTAATTTAATTAAAACTTTAGAAGTAACTTTTACTTTACAGGAGATGGATAGAATAGAGGAGCAAGTTAAATGTGTCACAAATAAACAGAGAAATCTAGAACATGTGACAATATATAGGGCAGTTTCTTTGATTTCCTCATAAGTTTATTATCATGAAAAAACTGGGGACCTATTTAAATTGTAGATGATTAAGGAGATATAACAACAAAATGGAATATGTGAATCTTGGTTGGATGCTGGTTTTTTAAAAAATGGAAATATATCATGGCCAATTGGGAAATACTGAATATGGATTGGATAGTAGGTAATATTAGGGAATTATTGTTATTTTCTTAGAGGAAATAATGAAATTATGGCTAGTAAGGAGATGCATGTGAAAGTAATTAGGGAAGACTATAAAGATGTAGGCAGCTAATATATAAATGGTTCAGTAATGTACATATACACAGATGCAAATGTAAATAAAGCAACTATGGCAAAAAGTTGACAATTCTTGAATTTAGATGGTAAGTTTAAGGGTGTTCATCAAGGTATTCTGTGTTTGAAAATTTTCATAGTTACAAGAAGTTGGGAAATATAAACAACCTATTTGGGAAAATATATAGATAGAGATGTTGCTATACACAGACATGCACAAATATATGCATACATTTTATATGCCTACATTGTGCCAGATACTGATCTAGATACTGGGGATGTCCTCAAGGACAAGACATTTATAGTCCCTCTTCTTGAGTGTGCTCATTGAGAAGTAATGTTAAAGGCCAGAAGTTAGTGAAAAATAAATAAAGACAGAAAATTAATTTATTAATATAAGTTGAGATTCACATATTTCAAGAATATAATTTAATGTTTTGGTAAATTTACAGTGTTATGCATTTATAAACACAATCTAAGTTTTTCTTTTTTTTTTTTTTTGCTCTGTGATTTTTTTTTTTTAATTAACATATAATGTATTACTTGTTTCAGGGGTACAGGTCAGTGATTCATCAGTCTTACACAATTCACAGCACTCGACATAGCATATACCCTACTCAATGTCCATCACCCAACCACTCCATCCCTCCCACACCCCTCCACTCAGGCAACCCTCAGTTTGTTTCCTGAGATTAAGAGTCTATCATGGTTTATCTCCCTCTCTGGTTTCGTCTTGTTTCAATTTTCCCTCCCTTGCCCTATGATCCTCTGTCTTGTTTCTCAAATTCTTCATATCAGTGAGATCATATGATAATTGTCTTTCTCTGATTCAATTATTTCGTTTAGCATAATAACCTCTAGTTCCATCCAAGTCATTGCAAAAGGCAAGAATTCAGTTTTTGGATGGCTGCATAATATTCCATTCTATATATATACCACATCTTCTTATCCATTCATCTGTTGATGGACATCTATGCTCTTTCCATAGTTTGGCTATTGTGGACATTGCTGCTACAAACGTTGGGGTGCATGTGTCCCTTCGGATAACTACATTTGTATCTTTGCGGTAAATACCCAGTAGTGCAATTGCTGGGTCGTAGTCTATTTTCAACTTTTTGAGGAACCTCCATACTGTTTTCCAGAGTGGCTGCACCAGCTGGCATTCCCACCAATAGTGTAGGAAGGTTCCCCATTCCCCATATCCCTGCCAACATCTGTTGTTTCCTGACTTGTTAATTGTAGCCATTCTGACTGGTGTGAGGTGGTATCTCACTGAGGTTTTGATTTGTATTTCCCTAATGCTGAGTGATGTTGAGCACTTTTTCATGTGTCTGTTGGCCATTTGGATGTCTTCTTTGAAAAATGTCTGTTCATGACTTCTGCCCAATTCTTGATTGGATATTTGTTCTTTGGGTGTTGGGTTTGATAAGTTCTTTATAGATTTTGGATACTAGCCCTTTATCTGATATGAAATTTGCAAATATCTTCTCCCATTCTGTCGGTTGTCTTTTGGTTCTGTTGACTGTTTCCTTTGCTGTGCAAAAGCTTTTTATCTTGATGAAGTCCCAATAGTTCATTTTTGCCCTTGCTTCCCTTGCCTTTGGCAATGTGTCTAGGAAGAATTTGCTGTGGCTGAGGTCGAAGAGGTTGCTGCCTGTGTTCTCCTTTAGGATTTTGATGGATTCCTGTCTCACATTGAAGTCTTTCATCCATTTTGAGTCTATTTTTGTGTGTGGTGTAAGGAAATGGTCCAGTTTCATTCTTCTACACATGGCTGTCCAATTTTCCCAACACCATTTGTTGAAGAGACTGTCTTTTTTCCATTGGATATTCTTTCCTTCTTTGTCAAAGATTAGTTGACCATAGAGTTGAGGGTCCATTTCTGGGCTCTCTATTCTGTTCCATTGATCTATGTGTCTGTTTTTGTGCCAGTACCATACTGTCTTGATGATGACAGCTTTGTAATAGAGCTTAAGGTCTGGAATCGTGATGCCACCAGCTTTGCTTTTTTTCCCAACATTCCTCTACGTATTCAGGGTCTTTTCTGGTTCCATACAAATTTTAGGATTATTTGTTCCATTTCTTTGAAAAAAGTTGATGGTATTTTGATAGCAATTGCATTAAATGTGTAGATTGCTCTAGGCAGCATAGACATTTTCACAATATTATTCTTCCAATCCATGAGCATGGAACCTTTTTTCCATTTCTTTGTGTCTTCCTCAATTTCTTTCATGAGTATTCTATAGTTTTCTGAGTACATATTCTTTGCCATTTTGGTTAGATTTATTCCTAGGTATCTTATGGTTTTGGGTGCAATTGTAAATGGGTCAACTCCTTAATATCTCTTTCTTCTGTCTTGTTGGTGTATAGGAATGCCACCAATTTCTGTGCATTGATTTTATATCCTTCCACTTTACTGAATTCCTCTATGAGTTCTGGCAGTTTTGGGGTGGAGTCTTTTGGGTTTTCCACATAAAGTATCATATCATCTGCAAACAGTGAGAGTTTGACTTCCTCTTTGCCAATTCGGATGCTTTTATTTCGTTTTGTTGGCTGAATGCTGAGGCTAGGACTTCTAGTACTATGTTGAATAGCAGTGGTGATATTTGACATCCATGCCGTGTTCCTGAACTTTGGGGAGAAGTTCTCAGTTTTTCTCCATTGAGAATGATATTTGCTGTGGGTTTTTCATAGATGGCTGTTATGATATTGAGGTATGTACCCCCTATCCCTACACTGTGAAGAGCTTTAATCAAGAAAGGATGCTGGGGGCGCCTGGGTGGCTCAGTCAGTTAAGCGGCTGCCTTAGGCTCAGGTCATGATCCCAGGGTCCTGGGATTGAGCCCCACATCGGACTCCCAGCTCAGCGGGAAACCTGCTCCTCTCTCTCCCACTCCCCCTGCTTGTGTTCCCTCTCTTGCTGTCTCTCTCTCTCTCTCAAATAAATCAATAAAAAATCTTAAAAAAAAAAAAAGAAAGGATGCTGTACTTTGTCAAATGCTTTTTCTGCATCTATTGAGAGGATCATATGGTTCTTGTTCTTTCTTTTATTAATGTATTGTATCACATTGATTGATTTGCGGGTATTGAACCAACCTTGCAGCCAATAAATCCCACTTAGCCGTGGTGAATAATCCTTTTAATGTACTGTTGGATCCTATTGGCTAGTATTTTGGTGAGAAATTTTGCATCCATGTTCATTAGGGATATTTTTCTGTAGTTCTCCTTTTTTGATGGGGTCTTTGTCTGGTTTTGGAATCAATGTAATGCTGGCCTCATAAAATGAGTTTGGAAGTTTTCCTTCCATTTCTATTTTTTGGAGAAGTTTCAGAAGAACAGGTATTAATTCTTCTATAAATGTTTGGTAGAATTCCCCTGGGAAGCTATTTGGCCCTGGGATCTTGTGTATTGGCATATTTTTTATTACTGCTTCAATTTCCTTACTAGTTAAGTGTCTGTTCAGGTTTTCTATCTCTTCCTGGTTCAGTTTTGGTAGTTTATTCATCTCTAGGAATGCATCCATTTCTTTCAGATTGTCTAATTTGTTGGCATATAGTTGCTCATAATATGTTCTTATAATTGTTTGTATTCTTTTGGTGTTGGTTGTGATCTCTCCTCTTTCATTCATGATTTTATTTATTTGGGTCCTTTCTCTTTTCTTTTTGATAAGTCTGGCCAAGAGTTTATCAATCTTATTCATTCTTTCAAAGAACAAGCTCCTAGTTTTGTTGATCTGTTGTACCGTTCTTTTAGTTTCTATTTCATTGATTTCTGCTCTGATCTTTATTATTTCTCTTCTCCCACTGGGTTTAGGCTTTATTTGCTGTCCTTTCTCCAGCTCCTTTAGGTGGAGGGTTAGGTTGTGTATTTGAGACCTTTCTTGTTTCTTGAGAAAGGCTTGTATTGCTATATACTTTCCTCTCAGGGCCGCCTTTGCTGCATCTCAAAGACTTTGAACAGTTGTGTTTTCATTTTCGTTTGTTTCCTGTTGAGTTTTTAGGTGTTCAGAATGGTTTGATAACTATCTAACTGAATTCCTGGGACTAGATGAAATTTAGGTCTCCTACTCCTTCGTCATCTTGCTCCTCCTAACACAATCTAATTTTAGAATATTTCCCTCATGTATAATTCCTTATGCCAGGATACAGTTGATCCCCACTCCTATTCCCAGCCCCAGGCAAAACTAACCTATTTTTCTATCTGTATAAAGTTTCCTTTTCTGGACATTTCAAACAAATGCAATCATACAATATGTGGACATTTGTGTTTGGCTTCTTAACATATTTTTGAGGTCCATCCATGTTGTAATATGCATCACTACTTCATTTCTTCTTATGTCTGAAAAATATTCCATCGTATAGTTATACAACATTTTGTTTATCCATTCACTAGTTAGTGGATATTTGGGTTCTTTTCACTTTGGGACTCCCGTGAATAGTGCTGCTATGAACGTTCATGTACTTTTCTTTATATAGATACATTTTCTTTTTTCAAGGGGGGAGTAGACACCTAGGGTTGGAAATGCTCAGTTACATGGTAATTCTGTGTTTAACCCTTTGAAGAAGTGCCAAACTGTTTTTGAAAGTGGCTAAAATTAACAACTTAGGAAACAATAGTTGTTGAGGAGAATGGGAAGAAAGGGGAACCCTTTTACACTGTTTGTGGGAATGTAAACTGGTGCAGCCACTCTAGAAAACAGTATGGAGTTTCCTCAAAAAATTGAAAATAGAATAACCCTATGACCCATCAATTGCACTACTAGGTATTTTTCCAAAGGATAAATTTATCCAAAGGATACAAAAATAGTGATTTGAAGAGGCACATGCATCCCAATTTTATAGCAGCAATGTCCACAATAGCCATAATATAGAAAGAGCCCAGATGTCCATCAACACATGAATGGGTAAAATGGATAAAGAAGTGATGTGTGTGTGTGTGTATAATTCTCAGCCATCAAAAAGAACAAAATCTTGTCACTTGCAATGACATGGATGGAGCTAGAGGCTATTAAGCTAAGCAAAATAGTTCAGTTAGAGAAAGACCAACACCATATGATTTCACTCATATGTGGAATTTAAGAAACAAAACAGATGAACACAGGGGAAGGGAAGGAAAAATAAAATAAGATAAAAACAGAGAGGGAAGCAAACAATAAGAGACTCTTAACTGTAGGAAACAATCTGAGGATTGCTGGAGGGGAGGTGAGTGGGGGGATGGGGTAATTGGGTGATGGACATTAAGGAGGGCACTTGATGTAATGAACACTGGGTGTTATATGCAACTGACAAATCACTAAATTCTACCCTTGAAACTAATACTATACTATATGTTAACTAAATTGAACTTAAATGAAAATTTTTTTAAAAAAGAAAGCGACTACATCATTTTACATTCCTACCAGCAGTGTATGAGTGTGCTAACTTCTCCACATCTCCACCAACACTTGTTATTACCCATCATTTTGATTATAGCAATTTTAGTGTGTGTGGGGGGTGTCATCTCAGTTTGATGTTGCTTTACATTTTCTTGTAACTAATGTTGATGAGTGTCTTTACATGTGCTTATTGGCCATTCATATTTTTTTTTTTGAAAAATATCCATTCAGATATTTTGCCAACTTTCAATTGAGTTATTTGATTTCTTATCATTCTTATCATATATTCTGAGTATGTCATTTTTCAGATATATGATAAATATTTTCTTCCAGTTTGTGTATACTTAGATATTTTTGTTTTATAAATGGTGTAATTAAAAGTGCTAAATTTTTTATTTTAATGAAGTGAAATTTATAAATTTTCTTTTTTACAGCCTGAAATTAACAAATGTTTAAGAGAAAACATTTTCAGCAAAAGCTACTACACATGACTATGCTATAACTAGTGATAAACAGGAAAAAAGTCATCAATTTCAGAATTTCTAGCTAGATTGATGTTCCATATTCAATAATAAATTTGCCAAAAATGCAACAATTTCTATTATATATACTGTTACCCAAAGAACAACTGGTAATATAGAAAGAAACCATATTTTCTTCCTTTTTAACAATGGCATTTTGATACGTATTTCAAATGTGTTTCAAAACATGAATTATAAATATACATTTCAATTAATGGTTACTCACTGGAAGGTAGTACAGAATAGAATTTAAGAGCAAGACCTTTGAAGTCATACCTACTGAGTTTGAATTCAGATGTTTCTACATTTTAGCTGTATGAACTTGGGCAAGTTACTTTTTATTGTTTTCTCACATTTCTCTAATTTGTAAAATTTGGATAATATAATGTGAAATAATGTGAAATTTTGGGGCGCCTGGGTGGCACAGTCATTAAGCGTCTGCCTTTGGCTCAGGTCATGATCCCAGGGTCCTGGGATTGAGCCCAGCATCGGGCTCCCTGCTTGTCAGGAAACCTGCTTCTCCCTCTCCCACTCCCCCTGCTTGTGTTCCCTCTCTTGCTGTCTCTCTGTCAAATAGATAAAATCTTTAAAAAACAAAACAAAACAAATGTGAAACTTTGAGAACAGATTGAGTGCTCAGTAAATAATATTTGTCATTATTAGTAGTATTTATGTTTCTTATTTTTTTCTTTTATCAAAAGAAATAAGAAAGATATCAAAAAATATGTGTCTATTTATTAGACTTCTCAGGAGAATTTAATGGCCTCCTCTCAATTCTAAGATGGTCAATTTCCTGCTCTCTAAATCTGACCTCAAATCCAAACCCAAAACAATTCACCAAAAAGAAGTCATTTTCCCCCCAAAGCTCAAAAGTCACCAATTTCTACAATAAATTGCCACATCTATCTTACCATCACTTCACAACAGTAGATAGTCCTCCATATGCCCTTTTAGTGAAATGAGAATAAAAGAGAATGGAAGAGGGAAAAAAAATGGTTCTCTTCCCAGGCTACACCCCATAATTCAATGCCAAAATAAAAACAAATCAAATGATATCACAGATAATATTTCCTTCAGATCTGACATTAAATAAAAGGAACAAAAATAAAGCCAGCAACAAACTCCTTGAATTAATTAGCAGTTTTGGCATCAGATAATTAACTCTGAGGTAAATGGTTGTAAGTTACACTTTGTAACATGCAATGTTGGACAGGTTTTCTTTACTACATCTGGGTAATAGGTTCTTTACTACAGTGAAAGATAAACTAGGCAAACACTTCCCCAAATTTCTAATGCTTATAACCTCCATTTAATAATTGTCAGAGAGACATAGTTTGAATTTATTGAATCTTCTGTCTTGTTACTACTATTGTACAGTATTGTGTTGAGTACAAATATTTACCATATATTTTCAAACCAGTTTTTAAACTTTGCCTTTCTTTAGGTGTATGTGTTTGAAGTCTTGATGAAATTTCATTCAGTTTGATAAGCAATATTCCTCTCCAAACTCTAAAGCCAAGACAAAACAAAACAAAACAAAAATCCAACTTGTATTTTACTTAAATTTTATATGTACTGGATTTACTTATTGTTGTTTTGGTACTGAAACCCTCTTAGAACACATTCCTTGGGCTTAGAGAAAGATTAGTTTTAAAGTGGGATTTTGCACTATGAAAATTGCTTGCAAGCCTATAGGAGTCCCAGTGGAAATCTTTGCACTTTGTCAGCAATTTCACTATCTGTAGGGAAGTGTATTTCGTTCTACTTCAATGTCCCCTTAGGTCATTAGTTTTTGCAAGGCTTAAAATTAGGAATAAGAAAAACAGTAGAATGATGAAGGCATACCCTTGCATTACAGTGCAGTATAGAAGATGGAGATTAAAAACATTTTAGACAAATGAACATTTTGTATAGCTTTTATGGTTTCATGAAGAATAAGAAAGAGAGGAGAAAGGACTTCATAATTTCAATATACATATGAGTAGAAAAAAAATCCAAACTTGGTTTTATTGTTTGTTTGAATATTGTTAACTTATATCAATAAAATGGCTAAAATTATTCAAGAGGAAAAGGGTATTAATTTCAACAAATTGTTCTAAAAACAATGTACCCTTATGAAAAAAGTAAAATTAAATTAAAAGAGTACCTCAAATCTTCTCTCAAATTATTTACAAATTAACTTGAAATGGATTATAAATATTAGTGACAAAAATAAAAATACACTACCTCTATAAGTTAAAACAGGAAGAAATTTCTTAGTATTGGGTATAAGGATAAGTTTACAAAAGAAACAAAAAATATGGGGAGGAGGGGAAAGATGGCGGAGGAGTAGGGGACCCTATTTCAACTGGTCCCCGGAATTGAGCTGGATAACTACCAGACCACTCTGAGCACCCACAAAACCAGCCTGAGATGTAAGAAGATCTGGATCTCTACAAACAGAATATCGCAGGCAGTTGGTTTTGGGGTACGAAGTGGAGAGCCATGATCCTACGGGCAGATATCGGAGGATAAACAGTGGCAGGAGGGTGCCTGGATGTGGGGATCCTACACCGCCGGTGAGTGACAGTCTCGTGCGCTGCAGACGGGGCACAGACTCGCAGACTGGTAGCATCGGGAAAGAACTTTAGGGCAGCCCCTGGGGGGGAAAACCAGACCGGCGGGGTCGCACGCACGTGAACTGCAGCCCCCCGGACAGAAACCGGAGCGATGGTCTCCTGCACATGAACTGCAGCCCCCCCGGACAGAAACCTGAGTGACGGTTGCGCACACGCGAACTGCAGCCTCCGAGATGGAAACCCTGTGCGACGGGGTCGTGCTGGTGAACTGCAACCCCCGGGGGTGGAAACCCCAAGCGGTGGAGCCGCGCGCGCACGTGTTGGGAGCGGCTGGTGGTTTTAGAAGCACAAAGGGCAGAGATGGGCCCCAACCTGGAGGCAGGACTGGGAGCTCTGCGTAGGGGTGCACAACCCAGGACGCTGCAGTTTATAGCAGCATGGACAGAAACGGAGACAGTGTGGCTAGGAGACCTCACTGAAGAACAGACTATGGTCTCTCTGCTCTGAGGCAGAGGGTTGGAAACGGTCTCTTCTGCTCTGACTTGCAGAAGAGACGTGGAAAGCCGCCAGGGAAAGGTGCCAGAGAACAAAAGCCCCAAAGACTGATTCCCACTAAGCCCATCCCCCACCACAGGGGCGCAGGGCAACTCCGCCCAAACAGGGTTGCCTGAGTAACAGCACGGCAGGCCCCTCCCGCAGAAGATAGGCTGGGAAAACAAGAGGCCAGCAAGTCTAAGGTCCCAAGAAAACAGGTGCATTTGCTTGGGTTCTGGTCAATAATTTGGACTCAATACATACCCTCAAACACCCATCAACAGAATGACTAGGAGGAAGAGCCCAAAAAACAGAAAAGACTCAGAGATAATGACTTATGCTGCAGATTTACAAATGGATGCAGACATAACCATGATGTCGGAGATGGAATTCAGGCTAGCGATTGTGAAGGCAATGGCTAGAATGAAGAAATCAATTAATGGCAACATAGAGTCTCTGAGGGCAGAAATAAAAGGGGAATTGGCAGAACTTAAAAGTGCTATCAATGAGATCCAATCCAATCTAGATAATCTAACAGCTAGGGTAACTGAGACAGAAGAGAGAATAAGCGATCTGGAAGACAGTATAATAGATAAAAAGGGAAAAGAGGAGGCCAGGGAAAAACAATTCAGAATCCATGAAAATAGAATCAGAGAAATAAGTGACACCATGAGGTGTTCCAATGTCAGAATAATTGGAATCCCGGAGGGAGTGGAGAGAGAGAGAGGGCTAGAAGATGTATTTGAGCAAATGGTAGCTGAGAACTTCCCTAATCTGGGGAATGAAACAAACATTCGTGTCCTAGAGGCAGAGAGGACCCCTCCTAAGATCAAGGAAAACAGGCCAACACCCTGGCATGTAATAGTAAAACTTGCAAATCTTAGAACCAAGGAAACCATCTTAAGGGCAGTTAGGGGGAAGAGATTCCTTACGTACAGAGGGAGGAACATCAGAATAACGTCAGACCTATCCACAGAGACCTGGCAAGCCAGAAAGTCCTGGCAAGACATATTCAGAGTACTAAATGAGAAGAACATGCAGCCAAGAATACTTTATCTGGCAAGGCTTTCATTTAGAATGGATGGAGAGATGCAGAGCTTCCATGACTGGCAGAAACTGAAAGAATATGTGACCACTAAGCCAGCCCTGCAAGAAATTTTTTTTTTTTTTGCCCTGCAAGAAATATTAAGGGGGGTTCTATAAAAGGAGAAAGACCCCAGGAGTGATCTACAACAGAAATTTACAGGGACAATATATCAAAACAATGTCTTCACAGGCAACATGATGACAATTATTTCTTATCTTTCAATAATCACTCTCAACGTGAATGGCCTAAACATTCCCATAAAATGGCACAGGGTTGCAGATTGGATAAAAGACAGGACCCATCCTTATGCTGTCTACAAGAGACTCATTTTGAACCTAAAGATACATCCAGACTGAAAGTGAAGGGACGGAGATCCATCTTCCATGCCAATGGACCTCAAAAGAAAGCTGGGGTAGCAATTCTTATATCAGACAAATTAGATTTTAAACTAAAGTCTGTAATTAGATACACAGAAGGACACTATATCATTCTTAAAGGGTCTATCCAAAAAGAAGATCTAACAATTGTAAATATCTATGCCCCCAACATGGGAGCAGCCATCTACATAAGCCAACTGTTAACCAAAATAAAGAGTCCTATTGATAACAATACGTTAATTGTAGGAGACCTCAATATTCCACTCTCAGCAATGGCCAGCTCATCTAAGCAGAAAATCAACAAGAAAACAAGAGCTTTGAATGATACATTGGACCAGATGGACCTCACAGATATTTACAGAACATTCCACCCTAAAACAGAATACTCATTCTTCTCGAGCGCACATGGAACTTTCTCCAGAATAGACCACATACTGGGTCACAAATCAGGTCTCAACTGATACCAAAAGATTGAGATTATTCCCTGCATATTCTCAGACCACAATGCTCTAAAACTGGAACTCAATCACAAGAAAAAAATTGGCAGAAATTCAAACACTTGGAAGCTAAAGACCACTCTGCTCAAGAATGTTTGGGTCAACCAAGAAATCAAAGAAAAACTTAAACAATTCATGGAAATCAATGAAAAGAAAACACATTGGTCCAAAACCTATGGGATACTGCAAAGGCGGTCTTAAGGGGGAAATACATAGCCATCCAAGCCTCACTCAAAAAAATAGAAAAATCCCAAATTCACCAACTAACTGTACACCTTAAAGAACTAGAGAAAAAGCAACAAACGATGCCTAAGCAATGCATTAGAAGAGAAATAATTAAAATTAGAGCAGAAATCAATGAATTAGAAACCAGAAACACAGTAGATCATATCAATGAAACTAGAAGTTGGTTCTTTGAAAGAATTAATAAGATTGATAAACCACTGGCCAGACTTATCCAAAAGAAAAGAGAAAGGACCCAAATTAATAAAATTATGAATGAAACAGGAGAGATCACGACTAACACCAAGGAAATAGAAACAATTTTAGAAATTATTATCAACAACTATATGCCAATAAACTGAGCAATCTGGATGAAATGGAGGCCTTCCCGGAAACGTATAAGCTGCCAAGACTGAAACAGGAAGAAATTGACAACCTGAATAGGCCAAGAACCAGTAACGAGATTGAAGCAGTGATCCAAAACCTCCCAAAAAACAAGAGTCCAGGGCCTGATGGATTCCCTGGGGAATTCTACCAAACATTCAAAGAAGAAATAATACCTATTCCACTGAAGCTGTTTCAAAAAATAGAAACAGAAGGAAAACTTCCAAACTCATTCTGTGAGGCCAGCATTACCTTAATCCCCAAGGCAGGCAAAGACCCCATCAAAAAGGAGAATTTCAGACCGATATCCCTGATGAATATGGATTCCAAAATCCTCAACAAAATCCTAGCTAATAGGATCCAACAATACATTAAAAGGATCATCCACCACGACCAAGTAGGATTTATCCCCGGGATGCAAGGGTGGTTCAACATTCGCAAATCAATCAATGCGATAGAACACATTAATAAGAGGAGGGAGAAGAACCATATGGTCCTCTCAATTGATGCAGAAAAAGCATTTGACAAAATACAGCATCCTTGCCTGATTAAAACACTCCGGTGTATAGGGATAGAGGGAACATTCCTCAAGCTCATAAAATCCATCTGTGAAAAACCCACGTGAATATCATCCTCAGTGGGGAAAAGCTGAGAACCTTTCCCTTAAGATCAGGAACATGTCAAGGGTGCCCACTCTCACCACTGTTGTTCAACATAGTACTAGAAGTCCTGGCAACAGCAATCAGACAACAAAAAGAAATAAAATGTATTCAAATTGGCAAAGAAGTCAAACTCTCTCTTTTCGCAGACGACATGATACTTTATGTGGAAAACCCAAAAGACTCCACCCCCAAATTACTAGAACTCATCCAGCAATTCAGTAATGTAGCAGGATACAAAATCAATGCACATAAATCAGTTGCTTTCTTATACACTAACAATGCAATTGTAGAAAGAGAAAATAAAGAAACGATTTCATTTACAATAGCACCAAAAACCATAAGATACCTCAGAATAAACCTAACCAAAGAGGTAAAGGATCTGTACTCTAGGAACTACAAAACACTCATGAAAGAAAATGAAGAAGACACAAAAAGATGGAAAAATATTCCATGCTCATGGATCAGAAGAATAAACATTGTTAAAATGTCTATGCTACCCAGAGCAATCTACACCTTCAATGCCATCCCGATCAAACTTCCAATGACATGTTTCAAAGTGCTGGAACAAACAAGCCTAAAATTTGTATGGAATCAGAAAAGACCCCGAATTGCCAAGGAGATGTTGAAGAAGAAAAACAAAGCTGGGGGCATCACGGTGCCCAATTTCAAGCTATATTACAAAGCAGTGATCACCAAGACAGCATGGTCCTGGCACCAAAACAGACATATAGACCAATGGAAGAGAATAGAGAACCCAGATATGGATCCTCAACTCTATGGTCAAATAATCTTTGACAAAGCAGGAAAAAACATACAATGGAAAAAAGACAGTCTCTTCAATAAATGGTGCTGGGAAAATTGGACAGCCACATGCAGAAGAATGAAACTCGACCATTCTCTAACACCACTCACAAAGATAAACTCAAAGTGGATGAAAGACCTCAATGTGAGACAGGAATCCATCAAAATTCTAGAGGAGAACATAGGCAGTATCCTCTTTGACATCGGCCACAGCAACTTCTTTCAAGATACATCTCCAAAAGCTAGTGAAACAAAAGCAAAAATGAACTTTTGGGATTTCATCAAGATAAAAAGCTTCTGCACAGCAAAGGAAACAGTCAACAAAACAAAGAGACAACTCACAGAATGGGAGAAGATATTTGCAAATGATACTACAGATAAAGGGCTGGTATCCAAAATCTATAAAGAACTTCTCAAACTCAACACCCAAAAAACAAATAGTCAAGTTAAAAAGTGGGCAGAAGAGATGAACAGACACTTCTCTGAAGAAGACATACAAATGGCTAACAGACACATGAAAAAATATTCATCATCATTAGCCATCAGGGAAATCCAAATCAAAACCACACTGAGATACCACCTTACACCAGTTAGAATGGCCAAAATGGACAGGGAAAGAAACAACAAATGTTGGAGAGTTTGTGGAGAAAGGGGAACCGTCTTACACTGTTGGTGGGAATGCAAGTTGGTACAGCCACTTTGGAAAACAGTGTGGAGGTTCCTCAAAAATTTAAAAATAGAGCTACCCTATGACCCAGCAATTGCAGTCCTTGGTATTTACCCCAAAGACACAGATGTAGTGAAAAGAAGGGCCATATGCACCCCAATGTTCATAGCAGCAATGTCCTCAATAGCCAAAGTGTGGAAAGAGCCGAGATGTCCTTCAACAGATGAATGGATAAAGAAGATGTGGTCCATATATACAATGGAATATTACTCAGCCATCAGAAAAGATGAATACCCAACTTTTACATCACCATGGATGGGACTGGAGGAGATTATGCTAAGCGAAATAAGTCAGAGAAAGTCAATTATCGTATGGTTTCACTTATTTGTGGAACATAAGGAATAGCATGGAGGACATTAGGAGAAGGAAGGGAAAAATGGGGGGGGGGAATTGGAGGGAGAGATGAACCATGAGAGACTCTGGACCTGAGAAACAAACAGGGTTCTAGAGGGGAGCGGGGGGGGGGGGATTTGTTAGCCTGGTGATGGGTATTAAGGAGGGCACATACTGCATGGAGCACTGGGTGTTATATGAAAACAATGAATCGTGGATCACTACATCAAAAACTAATGATGTATTGTACGGTGACTAACATAATATAATAAAATTAAGAACTACAGAAAAAAAGAAAGGAATAAAGATGAAGATAAGAACCACAAAAAAAAAAGAAACAAAAATTATAAAGCAAAGGAAATAAATCAATAAATTGGGATTTATACAAAATTATGAATTTTGCATATCAAAGGACATAGTTAATGAAGTCAAAATGTAATCCAGATCATGGAAAAAGCATTTGCAAACAGATATCTGATAAATAACTGATATGCAGAATATATAATTATACAGTATAACAATGAGACAAAAAAACTTAATTTAACAAATAGACTCACTTTTTTTCAATAAATTTGCTTATTTCTCTAAAGAATTGTGTATAGAATTGTTAACTCAATATCTTATACACATCAAATATAGCATTTTGTACTTCAATAAAAATTGTACTCACATGAAATTATATATTAAAATTTTTCTTTTTTCCAAATTTATTGAGAAATAATTGACATATAAAAATGTCAATATTTAAAGTGTACAATGTGATGATTTGCTATACATATCCATTATGGAATGATTACCAAAATCAAAATAATTAATATATCCATTATTTCATATAGTTAACCGTTAACTCGTGTGTGTGTGTGTGTGTGTGTGGTTAAAAACGCTTATAGTCTACTCTCAACAACTTTCAAATCTATGCTACTATATTACTAAATACAGTCACCATGCTATACATTAGCTCTCCAGTACTAGCTTGTACCCTTTGACCTACATCTCCCTAGTTTCCTCTCTTTAAGATCCTGACAACCACAGTTGTCTCTGTTTTTTATGAAATTTCTTTTCTTTTTCTTTTTAGATTCCACATGTAAGAGATACTAGACAGTATTTGCCTTTCTCTGACTTATTTTACTTAATGTCCTCCAGTTTCATCCATTTTGTCACAAACGGCAAGGTTTTCTCCTTTTTTTTATTATGTTATGTTAATCACCATACATTACATCATTAGTTTTTGATGTAGTGTTCCATGATTCATTGTTTGCGTGTAACACCCAGTGCTCCATTCAATACATGCCCTCTTTAATACCCATCACCAGGCTAACCCATTCCTCCACACCCCCCAGAACCCTCAGTTTGTTTCTCAGAGTGCATAGTCTCTCATGGTTCATCTCCCCCTCCAATTTCCCCCCCCTTCATTTTTCCCTTCCTACTATCTTCTTTTTTTTAATGTATAATGTATTATTTGTTTCAGAGGTACAGGTCTGTGATTCAGCAGTCTTACACAATTCACAGAGCTCATCATAGCACATACCCTCCCCAATCTCTATCACCCAGCCACCCCATCCCTCCCACCCCCACCACTCCAGCAACCCTTAGTATGTTTCCTGAGATTAAGAATTCCTCATATCAGTGAGGTCATATGATACATGTCTTTCTCTGATTGACTTATTTTGCTCAGCATAATACCCTCCAGTTTCATCCACGTCATTGTAAATGGCAAGATTTCATTCCTTTTAATGGCTGCATAATAGTCCATTGTATATATATACCAATTCTTCTTTATCCATTCATCTGTCGATGGACATCTTGGCTCTTTCCACAGTTTGGCTATTGTGGACATTGCTGCTATAAACATCGGGGTGCACGTACCCCTTGGGATTCCTACTTTTGTATCTTTGGGGTAAATACCCAGTAGTGCAATTGTTGGATCATATGGTAGCTCTATTTTCAACTTTTTGAGGAACCTCCATACAGTTTTCCAGAGTGGCTGCACCAGCTTGCATTCCTACCAACAGTGTAGGAGGGTTCCCCTTTCTCCGCATCCCCGCCAACATCTGTCGTTTCCTGACTTGTTAATTTTAGCCATTCTGACTGGTGTGAGGTGGTATCTCACTGAGGTTTTGATTTGGATTTCCCTGATGCTGAAGGATATTGAGCACTTTTTCATGTGTCTGTTGGCCATTTGGATGTCTTCTTTGGAAAACTGTCTGTTCATGTCTTCTGCCCATTTCTTGATTGGATTCTTTGTTCTTTGGGTGTTGAGTTTGATGAGTTCTTTATAGATTTTGGATACTAGCCCTTTATCTGATAGGTCATTTGCAAATATCTTCTCCCATTCTGTTGGTTGTCTTTTGGTTTTGTTGACTGTTTCCTTTGCTTTGCAAAAGCTTTTTATCTTGATGAAGTCCCAATAGTTCATTTTTGCCCTTGCTTCCCTTGCCTTTGGCAATGTTTCTAGGAAGAAGTTGCTTCGGCTGAGGTCAAAGAGGTTGCTGCCTGTGTTCTCCTTTAGGATTTTGATGGACTCCTGTCGCACATTGAGGTCTTTCAACCATTTGGAGTCTATTTTTGTGTGTGGTGTAAGGAAATGGTCCAGTTTCATTCTTCTGCATGTGGCTATCCAATTTTCCCAACACCATTTGTTGAAGAGACTGTCTTTGTTCCATTGGACATTTTTTCCTGCTTTGTTGAAGATGAGTTGACCATAGAGGTGAGGGTCCATTTCTGGGCTCTCTGTTCTGTTCCACTGATCTATGTGTCTGTTTTTGTGCCAGTACCATGCTGTCTTGATGATGACAGCTTTGTAATAGAGCTTGAAGTCCGGAATTGTGATGCCGCCGGCTTTGCTTTTCTTTTTCAACATTCCTCTGACTATGCGGGGTCTTTTCTGGTTCCATACAAATTTTAGGATGATTTGTTCCATTTCTTTGAAAAAAGTGGATGGTATTTTGATGGGGATTGCATTGAATGTGTAGATTGCTCTAGGTAGCATTGACATCTTCACAATATTTGTTCTTCCAATCCATGAGCATGGAACGTTTTTCCATTTCTTTGTGTCTTCCTCAATTTCTTTCATGAGTATTTTATAGTGTTCTGAGTACAGATCATTTGTCTCTTTGGTTATATTTATTCCTAGGTATCTTATGGTTTTGGGTGGAATTGTAAATGGGATCGACTTCCTAATTTCTCTTTCTTCTGTCTTGTTGTTGGTGTATAGGAATGCCACCGATTTCTGTGCATTGATTTTATATCCTGCCACTTTACTGAATTCCTGTATGAGTTCTAGCAGTTTCGGGGTGGAGTCTTTTGGGTTTTCCACATAAAGTATCATATCATCTGAAAAGAGTGAGAGTTTGACTTCTTCTTTGCCAATTTGGATGCCTTTGATTTCTTTTTGTTGTCTGATTGCTGTGGCTAGGACTTCCAATACTATGTTGACTAGCAGTGGTGATAGTGGACATCCCTGCCGCATTCCTGACCTTAGGGGGAAAGCTCTCAGTTTTTCCCCATTGAGAATAATATTCGCTGTAGGTTTTTCATAGATAGCTTTTATGATATTGAGGTATGTACCCTCTATGCCTATACTCTGAAGAGTTTTGATCAAGAAAGGATGCTGTACTTTGTCAAAAGCTTTTTCTGCATCTATTGAGAGGATCATATGATTCTTGTTCTTTCTTTTGTTAATGTATTGTATTACATTAATTGATTTGCGGATGTTGAACCAACCTTGCAGCCCAGGGATAAATCCCACTTGGTCGTGGTGAATAATCCTTTTAATGTACTGTTGGATCCTATTGGCTAGTATTTTGGTGAGAATTTTTGCATCCATGTTCATCAGGGATATTGGTCTGTAATTCTCCTTTTTCATGGGGTCTTTGTCTGGTTTTGGGATCAAGGTAATGCTGGCCTCATAAAATGAGTTTGGAAGTTTTCCTTCCGTTTCTATTTTTTTGGAACAGTTTCAGAAGAATAGGTATTAATTCTTCTTGAAATGTTTGGTAGAATTCCCCTGGGAAGCCATCTGGCCCTAGGCTTCTGTTTTTTGGGAGATTTTTGATGACTGCTTCAATTTCCTTAGTGGCTATAGGTCTGTTCAGGTTTTCTATTTCATCCTGGTTCAGTTTTGGTAGTTGATACATCTCTAGGAATGCCTCCATCTCTTCCAGGTTATCTAATTTGCTGGCATAGAGTTGCTCATAATATGTTCTTATAATTGTTTGTATTTCTTTGGTGTTGGTTGTGATCTCTCCTCTTTCATTCATGATTTTGTTGATTTGGGTCATTTCTCTTCTCTTTTTGATAAGTCTGGCCAGGGGTTTATCAATCTTGTTAATTCTTTCAAAGAACCAGCTCCTAGTTTCGTTGATCTGTTCTACTGTTCTTTTAGTTTCTATTTCATTGATTTCTGCTCTGATCTTTATTATTTCTCTTCTCCTGCTGGGTTTAGGCTTTATTTGCTGTTCTTTCTCCAGCTCCTTTAGGTGGAGGGTTAGGTTGTGTAATTGAGACCTTTCTTGTTTCTTGAGAAAGGCTTGTATTGCTATATACTTTCCTCTTAGGACTGCCTTTGCTGCATCCCAAAGATTTTGAACAGTTGTGTTTTCATTTTCATTGGTTTCCATGTATTTTTTTAATTCTTCTTTAATTTCCTGGTTGACCCATTCATTCTTCAATAGGATGCTCTTTAGCCTCCATGTATTTGAGTTCTTTCCGACTTTCCTCTTGTGATTGAGTTCTAGCTTCAAAGCATTGTGGTCTGAAAATAGGCAGGGAATGATCCCAATCTTTTGGTACCGGTTGAGACCTGATTTATGACCTAGGATGTGATCTATTCTGGAGAATGTTCCATGGGCACTAGAGAAGAATGTGTATTCTATTGCTTTGGGGTGGAATGTTCTGAATATGTCTGTGAAGTCCATTTGGTCCAGTGTGTCATTTAAAGTCTTTATTTCCTTGTTGATCTTTTGCTTAGACGATCTGTCCATTTCAGTGAGGGGGATGTTAAAGTCCCCCACTATTATTGTATTGTTGTTGATGTGTTTCTTTGCTTTTCTTATTAATTGCCTTATAAAATTGGCTGCTCCCATGTTAGGGGCATAGATATTTACAATTGTTAGATCTTCTTGTTGGATAGATCCTTTAAGTATGATATAGTGTCCTGCCTCATCTCTTATTACAGTCTTTTGTTTAAAATCTAATTTGTCTGATATAAGGATTGCCACCCCAGGTTTCTTTTGGTGTCCATTAGCATGGTAAATGGTTTTCCATCCCCTCACTTTCAATCTGGGGGTGTCTTTGGTTCTAAAATGAGTCTCTTGCAGACAGCATATCGATAGGTCTTGTTTTTTAATCCAGTCTGATAGCCTGTGTCTTTTGATTGGGGCATTTAGCCCATTTACATTCAGGGTGACTATTGAAAGATAGGTATTTTACGTGCTATTGTATCGCCTGTAAGGTGACTGTTACCGTATATTGTCTGTGTTCCTTTCTGGTCTATGTTGCTTTTAGGCTCTCTCTTTGCTTAGAGGACCCCTTTCAAGATTTCCTGTAGGGCTGGTTTTGTGTTTGCAAATTCCTTTAATTTTTGTTTGTCCTGGAAGCTTTTTATCTCTCCTTCAATTTCCAATGACAGCCTAGCTGGATATTCTTGGCTGCATATTTTTCTCATTTAGTGCTCTGAATATATCCTGCCAGTCCTTTCTGGCCTGCCAGGTCTCTGTGGATAGGTCTGTTGCCAATCTAATGTTTCTCCCCTTGTAGGTTACATATCTCTTCTCTCGAGCTGCTTTCAGCATTTTCTCTTTGTCTATGAGACTTGTAAGTTTTACTATTAGATTTCGGGGAGTTGACCTATTTTTATTGATTTTGAGAGGGGTTCTCTGTGCTTCCTGGATTTTAATGCCTGTTTCTTTCCCCAAATTAGGGAAGTTCTCTGCTATAATTTGCTCCATTATACCTTCTGCCCCTCTCTCTCTTTCTTCTTCTTCTGGGATCTCAATTATTCTAATGTTGTTTCGTCTTATGGTATCGCTTATCTCTCGAATTCTGCCCTCGTGATCCAGTAGTTGTTTATCTCTCTTTTTCTCAGCTTCTTTATTTTCCATCATTTCATCTTCTGTATTACTGATTCTCTCTTCTGCCTCATTTATTCTAGCAGTTAGTGCCCCCATTTTTGATTGCACCTCATTAATAGCCTTTTTGATTTCTACTTGGTTGGATTTAGCTCTTTTATTTCTCCAGAAAGCGTTTCTCTAATAACTTCCATATTTTTTTCAAGCCCAGCTAGTATCTTTAAAGTGATGATTCTGAACTCTAGATCTGACATCGTACTAATATCCGTATTCAGTAGGTCCCTGGCAGTCGGTACTACCTCTTGTTCTTTTTGTTGAGGTGATTTTTTCCATCTTGTCATTTTGTGCAGAGGAGAATAGATTAATGAGAGAACAAAATGCTAGCAGAGTAACCACGTCCCCAGAAAATATACTCTAAACAAATCAGAAAAGACCTGAAGCAGTGGGAAAAGAAAGGGCAAGAGAGAAAAAAGAAAAAGAAAAAAAAGAAAAAGATAAAGATAAAGATAACAAAAACAAACAAAACAAAACAACAACAACAAACAAAAAACCAGAATGTGATCAAATATGATCTATATGGTATATAGATCAGTGTGAAACACTAGATTTGGGGTGTATTTTGGTGTTTAAGAAGAAAGTGCCTCCCAAAATTTTAAAGACAGAAAAAATTATATATTTACAAAAATAAGGGTTGATATGATGAAGGGATGGAATATGACTGTAAAAATGGAAATTTAAAAAAATGTTATAAAAGGCATTGATAAGAAGTTGTTTGATAAAAGAAAGAAGAGGATTTAAAAAAAGAAAAAAAGAAAAAGAAAAAAAAAGGGAGAGGATGTGACCAGGCAGGGGAATAGAAAACACCATATACTAGAGATTTAGGGTATATTTTAATCTGTTAGAAGAAACTATCTCAAAATTTTAAAGAGAGAACAACTTATATATTTAAGCCAAAAATATGGGTAACTACTGTGAAGGGATAGAATATGACTCTAAAAATGAAAAATAAAAATGTTTTCTTTAAAAAGAGGGATTAATAAGATGTTGGTTGAAAAAGGGAAAAAGAAAAATTTAAAAAGAAATAAAAAGACAAAAAGACAGTTAAAAAAAATTAACTTTAAAAGACTAAAGAATCATGGTAAAAAAGCTGTGAATTCTATGTGCTGTAGTCCCCTAGCGCTGGAGTTCTGCCGTTCTCATTGATCGGTAAACTTGGTCTTGGCTGGCTGTTCTCGCTGATCTTCTGGGGAGGGGCCTGTTGCCGTGGTTTCCAAATGTCTCTGCTGGAGGCGGAAGTGCCCCGCCCTTGCCCCCTCCCGGCTAAGTAATCTGCTCGGGTTTGCTCTCCGGGGCTTTTGTTCCCTGCGAGCTTTCCGTACAGTTTTGGAGGCAGAGAGTGAAAATGGCAGCCTCCCAATCTCCGCCCCGGAGGAGCCGAGAACTCGGGGCCCCGCTCCTCAGTGAGCCCCCAGAGAAAAGCCGTCAGTCACTCCCGTCTCCCCGGTCTCCGGCCGCAGCCCGTGCTCGCCCAGCCTGTGACCGCGCGCCTCTCTCTCTGGCACCCGACCCCGCGTGCAGTCTCCAAACCCAGCAGATCCCTGCAGTGTGCTCCCGCGCCGCTCCTCCCGGGGAAGAAGGTGAGTCTCCCCAGATCTGCCGCTTGTTGGGTCCCTGCTGGAGGAGCAGGGGCCCGACTGTGCCGGGGATCACGGTTTATGGCTACCCCGAGCTGAGAGCCCGCGCCTGGGCTCCGCCTCTGCAGCCGGCTTCCCCGCTCCGATACCTGGGAGCTCTGCTGCACTCAGGCACCCCCGGTCTTTCTGTGACCCCGAGGGCCTGAGACCACACTGTCCCGGAGGGTTCCACCCCCCGCTTAGCCACCAGAGTGACGTCCCTCAGTGGAGCCGACTTCTAAAAGTTCCGATTTTATGCTCCGTGGTTCTATCACTTGCCAGAAGCGGCGGAGGGAGGCCCCTCCCCCGCCGTCTATCCTCCCGAATATCGCCTCGGATTCACTTCTCCGCACGTCCTACCTTCCAGAAAGTGGTCGCTTTTCTGATGAGAGAGTTGTTGCTCTTCTTTTCTTCGATCTCCTGTTGAGTTTGTAGGTGTTCAGAATGGTTTGATCCCTATCCAGCTGAATTCCTGAGAGGAGACGAAATCCAGGTCTCCTACTCCTCCGCCATCTTGCCCATAAAAAGATATTTAAGCTGTGGTCCCAATGTCTACAAAGAGCTGAAGCCAAGCTTCAGGTGGCAAAATAGTTATCTTCCAGGGTGCCTGGGTGGTTCAGTCAGTTAAGAGTCTGCCTTTGGCTCAGGTCATGATCCTGGGGTCCTGCAAGCCCTGAGTCAGGCTTCCTGCTCAGTGGGGAGTCTGCTTCTCCCTCTCCTTCTGCTCCTACCCCCTGCGCATGCTCTCTCACTCTCTCTCAAATAAATAAATAAAATCTTAAAAAAAATAAGAGGAACAATAGTTTAAAAAATTGTTATCTTCTCGAGCTATTGGAACCTGCTATGTGCCATGTTTGGTGGTAATGTCTGACATCACACTATCCATAAGATGTGGGGTCCTCAAACCCAAAATTTTTAAGTTGCTTTATAACCAGAAAAACTTCAAGGTAAATAGAGCAGATACATGAAACCATTTTGTGGAAATATGTAAATGAGAGCACATGAAATGTTCACAAAAAACATCCCAAATATGAGTGTATTGCATAACCTAGCATTTCTACTTCTAGGTATAATCTCTTGGAAAAGTTGCCTATGTCCCATGTTTACCAAGAGACATAGATGAGAAGTTTATTAAAATATTGTAAAAGTAAAAATCTAAAACAGTGTACAGTGTAAATGTTTATCATTAGAGAGAATAAATAATTTGTAGTATATTCAAACAATGGTATATCAAGAAGTTAATATGCATACTTATTAGTACATATTTTTTCTATGTATACTTCAAGTAAAATTTAATTATAATATTAAGTAAACTAGATTTTGCTATATTGATATTGATACAACCTGAAAACAATGTTGAATGAGAAAAATTGCAATATAGTGCAAGAGATATGATTTATGTTAATGTCAACAAGTGACCCAAAGCAGAGTAGTATATACTGTATTTGTGTGTGTATATAAATATATGTCTATATGTGTGTGTGTGTGCATGTATATATACACCTACATATTCTATATATCTAGATATATACATATACATATATATCTAGAATGTATATATCTAGGTATAACATATTCTAGAATGTTATGCATCAAGTCATGACATTGGTAACCATGCAGAGGTAGTATAAATAGAACTATGAGAGCCTCAACTTGATATAAAATAATCAACTTGGTCTACTTTTATAATGGAAAGTGTCTGAGCCAAAATGACAAATATTAACATTTATTAATTTTGTCAGACAAATGAAATTTTGCTATTTTATTCTGTGTGTTTCTCTATTTTTTTAATCTTGCAAAAATTAAAATTATCAATTCAGACATTCTTTTCCCAACTTTAGAATATATAATAAGGTCACCAAGTTGAACTTCACAACTTCAATTAATTAGCATCTTCACTAGTATGTTGCACATATTCGATCAAGTCAAGCTGATATCAGGAAATTACTTAAAATAGAACAAAAAGCCTTCAAAATGAATGTGTTTTAAACTCAGTCAACATCTATCTTACCATATCTCCATTTTTGTATCTCAACAAATTCCATAATAATGATCACAGCTTTATAGATTCAAATAATAAAACAAAATATCACCTATTTAATTAAAAAAAATGAACTCAATTGAAACATTTTCAATGTTAGCATGAATCAAAAAAGGGAGTTTAGGATTTTTTGCAGCTCATTAGAAATTTCTATTAACCAGAATACCCCATAGCATAAGTATTATTATCTTGAATGTGGGTTTATAGTTGGAAATAAATCTGCAGGGGGGTGTATATTTAAGCTGGTGCAAGCATTCCAAAAGCATTCATTTCCATATGAATAATTAATATGGTAATTATAAATGGGTCATTTAGTCATAGAAATCAGATCCATAGTTCCTCTATTTGGTAACAATTTGCTAGTCATGAGTTTAAAGTTTTTAATGTACTGGAAAGTAATAAAACTCTATTTCATTAGAATTGTATTTAATTCAGAATTTGCACAAATCCAGCTGTTCTTTTAGCTCACTTTATTTGTATGCATGTTTTCCTCAATTCAGAAGCTGGTATTGATTTAGACAATATTTTCTATTACTGAAATTCCAGAGATATCTAAATAATATATTATGAAATGGGTGGAGACATTTTATTATCAGCTTTGGTTCTCTAGGCCAGTGGTTTCTAGGCTATTAGATTTCATAGAGCAGTTATTTTATTATTTTATTATTTTACCTTATTTTATTTTATATTATTTTATTTTATTATTTTACTTTATTTTATTTTTTAGGTAAATTGTGATATGGTTGAATATGTTTAAGACTTTGAGACTTTATATTTTAGAGCAGTTTTAGGTTTACAATAAAACTGAGGGGTTGGAACAGAGATTTCTTATATACTCCCTGCCCCTACACATGCATAGCCTTTCCCAACTTCACTCACTACAATGGTACATTTTTTATCAAAGATGAATATACATGATACATCATAATCACTCAAAGTCCATAGTCTATTTTAGGGTTCACTCTTGTACATTCTTTGGATAAATATATAATGGCATAATTCTATTATTAAAATATCATACAGAATATTTTCACTGTCCCCCAAATCCACTGTGCTCTGCCTATTTATGTTCACCTCCCCACTCCTGAGAACCACTAATATTTTTATTGTCTCCATAGTTTTGCCTTTTTCAGAATGTAATATAATTGGAATCATACAATATATAGCTTTTTTATATTGGCCTTTTTCACTTAGTAATATGCATTTAACTTTCCTCCCTATTTTTTCACGGCTTAACAGTTCATTTCATTGTAGCACTGAAAATTAATACATTGTCCAGATGTACCAAAGTTTATTTAACCATCTACCTTCTGAAAGACATGTTGGTTGCTTCCATGATTTGGCAGTTATGAATAAACCGCTATAAATATCTGTGTGCTGGTTGTTGTGTGAACATAAATTTTCAACTCCTTTAAGTAACTAACAAAGAGCATGATTGCTAGATTTATGGTAAAAGTATGTTTAGTTTTGTAAGAAATCAACAAACTGTCTTCCAAAGTGTCTATACCATCTTTCATCCCACTGACAGCAAATGTTTTTCTGTTGTACCACATCCTCCTCAGCATTTGGTGTTGTCAGTGTTCTAATAGGTGTATAGTGATACCTATTTGTTGCTTTACTTTGCATTGCCCTGATGACATATGATGTGGAGCATCTGTTCATACGTTTATTGTCATCTGTATATCTTCTTCAGTAAGGTGTCTGTGAAGGTCTTTGGTCCACTTTTTAATTGGATTGTTTGTTTCCTTATCGTTGGCTTTTAAGTGTTATTTGTATATTTTGGATAACAGTCTTTTATCAGATCTGTCCTTTGCAAATATTTACTCTCAGTCTCTGGCTTGTCTTTTCATTTTCTTGGCATTGTCTTTTTCAGGGCATAAGTTTTTAATTTTAATGAAGTCCAGCTTATCCATTATTTCAGATTGTGCCTTTGGTGTTGTATCTAAAAAGGCATCACCATACCCAAGGTCATCTAGGTTTTCTCCTATGCTATCTCCTAGGAGTTTTATAGTTTTATATTTCATGTTTAGTCTGTGATCCATTTTGAATTTTTTTTGTGAAATGTGTAAGGTTTGTGTCTACATTCATTTTTTGCTTTTTTTTTTTTTTTTGCCTGTGAATGTTCCATTGTTTCAACACCAGTTTTTGAAAAAACTATCTTTGCTCCATTGTATTCTCTTAATTTTTTGTCAAAGATCAGTTGACTATATTTATCAGGCTCTTTTTCTGGGTTCTCTATTTTGAATTTATTTTTAAGGAAAAAAATAAGCAGGACTTAAATTAGGTTTTTAATTTTTTTGACCATCTAGGAATATTAAAGAAACATATTGACTATCACATAATTTCACAAAAGAAATGCTATTTTAACATCCCAAGAATAGGAAAGACATAACCTCAGAAACAAAACAAAACACTTTCAAGTGAATAATTTTAATTTTATGTAAAACATCTTACATTATCCTTGTTTTTCTGATTTCGCTTTCAGCCAGTGAAAACATTTTCATTTTCATGCAGTAGGCTATATGGTTTATGAGTTTTTCTCTGTTTCTAAGGTGTTTCTGTTTCTAAGTTGCAGAAATTAAGTCCTATGTTGGTTAACAACTCAAATGTGTAGGTTCTCCTTTTCATTCTCTCATATGTTGCTGTATCTGACACATTTTTAGAAAGTACAAAGGCTAAAAGCAAATGAGTGGCCATGATAAAATTTCAGTGGGAGTACTGGCAAGGAGATATGATATAGTTTATCCACAAATGATCTGATCATTGTAAAATGTATAGAGGTCAATATTTCTATTATCCTTATTATTCCTTCTTATGAATACAAAAGCTAGCTTAATTAACTGTATCCCAGATTTATTCAAACTGACAGTAAAGGCCTGAAAATTTTAAGTACCCACTTGAAAGGAAACCTCAGTAAGTTCATATAGGCACAAAAATTTGTTACCCATACACCATGAATGACAAACTTACAAAATACACAACATTGTTCTTTATGTAGCTAACACATTTTACTGATTCAAAACTGAATTTTATTTTATTTTTTTAATTTTATTTTATTATGTTATGTTATTCACCATACATCATTAGTTTTTGATGTGGTGATCCACGATTCATTGTGTTCCATACTGAATTTTAAATTCCATACTGAACAAGGAGATTCAATTAACCAAGTATTTTCAGAGTTTCCCCTGTGCTTAAGAAATTGGAGGGGGAGATGAACCATGAGAGACTATGGACTCTGAGAAACAAACTGAGGGTTCTAGAGGGGAGGGAGGTGGGGGGATGGGTTAGCCTGGTGATGGGTATTAAAGAGGACACGTTCTGCATGGAGCACTGGGTGTTATACACAAACAATGAATCATGGAACACTACATCAAAACCTAATGATGTCATGTATGGTGATTAACATAACATAATAATAAAAATAAACAAAACAAAACAAAACAACAAAAAACAACACAAAAATAAATCTTTGTTTAAACTTAACCATTGATTTTTTTATTATTATTATTCCTCTATACAGAGAAAGAAAAAAAAAAAAACAACAACAGGATAAGAATTACACATCTATATCTCTGGGATTTTGTGAAATATTTTGGTAGCTCATGACTTCTAATTTATTTGTCCCTTGGAAAGAAAATTACCAAGTAGTTTTTGAAATCAAACCATGGCTTATGTGCATCCCAAAGGATCATAGATTTATGTGAAATTTGGTTTAGGCAGCTCTAAGCAGTAACCCAAGAAACTCATTAAGGATCCAGTTAAATTGTCTTGAAACTGCCTCTCCCTTCTACCATACTAAAATATTAGACTGCCTAGTCAGGATTTTGCCTTTTTTCAGGGCACAAGTATGCATTAAAGAAAGTGACAATTATCTTTCATACATCAAGGGCTAGAAAAAAAAATCACAATAGTTCTGAGTTTTCCTGTATGGAGTAATATCTGAACCTGTGTAAGGCAACTGATTTTTCTGTTCCTACTAGGAAGGGTAATAAGCTTTATACATTTTCTGGTATGTATAAGAAAGAAGTATGGTTGACCCTTAAATAATGTGGGATCAGGGGTGTCAACCCTCCACACAGTTGAAAATCCATGTATACATTTTTACTCCTCAAAAACTTAACTATTCATAGCCTACTGTTGACCAGAAGCCTTACTGGTAACATAAACAGTTAACATATTCTGTGTGTTATATGTGTTATATTTTGTATTTTTACAATAAAGTAAGCTAAGGAAAAGAAAATGTTATTAAGAAAGTCATAAGGAAGAAATGCATTTACAGTACTGTAGCTATAAAAAAATCCACATGTAAGTGGACCCACACAGTTAAACCCCATGTTATTCAAAGATTCACTGCACTCTATTTGATTTGCTTCAGATTTAGATTTTTTTAAGCATGAAAAGGATTATCTTAGTTTTAGTAATACCTGATGTCTACTTCTTTTCTACCCACTTAGTTTCCAAGCACTGCATTCAACACTTTACATTTGCTATCTTCAGTCCAAACAGTGACCATGATAATAACAAGAGGGGCTTTATTGAATACCTATAAGTATATGAATCTTATTTAGTACTCTTATCATTACTTTGAAGTGACTACTACTGTAATTCACACTGTAACTACTATAACAAGAAAACTGAATCTCAAAGAGGTCAAGCAACTTGCTTAGCATCACACAGCTTTTAAATAAAGAAGTCAAGATTAGAACTGAGGTTTGTCTGAACCCAAAGCCTGAGCTCTTCCTACTACTTTAAAATCATGTGTTATACTGGGGGGGGGGGAAGCTCCCCGTATTAGAAGCTCAGTGTCATGTTTTATGTTCCAGCACCCCTCTTAAGACCTGTATAATCTTGGGCTTGTCATTTAACTTCTCTGAGCTTCAGTTGTTTCTTTTTTTAAAATGGAGTAAGATACTGAATCAAGTGAGATCAAGCATGTGAAGCACAAAACCCTAAAATAATATACAATTATAAAGGAAATGAATAATGCTGAATAAAGAGACTATGCCCAACATTATGTGCAACACCTACTGGGTGCTCAGTATATGTTGGGAGGAATGAGGAAAAGGAGTGAAGGAGAAAGTGAAAAAAGGCAGATATTTTGTTAAGTGACTTGGACTTTGGTATGAGACAACTGTATCATTGTCTATTGTGCAAGAGCCTACAAGGCCTTACGATGATTAAGGAGAATATATACAAAGTATGTAGCATGGTATTTAGCATGAATTATTGTAACCAAACCAAGGTGAGTTCCCTCCTCGATGAGCCAGAAACTGCACCAGGTTGAGTCATCACACAAGGAAAGCTTTTATTTACAGCAAATGAGATAACCTGGAATGGCTTCCAAAACTGTGAGTTCCTGAAAGAGGGTGAATGGATTCTTTTGCTTTAGGGTTTGGATGAATATTTAGATAGAGAAGCCTTGTCATCATATGTAGAGGTGGGCATAAGGTCATGCATGTGCCTTAAAGAAACATGCTTACACATACATTGTATCTTAGGTAAATGAGGCTTCTCTCTGGGAAATACATTTTAGTATTATAATGAGGTAAAGTTTATTGTAGGTCATTCCAGAGGTCACTTCACGGTCCATCTGCAAAGGTGCAAGTCAGGTTTAGGTCAAACTGTCGGGGTGGTCTGGGCAGGCAGCAGATTTTGTCAGGATAGTTGCCATTATCTGGAGGGTGGTTTCAGGTTTCATTTACCTGAGTTAACAGGAAAGCTTGAAAGAAGAGCTTATGGAAAATTGTAAGACAAAAGTTAGTGAGTACAAGCAGATGGGCAGTAAAGGCCAGGTCTTGGGATCTAGCAGGTGACTTTATGAGCTTACTAAATAATTAATGACAATAAACTAACTTGTTGGATATTGCTTATTGATATAAAAATGCTTTTTATTATTATGAATATGACATGATTTGGCATAGCCAACATTAGTATTAGTATTAGTATTTATTCATCCACCATTCATTAAGCCCCTACTCTCTGTGAGCATTGTGCTAGGTTTTGATGATTCAAAGACAGAAAGACAAGATCGTTGAGCCTCAAATGGTTAGAGATGATTATTAATATTCCTAGAAGAATTAGAATTGGGAAACAAGCATGCTAGAATACTAAATTTATAGTCTTAATTTCTGTGAAGTTAAACTAACATCTTATTGGCAGAATTTCCTCTCTCGTTCCTGCTCCTATGATTCAAAGGCAAATCCACCATTTTTTTACCACAAACTTTGTCATTCTATCCTTGCTTTTAATTTTTCTGAGTAGGATAATTAAATATTGTTCTCTATGCCATTGGTAATGTTTGATTGTAAAAGTAAAAAAAAAAAAAGAAAAGGAAAGAAAGAAAGGAGAAAGAAAGGAAAGAAAGAAAAGAAAAAAGAAAGAAAAAAGAAAAGAGAAAGAAAGAAAGAAAGAGAAAGAAAGAAAGAAAGAAAGAAAGAAAGAAAGAAAGAAAGAAAGAAAGAAAGGAAGGAAGGAAGGAAAGGAAGGAAAGGAAGGAAAGGAAGGAAAGGAAGGAAAAAGGAAAGGAAGGAAAGGAAGGAAGAGGTTAGTTTCATGCCTGGGATGAATTTTGAAGTGTGCCTTGGACTTAGGTGTTCTTATAGGCCCACAGCATGACATTTTCCTTGGCTGGGAATCAAAATTTTAGGATTCTAAGACTTGACTAGAACACAGTTTTGATCAATATGATTATGCAGATAATTGACTCAGTGACCTTGCTAAAGCTGGGTAATATTATGTTTTTTCTTTTATTATATTATAGGAACTATGCTAAGTGCATTACTTTTGTTATTACATTTAATCTTCAAAATAACCCCATAAGTAGGTACAATTACTGTTCTTATTCTACAGATAAAGTAAATTGAGGCCCAGAGTATTATCAGGAAGAAACATTAAAATGAATGTACCAAAACTCAAGCTCAGGTCTTAATTCCTGCCTAATATTTGAACTTGGACAAGACTTATTCCCATATAGTTTTCTCATTCATAAAATGAGAGTGTTGAATCAGATAGCTTCCACCTTTTTTTCCAGCCCTAAAATGATAATTAATTGCTCTTTTTTCACAGGAAACAGAATAAATTAAATAATTTCCATGGTATTTTTGGTAAATTAATTCCCTCTCAACTCCACTTTAAATTGGTATATAAAACTATTTCTACAAAAATTCAATAAAGTTTTCTAATGAGTATAGACACAGCTTCTATGAAAACTTATAAACCACAGAATTCATTGATTATTTACATTTATTTTTTTTTAAAGATTTTATTTATATATTTGAGAGAGAGAGAATGAGAGAGAGCACATGAGAGGGGGGAGGGTCAGAGGGAGAAGCAGACTCCCTGCCGAGCAGGGAGCCTGATGTGGGACTCGATCCAGGGACTCCAGGATCATGACCTGAGCTGAAGGCAGTCGCTTAACCAACTGAGCCACCCAGGCGCCTGATTATTTACATTTAATAGACCGAAGTTATATTTGCCATTTATAATCCATGCACCAAAATGAACTGCAAGCAGCCCAAAACTTACACATTGCTCCAGAGCAATGGTTTTCAAGCATTTTTAAATCAATTTTATTATGTTTTTCTAAAACATATTAATCAACCAAAATTAACACACAGTGTTTTTGTTTGTTTGTTTCAGGTGTACAATATAATGATTCAACAATTTTATACATTACTTAGTGTCATCATGATAAGTACATTCTTAATCCCTTCCACCTATTTCACCCATCCCCCCCACCCACCTATTCTCTGGTAACTTCCAGTTTGTTCTGTATATTTGAGTCTGCTTTTTTGTTTGTCTCTTTTTTATTTAGTTCTTTTGTTTTGTTTCTTAAATTCCACATATAAGTGGAATCATATGGTATTTGTCTTTCTCTGAATGACTTATTTCACTTAGCATTATACCCTCTAGATCCATCCATGTTGCTGTAAATGGCAAGATTTCATTCTTTTTAACGACTGAGTAATATTCCATTGTATATATACACCACATCTTCTTTATCCATTCATCTATCAATGGACACTTAGGTCACTCCCATATCTTTGCTATTGTAAATAATGCTGCAATCAACATATCCTCAAATTAGTGTTTTGTTTTATTTGGGTAAATACCCAGTAGTGGAATTACTGGATCATATCATAATTCCATTTTCAATTTTTTGAAGAACATCCATACTGTTTCCACAGTGGCTTCACCACCTTGCATTCTCACCAACAGTACAAGAGGTACCCCTTTCTCCACATCCTCGCCAACATTTGTTGTTTCCTGACTTGTTAATGTTAGCTATTCTGACTGGCTTGCCAACACTTGTTATTTCCTGTCTTTTTTATTTTAGCCATTTGGAGAGGTGTAGATGATATCTCATTGTGGTTTTGATTGCACTACCCTGATGATTAGTGATATTGAGCATCTTTTCATTGTGTCTGTTGGCCATCTGGAGGTCTTCTTTGGAAAAATTCAGGTTCTCTGCTCATTTTTAACTTGGATTATTTGTGGGGTTTTTTGGTGTTGACTTGTACAAATTCCTTATATACTTTGGATATTAACCCCTTAGCAGATACATAATTTGCAAATATGTTCTCCAATTCAGTAGGTGGTCTTTTTATTTTGTTGATGGTTTCCTTCACTATACAGAAGCTTTTTATTTTGACGTAGTCCTAAAAGTTTAATGTTACTTTTGTTTCCCTTTCCAAAGGAGATACATGTAAAAAAATGTTTCTACACCTAATATCTAATAGATTGCTGCCTATGTTTTCTTCTAGGAATTTCATGGTTTCAGGTTTCATACTTAGGTCTTTAATCCATTTTGTGGTTATTTCTGAGTAGGGTGCAACAAAGTGGTCCAGTTTCATTCTTTTGCATGTAGCTGTCCAGTTTTCCTATCACCATTTGTTGAAGAAACAGTCTTTTTTCCCATTGTATATTCTTGACTTCTTTGTTGTAGATTAATTGACCATAAAAGTGTGGGTTATTTCTGGACTCTCTATTCTGTTCTATTGATATATGTGTATATTTTTTATGCCAGCACCATACTGTTTTGATAACTAAAGCTTTAAACTATATATTGAAACTGGGATTGTGATACTTTTAGTAATTTTAGTATTTATTTTTATTTTTTAAAATATTTTTATTTTTTTATTCCAGTATAATTAGCATACAATGTTATATTGGTTTCAGGTGACCAACACAGCAATTGTATATATTACTCAGTGTTCATCACGATGTGTGTACTCTTTGATCCCTGTCACCTATTTCACCCATCCCCCCACCCACTTCCCTTCTTGTGATACCTCCAATTTTGTTCTTTTTCAAGATTGCTTTGGCTATTCAGGGTCTTTTGTGATTCCATACAAATTTTAGGATTATTTGTTTTAATTTTGTGAAAAATGTTGTTAGTATTTTGAGAGATCTCATTGAATATGTCGATTACTTTGGGTAGTATGGACATAAAGTTTCAATCTATAAAAATGAAATATCTTTCCATTTGTTTGTGTCATCTCTGATTTCCTTCATCAGTGTTTTATGGTTTTCAGAGTACAGGTCTTTCACATCTTTAAGTTTATTCCTAGGTATTTTATTCTCTTTGGTGCAACTGTAAATTGGATTTTTCTTAATTTCTCTGCTACTTCATTATTCGTGTATAGAAATGCAACAGATTTCTGTATATTAATTTTAAATCCTAATACTTTACTCAATTCATTTATCAGTTCCAGTAGATATTTTGGTAGCGTCTTCAGGATTTTCTCTATAGCATATTGTGTCATCTGAAAATAGTAACACCTTTCTTCTTCCCTAATTTGGATGCCTTTTTTTGTTTTTCTTATGTGGTTGCTATGGCTAGGACTTCTAGCACTATTTTGACTAAAAGTGGTGAGAATGGACATCCTTGTCTTGTTCCTAATCTTAAAAGAAAAGCTGTCATTTTTTCACCTTTGAGTATAGTATTAGTTGTGGGTTTTTCACATATGGCCTTTGTTATGTTGAGGTATGTTCCTTCCAAATCTGCTTTGTTGAGAGTTTTATCATGAGTGGGTGCTGTACTTGGTCAAATGTGTTTTCTGCATCTATTGAGATAATATTATGTTTTTTATCATTTTTCTTAGTGATGTGATATATCACATTGATTAATTTGTAAATATTGAACCACCCTTGTATCTCTGGAATAAATCCCACTTGATTGTGGTGAATTATTTTTTTCAGTGTATTGTTGGATTTGGTTTTCTAATATTCTGTTGAGGATTTTTGCACCTATGTTCATCAGAGATATTGGCCCTTACTTTTCTTTTTTTGTAGTGTTTTATATGGTTTTGGTGTTAGGGTAATTCTGGCATCATAGAATGAGTTTGGAATATTTTCTTCTATTTTTTGGAATAGTTTGAGAATAATTGGTATTACTCTGTAAATGTTTGGTAGAATTCATCTGTAAAGCCATCTGGTCCTGGATTTTTGTTTTTTTGAGTTTTTTGATTATTGATTCAATTTCATTCCTAGTAATCTGTTCAGATTTTCCATTTCTTCCTGATGAGTTTTGGAAGGTAATATGTTTCTTGGAATTTATCTATTTCCTCTAGATTGTTCAACTTGTTGGCATATAATTTTTCATATTTTCTTATAATCCTTTGTATGTCTGTGGTGTCATTTATTATTTCTCCTCTTCATTTATGATTTTATTTATTTGAATCTTCTCTTTCCCTCTTTGTCTCTCTCTTTAATATGTGTGACTAAAGATTTATCAATTTGATTATCAGTCTTTTCAAAGAATAAGCTCCTGGTTTCATTGGTTTATTCTATGGCTTTTTTAAGTCTCCAATTATTTTTGCTCTAATCTTTATTATTTCCCTTCTTTCTGGCTTTGGGCTTTGTTATTTTTATAGCTCATTTAGGTATAAAGTTGGTTGTTTATTTGAGATTTGTCTTGCCTCTTGAAGCATGCCTGATTGCTATAATCATTCCTCTTAGAACAGCTTTTGTTGTATCTCAAAGACTCTGAGAAACAAACTGAGGGTTCTAGAGGGGAGGGGGGTGGGGGGATGGGTTAGCCTGGTGATGGATATTAAAGAGGGCACGTATTGAATAGAGCACTGGGTGTTATACACAAACAATGAATCAGGGAACACTACATCAAAAACTAATGATGTAATGTATGGTGATTAACATAATAAAAGAAAAAAAAGACTTTGGACCATTTTGTTTTTATTTTCATCTGTCTCCATGTATTTTTTTAAAGATTTTATTTATTTATTTGAGAGAAAGAGAGCATAAGCCAGTGGAGGGGCAAAGGGAGAGAAGCAGACTCCCCACTGGGCAGGGAGCCAGATGTGGGCTTCTATCCCAGGACCCTGGGATCATGACCTGAGCCAAAGGCAGACACTTAACTGATGGAGTCACCCAGGCACCCCTCCATCTATTTTTGATTTCCTCTCTGGTTTCTTGGCTGACCCATTCATTGTTTAATAGCATGTTATGTAAACTTCACGTATTTGTGTTATTTCCAGATTTTTTTCTTGTGATTGATTTCTAGGTTTGCACCATTGTATTTGGAAAACATTTATGATATGATTTCAATATTTTTGAATTTGTTGAGACTCATTTTGTGGCCTAATATGTGATATTCTGAAGAATGTTTCATGTGCACTTGAAAAGAATTTGTATTCCACTGTTGGGGATGGAATGTTCTGAATATATCTGTTAGATCTATCTGGTCCAATGTATTATTTAAAGTCACTATTTCCTCAATTTCCTTGATATTTTTTCTCTGGATTATCTATACACCAAAGCAAGTGGTTAAGTCCCCTACTATTATTGTATTACTACTGATTTTTTCCTTATATGTTAATAGTTGCTTTATAAACTTAAGTGCTCCCAAATTGGGTGCAAAAATATTTACAATTACGGTTTTCTATTTTTTTTTATTTTATTTTATTTTATTTTTTAAAATGTTTTTTCTATTAATATATAATTATTATTTGTTTAAGGGGAAGGGGTCTGTAATTCATCAGCTGACACAATTCACAGCACTCACCATAGCACATACCTTCCCCAATGTCCATCACCCACCCACCCCATCCCTCCCATACCCCTCCCCTCCAGGAACCCTCAGTTTGTTTCCTGAGATTAAGAGTTTCTTATGTTTTGTATCCCTCTCTGGTTTTGTCTTGTTTCATTTTTCCCTCCTTCCCCTATGATCCTCTGGCTTGTTCTCAAAATCCTCATATCTGTGAGATCATATAATAAATGCCTTTCTCTGATTGACTTATTATGCTTATGATAATACATGTTAGTTCCATCCATGTCATTGCAAATGCCAAGATTTCATTTTTTGGATGACTGCATAGTATTCCATTGTATATATATACTACATCTTCTTATCCATTCATCTGTTGAAGGACATCTAAGCTCTTTCTATAGTTTGGCTATTGTGGACATTGCTTCTATAAACATTGGGGTGCACGTGCCCCTTCAGATCACTACATATGAATCCTTGGGGTAAATACCCAGTAGTGCAATTGCTGGGTCTTAGGGTAGCTGTATTTTCAACTTTATGAGGAACCTCCATACTGTTTTCCAGAGTGGCTGCACCAGCTTGCATTCCCACCAACAGTGTAGGAGGGTTCCACTTTCTCTGCCTCCCTGCCAACATCTGTCCTTTCCTGACTTGTTAATTTTAGCCATTCTGACTGGTGTGAGGTGGTATCTCACTGAGGTTTTGATTTGTATTTCCTTGATGCCGAGTGATGTTGAGCACTTTCTCATACGTCTGTTGGCCATTTGGATGTCTTCTTTGCAGAAATGTTTATTCATGTCTTCTGCCCATTTCTTAATTGGGTTATTTGTTCTCAGGGTGTTGAGTTTGATGAGTTCTTTAGAGATTTTGGATACTAGCCCTTTATCTGATACGTCATTTACAAATATCTTCTCCCTTTCCATACATTGCCTTTTAGTTTTGTTGACTGTTTCCTTTATTGTGCAAAAGCTTTTTATCTTGATAAAGTCCCAATAGTTTATTTTTGCCCTTCCTTCCCTTGTCTTTGGCGATGTTTCTAGGAAGAAGTTGCTGCGGCTGAGGTCGAAGAGGTTGCTGCTGCCTGTGTTCTCCTTTAGGATTTTGATGGACTCCTGTCTCACATTTAGGTCTTTCAACCATTTTGAGTCTATTTTTGTGTGTGGTGTAAGGAAATGGTCCAGTTTCATTCTTCTACATGTGGTTGTCCAATTTTCTCAACACCCTTTGTTGAAGAGACTTTTTTCCACTGGACATTCTTTCCTTCTTTGTCAAAGATTAGTTGACCATAGAGTTGAGGGTCGATTTCTGGGCTCTCTATTCTGTTCCATTGATCTATGTGTCTGTTTTTGTGCCAGTACCGTACTGTCTTGATGATCACAGCTTTGTAATAGAGTTCAAAGTCCGGAATTGTGATGCCACCAGCTTTGCTTTTCTTTTTCAACATTCCTCTGACTATTTGGGGTCTTTTCTAGTTCCATACAAATTTTAGGATTGTTTGTTCCATTTCTTTGAAAAAAAGTGGATGGTATTTTGATGGGGATTGCATTGAATGTGTAGATTGCTCTAGGTAGCATTGACATCTTCACAATATTTTTTCTTCCAATCCAAGAGCATGGAACATTTTTCCATTTCTTTGTGTCTTCCTCAATTTCTTTCATGAGTATTTTATAGTTTTCTGAGTGCAGATTCTTTGCCTCTTTGGTTAGATTTATTCCTAGGTATCTTATGGTTTTGGGTGCAGTTGTAAATGGGATCAACTCCTTAATTTCTCTTTCTTCTGTCTTGTTGGTGTATAGGAATGCCACCGATTTCTGTGCATTGATTTTATATCCTGCCACTTTACTGAATTCCTGTATGAGTTCTAGCAGTTTTGGGGTGGAGTCTTTTTGGTTTTCCACATAAAGTATCATATCATCTGCAAAGAGTGAGAGTTTGGCTTCTTCTTTGCTGATTTGGATGCCTTTTATTTCTTTTTGTTGTCTGATTGCTGTGGCTAGGACTTCTAGTACTATGTTGAATAGCAGTGGTGATAGCGGACATCCCTGCTGCATTCCTGACCTTAGGGGGAAAGCTCTCAGTTTTACCTCATTGAGAATGATATTCGCTGGGGATTTTTCATACACGGCTTTTATGATATTGAGGTATGTACCCTCTATCCCTATGCTCTGAAGAGTTTTGATCAAGAAAGAATGCTGTACTTTGTCAAATGCTTTTTCTGCATCGATTGAGAGGATCATATGGTTCTTGTTCCTTCTTTTATTAATATATTGTATCACTTTGATTTGTGGATGTTGAACCAACTTACAACCCAGGGATAAATCCCACTTGGTCGTGGTGAATAATCCTTTTAATGTTCTGTTGATTCCTATTGGCTAGTATTTTGGTGAGAAATTTTGCATCCACATTCATCAGGGATATTTTTCTGTAGTTCTCCTTTTTTGATGGGGTTTTTGTCTGGTTTTGGAATCAATGTAATGGTGGCCTCATAAAAGAAGATTGGAAGTTTTCCTTCCATTTCTATTTTTTGGAACAGTTTCAGAAGAATAGGTATTAATTCTTCTTTAAATGTTTGGCAGAAATCCCCTGGGAAGCCATCTGGCCCTGGGCTTTTGTTTGTTGGGAGATTTTTGATTAGTCCTTAATTTCCTTACTGGTTATAGTTCTGTTCAGGTTTTCTATTTCCCCTTGGTTCAGTTTTGGTAGTTTATACATCTCTAGGAATGCATCCATTTCTTCCAGATTATCTAATTTGCTGGCATATAGTTGCTCATAATATGTTCTTATAATTGTTTGTATTTCTTTGGTGTTGGTTGTGATCTCACCTCTTTCATTCACGATTTTATTTATTTGGGTCACTTCTCTTTTCCTTTTGGTAAGTCTGGCCAGGGGTTTATCAATCTTGTTAATTCTTTCAAAGAACCAGCTCCTAGTTTTGTTGATCTGTTCTACTGTTCTTTTGGTTTCTATTCATTGAATTCTGCTCTGATCTTTATTATTTCCCTTCTCCTGCCTGGTTTAGGCTTTATTTGCTTTTCTTTCTCAGCTCCTTTAGGTGTAGGGTTAGGTTGTGTATTTGAGACCTTTCTTATTTCTTGAGAAAGGCTTGTATTGCTTTATGCTTTCCTCTTAGGGCTGCCTTTGCTGCATCCCAAAGATTTTGAACAGTTGTGTTTTCATTTTCATTGGTTTCCATGAATATTTTTATTCTTCTTTAATTTCGTGGTTGACCCATTCATTCTTTAGTAGGATGCTCTTTAGCCTCCATGTATTTGAGTTCTTTCTAACTTTCCTCTTGTGATTGAGTTCTAGTTTTAAAGCATTGTGGTCTGAAAATAGGCAGGGAATGTTCCCAATCTTTTGGTACCGGTTGAGACCTGATTTGTGACCTAGGATGTGATCTATTCTGGAGAATGTTCCATGGGCACTAGAGAAGAATGTGTATTCTGTTGCTTTGGGATGGAATGTTCTGAATATAGCTGTGAAGTCCATTTGCTCCAGTCTGTCATTTAAAGTCTTTACTTCCTTGTAGATCTTTTGCTTAGATGATCTGTCCATTTCAGTGAGGGGGCTGTTAAATTCACCCACTATTATTGTATTGTTGTAGATGTCTTTCTTTGGTTTTATTATTAATTGGCTTATATAATTGGGTGCTCCCATGTTAGGGGCATAAATATTTACAATTGTTAGATCTTCTTATTGGACAGACCCTTTAAATATGATATAGTGTCCTTCCTCATCTCTTATTTTAGTGTTTAGTTTAAATTTAATTTGTCTGATATAAGGATTGTCACCCCAGCTTTGTTTTGGTGTCCAATAGCATGGTAAATTGTTTTCCACCACCTCACTTTGAATCTGGAGGTGTCTTTGGGTCTAAAATGAGTCTCTTGCAGACAGCATATCAATGGGTCTTGTTTTTTTTTTTATCCAGTCTGATAGCCTGCGTCTTTTTTTTTTTTTAAAGATTTTATTTATTTATTTGACAGAGAGAGACACAGCAAGAGAGGGCACACAAGCAGGGGGAATGGAAGAGGGAGAAGCAGGCTTCATGCAGAACAGAGAGCCCGATGCGGGGCTTGATCCTAGGACCCTGGGATCATGACCTGACCCGAAGGCAGACGCTTAACAACTGAGCCACCCAGGTGCCCCCTGATAGCCTGTGTCTTTTGACTCGGGCATTTAGCCCATTTACATCAGGGTAACTACTGAAAGCTATGAATTTGGTGCCATTGTATTGCCTGTAAGGTGACTGTTACTGTATATTGTCTGTGTTCCTTTCTGGTCTCTGTTACTTTTAGGCTCTCTTTGCTTAGAGGACCCCTTTCAATATTTCTTATAAGGCTGGTTTTGTGTTTGCCAATTCCTTCAGTTTTTGTTTGTCCTGGAAGTTTTTATCTCTCCTTCTATTTTCAATGACAACCTAACTGGATATAGTATTCTTGGCTGCATATTTTTCTCATTTAGTGCTCTGAATATATCATGCCAGTCCTTTCTGGCCTGCCAGGTCTCTGTGGATAGGTCTGTTTCAAATCTAATATTTCTACCACTGTAGGTTACAGAGCACTTGTCCCATGCTGCTTTCCAGATTTTCTGTCTCTGAGACTTGTGAGTTTTACTATTAGATGTCAGAGTGTTGACATATTTTTATTGATTTTGAGGGGGTTCTCTGTGCCTCCGGGGTTTTGATGCCTGTTTCCTTCCCCAAATTAGTGAAGTTCTCTGCTATAATTTGCTCCAAGATACCTTCTGCCCCTCTCTTTCTTTCTTCTTCTTCTGGAATCCCAATTATTCTAATATTGCTTTGTCTTATGGTATCACTTATCTCTCAAATTCTGCCCTCGTGATCTAGTAGTTGTTTATCTCTCTTTTTCTCAGCTTCTTTATTCTCCATCATTTGGTCTTCTATACCACTACTTCTCTCTTCTGCCTCATTTGTCCTAGCAGTTAGAGCCTCCATTTTTGATTGCACCTCATTAATAGCCTTTTTTATTTCAACTTGGTTAGATTTTAGTTCTTTTATTTCTCCAGAAAGGGTTTCTTTAATATCTTCCATGCTTTTTTCAAGCCCAGCTAGTATTTTTCTAATCACCATTCTGAGCTCTAGTTCTGACATCTCACTAATGTCCATATAGATTAGGTCCCTGGCAGTCGGTACTGCCTCTTTTTTTTTTTTTTTTTGAGGTGATTTTTTCTGTCCTCTCATTTTGTCCAGAGGACAATAAATGAATGAGAGAACAAAATGCTAACAGGGTAACAACGACCCCAGAGAAATATACACTAGACAAATCAGAAGGGACCTGAAACCAGGGGAAAAGAAAGGGAAAGAAGGAAAAAAGAAAAAAAAAAAAGAGAAAAAGATTAAAAAAAAGAATATGATCAAATACGATCAGGCTGGTGCATAGATCAGTGCCACACACTAGATTTTGGGCATATTTTCGTCTGTTAGAAGAAAGTGCCTCCAGGGCGCCTGGGTGGCTCAGTCGTTAAGCGCCTGCCTTCGGCTCAGGTTCAGATCCCAGCATTCTGGGATCGAGCCCCGCATCGGGCTCCCCGCTCAGCGGGAGGCCTGCCTCTCCCTCTTCCACTCCCCCTGCTTGTGCTCCTCTCTCACTGTGTCTCTCTCTGTCAAATAAATAAATAAAATCTTAAAAAAAAAAAAAAAAAGAAGAAAGTGCCTCCCAAAATTTTAAAGAAAGAAAAACTTATATATGTACAAAAATATGGGTAAATACAATGAAGGGATGGAATATGACTGTAAAGATTAAAATTATAAACAATTTTATAAAAGGAATTGAGAAGATAAGAAGTTGGTAGAAAAAAGAAATAAGAGGATTAAAAAAAAAAAGGAAGAGAATGTGATTAGGCAGGAGACTAGAACAAAGCCATACACTAGAGATTTAGGGTATATTTTGGTCTGTTAGATGAAACTGTATCCCAAAATTTTAAAGAGAGAAAAATGTATGTATATATACCAAAAATAAGGTTAACTACTAGGAAGGGATAGAATATGACTCTAAAAATGAAAAATAAAAAAGATTTTTTAAAAAAGGGATTGATAAGATGTTGGATGAAAAAGGGAAAATGAAAAATTAAAAAAAAAGAAAAAGAAAAAAAGAAAATTAAAAAATTAACTTTGAAAGACTAAAGATTCAGGGGGAAAAAAGCCATGAATTCTATGTACTGTATTCCCCTAGTGCTGGAGTTCTGCCATTCTCATTGATTGGTAAACTTGGTCTTGGCTGGCTGTCCTTGCTGATCTTCTGGGGGAGGGGCCTGTTGCCATGGTTCTCAAATGTCTTTGCCAGAGGCGGACTTGCCCTGCCCTTGCCTGGAGCTGGGCTAAGTATTCAGCTGGGGTTTGCGCTCAGGAGCTTTTGTTCCCTGCAAGCTTTCCATACAGCTTTGGAGGACGAGAGTGAAAATGGCGGCCTCTCAATCACCATCCCAGAGGAGCCGAGAACTCGGGGCCCCACTCCTCAGTGAGCCCCAGAGAAAAGCAGTCAATCACTCCTGTCTCCCCAGTCTTCAGCCACATTCTGTGCTCACCTGGCCTGTGTCTGAGCATTTCTATCTCTGGCACAGGACCCCGTGTGGAGTCTCCAAACCCAGTGGATTCCTGCAGTGTGCTCCCACACCACTTCTCCAGGGGCAGGAAGGGGAGTCTCCCCTGAACTGCTGCTTGTTGGGTTCCTGCTGGAAGAGCAGTGGCCCGACTGTGCCGTGCATCATGGTTTATGGCAACCCCGAGCTGAGAGCCCACTCCTTGGTTCTGTCTCTGCAGCTGGCTTCCCTGCTCTGATACCTGGGAGCTCTACCGCATTCACTCACCCCTGGTCTTTCTGTGACCCCAAGGGTCCTGAGACCACACTGTCCCAGTGAGGGTTCCACCCCCCACTTAGCCACTGGGGCAACATCCCTCAGTGGAGCAGACTTCTAAAAGTTCTGATTTTGTGCCCTGCTGCTCTATTACTTACCAGTAGCTGACTGATGGAAGCTCCCTTCCCCATGATCTATCTTCCAGCATATCCCCTCAGATTCACTTGTCCACACGTCCTACCTTCCAAAAAGTGGTCGTTTTTCTGTTCAGAGAGTTGCTGCTATTGTTTTCTTTGATCTCCTGTTGAGTTCGTAGGTGTTCAGAATGGTTTGATCCCTATCTAGCTTAATTGCTGGGACCAGACAAAATTTAGGTCTCCTACTCCTCTGCCATCTTGCTCCTTTCCTGCTATCCATTTATTGACAAAAAGTTGAATACCCTCAACTTTTGCTTCACAACCAAAGGCCCTATTTGTTTCAATAATCATTTCACATTAATCCATGTAAAGAATTCATAGTTCACTATGTCTACTTATATATGTGGTACAAAACCAAGCCTGCATCTAAAGATTAATAATGGTAATGATGTCAGCATCTTTAAATTATTTCCTTAAATATTCTTTCAACTTCAGGTTCATATTTCATTGTTTGTAAGTAATTATTAAAATTAACTTCAGCTGTTAGGGTATCTTTCTGAAAACAACTAACTAAAAATAACCCATTCAATTTCTGAGATTCAGTGAGTCTTCAATTTGCTTTAACTTTCTGCCGAAGACCATGTTGGCTCCCTTCAGGACAGTTCAAAATATAAATAATAGCCACCTGGTTGTTTAGCATGCAGTTAATTGATTGTTGGCATGAAGAGATGGAAAGAGAAGGCTTTTAAATTGGAAAAATAATGTTACTGAAGGACAGAAGATAGTTCTCAAAATTGGCAGAGGTGTTATCAATCTGTAAGGAACAGTTGAATGGCAAACAATGTGCTGGGACAACAGATGTATTTCTGGACTATGGTAATTAAAACAACAACAAACTACAATAATAAAAGACAAATGATGTATAATAAATAACATCTAACTGAGTTAAAACTAAAAAAAGTATCATTTTTTTCTCTGTTAGAAATTAGGGGACTTCTGTACTATTTAGTAATGATAATAAAATTTCTCATTTGTATGTATGTAGGTATAATCATGGCAAGAAAACCCAATATTATATTTAGGTAGAATTGTTTCTTTATTAAGATAATAAAGAATTGAAATGTTTTAATTAAAAAAGATTAAAAGTTTATATATGAGGCTTTAATACAATGATGCAGCTGTTAATACTCAATACTGCGAACATTTTGCTGTTATTAATACTTTTGCCTTATTGTACAAATCATCCATTAATCCAGACCTAATCTCATAAGCCAAAACATTGAGGATGATGAACTCAGTGGAATATAAAGGCAAGAACTTATATAGAGGAGATATCACAGAGGAAGACAGGGACATCAGAGAATCAGAGACAGTCATTGATAGTATTGTATATTAGAGTTGTATTTGAAAGAAAAGTGTTACCAAAAGAGCTTTTCTATACAGCCATCTGTGCAAATTGCTTTCCCTAACTATATTAATAAAGGAAATATATTCAGGAAAATAGTTTCTTTTTGTCCCTTAACATCCAACTTGAGTATATCATAAAGTGTAGCACTTTGGACAGTACCTTATATGTAGTAGAAGCTCTGATATCTCTTGATTTGCCTACTCTTTTAATCAACCGTAAGTCTTCAGTTTAAGATACAGGCATCTTTTAGGTACAACACTATGTAGTGCTGATTTATTTCAATGCCATTTCTCTGAAATAGTTTTCCTGTGTGTATGTGTATTACATAATAATCTACTCATATGAGCACTGATCCAGGTCTTGGGGATAGAGCTAGCAACAAAAAATACTTTCATTAGGGGAAACATATAATAAATAAATAAGGAATTAAAACACATGGCATGTTAAATGGTGATAAATTCTGTAAAGAAAAATAAAGCAAGAAAGAAGTAGAGACTGCTGGTTTTATTTTATTTTTTTATTTAAATTCCATTAACCAACATATAGTACATCATTAGTTTCAGATGTAGTGTTCAATGGTTCATCCGTTGCATATAACACCCAGTGCTCATCACATCACTTGCTCACATTTTATTATTTTTTTAAGATTTTATTTATTTATTTGACAGAGAGACACAGCAAGAGAGGGAACTCAAGCAGAGGGAGTGGGAAAGGGAGAAGTAGGCTTCCCGCTGAGCAGGGAGCCGGATGCGGGGCTCGATCCCAGGACCCTGGGATCATGACCTGAGCCAAAGGCAGACGCTTAACGACTGAGCCCCCCAGGCGCCCCTACATTTTAAATGCAATAGTCAAAACAAGGCTCAGTAAGGTAGAGATTGAAAGAGTACTTGAAATTTGAGAAAGTTCGGGTGCCTGGGTCCCTCAGTCAGTTAAACATCTGCCTTCAGCTCAGGTCATGACCCCAGGGTCCTGGGATTGAGCCCCACGTCAATCTCCCTGCCCAGCTGGGAGTCTGTTCCTCCCTCTCCCTCTGACCCCCTCCACTTGTGCTCTCTCTCTCTCATTTGTGTCCTCTCTCAAATAAATGAATACAATCTTAAAAAAAAAAAAACCCAGAAATTTGAGAAAGCTATATAAGCAGCTATCTGGAGGAAAAACACTGCAGGCAGAGGAAAGTTACCAACAATGAGATGAGATGAAGTGGTATTTTAAAACCAAGATGATGTGATCTCCTAGGGATTGAATGAAATGAAGAAGCCCAGGACTGAGGTCACATCAAAGTTTAAAGTCCTGGGAGATCTATTACAGATGCTCTCTGCCTCTGCTTCTCTGCCAATCTCTCTCTCTATTTAATTCTCTGAGTTCTCTTGTACACACTCAAGAATAAGAGCTAGTGTAGCCAACTATACTGGCTGCATTCTTCTGATCATTAACTGTTAAAAACAGCATACTGCCAAGTGTACTCTATCTCACCATCCTGAGTTAAGTATGCTCTGCTATGTGCATTGTTTACTGTGGTCTTTGTATCCTTTATTTTAAGTTCTGGCCAACAGTTTTGATAAAAATGTTTAAAGCAATAGTATCATGACTGTCCCAAGGTGGGGGAAATACTAAGTTGGTTGTTAACATATATGTTTTATGATGGCTAAAGTTACCTTTAATCAAATGGTAGAGGAAATAAGATAAAAATAAAAAAGCAAACAAGAATCTGGGAAGCCCTTTGACATTACAAAATGCATCACAAGCTACTGAAACTTGGAGGAATGACTAAAATGATGCGAAGAGTAGTTGGAAGGAATTATTACCAGAGACATTTTATGACTTCAGGGGATTTAGAGACATCAAAAGACTGATTGTTAATGTAATATTCTTGGACACTTTTCCATGGGGACTGTGCTGAAAGAGCTTTGGCTGATTCAATTAGTGTTTCCATTTCTAGAAATGCAAAATGCAGTACACAAACACACACAGAGAGACAGACACATATACACATATGTGTATTCTTCTTTCTGTTGGTTGGCTATAAAGCTAAGCTTTTAAAGGGTATCTCTTTTGTTTTTAAGGACATCTTTTCCAGTTCAATATCATTAGGTTTTGGTTTTGTTTTGTTTTGTTTTGTTTTGTTTGAGGTGGAATATGCTTGAAATTCATCTGGAAGAGAGATAAGATCTTAAAGGCTATCTAGTCCCAAATCACTGTTTTATATATGATGAAATAGGTCTAGAGAGAAGCAATAACTTGGATGAGGTGACTACATCAAATAAGTGACAGATATAGTACTTTAACTTAGGTCTCCAGACTTCTTCTGTATGTGGAAAATTAGACATAAGCAAATACAAAGCAAATAAGCCTATAATATATTTTATCCTTCATCCTCTAAACTCGTAACATTTTTTTTCTCTTCTAGAATATTCAAATATGTATTTTAGATAAAGAACCATGCAACGTGTCTGGAATTTTTAACTTCACCAGAGTAAACACCTGTATACACTTTGAGGAAAGGAACAAGCTATTACTCATTTTTCTCTGCTTCTGTGGCAATTGATAAAAATGTTTCATATCTATGTAATTTCCTCACTGAAAGCTGATTGAGTAAAAGGGATTATTTCCTGAAATGCTATGCAAAAATGAATCACAACATATGAACCTATGGTTTCCTTTCCATTGAGTAATAACTGTTAGCATTTATCCATTGCCAGGTACTGTGCTATGAGATTCACATGCATATTTCAATTTATTTTCATGGAAATCCTATGAGATAGGTATTATTCTTCCCTGTTTTATATGAGGAAGCTGAGGTCCAAATAATATACAACTTTCCAAGGTCATACAGCAGTCAAGATGTGTGAAGCAGGGACTAGAATCTGGACCTGAGTGATTCCACATTGTACTGCCTCCTGATAAAAACAAAAATAAAATAAAAATAAAGGGACGCCTGGATGGCTCAGTCAGTTAAGCACCTGTCTTTTGCTCAGGTCATGATCCTAGGGTCCTGGGATTGAGTCCTGCATCGGGCTCCTTGCTTAGTGGGGAGCCTGCTTCCCCCTCTGCCTGCCGCTCCCCCTGCTTGTGCTCTCTCTCTGACAAACATATAAATAAAATCTTTAAAAAAATAAAAATAAATAAAAAATAAAAATGAAAACATCAGTGAGAGTCACAATTAATAGAAAACACAAGACTGAGAAAACTCTGTCTTGTACCAAATCTACATGAGATAGGAGAATGAGATTTTCTATATGGTTTACTGGGACTTGTTCTTCAACATTTTTCAGTTGCTTCTGGATATTAGTAATGACCACAATTATTTGGGTTGGGATAAGAGGAAGCAGAGTCTAACCCAAATGATGATTTCATCAGTAATTATAACAACAAATAGAGTAAATCTTTTGACCCACTAATGGCAGTAAATAAAATCTTGGAGAACGATTTCAATGCAACATATGACAAAAGGCATCTGAAAATTTAGCAATCATGCCTCTAAAAACTGTATATTCAGTCAACTTCTTGGTTTATATTCTATATGGCAGCATATTTTTTGCTATTGAATTTCTATTCATGAAACCTACTTCTGTAGAGCTACTCTTAATGACAGCTAATAAGAATCTACAATGTATTTAGCATTTAGTTCTCATAGCAAGTATTTAAGAATGTATTAAAATCATCATTTTACAGAACACGTGTCATAAAATTCTTATCAATCCAAAAAGACATTGAACATGCTAATTAAACATTTGTGGCAGTTTCCAAGGATTTCAGACAAAAGTGGGGACAGTATTTTTTTTGTTTTATTATGTTATGTTAATCACCATACATTACATCATTAGTTTTTGATGTAGTGTTCCATGAATCATTGTTTGCCTATAACACCCAGTGCTCCATTCAATACGTGCCCTCTTTAACACCCATCACCAGGCTAACCCATCCCCCCACCCCTCTCCCCTCTAGAACCCTCAGTTTGTTTCTCAGAGTCCATAGACTCTCATGGTTCATCTCCTCCTCCAATGCCCCCCCTTATAACATAATAGAATTAAAATATAAAATAAAATCAATGGAATTTCAAAGAGAAAAAAAAAGTGGGGACAGTATTGTTATAAAATTAATGCCAATGACTTAAGCTAGGATTGTTTTTCACACCTTGTTTGTAAGCATGTCTTATCCAATCATTGTAGCAAATATTTCTTTAATCAGTATACTTCTCAAAATGGAATTTGAAATTCTGATCAATTAAACTACTTTGGAAATTGTGCCTTCACACTTTTCTAGAAATTTATCCACTTGTCTTTCCAAAATTTTCTATCAGTAACTCTAGAAAACTGTATTTTTCTGAAATATCCATTGCTTTCATATGCTATTCCTGCATTAAAGGTGAGGGACTAACCGCTCCTTCAAAAATCCTTCCAGGAGCAGAAGGTGGGTACAAAGGGACATTTGTCACTTTAGTCTATCAAGGAAGACCAAGACACAACAACATCTAGGGGAAGCAGATTCCTTAGGGAGCACTCCACAGGTGAATAATAATGCAAATCTTTGTAACTGTCAGTGAAAGTAGCATTTGTATGAATAAAAGAAAATTAGATTTCTGTAGTGTGGTGTCCACGTGGATTTCAAAATGATCAAACACATACTTCAGACTCACTCAATACTGTATTATTTTTTCTACCTTCCATACCCCCAAGCAAATAAACATAGCAGGCAACACTACTTGGTGTTAAAACCTGTCTAAAAACTTGTAAAATCTCAACCACAAGATATAAGCACTTCCTACAGTATTCTTACTGCCAATCTGAAAATGTATTTAAAAAATACAATACTGTCTAAATCAAACAACACAGAAATGTTACTGCACTATTTTGCTTTGTCTAACAACCTCATTCATAGCTCAGGGGAATAAATACCTGTTAGAATGATTTAAAATATCTCACTCTCATTCTCTTTACTCTGAGGAGCTCAATTTTGTAATTACTGATTAGTGTGGCAGTCACCTAACATCAAAATACCTTTGATGGAAATATAATGAAAAAAATGTCCTAATGAATTTTAGGTGGTGTTTTACCAACACACTCACCTACTTTGCTCTCAGATTGTAATAGAAAAAAAGGCTGTTTTTTTAAAAAATTAGAGGCCCTAAACTATGATTTGGGCTCTTCATATTATAGTCCGATTGTCGGGCACAACTTTTCCTGGTTCTAATTTCCTCATCTGTAAAAACAAGAAAATGTTTCCTTGCCTATTTACATAGACTGTTATGAATATCATATGAAATTTAAAATATAATCATGTATTTAAAGCTGTCAAGTCAAATACCTTAATAAGGAATTTTTTTCTTTGAATTGGAGGAAAACAATTATGAAATAGTGAAAGTTGTAAATTCTAAATAATTTTAAGGTAACACAATTTGATTATTTTCAAGTGTAGAAAGTAATTCAGAGTAGGATTACACAGTACTGACTAATATAATGAATAATTAAGAATAATTTATAATTAATATTTCATTGTAACTTTTTATTATTTATTTTAAAGATTTTATTTATTTATTTGACACACAGAGAGAGAACAAGAGAGCACAAGCAGTGGGAGCTGCAGAGGGAGAGGGAGAAGCAGACTTCATGCTGAGCAGGGAGCCCAATGTGGGGCTTGATCCCAGGACCCTGAGATCATGACCAGAGCTGAAGACAGACGTTTAACCAACTGAGCCACCCAGGCACCCCTCATTGTAACATTTATTAAGTTCCTCGAAACATTTCTTCTCTTGAATAGTCTAAAATTGAGCTGTCCAACATTTGCCACATGTGGTACTTATATTAAAATTAATAAAACTTAAAAATAAAATTCAATTCCTCAGTTGCACTAGCCACACTTTCAGTGCTCAATAACCACATTGCATTTTACAGTACAGATATAGAACATTTCTTTTGTCACACAAACTTCTACTGGACAGGGCTTCTATAGTGAGACAAGGTAACAATTGAGTTGGAACTTGAAAAATGGATGAGTTTACCAATCAAAGAAACATATAGATGTGTGAATGTAAGGGTGCGCATGTGTGTATGTGTATGTGTTTACAGAAGGGTATTTTGGGGGTGCCTGTGTGGTTCAGTCATTAAGCATCTGCCTCGGCTCAGGTCATGATCCCAGAGTCCTGAGATTGAGCCCCACATCCTGATCCCTGCTCGGTGGGAAGCCTGCTTCTCCCTCTCCCACTCCCCCTGCTTGTGTTCCCTCTCTCGCTGTGTCTCTCTGTGTCAAATAAATAAATAAAATCTTAAGAAAAAAAAAAAGAAGGGTATTTTGTTGGACAATGCTAGTCTAAATAGTTTTAGTCCCCCAAAAAATCTTGTTTATACTTTTATTTAGCAAAACCTTTATTCATAGATATCACAATATTAAAACCTATCCCAGTTCAGCTCTAATCCAGTAATTATGCTTTAAAGAAAATGGTGTATTAAATAGTAACATTTAATGATGGCACATAAACAAATGGTACATTTTACATGTCTTACTCCTGCACAATTTTTATGTTTGACTTGAATTTAAATTGTAGTCCATCAGAGTTGTACAAAAGATTAGTGATCATTAGTTCAAAACTCCCATTTTGCAGAAGAGGACACTAAGGCCCAAAGGGGAGGAAAGTTTTGCAAACAAAATTGGGATTTTAAATGACAAATGTTTGATATTATTAATAGAACCAGGAATGGAAATATTTGAGTTTCATTCCTGATTTTGATATCAATTAGTAAAATCCTTGCTACTCTTATGTTTCTCCTTATATGAAACCAAAGATGTATTTTATTATTAGCTACACCACAAATATATTGTGTATACTTTGCTAATGATAAAGCCTTCAGATCTTTTATTAAAGGGATAATTTTTACTACTCTTCAGATATTCAAATATGCTGAAAACTTTGACAATGAAATTGAATAGCAACTTACAAATTTACCCATTCTATAATTGTTGGAAAATTCAGTGTTTGAAATAGGAAAAAATTAACAATCCATCTATATCCTACTTATACAAATAGAAATATTGATTCTTAAAGACCCAGATAAGACCCAACCTTGAAAATTATTCACACATTTAATAATTTTTTACTGAAGGCCTGTGATGTATTAGACACAATGCTGGACTCTAGCTACACATACCTAGAGTATAATTTGATTATAGTCTGAGTAAACAGATAAGAGATCAATGAAATGGTTAATAAGCAACATACATTTATTAGTCAAACATGTTTAAGGCACTGTAGTAAGTGCTACTGGAAGAATGGACAAGGTTCAGTAAAAATTTCAAAAAAATCATCTAATTAATAGCTCTCTCTGCTCCTATGTTATTTATACTTTATTATGTCACTTATATTTTTATATTCTTCACCATCCCGCAGTTATTTGTTTATTCATTTATCTCCTCTAACAACTCACAAGCAATTGAATACCAAGGACATTATTTGGACCAAGGAGCCTAGTATCTTATAATACACATAGTAGATACTTCATAAATGTCACCTGAATACTTTTTAATAGGGAGAATAAGAATAAGTAGGTAATGTGCAAAGCATTTTGATTGTAAATGGATTTTCTTTGGTTTATGTTGATTTTTGACAGTAAATAAAACATTCAGATAATGTTATAGTCCAATATCTTTGTTGCTTTTATATATATGTAAGAAGTAACATTTTCAGCAGTCCATTGGAATATTTGATTAAAGCTACCTTTGGTTTTGAGCACCTTAGTTCTGTCAGAAAGAATGATGACCCTGTAAATAGGTTTAGGCTTTGTGAAGTAAGACTGTTAACCAACCATGTTTCTCTTTCTTTCTTGTCAATAAGGATCCAGTTGCCATGGCAACTGAGTTGTGTAGAATGTTACAGGGCAGCATTTGTTGACAGTTTCCAGTCAGATTACTGCCCAGCCAAGATCTTAGAAGAAAAGAGTGCATATTCTATTTCAATAGTTTTAAAAAATGCACTCCTTGGTCTAAGTTGAACATATTCCCTGTCCAAGATGTCGTGTGATAGCAGTCTATGTATATTAATAGGGGGAGTATTTAAAAACTAAATTTGCCTGTCTCTGAAAGGGTGATGTCTTTGTCTAATTGCTGCAATATAATGTGCAAAGACTTATTTTTGGTGAAAAACCTCAAGAAAGTGTCTTTTGGGTTTTTTTGTTTTTTTTTATTTTTATTGACATATAATTAACATAAACATTATATTAGTTTCAGTATGCAATATATTGATTCAACAATTCTATACATTACTCAATGTTCACCATAATTGTAGTCATCGTCTGTCACCACATAACATTATTACATTATTGACTATATTCCTAATGCTATACTTTTTATCTACATGACTTATTTGTTTTATAACTGGAAGTTCATACCTCTTAATCCCCTTTATCTATTTTGCTCATCCCACCACCAACCTCCCTGCCAGCAACCACCTGTTTATTCTCAGTATTTAAGAGTCTATTTTTCTTTTTTTTTATTATGTTCAGTTAGCCAACTTATAGTACATCATTAGTTTTTGATGTAGTGTTTAATGATTCATTAATTGCATATAACACTCAGTGATCACCACAACACATTCTTCTTTGTATGTTCGTTTATTTTTATTTTTGTTTTAGATTCCACATATAAATGAAATAATATGGTATTTGTCTTTCTCTGTCTGACTTATTTCACTTAGCATAATGCCTTCTAGGTCCATCTTTGTTGCAAATGGAAAGATCTCACTACTTTTCACGCCTGAGTAATATTCATATGTGTGTCTATATATATATATATATAATATTTATTCATCTACAGATGGATACTTGATTGCTTCCATATCTTGGCTATTGTAAATAACGCTGCAATAAACATAGGGTTGCATATATCTTTTCGAATTTTCATTTTCTTTGGGTAAATGGCCAGTAGTGGAATTACTAGATCATATGGTAATTCTATTTTTAATTTCCTGAGGAACATCCTTACTGTTTCCACAGTGGCTGCACCAACTTGAATTCCCACCAATAGTGCATGAGGGTTCCCTATTCTCCACATCCTTGCCAATATTTGTTATTTCTTGTCTTTTTGATTCTAGGCATTTGGACAGGTGCAAGGTGATATCTCATTGTGATTAGATTTGCATTTCCCTGATGATTAGTGATGTTGAGCATCTTTTTATGTGTCTGGTGGTCATTAGTATATATTCCTGGAAAAATGTCTATCCAGATCTTCTGTCCATTTTTAATCAGGTTATTTGTGTTTTTGGTGTGTTGATTCCTACAGCATACCCAGAAATAAACTCAAAATGAATTAAAGACCTTAATGTGAGACCTGAAACCATACAGCTCTCTTAGAAGAAAACATAGACAGTAATCCTTTTGACATTGACCTTAGCAATATTTTTCTAGATATATCTCTTGATATGTATGCAAAGGAAGCAGAAGAAAAAATAAGCTAATGGGACTACACCAAAATAAAAAGCTTTTGTAGAGCTAAGGAAACCTTCAACAAAATTAAAAGTCAGGGAAACAAGGTGAGGGTTACAAAAGGGAGGGGTTGGGGGAGTGGGGTACCCAGGTGATGGGTATTAGGAGGGCAGATGTGATGAGCACTGAGTGTTATACGCAACTAATGAATCGTTGAACACTACATCAAAAACTAATAATGTACTATATGTTGGCTAACTGAATATAATAAAAAAAACACAGATAAAAAATAAAAAATAAAATAAAAGAAGACAAAAAATGAAGTCAACCTACTAAATGGGAGAAGATATTTTCTTTTTTTTATTATTATGTTAATCACCATACATTACATCATTAGTTTTTGATGTAGTGTTCCATGATTCATTGTTTGTGTATAACACCCAGTGTCCCATTCAGTGCATGCCCTCTTTAATACCCATCACCAGGCTAACCCATCCCCCCACCCCCCTCCCCTCTAGAACCCTCAGTTTGTTTCTTAGAGTCCATAGTCTCTCATGGTTTGTGGGAGAAGATATTTTCAAATGATATTTTGGATAAAGATTAATATTCTAAATATCTAAAGAAAGTATCTTTTGAATCTTCTCATTCAAACAAGCACCTTGTGTAGAAGTAATGTTATGAATAAAAGGTAGAGATGTAGGGACAGTTGCTCATAATCATGGTTCTTTGCTTACTCTTACAAATACTGTCAAAATATGATTATAATGTAGGATAAGTTAGGAAATTTTCTTATTTGATGTTTCTTATAATTTATTTCTGACTGAAATAAAATGCATTGCCCTATGGATGAAGAGAGAGAGAGATTTCTAGGTTTACCTCAGCTGCCCTGGGAATTACCTTTTTGTAGACTGGGATGAACCAGAAGATCACATGAGTTGTGCTTAGTGATACTTGCCTGTGTATTTCAAAAATTGACCATCTAGCTAGAACATATTTGCCCTCTAAAGCAAAGACAATGTAAAAGCTGAGAGGAAATCCCCCAATATATGTTACTTTATCACATAAACAACTTTGCAGTTCAGGCTATGAAAATGATATATAGGTCCAGATGAAATGTGGGAATAAATTTGTAAAAGGAAATTCAGGCAGAGCCAAATGATTCAATAAAACAGTGATGTTAGTGGTTTCTGATTCTAATCAAGACTGTTCCTTCTATAGCTGACTGGCCCCCAGAAACACCCAGTGAGAATACCACAATCAAAAAAAATATATCAGTCATTGACACAATGTTGGGTACAAGCCCACACATCCCTCCCTGAATGTTATGGATGAATTTCCCCAATCTTTCCTCTAAATCTTACCAAATTCCCATAGCTCTACCTTTCTATGGTGATCTGTTTGAAAGATTACAAGAAGAAAATCTAAAGCAAAATTTCTTAAAGTTAGTATTAAGGAGTCTTTGAATTTGGATTAAAAAATACATTTGATTTTCACTAATCTCTCATCGAGATTCATCATTTCCCTAAATTGCTAATGTTGGCAATAATCCAAAGTGTTATTATCATAACCTTAACTTGGTCACCAATATAAATTCTAAATATTATATAGCATTGCTTTTTTTGTCAATATCACCAAAATCATTATGTTCATAATTACTTTGAAGTTGTGTTAGTTATTAGACCCACTGCTAGATGTTTTGTTTTATGGGATAAGAGTGAAGTGCATATATTTTCATAATACATGTTTGTTTTTAGAATATTTTGATAACTGAATTTCAGCATAGTTGGTTTTCTTTGTAATCCTTTGTATTTTATTTATACATTTTTAAACATTATTCTGTAAAAGGGTCTATCAGCTTCGCCAAACAGCCAAAGAGGTGAATGATGTGACAAGAGGTTAAGGATCACTCCTGTAGAGGAAGAGGAAGAAATCAATAAACTGTTTTTACCACTGCTTAGCTATTCATTATTTAGGGCAAGGGAATTTCTTTACTCTTTGTTTGTTGTTGTTGTTGTTTTGTTTTGTTTTGTTTTACTTTAGTCTTTAAATAAACTAAAATTTGCTTAGTGTTTCTAAAACTTGTCTGAAGAAAAGAAACACTTAAAGCCCTTCTTAAAAACACAAATTCCTGAGACCATCACTAGACTTACTGAATTAGAGAGAGAGACTTGGTGATTTGTACTGTACCAAGCACAAATCTGTGTTTTTATCTTCGGAAAAATTGGGGGAAAACTTCATTGGAGGAATCATGAAGGACTGAAAGTGAAACTCAGTGAGAGGTTTAACAACCAGGTGACTAGGATTTAAACTGGAATAATCAACATTTCTCTGCTAGCCAAGGAGTTGCTGACAGATTTACACAAGTGGATCTAAGTGTGATTTCCAAACCAACAGCAGTCGCATCACATGGAAACTTGTTAGACATGAAAATTATTGAGACCCACTCCATGCTCCCTCTCTCACTACAGGATCACATGGAGTGAATAGCCAAGGCCCACCTAAGTGACATCTTCTGGTGGTGTTGCCTAGCAATTTCTATTTTAAAATGCCCATCAGGTCATCCTGGCTCAGGCTTATATCTGAGAACCAGAGGAATTAATGGTGACTTTGTGCTATATTAAAGGGTTTAATCTTTCTGGGGAGAAGGACATGAGCAAGATGACAAAACAGGTGATTCCCAACTTTAGTATCCTTCACAGAAACAGTAACTAGCAACTATTCATAGACAGAACAACTATAAAGATCCCAGAACACAGGAGTAAGCTGATATACCCCTCCCCCAACCACAAAAATTGAGGAAAAAAACACACTAGAAGGGTAATAAGAATGGTCTTACTTTGAGCAACTCACCTCCCTTATAACAGTACAATGCTGTACTGAGGGGTTCACATTAGGCCTACAGTTTCTCCAGTGGGAAAAGGAGATTACAGGTGGACATCCAGCTTCCTCAAATTTCAGAGATGCTTCCTGAGAGATCCACTTATATATTATGTCACAGAGATCATTAGGGTAGTCACCTAGAGATGGAGAGGGGCAGTGGGCCCACAGCAACAAGAATGTGGATCAGGGCAGACAAAGTTCCTTCTGGTGGCAGCATACAACCAGAGAGCTCAATTATCATCTCTGCTCATCAGCAGAGCTGAGTTAGTTGTCCCATCTGCCTTAGGGAGCTCAGTCAGAAGTTCTACCCTATTTGGGTCTTCCTGCTCATGAACCATCTCAGCTATGGAGCTCATTCTAAAACAGGGAAGCAAGACACTGGCCTCTCCCAAATATTGAGCATAAACTACATACCCACCAAACCAGTAAGCCTGTCCAGAGATGTAGGGCAGCTGCAGAGTGCATCATATGGCCCATGTGGCAGGGAAGTAAGTCATCAACCCCCTCAACTGCTGAGAAAGGCTGGAATTGGAGACTTCTTCTTCAAATATGAATATGCATATATCAGTGCAAGTATACAGTGGTTACAAAGAATCAGGTAAATGTGATACTACCTTAGGAAACTAAATAAAACTTAAACAATGAACCCTAAGACATAGAGATTTATGAACTGATAATTCAGAATAATCCTCTTAAAATTCAGTGAGCTAAAAGAAAACACAGATAGACAGCTAAATACAATTAGGAAAAGAATGCATGAACAAAATGAGAAGTTCAACAAAGAAATAGAAACCATTAAAAAAACATGATTTAGAGCTGAAAAATACAATACCTGCATTGAAGAATTCAATAGAGTGCTTCAACAACAAACTCAACCAAGAGGAGAAAGAACAAATAACCTCAAAGACAGATAGTATGAAATTATCCAGTAACAGAAGCAAGAAGAAAATATAAAAAAATAGTGAAGACAGCCTACATAAATTATAGAATATCATTAAAAATAATCTATGCATTTTTGGAGTTCCAGAAGAAGAGATGGAGAAAGAGCCAGAAATCTTAAAGAAATAATGGTGGAGAACTTCCCAAATATGGGGAGAAAGTTGAACATCCAAGTTTATGAAGCTCACAAGTCCACAAAATATTTCAACTCAAAAAGATCTCCAAGTCATGTTATAATAAAACTGTCTAAAATTAAAGACAGAAAGAGAATTTTTTAAAATATTTTATTTATTTATTTGAGAGAGAGAGAGAGTGAATGTCTGCATGAGTGGAGGAAGAAGCAGAGGGGGAAGGAGAGGGAAAAAATCTCAAGCAGACTCCATACTGAGCACAGAGCCCAACTGGGGATGCAATCCCATGACCCTGAGATCATGACCTGAGCTGAAACCAAGAGTTGGATGCTTAACCAACTGAGCTACCCAGGTTCCCCTGGAAAGAGATTTTTTAAAGCAGCAAGAGAGAAAAAAACAATCTTCACATATAAGGGAATCTCCCAGAAAGCTATCAGGAGAAAAATTGTAGGCCAGAATACACACAGCAGGATGATATATTCAAAGTGCTGAAAGAAAAAAAAAATAACAAAACAAACAAAAAACCCCCCAAAACCAAAAATACTTCAATCTGGAAAAAATTATCCTTTGTAAATAAAGGGGAGATATAGGTGTTCCCAGACAAATAAAAGATGAGAGAATACACCACCACTAGACCTGCCTTAAAAGAAATACTAAAATAAGTTCTTAAGGCTAAAATGAAAGGACACAAATTGGTAACATGGAAACACAGGAAAATATAAAACATATCAATAAATATAAATATAGAGTCAAATTCAGAATACTCCAATATTGTAATATGGTGCTTTAATAATCATTTAACTCTAGTATAAATGTTAAAAGACAAAAGTATTAAAATAAGTATAGCTAAATTAGCTAATGAATACATTATAAAAAAGATGTAATTTAGGATATCAAAAATATAAAATATAGGGGAGAAGTAAAAGGGTAGAGATTTTGTATGCACTTGAAGTTGTTATCTGCTTAAAATAGACTGTTGTAGCTATAAGATATATCATGTAGGTGTCATCATAAACACAAAGCAAAAACCTGCAGTACATACACAAAAAACAAAGAGATGGAAGTTAAAGCATACCACTATAAAAAAAATCATTAGGTCAGCAAGACAGCAAAACAGAAAGAAAGGAGCAGAGGAATTACAAAACAGCCGGAGGACAATAGATGGCATTAGTAAGTCCTTACCTATCAATAAGTCTTTTAACTGTAAATGATTTAACTCTCCAATCAAAAGGCATAGAGTAGCTGAGTGGATTAAAAAAAAAAAAACAGGTATATGCTGCTTATAAGAGACTCACATTAGAATTATGAACACACATAGGATCAGATTGAAGGGATATAATGAGATATTCCACACAAATGAAACAAAAGAGAGCAGGGATAGCTACACTTATATCAAATAAAATAGACTTTAAGTCAAAAGCTGTAACAAGGGACAAAGAAGGTCATAAAATGATGAAGGGGAGGATATACAATTATAAGTATATATGCATCCAACATCATAACACTAAAATATATCAAACAGGTATGTAGAGATATGAAGGAAGAAATAGATAACAATACAGTAATAGTAGGGGGCTTTAATACATAACTTTCAACAATACATGATAGATTGTGCAGAAAGAAAACCAACAAGGAAACAGTGGACTTGAACTATATTTTAAACCAAATGGACCTAATGGACATATACAGAGCATTGTATATAACAGCAACAGAGCATACATTCTTCTCAAGTGTGCAAAGAATATTCTCTATAATAGAACATGTTAGGTCAAAAAAACAAGTCAAGGCATATTTAAGACTTAAATCCTACCAAGTATTTTTTCTGACCACAACAGTATTAAACTAGGTATCAAACACAGGAAAATGGTACAATTTACAAATATGTGGAAATTATTTTTTTCTATTTAAATTCAATTAGCCAACAAATAGCACATTAGTTTCAGATATAGTGTTCAACAATACATCAGTTGTGTATAACACCAGTGCTCATCACATCACATGCCACCCTTAATGCCCATCACCCAGTTACCCCATACCCCCACCTACCTCCCCTTCAGCAACCCTCAGTTTGTTTCCCAGGGTCAAGAGTCTCTCATGGTTTGTCAACCTCTCTGATTTCCTCCCACTCAGTCTTCCCTCCCTTCCCTTATGATCCTCTGCACTGTTTCTTGTATTCCACATATGAGTGAAATCATATGGTAACTGTCTTTCTCTGACTGACTTATTTCACTTAGCATAATCCCCTCCAGTTCCATCCATGTCGATGTAAATGGTAGGTATTCATCCTTTCTGATGGCTGAGTAATATTCCAATGTATATATGGACCACATTTCTTTATCCATTCATCTGTTGAAGGACATCTTGTCTCCTTCCACAGTTTGGCTATTGTGGACATTGCTGCTATGAACATTGGGGTGCATGTGCCCAATCATTTCACTACATCTGTAACTTTGGGGTAAATACCCAGTAGTGCAATTGCTGGTTCATAGGGTAGTTCTATTTTTAACTTCTTGAGGAACCTCCATGCTGTTTTCCAGAGTGGCTGTACCAGTTGCATTCCCACCAACAGTATAAGAGTGTACCCCTTTCTCCACATCTTCGCCAACATTCGTTGTTTCCTGACTTGTTAATGTTAGCCATTCTGACTGGTAGAAGGTGGTATCTCATTGTGGTCTTGATTTGGATTTCCCTGATGGCAAGTGATGTGCAGCATTTTTTCATGTGTCTGTTGGCCATTTTTATGTCTTCTTTGGAGAAGTGTCTGTTCATGTCTTCTGCCCATTTCTTGACTGGATTATTTGTTTCTTGGGTTTTGAGTTTGATAAGTTCTTTATATATCTTGGATACTAGCCCTTTATCTGATATGTCATTTGCAAATATGTTCTCCCATTCTGTAGGTTGCCTTTTACTTTTGATGACTGTGTTGTGCAGAAGCTTTTTATCTTGATGAAGTCACTATAGTTCATTTTGGCTTGTGTTTCCCTTGCCTTTGGAGATGTATCTAGTAAGAAGTTGCTATAGGTGAGGTTGAAGAGGTTGCAGCCTCTCTTGTCCTCTAGGCTTTTGATGGATTCCTGTCTCACATTGAGGTCTTTCAACCATTTTGAGTTTATCTTTGTGTATGGTGTAAGAAAAAGGTCCAGTTTCGTTTTTCTGCATGTGGCTGTCCAATTTTCCCAACACCATTTATTGAAGAGACAGTTCTTTTTCCATTGGATATTCTTTCCTGCTTGGTTGAAGATTAGTTGACCATAGAGTTGAAGGTCCATTTCTGGGTTCTCTATTCTGTGCCATTGATCCATGTGTCTGTTCTTGTGCCAGTACCATACTGTCTTGATGATCACAACTTTGTAATATAACTTGAAGTCAACCATTGTGATGCTCCCAGCTTTGGTTTTCTTTTCTGGTTTTGTGCCAGTACCATACTGTCTTGATGATCACAACTTTGTAATATAGCTTGAAGTCAAGCATTGTGATGCCCCCAGCTTTGGTTTTCTTTTTCAATATTCCTCTGGCTATTTAGGGTCTTTTCTGGTTCCATACAAATTTTAGGATTATTTGTTCCAGCTCTGTGAAAAATCTCAATGGTATTTTGATGGGAATTGCATTGAATGTGTAAACTGCTCTTGGTAGCATTGACATTTTAACAATATTTATTTTTCCCATCCATGAGCATGGAATGTTTTTCCATTTCTTTGTGTCATCCTCAATTTATTTCATAAGTGTTCTGTATTTTTTGGAGTACAGATCCTTTACCTCTTTGGTTAGGTTTATTCCTAGGTATCTTATGTTTTTGGTGCACTTGTAAATGGGATCAATTCCTTAATTTCTCTTTCTTCAGTCTCATTGTTACTGTGTAGAAATGCAACCAATTTCTGTGCATTGATTTTGTATCCTGCCATGTTGCTGAATTGCTGTATGAGTTCTAGCAATTGGGGGGGGGGGCGGGTCCTCTGGGTTTTCCACATAGACTATCATGTCATCTGCAAAGAGTGAGAGTTTGTCTTCTTGTTTGCCAATTTGAGTGTATTTTATTTCTTTTTGTTGTTTCATTGCTGAGGCTAGGACTTCTAGTACTATGTTGTACACCAGTGGTGAGAGACGGCATCCCTGTTGTGTTCCTGACCTTAGGGGAAATGTTCTCATTTTTTCCCCATTGAGAATGATATTCCCTTGGCCTTTTCGTATATAGCTTTTATGATATTGAGATATGTTCCCTCTATCTCTACACTGTGGAGAGTTTTAATTAAGAATGGACGCTGTATTTTGTCAAATGCATTTTCTGCATCAATTGAGAGGATTGTTGTTCTTGTTCTTTCTTTTATTCATGTGTATATATCACATTGATTGACTTGCAAATGATGAAATACACTTGCAGCCCAGGAATAAATCCCACTTGGTCACAGTGAATAATCCTTTTAATGTGCTGTTTGGATCCAATTGGCTAGTATCTTGGTGAGTATTTTGACATCCATGTTCATCAGGGATATTGGTGTGTAATTCTCCTTTTTGATGGGGTCTTTGGTTTGGGGATCAAGGTAATGCTGGCCTAATAAAATGATTTTCAAAGTTTTCCTTCCATTTCTATTTTTTTGAAACAGCTTCAGTAGAATAGGTACTATTTCTTCTTTAAGTGTTCCCCTGAGAAGCCTTCTTGCCCTTCACTCTTGTTTTTTGGAGGTTTTTGATGACTGCTTCAATTTCCTTGGTGGTTATGGGTCTGTTCAAGTTTTCTATTTCTTCCTGTTTCAGTTTTGGTAGTTTATACATTTCAAGGAATGCATCCATTTCTTCGAGATTGTCTAATTTGCTGGCATATAGTTGCTCATATTACGTTCTTATAATTGTATTTCTTTGGTGTTGGTTGTGATCTCTCCTCTTTCATTCATGATTTTATTAATTTGGGTCCTTCCCCTTTTCTTTTGGATAAGTCTGGCCAGAGGTTAATTGATCATATTAATTCTTTCAAAGAACCAGCTTCTAGTTTCATTGATCCATTCTATTGTTCTTCTTGTTTCTAATTCATTGATTTCTGCTCCAATCTTTATTATTTCTCTTCTCCTGCTTGGTTTAGGCTTTATTTGCTCTTCTTTTTCTAGCTCCTTTATGTGTAAGGTTAGCTTGTGTATTTTAAATTTTTCTAATTTTTTGAGAAAGGCATGTATTGCAATGTACTTCCCTCTTAGGACAACCTTTGCTGTATCCCAAAGGTTTTGAACAATTGTGCTTTCATTTTCATTTGTTTCCATGAATTTTTCTAATTCATCTTTAATTTCCTAGTTGACCCATTCATTCTTTGGTAGGATGCTTTTTTTTTTTTTAATGTTATGTTAATCACCATACATTACATCATTAGTTTTTGATGTAGTGTTCCATGATTCATTGTTTGCGTATAACACCCAGGGCTCCATGCAGGGCATGCCCTCTTTAATTCCCATTACCAGGCTAACACATCCCCACCCCCCCCCACCATCTAGAACCCGCAGTTTGTTTCTCAGAGTCCATAGTCTCTCATGGTTTGTCTCCCCCTCCGATACCCTCCCCTTCATTCTTTGCTTCCTGCTATCTTCTTCTTTTTTTTTTTTTTCTTAACATATAATGCATTATATGTTTCAGAGGTACAGGTCTGTGATTCAACAGTCTTACACAATTCACAGTGCTCACCATAGCACATACCCTCCCCAATCTCTATCACCCAGCCACCCCATCCCTCCCTCCCCCACCACTCCAGCAACCCTTAGTATATTTCCTGAGATGAAGAATTCCTCATATCAGTGAGGTCATATGATACACGTCTTTCTCTGATTGACTTATTTCGCTCAGCATAATACCCTCCAGTTCCATCCGGTCATTGCAAATGGCAAGCTGTCATTCCTTTTGGTGGCTGCATAATATTCCATTGTATATATATACCACATCTTCTTTATTCATTCATCTGTTGATGGACATCTTGGCTCTTTCCATAGTTTGCTATTGTGGACATTGCTGCTATAAACTTTGGGGTGTACATTTAGATCCCTACATTTCTGTCTTTGGGGTAAATACCCAGTAGTTCAATTGCTAGGTCGTATGGTAGCTCCATTTTTAAACTTTGAGGAACCTCCATACTGTTTTACAGAGTGGCTGCACCAACTTCCATTCCCACAAACAGTGTAGGAGGATTCCCCTTTCTCCTCATCCCCGCCAACATCTGTCATTTCCTGACTTGTTAACTTTAGCCATTCTGACGGGTATGAGGTGGTACCTCACTAAGGTTTTGATTTGGATTTCCCTGATGCCGAGTATGTTGAGCACTTTTTCATGTGTCTGTTGGCCATTTGGATGTCTTCTTTGGAAAAATGTCTGTTCATGTCTTCTGCCCATTTCTTGATTTGATCATTTGTTCTTTGGGTGTTGACTTTAATAAGTTCTTTATAGATTTTGGATACTAGTCCTTTAACTGATATGAAATTTGCAAATATCTTCTCCCATTCTGTCGGTTGTCTTTTGGTTCTGTTGACTGTTTCCTTTGCTGTGCAAAAGCTTTTTATCTTGATGAAGTCCTAATAGTTCATTTTTGCCCTTGCTTCCCTTGACTTTGACAATGTTTCTAGGAAGAAGTTGATGTGGCTGAGGTCGAAGAGGTTGCTGCCTGTGTTCTCCTTTCGGATGTTGATGGACTCCTGTCTCACATTTAGGTCTTTCAACCATTTTGAGTCTATTTTTGTGTGTGATGTAAGGAAATGGTCCAGTTTCATTCTTCTACATGTGGTTGTCCAATTTTCCAAACCCCATTTATTGAAGAGACTCTCTTTTTTCCATTGGACATTCTTTGTGCTTTGTCAAAGATGAGTTGACCATAGAGTTCAGGGTCCATTTCTGGGCTCTCTATTCTGTTCCATTGATCTATGTGTCTTTAGTTATGCCAGTACCATACTGTCTTGATGATTACAGCTTTGTAATAGAACTTGAAGTCCGGAATTGTGATGCCACCAGCTTTGTCTTTCTTTTTCAACAGTCCTCTTGTTATTTGGGGTCTTTTCTGGTTCCATACAAATTTTAGGATTCTTTGTTCCATTTCTTTGAAAAAAGTTGATGGTATTTTGGTAGGGATTGCATTGAATGTGTGGATTGCTCTAGGTAGCATTGACATCTTCACAATATTTGTTCTTCCAATCCATGAACATGGAACGTTTTTCCATTTCTTTGTGTCTTCCTCAATTTTTTCATGAGTATTTTATAGTTTTCTGAGTACAGATTTTTTGCCTCTTGGGTTAGATTTATTCCTAGGTATCTTATGGTTTGGGGAGTAATTGTAAATGGGATCAGCTCCTTAATTTCTGTTTCTTCTGTCTTGTTGTTGCTGTATAGGAATGCCACGGATTTCTGTGCATTGATTTTATATCCTTCCACTTTACTGAATTCCTGTATGAGTTCTAGCAGTTTTGGGGTGGAGTCTTTTGGGTTTTCCACATAAAGTATCATATCATCTGCAAAGAGTGAGAGTTTGACTTCTTTGCTGATTTGGATGTCTTTGATTTCTTTTTGTTGTCTAATTGCTGTGGCTAGGACTTCTAATACTATGTTGAATAGCTGTGGTGATAGTGGACATCCCTACCGTATTCCTGACCTTAGGGGGAAAGCTCTCCTCTTTTCCCCATTGAGAATGATATTCACTCTGGGTTTTTCATAGATGGCTTTTATGATATTGAGGTATGTACCCTCTATCCCTATACTCTGAAGAGTTTTGATCAAGAAAGGATGCTGTACTTTGTCAAATGCTTTTTCTGCATCTATTGAGAGGATCGTATGGTTCTTGTTCTCTCTTTTATTAATGTACTGTATCACACTGATTGATTTGCGGCTGTTGAACCAACTTGCAACCCAGGGATAAATCCCACTTGATAATGGTGAATAATCCTTTTAATGTACTGTTGGATCCTATTGGATAGTATTTTGGTGAGATTTTTTACTTCCATGTTCATCAAGGATATTGGTTGGTAATTCTCCTTTTTGAGGGGTCTTTGTCTGGTTTTGGGATCAATGTAATGGTGGCCTCATAAAAGGAGTTTAGAAGTTTTCCTTCCATTTCTATTTTTTGGAACATTTTCAGAAGAATAAATATTAATTCTTCCTTAAATGTTTGGTAGGATTCCCCTGGGAAGCCACCTGGCTCTGGGCTTTTGTTTCTTGGGAGATTTTTGATTAGTGCTTCAATTTCCTTACTGGTTATAGGTCTGTTCTGGTTTTCTATTTCCTCTTGGTTTAGTTTCGGTGGTTTATACATCTCTAGGAATGCATCCATTTCTTCCAGATTATCAAATTTGCTGGCATATAGTTGTTCTTTTTTTTTTTTTTTTTTAAAGATTTATTTGACAGAGAGAGACACAGCGAGAGAGGGAACACAAGCATGGGGAGTGGGAGAGGGAGAAGCAGGCTTCCCGCGGAGCTGGGAGCCCGATGCGGGGCTCGATCCCAGGACCCTGGGACCATGACCTGAGCCAAAGGCAGGCACTTAATGACTGAGCCACCCAGGTGACCCGGCATATAGTTGTTCTTAATATGTTCTTATAATTCTTTTTCTTTGGAGTTCGTTGAGATCTGTCCTCTTTCATTCATGATTTTGTTGATTTGGGTCATTTCTCTTTTCTTTTTGATAAGTCTGGCCAGGGGTTTTTCAATCTTGTTAATTCTTTCAAAGAACCAGCTCCTAGTTTTGTTGATCTCTTCTCCTGTTCTTTTGGTTTCTATTTCATTGATTTCTGCTCTGATCTTTATTATTTCTCTTCTTCTGCTGGGTTTAGATTTTATTTGCTTTTCTTTCTCCAGCTCCTTTAGGTGTAGGTTTAGGTTTTGTATTTGAGGCCTTTCTTGTTTCTTGAGAAAAGCTTGTTTTGCTATATGCTTTCTTCTTAAGACCGCCTTTCCTGCATCCCAAAGATTTTAAATAGTTGTGTTTTCATTTCCATTTGTTTCCATGAATATTTATTTATTTATTTATTTATTTATTTATTTATTTATTTATTTTATTATATTATGTTAGTCACCATATAATATATCATTAGTTTTTGATGTAGTAATCCACGATCCATTGTTTTCGTATAACACCCAGTGCTCCATGCAGTACGTGCCCTCCTTAATACCCATCACTGGGCTAACCAATCCCCGGACTCCCTCCTCTCTAAAACCCTGTTTTTTTTCTCAGGTCCATAGTCTCTCATGGTTCTTCTCTCCATCCAATCCCCCCCCCCCATTTTTCCCTTCCTTCTCCTAATGTCCTCCATGCTATTCCTTATGTTCCACAAATAAGTGAAACCATATGATATTTGACTTTCTCTGCTTGACTTATTTCACTTAGCATAATCTCTTCCAGTCCCATCCATGTGGATGTAAAAGTTGGGTATTCATCTTTTCTGATGGCTGAGTAATATTCCATTGTATATATGCACCACATCTTCTTTATCCATTCATCTGTTGAAGGGCATCTCGGCTCTTTCCACAGAAGGGCCATATGCACCCCAATTTTCATAGCAGCAATGTTTCCATGAATTTTTTTCATTCTTCTTTAAATTCCTGGTTTACCCATTCATTCTTTAGTAGGATGCTCTTTAGCCTCCATGTATTTGAGTTCTTTCTGACTTTCCTCTTGTGATTGAATTCTAGTTTCAAAGCACTGTGGTCTGGAAATATGCAGGGAATTATCCCAACCTTTTGGTACATGTTGAGACCTGATTTGTGACCTAGGATGTGATCTATTCTGGAAAATGTTCCAGGGTCACTAGAGAAGAATGTGTATTCTGTTGCTTTGGGATGGAATGTTCTGAATGTATCTGTGAAGTCCGTTTGGTCCAGTGTGTCGCTTAAAGTCTTTATTTCCTTGTTGATCTTTTGCTTAGATGATGTATCCATTTCAGTGAGGGAGTTGTTGAAGTCCCCCACTATTACTGTATTGTTGTCAATGTGTTTCTTTGCTTTTGTTGTTAATTGGCTGCTCCCATGTTAGGGGCATAGAGATTTACAATTGTTAGATCTTGGTGGATAGACCCTTTAAGTCGAATATAGTGTCCTTCCTCATCTCTTATTATAGTCTTTGGTTTAAAATCTAATTTGTCTGATACAAGGATTGCCACCCCAGCTTTCTTTGGTGTCCATTAGCATGGTAAATGGTTTTCCACCCCCTCACTTTCAATCTGGTGGTGTTTTGGGATCTAAAATGAGTCTCTTGCAGACAGCATATCAATGGGTCTTGTTTTTTTACCCAATCTGATTGCCTGTGTCTTTTGATTGGGGCATTTAGCCCATTTACATTCAGGGCAACTATTGAAAGATACGAATTTAGTGCCATTGTATTGCCTGTAAGGTGACTGTTACTATATGTTGTCTCTGTTCCTTTTTGGTCTATGTTGCTTTTAGGCTCTCTCTTTGCTTAGAGGACCTCTTTCAATATTTCTTGTAGGGTTGGTTTTGTGTTTGCAAATTCCTTTAGTTTTTGTTTGTCCTGGTAGCTTTTTATCTCTCCTTCTATTTTCAATGACAGCCTAGCTGGATAGAGTATTCTTGGCTGCATATTTTTCTTATATAGTGCTCTGAATATATCATGCCAGTCCTTTCTGACCTGACAGGTCTCTGTGAATAGGTCTGTTGCCCATCTAATGTTTCTACCATTGTAGATTATGGATCTCTTCTCTGGGCCTGCTTTCAGGATTTACTCTTTGTCTCTGAGACTCGTAAGTTTTACTATTAGATATTGGGGTGTTGACCTATTTTTATTGATTTTGAGAGGGGGTTCTCTGTGCCTCCTGGATTTTGATGCCTGTTTCCTTCCCCAAATTAGGGAAGTTCTCTGCTATAATTTGCTCTAAGTTACCTTCTGCCCTTCTCTCTCTTTCTTCTTCTTCTGGGATTCCAATTATTCTAATATTATTTCATCTTATGGTATCACTTATCTCTCAAATTCTGCCCTCGTGATCTAGTAGTTGTTTATCTCTCTTTTTCTCAGCTTCTTTATTTTCCAACCTTTGGTCTTCTATATCACTGATTCTCTCCTGCCTCATTTATCCTAGCATTTAGAGCCTCCATTTTTGATTGCACCTCATTAATAGCCTTTTTGATTTCGACTTGGTTAGATTTTAGTTCTTTTATTTCTCCAGAAAGGGTTTCTCTAATATGTTCCATGCTTTTTTTCAAGCCCAGCTAGTATCTTTAAAATCATCATTCTGAACTCTAGTTCTGACATCTTACTAATGTCTGTATTGATTAGGTCCCTGGCAGTCAGTACTGCCTCTTGTTCTTTTTTTTTAAGTGATTTTTTCCATTTTATCATTTTGTCCAGAGGAGAATAGAAGAATCAGAGAACAAAATTCTAACAGGGTAATAACATCCCCAGAAAAATATACACTAAACAAATCAGAAGAGACCTGAAACCTGGGGCAAAGAAAGGGAAAGAAAGAAAAAAAGAAAAAGAAAAAGATAAAAACAAACAAAACAAACAAACAAAACAAAACAAAACAAAAAACCACAATATGGTCAAATATGATCAGGCTGGTGTATAGATCAGTGCCACACACTAGATTTTGGGTGTATTTTTGTCTCTTAGAAGAAAATGCCTTCCAAAATTTTAAAGAAGAAAAATCTTTATATGTTCAAAAATATGGGTTAATACGATGCAGGGATGGAGTATGACTATAAAGATGAAAATTATAAAAGATTTTATAAAACGAATTGATAAGATAACAAGTTGGTTGAAAAAAGAAAGAAGAGGATTTAAAAAAAAAAAAAAAGGAGAGAATATGATCAGGCAGGAGACTAGAACAAAGCCATACACTAGAGATTTAGGGTATATTTTGGTCTGTTAGAAGAAACTGTATCCCGGGCGCCTGGGTGGCTCAGTTGGTTAAGCGACTGCCTTCGGCTCAGGTCATGATCCTGGAGTCCCTGGATCGAGTCCCGCATTGGGCTTCCTGCTTGGCAGGGAGTCTGCTTCGTCCTCTGACCCTATCCCCTCTCAGGTGTTCTCTCTCTCTCATTCTCTCTCTCTCAAATAAATAAATAAAATCTTCAAAAAAAAAAAAGGAAGAAGAAACTGTATCCCAAAATTTTAAAGGGAGAACAACTTATATATATATACCAAAAATAAGGTTAACTATTCTGAAGGGATAGAATATGACTTTAAAAAGAAAAATAAAAAGATTTTTTTTAAAAAAGGGATTGATAAGATGTTGGTTGAAAAGGGGAAAAAATTATAAAAAGTAAAAGAAAAAGAAAGTTACAAAATAAATTAACTTTGAAAGACTAAAGAATCATGTGGAAAAAAAGCCATGAATTCTATGTGCAGTATTCCCCTAGTGCTGGAGTTCTGCCGTCCTCATTGATTGGTAAACTTGGTCTTGGCTGGCTGTTCTTGCTGATTTTCTGGGGTAGGGGCCTGTTGCTGTGGTTCCCAAATGTCTTTGCCAGAAGTGGAGTTGCCCCATCTTTGCCAGGTTTGCTCGGGTTTGCTCTCCATTGCCTTTTTTCCCTGCAAGCTTTTTGAACAGCTTTGGAGGATGAAAGTGAAAATTGCAGCCTCCCAATCTCTGCCCTGGAGGAGCTGAGAACTCAGGATCCCACTCCTCAGTGAGCTCCCGAGAAAAGCAGTCAATCACTCCCATCTCGCTGGTCTCCGGCCACACTCCATGCTCACCTGGCTTGTGACCAAGCGTTTCTGTCTCTGGCTAACAACCCCATGTGTAGTCTCCAAACCCAGCAGTTCCCTGCAGTGCACTCCCATGTTGCTCCTCCCAGGGGAGGAAGGGGAGTCTCCCCAGATCTGCCGCTTGTTGAGTCCCTGCTGGAAGAGCAGTGGCCCGACTGTGCCATGGATCATGTTTTATGGCAACCCCAAGCTGAGAGCCCTTTTCTCTGCTCCGTCTCTGCAGCTAGCTTCCCTGTTCTGATACCTGGGAGCTCTGCCGCACTTCCACACCCCTGGTCTTTCTGTGACCCTGAGGGTCCTGAGACCACACTGTCCCAGTGAGAGTTCCACCTCCTGCTTAGCCACTGGAGCGACGTCCCTCAGCAGATCCGACCTCTAAAATTTCCGATTTTGTGCTCTGCTGCTGTATCACTTGCCAGTAGCGGCTGAAGGAGGCTCCATCCCCCGCCATCTATCTTCCCAAATATCACCTGAGATTCACTTCTCTGCATGTCCTACCTTCCAGAAAGTGGTCGCTTTTCTGTTTAGAGAGTTACTGCCATTCTTTTCTTTGATCTCCTGTTGAGTTTATAGGTGTTCAGAATGGTTTGATCCCTATCTAGCTGAATTCCTGGGACCAGACAAAATTTAGGTCTCCTACTCTTGTTCCTGATAGGATGCTTTTTAACCTCCAAGTGTTTAAGTTCTTTCCAAATTTCTCTTGTGATTGAGTCCTAGTTTCAAAGCATTGTGGTCTGAAAACATACAGGGAATGATCCCAATCATTTGGTATTGGTTGAGACCTGACTTGTGACCCAGTATGTGATCTATTCTGAAGAAAGTCTCATATGCACTTGAGAAGAATGGGTATTCTGTTGCTTTAGGATGGAATGCTCTGTATACATCTGTGAAGTCCATCTTGTTCAGAGTGTCATTCAAAGTCCTTGTTTCCTTGTTGATCTTCTGCTTAGATGATCTGTCCATTGCTGTGAGTAGAGGATGTTGAAGTCCCCTACTGTTATTATAATATTATCAATGTCTTTCTATAATTTGGTTATTAATTGGTTGATATAATTAGCTGCTCCCCTGTTGGGGGCATAAATATTTATAATTGTCATGTTTCTTGTTGGGTAGACATTTTAAGTATGATTTAGTGTCACTCTTCATCTCTTACTACAGTCTTTGGTTTAAAATCTAATTTGTCTGATATGAAGACTGCTACCCCAGCTTTCTTTTGAGGTGTATTAATATGATAAATTTTCTCCACTCCTTTACTTTCAGTCTGGAGGTATCTTTTGGTCGAAAGTGAATCTCTTGTAGATAGCATATGGATGCATCTTGCTTTTTTATCCAATCTGATACCCTGTGTCTTTTGATTAGAGCATTTAGCCCATTTACATTCAGAGTAACTATTGAAAGATATGAATTTCGTGTCATTGTATTACCTGTAAAGTCCCTGTTTCTGTGGATTTTCTCTGTTTATTTTTGGTCTATGTTACTCTTGGGCTCTCTCTTTCCTTACAGGATCCCCTGAATATTTCTTGCAGGTCTAGCTTGGTGGTCATGTATTATTTCAGTTTCTTTGTCCTGGAAGTTCTTTATCACTCCTTCCATTCTGAATGACAGCCTAGCTGGATAAAGTATTCTTGGCTGCATGTTTCTTTCTCATTTAGTATCCTGAATATATCATGACAATCCTTTCTGGCTGACAGACCTCTGTGGATAGGTCTGATGTCAGCCTATTGTTCCTACCTCTGTAGATTAGGAACCTCTTGTCTCAAGCTGCTTTCAGGATTTTCTATCTTTGAAATTTGCAAGCTTCACTATTATATGGCAGATGTTGATCTATTTTTATTGATTTTGTGAGGTGTCCTCTCTATCTCTTGGACGTGAATGCCTGTTTCATTCCCCAGATTAAGGAAGTTCTCAGCTCTGATATGCTCAAATATACCTTCTGGCCCTCTCTCTCCTCTCCCTCTGGCACTCCAATAATTCTGATGTTTTGTTTTATGGCATCACTGATTTCTTCAAAGCCTCCCCTCCTGGTCTATTAGTTGTTTACTTTTCTTTTCCTCGGTTTCCTTCCTTTCCATTAACTTGTCTTCTATGTCACTTACTCTCTCTTCTGTCTGTTACCCAATGTAAGAACATCCAAATTAGACTGCATCTCAGAGCATTTTTAATTTCAGCCTGATTAGATCTCATTTCTGTACTAAAAGATTCTCTAGTGTCTTTTATGCTTTTTTCCAAGCCCAACCAGTAACTTTATAATTGTTATCTTGAATTCCATCTTTGACATTTTACTTATATTCATATTGATTAGATCTGTGACAGAGAGTATTACTTCTGATTCTTTATTTTGTTGTTAATTTCCCCTTCTAGTCACTTTGCCCAGAGAAGAATGGATGAATAAGTGAATGAAATAAAAAAAAAAAATCAACCACAACCCAAGCAAAATACACACTAAAGAAATCCAAAGAGGTCAGAAACCAAAAAAGAAAAGAAAAGAAAAAGAAAAAGAATAAAAAGGGGGGGAGAAGAGGGAATATAATCTCACAAGGTGAACAAAACAGGGTGATCCACTTGGTCTTGAGTGTATTTTGTTCTGTTAGGAGACACTGAATCCCAAAATTGTAAAGAAAGCAAAACTTTATACACACACTCATATACATTATATATATACAAAAAATAAAATTGAGTAGATTGAAAGGAAGCCAAAAATGAAGCATCTATCTATAAAATGTAAATGTAAAAAAATGAAAGTTAAAAAAAAGCCTTAAAAACAAAGACTTGATAAAATAAAAAAACTAGTTGAAAAGGGAAGAAGGATAAAAGAAATGGAAAATTTTAAACTGAAAGAAATGAATCATAAGAAAAAACCCTCAAATTCTATATACTATTTTCTCCTAGCCCTGGAGTTTTACAGTCTTGTGGGGTCAGTAAACTTGCTGTGCACTTGTTCTTCCAGTTGTTCTTCTGTGGGAGGGGCCTGCTGCACTGCTTCTCAGGTGTCTTTGCCTGGGCAGATTTGTACCACCCCTTGCCAGGGGGTCATGCTCAGTGTAAGCTGGTCTTCGGTGTGGTTTTTCCCTGAAGACTTTCTGCACCTCTTTAGAGGATCAAAATAAAAATGGCTGTGCCCTGATTTCCAGCCCCAGAGCTGAAAGATCAAGATCACCTCTCTTCAGTAAACCCTCAGGGATAAACAGTATTCACTTTTGTTGTGTGCCAAACTCTGCAAACTCCTGTGGTGCACACCCACACCAATCCTTCTGGGGGAAGGCAGATGGTTCCATGTTACTGCACTTTGTAGTACCCTGTTACTGAGAGCAGTCACCCGATGGAACCACAGCTCATGATTTATGGTGAGCCAAGCAGAGAGCCCCCTCCCAGGCTCACTGACTGTAACCAGTTTCCCCACTCTGATGCTTTGGAACTCTACTGGCTCAGGCACCCTCATTATTTTTGTGACTATGGGAATCCTGAGACTGCACTGTCCCACCTAGAATTCTGCCCCTTTTCACCACCTGAGCACATTTTAGGCAGGGTTGTCTCTCACTGGAGAAGATTTCTAAGGGTTCTAATTTTGCCCTCCAGGGCTATATCACTTTCCTATAGCCGGCTTACAGAGACTCCCTCCCACTGCCACCTCCAATATCTCCCTTCAGTTTCACTTCTCCATACCTCTTACTTTGCAAAAAGTGGTTATTTTTCTACTTGTAGAGTTCCTGATATTCTTTTCTTATATCTCAGGTTGAATTCATGGGTGTTCAGAAGGATTTGATAATTATCTAGCTAAATTCAAGGGACCAGATGAAACGAGGTCCCCTACTCTTCTGCCATCTTGTCTTCCTCCTCTCAAATATGTGGAAATTAAACACACTCATGATCAACCAATAAGTCAAAGAAGGCATCAAAGGGGAAATTTTAAAAATCTTAAAACAAATTAAAATGGAAACAGAACATAACAGAATGTATGTGATGCAACAATAACAGTTCTAAGAGGGAAGATTATAGTGATAAACACTTGCTTTAAGGAAAAAAGAAACATCAAATAAACAGCCTAACTTTACACCACAAGTCACTAGACAAGGAAGAACACATTAAGCCCAAAGTTAGTAGAAGAAAGGAAATAACAAAGGTCAGAGCATAAATAAATAAAGACTAGAAAAACAATAGAACATATCAAGAAACCTAAGGGTTGTTGTTTTTTTAAAGATAAATAAAATAAAATTGAGAAACTGTTAGCTAGACTTGCCAAAAGAGGGAGAAAATGCAAACTATACATATATGTATATGTATATATACATATATATATGTATATATATATATAGAGAGAGAGCGAGAGAGACATTATTAACTGATACCACAGAAATATAAAAAATTATGAAATTACTATAAATAATTATATACCAACACATTGGAAACCTGGAAGAAATGGGCAAATCCCTAGAAACATTCCACCTACAAAGACTGAATCATGAAGAAATAGAACATATTTTTTGGAGTTTTTATTAAGAAATAGAAAATCTTAACAGACCAATAATAAGTAAAAAAATTGAATTAATAATCAAAAACTTCCCAACAAGGAAAACCACAGAACCAAATGGCTTTATGGATGAGTTCTACCAAAAATTTAAAAAATTAACACTAAGCCTTCTCAAACTCTTCCAAAAAACATAAAGAGGAAAGAACACTCCCCAAATCATTTTATGATGCCAGCACCAACCTTACCACAGCCAGATAAGGACACTACAAGAAAAAAAAAAAAAAAGTACACATTAACATCCCTGAAGAATATAGATGCAAAAGCCTTAATAACACCCTAGCAAACTGAATTCAAGCCTTAATAACACACTAACAAACTGAATTCAACAGTACATTGAAAGGATTGTATACCAGGATCATTTGGATTTATTCCTGAGATGCAAGAATGGCTAAACGTACACTAATCAATAAATGTGATACCCCACAGTAGCCAAAGGAAGGTATCAATCTTATGATCATCACACTAGATGCAGACAAAGAATTTGACAAAATACAATATCATTTCATGATAAAAATGTTGAACCAACTGGGTATAGAAGGAACACATCTCAACACAATAAAGGCCATATATGACAAGCCTACAGCTAATGTCATATTCAAGAATGAAAGATTGAAAACTTTTCCTTTAAGATCAGGAACAAGATTAGAGTGCTCCCTCTCACTATCCCTATTCAATAGTATTGGAATTCCTAACTAGAACAATTAGGCAAGAAAAATAAATAAAAGGCATCCAAATAGGAAAGGAAGAAGTAAAAATGTCAGTTTGCAGATGACATGATCTTATATATAAAAAATCGTAAAGTCTCCACCAAAAACTCTCAGGACTAATAAATGAATTCAGTAAAATTTCAGGATACAATATCAACATACAAAATCAGTGGCATTTCTATACACTACCACCGAATTATCTGAAAAAGAAATAGAACAATCCTGCTTTTAACAGCAACAGCAATAAAAACCTTAGAAACAAATTTAACCAAGGGGTTGAAAGATTCATACACTGAAAACTATAAGATATTTATTTATTTATTTATTTATTTATTTATTTATTTATTTTTAAAATATATTTTTTTAAGATTTTATTTATTTATTTGAGAGAGAGAGAATGAGAGACAGCATGAGAGGGAGGAGGGTCAGAGGGAGAAGCAGACTCCCTGCCGAGCAGGGAGCCTGATGCAGGACTCGATACCGGGACTCCAGGATCATGACCTGAGCTGAAGGCAGTCGCTTAACCAACTGAGCCACCCAGGCGCCCTATTTTTAAAATATTTTTTATTTATTTTTTGACAGAAAGAGAGACAGCAAGAGAGGGAACACAAGCAGGGGGAGTGGGAGAGGGAGAAGCAGGCTTTCCACTGAGCAGGGAGCCCAATGCGGGGCTCGATCCCAGGACCCTGGGATCATGACCTGAGCCAAAGGCAGACACTTAACGACTGAGCCACCCAGGAGCCCCAACTAATAGACAATTATAAAAGAATTCTAAGAAGACACAAAATAAATTGTAAGATCTCATGTTCATCAGAAGAGTTAATATTATAAAAAATGTATATGCTACCAAAGTTATCTATAGATCCAATGCAACCCCTATCAAAATTCCAATGTCATTTTCCACAAACATAGAAAAAAAAACAATTCTAAGATTCATATGGAGCAAGAAAAGAACATCAATGGACAAGGCAATTCTGAGAAAGAAGAACAAAGCTGGAAGCATTACACTTTCTGATTTCAAACTATGTTGCAAAGCTATAATGATCAAAAGAGTATGGCATAGGCATCAAATAGACAGAGATCAATGGAACAGAATCAAGAGCCTAGAAGTAAACATAAGCATATATTGTTAATATTTAACACAAGAGCCAAAAATATTCAATGGGGAAAGGATAATCTCTTCAATAAATGATACTGTGAAAACTGGATATTCACATCCAAAATAATGAAATTGGTTTCCTATGTTCCACCTTTCACAAAAATTAAACCAAAATGGATTTGAGACCTGTAAGACCTAAACCTGTAAATTTCCTATAAGAAAACATAGGGAAAGAGCCTACTTGAGACTAAAAAGCTTCTACACAGCAAAAGAAATAAACAACAAAATGAAAAGTCAACCAATGAAATGGGTGAAAAAATTTTCATCCTGTATGTCTGATAAGGGGTTCAATTAAAAAAAAAAGTGGGCAAATGACCCGAATAGACATTTTTGCAAAGAAGACACACAAATTGTATGAAAAGATTTTCAAATCATTAATCACCATGGAAATGCAAATTAAAACTACAAATATTAGGATTATTTGTTCCAGTTCTATGAAAAATACTATTGGTATTTTGATAGGAATTGCATTGGATTTGTAGATTGCTTTGGGTAGTATGGGCAAAATACAATATCTGTTCATGATAAAAATGCTCAACAGAGTGAAGTTAGAGTGAACATACCTCAACATAATACAGGTTTTTTTTTTTTATTTTATTTATTTATTCATGAGAGACAGAGAGAGAGAGAGAGAGGCAGAGGGAGAAGCAGACTCCCAAGGAGCAGGGAGCCCGATGTGGGACTCGATCCCAGGACCCTGAGATCATGACCTGAGCCGAAGGCAGATGCTTAACCATCTGAGCCACCCAGGCGCCAAATATAATACAGGTTTTATATGAAAAACTCAGACTTCAAGATATACTACAAAGCTCTAGCACTCAAAACAATATGGTACTGACCACAAATAGACACACAGATCAATGGAAAGGGATGGAGAACCCAGAAATACCCCACACCTATATGGTCAATTAATGTATGACAAACGAGGCAAGAATATGCAAAGGGCAAAGGACAGTCTCTTTAATAAATGATGGAGGGAAAATGGGACATCTACATTCAAAAGAATGAAACTGACCAATTTCTTATGTCGTACACAAAAATAAACTTAAAATGGACTAAAGATCTAAATTGAGACCTGAAACCATAAAATTCCTAAAAGAAAATATAGGCAATAATTTGTGGGACATCAGTCCTAGCAACACATTTAAAGATATGTCTCTTAAGGCAAGAGAAACAAAAGCAAAAATAAACTAGTGGGACTACACCAAAATAAAAAGCTTTTGCACAGTGAAAGAAACCATTAACAAAATGAAAAGACAACCTACTAAATGGGAGAAGATATTTGCAAATACTATATCCAATAAAGGGTTAATGACCAAAATATAAAAAGATAAATATAAAACTCAACACCAAAAAATGCAAATAACCAAATTAAAAATGGGTAGAGGACCTGAATAAACATTTTTCCAAAGAAGATATTACAGATGGCCAACAGACACATGAAAAGATGCTCAGCGTCACTAATCATCAGGAAAATGTAAATCAAAACTGCAATAAAATATCATCTCACACCAGTCAGAATGGCTAGAATCAATCAGATATGAAATAATAAATGTTGGTAAGCATGCGGAGAATAGGGAACCCTCATACACTGTTGGTGGGAATTTAAATTGGTACAGCCACTGTGGAAAACCATATGGAAGTTCCTCAAAAAATTAAAAAAAATAGAATAACCATATGATCTAGTAATTCCACTGCTGGGCATTTATCCAAAGAATACAAAAACACTAATTCAAAAAATAAATGCACCATTATGTTGATTGTAGCATTATTTATAATTGCCAACATATGCAAGCAACCCAAATGTTCATCAGTAGATGAGTGGATAAGTGGATAAAGAAGATGTGATAGAGGGGGGAAAAGATGGCAGAGGAGTAAGGGAACTATCCAACCAGTCCCTGGAGTTGAGCTGGATATCTACCAGACCACTCTGAACACCCACAAAATCAGGCTGATGTAAGAAGATAGATCTGGATCTCTACAAACAGAATATCACAGGCAGTTGGTTTCGAGGTCTGAAGTGGGGAGCCATGATTCTGCAGGCAGATATCAGAGGATAAATGGCAGGGGGAGGGAGTCTGGCTGATGGGATCATACACCACTGGTGAGATATAGCCTCTTGCGCTGGGGACAGGGCACAGACTTGCAAACTGGTAGCTGTGGGGAAAGGACTTTAGGGCAGCCCATGGACAGAAACCCTGAGGGGAGGGGCTGTGAGTGCAAACTGGGGGCGGCTGGCAGTTTTAGAAGCAAAAACGGTGGAGACATGTCCCGACCTGGAGGTGAGGACTGGAAGCGCTGCAGAGGGGCGCACAACCCAGGATGCTGCAGTTTATAGCAGCACGGACAGAAATGGAGATAGTGTTGCCTGGAGAGCTCACTAAAGAACACACTGTAATCTCTCTGTTCTGAGGCAGAGGGTGAGAAATGGTCTCTTCTGCTCTGCCTCTCGGAAAAGATGCGGAAATCCACCAGGAAAAGCTGCCAGAGAACAAAAGCCCCCCAAAATTAGTTCCTACTGAGCCCATCATCCTCCACAGGGGGAAGGGCAACTCTGCCCAAACAGGGTTGCCTGAGTAACAGTGCAGCAGGCCCCTCCCCCAGAAGACAGGCTGGGAAAACAAGAGGCCAGCAACCTTAATGTCCTTAGAAAACAGGAGCATCTTGCTTGAGTTGTGGTCAATAATTAGGACTCTATATTCCCTCAACCACCCCTCAACAGAATGACTAGGAGGAAGAACCCCCAAAATAGGAAAGACTCAGAGATTATGACTTATGCTGCAGATTTACAAATGGGTTCAGATATAACCAAGATGTCGGGGATGGAATTCAGGGTAGCAATTGTGAAGACAATAGCTAGAATGGAGAAATCAATTAATGGCAACAGAGTCTCTAAGGGCAGAAATAAAAGGTGAATTGGCAGAACTTAAAAATGCTATCAGTGAGATCCAATCTAATCTAGATACTCTAACAGCTAGGGTAAGCAAGGCAGAAGAATGAATTAGTGACATGGAAGACCATTTAATAGATAAAAAGGGAAAAGAAGAGGCCAGGGAAAAACAACTCAGAATCCAAGAAAATAGAATCAGAGAAATAAGGGACACCATACAACGGTCCAATGTAAGAATTATTGGAATCCCTGAGGGGGTGGAGAGAGAGAGAGGACTAGAAGATATATTTGAGCAAATCATAGCTGAGAACTTCCCTAATCTGGGGAATGAAACAAACATTCGTGTCCTAGAGGCAGAGAGGACCCCTCCCATGATCAAGGAAAACAGGCCAACACCCTGGCACGTAATAGTAAAACTCGCAAATCTTAGAACCAAGGAAACCATCTTAAGGGCAGTTAGGGGGAAGAGATTCCTTATGTACACGAGAGGAAAATCAGAATAACGTCAGACCTATCCACAGAGACCTGGCAAGCCAGAAAGGCCTGGCAAGACATATTCAGGGTACTAAATGAGAAGAACATGCAGCCAAGAATGCTTTATCCAGCAAGACTTTCATTTAGAATGGATGGAGAGATGCAGAGCTTCCAAGACCAGCAGAAAATGAAAGAATATGTGACCACAAAGCCAGGCCTGCAAGATATATTAAGGGAGGTTCTATAAAAGAAGAAAGACCCCAAGAGTGATCTACAACAGGGACAATCTATAAAAACAACAACTTCACAGGCAACATGATGACAATAAATTAATATCTTTCAATAATCACTCTCAATGTGAACGGCCTAAATGCTCCCATAAAACACCATAGGGTTGAATATTGGATAAAAAGACAGGACCTATCCATATGCTCTCTACAAGAGACTCATTTTGAACCTAAAGATACATCCAGACTGAAAGTGAAGGGATGGAGATCCATCTTCCATGCCAGTGGACTTCAAAAGAAAGCTGCGGTAGCAACTCTTATACCAGACAAATTAGATTTTAAACTAAAGACTCTAGTTAGAGACACAGAAGGATACTATATCATTCTTAAAGGGTCTATCCAACAAGAAGATCTAACAATTGTAAATATCTATGCCTCCAACATGGGAGCAGCCATCTACATAATCAACTGTAAACCAAAATATAAAGTCATATTGATAACAATATGTTAATTGTAGGAGACCTCAATACTCCACTCTCAGCAATGGACAGATCATCTAAGCAGAAAATCAACAAAGAAACAAGAGCTTTGAATGACACACTGGACCAGATGGACGTCATAGATATATACAGAACATTCCACCCTAAAACAACAAAATACTCATTCTTCTTGAGCGCACATGAAACTTTCTCCAGAATAGACCACATACTGGGTCACAAATCAGGTCTCAACTGATACCAAAAGATTGAGATTATTCCTTGCAAATTCTCAGACCATAATGCTTTAAAACTGGAACTCAATCACAAGAAAAAATTTGGCAGGAATTCAAACACTTGGAAGCTAAAGACCACTCTGCTCAAGAATGTTTGGGTCAACTAGGAAATCAAAGAACTTAAACAATTCATGGAAACCAATGAGAATGAAAACACATCGGTCCAAAACCTATGGGATATGGCAAAGGCAGTCCTAAGGGGGAAATACATAGCTATCCAAGCCTCACTCAAAAAAATAGAAAAATCCCAAATTCACCAACTAACTCTACACCTTAAAGAACTAGAGAAAAAGCAACAAACAATGCCTAAGCCATGCATTAGAAGAGAAATAATTAAGATTAGAGCAGAGAACAATGAATTGGAACCCAGAAACACGGTAGATCAGGTCAAAGATACTAGAAGCTGGTTCTTTGAAAGAATTAGTAAGATCGATAAACCACTGGCCAGATCTATCCAAAAGAAAAGAGAAAGGACACAAATTAATAAAATTATGAATGAAAGGGAAGAGATCATGACTAACACCAAGGAAATAGGAAAAATTATTAGAATTTATTATCAACAACTATATGCCAATAAAGTGAGCAATCTGGACGAAATGGAGGCCTTCCTGGAAACCTATAAACTCCCAGAAATGAAACAGGAAGAAATTGACAACCTGAATAGGCCAAGAACCAGTAACGAGATTGAAGCAATGATCCAAAATCTCCCAAAAAGCAAGAGTCCAGGGCCTGATGGATTCCCTGGGGAATTCTTCCAAACATTCAAAGAAGAAATAATACCTATTCTACTGAAGCTGTTTCAAAAAAATAGAAAGAGAAGGAAAGTTTCCAGAGTCATTCTATGAGGCCAACATTACCTTGATCCCAAAACCAGGCAAAGACCCCATCAAAATGGAGAATTTCAGTCTGATATCCCTGATGAATATGGATTCTAAAATCCTCAACAAAATCCTAGCTAATAGGATGCAATCATACATCAAAAGGATCATCCACCACAACCAAGTGGGATTTATCCCTGGGATGCAAGGGTGGTTCAACATTTGCAAATCAATCAATGTGACAGAACACATTAATAAGAGAAGAGAGAAAAACCATGTTCCTCTTAATTGATGCAGAAAAACCATTTGACAAAATAGAGCATCCTTTCCTGATTAAAACTCTTCAGAGTATAGGGATAGTGGGAACATTCCTCAAGTTCATAAAATCCCTCTATAAAAAAACCCACAGTGAATATCAACCTCAATGGGGAAAATCTTTCCCTTAATATCAGGAACACGACAAGGATGCCCACTCTCACCACTGTTGTTCAACATAGTACTAGAAGTCCTAGCAACAGCAATCAGACAACAAAAAGAAATGAAAGGTATTCAAATTGGCAAAGAAGAAGTCCGATTCTCTCTTTTAGTAGATGACATGATACTTTATGTCCAAAACCCAAAAGACTCCAACCCAAATTACTAGAACTGATACAGCAATTCAGTAATGTGGTAGGATACAAAATCAATGCACAAAAATCCGTTGCTTTCTTATACACTAACAATGCAACTGTAGAAAGAGAAATTAGAGAAACAATTCCATTTGCAATATCATCGAAAACCATAAGATACCTCAGAATAAACCCAACCAAAGAGGTAAAGGATCTATACTCTAGAACTACAGAACACTTATGAAAGAAATCGAAGAAGACACAAAAAGGTGGAAAAACATTCCATGCTCATGGATCGGAAGAATAAACATTGTTAAAATGTCTATGCTACCCAGAGCAATCTATACCTTCAATGCCAATCAAAATTCCAATGATATTTTTCAAAGTGCTGGAACAAACAATCCTAAAATTTGTATGGACTCAGAAAAGACCCCGAATCGCCAAGGAAAAGTTGAAAAAGAAAAACAAAGCTGGGTTCATCACGGTGCCTGATTTCAAGTTGTATTGCAAAGGCGTGATCACCAAGACAGCATGGTACTGGCACAAAAACAGACATATAGAGCAATGGAACAGAATAGAGAGCCCAGATATGGACCCTCAACTCTATGGTCAAATAATCTTCGACAAAGCAGGAAAAATTATGCAGTGGAAAAAAGTCTCTTCAATATATGGTGTTAGGAAAATTGACCAGCTATATACAGAAGAATGAAACTTGACCATTCTCTAACACCATACACAAAGATAAACTCAAAATGGATGAAAGACCTCAATGGGAGACAGGAATCTATGAAAATCCTAGAGGCGAACATAGGCAATAACCTCTTTGACATTGGCCACAGCAACTTCTTTCAAGATACATCTCCAAAGGCTAGTGAAACAAAAGCAAAAATGAACTTTTGGGACTTCATCTAGATTAAAAGGTTCTGCACAGTAAAGGAAACAGTCAACAAAACAAAGAGACAACTCACAGAATGGGAGAAGATATTTGCAAATGACACTACAGATAAAGAGCTGGTATCCAAGATTTATAAACAATTTCTCAAACTCAACACCCCCAAAAAAATAATCAAGTCAAAAAATGGGCAGAAGACATGAACAGACACTTCTCTGAAGAAGACATACAAATGGCTAACAGACACATGAAAAAATGTTCATCATCATTAGCCATCAGGGAAATTCAAATCAAAACCACACTGAGATATCACCTTACACCAGTTAGAATGGCAAAAGTTGACAAGGCAAGAAACAACAAATGTTGGAGAGGTTGTGGATAAAGGGGAACCCCCTTATACCATTGGTGGGAATGCAAGTTGGTACAGCCACTTTGGAAAACAGTGTGGAGGTGCCTCAAAAAATTAAAAATAGAGCTACCCTATGACCCAGCAATTGCACTCCTGGGTATTTACCCCAAAGACACAGATATAGGGAAGAGAAGGGCCATATGCACCCCAATGTTCATAACAGCAATGTCCACAATAGCCAAACTATGGAAAGGAAAGAAGGTGTCCTTTGACAGATGAATGGATAAAGAAGATGTGGTCCATATATACAATGGAATATTATTCAGCCATCAGAAAGGATGAATACCCAACTTTTACATCAACATGGATGGGACTGGAGGAGATTATGCTAAGTGAAATAAGTCAAGCAGAGAAAGTCAATTATCATATGGTTTCACTTATTTGTGGAACATAAGGAGTAGCATGGAGGACATTAGGAGAAGGAATGGAAAATGAAGGGGGGAAATTGGCGGGAGAGATGAACCATGAGAGATTATGGACTCTGAGAAACAATCTGAGGGTTTTAGAGGGGAGGGTGTGGTGGGATGGGTTAGCCTGGTTATGGGTATTAAGGAGGGCATGTACTGCATGGAGCACTGGGTGTTATACAAAAACAATGAATTGTGGATCACTACATCAAAAACTAATGGTGTATGGTGACTAACATATCATAATAAAATAGAAAAAAAATTTTAAAAAGGTGTGATATATATACATATTTATATATATGCATATATACTCATATTATGCATATACATGTAAATATATAGATATGTATATATTCATATATGCATATATGAATATGTATGTGTATATACATGTATATGTTTATATATGGATATGCATGGAATATAGAATATGGTATATATAGTGGAAAATTCTTCATATGTAATATGTATATGAAGAGGAGGTGATATATATGTACATGTATATATGTTCATATACATATTCATATATATGTATGTGTATGTATATTCATATATATGTATTTGTTTATATATGTGTATGTATGGTATATATATGTTATATATACATATATATCACCTCTTCTTTATGTATGTATATATATTTATATATATGTATTTATGTATATGTTTTTATATATGTGTGTGTATATATGTGGAATATGGAGTAATAATATTACTCCACCATAAAAAATAATAAAGTCTTGTCATTTGCGACATGGATAGACCCACGGGGTATATGTTAAGTGAAATAAGTCATACAAAGACAAATACAATATGATTTCACTTATATGTAGAATATCAAAACAATATATCAAATGAACAAACAAAAACAGACTTAGATATAGAGAACAAAGTGGTGGTTGCCAGAAGGGAAGTTGGTCTGGAAATGGGTGAAATAGATAAAGGAGATTAAGAGGTACAAGCTTTCAGTTATAAAATACGTGTAAGTCATGGAGATAAAAAGTACAGCATGGAAAACATAGTCAATAATGATGTAATAATGTTGTATGGTGACTGTACTTATTATGGTGAGGATTGACTATGTATAGAATTGTTGAGTCAATATTCTGCACACTGGAAACTAATACATTATATATCAATTCCACTTCAATAAAAAATTAAAACTACAATGTGATATTAGTCCATACCTATTAGAATTATCAAAAAAATACCAAGTGCTGATGAGAGTGTGAAGAAAGGGTACTCTTGTGCACTGTTGGTGGGAATGTAAACGGGTATAGCCACTATGGAAAACAGTATGGAAATTCCCCCCAAGATTAAAAATAGAACTCCTGGGGCACCTGGGTGGCTCAGTCAGTTAAGCATCTGCCTTCAGCTCAGGTCATGATCCCAGGGTCCTGGGATTGAGTCCCACATCGGGGTCCTTGCTCAGTGGGGAGCCTGTTTCTCCCTCTGCCTGCCACTCCCCCTGCTTGTGTGCTCTCTCTCTCTCTCTGATAAATAAATAAAACTTAAAAAAATGACACTTTTTATTTCAAGTATGAGAGACTGTCAATTAAATTAAAATGATTTTTCTCCTTTAGAAAATAAGTATAGGGCGCCTGGGTGGCTCAGTTGGTTAAGCGACTGCCTTCGGCTCAGGTCATGATCCTGGAGTCCCGGGATCGAGTCCCACATCGGGCTCCCTGCTCGGCGGGGAGTCTGCTTCTCCCTCTGGCCCTCCCCTCTCTCATGTGTTCTCTCTCTCTCTCTCAAATAAATAAATAAAATCTTTAAAAAAAAATAAGTATAGACCACATAAATCAGTATAACTGTTATACTTTACAGTTTTTCCCAGATAGTACTTTATCAGTGTCATTTTTTACAGTAAATATTACAACTCCTTTGACCCATTTTAATTTTGAGACACTGATTCACCTGTTAATACTTTAAGTCAATCAGAAATTTGTTTTTTTCTATGGTAGGAAATAAAAGTCCAAGTAGAAACATAAACAGTAATTAAAAAAAAATCTAATATCCCTCTGGGTACTGAATTCCTATTTCAAATACTGAAAATTCAGTATTTCTAGTTCATATAAAATATACATGAAATTTATATAAAAAACACATTTCCAGGTCTGAAATTACTTCTTGCTACCTATCATGTATATCTTTCAAAATAAAGCTATATATTTCAAGGTTTAAGTATAACCCATTAAAGATATATTTTTAATTATGATTAAAAACAGAGGAATAAGCAAATGAGGAAATAACTGATCAAATAAACATAACTAGTTCAATCCAATAGCACAAACAAAAAGTTATACTTATTTATCTCCATTATCTGTTTGGTCAAATTTGTACCAATATTTATCAGTTTTCAATTACTAAAATTGTATAAACTCTGTCTAAAATATTTTTGAATCATTGCTAGCAAATGAACATTGTCTCTACATTTTCATATAAAGAACTCATTTCAGATTAAGTGATGTGAACTGCTTACATTGTGTTCTGCTGTCAGATTTTAACAAACATATCATTTGGTACTGTATCATGTGTCACAGATCACAGATGTACTTGAATCAAGCTGCTTTATATCACTATGGTATTCACACACAAATCCAACAAGTGATTATTTAGAAAGACTGACCAAATTGATTGAAAGTAAAGCCTAACTAGACCTTGCATATTATATGCTATGACATCAAAATTTAGATAGCAAACAATGAATCATGGAACACTACATCAAAAACTAATGTACTGTATGGTGACTAACATAACACAATAAAAAAGTAAATGAATAAATTTAGATAGCATTTATTATTTGCTAGTTCAGGACTATTTAGGGTTTAGATAGAAGATAGATGGATAGATAGACATCTGTGAGCACTATATAGACATTAAAATTTTTTAGGAAGATTTGCTTCTCTTTTGACAGTTCAATATTTGCAACTGTAGTAGTTTTCAGTTTGTTAATATTTTAGTCAAATATCTGATACTAGTCAACCTAACTTTTCTGAGTATTCCATGTGAAAATTCCTTGCATTTATATAGCACTTTATGCTTCTCAAAACTCTTTCAAATACATTATCCCATTTGATCATCTCTTGTAATATATAATAACTAGTGTCATAATTATTTACATAAGAAGAAACTGAGGTCTCTGTTCGTCAGACAACTGGAACCAGAATCCAGGACTCTTGACTCTCGGTTTAGTTCTCTATTCTTCACTGGACATTGTATTTTTTTTTTTTTAATTAAACACCTTACATCTGCAAGTCATTTCAGGAAAATATTTACAACTTACTTTATTTATACATGCTAGACTTATACAATTAGATTATATATTTCTTAAGTATGTATCTTGTATCATTTACATACCCCCCAACCATATCCTGCTGCCTTTCTATCCATTGCACAGAATAAATCTGGAGAAAAGTCTCATTGACTTGAAAATTTTTATTCTTCTACTAAAATGATTAATTTGGAATAAAGGTTCTAAATGTCCTAATACTAGCCTTAGCCTCAGTGCCAGATGTTGCAGCTTATAATTTGCCCTAATTCTAGATATTTAAAGCAAAACATTATGTACCCTGAATTATCAGTAAGAATTAGTGGACTCCCATATCTATAAGAAGTAAGCTATTTTTTAACACAAGTTTCAACAATAAGGGTATATTTACTATCTTCAAATCCCTAAGTGTATTGTTATTTAGTCATGTAGCATAGGACTAATAAGAACACAAGGGGGATAGCTAGCACTTTATCATTGCAGATATGAAATGCAAGTGTTATTTGCAACACATGAACAGATAGAATATTGATTTATATATATTATCCAAATGGCTATACACCATGGTAAAATAGTTATGACTTGTCACTCCATGGTATTATTTTTTTTTAATATTGCTATGTGCCTTGTTGTGAAGGTGTTTTCAAAAGTAACAGGTAGCAACATGATTCAGAATATTTTTAAGTACTGAATTATTGTTTTCCATTTAGAGCATTAAGACATCGCCACAAGATTATGTGAGTGTAACTGAATACACTTACCTAGCAGTGACATTTTCTCTGGCCTTGAGGAAACAATTACTTAGTACATATAGGGAAACTTGTAAATTTGTTAAGTATTTTGAAATAAACATCTTTGTGAATGTATATAAAAAACAAGTGCTGCACTATGGGAAACTACTGTTTACTAAGAGTAACACCAGGACATAACACTGACTATAAGAGCTTCCCAGACATCTCATTATCCTTGAACTAACCAGTGTGGATTACCCATGGAGCTATTAAACTCTCTGGAAACCATTTTTATTCCTAGGCTTTATTCCAAACTTTTCTGGAGGGGTAAGTGAGCTTAGATAGCTGAGCAAGAGATATGCATTGGAAGGAAGTGGGGTTATTTTCAAAAGTTCTCCCTGGAGGCCAGAATTGAAGCCCAGGTCTCAGTGCATGATATATTTGCAATTATGTCAATAGAAACTCAAATGGTGGATGTGCCCAAATAGTCCACAACATGGAGTTGATAATATTCCAGGGAAGCTGCTAAACACAAAGCTGTCGTATTATACATTTGCAGGGATAGCAAGTTCCCAAACAATTTTAATTACAATGTGATTTGGAATGACATCTAACATTTGATAAATGTTGAAACTTCTGAACTTAGAGTTGTCCTATTCTAGAGAACTGTGTTGCCAGTACAGAGTAAGCAGCTTACTTTAGATTCAAGTAAAAATGCAAATAACTGGCTGAGCTCATGGGGAAATACAGACACACCTGTACCTCTGCAAAATATTTGCTTTGTGAAAGCTGGAAATTGCCTTTTGTGACAGGAAACTCCATGTTGCTTGCTCAGCTTCATTGTTGAGCCTTCTGCTTTGGCATAGGAGAAGTGGAATTCTGGGTCTGATGAGCTTAGGGAAATAGTACACACCAAAAGAACAAAACTGTTTCATCTGGTTCAGGCAGCTATTACTATTCAGTATCTCCTAAACATGAATCTGTAATAAGACCAAATGGAATGATTCCTGCCATTCTTGAAATTTTCCTTTATTTCTTCCCTTCCACTCCCACTATGATCCATTTTGAGGGGAGGATTCCATAAAATATATATATAATTGTGATACACGACATGTGGGATGCTGAAGGGATGCAATCTTGTGCCAGCAGTTTGTGTAAATCAAGTATTTTGTAGCCACACTGTTTGTAAATGATTCAGTTCAATTATTATAAATTCAAAATCTTCTAGGCACTCTAGGGAATATAAAATGTGAGAGAAATGTATCTGTCTTCTAGTAAGAGGAAACTCACTGGAAGATAACATATACCCATGTGATAAGAATTCTTGATGTCTATTTGATTGAGATTATTTTTATGATTAAGGTGGACAAGAGTTACACCTGATTTAATCACAGGAAACAATTTCTAAAATTTCTCTTTGTCTCTGTTTCTTTCTATTTATGTACCTCTGTGTATATATATTTCTTATATTGGTTCCCTGTATTGGTTTTCTAATCTGATTATATTTCAAGGCACTAATGACTCTATTTTCAGTGATAAAGAAGACACTGGACACTGATGGTCCATGGTGTGATGTGGCAATAGAGATATGCAAAATGACACTATTGGATAATCTTAATCAAATACTTACAAATTGTAAAGTTCTGGATGACTACATATTTGATACCTTAAAATATTTTTGTCAAACTAATGAATATAATGATAATGGCTTGTTGCTACAGACTGCATTGGAGGGAGTAGTGGGAGAGGATGAATTCAGAGCTTCTAATTCTCAGCTCAACTTCTACATAAATTACCTGAAATTTCCTATGTCTTCCTTGAAAGAAACCCTTATTTCCTGCAGTGAAAGGTCTGAGGTGCTGAATACAAAATTCAGAGAATCATCCTGTGCATGGATGATTTGAATCTCCAACTTTGTAAGGTTTCATCTGTTAAAATAAGACATTAATTTGGAATTATGTGGATCCTAAAATTTGGAATGGAGACATATGGACAGATCCTGATGAAGTTGAGGATAATGAACCCCCAAATTCTAGGTCTTCTTTGTCAGGAGGACCAGCTCTTCCACCCTTGTCAGAGGAATTTAACCCTGATTTGCCCAAGGACTTTTAATGGCCATCCCTGAGGTAAGTTACCTGTAACCACCTTGCAGATTCTTCTCAGGATCTATCCCAAATTTCCCTCTTTACTTATGAACCTATAACTAGACACAAGTCCCAGAAGACCCTGAAGGCTGAGGTACAAGGTGAGACCGATGAGGAGGTGCACTGTACTCCAAAATAATGACATGATTTTTTTCAATTTACATAGAAAGAAAAATGGAGAACATGTGTGGGAATAGATATTAAGGATTTGGGATAATGGTGGAAGGAACATAAATCTAGCTCAGGCTGAAATTATTAATATGGATTCCCTAAGAATATATTCAATGTTGCAGCTCAAGGAGATAGAGTTCTCTGACAATTTGATTGGTTGGGTGATAAAATATGGACCAAAAAGTGCCTACACTAAATGAAATCGAAATGTCAAAACTTCCTTGATATACTGAAAAGGGAGGTATCAAAAAACTTAGGGAGATTGGACTGTTAAGGAGGATTTATTATACAAAATCTTCATACTAACATCAGGAGGGTCCAGAGGACACACCTTTCTCTAAAACTGTGAAAAATTAATTTGTGAGGTAGGCCCCAGCATTGTTGGACAACTCTGTGGTCGTTCTTGTCTGTAAGTGAGATATTACAGTGGGAACTACTACCACTAAAGTAGGATGTTTAAACGCAATGGGGATAATTGGATCCTAGGGTGGCAGGAGCCGAGTCACATTATGCAATTGCCAAGGGCAAGGTTGGTATGGTTACTATAATTGACAGTGAAGTCAAAGCAGTCGTAAGAATAGTCTGACTCCCAGAAACCTATGGTGTTGGCTAGTTGATCATGATGTTCAAAGAAGAAATAATACCTATTCTCCTGAAGCTGTTTCAAAAAATAGAAACAGAAGGAAAGCTTCCAGACTCATTCTATGAGGCCAACATTACCTTAATCCCCAAACCAGGCAAAGACCCCATCAAAAAGGAGAATTTCAGACTGATATCCCTGATGAATATGGATTCCAAAATCCTCAACAAAATCCTAGCTAGTAGGATCCAACAATACATTAAAGGATCATCCACCACGACCAAGTGGGATTTATCCCCGGGATGCAAGGATGTTTCAACATTCGCAAATCAATCGATGTGATAGAACACATTAATAAGAGAAGAGAGAAGAACAATATGTTCCTCTCAATTGATGCAGAAAAACCATTTGACAAAATAGAGCATCCTTTCCTGATTAAAACTCTTCAGAGTATAGGGATAGAGGGAACATTCCTCAAGTTCATAAAATCTATCTATGAAAAACCCACAGTGAATATCATCCCTAATGGGGAAAAACTGAGTCTTTCCCTTAATAATCAGGAACATGACAAGGATGCCCACTCTTGCCACTCTTTTTCAGCATAGTCCTAGAAGTCCTGGCCACAGCAATCAGACAACAAAAAGAAATGAAAGGTATTCAAATTGGCAAAGAAGTCAAACTCTTCTTTTCGCAGATGACATGATACTTTATGTGGAAAACCCAAAAGACTCCACCCCCAAATTACTAGAACTCATACAGCAATTCAGTAATGTGGCAGGATACAAAATCAATGCACAGAAATCAGTTGCTTTCTTATACACTAACAATGCAACTGTAGAAAGAGAAATTAGAGAAACGATTCCATTTACAATAGCACCAAAAACCATAAGATACCTCAGAATAAATCTAACCAAAGAGGTAAAGGATCTATCCTCTAGGAACTACAGAACACTCATGAAAGAAATTGAAGAAGACACAAAAAGATGAAAACATCCCATGCTCATGGATCAAAAGAAGAAACATTGTTAAAAATGTCTATACTGCCCAGAGCAATCTACACCTTCAATGCCATCCCAATCAAAATTCCAATGACATTTTTCACAGTGCTGGAACAAACAATCCTAAAATTTGCATAGGATCATGATGTTCATAGAAGAGAAATATATAGGCAGTCTACCAAATTATTTCTTGATCTGTGTAAGCAAAAGAATTATAGGTCAAGTGAACAGGAGTCTAACATTAATTACTAAAACAGAAATTCATGGTCCCTCAATCAATCCTGAGACTTGAGCCAGTGTAGAGACATAGAACCCCCCCCCTTTTTTTAAGATTTTATTTATTTGACAGAGAGAGACACAGCGGAGAGGGAACACAAGCAGGGGGAGTGGGAGAGGGAGAGGCAGGCTTCCCGCAGAGTGGGGAGCCCGATGTGGGGCTCGATCCCAGGACCCTGGGATAATGACCTGAGCTGAAGGCAGACGCCCAACGACTGAGCCACCCAGGTGCCCCCATAGAACCCCTTTAATGAAGGGGAGCCTGGGTCCCCTTGAAGAAAGACTCCAATACACTACCAAAAATGTATATTGTTAATCTTTATCTCAACTTTTCCCAAAAGGACCTACAGCTTTTTCCCAGGGTGACTATGCATTGAGGAAAGGGAAATAATCAGACTTATAGGGGATTAATGGACGCTAGCTCTGAACTGATAGTAATTCCTGGAGATTCAAAACATCACTGTGGTCCACCACTCAAATTAAGGGTTTATACAGGTCAAGTAACCAATGGAGCATCAGCTCAAGTCCATCATACTTTGGGTCCAGTGTGTCCCCAAACTGATTTGGTGGTAATTTCCCCAGTTCTAGAATGCATAAATGGAATAGGAATGCTCAGCAACTGGCAGAATCTCCACATTAGTTCCTGATCTGTGGAGTATGGGTTGTAATGGCAGGAAAGGCCAGATGGAAGTCACTAGAAGTCTGTCTGCCTAGGAAAATAGGAAAAAAAAAAAAAAAAAGCACTACCACATTCTTGGAGGGATTGAAGACATCAGTGGCACCATCAAGTACTTGAAGAATTCTGGGATGGTGACTCTCATCACACCCCATTTAATTCACCTATTTGGCCAGTGCAGAAAATAGATGAAACTTGGAGTATAAGAATAGATCATCATAAACTTACCCAGGTGGTGATTCTAACTACAGCTACTGTACCAGATGTGGTTTTATTGATTGAGCAAATTAACATATCCTTTGGCACCTGGTATGCAGCTATTGATCTGGCAAATGCTTTGTTCTCCATACCTGGTGATAAAGACCACCAGAAGCAGTTGACCTTCAGGTTACAAAGCCATCAATACAATTTCACTGTCCTGCCTCAGGAGTATATCAACTCTTCAGCCTAATGTTGTTGTAGGAATGATAGGGACTCTTGATCACCTTTCTCTTTCACAAGACATTACACTGGTCCATTATAGTGATGGCATAATGCAAATTAGACCTAGTGAGCAAGAGGTACAAATATTCTAGACTTATTTGTAAGACTTCTTTTATGTCAGAAGTGGAAAATAAATCTGTTAAAAATTCAAGGGCATAGGTTCATTGATTGTAACAATTGTACCACTCTGGTGGTGAAATTGATAATGGGAGAGGCTCTGCATGTGTGGGGGCGGCATTGTATGGGAGATCTCTGTACCTTTCCCTAAATTTTGCTGCAAACTTAAAACTGCTCTTGAAAATTATATGAATAAAAAATATAAATTAAAAAAAGTTTAAAGGCCTTTAACTTCAGTGAAACTTCTAGAAGTTCAGTGGTATGGGGCATGTTGAGGTACAGCTTCTAAGGTGAAAGAAGGATTGTGACATCTGAACATTGTACAACGAAAAATAAGCATACTTCCTAGGGGGCCTCTTTGGATATTGGAGGCAGTATATTCTTGATTGGGGTGTGATATTCTGGCTCATTTACCAAGTGACATGAAATCTCCTAGTTTTTAGTGGGGTCCAGAACAAGAGAAGGCTTTCCAATAGGTCCAGGCTGTCTTGAAAACTTCTCTGCCACTTGGGCCATATGATCCAATGGTGCTTGAAATGTCAGCGGCAGATAAAGGTGCTCTTTGGAGATTTGGCAGGCCACTGTCAGTGAATCACTGTACAGATTTTTAGGATTTTGGAGTAAAGTCTTGTTATCCTCTGTGAATAACAGCTTTTCTTTTGAGAAACAACTTTTGGCTTGTTACTAAGTCTTTGTAGAATGACTAAAATCAACGATGCAAGAAACAAGAGGTGTTGGTGAAGATGTGGAGAAAGGTGAACACTCTTGCCCTGTTGATGGGAATGAAAAGTGGTACAGACACTCTTGAAAACAGTATGGAGGTTGCTCAAGAAGTTAAAAATAGAACTACCTTATGGTCTAGCAATTCCACTACCAGGTATTTACCCAAAGAATATAAAAATACTAATTCAAAGGGATGCATGCACCCTGATGTTTACTTTTTATAGCAGCATTAACTACAGTAGCCAAATTATGGAAATAGCCCAAGTGTGCATCAATTGATAAATGGATAAAGAAAATGTGATATATATATCACATGAATATTATATTCTGTTCTTTTTTTTTTTTTTTAAGGTAGATTTGATTCTATCAGTCCTTTGCTTAAAATCCAGGAGTAACTTCCCACAGTTTTGGGGTTAAAGCCCATAACACCCATTCTCTTTCTCCAAACTTAATTTTGCATTCCTCTTCTCCTTGCACTGTATTCCATTCCATCCATTAATATTCTATATATAATTAAATATTAGCCATCAAAAAGAATGAAATCTTGACATTTGCAACAACATGGATGGAGCCAGAGAGTATTACGATAAGTGAAATAAGTCAGTCAGAGAAAGATACATACTGTATGATTTCACTCATATGTGGAATTTAAGAAACAAAGAGCAATGGGAAGGGACAGAGAGAGAGAGAGACACCAAAAATAGACTCTTAACTATAGAGACAAAACCGATGGTACCAGAAGGGAGGGTGGTGGGTGGTGGGTTAAACAGGTGATGGTTATTAAGGAGAGTATTTGTGATGAGCACTGGGTGTTGTATGAAAGTGTTGAATCACTATATTGTACACCTGAAACTAATATTACAGTGTATGGTAGTTAATTGGAATTTCAATAAAAATTTTAAAAAGTATACATCACAGAGTAAAGACAAAGGATGAGAATACATATAGAAAGATCAAAATAAGCTAATTATGTACCTGAATTGCAAATGCTGATAGTTCAAGAAAGGTGTATGGGGAAAATGTTCAAATGAAGGAAATTCTATTAATTAACTTAATTTTTCTGTGGATTAGGAGAGTGTCACTGCTATTTAATTAGCAATAGAACACCCTGGTACTGTTTTCAGGACTTGAGTATTTTGAGAACTTTTAGCACAGAGGCTGGAAGTAAATGTAAATGCATAACTGTTGGATTTCCTGAATGCACTCCTTGTGTTCTTAAATGATCATTAATTAATGAGACCTATTTTATTTTTATTTTTTTTAAGATTTTATTTATTTGACAGAGAGAGACACAGTGAGAGAGGGAACACAAACAGGGGGAGTGGGAGAGGGAGAAGCAGCCTTCCTGAAGAGCAGAAAGCCCAATGCAGGGCTCCATCCCAGGACCCTGGGATCATGGCCTGAGCCGAAGGCAGAAGCTTAACAACTGAGCCACCCAGGTGCCCCGAGACCTATTTTATTTTTATGATGTATGGATTAATGTTTAGAGTGCCAGCTTATACCTCAAAAGCCCTAAGATGATTGTTTGAAAAGAGAAGAGACTTCATTATCAGACAGATCTGTGTTTGAATCTCAGCACGTTTGCTTTGTAGCTGAGTTACAGTTTTACTGAGCCTTGCTTCCCTTACCTGGAAAAATAAAGATAAGCTTTTTTAAATGCTGACTTTTCAAGTGATTATTGAGGCCTAATTTAATTAATGTGTATATGGGACTGAGAACACCACAATTACCTAGTGAATGGTAATTGCTACAGCGATATAAAAAAAAGATACTAAAAAAAAGAAAAAAAATGATACTAAAAATAGTTATTTTTATTATTATATTCATTGTCACATCAAATGAAATAAAGTTCTTGCCATTCATCACAAGAAATGACATTAGAAAGAATCCTTGATGTTACAAAAGTGAACAGAGTGCCTCAAGAAGCTTCCATCAAAGTCAAGCCATTAGGACATCAGACAAGGAAAAACTACTCCCAATCTATGACAAATAAAGAAATTCTTTATTCACAAAGTAGAAAAGTTAGCTTTATAAGAATAAAAATGTGAAGAGAAATATTCAAAAGGAAAACAATGGCACAACTGCTCAAAATCAGTCCATTGACAACAAACAAACAAATAGGGGTATTTCTTGTTAATCTTGTCCATTTGCAGAGTGATTTTTCCCATTTTGCCTTATTTCATAAAGCATTTACAATATTGCAATATTCTTTTTCATGGTTTATTTTCCCAAAGTAAACTTAACCGACACAGAAGTATTATTTCCTTTATTTAGATGAATAAAGTGAGTTACGAAGTTAAGAATAGTTCCTAAAATGATACAATTTGTTGATGACACCTCTTTATTCAGTAAAACTGAATCTCAGTCTAAATTTTAATTGCCAGCTCATTCAACATTTTCAGAACATAAGCCACATACAACATAAAGGATGATTAGCTTTTTAGATTAGTTTTAGATGCATGGCAGAATTGAGTGAAAGGTAAGGAGATTCCTCACTTACCCTCAGCCCCAGCACAGGAACAGACTCCCCCATTATCAACATCACTCACCAGATTGGTGTATTTGTTACAATTGATAAACCTATGTTCACACATCATAATCACCCAAAGTCCATAGTTTACATTATGGTTCACTCTTGGTATTGTACGTTCTATGGGTTTGGACAAATATATAATGACACATATCTATAATTATAGTATCATACAGAATATTTTCACTGCCCAAAATATTCTCTGTGTGCTGCTGATTCATTCTTTCTGCCACTCTCAACCCCTGGCATTCACTGAACTTTTTACTGTCTCCATAGTTTTGAATTTTCCAAAATGTCATACCGTTGAAATCATATAGTATGTAGACTTTTCATCTTAGCTTTTTTCACTTAGCAATATGCATTTACATTTCTTCCATGTCTTTTCATGGTTTGATAGCTCATTTCTTTTAAGCACTAAGTAATATTCTATTATCTGTGTGTATCAAAGTTTGTTTATCCATTCACCTACTAAAGGATATCTTTTTTGCTTCCAAGTTTTGAAAATAATGAATAAAGCTGCTATATACATTCATATGCTGGCTCTTATGTGGACATGTTTCAAGTCCTTTAGATAAATACCAAGGAGAATGACTGCTGGACTGTATGGTAAAAGTATGTATAATTTTGTAAGAAACTGCTAAACTCTCTTCCAAAGTAGCCAAACCATTTTGCATTCCCATGAGCAATGAATGAGGGTTCTTGTTGCTCTACATCATCACCAGGATTTGAGGTTGTCAGTTTTCCAGATTTTGGCCATACAAATAGGTATGTAGTGGTATCTCATTGTTTTAATTTTCATTTTCTTGATGATACGTGATGTCGAGCATCTTTTTTTTATCTTTATTTACCATTGGTATAACTTTTTTGGTGAAGTATCTGTTAAGGTCTTTGGCCCATTTTTAATAAGTTTGTTTATTTTCTTATTGTTAAGTTTTAAGAGTTCTTTATATATTTTGGATAACATTTCTTTATCAGATGTGTCTTTTGCAAATATTTGCTTCTAGTTTGTGACTTGTCTTCTTATACTCTTGATATCTTTTGCAGAGCAGAAGTTTTTAATTTTAATGAAGTCCAGCTTATCAGTTACTTCTTTCATGGATGATTCCTCTGGTGTTGTATCTACAAAGTCATCATCAAACTCAAGGTCATCTAGGTTTTCTCATTATCTTCTAGGAGTTTTATATTTGTGTTTTATCTATTTATTTTAGGTTGGGGGGAGGAGAGGGGGAGAGGAAGAATCCCAAGCAGACTCCATGCTGACCATGGAGCCTGATGCTGGGCTCCATCTTAAGACCCTAAGATCATGACCTGAGCTGAAACTAAGAATCAGACTTAGACTGTGCCACACAGGCACCTCCCTGATGGGTGTCAGGTCTTTACCTGGATTCATTTTTTTGCATGTGGACATCTAGTTGTTCCAGCACCATTTGTCAAAAGGACTATCTTTGCTCCCTTGCATTTCTCTTGCCCCTTTGTCAAAGATCAATTGATTATTTTTATTGCTTTACACAACCTTAAAGGCCATGTATTGTCTGGTCCCTATTGACCTCTCTAGCTCATGCTACTTTCTCCTAGACTGTTCCCTTCCATTCTTCAGGTCTCACTCAGTTATCATCTTTTTTGAGTGACCTTCTTTGAGTATTTTTCATTTCCTTTTTTGAGCATTCTTTCTAAGATAGATTTCTTATTTCTGTTGTCTAGTTACTATCTCACATCACCCTGTTTTGATTTCTTTAAAAAGCTTGTCACATTGTATACTTTCTTATACATTTGTCTACTTAATCATTTCGTAGAGTCCCTCCTCCAGCAATCTATTCACTAGAACATAAGCTTTGCAAAGGTGGGATATCATTTCTTTCTGTCTCTGCTCTATTTACAGTTCCCAGAACAATGACTTGATGTAGTAAGTTTCAGTAAATATTTTTTAATAAACCAGTACTTATTTTAGAAATATATTCCTCAATATTAAAAATATAGAACAAAGTTTGGCTAGAGAAAGATACGCTTTACTTATCTAAAATTATTATTAATTTTGGAGGACAGGTCTTTATGTTTTCTATTGGTTTATGTGTTACTGCTAATGCATAATTGCTCCAGATGTTGACCATATTCAAGTGCCTGTGCCATGTGCATTTGTACCTGATCTCATTTATTTTTCACAATATGCCTGTTAAGTAGGTAAGATTATTCCCAATTTGAAATAACTGAGACTCATAGGTTAGAGATTTATTTAAGATCACACAACCATTAAGTTGCAAAACCAGAATTCCAACTAAGATTTCTGACACCAAAACCTGCATTCTTTTTATTGTATCACATTGTCTTCCTCTTTAAAATGATCCCAAGACTATAAAAATGCTTCAGTATGAGCCCCATTAAATTGGGAAATAGAAAGCCAAACAACTGATATATTTCTACTTCTATCAGGGATGTCTTAGGGACTAGAACCTCAAAGGACACAGTGATAAAGAGAGAATTATGAAAGCAGAGAAAATCTGAGAGAGCCTGACCCTATAATGAGCACCTGTTCTGCACAAAGTGTTATAAAAATATCTGAAACAAATAATATTTTATATGTTAAAAAAAGAAGATAGTAGGAAGGGTAAAATGAAGGTGGGGAAATCGGAGGGGGAGATGAACCATGAGAGACTATGGACTCTGAGAAACAAACTGAGGGTTCTAGAGGGGAGGGGGGTGGGGGATGGGTTAGCCTGGTGATGGGTATTAAAGAGGTCATGTATTGAATGGAGCACTGGGTGTTACACACAAACAATGAATCATGGAACACTACATCAAAAACTAATGATGTAATGTATGGTGATTAACATAACATAGTAAAATTTTTAAAAAAAGAACTGCAAAGGCATGTTGAAAAATCAACAAAAGCTTTTCAAAATATTTGTGTGATAGAATTAAATTTGGGGAGGGGCGCCTGGGTGGCTCAGTTGTTAAGCGTCTGCCTTTGGCTCAGGTCATGATCCCAGGGTCCTGGGTTCGAGCCCCACATCGGGCTCCCTGCTCAGTGGGAAGCCTGCTTCTCCCTCTCCCACTCCCCCTGCTTGTGTTCCCTCTCTCGCTGTGCCTCTCTCTGTCAAAAAAATAAATAAAAATCTTTAAAAAAAAAAAAAGACACTTCTCTAAAAAAAAAAAAGAATTAAATTTGGGGAAAGCAATAAAATAAAAGACATATTTCACAAACATAAAAAAAAATATTTCAAAGAATTGTGGATGCTTAGAATAGAGGAGTTTTGGAGAGTCCTAAAAATTGTTATATTTAATTTTTTGAGAGGAAATATATTTTCATTTGTTTTTTTGATTTATGGCTAAATGCTCTTTATATACTTTTAATTTTTTTCAAGGTTTTATTTAAATTCTAGTTAGCTAAGATATAATGTAATTTTGGTTTCAAAACTAGAATTTAGGGATTCATCACTTACACCCAGTACTCATCACAAAACAAATGAACACAGGAGAAGGGGAAAAAAAGAGAGAGAGGGAGGCAAACCATAAGAGACTCTTAAAAACTGCTTTAAATTACTCAAAAAGTGGGGCCCCTGGGTGGTGCAGTGGGTTAAGCATCTGACTCTTGGTTTCAGCTCAGGTCATGATCTCAGGGTGGTGATCTCAGGTTTGTGAGATCTAGCCCTGTGCACAGTTTGCTTAAGATTCTCTTTCCCTCTCCCCCTCCCCCTCCCTCTCTCTAACATAAATAAATAAATCTTTTAAAAAATAAAATTAAATAAATAAAAAGAGAAAGAAAAATGTTGATTTTTGAGACTTCAGAAGGCTAAACAGGGTTGACTAGTGAAAGATGAGAAGTGACAAATATATACTCAAAGTCAAGAAGAATTTTCAAACTATTGTATTAGTTCAAAAAAGAGATAGTGAGATTCCTTGTAGTGAATGTGCTATGCTGGGGGGTGGGTGATGATGTAGCATTGCATTGTGGTGAACACTGAAGCATCAAGAGTGTTTATAGTAGATGACTGACATTTCACATCATTTGTGACACAAACACCCTCTGATCTTAAAACTCTCCAGAACTGGAGATAAGGAAGTTCTGAGAAATAGTGCCAAATGTATACTGGTCTAAATATATACGGATCCAAAGACAAAACTAACTGTAACTATATCAACTTGTTTTCACATTATCTACCTTGTTTTTTTCCTGTGAACTACAGGTATGGTGGATTTGTATTGTGTCAATTTAGCTAGGCTAGAACTATGTTTTTCAGAACTCTTTTGTCTGCAGTTCAAGGGGTATTTGGAACACACAAAAAAATATTTCACGCAGGATTTGAAGGCTCAGGAGATCAATTTAGGACATTCAGTGCTGTTGCACTCCATGTTTGTTGTTTCTTATCTGTTGACTCTTGTTGGCATGGGACAGAAGCCCCTTCAGTTTCCATGGGATCTCCTCCATCGGTCAGATTCTCTGACTCCTAGACCAGATGTGTGTTTAGCTTTGTGATGAGGAATATCAGCGTCTTCATGGTTAAGTAGGTGATGGGTATTTAGGAGGGTGCTTGTGAAGAGCATTGGGTGTTGTATGTAAGTGATGAATTACTAAATTTATACCTGAAACTAATATTACACTGTATGTTAACTAACTGGAAATTTTTAAATTTTTTATGGAAACATTTTTTTATTATGTTCAGTTAAATACATCACTAGTTTTTGATGTAGTGTTCAACGATTCATTAGTTGCATATAACACCCAGTGCTCATCACCACAGGTGCCCTCTTTAATACCCATCACCCAGTTACCCCATCCCCCCACCCCCCTCCCCTCTGTAACCCTCAGTTTGTTTCCTGGAGTCCAGAGTCTCTCATGGTTTGTTTTCCTCTCTGATTTCTTCCCATTCAGTTTCCCCTCCCTTCCCCTGTGGTCCTCCACACTATTCCTTATGTTCCACGTATGAGTGAAACCATATGATAATTGTCTTTCTTTGCTTGACTTACTTCACTTAGCATAATCCCCTCCAGTTCCTTCCATATCGATACAAATGGTAGGTATTCATCTTTTCTGATGGCTGAGTAATATTCCATTGTATATAAAAACTTGAAAAAAGAAAAAAAATATCAAAATTGAAAGCCTCAAAGTGATGCAGGTGTCAGTGCATGCTTGTGAGATTCAGTCAATTCTTGCAGTTTCCAGTTTGTTTTTACACTTCTGTATTCTCTCCCTTGCTGACCTCAGGCTCCAGCACCTGACGTGGAGGCATCATGTGTACACAGACTGTTTAATTAGCTTCCACAATTGCATAAAGGTAAACATCCTTTTACATAAGATATATCTATCTATATCTATATCTATATCTATATCTATATCTATATCTATCTATCTATCTATCTATCTATCTATCTCCTTTTTGACAAAAACTCGATGATACAAAAGGGAACAATTTCAGCTAGTTGAGAATTCTTGTTATTCCCCTTCTGATTTATTGAGAGTGTACACTGCATTCAAATATAGGGGTTATGATTTGACACAAATATATAAAAATGCACATGATAATGAGCTCTCTGTAATGGGGCTCAAAGCTAAGGGCTTATATATCATTACTGTGTGTAAAATAGAAGTAGACATTACAGATGAAGTCAGACTAATATATTCATTACTGTGTGTAGAACAGTAGACATTACAGATAAAGTCAGAGTAATATATTTACTTTCAGTGCTAGTTACTGAATAACAATGACCTATTTTTCTCTCTTTCTAAGACTTCTGTACACACACATTCACCTCTTAAAAGACCAATGAACACATGATTAAAATGATGAAGTTGACTTCAATCTAAATACACATAAATTAAAAACTATTTCAAGTGTTTCCATGGAAGTAACAACAAAAATCTTTGGTTACTAGAGGCATAGTTTAAGTTCCAGCTGGTTGTGTGGGTATGTAGTTCAGCACTAAGAATAGTTTCTAGCTGTCAAAATGAAAAACACATACAGGTACACATTCATGCCCAAGCACACACACAAACCCCTTATAATCCATGTTCCCCAAATCAGGTCCCTGTAGCTGAAACAGAATGAAGCATTCTGGAAACCCAGGATCACTTCATCCTCTTCTTTATCTTGTCCCTAATAAAATATAGAGTGTTACTGTTACTTGCCCTATGCCCATGCCAAGTGATAGTTTCTTCCTCACCAATAATTAACATGTGCACAAGTCTATTCTGTTATGTGTCATCTTGTCTCAGATGCTCAGATAGGCAACATAATTCACTGCTGTGGAATTACATAAGGAATTAGATTTTCCCAGTAAAGCCAATCAGAGCACCCCCCAAAAAAACAAATAATCTGGTCAAGAAATGGACAAAAGACATGAACAGACTCTTCTCCAAAGAAGACGTACAAATGGCCAACAGACACATGAAAAAATGCTCCACATCACTTGCCATCAGGAAAATACAAATCAAAACCACAATGAGATACCATCTCACACCAGTCAGAATGGCCAAAATTAACAAGACAGGGAACAAGAAATGTTGGTGAGGATGTAGAGAATAGGGAACCCTCTTACACTGTTGGTGGGAATGCAAGCTGGTACAGCAACTCTGGAAAACAGTATGGAGGTTCTTCAAGACGTTAAAAATAGAGCTACCCTACAACCCAGAAATTGCACTACTGGGTATTTACCCCAAAGATACAAATGTAATGATCCAAAAGGGCACCTGCACCCCAATGTTCATAGCAGCAATGTACACAATAACCAAACTGGAAGGAGCTGAGATCTCCTTCCACAGATGAATAAAGAAGATGTGGTCCATATATACAATGGAATATTACTCAGCCATCAGAAAGGATGAATATCTACCATTTACATCAACATGGATGGAACTGGAGGGATTATGGTAAGTGAAATAAGTTAATCAAAGAAAAACAATTATCATATAGTTTCACTCATATGTGGAACCTAAGGAATAGTTCAGAGGACAATAGGGGTGGGGTGGAAACTGAATGGGAAGAAATCAGAGAGGGAGACAAACCATGAGACTCTGGGCTCCAGGAAACAAACTGAAGGTTGTGAAAAAGAAGGTGGGTGGGAGGATGGGGTAACTGGGTGATGGGCATTAAAGAGGGCGTGTGATATGATGAGCACTGGGTGTTATACTGAACTAATGAATCACTGAACACTATATCAAAAACTAGTGATGTACTCTACCTTGGCTAATTGAATTTAAATTTTAAAAAGTAATATTTTCAGCAAAGGTTTTAGCAAAAGAAGTGTCTTGATGAATTTTAGAAAATAAAAAAGATCCAGAACAAAATAAATAAATAAATAATAAATAAGCAAGCCAATTAGAACTTTAACAGTATACTCAGCAGACACTATAGGGACATCTAAGCAGAAGATTCTCAAAGTTTGGCAGACAGAAGCCTTAGTTCTCTGCATCACCTCTTTACTTCTGGTCTATTACTACATTATTTTTTTCATATTTCATTTGGCTTTATTGACTATATTCCCTGGGTTTATTTTAGTTTAGTGAAACATCTGCTGTATTTTTTCAGGTTGACATTTATAATACGTATCATCATCTTTGGTGTAATACTTAGGATTTCTCTCAATATATTGCTTTCATCTGAAAAAGTGAATTTTTAACTACATGGTTTAAACTACTTTGTAAACCAACAGCCACATGCACTCTTGGCAAAGGGACTTCAATAATAAGCATAATAGTTAACCTTTATAAAGTGCTTACTCTATGCCAAGCATCATAAAACCCTAAGAATTTTTCTTAATAGTTTGGAATTCTAATCTACATAACCATCCTATGAAATATTATATTATCTCCACTATAAAAACACAGAAATTGAGGCACAGTGAGATTAAGAATTTGGCTAAAATCACTCTGCTAATAATTGTTGGAGCCAGAATGAAAAGCCAATCATTTTGCTTGAAGAGGCAGTCTCTTAACCACCACAGTTACTATTTTTACTTAGGTCCCTAGTCAGCACCAATCAAAATATGCAAGAATTATAAAATGGAAAATAGAATAACATGATGAAGGGAGTGGGGTTTCAACCTGTTGCATTAGTTAAAGGTGTATGTATATAGCAGGATTTGATTTTATAGGGCTTCCCCAGACATCACTTTCATGATGTAATTTCCCTGTGCAAACATCTTACAATTCCCTATAGAATTAAGTTGAAACCTCACCCTGGCTTTCAAAGTTAACTTGTTGCCTTAGTCTGTTTGGGCTGGTATAACAAAACACCACAGACTGGGTAGCTTATAAACAACAGAAATTTATTTTTCAAAGTTCTGGAGGCTGGAAGTCTAAGATCAAGTTGCCAGTATGGTCTCATTCTCTGGTGAGGGTCCTCTTCCTGTTTCATAGCCAGTGCCTTCTCTCTGTGTCCTCACAGGGATCTCTTGGAACCTCTTTTATAAAGCACTAATCTCCAATTTGTGAGGGTTCCACTTTTATGGTTTAAACACCTTACAAAGGGCCAGTATACTAATACCATCACATCAGGCATTAGGAGGAGTTAAACATGAATTTTGAAGGGATACAAACATTCAGACCAGCAGCTATATTCTAGCTCACTTGTTCTATCTACGTATTGGTCTGTCTACCATATAAGAATTCATACTTCTAGTCAACATCCTTATTTTTTCTACACATTATAACTTCTATACTTTTTCTCATGCCATTCTCCCCCTGTCTAGGATCTTGTCCCTAAGAAAAACCCCAACAATCTATCAACATCTCTGAAGCTTCACCATCTCTTTAAGGTACAATGATCTCTCACCTTTGAAATAATCTACCATTGTTTCTGGAAGCATGTATTTACTTATTATTTTATAGTTTTATTTGAACATTCTTATCTAAAGGTGCATTTTGTCTCCTAAATCATGTTAACTTAGAGATAGGTACAAGGTTTTACTTCTTGTATATTTCTTGCATACTTGTGTAGTTCTCTAGCATCTTTGTGTATTGGCACACACTCAGCAGATTTTCAATTAATAACTATTGAATTAGGTTGAATTATCAGGTCGTCTGAGAGACTCTATGTTTATCCTCAGTAAAATATACCACTCACTCAAATCAATGAAGTAGCAATAATTGGCAGATTTAATATTGATTTGTAATAATGTTAGTATAATTGTTAACTGGTAATTTATGCTTAAGAACTGTATTTTCAAAATTAATTGAGTTGATGGAAAGAAATACTGATAATTTTACTAAGCTTACCATGCTTGTCTTGCATTGATATTCCTGAGAAGACCATTATTATTCAATGGCCTGGCCTCTCTGGGGTTTTAAAATGTATGTTTACCTTAGAGAAAGTTGTCTTATCTCAAAGTCTTAGGATCAGATGAAAAATTCCTGGTACAAAATGCATTTGAAATATTTAGAATAAATAAAAAAGGACCCCATCTCAAAAGGCCAAATATTAATTTGACTTCCATCATCAATCCTATTCAGAAGCTACCTTAATTTCTTTTATTTAACAACTCTTTATCAACCTATTTTGTATTTGGAATAAGCTAGTATGAAATTTTGCTACCCTGCTTCATGAAGATATTTGCATAAAAGTGGAACTGAAAATAAACTGGAAGAAGGAGAGGAATTAGGGGAGAGAGTCCATTTTTATTCTGCTTTTAGATCCAATTGTCTTTTTTCCAATATTAAAAACTTTATTTTTATCTAAAAAGAACTACAGATTCGGGGTGCCTGGGTGGCTCAGTCGTTAAGCGTCTGCCTTCAGCTCATGTCATGATCTCAGGGTCCTGGGATCAAGCCCCGCATCGGGCTCCCCGCTCCGCGGGAAGCCTGCTTCTCCTTCTCCCCCTCCCCCTGCTTGTGTTCCCTCTCTCACTGTGTCTCTCACTGTCAAATAAATAAATAAAATCTTAAAAAAAAAAGAATTAAAAAAAAAAAGAACTACAGATTCATTCAGGGATTGTTAAAACAAAGTTTCTGATTTTATTGATTATCCTCAACACCTCTCAGTAGACATGGTGTATGAGATACATATATTTCTTCTATAAAGAGTTCATTTGTTCACCCTGGGGTAAGCAAAAAAATACACAGATGGAAATTATCATAAAACCTTCTTTGTCAGCCAATCATATTCTATTCAACAACTACTCTTGTGTGATAAGAGGGAAATTAGAGAGAAATCAGTTGTTGGAAAATAAGAAAGGCATAGGAGATATTCTTTCTTGGCAGATGGGGATAATATAGTATGTGCATTGTGCTACTTTTACTTTTAGGTCTATCAAAGGGATCTTGAATAAATTGGGAAATACAAAGTCCAGAATTAGTAGTTTCATTCTCTAGATGGAATAGACTGAAAGTTATGGACAAAACCAAAGGTAACATAATTAGTTAATGATAGAGTTAAGACAGTAATAAGTATCTAAACTCCTCGCCCAGTGTCCTCGTTTGACCCCACCATTACACAGGCTGAAGTATCTGACAGGGAGATTCGCTGATGGATTTTTTCTTTCTTTGTGAAAATAGTTCAATCCTAAATCCACAAAACAATCCATGTAATAGTTATATTGGAGTATTCATCTTTATTTTTTTTAAAGATTTTATTTATTTATTTGAGAGAGAGAATGAGAAAGAGAGCACATGAGAGGGGGGAGGGTCCGAGGGAGAAGCAGACTCCCTGCTGAGCAGGGAGCCCAATGCAGGACTCGATCCTGGGACTCCAGGATCATGACCTGAGCCGAAGGCAGTCGCTTAACCAACTGAGCCACCCAGGTGCCCCGGAGTATTCATCTTTAATCAAGAATACTTTGTGCCTTCTCCTGTGGACATAATTACATTTTATGTAAACTGTGTCCTGTTGTGATGTGCTGGGAATCCAGTTTCTACATCATTTCCTTGTCCTCCTATACATACAAAAATACTACATTTCCTGCTCTCTTTCACATAGGTAGTGGTATGTAACTAGCTCTGGCCAATGGAATGTGGACAGTACTCTGAGGAGGCCCTCTGGGATGGCAGAACCACTAAATAGAAGGATCTCTGAGTCACAGTCACTGCTTGGGGTTGAGTTGTGCAAGAGAAGTTTATCCAGGAACACCTGCTTTTGCATGGAGCACTGAGATTTTGCAATAGTTTTTTTTTTTTAATAAACATTAATTACCTAATAATGCAGGCTTTTCCTTCCCAGTCCCAATGATTGAGGAGGCATGCATTAGAAACATAAAAATTCATGGTCATTTTTTACTGAAAATCACTGTTGTCTACAAGAGAAATGTCACCCTTTCCAATGTCAATTGTCATCAGACTGACTATGGCAAGGTAAATATTGAAATAGGCACATGGCTCTTTTTTTCCTGCCTTCTAAACATATCCACAGGGTTTTCCCCTCCCCCCAAAAAAGAGACATATTTTCACTGCAGTTAGAACTATAATTCCCTGCAGCTATGGGTGCTACAGTTACATTTACTTTGTCTTGACACCATAGTCTGCAAGAATGAATTCTAATTGCACAATTTTAATAACCAGGAAATAAGCCACAGAAGTGCCCCAGCAACTAATACTATGATTGTAATGTAATTATAAACACCTACTGCATTTGCACATGCTTTCACCTCTATCCAAAGGGCCCCAGTCCTTCATTCTGCCTGGTAGCCCTCCATATACCCCTCAGAATTTTCTTCAAATAGCAGCCATGCCTGGAAATATGTGCATTATTGCTAAAAATTTCCCACTTCTTGGTACGTAGCAAAACTCAAGCATTTGGCTTTTGAAAACATTCTTTTTTCTAATTTTACACTTGAGATGACTCACACTTGAAAAGCAAAAAAGAACCCACTTAAGTATATGGGGAACTTACTGCCAAATTTCTGATTCCTTGGCAAAATTTCCCAGCCATGCCCACTAGTAGATTTTTGCACATACAGAGCCCAGGATGATTTGCACTTCACTTATCTGAGTAAGTTCTAAATGTTTCAGTTTATATGAAAATATTTTTCATGTATTTTCTCAATAATTCACTGATATTTTTAAAAGATATTTTTCAAGCAAAATTGTCCCCAAAATGTAAATTTATTAGTCTAAGTAATGTTGTAGGTTATTAGCCATTTTTTAAATCTATGCGGGGAATACCACTAATTCACCAGTCCTTGATTAGGAGTTTGTCTTGGAATTATGTGCACTGATACTTTTTAAAAGATTGATGATTGATTGATTGATTCACTGACTGATTTAAGAAAGTGGGAGGGGAGGGGCAGAAGGAGAGAGTCTTTTTTTTTTTTTTTAAAGATTTTATTTATTTATTTGACAGAGAGAGACATAGCGAGAGCAGGAACACAAGAAGGGGGAGTGGGAGAGGGAGAAGCAGGCTTCCCACTGAGCAGGGAGCCCGATGTGGGACTCGATCCCAGGACCCTGGGATCATGACCTAAGCCAAAGGCAGACGCTTAACGACTGAGCCACCCAGGCGCCCAGGAGAGAGTCTTAAGCAGACTCTGTGCTGAGCAAGGAGCCCAACGCAGGGCTCAGTCCCATGACCCTGAGATCAGGACCTGAGCCGAAACCAAGAGTCAGATGCTTAACCGACTGCACCACCCAGGCGCCCCTATGTGCACTGCAATTTAATGATCCTTTGTTCCCACCTGAGCCTTCATGTAATCCGTTAACTTCCTTTACATTAAGTTGACCCACAATGGTTTAGCATCTAATCTATTTCCTTCCCCTGCATTCTCTATGTTGCTATTTCCTATGTTAGATGTGTTGGTATTGATCTCTGATTACATCCCTCTATTGATTTCAACTGCATAACATTTTTTGCATCTCTTTTCTCTATTTATCTTTTTTGCCCTAATCATGCCCTTCTTTCATGCTTGGGGGCTATCATAATATCTCCCTTTGTCTCCAGTTTCTATTTGTTTTAAATCATTATACTTCTATCAGAGTAATCTTTCTAAACTTCAAAATTAATCATGCCATTCACTTTATCTAAAACTATCAATTTCCTTTTGAATAATATCTAAATTCCTCATCATGCTATTCAAAATGTCCTTCATTTCAACCTACCTCTTCAGCCTGTATTCTGATCATCATCTTCTTTGCTTCAGGCACTTTGACCAGTACTTGTTTGGCTCTTTGCTTTTGTTCATGCTATTCCCTCTCCTTGAAATATCCTTCTCTGCTCAATCTCTGAGTGTCAAGGTCATACCCATCTATCAAAGATTGGTTCCAAAAATATACCCTCTTTGAAGTCTTCCCCCTTGGAGTTAATTTCTTTGTTCTCTTGCCTCACACTACATAGTGTCTGGATTTGTATTCTGTTACTGTTCAGATTCTGCTTTCTAGTAATTACTTGTCAACTCTACATTTGCTGCCTATATCTCTGTCTCCTCTTCTGGTTTATGAGCCATTTGAGTAAAATAACCATTTATATTCTCATCAATATATCCTAAAATAACAGATATTCAATATGCACACATTTTTTTTCTGAATTACAACTTACTTTATAAGTCTCTCTAAAATTTCATAGTTTATTTTATTTAAAGATTTTATTTATTTATCAGAGAGAGAAAGAGAGAGAGCACAAGCAGAGGGAGTGGCAGGCAGAGGGAGAAGCAGGCTCCCCACTGAGCAAGGAGCCCGATGGGGTACTCGATCCCAGGACTCTGGGATCATGACCTGAGCGGAAGGCAGATGCTTAACTGACTGAGCCACTCAGGCATCCCTATTTTATTTTATTTATTATATTGTATATTATATTTTATATTATTATATTATGTTATATTATATTATATTATATTATACCAGAATAGATAATATACAGTATGAATTAGTTTCAAATGTACAATATAGTGATTCAACAATCCCATACATTACTTGGTGCTCATCAAGCTAAGTGTACTCTCAATCACCTTCACCTATACTACCCATCCCCCTCCCCCCCCTCCCCTCTGGTAACCATCTGTTTCTTCTTTATAGGTAAAAATCTGTTTTTTGGTTTGTCTCTCTCTTTTTTTCCCTTTGTTCCTTTGTTTTGTTTCTTAAATTCCACATATTCATAAAATCGTATGGAATTTTACTTTCTCTGACTGGCTTATTTCACTTAGTATTATACTCTCTAGATCCATGCATCCTGTTGCAAATGACAAGATTTCATTCTTTTTTGCCACTGAATACCACATCTTCTTTATCCATTAATCTGTCAGTGGACACAGGCAGCTTCCATAATTTGGCTATTGTAAATAATGCTACAATAAACATATGGGTGCATACGTTTTTTGGATTAGTGTTTTTATAGTCTTTGAGTATACACCTGGTAGTGTGGTTACTGGATCATAGGGTAGTTCTGTTTTTAATTTTTTGAGGAACCTCCATACTATTTGCCACAGTGGCTGCACCAGTTTGCATTCCCAGTAACAGAGTAAGAGGGTTCCCCTTTCTCTGCATCCTTGCCAAAACCTGTTGTTTCCTCTGCTGTTAATTTTAGCCATTCCTCTGTTGTTAATTTTAGCCATTCTGACATTCTGATATCTCATTGTGGTTTTGATTTGCATTTCCTTGCTGATGAGTGATATTGAGCTTCTTTTCATGTGTCTGTTGGCCATCTGTATGCTTTCTTTGGAGAAATGTCTATTCACATCTTCTGCCCATTTTTTAATGTGTTATTTGGAGTTTTTTGGTGTTGAGTTGTAGAAGTTCTTTTTATATTTTGGACACTAACCCTTTATCAGATATGTCATTTGTGAATATTTTCTCCCATTCTGTAGATTGTCTTTTAGTTTTGTTGGTTATTTCCTTTGTGGTGAAGAAGCTTTTTATTTTGATGTAGTCCCAATAGTTTATTTTTGTTTTTGTTTCCCTTTCATCAGGAGACATATTTAGAAGATGTTGTTATGGTCAATGTCAGAGAAATAACTGCTGCCTGTGCTCTTTTTCAAGATTTTTTTTTATGGTCTCAGGTCTAATATTTAGTTTCTTAACCTATTTTGAGGTTATTTTTGTGTATGACTTAAGAAAGTGGTCCAGTTTTATTCTTTTGCATGTGGCTGTCCAGTTTTCCCTACACCATTTATTGAAAAGACTCTCTTTTCCCCATTGCATATTCTTGCCTTCTTTGGCAAAGATTAATTCACCATATAACTGTGGGTTTATTTCTAGGCTTTCTATTCTGTTCTATTGATCTGTGTCTATTTTTGTGCCAGTACCATACTGGTTTTTGTTTTGTTTTGTTTTCCCAAGGGGTTTATTTGGGCAGACCTGGGGACAGGGAGGCTCTGCATCTAAAATATAGTGTTGGGCCTCTTGGTGGTGAAGCATGGCTTGTACTGGTGACACAGGACTCGGTGGGGGCAGTAGGACCTTGATCTGGGAGTCACGGAACTGCTTGACCGCCAGTTAGCAGCACTTGCTGGCTGCAATCTCATCCACCTTCATGATCTGGATTGAGTGGGCCCATGCACAGTGCTGGGCACCCGTGTCTCAGTAACACTGGGTGACAGCATGTGTAGTGGTCAGGTCCTGGTACTCCCAGCACATGTTGTGGGTGCCACTCTGGGAGTCATAGCACAGCCAGATACCAAAGTTCTTTACCTGCAGGGGGGATTTCTCAAACACCTGTCCACAGACAATTTCCCCTGAAGACTTTTTCATCTTCTCATCTTCTTCAACTGAGACATAAAGTACCAGAAGCAGGACTTGGTGACATCATGATTAGGTGCAAAGATTTACCTGTGATAGAGGGGTGGATTATGGCGTTTGGGGTTGGCAGACAGTACCCCACCACTGTGTACTCTCACAGTGTGCCCAAGGCCTTTATGGCACACTCTCCACTCTCATTGCCCCCATTAAAGAACCATATTGTTTTGATTACCACAGCCTTATAATATAACTGAAGTCTGGAATTGTGATAGCTCCAGTTTTGTTTTTCTTTTTCAAGATTGCTTTGGCTATTTGGGGATTTTGCGGTTTCACACAATTTTAGGATTGTTTTTTCTAGCTCTGTGAAAAAAAATGCTGTTGGTATTTTGATAGGGATTCCATTAAATCTGTAGATTGCGCTGGGTACTAGAGACATTTTAACAATATTTGCTCTTCCAATCCATGAGCATGGAATGTCTTTCTATTTCTTGGTGTCATCTTCAATTTCTTTCATCAGGGTTTTATAATTTTCAGAGTAAAGTTCTTTCACTTCTTTGATTAGGTTTATTCCTAGGTATATTATTATTTTTAGTGCAATTTTATATGGGATTGTTTTCTCAATTCACTTTCTGCTGCTTTATTATTAGTATATAGAAATGCAATGAATTTCTGTACATTCATTTTGTATCCTGCAATCATACTGAATTCATTTATCAGTTCTAGTAGTTTTTTTGGTGGAGTCTTTAGGGTTTCCACACATTGTATCATGTCATCTGCAAAGAGTGAAACTTTTACTTCTTCAAAAAACTTTTTACTTTTTCAAAAAAGTTTGAGAAGAATAAGTATTAACTTTTCTTTAAATGTTTGACAGAATTCACCTGTGAAGTCATCTGGTCCTGGGCTTTTGTTTGTTAGGAGTTTTTTGATTACTGATTCAATTTCATTGTTGATAATTGGTCTGTTCAAATTTTCTATTTATTCCTTTTTCAGGTTTGGTAGGTTATATGTTTCTAGGAATTTATCCATTTCTTCTAGGTTGTCTAGTTTGTTGGCATATAACTTTTCAAAAAATTCCCTTACAATCCTTTGTATTTCTGTGATGTTGGTTATTTCTTCTTTTTTGTTTCTGATTTTGAGTATTTGAGTCCTCTCTCTTTCCCTCTCTCTTTCTCTTTCTTTTTTCCTCTCTCTTTTTGATGAGTCTGGCTAGAGGTTTATCAGTTCTGTTGATAGCCAAACTGTGAAAAGAGCTGAGATGCCCTTCAACAGATGAATGGATGAAGAAGAAGTGGTCCATATAGACAATGGAATATGACTCAGCCATCAGAAAGGATGAATACCCAACTTTTATATCAACATGGATGGGACTGGAGGAGATTATGCTAAGTTAAATAAGTCAAGCAGAGAAAGTCAATTATCATATGGTTTCACTTATTTGTGGAACATAAGGAATAGCATGCAGAACATTAGGAGAAGGAAGGGAAAAATGAAGGGGGAGAATGGAGGGAGAGATGAACCATGAGAGACTATGGACTCTGAGAAACAAGCAGGGTTTTAGAGGGGAAGGGGGTGGGAGGATGGGTTAGCCCAGTGATGGGTATTAAGGAGGGCACATACTGCATGGAGCACTGGGTGTTATATGAAAACAATGAATCGTGTATCACTACATCAAAAACTAATGATGTATGGTGATTAACATAACATAATAAAATAAAATTTAAAAAAAAATTGTTGATCTTTTCAAAGAACCAGCATCTAGTTTCATTGATCTGTTTTTTGTTTGTTTGTTTGTTTTTTAGTTTCTATATCATTTATTTCTGCTCTCTTCTTTATTATTTTCTGCCTTCTGCTGGTTTTTGGTTTGTTTGCTCTTCTTTTTCTAGCTCCTTTAGGTATAAGGTCAAGTTATTTATTTGAGTTTTTCTTGCTTCTTGAGGTAGGCCTGTATTGTTATAAACTTCCCTCTTAGAACCACTTTTGGTGCATCCCAAAGATTTTGGACTATTGTCTTTACATTTTCATTTCTCTCCATGCAATTTTTGACTTCTGCTTTGATTTCCTGGTTGACCCATTCATCCTTCAGTAGCATGTTATTTAACCTCCATGGATTTGTGGTCTTTCCAGATTTTTTTCTTATACTTGACTTCTAGTTTCGTAGTGTCATGGTCAGAAAAGATGCTTGGCATTACTTTGATTTTTGAATTTGTTAAGACTTGTTTTGTGGCCTCATATGCGATCTATTCTGGACAATGTTTCATGTGCACTTGAAAAGAATGTGTATTCTGCTTTTTAGGATGGAATTTTCTGAATATGCCTGTTAAATCCATCTGGTGCAGTGTATCATTCAAAGCCACTGATCCTTGTTGATTTTCTATTTAGATGATCTGTCCTTTGATGTAAAAGAGGTGTTCAAGTCTGTTATTATTATTGTATCATTATCAATTAGTTCTTTATATCTGTTATTAACTGTTTACTATATTTGGGTGCTCCTGTGTTAGGTGCAAAAATATTTACAATTGTTATGTCTTCTTTCATTGTCCCTTTAATGATTATATAGTGTCCTTTGCATCTGCTTAGAGACTTGGTTTTATTTTTTTTAATTTTTTTTTAGATTTTTAAAAATTTATTCATTTGTGAGAGAGAGAGAGAGCAAAAGCACAAGCAGAGGGGAGGATCAAAGGGAGAGGGAGAAGTAAACTCTCTGCTGAGTGGAGAGCCCAATGTGGGGCTCAATCCCAGGACCCAGGGATCACAACCTGAGCTGAAGGCATATGTTTAACTGATTGAGCCACCCAGGTACCCCAAAGTCTTTGTTTTAAAGTGTATTTTGTCTGATATAAGTATTACCACCCTGGATTTCTTTTCACATCCATTTTCATGATAAATGTTTCTCCATCTACTCACTTTCATTCTGCATGTATCTTTAGGTCTGAAATGAGTCTCTCATAGGCAGCATACAGATGGATCTTCTATTTTTTTTAAGATTTTATTTATTTACTTGAGAGAGAGCAAGGGGGAGAAAGAGAGCACAGAGGAAGAGGGAGAAGCAGACTTCCTGCTGAGCAGGGAGCCTGATGTGGGGCTCGATCTCAGGACCCTGAGATCATGACCCCAGCTGCATGCAGACACTTAACAGACTGAGCTACCCAGATGCCCCAAGATGGGTCTTCTTTTTAAGTCCATTCCATCACCCTATGTCTTTTGATTAGAGCATTTAGTCCATTTACATTCAAAGTAATTATTGACAGGTATGTATTTATTTCCATTTTGTTACTTGTTTCATGGTTGTTTTGTAGATTTTCTCTGTTCCTTTCTTCTCTGGCTCTCTTCTCTCACCATAGGTTGGCTTTCTTTAGTGATATACTTGGATTCCTTCCCCTTCATTTTTTTTTTTTAAGATTTTATTTACTTATTTGATACAGAGAGAGAGAGAGGAATCACAAGTAGGCAGAGTGGCAGGGAGCGGCAGAGGGAGAAGCAGGCTCCCTGCTGAGCGAGGAGCCCGATATGGGACTCGATCCCAGGACTCTGGGATCATGACCCAAGCCAAAGGCAGACATTTAGCGACTGAGTCACCCAGGCGCCCCTCCCCTTCATTTTTTGCATATCGATCACTGGTTTTTGATTTGTTACAATTAGGTTTGTATATAACATCTTCTGCATATGGCAGGCTATATTAAAGTTATGGTTGTTAAATTTGAACCCATTCTTTACTCTCCTCCCAACATTTTAGGTATATGGTGTCATACTTTACATCCTTTTATTTTGCAAGTCCCGTGACTAGTTTTTACAGATACAATTGTTTTGTTTGTTTAGTGGTTTGTTTTTAATGCTTTTGTGTTTCTTACTTTTCTTACTCTTACTTATGGCTTTTCATTTCCACTTAAAGAGTCCTCTTTAACATTTCTTTTAGGGCTGATTTAATGTTCATGAACTCCTTTAGCTTTTGTTTTTCTGTGAAACTCTATCTCTCCTTCTGTTCTGAAAAATAACCTTTCTGGATAGAGTATTCTTGGTTGTAATTTTTTTTTTTTTCCTTTCAGCACTTTGAATATATCATGCCACTGTCTTCTGGTCTGTAAAGTTTCTGCTGAAAAATCCACTGATAGCCTTATGGGGTTCCCCTTGTATGTAGTTGTCTCCTTTTCTCTTGTTGCTGTTAAAATTCTCACTGCTTTTTGCTATTTTAATTACTATGTGTCTTGGTGCAGAACTCCTTGGGATGATTTTGTTGGGGGATCTCTGTGCCTACTAGATCTGGATATCTGTTTCCTTCTCCAGATTATGGAAGTTTTCAGATATTATTTCTTCAAATACATTTTGTGCCCCCGTTTCTCTTTTCTTCTGGGATCCCTATAATGCAAATGTTATTATGCTTGATGAAGTCACTGAGTTCTCCAAGTCTATTCTCATTTTGCATATTTTTTCTCTCCCCTCCATTACTCTGTCCTCTAGATCATGAATTTGGTCTTCTGCCTCCTGTAGTCTTCTATTTATTACATCTGGTGTACTTTTAATTTCATTTATTGGGGCGCCTGGGTGACTCAGTCCTTAAGCATCAGCCTTTGGCTCAGGTCATAATCCCAAGGTCCTGGGATCGAGCCCTGCATCAGGCTCCTTGCTCTACAGGAAGCCTGCTTATCCCTCTCCCACTCTCCCTGTTTGTGTTCCCTCTCTTGCTGTGCCTCTCTCTGTCAAATAAATAAATAAAATCTTTAAAAAAATTTCATTTATTGTATTCTTCATCTTTAATTGGTTCTTTTTTTATGTGTTTTCCATCTCTTTATTAATGATCTCACCAATGTCCCCCACTCTTTCCTGAAGTCCAGTATCTTTATGATCATTAATTTAAATTCTCTATCAGACATATTACTTATATGCATTTCACTTAACGGTCCTGCTGTGGTTTTATCCTGTTCTTTCATTTAGGACTTTTTCCTCTGTCTCCTCACTTTATTTATCTCTGTGTCTGCTTCTCTGTGTTCAGAAAGTCAACTATGTCTCTTGCCCTTGAAAGTAGTGGATGGGGTGTGCATATTTAACAAAGTGGCACTGGCCCTTTGCTAGAGGGGATGCACAACCACACTGAGACTAGGGCTAGCCAGGCTGAAATCTGCAAAGCATGCATGGGTGGGGCATACAGTTTTAACAAGGTTGTGTATTCTCTGGTGGTGGTGACCAGCTGCCACTGCTGCAAAGACCAAAGCTTGGCAAAGTGCACAGTGGGGAGATTGGTATTGGTATGGCTTGTGATGGTTTTCTGGGGGGTTTGACCCACAGTGCCAGGGCTGACGAAGGCTCAGCTTGAGGGAGCAGGACACATAGTAAGCAAGTTAGGTTTTGAATGCCAGTACTTTGCTGGTTCCTGCAGGTGGCTGTGTGTTTATCTGGGCTGCGGGGGAGGGAAATGGCACCTGTCAGCTCCTTTGTTCCTGGAGGAGCCTCCCGAGGAAATCTGTCCCTCTGGAACATGCTCTGTGATTAGTAAATAATTCTCCCTCTTATTATTTTCTTAACACTCTGCATCTTGTCCATAAACTTCTCAGGTTCATTTATGAAAAAAACAAAAACAAAAACAAACAAACAAACAAAACAAAAAACCTCAGCCATGGGTTTCAGACTTGCTTATTTATTTAATTTAAGTTACTTTTCAGTTGCAAATGACATGGTTACAAGAGATAAGAACAGAAAAATAGCTTCATTTCTCTTGATTGTGCACCAGAATAGTTGCACACAACAGTGGACAATTTGCCACACTGGGCCTTGTGACTAGAAAGCACACTAAAAGACCATTCATGCTTATTGCATATGCACTAGGATTAACAAGTAGATCAGTGTTCAGTTATAAGCAGAATTGGGCCAAAGACTGGTTGTAACTATTCTAGTTCATGTATGCCTTATAGCAGTTTAGCCTCAAAATTTCACATAAAAAAAGTCATAAAAGTCAATGGGCAAATTCAATTAAAAATCTGTGTATATTAGAGACTTCAGGGGAAGATTGTGGAGTAGGAGGACCCTAAGCTCAACTCTTCTATGGATACAATTAGATACCACTCACCTCAGTGTAAATAACTCAGAAAATGCCTCAAAGACTGGCAGAATAAACTCCACAACTAAATGTGGAGAAAGGGACTTTGAAGAGTGTAGAAAGGGAAGAGATGTGGTGGGAAGCTAAATGGACTCTTGAGCCATCTGCTCGGGGGACCTGTGGGCATGGATAGGGGAGAGAAATAGACAATCACACCAGGGAGCCCACACTGGGAAGACAAATCCCCATAGTGTTTGGTTTTGAAAACCAGAGGGGCTTAATTGCATGAGTTCTTACAACCAGGGGACTTAAAGACTGGAAATTTAAATATCAGTGGGCTGGGCTCTGGAAGAGTCTGGAGGGTGATAAGAAACTGAGTCTCCACCCTTACAAAGACAGGACAACAAATAGCTCAAAGAGATACAGCACAGAAGCAGCTGTTTGAAAAATGCCTGGGGCATATGGGAGAGATTTATTTATTAATCACAGTGGTTGTTTTGGCTCTGTGATCTATGTAAAAACATAGGATAATGAATAAGAATTCTCAAAACTTAAGTTATTTACATGAGAAAAGGAAGTCACATATAAAACAATCTTTATATAAATGCATTACAGTGCTAAAAGATTGCTTACAATTAATAGGTTGAGCTTCTTTAGGTCAGAGGCCATACCTTCCACTTTTTAGATAACTTTCTAGTACCCTAAACAGTATCATGTTCCTAGAGGTTGCTTAATAAATGTTCAATTGATTAATCATAAGTCTCTTCCCTTTAAAGAAAAACTGCTAAAATCTTTACTTCTCAAGTTAATTTCCTTCCCCCAGCTCATATTAATGTGCACATACTGGAAAACTAATATTTTATTGTAATACATTATTTATATTCAAAACAGGAAATATGAATACATTGAATAAAATTTGGTATGTTAACCTTTATGAGTCTAGTTATCTATTTTGTATATGCAATGCCATGGTATTATAGGGTACATTTAATTAATTAATTAACATTTTAATTAATCATGTATGACTAAACACTGAACTAAGTGCCAGATGAACTAGGTGTAACATGGGAAAGTCATTGCATCTTTCTGAACCTTGGTTTAATTCTCTGTAAAATTAGAGGGTTGTATTCTTTCTAAGGTCTCTTCTACTTCTTTGTCTCAATTGTACAAATGACTTCATATACATAGACACAAATGTAAATAAGTTTTAAAATAGTATTTAATTGGTTGTTAAAGAATATAATCTATTTCTTTTCTTTTCTTTTTTAGATTCCATATAATTTTCAATATTATTCAGAAACCAGAAGGCTAGGTCATAGTTGCCTACACAAAATGTAAAAAATAATACAAACTCATATATCAAGGAAAAGAAGAGCCTGAGGAACTGGCTTTTGGAGTTCTGTCAATAAAACCATCACAGTAGAATCATCGTACAGTGAGTTGCTATAATTGATAAGTCTCAACCATGTACATTTTCCTTCCAATCAAGTTTTTAGAACCTCATCTCGGGGCGCCTGGGTGGCTCAGTCGTTAAGCGTCTGCCTTCGGCTCAGGTCATGATCCCAGGGTCCTGGGATCGAGCCCCGCATCGGGCTCCCTGCTCCACGGGAAGCCTGCTTCTCCCTCTGCCACTCCCCCTGCTTGTGTTCCCTCTCTTGCTGTGACTCTCTCTGTCAAATAAATAAATAAAATCTTTAAAAAAAAAAAAAAAGAACCTCATCTTAACTATGAAAGAACAGCCAAGAATTAGCAAATCATTGTAAAAAAAAAAAAAGATCTAACATAATTAAAAAATAAAAACTATCAATCATTTTTGGAAAAATAGGAGGAGATATATGGATATTATCTCATTTTTGTTTCTCAGACTAAAGAACATCTAACTTCTATATTATATTGGAGAGAGAAAGAGAGAAGAATAAATTTGGAGTAATTCTTTACAATTTAGAAAAGGAAAGAGGGAAGGTAGGAAGGAAGGAAGGAAAGAAAGATAAAATGATAACAAAGAAAAGAGAAGGAAAAATAATCAAAGAAATAACAAGAATATTTAGTAGATCTTAGAAATATAAGTTTCTAGACTAAAGTGGCTCATTCTGAATACCCATTAAAATGAATGAAAACTTAGCCACACCAAGGGAATTATTATTACATTTGAGTAACAAGTATAAAGATATAATCCTTAAAGCTTCCAGAAATAGAACCACATTCTGGTCACATTCAAAAGATAACAAATCATAATGGTATCAGACTTCTCAATAGCAGTACTGAAAACTAGAAAAAGGAGTATAACTTTTAAGATTCAAAGGGAAGCTGATTTGCAATATAGAATTCTATATCCAACTGTACTAACAGTTGGGGATGACATTGGAATAAAGACATTTTAAGACATAAAACAAGTTAAGAAACAACTTCTTATGCACTTTTTCCATGAAAAAATAATATAATCAAGAAAATGAGGATGTAAACCAAGATATAGAAATGCAAGGACAGGGGAATCAAAGCGAATTTTGAAATGGATTTCCAGGATGGTGGCAAAGAGAACTTAATAAAAGCTATGTTGTAATCCAGATTGTAGCAGAGGACAGAAGACTCAAGAAGGGATGCCTTCCATATTTTGAAGAAGGAGAAAAAGAAAAGAGAAGGAGGAGGAGGAGAAAATAAAAAGATTATTTGCTATGTCTGAATGTTTTGGAAAGATATTTTCATTGTTATAAGAGAGTGTAATTATGGACTCTCTGTAAGTTCAGAGATAATCAAGGAAATTAAAAATTAAAGTTTTTTTTTTAATTTCAGGAAAAAAATATTAGCATAATAATGCTTCTTTAATTAAAAATACTATAAGTATAATGGAAGCCAAGGAGGATGAGAATGTATTTTGCAAGTGGAGAAGATAAAACTAAGTCCTCATCTTCCATAGTAGGAAGTCAATAGTAATATAAAAAATAGGGAAAAAAATGTATATTAGTAGCATAAGCATGTTCTTTAGGACTGTGGAAATAATATATAGGAGTTGAAAACCTATATATATTAGGAAAAGAAATCAGTTATGAGGTGGACAGGGAAGGAGACTGCTCAACATCTTTTCCATTATAACCATGTTGAACAATTTTTTAAACCCTGTGAATGTATAATTTTGATAAAAAATGAAATTAAATTTAAAGCTAAACGGCAGATTGTAAAATTTTTCTAAAGGCTATTCTGTTCATTCATTTTTGGAGTGGTTGTAAGTAACTCATTTTGTTGTTTTTTTTTCCCTTTTTGCTTTTTTTGTTTGTTTATCTTTTGCTTTATTTGTTTGTTTTTAAGCAGTAGGCATTCCTTTAACAAAGTACATTTGTAGATGTTTCCCACAGTATACCTGGTACATAAAAATATAATGTGTATTACCCAATCCATTAAGAAGAATCATATTTATAATTATAAAACCACTTCACACCAGTTAGAATGGCTAAAAAGAACAACTCAGGAAAAAACAGTTGTTGGTGAGGATGGGAAGAAAGGGAAACCCTCTTACACTGTTGGTGGGAATGCAAACTGGTGCAGCCTCTCTGGAAAACAGTATGGAGTTCCCTCAAAAAATTAAAAATAGAGCTACCTTATGACCCAACAATTGCACTACTAGGTATTTATCTGACAGATACAAACAATGATTTGAAGGGGCACATGCACCCCAATTTTTATAGCAGCTATGTCCAAAATAGCCAAAATATGGACACAGCCCAGATGTCTATCAACAGATGAATGGATAAGGAAGAAGTGCCATATATATATATATATAGGAATATTACTCAGCCATCAAAAAGAATGGAATCTTGCTATTTGCAATGATGTGGCTAGAACTAGAGAGTTTTAAGCTAAACTAAATAAGTCAGTCAGAGAAAGACAAATACCATATGATTTCACTCATATGTGGAATTTAAAAAACAAAACAGATGAACATAGGGGAAGGTAAGGAAAAATAAGATGAAAATTGAGAGGCAGGCAAACCATAAGAGACTCTTAACTCTAGGAAACAAACTGAGGGTTGCTGGAGGGGAGGTAGGTGGGGGGAAGGGAAACTTGCGTGATGGGCATTAAGGAGGGTACTTGATGTAATGAGCACTGGGTGTTATATGCAACTGATGAATCACTAAATTCTACTTCTGAAGCTAATAAAAATAATAAAATAAATAAAATAAAATAAATAAAAAACAAAATCAATGAAAAACCTCTCCCAGATCCACTACTTTGGTATCATGGTCTTGTTTCAGGCCTTCAGCATCTCACTGACATAATCACATAAGCCCTTGAGTGGTCTTCATGCTTTTATATTTTGCAGGTTTATAGTCTTCTTTTTTGAAAGCAGACATGTATGCACAAAATAATAGCCTCAAAGATGACAATGTTTTGTTGGGACTTCATGAGCATAGACCATTATTATTCAACATATTCCCAGGGTGACAGGTTTCAACTAAGTACAGAGAGTTAATTAAGCTAACTAATGATATTTGGTTAATGATAGGATAGCAAATGGAACCCTAATTAATGAGTAAGCTAAGAGTGATTGCCTATTTCCAGGCATTAGTCTCAATTTCTTTTTAATCAGTTACATATTGCTTGGTATAACCATAGGATATAATAGTAATACTGGAAATATCAGCAGTAAATACTCTACATAATTATATTTTATCCCTGCCTACATAAAACATTGTCTTAAACCAAATTTGAGTGTCTTGTATCATACACTGGGGAAAGATATTTTTATAGTGATGCTACTTTTATTTTTATGTAAATTCTTCTAATGTGTCTTTTTCTTTTTTAAAGGTAGTTTGAAATGCTAAAATCAAATTACTAAGGCTCACTCCAGATCACCACTGCCAACACATTCAAACACACATGTGCAAACACATACATACACATACATTCACCTTATAAATTTTTTGTACCTGGGAAAAGAAAAATGTTTTTGCTTTTTGATTTTTTCTATAACTTAATTTTTCCTAAAACATCATTCCCAAATTGAGTCATTTGTGTTTTTTCCTCTCTCAACTTTTCATTTTTTTAAATTTGTCTCTAGATATCTCAAGGTGATACTTGATTGTATGATATATCATATCTGATTACACAGTCATATTGCCTTAAACTGTGTCCATAATGAACACAATATGGCTGAAGTAATTTGTCATGATACAACACAGCACCTGGTTTGCTGGTCTGTAACATCCAATGTAGGTTCCTGAAGTGGAAATGAAGAAAGAAGTAGTAAATTAAAACACACTAATTTCAGAAATTTTAATTTCTACATATCTGTTTATAACATGGGAGATCCAGATGGAGTTTCCAAATAGAGCTACTCAGCCATCAGAAATGTGTAGAAATAAACATTTTGTCCCATCACAGTCTGTTCAAAGATTTTGTCACTTTGTGCAGCCTGTCCTAATGACCAAATTTAAATCTACTTGAGGAAAGCATTTTCCAGCTTAGTTTCATTCTTAGTCTACTAAGTGGTGACATAGCATTTTGTAAAAAAATAGAGTTACAAACACTTTTGTGACTATTACCTTAAATGCAAGCTCTCAAGAACCAGTGAAAACTGCAATTTGATCAGTTGACTCCAGGAAATACATATCTAAAATATATTTCTATTTTTTGAATGGCATAGTAGCCTTGCAAAACTGAAATTTAGAAAAATTCTGAAAGGCCAAAGAAGTTTCATCACTGAGATCATTTTGCTGTTGCATTGCTTTATCTGTCAAACCTATCTCTGTCAAATATGATTTGCTTATGGGGGAATATAGAGCTTTTGACAAAGCTTTAGACTGAAAGTGAAATCTTATTTTCTTGTTATCTGTTGACAGAGCCAGAAATAATTTCTTTGAAGTGAATCTTACCTCACCACCATTGTATTTGTAATTCCCAAAGTTGATTACCTTTTCATGAGAATATAAATGTAACACACAAGAAGAATATATATATATAATTTTTCTTTGAGATATCGACTAAAACCCCAAGTACTCTCCATTCTCTCCATCTCATATCTAATTATGGAAAACTACTTCCATCAATGGATTCAGGCTGCACCATAGGAATCAAGCATTACTTCATAATTCTACTTCTCATATTTTTAGCTGTAGTGTATTTTTTAGTGATGTATAATTCAACTTTTGAGTTTTATTGAAACACCCTTTCTCCTCATTAATAAGAAAAGTTAAGTTTTTAATGAGGTGTCTTGTAATCTAGTATGTGTGGGTTTTTTTGGGAAAAAGGAGGTGATATAAAAAATTTGCAATGGTTGGAGTCACCAAAATTTAAGACAGATGCAGATTACTTTCTTATTGCTTACTGAAACAATTCATTGGGAATTCATAGTAAAGTAAAATATAATAAAATGTTAGAATCACTCCTGTTTTCCTCAAGTTTGGGGTTTAAATGATTAAATTCATTTTCCCTTTTTATTGAAGTATAACATATAATGTTATATGAATTTCAGATGTATACATGTTGATTTAATAATTCTATACTTTACTCAATGCTCACCATGGTAAGTGTAGTCATCATTTGTCACCATATAACATTATAACCATATATAACATATATAATTATATTCCCTATGTTGTACTTTTCATCTACGTGACCTATTTATTTTATAACTGGAAGATTGTACCTCTTAATCCCTTTTATCTGTTTTGCCCATCCCCCCTTCTCACTCCCTTCTAGAAATCACCAGGTGGTTCTCTGTATTTAAGAGTCTACTTTTTGTTTGTTCAGTCGTTTTTTTTTTTTTTTTTTTTAGACTCCACATATATGTGAAATCACATAGAATTTGTGTTTTTCTGTCTGAATCATTTCACTTAGCATAATACCTTCTATGTCCAACAGTGTTGTCACAAATGGCAATATCTCATTCTTTCTTATGGTTGAGTAATATTCCATTGTATATTTATACACCACAACTTCTTTATCCATTCATCCATCAATAAACACTTGGGTTGCTTCTATTTCTTGGCTATTGTAAATAATACTGCAATAAACATATGGGTGCGTATATCTTTACAAACCATGTTTTTGTTTTCTTTTGGTAAATACCCAGTAGTGGAATTACTCGATCATATGATATTTCTATTTTAATTTTTTGAGGAGCTTCCATGCTGTTTTCCACAGTTGTTGCACCAATTCACATTCTCACCAACAGTGTGTGAGGTTTCTCTTTTCTCCACCTCCTCACCAGCACTTGTTCTTTCTTGTCTTTTTGATTCTAGCCATTCCGGTTGATATGATGTGATATTTCATTGTGGTTTTGATTAACATTTCCTTAATGATTAGTGATGTTGAGCATCTTTTCCTGTGTCTACTGGCCATCTGTATTTCTTTTTCTTTTTTTTTTTTTAATTTATTTGAGAGAGAGAGAATGAGAGACAGAGAGCATGAGAGGGAGGAGGGTCAGAGGGAGAAGCAGACTCCCTGCCGAGCAGGGAGCCCGATGCGGGACTCGATCCCAGGACTCCAGGATCATGACCTGAGCCGAAGGCAGTCGCTTAACCAACTGAGCCACCCAGACGCCTTGGCCATCTGTATTTCTTTGGAAGAATGTTTATGCTGGTCTTCTGTCCATTTTTAAATTGGATTTGTGTGTGTGTGTGGGGGGGGGGTTGAGTTGTGTAAGTTCTTTATATATTTTGGATATTAACCCCTTATTGGATATATTATTTGCAGATATTTTCTCCCATTCACTATGTTGCCTTTTTGTTTTGCTGATGATTTCCTCTGCTGTGCAAAAACGTTTTGTTTTGAGGTAGTCCCAATAGTTTAACATTTGCTTTTGTTTCCCTTGCATGAGGAGACATATTCATAAGTATGTTGTTAAGGCTGATATCCAAGAGATTACTACCTATGTTTTCTTTTAGTACTTTTATGATTTCAGGTTTCACAGTTAAATGTTAATTTATTCCAAGTTAAATTTTTGTGTATGGTGTAAGAAAGTGCTCCAGTTTCATTCTTTTGCCTGTAACTGTGTAGTTTGCATCTAGCTGCACTATTTATTTCCAGTGCATATTCCCCAGTGCATATTTTTGTCTCCTTTGTCGTAGATTAATTGACCATATTGGTGTGGGTTTGTTTCTGGGCCCTCTATCTCATTCCATTGATCTATGTGTCTATTTTTGTGCCTGTACCATAGTGTTTTGATTACTATAGTTTTGTAGTATATCTTGTAATCTTGAATTGTGGTACTTCCAGCTTTGTTCTTCTTTCTTAAGATTGCTTTGGCTATTCAAGGTCTTTTGTATTATCATACAAATTTTGGGATTATTTGTTCAGGTTCCCTGAAAAATAGAGATTGCTTTGAATCTGTAGGTAATACAAGAAAAGAGTTTGAGCACAAGCCAAGAAGTTTGCACCTTCATAGGCAGTGACTTTGTGACATCATAAAAACGTAGGGATTGGTTTGGCAAGAAGTTGTTTACAATATTTTTGCAAATGTGACATTGTTCTGAACAATTACTAGTCACCTGTTGAGGGTTGGGCAGGTGTCATTTACCATTTCTGCCAATGGTACACAGTTCTCTTCTTGCTGAATTGCCTGGTTTGTCACACAGGGTCTCCTCCTACAGTCTTTTATATTTTTAATTATTAAATTAATCTTGGTTTTATTTTAATATTGTTGTCAGTATTTCAATTGCTGTAGAATTGTGAACTTTTATGCTTCAATGTGTTCCCAAGGAGCTAGTTTCCTTTTCTATGGATGCAGACATACTTCACACCATTTAGAGCTACACTTAGCCGCCAGCTGGCTGTATGAAAAAGAAAATCAGATCTGGCCCCTACTCTCCTACATTTGTTCTTCTTTCTGCAGAATCTGGGTTGTGTGTTTATGATCCTCAGGTCCAAAGTCAGCCAATGCCTCATTTCTGCATACCTTCTTTGTATTTACATTGCATTTTGTCTGTGTTGCTATTTGGAGTAATTGTTTCTATTTTTTTAAGATTTATTTATTTATTTGAGAGAGAGAGAGCACAAGCAAGAGAGGTAGGGAGAGGGAGAGAGAATCTCAAGCAGACTCTGTGCTCAGAGCAGAGCCCAGTGAGATCATGACCTGAGCCAAAACCAAGAGTCAGACCCTTAACTGACTGTACCACCCAGGTGCCCCAGTTATTTGTATTTTTTTTAAATCTAGACTTATTTTATAAAATGTTATTTTGAAAGCTACAACCAAGTAAGAAACAATATGACCTTCAGGAAAAGTTTTCTATTACTTCTTGTCAAATGAAGAGAGAACACAGGGACACCTGGGTGGCTCAGTCGGTTAAACGTCTGCCTTCAGCTCAGGTCACGATCCCAGGATCCTGGGATCGAGTCCCGCATCGGGCTCCCTGCTCAGCGGGGAGCCTGCTTCTCCCTCTGCCTGCTCTTCCCCCTGCTTGTGCTCTCTCTCTCTCTCTGATATATAAATAAATAAAATCTTTAAAAAAAAGAGAGAGAACACAAAAACTAGTGACAGTAATTATAAGTAAATTCTGAAAATACTACTCTGATTACATCCAAGTGATTAAATCTCACTCCAAGCTAACTTGGGTTTCCATGAATTTTCACAATGGAATAGAATCCCTGACATGCAAAATAGTATGTTTATATATTCAGTTGGGGGAAACATCAAGGCAAACTGTAGATTATAAACAAGCCAAGTTGCTAGAAAACATTCCACTCAACAATCTTAAATAGTAATAGATCAAACACATAAGGGTCTGGTGCTGAGAAAAAGTTCAGTGTCAGGGACCTACCACTAACCTGAGCATTAGGAGCTTTGAGTACTGACTCTGCTAGGAAGGAATTAAACTTGATCATCATTAAGATGCTTTCAAGATATATGATTCTGTGGTTCTAGTATCAAAAAATACCAATAAAATGACATATACACGGAAAGTGCATGGTTTAGAATAATTAGCTAGGGATGAGTTAGGTCTTATATATGCACTTATGGGCCATGTGGCTGAAATCAAGTTTCTTAACTCCTCTGAGTCATTGCTTCCTCAGTTGTAAGAGGAGGATAAAAGTAGCTGCCTTAAAGGGTTTTGTGAGGCTCCAGTGAGATGGTGTATATAAACACCCAGCACAGACCTTAACTCAGAAACATTAAGAACAGCAAAAAGAAATTTCTTTACCTATCTTAGTGCTTATGAAGCCTGAGCTATGCATCCCTGTGTAATCATGGTTTTACTTACATTACTTTTGCACACACAGTGTTACTCTGGAGTTAGGTGCTCAATAAATATTTGATGAATCAGTCAACAAGTATCAAAATAGCTGTTCTCTGCCTCCAATTATTTCTATACAGATTTTGGCAATAGATTAACTTGAATTTCAGTCCTTCTCTACCACTTACTAGATGGCTATATGATCATGGACAAGCTACCTAACGTCTTTGAGTTTCAGTTTTTCTCATGGAAAATAAGATTATTGAATACAATCTACCTTACAGGATTTTTGTACAGATTAAATGGTGTATGCAAATATAGTATCTAGTACAATGTCCAGTTATAGCAAGCACATAAGAAATGACTTATTATTACCACTGGTCACAGACTAAAAGATCTAAATTATGCTGGAAAAAATAATAACTAAATTTTGTTGGATCAACCCCCAAATTGCTAGAACTCATACAACAATTTAGCAATGTGGCAGGATACAAAATCAATGCACAGAAAGCAGTTACATATCTGGGGCACCTGGGTGGCTCAGTTGCTAAGCATCTGCTTTCAGCTCAGGTCATGATCCCAGGCACCTGGGATCGAGCCCTGTGTCAGGAACCCTGCTCAGCGGGAAGCCTGCTTCTCCCTCTCCCACTCCCCCTGCTTGTGTTCCCTCTCTCACTGTCCCTCTCTCTGTGTCAAATAAATAAATAAAATCTTAAAAAAAGATAAATTAGTTACATTTCTATACACGAACAATGAGACAGAAGAAAGAGAAATTAAGGAACTGATCCCATTTACAAGTGCACCAAAAAACATAAGATACCTAGAAATAAACCTAACCAAAGAGGTAAAGGAACTGTACTCCAAAAACTACAGAACACTTATGAAATAAATTGAGGATGTCACAAAGAGATACAAAAACATTTCATGCTCATGGACTGGAAGAATAAATATTGTTAAAAAGTCTATGCTACCCAGAGCAATCTACACATTCAATGCAATCCTTATCAAAACACCATTGACATTTTTTACAGAACTGGAACAAATAATCTAAAAATTTGCACGGAACCAGAAAAGACCCCAAATAGCCAGAAGAATGTTGAAAAAGAAAGCCAATGCTCGTGGCATCACAATGTCTAACTTCAAACTATATTACAAAGCTGTGATCATCAAGACAGCATGACACTGGCACAAAAACAGACACATAGATCAATGGAACAGAATAGAGAACCCAAAAATGGACCTTCAAACTCTATGGTCAACTAATCTTCAACAAAGCAGGAAAGAATATCCAATGGAAAAAACAAAACAAAACAAAACAGTGTCTTCAATAAAGGGTGCTGGGAAAATTGGACAGACACAGGTAGAAGAATGAAACTGGACCATTTTCTTGCACCAAACCAAAGATAAACTCAAAATGGATGAAAGAGCTAAATGTGAGACAGGAATCCACCAAAATCTTAGAAGAAAACACAGGCAGCGACCTCTTCGACCTTGGCAGCAGCAACTTCTTGCTAAACACGTCTCCAAAAGCAAAGGAAACACAAGCAAAAATGAACCATTGGGACTTCATCAAGATAAAAAGCTTTTGCACAGCAAAGGAAACAGTCAATAAAAGTAAAAGGGAACCTACAGAATGGGAGAAGATATTTGCAACTGACTTATCAGATAAAGAGCTAGTATCCAAGATATATAAAGAACTTACCAAACTCAACACCCAAAGAACAAATAATCAAATCAAGAAATGGGCAGAAGACATGAACAGACATTTCTCCAAAGAAGACATACAAATGGCCAACAGACAACAACATGAAAAAATGCTCAACATCATTTGTCACCAGGGAAATACAAATCAAAACCACAATGAGATACCACCTCACACCAGTCAGAATTGCTAACATTAACAAGTCAGGAAACAACAGATGTTGGTGAGGATGCAGAGAAAGGGGAACCCTCTTATACTGTTGGTGGGAATGCAAGCTTGTACAGCCACTCTGGAAAACAGTATGGAGGTTCCTCAGGACATTAAAAATAGAGCTAACCTATGACCCAGCAATTGCACTACTGGGTATTTACCCCAAAGATACAAATGTAGTGATCCAAAAGGGCACCTGCACCCCAATGTTCATAGCAGCAATGTCCACAATAGACAAATTGTGTAAAGGAATCAAGATGTCCTTTGACAGATGAATGGATAATGAATATGTGGTATATATATACAATGGGATATTATTCAGCCATCAGAAAAGATGAATACTTACCCTTTACATCGACTTGGATGGAACTGGAGGGTATTAGCTAAGTGAAATAAGTAAATTAGAGAAAGACAATTATCATATGGGCTCACTCATATGTGGAACATAAAAAAAAAGCAATGCAGAGGACCATAAGGGAAAGGAGGGAAACCTGAATGGGAAGAAATCGGAGAGGGAGACAAACCATGAGAGACTCTTAACTATGGGAAACAAAGTGAGGGTTGCTGAAGGGGAGGTAGATGAGGGGATGGGGTAACTGGGTGATGGGTATTAAGGAGGGCACGTAATGTGATGAACACTGTCATACACAACTGATGAATTGTTGAACACTACATCTGAAACTATTGATGTAGTATGTGTTGGCTAATTGAATTTAAATTTAAAAATATATATGGATCAGGTATCAGTAAAATCTATGACAAACAGCATATTTAAAGATTTTACTTATTTATTTGTCAGAGAGAGAGACAGAGAGCAAGCACAAGCAGGGGTAAAGGTAGGCAAAGGGAGAAGCAGGCTCCCCACGTAGCAAAGAGCCACTTAACTGACTGAGCCACCCAGGCATCCAGACCAACAGCATATTTAAAATTAAAATAAATCTTTAAAATGAAATGGAGAGGATAATATGTAAATGAATATATTAACACACTCCAGTAGAGGGTACACATTTTTATAGGTATATACACTGCACAAAAACTAACACATCTATGTCTTATTAAACAATAGAACTGTAGTTTTCTAGTTATTTTTTTATTTCATATTAAAACTAGTAAGTGCTAGGTAAAAATGATCTATCATCTATCTATCTATCTATCATCTATCCAAATTGACAGTAAAACTGAGATATGAAAAAATGAAATTAAAAGTTCACCCCTGCCCATAGACATCATTTTTAAATGCACTGAAGTGCTCTGATAAAAATCAACCTTCAAGGTGAGAAGGAAATGAAAGCATTTTTACTTCAATTCAACCTTATCAATGAAGGTCATCATTTTTTTTTATTGTTGTTCTAAATGCATTTAGCTAACAACAGAAAAGAAAGGGAATTTACCACAATGCTTACTTAAATATATCCCTTGATTCCAATTAATTTGTGTCACCTGTACTTGTACTTATAACAAAATTGCTCTCTTTGCGGCTTTTAACCTAAACGTTGTTTTGAAAACAGAACTGTTTTCTCTAAACCTGGCATGTGAGGAGAAGGTGTTGTTGGCCATCTCCAGATTATTCTCTCCTGAGGAAAAAATAAAGCTTCTGTATATTGAATAACCTGCATATAGAGACTTAAAGAAAAATGTGTTTTCTCACGAGGTAAAAATTAGAGAAAAACAAGTTGCATACAAAGTGGAAGGAAGCTGAAACTTGCCCTGATTGTGGTATCATCTGGACCATGGCATGGCTTAGTTCCTAAAGAGAAAAATGGGAAATTTAAATTATGACCTGTCAAAAAAGAGTAAATAAGCCTATGCTGATGTTGATAATAAATATAAGACCACCATAAACTAGATCAGTGATAATTTAGAGTGGTAGTAATAACTTTGGAAAACTAATTAATACAATTAACTATACTAGCATGTTTGTTTTTTTATGAAGGAATAAGTTTTATTTATTTTTTAAGTTTCACCAAATTTTTATTTAAATTTGTTAGTTAACATGCAGTATAATATTGGTTTCTGGTGTAGAATCTAGTGATATGTTACTTAAATACAACACCCAGTGCTCATCACAAGTGCCCTCTCTAGTACCCATCACCTATTTAACCCATCCCCCCGCCCACCTCCCCTCCAGTAACCATCAGTTTGTTCTCTGTAGTAGAGTCTGTTTCCTGGTTTGCCTCTATTTAATTTCCCCCCTATGTTCATCGGTTTTGTTTTTTAATTCCACATATGAGTGAAATCATATGGTATTTGTCTTTCTCTGACTTATTTTATTTAGCATAATACTCTCTAGCTCTGTCCATGTCATTGTAAATGGCAAGATTTCATTCTTTTCTATACCTGAGTAAGATTGCATTATACACACACACACACACACACACATATATATATATACACACATATATACACATATCACATCTTCTTTATCCATTCATCAGTCAAGAGTTGGGCCCTTTCAATAATTTGGCTATTGTTGATAATGCTGTTATAAACATCAGGGTGCATGTATCCCTTTGAATTAGTATTTTTGTATACTTTGGGTAATTACCTAGTACTACAATTGCTGGATCATAGGGTATTCTATTTTTAACTTTTTGAGGAACTTTCATAATGTTTTCAGGGGTGGCAGCACCAATTTGCCTTCCCACCAACTGTGTAAGAGGGTTCCCCTTTCTCCACATCCTCGCCAATGCATGTTGTTTCCTCTGCTGTTAATTTTAGCTGTTATGACAGATGTGAGGTGATATCTCATTGTAGTTTTTACTTACATTTCCCTGATGATGAGTGATGTTGAGTGTCTTATCATATGTCTGTTAGCCATCTGTATATCTTTGGAGAAATGTCTATTCATGTCTTCTGCCCATTTTCTAACTAGATTATTTATTTTTTGGGTGTTGAGTTTTATAAATTCTTTATATATTTTGGTTACTAACCATATATCAGATATGTTGTTTGGAAATATCTTCTCCCATTCCATAGGTTGCCTTTTAGTTTTGTTGATTGTTTTCTTCACTGTGCAGAAACATTTTATCATGATGAAGTCCCAATAGTTTCTTTTTGCTTTTGTTTACCTTGCCTAAGGAGACATAACTAGTAAGAAGTTGCTAAGGCTGATGTCAAGGAGATTATTGCCTGTGTTCTCCTCTAGGATTTTGGTGGTTTCCTGTCTCACATGTAGGACTTTCATCCGTTTGGAATTTATTTTTGTGCATGGTGTGAGAAAGTGGTCCACTTTCATTCTTTTGCATGTTGTTGTCCAGTTTTTCCAACACCATTTGCTGAAAAGACATTCTTTTTCCCATTGTATATTCTTTCCTGCTTTTTCAAAGATTAGTTGACCATATAGTTGTGGGCCCATTTCTGGGTTTTCTATTCTGTTCCATTGATCTATGTGTCTGTATTTGAGCCAGTACCATACTGCCTTGATCATTACAGCTTTGTAATATAACTTGAATTCTGGAATTGTGATGCCTCTAGCTTTGCTCTTCTTTTTCAAAGTTGCTTTGGCTATTCAGGATCTTTTGTGGTTCCATACAAATGTTAGGATTGTTTATTCTAGCTCTGTGAAAAAAAGTTATTGTTATTTTGATAAGGATTACATTAAATCTGTAGATTGCTTTGAGTAGTATAAACATTTTAACAAATATTCGTTCTCCTAATCCATGAGCATGGAATGTTTTTCCATTTCTTTCTGTGTCATCAGTTTCATTCATCAGTATTTTATAGTTTTCAGAGTACAGATATTTAACCTTTTTGGTGAGATTTATTCCTAGGTATCTTATACTATTTGATACAATTGTAAATGGGATTGATTTCCTGATGTCTATGTCTGCTGTTTCATTACTGGTCTACAGAATTGCAATAGATTTCTGTATGTTAATTTTGTACCCTGCAACTTTACTGAATTCTTGTGTCAGTTCTAGCAATTTTTTTGGTGGAGTCTTTTGGGTTTTCTATATACAGTATCATGTCATCTGCAAATAGTGAAAGTTTTCCTTCTTCCCTGCCAATTTGGATGCCTTTTATTTCTTTTTGTTGTCTGATTGCTGAAGCTAGGACTTCCAATACTATATTAAATAACAATGGTAAGAGTGGATATCCCTGTATTGTGCCTGACCTTACAGGAAAAACTTGGTTTTTCCCCCTTGAGGATGATATTAGCTGTGGGATTTTCATATATGGCCTTAATGATGTCAAGGTGTGTTCCCTCCATCCCTGGTTTGTTGAGTATTTTATCAGGAATGGATGCTATACTTTGTCAAATGCTTCTTCTGCATCTATTGAAAGGATTACATTGTTCTTAACCTTTCTCTTATTAATGTGGTGTATGAGCTTGATTGATTTATGAATATTGAACCAGACTTACAGCCCAGGAATAAATCCCACTTGATCGTGGTGAATGATTTTTTTAATGTACTGTTGGATCCAATTTGCTAGTATTTTGCTGAGAATTTCTGCATTCATGTTCATCAGGGATATTGGCCTGTAATTCTCTTTTTTTAGTGGAGTCATTTCTAGTTTTAGGATCAGAGTAATGCTGGCCTCATAGAATGAATTTGGAGGTTTTTCTTCCAGTCCTATTTTTTTTTTTTTTGGTACAGTTTGAGAAGAACAGATATTAACTCTTCTTTAAATGTTTGTTATAATTCCCCTGAGAAGTCATTTGGCCTTGGACTTTTGTTTGTTGGGAGGTTTTTGAATTACTATTTCAATTTTTTTCCTGATTATGGGTCTGTTCACATTTTATATTTCTTCCTGTTTCAGTTTTGGTAGTTAATATATTTCTAGAAATTTATCCATTTCTTCCAGATTGTCCAATTTGTTGACATATTTTTCATAATATTCTGTTATAATTGTTTGCATTTCTGTGGTATTGGTTGCTATTTTTCCTCTCTCATTTGTGATTTCAGTTATTTGGCTCCTTTCTCTTCTATTTTTGATAAGTCTTGCTAGAGGTTTATTAATTTTATTAATTTTTTCTCAGAGAACCCACTCCTGGTTTCATTGATCTCTTCTGCTCTTTTTGTTTCTTGTTTTGTTTTAGTTTCTATATCCTTTATTTCTGCTCCAATCTTTATTATTCCTTTCTTCTGCTTGTTTCAGTCTTCATTTTTGGTTCTTTTTCTACCTCCTTTAGGAGTAAGGTTAGGTTGTTTATTTGAGATTTTTCTTGCTTCTTGAGGAAGGCCTGTATTGCTATATACTTCCCTCTTAGGACTGCTTTTGTTTGGGATCACTGTGTTTTCACTTTGATTTGTTTCCGTGTATTTTTTTTTTATTTCTTCTTTAATTTCCTGGTTGACCCATTCATTTTTTTTTTTTTATTTGACCCATTCATTCTTTAGTAGGAGGTTCTTTAATCTCCATGTATTTGTGGTCCTTCCAAATGTCTTCTTGTGGTTGATTTCAGCATTGTGTCTGAAAATATGCATGGTATATGATTTCAACCTTTTTGTACCAGGTGAGACCTGATTTATGACCCAATATGTGATCTGTTCTGGAGAATGTCCCATGTGCACTTGTTAAGAATGCGCATTCTACTGCTTTAGGATGAAGTGCTCTGAATATATCTAAGTCCTTCTGGTCCAGTGTGTCATTCAAAGCCATTGTTTCCTGTTGATTTTCTGCTTAGATAATCTGTTTATTGACGCAAGTGGGATGCTAAAGTCCTCTACTATTTTTGTATTATTATCAATCAGTTTCTTTATGTTTGTTATTGTTTTCTATATGTGGGTGCTCCCAAGCTGAGGGCATTAATATTTACAATTGTTAGATCTTCTTGTTGGATAGTCCCTTTTATTATTCTATAGTGTACTTCTTCATCTTTTGTTTCAGTGTTTGGCTTAAAATCTGCTAGCCTATCCTGGCTTTCTTTGGACATTCATTTGTACAATAAATTGTTCTCCATCCCCTCACTTTCAATCTGCAGGTATCTATAGGTCTAGAATGAATCTCTTCTATGCAGCATATATATGGGTCTTGTTTTGTTATCCATTCTGACACCTTATGTCTTTTCATTGGAATATTTAGTTCATTTACATTTAAAGTTAAATACTGATAGATGTGTATTCAGTGCCATTTTATTCCTTCTTTTGTTGTTGTTTCTGGAGATTTTCTCTGTTTCCTTCCAGTCTTTGCCACTTTGGTCTTTCTTTCACATCAAAGTGTTACCTTTAATATTTCTTGCAGGGCCAGTTTAGTGGTCATGAACTCTTTTAGCTTTTGTTTGTTCTCTCCTTCTATTCTGAATGATAGCCTTGCTGGATAATGTATTCTTGACTGCAAGGTTTTTTTTGTATGTTTGTTTTTGTTTTTTCCCATTCAGCAAATTGAATATATCATGCCACTTTCTTCTAGCTTCCCAAGTTTCTGCAGAGAGATCTGCAGTTAACCTTAAGGGTCTTCCCTTGTAAATTAGGGATTTCTTTTGTCTTGTTGTTTTTAGGATTTTTTCTTTATCACCATATTTTGCAAATTCAGCTATAAGATGTCTTGTTGTTGGCCTGCTTTTGTTGATTTTGATGGGAGTTCACTGTGCCTCTTGGATTTGAATGTCTGTTTCATTCCCCAGATTAGAGAAGTTTTCAGCTATTATTCCCTCAAATAAATCTTCTACCCCTTTTTCTCTCCCCCCTCTTCTGTGACTCCTATAATAGAAATGTTATTACATTTGATGGAGTCACTCAGTTCCCTAACTGTTCTCATGTTCCATAATTATTCTCTCTCTTTTGTTCAGCTTTATTATTTTCCATTATTCTATCTTCTATATCTATTTTTCATTCCTCTGCTTCTTCCATCCTTGGTCATTACATCTGGTCAGTTTCAAATTTCAGTTATGGCTCTTTTCATTTCTGACTGATTGTTTTTTAACTCCTTTGTCTCTGCTAAAGTTTTCTCTAATATCTTCTATGCTTTTTCTCAAGCTCAGTGAATATCCTTATGATTGTTGCTTTAAATTCTCCATTAAGCATATTACTTATATATGTTTTGATTAGATATCTGGTCATGACTTTTGTTGTTGTTGTTCTTTCTTTTGGGATGAGTTCCTCCATCTTGGCATTTTCTCTAAGTCTCTGTCTACTTCTCTGTGTTAGAAAAGCCCATTATGTTTCTTGCTCCTGATAATATTGGCTTTATGAGGAAGAGTTCATATAGTGTCCAGGAACTGGTACTTCAGGGAATGGCTCTGGTGTGTGCTGTATTCACTCTCCTTCTGTGTTTTGACTCCTCTATCCCTTTAGGCCAGTGGTCTGCAGAGGTTCTCCTTGCCTGCTGTGGGCAGTGTTTGGAGCTTGGCCAGAGTGTGGTGGGTTTTATTTATTTTTATTTTTTAAAGATTTTATTTATTTATTTGACAGAGACAGAGAAAGAGAGCCCAAGCATGGGGAGTGGTAGGTAGAGGGAGAGAGAGAAGCAGGCTCTCTGCCAAGCAAGGAGCCCGATGTGGGGCTCAATCCCAGGACCATGGGATCATTACCCTAGCTGAAGGCAGACAGTTAACCAACTGAGCCACCCAGGCGTCCTCAGAGTGTGATGGATTTTAAATAGGTGTGCTTTCATCTGCTTATTAAAGAGAGTTGGTGCTACTTCCATTAGAACTGAAGCCTTGCAGAACTCTGGTCAGTAGATATGGTGTGTGCCCGGGTTTCTGCTGGTCTTTGGAGGAAGGGGCCCATTGTGCTGGTCCTTAAACACACTTGCCTGAGAAAAGCAGTATCAACAAAGTGCAGAGGGCCAGGACTTGGTGTCAGCAGGTTAAGTAGCCAGTGTTGGTGCTGTGCTGTTTACTGAAGTTGGTTTATCCTGAGGGCACTGTGGAGAGGAGGGAAATGGGCACCAGCCAGCTCCTTTGTCCCCAGAGAGGGATCTCTGTGCTTGCTGCTTTCAGGGAAGCACTCCCAGAAGAGCAAATAATGTCCCCTCTTGCATCCCAGGCATTTTCAGATCACCATTTTCACGCTGTCTGTCTCCAGGTTGCCTACCTGCCTGGAGCAGCTCAGTGCACTTTGGGCTCTATCCCAGCCAAGCTTGCTGACTTTTAAAACTCCAAACTTTAGGGACGTGTGGTGGCAGGGTTCTTCACTGGTCTTCTGGGAGAGGGTCTCACCTCACTGGGACTGATACAGGTTTGACCAAGAAGGGCAGTCACACCAGAGTGCAGAAGCATGGGATTTGAAGCAAAGCAGGCTAAACAGCCAGTATCCAGGTTAGCTGCCCTCAGCAGGTGTCTCTGTGCTTATGCTGAAGGGCAGAGGAGGGAAATGGTGTCCCCTGGCTCTTTTGTCCCTGGAGAGGCATCTCTGTGAATGCTACCTCTCATAGATGTACTCCAAAAAGACTGAACAGTCTCTCACCCATGTGCCTTAGGGGATCCTCAGATTGCACCATCTGCTCTGGAGCTGTTTACCTGCCTTATCTCCAGGAGTAAGGAAGCACCCTCAAGGCTATATCCCAGCCAAGCCCACCAATCTTTAAAACTGCAGTCTTTGAGCCCCACCAGTTGCAAAAACACAAAAATCAGCCCCTTTCATTTTCCCAGACAGTGGCTTTGGGGAAGTGCTCTCCTTGTGTATATCCCTGTGTGCTCCACTCTTTATCATCTTTCTCAGAAATCAGGGTTGCCTCCCCTCCACAGCACCAAGGATCCATATGTCCCCCAAACCACATCTCTGTACTTCCTACCGTCCATAATGTGGTGCCTTCTCTCTTTCTAGTTGTGCAGTTTTTTCTGTCAGTCCTCAGGTCAATTTCTTGAGTATTCAGAATGATTTGATAGTTATCTAGCAGTGTTTTGAGGGATAAGACATGCTTAGGGTCCTTCTACTATGCCACCATCTTAGCTCCTTTGTTCATATATACATATTTTCCTTCTAGAAGTTTGGGATGTGCATTGTTCTTTTACTAGTTCAATTAGATTTGTTAGGTTACTACTTTGAAATTTTTCTCACTTTCTTGAGGTAGGTATGTATTGCTATAAACTTTTAGAACAGCTTTAACTGCATCCTAAAGATTTTGGACCACTGTGCTTTGTTTTCATTTGTCTCCATGTATTTTTTTATTTCACCTTTGATTTCTTGTTTGACCAATTCATTGTGTAGTAGTATGCTATTTAACCTCCATGTATTTATGTTCTTTTTTAGATTTTGTGTGTGTGTGTGTGTGTGTGTGTGTATGTGTGGCTGATTTCTAGTTTCATACTGTTGTGGCTAGAAAAGATGCTTGATATGACTTCAGTATTTTTGAATTTGTTGGGATTGGTTTTGTGGCCTAATATGTTATCTTTCTGGACAATGTTTCATATGCACTTGAAAAGAATGCATATTCTGCTGTTTTAGGAAGGAAGGTTCTGAATGTATCTGTTAAATCCATCTGGTCCAGCATGTCATTCAAAACCAGTGTTTCTTTATTGATTTTCCGTTTGGTTAATCTATCCATTGATGTAAGTGGGTGTTAAGGTCCCCTATTTTTATTGTATTACTATCAATTATTGCCTTTATGTTAGTCAATAGCTGCTTTATGTATTTGGGTGTTCCCATCTTGAGTGCATAGATATTTACAGTTGTGACAAATTCTTGTTGGTTTGTTCCCTCTATGATTATATAGAATCCTTCTTTGTCTCTTGTTACAGGCTCATTTTTTCTGATTTGAATATTGCTTTCTTTTCACTTCCATTTGCATGATAGATGCTTTTCCATCCCTTCACTTTCAGTTTCCATGTGCCTTTAGGTCTGAAATGAGTCTCATGTAGGCAGAATAAAGATGGGACTTGCTTTTTTAGTCATTCAGTCATCCTGTTTCTTTTGTTCAGTGTTAGTTCATTTACATTCAAAGTAATTATTGATTGGTATGTACTTATTGCTATTTTGTTTCTCATTTTACAATAGTTTCTGTAGTTCTTCTCTTGCTCTCTTCTTTTGTCATTTGATGTCTTTCTTTAGTACTATACTTAGATTCCTTTGTCTTTATTTTTTTGAATATCTATTACTAGTTTTTTTTTATTTGTGGTTACCCTTAGGTTTATATATAACAATTTATGCATATAACAGTCTGTATTAAGTTGGTCACTTAAGTTTGAACCCATTCTAAAAGCACTAAATTTGTACTCTCTTTTCCTGACATATTTTAGCTCTATGGTGTTAAACTTCACATCTTTTATTTGGCGAATCCCTTGATTGATTTTTATAGGTGTACTTGATTTTACTGCTTTTTCAATTTCTACTTTTCTTAGCCCTGTCTATGGTCTTTCTTTTCCACTCAAAGAATTCTCTTTAGCCCTTCTTATAAAGTTGGTTTAGTGGGTATAAATTCTTTTAATTTTGTTTCAGAAACCCTTTATCTCTCTTTTTATTCTGAATGATAACCTTGCTGGATAGAGTCTTCTTGGTTGCAGGTTTTTTTCCTTGCAGTACTTGGAATGTGTCATGCCACTCCATTCTGGCCTCCAAATTTCTGCTGAAAAATCAGCTAATAGCCTCCTGGGGTTTCCCTTGTATGCAAATATTTTATTTTCTCTTGCTGCTTTTAAAGTTCTTTCTTTATCACTACTTTTTGTCATTTTAATTACTATATGTCTTGGTGTGGATGTCCTTAGGTTGATTTTCTGGACCTCCTGTGCCTCCTGGATCTGGATTTTTGTTTCCTTTCCCAGATTAGGGAAGTTTTGAGTTATTATTTCTTGATTTTTTTGCCCCCTTTTCTCTCTCTTCTTCTGGAATCCCTATTATGTGATTGTTATTAAATTTGGTGGTATTACTGAGTTCCCTTAATCTATTCTCATTTTTTTTATTATTCCTTTTTCTTTCTCTTGTTCAGCTTGATTGCTTGCCATTACTCTGTCTTCCCAGTTAGTGATCCATTCTTCTGCTTCCTCTAGTCTACTCTAGGTTATTTTTAATATCAGTTATTGAGTTCTTCATCACTAATTGGTTCTTTTTTTACTCCTATCTCTTTATTAAGGGTCTCACTGAGATCCTCCACTCTTTTCTCAAGTCCAGTGAGTATGTTTATGACCATTACTTTAAATTCACTAACAGGCATGTTGCTTATCTCCATTTCACTTAGCTGTCTTGATGTGATTTTGTCCTATTCTTTCATTTGGGACATATCCCTTTGTTTCCTCATTCTAACTCTCTGTGTCTATTTCTATGTGTTAGGAAATTCAGCTACATCTCCTGCTCTTGAAAGTAGTGGCCTAATGAAGAAGAGCTTCTATTTTGCCCTGTAGTGCAATGTCCCCTAGTCACCAGAACCTGGTGCTTCATGGGTGTCTCTTATGTGTGTTGTTTGTGTCTTACTGTTGGCTGAACCAGGTTTGCCTTCAGTTCAGTCATCTGCAATGGCTCTCTTTGCCTGTTGTGAGCAGGATTTGGTCCCTGTGATGTTAATGGGCCAATGTGGGGCTACCTTGGGATTGAGTTGGGTCTGACCAGGCATTTGTCAGAGTGGCAGTCACAGAGAACTGCATCATGCTCTCCCTGTGTTGTCTCCTGAGAGGCTTTTGTTGGTGGGCAGGCAGTTCTACAGTCCAATCATATGTCTGCCCCCAGCCCAATACTAGGATCACAGTGGAGCTAATACGTGTGGTTATCTTTCCCTCTCTCTAAATCAGGAGTAACTTTTGAGTTGTGCTGGCCACTCTCAGGCTGTTTCACAAGCCATGCTTGTGGCACAACTTTGAATGGACTCCTGTGGAAAACATGTTAGATGGGTGGTCTGCAGGCGAATGTGGGGCAAGGCTCATGGTGTTAGCAAGGTGTCCACTGCTCTGTTGGGGGACTGGACCTGGAGCTGCTTTGGAGAACACCTGCTAAGGCCAGATTGGAGGTGACAAGTCTATAGGAGAGTGCAGGGGTGGGCATAGTGTTAGTAAGATAGGTGGAGAGTGTTTGCACTAGTTCCCACAGGAGTCTGTATCTAGGCTGTGGGGTAGGGAGGAAAATGGCACCCACCATCTCTTAAAAAAAAAAGATTTTATTTATTTATTTGAGAGAGAGAGAGAGAGAGAAAATGAGTTGGGGGGGAGGTACAGAGGGAGGAGGAGAAGCAGACACCGTGCTGAGCAGGGACCCTGATGTGGGACTCAATCCCAGGACCCTGGAGATCATGACTTGAGCTGAAGGCAGACACTTAAATGACTGAGCCACCCAGGCATCCCCCACCAGCTGTTTTGTTCTTGGAGAAGTCTCCTAAAGATCCCTGCCCCTCCAACACATGTTTTGAGACTGGTAAATAAATCTTCCCATATACTTCAGGCATTTTTCAAACTGCTGCTTCTATGCAGTTTTCTCAGAAAGGTTGTTCATTATACTATCTCTTTAAGGGCAGTGACTCAGTTTCTTATTTCCCTCTGCCTCTCCCAGAACTGAGCTGCTGATTTTTAAAGATCGAGGTGTTAAGCCCCACTGATTGTAGGAACTCATGAAGTTAAGCTGCATTGGTTTACAAAGCCAAATGTTATGGGGATATATATTCCAGTTGTGGGTCCCTGATGCCTGGGGTGGGATCTGCTCCTCTCCCTTCTCCATGACTGTGATGTTCCTCTCTCCAGTTTGGTTCCTGGCCTCATCTCTGCCCTTCTTATCACTTTCATTGTGGTCTATTCTCTATAATTAGTTGTGGGGAGTCTGTTCTGCCAGTCTTATAGAATTATAGAGAATTTTAATGATTTACAATAAAACATCTATTAACCAAAATTGTTCATATATTAGAATATACTGGCTATTCTTTTTCCTGGGAAAAGAATCTTAAGTTCGAAACATTTTCTTAAGAACAAATTATAATATATTTGTCCATGTTGTTGCATTTGTGTTATTATACAGTCAGCATATTTTGATATTTTTTGATCATTGGAAGTCTTACAGATTCTTTGTCTCAATATTCTAAATGCCTGCACTTATTAGAAGGCCTGTAGATTGAGATAGAGTAAAAAGCTGAACTGATGTATTGAGATCCTCAGACCTCTCTTGAGCTTTTGAATGTCACTTTGAAAAAAAATATTTGCATCTAAGTTATGCATTTATTATGAAGTTTAATTAAGAAAGGCATGCAAAAAATACATAAAATTTTATTCAAATGTAAGGTATATGTTCAGTCAGTAACAATTACTAAACACTTAAGTATGCCAGATGCTATGCTAGTTCTTATTTGTGTATTATGTATGAGTAATTGTGTATCAATTATGTAATATTTGCCTTTTAGGCAGAAATAAAACATAGTCAGAATAACAATTATAATAAGGAATTGGAGTTCATTTGGCCATGGTTACTTAAGGTTTTACTGCACTTTTAGATGTTAGTAATGTTAGTTCTATATCTTTAGATCTTGAGGAGTCTTTAAAATCTCTCCTGGTGAAGTATATCATCACAACTTGTGACTTTCTCAGACCTTGCCTCTGTGTTCTTTAAATTCTTGCAAGTTATATATACACAAGAACACATGTGCACATAATTATGAGTAACTTCAATTATTTTCTAATGTGAAATACTGTGTCACAGGTGTGGACTGTGTTTTTACAATAATATATATTTACTAGATCATTCAATCTCTAATCTATAAATTGACTTTTTTAAGTAACAATATGCAATTATTACACCTTCTAAGATCAGCTACTTTTCCTTTACCAATGAAAAGGGAGAGGCCATAAGGATTGTAATCAATCAATGAATGAATGATTAAATGTAGCTTGAGTTCATTTGCCTCCGTTTCCTGAACTATCTCTATTTATTTGGTAGAGCATAAAACATTAGTGAATTACTTTTGTCTTTATTAGGCAATAAGAGGGCTTGGATATTTTATGCAGAGGCCTGTAATAGATGGTAAAATGATCAGATTCTTCACATCCTTATCACAAACGTCTCCCTGTTATGATGACACTTTGCAACTCCTCTCATCAAGGGGTTGAGTCCATCTTGAATGCTCATATTCAGGATCTGGGTTTTGTCATATGACTTAATATGGTTACTAGGACATTAGCAGACATGACACAAACCAAGTTTGAAAACAATGAATCATGGATCACTACATCAAAAACTAATGATGTATTGTATGGTGACTAAACATAACATAATAAAATTAAATTAAATTTAAAAAAACTCCTGGGGCAATGTTGCATGTCCTCTCTTACTGCTCTTGGGAACATTATAACTATCATCATGTGAAAGAACCTGGGCTAGCCTGCTTAATAATGGACAACACATAGCCCAGTTTCCTCTCTCACACCTGGTGACAGGCAGCCATCTGCTAGACATGTGAGTGAGGATATCAACCTCTAACTGCAAATACATAAGGGAGCAGAGTTGACACAACAGAATAAAAATATCTCAGCTGTACCCAGACAAAACTAACTACCCACATAATCATGAGTAAACAAATGTATTGCTCCTTTAAACTACTGTTAGGTTGTTTGTTCAAAATTGAATTCATAAAAGTCTACATGCCTATGTCAATACTTCTTGAATTTTCATGGGCTACCTGAGGAGTTGGTTAAAATGCAGATTCTGATTCAGTAGATCTGGATTGCGGCCCAAGGTTCTGCATTTTTAATGAGTTTCGAAGATGATGATAATATTGGTCCACTGAACATATTTTCATTAACAAGCTTCTCTGTGATAGAAGATATAAAATAGTTAATAAAAATGTGAGTTCCTCAGCCACATTCATGGCTGATCCAATAAAATAAACCCATTTTAAATTTAAATAAATATATATTATCTTCCCATCTAATGTAACAGATAATAACCTTTGCCTTGTGAAAGTTCATGCAGCATACACGCACACACACACACACACACACACACACATGCATTCCCTTTTTCATTACCTGAATGCAGTAAACATACAGAAAACCTTCAGAGTAGAAGGTTAGGAAACCATAGTACCATGCAAATAAAGTGGTAAGTAATAATTAACTAACAGTAGAAATATTTCAAGAAGTAAATTTGCTTTGTAATAAATTTTATTTAAAATTTTGTTTAAATATCTGAACTGTAACAATTAGAGTTCTTTCTCTCATTGAACTTACAAAGTATTGTTTGGTTTGGGGGTATATATAGTCACATTTCCATTTATTCATTTATCACAAATGAATAAATTGCTGTATTTATGAAGTCTTAAATAGATTTTCCCTGAAAAAGTCTCAGAAACAAGTTAATACTGACACACAAATTCAGCCATTTTCATACTATAAGCATTACAGAAAAAGTTAAATTAGATGATGATTAAGATGATTTACAATTGTGAGAATCCATGAATTTTCTAAAGAGGAACTTGTTTAACTACAATAAATAATGTGTGATGTTTAGAAATTAATGCTAGTGGTATTCATTAAGAAGAATTTTTTCAGGGGTGCCTGGGTGGCTCAGTCGGTTAAGTGTCTGACTCTTGATTTTGTCTCAGGTCATAATCTGAGAGTCATGAGATCAAACCCTGCATCAGGCTCTGTGCTGGGGGTGGAGCCTGCTTAAAATTATCTCTCTCGGGCGCCTGGGTGGCTCAGATGGTTAAGCGTCTGCCTTCGGCTCAGGTCATGATCCCAGGGTCCTGGGATCGAGTCCCGCATCAGGCTCTCTGCTCCTTGGGAGCCTGCTTCTCCCTCTGCCTCTCTCTCTCTCTCTCTCTGTCTCTCATGAATAAATAAATAAAATCTAAAAAAAAAAAATTATCTCTCTCTTCCTCTCTCTCTGCCCCTCCCCCTGTACACATGTGCTCTCTTTCTAAAAAAAGAAATGAATAATTTTTAAAAATTTAACAAATAAGACCTATTAAGTTGAAGAATATTTTACTCACTTTGATTTTACTTCGCAAATATTTACTGAGAATGATTTTAAAATAGTTTAAAAGTATATGATAATTAAAAAAAAAGTATATGATAATTTCCTTATCTACAAATAGACACACATTTTATTTATGTAAAGATTTCATCCCTACACCCCTACCACCACAACCACTACACACATATACACACAAACATACTCATATAATAAAGGAGAAATTTTAGAGATGACTGCAAAATTTTTTAACAGCTTTATTGAGATATGACTCACATGCTATATAATATACCCACTAAAACTGTATAACTCAGTTCTTTCATATATCACATTATTAATATTTTTATTTATGGAAGAATATATGTAACACAAAATTTGCCATTTTAGCCATTTTAAGTATACAATTCAATAGCACTAATTACATTAAAAATGTAGTACTACCATCTCCACTAGGTATTTCAAAAAATGTTTATCCCCCCAAACAGAAAATATGTAACAATTAAGCAATAACTCCCTATTTTGCTTTGCCCTCAAGTCCTCAGGAACTTCTAATCTACTTTTTATCTGTATGAATATGTTTATTTTAGATATTCCATATAAGTGGATTGATAAAATATTTGTTCTTTTTGTCTGGCTAATTCCACTTAACATAATGTTTCCAAAGTTTATCCATGTTGTGACATATGTCAGAACTTCATTATTTTTATGGCTAAATAATATTCCATTAAATGTATTTAACACATATTTTTACCCATACATCTATTGATGGGCACAGGTTATTTCCAACTTTTGGCTATTATGAATAATGTTGCAATGAACATTGATGTACAAGTATCTCTGATACCTTGTTCAGTACTTTTGGATATATACCTAAGAGTATTACAGATTTTTATAGTAATTCTATGAATAGCTGTTTGGGGAACAGCCAAACTGTTTTCTATAGCTTCTGTACCATTTTATATTCTTACTAGCAGTATATAGGGGCTCCAAATATTCCACATTCTCACCAACACTCATCTTATTTCATGAGTGGTAAAAACACCTAACATGAAATATACCCTATTCACAGATTTTTAAGCGTCCACTACAGTATTGCTAACTATGGATGCATTGGTTTGCCACATCTCTCTGAAACTTTTTCATCTTCATGACTGAAACTACATCCATTGAACAGGAAACCCCTATATATCTCCCACCCCAATCCCTGGAAACCACCATTCTACTTTCTGCTTCTATGAGTTTGAACAATTTATATACCTCATTTAATTGCAATCCTGAAGTATTTGTCTTTCTGTGTCTGGCTTATTTCACTTAACATAATGTCCTCAATGTTCATACATGTTATAGTATATAATAGGATTTCCTTCTTTTTTAATCCCATATAATATGAATTGGATAGATAAACAGATATAGGTTTGGTAGATAAATGGATAGATAGATAAACCATGCATTGATAAACATTTAGGTTGTTTCCATCTCTTGACTACTGAGAATAATGCTGCAATAACCATGGGAGTGCAAATATCTCTTTGAGATCCTGTTTTCAATTATTTGATTAAATACCCAAGTGTGATTGCTAGATCATATGGTAGCTGCATTTTTCATTTTTTAGGAACCTCCATACAATTTCCATAAGACTGATACTATGTTATATTCTCACCACCAATGCAGTGCACAAGGGTTCAAATTTTTCCACATCTCTTATTTTTATTGAGGATTCCTTATACACAATGAATTTTACTGCTTTGCTGATTTGAAGATTCTCTGTCTTTATCTTTAACACTTTGATCATAATGTGTTGGTGTGCATCTCTTTGGGTTTTTCCTTCTTTTAGTTTATGTTGCATCTTGAATTTACAGATTCAGATCTTTCATAAAATTTAAGTTTTCAGCCATTGTTTTTCAAATTTTCATTCTGCATCTTTATATTTTTTTCTCCTGGAATTCCCGTGATGTGTATATTGGTCATCGACTTAACATTTATGTTGGTGTATTGTAGTTTCTGTTAACTCTTCTTCATTCACTTTACTTGCTTTGCTTTATTTCATTCATTATACTTAAATTCTGTTTACTTCTCTTCATTCTTTACTCTTTCTGCTGCTCAAACTCAATAATTCCAACTGATGTGTCTTTAATTTTGCTGATTTTCCTTCTGCCTGCTCAAATATGCTGTTGAATCCCTGTTATTGAATTAATATCACTTATTGTAATTCTCATCTCCAGAATTTCTGTTTGATCCCTTTTAATGAATTCTATCTCTTTATTGATATTCTCATTTTGTTCATACACCAATTTGCTTAGTTTTTTGGTCATGTTTTTCTTTAGATTTTGAACATATTTAAGACAAATTGTATTAGAATATTTTTTCTAGTTACTCTGATGTCTGAGCCTCCCCAGGGATGAATTTTGTCAGTTTATTCTGTTCCTTTGAATAGGCCATATTTTCCTGTTTTTTATATGCCGTTTTTTTTTTGTCAAAAACTAGACATTTGAACATTTTACTGTTCTACCTCTGAAAATCATATTTTCTCCCTTCTCCAGGATTTATTTTTGTTGCTGTTGTTGCAGGTTGTAGTAGTCTATTTGTTTAGGCACTTTTCCAAACTTTTTTTTTTTTTTTTTTTTTGCAAAGACTGTTCCTTGTCATGTGTGGTGACTAAAGTCTCTATTCATTTAACTCACATTCAGCTAATGCATTATTGACAGATATTCCCTTGAATGCTAATATCTAAAAAGAAAGAGAAAGAAAGAAAGAAAGAAAGAAAGAAAGAAAGAAAGAAAGAAAGAAAGAAAGAAAGAAAGAAAGAAGGAAGGAAGGAAGGAAGGAAGGAAGGAAGGAAGGAAGGAAAGAAAAGAAAGAGAAAGAAAGAAAAAAAGAAAGAAAGAAAGAAAAAAAGAAAGAAAGAAAGAAAGAAAGAAAGAAAGAAAGAAAGAAAGAAAGAAAGAAAGAAAGAAAAAGAAAGAAAGAAGGAAAGAAACAAAATAAAGAAAACAACAAACAAAAACTGAAAATGAAAACAAGTACCTCTCCCAGTATTTTCAGATTAGCTCTGGCTGGAGGATTCCTTCAACACTTAGCCAGCCTTACACCAAGTATAGAGATCAGTCAGAGGTAAGAGCTTAAGGGTCTATTCTACTCTTTTCTGAGTATACATATTGCTCTTGGCAATATGTGGCTTCTGAAGTTCTCACACATCCACAAGCGGTTTTCATTTTTATAATTTCTCAAAGAATCTCATCTTCTACTCTGAGCCTTTTGTATGCCTATTGTATGTCTTGACCAGTTATCTTTTGGCTTATGCATTTCTAGTTTGTGAATTGCAACATTTTTTAGAAAACGTTTGCCACTTTTCCAGTCTGTGTTCCAAACTAGGGAAAGCAGAAATGAACACCTCATATCTACCCTTCAGCAAGCCCCTGGACATGTTAGAATAGTCATATACAACAATTTGCAAATAAGATCTGCTCTGCTCCCTCACAAACCAGGGACAAGGGTCCCCTAGTGGGACACAGGATGGTACTGCTTTGAAACTTCCACTGCTTTAAAACTGCCAAAGCACAAGGGTAGTGTGTCAACGTCTAGTGCGTTGGGGTCCCTGGGTAAGGGTCTACGAAATCACCAGGACACAGGGGATGCAGAGCAAAGGCAGCACTTGCAACTGCATACTGCCGTTTATTTCTCACGTAGCTATATACTTGCAGAGATCAGATAAACATAACAATGCGTACTTAAAGTATCAACCCAACATCCGTGAAGTGAAATATACACGAAATTCAATAAGAACAAAATACATCCTGTTTATGCTTGCAGAATAAAGAATTCTCTTAGCCATCCTTCCTTTGGAGACAACATGTTCTTTGTCTTTAGAAAGAACACTTCTGTTTAGAAAGATACACTTTAAGCTAGGCAAGAGCCACTTCCTGCTGATCCAGGCATTTAGAACTTGCAACATGAGATAAGGGGAAGAGAACGTTTTCTCCTCCTGGCCTAGGCCTGCCTGGCCGACCTTAACCTCACTGCAGTCCTCAAATGACCCTGGCCTGCAAGGGGTCTACAAGCCTACACCATCTCAGTAGGGGGTGGGGTGATGGCAAGTAAAAATATCACAAAACTTTCCTGCCATTTTCAAGTTGCTTTTTTTTTAATTCAGTGTTTATTTGGCAGCTATAAACCATTGATTATTTTCCAACATAGTAACAATGTTGGTTCTCACAGTTCCTGCTATTTTTTTTGTTTCTATGGGGGAATGAAAGTTAGGGCCTGCCTCTTCTGCCATTGGGCTAATGTCATTTTTCTGCATGATTTTAATTTGGGCTTCAAGTATCCACATTTAGATAAGACATATCAACCTAGAGCAAAAATATTTCTATCCAAGCTCAAAAATCCAGAAATAGCAAAATTAAAACCACTGAATCAGTAAATAGTATTTAGTAAAACTTTACTGTGCATATAAGAACAATTTGTGAACTGGGAGTTTTCAAAATCAGTAATTGATATGAAAGGGCCAGAAGTTACAGGCCTGAAGTTGCAGGTATTAAAATATGGTTTCCAGACGGCAGGAGAATGGTTAAAAGTGATTACCTCATACCATTTTTAGAAAGATGACTTAAGTTTATTTTATGATTATCAAAGGCATTTACAAGAAATAACCAATGTTAACTTTTGCTTATGTTTTTAAAATAAGCTAGATTTAGTTTTGCTTACATGACTTAAATGGCTTTGTATGGTTATGGAATTCTCAAGTCCAGTCTCCATTTTGTATTTAATTGTAACAGACTAAAAAAATAAATATTTCACTTCTGTTTGAGATGGGTGTGTATCAGCATGCATTTTTGTAAGCATAATTTTATTTATTTATTATTTTATCAAACAACTTGCTCAAATTTGAAAATGATAAATATTTCTTGTTTCTATGTTATAATTTCTGATAATTGTTTATGAAGAGTGTTGGGAAGTTTATAAACTACAAACAACTATCTCACCCAGGAACATTTCTGAGAAAAAAGGCACTTTGTCTAAATTCAGAAAAAAAAAAAATCCATTAATTAGTATATGTCAGGTACTATCCAGGATGTTTCACAGACTTTATCACACTTTACCTTCACAACAACTTTATAGTTTTCAGAAATTTGTAATCAAAGAAGTTATGAGACTTTTTCAGTTTGTTTACAGCTGTTAAATTGGAAAAGCACATCTTAACCAAGTTTTATAACTTCAGTCCTATTTTCATTTTATAGTTCAACAGCTGACTGTTATTTTCTTAGCTATTTTCTAAATAGGATTTAATATGAAATTTGAAAACATTATGAAATTATGAAAACATGTAGAGAAATGTGAAAATGAGGACATCAGTTTAGAGTGTCCACTGTTCATTATCATGTATACAGAATTTATACACCATATCTTGTTAATCACACTCACTTTTTGGTGCATTTTTGTGGCTATTTCTGTCAATATTTATAATACGCTACTTAAAAGAACAATAGTAAAAAAGAATAAGCCTAAGATTTCAAGATTTTATAACTTGTAATACACATATATACAATTTATCAGTTGCAGACTCTAGACTGATAGGCTACTATCATTTAACTGCTTTTTGCCAGCAACAAAATCATAGTAGTTTCTGCCCCTACTAATGGAAAGCCATTTAGTCATATTTTGTAAGGCAGCCTATGCTTAAATGGCAGCAAAGAAGAAAAATACACATGCACATTGGAGAAAGAATAATATGATAATAGAAATAAGTAGTACATTTGCCAACATTCCTGCCATTTTTTGCCCCCTTAAACTTTTCTAATCTAGTATGGCAGTCTTCTGTGTTAAGCTTAGACCTCACATCAGAATCCTCTCAACATAGGTCTGTAGACAGCCACTATTCATCAGTAAGAGTTGGCACATGAATTCAAGCTTCTCAGTTATCTCTTGTATGGGATTATCACTTCTAGTTCTATAATATGAATATCTATTGCTTTATAGGCCAACAAAGTTCAGTGTAAAATGTACTCTATTTCCACTTAACACTTTGTCATAAAAATTGGAATTCTTTATACACAGGGAAGAAAAAGAAACAAACCAAAATTACACACACACACACACATGCACACACACACATACACACGTCATTAACAACTTTTGGGACAAAGGTTTAGGGCTTCTAGTTCATTGGCAAAATGTTGTCTGGTAATATTCTCCTGCCAATAGACTAGGACCCATATTTCCTTTCTTTGCATTTATTTATTTATTTATTTTTCTGGGATGTCATGCTGTCTTTGCTCACACTGTCCAGCAAGAAATTCTTCATCTTATTAAACCTGAGCCACTCTCTTGATGTTGCAAGTTTATCATTCAAAAAGTCATTACTAGTTGAATTGTGTTAACAGGAATAAGATTGAGTTATTGCTAGCTTTTAGAAGAACATACATGTCTAGAAGGCTAGTATAACTTTATTTTTATATCAGAGTTTTGTTTTAGGAACTAACAACTAAAGATCAATACATCTGATCAGCATGAAATGCTATTTTTAGTCAGAAAATCCCTCAAACAATTTGACCTCTCTCATTTCTCTTTGTTCTAGTCCACCATGATTCTGTTTAAAACCAGGAGTAAGCCATTTACCTTCTGTGTCATGGCTAGGGGCTCAAGATAGCATTCATAGATAAAGAACATACACTACTCCAGTGTGACCATGACTGGTACTAAAGTCTTGTCAAGGATACTTTGAAGCATAACCAAAAGTAATGTAGTTCTGGGTCAATTAACAAGAAACAAAAAGATTAGATGACACTATAAAGATAAGCTCAGAGAGTAAAGTCACATCTACATATGGAAACTCCCATGGTAGCAAACATTTTACCTTATTTCTTAATAATGATATAAACTGAGGATATTTGTTCACTCTGATTATATTTACCTAAGTGTCTATGCCCCTTCTTTTACTCAAGTCAGTATGATACCTATAAAGCTAAAACATTCAATTGTTCAATCCCCTTCTTTTTCCCAACACCAGTCAAATGGGCTGACTTTATATTCCTTTTAAATTGTGTGACAGTTTTGCAATAACAGTTCACAGGGCTTGTGACCAAGAGTCTGCCCAGGCTTTGGGCTCTCATGGGGATCCTGGAAGAAACACCCAATAACATACTAAGCTGTCTTCTCACTATTTGGCACATTTCTATCTGGCTAACAAGGCCGTTTGCACTGTTTTCTGCCATCATCCTCCAAAATGCTCTCCGTTGGCCACACGTTGGCAAGACTTTGACAGCTTTCAGCCAGAATGCACAGCTCCTGAATAGCATCTAGGCCAGTGGTTGCCCTTCCATGCTGATGATTTTTTCTTAGGTAGCTTAGAACCTGTTCAGAAAGTTAAGACTCAGCCAGGCTGCTATTTGGATTCTTTGCCCCATTCACACTCCCTTGTGCCTTTATATACCATCTTAGAGAAAAATATGGAGATTCAGCTCCAGTGCTTAGTATTCTTACTATTCATTTAAACAGAAATGTCAAAAACCTACATCAACTTTGATGTGCCCTGTGTGTCACTCAAGCAGCCCACTCCCTTTCTTGCTGACTCAGAAATACTCAGAATCCTGAATTGATTTCTTTACACATTTATCAAAATTTTCCTTAAAAACACCCTTTGATTTTTCATGTTTTTGAAACTTAAAATATATTGTATGAATTTTTCTGTAACGTCTTAAACATTATTTCTTTTTTTGTTTAATATTATGTTGGTGAGATCCTTCATGTTAATGTGTAGCTGTGGTCTACTACATTAATATGCCATAACTTATTTTACCCTTTTCTGTTGACAGGCTTTGATTTAGTTCCAGTTTATTTTTTTTCTGCAAACAAACAACAACAACAACAAAAACCAATGCTCTTATAAATGTTCTTAGACAGGGTGCCTGGGTAGCTCAGTTGGTTAAGCAACTGCCTTCAGCTCAGGTCATGATCCCGGAGTCCTGGGATCGAGTCCCACATCAGGCTCCTGACTCAGCGGGGAGCCTGCTTCTCCCTCTGGCTCTCTTCCCTCTCATGCTGTTTCTCTCTCTTTCAAATAAATAAGTAAAATCTTAAAAAAATAAATAAATAAAATAAATAAATGTTCTTAGACATATCTCCTGGTAGACAAGGGTAAGACCTTACCTAGGATATATACCTAGGAGCAGAATGGCTACATCTAATGCTTTATACATATTCAATATTGTTATGTAATGCTAAATTGTTTTCTAAAGATTTGTACCAATTTATACTTCCACCGCATTGTATAAATGTACACATTTAGTCCATATTCTCACCAATCTTGATAGTTTTAACATTTTTGCCACCTTGATGGATATAAAATGACATCTCCTTTTGGTTTTAATTTCCATATCCAACTTACTATTTAGACAGAACATCTTTTTAGACATATATTTGCCACTCAGTTTTCCTCTCTTATGAAGTGTCTGCTTAAATCTCTTGTCCAATTTTTCATAAGGTTGGTTGTTTTCATACAAATTTATGGGTACTCAATATATTCTAGATATATGCCCTTTTTTGATGATAGTGTTACAAACATCATTCCTCTCCCAATTTCAGTTTTGTCTTCTCATTTTCTTAGTGGTTACTTTTATGAACATAGATTCATAATTTTAACTTAGTTTGATTCAACATCTTTTTTTAGGTTATTGTTTCCTGTTCTTAAAAATATCTTTCCCTACCCAAGATTGTGCAGATATTCTTTTGCATTATCTTCTAAAAGCCTTATTTTTTGCCTTTCACAACTTTGTCTACACACTACCTGGGATAGATTATCATGAATGGTGTAGGTAGAGACCAAATTTTATTTATTTTTCATGTTGATATGCAACTGAATCATAATTATTTATTGAAGGTGTATCTTTCTCCATTGATCTACAGTGACACCTTTATCTATCTATCATCTATCTATCAGGTATCTATCATCTACCTACCACCATCATCTATCTATCTATATCTATTATATATACAGTTTAATTCTAACATGTCTATTCTATTTCATTGGTCTATTTGTCTATCCTTGCATCAAATTCACACCACCTTAATAACTGTATCTTATAATACGTCTGCATACTTAGTAGAAGAAGTCTTTTGACCATACTCTTCTAGAATATTTTAGCTATTCTTGGCCCTTGTTATTTTCACATAAATTTTTGTATCAGTTTGTCAATGTCTAAAGTACTTTTTCTGGGTTACTGTGAAGAGTTCTTATGTGATATGAATACAAGTTGTTTGCCAGTTAATTTTTTTAAAATATATTCTCTAGCTTAAGGTTTGTCTATTTTCTCTATGGTGCATTTTGATGAAAAGAAGTTATTATTAATTTTAATATGATAAAATCATACTAAAATGATTTACTTTTTTAATTTTTAGAATTTATGAGTTTTTCATTTTCTATTTTCTCTTCTCTGAGTTCATAAAATTATTCTTCTGTGTGTTTTTCTAAAAGATAATAGTTTTGTTTTTCACTTAAATTTTTTATCTACCTAAAATCAAATTTTAAATGCATGGCATAAAATACATGCTCGAATTAATTTTTTAAAACATATGGTCAAGCAATTGTCATATTAACATTATAGAAAAATCTAATCTTTCCATTTTATTATACATCAAATTTACAATTATATATGGTTCTATTCCTGAGTCCCCTATTCTTTTCAGTTTATCAGTCTGTTTATCTTTTCAGCATGACCTTATACTAACTTGATATAGTTTAAAAAAATGTTTGATACCTGGCTAGGCAAATCTTTCTACTATGTTTTTCTTCTATATGTGTTCTGGCTATTTTTGGACATTTACACTTGAGTATAAATTTCAAAATCAGATTATCAAGTTACACCAAAAAAAACCACCTTACTAATATTTTTTATTGGAATTGAACTGAATCTAGGAGTCTTTAAAATCTAGTTTCTATGTCCTAAAATAGTTGACTCTGCACTCTAGGAAATCATATATCTCACCAGTGTTAGTTTGCTAGGGCAGCCACTACAAAATACCACAGACTGGGTGTCTAAAATAAGAGAAATTTATTTTCTCACAGTTCTGGAGCCTGGAAATCTTAGATCAAGGTGCCATCAGTTGCTTTCTGGTGAGACCTCTCTTTCTGGCTTGCAGACAACCACATTCTTTTTATATGCTCACATAGCTTTTCTTCTGTATGCATGCATAGAGAGAAAGAGATAAACATCTCTGGGGTCTTTTGCTCTTCTCACAAAACTCCAGTCCAATGGAATTAGGGCCACAACATTATGAACTCATTTAACCTTAATTATCTCTTTAAATCCCTATCTTCAGATATACTTATACTAGTAGTTAGGGTTTCAACATATGAATTTTGGGGAAGCACAATTCAGTCTATAACATCAACACTATTTAAGTATTCTTTAATCTCTTTTAATAATGTTTTGTAACTTCTTCATAAAGGTAAATTTTCTGTTAAGTACAATTTACATTCTAATGTAATTGCAAATACCTTTTTATTTTATTTTTTTAAATTTTATTATGTTATGTTAGTCACCATACAATACATCATTAGCTTTAGATGTGGTGATCCGTGATCCATTTTTTTTTTGTAATGCAACTTCATCACTTTATTCAAATCTTCAAAATAGTCTTTATTCTACATTTTTAGTATAAAAAATCCACAAGTTAAGTGCACCACAATGTAGAGAGAGACATACAACGCTGAACTTCCATAACAGTCAATGGTACAGTCAAACATCACATGGACAGAACACAAAATTTAGATGAACTGAAATTATAAAATAATATCCAATTTCAGAAAACAAAAATCAAAATATTAAGGGTCCCTGAAATATTCTTAACGCTAATGAGATTTCACTGGACCCGAGTCATTTTGTAGTGAGGGATTCATAACATGACCCCATTAACCCAGCTGAGGAATTCTCAGGAGCCACGAGGGCCTACATCAGATACTCTGACAATGAAGAGTAACCAATTTTTGGATGGGAAAACATCCCCTAATTTGACTCTGACATCATCAGGCTTTTGAAATACATCCTTCTCCTTGCCCCCACATTTTAAACAAACCTGTTTACAGTACAGTTTGCATTGATACCCTTTGTTCAAATAGAGCTCTGTTTTTCTGTCACCGAAGCAAATTGGGGTTTGGTTCATGGATGAAGAAACAACCTATGAGGAGCATCAAAAAGGCACCCTCCACTTTTGCCTGAGGAGATGCAAAAGCAGAAGTAATGGGGCCTGTGCTTGGAGCACAGAGGGGGTTTCAGAAGATCCTTGTGAAAGACTAGTTAAAAGATGGCAAGTGGGGACAAGTGCAAAGAGAGAAGGAAGTTAGTCTGACTGGCTTTCTATCCTGCACCATTGATTCAATGGAGATTGGCAGGAAGGAACTGGAAGAGACTAGAGGTGAGGGTGGGACATGGGGCAAAGGATGGAAAGGAGGGAAGGGCAGACAACTAATGTGTTTCATTTATAACAAGTAATAGAAATCAAAGACTTAAAGGAGATTAAAGACCAATCAGAATAATTTAGCAACTTTAATTCTTAGGAAGATTAAAGTTCCCTCCAAATCTAATTTGATGTTTTATTAACTAAGAGCAAAGACCAGTATGGTACAGTATTACTCCAGAGGAATTAAAGGAAGATCCTTAGGGCTGCTTTGCCCACATTCATTTTATGAATGGATGCCTCCCCTACCTCAAAATGCTTTAAAGAGGTACTGCTACCATTACATGGATCCTTATTAAGTTTGAAAAGTGACTGAAAGTTTGGGCACCAGAAAGACACCCAAACAACATGTGTCTAAACTGCAACTTCAAGTTAATATGACTAAAGCAGTTACATTGTGAGAAGTGCTGAAGGTATGTGATGTCTTTCCCGACACAGAGGTGGCCTTGGTTCTTCACCAGATGGTGTAGCCACCATCTGAGCCATCCGTGAAGAAGTTTCCCTTCCGCTGAGTTATGAGGACATTGGCTCCCTGCATGACTGCAAGCTGAGCAGCGTTGGGAGGGCATCCAGGGGGTGGACAAGGAATGTTGCCAGCGGTAGCCCCAGCTCCAAATCTGGCACTTGCATTATACCCTCCTTCCACCAGCACTGCTGAATCAGGTGGATAGATGGGACCAACTGGATAATAAGCCATAGGGATTGTGGAACTTAAAGGTCCAACAGCCACAGATTGGGCTATGGGAGGATACAGTGAGGCACCAGGTAATGCAGCTGACGTGGTGGGGACTGTGGCAGTCCCTGGGTGCACAAAGTTCGGACGATAGAGCTCTGAGTAGGCAGGTGGAGCATCAGTATAGGGTGGAGCATGAGGAATATGCAAGGTTTGAGGGTACACTGGGTTCCCAGGAGGCTGCACAGGGCAGGTTGGCTGCATTGGATATTGCCGTTGCTGTTCATGGTGGCTGCTGGTACGGTTCAGCTTGGTGTCTGATCCATTGTTTTTGTATAACACCCAGTGCTCCATGCAGTACGTGCCCTCCCTAATGCCCATCGCCGGGCTAACCCATGCCCCATCCCTTCCCTTCTAAAACCCTGTTTGTTTCTCAGAGTCCATAGTCTCTCACGGTTCATCTCTCCCTCCAATTTCCCCCCTTCATTTTCCCCTTCCTTCTCCTAATGTTCTCCATGCTATTCCTTATGTTCCACAAATAAGTGAAACCATATGACAATTGACTTTCTCTGCTTGACTTATTTCACGGAGCATAATCCCCTCCAGTCCCATCCATGTTGATGTAAAAGTTGGGTATTCATCCTTTCTGATGGCTGAGTAATATTCCATTGTATATATGGACCACATCTTCTTTATCCATTCATCTGTTGAAGGGCATCTCAGCTCTTTCCACAGTTTGGCTATTGTGGACATTGCTGTTATGAACATTGGGGTGCATATGGCCCTTCTTTTCACTACATTTGTGTCTTTGGGGTAAGTACCCAGGAGTGTAATTGCTGAGTCATAGGGTAGCTCTATTTTTAATTTTTTGAGAGACCTCCACACTGTTTTCCAAAGTGGCTGTACCAACTTGCATTCCCACCAACAGTGTAAGAGGGCTCCCCTTTCTCCACAACCTCTCCAACATTTGCTTCTCTTCCTGTCCATTTTTGCCATTCTAACTGGTGGAAGGTGGTATCTCAATGTGGTTTTGATTGGAATTTCCCTGATGGCTAATGATGATGAATATTTTTTCATGTGTCTGTTAGCCATTTGTCTTCTTCAGAGAAGTGTCTTTTCATATCTTCTGCCCATTTTTTGACTTGATTATTTGTTTTTTGGGTGTTGAGTTTGAGAAGTTCTTTATAGATCTTGGATACCAGCCCTTTGTCAGTAGTGTCATTTGCAAATATCTTCTCCCATTCTGTGGTTGCCTCTTTGTTTTGTTGACTGTTTCCTTGGCTGTGCTGAAGCCTTTTATCTTGATGAAGTCCAAAAGTTCATTTTTGCTTTTGTTTCACTAGCTTTTGGAGATGTATCTTGAAAGAAGTTGCTGTGGCTGATGTCAAAGAGGTAACTGCCTATGTTGTCCTCTAGGATTTTGATGGATTCCTGTCTCACATTGAGGTCTTTCATCCATTTTGAGTTTATATTTGTGTATGGTGTTAGAGAATGGTTGAGTTTCATTCTTCTACATGTGGCTGTCCAATTTTTCCAGCACCATTTATTGAAGAGACTGTCTTTTCTCCATTGCATTTTTTTACTGCTTTGTTGAAGATTATTTGACCATAGAGTTGAGGGTCCATTTCTGGGTTCTCTATTCTGTTCCATTGGTCTATAGGTCTGTTTTTGTGCCAGTACTATGCTGTCTTGGTGATCACTGCTTTGTAATATAGCTTGAAATTGGACAACGTGATGCCCCAGCTTTGTTTTTCTTTTTCAACATTTCCTGGCAATTTGGGGTCTTTTCTGATTCCATACAAATGTTAAGATTGTTTGTTCCAGCACTTTGAAGAATGTCATTGGAATTTTGATCAGGATGGCATTGAAGGTATAGATTTCTCCAATACTTTTTAAAAATTATATTTTATTCCTGTTAATTTTTGGTATATAGAAATACAATTTGATTTTGTATAGAGATTTATATCTAGCCACCTTACAGAACCTTTTACTTAATTCTATGATTTATCCATAAATTGTTTTGAGTATCTATGTGTAAAATCATATTACCCTTTCCAGTTCCATAACTAATTTTTTTCTTGCCTTAAATTACTGATTAGGATTTCAGAGCATTGTTGAAAAAAAAGTGGTGATAACAAACACCCCTGTCTAGACACTAAAGTTAAGAAAATGTAGTTTATGTTCAATGTGCAATAATTGTTAACATAGACAATTTGTCTACAAATTGTTTTTAATGTTTCAACCTTAGTATTAGGTTTGCTTTTGATTTTATAGATACTTAGAACTCTTCTAGGTTAAAAAAAAATCCTGTTCTTATTCTTATTTATGTCTATCTAGAGAGTTTATTTAGATGTCTCATAAATATGTTAATGTAGGGGAGAGAGTTCAGATGGCAGTGTAGTAGGAGGACCCTAGGCTTGTCTCATCCCTCAAACACTACCAGATAATTATAAAATCATTCTGAATACCCAAGGAATCAACCTGAGAACCGACACACAACTAAAAGGAGAGAAGGTGCCACACTGAGGAAGGTAGGAAGTACAGAGGTGTGGTTTGGGGGAGAAAGAGATCTTTGGTGCTGTGGAAGGGAGGGAGCCCTGGTTGCAGAGAAACATGATAAAAAGTGGAGCATACAGGGATATGCACAAGGAGAACACTTTCCCAAAGCCATTGGCTGGGAAAATGAGAGGGACTAACTAGATGTAAGACAGGAAACCATGAAAATCTTAGAGGAGAACACAGGCAGCAATTTCTTTGACATTAGCCATGGCAACTTCTTACTAGATATGTCCCCTCAGGTAAGGGAAATAAAAACAAAAATAAACTACTGGGACTTCATCAAAATACAAAGCTTCTCCATAGCAAAGGAAACAACAAAACTAAAAGGCAACCTATGCAATGGGAGAAGATATTTGCAAATGACATATCAAATAAAGGGTTAGTATCCAAAATCTATAAAGAACTTGTCAAACTCAACACCAAAAAAACAATGAAGTTGAGAAATGGGCAGAAGACATGAATAGACATTTTTCCAAAGAAGACACCCAGATGGCTAACAGATACATGAAAAGAAGCTCAACATCACTCATCATCAAGGAAATACAAATCAAAACTACAATGAGATATTACTTCACATCAGTCAGAATGGCTAAAATTAACAACACAGGAAATAATAGGTGTGGCAAGGATGTGGAGAAAGGGGAACCCTCTTACACTGTTACTGGAATGCAAACTGGTACAGCCTTTCTGGAAAACAGTATGGAAGTTCCTCAAAAAGTAAAAAGTAGAACTATCCTACAATTAAGAAATTGCACTACTATGTATTTACCCAAAGGATACAAAAATACTGAAGGTTTTTTTTTTTTTTTGAAGGGATACATGCACCCTAATATTTATAACAAAATTATCAGCAATAGCCAAATTATGGAAGGAGCCCAAATGTCAATTGACTGATGAATGAATAAAGATGTGGTATAAAGATAAAATGGTATATTACTCAGCCGTAAAAAAGAATGACATCTTGCCATTTGCAAGGGCGTGGATGGAGCTAGAGAGTATTCTGCTAAGGGAAATAAGGCAGTCAGAGAAAGACAAATACCATATGATTTTAATGAGCAATAAACATGGCAGGGAGGGGCAAGTGAGGCAAACCAAGAAACAGACTCTTAACTATAGAGAACAAACTGAAGGTTACTAGAGTGGAGGTGGGTGGGGGGGATGGGTTAAATAGGTGATAGGTATTAAGGAGGGCACTTGTGATGAGCACTGGGTGTTGTAGGTAAGTGATGAATCACTAAATTCTATTTCCTAAAATTAATATTTTACTGCATGTTAACTAACTAGAATTCAAATAAAAATTTGGAGGAAAAACAATATTAGAGCAGAAAAAAATAAATATAAGCTAAAAAAAAGAAAACCCCACAATAGAACAAATCAATGAAACCAGAATCTGGTTCTTTGAAAAGATCAACAAATTTGATAGAACTTTAGCCAGACTCATCAACAGAGAGAAGGGGGAGAGAGGGATAGAGAGAGAGAGGAGACTCAAATAAATAAAATCAGTAATGAAAGAGGAGAAAAAACAGCCAAATTCACATAAATACAAAAGATTATAAGAGAATATTATGAAAAATTACATGCCAACAAATTAGATAACCTAGAAGAAATGGATAAATTCCTAGAATCATATAACCTCTCAAAACTGAATCATAAAAAAATAGAAAATATGAATAGACAGATTAGCAACAATGAAATTAAATCAGTAATTTAAAAACTCCCAACATACCAAATCTAAGACCAGATGGTTTCACAGATGAATTCTATTAAACATTAAAAAAAGAGTTAATGCCTTCCTCTCAAATTATTTTAAAAAATACAAGAGAAAGAAAAGTATCCAAGTTCATTCTATGAGGCCAGCATTACCCTGATACTAAAACTAAAAATAGTCATTAGGACAAAAAGAGAACTGCAGGTCAATATCTCTGATGAACATAGATGCAAAAATCTTGAAGAAAATTATACCAACCCAAATCTAATAGTACATTTAAAAAGTTATTCACCATGATTATATGGGATTTATTCCTGGGATGAAAGATTGGTTTAATATTTGCAAATCAATCATGTGATACATCACATCAATAAGAGAAAGGATAAAAACCATATGATCATTTCAATATATGCAGAAAAAGTACTTGACAGAGTACAACATCTATTCATGATTAAAAAAAAAAAAAAACCCTCAAAACAAAGTAGGTTTTGAGGGAGTGTAACTCAACATAATAAAGACCACATAAGAAAAACCCAAGCTAACATTATCCTTAATGGGGAAAAACTGAGAGCTTTCCCTCTAAGGTCAGGAATAAGGCAAGATGTCTATTCTCACCAGTTTTTTTTCAACTTAGTACTGGGCATCCTATCCACAGCAATCATAACAACAAAAAGAAATAAAAGGCATCCAAATTGGTAAGGAAGAAGTAAAACTCACACTATTTGCAGATCAAGACTCCACCAAAAAACTGCTAGAACTGACGAACAAATTCAGTAAAATCACAGGATACAAAATCAATGTGCAGAAATCTGTTGCATTTCTTTTTTAAAAAAGATTTTATTTATGTATTTGTCAGAGAGAGAGAGCACAAGCAGGGGGAGTGGCAGGCACAGGGAGAGGGAGAAGCAGGCTCCCCGAGGAGCAGGGAGCCAGATGTAAGGCTCGATCCAGGACCCTGGGATCATGACCTGAGCTGAAGGCAGATGCTTAACTGACTGAGCCACCCTGGCACCCAATCTGTTGCATTTCTATACACCAATAATGAAGCAGCAGAAAAAGAAATTAAGAAAGCAATCCTATTTACAATTGCACCAAAAATAATATGACACCTAGGAATAAACCTATCAAAGAGGTGAAAGACCTGTACTCTGAAAACTATAAAACATTGGTGAAAGAAATTGAAGATGACACAAACAAATGGAATGGTATTCCATGCTCATGGATTGGGAGGAAAAAAATATTGTTAAGATGTCCATACTACCAAAAGCAATCTACAGATTTAATAGAATCCCTATCAAAATACCAACAGCATTTTTTACAGAACTACAACAAATAATTTTAAAATTTATATGAAACCAAAAAAGACCTTGAATGCCTAAAGCATCCTTGAAAAAGAACAAAACTGGAAGCATCACAATCCTAGATCTCAAATTATACAACAATCAAAATAGTATGTTTCTGGCACAAAGATAGATACAAATCAATAGAACAGAACAGAGAGCCCAGAAATAACCACAAAATTATATGGTCAATTAATATACAGCAAAGGAGGCAAGAATATACAATGGGGAAAACACATGATGTTGGGAAACTGGACAGCTAATGCAAAAAATGAAACTAGACCACTGTCTTATAATATACACAAATATAAACTCCAAATGGACTAAAGGACTAAATGTGAGACCTGAAACCATAGAAATTCTAGAAGAGATCACAGGCAATAATTTCTCTGATATTGGCCAGAGCAACATTTTTATATACGTGTCTCCTAAGGCAAAAGAACCAAAAGCAAATATAAATTATTGGGACTACATTTAAGTAAAAAAAATGCTTCTGCACAGCAAAGGAAATAATCAACAAAACAAAAAGACAACCTGCTGAATGCGAGAAGATATTTGCAAATGATATACCTAATAAGAGGTTAATATCCAAAATATATATTAAAAAGACTTATACAACTCAACTCTCACAAACAATCCAATTAAAAATGGGCAGAAGTCATGTACAGATATTTTGGCAAAACAAACAAAAGACATACAGATGTCCAACAAATGAAAAGATGCTCAACATCACTCATCATCAAGGAAATACAAATCAAAATCACAATGAAATATCACCTCATACCTCTCAGAATGATTAAAATCCAAAACAGAAGACACGAGTGTTGGTGAGGATATGAAAAAAAGGAACTTGGTGCATTGTTGGTGGGAATGAAAACTTATTTAGCCACTGTGGAATACATTTTGTAAGATCCTCAAAAAAATAATAACAGAATTACTATATGATCCAGAAATTCCACCACTGGATATTTTCCCAAAGAAAATGAACACCCTAATTCAAAAATATATATGCTCCCATATGTTTATTGCAGCATTATTTACAATAGCTTAAATATGGAAGCAACCCAAGTTTCCACTGATAAATGAATGGATAAAGCATATGTAGTATATATACACAATGGGATATTAGCCATAAAAAAGAATGAAGTATTGACATTTGCAACAACATGGATGGATCTAGAGGGTAGAATGCTAAGTGAAATATGTCAGTTAGAGAAAGACAAATAGTATATGATTTAACTCATGTGGAGTTTAAGAAAGAAAACAAATGATCAAAGAAAAAAAGAGACAAACAACAACAACAACAAAACCACAACAGACTCTTAAATACAGAAAACAAACTGGTGGTTACCAGATGGGAGGTGGTGGTGTGGGAAATGGGTGAAATAAGTGAAAGGGATTAAGAGTGCACTAATCATGAAGAGCAATGAGTAAGGTATAGAATTGTTGAATTACTATATTGTACACCTGAAATAATGTAACATTCTATGTTAATTATATAGAAGTAAAAAGTTAAAAATAATAATAATAAAATGCAGGTATAATATTGTTTAAATTCTTTCTTGAAGAGCCCAATACTTATGGTAAAGGATAAATAAGATAAAAGAGAGGATGGGAAGTAAATAGTAAGAGTCTATGGAATGTGGCCTAAGAAAACTTCCATTATGGTAAGTACCAGCTTTCACTCAAAATAATGGAACTTTCACTGTAGGATCACTCTGGGGATGAATTATAATTGTGCAGAAATTTTGCTGAGTTGCTTAGTAGCCACTCAGTTTTCTGAACTAAGGATCTACTTGTTTTCTCTTTAATGTTTTTTTATGTATCTGAAATGATAAAGACATGCACAGAGGTTTGCAGTATGTTTTTAAAATGAACAAAATATTGGGTTGTGATATTGTGATTCATAACAAGAGATATACATTTACTCTTCATCCCAGTTTCTGGAATAAAGGTTCTAAAACCCTTGGAAATACCTAAGTGAGGAGAGCTGCTAATGTGTCTTTTGTTTTGTCAATGAGGTGTCTTTTGTATTATACCTAAAGTAGGGGTGGGGAGTGGGGGTGGTTTTCCAAGGAAACCAGCCATATGATTAGGTAGTTGGAACTTTTAGTCTCATCCCCTGACCTCCTGGGAGGTGAGAGGGGCTGGAGTTTGAGTTGATAGCCAATGGCCAAATATTTAATCAACCAAGATTATGTAATGGGGTGTCCATATAAACCCAAAAGAATGGGGTTAAGAGAACTTCCAGGTTGGAGAAAAGTGGAGGGACTGAGAGAGTAACACACCAGAGAGTGCAGAAAAGCTCCATGTCCTTTCCCCATACCATGCTCTAGGCATCTCTTCCATTTGGTTGTTCCCAAGTTATATTCTTTTATAATAAATCAGTGATCTAATAAGTAAAATGTTTGAGTTCTGTGAGCTGCTTTAGCAAATTTATCCAACCAGAGGATGGGGGACCCTCTGATTTATAGCCACTCAGTCAGAAGTACAGGTAACAACCTGGACTTGTGACTGGCACCAGAAGTCCAAGAAAGGGGTCATTGGAACCTTCAATCTATAGCCACTTGGTCAGAAGCACAGCTTATAATTGGTGTCTTAAGTGGGGAGGGCAGTCTTGTAGGACTGAACACTTAACCTGTGGATCTTATGCTACATTTAGGTAGACAGTGTCAGAATTAAGTCAAATGGTTTGACACCCAGCTAGTGTTGGAGAATTGCCTGTTGGAGGTATGGAGAACCCCCTTCCCACAATGAAATTGGGTTTAGAAACATGGATCAACAGTCATCTAAGATATATTTGTGATTTCTTCATATACATGTATTCTTAGTAACTTCAATTATTTTGCTAGAAATTCATCAGTATTCTCAGAATTATTATATATTTGTATTTTGAAATTATTTATTTGTATGCTTTAGGGAAAATTCAGTCTGAATGACCATGACCTGAGCCGAAGGCAGACGCTCAATGACTGAGCCACCCAGGCACCCCAAGTTACTCTACTTTTTAATTCATCTAACCCACCCAGTGACATAGTCTCATTGATCTCCACCTATCATATGGTCCTCTTTCAGAAGGTTCTACTCTCATTGTCTCTCTGTGACAAAAGTACCTAGAAGAGGGGGAATCCAGCTCTCAGTTTCCTCAGTCATCTCTAATTATTTTTAAGAATAAACTGTCAGGGGGATTTCAACTCTCACCTCTCAGACTTCTCCCTTTCATTCAGACAAAAGTTCCTTCCTACAATATGGCAACAATCTCTCATTAAATATTATGCAGCCATCAAAAGGAATGAAATCTTGCCATTTGCAATGACGTGGATGGAACTGGAGGGTATTATGCTGAGCAAAATAAGTCCATCAGAGAAAGACATGTATCATATGACCTCACTGATATGAGGAATTCTTCATCTCAGGAAACAAACTGAAGGTTGCTGGAGTGGTGGGGGTTTGGGAGGGATGGGGTGGCTGAGTGATAGACATTGGGGAGGGTATGTGCTATGGTGAGCACTGGGAATTGTGCAAGACTGTTGAATCACAGACCTGTACCTCTGAAACAAATAATACATTATATGTTAAAAAAAAGAAGAAGAAGAAGATAGCAGGAGGGGAAGAATGAAGGGGGGGAAATCGGAGGGGGAGACAAACCATGAGAGACTATGGACTCTGAGAAACAAACTGAGGGTTCTAGAGAGGATGGGGGTGGGGGGATGGGTTAGCCTGGTGATGGGTATTAAAGAGGGCACATTCTGCATGGAGCACTGGGTGTTATACACAAACAATGAATCATGGAACACTACATCAAAAACTAATGATGTAAGGTATGGTGATTAACATAACACTAATAAAAAATGTTCAGCAGTAATGCTAGTTTCTAATTGATATTATTGACTAACAACATGGAGCTAATCCTAGAGAAAATCATGGAATAAGCACATTTCTTGAGTAATAGCTCTGTGCCAGATATTATGCTACCAATTTTCAAAACTCATTTTCCATCACATATTTGTGAGTTAGATACTATTAATATGCCTTTTGTAAAAAACTAAGAGCCTGAGTTTCAGAGGGATTAAGTAACTCACCAAAGGTCACACAAATAGTGAATGATGAAGACAGGAGGTAATAGTAGTAACTGAATGTAATGCAATAGAGGAAAAAAAAGCTAAACTGAAATGTATGCCCAAAAGACAAAGTGCAATTATAGTTTGAATATGTAATTTGAACATATTTAATGTAAAGTATTACCATGAAACCTCTATGAACAACAATCCAAAAGAAAAATTATACAGAGAATGCCTCAGTAAGCATATTTTTAAAGGTTTATTTATGTATTTGAGAGAGAGAGAGAGACCAAGTGAGCAGGAATGGGGAGGAGGGGCAGGGGAGAGGGAGAATCCCAAGCAGACTCCCCGCTGAGCGCAGAGCCTAACATGAGGCTTGATCCCAGGACCCTGAGATCATGACCTGAGCTGAAATCAAGAGCTCGCCCCTTAACCAACTGAGACACCCAGGTGCCTCAGCATATTTTAAACAATAAGTATGTGTTGTATTCACAGGGAGATGTAATCCATAGGTTCAATACAAAGGTTTACAATTAGAGATAGAACATAATTATTGCATTTTATAAAAAATATTAATATTCAGAGGTATAATGCTGATATTATTCTTTGGATTTTAATAATAAGGTAGATATTGATTATGCCAATACTATAGTTTTTGTTTAAGTATCAAGGTCATTCATCTCTTAAGGCTCACATTTCTCTAATATTGAGTATTAATAACTAAAGTTTAATGCAGTTACATGTATTATCTCACTTAATTGTGGCAATCACCCTGTATATATATTCATGTGTGTGTGTGTGTAGGGATATATATATATATATATATATATATATATATATATATACACACACACACACACATATGTAAACTCTGTGCCCTTTTCAAAGCCAAAATATGTGCATTACATATAAATATAAATAAATATAAATAAATGTAAATAATCTCCATATTCTAGCTTTGGAAAAAAACATGGAAGTTAACTTTCTAATATCGTATAGTTAGTAAAGGATGAACCCAAGATTTGCAAAGCACATTCTGCAGCTCAGGGAAAGTTTGCTCTAAGTGGTGATCTACTAAGTGGACAATTTCTAGAGGGCCTATATCTGCAATATTCTTTGCACATGTATTAAGCACTTATTCTGTCTGGACTATTGCAATAGCCTATTAAGTGGTCTTTATGTAATATCTCTCATTTCTTCTAGCTCTAGCAATTTGTTCAGATATTTCAGGCATTCTCTTCCCCACAAAATCATATCTGGGTTGAATATAGGTGCTCAAAGTAAATGCATTACTTTTTTAAAATTTTTGCATACTTGTTATAAGTATCCATGTTAACTTGAATGTGTAGACATGAGTTGTTTATACAAATTAATACTTTCACATTTTCATTGCATATTGAAAATTTTGCAATCATGTACATTAACAAATCTAAATTGAGCACCTTGAAATAAATGTTTCAAGGTAATAATTTTTTGATATGCAAATTATGTTTTGGTGTCTTTTAAAATCTAATCATTATGAAAATAATTCTATTACCTTAATATAGGAATGTAGAATCAGTTAAACACTGAGATACTAATTTAACATTTAATTTAATGTCTTGATAAAGTGCAGATAAAAAGTTACAACAGTGATTATTCCCAAATTTCATCCTGTTGATGTGGTACTATTATTACATATAAGTCTCTAGGTCCTAGTAAGGTAATTTATGACTTATTTAAAAGTAGATTTCCAGTGATGTCAGCAAACATGGGGGAGTAGGGAATGCCAATAAATCATTGTTCCACAAAAACAGAAAGTAAATTGGGATAAACTGTCATAATGACCTTTAGAAGAACTCTGGAATGAATCAAAAGTTTACAGCAACCTGAAAAACCCTTCATCAAGAAAAACAAACAAACAAACAGGCAAACTTGAATCTCACTAAGAGTTGTGTGGTTCATTGTTCCTTTTTTTTTCCTTTTTCTTTTTTCCCACCTTAACCTGAGCCTACATTCAACAGCTTGGTGGCAGCCTTAAAGAACTCAGCCCACATCCTTGTATAGGATCCTAGGGATGGAGGAGGAAAATGAACCATATACTCCAAGAATTGTAATTACTGGTTTTGCTTCGTTTGGTAATTTCCTGAAGGATCAGCTCCAAGGGCTTGCCTTTATTTCACCCAGCTCAGTACCTAGCAATGGCTGAAGTAGCTACTCTGAGGAGTATTTGTTGGGAAATTTTTAAGGCAAGTGCATTAGCCTCTGCCACATGGGGCAAAGATAAAAATTGGGGTAAACAATAGACAAGTTGAAAAGCTTGAGAATGAAGACCCAGTAATGACACACTTCGGGGGTGGGGGGGAGGAAAAGGCTTTTAAAAGCTCCTGTATACTCCTTTTTTTTTTTTTAATATCATTGACAATGAGATTTTCATTTCAGGTGTGCAATATAGTGATTCAACAATGCTATACCTTTTTTTAAGTTTTTATTTATTTATTTGTTAGAGAGAGAGAGAGAGAGCACAAGCAGGGGGAGCGGTAGGCAGAGGGAGAAGAAGGCTCTCCGCTGAGCAAGGAGCATGATGGGGGACTCTATCCCAGGACCCTGGAATCATGACGTGAGCCAAAGGCAGAAGCTTAATCGACTGAGCCACCCAGGCATTCCTCAACAATTCTATACCTTATGTTATGCTCACCACAAGTGTAGTGTAGCTACCATCTGTCCCCATACAACACTATTACAATATCATTGACTATATTCCCTATGCTGTGCCTTTTATTCCCGTGACTTACTCTTTCATAACTGGAGGCCTGTATCTCTCTCTCTCCTTCACCAATTTTGCCCTCTCCCCTCTGACAACTATCATTTTGATCTCTGTATTTATAGATCTGATTCTGCTTTTTGTTTATTCATTTTTTAAGATTCCATTTATGAGTGGAATAAAATGGTATTTGTCTTTATCAGTATGATTTATTTCACTTAGCATAATACCCTCTACATCCATCCATGTTGTCACAAATGGCATGATCTCATTCTTTATGGCTGTGTAATATTCTATTGCATATATATTGTGATATATCTATATCTATCTCACATTTTCATTATCCATTTATCCATTGATTGACACTTAGGTTGTTTCCATGTCTTGACTATTGTAAATAAACATAGGGGTGTATATATCTTTTTGAGTTGGTGTTTTGGTTTTCTTTGGGTAAATATCCAATAGTGGAATTATTGACTCACATGGTATTTTTATTTTTAATTTTTTGAGGAACCTCCATACTCATTTCCACTGTGGCTGTACCAATTTACATTTCCACTGACACAAGTGTTCATTTTTCTCCACATCTTTGCTAGCACTTATTCTTTCTTGTCTTTTTTATTTTGGCCATTCTAACAAGTGTGAGGTGATATCTTATTGGGGTTTTGATTTGCATTTCTCCAATGATGAGTGATGTTGAACATCTTTTCATGTGTCTGTTGGTCATCTGTATGTCTTCTTTGGAAAAATGTCCATTTGGGTCTTCTGAGATTTTTTTAATTGAATTGTTTTTTGTTTTTTGTTTTTATTTTTGTTTTTTTTTTGGGGGGGGCACTGACTTGTATAAGTTCTTTATATATTTTGGATATTAACCCCTTTTTGGGTATATCATTTGCAAATATCTTCTCCCATTCAGCAGGTAGTCTTTTTGTTTTGTTGATGGTTTCCTTTGCTGTGCAAAAGCCTTTTATTTTGATGCAGTCCTAATTATTTTTACTTTTGTTTCCCTTGCCTTAGGAGACATAACTAAAAAAAAATACTGCTATGGCCGATGTCAGAAAAATTATTGCCTGCCCTCTCTTCCAGAATTTCTATGATTTCAGGTCTCGCATTTAGGTCTTTAATCAATTTTGAGTTTATTTTTGTATATGGTGTAAGCAGTCCAGTTTCATTCTTTTCCTGTCCAGTTTTCCCAACACCATTTGTTGAAAACACTGTCTTTTCTTCATTGTATATTCTTTCTTCCTTTGTTGAACATTAATTGACCATATAACTGTGAGTTTACTTCCGGGCTATCTGTTCTGTTCCATTGATTTATGTGTTTATTTTATTTTTTTTTTTGCCAGTATCAGACTGTTTTGATTACCACAGCTTTGTAGTATATCTTGAAATCTGGGGTTGTGATGCCTCTAGCTTTGTTATTTCTCAGGACTGCTTTGGCTAATGGGCACCTTCTGTGGTTCCAGGAGTGAAAAATGCTATTGGTATTTTGATATGTTTTGCATTGAATCTGTAGATTGCTTTGGGTATTATGGACATTTTAACAATATTAATTCTTCCAATCCATGAGCATGGGATATCTTTCCATTTGTCCATGTCATCTTCAATTTCTTTCATCACTGTTTTATAGTTTTCAGAGTCTTTCACCTCTTTGGTTTAGTTTATCCCTAGGTATTTTATTCTTTTTGGTGCAATTATAAATGTTGTTGTTTTTTTAAATTTCTCTTTTTGTGACTTCATAGTTAGTGTATAAAACACTGCCAATTTTGGGGTATTGATTTTGTATCCTGCTGTTTTACTGAATTTGTTTATTACTTCTAGTAGTTTTTTGGTGGAGTCTAGGATTTTCTATGTATAGTGTCATGTCATCGGCAAACAGCGACTGTTGAACTTTTTCTCTACTACTATATAGGTCTCTAATTTCTTTTTGTGTATTATTGCTGTGGCTAGAGCTTCCAGTACTATGTTGAATAAAAGTGGCAAGACTGGTCATCCTTGTCTTGTTCCTGACCTTAGAGCAAAAGTTCTCAGTTTTTCACCATTGGGTATGATGTTAGCTGTGGGGTTTTCATACATGGCCTTTATTATGTTGAGGTTTGTTACCTCTAACTCCACTTTTTTGAGTTTTTATCATGAATGGAGGTTGAATCTTGTCAATGTTTCTTCTGCATCTATTGAGATGATCATATAATTTCTGTCCTTCATTTTGTTGATGTGGTATATGACAGTTGATTTGCTAATATTAAACCATCTTCTCATCCTGGGAATAAATTCCACCTGATCATAATTAATAATCTCTTTAATGTATTGTTGTGTGCAGTTGCTAATATTGTGTTGTGGATTTTTGTTTCTATGATTATCAGGGTATTGTCCTGTAGTTTTCTCTTTTTGCGATGTCTTTAGTTTTGATATCAGGGTAATGCTGGCCTTGTAAAATGTGTTTGGAAGCTTTTCTTCCTCTTCTGTGTTTTGGAATATTTTGAGGAACAGAGCTATTAACTCTTTGTTTGGTAGAATTCATCTGTGAATTCATCTGGTCTTGGACATTTATTTTTTGGTATATTTTGATTACCAATTCCATTTCATTACTTGTAATCAGTCTGTTTGGATTTTTTATTTCTTCCTGGCTCAGTTTTGGGTGATTGTATGTTTCTAGGAATTTATCCATTTCCTATATAGGTTGTCCAGTTTGTTGGTGTGTAATTTTCATAGTATTCTCTTACAATCCTTTTCAGGTGTCATTTGTTACTTCTCTTTCTGATTTTATTTATTTGGGGCCTTTCTCTTTTTCTCTTGATGAGTCTGACTAAAGATTTGTCAATTTTGTTTATCTGTTCAAAGTACCAGCTCTTGGTTTCATTGATTTTTCTATTGTTTTTTAGCCTCTGCATTACTTATTTCTGCTCTGATCTCTTTTTTTCCCCTTTTGATTTCTATTATTTGCTTTCTTCTATTCACCTTGGGCTTTCATTGTTCTTTTTATAGTCCCTTTAGGTGTAAACTTAGATTGTTTATTTGAGTTTTGTTTTTTTTGTTTCTTGAGGTAGGCTTGTATCACTATATATTTCCCTCTTAAAATGGCTTTTCCTGTGTTCCAAAGATTTGGACTGTTGTGTTCCCATTTTTATTTGTCTCCATATATTTTTAAAATTTATTCTTTGATTGTTTCACTGACCCATTGATTGTTTAGTATCATGTTGTTTAATTTCCACATGTTTGTGTTTCTTTCCAGTTTTTTTCTTGTGATTTATGTCTAGTTTCATATGGCTGTGATCAGAAAAGATGCATGGTATGATTTGTCTTCTTAAATTCATTGAGCCTTGTTTTATGTTCTAATATGTGGCCTATTTTGGAGAATAATCCATCTGCACTTAAAAAGAATGTGTATTCTATTGTTTTTGGATGAAATGTTCTGTGTATATCTGTTATGTCCATCTGGTCCAATGTATCACTTTATATATATATATATATAAATTCAAGTTAGTTAACATATACCGTATTGTTAGTTTCAGGGTAGCATTTATTTATTTATTTATTTATTTATTTATTTATTTATTTATTTATTTATTTATATTTTACTTTATTTTATTATGTTATGTTAGTCACCATACAGTACATCATTAGTTTTAGTGATTCATCAGTTGCATATAACACCCAGTGCTCATTTCATCAAATGCCCTCCTTAATGCTCACCACCCAATTACTCCATACCCCACCTCCCTTCCAAAAACCCTCAATTTGTTCCCTATATTTAAGAGTCTCTTATGGTTTGCCTCTCTCTCTCTGCTTTTATCTTATTTTTCATTATTTTCCCCATGTTCATCAGTTATGTTTCTTAAATTCTGCATATGAGTGAAATCATATAGTATTTGTCTTTCTCTGACTGACTTATTTTGCTTAGCATAATACACTCTAGTTCCATCCATGTTGTTGCAAATGGCAAGATTTCATTCTTTTTTAATGTCTGAGTAATATTCCATTATAGATATCACATCTTCTTTATCCATTCAACCATCGATCCATCAATGGACAACTGGGCTTTTTCCAAATATTTTGGCTATTGTGGACATTGCTGCTCTAAACATTGGGGTGCATATGCCCTTTTGAATCACTATTTTTTTAAATAAATACCTAGTAGTGCAATTTCTGGGTCATAAGGTAGTTCAATTTTTAACTTTTTGAGGAATCTCCATACTGTTTTCCAGAGAGGCTGCACCAGTTTGCATTCCCACCAACAGTGCAAGAGGGTTCCCAGACAAAGACACTAAAAAGGATAATTACAGACCAATATCCCTGATGAACATGGATGCAAAAATTCTCAACAAGACAGTAGCTAATCAGATTCAACAGTACATTAAAAGGATGATTCGCCACAACCAAGTGGAATTTATTCCTGGGCTGCAGGGGTGGTTCAACATTCATAGATCAATCAACATCATACACCACATTAATAAAAGAAAGGATAAGACCCATATGATCCTCTCAATAGATGCAGAAAAAGCATTTGACAAAGTACAGCATTCTTTCTTGATAAAAACCTTCAACAAAGTAGAGAGAACATACATTAACAACATAAAGGCCATATATGAAAGACCCTCAGCTAATATCATCCTCAATGAGGAAAAACTGAGAACTTTTCTCCTAAGGTCAGGAACACGACAGGGATGTCCACTCTCACCACTGTTGTTCAATATAGTACTGGAAGTCCTAGCCTCAGCAATCAGACAACAAAAAGAAATAAAAGGCGTTTGGTCTAATATGTCACTTAAACAATTTTTCCTTATTGATTTTCTGTCTGGATGACCTATTCATTGATGTTCATGGAGTATTAAAGTCTCCTACTACTATTGTATTACCATCAATTTCTCTTTATGTTTGTTAATATTTTATTTGTGTATTTAGGTGCTCCAGTGTTAGGTGCATAGATATTTATAATTGTTATATCCTCTTTTTGGATTGATCCATTTATTGTTATGCAATTCTCTCCATTGTCTCTTGTTATAGTCTTTCTTTTAAAGGCTATTATGTGTGATATATAAGTATTGCTACTCCAGCTTTTTTTTTTTTCTCTTTTCTTTGCATGGTGAATGTTATCCCATTCTTTCACTTTCAGTCCATAATGTGTCTTTAGGTGTGAGATGAGTCTCTTGTAGGAAGCATGTAGATGGGTACTTTTTTAAAATCCATTTTGCCACTCTATGTCTTTTGATTAAAGCATTTAGGCTATTTACATTTCAAGTAATTATTAATAGATATGTACTTATTGCCATTTTGTTATTTGTTTTCTGGTTCTTTGTATTTATTTATTTTTTTCTCCTTCTCTTGCTCTCTTTCTTTGTGATTGATGAGTATCTATAATGTTATATTTGGCTTTCTTTTCTTTATTTTTTTGTGTATCTATCATAAATTTTGGGTTTGTGAATACCATGAGGTTCATATATAACATCTTAAGTAAACAGCAGTCTATATTAATTTGATGGTTATTTAAATTTATATATATGCTTTTAAAAAGAAAAAAAAAGGTCTTTCTTTTTCTCTTTCCCTTTCTCTTCCCATTTTACTCCCTTCTCCATGTTTTATATATATGTTGTCATATTTTACATCTTTTTATTCCTAATTTTCTTATTTCTAATTATGGCCATTTCTTTTCCACTTAAAGAAGTCCCTTTAACATTTCTTATAAGGCTAGTTTAGTGGTGATAAACTCCTTTATCTTTTGTTTGTTGAGGGGAGCTTTATCTCTCCTTCAAATCTGAATGATAATCTTATCTGGTAGAGTATTCTTGGTTATAGGTTTCCACTTTCAGCACTTTGAATATATCATGGCAGTGCCTTCTGGCCTACAAACTTTCTTCTGAAAAATCAGTTGATGGCTTATAGGTTTTCCCTTATAGGTAATCATTTTGTTTCTTTCTTGCTGATTTTTAAAATTCCTTCTTTTTATATAACCCCTGGAATTTTAATTATTACGTTCTGTGGTGGGGAACTTTGCTGGGTTCATCTTGTTGGCACTCTGTGACTCTTGGACTTGAATGTCTATTCCCTTCCCTAGGTTAGGGAAATTTTATTATTTTTTTCAAATAAGTTTTCTACACCTTTTCCTCTCTCATCTTCTTCTGGGGCACCTATATTGCAAATGTTTCTTGATGTTGTTTAAGAGATCTCTTAACCTATCACCATTTTAAAAAATTATTTTCTTTTTCACTGTCCAAATTGTGTACTTTCCATTACCCTTTCTTCCAGATCACTGATGTGTTCTTCTGCATCCTCTAATCTGCTTTTTAAAAAATTTTATTTTATTATGTTAATCTGTTAATCACCATACATTACATCATTAGTTTTTGATGTAGAGTTCCATGATTCATTGTTTGCATATAACACCCAGTGCTCCATTCAATACGTGCCCTCTTTAAATCTACTGTTGATTACCTCTAGTGTGTGTGTGTGTGTGTGTGTGTGTATGTGTGTGTGAGTGTGTTTAATTTCAGTTACTATATTATTCAACTCTGGTTCTTTTTAATATTTTCTATCTCTTTATTGAAGGTCTCAGTTCTTCCACTCTTTTCTCCAGCCCAGTGAGCATTTTTATAATCATTCCTTTAAATTCTTTAAATGTTAAGGCATATTGCTTATCTCTGTTTCATGTTTTTTTTTTTCTGAGGTTTTTTTCTTGTTCTTTTTTTAGGAGCATATTCCTCTGTCTGCCCATTTTGCTTGACTTTGTGTGTTTCTATTGATTAGGCAGAAAAGCTCCTTTCTAAACTTGAAGAAGTGGTCTTGTGTATCATGTCTCCTATGCATACTGTGTGCGCTTGGTGACTTTTGCTGGCTGGCTGGAGCTGTGGATGCATATGCTAGTTACTCTTTTAAACTGTGTCTTTTACAGAAAGAAGAAAAAAACAATAATGAAATAAAAAAATAAATAAGAAAAAAGTACTTAATAAAAGAAAAAAGGAAAAGAAGGAAAAAAAGAAATAAAAAGAAAGCAAGAAAGAAAATGAGATAAAAAATTTAAAAAAGAAAAACAAAATAAGACAAATTAAAAATAAAATAAAGAGGGCGCCTGGGTGGCTCAGTTGGTTAAGCGACTGCCTTCGGCTCAGGTCATGATCCTGGAGTCCCTGGATCGAGTCCGCATCAGGCTCCCTGCTCAGCAGGGAGTCTGTTTCTCCCTCTGACCCTCCCCCCTCTCATGTGCTCAATCTCTCTGTCTCTCTCTCTCAAATAAATAAATAAAAATCTTTAAAAAATAAATAAATAAAATAAAGAAAAAAAATTATTTTGTAAAGTAAAACAAAACCAAAAAATGGGGTTTATTTTCTTTACCCCACACAGCAGGGGGGCTTGATGAGCTTGCAGATACTGGGCTCACTAGGGTTACAACCCCACTGTGAGCCAGACCCTGTTCCAGTCTGGGATTTTAAGGTGGAGGGGGAGAGACTGTTCCCTCTATTCCTCATCCCTTTTAAACTGCAGCTTTTTTCTGTGCCGCAGAATGAGTAGGATTGGCGTGGGTTTGCAGATGCTGGGCTGGCTGAGTTCACAATCTCACTGAGATGATTGGATCCACCAGTTATGGCATCTGGACCCTCGCATTATGGCATCAGGACCCACCAGTTTTGGGGTCTGAACCTGCCCCTTATGGTGTCCAGATTCTGCTCTGGTCTAGGCTTTTAAGGTGGGGTCGAATAGAAACCATGTTGTTCTCCAGTCCCTCTGACCTGGAGAGCATTTCCACAACTCCTCTGCCACTTGGCAGAGTTCTAATGCTGTCTCTTTTATATGTTAGTTGATCTTTTATTTTTATTATTTATTTATTTATTTATTTATTTATTTATTTATTTATTTATTTTAGATTAATTAATTTATTTATTTGAGAAAGAGAGAGACGGAGAGAGAGAGAGAACACAAGTAGGGGCAGAGGGAGAGGGAGAGAGAATCTCAAGCAGACTCCATTCTGAGTACAGAGCCTGACAGGGACTCAATCACATGACCCTGAGATCATTATCTGAACTGAAACCAAGAGTCAGAAGCTTAACTAACTGTGCCACCCAGGTGCCCCAATGTTCGTTGATATTTTAAACTGTGTGTGTGTGTTTCCTTTGCCCAATGGCAGAGGAATCTGTTCCTGGTCCCTCAGTACTATCCCTCCCCACTGCTCTTCATAGTGTTGGGAGTCAGAGATTCCCTTTGTTACCATGCTTCCACTTCTCTTGCTGTTCTCTTGCCATTCTCTCTATCTTTGATTGATTAGTAGTTGTTCAGTCAACCCTCAGTTCTTCAGGAGGAATTGCTCTATCAATAGGTATAATTTGGTTTGCTCTGTAGGGGAGGTAAGTTCAGAGTCTTCCTATATTGGCATCTTTGAACTGGATCCTCTCCACATATTCTTCAGAATCTAGAAGGCCATGCACATACCCAGCACTGGTTGCTTGTTAGAAACTACCTGAGAAGCTACCAACCTGTCATTTTTAGTAGATTTTCAGGAGCTGTACAAGCATGAAATGAAGACAGAGACAGAATTGTAAACTCTAAATCTGAAACAAGTAAATGAAAGAAAATAATAACTATTTGAGTGGGATGAATGAAATAGAGAACAGAAAAACAATAGACAAACTCAACAAAATCAGAAGTTGGTTTCTTGAAAATATCCATAAAATTGACAAAATTTTTAGGTAGAAAAAGGAGAAGATTTACATTACTAACTTTAGAAATGACAGTGGGGACATTACTATAGACCTGACTGAAGAAAAGGGGAATATAAGAGAATGCTAGAAACAACTGTATGCCAACAAATTAGATAATGTAGATGGGTAGTTTCCTAGAAACACAAATGACTGAAAAAGAAATAGAATATCTGAATAGACTATAATAAGAGATTGAATTAGTAATCAAAATTTCTAACAAAGAAAACCTAGGATCAGCTAGCTTCACTGGTGAATTCTACTAAACATTTAAAGAATAATTAAAATTGATGTTGTTCAAACTCTTACCACCCCCCCCCAAAAAGGGGGAGAGAACACTTTCTGATTCTGTGAGGCCAATATTCCCCTCATACTAAAGCCAGGCAAAGATATCACAAGAAAAGAAAACTACAGGCCAGCACCCCTTATGAATATAGATACAGAAGTCCTCAACAAAATATTAGCAAACCAAACTTAATAGTAAATGACAAGCTGGTAACTTCTCAGGTATTATGCTAAGCAAAATAAGTCAGAGAAAGACAAATACCCCATATGGTTTCACTAATTTGTGGAATTTAAGAAATAAAACAAATGATCATAAAGGAAAAAGACAGAGGCAAACCAAGAAACAGACTCTTACCTACAGAGAACAAATTGATTGTTACTGGAAGGGAAGTGGTTAGGTAGATGTGTTAAATAGGTGATGAGGATTAAGGAGTGCAGTAGTTGTGATGAACACTACGTGTTGTATGGAAGTGTTGAATCACTGAATTCTACATCTGAAACTAACATTACACTGTAGGTAAACTAATTGGAATTTAAATGAAAACTTAAAAAAAAGAAAATAAAGGAAAGAAAAAATATATATGGAATTGCACAGAACCCTCAGTAGCCAAAACAATCTTGAAAAGACAAAAGAAGTTGGTGGTCTCCTACTTCCTAATTTTAGAACTTAAAACAAAACTACAGCAATCAAAACACTGTAGTCCTGGCATAAGGATAGCCATATATATCAATGGAATAAAATTGAATGTCCACAAATAAATCCATACATCTATGTAAAGATGATTTTAACAAGGTTGTCAAGACCATTCAAGGGAGAAATAATAGTCTTTTCAACAAATGGTCCTGCAACAACTAGATATTCACTTGCAAAGGAATGAATTATGGCCATTACATCATACTATTTACAAAAATAACACAAAATGGATCAAAGAACTACAAGTAAGAGCTGAAAGTATAAAACAGAAGAAAACATAAGAGTAAATCATGTTCTTGGATTTGAGACAGTATACATAGCAATGATACCAAAAACACAATGAAAGAGAAAATAGATAAATTGGGCTTCATGAAAATTGAAAACTTTTGTGTATCCAAGGATATTATCAAAAAAGTGAAAAGACACCCCACAGAATGTGGTAAATGTGTAGTATCCAGAATATATAAAGAATACTTATAACTTAACAACAAAAAACAAAAATTATCAAACTAAAACATGGGCAAAGGATGTGAAATGACATTTTTTTCTAAAGAAAAGACATTAATAGCCATCAAGCAAATGGAAATATATTCAACATCTTTAGTCTTTAGGGAAATACAAATTGAAACCACTGTGAGATATTATTTCACATTTATAGATTAGTCATAAAAAACAGGAAATAACAAAAGTTGGCAAAGATGTGAAGAAGTTGGAACTCTTTGCGCATTACTGGCAAAAATGTAAAATGGTGGAGGTGCCATTGAAACCACTTTAGCTACTTATTAAAATTTAAACATAGAATTTCCTGTTGAGACAGTATTTGCACTCCTCGGTATATTCCTGTGATGACTGAAAATATATGTTCCTACAACTTATGTTCTGATGCTTATGGCAGCATTTTTCATCATAACCAAAGAGTAGAAACAAATCAAATGTCCATCAGCTGCTAAACAAAAGGTGGTATATCTACACATGGAATATTATATATTCCTATAAAGGAATGAACATACTACAACTGGATAAACCTCACAAACATTATAAGCTAAGTTAAAGAAGCCAGAAACAAGAGCAATATATTTGTGATTCCATTTCATTGAAGTGTCCAGAATAGGCAAATCTATAGAGAAATATAACAGATTAGTGGTTGCCAGGAGCTGGAGAGAGGGCATGGAGGGTGAGGAGTGACTAATGAGCATAAGGTTTCTTTGGGGGATGATGAAAATGTTCCAAAATTAGATAGTGGTGATGGTTGTGTGACACTGTGAGTGTACATAAAGCCACTGAATTGTACATTTTAAAATGGTTAAAATAGTATAATTTAAGAATAAAAGTCAAAAAGTGGAAAATGTTCCCTCTGGGGCTTGATCCCTGATCAGATGACTAAAAAACTCATTCTGGCCTCCAGATCTGTGAAAGATAAACACTTTCATTCATTGCATAATGCTCTATTGCCACCTAGAGAGAATGGATCATTGAAGTTGACTATTCACATTTCCTGGAGCTACTTATTTGGATGATGGCACCTGTCAATACAGAATGTTTGTTGTTGTTATTGTTGTTGTTGTTGTTTGTGTTTAAAGACTTTTGTATATATTTTTTTATTCAGACATTTATAGAGAAGTTTAAGGTTGATGGCAAAATTGAAGCAAAGGTAAAGATTTTGCATATACTCCTGCCCCCACACATGCATAGCCTCCCCCATGAACCTACATTGACACATCATTATCAACCAAAGTCCATAGTTTACATAAAGGTTTACTGTTAGTGTTGTACATTTTATGGGTCTCTTATTTTTAAGAGGAATCAGGCCTTAACTGCTGCCAATACAGGAAGAATGGACCATTCTTATTTCTTATTTTACTATAAATTGGGACTCTACCAAAAGTACATTTAAAATCAGGATCTGCTGCTAAAAAAAAGATACTTTGCAAACTATTCTACCAAACAGTTCTGAAGTTCTTTCCATCTTTGAATGTTCTATGTGTCTATTGTGAACTTTAACTATGGAGCTTCTAGCATGTATGAGATATTTCTGCTCAGAAGCATAACTTGCAAGCCTTGCAAGAAGTTTTATTTAATAATTCCTTATAGTTTGTATTATGGGCCAGGTGATACTCTTAGGGCTTTACAATAATTTTTAACTTTAATCCTCATAGGAAAGCTATGAATCAGGCACTTTTTTATCCCAATCTTGCAAAAGATAGTGTGAAGGAAGATAAATAAGAAAAATTCCCAAGGCATCAGTTAATGACAGAGTTGGGATTTGTACTCTATTAAGGTGGTTTCATGGCTTCACTATGCCATTTTTCCATATTGATGAAGCTACTTTCCCATATTAATGAAGCTACACTAATGCAGCTTGTTTTTGTAGGCCATTGAACTACTGGGCAAGAAAATCATCTACACTTTCTTACTAATGTCCCTTTGTGACTTCAAGAAGGCATTTTGAGATGACTGACCAGACTACAGGGATCATATTTTCCACGGAAGTTACTCTTTCTACGTTTCTGTTTTCTCTTTTCTTATAATGAAGACAACCATTCCTACATGTAAGCCAGTGAATACTACTAATATAACCAATTAACTGACTAGGGGACAGACCTAAAACTGTTGTGTTGCAAACTCTATGCTGTAATAAAACACTTGACATTTAACTCTAGAGACCTACATTGGTAGCATTCCCAGGACTAAGACAGTATCTTTATTGATGAATACAATTTGTTGAAAATTTTTCTCAGGATTATATTATCACCATTTTTAAGCAATACTTCCTGTGATATATTTATCCATTCTCTCCAAAATCTGCAAATAAGTATGTTTATTTATAAAGTTTATGACCATGTGTTTATGTTCATGATAAAAAAAAAATTATTTTACTAGTGAAATACTGAGCCAGAACATTATTGTTCACAATTTTCTCTAGTAATTTCTTTAGTACTGATGAGCTGGGTGAAATGGAACACGCATGTAAGGCAGGTTTAAGTCCCTTCTGATTCAGAAATAAGGCCAGAGTCTGAAGGCCTGCCAGGTGTACATCCAGCACATGCGATCCAAAGAGCATGAGCAGCTGCGCCGCCTGCACCTGGTCCACAAGGGCAACGTGCAGCACACCTTCACCCGCTGCTTCCACGCCTTGAGCACCTTGCGCAAGGCTCTGGCCTAGGGCGGCGCCCCCTGCCTGCAGCGCCCCGGTCCCAGCCCCGAGCTTGGGGCAAGGGCGAGGGCGGACCCGTGTCCGTCCACTGCCGCCAGCGGAGGGTGTGCGCAGGTGGCAGCTGCTGCTCTGGCCACCCCCCCACCCCGCGCCCAGTGCCACAGTCCCCAGCAGCACAGCCCAAGCAGCACCGGGGGCGGGGGGGGGGTGGCGACTCAGGGCTCAGGGGTCTGGGCAGCTGGAGTCCCTCCAGTGGGAGCTCCTGTGTGATGTCCCTTCCTTACCAGAGAGAAAGCAGCGTGGAATGAAGTGAATGTCTACTGATATCCCTGGAGCAAGCTAAATGATTTCTGAGATGGATAATTGGCATAATTGAATCAGTTAAAAGATAGGAAGGACAATAAAACTTCTTTTCAAAGAATGAATAAATTTTATCAATAATTACCTATAGATCTGTGACCATTGGGCAAAGTTCTGTAGTTATACTACTAAAAATACGCCATGGTAAAAGCAGCCTATATTTATTCAACATTTTAAAAAAGATGTTGTAGGTTTAGAAAACTCAAATTATATAATTAAAATAATTCTGAAAATATTTCAAATTTTGGAAAATAAGAGTCATGGGAACAGGTGTAAAGAACTAAAATTATTTTGGCTGAAGTAGAGAAGTCGAAGGGGAAACTTAATAATGGGTTAAAAGTGCATGAAGTTCTGCTATACAGGGAACACTATATATCTGTCTTCCATCACCATCAATAGCAGAGCCAAAAAAAAAAAAAGGAGGGCTAACAAAGATAAGATTTAATTAAAATTAATTAAAATAGTCAATCAATTGAGATACTGGAAGTGTTAGGGATGTGAAGTCAATTTATTTAAGAAGAAATTAAGCACTGTGAATAAAAGATTTTAAATAATGAAGGGTAGAATATTATCTTTAGCTATCATGGAAAGGGGGACTTTACTAAAGTACTAAAATGTTTAAGAATCTAAGAATGTCTTCCAGTGATAATGTGAAATTTGAAACCTGTGTTACTCAGACTTGCAGAGAAACCTTGAAAGCTTCAGGGATCCTAGCATTGAGATTTCTGAGAAAAGGAGAGTATGTGATCATCTGGAGCTGCTGTACCTAAGACAGAAAGAGACAACACATTTTTGCTTCATTCTACCTTGAAGGCATTCAGATAAGCAGGCAGTTTCTCATTCAGACTGAAAAACTTTCTACCATTTGTCATCTTATACACCTATACAAATAGAGGTTGTGTTTTCATATTTAGTATTTTCTCAGGATTTACACACATCTTGAATTCTGAGATTCAATTGGAGTATATATATAATCCATAATCTCTAAATAATTGCCTAAGAGGTAAAGCTCTCAGAGTATTTTAATTAAAAAAAAATATATGCCATGGGTGCCTGGGTGGCTCAGTTGGTTGAGCGACTGCCTTCGGCTCAGGTCATGATCCTGGAGTCCCTGGATCGAGTCCCGCATCGGGCTCCCTGCTCGGCGAGGAGCCTGCTTCTCCCTCTAACCCTCCCCCCTCTCATGTACTTTCTCGCTCTCTCAAATAAATAAATAAATCTTAAAAAATAAAATAAAATAAAATAAAATAAATATGCCAGAGATTTCATGTATTTTGTGTATGTGTAGTCTATGGGTCTGTGTGTTTTGCTGTGCCACTAGAAGATTGCCAGTTTTTGAAAACAAATGCAATTTCTGACTCAATAAAGAAATTATGTATCTATTGGATTTATTATGGTTGTAAAAGAAATTAAACCCAAGAGAACAGAACTTACAGTGGTTCATAAGTGCTACTTCCTACTGTTAAGTTAATGTTTTATGACATCATTATGCAACTTTTTTTTTTATTCCCATTGGAGAATTGTCCTCTCTTCTCTCTTCTTGAATAAATAGCCTGAAACAATATACTCTGATAACTGTCCTGGCTGAAAATCATATCTGCACCCTGTTGGGAAATATGGTCCAATTTAAATTAGTATTTCCAGTAAATATACAAAAACACTTTCCAAAACATCTCTCAGGGAAGCTACATCACCAAATGATGTATTTTCTAAATAATGGAGACCAATTTACATTCATGTCATTTTGCCATCCCATTAAACTTTACAGCATATGGCATTTTTGTCAAAAGTAATGGGACAAAGGAAAAAGAGACACACTAAAAAGGAAATAGTAACTACTTTCCTTTGTATTATATTTTTGTTCCTTGAATTTTGTTTTGATGATAAATCAGATTTTTAATCTATAAAGGATAAATATGGATGCACATTTTGGATAATATTGTGAATCTGCATGCAACATTGATTCATTCAGTTTTCAACAGCATTTCAACAAATGCTGAAGCAGCAAGACATTTTATGGTTTATTATTGACAATGATAATTCATTGAGAATTCAGTAAACATTTACTGATCTCATATGGTTGCCAGCCTCTTGTTCTTACCATTAGTTACACAGGAATGAACTACATAAGCAGGGTCCCTGATCTCATGGAGCTTACATTCTATGGAGATGAGGTGAGTAGATTAAAGGAGGCTACAAAAACTTAAATAAATTAATATGACATTTTGATAGTAAAAATTTTATGAAGAAAGTGAAATAAAGTAGCATAATAGTGATTTCCTATTGATTTCCATGATGTTAGAGAGGGTTTCTGAGACCAGGAAGCTTATCTGAGGATGTGATATTTTAACTGAACCTTTCTGATAATATAGAACCAAATTCTTGAATATCTAGAGCCAGAACTTTTCAAGTGAAAGAGTAAGTACAAAGGCCCTGAAGTAAGAATTAGCCTTATGTGTTCAAGAAACTTAAAGAAGGATTCAACAAATGGCATTGGAAAAACTGGATAGCCACATGCAGAAAATGAAGTTGGACCCTTCCCTTACAACATCTACAAAAGCTAACTCAAAATAGGTCAAAGACTTAAATGTAAGAGTAAAACAATACAACTCTTAGAAAACATAGGGGAAGAACTACCTGACCGATTTTGCAATGATTTCTTGGATGTGACACCACCAAAAGCACAGGCAGTAAAAGAATAAAAAATAGATAAAAAAGATAAATTGGACTTTATCAAAATTAAAAACATTTATGCATCAAAGGACAATAGAAAATGTGAAAAGACAGGACACCTGGGTTGTTCAGTGAGTTAGGCGTCCAACTCTTGATTTCAGCCTGTGTCATGATCTCAGGATTGTGAGATTGAGCCCCATGTTGGGCTCCATGCTAAGCATGAAATCTGCTTAGGATTCTCTCTCTCCCTCTCCCTCTGCCCCCCCCCCCTAAAAATAAGAAAATGAGAAAAGACAATCTATGGAATAAAAGAAAATATCATATATCTGATCAGGAATTAATATACAGAATATATAAAGAACTAGAACTCAACAACAACAATAACAACAAAACAACCCAATTAAAAAAGTGAGCCAAGGATTTGAATAGATATTTTTCCAAAGGAGATATACAAAAGACCAACAAACACATGAAAAGACACATTCAATATCACTAATTATTAGGAAAATTCAAATCAAAACCACATTGAGATACCACTTCACACCCATTAGGATGTTTGTTATACATAAAAAAAAATAGTAAATAACAAGTATTGGTGAAGATTTGTTGAAATTGGAGCTCTTTGTGCATTGCTGGCAAGAATATTGGTGTAGCTGCTATAGAGGATGGTGTCTCCTCAGAAAAATAAAAGAAGAATTACTGCATGATCCAGGAATTCCACTTCTGGGTATATACCGAAAAGAACTGAATGCATGCCCTCAAAAATGTATTTGTTCACCCATGTTCATAGCAACATTATTTACAGTAACCAAAATGTAGAAAAATCCAAGTACCCGTAAGTGGATGAATGAATGAACAAAATATGGTATTACATACAATGCAATATTATTCAGTCCCAAAAAAGAAAGAAATTCTAATACATGTTACAACATGAAGGGACACTGAAGAAATTATTCTAAGTGAAATAAGCCAGTCACAAAAAACAATATTGCATGACACAACTTACATGAAGTACCCTGAAGACTCAAATTCAAGAGACATAAAGAATGGTAGTTGGCAGGGGTTAGGAGGTAGTTGGAGGATTCCCAATTTTCTGAATAAAGCTAAGTGATATACTTTTATATATAAGGGATTAAGAACAATCTGGGGTATCATTATTTATCAATTTATCTAAAATTGCCTTTCTTATATTAATTATAATTTGCACATTATATAACGCTTAAATTAGTGACTATTAATTGTCTTACACTGTTTTAAGTTTTATAGAGTCTTTCTTTTTAAACAAATCTTCAATTAATTACTTGGATAATGTTAAATACTTTTTAAGTATATACATTCATAAATAAATTTACTTATTTGGACATGCTATGCCTCTCATTCATTCATACAAGCATTTTTGACTATTATAATCAAGGTCAGACACAAAATAGGAATCTCAAAATATTGAACTTGAATCTAAAGTACTAAGTATCTCTTTTCTCTTTTACCTACAAAACATTATCACAAACCTAAGTAAAAAAGTTGTTTTATTATTTTAGTTAATGTTGTACAAGGTTACCTAAGAATAATACTAAATCCATTGGAAGCATGACTTGTATTCTGTACAATATACCTAAGTCACAGTCAACTGAATCTAGAAATAGTTGTGTATTTCCCTGTACTCAGAATATATCATTATGTAAAAGTTGATAAAATATATTTAGCAAATGTATCACTCTGCAAATTTCCACTCAATTTTACAGTCTAGTGTAAAGCAAGCCATTGCTGTTTCACATAAAATGAATCAACATGCTCTTGGTGTTTTCCAGAATATTCTATGACTACCCCAAATGTGGTATTACTTGCAAGAAACAGATAACTCTTAAACAAACTTTTTGAGGAAAAAAAAATTATTTCCCGAAGAAAGAGATATAGGTGAAAAAAAAAAAAAAACTTACTTGAAAAAAATAATGGCACAAAACTTCCTAAACCTGGAGGAGGTAATGAACATCCAGACTTAACATGCCTAACAGACCCAACTAAGAAGAACTGAAGAAAACCACACCAAGATAAATTACACTCAAATTGTTAAAAATCAACGACAGAGAATTTCAAAGCAGCAGGAAAAAAAGTGACTCATCACATTTAAGAGAGCCACCATAAAACTATTAGTGAATTTCTCAGAAGAAACCATGTAGGCCAGAAGGAAGTCAGGTGTTATATTCAAATTACTGGAAGAAGAAAAAAAAAATGCCAATAAAGAACATAACATCTGGCAAAACCATTCTTCAAAAAAGAAGGAGATGTAAAGTCTGCCTCATAAACAAAATTTGAGGGGCTTCATCACTACTAGACTTGCTTTGTAAGAAATCCTAAGGGAAATTTTCAAGTTGAAATGAAAGAACACTACAGAGCAATATAAAATCATGTGAAAGAATAAAGCTTGGTTGGAGGAAGAGCTAAGATGGCAGTGTCGTAGGAAGACCCAAGGCTTGTCTCATTCCCTTAAACATAGCTAGATGAATAACAAATCCTTCTGAATAGCCAAGAAATTAATCTGAGGACTGCAGAACAAACTGCAGAACTAAAGGGAGAGAAGAAGCCACATTATGGAAGGTAGGTTTAGAGGGAACATACTCCAACATCATAATGCCCATATACAAAAAACCCACAACAAATATTCTCAATGGAGACAAATTGAGAGCATTTCTTCTATGGTCAAGAACAAGACAGGGATGTCCACTCTCACCACTGTTATTTAACATGGTACTGGAAGTCCTAGCCTCAGCACTCACACAACAAAAATAAGTAAAAGCCATCCAAATCAGTGAGGAAGAGTAAAACTCATTATTTGCAGACAACATGATACTCTATGTACAAAACCTGAAATATTCCACCAAAAAAAAAATTGCTAGTACTGATACACAAATTCAGCAAAGTTACAGGATACAAAATCAACATACAGAAATCTGTTGCATTTCTATACACTGATAAGGAAGCAGCAGAAAGAGAAATCAAGGAATCAATCCTATTTACAACTGCACCAAACACCATAAGATACCTAGGAATAGACCTAACCAAAGAGGCAAAAAATTTGTACTCTGAAAACTATAAAACACTGATGAAAGAAACTGAAGACAACACCAAGAAATGGAAAGGCATTCCATGCTCATGGATTGGAAGAACAAATATGGTTAAAATGTCTATACTACCCAAAACAATGTACACATATAATGCAATCCCTATCAAAATACCATGAGCATTTGTCACAGAGCAAGAATAAACAAACCTCAAATGTATGTGGAACCACAAAAGACCCTGCATAGTCTAAGCAACCTTGAAAAAGAAAAGCAAAGCTGGAAGCATCACAATTCCAGACTTCAATTTCTATTACAAAGCTGTAGTCATCAAGACACTATGGCATTGGCACAAAAACACATAGATCAATGGAACAGAATAGAAAGCCCAGAAATGGACCCACAACTCTTTGGTCAATTAATCTTAGACAAAGCAGGAAAGAATATCCAATGGAAAAAGAGTCTGTTCAGGAAATGGTGTTGGAAAAACTGGATAGTAACATGCAAAAGAATGAAACTAGACCACTTTCTTTACACCGTACACAAAAATAAATTCAAAACGGATGAAGGACCTAAATGTGAGACAGGAAACCATCAAAATCCTAGAGGAGAACACAGGCAGCAACCTCTTTCACATCAGCCATGGCAACTTGTTACTAGATATGTCTCCTGAGGCAATGGAAACAAAAGCAAAAATGAACTAATTTCATCAAGATAAAAAGCTTCTGCACAGTGAAGGAAACAATCAACAAAAGTAAAAAGCAATCTTCAGAATGGGAGAAGATATCTACAAATGACATATTTGATAAAGGTTTAGTATCCAAAATACATAAAGAACTTATAAAACTCAACACCCCCACAAACCCAAATAATCCAGTTAAGAAATGGGCAGAAGACATGAATAGACATTTTCCAAAGACATCCAGATGTCTGACAGACACACAAAAAGATGCTCAATATCACTGATCATCAGGGAAATACAAATCAAAACTACAATGAGACATCACTTCTCACCTGTCAGAATGGCTAAAATTAAAAACACAAGAAAAAACAGATGTTGGCAAGAATGTGGAGAAAGGGGAACCCTCTTACATTGTTGATGGGAATGTAATCGGTGCAGCCACTCTGGAAAACAGTAGGAAATTCCTCAAAAAGTGAAAAATAAAACTACACTATGACCCAGCAATTGCACTACTAGGTATTTACTCAAAGTAAACAAAAATACTGATTCAAAGGGATACATGCATCCAGATGTTTATAGTAGCATTATCAGCAATAACCATATTATGGAAAGAGCCCAAATGTCCACCCACTGATGAATGGATATAAAAGTCATGGGGACACCTGGGTAACTCAGTCAGTTAAGGGTCCAACTCTTGGTTTTGGCTCAGTTCATGACCTCTTGGTGATGGAATCGAGCCCATATTGGGCTCTGTGGTCAGTGTGGAGTCTGCTTCAGGTTCTCTCTCTTTCTCCCTCTACCCCTCCCTGTGCTTGCTCACTGACTCACTCTCTTTCTCGCAAATAAATAAATAAATAAATAAATAAATAAATAAATAAAATCTTTTTTTTAAAAAAAGAAGAGGTGATATATATTCAATGGAATATTACTCGGCCGTCAAAAATAATGATATCTTGCCATTTACAATGACATGGAAGTAGCGAGTATTACGCTAAGTGAAATAAGCCAGTGGAGAAAGAAAAATACCATATAATTTCACTCATATTGGAATTTAAGAAACATAACAGATGAACATAGTGGAAAAAAGAGGGAGAAGCAAACCATAAAACAAACTCTTAACTATAAAAAACAAACAGGGTTGCTGGAGGGGAGGGGAGCAGGGGAATGGGCTAAATGGTTGATGGATATTAAGGAGGGAACTTGTGATGAGCCCTGGGTGTTTTATGTAAGTTATGAATCACTAAATCCCAAACCTGAAACTAATATTATACTGTATGTTAACTAACTGGAATTTAAATAAAAAATTGAACCACAAAAAGAAAATAAAGCTTGCTTGTAAAATTAAATATATAGACTTACTATAGTGCTAGAATCTAATAGTAGTGTGTAAATCACTTTTAATTCTGATAAAGAAGTTAAAAGACAAAAGCATAAAAATAACTGGCAATTAAAATATGTTAATGTAGGGCGCCTGGGTGGCTCAGTTGGTTAAGCGACTGCCTTCAGCTCAGGTCATGATCCTGGAGTCCCAGGATCAAGTCCCACATTGGACTCCCTGCTCAGCAGGGAGTCTGCTTCTCCCTCTGACCCTCCCCCCTCTCATGTGTGCTCTCTGTCTCTCTCTCTCTCATTCTCTCTCTCAAATAAATAAAATCTTTTAAAAAATTAAAAAATATGTTAATGTATACACAATATAAAATATATTAATAGACAAACAGGGTTCTAGAGGGGAGGGGGGTGGGAGGATGGGTTAGCCTGGTGGTGGGTATTGAGGAGGGCACATTCTGCATGGAGCACTGGGTGTTGTGCACAAACAATGAATCATGGAACACTTCATCTAAAACTAATGATGTAATGTATGGGGATTAACATAAGAATAAAAATAAATAAATAAAATAAAATAAAATGTATTTTTGTGAGTACATAAAAAATATATTAATACATACACAACATATATACAATATAAATGATGTAATTTTTGGTGTCAATAACAGTGTGTGTACAAAGTGAAAAGTAAAAGTATAAAATTTTTTATGTAATTGAATTTAAGTTGTTGTCAACTTCAAATGGATTGCTGTAAGATGTTTTATGTAAGTCCCGGGGCACCTGGGTGGCTCAGTCGTTAAGCGTCTGCCTTCGGCTCAGCCCCGCATAAGGCTCCCTGCTCTTTGGGAAGCCTGCTTCTCCCTTTCCCACTCCCCCTGCTTGTGTTCCCTCTCTCGCTGTGTCTCTCTCTGTCAAATAAATAAATAAAGTCTTAAAAAAAAAGATGTTTTATGTAAGTCCCATTGTATCCACAAAGAATATATCAATAGAAGATACAGAAAAGAAACTGAGAAAGGAATCAAAGCATGTCACAACAACAAAAAAATCAACAAAAAGAAAGCAAGAGAGCAAGAGAGGGAAAAGGGGACAAAAATGTTACAAGACAGGCAAAAAACAATGAATAGAATGACAGTACTAAGTTCTTCCCTATCAGTAAGTACTTTTAATGCAAATGGATCATTGCAAGTAATTAGACTAGATATAACTTTTGAAAGTTCAATATTAATAAGAACTGGCCTTTGATCTGACAAGAGCATAACAAACAAGACATTTAAATCTTTTTTCGTTTGATATAGTTTCAATTTATGTATTTTTAAGATATGTTCTTCAGTGGACTGTGGCATGTGGATAGATACATTATATATAATGTAAAACATTGAAAATGTTTGGGGAAAAGGGAGAAGGGGGAGATTTATTAATAATATTGCCATTACAATAAAGTCACTATTAATATTTTCTTCTCGGTATGTTTCTAGTTAGACATGTAGTCCAATTGCATATGTACCTTTATATCATTTTCCACTTGAAGCTGTATTATTACTACATAGTCTTCATATTTAAATTTAATGAAGATAACATTTTTATACTATTACCTATATTTACATAAACATATCCAAGTTCATATTTGAAAGATGTGTATAAATGAATAAACAAATAAGCAAAGGGTGGCTCAGTCATTGGGCGTCTGCCTTCGGCTCGGGTCGTGGTCCCGGGGTCCTGGGATCGAGACGGGCACTGGGCTCCTGCTTGGCGGGAAGCCTGCTTCTCCCTCTCCCACTCTCTCTCCTTGTGTTCCCTCTCTCGCTGTGTCTCTCTCTGTCAAATGAAGAAATAAAATCTTTAAAAAAAATTTTCAATAGATGTACAATATTCCATCATAAATGTAGTGCTGTTAATCATGTATCAATTATTGAAAAAAGTAGCTCTTTTTTTCACTTATGCAATTTCAAATAATATTTTTCTACTAATTATTTTCAACGCATTGTACTATCTCTTTTGATTATGTTTGCACAACTAGAATTTCTGGATGGAAGGACTTGGCTCCTGATAAATATTAAAACTTTGATTTCCAAATGTTCTGAACCAGTATCCCCTGCCAATATTAATGTATAGGTAGGCTGATTTCCCTAACACTCCAGTAAGTGGAAAAGGAGACTAGATATTTCAGGATTACTAAGGCTTTAAATTCCTGTGGTCACTATTTGTTATACACAATTTTGTGCCTGCATTATGAAACCCAATAAACTATTTTGGCCATTTAACCCCTTCATAAACTCCCTCCCTTGTTCCTCAATATTTGAATGGTTATGAGAAATGTTGGTGGTATTGATAGGTTTTTCTCACAAATGTTATTTCCTCTTTCTTTTGTGTGAGATAAGTTTTCTACCAGTATGATACAGAAATGTATTATATAAGTGCAAAACAATATTTTACTTTTTAAGTCTATTGACCCTATGGCAAAAAATGGTACTCAGTGGAATTGAGTCTGTAATTGCTAAACAATAAACAAATATGTGTGGACGAGAGGTATTTGTTATATTAAATGCAAATAAAAAGATAAATAAAAAATAATAACTGCTTGCCAACTTCAGAACCAGCTGGAACCTCTGCAAATGTATAATCTAAATGTTACTAGACTTCCAAAGATGGTTGCACTGTGAGTTATGTCTGCCTTTACATATTGCTTCACTCCTCATAGTCTCTATGATAGAAACTCTGAAGCCATGGTAGAGCAGAGAAGCTATCAAATAATCTAATTATCCAAATAGCCTAGGCACTGTGTCTCTGTCACGTGCCCTCATGAATTAAGACAAATCAATTTAATCATCAATTTCAAACTGGGTAAAAAAATAATAATTTTATAATGTATAATCAAACCAGTTTATTCATAGCAAAACTGATCATCATTCAATATTATATTTAGATAAGATACTTTAATTATACTAAAGTGAGTTATCAAAACCTCAAGCTAATCATATTTATTTTAATTCAAAAACATCTCTTCAAATACTAAGCTAAATGCTTTCTCCTTCTAACATTCCAGAGTAAGCCAGCCTTAGCCAAAATGATAATTCCAGCCCATTAGATAAAAGCTGGACTGAAGAGATCATTTAGTCTATTCTTCCACATTTTACTGGTGAAGAAGTTAGAATCATCATATGTGATATAAGGCATTCAAAATCACACATCTGGTAAGTGGCAGAAAAGAGGTAGGAAACCACATCTCTCATCTTCCAGTTAAAAGGCCTTTTCATTATCCTTCCACACCCAACCTTCCACCAACAGCAAGTTTGTTAGTGGTGTGCTTTCATCCCTTGGCCACATTTTAATTTCAGTGGGAATGAATAGTGATGGATTAATTAGATAAATAATTCCTACTAATGATGGTCTTATTCATTCATCAATTCATAGTGTTATTTTTTTAAGTCTCAGAGACACAAATTAACATGGGGCCTCAAATTTTAGGATTGTTTGTTCCAGCACTTTGAAAAATGTCACTGGAACTTTGATTGGGATGGCATTGAAGGTATAGATTGCTCTGGGTAGCATAGACATTTTAATAATGTTTATTCACCTGATCCATGAGTATGGAATGTTTTTCCATCTTTTTGTGTCTTCTTCAATTTCTTTCATGAGTGTTCTGTAGTTTCTAGAGGATAGATCTTTACCTCTTTGGTTAGGTTTATTCCAAGGTATCTTATGGTTTTCGGTGCTATTGTAAATGGAATCCTTTCTCTAATTTCTCCTTCTACAGTTGCATTGTTAGTGTATAAGAAAGCAACTGATTTCTGTGCATTGATTTTGTATCCTGCCACATTACTGAATTGCTGTATGAGTTCTACTAATTAGGGGTGGTGGAGTCTTTTGCATTTTCCACATAAAGTATCATGTCATCTGCGAAAAGAGAGTTTGACTTCTTCTTTGCCAATTTGAATACCTTTTATTTCTTGTTGTTGTCTGATTGCTGTTGTTAGGACTTCTAGTACTATGTTGAACAATAGTGGTGACAGTGGGCATCCTTGTCGTGTTCCTGATCTTAAGGGAAAGGATCTCAGCTTTTCCCTATTGAGGATGATATTCACTGTGGGTTTTTCATAGATGGATTTTATGAACTTGAGGGATGTTCCCTCTATCCCTATACTCTGAAGAGTTTTAATCAGGAAAGGATGCTGTATTTTGTCAAATACTTATTCTGCATCAATTGAGAAGACCATATGGTTCTTCTCTCTCCTCTTATTAATGTGTTCTATCGCACTGATTGATTTGCGAATGCTGAACAACCCTTGCATCCTGGGATAAATTCCACTTGGTCGTGGTGGATGATCCTTCTAATGTATTGTTGGATCCTGTTAGCTAGGATTTTCTTGAGAATTTTGGAATCCATATTCATCAGGGATATCGGACTGAAATTCTCCTTTTGATGGGGTCTTTGCCTGGTTTGGGGATCAAGGTAATGCTGGCCTCATAGAATGAGTCTGGAAGCTTTCCTTCTGTTTCTATATCTGGTCCAATGTATCATTCAAAGCTCTTGTTTCTTTGTTGATTTTCTGCTTAGATGATCTGTCCATTGTTGAGAATGGAGTATTGAGGTCTCCTACAATTAACGTATTGTTATCAATAGGACTCTTTATTTTGGTTAACAGTTGGCTTATGTAGATGGCTGCTCCCATGTTGGGGACATAGATATTTACAATTGTTAGATCTTCTTGTTGGATAGACCCTTTAAGAATGATATAGTATCCTTTTGTGTCTCTAACTACAGTCTTTAGCTTAAAATCTAATTTGTCTGGTATAAGAATTGCTACCCAGCTGGGTCTGTCGTATGGAAGGTGGATCTCCATCCCTTCACTTTCAGTCTGGATGTATCATTAGGTTCAAAATGAGTCTCGTATAGACAGGATATGGATGGGTCCTGTCTTTTTATCCAGTCTACAACCCTGTGCTGTTTTATGGGAGCATTTAGGCCGTTCATATTGAGAGTGATTATTGAAAGATATGAATTTATTGCCTTCATGTTGCCTGTGAAGACCTTGTTTCTATAGATTGTCTCTGTAAATGTCTGTTGTATATCACTCTTGGGGTCTTTCTCCTTTTATAGAACCCCCCTTAATATTTCTTGCAGGGTTGGCTTAGCAGTCACATATTATTTCAGTTTCTGCCGGTTTTGGAACCTCTGCATCTCTCCATCCATTCTAAATGACAACCTTGCTGGACAAAGTATTCTTGGCTGCATGTTCTTCTCATTTAGTACCCTGAGTATGTCTTGCCAGGCCTTTCTGGTTTGCCAGGTCTCTGTGGATAGGTCTAACATTATTCTGATGTTCCTCCCTCTGTGCTGGATCAAACAATCCTAATATTTGTGTGGAATCAGAAAAGACCCCAAATCACCAAGGAAATGTTGAAAAAGAAAAACAAAGCTGGGGGCATCACGTTGCCTGATTTCAAGCTATATTACAAAGCATTGATCACAAAGACAGAATGGTACTGGCACAAAAACAGACATATAGACCAATGGAACCCAGAAATGGACCCTCAACTCTATGGTCAAATAATCTTTGACAAAGCAGGAAAAAACACGCAATGGAAAAAAGACAGTCTCTTCAATAAATCATGCTGGGAAAATTGGACAGCTATATACAGAAGAATGAAACTCGACCCTTCTCTAACATCATGCACAAAGATAAACTCCAAATGGATGAAAGACCTCAGTGTGAGTCAGGAATCCATCAAAATCGTAGAGGAGAACATAGGCAGTAACCTCTTCAACATCGGCCACAGCAACTTCTTTCAAGAGACATATCCAAAGGCTAGTGAAACAAAAGTGAAAACGAACTTTTGGGATTTCATCAAGATAAAAAGCTTCTGCACAGCAAAGGAAACAGTCAAAACAAAGAGGCAACCACAGCGTGGAAAAAGATATTTGCAAATGACACTACAAACAAAGCACTGATTTCCAAGATCTATAAAGAATTTCTTAAACTCAACACCCAAAAAACAAATAATCAAGTCAAGAAATGGGCAGAAGACGTGAACAGACACTTCTCCAAAGAAAACATACAAATGGCTAACAGACACATGAAAAAATGTTCATCATCATTAGCCATCAAGGAAACTCAAATCAAAACCACATTGAGATATCACCTTACACAAATTAGAATGGCAAAAATGGACAAGGCAAGAAACAACAAATGTTGGAGAGGTTGTGGAGAAAGGGGTACCCTCTTACACCATTGGTGGGAATGCAAGTTGGTACAGCCACTTTGGAAAACAGTTGGAGGTGCCTCAAAAAATTAAAAATAGAGCTAGCTACCCTATGACCCAGCAATTGCACTACTTGGTATTTACCTCAAAGACACAGATGTAGTGAAAAGAAGGGCCATATGCACCCCAATGTTCATAGCAGCAATGTCCGCAATAGCCAAACTGTGGAAAGAGCTGAGATGCCCTTCAACAGATGAATGGACAAAGATGTGGTCCATATATACAATGGAATATTACTCAGCCATTAGAAAGGATGAACACCCAACTTTTACATCAACATGGATGGGACTGGAAGAGATTATGCTAAGTGAAATAAGTCAAGCAGAGAAAGTCAATTATTGCATGGTTTCACTGATTTGTGGAACATAAGGAATAGCATGGAGGACATTAGGGGAAGGAAGGGAAAAATGAAGGGGGGAATCAGAGGGGGAGACAACCATGAAAGACTATGGTCTCCAAGAAACAAACTGAGGGTTTTAGAGGGAAGGGGGATGGGAGGATGGGTTAGCCCGGTGATGGGTATTAAGGAGGGCACGTACTGCATGGAGCACTGGGTGTTATACCAAAACAATGAATCATGGATCATTGGATCAAAAGCTAATGATGTATTGTATGGTGACTAACTTAACATAATAAAATAAAGTACAATTAAAAAAAAATAGGGCCTCAATCTTGACTGCCCTAGTGATACTCAGAGCCTGGTGGGGAAAACAGATAATTACAATAATGTGATAAGTGCTGTAATAAAAGGTTTTATGAGGTGTTGAGGGCGAACAAAGGAGAAAGTTTTCTACCACTTATTGTGGACAGAGGGGGCACATGTGTGGGGGAATTCACAGAGGAATTGATTCCTGGGATGAAGTTAGATTATTTCTAATAATTTATGGATCCAGCATCATATATTTGTTCAGGGTGCAGAAGTTCAGTTTCTGAATTCACCATAAAGAGAAAAAATATTTTGATTACTAGACCAGGGGACCATCATTTTTGAAGGGAATCACCATGTCTTGGCTTAACACTACTTTTGAGAGGGGTATTTTCCTAAACCCTTTCCAATCCCTGGCTGGAATAAGTGTCTCTCTTCAGGTATGAGTCTGTCTTCCCCATCTCTTTGTTAGTTCAGTGAAATACTATACCATTAGCAGATGCTTGGTATGTGCTGAATGTCTGTTTATGGATTAGTGAATATGCCTACCCCTTGTCTTAACATATTCCTTCATTCATGCATTCATTCAACAAATTTTTTGAGCAACTACTTTTTGTCAGGCCTTCGGCTAGGTTGTGGGGCTATAACTTTAAAAAAAAAGCTCTCTTTGGGCGCCTGGGTGGCTCAGTTGGTTAAGCAACTGCCTTCGGCTCAGGTCATGATCCTGGAGTCCCGGAATCGAGTCCCGCATCGGACTCCCTGCTCAGCAGGGAGTCTGCTTCTCCCTCTGACCCCCCCCTCATGTGTTCTCTCTCTCTCTCTCTCAAATAAATAAATAAAATCTTTAAAAAAAAAAAAGCTCTCACTGTCTGATCAAGGAGACAGACAAACTAAGAGGTTGTTGTTGGTAAGTGCTTAGTGAGGGAAAGGAAAAGGTGCCCTAAAGGCATAGACAGAGGACTAAAGAACATTTCAGGTAGGGGGAACAGCATGTGCAAAGGCCTGGAGGCAATACAATATGGTATCTTTGAGCACTTTAAAAAAATTGTTAGTCTGGACCAGAGAGTATGTCTGAGGGTTTGAGATTTGCTGTCAGTCAGAATTTGCAGTCTTGGAAACTACATCTTCTGGGGATGCCATCACCTTGGACAAGTGAGACAAGCCCTCTGACCACTTGGCCCACAGACCATGTACTCAAAAAGCTCAGAGACTCAGTACACCTTCCTCTAGCCTTGTCTTTATCATTCAACATCTAAAGCATAAACCCTTCTGGCCACTTGAGCCTCTCTGGCACCATCATAATCCACCCACTCCAAGTATTTCCTTCACTTTCCAAACAATTCCAATGTGCCTTCCAGAACTTAGGTGCATAATCTGCAGCATTTCCCTCATTTTTTTTTTACCACTTCTTTAAGGATTCCCTCCATGAACTGGAACCAAGCTTTCCCCTAACAACACAGCTGCCGGCCCCTGCAACACTATTGAACCATGATTTTATGTTTCTCTCACACTCCATATGCCTCTGGAGATTGGGTATTTCCCTTGGTCCCTTTGATATTTTGGGACCAAAAGTCTCCAAACAGCTTGAAAAAAGAAAAAAAAATAGAACAACAACAACAACAAAAACCTCTGCTCCTTTAAGATACACACTATCCAGTTCCCCACCTACTCACTCTTCCAGCATTTAGTAATGATTTTGTTAAATGGTTCAGTCTTTCCTTCATCTCTACTTCCGATGTCATTCCTGATGACTTCCAAGCCTCTCAGTTCCTTGACCTCCTCACCTCCATTGAGTTCTCAATTTTCTTTCAGCAACATGTTCTCACTGTCACACCTTGGATCTTAACAGTCCCTATAACTGCCACCCTTACTATCACTGATCAAATGATTTTACTTTCTGACCAAAACTTCAACTTCATGGCTCACTGATCCCTCCATTGTATACCATTCCATCAGATCTAATTTTTATTTATTCTCTGTCACATCCAGCTTTGATTCCATGATTCATAATTTTAATAACACTCTTACAAAAACTCCAAACTCACTTGCCTTCTGTCTTTCATTCACACCATCTAACAAAGTACTAAAGTGGATGAGCTTTGTTTATTTCCATTTTATATACCTGCACCTCAGTAACACAGCTTGAAAATCTACCAAAAGGAAGATGGATATCTGTAAAATTATAATTACCAATCTTCCCTTCACAGTCAAACTTCTCAAAAGGTGAAAGTGCCTCCATTTCCTCAACTCCCACCCATTCTTTGATTTGTCCAATCTGGATTCTACAAACCATTTCTTGTTTAATATAACCATGACTTCCAGATCACTAAGTAGGCAGATATTTTTCAGTCCTCAATTTACTTGACCTCTTAGCAACATTTCATACTTTTGCACATTCATTACTTCTTGAAAAATTAATTTTTGGCTTCCAAGACACAATACTCTCTTGGTTTTCCTCTTACATATTTGTCTGACAGCATATCCAGTTGCCTACTTAGTACCCCATCCTTCCATCTCAAACTCAATAAAATACAAAGCCAAATTTATTATGCCCACCATCTGAAGGTCTCCAATACCCTTCCCAATATTCTCTATCCAGTGAATGTCATGCCCAACTATTCAGTAATGTCAAGCAAGAAAACTGCCAGTTTTTCTTGACACCCCCTCTCCTTTAGCCTCAGTATTTCATTATCAAATCTCGGGTATTTTTCTAAACCTCTAGAATCTGACTATTAAGACTTGTGGATTTTACCTCTTCTATGCTTCTTTAATCTGTTACCTTGTTAGTTCAAACTACTATTCTTTTTCCTACTTTATTTATATAGCTTCTTTATTGATCTCCTTGATTACACTTCGTCCTGGGAAATGTTATAGAGTTAAAACCAGCATAATTTAGTGATTGGATGCAGAGATGAAGGAAAGAGGAATCCTAGATGATGTTCAAGGTTTTTATTTGAATGACTAGATAGGTGATGTTTTTAATAATTGAGATAGAGACCGCAGGAAGAAGATGAGTTTTGAGACTTCAGAAGTATTTGTGCATAGGTTGTGGTTGGATACATACTGTTGGATGAGATAACCTAGAGAATATAATAAAAGTGGAAGAAAAACCAAAGCTTGAGAAGTAGGATTACTATTTTCAGGAGTATTCTAGCTTTTAATAACACTTAAAGAGAGAAAAAAACAAAAAACAAAAAACACTGCTAGAAATTTTCACCAGTAGGTATTCTTGTTGCACATAGATTCCTCAACAAATGAGGTTTTTTATTAGATTATTTACATATGTGCTAGTTGTCTTTCTTGTCTATTAAACTGCAGACCATGGAAGGACAGTGATGTGATTAGAAAAGAAATCCCACAATGTAACTGCTTTTACTTAAAAATCAAAAGTACTAATTTCAAATAAGCCTGATAATCCTACTTCGGTTTTTAAGGATTTTTTTTTTCATTTACTTGAGAAAGAGAGAGAGCACAAGTGAGGGAAGGGACAGAGGGAAAGGGAGAAGCAGATTCCCTGCTGAGTGGGGAGCCCATGTGGTGCTCCATCCCAGGATCCTGAGATCATGACCCGAGCTGAAGGCAGAGGGTTAACTGACTAAGCCACTCAGGTGCCCCCTATTTCATTAATCAATTTTTTCTCACTTTCCTAGATTACTTAGCTTGCCTCAAATATCTATCACTTTCTCCAACTCTCCTGAATCTCAGATGATGAAATTAATTCTAATTTTATAGGAAATTGAGGCTATGAGAAGAGAAACATCCAACAAACCCCACATTTAAATCTACCAAACTACTTTCTTCTATGTTTCTATTACAATTTTATCCTGTTATTATGGATGAACTATCTTTCCATCTTGATAAAGACAATCATTCCACTATGCACTAGATTTCAGGCTCTTGTCTATGTATTTTTTCTGTCTTTGTCTTTTCCTACTCTGTAATAAGTTGATCCCATTCTCCTGTTTCATTGCCAGATGCCTATAAACATGTAATAAAGCCTTCCTGTCTTAAATTCTTTCCTTGATCTTGCCCGCTACTCTAGTTATTATCACTTATCTCTGCTCCTCTTTAGAGAAAATATATTTGAACAAATTTTCTACATATGTACTCTTTACATTCTTCCATTCTTTCTGTCTATATAAATATATATGGACACAGAAAAGTGAATGAAACATAAAACCATAATTTAACAAATATTTACAAAGTGATAACTAATGTAACCACAATCCAGGTGAAAACAACAACAACAACAATAACAAAAACCCAAAGAATTTTATCAGTACTCCAGATACAGTCCCTTGTCTCTCAATATCATGTTCTTCCTTATCAAAACATCATTCCTCCCTAGGAGTACATAACTATCCTGAGTTTTATTAGAATCACTTTTCTGCTATACATTGTAGTCTCACCACATATGTATGCATCCCAAAATAGCATGGTTTGCCTTTGCCTGTTTTTACAATATGTATATATAGAAATTCATTGTATACTTTTTTTTTTGGAAATGTCTTTGTGAGATTCATCCATGGCAACATTGCAGTTTGTTCATTCTCATTGTTGTATAGTATTCCACTAAATGAATATACCAAAATTAATTTATCTCTTTTCTGTTGATGGACATAGGATTGTTCTTATTTTTGGATTATTACAAATAAGGTTACTATCAATATTCTTGTACATGTATCCAGGCACACATGCACATGAGTTTCTCTGGAATATAATATAATTAGGAGTGGACTTGCTAGATCATATGTATGTATATCTTCCAACTTGTAGATAATGTCGATTTTCTAAAGTGATTGTATCAAATTGTACTCACCTCAGAACTATACAATAGTTCCCACTGCTTTATATTCTTGTAAAAATTTAATATTTAATATTGTCAGTCTGTAAAATTTCATTCAGTCTTGTGGCTGAATTATAATGTTTGTTATTTAAAATTTATTTATATAATGGCTAATGAAATTGAATACCTTTTCTATATTGTTGTGGGCCATGTGGTTGTCTTCTTTTATGAAACGCCTATTCAGATATATTGATAGTCTTGTTCTTATTTGTGACACTTCTTCATATAATCTGTATACTAATCCTTACTAACTTTACATTTTAAAAATATCTTCTACCACATGGTAGCTTATTTTTCACTCTTATTTAAGATCCATCTTGTTTAATGAACAGGAATTAGTAGTTTGAATGTAGTTGATTTATTTAATTTAGCCAGAAATGTTTTCTAGTGTGTGATTTGAAGTTGGGAAATAATTAATTTTTTTCTATATGTATAATCAATTTTCTTTTCTTTTCTTTTCTTCTTTTTTTTTTTTTGGTAGCTTCTACTATCTTATTTTTGTTGTTGTTATGTTAAGTTAGCCACTATACTGTACATCATTAGTTTTTGATGTAGTGTCCAATGATTCATTAGTTGTGTATAACACCCAGTGCTTTCACAGAACTAATTATTATTATTTTTTGAAGATTTTATTTATTTATTTATCAGAGAGAGAGAGAGAGAGCACAAGCAGGGGAAGCAGAAGGCAGAGGGAGAAGCAGGCTCTCCGATGAGCAGAGAGTTGGATGTGGGACTTGATCCCAGGACCCTGAGATCATGACCTGAGCTGAAGGCAGATGTTTAACCAACTGAGCCACCCAGGTGTCCCTCACAGAATTAATTATTAATAACACTTTTACCACTGCTCTGTAGTGCCACATCTATAATATTTACTATGCTTCATTGGTTTACTTTTCTATTCTGAGAAAAGGGGCTTTTTTTAAACTGTGGAATCTTTAGTGACTGAAATGTTGCATGATATTTCATAGACATTTAATATTTATTGAATTAATAATTGAATGAATGAAAAAAGATGATCCACCGAAATAATTATGAAACATATCAGTGTACATTTATCATAATTCAATTATCCCAAGGAAATTGACTAGAAAAGGTAAGTATACTTACACCATTACAATATGATGACTACTATTTACATACTGAATAAATAATTGGAATTGATAAATTACTATTTGAAATATTAATTAATTTTATTTATTGTTTATTAAATTATAATTAACATACAGTGTTATATGTTTCAGGTGTACAAATGACTTTCTTAAGGAAACATCAAACTATACTATACATGTGAACTAACTTCATATTTTCATAGAACAGAGCATCTTCATTAGGAGAATTAGATATAGACTGGACATATGTTAAATTTTTTATGTCTCTTCATCAATCTTTAATCAAATTGGTTGGAAAATTTTAATTCTAGATCTAAAACAATAAGGCCCATAAAATAAATTTTTAAAGTTCTTATTAGACACTTAGAACTTTAGAAGTTAAAGGACCCTGAAAGTTTATCAAATATACTCCTTTCATTTTACAGTGAAGAAAGCAGCCAAGGAGGCAAAATAATTTGTTTAAATTTGCATACCTATTTACTAACAGGTGTGGACTACAACACTGATTTCCTAGGCAGTGTTTTTTTTTTGTTTTTTAATTGCACAAGCTCATCATGTCCATTGGATTTCAAAATACCAAGATTAAAATAGGATTTTTACTTTAAAAGAATGATTTTTAAATAACTTAAGGCACAATATAGTCTCTTCCTCTCCTCCCTCTCCCCTCTCCCTCTCCTCCTCCTCCTTCTTCTTCTTCTTTTCTTCTTCTTCTTCTTCTTTTCTTTAATTACTATATTACTACTTGCAATAATTTCATTTCTAACAGATTGCTCTTGAAGTCTGCAAACTGCTGCATACATATTTTTAAATACATTTCTATGGCTCCAGATCTACATGGATGTATAACTTGTCTACAACATAGTGATTCTAACATAGCATTTTAAAATTAAAATTTGTTATAAAACATCAGCCACAGATCTCTGTATTTATATTGCACCTTTACAATGTTATTATGTTTACCTCATGGCCCATCTACCTCTCTTCTCCTTATAAAATTTTAGTGTGTCATTTGTAAGCATTTCTTGCTTATAGTGTAACCTCTTCCCGGATGCAGTGCTAATTGTACTTTTGGATTAACTTTGCATTCTAGCTTAATTGGCTCTACTTTTATTTGAAGTGGTGCAGTTTTGAATCTGCTGACAATTTAAAGCTCCTTTTCAAAGTTTTAAAAGGAAGACATAAAGAAATACTCTTATCCAAAGTTGGCATTTAATGACTTGGTATTGTATTTAAAAACTTGGCTCTGTGTAGTGAAGTAGAAAAGTCATTTCATACCTTCTTAAATAAAGAAGACAGTATAACGGGAAATAACAGAAGGAAAATACTCTCCCCACCCAACTCTCTCATCCTCTCTATTAACAAAAGCATCACATAGAAAACAAGTATAGAAAGAGCTCATTGATCCTTTACATTCCTTGCTTTTTATGTTTTGTATGCCATTTCAAAATCTGTAGTGTCAAGCACAAAACAATATCTTCTTAATCTGCATGCATATGTGAATTAATATTGTGCTGTGTTTTAAAAATTTTGCCACATCAAAGCATCTTCTTCAAACCCATTTCTTTTTCCTCTTCTTAGTGACAAGCCATTGATATTGTGCTGCTCTCCTTTTTTCTCTTCCAGTTCTGTTCTTTCACTATTGGAGTTTAAAATATTGAATTTGGATGGTATAAGAGTCCACTTTCTAGTTTAGTTTAGAAATCTTGCTTAAGGAGTAAAATCAGCAAGATGATGACATAACAGTTTTCAGACCTTTCTCTCTACAGAAACACCAATTCTTACAACCAATAATGGACACAAGTATCTTTGTGGGACACTAGTAGTCCAGCAGAGAGGTCCTAGCATCCTGTTGGAGCAAAAACATAATGTAGGAATAAATGCATTGAAAAGAGTTACAATAATAGTTTTACTTTACTCACTGTATCTCTCTTCCAAGGCAGCATGGATTAGTGCTAAGAGATACTCCCTCAGTTTTCAACTTTTCACAAAAGAAAATAACAGTGTAGTTAATGCACAGCTTTCCTAGCCATGTTGGATGTTGTACAAGAGAACCAATTCTTTCTCACCTTACCCAGAACATTGAGGGAATTGGCTAGGCTGAATAATCTGGGAGAAGCTAGAAGCAGGGAAAAGGGGCAAGGGCTCATGGTAACCAGGGTGCAGAACCCAATAAATGTCCAGTTTCTACTAACTGTCTCACAATACCACCAAAAGACCTGCTCATGAACATTGTAGGATGCATCTTCTGTGGACTACCCAATCTATACCACATGCAATCACACTGCTATGTGTGCCCTTCCCTCTCACATAACCACGACACTCAGTGCACCCTTACAGTGGCATATGTGAGCCTCTGAAGATCATTAATGAAGACATGTAGGTGGTTAGTTCATGCTGCTGGGTTGGTAGTAGTCACTTAATCTTGAAAACTTCAGGGCAATGCCTTAGGGAAAATATATAAGAAACTCTCAGCATATGATCTGACTTACAGGATTAAGAGAAGGCATAAAATCCTAAGACTTCTTCCCCAAAAGGGGACACGAAAACTGGGCTGGGTGCATCCATAGAGAATTTCTGAGAGAAGCCCAGAATCTTTATCCAGGCTCTATAATGATAAAGTCTTTCTCTCCCAAAGCCAGGCAGTAAAGGCTATAGGAAGTGACTGCTTCATCAAATGTGAAGACAGCAACAAGAGACTTCAACGAACATGAAAAATGAAGGAAACATGACACCACTTAAGGAGCATCATAATATTCCAATAACTAAGCACAAAAAAAATGAAGATCTATGAACTGCCTGACAATTCAAAATAATCATTTTAATAAAGCTCAGCAAACAACAAGAAAGCACAAACAACTGAATGGAATCATAAAAACAATAACAAATAAAGAATTTCAAAAAAGAGAAATTAAAAAGGAACCACACAGAAATTCTGGGAGCTGAAGAATACAATGAATGAAATGAAAAATACAGTAGAGAGCTTAAACAGAAGACTTGATCAAACAAAAGAAAGAATGTACAGACTCAGCAGAGCAAGATGGCAGAGAAGTAGGAGACCTGGATTTTGTCTGGTCCCAGGAATTCAACTGGATAGGGATCAAACCATTCTGAACACCTACGAACTCAACAGGAGATTGAAGAAAGGAATAGCAACAACTCTCTGAACAGAAAAGTGACCACTTTCTGGAAGGTAGGACATGTGCAGAAGTGAATCCAAGGTGATATTCGGGAGGATAGACGGCGGGGGAGGGGGCCTCCCACGGCCGCTTCTGGCAAGTGATAGAGCAGCAGAGCACAAAATCGGAACTTTTAGAAGTCGGCTCCACTGAGGGACATTGCTCCAGTGGCTAAGCAGGGGGTGGAACCCTCTCTGGGACAGTGTGAGCTCAGGACCCTTGGGGTCACAGAAAGACCAGGGGTGCCTGAGTGCAGCAGAGCTCTGAGGTATCAGAGTGGTGACACCGGCTGCAGAGACGGAGCTGAGGAGTGGGCTCTCAGCTTTGGGTTACCACAAACCATGATCCACGGCACAGTTGGGCCACTGTTCTTCCAGCAGGGACCCAACAAGCGGCAGATCCGGGGAGACTCCCCTTCCTCCCCTGGGAGGAGCAGCTTGGGAGCACACCACAGGGATCTGCTGGGTTTGGAGATTCCACATGGGGTCGTGTGCCAGAGAGAGAAATGTTCGGTCACAGGCCGAGTGAGCACGGAGTGCGGCCAGAGACCGGGGAGATGGGAATGATTGACTGCTTTTCTCTGGGGGCTCACTGAGGAGTGGGGCCCTGAGTTCTCGGCTCCTCCAGGGTGGAGATTGGGAGGCTGCCATTTTCACTCTCGTCCTCCAAAGCTGTACGGAAAGTTTTCAGGGAACAAAAGCTCCCAAGACCAAATCCGAGCAGATTACTTAGCCTGGACCTGGCAAGGGTGGAGCAATTACTCCTCTGGCAAAGACATTTGGGAACCACAGCAAAGGGCCCCTCCCCCAGAAGATTGCAAGAACATCCAGCCAAGACCAAGTTTACCCATCAATGAGAACAGCAGAACGCCAGCGCTAGGGGAATACAACACATAGAATTCATGGCTTTTTCTCCATGATTCTTTAGCCTTTCAAAGTTAATTTTTTAATTTTTTTTTAATTTTTCTTTTTCCCTTTTTAAAACAACATCTTATCAATCCCTTTTAAAAAAAATCTTTTGTATTTTTCATTTTTAGAGTCGTATTCTATCTCTTCATAGTAGTCACCCTTATTTTTGGTATATATATATAAGGTGTTCTTTCTTTAAAATTTTGAGATACAATTTCTTCTAACAGATCAAAATATACCCCAAATCTCTAGTGTATGGCTTTGTTCGAGGCTCCTGCCTGATCACATTCTCTCCCTATTTTTTTTTAATCCTCTTCTTCCTTTTTTCAACCAACTTCTTATCTTATCAATTCCTTTTATAAAATCTTTTATAATTTTCATCTTTACAATCATATTCCATCCCTTCATCATATTAACCCTTATTTTTGTGCATATATAAGTTTTTCTTTCATTAAAATTTTGGGAGGCACTTTCTTCTAACAGACCAAAATACACCCAAAATCTAATGTGTGGCACGGATCTATGCACCAGCCTGATCATATTTGATCATATTTTTTGTTTTGTTTTGTTTTGCTTTTGTTTGTTTTAATCTTTTTTCTCTTTTTCTTTTTTCTTTCTTTGCCTTTCTTTTCCCCTGGTTTCAGGTCTTTTCTGATTTGTTTAGAGTATATTTTCTGGGGAGGTTGTTACCCTGTCAGCATTTTGTTCTCTCACTTATCTATTATCCTCTGGACAAAATGACAAGACAGAAAAAAATCACCTCAACAAAAAGAACAAGGGGCAATACTGACTGCCAGGGACCTAATCAATAAGGACATTAGTAAGATGTCAGAACTAGAGTTCAGAATGACGATTTTAAAGATACTAGCTGGGCTTGAAAAAAGCATGGAAGTTATTAGAGAAACCCTTTCTGGAGAAATAAAAGAACTAAAATCTAACCAAGATGAAATCAAAAAGGCTATTAATGAGGTGCAATAAAAAAAGGAGATTCTTTGGGATGCCTGGGTGACTCAGTCATTAAGCGCCTGACTTTGGCTCAGGTCATGATCCCAGGGTCCTGGGATTGAGTCCCACATTGGGATCCTTGCTCAGTGAGGAGCCTGCTTCTCCCTGTCCCTCTGCAGCTCCCCCTGCTTGTGCTCTCTCTCTCTCTGACAAATAAATAAATAAAAATCTTAAAAAAAAATGGAGGCTATAACTGCTAGGATAAATGAGGCAGAAGAGAGAAGTAATGATATAGAAGACCAAATGATGGAAAATAAAGAAGCTAAGAAAAAGTGAGATAAACAACTACTGGATCATGAGGGCAGAATTTGAGAGATAAGCGATACTATAAGACAAAACAACATTAGAATAATTGGGATCCCAGAAGAAGAAGAAAGAGAGAGAGGGGCAGAAGGGATATTGGAGTAAATTATAGCAGAGAACTTCCCTAATTTGGGGAAGGAAACAGGCATCAAAATCCAGGAGGCACAGAGAACCCTTCTCAAAATCAATAAAAATAGGTCAACACCCCAACATCTAATAGTAAAACTTAGGAGACTCACAGACAAAGAGAAAATCCTCAAAGCAGCCTAGGAGAAAAGATATGTAAGCTAAAATGGTAGAAACACTAGATTGGCAACAAACCTATCCACAGAGACCTGGCAGGCCAGAAAGGACTGGCATGATATATTCAGAGCACTAAATGAGAAAAATATGCAGCCAAGAATACTATATCCAGCTAGGCTGTCATTGAAAATAGAAGGAGAGATAAAAATCTTCCAGGACAAACAAAAAATAAAGGAATTTGCAAACACAAAACCAGCCCTACAAGAAATATTGAAAGGGGTCCTCTAAGCAAAGAAAGTGCCTAAAAGCAACATAGACCAGAAAGGAACACAGACAATATACAGTAACAGTCACCTTACAGGCAACACAGTGGCACTAAATTCCTATCTTTCAATAGTTACCCTGAATGTAAATGGGCTAAATGCCCCAATGAAAAGACACAGGCTGTCAGATTAGATAAAAAACAAGAACCATTGATATGCTGTCTGCAAGAGACTAATTTTAGACCCAAAGACACCCCAGATTGAAAGTGAGGGGGTGGAAAACCATTTACCATGCTAATAGACACCAAAAGAAAGCTGGGGTGGCAATCCTTATATCAGACAAATTAGATTTTAAACCAAAGACTGTAATAAGAGATGAGGAAGGACACTATATCATACCTAAAGGGTCTATACAAAAAGAAGATCTAATAATTGTAAATATCTATGCCCCTAACATGGGAGCAGCCAATTATATAAGCCAATTAATAACAAAAGCAAAGAAACACATCGACAACAATACAATAATAGTGGGGGACTTTAACACCCCCCTCACTGAAATAGATAGATCATCTAAGCAAAAGATCAACAAGGAAATAAAGACTTAAATGACACACTGGACCAAATGGACTTCACAGAAATATTCAGAACATTCCATCCCAAAGCAACAGGATACACATTCTTCTATAGTGCTCACGGAACATTCTCCAGAGTAGTCACATCTTAGGTCACAATCAGGTCTCAACTGGTACCAAAAGATTGGGATCATTCCCTGCATATTTTCAGACCACAGTGCTTTGAAACTAGAACTCAATCACAAGAGGAAAGTCGGAAAGAACTCAAATACATGGAGGCTAAAGAGCTTCCTACTAAAGAATGAATGGGTCATCCACGAAATTAAAGAATAAAAAAATTCATGAAACAAATGAAAATGAAACACAACTGTTCAAAATCTTTGAGAGACAGCAAAGGCAGTCCTAAGAGGAAAGTATATAGCAATACAAGCCTTTCTCAATAAACAAGAAAGATCTCAAATACACAACCTAACCCTACACCTAAAGGAGCTGGAGAAAGAACAACAAATAAAGTCTAAACTCAGCAGGAGAAGAGAAATAATAAAGATCAGAGCAGAAATCAATGAAATAGAAACCAAAAGAAGAGTAGAACAAATCAACGAAACTAGAAGCTGGTTCTTTGAAAGAATTAACGAGATTGATAAACCCCTGGCCAGACTTATCAAAAGAGAAATGATCCAAATCAACAAAATCATAAATGAAAGAGGAGAGATCACAACCAACACCAAAGAAATACAAACAACTATAAAAATATATTATGAGCAACTATGAGCAACTATATGCCAGCAAATTAGATAATCTGGAAAAGATGGATGCATTCCTAGAGATGTACCAACTACCAAAACTGAGCCAGGAAGAAATAGAAAACCTGAACAGACCTATAACCACTAAGGAAATTGAAGTCGTCATTAAAAATCTCCCAACAAACAAAAGCCCAGGGCCAGATGGCTTCCCAGGGGAATTCTACCAAACATTTAAAGAAGAATTAATACCTATTCTTCTGAAACTGTTCCAAAGATAGAAATGGAAAGAAAACTTCCAAACTCGTTTTATGAGGCCACCATTACCTTGATCTCCAAATCAGAAAAAGACCCCATCAAAAAGGAGAATTACAGACCAATATCCTCAATAATGTGGGTGCAAAAATTCTCACCAAAATACTAGCCAATAGGATCCAACAATACATTAAAAAGATTATTCACCACAACCATGTGGGATTTATTGCTGGGCTGCAAGATTGGTTCAACATCGGCAAATCAATCAATGTGATACCATACATTAATAAAAGAAAGAACAAGAACCATATGAACCTCTCAATCGATGCAGAAAAAGCATTTGACAAAGTACAGCATCTTTTCTTGATCAAAACTCTTCAGAGTATAGGGATAGAAGGTACATACCTCAATATCATAAAAGCCACTGTGAATATCATTCTCAATGGGGAAAAACTGAGAGCTTTCCCCCTAAGGTCAGGAACATGGCAGGGATGCCCACTATCACCACTGCTATTCAACATAGTATTAGAAGTCCTAGCCACAGCAATCAGACAACAAAAGGAAATAAAAGGCATCCAAATTGGCAAAGAAGTCAAACTCTCACTGTTTGCAGATGATATGGTATTTTATGTGGAAAACCCAAAAGACTCCACCCCAAAATTGCTAGAACTCATACAGGAATTCAGGAAAGTGGCAAGATATAAAATCAATGCACAGAAATCAGTGGCATTCCTGTACACCAACAACAAGACAGAAGAAAGAGAAATTAAGGAGTCGATCCCATTTACAATTGCACCCAAAACCATAAGGTACCTAGGAATAAATCTAACCAAAGAGGCAAAGGATCTGTACTCAGAAAACTATAGAATACTCATGAAAGAGATTGAGGAAGACACAAAGAAATGGAAAAACGTCCCATGCTCATGGATTGGAAGAACAAATATTGTGAAGATGTCAATGCTACCTAGAGCAATCTACACATTCAATGCAATCCCCATCAAAATACCATCCACTTTTTTCAAAGAAATGGAACAAATAATCCTAAAATTTGTATGGAACCATAAAAGACCTCGAATAGCCAGAGGAATGTTGAAAAAGAAAAGCAAAGTTGGCAGCATCACAATTCCAGACTTCAAGTTCTATTACAAAGCTTCATCATCAAGACAGTATGGTACTGGCACAAAAATAGACACACAGATCAATAGAACAGAATAGAGAGCCCAGAAATGGACCCTCAACTCTATGGTCAACTAATCTTCGACAAAGCAGGAAAGAATGTCCAATGGAAAAAAGACAGTCTCTTCAACAAATGGTGTTGGGAAAATTGGACAGCCACATGCAGAAGAATGAAACTGGACCATTTCCTTACACCACACACAATAATAGACTCAAAATGATTGAAAGACCTAAATGTGAGACAGGAGTCCATCAACATCCGAAAGGAGAACACAAGCAGCAACCTCTTCGACCTCAGCCGCAGCAACTTCTTCCTCGAACTTTGCCAAAGGCAAGGGAAGCAAGGGCAAAAATGAACTCTTGGGACTTCATCAAGATAAAAAGCTTTTGCACAGCAAAAGAAACAGTCAACAAAACCAAAAGACAACCGACAGAATGGGAGAAGATATTTGCAAATTTCATATCAGATAAAGGGCTAGTATCCAAAATCTATAAAGAACTTATCAAACTCAACACCCAAAGAACAAATGATCCAATCAAGAAATGGGCAGAAGACATGAACAGACATTTTTCCAAAGAAGACATCCAACTGGCCAACAGACACATGAAAAAGTGTTCAAGATTGTTCGGCATCAGGGAAATCCAAATCAAAACCTCAATGAGATATCACCTCACACCAGTCAGAATGGCTAAAATTAACAAGTCAGAAAGGACAGATGTTAGTGGGGATGCAGAGAAAGGGGAACCCTCCTGCACTGTTGGTGGTAGTGCAAGCTGGTGCAGCCACTCTGGAAAACAGTATGGAGGTTCTTCAAAAATTTGAAAATAGAGCTTCCATCAATCCAGCAATTGCACTACTGGGTATTTACTCCAAAGATACAAATGTAAGGATCAGAAGGGGTACGTGCACCCCGATGTTTATAGCAGTAATGTACACAATAGCCAAACTGTAGAAAGAGCCAAGATGTCCATCGACAGATGAATGGATAAAGGAGAAGTGGTATATATATACAATGGGAAACTATGCAGCCATCAAAGAGAATGAAATCTTGCCATTTGTAGCAACATGGATGGAACTGGAGGGTATTATGCTGAGCGAAATAAGTCAATCAAAGAAAGACATGTATCATATGACCTCACTGATATGAGGAATTCTTAATCTCAGGAAACAAACAGGGTTGCTGGAATGGTGGGGGTGGGAGGGATGGGGTGGCTGGGTGATAGACATTGTGAGTGTAAGTGCTATGGTGAGTGCTGTGAATTGTGCAAGACTGTTGAATCACAGACCTGTACCTCTGAAACAATACATTATATTTTTTTTAAAAAAAGAAGAAGATAGCAGGAGGGGAAGAATGAAGGGGGAAATCGGAAGGGGAGATGAGCCATGAAAGACTATGGACTCTGAAAAACAAATTGAGGGTTCTAGAAGGGAGGGGTGTGGGAGGATGGGTTAGCCTGGTGATGGGTATTAAAGAGGGCATGTATTGAATGGAGCACTGGGTGTTACAGGTAAACAATGAATCATGGAACACTACATCAAAAACTAATGATGTAATGTATGGTGATTAACATAACATAACATAACATAAAAAAATAATGTACAGACTCAAAAACAAATCATTTTAAATAATTTTTTAAACTTTTTAAAAAGATTTTATTTATTTATTTATTTATTTATTTATTTATTTATTTATTTATTTTTATTTGAGAGAGAGGTAGAGAAACAGCATGAGAGGGGAGAGGGTCAGATTGAGAAGCAGGCTCCCCCTGAGCTGGGAGCCCAATGTGGGACTCAGATCCCAAGATTCCAGGATCATGACCTGAGCCGCAGGCAGTTGCTTAACCAACTGAGCCACCCAGGCACCCTAAATGATCTTGTCAGAAGAAAAAGAGTGTAGAAGTATCTGACATTTATAAATATATATATATGTATAAAATCTCCATATGTGAATATCTATGTATATATTATGAAAGTCTCAGAAGGAGAAGAGAGACAGAGAGAAGCACAGAGAATATTTTAAAAAATAATTGCCAGGGGCGCCTGGGTGGCTCAGTTGGTTAAGCGACTGCCTTCGGCTCAGGTCATGATCCTGGAGTCCCGGGATCGAGTCCCGCATCGGGCTCCCTGCTCGGCGGGGAGTCTGCTTCTGCCTCTGACCCTCCTCCCTCTCATGCTCTCTCTATCTCATTCTCTCTCTCAAATAAATAAATAAAATCTTTAAAAAAAAAAAAATTATTGCCAAATCTTCCCAAATCTTGAGAAGGATATGAATATCCAGGTTCATGAGGCTCTAAGGACCTTAAATAGGTTCAATCCAAAGAAGCTTATACCAAAACACATTATAATTAAATTATCAAATTCAAAGACAAAGATTTTGGAAGCAGCAGAGAAAAGTGACTCATCGTATGCAAGGTAATCCCCATAAGGCTGTTAATGGATTTCTCAGCTGAAAGCTTGCATGCCAAGAGAGTGGGATGATATATTAAAAGTGTTGAAAATAAAACACTGCCAACAAAGTATACTTTACAAGATTGTCTTTGGGTATTAAGGAGAGCACGTGTTGGAATAAACACTGGGTGTTATATGCAACTAATGAATCATTGAACTCTACAAAAATTTATGATGTACTGTATGTTGGCTAGCTGAACATAACTGAAAAATAAAATTGGAGGGAGAGATGAAACATGAGAGACTATGGACTCTGAAAAACAAACTGAGGGTTTTAGAGGGGAGGGGGTTGGGGGGATGGGTTATCCTGGTGATGGGTATTAAGGAGGGCATGTACTGCATGGAGCACTGGATGTTATATGAAAACAATGAATCATGGATCACCACATCAAAAACTAATGATGTATTTTATGGTGACTAACATAACATAATAAAATTAAATTACATTTAAAAAAAAGAAAAAAAAAGAAACAAATAAAATCCAAGCTAGCTACTCACTAGGACTCCCTAGGGCAAACTTGAACAAGTTAGTCAACCTTTCTGGGACTTGGTTTTGTTATTTGATGAGATTAATAGAATTGAATAGCATAAGCATATTCTCAATAAATATTTTGTTATTATAAAAAATAAAATTATATCAACACTATAAAAACAGAAAAAAAGAAAAAAAAGATTTTTCCAGAAAAACAAAAACTAAGAGTTCATCACCACTAGATCTGTCTTAGAAGACGTTTTAAAAAGAGTTCTTTAAGCTGAAATGAATGGTAATAACTAACATGAAAACATATAAAAGGATAAAACTCACTAACAAAGGTACATATAAACTCAAAATATTCTAATGCTGGAATGGCATTGCATAAATCAACTTTAACCTTAGTATAAAAGTTAAAATCAGAAATATTAAATAAAATAACTATAGCTACAATAATTTGGTAATCAATGCATAATATAAAATGACTTAAATTTTACCATCAATAGCATTACATGGGAGAGGGACTAAAAGTGTACTTTTTATATGTCATTGAAGTTACATTGTGAACAGTGTAAAATAAACTGTTATTACTATAAGATATTTTATGTAAGCTTCAGGGTAACCACAAAATAAAACCTTCTTTATTTTATTTTTTTATTTTTTCTATTTTTATTGAGATATAACTGACATATAAAATTGTGTAAGTTTAAGATGTACAAAGTATTGATTTGATACACTTAAATGTTGCAAAATGATTACCAGCATAACATTGGCTAACCTCCCTAATGTCACATAATTACCGTTTTGTTTTTGTGGTGAGAACATTTAGGATCTATTCTCAACAAATTACAAGTCTATGATATAGTTCAGTTGACTCTTGAACAATGGGGGATTAGGGTGCTGGCCCCTTATGCAATAGAAAATCCACATACAACTTTTGGCTCCCCAAAATTTAACTACTAATAGCCTGTTGTTGAACAGAAGCCTTATTGATTACATAGTTGATTAACACATTTTTTATTATGTTATGCTAATCACCATACATTACATCATTAGTTTTTGATGTAGTGTTCCATGATTCATTGTTTGCATATAACACCCAGTGCTCCATTCAGTATGTGCCCTCTTTAATACTCATCATCAGGCTAACCCATCCCCCCACCCCCTCCCTTCTAGAACCCTCAGTTTGTTTCTCAGAGTCCATAATCTCTCATGGTTCATCTCCCCCTCCAATTTCCCCCCCCTTCATTTTCCCCTTCTTGCTATCTTCTTCTTCTTTTTTTTTTTAACATATAATGTATTATTTGTTTCAGAGGTACAGGTCTGTGATTCAACAGTCTTACACAATTCACAGCACTCACCATAGCACATACCCTCCCTAATGTCTATCACCCAGCCACCCCATCCCTCCCACCCCTCACCACTTGAGCAACCCTCAGTTTGTTTCCTGAGATTAAGAATTCCTCATATCAGTGGGGTCATATGATACTCGTCTTAGAAAGACAAAATAAAACCTTCTATAGATACAGGAAAGACAAAGAAAAAAGAATCAAAGAAAATCACTACAGGAAATTATCATCAAATCACAAAAGAAGATAGCAAAAGAAGAAGAAAGGAAAAAGGAAACTACAAAACAGTAAAACAACATTTAACAAAATGGCAATAGTAAGTCTTTGCCTTTATCTATTGATAATTACTTTAAGTGTAAATGGATTAAATCCTCAAAGAAAAGACATAAGTAGCTGAAAAAGTAAAAAACAAACAAACAAAAAACTTAGATCCAAGAATATGCTGCCTACAAGTAACTCAGTTCTGCTTTAAGTATACACTTAGGCTCAAAGAAAAGGGATAGACAAAGATATTCTATGTGAATCATAACCAAAAGAGGAGGGGTACCTATGCATACATCAGATAAAATAGAATTTAAGTCAAAAAGAGACAATGAGGGTGCCTGGGTGGCTCAGTTGGTTAAACGACTGCCTTCGGCTCAGGTCATGATCCTGGAGTCCCTGGATCGAGTCCCGCATGGGGCTCCCTGCCTGGCAGGGAGTCTGCTTCGCCCTCTGACCCTATCCCCTCTCATGTGTTCTCTCTCTCTCAAATAAATAATCTTTAAAAAAAAAGAGACAATGAAGGTCACTGTATGATAAAGGGATTAATTCATTAAGAGGACATAACAATTGTATACATATATGCACCCATCATTGGAACACCTAAATATATAAAACAAATGTTAATACAGCTGAAGGAGAAAGACAACAATACAATAATAATAGGGAATTTCAATGTCATACTTTCAACAATGGATAGATTATCCAGTCAGAAAATCAGTAAAGAAACAGCAGACTTGAACAACACTATAGACCAAATGGACCTAACAGACATATAAGAACATTTTATTCAACAGCACCAGAATACATGTTCTTCTCAAGTGCACATGGAACATTCTGCAGGATAGCTCATACATTGGGCTACAAAGCAAAACCTTGACAAATTTAAGATCAAAATCATATCTAGTATCTTTTCTGATCACAATAGTCTGAAACTAGAAATTAATAACAGGAGAAAAACTGAAAAATTCACAAAAATGTGGAAATTAAACAATATATTACTAACCAATGTGTCAAAGAACAAATAAAAAGGCATATTGTTGCAGGACTTTTTTCTTGGTCAGTTCCCATGGTTCTTGGTCATGCCACTTCAAAGAATGAAGAGATAGACCAAACAGAGTGGTGGGAGGCAAAGAAAGGCTTATTGAGTGATAGCAAACTATAGTACAAAACTCCCAAGGAGGGAGGGGACCCAAAGGAGTTGCCACCAGAATTTCTTCTAAGTCTAGGGGTTTTTATGGGCTTGTTGGCAGGCTGTTTCAATCTGATTAACCCTCCCTGCACCTGTCATCCAATCAGATTTTTGTCACCTATATATCATCTGGGAAAGGGAAGGCTCTTTCCAGGGTGGTGTAAAATCCTTTTAAGGCTGGTTTCCTCTTAGGGTGGGGGCCCCTTGTCCCTGCCTGCCTGCCTTCCAATTATCCTTCATCAGTATCAGAACATATCTTGAAATAAGTTAAAATGAAAACACAACATACCAAAACTTATGGGATGCAGCAAAAGCAGTTCTAAGAAAGAATTGTATAACAGTAAATGCCTACACTAAGAGGAAAGAAAAATATCAATGTAATTTTATACTTCAGGGAATTAGACAAAGAACAAACTAAGCCCAGAGTCAGCAGAAAGGAGGAAATAACAAAGATTAGGTCAAAATAAATGAAATAGAGACTGGAAAGATAACAGAAAAAAAAAATCATTGAAACTAGCAGTGGTTTTTGTGAAATGGTAAACAAAATTGACAAACCTTTAGCTAAACTAAACAAAGGGGAAGAAAGGGAGGACTCAAATGAACAAAATTATAAATTAAAAAGGAGACATTAGATTTGATGCCACATAAATACAAAGGATAATAAGAGGCAACTGTGAACAATTATAGTCCAAAAAATTGGACAACCTAGAAGAAATTGATAAGTTCCTAGAACCACACAACCTACCAAGACTGAATCATAAAGAAATAGAAAATCTGAAAAGATCAGTAATGCATAAGGAGATTAACTCAATAAATAAAAACCTCACAATAAAGAAAGGCTTAAGACTAGATGGCTCCACAGCTGAATTTTACCAAATAAAGAATTAATGCCAATCCTTCTCAAATTCCTCCAAAATATGAAGATGGGGAAATACTCCCAAACTCATTTCATAAGCATTAGCCTCATGTCAAAGCGAGATTAAGGCATTAAAAGCAGAGGTAACTACAGGCCAATATCCTTGATGAAGATAGATATAAATATCTTCAACAAAATATTAGCAAACAGAATTCAACAACACATAAAATAAACATGCACCATGACAAATTGGAATTTATCCCTGAGATGTAAGGATGATTCATTATATGCAAGTTAATAAATATGATACTCCACATTAATGGAATGAAGAAATAGAATCATATGATTATCTCAATAGACACAATTAAAGCATTTGAAAAAAACTAGTGTTCTTTCATGATAACAACTCTCAACAAATTAGATATAGAAGAAATGCATATCAACATCATAAAGGCTGTATATAAGACCATAGTGAAAATTATACTCAGCAGTAAAAAGCTGAAATCTTCTCTTAAAAGATTAGGAACAAGACAAAATGCCCACTCTCATCACTTCTATTCAACATAGTATTGGGAATCTTAGCTAGAGCAATTAGACAAGAAAAAAAAAAGGCATCCAAATAAGGAAGAAAGAAGTAAAATTGTCTCCATTTACTGATAATATTATATATAGAAAACCCTAAAAACTTCAACAAAAAATTGTTATATTTAATAAATTCAGTAAATTTTCAAAATATAAAATTAACATACAAAAATAAGTTTTATTTATATACATTAACACTGAATTATCAAAAAAAGAAATTAAGCAATCTAATTTGTAGTAGCATAAACATAATAAAATAGGAATAAACTTAAGTAATGTAAGAAATCTCTACAGTGAAAACTATAAAATCTTGATAAAAAATTGAAGAGGACACAAATAATTGGCAAGATATCTTGTATTCATGAGTTTGTAGAATTAATATTGTTAAAATGTACATACTACACAAGGTGATCTACTGATTTAATGTAATTTCTATCAAAATTCTAACGGTATTTTTCAGAAATAGAAAAAAAAACCCTAAAGTTTGTATGGAACAAAAAAGATTCTGAATAGCCAAAACATCTTGAGCAAAAGAGGAAGCATCACACTTTCTGAATTCAAAATATACTCCAAACTACAATAATCAAAGCAGTATGGTACTGGCATAAAAATAAACACATAGGCCAGTCAAACAGTATAATGAACCCAGAAATAAATCCACACATTTACAGTATTTTTTTTTTAAGATTTTATTTATTTATTTGCGAGAGAGAATGAGAGACAGAGAGCACGAGGGGGAGGAGGGTCAGAGGGAGAAGCAGACTCCCGGCTGAGCAGGGAGCCCGATGGGGGACTCGATCCCGGGACTGCAGGATCATGACCTGAGCCGAAGGCAGTCGCTTAACCGACTGAGCCACCCAGGTGCCCACATTTACAGTCTTTGACAAGGGTGTCAAGATCATACAATGGGAAATGATAATCTCTTCAATAAATAGTATTGGGAAGACTGGATATTTGCATGCAAAAGAATAAAATTGAACCCTTATCTCATACCATTTACAAAATTCAACTCAATATGGATTAAAGACTTAAACTTAAAACCCTAAACTATAAAACTTCTAGAAAAAAAGTAGGAAAAATGCTTCTTGATATTGTACTGGGCAATGATTTTTTTTTTTTTCATATGACCCCAAAGCACAGACAACAAAAGCAAAAATGGACAGCAGGATTGCATCAAACTAAAAAGCTTCTATACAGCAAAGGAAACAGTTGAATGATGAGATAATCTATAGAATTAGAGAAAATATTTGCATACCATACATTTGGTAAGGGGTTAAAATCCAACATATATAAGGAATTCAAACAATTCAATAGCAAAACAAAGCAAAACAAAACAACAAATAAAACCCAAAATCCACCCCCCCAAAAAGCAAAAAACAAAAACAAAACAAACAAAAAACCCCAAATGACCTGAATAGACATTTCTAAAAAAAAAAAAAAAAAAATCAAACACATAACCAACAGGTATAAGAAAATGTGCTCAACATCATAATCATCAGAGAAATACAAATCAAAAATCACGATTAAAAAAATTGTTACTATATGATGTGATGTATGTATTAACTAACCTTATTTTAGTAATCATTTTGCAATATATACATATAAAACATCATTACATTGTATACCTGAAATGTGAACAATATGTCAATTTTATCTTAATAAATCTGGGAGGAAAACAATAAAACCACAATGAGCTATTGCTTCACATCTGATAGAATGGCTTTTATCAGTAAGAGAAGAGGGGTGTCTGGGTGGCTCAGTCAGTTAAGTGGCTGCCTTCGGCTCAGGTCATGATCTCAGGGTCCTGGGATCGAGCCCTGTGTTGGTCTCCCTGCTCAGGGGGAGTCTGCTTCTACCTCCCACTCTGCCTCTCCCCCTGTTTGTGCTCTCTCTCTCTCTTTCTCTCTCTCTCAAATATATAAAAAAGAGAAAAAAAAGAGATAACAAGTGTTGGCAAAGATGTGGAGAAAAAGGAATCCTTGCACACTGTTGGTGGGCATGTGAATTGGTACAACCACTTATAGAAAACAGTATGAGTTTCTTCAAAATATTAAAAGTGAAATTCCCATATGATCCAGCAATCCCACTTCCGGGTATATATTCAGAGTAAATGAAATCAGCAGCTGGAAGACATACCTGCACTCTCATATTTATTGCAACATTATTCACTATAACTAAGAAAAGAAAACCATCTAAGTGTTCATTGACATATGAATGAATAATATATATATATATATACACACACACACACAAAAGACTTATTAATTCTTAAAAAGAAGGAAATCTTGCCATGAGACAACATGGATGAACCTCTAGGACATTATGTTATATGAAATAAGCCATAAAGACAAATACTGTATGACCTCACTTATGTGAAATCTAAGAAAGTTAAGCTCATAAAAGCAGAGAATGGAATGGTGGTTGCCAGGGACTGGAGAATGGGGAAAATGGGAAGATGTTGGTCAAAGGGAACAAAGTTCCAGTTATGCAGAATGAATAATTTCTGGATATCTAACCACTAATCTATAGTTAATAATACTGTGTTGTATACTCAAAATTCGCTAAGAGAGGAGATCTTAAATGTTCTCAGTATAAATACAAAAAAATATGGTAACTATGTAAGGTAATGGACATGTTAATTTCCTTGACTGTGGTAATCATTTTACAATGTATGCATTTATCAAAACATTGTGTTACACATTTTAAATATATGCAATTGTTATTTGTCAGTTATACCTCAATAAGCTAAAAAAAATAAAAGTGCAATCAGAGGAAAAATTCCTACTCAAAAGGATATTTCATCTTTTCAATAATATTATATGGCATAAGTCTGAAATATTTGCAATTCTTCAAAGGGAAAGATTAGGGACATTCACAAAGTGTGTATTTTTGAAGAACTTGTCAAACATCAGTATGATTTAAAACAACAACAACACAATATAAAAATTGAAGTAAAACTGGAAAACAGCCAACCAAGCTTATACCAGTTTTCTGACCTTAAATTTTTACAGAAGAGACAATCAGTTGTCCAGCACAATATAGCCATTTGTCAGCTTTAAGTGGTACAATTTGGTTAGATGATTCCTGGATATTTTCCCCATCTTCTATAGCCTGAAGAACAATGTTTCTGTGAGTGTGCAGAGTGGCATAGCATGACAACATGGGGAATAGTCTGAAAGCTTTATGAACATTGTCCCAATATGCTAGAAATTACTTGATACATACCCAGAGATTGTATAATTTTCTCTCTCAGGCAACTGAATTGATTTTAAGATTTCCTGGAAAAAAAATTAGTTGATCCATCAAGCAACATATATTTTCTATTTTCAAATTGTATTAATCCATCCATTCATTCATATATTCAAAATTTATTGTATTTCTCTTGGATCGATATATAAGAGTTACTTGAAGGATACAAAATATGTAAGATAATTCTAATTTTGAATAAGATAAAGAACTAGTTGGAGTTTTGGCTCTTTTTTCCCAATCCCAACACCTAAAGGAACCTAAAGGAGATGGACATTGATAGTTCTCAAACCGCAGTCATCAACAAACACAAAAATATTGAAAAATCCCAAGAAAGACCAAGGTGGAAAGGTGGGCATCCCTGTTTACAGGGGACTGTGAACTGAAGCAGGTAAAAGACCAGGCCACAGATGAGGATAAGCCAAGGGAAACTTTCTAATTCATGAATTCATTCAAAAATATATTTTAGACAACTACTATGTACCAAGTGTTGAGTACTGAGGATATAGCAGAGAACAAAACAAGTATCCCTGCCTCATGGAGGTTATATTCTAGTAGAAGGAGTCAAGAAATATACTAAGTGGGTGCCTGGGTGGCTCAGATGGTTAAGCGTCTGCTTTTGGCTCAGGTCATGATCCCGGGGTCCTGGGATGGAGTCCCGCATCGGGCTCCCTGCTCAGTGCAGAGCCTGCTTCTCCTTCTCCCTCTGCCATTCCCTCTGCTTGTGCTCTTCTATCTCTCTGTCAAATAAACAAATAAAATCTTTAAAAAAAAAAGAAATATACTAAGTAAGTAAAACATAAACATGTCACTTGTTAATAAGTAATACATAGAAAAACGAAACAGGAAAAGAGACAAGGAGTTGTAGGGAACACATGAAGATTTAAATAAGGTCATCAGGGAAGACCTCTGTGTAGAAGTTATATTTGAGGGTGCCTGGGTGGCTCAGTTGGTTAAGCGACTGCCTTCGGCTCAGGTCATGATCCTGGAGTCCTTGGATCGAATCCCACATCGGGCTCCCTGCTTGGCAGGGAGCCTGCTTCTCCCTCTGACCCTCCCCCCCCTCATGTGCTCTCTGTCTCTCTCATTCTCTCTGTCTCAAATAAATAAATAAAATCTTTAAAAAAAAAAAAGAAGTTATATTTGAATAAAGACATACAGGTGAGGGGGAGAACCATAGATTTTTCTGAGAAGAGAATTCCAGGCTAAACAAATATACTGAGGTGGTAGTTTATCTGGTATGTGTTCAAGGAATAGCAAGATGGCCAGTGTGAGTGCTACAGAATTCTTGAGGACATGAATAATAGGACATAATGTCAGAGGGATAGTGGTGAGTAAGGGCAGATCCTGTGTAGCCTTATAGGCCAATGTGAGGACTTTTGGCCTTTCCTCTTAAGTGATATGGGAAGCCACTGGAGGATTGTAAAAAGGGAGTAACATAATATGACTTAATTTTCTACAATATTACCTTAGTTTGTGTTTAAAATACAGACCAAAGGGAAATAAGGCAGGAAACTGTGTGTGTGGGGGGGGGGGGGGGCGGTGCAGTAAGAAAACTACTGGAATAATTCAGATGAGCAATATTAGGTCCTTGGCCCAGGATAGGCTTCCTCAACCTTAGCATTATTGATATTTGGGACAGATAATTTTTTATTGTGTGTATCTTGAGGAGGCAGACTGCTCTGTGTATTGTAGGATATTTTGCTAAACCTCCATGTCCTCTACTACTAGATTCCAGTGGCAATGCATTATCCGAGTTGTGACAACCAAAAATGTCTTTAGACATTGCCAAACGTCCTGAAGTGTAAAATCACCCTCACTTGCAGGAATCACTGATCCACAGCAATTTCAGGATAGTTAAGATTTTATATTCTGGGATATATTTTTAAGGTAAAGGCAACATAATTTGCTGACAGAATTTATGTGGAGTAAGAGAAAAAAAGATAAATCCAGATGTCTAAGAAGTTTGATCTTCATAACTGGAAGAATAGAGGTCATTAACTGAAATGGAAGAGGCTATAAAGAGCAGGTTTGGGAGAGGGCACCTGGGTGGCTCAGTTGGTTAAGCAACTGCCTTCGGCTCAGGTCATGATCCTGGAGTCCCTGGATCGAGTCCCGCATTGAGCTCCCTGCTCAGCGAGGAGCCTGCTTCTCCCTCTGACCCTCCCCCCTCTCATGTACTCTCTCTCATTCTCACTCTCTCAAATAAATAAATAAATCTTAAAAAAAAAAAAAAAAAAGAACAGGCTTGGGAGGATAACAACGGTTGAGTTTTAGTCATGTTAATTTTGAGATTCCTGTGAGATATCAAGTGAAGATAGTGCCCCTTTCCTTCATACTGCTCTGGGTATATCATTGCTACCATGGAGGAAGAGAGCAAGAATATCACGTCAACTCCAATCAGTGCTCAGGGCTGCCTGGGTGGCTCAGTCTATTAAGTGTCTGCCTTGGGCTCAGGTCATGATCCCAGAGTCCTGGATTGAGCCCTGCATAGGGCTCTCAACTCAGTGGGGAGCCTGCTTCCCCTTTCCCTCTGCCTGCCACTCTGCCTATTTGTACTCTCTCTCTCTTTCAGATAAATAAATAAAATCTTAAAAACCAACTCCAATCAGTGTTCATGTATGTGGGGGAAAATAGGCAGTATGAAGGTGATAATATGAGAGTAGTGCTCAAACCTAGTTGGAATGGGAAGACAACAGCACTGTGTACAAAAAGCTGACTACATATTTCTCCTCACCCTGAAACTTAGGTATTTTATGTGACACATTTCCTAGGGGATATAATGCAGACAGTGTGATATGAGCCCAGTGAAGTAAAATAAAAACAATGATAGAAAACTAGCTCCCCAAAGCACATGTCAATATAAATAAATAAATAAATAAATAAATAAATAAAATGAAATGTTTCATGATTAAGTAACTAGTTAATGAGGAAATTATATGTAAAATATTATCAAGAGCTAACTGATGGTGGAAGTATTAAATACCGAAAATTGTGGTGTTCAGCTAAAACAGTACTTTATGGGAAATTTATAGCTTTGACTATACATATCAGAAAATGGGAAAGACTGAAAATAAATGAGATATGCATTCAATCCAGAAATCTAGGGAAAGAGCAACAGAGTAAACTCAAATAAATAAGAAATATTAAATAGAAGAGGCATTCAAAATTATTTACAAATGAAAAGCTGGTCTTTTGAAAAGAATGGTGAAAAGGATAGATAGGTAACTAGATTAATCAAGAAAACTAAAAGCAAACAGACCAAATGCAGTCTGAAAGTGGGTAATAACTAAATATAAAATAGCTAAATATAAAAATGTAAAATACTATTATAACCAATGTTATGCAAATGTTAGAAAAATATGCATTTCTTGGAAAAATATAAACTGTCAAAATAAATATTCAATGAAATAGCAAAATAAATATTCAATGAAACATACAAATAATCATTGTATGTATTGAAATGATAATAAAAACTCCTGCCACTTCACATATCACTGCCAATGGCCCCAGAATAAGACAATTTTACAGCTGCATTCTACCAAGCATTCAATAAATACATAATATCTATTCCTATCTTGTACAAGTGATTCCAGAAAATAGGAAAATAAATTAAAATGATGAAGGTTGTGCAAAAAGTTTTAACAGTTTTACTGAGATATATTTAGCATTCTATTAAGTGTTGGTGATGATTTGAGGTAATAGGAAACATCATGTATGGCTAGTGAGACTGCAAACTGATGCTAATTATGGAAAGAATACTTAGTTGAATTTAAGAGTGTATATATCTTAAGACCTATCATCTTATTCTGGTCTTTCTTTCTCAGAAAAACTGTCACACAGGTCCAAAAGAAAACAAGTGAGGTGTTTCTTTTAAGTTACCTAACACGGTAGCTGTTTATTTGTTAAGTAAAAATCTACTGCTAGTATTACTTAAAGTTCTCTATTAAAAACACACATATTAAGAACCAAACTCTGGGCATTAAAATTCAGTAGGTTTGGGTTGAGGTCCAGACATGGGTATTTTGAAAAATCCTAGCATGTGATTCTGACATGTTACCCTTAGTTAAGAACTAGTGATGTGGTGGAATTAACATATATCCAAGTGCATCTTCTTTTACTTTAGTTAAAAGATTTTCAGGTGCTATGGGTGGCTTAGTGGTTAAGCGGCTGCCTTAGGCTCAGGTCATGATCCCAGCGCCCTGGGATAGAGCCCAGCATTGGGCTCCCTGCTCAGCGGGGAGCCTGCTTCTGCCTCTCCCACTCCTCCTGCTTCTGTTCCTGCTCTCAGTGTCTCTCTTATTTTATTTAAAAATAAAAATCTTAAAAAACAAATAAAGGATTTTCATAGTTCATCAAGGACTAAGTGGGGATCTTGAAGTAGAAAAAAGGGCAAAGAACACAGGGGGGTCAGGCAAAGCATTCGTTCTCTACAGTTCCCTTACTATGTAGGTTTTTCATATATCAGAGTCAGAGAAGCCAGGACATACATCCATAAATGCTAGTATAATGCTTTTTGGAACAGAGTAAGCATTTATGGATGCTTTGACATAGTTTATCCCAAATATATTGAAACCTACTCCACATGAATTTGGTTTTCTGCCAGGATTTTTTTTTTTTAATCCTTCATAATCTACTGGGTATATTTACTTTGGAGATATGGAAAGTCCACAGGACTTTTATTTCTCCCAACAGTATTACAAATTTTGTGTACAAAGAATTATCAGAAATTCCAAATCTTATAGGTCAGTGTAAGGATATAGCCTCTGGGTGCTAGAGCTCACTAATTGTTGGCTGAGAGTGCAGAGAAAATGAGAGACCCTCTACAAGTCTGTGTTTAACAATACTCCCCATTCCATCTCCCAAACAACCCAAAAAGAAGTATATCAGGTTGATCTTCAGGACTTGTGTGCTAGCTAGTGTGATCTGAGCCTTTTACCAACCCCACCCCTCAAGCCAAATGGATCAATCCATAGATAATCTGTTTTCTTGGTAATGCTTATAATTCCTCAACCATGAATGAAAATATTGCCTTACAAATTGAGAGAGCTGAAGTATAATAAGCCAATCAATCAAAAGTTTAAAAGACTGATTATGAAAGAGAGAAGGGAATGAAGAAAAGCATGAGGAAAGAGCTTAGGGGAGAGTGGATCGGCAAGAGAGAAAGAAAGGGAGAAAGAAGAGTATATATTCATTACTGACTTTGAGTATATCTAGAGTGGATACTTCTAAGCCTCTCTTGGGCAAAGACAAATACGTATGCAGGTAATATTTTTTAGCTTGACTTCTACAAATATAAACTACTATGCTTCACAGGACTTATGAAAATTTGTTCAAACCCAAGAGACTTTGTATGAAGTTTATTGAGGAATTTTTATTGAGGAATTATTACATTTTTAAATTCCAACTTGATGACTAATAGTATTTCCTATATGGTATCCTTTAAAATGATTAAAGAGTTTATGAGTAAACAGAATACTTTCCTCTATGGCTATGTTGGATAACAAAAGAGCTTCTCTACAGCCCAAATTTTTCCTATGGGCTTTCTGATGAAGTAAAGTAAATTTGCAAAATAAAAGTGAAATAATACCAAAGAGAAATTGTAGCTAAAAATAAAAAAAAAAGAAGAAGATAGCAGGAGGGGAAGAATGAAGGTGGGGAAACCAGAGGGGGAGATAAACCATGAGAGACTATGGACTCTGAGAAACAAACAGAGGGTTCTAGAGGGGAGGGGGATGGGGGGATGGGTTAGCCTGGTGATTAAAGAGGGCATGTACTGCATGGAGCACTGGGTGTTATACGCAAACAATGAATCATGGAACACATCAAAAACTAATGATGTATGATGATTAACATAACATAATAATATAATTAATTAATTAATTAATTAATTAAAATTTTAAAAACACCCTCTTTTTAGCCAATAGTTCCCTTTTTAGAGGATTTCTACTCCATACACATTTAGTTTCAGTCTGAGGTGATGAGAGAAAATAGCATTTGGTGCTGTAACATGAAACCTATACGAAAGATTATTTTTATTTGAAAGCTGCAAAATTGATAATATGAACTGAACAATGATGAAAAATTGGGTAGGCTATGACAGTGATAGCATTCTGGTGGCATCCTGTCCTCTGAGCAAGCAAAGAGTATAACTCAAAGCTTTTCACTTTTCTCTGCTTACTATATTAAAGGAAATTGGAAGAATAGGCACTATCCTTTAACAATGATAGAGTGTAGATATAAGCAGAAGGCTAAATAGAGAAAAAAGGATAAGTAATGAAATGCATTGAGGTCATGAAGTTGAACTTGGACCTGAAGTCCTGGGTTTGAATCCTCGCTTTAGTACTTTCTAGTACATGACCTTTGGCATATTAATTGTGTCCTCACTTCCTTATTTTTAAAACTGGAATATTAATACCAAATTTACAGAGATGTTATAAGACTTAGAAATAATATATGTAAAGGATCATGTAATATGTATGTGCTCTGTAAATGGTAACAATTATTGTTACCTTTTCCAGGACCAACACGAGTTTACCTAGGAAGAACTCAGAAAATAAACCCGTATTGTAGACAATGTTCTGAAAAAAACAGTGTTGCAAATGACAGTGAATTTTCCTACTTGTTTTCAAATTAACTTACTTTATTATTTTTAAAAGTTTAGCTCTTGGCTGAGGTCGAAGAGGTTGCTGCCTGTATTCTCCTTTAGAATTTTGATGGACTCCCGTCTCTCATTTAGGTCTTTCAACCATTTTGAGTCTATTTTTGTGTGTGGTGTAAGGAAATGGTCCAGTTTCATTCTTCTGCATGTGGCTGTCCAATTTTCCCAACACCATTTGTTGAAGAGACTGTCTTTTTTCCATTGGACATTCTTTCCTGCTTTGTCGAAGATTAGTTGACCATAGAGTTGAGGGTCGATTTCTGGGCTCTCTATTCTGTTCCATTGATCTATGTGTCTGTTTTTGTGCCAGTACCATACTGTCTTGATGTTTACATCTTTGTAATAGATCTTAAAGTCCGGAATTGTGATGCTGCCAGCTTTGCTTTTCTTTTTCAACATTCCTCTGGATATTCGGGGTCTTTTTCTGGTTCTATACAGATTTTAGGATTCTTTGTTCCATTTCTTTGAAAAAAGTTGATGGTATTTTGATAGGGATTCCATTAAATGTGTAGATTGCTCTAGGTAGCAAAATCCTAAAGGAGAACACAGGCAGCAACCTCTTCGACCTCAGCCGCAGCAACTTCTTCCTAGAAACATCACCAAAGGCAAGGGAAGCAAGGGCAAAAATGAGCTATTGGGACTTCATCAAGATAAAAAGCTTTTGCACAGCAAAAGAAACAGTCAACAAAACCAAAAGACAATCCATAGAATGGGAGAAGATATTTGCAAATGACATATCAGATAAAGGGCTAGTATCCAAAATCTATGAAGAACTTATCAAACTCAACACCCAAAGAACAAATGATCCAATCAAGAAATGGGCAGAAGACATGAACAGACATTTTTCCAAAGAAGACATCCAAATGGCCAACAGACACATGAAAAAGTGCTCAACATTGATTGGCATCAGGGAAATCCCAATCAAAACCTCAATGAGATACCACCTCACACCAGTCAGAATGGCTAAAATTAACAAGTCAGGAAACAACAGATGTTGGTGGGGATGTGGAGAAAGGGGAACCGTCTTACAGTGTTGGTGGGAATGCAAGCTGGTGCAGCCACTCTGGAAAACAGTATGGAGGTTCCTCAAAAAGTTGAAAATAGAGCTACTCTATGACCCAGCAATTGCACTACTGGGTATTTACTCCAAAGATACAAATGTAGTGACCCGAAGGGATATGTGCAGCCTGATGTTTATAGCAGCAATGTCCACAATATCCAAACTATGGAAAGAGCCAAGATGTCCATCGACAGATGAATGGATAAAGATGTGGTGTATATATACAATGGAATATTATGCAGCCATCAAAAGGAATGAAATCTTGCCATTTGCAACGACGGGGATGGAACTGGAGGGTATCATGCTGAGTGAAATAAGTCAATCAGAGAAAGACATGTATCATATGATCTCACTTATATGAGGAATTCTTTTTTTTTTAAATCATTAAGTTTTTATTAAAAATCCAGTTAACATACACAGTATAATACTACTTTTAGGTGTACAATTTAGTGATTCAACACTTAATTATAATACCTGGTGCTCATCACGAGTGTACTCCTTAAACACTATGACCTATTTAACTTATTTAACCTATTTCACCCCTCCTACCTCCCCTCTGGTAACCATCAGTTTGTTCTCTATGGTTTCTTGGTTTGCCTCTTTCTTGTGTCCTCCCATGATCATTTGTTTCTTAAATTCAACATGAGTAAAATCATATGGTATGGGTCTTTTTCTGACTGACTTATTTCACTTAGCATAATACTCTCTAGCTCTATCCACATGATTGCAAATGGCAAGATTTTGTTCTTTTTTATGGCTGAGGACTATTCCAGTTTGTTTATTTATACACACACACACATGCACCCCACTCTTCTTTTTTTTTAATTTTATTATGTTATGTTAGTCACCATACAATACATCATTAGTTTTTGATGTAGTGATCCACGATCCATTGTTTTCGTATAACACCCAGTGCTCCATGCAGTATGTGCCCTCCTTAATACCCATCACTGGGCTAACAAATCCCCCCACCCCCTTCCCCTCTAAAACCCTGTTTGTTTCTCAGAGTCCATAGTCTCTCATGATTCATCTCTCCCTCTGTTCCTCCCCCCTTCATTTTTCCCTTCCTTCTCCTAATGTCCTCCATGCTATTCCTTATGTTCCACAAATAAGTGAAACCATATGATAATTGACTTTCTCTGCTTGACTTATTTCACTTAGCAAAATCTCCTCCAGTCCCATCCATGTTGATGTAAATGTTGGAGATTCATCCTTTCTGATGGCTGAGTAATATTCCATTGTCTATATGGACCACATCTTCTTTATCCATTCATCTGTTGAAGGGCATCTCGGCTCTTTCCACAGGTTGGCTATTGCAGACATTGCTGCTATGAACATGGGGTGCATATGGCCCTTCTTTTCACTACATCTGTGTCTTTGGGGTAAATACCCAGAAGTGCACTTGCTGGGTCATAGGGTAGCTCTATTCTTAAATTTTTAAGGAACTTCCAGACGGTTTTCCTAAGTGGCTGTACCAACTTGCATTCCCACCAATGGTGTAAGAGGGTTCCCCTTTCTCCACAACCTCTCCAACATTTGTTTTTTCTTTCCCTATCCATTTTTTGCCATTCTAACTGGTGTAAGGTGGTATCTCAATGTGGTTTTGATTGGAATTTCCCTGATGGCTAATGATGAGGAACATTTTTTCATGTGTCTGTTAGCCATTTGTATGTCTTCTTCAGAGAAGTGTCTGTTCATGTCTTCTGCCCATTTTTTGACTTGATTATTTGATTTTTGGGTGTTGAGTTTGAGAAGTTCTTTATAGATCTTGGATACCAGCCCTTTATCCACAGTGTCATTTGCAAATATCTTCTCCCATTCTGTGGGTTGCCTCTTTGTTTTGTTGACTATTTCCTTTGCTGTGCAGAAGCTTTTTATCTTAATGAAGTCCCAGAAGTTCATTTTCACTTTTGTTTCACTAGCTTTTGGAGATGTATCTTGAAAGAAGTTGTTGTGGGCGATGTCAAAGAGGGTACTGCCTATATTCTCCTCTAGGATTTTGATGGACTCCTGTCTCACATTGAGGTCTTTCATCCGTTTTGACTTTATCTTTGTGTGTGGTGTTAGAGAATGGTCGAGTTTCATTCTTCTGCATGTGGCTGTCCAATTTTCCCAGCACCATTTATTGAAGAGACTGTCTTTTTCCCATTGCATGTGTTTTCCTGCTTTGTGAAAGATAATTTGACCATAGAGTTGAGGGTCCATATCTGGGTCCTCTATTCTGTTCCATTGGTCTATATGTCTGTTTTTGTGCCAGTACCATGCTGTCTTGGTGATCACAGCTTTGTAATATAGCTTGAAATCGGGCAATGTGATGCCCCCAGCTTTTTTTTTCTTTTTCAACATTTCCTTGGCGATTTGGGGTCTTTTCTGATTCCATACAAATTGTAGGATTATTTGTTCTAGCACTTTGAAAAATGTTATTGGAATTTTGATCGGGATGGCATTGAAGGTAAAAATTGCTCTGGGTAGCATAGACATTTTAACAATGATTATTCCTCTGATTCATGAGCATGGAATATTTTTCCATCTTTTTGTGTCTTCTTCAATTTCTTTCATGAGTGTTCTGTAGTTCCTAGAGTATAGATCCTTTACCTCTTTGGTTAGGTTTATTCCAAGGTATCTTATGGTTTTGGATACTATTGTAAATAGAATCGTTTCTCTAATTTCTCTTTCTACAGTTGCGTTGTTAGTGTATGAGAAAGCACCTGATTTCTGTGCATTGATTTTGTATCCTGCCACATTATTGAATTGCCATATGAATTCTAGTAATTTGGGGGTGGAGTCTTTTGGGTTTTCCACATAAAGTATTATGTCGTCTGTGAAAAGAGAGAGTTTGACTTCTTCTTTGCCAATTTGAATATCTTTTATTTCTTTTTGTTGTCTGATCGCTGTTGCTAGGACTTCTAGTGCTATGTTAAACAATAGTGGCAAGAGTGGGCATCCTTGTCGTGTTCCTGATCTTAAGAGAAAGACTCTCAGCTTTTCCTCGTTGAGGATGATATTCACTGTGGGTTTTTCATAGATGGATTTTATGAACTTGAGGAATGTTCCCTCTATCCCTATACTCTGGAGTTTTAATTAAGAAAGGATGTTGTATTTTGTCAAATGTTTTTTCTGCATCAATTGAGAGGACCATATGGTTCATCTCTCTCCTCTTATTAATGTGTTCTATCAAATTGATTGATTTGCAAATGTTGAACCACCTTGCATCACAAGGATAAGTCCCACTTGGTCGTGGTGGATGGTCCTTTTAATGTATTGTTGGATCCTATTAGCTAGGATTTTTGTTGAGGATTTTGGAATCCATATTCATCAGGGATATCAGTCTGAAATTCTTTTTGATGGGATCTTTGCCTGGTTTGGGGATTAAGGTAATGCTGGCCTCATAGAATGAGTCTGGAAGCTTTCCTTCTGTTTCTATTTTCTGAAACAGCTTCAGTAGAATAAGTATTATTTCTTCTTTGAATGTTTGGTAGAATTCCCCAGGGAATCCATCAGGCCCTGGACTCTTGTTTTTTGGGAGGTTTTGGATCACTGCTTCAATCTCGTTACTGGTTCTTGGCCTATTCAGGTTGTCAATTTCTTCCTGTTTCAGTCTTGTCAGCTTATAGGTTTCCAGGAAGGCCTCCATTTCATCCAGATACTCAGTTTATTGGCATAGAGTTGTTGATAATAATTTCTAATAATTGTTTCTATTTCCTTGGTGTTAGTTGTGATCTCTCCCCTTTCATTCATAATTTTATTAATTTGGGTCCTTTCTCTTTTCTTTTGGATAAGTCTGGCCAGTGGTTTATCAAGTTTATTAATTCTTTCAGAGAACCAACTTCTAGTTTCGTTGATCTGATCTATTGTGTTTCTGGTTTCTAATTCATTGATCTCTGCTCTAAATTTAATTATTTCTCTTCTAATGTGTTGCTTTTTCTCTAGTTCTTTAAGGTGTAGAGTTAGTTGGTGAATTCAGGATTTTTCTATTTTTTTGAGTGAGGCTTGGATGGCTATGTATTTCCCCCTTAGGACCGCCTTTGCAGTATATATGAGGAATTCTTAATCTCAGGAAACAAACTGAGGGTTGCTGGAGTGGTGGGGGTTGGGAGGGATGGGGTGGCTGGGTGAGGGACCCTAGGGAGGATATGTGCTATGGTGAGTGCTATGAATTGTGTAGGAGTGTTGAATAACAGACCTGTACCTCTGAAACAAATAATACATTATATGTTAAAAAAAAAAGAAGATTGTAGGAAGGGAAAAATTGAAGGTGGGGAAATTGGAGGGAGAGAAAAACCATGAGAGACTATAGACTCTGAGAAACAAACTGAGCATTCTAGAGGGGAGGGGGATGGGGGGATGGGTTAGCCTGGTGATGGGTATTAAAGAGGGCACTTATTGAATGGAGCACTGGGTGTTATACACAAACAATGAATCATGGAACACTACATCAAAAACTAATGATGTAATGTATGGTGATTAACATAACATAATAAAATTTTTAAAAATAAAAAAAAGTTTAGCTTTCACTGCTTTAGGAAGAAAATTGAGTTTTAAGTCATAAATAATTATTAAACTGATGCATGGTATAGGAGAATAGAGCGATGTTTAAGAGTACCATAGGTAAACTAATCTGGAATATTTAAAAAGTTGAGATATTATGACTACATTGTAGTTTCCTTCTTTGTTGAGAAATTAGTTTTTTTTTTCATAGCTGTGCTCAAAGTGAAAATCTGTAAATGTAAATGTAGACCACATTGCATAGATTTCTTAAAAAACATTTCTTCACAAAGCAATCAATGTATCTGGCAAAGTATCTGGCCAAAAATAAAATAAATTTATAAAATTTCTCTAGGGCAAAGAAATACTGTGTGTATGTTTAATTTGAAATAGAATAAACCAGATAAATTTATGTACTTCAGTATTCTGTGGTTACAACTATTTTTCATAACCTTAGATTAATATTATACAAATTTATGAAGCAAAACTTATTACCACCTTGGATGCTTAATTTATGTGACTAAAGCAATTAAAACTTATTTATTTCATTTATAGATATGATTACAAAGATAACTCTAAAATTTCACACAAAACAAATCATAGATGCTTTAAAAACACTCAGGCCATTACTGAATGAAAAATGGATAAATAGAATGGAATAATGAATAGTAGAGGCCTCTTCTCAAAAGATTAAAGAATAGGCAACCTATCAATTCTATGTTAGGAGTTGCAAGAGCAAATTATTCTATATAAAATCTGGAATCTAAGAGAAATTGATAAAAGCAGATTCAAAAATCCTGCCACGGTCCAGCATTGAAAATTTAATGTTTTCTCTATTATTTTCAAGTACAAATTACATGTTCCTGTCACTGGATAAGAGTTGGGGGGGGTGTTTATCTGAGAGCAAGAATGGAAAACTCTCAGGTCAGTGGGGGCTTAGATTTCCCAGTTCATGCATCCTACTAGGGAAGAAAGATGAGTTGAGTGGGTGCTCTCCTAAGAATCAGGCAGGAGAGGCCTATGAGCTCTCTGCCAACTGGGAGAGTCATACCTGAAATAGTTTGTGCTAGGCAAACTTTGAATGACCCACAAAATCTCTGCCCCATGGTGAGTATGACCCATATAATTACCTTCCATTAAGGATCTGTGAATATAATTGGATATTACTCCCTCATTTGGAATACTAATCAGTTGACTTTGAGATACACAACAGGAAACTAATTCTAGGTGGCCCTGGTGTTTCAGAGAAAGATTTAAAAGATGAAGGGAGTTTCAAAAAAGTCTGGTCTTGCTGGTTTTGAAAATGCAGCCCATTTGAGCTCAACAGCTGGAAAGAAATGAAGTATGCCAGCAACCACACGGACTTGGAAAAGGAGCCTGAGCCTCAGAGGAGACCCCAGCTCTGGCCAACACTGATTTCAGTATGATGAGGGCCTGAGAAGAGGACCCAGCTATTGAACGCCTAAACTCTTACTCATGGAAACTATAAGATGATAATGAATTTGTATTGTTTTAAACCAATAAGTTTGTGGTAATTTGCTATGCGGCAATAAAAAACTAAAGCACAGTCTAATTATGCTTTGCCAAAAAGGAAGCCCGAGCTAAAACAGAAAAAATAAAATGTAACCAAGAATAATTTGGCATATGCAAATATGAAGAAGAAAGTGAAAATGAAAATGGAAAGTGAAGGATCAAAGGTGAAGTTGCCAAAACTATCAAGAGGAGGACAAATTGAGGAGAACGAAAGGAAGGCGGGGAGGATACTAGACAAGGGTCGGGATTTGTTCTGGACTACTCTGACAAAGTAATGTGAATAACTTTTGTTTTAGAATGCAGATTTTAAAAAACACTTTTCTGCCCTACTAGATAGATAAATGCTACTAAGTATCTATCACTGATTTTTAGAACAATAAGAAAGTCATAGTGTTAATGCTGGACCTAAACAAACTGGGCAAGAGAAACTGTAATGAAACATAGTAGATATTTATGGAGAGGGAAAAATGATTCACAAAGTGGTGAGAAGGATGCTACACAAAGTGGTGAGAAGGAAGGAAGTTTTAGTAAGCTTAGAATGGGTCATCAAATTAGTAGCAGGTTTCTATAATGAAAAATATGATACATGTTTGGATTTTTTTTTGTTTTTTATTTCTATTTTTTATTTAGAAGTTTTTATTTAAATTAATTAGTTAATATACAGTGTGATATTAGTTTCAGGTATACAATATATTGATTCAACATTTCCATACCACCCCCGGTGTTCATCACAAGTGTACTCCTTAATCTTCATCACTTACTTCACCCAACCAAACACTTACCTCCCCTCTGGTAACCATCAGTTTGTTCTCTATAGTTAAGAGTTGGTTTCTTGGTTTCTCTCTCTCTCTCTTATTTTTTTCCTTTTGCTTCTTTGTTTTCTTTCTTACATTCCACATATGAGTGAAATCATAAGGTATTTGTCTTTGACTGACATTTCATTTAGTGTTAAACTCTCTATCTCTATCTGTGTCCTTGCAAATGGCAAGATTTCATCCTTTTGTGGCTGAATAAAATTCCATTGTATATATATACCACCTCTTCCTTATCCATTCATCAATTTCATCAGTCAGTGGACACTTGGGCTGCTTCTATATCTTGGCAATTGTAGATAATGCTGCTATAAGCATAGGGATGCATGTATCCCTCTGAAATAGTATTTTTGTATACTTTGGGCAATTACCTAGTAGTACAATTGCTGCGTTGTAGGGTAGTGCCTGTAATGGTTTATTTCTTTTTTTTTTCTTTTCAATTTAGGAACTACCCATACTGTTTTCCAGAGTGCCTGCACCACTTTGCATTCCCATCAATACTGCAAGAGGGTTCCCCTTTCTGCACATCCTTGCCAACACCTGTTGTTTCATGTGTTGTTGATTTTAATGATTCTGACAGGTATGAGGTATTATCTCATTGTAGTTTTGATTGGTATTTCCCTGATGTTCAGTGATGTTGAGCATATTTTCATGTGTCTGATGGCCATTTGTATGTCTTCTTTGGAAAAATGTTTGTTCATGTCTTCTCCCCATTTTTTAACTGGATTATTTGTTTCTTGGGTGTTGAGTTTTATAAGTTCTTTATATATTGTGGATTCTAACCCTTTATCACACATCATTTGCAAATATCTCCCTCCATTCAGCAGGTTGCCTTTTAGTTTTGTTTATCATTTCCTTTGCTGTGCAGAACTTTTTATTTTGATGAAGTCCCAATAGTTTATTTTTTTCCCTTGTTTCCTTTGCCTCAGGAGGCATATCTAGAAATAAGTTCTTACAGCCAACATCAAAGAGGTTATTGGCTGTGTTCTCCTCTAGGATTTTGGTTGTTTCCTGTCTCACATTTAGGTCTTTCATCCATCTGGAACTTATTTTTCTGTGTGGTGTAAGAAAGTGGTTAGCTTCATTCTTTTGCGTGTTGCTGTCCAGTTTTCCCAACACCATTTGCTGAAGAGACTATCATTTTCCCTGTTGGGTATTCTTTCCTGTTTTGTTCAAGATTAATTGACCATATAGTTGTGGGTTCATTTCTGGGTTTTCTTTCTGCTCCATTAATCTATATGTTTATTTTTGTGCCAGTACCATACTGTCTTGATCACTACAGCTTTGTAATATAAATTGAAGTCCAGAATTGTGATGCCTCCATCTTTGCCTTTCCTTTTCAAGATTACTTTGGCTATTTAGGGTCTTTTGTGGTTCCATACAAATTTTAGAATTGTTGGTTCTAACTCTGTGAAAAATGCTGCTGGTATTTTGATAAGGATTGCATTAAATGTGTAGATTGCTTTGGGTAGTAGAGATTCCTTGAAAATATTTGTTCTTCCAAACCATAAGCATGGAATATCTTTCCATTTCTTGGTGTTATCTTCAGTTTCTTTCATCAGTGTTTTATAGTTTTTGGAGTACAGGTCTTCCTCTTTGGTTAGGTTTATTCCTAGGCATCTTAGGTTTTTGTGGGCAATTGTAGATGGGAGTGATTCCTTCATTTCTCTTTCTGCTGCTTTATTATTGGAGTACAGAAATCCAACAGATTTTTGTATGTTGACTTTATATCTGTGACTTTATTGAATTCGTGTATCAGTTCTAACAAGATTTTGGTGGAGTCTTTTGGGTTTCCAATACAGAGTAACCTGCCATCTGCAGATAGTGAAAGTTTTCCTTCTAATTCCGACATCTTATTAATGTTCATATTGATTAGGTCTCTGGCAGTCGGTACTGTCTCTTGTTCTTTTTTTTTTTTTTTGAGGTGATTTTTTCCATCTTGTCATTTTGTCCAGAGGAGAGTAGATGAATGAGAGAACAAAATGCTAACAAGGTAACAACATCCCCAGAAAATATACACTAAACAAATCAGAAGAGACCTGAAACCATGGGAAAAGAAAAGGAAAGAAAGAAGAAAAAGATAAAAACAGACAAACAAACAAAACAAAATACAGAATATAATCAAATATGGTCAGGCTGGTGCATAGATCAGTGCCACACACAAGATTTTGGGTGTATTTTGGTCTGTTAGAAGAAAGTGCCTCCCAAAATTTTAAAGAAAGAAAAACTTATATATGTACAAAAATAATGGTAAATATGATGAAGGGATGGACTATGACTGGACAGATAAAAATTATAAAAGATTTTACAAAAGGTATTGATAAGACATTGGTTGAAAAAAGAAAGAAAAGGAATTACAAAAAAAAAAGGGAGAGAGAATGTGTTCAGGCAGGAGACTCGAACAAAGCCATACACTAGAGATTTAGGGTGTATTTTGGTCTGTTAGAAGAAACTGTATCACAAAATTTTAAATTTTAAAGAGAACAACATATATATATATATATATATATATATATATATATATATATATATATATATATACCAAAAATAAGTTTAACTACTAGAATAGGACTCTAAAAATGAAAAATAAAAAAGATTCTTAAAAAAGGGATTGATAAAATGTTGGTTGAAAAAGGGAAAAAGAAAAATTAAAAAAAAGAAAGAAAAAGAAAAAAAGAAAATAAAAAAAATTAACTTTGAAAGACTAAAGAATCAGGGGGAAAAAAGCCATGAATTCTATGTGCTGTATTCCCCTAGTGCTGGCCTTCTGCTCTTCTCATTGATTGGTAAACTTGGTCTTGGCTGGCTGTTCTTGCTGATCTTCTGGGGGAGGGGCCTGTTGCCGTGGTTCTCAAATGTCTTTGCCTGAGGCAGAATTGCCCCACCCTTGCAGGGGGCGGGCTAAGTAATCTGCTCAGGTTTTCTCTTGGTAGCTTTTTTTCCCTGCAAGCTTTCCGTACAGCTTTGGAGGATGAGAGTGAAAATGGCGGCCTCCCAATCTCTGCCCCGGAGGTGCTGAGAACTTGGGGCTCCACTCCTCAGTGAGCCCCCCAAGAAAAGTAGTCAATCACTCCTCTCTCCCTGGTCTCCAGCTGCACTCTGTGCTCACCCGGCCTGTGACCGAGCATTTCTCTCTCTGGCACACGACCCCGTGTGGATTCTCCAAACCCAGCAAATTGCTGTGGTGTGCTCCTGTGCTGCTCCCACCAGGGGAGGAAGGGGAGTCTCCCTCGATCTGCCACTTGTTCAGTCCCTGCTGGAAGAGCAGTGGCCCAACTGTGCCGCAGATCACGGTTTATGGCAACCCCGAGCTGAGAGCCCACTCCTGAGCTCCGTCTCTGCAGCCAGCTTCCCTGCTCCAATACCTGGGAACTCTGCCACACTCAGGCACCCCCAGTCTTTCTGTGACCCCAAGGGTCCCGAAACCACACTGTTCCAGCGAGGGTTCCACCTCCCACTGAGCCACTGGAGCGATGTCCCTCAGTGGAGCAGACTTCTAAAAGTTCCGATTTTGTGCTCTGCTGCTCTATCCCTTGCCGGTAGCGGCGGATGGAGGCTCCCTCCCCCTGCTGTCTATCTTCCTGAATATCACCTGGGATTCACTTCTCCACATGTCCTACCTTCCAGAAAGTGGTCACTTTTCTGTTCAGAGAGTTGTTGCTATTCTTTTCTTTCATCTCCTGTTGAGTTGGTAGGTGTTCAGAATGGTTTGATCCCTATCTAGCTGAATTCCTGAGACCAGACGAAATTTAGGCCTCCTACTCCTCCGCCATCTTGCTCCTCTAGCCCCTATGTCTTTTTGTTGGAGTGTTTAGTCCATTTACATTCAAAGTAAGTATTGATAGATATGTATTTATTGACATTTTATTACTTGTTTTTCTTTGCTTTTGGAGATTTTTTCTGATCATGTGTTTGTCAATTTTTGGTCTCTCTTTTGCACTTAGTGAGTACCATTTCATATTTCTGGCTGGGCTACTGTAGTGGTTATGAACTCCTTTAGTTTTTGTTTGTCTGGGAAACTCCTTATCTCTCCTTCTATTCTGAAGGATAGACTTGCTGAATAGAGTATTCTTGCCTGCAGATTTTTCCCATTCAGCACTTTTAAATATCATGCCACTCTCTTCTGACTTGCTAAGTTTCTATTAAGAAACTGCCAGCTAGACTTATGGGTTTTCCCTTATAAGTTAAAGACTTCTTTTATCTTGCTGCTTTTAAGATTTTTTTTATCACTATATTTTGCAAATTTAATTATAGTATGTCTTGGTGTTGGCCTTCTTTTGTTGACTTTGATGGGAGTTGTCTGTTCCTCCTGCATCTGTATATCTGTTTCCTTCCCTAGATTAAGGAAGTTGTCTGCTACTATTTCTTGAAATAAATTTTCTGCCCCCTTTTCTCTCTCTTCTTCTGGGATTCCTATAATACAAATGTTATTATTTTTGATGGAGTCAGAGTTCCCTAAGTGTATTCTCATGTTTCATAATTCTTTATCTCTGTTGTTCAACTTTATTATTTTCCATTATTTTGTCTTCTACATCACTAATCCATCCCTCTGCTTCTTTCACCCTTCTGTTCATTGCATTAAGCCTGTTTTCAATCTCATTTCTATCATTCTTCATCTCTGATTGATTCTTTTTTAAAACAGTTTTTAACTGTTTTATCTCTGTGGAAAGGGTCTCACTGATGTCTTCTATTCTTTTCTCAAGCCCAGTAAGTATCCCTATGATTGTTGCTCCATCAAGCATGTTACTTATATCTATTTTGCTTAGATCCCTGTGGCCTTATCTTATTCTTACATTTTAGATAAATCCCTCCATCTTGACATTTTTTAAGTCTCTGTCTTCTTTGTGTTAGAAAGGCCAGTTATGTCTCATGCTCCTGAAAGTAATGGCCTATGAAGAGGTCATGTAATGCTCAGGGCCTGGCACTTCAGAAAGTGTTTCCAAGTTTGCTGAGTGCCCTCTGGTATTGTGTTGTGGCTGCTCTATGCTTCAGGCCCATTGTCTGCAGAGGCACTCCTTGCCAGTTATGGGTGGTGTTTTGCCCCTGGCCTGAATGTGGCAAGTTTTAACTGGTGTACTCTGATCTACTTGTGAATTGAGACCTGACACCAACTCCACCAGACCTCAGGCTCTGCAGAACTCTCTGATCAAGAGATGTGGTGTGGGAAGGGGTTTGTGCTGCTCTTCTGGCAGAAGGCCCTTCCTTGCTGGGACTAAGGCAAGCTTGACATAGAAGTGGAGTCCTGCCTGAGTGCAGGGAGGTGGGGCTTGGTGTAAGCAAGTTAGGCAACCAGTGTCCTTGTTGAGCTGCTTCTCTCAGGTGGCTCTGTGTTTATGCTGAGGGGTGAGGGAGGAAAACGATGCCACCCAGCTCCTTTGTTCCTGTAGAGGTATCTTCTTGAATGCTAACTCTCAGGTATGTGCTTCAAGAATGAATAATATCCACACTGTATGCCCCAGGTGTTTTTCAGATCTCTGTTTCCATATTGTCTGCCACTGGATTATTTGCCTGCTTTGTCTACTGGAGCAGCCCTCTGAGCTCTATCCTCACCAAGCTCTGTGAACTTAAAACCCAGGCTTTAAGCCCCACTCTTTGCAACAACTCACAAAATTTAGTCCCTCTTGTTTTCCAAGCTAATTGCTTTGGGGAAATGTTCTTGTGCATTTCCCTGTGTGCTCCTCTTTTTCCACCCTTCTCCTTGGCTCCCTCCCCTCCCCAGCACCCATGATCTATTTCTCCCCTAAATCACATCTTCACACTTCCTTACTTCTTGGATGTAGCCTCTTCTCTCCTTTTAGTTATTAAGTTTGTTTTGTCAGTCTTCAGGTCAACTTCTGGGGTACTTAGGATGATTTGATAGTTATCTAGGTGTGTTTGTGGAATTATATGAGCCAGGGTCCTCCTATTTTGCTGCCATATTCCTCTCAAAGGAGCCCCTAGTCCTTTTATAAGTCTGACACCTTTTTGTTGAAAGATATACCTAACTGATGTCTACTGTTTTCTTACCAGGATTTTGAAGCCTTTCCTGCCCAAACTTCCCATTACTGTGCTCTAGTTACCCATTGTGATGTCCAGATAGTTATCTTTACCTTTTATTCATTATAAAGTACATGCCTGGAGCACAAAATTCTATCACGTACTCATGCATACTATATTTTACCCAACAGAGTAATTTATCCCTTGGTGACTACTTCTGGGACTGTTTCTCCAGTACTTTCCTTGACTTAGAAAGTACATGTAAATGCATTAATACTCTGTGAGGAAAATGGGTCATGCCTATTAAAAAGTGAGACAGAACATTTTAACTATATCCCTTTAAACTGTTATCACCATTTGCTATGATACATTTATTTAAATTTCCTGTAATTTTAGTAAATTGGGGACAAAGATCATGATCATAATAGCTTGCTGATTTTAAAATGTAGTGCAGGTGTGGGCCACAGATAAAGAGTATTAGAATCATTTGAGGATGACTTGTTATAAATTTGTTTCCAGGTCTCAACATCATCTTTGACTTTGCATGTAGGAAATTGCATTTAAAACAGGCTCCTCAGATGATTCTTGTGAATGAAAAATTTTGAAAACCTTGGAATTAGAACATTTTAGAGATGTAATATAAATCTTGCACATTTTGTTCATTATTGTTGTAATAAATTGTGGAAAATGTGAAAAAAGTTACTACTTATTAATGTATTAATTAATGTCCCCTATCTATGTCACTATTTTCATGTAAATTTCAAGTTCACAACCTAAGAAGTATTCTTTCAACAATATTATGCACTTGTATGGAAGAACATGACTGCTGATATCAGATTGGCTTTTTATAAGATTAGTTCTTTTTCATGACCAACATTTAGAGATAATCAGTATAGAAAAGATGACAGTAAGGATAAGACAATAAGAAAGCTAAGTAAATATGGTTTGTAAATACACTTTATAAGGAGTATTTGTAAGAAGATAAATTCTTTTGGCCAGCCTGGAGACATGAAATATATGTTACAAAGTGATGGATGCAAAACAAACACTACTCACTGATAAGAGAGAGTTATTAATATATTACTATATTTGTTTATTGTTAGTTTAGAAATTGGATAAACCAAACTTGCAAGTAGTTGACTTTTATTGCCAGTGTTAGGGCTGGTCAGTGTGTTTTCACATATTTATTGAGAGAAACATATCTCACTGAATCTTAATTCATGATTCATGTCCAATCAATAAGCTATTACAATAGAAATAAACAACTTAAAATCTTTCAAATTTTCTCTTCTAAGATCTCCAATAAAAAGCAAATTTCACTTTTATTTGCTTAAATAAAAACAGGAGTGAGTCTGGTTAAGGTTTTTTGTACGTGTGGAACAATATTTCCCTATATAGCACTATTAAACACAACTGAAGGTATCTAATTTCAATATTTGAAATGGTCTGAAAGAATGCTCCTCTCAAAATAATGAAAATATTTGATAAATAAAAATGTTATTTGGGAGAAAATCACCACAATTTCTATATGTAATTTGTAATTTCTATCCACAAGTGGAATTAAAATAAAACAATATAAAAATAATACAGCTGTTGAATGTTATAAGGAAAAGTATCTTTATGTGACAATCTGAGACATATATTCAAGAAAACATTGATATATTTTGTAAACACTATTGGTTTCTTTAAACATAGTATCACAAATTAGCATTTTATTTTAGGTTAACCAAGGATTTTGCATGTTAGAGAAATAACAACCAATTCCCAAAACTGATACCATAACTTACTGTACTTAAAATATATTGCATACTAGTAAACCTAGTACCTATTTGCTTAATCAACAGACATTTAATTATGCAAAGATGGTTATAATTAGAAATGGGATTTATGACCCTACTTTACCTTAATCCATGTCACAAAACTACTACATAATCCCATAATAGTGTAACTCATTAAAAAAATTACAGAATTAAAAAAAATAAAAGTAATAAATTGTAATTCAGAAAAATTGAAACAGATGTTCCAACGAGTTTGAGTGACCAAATCATAATTACTCATAATTTAAATAAAAGATAAATTGATGCTATATTGATCTCATTTGTTGATGAAAAACTTCTAGCATCACAATACTGAATTTTACATATATATATTTGCTAAATACTACATGGATAGTTAGTTTTCCTTAAATGATAAATTACTTATTGATAATGAATTATGCATCAATTGTGTGTCAATTTAATCTTTTCATAAACAAAACATACTGGTAGCAAAATAAATAACTATATTTAAAATTGAATGGATTACCTAATGACATTTATACTATCTGCAATGACTTTATATATTGACATGTAGATATAATGCATTCCCTAATTGATTCAGGTTATTATTGTAAGTGTTAAATATTACATTCCAAAAGAAAATTTAACATTGGAGGATGAGTATCAGGATCAGTAGTAAAGAATCTTGTACAAAAAATTTGATCTGCAACAAGAATTGGGTGTCTTGTGTACAGCAAGAATCAGATGCGACTAAAACATTCACTAGATTTGGGGCGCCTGGGTGGCTCAGTCGTTAAGCGTCTGCCTTCGGCTCAGGTCATGATCCCAGGGTCCTGGGATCGAGCCCCGCATCGGGCTCCCTGCTCAGCAGGGAGCCTGCTTCTCCCTCTCCCACTCCCCCTGCTTGTGTTCCCTCTCTCGCTGTGTCTCTCTCTGTCAAATAAATAAAATCTTTAAAAAAAAAAAAACATTCACTAGATTTAACCCTATGAAGCACATAAAAGCAGTTTGTGGCTGGAACTTGAAATTATGAGTTCCTGTTGATGTGAAACAAACCAATTTGGCCAAAGAAAATAATAATGGTAAGATGAGTATGAAGGTGAATTTAAAGCTGATAGTGATGATGTGGCATTCATTGTCTATGTAGTATAGGACATGGGAGATTTGAACCTGATTTCCATCTTTACCAATTATTTCCAACGTGACCTTGAACAAGTTATATTTCCTTTGAACTTTCTTATGTGTAAAATGTCACTAGTAATGCTTATATCACCAGATTGTTATAACACACAAATAAGATAATGTGTGTAAAAGAACTTGCAAACTATAATTTTCTGTGTTGTGTTTAGATTTATAGTCCTGACCCTTAAGAAGAAAATTGTTTCAATTGTCCCCCAAATCAAGTGGTACCTCTCCTAAATATTAAGGTCTCTACAACAACCTGGGATAATCAATTCCTGCTATGAATTACCAGTACTTCAAATTCTATTAGATTTAAGTAACTTGATATTTCAAAAGGAGTTTCAATATCCTATGTCAACTGTATAATTTCATGAAATGGACTACTTATAAAATGTTTTAATTATAAGCTGTGAAGTCAAATTTGTTATTAGCTCTTACTGCATTTTTCAATTTAGTACTTAGTCTCATGCTGATTCTTTGTTAGATTTTAGATTTTCCAGTTTTCTATAATAGAGACTCTTCCAATTTTCCATAATACTGTTCCTTGTTCAAAAATCAATTACATGGGAATCATAAAATTCTATTATTCTAATATGCATGGATATTCTAATTTAATGGATCTCTTAGGTAACAGGGTTGTTTTTCTGGCAGGTATTTAAAATGCATGATTACTCATGAAGAGATTTATTAATGTTCTATTGAATTTGATTTTAATATATAGATTTCAGCATTACCTTTTCACTTATTTGATAATAGAGTGTGATGAAGATAATCTAACAGGAAAACAATAGAACCTACCAGTGATAAGTAAGGATAAAGTAAAACACATTGCAAATATAATTAATTTAAGGATAGGAAGTAGAATTGTTAAACCCTAATTTCTAATGAAATACATAAAAAAGATAATTAGTTGTACTGATATTCTCAAATATCAAGTTTATATTTGGAAACATAAAAAATAAAATAAAATGGAAAACAAATAGTTTTTCTTTTTTATCGAGGCAAGCATCTATTAATCTCACCCAAAATATAAATGGAACCATTTCCTTTTGTTATTTTTAATTTAATTTAATTTTATTATGTTGTGTTAGTCACCATACAGTACATCATTACTTTTTGATGTAGTGTTCCATGATTCATCGTTTGAATATAATACCCAGTGCTCCATGCAGTATGTGCCCTCCTTAATACCCATCACCAGGCTAACCCATTCCCTCATCCCCCTTCCCTCTAAAACCCTCAGTTTGTTTCTTGGAGTCTGTAGTCTCTCATGGTTTTCTCACCCTCTGATTTCCCCCCTTCATTTTTCCCTTCCTTCTCCTAATGTCCTCCATGCTATTCCTTATGTTCCACAAATAAGTGAAACCATATGATTATTGACTTTCTCTGCTTGACTTATTTCACTTAGCATAATCTCCTCCAGTGCCATCCCTGTTGATGCAAAAGTTGGGTATTCATTCTTTCTGATGGCTGAGTAATAACCCATTGTCTATATGGACCACATCTTCTTTATCCATTCATCTATTGAAGGGCATCTCTGCTATTTCCATAGTCTGGCTATTGCAGACATTGCTGCTATGAACATTGGGGTGCATATGGCCCTTCTTTTCACTACATCTGTGCCTTTGGGGTAAATATCCAGGAGTGCAATTGCTGGGTCATAGGGTAGCTAGCTCTATTTTTAATTTTTTGAGGCACCCCCAACTGTTTTCCAAAGTAGCTGTGACAACTTGCATTCCCACCAATGGTGTAAGAGGGTTCCCTTTTCTCCACAACCTCTCCAACATTTGTTGTTGTTTGCCTTGTCAATTTTTTCCATTCTAACTGGTGTAAGGTTGTATCTCAATGTGGTTTTGATTTGAATTTCCCTGATGGCTAATGATGTAGAACATTTTTTTTATGTGTCTGTTAGCCATTTGTGTATCTTCTTTTGAGAAGTGTCTGTTCGTGTCCTCTGCCTATTTTTTGACTTCGTTATTTGTTTTTTGGGTGTTGAGTTTGACAAGTTCTTTATAGATCTTGGATATCAGCCCTTTGTCTTTGGTATCATTTGCAAATATCTTCTCCCATTCTGTGGGTTGCCTCTTTATTTTGTTGACTGTTTCCTTTGCTGTGCAGAAGCTTTTTATCTTAATGAAGTCCAAAAGTTCATTTTTGCTTTTGTTTCACTTGCCTTTGGAGATGTATCTTGAAAGAAATTGCTGTGGCCGATGTCGAAGAGGTTACTGCCTATGTTATCCTCTAGGATTTTGATGGATTCTTGTCTCACATTGAGGTCTTTCATCCATTCTGTCTATTTTTCTTTCACAATCTTAACCATTTTTAAATTTTTATTTATATAATTTATTTCTATTTTTAGTTGTAGGTCTGTTTTTGAGGTAACTTAAGAAAGGAAGAAAAGATAATACGGTAGCCCAATGGCATAATGCAGGCAAAATAATGTTAGCTTTTAATTGCTGTGACTCTTCTGTGTTGAATGTTCTAGAGTCTTTCATTTAATTCTCATTCAACATTTGTTCAATGTGTAGCTCAAGCAAAATAAAAGTTAAATGTTAATATAATAAAAATAATTTTGTCTCACCAAATTGGATATGAGCTATAAAGTCTTCAGAAACATTTGACAAAGAAAAATGCTGTTGCCACAAATTATTTTTTTTTTCAGTTTGAGATATAATTGACATACAGACTATGTAAGTTTAAGGTCTACAGCATAATGACCTGACATGCGTATACTGTGAAATGATTACAACAAAAAGCTTAGTTAACATTCATTACCTAATATAATTACAAATAATTACTTTTCCTTGTGATAAAAAATTTTAGAATTTACTCTTTTAGCAACTTCCAAATATACTATAGAATAGTATTGACTATAGTCATCATGTTGTAGATTACATCCCCAGTATTTATTTTATAACTGTAAGTTTGTACATTTTGACTACCTTCAATCCAATCTCCCCATCCCTTACCTCCTACCTTTGGTAAACAAAAATCTGATCCCTTTCTATGAGTTGTTTTGTTTAGTTTTTAGATTCTATATGTAAGTGAGATCATACAGTATTTTTCTTTCTCTAACTTACTTCACTTAGCATAATGCTCTTAAGATCCATCCATGTTCTTTCAAGTGTCAGGATTTTCTTCATTTTATGCTATAAATGGGATTTTAATCTTAGCTCTTTTTAATTGAAAGACTAGATCACTGAACTACTAAACCATAGTATGTTATTAAGTGGGATAAGGCATGGAAGACGACCCGAGATGGTTGAGTAGTAGGAGGACCCTAGGATTGCCTGGTCATTTGAACACAGCTAGATAAATATCAAATCATTCTGAATACCCAAGAAATTGATCTGAGGACTGACAGAACAAACTGCATGACTAGAGGGATAGAAGAAGACACATTATGGAAGGTAGCAGGTGCAAAGATGTGATTTGGGAAAGAACTGAATTTCAGGGGCTGTGGATGGGAGGGAACCCTGGTGACAGACAGAGACAGAGACAGAGACAGAAGAGTTCACAGGGGATTGCACAAGGAAAACAATTCCCCAAAGCCATTGACTGGGAAAATAAGAGGGACTGATTTCCATGAGTTTTTAAAACCAGCAAGTTTCAAAGACTGGAGTTTTAGAGGGCCACACTGTGGCTGGTGTTGAGCCCTGAGGACACTGCAGTGCTCCTGTAAAGAAGGAGGGCAGACAGCCTAGGAGCAGACAGTGCAATATGAAGATTACCTGGGACACACTGAGAGAGACAGTTCTCCCTTCTTGGAGTGCATCTGTGAGAGGTGGCATTGCCTCTCCAGAGGAAAAAAAAGCCAGAAGACACAATTACCCTCCCTTGCCCCTCAGCATAGATGCAGAGACACCTGCTGAGGGCAGCTAATCTGGAAATGGGTCCTTTGCTGTGCTTTACTAGAAAGTCCATGCCCATGCACTTTGGTAGGACCACCACTCTAGCACAAAACTGCATCAGTCCCAGCATGGGGAGACCCTCCCCAGAGGACCAGCATGGGTTTATGCCATGCCAGTTCCCTAAAGTTTGGAGTTTTAAAACTCAACCAGCCTGCTTGGAATAGAACACAGGTGCATGACACTGCTGGGTGGATAGAGGGCTTGGACACAGACAGGATTAAGGCAGGGATCTGAGAAACACCAGGGACACACAAGGAGAAATTGTTCACTTTTCTTGGAGGGCTTCCCAGAGAATGGGCAGTTGTGAACTCCCCTCTCCTGGGATGAAGGAGAGATCTGGGACCATTTCTCTCCCCCAACCTACAGTATAACCTAATATCAGTAAGTAGCATAGCACCAACAATGGTGGCCTGAACGTCTTACACCAAGCCCAGCCCCCCTGTACTCTGCAGGTGTGCCTGAGAACCTTAGCAGTATGCCCCTCCCCCCAAAAAACCCAAACAAAGCCCCCATATGCACCAGGTCAACTGACCAGAGTTCTGCAAAGCTTCAGCTCTTTTGGAAATAGCATCAGGTCTCTTTTAATAAGCAGACCAGAGCACACCTAGTTAAAACTCACCACATTCTGGCCAAGGTCCAAACACTCCCCACAGCAAGCAAGGAGAAACTCTACAGAGGATTGACCTGAAGGAAAGAGCAGTCAAAACACAGCATCAGAGTGCACACAGCATACACCAGAGAAACTTCCTGAAGTGCCAGGCCCTGGACAGTATATGACCTCTTCTTCAAAAGTTATTACTCTCAGGAGTGGGAAACATAATAGGCTTTCCTAAAATACAGAAGAAGAAAGAGTCCTAGACAAAATGCAAGATGGAGGAATTCATCCTAAAAGAAACAACAAAAAAAGGTCATGACCAGGGATCTAATTGAAACAGATATAAGTAATATCTCTGGTCCAGAATTTAAAACAACAATCATAAGGATACTAGCTGGACTTGAGAAAAGTATAAAAGACACAAGGGAGTCTCTTACCAGAGAGATAAAAGACTTAAAACTAGTCAGGCCAAAATGAAAAAATACAATAATCGAGATTCAAAACTAACAGTCTCCTACACAAATGGCCTTGGGAATACTGGACAGCAACATGCAAAAAAAGGAAACTGGATTACTTTCTTACACCATACACAAAAATAAATTCCAGATGGATGAAAGACCAAAATGCAACATTGTTAACCATCAAAATCCTAGAGAAGAACACAGGCAGCAACCTCTTTGGCCTTGGCATAGCAACTTCTTACTAGACACGTCACCGGAGGCAAGGAAACAAATAAAAAACGAACTATTGGGACTTTGTCAAGACAAAAACTTCTGCACAGCGAAGGAAACAATTAACAAAACTAAAAGGCAGTCTATGGAATGGGGAGTAGAAGATATTTGCAAGTGACATATCTGATAAAGGGTTAGTATCCAAAGTCTATAAAGAACTTATCAAACTTAACACACCCCAAAACAAATAATCCAGTTAAGAAATAGGCAGAAGACATGAATAAACTTTTTTTTTTTCAAAGAAGACATCCATTGGCTAACAGACATATGAAAATATGCTCAATATCACTCATCATCAGGGAAATACAAATCAGAACCATGATGAGATATCACCTCACACCTGTCAGAATGGCTAAAATTAACAACACAGGAAACAACAGATGTTGGCAAGGATGCAGAGAAAGAGGAACCCTCTTACATTCTTAGTGGGAATGTAAACTGTTACAGCTAATCTGGAAAACAGTATGAAGATTCCTCAAAAAATTAAAAATAGAACTATCTTATGACCCAGCAATTGCACTACTAGGTATTTACCCAAAGGATTCAAAAATACAGATTTGAAGAGGTACACACACCCTCATGTTTATAGCAGCATTATCAACAATAGCCAAATTATGGAAAGAGCCCAAATGTCCATCACTAATGAATGGATAAAGATATTGTGGCTTATATATACAATGGACTATTATTCCACCATAAAAAAAGAATGAAATATTGCCATTTGCAACGACATGGTTGGAGCTAGAGGGTATTATGCTAAGCTAAATAAGTCAGTAAAAGAAAGACAAATACCATATGATTTCACTCATATGTGGAATTTAAGAAATGAAACAGATTAACATGGGGGGAAAGGAGGCAAACCATAAAACACTCAACTATAAATAAGATAAGGCACAGTCTTATTTATACAATGTATTCTTACTTATTTATACAATGTATTCTTACTCACTATCTCTAAAGGATAGTGAAATTCATTGACTGGTTAATGCCTAAAAAGTGCATCAGAGATAAGTAGGATTGTAAGTAACTATTAGAAAATTCTTCAGGGTAAATGTATTCAAATTACACATGCTCCGAGATCTATACCAGCCAATCACCACTACATATTTGCTATTTTATAAGAGTACATGTTCCTACCCAGACATAAACAATCTCCTCATTTTCATTCATAATAGTAAATCAGTTGACACTAGTTCAAAGTTACACTTACGCTGATATCAACAGAGATTTACCAGGGTATATTTTTTATTGTCATCTAAGTATTAGTATATTGGTCTTAAGATTAGGAATCTACTACCTCTCAAATTTGATAATTGAGTTAAGCATACAAGGTATTTCCATACCTTTCTTGGGACCTAATTTGCAAATACTATATGAAAATTCTGAGATAACAAAATAATGAACTTGCATTTCAGAACATTTATATTGCAAAATATTAATCATGAATCTAATAAAAAAGCCAACTAGTCATGGCAAGATATATGTACATGTATATTTGTGTTGAATCAGCATATCTAAAAAATGAGAAAGTACAATATTGGGGTACCATTAATGCATGAATTTTGTGCAGGCAATTGGCAGCTCAAGGAAAAATGTGCCACTTTTTTTTTTTTCCAATGGGAAAGAGGAGGCTGCTGAATTATGGTCTTAGGTATCAAGGGACATAAGTTGGCAGCAGCTATTCCATCCATCAAAATTTTAAAATTAGTAATACCTTTCCTTATTTATAAAACAAGAGTTATTTTTTGTTTCTATGTTATCAAAGAAATTGTAAGTATATTTACATACATTGCAATCAGCTGAATTTATATTCTTAGAATGTGGGAAAATCTAGCTTATTACATTTCTAAAGTTTATCAGCTAGAATTTTAATTTGCAATGTAATGTCTTTTTCCTTGTGGTTTATGACTGGAAAATAGACTCAAATTTGACATTCAGCTAATATTTTGGCTAATTTCCTGTTTTGTTTTTCTTTATTTGATTTTTTTTACTTGATCTTTCTTAAGAACTCTTTCTAAAACTGGTGTAACTAGGGATCCATAAGTGGGACAACTGAACAGAGGAGAGATGGCAAATGTTGCTTACTATTTGCCCCAGATGAGATAATTACAATCCACACCTCTACGTTTTATTACTTTTTTTTTTTTTTTGGCCCATTCTTTCACCCCTCTTCCCTCTGGCAACCACCAGTTTGTTGTTTGTATTTATAAGTCTATTTCTGTTTTTATTGGTTGGTTTGGTTTTTTTTTTTAGATTTCACATGTAAGTGAAATTATATGCTATTTGTCTTTCTCTTTCTCTGCCTGATTTATTTCATTCAGCATAATGCACTCTAGGTCCATATCTGTGTGTGTGTGTGTGTGTGTGTGTACACATACATATACTACATCTTGTTTACCCATTCATCCATTTATGGACACTTAAGTTGTTTTCATATCTTGGCTATTGTAAATAATGCTGCAATAAACATAGGAGTGCATTTTTCTTTTCAAATTAGTGGTTTTGTTACTGTTTTTAATGCTAAAGAAAATAAATAGGATTAGTTGTGTTGTCTTAACAAAATTGAAGCATTTGAAATGAGCAAGGACTTAATGTTTTGGTCAGCTCTCTAGAAGAACTAGAATTGCCGGCTCTTGTTGAAAATGAAAATTCCTATGCCTTGAGCTAAAGATTTTGATTGAAGAGATGTGGGTGTGGCCCCAAAGTATGCTTTTCAAGTAGATGATGGTGATATAGGTATTCCCCAGACCTTACTTTGCCTCAGACAGACCTTTCTGTATCCTGGGCCTCCCAAGAATTGCAAATTATTCCTTGATACCTTTTACCCCAAGCCACTGTAGATTCCAGCAGAAGAACCCTCATGTGCACACCCATGCTCCTCAAATAAAAGGGGTGGGGAGAGAGTGACAGGGAAGGTGCCAGTTGTTACTGTCAGAGTGGGGTGGCCCAAGCAGCTTGGGAAAGATGCCATGATGTTGAAGATAGGATACGCTTCTCACAGGCAAAGATAGAGGGGAAGGACATTCTAGGGTGAAGCAATAGTTTAAACAAAGACATAATTAAGAGGCTTAGAGAATAGGATTTGGAATCAGGCCCACCTGGGTTCATATCTAAATTCTACCATTTAATAATAGCTTTATCCATGGCACTTACTGTTCTACATATCTCCGTCAACCTTCTATTTTCATATCTTACATCATTATGCTTACCCTACCTTAAAGCTATAATAGTCTGATAACTGCACATGATCAACTAGGATATTATCTATCATCTTCCTAGTGAAGGTCTTTACCACTACTTCCCTCTCTGTTATTGTACGTGTTTTTGCCTAGAAGCCCAGCCATTTTGTTTCATTTTTATCTTAAGATTCTTTCATGAAATTGTCACTAATCTCTTCTCCAAGCACAGATTCTATGTGGTTGATTACTTAGTTATTTGTAACATTTTCAGCCAGGTTTCTAAATATAAGTACAAATTTAAGTGCAAGTCTTAGATGCTTCCTACCACCTTTTCCTGGATGACCTACATGAGTTCCCCCTCCAAATTCGCCTGTATTGCAGTTTTGATGCATCTGCTATCCTGTGCCATAATTTTAGGGAGGAGCACATCTATTGGAAGGAAGTGGATCAAGGATAGCTTCATAGAGTAGGCTATATTTGAGCTGAACCTTAAAAGATGTGCAGAATTTCTTAAAAGATGTGAGAAAAAGAACATTCTAGAATGAGGCAATAATATGAACAAAGGCAGAATCTTCAGAGATTCTCATTCAAAGATCTTAGGTAAAGTCCAGATTTCTCCGAAATAAGTATTTTTAAATGAGTGCTCTAGGTGATTCTAATGCAGATGCCTCAAAGACACACAATTTGAGCAATAGTACTTGAATTCATTGATTATGTAGCAAAATTTTAGGTAAAGGATTCTGCTCTCCAAATTCATGTGCACGTGCCATAATGCACACAACAACTGGCTAAGTTTTGATGAGTGACTATTTCCATATGATGGAAAAGAGTGTGTGAAGGGGATTGGGAGCAATAACAGAAACCTCTACAATGTTAACCCAAAAAAAAGGAGGATAGAAACATATAGCATTTAGCCCAAAGAGAATTCAAAGTGAAAGATCCATGGCTACATTTTCAAAGTTTATTTGGAACATTCCATCTGTCTTCCTTTTTTTCCCCCGCTGTAGTTTTAATGAGTTAACCTTAGGCTATTCCCACATGCTTTTTACACATAATTTTAAAAACACTTCTGTCTTAATGAAAGAAGATGCTACTTGAAAGAAGATTTATACACAGTATAATTTATTTTCTTTTTACTTTTAAAGTTTTGTTTTAATAACAGTCAGTTAACATACAGTGTAATATTAGTTTCAGGTGTACAATATAGTGGTTCAAGAATTCCATACATCACCTAGTGGTCATCACAAGTGCACTCCTTAATCCCCATCACCTATTTAACCCATCCACTCACCCCCCTCCCTTCTGGTAATCATCAGTTTGTTCTTTATAATTAAAGTCTACTTTTTGATTTATCTCTCTCTTTTTTCTTTTTTTTTTCCCTTTGCTCATTTGTTTTGTTTCTTAAATTCCACATATGAGGGAAATCATATGGTATTTTTCTTCTCTGATTTATTTTGCTTAACATTATACTCTCTAGCTCCAACCATGTCATTGAAAATGACAAGATTTTATTCTTTTTATGGCTGAATAATGTTCCATTGTATATATACCACCTCTTCTGTATCCATTCATCAATCAATGGACACTTGGGCTCCTTCGGTATCTTGGCTATTATAAATAATGCTGCTCTAAACATATGGATACATGTATCCATTTAAATTAGTGTTTTTGTATTCTTTGGGTAAATACCCAGTAGTGCAATTGCTGGATCATAGGGTAGTTCCATTTTTAACTTTTTGAGAAACCTCCATACTGTTCTCCATAGTGGCTGCACTCATTTGCATTTTCACCAACAGTGCAAGAGTGTTCTTTTCTCCACATCTTCACCAATACCTGTTGTTTCTTGTATTGTTGATTTTAGCCATTTGATAGTTTGATGTGATATCTCACTGTAGTTTTAATTTGCATTTCCCTGATGGTAAGTGATAATGAACATATTTTCATGTTTGATGACCATCTATATTTCTTCTTTAAAAAAAAAGTGTCTGTTCATGTTTTCTGCCCATTTTTTAGTTGGATTATTTGTTTTTTTGGCTGTTGAGTTTTAAAGTTCTTTATATATTTGGGATACTAAACCTTTATGGCATATGTCATTTGCAAATATCTTCTGTCATTCTGTAGGTTGCATTTTAGTTTTCTTTTTCTTCACTGTGTGGAACATATTTATTTTGATGAAGTCCCTATAGTTTACTTTTGCTTTTGTTTCCCTTGTCTCAGGAGACATATCAAGGAAAAAGTTGCTATGACTGATGTAAAAGAAGCTACTGCCTGTGTTCTCTTCTAGGATTTTTATGGTTTCAAGTCTCATATTTAGGTCTTTCATCCATTTGGAATTTATTTTTGTCTGTTTTGTAAGAAAGTAGTCAAGTTTCACTCTTTTGAATATAGCTGTCCAGTTTTCCCAATACCATTTGTTGAATAGATTTTTTTCCCATTGCATGTTCTTGCTTCCTTCGTCAAAGACCAATTGACCATATAGATGAGGATTTATTTCTAGGTTCCTTATTCAGTTTCACTGATCTATGTGTCTATTTTTGTGCTAATACCATACTACATCTTTGTAATATAACTTATAACTGGAGTTGTGATGCCTCCAGCTTTGTTATTCTTTTTCAATATTGCTTTAGCTATTCAGGGTCTTTTTGTGGTTCCATGCAAATTTTATAATTGTTTTTTCTAGTCTATGAAAAATACTGTTGGTATTTTGATAAGGATTGCATTATATGTGTAGATTGTTTTGGGTAGTATAGACATTTTAACAATATTTTTTCTTCCAATCCATGAGCATGGAATGTCTTTTCATTTCTTAGTGTCATCTTCAGTTTCTTTCATTAGTGTTTTCAGAGTACAGGTCTTTTACCTCTTTGGTTAGGTTTATTCCTAGGTATCTTATTATTTTTGGTGCAATTGTAAATGGGAGTGTTTTCTTAATTTTTTTATCTGCTGCTTCATTATTGGTGTATTTCTATACATTGACTTTGTATCCTGAAATTTTACTGTATTCATTTATCAGTTCTTGCAGGTTTTTTGTGGAATCTTTCAGGTTTTCTATATAGAGTATCATATCATCTGCCATTAGTGAGAGTTTTACTTCTATCTTACTGATTTGGATGTCCTTTATTTCTTTTTGTTGCCTGATTGCTGATGCTAAGACTTCCAGTACTATTTTGAATATAAGTGGTGAGAATGGACATTCTTGGGTTGTTCCTGATCTTAGGGGAAAAGGTTTCAGTTTTTCCCCATTAAGGATGATATTAGCTGTGGGTTTTTCATATATGGCCTTTATTATGTTGAGGTATGTTCCCTCTAAACCTACTTTGTTTAGGGTTTTATCATGAATGGATGCTGTACTTTGTCAAGTGCTCTTTCTGCATCTATTGGAATGATCACATAGTTCTTGTCCTTTTTCTTATTGATGTGATGTATCACATAGATTGATTTGCGAATAATGAACCAAACTTGCAACCCAGGAGTAAATCCCACTTGATTGTGGTGAATGATTTTTTTTAAATATATTGTTAGATTCGGTTTCCTATTTTATTTTGCTTAGGATTTTTGCATCTATGTTCATCAGGGATATTGGCCTGTAGTTCTCTTTCTTACTGGTGACTTTATCTAGTTTTGGTATCAGGGTAATACTGACTTCATAGAATGAATTTGGAAGTTTTTCTTCATCTTCTATTTCTTGGAATAGTGTGAGAATAATAGGTATGAAGTCTACTTTAAATGTTTGGTAGAATTTCCCCTGAAGCCATCTGATCCTGGACTACTGTTTGTTGGGAATTTTTTGGTTACTGATTCAGTTTTTTGCTGGTCATCAGTCTGTTCAAATTTTCTATTTCTTCCTTTTTCAGGTTTGGTAGTTTAAATGTTTCTAGGAATTTATCCATTTCTTCTAGGTTTCCAATGTTGACATGTAGTTTTCATAATATTGTCTTATGATTGTTTGTATTTCTGTAGTGTTGGGTGTTATTTCTCCTCTTTCACTTATGATTTTATTCATTTGAGTCCTTTCTTTTTTTTCCCTAAAAAATCTGGCCAGAGGTTTATCAATTTTATTGATTCTTTCAAAGAACCAACTCCTGCTATCATTGATTTCTTCTATTTTTTTTTGTTTTGTATAATTTATTTCTGCTCTAATCTTTATTATTGCTTTCCTTCTGCTGGTCTCATTTATTGTTCTTTTTCTAGCTCCTTTAGGTGTATGGATAGGTTGTTCATTTGAGATGTTTCATGTTTCTTGAGGTAGCCTTGTATTGCTATAAACTTCCCTCTTAGAACCACTTTTGCAGATGGTGGAGGAGTAGGGGACCCTATTTCAACCAGTCACCTGAATTGAGCTGGATATCTACCAGACCACTCTGAACACACACAAAATCAGGCTGAGATGTGAGAAGATAGATCTGGATCTCTACAAACAAAATATCCCCAGTGGCTGGTTTTGAGGTGATTCTCAGGGCAGATATCAGAAGATAAATGTAAGGGGGAGGGAGCTGCCATAAGCAGGGCAGAGACATGCCCCAACCTGGAAGCTGAGGGGCACACAACCCAGGACACTGCAGTTTTTAACAGCACAGACAGAAACGGAGATAGTGTGGCCTGGACAGCTCACAAAAAAACAGATTGCAATCTCTCTGTTCCGAGGCAGAGGTTTGGAAACAGTCACTTCTGCTCTGACTCTCAGAAGAGAATCTGAAAGCCAGCAGGGAAAGTGGGGAGAGAACAAAAGCCCCAGTAAACAAGTTTTCAATGAACTCATCCACCCCACACACACAGGGAGTAGGGCAACTCTGACTAAACAGTGTTGCCTGAGTAACAGCGCAGCAAGCCCCATCCTTCCCCCAGAAGACAGGCTGGAAGAACAAGAGGCCTACAACCCTAACATCCCTATAAAACTGGTGCATCTTGCGTGGATTGTAGTCAATAACTTGGAATCTGTACATTCCCTAAACCACCCCTCAACAGAATGACTAAGAGGAGGAACCCCCAAAATAGGAAAGACTCAGAGACTGTGACTTTGGCCACAGAACAAATGAATATAGACATAAGCAAGAAGTCCAAAATAAACTTCAGGGTAACAATTATGAAGACAGTAGCTAGAAAGAAGAAAATGATTAATGGCAACATAGAGTCTCTAAGGGCAAAAATGAAAGCTGATCTGGCAGAACTTAAAAATGCTATTAAAGAGATCCAATATAATCTAGATACTCTAAAAGTAGGGTAAATGAGGCAGAAGAACAAATTAGTGATCTAGAAGGCAAACTGATAGAAAAGAAGGAAAAAGAGGAGGCCTGGAACAAACAGCTTAAAATCTGTGAAAACAGAATTAGAGAAAGAAGTGACACCATGGGATGTTCCAATGTCAGAATTATTGGGATCCCAGAGGGGGGTAGAGAGAGAGAGGACTAAAAGATATATTTGAGCAAATCGTAGCTGAGAACTTCCTTAACCTGGAAAATGAAACAAATATTCGTGTCCTAGAGGCAGAGAGGACTCTTCCCAAGATCAAGGAAAACAAACCAATGCACTCACAAATCTTAGAACCAAGGAAACAATCTTAAGGGCACTTTGGGAGGAAGGGATTCCTTACGTACAGAGGGAGGCACATCAGAATAATGTCAGGCCTAGCCACAGAGACCTGGCAAGCCAGAAAGGCCTGGCAAGACATATTCAGGGTACTAAACCAGAAGAACATGCAACCAAGAATACTTTATCTGGCAAGACTGTCATTTAGAATGGATGGAGAGATGCAGAGTTTCCAAGACCATCAGAAACTGAAAGAATACATGATCACTAAACCAGCCATGCAAGAAATATTAAGGGGGGTTCTACAAAGGGAGAAAGACTGCAAGAGTGATATAGAATAGAAATTTACAGAGACAATCTATAGAAACAAAGACTTCACAGGCAACATGGTGACAATAAATTCATATATTTCAATAATCACTCTCAATGTGAATGGTCTAAATGCTCCCATAAAATGGCACAGGCGTGCAGATTGGATAAAAAGACAGGACCCAACCATATGCAGTCTACAATTGACTCATTTTGAACCTAAAGATACATCCAGACTGAAAGTGAAGGGATGAAATCCATCTTCTTTGCCAACAAACCTCAGAAGAAAGCTGGGGTAGCAATTCTCATATCAGGCAAATTAGATTTTAAGCTAACGACTGTAGTAAGAGATATAGGAGGACATCATATCATTCTTAAAGGGTCTATCCAACAAGAAGATCTAACATTTGTAAAGATATACACCCCCAACATGGGAGCAGCCATCTACATAAGCCAACTGTTAACCAAAATAAAGAGTCCTATTGATAACAATATGTTAATTGGAGGAGACCTCAATACTCCACTCTCAGCAATGGACAGATCATCTAAGCAGAAAATCAACAAGGAAACAAGAGCTTTAAAGGATACATTGGACCAGATGGACCTAATAGTTATTTACAGAACATTCCACCCTAAAACAACAGAATACTCATTCTTCTTGAGTGCACATGGAACTTTCTCCAGAATAGACCACCTACTGGGTCACAAATCAGGTCTCAACCAATACCAAAAGACTGAGATTATTCCCTGCATATTCTCAGACCACAATGCTCTAAAAGTGGAACTCAATCACAAGAAAAAATTTGGCAGAAATTCAAACACTTGGAAGCTAAAGACCATTCTGCTTAAGAATGTTTGGGTCAACCAAGAAATCAAAGAAGAACTTAAACAATTCATGGAAACCACTAAGAAAGAAAACACATCAATCCAAAACCTATGGGATACTGCAAAAGCAGTCCTAAGAGGGAAATATATAGCCATCCAAGCCTCACTCAAAAAAATAGAAAAATCCCGATTTCACCAACAAACTTTACACCTTAAAGAACTGGAGAGAAAACAAATGATGCCTAAGCCACTCATTAGAAGAGAACTAATTAAGATTAGAGCACAGATCAATGAATTAGACATCAGAAATACAGTAGAGCAGATCAACAAAACTAGAAACTTGTTCTTTGAAAGAATTAATAAGATCAATAAACCACAGCCAGACTTATACAAAAGAAAAGAGAAAAGGCCCAAATTAATAAAATTATGAATGAAAAGGAAGAGATCATTACTAACACCAAGGAAATAGAAAAAAAATTATTATAATTAATATCAACAACTATATGCCAATAAATTAAGCAACTGGAAGAAATGGATGCCTTCCTGGAAACCTATGAACTGCCAGGACTGAAAGAGGAAGAAATTGACAACCTGAATATGCCAATAACAAGTAACGAGACTGAAGCAGTGATCACAAACTTCCCCAAAACTCCCCTTCCCAGAGGAATTCTACCAAACATTCAAAGAAGAAATAAGACCTATTCTCCTGAAGCTGTTTCAAAAAATAGAAACAGAAGGAAAGCTTCCACACTCATACTATGAGGCCAGCATTACCTTAATCCCCAAACCAGCCAAAGACCCCATCAAAAAGGAGAATTTTAGACCAATATCCCTGATGAATATCGATTCCAAAATTCTCAACAAAATCCTAGTTAATAGGATCCAACAATACATTAAAAAGATCATCCACCATGACCAACTGGGATTTATCCCTGGGATGCAAGGTTATTTCAACATTCACAAATCAATCAGTGTGATAGAACACATTAATAAGAGGAGGGAGGAGAACCATATGGTCCTCTCGATGCAGAAAAAGCATTTGACAAAATACAGCATTCTTTCTTAATTAAAACTCTTCAGAGTATATGGATAGAAGGAATATTCCTCAAGTGCATAAAATCCATCTATGAAGACCCCACAGTGAATATCATCCTCAATGGGGAAAAGCTGAGAGCCTTTCCCTTAAGATCAGGAACACAACAAGGATGCCCACTCTCACCACTGTTGTTCAACATAGTACTAGAAGTCCTAGCAACAGCAACCAGACAACAAAAAGAAATAAAATGTATTCAAATTGGCAAAGAAATCAAACTCTCTTCACAGATGACATGATACTTTATGTGGAAAACCCAAAAGACTCCACCCCCAAGTTACTAGAGCTCATACAGCAATTCAGTAATGTGGCAGGATACAAAATCAATGCACAGAAATCAGTTGCTTTCTTATACACTAACAATGTAACTGTAGAAAGAGAAATTAGAGAATGGATTCCATTTACAATAGCACCAAAAACCATAAGATACCTTGGAATAAACCTAACCAAAGAGGTAAATCATCTATCCTCTAGGAACTACAGAACACTCATGAAAGAAATTGAAGAGGACACAAAAGGATGGAAAAACATTCCATGTTCATAGATCAAAAGAATAAACATTGTTAAAATATCTATGCTACCCAGGGGCACCTGGGTGGCTCAGTCAGTTAAGCATCTGCCTTCGGCTCAGGGTCCTGGGATTGAGCCCCGCATCGGGCTCCCTGCACGGCGTGAAGCCTGCTTCTCCTTCTCCCACTCCCCCTGCTTGTGTTCCCTCACTCACTCCCTCTCTCACTGTCTCTCTCTCTCTGTCAAATAAATAAATAAATAAAATCTTTAAAAAAAATGTCTATGCTACCCAGAGCAATCTATACCTTTAATGCCATCCTGATCAAAATTCCAATGACATTTTTCAAAGTGCTGGAACAAACAATCCTAAAATTTGTATGGAATCAGAAAAGATCCTGAGTTACCAAGAAAATGTTGAAAAAGGAAAACAAAGCTGGGGGCATCCCGTTGCCTGATTTCAAGCTATGTTGCAAATCCATGATCAGCAAGACAGAATGGTACTGGCACAAAAACAGACTTATAGACCAATGGAACAGAATAGAGAGCCCAGATATGGACCCTCAACTCTATGGTCAAATAATCTTCGACAAAGCAGTAAAAAATATTCAATGGAAAAATATAGTCTTTTCAATAATTGGTGCTGGGAAAATAGGAAAGCTATATACAGAAGAATGAAACTCAACCATTTTCTAACACCATAAGCAAAAATAAGCTCAAAATGGATGAAAGACCTCAATGTGAGACAGGAATCCATCAAAATCCTAGAGGAGAACATAGGCAGTAACCTCTTTGACATCAGCCACAGCAACTTTTTTCAAGATACATCTCCAAAGGCAAGTGAAACAAAAGCGAAAATGAACTTTTGGGACTTCATCAAGATAAAAAACTTCTGCACAGCAAAGGAAACAGTCAACAGAACAAAGAAGCAACCCACATAATGGGAGAAGGTATTTGCTAATGACACTACAAAGGGCTGATATCCAAAATCTGTAAAGAACTTCTCAAACTCAACACCCAAAAAACAAATAATCAAGTCAAAAAATAGAAGACATGAACAGATACTTCTTTAAAGAAAACATACAAATGGCTAACAGACATAAGAAAAAATGTTCATCATCATTAACCATCAGGGAAACTCAAATCAAAACCACATTGAGGTACCACCTTACACCAGTTAGAATGGCAAAAATTGACATGGGAAGAAACAAATGTTGGAGAGGTTGTGGAGGAAGGGGAACCCTCTTACAGTGTTGGACTGAATGTATGTTGGTACAGGCAATTTGCAAAACAGTGTGGAGGTGCCTCAAAAATTTAAAAACAGAGCTACCCTATGACCCAGCAATTGCACTACTGGGTATTTACCCCAAAGACACAGATGTAGTGAAAAGAAGGGCCATATGCACCCCAATGTTCATAGCAGCAATGTCCGCAATAGCCAAACTGTGGAAAGAGCTGAGATGCCCTTCAACAGAGGAATGGATAAAGAAGATGTGGTCCATATATACAATGGAATATTACTCAGTCATCAGAAAGGATGAATACCCAGCTTTTACAACAACATGGTTGGGACTGGAGGAGATTATGTTAAGTAAAGTAAGTCAAGCAGAGAAACTCAATTATTATATGGTTTCACTTATTTGTGGAATATAAGGAATAGCATGGAGAACATTAGGAGAAGGAAGGGAAAAATGAAGGGGGGGAATCGGAGGGGAGATGAACCGTAAGAGACTATGGACTCCTAGAAACAAACTGAGGGGTTTAGAGGGAAAGGGGGTGGGGTTTTCATTAGCACGATGGTGGGTATTAAGGAGGGCATGTATTGCATGGAGCACTGGGTATTATTCGTAAACAATGAATCAAGGAACACTACCTCAAAAAGTAATGATGTACTGTATGGTGACTAACATAACATAATAAAAGAAAGAACAACTCCTAAAAAATATAATTAAATGAAAGAACTGACTTTTGCTGCATCTGAAAGGTTTTAGAGCATTGTGTTTTCATTTTGTTTCCATGTACTTTCTGATTTCTTCTTTTGTGTCCTTGACTATTCATTATTAGCACATTATTCAACCTCCATGTATTTGTGATCTTTCCAAATTTTTTTGTGGTTGACTTTTATTTTCCTAGCATTGTGGACTAAAAAGATATGTAGTATGACTACAATCTTCTTGAATTTATTGTGACTGGTTTTGTAGCCTAATATATGACCTATTCTGGGGAATGTTCCATGTGCCCTTGAGAAGAATGTTTATTCTGTTGTATTAAGATGTAATGTTCTGAATATATCTATTAAGTCCATGTGGTCCAATGTGACATTCAAAGCCATTGTTTCCTTATTGATTTTCTCTTTAGATGATTTCTTCTTTGATATAAGTGGGGTGTTAAAGCATCCTACTATTTTTTCTATTATTTTTAATTAGTTCCTTTATGTTTGTTTTTAACTTTTATGTATTTGGATGCTCCTATGTTGTGTACATAAATATTTACAATTATACTTCCTGTTGGATTGTCCCCTTTATGATTATATGGTGCCCTAATCTGTCTCTTGTTACAGCCTTTTTTTTAAAGCCAATTTTGTCCAATACAAGTATTGCTATTCTGGTTTTCTTTGATATCCTTAGCATGATACATGCTTCTTTGCCTCCTCACTTTCAATCTACAGGTGTCTTTAGGTCCAAAATGAGTCTCTTGTAGGCCACATATAGATGATTCTTTTTTTTTTTTTAATCCATTCTGTCACCCTGTGTGTTTTGATTAGAGAGTTTAGCCCATTTACATTCAAAGTCATTATTGAGAGATATGTATTTATTGTAATTTCATTATTTCTTTTGTGGTTCTTTCTGAAGATTTTCTCTGATCTCTTTCATGGTTTGCTGTTTTTCTTTAGTGATATATTTGGATTTTTCCTCTTTAACTTTGCATATTTATTAGTGGTTTTTGATATATAGTTACTCTTAGTTTTGTATATAACCTCTTCTGCATATAGCAGTCTATAAGAACTTGAAGGTCTAAGTTTGAACCCATTTTTTACTCCTCTTCTCCCCATGTTTTAGGTATATGTTATAGTTTACATCATTTTTTTGTGTTTCTTCTCTGACTTTTTATAGAAATATTCATTTTTACTGCTTTTTTGTTTCCTAAGTTTTTACTGTCACTTTTGGTCTCTCTTTTCCACTCAAACTGTCTTTTTTAATATTTCTGGCAGGGTTGGTTTAATGACCATAAACACCTTTATTTTTTTGTTTGTCTGACAAATTCCTTATCTCTCCTTCTATTCTGATTGATAACCCTCCTGTTTAGAATATTCTTGGCTGCAGATTTTTTCCATTCAGGATTTGAATAGATCATGACACTCCCTTCTGGCTTGGAATGTTTCTGCTGAAAAACCTGCTACTTTATCAGTTTTCTCTTGTAAGTTACTGACTTTTTTTTGTCTTGCTGCTTTTAATTTTTTTTCTTTATCACTATATTTTCCCAACTTAATTACAATATCTTGGCTTGTATCTGCTTTTGTTGATTTTGATGGGAGTTCTCTATGGCTTCTGAAGCTAGATATCTTTTTCTTTCCCCAGATGAGGTATGTTTTCAGCTATTATTTCTTCAAATAAATTTTCTCTCCTCTTTTCTTTCTTTTTTGGGGACTTCTATAATATGAAATTTATCACGTTTGATGGAGTCACTGTGTTCCATAAGTTTATTCTCATTTTGCATTGTTTTTCTGCTCTTTTGTTCAACTTGATAGCTTTCCATTACTGTGTCTTCCAGGTCATTAATTCATTTCTCTGCTTCCTCTGACCTACTGTTCATTCCATCAAACATGTTTCTCATTTTGTTTATTCAGCTCTTTATCTCTGCTTTATATCTCTGTTATCCTTTAAAATAGGGTCTCACTCATATGTTCTATTCTTTTCTCAAGTTCAGTTAAGTATCCTTACGATCATTGCTTTAAATTCTCTGTTAGTCATGTTACTTCTGTTTTGCTTAGATCTCTGGCCATGGACTTGTCCTGTTCTTTCATTTGGGATACATTTCTATGTCTTCTAATTTTGTGTAAGTCTCTGTGCCTGATTTTGTGTGTTAGGAATGTCAGCTATGTCTCCTGTTCTTGAGTGTGATAGCCTTATAATGAAGAAGTCCTATAGTGTCCTGCCATGTAGTTTCCCCTGTTTCCTAGGGTCTGGCTCTTACAGGAGTGTTTCCAGTATATTCTACATGTGCTCTCTTATTTTGTCCTGGCTGCTTTATCCTTCAGGCCAGTCATCTACAAAGGCTCTCTTCACTTGTGGGCAGTGTTTGGTCCCTGGCCTGAGTGTGGCATATTTTAAGTTAAGTGTGCTCTCCTCAGATTGTGAAATGAGAACTTCAGCCACTGCTGCTGGAACCAAGGCCCTTCAGACCTGCATTGAGAGACACAATGTGAACAGGGGTTTTGGCCTGTCTTCTGGTTGAGGGAGCATGCCATGCTGGGACTGAGGCAAGTGTGACTGGGAGGGGCAGTTCCATTGCAGTGTGGGGGGCACCAGTTGGTATAAACAAGGTAGATAATAAATATGCTGAACTGCTTCTCACAGGTAGTTCTGTGCTTATGCTGAGGAGCAAGGGAATGAAATGTCACTGGCTACTTCCTTTGTAGAATGTTCCAACTTTCTGTCTAAAAAAAGATTCTTTTGCCATTTTAATATTGCAAAAATAAATGAAGGAAGAAAAGATGCCTCTGTCTCAAGAGATCCTTGTTTTATATAATACAGAAAAATGAGATCCTGGTTATCTCTCAACAGTTCTTGAATTAAAGCAGCATGTGCCTTTCACCCTGAAAAGCCAGGTTCAGAAAACACTTCCCATAGTTTTAAATCTAATTAAAGGAGAAGGCTTTTGGAGGAATAGAATGAATATGAAAAACAGAGGCAAAATTAATAGATCTGTTCATTATCCAGCTTTTAGAGAGAAAGTAGGGGAACTACCTGCACTAGTAGACAAGTAAGTTTGGCCTTGGGCTTGGAAAAAGGATGATTAAGATAAAAGATGCTGCAGAGCACAAGTGGTATGAATTGATGTCAAGATGACTTATCTACCCTCTTTTCTGATTCATCATGGATTTCCTGTGTGATATGCTATATAAATCAGAAAAGCTAAAGTAAAATAGACACAGAATTTTATACCTGAAAAATCACACAAATGTCTAGCCTCATTACTGCACAATCAACACATATGTTCTTATACAAAGACAGTTTGTATTTAGTTTCTATTTGTATTACACTTGGAATACTGCTAGGTAGTTTTCTTCATTTTTTTCTTTTTGGAACTGCATCTTTCTTCCTCAACTTGACTGCAAGGGTCATACCTGCAATTTCTTTGGTAGTCCTCACATATTCTATCTAGCATAACATTTTGTACACTTACTAGAAGCTTGAGATGTGTTTGAGGACTACCTCAATACAACAATGAAAGGCAGCTGTAAAATCTTTTGCATTTTGTTCAGCTACCAAAATGTAGGTCCTAAGGCTAAATGGCATGTTTGTGTTAATAAAGTTGCAGCCTTGTCAGCCAGTATTTCAAATGAAAACTGTCTTTCCCCATAACAGGATTGTCAGGGACATTAATTTATGTTTTCCAATTGCCTCCTGATAGTAACTGAAGTATTATAATTTCTGTCTGTACTAATGTTACAGAATTTATGGGGGCTTTTCACCTTACTATGTAGGTTCATAAAGTTAGCCCATTTAATAAAATGCTTCTTTAGACATAATGATAGAAAGTTATTTAGGGACTTTCTGATAACTACTTCATCCAAAAAAGGGCCCTATTGCTACAGAGCTGAAGGGCAAATCTAGAACTATGTGCAGGTCTTGAATAAAAGACCTTGATTATCTAATTTCAGAAGATTTTCATCATTGGCTCTGGTTGTATATAATTAGTATTGTTGTTCCATATAGCATATAAGTTTGAAAATATGAGACAGATACCTTGAAGGGAAGAAAACCTTCTTTAAAAAAGGAAAGTTACTTTTCTAAAGATTTTATTTATTTGACAGAGGGAGATAGAGAGCACAAGCAGGGGAAGAGGCAGGTAGTGGGAGAAGCAGGCTCCCCACCGAGCAAGGAGCATGATGCAGGACATGATACCAGGAGCCTGGGATCATGACCTGAGCCAAAGGCAGATGCTTAACTGCCTGAGCCACCCAGGCACCCCCAAAAAGGAAAGTTTTGCATTGATAATATTGTATAAATAAAAGTACATTGAAAAACTCTTTGAAAAGGGGTAATAAAACCTATTTCCTCAAATCATAAATACAGTTCCTTTCTGGAGATATATATACATACATACACACATATTTCAAAGGTTTTTATTTATTTATTTTAGAAAGAGAGACTGTGTGTGCAAAAGCGGGGTGAGGAGTAGAGGGAGAAAGAGCAGGAGAAAATCTCAAGCAGACTCCCCACTGAGTGAGGAGTCCAACACAGGGCTCATCTCACAACCCTGAGATCATGACCTGAGTGGAAACCAAGAATCAGATGCTTAACCAACTGAACCATCCAGGCACCCCTAATTAAAAAATATTTTAAATATTTTAGATACAAACTCAAAATTTAACTTAGGTAGTAAGAAAGAAGATCTAACAAGCATGTTATCCTAGGCCTGTACTTAGTAAAAACTGTTTTGGTGGAATTTTGATCCTGGAGACATTGCTCAGATAATTAAATACAGTATTAGGTAGAGAAATACATAATACATAATATTCTTAAGCAGATAAAGTTTTTCAAGACCCTATCATCAGTACCATCTGAACTCAGAATTGGTTAATCAGATGTAGGAATAAATTAGGATCCAAACAGTCTCTTCATGTCAAATTGCAAATCAGGGAAAATACATCAAAGTGTGAATCTATAACTTTAAAATTTTTAGGATGGCATTGGTTGTTTTTCCAGGTCAAAGTAAATTGCAAATCTATGAGAAATCTGTAAGACTACTGAATCCTAACTATCTGATTTTGAGCCTAAAGGTAGGTATAGAATGAGTTGGCATTGTATTCTACACCTAATGAGCCTTTTTGCCAAAGACTTTCCAATATTCTTAGTTTTCTTCATAAATACAATCAAAATAGACCTTGAGTAAAGAAATAAAGTCATTGTACCTATGTCATAAATGTTCTATACTTCTCATATGGGAACTTTCACTATGACAATAAAAATAACAATAACCACACAGCAGCAGAAGCAACAGGAAAATAACGGCTCATACTTTTTAGGCACTTACTGTGTATTCAAGTTGCCATGCCAAGCAATTTGTGTGCATTCACTTCATAATTTCATGTGATACTCTTAAATGCTCTTTTGTATCCCATTTTTATATAGTACCTTTAGATGCCCCATGGTGCATTATTATTATTATTATCCCAAAGGTGCAGATGAGAAAGTTCCTAGACCTAAAACATTTAGCTATTAATAACAGAGCCAGAATATAAGATAGGGCCAGTTCAAATAGGTTTTTGGCTCAGTAGCCTATAAAGTACATTATTTTCTGAATTTTGTTGGATGGAAGAGTCTTTGGTAACTCCATTCAATGGCATCACGATTATTATCCCACCTGCATTTTTTTTTAAAGATTTTATTTATTTATTTGACAGAGAGAGTGAGAGAGCATAAGCAGGGGGAACAGTGGAGGGAGAGGGAGAAGCAGGCTCTTTGCCAAGCAGAGAGCCCAATGTAGGGCTCGATCCCAGGACCCTGAGATCATGACCTGAGCCAAAGGCAGACGCTTAACCATCTGAGCCACCCAGGTGCCCCTCCCAATTGCCTTTATGGTGATTGTCCCTTTACCAGTTATGCATGTATAGATTGGTGTATTATGTCTCAAATATATTCAAATCTATACAGAATGTTTGTTATTATTATATTATTATCCTGTATATAGTTGAATTTTGCAAAGTGTTCATAAGTTTCTGTCTTGCAGAGAGTTTAAGGAAATGAGCAGTCAAGAAGAAAGCTCTGCTAATTAGCTTGTAGCCTGTCTGTCTGATGGGGGCCATCAGCAAAGAAAATGAGAAGCAATCAATGAAAGAACTTCTGTCTCAACAACACACAGAAAGTAAGTGGCAAGATTAAAAAAAAACTAAACCTAACGACCAACACTCAAAAACCTCTATGCAGTTCAATGAAATATAGATTCAGAATTCTACATAAATCATGAATGTTTGCAGAACCATTAACTAGGTCTTTATATATATGACATTATTACTATATAAATATGCATATATATTTATAGATGCATGAAAATGATAGATAAGTAGATGATAGATAGATAGATAGATGATAGATAGATTTACATTTAAACTAATCACATTGATCAAAGGAAAAAGAGAGTTTGAAAGATCCAGTTAGCAAAGAGCCAAAGAAAATGAACACGAATTTCTCTTGTTCTATCAGTGCTGTTAGAAAGCAATACATAAGGATAAAACTCCATTTGAAAGCAGGGTAGCTCATAGAACGTCAGGCAAACATGCACCTATACTTTTTTTTTTTCAGGATTTTCTGCCTTTCTATTCTTTTTTTTTTTATTTTTTTTTATTCTTATGTTAATCCCCATACATTACATCATTAATTTTAGATGAAGTGTTCCATGATTCATTGTTTGCATGCACCTATACTTTAATGATAGTAATCCGATGTTAATAAATTTACACTTAAATTCACATCAATTGCTTTATGGTTTAAAAAATGTACTCAAGGGGTGCCTGAGTGGCTCAGTCAGTTAAGCGACTGCCTTCGGCTCAGGTCATGATCCTGGAGTCCCTGGATCGAGTCCCGCATCAGGCTCCCTGCTCGGCAGGGAGTCTGCTTCTCCCTCTGACCCTCCCCCCTCTCATGCTCTCTCTCTCTCATTCTCTCTGTCTCAAATAAATAAATAAAATCTAAAAAAAAATGTACTCAAGAAAACTATAAGACAAATTCAGTACATCACGACAGGGGAAAATTAAACCTCACTAGTTTAAAACAAATATAAAACATAAGATCTAAGACTGAAAAAAAATGGAAAATAAGATTCTGAATGCAAAAAAGGAAAATGAATAAATTATACAAGAAAAACAAAGCTGAATTATTTTGGTAATATTAAATATCTTTGAGATTTTTAATTAATAGTTTGGTTAATACAAATGAATGGCATAAGACTATATTGAATCCATCTCATTCTGGGAAATAACAAGTAAGAGAGAATAAGAGTGATGTTTAACCAAAAGAACCAAGGGATGCTTTTTCTAGTTCTGAGGAACTCTCTGCTTCACTGAACGTAAGATTGTGAATGAGTTAGGAGCTACAACTCCTTGAAAATGATGCAAGTCGCATTTCAAGAATTATGTCCTAAAGAGTACAAGAGATGTGGGCACCTGGGTGGCTCAGTTGGTTAAGCGACTGCCTTTGGCTCAGGTCATGATCCTGGAGTCCCTGGATCAAGTCCTGCATCAGGCTCCCTGCTTGGCGGGGAGTCTGCTTCTCCCTCTGACCCTCCTCCCTATCATGCTCTCTGTATCTCATTCTCTCTGTCTCAAATAAATAAATAAAATCTTTAAAAAAAAAAAGAGTACAAGAGGTGTAATATGTATACTTCAAAGGCTGGCTGTTTTTATTCATACAGAATATTGCATCTTGATTTAGGTAATAAATGATAAAGAGTGAAGAAAACTACAAGCTCTTCAACTTAGAGACAAAAGCTTATATGTTGTGATTTATTTTTCTGATCCTTTACTCATCCAAGTTCACAATTACTTTTCCTCTCCATCCCTTTCTAAACTTTCACACCCCGCTTTATAAACTTCCTCTTAATACTTTACCTGTCAGGATTGCTGCTGAATTGTGGTGATTTCATTGATTTTTGCTCACCATTCATTTATTCAACAAATATTTATTTAGCACAATCCATGTATAAAATATAGTATTGAATGGAGCACTGGGTGTTATACACAAACAATGAATCATGGAACACTACATCAAAAACTAATGGTGTAATGTATGGTGATTAACATAACATAATAAAATAAAATTTTAAAAAAATATAGTGCTTGAACTGGAGATATAATGATGAACAAAAGTAGGCAACATTCTTTACCCTCATGGAGCTGACCCTCTGTTTGGAAATAAAAGTATTAATTTTTAAAAATTTAAAAATACATATCAAATGTGGGTGTTCATAAATGTTCCTTCTCCAGGTATAAGTAAAGAAAAAAAAAAAAAAACATTAAATATATTGTATCAAGAGAAAAGCAATCAGAATGGATTAAGAACCAAACTCTCCACACTCACAAGGGATTGTATACCATCCAGTAAATTATATGTTGGCAGCACGCTGACTGCAGAACTGCCCATATTATGGGGAAAAGAGATAATGGGACCAACATGTTTAAGTAGAATTGCATGATTATAAAATAAATTCTGTTGGTTTAAAAACCAATAAAATTCTAAGAATTTATAGGTAGTAGATGTGAGAGGATCATCGAGTTTAATTAGAGTTGCTTGGACAGAATACATGGATTCATCTCCTCCCCTAAATTGTGGGGGAAATAAAGAATAAAGCTCTTTATTAGATATTATTTATATCAATCACCACTGGTCTATAAACTCAGATTATAAAATATTCCATAGAGTAAAAGTGCCACATACTATTAAAGTGTATAACAGTGGGAACAAAGCTAATCTGAGAATCCAGGAAGGCTTCTCTGAAGAAGGGATTTTAAACTGAAAGATGAAGGATGACTAGAAATCACACAAGTAGATATAAAGATCTGTGAAGGGATGCATTCTAAGCATAAAGGATGGCATGCATAAAGGGCTGGTGTTAAGACAAATGAAGGATTGTAATCAAAAATTCAAAAGAATAACAAAAACAGGGCATGTAATATCTCATGGGCACCATATTAAAAATTAAGTTTGTTACACTAAGAATTATTGCAAACTACAATCTACTCATGAATAATAAATAGACATTTGAAATAATTTGAATATGTCTGCAGAATATGTCAGCTTCCAAATATTTGTAAAGACTCCTGTGTTGACAGAATTCTAGTGGTCCATAAAATTTGTCATGGACTTTTTGGCTTTATCATCATATACCCATCACTGTGCAAAGCAATATAATGATGTGTATCAAACAAATTGCATAATACTTAAGAGATTGTTTCAGGTTAACATAGTAATGAAAGCCTCATAGAACAGGTAGAGTTTGAAATTTGGTTTCAAAGGAGCATATAATTCTGACAAGCATCGTAGGGACAGTGGTTGACAGGATGAGGGAGAATTTTTTCTTTGGGGATAACAAAATGATAAAAATTATAGAAATGAAAAAAATGAGGGGCATGTTCTGAGCCCTGTAAGATTGACAATTTGACATCTTTGAGATGAATTATAAGCCTACAGGGAGGTCATAAGATCCTGGGCTAGAATAGTGACAGTGAGGATAGTATAACTTGAGAATTCAGAAAAAACACTCAGTGAGAAATCTGTAGGACTTTTCAGCTAATTTCATATCGAGAATCAGGGAGAAAGAGAAAAGGAAAAGTTTACTTTGTAGTTGAGTAATTAGGAAGATAAATACCAAATAAGAAATATTCTTGGCTTTGTTACTTTTTTTTGTTATTTATTATTTATTTGAGATAGAGAGAGAGGGAGAGAGCACAAGCAGGGGGAACAGCAGAGGCAAAGGGAAAAGCAGACTCCCTGCTGAGTGGGGAGCCTGATGTGGGACTCGATCCCAGGATTCTGGAATCGTGACTTGAGCTGAAGGCAGATGTTTAACTGACTAAACCACCAAGGCATCTCTTGTTGGTTTTTATAGTTAGTCTTCATGTAGTCCTCATTTTCATGCACTTCATAATAGCACCCTAAAATGCCTCTTTTCTTAGGGGCGCCTGGGTGGCTCAGTGGTTAAGCATCTGCCTTCAGCTCAGGTCATGATCCCAGGGTCCTGGGATCGAGCCCCGCATCAGGATCCCTGCTCTGCGGGAAACCTTCCTCTCCCTCTCCCACTCCCCCGGCTTGTGTTCCCTCTCTCGTTGTGCCTCTCTCTGTCAAATAAATAAAATCTTTAAAATAAAATGCCTCTTTTTTGTTTAATTTGGACTTTTGTATAACAGTTGAAAAATAATAATTATGAATTATTGCATGTTGGTACTACTTGCCAGCCAGTGATTTAGTTTCAGTAGCATCTTCATTTATGTCTGTAGAGGAGCACCTTGGTGGTACAAGTGTTGAATATTTGGGTACATTTTAATTTCATTTCATGACAAATGAAAGAGAAGTTGAAAAAAAGAGAAAGTTCTGATACTTGTAATTGAAACATAGGTCTCAAATGAATCCAAACAAGATGAAGATAAAAATTAGGTGGAATGAAATCTTTCTAGGCTTGCTGGATTTAAATTTGCATTAAATTGTGAAAGGAAAACTGTTTAAAACTACAACATGGCAAAATATATAATTAAATATGTATCTAAATAAGAATTGTATTTCAAGATTTAAATTTATTCTCTTTAAGAACAGAAGCCCTTACATAGTACAAAATTCTATTTTTGGCTTGTGACATATTTGGCTTGGCATGTTTTCTGAAGTGTGCATTAAGTAATGGACCAACTGTAGGAAATTCAGAAGGTAAATCAATTTTTTGTAATATGAGAAATTTATTTTAGAAACTTAGAGTTTGAGGTGATGGTGGACATTAATGTGAAAAATAGTAAACAGGTACAAATGTAGGACTAAAGCTCAGATTGGAATTAAATGCTTGGGAATTATATAGTCAGAGTTATACTGATAGTATACAGATAGTAATATCATGAGAATGAAAATCAAATGACTAATTGGATAAAAAAATCCAGGAATATTGTATAGACTTTGCACTTTCAGTACTTACATAAATAAAAGAGGCAGGGTTTTGGATCTCTGAATGGCTGAGAACTGGAACTAAGCTCTCTGCAAAAAAAACTAGGAGTCACATTTCTGTAAAATAGGCATTAAAATATCTCCATTGGCCTAGAGACTTAGTAAGAAAGTTGGCCATCTTGAAAGTATTATGAAAAAAAGAGTCATCTGCAAGGAATCAGAACCCTAAGCAAGTGCTAGATGCAGAAAAAATGTACAATTCATACTTTACAAGGATAATGAAAATTTCCATCTAGTAAGTTATTATGAAAGTAGCCTTGAAAACATTGAGACCTATAGGTGCTCAATAGAAGTAAATATGAAACTGCTTAAAGTAAGTCTGCACAATCCATGTCATAGAAGAATCCCTTAAGAATCAATTACTCTCTGGGGCACCTGGTGGCGGCTCAGTCTGTTAAGTGTCTGCCTCTGGCTCAGGTCATGAGGAGTCCTGGGATTGAGCCCTACGTAGGGCTCCCTGCTCAGCAGGGAGTCTGCTTCTCCCACTCTTCTGCTGCTCCCCCTGCTTATACTCTCTCTCTGTCAAATAAATAAATAAAATATTTTTTAAAAGAAACAATTATTCTGAAGATGAGATTATGGTCAAAATTGCATACCACAAAAGGAAGCAAACCACCATGATAGAGTAAGCAAATAAGAAGTAACACATTGTGTGTGCTCACTTCGGCAGCACATATACTAAAAAAGAAGTAACACATTGTGAACTATATAGATAATAGAAAAATTGAAAGAGTAAAGTATTTTTAAGATAATCAAGAGTTGAAGGAAAGAATAGATACCATAAAGGCAAGACCAGGACACCATAGCAAAAATGACAAATAATCAATTAGAAATTATTGAAATAAAAATGCAGGCATTTGAATAAAGAACTTGAGGGAAAGAAAAACATAAATTAAAAAGGACTTAGTGAAATAGAATATAATCTGAGGAATTTAGTTGGATTGCAGCATACAGTATTAAAGAAATAGAAGATATGAAAGAGAAATCCAAGCAATGTGGAGGAAAATATAGAAGATACAATCAAATAATATCTCATCAGAGTTCCAGAAGGAGAAAATTAAAGAGATAAGAAAGACATACTGTCAGCCCTTCAGGTCTCAATGAGGCCTGGTGATGCTCCAGAGTGAGAGACAAGCCAACTTGGGAGCAGATTGAATCCAACTTTATTCAACATTACTACCAGTTATTTGATAAGGACAGAACCCAACTAATTTATATTGACACATTAGCTTTAAGTGGGAAGGACAGCAGCCCAGGCTTCCATTCCAGAAAATCCAGCACAGCATTACAGTTCAGGACCATCATCCCACGCCAGATAGCTGTGTCATCAGCATGGCTGTGGGTCAGCTCAAAGCTGCTGAGAACCCCATCATGGGGTCACTAGATGTTCCTATTAAAGAACATCAACAATGCTTGGGTTTGCACCAATGACATGCTCAAGTTTGCCCTGCACAACTTTGGCTGAACTCCCCCCAGCTAGGAGCTCAAGCTGTTTCTTCCTCCCTCCTCTTCTCAATACTATTCACACTCCTGCAGATGCTCCAAATATACACAACTGAGCAGGGCTTCGGTGGGAGCAGGCACAGTGCACTGCTGCTACCAAGGTATTGTGCATGCTGTTTGAATGCTAAGCTAGTTGCATCTGAGAGGAGAAGATTGTGTTGTACCAGGGGGTGGGAGGATGGGTTAGCCTGGTGATGGGTATTAAAGAGGGCATGTTCTGCATGGAGCACTGGGTGTTATACACAAACAATGAATCATGGAACACTACATCAAAAACAAATGATGTAATGTATGGTGATTAACATAACATAAAAAAAAAAAGATTGTGTTGTCCCAGCACATGCCTTGGAAAGACTTAAGTAATGCAAAAGAATTTAAATAAAAAATTGAAAAAAATAACTATGACAAGAAACCCATTCACTGGCCTTTTGGACAGCAGCCTGTCAACAACTATATGGACATTAAATGAACACATACGTTCCAACCTTCCAAGTGCCTACTCTTTATTCACTCAGTTCCCTGATGTCACCCTTAGAATACAAGTAGACAACATACAGAAAGAACATGTTTTACTGCAGATAGGGACACAAGATAACATTTTATTGTCCTTGCCAAAAGATCTATCTACAGGGGAACATATAATTAGATGGCCCTGGAAATGGCAAACAATTCCACAGTGTATTAGGTTTTCACCCTAATAGGTATAGAACAGGACCTAACCATCACCCCATTTCTTCACCCCACTCCACCAAAAACAATGAAGGGATACAACCCCAGCACCTTTAATAAAAATTGACAATCTCCTAACTGCCTTATGGAGCATTGTAATACACCCACTATCCTTTTTAGGTTTGCCCCAACATGTAACATAGTGGAGGCAAACAATTTGGTACTATAAACCTGGACCTTAATCTCAGCTGGGATGGTGGTATCCCAGAACAACATCACCACCTGCATTCTATTCAACAATCATGGCCTACTTTTTTTGGTGCCTACTCAACATCTTACTTTTTGTCCTTAGATTCTGCTTGGGAAACTTGTTTGCCTATTGGGTCCTGATCGTGGCTTCTATACAGAATAAGATCAACTCTTGGGTGTGTAGTGAACTCCCTATATCAGCAAATTCAGGCCTCCCATGGTAAGTTCAAGCTACTGATCTTACCACTTGGAAATTCTTCTGCACTTGGTATAACACCACCATGCCCCTACCCTGACTGATGTGTGTTCCCTAGGTGTCTGGACTCTGTACTCACCTACTGGGAAGACATGAAGAGGAAAATTTTCTAATTGATAAAGTAGCAAATAAATAAAACTCTGCAAAACAAACAAACAAACAAAAGAAGATGAGAAAGAGAAAATTTTCCAAAAATAATTGGCTGAGGATTTTCCAGAATTGAGGAAAGAAAAAAACTGCTTAGTCTTAAGGAATATACTAGGTACAGAACAAAATGCAAAATAACAAGCCTACATTTAGACTCATCAAGTGGTAAAAACAAGAAATATCAAAGACAAAGAGAAAATCTTAATTTCTACCAGAGAGAAAAGATTAATTATCTACAATGGAATTATAAGACTTACATAAGACGTCTCATTAGCAACAATGAATGTCAGAAGCAAATGAAAGAAAGTCTTCAAAGTTCTGACAGAACAGAGTTATGTTCTTTCATAACTCTGGACTTAAAAGTATAAACTAATTTAAAGTGCCATTTAAGAATAAGATTGAAATAAAGAAATTTTCAGACCTACAAGATTTCAGAGCTTACTACTAAAGAGTATACATCGGTATGAAAGAAATGAAGGGTTGGGATGCAGGAACAATGGTAAAGAAATTGGTAAACTGTGTTGGTAAATTTGAACAAGTAAAGGGTCACTCTAAATGAAAAATAATAATCAATCAATAGTAATAATGACTACTGGAGAATTTAAAAACAATGGGCACCTAAAATGCTAGACAGCAATAATATAGAAATAGTAAATATCTGAATGAACGTATTCTAATATCTTTGTGGGAAAGACAATATAGACACTAATTATAATAATTTTAGGTTAAGTACAAATGTTAAAATGTAAAGGAAACTACTAAAATACTATAAATATAAAATATAAATTCCAAACAACTAGAGGAGGAGGAAATATATAAAATATATCATTAAAATTTGAGCAATTCAACAGATGACAGGAAAGGATTTAGAAGAAATGAGTTCAATTATGTAGTAATCATGACTAATAAAATTATTAAATAATCTATTAAAAACTCATAGAAATACAATCCAGATATACGTTAATGAAGATAGACTGACAAAATATGAAGATACACCACAATAATACTAATAGTGTTAACCAATAACAAACCAATGCATAAGATGGAAAACTATACAGTTCATAAAATAATAAAACTATCTTTATATCTGTCCATCTTATCTTGTGTAGATAGCAAAACCATGATGACAATTTTTAAAAATATTTATTTATTTATTAGAGAGAGAGAGAGAGTGCACACACAAGTGGGGGAAGGGGCAGAGGGAGAGAATATCCAAGCAGACTCTCGCTGAGCACAGAGCCTGAAGATGTGGGGTTCAATCTCACTAATGTGAGATCAGGCTCTGAGCTGAATCCAGGAGTCAGATGCTTAACCTCCTGAGCCACCCAGGTATCCCTATGATGATAATTTCTAAAAAATACAGAATTATATTGCAGTGTTGCACCTTTTATGTTTAAAAATTCAAAGTATTTTGTATTATTCATGAAAATGCAAGTGCATATGTGGTAATTTATAAAAACATGGATTAAGGATGCTTACAGTGGGAACAACAACTGTAATGTAATTTAATTTTTTAAATTTTTATATTTTTTATCATGATAAGTGTACTTTTTTAATCCCTATACCCTATTTCACCTATCTCCCCCCACCTCCCTTTTGGTAACCATGTTTATTCTCTGTAGTTAAGAATCTGTTTCTTGGTTTGCCTCTCTCTCTCTCTCTCTCTTTTTTCTTTCTTAAGTCATTTGTTTTGTTTCTTAAATTCCACATATGAGTGAGATCATATGGTATTTGTCTTTTTCTGATTATCTTATTTTGCTTAGCATTATACTCACTAGATCCATCCATGTTTTTGCAAATGGCAAGATTTCTTTCTTTTTTATAGCTGAGGAATATTCTATTCTCTCTAAATATACATTCATCTATTGATGGGCTGCTTCCAAAGTTTGGCTATTATAAATAATGTTGCAATAAACACGGGGGTGCATTTATCCCTTTTAATTAGTGTTTTTGTATTTTTTGGGTAAAACCCAGTAGTGAAATTACTGAATCATAGGGTAGTTCTATTTTTAACTCCATATTCTTTTCCACAATGGGTGCACTTGTTTGCATTCCCACCAACAGTGCAAGAGGACTCCTTTTTCTGATTTATTTCCTCTTAAAAATATCAAAAGAAAATACACCAAAGAAAGATGATTTGATCATATTAATATTTATTCAGTATTTAGTATTACTCAGGCATTGTTTTAAGCACTTTATATGTATTAAGTTATCTAATCTGACTCTATAAGGTTGATATTTTCAAGTCGGTATTAATATTGGATACCCAGGTGTTTGTCATACTACAGTCTATAATTTTCAAGTTTTAAATATTTAATAATAACAACAATATAAAATAAAATGTTCTGAGTGTTTAGGAGGTCACTGGCAATTTTTCAGACTATAATTTCAATGGATAGAAGTTAAGCAAAAGAAAAATAATGATAGGATCTGGGGAAAAGATGGCAGAGGAATAGGGGACCCTATTCCAACTGCTCCCTGGAATTGAGCTGGATATCTACCAGACCACTCTGAGCACCCACAAAATCAGCCTGAGATGTAAGAAGATCTGGATCTCTACAAACGAAGATCGCAGGTGGTTGGTTTCGAGGTTTGAAGCAGATAGCCGTGATTCTGCAGGCAGATATCGGAGGATAAATGGCAGAGGGAGGGAGCCTGACCATGGGGATCCTACACTGCTGGTGAGCAATAGCCTCCTGCACTGGGGATGGGGCACAGACTCGCTCACAGACTGGTAGCAGTGGGGAAAGGACTTTAGATGGAAACCGGACCGGCAGGGTCACACGTGTGAACTGGGGGTGACTGGCGGTTTTAGAAGCACAAAGGGCAGAGACGTGCCCCAACCTGGAGGCAGGACTGGGAGCGCTGTGGAGGGGCGCACAACCCAGGACACTGCAGTTTATACCAGCACAGACAGAAACAGAGAGACTGTGGCCTGGAGAGCTCACTGAAGAACAGACTAAGAACACTCTGCTCTGAGGTAGAGGATAGGAAAAGGTCTCTTCTGCTCTGACTCTCAGAAGAGACGCAGAAAGCTGCCAGGGAAAGCCACCAGAGCACAAAAGTCCCAAAGAAATGGTTTTCACTGAGCCCATCCCCCGCCACAGGGGGCAGGGCAACTCTGCCCAAACAGGGTTGCCTGAGTAACAGTGCAGCAGGCCTCACCCCCAGAAGACAGGCTGGGAAAACAAGAGGCCAGCAACCCTAAGGTCCCTAGAAAACAGGTGCATCTTGTTTGGGTTCTGGTCAATAATTTGGACTCTATACATTCCCTCAAACACCCATCAACAGAATGACTAGGAGGAGCAACCCCCAAAATACAAAAGACTCAGAGATTATGACTTATGCCATGGATTTACAAATGGATGCAGATATAACCAAGATGTCAGAGATGGAATTCAGGGTAGCAATTGTGAAGACAATAGCTAGAATGGAGAAATCAATTAATGGCAACATAGAGTCTCTACAGGCAGAAATGAAAGCTGAATGGGCAGAACTTAAAAATGCTATCAATGAGATCCAATCCAATCTAGATAATCTAACAGCTAGGGTAAGTGAGGCAGAAGAAAAAATCAGTGACCTGGAAGACCATTTAATAGATAAAAAAGGGAAAGAGGAGGCCAGGGAAAAACAACTCAGAATCCATGAAAATAGAATCAGAGAAATAAGTGACACCATGAAGCATTCCAATGTCAGAATTATCGGAATCCCTGAGAGGCTGCAGAGAGAGAGGACTAGAAGATATATTTGAGCAAATTGTAGCTAAGAACTTCTCTAATCTGGGGAATGAAACAAGCATTCGTGTCCTAGAAGCAGAGAGGACCACTCTCAAGATCAAGGAAAACAGGCCAACACCCCAGAATGTAATAGTAAAACTTGCAAATCCTAGAACCAAGGAAACCATCATAAGGGCAGTTAGGGGGAAGAGATTCCTTACGTACAGAGGGAGGAACATCAAAATATGGTCAGACCTATCCACAGAGACCTGGCAAGCCAGAAAGGCCTGGCAAGACATATTCAGAGTACTAAGCGAGAAGAACATGCAGACAAGAATACTTTATCTGGCAAAGCTGTCATTTAGAATGGATGAAGAGATGCAGAGTTTCCAAGACCATCAGAAACTGAAAGAATATGTGACCACTTAGCCGGCCCTGCAAGAAATATTAAGGGGGGTTCTAAAAAAGGAGAAAGACCCCAAGAGTGATATACAACAGAAATTCACAGGGACAATCTATAAAAACTAGGAATTCACAGGCAACATGATGACAATTAATTCATATCTTTCAATAATCACTCTCAACGTGAATGGCTTAAAAGCTCCCATAAAATGACACAGGGTTGCGGATTAGATAAAAAGACAGGACCCATCCATATGCTGTCTACAAGAGACTCATTTTGAACTTAAAGATACATCCAGACTGAAAGTGAATGGATGGAGATCCATCTTCCATGCCAACAGACCTCAAAAGAAAGCTGGGGTAGCAATTCTTATATCAGACAAATTAGATTTTAAACTAGACTGTAGTTAGAGACACAGAAGGACACTATATCATTCTTTTTTTTTTTTAAGATTTTATTTATTTATTTGAGACAGAGAGAATGAGAGAGACAGAGAGCACATGAGAGGGGGGAGAGTCAGAGGGAGAAGCAGGCTCCCTGCCCAGCAGAGAGCCCGATGCGGGACTCGATCGTGGGACTCCAGGATCATGACCTGAGCCGAAGGCAATCGCTCAACCAACTGAGCCACCCAGGCGCCCCGACACTATATCATTCTTAAAGGGTCTATCCAACAAGAAGATCTAACAATTGTAAATATCTATGCCCCCAACATGGGAGCAGTCATCTACATAAGCCAACTGTTAACCAAAATAAAGAGTCCTATTGATAACAATACGCTAATTGTAGGAGACCTCAATATTCCACTCTCAGCAATGGACAGATCATCTAAGCAAAAAATCAACAAAGAAACAACAGCTTTGAATGATACACTGGACCAGATGGATGTCATAGATATATACAGAACATTCCACCCTAAAACAACAGAATACTCATTCTTCTTGAGCGCACATGGAACTTTCTCCAGAATAGACCACCTACTGGGTCACAAATCAGGTCTCAACCGATACCAAAAGATTGAGACTATTCCCTGCATATTCTCAGACCACAATGCTTTAAAACTGGAACTCAATCACAAGAAAAAATTTGGCAGAAATTCAAACACTTGGATGCTAAAGACTGCTCTGCTCAAGAATGTTTGGGCCAACCAGGAAATCAAAGAAGAACTTAAACAATTCATGGAAACCAATGAGAACAAAAACACATCAGTCTAAAACCTATGGGATACTGCAAAGGTGATCCTAAAGGGGAAATACATAGCCATCCAAGCCTCACTCAAAAAGATAGAAAAAGACTGAAACTCAACCATTCTCTAACACCATTCACAAAGATAAACTCAAAATGGATGAAAGGAAACAGTTAACTAATGAAGAGGCAACCCATGGAATGGGAGAAGATATTTGCAAATGACACTATAGATAAAGGGCTGGTATCCAAGATTTATAAAGAACTTCTCAAACTCAACACCAAAAAAACAAATAATCAAGTCAAAAAATGGGCAGAAGACATGAACAGGCACTCCTCTGAAGAAGACATACAAATGGCTAACAGACACATGAAAAAATGTTCAACATCATTAGCCATCAGGGAAATTCAAATCAAAACCACATTGAGATACCACCTTAACCAGTTAGAATGGAAAAATGGACAAGGAAAGAAACAACAATGTTGGAGAGGTTGTGGAGAAAGGGGAACCCTCTTACACTGTTGGTGGGAATGCAAGTTGGAACAGCCACTTTGGAAACCAGTGTGGAGGTTCCTCAAAAATTTAAAAATAGAGCTACCCTATGACCCAGTAATTGCAATCCTGGGTATTTATCCCAAAGACACAGATGTAGTGAAAAGAAGGGCAGGCCATATGCACCCCAATGTTTATAGCAGCAATATCCGCAATAACCAAACTGTGGAAAGAGCCTAGATATCCTTCAACAGAGGAATGGATAAAGAAGATGTGGTCCATATAGACAATGGAATATTACTCAGCCATCAGAAAGGATGAATACTCAACTTTTACATCAACATGGATGGGACTGGAGGAGATTATACTAAGTGAAAGAAGTCAAGCAGAGAAAGTCAATTATCATATGATTTCACTTATTTGTGGAACATAAGGAATAGCATGGAGGACATTAGGAGAAGGAAGGGAAAAATTTAGGGTGCGGAATTGGAGGAAGAGATGAACCATGAGAGACTATGGACTCTGAGAAACAATCTGAGGGTTTTTGAGAGGAAGGGGGAAGGGGAATGTGTTAGCCCGGTGATGGGTATTAAGGAGGGCACGTACTGCATGGAGCACTGGGTGTTGTACGAAAACAATGGATCGTGGATCACCACATCAAAAACTAATGATATATTGTATGGTGATTAACATAACATAATAAAATAAATAAAATAAGAAAAATAGTGATAAATTATAACAGACTTAACTAACTCAAAAAGTTCTACTGTGCATTTCTCCCCTCCCCCATACATGGAATTTAGGTTTACAAGAACATAATTTCTAAGCATAAAGGGTGTGTTTCTTATTTTATTTTCATCTCCCCATGACACTCAATACTGGGCTCAAAATCAATCTGATTTCAATAGATGCTGATTAATACACAGGAGAGGGTGATGATATATTTTAAGCTCTTTGTAAGCAAATTAGTGGCTATTTTTTGGAATTTGTTATTTGAAAAGTCAATTCATTTATTTTTTTTCTCGTTTTCAAGTATGATGTAATAATCTAGTGCATGTTCTTTTTCATTGCTGAGGAAAATATTATAGATCCACTTGCAGTAAAATATTAACTCTAAGGTGTTTCTAAAAAAGCAGTGTGACACTTATATTTATGCCCAATAAGAATATAAAAATATGATGATTATCCACATGCAGTTACAATATGCCTGGATGGTTTGGGGTTCATGTGGTAGAGATTCAACTACAGCATAAGAGGATAAATGTTGCCCTTAAAAAAAACCTTTATCGGGCGCCTGGGTGGCTCAGTCGTTAAGTGTCTGCCTTCGGCTCAGGTCATGATCCCAGGGTCCTGGGATCGAGTCCCACATTGGGCTCCCTGCTCGGCAGGAAGCCTGCTTCTCCCTCTCCCACTCCCCCTGCTTGTGTTCCTGCTCTCGCTATCTCTCTCTCTGTCAAATAAATAAATACAAATCTTAAAAAAAAAAAAAAACAACTTTATCAAACACCTTATACAAGGCACCTTACCATGTGCTTCTTAATACACATCTTACCAAATTGAGCTTATGAATTACAATTTGGCCTGACAGAATTTGAAATAGTTTGTTTTGGCTAGGTCAGCATATTGGTATTTCTGCTAATTCTGCATCACAAATGCCATTTTTGAAAGTCTCAATCAATAATGCTTATTAAATTGGGAAGAAATGGGAAGAACACAGGCATTAGCATACTAGATTCTTCTGCACACTGTAATCTTGAGCTAATTACTTCTTTCAAAGTCTCTAGTTTTCTTGTTTGGAAAATTAGAGGGCTTTAAACTACATCATCTTGAAGATTTTGCCCCTGTATCTCTCCAAGAGATGATTTTCAAAAGTCTGAATCTGCATATTTAAATCTAATCTCATTTTTAAAAACTGAACAAAATTTGATGTAAAAAATTGTTGAAAATTACATAAAAATAAGGCAGCAGAACCAGTATTATTTAAGGAGTAACAGTGGTGGGTTGCCTCGGTGGCACAGTTGGTTAAACTTCCAACTCTTGGTTTCAGCTCAGGTCTTGATCTCCGGTTCTTGAGATCAAGCCCCTAGTTGGCTGTGCTCAGTGTGGAGTCTCCTTGAGTTTCTCTCTCCCTCTTCCTCTACTCTTCCATCCATGTTCTCTGTCTCTCTCAAATAAATAAATAAATCTTAAAAAAAAGAAGTAACAGTGGAAAAGCTAGGCTATTGGGACTCTTAATTTGGAGAACTTGCATTTCATATAACCTTAATGTTTTTGAATAATACTATGATAAATTTCAGATTCTGGATAACATGAGGGGATGCTGGAGATTTGTGTTGTGTTTGTAGAATCTACTGGGCTGAATAAATAATTTGATTAATAATGAATATGTAAGAGCAGCACCTGCACTATTTCAAACATCAATCAATGGCTTGATTAATGACTTTTGGAGGGATAGGAAGGAAAGTTTGTAAAAAAAAAAAAAAAGGAAGTTTAATAATGACACCTGAAGGTGGCATAATGATTGCACTCAAAAATATGTTTTTGGCCTAGCACAAATAATGTGTGGCTCGGTTGTTCAAATATATTAACAGTTGTTATTTATAAAATATGTGCATGCCTGTTTCCTTCTTGGAGATTTATTCTGCCATGGAGTTCCCCATCTGTGCTTTCTGTCGAAGTAATAATCTCCTTTCATGTGTGGGTACTTTAGAGATAAAAATCAAATAGTTAATTTTATTTACACAACCACTAGATAAAGTAGGTACACATTTCCTCATTTCACAGATGTAGAAATAAAAGTGTAGAGAGATTAACTACTCTGGTAAGTGGTAGAACCAGGATAAGAACCTAGGTCAGCATGCCTCCTTACATTAAATTGCTTCCTATGGGAACTTCATGCCTGAACCCCTTTTAATGAAAGTGTTTTACTCAAGTCAACAAACATTGTCTTCAAGAACGATGGCAATATCTATCTTTTATCAGGTGACACTAATTCCACATTCCTTTTGTAGGAGAATTGAGTGTTTTATTCAGCATTTTCTTCTATCTTTTTTTCTGGTTTAGAATGCTTTCAGAAAAGGTGTATTCTGTTCTCCTCTTTTGGTCATATGATAAACCTAGAGAGAATGGCTCAGAAGTGTATGGATGGAAATTATTCAGAGCTGTCTGTGACTGGGTGGACAAGTCTAAATGATTTGGGGGAATGCTAGCAAACAGTTATAACTCTTATATCTTCCAACATAGCTTTTAATTGGCAAAAGCTACTGACATTTTGATCTTGATTTTCCTCACTCCTGAATGTATCTCTCAACTGATTCCAAGTGCAGAGGAAGAATGGGGTGCTTTTGTTGGGCCCACTAGAACACAAACACTGGTCTTAATTTAATAATTAACTTTCTTTTTTAAAAATTTTATTTGTTTATTAGAGAGAGAGCATGAGTGGGAGGGGAAGGGGCAGAGGGAGAGGGAGAAGCAAACTCCCCACTGAGCAAGGAGCCTGATGCAGGGCTCTATCCCAGGATCTGAGATCATGACCAGAGCTGAAGGCAGATGCTTAACAGATTGAGCCACCCAGGAGGCCCCTTAATAATTAATTTTCACCTCTATCTCTACTGCAAATATAATATTGGGTACTTGGAAGACAGATATGATTAAGACACATTATCATGGTCTATTAGTAAGAAATATACACAATTTTAATATCAAGTCTCTGATCCAAATAACAGCATTCCTCTTCCTGTTTACTATTTCTCACAACCCCACAGAAAGTGATAAATAGGTCCAAGGAAATTTTCTTTTAAATATATGGCTTGTGGGTGGCTAGAGGCTGGTTAGTGGCTGGACCTTCCTAAAACCTAAACTTCCAACAGATTAACTGGAATTACATGACAGGTCAAGGCAGATCTAGCAGCAGAAAATGCAAAGAATCCTAGAATAATGGACAATTACCATCAAGGAGGACTGGTGGGAAGCTGCAAAGAGATGTGGGTAATACCTGATACAAGAACAACATTATGTAAAGATAACTTAATAAATAAACATGAATTCAGGCAGTCTAGTTGTGGAACTCAAAAGGGGCTTGGATTAGTTGAGATCGAACTTGGGGACTGAATGATAAAGTAGAGTAAGGCATACCCTAGTCTTGACTCTAAGTTAGTGACTCAGGCATGGAGAAAGGACAAAGATTGAACTCGTAGAAGGCAGAGTGTTGGCTAAAAGGAATAGAGAAAAAAAGGTCAGTACTAGAACTAGGGTATAAGATTGGGGGCAAGTCTGACTGGTTGGTCACTTAACTATGCATTCAATGATCTATACTTGTTATACTATGCATAAATGAACTATACTTCTTAGTAGAATCTGATTCATGGCTGATCCTGGAAATCAGAGTCACATTATCCTATTTTTGAGGACTAGGACAAGAAGCCAGGAAAATTATTACCACAATGTCTAGGGCAATGTCATGTTTCCAGTGAGTATTGGTGAATACTAGTAGAGAGATAGTGTCATGATATGAGGTGGGAAACCACCTGGATTAGCAAACAGGAAACCTGGATTCTAAACCTGGATCTGCTAATATCTAGTTGGATAATCTTGGGCAAATTATTTTTCCTCCCTGAGATTTATTTTCCTCATATATATACTGATGGATTTGGACTATGCAGATCTCTTTTCATTCTTACAATTTTATCATTCTATGGTAAATGACTTTTATTTACCCCATTTTTTTTTAATTTAGGGCAGACATTCTGAGATGCATAACTGACTATCCGAGAACAGACCATGCTTATAAAACTAAACAAAAATCTAGATTTGCATTTTTATTCAATTGATTGTATCTTACAAATACCATTAAAAGTAGCATTCTTGTTTTTATTTCTATGCCTTTCCCCTCTTTTTTGCCAAGATTAAAATGAGGTCACTAAATAGCCATAGGGCAGTATAAAATTCATTTTTGTTTGTTTTGTTTTGTTTATTTTTCAATTGAAATGAGCATTTCATATTTCTTTTTTTTTTTTAAAGATTTTATTTATTTATTTGACAGAGAGAGAGATAGTGAGAGCAGGAACACAAGCAGGGGGAGTGGGAGAGGGAGAAGCAGGCTTCCCGCCGAGGAGGGAGCCCGATGTGGGACTCGATCCCAGGGCCCTGGGATCATGACCTGAGCTGAAGGCAGACGCTTAACGACTGAGCCACCCAGGCGCCCAAGCATTTCATATTTCTTAGAAAATAGTGGTAATATTTGGCATAGACTATATCTGCATTTATATGAGGGGGTAATTGTTAAACCATTTTTTTTTGTATACTTCACTAATAAATACTTTTCCTTTCCCTTTGAATTTCATCCAAACTACTGTGGTTTTGTCTCTTGTTAGGCCTGAAAATTTGATTTAGTAATACTTAAAGGATGAAATATGTCTGATGTTTTCATCTTCCAAGTACAGGAAGTATGGTTCCATTCTTATTTTGTTTCATTTTAATGCTATATGTTAGTTTGGGAAGATTTGCTGGTCAGCAATGTTCTTATTTGGCAGAATTGCATCTGTTGGATAATTCTATCCATGCCTCATTTGATAGTGTTTCACAGTTTATAGCATCATATTGACTATATGATAATTTTTCCCTTAGTAAGACTTGAGACTTCTTGACTCTGGGTGAGAAGAAAATAACAAGAAAGTTTCATACCCCTAAACACTACTGGGCTTCTGTTAAATTACTTTATTTCTTGTTTTCAAAGTATTTAGTCATCCTACACCTATCTAACCCCTTCTAACTTTTAGACACCTTGGTCTAAAAGTCAACACTTGAATTTTATTTTGGAATATATATCTCCATTCAAATGCATCAACACAGTAGTTCCTTGACTTTTCATTTCTAAAATTGTGAGAAACTAAGTGAATCAAATAGAACTATAGAATTGAGTCCTTATTTCATTTTGGGTGTTAAGAGATAATTTTCCAAAGTCAATAGTATAGAATTCAAGGACTATGAGAAAAGAAATAAAAGAAAATGCATTCTAACAGAGTTTATACATGTTAATATTTTCATTTTCCATTCTTTTAAGGGCCCCTTATAATGTATTTAACTATTATTAGACTAATGCCTTATCTTACCTGTTGAACTTGTGGCTCAAATGCTGAAGTACTGTAGTTTTGTAAATTTGATATGAAACATAGATTTAATATATAGCTGGATGGTTTCTGTCATCTTTTATTTCATTGTCAGTTTCTCAACTACCTTATGCAATAAAAAAATGTTTATCCAACCATTTGTTCACAAGAATAGCAATCCCAAAACTTTAATTATTCACCACTATTAGAGTGTAGAAACATTCACTAGAATGTTTCTACAAATATGTGCATATTTTTATAAGGTATATTCAGAAATGGCAGTGAGTCATTAAATTATTATTAGTGTGGAAGTTATGGGAAAATAAATTATGTTATTAGGAGAGGAATTTTATAACATATTACTTATACTTATGTATATTTAATTCATAGCAGTAAGATTTATGAAGCTGCTATGAATTGGTCTCAGTAATGGATGGTAATTAGATTTTCTTTTTATCTTGAAGTTATTACTAATATAGTGACAATTTTTGATCAAGGGACTTTTAACACTCTGTTTTTATTTCCATGAAACAACAGTATTGGCTTTGGCTGTCATTTATTCACTGTACATCTAATATCATGAGGTGATGTGGTATGGGTTGGTGTACATGAATGAAACACTTGATACATATTTGTCACATAAATGTATGTAAGATAGAGTGCCTTCCCTTAAGGATCTTAGAGTATCATGAGTAAGATAGGAACACAGGCAATTGTAATACAGGATAGTATGCAAACACATTAAAGAGGCCCCTGATACAGACTTAAGTTATCATTAAAAGTTTCATGTAGAAAGTGTTTTTAAGTGGGTAACTGAAGAATGAGTAGAAATTTGCAGGCTAATGGCAATAAGATGGCATGGGGGAGAGATGAAAAAGTTCCAGTCAAAAGGAACAGCATGCATTCCTAAAACATAGTGAGATCATGGTGCATTTTAGGACCTCCTAAACTAAGTTTGATCAACTTGATAATCAATACTGTGTAGTGCATCTGAACATATTCAGACATTTGTTTTTGTCATTCCTAACCTATTCCTGGTTTAATCTGACTTCCAGCAGCCAGTATCACAAACAATAACAAAGCTAGTTAAGAGAGAATATATCGAGGCACCTGGGTGGCTCAGTCGTTAAGCGGCTGCCTTCAGCTCAGGTCATGATCCCAGTGTCCTGGGATCAAGCCCCGCATCGGGCTCCCTGCTCAGCAGGAAGCCTACTTCTCCCTCTCCCACTCCCCTGCTTGCGTTCCCTCTCTCGCTGTGTCTCTCTCTGTCAAATAAATAAAAAATCTTAAAAAAAAAAAGAGAGAGAGAATATATCATGGCTAAATCCTTCATGGTTGGTAATAAGTTAGCTATATCTTCACATCACCTTGTCACCTTAATTGTTCTAGAGGAAGACTGAATAATAGTGAAGAAACTGGGGAAGGTGAACATTTTAATAAATACATACAGAAAGTAAGGCAATGATAACCAATGACCTTTATAGACTATTACAGTCAACTCAGTAACTTCACCTATTTTATTTCATTTTGACTTTACAATAACTCGGAAGGATAAGAGAGGATATATATGCAACACAGAGTGAGTCTAGGGTACTTTCTCAAAAGCACACATGAGGACTCAAGCCAGGTCTTCTGATAAATGTTCTTTCCATTACAAAACATTATCTCTCTAAATCTCCCTAAAGCAGATGAACAAATCATCATAATGTTTGGTTACTGGTCCTTTCCCGTTATCTTTCTTATAGGGAAAGAAATTGATAATGTTCCATGTAACCTATGACCATGTGAGTATGTGTGAATTGGAAACAGACTATTACAAGTAACAAAAATATCTACTGTAGGCCAAGAATTGGGTCAGAGTTTCTGGTCAAGTTCTGAGAAGATTACATGAAAGACAAGAAAAATGGAGTTATTAAACACACATGGAACAACTAGAGAATAATCAATTATGTGACACTAAATGAATCTGCAGTAGACATCAAACCCCATATTAAAAAAAAAATTAAGCTGTGAAAAGTCAGTCAGTTAATTCACATATGGTTTAAATACCAATAAACAGTTCTGGAGCAAGCACACTGATTTGTTGTACATGGAAACTAAAAATGGTCATATTTCCAAGTAAAGGAGAAAGACAATGTCAAATTTTAATCTCAACAAGACACAATTAGAAAATAATTATGCTTAAACGAAAATCAGTTTATCTAATTTATTTGTAAAATTTGGATTATTTTAGTCTTTCCCAGGTAACATATGGTGCTGTCTCAAGGCACTTTTTTAGCCTACTAGAAGAAGTCATCATTGATTCCATTCAAACTATTATGTTAAAATCTATGGCAACTTTTTGTTCTATGAAAAATCCAAAATAGCTGTAGTTATGTAGAAAAATAAAATGGCTCACCAATTATTAGTGGTAGATTTGTTGTTTCAGTTTGAAATGGGTGATTTGTTTTCATTTATAAGTGAAACAAAATTTTAAAAAAAGGTTGTGAGATGCACAAATCGAAATGATGGAGACATTCCCATGCACACATGGGAAATGATGTTACTGATAGTAACAGTTCTGAAAATTGATTCAATCCACTAGAAGCAGTGCAATCCCAAACATGCCAGCTTTTTAGATAATATAGTTTATTTTTCTTTAATTAACAGTGATATAAGTTAAGGTGACTCAGGGCATCTTCTTAATACCAAGGGATCCCATATGTATTTGTGTTGTAAATGGCAGAGTTGCTCCCATTGCCACCCAACTGTCCCTGAAGGAATGAGTGGTTTCAGTGAGTGAAGGCAGCTCTGAAAGAACATGCAAAGAGTGACATTTATCTGTTGACTATTCGGAGATGACTTGATACTTCTGGGACACATCCACTTCAGGTTCAGTCTTATTGTTCTGTCACTGTTCTCAAAATGGACAAGAATGAGCCTAAAAGATCTTTATAAAAACTCCCCCCCCCCATGCTGAGGTCACATTTCCCTAGCCATGGGTCTATGGATAATGGAACCTGCTTTACATAGCTTAGGCCAGTGGCTTTCAAACTTGTTTTTATTTTGGCCTCTAGTAAGAAATACATTTTACATAAAGACTCTGTAAACACACGTACACACACTAAAAAATATTTTAGTGAAACTACATTTTACTATATGCAATGCTTGCTAATATTTTTATACTATTTTTTTTTTTAATTTCAAGTTGTAGCCCATTTACGTTGTTGCAAGACTCACTAATGTATTTCCACTTGCAGTTTGCAAAACATTGGTCTGGGAAGCTCTCATTCTGGCAGGTCCACTGTTCCCAATCTGTTTATTCACTAGGAAATAAAACAAAAACTTAAGCAGTTATGAATTAATGGTGTAAAGGTTGAGATAAAAATATCATTTGGGCGCCTGGGTGGCTCAGTTGGTTAAGTGACTGCCTTCAGCTCAGGTCATGATCCTGGAGTCCCTGGATCGAGTCCCGCATCGGGCTCCCTGCTCGGCAGGGAGTCTGCTTCTCCCTCTGACCATCCCCCCTCTCATGTGCTCTCCCTCTCTCATTCTCTCTCTGTCAAACAATAAATAAAATCTTTATTAAAAAAATATCATTTTAAAGTGCATTTTGTAAATTCTAAAATAATGTATTTGTTATTTGTCTTTGACCTTGTTAAAAATTGTGTGTCCTAAATGTCCAATTAGGGATGATGATTTACAAAAATTATTAATTATCACCCTACTCATATTTTAGCTTCAAATTCTTCATTTTTTTAAATTTAAATTCAATTAGTCAACATATAGTATATCATTAGTTTTTGATGTAGTGTTTAATGATTCATTAGTTGCATATAACACCCAGTGCTCATCACTTCATGTGCCCTCCTTAATACTTATTACCCAGTTACCCCATCTCCCCATCTACCTCTCTTTCCGCAATCCTCAGTTTGTTTCCTGGAGTCAAAAGTTTCTGGGAAAGGTCAACAATCCCTGTACCAAGAGATGAGAGATTACTCCAGACTTTTCTGTGAGAGGAGAAGGCAAGGGGGTCAATTTTCAGAGACGAAGGCCCTTTGTTCTTCTTTTGGTCTCACCTTTATTGGTGCTTCAGGTTAATCATAAATCTTCATTACTCTGTTACTCAAGCAAGTGACGTGTGGCAAGGGGTCTCAAAGAAAATAGAAGAGTCTGATTACGGGAAAGACACAAGGTCCTGATCAGCTTGTTCTACCCAAGAAGCACAAAGGGCAGAGACGGGCTCCGACCTGGAGGCAGGACATGGGGCACTGCAGAGGGACGCACAACCCAGGGCACTGCAGTTTATAGCAGCATGGACAGAAATGAAGACAGTGTGGCCTGGAGAGCTCACTGAACAGACTGCGGTCTCTCTGCTCTAAGGCAGAGGGTTGGAAACGGTCTCTTCTGCTCTGACTCACGGAAGAGATGTGGAAAGCCTCCAGAGAAAGGCGACACAGAAAAAAAGCCCCCAAAACTGATTCTCACTGAGCCGATCTCCCGCCACAGGGGGAAGGGCAACTCTGCCCAAACAGGGTTGCCTGAGTAACAGTGCAGCAGGCCCCTCCCCCAGAAGACAGGCTGGGAAAACAAGAGGCCAGCAACCCTAAGGTCCCTAAAAACAGGTGCATCTTGCTTGGGTTCTGGTCAATAATTTGGACTCTACACATTCCCTCAAACACCCATCAACAGAATGACGAGGAGGAGGAGTCCCCAAAATAGAAAAGACTCAGAGATTATGACATATCCTGCCGATTTACAAATGGTTGCAGATATAACCAGGATGTAGGAGATGGAATTCAGGCTAGCAATTGTGAAGACAATGGCTAGAATGGAGAAATCAATTAAGGGCAACATAGAGTCTCTATGGGCAGAAATGAAAGCTGAATTGGCAGAATTTAAAAATGCTATCCATGAGATCCAATCCAATCTAGATAATCTAACAGCTAGGGTAAGTGAGGCAGAAGAACGAGTAACTTACCTGGAAGACAATATAATAGATAAAAAGGGAAAAGAGAAGGCCAGGGTAAAACAAGTCAGAATCCATGAAAATAGAATCAGAGAAATAAGTGACACCATGAGGTGTTCCAATGTCAGAATAATTGGAATCCCGGAGGGAGTGGAGAGAGAGAGAGGGCTAGAAGATGTATTTGAGCAAATGGTAGCTGAGAACTTCCCTAATCTGGGGAATGAAGCATTCGTGTCCTAGAGGCAGAGAGGACCCCTCCCAAGATCAAGGAAAACAGGCCAACACCCCAGCATGTAATAGTAAAACTTGCAAATCTTAGAACCAAGGAAACCATCTTAAGGGCAGTTAGGGGGAAGAGATTCCTTACGTACAGAGGGAGGAACATCAGAATAACGTCAGACCTATCCACAGAGACCTGGCAGGCCAGAAAGGCCTGTCAAGACATATTCAGGGTACTAAATGAGAATAACATGCAGCTAAGAATACTTTATCTGGCAAGGCTGTCATTTAGAATGGATGGAGAGATCCAGAGCTTCAAAGACTGGCAGAAACTGAAAGAATATGTGACCACTAAGCCAGCCCTGCAAGAAATACTAAGGGGGTTCTATAAAAAGAGAAAGACCCCAAGAGTCATATACAGCAGAAATTTACATAGACAATGTATAAAAATAAAAAAAAAAAGGTCTTCACAGGCAACATGATGACAATTAATTCATATCTTTCAAAAATCACTCTCAACATGAATGGCCTAAATGCTCCCATAAAATGGCACAGGGTTGCAGATTGGATAAAAAGACAGGACCCATCCATATGCTGCCTACAAGAGACTCATTTTGGACCTAAAGATACATCCAGACTGAAACTGAAGGGATGGAGATCCATCTTCCATGCCAGCGGACCTCAAAAGAAAGCTGGGATAGCAGTTCTTATATCAGACAAATTAGATTTTAAACTAAAGTCTGTAGTTAGAGACACAGAAGGACACTATGTCATTCTTAAAGGGTCTATCCAACAAGAAGATCTAACAATTGTAAATACCTATGCCCCCAACATGAGAGCAGCCATCTACATAAGCCAACTGTTAACCAAAATAAAGAGTCCTATTGATAACAATATGTTAATTGGAGGAGACCTCAATACTCCACTCTCAGCAATGGACAGATCATCTAAGCAGAAAATCAACAAGGAAACAAGAGCTTTAAATGATACATTGGACCAGATAGACCTCATAGATATTTACAGAACATTCCACCCTAAAACAACAGAATACTCATTCTTCTCGAGCGCACATGGAACTTTCTCCAGAATAGACCACCTACTGGGTCACAAATCAGGTCTCAACCGATACCAAAAGATTGAGATTATTCCCTGCATATTCTCAGACCACAATGCTTTAAAACTGGAACTCAATCACAAGAAAAAAAATGGCAGAAATTCAAACACTTGAAGCTAAAGAGCAGTCTGCTCAAGAATGTTTGTGTCAACCAGGAAATCGAAGAAGAACTTAAACAATTTATGGAAATCAACAAGAATGAAAACACATCGGTCCAAAACCTATGGGATACTGCAAAGGCAGTCCTAAAGGGGAAATACATGGCCATCCAAGCCTCACTCAAAAAAATAGAAAAATCCCGAATTCACCAACTAACTCTACACCTTAAAGAACTAGAGAAAAAGCAACAAACGGTGCCTAAGCCACACATTAGAAGATAGATAATTAAAATTAGAGCAGAGATCAATGAATTAGAAACCAGAAACACAGTAGATCAGATCAACGAAACTAGAAGTTGGTTATCTGAAAGAATTAATAAGCTCGATAAACCACTGGCCAGACTTACCCAAAAGAAAAGAGAAAGGACCCCAAATTAATAAAATTATGGATGAAAGGGGAGAAATCACGACTAAAACCAAGGAAATAGAAACAATTATTAGAAATTATTATCAAGAACTATATGCCAATAAACTGAGCAATCTGGATGAAAAGGAGGCCTTCCTGGAATCCTATAGGCTGTTAAGACTGAAACAGGAAGAAATTGACAACCTGAATAGGCCAATAACCACCAATGAGATTGGAGCAGTGTTCCAAAACCTCCCAAAAAACAAGAGTCCAGGGCCTGATGGATTCCCTGGGGAATTCTACCAAACATTCAAAGAAGAAATAATACTTATTCTACTGAAGCTGTTTCAAAAAATAGAAACAGAAGGAAAACTTCCAAACTCATTCTATGAAGCCAGCATTACCTTAATCCCCAAACCAGGCAAAGACCCCATCAAAAAGGAGAATTTCAGACCAATATCCCTGATGAATATGGATTCCAAAATCCTCAGCAAAATCCTAGCTAATAGAATCCAACAATATATTAAAAGGATCATCCACCACGACCAAGTGGGATTTATCCCCGGGATGCAAGGGTGGTTCAACATTCACAAATCAATCAGTGTGATAGGACACATTAATAAGAGGAGGGAGAAGAACCATATGGTCTTCTCAATTGATGCAGAAAAAGCAATTGACAAAATAGAGCATCCTTTCCTGATTAAAACTCTTCAGAGTATAGGGATAGAAGGAACATTCCTCAATATCATAAAAGCCATCTATGAAAAACCCACAGCGAATATCATCCTCAGTGGGGAAAAGCTGAGAGCCTTTCCCTTAAGATCAGGAACACGTCAAGAATGCCCACTCTCGCCACTACTGTTTAACATAGTACTAGAAGTCCTAGCAACAGCAATCAGACAACAAAAAGAATTAAAAGGTATTCAAATTGGCAAAGAAGAAGTCAAACTCTCTCTTTTTGCACATGACATGATACTTTATGTGGAAAACCCAAAAGACTCCACCCCCAAATTACTAGAACTCATACAGCAATTCACTAATGTGGCAGGATACAAAATCAAATGCACAGAAATCAGTTGCTTTCTTAAACACTAACAACACAACTGTAGAAAGAGAAATTAGAGAAACGATTCCATTTACAATAGCACCAAAAACCATAAGATACCTCGGAATAAACCTAACCAAAGAGGTAAAGGATCTATACTCTAGGAACTACAAAACACTCATGAAAGAAATTGAAGAAGACACAAAAAGATGGAAAAACACTCCATGCTCATGGATCAGAAGAATAAACATTGTTAAAATGTCTATGCTACCCAGAGAAATCTATATCTTCAATGCCATCCTGATCAAAATTCCAATGACATTTTTCCAAGTGCTGGAATAAACAATCCTAAAATTTGTATGGAATCAGAAAAGGCCGAAATTGCCAAGGAAATGTTGAAAAAGAAAAACAAAGCTGGGGGCATCACGTTGCCCGATTTCAAGCTATTTTACAAAGCTGTAATCACCAAGACAGCATGGTACTGGCACAAAAGCAGACATATAGACCAATGGAACAGAATAGAGAGCCCAGGTATGGACCCTCAACTCTATGGTCAAATAATCTTTGACAAAGCAGGAAAAATATACAATGGAAAAAAGACAGTCTCTTCAATAAATGGTGCTGGGAAAATTGGACAGCCACATGCAGAAGAATGAAACTCGACCATTCTCTAACACCATTCACAAAGATAAACTCAAAGTGGATGAAAGACCTCCATGTGAGACAGGAATCCATCAAAATATTAGAGGAGAACATAGGCACTAACCTCTTTGACATCACCCACAACAACTTCTTTCAAGATACATCTCTAAAACCTAGTGAAACAAAAGCAAAAATGAACTTTTGGGACTTCATCAAGATAAAAACCTTCTGCAAAGCCAAGGAAACAGTCAAGAAAACAAAGAGGCAACCCACAGAATGGGAGAAGATATTTGTAAATGACACTACATATAAAGGGCTGGTATCCAAGATCTATAAAGAACTTCTCAAACTGAACACCCAAAAAACAAATAATCAAGTCAAAAAATGGGCAGAAGAGATGAAAAGACACTTGTCTAAAGAAGACAAATGGCCAACAGACACATGAAAAAATGTTCATCATCATTAGCCATCAGGGAAATCTAAATCAAAACCACATTGAGATACCACCTTACACCAGTTAGAATGGAAAAAATGGACAGGGAGAGAAACAACAAATGTTGGAGAGGTTGTGGAGAAAGGGGAACACTCTTACACTGTTGGTGGGAATGCAAGTTGGTACAGCCACTTTGGAAAACAGTGTGGAGGTTCCTCAGAAATTTAAAAATAGACCTACCCTATGACCGAGGAATTGCACTCCTGGGTATTTACCCCAAAGACACAGATGTAGTGAAACGAAGGGCCATATGCACCCCAATGTTCATAGCAGCAATGTCCACAGTAGCCAAACTGTGGAAAGAGCCAAGATGCCCTTCAACAGATGAATGGATAAAGAAGATGTGGTCCATATAGACAATGGAATATTACTCAGCCATCAGAAAGGATGAATACCCAACTTTTATGTCTACATGTATGGGACTGGAGGAGATTATGCTAAGTGAAGTAAGTCAAGCAGAGAAAGTCAATTATCATATGGTTTTACTTATTTGTGGAACACAAGGAATAGCATGGAGGACATTAGGAGAAGGAAGGGAAAAATGAGGGGAATTGGAGGGAGAGATGAACCATGAGAGACTATGGACTCTGAGAAACAAACAGGGTTTAAGACGGGAGGAGGGAGGGCTGATTGTTTAGCCTTGTGATGGGTATTAAGGAGGGCACATGCTGCAAGGAGCACTAGGTGTTATATGAAAACAATTGATCGTGGATCACCACATCAAAAACTAATGATGTATTGTATGGTGACTAACATAAAATAATAAAATAAAAAAAAAAAACTAATGAAGTATTGTATGGTGACTAACATAACATAATAAATTTTTTTAAAAATTAAAAAAAAAAAAGAAGCACAAAGGGCAGAGACGTGACTGGACATGGAAGCTGAGGAGCACACAACCCAGGAAGCTGCAGTTTTTAGCAACACAGACAGAAACGGAGATAGTGTGGTCTGGAGAGCTCACTGAAAAAAAGACTGTAGTCTCTGTTCTGAGGCTGAGGGTTGGAAAGTTCACTACTGCTCTGACTCTCAGAAGAGACGTGGAAAGCCGCCAAGGAAAGACCCCAGAGAACAAAAGCCCCTCAAAACCGGTTTTCACTGAGGCCATCCCCCCAAAGGGGCAGGGCAACTCTGCCCAAACAGGGTTCCCTGAGTAACAGTACAACAGGCCCCTCCCCAAGAAGACAAGCTGGGAGAACAAGAGGCCTACAACCCTAAGTTCCCTATAAAACAGGTGCATTTTGCATGGGTTGTGGTCAATAATTTGGAATCTGTACATTCCCTCAACCACTCCTCAACAGAATACTAGGAGGAGGAACCCCCAAAAAAGGAAAGACTCAGAGACTGTGACTTCTGCCACAGATTTACAAATGGATACAGATATAAGCAAGATGTTGTAAACGGTCTTCAGGGTAACAGTTGTGAAGATGATAGCTAGGTTGGAGAAATCAATTAATGGCAACATAGAATCTCTAAGGGCAGAAATGAAAGCTGAACTGGCAGAACTTAAAAATGCTATCAATGAGATCCAATCTAATCTAGATACTCTAACAGCTAAGGTAAACGAAGCAGAAGAAGAATTAGTTACCTAGAAGACAAATTGATAGAAAAAAAGGAAAAAGAGGAGGCCTGGGAGAAACACCTTAAAATCCATGAAAACAGAACTATAGAAATAAGTGATGCCATGAAACGTTCCAATGTCAGAATTATTGGGATCCATGAGGGGGTGGAGAGAGAGAAAGAGGATGAGAAGATATATTTGGGCAAATTGTAGCTGAGAACTTCCTTAATGTGGGGAATGAAACAAACATTCGTGTCCTAGAGGCAGAGAGGTCCCCTCCCAAGATCAAGGAGACAGACCAACACCCTGGCATGTAATAATAAAACTCACAAATCTTAGAAACAAGGAAACCATCTTAAGGGCAGTTAGGGGGAAGAGATTCCTTATGTACAGAGGGAGGAACATCTGAATAATGTCAAACCTATATGCAGAGACCTGGGAAACCAGAAAGGGCTAGCAAGACATATTCAGTGCACTAAACAAGAAGAACATGCAGCCAAGAATACTTTATAGACACATCAGTCCTTTTTTCACCCTGACTCTTTACTATTTCAAAGATAATTTTTAAAATTTTCTTTCTTTTCTTTTTCTTTTTTTTTTTTGAATATTTCTTTTTCCCCTTTTCAACCAACATCTTATCAATCCCTTTTTTAAAAAACATTTTTATTTTTCATTTTTAGAGGCATATTCTATCCCTTCATAGTAGTTAACCTTATTTTTGGAATATATATATATATATATATATATATATATATATATATATATATATATATATATATATATGTTGTTCTCTCTTTAAAATTTGGGGTTACAGTTTCTTCTAATAGACCAAAATATACCCTAAATCTCTAGTGTATGGCTTTGTTCTAGTCTCCTGAGTGACCACATTCTCTCCTTTTTTTTTTTAAATCCTTTTTTTTCTTTTTTCAACCAACTTCTTATCTTATCAATACCTTTTATAAATTTATTATTTTCATCTTTACAGTCATATTCCATCCCTTCACTGTATTTACCCTTATTATTGTACATATATAAGCTTTTATTCTGTTAAAAATTTGGGAGCCACTTTCTTCTAACAGACCAAAATACACCCAAAATCTAGTGTGTGGCACTGATCTATGCACCAGCCTCATCACATTTGATCATATTCTGTTTTTTGTTTGTTTGTTTTTATCTTTTTCTTTTTTTCTTTTTTTTTTCTTTCATTCACTTTCTTTTCCCCTGGTTTCAGGTCTCTTCTGATTTGTTTAGTGTATATTTTCTGGGGTCAATGTTACCCTGTTAGCATTTTGTTCTCTCATTCACCTACTCTCCTCTGGACAAAAAGACAAGATGGGAAAAAATCACCTCAAAAAAAAGAACAAGAGGCAGTACCGAATGCCAGGGACCTAATCAATACGGACATTAGTAAGATTTCGGAACTAGAGTACAGAATGACAATTTTAAAGATACTAGCAGTATGATATTAGAGATATTAGAGAAAATTTTTCTGGAGAAATAAAAGAACTAAAATCTAACCAAGTCGAAATCAAAAAGGCTATTAATGAGGTGCAATCAAAAATGGAGGCTCTAGGGGCACCTGGGTGGCTCGGTTGTTAAGCATCTTACTTCAGCTCAGGTCATGATCCCAGGGTCCTGGGATTGAGCCCCGCATAAGGCTCCCTGCTTGGCGGGAAGCCTGCTTCTCCCTCTCCTGCTCCCCCTGCTTGTCTTCGTCTCTCGCTGTGTCTCTTTCTGTCATATAAATAAGTAAAATCTTAAAAAAATGGAGGCTCTAAATGCTAGGATAAATGAGGCAGAAGAGAGAATTAGGGATATAGAAGACCAAATGATGGAAAATAAAGAAGCTGAGAAAAAGAGAGATAAACAACTGCTGGATCATGAGGGGAGAATTCAAGAGATAAGTGATACCATAAGACAAAACACTATTAGAATAATTGGGATCCCAGAAGAAGAAGAAAGAGAGAGAAGGGCAGAAGGTATCTTGGAGCAAATTATAGCAGAGAACTTCCCTAATTTGGGGAAAGAAACAGACATCAAAATCCAGGAGGCACAGAGAACTCCCCTCAAAATCAATAAAAATAGGTCAACACCCCGACATCTAATAGTAAAACTTAGGAGTCTCAGAGACAAAGAGAAAATCCTGAAAGCAGCTCAGGAGAAGAGATATGTAATCTACAATGGTAGAAACATAAGATTGACAACAGACCTATCCACAGAGACCTAGCAGGCCAGAAAGGGCTGGCATGATATATTCAGAGCAGTAAATAAGAAAAATATGCAGACAAGAATACAATATCCAGCTAGGCTGTCAATGAAAATAGAAGAAGAGATAAAAAGGTTCCAGGACAAAAAAAAAAAAAAAAAAACTAAAGGAATTTGCAAACATGAAATCAGCCCTACAAGAAATATTGAAAGGGGTCTTCTAAGTAAAGAGAACCTAAAAGTAACATAGACCAGAAAGGAACAGAGACAGTATACAGTAAAAGTCACCTTACAGTCAATACAATGACACTAAATTCATATCTTAAAATAGTTACCCTGAATGCAAATGGGCTAAATGCCCCAATGAAAAGACACAGGCTATCAGGTTGGATAAAAAAAACAAGACCCATCGGTATGTTGTCTGCAAGAGACTCATTTTAGAGCCAAAGACACCTCCAGACTGAAAGTGAGGGGCTGGAAATCCATGTATGATGCTAATGGACACCAAAAGAAAGCTGGGGTGGCAATCCTTATATCAGACAAATTAGATTTAAAACCAAGACTATAATAAAAGATGAGGAAGGACACTATAACCTACTTAAAGGGTCTATCCAACAAGAAAATCTAACAATTGTAAATCTCTATGCCCCTAACATGGGAGCAGCCAATTATATAAGCCAATTAATAACAAAAGCAAAGAAACACATTGACAACAATACAATAATAGTAGGGGAATTTAACATCACTCTCACTGAAATGGACGGATCATCTAAGCAAAAGATCAACAAGGAAATAAAGACTTTAAATGACACATTGGACCAAAGGGACTTCACAGATAAATTCAGAACATTCCATCCCAAAGCAACAGAATACACATTCTTCTCTAGTGCCCATGGAACATTCTCCAGAATCGATCACATCCTAAGTCACAAATCAGGTCTCAACTGGTACCAAAAGATTGGGATCATTTCCTGCATATTTTCAGACCACAATGCTTTGAAACTAGAACTCAATCACAAGAGGAAAGTTGCAAAGAACTCAAATACATGGAGGCTAAAAGCATCCTACTGAAGAATGAATGGGTCAACCAGGAAATTAAAGAAGAATTTAAAAAAAAAAACATGGAAATAAATGAAAATGAAAACACAACTGTTCAAAATCTTTGGGATGCAGCAAAGGCAGTCCTAAGAGGAAAGTATATAGCAATATAAGCCTTTCTCAAGAAACAAGAAAGGTCTCAAATACACAAGCTAACCCTACACCTAAAGGAGCTGGAGATAGGACAGCAAATAAAGCCTAAAACTAGCAGGAGAAGACAAATAATAAACATCAGAGGAGAAATGAATGAAATAGAAACCAACAGAACAGTAGAACAGATCAACGAAACCAGGAGCTGGTTATTTGAAAGAATGAATAAGATTGATAAAACCATGGCCAGACTTATCAAAAAGAAAAGAGGACCCAAACATATAAAATCATGAATAAAAGAGGAGAGATCACAACCAACACCAAAGAAATATAAACAATTATTAGAACATATTATGAGTAACTATATGCCAGCAAATTTGATAATCTGGATGAATTAGATGCATTCCTAGAGATGTATCAACTAACAAAACTGAACCAGAAAATAATAGAAAACCAGAACAGACCTATAACCACTAAGGAAATTGAAGCAGTCATCAAAAATCTCCCAACAAATAAAAGCCCAGGGCCAGGTGGCTTCCCAGGGGAATTCTAGCAAACATTTCAAGAAGAATTAATACCTATTCTTCTGAAACTGTTCCAAAAAATAGAAATGGAAGGAAAACTTCCAAACTCATTTTATGAGGTCAGCATTACCTTGATCTGAAAATCAGACAAAGACCCCATCAAAAAGGAGAATTACAGACCAATAACCCTGATGAACATGGATGCAAATTTCTCACCAAAATACTAGCCAATAGGATCCAACAGTACATTAAAAGGATTATTCACCATGACCAAGTGGAATTTATTCCTGGGCTGCAAGGGTGGTTCAACATCCACAAATCAATCAATGTGAGGCAATACATTAATAAAAGTATAAGAAGCATATAATCCTCTCAACAGATGCAGAAAAAGCACTTGACAAAGTACAGCATCCTTTCTTGATCAAAACTCTTCAGAGTATAGGGATAGAGGGTACATACCTCAATATCATAAAAGCCATCTATGAAAAACGCACAGTGAATATCATTCTCAATGGGGAAAAACTGAGAGCTTTCCCCCTAAGGTCAGGAACACAGCAGGGATGTCCACTATCACCACTGCTATTCAACGTAATATTAGAAGTCCTAGCCACAGCAGTCAGACAACAAAAAGAAATAAAAGTAAATCAGCAAAGAAGAAGTCAATCTCTCACTCTTTGCAGTTGATATGATACTTTATGTGGAAAACCCAAAAGACTCCACTCCAAAACTGCTAGAACTCATACAGGAATTCAGTAAAGTGGCAAGATATAAAATCAATGCAAAGAAACCGGTGGCATTCCTATACACCAACAATAAGACCGAAGAAAGAGAAATTAAAGAGTCGATCCCATTTACAATTGCACCCAAAACCATAAGGTTCCTCCGAATAAATCTACCCCAAGAGGCAAAGGATCTTTACTCAGAAAACTATAAGATACTCATGAAAGAAATTGAGGAAGACACAAAGAAATGGAAAAACGTTCCATGCTCATGGATTGGAAGAACAAATATTGTGAAGATGTCAATGCTACCTAGAGCAATCTACACATTTAATGCAATCCTTATAAAAAAAATCCACTTTTTTGAAAGAAATGGACAAATAATCCTAAAACTTGTATGGAACCAGAAAAGACCCAGAATAGCCAGAGGAATGTTGAAAAAGAAAAGCAATGCTGGTCGCATCACAATTCTGGACTTCAAGTTCTATTACAAAGCTTCATCATCAAGACAGTATGGTACTGGCACAAAAACAGACACATAGATCAATGGAACAGAATAGAGAGCCCAGAAATGGACCCTCAACTCTATGGTCAACTAATCTTCGACAAAGCAGGAAAGAATGTCCAATGGAAAAAAGACAGTCTCTTCAACAAATGGTGTTGGGAAAATTGGACAGCCACATGCAGAAGAATGAAACTGGACCATTTCCTTACATCACATACAAAAATAGACTCAAAAATGGTTGAAAGACCTAAATGTGAGACAGGAGTCCATCAAAATCCGAAAGGACAACACACGCAGCAACCTTTTTGACCTCAGTCACAGCAACCTCTTCCTAGAAACATCACCAAAGGCAAGGGAAGCAAGGGCAAAAATGAACTATTGGGACTTCATCAAGATAAAAAGCTTTTGCACAGCAAAAGAAACAGTCAATAAAACCAAAAGGCAACCGACAGAATGGGAGAAGATATTTGCAAATGACATATCAGATAAAGGGCTAGTATCCAAAATCTATAAAGAACTCATCAAACTCAACACCCAAAGAACAAAGAATCCAATCAAGAAATGGGCAGAAGACATGAACAGACTTTTTTCCAAAGAAGACATCCAAATGGCCAACAGACACATGAAAAAGTACTCAACATCACTTGGCCTCAGGGAAATCCAAATTAAAACCTCAATGAGATACCACCTCACACCAGTCAGAATGGATAAATTAACACGTCAGGAAATGACAGATGTTGGCGGGGATGCAGAGAAAGGGGAACCCTCCTCCACTGTTGGTGGGAATGCAAGCTGGTGCAGCCACTCTGGAAAACAGTATGGAGGTTCCTCAAAAAGTTGAAGATAGAGCTCCCATACGACCCAGCAATTGCACTACTGTGTATTTACCCTAAAGATACAAATGTAGGGATCTGAAGGGGTACTTGTACCCTGATGTTTATAGCAGCAATGTCCACAATAGCCAAACTGTGGAAAGGGCCAAGATGTCCATCTACGGATGAATGGATAAAGAAGAAGTGGTATATATACATACAATGGAATATTATGCAGCCATCAAAAGGAATGAAATCTTGCCATTTGCAATGACATGGATGGAACTGGATGGTATTATGCTGAGCGAAATAAGTCAATCATGGAAAGACATGTATCATATGACCTCACTGATATGAGGAATTTTTAATCTCAGGAAACAAACTGAGGGTTGCTGGAGTGGTGGGGGGTGGGAGGGATGGGGTGCCTGGGTGATAGACATTGGGGAGGGTATGTGCTATGGTGAGTGCTGTGAATTGTGTAAGACTGTTGAATCACAGACCTGTACTTCTGAAACAAATAATACATTATATTTTAAAAAAAGAAGAAGAAGAAGAAGAAGAAGAAGAAAATAGCAGGAAGGAAAAAATGAAGGGGGGAATCGGAGGGGTAGACGAACCATGAGAGACTATGGACTCTGAGAAAAAAACTGAGGTTTCTAGAGGGGAGGGTGGTGGGAGCATAGGTTTGCCCGGTGATGGGTATTAAAGAGGGCACGTACTGAATGGAGCACTGGGTGTTATATGCAAACAGTGAATCATGGAACACTACATCAAAAACTAATGATGTAATGTATGGTGATTAACATAACAATAAAAAAGGAAAAAAATAAAGATGTATATTGTAATCCCCAGAGCAACCTAAATAAATAAATAAATAAATAAATAAATAAATAAATAAATAAATAAATAAATAAATAAATAAAAATAAAAAATAATTAAAAATGGGCAGAAGACCTGAACAGACACTTCTCCAAAGAAGACATACAAATGGCTAACAGACATATGAAAAAATTTTCAACATCATTAGCCATCAACAAATTTGGAGAGGTTGTGGAGAATGGGGAACCCTCTTACAGTGTTGATAGGAATGCAAGTTGGTACAGCCACTTTGGAAAACAGTTTGGAAGTTCCTCAAAAAATTAAAAATAGAGCTTGCTACCCTATGACCCAACAATTGCACTACTGGGTATTTCCTCCGAAAACACAGATGTAGTGAAAAGAAGGGACACATGCACCCCAATGTTCATAGCACCAATGTCTCCAATAGCCAAACTGTGGAAAGAGCTGAGATGTCCTTCAACAGATGAATGGTTAAAGAAGATGTGGATCATATATACAATGGAATATTACTCAACCATCAGAAAGAATGAATACCCAACTTTCATATCAACAGGGATGTGACTGGAGGAGATTATGTTAAGTGAAATAAGTCAAGCAGAGAAAGTCGATTATCATATGGTTTCACTTATTTGTAGAACTTAAGGAATAGCATGGAGGACATTAGGAGAAGGAAGGGAAAAATGAAGGGGGGGGAATCGGAAGTGGAGACGAACCCTGAGAGACTATGGACTCTGAGAAACAAACTGAGGATTTTAGAGGGGAGGCAGTGGGGGGATGGTTTAGGCCCGGGCTGGGTATTACAGGGGCACGTTTTGTAATGAGCACTGGTTGCTATACACAAACAATGAATCATGGAACACTATAACAAAAACTGATGATGTACTGTATGGTGACTAACATAACATAATAAAAGAAAACTAAATTAAAAAAAAGAGACATGCAAATGATGATCTTACATGGCATTCTGTTTTGTTGCCTCAACTAGCAATGATAAATTAATTCCATGCATATAACTCATTACCTTGACATTGAAAGCATATATATAAGTATATTCATTAACACTGTCTATGCAAATCTCATATGAAAATCAAGGCAAATTATATATTCTGAAACTATATTATTGCTTATAGTTTTTGTTGCCTATGAGGGCCTCATCTTTTTAAATTTTAGTTTGTTATCCCTTATACCCACAAGTGTTTTATTCTTGTTGTTTATTTGTTGTTTTATTAAAAAAAATTGTGTTACAAACAGGTAAACAGTCTAGTTCAAGTTAGAAGAATAAAGACCATGATAAATGACATAGAGTAGATTAGTAAATATTTAGTAACTTGATAGTCATATCTAGACTAAATAATTCTGATGCTTGCCCCCCCTTTTTTTGCATTATATGTTTCTCTTCCCCATGATATGAAAAATGTAAACTTTTGTTAAGCATAACTAGGTAAGCACTTTCCCCAGTGGACGATAATTTGACTTCCTCTCTATTTCTTGTTGCAATGCTTTCAAATTTCCTGGCTGCTCTCTTCCCTTGTGTCATGCTCAATCTTATTGCATGCATTTATTTTAGGTTAGGAGACAATAACATAATATAACATGACTGATACTAGTGAACATGATTCATTGCTATATTTCACACCAGCCTAGGAAAATTTGATTAGATGTGGTTAGAAAAACTTTCTCCAGTGATACCTTTCTCTTGTCTTTTACTTTGAATATGCCTTAGTCTCTAGTAAATAAATTCAAAGTATATACAGAAACCAACACAATTTAGAGTTTGCTATATTAAAATATTTTACATATTTATTTAAGGCTTTTTTTTTTTCTTTTCTTGTAGGAGTGTTTGAACTTTTAGATGCTATAAAAGTTATAAATGTAAGATCAGATGTTCAAATTATGACCTTTGGGGATGACGTTTTGGATACGTAATTAATACACAAAGCTATTTATTATATGGACATCATCTTAATTTATCTCAAACATGTTTTCTCTAAGTTCCAAAGCATGGGTTCTTTCCTTGGGCTACCATATTCAGGAATATTTTAACAGATATATGCAATGGACTAAGGATCAAATCAAGTATAGAGTTATTTGGTTTAGGTAAATTCAGCTATATGGTAATCCAAGTAAACCTGAGAACTGCTATTGGGACTTCCTCTTTCCTGGAGATGAGCTCTTTCTTTGCCCCACATATTGAAGATATATACTGCATACTATGTGCATACTAATGTGTTGGAATAAATCAAACTTTTTACCTGGATGATAAGCAGTAGATTTTGAAGGAAAAGCTGAAGACTTCCTCACAGTAACCAGGTAGCCTTACAATAAGGTAAATTGGATATCAGATTTTGACTGGCTGAGGCCAAATAAATGACTTAATTTTGTTGCTACTCTTCTGCTCATGACAATAGCCTATAGACTCAATTTGAGACAGAGCAGACTAGACTACAGGAAAATTTTGAACCTGTAAATGAATTTTGGAGATGATTTCTTTCAAATCAGTCAAAATAGTGTTCTAGGTCCAGCATCGTGTCAAGTGTAGTCAAGTGTGGAATCATTATTATGGAGGAGTTTCCATTCTGTCAAAACTATTGATTTGGTGTAAAACTATGCACATAGTATGAATTTCCTTTGACAATTTCCAAACAAATTTGTCATAAGTTTAACATATTCTCTGTTAAAGGGTTCTAAAATTTAGTTATTTTTAAAAATATTCTGCCTTATTCATTCAGGTTATAAAAAATTTGTAACCAAGATAAACAAATTTGCAATTTACTCAGTACATGGACACTTTTCTATAGCTCCTTTAAGAAATAATTCTAGTTAGGGAGCCTGGGTGGCTCAGTTGGTTAAGCGACTGCCTTCAGCTCAGGTCATGATCCTGGAGTCCCGGGATCGAGTCCCGCATCGGGCTCCCTGCTCAGCAGGGAGTCTGCTTCTCCCTCTGACCCTCCCCACTCTCATGTGCTCTCTCTCATTCTCTCTGTCTCAAATAAATAAATAAAATCTTAAAAAAAAAAAGAAATAATTCTAGTTAAATTTATCTTAGGACACTGTCAGAGCTACTCTGGCCAATAGATATTCTCTTTACCATACTTTATTTTTACTCATTTTCCCAACTTGCAATCATTCCTCCTTTTTTATAAATTGTAAATGTTATTCACCTTTTAGCAACTAGTCCTATTTTCCAGCTCTAATACCAACAATTTCAGTTAATAATTTTATTCACAATAACTAACATGAAAGAAACTTGGAATACACAGAAAATGAAAATTATGAGGCTAATTCAAAAAAGCAAGTGACTCGAAGACTAATAGCTATTATATTTGATGTTTATATGAGTCATAAGTTTCTTCACTATTATTTCTCTAGCTTAGTTTTTTTAGCATCCTTTCAGCCACAAGACATTTTACTCTAATACAAATTTTCCAACTGAAGGTGATAAAATCTTATTTTTATGCAACAAAGTAGTGCTTTGTGATTTTTGTTCTTTTCCTGATAGGGACTTTCAGCCTTTTTAATACTTTTGTGTCTCCCACCACACAAAGGGAAGATGAATAATTTCTTCTGTATCAAAGGAATATTCACACAAGACCCCAAACAACTCCCCATTGCATCTTGAGCCAAAAATATTGCAAAAATGGAGAGTAAAATTTAAAGTTATGGTGACATTTTACTGACTTGTCCCTTTTCTTCTATAGATTAGTCAATAAAGTACAATGAGAAAAAGGAAGACAATATAATCTCAGATGTTTCACCACCTAACGTGCTCTCCTCAATGAACCAGTCACATTATCCATAAAAGAGCACAACTGGCTACTTGATCTGTCAATCAAGAGTATAAAATGCCAACAGAAAATAATTCTGGCTCTGTATGCATATAAATGATAGAATATACTTTCAAAAAGAGGTATTATAAGACAGTGATTGTGAACTTAATTTCTATTTACAGTGTAATATTGGAAAAAATTGGTAGCATGTATGAAGATATTAAAAAATACTCAAAACCAATTTTAACAAAAATTATGACTATAGCAATATGATTTCTCATGATATTTATCAGAGAAGCTCCAATAATTCTACTATTCACTTTGTGAATCTTAGGCATGTTGTCAATATTTATTTAAAACTGTTTAATGCCCTGACTTCCCCCTCCTGTATTCAAACAAGACAAAATATCTTTATGTTTCAAGTAATACATAAACATTATTTGGTTTGACTGACAAAATTTCCTATAAGACCATGCTCATTTGGTAAGAGAAAAGGTATATTTTACAAATTAATCAAAATTTGGCAGCATAAAATGTTGCCATAGGATACTTGTGGGTGGCACTGTTTTAGTTTCTCCTTTTAAAGCAGTAACTATTGTCCCTCATTCAAGGTGACTGACCTGAAAGAAAAAAGTATTTTTAGATTCTTAGCACTTTGTCCTTTTTTCTACCAAAACAACTCTAAATCTCTTAGGACAAATATGTCCTAAATTTCACTGTCATCATCATTGCCATTTTTATTAGTTTAATTAGTATCTTTCTACATTTGCACCTTTCCTTATTGTTCTTTGGAGTGTATTTCCACATGAGGCAATGTAGCTTATCAATAGACAACAGTAAAAATATCAATAGAAAAGTGAACACCTGGACTCCTTAGGTAAGTCACTTAAAATCTGATAGTTTTAACATACTGGGGGATGGTGGTAAACTAGATGATTTAAAAGCTATTTTCTTATTTATAAGTTATATTATTCATATAGTCCTCAAAATTATAATTTCAAGGTTTGTATTATATATGGCAGTTATATTTATCTCCAAAGCACAACTGAAGAAATTGATATAGAAGGAAATTTTTGACTTTCCCATGGAATCATAGCAACTCAGCTACAAAGATTTTTCTGGGTTTATTTACTATAATTGCCTATACTTGTAGCAAAACTTACCTGTATAAAAAATTCCAAAATCTGTTTCGTAAAACACATCTAAATATTTCCTAATTTGCTATATTAGAGTTCAATTTAACTTGCCTTTTTTTTATTTTTTAAATTTTTATTGTTATGTTAATCACCATACATTACATCATTAGTTTTTGATGTAGTGTTCCATGATTCATTGTTTGTGCATAACACCCAGTGCTCCATGCAGAACGTGCCCTCTTTAATACCCATCACAAGGCTAACCCATTCTTCCACCCCCCCTCCCCTCTAGAACCCTCAGTTTGTTTTTCAGAGTCCATCATCTCTCATGGTTCATCTGCCCCTCTGATTTCCCCCGCTTCATTCTACCCCTCCTGCTATCTTCTTCTTTTTTTTTTTCTTAACATATAATGTATTATTTGTTTCAGAGGTACAGAACTGTGATTCAACAGTCTTGCACAATTCACAGTGCTTACCAGAGCACATACCCTCTCCAGTGTCTATCATCAAGCCACGCCATCCCTCCCACCCCCCACCACTCCAGCAACCCTCAGTTTGTTTCCTGAGATTAAGAATTCCTCATATCAGTGAGGTCATATGATACATGTCTTTCTCTGATTGACTTATTTCGCTCAGCATAAAACCCTCCAGTTCCATCCATGTCATTGCAAATGGCAAGATCTCATTCCTTTTGATGGCGGCATAATATTCCATTGTATATATATACCACATCTTTATCCATTCATCGGTAGATGGACATCTTGGCCCTTTCCACAGTTTGGCTATTGTGGACATTGTTGCTATAAACATCGGGGTGCACGTACCCCTTCAGATCCCTACATTTGTATCTTTGGGGTAAATACCCAGTAGTGCAATTGCTGGATCATATGGTAGCTCTATCTTCAACTTTTTGAGGAACCTCCATACTGTTTTCCAGAGTGGCTGCACCAGCTTGCATTCCCACCAACAGCGGAGGAGGGTTCCCCTTTCTCTGCATCCCCACCAATATCTGTCATTTCCTGACTTGTTAATTTTATCCATTCTGACTGGTGTGAGGTGGTATCTCATTGAGGTTTTAACTTGGATTTCCCTGAGGCCAAGTGATGTTGAGTACTTTTTCATGTGTCTGTTGGCCATTTGGATGTCTTCTTTGGAAAAAAGTCTGTTCATGTCTTCTGCCCATTTCTTGATTGGATTCTTTGTTCTTTGGGTGTTGAGTTTGATAAGTTCCTTATAGATTTTGGATACTAGCCCTTTATCTGATATGTCATTTGCAAATATCTTCTCCCATTCTGTCGGTTGCCTTTTGGTTTTGTTGACTGTTTCTTTTGCTGTGCAAAAGCTTTTTATCTTGATGAAGTCCCAATAGTTCATTTTTGCCCTTACTTCCCTTGCCTTTGGTGATGTTTTTAGGAAGAAGTTGCTGCGGCTGAGGTCAAAGAGGTTGCTGCATGTGTTCTCCTTTCGGATTTTGATGGACTCCTGTCTCACATTTAGGTCTTTCAACCATTTTGAGGCTATTTTTGTGTGTGGTGTAAAGAAATGGTCCAGTTTCATTCTTCTGCATGTGGCTGTCCAATTTTCCCAACACCATTTGTTGAAGAGACTGTCTTTTTTCCATTGGACATTCTTTCCTGCTTTGTCAAAGATTATTTGACCATAGAGTTCAGGGTCCATGTCTCGGCTTTCTATTCTGTTCCATTGATCTATGTGTCTGCTTTTGTGCCAGTATGATACTGTCTTGATGATGACAGCTTTGTAATAGAGCTGGAAGTCTGGAATTGGGATGCCACCAGCTTTGCTTTTCTTTTTCAATATTCCTCTGGCTTTGTGGGGTCTTTTCTGGTTCCATACAAATTTTAGGATTATTTGTTCCATTTCTTTGAAAAAAGTGGATGGTATTTTGATGCGGATTGCATTGAATGTGTAGATTGCTTTAGGTAGCATTGACATCTTCACAATATTTGTTCTTCCAATCCATGAGCATGGAACGTTTTTCCATTTCTTTGTGTCTTCCTCAATTTCTTTCATGAGTATCTTATACCTTTCTGAGTAAAGATCCTTTGCCTCTTTGGTTAGATTTATTCCTAGGTATCTTATGGTTTGGGTGCAATTGTAAATGAGATCGACTCCTTAATTTCTCTTTCTTCTGTCTTGTTGTTGGTGTACAGGAATGCCACTGATTTCTGTGCATTGATTTTATATCTTGCCACTTTACTGAATTCCTGTATGAGTTTTAGCAGTTTTGGGGTGGAGTCTTTCGGGTTTTCCACAGAAAGTATCATATCATCTGCAAACCGTGAGACTTTGACTTCTTCTTTGCCAATTTGGATGCCTTTTATTACTTTTTGTTGTCTGATTGCTGTGGCTAGGACTTCTAATACTATGTTGAATAGCAGTGGTAATAGTGGACATCCCTGCCGTGTTCCTGACCTTAGGGGGAAAGCTCTCAGTTTTTCCCCATTGAGAATGATATTCGCTGTGGGTTTTTCATAGATGGCTTTTATGATATTGAGGTATGTACCCTCTATCCCTATACTCTGAAGAGTTTTGATCAAGAAAGGATGCTGTACTTTGTCAAATGCTTTTTCTGCATCGATTGAGAGGATCATATGATTCTTGTTCTTTCTTTTGTTAATGTATTGTATCACGTTGATTGATTTTTGGATATTGAACCAACCTTGCAGCCCAGGGATAAATCCCACTTGGTCATGGTGAATAATCCTTTTAATGTACTGTTGGATCCTATTGGCTAGTATTTTGGTGAGAATTTTTGCATCCATGTTCACCAAGGATATTGGTCTCTAATTCTCCTTTTTGATGGGTTCTTTGTCTGGTTTGGGAATCAAGGTAATGGTGGCCTCATAAAACGAGTTTGGAACTTTTCCTTCCATTTCTATTTTTTGGAACCGTTTTGGAAAAATAGGTATTAATTCTTCTTTAAACGTTTGGTAGACTTCCCCTGGGAAGTCATCTGGCCCTGGGCTTTTGTTTGTTGGGAGATTTTTGATGACTGCTTCAATTGCCTTAGTGGTTAAAGGTCTGTTCAGGTTTTCTATTTCTTCCTGGTTCAGTTTTGGTAGTTGATACATCTCTAGGAATGCATCCATTTCTTCCAGGTTATCTAATTTGCTGGCATAGAGTTGCTCATAATATGTTCTTACGATTGTATTTCTTTGGTGTTGGTTGTGATCTCTCCTCTTTCATTCATGATTTTGTTGATTTGGGTCATTTCTCTTTTCTTTTTGATAAGTCTGGCCAGGGGTTTATCAATCTTGTTAATTCTTTCAAAGAACCAGCTCCTAGTTTTGTGATCTGTTCTACTGTTCTATTGGTTTCTATTTCATTGATTTCTGCTCTGATCTTTATTATTTCTCTTCTCCTGCTGGGTTTAGGCTTTATTTGCTGTTATTTCTCCAGCTCCTTTAGGTGTAGGGTTAGGTTGTGTACCTGAGACCTTTCTTGTTTCTTGAGAAAGGCTTGTATTGCTATATACTTGCCTCTTAGAACTGCTTTTGCTGCATCCCAAAGATTTTGAACAGTTGTGTTTTCATTTTCATTGGTTTCCATGATTTTTTTTAATTCTTCTTTAATTTCCTGGTTGACCCATTCATTCTTTAGTAGGATGCTCTTTAGCCTCCATGTATTTGAGTTCTTTCCGACTTTCCTCTTGTGATTGAGTTCTAGTTTCAAAGCATTGTGGCCTGAAAATAGGCAGGGAATGATCCTAATCTTTTGGTACTGGTTGAGACCTGATTTATGACCTAGGATGTGGTGGTTTCTGGAGAATGTTCCATGGGCACTAGAGAAGAATGTGTATTCTGTTGCTTTGGGATGGAATGTTCTGAATATGTCTGTGAAGTCCATTTGGTCTAGTGTGTGATTTAAAGTCTTTATTTCCTTGTTCATCTTTTGCTTAGATGAACCGTCCATTTCAGTGAGGGGTGTATTTAAGTCCCCCACTATTATTGAATAGTTCTCAATGTGTTTCTTTGCTTTTGTTATTAATTGGCTTATATAATTGGCTGGTCCCATGTTAGGGGCATAGAGATTTACAATTGTTAGATCTTCTTGTTGGATCGACCCTTTAAGTAGGATATAGTGTCCTTCTTCATCTCTTATTACAGTCTTTGGTTTAAAATCTAATTTGTCTGATATAAGGATTGCCACCTCAGCTTTCTTTTGGTGTCCATTAGCATGGTAAATGGTTTTCCACCCCCTTACTTTCAATCTAGGGGTGTCTTTGGGTCTAAAATGAGTCTCTGGCAGACAGCATATCAATAGGTCTTGTTTTTTAATCCAGTCTGATAGCCTGTGTCTTTTGATTGGGGCATTGAGCCCATTTACATTCAGGGTAACTATTGAAAGATATGAATTCAATGCCATTGTATTGCCTGTAAGGTGACTGTTACTGCATATTGTCTGTGTTCCTTTCTGGTCTATGTTACTTTTAGGCTCTCTCTTTGCTTAGAGGACCCCTTTCAATATTTTTGTAAGGCTGGTTTTGTGTTTGCAAATTCCTTTAGTTTTTGTTTCTCCTGGAAGCTTTTTATCTCTCCTTCTATTTTCAGTGACAGCCTAGCTGGATATAGTATTCTTGGCTGCATATTTTTCTCATTTAGTTCTCTGAATATATCATGCCCGTCCTTTCTGGCCTGCCAGGTCTCTGTGGATAGGTCTGTTGCCAATCTTATGTTTCTATCATTGTAGTTTACATATCTCTTCTCCCGAGCTGCTTTCAGGATTTTCTCTTTGTCTCTGAGACTCCTAAGTTTTACTATTAGATGTTAGGGGTGTTGACCTAATTTTATTGATTTTGAGAGGGGTTCTCTGTTCCTCCTGGATTTTGATGCCTGTTTCCTTCCCCAAATTAGGGAAGTTCTCTGCTATAATTTGCTCCAATATCCCTTCTGCCCCTCTCTCTCTTTCTTCTTCTTCTGGGATCCCAATTATTCTAATGTTGTTTTATCTTATGGTATCACTTAGCTCTCGAATTCTGCCCTTGTGATCCAGTAGTTGTTTATCTCTCTTTTTCTCAGCTTCTTTATTTTCCATCATTTGGTCTTCAATATCACTGATTCTCTCTTCTGCCTCATTTATCCTAGCAGTTACCACCCCCATTTTTGATTGCACCTCATTAATAGCCTTTTTGATTTCAACTTGGTTCGTTTTTATTTCTCTTATTTCTCCAGGAAGCATTTCTCTAATAACTTCCATGCTTTTTTCAAGCCCAGCTAGTATCTTTAAAGTGATGATTCTGAAGTCTAGATCCGACATCGTACTAATGTCCATATTGAGTAGGTCCCTGGCAGTCAGTACTACCTCTTGTTCTTTTTGTTGAGGTGATTTTTTCCGTCTTGTCATTTTGTCCAGAGGAGAATAGATTAATGTGAGAACAAAATGCTAACAGGGTAACAACGTCCCCAGAAAATATACTCTAAACAAATCAGAAAAGACCCGAAGCCAGGGGGAAAAGAAAAGGAAAGAAAGAAAAAAGAAAAAGCAATAAAAGGAAAGAAACAGAAAAAGATAAAAACAGGAAAAAGAAAGAACAAAACAAAACAAAACAAAAACAGAATATGATCAAATATGATCAGGCTAGTACATAGATCAGTGTCACACACTAGATTTGGGGTGTATTTTGATCTGTTAGAAGAAAGTGCCTCCCAAAATTTTAAAGAAAGAAAAACTTATATATGTACAAAATAAGGGTTGATATGATGAAGGGATGGAATATGACTGTAAAGATGAAAATTATAAAAAAAAATTTATAAAAGGAATTGATAAGAAGTTGTTTGAAAAAGAAAAGAGGATTTAAAAAAAAAAAGGGAGAGAATGTGATCAGGTAGGAGAGTAGAACAAAACCATACACTAGAGATTTAGGGTATATTTTGATCTGGTAGAAGAAACTATCTCAAAATTTTAAAAAGAAAACAACTTATATATATATATATATATATATATATGCCAAAATTAATGGTAACTACTATGAAGGGATAGAATATGACTCCAAAAATAAGAAATAAAAATGTTTTATAAAAAAGGGATTGATAAGTTGTTGGTTAAAAAAGGGAAAAAGAAAAATTCAAAAAACAAAACAAAACAAAACAAAAAGACAGTTAAAAAAAATTAACTTTGAAAGACTAAAGAATCATGGTAAAAAAGCCATGAATTCTATTTTCAGTATTCCCCTAGCGCTGGAGTTCTGCCATTCTCATTGATCGGTAAACTTGTCTTGGCTGGCTGTTCTTGCTGATCTTCTGGGGGAGGGGCCTGTTGCTGTGGTTCTCAAATGTCTTTGCCGGAGGTGGAATTGCCCCACCCTTGCCCGGTCCGGGCTAGGTAATCTGCTCGGGTTTGCTCTCGGGAGCTTTTGTTCCCTGCGAGCTTTCTGTACATCTTTGGAGGCCGAGAGTGAAAATGGTGGCCTCCCAATCTCCACCCCAGAGGAGCCGAGAACTCAGGGCCCCACTCCTCAGTGCGCCCCCAGAGAAAAGCAGTCAGTCACTCCTGTCTGCCCTGTCCCCGGCTGCACTCCGTGCTCATCCGGTCTGTGACCGCGCGTTCCTATCTCTGGTACACGACCCCGTCTGGAGTCTCCAAATCCAGCAGATCCCTGCGGTGCACTCCTGCACCTCTCCTCCCGGGGAAGGAAGGTGAGTCTCCCTGGATCTGCCTCTTGTTGGGTCCCTGCTGGAGGAGCAGTGGCCCAGCTGTGCCATGGACCACGGTTTATGGCAACCCCGAGCTGAGAGCCCTCTCCTCAGCTCCGTCTCTGCAGCCGGCTTCCCTGCTCCGATACCTGGGAGCTCTGCCACACTCAGGCACCCCTGGTCTTTCTGTGACCCCGAGGGTCCTGAGACCACACTGTCCCGCAAGGGTTCCACTCCCCACTTAGCCACTGGAGTGATGTCCCCCAGTGGAACGGACTTCTAAAAGTTCTGATTTTGTGCTCCCCTGCTCTATCACTTGCCAGAAGCAGTCAACAGAGGCCCCCTCCCCCGCCGCCTATCCTCCCGAATATCACCTCGGATTCACTTCTCCGCACGTCCTACCTTCCAGAACGTGGTCGCATTTCTGTTCAGAGAGTTGTTGCTATTCTTTTCTTTGATCTCCTGTTGAGTTTGTAGGTGTTCAGAATGGTTTGTTCCCTATCCAGCTGAATTCCTGAGACCAGACGAAATCCAGGTCTCCTCTAACTTGCCTTTTTTAATTACATGAATACAACTCAGCCTTGTTATACAGCTTTGAATACATAATAGATTAGGTTATTATTTCCCCAAAACACAACAATAAGTTGTGAATGTTATTGAGACAAATGTTCTATAAGATAGGCATTAAATTTGTCTTTCAATATCAATATTTTCTCATTGGACAGGAAATACAGATTTGGATTCAAAATCAGATGATGCAAGGGGATGTTTTCTCCATATAGTAGACAAAACAATCTTTCAAACACGCTGAACTCATGTTTTTTGTTTTTTTTAAATAAAATTTGGGAAACAGGTTGTAGTTATTGCAAATTAAAACAAAACACTTTGAGGGGCGCCTGGGTGTCTCAGTTGGTTAAGCGACTGCCTTCGGCTCAGGTCATGATCCTGGAGTCCCTGGATCGAGTCCCGCATCGGGCTCTCTGCTCAGCAGGGAGTCTGCTTCGTCCTCTGACCCTATCCCCTCTCATGTGTTCTCTCTCTCTCATTCTCTCTCTCTCAAATAAATAAATAAAATCTTTAAAAAAAAAAAAACACTTTGAAACCAGGAATAGTAGTTTAAAAAATGATCACTTCATAGACTGTGTCTTAGTTATACTTCCTGCTGCTCTGGTTATCCCACATTTGATTCTGTTATTCCCTATTATCTGTCCATTTATTTTTATTTTTTTAAATTATATTTTATTATGTTATGTTGGTCACCATACAGTACATCATCAGTTTTTGATGTAGTGTTCCATGATTCATTGTTTGCAAAGAACACCCAGTGCTCCCTCTATTCAATATGGGCTCTCCTTAATACCCATCACAGGCCTAATACATCCCACCACACCCCTCCCCTCTAAAACCCTGTTTGTTTCTCAGAGTCCATAGTCTCTCATGGTTCATCTCTCCCTCCGATTTCCTGCCTTCATTTTTCCCTTCCTTCTCCTAATGCCCTCCATGCTATTCCTTATGTTCCACAAATAAGTGCAACCATATCATAATTGACTTTCTCTGCTTGACTTATTTCACTTAGCATAATCTCCTCCAGTCTCATCCTTGTTGATATGAAAGTTGGGTATTCATTCTTTCTGATGGCTAAGTAATATTCCATTGTATATATGGACCACATCTTCTTTATCCATTCATCTGTTGAAGGGCATCTCGGCTCTTTCCACAGTTTGGCTATTGTGGACATTACTGCTATGAACATTGGGGTGCATATCACCCTTCTTTTCACTATATCTGTGTCTTTGGGGTAAATACCCAGGAGTGCAATTGTTGGGTCATAGGGTAGCTCTATTTTTAAATTTTTGAGGAACCTCCACACTGTTTTCCAAAGTGGCTGCACCATTTAATTTGAAAGAGTAAGACAAGTGTTTTGAAAAATATTAACTCATGTTACACCAAGCAAGAAAAATCACCTTAGTGAATGAAAGATGAATGAACTTATTAAAGCATTATGCATTGCTTCCAAGCACTAAATAGTAAGAGACATTTCCTCATCAAGAAGATAAATGTCTCATTTGACAAATTACTTCTTATTTTCTATAAATTGTGGCCTTTTGGATTTGTTAAAGACATTAGAGGGTGGAAGTCTCATTCATTATTTTCTTCTCTCCCTTACATTCTTAAAATGGCTCTAAATATTCTTCATCTCCCAGTGTCAGTAGTCTGATTGGCAAATATGAGAAAAAAAGTGTTGCCAATTTTAAACTTATGGAAGACTAAGGAATCCTTAAGAAAACCATATATGTGAAGAGCAAAAGAATTAATTTCATTTGGGCTGAATTTTTAGACTGCTCTTTATCTTATAGCTATCAAATTATCAACTTTATCCTACATTTTCATCTTTTTCTTCAATCTTTAAAAGATATGTCAATTGGTTTCCTGTCTTGTGGTTTAGAATGTTATATGCAAATTATTTTTAAAAAGATACATAATTGTATTTTGCTGGTAGCATTACATAGCTTTCAAACCATAGTAAAGAAAGATTAAGAAAGTGAAATGATTCATTAACCATTCCTTACCACTTTAACCTCCCTTGTCATTCTCTAGTTTTTGAACAAGTAATATGAAACATGAAGTATTTAACCTAATAGCAGCCCAACATGACTTATTTAATAAAGTCACTCTTACCTAAACTTTTTTGCATAAATATGAGTGCCAGTCCCATGCCTTTATAAATGTTTATTTGCTTCATTTCTGGATAACATAGGTTTTCCCCAGATGTCTGTTGGTCATTGGCCAATTGACATCAGATTACTTTTACCCCTGTAACTTTTGTCTTTGACCTCATTTTTACCATATATAATCAGAAAATAAATGCTTTAAAATGGTTTTCTGATTTGTGTTCCCCTCCACCCTCCAGGTCAGTCTTTGCTTCCACTGTGACAGGTAATCCTTTGCTGCTTTTCTTCTAATATAGACATTGACTAACTTTTGTTATTATCTTTCGTATTTATTTTTATTTTTTTTAAGTAGGCTCTACATCCAACGTGGAACCCAGTGTAGGGGTTGAACTCATTACTGTGAAATCAAGACCCGAGCCTAGATCAAGAGTCAGACACTTAACTGACTGAGCCACCCAGGTGCCCCATGTTATTGTTGTTGTTTTTTTTTTATAAATTTCGAACTATTCAATGTACATTATTTTTACAACCCTGATTTCATTGAAAAGTGGAAGCAAAATATTTAGCACATAGTTCCTGGTAATGATATTTTTCAAAAAATTTCAGCTACTATATAAATAATATTATTTGCCATTGTTGTCTACCCTTACATTTATCTTAAGAGTGTGATTTTTTACATTTTTGTAATTATCTTAGGAGTTACTTATGCATTGAAAGCCCAGTGTGATTTAAAATTAGTCAAAATGACTAAATGTGTAATCACTTTAAAGAATGACAAAATAAAACAAAGCAAAATAAAATATTTAACAATTGGCACTGGAGAAGATCCAGAGAAGGAAGATTTAAAAAACCAAAAAGGGAAATGATTTCTCAGAAAAATTATAAACGCTCCAAACTGGCAGTCAGTTGCATCAGTTTGGTCTGAAAAAACTATTTTGTTACTTTTTCTGGTACCATACTGCTTAAAAATGAGCAAATATAATACCTTCAGATGAGACATATGCCTTTTGATTGTCACTGATCCATACCTATCTATTGGCTTACCTGTCTATTTTATTCAACATAATGCTTCACATGTTTGGATATTGTAATCATGCACTTACTTCTTTTGGCAAACCATTACTTCCATTCTTCATACAAATTATGTTAATTCTCATTACTATCTAGGTCACATTCTTCTGGACATACTAGTGTTTCTTCATGTGCTTCTTAAAATATTAAAAAAAAATCTCCCCTCTTAAAATCTTACAACAAGAAGTGGAGATAACTGGATAGCAATTAGTGCTGTTCAGTGAATATTATCATTCTCCTTGGGGCACATGGTAGGATCTATTTCCCTACTCCCTTGGAGTTTGACCATGTAGCTTACCTTGACCAATAAATTGTCAATGTTAATAATGTGTGACACCTCAAAGCAAAATATTCAAAGCCAGCATACAATGCAACATAATCGCTCTTTACCCTTTTCCATAATGACCAGAATTATTCTAGACTGGCTGCTCCATCAGTCTGGATCCCAGAGTAAGGACAAGACTAGAGAGCCCACACAACCCACTGTGTACATATAACATGGGCAAGAGATAAAAATGTATTATTATAACTCATTTAAATTAGGTTGTTGTTAATTACTACAACATAACCCAATATATCTTGATTGATGAAGAAATTGTTATAGAAGTGTGGTGTTGCTTTCACATATACATGCACACACAAACTAAAATATGTGGCAGTGACTTAGAGTTTAACTGGCAGGCTGTAAGAAACAGTTAGTGGAAGTTTGAAAGATGGAGAGCCATATTGTTCAATGGCACACTACTAGTAAAATGGCTACTTGTGACTCCTTGGAAAGCACATCATGCCCAACCTAGCACTCAAGTGGACTGGGAACCTGGGTCTACAGGAGTCCTCCTAGAGTCTGGGGCCACGGGACCTGGCCCAGTGCTACAGTGGGCTGAGAGCCTGGGGCTATAGGAACTGGTCTGGCACTCAGTTGTGTCAAGAGCTTGGGGCTATGGGAGTTGGCCTAGTGCTGGAAAAAAAACAGGAGCTTTTAGTTCCCACGAAAGTGAAAAAGTGAAATAACCTAAAAACACATTGAATGGAAATGAAATACCTCATTACTGTCATATATATTAACAACTTTACTCACTTTGCCCTTCTTAAGTAGAATTTTCAGAGAATTACTAAAAGAAAGGACATCACACTATAACTTAGGTGAAATGTGCATTTGTGCAAGGAAATACATTAGAACAACAGGAAAGACTACAGTATGAGGAGACAGAAGGAGATTCTTATAAAGGAGAAAACATTTTCAACTGAAATACTCAAGAAGACATATAAAAAATCAAAATCCATAACAAAAAATGGTTGACACTCTCTTGCCATAATTTAAAAACTTCCACTACTTATAACGCTAATGACAAAGGTTATGGAAATAATTAGTGATTTATTATGAAATATGAAATAATTTTAAAAAATACAAGAAGCTCATTTTCTTTTAATTTTCTACAAATGCCACCTGTATCAGATACCCAGGGTAGGTACAGATCAGATAATTGGATAGCCATTCTTTTGTCATAGTGATTATTGCCTGCATTCTTTCTATATTCCTATCTATCTACCTACCTACCTATCATCTATCCATCTATCTACCTTTCTATCCATTTATTTATCTACCTCATCAATCTATCCATCCATCTATCCATTTGGTAAACTTTAATCCCCAGAAAACTTTGAAAGCTCATTAGGAGAGATTATATGTGATGCTCTTGGAACAGCAGTCCCCAAAAGTTTAAAAAGTCCTAATAAGTAAAATGGAAATGGAAGAGCCTGTGTGGAGTATGCAGAGAAAAACTGTGTTTTGTGTTAAAGAACAAATTAGAGAAAAATGATTTAGCTGTTACCTGGATTTACTTTTCTTCATTGCTAACATATTTCAGTAGGTTTTTAATTATAACATAAACTGCAGAAGATACATGTTGATCTATTTTTGTCTACTTCTGTATCTTCAGTACTAAGAACAATGCCTGTCACAATGAGATGCTCAATAAATATCAAATGGCTGAAGACATGTTTCCATATACAGACAGTCCCTGATTTAAATGGTTCAATTTACAATTTTTTGACTTTACAATAGTGTGAAAGCAATACACATTCAGTAGAAATTGAACTTCAAATTTTGAAGTTTAATCTTTTTCTGGGCTAGCAATACATTGTATAGTACTTTCTTGTAATGCTGGGCAGCAACAGTGAACTGCAACTAACTGCCAGTCAGCCATGAGATCATGAGGGTAAACAACCCATATACTTACAAATGTTCCATACTCATACAACCATTCTGCTTTTCACTTTCACTACAGTAGTCAGTAAAAGAGGTTTTGTGTTAGATTTTTTCCAAACTATAGGCTAATGTAAGTGTTCTGAGCACTTTTAAAGGAGGCTAGGCTAAGCTATGATATTAAGTTGGTTAGGTGTATCCAATGCATTTGACTTATGACATTTTCAACTTATGGGGTTTATTGGAATGCAACTCCATTGTAAATCAAGGAAGATCTAAACTATTACACTAAAATCTGAATAAAATCTACATCTCTAGTTTGTCTCTTTCTGGCCTCTACTGGAATCCAATTTTTTTCAGAGGAATGCTGAAGTCTTAGTTGTCTTTAAATGCCAAAGGACACAAGACAGGGCCTGGTGCATAAATGAATGTTTTTTGAGTTAATGAAAAAATTATACCAAAAAGGAATGATAAGAATCTGGTAAGATATAGGACATGGAGTAAATAAATGTTATTTCAATTTATTCTTGTACCATTTTACCAACTGAAAAAAATTGCCAGTAATTAATAATCGTAATTGCATCCTTATTAGGTCTAATTGCATTGCTTTTATTATCTCATTTAATCTTTAAAACACCAAATGAGGGGCTCCTGGGTGGCTCAGTTATTAAGCGTCTGCCTTCAGCTCAGGTCATGATCCCAGGGCCCTGGGATCTAGCCCCACATCGGGCTATCTACTCGGCAGGAAGCCTGTTTCTCCCTCTCGCACTCCCGTTGCTTGTGTTCCCTCTCTCTGTGTGTGTCTCTCTCTCTGTCAAATAAATAAATAAAATCTTTAAAAGATAAAAAAATAAAAATAAAACACCAAATGAATTAGATAATATTATTACCATCATTTTATAGATAAGAAATCTAAATTATTTTAAGAGTGTACTTCTTCACAGCAGTTCATATTTCCCCAAATAATTTTGAGCCTTAACATCTGTGCCTCTTATTTTTAAGAGTCATATACCTAATATATAAATTCCAAAAGGTAAGAACATTTTTTGCTTTATTGGCCATTGTATTACCAGAGCCTAGAACCTTACTTTATCGCTATAAACACTCAAGATCTGTTGAGTGAATTATATTAGACAATTTGAGCTGCAGGCTTTGAGTTCAGTAAGGAATATGAGATTGGAAATGCATATTTGGAAATAACCAGTGTAGATGTTATTTGAAGCTTTTTTATTAATATATTCAACACATATTTAATTGAGTCCTTAACTCCATGTTCATCATTGATCTTGGGGATATAGCAGTGAACAAAACTGATAATGCCTCTGCCTTTTGTGGCATACAGTGTAGTAGGAATACATAGGATGACCAGTAGAATGTATATAATGAAATCAGAGGAGAGGGTTGACACCTAAATAATTGCAAGACTACCAACAGTAGGTGAAAAACCTGGAGATCCTTGTGCCAAGAGCCAAGGGAGAAGAGAATTACAAAAATAATGGTGAAAGCAACATTGTCAAAAACTGTAGATATTTCAAATAAAAACTGGAAAATATTCATAATTAAGTCATAGTCTTTAAGACATTGGTTTCAATGGCAATATGACAAGCAGATTTCCATAAACTCTATAATTCAAGTTGGTTATGATAGGAAATTTCAGTATTGAATAAAGGAATTTTGAATGAATAAATAAATGATTGAGTTCACAGGCAGTATCACCTAATCTACCTAGTTTTACCTTCAATTATGCATAATATGAAATTTAGAGTTTTAAATAAAGCACTAGGATGTTTTCCATCTGTATCTTTGTTCATGCTATCTTAACCACATGAAATGACAGTTTCAGTTTTTTTCTTAATCCATAGCCTACCCCCTTTTCCATAATGCAACTCATTTACTTCCTTCTTCATTAAAACTTCAATTATTATAGTTCAAAATTTTCCTCCCATCTTTGATTTCCTATATAGCACTTAGAGGCTATGCTAAACATTCTCATACTTGATCAAGTATTTGTTCTTATCTATATTTTTCTCCTCAAGAATATAGATAACTTTTAGAAGATTAGATGCAATTAAGCACATGGCAATTATGTGCTTAATACATATATAATAACTTGATTGGGAAACATTTAATAAACTTGATTTTAACATTGAGATAAGTTTAAATATGAAAATTCTGTTTGTAAATCATTTAGAATCATTGACTTTTGTCCTTATATTTTCCCTTCCCCAACTTTGACATAAATGCTTTTTCCTATTTCCTAGAAGGATTCCCTTGTGTAGGAATAAAAAAGAAATTAAAATATAGTGTGGATGATTGACTAAATTGATAAATAAGCCTTGGTGTCTAAATGAAATTGTCAGTCATGCAAATGTTGAATTTGTGTTTTGCTGAAAACTAAATGTAGTGTGAATTCCTGACATCTTTTGGATTGGGTGGTCTTGCCTATATTAATGTGGTTATGCAAACAGAGATGAAGTAGGAATTTGAAATACTGAATAGACATAGGAAATAATAATTTTGTGGTATTTTTCTTTGCTTTACAAAGTTAACTGAATATTTTTTTCATTATTATCAATACACACATTCAGGGTTTCTAAATTTCCATAATTCAGAGTTCAAGAGAAGTCTTAGCAGGAGACAATGGCATGAACATTAAGCCATTTCAACAGCTAGTTCTTTAAAAAAAATCCTATTTAGAGCTTTGTTACATTTTACTTTCCCCATGTAGCTTTATGAATTCATGACCTTTGAAGGTCAGCCTGGACCATCTGCTAGCTGTTCTCTATGAGTTTACCAGAGCTTGAGATGAGTAGGGAGCAGGTGAATCAGGCACAGAGGAGATGGCTTTCTGAATAGAATAGGATATAACACCTTGGCTCTTTTATTAGGTTTATATTCTCTCCCTACTACTGAGGTCCAACCACCCTTTCTTCCCAGCACTTTGAGTTTTTTGTCTCTTTCTTTCTCTGTCTTTTACATTTTCTTTATTCTATTTCCTGCTTCCCTCTCCCCAAGTAACAAATGGGAAGGGCTATGAACAACTTGGTTTATTTATATTCTATACCAACCATGAAGCTAGATTCATGCATGCTTCCATGTGTGTATTCATGCACAATAAGACTAACTTTTATTGTGTCCTTAACATGTGTGAGGCACAAAAACAAAAGCTTTCACCTGGAGTCTCATGTCATCTTCCCAACAAACCTATGCAGTGGCTTCTATGACCACCTCTGCTTTCCAGTGAGATTAAGCGGCCTGCCTGTAGTCACACAACTAATAACGGATGAAGTCACAATTCTAAGCCAGTAGGGATGGTTTGGGGCATTCAACAGCACTAAACCCACACCTGGGTAACTCCAAACCCATGCCCTTAATGACTGTGCTATACTGTTTTGTGTGATTTGCTGATCTGACCAGGTTTACAACTGTTTATTTATTGTCTGTTTTTCTAAAGTTTATTTAAATTCCAGTTAGTTAACATACAGTGTAATATTAGTTTTAGGTGTACAGTGTGGTGATTCAACACGTCCATACAACACTTGGGGCTCATCACAAGTGCATTCCTTAATTCCCATAACATATTTAACCCATCTCTTCACCCACCTCCCCTCTGGTGACCATCAGTTTGTTGTCTATATTTAAGAACCTATTTCTTGGTTTGCCACTCTCTCTCTTTTTCTTCCCTCTGCACCAGGCTGTCATTTAGATTTTCATTTAGCTGACTGATAAAAATGTGGGATAGTGTACATCCTCACTATTAGCTGATTTTCTTACCATTGGTAAGTGTTCTGGACCATCAAGATTCTAATCTTTGTCAACTTATAAATATCTCTGTGCTTTGCTGAGTTCTTACCCAATCCACACATGGTAAGAACATAAGCAGTCTATCTGAGACTCCAGATCTATCAAAGACTATGATCTGTCCCTAGGATATTGACACTGATGAATCCTAATTAGTGGAGATTATGTTTTCACTGTAAACTGGAGTTGCCATGCTAACTTGTTGGCCCATAAACAGAATCTGCGTGGGGCCCAGATTGACTGAGAAGCTATGAGCTGACCCAGATAGCAGCATTTGTCTTTCCTGCTATTTGTTCAGTCATTCCTTTTTAAAGTAGTAAAAAGAATATTTATTATTTATTATGTACCATACACTCTGATAAGCGCCTTGCATTTATTATCTCATTTACTGTAAACAATTATCCTAAGAGGCAAGTGCCTTTATTATTCATATTTTATAGCTGAAGAAAGCAAGTTAGTAAGCTGGGGATCTGAAATTAAACACAAGACTGATTCCAAAGCCTATTTTCTTATATACCATGCATATTATCTTTAACTTAAACATTCTTATTTGCCTTTGACATTTGTACCTAAGGGAGGATGTTATCCCTCAGGAAAGCAGTTTGCCTGTTGACTTGTGAGATCATCAGTACCACTGGCATTTTTCTAGAAGATAGTGTTTCTTTTCTAGATGGAAGGGAAGATAAGCACTAGCCAGTAGCAATCCTCCCTTAAAACTGTCATCAGGGGTGGTAAAATTTTACTCTTACAGAATTGTGCAATCTTTCTCTGTTATTGTCTTTGTCATTCTTGTTTCTTAACCTGAGTGATACCCACTGCTTTCCTTCTAATATTATGGATGAAACTATGAAGGATTCTCACTGGTTGTTTTGTGCTTTGGTTTGAAAAAAATGGTTTAGAGATAGATGATTAAGCTGATCAAAGTGGAAGCTTTTGTGTTCCTTTTTTTTTTCTTCACTGGATAGATGCTTAATGCCTCTCAGAAATACAACAAATAATTCATTAATAATTTATTAAATTTGTTTAGTCTTCTGATGGGTCTCAGACTCAATACTGAGTAGAAGCATCACAGAGCAAAGTTCCAGTGGTAGAATCTTTATTCTTGATATTGATACAGACAAGAAGGATGAAGAATTTACTGATAGTAGAATTTCAAGGGAACTAGTAATTTCTTGGAATACTTTTTTTCTTACTGGAATGCTTGCTTTAATTGTATAATGGAATTTTTTTATTCAAGTATAATTAACATTCAGTGTTAGTTTTAGGTGTACAATATGATTCAACAATTCTATACATTACTCAGTGTTCATCATGATAAGTGCACTTCTTAATCCCCTTCACCTATTTCACCCATCCCCTCACCCACCTTCCCTCTGGCAACCACCAGTTTGTTCTCTATAGTTAAGAGTCTCTTTCTTGGTTTGTCTCTTTTTTCTTTGTTTCTTCATTTGTTTTGTTTCTTAAATTCCACATAGCAGTGAAATCATATGGTATTTGTCTTTGACTTATTTCACTTAGTATTATACCCTCTAGATCCATCCATATTGTTGCAAATGGCAAGATTTGATTTTTAATAGCTAAGTAATATTTCATTGTGTGTATATACACACACATACTATATCTTCTTTATCCATTCATCTATCAATGGACACTTGGGTTGCTTCCAACTTGGCTATTGTAAATAATGCTGTGAAAAACAAAACATAGGAGTGCATATATCTTTTCAAATTAGAGTTTTTGTTTTCTTTAGGTAAATATCCATTAGCGGAATTACTGGATCATATAGTATTTCTACTTTTAATTATTTGCGGAATCTCCCTACTGTTTTCCACAGTGGCTGCATTAAGTTTGCATTCCCACCAACAGTGCGTGAGGGTTCCTTCTTCACATTTTTTTTTTTATCTTTTAAGATGTTTATTGGTCCTTTGAATAGTCTCTTTCTTCTCCACATTCTTGCCAGCACTTGTTGTTTCTTGTGATTTTTATTTTAGTCATTCTGAAAGGTGTAAGGTGATATCCCATTGTGGTTTTTATTTGCATTTCCCTGATGATTTGAAGTCTTTTGGGGGCCTTGGAATATTTTAAGATGGTAAAATATTTCCTTTTTTCTTTAGAGTATCATCAGGGAAACTTATACATAGGAAATATATATTTTTTACCAAGACTTAACAAAATTAATTTAGAAAGTAGTAGAAAGTTTTTTTTTTTTTTAGAAAACCTTTAGATTATGTCAGAACAAATAATCTTAAAATCTGTATGGAACTACAAAAGACCCTGAATAGTCAAAGCAATCTTGAAAAAGAGGAACAGAACTGGAGATATCACAATCCCAGATTTCAAGATATACTACAAAACTGTGATAATCAAAACAATAATGAATAACAAAAATAAACATATAAATCAATGGAACAGAATAAAGAGGCAGAAGTAAACCAATGACTATATGGTCAACTAACTTCCACAAAGGAGGAAAGACTATGCAATGGGAGAAAGACAGTGTCTTCAACAAATGGTGCTAGGAAAACTGGACAGCTACATGCAAAAGAATGAAACTGGACCACTTTCTTACACCGTACACAAAAATAAATTCAAAATGGATTAAGGACATAAATGTGAGACCTGAAACCATAAAAATCCTAGAAGAGAACACAGGCGGTAATTTCTCTTACATCTGCCATAGCAGCTCATTTCTAGGCATGTCTCCTGAGGCAAGGGAAACAAAAGTAAACAGTTCAAACTGTTTGGAATGCATCAAGATAAAAACCTTCTGCATAGCAAAGAAAACTACCAACAAAACTAAAAGGCAAACTACTGAATGGGAGAAGATATTTGCAAATGACATATCCAATAAAGGGCTAGTATCCAACATATATAAAGAACTTATAAAGCTCAACACCACAACTACCTAAATAATCCAATTAAAAATGGTCAGAAGGCATGAACAGACATTTCTGCAAAGAAGACATACAGATGGCCAACAGACACATGAAAAGATGTTCAATATCACTCATCATCAAGGAAATGCAAATCAAAACCACCATGAGAGGGCGCCTGGGTGGCTCAGTTGGTTAAGCGACTGCCTTCGGCTCAGGTCATGATCCTGGAGTCCCGGGATCGAGTCCCACATTGGGCTCCCTGCTCAGCAGGGAGTCTGCTTCTCCCTCTGACCCTCCTCCCTCTCGTGCTCTCTCTCATTCTCTCTCTCGCAAATAAAAAAAAAAAAAAAACACACCATGAGATATCACTTTACACCTGTCAGAATTATTAAATCAAAAACACAAGAAGTGAGTGTTGGCAACAATGTAGAGAAAAAGGAAACCTTGTGCACTGTTGGTGTGAATGCAAACAAGTGCACCCATTGTGGAAAACAGTAAAGAGATTCCTCAAAGAATCAAAAAGTAAGACCATCCTATGATCTAGTAATTGTCCTATTGGGTGTTTACCTAAGTATACAAAAACACTAATTCAAAAAGTTATAATCACTCCTGTGTTTATACAAACAGTGGAATGTTCCTTAGCCATAAAAAATGAAATCTTGCCATTTGCAACAACTTGGATGGATCTAGAGAGTCTAATGCTAAGTGAATAGTCAGAAAAAGGCAAATACCATATGATTTCACTCATGTGGAATTTAAGAAACAAAACAAAGAAAAAAAAGAGAGAGACAAACCAAAAAACTACAGAGAACAAACTGTTAGCTACCTAGAGGGGAAGTATGTGGGGGGATGGGTGAAATAGGTGAAGAGGATTAAGAGTACACTTATCATAATGAGAACTGAGTAATGTATAGAATTGTTGAATCACTATACTGTACACTTGAAACTAATATAACACTGTACAGACAAAGAACCTTAAAAAAATGTTATCTTGATTTCTTTTGGAATGTGGCAGGCCACAGTCCCAGTGATTGAGAGGAAAAACCTTTAATAATAGTTATCTTATATTGACTGCTTACTATTTGCCTCCTCTTTGAGTCTAATATGTTATTTCTCTCTCTTAATTCTCAAATTGCAAAATTACTTGATAAGTAAAATTGTTTTCATTTTTCAGATAAAAACAACAACTGTGGCTTATGGGGGAAAAAAAAGTTTTGCTTGTTAATACACATTCAGTTTGTTTTGGATTCCAGTTTCAAACCCAAGTCTGTCAATATTTAATCACTTAAGCACATCATTTTACTTCTTCTCTATCTAAAATCATCTCCAGATTCCTTACATTTACTCTATATTGCAGTAATATCTATCTCCTCCTCTCTTGCCTTTAGGACTTTGTATGTACTTTTTTCCCCCCTAACTTTTGACTGGAAAAAAACTATTTGTGGCGGAGTTTATATGTAGACTACTTTTTCTTTGGAAAGCCTTCTTTGATTTCTCTGAAAGCTACCTGTGCTAATGCTGTCACAGAACATTGTGAATTATTTCTTATCACACTGTAAAGATTATTTTTTGTTTGGTCTTTTATGCATTATAAACTCCTTAGGTATAAGTGCCATATGCAACTTATTCACTATAGCATTTCCAGGTACTAACAGTTTCTAAAACATGGTAGGAACTTAAAAGTATTAGCTGAATGAGAGAGCTCTATAAAATGTGGGCATTCTTTTTTTAAATTTTATCTTATTATGTTAATCACCATACATTACATCATTAGTTTTTGATGTAGTGTTTCATGATTCATTGTTTGCGTATAACACCTAGTGCTCCATTCAATACGTGCCCTCTTTAATACCCATCACCAGGCTAACCCATCCCCCCATCCCCCTCCCCTCTAGAGCTCTCAGTTTGTTTCTCAGAGTCCATAGTCTCATGGTTCTTATTCATAGTTTTCACTTGTTTATGGCTTTCCTTTTAATGCTATAGTATATGGAAGCATTTGCATGTGTGGTAACTATCTTTTTAGATTGCAAGTTCCAGGGGGTCACTGATCTTATCACTTATATTTTTTTCATTCTATCTGCAGAACTGGTGCAAAGGTTTGCATGTAAAAGTGCTCAACAATTATTGTTGACCAATCCGACGCTGGAAACATTGATGAGAAATTATAAATAACATATGTTGAAATCAATGTTTCATGTAGATCCCCAAATTAATTCAGCATAAAATGGAGATTGCTCCATGTTTTCAAGTGCTATTTAAAAAATGAGTTTGTTGAGTCATTAAAGAGCATGAATTAGTAATGAGAAAAAAGGAACAATATAAAAGGAAAAGCATTCAACATTAAAGTTCTTGGATATCAAGAAATGTGTGTTTAGCTCTAACTCTAACTAGATATTAACTTGAAGAAGTCATTTCCCTCTACTGTCATATACCGCATTTTAATCTGATGACCAGATGCATGTTTGTAGACAAAAAGTTTTCAGGATTTTGCAGCAGCAAATGGAAGGACATCTTCAGAAAACTCCAAATCATTCATCAATGTTTTGAGATATAAATACTCTTAAAATCTATACTCTTCACTTGAAAATATAGTTCCTTTGATGAAGAGTTATAATTTTTCATCAATTTGTAAAAGGATCTTAGCTTATAGATTCAGTATATAAACACCAGCCTCTGTTGAAGGGAAATATGATAGGGATTTGGAGGAAGAAGTTCATGAATGGAATGAAAACACACCCTTTTCTATTTGAGAGCCAAAGACAAATAGTTGTGCCAAGGATTATTTAATCCTGGGTTCTCCAAAGACAATTGTAAAGAAATCTTACTATGTCAGGCCACTGTTCTTGTCACATTATGAACTGAACAGCTAGTGCTGCATGATTGGTGATTAATAAATAATAGAAAGCCTGAAAGAAAAAAGAGGAGAGAGAGGAAGGAAGAGAGAATACAGATAATATATATTATGCATATTAATATATATGTGTATTTGTGAATCTGTGTGTAACAGTAATTTGATCTATGCCATCATGTTTTCTTAGTAGGATTTACTTTGAGATAAAAACAAAAAAAAATTTGTTTAGCATATCATTATTTCTAGGCTAAAAAGATTTATCCTACCATCTGGAACTAAATATAGGACTGTTCATTTGTTGAGTTACTGTTTCTAGAGTCAAAATCTCAAAATGATTGAAACAATTCTTACTTTTTGTGTGTTTCTTTTTAAGTTTATATGTATACTTATTTAAAACAAATTTGTTGAAAGACAATTTAATCTTTTGATATGTTACTTTCTACCTTCTCCACCCCAACAACTGTTCTGTTTCCTCTACTTCATACAAACATTGAACAAATAGTATTCAAAAAGATTTTTTTAAATGTGTATATATATAATATATAATATATATAGCATGTATATATATAGCATTGTTATATGTAATATTATATATTTTTATATAATCATTGGGCAGATCGATCTATCTCTCTGTCTATCTAACTATGGGCAGATTAACTTCAGCTCTTCTTTGTCCAAATTTATATATTCTTAATTAGCATAATTCAAATTATTTCTGATATCACAGTTTTGTATCTATTGCACATCACCAAGTGAGTTTAAACATTCAAAATTGTAGAATTTAAAATACATTACATGAAATCTTGCCATTTGCAAAGACGTGGATGGAACTGGAGGGTATTATGCTGAACTAAATAAGTCAATCAGAGACATGTATCATATGATCTCACTGATATGAGGAATTCTTAATCTCAGAAACAAACTGAGGGTTGCTGGAGTGGTGGGGGGTGGGAGGGATGGGGTGGCTGGATGATAGACATTGGAGAGGGCATGTGCTATGGTGAGCGCTGTGAATTGTGTAAGACTGTTGAATCACAGACCTGTACCTCTGAAACAATACATTATATGTTAAAAAAAAAGAAGAAGATAGCAGGAAGGGAAAAATGAAGGGGGGGAAATCGGAGGGGGAGACGAACCATGAGAGACTATAGACTCCGAGAAACAAATTGAGGGTTCTAGAGGGAAAGGGGGTGGGGGGTAGGGGGTGGGTTAGCCTGGTAATGGGTATTAAAGAGGGCAAGTACTGAATGGAGCACTGGGTGTTATATGCAAACAATGAATCATGGAACACTACATCAAAAACCAATGATGTAATGTATGATGATTAACATAACATAATAAAATAAAAAAAATGAGAAATAACTTAAAAAAAATAAAATACATTACGTGTACCCACATTATTTAATAGACCAAAAAGGGGAAAATAAATAATTGAAACCATTTAGTCGTTTTTTTATTCTTATGTTAATCCCCATACATTACATCATTAGTTTTAGATGAAGTGTTCCATGATTCATTGTTTGTGCATAACACCCAGTGCTCCATGCAGAATGTGCCCTCTTCAATACCCACCACCAGGCTAACCCATCCTCCCACCCCCCTCCCCTCTAGAACCCTCAGTTTCTTTTTCAGAGTCCATCGTCTCTCATGGTTTGTCTACCCCTCTGATTTCCCCCGCTTCATTCTTCCCCTCCCGCTACCTTCTTCTTCTTCTTTTTTTTTTTTCTTAACATATATTGCATTATTTGTTTCAGAGGTACAGATCTGAGATTCAACAGTCTTGCACAATTCACAGCGCTTACCAGAGCACATACCCTCCCCAGTGTCCAGTGTCTATCACCCAGTCACCCCATCCCTCCCACCCCACCCCCCACTCCAGCAACCCTCAGTTTGTTTCCTGCAATTAAGAATTCCTCATATCAGTGAGGTCATATGATACATGTCTTTCTCTGTTTGACTTATTTCGCTCAACGTAATACCCTCCAGTTCCATCCACGTCGTTGCAAATGGCAAGATCTCATGCCTTTTGATGGCTGCATAATATTCCATTGTAATATATATACCACTTCTTCTTTATCCATTCATCTGTCGATGGACATCTTGGCTCTTTCCACAGTTTGGCTATTGTGGACATTGCTGCTATAAACATTGGGGTGCACGTACCCCTTCGGATCACTACCTTTGTATCTTTGGGGTAAATACCCAGTAGTGCAATTGCTGGGTCATATGGTAGCTCTATTTTCAACTTTTTGAGGAACCTCCATATTGCTTTCCAGAGTGGCTGCACCAGCTTGCATTCCCACCAACAGTGTAGGAGGGTTCCCCTTTCTCCGCATCTCCGCCAACATCTGTCGTTTCCTGACTTGTTAATTTTAGCCATTCTGACTGGTGTGAGGTGGTATCTCATTGAGGTTTTGATTTGGATTTCCCTGATGCCGAGCGATATTGAGCACTTTTTCATGTGTCTGTTGGCCATTTGGATGTCTTCTTTGGAAAAATGTCTGTTCATGTCTTCTGCCCATTTCTTGATTGGATTCTTTGTTCTTTGGGTGTTGAGTTTGATGAGTTCTTTATAGATTTTGGATAGTAGCCTTTTATCTGATATGTCATTTGCAAATATCTTCTCCCATTCTATGGATTGTCTTTTGGTTTTGTTGACTGTTTCCTTTGCTTTGCAAAAGCTTTTTATCTTGATGAAGTCCCAATAGTTCATTTTTGCCCTTGCTTCCCTTGCCTTTGGTGATGTTTCTAGGAAGAAATTGCTTCGGCTGAGGTCAAAGAGGTTGCTGCCTGTGTTCTCCTTTAGGATTTTGACGGACTCCTGTCTCACATTGAGGTCTTTCAATCACAGAACAATAGTACTAATATTAAAATCTGCAATAAATTTCATTAGGTATTTCATATGTTTTTCATCCAAAAAATATGCCTCAAGTTTCAGTACAAAACTTTTTCCCCAAGTGCATGCAATCATATATCTTTTTGAAAAGCTGCTTGCTTTTCAAATGTGTGTTGCCTAAATAGTTAAAGTATACTGGCATTCATAATTAAATTATTTTCCATTGATCATTCTTATTGCTTTATTTCACATTTTATCTTATTTATAGGACACAGTAATGAACTTCCACTCTTTTATTGCATTATTTGGTTAATAATGTAACAAACTAGAGAACTAAAACAGTAAAATTAAGGTGATTTAGCAATAAAGCAATTCCCTGGATTTTAACTATAGAAAGTTACATTCTAAAGACTTTATTTTATTTTTTTTAAAGATTTTATTTATTTATTTGACAGAGAGAGACAAAGCAAGAGAAGGAACACAAGCAGGGGGAGTCAAAGAGGGAGAAGCAGGCTTCCTGCCGAGCAGAGAGCCCGATGCTGAGCTCAATCCTAGGACCCTGGGATCATGACCTGAGCCGAAGGCAGACGCTTAATGACTGAGCCACCCAGGCGCCCCCATTCTAAAGACTTTAAACCAGGACTCTCTACTATGGGTCTGGAGCATCACAGACTTAGGTATATCACTGTGAAATACAAATCATTTAAAATATTTAGTTGATTTTGATTATGCATTTAAAACTTTAAAAAAGAAAGAATACCTATAATCTATCTTTTTTCTCATAAATGAAGATGATTGGCAAGTACAGTTCCTGACACATAAGGCTCTAAATAAATGTAGCAATTTTCAAATAGATCTTTAAAGCAACTGACTTAGTTCTTGAACATTCAAATGTACTTTTAGAATTATTTCCCAGAATATTGTCTGTAGACAGAGTGTAAATCTAAGTAGATGATTATGAGGTGAAAAATGCTCAATGATTAAAATGGAATTTAAACATATTAAATAGTGGGGAGCAGGGGGGTAGCTTACTCTTTAATAAATAGTCAAGGACACTGAAAAGTTGTTTTAGTTATGTTTTAAATTCTACTTACATTAAATAATTTAACCTATATTCATGGGGATAAAAAGCTTAGTGTTCATCTGATCATCCAGCTTAAAGTATTCTAAAGTTAAATTTATTAAAATATTCTAAAATATTTAACTGCTCTTAAACCTTTACTAAAAATTACAGTGTACACATAGGTATTCAGAATGGATAACATACTATGAATTTATCAATCTACCAAAATATACACCAAATATAAATAGATAAAAATCTTGTTTATAGCCAGATAACTGATTGCTGGGAAACCTAGGAACAGAAGTTGATTCAGAGAGAGTAAGTGTAAAGATATGTCTATAGCCATAATCTAATAAATGTTTTGTTTGCTTTTTTTCTTGTCAGAAAATTACAATAGTTTCACAAGTAACTGAAGGTCTCAAAGTTACACACTCCTAAGATTCATTAAAGACATTCTCTACTTATTTATCTGAGTCTTATCAACATAACATTTTAATGTCCTTAAGGTTTTAATTCTGCATTCTCCTTGTCAAAATTGGTCTTACTCACTGGCTACAGATGCAGTATGGGCCCCAAAGATCTACTGATATCAATTGGTCCTTTTTAAAGATAATTTTATTTTAAGATTTACCTTTCTGACACATTTGGTACAAGTATTACATTACATGCATTTATTTTTCAGACTAACCCTTTTGTGTCTACAGTTTTTTTAATAGTATTTCTGTGTGAAGAATCATTGTAGTACATCTATATGCTGCTTGACCCAAAAATATTGACATTCTCCACAATTATGTGCTTTGTCATCTTCTCATTTTAAATGCTCTTCTTCATTGCACCCTCTTTTCTACTATTTTATTTACTAGCTTTATGCTAATGAGAGACAAATATCTATTTCCCATTGCAGATTTGCCTAAAGATTCAGATATAGTTGGTATGTCCTTTTGATTGTCTGACAAGCACTGCAATGGACTGAATGCTTCCCTCCAAAATTTATATGTTGAAAACCTAATCTGAATGTAATGGTATTTAAAGGTGGGCCTTTGGGAAGTGATTAGTTTGAGAGTGTGGAGCTCTCGTGAATGGGATTAATGCCCTTATAAGAAGAGGTCAGAGAGAAAGCTAACTCTTTCTACCATGCAAGGACACAGCAAAAAGACAATACTCTGTAAACCAGGAAGAGGGCACTTATTAAGAACCTGACCATGCTGACACCCTGATCTCAGACTTCCAGTCTCCAGAACTCTGAGAAACAAATGTATGCTGTTTAAGACATTCAGTCTTTGGAAATTTGTTATAGTAGCCTAAATTGGCTAAAACAGGCACTTAAAATGAGCTAAACAGCCACCCTGAATTCCCCAATTTGACATTCTACTTCATGGGAACAAAGATTATACAATATTCATTTCTATACCCCAGCAAATAGTAGAACATATAACACCTGTAAGTATTGATAAGTATTTATTGAACTGTGCTATATACTCTTCAGAGCTGAGCTTCTCACACCGAGCTGTTGTTTTGCTTTATTTTTTTTCTTTTTGTAAACACTTCCTGTATATTATGCCTTTTAATCTTTGGCAAGTTCTGCAGTTTCAAACAAATATTTTTCATCTCTTTGCCTCAAGTCCCCTTCTATAAAATAAATGATTGGAATATATTATCACTAAAGTTTCTTTCAACACTGACATTCTTGGGTACAAACCAAATACTGTGTGGATTGTTAGGAAAGCTAATACTTGATCATTGTGGATTTGTTGATGTTTTTCCCCTTAAATCTCTGTTTTAATTATTTATAACAGCTTTATTTTTATGTATCCTATATATCATACACTCCATCTTTTTAAAGTGTATAATTCAATGGATTGTAGTATATTCATAGAATTGAACAATCATTACCACAATCAAGTTAGAATATTTCCATAACTGCTAAGAGAAACCCCTTACCCATTAACAATCACTCTTATTTCTCCCTAGTCCTCCCAACCCCAGCCCTAGGAAACCACTAATCTACTTTCTATAGATTTACATATACTTGACATATGATAAAAGTGATAATGTATACTATGTGATATTTTGTGACTGGCTTCTTTCACTTAACATTGTTTTCAAGTTTCATCCATGTTGAAGCATGTATCTGTACTTCATTTCTTTTTATTGCTGACTAATATCCTATTATATGGATAGACTGCATTGTATTTACCCATTATCAGTTAGTGGACACTGAGGTTGACATTTCCAGAAGCTTCCAGACCAGACTGGTTTACAAAGTGCTTGAATCACTGTACATTCCCATTAACATTGTATGAAGGTTCCATCCCTCCTTAACACTTATCTTTTTCAACATAGCCATCCTAGTGTGTGTGAAGTGGTATTATGTGTTTTCTATTAGGATTTTCCTGCTGACTAATGACATTGAGCATTTTTTTTACATTTATTGGCTATTTGTATTGCTCCTTTGGAGAAATGTCTATGAATGCCCTTTGCTCATTTAATAGTTGGGTTATTAATCTTTTTATAATAGTCTTCTGAACATCCTTTTATATAATCTAAATATAAGTCCATTATCACATATGTGGTTTGCAAACTTTTTGTTATTTGGCTGAAGTGTGCCCATTTCACATTCTTGATGATATTCTTTGAGGCAAGGAATGTTTTAATTTTGATAAATCCAATTTATCTTTTTTTTTCTTTGTTGCCAGTGCTTCTGGTGTCATATGTAAGGATTCATTGCCTAATCCAAGTTCGTGCAGATTTTCATGTTTCGTTCTAGGAATTTAGGCCTTTGATTAATTTTGAATTAATTATTGTATATGGTGTGGAGTAGACTTTCATCTGTATTATTTGCAAGTAAATATACAGTTATCCCATCACCATTTATTACAAATTTTACAAAATGCTTTAATTTTTTTCCCCAATTGAATTGTCTTGGCATCCTTGTTTAAAATGAATTGACTACATTTGCTTATGCAAAATAAACAAGTTCTTATGATCTACTATACAGCATAGTGCCTAGAGCTAACAATACAGAATTGTATACTTAAAATTTGATTAGGTTAGAACTTATGTTTTCTTACCATACACTCACACACAAATAATAATAATAGTAATAATAATAATAATAGTAATGAACAGGAAGAAACTTTAGGAGATGATAGATATATCTATGGCCCTAATGGTGATAATTTCATGAATCCCTAAACTCATCAAGTAGTAAATATGTATGACTTTTACATGTCAATCATATCTCATAAAGTGATTGAAAACAAACTAAAATAATTGGCCATAGATACATGGGTTTATTTCTGGACTCTCAATTCCATTCCATGTACCTATATATCTATCCATATTCTATGAAAAAAGTCTGAGAACTACACTGCCTTAGTTTCTATTATTTTGTAAAGGTTTGAAATTAGGAAATGTGAATCTTTCTTTTTTTTAAAATATTTATTTGTGAGAGACAGAGACAGAGAGAGAGGGAGAATGGCAGAGACAGAGGGAGAAGCAGAATCCCCGTGGAGCAGGGAGCCTGATCGATCCCAGGATCCCAGGATCATGACCTGAGCAGAAGGCAGACGCTAAACTGACTGAGCCACCCAGCAGCCCTTGGAAATGTGAATCTTTCAATGTTGTTTTTATTTTTCATCATTGTTTTTCTATCCTGGACCCTTGAATTTCTACATGAATTAATGGACAAATTTGTCAATTTCTGCAAAAAGTCCACCTGGGATTTTTATGTGGATTTTGTTGAATCCATAGATAAATTTGGGGAGTATTGCCATGTTAACAATATTAAATCTGCTGATATATAAATATGGGATATCTTTCCAATTATTTAGATCTCCTTTAATTTCCTTCAACAATGTTTTATGGTTTTCAGGAAATGGGTTTTGAACTTTTTTTGTTAAGTTTAGTCCTATTTTATCCCTCTGAAGCTATTGTAAATAAAATGTTTTTTTTTTTTTTTAAATTTTGAGATTGTGCATTTCATGTGTTAGAGATACAGCTGATTTTTGTTTATTGATTGTATATCCTGAAAGCTTGTTGAACTTTTTTATTAGCTCTAAGAATTTATGAGGGGATTTATTAAGATTTTATATATAAAAAATCTGTCTGAACATAGCTCAGGATTCTGGTTAAGATAATGACACAGGAAGATTCTAAACTCACCTCTTCCCATGGCCACATTGAGTCTACAGCATCATATGGAATAATTTCCTCTATAAAAACCTAAAGGCTATCTAAGTGGTGACTACACATTGAGCAAATAAGACGAAAACCACATAAAAATGGGTAGGAGAGGCTGGGACACAATCTTTCCACAAGCCTCAACCCTGGTCAGATAACCCACAACTAGGGAGGAATCAAAACGCACAACCTCTTCCTGAGGAGTAAGGATTCAAACCCCATGTCAAGTGTCCCAACTTTTATGACATGCACTTGAGAGACAAGCTCTGAAAATATTTAAAAAATTTAAAAACTACCAGGGCTTATATCCTGAGACTAACAAAATGGTAGCTGTTTGAGAAATGCCTCTTAAATGGCTGGCATGCTCAGACTCAGTTACCCAGAGCTCAGCTCAGAGGCAGCTGATCATGCCCAGACTTAAGGTGAAGGAGTCACTTACTTATATTAAAACATAGGCCTGAGGGGCAAGCATTTAATTTAATGTACACATTTAGAAGCCTGCCAGAACACTCTCTAGGGGTGAAGACTAATAGGTGCCAGCTTTGCACTCTCACTTTGCCATACTCTAGAGTACCACTACCTCCCAGAAGGGAACTTTTACACTCATCTAGTGACCCAATCTTTGTGGCTACAACCCAGGGAATGCCCCTTGATCATCTGGTTATGGAGGTTAAGGGAGCTTGCATTTATGGTCTCATGGGGACTGTAATAGTAAGTGTCACCTAGAAAAGAACTCATACCCTTGTCCAGTGCCCTGATTTTTGTGACTGCCGCCAGGGAACACCTCTACATTGCAGTGCCTGACGGCCAGTGGGGCTTATGCTTGTGAGCCCCATAGGACTGTAACTAACAGGGAAAGAGTTCTTAAATAGCTACCACCCCCAGAGCACAGCAAGAGGCAATAGACCCTGGGGCTTCCTCTTTCTATGAAGGAGGTCTATTAGCTTATTATTATGACTGCTGTCTGGGGGGAGGCTTCTAATTAAACACACCTCTAGGAGCAGAGAACTTGAGGAGTGGATGCTTTGTGGTCACCCCCTGACATGCTCCAGAGAAAATATTGTCTTCTGGAGGGGAGCTTTACATGTCTGGTGCCCAGTTTTTGTAGTGGACACCCCTTGGTCACCTGACTCTGGTGGTCAAAAGGGCTTGCACTCCTGGGTCTCACAGTGTTGTGATAATCAGAGGGAAGGCCCATGGAATGCCACTACTCCTAAGACACTAAATAAATAGTGGGCTGAGGCACACTCTGCTGTCCCCTCAGTCTTTCTGTAAAGGCCACTTTGCTTGTTCTAGAGAATTTGAATGAGGGGAAGGCTTTAGGTTTGGCACACATTTAGTGGCCTGTGGAGCCGCTCTCAAGGAATGTAGAATGTGTTTGGTGTCCTTTCACCATGTTGTTCTTCTTCTGCCTTGCTTCAGCTTGCCAGTATCTCTCATAAAGAAGCTTATACACCCTATGGAGCCCCATATTTTTGTGACTGACACACAGGGAATACCTCCACATTGCCTGGCTCTGGTGACACTTGCAGCCCCTCAGGATTGTATATATTTGTATATTTTTAGAAGCTGTTGCCTGAAGGTCTGGCTTCTAGTCAGCCTGAACTTAGGTGCTGAAATCCTTCTCTTCAGAACACTGAAAGGTCTTGACACATCCTCAGCTACCGGGAACAATCAAAAATATAATAGTTTGCTTGGTCAAGCACAGAAGTTGAGTTATAACCAAGAGTAGAGAGATGGCTACACAAAAAGTTTAATTTCCTATACAAAACTACTCCTTCAAGATTGGGAGTGGTGGTTGTTTCATCTACAGTATAGAAACCAACAGAGAGAGGCAAGGAAAATGAAGAAATGAAAGAACATGTTCCAAATTAAAGAGCAAGATAAAATCTCAGAAAAAAAGTTAGAAGATGACAATGAAGTAGAAGGATCTGAGGCTTGTTGCTTCCCATGCACACAACTAGATAACCATCAAACCATCCTAAATAACTCCAAAAATAGACCTGAAGACTGGCAGGAAAAAAAAAAAAAACACAACTAAAGATACAGAAGATACCACATTAAATAATGTAGGAAGTATGAAGACACAGTTTGGGAGAGAAACAGATCATGGCTGCTGTGGTGGGGAGGGAGCCACAGTCTCAGAGAAGGGTGACAGACTAGCATACAGGAAGCACATGAGGAAAATGAATCCTCATAATAATTGGCTTGGAAAGCAAGAGGGGAAGAATTTCATGAGTTCTTACAATCAGTGGGGCTGAATGCCTAGAGTTTTAAAGGTAAACAAGCTTGGCTAGAATACAGCCTAGAAGGCATTGTGCTGCTCTTAGAGAGAAGGCTGGGTAAACAGCCCCCAGACATATAGGGCAAAAACAGCAATCTGAAGAGTGTCTGGAACACACAATTGGGAGGTTATTTGCTCATCTGGGAGCATGTCCCAGAGAGGCAGCTTTCATGGAAGATGGCAAGTGTCATTTCCCTCCCCTGCCCCTCAGTGCAAGAAGAGGGCCACCTGTGAGAACAAACACAGCAACTTCACTGGCTACCTAACTTGCTTACATCAAGCTGACACCCCCACTCTCTAGTGGAACTGCCATTCTCAGCCACACTTACCTCAGTCCCAGCAAGGCAGGCCCCCTTCCTCAGAAAACCATCCCAAACATCTGCTCACACCATGTCTCCTGACCCAGGAGTTTGGTGAAACCTCAGTTCCAGTGCCAGTGGCAAGAGGTATCATTTCAAAAACAGACAATAGCATAACTAGTTAAAACACACCACATTCAGGACAGGGGCCAAATATTGCCCACAACAGGCAAAGAGAACCTCTGTGGTTGACAGGCCTGTGGGATAAAGTGACCAGGATAAAACAGCAGAGAACACACAGCACACATTGGAGACACTCCTGGAAGTGCCAGGCCCTGGGGAACAGGGACACTACATAGCAGGTCACTATAAGACCTCTTCTTCATGAGGCCAGTACCCTCGAGAATAAGAGATGTAGCTAACTTTCCTACACACGGAAGCAGGCACAGAGACTTAGACAAACTGAGAAGACAGAGAAATGTGTCTCAAATGAAAGAAAAGGACATGGCCATGGTTGGAGATCTAAGTGACACAAATATAAGTAACATGTCTGATGGAGTATTTAAGGCAATGATTATAATGATATTCACTGAACTTGAGAACAGAGTGGAAGACATGAGTGAGACCCTTAACAAAAAGATAAAGAATAACATAGCAGAGATAAAGGGCTCAATAAACGAAATGAGAAACTTGCTTGATGGAATGAACAGCAGGCTGGAGGAAGTGGAGGAACAAACTACTGACCTAGAAGACACAGTAATGGAAAGTCATCAATCTGAACAAAAGAGAGAAAAAAGAATTGCACAAAATGATAATAGAACTAGGGAACTCAGTGACATCATCAAATGTACTAACCTTTCTATTATAGGAGTGCCAGAAGAAGAGAAAAGGGGGCAGAAAACTTATTTGAAAAAATAATAGCTGAAATCTCTCCTAATCTGGGGAAAGAAACAGATATCCAGATCAGGAAGCATAGAGAATCCCCTTCAAAATCAATAAAAGCAGATCCACACCACAACATATTGTAATTAAATTTGCAAAATATAGTGATAAAGAAAACATTTTAATTGCAACAAGACAAAAGAAGACAGTAACTTACAAGGGAAAATCCATAAGGGGCAGGCAATTTTTCAGCAGAAACTTTCCAAGCTAGAAGGGAGTGTCATGATCTGTTCAAATTCCTGAATGGGAAAAATCTGCAGCCAAGAATACTCTGCCTAGCAAGGCTATCATTCAATAGAAAGAGAGATAAAGAGTTTCCCAGACAAGTGAAAACTAAAGGAGTTCCTGACCACTGAACCAGCCCTGACAGAAATATTAAAGGGGACTCTTTGAGTGGAAAGGAGAGACCAAAAGTGACAGTATAATGATAGAAAACACAAAAGCAGTAAAAATGAATATTTATATAAAAAATTGGTCAAGAATCTCACAAAATAAGAGGATGTAAATATGACAACATATACCTAAAACATGGGGAGGACAGGAGTAAAGAATGGGTTCAAACTTAAACAAGCATCAATTTAATATAGACTGCTATATGCAGAAAAGATTATATGCAAACCTAATGATAACAATATATCAAAAACTATTAATAAATATACAAAGACTGAAAAAGAAATCACTAAAGAAAATCAGCAAACCATGAAAGACAAGAAAGAATCAGAGAAAATCTTCAGAAACAACCACAAAACAAATAATAAAATGGCAATAAATATATATCTCTCAGTAATTACTTTGAATATAAATGGGCTAAACACTACAATCAAAAGACATAGGATGACAGATGGATTAAAAAAAATAAGATCCATCTATATGCTGTCTACAGAAAACTCATTTTAGACCTAAAATAAGGGAATGGAAAAACATCTATCATGTGAATGGATTTCAAAAAAAAGCCAGAGTAGCCATACCTATATCAGACTAAGTAGACTTTAAAACAAAGACTGTAAGAAACAAAGAGGAACACTATGTAATAATAATGGTGATAATCTATCAAAAAGATATACTAACAATTGTAAATATTTATGCACCCAACACAGGAGCACCCAAACACATAAAATGGTTAATAACAAAAATAAAGAATGAATTGATAATAATACAATAATAAAGGACACTTTAACACGCCTCTTATATCAAAGGACAGATCATCTAAACAGAAAATCAATAAGGAAACAATGGCATTGAATGACACTGAAACAGATGGAATTAACAGATATATTCAGAACATTCCATCCTAAAACAGCAAAATATACATTCTTTTCAAGTGCACACGGAACATTCTCCAGAATAAATCTCATATTAGGCCACAAAACCAGAATCTACAAATTCAGGATCAAAGTCGTACTATGCACATTTTTAGGGTTTTTTTTAAGTTTTTATTTAAATTCCCATTTGTTAACATACAGTGTAATATTAGTTTCAGGTGTACAATATATTGATTCAACACTTCTATACAACACCAGTGCTCATCATAGGAAGTTCACTCCTTAATCCCCATTAATTATTTTACCCATCCCCCCACCCACCTTCCTTGTGGTAACCATCAGTTTTTTCTCTATAGTTAAGTCTGGCACATTTTCTGACAACGCCATGAAACTAGAAGTTGAGCATAAGAAATAATCTAGAAAGACCACAAATACATAGAGGGTAAATAACATGCTACTAAACAATGAATAGGTCAACCAAGAAAGAAAAGAAGAGATGAAAAAGTACATGGAAACAAACAAAAATAAAAACACAGTGGCCCAAATCCATTGGGATGCAGCAAAAGTGGTTCTAAGAGGGAAGTTTATAGCAGTACAGGCCTACCTTAAGAAGCAAGAAAAATCTCAAATAAATAACCTAACCTTATACTTAAAGGAGCTAGAAAAAGAACAACAAACAAAACCTAAAACCAACAGAAGAAAGGAAATAATAAAGAATAGAGTAGAATTAAATGATATGGAAACAAACAAACAAACAAACAAAAACAATAGATCAATTAAATCAGGAGCTGGTTCTTTGAAAAAAATCAATAAAATTAATAAATCTCTAGCCAGACTTATCAAGGAAAAGAGTAAGAACTCATATAAAATCACAAAAGGGAGAGGGCAAATAACAACCAACACTACAGAAATACAATTATAAGGGAATTTTATGAAAACTATGTACCAACAAATTGTACAACCTAGAAGAAATGGATAAATTCCTAGAAACATACAAACTAGCAAACTTGAAAAAGAAAGAAATGGAAAATTTGAACAGACCAATAACCAGCAAAGAAATTGAATCAGTAATCAGAAAACTCCCAGCAAAAGTTCAGGACCAGATGACTTCATAGGTGAATTCTACCAAACATTTGAAGAAAAGCTAATACCTATATTTCTCAAACTATTCCAAAAAAATAGAAATGGAAATAAAACTTCCAAATTAATTCTATGAGGCCAGCATTACACTGATACAAAAACCAGATAAAGACTCCACTAAAAAAGAAAACTACTGGTCAATATCCCCAATGAACATAGATGCAGAAATCCTCAATATAATACTAGCAAACCAAATCCAACAATACATTAAAAAAAATCATTCACCATGATCAAGTGGGATTTATTCTTGGGTTGCAGGTGTGGTTTAATATTTGCAAATCAATCAATGTGACACATCACATCAATAATAGAAAGGATAAGAACCATATGATCATTCCAATAGATGCAGAAAAAGCATTTGACAAAATATAACATCCCTTCAACAAAAGTTTAGAGGAAAGCTTTTAGAGGGAAAATACTTCAACATAATAAAGACCATATATGAGAAACCCACAGTTAACATCGTCCTCAATGGAGAAGAACTGCAATCTTTCCCCCTAAGGTCAGAAGCAAGACATGGATATCCACTCTCACCACTTCTATTCAACATAGTAGTGGAAGTCCTAGCCACAGCAATTAGGCAACAAAGAGAAATAGAAGACCTCCAAATTGGTAAGGAAGAAGTAAAACTTTCACTATTTGTAGATAACATGATACTATATATAGAAAACCCTAAAGACTCCACCAAAAAACTGCTAGAACTGATATGTGAATTCAGTAAAGTTGCAGGATACAAAATAAATGTACAGAAATGTGTTGCATTTCTATACACCAATAATGAAGCAGCAGAAAGATAAATTAAGGAACCAATTCCATTTACAATTGTGCCAAAAAAAAAAAAATCTAGGAATAAACCTAACCAAAGAGGTGAACAGCTGTACTCTGAAAGCTATAAAACACTGATGAAATAAATTGAAGATGACACACACAAAAAGGAAAGACCTTTCATACTCATGGATTGGAAGAACAAATATTGTTAAAATGTTATACTACCCAAAGCAAATTATACATTTAATGAAATCCCTATCAAAATACCAACAACATTTTTCACATAAATTTTGTATGGAATGGCAAAAGACCCCAAATAACCAAAGCAAAAAAAAAAAAAAAAAAAGAAGCAAAGCTGGGGGAATCACAATTCTGGACTTCATGTTATTTTACAAAGCTATAGTAATCAAAAGAGTATGGTACCAGCAGGGCTCCATCCCAGGATCCCCAGATAATTAACTCAGCTGAAACCAAGAGTCTGACACTTAACTGACTGAGACACCCAGGCACCCCTATGATTTCTTTTTAATTTATTCTTTCTTTGGTCTATTGGTTTTTTAGGTGTGCATTGTTTAATTTCCATATGTTTTTGAACTTTTTTAATTTTTTAAAAGATTTTTATTTATTTATTTGAGAGACAGAGTGAGCGAGAGAGAGAGTACAGGAGCAGGGGCAGAGGGAGAGGGAGAATCAGACTCTCCTGTTGGGCAGGGATCCTGATGTGGGGCTCCATCCCAGGACTCTGGGATCATGACCTGAGCTGAAGGCAGATTCTTAACGAGCTGACCCACCCAGGCGCCCCTATTTTTGAATTTTTCAAGTGCCATTCTGCTATTAATTTCTAGTTTCATATCAATTTGGTCAGAAAAGGTACTTGATATTCAAATCTTCTTGCTTTGTGGCCAAACATGTAATCCATTTTAGAGAATGTTTCATGTACCCTTGAGAAGAATGTATATTCTCTTTCCTTTGGGTGGGGTATTCCACATATGTTTGTTAGGTTATTTGGTCTATAATGTTGTTCAAGTCCATTGTTACCTTATTGTTTTTCTGTTTGGATAATCTATTCATTGTTAAAAATGGAGTACAGAACTCATCTACTAACATTGTATTGCTGTCTATCTCTCCCTTTAGTTATCCTAATGTTTTTATTTATTTATTTTTATTTATTTCTTAAAGATTTTATTTATTTATTTGAGAGAGAGAGAGAGTGAGAGAGAGAAAGAGCACAAGATGGGGGAGCCGGAGAGGGAGAAGCAGACTCCCCGCCGATCAGGGAGCCCGATGCGGGACTCGATCCTGGGACTCCAGGATCATGACCTGAGCCGAAGGCAGTCGCTTAACCAACTGAGCCACCCAGGCGCCCTATCCTAATATTTTTTTATGTATTTAGGTCCTCTGATGTTGGGGTCATATTTATTTAAATTTATTTTATCTTTGTTTTAAATTGATTTATTCATTGATTACTAATGTTTCTTTTTGTCTCTTGTGATTGTTTTGACTTAAATTATACTTCATCTGATATAATTACCCAGGTCTGTGACTTCAAATCTGTATCCTTTTTGTGTGTTTCTCTGCCCCTGTTTTTAAAATATTTGCTTTTTATGTTAGAATGCTCTCTAAATTGGGGCACCTGGGTGGCTCAGTCGGTTAAGCATTTGCCTTCAGCTCAGGTCATGATCCTTGGGTCCTGGGATCGAGCTCCACATCAGGCTCTCTGCTCAGAGGGGAGCCTGCTTCTCTCTCCCTCTGCTGCTCCCCCTGCTTGTATTCTCTCTCTCTCTCTGTGTCAAATAAATAAATAAAATCTTTAAAAAAAAGAATACTCTCAAAATTCCATCACTACCATCAAATATGTATAGTTAAAACTATATTTGAGTAGGAACCATATTTTATTTGGTTGCTTAAAGAAAAGACTTAATGATGTGACTGAAATAGTATTAGCCAGAAAATCAGCAGTACAGTGTGTTAAATTTCAAATATGCCACTTAGTGGTCTGAAAATGCTGAACAGTCTCATATCCATTCTGAATTTTAGTTTGTCATTTTCTCCTAAAATATGTTTCCGAGAACAACATCCCATAACATTATACACACAATATCCTGTGGTTATAAGTTGAAAAAATACTCCAAGCTAAGACTTTTATTGGCGATATGTGATGTGCAATAACGTGGTTGTGGATATACTCAGTAAAGGAACATGTTAAGACATTTTAACCCACTTCTTTTCCTAAATTGTGTCTTATATGGAAACTTTCTCCTCCTTTTGTCTATCCCTAACTCCCATGTAAAACATGCTCAATGGAGCATACTTTTGGCAATGTTAGAGTATATTATTTTCTCTGATCATCTTTCTACGTACCTTCTATGATTCCTACTGCAATTCTTTAGTGATGTTTCAAAACAAAACATGCAACACTAAATAATTACTTATGTTGTTATTTAGCAAAATACCCTTGGGTAGAGTTTTTATGTATCAGTATGTTTTGAATGAAAATAACAGAAAACCTTTACTCAAACCAGCTTTAGTTATAAAAAAAAAATGTGTTGTCCTATAAGATTTAAAAGTAAGGCAGACTACAGGAGTTTTATGTGAGGGTTCTACTTTTACTTCTCTCTTATTTTTGAGTTTGAGCTCCTTCAGATGTTGTTTTCATTCCCAGTTGCATATTAAGATAGCTATAGAAATTCTCAACATCCATCATGATATGACAATATCCACATGAAAATGTGTTCCAAACATCCACATGAAATGTTTTCATGTGTCCTCTTCTTAGGAGTGAAGAAAATGTTCCCAAAAAACCCTCAGAGAACTCATTCATATATCATTGGTCACATGGATATTCTTAACCCAGTCACTGGAAAGAAAGATGCAATTACCATGAGTGAATTGATCCAAATTTTATCCACCATCTGCAGGTAGAAATCAGGCAGCTTCCCTTGAAATACATGATTATATGCTGGCAAGTGGATAACTACAGCAAAAATCAGTGCTCTTAGGAAGGAAAAGGATGGTATGGCATATTGAGCAGATGACATAAAAGCCTGTTGCATAATCTCAAATGTTAAGAATCTCAAAGAAGAATGCTTTGAAATAAGTCTTTGAAATAAGATTTAGTTGAAAAAAACACATTGATGGGAAACATTACATGGAAGATACAAGGATCTGGGATCTATTGTCAATCCCCACATTTAAAAACTGTGTCCTTAGACAAATCATTAAAAACATTTGAGCCTCAGTTTCCCTACCAAAAAAGAGATGGTAATACTTACCCATCATAATTCAAAAGATATTATGATCATAAAATGGAACAACAAATATAAAAGCTCTTTGACTTAGAAGTACTATCTTATTTTAAAATAATTATTTAGTTACCTTTAAGATTCAAACTTTTCATTTGGTAATCAGTACACTTAGACACAATCCATTAAAAAGACAAAAAGTTCAAATTATGTCATGCATTTTTTTTCTTTTATAACTTTGGTAGTTCTCTTCTGTATTGTATTAAAAGATGAAAGGAGTAAAACAATCTTAAACCCATCTTTTTATATTAGCATGGTTTCTTGAAGATGGTATTCTGTATTTTTGATGAGTTTGCAAGCAAGAGAAGGTCTGAAATCTAGCAACTCAGTCGATATAATGCTTACAGTAACATAAATGACAAAGTGTCAGTGATGACTGAGATGACAAATGACAACATGCATATTAATAAGCACTAGACGACATTCAATCACTGTCCAATATTTTTAGTCATGTTGAAGGACAATGCGATCTTCAAATACAGCACCTCATAGAGGAGGTGTGACTATCACCAAACAACTTCTATAACTTAGAAACTCAGCAGAAAAGTGGCAAGGTTATGCTACCTTGGTGGAGGGGTGAACAACTATATATATCATATCCCCACTAAAGGACAACAATAGCCCTCCAAACTACTATATAGAAGGCATATCTACATATGCCATCAGTTCACACTTTTCAACTTAATTTAGTAATGAATTAAATTGAAATATCTCTCTGTTTCCCTATTTCCCTCCCTATATCATTATTTGATTGAATTGCAGTTTGTTTCTTTGATCAATTTTGTCAAAGTAGTCAATCTAGGTGGAATTTATGTGGTCCTGTGTTATTAATCTAATTATGCAATACATGTGATATGTGAATATGTATTCATGTATATAATATACACATAAGTAATTTTTAGAGCTCAAATGCCCAGACCTTTATAAGAGTCATCTACTTTATCTTTTTGTTTGCAGGATATTTTTTTCCTTTTTAATATGAACAGGGTTACTTAAAGAAATTTTTTATCAACATATAATGAATTTAAATAATGCAAAGACTTGACAAAAACATTCAACAACCTGACAAGGAAGCCCTGAGTTGGACAGTCCAGTCCAAAAGCTTATTATTCAACAAAGGGACAGGCAGATTCTCTCTGGTGGTACAGAAATGGCTCATACTGTTGTCACAACTCTAATGTTATTCAACTTATATTTTGTACTGAATATAAAAAAAACTATCAAAAAACTATTTGTGTCTGAGCTTGAATATAAGTGTATATGGAAGACTCATACCTTCAGCTCTTATGCTCACTTAGTTTCTACTGAAATCAACAGATATTTTGCTTTTTTCTACACAATGATAAGCTATGTGTCAGAGATAGGTGGGCATTCCAATGTGCTCTTGAAATAACATTAAGAATTATTATATTAAATAAAACTTTAACTTCATCCAAGAGAGTAAAAGATTACCTATCTAAAAATACTAGGAATAGCTGGCTTTTTGTATAATTACTTATCTTTAGCATTGTGTATTAGTCACCTAGGGCTACATAAGAAAATAACCCAGACTGGAAGGCTTAAACAACAGAAATGTATGTTTCTTATAGTTCTGGAGGCTAGAAGTCTGAAATCAAGATATCAGTAGGTTTGGTTTCTCCAGAGGCCTGTCTCCTTGACTTGCAGGTGCTCATCTTCTCTCTGTGTCCTCTACACATGCACTCTTGTGTGCATGCACTCTTGGTGTCTCTCATCTTATAAGGACACTAATCCTATTGGATTAGTCCCCATGCTTTGACCTCATTTAGCCTTAATTACCTCATTAAATGTTCTATTTCCAAATACAGTCAAGTTGAAGAGTAAAGCTTCAACCAATGATTTTGAGTGTATACAACTCAGTCCATAACATATAGTTAGAAGAAAATTCCATTTGTTTTCAGGAAATATTTGATACATCATTTTCAACTAAATTCAACTTAATTTGGTGACTTTTCAACATATATTCTGTGATAAATCATATAAATTACTTATCACATTTACGGCACATAGTGCATGCACAGAGAATATTTTTTATCATTAGCTTCCTAAGGCACAAAATTAAAAAGGAGAAAGAAATGAGAGATAAGAGGAGAAAGAGATTTAGAGAGAGAGAGAAAATCCATCCTTAATTGTTGAAAGAAAAAGACAGCTATATGTAATGAAACAAATCATACTCTATGATCTAATATTAAAGGGGGGATTATGGATAATTAGTGATACCGATAAAGTAAAAAGGAGGAGACACTTGTGGGCAAGGGTTTGTGAAAAGGATTTATGAAGGATTTGAATTTGTAGTGAGCCTTAAATAAGAAACAGAGTGGAGATTCTAGGCAAAGAAATTAGCATAAGCAATGAGAAGTAAACATGAGGGATGGGAATGAGCATAAAGTATTTTGGTAGGTTCACTTTACACCTCTCCACTGCCCAAGAGCCAAGAACAGGCTGCTGATCCACTCAACACAGCCTGCAGCCTATGGAATGTTAAATGCTAATTGCTAAGCTAGGAAACTCTGGATAGATTATTATTTTGGATTTCAAAGAACATGTCTTCCATAGTACTAAAACAGTATATATTTCAGATCCATGTTACTCCATGACCCTTTATAAATTTGCTAGCTGTACATCTATAGAAAATTTAGACACATGTAGACAAACGTGAGAGAGAAAAGCAATATATCTAAATAAAGTTACAAATCCTTTAAGACACTGCTAATAATCAGACATCAGAAATATGGAGTTGATCCAGATGCACATTTTTGAGGGATGTTTTCCAAATAAAGAAATCCGAATGTATACTATGATCAAATATCAGGTTCAATTTTTGTCAGGTTTTGCTCATAGTTTCTTCGAAATAAAACAAATACAGAACATTTACATACAGACATATATGTTTAATTTTAGCTTTTTTTTTTTTTGGTTTCAAAATTGCCTCTTGAATAAAAATGAGAGGTTAGCATTGAAAAATATTCTAATTTGGATTGGAGAACAAAGAGAGGATGCAGCTGTATAGCTGCTGATAATTTCCATATTCTAGTTTTATAGTTATATTGAAGATGTCTATTATTTCCTTTCCGCATGCACTTCTATACTTAGATTATTTGACAGAATCACAAACCACAAGAGCTAGGCTTGCATGCCATGTATTCTGTGCTTTCCAGGGCCATCAACCAGACCCAAAGTGGGATGATCTGATTTTCCTTTTTTTTTAAAGATTTTTTTTATTTATTTGACAGAAAGAGACACAGCGAGAGAGGGAACACAAGCAGGGGGAGTGGGAAAGGGAGAAGCAAGCTTCCTGTAGAGCAGGGAGCCCGATGGGGGGCTTGAACTCAGGATCCTGGTGTCATGACCTGAGCCAAAGGCAGACTCTTAACGACTGAGCCACCCAGGCGCCCCTGTTTTTCTTTCTTCAGGAAATTTGAATTTTAGTTACAGAAACAGATTTAATAAAAGGGTGTTGGGCATTTGAACTTAGGCTGTAACATCAAATAGATACAGGCCAAAAACCCTTACAATACTAGACCACAAGCAAGACCAAAATTAACAGCCTTATAGAGAAAGCTTGTCTCCAGAGATGGACACCATATAGAAAGAAGAGAGAGCACAGAACACATGACAGAGTCTGACTTATAGAGTGTATTTGAAGTCTGGCTATAATATCTAAAAATTACTTTGTTTCTTTGTAATAATGTCCACTCAAATAAACAAGGTTAAAGTTTTTATTCCTTGGGATTAAAGAGCCCCAGACTAGAATAATTTTCAACCTTATTTTTATGTGCTTATGGATATCCTTAACTACCCAAGAAATGAAGGTGTTTTGTTGGATATTGCTTGCTTAGAAGACAATAAGGAATTTGCCTGTTGAACAGGGTATAATCTGTAATGGATGCTATAGATTTTCAAAAGATCTTGAATGTATTTAACGACTGTTTAAAGTTTGCACTCATGCAGTAGGAACATAAATAATATTATGGATTATGGAATTAAATTCTGGCATTATAACATTTAATCCAAACATAAACTTACACTTATAAAACCCGATTTAAAGGGGCCATAGAATATGGAAATACTGAATAATATATCAATTTGTATCACAACTATTTTAAGGGTAATTCCTAATTCATATATAACTACTAAATAAGCTTCCTTCTTCTTCTTTTAAATAACTCTCTCCACTATAAAGTCAGTGCCTGGCCTAGTATATATTTCCATTTACTGTTTGTTGAATAATTGAACTTCTTGGTCAGAAACCAAAGCCAAAGATGTGTGTGTGTGTGTGTGTGTGTGTAAATTGTCCTGTAGTTGGCATCTGTAAATCTGCTCTTTTTCTGTTTCCAGTAATTGCTCCATTGGAGAAGAGGAGGTGTATATTTGACCTCTATTGTTTCAGATTTTTTTTTTACCTCAGATTTAATCTTTCTGAGATTGTGCATAGTACAGGTGTGGACATAAAATTTATGGCTAATTCAACTCTACTGAATGTAATGCTGCAGAGACAACACCCTCTCAAATCCCATTTGTGAAATGATCCAGTAAGAACTGGTTTTAGACTCTATCCTTGAGTGTGGACACTATAAGAATCATTTTGTATCACTCATTTCTGATATATGTAAAATTACTTCTCACCTTTATAGGTAATATGATCTTTAATATGTAGAAAGTCACTACCTTCAGTGTGGTATGTTAAAATGAAAGGATGAAGTATGAATGGAGGGAACATAAGCCATTCTCCTTTTTCAGAGGAATTTAGCTTTATTTTCTTTAAGCAAATATATGCAAAAATGGATTTTAATTTAGGCAAAACTGAACCTCACTACCAGATGATTTAAGTCTCCTATTGAAGAATAATAGTAATAATAACAATAATAATAATTTTAAATAAACTTAATGAGGTTTTCATGGGCAAATCATTCTCCCCATTCCATGTATGAACTTCTTTTTATTGATATATAATTCACATATCATAAAATTCATCTCTTTAGTGTACAATTCAATGATTTTTAGTGTATTCACAGGTATGCTCAACCTCAGCCAATTTTAGAACAGTTTTATCAGCTCAAAAAGAAAACCCAAACTCTTTAGCTATTACCTCTGTATCTATTTATTCCTTTAACCATCCCTAAGCAACCACTTCTATGCTCTGTATAGATAACCCTATTTTAGACTTACACAAGTGGAATCATATAATATGTGTTTTTGTGTGTGTGTGTGTGACTGGCTTCTTTGACTTAACATGGTTTCAAGGTTTATACATGTTGTAGAATCTAATAACACTTCATTCCTTCTTAGGACTAAATAATATTCCATTTTTTGGATATAATATCCTTTTACCCATCCAACTGATAATAAACATTTGGGTTGTTTCCACCTTTTGTCTATTATGAATAATGCTACTGTAAGAATTCATGTACAAGTCTCTGTGTGGACATACATTTTGATTTCCCTCAGGTTTATATCTAGGAGTGGAATTTCTGAGTAATATAGTAACTCTATGTATAATCATTTGAAAGACTGTTAGTCTGCTTTTCAAAGTAACTCCAACATTTTACATTTCCATGAACAGTGTATGAGGGTTGTAGTTTTGTTTTGTTTTGTTTTGTTTTTTGCATCCTAGTCAGCACTTGCTGCTATCAAATATTTTTTTGAAGTAAGACTTTATTCATTACAGCATTTTTATGTTCACAGCAAAATTGTGGGGAAGGTATAGAGATTTCCCATATACTTCACCTCACATATAACCGTCCCCCATTATCAACATACCCCTCCAGAGTGGTACTTTCGTTAAACTGATGAACCTACATTGACACATCATAATCACCCTAAGTCCATAGTTTTCATTATGGTTCACGCTTGCTGTGATACATTGTATGGGTTTGGACAAATGTATAATGACATAATCTAATCATTATAATACTGAGTATTTTCACTGCCCTAAGAATGCTCTGTGTTTGCCTATTCATCTTTTCCTCACCTGACTCCCCCAGCAACCACTGATCTTTTTACTGTCTACATAGGTTTGCCTTTTTTCAGAATGTCATATAGTTGGAATCATACAGTATGTAGATTTTCAGATTGGCTTTTTAAAATGTATTAATGTGCGTTTAACATTCCTCAATGCCTTTTCATGGCTTGATGTCTCATTTGTTTTCAGCACTGAACAATATTTCATTGTCTGGATGCACCAGTTTATTTATCCATTTACCTACTAAGGGACATCTTGGTTTCTTCCACATTTTGGCAATTATGAATAAATTTGTCATAAATATTCATGTGCAGGTTTTTGTATGGACATAAAAGTTCAAATATTCTTGGTAAATACAAAAGAGTGTGATTGCTAGATCATATGGCAGGAGTATGTTCAGTTTTATAAGAAACTGTCAAACTGTGTTCCAAAGTGGCTGTACCATTTTGCATGCCCACCAGAAATTAATGAGATCTCTTATTGTTCCACAACTTCTCCAGCATTTGGTGTTTTCAATATCCTAGATTTTGGCCATTCTAATAAGTATGGAGTTATATCTCATTGTTTTGACTTGCATTTTAGTGATAATACAGGACGTGGAGCATCTTTTCATATACTTATTTGCCATTTGTGTATCTTCTTTGGTGAGGTGTCTGTTAAAGTTTTGGGCCCAGTTTTTAAATACCATATGATCCAGTAATTACATTGCTGGGTATTTCACCAAATAAAGCAAAATAATAATAATAATAATAATAATAATAATAATAATAATAATAATAATAAAAGATATATGTGGGGAAAAACAAATTTGAAAAGATATATGTGGGGTGCCTGGGTGGCTCAGTCGGTTAAGTGTCCAACTCTTGCTTTCAGCTCAGGTCACGATCTCAGGCTCATGAAATCCAAGCCCGGAGTCAGGCTCTGTACTCAGCGCCAAGTGTGCTTGAGATTCTCTGCCTCTTCCTCTTCCTCTTCCCCTCCCCCCAGTCTCTCTCACTCTCAAATAAATAAATAAGTAAAATCTTAAAAAGAAGAAAAAAATATATGCATCTCTATGTCTATTGAAGCATTGTTTATAATAGCCAAGATATGGAAACAACCTAAGTGTCCATGAATAGAAAAAGAGGATGAATGGATAAAGAGAATGTAGTATAGATATACAATGGAATATTAGTCAGCCATAGAAAAGAATGAAATCTTGCCATTTGTGACCACATGAATGGACCTAGATGGTATTATGCTAAATGAAATCTCAGGCAGAGAAAGACAAATGTCATATGATTTCCTTTATATGCAAAACCTAAACTACACAATGAACAACAACATAAAAACAGAAATAGATTCATAAATACAGAGTACAAACTGGTGCTTGCCAGAAGGAACAGACAGGTGAAAGAATGGGTGAAATAGGTGAAGGAGATTAAAAGGTACAAACTTCCAGTTATAAAATAAGTGATGGGTTGGATTCTTATTGTTGAGTTTTAAGAGTTCTTTGTATATTTTGAATAACAATTCTATATCAGATGTGTCTTTTTCAAATACTTTCTCCTAGTCTGTGGTTTGTTTCCTTATTCTCTTGAAATTACCTTCTGCAGAATAGTTTTTAATTTTGATAAACTTCAGCTCATTATTTACTTTATGGATTGTGCCTTTGGTGTTGTCTCTAAAAATCATCACCATACCCAAGGTCACCTAGATGTTCTCTTTGTTATCTTCTGGGAGTTTTATACTTTTCCAATTTACAGTTTACAGTTTTCAGTTTAGATCTATAATTCATTTTGAGTTAAATATTGTGAAGGGTATAAGGTCTATGTCAAGATCTTCTTTTTCCTTTGTATGTGGATGTCTCATTGTTCCAGCACAATTTGTTGAAAAGACTTTTTTTTTTTTGCTCCATTACATTACTTTGGTATTTTGTCAAAGAATAGTTGACTGTATTTGTGTGGTTCTATCTTTGTGCTCTCTATTGTGTTCCATTGATGTATTTCTCTATTCTTCCACCAATGCCACACTGTTTGATTACTGTAGCTTTATTTTTCTTATTTTTTTAAAGATTTTATTTATTTATTTTGACAGAGAGAGAGAGAGCACAATCAGGGGAAGGGGCAGAGGCAGAGGGAGAAGCAGGCTCCTGGCTGAGCAAGAAGCCTGATGTAGGTCTCAGTCCTAGGACCCTGAGATCATGACCTGAGCCCAAAGGCTTAGCCAACTGAGCCGCCCAGGTGTCCCAGTAGCTTTATTTTTTTTTTAAGATTTATTTGTTTATTTGAGAGAGAGAGAGAGAGAGAGTGGAGGGGGCAGAGGGAGAGAATCTTCAAGCAGACTCCCCACTGAGTGTGGAGTCCAACACAGGCCTTGATCCCACAGCCCATGAGATCATGAAATGAGCTGAAATGAACAGTCAGACAGTTAACCAACTGAGCCACCCAGGCACCCCTGATTACTGTAGCTTTATAGTTAGTTTTGAAGTTATGTAATGTCAGTCCTCCAACTTTGCTTTTCTCCTTCAGTATCATGTGTATTATTCTGGGTCTTTTTCCTCTCCATATAAACTTTAGAATCAGTTCATTGATAGCCAAAACATAGCTTGATAGGATTTTGATTGTCACTGCATTGAATCTCTGCGTCAAGTTGGGAGAAACTAACATCTTGACAATATTGTTTCTTCCTCTCCATGAACATGGAATATTTCTCCATGTATTTGTTCTTCCTTAATTTCTTTCATCAGACTTTTATAGTTTTCCTCATAAAGATCTTGCATACATCTCATTAGATTTATACCTAAATATTTCATCCTTAGGAATGCTAATGTAATTTTTTTGTTTCTATTTTCAATGTTCACTTGTTCATTGTGTTCCATAGAAAAATGATTGACCTTTGTATATTAATCTTGTATTATGAAAACTTTCTATAATTTCTTATTAGTCCCAAGATGGATTTGGTGGTTGATTTTTTCAGATTGTCTACATAGACAATCACATTACCTGTGAATAGAGAGTTTTATTTCTTCCTTCCCAATCTATGTATCTTTTATTTCCTTTCCTTGTCTTATTACATTAGCTAGGACTTCTAATACAATGTTGAAAAGAAATGGTGAGAAGGAAAATCCTTGCCTTGTACATGATCTTAGTTGGAAAGCTTTGAGTTTCTCACCATTAAATATGATGTTAGCTGTAGGTTTTTTTGTAGATATTCTTTATCAGTTGAGGAAGTTCTCCTTTATTCCTTTTATTATGGAATGGGTATTGGATTTTGTCAAATGCTTTCTCAGAATCTATTGATATAATCAGGTGATTTTCTCTTTCCCTTATTGGTATGATAAATTACACTAATTAACTTTTGAATATTGATCCAGCCTTGCATATCTGAGACATAAATCTCACTTGATTGTGGTACATTTTATATATATTATATATAATTATATATATAGTTGAATTATTGAGTTTTTTTAATTCTAGCCATCCTAGGGGGTTTAAAGTGGTATCTCATTGTGATTTTGGTTTGCCTTTCCTTGATGACTATTGGTGTCAAACAAATGTGCCTATTGACCATTTGTATATATATTTTTCGGAATATTATCTTCAGGTTATTTGTTCATTTCTTTAAAAATGTGTTATTTGTTTTTCTGTTATTGAGTTGTAGGAGTTCTTTATGTATTGCAAATATTTCCTCCTATTCCATGGGTTATCTTTTTACTCTATAGATAGTGTTATTCTCCTAGTTTTTTAAATGAAAAAAAAATAGCATCAATATGATGTTTTTCTTCAGCAATCATATCACTGATTCTTTGTAAACTACAAAGTATGGCTTTCTTAAATCACAGGCCTCCCTTTATTCACCACAATCAATGATGATGGTGATGATGACGACAATAACGATGATGATGATAACAGATGAGTGCTAACCATTTGTCAAGTATTATGATGAAGTTTTAATGCATTTTCCCATGTAATCCTTAATATATAATCCTGTTAAGTGCTATTATCCCCAGATGATAAAACTGAAACATATCAAAAGACACATAGCTAGCAATTGGCAGATAAGGAAAATAAATCCTAGGCTGATTTTTCATCCAGTTTTACTGCCCCGTGATCTGTATTCTGAGCTCTTCTCACTTTCATCCTTCTCAAAATTGTGGTTGTTTGTACCCCAGTCTGAAGGTTTTTTGATAAAGTAATATGTGCTAGTATTCTTAATGACTGTTGTTCAGTTAGTTAGATACCTACACTTGTAAGCCTTTTTCAGAATTCTTACTTATTCATATTTAGGCCTTATAACAATAATATCTTAAAATACTGAAGTAAAATGAACATAAATTTTAGCCACAGGCAAAGTGGGAAGATTTTTTTGGGCTATGGGACCCTTCAGAAGCCATCACACCTTATGAAAATTACAACCATTGACCTCCTTTTTATATCATGTTGACCCACTTTACCACTTAGTCATTGCTTGACAGACTCACACTCTTAATATTGGTGGAATATTGATAAACAGAGCCTAAAGTGCTCAAGTAAACATACACATTTAATTTTGAGCTGGTGTGATATTCTTTGCCTATTCTTGTTAGTGCTAAAAGATTTAATGCTTGTTTTTTATTTATTTTTTGTAATATACAGACATATTTGCAAGAATTTTTAAAGACATTCACAAGTGATTACATTCAGTCCATTGATCCATGCTTATCACTAACATCTCTAATATTTTTCCCTTTCTGAAGCCATTATGGGGTTTAGATACAAAGGATGTACTTTTTTTCATTAGTCATTTTTTATCTAGTTGAAATTGTATCATTTCCAGAAATATTTATTTATTTGTGATTAAATGCAACACAATTCACTATCCATTTATTCTTTTACATCTGAGTTACAAATCTGGCTCAATTCAACACCTTATCCAGAATTTCTGCTGTAAAATATATCTGTGAGAACAGAGGAAAACCATTTGCGCTCTTAGGACTTCTTGTTAAAATGTTATTATATGTCCCTACACAAATACCTCCCACATAGCAAAGGAACAATTTCAAACTACTTTTTACAAATGCCCTCTCTTCTCACTCTCATGAGATAAACTTGTTCTTCTTCACAGACTAGAGACAAACTATAATTTATTATTTTTCCCTCATCTTCCTACAAATAAATTAGAACTTCATCTTTTCTCTCTCCTTTCTTCCCCACACCCTCCTTCCCTTATCTTTAAAAAAAAAAAAGAGGTAGTCATACATTTCAAGTCACATTTCACTACATGATCCAATCAATTTAGTCTCTTCTAATATGCTGTCCTGTCAATTTCTGATTTCGCTTCCTGACTCTCCCTCTTTTTTTATAATCATAAAAATAAATTCAATTTTTCATTTTTGAGCAAAACAAAGGGAATAAACCATCCATGACCATGTGATCACTTATAGCCTCTGTACACTCAATCTTCTTGCCATTTAAAACAGTGATTCTCAAACTTAAGCATGCATCAAAACCACCTGGAGAGCCTGTTAAAAGCTAGATCACTGGACTTTAACCCTGGAGTTTATTATTCAACAGGTCTATGGTAGAACTCAAATATTTGCATTTTTAACAAGTTCATACTGCTGGTCTGGGGTCCACACTTTAAGAACCACTAATCTAAGACAAGTTCCTTGTTGGCTTTGTATATTTAAATCTATTGCAACATGTCTTCTATTATTATCATTCTTTTTAATTTTTTTTTTTAATTTTTTTTTCTGGTACCCACATTTTATTTTATTTTATTTTCAATTTTTAAAATTTTTTTTTAATTTTATTATGTTATGTTAGACATCACACAATACATCATTAGTTTTTGATGTGGTGATCCACGATCCATTGTTTTCGTATAACAACCAGTGCTCCATGCAGTATGTGCCCTTCTTAATACCCATCACTGGGCTAACCAATCCCCCCATCCCCCTACCCTCTAAAACTCTGTTTCTCAGAGTCCATAGTCTCTCATGGTTCATCTCTCCCTCTGATTTCCCCCCCTTCATTCTTCCCTTCCTTCTCCTAATGTCCTCCATGCTATTCCTTATGTTCCACAAATAAGTGAACCCATATGATAATTGACTTTCTCTGCTTGACTTATTTCACTTAGCATAATCTCTTCCAGTCCCAACCATGTTGATGTAAAAGTTCAGTATTCATCCTTTCTGATGGCTGAGTAATATTCCATTGTATATATGAACCACATCTTCTTTATCCATTCATCTGTTGAAGGGCATCTCGGCTCTTTCCACAGTTTGGCTATCATGGACATTGCTGCTAAGAACATTGGGGTGCATATGGCCCTTTTTTTCACTACATCTGTGTCTTTGGGGTAAATACCCAGTAGTGCAATTGCTGGGTCATAGGGTAGCTCTATTTTTAAATTTTTGAGGAAACTCCACACTGTTTTCCAAAGTGGCTGTACCAACTTGCATTCCCACCAACAGTGTAAGAGGATTCCCGTTCCTCCACAATGTAAGTTATCTTGCTTAGATTACATCTTCTACATTTTTCTCAATAATATTCATGATCCTAAATCCTAGAAAGATTGAAACAATATTATCCTAACATACTAAAATGATAATTTAAACACCTACATGATGGATAGAGTAGGTGTTTTATTATATATAGGACAACATTCTTAATCTATGTAAGGAATTCAAGATATAGTAAATTGATCAAAGCAGGCTTTTTTCTTCTCCCTTCCTTGCTACAGTTAGGAATGATAGATTTCTCTCCCTTATTGTTTTTATCATGTAGCACTAAAATCGACTACAGTGTCAGAGAGAAAGGTTTGTGATGAGTACATTTTAGTGGTGTGCTGGAGCCAACCCATTCTGGCTTACAAATGCTGATTTTGTGCTTCTATTCCCAGCTCCACCTTCTGTAATGTTACTTTGGTAGCTTGAAATTGATCTGGTGGGAGTATATATACCATAGAAATTGGCAAAATAGTATAAATGAAAACTTTTATCCCCAAGAGAGCCAGTTGTTAAACATTTACAAGTACACCACTTCAGTTGCTATATAACCAGTGGTATGTTAGTGAGCCAGCTATCTGAAACATGTACAGTCAACTTTTTTGAGCCAGTATGAGCCAGCTGAAGCAGACCATGTATATAAAAATTGTGAAGTTATATGCATGGTTTCTTTATTATTAAGAAACTTGGCATTATCAGCATGGTAAAATTTAAAACCACCCAAAGAACAGCATTGCTTTTGTAGAAAGGATGCAGTATAATAACCTCTTAGGATGTGAATTTTCTTCCAGATTAAAAATTCAGGAAGTTATCAGCAGTGTACAATGATGCATAATTATTTCACCTAGATTCTCTCTCTGTTTCTCTCTTTTAACCTCTAGATAATTATTTTATTAATTTATTCTATACCAATCATTACAGAGAAAACCAGCATAAATATTCAGTATCTTTTTTTTTTTTTTGTCTTGAGACATTTTATGCTAAGAAAGGGTGGGGGGATAGGTGAAATACATAAAGGGGATTCAGAGTACACTTATCTTGATGAGCACTGAGTAATATATGGGATTGTTGAATCACTATATTATATGCCTGATACTAATATAACACTGCATGTAAACTACTCTAGAATTAAAAGAAAATAAAATTTAAAGAATAAAATATTATTTGAGGTATACATTAAATATTGATTCTCTAACATTCTACAAAATAAATAATACTCTCCTTAAACAGATTGGACCCAAATTAAAAAAAAAATACACATCTTTAATATTTATGTATGTATGTATTTATTTTTTCTTATGTTCAGTTAACCAGCATGTAGTACATCATAAGTTTTTGTTGTAGTGTTCAATGATTCATTAGTTGTGTATAACACCCAGTGCTTATCCCACATCTTTAATATTTAAAAATGTTTACTCTTGGGGTGCCTGGGTGACTCAGTTAAGCAGCTGCCTGTGGCTCAGGTCATGACCCCAGGGTACTGGGATCAAGAACCACATGGGGCTCCCTGCGCAGCTGGGAGGCTGCTTCTCCATCTTCCTCTGCCCCTTGCCCCTTCCCCCTCTGCTCGTGTTCTCTTTCTCACTTTATTTGCTCTCCCTTGCTTTCAAATAAATGAATAAAATCATTAAAAACCTTTTACTCTTAATACACTATTCACATTTTCACTGCTTCCCATTGCCAGAAAGGGCAAAGTCCTTTTAACTCTTCATGAAAGGACTATCAGTAGACAAATTTATAGTAATCTGTACAATCTAGATATATAAAAACCTTTCTATTTTTTAAAAATTTTTTATTGTTATCTTAATCACCATACATTACATCATTAGTTTTCAATGTAGTGTTCCATGCTTCATTGTTTGTTCATAACACCCAGTGCTCCATGCAGAACGTGCCCTCTTTAATACCCATCAACAGGCTAATGCATCCTCCCACCCCCCTCCCCTCTAGAACCCTCAGTTTGTTTTTCAGAGTCTATCATCTCTCATGGTTCATCTCCCCCTCCAATTTCCCCCCGTCATTCTTCCCTTCCTGCTAGTTTCTTTTTCTTTTTCTTAACATATATTGCATTATTTGTTTCAGAGGTACAGATCTGAGATTCAATAGTCTTGCACAATTCACAGGGATCACCATAGCACATACCCCCCACAATGTCTATCATCCAGCCACCCCATCCCTCCCATCCCCCACCACTCCAGCAACACTCAGTTTGTTTCCTGAGATTAAGAATTCCTCACATTAGTGAGGTCATATGATACATGTCTTTCTCGGATTGACTTATTTCGCTCAGCATAATACCCTCCAGTTCCATCCATGTCGTTGCAAATGGCATGATTTCATTCTTTTTGATGGCTGCATAATATTCCATTGTATATATATACCACTTCTTCTCTACCCACTCATCTGTTGATGGACATCTTGGCTCTTTCCACAGTTTGGCTATTGTGGACATTGCTGCTATAAACATCAGGCTGCACGTACCCCTTTGGATCACTACATTTGTAACTTTGGTGTAAATACCCAGTAGTGCAATTGCTGGGTCGTATGGTAGCTCTATTTTCAACTTTTTGAGGAACCTTCACACTGTTTTCCAGAGTGACTGCACCAGCTTGCATTCCCACCAACAGTGTAGGACGGTTCCCCTTTTTCTGCATCCCCACTAACATCTGTCGTTTCCTGACTTGTTAATTTTAGCCATTCTGACTGGTGTGAGGTGGTATCTCATTGAGGTTTTCATTTGGATTTCCCTGATGCCGATCGATGTTGAGCACTTCTTCATGTGTCTGTTGGCCATTTGGATGTCTTCTTTGGAAAAATGTCTGTTCATGTCTTCTGCTCATTTCTTGATTGGATCATTTGTTCTTTGGGTGTTGAGTTTGATAAGTTCTTTATAGATTTAGGATATAGCCCTTTATCTGATATGTCATTTGCAAATATCTTCTCCCATTCTGTCAGTTGCCTTTTGGTTTTGTTGACTGTTTCTTTTGCTGTGCAAAAGCTTTTTATCTTGCTGAAGTCCCAGTAGTTCATTTTTGCCCTTGCTTCCCTTGCCTCTGGCAAAGTTCAAGGAAGAAGTTGCTGTGGCTGAGGTTGAAGAGGTTGCTGCCTGTGCTCTCCTCTAGAATTTTGATAGAACCCTGTCTCACACTGAGGTCTTTCAACCATTTTGAGTCTATTTTTTGTGTGTGGTGTAAGGAAATGGTCCAGATTCATTCTTCTGCATGTGGCTATCCAATTTTCCCAACACCATTTGTTGAAGAGACTGTCTTTTTTCCATTGGCTATTCTTTCCTGCTTTGTCAAAGATGAGTTGACCATAGAGTTGACAATAGAGAGTACTGGGCTCTCTATTCTGTTCCACTGATCTATGTGTCTGTTTTTGTGCCGGTACCATACTGTCTTGATGATGACAGCTTTGTAATAGACCTGGAAGTCCGGAATTGTGATGCCACGAGCTTTGCTTTCTTTTTCAACATTCCTCTGGCTTTGTGGGGTCTTTTCTGGTTCCATACAAATTTTAGGATTATTTGTTCCATTTTTTTGAAAAAAGTGGATGGTATTTTGATGGGGATTGCATTGATTGTGTAGATTGCTCTAAGTAGCATTGACATCTTCACAATATTTGTTCTTCCAATCCATGAGCATGGAACGTTTTTCCATTTCTTTGTATCTTCCTCAATTTCTTTCATGAGTATTTTATAGTTTTCTGAGTACAGATTCTTTGTCTCTTTGGTTAGATTTATTCCTAGGTATCTTACGGTTTTGGGTGCAATTGTAAATGGCATCGACTCCTTAATTTCTATTTTTTCTGTCTTGTTCTTGGTGTATAAGAATGCCACTGATTTCTGTGCATTGATTTTATATCCTGCCACTTTACTGAATTCCTGTATGAATTCTAGCAGTTTTGGGGTGGAGTCTTTTGGGTTTTCCACATAAAGTATCATATCATCTGGATACAGTGAGAGTTTGACTTCTTCTTTGTCAATTTGGATGACTTTTATTTCTTTTTGTTGTCAGATTGCTGTGGCTAGGACTTTTAATTCTATGTTGAGTAGCAGTGGTGATAATGGACATCCCTGTCGCATTCCTGGCAATAGCGGGAAGCTCTAAGTTTTTCCCCGTTGAGAATGATATTCGCTGTAGGTTTTTTATAGATGGGTTTTATGATATTGAGGTATGTGTCCTCTATCCCTATACTCTGAAGAGTTTTGATCAAGAAAGAATGCTGTACTTCGTCAAATGTTTTTTCTCCATCTGTTGAGAGGATCATACAGTTCTTGTTCTTTCTTCTGTTAATGTATTGTATCACGTTGATTGATTTGCAGTTGTTGAACCAACTTTGCAGCCCTAGGATAAATCCCACTTGGTCGTGGTGAATAATGCTTCTAATGTACTGTTGGATCCTCTTGGCTAGTATTTTGGTGAGAATTTTTGCATCCATGTTCATCAAGGATATTGGTCTGTAATTCTCCTTTTTGATGAGGTCTTTGTCTGGTTTTGGGATCAAGGTAATGGTGGCCTCATAAAAAAAGTTTGGAAGTTTTCCTTCCATTTCTATTTTTTGGAACCATTTCAGAAGAATAGGTATTAATTCTTCTTTAAATGTTTGGTAGAATTCCCCTGGGAAGCCACCTGGCCCTGGGCTTTTGTTTGTTGGGAGATTTTTGATGACTGTTTCAATTTCCTTAGTGGTTATAGGTCTGTTCAGGTTTTCTATTTCATCCTGGTTCAGTTTTGGTAGTTGATACATCTCTAGGAATGCATCCATTTCCTCCAGCTTATCTATTTTGCTGTCATATAGTTGCTCATAATATGTTCTTATAATTGTATTTCTTTGGTGTTGGTTGTGATCTCTCCTCTTTCATTCATGATTTTGTTGATTTGGGTCATTTCTCTTTTCTTTTTGATAAGTCTGGCCAGGGGTTTATCAATCTTGTTAATTCTTTCAAAGAACCAGCTCCTAGTTTTGTGATCTGTTCTACTGTTCTGTTGGTTTCTATTTCATTGATTTCTGCTCTGATCTTTATTATTTCTCTTCTCCTGCTGGGTTTAGGCTTTATTTGCTGTTTTTTATCTAGCTCCTTTAGGTGTAGGGTTAGGTTGTGTACCTGAGACCTTTCTTGTTTCTTGAGAAAGGCTTGTATTGCTATATACTTGTCTCTTAGAACTGCTTTTGCTGCATCCCAAAGATTTTGAACAGTTGTGTTTTCATTTTCATTGGTTTCCATGAATTTTTTTTAATTCTTCTTTAATTTCATGGTTGACTCATTCATTCTTTAGTAGGATGCTCTTTAGCCTCCATGTATTTGAGTTCTTTCCGACTTTCCTCTTGTGATTGAGTTCTAGTTTCCCAATCTTTTGGTACTGGTTGAGAACTGATTTGTGACTAGGATGTGATCTATTCTGGAGAAGGTTCCATGGGCACTAGAGAAGAACATGTATTCTGTTGCTTTGGAATGGAATGTTCTGAATATAACTGTGAAGTCCATTTGGTCCAGTGTGTCATATAAAGTCTTTATTTCCTTGTTGATCTTTTGCTTTGATGATCTGTCCATTTCAGTGAGAAGGGTGTTAAACTATATATACAAATATACAAATATATACTATTATTGTATTGTTGTCAATGTGTTTCTTTGTTTTTGTTATTAATTGGCTCATATAATTGGCTGCTCCCATGTTAGGGGCATAGATATTTACAATTGTTAGATCTTCTTGTTGGATCGACCCTTTAAGTCGAATATAGTGTCTTTCCTCATCTTTTATTACAGTCTTTGGTTTAAAATCTAATTTGTCTGATAGAAGGATTGCCACCCCAGCTTTCTTTTGGTGTCCATTAGCATGGTACATGGTTTTCCACCCCCTCACTTTCGATCTGGGGTGTCTTTGGGTCTAAAATGAGTCTCTTGCAGAAAGCATATCAATGGGTCTTGTTTTTTCATCCAATCTGATAGCCTGTGTCTTTTGATTGGGGCATTTAGCCCATTTACATTCAGGGTAACTATTGAAAGATAGGAATTTAGTGTCATTGTATTGCCTGTAAGGTGGCTGTTACTGTGTATTGTCTATGTTCCTTTCTGGTCTATGTTGCTTTTAGGCTCTCTCTTTGCTTAGAGGACCCCTTTCAATATTTCTTGTAGGGCTGGTTTCATGTTTGCAAATTCTTTATTTTTTGTTTGTCCTGGAAGCTTTTTATCTCTCCTTCTATTTTCAATGACTGCCTAGCTGGATATAGTATTCTTGGCTGCATATTTTTTTCCTTTAGTGCTCTGAATATATCCTGCCAGTCCTTTCTGGCCTGCCAGGTCTCTGTGGATAGATCTGTTGCCAATCTAATGTTTCTACCATCATAGGTTACAGATCTCTTCTCCTGAGCTGCTTTCAGGATTTAATATTTGTCTCTGAGACTCCTAAGATTTACTATTAGATGTCAGGGTGTTGACCTATTTTTATTGATTTTGAGGGGCGTTCTCTGTGCCTCCTGGAGTTTGATGCCTGTTTCCTTCCCCAAATTAGGGAAGTTCTCTGCTATAATTTGCTCCAATATACCTTCTGCCCCCCTGTCTCTTTCTTCTTCTTCTGGGATCCCAATTATTCTAATATTGTTTTGTTTTATGATATCACTTATCTCTCGTGATCTCTTGTGATCCAATAGTTGTTTATCTCTTTTTCTCAGCTTGTTTATTTTCCTTTATTTGTTCTTCTATATCACTGATTCTCTCTTCTGCCTCATTTATCCTAGCAGTTAGAGCCTCCATTTTTTATTGCACCTCACTAATAGCCTGTTTGATTTCGACTTGGTTAGATTTTAGTTCTTCTATTTCTCCATAAAGGGTTTCTCTAATAACTTCCATGCTTTTTTCAAGCCCAGCTAGCATCTTTAAAATCATGATTCTGAACCCTAGGTCCAACATCATACTAATGTCCATATTGAGTAGGTCCCTGGCAGTTGGTACTACCTCTTGTTCTTTTTGTTGAGGTGATTTTTTCCGTCTTGTCATTTTGTCCAGAGGAGAATAGATGAATGAGAGAACAAAATGCTGACAGGGTAACAACCTCCCCAGAAAATATACTCTAAACCAATCAGAAAAGACCTGAAGCCAGGGGAAAAGAAATGGAAAGAAAGAAAAAAGAAAAAGAAAAAGATAAAAACAAACAAAAACAGAACAACAACAAAAAAAAAACAGAATATGATCAAATATGATCAGGCTGGTGCATAGATCAGTACCACACACTAGATTTTGGGTGTATTTTGGTCTGTTAGAAGAAAGTGCCTCCCAAAATTTTAAAGAAAGAAAACTTATATATGTAAAAAATAAAGGTTGATATGATGAAGGGATGGAATATGACTGTAAAGATGAAAATTATAAAAAAAAATTATAAAAGGAATTGATAAGAAGTTGTTTGAAAAAAGAAAGAAGAGGATTTAAAAAAAAAGAAAAAAGAAAAAAGAAAGGGAGAGAATGTGATCAGGCAGGAGATTAGAAAAAAGCCATACACTAGAGATTTAGGGTGTGTTTTGTTAGAAGAAACTGCATCTCAAAATTTTAAAGAGAGAACCACTTATATATATATGCCAAAATAAGGATAACTACTTTGAAGGGATAGAATATGACTCTAAAAATGAAAAATAAAAATGTTTTTTAAAAAAGGGATTGATAGGATGTTGTTTGAAAAAGGGAAAAAGAATAATTAAAAAAAGAAAAAGAAAAAAATTAACTTTGAAAGACTAATAAATCATGGTTAAAAAAAAGCCATGGATTCTATGTGCAGTATTCCCCTAGCTCTGGAGTTCTGCCATTCTCACTGATGTGTAAACTTGATCTTGGCTGGCTGTTCTTGCTGATCTTCTGGGGGAGGGGCCTGTTGCCATGGTTCCTAAATGTCTTTGCCGGTGGCAGAATTGCCCTGCTCTTGCCTGATCTGGGCTAAATAATCTCCTTGGGTTTGCTCTTGGGAGATTTTGTTCCCTGCAAGCTTTCCGTACAGCTTTGGAGGACGAGAGTGAATATGGTGGCCTCCCAATCTCCACCCCAGAGGAGGCGAGAACTCGGGGCTCCACTCCTCAGTGCGCCCCCAGAGAAAAGCAGTCAGTCACTCCCATCTTCCTGGTCTCCAGCTGCACTCTGTGCTCACCCGGTCTGTGACCGAGCGTTCCTAACTCTGGCTCACGACCCCGTATGGAGTCTCTAAACCCAGCAGATCCCTGCGGTGCACTCCTGTGCCACTCTTCTAGGGGGAGGAAGGGAAGTCTCCCCGGATCTGCCGCTTGTTGGGTCCCTGCTGGAGGAGCAGTGTCCTGACTGTGCCACGGGTAACAGTTCATGGCAACCCCGAGCTGAGAGCCTGTGCCTCGGCTCTGTCTATGCAGACAGCTTTCCCGCTCTGATACCTGGGAGCTCTGCCGCACTCAGGCACCCCCGGTCTGTCTGTGACCCCGAAGGTCCTGAGACCACACTGTCCCATGAGGGTTCCACCCCCCCGCTTAGCCACTGGAGTGAAGTTCCTCAGTGGAGCCGACTTCTAGAAGTTCTGATTTTGCGCTCCGCTGCTCTATCACTTGCCAGAAGCGGCCAACAGAGGCCCCCTCCCCCATCATCTATCCTCCCGAATATCACCTTAGATTCACTTCTCTGCACATCCTACCTTCCAGAAAGTGGTTGCTTTTCTGTTCAGAGAGTTGTTGCCCTTCTTTTCTTCGATCTCCTGTTGAGTTCATAGGTGTTCAGAATGGTTTGATCCCTATTCAGCTGAATTCCTGAGACCAGACGAAATCCAGGTTGCCTACTCCTCCGCCATCTTGCTCGCTCTGCCCCTATAAAAAATCTTTCTATTTTTGACCCAAAAACAAGACAAGAGAATACTGTAGCCAATGTGTGCATCTTGCTGTGTTGTGATGGGGTGCCACTGCATAAGGAAGCTCAGTGGGATAAGTTGGTGTGCAATAAAAACCTTAGAAGCCCTTTTGCCACATATGTTGTATGGAATACCCACATAAATGATGTAGTTCAATTTCAGTTACAGCACATTTTCAGATGTTTTATTTTGTAATTTTTGTTTTCTCATGTTACTCTTTATTTTGCATACAGCTCTCTTCCTGCATTTATTTCTACTTGAATTGCAGTCTAAAGGAAAAGATAGAGAGTTGAATAATAAACTGACCTTTGCTAGCTTTTATCAAATAACCTTTAATAGAATGTGTCCTGTTAACCTCCTTCCCCATCTCAGAGAAGACTTCTCTTACCTTATCTTATCTAAAATGGCACGAACAATGAGAGACTATGGACTCTGAGAAACAAACTGAAGGTTTTAGAGGGGAGGGGGTGAGGGGATGGGTTAGCCTGGTGATGGGTATTAAGGAGGGCATGTATCGCATGGACCACTGGGTGTTATACGAAAACAATGAATCATGGATCATTCCATCAAAAACGAATGATGTATTGTATGGTGACTAACACAACATAATAAAATAAAATTTAAAAAAAAAGAAAAAAATATAATGCAAGTGACCAAAAATAAATTAAAATAAAATAAAATAAATAAAATAATATAAAATGGCACCTGCTCCCATTTCCCTAAAACTCCTAGGCCTCTATCATTCTTTATTTTTAAACCAGCTTTATTTTTCTTCATGGATGAACACTGACACTGTGATTACTATCAGGTGTTTGTTTGTTTGTTTGTTTGTTTTTTCTGTGACTTCCAGTAAAATGTTAGATACTTTAAAGATGGATTTTTGTTTCTTGAATTTCTAGGTACTTCCCCAGTGCTAAAACATAGGATTAAATAACTGAATAAATGAATACCAATTTAGCTACCTATTTCCTGTTTATTCCACTGTACATAACCTCTGTTCCCGACTTAAGAGGTTATGATTTTATGGGCCTAAGTTGTGGCTTACTTACACTTTTACTGCCTTTAGAAAAGGGAGTCCATAGCTAAAATGCATTAGAGCATTTCATTACAGCATTTTTCTATTTCTGTTTTTTTTTATTATGTTATGTTAGTCACCATACAGTACTTCATTAGTTTTTGATGTAGTGTTCCATGATTCATTGCCTGTGTATAACACCCAGTGCTCATTACAAAATGTGCCCTCCTTAATACCCATCACCAGGTTAACCCATCCCCCAAATCACCTCCCCTCTGAAACCCTCAGTTTGTTTCCTGGAGTCCACAGTCTCTCATGGTTCCTCTCCCTCTCTGATTTCACCCCCTTCATTTTTCCCTTCCTTCTCCTAATGTCCTCCATACTATTCTTTACATTCCACATATAAGTGAAATCATATGATAATTGTCTTTTTCTGCTTGATTTATTTCACTTAGCATAATCCCTCCAGTTCCATCCATGTTGATGCAAATGGTGGGTATTCATCCTTTCTGATGGCTGAGTAATATTCCATTATATATACGACCACATCTTCTTTATCCTTTCCTCTGATTAAGGGCATCTAAGCTCCTTCCACAGTTTGGCAATTGTGGACATTGCTGCTATGAACATTGGGGTGCATGTGGCCCTTCTTTTCACTACCTCTGTATCTTTGGGGTAAATACCCAGTAGTACAATTGTTGGGTCTTAGGGTAGCTCTATTTTTAACTTTTTGAGGAACCTCCATCTTGTTTTCCAAAGTGGCTGTACCAGATTGCATTCCCACCAACAGTGTAATAGGGTTCCCCTTTCTCCACATCCTCCACATTTGTTTTTTCCTGCCTTTCTAACATTAATTTTTGCCATTCTAACAGGTGTAAAGTGGTATCTCAATGTGGTTTTGATTTGAATTTCCCTGATGGCTAATGATGTTGAACATTTTTTCATGTGTCTGTTAGCCATTTGATTGTCTTCTTTAGAGAAATGTCTGTTCAGGTCTTCTGCCCATTTTTTGACTTCATTATTTGGTTTTTGGGTATTGAGTTTGAGAAGTTCTTTATAGATCTTGGATATCAGCCCTTTATCTGTAGTGTCATTTGCAAATATCTTCTCCCATTCTGTGGGTTGCCTCTTTGTTTGGTTGATTGTTTCCTTTGCTGTGCAGAAGCTTTCTATCTTGATGAAGTCCCAAAAGTTTATTTTTTGCTTTTGTTTCCCTTGCCTTTGGAGACGTGTCCTGAAAGAAGTTGCTGTGGCCAATGTTGAAGTGGTTACTGCCTATGTTCTCCTCTAGGATTTTGATGGATTCCTGTCTCACAATGAGGTCTTTCATCCACTTTGAATTTATCTTTGTGTATGGTGTAGGAGAATGGTTGAGTTTCATTCTTCTGTATATAGCTGTCCAATTTTCCAAGCACCATTTATTGAAGAGACTGCCTTTTGGGTATTTTTTCCTGCTTTGTCGGAGATTAGTTGACCTTAGAGTTGAGGGTCCATATCTGGGCTCTCTATTCTGTTCTGTTGATCTATGTGTCTGTTTTTATGCCAGTACCATGCTGTCTTGGTGATCACTGATTTGTAATATAGCTTGAAATCAGGCAACATGAAGCTCCCAGTTTGCTTTTCTTATTCAACATTTCCTTGGCGATTCAGGATCTTTTCTGGTTCCATATAAATTTTAAGAATGTTTGTTCCAGCACTTTGAAAAATGCCATTGGTATTTTGATTGGGATGGCGTTGAAAGTATAGATTACTCTGGGCAACATAGACATTTTAACAATGTTTATTCTTCCAACCCATGAGCATGGAATGTTTTTCCATCTTTTTTCTGTCTTCTTCAGTTACTTTCATAAGTGTTCTGTAATTTCTAGAGTATAGATACTTTACCTCTTTAGTTAGGTTTATTCCAAGGTATCTTATGGTTTTTGGTGCTATTGTAAATGGAATTGATTTCCTAATTTCTCTTTCTACAGCTGCATTGTTAGTGTATCAAAAAGCAACTGATTTCTGAGCACTGATTTTGTATCCTGCCACATTACTGAATTGCTGTATGAGTTCTAGTAATTTGGGGTGGAGTCTTTTGGGTTTTCTACATAAAGTATCATGTCATCTGTGAAGAGAGTTTGACTTCTTCTTTGCCAATATGAATACCTTTTATTTCTTTTTGTTGTCTGATTGCTGATGCCAGGACTTCTAGTACTATGTTGAACCATAGTGGTGAATTGGGCATCCTTGTCCTGTTCCTGATCTTAAGGGAAAAGCTCTCAGCTTTTCCCCATTGACAATGATATTTGCTGTAGGCTTTTCATAGATGGTTTTTATGAATTTGAGGCATTTTCTCTCTATCCCTTCACTCTGAAGAGTCTTAATCAGGAAAGGATGTTGTATTTTTTCAAATGCTTTTTCTGCTTCAATTGAGAGGATTATATGGTTCTTGTCTCTCTTTTTATTAATGTGTTCTATCTCATTGATTGATTTGCAAATGTTGAACCACCCTTGCATCCCAGGAATAAATCCCACCTGGTTGTGATAGATAATCTTCTTAATGTACTGTTAGATCCTATTGGCTAGGATCTTGTTGAGAATTTTGGCATCCATATGCATCAGGGATATTGGTCTGTAATTCTCCTTTTTGATGGGGTCTTTGCCTGGTTTTGGGATCAAGGTAATGCTGGCCTCATAGAATGAGTTTGGAAGTTTTCCTTCTGTTTCTATTTCTTAAAACAGCTTCAGGATAATAGGTATTATTTCTTCTTTAAATGTTTGGTAGAATTCCCCTGGGAATCCATCAGGCCCTAGACTCTTGCTTTTCTGGAGGTTTTTGATCACTGCTTCAATTTCATTACTGGTTATTGGTCTATTCAGGTTGTCAATTTCTTTCTGTTTCAGTCTTGGTAGTTCATAGGTTTCCAGGAAGGCGTCCATTTCTTCCAGGTTGCTTAATTTATTGGCATACAGTTGTTGATAATAGTTTCTAATAATTGTTTCTATTTCCTTCATGTTAGTCGTGATTTCTTCCTTTTCATTCATAATTTTATTAATTTAGGTCCTTTCTCTTTTCTTTTGGATATGTCTGGCCAGATGTTTATCCACCTTATTAATTATTTCAAAGAACCAGCTTCTAGTTTCTTTGATGTGATCTACTGTGTTTCTGGTTTCTAATTCAGTGATCTCTGTTCTAATCTTAATTATTTCTCTTCTCCTGCTTAGCTTAGGCTTTGTTTGCTTTTCTTTCTCCAGTTCTTTAAGGTGTAAAGTTAGCTTGTGTATTCATGATTTTTCTTTTTCTTTTTCTTTCTTTCTTTCTTTTTTTTTTTTTTTTTGAGTGAGGCTTGGATGGCTATATATTTCCCCCTAAGACTGCCTTTGCAGTATCCCATAGCTTTTGGACTGATGTGTTTTCGTTCTCTTTGGTTTCCATGAATTTTTTAAGTTCTTCTTTAATTTCCTGGTTGACCCAAACATTCTTAAGCAGGATGGTCTTTAACTTCCAAGTGTTTGAATTCTTTCCAATGTTTTTTCTTGTGATTGAGTTCCAGTTTCAAAGCATTGTGGTCTGAGAATATGCAGGGAGTAATCTCAATCTTTTGGTATTGGTTGAGACCTGATTTGTGACCCAGTATGAGGTCTATTCTGAAGAAGGTTCCATGTGCATTTGAGTAGAATAAGTATTCTGTTGTTTTAGGATGGAATGCTTTGTATATATCTATGAGGTCCATCCGGTCCAGTGTGTCTTTCAAAGCTCTTTTTTTCTTTTTTGATCTTCTGCTTAGATGATCGGTCTATTGCTGAGAGTGGAGTGTTGAGGTCTCCTACTATTAAAGTATTATCAATACGTTTCTTTATTTTGGTTAATAGCTGGCTTATGTAATTGGCTGCTCCCATGTTGGGGGCATAGATATTAACATTGTTAGATCTTCTTGTTGGATAGACTCTTTAAGAATGGTATAGTGTCCTTCTGTGTCTCTATCTACAGTCTTTAGCTTAATATCTAATTTGTCCGATATAAGAATTTCTACCCAAGCTTTCTTTTGAGGTCCGTTGGTATGGAAAATAGTTCTCCACCCCTTCACTCTCAGTCTGGATGTATCTTTAGGTTCAAAATGAGTCTCTTGTAGATAGCATATGGATAGGTCATATCTTTTTATCTAATCTGTGACCTGTACCATTTCATGGGAGCTTTTAGGTCATTCACATTGAGAATGATGATTGAAAGATATGATTTTATTACCATGATGTTGCCTATAAAGTCCTTGTTTCTATAAATTGTCTCTGTAAATTTCTGGTTTATCTCACTCTTGGCATCTATATTCTTTTATAGAACCCCCCCTTAACATTTCTTGCAGGGCCGGCTTGGTGGTCACATATTCTTTCAGTTTCTGCTGGTCTTGGAAGCTCCTTGTCTCTCCATCTATTCTGATTGACAGCCTTGTTGGATATAGTATCTTTGGCTACATGTTCTTCTCATTTAGTACCCTGAATATGTCTTTCCAGTCCTTTCTGGCTTGCTAGGTCTCTGTGGACAAGTCTGATGTTATTCTGATGTTCCTCCCTCTGTACGTAAGAAATCTCTTTCCCCTAGCCACTTTCAAGATTGTTTCCTTGGATCTAAGATTTGTGAATTCTACTATTATATGTCGGGCCATTGGTCTGTTCTCATTAATCTTGGGAAGGGTCCTCTCTGCCTCTTGGACACGAATGCTTGTTTCCTTCCCCAAATTAGGGAAGTGCTCCCTTATAATTTACTCAAATATATCCTCTAGAACTCTCTCTCTCTCCACCCCCTCAGGGATTCCAATAATTCTGACACTGGAACATTTCATGGCATCATTAATCTCTCTCAGTCTGATCTCTTAGGCTTTAATCAGTTTTTCCCAGGCCTCCTCAGTCTCCTTCTTTCCTATCATCCTATCTTCTAGCTCACTAATTTGTTCTTCTGCCTCGTTTACCCTGGCAGTCAGAGTATCCAGTTTAGACTGCATTTCATTCATAGCATTTTTAAGTTCAGCCTGATTAGATCTCATTTCTGTCCTTAGAGAGTCTATATTTTCACTAATATTTTTCACAAGCCTGGATATCGACTTCATAATTGTTACTCTGAAGTCTATTTCTGACATCTTGCTTATAGCCATATCCATTAGGTCTGTGGCAGAAGCCACAGTCTCTGATTCTTTTCTTTGTTGGGGGTTTCTCTTCTTAGTCATTCTCTTGGGGGGTGGTTGAGGGAATGTACAGAGTCCAAAATATTAACCACAACCCAAGCAAGATGCAACTGTTCTATAGGGACCTTAGGGTTGTCATCCTCTTGTTCTTCCAGCCTGTGTTCTGCGGGAGGGGCCTGCCATGCTGTTACTCAGGCAATCTTGCTTGGCAGAGTTGCCCTGCCCCCTGATTGGGGGGTGGGCCTCAGTGAAAACCGGTTTTTTTGGGGGGTGGGGCGGGCTTTTGTTCTCTGGTGACTTTCCCTGGCAGCTTTCTGTGTTTCTTCCAAGAGTCAGAGCAGAAGTGACTGCTTCCAAACCTCTGTCTCAGAACAGGGAAATTGCAGTCTGTTCTTCACTGAGCTCCCCAGGCCACACTGTCTCTCTTTCTGTCTGGGATACTAAAAACTGCAGCCTCTCTGGTTGTGTGCCCCACAGCAAGACTCCCAGAGGTGGAACCCAGGGCCTGGCAGGTCTCTGCCCTTTGTGTTTCTAAAACCAGGATCTGCCCCCGGATCCTGTCTGGGGGCTGCAGTAAAGTCCTTTCCCCGCCAATACCAGTCTGGGAGTCTCTTTCCGATCCCTAGCATGGGACACTTTTGTGCTCCAGTGTTGTATCACCTTCTCAGAGCCAGTTTATGGCAGCTCCCTCCCCCTTCTGTTTATCTTCCAATATCTGCATGCAGAATCATGGCTCCCCGCTTCATACCTTGAGACCGTGGGAGACATTCTGTTTGTAGAGATCCAGGTATATATTCTTATATCTCAAGGTGATTTCATGGGTGTTCAGAATGGTTTGGTAGATATCCAGCTAAATTCTGGGGAACGGTTTTAATAGGGTTCTCTACTCCTCCACCATCTTTTCTGTCTCTCCTCTTTTTCTGTTTTTGTTTGTTATTTGTTTTCTTTCTTTGTATTATGAAAGTTTCAAACATATCCAGAAGTGTAATGACATGAAAAAGCCCCCATACTCATCATCTGGCAAAAACACTTGCTAATTACCAAATTGATTTCATCAATTCACTTATATCCTTCCATATATTCCCAGGTTATTTTGAAGCATATTTTATGGTAAATTCTAATAATCCTAACAACAGGATTCAGAACACAGCACTTTTGGGAGTCAAATATCCCGAATTTGGGAGGTACAAACAACCCTTGTCTTGCTTCAATCTTTTCAATCTCAATACTTTGGGGAAACCTCAACAAAGATCATGTATAAATGTAAGTTATCTTCATTATCTTCTATATCATTTGACTAGCTGTGATGTATTATTTTTTCAGTAAAGCTGATGCAATAATTAAAGTACATTTTTTGAAAGAATGTTGTCTTGAATAACCATAAAATTGTAAAAAAAAGACAAGTATTTATATCTATGATGCAATTCCAGCTTTCTTATAACAAGAATGATGTGAGCATATATTTCTCTATAACAGAGCATCTATTGTGTTAAGCACATAGTGTCCAAATGCCCTACTACCACTTATACAGTCCTTTTGCAAAATGTTCTTAATCAATACAAAAAAACAAAACAAAACTTCTAATTGCTCATTCTTATTGCCCAGAGCCTGTGATTTTATTAGCTTAAAAAGGACTCTCAGATATACAAAGATAAAGTCTCCAATTCTGTTAAATTTGCTACATTAGATATATATTTTCTATTACCACTAACGAGAAATAAAAAAGTACACTAATGTGATTTTTCACATCATTTGTTTTCAACTTTAAGTGTAATATGTGCAATAAACTGCACATATTTAAATGAACAATTTGACAAATTATGTGAAATATATACATCTGTGGATCCATCACCAAAGTAATATAAAAAATATTTTGATCACTCCCACAAGTACCTTGTGCCCCTTTGTAATTCATATCTAACTTCACTCCTGTCTCTGGGCAAACACTGATCTACTTTCTGTTGTTATGTATTAATTTGTATCTTAAGAAGTCCATGCAAATGAAATCATATAGTAAATGAGCTATTTTTTTTCAATAATTTTCATTTTATTAAAGTATTAGAAATGAAATACACTTGAATATTTTATAGCTTAATAAAAAATAACTAAAATTTTCTGTACTACTCTTTCTAAATAAATAATTTGTCTCTTTGTATTAATTTTTTAAGTTTTTATTTTAATTTTAGTTAGTTAACATACAGTGTTTCAGGTATATAATATAATCACTCAAAAGTTCCATACATCACCCTGTGCTTATCAAGACAATTTCACTCCTTAATCCCCATCACCTATTTAACCAAACCCTCTACCCTCTCCCCAGTGGTAACCATCAGTTTGTTCTCTATAATTAAGAGTCTGTTTCTTGGTTTATCTCTCTCTCTTTCTCTCTCTCTCTCTCTTATTTTCCCTTTGCTCCTTTGTTTTGTTTCTTCATTTCTACATATGAGTGAAATCATACAGTATTTGTTTATCTCAGACTTAATTTCACTTAACGTTATAAACTTTAGGTCCATCTATGTCATTGCAAATGGCAACATTTCTTTCATTTTTATGGCTGAATAATATTCCATTGTATATATATACCACCTCTTCTTTGTCTGCTCATCTATCAGTGGACACTAGTCTGCTTCTATAATTTAGCTATTGTAAATAATGTTGCTATAGACATAGGGATGCATGTATCCATTTGAGTTAGTGTTTTTGTATTCTTTGAATAAGTACTCAGTAGTGGAATTGCTGGATGGGAGGATAGTTCTAATTTTAATTTTTTGAGGAACCTCCATACTGTCTTCCAAAGTGGCTGTACCACATTGCATTCCCACCAACAGTGCAAGAGTGTTCCTATTTCTCCACATCCTCAATAACACCTGTTATTTCTTGTGATGTTGATTTTAGCTATTCTGATAGGTGTGAGGTGATATCTCATTGTAGTTTTGATTTGCATTTCCCTGATTATAAGTGATGATGAGCATCTTTTCATGTGTGTTTTGGCCACCATATGTCTTCTTTGGAGAAATGCTTGCTCATGTCTTCTGTCCATTTTTAATTGGATTATTTGCTTTTTTGGGTGTTGAGTTGTATAAGTTCTTTATATATTTTGGAAACTAACCTTTTATCAGATATGTCATTTCTCCTCTTTAATTTGTGATTTTATTTATTTGAGTCCGTTTTCTTGTTTTCTTGATAAGTGTGGCTGGAGATTTATCGATTTTGTTACTTTTTTCAAAGAACCAGATCATGGTTTCATGGATCAGTTTTATTGCTTGTTTGTTTTTTTGGTTTCTAGATCATTTAATTTCTTCTCTAATCTTTATCATTTCCTTCTTTCTACTGGTTTTAGGTTTTGTTATTGTTATTTTTGTAGCTCCTGTAGATGTAAGGTTAGGTTGTTTATTTGAGATTTTCTTGTTTCTTAAAATTGGCCTGTATTGTTATAAACTTCCCTCTTTGAACTGCTTTTGTTGCTTCTCAGAGGTCATGCTCTGTTGTGTTTTCATTTTCATTTGTTTCTACTTACTTTTTCATTTCTTCTTTTATTTCCTGCTTGAGCCATTCATTGTTTAGCAGCATGTTATTTAACCTCCATGTATTTGTGGTCTTTCCAGACTTTTTGTTTGTTTGTTTAACTTCTAGTTTCATAGGATTGCAGTCTGAAAAGATGTGTGGTATGACTGCAATCTTCTTGAATTTGTTGAGGCTGGTTTTGTGGCTAATGTATGATCTATTCTGGGGAATGTTCCATGTGCCCTTGAAAAGAATGTGTATTCTGCTGTATTAAGATGGCATGTTCTGAATATATCTGATAAGTCTATCTGATAAGTCCATCTGGTCCAGTGTTTCATCCCATGTCCATGTTTCTTTGTTGATTTTCTGTTTAGATGATCTCTCCATTGATGTAAGTGTGATGTTAAAGTCCCCTGTTATTATTGTATTATTATCGATTCATTCCTTTATGTTTGTTATTAAGTGTTCCATGTAGTTGAGTCCTTCTATGTTGGGGACATAAACATTTGCAATTGTTGTATCTTCTTGTTGGATTGTGCCCTTTATTATTATATGGTGTCCTTCTTTGTCTCTTGTTAGTCTTTATTTAAAATCTATCTTGTCTGATATAAATATTGCTACTCCAGCATTCTTTTGACATCCATTTACATGATAGATGTATCTCCAGCCCCTCATTTTTAATCTTTAGGTGTCATTAGGCTTAAAATGTGTCACTTTGGGGCAGCATATAGATGGGTCTTGTTTTTTTTAATCCATTCTGTCACCTTATGTCTTTTGATCAGTGTTTTTAGTCCATGTATATTCAAAGTAATTATTGGTACATATGAGTTTATTATCATTTTATTACTTGTTTTGGGGTTGTTTCTGGGGATTTTCTCTGATCCTTTCTTGTCTTTCCCTCTTTAATGGTTTGCTGATTTTCTTTAGTGATATATTTGGATTTCTTTCTCTTTATTATTCACATGTTTATTAGTGGTTTTTGAGATATGGTTACCATTAGGTTTGTATGTAACTTCTGCATAGAGCAGTTTATATTAAGTTGATGGTGATTTAAGTTTGAACACTTTCTTTTCTCCTTTCCTCCCCAAATTTCACATATATGTTATTATATTTTATATCATTTTATTTTGTGAGTTCTTTGATTTTTTTACAGAAATATTCATTTTTATTGCTTTTGTGTTCCTTACCTTTATATTGTCAATTTTGATATCTGCTATCCACTAGAGCTCCCTTTAATATTCCATGGTTGGTTTTCTGGTCATGAACTCCTTTAGTTTTTGTTTGTCTTGGTAATTGTTTATCTCTCCTTCTAGTCTGAATAATAACCTTGCTGGGTAGTGTATTCTTGGCTGCAGATTTTTGCCATTTAGAACTTTAAATATATCATGGCTTTCTCTTTTGGCTTGGAAGGTTTCTGCTGAAAAATCACCTGCTAGCCTTATGGGTTTCCCCTGGTATGTTACTGACATCTTTTTTTTCCTGCTTTACATATTTTTTTCTTCATCACTATATTTTACACATTTAATTACAAAATGTTCTGTTGTTAGCATGCTTTTGTTGATTTTGATGGGAATTCTCTGTACCTTTTGGATCTAGATATGTTTCCTTCCCCAGATTAGGGAAATTTTCAACTTTTTTTCTTCAAGAGTTTCTTGTTTTCTCTCTTCTTCTTCTGGGACTCTTATAATGTGAATGTTATTACATTTGTTGGAGTGATTGAGTTCCCTTGGTCTATTCTCATTTTATGTAATTCTTTTTTTTTTCCCCTCTCTTATTCAGAGAGGGGAAAATGGATTGCTTTCCATTACACCTTCCCCTAGGTCATTAATTTGTTTATTTTCTTCTTCCATCCTGCTATTCATTCTATCAAGCATGTTTCTCATTTTGTTTATTGAGCCCTCTCTGCTATGTTATTATTTATATCTGTGTTAAGGGACTCTCTTCTCAAGTCCAATGGGGATCACTGTTTTAAATTATTTATCAGGCATGTTACTTGTATCTGTGTTGTTTAGATCTCTGGCTGTGACCTTGTCCTGTTCTTTCATTTGGGATAAATTGCTCTGTCTCCTCATTTTGTCTGCTTCTCTGTGTTTTTTTCTGTGTATTAAGAAAGTGAGCTATGTCTTTTGCTCTTGAAGATAGTGACTTTATGAAGAGGAGGTCCTGGAGTGCACTGAGGTGCAGTGTCCCCTGTTTACTAGATCCTGGAACTTCAGTAGAGTTGCTTATGTCCTGCTTTTGTGTCTGAGTCACTTTTCTTTTCAGTGTGGTTGTCTGCCTTGGCTTTCTGTCCATTGTGGGCTGTGCTTACTCTCTTTGGTGTTAGTGGAACCCAGGCAGGCCAGCCATGAGGTGTCCCGCTGAGGAACTTGAAAGTAGGACAGTGATGTTAGCAAAATTTGAATGCGGAGGTGCATGGGTGGCTCAGTTGGTTAAGTATCTGCCTTCGGCTCAGGTCATGATCTTGGGGTCCTGGGATTGAGCCCCTTGTCAAGCTCCCTGCTCAGTAGGGAGTTTGCTTCTCCTTCTGCCCTTCCCCTTGCTCATGCTTTCTCTCTCTTTCATGTGATCTCTCTCTCTCTCTCAAATAAATAAATAAAATCTTTTTTTAAAATTGCTTTGGGTTACTAGTCACAAAGCACTGTAGCAGGTGGGGGCTGGTTCCCAGGGTGGCCAGTGGCACAAGGCTGGGTGTAGCATGGGATAATGGCTAGGTGCAGTTGGGCCCAGTGTGTGAGGGTGGCTTGGAGCCCATAGCTGGGCATAGTGTAGCGGTTAGGAGGGGCATATAGCTTCAGCCACACCTGGCAACTGAGCATGGTGTATGATGGTGGCTGGAGTTGTTAAGTTGGAAGTGTGGAGACACAGTTTGAAAGAGGAACAGATCATGGCTACTGCAGTTGGGAGAGAAACATGGTCACAGAGGTCAAGAGACAGAATAATACACAGGGGAATGCATAAGGAAAACAAATTTCCACAACTGGCTTGGAAAGAGAGAGGGGCCAAATTTCATGAGTTCTTGCAACCAGCAGGGCTTAACCCTGGAATTTTAAAGATCAGTGGGCTTTGCTAGGATAGAGCCAGGAGGGCATTTGATGGTTTTAAAGATCAGTGGGCTTTGCTAGGATAGAGCCAGGAGGGCATCCCATAGACATATAATGTGGAAACAGCAATCAGAAGAGCACCCAAGGCACACAGTGGGGAGGTAATTTGCTCATTTCAGAGATTACCCCAGATAAGCAGTGTTCATGGAGACACCCCTCAGGGAGCAAAGGAACTTGTCAGTGCCATTCCCCCACTAACATATGCACAAGGCTACCTGTGGGAACCAGCTCAGCACAAACACTTGCTACATAACTTGCTTACACCAAGCCCTGCTACCCACATTCCAGTGGAACCACTCCTCCCAGTCACACTTGCTTCAGTCCCACCGAAGTGGGCCCTCTCCCCCAGAAAACCTGCCTTTGTTCACACCAGGTCTCCCAGTGCAGGAGTTTTGCAGAGCCTCAGTTCTGACAGCAGTGGCAACAGGTCTCATTTCACAAACAGATCAGTGCACATCTTGTTAAAATGTGCAATAGTTAGGCCAGGGACCAAACACTGTTTACAACAGGCAAACAGAGCCAGACAACTGGCCTGAAAGATAAAGTGACTAAGACAAAACAACAGAGCACATGCAGCACACACTGGAGACACTCCCAAAAGTGCCAGACCCTGGGGAACAGGAGACACTACATGGCAGGGCACTACAGGACTTCTTCTTTATAAGGACATTATGCTCAAGAACAGGAGATGTAGCTGACTTTTCTTACACAGAGAAACTGGCACAGAGACTTAAATAAAATGAGAAGACAAAGAAATTTATCCCAAATGAAAGAACAGAACAAGGTCACACCAGAGAGATAAGCAAAATATATACAATTAACATGCCTGATAGAGAATTTAAAGCAATCACCATAGGATACTCACTGGATTTGAGAAAGAGTGGAAGACATGAGTGAGATATTTAACACAGAGCTAAGGAATGACATAGAAGAGATAAAGGGCTTAATAAATGAAATAAGAAACACACTTGATGTAATGAACAGCAGGCTAGAAGAAGCAGAATAAGTTAATGACCTAGAAAACAGGGTAATCAAAAGTAACCAAGCTGTATAAAAGAGAGAGAAAAGAATTATGCAAAATGAGAATAGACTTAGAGAACTCAGTGACTCCATCAAATGTGATAACACTCACATCTTTTTTTTTTAAGATTTTATGTATTTGACAGAGAGAGAGAGAGAGCACAAGCAGGGGGAGCAGCAGGCAGAAGGAGAGGGAGAAACAGGCTTCCTGCTGAGCAAGGAGTCTGAATCAGGGCTTGATCCCAGGACCCTGGGACCATGACCTGAGCTGAAAGCAGAAGCTTAACTGACTGAGCCATCCAGGTGCCCCTTATAACACTCATATTATAGGAGTGCCAAAAGAAGAAGAGAGAGAATAGGGGGTAGGAAATATATTTCAACAAATAATAGCTGAAACTCCCCTAATTTGGGGAAGGAAACAGATATCTAGATGCAGGAGGTACAGAGAACTACTATCAAAATCAACAAAAAGAATATCCAAGCCAAGACTTACTGTAATTAAATTTGCAAAATATAGTGATAAAGAAAAACAACAACAACAACAAAAAAACAGCAAGAAAAGACAGTAACTTACAAGGGAAAACCCATAAGGCTAGCAGGGGATATTTCAGCAGAAACTTTCCAAGTCAGAAAGGAGTGGCATGATATATTCAAAGTCTTAAATGGGAAAAATCTGCAGCCAAGAATATTCATTCCAGCAAGGCTATCATTCAGAATAGAAGCAGAAACACAGAGTTTCCAAAACAAACAAAAACTAAAGGAGTTCATGCCCACTAAACTAGCCCTGCAAGAAATATTAATGGGGACTCTTTAAGTGGAAAGGAGAGACCAAAAAGTGACAGTATAAATGTAGGAAACACAAAAGTAATAAAAATGAATATTTCTCTAAAAATCAGTCAAGGAACTGACTGAATAGAAGGATGTAAAATATGAAAACATATACTTAAAATGTGGGAAGGAGAATAAAGAATAGGTTCAAACTTAAATGACCACCAACATAATATAGACTGCTGTGTGCAGAAAAGGTTATATACAAGACTAATGGTAACCATATATCAAAAACCACTAATAAATATGCAAAGTTAAAGAGAAAAAAAATCCAAATACATCACTAAAGAAAAATAGCAAACCACAAAAGAGTGGAAGGCAAGAGGAAATGGGAGAAAATCTTCAGAAACAACCACAAAAAAAATAATGAAACAACAAGTACATATCTATCAATAATTACTTTGAATGTTAATGGGCTAAATGCTCCAATCAAAAGACATAAAGTAAAGAATGGATAAAAAATATCAAAGCTGCCTACAAGAGACTCATTTTATACCTAAAGACACCTGCGGACTGAAAGAGAGGGTGTGGAGAAATATCTATCATTCAAATGAATGTCAAAAAAAGCAGTTGTAGCAACACTTATATTGGGTAAAGTAGACTTCATTTATTTTTTTAAGTAAACTCTATGCCCAAAGTGGGCCTTGAACTCATAACCCTGAGATCGAGAGCTGCATACTCTACTGAGCCAGCCATGTGCTCCAAGACTTTAAAACAAAGACTGTAAGAAAAGACAAAGAAGGGCACTATATAATCATAGAGGGAACAATCCAACAAGAAGATATAACAATTATAAATATTTATGCACTCAAGATAGGAGGTCTCAAATACATAAAATAGTTAATAATGAACATATAGGAACTAATCAATAATAATACAATAATAAAACATCTCACTTATATCAATGGACAAATCATCTAAACATAAAATCAACAAGGAAACAATGTCTTTGAATGATATGTGGGAGCAGATGGATTTAACAGATATATTCAGAGCATTTAATCTTAAAAGAGCAGAATACACACTCTTGTCAAGTGTACATGAAACATTCTCCAGAAAAGATCATATATTAGGCCACAAAACAAGCCTTAACAAATTCAAGATCAATGTAATGCCATGCACTTTTTCTGAGCACAGTGCTATGAAACTAGAAATCAGCCACAAGAAAAAATATGGAAAACCACAAATACATGGAGGTTAAAGTCAAGCACCAGACGGCTTCACAGGTGAGTTCTACTAAACATTTAAAGAAGAATTAATACCTAGTCTTCTCAAAGTATTCAAAAAAAAAAATAGAAAAGTTCCATATTCATTCTATGAGGCCAGCATTACCCTGATACCAAAATTGGATAAACACACCACTAAAAAAGTGAACTACATGCCAATAACCCTGACAAACATAGATGAATAGATGCAAAAATCCTCAACAAAATATTAGCAAATTGAATCCAACAATACATTTAAAAAAACCTTTGCTAAAATGAAGTGGGATTTATTCCTGGGTTGCAAAGGTGGTTCAATATTCACAAATCAATCAATGTGATACATCACATCAATGAAGGAAAGGATAAGAACCATATGATAATTTCAATAAATGCAGGAAAAGCATTTGACAAAGTACAACATCCATTCATGATAAAAACCCTCAACAGGGGTGCCTGAGTGGCTCAGTCAGTTGAGCATCCAACTTCTGATTTTGGCTCAGGTCATGATCTCAGGGTTGTGAGATTGAGTCCTGCATTGGGCTCTGTGCACAGCTTGGAGTCTGCTTGGGATTCTCTCTCTCTCTCCCTATGTCCTTCCCTCCACTCAAACTTGCTTTCTCTCTTTCTAAAATAAGTTAAAAAAATAAATCTTAAAAAAAAACCTCAACAAAGCAGGTTTCAAGGGAACATACCTAAATATAATAAAGGCCACATATGAAAAACCCACAGCTAAAATTATCCTTAATGGGGAAAATTTGAGAACTTTTCCACTAAAGTCAGGAACAAGACAAGGATATCCACTTTCACCACTTTTTTTCAACATAGTAGTGGAAGTCCTAGCCACAGCAATTGGACAACACAGAAAAATAAAAGGCATAAAAATTGGTAAGGAAGAAGTAAAACTTTCACTATTTTCAGATGACATGATACTATATATAGAGAATCCTAGGGACTCCACCAATAAAACTGTTAGAATGATAAACAAATTCAATAATGTCACAGGATACAAAACCAATATGCAAAAGTCTGTTGCATTTATATACATCAATAATGAAGCAGCAGAAAAATTAAGAAAGCAATCTCATTTATAATTACACCAAAAACAATAAGATACCTAGGAATAAACCTAACCGAAGAGGTAAAAGACCTGTACTCTGAAAACTGCAAAACACTGACGAAAGAAACTGAACATAATACAAATAAATGGAAAGATATTCCATGCTCATGTATTGGAAGAAGAACTATTGTTCAAATGTCTATACTACTCAAAGCAATCTACACATTTAATGCAATTCTTATCAAAATCCTAACAGCATTTTTCAAAGAAGTAGAACAAATTATCCTAAAATTTGTATGGAACCACAAAATACCCTGAATAGTCTAAGCAATCTTGAAAAAAGTAAAGCACAGCTAGAGACATCACAATTATGGACTTTAGGTCATATCACAAAGCTGTAGTAATCAAAACAATATGGTATTTGCACAAAAGTAGATACACATGGATCAATGGAACTGGGTAGCAAACCTGGAGATAAACTCCCAATTACATGATCAATTAATCTTTGACAAAGCAGGGAAGAATATCCAGTAGGTAAAAGTCTCTTTATACACATGGTGTTGGTATAACTGGACAATATATGAAAAGAATGATCCTGGACCACTTTCTTACACCATATGCAAAACAAACAAACAAACAAAAAAACTCAAAATGGATTAAAAGACCTAAATGTGTGACCTGAAACCATAAAAATCCTAAAATAGAACACAGACAGTATCCCCTTTGACATCAGCTATAGCAACTTCTTTCAAGATATGCCTTCTGAGACAAGGGAAACCAAAGCAAAAATGAAATACTGGGAGTACATTAAAAACAAACAAAAAAAAGTTCTACACAGAGGAGGGAACAATCAACAAAACCAAAAGGCAACTTTTGGAATGGGAGAAGATATTTACAAGTGACATATCTGATAAAGGATTAGCATCTAAAATAAATGAAGAACTTATACAACTCAGCACCCAAAAACCAAATCATCCATTTTAAAAATGGGCAAAACACATGAACACACACTTCTCCAAAGAAGACATACAGACAGCCAACACACACATGAAAAGTTATTAATCATCACTTACCATCAGGGAAATGCAAATGGAGAAAAGAAACTCTCGTTCACTGTTGGTGGGAATGCAAACTGGTGCAGCCACTGTGGAAGACAGTATGGAGGTTCCTCAAAAAGTTAAAAATAGAATTACCCTACCATCCGGCAATCGCACTACTAGGTATTTACCCAAAGAACACAAAAACACTAATTCAAATGGATACATGCACCCCTATGTTTATTGCAGCATTATTTACTATAGCCAAGATATGGAAGCAGCCCAAGTGTCCATTGATTGATGAACGTATAAAGAAGTTGTGGTACACACACACACACACACACGAATATTATTCAGGAGGAATGAAATCTTGTCATTTGCAAGGATATGAATGGAGCTAGAGATTATAATGCTAAGCAAAATAAGTCAGAGAAAGACAAATACCATATGATTTCACTCATATGTGGAATTTAAGAAACAAAACAAATGAGCAAAGGGAAAAAAGAGAGAGAGAGAAATCAGAAAACAGACTCTTAATTATAGAGAACAAACTCTTGGTTACGAGGGGAGGGAGACTGGGGGAATGGGTTGAATAGGTGATGGGGATTAAGGCATGCACTTGCTATGATAAGCACCAAGTGATGTATGGAATTGTTGAATCACCATATTTTACAACTGAAACTAATATTACACTGTATGTTATCTAACTGAAATTTAAATAAAAACTTGGAAAAAACTACAAAAATTTACAGCAAATATAATACTTAATTGGAAATGTTGCAAATTTTCTCTGTATGATAATGTTGTATAAAACCACTTCTACATTCTACATAATTTTTAGTGGGATTCATAGCCAGTGCCAAAATCAAGAAAAAGGAATAAAATATATAAGGATTATAATAAAGAAACAAAATTCTTATTATCCACAGAAAGTATACTTCAAATATATTATTAAAAATTATCAATGAATTTAGCATGGTAGCATAATATGAGGGCAATATATAAAAATCAGTTGTATATGTACACAGAAACTATAAAAAATAAAACATGAAATTTTAAACTATGCCACTTACAATAGACTTTTCTTGAGTTACATAAAGAATATCTTACAATAATATAGATAGGTAAAAAAATACCCAGGAATAAAGTTAATGGATGATATGTAAAAGCTCAACACGAAAAGCTATAAAATATTAGTAAGAAAAATTTATGTAGGTCTAAATAAATAAAGCATATAGTATATTCATTGATCTAAAGTCTCAATTTTTAAAGATATATTCTTTTAATGTATCTATTCACTCATTACAATCATAAAAAGTTCCATTAGGTCTTTTGTGCAAACTGACATACCTCATTTAGAAATGTTATGCTTATGTTAAGGATGAAAATTGCCCAAGTCACTACTGAAGAAAAAAAAATGCAGGAGGACGTAATTTACTACACGTCAAAAAATCACTGTAAAATAAATTTTTAGCAAATATGTAACTACAAAGAAACAGTAATTAAGACAGCATGTTATTGATTCAAGGATAGACAAATACAACAATATAACAGAATTGTGAGTCCAGAAACAAACCCACATATACATGAAGTTTTATTTAATTTCAAAGCTGTCATGGAAGATAAATAGGGAAACAAAATACTTTTCAATAAATGGAGTTGATTCAACTGGATATTAATGTGAAGGAAAATGGAACTAGACTGCTAACTCACACCATGTACACACACACACACACAAATTCAAGTCAATTGTAGATGACAATATGACAGATAAACTAATAAATCTCATAATATTAGTATAAGAAAATATCTTCTTAAATTTATTAGATTTTAGTCTGGGAAAAGAAGCTGCACAATCTCTTCATTTCAGGGCTAAGACAGCAGTTCTACCTTCTTCTCACTCATCTCAGCTGTTTGCCTTTCATGTTTCCATCAATTTCCTTCAGCTAACACTCCTTTGAAACTCATACTGTAGTTAAAATACATCTTCAGCTTTTCATCCTCCCTATTGGCATCACCCACCCCATGTCCCTCTCCCAAATCATGTTTCTAAATGTTTTCTTCTACACAAAATCCTGTCCAAGGTGACAATTTTCACATGCATAACCCATGTGACTCTGTTGCTGCAATTCCTTAACTTTTTCTTCTCTGAAGATATTTACTTCTACTTCAGTGTAGCCTTATTTTCTTGTGGCAGTAATTGTAACTTGTCCTCATCTGAAATTTAAAATAAGACATTTCTCTCTTATCCATAATCTCCTGTGGTCCTTCACTCCTGTTACACCCAGTCCACCATAGTCTCATGTTTTCTTTATTTTCTTAATCTCTGAAATTCCTCCTGCTTTTAACACACCTTCCTTCATCAGCTGGTTTCCAAACCTTGATCAAATGAGTTGTCCATGTACCTTGCTCCTGATCTCAGGTGATTGAACACTAAGGGTGCTTAGAAATCAGAGAAATTTTAGGAACAAATTCACATTGACCTTCCCCAGCCAAGTCCCGACAACACTGTTCAGTTAGTTTATCTAGTTATTTCAACCCTCCCTGTCAGTGTTTTGAGTGTTTCTCACTCCTTTTTATGTATTTATTTATTTTTGAGAGAGAGAGAGAGAGAGAGAGCATGAGCAGCTGGGAAGTGGGGTGCAGTGGGAGAGGAGACAGAGAATCCTAAGGAGGGTCTACGCTCAGCTGAGTGCAGAGCCTGACGTGGGCTTGATCTCACAACCATGAGATCATGACCTGAGCCGAAACCAAGAGTTGGAAGCTTAACCAACTGAGCCACCCAGGAGCCCCATTTCTCATTTCTTTTAAGCTCCAACTAAATTTGTTCTCCTCCTTTCCCCCATTAACTATGAAAAAGGAAACTGCCCAGTATGAGCTCTTTCAACTTTCTTCTTCACAATGTCTCCACGTATTCTTTCAATCTTTCTTTCATCCATTCTAATTCAGAAGAAATGTCTCTTCTATTGATCTATATCCCTTCATACCTCATCTCAAATCTCTGAACATGTATATATGTGTTTGTTTCTGTATTTCATTGTCATTATTTGCCTCTAGGCTTTTCTAGGCTATTCTATTTAGCCCAATAACTTTAAATATCTCCATTGAGAATAAATGATTATAAAACTTCCTTGGGACAATGTCCCTTTCAAGCCATCTTTCTGTGTCTCCTTGTACTCACAGAAAAAAAATGATGAATTTATCCTATTTATATATCTCTTTACTACACACTCCCTTATTAACTTCATGGGATATAATAACAAGCTAATTACCAAATTCATTAGCCAACTTTTTACTATATTTTTATTATCTCTCAGCAGAATTTGGTTACTGCACCCTTTTCTTAATATTCTTTTCTCCCCACGCCTTCCTTTATGAGATATATTTCTCTCCTAGCTCCCATTCTATTTTATCACATCTTCTCTTTCTTTCTTCTTTTCTAACTCCTCTGTCTTTATTCTCATTTTAATTATAGATATTCTCCAATGTTTTAAAATTTTCTTCCTTCTCTTTCCATGTTTTATTTTATTCTTCACACCCTTGGCTTCATCTTCTTATGTAGTTACTATTGTTTTTATTTTTGTTTTTATCTTTTTATTTTATTTTATTTTATTTAAAGATTTTATTTATTTGACAGAGAGAGACACAGCGAGAGAGGGAACACAAGCAGAGGGAGTGGGAGAGGGAGAAGCAGGCCTCCCGCTGAGCAGGGAGCCCGATGTGGGGCTCGATCCCAGGACCCCAGAATCATGACCTGAGCAGAAGGTAGACGCTTAACGACTGAGCCACCCAGGCGCCCCATTACTATTGTTTTTAAAAGATTTTATTTATTTGTTTGTTAGAGAGAGAGCACAAGCAGGGGGAGCAGCAGGCAGAGGCAGAGGGAGAAGCAGACTCTCCACTGAGCAAAGAGCCCGGTGTGGGACTTGATCTCAGAACCCTGGTATTATGATCTGAGCCAAAGGCAGACACTTAACTGACTGAGCCACCCAGGCGTCCTTGTACTTACTACTTTTAAATCCAATCTTTAGTACCCTCCTCAAAAATTACTTCAGTACCACCTCTTCAATGAAACCATTATTTTTTTTAAAGATGTTATTTTTTTTAAAGATGTTTATTTGTCAGAGAGAGAGACAGGCAGTGAGCACAAGCAGAGGAGAGGCAGGCAGAGGGAGAAGCAGGCTCCCCGCTGAGCAAGGAGCATGATTTGGCACTCAATCCCAGGACCGTGGGATCATGACCTGAGCTGAAGGCAGACACTTAACCATTTGAGCCACCCAGGCATCCCCAATGAAACCATTATTGATGGTCATCAAAATTCATGACTTCTTTCTCTTTATTTGTATAGTACTTCACATATTTTATTTTGAACTTAGTAATATTTCTTTGTATTCAGAGTACTTATTTACATGTCTATATCTCTACCTTTCTTTAAATGTAAGTGCTTTGGAAGTAAGGACCACAACTTTGCCATCTTTGTGAGGTGATTTTGAGAACTGGATTTTTCTCTTTTCCAATAGGAGACATTTTCTGGACAAATTTCCTCTCTGTCAACATGTCAAGCTTTAGCTATATACTATCATTAACATTGTCTGTAGACGGAGAGCATAGAAATAGGGGCCAATTTTTGCTCTGTCTCATGGAGTTTCAGCCCTACTCTAATTTCTATGCCAAGAAAACTGCACAGTGACAAATTTCCTCTTTGCATTTTAGTACATTAATTCTAAGCATTACACTCTCCTGGCCACTGACTTCCCTAAAGTGTGTTTGTAGTGTAAAATCATTCAATCAAGTTTAATATGTCCTTCCAAAAGGGTAGCTGATGGAAGTCTCAGAATATCCTACAAGAGATAACAGAATAAGTGTCCTGCTGCTTTGGGGAATCACTGCTTCATTTATTGTAATAAATAACTCAACTTCACCCAGGAGTTCAAGCAGTTATTTCACATCTCTGTGTTCTTATATTTTGTATGTGTATTTAAAAAATCTACTATATGTATTATAGTTATCTGCAATAAAATGAAAATTGCAATTTTGGCTTCTATTTTCTCAACAATTCCAGTCAATGAAATGAACTCTTTTTTTTTTTTTAATTATACCTCTTCTTTCTTTTCAACCTACTGGATGTTCAAATGGAGTTAGAGATGCAAAGCTGAGTTAATTTTTCCATTCTACGATTTCAGTGGCCTTTCCCTTATCTCATTTTATCTTCATTTGATGGCCAGAATAGGATGCATTATTTTGTTAAGTCTTATCAAAGAATAAGGGAATCTAATTAACACTCATCTACATTAGTACGTAGCTATTTTTGATATTTCCCTTTGCATTCTTTAGCTTTTAAAAAATAATCGCCTCAATACTAGTATAGAAATACAGTTCAAAATTAACCATTTGAAGTTAGCAGTTTTCACTGTTTCCCATCACCCCTTCCCCCACATTCTTTACTCAGCTCACAGGAGTTTGTTCATAATTGACATGCAGTAAAACTTGGAAAACTGCGCTTGCTATAAGTTTACTATTGAATACTCCCTCACTTCCTGGAATACTTAGTAGGTCTTCTTGATTTATATGTAGCCTATTCCACAGACTATTTTTTTAAATGTTACAGTATCACTTAATTTTTAGTCAGTTCTGTTTTAAATAAAGCTCCAAATATAATGTTGATTTTTTTTTTAATTTTAGAATTAGTTTTAGAGTTATTCCTTAGTTTTCTTCATATTTGCTGGCCCATGAATGTGAGTCAGAGCTTGCCATATGAAATTCAAAAGGATATAAATTTAGTGGGTATTGTCACCCACCCACCATTACCAACCTTGTCTATAACTGGAAAATAATGAACAGGTAATTTGCAAAATGTCTGGTGCAGATTAGGAGAGAAACATTGAGTCCAGAGCCTGTCATGTTCTCCTTGCCCAGGTTCTCCTAAGATGACTAAGTGCTAAGGAAACCATCTTGGGTAAAATGAGATTTTATAAACCAAATCACTTCATCGTTAACATTGTCATCCATGTGTTATATGTAAGTATCATATTCTGCATTAAGATTTTCTACCCATTTAAGTTTTTGTTCAAAAAGGTATTTTCCTCCTTTCTTCACTGATTTTTGGGGGGACTAATGAAAAGACAAAAACAAAAACAAAATATCTATAGCATAAGAAAACCTCAAAAAGAGGAAGATAAATTATGCAAAATATTTTAATTGAATTAACTGATTTAAACTAAACATACAAAGGTTTAGAAGTCCATTTACACATAAGCATAGCTCTGCTATTTAGCCACTAAACACATAAAACATTCTGTCCTACAACAGAAATTTGATATAGAAGTTGAGAGGTTAGGTGATAAAACAGACTATTAGCTCTCAGGGAAAATGGTGCATCTTTGCTTCAACATAGTCAGTGACCAAGTGATTTATTCAAATTAGTTAAATGGTCTATATGGACAGTCCTCTTATATAAATGGAATGAATACTCAATATCTAGTTTTCAAGATATAAGTTCCATAAATAACCCAGATAACATCTTTTTAAAATAAACAATACATTTTACAACCTAGTTGTTTTCCTAAAACATCTGTAATCCAGTGAATTATGCATACATTTAAACTGTTGTTACAGAATTTTGAATCTTTTACACTTTCTGCTACTGCCATTTTTGGGAGATTAACACATCATATGAATATTGCCTGCTGTTTTAATATATATATCCCATGGTTCTAAGATGACTCTGAAAATTCAAGGAATGGTATGGTCCTATTTCAAAGCCCTAAACACCTTTTGCCAGAGAATTCTTGGTTTTGTAAAATTTTACCATATCTCCCAAACTTTCATCTTCCTAGACACACAAGTCCTAATATTGTTGCCTGAGTATGTGTGAGTCTTTCATCACTCTTTCCATCATTTCAGTTTCCCTTTACCAAACCTTTTCCAGCTGAGTTTCTCTGGACTCTGCTCTAGTGCTCCATAATAAAATAACTGGCAAATGGAAATGCTTTTCCAAATACTACTACCAAATACTCCATCAAAAAGCAATCATTTCTCTATTAATTATTTTAGTTCCTTCCAGGGTATGACAGTGATCAGCTATTCATTATGTGGAATTACGAGTACTGACTCAGCTTCTATACGAAGTAGAATGATAGATAAGTATAATCTTATGTATAAATAGGTATAATCTTACTCAGGGAATTTATGAGCAAATTATACCTAAGACTAAAGAGCATTAATATTTAAAATCCAAGTGGCTTGAAATAATGATTTGCCGTGTACAGGAAGTATAAAACCCCAACAATGTTTAGAAATTATAACATAAATTGATCAATCTTGCATAGATCTGAATTGGTTAAGCTACCTATAGTAATATATTTTAAGTTCATAGCATTTGAATTATGGTTTTCTACTTCATTTATAGTTAAAGGCAAATGAAATGCAGAGAGCATTCAGGAAACCAAATATAATAGTAAGGGAGAAAACAAGAATTTAGCTCAAACTGTGGTCTTCTACTTACTTGGTTGTTAATTTGCTCCATGACCTTCAGTCAGTAACCGCATTGCATCTCAGAGGATATAATAATCCTGACCTGCTTCACAGGGGCGTGCTGTACCTTAATTGATGTGTGTTAAGTGCCTGGAGGTACTTTAATGAAAGCCATTATTGAAATTCAATTATTAACATTTGGGATAATGAAGTTAGCTTAGATGGTTTAGCCAAGCCTAGTGTGAAGATGGTTTCTAAGTTCAAGAGAACAAAAATTCCCTGACACAAAACTTAAAAAAAAAAAGTCTCAAAAAGAAAAAACAGAAAATGAAACCATAACTGGCTTATTTGCTGACTTTAGCAGCATTGGGGCCTGCAGTGTATTGCTTTGTCTCTGATCAAGTACATTGCAATCAATGCGAATCACTACAGAGATGCTAGGAGATAATTCTGCAAAAATGCCAAAAATGCAAAAATTGGGAGAGCTGAATAGGGTAGAAATGACTATTGATTTTGTAAAAGTTGGTAAATTACTACAATACCAACTTACTTTAAGGTAGACTGCAAATCTTGCATTTTAAGCAAGATCAACTCTAATTTTAAACTTCAGGAAAGGCTTAGTGTATTACACACATTACTTTCATCCATGAGAAATTTAGAAGATCATGTGCTTACCTAGTAGAAACTAGCTGTGAAATTCCCAGTAGGGCTCATCCTTCTGCTCAACAGTTCCTACCTGTCTATCCATTTCAGCAAGTTTATCTTACACTCAGAAAGCAATCAGCCTAGAATGGAAATAGATGAAAAAAAGCAAAAACCAAAAAACTCCTCCTTATTCTCAAGAAATGACAGAAACAAACAAAAAAAATATTTTCAAAAGATGATCTGAGTAATGGTCATTCAGTCTTAAGTAATGTCACACTTACATTTATCATTTTTTATTAATGCTATTTTAATTCATATCAGTTGCATTTAAATAGCATAACAATGCCTAGAACCTAGGGTCACACAACCTGAACATTTAAGACTTAGAAGAGTTTCTCCAATTAGATCTTAGTTTTCAGTCACTGTGGGAAGTTTCAGTGCTTCTAAATATAATTATTCTGTTAGGGTTCTTTTGTTGTTGTTTATTTATATTCACTAAAAATTTTGGGAAAATATGTAAAAACTGCAATAAACAACCATGAAATTACTTTTTACAATTAACAGAATTATTTTATATTAATGAAAATATTTTTAAATTCATATTATATATGTATGATATGTACTCACATGGAGAACATTGTTTAAATCCCTTGTTTTGTTACTCAGCCACAAAAAAGAGATCTTGCCATATGTGGCAACATGGATGGACCTAGAGGGTATTATGCTAGGTGAAATTAGCCAGACTGAGATAGACAAATGCCATGTGATTTCACTTATATGTGGAATCTTAAAAAAACCAAACAAATAAACAAAAAGCAGACCTATAAATACAGAGAATAAACTGATGGTTACCAGAAGAAAGGGAAATGGGGAGTGGGCAAAATGGGTGAAGGGGAGTGGGAGATACAGGCTTCCAGTTATAGAATGAATAAGTCATTGGGATGGAAGATACAACATAAAGACTATAGTCAATGGTATTATAATAGTGTTATATGGTAACAGATGGTAGCTACACTTGTGGTGAGCATACCATAATGTATAGACTTGTCAAATAACTATGTTGTATACCTGAAAGTAATGTAACACTGTGTGTCAACTATACTCAAATTAAAAAAATAAATATTTTTTTAAATATTATATTATCACTTGGCAAAAGAAAATGCAGAACAGTGTGCAATGGTAGAATGAATATATATATTCAAGGTTACGAGTGCCATAACAAAATAACACAGACTGATTGGTTTAAACAACAGAAATATTTTCTCACAGTTCTAGAGGTTTGGTTTCTTCTGAGGCCTCTCTCGTTGGCTTGCAGATGGCCACCTTCTCACTGCATCTTTACATAGCTTTTCTTCTGTTTTTGTGCATTCCTGGTGTGACTTTATGTGTCCAAATTTTATCTTCTTATGAGGATATCAGTGAGATTGGATTAGGGCCTATCCATATGACCTCATTTAACTAACTACTTCTTTAAAGGCCCTATCTCCAAATATAATTACATTCTGGGGTACTGGGGGTTACGAATTCAACATATGAATTTTGGGTTTATCCTAAAACATGTGTGTATCTATTTTTGTATTCTCTAAAAATATATATTAATATAATTTATAAAAAAATATTTATTGAAATATTCATTAAGAAATCAGTGTGAGATGGGAATTATATAATTTTGGGGTTTTTTTAAAGATTTTATTTATTTATTTGAGAGAGAGAGAATGAGAGACAGAGAGCACGAGAGGGAAGAGGGTCAGAGGGAGAAGCAGACCCCCCGCTGAGCAGGGAGCCCGATGCGGGACTCGATCCCGGGACTCCAGGATCATGACCTGAGCCGAAGGCAGTCGCTCAACCAACTGAGCCACCCAGGCGCCTGGGAATTATATAGTTTTTAAGAAAAGCAAATTTCCATATAAAATTTAGATCGATAGGAAATATAAGGAGCTCTCTCTGAGAATGGAATGCTCCTTTCTCTATCTTATAACACCCATTTCAACACTTTCCAAAGAAGTCATGAATGTGTTCTATTTAAAATAAAAAATAAAGAAATAAAATAAAATTGAAAGGCTGTTACCTAAATTTCACAAAAAGCTTTCTAATGAACCAAACCAGCTTTATAAACCCAGTTGAATTTCACAATTTTAAATCCTAGAGAGCAAGAATGATTATGTATCTCAAACAAGACTGTGATAGGAAATTCTTTTAAAATGTATTTAATATATAATGTATTATATAATAAATAAATTGAGGCACTCCACATTCAAGTGACACAAAGCTGAAGAAATCCATTCCTAAGTAGAAAACTTAGAGGTATTTATTCAAATAGCTAAATAAAACTTGACAATATATCTTTTGTTCTTTTTTCTGGATATTCCAACCAAAATTCTTTTAGAACCTAGGAGTCAAACAAAACTATTAGGATTTTCCTGATAACATTCACATTTCACTCTGCTTTTAAAAAAAGAATAAAATTGGCCTTAGTGACTTGAGAGCCTCAGATATAAAGCCTTTCCCTTATTAAGAAGTCACTGATTATATCTTTGTTTAGTTTCCTGCAGTCAGTTCCAATTTTGTTTTACCTTGTTTGTGATTCTGTGTTACAATTCTGTAATGCACTGTGAGTTTTTTTAAAAAGGTCATTTCATTATTTCCATAAATAACAAACCTTGAATTCCAAAAGTCACATGTATAAAAGTAAATATGTCACAGATTCCAGGCTTGCAATGATAACTATGGCAAATCACTTTTCATTTTAATTCAAAATGTCCTCTCTTATCTCACTCTTCTGATGGGCTACATAGGATAAAGCCTTTCAAGAATAGTAGACATTATTCCTATGGAAATACAGTGTCATATTTGAAAGAATTCCTCTGTAATGGAAAAAAAAAGGTAGTGTAAACCACCTTAATATTTCTAGTGAGAGTATGACAAATAGAAAATAGACTTCCTTTCCTTTCCATATATAAGGGATGATAATAAATCAAAAAGTTAAAAAGTTAATGTTTCTTGTTTAGGATATATTTATAAATTTGAATATAATTTTAAAAGGGAAAACATATATGGTCAATAAAATGAGTCTATACAAATACCAATACCTCAAGTATTTTGAACTTCTCTGTACTGAGTACCCAACATGCAGTCAACACATTTCAAGTTCTAGATGTATTGTTGAAATACACAATATTTTTTTCTTTTTTTATTATTATGTTATGTTAATCACCATACATTACATCATTAGTTTTTGATGTAGTGTTCCATGATTCATTGTTTGCATATAACACCCAGTGCTCCATGCAGAACATGCCCTCCTTAATTCCCATCACCAGGTTAACCCATCCCCCCACCTCCCTCCCCTCTAGAACCCTCAGTTTGTTTTTCAGAGTCCATAGCCTCTCATGGTTCGTCTCCCCCTCCGATCTCCCCCCCTTCATTCTTCTCCTCCTGCTATCTTCTTCCTTTTTTTTTATAGCATAAAATGTACTTTTTTACCAGTTGTATTCAATTCAATAGGGATCTGTCTTCTTGAAATTCAATTGGATGACAGAGATTGCATTTGGTAAAATTATTTGATTTGAGAGTAATTATCATTATTAGATTAGAAGGAATTAAACTACAATTACTAAAAATTACAGGTAATTACAATACAGCTTAATTTCAAAGCTAAACTCATCCTCCAAAGAAAAATATTTTATCCATGTGCTTAAAATATGCCTGTATATCTATTAATGTGATGCATAATAATGGCTTTGGTCATTTGAAAGCCAAAAGTATGTAATTGAACAATTATTACAGCCACACTGCCTGAAGGCACAATTTGTCAAGAGAGTTATATGATGGCCAATAATATCCACTCAACCTTGAAGGATAATTCTATCTTCTGATGGGAACAAATTACCATTACACTTTTTTTTTCCCCTCAAACTTTAACTATTGGCTTTTACAGTGTAAATCTTCTAAAATGAACACATTTCCAAGTGCCAGATTTGCTTTTAAATAAAACTAATATACACATTTATTAGAATATAACATATAAATATTCAAAGAAAATTAAAATAAAACTTCAACCTTCAAAAATGTAGATACAATCTAAGAAATAGGGGTAAAGTTTTTAGTTCCTAAGATAGCAGACCCATAAATCTTAGCCTTGATCTATGCATTTTTCTCTCAGGCTTTGCTTTAATATACCAATTGGTTACCTGTTTTTCTGGCCCAGAGTGGATTAAAAGTAACAAACCAGGGGTAAAAAAAAAAAAAAAAAACTGTTAAAATCACTTTAGAATGGCAGCAGGAGAAATAACAGCTCAAAATGTGACTTAAACACAGGAAATAGATTAACTAAAAGAGATCGTCATGAACTTTACTCTTGCACAGTACAATAAAAGGTACTCTTAGTGTTTGAGTTATCAAGAAATGGTTATATTACGTTCAGTGTTATTCTTGACTACCAGGGAGTAGAAGAGATATTAGAAAGGTTTCCATCAGAAATGACTATTTTTAATTGTAATTTCATTATCTTGAAATTTAGTTATTCACCTTCCTGAGTGAAGCCAAGTAAGGTAAACATTCTACATTTACGTGACATAAAGTAGAATTTAACATTCCAGAAAGAATAGTACTTTCCTAAGAGGTTATTAAATTATACCTTTCTATCTAAGTATTTAATTTTAAAAATGAAAGAATTTAGAATTTCAATTATTTGATGGATTTATTTAATGATTTCTGGTTTGTAAATGTGTTCTGTATCTTAAAATCTGTCCATTTGTCTCTTTGAAGTTTGGGGAACAATTTGAAGCAGTATTTGACAATACATTTTATATCAAGGATTTCTTTTTTTTTTTAATAATGTATTATTTGTTTCAGAGGTACAGGTCTGTGATTCAACAGTCTTACACAATTCACAGCGCTCACCATAGCACATACCCTCCCCAATGTCTGTCACCCAGCCACCCCATCCCTCCCACCCCCCACCACTCCATCAATCCTCAGTTTGTTTCCTGGGATTAAGAATTCCTCATATCAGTGAGGTCATTAGATACATGTCTTTCTCTGATTGACTTATTTTGCTCAGCATAATCAAGGATTTCTGATTTATGTTCTTTTGGTCCTACTAATACCTGAAATGAACATTAGAGACATACAGTGCTTATTTGGTGTGTGAACTATGGGAAACAGTTCTTTAGAAAACATTGGGAAACACTGAATGGGTCTTTTTAAACAATATGTCCAATGAATCTGATTAATTTAAATCAAAAATAAAAAGAAAATACAATAAGCAAACAGAAACAAACAAAAATCCACTGAAAGCTAGTTTGTATGATTTTTTTATTATTATTATTAGATGTGAGTTTTCAAACTCTGAATTTCATGTAGAACTCTTTTCATGGGGTCACAGTATTATGGGAAATAAATAATAGCAGACTGTAATAAAAATATAAGTTGGAATATATCTCACTTATTTAATTGGAATTCTATTTCTTCATCAGAACATGCTCTAATCAAAAACCCTCAAACCATTTTCTGTCAGACTGAATTATTCTGCTTTATCCTGCTTCATCAATCCATCTGAACCAGTTACCATATATTTCAAGTAGTTCTTTCTCTCTAACAGTATTTCTGGTTCTACTTTCTTCAATCCCTTATCCTTTCTGCTTCCTTTCTTCACTCAACTCTACTTGGAACTCCCACCGGGAACTGTCAATAAGGTGTAAAGTCTTGTGTGAGAAACTTGTTTCTCACCCTAACACAGCAGGTTAAACACAGACATTTTCTGAAAGACATGGTGATTTTAACATCTTACAAGTAGCTAAAGGCAAAGAAAACACTTAGTACAGATTAATGGAAAAATCCTGGACTGTAAATCAGAAGGCCTGACTAGCTAAGTGTTACTTAGGGTAAAACTCTTAATCTCTGGACATTAGTTACATTGAATATAAATTGGAGTTTGAAGTAGATGTCTCCTTTTAAACTCTAAAATGTTGTGAAGACAATGACAAGTTATGGATTGATGTATTTCTCTATGTTATACATTTAGTTTTCATTAATCACTTGCTATTACTAAACATTTACTTTGACTAAATATCAAATTAGCATCCATTGTTAAAAAATAGAGTGATAATCCAAGCACAAAAAATAATTATTTTATTTAGTTCTTCAGTCTAAAATCATTCTACTTCAAGGACCTAATAGTATATCTAAATTTTAAATACCATCCTGAAAGGAGTCATTTCTACTCAACATTCAATCTTTTTAATCCAGCCATATTGTGGAAAAGGGCCAAATTTTGAGTTAATAAATGCCTGCAGTCACACTTGAGAACCAATCTATGCATTCTGAGCTTAATTCCTAACCCTTTTCAAAATTTAATTCTTGCAACCAATCAGAGCAACTGCATTTATTCTGTCAATAGCTTACAAACAGTAACTAGCAATCTAGAAGTGAGCAAAATAAAGTAACCAGATTAACCAAGAAAATGTACACAGATAAACCTTTGTGAAAAAAAAAAAGAGTATGATTCTTGGGAATGGAGTGTACTGAATTGAAAATATAGGGGTTATATATCAGAATAGTGTTGGATACTCTTATATAACACTCTTTTTTTTTTTGGTACATTTTGCCAGTTAAGTGAAATGGTCACTCACAGAAATGTCAGATATAATTTGTCACCACTTATCATTTAAAAAATAACTGCTGCTGTTTACAGAAAAAAATACAACTGTCTTAATTTTCTAGGCAAATCAAAAAATATAGACAAAAAAATACACTAAAAATCAATCTTCTTCCTTAACTGCCTTTCAATTAAATTTAATATTTACAGAGCTCCTGTTAGTGACTGAGCTAGCTCTTTTGGAGGATACAGAGATAATTCAGTCCTGCTTTACACCGTAAAAATGCCTACAATCTTATTTGCTTTTGACTCTGCAAGAAACAACTAAGTTATCTACAGAGATTTTCAGCTTACTGATTATTTTAAAAATCTCTTTCCATAAGGATATTTTCATCAGTAATTAGAACAATGCCAAGATCAATAAATCTTTATTGAATGAATGATAGAATGTTTTTAGTTTAGGAACAATTATGCTTACCTTCACATTTTCTTTTTTTTTTATTAATTAATTTGTTTATTTGACAGAGAGAGAGACACTGAGAGAGGAAACATAAGCAGGGGGAGTGGAAGAGGGAGAAGCAGTCTTCCCACAGAGCAGGGAGCCCGATGAGAGGCTCAATGCGGTGCTCGATCCCAGGACCCTGAGATCATGACCTGAGCTGAAGGCAGACGCTTAAGGACTGAGCCACCCAGGCACCCCACTTACCTTTACATTTTCAAAAGCCGATTGAAATCTCCTCCTTCTTTTTAGACCAGTGACATAAATAATAAATTCATTTAGCTTGAAATCTGGATATCTAGTAAATCAGGGAAAGTGAAACTACCTCCATTAATTTGTTAGATGTCAAAAGGTTATCTGACAAAATCGGGCATGTTCAAGGTTGTGTATGGTCGTAAAACAAACAAAAAGTTATCTGATAACTACATTTGTAATTTATCCACAAGACTGAGTTGGTAGAATAACTATTATAATGGTTAAGAACATGATCTGTAGACTGATTTTTAAACTGTATTCCACAATTTACTACCTATGTGACTTAAACAAATTACTCATCCTTTCTTAAACATTGTCTTATAAACAAAAGAGAGGTGAATAATACACATTATTTTCCATAGTGGCTAATACTAAAGTTAACATTATAAAAAATATGTCCGTTTACAGCCTTGAGGAAATAGCAAGGACTCACTTCCTCCTTGATTTGTTTTCAATTCTTTTTAATTTATTGTTTTATTTTTTAAAAATTTTTAATTAAGTATAATTGACATATGTTATATCAGCTTCAAGTGTACCACATAGTGATTTAACAATTACATACATTATGAAATGCTCACCAACATAAATGTAGTTACCTTGTTACTGTACAAAGTTATTATGATATTATCAACTATATTCCTCAGGTTGTACTTTTTATCCCTGTGACTTATTTATTTTGTAACTAGAAGTTTTTTCCAAATCAAAGTGTTTGAAGAATTTACTATTTGATGGTCACCATCAATTATAATTTTAATTTATGAACTAGAATTGGCAAATATGGAATAGATGTCTCCTTAAATAAAAGTATGTCTTAAGGTAATATGTAATAATATTAATGATAATAATACAGAACATATTTTGAGTCAAGTACTCTCTTAAATATATAATTTCTATATCCTGTTTAATCCTCACAAAAATTATTTTGCCATTCACATAGTTCAGATAAGAAAATGAGGCCTAGGGTGAGTTAGTTACATACCCAGAGTTCCAAGCTAGTAACTGGACATGTGTGCATGCACATATTTGGAGATGAGTTGGTCTTGTGTGTGTGTGTGTGTGCATGTGTGTGTGTGTTTGCAATGATATTTATATTGCTGGAAAGAGTGGCAGGGAACAGAAGAAACAAGGGATCATGAAAGAGAGGTAAGAATGGACCAGATCATGGAAAGTCTTATATCATATTCTAAGGTGATTAAAAATTATCCTGTAGTCCTTTAATCCCAAAGTCATGGCAATCTTCATTTTGATTTAGTAGATCTCTGTTGGTCCTCAGAATACACATATTTAAAATGCATATGTTTTAAAATACATGTGACATTGAAACAACAGACAACCATTCAATAATAAGAAGTTTTAAGCTTAAATGTACTATGAGAGGAATGGAGTTTTGGAAAATCCATTCTTAAAATAAAAAAAAAAGGAAATGCATCAGAAAGGAGTGACAAGTGTTACCATACTTTTGGTATAATCCAGTAAATGATAAAGCCTTCAAATAAGGTAACAGAAGCATAGGAAATAGAAATCAAAGGAATGATTTTGGTGACATTAATGGAGGAAATCTGGTGTTAAGAGTATTGGCTTGGGTTACATCCCCTCTCCCCCAAATACTTAGCATAGAATCATGGACTATGTACTTTACAACTTGTAAGTCTTGTTGTCCTTATTTTAATATGAAGACTATAGATTATTACATTTTAGACAATGGTAAAATGTATAACATCAGTAAATTTTATTTTCAATGAGGTAGATTCGATGAGGTAGACTCTATTCTGGATTCTATCTATTTATTTGGATAATATAAATAAGGTTGAAAGGTTAAATACCATGTTTCAAGGTCAAACAACAAATACAACAAGGAATCAGAATTCAGGTAATCTGAGTCTTCCATTTCAAGGTTTTTGCCTAGAAAGAAAGAGCAGATTCTTTTTTTTCTTTTAATTCCAACATAGTTAACGTACAGTGCTGTATTAATTTCAGGTGTACAATACAGTTATTCAACAATTCTGTACATCACCCACTGTTCATCACAAGTGCATTTTTAAATCCCTATCATGAGTGAAATAATATGATATTTTTCTTTCTGTGATTGACTTACTTCACTTTGCATTATACTCTCTAGCTCCATCCATGACATTGCAAATGGCAAGATCGCATTCATTTTTATGCAGAATAATATTCCAGTGTGTGTGTGTGTGTGTGTGTGTGTGTATGTATGTATAACTGCCACATCTTCATCCATTTATCTACCAATGGACACTTGGGTTGCTTTCATAATTTGGTTATTGTAAATAATGCTGCAGTTAACATAGAGCTGCATGTACCTATTTGAATTAGTGCTTTTGTATTCTCTGGGCAAATACCCAGTTAATGCAATTACTGGATCATAGAGTAGTTCTATTTTTAACTTTTTGAGGACCTTCCATACTATTTTCCAGAGTGGCTGCATCACTTTGCATTCCCATCAACAGTACAGGAGGGTTCCTTTTTCTCCACATTCTCTCCAACACTTGCTGTTTCTTGTGGTGTTGATTAGCCATTCTGAGGTGTGAGGTGATATCTCCTTATAGTTTTAATTTGCATTTTTCTAGTGATGAGTGATGTTGAGCGTCTTTTCTGCGTTTGTTGACCCTCTGGATGTCTTCTTTGGAGCAATGTCTATTCATGTCTTCTGCTCATTTTTAAATTGGATTATTTGTTTTGGGGTGCTGATTTGTATAAGTTCCTTATATATTTTGGATACTAACCCTTTACTGGCTATATCATTTGCAAATATCTTCTCCCATTCGGTAGGTTGCATTTTAGTTTTGTTGATTGTTTCCTTCACTGTGCAGAAATTTCTTATGTTGATATAATACCAATAGTTTATTTTTGCTTTTATTTCCCTTGTCTCAGGAGACATATCTAGAAAAATTGTTGCTAGGGCTGATGTCAGAGACATTACTGCCTGTGTTCTGTTCTAGGATTTTTATAGTTTCAGGTCTCACTTTTAGGTCTTTTATCCACTTTGAGTTTATTTTTGTGTATGGTGTAAGAAAGTAGTCCAGTTTCATAATTCTGCATGTATCTGACCAGTTTTCCCAACACCATTTGTTGAAAAGACTATCTTTTTCCCATTGGATATTCTTTCCTGCTTTGTCAAAGAGTAATTCACCATATAACTGTGGGTTTATTTCAACCTTTTCTATTCTGTTTTATTGATCTATGTGTCTGTTTTTGTGTCAGTGCCATCCTGTTTTGAATACTAGAACTTTGTAATGTAACTTGAAGTCTAAAATTGTGATACCTTAAGCTTTGCTTTTCTTTTTCAAGATTGCTTTGGCTATTTGGTGTCATTGGTGGTTCCATTAAATGTTGGGATTGTTTGTTCTAGTTCTGTGAAAAATGCTGTTGGTATGTTAATAGGGATTCATTATATCTGTAGATTGCTTTGGGTGGTATAAATATTTTAACACTATTTGTTTTTCCAATCCATTGGCATAGATTGGCTCTCCATTTCTTTATGACATCTGCAATTTCTTTCATGAATATTTTATAGTTTTCAGAGTACAGATCTTTCACCTCTTTGATTAAGTTTATTCAAATATATATATTTTTGGTGCAATTGTAGATACATTGTTTTCTTAATTTCTTTCTGCTGCTTCATTTTTAGTGTATAGAAATGCAACAGTGGGCGCCTGGGTGGCTCAGTTGGTTAAGTGACTGCCTTCGGCTCAGGTCATGATCCTGGAGTCTCGGGATCGAGTCCCGCATCGGGCTCCCTGCTCGGCGGGAAGTCTGCTTCTCCCTCTGACCCTCCTCCCTCTCATGCTCTCTGTCTCTCATTCTCTCTCTCTCAAATAAATAAATAAAATCTTAAAAAAAAAAAAAGAAATGCAGCAGATTTCTGCACATTGATTTTGTATCCTGTAACTTTACTGAATTCATATATCAGTTCTAGCAGTTTTTTGGTGGAGTCTTTAGAGTTTTCTATATATTGTATCATGTCATCTGCAAATAGTGAAAATTTTACTTCTTCCTTGCCAATTTGGATGCCTTTTATTTCTCTGTGTTGTCTGATTGCTGTGGCTAGGACTTCCACTACTATGTTGAATAAAAGTGGTAAGAGTGGACATTCTTGTCTTGTTCCTGATCCTAAGGGAAAAGCTCTCAGTTTTTCCCCAGTAAGTATGATGTTCACTGTGGGTTTTTTGTATATGAAATTTATTATGTTGAGGTATGTTCCCTTGAAACTTAATCTGTTGAGGGTTTTATCATGAATGGATGTTGTACTTTGTCAAATGTTTTCTGTGCATCTATTGAAATGATCATTTTTTTATCCTTTCTCTTATTGATGTGATGTGTTATGTTGATTGATTTGTGACTATTGAATCACACTTGCATTCCATAATAAATTCCATTTGATTATGGTGAATGATTTTTCTAGTGTATTGTTAGATTTGGTTTGCTGGCATTTTGTTGTGGATTTTTGCATCTATGTTCTTCAGAGATATTGACCTGTAACTCTCTTTTTTTGTGGTGTCTTTATCTGGTTTTAGTATCAGGGTGAGACTGGCCCCATAGAATGTTTTTGGACATTTTCCTTCTTCTTCTATGGTTTGGGATAGTTTGAGAACAATAGGTATTAACTCTTTTTAAATATTTTGTAAAATTTCCCTGTGAAGGCATCTGGTCCTGAAGTTTTGTTTGTTGGGAGTTTCTGATTACTGACTAAATCTCCTTGCTGGTAATTGGTCTGTTCAAGCTTTCTGTTTCTTTCTGGTTCAGTTTTGGTAGATTATATGTTTCTAGGAACTTCTCCATTTCTTCCAGGTTGCCCAATTTGTTGATATATAGTTTTTAATAATACTCTTTTATAATTGCTTTTATTTCTGTGGTGTTGGCTGTTATTTTTCCTCTTTCATTTGTGATTTTGTTTATTTGAATCCTCACTCTCTCTTTGATGACTCTGGCTAGAGGCTTATACTTTTTCTTGATCTTTTCATAGAAGCAGTTCCTGGTTTTATTGATCTTATTGATTTTTTAGTTTCTATCTCATTTATTTCTACTCTAATTTTTTTTTTTTAAGTAGGCCTCACATCCAGTGTGGTGCCCAACACAGGGTTTGAACTCACAACCCTGAGATCAAGAACCAAGCTGAGACCAAGAATAGGACGCTCAACCGACTGAGCCACCCAGGCTAACCTTTCTGCTCTAATCTTTATTATTTCCTTCCTTCTGCTGGTTTTGTGGTTTGCTTGTTATTTTTCTAGCTCCTTTAGCTGTAAGATTAGGTTGCTTATTTGAGATTTTTCTTGCTTCTTGGAGTAGTGCTGTATTGCTATAAATTTCCCTCTTAGAAAAGGTTTTGCTGCATTTCAAAGGTTTAGGATCATTGTTTTCATTTTTTTAAATCCATGTACATTTTGTTTTCTTCTTTGATTTCTTGCTTGACCCATTTATTGTTTAGTAGCAAGTTATTTAAACTCCATGTATTTGTGGTCTTTCCATATTATTTTTCCTTTTGGGTGATTTCTAGGTTAATAATGTGGTCAGAAAAGATGCACAGTATAACTTTTTGAATTTTTGAGGCTTGTTTTGTGGTATAATATGTGATCTATTCTTGAGAGTGTTCCATGTGCTCTTGAAAAGAATGTGTATTCTGCTGTTTTAGGCTGGAATGTTCTGAATGTATTTGTTAAATCCATATGGTCCAGTGTCTTATTCAAAGCCACTCTTGTTGATTTTCTGTTTGGATGATCTGTCCTTTGATATAAGTGGTGTGTTAAAGTTCCCTACTATTGTATTACTACCAATGTGTTTCTTTATGTTTGTTTTTAACTGGTTTATGTATTTTAGTGCTTCCATGTTCGGGATATATATATATTTGTTATGCTTTCTTGTTGCATTGTTTCCTTTATTGTTATATAGTGTTCTTTGTCTCTTTTTACAGAGTTTGTTTTAAAGTCTATTTTGACTGATGTAAGTATTGTTACTCTGGCTTTCTTTTGACATCCATTTGTATGACAAATATTTCTCCATCACCTCACTTTCAATCTGTGGGTGTCTTGAGGTATGACATGAGTCTCTTGTAGGCAACAGATAGATGGGTGGGCCTTGTTTTTTTATCCACTCTGTCACCCTATGTGTTTTGAGTTGAGCATTATTCCATTATTTACATTCAAAGTAATTATTGATAGATAATGTATTTATTGCTCTTTTGTTCCTTGCTTTGCAGTTGTTTTTGTAGTTTTTCTCTGAATCTCTCTTCTCTTTCTCTCTTTCATGGTTTACTGGTTTTGTTCAGTGATATATTTGGATTCCTTACTCTATATTTTTGCATATCTTTTTTTTTTTTTTGATTTGCGGTTACCATTAGGTGTGTATATAGCATCTTCTGCATATAACAGTCTATATTAAGCTAATGGTTTTTAAATTTGAACTCATTCTTTACTCTTCTCCCCTCCACATTTCAGATATTTGGTATTATATTTTATATCCTTTTATTTTGTGCTCTTGACTAATTTTTACAGATTTTTTGTTTTGTTTTGTTTTTGTTTTTGTGCTTCCTATGTTTCTTATTCTTACTTTTGGGTTTTGTTTATCATGCACAAAGTCCCCATTAACATTTCTTATAGGGCTTGTTTAGTAGTCATTAATCCTTTTGTTTGTCTGAGAAACTCTTCATCTCTCCTATTCTGAATGATATCCTTCCTGAATAGAGTACTCTTGGCTGCAGATTTTTCCCTTTCAGCACTTTGAATACATCATACCTGTACATCTGGCTTGTAAAGTGTTTGCTGACAAATAAGCTGATAGCTTTATGTGGTTTCTTTTGTATGTTACTGTCTTCTCTTGCAACCTTTAAATTTCTTTATCACTATTTTTTATTTTTTTTTGCCATTTTCATGATTATGTGTCTTAATGTGGACCTCCTTGGGTTGAGTTTTTTGGTAGATACCTTTGCCTGCTGAATCTGGATCTCTGTTTTCCTCTCCAGATTCAGGAAGTTTTCAGCTATTATTTCTTCAAATACATTTATGCCTCCCTTTCTCTCTCTTCTCCTTCCAAGATCCCTGTAATGCAAATGTCATTATTGTTGATGGAGTCACTGAGTTCTCTAAATCTATTCTTATTATGCAGTATTTGTCTCTCACCTGTTCAGCTTGATTGCTTTTTATTACCCTGTCTTCCAGGTCACAGACACATTCCTCTGCTTCCTATAGCCCACTATTTATTCCATCTATTTTATTTTTAATTTCACTTACTGAGTTCTTCATTTTTGATATATTTTTTTATATCTTTGTCCACAGTCTCAGTGATGTCCTCCTCTTTTTCTCTATAGTTTAGTGAGTATTTTTATGATCATTACTTTAAATTCTCTCTCATGCATATTACAATTATTTTTGTTTCACTTAAATCTGCTGTAATTTTTCCTGTTCTTTCATTTGGGACATGTTTCTCTGTCTTCTCATTTTGTCTACTTCTCTGTGTCTGTTTCTGTGTGTTAAGAAAGTCAGCTACATCTTCTACTCCTGAAAATAGTGACTTTGTTAAAAGAGGTCCTGTAGCACATTGTCCCTTGTTCATCAGAACCTGGCACTTCAGGGGAGTCTCTTATATGAGATGCTTTTCTGTGTTGTTGTGTCTGTCACTTTTTCTTTCAGTCCAGACATCTGCACTGACTCTCTGCCTGTTGTGGACTGTGCTTACTTTTTGTGATGTTAGTGAGACCAAGCCAGGCTGGCTCTGAGGGGGTGTAACTGCAGAAGAGCTTGGAGGTGGGCCAGAGGTATTAGCAAAATTTGCATTGAGCTGCTAATCTTAGACCAGATCCTCTGAAGCACAGTGGCAGCTAGGGTTTCATGGCATTTCTGTATGTGGTTGGCTGGGCGTGGCTCATGGTGTCTGTGCATGTGGCAGCTGGGCAAGGTATGCACAGCATTAGGAAAATTTATGCTGAGCCCAGAGCCAAGACCAGCAGGCTTGGAGTGTGTGAATTCTCAGGAGAACTCATGGGCAGGATGCACTGCTACTGGGTTAGGTAGTGAGTATCTGTGCAATGCCATCTCCCACAGATGGCTCTGTGTTTATACTGGGCCACAGGGGAGGAAAATGGCAACTGCCAGCTTCTCTGTTCTTGGAGAAGTCCCCCAACATGCTCCAAAATCAGTATAATCAGATTTCCCTCCCATTGTTCAAACTGTCACTGCTGTTTCCTCTCTGTAGGCTGCTGGCTCCTTAAGGGCAGATACCTAGTTATCACTGGCCCTCCAGGCTTGGTGCTGAGTCAGCTGACTCAAAGTCCCAGGTTCCAAGTCCCACTGGTCGTCATACAAACTCATGGAATTCAGACTCTCTGGTTTTCAAGGCCAGACATTATGGGGATTTGTTTTCCCTGTGTGGGCTCCCTGATGCTTCCCCTCTCCACACCGTACCTCCCATCCACCTGCATGCAGTTCCCAACCACTATTTCTGCCCTTCCTAATGTTGTGGAGTTTGTTCTGCCAGTCTTCAGATCACTCTCTTGTTTATTTACTCAGATGTGAGTGATATCTAGCTGTAAGCATTGAACAAGTTAAGTGTCCTCCTACTCCGCCATCTTCCCAAGCTTCACAGAAAACATTAATAGTTATTGTTATATTTTCTAACAAATGAAACTTTTTTTTGCATTTTTTAAATTTTATTATGTTATGTTAATCACCATACATTACATCATTAGTTTTTGGTTTAGTGTTCCATGATTCATTGTTTGTGTATAACACCCAGTGCTCCATTCAATACGTGCCCTCTTTAATACCCATCACCAGGCTAACACATCTCCTCTCACCCCTCCCCTCTAGAACCCTCAGTTTGTTTCTCAGAGTCCATAGTCTCTCATGGTTCATCTCCCCATCCAATTTCCCCCTTTCATTTTTCCCTTCCTACTATCTTCTTTTTTTTAACATATAATGTATTATTTGTTTCAGAGGTACAGGTCTGTGATTCAACAGTCTTACACAATTCACAGCACTCAGCATAGCACATAACCTCCCCAAAGTCCATCACCCAGCCACCCCATGCCTCCCACCCCCCCACCACTCCAGCAACTCTCTGTTTGTTTCATGAGATTAAGAATTCCTCATATCAGTGAAATCATATGATACATGTCTTTCTCTGATTGGCTTATTTTGCTCATAATAATACCCTCCAGTTCCATCAATGTCATTGCAAATGGCAAGATTTCATTCCTTTTGATGGCTGCATAATATTCCATTGTATATATACACCACATCTTTATCCATTCATCTTTTTTAAAAATCTTTATCACACAAATTAAAATGCTAAAAAGAAAACAATAATTCTAAAACCAGACAACTTTCTAACCAATAATGTTTATTAGACAAATACTCAAAAATAATTAAAATGAACTCATAATTTTTCTAATATATTATCATGTTCTTTTGATGGTTCAACAAAACCAGGCAGGTTCATTCTTCCTGAATCTAGGGATCGTTGGTCTTGGCCAAACAAAAAATTATAAAGATAGTGTAGAATACTTGTGGAATGTTTGAGAAAGTTTTAGTCATCAAAAATTATCTCTTACCTAAACCTTAGAAAGCCATGATTTTACTGAGTATGTAGAGAAGTTAATGAACATTACTAATTGTACATTGTTTCATTTATTACTGAATGTTTTACTTTCACAGTCTATAACAATACAATAGAAAACTACAAAGTGATAGGCTCCTCAGTTCACAAATGCATACCCCACTCATCCAACTTTGACTAATTTTTCTCTAAAATAGTTTCTGTGTGTGTGTGTGTGTGTACTTTTTACAATACCTATGATCATTGAACTTGTTTTGATTAAAAGATATTTAAGAGATTACTATGATTCAACTTGAATATTTTAAAATGTATTTAAAGCTAGTTCCAGATTTAAGTATCTTTTTGGTCCTAAAATGAAGCATCCAGAAAAGAGATGTCTCTGGAAGAGTATTTATGATGGAGTTTAAGTTCTTTCAGAATCATTAGTGGTGATCATTTTTTAAAATCTATTTATTAGTGAAACAATTTGTGCCAATCTATGTATTCAATAATAAAACAGATATTTATTGTTATTGTGTATTTTCTGTATGCTGATCATTGAATAATAGTGTTATACTAAATATTGAAGAGAAAATGTTTAACAACAATAAATGGCTTCTGCCCTCATAGAGTTTCATAACAAGTCATACTTGCTTTGGCAGTCTTATGTCTTGGATATGTTTTGAAATCTGTGGGACTAGCCCAGAGTGTTTAAGGTTAAATATTTTTTATACCACATTATATAATTAGATCACTCAAATCTGGAAGTAAGGCTGGGATATCAACACGTAAGAAAAGTGTTAATTAACTCAACAATCTAGTTAATTGGAATGCTTAAATTCTCTAAATCCTCTGATGTCATTTTTAGAGTTTGAGATATTTTGATGATGATAAAATATCTTCATCTTTTCTCCCCTTTGCCTTGATATAAAAACAAAATCATGGTCCACAAAAAATAAACAATGACTATTCCTCAAAAGGTTTAAATTTAGTATTCTTTTTTTGCATATTTTTATAAATAAACAAAAACACCAAAAGGTGATAACCATATTTCTGGGTCTACTCTACTTCTTTAAGTGAATTATGTTGTAAAAATCGTAAATAATATGGCATGGTGTCAATAAATAATAATTATATATATATGTATATATATGTATATATATATATTAGAAAAACAATCCTTAGTAAAAGAACAGAAATTAGCTTTCTCATAAACATTAGTTTTATGCTTAATTTTATCATTACATATCAGAATTTGTCTACCCAACTAGAAAGAAGTGTATTCAGATAGCAAAGTGTACTTGAACATGGTATCAGAGCAAAGGAAACAGTCAACAAAACCAAAAGACAACCTATAGAATGGGACAAGATATTTGTAAATGTCTTATCAGATAAAGGGTTAGTATCCAAAATCTCTAAAGAACTTATCAAACTCAACACCCAAAGAAAAAATAATCCAATCATGAAATGGGCAGAAGATATGAACTGACATTTCTCCAAAGAAGACATGCAAATGGCCAACGGACTCATGTAAAAATGTTCAACATCACTCAGCATTAGGGAAATACAAATCAAAACCACAGTGAGACACAACCTCACATTGGTCAGGATGGCTAAAATTTATGTCAGGAAATGACAGATGTTGGCAAGGATGCAGAGAAAGGGGAACCCACTTACATTGTTGGTGGGAATGCAAGCTGGTGCAGCCACTCTGGAAAACAGTATGGATGTTCCTCAAAAAGTTAAAAATAGAGCTACCCTATGACCCAGCAATCGCACTACTAGGTATGTATACCAAAGATACCAATGTAGTGATCCCAAGGGGCACCTGCCCCCAATGTTTGTACCAGCAATGTCCACAATAGCCAAACTATGGAAAGAGCCCAGATGTCCATCAACAGATGAATGGATAAAGAAGAGGTGGTATATATATACAATGGAATATTACTGAGCCACCAAGAAAGTGAAATCTTGCCGGTTGCAATGATACAGATTAAACTAGAAGGTATTATGTTAAGTGAAATAACTCAGTCAGAGAAAGACAATTATTATATGATTTCACTCGTATGTGGGATTTAAGAAACAAAACAGAGGAGCATAGGGGAAGGGAAGGAAAAATAAAACAAGATGAAATCAGAGAGGGAGACAAACCATAAGGGACTCTTAATCATAGGAAACAAACTGAGGGTTTCTGGAGGGGAGAGGGATGAGGGGATGGGGTAACTGTGTGATAGACATTAAGGAGGACACAGGATGTAATGAACACTGGGTGTTATATAAGACTGATGAATTACTGAACTCTACCTCTGAAACTAATAATATATTCTATGTTAATTAATTGACTTTAAATTAAAAAAAGAGAAAAAACAGACGAACTTAGGGGAAGGGAGGGAAAAATAAAATAAGACAAAATCAGAGAGGGAAACAAACCATAAGAGACTCTTAACTCTAGGAAACAAACTGAGTTTTGCTGGAGGGGAGGGGGATGGGAGAATGGGGTAACTGGGTGATGGGCATTAAGGAAGGCACTTAATATAATGAACACTGGGTGTTCCATGCAACTGATGAATTACTAAACTCCACCTCTGAAACTAATGATACACAATGTTAATTGATTTTAAATAAAATTAAATTAAAATTAAAAAAGAAAAAGAAAGGTGATTGTCAGAATGGCTAAAATTAACAACACAGGAAACAACAGATATTGGCAAGGATGCAGAGAAAAGGGAACCCTTTTACACTATTGGTGGGAATGCAAACTTGTGCAACCACTCCAGAAAAGAGTATGGAGTTTCCTCAAAAAGTTAAAAATAGAACTACCCTACAACCCAGCAATTGCACTACTAGGTATTTACTCAAAGGATACAAAAATACTGATTTGAAGGGACTCATGCACCCCAGTGTTTATAGCAGTATTATCAACAATAGCCAAATTATGGGAAGAGCCCAAATGTTCATTAACTGATGAATGGATAAAGAAGAGGTGGTATATTTACAATGCAATATTACTCAGCCATCAAAAAGAATGAAATCTTGCCATTTGCAATTGTGTGGATGGAGCTAGAGTGTACTATGCCAAGTGAAATAAGTCAGTCAGAGAAAGACAAATACAATATGATTTCACCATATGTGAAATTTAAGAAACAAAACAATGAACATAGAGGAAGGGAAATAAAAAGAGAGAGAAGCAAACTATAAGAGACTCTTAACAATAAAGAACAAATTGAGGGTTGATGGAGGGAGGTGGGGGGATAGGCTAAATGGATAATGGGTATTAAGAAGGGCACCTCTTGTGATGAGCATTGGGTGTTATATGTAAGTGATGATTCACTAAATTCTACAACTGAAACCAATTTTGCCATATATGTTAACTAACTAGAATTTAAATAAAAACTTGAAATAAAAATAAATAAATAAATTCTACTCCTGAAACCAACATTATCCTATATGTTAACTAACTAGAATTTAAATAAAAACTTGGAAAGAAAAGAAATAAAGAAAGGTGGTATAACATAAATTAGGACTTTAAATTATTTTTCATTATCATGCCATGATTATAGTTTTGTAGCCAACTGCAGAGACATTGAAAAAGACAAAGCCAAAAAGGCAAAGAGGAAATTAATAATTAATATTACATGCTTATTAATATATTATTCACTAAATATGGGGCAAACACTATTTTTAAAAAAAGAGAAAATTAGTGGCAGAGAATGTTGTAAAGATGATGACATCTCAGGTAAATTTAAAAACAAGAAAACCCAGGGCATTCAAAACATCTTGTTATAGCAGCCATTTCTAACTAAAACACCTCAGGATTATGTAAAGCAGTTTTTCAAGTTTCTCCTAGATATGGAGATATCAAGGACTATAACTAGAACATTCTTTCCATAAAGAGGCATTATGGAAAGGTATTATTTCTACCATCTTCAAAAAACTCTTCTGCCACTCCATCATTTCTCCCCAGATGGAAATAGTCAAACATAAAAACAATGCCAAATTTAAAAAGAGGAAACTGCTCAAGTGTTATACTGTATCTGCCAGAAATGATTACTAAAATCTTATCCCCATAAATCATTACAGTATTCACTAGGCAAGAAACTCCATCAAACTCAGTTCTTTTTTTTTTTTTTTTATCAAACTCAGTTCTAAGAGGAAAATATAAACCACTTTTTTTTTTTTTTAATCAGCAAAGCTAGGATGGACTGGAGTATTGTTTCTTTAAACAGATTGAGCCAAACATAATTGGTCTCTTTTAACAGCACAGCTTTGGAGCTTGTCAGCATCAGTATTCACTACTTTTGCAATAAAAAAGGACAACTCTAAAAAGTACCATTCTTTGCATTTGACCATTTGCATTTGGACAGTTTTTATTAAATTGTTCTTCATCATGAGAAGTGTACTTCTTAATCCCCATTCACTATTTCCCCATCCCCTGACCCACCTCCTCTCTAGTAACCCTCAGTTTGTTCTCTATTATTAAGTCTGTTTCTTGGTTTGCCTCTCTGTTTTATTTTTTCCCTTTTGCTTATATGAAAAACTTAGTCAACATCATACTCAACGGTGAAAAACTGAGAGCTTTTCCCCTGAGGTCAGGAATAAGACAAGGATGTCCATTCTCACCACTTTTATTCAACATAGTACTGAAAGTCTTAGCAAAGCAATTAGACAAGATAAAGAAACAAAAGACATCCAAACTGGTAAAGAAGAAGTAAAACTCTCAATATATACAGATGACATGCTATTATATATAGAAATCCCTAAAGATGCCACCAAAAAAACTACTAGAACTGATAAATGAATTTAGTAAAGATATAAAATCAATGTACAGAAATCTGCTGCACTCCTATACACTAGTAATGAAGCAGCAAAAAGCAAAATTAAGGAAAAAAAATATTATTTACAACTGCAGAAAAAATAATAAAATATAGAGGAATAAACTTAACCAAAGAGGTAAAAGACCTGTATTCTGAACACTGATAAAAAAAAAAAATTCAAGATTATCAAAGTAATGGAAAAGCATTCCATGCTTGTCTGTTGGAAAAACAAATATTGTTAGAATGCTTATACTTGCCAAAGTAATCTACACATTTAATGCAATCCCTATCAAAATATCAACAGCATTTTTACAGAACTAGAACAAACAACCTTAAAATATATATGGAACCACAAAAAGACCCCAAGTAGTGAAAATAAACTTGAAAAAGAAAAATAAAACTGGAAGTATCACAATTTCAGATTCCAAGCTATATTATAAAGCAGTAATAAATAAATCAATATGGTACTGACATAAAGTTAGACACATAGATCAATGGAATATAACAGAAAATCCAGAAATAAACCCACAATTATTATGGCTAATTAATCTTTGACAAAGGAGGAATGAATATACACTGGGAAAAAGACAGTCTCTTCAACAAATGGTGTTGAGAAAACTGGACAGCCACATGCAAAAGAATGAAACTAGACCACGTTCTTTCACCATATTAAAAAAATATAGTCAAAATGGATTAAAGACCTAAATGTGAGATCTGAAACCATAAAAATCCTTGAAGAGAACACAGGCAGTAATCTCTGTGACATTGGCTGTAGCAACATTTTTCTAGATATGTCTCCTGAGGCAAGGGAAATAAAAGCAAAAATAAATTATTGGTATCATATCAACATAAAAAATTTCTGCACAGCAACGGAAACAAACAACAAAGCTAAAAGGCAACCTACTGAATGGGAGAAGATATTGCAAATGACATAGCCAATAAAGGGTCAGTATCCAAAATATATAAAGAACTTAAACAACTCAAAACCCCCCAAAACAAATAATCCAATGAAAAAATAGTCAGAAGATCTGAACAGACACTGCTCCAAAGAAAACATCCATATGGGCAACAGACATGTGAAAAGATGATCAACGTCACTCATTATCAGGGAAATGCAAATCAAAACTATAATGAGATACCACCTCACACCTGTCTGGCTAAAATCAAAAACACAAAAAAACAACAGCTGTTGGTGAGAATGTGGAGAAAAAGGGATCCCTCTTGCAGTGTTGGTGGGAATGCAAATTTGTGCAGCCACTGTGGAAAACAATATGGAGGTTCCTCAAAAAATTAAAAATAGAACTACCTATGATCCGGCAATTGCACTACTGGATATTTACACACACACACACAAAACACAAAAGCATTAATTCAAAGGGATATGTGCACACCTATATTAATTGCAGCATTTTTCACAATAGCTAAACTATGGAAGCAGCCCAAGACCCATTGACTGATGTATGGATAAAGAAGTGGTGGTATAGGGATGCCTGGGAAGCTCAGTCGGTTAAGTATCTGCCTTCAACTCAGGTCATGATCTCAGTGGGGCTCCAGGGATTGAGACCCAAGTCAGGCTCCCTGCTCAGCAGGGAGTTTGCTTCTCCCTCTCCTTCTAGCCCTCCCCCACCCCATCATATGTTCTGTCTCTCTCAAATAAATAAATAAATTCTTTTTAAAAAAAGATTTTTGTATTTGAGAGAGAGAGAGAGTGAGAGAGAGCACAAGCTGGGGGGAGAGGCAGAGGAAGAGGGAGAAGCAGACTCATCACTGAGCAGGAAAACTGATCTGGGCTTGACCCCAGGACCCAGGGATCATGACCTGAGCTGAAGGCAGATGCTTAACTGACTGAGCCAGCCAGGCGCCCCAAGAATTAAAATCTTTTTAAAAAAAGATCATCAATGATATATCAATGGAATATCATTCCACCATAAAAAAAAAATGAAATCTTGCCATTTGGAACAACATGGATGGAGCTAAAGAGTATAATTTTAGGCGAAATAAGTCAGTCAGAGATAGAAAAAGACCCTATGATTTCATTCATATGTGGCATTTAAGAAGCATTTGGACAACTTTTAATAACAATCAATTCAGGTATTTAAGAGTTTATATTAAAAATACTTTTTTTATTATATTCTGTTAGCTAACATATACTATTTTCAAAGTAGTTACATGTGGAAATATATTTATTATTTTTTTAGGAAATTAGCACTAAACTTTTCTATCTTGAGAGTACATTTCAGAGCGAATATATTTAATACAAAATGGAAGATTAAAGATTTTATTAATGCATTCATTTGTGGAAGGCTCAATTATGCATAGTAAATTGGCATAATGAAGTCACCCTGTAATTTGTAATTTATGATCATGTGGGTGTACCTGGTTAAAATTTGTCTTCCTTCTCTATGAAAGAAAGAAAGAGAGAGAGAGAGAGAAAGAAGAAAGAAAGAAAGAAAGAAAGAAATGTTTCTGTTTTGTTAGCAAAGTTAAATGTACATAAGGAAAGGGCTTTGCAAATTAAAGACCACAAAACTACTAATGTAAAAGTAACATTTACAGAAAAACATTGCTTAGGCTAATACAAGTGAATGCTTAGTATAATAAGTGAATGTATTTTTTCTAGCAGATATTGGTATATAATCAGAACTTGAAAGATATGTAAGATCAAAATATCATTACTTTTTGATAGAAAAAATAAGTGGTATTTCAGGATGGTGAAATAGCACTGACTAGGATTTGGATATAAGAGGTCCCATATGACAATTCTTTTCTGACTATCCCACTTCCTAATAGTATTTTAGGCAGCCATTATCAAATAATATGAGTTTGCACTTCTAATAAGAAACTCCTTTTCTATAACTAGAGTAAGAACAGGAATGCATAGTTCATATTCTTGGGAGGATAAATTGCCCTGCTGAGCTGGAGGAGAGGTTTCACATAAAGAATATGCTGAAATAGGTCAAGTTGTGGAAAACTATGAAAGGCATGTTGACACATTTGTATTATTATCTTGTACCACTTTAGTTCTCAACATTTTTTCTTTGATAACATATCTTATTGATGGCATTCAGTTGAGTAATGCATTCCCATGGGTGTACCCAGAGATATGTGCAACTCCCAGAGTAGGAAGTCTAGTTCCATCCCCTTTTTTTCACATAAGAGTTTCTGAATGGAAGAGAATGTAATTATAGGGATAATTGTGAATCTAACCAAATGTATTATTTAAGTTATTTGTAAGTGGTACTTTCATATTAGTAAAGAATTACTTGTGATACACTTTGCAATTGCCCATAGTGTAAAAAGAAAGAACTTTGTTTAGCTGTTTTGTGGAGAAAGAAGTGTATGCATTTGTTTATTACAATGTGTAGTCAGCTAATCAATTAAGAATCAACTCTAAGATTTCAGACTTTAGGTCCTTTGGGACCCATCAGACTAAGATAAAACAATAAACATGGAAAAAAGATAGGATATTAGGATATGAATTATAAAGGAAAAATCAATAGGCTTTATTTCTATTTCTTTTATTGTCATTGCAAATGAAGAATGAGGATGCATTGTGTTGAGAGTTTGAGTAGCAATATTTTAAAGTTTAACAATTGAATTTAAATTCAGATTGATTTTGGCATCAATATGGTCCAAAGTGATAATATTTTAGTTATGATAAACCACATGAAATTGCTGATATTTGACATTTTGATCTACAAAAGTAGTAATTTGTGTCAATCTAATATAATCAGTTTTTAGCAGAAGCAGACTTGATTATGGGCCATAGTATAGGCTTTGATCAAGAAAAGTATGAACAATAAGGTAGCAATCTCTGTGGAAGATAAACAGAAAAAAATGAAGTAAATAAAAGATCCAAAATGTAATAATAATAATAATAATAATAATAATAATAAGTACCTTAGCTATACAAGATGTTTGGAATTCTCAAGGAAAAAGGACCAAAAAGCATAACGAAAGTAGCATTAGGTATCCTTGTATTTATAGCTATATGATGGCAAACAACAGATAAAAATTGAACACCCAGTCATGCTGATGTTTCTAAGCACCATATAGATGAAATATCCAGATAAACAAATGCCAATTTATTTATGCTCTAGATGTCTAGACATACTCAATCTGATATGGGACCTCAATGAGTAGAAACTAAGTCTATGTAATCATACTAAACCACATTCCTTTAAAAAAAATACTGAATATTTAATATGTAAATATTAAACAACACACTACAGCACAAGCAATGGGCCAAATAAGAAATCAAATGGCAAATCAAAATATGTCTCAAAACAAAGGAAAACACAATATTACAACACCTACGAGATGCAGCAAAAGCAAATGCTAGAGAGAAATTTATGGTATTAATTGTATTAATTGTATTAATACCATTCTTATATGGTATTACAATTAATTAATTGTATTAATACCATTCTTGTATTAAGAAAAAAAAAGTCCAAATAAAGAACTTAACATTACACCAAAAAGAAGTAAAAAAGAAGAAACTTAGCTGAAATTTAGTAGAGGAAGGAAGTAACAAAGAAAAATCAGAAATAAATAAAATAGACCAAATAAACAATAATGTAACATTGAAAGTAATGACCAGGGAGCCACCATAAGCTGGTGCCAGGAAGGTGATATAAAACTGGAGCACAAAAGCATCCTGTGCTGGGAACTGGGCACAGACTCCAGACCAGTAGTGGCAGGGAAAGGACTTTAGTGCAGTCCCCAGACAGGTTCCAAGAGTACAGGTGTGAGGGAACCGGGGGCAGCTCGTAGTTTTAGAAGCACAAAGGGCAGAGGCCTGCCAGGCCCTGGGTTCCACCTCTGGGAGTCTTGCTGTGAGGTACACAACCAGGGAGGCTCTGGTTTTTAGCAGCCCATACAGAAAGGGAGATAGTGTGGCCTGGAGAGCTCAGTGAAGAACAGACAGCAAATTATCTGTTCTGAGACAGAGGTTTGGATGAGGTCAATTCCACTCTGACTCTCAGAAGTTAAATGTGGAAAGCCGCCAGAGAACAAAAGCACCCCCAAAAATGGTTCTCACTGAGGCCACCCCCTCCCCCCTGATGAGGGGCAGGGCAATTCTGCCTAAACAGGGTTGCCTGAGTAATAGCAGGGCAGGGCCCTCCCCCAGAACACAGGCTGGAAGAACAAGAGGATGACAACTCTAAAGGCCCTATAAAATGGGTGCATCTTGCTTGGGGTGTGGTTAATACTTTGGCCTCCATATATTCCCTCAACCACCCCCCGACAGAATGACTAAGAGGAGGAACCCCCAACAAAGAATCAGAGACTGTTGCCTCTGCCACAGACCTAATGGATATGGATATAAGCAAGATGTCAGAAATAGACTTCAGAGTAACAATTATGAAGTTGATATCTAGGCTTGAGAAAAATATTAGCAACAATATAGAATCTCTAGGGACAGAAATGAGATCTAATCAGGCTGAACTTAAAAATGCTATGAATGAAATGCAGTCTAAGCTGGATACTCTGACTGCCAGGGTAAATGAGGCAGAAGAACAAATTAGTGAGCTAGAAGATAAGATGATAGGAAAGAAGGAGACCGAGGAGGCCTGGGAAAAACATTAAAGCCTAAGAGATCAGACTGAGAGAGATTAATGATGCCATGAAGTGTTCCAATGTCAGAATTATTTGGATCCCTGAGGGGCTGGACAGAGAGGTCTAGAAGATATATTTGAGCAAATCATAGTGGAGCACTTCCCTAATCTGGGGAAGGAAACAAGCATTCGTGTCCAAGAGGCAGAGAGGACGCCTCCCAAGATCAATGAGAACAGACCGATGTCCCGACATATAATAGTACAATTCGCAAATCTTAGATCCAAGGAAACGATTTTGAAAGTGGCTAGGGGGAAGAAATTTCTTATGTAAAGAGGGAGGAACATCAGAATAATATCAGACTTGTCCACAGAGACCTGGCAAACCAGATAGGACTGGCAAGACATGTTCAGTGTATTAAATGAAAAGAACATGCAGCCAAGGATACTATATCCAGCAAGGCTGTTAATCAGAATGGATGGAGAGACAAGGAACTTCTGAGACCAGAAGAAACTGAAAGAATATGTGACAACCAAGCCGGTCCTGCAAGAAATATTAAAGGCTGTTCTATAAAAGGAGAAAGACCCCAAGAGTGATATAGAACAAATTTACAGAGACAATCCATAGAAACGAGGAATTCACAGGCAATATAATGGCAATAAAATCATATCATTCAATAATCACTCTCAACGTGAACAACCTAAATGCTCCCATGAAACAGCACAGGGTTGCAGAATGGATTAAAAAAAAAAAACACAAAAAACAGGACCCATTCATATGCTGTCTACAAGAGACTTATTTTGAACCTAAAGATACATCCAGACTGAAAGTGAGGGGATGGAGAACAATTTTTTTATGCCAACAGACCTCAAAAGAAAGCTTGGGTAGAAATTCTCAAATCAGACAAATTAGATTTTAAGCTAAAGACTATAGTAAGAGATACAGAAGGACATTATATCATTCTTAAAGGGTCTATCCAACAAGAAGATCTAACAATTGTAAATATCTATGCCCCCAACATGGGAGCAGCCAACTACATAAGCCAACTGTTAACCAAAATAAGCATATTGATAAAAATACTTTAATAGTAGGAGACCTCAATCACTCCACTCTCAGCAATAGACAGATCATCTAAACAGATGACCATCAAAGAAACAAGAGCTTTGAAAGATACACTGGACCAGATGGAATTCATAGATATATACAGAGCATTCCATCCTAAAACAACAACATACTCATTCTTCTTGAATGCACATGGAACTTTCTCCAGAATAGACCACCTACTGGGTCACAAATCAGGTCTCAACTGATACCAAAAGACTGAGATTATTCCCTGCATATTCTTAGACCACAATTCTTTGAAACTGGAACTCAATCACAAGAAAAAATTTGGAAGGAATTCAAACACTTGGAAGCTAGAAACCATCCTGCTTAAAAATGTTGGGTCAACCAGGAAACCAAAGAAGAACTTAAACAATTCATGGAAACCAATGAGAATGAAAACACATCAGTCCAAAACCTATGGGATACTGCAAAGGCAGTCCTAAGAGGGAAATAAATAGCCATCCAAGCCACTCTCAGAAAATTTAAAAAATCCCAAATGCATAAGCTAAACTTATACCTAAAGGAGCTGGGGAAAGAACAGCAAATAAAACCTAAACCAAGCAGGATAAGAGAAATAACAGAGATTAGAGCAGAGATCAATGCAATAGGAACCAGAAAAACAGTAGAAAAGATCAATGAAACTAGAAGCTGGTTCTTTGAAAGAATTAATAAGATCGATAAACATCTGGCCAGACATATCCAAAAGAAAAGAGAAAGGACCTAAATTAATAAAATTATGGATGAAAGGGGAGAGATCACAAGGAAAGAGATCACTAAGGAAATGGAAACAATTATTAGAAACTATTATCAACAACTGTATGCCAATAAATTAAGCAACCTGGAAGAAATGGACGCCTTCCTGGAAACCTATGGACTACCAAGACTGAAACAGAAAGAAATTGACAACCTGAATAGACCAATAACCAGTAATGAAATTGAAGCAGTGATCAAAAACCTCCAGAAAAGCAAGAGTCTAGGGCCTGATGGATTCCCAGGGGAATTCTACCAAACATTTAAAGAAGAAATAATACCTATTATCCTGAAGCTGTTTTAAGAAATAGAAACAGAAGGAAAACTTCCAAACTCATTCTATGAGGCCAGCATTACCTTGATCCCAAAACCAGGCAAAGACCCCATCAAAAAGGAGAATTACAGACCAATATCCCTGATGCATATGGATGCCAAAATTCTCAACAAGATCCTAGCCAATAGGATCCAACAGTACATTAAGAAGATTATCTATCACAACCAGGTGGGATTTATTCCTGGGATGCAAGGGTGGTTCAACATTTGCAAATCAATCAATGGGATAGAACACATTAATAAAAAGAGAGACAAGAACCATATAATCCTCTCAATTGAAGCAGAAAAAGCATTTGAATAAATACAACATCCTTTCCTGATTAAGACTCTTCAGAGTGAAGGGATAGAGAGAAAATGCCTCAAATTCATAAAAACCATCTATGAAAAGCCTACAGCAAATATCATTGTCAATGGGGAAAAGCTCAGAGCTTTTCCCTTAAGATCAGGAACAGGACAAGGATGCCCAATCTCACCACTATGGTTCAACATAGTACTAGAAGTCCTGGCATCAGCAATCAGACAACAAAAAGAAATAAAAGGTATTCAAATTGGCAAAGAAGAAGTCAAACTCTCTTCACAGATGACATGATACTTTATGTAGAAAACCCAAAAGACTCCACCCCAAATTACTAGAACTCATACAGCAATTCAGTAATGTGGCAGGATACAAAATCAGTGCTCAGAAATCAGTTGCTTTTCTATACACTAACAATGTAGAAAGAGAAATTAGGAAATCAATTCCATTTACAATAGTGCCAAAACCCATAAGATACCTTGGAATAAACCTAACCAAAGAGGTAAAGGATCTATAATCTAAAAACTACAGAACACTTATGAAAGAAATTGAAGAAGACACAAAAAGATGGAAAAACATTCCATGCTCATGGGTTGGAAGAATAAACATCATTAAAATGCCTATGCTGCCCAGAGCAATCTATAATTTCAATGCTATCCTGATCAAAATACCAATGGCATTTTTCAAAGGGCTGGAACAAACAATCCTAAAATTTGTATGGAATCATAAAAGACCCTGAATCTCCAAGGAAATGTTGGAAAAGAAAAACGAAGCTGGGGACATAATGTTGCCTGATTTCAAGCTGTATTACAAAGCTGTGATCACCAAGACAACATGGTAGTGGCACAAAAACAGACACATAGATTAATGGAACAGAATAGAGAGCCCAGATTTGAACCCTCAACTCTAAGGTCAACTAATCTTCAACAAGGCAGGAAAAAATACCCAAAAGACAGTCTCTTCAATTAATGGTGCTGAGAAAATTGGACAGCTATACACAAGAATGAAACTCGACCATTCTCTTACACCATATGCAAAGATAAACTCAAAATGGAGGGGCGCCTGGGTGGCTCAGTTGGTTAAGTGACTGCCTTCGGCTCAGGTCATGATCCTGGTGTCCCTGGATTGAGTCCCGCACTGGGCTCCCTGCTCGGCAGGGTGTCTGCTTCTCCCTCTGACCCTAGCCCCTCTCATGTGCTCTCTCTCATTCTCTCTCTCTCAAATAAATAAAGAAAATCTTAAAAAAAAAAAAAAAACCTCAAAATGGATGAAAGACCTCAATGTGAGACAGGAATCCATCAAAATCCTAGAGGAGAACATAGGCAGTAACCTCCTCGACATTGGCCACAGCAACTTTTTTCAAGACACGTCTCCGAAGGCAAGGGAAACAAAAGCAAAATATGAACTTTTGGGACTTCATCAAGATAGAAAGCTTCTGCACAGCAAAGGAAACTGTCAACAAAACAAAGGCACAGAGTGGAAGAAGATATTTGCAAATGACCCCGCAATTGCACTACTGGGTATTTACCCCAAAGATACAGAGGTAATGAAAAGAAGGGCCATATGCACCCCAATGTTCATAGCAGAAATGTCCACAATAGCCAAACTGTGGAAAGAGCCGAGATGCCCTTCAACAGATGAATGGATAAAGAGGATGTGGTCCATATATACAATGGAATATTACTCAGCCACCAGAAAGGACGAATATCCACCATTTTCATTGACATGGGTGGAACTGGAGGAGATTATGCTAAGTGAAATAAGTCAAACTGAGAAAGTCATGTATCATATGACCTCACTGATGTGAGGAATTCTTAATCTCAGGAAACAAACTGAGGGTTGCTGGAGTGGTGGGGGATGGGACAGATGGGGTGCTGGGTGATAGACACTGGGGAGGGTATGTGCTATGGTGAGCACTGTGAATTGTGCAAAACTCTTGAATCACATTTCTGTACCTCTGAAACAAATAATACAATATATGTCAAAAAAAAGAAAAAGAAAAAGAAGATAGCCAGTGGGGAAGAATGAAGGGGGGGAATTGGAGGGGGAGACGAACCGTGAGAGACAATGGACTTTGAAAAACAAACTGAGGGTTCTAGAGGGGAGGGGGGTGGGAGGATGGGTTAGCCTGGTGATGGGTATTAAAGAGGTCACGTTCTGCATGGAGCACTGGGTGTTATACACAAACAATGAATCATGGAACACTACATCAAAAACTAATGATGTAATGTATGGTGATTAACATAACAAAAAAATAAATAAATATTAAAAAATGAATAAAATAATTTTTATTTAAATTTAAGTTAATATACAGTGCAATATTGGTTTCTGGATTAGAATTCATTGATTCATCACTTACATACAACACCCAGTACTCATCACAACAAGTGCCCTCTTCAATACCCATCACCCATCTAGCCCATCTCCAACCACCTCTGTCCATCAACCCTCAGTTTGTTCTTTATTGTTAAGAGTCTCTTATGGTTTGTTTCCCCCTCTCTTTTTTTCTCCTTCCCATATATTCATCTGTTTTCTTTCTTAAATTCCACATATGAGTGAGATCATATGGTATTTGTCTTTCTCTGAATAACTTATTTCACTTAGCATAATACACTCTAGCTCCATCCACATCTTTGCAAATGGTAAGATTTCATTCTTTTTGATGGCTGAGTAATATTTCATTGTGTGTGTGTGTATATATATATATATGTATATATACACCATATTTTCTTTATCCATTCATCAGTCAATGGACATTTGGGCTCTCTTCATAGTTTGGCTATTGTTAATAATGCTGCTATAAACATCAGGGTGCATGTACACCTTCCAATCTGTACTTTTGTATCCTTTGGGTAAATACCTAGTAGTGGAATTCCTGGGTCATAAGGTAATTCTATTTTTTAACTTTTTGAGGAACCTCTATACTGTTTTCCAGAGTGGCTGCACCAGTTTGCATTCCCAACAACAGTGCAAGAGGGTTCCCCTTTCTCCCCATCATTACTAACACTTGTTGTTTTTTTGTGTTGTTAATTTTAACCATTCTGACAGGTGTGAGGTGGCATCTCATTTTGGTTTTGACTTATATTTCCCTGATGATGAGTGATGTTGAGCATCTTTTCATGTGTCTGTTAGCCATCTGGATGTCTTCATTGGAAAAAAAAAAATGTCTGTTTATGTCCTCTGCCCATTTCTTAACTGGATTATTTGTGGGGGTTTTTGGGGGGGGCGGTGTTGAGTTTGATAAGTTCTTCATAGATTTTGGATACTAAACCTTTATTAGATATGTCATTTGCAAATATCTTCTTTCATTCCATAGACTGTCTTTTGATTTTGTTAATTGTTTCCTTCACTGTGCAGAAGCTTTTTATTTTGATAAAGTCCCAATAGTTAGTTCATTTTTGCTTTTGTTTCTTTGCCTCCAGTGATGTGTCTAGTAAAAAGTTCTTATCATGGAGGTCAAAGCAGTTGCTGTCTGTGTTCTCCTCCAGGATTTGATGGTTTCCTGTCTCACAATTAGGTCTTTCATCCATTTTGAATTTAAGGAATGAATAAAATGATATTTTAAATGAACCAACTGATATAGTAAAGTTGGACAAATATTTTAATATAATTTATGGTCACTTATCTTAAGAAAATATTCATTTTTCAAATTTGAAATAAGTTTCATGAAAAGAAACCATTCTATTGAAGTTAAACAATATCTTCTCAGATTATTAGAGCCAGTGTCGTCTAGAATTAATGTTCCATAGATTAAACTGATCACCTGGGATTTATATTCATTTTTTGAAAATAACTATTTGAATTAAACAATCTAAAAATAAGTAAAATGAGATACCTAGGAATAAACCTAACCAAAGAGGTAAAATATCTGTACTCTGAAAACTATAAAATACTGATGAAAGAAACTAAAGATGACACAAAGAAATGGAAAAAACAGTCCATGCTTATGGATTCAAAGAGAAAATATCATCAAAATGTCTATATTACCCAAAGCAATCCACACATTTTATGCAGCCCCTATCAAAATATCAACAACAATTTTCACAGAGCTAGAACAAACAATCCTAAAATTTATATGGAACCCCAAAAGAATAGCCAAAGCAATCCTGAAAAAGAAAAGCAAAGCTGGAGGCATCACAATTCTGGGACTTCAAGTTCTATTACAAAGCTGTAGTGATCAAGACAGTATGGTACTGGCACAAAAATAAACACATAGATCAATGGAACAGAAAAGAAAACCCAGAAATGGACCCACAACTATATAGTTAACTAATCTTCAACAAAGCAAGAAAGAATATCCAATGGAAAACAGTCTCTTCAACAAATAGTGTTGGGAAAACTGGACAGCAACATGCAGAAGAATGAAACTGGACCACCTTTTTACACAATACATAAAAATAAATTCCAAATGGATGAAAGGTGTAAATGTGAGACAGGAAACCATCAAAATCCTAGATGAGAACTCAGGCAGTAGCCTCTTTGACATTGGCCATAGCAAATTCTTACTAGATATGTCTCCTGAGGCAAGAGAAACAAAAGCAAAAATAAACTGTTGGGACTTCATTAAGATAAAAAGCTTCTGCACAACAAAGGAAACAACAAAACTAAAAGGCTTTAGTCTTTACTGTTTTCCACTCACATCAGTAATGTATATGGGATTCCAAATTGAGAAGATATTTGCAAGTGCCATATCCGATAAAGGGTTAGTATCCAAAATCTATAAAGAACTTAACAAATTCAACACCCAGAAAACAAATAATGCAGTTTAAAAAATGGGCAAAAGCCATGAATAGAATGAGACTTTAAAGTTGATTTCTTTCTTTCTTTAGAAAATATAAAGGAAAACACCTTTAATTTTTATAAAATATAGAGAGAGCTCCTTAATGAATAAAACATAAAGATTTTACATATATACATGTGTGTAATATGTAATATTACATTTATTACATACATTACATATATGCATATTACAATATTATATATTACATATATAATATTATATATATATAATGTGTGTGTCTGTATATATTTTTAAATTAAAAAATATATATATATGTATAATTTCACATTCTTCCTGGTTGTTTCTTTTTAAAATGTCAATTCATCTGACTCATGTTTTAAAACAAACAAGAAAGTATTTTCTATGAAATCTATACATGACCTATGTGAAAAATAAATCTTTTCACCTGAATGCAAGTACTTATTTGCAAACTAAATGTATAAGGAGTCAAGAACTCAAGCTAAAAAAAATTAAATGCATATTTAATTTTGAAATAGCATTAACTAGAGGTGCTTGGTGCCTCAGTCAGTGAAGTATCTGACTCTTGAATTCAACTTAGGTCATAATTTCGGGGTAATGAGATGGGGCCCCACATCTGGCTCCATGCTGGGTGTACAGCCTGATTAAGATCCTCTCTCTCCATATCCCTCTGACCCCTCCCCCCTGCTCACGCTCATTCTAAAAAAATTAAAAACAAACAAATAAATAAATAAATAAAATAGCATTAACTGTTCTTTAAAATTGTGGAACTAACTTAGTTTATGGTTCCACAATTCACTTTCCATTTATTTCCTTTTAATTGGTATCTCCTAATACAATATTCTTAGCATAGGAAAATATAACTATTAATAATTGGCATTGCTTTCAAGTACTTAGATGAAATTTTTCTTTAATTCTTAGCCAAAGGTGACAATCATCTGAGACTCAGATGCAAATAATGAAATAGCTTGTGGCACTATGCATATTTGGAGATTTTTTTTTTGGAGTCGCTGATCCAGTTTCAATGTGTAATGTGTTTGTTCACTATAGGGAACCATTTTTTTTGCCCCTCAAATTAATTTATGTAATGATCTCAGGGTCATGAGATTGAACCCCATGTCAGGCTGCATGCTCAGCATGGAATCTGCTTGTCCCTCTCCCTCTGCTCCTCCCTTGCTCGCTTGCTCTCTCTCTCTCAAATAAATAAATAAAATCTTTAAAATAAAACACACACAATGTTTAAAGGCAAATGTTACTTTTTTGCAGTAGAAATTGTCTTATTCTTCAGAAGACATTGGTGTGAATATGTGGATATAGTGTAGTGGGAAGGAATAAAAAGGGGAATTAGGATGCTAAAATGTCAGTGTTCATTGGTATTCAGGAATCTAATAGATCAGGTCACTACCTACTTCTTCTTAAGTGTTCCTGCCTGTTGCAACTTTCTTCCACTTTTTCCTGGAGGGAATCTGTAGAGATCTGTTTTCCAGTCTGTCTTGAAATGGAACACCCAGCTGGCAGAAGCAATGTGTCTAGGTGGGCTACAATTTGTTCTCTGGGAACACTATGCTGTAGGAACAACTCAGGCTCTTTGTCTGATCCCATATATTCCTCTTCTGAATGTAAGAGCTAGTGGAAGTAGGAAAATATGTCTCACTTTCACTGCATCCAGCTGACAAGAGAGATAGTACACAGTTGCCTAGGAGGAAAATCATTCTCTTTTGTAGCTGAGGCATCAGTACAATTTGTCCACAGTGTGGTATGTTGCAACTCAGTAAAAATCTTCAAGTCATCTACAATTTTTTATTAAAGAACTCTAAATTTCAAGGAATAAAGCCTGGCTTTACTTTTAATGACTCACTGCAAGATGGACCTAGGGTTTCCATTTGACTCTTAAAAGAAAAGAGGGCTGAAATTGCATGGCCTAGTCAGAGCTAATGTCAAATAGTTCAATATGTAGGTCCTTCATTTCAGAAATCTCAAGAGCACAGTATGTTGGCACAATAGCTGAATGCATAAGACATACATTAGCAGGAGATTTTGATCTCTCAGATAGTTGGTGCTAATCTAATAATTAGCAAATACTTCTACATCTAGTAAACTAATAGTAGCATAGGTAGCACTAAGTACAGACTTAGTATAATTTGTCATATTAGGTGTTAAATAAAAATATTAAGTTAAATAAAAATATTAATAATCATCCATATTTGGCATTTCCAGCTCTGAGTGCAATGTCAGGTATAAGATCACACAAACACTGATGATCAGGAGTTTAAAACTATTCTCATTTTCTGCATCAAGTGGTTGTTCCTTTACCAGATGATTCTCTTTAGTAACAAACATGCTAAGATATTCTTAACTTAAAAAAACACTCTATTGACCAGACACATCCATCCAATGAAAGCCCATATCACTGATCCTCTTTATAACAAAACACCTGCAAAGGGTTTCATGAAATTAATCTCTGTCCTTTCCTTATGTTCTCTCACTTTATTACAATTTTGCTTTAATTCACATACCATAGAATTTAATGTTTACACTTCAGTGTTTTTCAGTATATCCTCAAAGATGTGTAAACATCACCATTATCTAACTTCAAAAAGTTTTCATCATCGGAAAAAGATACTTCTTACTCATTAGTAGTCATTTACTAGTCTCTCACTCATCACAGTCCTTGGCAACCACAATCCATTTTATATTTCTATGGATTTGTCTATTCTGGCTGTTTAATGCAAATGAAAACATACAGAATGGGTCCTTTTGTGAATACCATCTTTTATACAGCATATTTCCAATGTTAGTACATGTTGCAGCATGTGTAAATAGCTCATTGTTTTTATTATCAAAATTGTATTGTATAGATAGATGTACCATATTCTGTTTATTCATTCATCAGTTGACATATATTTGGGCTTGTTTCTACTTTTTGCTATTATGAATAAGCTGCTATGAACATTCATACATATATTTTTATGTGGACATATTTCAATTCTTTTGGGTATAAACTAGGAGTTGAATTGCTGTGTCATATAATAAATCTATGCATAACATTTTGAAGAACTAAAAAATTGTCTTTCAAGGTGGCTTTACTGTTTTCCACTCACATTAGTAATGTATATGGGATTCCAAATTTTTCATATCCCAACAAGACTTATTATTTTCTGTCTTGTTTATTTTAGCCATTCTAGTAGATGTGAAGTTGTATCTCATTGTGGTTTTGATTTGCATTTCATTAATTACTAATGGTATTCAGCATTTTTATGTGTTTATTGGCCATTTGTGTATTTTCTTCAGAGAAATTTCTACTCAGAAATTTTTTAAGGATATTTATTTATTTATATAGAGAAAGAGAGTGCATGAGTGGGGGCAGGGGCAGAGGGAGAGAAAGAAAGAGAATCCTCAAGCAGATTCTCTGCTGAGCGGGAAGCCAGATGTGGGGCTCCATCCCAGGACCCTGAGATCACAACCTAAGCCAAAATCAAGAGTCAGATGTTTAACTGACTGAGGCACCCAGGTGCCCCTACTCAGACTTTTTTAAAATTGAGATGTGATTTATTGAATTCTAAGTATTTTTTTCATATATCCTAGACACAAATTCCTTATCAGATATATGATATACAAAGATTTACTTCCATTCCATGGGTTTTCATTTCACTTTGTTAGTGGTGTCATTCAAAGCACAAAGATTTTTAATTTTGAAGAAGCCAAATTTATCTGTTCTTTTGCTGCCTATCATTTTGATGGCATACTAAAGAAATCACTGCCTAACTCAAGGTCATGAAACTTACTGAGTTTCCTTTGGAGAGTTTTATAGTTTTAGTTCTTACATTTAGGTCTCTAAACCATTTTGAGTTAATATTTATATACTGTGTCAGGTAGGGATCTAACTTCATTATTTTGCATGGGATATCCAGTTGTCCCAGTACCACTTATTGAAAAGGCTATTCATTCTACAGTTCTACACTGCAAATAAAAATCAATTGGCCATTAATGAAAGTGTTCATGTCTGGATGCCTGGTTCTATTCCATTGATCTATATGTCTATCTGTTGCCAGTACCACACTGCCTTGATTACTGTAGCTTTGTGGTAAATTTTGAAATCAGGAAGTGTGAATCCCCAAACGTGGTTCTTTCTTTTCAAGGTTGTTTGAGCTATTATGGAGTTTTGCATTTTTTAATTCCATATGAATTTTAGAATAAGCTTGTTAATTTCTGCCAAAAATAAAAGCAAAAGGGGATTTTGAAAGGGATTACTTTGAATCAATTGATCAATTTGGAACAATTGTCATTTTTTAATTTTTTTAAAAGATTTTATTTATTTATTTGACAGAGAGAGATGGAACACAAGCAGGGGGAATGGGAGAGGGAGAAGCAGGCTCCCCAATGAGCAGGGAGCCTGATGCGGGGCTCGATTCCAGGACCCTGGGATCATGACCAGAGCTGAAGGCAGATGCTTAATGACTGGGCCACCCAGGTACCCCAGGACAATTGTCATCTTAACAATATTAAGTCTTCAAATCTATGATCATGGAATGTCTTTCCATTCATTTAGGTCTTCTTTAATTTCTGTAAAATGTTTTATTTGTTTTGTCTGTACGACTCTTGCATTTATTTGGTTAAATTTATTCCTAAGCATTTTATTTTTTTCTGCAATTGTGAATAAAGTTGTGTTTTCTTAATTTCATATTCATATTATTTATCACTAATGTATAGAAATAAAATTGTATATATTCATTGTGTATCCTGCATCCTTCATGAACTCATTATTTCTAAGCTTTTTTTTTTTTTTTTTTTGCAGATTTCCTAGTATTTTCTATTTACAGTATGTTATCTGTGAATAAAGATACTTTTCTTTCTTCTTTTCCAACCTGGATGCCTTTTATTTTATTTTTTTTTTCTTCCACTACTGTACTGGCTAGAATGTTTGACACAATTGAATAGATGTAGTAAGAGTTACTTATCTTGTTCCTGATCTCTGGAGGGATTTTTAAACTTATCATCCAGTAGGATGATAACTGTGGATTTTTTTTTTTTTTGAGACATCCATTTTCAGGTTGAAGAAGTTCCCTTCTATCCCTAATTTGTTTAGTGTTTTTATTATTAAAGAGTATAGTACATTGTCAAACGCTTTTTCTGCATCAATTGAAATGGTTATGTGGTTATTGTTCTATTACTAATATAGTGCATTATATTGATTTATTCTTATATGTTAAACCAACTTTGCATTGCTATGATAAATTCCACGTGGCTGTGGTATGTAATTATTTTTATGTATGGGTAAATTCAATTTGATAGTATTTCTTTATTGAAGTATAATTAACATACAATGTTATATTAGTTTCAGGTGTACAACATATTGATTTGACAATTCTATACATATACTCAATGCTCACCACCATAAGTGTAGTCACCATTTGTTACCATACAATATTATTACAATATTTTTAAAAGATTTATTTATTTGTTTGAGAGAGAGAGAGAGCGCGCACATGCACAAAGAGGAGAGGCAGAGGGAGAGAGAGAATCTCAAGCAGTCTCCCTGCTGAACACAGAGCCCAGTGCAAGACACAATCTAACAACCCCAAGATCATGACCTGAGCCAAAATCAAGAGTTAGATGCTTAGCTGACTGAGCCACCCAGCCACCCCTACAATATTATGGACTACATTTTCTATGCTGAACTTTTCATTTCCATGACTTATTTATTTTATAACTGGAATTTTGTATCTCTTAATCCCCCTTATCTATCTCACAATCCCCTCACCCATCTCCCTGCTGGCAACCACCAGTAGGTTCTCTGTATATAAAAGTCTGTTTTTTATTTGTTCATTTGTTTTTGTTTTGTTTTGTTTTTTGTTTTTGTGTGTGTGTGTTTTTTTTTTTTTTAGATTCCATATAAGAGTGAAATCATGTGGTATTTTTTTTCTCTGACTGACTTATTTTGTTTAGCATAATACACGTTAGCTCCATCCACATAGTGCACATGGCAAGATTTCATTTTTTTTGATGGTTGCGTAAAATTCCATGATATATATATCATATCTCCTTTATCCATTCATCGGTCAATGGACACTTGGGCTCTTCCCATAGTTTGGCTATTGTGGATAACGCTGCTATAAACATTGGGGAGCATGTACCCTTGAATCAGTATTTTTTTGTATCCTTCAGGTAAATACCTAGTAGTGCAATTGCTGGATCATAGAGTAGTTCTATTTTTAACTTTTTGAGGAACTTCCATACTGTTTCCCAGAGCGGCTGCACTAGCTTGCATTCCCACCAGTAGTGCAAGAGGGTTCCCCTTTCTCTGCATCCTTGCCAATATCTGTTGTTTCCTGTGTTGTTAATTTTAGCCATTCTGATGGGTGTGAGATGGTAGCTCATCATGGTTTTGATTTTTATTTCCCTGATGATGAGTGATGTTGATCATCTTTTCATGTGTCTGTTAGCCATCTGGATGTCTTCTTTGGAAAAAAAAAAGTGTCTGTTCATGTCTTCTGCCCATTTCCTAACTGATTTTTTGCTTTTTGGGTGTTAAGTTTGATAAGTTATTATATATTTTGGATACTAATCCTTTATCAGATATGTCACTTGTAAATATCTTCTCCCATTCCATAGGCTGCTTTTAGTTTTATTAATTGTTCCCTTCACTGTGCAGAAGCTTTTTGTTTTGATGATTTCCCAATAGTTTACGTTTGCTTTTGTTTCCCTTGCAATCTGGAGACGTGTCTAGTTAGAAGTTGTTATGGATGATGCCAAAGAGGTTTCTGCCTGTGTTCTCTAGGATTTTGATGGTTTCCTGCCTCACGTTTAGGTCTTTCATCCATTTGGAATTTATTTTTTATGTATAGTATATGAAAGTTGTCCAGTTTCATTCTACTGCATGTTGCTGTCCGGTTTTCCTAACACCAGTTGTTGAAGAGACTGTCTTTTATTTTTCCATTGGATATTCTTTCTTGCTTTGTCAAAGATTAGTTGACCCTATAGTTGTGGGTACATTTCTGGGTTTTCTTTTCTGTTCCATTGATCTATGTGTTTGTTTTTGTGCTAGTACCAAACTGTCTTGATTACTACAGCTTTGTAAGATAGCTTAAAGATCTTCTGGATAACTTAATGCAGCTTCTACATCAGCACTTGCTGCTTTACCTTTCACTTTTATGTTATGGAGATGGCTTTTTTTCCTTAAACCTCATGAGCCAACCTCTAATAGCTTAAAACTTTTCTCCTGCAGCTTTTTCACCTCTCTCAGCCTTCACAGAGTTGAAGAGAGTTAGAGCCTTGCCCTGGATTAGGCTTTGGCTTAAGGGAATGTTGCGTCTGGTTTGATCTTCTATCCAGACCACTAAAATAGTCTCCCTATAATCAATAAAGCTGTTTCACTTTCTTATCATTTGTGTGCTCACTGGAGGAGCACTTTTAATTTCCTTCAAGAACTTTTCTTTTGTATTTGCAACTTGGGTAACTGATTCAAGAGGTCTATCTTTAGGCCTATCTCAGCTTTTGACATGCCTTCATCACTAAGCTTAATCATTTGTAGGTTTTGATGTAAAGTAAGAGACATGCTACTCTTCTTTTCACTGAAACACTTAGAGGCCATGGGTTATGAATTGGTTTACATTCTCATTATTATTGTGTCTTAAGGAATAGGGATGTCCATGGACAGAAAGATAGACATAGAGGAATGGTTGGTTGGTAGAGTATTTAGAACACACACATCATTTTTTTAAAAGATTTTTATTTATTTATTCATGAGAGACACAGAGAGAGAGGGAGAAGCAGAGGGAGAAGCAGGCTCTCAAGGAGCAGGGATCCCGATGCGGGACTTGATCCCAGGACCCTGGGATCATGACCTGAGCCAAAGGCAGATGCTTAACCATCTGAGCCACCCAGGCGCCCCACACACATCATTTTTAAATTGTTTGCCATGTTATATGGGCACTGTTCATGGTATCCTAATGCAATTATAGCAGTAACATCAAAGATTGCTGATCATAGATCACCATAACAAATATTAAAATAATGGACAATTTTGAAATATTGTAAGAATTATGAAAATGTGACACAGAGACACAAAGTGAGAAATGCTGATAGACTTGCTTAATGCAGGATCACCTGCATTAAAATGATGCTGATAGACTTGCTTAATGCAGGATCACCACAAATCTTCAACTTGTAAAAATGCAATATCTATGAAGCACAATAAAGTGAACCACAATTAAATGAGGTATACCTGTAGTGAGCTAGTCTCTTTAGGAAACGAATTATCTCAGAAAAACCATCAGACACTACTCAAAAAAATATGATTTTTAAGTAACATTTAAGTTATTTACATTGGTATTATGATCATAAATCTAATTATTGTTGTACTTAAAACATTAAATATAGAAAATACAATTACTTAGGAGACAAGAAATGAAGATTTGTCTCCCACAATAAAATTGACTGCATAGCAAACGTAATGGTGAATATTCTCAATGTGGAGATAAGGGAAACAAAACAAAACAAAAAACAAAAATGAAATGTGTTACATTTACTTCTGAGTCCATAGGAAATCCCTTATGTACAAAAATAAATCTCCAGAACTGACTTCCACAACAATGTGAGTTTCTGTGTTTTTTTGTCAGTTTTCTTTTTGTTTTTTGTTTTGTTCTTTTTGTTGTCATTGTTTTGTTTTGTTTTGTTTTGTTTTGTTTTGTTTTGAGGAGGTGAAGTGAGGATTGGATAAAGTACTTTTCAGGGATCCTAATAACTCTTTACATAAGAAACTATCTGCTTTGCTTACATGTAGGACTTAAATTTGAATCATTACCAGACCATCTGGATTTCTCATTTAGTAATGTAGGTTCACAAGACAAATTATCTAAATAAAAGGAAGAACAATCATCTCTCTATATAATGATGCTTGTGCCTTTATGCATAGGTTCATCTATTCAATAATATTTAATAAATTCCTACAGTATATAAGACAATATTCCAACCACTGCAGCAGAAAGATTAAGCATGTACAGAAAACACAACAATGTAGTGTTGTGGTGGTATAAGAGGTTAAATATTTCAGTTCAGAAGAGGGGCAGATAATTTATTACTCAAAGAGAATGCAGAAGATTAGGGAGCAGGAGAATGCTGTTCTGTCAGCTATACTTGATGAAGCTCTAACTGGTCAATATAAGGTAGTTTGGAGAATGAAGTGCTTGGAAACAAGGAGACTAAACAGGAGGCTCTATAATGATGGTTTATATGAGAAGAATTTTATTTTTTTATTTTTAAAAATATTTTATTTATGTATTTGAGAGAGAAGGAACATGAGTGGGGGTAGGGACAGAGGAAGAGGGAGAAGCAGGCTCCCCACTGAGCAGGGATCCCAAGGTGGGGCTTGATCCCAGGACCCTGGGACCATGACCTGAGCTGAAGACAGACACTTAACTGACTGAGCCACCCAGGCACCCCAGCATGAGAGGAATTTTAGACTGAATATAGAATGGTAGCTGTGCAGATGAAAACTAGATTACAGGGCACCTGGATGGCTCACTCAGTTAAGCATCTGCCTTCAGCTCAGGTCATTATCTTCGGGTCCTGAGATCAAGTCCCACATTGGGCTCTCTGCTCAAGGGATAGTCTACTTCTCCTTCTCACTCTCCCTCCATACTCTCCCTCCCTCTCTCTCTCTCTCAAATACAAAAATAAAATCACCAATGAATCATTGAACATTACATCAAAAACTAATGATGTACTATATGTTGGCTAATTGAATTTAAATTAAAAAAATAAAACTAGATTACAGAAAGGAAAAAAAAAAACAAGGCATCACAAAGTTAAAAGAAGCAGGTCCTAACAGTGTTTGGATGTTGAATAATAATAAAGAAAAAAACTCAGGATATTTGGTAAGAAAAACATCTAATTAGCAAAAACAGGAAAGGCAGAAGAAGACACAAGTATGGGAAACATGGTGAATTTGATGACTGCTGAAAACCTAGGTTGGTAAGAACTGTTAAACCTGGTCTTCTGTCAAAAAGGTTCACCCCAGTCACCACAAGAATTCTGTTAACATTAGACTAATGAGGCTCTTACCTCATTCTATGCCCCAGAGGAGTTAAGTTGTACAAAATTCTGTCTTCAGCACTCTAGAACAAATTTGCTATTAAAGTGAATAGTGACACGTGACCCATGATGGAAAAAGGATTACAACTAAAAGTGTATTTTAAGTAGAGAAGGGTAAAAACGCTTTCTTCACATCTTTGTTTAACCTTCTGAGACTGCTGGGTTTCTAATACAAGAAATTTGGATTGAGAGTATCTATGAGCATATACCAGTGTTTGGTATGTGAGAAGAATGTGTTGCCATGGTTTATTTTCATTGTATAAATAATACAGGCTGAGTCAGAGGATAATACGAAAGTGAGAAAAGTCCTTAAAGAGAATTTCTATAGCTTTTCAATTCTGTAGCTTCTTAGTTCTCTCCTCTGCTTCAGAACCATGTGCATAAAGTCTATTCTTTCAAAAAAAAAAAATGAAGGAAATTAAGTTAGTGTTTACCTACTGTTAACTTAGCACTTTCTATCTGTGAGGATGTACCAGTAATCACAATACAAACTAAACTTTAAAAATTAATTCTTAAAAGTATAAAGGATAAAATGAAAATGTTAATTGAGGACACTCATTAATACTTCTATAATAGTGGTAAGAATCACCAACACAATGCTAAGAAAAGCTATCTTAATGAAAATGAGATAGTAAAACCATATTGATATACTGAAGAAGACCTTTGTAAAGAAAGACTGGTAAAAAATTATCCATGAAATTCAAGAAATATTAGTAAAAAAAGAAAAGTACTGGATAAAATCATTTATAATTTATGGGAGAAAAGTGGATTTGTTTGGATTATTTTTATATTTGACTGTAAGATATAGCTGACCTTTAGATTAAATTTTCTAGTGTCAGTTTCCCATTAATAATAAATGTTCCAAACCAGCTCTCAAGTAGACTTTCTCAACTTCTGATTTGGCATGTGGTATGCTCTTTGATTTTATGTCAGTTCTTTTTAAATATTCAAATGAAGCACACATTCAAACAAATATCATTACCTAATTCCAATTTAAAATTGTTTTAATTTAAATTTAGTTTGACAACTCTGAAAACAAGTTTTTTTTTTAAATCTAATCCATTTATTGGTATTAAGTTCCATAATTACTCTCTTTTATCTATCAGTTATTAAATCTCTGTGGTCTTTATAAAATGTTTCACAGATTAATGAATAAATTATTTAGCTTGAATATAATTTATGCAAGTTGTTTTAAATCTGTCAGTTGAATCAGAATTTACTTAAGTAAAATATTAGTATTTAAAATACTGTACCCCATCACTCCTTTTGAGTGTATTCCTTTCAAAATTGAGGCTGATGATCTGATGGATAGAAATGTAATTAAGAAAGAAGAAACCCTTAAAAGCCAAGAAGTACAGAGAAACAACCTTGGTTAGCCATCAAGAAGTGTGAGTTCAACATTCAACTCTACCAACTCTACTACCATAAGACCAAGATTTGGGAAACTTGCCATTACACTGGGTCATGTTCTATGTGAATTGATAATACTACATGGTTACCAAAGATGCTAGTGTCTTTTTGGTCCTCCTTCAATTACTTATGGTATCCAAAGCAAGAGAGTTAATGATTCATGTGTTCTTTCTGTCTCCTACTAATCTATCAATATACAATTTATTGTTATACTGTATATATACACACAGACATACACAGAGCATATGTGTCTATTATTATGCTTGTACATATATACATATTTGTGTAATATATACATATATATGTAAAATGTGTATAACATACACAATTTAATATAGTTTGACTCAATTCACATGACTAAGTTTAAATCTTGGTTCTAATTCTTACCTACTGTGTGACCCTGAGCAAATTAATTAATCTTTCTAAAACTGTTTTGTCACCTGTGAAATGGATATGATGATACCTCTTACATCATAAAATTATGAAGAATAATCAGCATAATCCTAGAGAACACTTAGCACACTAAATAGTATATAAATATGTAATGCTAGCTGTTTTATATACATGCACAAATGAAATAATCAAAAAAATTAAAAATCCACAATAAAAAGCCCAAATCTATTTTAAAAACCCAAAACTATTTCAGAAATACACATCATCAATTTTATGTCATAGTAACTCAAGAATTCCAATGAAATAGGCATTAAATTTCTGTTAGTGTCTACTGTGAGATCAACTATAGATTAGACTTTTGCAACATGATATAATGCTAGACAATAAACAATGAGCTAATTCTTAAGCTTTAAAAAATTAAACTAACTTATTGCTCTCTCAAAGTTGCTCTTGTGGATTAAGGGAAAAATATAGGACTCTCAGATTTAACTAAAGTGATTAGGTCATATCACATTCATATTTTGCAATTCAATGTAGGATTTCATTTGGAAAAATGCTTTATTGTTTTAATAGTTTGAAAGACATTACCAGGAAAACCATTTACTTATCCGATAAACTGAACAGTTATTTTGCTTCAGAGTGTGTTCCAGGCATCAGGAATATAACAGCCAATAGGACAAACAAACCCTAGTCTTTAGGAAACTTATACTATTGAGAGGATAACTCAAATTATCCATCATATTTTTTCATTGCTATAATGTTAAGTTGGTAGCAGTCTAAGAATTTCAGCTTGAAAAAAATATTAGACTTAATTTCAAAAGCTTTATTCTACATATGAATAAATGGAGGCTAAAAGATGGAAGAAAGACTCATTTAAGGTCACAGTCAGGACACAGCAGAGTTGGAATTAAAACATAGGCCAGATTCTCAGTCCAACATACTCAAATACTCTGCCTGTAATCAGCACATCTCTTTGGTTTCATTGTACCTTTTATTATCAGGAATTTGGAGGATTCTGACAGGAAATAGGCACAGCATCAGGAGGATACAAGTCTCTTAAAGATTAAGGATCATGTAAGATCACCACCCCTATAATAATGGCAGGAATATAAATAGCACATGATTTCTTACTCTGATTTGTAATTACTAAAAATCTGAGGTGTTCAGTATGATGGTATATAAAGTTGAGCTGAAATGGACTATTGTGACACACTACTCCAGATTTTTTTGGAGGGGAGAAAGTCTGTTTTGATCATAAATGCATAGGCATTTAGAATAGTATTTTCTGTCAACAATGAACACTGAAATATATTGTTTGGATTGGTTTTATTGATTCATTTTTCTAGTAATACTACAGTATTTGGTTTTCATTTGGATTTGCAAATGAATTACAGGGGAGATTGTGAGATTTTAGTTAACAATTTCCATAAACTTCAGTAACCAGCAACTGAATCTATCTGCTTATCTCCTTAAGCATAAATGTTTAAAATACATACACACATACAGAAAGAAACACAAAGACACAGAGATTACAGATAGATATTTTTCCCAGTTCTACTGAGATATAATTGACATGTAAATTGTATATGCTTAAGGGGTGCAACATAATGACTTGATATATGTATATATTTAAATATTTTGTTTTGATTTGCATTTACCTGATGATTAGTGATGTTGAGCACCTTTTCATGTACCTGTCGTCTATTTCTCTATCTTCTTGGGAAAAAAAAAATGTCTATTCAGATCCTTTGCTTATTTTTTACAATTGGATTTTTTTTTTTTTTTTTTTTTTTTTTTTTTGCTTTTGAGTTCTACGGGTTTCTTCTATATTTTGGATATTAACACCTTATCAGATACCTGGTTTGCAAATATCCTCATTCTGTGGGTTGCCTTTTCATTTTGTTGATCATTTCTATTGCTTTGAAAAAGCTTCTTAGTTTGATTAAGCCCCAACTGTTTATTTTTTTTATTTTGTTGTTTATGTGTTAGGTGTTATACCCCAAAAATCATGGCCAAGACCTATGTCAAAGAGCCTTTTTCCTGTTTTCCTCTGGGATTTTTATGGTTTCAGGTCTTATACTTAAGTCTTTAACCAATTTAAGTTAATATTTGAGTGGTGTCCAATGTTCATGACAGCAATGTCCATTTGGACATTTAGCCAATCCTGGAAGGAGCCAAGATGTCCTTTGACAGATGAATGGATAAAGAAGATGTGGTTTATATATACAATGGAATATTACTCAGCCATCAGAAAGGATGGATACCTACCATTTACATTGCCGTGGATGGAACTGGAGGGTATTATGCTCATTGAAATAAGTCAATCAGAAAAAGACAATTATCATATGGCTTGACCCATATGTGGAATATAAGAAATAGTGCAGAGGATCATAAGGGAAGGGAGGGAAAACTGAATGGGAAGAAATCAGAGAGGGAGACAAACCATGAGAAACTCTTAACTATGGGAAACAACTCTTAACTATGGGAAACAAACAGGGTTGCTGAAGGGGACCTGGGTGGGGGGATAGGGTAACTGGGTGATGGTCATTAAGGAGGGCACGTGATGTGATAAGGACTGGGTATTATACACAACTGATGAATTATTGAACACTACATCTGAAACTAATGAATTTAAATAAAAGATATTTGAGGGGTGTAAGAAAAGGGTCTAGTTTTGGGGCACCTGGGTGGCTCAGTTGTTAAGCATCTGCCTTCGGCTCAGGTCATGATCCCAGGGTCCTGGGATTGAGCCCCACATCGGGCTCCCTGCTCAGCGGGAGGCCTGCTTCTCCCTCTCCCACTCCCCCTGCTTGTGTTCCCTCTCTCACTGTCTCTTTCTCTGTCAAATAAATAAATAAAATCTTAAAAAAAAAAAAGAAAATGGTCTAGTTTCATTGTTTTGCATGTCAATATCCAATTTTCACAGCACCATTTATTGTCTTTTCTCCATTGAGTATTCTTGGCTCTATGTAAAATATTAGTTGACTGTATATATATGTATATTTCTGGGTTTTCAACTCTGTTCTATTGGTCTATGTGTCTGTTTTTTATGCCAGACCATACCATTTTAATTACTATAGTTTTATAATATGATTGCTATCAGGAAGTATAATGCTTTCAATTTGTTCTTTCTCAGTCTTGCTTTTGCTATTTAGGGTCTTTTCTATTTCTGTATGAATTTTATTTTATTTTATTTTATTTTATTTATGTTATGTTAGTCACCATACAGTACATCATTAGTTTTTGATGTAGTGTTCCATGATTCATTGTTTGCATATATTTCTGTATGAATTTTAGAAGTGTGTTTTCTATTTCTGTAAAATATGACAGTAGAATGTTTATAAGAACTGTAATGAGTCTATAGATGGCTTTGAGTAGTAGGGATATATTAACAATATTATTTCTTCTAATTCATGAATATGGGATATCTTTCCAATTGTTTGTGTCTTTTTTCAATTTCTTTTATAGGTATCTTGTAGTTTTCAGTGTAGAGAGATCTTTCACCTCCTTGGCTAAATGTGCTACTAATTATTTCATTATTTTTGTGTGTGTGTTACTGTAAATGGAATTTTTAAAAATTTCTTTTATAGATCATCCATTTTTAGTATATAGAAAGACTACTGATATTTGTATGTTAATGTTGCATTGTGAATATTTACTGAATTTGTTTATTAGTTTTCACAGTGTTTTGGTGGAGTCTTCAGAAATTTTTATATACAAAATAGTGTCATCTGCACTCAAACACAATTGTACTTTTTTTTTTTTTTTTCTGATTATGATGTCTTTTATTTTTTTCTTGCCTGATTGCCCTGGCAGAACTTCTAGTACTCTGTTGAATAGGAATGGTGAGAGTGCACACCCTTGTCTTGTTGCTGATCTTAGAGGAAAAACTTTTAACCTTTCATCACTGAGTATGATGTTAACTACAGGCTTGCCATATATGGTCTTCATTATGTTGAGGAATGTTTCTTCTATGCCCAATTTGTTATGACTTTTTAATCATGAATGGATATTGAATTTGTCAAGCACTTTTTCTACATCTCTGGAAGTGATTCTCTGATTTTTCTTTTCTTTTGTTCTATTAATGTGATGTATCACATTTTTTCCATTGCATATATTGAACCATTCTTGAATCCCAGGGAGGAATCCCACTTGATCATGGTGTACAATCTTTTTAATGTACTGTTGAATTCAGTTTGCTAGTAGTTTTTGAGAATATTTGCATCCATACTAATCAAGGATATTGGCCAGTAGATTTAATCTTATAGGGCTTTTATTTAGCTTTGGAATCAGGGTGACGCTAGCCTCATAAAATAAGTTTGGTATGCTCCTTCTTATTTATTTATTTTATTTTATTTTATTTTATTATTTTATTTTAATTCCAGTATAGTTGTGTATAATGTTATATTAGATTCAGGTGTAGAACATAGTAATTCAACAATTCAATACATCACCCAGTGCTCATCACAAGCTCACTACTTAATCCCCATCACCTATTTCACCTATCCATTCACCTACCTCTCCTCTGATAACCAAAAGATTGTTCTCTATAGTTAAGATTTTGTATCTTGGTTTGTCTCTCTCTCTTTTTCTTCCTTTGATCATTTGCTTTGTTTCTTAAATTCCACATATGAGTGAAATCATATGGTATTTGTGCAGTTCCGACTGACTTATTTAACTTAGCATTATACTCCCTATCTCCATCCATGTCATTGCAGTGGCAAGATCTCATTCTTTTTTATGCTTAGGTAATATATATATATATATATATATATATATATATATATACACACACACACACACACACATGCCACGTCTTCTTTATCCACTCATCTATCAATAGACACTTGAGCTGATTCCATAATTTGTTTATTGTAAATAATGCAGCTATAAACAGGGGACACGTATCCCTTTAAATTGGTGTTTTTGTATATTTTGGGTAAATAACCAGTAGTGTGATTACTGAATAAGAGGGCAGTTTGATTTTTAACTTTTTGAGGAACCTCCACACTGTTTTTAAGAATGGCTGCACCAGTTTACATTCCCACCAACAGTGAAAGAGGGCTCCTTTTTCTCCACATCCTCACCAACACCTGTTGTTTCTTGTGTTTTTGACTTGAGCCATTTTGATAGGTGTGAGGTGGTATTATAGTTTTGATTTCTCTTTCCCTGATGATGAATGACTTTGAGCATCTTTTAATGTTTCTCTTGGCCATCTAGATGTATTTCTTTGGAGAAATGTCTGTTTATGTGTTCAGCCTGTTTTTAATTGGATTTTGGGGGGGTGTTGAATTTCATAAATTTTTAAAATATATTTGGGGTACTAACTCTTTATAGATATGTCATTTGCAAATATCTTCTCCCATTTAGTAGGTTGCCTTTCAGTATTATTGACAATTTCCTTCATTGTGCAGATGTTTTTTATTTTGATGTAGTCCCAATAGTTTACTTTTGCTTCCATTTCCCTTGCCTCAGGAGACATATCTAGAAAATGTTGCTATGACCAATATCAGAGATATTACTGTCTTAGCTCTCTTCTAGGATTTTTATGTTTCAGGTTTCACATTTAGATCTTTAATCCTTTTTGAGTTTATTTTTGTGTATGCTGTAAGAAAGTGGTCCAGTTCCATTCTTCCACATGTAGCTGACCAGTTTTCCCAACGCAATTTGTTGAAAAAACTGTCTTTTTCCCATTGAGTATTGTTTCCTCCTCTGTTGAAGTTTAATTGACCACATAATCATGGGTTTATTTCTGGGATTTCTATTATGTCCCATTGATCTATGTGTCTATGTTTGTGCCAGTACCATCCTGTTTTGATTACTATATCTTTGCAATACAACTTGAGGTCTGGAATTGTTACTTTCAGGTTAGCTTTTCTTTTTCAAAATTGTTTTGGCTATTTGGAGGCTTTTGTGGTTCCATATAAATTTCAGAATTGTTTATTCTAGTTCTGTGAAAAATTCTCTTGGTATTTTGATAAGGATTGCATTAAATCAGTAGATTGCTCTAGGTAGTATAGACATTTTAACAATACTTGTTCTTCAAATCCATGAACATGGAATGTCTTTCCAATTCCTTATGTTATCTTCATTTCTTTCACCAGTGCTTTATAATTATCAGAGTACAGGTGTTTTATCTCTTTGGTTAGGTTTATTCCTAGGTATTTTACTATTTTTAGTGCAATTATAAGTGGGATTTTTTTTAAATTTCTCTTTCTGCTGCTTCATTTTTGGTACATAGAAATGAAATAGATTTCTTTACACTGATTTTGTATCCTGTGACTTTACCGAATTAATTTATCAGTTTTAGCAGTTTTTTGGTGGAGTCTTTTGGATTTTCTTTGTAGAGTATCCTGTCATCTGCAAATAGAGAAAGTTTTACTTCTTCCTTACCAATTTGGATGTCTTTTATTTCTTTTTGTTGTCTAATTGCTATGGATAGGACTTCCAATACTATGTTGAATAAAAGTGGTAAAGGTGGACATCCTTGTCTTGTTCCTGTTTTTAGGGGGAAAGATTTCAGATTTTACCCATTGACTATGATATTTAGTGTGGGTTTTTGACATATGGCCTTTATTATGTTGAGGTATGTTCCCTCAAAACCTAATGTTGAGGGCTTTTACCATGAATGGATGTGGTACTTTGTCAAATGGTTTTTCTGCATTTTTTGAAATTATTATATGGTTTTTGTCCTTTCTCTTATTGAGGTGATGTATCACATTGATTGATTTGTAAATACTGAGCAACACTTGCATTCCATGAATAAATCCCATTTGATTGTGGTGAATGACTTTTCTAATGTATTGCTGGATTCAGTTTCGTAGTATTTGTTGAAGATTTTTGTACTTATGTTCATCAGAGATATTGGTCAGTAGTTCTCTTTTTTGTGGTATTTTTATTTGGTTTTGGTATCAGAGTGATAGTGGCCTCATACAATGAATTCAGAATTTTTTCCTTCTTTTTGTATGTTGTTAGTATAGTTTGAGAAGAATTAAGTAATAACTCTTCTTCAAATGCTTGGTAGAATTCACCTGTGAAGTCATCTGGTCCTGGACTTTTGTTTGTTGGGAGTTTTTTGATTACTGATTCAAACTCTTTGCTGGTAGTTAGTCTTTTAAATTTTCTATTTCTTTCTGGTTCAGTTTTGGTAGGTTATATGTTTCTAGGAATTTTTCCATTTCTTCTAGGGAGTCTAATTTGTTGGCATATAGTATTTCATAATATTCTGTTATGATTTTTTATATTTCTGTGGTGTTGGTTGTTATTTTTTTCTCTTTTATTTGTGATTTTATTTATTTGAGGTCTTTCTCTCTCTCTCTCTCTTTGGGCGAGTCTGACTGGAGGTTTATCAATTTTGTTTTTTTCAAAGAACCAGCTCCCAATTTAATTGATCTGTTCTATTTGTTTTTGTTTGTTAGTTTTGTTTTGTTTTAGTTTCTATATCATTTATTTCTGTGCTAATCATTATTATTTCCTTCCTTCTTCTGGATTTGGGTTTTGTTTGTTCTTTTTCTAGCTACTTTAAGTATAAGGTTAGGCTGTTTATTTGAAATATAATTTCGATTTCTTCTTTGATTTCTTGCTTGACACATTCATTGTTTAGTAGCATATTATTTAACTTCCATATATTTGTGGTCTTTCCAGATTTTTTTCTTGTGGTTGATTTCTAGTTTCATAGCATTTTGGCCAGAAAAGATACATGGTATGACTTACATCTTCTTGAATTTGTTGGGGCTGCCTTTGTGGCTTAATATATGATCTATTCTGAGGAATGTTCTGTGTGCACTTGAAAAGAATTAGTATTCTGCTCTTTTAGGATGAAATGTTCTGAATGTATCTGTTAAATCCATCTAGTTCAGTATGTCATTCAAAGCCAATGTTTCCTAGATAATCTGTGAATTGATGTAAATGTGGTGTTAAAGTCCCCTACTATCATTGTATTATGACTGGTTAGTTCCTTTATATTTGTTATTGATTGTTTTATGTATTTGTGTGCTTCTATGTTGGCTGCATATATATTTGCAATTGTTATATTTCTTGTTGGATATTCCTTTGTCATTATATAGTTGTTCTTTGTCTCTTTTTATAGACTTTGTTTTAAAGTCTATTTTGGCTGCCCCCTCCTGAACTGCCCAACCACTTCATGCCCCCTCGGACTGGTGCAGCCTGACAGAGGGGAAGTGGCTGGCTCTGGGCCAGCTGGTGCCAGGATGAGGATGCTGGGAAGGGGTTGGGGCACCACTGGGGCCAAGAATCCCTCTCCTGGGCCCACTGGCCTCCATCCCCTACCTGCCCCACCCACCCCATGCCTGGCCGCTCTGCACTGCCCTGACCCCTGGCTGCTTCTGGAGTCCCAGGTGGACTTCCAATAGTAGTCAGACATTATCACCCTGCCATACTATAGAACCATGTTCATCAGATGAATTTTTTCAAGCCCTTAATCGTGCTGAGCAAACATCTAAAAAGATGGAAAACTATTTGAGACATAAAGAGTTATGTGATGTAATTCTAGTTGTGGTGATTGCAGAAATCCAGCTCATAAATTGGTGCTCTTGTCTGTCTCAGATTACTTTGCTGCCATGTTTACTAAAGATGTCAGGGAAGAAAAACAAGAAGAAATAAAAATAGAAAGTGTTGAACTAAATTCACTATGGTTCTTGATTCAGTATGCATATACAGGCTGCCTTGAATTAAAAGAAAATAATATTGAATGCTTACTATCTACAGCTTGCCTCCTTCACTTTCAGTTTGAGGAAGCTTGCTGTAAGGTTTTCATGAAACCGCTTTACCCATACAACAACCATCTTAGAATCTGTTCTTTTGCTGATGCCCAAGGTTGTACAGATTTGCATAAAGTGGCTCACAATTATACTATGGAAGGATTCATGGAAGTAATTTGAAACCAGGAATTGATATTATTACCAGCCAGTGAAATTTCAAAGCTCTTGGTGAGTGGTGACATGGGAACATACCTAATGAGATAATACTGAATGAACTTCTTACTTGGGTCCATCATGACTTGGAACAGAGACAGAAAGATCTCAGTAAATTTTGACTTATATTAGTCTACCTCTTCTTGCATCACAGATTAAAGAAAATAAAATTAGAAAAATCCTAGTAGACTTTGAAAAGAACTGTGCAATTAAGTAACCAGATGATTGACTTCAGGCCTGCACTCTCAAATATTTATTACACTATATTTGCATGATACTGAGAGACACGTAAAATTTCTGTTAACCAGGATATAGATGATAATCATAACCATAAGATCTTAGAGTGGAAGGGTAATCAGTTAGCCTAATACATATTGTACAAATGAAGTAACAGACCAAAAAGTAAAACCGTATGCACAAATCATAAAGTAATAGCATAAATTTCTGTCCTTCTGCATTGTAGTTTTATTTGCCTTTGCTGCTTGTCTAATCACTAAGTAAACTCTGCAGTAAATATTAAAGGGGATCCTTTAAGCAAAGAGAGAGGTCAAAAGTAACATAGACCAGAATGGAACAGAGATAATAATCAAAAACAGTGACATTACAGGTAATACAATGGTACTAAATTCATATCTTTCAATAGCTACTCTGAATGTAAATGGACTAAATGTTCCAATCAAAAGACACAGAGTAGCAGATTGGATAAAAAAAAAAAAAAGACTCATCGATACGCTGTCTACAAGAGACTCATTTTAGACCCAAAGACACCTCCAGATTGAAAGTGAGGGGGTGGAGAACCACTTATCATGCTAATAGACAACAAGCTGGGGTAGCAATCCTTATTATCAGACAAACTAGATTTTAAATGAAAGACTGTAATAAGAGATGAAAAGGGACACTATATCATAATTAAAGGGTCTATCCAAAAAGAAGATCTAACAATTGAAAATATTTATGCCACTAACATGGGAGCAGCCAATTACATAAATCACTTAGTAACAAAATTAAAGAACCACATTGATAGCAATACAATAATTGTAGGGTGCTCACAACAATGGACAGATTATAAAGCAGAAGATCAAAAAGGAAACAAGGGCTTTGAATGACACACTGGACCAGTTGGACTTCACAGATCTATTCAGAGTACCCCATCCTAAAGCAACAGAATACACATTCTTCTCTAATGTACATGGAAGAGTCTCCAGAACAGACCACACACTGGGTCACTAATCAGGTCTCAAGCAGTACCCAAAGAGTAGGATTATTCCCTGCATGTTTTCAAACCACAGTGCATTGAAACTTGAACTCAATCACAAGAGGAAATTTGGAAGGAACACAAATGCATGGAGATTAAAGAGCATCCTACTAAAGAATGAATGAATCAAACTGGAAATTAAAGAATTAAAAAATCATGGAAACAAAGGAAAATGAAAACACAACAGTTCAGAACATTGGGACGCAGCAAAGGCAGTCCTAAGAGGGAAGTATATAGCAATACAAGCCTTTCTCAAGAAACAAGAAAAGTCTCAAATTCATAATGTAACCTTACACCTGAAGGAGCTGGAGAAAGAACAGCAAATAAAGCTAAACCCAGCAGGAGAAGAGAATAATAAAGATTAAAGCAGAAATCAATGAAATAGAACCAAAAGAACAGCAGAGCAGATCAATGAAACTAGGAGCTGGTTCTTTGAAAGAATTCATAAGATCAATAACCCCCTAGCCAGACTTATCAAAAAGGAAAGAGAAAGGACCCAAATAAATAAAGTCATAAATGAAAGAGGAGAGATCACAATCAACACTGAAGAAATGCAAACAATTATAAGAATATACTCTGAGCAACTATATGCCATCAAATTAGGCAATCTGGAAGAAATGGATGCATTCCTAGAAACTTATAAACTACCAAAACTGAAACAGGAAGAAATAGAAAACCTGAACAGACCCATAGCCAGCAAGGAAATTGAAGCAGTAATCAAAAATCTTCCAACAAGCAAGAGTCCAGGGCCAGATGGCTTCCCAGGGGAATTCTGCAAAACATTTAAAGAAGAATTAATACCTATTCTTCTGAAGCTGGTTCAAAAAAAAAAGTAGAAATGAAAGGATAACTTCCAAACTCACTCTATGAAGCCAGCATTACCTCGATTCCCAACACCAGACAAAGACCCCACTAAAAAGGAGAATTACAGACCAATATCTCTAATGAACATGGATGCAAAAATTCTCACCAAGATACTAGCCAGTAGGATCCAACAGTACATTAAAAGGATTATTCACCACGACCAAGTGGGATTTATTCTTGGGCTGCAAGGGTGGCTCAACATCCACAGATCAATCAATGTGATACGCTACATTAATAAAAGAAAGAACAAGGACCATATGATCCTTTCAATGGATGCAGAAAAAGCATTTGACAAAGTACAACATCCTTTTTTAAAATGTTTTTATTGTTATGTTAATCACCATACATTACGTCATTAGTTTTAGATGTAGTGTTCCATGATTCATTGTGCATAACACCCAGTGCTCCATGCAGAATGTGCCCTCTTTAAAACAACATCCTATTTTGATTAAAACTCTCCACAGTGAAGGGATAGAGGGGACATACCTCAATATCATAAAAGCCCACAGCAAATATCATTCTCAATGGGGAAAAACTGAGAGTTCTCCCCATAAGGTCAGGAACATGACAGGGATGTCCAGTCTCACCACTGTTGTTCAACATATTACTAGAAGTCCTAGCCTCAGCAATCAGACAACAAACAGAAATAAAAGGCATCCAAACCAGCAAAGAAGTCAAACTCTCACTCTTTGTAGATGACATGATAGTCTATGTGGAAAACCCAAAAGACTCCACCCCAAAATTGCTAGATCTCATACAGGAATTCAGCAAAGTGGCAGGATATAAAATCAACACACAGAAATCAGTTGTGTGTCTCTACACTAACAATGAGACAGAAGAAAGGGAAATTAAGGAACCAATCCCATTTACAATTGCACCAAAAACCATAAGATACCTAGGAATAAACCTAACCAAAGAGGCAAAGGATCTCTACCCTGAAAACTATAGAACACTCGTGAAAGAAATTGAGGAAGACACAAAGAAATGGAAAAACATTCCATGCTCATGGATCGGAAGATTAAATATTGTTAAAATGTCTATGGTACCCAGAGCACTCTGTACATTCAATGCAATTCCTATCAAAACACCATCAATATTTTTCACAGAGCTGGAACAAATCATCCTAAAATTTGTATGGACCCAGAAAAGACCCTGAATAGCCAAAGGAATGTTGAAAAAGTAAAGCAAAACTGATGGCATCACAATGCCTGGCTTCAAGCTATATTACAAAGCTGTAATCATCAAGACAGCATGGTACTGGCACAAACATAGACACATAGATCAATGGGACAGAATAGGGACCCCAAAATGGACCCTCAACTCAATGGTCAACTAATCTTTGATAAAACAGGAAAGAATATCCAATGGTAAAAAGACAGACTCTTCAACAAATGGTGCTGGGAAAATTGGACAGCCACATGCAGAAGAATGAAATTGGACCATTTTCTTACACCATACACAAAAATAAACTCCAAAAGGATGAAAGACCTAAATGCAAGAAAAGAATCCATCAAAATTCTAGAGGAGAACACAGGCAGCAACCTCTTTGAACTCAGCCACAGCAACTTCTTGTTAGACACATCTCCAAAGGCAAGGGAAACAAAAGCAAAAATGAACTATTGGGCCTGTATCAAGATAAAAAGCTTTTGCACAGTGAAAGAAACAGTCAACAAAACCAAAAGACAACCTACGGAATGGGAGAAGATATTTGCAAATGTCTTATCAGATAAAGGGCTAGTATCCAAGATCTATAAAGGACTTATCAAACTCAACAACCAAAGAACGAATAATCCAATCATGAAATGGGCAGAAGACATGAACGGACATTTCTCCAAAGAAGACATGCACAGGGCCAACAAACACATTAAAAAATGTTCAACATTACTTGGTATCAGGGAAATACAAATCAAAACCACAATGAGAAATCACTTCACACCAGTCAGAATGATTAAAATTAATAAGTCTGGAAAAGACAGATGTTGGTAAGGTTGCAGAGAAAGGGGAAACTACTCACACCACTGGTGGGATTGCAAGGTGGTATGGAAAACAGTATGGAGGTTCCTCAAAAAGTTAAAAATAGAGCTACCCTATAACACAGCAATTGCACTACTCAGTATTTACTCAAAGAATACAAATGTAGTGATCCAAAGGGGCACCTGCACCCCAACATTTAGAGCATCAATGTCCACAGTAGCCAAACTATGGAAAGAGCCCAGATGTCCATTGACAGATGAATGGATAAAGAAGATATGGTAAATATACAATGGCATATTACTCAGCAATCAAAAAAAAAAAAAATGAAATCTTGCCATTTGCAATGATATAGATGGAACTAGAGGGTATTATGCTAAGTGAAATAAGTCAATCAGAGACATGTAATAATCATATGATTTCATTCATATGTGGAATTTAAGAAACAAAACAGAAGATCATAGGGGAAGTGGTGAGAAATAAAATAAGACAAAATCAGAGAGGGTGACAAACCATAAGAGACTCTTAACCAAAGAAAAAAACTGAGGGTTGCTGGAGGTGTACTGAGTGAGGGGATAGGGTGATTGGTTGATGGGCATTAAGGAGGGCATCTGATGTCATGAGCACTGGGTGTTTTATGCAACTAATGAATCCCTATACTCTACCTCTGAAACTAATAATACACTATATGTCAAGTAACTGAATTTAAATAAAATATTTTTTTAAATATTATTTTCAGGGAAACAAAAAACAGAAACAAATTTTATTCTTACAGAGCATGTGTTATATGCTAGGCATTGTGCTAGTAACTAAGGCTACAAAGATGAATAAGTTATGTTCTTGGCCCTTGAGTAGCTCACAATCAAGTGGGAGACATACGCGTAAAAATGAATCATTAAAATTGAGAAGGTTTATGAATCATGGAACACTACATCAAAAACTAATGATGTAATTTATGGCAATTAACATATCAATAAAAATTTAAAAAATAAAAATAAAAAAAGAGAAGTTTTAAATATAAGTGACAAATCACTTTTCCCTTTTTAAAGAAATATTATAACTATATTAATGTGGAGAATAGTTTGGAGAGTAATGAGGCAAGGAAGAGACCAATGAGTTTGCTAATATAATCATTCAGGTAAAGAATAATGAATGTCTGAACAAAGGCACTAGCAACAGGAATGAAGGGGAAGGGTGTGGATCTGAAATGTAGGACTATCAGGTGACCTCTTAGGAAAAGAGAAGCATTGGGGATTATCTGGCATGATGACAGTATTAAAATATGAAGTCCTGTCATGTGGAAAAAGATTTATTCTTTTTTTTTTTTTTTTCCTGGTAGTGTATCAGACATCTAGATTTCAGGAGGGCAGATAACTGGGAGGCACAACAAAGGAAAAATCAAGCAGCTCTCTCATTAAACACTTCATGTAATTGGAGAGATTTAGAATAGAGTACGAATGAACATTTAGCTACAAATGTTGTAAAGAGTATTCATACTTTTTGTATGGAATTAATCTAGACTGCTTCTGGCCCCAGCCAAAAGTCGTCTTATTTCCTTAACAGGCCTTATATTTTTCTACTTCTATGCCTTCGTATTAACCCACGTCATTCCCATTTGGTGTAAAAAGTGACTGAAATATGTTAAGTATATTTCTTCAAATTAGTATATAACCCTGATTTAAAGACGGATGGGACGTTTTAGCAGTCTAACATAATCTTTCTCTGCTGTTACTGATTTATTATTTTATTTTATAGATCAACCACCAAACTTTTTTTTATATCATTATCTTTTTAAATTCCAGCTTTATTGGAGTATAATTGACAAATAAAATTGCAACACATTTAAAATGTACATTGTAGTGATTTGATACATGTATACATTATGAAAGGATTCCCCTATCTAGTTAATTTTCTTTTTTTTTAAAGATTTTATTTATTTATTTGACAGAGAGAGGGACAGCGAGAGAGGAAACACAAGCAGGGGGAGTGAGAGAGGGAGAAGCAGGCTTCCTGCCAAGCAGGGAGCCCAATGCAGGTCTCGATCCCAGGACCCTGAGATCATGACCTGAGCCAAAGGCAGACGCTTAATGACTGAGCCCACCCAGGTGCCCCTGTTAATTTTCTTTTTAAATGATAAATTTATAATATATTGCTTTAGTATGTGATTTTGGAAGATAGAAAATTTAGGTATACTGTTTAGAATAATGTTATTCAAGTTTCTTCTTGGGTATTTGGGATTTTCCATATGTGATAAACTAAATTGTGTCTCCTCAAAAATTCATATGTTGAAGCCCTAACCTATATATGACTGTGTTTGGAGATTGGTTCTTCAGAGAAGTAATTAAGGTTAAATTAAGTCATAAGGGTGGGGCTCTAATCCAACAGGATTGAAGTCTTTACAAGGGGAGGCACCAGAGGTGTATCTCTCTCTCACTCTTTGAGCAGAGAAAAATTAATGTAAGGACACAAGAAGGTGGACATCTAAAAGTTAGGAAGAGAGCTCTCATGAAAAACAGAGCTCTGTTGGACCTTGATCTGGGACTTCCAGCCTCCAGAACTGTGAGAAAATAAATTTTTGTCATTTAAGCCACACAATCTGGCATTTGGTTATGGTAGTCTGAGCAGACTAATACAGATTTTGATACTATGAAGTGAAATGCTACTGTAACAAATACCTAAGAATGTGGAAATGACTTTGGAATTGGACCTTGGTAAAGACTTGGAGTTTGGGGTTACATTCCAGAAAAATTCTACACTCCTTGAAAGGTCTGTTGTTAGAAATATGAATGTTAAATGCAATTATAGTGAGATTCAGATGGAAATAGTAAACATGTTATTAGACAATGGGGGAAATTTTATAAAGTGACAAGGAACTTAGCTGAATTGTATTCTCGTGTTTTGTGGAAGGTAGAATTTGTGAACGATGAAATTGAATATATAACTTAGATTTCTAAGCAAAATGTTGAAGATACAGCCTTGCCTCTCTTGTTCATAGTAAAAATGTGAGGAGAGATAAATTAGAGTTGTTAAGCAAAGAGGGATCAGAACTTGAAGATTTGGAAAATACTCAGTTTATCCATATTACAAAATAATGAGAAAGTGTGTTCTGAATATATAATATTAAGTATGTGGCTAAATCATAATTTGATAAGGAGATGAGTATGGATCTGTACCACAGTTCTAATCAGCCATTTTAGCCAGGGCCAGGAGTAGAGATGGGATTATGCCAGCAGAGACTTGGCTGATTTGCACCAAAGGGAACAGAGATGGGATAAAACAGAGGAGGCTTTTGGATTTCTGAGATTCCACAGGATGAGACAATAAAGTTATTCTACTACAAAGGAATGCTATTCTTCAAGAAAAGAGAAAAGGGGTAGCTGGGTGGCTCAACTGGTTAAGCATCCAACTCTTGATCTCAGTTTAGGTCTTGAGTTCAAGCCCCACATTGGTCTCCATGCTGGGCATGGAGCCTACTTTAAAAAAGAGAGAGAGAGAATGACCCTGACTGTGATTTAGATAATTAGGGCTCCCTCCTTGGTATCAACAGGTGGGGTCACAGCCTCCATCTCAGCAGGTCTGGCTACTGCCACATGGAGAAGGGAGGATAGGGCTGACATCTAGGAGTATGGGGGTAATGCTGCTGACATGGTGGATCTGGAGGACAGAGCAATGAATCACACAGAATTATTCTTGAGACTTAGAATCTAATGGAATTTGTCTTGCTAGGTTTGGGACTTCCTTGGAACCTGTCACCCCTTTCTTCCTTCCAATTTTTCCCTTTTAGAATGGGAATGTCTATCCTATTCCAGTCAAATTATGTCCTACCATTGTATTTTGCAAGCACATAACTTGTCTGGTTTCACAGGTTCACGGCTGGAAAGGAATTTTGCCTTAGGCCAAATTCTTATATTTTATTTAGATGACATTTATATGAGACTTTGAACTTTAGACTTTAAAGTTGATAATGGGGGGGGGGGGTGGAGCAAGATGGCGGAGGAGTAGGAGACCTGGATTTTGTCTCCTCTCTAGAATTCAGCTGGATAGGGATCAAACTATTCTGAACACCTACAAACTCAAAAGGAGATCGAAGAAAAGAAGAGCAACAACTCTCATCAGAAAAGCGACCACTTTCTGGAAGGTAGGACGTGTGGAGAAGTGAATCCGAGGCGATATTCGGGAGGATAGACGGCGGGGGAGGGGCCTGGGTTGGCTGCTTCTGGCAAGTGATAGAGCCACGGAGCACAAAATCGGAACTTTTAAAAGTCTGCTCCGCCGAGGGACGTCACTCTGGTGGCTAAGCAGGGGGTGGAACCCCCTGGGACAGTGTGGTCTCAGGACCTTCGGGGTCACAGAAAGACCGGGGGTGCCTGAGTGTGGCAGAGCTCCCAGGTAACGGAGCAGGGAAGCCGGCTGCAGAGGCAGAGCCCAGGCGCGGGCTCTCAGCTCAGGGTTGCCATAAACCGTGATCCGCGGCACAGTCGGGCCCCTGCTCCTCCAGCAGGGACCCAACAAGCGGCAGATCCGGGGAGACTCACCTTCCTTCCCCGGGAAGAGCCACACGGGAGTGCACCACAGGGATCTGCTGGGTTTGGAGACTCCACCCGGAGTCGGGTGCCAGAGATAGAAACGCGTGGTCACAGGCCGGGTGAGCACGGAGTGCAGCCGGAGACCGGGGAGCCGGGAGTGACTGACGGCTTTTCTCTGGGGGCTCACTGAGAAGTGGGGCCCCGAGTTCTCGGCTCCTCCTAGGCGGAGATTGGGAGGCTGCCATTTTCACTCTCCGCCTCCAAAGCTGTACGGAAAGCTCGCAGGGAACAAAAGCCCCGGGGAGCAAACCTGAGCAGATTACTTAGCCGGGAGGGGGCAAGGGCAGAGCAATTCCAGCTCTGGCAGAGACATTTGGAAACCACGGCAACAGGCCCCTGCCCAGAAGATCAGCGAGAACAGCTGGCCAAGACCAAGTTTACCAATCAATGAGAACGGCAGAACTCCAGCGCTAGGGGAATACTGCACATAGAATTCATGGCTTTTTTACCATGATTCTTTAGTCTTTCAAAGTTAATTTTTTTTAACTGTCTTTTTTTCTTTTTTTCCTTTTTTTTGAATTTTTCTTTTTCCCTTTTTCAACCAACATCTTATCAACCCCTTTAAAAAAAAATTATTTTTCATTTTTAGAGTCATATTCTATCCCTTCATAGAAGTTACCCGTATTTTTGGCTTATATATATAAGTTGTTCTCTCTTTAAAATTTTGAGATAGTTTCTTCTAACAGATTAAAATATACCCTAAATCTCTAGTGTATGGTGTTTTCTATTCCCCTGCCTGATAACATCCTCTCCCTTTTTTTTTTTCTTTTCTTTTTTTAAATCCTCTTCTTTCTTTTTTCAAACAACTTCTTATCAACTCCTTTTATAAAATTTTTAAAAATTTAAATCTTCACAGTCATATTCCATCCCTTCATCATATCAACCCTTATTTTTGTACATATATAAGTTTTTCTTTCTTTAAAAATTTGGGAGGCACTTTCTTCTAAAAGACCAAAATACACCCCAAATCTAGTGTGTGGCACTGATCTATATACCAGCCTGATCATATTTGATCACATTCTGTTTTTCTTTGTTGTTGTTGCTGTTTTGTTTTGTTTGTTTTTGTTTTTATCTTTATCTTTTTCTTTTTCTTTTCTTTTTTTTTCTTTTTCTTTTTTCTCTCTTTCCGTTTCTTGTTCCACTGCTTCAGGTCTTTTCTGATCTGTTTAGAGTATATTTTCTGGGGACATTGTTACTCTGTACCATTTTGTTCTCTCATTAATCTATTCTCCTCTACACAAAATGACAAGACAGAAAAAATCACCTCAACAAAAAGAACAAGATGTAGTACCGACTGCCAGGGACCTACTGAATACGGACATTAGTACGATGTCAGATCTAGAGCTCAGAATCATCACTTTAAAGATACTAGCTGGGCTTGAAAAAAATATGGAAGTTATTAGAGAAACCCTTTCTGGAGAAGTAAAAGAACTAAAATCCAACCAAGTAGAAATCAAAAAGGCTATTAATGAGGTGCAATCAAAAATGGGGGCGCTAACTGCTAGAATAAATGAGGCAGAAGAGAGAATCAGTAATATAGAAGATGAAATGATGGAAAATAAAGAAGCTGAGAAAAAGAGAGATAAACAACTACTGGATCACGAGGGCAGAATTCGAGAGATAAGCGATACCATAAGATGAAACAATATTAGAATAATTGGGATCCCAGAAGAAGAAGAAAGAGAGAGAGGGGCAGAAGGTATAATGGAGCAAATTATAGCAGAGAACTTCCCTAATTTGGGGAAGGAAACAGGCATGAAAATCCAGGAAGCACAGAGAACCCCTCTCAAAATCAATAAAAATAGGTCAACACCCCGACATCTAATAGTCAAACTTAGGAGTCTCATAGACAAAGAGAAAATCCTGAAAGCAGCTCGGGAGAAGAGATATGTAACCTACAATGGTAGAAACATTAGATTGGCAACAGACCTATCCACAGAGACCTGGCAGGCCAGAAAGGACTGGCAGGATATATTCAGAGCACTAAATGAGAAAAATATGCAGCCAAGAATATTCTATCCAGCTAGGCTGTCATTGAAAATTGAAAGAGAGATAAAAAGCTTCCAGGACAAACAACAACTAAAGAAATTTGCAAACACAAAACCAGCCCTACAAGAAATCTTGAAAGGGGTCCTCTAAGCAAAGAGAGAGCCGAGAAGCAACATAGACCAGAAAGGAACACAGACAATATACGGTAACAGTCACCTTACAGGCAATACAATGGCACTAAATTCCTATCTTTCAATAGTTACCCTGAATGTAAATGAGCTAAATGCCCCAATCAAAAGACACAGGCTATCAGACTGGATTAAAAAACAAGACCCATCGATATGCTGTCTGTAAGAGACTCATTTTAGACCCAAAGACACCCCCAGATTGAAAGTGAGGGGGTGGAAAACAATTTACCATGCTAATGGACACCAAAAGAAACCTGGGGTGGCAATCCTTATATCAGACAAATTAGATTTTAAACCAAAGACTGTAATAAGAGATGAGGAAGGACATTATATCCTACTTAAAGGATCTATCCAACAAGAAGATCTAACAATTGTAAATATCTATGCCCCTAACATGGGAGCAGCCAATTATATAAGGCAATTAATAACAAAAGCAAAGAAACACATCGACAACAATACAATAATAGTGGGGGACTTTAACACCCCCCTCACTGAAATGGACAGATCGTCTAAGCAAAAGATCAACAAGGAAATAAAGACTTTAAATGACACACTAGACCAAATGGACTTCACATACATATTCAGAACATTCACCCCCAAGCAACAGAATACACATTCTTCTCTAGTGCCCATGGAACATTCTCCAAAATAGATCACATCCTAGGTCATAAATCAGGTCTCAACCAGTACCAAAAGATTGGGATAATTCCCTGCCTATATTCAGACCACAATGCTTTGAAACTGGAACTCAATCATGAGAGGAAAGTCGGAAAGAACTCAAATACATGGAGGCTAAAGAGCATCCTACTGAAGAATGAATGGGTCAACCAGGAAATTAAAGAAGAATTAAAAAAAATACATGGAAACCAATGAAAATGAAAACACAACTATTCAAAATCTTTGGGATGCAGCAAAGGCAGTCCTAAGAGGAAAGTATATAGCAATATAAGCCTTTCTCAAGAAACAAGAAAGGTCTCAAGTACACAACCTAACCCTACACCTAAAGGAGCTGGAGAAAGAACAGCAAATAAAGCCTAAACCCAGCAGGAAAGAGAAATAATAAAGATGAGAGCAGAAATCAATGAAATAGAAACTAAAAGAACAGTAGAACAGATCAACGAAACTAGGAGCTGGTTCTTTGAAAGAATTAACAAGATTGATAAACCCCTGGCCAGACTTATCAAAAAGAGAAGAGAAATGACCCAAATCAACAAAATCATGAATGAAAGAGGAGAGATCACAACCAACACCAAAGAAATACAAACAATTATAAGAACATATTATGAGCAACTCTATGCCAGCAAATCAGATAACCTGGAAGAAATGGATGCATTCCTAGAGATGTATCAACTACCCAAACTGAACCAGGATGAAATAGAAAACGTGAACAGACCTATAACCACTAAGGAAATTAAAGCAGTCATCAAAAATCTCCCAAAAAACAAGAGCCCAGGGCCAGATGGCTTCCCAGGGGAATTCTACCAAACATTTCAAGAAGAATTAATACCTATTCTTCTGAAATGGTTCCAAAAATAGAAATGGAAGGAAAAGTTCCAAACTCGTTTTATGAGGCCAGCATTACCTTGATCCCAAAACCAGACAAAGACCCCATCAAAAAGGAGAAATACAGACCAATATCCCTGATGAACATGGATGCAAAAATTCTCACCAAAATACTAGCCAATAGGATCCAACAGTACATTAAAAGGATTATTCACCACGACCAAGTGGGATTTATCCCTGGGCTGCAAGGTTGGTTCAACATCCGCAAATCAATCAATGTGATACAATACATTAACAAAAGAAAGAACAAGAATCATGATCCTCTCAATAGATGCAGAAAAAGCTTTTGACAAAGTACTGCATCCTTTCTTGATCAAAACTCTTCAGAGTATAGGGATAGAGGGTACATACCTCAATATCATAAAAGCCATCTATGAAAAACCTACAGCGAATATCATTCTCAATGGGGAAAAACTGAGAGCTTTCCCCCTAAGGTCAGGAACGCGACAGGGATGTCCACTATCACCACTGCTATTCAACATAGTACTAGAAGTCCTAGCCACAGCAATCAGACAATAAAAAGAAATAAAAGGCATCCAAATTGGCAAAGAAGTCAAAATCTCACTCTTTGCAGATGATATGATACTTTATGTGGAAAACCCAAAAGACTCCACCCCAAAACTGCTAGAACTCATACAGGAATTCAGTAAAGTGGCAGGATATAAAATCAATGCACAGAAGTCAGTGGCATTCCTATACACCAACAACAAGACAGAAGAAAGAGAAATTAAGGAGTCGATCCCATTTACAATTGCACCCAAAACCATAAGATACCTAGGAATAAATCTAATCAAAGAGGCAATGATTCTCTCCTCAGAGAACTATAAAATACTCATGAAAGAAATTGAGGAAGACACAAAGAAATGGAAAAACGTTCCATGCTCATGGATTGGAAGAACAAATATGGTGAAGATGTCAATGCTACCTAGAGCAATCTACACATTCATTGCAATCCCCATCAAAATACCATCCACTTTTTTCAAAGAAATGGAACAAATAATCCTAAAATTTGTATGGAACCAGAAAAGACCCCGCATAGCCAGAGGAATGTTGAAAAAGAAAAGCACAGCTGGGAACATCACAATTCCAGACTTCCAGCTCTATTACAAAGCTGTCATCATCAAGACAGCATGGTACTGGCACAAAAACAGACACATAGATCAATGGAACAGAATAGAGAACCCAGAAATGGACCCTCAACTCTATGGTTAACTCATCTTTGACAAAGCAGGAAAGAATCTCCAATGGAAAAAAGACAGTCTCTTCAACAAATGGTGTTGGGAAAATTGGATAGCCACATGCAAAAGAATGAAACTGGACCATTTCCTCACACCACACACAAAAATAGACTCCAAATGGTTGAAAGACCTCAATGTGAGACAGGAGTCCATCAAAATCCTAAAGGAGAATACAGGCAGCAACCTCTTCGACCTCAGCTGAAGCAACTTCTTCCTAGAAACATCACCAAAGGCAAAGGAAGCAAGGGCAAAAATGAACTATTGGGACTTCATCAAGATAAAAAGCTTTTGCACAGCAAAGGAAACAGTCAACAAAACCAAAAGACAACTGACAGAATGGGAGAAGATATTTGCAAATGACATATCAGATAAAGGGCTAGTATCCAAAATCTATAAAGAACTCATCAAACTCAATACCCAAAGAACAAAGAATCCAATCAAGAAATGGGCAGAAGACATGAACAGACATTTTTCCAAAGAAGACATCCAAATGGCCAACAGACACATGAAAATGTGCTCAATATTGCTTGGCATCAGGGAAATCCAAATCAAATCCTCAGTGAGATAACACCTCACACCAGTCAGAATGGCTAAAATTAACAAGTCAGGAAACGATAGATGTTGGCGGGGATGCGGAGAAAGGGGAACCCTCCTACACTGTTGGTGGGAATGCAAGCTGGTGCAGCCACTCTGGAAAACTGTATGGAGGTTCCTCAAAAAGTTGAAGATAGAGCTACCATATGATCCAGCAATTGCACTACTGGGTATTTACCCCAAAGATACAAAAGTAGGGATCTGAAGGGGTACGTGCTCCCCAATGTTTATAGCAGCAATGTCCACAATAGCCAAACTGTGGAAAGAGCCAAGATGTCCATCGACAGATGAATGGATAAAGAAGAAGTGGTATATATATACAATGGAATATTATGCAGCCATCAAAAGGCATGAGATCTTGCCATTTGCAACGACGTGGATGGAACTGGAGGGTATTACATTGAGTGAAATAAGTCAAACAGAGAAAGACATGTATCATATGATCTCACTGATATGAGGAATTCTTAATTGCAGGAAACAAACTGAGGGTTGCTGGAGTGGGGCGTGGGGTGGGAGGGATGGGGTGACTGGGTGATAGACACTGGACACTGAGGAGGGTATGTGCTCTGGTAAGCGCTGTGAATTGTGCAAGACTGTTGAATCTCAGATCTGTACCTCTGAAACAAATAATGCAATATATGTTAAGAAAAAAAAAAAAAAAGAAGACGAAGAAGGTAGCAGGAGGGGAAGAATGAAATGGGGGAAATCGGAGGGGTAGACCAACCATGAGAGACGATGGACTCTGAAAAACAAACTGAGGGCTCTAGAGGGGAGGGGGGTGGGAGGATGGGTTAGCCTGGTGGTGGGTATTGAGGAGGGCACATTCTGCATGGAGCACTGGGTGTTATGCACAAACAATGAATCATGGAACACTTCATCTAAAACTAATGATGTAATGTATGGGGATTAACATAAGAATAAAAAATAAAAAAAAATAAAGTTGATGCTGGAATGAGTTAAAATGCTGTGCTGTTTGGATGGAATGAACATATTTTGCATGAAAGAAAAACAAGACTTTTGTGAGACTAGATAGTGGAATATTATGGACGGGATGGTGTTCCTCCCCAGGTTCAAATGTTGAAGACTTAATCCCCAATGTGACTATATTTGGAGATAGGGCCTTTAAGGAGGTAATTAAGTTCAAATGAGAAAATAAGAGTGAGGCCATATCTTAGAGGATTAGTGACCTTATAATAAGAGAAAGAACAGGGAGGCTGAGTGGCTTAGTCAGTTAAGCATTTGCCTTTGGCTCAGGTCATGATCTCAGGGTCCTGGGATAGAACCTGTTTCTCCCTCTGCCCTTACCCTGTTCATGCTTGCTCTCTGTCTCTGTCTCTCTCTCTCTTTCTTAAATAAATAAATAAAATCTTTTAAAAAATTAAAGAGCAGAGATCTTGCTCTCTTTTTGTGTGTACATAAAATTTCATGTGACGACACAATGAGGCAGCAGCTATTTGCAAATCACAGTCTTCACTTGCATTCAAACTCTGCCAGACCTTGACCTGTGACTGCTAGCCCCCAGAATTGTGAGAAAATAAATTTCTTCTAAGATATGTGGTCTGTGGTATTTTATTATGGCACCTCCATAATAATAATACACCATGTCTTCTCTTTTCTTTTCTGAATTTTCCATTATTTTATAACAATAGTATCTGGCTCCCTTTCTTGTCTCTATGTCTTCCAAAACCTTTTATATAAGTGGAGAAATAGGTGAAGAGATTTCCTTTGTCATGATAGAAACTTTTATACACTTTTCCTTTTATCCACTATACGTTTATATTGACTATGTCCCTTTGTATTATTATTTTTAAAAAATCTTGGCCATTCATAAATAGAACAAAAATGAAATCAGAGAAGGCAGAGAATGGTAATAACTAGCCATTTGGGCTTTTGGTGGTTTTGCCTTGAGAGGGCATGTATTGCTTTCTTGGAAAATCTCTCGATAGAGATTAATACTGGAAGGCATAGTGCCATCTGTTAGAAAGGCAGCAGGAATTATGAGGAAACCCTATGACAGTTCAAATGGCAGTTATTATACAGTAGTTTTCTTAGCAGCTTTGTTACTTTCTGCCTTCTTAGAAGGAAAGAGATATTTTCTATTTTTATTCTGAAGGATGTTTTTCATCTTCTTAAAATACTACCATCAGCAATATAGCCAATATTTTTCTCTAGTATAGTCAATATGAATGTTAATATCTTATAGACAATTCAACATCAAGAGATTGAAACTTCTCCTGTCAGATGTTTCCACTGTTTTCAAAGATAGGCTAGACTCAGTGGGTACAGTGTTCAGATTCTAGATTCACTAAATAGTTGGTTAGCTGCTTACTGACATTTTTCATCCACAAACCAAGAAATTATCTTTGATACCTTACTCATATACATGGAGTTTAATGGGGAAAGAAGCAAAGCAAAGATCTTTTCCAAGACTGGAGTAGAGCTTCTACAAGGATATTCAGAAATAGAATTCCATTTTCTCAAACACCTAATCTATAGATCTAGTGTTCCCACCACATTTTTTTTTTTTTGGTCTGAGACTAAATAGAATTTTAATTACACTTAATGGTCAAGACTTGTGTGAATCTCAAAAGGATTGTGGAGTGTATTTATTTTTTTATTGCTGTATAACAAATTACCACAAAGTTTGCAACTTAAAACAATAATATGTTTTTATTTGCTTACAGTTCTGTGGGTCAGAAGTTCAGGTGGTATCATCTGGCTTCTCTATTTACAGTCTATGAAGCTGAAATAAAATTGTTAACTGGATGGACTCTTACCTTGAGGCCCTGTGGAAGAATCCAATTCTGAGCTCATTCAGATTGTTGGCAGAATTCAGGCCATTGGAATTGTAGGATTGAAGTACTCACTTTCTTGCTGTCAACCAGGAACTGTTCTCATCTCATAGAGACCATTCTTGGGTCATTTTCCTATGATCCCCTCCCTTTCAGCAATGGAGAACCTCCTTAATGTCAAGTCCTCTCACACTTTGAATCTTTCTGAAATCTTATTCTGCTACTGTCCAGATAAAACTCTCTATTTTAAGGGCTTATATGATAGCTTAGGCCCACCTGGATAATCTTCCTGAGATCAACTAATAGTAACCTTAATCACATATGCAAAATACCTTTTGTCAGATAGCATAATAGAATCAAGATAGTAACAAAAGAGGGACAAAGGTCATGGGGCTATCTTAGAATTCTATCATACAAGACAATAACAACAAAGAATACTAAAGTAAAGGAATAAAAGAAAAACAGTAAAAATAAGCTGAAAGCAAAAGACAAACTGAAGAAAAATTCAGATTTCAGATTTTGAAGTATGGTAACATTTGGAAGCAGGGAAAAATGTGTATTTTTGTAAATACCCTTATGAGTTAGGTTCAATGTTATTTTTTTAATTGACAAGCATAATAGATGAAGATTTATTCTCAGTATGGAGTCTACTAGACAAATTGTTAATTGTTTCCATATCTTGGCTATTGTGAATAATGATGAAATGAACATCAGAGTGCAGATATCTCCTTAAGATAGTGATTTCATTTCCTTTGGATATATACCCAGAAATGGGATTGCTGAATCATATGGTATTTCTATTTTTAATTTTTTGAGAAACTGCATACTGTTCTCTATAATAGCTACACTAATTTACATTTTCAATAGCAGTGCACCAGGGTTCCCTTTTTTCCATATCCTTGCCAGAATTTATCTTTTGTCTTTTTTATAATAGCCATCCTAATAGATCTGATATGTCATTGTGGTTTTGATTTGCATTTCCCTGATGATTAGTGATGTTGAGCACCATTTTATATAATTGTTGGCCATTTGTAGATCTTTAAAGAAATGTCTATTCAAGTCCTCTGCCTATTTTTAAATCAAATTTTTTAAAGATTTTTTATTTATTCATTTGAGACACAGAGATACAGAGACAGAGAGAGAGCATGAGCAGGGAGAGAGGCAAAGGGAGAGGGAGAAGCAGGCTCCTCGCTGAGCCAGAAGCCCGACATGGGGCTCGATCCCAGGACCCTGGGATCATGACCTGAGCCGAAGGCAGACGCTTAACCGACTGAGCCACCCAGGCGCCCTTTAAATCAAATTTGTTAATACTGAGTGTATGAGTTCCTTATGCATTTTGAATATTAATCTCTTATCAGATATATGATTTACATATATTTTCTCCCATTTTGTAAGTTGCCTTTTCATTTGTTGATAGTTTCTTTTGCTCAGAAGAAACTTTTAGTATAATGCTGTTCCACTTGTTGATTTGTACATTTTTTGCTTGTGCTTTGGGAAATAATTATCAAGACTTTATTTTTTCTTCTAGAAATTGTGTGGTTTCAATCTATGTTTATGTTCTTAATCCAGTTGGAGTTGATTTTTATAAGTGGTATTAAGATTAGGGTGCAATTTTATTCTTTTTCATGTGAATATTCATTTTTCTCAGCACCATTTATTGAAGAGACTACCTTTTTTCTATTGAGTATTCTTGGCTCCCTTGTCAAATAGTACTTGACCACATATGCAAGGGTTTATTACTGGGATCTCTATTCTGTTTCATTGATTTAAGTGTCTATGTCAAACCCATACTATTTTGATTACTACAGCTTTGTAATATATTTTGAAATCAGAATGATAATACTTCCAGCTTTTTTCTTTTTGAAAATTGCCATTTTTCTTCTGTTTCTGTGAAAAATCTGGCCTTCATTTGTGGGATGTAGTTCCAAAAGCAATTTAATTTCAGAGCTGTTGAGGTTTTTGTTTTTGTTGTTGTTTTGTTTGTTTTTAAAGATTTTATTTATTTGACAGACAGAGAGAGTCAGAGAGCAGGAACACAAGCAGGGGGAGTGGGTGAGGGAGAAGCAGGCTTCCCGCTGAGCAGGGAGCCTGATGTGGGCTCGACTCCAGGACCCTGGGATCATGACCTGAGCCGAAGGCAGATGCTTAACGACTGAGCCACCCACGCACCCTTGTTTGTTTGTTTTGATCTGCTATTTTATGTTCTGCTGCTGGAGTGCCCATTTGGTTCAACTTGTTTTGTCTGAAGAAAGAAAGATGCTTTGCTGGTCCAGGATGAGTATTGTGGGATCCACTTGTTGGATCTTTCCACCCCTTGCTTCCTAGTGTTTCTAGGTTGTGGTAGAGATAGTGAGGAATAGCTTCAGGCCCAGCAGGGAAGGAAAACAGCCTCCCACCCTACATTCTCTTATTGTTAGAAGGTTACATATCCATCTTTCTTGTTCTTGCTTCTGCACTCACTTGGTGTTGTTAGCAGGACTTTTGTTAAATTTATGAAAGGAATTGGCCTATCTGACCTGTTTTCTGTTGGAAAGTTGCAGGTTGAGAAATGTTAAGGCTGAATCAACTTTTCTGGGTGGGATGGTGTAAGAAGTCTTGCCACTTGTTCTTCCAATCTGGGGTTCCAAACCAATTTGTCTTCCTCTTTCTTTTCAGTTTTCTTTTTGTTGTATCTTGCATAATTTCCAAGGTTTGTAATTATACTTTATAGAGAGAAACAGGGAGAAATAAGTCTATATTACCATGATCAGGCCAGAAGTCATATATATTTTTAAGTGTTAATTTTTGTTTTCATTCCTTAAAATTTATGCATTATGAGAAGATTAAGAAAATGAAATGTCACAACAAAAGTTAAATTTAGAAGTTTTCTAAATTATACTGTTTGTAGATGTTTCCTTCTTAATTTTAATTCATTTATGTACTTACCAGATTATTATTTAGAAAAACTATTATACCAGACTGTTACTAAAGGACCAAGTTCAAATAGGTATAAAAATGATTGCATTGTTTTGTTCAATATTTTCTAAATAATTGTGCTTTATTATTTAATATTTTATCCTTTTATTTCATATTGACATAATTATATTTTCACTTTCCCCATTTCTTTTGGGGCTATACTTCTATAATCCATATGAATATGATAATAAATGTGTCATGTCATGCACAAGAGTTTGTTTGTTTTTTTTTAAAGTATTCTCTCCAAGTGTCAAATGTTCTATATATGGTCAGTGTGCTATGTATGCCACTGCTCGTTTCTTAGTCTGCAGTTTTTATATTCATTCACTCAGTAATTCATTCAACACATATTTACTGCATCACTTTGATGTGCCAGGCACTGTGACTCATGTTATGTATGAGGAATAAAAACATTAATCAAGTGATTCCTGACTTTAAGGAGTTTGGACTCTAGTAAGAGAGGCACAGATATAAATGGACTAGTTTTAATACAGTATAAAGGGTGTTCTGAAAGTGATAGACACAGAACCAAAGAGAAAGCTTATCAAACAAGATTATAAATAGTGCAAATAATGGGATGCTCCCCAGAATATGTGATATATGGGTTGAGAATTTAAGTATACCCAGACATAATTAATGTGAAATATATACATTAATGATATTTCAGGTAGAAGGAATATCACACAAAAGCAGCAGTCACAAAATGACATACAATTTTCAGGGCATATTAAGTAATTTGGAGCACTTGCAGCAGGGAAGTGACAAGAGATAAAGACATAGAGGTGAGCAAGGATTAAATCACTCAGTATCAGTTATGTCATGTTCAAGAGTTTGTACTTCAGTGATAGGAAAATGAGATATTAAAAGTATTTAAGTAAGGAGCATCTGGGTGGCTCAGTTGGTTAAGCATCCAACTCTTGGTTTCAGCTCAGGTCATGATCTCAGCATTCTGGGATTGAACCCTGCATCAGGCTCCCTGCTCGGTGGGGAGTCTGCTTGTCTCCCTCTCTCTCTGCCCCTCCCCCTTCTTGTGCTCTCTCTCTCTCTCTCTAAATAAACAAATCTTTAAAAAAAGTATTTAAGTAAGAAAAGAGATGTTATAAGATCTGCATTATAGAAATATAAGTGTAGAGGATGGATTGGAGAAAGTCATAACTTGAGGCCAGAATACCTGTTAGCTTAGTTATGTAAGAGAGATGACCTGACTTAAGGTGATGAAAGTGGAATTAGAGAGAAGTAGATGGATTCAAAACCTTTTTCAAATGTGTATTTGAATTAGCAACTGAATTAAGTTGTATTTCAAATAGAGCTTAGTGAAGAGTTAAATGTGATGAGTAAAGGAGAGGTAGGACTCTAAGAAGATTCTTTGTTTTCTGAATTTAATGGAGGATTATAGTGCCATTCACCAAGACAGGAAAGTGGTTTGTGCTTTCTTATTCCAGGGCCCCATTGTTGCTGATCAGTCTTCCTGCTAGAAGCATTTTTAACTTATTTTTTCACAGCTGCTTCACCTTCCTTAGAAGTCTTACTTATGCTTTAAGATGCTTTTGATGTTTGTGTCTTTTTCTCCAAACAATTTCATATTTTCATTATTAATGTTTCGTTTTTATTATGTTTATAATATCACATAATATACCCCATATGGATTTTTTGTACCTTAATATCAATTATCATTATTTTTCTTATGTATTAATTTGCTTTATATTAATTTTCTAAAATAGATTTTAAACATCTTGGAAGCAGGAACTATAATACTCAAAACAGCACCTATTAGAGAGTAGGTATTCAATGCATGTTTATTGAATAAATGAACAGATTAATAAATAAATGAAATTAGTTATAACTGCATATACACCAGAGTAGTAGTAATAGCATCAAAGGTTTTTTTTCCTAGTAGAGGATATTCTAGATGTTTGTCACATAGAAATGTTGAAAACTATTCTTCATATAGAATACACACCACAGCACACACAAACACAGACACACAAAATAAATAACACTACCCCTGCCTAAATGATAACTACAATAGAAATCACTCTCTATATAATTCTCTTCTTTCAAGTCATGCTTACAAAGCAACATTATTTTCTATTCAAAACCTAAACCTGCCATAATTTTAAGAATATCAAAGGACTAAAGACTTAAATCAATGATTATTCATTACCAGGAATGATTAAAGCTTTTTTTTTCTATTTCGCCCCTGCCTGAATCAAATTCTGTAGATAGCACATATTCATAAAGATTCAAGATAATTCAAGTGTTGACTTGTAGGGGCATCCTTAGAGATGTTAAGTTAACCATGAGAGACTATGGACTCTGAGAAACAAACAGGGTTTTAGAAGGCAGGGAGGAGGGGGGATTGGTTAGCCCGGTGATGGGTATTAAGGAGGGCATGTACTGCATGGAGCACTGGGTGTTATACAAAAACAATGGATCGTGGATCACCACATCAAAAATTAATGATGTACTGTATGGTGACTAACATAACATAATAAAATTTAAAAAATAAAATAAAATACATTCCCTCTCCAAAAAAAATAATAATAATGTAGTCCAGAAACAATGTACTGTAAGCATAATATGAATTATTTACACCCATATCACTAATACCATTCTGTCTCCAAAACTTGTCTATCTTCAGGTGTCACAGATCAACTTTATGATACAAGATACATATCTTTGGTTAAGCGAGATACTCTGATTCACAAATGTCACTTTCTTTAATATTGTTTTCTCAGATTTGGGGTCAGTTCTCTTGATTATCTTCCTGATAGTAGACATATTCTCTCACAAGTTAAAACTGCAGTCTGTGACAATGGAAGAAGATAACATGTATCTACTTCACAGAGATGAATTTATATGTAATTATGATTAGCACAGTGCTCTCAACTACTGACACCAAGATGAATGCAATAATGTCTATTCTACTATTCTACTACACATCTATTCAGCTTTTCTTTTATTTTTCAAGTTTTTATTTAAACTCCAGTTAGTTAACATACAGTGTAATTGTGGACATTGCTGCTATAAACATCAGGGTGCACATACCCCTTCGGATCACTACATTTGCATCTTTGGGGTAAATACCCAGTAGTGCAATTGCTGGGTCATATGGACAGCCAAACTATGGAAAGAGCCAAGATGTACATCGACAGATGAATGGATAAAGAAGATGTGAGATATAGATAGATAGATAGATAGATAGAGATATATAGAGATATATATATGCAAAAGGTTTTAGAATTATTATTTTCTTTTTAGCATTTTAATTTGTGGAGTAAAGACTTTTAAGAAAAAAGATGAATGGATAAAGATGTGGTGTATATACACAATGGAATATTATGCAGCCATCAAAAGGAATGAAATCTTGCCATTTGCAACAACGTGGATGGAACTGGAGGGTATTATGCTGAGCGAAATAAGTCAATCAGAGAAAGACATGTATCATATGACCTCACTGATATGAGGAATTCTTAATCTCAGGAAACAAACTGAGGGTTGCTGGAGTGGTGGGGGGTGGGAGGGATGGCGTGGCTTGATGATAGACACTGGAGAGGGTATGTGCTCTGGTAAGCACTGTGAATTGTGTAAGACTGTTGAATCACAGACCTGTACCTCTGAAACAAATAATACGTTATATGTTAAAAAAAAAAAAAAAAGAAGAAGAAGATAGCAGGAAGGGAAAAATGAAGGGGGCGGGGAATTGGAGGCGAGACAAGCCATGAGAGACTATGGACTCTGAGAAACAAACTGAGGGTTCTTGAGGGGAGGGGGGTGGGGGGATGGGTTAGCCTGGTAATGGGTATTAAAGAGGGCACGTACTGAATGGAGCACTGGGTGTTACATGCAAACGATGAATCATGCAACACTACATCAAAAACTAATGATGTAATGTATGGTGATTAACATAACATAATTAAAAAAATACAGTGTAATATTAGTTACAGATGTAGAATTTAGTGATTCATCACTGTAATACTGAGTGCTCATCACAAGTGCCCTCTTTAATACCCATCACCCATTTAACCAAAAACATTTGTCACCAGAGCAATTATTTGGTATATTTGCTTTTGCAATGCCCCCTTAACTTTCTACCACATACAGTTTATATTCTTTTTGCAAGTCCACTCTTCCCTTGGGTCTCTCTCTCTCTCATGTAACATGGTGTTATGTTAGACTAATAAGTCTCTCACGTATTTTTAGCATCTCAATTTTTTCTTTTCAGTTTCATTATTCATAATTTTCCCAATCTATCATGCCCTCCATTCACACTAGATTACTTGACATTTTTTTAGAGGTGGGGAGGGGCAGAGGGAGAGAGAGAGTATTAAGCAGACTCCCTACCACTGTGGAGCCTGATGTGGGGCTCAATCTCATGACCCTGAGATCATGACCTGAGCTGAAATCAAGAGTCAGACACTTAACTGACAGAGCCACCCACGTGCCCCAACATTTGTTGATATGATACATTCTTCATGCTTTCTTATTTTTGCCCATGCTATTATTTCTACCAGAAACTCACTTTTTTCCCCTTTTTCTGTTTTGCCAACTTATATGGTTTCTTTTGTAAAGCCTTCCCCAGATATTTAGGTAACAACAATTACTACTTCATCTTTGTTTCCATGACACTTTTTTTCTGACCTTATTGAGGTATAATTGACAATTAAAAATTGTATACATTTGAAGTATACAACTTTATACATTGATAAATATCAGTAAATAAACATTAAGAAATTATCATCAAAATCAAACTAGTTAACATATCCATTACCTCACATAGTTACCATTTTCTTTGTGTGTGTGTATGCATGTGTGTATGCTTAGGACACTTACATTCTACCCTCAACAAATTTCAAGTATACAATTCAGTGTTTTTAACTATAGCCACAATGTTGTACATTAGATCTCCATAGCTTATTAATTTTGCATAATTGAAACTTTATATCCCTTGACAAATATCTGCTCATTTCCCCCTCCTCCACCCAGTCCCTGGGAATCACCATTTTATACTCTGTTTCTATGACTTTCACTATTTTATTTTATTTTATTTATTTAATTTTATTTTTTATATAAAACAGATTTTATATATGTTTGTATTAATGAAAATTGAATAAGGGCTATTGTTAAATTCTTATTTGTTTGTCTCATTTTACAAATTCATTACCCAGATCAGTGATTTGGTATAATCTCATATCTTTAGCGATAAAGTTTTCTGAGGTCAGAGGTATTTTTTCAGACTTTTACCCATATCCTAATTATGTGATATATGGGCTGAGGATTTAACTAGGATTTAACACTAGTTGCTGTGGCCTCTTGTGATCCACTATTTTAATTTCTACATATAAATGACATCATGCAGGATGTATCTTTCAGACTCCTTAACAGAATGTTCTCCAGGCTCATACACATTGTTGCAAAAGGCAAGATACATTTTCTTTATCCATTTACTCATCGACATTTATGTTGTTTCCGTATCTTGGCTATTGTGAATGATGCTGAAATAAACATGAGAGTGCAAATATCTCAAGATACTGATTTCATCTGCTTTAGATACATTCCCAGAAGTAAGATTGCTGGATTATATGGTAAATCTATTTTTAATTTTTCGAGAAATCTCCATATAGTTTTCCATAATGGTTGTACCATTTTACATATCCAACAACAGTGTAAAAGTGTTCTCTTTTCTACACATCTTAACCAACACTTCATATCCTTTGCCTTTTGATAATAACCATCCTAACAGATGTGAAGTTATATCTCATAGTGATTTTGAATTATATTTTACTGATGACTAGTGATGTTGATCACTTTTTCATAACCCTCTCATCCATTTCTATCCCTTCTTTTAAGAGATGTCTATATAGGTCCTGTGCTCATTTTTTCATTGGAATATTTGGGCGTTTTTGCTATTGAGCTGTCTGAATTTCTTACATATTTTGGATATTAACCTCTTAACACATAAATGGTTTGCAAATATTTTCTCTCATTCTGTCAGTTGTCTCATTGCTGTATTGATTGTTTCCTTTGCTGTGCAGGAGCTTTCTAGTTTGATGCAATTCCGCTTGCCTATTTTTTGGTTTTGCTGCCTATGCTTTTGGTGTCAATTCCCCAAAAATATCATTGTACAGACCAATGTCAAGAAGCTTTTTCCCTATGTTTTCTTTTAGACTTTTTATGGTTTTAGGTATTACATTTAAGTATTTCATCCATTTTGAGATTTTTGTATATGGTGTGAGATAAGGATCAAATTTTATTTTTCTGCATGTAGATATCCAGTTTTCCTAAGACCACTTATTGAAAAACTGTCCTTTTCCTATTGTGCACTCTTGGTACTCTTGTCAAAATTCAGTCAACCATAGATGTGTGGATTTATTTCTGGGCTCTCTTCTGTTCTACTGGTCTATATGTCTATCTTTATGCCAGTAGAATACTCTTTGGATTACTATGGCTTTGTAATATAGTTTAAAATCAGGAAATATGAAGCTTCCTTCTTTGTTCTTCTTGCTCAATATTCATTTGACTTTTAAGGGTCATTTATGGTTTCATGTAAATTTTAAGTTTTTTTTTTTTTTTTTCTATTTTGGTAAGAAATGCCATTGTGATTTTGCTAGACTTTTCATTGAATCTGTAGATTGCATTGGGTAGTATGGACTTTTTTAAAAAACTTAATTTAATTTTATTATGTTATGTTAGTCACCATACAGTACATCATTAGTTTTTGATGTAGTGTTCCATGATTCATTGTTTGCATATAACAATCAGTGCTCCATGCAATACATGCCCTCCTTAATACCCATCACTGTGCTAACCCATCCCTCCACCCCTCTCCCCTCTAAAACCCTCAGTTTGTTTCTTGGAGTCCATAGTCTCTCATGGTTCATCTCCACCTCTGATTTCCCCCCCTTTATTTTTCCCTTCCTTCTCCTAATGTCCTCCATACTATTCCTTATGTTCCACAAATAAGTGAAACCATATGATAATTGACTTTCTCTGCTTGACTTATTTCACTTAGCATAATCTCCTCCAGTCCCAACCATGTTGATGTAAAAGTTGGGTGTTCATCATTTCTGATGGCTGGATAATATTCCATTGTATATATGGACCACATCTTCTTTATCCATTCGTCTGTTGAAGGACATCTCAGTTCTTTCCAGAGTTTGGCAATTGTGGACATTGCTGCTATGAACATTGGGGTGCATATGGCCCTTCTTTTCACTACATCTGTGTCTTTGAGGTAAATACCCAGTAGTGCAATTGCTAGATCATAGGGTAACTCTATTATTAATTTCTTGAGGAACCTGCACACTGTTTTCCAAAATAGCTGTATCAACTTGCATTCCCAACAGTGTAAGAGGGTTCCCCTTTCTCCACAACCTCTCCAACATTTGTTGTTTCATGCCTTGTCAATTTTTGCCATTCTAACTGGAGTAAGGTGGTATTTCAATGTGGTTTTCATTTGAATTTCCCTGATGGGTAATAACAATATTAACGCTTCCAACCTATGGACATGGGGTGTCTTTCGATTTATTTGTGTTTTATTAATTTCCTTCATCTTCATCAAAGTTTGCCAATTTTCATTGTACAAATCTTTCATCTCTTTGATTCTTTATTCCAAATTGATCCTTTGTGTTGTTATTGTGAATGAGTTTGTTTTCTTAATGTTCCAAAAAGTCAATTGTTTGTGTATACACACATAACTGATTTTTTGTATGTTAACTTTGCATGCTGCAACTTTGCTGAATTTCCTAGTTCTGACAATTTTTCTGTTTAGTTTTTAAGGTTTTCAACATGTATAATTATGACATCTATAAGCAGAGATAATATTACTTCCTTATTTCAAATTTGGATTTTTTTTTCCATCTAATTGCTCTGGCTAGACTTCCTATGTTGAAAAGAAGTAAAGAGTGCAGGAATCCTGTCTTTGTCCTGAACTTACAGGAAAAGTTTTCAGTTTCCCCCTTTGTTTTTGATGTTAGTTTGGGCTTTTCATATATGGCCTTCACTGAGGTAAGCTTCCATTATACTTCATATATATTTGAATTAAGATCATTCATTAGGTTGATCACATTTATAAGATATAGATATGAATCTCTGTTTCTTTTTTTTATTATGTTATGATAATCATCACATATCATTAGTTTTTGATGTAGTGTTCGATGATTCATTGTTTGTGTATAACACCCAATGCTCCATGCAGGACGTGACCTCTTTAATACCCAACATGAGGCTTATTCATCCCCCCAACCCCTCCCCTCTAGAACCCTCAGTTTGTTTCTCAGAGTCCATAGTCTCTCAAGGTTTGTTTCCCCCTCCGATTTTCCCCACTTCATTTTTCCCTTCCTGCTATCTTCTTCTCCTTCTCCTTCTTCTTCTTCTTTTTTAAACATGTAATGTATTATTTGTTTCAGAGGTACAAGTTTGTGATTCAAGAGTCTTACACAATTCACAGCACTCACCATAGCACATACCCTCCCCAAAGTCTATCACCCAGCCACCCCATCCCTCCCACCCCTCACCACTCCAACAACACTCAGTTTGTTTCCTGCAATTAAGAATTCCTCACATCAGTGAGGTCATATGATACACGTCTTTCTCTGATTGACTTATTTCGCTCAGGATAATACCCTCCAGTTCCATCCATGTCGTTGCAAATGGCAAGATTTCATTCCTTTTGATGGCTGCATAATATTCCATTGCGTATATATATATCACTTCTTCTTTACGCATTCATCTGTCGATGGACATCTTGCCTCTTTCCATACTTTGGCTATTGTGGACATTGCTTCTATAAACATCAGGCTGCACGTACCCCTTCGGATCACTACATTTGTATCTTTGGGGTAAATACCCAGTAGTGTAATTGCTGGGTTGTATGGTAGCTCTATTTTCAACTTCTTGAGGAACGTTCATATTGTTTTCCAGGGTGACTGCACCAGCTTGCATTCCCACCAACAGTATAGGAGGGTTCCCCATTTTCTGCATCCCCACTAATATCTCTCATTTCCTGACTTGTTAATTTTAGCTATTCTGACTGGTGTGAGGTGGTATCTCATTGAGGTTTTGATTTGGATTTCCCTGATGCCGAGCGATGTTGAGCACTTTTTCATGTGTCTGTTGGCCATTTGGATGTCTTCTTTGCAGAGATGTCTGTTCATGTCTTCTGCCCAATTCTTGATTGGATCATTTGTTCTTTGGGTGTTGAGTTTGATAAGTTCTTTATAGATTTTGGATACTAGCCCCTTATCTGATATGTCATCTGCAAATATCTTTTCCCATTCTGTCAGTTATCTTTTGGATTTGTTGACTGTTTATTTTGCTGTGCAAAAGCTTCTTATCTTGATGAAGTCCAATTAGTTAATTTTTGCCCTTGTTTCCCTTGCCTGTGACGATGTTTCTAGGAAGAAGTTGTTGTGGCTGAGGTCGAGGAGGTGGCTGCCTGTGTTCTCCTTTAGGATGTTGATGGACTCCTCTCTCACATTGAGGTCTTTCAACCATTTGGAGTCTATTTTTGTGTGTGGTGTAAGGAAATGGTTCAGTTTCATTCTTCTGAATGTGGCTATCCAATTTTCCCAACACCATTTGTTGAAGAGACTGTCTTTTTTCCATTGGACATTCTTTCCTGCTTTGTCGAAGATGAGTTGACCATAGAGTTGAGGGTCCATTTCTGAGTTCTCTATTCTGTTCCATTGATCTATGTGTCGGTTTTTGTGCCAGTACCATACTGTCTTGATGATTACAGCTTTGTAATAGAGCTTGAAGTCTGGAATTGTGAGGCCACCAGCGTTGCTTTTCTTTTTCAACATTCCTCTGGCTATGTGGGGTCTTTTCTGGTTCCATACAAATTTTAGGATTATTTGTTCCATTTCTTTGAAAAAAGTGGATGATATTTTAATAGGGATTGCATTGAATATGTAGATAACTCTAGGTAGCATTGACATCTTCACCATATTTGTTCTTCCAATCCATGAGCATGGAACGTTTTTCCATTTCTTTGTGTCTTCCTCAATTTCTTTCATGAGTATTTTATAGTTCTCTGAGGAGAGAATCATTGCCTCTTTGATTAGATTTATTCCTAGGTATCTTATGGTTTTGGGTGCAATTGTAAATGGGATCGACTCCTTAATTTCTCTTTCTTCTGCCTTGTTGTTGGTGTATAGGAATGCCACTGATTTCTGTGCATTGATTTTATGTCCTGCCACTTTACTGAATTCTTGTATGAGTTCTAGCAATTTTGGGGTGCAGTCTTTTGGGTTTTCCACATAAAGTATCATATCATCTGCAAAGAGTGAGATTTTGACTTCTTTGCCAATTTGGATGCCTTTTATTTCTTTTTGTTGTCTGATTGCTGTGGCTAGGACTTCTAGTACTATGTTGAATAGCAGTGGTGATAGTGGACATCCCTGCCGCGTTCCTGACCTTAGGGGGAAAGCTCTCAGTTTTTCCCCATTGAGAATGATATTTGCTGTGGGGTTTTCATAGATGGCTTTTATGATATTGAAGTATGTACCCTCTATACCTATACTCTGAAGGGTTTTGATCAAGAAAGGATGCTGTACTTTGTCAAATGCTTTTTCTGCATCTATTGAGAGGATCATATGGTTCTTGTTCTTTCTTTTTTTAATGTATTGTATCACATTGATTGATTGGTGGATGTTGAACCAACCTTGCAGCCCAGGAATAAATCCCAGTTGGTCATGGTGAATAATCCTTTTAATGTACTGTTGGATCCTATTGGCTAGTATTTGGTGAGAACTTTTGCATCCACGTTCATCAGGGTTACTGGTCTGTAATTCTTCTTTTGGTAGAGTCTTTGTCTGTTTTGGGGATCAAGGTAATGCTGACCTCATAAAATGAGTTTAGAAGTTTTCCTTCCATTTCTATTTTTGGAACAGTTTCAGAAGAATAAGTATTAATTATTCTTTAAATGTTTGATAGAATTCCCCTGGGAAGCCATCTGGCCCTGGGCTCTTGTTTTTTGGGAGATTTTTGATGACTGCTTCAATTTCCTTAGTGGTTATAGGTCTGCTCACGTTTTCTATTTCTTCCTGGTTCAGTTTTGGTAGTTGATACATCTCTAGGAATGCATCCATTTCTTCCAGGTTGTCTAATTTGATGGCATAGAGTTGCTCATAATATGTTCTTATAATTGTATTTCTTTGGTGTTGGTTGTGATCTCTCCTCTTTCATTCATGATTTTATTTATTTGGGTCATTTCTCCTTCTTTGTGATAAGTCTGGCAAGGGGTTTATCAATCTTATTAATTCTTTCAATGAACCAGCTCCTTGTTTCGTTGATGTGCTCTACTGTTCTTTTGGTTTCTATTTCATTGATTTCTGCTCTGATCTTTATTATTTCTCTTCTCCTGCTAGGTTTAAGCTTTATTTGCTGTTCTTTCTCCAGCTCCTTTTGGTGTAGGGTTAGGTTGTGTATTTGGGACCTTTCTTGTTTCTTGAGAAAGGCTTGTATTGCTATATGCTTTCCTCTTAGGACCACCTTTGCTGCATCCCAAAGATTTTGAACAGTTGTGTTTTCATTTTCATTTGTTTCCTGAATTTTTTTTAAATTCTTCTTTAATTTCTTGGTTGACCCATTCATTCTTTATTAGGATGCTCTTTAGTCTCCATGTATTTGAGTTTGTTCCGACCTTCCTCCTGTGATTGAGTTCTAGTTTCAAAGCATTGTGGTCTGAAAATAGGCAGGGAATGATCCCAATCTTTTGGTACTGGTTGAGAACTGATTTGTGACTAGGATGTGATCTATTCTGGAGAAGGTTCCATGGTCACTAGAGAAGAACATGTATTCTGTTGCTTTGGAATGGAATGTTCTGAATATAACTGTGAAGTCTACTTGATCCAGTGTGTCATTTAAAGTCTTTATTTCCTTGTTGATCTTTTGCTTAGATGATCTGTCCATTTCAGTGAGAAGGGTGTTAAATTCCCCTACTATTATTGTATTGTTGTCAATGTGTTTCTTTGCTTTTGTTATTAATTGGCTCATATAATTGGCTGCTCCCATGTTAGGGGCATAGATATTTACAATTGTTAGATCTTCTTGTTGAATAGACCCTTTAAGTATGATATAGTGTCCTTTCTCATCTCTTATTACAGTCTTTGGTTTAAAATCTAATTTGTCTGATAGAAAGATTGCCACCCCAGCTTTCTTTTGGTGTCCATTAACATGGTAAATGGTTTTCCACCCCCTCACTTTCAATCTGGGGGTGTCTTTGGGTCTAAAATGAGTCTCTTACAGACAGCATATCGATGGGTCTTGTTTTTTAATCCAGTCTGATAGCCTGTGTCTTTTGATTGGGGCATTTAGCTCATTTACATTCAGGGTAACTATTGAAAGATAGGAATTTAATGCCATTGTGTTGCCTGTAAGGTGACTGTTACTGTATATTTTCTGTGTTCCTTTCTGGTCTATGTTACTTTTAGGCTCTCACTTTACTTAGGGGACCCCTTTCAATATTTCTTATATGGCTGTTCTCCTGTTTGCAAATTCCTTTAGTTTTTGTTTCTTCTGGAAGATTTTTATCTCTCCTTCTATTTTCAGTGACAGCCTAGCTGGATATAGTATTCTTGGCTGCATATTTTTCTCATTTAGTGCTCTGAATATATCATGCCAGTCCTTTCTGGCCTGCCAGGTCTCTGTGGATAGATATGTTGCCAATCTGATATTTCTACCATTGTAGATTACAGATCTCTTCTCCTGAGCTGCTTTCAGGATTTTCTCTTTGTCTCTGAGACTCATAAGTTTTACTCTTAGATGTCAGGGTGCTGACCTATTTTTATTGATTTTGAGGGGGGTTCTCTCTGCCTCCTGGATTTTGATGCCTGTTTCCTTTCCCAAATTAGGGAAGTTCTCTGCTTAATTTGCTCCTATATACCTTCTGCCCCTCTCTCTCTTTCTTCTTCATCTGGGATCCCAATTATTCTAATATTGTTTTGTCTTATGTTATCACTTATCTCTCGAATTCTGCCCTGTGATCCAGTAGTTGTTTATCTCTCTTTTTCTCAGGTTCTTCATTCTCTATCATTTGGTCTTCTATTTCACTAATTCTCTCTTCTGCCTCATTTATCCTAGCAGTGAGAGCCTCCATTTTTTATTGCACCTCATTAATAGCCTTTTTGATTTTGACTTGATTTGATTTTAGTTCTTTTACTTCTCCAGAAAGGGTTTCTCTAATATCTTCCATGCTTTTTCAAGCCCAGCTAGTATCTTTAAAATCATCATTCTGAACTCTAGTTCCAACATCTTACTAATGTCCATATTGATTAGGTCCCTGGAAGTCAGTAGTGTCTCTTGTTCTTTTTTTTGAGGTGATTTTTTTCCACCTTGTCATTTTGTCCAGAGGAGAATAGATGAATGAGAGAACAAAATGCTAACAGGGTAACAATGACCCCAGAAAAATATACACTAAACAAATCAGAAGAGTGGTGAAACCAGGGGAAAAGAAGGGGAAAGAAAGAAAAAAGAAAAAAAAAAGAAAAAGATAAAAACAATCATACAAAAACAAAAACAAAACAACAAAAAAACAGAATATGATCAAATATGATCAGCCTGGTGCATAGATCAGTGCCACACTCTAGATTTTGGGCATATTTTGGTCTGTTAGAAGAACGTGCCTCCCAAAATTTTAAAGAGAGAAAAATATATCTGTACAAAAATTAGGGTAAATACGATGAATGGATGGAATATGACTGTAAAGAAGAAAATTATAAAAGTATTTATAAAAGGAATTGATGATAAGAAGTTGGTCAAAAAAAAGAAAGAGGATTTTAAACAAAGGGAGATAATGTGATCGGGCAGGATACTAGAACAAAGCCATACGCTAGAAATTTAGTGTATATTTTGGTCTGTTAGAAGAAACTGTATCTCAAAACTTTAAAGAGAAAACAACTTATATATATATACAAAAAATAAGGTTAACTACTCTGAAGGGTAAGAATATGACTCTCAAAATGAAAAATAAAAAAGATTTTTAAAACAGGGATTGGTAAGATATTGGTTGAAAAAAGGAAAAAGAAAAATTCCAAAAAAAAAAGAAAGAAAAAGAACGTTAAAAAAATTAACTTTGAAAGACTAAAGAATCATGGGAAAAAAGCAATGAATTATATTTGCAGTATTTCCCTAGCGCTGGAGTTCTGCCATTCTCATTGATCGGTAAACTTGGTCTTGGCTGGCTGTTCTTGCTGATCTTTTGGGGGAGGGGCTTGTCACAGTCATTCTCAAATGTGGCGGAGGCAGAATAGCCCCACCCTTGCTGGGTCCGGTCTAATTAATCTGCTTGGGTTTGCTCTCCATAGCTTTTATTCCCTGCAATCTTTCTGTACAGCTTTGGAGGACAAGAGTGAAAATAGTGGCCCCCCAATCTCCACCCCAGAGATGCCGAGAACTCAGGGCCCCACTCCTCAGTGAGCCCCCAGATTAAAGCAGTCCATCACTCTTCTCTCCCTGGTCTCTGGCTGCACTCCATGCTCACCCAGCCTGTGACTGAGCATTTCTATCTCTGGCACAGGGCCCCATATGGAATCTCCAAACCCAGCAGATTCCTGCAGTGCCTTCCCACGCCACTCCTCCTGGGGGGAGGAAGGGAAGTCTCCCCGGATCTGCCGCTTGCTGGGTCCCTGCTGGAGAAGCAGTGGCCCGACTGTGCTGCAGATCATGGTTTATGTCAACTGCAAGTTGACAGCCCACTCCTCAGCTCTGTCTCTGCAGTTGGCTTCCCCAATCTGATACCTGGGAGCTCTGCCACACTCAGGCACCCCTGGTCTTTCTGTAACCCCGAGGGTCCTGTCCCTGTCCTAGCGAGGGTTCCATCCCCACTTAGCCACTGGAGCAACATCCCTCAGGACAGCCAACTTCTAAAAGTTCCAATTTTGTGCTCTGCTGCTCTATCACTTGCCAGTAACGGCTGACGGAGGCCCCCTCCCCCGCTGTCTGTCCTCCCGAATATCACCTCGGATTCACTTCTCTGCACATCCTACCTTCCAGAAAGTGGTCACTTTTCTGTTCATAGAGTTGCTGCTATTCTTTTCTTCAATCTCCTGTTGAATTCGTAGGTGTTCAGAATGGTTTGATCCTTAGCTAGCTGAATTCCTGGGACCAGACAAAATTTAGGTCTCCTACTCCTCTGCCATCTTGCTCCTCCCCCCTCTGTTTCTCTTATAGTAAGTGATCAATACATTAAATCTAAGCATTGTTATCACTTTTCACAATGGTATGAGAACTATAAAATTCAACATGTTTCTCTCTTTTGCATTGTATTCCACAGTGTTCAAAGATAAATTATTTTTTAAAATTTACTTCACCAGTTCATTCCAAGTATCTAGTGTATTGTTCATTTAATTATCTTATTTTCTAGGCTTAAAACATGATATTCTAGTTGTGTTATGACATTATATGTGATTTCAAATACTGTCAGAAGTGTGCAAGTGTAAATTATAAACAACAAAAATGGAATGTTTAATGTTATACTTGTTAGTTCAGAAAAGTTATTTCTGCCTTTATGCTCATGATTTTCTGAACGAAGATTTTCTGACTCCAAAGACAAACATGCCATTACAAGAGGTATAAATTGAACTGATTTTTTTTATTAAATATGGTATTATCAATCTTCTATATTTACAAAAGTAGACATTGTAATGCAGCTGGTTATTCTCCTCTGTTCATTTTTTTCATATAACTTTTAACTTTATAATATACCATATACATTATTTATTTATTATGTCTGTTGTCCATCACTCATAATTTTATTTATGTTTCACAAGGGCCAGGATCATTTTTTTCTTTTTTTAAAAATTATTTACTCATATATATCAAGTTCTTAGAATAGTACATGCCACACAGTAGGAACTCAATATATTTCAGTTGAATGACTGAATGAAATATCCTTTAACCTTGTATCCCATCTTCAGTTATCCAATCTTTTTCCAATCCATTCTCATCATTGTTTTTCTTTTCTCAATCATATTCATGACTTAAACCATGGCACTTAGGATTCTAGCTTAACTATTCTAAGGAAGAAAAAAAAAAACTTTGTGTAACCTGCTAATGACCTTCTAAATACTAGATATGTTAAGGACATTTTTCAACCATTGTGTTCTTTTTTTGGGCTACATTTGACACTCTTGGAAAAGACCTATTTCTTGAAACTCACCACTATCTTTTATTTCCATTATAATATATTTTAATTTTTATTTTCTCTTCTCTCTGATTATATCTTCTCTGACTTCTTCCTAGGTTCTTCTTCTTTCATGGGCCTCATTAATACTGATACTTATCTCTAGAAATCCATTCTTGGGCCACTTCTTTTCTCAGTTTGAATACTTCCCATGACTCATCTAGTCTATGATTATAATATCAACTATTACATCCAACTTACAGAATATATAGTTAAAAATAGATCTCTACACAAAACTTCAGAATCATATATCCAACCACTTGCTGAATAACTCCTCCTGGAGAGGCAAATGTTATGTTAGACTCTCTAACACAAATACTAAACTCAGTTTAACAACATAAACTGCTGTTTCTCCTGCCTACCCTAGTAAATGGTACCACCAGTCATTCAGACAACCAACCTAGAAATTTGAAATATACCCTTGAATCCCTTCCCCTCTCACTCAATCAGCAAATCTTACTGACTTACCATCTATTATTTTCTTTAATGTGACTATTTACCATTCTTATCAATATCACTGTAGTTAGACTCCCCATCATCTATTATCTAGGTGATTTGTTGGATATAAAATTTGAGGAAAAAAGAAGCATAACATGACATCCAGATTTTTGTGTGTTTATCTTAGATGACTGGGAAGATAGTGGTGTTATAAGAGAGTATAAAGCATTGTTCCAGTCCCCAGGACTGTTCTCTCCCAAGCCACTCATTAATACTTTTCCAAAGTGATATTTTGGAGTTGTCAACATAGAGATATAGTTGAAACCATCAAATTAGGTGAAATCATCCAGAAAAAGTGTAAATAAAAGGGAGAAATCGGGGACACCTGTGTGTCTCAGTCAGTTAAGTGTCTGACTCTTGATTTAAGTTCAGGTCATGATCTCGCAATTGTGAGATTGAGCCCTGCATCAGGTTCCACACTCAGCGTGAAGTCTACTTGAGATTCTCTCTCTGCCTCTCCCTCCTTTCTCTCTCTCTCAAAATAAATAAATAAAATGTTTTAAAAGTGTGGGGGGGGAGAAGCAGTGCAAGAGTGCATTTGTTAGCAGGAGGTGGTGTATGTTTTAGGAAAGAGCAATAAGAGATGGGATAAAGAGGTGAGTAGTGACAAGATCATTAAGGGCCTTATGGGACATTCTGAAGAATTTAGAATATATCATAAGTTCAAGAAGGAACATTGAAAGGTTTAATTCAGATAAATGAATGCCACATTAGGGTTGCTTTTTAAGGAGATTATATTGATTTCAGTGTAAGAAATGGATTATTCTTGTGGAAAAACAAAACTTTTCTAGAGGCAAAAAATTAATAACTGCAGTCATCTTGGTGAGAGATGATACTAGCATGGGCCAAGTCCGTAGATAAACATGCCAAATCCATCACTGTAAAAGATGTATATTGTTTGGGGAGTGCCTTGTGAAAGAGCATAGGGATGAACTGCCAAGTTTCAGATTCTGATTATAAAGGATTATTAATTAGAATAGCAAGGAAGTTAATTAAACCCTAAAATAAAATTCCGTTTAAGAATAAATGCTTAACATCACAATCAAATACATTGAATAATTCTACATATTTAAAAAATGCTGAGGTAAAAACAAAGTGTTTCACAGATCAAGTATCAAAAGCATGGGAGAGCAAGTCAGAAACTACACTGGAAGGGTTGGAGGATAATGGTGTTTGAAGTAATTAAAGAAATTAATGAGGGGACTAATTTAGATCAGGTAAAGGAAAATGATTTTCAGGAAGAGACATTTAAAGAGAAACTTGAAAAAAATAAAAAGAAACTTGAAAAATCAGTCAACATTAGATGAAAAGATCAGGAAAACAGTATCCCAGCTAGATAGAAGAGGATTGCAAATCCTGAAGTGGGTGTTTCGTATTTTTAAGAAGTTAAAAGAATAGCAGTAACTTGATTTCAGAAACATGGGGAAAGAATAATACAAAATAAAATAGAAGTATTAATCCAGGACATGTTAGACTTACTGATATTTCTTTCTAATTTTTTTTTTCTTATAACAAATGGAATCAGTAACCAAAAAGCTACCAAAAACTAAAAGCCCAGGGCCAGGTGGATTCATAGGTGAATTCTAGAAAGCATTTAAGGAAGAGTTAATATTTTTCTCCTCAAACTATTCCAAAAAAATAGAAGAAAAAGGAAAACTTCCAAATACATTCTATGAGGGCAGCATTACTGATACCAAAACCAGGCAGAGACAAGAAAGGAGGAGAGAGAGAGAAAGCGAAAGAAAGAAAGAAAGAAAGAAAGAAGGAAGGAAAGAAAATAGGCAAGCAAGAAAGAAACATACAGGTCAAAATCACTGATAAACTGATACACATAGATGCAAAAATTCTCAACAAAGTATTATCAAACCACATTCAATAATAGATTAAAAGGATCATTCACCACAATCAAGTGGAATTTATTCTGGAGATGCAAGGATGGTACAGTATTTGCAAATGAATCAACAAGATACAAAATGAAATGTAAAAACCATATAACTACCTCAATATATTCAGAAAAGCATTTGACAAAATTCAATATTTATTCATGACAAAAATTCTCAACAAAGTGGGCTTAGAGGGAACATACTTCAACCTAATAAAGGCCATATATGAAAAAACAACAGCTCACATCATATTCAAAGATGAAAAACTGAGAGCTTTTCCTGTAAGACTGGGAACAAGACAAGAGTGTCCACTCTTGCCACTTTTAGTCAAGTGGCAAGGATTGAAAGTCTTAGCCATAGCAATCAGATAAGAAAAAGAAATAAGGCATCTATATTGGTTAACAAGAAGTTAAACTATCACTACAGATGGCAGAATACTATACATAGAAAACACTAGAGACTCCACCAAAAAAACTAATAGAAGTAATAAATAAATTCAGTAAAGTCGGAGAATACAAAATTAATACCCAGAAATTTGGTGTTCCTATACACTAATAAAAGAGTACCAGAAAGAAAAATTAAGAAAACAATCCCAGGGGTACCTGACTCTTGATTTTGCCTCCACTCCCCTGCTGTGTGCTCTCGCTCTCCCTCTCTCTCTCAATCTCACTCTCTCTCAAAAAAAAAAAAAAAAAGGAAAGGAAAGAAGAAAAAAATCCCAATTACAATTGCACCAAAAGAATAAAATACCTAGGAATAAACTTAACTCAGGAGGTGAAATATCTGTACTCTGAAAACTATAAAACATTAAGAAAAGAAATTGAAGATGACACAAACAAATGAAATGATATTCCAGGAGAGGTTGGAAGATGGCAGTGGAGGAAGAGGACGCTGGGCTTGCCTCATCCATGAGTACAACTAGATAAATATCAAATCACCCTAAATACCCCAGAAATTGAAGACTAAGAACAAATTTCACAACTAAAGGTAGAGAAGAGAACACATTGAAGAAGGTAGGAAGTGCAGCGATGCAGTTTGGGAGAGAAATAGATTGTAGCCACTGAGATGGGGAGGGAGCCAAAGTTGCAAAGGGAGAGAGACAGATTAGCACACAGGGGAGCACATGGGGAAAACAAATCTTCACAGCAATTGGCTTGGAAAGCAAGATGGGCTGAATTTCATGAGTTCATGCAACCAGTGGGCTTAAAGCCTGGACTTTTAAAAGTCAATGTACTTGGCTGAGACAGAGCCCATAGGGCATTGTACAGCTCTTGGAGAAAAGACAGGCAAACAACCCAGGCACATACAGCATGGAAACAGCAATCTGAAGAGTGCTTGGAGCACAGAGTGGGAAGGTTATTTGCTTTTCTTGGAGCACATACCAGAGAGACAGCATCCACAGAGAGAACCCTCTGAGAACAAAGGAACTGGCCAGAGCCACTTCCATCCCCCACCCCCATCATAACATAGGGTCACCTGCAGGAGCCAGCACAGCACAGACACTATCTACTTAACATGCCTACACCAAGCTCTGCCCCTCACACTCCAGTGGAACCAACTCTCCTAGTCACCATTGCCTCACTACCAGCAAAACGGATCCCCTTCCCCAGAAGACCAGCCCAAACACTTGCCCACACCATATCTTATGATATGAAAGTATTGTGGGGCCTTAATTCTGTCAGCAGTGACCACAGTTCTAATTTCACAAACAAACCAGAACATACCTAGTTAAAACTTGCCACAATCAGGCCAGGGGCCAAACACTACCCACAAAAGTCAAACAGAGCCTCTGTAGGTGCCCAGCCTGGAAGATGAAGCGGCCAGGACAAATGAGTAAAGCACAGGCAGCACACATTAGACACAATTCTGGAAATGCCAGGCTCTGGGGAACAGTGACACAACATGGCAGGTCAATCCAGGACCTCTTTTTCATAAAACCATTACCCTCAAGAACAGGAGACATAGCTAACTTTCCAAACACAGAGAAATAGGAACAGAGACTTGGACAAAATCAGAAGACAGGTAAATTTATCCCAAATGAAAGAACAAGACAAGGCTAAGGCAAGAGATCAAAGTGAAATAGATATAAGAAACATGCCTGATAGAGAATTTAAAGCAATAATCATAAGGATCCCCACTAGACTTGAGAAAAGAGTGGAAGACAAGAGTGAGACCCTAAATACAGAGATAAGGAAAAACATAGCAGAGATAAAGTCCTCAGGAAAAGAAAGACACATGCTTGATGGAATGAAGAGCAAGCTGGAAGAAGCAGAAGAATGAATTAATGACTTGGAAGACAGAGTAATGGAAAGTAATCAAGCTGACAAAAGAGAGAAAAAAGAATTATACAAAATAAGAATAGACAAAGAGAACTCAGTGATTCCATTAGACATAATAATATTCATATTATAAGAGTCCCAGAAGAAGAAGGGAGAGAAAAGGGGTCAGAAAATATATTTCAAGAAATAATAGCTGAAAATTTCCTTAATCTGGGGAAGGAAACATATCCAGATCCAGAGGCACAGAGAATCCTATCAAAATCAACAAAAGCAGGCCAACACCAAGACACATTATAATTAAATTTGCAAAATTTTGAGATAAAGGAAAAAAAAAATAAAGCATCAAGAAAAGAGAAGACAGTAACATACAAGTGAAAACCCATAAGGCTAGCAAGTGATTTTTCATCGGAAACTTTCCCAGCAGGGGTGCTTAGGTGGCTCAGTTGGTTAAGTGTCTGTCTTTGGTTCAGTTCAGGATCTTGGAGTCCTGGGATCAAGCCCTGAGTTGGGCTCTCTGCTCAGCAGGGAGTCTGCTTCTTCCTCTGACTCTCCCTCTGTGCTCTCTCTCTTTCAAATAAAGAAAAAATTTTAAAAAAATCTTTTAAAAAAAGAATCTTTCCAAGCCAAAAGGGAGTGGCATGATATATTTAATTTGCCAAATTGGAAAAATCTGCAGGCAGGAATCTTGTATCCAGGAAGGCTATAATTCAGAAAAGAAGGGGAGATAAAGAAGTTCCCAAACAAAAACTAAAGGAGTTTGTGACCACTAAATCAGCCCTGCTTGAAATATTAAAGGGGACATTTTGAGTAGAAAGGAGAGACCAAAAGTGACAGCATAAAGGTAGGAAACATGCAAGCAGTAAAAATGAATGTATTTGTAAAAAATTAGTCAAAGAACTCACAAAATAAAAGGATGCAAAATATAACAACATAAACCAAAATGTGGGTAGGAGAGGAGTAAAGAATGGGTTCAAACTTAAACAACCGTCAACTTAATATAGACTACTATATACAGAAGAGGTTGTATATAAACCTAATGGTAAGTATATATCAAGAACCACAAATAAATATGCAAAGAATAAAGAGAAAGAACTCCAAATATATCACTAAATAAAATTACAAAACCAGGAAAGACAGAAAGACAAGGATCAGAGAAAATGTTCAGAAACAAACCACAAAACAAATACTAAAATGATAATACATTCATATCTATCAATAAGTACTTTGAATATTAGTGGACTAAATGCTCCAATTGAAAGACATAGGGTGTCAGAATGGATAAAAAACAAGATCCACCTATATGTTGCCTACAAGAGATTCATTTTAGACCTAAAGACACCTGCAGAATGAAAAGGGCAGATGGAGAAGTATCTATCATGCAGATAGGTGTCAAAAGAAAGCCAGAGTAACAATACTTATATCGGACAAAATAGACTTTAAAACAAAGACTGTAAGAAGAAACAAAGTAGGACACTATATAGTAACAAAGGGGACAATCCAACAAGAATATATGATAAGTGTAATATGTATGCAACCAACATAGGAGTGCCCAAATACATAAAACTATTAATGACAAACTAATCCATAATAATACAATAATAGTAGGAGACATTACTAACCCACTTATATCAATGGACAGATCATCTAAATGGAAAATCAAGAAACGGTGGCTTTGAATGACACACTGGACCAGATGGATTTAACAGATATATTCAGAAAGCCCAGTCCTACAACAGCAGAATACACATTCTTTTCAAGTGCACACAGAACGATATCCAGCATAGATCACATATTAAGCCACAAAAGAAGCCTCAACAAATTAAAAAAAAAAAAATTGAAGTCATAATATGAGTTTTTTATGACCACAAAACTATAAAACTAGAAGTCAACCACAGGAAAAAAAATCTCAAAACATCACAAATACATGGAGGTTAAATAACATTCTACTCAACAATGAAAACACCAACCAAGAAATAAACAAAGAAATAAAAAAGTACATGGAAACAAATGGAAATGAAAACATAAAAACCAAAACCTTTGGGATGCAGCAAAAGTGGTTCTAAGAGGGAAGTTTATAGCACCACATGCCTACCTGAAGAAGCAAGAAAAATCTCAAATAAACAACCTAAACTTACACCTAAAGAAGCTAGGGGAAAAAAATAAACAACAACAACAAAAAAAAACCCCAAACCAGTAGAAAGAAGGAAATAAGGAATATTAGGAGAGAAATAAATGATATAGAAACTAAAAGAGCAATAGACCAAATCAATGAAACCAGGAGCTGGTTCTTTAAAAAAAAAATCAATAAAATTGATGAACCTGTAGCCAAACGTAACAAGAAAAAAAGAGAAAGAACTCAACTAAATAAAACCACAAATGAGAGAGGACAAAGAACAACCAATAACACAGAAATACAAACAATTATAAGAGAATATCATTAAAAATATATGCCAACAAACTGTACAACTTAGAAGAAAGGGATAAATTCCTAGCAGCATATAACCTACTAAAACTGAAATGGGAAGAAATAGAAAATTTGAACAGACTGATAACCTGATAACCAGCAAAGAAATTGAATCACTAATCAAAAAAATCCCAACATCAAAAGTCCTGGAACAGATGCCTTCACAGGTGAAATCTACCAAGCATTTAGAGAATAGCTAATACTTATTCATCTCAAACTAAAAATAGAAGAGAAAGGAAAACTTCCAAATTCATTCTATAAGGCCAGCATTACCTTAATACCAAAATCAGATAAAGATACCACTAAAAAAGAGAACTATAGGACATTATCCCTGATGAACATAGATGCAAAAATCCTCAACAAAATACTAGCAAACCAAATCCAACAATACATTTAAAAAGATCATTCACCACAATCAAATGGGACTTATTCCTGGGTTGAAAGGGTGAATATGATACACCACATTAATAAGAGAAAGGATAAGAACCATATAATAATTTCAATAGATACAGAAAAAGCACTTGAAATAGTACAAATCCATTCATGATAAAAACCCTCAACAAAGTATGTTTCAAGGGAACATACCTCAACATAATAAAGGCCATATATAAAATACCCACACCTAACATCTTCCTTAATGGGGAAAAACTGAGAGCTTTCCTCTAAGGTCAGGAAGAAATGAAGGATGTCCACTTTTACCACTTTTATTCAACATAATAGTGGAAGTTCTAGCCTCAGCACTCAAGCAAAAAGAAAGAAAAGGCATTGAAATAAGTAAGGAAGAATTAAAACATTTATTATTTGCAAATGACAAAATACTATCTATAGAAAACTTGAAAGACTTCAACAAAAACTGCTAGAACTCATAAACAAATTCAGTAATTCACGGGATACAAAATCAATGTACAGAAATTTGTTGCATTTCTATACACCAATAATGAAGCAGCAGAAAGAGAAATTAAGGAATTGGTCCCATTTACAATTGCACCAAAAATGATAAAATACCAAGGAATAAACCCAACCAAAGAGGTGAAAGACCTGTACTCTGAAAACTATAAAACACTGAGGAAAGAATTTGAAGATGACACTAAGAAATGGAAAGACATTCCATGCTCATGGATTGGAAGAACAAATATTGTTCAAAAACACTACCCAAAACAATCTACACATTTAATGCAATCCCTATATAAATACCACCAGCATTTTTCACAGAACGAGAACAAAAAATACTAAAATTTGTATGGAACCACAAAAGATCCTGAACATTCAAAGCTATCTTAAAAAAGAAAAGCAATGCTGGAGGCATCACAATTCCAGACTTCATGTTACATTACAAAGCTGTAGTAATCAAAACTGTATGGTACTGGCACAAAAATGATGTAGAAATCAATGGAACAGAATAGAAAATCCAGAAATAAACCCACAATTATATGGTCAATTAATTATCAACAAAGCAGGAAAAAGTGCCCCATGGGAAAAGACAGTCTTTTCAACAAATGGTGTTGGGAAAACTGGACAGCAACATGCAAAGTAAAAAAACTGAACTACTTTCTTACACCATACACGAAAATAAATTCAGAATGAATTAAGGATCTAAATATGACATCTGAAGCCATAAAAATCCTGGAAGAGAACACAGGCAGTAAACTCTTTGATATTTTTTCCTTGATATGTCTCCTGAGGGAAGGGAAATAAAAGCAAAAATAAGCTATTGGGACTACATCAAAAGGAAAGGCTTCTGCACAGTGAAGGAAACAGTCAAAAAAAACTAAAAGATAACGTGGATTGGGAGAAGATATTTGCAAATGACATGTCCCGTTATGGGTTAGTAACCACAACATATAAAGAACTTATATGACTCAACACCTAAAAAACAAATAATCTGATTAAAAATGGGCAGAAGACATTAACAGATATTTCTCCAAAGAAGACATCCAAATGACCAACAGATACATGAAAAAGATGTTCATTATTGCTTTCCATCTGGGAAGTGCAAATAAAAACCCCAAAGAGATATCACTTCACTCTTGTCAGAATGGCTAAAATCAAGAACACAAGAAACAACAGGTGCTGGGGATGATGTGGAGAAAAAGGAACCCTCTAGCACTGTTGGTGGGAATGTAAACTGGTGCACTCACTCTGGAAGACAGTATGGAAGTTTCTGAAATGTTAACAATAGAACTACCCTATGATCCAGCAATGACATGAGTGGGTATTTACTGAAAAAATAGAGAAACACTAAATCAAAGGGATACATACACTCCTATGTTTATAGCAGCATTTTTTACAATAGCCAAGATACGGAAGCAGCCCAAGTGTCCATCGATTGAGGAATAAAGAAGATTATATTTATATATATACACAATGAAATATTCAGCCATAAAAAAGAATGAAATCTTGCCATTTTCCATGACATGGATGGAGCTAGAGTACAACATTAAGTGAAATAAATCAGAGAAAGACAAATACCTTATGATTTCACTTACATGCGGAATTTAAGAAACAAAACGAATAAACAAGAAAAAAAGAGACAAACAAACAAAAAAGCAGACTACTAAATACAGAGAACAAACTCATGGTTGCCAGAGGGGAGGTTGGTGGGGGGATGAGTTAAATAGGTGAAAGGAACTAGGAGTACACTTACTGTGATGAACACTGAGTAACGTATAAAATTGTTGAATCACTATATTGTACACCTGAAACTTAAGTAACACTGTATGTCAACTAACTGGAATTAAAATATAAACTTAAAAAGCCAAAAAGAAAAAGAAAGATATTCCACACATATGTGGAATCAAAAAAAAAAAATCAAACAAATGAATAAACAAAGAAACAAAAAGCAGAATCAGATATATAAATACAGAGAACTGATGGTTGTTACCGAGGAGGGGAATGGGGAGATGGACAAAATGGGTGAAGGAGAGTGGAAGATGCAGGCTTCTAGTTATGGAACGAATGTTACAGAAATAAAAGGTACAGCATAATAAATATAGTCAATAATATTGTAATAACATTGCATGGTGAGAGATGGTAGACACATAACGTAATGTGTGAACATAACATAACGTATAAAGAAGTTGAATCACTATGTTGTACACCTGAAACTAATGTAACATTGTATGTCAACTATACTCAAAAAAACTAAATAAAAATGTTTTTCTTAGAGTAATGGAAATGTATGAGTGTCTCCATCAGGTTTTCCTTTAAAAATATCATTCTGACTGCAATTCAGAGAATGAATTGAAGTGGAGCAACAATACATGTCAGAATATTTGTTATTGTGTGATGCAGTTGTGCAAAGGAAGAATAATGTCTTAGGGGAGGATCGTGGCAGTATGAAGGAAGAAAAATAGTCAAAATTGAAATATTCATATTTGAAAACATACCCCCAATGGTGTTTGGGTCATATGGAATAAAAAAGCATTATGGTTTAGGAATACAATAGATACACAGATTAGAGCAGTCTGAGGAGAAGACTCTCTTATCACCAGACTAGGAAAAGTAAGAGGAAAATGAATTTTTTTTAAATTTTATGAGCTGAATTTTGAGACATGTAGATAGTGAGGTATCTGCAAGAGGTTTAAATAGAAATGTGTAAAAACATTTGAAAACATTTACCTACACTTAAAGCAGAGATCTATGCTAGAGATAAAATTTGAGTTATTGACATTCTTTTAGTAACTGCTGAAATAGGAGTTGATGAAATGACATATATATTTTTTTGTAGGGTGAAACAGACATAATCTATCTTAAATAAATAAGGCCCAATACAAGAGATGGGCAAACATAAATTCCAAGTATTTGTTGATAAATATCCCTTGATCTTTGCTGCAGTCAACTTTGTATTACAGCAATGTATTTTTTTTTTTTCCCTAATCACTCCTACAAGATTTGGAATTCCTGTAGTAAAGAGACAGCATGTGTTTTCATCTTGTCATCTTTGTCAGTTCTTTCCAGAATTCCTTATAAGTGCTCATTAAAACTATATTAATTGGAGGAGGAAGAGCAAGATGGCAGAGGAGTAGGAGACCTAATTTCACCTGGTCCCAGGAATTCAGCTAGATAGGGATCAAACCACTCTGAACACCTACAAACTCAACAGGCAATTGAAGAAAAGAATAGCAGCAACTCTCTGAACAGAAAAGCAACCACTTTCTGGAAGGTAGGACGTGTGGAGAAGTGAATCTGAGGCAATATTTGGGAGGATAGACGGCGGGGGAGGGCCCCCCCCGTCAGCTGGCTATCAGCAAGTGATAGAGCAGCAGAGCACAAAATCGGAACTTTTAAAAGTCTGCTCCGCTGAGGGATGTCACTCCAGTGGCTAAGTGGGAGGTGGAACACTCGCTGGGACAGTGTGGTCTCAGGACCCTCAGGATCACAGAAAGACCAGGGGTGCCTGAGTGCAGCAGAGCTCCCAGGTATCGGAGCAGGGAAGCCAGCTGCAAAGACGGAGCAGAGGAGTGGGCTTTCAGCTCAGGGTTGCCATAAACCATGATCTGCAGCACAGTCGGGCCACTGCTCTTCCAGCAGGGACCCAACAAGTGGCAGATCCAGGGAGACTCCCCTTCCTCCCCTGGGGAGGAATGGCTCGGGAGAGCATAGCAGGAATCTAGGGGGTTTGGAGACAGCAAACAGGGTCATGTGCCAGAGATAGAAAAGCTCAGTCACAGGCTGGGTGACCACGGAGTGTGGCCGGAAACCAGGGAGATGGGAGTGATTGACAGCTTTTCTCTGGGGGCTCACTGAGGAGTGGGGTTCTGAGTTCTCAGCTCCTCCAGGCGGAGATTAGGAGACTGCCATTTTCAGTTTCATCCTTGAAAGCTGTACGGAAAGCTTGCAGGGAACAAAACCTACCGAGAGCAAACTCGAGCAGATTACTTAGACTGTCCCCAGCAAGAGTGGGGCAATTTCACCTTGGGCAAATACATTTGATAATTACTGCAACAGGCCCCTCCCCCAGAAGATCAGCAAGAATAGCCAGCCAAGGCCAACTTTACCGATCAATGAGAATGGCAGAACTCCAGCACTAGGGGAATACAGCACATAGAATTCATGGCTTTTTTACCCCTGATTCGTTAGTCTTTCAAAGTTAATTTTTTTAATTTTATTTTTCTATTTTTTTTGAATTTTTCTTTTTCTTTTTCAACCAACATCTTATAAATTCATTTTTAAAAAATCTTTTTTGGGGCACCTGGGTGGCTCAGTTGGTTAAGCAACTGCCTTTGGCTCAGGTCATGATCCTGGAGTCCCGGGATCAAGTTCCGCATCAGGCTCCCTGCTCGGCAGGGAGTCTGCTTCTCCCTCTGACCCTAACCCCTCTCATGTGCTCTCTCTCATTCTCTCTCTCTCAAATAAATAATAAATAAATAAAATAAAATAAAATAAAAATAAAAAATCTTTTTTTTTTCATTTTTAGAGTCATATTCTATCCCTTCATTGAAGTTAACCTTATTATTGGTATATATATATATAAGTTTTTCTCTCTTTAAAATTTTGGGATATAGTTTCTTCTAACAGACCAAAATATACCCTAAATCTCTAGTGTCTGTCTTTGTTTTAGTCTCCTGTCTGATCACATTCTCTCCCTTTTTTTTTTTAATTTCTCTTCTTTCTTTTTTCAAGCAACTTCTTATCTTATTAATTCCTTTTATAATATCTTTTATAATTTTCATCCTTACAGTCATATTCTATCCCTTCATTATAGTTAACCTTATTTTTGGTATATATGTAAGTTTTTCTTTCTTTAAAATTTTGGGAGGCAGTTTCTTCTAACAGACAAAAATATGCCCAAAATCTAGTGTGTGGCACTGATCTATTCACCAGCCTGATCATATTTGATCATATTCTTTTTTTCTTTCTTTTTCTTTGTTTTTTGTTTTTTTTTTTCTTTCCTTTCCTTTTCCCCTGGTTTCAGAACTCTTCTGATTTGTATAGTGTATATTTTTCTGGGGTAATTGTTACCCTGTTAGCGTTTTGTTCTCTCATTCATCTGTTTTCCTCTGGACAAAATGACAAGATGGAAAAACTAACTTCAAAAAAAAAAAAGAACAAGAGACTGTACTGACTGCCAGGGACCTGATCAATACGGACATTAGTAAGATGTTGGAACTAGAGTTCGGAATGACAATTTTAAAGATACTAGCTGGGCTTGAAAAAAGCATGGAACATATTAGAGAAACCCTTTCTGGAGAAAGAAAAGAACTAAAATCTAACCAAGTCAAAATCAAAAAGGCTATTAATGAGTTGCAATAAAAAATGGAGGCTATCACTGCTAGGATAAATGAGGCAGAAAAAAGAATTAGGGAAATAGAAGACCAAATGATAGAGAATAAAGAACCTGAGAAAAAGAGAGATAAACAACTACTGGATCATGAGGGCAGACTTCGAGAGATAAGTGATACCATAAGAGAAAACAATATTAGAATAATTGGGATCCTAGAAGAAGAAGAAAGAGAGAGAGGGGCAGAAGGTATATTGGAGCAAATCATAGCAGAGAACTTCTTTAATTTGGAGAAGGAAACAGGCATCAAAATCCAGGAGGCACAGAGAAGAACCCCCCTCAAAATCAATAAAAATAGGTCAACACCCTGACATGTAATAGTAAAACTTATGAGTCTCAGAGACAAAGAGAAAATCCTGAAAGCAGTTTGGGACAAGAGGTCTGTAACCTACAATGGTAGAAATACTAGATTGGTAACAGACCTATCCACAGAGACCTGGCAAGACAGAAAGGACTGGCATGATATATTTAGAACAATAAATGAGAAACATATGCAGCCAAGAATACGATATCCAGCTAGGCTGTCATTGAAAATTGAAGGAGAGATAAAAAGCTTCCAGGACAAACAAAAACTAAAAGAATTTGCAAACACAAAATCAGCCCTATAAGAAATCTTGAAAGGGGTCCCCTAAGCAAAGAGAGAGCCTAAAAGTAACATAGACCAGAAAGGAACACAGACAATATACAGTAACAGTCACCTTACAGGCAATACAAGGGCACTAAATTCATATCTTTCAATAGTTACCCTGAATGTAAATGAGCTAAATGCCCTAATCAAAAGACACAGTATCAGAATGGATAAAAAAACAAGACCCATCGATATGCTGTCTGCAAGAGACTCATTTTAGACCCAAAGGCACCTCCAGTCTGAAAGTGAGTGGGTGGAAAACCATTTACCATGCTAGTGGACACCAAAAGAAAGCTGGGGTGGCAATCCTTATATCAGACAAATTAGATTTTAAACCAAAGACTGTAATAAGAGATAAGGAAGGACACTATATCATATTTAAGGGTCTATCCAATAAGAAAATCTAAAAATTTGGCGCCTGGGTGGCTCAGTTGGTTAAGCGACTGCTTTCAGCTCAGGTCATGATCCTGGAGTCCCTGGATCGAGTCCTGCATTGGGCTCCCTGCTCGGCAGGGAGCCTGCTTCTCCCTCTGACCCTCCCCCCTCTCATGTGCTCTCTCTCTCTCATTCTCTCTGTCTCAAATAAATAAATAAAATCTTTAAAAAAAAAAAGAAAATCTAAAAATTGTAAATAAGTATGCCCCTAACATAGGAGCAGCCAATTATATAATCCAATTAATAATAAAATCAAAGAAACACGTTGAAAACAATACAATAATAGTAGGGGACTTTAACACCCTTCTCACTGAAATGGACAGATCATCTAAGCAAAAGATCAACAATGAAATAAAGACTTTAAATGACACACTGGACCAAATGGACATCACACATATATTCAGAACATTCCATCCCAAAACAACAGAATACACATTCTTCTCTAGTGCCCATGGAACATTCGCCAGAATAGATCACATCCTAGGTCACAAATCGGGTCTCAACCAGTACCAAAAGATTGGGATCATTCCCTGCGTATTTACAGACCAAAATGCTTTGAATCTAGAACTAAATCACAAGAGGAAAGTCAGAAAGAACTCAAATATATAGAGGCTAAAGAGCATCCAACTATGGAATGAATGGGTCAACCAGGAAATTAAAGAAGAATTTAAAAAAAATTCATGGAAACAAATGAAAATGAAAACACAACTGTTCAAAATCTTTGGGATGCAGCAAAGGTGGTCCTAAGAGGAAAGCATATAGCAATACAAGCCTTTCTCAAGAAACAAGAAAGGTCTCAAATACACAACCTAACCCTACACCTAAAGGAGCTGGAGAAAGAACAGCAAATAAAGCCTAAACCCAGCAGGAGAAGAGAAATCAATGAAATAGAAACCAAAAGAACAGTAGAACAGATCAACGAAACATGGAGCTGGTTCATTTAAAGAATTAATAAGATTGATAAAACCATGGCTAGACTTATCAAAAAGAAAGAGGACCCAAACAAATAAAATAATGAATGAAGGAGGAGAGCTCACAACCAACACCAAAGAAATACAAACAATTATAAGAACATATTATGAGCAACTATATGCCAGCAAATTAGATAATCTCGAAGAAATGGATGCATTCTTAGAGATGTATCAACTACCGAAACTGAACCAGGAAGAAATAGAAAACCTGAACAGACCTATAACCACTAAGGAAATTGAAGCAGTCATCAAAAATCTCCCAAAAAACAAGAGTCCAGGGCCAGATGGCTTCCCAGGGGAATTTGACCAAACATTTAAAAAAGAATTAATACTTATTCTGAAACTGTTTCAAAAAATAGAAATCAAAGGAAAACTTCCAAACTCATTTTATGAGGCCACCATTACCTTGATCCCAAAACCAGAAAAAGACCCCATCAAAAAGGAGAATTACAGACCAGTGTCCCTGATGAACATGGATGCAAAAATTATCACCAAAATACTGGCCAATAGGAACCAACAGTACATTAAAAGGTTTATTCACCACGACCAAGTGGAATTTATTCCTGGGCTGCAAGGGTGGTTCAACATTCACAAATCAATCAATGTGGTACAATACATTAATAAAAGAAAGAACAAGAATCATATGATCCTCTCAATAGATGCAGAAAAAGCATTTGACAATGTACAGCATCCTTTCTTGATCAAAACTCTTCAAAGTATAGGGATAGAGGGTACATACCTCAATATCATAAAATCCATCTATGAAAAACCCACAGTGAATATCATTCTCAATGAGGAAAAACTGAAAGCTTTCCCCCTAAGGTCAGGAACATGGCAGGGATGTCCACTATCACCACTGCTATTCAACATACTACTAGAAGTCCTAGCCACAGCAGTTAGACAACAAAAAGAAATAAAAGGCATACGAATTAGCAAAGAAGTCAAACTCTCACTCTTTGCAGATGATATGATACTTTATGTGGTAAACCTAAAAGACTCCACCCCAAAACTGTTAGAACTTATACAGGAATTTAGGAAAGTGGCAGGATAAAAAAAATCAATGCACAGAAATCAGATGCATTTATATACACCAACAATAAGACAGAAGAAAGAGAAATTAAGGAGTCGATCCCATTTACAACTGCACCCAAAACCATAAGATACCTAGGAATAAATCTAACCCAAGAGACAAAGAGTTTGTACTCAGAAAACTATAAAATACTCAAGAAAGAAATTGAGGAAGACACTGGGGAGGGTATGTGATATGGTGAGTGCTGTGAATTGTGTAAGACTGCTGAATCACAGACCTGTACCTCTGAAGCAAATAATACATTATATGTTAAAAAAAAAAAAGAGAGAGAGAGAAGATAGTAGGAAGGGAAAAATGAAGTGGGGGAATCCGAGGGGGAAACAAACCATGAGAGACTATGGACTCTGAGAAACAAACTGAGGGTTCTAGAGGGGAGAAGGTGGGAGGATGTGTTAGCCTGGTGATGGGTATTAAAGAGGGCACATATTGAATGGACCCCTGGGTGTTATATGCAAACAATGGATCATGGAAGACTACATAAAAAACTACCAATGTAATGTATGGTGATTAACATAACATAATAAAATTTAAAAAAGAGATCTTTCCAGGGAAATTTTGGCCTTGGTCACTGTGGAGGAACAACAACAACAACAAACTATATTAATTGACTTTAAATTATTGACATAACTAGAAAATAATAAAGGTGTGTATATCTTATTTTGCAATTCTCCAACAATTATGAAAAGCAGAAGAAATAGAACATAGAATACAAAGTAAGGTGTACACAAAATAACATTTGATTAATTCAGTTGGAAAAATCAGTCAAACTATTTGTTAGTGTAACTCTGGGTTTAAATTAATACATAATTTTTTCCTCTCTCTCTGTATTGACTATTATTCTATCTATATAAAACAGCCAAAGTGGGGGGAAAGCAGGAAAGCAAGAGAGAATAAAGGGAGAGGGAAAAAGAGAAAAAGATGGAGGGTGGAAGAGAGGGGGGAGAGAGAGAAAGCTAGAAAAAGACAGAAATTTCACTAATTTGAAATTACATTTGAGATGTTCCTCTCTATTTACTTGTATTTAAAAACAAGAAGATACTTCCAGTGTTATGGATATTCAGAAACCTAAAAAAATACATATATCCTTACAACTTGACAGAGAAGCAGTACAGTTTTTGAAAACTTAAACATATATATGTGTATATACATATACACATATATATGTATACATATATATATACACACACACACATATATATATATTTATATATAGCATGATCTTCTTCTATATTTGCTTTTTTGCAATCAATATTCTCAGAAGGTGGACAAACATAAAGCTAGGTCACTGTGATTTGCCAGCATGATAAGGAATAATACCTTCCATATTTTTATGACACAAGATAAATATTCTGTACCTAATGTGGATCTAAAAATGGAAGTATACATGTTATGGACAAAACTCAACTTGAAAATGAGACTAAAATATGTGCTAGATAAAATATGCTGAAGAGAAAAGAAAAAGATGTGTATACTCATATCAGAAGGAGCAGCCTAGTCAAATTATAATAGACAATTTGTAGTAGAATTGTCCCCTTGCCCAAAGGGACTCTCATAATTATTTGTCTGAATATCATTTGATGTATTCCTTTAGACCCCTGAAATTATACGGGCAGAAAACTCTTTGTAGAAATTCAAGTGGAAGGGAGATTATAACAAATAAGTAACACCTTTGGCTCCTTCAGCTCAGGTTACCTCATTGAATTAGCTATTTGAAAATAAGCAGCTTTAAGTAAAGCATCAGTTTTATAGCGCCGCCAGTAGGAGATATGTCATATCTTATCTCTCTCACTGAAAAGTCGGTGTCTTTAAAGAGACATTCATAACATACTTCAGATCCTTGTATTAAAATTTTTATCCTATGTATAATGTTAACAAAATCAGCACAATGCATTTTCATTATCTTCTCTGAACTTTTTAGTAACATCTAAAAGAAGGTAGTTTTACATTCTAGATGGTGGACTGATCATACATTTATGCCTACTCTTTCTCTGCAAACTGCCAAACAATGATGATAACGAAAAATCCTGCAGTAGTGAAGAGAATGGAAAAGGGGCCATCATGGAATTAAAGAAGGTTAAAGACATTTTACAGAAAATAAAGAGTAAGGAGTAGCAGTGTAAATGTCTGAATATACAAGTAGGGCTACAGAGGAGGAGGAACTCTAGAGTCAGAGTTGACAGGTAGAAAGAGAACAGCCCTGCCCTGCCCACTGACCATTAAAAGGACTTAATTACTAGTCTACCTACAGTAAATTTCCTTCCCTGGATACTTAGAACCCAGGCAACTGAGTGTGTTAGCCATAGACAAAAGCAAATGGACTCCTCTCTAAAAAATTTGAGCCAAAAAAAATGAGGAGAATTTACTCAGGGTGAATGTGTATGCTTCTTAGCGAAATTCTTCCTATTCTGGCTTTTGGGAAAATCCTAATTGAAAGGTTGTTGCACTACTTACCTTAAATAAAACCTGTCAGTGTATAAGCTTGACCCACATATACAGATTTGGAGTCAGCCTTTCTAAACACAGGGAAACCTAATGGGAAAATGATCTAAATAGAAAGAGAGTTACCTAGAAAACTCAAACAAATTGCTTATTCTTAAATGTCAACAAAAACATAGAGGTGTTGAAGAAAATCAACAGCGTGAAAGGCAAAGAACAGAAAACAAACACAAGTATTGACCCCAGGGAAATTTTTAAAAAGAGATAATTCAAAGAACAAAACTAAGCAAACAAATAAATGAAACTCTAAAGCCCTCTAATTTGCATTTTCAGAAAACTTGTAAAGCAACTTCATTCATTGAAAAAATCAAAAGGACAGGAAAAGTTGCAGTACAAAAAGTAGAAAATACCACAAAGTATTATTTCCAAAATTAGAAATTATATGTAAGTTTGGAAGATAAAGTTAAAGAAATACCCCAGAAGAGAGATAGAAAATCAATAGACTAAATACAGTTATTGAAACAAGGAAAAGAGGTTTAAGTATGCAATTTAAAGACAAAATGGTAACCAGTAGCTGTATTGGTCAAGTATATCTTAATGAAGCTGGAATTTTTTTCAAGAGTAACCAGTAGAGGGCGCCTGGGTGGCTCAGTTGGTTAAAACGACTGCCTTTGGCTCAAGTCATGATCCAGGAGTCGCAGGATCAAGTCCCCCATCGGGCTCCCTGTATGGCAGGGAGTCTGCTTCTCCCTCTGACCCTCCCCCCCTCATGCTCTCTCTCTCTCATTCTCTCTCTCAAATAAATAAATAAAATCTTTAAAAAAAAAAGTAACAAGTAGAGTTGTTAAATGGAAGGGTGATAATAATGGTGTACTAAAATCCTATGTTTTCAGTGTGAAAAGTTGATGGATACTATATTTTTAAATTTTAATCCAGTGGAGTTAACATGGTGTTATATTAGTTTCAGGTGTACAATATACTGATTCAACAATTCTATATATTACTCAGTGTATATCAAGATAAGTGTACTCTCAATTCCCTTCACCTATTTCACTCATCTTCCCACCCACCTACCCTCTGGTAAACATCCGTTTGCTCTCTATAGTTAAAAGTCCATTTTGGGTTTTTTGTTTTGTTTTGTTTTTTGTTTTTTGTTTTTGGCTTGTCTCCTTTTCTTTTCCTTTGTTATTTGTTTTGTTTCTTCAATTCAACATATGAGTAAAATCAAATATTTGCTTTTTCACTGGCTGGCTTATTTTGCTTAGCATTATATTCTGTAGCTCCATCTATGTTATTGCATTTGTGCAATGCTTTGTGGCATATATGCCACATCTTTATATATGGACAGATGATAGATAGATATAGATAGATGATAGATAGATGATAGATAGATATAGATAGGTGATAGATATAGATAGATAGATGATAGATGTATATGTCACATTATATATATATATAATCTATTGAGGAACACTTGGGCTGCTTCCACAATTTGTCCATTGTAAATAATGCTGCAATAAACATAGGAGTCCATATATCTTTTCAAAATAGTGTTTTTGTATTCTTCAGGTATTCTTTGGGTGAATAGTAGTGTGATTACTGGATCATAGGTTACTTCTATTTTCAATTTTTTGAGGAAGTTCCATACAGTACCAGGTTGCATTCCCACCGACGGTGCAAGAGTTCTTTTTTCTCCACATCCTTGCCAATACCTGCTGTTTCTTGTTTTTCTGTTTGTTTGTTTTGTTTTGTTTTGTTTTAGCCATTCTGACAGTTGTAAGGTGATATCTCATTGTGGTTTTCATTTTCATTTCCCTGATGATGAGTGATGTTGACCACAAGAAAGCTTGTATCTGTTGGCCTTCTGGACGTCTTCTTTGGAGAAATGTCTGTTCATTTTTTCTGTCCATGCTTTAATTGGATTATTTATTTATTGGTGTTGACTCATATAAGTTCTTTATATTTTTAGATACAAACCAATTATTGAATATTTTGGATACTAAACAGTTATCGGAGATGTCATTTGTAAATATCTTCTCCCATTCAGTAGGTTGCCTTTTAGTGTAGTTGATCATTTCCTTCATTGCCTGGATACTTTTTATTTTGATGTAGTCCCAACAGTTTATTTTTGCTTTTATTTCCCTTGCCTCAGGAGACATAGAAAGATGCTGTTATGCTTTTGCTGCATCCCAAAGTTTTTAGACCATTGTGTTTTCAATTTCATTTGTTCCCATGTACTTTTTGATTTCTTCTTTGATTTCTTGGTTTACTTATTCATTATTTAGCAGCATGTTATTTAACCTCCATGTATTTGTGGTCTTTCCAGATTTTCTTCTTGTAGTTAACCTCTAGTTTCATAACATTAGTAGTCATAAAAGATGAATGGCATGACCTTGATTTTTTTTTTTTAATTTATTGGGGCTTGTTTTGAGGCCTAATATGTGATATATTCTGGAGAATGTTCCGTGTGCTCTTGAAAAGAATGTGTATTCTGCTGTTTTAAGATGGAATGTTTTGAATATGCACGTTAAATGCATCTCATCCAGTATGTTATTCAAAGCCACCGTTTCCTTATTGATTTTCTGTTTGGCAATCTGTCATTTGATATAATTGGAGTGTAAAAGTCTCCTACTATTATTGTATTACTAGAGTAAGATAAATTGTAATGCTCTAGTAATACAAATTGTGATACTCTAGTAATACAAATACAATATTCTAATTGTATTACAATTAGTTCCTTCATGCTTGTTATTAACTGCTTTATGAATTTCTGTGTTCCCATGCTGGGTATATAATTATTTGAAATTGTTATAGGTTCTTATTGGATTGTCCTGTTTATTTTTCTATTTTCTATTCTATTTCTCTCTCTATATAATATATATTATATATTGTCCTTTTTGTCTCTACTTACAGTGTTTCTTATAAAGTCTATTTTGTCTGATATATGTATTGCCACCTTGGCTTTCTCTTGCAAGCTGCATATAAATAAGACTTTTTTTTTTTATCCATTCCATCATCCTATGTCTTTTGATGAGAATATTTAGTCTATTTACATTCAAAGTAATTATTGAGAAGTATGTACTGCCATTTTATTACTTGTTTCCTGGTTGTTTTTTGTAGATCTTTTCTGTTCCTTTCCTTTCTTGCTCTCTTCTCTCATCATAAGTTGGCTTCCTTCAGTGATACACTTGGATTCCTTTCTCTTCATCTTTTGCCTATCTACTGGTTTTGATTTGTTGCTGTTAGTTTTATATATAACATCTTCTGCATATAGAAGTATTATTAAGTTGATAGTTAAGTTTGAAACCATTCTTGACCCTCCTTCCCCACATTTTAAGTATATGGTGTCATACTTTACATCCTTTTATTTTGTGAGTCCCTTGACTGATTTTTAGAGACATACTTATTTTTTACAGCTTTTATGTTTCCTACTTTTCTTACTCTTACTTATGGTCTTCCTTTCCACTCAAAGAGTCCCCTTTAACATTTTTTGTGGGGCTGCTTTAGTGGTCATGAACTCCTTTAGCTTTTGTTTGTCTGGGAAACTCTATATCCCTCTTTCTATTTTGAATGATAGCTTTTCTGGATAGAGTGTTCTTGGCTGCATTTTTTTTTCCCTTTCAGCACTTTGAATATATCATGCCACTCTGTTCTGGTATGTAGTTTCTGCTGAAAAACCTGCTGATAGCCCTATAAGGTTTCTTTTGTATGTTGCTGTCTTCTTTTCTCTTGCTGGTTTTAAAATTCTCTATCGCTCCTTTTTGCTATTTTAATTACTATGTGTTTCAACCCTCCTTGGGTTGATTATGTTGGTGGACAAAATCTGGGCCTTCTGGCCCTGAATATCTGTTTCCTTCCCCAGATTAAGGAAGTTTTCAGCTATTATTTCTTCAAATATGTTTTCTGCCCCTTTATCTATTTTCTTCTTCTTCTGGGACTCTTATAATATGAATGTTATTATGCTTGATGGAGTCACTGCATTCCTTAAGTCTATTCCCTTTTTGTGTATTTATTTTTTCTCTCCCCTCCTCAGTTTGAGTACTTTCCATTATTCTGTCCTTGAGATCATTCTTCTGCATTCCCTGGCCTGCTGTTTATTTCACCTAGTGTATTTTTAATTTCATTTATTGTGTTCTTCAGCTCTGAATGGTTCTTTTTTTTTATGTTTTCTCTTTGTTAAGTGTCTCACTGCTGTCCTCCACTCTTTCCTCAAGTCCAGTATCTTTATGATCATTACTTTATTTTTGTTTATTTATTTATTTATTATTTTTATTATTATGTTCAATTAGCCAACATATATTACATCATTAGTTTTTTTTCTTTTTCCAAAGGTTTTTATTTTTTAATTTTTTTTATTTTTTTATTGTTATGTTAATCACCATACATTACATCATTAGTTTTTGATGTAGTGTTCCATGATTCATTGTTTGTGCATAACACCCAGTGCTCCATGCAGAATGTGCCCTCTTTAATACCCATCACCAGGCTAACCCATCCTCCCACCACCCTCCCCTCTAGAACCCTGAGTTTGTTTTCAGAGTCCATCATCTCTCATGGTTTGTCTCCCCCTCCGATTCCCCCCCTTCATTCTTCCCTTCCTGCTATCTTCTTCTTTTTTTTAACATATAATGTATTATTTGTTTCAGAGCTACAGATCTGTGATTTAACAGTCTTGCACATTTCATAGCGCTCACCATAGCACATACCCCCTCCAGTGTCCATCACCCAGCCACCCCATCCCTCCCACACCCCCACCACAAAGTTTATAGCAGCAATGTCCACAATAGCCAAACTGTGGAAAGCGCCAAGATGTCCATCGACAGATGAATGGATAAAGAAGATGTGGTATATATCTACAATGGAATATTATGCAGCCATCAAAAGGAATGAAATCTTGCCATTTGCAACAATGTGGTTGGAACTGGAGGGTGTTATGCTGAGTGAAATAAGTCAATCAGAGAAAGACATGTATCATATGACCTCACTGATATGAGGAATTCTTAATCTCAGGATACATCATTAGTTTTTGATGTAGCATTAAATGATTCATTAGTTGCATATAAAACCCAGTGCTCATCACAACACGTGTCCTACTTAATACCCATCACCCGGGTACCCCACTCTCCCACTCCCCTCCCTTCTGTAACCCTCAGTTTGTTTCCTGGAGTCCAGAGTCTCTCATGGTTTATCTCCCCTTCTGATTTCTTCCCATTCAATTTTCCCTCCCTTCCACTGTGGTCCTCCATGTTATTCCTTATGTTCCGCATATGAGTGAAACCATATGATAATTGTCGTTCTCTGCTTGACTTATTTTACTTAGCATAATCCATTCCAGCTCCATCCATGTCGATGCAAATGGTAAGTATTCATCCTTTCTGATGGCTGAGTACTATTCCATTGTATATATGGACCACATCTTCTTTATCCATTCATCTGTTGAAGGGCATCTCTGCTCCTTCCACAGTTTGGCTATTGTGGACATTGCTACCATGAACACTGGGGTGCATATGCCCCTTCTTTTCACTACATCTATATCTTTGAGGTAAATACTTAGTAGTGCAATTGCTGGGTCATTGGGTAGCTCTATTTTTAACTTTTTGAGGAACATCCATACAGTTTTCCAGAGTGGCTGTACCAGCTTGCATTTCCACCAACTAGAAACTACAGCACACTTATGAAATAAATTGAGGAGGACACAAAGAGATGGAAAAACATTCCATGCTCATGGATTGGAAGAATAAACATTGTTAAAATGTCTATGCTGGCCAGAGCAATCTATAAATTCAATGCAAACCCTATCAAAATATCATCAACATTTTTTATAGAGTTGGAACAAACAACCCTAAAATTTGTATGGAACCAGAAAAGACACTGAATCACCAGGGGACCATTAGAAGAGAAAACCAAAGCTAGTGGCATCACAATGCCTAACTTCAATGTCTATTACAAAGCTGTGATCATCAAGACAGCATGGTATTGGCACAAAAACAGACACATAGATCAGTGGAACAGAATAGAGACCCCAGAAATGGACCCTCAACTCTATGGTCAACTAATCGACAAATCAGGAAAGAATATCCATTGGAAAAGACAGTCTCTTCAACAAATGGTGCTGGGAAAATTAGACAGCCACATGCAGAAGAATGAAACTGAACCATTCTCTTATACCACATACAAAGATAAACTCAAAATGGATGAAATATCTAAATGTGAGACAGGAATCCATCAAAATCCTAAAGGAGAAAATAGGCAGTAACCTCTTTGATATCAGCCACAGCAACTTCTTTCAAGACACATCTTTAAAGGCAAGGGAAACAAAAGCAAAATATATGATCACTATTTTAAATTCTCTATCAGGTATATTACTTTTATCTGTTTTGCTTAAGTCTCTTGCTGTGGTTTTATCCTGTTCTTTCACTTGGGACATATTCCTCTGTCTCCTCATCTTATCTATGTCTCTGTGTCTGTTTCTCTGTTAGGAAGGTCAGCAATGTGTACTGCTTTTGAAAATAATGGGTGGGATACACACTATTAAGAGAGTGGTGCTGGTCCTTTGTTACAGGGATGTGCCTCTGGGACCAGGCAGAGCATACTGCCAAGTATGTGTGGGTGGGACATTCAGTGTTCACAAGTTGTGCATGCTGACTCCACAAGGTATGTGCTGCTGCCTCCAAGACTGGGCTAACCAGTGTAGGATTTGCAAAACATGTTCAGGAGTAGTGTTCAGTTTTACCAATATGTGTGTGTCCTCTGCAGGAAGTGACCAGCTGCCACACTGCCAGGACCAAGACCCCACAAAGCATGCAGTCAGGAGACTCTGTTTTGGCAAGATTTGTGCCAGTCATCTGGAAGAGGAGACTCACAGTGCCAGGCTAGAAGGGATGGGGCATTGTGTAAGCATGTTAGTGAATGCTGGTGCCCTGCTGGCTCCTGCAGGTGGCCTTGTTTATGCTGGGGGGCAGGGGATGGAAATGGCACCTGCCAGCTCATTTGTTCCTGGAGAAGTCCCTCAGTACACACACTCTGAGTTTAGTAACTTTATTCCTAAAGGAGTCTTCCAACAATCTCTGTCTCTCTGAAACATGCTATGAGATTAGTAACTCTCCTTCCCATATTCCCCAGTTGTTTTTCAAACTGCTGCTTCTATGCTGTATCTCTGAGGGCTGTTCTTTGTGTTGTCTCTTTAAAGGCAGCAACTCAGTATCCTCTTGCTCTCCCTGTTCTCCCACAGCCAGGTGGCTGATTTTTTTTAAATTCCAGGTTTTAAGTTCTGCTGTTTGTAAGAATGCACAAAATTCAGCCCCTCTGGCTTTCAATGCCAAGTGTTATGGGGATTCATCTTCCATATGCAGGTTCCCCAGTTGAGGGTATGTTTCTTGCCCCTCTCTGTTCCCATGGTGCCCCTCCCTCCTGCAAACAATTCTGCAGATCCTTTAAACTACCAACTGTATCTGTGCTCTTCTTATACCCTTTAATGTGGCCTTTTCTCTACATTGAGTTGTGGAGTTACTTATGCCAGTCTTTGGGTCATTTTCTGGGTTATTTACACTGATGTGTTATCTAGTTGAATCCATGGGAAGAGGTGAGCTTATGGTCTTCCTACTCTGCCATCTTCCCTGGGAGTATGAATCTTTTGGATTTTATAAAGGGAAAATGTTGCCTGATGTAATATAAGCTTTTAAAAGGATGATTTTGTATTTATGAGACAAAAATCAATTATTCTTTCACAGATTGATGCAAAATTATTTGACTTTTAAAAAAACTACATAGAGAAAATATGCAAAAAGATTTGCATATTTGTTTAGAGTTAAATATTTGACTATTGTATCAGAAAAATTACTCAGTTCTGAAAAAATATCTTGAATCTGATTATAAATTATGTGCAGATCATTCAAAATTTTGCCTTCACTGACATATCAATTCAAAATACTCAGAATTAGAGTAAGACTTTTATAGCTCCTGGGATCTGGCATTAACCCAAATATTTGTTTTACTATTATATATATATATCCCAGCTTCCATAACCTCCCATCCATTTTTACTTTATGAGAAAGCTGGGGGAGTGCTGGCAACTATTTCCTTAACCAAAGTGGAAGAGGATAGAATGGTTTTAATTTGACAATGATTATTTAATCCAAACATAGACTATAAAAATGGCAAGTTTTCATTGTTTCATTTCCTAAAATATAATCATTTCAAATTTTCTTGCATCTTCAGTCATTATTTTTAGCCACTTGAAAGCAAGAACCATGTCAATTCATCTCTATATCCCAGCAACTTTTCACTCAATGGGCTGTCAATAAATAAATCTATTGGGAACTTCAAGCAATGAGAAAATGATTAGTGGATAGCAGTAATAATATTCTTGATTAAACCTTTATATAGTCAAACTCCCTTAAATTATTTCCAAAGAACTTAAATAATATAATGTGGAGGAAGGTGTTTGTTACATATATCTCAGTTATCATGAGTCCCATCACAATCCCAGGTCATTAAGATTGGTTTGTCAAAAAAGTGTGTATTGTTGAGACATGTTTGTATGAAGATGTCATAAAAACATCTATTCCACTGCTTTATAGGTACTGGTTAAACAATTGACACCCACTTATTTATTTCATTATTTCAATAAGCACTTCTTGAATGCCTACTACTTAATTGGGTTTAGAATTACAGAGATGAATAAGACAGTGTCTCTCTTTGGTGGTCTCAGATATGGCAAAGGATACCAACATGTAAAAAAAAAAAAAACTACAATGCAAATACTGTGTGTTTCAATAGATGTGAGTACAAGGTTTTATGAGACCTCAGAGGGAGGAATAAAGATATTTCACTGAGAAAATCAGTTAAGGTTTACAGTATTGATGTTTTAGGTGGCCTATGAAAGATGAAAAGTATTTAATAGGCATATGAAAGGATTAAGGATAACATATTAATTATTCAGAACAGGAATTTTTTAAAAGCTTGAAAACATATAAGAACACAGTGCATTCCAGGATTGGAAAATAGTGTAGTATGACAATAATGTGGCATGTGTAAATGATAGCCCTGATAGATTGAGTCAGAAAGAGAGAAAAGACCAGACTGCCAATACTCTAAGATGTTATACCAAAGTGTTAACATTTTAGCATGTATGTGACAGAGGGCACTGAAGGTTTCTGCAGGTGAGTGACATTAATACACTTGTGTTTTAGAAAGCTATTTTAGATGACAGTATAAAGGTAGATTGGTGAATATGAGGCTGTAGGTAGGAGACTTTTACAGTTGTCTAGGTAAGAGACTGTGAGAGAAAAATTAGAAGACTATTGGAAGGAACAGATTAAGTAAGAATGTAGGAAGATTTCTAGTCCTAGAGTTTAAATTAAAAGTGAGATATAAATAGAATATAAGTGAGAATTGAAATATAGGAATCAAAGTAATTGAAGTAATAAGACTCTCTGAAATCAGAAAGGATAAATAGAAGACCTTGAAGAATAGTATCAGTATATAAGAAAGTATAGGAGTAAATAGCAAAAGATCCAAGGGAGTGAAGAACATTAAGTCATAGTGCTCAGAGATACAGGGATAGAGGTAAAATGAAATGGTTGCATAGGAAGCCAAGAGAGGAAAGACTTCCACAAAAATGCCAGCTGTGTCAAATGTGAAATATATGTCAATTAATATGAAGTCTGATAAAGGAATTTTGAATTTCACAGAGGAGTGAAAGAGTTAGTTTAAAGAGCAGTTTAGGGGCCCTGGGTGGCTCGGTTGAGTGTCCAATTCTTGACTTTGGGTCAGGTCATGATTTCAGGGTCGTGAAATCGAGCCTTGCATCAGGTTCTGCCCTGAGCAGGCAGCTTGCTTAGGATTCTCTCTCTCTCTCTCTCTCTATGCCCCTCTCCATCCCCCTCCCCACTCATGCTCTCTCTCTAAAAAAATAAAAATAAAAAATAAATTTAAAAAGAGCAGTTTAAAGAACTGAAACCAAAAGTAAATTGGAAAGAGTTGAATAATAATTAGTAGGTGAGGTGTGGAGACAAGATGAAAAGTCTACTTTCTTAATAAGTTTGTGTAAGGGAGGAAATATATCAATAACTTAAAGAGAGCGGTGCCTGGGTGGCTCAGTCAGTTGAGTTTCTGCCTTTGACTCAGGTCACGATCCTGGGGGTCCAAGGATTGAGCTCCGCATTGGTCTCCCTGCTCAGTGGGGAGCCTGTTTCTCCCTCTCTCTCTGCTCCTCCCCCTGCTTATTCTCTTTCTCTGTCAAATAAATAAATAAAATCTTTTAAAAACTAAGTTAAAGAGAGACGTAGTTGAGAGATCTTCTCTTCCTCCCACTTCCCCTCCTTTTTAAAAAAATATTAATTTATTTATTTTAGAGAGAGAGTGTGTGCACACATGAGAAGCGGGGGAAGGGAGAGGGCAGATGGAGAGGGAGAGACAGAATCCCAAGCAGACTCTGCACTGACCATCAGCTTGACATGGGGCTCAATCCCATGACCCTGAGACCATGACCTGAGCCAAAACCAAGAGTTGTACACTCAACCAACTGAGCCACCCAGACACCCCTATTGTCCTTTTTCATGTATTCATTCATTTTCTTTTTTTTTTTTTCTTTTTTAATGGGAAAATTTAAAGATAATAGTAGACTGAAAAGAAGGTACAATGGTAGGGACATTGAAGATAGTGGGAGTGGTGGGGAAAACCCATAATTGATGGTTCAAGGTAACATAAAATTAGACAGGATAGAGATTGATAACAACATGATTTAAGATTTAAGACTCCCAGCTTTGGAAACTAGAAGACCTGAGTTTATATTCTGACTTTCCATTTAATATTTGTGTGAATTTAGAAAGTTATTAGACTTTTCAAGCTTCAACTTCTTCATCTGTAAGATGGGAGCAATAAAAATAACCACATCATAAGGCTATTATGAGAAAATGGAAGAACATGATACAGTTCCTGGTACACAGTATGCTATTATTATTAATTATTATTATTATTATTATTATTATTACTGTAAGAAGTTTTTCTTTACAAAGGAGATAGGTTACTCACTTCTCTAAAATAAATGAAAGAAGATAAGGATGATTAAAGACATAGATAATTTTTTATGTAACCAAGGACAATGTCAGATTATTTTATTTCTGGAGCAGTTGTGTGTTTGCATACATGCTATAGGGAGAATATGCACACTTTACTTGGAAGTAAGTAGCTTGAAAGGCCAAATTAATGATCTTCTTTTCTGATCAAATATTTAGGTCCTTGCCCATATATTTTAGTCATTTAGACTCAGATACAGAGTTTAAGGTTCAATAAAGGCCAACACAATCCACCCCACCTACACTTCTCACCTGACTCTCTCCTCATGATAGATAAACTAACGTATTTTTCACATTTGTAGTAACAGAATTAGGGACTGTGCTCAAATAATTTTAAAAAGTAAATTGTGTTTTTAAATTAGTCATTGATATGTGACACTTAGCTCCCTAGAACGATGTTTTGAGTTTCCTTCCACCCATCTTTTGTTCACCAATGAATTCTTTATATAAATAGTTGTTTCTAATATTTGGCTACTTTTTCCAATACTGGTACAGTGAAGCTGGTGGCCAGTATCTCAGGACCACTGCTAAGTCTACTGCAAGCTATTACTATCAGAGTGATTATCTGCATGTCCATATTGCATCCACAAACACGCATATTGAGGAATTGTAGTTTGGAAGTCACTTATGGATGAATCACTATTCTACTCTAAACCAGGTCACTGCATTAAGCTCTTGTCTTGGAGGTAGATTAGCTAGAAGTTGATGTTTTTAATGTGTAATTTTAAGAATTAATGTTTTAGCATCCTATTTTCTTTGGCTTGTGTTTATTTTGAAATGATGACAAAAATGACTTTCATTATATAAGAAGAACCTGTTTTGTTATATTACATCTGTTCCTGAAACTCAGGGACCTTTGAAGCATATAAAACTGTCAGAGAGATACGCTCCAGGTTCCAGGGACCCAAATGATATCTACCTCCTGCGTCAGTGTCAATAATGATTACAATATTAATAAGCTCAAATTGAAGTTATCTGCTCAGACCCCTCTTCCATATTAACTGTTTAGAATTGTATATCCATAATAAAATTTTCTACTACAATGAAAATTGTCACTTTAACAACTTGATAAAAAATCAGAGGGGGGGATGAACCGTGAGAGACGATGGACTCTGAAAAACTGAGGGTTCTAGAGGGGTAGGGGGTGAGAGGATGGGTTAGCCTGGTGATGGGTGTTAAAGAGGGCACGTTCTGCATGGAGCACTGGGTGTTATACACAAACAATGAATCATGGAACACTACATCAAAAACTAATGATGTAATGTATGGTGATTAACATAACAATAAAAATTTTTAAAAATTGTAGCCTCAACTGGAAGAGTCATTTGCCTTGCAGTAAGCACAAAATGACAGATCTTTTCTGAATACAAACTGTAATGCCTCTACCTTTCACAGCCAGTGTGGCTTGTAAACACAGCAGAAAAAAAAAACCACTTTGATAAAAATTGATGGTTATGTACAAAACAGTCCCACAAGTAACTTTTTTTTTTTCCTGGTTAGAGAGCATCACCTCAGTTATTGAAAGCTGGCCTAAGTGAATACCCTAAAACAGTTGATGATTATGGTTCAAAAGTTTCTGTGGCATAGTAAACTGGATACTTCCCACACAGTTTTGACTAGTCTAACTTTCAGCAATCTGTTATGTATTATTTGCAAAAAGATCTCCTTTCATCTTCCATTAATTCCCATTCAGAATTCAAGTACCAGTACTTTATACAAACACTTTACCATTGCTTATATTGATGTCTCTCTAATACCAAGAATTTATATCATTATTTTGTACAAATAATCACCCTGTGTGCATTATCAAAAAATAAAGAGGTATGGAAATATTTCAAAATATTTTAAGTATGCTATTATGTGATACACAAGATTAATCCTTAAACTTACTCTTTTCTCTAGTTACTAACTAGATACCATGATACTCGAGCTACAGTTCTATGATGTATCCAGAAATTGATGTTAATCTTCTTTTTTTTTTTAAGACTTATTTATTTTGGGAGAGAGAGAGAAAGAGAGCATGCATAAGTGGGGGGAGGGGCAGAGAAAGAATCCTCAAGCAGACTCCCCGCTGAGCATGAAGCCCCATGAGGGGTTCAATCCCAGAACCCTGAGATCAGGACCTGAGCCAAAATCAAAAGTCAGATGCTTAACCAACTGAGCCACCCAGGTACCCTGATGTTAATCTTCTTCGTTCAAGCAGATCTATATGTAAAGGCATGCGTTTAATACATTTATCCAGAAAAAGGCAAATTATTTATTAATAGTTCAACTTGAGTTTTTTAAACAATTATCTTAAAATTCTAGCTGAAACCAAATATATCAAAACCAAGAAACTTCCAAATTACATGGTTGTTACTTTAATTACTTGCCCTCAATCCTTATAATTTCCAGTTCCTTCTGACTTTAATCATATTGTGAAATAAAAGAAAAAAAAACTTAGTTGGTATCACTCTGCTCTTTGTAACTTTAGATATAGCTCCTTAATATTTATCTGTGTCCTCTATAGGCCTAAGGGTTGTTTAACCACCAACAGTTCTCAGTTGTATATTTTTCAGAATTTTCAAATCTCAGCTACAGGGAAGAAAATAATATTGTAAGAAACTAAACCTGTGTTTCTCTCTCTCTCTCGCTCAAGACCCTGCTTTAATTTTTTTCCTTCACTAAATAAGGTGAAATATATTTTCCAGAAGATATTTTCTTCTATTTTATTTTGTAAGTTAGAGTAAATTTACATACAAGACCTCAGATTTATTTAATTTGAACATTGTTTTTAAGTTGAAGAATAAGTCCAAGCAAAGCAAACAAAAGTCAGATAACAATAACAATAAAGATTTTTTATTAACCTTATTTTTATAGATTGATGAATTTTTACACATGCATGGATCTCATAACTACAACCTTATTCAATTTATTATACTATAGAATTACCTTATGTCCTTTTAAATCAGTCTCCCCAACACAGAGACAACTCTCTTTATTTCTGTCACCATAAATGTGTTTTGCCTTTTCTTTAATATGTAAAGTAATCATAGAGTTTGTACTAATTTGTACATAGTTTGTGTTGGCTTCTATCAAATAATTCATTGTCCATGGGATTCATTGACAGTGGTATATATAGCAGGTGTTTTGTCTTTGTTCTTGCATAGACTAAAATTTTTTATTAATTCTACTCTTGATGGGCATAAGGTTACTTCTAGTTTGGATACATTATAAATAAATTTTCTATGAATTTATTTTGCTTTCATCTCAGAGGACACATGCATATATGCACTCATTTCTCTTAGAGGTGAACTTATTTCTCAATGAGTGGGATTGTTGGGCTGCACATGAATATTGTTAACTTCAGTAGATACTGCCAAAGTCATTTCTTCCCTCAAAGTGGTTGCCTCATTTTCCACAAACAAAACATCATATGAGAGTTCTAGTTGTTTTGCATCTTTACCAGCTTGAAATCATCAGCCTTTTAAATGTTAGCTATTTTGGTATGAATATAAAGATAGCTCAATTTGTTTTTATTTGAATTCCCCTAATAAAGAATAATATTGATCACCATTTGGGAAAAGTGGAACCAGACATTATTAGATCACTACAAATCTATTAAAATTGATAAAATTAAAAACAAAACTAAAAATACCAAGTGCTGGAGAGGATGTAAAACACCTGGAATTCTCCAATGTTCCTGGTGGGAATGTAAAATGTTATAAACATTTTAGAGAACAGTTTGGCAGTTTCTTATGAAGTTAAATAACCACATACCATATGTGTAGCAATCCAAATCCTATGTATTTATCCAAGAGAAATGTAAATTACATTCAGACAGAATTTGGAGCATGAATATAGAAGTTTAATTCAAAAATTGTCCAAAACTGAAAGACCTCAGTTGCTTTCAAAGGTGAATGGATAAACTGTGTTACATACATACACTAGAGTATTCCTCAGCAAGAAAAATAAGCAAACCAGTAATTCATCAACTTGGATAAATCTTTTCTTTTTAAATATTTTATTTTTTATTTTATTTTGACAGAGAGAGACACAGCGAGAGAGGGAACACAAGAAGAGGGAATGGGAGAGAGAGAAGCAGGCCCACCACGGAGCAGGGAGCCTGATGCGGGGCTTGACCCCAGGACCCTGTGATCATGACCTGAGCCCAAGGCAAACGCGTAACGACTGAGGCACCCAGGTGCCCAAACTTGGATAAATCTTAAATGCATTTTGCTAAAAAGAAGTAGCCAGATCCGAAAGTCTATATGTGATATGTTTCTATTAATATGACATTTTGAAAAAGGGAAAACATAGGGATGGAAAACAACAGTTTATTGTTTGCCAGGGTTGGAGGGATGGTGAAAAGTGAGACTACAAAGGTAGAGCTTGTGGAAATTTGGGGGGTGAAAAAAACATTCTGTAAGGAATTGTGATGGTATGTATTCTATATATTTGTCAAAACCCATAGATTTGTACACAATAAAGAGTGAAATTTACTATATGAAAAAATTTAAAAATCTCTCAGAATGTGGTAAGATTCCAGGATGAATGCAGACTGTGACAAATGAATCTATATAAAAATGATACACATAATTACACTAAGGGTATGGAGAGGAAGGAGATGGCTTAAGGAACCTTGGAAAACAGTATTTTAGATTAAATAAGGCAAGGTTATATGAAAATAATTATACAGACACTGTACACTAGTTGCTAATTTTTTTTTTTCTAACAGAGTATGAACAAACAATACTAACACTATTTTATTTGTATTCCAGCATTGAAAAAATAGGTAAATGTAGTGAAGATAAGAGCCAGTTTTCTTACTGTTGGAGAAAGAAATTACCAATACAAAAGGGAGTTGGCTAGAAGGAAACTGGTAGTGTTAGATTAGAGTGAGAGGTAAACACACAGATAGATACAGAAATAAAAAAAAAAAAGATGTATGTGTATGGATTAGATAGTATTAATACATATATCTTCTGGGGTGCCTGGGTGGCTTAGTTGTTAAGCATCTGCCTTTGGCTGGGATCCCAATGTCTTGGGATCGAGCCCCACATTGGACTCCCTGCTTGGCAGAAAGCCTGCTTCTCCCTCTCTTACTCTCCCTGCTTGTGTTCCTGCTCTTGCTATCTCTCTCTCTCTGTCAAATAAATAAATAAAATCTTTAAAAAAATACATATATTTCTAACTCCATCCACAGAAGATGACTAGAAGCAGTGACTCTTCAGTAGCAATGAGCATAGATAGCAACCAGATATTAGCTTCTAAATATAATTTGTCACTAAAGGGCATAAGGTCCTTTGGAGAAGTTGACTCCAAGCAGGGAATATACAAACTGAATTTGAGGACTTTTGTGATTCTAGAAATGAATATGTGCTAAAACCAAATATTAATAAAGTTATATCAAAAAGAAACCAAAGCCAACCTGAAAAGGGCTCACAAATACCCAACAATTAAAAAAAAAAAAAAACTTGAGCAACAAAATAAATAACAATATACTTAGATTATAACCCCTCGCAAATAAAATCAGTATTCATGAGGTCATGATGATATAACTAAATAATTGAGGAAGAAGGGACAACTCCTATTACAGAAGAATTCCAAATAATATATAAAAGGGATAATGGGGGTGCCTGGTGGCTCAGTTAGTTAAGCATCTGCCTTCGGCTCAGGTCATGATCCCAGGGTCCTGGGATAGAGCCCTGCGTCAGACTCCCAGCTCAGTGGGGAGTCTGCTTCTCTCTCTCCCTCTGCCTCTCCTCCTGCTGTGCTCTCTCTCTCGCTCACTCTCTCTCTCAAATGAATAAATAAAATCTTTAAAAAAAATAAAAATTAAAAAATGAGGGATAATGGAAATAGAAGTTCACCATTAGAACACATTATTAATAATTGCTGAGACAAGACGTACCAAAGGATAAATTTGGTGGGCAAAATTTTAGAAGAAACAAGATATTCCCATTACCTTAATCACTTACCCCCAAATATTTGCTAATTGCAAAAGAGAAAATGACCAACACCATGCAAACCAAGGGATCAAGGTTAACATCCCTTATAATAAGACATATTGAAATCATACAATGCCTAATAGTATGAACAGAGAAGGGCATGTTACCTCTATATTCTTACCAATAATAACAATAATGCATTACATCAGCTTAATCAAGGAAAAACATCAGGCAGACACAAATTAAGGACCATTCTACAAAATAACTGAACAATATTCTTCGTAAGTGTCAAAGAATCATGACAAGTATAACAAAAAAATACATTAGGGGAAACAAGTAAAACCCAAATGAAATATGTTAATATAGTTCATAGTATACTAATGCTCATTTCTTAGTTTTAATAAGGGAAGATGGGTGAAGAGTATATAGGATTTCTTTGTACTATTTCTGCAAGTGTATGATTAAGTTTAAAATGACCTCAAAAGTTAAAAAGAAAACAAAAAAAATAGCAAGCAAAAAATAAATATCAAAATCATAGGTTTAATACCAAAGAAAACAATGCTTATGTTTAAAAAAATGAATAAAACATTTCATTTAAAAGTCACAGACTGTATGACTGAATAAAAAACATAACAACTAAATTTTACAAGAAAGATAATGTAAAAACACAGGGTGTAAGTAAAAGAGTGAGTGGGAAAAGATACACTATGCATACCGCAAGTATAAGAATCTGAATGAGGTTGTATTAATATCAGATAAATTAGACTTCAGAACAAGGAACATTACCAGACAGAAATAGGAATACATCATGATGACATAAATGGTCATTAAGAAAAGATAATGATCTCTCTTGGGCATGCACATAATTTTAGAGTTTCTAAATGCATGAAGGAAAAACTGACAGAAGTGAAAGGAGCACTGGACAAATCTACAATCATAGTTGATGTATTTAGCATCCCTCTCTCAGTAACTGATGGATAAGGAGACAAAAATTGATTAAGGATATAGAATATTGAACAACACTCAAAACTGACCTAAGTAACAATAAAGTTCTACACCAACAAACCCTGAGTATACATTCTATTCTAGAGAACAAGGGATATTGACCAAGATAGACTATTTACAGGGCCATAAAACAAGTTTTAGTAAATTTAAAAGTATTGAAATTATAGTGTATAATCTGATTACAATGAAATTTAATCTGACACCAGGAGCAAAAAAAAAAAAAAATCTGGAAATAAACAAACCCAAAAAAGTAAGCAACATACTTCTTTTTTTTTAAAGATTTTATTTATTTATTTGAGAGAGAGAATGAAATAGAGAGAGAGAGCATGAGAGGGGGAGGGTCAGAGGGAGAAGCAGACTCCCTGCTGAGCAGGGAGTCCAATGCAGGACTCGATCCTGGGACTCCAGGATCATGACCTGAGCCGAAGGCAGTCGCTTAACCAACTGAGCAACCCAGGCACCCCTAAGCAACATACTTCTAAATAACCCATACATGAAGTGAGTAATCACAAGGGAAATTAGAAATTTTGTTTATGTATTTTTAAATTTTTATTTTTTAATATTTTTTATTTATTTATTTTTTATTATGTTATGTTAATCACCATACATTACATCATTAGTTTTTGATGTAGTATTCCATGATTCATTGTTTGTGTATAACACCGAGTGCTCCATGCAGTACGTGCCTTCTTTAATACCCATCACCAGGCTAACCCATCCCCCTACCCCCCTCCCCTCTAGAACCCTCAGTTTGTTTCTCAGAGTCTATAGTCTCTCATGGTTCATCTCCCCCTCCGATTTCCCCCCCTTCATTTTTCCCTTCCTGCTATCTTCTTCTTTTTTTTTTTTTTGTAACATATAATGTATTATTTGTTTCAGAGGTACAGGTCTGTGATTCAACAGTCTTACACAATTCACAGCGCTGTAAATTTTTATTTTTAATTGAAGTACAGTTGACATACAATATTATATTTATTTTTAAATGTTTTTATTTCAGTGTAGTTGACACACAATGTTACATTAGTTTCAGGTGTAAAACATAGTGATTCAGCATCTTTATATATTGTGCTGTGTTCACCACAAGTATAGCTATCATCTGTCACTATACAACACTTAAATTATCATTGACTATAGTCCCTATGCTGTACCTTTTATTCCCATAATGTATTCCTTTCACAGCTGGAAGCCTGTATATCCCACTCCCCTTCACCCATTTAGCCATTCCCTTACCCTCTTCCCTCTGGCAACTATCGGTTTGTTCTCTGTATTTATAGATCTGATTCTGCTTTTTGTTTGCTTATTCATTTTTTTTAATTTCACATATAAGTGAAATCATATGGTATTTGTCTTTCTCTGTCTGACTTATTTCACTTAGCATTATACCCTGTGGGTCCATCCATGTTGTTGCAAATGACAAGATCTTATTATTTTTTTATGGCTGAGTGACATTCCATTATATATATTCTTTATCAATTCCTCTACGGATGGACACTTGGGTTGCTTCCACGTTGTGGTATTGTAAATAATACTGTAATAAACATAAGGGTGCACACATATTTTTGAATTCATGTTTTCATTTTCTTTAGGTAAACAACATTATATTTAAAGGAATGATAATGACAACAAAAATGGATATACAGGAAAATTTTAAGTGTCTAAAACAAATTATCTAAGTCCCTAATTTAAGAAACTATGAAAATAATTTCAAATAAATCCAAAGTAAGGAGATGGAAAGGAATAATAAAATACAATCAGAAACCAATGAAATAGGAAACAATATCAAAAATTAGTAAAGACAAAAATATTGTTCTTTGAAAAGTGTAATAAAACATATACACCCTTAAAAGAAAGAAAGACCAAAACATGAGAGAATGTGGTATTTCACTACAAATCTGGCAAACAATAAAAGTAAAAGCAGTCAGAAAAATGCAGGACTAGAAAGGCCCAATCTCTCATTCCCCTACAGGAAACAAAACAAAACAAAAAAGTAGGACTCTCCAAACCATCTTTTTTAGAGCTCTGGAAAACAGTCAAAGGTTTACAGAAACCAAGTGAGCACCCAATTAGAAAAAAAAAAAATCTTCAAAAGGATGGAATAAGTTAGTTGTAGTTACCTGACTTCCCACATTCTTCTGGTGTAGAGATATTTTTAGTTTTGAAGTGGTAGCAGTCCAGTTCCCAGATCTCACCCTTAAACCAGAAGGAGCAGGTAGACCTTATTTGCAAATTATTGTGTATGTTTGTTCTAACATTTTTAGGTGATACCTGAAGTAAGGCACTCATCACTGTTTCTCCAAACTCAGAACATAGGGGGAAAAGCAGCAAGTACTTCTTTTAAAAGCTGCAAGGTGACTATAGATCCATAGTACCCGAGGCAAGAGGTTATGGGCAGAGATGTACAATAGACTATCTAATGTCTGGAAAAGAAACTAGAGTGAGACTTTAGGAAATTAGGATGTTCAAAAGAAATCATATGTGTGGGAAAATGTATAAAGTTCTATGTATTTTCAGGCAAGATACATATTCAAAAAGACCTAAGAAGACATTAAGCTTTCGTGTTGGGCCACAGAACTGAGGCAATCTGCAGACTGGGAGATGTGATTGGGTGTTTTTGTGTGATTGATTTTGTTTGTTTGCTTTTCTCTTTTTTGTTGTTGTTTGATTCCTTCTGTTTCTTATAACTCCTGGCATTCAAGGAAATCTCTACTAAAATATTCCCTGAACATGAGCTAAAAGAACAGAGATTTCAGTGATTACACAAAATAAGAAATAGTCTTTGTAAAAATAGTTTGTAAAAGTCTCAAAACAAATGGAATACCACAACTTTTATTGACTAAAAAACACAGCAGGCCCTGGGGAAAAGGAGAATATGACTTGCATTGTTACCACATTAAAATAGTTAAATTTCTGGAGCGCCTGGATGGCTCAGTTGGTTGAGCACTGGACTTTTGGTTTGGGCTCAGGTCATGATCTCATGGGTCTTGAAATAGAGCCCCATGCTGGGCTCCATGCTCAGCAGGGAGTCGGCTTGAAGATTTTCTCCCTCTGCCCCTCCCCCTACCGACTCACTCTCCCTCTCTCTCTAATAAATAAATAAATCTTTTAAAAACAGTTTAATTTCTTATTTTCAATAGAAATTAACATTAAACAAAATAGACAACCCCCCCCCCCGAGAAAATCTAGACTTCAACTCACAGCATTTAACTGTATTCAACATCTGCTAGCCAGATTTGGGGGCTATAAAAGACCCCAAGCCACTGCTGCCCTTCAGAATTCTTGACCAAGACTCCCTGCTACACAGCTGAGTGACATCACCTAGATATTCAAGCCCTCTTTCTTTCTTTTTTTTTTTTAAAGATTTTATTTATTTATTTGACAGAGAAAGACACAGCGAGAGAGTGAACACAAGCAGGGGGGAGTGGGAGAGGGAGAAGCAGGCTCCCCGCCGAGCAGGGAGCCCGATGCGGGACTCGATCCAGGGACTCCAGGATCATGACCTGAGCCGAAGGCAGTCGCTTAACCAACTGAGCCACCCAGGCGCCCTCAAGCCCTCTTTCTGATTCCCTTTTCTCTGGGAGTTGCCTTCTTCCCCTTCTGAGTGATGACACAGAAGTCTATGGAAAGTCTCCAGCTGTGAGAGACTTATTCTCACATGCCTTCCTGTCAAAGTGCTACTCAAGTAAATATTGTGGGCTACTGCCACCTCTTCTTTATGTCTTTTCCTTAAGGAAACCCCAAATCCTTTAACTGACTGCAGGTGTTCATCAAGCTGCTTAGATCTGTGGGTTTATTATTTTCATGAAATTTGGAAATTTTTCAACCATTATTTCTTTTTTTTTAAAGATTTTATTTATTTATTTGACAGAGAGAGTGAGAGAGTACAAGCAGGGAGGAGTAGTAGAGGGAGAGAGAGAAGCAGGCTTCCCGCTGAGTAGGGAGCCTGATGCGGGGATCGATCCCAAGAAGCTGAGATCATGACCTGAGCCGAAGGCAGACACTTAACCATCTGAGCCACCCAGGCGCCCCAACCATTATTTCTTCAATAACTTTTTTTTTAAGATTTTATTTATTTATTTGACAGAGAGAGAGATAGCGAGAGCAGGAACACAAGCAGGGGGAGTGGGAGAGCGAGAAGCAGGCTTCCTGCCGAGCAGGGAGCCCAATGTGGGATTCGACCCCAGGACCCTGGGATTATGACCTGAGCCGAAGGCAGACGCTTAATGACTGAGCCACCCAGGAGCCCCTTCAATAACTTTTTTATGATATATGTCTTCCTTTTGTCTTTGGTGACTCTAATTATACACATAATTTGCTGCTTGACATTACCCCACAGATTACTGATTTTTCTGTATATTTTCTAGTTTGATTATCTTTCCTTCTGTTTTATATGCATAATTTGCACTGAGATGTTTCCACATTCACTAATCTTTCTTTCTGTGGTGTATTTGCATAGCATATTTATAGTTTTCATCTTTGTAAGTTTGATTTATTTCTTTTTATCGTTCATGTCTCTAACTTTTTAAAGCAATGCAGTTATAATAATCTTTATGTCCTTATCTGCTACTCTTAAACCCTGTCATTTCTAGATTGGTTTCTGTTTATTTATTTCTGTTCTCATTTATGATTTACCTTCCTGCTTCTTGCCATACCTGGTATTTTTTTTAATTGCATTCCACTATTGTAGATGTAATTTTTGGGGTTCTGGAAATTTTTATTTAACATTAAATAATCTTCATCTTTTTTTTTTTTTCTGGGACATAGTTAAGTTACTTGAGAATAATTTAATCCTTCAAAACTTGCTTTGAAGATTTATTAGGCAAAACCAGGGCAGTGCTCAGTCTTGGGCTAAGTATTTTTCCCCTACAGAGACAAGACCATTCTTTGTACTCTACCTAGTGAGCCATGGATCATGAAGCTTTCCAGTTTTGCTGATAGGAACAGGCAATTTTCCTGGCCCTGTATGAGTGCTGAACTCTGTTTCATTTAATCCTTTTGTGTGATTCGCTTCTCGTCTTGGATCATTTCTTCACAAGCATGTGCTCATGAGTACTCAGATGAATAATTGAATGGGACCTTCTTCAGAGATCTGGAGTTCTTTGTGCTACACTCTCATTTCTTAAATTCTATCCTGCAAACTCTAGGCCCTTTTGTGCCCCAACTCCTCAATGCAGGGGTTCATTGGATTTGTTCTGGCTTCCCTTTCCCTGAGCCACATCCTGGAAACTGTATCGAGTAAGCTGGTACAATTATATAGCTCAACTTGTATAGACCAGGCCCTCTCCTGCCTGATATCAAGTGTCTTAAAAGCTGTTGTTTAATAAATTGTATCCATATTTTGTTGTTATTTCAGGAGGATGACAAATACACTCTCTGTTACACCATGATGATAATCCCATCATTTTAATTCAAGTATCAACTTTCTTTCAGAGTCTTCCTGCCTATTCATTCACTAGTGTCTTAACTTCTTTGTATTATTTTGTCCACATATATAGTTGTTAACTAATGTAAGATCATCCTGGTAGGAACTTATTCAGCCATACATTGATTTAAGTTTCTTTGATCAGTTTCATTAAATTACATTTTTCTAGATAATATTTCATTACATATGCTTTATTGAATGTATTGACATACAGTTGTTCACAGTGTTCTCTTTAAAAATCTAACTACTGTAATATCTTCTTTTATATTTTATATTAACTATGTATTATTTCATTTGTTTTCAAAAATTAGTATACATTTTTAATCTTTGTTAATAAAAATACATTTTGTAGCTACTTTAGTAATTATTTATAAACTTTAGTGTTTTAAGATATTATTACAACACTTCATCTTCATCTTTGTGGTTTACGTCATCATTTTTTCTCAATTATTAAATTAAACATTTAAATCCTTGCTTTTTTCTTTACTAACATACATCTAATAATATATTCTCTATCAGATTTTACATATAGTATTTTAATTATAGTTTAGTTTTGAATATTCAAAAATTTCTTCATTATTTTTTTCATCCTGTGTTTTACTTAGAAGAGAGGTTTAAATTTTTGAATGTGTGGAAATTTCACCTACATTTTTGTTATCAGTTTCTAATTTATTGTACGGTTGTGGAAGAATGTGGTGTTGTCCATATAGTAAAAACTCTTTGGTTTACATTTGATTTGTTCTATGGATAATTTCATTGTCATTTGTGTAAGTTTTCTATGAATTCTAAATAAACATGAATTCTGCAAATAGGGGTTGCAGTTTCTACATATACTAATTAGATTAATTTTTATTTTATTAATTGTGTCTTCTATAAACCTTACCCTTTTTGACTGATGGATCAATTAATGGAAAATTTGTCTTTAATCATCATAAAATATTTGCAGATTTATAATTTCATTTTATAATCAAATTTATCTTTATGTATTTTAAGTCTACATCATTTGATATAGCAGGCTCACAATTTTAATAACTTGTTTGAAGATTATGCTTCTTTGAAGATTATGCTTCTTAGCATTAAGTAATGGCCAACATAAGAATAGTGCTTTTTTTTTTTAATAGTGTGTTTTTCCTTCATGTCTGTTTTATCTGGTATTAACGACAGGACCCCATTTTTTTTTTGTATTTGTTACATACTTTTTATGTAACTTTGATATTATTTTCTTTCAATATTTCTATGGTCTCAAAAAGTAAATGTGTTTTAATGAATGTATATAGTTTTTAAAATCCAGTTGGAAAGTATAGATTGCTCTAGGCAGCATAGACATTTTAACAATGTTTATTCTTCCAATCCATGAGCATGGAATGTTTTTCCAACTTTGTGTGTCTTCTTCAATTTCTTTCCTGAGTGTTCTGTAGTTCCTAGAGTATAGATCCTTCATCTCTTTGGTTAGGTTTATTTCAAGGTATCTTATGGTTTTTGGTGCTATTGTAAATGGAATTGATTCCCTAATTTCTTTTTCTACAGTTACATTGTCAGTGTGTAGGAAAGCAACTGATTTCTGTGCATTTGATTTTGTATCCTGCCACATTAGTGAATTGCTGTATGAGTTCTAGTAATTTGGGGGTGGAGGCTTTTGGGTTTTCCACATGAAGTATCATGTCATCTGTGAAGAGACAGAGTTTGACTTCTTCTCTGCCAATTTGAATACTTTTTGTTTCTTTTTGTTGTCTGATTGCTGATGCTAGGAATTCTAGTAATATATTGAACAATAGTGGGGAGAGTGGGCATCTTTGTTGTGTTCCTGATCTTAAGGGAAAGGCTCTCAACTTTTCCCATTAAGATTGATATTTGCTGTGAGCTTTTCATAGATAGCTTTTTATGAACTTGAGGAATGTTCCTTCTATCCCTATACTCTGAAGAGTTTTAATCAGGAAAGGATGCTGTATTTTGTCAAATACATTTTCTGCACCATCCCAATCAAAATACCAATGGCATTTTTCAAAGAGCTGGAACAAACAATCCTAAAATTTGTATGGAACCAGAAAAGACCCTGAATCGCCAAGGAAATGTTGAAAAAGAAAAACAAAGCTGAGGGCATCACGTTGCCTGATTTTAAGCTATATTACAAAGCTGTGATCACAAAGACAGCATGGTACTGGCATAAAAACAGAGACATAGGTCAACGGAACAGATTAGAGAGCCCAGTGGAAAAAAAGTTTCTTCAATAAATGGTGTTGGGAAAATTAGACAGCTATATACAGAAGAATGAAACTCGACCACCCTCTTATACCATTCACAAAGATAAATCCTAAATGGATGAAAGACCTCAGTGTGAGACAGGCATCCATCAAAATCCTAGAGGAGAACATAGGCAGTAACGTCTTCGACATTGACCACAGCAACTTCTTTCAATACATGTCTCCTAAGGTAAGGGAAACAAAAGTGAAAATGAACTTTTGGGACTTCATCAAGATAAAAAGATTCTGCACAGCCAAGGAGCAGTAAACTAAACAAAGAGGCAACCTACGGAATGGGAGAAGATATTTTCAAATGACAGTTCATATAAAGGGCTGGTATCCAAGATCTATAAAGAACTTCTCAAACTCAACACCCAAAAAACAAATAATCAAGTCAAAAAATGGGCAGAAGACATTAACAGACACTTCTCCAAAAAAGACATACGAATGGCTAACAGACACATGAAAAAATCAACATCATTAGTCATCAGGGAAATTCAAATCAAAACCATATTGAGATACCACCTTACACCAGTTAGAATGGCAAAAATTGACAAGGCAAGAAACAACAAATGTTGTCGAGGATGTGGAGAAAGGGGAACCCTCTTACACTGTTGGTAGGAATGCAAGTTGTTTGGAAACAGTGTAGAGGGTCCTCAAAAAGTTAAAACTAGAGCTACCCTATGACCCAGCAATTGCACTACTGGGTATTTATCCCAAAGATACAGATGTAGTGAAAAGAAGGGGCACATGCACCCCAATGTTCATAGTAGCAATATCCACAATAGTCAAACTATGGAAGGAGCTGAGATGCCCTTCAACAAACAAATGGATAAAGAAAATGTGGTCCATATATACAATGGAATAGTACTCAGCCTTCAGAAAGGATGAATACCTACCATTTGCATCGACACACATGGAATTGGAGGGGATTATGCTAAGTGAAAAAGTCAGTAGAGAACGACAATTATCATATGGTTTCACTCATATGTGGAACATAAGGAATAGCATGGAGGACATTAGGAAAAGGAAGAGAAAAATGAAGGGGGCGAAATCAGAGGGGGAGGTGAACCATGAGAGACTATGGACTCTGGGAAACAAAGTGAGGGGTTCAGAGGGGAGGGGGTTGGGGGATGGGTAAACCAGGTGATGGGTATTAAAGAGGGCACATATTGTAAGGAGTACTGGGTGTTGTGCACAAACGATGAATCGTGGACACTACATCAGGAACAAATGAAGTGCTGTATGGTGACTAACAGAATATAATAAATAAATAAATAAATAAACAAACAAACAAACAAACAAATAAATAAATAAAAATCCAGTTTGACATTTTATCCTTTTTAGTTGAGTTTGATCTACCATTATTTATTATGATTACTGATCTGTTACCAAGCATTGATTTAATTTACCTTCTCCTCTTGTCTAATACTTAATTGATTGAGGTGTTTTTTTTTTAATTTTACTTTATCCATTTAAATGTTCTGCATTCTATTTTAATTTTTTGATTATTACTTTTAGTTTTAACTAGGATATTTAGTTAAGTCTAAATATATTAAATGTATTGACCATCACTTTTAAAGATTTTATTTAGAGAGAGGTAGGTGAGGGGCAGAAAAAAGGGGGAAAGAATTTCAAGGAGACTCCATGCTGAGCACAAAGCCTGACCTGGGGCTTGATCTCAAGACCCTGAGATCATGACCTAAGCTGAAATCAAGAGTCAGATGCCTAACTGACTGAGCTACCCAGGCACCCTGACAATCACTTTTACAATAAAAGTACAATAGAATTTAAATCCAGGTACCCTCCACCCCCGTCCTGTTGGTTATTTTTGTCTAGAATGGAGATTCCCAAATTTTGTACTTGGCATATGGTATGGTGGGAAATCTATATAAATGTCTTGAGATATCAACACTGTAAATGTTCAGGGAAGCCAGGAGCGACTAGGAGTGGTAAGAATCCCAGAACCAATCACTCTGGTTATGAGAAACCTTGACATTTATTGGAGAAAAACATACAGACATTTTCACTATGTACTTGTTCAATTCTGTGCAAAAATAATGCAAATTTATGGCCTAGAATTTTATTTCCCCTATTTTATTAACCATTTATACCTAGTCCTTATCATTATTCATCTTGTATAGGCAGTGCACAGTCAAATCAACTCATGTTTATTAATTTCTTTGCACACCATCGCTTCTTACACCCTAATACTATTTGGTTCAATTTTTATCCACCTGAAATACATCTTTTAATAGTTATTTTAGTGAAAATTTGTGCATCATAATTACTTTATTGTTTGCCTGTAAAATGTTTTTAGGTGACTTAATTATTGTGGTTTTTTTGTTACATATAAAATTATTGTTTAGTAGTTATTTTTCCTCAAAACTTTGAAAGTAATATTTCCTTTCCTCTTGCCATTTATTACTATTTTTCTGTCATAATTATTTGGGTAATTTTTCAACATTTAGCTCTTAATATATTGCTCCTACCCAAATCTTCATTGTCTCTCTTTTTTGCATCTCCTTTCAATCTATACTGAATCTTATTATTCATTCTACATATATACATCTTTTAAATTTGCTTTCATATTATTTTTTAACCTCTTTGATTCTATGTTCTGCTTTCTGACTAATTTCTTTATTCTACTTTCCAGGTTACTGATTATATTTTCAGATGTATCTAATCTGATATTTGACCAGCTTGTTGATATTTTATTTTAGCAATTAAAATCTTCAGTTCTAGAAGTTTTATTAGTTTTTAAAATCTTATCAGTAAGCATTATAGTCATCCACATTTGACTTTTGTTAGTATTTTCAAGGCTTTATCTTCTTAAAACATATTTAGCATACTGACTTTATTTACAATATCTAATAAAACCTTCTGTCAAATCTTGGTAGGTCTGATTCTATTCCATTTTTTTTTCTGATTACAATAATTCATAAGGTTTATTTCCTTTTAGGATATTCTGTTTTATCTATAAGTTCATGTTTCTTACAGCTTCATCTGTCTTTTTGAGCCCTGTGTTGAAGTTGTGTTCCTCTGGAGGAAATTTGCATTTTTTTCTACCAGTTTCATGATACAGTATCAAGCTTGGATTTATTCAGAATGAATTCTCTATTTAAGTTTTTTCAGACAAATAATGTGAATTCCAGACTGCATATTGGCATATGGCCTTGCATTAGTTACCTCTTGTTGCATTAAAAATAAAAAATACCCTAAAACTTAGTGGCTTAAAAAAACACACTTTCTTTCTCTTGCAATAATCATGGATTAGGAATCTAAGCACCATGTAGCTGGGTATTTTGCTTTAGAGTATGTCACAAGACTGCAAGTAAGGTGTTAGCAAGGGCTCCATTCTCATATGAAAACTTGATTAAGCAAAGATATACTTCCAAGCCCACTTACATAGTTCTTGACAGGATTCAGTTCCTCAAAAATTGAACTGATAGTCCCTCAGCTCCTGAATAATACAGTTTTAGTACTGAGAGTGGTTCAAGGACAACAGAATTTTAAGGATGAGCTTTCTGAATTAGCTTTGGAATTGGCTCTCTAATCTGAGTACATGTATAGATGTTAATGACCACTCCTGTAATAAAGAGAGCACTGATAGTCTATGGTGTGATCTAGTAATGTAGATATGCAAAATATCACCATTGGATAATCCTAATCAACCACTTACAATAAGAAGCTATGTGACTATGTACATAATACTTTTGAATAGCTTTAACTAAATAATAAATATAATGAGATTGGCTAATTGCTCTTAATGTCTCTGGACAAAGTGAGGGAAAAAAAGCTCAAGGATATGAATTCCCAGATCAAATGCCACACAGATGATCTGAAATATTCTATATGTGCTTTAAAGGAGATATCTCAGGGGCGCCTGGGTGGTTCAGTTGGTTAAGCATCTGCCTTCGGCTCAGGTCATGATCTCAGAGTCCTGAGATTGAACTCTGCATCAGGCTCCCTGCTCAGCGAAAAGTCTGCTTCCTCCCACTCTGTTCTTCATCCCCCCGACTCATGTGCACTCTCTCTCTCTTTCAAATAAATAAATAAAAACTTTAAAAACATATAAAAAATAAAAGATATATCTTCTGTAGCCACAGGGGTTATACTGCTGAAAATCAACCCCAGAATTTCATCCTGCATCTGACTGAATTACAACACAATTTGAATTCCCAGCCTCATAGGATGATTATGATTTCAGTGAGGGCATTGATTGGCAAGGAATGGTGTCCTAAAAGTTGAAATGCAGACAGGTAAAAGGATACTTATGAAGTTGGGAATATTGAGTCCCTAAATTCTGATGAGTTTTCCTTGCTAGTGGAAGCACCTCTAGTGGAGTTTGTTGCCCTACAAAACAATGCTGATACTTCTCAAGGCCCACCCATACTACCCCTCTTTGCTTCCAGACTTATAACTAGACTCAATTTCCAGCAGGACCCTAAAGGTGAGGTATAAAATATGACCCATGAGAAGTTGTGCTATGCTCCAAAAGAACTATTTGAATTTTTTATTTTATATGACATAAATCTCGGGACCATGTGGGAATGGATCCTAAGGAAGTAAGATAATGGTGGAAGAAAAATAAAGTTGTATCAGACCAAATTTATTGATATATGTTCACTAAGCAGAGATTCTGCATTTAATGTTGTAACACAAGGAGTTAGAAGAGCTCTAACAGTTTTTGGGGGTTAGTTGCCTGAATCATGGATCAAAAGATGTCCCACTAAGAATGAGTTGGAAGTGCCAGACCTGCCTTAGTTTAGTATAGGGGAAGAGACTCAAAGTCATGGGGATATTGGAATGTTAGAGTGAATTTGTCATGTGAGAACTATTCATCCATATTAGGAGGACCCATATGACACACATTTCACCATAACTGTGAGAAATATATTTGCGAAAGTATCCTCAGCATCCTTAAAAAGTGCTGTGATTGTTCATCTCTGTAGGCCAGATCTTGCAGTGGGAACTGCAGTCACTGAACTGGGAAACTTAAATGTAATGGGAGTAATCAAATCCCATGGTGGTAGGGCCAAGTGGTGGCACTCAGTCACCAAAGGCAATGTGATATGGTTACCATATTAGGCAGTGGAGTCAAAACAGTGATCAGAACTGTCTGATTTGCACAGAACTGTGGCATTGGTTAGTTGATCATGATGTTCATAAAAGTTAAATAGATAGGAAACCTACTAAATTATTACTTGATCTTATAAGTAGAAAAATTCTAGGTCAAGTGAACAAAAGCATAACTTGAATCGTAAACACAGTTACGGCCCCTCAAACAATTCCCAGATATGAGACAATATACATACCTAAAAGCCCTTGAATAAAGGGGAGACTGGGTTACCTTGAAGAAAGGCCCCAGTACATTGACAAAATTTATTTTCTTAATCTTTTTTCTCTCAACATCTGACAAAGGTATCTATGACTATTTACTAAGATAAGACTGCATAGGGGAAAAGGGACTCATCAGACCTTTCAGGAACTGCTGGACAATGGCTCTAAATTCCAAGAGACTCAAAATGTCATTGTGGTCCACCAATAGAGTAGGGACTTGTGGAAGTCGGATAATCAATAGAATTTTAGCTCATGTTCATCTCGCAGTGGGTCCAGTGGTTCCCTGAATCCACCCTCTGGTAATTTACCTAGCTCCAAACTGAACAATTGAATTAGATATATCCAACATCTGACATATTTCCCACACTGGTTCCCTGGCCTGTGGAGTGAAGGATATTATGGTGGGAAAAGCCAAATAGAAGGCACCAGAACTGCTTCTACCTAGCTAAATAGTAAACCAAATGCAAAACTGCATTCCTGGAGGGACTGATGACATTAGTAATATCATCAATGACCTGAAAGATGCAGGAATGGTGATTCCCACCACATCTCCATTTTACTTGCTTATTTGGCCTGTGCAGAAGACAGGTAGATCTTGGAGAATAACCATGGATTACTATAAGCTTAACTGGGTGGTGACTCCAATTGCAGCTGTTATATCAGATATGGTTTCATTACTTAAGCTAATTATTACATTCCCTATTACCTTCTATGCAGCTACTGATCTGACATATGCCTTTTTCTCCATCTCTTCTAATAAAGATCAGCATAAGCTGTTTTCATTCAGGGGGCAAAGCCAGAAATGCATCTTTCTGTCTTACTGAAAGGGTATATCAACTATCCAGCAATATGTAATAATTTAGTTCATGAGGATCTTGATTGCCTTTCTCTTCCACAAGATATAACAGTGGTCCATTGCCTCAGGATTTTGCTGATGGGACCTGGGGAGTAAAAATAGCAACTACTCTAGTCTCATTGTTAAGATGTTATCGTGTCAGAGGTAGGATATAAATCCCATGAAATTCAGGGTCTTTCTACATCAGTAAAATTTCTAGGGGTCCAGTGGTGTGGAGCATGTCAAGATATCCCTTCTAAAGTTAAAATTAAGTTATTACATCTGACTCTCCTACAACCAGAAAAGAGGAGCAATGCTTAGTGGGCCTTTTGGATTTTGATGGCAACTGTCCTCATTTAGGTGTATTTGTCAAGTTCATTTACTGAATGACCCTAAAACCTGCTAGCTTGGTGTGGAGTCCAGAATAAGAGAATGCTCTGTAATAGGTCCAGGCTGCTATGCAAGCTTCTCTGTCACTTGGGCCATATGACTGCTCAGATCCAATGGTGCTTGAAGTGTCGGTGGTAGAGAGGCTTTTAGGAGCCTCCAGCAAGCTCCTATAGGTAAATTGCAGAATAGACTCTGAGGATTTAGGAAAAAATCCTTGTCATTTTCTGTGGATAACTACTTCCCTTTTGAGAAAAAAAGCTCTTGGCCTTCTTTGGGCCTTAGTAGAAAATAAAAATTTAATCATGGGCCACCAAATTACCATATATATATACTAGATTTAACATTTATTAAAAAGTTTCACCATTTGCTTGCATTAGTAGCTTCATTCATGTCAAAGTTGTAAACCACTTCCAAGTTTGAATTCCCCTCTTTAATTTGTTTAACTTCAATATTTGGCCAGGGTGCCTGCATGGCTCAGTCAATTAAGCATCTGCCTTCAGCTCAAGTCATGATCCAGGGGTTCTGGGATCAAGCCCCATGTTGGCCTCCCTTCTCAGTGGGGAGCCTGCTTCTTCTTCTCCCTCTGCTGCTCCCTGTGTTTGTGCTCTCTGTCAAATAAATTAATATATATATTAATTTATTATATTAAATGTATATTATTGTATATATATATTTGGTCTATAATTATCTTTTCATGTATATCAACCACAAGCAATTGACATACTGAGCTGCATATATTGTTGCTTAATCACTTAATTGGTGTTACTGCTAATTAGATAATAAATTAAATAAATAAATAGATAGATAGATAGATAAATAAAATCAAAGTCATTGTAGTTCCCTAAGCTCAGTAACTGGCAAATAACCAGTTCTCACAAGCAACCATCTAGAAAAATTGAAAATTTAAGTTCACTCACGAATCTTCAAAACGTCAAAAGCTAAAGCCAGGAATGACACTAGTTGAATGCTCCTGTTGCAATACAGATTCTAGAGTCAGAGCACCTAGGAATCAAATCTCAACCTCACAATTATTAACTGTGTAAGCTTAGGCACATGACTTTGTTTCTCTGATCCTCAGTTTCCTCACTGGTAAAATAAACAGAATGATACCCACCAACTAGAGTTGTTTCAAGAATTTAGTGCAAATATTTTTGTAAAGTGTTTAGCATATATAATAGTGACCAGCATAAAGTGAGTTCTCCACAAATGATAACAATGCTGCCACTGATGGTGCAGTTTGGCAGTTTCTTGTAATGCTCTTGGGTATTTAATCAAGAGAAATAAGAACATGTGCATGCACAAAAAATTGTACAGGAATTTTTATAACAGCTTTATTTATAATACTCTAAATCCAAATATTCATCAACAGATGAATGGTTAAACAAATTGTGTTATCTCTATGGAATACAATGGAATAATCTTCACCAACAAAAGGGAACAAACTACTGGTACACACAGTAATATGGATGAATCTATAAAATATTATATACTATTCACTGCTTACTTGAACCATATTATATCTCAAGACTACAAGCAGATAACCACCAATAAGTCCCAATCTAATCTAACCATTTTCTCAATACTCAGGCCTCCAATATATACAAATGATTCTTGTATTATAATGCAAACATCCAACTTTGTAGTTATTAAAAGTGGCTCTAGAGTTGTTGCCAAACTGATCATTATTCTCCACTGCATTTTATGGGAGAAGTAATATGCTATAAAATTACTCAAGAATTTGGGGATTTATTAAGTTTTTTCTGGCATATCCACTATTTTCGGTAGTCAATTTTCTTTTAATCTTTGCATTTAACAGAATGAATTACTATTATCTGTTTAGTTGCCTATCTTCTTCATCCCACTGTGAGCTATTTTATGATTGAAATCCTATATAATTAATCTTTATTTTCCCAGCAGTTAGCACATACCTGCTTGAAAGCTTATGGTAGTGACTCAAATGTTTATTTAGTGAACAGAATGAATGTATAAATAGTTGAACAAGACACTCAAAGGAGAGGCTTTGTTCAGTTGCAATCACAGAAAATTGCCACACAAGTTAAAAATATATAACTTAGAAAAGAAGGTTTGCTTTTCTTAGGCTTTACTAGGAAAGGACATTGTCTGTTTCCTAAACCAAAGAGGATACTTGTAAAAGACTGTTTTGTCTGTGTAGGTCTCAACAAAATAAATGACTAAAATTTTACTTCCAACAAGATATATGTTTATAAAAGAATAGATCAAAGTAAATTTGTCCCGTGTTTCTGGAAATACAAATGCATCATATAAATATCTAACTCTGGAATGATATGTAAAAATATATCCATTCCAAAGTAATTTAAAAATAAAATATATTGCATGCCATTGTTACCTTTTCAGTTGCTTTCTAATTCACCATTTCCTTTATTATTTAAAAACCACAGTTATTATCAATAAAGTGTAAATGCCCTGAAATCTGGAAATAAATGAGAGGAGCAGCCAATTTTAGAAGGAACTCAAAAATTTCCCTTAGTATGAGCCCCAATACATTAATACAGATAATGGGAAATTGCCACAACCAAAGAAGTAAGCTCAGATATCACTGATTTCATAAAACATGTCTCCTAATCTCAGACCATCTTACAATCCCTGTGTGAAAGCCTTGCTACTTGAAGTTGGCATTTGTTATGGGTATCTTCTTGCTTGGATATTTCACTTTGCTTTCTAACTAAGGAAGAACAGACTCTAACACTTCTTTTTCCTGACCCTGCCCAGCCTGATTATGATTAAGTTCAACAAACTAAATTCTGCTACCTCAGCAGCAGCCAACTCATGTGAATCTAAATCTTTTTTTTCTAAAAAAAGCTGACTGTATTAAAAGCTACAAATGTGACTCTGTCCTTTTTAGAAATAGAGTTGCTGGTGTAGAACATCATTAAATACATCTTAATAATAATTTATTATTATTAACTAACTTCTATAGAGTTCAAGGAGTGACCTGGCATATTGCCTTAGAAACAAATACATTATACAGAATATTTTTAATCTTCCTCTGAGTGCCAGTAACTCATTTAACTAGAATAAGAAGAATAACAATGGGATCCAATAAATAATGAGGTCTATTTGATGGTTTTCCACAAAGATATGTGTGTGATGATTAAAATAAAGAGAAGAAAAGGAGGTCACCTTGTTCTTAAGTCATCCATATACTTTGTCTTTGATCAAGAGCATAGAGGTCACAAGGGAATTTCTTGGAAAATCAAAGAGAAAATTTGTCTTCATAGTTAATTAATAGGGTCTCTTAAATAAAAAGAGCTTTATATTTGGGTGATTGTATCAATTGTTTACTGTGCTAGAATTTTTTCAACTACATTTTGAACATGTTAAGATGAAAAAGAATTTGGAGTAATAAATGAAATATTATGAGTGCTGCTTCTTAAATTAAATTGTCCATTGCATTAGCATTTTTACATTTTAATGAGAAAGTGTTCAGTCACAAAGGAAATGGCATATCAAGACAATCTGCATTATTTGTGAATTCTCGAGACAAATAACTATGAGTCTTTTTCTACCAAGTTTTACAAAGTAACTGGCATGGCAGATCTCCTGTGTTCCTCAGTCTAGTTCACAATCTTGAAGCATTCCAGATAGATGATAATTACTTAATATGAAATAGAACTATTAGAAAGCTCAGAGGTTTTTAAAAATATCAGTTACCTGAAAGAGCCAGAGAGAATATTGTTCTGTATTTCTCCTCAAGGAAATGACCCAGATGTTCTACAGAAATCATTTCTATGCATGACACTACAAATCATCAATCTATTACGTATCACATGTGGATAAGTTAAAGCAAGAAAATAATCTATCTTTAAAAGTTTATCAAGTAGAATTATTTGCAAATTATAACTCTGCTTTTGAAGAAATATCATACCAGAGGTCAGCCTTAAGGAAAAACATATTTTATTTATTAATTCAATTGTTATGATTATTTATTAAAAACTACATATTACAGTGATAAAAGAAAAATGAAAAAAAGAATGCTGCAGCTTTGTAATATAACTTGAAGTCTGCAATTGCCTCCAGCTTTGCTTTTCTCTTCCAAGGTTGCTTTGGCTATTTGGTGGCTTTTATGATTCCATACAAATTTTAGGATTGTTTGTTCAAGTTCTGTGAAAAATACTGTATTTTGATAGAGATGGCATTAAATGTGTAGATTGTTTTGGGTAGAATAGACATTTTAATAATATTTGTTTTTCCAATCTATGAACATGGAATGTCTTTCCATTTCTTGGTGTCATCTTCAAATTCTTTCATCATTATTTTATAGTTTCCAGAGAACAGGTCTTTCAACTATTTGCTTAGGTGTATTCCTAATTGTAGCATTATTTTTGGTGCAATTGTAAATAGGATTGCTTTCTTAATTTCTCTTTCTGCTGCTTCATTATTGGTATACAGAAATGCAACATATTTAAGAGTGTCATGTCATCTGCAAATAATGAGAGTTTTACTTCTTCCTTACTGATTTGGATGCTGTTTATTTCTTTTTGTTTTCTGATTATTGTGGCTAGGATATCCAGTACTATGTTGAAAAAAAAATTAGTGAGAATGGACTTCTTGTCTTGTTCCTGATCTTAGGGGGAAAGCTCTCAGTTTTTCCCTCTTAAAGATGATGTTAGCTGTGGGTTTTTCATATGTGACCTTTATTACATTGAGCTATGTTCCCTCAAAACCTACTTTGCTGCTGTTGTTGTTGTTTTGCATGAATAGATGTTGTACTTTTTCAAATTCTTTTTCTGCATCTATTGAAATGATCATATGGTTCTTATCCTTTCTCTTATTGATATGATGTATCACGCTGATTGATTTGCAAATATTGAACCACCCTTTCAACCCAGGAATGAATCCGACTTGATCATGATGAATGATTTTTTAATGTATTGTTGGATTCAGTTTGCTTGTATTTTATTGAGAATCGTTGCATCTATGTTCATCAGGGATATTGGCCTGTAGTTCCCTTTTTTTAAGTGGTATCTTTATGTGATTTTGGTATCAGGGTAATTCTGGCCTCATAGAATGAATTTGGAAGTTTTCTTTCCTTTTCTATTTTTGGGAATAGTTTGAGAAGGAAAGGTATTAATTATTCTTTAAATGTTTGGTAGAATTCCACTGTGAAGCTATCTGGCCCTGGAGTGTTGTTTGTTGAGAATTATTTGATTGATCATTCAATTTCTTTGCTGGTTATAAGTCTGTTCAAAATTCTTATTTCTTCCCATTTCAGTGTTGATTGGCTATACGTTTCCAGGAATTTATCCATTTCTTCTAGGTTGTCCAATTTGTTGGCATAGTTTTTCAAAATATTCTCTTATAACTGTATTTTTCTGTGGTGTTGGTTGTTATTTCTACTCTTTCATTTGTGATTTGTTTATTTGAGTCCTTTCTCCCTTTTTTCCTGCGGAGTCTTTCTAGAGATTAATCAATCTTATTGATTTTTTTCAAGAACAAAGTCCTGGTTTCACTGATCTGTTCTATTGGCTTTTTTTTTTTTTAGTTTCTAGATAATTTATTTCTTCTCTAAAGTTTATTATTTCTTTAATTCTATTTGTTATTATTTCTTTAATTCTACTATATGGTTTTCTTTGCTCTTCTTTTTCTAGTTACTTTAGGTGTAAGTTTAGGCTGTTTATTTGAGATTTTTCCTGCTTCTTGAGGTAAGCAAGTATTACTATAAACTTTACTCTTAGAACAACTTTTTCTGCATCCCAAAGGTTTTGAACCATTGTGTTTTCATTTTCATGTACTTTTTAATTTATTATTATTGTTTCCATGTACTTTTTTTTATTATTATTCCTGGTTGACCCATTCATTGTTCAATAGTATGTATTTAACCTCCATGTATTTGCAGTCTTTCCAGAGTTTTTGTCGTTGTTGTTGTCTAGTTTCATAGTATTGTGGTCAGAAAAGATGCATGGTATGACTTTGATCTTCTTGAATTTGTTGAGGCTTGTTTTGTGAACTAATATGTGATCTATTCTGGAGAATGTTCCATGTACACTTGAAAAGGATGTGTATTCTATTGTTTTAAGATGGAATGTCCTAAATATATCTGTTAAATCCATGTGGTCTAGTGTGTCATCCAAAGCCATTGTTTCCTTGATTTTCTGCTTAGATGATCTGTCCATTGATGTAAATGTGGTGTAAAGTCCCCTACTATTTTTGTATTACTATTGGTTATTTATTTTATGTTTGTTATGAACTGTTTTATGTATTTGGGTGCTCCAATATTGGGTGCATAAATATTTACAATTGTTATATGCTCTTGTTGGACTGTCCTCTTTATTTTTATATAGTGTCCCTCTTTATCTCTTATTAGAGTCTTTGTTTTAAAATCTATTTTGTCCAATGGAAGTATTGCTCCTTTGGCTTTCTTTCACATCCATTTGCATGATATATGTTTCTCCATTTCCTCACTTTCATTCTGCAGGTGTCTTTAGGTCTAAAATGAGTCTCCTGGGGCGCCTGGGTGGCTCAGTCGTTAAGGGTCTGCCTTCGGCTCAGGTCATGATCCCGGGGCCCTGGGATCGAGCCCCGCATTGGGCTCTCTGCTCGGCGGGAAGCCTGCTTCTCCCTCTCCCACTCCCCCTGCTTGTGTTCCCTCTCTCGCTCTGTCTCTCTCTGTCAAATAAATAAAATCTTAAAAAAAATAATAATAAAATAAAATAAAATAAAATGAGTCTCCTGTAGGCAGCATGTAGATGGTTCTTTTTTTTTTTTTTAATCCATTCTGTGACCCTATGTCTTTTGATTGGAACTTTTACTCTATTAACATTCAAAGTAATTATTGATAGATATGTATTTATTGTCATTTTAGTATTTGTTTTGCACTTGGTTCTAAAGATTTTCTCTGATCCTTTCTTGTCTTTCTCTCTTCACGTTTTGCTGATTTTCTTTAATAATATAATTGGATTTCTTTCTCTTTATTCTTTGCATATTTATTAGTCTTTTTTGATATATGGTTACCATCAGGTTTCTATATAACCTCTTCTGCACATGGCAGTCTATAATAAGTTGATGGTTGTTTAAATTTGAACCCATTCCTTACTTTTTTCTTCCCTACATTTAGGCATATGTTTTTATATTTTACATCTTTCTATTTTGTTAGTTAATTCACTGATTTTTTTACAGAAATATTCATGTTTACTGCTTTTGTGTTTCCTACTTTGGTACTGTCACCTTTAATCTCTCCTTTCCACTCAAAGAATCCCCTTTAATGTTTCTTGGGGGCTGGTTTAGTGTTCACAAAACCCTTTAGCTTTTGTTTGTCTGGGAAACTCTTATCTCTCCTTCTTTTCTGAATGATAGCCTTGCTGGATAGAGTATCCTTGGTTGCAGATTTTTCCTATTCAGCAAATTGAATATATCATTGCTACTCTCTTCTAGCTTGGAAAGTTTCTGCTGAAAAATCCCCTGATACCCTTATGGATTTTCCCTTGTATGTTACTGTCTTCTTTTGTCCTGCTGCTTTTTAAAAAGAGGACATACAGATGGCCAACAGATACATGAAAAGATATTGTTTACCACTTGCCATCAGGGAAATACAAATTAAAACTATAATGAGACATCACCTCACACCTGTCAGAATGGCTAAAATCAAAAACAAAAGGAACAACAGGTGTTGAAAAGATGTGGTGAAAAAGGAACCCTCTAACACTGCTGGTGAGAATGCAAACTGCTGCAGCCACTCTGGACGACAGTATGGAGGTTCCTCAAAAATTAAAAATAAAACTACCCTATGATCTAGCAATCATACTACTGAGTATTTACCCCAAAACTACAAAAACATTAATTCAAAGGAATACATGCATCCCTATGTTTATAGCAGCATTATTTACAATAGCCATATTATGGAAGCAGTCCAAGTGTCCAATGATTGATGAATGAATAAAGAAGATGTAATAATTCAATGAAATATTATTCAGCCATAAAAAGAATGAAATCTTGCCATTTGCAATGACATGGATGGAGTTAGAGAGTATGAGGCTAAGTGAAATAAGTCAGAGAAAGACAAATACCATATAATTTCACTCATATGTGGAGTTTAAGAAACAAAACAAATGAGCAAGGGGCTACTGGGTGGCTCAGTCGGTTACATGTTTGCCTTTTGCTCAGGTCATGGTCCAAGTGTCCTGGGATCAAGCCCCACATCAGACTCCTTGCTCAGTGGGGAGCCTGCTTCTCCCTCTCCCTCCACCTGCTGCTTCCCCTGGTTGTTCTCTCTCTCTCTCTTTCTGTGTCAAAAAAAAATTATCATAAACAAATGAGTAAAGGGGAAAAAAAGAGAGAGAGACAAACCAAGAAACAAACCCTTAACTATAGAGAACAAACTTATGGTTATCAGAGGGTGTGTGTTAAATAGGTGATGGGGATTAAGGAGTACACTTGTTGTGATGAGCACCAGGTGATGTATGGAACTGTTGAATCACTATATTGTATACCTGACACTAATATAACACTGTATGTTAACTAACTGGAATTAAAATAAAAACTTAAAAGAAAATATGCATTCTATAGAGAAGTTCACAATTCAAAAAGATACACATATACCCCCAAATTTATTGTGATATGTGCAATAATATAAGTATGTGAATTGTAAACTGAGAAAATAAATAATGGAGCAAACGTTTCACCAAGCTAAAAATTGAATAATAATTTGGTGAATGTATTGAATGTGAAGAAACTGTATACACTCAAGTGCATAGAGGCAGAAAGATGATGGTTCATACACAAAATGTCAAATAGTATGTGATGGTTGGAACATTGGGAAGAAATCAGCAAGAAAGCTGTAGGAGTTGATTTTAAAGTCACAGGGCCATATCATGAATGACTTTGTTTATGTATTAATGAAGAATACTTGGGGCACCTGGGTGGCTCAGTTGGTTAAGCGACTGCCTTTGGTCATGATCCTGGAGTCCCGGGATCGAGTCCCGCATCGGGCTCCTTGCTCGGCAGGGAGTCTGCTTCTCCCTCTGACCCTCCTCCCTCTCATGTTCTCTGTCTCTCATTATCTCTGTCTCAAATAAATAAATAAAATCTTTTTTAAAAAATGAAGAATACTTTATCCTATATTAAGTCTGGAGCTTTTGAATAATTTTAAGTACTATTGATTATGATGAAATTAGTAGCTACTAAAAATGAATTGGAGAAGGAGTTTCTGGATAGGAGGGGGAAAGAAGGTAGCAGAATAGGGGACCTCATTTCATCTGGTCCCTCAAATTTAGCTGGATATATATCAAACCATTCTGAACACACATGAATTCAATCTGAGATGTAAGAAGATTTATCTGTATCTCTACAAGCAGAAAAATGACTACTTTTTTCAAGGAGGAGGTGTGGAAACTTGAATCTTCAGGGGAAATATCTGAAGATAGGATGGGTGGAGCCTCCATAAGCTGGCCACCAGAAAGTTGTATAACACCTGAGAAAAATCAGGACCCTTAGAAATCTGCTCCAGTGAGAGATATCCCTTTCTGAAAAGTGCACAGGGGATGAATAGGGTAGAATTCTAGGTGGATCATTGTGGTCTCAGGATTCCAGGAGACAGAAAGAACTGGGGAACCTGAACCGATTGAGTACCCAAGCTGTGGAGTGGGGAGAGTGGTTATGGTCAGAGAGCCCAGAAGGGACTCTCAGCTCCAGTCAACATAAACCACAAACCCTGCCAGTAGGGAGACCGCTCTCTGTCTGACCAACCTGAAAAGGACTAAAAGGTGCAGGCTGTTTAACATTACAGGGGAGACATAAAAGGGCTTGTGCCCATGACAGAGCAACAGCTCTCAGAGCAGTGTGGCCCGTGAAAGAACAATGGGGTGGCACCCAACTGTGAACTGGGAGCTACAGAAGAAGGTGCATGCATGAGCCCATGGCTGCTCACAATTGCAAAGTCACAAAGCGCAGAGATGCTTCCAGGTACCTTAACTCCCCCAGGAAAGGGGCAGCGGGCGGGAGCCATGGAATTTGGCAGTTTGGCACACAAAGGGGCTGCACCCACCACAGGGCAACAGCTCCTGGGGTGGTGCGACCACCAAAGGGACACTGGGGCAGCACCCCGCATGACCTGGGAGCTGCAGAAGAGGGTGCGCAACTGAGCCCAGAGCCACTCACAATTGTAAAGTCACAAAGCACAGAGACGCTTGCGGGTTCCAGGAGCTCCCCCAGGAGAGTGACAACGGGCACAAATAGCACAAGTCTGTGGAGTTTGGTACACACAAAAGTGGAGACAGTTTGACCTGGAGGGTTTATTGAAGAAAGGGGACTATGACCTTGCAGCTCTGGGCCAGAGATTCCTACAAGACCATATTTGCTCTGACCCTATAAAGAGAAGTGGAAAGCTGCCAAGGAACAAAAGCCACACAGACAACCAGCTCACATTAAGCCTATCCCCCAGTAAGTGGTGGGGCCACTCCACCAAGGCAAAGGCACCTGAGAAGCCTAGCAGCAAACCCCTCCCCCCAGAAGGTAGACTGGAAGAACAGGTGAATGATAAGCTTATTTCCCACAGGACTGTAAAACTTCAGCACCAGGGGAAAATAATATAAGGAGCTCCAGGTGTTCCCTCATGACTCATTTATACTTCTGGCTAAAATTTTACATTTCTTTTTCGTTTCTTTTCTCTTTCTTTCTTTCTTTCTTTCTTTCTTTCTTTCTTTCTTTCTTTCTTTCTTTCTTTCTTTCTTTCTTTCTTTCTTTCTTCTTTCTTCTTTTCTCTTTCTTTCTTTCTTTCTCTCTCTTTCTTTTTTTTAAATTTTTTATTGTTATGTTAATCCCCATACATTACATCATTAGTTTTAGATGTAGTGTTCCATGATTCATTGTTTGTGCATAACAGCCAGCGCTTCATGTAGAACGTGCCCTCCTCAATACCCATCACCAGGTTAACCCATCCTCCCACCCCCCTCCCCTCTAGAACCATCAGTTTGTTTTTCAGAGTCCATTGTCTCTCAAGGTTCGTCTACCCTTCTGATTCCCCCCCCCATTCTTCCCCTACTGCTATCTCCTTCTTTTTTTTTTTCTTAACATATATTGCATTATTTGTTTCAGAGGTACAGATCTGAGATTCAACAGTCTTGCACAATTCACAGCGCTTACCAGAGCACATACACTCCCCAGTGTCTATCACCCAGTCACCCCAGCCCTCCCACCCTAACCCCCACTCCAGCAACCCTCAGTTTGTTTCCTCAGATTAAGAATTCCTCCTATCAGTGAGGTCATATGATACATGTCTTTCTCTGTTTGACTTATTTCGCTCAGCATAATACCCTCCAGTTCCATCCACGTTGTTGCAAATGGCAAGATCTCATTCCTTTTGATGGCTGCATAATATTCCATTGTATATATATACCACTTCTTCTTTATCCATTCATCTGTGGATGGACATCTTGGCTCTTTCCACAGTTTGGCTACTGTGGATATTGCTGCTATAAACATCAGTGTGCACGTACCCTTTCGGATCCCTACATTTGTATCTTTGGGGTAAATACCCAGTAGTGCAATTGCTGGATCATATGGTAGCTCTATTTTCAGCTTTTTGAAGAACCTCCATACTGTTTTCCAGAGTGGCTGCACCAGCTTGCATTCCCACCAACAGTGCAAGAGGGTTCCCCTTTCTCCACATCCCCGCCAACATCTGTCGTTTCCTGACTTGTTAATTTTAGCCATTCTGACTGGTGTGAGGTGGTATCTCACTGAGGTTTTGATTTGGATTTCCCTGATGCCGAGCGATATTGAGCATTTTTTCATGTGTCTGTTGGTCATTTGGATGTCTTCTTTGGAAAAAAGTCTGTTCATATCTTCTGCCCATTTCTTGATTGGATTCTTTGTTCCTTGGGTGTTGAGTTTCATAAGTTCTTCATAGATTTCGGATACTAGCCCTTTATCTGATAGGTCATTTGCAAATATCTTCTCCCATTCTGTTGGTTGTCTTTTGGTTTTGTTGACTGTTTCCTTTGCTGTGCAAAAGCTTTTTATCTTGATGAAGTCCTAATAGTTCATTTTTGCCCTTGCTTCCCTTGCCTTTGGTGATGTTTCTAGGAAGAAGTTGCTGCGGCTGAGGTTGAAGAGGTTGCTGCCTGTATTCTCCTTTAGGATTTTGATGGACTCCTGTCTCACATTGAGGTCTTTCATCCATTTGGAGTCTATTTTCGTGTGTGGTGTAAGGAAATGGTCCAGTTTCATTCTTCTGCATGTGGCTATCCAATTTTCCCAACACCATTTGTTGAAGAGACTGTCTTTTTTCCATTGGACATTCTTTCCTGCTTTGTCAAAGATTAGTTGACCATAGAGTTGAGGGTCAATTTTGGGCTCTCTATTCTGTTCCATTGATCTATGTGTCTGTTTTTGTGCCGGTACCATACTGTCTTGATGATGACAGCTTTGTAATAGACCTGGAAGTCTGGAATTGTGATGCTGCCAGATTTGCTTTTCTTTTTTAACATTCCTCTGGCTTTGTGGGGTCTTTTCTGGTTCCATACAAATTTTAGGATTATTTGTTCCATTTCTTTGAAAAAAGTGGATGGTATTTTGATGGGGATTGCATTGAATGTGTAGATTGCTCTAGGTAGCATTGACATCTTCACAATATTTGTTCTTCCAATCCATGAGCATGGAACATGTTTCCATTTCTTTGTGTCTTCCTCAATTTCTTCCATGAGTATTTTATAGTTTTCTGAGTACAGATACTTTGCCTCTTCGGTTAGATTAATTCCTAGGTATCTTATGGTTTTGGGTGCAATTGTAAATGGGATCGACTCCTTAATTTCTCTTTCTTCTGTCTTGTTGTAGGTGTATAGGAATGCCACTGACTTCTGTGCATTGATTTTATATCCTGCCATTTTACTGAATTCCTGTATGAGTTCTAGCAGTTTTGGGGTGGAGTCTTTGGGGTTTTCCACATAAAGTATCATATCATCTGCAAAGAGTGAGAGTTTGACTTCTTCTTTGCCGATTCGGATGTCTTTTATTTCTTTTTGTTGTCTGATTACTGTGGCTAGGACTTCTAATACTATGTTGAACAGCAGTGGTGATAGTGGACATCCCTGTCGCGTTCCTGACCTTAGGGGGAAAGCTCTAAGTTTTTCCCCATTGAGAATGATACTTGCTGTGGGTTTTTCATAGATGGCTTTTATGATATTGAGGTATGTACCCTCTATGCCTATACTCTGAAGAGTTTTGATCAAGAAAGGATGCTGTACTTTGTCAAATGCTTTTTCTGCGTCTATTGAGAGGATCATATGATTCTTGTTCTTTTTTTTGTTAATGTATCACGTTGATTGATTTGTGGATGTTGAACCAACCTTGCAGCCCAGGGATAAATCCCACATTGTCGTGGTGAATAATCCTTTTAATGTACTGTTGGATCCTGTTGGCTAATATTTTGGTGAGAATTTTTGCATCCATGTTCATCAGGGATATTGGTCTGTAATTCTCCTTTTTGATGGGGTCTTTGTCTGGTTTTCGGCTCAAGGTAATGGTGGCCTCATAAAATGAGTTTGGAAGTTTTCCTTCCATTTCTAATTTTTGGAACAGTTTCAGAAGAGTAGGTATTAATTCTTCTTCAAATGTTTGGTAGAATTCCCCTGGGAAGCCATCTGGCCCTGGGCTTTTGTTTTTTGGGAAATTTTTGATGACTGCTTCAATTTCCTTAGTGGTTATAGGTCTGTTCAGGTTTTCTATTTCTTCTTGGTTCAGTTTTGGTAGTTGATACATCTCTAGGAATGCATCCATTTCTTCCAGGTTATCTGATTTGCTGGCATAGAGTTGCTCATAATATGATCTTATAATTGTTTGTATTTCTTTGGTGTTGGTTGTGATCTCTCCTCTTTCATTCATGATTTTATTTATTTCGGTCACTTCTCTTTTCTTTTTGATAAGTTTGGCCAGGGGTTTACCAATCTTGTTAATTCTTTCAAAGAACAAGCTCCTAGTTTTGTTGATCTATTCTACCGTTCTTTTAGTTTCTATTTCATTGATTTCTGCTCTGATCTTTATTATTTCTCTTCTCCTGCTGGGTTTAGGCTTTATTTGCTGTTCTTTCTCCAGCTCCTTTAGGTGTAGGGTTAAGTTGTGTACTTGAGAACTTTCTTGTTTCTTGAGAAAGGCTTGTATTGCTATATACTTTCCTCTTAGGACTGCCTTTGCTGCATCCCAAAGATTTTGAATAGTTTTGTTTTCATTTTCATTTGTTTCTATGAATTTTTTAAATTCTTCTTTAATTTCCTGGTTGACCCATTCATTCTTTAGTAGGATGTTCTTTAGCCTCCATGTAGTTGAGTTCTTTCCGACTTTCCTCTTGTGATTGAGTTCTAGTTTCAAAGCATTGTGGCCTGAAAATAGGCAGGGAATGATCCCAATCTTTTGGTACCAGTTGAGACCTGATTTATGATCTAGGATATGATTTATTCTGGAGAATGTTCCATGGGCACTAGAGAAGAATGTGTATTCCATTGCTTTGGGATGGAATGTTCTGAATATATCTGTGAAGTCCATTTGGTCCAGGGTATCATTTAAAGTCTTTATTTCCTTGTTGATCTTTTGCTTAGACGATCTGTCCATTTCAGTGAGGGGGTGTTAAAGTCCCCCACTATTATTGTATTGTTGTCAATGTGTTTCTTTGCTTTTGTTATTAATTGGCTTATATAATTGGCTGCTCCCATGTTAGGGGCATAGATATTTACAATTGTTAGATCTTCTTGTTGGAATGACCCTTTAAGTAGGATATAGTGTCCTTCCTCATCTCTTATTACAGTCTTTGGTTTAAAATCTAATTTGTCTGATATAAGGATTGCCACCCCAGCTTTCTTTTGATGTCCATTAGCATGGTAAATGGTTTTCCACCCCCTCACTTTCAATCTGGGGGTGTCTTTGGTTCTAAAATGAGTCTCTTGCAGAGAGCATATCGATGGGTCTTGTTTTTTAATCCAATCTGATAGCCTGTGTCTTTTGATTGGGACATTTAGCCCATTTACATTCAAGGTAACTATTGAAAGATATGAATTTAGTGCCATTGTATTGCCTGTAAGGTGACTGTTACTGTATATTGTCTGTGTTCCTTTCTGGTCTATGTTGCTTTTAGGCTCTCTCTTTGCTGAGAGGACCCCTTTCAATATTTCTTATAGGGCTGGTTTTGTGTTTGCAAATTCCTTTAGTTGTTGTTTGTCCTGGAAGATTTTTATCTCTCCTTCTATTTTCAATGACAGCCTAGCTGGATAGAGTATTCTTGGCTGCATATTTTTCTCATTTAGTGCTCTGAATATATCCTGCCAGTCCTTTCTGGCCTGCCAGGTCTCTGTGGATAGGTCTGTTGCCAATCTAATGTTTCTACCATTGTAGGTTACATATCTCTTCTCCCGAGCTGCTTTCAGGATTTTCTCTTTGTCTATGAGACTCCTAAGTTTGACTATTAGATGTCGGGGTGTTGACCTATTTTTATTGATTTTGAGATGGGTTCTCTGTGCTACCTGGATTTTGATGCCTGTTTCCTTCCCCAAATTAGGGAAGTTCTCTGTTATAATTTGCTCCATTATACCTTCTGCCCCTCTCTCTCTTTCTTCTTTTTCTGGGATCCCAATTATTCTAATGTTGTTTTGTCTTATGGTATCGCTAATCTCTCGAATTCTGCCCTCGTGATCCAGTAGTTGTTTATCTCTCTTTTTCTCAGCTTCTTTATTTTTCATCATTTGGTCTTCTATATCACTGATTCTCTCTTCTGCCTCATTTATCCTAGCAGTTAGCACCCCCATATTTGATTGCACCTCATTAATAGCCTTTTTGATTTCTACTTGGTTAGATTTTAGTTCTTTTCCTTCTCTAGAAAGGGTGTCTCTAATAACTTCCATGCTTTTTTCAAGCCCAGCTAGTATCTGTAAAGTGATGATTCTGAACTCTAGATCTGACAACATACTAATGTCCGTATTGAGTAGGTACCTGGCAGTTGGTACTACCTCTTGTTCTTTTTGTTGAGGTGATTTTTTCCATCTTGTCATTTTGTCCAGAGCAGAATAGATTAATGGGGGAACAAAATTCTAACAGGGTAACAATGTCTCCAGAAAATATACTCTAAACAAATCAGAAAAGACCTGAAGTAGTGGGAAAAGAAATGGAAAGAGAGAAAAAAGAAAAAGAAAAAAAAAAGAAAAAGAAAAAGAGATAAAGATAAAAACAAACAAAAACAGAATAAAACAAAACAAAAAAACAGAATGTGATCAAATATGATCAGGCTGGTATATAGATCAGTGTCACACACTAGATTTGGGGTGTATTTTGGTCTGTTGGAAGAAAGTGCCTCCCAAAATTTTAAAGAAAGAAAAACTTATATATGTACAAAATAAGGGTTGATGTGATGAAGGGATGGAATATGACTGTAAAGATGGAAATTATAAAAAATTTTATAAAAGGAATTGATAAGAAGTTGTTTGAAAAAGGAAGAAGAGGATTTAGAAAAAAAAAATGGAGAGAATGTGATCAGGCAGGGGAGTAGAAAAAAAAACCATACTGGGGCGCCTGGGTGGCTCAGTCGTTAAGTGTCTGCCTTTGGCTCAGGCCCTGATCCCAGGGTCCTGGGATCGAGCCCCACATTGGGCTCCCTGCACCGTGGGGAAGCCTGCTTCTCCCTCTCCCCCTCCCCCTACCTGTGTTCCCTCTCTCGCTATGTCTCTCTGTGTCAAAGAAATAAATAAAATCTTTCAAAAAAAAAAAAGAAAAAAAACCATACACTAGAGATTTAGGGTATATTTTGATCTGTCAGAAGAAACTATCTCAAAAATTTTAAAGAGAGAACAACTTATATATATATATGCCAAAAATATGGGTAACTACTATGAAGGGTTAGAATATGACTCTAAAAATGAAAAATAAAAATGTTTTTTTAAAAAAGGGATTGATAAGATGTTGGTTGAAAAAGGGAAAAAAATTAAAAAAAAAAAACAGTTAAATAAAATTAACTTTGAAAGACTAAAGAATCATGGTAAAAAAGCCATGAATTCTATGTGCATTATTCCCCTAGCGCTGGAGTTCTGCCGTTCTCATTGATCGGTAAAGTTGGTCTTGGCTGGCGGTTCTTGCTGATCTTCTGGGGGAGAGGCCTGTTGCCGTGGTTTCCAAATGTCTTTGCCGGAGGCGGAATTGCCCTGCCCTTGCCCCGTCCGGGCTAAGCAATCTGTTCCGGTTTGCTCTCGGGAGCTTTTGTTCCCTGCAAGCTTTCTGTACAGCTTTGGAGGTGGAGAGTGACAATGGCGGCCTCCCAATCTCCGCCCCGGAGGAGCCAAGAACTCGGGGCCCCACTCCCCAGCAAGCCCCCAGAGAAAAGCAGTCAGTCACTCCCATCTCCCCAGTCTCCGGCTGCACTCCGTGCTCAACTGGCCTGTGATGGAGCATTTCTATCTCTGGCACCCAACCCTGTGTGGAGACTCCAAACCCAGCAGATCCCTGCAGTGTGTTCCCACACCTCTCCTCCCAGGAGAAGAAGGTGAGTCTCTCCGGATCTGCCGCTTGTGGGGTCCCTGCTGGAGGAGCAGTGGCCTGACTGTGCCGCGGATCACGGTTTATGGCAACCCCGAGCTGACAGCCCGTGCCTGGGCTCCGTCTCTGCAGCTGACTTTCCTGCTCTGATACCTGGGAGCTCTGCCACACTCAGGCACCCCCGGTCTTTCTGTGACCCCGAGGGTCCTGAGACCACACTGTCCCACAAGGGTTCCACCCCCCGCTTAGCCACTGGAGTGACGTCCCTCAGCAGAGCAGACTTCTAAAAGTTCTGATTTTGTGCTCTGTGGCTCTAGCACTTGCCAGAAGTGGCCGATGGAAGCCCCCTCCCCCGCTGTCTATCCTCCCAAATATCACCTTGGATTCACTTCTCTGCACGTCCTACCTTCCAGAAAGTGGTCGCTTTTCTGTTCAGAGAGATGTTGCTATTCTTTTCTTCGATCTCCTGTTGAGTTTGTAGGTGTTCAGAATGGTTTGATCCCTATCCAGCTGAATTCCTGAAAGGAGAGGAAATCCAGATCTCCTACTCCTCTGCCATCTTGCTCCTTCCCCCTCTCTTTCTTTCTTTCTTATTCTTCTTTTACACTGTTCCTGTTTCAAATGGATTCTTATTCTCAACTTATGATTTTAAGTCACTTTTTAACTTTTTTTTTCACATCTAAGTTTTATAGATTTATGCCCCATATTAGTCCGTTTTTCACTCTATTCAATTTTATCTTAAGATTTCTTTGCAATTTTGGGATATATTGTCTTCTAACACACAGGACAAAAATTCAATCAGGAACAGACAGATCACCCTGCTTTGTCCACCATAAGAGATTGTAATCTCTCTCCCCCCAATTTTTTTCTTGTTTTGGATCATCTTGGCTTTGATAGGGTATCTGTGGTAGCTTCTGACCACTTTGGATTTTTTTCTAGGGTGCATTTTGCTTGAGTTATAGTTGATATTTTGGACTCTGTTCATTTGCTCAACCATCCCTTGACAGAATGACTAGGGGGAGGAACTCTCAACAAAGAAAAGAACCTGAGACAATGTTCTCTGCCACAGAACTAATGGATATGGATATACACAAGATGTCAGAGTTAGAATTCAGGATAACAATCATGAAATCAATAGCTAGGCTTGAAGAAAGCATTAGTGACAATATAGAATCTCTAAGGGCAGAAATAAGATCGAATCAAGCCAAAATTAAAAATGCTTTAAATGAGATGCAGTCTAAACTGGATACTCTAACAGCCAGGGTAAATGAGGCAGAAGAGAGAATCAGTAATATAGAAGATAAGCTGATGGAAAGCAAGGAAGTTGAGGAAAACAGATAGGCAGCTAGTAGCCCATGAAAATAGACTTAGAGTGATTAATGATGCCATGAAATGTTCCAATGTCAGAATTATTGGGATCCCCAAGGGGATGGAGAGAGAGAGAGGACTAGAAAGTATATTTGAGCAAATCATAGTTGAGAACTTCCCTAATCTGGGGAAGAGAACAAGCATTCATGTCCAAGAAACAGAGAGGACCCATCCCAAAATCAATAAAAAGAGATCAACACCCTCACATATAATAGTGAGGCTTGGAAATCTTATACCAAAAGAAACTATCCTGAGAATCCCTGAGCTAGGAGGAAGAGTTTCCTTACAAACTGAGGGCGGAACATCAGAATAACATCAGACCTATCCACAGAAACCTGGAAAGCCAGAAAGGATTGGCAAGACATATTCAGGGTACTAAATGAGAAGAACATGCAGCCAAGAATACTTTATCCAGCAAGGCTGTCATTCAGAATGGATGGAGAGAAAGAACTTCCAGGACAGGCAGAAAATGAAAGAATATGGGACCACCAAGCCAGCCCTACAAGAAATAAAAGGGGGAATCTGTAAGCGAAGAGAGAACCCAAAAGTAATATAGAACAGAAATTAACAGAGACAATCTACAGAAACAGGGACTTTACAGGCAATACGATGGCACTAAATTCATATCTTTCAATAGTTACTCCGAATGTAAATGGGCTGAATGTTCCCATGAAAAGACACAGGGTTTCACAGTGGATAAAAAAACAGGACCCATCCGTATGCTGTCTACAAGAGACTCATTTTGAACCTGAAGACACCTCCAGATTGAAAATGAGGGGATGGAGAACAATTTACCACACCAAGAGACCTCAAAAAAAAAGCTGTGGAAGTAATCTTCATATCAGACAAATTAGATTTTAAACCAAAGACTGTAGTAAGAAATGTAGAGGGACACTATATCATACTTAAAGGGTCTATCCAACAAGAAGATCTAACAATTGTAAATATCTATGCCCCCAACATGGGAGCAGCCAACTACATAAACCAACTAATAACCAAAATAAAGAAATATATTGATAATAATTCATTAATAGTAGGAGACTTCAACACTCCACTCACAGCAATGGACAGATCATCTAAGCAGAAGATCAACAAAGAAACAAGAGCTGTGAATGACCCATTGAACCAGATGGACTTTGTAGATATATACAGAACATTCCACCCTAAAACAACAGAATACTCGTTTTTCTCAAGTGCCCATGGAACTTTCTCAGAAGAGATCACATACTGGGTCACACATCAGGTCTCAACAGATACCAAAAGAGTGAGATTATTCTCTGTACATTGCTCAATTCACAATGCTTTGAAACTGGAACTCAACCACAAGAAGAAATTTGGAAGGAATTCAAATACTTAGAAGTTAAAGAACATCCTGCTAAAGAATGAATGGGTCAACCAAGAAATTAAAGAAGAACTTAAACAATGCATGCAATCCAATGAAAATGAAAACACATCAATTCAAAACCTATGGGATACAGCAAAGGCAGTCCCTAGAGGGAAGTGCATAGCAATCCAAGCCTCTCTCAAAAAATTAGAAAAATCCCCAATCACAAACTAACCTTACACCTAAAGGACCTGGAGAAAAAAGAGCAAATAAAGCTTAAAACAAGCAGGAAAAGAGACATAATAAAGATTAGAGCAGAAATCAATGAAATAGAAGCTAGAAGAACAACAGAACATCAACAAACCTAGAAGCTTGTTCTTTGAAAGAATTAATAAGATTGGTAAAACTCTGGCAAGACTTATCCAAAAGAGAAGAGAAAGGATCCAAATTAATAAAATCATGAATGAAAGGGGAGAAATCACGATTAATACCAAGGAAATAGAGACAACTTTTACAATTTATTACCAGCAGCTATATGTCAACAATCTAGGCAATCTGGAAGAAATGGATGCTTTCCTGGAAACTTATAAACTACCAAGACTGAAACAGGAAGAAATAGACAATCTGAACAGACCAATAACCAGTAAGGAAATTTGAACAGTAATCAAAAACCTCCCAAACAAAAGTCCAGGGCCAGACAGCTTCCCAGGAGAATTCTACTAAACATTTAAAGAAGAAATAATACCTATTCTCCTGAAGCTGTTTAAAAAGATAGAAGGAAAACTTCTAAACTCATTCTATGAGGCCAGCACTACCCTGGTCCCAAAACCAGACAAAGATCCCATCAAAAAGGAGAATTACAGACCACTATCCCTGATGAACATGGATGCCAAAATATTCAACAAGATCCTTGTCAATAGGATCCAACTTTACATTAAAAGGATTATTCACCATGACCAGGTGGGATTTATTCCTGGGATGCAAGGGTGGTTCAACAATTGCAAATCAATCAATGTGATAGAGCACATTAATAAAAGAAGAAACAAGAACCATATGATTCTCTCAATTGAAGCAGAAAAAGCATTTGACAAAATACAACATCCTTTCTTGATTAAAACTCTTCAAAGTATAGATATTGAAGGAACATACCTCAATATCATAAAAGCCATCTATGAAAAACCCACAGTGAATATGATTCTCAGTGGGGAAAAGCAGAGATTTTCCCCTAAGGTCAGGAACATGACTGAGATGCTGACACTCATGACTTTTATTCAACATAGCAGTAGAAACCTAGCCTCAGCAATCAGACAACAAAAATAAATAAAAGGTATTCAAACTGGCAAAGAAGAAGTCAAACTCTCTCTCCTCACAGATGACATGATACTTTATGTGGAAAACCCAAAAGACCCACCCCCAAATTACTAGAACTCATACAGTAATTCACTAATGTCACAGGATACAAAATCAATGCACAGAAATCAGTTGCTTTTCTATACACTAACAAGGCAACTGTAGAAAGAGAAATTAGGAAGTCAATTCCATTTACAATAGTGCCAAAAAGCATAAGATACCTTGGAATAAACCTATCCAAAGAGATGAAGGATCTACACTCTAGAAATAAAAGAACACTTATGAAAGAAATTGAGGAAAACATAAAGAGATGGAAAAACATTCCATGCTCATGGATTGGAAGAATAAACATTGTTAAAATGTCTATGCTTCCCAGAGCAATCTACACATTCAGTGCAATCCCTGTCAAAATACCACTGACATTTCTCAGAGAGCTGGAACAAACAATCCTATTATTTGTATGGAACCAGAAAAGTCCACGAATCTCCAGGGGGAATATTGAAAAAGAAAACCAAAGCTGGTGTCATCACAATGCCTGACTTTAAGCTATATTACAAAGCTGAGATCATCAAGACAGCATGGTATTGGCACAAAAACAGACACATAGATCAATGGAACAGAATAGAGAGCCCCAAAATGGACCCTCAACTCTATGGCCAAATAATCTTCAACAAATCAGGAAAAGAATATGCAATGGAAAAAAGACAGTCTCTTCAATAAATGGTCCTGGGAAATTTGGACAGCTATATATAGAAGAATGAACCCTTACACCATACACAAAGATAAACTCAAAATGGATGAAAAACCTCAATATGAAACAAGAATCCATCAAAATCCTAGAGGATAACAAAGGCAGTAACCTCTTTGACATTGGCCACAGCAACTTCCTTCAAGACACGTCTCTAAAGGCAAGGGAAACAAAAGCAAAAATGAACTACTGGGACTTCATCAAGATAAAAAGCTTCTGCACAACAAAGGAAACAGTCAACCAAACTAAGAGGCAACCCATGGAATGGGAGATTATATTTGCAAATGACATTACAGTTAAAGGGCTTGTGTCCATATTTATAGAGAACTTCTCAAACTCAACACCCAAAAACAAATAATCTAATCAAGAATTGGGTAGAAGACATGAACAGACACTTCTCCAAAGAAGACATACAAGTGGCTAACAGGCCCATGAAAAAATGTTCAACATCCCTAGTCATCAGGGGAATATAAATCAAAATCACAATGAGATACCACCTTATAACAGTTAGAATGGCACAAATTAACAAGACAGGAAACTACAAATGTTGGTGAGGATGTGGAGAAAGGGGAACGCTCTTATACTGTTGGTGGGAATGCAAGTTGGTACAGGTACTCGGGAAAACAGTATGGAGGTTCTTTAAAAATTAAAAATAGAGCTACCCTATGACCCAGCAATTGCACTACTTGGTGTTTACCCCAAAGATACAGATGTTGTGAAAATAAGGGACACATGCACCACAATGTTCATAGCAGCAATGTCCATAATAGCCAAACTGTGGAAGGAGCTGAGATGTCCTTCAACAGATGAATGGATAAAGAAATGTGGTCCATATATACAATGGAATATTACTCAGCCATCAGAAAGGATGAATACCTACCATTTGCATCGACATGGATGGAACCGGAGGGATTATGCTAAGTGAAATAAGTCAAGCAGAGAAAGACAATTATCATATTGTTTCATTTGTATGTGGAACATAAAGAATAGTATGGAGGATCACAGGAGAAGTGAGGGAAAACTGAATAGGAAGAAATCAGAGAGGGAGACAAACCATGAGAGACTCTGGACTCTGGGAAACAAACTGAGGGCTACAGAAGCGAGGGGAGTGGGGAGATGTGGTAACTGGGTGATGGGTATTAAGGAGGACACGTGCTATGATGAGCACTGGTTGTTATATGCAACTAATGAATTGTTGAACACTATATCAAAAACTAATGATGTACTATCTGTTGGCTAATTGAGCATAATAAAAAAATGAACTGGAGAGAATAGAGAGAGATAAAACTAGAGGCAGGATGACTGATTAATTTTCTACAATATATATTGAAAGCCATTTCAACAGCATTAAAGAGGCAATATAATGGAGTTGGAAGGAAGACCTCGATATAAGAAATATGAAAAAAAATGCAGAACTGAACTTTCAGATTTATCGACACTTTAAAATCTGGTGTGCAGCCCTTCCTATATTAAATCCAGTGGAAAAAGGAGAGCTGAGTTAAAAACTTCCTGAGTTAGCAGTACATAAACAGCCCAACCAACCTGTGCATTAATTTCCAATTGCTGACATAACAAATTATGAAATTAGTGGCTTAAATAATATAAATTTATTATCTTAGAGTTTTGGAGATGAGAAGTTCAAAATGAGTTCTATGGAGCTAAAATCAAAGGTAGCATTCCTTCTGAAGACATTAGGATGCATTCATTAATTGGCTTTCCAGATTCTAGAGGCTACCTATATTCCTTTGTTCTTGGTCTCATTAGTCCAACCTTGTTTCTCTTGTTACATATCTTTTTTTCTCTCTCTACTTCTGTCGTAATATCACCTTCTTCAACACTGACCCTCCATCTCCCTTTTATAATGACCCTGTAATTATGTTTGGTCCACATGGATAATGCTGGATAATCATTTTATATCAATGTCCTTAACTTAATCATATCCACAGTGTCACAATGTCATGTAAGGTAGTATGTTCACAGGTTCCAGGAATTAGAATGTAGACACCTTTGGTGGGACATGGAGAGAGGAGTCATTATTCAGCCTTTCAACTTATAAAATTTGAAATATTTATGAAAAAGATAATGAACACAGGATAAGGCCAAGGTTTTTATGAAGAGATTACTTAAAACTCTCCTTCCTGAGAAAATGATCATAATCTGCAGAAGTAAGCAGAGGTAACCTGGCACAATCTTATTTGCATGCTCTAATTTTGAGGGGTAATAGCTAAAGATGAAGGAAAGCCATGGGTCAGATATGGAGCATTCTACATGAAACTATTTCACTGGCATAGATTAAATCATCAAGACATTCAAACACGGTAATATTGGAATAACCTCAGAGGAGCACATCTACAATCAACTGAAAGATTGTCAGCTTACATTACTGATAAAGTAGATATCAGTGACAAAAATGAGGCCAGACACTGTCTCTCCATATAAGTAGTATGTAATTGGGTGAAAAATAAAGGAAAAAGGAATTTAGAAAGAAAAAAAAAGGAAGGAAGAGAAGGAAGGAGGGAAGGAAAGAGGGAGGGTGGGAGGGAGGGAGGAAGGAAGGAAGGTAAGAAGGAAGGAAGGAAGGGAGGGATACTAGTTTCACAATGAAGACAAACAGCATCTCCAAATAGAAAATAATAATAATAATAATAATAACAATCCGCAGAAATAGTTTCCCTGCTGGGAATGACTGATGATGCCTCAGTTTCCTTCCCACTTTTGTCACCACTCCACTCAGGTTGCTCAAATTCCTAGCTGACTATATAAAGTGACATTAATTAGGCTTCTATTTAAGTCAAAGAATTGAAAAAAAAAAGTAAAAGTGAAGGTCAAACCTGAAGGTTACCAAAGAGGATGCATTCACATCTCCTTGGAACAAATACCAGGATTGCATTGGCCATTATATTTCCTGTGAAAATAATTTGTCATAGAGAAAAAAAAAATATGACCTCTAAACCTCAAGCAATAGTGTATATTCAAAACAGATTACTACAATAAACAAAAGAATATATTATATAAAATGTGTGCAGTGAGTCCAATTTATTTTTGACTTTTCAAAAACAAGTTGCTTCTTATGGGAACAATCTTTTTTTCTGGAATCCACTCCATTTCCCATTTCAATCATGTGTTTTCAAGGTGTTTTTACATGACTCTTCCTACCCCATTTTCCCCAAAATGTTGTAGGCATGGACACCTCATTGAATCCAGGACAGTAAGAAACATTTCCTCCTATTTCCAAAGTGGAACCAAGAAAGGAAATGAGCCCTACTCCAGTAATGGAAGCTCTAAAATTTTAACTTGATAGATGATTATCAGTCTGTAGTGAGTAAGAATGAAGTTTAATACACAGAAGCAAGCAGGGCGCCTGGGTGGCTCAGTCGGTTAAGCAACTGCCTTCAGCTCGGGACATGATCCCAGGGTCTTGGGATTGAGACCTGCATTCGGCTCCCCGCTCAGTGGGAAGCCTGTTTCTCTCTCTGCCTGCCACTCCCCCAGCTTGTACTCTCTCTCTCTCTCCCTCTGACAATTAATTAATTAATAATTAATTAATTAATTAAATATAAGTAAATCAATCTTAAAAAATACACAGAAGCAAGCATAAGTAAGAACTGGGAAGAGGGGGAAAGGAAGAGGAAGAGGAGGAGAGAGGGGAACAGTGGAAAATTTTGTTTCTGTTCAAGATCTGAGTTGAAATTTGTGGAGGGCCAGGTACACTGCTTCACTTTCAACTTCTCATTCTATCCATCCAAGAGTTCTATAAGTGATTTCAATACACTGACCATTTTACTTAATATAGTATTAATTTGACTTCTCCCACATAAAAGCAAAACAACCTTCATTCATATAATTGCTAATGAAATAAATTTATGGAACAGTAGAAGAAAGCTAAGAAAATAATAAAGCAAATTATAATAACGGATGCTAAGAACATTCTGAAATTATTTATAGAAAATAAACTGAAATTACAATTAGAATTAAAATTTCATCGACTAGAATTAAAAGACTGAGTTGAAGTTCAAGCATTAGAAGCTTATACAAAATGCAAAAGAATACAGCAAATAGAGAAATATGATAAGAAAGATGTGGAAAATAGAAGACAGAGATACAGAGATTAGAAATAGAAAATTGTTATTCCTCAAGAAGATATTAAAGAAATAAAACAGAAATAATACTTAAAAACTTCAAGGAGGTTACTGCCTGTGTTCTCCTCTAGGATTTTGATGGTTTCCTATCTCACATTAGGTCATTCAAACATTTTGAATTTATTTTGTCTGGTGTAAGAAAGTGGTCCAATTTCATTCTTTTGCATGTTGCTGTCAGTTGCTTGCAGTGACTGTCTTTTTTTTTTTTTTCCATTGGATAGTCATTCATGAAGATTAGTTGACCATATAGTTGTGGGTCCATTTCTGGGTTTTCTATTCTGTTCCATTGATCTATGTGTTTGTTTTTGTGCCACTACTATACTGTCTTGATCACTACAGCTTTGTAATATAACTTACTGGAATTGTGATGCTTCCAGCTTTGCTTTTCTTTTTCAAGTTTGCTTCCACTATTCAGGGTCTTTTCTGGTTCCATGCAAATTTTAGGATCAGTAGTTCTAGCTCTGTGAAAAAATGCTAGTAGTACTTTGATAGGGATTGCATTAAGTGTGTAGATTGCTTTGGGTAGTATAGACATTTTAACAATATGTGTTCTTCCAATCCATGAGCATGGAATGTTTTTCCATTTCTTTGTGTCATCTTCAATTTCTTTCATAATTGTTCTATAGTTTTCAGAGTACAGATCTTTTACAGATCTTTTAGGTTTATTCCTAAGTATCTTATTATTTTTGGTTCAATTTTAAATGGGATCAATTCCTTAATTTCTCTTTCTGCTGCTTCACTTTATTGGAAATGCAATAGATTTCTGTATGTTGATTTTGTACCCTGAGACTTTATTGACTTCATTTATCAGTTCTAGCAATTTCTTGGTGGAATCGTTTTGGTTTTCTATATAGAGTATCATCTCATCTGTGAAAAATGAAAGTTTGACTTATCGCTTGCTGATTTGGATGCCTTTTACTTCTTCTTGTTGTCTAATTGCTGTGGCTAGCACTTCCAGTACTCTGTTAAATAAAAGTGGTGATAGTGGACAACACTGTCTTGTTCCTGACCTTAGAAGAAAAGCTCTCAGCTTTTCCCCATTGATGATTATATTAGCTTTGTGTTTTTTGTATAAGGCCTTTATTATGTTGAGGAATGTTTCCTTTATCTCTACTTTGTTGAGGGTTTTTATCGTGAATAGATGTACTTTGTCAATTTTTTTTTTCTGCATCTGTTGAGAGGAGCATATGATTCTTATCCTTTCCTTTATTAATATGGGGTATCATGTTGATTAATTCGCAAATATTGAACCAACCCTGCAGCCCAGGAACAAATCCCACTTGATCATGGTGAATGATTCTTTTAATGTAGTGTTGGATTCAATTTGCTAGTACCTTACTAAGAATTTTTGCATCCATGTTCATCAAGGATATTGGCCTGTAGTTGTCTTTTTTTTAGTAGAGTCTTTGGTTTTGGAATTAAGGTAACACTGGCCTTATAGAATGAGTTTGGAAGTTTTCCTTCCTTTTCTATTTTTGGGAATAGTTTGAGAAGAATAGGCATTAACTCTTTTTTAAATGTTTGCTAGAATTCCCCTGTGAAATAATCTGGCCCTGGACTTCTGTTTGTTGTAAGATTTTTGATTATTGATTCAATTTCATTGCTGGTTATTAGTCTATTCCAGTTTTCTATTTCTTCCTGTTTCAGTTTTGGTATTTTAAATGTTTCTAGAAATTTATCCATTTCTTCCAGATTGTTCAATTTGTTGGCATATACTTTTTCATAATATTCTCTTATAATTGTATTTCTCTGTGGCATTCGTTGTTATTTCTACTCTTTCATTTGTGATTTTATTTATTTACGTCCTTTCTCTTCTTTTTGATAAGTCTAGCTAGGGGTTTATCAATTTTATTTTATTTTTTTCAAAGAAAGAGCTCCTGGTTTCATTGGTCTGTTCTACTAGGTTGTTTTTGTTTGTTTGTTTCTATGTCATTTATTTCTGCTCTAATCTTTATTATTTCCTTTCTTCTGATGGCTTTAGTCTTCATTTGTCATTTTTTTCCTAGTTCCTTTAGGTGTAAGTTTAGGTCGTTTATTTGAGATTTTTCTTGCTTCTTGAGGTAGGTCTGTATTGCTATATACTTCTCTCTTATGACCATTTTTGTTGCATCCTAAAGGTTTTGGACTATTGTGTTCTCATTTCACTTTTTCCATGTAATTTTAATTTCTTCTTTAATTTTCTGGTTGACCTATTTATTCTTTAGTAGCATCTTCTTTAACTCCATATGTTTGTGGTCTTTCCAATTTTTTTTTTCTTTTGGTTGACTGTAAGTTTCATAACATTTTGGTCAGAAAATATGCATGGTATGATTGACCATAGCAACTTCTTACTAGATATGTGTCCTGAGGTCAAGGAAAAAAAAATAATCTATTGGGACTTCATCAAGATAAATAACTTCTGAACAACAAAGCAAAAGATCAACAAAACTAAAAGGCAACCTTCAGAATGTGAGAAGATATTTGCAAATGATGTATCTGATAAGGGGTTTTATCCAAAATATATAAATAACTTATCAAATACAATACTCAAAAAAGAAATAATCAGTTAAGAATGGGCAGATGACATGAATAGACATTTTTCCAGAGAAGACATACAAATGGTCAACAGACACATGAAAAGATGCTCAACATCATTCATCATTAGGAAAACACAAATCAAAACTATAATGAGATATCACCTCACACTTGTCAGAATGGCTAAATTAACAACACAGGAAACAATAGGTGTTGGTGAGGATGTGGAGAAAGGGGAACCCTCTTGCACTGTTGGTGGGAATGCAAACTGGTGTAGCCTCTCTGGAAAATAGTATGGAGGTTTCTCTTACAATCGAGCAATTGCACTACTAGGTATTTACCCAAAGGATACAAAAATACTGATTCAAAGGGATACAGGCATCCCTATGTTTATAGCAGCATTATTGATAATAGACAAATTATGTAAGGAGCCCAAATGTCTATCAACTGATGAATGGATAAAAAGGTGGTATAAACATTCAATGGAATATTACTCAGTCATCAAGCAAATGAAATCATGTGGTGCCTGGGTGGCTCAGTCAGTTAAGTGTCTGACTCTTGATTTTAGCTCAGGCCATGATCTCAGGGTCATGAGATTGAATCTCACATCAGGCTCCACACTGGGCATGGAGACTGCTTAAGATTCTTTCTCTCCCCCTTCCCCTCCTTTCTCTCTTAAAAAAATGAAATCTTACCATTTGCAATGACTTGGGTGGAGCTAAAGAGAATTATGGTAAGTAAAATAAGTCAGTTAGAGGTAGACAAATACCATATGATTTCACTCATATGTGCAATTTAAGAAACAAAACAGATGAACATAGGGATAAAAAAAAGCAAACCAGAAAACTGTTAACTATAGAAGACAAACTAGGGGTTACTGGAAAGGAGGTGCATGGGGGGAATGGGTTAATGGGTGATGGGTATTAATGAGGGCACTTGTGATGAGCCCTGGGTGTTGTATGTAAGTTATGAATCACTGAATTCTACACCTGAAACTAATATTACACTGTATGTTTACTAAATGGAATTTAAATAAAAACTTGGAAGAAATAAATTAATTAAGTAAATTAAATTAAATTATTAAATTAAATTAAATTAAATTAAAAAGCCTTCAAACAGGAAGCATTGCATAGGTTGAAGAGGTCAGTGAATATGTGGTAGTTTTCTCTCTCTCTCTCTCTCTCTCTCTTTATATATATATATAAACTGAATTAATCGAAGCCCTCCCAGAGTTGAGGAGAATACCATAAACTCAAATTATAGGATTAACTAAAGATATACTTAAAACATACTAATATCTTTGCAATAATTTCAGTATTAAACTAGAATAACTGAATATAAATAAATATTCAACTATATAAGTAAAATTAAAAAAAAAATTTATTAAAAGCAAAATTATGGAGTGTAAAATAATAAAAGCAGCAATTAATGTACAAAAAAAAGAGGGGAAATACAGTGTATCAATAAATGTAAAATATGCTATTTATTTTTTTCTTATCTTTTTTATCTTTCTAAGACAGTAAAATCCTATTTTAAAAAGTGAAGAGAGACCCCAAAATTGAGAGCTTCTTCACAGCCCTGCAGCTGCATATGGCAGTTCTGTGCCTGTCACCATGCCACAGAATAATTATATTGAGTTTCACTGGAAGTGCTATGACTATCATTTGGATTACCATGAGTAAAAGAAAGAAGGAAGGTGGAGTGGTTCACGAATGTTCAAAGAAGCCAAAAAAGACACTTAGTCTGAAAGCTAAGCTCTATCATAAACAGTGTCATGCTGAGAAAATACAAATGAAAAAGATTGAGATGCATGAAAGGAGAAACACCAAACAAAAGAATGATTAAAAGGTTCCATAAGGAGTAATACCTGCATATCTACTGGACAGGGAGGGACAGTCCTGAGCTAAAGTACTTTCCAAAATGATTAAACAGAAGTAAAAAGAGAAAGCAAGAAAATGGAAGGTCCTTTTGCCCAAAGTTTGTGCCCTGGAAGAAACAGATGTATTAATAGTTATTCAAACAGGAAAGAGAAAGAAGGAAGCATGGAAGAGGATGGTTACTTTATAAAGTCTGCTTTGTTGGAGATGGCTTTACCTGAAAACCACCTAAGTATGAAAGATCTTAAATGGGCAGAAGACATGTAAAGACATTTCTACAAAGAAGACATTCAAATGGCCAACAGACACATGAAAAAGTGCTCTACATCACTCAGCATCAGGGAAATAGAAATCAAAACCACAATGAGATACCACCTCACACTGGTCAGAATGGCTAAAATTAACAAGTCAGGAAATGACAGATGTTGGAGAGGATGCAAAGAAAGGGGAATCTTCCTACACTGTTGGTGGGAATGCAAGCTGGTGCAGCCACTCTGGAAAACAGTATGGAGGTTCCTCAAAAAGTTGAAAATAGAGCTACCCTACAATCCAGCAATTGCACTACTGGGTATTTACCCCAAAGATACAATGTAGTGATCCTAAGGGACACCTGCACCCCAATGTTTATGGTGGCAATGTCCACAACAGCCAAACTATGGAAAGAGCCCAGATGTCCATTTAGAGATGAATGGATAAAGAAGATGTGGTATATATACACAATGGAATATTACACAGCCATAAAAAAATGAAGTCTTGCCATTTGCAATGATGCAAATCAGACTAGAAGATATTATGCTAAGCAAACTAATCAATCAGAGAAAGAAAATTTTCATATGATCTCACTGATATGTGGAATTTAAGAAACAAGGCAGAGGATCATAGGCAAAGAGAGAAAAAAATGAAATAAGATGAAACCAGAGAGGGAGACAAACCATAAGAGACTCTTTTTTTTTTTAAGATTTTATTTATTCATTTGAGACACAGAGATACAGAGAGAGAGAGAAAGCATGAGCAGGGAGAGAGGCAGAGGCAGAGGGAGAAGCAGGCTCCTCGCTGAGCCAGGAGCCCAATGTGGGGCTTGATCCCAGGACCCTGGGATCATGACCTGAGCTGAAGGCAGACGCTTAGCTATCTGAGCCACCCAGGCGCCCCAAGACTCTTAGTCTTAGGAAACAAACTGAGGGTTGCTGGAGGGGAGGGGAGTTGAAGGATGGGTGGCTGTGTGATGGACCTTGGGGAGTGTATATGTTGTGGTGAGTGCTGAGTGTTGTGTAAGACTGATGAATCACAGACCTGTACCCCTGAAACAAATAATATATTAATGTTAATTAAAAAAATCATACCTGCCATGGTTGTTCTTAGGCTAAATGGTTTGATACACATGAAGCACTTAGAATAATGCTTGGGAGTAAGTGTGTATGAAGTCAATGCAGAGCCTTTCTCAAAATTTGGGAATAAAAATGTTGCTTGGAAAAAAAAAAAAAAAAGATCAGTTAGGCCAACGGGCTTACTTTTCAAAAAGGCCCATGTAACACATCCTGAATTGCAAGCCACTTTTTGCCTGCCCCGATACTTGGCATAAAAAAGAATCCCTCAGGCACCTGGGTGGCTCAGTCAGTTGAGTATCTGCCTTCGACTCAGGTCATGATTCCACAGTCCTGAGATCAAGTCCTGCATCAGGCTCCTTGCTCAGGGGGGAGCCTGATTCTTCCTCTTCCTGCCACTCCCCCTACTTGTGCTCTCTTTCTCTGACAAGTAAATAAATAAAATCATTAAAAAAAAAAAAAGAATCCCTCATCCCCACTATATACAACTTTGGATATTATTACTGAAAGTCCTGTCATTGAGGTGAATGTGAGTGAGTTGGGCCTGGTGACACAAGAAGGCAGAGTTATTTTTTTTTTATTTTAATTTTTTATTGTTATGTTAATCCCCAAGGCAGAGTTATTTTGAAAAAAATACGCTCAGGTTACCCAATAATCCTGAAAATGATGGATGCATAAATGCATTCTTGCTGGTTTGACAGCAGTTTCAGACAAGTAGCTCCTTATAGTTACTAAGACTAAATACCAATCAGGAAAACCACCATCTGTGATGGTTCTGAATACTACCAATCAGCCTTACATATCTGCAGTCATCAAGAGAATTATTTATTCTATTGTAAAAAAATAATAATAACAATAAATAAAAAATAAATAAATGTGAAGAAAAACTAAATACTAAGCAAAATAACTGTGAAATCAAGGAAAACAGATGACCTCTTTTAAGAATAAATTACTGCTTTGTGCAAATATACACTACTGTATACATTCTGAAAAATTTTCAGGAAAATGACAGTAGGCCAAACAACAGAAAACCTGAATAAAGCAAATACCTAAGAATTTTTGTTAAAAATACGATAAGATTATTCTTAAATATATTTTGCTAATTTTTTCAAGAATGGTTCTTTCAAAGTTTTAAAAAAGCAGATGTTTTCAGATCATTTTTTAAATTTTATTATGGTGTGTTAGTCACCATACAGTACATCATTAGTTTTTGATGTAGTGTTCCATGATTCATTGTTTGTGTATAATTTGCTATATTGGAGGAATGTTTCCAATGTTTTATATAAACTTACCCTAACAATAAAATTTTGTCATGATTGTTTTAAAAAACTTAACTTCAGAATAATCTCAAATTATGAATGCCAAAATCTTAAACTAAGCCCCAGTAAAATAAACATTGTAGTAAATGAAAAGAAATGTTATAACATAGATAAGTATACTGCAAATTAGGGTGTCAACAATATTAATATTATATAGTACAATCCTTTATTTCATCAGATCAAGGAAGAAAATATACAAAGATACAGCCATTAATATTCTAAATAGGTATTTGATGAAAAACAACATCTCTTCCTCATTTAGAAAATGTCTAGGGATAATAAATTGTAAACTAGGAATAAAAGGTTTTTTTATCATATTGAAACAGTACTTAATTTAGTGTGAATAAAAGCATATCTGTAATTATCATTATTATTTATCATGTTTTATATATTTTTACTTTGCTCAATAACTTTGGATGTTTAGTTTAAGATGGTGGACTGAGCATACACTTTCTCTAAAATCCTTTATAATAATTATGAACTACGGGAAATTAATAAATCGGTAACAGCACTATAACACTAGGAATAGTATCATCAGCAGACTAGAAATTTTTAGGAGTTTCTCAAGAATATATTATTTGGAAAATAGATTAAAAAACAAGTGTAGGTGTATACATACACACATATATAAACAGAATTGTGCACTTAAGACATGCACAATCATGTCAGTGAAAATGTCAAATTAGGGAAATCTAAAAGTCTCTTCTTCCACAAGTGCTTATGGATAAATTGATGAAAGTGTCAAAATAAACTTTTTTGGAATTGTGGCATCTAACCAACTAAAATATTAAACTAAAATGGTAGTAACAGTGAAATCTTTAATCACATACTATGAGGGTAAAAACAAGAGGCCAAAATCTAAAAAAGCACTGGTTCCCCTCTGTTCCATTTTTTTCACCCATGGAATGACACACTGGTCAAAGTTCAGGTAGCTCAGCATACACATAAGTGTGATCTCACTCTTGAAGGAGCCCTGAACAAAAGATTCTTGCAGTTTTAAGATGCAGATGGCATGGGCAGGGAGATAAGGAGGGCTATCCCTTTCTCCTGCTTATAAGGAGGCCTTAATAGAGATACCTGAAGAAATCTCTGCCAAAGATAAAGGTGTGGGGAGTGCAACATTCCCTTATGAAGCCTGCCAGATAAAACCTATGCAATTGCTTATAATTGGGCCTGAAAATCACACAAAGGTTTTCAGCCAGGAACCAGACTCCTCAGGATGTTCAAGACTTAAACACTGAAAACAATGAAACATTATTGAAATCAATTAAAGAGGATGTAAATAAATAGAAAGCCACCAATGTTAATGGGTTGAAAGAATTAATATTATTAACATGGCACTGCTCACCAAATTTATTTAATTTCAATTGAATCCCTGTCAAAGTTCCATATTTCATATTTTTTTTTCAAAAATGAGAAACAGTTGCTAACATTCATATGGAATTGCAAGGGACCCCAAAAGCAAACACAAAACAAAAAGAAACAACTAAAAAAAATCATGAGGATTCCCATTTACTAATTTCAAAATTTCCTACAAAATTAAATCAATGAAAAGACTGTGGTATTGGCTTATATTATAGACACACAGATCAATGGAAAACAATTGAAAGTCTAGAAATGAATCCATGTGTCTATTCAATTTATTTTTTACAAGGGTGCCAAAAACATTCAATGGGAAAAGAATAGTCTTTTCAGGAAATGGTGCTGGGACAACTGGATAGCCATATGCAAAATAACAAATTTGGGCCCCTAACTCACATGATATACAAAAAGTAATTCAGAAAAAAAATCAAAGACATAAATTAAGAGCTAAAAATATAAAACTCAATTTCAGTGCTAGCATACACCTAAGAGAATTGAAAAAAAATAATTTTTCCACAAAAAAATGGCACATGAAAATCCATAGCAGTATTATTTATTCATAATAGAGAAAATATGGAAACAACCCAAATGTCCATCAACTCATGAAAGGATAAACAAAATGGCATATCCATACAATGGAATATTAATAGCCACAAAAGAATAAGGTAATGATACACATCACAGGAATGAACCTTGAAAACATGGTGTTAAGTGAAAGAAGCCAGACACAAAAAGCCACATATTTTATGATTCCATTTATATGAAATGTAAGTGGATTAAAGCTCAGGTAACAATGACTCTCACTGTTCTTACTGAGATTGAGTAGATGTTCAAAAAAAATATATTATTTGATGTATGCCCTATAGACAATTTCCAGAGAATTTAAATGTCTATTGTAATAATTATGATTTATACTCTGGAAAGCAGGTCTGCAGAGCTCCTCACTCCACCATTCCAGAAATGGATCACCCTACATATATTTTTATATTCAATTTAAAAGACCTAAGGACACCTGCAGATTGAAAGTGAAGGGTTGGAGAACCAGCTATCATGCTATTGGATGCCAAAAGAATGCTGGAGTAGCCATACTTATTTCAGAAAAACTAGATTTTAAACTAAAGACTGTAACAAGAGATGAAGAAGGACATTATATCATAATTAAGGGGTCTATCAATCAAGAAGATCTAAGAATTGTAGATATTTATGCCCCAACATGGGAGCACCCAAAAATATAAATCAATAACAAACATAAAGAAACTCATTGATAATACTACAATAATAGTAGGGGATTTTAACACCCTACTCACAGAAATGGACAGATCACCTAAGCAGAAAATCAACAAGGAAACAATGGCTTTGAATGACACACTAGGCCAGATGGACGTAATAGTTATATTCAAAATATTTCATCCAAAAGTAGTGAAATACACATTCTTTTTGAGTGTACAGGAATATTCCCCAGAATAGATCACATACTGGGTCACAAATCCAGACTCAACCAGCACAAAAAGATTGAGATCATACCAAACATATTTTCAGACCACAATGCTATGAAATTTGAAGTCAACCACAAAAAAAAAAAAAAAAAAAAAAAACCTGGAAAGACCACAAATAAATTCAGATTTAAAAACACCCTCCTCACAGATCTGTACCTCTGAAACAAATAATGTATTATATGTTAAAAAAAAAAAGAAGAAGAAGAAGAAGATAGCAGGAGGGGAAGAATGAAGGCGGGGAAATCGGAGGGAGAGATGAACCATGAGAGACGATGGACTCTGAAAAACAAACTGAGGGTTCTAGAGGGGAGGGGGGTGGGAGGATGGGTTAGCCTGGTGATGGGTATTAAAGAGGGCATGTTCTGCATGGAGCACTGGGTTTTATAAACAATGAATCATGGAACACTACATCAAAAACTAATGATGTAATGTATGGTGATTAACATAACATAATTAAAAAAATATTTTGAGATGAAAATAATAAAATTATGATATTCCACAAAATTTGTGGAATGGAGCTAAAAAAACAAATAAATAAAAATAAAAATAAAATCTCCCTCCTAAAGAATGAATGGGTTAACCAGGAAATTAAAGAAGAAATTTAAAAAAATACAGGGAAGCAAATGAAAATGAAAACATGACAGTTCAAAACCTTTGGGATGCAGCAAATGCAGATTCAAGGGAAATAATGAAATATTACTCAGCCATCAAAAAAAATAAAATCTTGCCATTTGCAATGACATCAATGGAGCTAGAGTGTATTATGCTAAGTGAAACAAGTCAGTCAGAGAAAGACAAATACCATTTGATTTCACTTATATGTTGAATTCAGTAAACAAAACAGATGAACATACAAGAAGGGGGAAAAAAGAGAGAGAGTGAAACAAACCAAAAGAGACTCTTTACCATAGAGAACAAACTGTAGGTTGATGGAGGTAGGTAGGTTGGGGGTGGTCTAGTTGGGTGGTGGGTATTAAGGATAGCATTTGTTGTGATCAGCACTGGGTGCTTTATGTAAGTGATGAATCCCTAAATTCTACTCCTGAGACTAATATTACAGTATATGTTAACTAACTAGAATTTAAATAAAAATTTGGAAAAATATATATATATATATTTATCACACTGTTTAGTGTGATATGTAATGGATCCTAATTTGCTTACATTTGAGTTGAAACTGAAAAGTGCAAAACAAATCCTTTAACCTAACTGGGAGCTTAATGAAGCTCAAATATATCTCCTGAAGGGAGAAAGAACTTCACTCAGAAAAAAAGAATATTCCTTAATGAGAGGGTAAGCACACCTTTTCAGAAAGATGAAAAACAGTGTGAGAACCAGAGTTCCTTCAGACATAGCAGGCACAGTTCTACGGAGAATAATGCCCATGAAACCATGTGATTAGAGGGCAAGAAATGATGAACCATCTTGAAGCTGTTGACTATGATAGGCATAGGAATTCTAAAGCTTTGGAAGATCAGAAAAGATGTCTACAGGAGACCCTTTACAGATATCTTAAATCATACATTATTTTCCTTTTTTAATCTGTTATTTATATCTAAGTGTCTTCACATAAGTTCAGTGTCTGATTCATCTTTGACGTCCTTGTAGCACCTATTATAATGTATTATATATTGTAACACATACAGTAAGCATTTATGTATTTTACAAATTTACCTAATATATGGGTACTTTCATTTATTTTTTTTAAAGATTTATTTATTTATTTTAGAGAGAGAGCAAGAGAGGGAGTGGCAGAGGGAGAAAGAATTTGAAGCAGACCCCATGCTGAGGGTGGAGCCCAACATGGGGCTTGATCTCATGACCCTGAGATCACGACCTGAGCCAAAACCAAGAGTCAGATGCTTAACTGACTGACCACCCAGGCATCCTGGTAATATATGTGTGCTTTTAATGCGTTCCAGTATCAAGATGCTTCTTTATGCTATCTCGATAAATTTATTCAGATCCAAGTGCAGTTAATTTATATTAATTTGTTCATTCATTCATATATAATGGTTACTTACTAACTACTATATGCAAGGATCTCTAAGCCCTATGGGGCAATAAATAGATGTTAAAGTTAAATAAATAAATGAATGAATGAATGAATAAATAAATAAATAAATAAAATTCAGATTAAGAATTCATTAAATAATTTAATTCCTCCTGTTTTCATATACCCCAATATACTTTTGACACTTAGAGAATTTACATAACCAACTGAATAGAATTTTTTTACATATCATAACATAAAAGATATGCTTTATTACATAAAATAGAATACTGATGTTTGTGTAATTATAAAGGGGATAGCATGGACAACAAAAATCTTAAAATATAGCTCAAATTTACTTTATATGGCAGTCATAATAGCTGAATCAGTCATCACCTACAAAGTGTTACATTGCATTTACTAATGACAAATATACTCATAAGTGAAATCAGCCTATATTTTTATTCTTCAGATTTACCTTGAAAGAAGAAAGTATGAGGATATATATAAAACAATTCTCCTTGTATGTATATATAGGTTCCAATTTTCGTATTTAGTTTTATCAAACTTTGGCAATAATCTGATGCCCTTTGAATTTTTTGTGGGTATGACCAGAAGCAAACTCAGAATCTGTCATGTAACCTTTCCATATAATGAAGAAAATAATAGTTATTGAAAGTCCTCTTTTATCAGTTGTAGATAACTAACTTCTTTGAGGATACCAAGAATATATGTGGGAGAACAAGCTTTAAAACCTCCTTTTGTTTATGATGTTGAGGTATGTTCCCTCTAAACCTACTTTGTTGAGGGTTTTTATTATGAATGGATGTTGTACTTTGTCAAATGTTTTTTCTGCATCTATTGAATGTTCATATGGTTCTTATCCTTTCTTTTTTTTCTTTAAAGATTTTATTTTTTTATTTGACAGAGAGAGTGTGCGAGCACAAGCAGGGGAGTGGCAGGCAGAGGGAGAGGGAGAAGCAGACTCCCCGCTGAGCAGAGTCTGATGCCAGGCTGCATGCATCCCAGACCCTGGGATCATCACCTGAGCTGAAGGCAGGTGTTTAACCGACTGAGCCACCCAGGCGGTCTCCTTTCTCTTATTGTGATTTATCACATTGATTTGCGAATATTGAGCCACCCTTGAAATCCAGGGATAAATCCCACTTGATTGTGATGAATGATTTTTTTTAATGTATTGTTGGATTTGGTTTGCTAGTAATTTGTTGATAATTTTTTCATCTATGTTCATCAGAGATGTCGGCCTTTAGTTTTCCTTTTTAGTGGTGTTGTTTCAGGATTTCTTTTCCTTTATTGCCTGTGGTTCTTGGTCATGCTGCTTTGAAGAATGAAGAAGTAGACCAGACGAAGAGTGGTGGGCAGAAAAGCAAAGTTTATTGAGGGATAGTACAAAGCTCCTGAAGAGGGAGGGGACCTAAGAGGGTTGTCTGTTGGAGTTTCTAAGTCTAGGGGTTTTTATGAGATTGTTAGCAGGCTGTTTTAATCTAATTAACCCTCCATGCGCCTGTCACCTAATCAGGTTTTTGTCCACGTGCTCATCTACCTATCAGGTAGTTGTTTACATGGGAAAGAGTGGAGGGCTCCTTTCAGGGTGGTGTAAAATAACAGGATGGGGTCTTTTTCCTTTGAAGGGTAGTTTCTTCTTAGGATGGGAGGCCCCTTGCCCCTGCCTGCCTTTCTTCTGATTAGCCTTTATTAGTGTCTTTATATTCTTTTTGTTTGTTTGTTTTTTGTATCTGGGTAATGCTGGCCTCAGAATAAATTTAGAAGTTTTTCTTTCTTTTCTATTTTTTTGGAATAGTTTGAGGAGAATAGGTATTAACTTTTCTTTAAATGTTTGGTAAAATTCCTCTGTGAAGCTATCTGGTCCTGGACTTTTGTTTATTGGGAGTTTTTTTTATTACTGATTCAATTTCTTTGCTGGTTATCCGTCTGTTCAAATTTTATATTTCTCCCTGTTCAATTATGGTAGTTTACATGTTTCTAGGAATTTGTCCATTTCTTATAGTTGTACAATTTGTTGGTATATAGTTTTTCATAATATTCTCTCATAATTGTTTGTGTTTCTGTGGTGTTGGCTATTATATGTCCTCTCTCATTTGTGATTTATTTATTTGGATCCCTTCTCTTTTCTTTTTGGTAAGCCTGGCTAAAGGTTATTAAATTTTATTGCTTTTTTTCACTTTTTTGAAGATTTTATTTATTTATTTATTTGAGAAAGTGAATGCATCAGCGAGGTGTGGGGGAGGGGCAGAGGGAGAAGGAGAAGCAGCATCTCCACTGAGCTGGGAGCCCAAAATAGGGCTCGATCCCAGGACTCCAGGATCTTGACCTGAGCTGAAGGCAGACACTTAATCGACTGAGCCATGGAGGCGCCCCTAATTTTATTCATTTTTTTAAAGAACCAGCTCCTGGTTTTGTTGATCTGTTCTATTGTGTTTTGTTTTATTTTGTTATTTTTTTTGTTTTTAGTTTCTATATCATTTAATTCTATTTAAATGTTTATTATTTCCTTTCTTCTGCTGGTTTTAGGCTTTGCTTATTGTTCTTTTTCTAGCTACTTTAGGTGTAATTTTATGTTGTTTATTTGAAATTTTTCTTGTTTCTTGAAGTAAGCCTATATTGCTATAAACCTCCCTCTTAGAACTGCTTTTGTTACACCCAAAGGTTTTGGACCACTGTTTTCATTTTTGTTTTTTTCCATGTACTTTTCCATTTCTCCTGATATGTTCCACTTAAACTTCGAAGAGGAATAAAATCTTATTAAGGAAAATCACATTTTAGCTATGTGCTAATTAATCTCCCTGAAATATACAAGTATTTATTTAGATGATTTACTAGGGAAATGTTTTGAAATTTTGCTGGAGGGCAGGGAGTGCGGGAAGAGGATTAACTTTTCTGCTCAATTGACTATGTGACAACAAAGTATCTAGATATGAGTAAAAAATTCAGGAAGTCACCCATGATGGACTTCAGCCAACAAAAATGATGTTCTCTGTGCATTTTCATTTCTCAATAAGAGTATAAATTTAATTGGTACAACCACTATGAAAAACAGTATGGAGTTTCCTCAAAAAATTAAAAATAAAACTACTATATGATCAAATTCCACTTCTGGGTAAAAATCTGAAGGAGACAAAATTACTGTCTCAAAGAGTTATCTGCACCGCCCATGTTCACTATAGCATTATTCACAATAGTCAAGACATGGAAATAGTCAAGATAGAAGTGACCATTGACAGATAAATGGATAAATGGATAAATAAAATGTGGTATATATATAATAATGGAATATTATATATGTATACACACAGAAAAATGAAATATGTATTATATATACATGCAATGGAATATTATATATGTATACATATATGTATATATATATACACAATGTATACACACAATGGAATATTATTCAGCCATAAAAAAGAAGGAAATTCTGTCATTTACAACAACATGCATGGATATCAAGGACATTATCCTAAATTAAATAAGCCATACAGAAAAAGATATTGTATGATCTCACTTACATGTGAAATCTAAAAAGAAATCATAGAAACAAAGAATAGATTGGTGGCTACCAGAAGTGTGGTGTGTGGGGGTGGGTAAAACGTGTGAAGGTGGTTAAAAGGTACAAACTTCCAGTTATAAGATAAATAAGTCCTGGGCATGCAATATGCTGCATGGTAATTATTGTTAACAATAGTGTGTTGTATTTTGAATGTTGCTAAAGAGTAGATCTTGAAAGTTTTTTTTTTTAATTTGAAATTTTCATTTCATTTTTTTATGTTTGCAAACACTTCTTTTTGTGTGTGTGAAAGTTCTTATTATAAGAAAAAATTGTAGCTATGTGAAGTGATTGATGTTAACTAAACTTCATTTTACAATATACAAATATATCAAGTCATTATTTTGTACACCTTAAGCTTATGCAATGTTATATGTCCATTATGCCTCAATAAGACTGAAATATATATATATATACACATATATAAATTGGTAAATACATAACTCCATTCTAAATGATTTTATTTATAGTTTTCTTAGATTATTGTACAGAATCATAGGCTATATGAATAGGAATAGACCTCAAAGAATTCCTGGAATTCTTCCCTCCTTTGTTCTTCCCCCCTAATCATTTACTCATTTATTTTTTTATGTTAATCTTTTAGTATTATTGTTCCTACTGTGCATATTGTTCCTACATTACATATTTTTTGCTTTATTGAGACACTTTAATGGTAGTTTTAAATTTTAGTCATTTTTTTATTGACTTAAAATATGTATTAAGGACTGGGTGTTAGGTTTTGTTATTGTTTAATTGTGATTACTTATTTAATTGTCTCCCTAAAGAGCTAGTAAGATCCAGTAGAACAATGACTTTGTAATACTTGCTGCCCATATGAGTTAAGTTTGACTGTATTAATTTACTACGGCTGCCATAAGAAAGTACCACAGATGGGAGTGACTTAAACAACAGAAATGTATTTTCTTACAATTCTAAAGGTTAGAAGTCTGACATCAAGGTATCTTCAGGATTAGTTTCATCTGAAGCCTCTCTTCTTGGCTTGTTAATGGTCATTTTCTCCCTGTGTCTTCACGTCATTTTCTCTCTGGATGTGTTCTTGTCTCAATCTCCTTTTCTTAGAAAAACACCAGTCATTTGGATTAGGGCCCACCTTAATGACCTCATTTTAACCAAATTACCTTTACAGATCCTATCTGCAAATACAGTCACATCCTGAAATACTGGAAGTTAAGACTTTAATATATGAATCTGGATGTTAATTCAACCATTAACACACTACATGAAAGAAAAAGAAAAAAACACAAAAAATGATTAGGCCTCAAAGGAGAAGTTAACTATAAAGATTAACCAGACCTAGCAAAATATATCTATAGATCACAGATGTCACCAGAAACAAAGACTCTCACACAATGTGTAAGCATCATGTCTAGTTCCAGACCACTGACCAAACCACTGGCAAGTTCCTGGTAAAGTCCTAATAAAAGGCCAGAGATAAAAACCCTTGGTGGCAACCCGTTTGGGTCTCTTCTCACTCCTGAGAGCTTTTTCTGTATCCTTGCTTAATAAAACTCTATTGCTTAATAAAACTCTTACTCTCTTTTGTCTGTGAGATTCATTCTTCGACTCTGTAAGACAAGAACCCTGCTTTCCCGCTTCACCTCCAAGAGCTATAGAGTCAGAAACTTTGTTAGTGGGACTAACATTATATGGATTAACAAGACCTTTAATGGATTCTGATACTCATGCACACTAGAATTTGAGAAACTTCTTTTCAATGGAAAATAATTTATTGTGATGCTACCTTTTCCTTCTAGCAGAATATAGAATAGCATCCCTTTCTTTGTCCATCTTCTCAAATCCTAAGCATCATGTAAAGACCAATTTATATGGTATATGTATGAATCTATTTATCTATCACCTATCTATCTCTATCATCTATATAATGATATAATTTATTTCAGATATTCTTTGTGATCTGCTGTAACTGGCCTTATCTAACTGCTATAGTCTACCCCTACACTTTTTCTTAGGTCAAAAACAAAATATTTATAGAAACTATATATTCCTAAATACCTTGTTTAATCCTTGAAGGACATTGGTTTCTATCTCTTCCCATTTTCACATAGTATAGTCATCATTTTGGACAGATTTCCTGTCCCATAGGGTTCTGTGTTCACGTTATTCTGTGGAAGTTCTGGGTATAAAAATGCCTAATAAATTATTTCATTCCTTCTCTCCTTTTTTCCCTCTCTCCCCACCTTGCCTCCCTCTCTTGAGAAAGTAGAACTTTTAGTAATGAGAAGGGGGGGAAACAAAAAATCAAAAATGAATCTCTCTCTCTGTTTATCCAGACACAAGTTATGTGGAAATATATTAGTAAGGTTTCAACTTGCAATTTCATGGCAGGTAAAAAAATAATTCACTGCTTTTCTGATTCTGAGAGAAGTATTTTTTTAAGTCTTTCATTAAGAAAGAAAATGTAACATATAAACAATCCACACATATTTTGAAATCCAAGCGCATCATGCCCTACTAACAGACAACAATTGCATTAAATAGATTAGGAGAAATCAATTGAAGCAAATGAATTTTTAGTTGAAAACTGAATTGCAAACATAACACATATTTGTACTATAATATAAATGTTCTATAAGTATAGTCACATTATATTTGTTACCCTGCTTTATTTCTTTTTCTTAGCAGTTAATACTTTTGTAATGCATAATTTGTATATCATCTGTTTCTTTAGTAAAATGTAAGTTATATGAATGCACGGTATAATTTTCCTTTACTGTTGTATCTTTGACATCAATAAAAATGCCTAAATCATAGTTTGTATTCAGTAAATATATGTTGCATGAATGAGTAAGGAAGGAAAAAAGTAGTTCTTGGAAGTTAAGATATAATTTCCTTAAAAAATCTTCAAATACCCTTTGATATGCTTTTTATTTTCAAACTGCTAATCTGATACCAATAATAATTAATATACATCTCTTTAATAAGAGTGACAAGCCACAAGATGGGTACTAAATATCATAAACACCAATAGGCCCATGCTGGGCCAGCCATACTGACACTTTACAATAATTATTATGATATAAAGTACTTTAAACTAACTTAATAAACCAGCATTGAATTATGATCTCAATCTCTGGTTTTATGAAGCAATAATAACAATTGGGAGGCACTATTTTAATCACATATTTTGAACTCCAGGGAAAAATATAAGTTTCAAAGTCAGTTTTGATGTGGGAAACAAAGGCAGAAGAAAAATTATTAAATTTCCTTACTACCTACAACCCATTGACAAGTCCTTGAAACAGGCAGAGTGACATTCCTCTAGGGACTCAACTGCTTTGATGTTTGCACTTTGCTAAGGTCAAAAGGCAATCCTAGCCTGACCCCAACCCCCCATCCTGGATCCTGTAAGCCTACTTTAATATATAGAAATTCTTTTAGAAATTTCCTTTATCTCTACCCCTCAAGATATGTGTTGGCAATCATCTCCCAAGGATATGTCCCGTCAATATACATCTGAAGGGTCTCATGACTAAGGTTTTATTAGACGGTAATAAATGACATTTTCCCAACAATAGCTAGCCCCCTCAAGGTCCTGGAAACCTTGCTTCCAAAATTCCTTAGAGACTTACACTCTCCCTAACCCCCTCCCAACTTGAAAGCATATAATGGGCCACTCCTCATGACCCCAGTGCAGCTCTTTCTGCCCACAGGTCCTGTCCCTTTGCTTTAATAAAATCACCTTTTTGCACCAAAGACATCTCAAGAATTCTTTTTTGGCCATCAGCTTCAAACCCTAATGTCTTTCTTACATCAGTTTTGGCATTTTCTAAGGATTTTTTAAACAAAAAATAGAGTTAGACCTACAGCATCAAGCCAAATGTTCACACTAAATAATATTTATGCTTTGCTTAAAGTTCAAGCTCATATTAGGAATATCCTACTATAAAGGAAATCTGTCAAGATGAAGTTGGAATTGTTGGCTAAAACTATGTATGTATATAATTATATCTTTATGTTTGCCATCAAATCATGACCTTTTTATAACTTAGTCCTTTGATATATTTTGCTATTTATATGTAAAAATTACATAATGTTTAAATTTTAGAATCTAAAATGAAGATCAAAATATAAAGTCAAAAGACTTTATATTTTATTTTCAGGAATATAAACTGTTAAAGTTAATAAATGAATCCAATGAAGCTGCAGGATACTTAAGGTGTGCAGGATGAGATGCCTCAAAATGTGCCACTTTGGCATAAAGCTAATTTAGAATTAAAAGTAATTAAAACCAGGCAGATGCAGATAAAGCTCTCTGCCTCCCCAGTAACTGCGAAAATTTACATTGGAAAAGAGATCCTGCAACAGGAAGAGCTATTAACAGAGAGTCTCCTTTGCCTAAGGAACTCATCTGCATAACAGGGCAACCTTGTTTTTCCAAACATCTCCTTTCACCTTCTTCCTAAAGAGCTTTCTCCACATTGTATTCTCAGGCCCCTTCCCCTCTCCTTAGCTCATATAAGCTTCTTGTTGCCTCACTGTCTTTGAAATTGAGTGTCTATGTGGATTCCCTACATGTACATCTATTAAATTTGATTTTCTCCTGTTAATCTGTCTCATGTCAATTTAACACTAAGTTCAACTAGAAGGACCATAGGGCAGAGGAAGGTCTTCCTCCCCAACAATACAAAATCAATACACAAAAATCTCTTGCATTTCTATACACTAAAGATGAAACAGAAAAAAATTAATAAAAAATTTTCATTTACAACTGTATGAAAAAGAATAAAATACCTAGGAATAAATTTAACCAAGGAGGTGAAAGATCTGTACACTGAAAACGTAAGACAACTGAAGAAATTGAAGAAGACACAAATAAATGGTAAGATATTCCATGCTCATGGACTGGAAGAATTAACATTGTTAAAATGCTCATCCTATGTAAAGCAATCTACAGATTCAATGCAACCCCTATCAAAATCCCAATGGCATTTTTCACAGAACTAGAATAAATAATCCTAAAATTTGTATGGCACTACAGAAGACCTTGAATAAGTAAAAGTGATCTTGAGAATGGACAAAGCTGGAGGTATCATGCTCCCTGATTTCAAACTAAACTACAAAGCCATAGTAATCAAAATAATACAGTATTGGCATAAAAACCAACACATAGATCAATGGAAGAGAATAGAGAACTCAGAAATAAACCCAAACACATATGGTCAGTTAATTTATGATAAAGGAGCCAAGAATATAAAATAGGGGGAAAAAGTATTTTTAACAATAGTGCTGAGAAAAGTGGACAGATACATGCAAAATAATAAAACTTGACTACTACACACCATACACAAAACTTAATTGAGAATGGATTAAAGATTTGAATGTAAAATCAGAAATCACAAAATTCCTAGAGGAAAATATAGTCAGTAATCTCCTTGACATTGGTCTTAGTGATATTTTTTGGATCTGAGTCTAAAGCCTGTGGGAATTCAGTGCCTGGATAGACAAAATCTGACTTGTTTATGCCTCCCTGGATGACATTAATTGAGAAGCAAAGGAGAAGTGCCTGGAATGCTGGGCCTCCTTTGAAGTTTCTTGGGTGAAAACGGACAGATTCTTACTGTGGCTTAAGGTTCTCATCTAGGGAGTCAATGTTTAAGTTTTGAAGAAAAACAAACACCTCTGGTAGTCACGTACTTCACAGACTCATTGCCTCCTCTCCCTTATCACACACTGCCCCATATTTTATTATCCTGACCATTAAAGTTACACTCTCCTACTTGCTTTGCACTTGTGCCTGATGTATTGCTAAGACCCCAATAAAAGTGGAGACAGAGCTTGGCTCAGGGCCTTCTGCCACTTGAGCATCTGTTCCCCAGGCCTCTCCTTTCTCCTACTAAGGTGTCTGGAGTAATCTTTTCATTCACCGTCTCAGGGTTTGATGGCCAAACCTGACAAAAGGCAAGGTCAGCAAAAGTAAATATAGACAAATGAGACTACATGAAACTAAAAAGCTCCTGCACAGTGAAGGAAACCATCAACAAAATGAAAAGGCAACCTACTGCATGGGAAATGGTATTTGTAAATGATATATCTGATAAGGAATTAATATCCAAAATATATAAATAACTCATATAACTCAACAACAACAACAAAAAAGTCTGACTAAAAAAAAAAAAATGGACAGAGCATCTGAATAAACATTTTCCCAATAAGAGACATACAGGTGGCCAACAGGCACATGAAAAGATATTTGGGATCACTAATTATCAAGGAAAAGCAATTCAAAACCACAGTGAGATACCACCTCACACCTGTCGGAAAGGCTATTATCAAAAAGACAAGAAATAAGAAGTGATAGAGAGGATATAGAGAAAAGGGAACACTTGTACACTGTGACAATGTAAATTGGTGCTGTCCCTATGGAAAACAGTATGGAGAGTCCTCAAAAAATTAAAAATAGAACTGCCATATGATCCAGCTATTCCACTTTTGGGTATTTATCCAAAGAATATAAGAACATTAATTCAAAAAGATATATGCACTATTATGTTCATTGCAGCATTTATAATATTCAAGATATGGAAAGTGTCCATCAATGGATAAATGGATAAAGATGTGGTGGGATATTTATAATATATATACACACACAAACACAATGGAATACTCAGATTTAGAAAAGAAGGAAACCTTGCTGTTTGTGACAAAGTGGGTGGACATTGAGGGTATTATGCTCAGTGAAATAAATGAGATGGAAAAAGACAAATACCACATGATTTCAAGTATACATGGAATCTAAAAAAAATCAACAACAACAAGTGAGCAAATAAAATAAAAACTAATTCATAGATCTAGAGAACAAATTCATGGTTACCAGAGGGGTAAAGGGCTGGGGGTTGGGGAAAATGGGTGAAGGGATTCAATTGTATGGTGATGAATGGTAACTAGACTTATGGTGGTGATCACTTTGTGTTTATACAAGTATAAGATTATAATGCACATCTGAAACATATTATATACCAATTTTACCTCAATAAAAAAATAAGGCACATTTTAAATGATCTTGCACTACATAGTATAAGGGACTTCCACGTAAGGCCATGATTAACTTGCACCTGATAAGTCATCATACCATGAGTAACTCCAAAATTGAAAAAAAACATAAAAAGCAAATATTTTCAGGCATTGGAAAATAACGCATTACTGTGGTCATAAAAAAATCAAAACAAATGAGATGAGACCTACTATCATCCTAATTTTCTGCCTCAAGGCATTTATTTGATCCTGGTTGGGAGAAGGGGAAACCAAGCAAAGGATATAGGTCTCATTGAGCAAAGGAGAGAAGAAATTTGAGTTAATAGAAACTGAAATAACTAGAATATGCAGGGTCAAGTAACAGAGAGAATGTAGATATGCAAAGAAAATTGTCTCAAATCTGAATAGTCTAAATTAAATGTATGGGGGAAAAATGACCAATTCTTAGGGTAAGTTTCTATTAGACCAGTGAAAGAATATTATTGGGTGAAAATAAAATAAACTATCCTAGAGTTCTAAGTGGAGAAACTTCAAGTTTGCATTGTGTGGGAGATTTCTAGCTTTATGAACAAAAATGAAGAGATATTTTCAATACCCAGGTCATGCAGTAAATATCACAAAATATCACACCATAAGAAACAGAGCAAACAAGTCCTAGAGGTGATGTCACTGGAAATGGCAGAGTAGAGAACTCCAAAATTCTGTCCATTCACTAAAGCAACAATTAAACTGGCAGAAACTTTCAGAATTAACATTTCAGAACTCTAGAATCTAACATGGAAGAATAAGGGCTTTGAAAAGCTTCTAGATATACCTGAGAATTTAGAATTCCATGCACATAACCAGGGCTGAACATATGCTCAAACATTACTTGAGAAAACTCCAAGCTTTCACCTGTGACTGAACTTTATGCTCCGTGAAAGCAGGAAGTAAAGAATAGACAGAGATGTAAGGGATTTGGATAAGCATGTGTTTATCATTAGCTTACCAATTAGCTAACAGAAAATATACTTCAGTGACCATACATGGCAAAGAATGCAGTCTGTCATGAATAATTTTATGTGTCAACATGACTGGGCCACAGAGTGCCCAGGTATTTAGTCAAACATCATTCTAGGTGTTTCTGTGAGGATGTTCTGGATGAGTTTAACATTTAAATTAATAGGCTCTGTAAAGAAGATTGCCCTCCACAATGTAAGTGGGCCTCACCAATCTTTGAAGGCCTGTATAGAACAAAAGGTTGACTCTCCCTGTATAAGAGGAAATTTCCTTATGCCTGACTACCTTGAGCTAGGACATCAGGTTTTTTCCTACCTCAGACTCAAACTAAAATATTGGTTCTTCCTGTGTCCCTAGGCTGCCAGCCTTCAAACTGGACCTACAGCAGTGGCACTTCTGGTTCTCAGGCCTTTGGACTTAGCCTGAAACTACACCACTGACTCTCCAGTTTATTGACTACAGATCATGGGGATTGTCAGCCTCCATAATCAGGTGAACCAATCCTTATAATAAATCTATCTATCTATCTATCTATCTATCTATCTATCTATATATATATATATATATGTAGAGACACAGAATAAGTTCTGTGTATATATATATATGTATATATATGTAGAGACACAGAATAAGTAGAGACACAGAATAAGTTCAAGAAAACAAAGTTTATTATACTCACAGATAATAGAGAGACAGAATCACAACACACCATGAGGGGACCATATGGAAGTAGCAATGAGGGAATGTGCTCAACCAAGCAGTTGGAGAGCTAAGGAAGAGAATGAGGACCACAGGGAAGTGCCTCTACTGGGAGTCAGTGTGAAGGAGACAAGCAACAGGCATAAGGGGGTTTCATTGGTGCATTTGAATACCAGTAGGTCACAATCAGGGGAGGGCAAGGAGGGAAGTTTGTGACAGGGGCCAGCTCTATCACACTGCTACACCTGGTTACCTAGGCAGGGTGCTCACAGCCTGTGGAGACATTGAGGTAGTGGGAAAATATTGTTTTAAAATTTATAATACAATATATATACATCCTATTAGCTCTGTTTCTTTGGAGAAACCTGACTGACACACAGTATTTACAATAATTGTATGAAAAAGTCACTAAACAAACAAATATATAATGTACAAAAAGCAGTAATAACAAGTCCCAGAAACAGGAAAGAATCTGATTTTTAAAGAATTAGCATATTATAATTCTGATAACTACATTTTCCCACAAATAATAATGAGACACTTAAAGAAACAAATCTTGGGCAATTCATAGGAAAAATATAACTTAATAAATAGAAACTGTATCTGAAGAAGACCAGCCAGTGGACTTACTAGACAAAGACTTTAATTAGTTATTACAAATATGTTCAAAGAATAATAAGAAACCATAAAAAATGTTTCTTAACAAAAAGACAATACTAATAGAGAGAGAGAAATTATAAAAAGAAACTTAATATAGATTCAGGAGTTCAAGTGTACAATAACCAAAATGAAGAAATTTGCATATAGGATGTCAATAGAAGATTTGATCAGGAAGAAGAGTCAGTGAACTTGAAGAGAGATAAAATGAGATTATCCAGTCTAAGGAACAGAGAGGACAAAGAATAAAAAAATAAACAGAGCCTAAAGATATCTGTGGGATACCATCAAGCATACATCAACATACACATAATGGGTGTTGATGACAGAGAAAATAAGATTTAAGGGCGTACAAGGGCTATTTGTAAAAAAAAAAATAATGTCTAAAAACTTCCCACATTTCATAAAATACATGAATCTATACATTTAATAAACTAAAAAAAAAATCTTCAATAGGATAAATACAAAGAGATGCATACATTATAATCAGACTGTTGAAAGACAAAGACAAAGGAGACAATTCTGGAATCAGCAAGGAAGAGATTCATTATACACAAGTGATCCTCAATAAAATTAGCAACCCATTTCTCTTTGAGAAAAAAAAAATGGAGGTCAGAATGCAGGGGGATGAGATTTTTAAAGTTTTGAAATGAAAACAAACAAACAAAAACGAACAAAAATCCCTGCCAACCAAGAAGTCTAGATATGAAAAAAGTAGTCTTCAAAAATTAATGGAAAATTATGACATTCCCTGCTAAACAAAAGCTAAAGGAATTTGTTTGTAGCAGATTTTTCCTACAAGAAATCCTAAAGGGAGTTTATCAGGTTAAAATGAAAAGAAACTGACTGGATAGTAACTGAAAGCCATATGAAGAAATAGGAACTCTGGTAGAGGTAAATTCACAGGTAAATGTAAAAGCCAATGTTACTGTATCTTTGGTTTGTAACACCACTTTTTTTCCCTTGTATGATTTAAAATACAAATTCCTTCAAACAATTATTATAAATCTGTGTTACTGGAAATACAATGTATAAAAAGTAATTTGTGGCTGCCATAACATGAAGAGGGAGGAGCTGTATAAGAGCAGTTTTGATACTATGTGGCTAATTTGACATTAATACAAACTGGATTGCTATAAATTAAAGATATAGACATCATAGACATCATAGGGGAAGAAAAATGCAGACCAATACCCCTATGTATATAAATGCAAATATCATCAATAAAATACAAGAATCCAAATCTATAAGCATATTAAAAGAAAGACACACCATGACCAATGAGATTATCCTAGGAATGCAACAATGTATTAACATATGAAAATCATTGTTGTACACCATATTGAAAGTAATGAAAACAACACATGATTCTTTCAGTTGATGTAGAAAAAGGATTTGACAAAATCCTACACATTTTATTATAAAACACTCAACAAACTAAAAATACCAGGGAACTTGATCTACATGATAGTATACATTTATGAGCTTCCCACAGCTAATACCATATTCAATGATAAAATACTGAAAACTTCCCCCTAATATCAGGAACAAGACAAAAGTACCCATTTTTGCCATTTTATTCAATATTTTATTCAATAATTTATTTCTAGTCAGAAAACTTAGTAAAGAAAAAGAAATAAAAGGCATTTGCTTTGGAAAGGAAGAAGTAAAACTCTCTATAGTCACAGATGCCATGATTTTACATACAGAAAATCCTAAAAAAAACACACCAAATTAAAATAAATAAATAAATAAAAACAACTATTGAGCTAATAAAAAATTCAGCAAAGTTACAGATTACAAGATCAACACACAAAACTTGGTTGTATTTTTATATAAAAGCAATGAAGAATCCAAAGAAGATGTTAAAGAAACAATTTGATTTACAATAACAACAAAAAGAATAAAATACTTAAAATTGAGTGTAACAATATAGGAATGGAAGCTATATATAAAAGAGGAAAATCCTGAAGCTGAAAAATATAAAATTAAGTGAACCACTTCACTAGATGGATAAAGCACTAACATAGAAACTGCAGAAGAAAACTATCCAAACTAATGCAGAAACAACAACAACAACAACAACAATAATAAATGAACAGATCTTTAGCAAATGGTGAGACAATATCAAGCAATCTGATACACATGGAACTGTGGTCCCAAAAGGAAAGAGAATGATGATGATGATGATGATAATTTGTTTATAACACAAGTTAAAGTAAAATAAATAAAAAATTACACAAAGGAGGTGTTGGAATGTTACAAGTTAAGAAGTACATGCTTGTCAGAATGTAGATTGTGATAAGCTCAAGGTTACTGTAAAGCCTAAAAGAATAAATGATGAGACAAAAAAATGAACCAATACGGATGTCTGTGTGGCTCAGTCAGTTAAGCATCTGCCTTCAGCTCCGGTCATGATCTGAGGGGCCATGATCATCAGGCCCCATGTCAGGCTCCCTGCTTAGCAGGGAGCCTGCTTCTCCCTCTGTCTCTTCTCCTGCTTGTGCTCTCTCTCTCTCTCTCTAATAAATAAATAAAATCTTTTAAAAACTGAACCAATAGAAGAGTTTAAATTAAATTCTAAAAACACTCACAAAAGAAACAGAAAAGTAAAAGAAAGCAATAAAGATAAATGCAGTCAGAAGTAAAACAAATAAGACAGTAGGCTTAAAACCAACATTTCTACTTTTAAATGATGCTGTTAAGGCAAATGGTCCATAAATATATGGACCTAAGTATTTGCAGTTTACAAGGAATACACTTTAACTTTAAAGGCAAAGATTCCTTAAAAATAAAAAGATGGAAAATTATATAGCAGGGAAATACTAATATATTAATCACAAGAGAGCAGAAATGTCTGTATGAATTAGATTTCAGTATAAAGGATATTAACAGGGACAAAGAGAGATATTTCAGAATGATAAAAGGAGTAACTCATAAGTAAGATATTTAAAAAAAATTTAAAAAGAATGTACTCAATAATAGAGTTGAAAATTAACACAGAATAATTTGATAGAACTGAAAGGAGAAATGGACAAGTCCACATTTATATTTAGAGATGTCAATATTACCTTCAGGGAAATTGAGAGAATAAATGGACAGAAATGTAATTACTATATAGATGAATTGTAGAACACTATTAAACAACATGAACTAATTCACATTTATGGAACTCCCCCCACCAACAATATCAAAATCAACATTCTCTCTAAGTGTATATGGAATATTGACCAAGATAGACCAGCTATACCATAACCTAGTCTCAACGACTATAATAGGATTGAAAATATAAAGCAAATATTCTTTGACTACAATGAAATTTAATTAGAAATTAATAAGAAAAAATATTTGGAAAATCCTCAAACATTTGGAAATTATGCAGCATGATTCTAAATAGCCATGGGTCAATGGAACTATCAAAAGGAAATTAGGAAATATTTTGAAATGAGTAATGAAACATTTGTGGGATACAGCTAAAGCAGGGCTTAAAGTTTAGCTTTAAATGTTTATATTAGAGAAGAAGTGTTCAAAACCAATGATATATGTTTCTAAATTGAACTTGAGAATGGATAGCAAATTTAACACAAAGTAGTGAAGGGGAAAGGACTTCAGGGCAGCCCCCAGATGGAAACCCTGAGCGGTGGGGCTGCACATGCAAAGTGGGGGTAACAGAAACTACCCCGTTGGCAGTTTTAGAAGAACAAAGGGCAGCAATGTGCCAACATGGAGGCAAGGACTGGGAGCATTGCTGAGGGGTGCACAACCCAGGACACTGCAGTTTATAGCAGCACAGATGGAAACGGAAATAGTGTGGCCTGGAGAGCTCACTGAAGAACAGACTGAGATCTCTCTGTGCTGAGGCAGAGGTTTGGAAACGATCTCTTCTGCTCTGACTCTTGGAAGAGATGGGGAAAGCCACCAGGGAAAGCCAACAGAGAACAAAAGCCCCCCAAAAACCGGTTTTCACTGAGGCCATCACCCTCCCTGAAAGGAGGTAGGGCAAATCTGCCCAAACAGGGTTGCTTCAGTAACAGTGGGGTAGGCCCCTTCCCCAGAAGATAGGCTGGGAAAACAAGAGGCCAGCAACCCTACTGTCCCTATAAAACAGGTGCATCTTGCTTGGGTTGTGGTAAATAATTTGGACTCTGCACATTCCCTCAACCACCCCTCAACAGAATGACTAGGAGGAGGAACCCCCAAAATAGGAAAGCCTTAGAGACTGTGACTTCTGCCACAGATACAGAAATGGATTCAGATATAACAAAATGTCATAAATGGAATTCAGGGTAGCAATTGTGAAGACAATAGCTAGAATACAGAAATCGATTAATAGTAACATAGAGTCTCTAAGGGCAGAAATGAAAGCTGAATTGGCAGAACTTAAAAATGAGATCCAATTTAATCTAATCTAACAACTAGAGTAAGTGAGTCAGAAGAGTGAAATATTGATCTAGAAGACCAATTGATAGAAAAGAAGGAAAAAGAGGTGGTCAGGGAAAAGCAACTCAAAATCCATGAAAATAGAATCAGAGAAATAAGTGACACCATGAAACGTTCCAATGTCAGAATTATTGGAGTCCCTGAGGGCTGGACAGAGAGAGAGGACTAGAAGATATATTTGAACAAATTGTAGCTGAGAACTTCCCTAATCTGGAGAATGAAATGAGCATTCGTGTCCTAGAGGCACAGAGGACCCCTCCCAAGATCAAGGAAAACAGGACAACACCCCGGCATGTAATAGTAAAACTCAGAAATCTTAGAACCAAGGAAACCATCTTAAGGGCAGTTAGGGGGAAGAGATTCCTTATGTACAGAGGGAGGAACATAAGAATAATGTCAGACCTATCCACAGAGATCTGGCAAGCTAGAAAGGTCTGGGAAGACATATTCAGGGTACTAAATGAGAAGAACATGCAGCCAAGAATACTTTATCTGGTAAGGCTGTCATTTAGAATGGATGGAGAGAGGCAGAGCTTCCAAGACCGGCAGAAATGGAAAGACTATGTGACCACCAAGCCGGCCCTGAAAGAAATATTAAGGGGGGGTTCTATAAAAGGAGAAATACCCCAAAGTGATATAGAATAGAAAAGTACAAAGACAATCTATAGAAACAAGGTCTTCATAGGCAACATGATGACAATAAATTCATATCTTTCAATAAAAACTCTCAATGTGAAAGGCCTAAATGTTCCCATAAAATGGCACAGGGTTGCAGGTTGGATAAAAAGACAGGACCCGTCCATATGCTGTCTACAAGAGACTCATTTTGAACCTAAATATACATCCAGACTGAAAGTGAAGGGATGGAGATCCATCTTCCATGCCAACGGACCTCAAAAGAAAACTGGGGTGGCAATTCTTATATCAGATAAACTAGATTTTAAGGCTAATAGTGTATTTAAAAACACAAAAGGACACTATAACATTCTTAAAGGGTCTATATAACAAGAATATCTAACAATTGTAAATATCTATGCCCCCAACATGGGAGCAGCCATCTACATAAGCCAACTGTTAACCAAAATAAGGAGTCGTATTGATAACAATACATTAATTGTAGGAGACCTCAATACTCCACTCTCAGCAATAGACAGCTCATCTAAGCAGAAAATCAACAAAGAAACAAGAGCTTTGAATGACACACTGGAGTAGATGGCCCTCATCAATATATATAGAACATTTCACCCTAAAACAACAGAATACTCATTCTTGTCAAGCACACACAGAACTTTCTCCAGAATAGACCACATACTGGGTCACAAATCAAGTCTCAACCAATACCAAAAGACTGAGATTATTCCCTGCATATTCTCAGGCCATAATGCTTTAAAACTGGAACTCAATCACAAGAAAAAAAAATTGGAAGGAATTCAAACGTTTGGAAGCTTAAGATGACTCTACTCAAGAATGTTTGGGTCAACCAGGAAATCAAGGAAGAACTTAAACAATTCATGGAAACAAATGAGAACAAAGAGACGTTGGTCCAAAATGTATGGGATACTGCAAAGGTGGTCCTAAGGGGGAAATACATAGCCATCCAAGCCTCACTCCAAAAAATAGAAAAATCCCAAATTTACTGACTAACTTTACACCTTAAAGAGTTAGAGAAAAAGCAACAAACGATGCCTAAGCCAGCCATTATAAGAGAAAATAATTAAGATTAGAGCAGAGATCAATGAATTAGAAACCAGAAACACAGTAGAATAGATCAATGAAACTAGGAGCTGGTTCTTTGAGAGAATTAATAAAATCGATAAACAACTGGCCAGACTTATCCTAAAGAAAAGAGGAAGGACCTAAATTAATAAAATTATGAATGAAAGGGGAGAGATCATGACTAACACCAAGGTAATAGAAACAATTATTAGAAATTATTATCAACAACTATATGCAACCTGGAAGAAATGGATGCCTTCCTGGAAACCTATAAATTGCCACGAATGAAACAGGAAGAAATTGACAAACTGAATAGGCCAATAACTAGTAACGAGATTGTAGCAGTGATCAAAAACCTCCCAAAAAACAAGATGCCAGAGTCTGATGGATTCCCTGGGGAATGCTACCAAACATTCAAAGAAGAAATAATACCTAGTTAATAGGATCCAACAATACATTAAAAGGATCTCCCACCATGATCAAGTGGGGTTTATCCCTGGGATACAAGGGTGGTTCAACATTTGCAAATGAATCAATGTGATAGAACACATTAATAAGAGAAGAGAGAAGAACCATATGGTCCTCTCAATTGATGCAGAAAAAGTATTTGACAAAATACAGCATCCTTTCTTGATTAAAACTCTTCAGAGTATAGGGATAGAGGGAATATTCCTCAAGTTCATAAAATCCATCTATGAAAAACCCACAGCAAATATCATCCTCAGTGGAGAAAAGCTGAAAGCCTGTCCTTTAAGATTAGGAACACGTCAAAAAAAAAAAAAAAAGATTAGGAACATGTCAAGGATGCCCCCTCTTGATGCTATATTTTAACAGAGTACTAGAAGTCCTGGCAACAGCAATCAGACAACAAAAAGAGATAAAATATTCAAATTGGCAAAGAAGAGGTCGGACTCTCTCTTTTCACAGATGACATGATACTTTATGTGGAAAATCCAAAAGACTCCACCCCCAAATTACTAGAACTCATACAGCAATTCAGTTATGTGGCAGGATACAAAATCAATGCACAGAAATCAGTTGCTTTCTTATACACTAACAATGCAACTCTAGAGAGAGAAATTAGAGAAACGATTCCATTTACAATAGCACCAAAAACCATAAGATACCTCAGAATAAACCTAACCAAAGAGGTAAAGAATCCATACTCTAGGAACTACAGAACACTAATGAAAGAAATTGAAGAAGACACAAAAAGATGGAAAAACATTCCATGCTCGTGGATTGGAAGAATAAATATTGTTAAAATGTCTATGCTACCCAGAGCATTCTATACCTTCAACACCATCCTGATCAAAATTCCAGTGACGTTTTTCAAAGTGCTGGAACAAACATCCTAAAATTTGTATGGAATCAGAAAAGACCCCGAATCACCAAGGAAATGTTGAAAAAGAAAAACAAAGCTGGGGGAATCATGTTCCTGATTTCAAGCTATATTACAAAGCAGTGATCACCAAGACCCATTGTACTGGCATAAAAACAGACATATAAACCAATAGAACAGAATAGAGAGCCCAGATATGGACCCTCGGCTCTATGGTCAAGTAATCTTCGACAAAGCGGGAAAAAATATACAGTGAAAAAAGACAGTCTCTTCCAAAAATGGTGCTGGGAAAAGTGGACAGCCACATGCAGAAGAATGAAACTCGACCCTTCTCTATTACCATACACAAAGATAAACTCAAAATGGATGAAAGACCTCAATGTGAGATAGGAATCCATCAAAATCCTAGAGGAGAACATAGCCAGTAACCTCTTTGACATAAGCCACAACAACTTCTTTCAAGATAGATCTCCAAAGGCTAGGGAAACAAAAGCAAAAATGAACTTTTTGGACTTCATCAAGATAAAAAGCTTCTGCACAGCAAAGGAAACAGTCAAAAAAACAAAGATGCAACACACAGAATGGGAGAAGATATTTGCAAATGACACTACAGATAAATGGCTGGTATCCAAGATCTATAAAGAAGTTTTCAAACTCAACACCCAAAAAACAAATAATCAAGTCAAGAAGTGGGCAGAAGACATGAACAGACACTTCTCTAATGAAAACATACAAATGGCTAACAGACACATGAAAAAATGTTCATCATCATTAGCCATCAGGGAAATTCAAATCAAAACCACATTGAGATACCATCTTACACCAGTTCAAATGGCAAAAATTGACAAGGCAAGATACAACAAATGTTGGAGAGGTTGTGGAGAAAGAGGAACCCTCTTACACTGTTGGTGGGAATGCAAGTTGGTACAGCCACTTTGGAAAACAGTGTGGAGGTTCCCCAGAAAGTTAAAAATAGAGCTACCCTATCACCCAGCAATTGCCCTATTGGTTATTTACCCCAAAGACACAAATGTAGTGAAAAGAAGGGCCATATGCACCCCAATGTTCATAGCAGCAATGTCCACAAACTGTGGAAAGGGCTGAGATACCCTTCAACAGATGAATGGATAAAGATGTGGTCCATATATACAATGGAATATTACTCAGCCTTCAGAACAGATGAATACCCAACTTTTACATCAACATGGATGGGACTGGACGAGACTATGCTAAGTGAAATAAGTCAAGCAGAGAAAGTCAATTATCATATTCTTTCATTTATTTGTGGAACATAAGGAATAGCATGGAGGACATTAGGAGAAGGAAGGGAAAAATGAAGGGGGGTAATCGGAGTGAGAGATGAACCATGAGAGACTATGGACTCTATGAAACAAACAGAGGGTTCTAGATGGGAGGCAGGTGGGTGGATGGGTTTACCTGGTGATGGGTATTAAGGAGAGCTTGTACTGCATGGAGCACTGGGTGTTATATGAAAACAATGAATCATGGATCACTACATCAAAAACTAATGATGTATTTTATGGTGACTAATGTAACATAATAAAATAAAATAATTTTTTTAAAAAAAGAGTGACACCTTTATGAACAAATATAGGACAATAAATTTAATGAGTTACATGGAATAAATAAATTCTTTGCAAAAATGCTACTTATCAAATTTATTTTATATGAAAAATAAAATAAAATGAGTATCCCTTATGTATTAAAGACATTTAATGTTATTAAAAACTTTCACATAAAGTCCAGACCCAAATGATCTCATTGGTAACTTCCATCAGACATTTAAAATTGTCATTACACTAATATTATATAAACTTTTTCAGAAAATAGTAGGAGAGTGAATATTTCCTAACCATTTGAGAAGACAAAATTATCCTGACATAAAAATCAGACATACAATTAAGAGAATGAAAACCATGTACAAATGTCCTTCATGAAGTTTTAAGTGTTAAATCTCTTCCTAAATTATTAGCTGATTGAATATGAAAAAAATATTTTAAAAAGATAATATATTCCAGACTGTACATTTGGCTAAATGTCAAAAGAAAAATATAATTATAAATCATGGGGTGAAATGATGTACTTTTACTCAAATAATGTTCAGAAAGCATTTGGTAAAATTCAGCATCTAATCATAATAAGTTAAAACAAGCTAACCCAAAACTTTCAACACACAGAAGAACAGAAGATGTTTTCTCAGTCTGCTGATGAGATGAGAAAGGACATCTATGAAAAACCTATGCAGGATCTCAAACTCAGTGGTAAAGACTGAATGCTTTTCCTCTAAGATCAGGAACAAGACTATGTCTGCTCTCAGAATTTCTATTCAGCATTTTAATGAAGGTCATCCTAGTGAAATAAAGCAAAACAAACAAATAAAGAGCATATTGATTTAAAAAAAGTAAAATTGTGTTTAAGAGATGATATAATCATGTACATAGAACATCTTAAGAAGTCTACAATAATCTGCAAGAGCTATTAATACATTTGCCAGGACCTAAGATACAAGGCTAATATCAATTTTATTTATATATACTAGGAACAAAATTTAAACAACCCAGAATGGTCATATACAATTGAATTAAAGTTATAAGAAAATACCAGAATATGTTTTTAAAATATGTTGACTTGTATGACAAAGCCACACAACATTGATGAGAGAAATTTTTAAATGAACTTTAAAAAATGAAAACTTGAACCATTATCATCAATTGGAAGACTTGATATTGAGGACTCAATGTTGATAAGACACAATTTTTTCCCAAATTGATCAATTGATTTAATGCAATCTTGATTAAAACCCCTGCAGACAATTTTTGTAGAATGTATAAGCGGACTCTAAAAGTTATATAAAAATATTTTTAAAAACTAGAATAGAAAATAAGTTCTTGAAAATAAAGGTTAATACATGAACCATGTGATTATAAGATTCATTTTGAAATACAGTAATCAAAAAGTGTGAAATTGGAGTAAGAATAGGCGTATGTATAAATGGGACAGAAAGGAGAGTACAGAAATAGATTTATACATTCAGAGTTAATTGCTTTTTAATAACAATACCAAGGTATTTCAATGAATAAATTATAATATTTTCAACAAGCTGTCAAGGAGCAACTAAATATCTATAAGGGAGAAAAAAAGCCAACTTTTTTCCTTTCCTCGTGTATATACAAATACTGATTCATGATGAATTATATAACTAAAAGTAAAATGCAAAACTGTACTGTTTATTAGAGGAAAAGGGATATAAATATTTACATCCTAGGTGCAACAATATTTCTTAGATGGGAAACAATGAGCATAAAGTTAAAAAAAAATTAGACTTCATCAAAATTTAGAATTCTTGCTCTTCAAAAGTCATCATTAAGTGATTAAAAAGCCATTTGAGGGGCATCTGGGTGGCTCAGTTGGTTAATCCTCTGGCTCTTGGCTTGGTCATGATCTCAAGGGTTGTGGGATCAAGCCCTCTGTTGGACTCTGCACTCAGTGGGGATTCTGCTTGAAGATTCTCTCCCTCTGCCCCTCCCCCCATGCACACACACTCTCACTTTCTCTAAAATAAATAAATCTTAAAAAAAGAAACCCATGGGATGCCTGGGTGGCTCAGTCGTTAAGTGTCTGCCTTCGGCTCAGGTGATGATCCCAGGGTCCTGGGATAGAGCCCCGCATCAGGCTCCCTGATCAGCGGGAAGTATGCTTCTCCCTTTCCCACTCCCCCTGCTTGTGTTCGCTCTCTTGCTATGTCTCTCTCTGTCAAATAAATAAATAAAATCTTAAATAAAAAAGAGAGAGCCATGTAAAAAATTCTCAACATAATTAGATATTAGCAAATGAAAATTTACATAACAAATTCACTCTGGAGTGGCTAAAATAAATAAGCCTGACAATACAGTTTTTTGTAGGATGTAAAGGAATAGAATTCTCATTCATTGTACAATGCCTCCAGGCTCTTGGGCTAAGAAAGAAGATGAGACAGGTAGGCTACAAGTGGAGCATGCCTGTCTGGTGAGGTTAGGAATCCAACTTTAGTGGACACATCTGAGAGGCAGCATGGAGGGTACAAGAAAGGTATGGACTGCAGGTGTTGTTTGACTAAAAATGAAGCAGAAAATCCAAGTACTTTTATATCTATTAAATAAATATATTTGAAATATATTTGTTATCAATAACGTTCTCACAAAGTAAACTCCAGGCCGAGATTATTTTACTCTAAGTGCCATGCATTGTAATACAAATTGATACAATTACTTTTTGAGCATTATTTGAGTAAAACATATTATTTCTGTCCATTATGTTATTAATATGATAAATCATGTTTCTTTTAATATTAAACCAACTTTATAATCTCTACTATATTATCTTTTAAAAATACTTTTTTGCATTCAATTAGGTAACAATTAAGAAGGCATTTTGCACCTATCATCATGAGGGATATTTGTCTGAGTTTTTCATTCTCTTCTTTGTCTGATTTTATGTCAAGATAATTTTGTCCTTTCAAAAAGTGTTAGGAAATATTCACTTCCCCACTATTTTCTGAGTTTATGTAATATTGGTATTATGGCAATTTTAAATGTCTGCTGGAAGTTACCAATAAGGTCATTTTGGTTTGGAGTTTTTATTGTGTGACACCATATGCCTAATACAGTGCTGAGTACGTAGTAAATGGCTGCTGACACAATATACCACTTATTATCTTTACACCTTCTAACAGCCATGTGTAACTCTTGGCATGTATTATTTTGTTTTTCTTAATTTTTTCAAATCTTTTTTAATTTTACTTAAACTAATTCAGTTAACATATAGTGTATTATTTGTTTCAGAGGTAGAATTTAGTGATTTGTCACTTGCGTATAACACCCAGTGCTCATTACATCAAGTGCCCATCACACAGTTACCACATTCTCCAACCTCCTACCCTACAGCTACCTTCAGTTTGTTCCCTATAGTTAAAAGTATCTTATGGTTTGCCTCACTCTCTGTTATCTTATTTTACTTTTTCCTTCCCTTCCTCTATGTTCATCTGTTTTGTTTCTTAATTTCCACATATGAATGAAATTGTGTGGTGTTTGTCTTTCTCTGACTGACTTATTTCACTCAGCATGATACCCTCTAGTTTCGTCCATGTCCTTGCAAATGTCAAGATTTCATTATTTTTGATGGCCGAGTAGTATTCCATTGTATATATATACCACCTGTTCTTTATCCCTTAAACTGTTGATGCACATCTGGACTCTTTCCATAGCTTGGCTATTGTGGACATTGCTGTTATAAACATCATGGTGCATGTGCCCCTTTGAATCACTACATTTGTACCTTTGGGGTAAATACCTAGTAGTGCAATTGCTGGGTTGTAGAGTAGTTCTATTTTTAATTTTTTGAGGAACTTCCATACTGTTTTCCAGATTGGCTGCACCAGTTTTCATTCCCATCAAAAATGTAAGAGGATTCCTCTTTCTCCACATCCTCACCAACATTTGTTGTTTCCTGACTTGTTAATTTTAGTCATTCTGACCAGTGTGGGGTGGTATCTTGTGGTTTTGTTTTGTATTTCCCTGATGATGAGTGATGAGCATTTTTTCATGTGTCTGTTAGCCATTTGTATGTCTTCTTTGGAGAGATGTCTGTTCTTGTCTTCTACCCATTTCCTAACTGGATTATTTGTTTTTGGTATTGAGTTTGATAAATTCTTTATAGATTTTGGATACTAGCCATTTATCTAATATGTCAATTGTGGATATCTTCTCCCATTCCATAGGTTGACTTTTAGTTTTGTTAATTGTTTCCTTTGCTGTGCAAAAGCTTTTTATCCTGATGAAGTCCCAATAGTTCATTTTTGCTTTTGTTTCCCTTGCCCTTGAAGATGTGTCTAGTAAGAAGTTGCTGTGGCCAATGACAAAGAAGGTGTTGCCTGTATTCTCCTCTAAGATTTTGATGGATCCATGTCTCACATTTAGGTCTTTCATCCATTTGAAATTTTGTGTGTGTGTGTGTGTGTATGGTGTAAGAAAGTGATTCAGTTTCATTCTTCTGCCTGTGGCTCTCTAATTTTCCCATCATCATTTGTTGAAGAGACTGTCTTTTTTCCATTAGATATTCTCACCTGCTTTGTCAAAGATTAGTTGACCAGGAGTTGAGAATCCATTTCTGGGTTCTCTATTCTGTTCCATTGATCAATTTATCTGTGTTTGTGCCAGTACCATGCTGTCTTGATGATTACAGCTTTGTAATATAGCTTGGAGTCTGGAATTGCAATGGCTCCAGCTCTGTTTTTCTTTTTCAATGCTACTTTGGCTATTCGGAAGTCCTAGGTGTTTTCTATTGAGAACATCATAAAATCTCTGAATAGAAATAGTTTTACTTTTTATCTTCCAATCTGAGTGCCTTTGCTCTCTTCTTATTACCAGTATTGTCCTGGCTAGAACCTCCAGTACAATATTGAATAGATGCGGGAGCAGATGACATCCTTATTATATTCCTGATTTTAGGAGGAAAGTTTTCAGTCTTTTACCATTAAGTATAATGTTGGTAATTTTTCATACATGTTACTTAACAGGTTCAAGAGATTCCTTTCTGTTACTATTCATTGTTTTTATCATGAAGGGATATTGAATTTTGAAAAAAAAATCTGTGTCCTGCATTTATTGTGATGGTTATGTGGTTTTCATTATTTTTTACATAGATATGTTGTAGTATATTATTTGATTTTCACATATTAAACCAACCTTGCATAGCTTGCATACCACCTATAAATGGTATATACTCTTAATATGTTGCTGGGTTCGATTTGCTAGTATTTTATTGAGAATTTTTGCATCTATAAATGTAAGGAATATTGGTCTGTAAGCTTATTTTTTGGTGATATTTTTGTCTCATTTTGATATCAGGGTAATACTGACCTCACAAAATAAGTTGAAAAATATTCTCACTTCTTCCCTTTTTTTTAAAGAGTTTCTGAAGGATTGATATTATTTTTTCTCTACATGTTTGATCAAATTAACCAGTGACACCATATAGAACTGCAGTTTTCTTTGTTGGAAGCTTATTTTTTCCCACTAATTTAATGTCTCTGTTTGTGATAGGTCTTTCCAGACTTTTTTTCTTTCTGAATAGTTTTTGGTAGTTTTTGACCCTCTAGGAATTTATACATTTCAACTAAATTACCTAGTAAATTGGTATACAGTTGTTCGTAATATTTCTTTATAATCCTTACTGTTTCTGTAAGGTCAGTAGTAATGTTCCCACTTTTATGTCTGATTTTAGCAATTTGAATCTTTTATCTTTTTTGCTTGGTCAGTTTTGCTAAAAGTGTATCCTTTTTCTTTCCAAAGGAACAATTTTTGGGTTTTTTTGTGTGTGTGTTGATTTTCTCTACTTGGAGAACTTAATACATTACATTTAATGTAAATATTAGCAAGCTAGGCCTTACCTCTGTTTTTTAGTTTGTTTTCACTGTGTTTTATATCATTTTAATTTCTCACTTTCTCCATTATTGCCTTATTTGGTGTTAAATAGATATTTTTTTGGTGTACCACTTTGATTCCCTTGACATTCCTTTAATTATATATTTTTAGTTTATTTTCTTAGTAGTTGCCCAGGGGATTATAATTATCATTTAAGTTCACATCAACCTTGTTTGAATTTATGGCAACTTAATCTCAATACTATGCAAAACCTTTTATTGTATATGGATTTCTCAACCTTTCTTTGTACTTTTACTACCACAAATTACCTTCTTATGCATTGCATAGCCATCTACATACATTTATAAATATTGTTTTACATAACTGTCTTTTAAATTAGACAGGTGGGGCGCTTGGGTAGCTCAGTCATTAAGCGTCTGCCTTCAGCTCAGGTCATGATCCCAGGGTCCTAGGATCGAGCCCCACATCAGGCTCCCTGCTCAGTGGGAAGCCTGCTTCTCCCTCTCCCACTCCCCCTGCTTATGTTCCCTCTCTTGCTGTCTCTCTCTCTGTCAAATAAATAAATAAAATCTTCAAAAAAAATAAAATAAAAAAATAAATTAGACAGGCAAAAAATACAAACAGGGGCGTCTGGGTGGCTCAGTCAGTTAAGTGCCTGCCTTCTGCTCAGGTTATGATCTCAGGGTGTGGGATGGAGTCCCATATCAGACTCCTTGCTCAGTGGGGAGCCTGCTTCTCCCTCTCCCTCTGCCTGCTGCTCAGCCACTTGTGCTCTCTCTCTCTCTCCCTCAATCTGTCAAATAAATAAATAAAATAAACTACAAACAAAAGCTGTATTTATGCTTTTTTTTATATATTTACCTTCACTTTAGTATTTACCTTAACTGGTATTTTGTTTGTGTGTTGGTTTTGTTTTGTTTTAAAAATTTAAATTACTGTCCTCTCATTTCAGCCTGAAGGACTCCCTATATGATTTCTCATAGCTCAAATCAGATAGCAACAAGCTTTCAAATTTTGTTTATCCAGAGTTTTAATTACTCCTTTGTTCTTGAAGGATCGTTTTGTTGTATATATAATTCTTAGTTGTCATTTTTTTTCTTTCAGCACTTTAAGTAGACCACCTACCATATTCTGTCCTCAGTGGTTTCTGATGAGAAATCAGCTATTTTATTGATGATCTTTTGTAGACGATGAGTTGTTTTTCTCTTGCTGCTTTCAAGATTCTTTCTTGTTTTTGATGTTTGACAGATTATAATTTGTCTAAGTGTAGATCTTTTTTTTTTTCAAGAGGGGGTCAAACTATTATATTATCATTTACAAATTTGATTACATTCAATTTTGTTGGCATTAAAATTAGAGGTATTTTAAATTTGAAAGGATAAATCAAAAACCAGAAATTATTTTTGGTAAAAATGGGAATGTGAGTTCTCCAGTAATTACAGATTAGAAATCAATTTAGAGTAACACATACAAACCTCATGTTTACAATGATTGTGGCACAAATTTAAACTTTATAGTGCATTAGTAAACTGTTCACATTTAGATCTTCACCTTGATATCAGATAGCTGCTTCTTTATAAGCAATCTCAGTACCTTCTGCAAATAAATTGGTCTTCCATGTGCCTTAGCACACTTAAAATTTCTTCTTTGTATATATGCAAAACACTTAGGATTTGGTAGGGCAAAATATATACTTTATAACAAAACTACAATGTACCTGTCCGGTATGAACTATATACACAAAATAATATGGTATACAGTATTTACAAAATATAAAATATAATATAATACAAGTTGTTTGCAATTTTTAAACTCATCTTTTGCACTTGTATGTTACAAGGCAAATTTCCATTTCTATCAATTTTCTTTTCAAGAGTCCAGGGAGTTTTTTAAAAAGCTATGTTTTACAGATATACTGTAATCTGAGATCTAAGTTTGAAATTGGAGGAGATCTTTTTTTTTAAGATGTATTTATTTTATAGAGCGGGGGAGGGGCCAAGGGAGTCTGGAGCTAAGCTGGACCCGGGGCTGATCTCACCAACCTGATATCAGGACCTGAGTGGAAACCAAGAGTCAGATGCTTAACTGACTGACCCCAGGTGCCCCAGGTGAGCCTTTAAGTGTACTGCCATTAACTCCCTGTTGTAGTTGGAATTTTCAGTAGTGTTTCCCATACAATGACTAGGAGGTTTTGGAAGAACAGAGGAGAAGGTGGATCAGTAAACTTTGCCCCCAACGTAATTTTCCTTTTGGTTCACCTCAGTTAGAAATGCTGATTTCTCCAAATGTATATTTGCAATGTTCTCAGTATTTTTAAAAAGTTTTTTTTTTCCCCCTGCTTCTGAATTATATTGGATGAAACAGAATCCTGCCAAAAGTTATTTTCATTTCTTCTTGCAGAGATAATCTTGGTTAGTGGTAAATTATATTTACTCTTCTATCTTTGGTTGTTCACACAAATGTGTACCATGAACAAGCTGGCTGTGGGGAATGGCAATTTTCTCCAATTTTCCCATCTTTGATTTTAAAACCTCTCTTCTGAACAAGGTTTGGCCAGGCTCCACAGACGGCAGGGAAAGGACTTACTTCTTCAGTTTTGGTTGTGGTTGCAGGACCCTGGGGGTGGGGGGCAAATTGACGGTCTGGATCAGGATTTCCTGCACTCTGCTTGTGACAGTCTCAGAGCTTTGCCAGACCTTGAGGCTCTGCCGGTGCTGCTGGTACTCATGTAAGTGACTGGGCAGTTGCCTTTCTGGGCTGGCCCACACCTTCTTCTTTCACTCCTTCTTTGTTGCTTGCTTTCCAAGGGGTGTGCCTCCTGCCCTAGCTAGACAACAGGTGGACAGAGGTGATGGGGTGCAAGTTTGAGGGGTCAGGGAGAGAACATTTCCCCCCAGGAAGTGAGGGATGAAAAGGGTAAGGGGCAGTACCCTGGGGTCTGGGATCTGTGGTAAAGGTGGTGGGACTGTAGTTGCCATCTGTAGGGCCACAGTTAATTCTGGGCCCTACAGATGGCAACCTGTGAGTGGAAAAGCCCAGGAGTGCAAGGCAGCCACCCAAGACAAGTGACTACCACTGCAAGATGGAGACAATGGTCACAGCTCTAAAGGAAAATGGCTCAGCAGGAAGAGAAGGATGAAGTGAAACCAGAGATCACAGGGCAGCAGCGGTGGCTGCTGCTAAACAGCAGGAATGGAGCAAGGACCATCGTTTGGGCCGTGGTGGTACAGCAACTAAGTGTAGATCTTTTAAAGTTTATCTTGGAGTTTGTTGAATTTCTCAGATGTGTAAGTAAAGGTTTTCATCAAATTTGGGTTTTCTTAGCCATTATTTGTTCAAATATTATTTCTATTCTTTTGTCTCTGTCCATTCTTTCTGACACTTCCATTATGCATATGTTGATGCATTTGATGATGTCCAACAGTACTATTAGGTTCTATTTGATTTCTTCATACTTTCTTTTTTTCTTTCCATTTTTCAGAGTGGATAACCTGCATTGACCCTATTCAAATTTATTGATACTTTCTTCTACCTGCTCAAATCTGCTGTTTATCCAATCTTGTGAACTTTTAAGTCCACTTGTATTTCTCAACTCCAGAAATTGTATCTCTTTAATGATCTTTTCAGTTTTATGACACATTGGACTCATATTTTTCTTTAGTACTTTATTATGATTTCCTTTGACTCCAAATATATTTACAATAGATAGTTTAAATTATTTATCTAATATAGCCAACATCTAGGCTTCCTCAGGGATAGTATCTCTTGATTATTTATTTCTTGTGTATGACCTATAATTCTGTTTCTTTGTAGTCCTTTAATTTTTTTGTTGAAAACTAAGCATTTTTAAAATATTGTAATGCAACAACTCTGGAAATCAGATTTCTTTTTCTTCTCTCCAGGGTTTGCCTTTGTTGCTGTTGAGGTTGTGATTTGTTTTGTTTGTTTAGTAACTTTTCTGAACTAATTCTATAAAGTCTGTATTCTTATTGACCATTGATTTCTTTGATTTATCAGCTTTATAGTCAGCTAATGATTATAGAGGTTTCCTTATACTCCTGGAATCAAAATCTTTCTTATATTTTGTGAAGGGGCTCTTTGTGCAAGTTCAGTCACTCCTTCAACACTCAGCTGGGAAGTTTACATCTCTGCTTTAGTGTTCACTTCCTGCTTGTGCAGAGCCTCAAGGTCAACCAGAAGTGGGGGCTGAGAGTCTTCTCTGGTCTTTTCTGAGCATGTGCACAGCACTGGGCATGCATATTATTCTCTAAATTCTCAGAAATATGTTCAAAGTTTTAAAACCTTTATGTACATTTTATTCCCCAACATTTCCTTCTAAACTTTTTGGTTAGTCTCTTATTTCTCTCAACTATTATTCATCATTTCTGTCATCAGTGAGTAAAATATGTGCTTGCAAATTATTCAACAAATAACCCCATGCAGTGGTTTGAGCACTCCATGAGTTCTGACCTAGGCAAAACAATACAAATATTTTCAGGTGGTCTCCCAGTGAGTTACCAGGCTGATCAAATAATAACAATCCTTTGAGAAAGAGGTGCATGTTGCTCTCTCCAGGACTGAGAATGTGTATTATTTCAAAGCTACTGCTGAGCTAGGGAGTGTAATATCAGACAAGAGCAAGCTAAAGTTCTCCAAAACTCTTTCTCCTTATTGATATTCACCCATTTTTCTTAGAAATGGGTTGCTGCAATCTTTTGAATTGCTGCAAAGTTTGGGTTAACTTCCAAAAAAAAGTTAATTCTATTTGCTTTGTTTGTCATTACTTTTAAGGATGAACAGTATTTCAGACTTCCTTAGTATTCCATTTTCTCTGACATCTCCTTATAACATTCATAAAAATACAATGTTATGGAAATGGAGAACTGACGGCCAAGTGTTAAAGTAGGATACAGGGAAGGTTGCATGTGTTTGATTATTAAAGGACAACATCAGGGATCCTTGCAATCATGAACTGTTTAGTATTGACTGTGGTGGCATATATAAGAACAAATCTGCATGAATCTAAACATTAATATACACAAATGTGTATATGTAAGAAGAGAAAATCTGAATAAGTAAATTGTATTTATGTCAATATATTGGTTGTGGTATTGTACTATAGTTTTCAAGATGTTATCATTGAGGGGAACTGTGTAAAGTGTACATGGTGTTTCTATGTTTTATTTCTTACAACTGTATGAATATATATTATCTAAAAATTATACAAAGTTTAAATAGGGGGAGAAAAAAGATGGTGGAGGAGTACGGGACCCTATTTCAACCATTCCCCTGAATTAAGCTGGATATCTACCAAACCATTCTGAACACCCACAAAATCAGCCTGAGATGTAAGAAGATATATCTGGATCTTTACAAACAGAATATCTCTGGTGGTCGGTCTTGAGGTATGAAGTGCAGGGAGCCATGATTCTGCGGGCATATATCAGAAGATAAAACAGAATGGGGAGGGAGCCTGCATAAACTTGCGCCAGGAAGGTGAGATAACACCAGAGCACAAAAGCTTCCCATGCTGGGGACCTAGCATAGACTCCCAGACTGGTAGGAGCAGGGGGACATTAGGGAAGCCCCCAGGCAGAAACCTGGAGCTACGGGTGCATGCATGTGAACTGGGGGCAGCTTGTAGTTTTAGATGCACAAAAGGCAGAGTGCCTGGCCCTGGGAGTGACAGCTGAGAGTGCTGCTGTGGGGCACACAACCCAGGAGACTGCAGTTTTTAGCAGTACAGACAGAAACGGAGACAGTGTGGCCTGGAGAGTTCAGTGAAGAGCAGGCTGCAATCTCTCCACTCTGAGACAGAAGTTTGGATGTAGTCATTTCTGCTATGATTCACAGAGAAGCAAAAAGACACCAAGGAAAGATGCCAGAGAGCAAAAGCCCCAAAACACCAGTTGTCACTGAGCCCATCCCCCACCCACATGGGACAGGTCAACTCTGCCCAAACAGGGTTGCCTGAGTAACAGCAGGGCAAGCCCCTCCCCCAGAAGAAAGGCTGGAAGAACAAGAGGACAACAACCCTAAGATCCCTATAAAACAGGTGCATCTTGCTTGGGTTGTGGTTAATACTTTGGACTTCGTACATGCCCTCAACCACCCCCCAACAGAATGACTAGAGGAGGAATCTCCAAAAAGAAAAGAATCAGAGACTGTGGTCTCTGCCACAGACCTAATGGATATGGATATAAGCAAGATGTCAGAAATAGACTTCAGAGTAACAATTATGAAGTCGATATCTAGGCTTCAGAAAATTATTAGGGACAATATAGAATCTCAAATGGCAGAAATGAGATCTAATCAGACTGAACTTAAAAATGCTATGAATGAAAAAAATAAAAAATAAAAAATAAAATAAAATAAAAATGCTATGAATGAAATGCAGTCTAAACTGGATACTCTGGGACACCTGAGTGGCTCAGATGGTTAAGTGTCTGCCTTTGGCTCAGGTCATGATCCCAGGGTCCTGGGATCGAGTCCCACATTGGGCTCCCTGCTTTATGGGATCCTGCTTCTCCCTCTGCCTCTCTCTCTCTCTCTCATGAATAAATAAATAAAATCTTTAAAATAATAAAATAAACTAGATAATCTGCCAGGATAAATGAGGCAGAAGAACAAATTAGCGAACTAGAAGATAAGATGATACAAAAAAAGGAAACCGAGGAGGCCTGGGAAAAACAGATTAAAGCCAAAGGGATCAAACTGAGAGAGATTAATGACTCAATGAAATGACCCAATATCAGAATGATTGGGATCCCTGATGGGGTGGAGAGAGAGAGGTCTAGAAGATATATTTGAGCAAATCGTAGTGGAGCACTTTCTTAATCTAGGAAAGGAAACAAGCATTCATGTCCAAGAGGCAGAGAGGACCCCTCCAAAGATCAATGAGAACAGACTGACACCATGCCACATAATAGTACAATTAGCAAATCTTAGATCCAAGGAAAAGTATTGAAAAAAGCTAGGGGGAAGAGATTTCTTACATAAAGAGGTAGGAACATCAGAATAACATCAGGCCTGTCCACAGAGACCTGGCAAGCCTGAAAGGACTGGCAAAACATATTCAGGATATTAAATGAGAAGAACAGGCAGCCATGGATACAATATCCAGCAAGGCTGTCATTGAGAATGGATGGAGAGAAAAGGAGCTTCCAAGACCAGCAGAAACTGAAAGAATATGTGACCACCAAGCCGGGCCTGCAACAAATATTAATGGGGGTTCTATAAAAGGAGAAAGACCCCAAAAGTGATATAGAACAGAAATTTACAGAGACAATCTACAGTAACAAGGACTTCACAGGCAACATGATGACAATAAAATCATATCTTCATATTGTTTAATAATCACTCTCAATGTGAATGCCCTAAATGCCCCCATGAAACAGCACAGTGTTGCAGACTGGATAAAAAAACAGGACCTATCCATATGCTGTGTACAAGAGACTCATTTTGAACCTAAATATACATCCAGACTGAAAGTGAGGGGATGGAGAAGAATTTTTCATGCCAATGGACCTCAAAAGAAACTTGGGGTAGCAATTTTCAAATCAGACAAATTAGATTTTAAGCTAAAGACTATAGTAAGGGATACAGAAGGACACTATATCATTCTTAAAGGGTCTATCCAACAAAAAGATCTAACAATTATAAATATCTATGCCCCCAACATGGCAGAAGCCAACTACATAAGCCAACTGTTAACTAAAATAAAGAGACATACTGATAATAATACGTTAATTGTAGGAGACCTCAACACTCCACTCTCAGCAATAGACAGATCATCTAAGCAGAAAATCAACAAAGAAACGAGAGCTTTGAATGACACACTGGACCAGATGGACTTCATGATATATACAGAACATTCCACCCTAAAACAACAGAATACTCATTCTTCTCAAGCGCACATGGAACTTTCTCCAGAATTGATCACATTCGGGGTCACAAATCATGTCTCAGCTGATACCAAAAGACTGAGATTATGCCCTGCATATTCTCAGATCACAATGCTTTGAAACTGAAACTCAATCACAAGAAAAATATTGGAAGAAATTCAAACATGTGGATGCTAAAGACCATCCTGCTTAAGAATGTTTGGGTCAACCTGGAAATCAAAGAACTTAGACAAATCATGGAAACCAGTAAGAATGAAAACACATAGGTCCACAAGTTATGGGATATTGCAAAAGCAGTCCTAGGGGGAAATATATAGCCATCCAAGCCTCACTCAAAAATAGATAAATCTCGAATACAAAAACTAATTTTACACCATAAAGAACTGGAGAAAGAATAACAAATAAAGCCTAAGCCAATCAGGATAAGAGAAATAATTAAGATAAGAACAGAGATCAATGAACTAGAAACCAGAAATACAGTAGAGCAGATCAATGAAACTAGAAGCTGGTTCTTTGAGAGAATTAATAAGATCAATAAACCACTGGCCAGACTTATCCAAAAGAAAAGAGATGGGACCCAAATTAATAAAATTATGAATGGAAGGGAGAGATCATGACTAACACCAAAGAAATAGAAACAATTATTAGAAATTATTAGCAACAACTATATGCCAATAAATTAAGCAACCTGGAAAAAATAGATGCCTTCCTGGAAATTTATAAACTACCAAGACTGAAATAGGAAGAAATTGACAACCTGAATAGACCAATAACCAGTAACAAAATTGAAGCAGTGATCAAAAACCTCCCAAAAAACCAGAGTCCAGGGCCTGATGGATTCCCAGGGGAATTCTAACAAACATTCAAAGAAGAAATAATACCTATTTCCCTGAAGTTATTTCAAAAAAATAGAAACTGAAGGAAAGCTTCCAGACTCATTCTATGAGGCCAGCATTACCTTAATCCCCAAGCCAGGCAAAGACCCCATCAAAAAGGGGAATTTCAGATGGATATCCCCAATGAATATGGATTTCAAAATTCTCAACAAGGGCGCCTGGGTGGCTCAGTTGGTTAAGCGACTGCCTTCGGCTCAGGTCATGATCCTGGAGTCCCTGGATCGAGTCCTGCATCGGGCTCCCTGCTCGGCAGGGAGCCTGCTTCTCCCTCTGACCCTCCCCCCTCTCATGTGCTCTCTGTCTCTCTCATTCTTTCTGTCTCAAATAAATAAATAAAATCTTTAAAAAAAAATTCTCAACAAAATCCTAGCTAATAGGATCCAACAATACATTAAAAGGATCATCCACCACGACCAAGTGTGATTTATCCCCAGGATGCAAGGGTGCTTCAACATTCGCAAATCAATCAATATGATAAAACACATTAATAAGAGGAGAGAGAAGAACCATACAGTCCTCTCAATTGATGCAGAAAAAACATTGAACAAAATACAGCCTCCTTTACTGATTAAAGTCTTCAGAGTATAGTGATAGAGGGAATATTCCTCAAGTTCATAAAATCCATCTATGAAAAGCCCACAGCGAATATCATTTTCAATGGGGAAAGGATGAAATCCTTTCCCTTAAGATCAGGAACATGACAAGGATGCCCACTCTCACCACTATTGTTCAACATATTACTAGAAGTCCTAGCATCAGCAATCAGACAACAAAAAGAAATAAAAGGTGTTCAAATCAGCAAAGAAGTCAAACTCTCTTCACAGATGACATGATACTTTATGTGGAAAACCCAAAGACTGCACCCCAAATTACTAGAAATCATACAGCAATTCAGTAATGTGGCAGGATACAAAATCAATGCACAGAAATCAGTTGCTTTCTTATACACTAAAAATGCAACTGTAGAAAGAGAAATTAGGAAATCAGTTGCATTTATAACAGCGTGAAAAACCATAAGATACCTTGGAATGAACCTAAACAAAGAGGTAAAGGATCTATACTCTAAAAACCACAGAACACTTATGAAAGAAATTGAAGAAGACACGGAAAGGTGGAAAAACATTTCATGCTTATGGATTGGAAGAATAAACATTGTTAAAATGTCTATGCTGCCAGAGCAATCTATACTTTCAATGCGATCCCAAACAAAATACCAATGGCATTTTTCAAAGTGCTGAAACAAACAATCTTAATATTTGTATGGAACCAGAAAAGACCCTGAATCTCCAAGGAAATGTTGAAAAAGAAAAACAAAGCTGGAAACATCACGTTGCCTGATTTCAAGCTATATTACAAAGCTGTGATCACCAAGACAGCATGATAGTGGCACAAAAACTGAATAGAGCACAATGGAACAGAATAGAGAGCCCAGGTATGGACCCACAGCTTTATGGTCAAACAATCTTCGACAAAGCAGGAAAAAATATCCAGTGGAACAAAGACAGTCTCTTCAATAAATGGTGCTGGGAAAATTGGACAGCTATATACAGAAGAATGAAACTTGACCTTTCTCTTACACCATACACAAAGATAAACTGAAAATGGATGAAAGACCTCAATGTGAGACAGGAATCCATTAAAAACCTAGAGAAGAACATAGGCAGTAACCTCTTTGACATTGGCCACAGCAACTTCTTTCAAGATATGTCTCCAAAGGCAAGGGAAACAAAAGCAAAAATGAATTTTGGGGACTTCATCAAGATAAAAAACTTCTGCACAGCAAAGGAAACAGTCAACAAATCAAAGAGGCAACCCATGGAGTGGGAGAAAATATTTGCAAATGACACTACAGATAAAGGGCTGATATCCAAGATCTATAAAGAACTTCTCAAATTCAACACCCAAAAAACAAATAATCAAGTCAAAAAATGGGCAGAAGACATGAACAGACACTTCTCCAAAGGAGACAATCAAATGGCTAACAGACACATGAAAATATGTTCAACATCATTAGCCATCAGGGAAATTCAAATCAAAACCACATTGAAATACTACCTTAAACCAGTTAGAATGGCAAAAATTGACAAGGCAGTAAACAACAAATGTTGTCGAGGATGTGGATAAAGGGGAACCTTCTTACACTGTTGGTGGGTATGTAAGTTGGTACAGCCAATTTGGAAACAGTCTGGAAGTTCCTCACAAAGTTAAAAATAGAGCTACCCTCTGACCCAGCAATTGCACTCCTGGGTATTTACACCAAAGATACAGATGTGATTAAAAGAAGGGGCACATGTACCCCAATGTTCATAGCAGCAATGTCCACAATAGCTAAACTGTGGAAGGAGCTGAGATGCCCTTCAACAGATGAGTGGATAAAGAAGATGTGATCCATATATACAGTGTAATAATACTCAGCCATCAGAAAGGATGAATATTCACCATTTGCAGTGACATGGATGGAACTGGAGGGGATTATGCTAAGTGAAATAAGTTAAGTAGAGAAAGACAATTATCATATGGTTTCACTTATATGTGGAACATAAGGAATAGCATAGAGGATATAGGAGAAGGAAGGGAAAAATGAAGGGGGGTGGGAATCAGAGAGGGAGATAAACCATGAGAGACTATGGACTACGGGGAAACAAACTGAAGGTTTCAGAGGGGAGGGGGAGGGGGAGAATGGGTTAGCTCGGTGATGGGTATTAAGGACGGCATGTTTTGCAATGAGCACTGGGTGTTATACGTGATCAATGAATCATGGAACACTACATCAAAAATTAATGATGTACTGTATGGTGACTAACATAACATAATAAAATTTAAAAAATAAATACATAAATAAATGTTTAACTAAATAAACTAATAAGAGAATCAAATTATAGGACATATAGGACAAAAAAAAGTTTGAGGAAATTAGATTCTGTTTTGTGAATGATTAAGAAAGTATACTCTTTCGATTTATGTGGTCCAATATTTAGACTATTGGAAAGCAACAAAATACATCCAGTGGATGAACTTTGTATCATAAGTGGGAAACTAAAAATATATGAATAATGAACTCTTGGTATGTGTTTATTCATTCACTTCACACAAAACATTTTTTTGCACACAAAAGTTTTAATATAAAAATATGTAGGAAGAAAAGCAAAAAATAAAAGATAAAAATAGTTAACAGCAAAATTTTGTGATGCACATATAGTGTTCTAATTGGTCAACATGAAGAATAATTTAGTGGTTTACATTAGTAATGCATTTTAAGTTCCTTGAAATATTATTCACTTATTATTGGCTATTTCCAATTCAGATTTGATCTTTAATATTAGAACTTGTTCTTATGTCTCAAGTGAAGAATCCCACATACCCTATCAACAAACAGTGTTCTTAGTCCTATAGTTCTTCTTATAGTTCTACTACAATTTTACTGGATAATTTCCACCGGTCATTACAATTGTTCTTGCAAATTTCTTTAGAAAGTATTATTTTATTAGTTTGAAAGTCTCCTATCCATTGCTGTGTGAAAACTATTTTTGCTGTGATTAAATGAGGAGCAAAAAGTCATTCACTGCAGGTCTGGTGGCATTCAGTATCCTTTCATGCTGAGTAAATGAGACTGGTGGGCTTTTTATTGAATATTATCTCTGAGACTCCTCAGAAAGAAGGCAAATTTTCTGAATCCTACACAGATGGGCTCTTCTGACTTTTCAGACAGGCAGGAATGATAATTATTTTCCTTTGGTTGAAAGAGTTAAATAGATCCAGATTATTAAAATTAGTTACTTTACAGCTATCCCAGTTTCCTCTCTGTGTGCTAAAGCACAGATATTTCGGGGTACCTGGGTGGCTCAGTTGGTTAAGTCTCTGCCTTCAGCTCAGGTCATGTACCCAGGGTCCTGAAATCCAGCCCTGCATTAGGCTCCCTGCTCAGCCTGGGATCCTGCTTCTCCCTCTGCCTCTGCTTGCCGCTCCCCCTACTTATACACGCTCTTTCTCTCTCTCTGTCAAATAAATAGTCTTTTAAAAAAAGAAGAAACCAAATTTAAAAAAAATAAATAAACACAGATATTTCTTTCTTAGGTTTTTCCTATTATGCCTTATGTTGAATCAAGCAACTGGAAATTTGATAAGACTACTAGCAAGAAGACAAGAACAAAACTGATAGTGGGTTATAAGAATAATAAGATCTTGGAGCAAGGTGGTGGAGGAGTAGGAGACCTAAATTTCGTCTGGTCCCAGGAATTCAGCTCAATAGGGATCAAACCATTCTGAACACCTACGAACTCAACGAGGTAGAAGAAATGAATAGCAGCAACTCTCTGAATGGAAAAGCGACCACTTTCTGGAAGGTAGGCCCTGTGGAGAAGTGAATCAGAGGCAATATTCGGGAAGATAGATCACAGGGGAGGAGGCCTCCGTCAGCCACTACTGGCAAGTGATAGAGCATCAGAGCACAAAATCGGAAATTTTAGAATTCAGCTCTGCTGAGGGACGTTGTTCCAGTGGCTAAGCGGGGGGTGGAACTCTCGCTGGGACAGTGTGGTCTCAGGACCCTCAGGGTCACAGAAAGACCGGGGATGCCTGAGTGCTACAGAGCTCCCAGGTATCAGAGCGGGGAAGCCAGCTGCAGAGACAGAGCCGAGGATTGGGCTCTTAGCTTGGGGTTGTCATAAACTGTGATCCACAGCACAGTCGGGCCACTGCTCTTACAGCAGGGACACAACAAGCAGCAGATCCAGGGAGAACCCCCTTCCTGCCCCTGGAGAAGCAGCATGGGAGCACACATCAGGAATCTCCTGGGTTTGGAGACACCACACGGGGTCATGTGCCAGAGATAGAAACGCTCGGACACAGGCCGGGTGAGCACAGAGTGCTGCAGGAGACCAGGGAGATGGGAGTGATTGACTGCTCTTCTCTGGGGGCTCACTGAGGAGTGGGGCCCTGAGTTCTCGGCTCCTCCGGGGTGGAGATTGAGGGGCCGCCGTTTTCACTCTCATCCTCCAAAGCTGTATGGAAAGCTTCCAAGGAACAAAAGCTCCCGAGAGCAAACCCGAGCAGATAAGTTAGCCTGGCCCCCAGCAAGTGTGGGGCAATTCCACCTCTGACAAAGACATTTGAGAACAACAGCAAAAGGCCCGTACCCCAGAAGATCAGCAACAACAGCCAGCCAAGACCAAGTTTACCGACCAATGAGAGCTGCAGAACTCCAGCACTAGGTGAATACAGCACATAGAATTCATGGCTTTTATCTAATGATTCTTTAGTCTTTCAAAGTTAATTTTTTTTTTAATTTTCTTTTTTAGCTTTTCCTTTCTTTTTTTTTTTAATTTTTCTTTTTCTCTTTTTCAAAATCTTATCAATCCCTTTTTAAAAAAATCTTTTTTTATTTTTTCATTTTTAGAGTCATATTCTATCCCTTCATAGTAGTTAACCTTAATTGTGGTATATATATATATATATATATATATATATATATATATATATATATATATATATATATATATATATATAAGTTGTTCTCTCTTTAAAATTTTGGGATACAGTTTCTTCTAACAGACCAAAATATACCCTAAATCTCTTGTGTATGGCTTTGTTCTAGTCTCCTGCCTGATCACATTCTCTCCCCCCTTTTTTTTTTAAATCCTCTACTTTCTTTTATCAACCAACTTCTTATCAATTCCTTTTATAAAATTGTTTATAATTTTCATCTTTACACTCATATTCCATCCCTTCATTGTATTTACCCTTATTTTTGTACAAATAAAAGCTTTTCTTTCTTTAATATTTTGGGAGGCACTTTCTTCTAACAGACCAAAATACACCCAAAATCTAGTGTGTGGCACTGATCTATGCACGAGCCTGATCATATTTGATCATAATCTGTTTTTGTTTTGTTTTGTTTTTGTTTTTGTTTGTTTTTATCTTTTTCCTTTTTCTTTCTTTCCCTTTCTTTTCCCCTGGTTTCAGGTCTCTTCTGATTTGTTTAGTGTATATTTTCTGGGGACGATGTTATGCTGTTAGCATTTTGTTCTGTCATTCATCTATTCTCCTCTGGACAAAATGACAAGACGAAAAAAATCACCTCAAAAAACAACAAGAGGCAGTACTGACTGCCAGGGACCTAAACAATATGGACATTAGTAAGATGCCAGAACTAGAGTTCAGAATGACGATTTTAAAGATACTAGCTGGGCTTGAAAAAAGCATGGAAGACATTAGAGAAACCCTTTCTGGAGAAATAAAAGAACTAAAATCTAACCAAGTCAAAATCAGAAAAGTTATTAATGAGGTGCAATAAAAAATGGAGGCTCTCACTGCTAGGATAAATGAGGCAGGAGAGAGAATTAGTGATATAGAAGACCAAATGATGGAAAATAAAGAAGCTGAGAAAAAGAGAGATAAACAAAAACAACTACTGGATCACGAGGGCAGAATTCGAGAGATAAGTGATACCATAAGACAAAACAATATTAGAATAATTGGGATCCCAGATGAAGAAGAAAGAGAGAGAGGGGCAGAAGGTCTATTGGAGCAAATTAGAGCAGAGAACTTCCCTAATTTGGGGAAGGAAACAGGCATCAAAATCCAGGAGGCACAGAGAACCCCTCTCAAAATCAATAAAAATAGGTCAACACCCCGACATCTAATAGTAAAACTTAGGAGTCTCAGAGACAAAGAGAAAATCCTGGAAGCAGCTTGGGACAAGAGGTCTGTAATCTACAATGGTAGAAACATTAGATTGGCAACAGACCTATCCACAGACCTGGCAGGCCAGAAAGGACTGGCATGATATATTCAGAGCACTAAATGAGAAAAATATGCAGCCAAGAATACTCTATCCAGCTAGGCTGTCATTGAAAATAGAAGGAGAGATAAAAATCTTCCAGGACAAACAAAAACTAATGGAATTTGCAAACATGACACCAGCCCTACAAGAAATATTGAAAGGGGTCCTCTAAGCAAATAGAGAGCCTAAAAGTAACATAGACCAGAAAGGAACAGAGACAGTAAGCAGTAACAGTCACTTTACAAGCAATACAAAGGCACTAAATTCATATCTTTCAATAGTTACCCTGAATATACTGGGCTAAATGTCCCAATCAAAAGACACAGGCTATCAGATTGGATAAAAAAAAACAAGACCCATTGATATGCTATCTGCAAGAGACTCATTTTAGACCCAAAGACACCCCAGATTGAAATTGAGGGGGTGGAAACAATTTACCATGCTAATGGACACCGAAAGGAAGCTGGTGTGGCAGTCCTTATATCAAACAAATTAGACTTTAAACCAAAGACTATAATAAGAGATGAGGAAGGACACTATATCTTACTTGTCTATCCAACAAGAAGATCTAACAATTGTAAATATCTATGCCCCTAACACGGGAGCAGCCCATTATATAATCCAATTAATAACAAAAGCAAAGAAACATATCTACAACTATACAGTAATAGTGGGGGACTTTAACACCCCCTCACTGAAATGGACAGATCATCTAAGCAAAAGATGAACAAGGAAATAGTCTTTAAATGACACACTGGACCAAATGGACTTCACAGACATATTCAGAACATTCCATCCCAAAACAACGGAATACACATTCTTCTCTAGTGTCCATGGAACATTCTCTAGAATACATCACATCCTAGGACCCAAATCAGGTCTCAACCAGTACCAAAAGATTGGGATCATTCCCTGCATATTTTCAGACCATAATGCTTTGAAACTAGAACTCGAACACAAGAGGAAAGTCAGAAAGAACTCAACTACATGGAGGCTAAAGAACATCCTATGGAAGAATAAATGGATCGACCAGGAAATTAAAGAAGAATTAAAAAAAAATTCATGGAAACAAATGAAAATGAAAACACAAATGTTCAAAATCTTTAGGATGCAACAAAGGCAGACCTAAGAGGAAAGCATATAGCAATACAAGCCTTCCTCAAGAAACAAGAAAGGTCTCAAATAGACAACCTAACCCTACACCAAAAGGAGCTGGAGAAAGAACAGCAAATAAAGCCTAAACCCAGCAGGAGAAGAGAAATAATAAAGATCAGAGCAGAAATCAATGAAATAGAAACCAAAAGAACAGTAGAACAGATCAATGAAACTAGGAGCAGAATTGATTCTTTGAAAGAATTAACAAGATTGATAAACACCTGGCCAGACTTATCAAAAAGAAAAGAGAAATGATTCAAATAAATAAAATCATGAATGAAAGAAGAGAGACCACAACCAAAACCAAAGAAAGACAAACAATTATAAGAACATAGTATGAGCAACTATATGCCAGCAAATTAGATAATCTGGAGAAATGGATGCATTCCTAGAGATGTTTCAACTACCAAAACTGAACTGGGAAGAAATAGAAAACGTGAACAGACCTATAACCACTAAGGAAATTGAAGCAGTCATCAAAAATCTCCCAACAAACAAGAGTCCAGGGCCAGATGGCTTCCCAGGGGAATTCTACCAAACATTTAAAAAAGAATTAAAACCTATTCTTCTGAAACTGTTCCAAAAAATAGAAATGGGAGGAAAACTTCCAAACTTGTTTTATGAGGCCACCATTACCTTGATGCCCAAACCAAACAATGACCCAATCAAAAAGGAGAATTACAGACTAATATCCTTGATGAACATGGATTGCAAAAATTCTCACCAAAATAGTAGCCAATAGGATCCAACAGTACATGAAAAGGATTATTCACCATGACCAAGTGGGATTTATCCCTGGGCTTCAAGGTTGGTTCAATATCCACAAATCAAACAGTGTGATACAATACATTAATAAAAGAAAGAACAAGAACCATATGATCCTCTCAATAGATACAGAAAAAGCATTTGACAAAGTACAGCATCCTTTCTTGATCAAAACTCTTCAGAGTATAGGGATAGAGTGCACATACCTCAATATCATAAAAACAATCTACACATTTAAGGCAAACCTCATCAAAATACCATCAACTTTTTTCAAAGACATGGAACAAATAATCTTAAAGTTTGTATGGAACCAGAAAAGACCCCCAATAGCCAGAAGAATATTGGGGAAAAAAAAAAAAAGAAAGCAAAGCTGGTGGCATGACAATTCCGGACTTCAAGCTCTATTACAAACCTGTCATCATCAAGACATTGTACTGGCACAAAAACTGACACATAGATCAATGGACAGAATAGAGAGCCCAGAAATGGACCCTCAAATCTATGGTCAGCTAATCTTTGACAAAGCAGGAAAGAATGTCCAATGGAAAAAAAAAAAAAAACTGCCTCTTCAACAAATGGTGTGGGAAAATTGGACAGCCACGTGCAGAAGAATGAAAGTGGACCATTTCCTTACACCACACACAAAAATAGACTCTAAGTGGTTGAAAGACCTAAATGTGAGACAGGAGTCCATCAAAATCCTAAGGGAGAACACAGGCAGCAATCTCTTCAACCTCAGCCACAGCAACTTCTTCCTAGACACATCACCAAAGGCAAGGGAAGCAAGGGCAAAAATGAACTATTGGGACTTCATCAAGATAAAAAGCTTTTGCACAGCAAAGGAAACAGTCAACAAAACCAAAAGACAACCGACAGAATGGGAGAAGATATTTGCAAATGACATATCAGATAAAGGGCTAGTATCCAAAATCTATAAAGAACTTATTAAACTCAAAACCCAAAGAACACATGATCCAATGAAGAAATGGGCAGAAGACATGAACAGACATTTTTCCAAAGAAGACATCCAAATGGCCAACAGACACATGAGAAAGTGCTCAACATCACTTATCATCAGGGAAATCCACATCAAAACCTCAATGAGATACTACCTCACACCAGTCAGAATGGCTAAAAATAACAAGTCAGGAAATGACAGATGTTGGCGGGGATGTGAGAAATGGGAACCCTCCTACACTGTTGGTAGGAATGCAAGCTGGTGCAGCCACTCTGGAAAACAGTATGGAGGTTCCTCAAAAAGTTGAAGATAGAGCTACCATATGATCCAGCAATTGCACTACTGGGTATTTACCCCAAAGATACAAAAGTAGGGATCCGAAAGGGTATGTGCACCCCGATGTTTATAGCAGCAATGTCCACAATAGCCAAACTATGGAAAGAGCCAAGATGTCCACTGACAGATGAATGGGTAAAGAAGAAGTGATATATATATACAATGGAATATTATGCAGCCATCAAAAGGAATGTAATCTTTTCATTTGCAATGACATGGATGGAACTGGAGGGTACTTTGCTGAGCAAAATAAGTCAGTCAGAGAAAGACATGTATTATATGACCTCACTGATATGAGGAATTCTTAATCTCAGGAAAGAAACAGGTTTGCTGGAGTGGTGGGGGGTCGGAGGTATGGGGTGGCTGGGTGATAGACATTTGGGGGGGTATGTGCTATGGTGAGCACTGTGAATTGTGGAAGACTGTTGAATCACAGACCTGTACCTCTGAAACAAATAATACATTATATGTTAAAAAAAAAAAAGAAGAATATAGCAGGAAAGGAAAAATGAAGGAGCAGAATCAGAGGGGGAGATGAACCATGAGAGACTATGGACTCTGAGAAACAAACTGAGGGTTCTAGAGGGGAGGGGGGTGGGAGGATGCGTTAACCTGGTGATGGGTATTAAAGAGTACACGTAGGGAATGGAGCACTGGGTGTTACATGCAAACAATGAATCATGGAACACCACATCAAAAGCTAATGATGTAATGTATGGTGATTAACATAACATAAAAAAAAAGAATAATAATATCTCATGTGAATTCTCTCAATGTCTATCTACCTATCTATCTTGCATTCACACATGCTCTCTGTGTATGTCTGTGTGTATATGGTGTGTGTATGTGCATGTGTGTGTGTCTGCCATGTAGTGTTACATGTGATAGAGGTTTAACAGATGTGTTTTAGAAATAAGAAGGAAATAGTAACAGGGAAAAGTGAAAAAAAAAACTAATTCACTGTTTGAGCTAATTTTAAAAGATAACTAGAATCAGATGTATCTTCCTAGTCCAAAAAAAAAAAAAATCCATGTTTTAATAGCTTCTGTTACAATAGAACCAATTGACAGTTGAGGAATGCCTTATTGTCTCCGGCACATTTTAGAAACACAACCAAGTGAAATATTCAAATAACATTTTTTTTGTATAAAAAAGGGAAAATACAATGTATTTTCTATTGCTTTAATATATTGACATTCCATGTTTATTTAATCACTTCTTAACTAGTTTTCCAAAACTGACATGTCTGCTGGATGTTCTAAAGTTTTTTCTAAATACCAAATTGTCTTTTCTCAGTAAAATAAAAATAAAAAAATAAGAAAATTCAATCAAAATTAATATGTGAAATACATTACTCAAAACTTTACAGGTTAAAAACTAATCGGCTTAAGCAGGGTTAGATACATTAATCAATAATATTTTCAATAGGTTACAAAAATATTTGGTGCTTATTTTTGGATTTTGAATGTAATGTCATAACTGACAACCTTCTGATCTAAAAATACATAGTTATTGTCCATGTTAAGGGATAAAAATCAGGAATAAAGAAGTTTATGTTGGAGAATAATAAATCTTTTGTGGTAGATTAAGCTTTTATTCACTAGCATTTCTTCCATTTTTTGTTCTTGCTTTGTTTCTCTGCCCTCTTGAGTTGGGTCATGGCCATATGACATTTGCTGCATGTGAACAGAAGCTTTAGATGTAATGGTGTGGCTTGTGGCCTTTTTGCTGTCAGTCATTAAAATATATGACCCTCAGTCATTAAAATGGTATGTCCCAGATAATGGATGCATTACTCCAGTGTAGATTTCTGAATAGGAAGACATGTGGAGACACTTTTATCCAAACTTAGCTGAGCCCAGCATATGCTGGCCCAATAGAGTCTAGTGAGTTCAACACATGTCAGCAAAATCCAAGAGTTCAACAGAATTACAGAAGACCTTAAACCCTAAAGTAACATAAGTAAAAAAATAAATATTTGTCTGTTTTAAGTCTTTGAGAATATGCTGCTCTTTGTTAAACCACATAACCTAAAATCATAGTAGTAATTGGTAAAATTGTACTAGTATGATCCTGTAACACTATTTAAAATAAATTAAATAGCTACAGCTGGACTGGGGCTTCTAAGATCAATTCAGTCAGATTGACTCACTGTTTGGTATAATCAATTGCTTCATTACTGATTATCAAAATGTAATAAAGTCTATAGTTAATATCCTCATAAACAGTTTTGTCAGATTACACTTAGAGAACTACTAAAGAATTAATAAGAGTGAAATAATCCCAGGCAGTAATGACAGCACTTTGGGCCTTACTTTTAATCAATAAACTTGATTATAAATAGAATTGATAAAAGTAATAAAAACAAAATCCATGAGTAAATTCCTTTATTTGTTCTAAATTGTGAGTTATAGATTAGGATACATGTCATCAATACACAAAACATACTCCTTTTAAGGAGTTAGAGACCAAATAAACTTAATTTCTAAAGAAGGATTTCATATTTACAATCTGAGAAAGATGATTATCATTAGATTTTTAGATCCAATTTTTCAAAATTGATTTCTTAAATATTCACAATTTATAAAATTGCTTATTATTATAAGGCACTCAGTTTATCTGAAAAGGTCATTCTTATTTTAAAAATATAGAACAATTATTAAAATTTCTATCTATTTTCTTATGTCTTTAGTACATACCGTACAGAATGTCTAGAAACCATTATAAATAAATAGCATTAAGAATTATAAACATTAGGAGGCACCTGGGTGGCTCAGTCGGTTAAGCAGCTGCCTTAGGCTCAGGTCAGGATCTCAGCCCCACCTTGGGCTTCCTGTCTCCCTCTCCCTCTGCCTGCCGCTCTGCCTGCTTGTGCTCTCTATCTCTGTCAAGTAAATAAATAAAACCTTAAAAAAAAGAATTATAAACATTAGGGGAAACAAACAAACAAGGAAACTACAATGACAACGGAAAAGTCAGAGTTTGGAAATGTTGCTAAAGAGTAGCTCAATGGAAACTTGGCATCTGAGTATGCCCAGAATCATAATTTTAATCTCTATCAATGTGTAATATTCAGAATTTCTACAGTTAGAGATGAGTGTACTCTCAGCAAGCAGTGGGAGGTCTATCAGGTTACCTAAAACTCACCAGGGCCATGTAACAATAACCTTTATTTTGTTATTCACTTTTTCAGTTTATCTCATGCTGCTTTTCATTGTTGGCTTTGCATTTATTTATTTTTTTAAGAAACTGAATCCAACAGAGATTACATCCAATACCAGCTGTTACAGATAATTCTGTTTAAATGCACAGCCATAAACAGAGATTTGCAACTCTTATTATTGATGCTGGCCCAAATTCTGATATACTTTTATTTCAAATGCATATTTAAAGTGTTATTTACAATGAAGGAAACTGTCCATATCTCTAAGATGAATAAGTAGAAAAATCAAATCATAAAATCAAACACCAAATCAAAAGATTACCTTCTATTTCAGGTAATTTTTGGTGACTCAGACCAACATTAATTTAAAAAAATAATTAAGGTGGGGCACCTTGGTGGCTCAGTCAGATAAACATCCCACTCTTGATTTTGGCTCAGGTCATGACCTCAGGGTGGTGGGATGGAGCCCTGCATCTGGCTCTCTGCTCAGTGGGGAGTCTCCTTGAGATCCTCTCTCTCCCTCTGGCCCTCCCCCTGCATGTGTGTCAGCTCTCTCTCTCTCTCAAATAAATAAATAAATAAAATCTTAAAAAATAAATAATATAAAATAAAAAATAATTAAGGAGCACCTACTGGTGTTAGTAATTGCTTTAGGTCAAAGGTGTTTAGGAAGAAACAAGTGTGTTTAGGAAGGCACAAGTTTATGCTTTCATGGAAGATCCTTCATTTTTAGTTGGAGAGATAGACACAAAAAATAAACTACTTAATTCATATTTGGTAGTGACTTAGGAAGTGGGAATGCTACGTGAAGACCAAAATATTTTGAAATCTGGTTTCAAGTTCATCATGAAGGGGACTTGAAAGTCATCACTCCATCCTAACAACAAGCAAAAAGCTGAAAAACTGAAAACATGCAACTCATTTTAAAACCTATCAAAGAACTGAGATCACAGGGCAAATCACTGACCCAAAATTGGAGAAACAGCCAGTCAACTATATACATCACAACTTTTCTGAGCAGAGACCCATGAGCAAACACCAGTACCAGAATAGGAAAACTTAAAGTGTAACTGGCAAACTGCTGAGGTTCAGTGTGAAAAATTCTGAGAACTAAAAATTCTAGGAGTTACCAGCCTTCAGGAGCACACACTTTTGCGTTTTTGCCTCCAGGAACTCTATTAGGTTCTCACAGTTAAGATCAGAGAAAAACCTCCTTATTATTCTGACAAGAGGAGGGGAAAAATGATCATTTGAAATATACCAGAGCATTCTGTTCTTCTTCTTTTCTTTTTTTTGTTTAATTTTATTATGTTATGTTAGTCACCATACATCATTAGTTTTTGATGTGGTGATGTTCTTCTTAACAAAGGCTACCCTCAAGAAAAACTGTTTTACTATAGCCTAATAATTTATTGGAGTTTTACCAAAGCCAAACTGACCTGGGGAGAAAGAAATACCTAGCTCTAGCTCCCTCTAGCTTTCCAAATTGGGAAATGGAAATACTCAACTCAAGCCAGTCTTCTAGCTAATCCTTTGTCCCACCTAAAGGGGTGGGAGGATAAAAGCACTTATGAAGTTCACAATTCAAGGGCACAGGGTTACTAAAAGACTAAGACCTAATCATAGAACTATAAGATGCTTTCTGCATTCTCATTTAGTGTATTACTAAAGCCTCACAGTTCCTTTTAGCCAGTACATAATGTCTAGGTTTCAATAATAATAAATACTAAAAGGCATAAATCCAGTTTCAAGAGACAGATCAAGCATTAGAATCAGATTTTAATACAACAAGGATTTGGAGATTATTAGACAAACAATTTAAAATAACTATGATTGGGCACCTGGGTGGCTCAGTTGGTTAAGTGACTGCCTTCAGCTCAGGTCATGATCCTGGAGTCCTGGGATCGAGTCCCGCATTGGACTCTTCACTCGGCAGGGAGTCTGCTTCTCGCTCTGACCCTCCCCCCTCTCATGCTCTCTCTGTCTCATTCTTTCTCTCTCAAATAAATAAAATCTTAAAAAAAAATAAAATAACTATGATTAATATGCTAAGGTCTCTAATGGAAAAATTTAAAAAAAAACACAAAAATAGTTGGGTAATGTAAACAGTGAGATAGACTCTAAGAAAGAATAAAAAAATGCTAACACTGTAACAGAAATGGAAAATGTCTTTGATAAATTTGTAAATAGACCAAACACAGCTGAAGAAAGAATCTCTGAATTTGAGGATATATCAATAAAGTCTTCTTAATCAAAAAGCCAAGAAAACTGGGTACCTGGGTAGCTCAGTCTGTTAAGCATCTGCCTTTGGCTTGGGTCATGATCCTACAGTTCTGGGATCTAGTTCTGTATTGGGCTCACTGATCAACAGGGAATCTGCTTCTCCCTCTGCCCCTTCCCCCTGCTCGTGATCTCTCTCTCAAATAAATAAATAAAATCTTTTTAAAGAGCTAAGAAAACTTACTGAAAACAATGGAACAGAATATCCAAGAACAGTGGGAAAACTATGGAAGGTTAAAAGTATGGGTAGTAGGAATACCAGAATAAGAATAGAAAAAAAAATCAAAATGAATATTTGAGGTAATGATGACTGAGAATTCCCCCAAATTAATATCAGAAAACAAATCAGATACAGGAAGCTCAGAGAATGCCAAACAGGATAACTGGGGAATAGAAAGGTCTTGAAAGAACTTGGGGATGAGGGCAGAGAGAAAGCCATTACCTATGGAGGATAAAAGATAAGAATTTCATACCATTTCTCCTCAGGAACCATACAAGCAAGAAGAGAGCAAAGTGAATATTTAAGATATATTGAGAAGAAAAAAGCACCAAGTCAAAATTCTGTAACCTGCAAAATTATCTTTCAAAGGTGAAGGAGTAATAAAGACTTTCTCAGACAAATATTAAAGGAATTCATTGTAATATCCCTGTCTCTCAAGAAATGTTAAAAAAAATTCCTCAGAAAGAAGGAAAATGATATGGGTCAGAACATGGACCTACATAAAGGAAGAGCACTAGAGAAAGAAAAAATGAAGTTAAAGTAAAATCTTTTATTCATCTAATAATATAGTAGATAACAGTTTGTTTAAAATTATATCAACAAAGTAATAATTATAACATATATAATTGAATGATAGCATTGGTACAAGGGATTAGAGGGAGGAATTAGGCACACTTTGTTATATAAGGTACTTACACTACCTATGGTGTAGTATAGTATATTTGAAGTAGAAATGGAATAGTTGTACATGTAAAATTCAGGGCAATCACTAAAACAATTTTTAAAAAGAAGTATCATTGCTATACTAATAAAAGAGAGAAGAGGGAATAAAAAAATGTGTAATTAAAATGGCAAAAGGCAGGGACACCTGGGTGGCTCAGTCGGTTAAGCATCTGCCTTCAGCTCAGGTCATGATCCCAGGGTCCTGGAATTGAGTCCCACACCGGCTCCTTGCTCAGTGGGGAGCCTGCTCTCCCTCTCCCTGCTCTGACTGCTTGTGTTCTTTCTCTCTCTCTGTCTGACAAATAAATAAATAAAATCTTTAAAAAAAAAAAACACAAAAGGCAGAAAAAGTGAAAGACAAAAATAGGAACAAAGAAAAAGATCAACAAATAGAATAGAGTAACACATGTGGTAAACATTAATCCAGCTATATCAACAATTACTTTTTTTTCAATTTAAATTTCAGTATCATTAACATATAGTGTATATTAGTTTCAGGTGTACAATATAGTGATTCAAGAATTCTATACATCACCCAGGGCTCATCATGACAAGTGCATTCCTTAATCCCCATCACCTATTTCACCCATCCCCCCACTCACCTCCCCTCTGGTAACCATCACTTTGTTCTCTATAGTTGAGTCTGTTTCTTGGTCTCTCTCTTTCTCTCTCTCTCTCTCTCTCTCTCCCACTCTCTGTTTTTCCTTTGCTTGTTTATTTTGTTTCTTAAATACCACATGGTATTTATCTTTCTCTGACTGACTTATTTCACTTAGCATAATACTCTCTAGCTCCTTCTATGTTGTTGCAAATGGCAAGATTTCATTCCTTTTTATGGTTGAATTATATATATATTATATATATATACCATCTCATTTTTATCCATTCATCAGTTGATGGACGCTTGGGCTGCTTCCAAAATTTGGCTATTGTCCATAATGCTACTATAAACATAGAGGGGCATGTATCCTTCGAATACTGTTTTTGTATATGGGGGGGTACATATCCAGGAGTGCAATTGCTGGGTCATAGGGTACTTCTATTTTTAACTTTTTGAGCAACATCCATACTGTTTTCCACAGTGGCTGCTCCAGTTTGCATTCCCACCAACAGTGCTAGAGGGTTCCCCTTTCTCTACATCTTTGCCAACATCTGTTGTTTCCTGTGTTTTAATTTTAGCCATTCTGACAGGTGTGAGGTGATATCTCATTGTAGTTTTAATTTGCATTTCCCTGATGATGAATGATGTTGAACAACATTTTCATGTGTCTGTTGCTATCTGGATGTCTTCTTTGGAGAAATGTCTGTTCATGTTTTTTGCCCATTAAAAAAAAAATTAGATTAGTTGTTTTTTGGGTGTTGATCTTTATAAATTTTGGATACTAACCCTTTATCAGATATGTCATTTGCAAATATCTTCTCCCACTCAGTAGGTTGTCTTTCAGTTTTGTTGATTATTTCCTTCACTGTGCAGAAGTTTTTATTTTGAGGCAGTCCCAATAATTTATTTTTGATTTTGTTTCCCTTGCCTCAAGACACATATATAGTAAAATGTTGTTATGGCCAATGCAGAGACATTTCTGCCTGTGCTCTCTTCTAGTTTTTTATGGTTTCAGGCCTCACATTTAGGTCTTCAATCCATTTTTATTTTATTTATTTATTTATTATTTTTATTTGTATATGGTGTAAGAAAGTGGTCCAGTTTCATTCTTTTGCATGTAGCTGACAAGCTTTTCCAACACCATTAGTTGAAAATACTGCCTTTTTCCCATTGGATATTTCTTCCTGCTTTGTTGAAGATTAATTGACCATATGATTCTGGGTTTATATCTGGGTTTTCTCTTCAGTTCCATTGATCTATGTATCTTTTTTTTTTTTTTGCAGTACCACACTGTTTTGATTACTACAGCTTTGTAATATGACTTAATGTCCAGAATTCAACAATTACTTTAAATGTCAGTGGTATAAGTATAGCTATTAGAAAAAAAAAAAAAACACAGAGATTTTAAGAGTAGATCAACAACCAAGTCTCAACTACATGTCTAAAAGAAATCCACTTTAAATATAGACACATGTACATTAAAAGTAAAAGGATGAAGAAATATATACTAAGATACACTAATCAGAAGAAAGCTAGAGTAGCTATATTAATTTCAGACAGAGCAGACTTCAGATCAAGAAAATTATAAGGAATAAAGATGGACATTACATAATGATAAAAGGGCCAATTCAGCAAGAAGACATAATGATCTTTGATGTATATGTACCTAACAGCAGACCATCAAGATACATGAGGCCCAAATTGCTAGAATTGGAAGGAGAAATAGATGAAATCACTATTATAATTGGAAATTCAACACCTTTTATCAGTAATAAACAGATCCATAAGGCAGAAAATGAGTAAGGACAGAGTTAAACTGAACAACGTAACTAAATATAATTGACATATATAGAATCATATATGACAGGATGTGCATTCTTCTTAAGCTCACATGGAACATTCACCACAATAGACCACATTCTGGGTCATAAAACACACCATACCAAATTTAAAGAAATAGAAGTCATACAATATATGTGTTTAGACAAGAATGGAATTAAACCAGAACTGAAAAACAGAAAAACTGGAAATTCTCAAAACATTTGGAGATTAACAGCATATTTCTAAATAAAACCTGTGTCAAAAAAGAAATATCAAGAGAAATTAAAAAATATTTTAACCTAATAAAAGTGAAAACAAACTTTACAAAATTAGTAGGATGTAGTGAAAACAGTGCTTGCAGGGAATTTTATAAAATTGATTGCATATGTTACAAAACAAGAAACAGCTAAAATCAGTAATCTAACCTTCCAGTTTAGGAAACTAGAACAAGAACAAATTAATTCCAAAGTAAGGAGAAGAAAAGATTTCAGCAGAAATTAGTGAAATTGGAAACAGGAAATCATCAGAGAAAAATCAAAGAAACCCAGAGTTGACTATCTAAAAAGATCAATACAATTTACAACACTTTAGCCAAACTAACTAAAAAACAATAGGGAATACTCAAATTACTAATCTCATAAATGAAAGGGGCATCACGAAAAACTTATGTGAAGATTTAAAAGACAACAAATATTATCAACAATGCTATGGCCATACATTTAATAACCTAGATTAAATAGACCAGTTCCTTTAAGTACAGAATCAACCAAACCCTACACAAGAACTACACAATCTGAATAGACCTCTATTAAAAACTTGAATTAGTAAGTGATAACCTTTCAAAACAGAAAGTACCAGGGCCAAATGGTTTTACTGTTGAATTCTACTCAAAATTCAAGGTAAAAATTCTATCAACTCTCTACAATCTCTTCCATATGTAGAAGAAGGGGGATTACTTCCCAGCTCATTTTAGAGACCAAGATTACTGTAATAACAACACCAAACAAAACATTATAAGAAAAGAAAACTAAAGAGCAATAACTCTGATGAACATAAATGCAAAAATCCTCAACAAAATAGCATATCAAATCCAACAGTGTATAAAAGAATTATACATCATGACCTAGAGGAATTTATTCCTGTCAAGGAAGGTTGGTTCAATATTCAAAATCAATTAATGTAAAGCATCACATCAATAGGCACATGATTGCATCAATAAATGTAGAAAAATCATTTGGCAAAGTCCAATGCTCATTCAAAAATAAAAAACAAAACCCTCTCAGTAAACTAGGAATAAGGGGGTACTTTCTCAACAAGAACATCTAAAAAACTCAACAGTTAACATCATACTTAAAAGTGAGAAACTTAGAAGCTTTCCCACTAAGGTCAGGAACAAGGCAAAGATGTCCCCATTCACCACTCTTTTTCAACATATTAGAAGACCTAAACCTTGCTAATGTAATAAAACAATAGGAGAAAATAAAAGGTATACAGATCAGGAGGAAGAAATAAAAGTTTGTTCACAGATGATATGGATGTCTATGTAGAAAATCTGAAATAATTGACAAGAAATTCTAGGAACTTAAAAGCAATTATAACAAGGTTTCAAAATATAAGCTTAATATATAAAAGTCAATCCATGTCCTATAAAAGTCAATCCATGTCCTAAAAGTCAATCCATGTCCAATCCAGGAATGAACAAGTGGCATTTGAAATGAAAACCACAATACCATTTACATTACATTATCAACCCCAAAGTGGAGTATTTGGGTCTAAATGTATCAAAATATGTACAAAGTTTATATGAAAAGGACTCTCAAACTCTGATGAACAAAATCAAAGAACAAAACAAATAGAAAAATACTCCATGTTTATGAATAGGAAGACAATATTGTCAAGATGTCAGTTATTTCCAACTTTATCTATAGATTCAGTGCAATCCCAATCGAAATCCTAACAAGTCATTTTTTGGGGTATTGACAAATTGATTATAAAATGTATATGAAAAGACAAAAGACCCAGAATAGCCAACAAAATACTGAATAAAAAAGTTGGAAGATGAACACTACCCAACTTCAGAACTTAGTATAAAGGTTCAGTAACCAAGACAGTGTGATATTAGTGAAAGAATAGACAAATAGATCAATGGAACAGAATAGAGAGCCCAGAAATAGACCCACAAAAATATAATCAACTGATGTTTGACAAAGGAATAAAAGCAGTATAATAGAGAAAAGGTAGTCTTTTCAACAAATGGTACTGAAATAAATGAATATCCACATGCAAAAAAAAAAAAAATGAATCTAGACTCAGACCATACACCCTTCACAAAAATCAACACAAAAATAATCAGATCTAGTTGTAAAATGCAAAAGCGTAAGACTTCTAGAAGATAACAAGCAAAAATTTAGGTGGCATTGGGTTTGGCAATTACTTTTAAAATACATTATCAAAGACACAATCTATGAAAGAAATAATTTATAAACTGGACTTCGTTAAAATTAAACACTTTGCTTGGGGAAAGATACTGCCAAGAGAAATAGAATATAGGCCACAGACTGGTAATATTGTAAAAAATAATTCAAAAGACATATCTGATAAAGTACTATTATCCAAAATATACAAAGAACTCTTAAAACTCAACAATAAGTAAATGTGCAATTTGATTTAAAAATGGGCTAAATATGAACAAACAGCTTACCAGAAAAGATATACAGGGGGCAAATAAGCATGTGAAATAATGCTCAGCATTACATGTAATTAGATAAACGAAAATTAAAACAACAGTGGGATAATTAAACTGTACAATTTTCTATTCAGCTTCCTTAAGATGTATGCATATGTAAGGTACCTTTATGGGAAGCTAACCAGTTAGCCCATCCTGACTTTTCACTAGTAGCCCTGAAAAAAACCTCTGCTACCATGGCCTCTATTGCATGAACCCTGCGTGACTCACAGAAACCAGTAGACAACCTGGACTCTCCAAATATTTTGTTAATATACCTGTGTCAATAAAGATTTTGACATGTTTTCTCAGTAAAAAAAAAATGAAATACCATTACACATTATTAGAGTGGCAAAAATCAAAGGCACTGATAACACCAAATGCCAGGGAGGATAAGGAGAAACAGGAACTCTTTCAATGCTGGTTTGAATGCAAAATGGTACAACAATTTTGGAAGGCAGTTTGGCAGTTTCTTACATATTCTAAACTTACCATACAATCCAGCAATCATGCTCTTTGTAGCTACACAAATTAAGTTGAAAACATGTCTACAGAAAAACTTGCACATGAAAGTTTATTGCAGCTTTATTCATAATTGTCAAAACTCAGAAGCAACTAAGATACCCTTCAGTATCTAAATGTATAAATAAAATTGTGGTACATCCAGTCAATGGAATATTATTCAGCAATAAAAAGAAATCAGCTATCAGCTGTAAAAACACATGGAAGAAATGTAAATGTATATTACTGGTGAAGGAATTCAATATGAAATGGATATATTGATTACATTTCAATGATGTGTGATTCTATAAGGTAAAACTACAGAGACAATAAAAATATCAGTTTTTGTCAGGGGTTAGGGAGGAAAGAGGGATTAAGAGGCAGAGCACAGAGGACTTTTAGGGCAGTGATGATGAATATATGCCATTTACTTTTGTCAAAACCCATAGGATGTACGCCAAGAGTGAATCCTAGTGTGAGTTTTTAGTGATAATTATGTGTCAATGGACCAACATAGATTGTAACAAACATACCACTTTGGTGATGGAGGTTGAAAGTAGGAGAGGCTGTCCATGTAAAGGTGCATGGGATATATGAGATCACTCCGGGTTTTCTGATCAATTGTGACAAGAAAACAACACTAAAATAATCTATTAAAAAACTTTAAAAATAATCATCTTAGGCAAAGAAAATAGCAAGAAGAAATATTCTCTGAGTTTCTACAAATTTAGAATGTTCAAAAAATAGAAAGGCTGTGAGCCTTGAACAGGAAAATGAGTAGTGATTGGTGGTTCAAAAAATAGAGGGTCCAGTTCAGTGTCATTTAGATTAGCACTTGATATTGCAAAGCAGACGGAGATCTTAAGTGATCTGGGTCTGCAAACACAAATATTAACAATTGGACAATTTGGTTTTTTTTACATTATTTTTGAATACCTGTGATATAAAAAGCATATTTCTGGGTCTAGGGAAAGATAAAAAGAATATGAGTAAAATAGTCCTTACTCTCATGGAGCTAAAACACTAGTACAATACAAGGTATACAAATAAAATGGATTTTTAAAAAGACATAGTTAGGAGGGGGAAAAGATGGCTGAGGAATAGGGGATCCTATTCCAACCAGTCCCCAGAATTGAGCTGGATATCTACCAGACCACTGTGAACATCCACAAAATCAGCCTGAGATGTAAGAAGATAGATCTGGATCTCTACAAACAGAATACCACAGGTGGTTGGTTTTGAGGTATCAAGTGGGGAGCCCTGATTTTGCAGGCAGATACCTGAAGATAAAAGGAAGGGGGAGGGAGCCTGGCCCTAAGGATCCTACACCACAGGTGAGTGATAGCCTCCTGCACTGGGAACCAGGCACAGACTCACAGACTGGTAGCAACTGGGAAAGGACTTTAGGGCAGCACCCTGGACTGAAATGAGAAAGACCATGCATGTGAAAGGAGGCAGCTGGTGGTTTTAGGAGCACAAAGGGCAAAGATGTGCCCAAACCAGGAGGCGAGGACTGGCAGCACAGCGGAGGGGCACACAACCCAGGAAGCTGCAGCTTATAGCAGCACAATCAGAAACAGAGATAGTGAGGCTGGGAGAGCTCACTGAAGAACAGACTGCAATCTCTCTGCTCTGAGGCAGAGCGTTGGAAATGGTCTCTTCTACTCTGACTTTCAGAGATGTGGAAAGCTAACAGGGAAAGCCACCAGAGAACAAAAGCCCCCAAAACCCATTTCCACTGAGCCCATCCCCCACCACAGGGGGCAGGGCAACTCTGCCCAAACAGGGTTGCCTGAGTAATAGCACAGCAGGCCCCTCACCCAGAAAACAGGTGGGGAAAACAAGAAGCCAGAAACCCTAAGGTCCCTAGAAAACAGGTGCATCTTGCTTGGTTGTGGTAAGTAATTTGGACTCTGTACAGTCCCTCAACCACCCCTCAATAGAATGACTAGAAGGAGGAACCCTCAAAATAGGAAAGACTCATACTATGACTTATGCTACAGATTTACAAATGGATTCAGATATAACCAAGATGTCGGAGATGGAATTCAGGGTAGCAATTGAGAAGACAACAGCTAGAATGGAGAAATCAATTAATGGCAACATAGAGTCTCTGAGGGCAGAAATGAAAGCTGAATTGGAAGAACTTAAAAATGCTATTAATGAGATCCAATCTAATCTAGATAATTAAACAGCTAGGGTAAGTGAGTAAGAAGAGTGAATTAGTTATCTAGAAGACCATTTAATAGAAAAAAAGGGAAAAGAGGAGGCCAGGGAAAAACAACTCAGAATCCATGAAAATAGAATCAGAGAAATAAGTGACACCATGAAATGTTCCAATATCAGAATTATTGGAATCCCTGAGGGCTGGACAGAGAGAGAGGACTAGAAGATATATTTGAGCAAAGCATAGCTGAGAACTTCCCTAATCTGTGGAATGAAACGAACATTCATGTCCTAGAGGCAGAGAGGACCCCTCCCAAGATCAAGGAAAACAGGACAACACCCCGGCATGTAATAGTAAAACTCGCAAATCTTAGAACCAAGGAAACCATCTTAAGGGCAGTTAGGGGGAAGAGATTCCTTACGTACAGAGGGAGGAACATCAGAATAACGTCATGCCTACCCACAGAGACCTGGCAAGCCAGAAAGGCCTGGAAAGACATATTCAGGGTTATAAACGAGAAAAATATGCAGCCAAGAATACTTTATCTGGCAAGGCTGTCATTTAGAATGGATGGAGAGATGCAGAGCTTCCAAGACTGGCAGAAACTGAAAGAATATGTGACCACTAAGCCAGCCCTGCAAGAAATATTAAGGGGACTTCTATAAAAGGAGAAAGACCCCAAGAGTGATATAGAATAGAAAAGTACAAAGACAATCTATAGAAACAAGGTCTTCATAGGCAATATGATGACAATAAATTCATATCTTTCAATAAAAACTCTCAATGTGAACAGTATAAATGCTCCCATAAAATGGCACAGGGGTGCAGATTGGATAAAAAGACAGGACCCATCCATATGCTATCTACAAGAGACTCATTTTGAACCTAAAGATACATCCAGACTGAAAGTGAAGGGATGGAGATCCATCTTCCATGACAACAGACCTCAAAAGAAAGCTGGGGTAGCAATTCTTATATCAGACAAATTAGATTTTAAACTAAAGACTGTAGTTAGAGACACAGAAGGACACTATCATTCTTAAAGAGTCTATCCAACAAGATCTAACAATTGTAAATATCTATGCCCCAAACATGGGAGCAGCCATCTACATAAGCCAACTGTTAACCAAAATAAAGAGTCATATTGGTAACAATATGTTAATTATAGGAGACCTCAACACTCCACTCTCAGCAATAGACAGATCATCTAAGCAGAAAATCAACAAAGAAACAAGAGCTTTGAATGACACACTGGACCAGATGGGCCTCATAGATATATACAGAACATTCCACCCTAAAACAACAGAATACTCATTCTTCTCGAGATCACATGGAACTTTCTCCAGAATAGACCACCTACTGGGTCACAAATCAGGTCTCAACTGATAACAAAAGATTGAGATTATTCCCTGCATATTCTCAGACCATAATGCTATAAAACTGGAACTCAATCACAATAAAAAATTTGGCAGAAATTCAAACACTTGGAAGCTAAAGTCCACTCTGCTCAAAAATGTTCGGGTTAACAAGGAAATCAAAGAAGAACTTAAACAATTCATGGAAACCAAAGAGAATGAAAACACATTGGTCCAAAACCTATGGGTTACTGCAAAGGCAGTCCCAAGGGGGAAATACATAGCCATCCAAGCCTCACTCAAAAAAATAGAAAAATCCCGAATTCACCAACTAACTCTACACCTTAAAGAACTAGAGAAAAAGCAACAAATGATGCCTAAGCCAGGCATTAGAAGAGAAATAATTAAGATTAGAACAGAGATCAATGAATGAGAAACCAGAAACACAGTAGAGCAGATCAATGAAACTAGATGCTGGTTCTTTGAAAGAAGTAATAAGATCGAAAAACCACTGGCCAGACTTACCCAAAAGAAAAGAGAAGGGACCCAAATTAATAACATTATGAATGAAAGGGGAGAGATCACGACTAACACCAAGGAAATAGAAACAATTAGTAGAAATTATTATCAACAACTATATGCCAATAAACTGAGCAATCTGGATGAAATGGATGCCTTCCTGGAAACCTATAAACTCCCAACACTGAAACAGGAAGAAATTGACAACCTGAATAGGCAAAAAACCAGTAACAAGATAGAAGCAGTGATCAAAAAACTCCCAAAAAACAAGAGTCCATGGCCTGATGGATTCTCTGGGGAATTCTACCAAACATTCAAAGAAGAAATAATACCTATTCTTCTGAAGCTGTTTCATAAACTAGAAACAGAAGGAAAGCTTCCAGACTCATTCTATGAGGCCAGCATTACCTTAATCCCCAAACCAGGCAAAGACCCCATCAAAAAGGAGAATTTTAGGGCACCTGCGTGGCTCAGATGGTTAAGCGTCTGCCTTCGGCTCAGGTCATGATCCCAGGGTCCTGGGATCGAGTCCCACATTGGGCTCCTGGCTCAGCGGGGAGCCTGCTTCTCCCTCTGACCCTCTCCCTTCTCATGCTGTTTCTCTCTCGCTCGCTCTCTAAAAAATAAATAAAATCTAAAAAAATTAAAAAAGCTAAAAAAAAAAAAGGAGAATTTTAGACCAATAACCCTGATGAATATTGATTTCGAAATTCTCAACAAAATCCTAGTTAATAGGATCCAACAATATATTAAAAGGATCATCCACCACGACCAACTGGAATTTATCCCTGGGATGCAAGGTTATTTCAACATTCACAAATCAATCAGTGTGATAGAACACATTAATCTGAGGAGAGAGAAGAACCATATGGTCCTCTCAATTGATGCAGAAAACGCATTTGACAAAATTAAGCATCCTTTCCTGACTAAACCTCTTCAGAGTATAGGGATAGAAGCAACATTCCTCAAGATCATAAAATCCATCTATGAAACACCCACAGTGAATATCATCCTCAATGGGGAAGCTGAGAGCCTTTCCCTTAAGATCAGGAGCACGTCAAGGATGCCCACTCTCACCACTATTGTTCAACATAGTACTAGAAGTCCTAGCAACAGCAATCAGACAACAAAAAGAAATAAATGGTATTCAAATTGGCAAAGAAGTCAAACTCTCTCTTTTTGCAGATGACATGAGACTTTATGTGGAAAACCCAAAAGACTCCACCCCCAAATTACTAGAACTCATCCAGCAATTCAGTAATGTGGCAGGATACAAAATCAATGCACAGAAATCAGTTGCTTTCTTATACACTAACTGTGACTGTAGAAAGGGAAATTAGAGAAATGATTCCATTTACAATAGCACCAAAACCCATAAGATACCTCGGAATAAACCCAACCAAAGAGGTAAAGGATCTATACTCTAGGAACTACAGAACACTCATGAAAGAAATTGAAGAAGACACAAAAAGATGGAAAAACATTCCATGCTTATGGATAGGAAGAATTAACATTGTTAAAATGTCTATGCTACCCAGAGCAATCTATACCTTCAATGCCATCCCGATCAAAATTCCAATGACATTTTTCAAAGTGCTGGAAGAAACAATCCTAAAATTTGTATGGAATCAGAGAAGACCCGGAATCACCAAGGAAATATTGAAAAAGAAAAACAAAGCTGGGGGCATCACGTTGCCCGATTTCAAGCTATATTACAAAGCAGTGATCACCAAGACAGCATGGTACTGGCACAAAAACAGACATATAGACCAATGGAACAGAATAGAGAGCCCAGATATGCTCCCTCAACTCTATGGTCAACTAATTTTCGACAAAGCAGGGAAAAATATACAACAAAAAAAGACAGTCTCTTCAATAAATGGTGCTGGGAAAATTGGACAGCCACATGCAGAAGAATGAAACTTGACCATTCTCTAACACCATAGACAAAGATAAACTGAAAATGGATGAAAGACCTCAATGTGAGACAGGAATCCATCAAAATCCTAAAAGAGAACATAGGCAGTACCCTCTTTGACATCGGCCACAGCAACTTCTTTCAAGATACATCTCCAAAGGCTAGGGAAACAAAAGTAAAAATGAACTCTTCAGACTTCATCAAGATAAAAAGCTTCTGCACAGCAAAGGTAACAGTCAACAAAACCAAAGACAACCGACAGAATGGGAGAAGGTCCTTGCAAATGACACTACAGATAAAGGGCTGGTATCCAAGATCTATAAAGAATTTCTGAAACTCAACACCCAAAAAACAAATAATCAAGTCAAAAAATGGGCAGAAGACATGAACAGACACTTCTCCAAAGAAGACATACAAATGACTAACAGACACATGAGAAAATGTTCATCATCATTAGCCATCAGGGACATTCAGATCAAAACCACATTGAGATACCCCCTACACCAGTTAGAATGGCAAAAATTGACAAGGCAAGAAATAACAAATGTTGGAGAGGTTGTGGAGAAAGGGGAACCCTCTTACACGGTTGGTGGGAATGCAAGTTGGTACAGCCACTTTGGAAAACAGTGTGGAGGTGCCTCAAAAAATTAAAAATAGAGTTACCCTATGACCCAGCAATTGCTCTCCTGGGTATTTACCTCAAAGACACAGATGTAGTGAAAAGAAGGGCCATATGCACCCCAATGTTTATAGCAGCAATGTCCACAATAGCCAAACTGTGGCAAGAGCCGAGATGCCCTTCAACAGATGAATGGATAAAGAAGATGTGGTCCATATATACAATGGAATATTACTCAGCCATCAGAAAGGATGAATACCTAACTTTTACATCAACATGGATGGGACTGGAGGAGATTATGCTAGGTGAAATAAGTCAAGCAGAGAAAGTCAATTATATGGTTTCACTTCTTTGTGGAACATAAGGAATAGCATGGAGGACTTTAGGAGGAGGAAGGGAAAAATGAAGGGGGGGGAATCGGATGGAGAGTTGAACCATGAGAAACAATCTGAGGGTTTTAAACCCGAGGGGTGTGGGGGGATGGGTTAACCTGGTGATGGGTATTAAGGAGGGCATGTACTACATGGATCACTGGGTGTTATATGAAAACAATGAATCTTGGTTCACTGCGTCAAAAACTAATGATGTATTATGTGGTGACTAACATAATAAAATTAAATAAAATGAAACAAGAAAAAAATTTCATAAAAAACAAAAAGATAGTTATGTAAGAGGTAAAAATGGAATACTCTGAGATTCAAGAGGAAGAATTTACATATTCATTTATTATACAAATTTCTTGAAGAACTACTGTGTGCCAGACATGATTCTAGGCTCTGAGGATGATCACTGAATGAAACAAGATATGTATTATCACACAGATGATACTCTCCTTGGGGGGACAGACAATACACAATGAGCTTAATAAATATATAGTATGTTGGAAGTTGACAAATGCTGTGGAAATAGAACCATGCAAGGGATATTAGGTTTAATGGCATGTGTGGAATGGATTTGTGTGAAATTTTAAATTGTTATTTATGTTAAGTTTCAATGCAAAGGTGATATATTAACACACAATTGTGTGGTGACTAACATAACATAATAAAATAAAATAAAATAAAAGAATTGAAAAAAGTGATGAACTTTTGAGATATCTGTTGGAAGAATAGGCAAAGCAGAGAAAACAGCATTTGACTTAATAGTGAAACAACATAGGCTTCCCTGTTATTATCAGAAATAAGACAAAGATGTGGTGCCTGGGTGGCTTAGTTAGTTAAGCATCTGCCTTTGGCTCAGGTCATGATCTCAGGGTCCTGAGGCTGAGCCCCCTGTTGGGCTCTCTGCTCAGTGGAGTCTACTTCTCCCTCTCCTTCTGCCCTTCCCCTTGCTTTTGCTCTCTTTCTCTCTCTCAAATAAATAAATAAAATCTTAAAAAAAGAAATAAGATAAAGATGCTCTTTATCTCTACTACTATTTACTATCACAGGCATACCTTGTTTTATTGTGCTTGCTTTATTTTACTTCATAGATATTGCATATTTTACAAATTGAAGTTTTGTGGCAACTCTGCATCCAGCAAGTTTATTGGTGCCATTTTCTGAACAACGTTAGTTCAGTTTGTTTATCTGTGTCACATTTGGGTAATTCTCTCACACTATTTCAAAACTTTTCATCTTTATTATATGCGTTATTATGCTCTGTGTTCAATAATCTTTGATTTTACTATCATAATTGTTTTGGGGTGCCACAAACTACACCTATATAAGATGGTGGACTTAATCAACTAATGTGTGTGTTCTGCTTCACCAAATGGTCATTCCTTCATCTTTCTCTTTCTCCTCCTTAAACCTTGTAATATCTTTTGCATGGCTCTATTTCCACAGCATTCATCAACATCTAACATTCCCTGAGATGCAATAATATTGAGATTAGGCCAATTAAAAACCTTACAATTGCCTCTAAGTATTCAAGTGAAAGGAAAAATACATATCTCTCATTTTAATTTAAAAGCTAGCAATTATTAAGTTTAGTGACGATGGCATGTTGAAAGCTAAGATGGGCTAAAATCTAGGCCTCTTGAGCCAGACAGCCAAGTTGTAAATGAAAAGGAAAAGTTCTTGAAGGAAATTAAAGAATGCACTCTGGTGAATATATGAATGATAAGAAGGTGATACAGTCTTATTGCTGATATGGAGAAAGATTTAGTTGTCTGGATGGAAGATTGGCCAGCCAAACATTCCCTTAAGCCAAAGCCTAATCCAGAACTCTTTTCAATTCTATGAAGGTTGAAAGAGGTGAAGACACTGAAGAAGAAATGTTTGAAGCTAGCAGAGATTGGTTCATGAGGTTAAAAGAAAAAAGATGTCTCCATAGCAAAGAAGTGCAAGATAAAGTGCTGATGGAGAAACTGCACAAGGTATCCAGAAGATCTAATCAAGACAATTAATAAAGATGGCTACACTGAACAACAGATTTTCAATGTAGACAAAACAGCTTTATATTGGAAGCAGATAACACCTAGGACTTTCATAGTTAGAAGTCAGTGCCTGTCTTCAAAGTTTCAAAGGACATGCTGACTCTTTTCTTAGGGGCTAATGCTGCTGGTGAGTTTAAGTTGAAGCCAATACTCTTTCACAACTCTGAAAATCCTAGGGCCCTTAGGAATTATGCTAAATCTACTCTGCCTGTGCTCTATAAATGGAACAACAAAACCAAGATGACAGCATATCTGTTTACAACATTGCTTACTGAATATTTTAAACCCACTGTTGAGATATACTTCTCAGAAAAAAAGATTTCTTTCAAAATATTTCTGCTCATGTATAATGCACCTGGTCACCCAAGAGCTCTGATAGATATAAACAACAAGATTAATATTGTTTTCATGTATAGTGACACAACATACATTCAGAAGCCCATCAATCAAGAAGTAATTTTGACTTTCAAGTGTTATTATTTAAGAAATGATAGAGATTTTGTAAGGTTCTATCTGTTATAGATAGTGATTCCCCTCAGAGATCTGGACAAAGTCACTTAAAGCCTCTGGAAAGGATTTGCCATTCTAGATACCATTAAAACATTTGTGATTCATAGGAAGAGGTCAAAGTATTAATATTATCAGGAATCTGGGAAATCTACTCCTAGTGAGGATGTTGTGAAGATTTTTGAAATTACAACAAAAGATTTAGAATACCACATAAACTTAGTTGATAAAGCAGCAACAGGATTGACTCCAATTTTGAAAGAAGTTCTACTGTGGGTAAAATGCTGTCAAACAGTATTGCATGCTGAGAAATTGTTCATAAAAGGCAGTCAATCAATGTGGCAAACTTTATTGTTGTCTTATTTTAAGAAATTGCTACAGCTACCCCAAACTTCAGTGCCACCATCTTGATCAGTCAGCAGTCATCAACACTGAGGCAAGACGTTCTGTCAGTAAAAGGGTTACAACTCACCCTAGAAGGTATTATGCTAAATGAAATAAATCAGACAGAAAAAGACAAATACCATATGATTTCACTTATATGTGGAATTTAAAAACAAAATAAATAAACAAATGAATGAAAAGACACACAGACCCTTAAATACATAGAAAAAAGTGGTAGTTACCAGAGTGGCAGGGGAATGGAGGGATGGACAGAATAGGTAAAGGGGATTAGAAGGTACAGACTTCCATTTATAAAATAAATAAGTCAAAGAGATGAAAAATACAGCATAAGGAATATAGTCAATAATATTATAATACCTTTATATGATAATAGATGTTAACTACACTTATCTTGATGAACATTTTGTAATATATATTTAATTGTTGAATTAGTACACTTGAAACTAGTATAATATTGTATGTCAACTGTACTTTAATTTAAAAAGATTATGAGTCACTGAAAGCACAGACAATGGCTTGCATTATTTGGCCATAAATCATTTTGAAATTCAGGTATGTACATTGTTTTTTTTTTTTTTTTTTTTAAGATTTATTCAGGGACACCTGGGTGGCTCAGTTAGTTAAGCATCTGCCTTTGGCTCAGGTCATGATCCCAGGGTCCTGGGATAGAGCACTGCATTAGACTCCCTGCTCAGTGGGGAGCTTCCTTCTCCCTCTCCTTCTGCCCCCACCCCACTCTTGCTCTTGCTCAGTGGGATGGGGGAAGAGGGAGAGGAAGAGAATCTCATGCAGACTCCCCAATGAACACAGAGCCCAGATCGGGGCTTGATCCCACAACCCTGAGATCATGACCTGAGCTGAAATCAAGAGCCAGACACTCAACTGACTGAGCCACCCAGGCACCCCTATACATTTTTTTAACAAAATGCTATTGCACACTTAGTAGACTATAGTATAAGGTAAACATAACTTTACATGTACTGGGAAACCAAAAAAATTATTTGACTAAATTTATTACAATATTTGCTTTATTGAAGTGTCCTGGAACCAAGCCCAAAATATCTCTGAGGTATGTCTGTAGGTTGCAGTTATTAGTCAGTGCAATTAAATAAGAGAAAACAACTAAAGTATACAAATCAGAAAGTAAAAGTTTATTTAAAACCAATTTGTAAATGATATGGCTACATATCTGGAAAACTAAAAGAATCTATGGAAAAACAGCTACAACAAATAGGAGAATTTAATAAATTATCAGATAATGCAATTAATTTATAAAAATAAATACTCATGAATAAAAATAAAAAAACAATTTTTTGTTTTTTTAAATAAAATAAAATAAAATTTAAAATCAGTTATAAATGGCTAATTTCAGGACTAAGGCAAAATATACAAGCTGTCCCTGGACCATCCTTTAGTGCCACAAAGCAAGTGCATAAAAGAAAAAAAAAACTTACAGTGATATGAATATATCAAAGGAATGTAGAAGCCAACTAAAAAAAGAGTTCCCAAAGGCCAAAGCTATAACAATTTGAGCAACCAAAGTAGTATTGAATAATAACCGAAAATAAAAATCAATGCACAGAAAAAAGTTGCTTTTCTATACACTAACAATGTAATTGTAGAAAGAGAAATTAGGGAATCGATTCCATTTACAATAGCAACAAAAACTGTAAGATACCTAAGAACAAACCTAACCAAAGAAGTAAAAGATCCATACTCTAGAACCACAGAACACTTATGAAAGAAATTGAAGAAGACACAAAAAGATGGAAAAACATTCCATGCTCATGGATTGGAAGAATAACCATTATTCTATCCTGCCCAGAACAATCTACACTTTCAATGCCATCCCTATTGAAATACTATTGGCATTTTTCAAGAGCTGGAACAAACAATCCTAAAATTTGTTTGGAACCAGAAAAGTCCCCGAATTGCCAAGGGAATGTTGAAAAAGAAAAACAAAGCTGGGGGCATCACATTGCCTGACTTCAAGCTATATTACAAAGCTGTGATCACCAAGACAGCATGGTACTGGCACAAAAACAGACACATAGATCAGTGGAACAGAATAGAGAGCCCAGATATGGACCCTCAACTTTATGGTGAACTAATCTTTGACAAAGCAGGAAAAAATATCCAATGGAAAAAAGACAGGCTCTTCAATAAATTGTCCTGGGAAATTTGGACAGCTATATACAGAAGAATGAAACTGGACCATTCCCTTACACCATATATAAAGATAAACAAAAAATGGATGAAAGACCTAAATGTGAGACAGGAATCCATCAAAATTCTAGAGGAGAACAAAGGGAGTAACCTCTTCAACACTGGTCACAGCAACTTCCTTTAAGACATGTCTCCAAAGGCAAAGGAAACAAAAACAGAAATTAAACTACTGGGATTTCATCAAGATAGAAAGCTTCTGCACAGCAAAAGAAACAGTCAACAAAACAAAGAGGCAACCCACAGAATGGGAGAAGATATCTGGAAATGACATTATAGATAAAGGGCTGACACCCAAGATCTATAAGGAATTTCTCAAACTCAACACCCAAAAAACAAATAACCCAGTCAAACAATGGGCAGAAGACATGAACAGACACTTCTCCAAAGAAGACATACAAATGGCTAACATACACATGAAAAAATGCTCAACATCACTAGCCATCAGGGAAATACAAATCAGAATCATAATGAGATACTATCTTACACCAGTTAGAATGGAAAATAAATTAACAAAAAAGTAAACAACAAATGCTAGCGAGGATGTGGACAAAGGGGAACCCTCTTACACTGTTGGTGGGTATGCAAGTTGGTACAGCCACTTTGGAAAACAGTATGGAGGTTCCTCAAGATGTTAAAAATAGAGCTGCCCTATGACCCAGCAATTATACTACTAGGTCTAAACCCCAAAGATACAGATGTAGTGAAAAGAAGGAGCACATGCACCCCGATGTTCATAGCGGCAATGTACACAATAGCCAAACTGTGGAAGGAGCCAAGATGCCTTTCAACAGATGAATGGATAAAGAAAAGTGGTCCATATATACAATGGAATATTACTCAGCCATCAGAAAGGATGAATACCTACCATTTACATCGACTTGGATGGAACTGGAGGGGATTATGCTAAATGAAGTAAGTCAAGCAGAAAAAGACAATTATCGTATGGTTTCACTCATATGTGGAACATAAGCGATAGCACATAAGACCATAGGGGAAGAGAGGGAAATCTGAAGGGGGAAAAATCAGAGACGGAGATGAACCATGAGAGACTACGGACCTTGGGAAACAAACTGAGGGTTTCAGAGGGGAGGAGGTTGGGGACGGGATAACAGGGTGATGGGTATTAAGGAGGGCACATGTTGTGATGAATACTGGGTGTTAAACACAACTAATGAATCATTGAACACTACATCAAAAACTAATGAGGTACTATCAGTGGCTAACTGAACATAATAAAAAAATAAGTAATGTCTCAGAAACTGGCACAGCTAAGAGGTGTTTAAGAAGATATGATGACTGGGGTGCCTGAGTGGCTCAGTTGGCTAAGCATCTGCCTTTGGCTCAGGTCATGATCCCAGGGGTCCTAGGATCAAACCCTGAGTTGAGCTCCCTGCTCAGTGGGGACACTGCTTCTCCCTTTCCCTCTGCCCTTCCCCAGGGCTTGTGCTGGCTCTCTCTCTCTCTTTCTCAAATAAATAAATAAAGTCTTAAAAAAAAACAAAAAAAGGAAGACACAATGACTAAATGTAATGTGTATCTGGGATGGGATCCTGGAACATAAAGATGATGTGAGGTAAAAAGCAATGAAATCTGTACAAACTATGTACTTTGGTTAATCAGTATTTATTCATTAATTGTGACAACTATAGAGTGCTAATGTAAGATGTTAATAATAGGGGAAGCTGCATGGGTAAATACATAAAAATTTAGCATTTTATTCCAATGAATCTAAAACTACATTAAAATAAATAAATTCTATATAAACATAAAATTATATCTATAATTTATATATATCTTATATATAAATTATATTCATATATATTTATATGTAATTCATATATATTATATTTATGTACTTCATATAATACATTATGTAATATATAATTTACATAATTCATATATCATTATATCTTTTATATAACATACAGTTTATACAATATGTAATATATATAATTTGTATACTTTTATATATTATATTATTATACCATATATATCATATCATATATATGTTTATATAAGAATATATATAGAAAGAGAGTATAAGGCTAACAAGAAATATGTGGAGCCCATATTAGAAAGATAAAATACTTCAGAGATGACTAAATGGATTTAAAACCAGGAAAATATATTATATGGTCTCATAAAAGAAGACTCAGATTCATAAATATTCTACTCATCCCAAGCTAACTTTATAAATTTTAGTCATTCTAATAAATTTATCATCTGGTTCTTTTTCCCCTTGGAGATCTCAGAATTTCTTTTTTTTTTTTTTAAAGATTTTGTTTATTTATTTGACAGAGAGAGATACACAGCGAGAGAGAGAACACAAGCAGGGGGAGTGGGAGAGGGAGAAGCAGGCTCCCCGCAGAGCAGGGAGCCCGATGCGGGGCTCGATCCCAGGACTCCGGGATCATGACCTGAGCCGAAGGCAGACGCTTAACAACTGAGCCACCCAGGCGCCACCTCAGAATTTCTAATAAATAATTTTAATGTTTCTTTTCTGTTTGTTCAAGAACAAACTTACTATAACAGAAAAGAAACATTAAAATATATGATATAATCTATAAAGATTATTTCAGTAAATATTAAGGTAATTGGGTTGCTTGGGGGAAAATATTATATTAGTTCTATTCCCAACATGACAAATCAGGATAAATTCAAAATCAGTATGAAATGACACCTGGGTGGCTCAGTCAGTTAAACATCTGCCTTTGGCTCAGGACATGATCCCAGGGTTCTGGGATCGAGTCCTGCATAAGGCTCCTTGCTCAGCAGGAGGCCTCCTTCTCCCTCTGCCTGCCGCTCCCCCTGCTTGTACTCTTCCTCTTCCTCTCTCTCTAACAAATAAATAAAATCTTTTAAAAAAATTGACTTCTACTTCCATGATGGTAGCATAAAGATTGCCACAGACCCATTTCCAGGAAAAACAAAGCAAAGTTGTTGAAAACTATATTTAAAACCCCAACCATTTAAAGTCTCTGGAAATTGTCTTAAGGAAACAACACAGCAAATGAGAAAATAATTATTCAAAAAAACTACTAAAACATAATAAGTATAGTAAGAGTCTTAGACATTTGAGTCAGGACTATTCTCACAACTTTTCAGTAAATCTAAGACTATTCTATTTTTTTTAAGTTTTTTAAATGTTGGGTATAAACTGGAAAAGAAATGCATAATATTCCTGCTCCCTCTCCCCCTTTTGCTCAGCTAATCTTGAAATGAATTCCATTTTGGGTGGGTGTGGTCAAGAAGATGGAGTTACCTCTCCCTGCAACTTCCAACCAAGTGTTACTATTCTTACTGTAAGGCCAACATTTCTTATCCCCTGTACTTCCAAATTGAAAAGAATAAGCTCTTAATGACCACAGCTGAGATACTAAGAACTTCTTTATTCAGCCTCTACCTATAAGATGGAAGCTCTGTTTCAGCTGTAGCAGGCTGAGAGTACTTGGTCCTAAATGTCCTCACCCTAGCTTGCTTGTAGGGCAGTTTTATGCTGAGAGAAGCAAGTTGAGACCAGAGGCTACTGTCCTACACAGTGCCTATATTAGTGGCTCAGATATTTTGTCCAGGTGGAGAAGCAGTCTGTAAGAAAAAAAGAAGTGCACCAAAGTTCTTCCCAAAAGAACTGAGTTTATTTGAAACAGAAGATTGGGTAGTTCAAGCCCAGGGGTGCTCTAAAAACTAATAGCTACTTAAGGGGTTCCTGGATGGTTCAGTTGGTTAAGCATCTGCCTTCAGCTCAGGTCATGATCTCTGGGTCCTAGGATCAAGCCCTGCTTGTTGGGCTCCCTGTTCAGTGGGGAGTCTGCTTCTTCCTCTCTCTCTGCCCCTCCCTCTGCTCATGCTCTTTCTCTCTCCCAAATAAATAAAATCTTAAAAAAATAATAGCTACTCAATAGACTTAATAGCTGCTCTTCCTCCAAGGCTGTGCAAGCTGAATCTGGATGACTTGATACAAATTTTAAGAAAACGACCATAACAGATCACAGATGGACATGCCTGCTGCTGTGTGGGTCACTCAGTAATTTCATTGGAACATCCAATGCCATTACCAAAGACATTCAAATTGCAAACCAGAAAATCCATCAGATCATCACTGTCATTGTTGAAACCAACATCTGGAAATATTCTCAACTGGCTGTCCTCTGGACTCAGAAACTGGGTTTCCAATTATTTCCAGAGAAGTCTCCCTCATTAAATGCCTGACAGCTTTCACTATCCAGCAAATGTACTCCATCAAATAAGAAAAGGACTGATGTTGTTCAATACAAAGAAGAATGCATCTTCTTTCCTTTAATGAGAAGAGATAAAGACTTTTTCCTTTGACCAAACTCAACTCAGTTTCTTCTGAGTCTTCCTTCTGACCAGTCCCTGACCTTGAGCTCTGTCCTTGGCAAGAATGCTCCTGGGTAATTTTGGTGAAAATCCCCCACTGTTGATATCTGATCAAGTTATTTATCCCCCAATCTTGATATCTTATTATCCTCGTTTGCCTTCAGCAAAAGTCCTGTCAAGTTGGTTTAGCCCAAATCCTCCTTACTTCTAATGTTTCCTCTTAGTAACTTTCCATTCACTGAACCCTACTCTGTTCCTTCGTTATAAATCTCCACTTGTCTTTATTGTACTCAGAATTGAGCCCAATCTCTCTCCCTTATTATTACACCCCAATGTAGTAATCCCACTAAATAAAGTCTATCTTACCATCTTTAAAAATTAATAATAATGATAATTCCTTCTAATTAAGAAAAAGGTAAATGCTAAGCCAGCTAGTTCACCAATGAGAACCAGGGAAAGAGAGTTAAGAGCCTTCCTGGAGTCAGAACAAACCTCACCAAGACTGGCATCAAGAGCAACTTTGTCCAAATTCAATTAAAAAAAAAAAAAGTATTGAACAAATTAAGCCCCAGGACATTGTTGAAAACAATAGGGCAAACAGCTGGTAATTACTGGAATCTAAAGTTTGGGGATAATACCTAATGAAACCGACTATTTAACAGAAAATATCAGGGAAAGAGACAGAGAACCCTACTAAAACAACTCTACATCCCAGTGTGATTATGTTCATGTCCCCCACACATTGAGGGAAATACACATCACAAAAATGGTCCAGCCAAATCATTAGATAAACAAATGACAACAACAAAAATCCCTGGATAAGGGTGAAGGGGAATGGACATTTATAGTTGCTATAATATATTTTCTAAATCACCCAGTTTTCAATAAATTATGAGACATTCAAAGAAACAGAAAATTATGACCCATACAAGTGAAAAGGAGGCAACACAAACTGCCCATGAGACTTGTCAAATGTCAAATTTAACAGATAAAAACTTCAGAGTAGCCAATTTAAATATGTTCAAAGACTTAAAGGAAGCCATGCTTAAACAAGTAAACGAAGGTATAATGACAATATCTCATCAAATAGAGAATATAAATTAAGAGATAAATATCATAACAAATGAACCAAATGGAAATTATGGAGTTGGAAATTATAAGAACTAAAATGAAAAATTCACTAGAAAGTCTCAGCAGTACAATTTAACTGCATGAGAAAAAAAAATCAACAAATTTAAAGAGGTTCATAGACATCAAACTATCTAAAGAAGAGAGAAAATAGGATCAAGAAAAACGGACAGAATTTCAGAGAAATTTGGGACACATTTAACAACAACATACACATACTTGGATTACCAGAAGGAGAGGAGAAAGAATGGAGCAATATGCATGTGTGTGTATGTGTGTGTGTAATAAATAATGCCTTGAAATTTCCCATATTTGCCGAAAAAACGTTAAACTAAACATTCATTAACTTCAATGAACTGTGTAAAGAATGCAAAAAGATCCACATCCAGAAACATACTAGAAAAAAAAAAAACAGAGAAAATCTTGAAAATAGGAAGAGAAAAACAAATCATTATGTACAAGGGAACCCAAATAATATTAACAGTTTCTCATCAGAAAAAAAATAGAGACCTAACCAGAAGTGGGATGATATATTCAAATGGTAAATAAGTTAAATATAACAAATCTTATATATATATAACAAATCTAATGAATGTGTACCTCCTTTCCTTTCTTATATCAGCCCTAAAATAGACATAAATTCTTCAAAAGTAGTAATTATCACAATGTAAGTTAGGTCTGTAACATATATATAATTTGTATACAAATAATAGCCCCAAAAGGGGAAAATGGAATGAATCTAAATAACAGTGACATTTCTATATCTTACTAAAATTATTATAAATTTAAAGATTCCAAGAATTTAAGATGCATATGGCATACCTTAAAACAACCACTAAGAAAATTGCTCAAAAATATAGTGAAAATTCATTAAAGGACTCAAAATCTCTAAGAAAATATTCACCCAATGCAAGAGAAAACAGTAAGAGAGGCATAGAGGAACAAAAAAGACTTGAGACACATTGAAAACAAAAGTAAAATGGTAGACATAAATTCAACTATACCAGGAATTAAAGTAAATGTGTATGGATTGAATAATCCAAACAAAAGATGCAGGTTGTCAAACTGGGTTTAAAAAAAAAAAAAAAAAGCAGACTCAACTATATGATGTCTAGAGGAGAAACACCTTAGACATCAATGACTTAAAATAGTCAAAGATAAAAAAATAAGTTGAAGAAAAGATGGAAAATGATGAATCCTGCAAACAGAAATCATAAGAAAGATTCAGTGACTATACTAATATAAGGTAAAATAGATTTGAGACCCAAAAATGTTATTAGAAATTAAGAAAATATATTTTTTAAGATTTTATTTATTTTCTGACAGAGAGAGAGACAGCTAGAGAGAGAACACAAATAGGGGGAGTGGGAGAGGGAGAAGCAGGCTTCCCGTGGAGCAGGGAACCTGATGTGGGGTTCGATCCCAGGCCCCTAAGATCATGACCTGAGCCAAAGGCAGATGCTTAACGACTGAGCCACCCAGGTGCCCCAAGAAAATATTTTTATAATGATAAAAGTGTCAACACATTAGGAAGTTATAATAATCATAAAAATATATACTCTGAACAGCAGAGCATCAAAATATGTAAAACAAATGCAGGTAGAATTTCAGGGAGAAATAGTAAATTCAACAACAGTCAGAGACACAATACTCCACTTTCAATAATGGATAAATACCTAGGAAGAAGATCAACAAAGCTATAGAAGACTTGAACAACAAAATAGCCCAACTAGTTTTAATATGTGTCTGTTGAGTACTCCATCTGACAACAGCAGAACTGACATTTTCCCAAGTGCAAATAGAACATTATCCTGGATAGATCATAAACTAAACCATGAAACAAGTCTCTATAAATTTAAATATGCAAAGTATGTTTTCCAATCACAATTGAGTTAAACTGAAAATTAATAATAAAAAGAAATTTGGAAATTCACAGATATTTGAAAGTTAAGCAACACTTTACTCAATAAAATAAAGAAGAAAACATAAGGGAAATTATACAATACTTTGAGATGAATAAAAAAATTACAACATACCAAAACTTACAGGATGCAGCTAACACAGTGTTCAGAGGTACATTTAGAGCTGTAAACACCTATATTTAAAAAAGAAGAAAGATCTCACATTAACAACCTAATTTTCCACCCTAAGACACATGAAAGGAGAAGCAGACTATGTTCAAAACAAGCAGAAGGTAGAAAAAAATAAGGATTAGAGTAAAAATTAAAGAAATAGATACTAGAAAAACAATAGTAAAAACCAACAATACCAAATATTTGTTCTTAGAAAAGATAAAAATATATATAGATAAGGCTATAGTTTGACTAAGAAACAAAGATAAAGACACATGACTAAAATCAGAAATGAAAGAGAGGGGCATGATTACTGAATTTACCAAAATTAAAAAATATTATGAATGAACACTACAAATGATGGTGTACAACCAAATTAAGTAAACTAGATGAAATGGAAACATTCCTAGAAAGATGCAAACCACGCAAACTGACTCAAGAGCTAGAAAATCTGCATAAAATTTTAACAAGTAATAAGATTGAATTAGTAAAAAGAAACAAACAAAACAAAACAAAAACTACCCACAAGGAAAAGCCCAGACCCAGGTGACTTCACTGGTGAATTTTACCAGATACTTAAAGAAAACTGAAATGAGATATCACTTTAACACCTGTCAGAATGGTTAAAATCAACAATACAAGAAACAACAGGTGTTGGCAAGGATGAGGAGAAAGGGGAACACTCTTGCACTGTTGGTGGGAATGCAAACTGTTGCAGCCATCGTGGAAAACAGGATTGAGGTTCTCAAAAAGTTAAAAATAGAACTCCCCTATGATCCAGTTATCACACTAGTAGGTATTTACCAAAGGAGTACAAAAATACTAATTCAAAGGGATACACACACCCTGATGTTTATAGCAGCATTATCTACAGTGGCCAAATTAGGAAAACAGCCCAAGTGTCCACTGACCAATGAAGGGATATAGAAGAGGTGGTATATTATATATATATATACATATATAGATAGATAGATAGATATAGATATAATGGAATATTACTCAGCCATAAAAAGACTGAAATCTTGCCATTTGCAACTATGTGGATGGAGCTAGAGAGTATGATGCTGAGGGAAATAAGTCAGTCAGAAAAAAACAAACACCATATGATTTCACTCATATGTGGAATTTAAGAAATCAAACAAATTAACAGGGGGAAAAAAGAGAGAGAGAGGCAAACCAAGAAAGAGACTCTTAAGTATGGATAACAAAATGATGGTTACTGGTGGGGAGGTGGGTGGGGGGAGAGTGAAATAGGTGATGGGGAGTAAGAAGTACACTTGTTGTGATGAGCATGGAATTGTTGAATTGCTGTATTATTGTACACTTGATACTAATATCACAATGTATGTTAACTAACTGGAACTTAAATAAAAAAATTAAAAATTATTATGCTTAGATTTTTAAAAAAAGATAAAGAAGAATTAATACCAAAACTTTGAAACCTCTTACAAAAAATTAAAAAGCAGTAACACTGTGTGAAAGCAACAAGATTCAAAGACTATATATGATAATTTCCATTATATGGCATTATGAAAAAGACAAAACAAAGGGACAGAGAACACATAAATGATTGCTAGGGGTAAAGTGTGTGAGGAGGGGTTCTCAATAAGTGTGTAGCATGAAGGAAGATTACTTGAGGTAATAGAACTGTTCGGTATCCTGATTATAGTTGTAGTTATAGGACTTCATATATTTGCCACACTGCATAAATCTATATTTAAAAAACAGTAAATTTTAGAGAGGGAGGAGCAAGATGGTGGAGGAGCAAGATGGCAAAGGAGTAGGAGACCTGAATTTTGCCTGGCCCTAGGAATTCAACTAGATAGGGATCAAACCATTCTGAACACCTACGAACTCAACAGGAGATTGAAAAAAGGAATAGCAGCAACTCTCTGCACAGAAAAGCGACTACTTTCTGGAAGGTAGGACGTGCAGAGAACTGAATCCAAGGTGACATTTGGGAAGATAGATGGCGGGGGAGGGGGCCTCCATCAGCCACTACTGGCAAGTGATAGAGCATCAGAGCACAAAATCAGAAATTTTAGAAGTCTGCTCCACTGAGGGACATCGCTCCAGTGGCTAAGTGGGGGAGGAACCCTCGCTGGGACAGTGTGGTCTCAGGACCCTCGGAGTCACAGAAAGACCCGGGATGCCTGAGTGCGGCAGAGCTCCTAGGTATCGGAGCAGGGAAGCCGGCTGCAGAGACAGAGCCGAGGAGTGGGCTCTCAGCTCAGTGTTGCCATAAACTGTGATTGCAGCATAGTCAGGCCACAGCTCTTACAGCAGGGACCCAACAAACAGCAGATCCGGGGAAACTCCCCTTCCTCCCCTGGGAGGAGCGGCGTGGGAGAGCACCACAGGGATCTGCTGGGTTTGGAGACTACACACGGGGTCGGGGGCGAGAGATAGAAATGCTCGGTCACAGGCTGGGTGAGCACAGAGTGCAGCCAGAGACCAGGAGGAGGGAAGTGACTGACTGCTTTTCTCTGGGGGCTCACTGAGGAGTGAGGCCCCGAGTTCTCAGCTCCTCCAGGGCAGAGACTGGGAGGCTGCCATTTTCACACTTGTCCTCCAAAGCTGTACGGAAAGCTTGCAGGGAACAAAAGCTCCCAAGAGCAAACCCAGGCAGATTACTTAGCCCGGACTGGCAAGGGCAGGGCAATTCCACCTCAGGCAAAGACATTTGGGAACCATGGCAACAGGCCCCTCCCCCAGAAGATCAGCAAGAACAGCCAACCAAGACCAAGTTTACCGATCAATGAGAACTGCAGAACTCCAGCACTAGGGGCATACTGCACATAGAATTCATGGCTTTTTCCCATGATTCTTTAGTCTTTCAAAGTTAATTTTTTTTAACTTTCTTTTTCTTTTTCTTTTTTTTTGAATTTTTCTATTTCCCTTTTTCAACCATCTTATCAATCCTTTTTTTAAAAAAATCTTTTTTATTTTTCATTTTTAGAGTGATATTCTATCCCTTCATAGTAGTTAACCTTATTTTTGGTATATATATATATATATGTTGTTCTCTCTTTAAAAATTTGGGATACAGTTTCTTCTAACAGACCAAAATATACCCTAAATCTCTAGTGTATGGCTTTGTTCTAGTCTCCTGCCTGATCACATTCTCTCCTTTTTTTTTAAATCCTCTTCTTTCTTTTTTCAACCAACTTCTTGCTTATCAATTCCTTTTATAAAATATTTTATGATTTCATCTTTACACTCATATTCCATCCCTTCATTGTATTAACCCTTATTTTTGTACATATATAAGTTTTTCTTTCTTTAAAATTTTGGGAGTCACTTTCTTCTAACAGACCAAATACGCCCAAAATCTAGTGTATGGCACTGATCGAAGCACCAGCCTGATCATATTTGATCATATTCTTTTGTTTTGTTTTGCTTTTGTTTTTATCTTTATCATTTTCTTTTTTTTTTTTTTTTTCCTTTCCCTTTCTTTTCAGAATCATGATTTCAAAGATACTAGCTGGGCTTGAAAAAAGCATGGAAGACATTAGAGAAACCCTTTCTGGAGAAATAAAAGAACTAAAATCTAACCAAGTCAAAATCAGAAAGGCTATTAATAGGTGCAATCAAAAATGGAGGCTCTCTAGTATCCAAAATCTATAAAGAACTCATCAAACTCAACACCCAAAGAACAAAGAATCCAATCAAGAAATGGGCAGAAGACATGAACAGACATTTTTCCAAAGAAGACATCCAAATGGCCAACAGACACATGAAAAAGTGCTCAATATCGCTCAGCATCAGGGAAATCCAAATCAAAACCTCAATGAGATACCACCTCACACCAGTCAGAATGGCTAAAATTAACAAGTCAGGAAACGACAGATGTTGGCAGGGATGCAGAGAAAGGGGAACACTCCTACACTGTTGGTGGGAATGCAAGCTGGTGCAGCCACTCTGGAAAACTGTATGGAGGTTCCTCAAAAAGTTGAAAATAGAGCTACCATATGATCCAGCAATTGCACTACTGGGTATTTACCCCAAAGATACAAAAGTAGGGATCCGAAGGGCTACGTGCACCCCGATGTTTATAGCAGCAATGTCCACAATAGCCAAACTGTGGAAAGAGCCAAGATGTCCATCGACAGATGAGTGGATAAAGAAGAAGTGGTATATATATACAATGGAATATTATGCAGCCATCAAAAGGAATGAGATCTTGCCATTTGCAACGACGTGGATGGAACTGGAGGGTATTATGTTGAGTGAAATAAGTCAAACAGAGAAAGACATGTATCATATGATCTCACTGATATGAGGAATTCTTAATCGCAGGAAACAAACTGAGTGTTGTTGGAGTGGGGGGTGGGGTGGGAGGGATGGGGTGACTGGGTGATGGACACTGAGGGTGTGTGCTCTGGTAAGCGCTGTGAATTGTGCAAGACTGTTGAATCTCAGATCTGTACCTCTGAAACAAATAATGCAATATATGTTAAGAAAAAAAAAAAAAGAAGAAGAAGAAGAAGGTAGCGGGAGGGGAAGAATGAAGCGGGGGAAATCAGAGGGGTAGACGAACCATGAGAGACGATAGACTCTGAAAAACAAACTGAGGGTTCTAGAGGGGAGGGGGGTAGGAGGATGGGTTAGCCTGGTGGTGGGTATTGAGGACGGCACATTCTGCATGGAGCACTGGGGGTTGTGCACAAACAATGAATCATGGAACACTTCATCTAAAACTAATGATGTAATGTATGGGGATTAACATAAGAATAAAATAAAAAAAAAATGGAGGCTCTCACTGCTAGGATAAATGAGGCAGAAGAGACAATTAGTGATATAGAAGACCAAATGATGGAAAATAAAGAAGCTGAGAAAAAGAGAGATAACTACTGGATCACGAGGGCCGAATTCGAGAGATAAGTGATACCATAAGACAAAATATTAGAATGATTGGGATCCCTGAAGAAGAAGAAAGAGAGAGAGGGGCAGAAGGTATAATGGAGCAAATTCCCTAATTTGGGGAAGGAAATAGAGCAGAGAACTCAGGCATCAAAATCTAGGAGGCACAGACAACCACCGTCAAAATCAATAAAAATAGGTCAACAACCCAACATCTAATAGTAAAAGTTACGAGTCTCAGAGACAAAGAGAAAATCCTGAAAGCAGCTTGGGAAAAGAGGTCTGTAATCTACAATGGTAGAAACACTAGATTGGCAACAGACCTATCCACAGAGACCTGGAAGGCCAGAAAGGACTGGCATGATATATTTAGAGCACTAAAGGAAAAAAAATATGCAGCCAAGAATACTATATCCAGCTATGCAGTCATTGAAAATAGAAGGACAGATAAAAAGCTTCCAGGACAAACAAAAACTAAAGGAATTTGCAAACACAAAACCAGCCATAAAAGAAATATTGAAAGCAAAGAGAGAGCCTAAGAGTAACATAGACCAGAAAGGAACAGAGACAATATACAATAACAGTCACCTTTCAGGCAATACAATGGCACTAAATTCATATCTTTCAATAGTTACCCTGAATGTAAATGGGCTCAATGCCCCAATCAAAAGAGACAGGCTATCAGATTGGATAAAAAAGCAAGACCCATCGATATGCTGTCTGCAAGAGACTCATTTTAGACCCAAAGACACCCCCAGATTGAAAGTGAGGGAGTGGAAAACCATGTACCATGCTAATAGACACCAAAAGAAAGCTGGGGTGACAATCCTTATATCAGACAAATTAGATTTTTTTAAAAAGATTTTCTTTATTTATTTGACAGAGACAGACACACCGAGAGAGGGAACACAAGCAGGGGGAGTGGGAGAGGGAGAAGCAGGCTTCCTGCCGAGCAGGGAGCCCGATGCAGGGCTCGATTCCAAGACCCTGGGATCATGACCTGAGCCAAAGGCAGACGCTTAATGACTGAGCCACCCAGGCGCCCTGAGAAATTAGATTTTAAACCAAAGACTGTAATAAGAGACGAGGAAGGACACTATATCTTACTTAAAGGGTCTGTCCAACAAGAAGATCTAACAATTGTAAATATCTATGCCCCTAACATGGGAGCAACCAATTATATAATCCAATTAATAACAAAAGCAAAGTAACACAGTGACAATACAATAATAGTAGGGGATTTTAACACCCCCTCACTGAAATGGACAGATCATCTAAGCAAAAGATCAACAAGGAAATAAAGGCTTTAAATGACACACTGGACCAAATGGACTTCACAGATATATTCAGAACATTCCATCCCAAAGCAACGGAATACACATTCTTCTCTAGTGCCCATGGAACATTCTCCAGAATAGATCACATCCTAGTTCACAAATCAGTTCTCAACCAGTACCAAAAGATTGGGATCATTCCCTGCATATTTACAGACCAAAATGCTTTGAATCTAGAACTCAAACAGAAGAGAAAAGTCAGAAAGAACTCAAATACATGGAGGCTAACGAACATCCTACTAAAGAATGAATGGGTCAACCAGGAAATTAAGGAATAAAAAAATTCATGGAAACAAAAGAAAATGAAAACACAATGTTCAAATCTTTGGGACGCAGCAAAGGCAGTCCTAAGTGGAAAGAATATAGCAATACAAGCCTTTCTCAAGAAACAAGAAAGGTCTAAAATACACAAGCTAATGATACACCTAAAGGAGCTGGAGAAAGCACAGCAAATAAAGCCTAAACCCAGCAGGAGAAGAGAAATAATAAAGAGCAGAGCAGAAATCAATGAAATAGAAACCAAAAGAACAGTAGAACAGATCAACGAAACTAGGAGCTGGTTCTTTGAAAGAATTAATAAGATTGATAACCCCCTGGCCACACTTATCAAATAGAAAAGAGAAAGGACCCAAATAAACAAAATCATGAATGAAAGAGGAGAGATCACAACCAACACTAAAGAAATGCAAACAATTATAAGAACATATTATGAGCAACTACATGCCAGCAAATTATATAATCTGGAAGAAATGGATGCATTCCTAGAAACTTATAAACTAGCAAAACTGAAGCAGGAAGAAATAGAAAACCTGAACAGACCTATAACCACTAAGGAAATTGAAGCAGTCATCAAAAATCTCCCAACAAACAAAAGCCCAGGTCCAGATGGCTTCCCAGGGGAATTCTACCAAACATTTAAAAAAGAATTAAAACCTATTCTTCTGAAATTTTTCCAAAAAATAGAAATCGAAAAAGGAGAATTACAGACTAATATCCTTGATGAACATGGATGCAAAAATTCTCACCAAAATAGTAGCCAATAAGATCCAACAGTACATTAAAAGGATTATTCACCATGACCAACTGGGATTTATCCCTGGGCTGCAAGGTTGGTTCAACATCCACAAATCAAACAATGTGATACAATACATTAATAAAAGATAGAACAAGAAGCATATGATCCTCTCAATCGATGCAGAAAAAGCATTGGACAAATACAGCATCCTTTCTTGATCAAAACTCTTCAGAGTATAGGCATAGAGGGTACATACCTCCATATCATAAAAGCCATCCATGAAAAACACACAGTGAATTTCATTCTCAAAGGGGAAAAACTGAGAGCTTTCCGCCTAAGTTCAGGAACATGGCAGGGATGTCCACTATCACCACTGTTTTCCAACATAGTATTAGAAGTCCTAGCCACAGCAATCAGACAACAAAAAGAAATAAAAGGCATCCAAATCAGCAAAGAAGAAGTCAAACTCTCACTTTTTGCAGATGGTATGATACTTTATGTGGAAAAACCAAAAGGCTCTACCCCAAAACTGCTAGAACTCATACAGGAATTCAGTAAAGTGGCAGGATGTAAAATCAAGGCACAGAAATCAGTGGCATTCTTATACACCAACAACAAGACAGGAGAAAGAGAAATTAAGGAGTCGATCCCATTTACAATTGCACCCAAAACCATAAGATACCTAGGAATAAATCTAACCAAAAAAGCAAAGAATCTGTACTCAGAAAACTATAAAATACTCATGAAAGAAATTGAAGAAGACACAAAGAAATGGAAAAACGTTCCACGCTCATGGATTGGAAGAACAAATATTGTGAAGATGTCAATGCTACCTAAAGCAATCTACACATGTAAGGCAATTCCTATCAGAATACCATCCACTTTTTTCAAAGAAATGGAACAAATAATCCTAAAATTTGTATGGAACCAGAAAAGACCCTGAATTGCCAGAGGAATGTTGAAAAAGAAAAGCAAAGCTGGTGGCATCACAATTCCGGACTTCAAGCTCTATTACAAACCTGTCATCATCAAGACAGTATGGTACCGGCACAAAAACAGACACATAGATCAATGGAACAGAATAGAGAACCCAGATATGGATCCTCAACTCTATGGTCAAATAATCTTTGACAAAGCAGGAAAGAATGTCCAATGGAAAAAAGACAGTCTCTTCAACAAATGGTGTTGGGAAAATTGGACAGCCACATGCAGAAGAATGAAACTGGACCATTTCTTTACACCACACACAAAAATAGCCTCAAAATGTTTGAAAGACCTAAATGTGAGACAGAAGTACATCAAAATCCTAATGGAGAACACAGGCAGCAACCTCTTTGACCTCAGCCGCATCAACTTCTTCCTAGAAACATCACCAAAGGCAAGGGAAGCAAGGCCAAAAATGAACTATTGGGACTTCATCAAGATAAAAAGCTTTTGCACAGCAAAGGAAACAGTCAACAAAACCAAAAGACAACCGACAGAATGGGAGAAGATATTTGCAAATGACATATCAGATAAAGGGCTAGTATCCAAAATCTATAAAGTACTTATTAAACTCAACACCCAAAGAACACATGATCCAATGAAGAAATGGGCAGAAGACATGAACAGACATTTTTCCAAAGAAGACATCCAAATGGCCAACAGACACATGAAAAAGTGCTCAACATCGCTCGGCATCAGGGAAATCCAAATCAAAACCTCAATCAGATACCAGCTCACACCAGTCTGAATGGCTAAAATTAACAAGTCAGGAAATGACAGATGTTGGTGGGGATACAGAGAAAGGGGAACCATCCTACAGTGTTGGTGGGAATGCAAGCTGGTGCAGTCACTCTGGAAAACAGTATGGCGGTTCCTCAAAAAGTTGAAAATAGATCTACCATATGATCCAGCAATGGCACTACTGGGTATTTACCCCAAAGATACAAATGTAGGGATCCGAAGGGGTACATGCACCCCGATGTTTATAGCAGCAATGTCCACAATAGCCAAACTATGGAAAGAGCCAAGATGTTCATCAACAGATGAATGGGTAAAGAAGAAGTGGTATATATATACAATGGAATATTATGCAGCCATCAAAGGGAATGTAATCTTGCCATTTGCAACGACATGGATGGAACTGGAGGGTATTATGCTGAGCAAAATAAGTCAATCAGGGAAAGACATGTATCATATGACCTCACTGATGTGAGGAATTCTTAATCTCAGGAAACAAACTGAATGTTGCTGGAGTGGTGGGGGGTGGGAGGGATGGGGTGGCTGGGTGATAGACATTGGGGAGGGTATGTCCTATGGTGAGCACTGTGAATTGTGTAAGATTGTTGAATCACAGACCTGTAGCTCTGAAATGAATAATACATTATATCTTAAAAATAAAAATCAAAAAGAAGAAGAAGAAAGCAGGAAGGTTAGAATAGGGGGGCAGAAATCGGAGGGGGAGACGAACCATGAGAGACTATGGACTCTGAGAAACAAACTGAGGGTACTAGAGGGGAGGCGGGTGGGGGGATGGGTTAGTCTGGTGATGGGTATTAAAGAGGGCACATACTGCATGGAGCACTGGGTGTTATACGCAAACAATGAATCATGGAATACTACATCAAAAACTAATGATGTAATGTATGGTGATTAACATAACATAATAATTTAAAAAATAATAAATAAAAATAAAAAGCATTAAATTTTAGTGTTTGTGAATTTCAAAAAATTTAGAAAATATCTAAAATTAAGAAAAAATATTTTGATTAAACTATATTTTATAAATAAACTATAAACTATAAATAAATAAAATATATTCTAAGTTCAACATTAAATATATATATATGTCATTAGTCACCAAATAAGTATTTCAAAAATATTATAATCTTAATTTGTTTTAGTATCCCATTCTCACTTTCAAAAGTACACTGTCTTAGAAGACAAAATATATCACTCTGTAGAAGAGGAAAACTAGGCCCAGGGAATTTAAGTAATGTTCTCAAGATTACTCAGATCTTTAATATCACAATTTCAACTTAATGTTGTCCTATTGCAATCCTCATGCTCTTCCTACTACACATGCTTATAATTTATGTAAACCTATGTAAATTAGTAGATAAAATGAATTTAAAAATCTATTAATAGTAAACATAGTTAATTCACCTGCCTTTGGGTGAGGTCTAAAACTCAGAGTGACTGAAAGATTCATCTTTCTCAATCTTATTTTCTTCTGAACTTTGTTAATCCTAGATGCTTCTCCTCGTAGCTTATATTTATCAGTATTGCTCTATTTATGTTTCTTTTTATGTTATGCAATTCATTGCCACACAAACAACTTCAAGAGGGCTGTAGGTATGATTATATAATATTTTGTAAATAGTCTGTAAAAGCACAGAGAACTGTGAAAGTTAATTAGATACATACTTTTGAAAGTAATATTTCACTATTAAATTATTTTCTAATACAAATACAGCAGTATATACCTCTTCTTTGAATTAAGTTGAAAGTAGTGGGCCCTAAAGAACAATATTCTCTTTATATTTTAATTTTTCATGTGTTACTTTGTTCATTCAGTTTGTAGGAAATTTTATTTTAAAAATGTACCCATAGAAACTAAAATAAACATTGCTTAAAAAGTAGGTGATATATACAAATCATTTTGATATCTAGTAAAGCATCAACATAAAAACCCAAAAAGATTTTATTTACTACAATTCATTCAATGGAAAATTCTTTTTTTTTCAGCCTAAACTATGAATTCAATCTTACATATAGTCATTTTCATGTGGAAAATTGTTGCATTGTTCAATTGCAAACAACAGAGAGGTGCATTCCTCTCTCTCATCTTGATATTACTAATTTTTGTTTCTCAAATACTCAACTGCCAATAAAGACATTCAAAAATTAATTGTTTGAAGTGATCTGCTTATTGTATATCTACATTACAATGAAAGAATATCAAAATTTTATCTTTTCAAATCTAACTTTCATGCACTGTGGATTCTATGTAGCTAAAAAGACTTACAAGTAATGGTGAATGTTACACGTCTATTCAGACAGCTCAAGTGAGGGAATCTAATACCATTGTCCAGTTGTATAACAGCCTTTTACCTTTTGGAACTACATACGTGGCTCAGTTATAGTTCATTATTATTAGCTGAAGATATTTTAGCATTACAAAAATTGTGAAACTTTTGTGATCCCATAATAATCAACATATGGTTTGAATATCTGAAAGAAGGTTGTTGTCCAAATCAACTTCTTCCTATGTCAAAGTCCGTTAAAATATCTTTTAGTCATTTCAAGGTTAAAGCTTCAATAATCATCATATCTGTTCTCTATATGCACTCTAAACATTCAAACAAATCATGGGACCTTCATATATTTTGCAAAGAAAATTCAAGCAGCATGATAATTTAGTGATTTCAACTTTCTGTGATCTAGAAGTACTTAAGTGACTGAGAAATATATAGACAAAGGAAGAGCAAGCTAAACTCTCCCATTGTTGGTGTGTGTTTTTCACATTTAGGCTTCCAGTGTGGGAACTAAAAGTATATGGTGGATTTAGCAAACCATTACAAGTGATACACTGATAAAAAGACAGCCTTTATTCATATAGCACTTAGAGAGGCAATATGTTTGTCAATTTATTGACCTTGTAGAGGATGTAAAAGTAATACAATATTTGGGTAACATAAATAGTGCAGCATAGGGTAAAATTTTGTCCTTTATTCCATATCATTTTAGATGTGATTTAGTTCTATATAAATGATCCAATAGCCAAAATTATTTTATAGTTAAAATGATCACTGTACATCCCCTTAAAAGTGTTTTTTTAAATAGCAACATACAAATTACCATTATTTTATTTAGCCTATCAAACAAAATCTGACATTTATGTCCCATCTCTGTATTTTCTCAATCTTTGGAATAAAGTAGGTTTAGAGCTGATTTCTAAGCTACTTTCTTTTGTGAAGGTCTTTTTAACAAAGAAAGTGACAGTTTACAAAGATAACAAATGCTGCTAAGTGCCTTTTGTCCTTACTTGCTAAAGTTTGTCTTCCAATGGCCTAGATGCTTAAGACATCAATAAAAACAAAAACTGTTCTCATTGCATTTTGATTATAAATGTGTGAACAGTATTCTATTAATTTCTCATTTCTGATGAACAGTAAACTCTTCTAACATTACAATTCTCTTTACTCTTCATTTAAGAATGATTAGACATGAGTGGTTATTAAAGAGCCTTTAGCAGGTGGAAAAAATGAACTTATATAATTTTATGTTTATTTTCATTGGTAATTGCCTTAGGCATATCTTCTCACTTAAAAAAAAAATAAAAGGACACCCAAGGATATATATGTGTGTACAAATGCCAAGGGTACTCACTTAAATATATACTGACCCATTGGTCCCTATTTAACAATAAAAAATACCCTCTTATATGCAATCAATTTAGGCTATTATTGAACTCAATATCGATAACCTCCTGTGGTAAAAATGAATATCTGTCCATCTCAATCTAATTTCTTATTTTTCAATATCAATTGTCCAGGGTACCCAGCCAACAAGTTGTGAGTGGCATGTTAGTGGAAGTGACCTGTGTCACTTCCAGGCCAAAGCTCTTAAGCTAGTGTACTTTCTCCATATTCTTTTCCCTTTCTGGCCACCTGAATGACAATCTGCCAGGTAACATGAAAATCAAGTTTTAGAAAAGCAGAACTAACAAACCTATATGATTCCTGGACTCTTAGGTGAGCAAGAAATAAACTATATATTTATTGATCCATTTAGTATTTTAATCTGTTACTGCAGTTCTAGCCTACTCTAATTAATGCATTCCTCAATAATTTTTCTTCTATAACCAAAATGGAGTTATATAGGACACTATTCTTTCATCATCATCCACCACATAATAAGTATGTTTTTCAGGTCTATAGTGTTTCTCAATTGCTAGCTTCAATTTGTATTGGGTAAAATGTGTTAGAAAGTATATATTTTGGGGTGTCAGAAGACATCAGTTTAACCCCCACTTTGCCTTTTCTTGTTATGTTACTTGGTGTAATTTATAACCTTTGTGCCTCAATTTCCTCATCTGAAAACTATTTAATAATACATAATTGACAATTGTGTGTCAGTTTGTGTGTGTGTGTGTGTGTTGTGTGAAGGAATTAAAAGATAGTATTTATTAAAATTCCAAACATACTTGAAATATTATTCCAAATCAATATTCACTAATATTAAGTTGATTTGATTAATAATAAAGTAGTGATAGAAGTAATCAGGCATTACTTCAAGATTTAGATGGAGAAAATGAAATCCAGAGAATTTAACTCAGTAGCATTGGTGAGATTATGGGGAAACTTCCACTTTTACTTTACTCATGTTTTGCTAGTCCTTTTTCTATGAAAATGAATGATTGTTGGGAATAAAGTAAAGATTTAACATAATCCTAAAGGATTAAAACATTGGACTATTCATCAATTAATGAAATTTGGTCTGCTTAGAAAGCTACTTAAAGAAAAAAAATAACAGTTGCTCCATCTCACACCATGAACCCCAATTCCCAGCTCTTCTTCCCTGGTGCCTACACCCAAATCCCCCCAACCTATGAGATGCTCAAGGAGGAGCATGAGATGGCTGTACTTGGGGCACACCAGAGCTGGGCTCCTTTGACAACCACCATGATCAACATCCACAGTGAGACGTCTATGCCCAACTACGTCATCTGGTCCCTGTTCAACACAATCTTCACAAACTTGGGCCGCCTGGGCTTTGTGGCATTGGCCTACTCCATGAATTCTAGGGACTGGAAGATGGTGGATGACATGATTGGGGCCCAGGCCTATGCCTCCACCACCAAGTGTCTGAACATCTGGGCCCTGGTTTAGGCCTCTTTCTGATTATTATGTTCATCATTATTTTCACCACTGGCTCACTGATGACTTTCCAAGCAATTTCAGAGATCATATAAGGTTATGGAGGCTACTAATAGCTCCCCATGGCCTGAAGCTATCACTCCTTTCACAGCATTTTCTGTATATGTCAGTCTACAATTGAATTCAACAAAGCACTTTTATGTGGAAAAAGAAAAGGAAAAAGAACAATAGCATTTGGGAATGATATAGGTTAGCAATTAAGAGTAAAGATTCTGAAACAAGATCATTCATATACATAACTGTTTCACAGCTTACTATCTGCATAACTTTGGGTAAGTTATTTAACTCTTTAGGTCTCAATTTAATAATCTCTAAAAAGTAGGTAGTAATAGTACTTACTCATCGGGCTGTTGTGATGATTAAAGGAGGTAATCCATAAAAGCACCCAGAACCACATTTGACACATAGTAAGCTCTCAAATGCTGGTTATTTTTACTGAGAAATATGTGATACATGTGAGAAATTATAGATGTTGATTATTGAAAGAACAGGGAGAGAATATGTTGACTGTATTAGTATCTGTCTAACTTCTCTTTCAGGTGGCTGAAAAATACACAATCATCTGTAATGCTATCATTTCAATCACACAAATCTTTAAGTCCAAGTTCATTCATCTATTTATAGTTAACCTAACTACAGGGAAGTGTCAGAGAGATAAAAGTAGCAATAGGATGATACTGAACTGTGACTGAGATGTCCAGTATAATCAGATGATCAGGAGAAGCTAAATCACTAGCATAATTTATATTTGGACAAGACCTCTGCTTTTTTTAAAGGTTCTTCCTGCTTTATGACAAAACTAAATTATTATTTCTTTGTTTTCTTCTGATTAAACAAGCATCTGCATAGTGACCAAAATTAATTTCTCTAAATCTAATCTAAATTTGGATTTTTAAAATAAATCCTAAAAGGATTTATAACATGGAAAATATAATGGAGTCTTTGAAATTACTGGAGGGAAACCTAGATTTCTGTTTGACTCCAGTCAGTCACTAGAGCACTACAGCACTTAATTCATTCACTGATATATAAATGATATTTCTATATTATCGCCCTCTTCTCAAAAGTAGGTAACTATAAGCAATATATGAACATGTGAGTGGTTAAGTTGTTGTCCCAATCCATAAAACTGATCTTTAAAAAATATTTTAAATATAAGTATCTGTGCAGTATAAAATATCAGACAGAAGTCTTGAACTTAATTTTAACTTGAATTTTATCTTTTGGAAATAGACCTATAAGAAGACAATGTCAAAGGCATTTTAGCATGAGAAAAATGTCTACTGCCACACTTCTGAACTTTTTTTTTTATTAAAAAGTCAAGTTTCTGGTACAACCACTATGGAAAACAGTATGGGGTTGTTTTTTTGTTTTTTTTTTTAAATAAAAAAATTAGAGCTACCATATGATCAAGCAATTCCAATTCTGAGTATATATCTGTAGAAAATGAAACCAGGACCTCAAAGAGATATCTGTAGCCCCATGCTCATTGCAGCATTATTCACAATAGGCAGACCTAGAAAGAACCTAAGTGTCCATTGGATGAATAAAGAAAAAGTGATAAATATAAATATATGTAAATATAAATATATATATAATTGGATATTATTCAGTCATAAGAAAATTCTGCTATTTGTGATAATATGGATGGACTTTGAGGATATTATGCTATGTGTGATAAACCATACAGAGAAAGATAAATACTATACGATTTCCCTTATATGTGGAATCAAAAAAAAAAAAAAAAAAAGCCAAACTCAGAAACAAAGTAGAATGGTGATATCCGCGGGTTGGAGGTAGGGTAAATGGAATGATGTTGGTTGGACAAAGGATACAAACTTCCAGTTATGAGATGAATAAATTCTGGGAATCTCATATACAGCATAATGACTATAGTTAACAATACTGTATTATATTCATAAAAGTTGTGAAAAGAGTAGATCTTAAATGTTATCACCACAAAAGATATATATATGATATATATTTATATGTATAATATAAGTAATTATACATATATAATTATACATAAATATACATAATTATGTCAGGTGATGAATGTGTTAATTAATCTTATTGTGATACTCATTTTGTAATGTATAAGTGTATCAGATTACCACATTGTATACCTTAAACTTATACAATGTTATATGTCAATTATATCAAATCTGGAAAAAAAGTCAATTTTCTACACTATAGCACATATGTTTAGTTTCAGCTTTCATAAAATTAGTTAAATTTGCAATTCTATTCATGTGAGCACCTGAATATTTTTCATTTGCTTGTGTACATTTATAAAATCATTCTCAAAAAGAAGGCCTATGTGAACAATATCAATTCCAAAAAAAGTCTCAGGTTTGCAAATGTACTAATGAACGAATATTCATTCACCACCTTCTCAAATTTGTATCTGAAAATAGCATTTCTTTTTTTAAAAAATTATTTATTTTTTTGTTTTTTAAAGACTTTTTATTTATTTATTGACAGAGAGAGACACAGCGAGAGAGGGAACACAAGCAGGGGGAGTGGGAGAGGGAGAAGCAGGCTTCCCCCTGAGCAGGGAGCTCGGTGTGGGGCTCGATCTCAGGACCCTGGTATCATGACCTGAGGCAAAGGCAGATGCTTAATGACTGAGCCACCAAGGCACCCCTAAAAAATTATTTGTAACTATTAAAATAACATGTATCTTTTACTTTAGGGCAAAATAAATGGCACATGGGAAGAAAAATATTGCTTACAAAATTATTAATACTATTATTCAAAGTAACTTGTAACCAGATTCAGATTTTCTTCCCACCTCTTTGATGTGAATAAGAATAATGAATTCTTGGGGCGCCTGGGTGGCTCAGTCGTTAAGCGTCTGCCTTCAGCTCAGGTCATGGTCCCAGGGTCCTGGGATCAAGCCCCGCATGGGGCTCTCTACTCGGCAGGAAGCCTGCTCCTCCCTCTCCCACTCCCCCTGCTTGTGTTCCCTCTCTCACTGTGTCTCTCTCTGTCAAATGGATAAGTAAAATCTTAAAAAAAAGAATAATGAATTCTTCAAAATTACTATTAATTAGCTAGACACTGAGCCCCTAAGTTTTGAATACTCTTCTTTGCTAGTGGAAGAGGACTCCTCAACCACATTGAGAATGGTGTCTCCACCATAATCTGAGGGGATTAGCCTTGCATTGTTTGAGGAAATTGTAATAGCATCCCTGAGGCAGTTACCCTGCAATAGATTGCTCATTTTTCTCAGGACCCACCCCTACCGCTTATCTCAACTTCTAGACCTTTAACTAGACTCAAGTTCCAACAGGTCCCTAAAGTTGAGGTACAAATTGTGATCCATGAAATTGTGGGTTATGTATGTATAATTATTTATATTATATATACATAAATATATATAATATATATGTATCTTTTGTGGTGATAACATTTAAGATGTGAAAAAGAACTATTTGAGTTTTCTAATTTATACAGACAGATCTCAGGGACATGTATGAGAATGGATAGGAAAATTGAAAGGTGTGGAATAATGATGGAACAAACTTAATGTTGGCTCAGAAAAAAAAAAAATTGAGATGGGCTCACCAAGCAGAAATTCTACATTTAATATTGTAGCTCAGGGAGTTAGGAAGTGATTTAACAGTTTGTTTGATTGGCTGAAACATAGATAAAAAGCGGCCCACAATGAGTGAATTAGAAAAGCCATACCTGCCTTGTTTTAATGTAGAGGAAAGGATTCTAAGGCTCAGGGAGATTGGGATGTTAGAGTGGGTATGTCATTTAAGACCTATTCACCAACGCAGGGAAGGTTCAGAAGATATACCTTTCACCACAACTTTGAGAAATAAATTTCTGAGGGGAGCCCCAGCATCCTTAAAGAGTTCTGTAATTGCTCGTCTATGTAAGCAAGACTTTTTCATGGGACCACAGTCACTAAATTAGCAAATCTAAATATACTAAGTAAGTGTATGTCAGGTGGCAGGACCCAAGCAGCAGCACTCAGCCACTAAAGGTAAGGTGAGTGTGGTAGTTGTAATGAACAGTAGAATCAGAGCAGCAGTCAGAATAGTCTGATTCATGTAGACCTATGTTATTGGATAATTGACCACGGTGATTATGGAAGTGAAATAGATAAGCCTTTAAATTCTTTTTTTTTTAATTTTTTTAAATTAAATTATGTATTTATTTTTAATTTTTTATTTAAATTCAATTTAGTTAACATATGGTGTATTATTAGTTTCAGGGGTAGAATTTAGTGATTCATCAGTTGCATATAACACTCAGTGCTCATTACATCAAGTGTCCTCCGTAATGCCCATCACCCAATTACCCTATCCTCCCACCCATCTCATCTTCAGAAACCCTCAGTTTGTTCCCTGTAGTTGAGTCTCTTAAGATTCTTATTTCATCTGTATAAGTAGAACAGTTCTAGGTGAAGTGAAAAAAGTCTAAGTTGGATCATAAAAAGAGTCATGGATCCTTAATCACTTCCCAGTCTTGAGCCAGTTCACAAACCCAGAACTCTTTGAATAAAGGAGAAGCCAGGCCCTCTTGAGGAAGAACTCCAATATACTGCCAAAATTTTATAATTACTCTTTTTCCCTGCCTTCTCCAAAGGCACCAATTGTTTTGTACCAGAGTAACTGTATAGTGGGAAAAGAAATAACCGACCTTTTAGGGACTACCAGACCTTGGCTGTCAAAGGACACTAGTTTGAGAACACCCAAAACATCACTATAGTTAACCATTCAGAGTAGGGATTCATTAAGGTCAGATGATTTGTGAAATTTTAGCTCAGATCTCACAGTGGGCTCAAAGGGTCCCCAACCCCATGCTGTGGTTTTAGTCCCACAGGATACATAATTGGAATAGATATACTCAACAGCTGGCCAAATCCCTACATTGGTTCCCTGATCTGTGGAATAAGGGCTGTTATGGTGGATTAAGCCAAATGGAAGCCATTAGAACTGACTCTACCTAGCAAAACTGTAAACCCTAAACAATACCACATTCCCTGAAAAAGTTGCAGAGATAAGTGCCAAAACTTGAAAGACTTGGAGACCTGAAAGATGCAGGGGTGGAAGTTCCCACCACATCCCCATTCAGTTATCTTATTTGGCATGTGCAAAAGTCAGATGGAACTTGGAGAATAACAGTGGGTTATTATAAACTTTACCAGGTGGTGACTCCAGTTGCAGCTGCAGTACCAGATGTGGTTTTATTGCTTGAGGAAATTAATACATCCCCTGGTACCTGGTTTTCAGCTACTGATTTGTCAAATAGCTTTTTATAGATAGTCTACCAGAAGCAGTTTGCTTTCAGCTGAGAAGACCAGTCATATACCTTTACGTCCTATTTGGAGGACTATAGCAACTCTCTAGCCTTATGTCATAATTTAGTTTATGGAGATCTTGATCTCCTTCTCCTCCAACAGGATATCACACTCACCCATTACATTGATGACATTTTGCTTATTGGACATAGTTATAAAGAATTAGCATCTACTATTGAATTAATGGTAAGACATTTGCTTGTCAGAGGGTGGGAAATAAATGTGACAAGATTTCAATCATTCTACCTCAGTAAATATCTATGGTGGTGGAGTATGGGTCATGTTGAGATATTCTTTTTAAGGTGAATACTATAGACAATGTTTTGACCCTCCCCCATTCAAATGTTGAAACTTAATCTTCAGTGTGACGGTATTTGGAGGTGAGGTCATTGGGAGGTGATTAGGTCGTGGAGGGTGGATCCTCATAAATGAGATTAATGTCTTTATAAGGGAGACCTCAGATAACTCCCTTGTGCCTTCCACTGTGTGTGGACACAGAAAGAAAATGGCTGACTGTGAACCAGAAAGCAGGTCTCAATAGACATTGAATTTGCTAGCACCTTGATCTTGGACTTCTCAGCCTCCAGAACTGTGGGAAATAAATCTATGTTGTTTATAAGACACTAAGTCTATGATATTTTGTTATAGTTGTCCAAACCCAAGACACTAAAGGATAAATTGTTGTATATGGCCCCTCCTACAACCAAAAAGGGGGTACAATGCCTGGTGGGCTTCTTTGGATTTTGAGGGCATCATGGTTCCCCATTTAGGTATCTTACTCTGGCTCATTGAACAATAATCTGAGAAAAACTGCTAGATTTGGGTGGAGCTCAGAAGATAAGGGGTTGCAACAGGTCCATGCTTCTGTGAAAGCTGCTCTGCCACTTGGGTCGTATGATCCAATATACCCAATGGTCTTTGAAGTGTCAGTGGCAGATAGGGATACTGTTAGGAACCTTTAGCAGGCTCCTATAGGTGAATTATGGCACAGATCCTCAGGATTTCAGAGCAAAGCTTGCCATACTCTGTGGATAACTACTCTTCCTTTTGGAAAAAACCTCTTGACCTGCTACTAGGTCTTAATAGACACTGACTGCTTAACTATGGCTCAACAAGTTACCTTTCAAACTTAGCTTCCCATCATGAACTGGCTGTTATCTGACCCACCAAGCACAGCAGCATTCCATTATCAAATGGAAATCATATAAATGATTGGCCTGAGCAGGCCCTGAAGGCACACATAAGTAACATGAAGTGGCCCAAATGATCATGATTCCATCCCTGCTACAGTCTTTTCTCTCCTAGCCCACATCTATGGCTTAATGGAGAGTTCCCTATAATCAGCTGCTAGAGGATATAAAAATAGAGACTGTTTTACAAATGGTTCTGCATGATATACAAGTACTCACTTAAAGTGGACGGTTTTGGCATTATATCCCTTCTCTGGGACATCCCTGAAGGACAGTGGCAAAAGGAAATTTGCCAAAAAGGCAGAATTTTGAGCACTGCACCTGATTGTTCACTTTGCATAAAAGGAGAAATGGCCAGATGTGTGTTTATATGCTGACTCATTGGCTGTGGACAATGGTTTCGCTGAATGGTGAATTATGTGAAAGGTAGAGGGAAGTATTATCTTATTATTATATTTATTTGGAGATTAAATATGGTTTAAGGCAATGGATATGGATGCCAAGTTGACAAAGGGTGGATTTTTGAGGCTTAATTTTATGTGTCAAAGTGATAGGCCATGGGTGACCAGATATTTGTCTAAACATTATTATGGGTATGCCTGTGAGGGTGTTTCTGGATGAGATTAGCATTTGAATCAGTAGACTGAGGAAAGCAGATTGTTCTTTCCTATGTGGGTGGGCCACAACCAATCCCTTGAAGGCCTGAATATAACAAAAAGTTGAGCAATGGAAAGTTTGCTCTCTGCCTTTGTCTTTGAGCTGGGATGTCAGCCTTCTCCTGCCTTTGGAATCAGACTCTAACTGTACCATTGGTTCTCTTGGGTCTCCAGCTTGCCAAATGCAGATATTAGGACTTCTCAGACTCAATAATGGAATGAGATTTTTTTTTTAAGTCTCTCTCTCTCTCAATCCATTTTACATGTAAGGTAACTTATTCAGAGATTCTAGGGATTAGGAAATAGATACTTGTGGGACCATTATTCAGCCCACCACAATATTTTTTGTTTTAGAAAATATCAGCCTTGAATTCATATAAAGTGTACTTCAGACATAATGATAGCATGGGTGACATAGTCAGATTGTGAAGGGTTCCAATGTTAAGTCATTAACTAAAGGCAGAATTTTACCAGAATATAAAGAGATAATAATAGTTTAAGGGAATTACATAAGTAGTTGTTACTGCATATTATAAAGGTGGGAAATATCAGACATCAGAACCAAGAAGGTAGTTTAGAAGTCCTTGAAATAGAAAAACCTTGAAATGACAAAGACTTGAAGTCATGTAACATTGGGAGGAAGAAAAAGAAAGGAATATGAGAGAAATAGGAAAGACCTAACTAAATTTGACAACTGATTAAGCTCAGACAGCAATGGCAAATTTTATGATGAAAAACTCCTGGAAGAGTTGGTTTGGGCATATAAGATGATAAATTCAGATTTAGGTAAGTATTGGTAGAGTATAAACAGAAATGTTTGCCATAACACTGATAATAAAGATCTGGACCTCAGGGAATATAGTCACTAGACATATAAAAAATTTTGTATGTAGAGGTAATAATTGAAGTCATGTGGGTATATGAAATGACAGAGGGAGGGTGATATATATATATATCATATTATACATATATAGGGAGGGAGGATGATATATATATATATATAATACACATATGCAATGTATACATATATATGCAAGCACATCTATATATAAGCATACACACACATATATAAACATATATATAATGTATGCATATATTACATTATATATTTGTTAGTATATATTATATGTATATATAATATAATGTACATATAACATACATATGCATATAATATGTGTATATATAATATACATGTATTATATACATCATATGTATAATGCATGTATATATTTATGAAGAATATAGACCATTTTACTTATGTAACATTCCTTTGCTGTAATAGAAAACACTACCTGAAAATGTGGGATGAACATAAGTCTATGTTGTAACACAAGCCCTTTGAAAAACAAGCAAAATTTGAGGCACCTGGCTGGCTTAGTAAGTAAAATATGCCACTTGACTTCAGGGTTGTGAGGTCAAGCCCTATGTTGGGCATAAAGCTTATTTAATAAATAAATAAAATTTTTAAAAATGAAAAACAAGCAAAATTTATGTTGTTAAAAAGAAATTCAGGCAAATATTCTCAAAACAATAATCATTATTACTAATAAGAATAATTATATATTTGTTAATTGTTATTCACATCTGCAAGAATCAGCCACTGTTCAGTTTTAATCTAGGACAAATATAAATATCCATGAGGACTACAGTTACACAAATATATTTTCAGATTCTACAGTGATTGGAATCATGAAATTAGTGGCACTCAGCTTCTTTAGCTCTGTAGACATATGTTTCTATCAATCAGCTTTCTCTGACAAATGCATGGTTACACTTTACCCAGATTGCCCCATTGTTTAAAAGGCTATTTAAATAAATTAACGTTCAGTTTCACCACTTTAGGGCATACTCTGAGTTGGGTGAAAAAACTATGTTAGTACATTATTTTATGCAATTTGTCTCTGGAGAGTATTCACCCAATCATCCTGTTCTTTACAGAGAGTCTAGAAAAAATGTGGATGCTCTGTAGAGAACAGAGTAAGAGCCAGTGCTATTCATGTTACCTGTGTTTATTCTAATTAGTTCAGATCCTGATAAAAAATAGTATGTTAATTGGACTTTCAAATACACAAAAATTGAATGTAAAGAAAGATGACTTCTGGGGGCTCCTGGGTGGCTCAGTCTGTTAAGCATCTGACTCTTGATTTCAGATCAGGTCATCATCTCAGGGTCATGAGATCGAGCCCCATGTCACTGTTTAAGATTCTCTCCATCTCACTCTTCCTCTGCCCCCCATCCCCACTTGTGTGTGTGCTCTCTCTCTAAAAAAAAATAAAGAAAAAATAAAGAAAAAAAAGTTAACCTCTGCTTGTTATTTTTCTTTTGCAAAAGACATATATTTGTTTATTACTAAAACTATTTTCATTTTTACTGAACAAAATACTTGAATTGGGTTGTGCTATTTAATATAATTTTTAATTGTGGTGAATATATTTTGCATTACAGATATTTCTCAAACACAAATTTGTAGTACAATCACACACAGTTTATTTCTATATGATCTTTATATTTCTGATTCATAATTGTTAATGGAATTCAGGTCAATGAAACAGTTACAGAGAGAAAGCATGTTATGTTTTTTTTCCAAATTTTCGTACTTACACATTGTTCTTTCTTGAAAACTGTTCACTTCCTCAGTATCATAACATTGAATTATTACATAACAAATTGAAAATGTTGGAATGCATAGCTCACATCAATCCACTTTTGCTTTATGTTATAATTTTCCTGCTTGACACTTACATAATTCATAACTGTCAACTTTATTCAAGCTTGTGACTTAAGGAAATTCAGGTATTATTACTCTCATTAATAAACAGCCACAGAAAAAAATTGAAAGTAAAAAGATGGAAAAATATATATCATGGAAATGGCAACCATAAGAAATCTGGCTATTTTAATATCAAACAAAATAACTTTAAAGGTTATTACTAGAGATAAAAGGGGACATTTTATAATAATAAATGGGTCAATTCATCAGGACTATTAAAAAAAATAATGCACCTAATAAGAAACTAACAAAATACATGAAGCAAAAATGACAGAAATGTAAAGAGAAATAGACAACTCAACAATATTAATAGGAGACTTCAACACCTATCTTTCAATAATGGATAGTACAGCTAGGCAGGATATCAACAAAGAAGGAAATAGAATGGGTGCCTAGGTATCTCAGTTAGTTAAGTGTCTAACTCTTGATTTCAGCTCAGGTTATGATCTAAGGGTCATAAGATCAAGCCCCACATCAGGCTCTGTGCTCAGTACAGTCTGCTTCTCTCTGTCTCCTTCTGCCCCTCCTCTCATGCTCTCTCTCTCTCTCACTACCTCAAATAAATAAATAAATATTTTAAAAGAAGGAAATAAAAGACTTGAACAAGACTATAAATCAACTAGACCTATCGATAGAACACCTTCACTCAACAAAAGCAGAATATGCATTTTTCTCAAACACACATGAAACATTCACCAGGATAGACCATATATGTGCTAGGCAATAAGACAAACAATATATTTTAAAGCATTTATTTTTTAAAAGATTTTATTTATTTATTCATGAGAGACAGAGAGAGAGAGAGAAAGAGAAGGAGAAGCAGGCTCCCCAAGGAGCAGGGAGCCCAATGTGGAACTCGATCCCAGGACCCTGGGATCATGACCTGAGCTGAAGGCAGATGCTTAACCATCTGAGCCACCCAGGCGCCCTAAAGGATTTAAATAATACAAAGTATGTTCTCTGACCACAATGGAATAAAATTAGAAACCAACAAAAGAAAAAGAAAAACTTGGTGAACTCACAAATACGTGAAAATTAAACAACACACTCCTAACTAATGGTCAAATAAAAAATTAAAAGGGAAATCAGAATATATACAGAACATCTTATAATTAAGGATAAGATATGTACAAATACTTGTACAGACATTTTATAAAAGAAGCTATTCTGGTATCAAAAAATTACAAGATAATATGTTAAACATTACTAGCCATTAGAGAAATGTAAATTAAAAGTATGAGATACCACTCTACAACATTAGAATGACTAAAATTAAGATGACTGATAATATCAAGTGCTGACGACAATGTAGAACTGCGGCTTTCATACATTGCTGATGGGTATGCAGAATGATATAGCCATTTAGAAAAAAACATCACAGTATATTAAGCCATTAAACATATACTCTACACATATATACTATATGTGTAACATGTTACACATATACATTATATGAACCAGAAGTCTTATTCTTAGTACTGTTCCCAAGATAATTAAGGCATAATTCCATGCAAAGATTTATGCACAGATGTTTATAGGATCAGTAGTTATACCAGCTACCTAAATGGAAACAGTCTGAAGGTCCATCAACATAAATGGATAAACAAACTAATATATTCATATTAGAGAATATTGCTCATCAGTCAAAAGAAAGAAAACATTAATATATGAAAAAGCATGGCTGGATATCAAAAACATTATGCTACATCAAAGAAGTGAAACAAAAAAGGTGAGATACTATATTAATTCATTTATATAAAATTCTATGAAAGACAAATATACAGTGCCAGGAAGCAGATCAGTGATTGCAAGAGACAAGTTTCCTGATGAGATCAACAGTGAAGGGCCAAGATGAAACTTTTTAGGAATATGGAACAGTCTTATATTTTGAATGGACTTGTAGCCATGTTTCTATTTTAATAAATTAGACTTTAATGTATACAATTAATTTTTAGAAAGCATGAAGTGATAGAAAATAGACATCATTTTATTTATGTGCCATTGGAAATGAATATGAAAGCAATTTATGTGTCTCTCAATCTACAAAGTATTTCTTCACATGAGATGATAAATTTTATATACTTTAATGGACTCCATCACAGATTATATATATATATATATATATATATATAACCAATACTCAGCTAAGGAACATAATATTGCTAGAGTTTATTGTTTGTTTGGTTTTCTTTTTTTTTTTTTTAGTTTTTATTTAAATTCCAGTTAGTTAACATACACTGTGATATTAGTTTCAAGTAGAGGATTCAATGATCCAGCACTTATATGTAACACCCAGTGCTCATCACAAGTGCCCTCCTTAATCCCCATCATTTATTTAACCCATTCCCCCACCCCCTTCCCCCTCTGGTAACCATAAGTTTGATCTCTAAAGTTAAGAGTTTGTTTCTTGGTTTTCCTCTCATTTTTATTCACCCTATGCTCATTTATTTTGTTTCTTAAATTCCACATTTGAGTGAAATCATATGGTATTTGTCTTTCTTTGACTGACATATTTCCCTTAGCATCATACTTGCTAGCTCCATCTGCGTTGCTGCAAATGGCAAGATTTCATTCTTTTTATAGCTGAGTAATATTCCAATGTGTTTGTGTATACACACACACACACACACACACACAAACACAACCTCTTCTTTATCCATTCATCTACCAATGGACACTTGGGCTGCTTTCATTATTTGGCTATTGTAAATAATGCTGCAATTAACATAGGGCTGTTTGTATCCATTTGAATTAGTGCTTTTGTTTTCTCTGGGTAAATACCCAGTTAGTGCAACTACTGGATCATAAGATAGTTAGTTCTATTTTTAACTTTTTGAGGACCCTCCATGCTGTTTTTCACAGCAGCTGCACTGGTTTGTATTTCCACCAACAGTGTAAGAGGGTTCCCCTTTCTCCACATCCTCGCCACTCTGGTGTGAGATATCACATTGTAGTTTTTATTTGTATTTCCCTGTGGTCAGCGATGCTGAGCATATTTTCATGCAATTGTTTGCCACCTGTATGTCTTATTGGAAAAATGTCTATTCATGTCTTCTGTCCTATTTTTAATTGGATTATTCATTTTGTGGATGTTGAGTTTTCTAAGTTCTTTATAGATATTGGATACTAACCCATTATCAGATTTGTCATTTACAAATATTTTCTCCCACTCCAAAGGTTGCCTTATAGTTTCCTTGATTATTTCCTTCACTGTGCAGAAGTTTCCTATTTTGATGAAGTCCCAATAGTTTATTTTAGCATTTGTTTCCCTTGCCTCAGGAGACAGATCTAGTAACAAATGGCTATGGCCAATGTCAAAGAGGTTACTACCTATATTCTCCTTTAGGATTTTTATTTTTTCAGGTCTCACTTTAAGGTCTTTAATCTATTTTAAATTTGTTTTTGTGTATGGTGTAAAAAAGTGGTCCAGTTTCATTCCTTGGCATGTAGCTGTCCAGTTTTCCCAACACCATTTGTTGAAGAGACTGTCTTTTCCCCATTGGATATTCTTCCCTGCTTTGTCGAAGATTGATTGACCATATAGTTGTGGGTTCATTTCTGGATTTTCTATTCTGTCCTATGGATTTAAGTGTCTGTTTTTGTAGTGTCTTGATCACTACAACTTTGTAATATAACTTGAAGTCTGAAATTGTGATACCTCCAGCTTTGCTTTTCTTTTTCAAAGTTGCTTTGGCTATTTGGGGTCTTTTGTGTTACCATACAAATTTTGAGATTGTTTGTTCTAGTTCTGTGAAAAATAATGGTGGTGTTTTGATAGGGATTGCATTAAATGTGTAGATTGCTTTGGGTAGTATAGACATATTAAAAATACTTGTTTTTCCAATTAGCATGGAATGTTTTCCATTTCCTTCTGTCTTCTTCAATTTCTTTCATCAGTGTTTAGTAGTTTTCAGAGTATAGATCTTTAATCTTTTTGGTTAGGTTTATCCCTAGGTATCTTATGGTTTGGGTGCAATCGTAAATGGGATTGACTCCTTGATTTCTCTTTCTGCTGCCTCATTATTAACGTATAGAAATGCAACAGATTTCTGTACATTGATTTTGAATTACTCAATGAATTATTACTGAATTAATTTACCAGTCCTAGCAATTTTTTGATGGAGTCTTTTGAGTGTTCTATATAGTGTATCATGTCATCTGTAAACAGTGAAAGTTTGACTTCTTCACTGCCAATTTCAATGCCTTTTATTTCTTTTTGTAGTCCGCTGTGGCTAGGACTTCCAGCACTATGTTAAATAATAAGGGTGAGAGTGGACATCCCTGTCTTGTTCCTGACCATAGAGGAAAAGCTCTCAAATTTTCCCCATTGAAGATGATATTAGCTGTGATAAAGCAATATATGCTCTTTGTTATGCTGAGATATGTTCCCTATAACCCAGTTTTTTGAGGGTTTTTATTGTGAATGGATATTATACTTTGTCAAATGTTTTTTCTGCATCTATCAGATGCATATGTATGTGATAGATGTAAAATTTTGTAAAATTCACTTTTTTGAAACCATCTGGCCCTGGACTTTTGTTTGTTGGGAGATATTTTTTATTACTGATTCAATTTCTTTGCTGGTTATTGGTCTGTTCAAGTTTTTTATTTCTTCCTGTTTCAGTTTTGGTAGTTTATATGTTTCTAGGAATTTATCCATTTATTCCGGGTTGTGCAATTTGTTGACATATGGTTGTCCATAATACTCTCTTATAATTGTATTTCTCTGATGTTGGTTGTTATTTCTCCTCTCTAATGTGTGATTTTAATTATTTGGGTCCTTTCTCTTTTCTTTTTGTTAAGTCTGGCTGGGGGTTTATCAATTATATTGATTTTTTCAAAGAATCAGATCCTGGTTTCATTGATCTATTCTATTGTTTTTTTCAGTTTCTATATCATTTATGTCTGCCCTAAACTTTATTATTTCCCTTCTTTTGCTGGCATTATGCTTTGTTTTTTGTACTTTTTCTAGATACTTTAGGTGTAAGGTTAGGTTGCTTATTTGAAATTTTTCTTGCTTCTTGAGGTAGGTCTGTATTGCTCTATTCTTCCCTCTTAGAACTGCTTTTGCTGCATCTCAAGGGTTTTGGACCACTGTGTTTTCATTTTCATTTGAGTCCTTTCTCATTTCCATGTATGATTTTTATTCTTTGATTTCCTGGTTGACCCATTCATCGTTTAGTAGCATGTTGTTTAACTTCAATGTATTTGTGGTCTTCCCAGTTTTTTTTGCAGGGGGGGAGGGTTGACTTCAATTTTCATAGCATTGTGGTCAGAAAATATGCATGGTATGATCTCAATATTTTTGTACTTGTTGAGGCCTGATTTGTGACCTACTATGTGATTTATTCTGGAAAATATCCCATGCACACTTGAAGAGAATCTGTATTCTGCTCTTTTAGGATAGAATGTTCTCAATATATCTGTTAAGTACATCTGGTCCAGTGTGTCATTCAAAGCCATTGTTACCTTGTTGATTTTCTGCTTAGGTGATCTGTCCATTGGTGTAAGGGGTTTTAAAGTCCTCTGCTATAATGGTATGATTGTCAACTAGTTCCTTTATGTTTCTTATTAATTGTTTTCTACATTTGGGTGTTCCCATGTTGGGGGCATAAATATTTACAATTGTGAGATCTTCTTGTCAGATAGACTTCTTTTTTATGATATAATGCCCTTCTTCATCTCTTGTTACAGACTTTCATTTAAAGTCTAGTTTCTCTGATATATGTATTACTACCCCAGCTTTCTTTTGACATCCATTTGCATGATAAATATTTCTCCATCCCCTCACTTTCAATCTGCAGGTGTCTTTAGGTCTAAAATGAGTCTCTTATAGGCAGCATAGAGATGGGTCTTGTTTTTTTGTTTTTGTTTTTGTTTTTTAATCCATTCTGAAATGCTACATCTTTTGATTAGAGCATTTAGTCCATTCACATTCAGAGTCATTATTGATGGTTTTGTGTTTATTGCAATTTTTTAGTTCTCTGTGCCTCCTGGATCTGGATATCTGTTTCACTACCCAGATTAGGGAGGTTTTCAGCTATTATTTCCTCAAGTTACTGTCTTCTTTTGTCTTGCTGCTTTTAAGACTTTTTCTTTATCTCTGTATTTTGAACTTTTATTTATTTATTATAGATTTTTATTTATTTATTTGAGAGAGAGATAGCAGGGGAAGGGGCAGAGGGAAAGAGAAGCAGACACCCCACTGAGCAAGGAGTCTGATGTGGGGCTCGATCGCAGGACCCTAGGATCATGGCCTGACCTGAAGGCAGATGCTTAATGGAATGAGACACCCAGGTGTCCCTCTATATTTTGAAAACTTAATTATAATATGTCTTGGTGTTGGCCTGCTTTTGTTGATTTTTATGGGAGTTCTCTGTGCCTTCTGGATCTGGATGTCTGTTTCCTTTCCCAGATTAGGTAAGGTATTAAGATTCAGGTATTATTTCTTCAAATAAATTATCTGCCCCCTTTTCTCTCTTCTGGGACTCCTATAATATGAATATTATTACATTTGATGGAGTCACAGAGGTCCCTAAATCTATTCTCATGTTCCATATTTTTTCTTTCTCTCCTTTGTTCTACTTCATTATTTTCCATTATTTTATTTTCTATATCACTTATGCTTTCCTCTGCTTCTTGCATCCTACTGCTCATTCCATACAGCCTATTTCAAATTTCAGTTATTACATTTTTCATTTCTGACTGATTCCTTGTAACATTTTTATCTCTGCAGTAAGGGCCTCCCTGAAGTCTTCCATTCTTTTCTCAAGCCCAATGAGTATCCTGATGATTGTTGCTTTAAATTCTCCATCAGGCATGTTACTTATATCTGTTTCACTTAGATCTCTGGCTGTGACCTTTTCTTCTTCCTTCATGTGGATTGAACCCCTCCATCTTGGCATTTTGTCGAAGTCTCTGTCTTCTCCTGTGTGTTAGAAAAGCCCATTATGTTTCCTGCTCCTGAGAGTAATGGCTTCATGGAGAAGAGGTCATATAGCATCCAGTGCCTGGCACTTCAGGGAGTATCTCTGGTTTGTGCTGTGTGTGCTCTGCTGTTGTGTTTTGGCTGCTCTTTCCTTCAGGCCAGTCATCTGCAGAGGCTCTCCTTGCCTGCAGTGGGTAGTGTTTGGTTGGTGGCCAGAATGTGGTGAGTTTTGTCTAGGTGTGCTCTGGTCTGCTTGGAAATGAGACCTGATACTACTTCCGGTAGAACTAAAGCCTTACAGAACTCTCTGATCAGGAGATGTGGTGTGGTAGGGGTTTCTGTTGGTCCTCTGGGGAAGAGCCCTGCCATACTGGGACTGAGGCAGGCTTGACCTGGAGGGGCAGTCCTGCCAGAGCACAGGGATGTGGGACTTGCTGTAAACAGGTCAGGCAGCCAGTGTAGGCCCTGTCCTGTTTCCCACACGTGGCTCTGTGTTTATGCTGAGGAGCAGGGGAGGGAAATGGCAGCAACCAGCTCCTTTGTTCTAGGGGAAGCATCTCCATGAATGCTACCTCTCAGAGAAGTGCTCCAAGAAGAGCAAATAATCTCCCCACTGTGCACCTCAGGCATTCCTCAGATCTCTGTTTTCATGCTCTCTGCCTCTGGTTTATTTCCTTGCCTTCTCTCCAGGAGCAGCTCAGTGCCCTGCATGTTCTATTCTTGCCAAGCCTGCCCACCTTTTAAACTCCAGTCTTTAAGCCCCACTGGTTGCAAGAACTCAGGAAAATCATCCCCTCTCATTTTCCCAAACAATGGCTTAGGGGTAATGTTTTCCTTCTGTGATCCCCTCTGAGCTCCTCTCTCTCTCTCTCTCTCTCTCCCCACTCCCCAACACCATGGCTCCCTCCTCTCCACAGCACCCACGATCCATTTCTCCCCAACCCATGTCTCTGCACTCCCTACCATCCTTGATGTCTCCTCTTCTCTCCAATTGTGGAATTTGTACTGTTGGTCCTCAGGTTGATTTCTGAAGTGTTTAGAATGATTTAATAGTTATCTTGTTGTGTTTCAGGGACGAGACTAGCCTAGGGTCCTCCTACTATGTTGCCATTAACTCCCATCTAATGCTGCTAGTGTTTTTAAGATCCTTTTGTATCTGGGTCTGAAGTGATCTCCATCCACCAGAGTAATCACTGTCCAGAATTTTTTGTAGCTCATTTCTTTTTCTTTCTTTATAGTTTTATCACAGTTATATATACCTAAAATATATGCTTTTTAGGTATATACTGTTATTACTCTTTAAGTGATGATCATAGAAATTTTAATATAATTAATGTCTAAAAGTAATCAATATCTTTAAACTTTTTCTTACAAAATACATTAGAGTAACTTAGTTCCAATGATCCCTATTTCCAAATTATGTTACTGCCAAATGTTTAATTTAATTTTATATTTATTAGGCTTTTATATTTATTTTAGTAATGTATACATATAATGTTATATTAGTTTCAGGGTCAAAATATAGTGATTCAACAATTCTGTACATTACCCATTGCTCATCATGAGAATGGCACTCCTTAATTGCCATCAACGATTTCACCCATCTCCCGACCTACCTCCCCTCTGGTAAAAATCTGTTCTCTATAGTTAAAGAGTGTGTTTCTTGGTTTGTCTTTCCCTCTCTTTTTTCCCCCTTTGTTTTGTTTCTTAACAAAGTGAAATCATATGGTATTTGTTTTTCTCTGACTGACTATTTTACTTAACATTATACTCTGTAGCTCCATATATGTCATTGCAAATGGCAAGATTTCATTCTTTTTATGGCTGAGTAATATTCCATTGTGTGTGTGTGTGTGTGTGTGTGTATCACCTCTTTTTTCTCCAAATTTTATTTAAATACCTGTTAGTTAACATGCAGTGTAATATTAGTTTCAGATGTAGAATTTAGTGATTCATCAATTACATACAACACCCAGTGCTCATCACAAGTGCCCTCCTTAAGCCCCATCAGCTATTTAACCCATCCTACTGCCTACTTCCCCTCCAGTAACCATCAGTTTGTTTTCTATAGTTACGAGTCTGTTTCTTGGTTTGCCTTTCTTCCCTCTCAAGTTCATTTGTTTTGTTTCTTAAATTCCACATATGAGTGAAATCATATGGTATTTGTCTTTCTCTGACTGACTTATTTCCCTTAGCATTATACTCTCTAGCTCTATCCACATCATGGCAAATGGCAAGATTTCATTCTTTGTTATGTCTGAGTAATATTCCATTGTTTATATATCACCTCTTCTTTATCCATTCATCAGTTGATAGAAATTTAGGCTCTTTCCATAGTTTAGCTATTGTTGATTTTGCTGTTATAAACATCAGGGTGCTTGTAACCCTTTGAATTAGTATTTCTGTATCCTTTGGGTAAATACCTAGTAGTGCAATTGCTCAATTGTGAGGTAGTTCTATTTTTTTATTTTTATTTTTTGAGGAAACTCCATACTCTTTTCCACCAGTACCATACTGTTTTGATTACTACAGCTTTATAGCATAACTTGAAGTCTGGAATTGTGAAGCTTCCAGTTTTGCTTTTCCTTTCCAAGATTGCTTTGACTATTCGGGGTCTTTTGTGGTTCCATACAAATTTTAGGGTTGTTTGTTCCAGTACTGTGAAAAATGTTGTTGGTATTTTGATAGGGACTTTCTTAAATCTGTAGATTGCTTTGCGTAGTATAGACATTTTAACAATATTTGTTCTCAATCCATAAGCATGGAATGTCTTTCTTTCATCAATGTTTTATAGTTTTTAGACTATAGGTCTTTCACCTCTTTGGTTAAGTTTATTCCTAGGGACTTTATTTCTTTTGGTGCAATTGTAAATGGGATTATTTTAATTTTTCTTTCTGCTTCTTCATTATATATATGTGTTATATATATATATATATATATATATATATATACACGATGCAACTGATTTCTGTATGTTGATCTTATATCCTGTGACTTTACTGAACTCATTCATCAGTTCTAGTAGTTTTTTGGTGGAGTCTTTATAATTTTCTGTGTATAGTATCATGTCATCTGCGAATAAGGGAAATTTTATTTCTTCCTTACCAATTTGATGCATTTCATTTTGTTGTCTAATTTCCATGGCTAAGACTTCCTGTATTATGTAGAATAAAAGTAGTTAGGGTGGATATCCTTATCTTGTTCCTGAACTTAGGGGAAAAGCTCTCAGTTTTTCACTATTGAGTATGTTTATTTGTTGTTCTTTTTCTAGCTTCTTTAGGTGTAAAGTTAGGTAGTTTATTTGAAATTTTTCTTGCTTCCTGAGGTAGGCTTGTATTGCTATGTACTTCCTTCTTAGAATGATTTTTGCTGCATGCCAAAGGCTTTAGACCACCATGTTTTCATTTTTGTTTGTTTCCATGTACTTTTTCATTTATTTTTCAATTTCTTGGTTGTTCCATTCATTGTTTAGTAGCATATTATTTAACCACCATGTACCTGCGGTCTTTCCAGATTTTTTTTTTTTTTTTATGGTTGATTTCTAGTGTCATCGCATTGTGGTTCAAAAGATGCATGGTATGACTTTGATATTTTTTAATTTGTTGAGACTGGTCTTATGGCCCACTATGTGATCTATTCTGGAGGGTGTTCTATGTGTACTTGAAAAGAGTGTATATTCTGCTGTTTTAGGATGGAATGTTCTGAATATTATCTGTTAAATCCATCAGTTCCAGTGTGTCATTCAAATCCACTATTTCCTTGTAGATTTTCTGTTTGGATGGTCAGCCCATCAATGTAAGTGGGGTGTTAAATTTCCCTACTATTATTTTGTTACTATTGATTAGTTCCTTTATGCTTGTTATTATCTGTTTTATGTATTTGGGTGGTTCCATGTTGGGTGCATAAATATTTATAATTGTTATATATTCTTGGATTGCCCCCTTTATTATTATATAGTGTCTTTCCTTGTGTCTTGTTGAAGTCTTTGTTTAAAGTCTATTTTACCTCATATAAGTATTGCTATTCTGGATTTTCTTGACATCCATTTGCATGATAAATGTTTATCTTCCCACTTTCAATCTGCAGGTGTCTTTAGTTCTGAAATGAGTCTCTTGTAGGCAGCATACAGATGGGCCTTGCTTTTTTTTTTTTTATGTGCTCTGTCACCCTATGTCTTTTGATTGGAATATTTAGTCCATTTACATTTAAAGTAATTATTGATAGATATGTATTTATTGCCATTTTGTTACTTGTTTTGTGGTTGTTTTTGTACTTTTTCTCTGATCATTTCTTTTCTTGCTGTCTTTCATTGTTTGCTGGTTTTCATTAGTGATATACTTGGATATCTTTTCTCTATCCTTTGCATATCTATTACTGGTTTTTGATTTGCATTTACCATTAGGTTTGTATATAAGATCTGCATATAGCAGCCTGTATTACTTTGATGTCACTTAAGTTTGAACCCATTCTTTACTCCTCCTCCCCTCCATGTTTTAGGTATAAATTGTCATATTTTACATCCTTTTATTTTGTGAATCCTTTGACTGATTTTTACCAGTATACTTATTTTCCATACTCTCACTTATGATTGTTCCTTTCCACTCCATGTGTCCCCTTTAATATTTCTAATAAGGCTGGTTTGGTGGTCTTGAACTCCTTTAGTTTTTGTTTGTCTGAGAAACTCTTTATCTCTCTATCTATTCTTTATGATAGCTTTGTTGAATAGAATATTCTTGGCTGAAAATTTTTCCCTTTCACTTTGTTTTGTTTTGTTTTCATGAAAAATTATCTTTTTACTTTTATAAAAAGAAACACTTTCAATTTATTCCTCTTTTATATATTTCAGGGTTACTTCCAGTTTTGTGGTTACAGAGAAAGGGATATCTCTAGTCTTAATAATCTTACATATAAATGAGAGTTTACCGTGAGATGAAAAACAACTCTTTGGATTTATCATGCCACTCTCCTCTGGCCTTCAGTGTTTCTGCTGAAAAATCTGCTCATAGCCTTATGAAGTTTCCCTTGTATGTTACTTTCCTCTTATTGCTTTAATTTGTTTTTTCTTTATTGCTACTTTTTGCCATTTTAATTACTATGTGTATTGCTATGGACTTCCTTAGTTTGATTTTGTTGGGGGATCTCTGTACCTCATGGAAATATCTCTATTTCCTTCCCCAGATTAGGGAAGTTTTCTATTATTTCTTTTAAATACACTTTCTGCCTTCTTTTCTCTTTCTTCTTCTGGAATCCCTATAATGCAAATGTTATTACCTTTGATGTAATCACTGACTTTCCCAAGTTTATTCTTGGTTTACATAATTCTTTTTTCTTTCTTTCTTTCTTTTCTTTTTTTTTAGATTTTATTTATTTGTCAGAGAGAGAGAGAAAGAGCACAAGCAGGAGAGCAACAGTCAGAGGGAGAAGCAGGTTCTTCACTGAGCAAGGATCCCAATTTGGGACTCAATCCCAGGACCCTGGGATCATGACCTAGGCCAAAGGCAGACACTTAACCAACTGAGTCACCCATGTATCCCTGCATAATTCTTTTTCTCTCATTTGCTCACCTTGATTAATTTCTATTACTCTGTTTTCCAGGTTATTAACTCTTTTCTCTGCTTCCTCTAGCCTGCTATTTATTCCATCAAATGTATTTTTAATTTCATTTATTGTGTGCTTCATCTCTGAATGGTTCTTTTTTTTATGTTTTCCATCTCTTTGTTAAGAGTCTCACTGATGCCCTCCAATCTTTTCTCAAATCCAGGGAGTATCTTTATGATCATTACTTTAAATTCTCTATAAGGCATGTTACTTATATCCATTTTGCTTATGTCTCTTGGTATGGTTTTGTCCTGTTCTTTCATCTAGTACATGTTCCTCTGTCTCCTCACTTTATCTGATTCTCTGTATCTGTTTCTATGTGTTAGGAAAGAGAGCTATGTTTCCTGCACTGGAAAATAGTGGCCTCATGAAGAAAGTGGTTATGTAGTGTCCCACTGTATAGTGTTTCTTTTTCACCAAAACCTGGTGCTTAAACGGTATATCCTATGTGTGATGCATGTGCTCTGCTGTTGTGGCTTGTTTGCTTTTTCCTTCAATCCAGTAATCCCAAATGGCTGTGTTTGCCTGTTGTGGGAAATGTTTCATCCCGTGGTGTTATTAGGCCAAGCTGGGGATGCCTTGGGCTTTAGTTTAGTCAGACCAGGCACTTGCCAGGGATGTGGTAGTACCAAACTGCATGGTTCTTTCCCTGTCTTGTCCCCTGAAAAGCTTTTGTTGGGGAAGGGGGTGCTGTAGCAGACCAGTTTTATGCCTCCAGCCTACTGCTAGGCCCTTCGTCTGACTGGTGTATGTGGTTATTTTTCCTCCTCTCTAGGCAGGAGTCACTTTGAAGTGGTGCTGACCACTGTAGGGGTTGCTTGCACATCGCCACACCTGTGGCACTTCCCTGTATGGGCTCTAACCAAGAACATTTTGGGGAGGGCCCACAGAAGCACAGTGAGGGGGTGGTGTTGTAGGGCATTGGTACTAGCAAGCTTTGAGCATCTTAGGAGGGGCCCTGAAGCACCAAGACTAAGCAGCCTGTAGTGTTTTGCAGAATCACAACACAAAGGGTGGTGCAGCAGGGTGGTGGTCCTAGCAAGCTTTGTGTGATCCTGTCCTCTGTGGCAGGGGTCCTGTAGCCCCAGGACTGAAGTGGCCCTTGTGGGAATACCACCATGGGTGGGGGTGGGGCATCAGGGCGATGGTACTAGTAGGCTTTGCACCCTGTGGTTCCTCTGTAGGAGGGGCCCTGACACTCTGGAATGAAGCTGGCCATCCAGAGGGATGGATTGGCAGAAGCACAGCGCATAAGGGTGGGGTAGCAGTGCTAGCAAGTTTGGTAGCCAGTCCCTCAGTTGCCTGTGTGTTTACTCTGGGGCATGGGGAAGAGAAATGGTATCTGCCAGTCCTTTGTTCCTGGAAGAATTCCCCAGTAATTTTTGTCCTTCAGAGACAGGCTCTAAGATGACTGAATAACTCCCTCCCATATGCCTTAAACACCTTTCAAACTGCTGCTTATATGGTATCTCCATGGGCTGTTATAGTGTTATTTTTTAAGGGTGGGACTCAGAAGAAAGGATCGGAAAAAATCTATAGAAACAACCACAAAACAAGTAAGAAAATGGCAATGAATACATAACTATCAATAATAACTTTCTCTGTATTGGACTAAATGCTCCAGCCAAAAGACATAGGATGACAGAGTAGATTAAAAAAAAAAACAAAACAAAGCAAAACAGCAACAACAAAACAAGACCCATCTATATGCTGCCTCCAAGTGATTCATTTCAGACTGAATATATCTGCAGATTGAAACTGAGGGGATGGATAAATATTTATCATGCAAATGGATGCCAAAAGAAAGCCAGGGTAGCAATGCTTATATTGGACAAAATAGACTTTAAAACAAAGACTCTAACATGAGACAAAGAAGGGCACTGTGTGATAATAAAGGGGACAAACCAACGGAAGGATATAACAATTGGAAATATTTATGACAAGAAATGGGAGCATCCAAATACATAAAATAGTAACAAACAAAACAATCAATTGAAATACAATAATACTAGGGATTTTACAATGAAAGGCAGATCATTTACAATGAAAGGCAGATCATCCCAACAGAAAATCAACACAGAAACAGCAGATTTGAATGACACACTTGACCAGATGGATTTAACAAACATATTCAGAATATGCCATCCTAAAACAGCAGAATATTCCATCCTAAAACAGTAGAATATATATTCTTTTCAAGTGCACATAGAATATTTATCCAAAGAGATCACACATTAGGCCACAAAACAAATCTCAACAAGATCGAAAAAATCAAAGCCATACAATGCATCTTTTCTGACTATAACACTATGAAACTAGAAATCAACCACAAGAAAAAAACCTGGGAAGACCACGAATACATGGTAGCTAAATAACATGATATTAAACAATAAATGGGTCAACCAAGAAATCAAAAACAAACATGGAAACAAATAAAGAAATGGTCCAAAATATTCAGGATGCAGCAAAATTGGTTCTAAGAAGGAAATTTATAGCAACACAGGCCTACCTCAAGAAGCAAACAATCTCAATAAACAACCTAATCTTACAACTCAAGGAGCCAGAAAAAAAAAAAATTACTAATGAAAGAAGAGAAATAACAACCAACAGCATAGAATTAAAAAAAAAAAAGTGTAACAGAATATTATGAAAACATTTGTGCCAACAAATTGGACAACTGAGAAGAAATGGATAAATTCCTAGAAACATATAACTTACCAAAAATAAAGCAGGAAGAAATAGAAAATTTTAATAGACCAATACCAGCAATGAAATTGAATCAACAAATTAAAAACTCCAAAAAACAGGGGGGAGGCAAGATGGTGGCAGTGTAGGGGACCTCTTTTCATCTGGTCCCTTGAATTTATCTGGATATCTATCAAACCATTCTGAACACACACGAATTCAGCCTGAAATGTAAGAAAATATATCTGAAAATCTATAAGCAGAAAAACGACTGCTTTTTGCAAAGTAGGAGGTGTGGAATCATGAATCTGCCAGGAAATATTGGAAGATAAACAGAGCAGGGAGGGAGCCTCTATAAGCTGGCTACCAGAAAGTGATACAACATCAGAATGCAAAATCAGAACCCTTAGGAATCTGCTCCAGTGAGAGACATCCCTTTTTGAAAGGGGGACAGTGGATGAAAAGGGCAGAAATCTAGGTGGGTCATTATGGTCTTAGGATCCCAGGAGACACAAAGAACAGGGGTGCCTGAACTGATAGAGTGCCCAAGCAGTGGAGCAGGGAAACTTGCTATGGTCAGTGAGCCCAGAAGGGACTCTTAGCTCAGGTTGCCATAAACCAAGAGCTGGTAGGGAGACCACTCTTTGCTGAGAACCCTGAAAAGGACTGGAATGTGCAAGCTGTTTATCATCCCTTGGGAGGGATGAAAGGCCAGCACCTACAACAGGGTAACAGCTCACAGGGTGGCGGTGGCCCCAGAAAGGACAGTAGGATGGCACACGGCCATGACCTGGGAGCAGTGGAGCAGGGTGTGCACTTGAGCCCACAACTGCTCAGTCACAAAGACATAAAGCACAATGACACTCATGGGCCCCTGGGACTCCTCCTGGGAGAATTGCACTGGGGGCGAACCACAGGAGTGTGCAGAGTTTGGTGCACACAGAAGAGGAGACACTTTGACCCAGAGGGTTTATTGATGAGGGGGGAACACAGTCTTGTGGCTCTGGGCCAGAGATCCTGTATGGCCATTTTTGCTTTGACCCTCTGAAGAGGTGCAGAAAGCTGCCAGGAAACAAAAGCAACAGAGATGACCAGCTCACATTGAACCCTTCCTCCTGACAAGGGGTGGGGCAACCCCGCCCAGGCAAAGACACCTGAGAAGCAGAATAGCAGGCCCCCTCCCCCAAAAGACAGACTGAAAAAACAGGTGAATGACAAGCCTATGGATCCCACAGGAGTGTAAAACTCCAGTACAAGGGGAAAATAATATATTGAACTCCAGGTGTTTCCTCATGACTCGTTCATCCTTCAGTCTAAAATTTTCCATTTTTTACCTTTTTCCCATTTCAACCAGATTATTATCTTACCAATTTATGTTTTTGTGTCACTTTTTAACTTTTTTTCCACATATACATTTTATAGATTTATGCCTCCTTCTAGTCCTTTTTTCACTCTATTCAATATATGTATAGGTTTTGTTTTCTTTGCAATTGTGGGATGTAGTATTTTCTAACACAGAGACCAAAATTCAATCAGGAACAAGTGAATCACCTTGCTTTGTCCACCCTGTGAGATTATAGTCTCTCCCCACCCCACTTTTCTTATTGTTTTCTTTCATTTTGGCTTTGTTTGCTTTTCTATAGTGGCTTCCAACCACTTTGGATTTTTTCTAGGGTGCATTCTGCTTTGGTTGTGGTTGATATTTTGGACTCTGTTCATTTGCACACCCATCCTTCCCTGGGCAGAATGACTAGAAGGAGGAATTCACAACAAAGGAAAGAACCAGAGGCAATGTTCTCTTCCACAGAGTTAATCAATATGGATATAAGTTAGATATCAGAGATGGAATTCAGGTTAGCAATTATAAATTTAATAACTAGGCTTGAAAAAAGCATACATGACAATACAGAATCTCTAAGGGCAGAAATGAGATCTAATCAGGCCAAACTTAAAAATGCTATGAATGAGACGTAGTCTAAATTGGATGCTCTAACAGCTACGGTCAATGAGGCAGAAGAGAGAATAAGAGATCTAGAGGACAGTTCAGTGGAAAGGAAGGAAGTCGAAGAAAAAGGAGAAAGACAACTAATAGCCCATGAAGAAAGACTTCAAGAATTTAATGATGCCTTGAAAACAATGTTAGAATTATTGGGATCCCAGACAGGGTGAAGAGAGAGAGAGGGCTAGAAGGTATATTTGAGCAACTCATGGCTGAGAACTTCCCTAATCTGGGGAAGAAAACAAGCATTCCTGTCCAAGAAGCAGAGAGGACCCCTACCCAAATCAATAAAAATAGATCAATACCCTGACATATAATAGTGAAGCTTGCAAATCTTAGAGCCAAAGAAGCTATCCTGAGAGCAGCTACAGAGAGGAAGTTCCTCAGGAATGGAAGGAGGAACATCAGAATAACATCAGACCTATCCACAGAAACCTGGCAGGCCAGAAAGGGCTGGCATGATATATTCAGGGTACTAAATGAGAAAAACATGCTGCCAAGAATACTTTATATAGCAAGGCTGTCATTCAGAAAAGGAGAGATAAAGAACTTCCAGGACAGACAGAAACTGAAAGAATATGTGACCACTAGGCCAGTCCTGCAAGAAGTATTAAGGGGGATTATGTAAGTGAAGAGAGACCCCAAGAGTAACATATACCAGAAAGTAACAAAAACAACCTACAGAAACAGGGACTTTACAGGCAATACAATGGCATTAAATTCATATCTTTAATAGTTACTCTGAATGTCAATGGACTAAATGCTCTGACCAAAAGACACAGGTATCAGATTGGATAAAAAAACCCATCCATATGCTGTCTTTAAGAGACTCATTTTAGACCTAAAGACACCTCCAGACTGAAAGTAAGGGGATGGAGAATGATTTACAATGCTAATGGACCTCAAAAGAAAGCTGGGGAAGCAATCCTCATATCAGACAAATTAGATTTTAAACCAAAAAGACTGTAGTAAGAGATGTAGAGTGACACTATATCATACTTAAAGGGTCTATCTAACAACAAAATCTAAGAATTGTAAATATCTATGCCTTCAACATGGGAGCAGCCAATTACATAAACCAACTAATAACCAAAATAAAGAAACATATTGATAATAATACATTAATAGTAGGAGACTTCAACACTCCACTCACAGCTCTGGACAGATCATCTAAGCAGAAGATCAACAAAGAAACAAGAGCTTTGAATGACATATTGGACCAGATGAACTTCATAGATATATACAGAACATTCCATCCTAAAATAACAGAATACTCATTCTTCTCGAGCGCACATGGAACTTTCTCCAGAAGAGATCACATACTGGGTCACACAAGAGGTATCAACAGATATCAAAAGATTGAGATTATTCCCTTCATATTTTCAGACCACAGTGCTTTGAAACTGGAACTCAATCACAAGAAAAATTTGGAAGGAACTCAAACACTTGGAAGTTAAAGAGCATCCTGCTAAAGAATGAATGGGTCAACCAGGAAATTAAAGAACTTAAACAATTCATGCAAACTAATGAGAATGAAAGCACATCAGTCCCAAACCTATGGGATACAGCAAAGGTGGTCCTTAGAGGGAAGTAGATAGCAATCCAAGCCTCTCTCAAAAAATGAAAAAAATCCCCAATACACATACATCCTTTGACACATGAATGGATATAGAAAATGTGGTTCATTCATACAATGGAATATTACTCAGCCATCAGAAAGTATGAATACCTACCATTTACATCGACATGATGGAACTGGAGGAGATTATGCTAAATGAAGTAAGTCAGCCAGAGAAAGACAATTATCATATGGTTTCATTCATATGTGGAATATAAGGAATAGTGCAGAGGACAATAGGGGAAGGGAGGGAAAACTGAAAGGGAAGAAATCAGAGATGGAGACAAACCATGAAAGACTCTTGACTCCAGGAAACAAACTGAGGGTTGTTGAAAGGGAGGTGGGTGGGGGGATTGGGTAACTGGGTGATAGACATTAAGGAGGGCATGTGATGGGATGAACACTGGGTGTTATATGCAACTAATGAATCATTGAACATTATATAAAAAATAATGATGTACTATATGTTGGCTAAATGAATTTAAATTAAAAACAAACAAAAACCTCCAAAAAACTAAAGTTCAGGATGGAAGGGTGCTTTAATATTTGCAAAACAATCAACATGATGTGTCACATTAACAAGAGAATTAATAAAACACATATGACTATTTCAGTAGATGCAGAAAAACGTTTGACAAAGTACAACATCCATTCATGATAAAAAAACCCTCTGCAAAATGGGTCTAGAGGGAATATATCTTATCATAATAAAGGGCTTGTATGGAAAACCCATGGTTAACATCATACTGAAAGGTTAAAAACCAAGAGCTTTTCTCCTAAGGACAGGAAAAAGACAAGGATGTCCACTCTTACCACTTTTATTTAACATAATAGTGGAAGTTCTAGCTACAGCAATTAGAAAACATACAAAAATCAAAGGCATCCAAATTTTAAGGAAGAACTAAAACTCTCACAGTTTGCAGATGACATGATAGTTTCTATAAAAAACCCTAAAATCTTGACCAAAAATCTAGTACAAATGATAATTGAATTCAGTAAAGTTGCAGGATACAGAATCAATGTACAGAAATTTGTTGCATTTGATACACTAATAATGAAGCAACAGAAAATAAAATTAAGAAAATGATCTTATAGGGGCGCCTGGGTGGCTCAGTTAGTTACACATCTGCCTTTGACTCAGGTCATGATGCCAGGGTTGTGGGATTGAGCCTTGTGTCATGCTCCCCACTAGCAGGGAGTCTGTTTGCCCCTCCCTCCTGCTCATGCTTGTTCTTGCTCTCTCCCTCAAATAAACAAATAAAATCTTTTTTTAAAAAAATAAAACAATCTTATCTATAATCACACACACACACACACACAAAAAACCCCAAAATATCTAGGAATAAACTTAATCAAAGAGGTAAAAGACAGGTACTCTGAAGACTATAAAACAGTGATGAAAGAAATTCAAGATGACACAAAGAAATGGAAAGACACGGTTTGGAAGAATATTGTTAAAATGTTTATACTACCAAAGCAATCTACACAAGGAAATTCATATAAAAATATCAACAACATTTTTCACAGAGCCAGAAGAAACAATCACAAAATTTGTATGGAACCACAAAAGATTTTGAAGAGCCAAAGCAATCTTGAAGAGGAAAAACAGAACTGGAGGTATCACAATTCCAGATTTCAAGTTCTATTAAAAAGTGGTAGTAATTAAAACAGTATGGTACTGGCATACAAATAGACACATATATCAATAGAAAAGAACAGAAAACCCAGAAGTAAATCAACAATTATATGATCAATTAATCTTTTATAAAGGAGGCAAGAATATGCAATGGGAAAGAGACAGTCTATTCAACAAGTGGTGTTGGGAGAAATGAATAGCCTCATGAAAAAAAGAAAAAGGAAAAGAAGAAAGAAAGAAAGAAAGAAAGAAAGAAAGAAAGAAAGAAAGAAAGAAAGAAAGAAAGGAAAGAAAGGAAAGAAAGAAAGAAAGAAAGAAAGAAAGAAAGAAAGAAAGAAAGAAAGAAAGAAAGAAAGAAAGAAAGAAAGAAAAAGAAAAAGAAACTGGACCACTTTCTTTCACCACACACAAAAATAAACTCAAAATGCATTAAGGACCTAAATATGAGACCTGAAACCATAAAAATCCTTGAAGAGAGCACAGGTAATAATGTCTCTGATGTTGGCTGTAGCAACATTTTTCTAGATATGTCTCCTGAGGCAAGGGAAATAAAAGGAAAAATAAACTATTGAAACTACATCAAAATAAAAAGCTTCTGCACAGTGAAGGAAATAATCAACAAAACAAAACAAAAAAAAAACCCAACCTACTCAATGGGAAAAATATTTGCAAATGACATATCTGATAAAGGGTTAGGACCCACAATGTATAAAGGACTTATAGAACTCAACACCCAAGAAACAAATAATCCATGGGCAGAAGACATGAATAGAGAGTTTTCCAAAGAAGACATAAAGATGGCCAACAGATATATGAAAAGATGCTCAACATCACTCATCATCATGGAAATACAAGTCAAAATCATGATGAGATACCACCTCACACCTGTCAGAATGGTTAAAATTAACAAATCAAAGCTACAATGACATATCACCTCACAGCTATCAGAATGCCTAAAATCCCCAACACAAGAAAGACGTGTTGGCAAGGAAGTGGAGAAAAAGGAACCCATTTCCACTGTTGGTGGGAGTGCAAACTGGTGCAGCCACTCTGAAAAACAGTATGGAGGTTCCTCAAAAAAACAAAACAAAATATATAACTACCCTATGATCCAGAAAAATAAATAATCAGAGCAAGGCAAATACCATATGATCTCACTCACATGTAGAATTTAAGAAACAAAACAAACAAGCAAAGAAAAGAGAGAGATAGACAAGAAACAGACTCTCGACTATAAAGAACAAACTGATGGTTACCAGAGTGGAGTTGGATCGGGGGATGGGGGGAAATGGGGAAATAAGTAATAGGGATTAAAGAGTGTACTTATCATGATGAGAAAAAAATAATTGGAAAAAAAGAAACTAAAAAGTCTCTCTCTCTCTCTCCCTCTCTCATTTTCCAGATAGTCATTTTTTTAATCACACAAATATCAAGTAATTCTATAATTTTTATAGGTTTATGCTAATTTCTGCTAGTTCCACAGAGCACAGCATATAAAAAGATGGAAGGAAGGAAGGAAAGAAAAGAAAGATAAATTTGTCTCCAAGTAAACTGTTGAAAACACCAAAAGTCAAGACAATTTCTAATAAGACCTACTTTTGGGAACCTATAAAATGTGGTATAATTATAAAAATCATAAAATTTCTGTTGTTCTTCCAGGAATTATTATTAAATTTCATTTCTTTAGTGATTTCAATATCTTAAGAAGTGATATAGTTTACAATAAATCCACCATCCTTTAAAGGAAACAAACAAACAAAAACAAAAAACTCTTTGTTTCTGAGGCATCTCTTCTCTATAACCATAGAAACAAAACAAAACCATAGAAAGTTAGGTTAAAAATATCAAGATGTTTGATTCCTTAGGATTTGATTTTCTTTACCTTCACCTTCACTTTGCCTTCAGATTCAGCTTTACCTTCACAGTCCAAGGAGTCTCAATACTAGTAGAGTATTTTTGCTTAAACACAAGCTTAATATTTCCAATTACATGGACACAGAAAGGACCTCTTCTTAAACTACTCACATTGGTCTCTTCTCATCCTCTTTACCTTGTTGCAACTTCTAAAAAGAGGTATTTTCATCTATCACCAGATCCAATTAAAAAAAAAAAAACCTTCCTATAGTTTTCTATCAATCAATAGCACACACATGCTTTGGTAACATATACTGTTTTACTACAAACCCTGACTTAAATATTTTAATGAAGCAAAGAAAAGCACACAGAAAATTATCATGTATGTATGTACAAAAATGAGGATTTCAGCATCTGCAAATGTACTAGTAGCCATAATGAGAATGAAGATCATAATCATTCCTGTCACAAAAGTGCTGTGAGCTGCAGGCCATGGAAGATTATTATTTGAAAGGAAAAAAATTAGCTCTTACAATGAAAGATCTCCAAGGAGACCACTGGAGTCATTACATCATTAATTTATCTGGAGCTCTCTACAAGTCCCTTGAGTTGCTATTACCTCATTTCCTCATTTGTCAAATGCAGATAATACAATCTACCATATTAAATAGTTATTTCAAGGGTAAAATGGGATAATAGGTGTTAATAATACTGAAATTATTGAAACCATTATATAAATGTAAGACATTACTGCTACTAGAATCAAGGTTTGTACAGAACAAAAATGATTCCAATAATGCAATTAAAACAAAGCTCCACCAACCCAAAGCTATCTACATTCTACAATCATAGATGCAGTGCTTAAAAATTTTGAATCCTTCTGAGTTGGCTATGGCAAAAAAAAAAAAATTTGATGTAATTTAACTGTTATTAGTGAGTTTTTAGTTTACAGATTATTTGTTTAGAAGTAGCAATTTGCTAAACACTAGTCAACACAAATCTATTTAGTTTGACCCACACCTACACACACTTTTGTATGGCCAATTTTTACCCTACTACTATATATAAATTATACACTTGTGACTGTAACTTCAGTCTATAACCTAAGAGATCCTCCTCTTTCATACTACCATCAGCTTATTTGAAGCTTAACATTCATCATATACTACAGATATTGCCTGTTTATTTGTTGACTTTTCCAACAAACTACAAAATACTTTATTACAGAGATTATGTCTCTCTTGTTCACCATTACATCTTTGTTGTATGGTACAATATCTGAAATATAGAAGGTGCTAAACAAATCTTGAAGGAATTATGAAAGAAACAAATGAGTATTATAATGCCTTTCTGCTGAGTAAAAAAATCCTATGTTCAGGCTTAGATAAAAATCCTATGTTCAGGCTTAAAGAGGTTCATGGGAAAAGATGGCAGAGGAGTAGGGGACCCTATTTCAACCAGTCCCCAGAATTGAGCTGGATATGTACCAGACCACTCTGAACACCCACGAAATCAGCCTGAGGTGTAAGAAGATAGATCTGGATCCCTACAAACAGAATATCACAGGAGGTTGGTTTCCAAGTACAAAGCGGGGAGCCGTGATTCCGCAGGCAGATACCTGAGGATAAATGGAAGGGAGAGGGAGCTGAGCCTTCGGGATCCTACACCACCAATGAGAGATAACCTCCCACGCTGGGGAACAGGGACAGAATTGCAGACCAGTAGTGATGGGGAAAGGACTTTAGGGCAGCTCCATGGACTGAAACCCAGAGCAGGGCCATGTGTGCAAACTAGGGGTGGCTGGTGGTTTTAGAAGCACAAAGGTAGGAGATGTGCCCTGACTTGGAGGCAAGAATTGGGAGCACTCCTGAGGGGTGCACAACCCAGGACACTGCAGTTTATAGCAGCACAGACAGAAACGGAGATAGTGTAGCCCAGAGAGTTCACTGAAGAACAGATTGCAATCTCTCTGCTCTGAGGCAGAGGGTTGGAAATGGTTCTGCTCTGACAGTTGGAAGAGACACGGAAAGCCACCTGGGAAAGCCACAAGAGAACAAAAGTCCCAAAAAATCGGTTTTCACTGAGCCCATCCCCCCCCAAAGGGGGCAGGGCAACTCTGCCCAAACAGGGATGCCTGAGTAACTGCAAGGCAGGTCCCTCCCCCAGAAGACAGGCTGGAAGAACAAGAGGCTGGCAACCATAAGGTCCCTAGAAAACAGGTGCATCTTGCTTGGGTTGTGGTCAATAATTTGGACTCTATACATTCCCTCAACCACCCCTCAACAGAATGACCAGGAAGAAGAACCCCCAAAATAGGAAAGACTCAGAGACTATGACTTATGCCAGAGATTTAAAAATGGATTCAGATATAACCAAGATGTCAGAAATGGAATTCAGGGTAGCAATTGTGAAGACAATAGCTAGAATGGAGAAATCGATTAATGGCAACAGAGAGTGTCTAAGGGCAGAAAGGAAAGCTGAACTGGCAGAATTTAAAAATGCTATCAATGGGGGGGGTGGGAGGATGGGTTAGCCTGGTGGTGTGTATTGAGGAGGGCACATTCTGCATGGAGCACTGGGTGTTATGCACAAACAATGAATCATGGAACACTACATCTAAAACTAATGATGTAATGTATGGGGATTAACATAAGAATTAAAAAAATTAAAAAAATAAAATAAAATAAAATAAAAATAAAAATTTAAAAAGCTGCAAGCACTCAACTGAAGGAAAAAAAAATGCTATCAATGAGATCCAATCTAATCTAGATAATCTGTTAGGGTAAGCGAGGCAGAAGAATGAATTAGTGATCTAGAAGACCAATTAATAGATAAGAAGGAAAAAGAGGATGCCAGGGAAAAACAACTTAAAATACATGAAAATAGAATCAGAGAAATAAGTGACACCATGAAACGTTCCAATGTCAGAATTATTGGGATCCCTAAGGGGGTGGAGAGAGAGAGGACTAGAAGATATATTTGCACAAATCATAGCTGAGAACTTCCCTAATCTGAGGAATGAAACAAACACTGGTGTCCTAGAGGCAGAGAGGACCCCTCCCAAGATGAAGGAAAATAGACCAACACCTCGGAATGTAATAGTAAAACTCGCAAATCTTAGAACCAAGGAAACCATCTTAAGGGCAGTTAGTGGGAAGAGATTCCTTATGTACAGAGGGAGGAACATCAGAATAATGTCAGACCTCTCCACAGAGACCTGGCAAGCCAGAAAGGGCTGGCAAGACATATTCAGGGCACTAAATGAGAAGAACATGCAGCCAAGAATATTTTATTTGGCAGGGCTGTCATTTAGAATGGATGGAGAGATACAGAGCTTAAAAGACCGGCAGAAACAGAAAGACTATGTGACCACTAAGCTGGCCCTGCAAGAAAATTAAGGGGGGTTCTATAAAAGGAGAAAGACCCCAGGAGTGATATAGAAAAGAAATTTACAGGGACAATCTATAAAAACAAGGTCTTCACAAGCAACATGATGACAATAAATTCATATCTTTCAAAGTCACTCTCAAAGTGAATGCCTTAATTGCTCCCTTGAAATGGCACAGGGTTGCAGGTTGGATAAAAAGATAGGACCCATCCATATGCTGTCTACAAGAGACTCATTTTGAACCTAAAGATACATCCAGACTGAAAGTGAAGGGATAGAGATCCATCTTCCATGACAACAGACCTCAAAAGAAAGCTGGAGTAGCAATTCTTATGTCAGAAAAATTAGATTTTAAACTAAAGACTGTAGTTAGAGACACAGAAGGACACTATCATTCTTAAAGGGTCTATTCATCAAGAAGATCTAACAATTGTAAATATCTATGCCCCCAACATGGGAGCAGCCAACTATATAAGCCAACTGTTAACCAAAATAAAGAGTCATAGTGATAACAATATGTTAATTGTAGGAGACCTCAATACTCCCCTCTCAGCAACAGACAGATCATCTAAGCAGAAAATCACCAAAGAAACAAGAGCTTTGAATGACACACTGGACCAGATGGACCTCATAGAACATTCCACATTCCACCGTAGGACAAGAGAACACTCATTCTTCTCAAGCGCACATGGAACTTTCTCCAGAATAGACCACATACCGGGTTATAAATCAGTTCTCAACCGATACCAACAGATTGAGATTATTCCCTGCATATTCTCAGACCATAATGCTATAAAACTGGAACTCAATCACAAGAAAAAATTTGGCAGAAATTCAAACACTTGGAAGGTAAAGACCACTCTGCTCAGAAATGTTTGGATCAACCAGGAAATCAAAGAACTTAAACAGTTCATGGAAACAAATGAGAATGAAAACACATCACTCCAAAACCTATGGGATACTGCAAAGGTGGTCCTAAGGGGGAAATATATAGCCATCCAGGCCTCACTCAAAAAAAGAGAAAAGTCCTGAATTCACCAACTAACTCCACACCTTAAAGAACTAGAGAAAAAGCAACAAATGATGCCTAAGCCATGCATTAGAAGAGAAATAATTAAGATTAGTGCAGAGATCAATGAATTAGAAACCAGAAACAGAGGAGATCAAATCAATGAAACTAGAAGCTGGTTCTTTGAAAGAATTAATAAGATCAATAAACCACTGGCCAGACTTATCCAAAAGAAAAGAGAAAGGACCCAAATTAATAAAATTATGAATGAAAGGGAAGAGATCACGACTAACATCAAGGAAATAGAAACAATTATTAGAAATTATTATCTTCAAGTGTATGCCAATAAATTGAGCAACCTGGAAGAAATGGATGCCTTCCTGGAAACCTATAAACTGCCAAGACTGAAACAGGAAGAAATTGACAACCTGAATAGACCAATAACCAGTAACAATATTGAAGCAGTGATCAAAAACCTCCCAAAAAACAAGAGTCCATGGCCTGATGGATTCCCTGGGGCATTCTACCAAACATTCAAAGAAGAAACAATACCTATTCTCCTGAAGCTGTTTCAAAAAATAGAAACAGAAGGAAAGCTTCCAGACTCATTCTATGAAGCCAGCATTACCTTGTTCCTCAAACCAGGCAAAGACCCCATCAAAAAGGAGAATTTCAGACCTATATCCCTGATGAATATGGATTCCAAAATTCTCAACAAAATCCTAGCCAACACGATACAACAGCTATATACAGAAGAATGAAACTCGACCATTCTCTAACACCATTCACAAAGATAAACTCAAAGTGGATGAAAGACCTTAATGTGAGACAGGAATCCATCGAAATCCTAGAAGAGAACAGTCAGTAACCTTTTTGACATTATCCACAGCAACTTCTTTCAAGATACAGCTCCAAAAGCTAGTGAAACAAAAGCAAAAATGAACTCTTGGGACTTCATCAAGATAAAAAGCTTCTGCACAGCAAAGGTAACAGTCAACAAAACAAAGAGGCAACCCACAGAATGGGAGACATCTTTGCAAATGACACTACAGATAAAGGGCTGGTATCCAAGATTCATAAAGAATTTCTCAAACTCAACCCCCAAAAAATAAATAATCAAGTCAAAAAATGGGCAGAAGACATGAACAGACACTTCTCCAAAGAAAACATACAAATGGCTAACAGACACATGAGAAAATATTCATCATCATTAGCCATCAGGGAAATTCTAATCATAACCACATTGAAATACCACTTTACACCAGTTAGAATGGCAAAAATTGACAAGGCAAGAAACAACAAATGTTGGAGAGGTTGTGGAGAAAGGGGAACCCTCTTACACTGTTGGTGGGAATGCAAGTTGGAACAGCCACTTTGGAAAACAGTGTGGAGGTTCCTCAAAAATTTAAAAATAGAGCTTCCCTATGACCCAGCAATTACACTCCTGGGTACTTACCCCAAAGACACAGATGTAGTGAAAAGAAGGGCCATATGCACCCCAATGTTCATAGCAGCAATGTCTGCAATAGCCAAACTGTGGAAAGAGCCGAGATGCCCTTCGAGAGATGAATGGATAAAGAAGATGTGGTCCATATATACAATGGAACACTACTCAGCCATCAGAAAGGATGAATACCCAACTTTTACATCAACATGGATGGGAATGGAGGAGATTATGCTAAATGAGATAAGTCAAGCAGAGAAAGTCAATTATCATACGGTTTCACTTCTTTGTGGACCATAAGGAATAGAATGGAGGACATTAGGAGAGGGAAGGGAAAAATGAAGGGGAGGAAATCGTAGGGAGTGACGAACCATGAGAGACTATGAATTGTGAGAAACAAACTGAGGATTTTAGAGGGGAAGGGGGCATGGAATTGGTTAGTCCAGTGATAGGTATTAAGGAAGGCATGTACTGCATGGAGCACAGGGTGTTATACAAATACAATGAATCGTGGATCACTACATCCAAAGTTAATGATGTATTGTATGGTGACTAACATAACATAGTAAAATAAATTTTTAAAAATGTTTAAAGAATTTTAGATATAAGGTTTAGGTTTTTTAAAATGATGGGAAGTCATTAACTATTTTGCCAATAAATGAGGACTCATGTACCTTTTTCTACATAATCAAAGATTATAATAAATTATAGTAGTATATATGGCATTGATTTTTGTGATGACTATGATATAAATTATTGAATGATTATGGAAAGAATGAGATAGCAACTACACTTAAACTAATAGATATCTTAAGAAAGAGGTGATGATTATGGTAAATTATAGGCAAAGATGGTGAAGAGAAATGGTTAGTAAAAAGATGAAGTTTTGAGTAGGAACATAAATTACTGAAAGTTATAAACAAAGATCAATAGCAATGAAGACAATGCAAACATGAATATAAATAATCACCCAGAAGCTTGTTTAAAGCCCCCAGCAAAAGAAGCATAAAACTGAAAAAGTAAGCCCTTGTGTGAGGGAGCAAGCTGAAGAGTACATTTAATTGAGTCTAAAGGCACACAGAAGAGGCAGGGAACAAAATTATTAAAATGCCAACTGTGAATGGTAAGGAAAGTGTATGAAATATTATTAAATTTTGTATCAAACAGTCATAACAGAGACTTTACCTCAGACATTCAATTAAACCTACATTGAAAACTATGTCTTGCTTCTCTACAATCAAATTTGGCCATAATTAATGAACTATCCTTGCTTTGGACTATTTGTGAAAGAGAGCTATGTAATTGGATAAATGTCTGGGCATAAAATAGATTTAATAGTGTGTGAGTCTATTAAAAATCACAACTAATGTATGTTGATAATTTTTCACTAAACCTTTTCCCCTGAATCCTCTATTTTTTAAAAATTTACTTTTCTTTCTATTTGATATCTAGAAGCAAGGAAAATTGCATGGTGTAATCTTAGTGTTTCTTCTAGTGCCATGATTCAATACTATATAAAATCAAAGATGTTTATGTATATGTTTCATATTAGTCAACAACCAAAAAGACAACAACTGCAAACCTCATTTTTAGAATTCATAAATTCCTGGAAAAAGTCTTGATAAATTAAAATGATTCCCAGGATACTTTTCAGAATTTGCTGAGATCTATTAGGAAAATTTTTTTCATAATAAAATATAAACATATTTTTTTATTATTTATATCCACCATCTAGTTATAGATTAGATGCAGAATTGAATCAAATCTAATATCTGCATACTATTTCAAATTTCTCACAGATTTACTAAATAATTCAAATAAAATAATATCAAGCAAAGCTTGTCATTTAATGACTAAAAATAATTTTACAAGCCCCAATTCCCTTATATATATTTTTTTACTTCATTGAATAACATCACATTTAATTTTTGAATAATTCAGTATCACTTTCTCCCTCCTTGTCAAATTGTCAAATTCATTTTGAAGACAAAGTGAGAAAATTCCTCAGACTTTTGCATGGAAAGAAATGCAAAGTATACATTCCATTTTGCACAAAACTGTAAGGAGGAAGCATGTCTTAGCATGTATGTAAAAAAAAATCTATAGAGGCAGTTGGTGTCTCCCTGCCAAGCAATATGGAGGAATATTTGAGGATATATAGGGCTAGTAGGTAAATATGTTTCCTTTCTATAATGTATTTCTGGGATATGATGGAGTATATGAGAAATTTGTCAAATATCCAGATTGCTTCTCACTCTTCTGAATTCAGGTGGGATAGACATTATCATCATAAGAACCCTAGGAAATATCTTTTTTATTTTATTTTATTTTATTTATTTATTTGACAGAGAGAGAGCAAGAGCAGGAACACAAGCAGGGGGAATGGGAGAGGGAGAAGCAGGTTTCCCGGTGAGCAGGGAGCCAGACATGGGGCTCGATCCCAGGACCCTGGGGTCATGACCCGAGCCAAAGGAAGTCGCTCAACGACTGAGCCACCCAGGTGCCCCCTTGGAAATATCTTTAAGGACAGTGTGAAAAAGTACAACTGAACTTTCTGCTATAAAATTTCAATTTTATCCTAGTTTACAAGAAGGAAATATGTTCTCACAAAGTTATTACTGCTGAGGTTTCCTGAGTCTAAAAGAAATACTGAAATTTCTAGCCATGCTAAATTTCCGTATACCAAATTTCTTTCAGAAAAAAAATACTTAAATATCAATGAAGAAATGACTAGCAAAAAAAGAGAAAGCAACAATATATCTTCAATTTTTGTTTAGGAGCAGGTATGTCACAGGTAGTTATGTCAATACCAACTAAAACAAGATTAAATACAAAACATAAGGAAAAGAATAATATAATTCTTATCTCTTAGTGATATGAATCATTTTTATGACGCCTGAGTAATGAACACTTATATAAATAATAAAATATTATTCAGCCATAAAAAAAATAAGATCTTGTCATTTGTGACAACATGGATGGACTTAAAGGGTATTACACTAAGTGAAATAAATCAGACAATGGCAAATACCATATGATTTCACTTATATGTGAAGTCCAAGAGACAAAGCAACACTTTTTAAAAATACATGTAATATATACATATGTGTGAGTTTTAATTATTTAATATAATAAGGCCTTTGTATTAGAAGTCAATTATGTGATACAGAATCCACACATGCTGTGATATCACCAGCAAAAAATAGGGAGAGGGGAAGGTGGACTGATTCACTCTCTAGGTTTGATCTCTAACAAAGGTACTGCACATTCCAAAAGGAGTTCCCAGAACTCAGGCCTAATTTAAACTGGCATTAATATCAAAGAAATCATCACAGTGAAAATATACTCAGGATTCCAGCTCCTGGTTAAAAATCGGAGTGATTTTTCAAGTCTGATCACAGGCAATTACAAAAGTTTTACCTGGCAGGTCTTACAGGGGAAAGCTGCCTTCCACACAACAGATACGGTGCACAGCCAATGCACTGCAGTTTCTGAAGGGAGTTTCACTCAAGTACTCAGGCCCCTCTGGCTGGTCATGATGTTCATATGTTTGTATTCCTAGCCAGGTGCCTTCTTTGCTAAGTCTCTTTACCTGAGGCCTTGGGCAGAGCTCTTCAGGCACTTCTGCTAAGGCCCCCTTAAGGGGAGAAGAAAATGAGGGGAAAACCTTGAACATACTTTTCCACACTCTTACTTAGTACCCAGTACTTTTCCACTCCTAGTTTTCTCTCCTTGTATCCCCATGGCCCCAGAGTGATAAAACCACCAAAGTTTTTTGTTTGAGTCTCTGTTATGGGTGAAATTGTGCCCCTCCCAAACTCAAATGTTTAAGTTCTAACCCCCAGTACCTCAGGATGTTTTGTACTCATAGAGAAGTTCTTTAAAGAGGTAATTGAGATGAAATTAAGTCATATGAGTGGGCCCTGATTCAATCTGATTGATGTCATAAGAAGAAGAGATTTGGGCACAGAAACTCACTGAAGGAAGACCATGGGAAGATGGTGTGGGGAAGGGGGAAGATGGCTATCTGCATGCCCAGGAGACAGGCCTTAGAAAAAACCAACCCTGCTGACACATTAATCTCAGACGTCTAGGCTCTAGCATAGTGATATAAAAGATTTTTGTTGTTTATGACACCAGTCTATGGTACTTTGTTATGGCTGCTATGTTCATTTGCTAGGGCTGCCATAACAAAATGCCACAGACTGGGTGGCTTAAACAACAGAATTTTATTTTATCATAGTTCTGGAAGCTGGAATTCCAAGATCAAGATGTTGGTGGGATTGATTCCTTCTGAGGACCCTTTCACTGGGCTTATAGATGGCTGTCTGTTCCCTGTATTTTCACATGCTCTTCTGTGTGTCTGTATTCTAATCTCTTATAAAGACACCAGTCCCATTGGATTAGGATCCACTGTAGTGGCCTCATTTTAACTTAATCACTTCTTTAAAGGCCCTATCTCCAAACATAGTCACATTCTGAGGTAATGGAAGTTAGAATTTCAATTAATGAATTTTGGGTGGACACAATTCAGTTCATAACAGCAGCCTTATAAAAACTAATACAGGCTCCCTCAACAGTAAGATGACTCCTCCCCCGACCTGTGCTGATCCACTTGACCGTCTACCAGCATGCTGTTCCTTAGGGAAAACTGGAACACAGGCTATGCTTTCTCCAATTTTAGCCTGTTGCTTGTACAATTGCAGTAAATGACTACAGTCTTGCTTATTACTTTCATTTTTGGCTTGTTGCTTTAACTGACTATTCTGACACCTGACATCTCAGCTCATTCTCCAGTTCAGCTGAGCTCTTGACATATATATCCTGGTTAAAAAAGATCCCAGATAGGACTGAAAGTATAAAAACAATGCCCAAATGTTCAGCTCCATACTAAAAGGGCCTGGCAGAGCTAACAAGATGTTCAGAACACAGTCATGGAAGGGTGGACTCAATGGAGAAACAGAACCAACCAAAAAAAGCCATAATCCCAACAACTGGCAATGGCTACATTAACTAGTAATTTGGAGGGGCGGGGACCAGAGTAAATCAGTGTGCAGGATATATTTCTAGAAGACACTCAGGACAGAGAGATTAACTCCAGAACCTATCTTCTTGTAGAGCCTTGTCATATATTATCACATTTCTCAGAGGTGTGGTGAAGAATAGCATGCCTTTGGGAAGGAAATGTCTGACACTGACATTTATTAAGAAAATAATCTATCTCAAATTAGTCCAATTTATTTTCATGAGATGGTAACTAGTGTTTTAAGTTATAGGAATTCCATGAATATTGCATTTCTGTATTTAAACAATGATTAGAACTAGGTATGTCATCATAAAATTTTGGGAAGGATGGCAAAGTGATAAAAAAAACTGGAAGTTTTGTAGAGTTACAAGTAGTTGAACATCCATAATCAAGAAGATCTGATTAAGGAGTCATTATCAAGCTAGAGATATTTTTAGGTAATTTTGTTGTGAGCCTTGTCCTATTAAATATTTTTATTAGTGACATGGATAAGGACATTAATAATTTTTGATCAATTTTGTGGAAAACATGAAAAAGAGAGGAAGAGCTGACATGTTAAATGGCAAAAATGACAATCAATAAAGATGTGGAAGGGCGGAGCAAGATGGCGGAGGAGTAGGAGACCTGGATTTCGTCTCCTCTCAGGAATTCAGCTGGATAGGGATCAAACCATTCTGAACACCTACAAACTCAACAGGAGATCGAAGAAAAGAAGAGCAACAACTCTCTGAACAGAAAAGCGACCACTTTCTGGAAGGTAGGATGTGCGGAGAAGTGAATCCGAGGCGATCTTCGGGAGGATAGATGGCGGGGGAGGGGCCTCCGTCGGCCGCTTCTGGCAAGTGATAGAGCCGCGGAGCACAAAATCGGAACTTTTAAAAGTCTGCTCCGCCGAGGGACGTCACTCTGGTGGCTAAGCGGGGGGTGGAACCCTCCGGGACAGTGTGGTCTCAGGACCCTCAGGGTCACAGAAAGACCGGGGGTGCCTGAGTGTGGCAGAGTTTCCAGGTAATGGAGCAGGGAAGCCGGCTGCAGAGGCGGAGCCCAGGCGCGGGCTCTCAGCTCGGGGTCGCCATAAACTGTGATCCGTGGAACAGTCGGGGCCCCTGCTCCTCCAGCAGGGACCCAACAAGTGGCAGATCCGGGGAGACTCACCTTCCTCCCCCGGGAGGAGCCGCGCTGGAGTGCACTGCAGGGATCTGCTGGGTTTGGAGACTCCACCCGGGGTCAGGTGCCAGAGATAGAAACGTGCGGTCACAGGCCGGGTGAGCACGGAGTGCAGCCGGAGACCGGGGAGACGGGAGTGACTGACGGCTTTTCTCTGGGGGCTCACTGAGGAGCGGGGCCCCGAGTTCTCGGCTCCTCTGGGGCAGAGATTGGGAGGCCGCCATTTTCACTCTCCGCCTCCAAAGCTGTACGGAAAGCTCACAGGGAACAAAAGCCCTGGAGAGCAAACCCGAGCAGATTACTTAGCCGGGAGGGGGCAAGGGCGGAGCAATTCCGCCTCCGGCAGAGACATTTGGAAACCACGGCAACAGGCCCCTCCCCAGAAGATCAGCGAGAACAGCCAGCCAAGACCAAGTTTACCGATCAATGAGAACAGCAGAACTCCAGTGCTAGGGGAATACTGCACATAGAATTCATGGCTTTTTTACCATGATTCTTTAGTCTTTCAAAGTTAATTTTTTTTTAACGGTCTTTTTTTCTTTTTCAATTTTTTTTCCCTTTTTCAACCAACATCTTATCAATCCCTTTTTAAAAAAAAAAACATTTTTATTTTTCATTTTTAGAGTCATATTCTATTCCTTCATAGTAGTTACCCATATTTTTGGCTTATATATGTAAGTTGTTCTCTCTTTAAAATTTTGAGATAGTTTCTTCTAACAGATTAAAATATACCCTAAATCTCTAGTATATGGTGTTTTCGATTCCCCTGCCTGATCACATCCTCTCCCCTTTTTTTTTTCTTTTTTCTTTTTTTAAATCCTCTTCTTTCTTTTTTCAAACAACTTCTTATCAATTCCTTTTATAAAATTTTTTATAATTTCCATCTTTACAGTCATATTCCATCCCTTCATCATATCAACCCTTATTTTTGTACATATATAAGTTTTTCTTTCTTTAAAATTTTGGGAGGCACTTTCTCCTAAAAGACCAAAATACACCACAAATCTAGTGTGTGGCACTGATCTATATACCAGCCTGATCATATTTGATCACATTCTGTTTTTTTTTTTGTTGTTGTTGTTGTTGTTGTTTTGTTTTGTTTGTTTTTGTTTTTATCTTTATCTTTTTCTTTTTCTTTTTTTTTCTTTTTCTTTTTCTTTTTTTTCTCTTTCCCTTTCTTTTCCCACTGCTTCAGGTCTTTTCTGATTTGTTTACAGTATATTTTCTGGGGACGTTGTTACTCTGCTAGCATTTTGTTCTCTCATTAATCTATCCTCCTCTGCACAAAATGACAAGATGGAAAAAATCACCTCAACAAAAAGAACAAGAGGTAGTACCGACTGCCAGGGACCTACTCAATATGGACATTAGTACGATGTCAGATCTAGAGTTCAGAATCATCACTTTAAAGATACTAGTTGGGCTTGAAAAAAATATGGAAGTTATTAGAGAAACCCTTCCTGGAGAAGTAAAAGAACTAAAATCCAACCAAGTAGAAATCAAAAAGGCTATTAATGAGGTGCAATCAAAAATGGGGGCGCTAACTGCTAGAAATAATGAGGCAGAAGAGAGAATCAGTAATATAGAAGATGAAATGATGGAAAATAAAGAAGCTGAGAAAAAGAGAGATAAACAACTACTGGATCATGAGGGCAGAATTCGAGAGATAAGCGATACCATAACACGAAACAACATTAGAATAATTGGGATCCCAGATGAAGAAGAAAGAGAGAGAGGGGCAGAAGGCATAATGGAGCAAATTATAGCAGAGAATGTACCTAATTTGGGGAAGGAAACAGGCATCAAAATCCAGGAAGCACAGAGAACCCCTCTCAAAATCAATAAAAATAGGTCAACACCCCGACATCTAATAGTAAAACTTACGAGTCTCATAGACAAAGAGAAAATCCTAAAAGCAGCTCGGGAGAAAAGATATGTAACCTACAATGGTAGAAACATTAGATTGGCAACAGACCTATCCACAGAGACCTGGCAGGCCAGAAAGGACTGGCAGGATATATTCAGAGCACTAAATGAGAAAAATATGCAGCCAAGAATACTCTATCCAGCTAGGCTGTCATTGAAAATTGAAGGAGAGATAAAAAGCTTCCAGGACAAACAAAAACTAAAGGAATTTGCAAACACAAAACCAGCCCTACAGGAAATCTTGAAAGGGGTCCTCTAAGCAAAGAGAGAGCCGAAAAGCAACATAGACCAGAAAGGAACACAGACAATATATGGTAACAGTCACCTTACAGGCAATACAATGGCACTAAATTCCTATCTTTCAATAGTTACCCTGAATGTAAATGGGCTAAATGCCCCAATCAAAAGACACAGGCTATCAGACTGGATTAAAAAACAAGACCCATCGATATGCTGTCTGCAAGAGACTCATTTTAGAACCAAAGACACCCCCAGATTGAAAGTGAGGGGATGGAAAACCATTTACCATGCTAATGGACACCAAAAGAAAGCTGGGGTGGCAATCCTTCTATCAGACAAATTAGATTTTAAACCAAAGACTGTAATAAGAGATGAGGAAGGACACTATATCCTACTTAAAGGAACTATCCAACAAGAAGATCTAACAATTGTAAATATCTATGCCCCTAACATGGGAGCAGCCAATTATATAAGCCAATTAATAACAAAAGCAAAGAAACACATTGACAACAATACAATAATAGCGGGGGACTTTAACACCCCCCTCACTGAAATGGACAGATCGTCTAAGCAAAAGATCAACAAGGAAATAAAGATTTTAAATGACACACTGGACCAAATGGACTTCACAGACATATTCAGAACATTCCACCCCAAAGCAACGGAATACACATTCTTCTCTAGTGTCCATGGAACATTCTCCAGAATAGATCACATCCTAGGTCATAAATCAGGTCTCAACCGGTACCAAAAGATTGGGATCATTCCCTGCCTATTTTCAGACCACAATGCTTTGAAACTAGAACTCAATCACAAGAGGAAAGTCGGAAAGAACTCAAATACATGGAGGCTAAAGAGCATCCTACTGAAGAATGAATGGGTCAACCAGGAAATTTAAAGAAGAATTAAAAAAATACATGGAAACCAATGAAAATGAAAACACAACTATTCAAAATCTTTGGGATACAGCAAAGGCAGTCCTAAGAGGAAAGTATATAGTAATACAAGCCTTCCTCAAGAAACAAGAAAGGTCTCAAGTACACAACCTAACCCTACACCTAAAGGAGCTGGAGAAAGAACAGCAAATAAAGCCTAAACCCAGCAGGAGAAGAGAAATCATAAAGATCAGAGCAGAAATCAATGAAATAGAAACTAAAAGAACAGTAGAACAGATCAACGAAACTAGGAGCTGGTTCTTTGAAAGAATTAACAAGATTGATAAACCCCTGGCCAGATTTATCAAAAAGAGAAGAGAAATGACCCAAATCAACAAAATCATGAATGAAAGAGGAGAGATCACAACCAACACCAAAGAAATACAAACAATTATAAGATCATATTATGAGCAACTCTATGCCAGCAAATTAGATAACCTGGAAGAAATGGAGGCATTCCTAGAGATGTATCAACTACCAAAACTGAACCAGGATGAAATAGAAAACCTGAACAAACCTATAACCACTAAGGAAATTGAAGCAGTCATCAAAAATCTCCCAAAAAACAAAAGCCCAGGTCCAGATGGCTTCCCAGGGGAATTCTACCAAACATTTCAAGAATTAATACCTATTCTTCTGAAACTGTTCCAAAAAACAGAAATGGAAGGAAAACTTCCAAACTCATTTTATGAGGCCAGCATTACCTTGATCCCAAAACCAGACAAAGACCCCATCAAAAAGGAGAATTACAGACCAATATCCCTGATGAATATGGATGCAAAAATTCTCACCAAAATACTAGCCAATAGGATCCAACAGTACATTAAAAGGATTATTCACCACGACCAAGTGGGATTTATCCCTGGGCTGCAAGGTTGGTTCAACATCCGCAAATCAATCAATGTGATACAATACATTAACAAAAGAAAGAACAAGAATCATATGATCCTCTTAATAGATGCAGAAAAAGCTTTTGACAAAGTACAGCATTCTTTCTTGATCAAAACTCTTCAGAGTATAGGGATCGAGGGTACATACCTTAATATCATAAAAGCCATCTATGAAAAACCTACAGCAAATATCATTCTCAATGGGGAAAAACTGAGAGCTTTCCCCCTAAGGTCAGGAACGTGGCAGGGATGTCCACTATCACCACTGCTATTCAACATAGTATTGGAAGTCCTAGCCACAGCAATCAGACAACAAAAAGAAATCAAAGGCATCCAAATCGGCAAAGAAGAAGTCAAACTCTCACTCTTTGCAGATGATATGATACTTTATGTGGAAAACCCAAAAGACTCCACCCCAAAACTGCTAGAACTCATACAGGAATTCAGTAAAGTGACAGGATATAAAATCAATGCACAGAAGTCAGTGGCATTCCTATACACCAACAACAAGACAGAAGAAAGAGAAATTAAGGAGTCGATCCCATTTACAATTGCACCGAAAACCATAAGATACCTAGGAATAAATCTAACCAAAGAGACAAAGGATCTGTACTCAGAAAACTATAAAATACTCATGGAAGAAATTGAGGAAGACACAAAGAAATGGAAAAATGTTCCATGCTCATGGATTGGAAGAACAAATATTGTGAAGATGTCAATGCTACCTAGAGCAATCTACACATTCAATGCAATCCCCATCAAAATACCATCCACTTTTTTCAAAGAAATGGAACAAAGAATCCTAAAATTTGTATGGAACCAGAAAAGACCCCACATAGCCAGAGGAATGTTGAAAAAGAAAAGCAAAGCTGGCGGCATCACAATTCCGGACTTCCAGCTCTATTACAAAGCTGTCATCAAGACAGCATGGTACTGGCACAAAAACAGACACATAGATCAATGGAACAGAATAGAGAGCCCAGAAATGGACCCTCAACTCTATGCTCAACTCATCTTTGACAAAGCAGGAAAGAATGTCCAATGGAACAAAGACAGTCTCTTCAACAAATGGTGTTGGGAAAATTGGATAGCCACATGCAGAAGAATGAAACTGGACCATTTCCTTACACCACACACAAAAATAGACTCCAAATGGTTGAAAGACCTCAATGTGAGACAGGAGTCCATCAACATCCTAAAGGAGAACACAGGCAGCAACCTCTTTGACCTCAGCCGAAGCAACTTCTTCCTAGAAACATCGCCAAAGGCAAGGGAAGCAAGGGCAAAAATGAACTATTGGGACCTCATCAAGATAAAAAGCTTTTGCACAGCAAAGGAAACAGTCAACAAAACCAAAAGACAACTGACAGAATGGGAGAAGATATTTGCAAATGACAGATCAGATAAAGGGCTAGTATCCAAAATCTATAAAGAACTCATCAAACTCAACACCCAAAGAACAAAGAATCCAATCAAGAAATGGGCAGAAGATATGAACAGACATTTTTCCAAAGAACACATCCAAATGGCCAACAGACACATGAAAAAGTATTCAATATCACTCGGCATCAGGGAAATCCAAATCAAAACCTCAATGAGATACCACCTCACACCAGTCAGAATGGCTAAAATTAACAAGTCAGGAAACGACAGATGTTGGCGGGGATGCGGAGAAAGGGGAACCCTCCTATACTGTTGGTGGGAATGCAAGCTGGTGCAGCCACTCTGGAAAACTGTATGGAGGTTCCTCAAAAAGTTGAAAATAGAGCTACCATATGATCCAGCAATTGCACTACTGGGTATTTACCCCAAAGATACAAAAGTAGGGATCCGAAGGGCTATGTGCACCCCGATGTTTATAGCAGCAATGTCCACAATAGCCAAACTGTGGAAAGAGCCAAGATGTCCATCAACAGATGAATGGATAAAGAAGAAGTGGTATATATATACAATGGAATATTATGCAGCCATCAAAAGGAATGAGATCTTGCCATTTGCAATGACGTGGATGGAACTGGAGGGTATTATGTTGAGTGAAATAAGTCAAACAGAGAAGATATGTATCATATGATCTCACTGATATGAGGAATTCTTAATTGTAGGAAACAAACTGAGGGTTGCTGGAGTGGGGGGTGGGGTGGGAGGGATGGGGTGACTGGGTGGTAGACACTGGGGAGGGTATGCGCTCTGGTAAGCGCTGTGGATTGTGCAAGACTGTTGAATTTCAGATCTGTACCTCTGAAACAAATAATGCAATATATGTTAAGAAAAAAACAAAAAGAAAAAGAAGAAGGTAGTGGGAGGGGAAGAATGAAGTGGGGGAAATCGAAGGGGTAGACGAACCATGAGAGACGATGGACTCTGTAAAACAAACAGGTTTCTGGAGGGGAGGGGGGTGGGAGGATGGGTTAGCCTGGTGGTGGGTATTGAGGAGGGCACATTCTGCGTGGAGCACTGGGTGTTATGCGCAGTGAATCATGGAATACTTCATCTAAAACTAATGATGTAATGTATGGGGATTAACATAAGAATAAAAAATAAATAAATAAAGATGTGACAGTGGCTAAATCTAACAAGGTAAAATTTAACAGAAATAAATGTAAAGTTATGTATTTGAGTCTAAAACCTACACAAATTGAAAGAGATAAGACTTATTTTGTTTATGTGACCAAAAGAATTCTCCAGCTTATTGCCTCAAAGAAATAAATTTAAAAAGAGATATGATCGATGTTTCCATATTAAAATAAAAAATAATTATGTATGAAAGATTCTATTTATTCTGTGTTATCTGTACAACAAAACTAAGACAAGTGAGTAGAATTTAAAGGGATAAAGAATGGGCTAAATAAAAAGCAAAGTTTTCTAATAGCCCAGATTTTCAAAAATAGCATTTTTAAAGAGGTAATGAGTTCCCCTTCACTGGAATTGTTCAAGCTGAAGATTAATAATGAGGTATGATAAATTTAATAACCATATATCTGCATTAGTTTAGGAATGGCTTAATTCAATAAAGAATTAGATACACTCTAGGATTTGACTAATTCAAGAAACTTTCTGAAAACAATAACCTTTTTATATGTGACAAGACTTCTATTTTGAATAGAATGATTTTAAGGCAAGAGTAGCTAACGGCCCAAGCAATTAGGGATAATAAAATCCCATTATGATAATTCATGTTTCTATGACTCAACTGAGCTGTAAAACAAATTTTCTGGCATAAATATTACATAAAAAACAGAGGTCATCTCACAAAAAAGTCATAAATAATAGCAACTTAGTCAACTGTAATGAGAAAGTCATATACATAATATTTTGTACTTCTCTCTCTCTTTTTTTTTTTTTTAAGATTTGGGAAGTACTTTATTTGATCATGTGACACCATATAACAACCAGATTTACAGAAGCCTAACCACAGTATAGATTTGAATAGGGACGATGCCTCAGAAATAGCAGTCTTAGTGATTCAAGTACTGACCTTTATTTGATAAAGGAAAACAGTTTTGATGACTAATTTACCAGAGTTTTAAAATGCAATTTTATACAGTTGTTTTTTTTTTTTTTAAGATTTTATTTATTTGACAGAGAGAGACACAGTGAGAGAGGGAACACAAGCAGGGGGAGTGGGAGAGGGAGAAGCAGGCTTCCCACCAAGCAGGGAGCCCGATGCAGGGCTCGATCCCAGGACCCCGGGATCATGACCTGAGCCGAAGGCAGACGCTTAACGACTGAGCCACCCAGGCGCCCCTACAGTTGTTTTCTTAAAAGAACTACTGTTTTGAACCACAATAAACAAGGTACAGTTTATTCACATAAAGAAACTGCCATTGAAAACATGTTTAAAAATTCCCATCTCACTCCATTTTTCGCTTCTCAGCACTGCAATGCTTCATTCCATCATCATGCTGAATTCCTCAGCATCTTCCATACCATTTCCAAGGGAATCCCTGGGAAGTAGCAAATGTCTGCCTTCCTTTAGAAAGACACAGATAACCTGGAATTTTTCTTACCACATGCTCCAATGTTCCTACAACTTGCACTTTCTGCTCTTCTGAAATAAGCTTCTTTTTGGCACAGCAGAAAAAACATGGCACGAGGAATCTGAAAACCTAGATTCTGGGCCCAGCTATGTCATAAGAGAATAATCCTAAACAAGTCATGAAACTTCCCCAGCCCTCTGTTCTTAACTGCAAAAAATAAGTCATATTCTTTCAGTCCTTTATTATCATTTATCCTCACAGTAACCGTTAGATTTAAATAAGGCAGCATTATACTCATTTCATAGAGGAAATTCAGTCTCAAAGAGGTTACACAATCTACTCAAGATCCCACAGGTGGTAATAAGACAACATACACATCTTTTAGTAGTGACAGCAAGATCGCATAGGTGTTAATAAGACACAGCTAAACTTAGATGATCTCACTCAAGACCCTAGTACTGGTACACACTGTACTCATAAGTTGGTTCAATGGATGAAGCAGCAGTTTCCCAGGTCCCTTCCAATATTCAAATTTTAAACTTCTTGCAATTTTTTCCTCCCTTTCAACCAGCATTTAAATTAGAAAGCATATATATAGTTCATCACTAAATTTCATTTACCATGGTTCTGTGATTTAACCCTTCTTTATAATTTTCTTATATTTCTATATTAAATCCAGAGAAGTGACTTTTTTTTCTGATAGCTCCCACAACTGCCTGCCTCTCTGAAAGCTTTTGGATCTACCTGTTGTCAAAACAGAGATTGCTAAAATTTTGTAAATACCAATTCCTTTTTATAATTTTAAGAAGTCATTCCATACTTAAATAAAACAGTTCAAAACAAGAGAAGTCCTCGCTCTTATTCCCTGTAATAATAAAATGTACTTTCTATTGATTTTGTATCCACTTTCCTGTCTGCTTTCTTTTGGGAAATACTGTTATCCTACCTCGCTGTCAAGTCTCCCTCTCCCTAACAAGAAAATACCGCAGTCCTAAGAGTTAGGAAACCTCTTACTTTCACAATTCCATAGGAAGAATAAATTAACCACCTAAATTGGATGGCGAAACTTTGAATGTTAAATGAGAGATTTGGGACATTTCCCAAGAGGCCATATGACCAGTCTAAAAGCTGATGATATGATTTGCCTAAAATTACACTTTAAGTTTTTTATCATAAATTTATATATGTGCTGATTAGTCTTGCTGATATTACCTATGACCATATACCTAAACCAAATTAAACTTCACAAGAAACAAAATTCATTCTATCAGCAATCCTGAAAATTCAGCAAAACCCAATAAATCGTACGCTCTCTCAAGAAGGGAGCTTTAAACATTCAGTAATTTGTATAATTTAACATGCTGAAAATGAGAAACTAAACAGGGCATGGGAACGGGGACTACATACAGGAAAAGTAATTTCAAAATTTTCTTCATTTTGATGGTATCACTTTCTTGTCTTCAGGAGGGAAGATTCTGACTTCAAAAGTAACAAAATATTTGAGAAGGGATTTTACATCTTTCTGTTCTAGATAGTATTCTTCTGCTATTTTCTCAGCAGTCCATGTTTCTGGATAAAGTTTATAATTATTGAGAAGTGTCAATGCCTCTACAATGGAAATTTTGCCTTTGGGAATGTTCTTGATACTCATCATGTTAAAGTCACGGCCTTTTGCCAATCTGAACTCCTTTGGCTCTTGACGTGTTCCACCATCTTTTACCTGCAGAGAAGACACCGGATCTTTGGAATCAACATACACATCTTTTAGTAAAGACAGCAGTTTGTCATCTTTTCTAGCAATTTCTTCCTTAATTTCTGGATGGCAGCTCATCTGTCTCGCAGGAGGCTCTTGGTGGAGGGGTGCCTGGGAGCCGGAAAGGGCTTCATCTTGCTGATTTCCAGTTCCGCCTGGCTCTCTAGGTTGAAATTCCTGATTGCGCGAGACACCGAGGCCCCCATCTCCTTACAACATGATGTCCTCTGCTTCTTGCTGCACGTGGGAAAAAACCTTTGTACTTCTCTTTTAAATTGCTCTTAAGAAAAGTGATTGTATGGTGACTAACATAACATAATAAAATTAAAAAAATAAAATGTTTCATTTGCCACACATCAAAAAAAAATAGTGATAGTAAAAATAACACTAGGGAATTCAGTGTCTTTCTTCAATGACTTATAAAATCTGTCTCGGTTTACTAGTAAAAAAAATATTTTATACTTAAAGTGCAGTGCAAAAAACCTTGATTTTCATATTGCAGTATCTACATTTTTTTCTCTCTCTTTTAGAAAAGCAATGAAATTCAAATTCCCACCCCTGGAATATAGCTGCCACTTTTTAAATTGAAGTAAAATTCACATAATGAAAATTCACCATTTTGAAGTGTTCAGTTAAAAAAAAAGACAAAATAAAAAATAAAGTGTTCAGTTCAAGTGGCTTCTAGACTTTCACAGTGTTGTACAGTTATTACCACTACCTAATTCCAGAATATTTTTTTCATCCCCCCCCCCCCAAAACAACCCATACCCATTAAGCAGTCATTTTCCATTCATCCTTCCTTCCAACCTTAGTGATCACTAATTTGTTTTCTGTCTTTATGGATTTGCCTATTCAGGATATTATATACAAATGGAATCACATATGTGGCTTTTTGTGTCTGACTTATTTCCCTTAATATATTTTTTTAAAGGTTCATCCATGTTGTAGCATGTATCAAATATTTCATTCCTTCCTGTGATTAAATAACATACCATTGTATAGATATACTACATTTTCTTCATCCATTCATCAGTTTATGGACGTTTGAATTGTTTCTACATTTTTGTTATGGTAAATAGTACTATTATGTACTATTATAAGTTTTTTTTTTTTTTTGAAGATAGGTTTGTAATTCTTGGGGACTATATAAGTTTTATAAGACTGCTGTAACAAAGTACTACAAACTGGGTGGCTTAAGCAATAAATTTTTTTTCTTAAAATTCTGGAGGCTAGATGTCAGTGATCTAGGTATCATCAGACTTGGTTCCTTTTGAGGGTTATGAGGAAGAATCTATTCCATGATTCTTTCCTAGTTTCTGGTGGTCTGGCAATCTTTGGCATTCCTTAGCTTGTAGAAACATCACTCCAATCTCTTCCTTCATTTCACATGTTATTCTCCCTGTCTGCTTGTCTGTGTCCAAGTTTTCCCTTCTTATAAGGATACAAGTCATATTGGTTTAGGACCCATTTTAACTTGGTTACATCTGTACAAACCTTTTCTCCAAATAAGGTCACATTCTGATGTACTGGGGGTTAAGACTCCAACATAAGTACATACTTAGGAGTAGAATTTCTGATTTATATGTTAATTCTGTGTTTAACTTTTTAATGATTCAGCAGCAATGTATGAAAATTTTAAGTTTTTCATGTTGTCAACACTTAGGACTTTTCTTTTTTAAAAAAATTATAGCCATTCCATATTTGTCACTTTTTATAACATTACATATAGATGAAATTCAAATATTCATACAGATGATAAAGTTAATATATCATCATCAATAGTGGAAACATATAGAAACCAATAGTGACTAGCACATTCTTCTCTGAACATCAATATTTTTCAGACTCTTCTATGCATAGATTAGTGTACAGAAAATAGACTTACACTTATTTTTTACAGTATAAATACATCATTGGATGGTTAGAAATAATTACCAATAAAATTATTACTCATTTAAAAATTATTTCACTGTAATTTCTTTGAAAAATCTTGTAATATGGGGTTTTCTATGTGAAAATATATCATTAATATCAATTTTTTATAAAGATTTTTATTTATTTATTGAGAAAGAGAGAATGATAGAGAGAGAGCATGAGAGGGTGGAGGGTCAGAGGGAGAAGCAGACTCCCTGCTGAGCAGGGAGCCTGATGTGGGACTCGATCCTGGGACTCCAGGATCATGACCTGAGCCGAAGGCAGTTGCTTAACCAACTGAGCCACCCAGGCTCCCTAATATCAATTTTTGAGTGTGGATTTCCATCTAATTTTTAGAAGGGTACTGAAAAGCCTAATTAATTTCTCCCCCAGATCTCATTTAAGCTGTGCTAATGGGTCTTCTCCTATTATACAAAATTGATACAAGTAATGTGAAAGTTAAGAGCATTTCTCTTTAATCCTTGAATAAGAATTATGACAATGGGGAACAACAAGATGTTTGTATTAACATAAATAGTACTGTAATAGTAATAAAACACAATGTATGAGAAAGTAGACAAGTCAGAACTTGGTTCATGATTCTCAGTACTCTACCCTATTAATATACCATATTTTATGCCCAGCTTTACAGTTAACAAATAGATAAAAGCAATATTTCAATCTATATACAGCAAACCTACTTGCATGTAAATTTGCACACCACATCTTCTTTATCCATTCATCCATCAATAGACCTCTGGGCTCTTCCCATATTTAGGCAATTGTGGACATTCTGCTATAAACATTGGGGTGCATGTGCCACATAGAAACACTTTTTATGTGTCCTTTGGATAAATACCTAGTAGTGCAATTGCTGGGTCACAAGGTAGTTCTATTTTTAACTTTTTGAGGAACCTCCATACTGTTTTCCAGAGTGGCTGCACCAACCTGCATTCCCAAAAAACAGTGTAAAAGTGTTCCCCTTTCTCTGCATCCTCACCAACATCTGTTGTTTCCTGAGTTCATTTTTGCCATTCTAACCGGTGTGAGGTGGTATCTCATTGTGGTTTTGGTTTGTATTTCCCTGATGCCAAGTGATGTTGAGCACTTTTTCATGTGTCTGTTAGCCATTTGCATGTCTTCCTTGGAGAAATATCTGTTCATGTCTTCTGCCCATTTCTTGACTGGATTTTGTTTTGTTTTGTTTTTTGGGTGTTGAGTTTGATAAGTTCTTTATAGATTTTGGATACTAGACCTTTATCTGATAAGACATTTGCAAATGTCTTCTCCCATTCCATAGGTTGCCTTTTAGTTTTGTTGACTGTTTCCTTTGCTGTGCAAAAGATTTTTATCCTGATGAAGTCCCAATTGTTCATTTTTGCTTTAGTTTCCCTTGTCTCTGGAGACGTGTCTAGCAAAAAGTTGCAACAGCCAAGGTCAAAGAGATTGCTGCCTGTATTCTCCTCTAGGATTTTGATTGTTTCCTGTCTCACATTTAGGTCTTTCATCCATTTTGTATTTATTTTTGTGTATGGTGTAAGAAAATGGTCCGGTTTCATTCATCTGCATGTGGCTGTCCAGTTTTCCCAACACCATTTGTTGAAGAGAGTGTCTTTTTACAATTGGATATTTTTTCCTGCTTTGTCAAAGATTAGCTGACCATACAGTTGTGGGTCCATATCTGGATTCTTTATTCTGTTCCATCGATCTATGTGTCTGCTTTTGTGCCGGAACCATCCTGTCTTGATGATTACAGCTTTGTAATACTGCTTGAAGTCCGGGATTGTGATGCCTCTTGCTTGGCTTTTCTTTTTCAACATTATTTTGGCTATTTGGGATCTTCTGCAGTTCCATACAAATTTTAGGATTGTTTATTCTAGCTCTGTGAAAAATGCTGTTGTTATTTTTATCAGGATTGCTTTGAATGTGTAGATTGCCTTGGGTAGCATAGGAATTTTAACAATATTTGTTTTTCCAATCCATGAGCCCGGAATGTATTTCCATTTCTGTGTGTCTTCTTCAGTTTCTTTCATAAGTGTTCTATAGTCTTCAGCATACAGATCTTCTACCTCTTTGGTTAGACTTGTTCCTAGGTATCTTAAGGTGTTTGATGCAATTGTAAATGGGATCAATTCATTGATTTCTGTTTCTGCTGCTTAATTATTGGTGTATAGAAATGCAATGGATTGCTGTACATTGATTTTATATCCTGTGACTTTACTGAATTCATGTATCAGTCCTAGCAATTTTTTGGTGGAGTCTTTGGGTTTTTTACATAGAGTATCATGTTGTCTGCAAAGAGTGAAAGTTTGACTTCTTCCTTGCTTATTTGGATGTCTTTTATTTCTTTTTTGTTGTCTGATTGCTGAGGCTAGGATTTCCAGTACTATGTTGAACAACAGTGATAGTGAAATATGACTCAGCTATTAAAAAGAATGAAATATTGCCATTTGCAATGATGTGAATGGAACTAGAGTGTATTATGCTAAGCGAAATAAGTCAGTCAGAGAAAGACAAGTACCATATGACTTCACTCATATGTGGAATTTAAGAAACAAAACAGATGAACATAGAGGAAGGGAAGGAAAAAAATAAAATATGATTAAAAACAGAGGGAGAGGCTAACCAGGAGACTCTTAACTATAGGGAGCAAACTGAGGGTTGCTGGAGAGGAAGTGGATGGGGGATGGGGTAATTTGCTGAAGGGCATTAATGAGGACACTTGAAGTAATAAGCACTGGGTGTCATATGCCACTGATGAATCACTAAACTCTACCCTCCTACTAACAATACACTCTATGTTAAATGACTTTAATTTAAAAAAAATGTTGAAGATGCCATAAGGAAATGGAAATATTTATCTTGATAAATTTGTCTGCAATATTTGATTCTGTAAAGACTACACTTTCTCCTTATACTGTAGAAGTAGTCTGTGTTAGCATCAAAGATAATGTCCAATATATATTTAAGAAAATAGATATAACTTCTCGGGGTGCCTGGGTGGCTCAGTTGGTTAAGCAGCTGATTTTTTTTTTTAGATTTTCAATCAATATTTATTGAATAAATGAATAAACTGTTTTGTCAAAGATAAAATTTGAAACCCAGAAATCCCCTTTCCCAAATCGCAAGGTACAACACTTGTATGTGTGCATAAGATGATATGTAAAGCCTGTCAAACAGCTGACTCTTGATTTTGACTCAGGTCATGATCTCATGGGCCATGAGACTGAGCCCTGTGACAGGCTCCACACTCAGAGGAGAGTCTGCTTGATGATTCTCTCCCTCTGCTCTTCCCCCCACTCATGCTTTCTCTCTCTCAAATAAATAAATAAATATTTTTTTAAAAAGAAAATAGGGAGGCCTGGGTGGATCAGTCAGTTAAGTGGCTGGCTGCCTTCAGCTCAGGTCATGATCCCGGGGTCCTGGGCTCAAGTCCCACATTGGGCTCCTTGCTCAGTGGGGAGACTGCTTCTCCCTCTGCTGGCCACTCCCCTGCTTGTGCTCTCTCTCTCTCTGGCAAATAAATAAATAAAATCTCAAAAAAATTAAAAAAAGAAAACAGATATAAATTCTTAAACATGGACAACTTAGAGGACTATCTTTATTGCTGAATTTCTGCTGCAAAATCTGGTTATTTACTAGAAGACCTTTTATTTCAGTATGCATATAAGATATCTTGCAAAATTCTAGCCAGCTAAATTTTAGAGAATATTTCAAGTTATGTATTTTAACATAACTGCAAGTTTGTAAGAAAAATATCCAAATTATATTGGATTGGAAAGTTACACTGACTTTGGTTAGATAAGCTGAGTAACTTCATTATGAGAAACAGAATATGCTCAGAAAAATTAACCAACATATAGGCTTCATGTAGAGCAATGGATCACTTGAGTTACAGAAGCAAACCCACCAGAAATCTTGAAGCTGTCAGGTTCTTTCTGAAAGCAAATTTGTGAGAACACCAAGTTTCATCCAACAAATAAACTTTCTTCTTTATAAATGTGCATAAAACACTACTAAAAAGACATCCCACTTGTTCATTTACAAGATTCATAAGCACTTTTGTTGCAGATATTTAAATTATTTTTTTAAAGAGAATCAGGTAATGTATAAGTTAAACAATCATATTCTCAAGATCTAATTTCTTCTCTAGCTTTACATCACTTTTTTTTTCACATTTCCCTTTTCCTTTTCATTTCCATGAAGTGAAACTTGTTCCATGTTTTCAACTTTGGAATCCTTAAGACAAACCTAATTCCATTTCTTTACTTCCCATTGACCAATAAAATAGATTGTGACAAAGTCCACTCAGCTTGGTAAGTTCTTCATTACATATTTATTAGTAAACTTACATGCCCACTCCTTGAACTATTAAACAATATATTTTTATCTGACATTACAAGTTCTTTTTAAAACAAAATGGATCCTCAAAATGACATCATTCTATTTTTTCTTCTCATTTTATTTATTTTATTTATTTTTCTTCATAATAAATTAAGATGGCAAACCTGAAGATAAAATAGACATATGTGATCACATCTGTAAGTGTACTGGTCCATTGTTTATATGATATGACTTGAAAAATTTCTTTCATGTCTCACAAAGTTCTTTACTGGCCTACTGAAAGGTCTAAAATTGCCATAGTTATTCATACACTGAGATCAGTCATTAATATTCCCAGTTAAAAATGCAAATAGCATGTAAGCTTTATTATTCACCTAAACTTCAATTTGAATGTATACATCAGATTAGTAATGAAGAACACAAAATCCTTCAGTAGCCCAGGGAACCTTCTTCTAGGGAATGGAGTGAAGATATGGGAGCACTTTGGAAATATTTAGCTATTTCATAATAAGTAAGTGGCAAAGAAGAATATAATTCTTAGGTATGGGATGGTATCTTCTCTTCACTTTTTCACTTTATTGTATTCTTTTTTTCTGGAATTTGCGAGGGCCTTTGTATATATGGGCATGTGTACATGTTTATACACAAGCATATGTCCTACAGATGACTTTTGATTGCATGCAGAAAATTTAGATTATTTCTATTGTGAACTCTATAAACATCAATCTTAATTTCAAACTCAAAGGTTTTTAAAGATTTTTATTTGGAAGGGGGAGAGAGAGAGAGCACAAGTGGGTGTGGAGAGGCAGAGAGAGAAGCAAACTCCCCACAGAGCAGGGAATCTGACCTGGGGCTCAATCCCAGGACCCAGAGATCATGACTTGAACCAAAGGCAGATGCTTAACCATCTGAGCCACCCAGGCACCCCCAATGTCAACCTTAATTTCAAAACAGTGTTGACATTTCTATACAATCTTTCATTAAGAATTTTGTTAACTTTGCTGCAATTTGACAGGTAAAACTAGGATTAGCAGGTGAGAGTAAATAATAATAAAAACAGCTAACATTTATTGAGTGGTTACCATTTTTAAGTCCTGAGCTTACTGTTCGTGAGTAAGTTAGCCTACTGAATTGTCTCAACTCTAGGAGGCAATGCTATTATTATCTGGATTTTGCATATGAGGAGTTGAGCTCACAGAGAATTAGTAAAGTGTCCAATTTGTGAGAGTTAATATTCACAACTAGGCTTTTCTGGTTCTAGAACCAAAGCACTTAAGAAATATGTTATGCAATCCAGGGTGCCTGGGTGGCTCAGTCAGTTAAGTGGCTGACTCTTGATTTTAGCTCAGGTCATGATCTCAGCTCCGTGCTGAGCTTTGTGCTCAGTGGGGAGTCTGCTTGAGGATTTCCTCTATCCCTCTCCCCCTGTCCCACCCAATGCTCATGTGCTTTCTCTAAAATAAATAAATAAATCTTAAAAAAAAAAACAAAACACAAAATACACTATGCAATCTGACTTCATTTCCACATAGAGGAATTGACTTGTACTGAAAAGAATTCAAAGGAGTCCAAAGAAAGATCATGACCCTTACTACTTGAAATGTTAGAATGAGGTTTAATGGCCACTTGACACAAATATAATGGCAAATAGAGCATTGTGCATGTGGCTGTCTCTCCAAGTTGTGATATTCTCATGTCCTGGACATAAAATTAGGTCTTGCACAAAGGAAAAAACAAAAAAGACTGAGCAAAGAACAAGGATAGAGAAGGTATAAATTGGCCATTTTCCTGTGTGAGCTTTCTTTTTTTTTTTTTAATTGCCTCGTTGGTAATTCCCAGAATCCATATTTGAGTGGGAAAATTAGTCTCTTCCAGAGCCAAATATACTGTGATTAAGTGACATCCATCATTCAGTTTTATCTGAGCCATCACTATCTTTTATTTTATTTTTATTTTTATTTTTATTTTTTGAGTATAGTTAACACACAGTATTACATTAGTTTCAGGTGTACAAAGTAATGATTCTGCAAGATTATACATTATGCTACAAGTGTAGCTACCATCAGTCCCTATATATCCCTAGTAAAATATCCACTATATTCCATATGCTGTTCCTATTATTCCTGTGACTAATTCATTTCATCACCAAAAGCCTGTATCTCCCATTCCCGTTCACTCATTTTGCCCAGCCCGTGGTCCCATCCCCTCTGAGAGTCATCACTCTGTTCTCTGTATCTATAGGTGTGATTCTGATTTTTGTTTATTTTTTTAGATTCCACTTATGGGTTAGCTCATATGGTATTTGTCTTTCTCAATATGACTTATTTCACTTAACATAATACCCTTTAGGTCCATCCATGTTGTCACAAATGGCATGATTTTATCCTTTTTATGGCTGTATAATATTCCATTATATATATGTATAGTATATACATATGTACTATATACATATGTACTATATACATATAGTATATAGTACTATATACATATGTACTATATACATATAGTACATGTATGTACTATATACATATGTATACATATGTATATATACACATATGTATATATATATATACTATATATAAACATTTTATTTATTTTAGAGAGAGAGCATGAGTAGCATGAGTGGGGGGGGAGGAACAGAGAGAAAGGGAGAAAATCCTCGGACTCCCTGTTGAGAGGGGAGCTCAATGTGGGGCTCTATCCCAGGACCCTGAGAAAGAGTTGGATGCTTAATCAACTGAGTCACCTAGGCCATATATATATATATATATCACATCTTCCTTAGCTATTTGTCTATTGACAGAATTCTGGTTGCTTCCATATCTTGGTCATTGTAAATAATGTTGCAATAAACATAAGGGTGCATAAATCATTTTGAATTGGTGTTTTTCTTTTCTTTTTTTTTTAAGATTTATTTATTTATTTGAGAGAGAGAGAAAGAGCAAGTTGGGGGAGGGGAGGGGCAGAAGGAGAGGGAGACAAAGAATCTTCATGCAGACTCCCCACTGAGCATGGAGTCTGACTGGGGTTCAATCTCAGGACCCTAAATTCATGACCTGACCCAAAATAAAGAGTCAGGCACTTAACCTACTGAGACACCCAGGTGTCCTAATGTTTTCATTTTCCTTGGATAAATACCAAATAGTGGAATTATTGGTTCATAGAATATTTCCATTTTTATTTTTTTGAGGACCTGCCATACTGGTTTCACAGTGGTTGTACCAATTTACATTCCCACTAACAGTATAGAAGTGTTCCTTTTTTTCCACATCTTTGTCAACCCTTGTTATTTCTTGTCTTTTTTTTTTTTTTTTGCCATTCCAACAGGTGTAAGGTGATATCTCTTTGTGGTTTGGATTTGCATTTCCCTGACGATGAGTGATGTTGAACACCTTTTCCTGTGTCTGTTAGACATCTGTATCTGATCTTTGGAGAAATGTTTGTTTGAATCCTCTGCCCATTTGTAATTGGATTATTTGTGGGAGGTTTTGGTGTTGAGCTGTATAATTTCTTTATATAATTTGGATATTAACCCCTTATCAGAAGAAGCACTTGACAAAATTCAACATCGATTCTTGATAAAAACCCTCAACAATGTGGGGTAGAAGGAATATACCTCAACATAATAAAGACCACATATGGAAAACCCACAGCTAATATAATTTTCAATTGTGAAAAACAGAGTGGGAGAGGGAAAGAATCTCAAGCAGACTCTGCTGAACATGGAGCCCAATGTGGAGCTTGATCCTGTGATCCTGAGATCATGACTTGAGCTGAAACCAAGAGTTGGACACTCAACTGACTGAACCACTCAGGCACCCCAGTACCTGGAAATGATTAATTCCTGAAATTAATGACTAGTGTTTACTAATTTAACAGAATTTTGACCACAGTACAGAAATAGCTGTATTAAGATGTATTAGAAAATTAAAATTATTAGATTTGTAATTAGTTTTGAAGTATTACTTAGGTGCAGTCATTTTATTTATTGATTGATTTTTATTTGAGTATAGTTGACACACAATGTTACATTGGTTTCAGGTATACAAGATGATGGTTCAATAAATCTATGTTATGCTATGTTCACCAGAATTGTAGCTACCATCTGTCACTATGCAACACTATTACAATATCATTGACTATATTCTCTATGCTGTATCTTTTATTCCTATGACTTATGCATTCCATAACTGGAAGCTTGTGCCTCCCACTCCCTTTCACTCATTTTGCCCATACTCCCCTCATAATCATCAGTTTGGTCTCTGTATTTATAGATCTGATTATGTTTTTTGTTTATTTGTTTGTTTTGGTTTTAGATTCCACATGCAAGTGAAATCATATGGTATTTGTTTTTCTCTATCTGACTTATTTTACTTAGCATAATGCTCTCTAGATACACTAGATCTTTTGCAAAGGCTCTATGTTTATTAATTGCAAACTGAGAACACAGAAATGTTATTATTTTTGAGTTCTATGAGCCATTCAAATATTTACCTGAAAATAAAGCAACATGGTTATGGAAGTGACTCAAAAAACAACCTCAAATTTTTTTTTTTTTAAGAATGCCAAACAGCTAGTATTTGCATGTATATATTTTAAGGCATTAAAAAAATGAAATAAAGACTAAAATAACTTCCATTTAAACAAATACAGATTAAAAATTTACTACTCTAAACTAAATCTAAAACATCAAGTGAAGGCTTGAGTGAAATTAAGGATATAAATCAAATTAAATATGAGAAATAAGAGAAGAGCACAGAAAAAATAAATAATTAGGAATGTTCAAATAGGGCGCCTGGGTGGTTTAGTTGGTTAAGCAACTACCTTCGGCTCAGGTCATGATCCTGGAGTCCAGGGATAGAGTCCCGCATTGGGTTCCCTGCTCAGCAGGAAGTCTGCTTCTCCCTTTGGCCCTCCCCCTCTCATGCTCTCTCTCTTGTTCTCTCTCAAATAAATAAATATAATCTTTTTAAAAAAAGAATGTTCAAATAAATTAATTGTTCACTGTCTAAGAATTTTAAAAATGGAGACACCTGGGTGGCTCAGTCGGTTAAGCATCTGCTTTTGGCTCAGGTCATGATCCCAGGATCCTGGGATCGAGTCCCACATGGGGCTTCTTGCTCAACGGGGAGCCTGCTTCTCTCTCTGCCTGTCGTTCTCCCTGCTTGTGTGCTCTCTCTCTCTCTTTCTCTCTCTCTGACAAATAAATAAATAAAATCTTAAAAAAAAGAATTTTAAAAATGTAGTATGATAAAGTGACTAAATTCAAGAATGCTTTCCAAATTCAAATTCCAACAGGTAAAGGAAATGGAAAACCAATTGCTGGGGCTATCTGGGTGGCTTAGTCGGTTGAGTGACTAGCTCTTGATTTTAGCTCAGGTCATGGTCTCAGGGTTGTGAGATCAAGCCCTGCATCCTGCTTTGCTCTCAGTGGGGAGTCTGCTTGTCCCTATCCCTCTCCCTCTGCCCCTCTGCACTCCTTCTCTCTCAAATAAATAAAATGTTGAAAAAGAAAATGAATTGTTAAATGTGTACAGTAAAAAATGACAGACATTGATCTTTTGTAAGAGAAACAACTGCCACTAAAGAAATGCAAAGGTAAAAGAAAAACAAAAACAAAACAGAACTATGAATGAAAGATGTGTAAAGTGTTTGGAAAACTAAAACAATATATTACCTTATGGCATATCTCTGAGTACCCTAAACCACATTTACCTATTGTACAGAACAAAACATATGGTGATACATTTTATAAAAGCTATTGTAACAGTGTTTCTAAATAAGCAAAGCAGCTGTTTCTATAATTGCAAAACAGCTAATTTTTACTAATTTGGGGCAAGAGGCAACAGCTGCAGTTTTGTCAGCTGCATCCTAATGTTCCACATACCTCTGCTCAAAAAAAATGGAAGTAGAGACTCTTTTTATTGCATAGTCTCCTCTCTTTTCAGATAAATACCCTGAAGGTCATTAGTAATGACATGTTACCCAAGGCTTTTTCATTCAGGAAAAGGTGAATAGCAGACACCAGATCTCTACAATTCAGCACAGAAAATCATGGTTTAGAAAAATTTAAGAGGAGGCAGAAAGGACTTCCTGCCTGGTATAAGTTGCTACTTCCTTTCACAGCCTGTAACCCTAGGTGACTCTTTGGCTGAATGACTGATATAACACTTTTTTTTTTTCCCCTAGTAGAAAGTGGTAAAAAAAAAAAAAGGAATCAGTTCTTAGTTGTTGCCTTCTTATAAAAGATTTACTTAATTCTTATCCTGCCCTATTCTTTATCGTTCTTTGTCGCTATTTATTTTCTCTCAATCACAGAGAACTAGTTTAGAGGGAGAGTAATACAGTGTTTATTCTGGTTCAGAAGATGCACGTTTGTGTGGTAACTGCTTGTTCCCTGCAGTATAGATAGCAGGATATGAAGTGCATGCTAAAAAAATATTGCATTAGGCAAATCTTAACCAAGCCAGATTTCCAGTCTCCACCATTTTTATCACAGAGTGAATGGGCTTGCTTTGTAAAAAACTGGAGTACTGTACTGATACAAAGACAGTTCAGTGTGTTAACTGTATTTGTAGGGAAAGGGTACTGGGAATGTTTGCATCCAGTGAAAGCAGATCTGTCCTTTCCCCTTCAATTCAGATACTGGTGTAACAGAAAGGCATCTAAGTGTCTTTCAATTGTAGTGAAATTTTTTGCAGGTAAAAGATCACTGAATTTTGCTTGCTGATGAATTTTTAAAAGTCAATCTTTCAGGTTTTCAGTAATCATCTCTCATACAAAGTCTAATCCAGGAAGCATTAATAACTCCTTTAAACTCATGTATAGATAATACTTAAGGGAGTAAGGGGGGAAATATCCATTATTGCCCAAATCTTATAAAAAATTAATATGGACAAATGCCCCAACACTGGGATGTAAGTAAAAAAAGTCTACACATTTATTCCAATATTTATGATACACCTAAATTTTTTAGTGCTGTGGTCTGAATGTTTGTGTTCCCTCAAAATTCATATGTTGAAGCCTAAGTCTCCAGTGTGATGGTATTTGGACAGTGGAGGTAATTATGAGGGTAGAGCCCTCATTAATGGGATTAGTGCCCTTGTAAGGGGCTGAAAAGACCAGAGTTCTCCCCTTCCATCATGTGAGAATACAGCAAGAAGATGGCCATCTATGAACTAAAAGGCATATCCTCACCAGACAGTGAATCTGCAAGTACCTTGATAGTTGATTTTCTACCCTCAAGAAGTGTGAGAAATAAATGTTTGTTGTTTAAGTCACACAGTCTAAGGTATTATGTTTGTTACAGCAGCCCAAACTGACTAAGGCATCTTGTATATATCAAATTTAAAGAAGTAAAATAAAAGTAATTAATAGTGATATTTAAAAGGCATGTGGCTTGGAGGTCAGTGAATATACTCCTGATCTATTTTAGAAGGGATTTAAGTGTGGTTAATATATCAAACTCAAAATTATCAAAAAGCAATTACAAAGAATTAATCTCCATAGGTTATACATACAGAGGATGCACAGAAGTCTTTGATATATGCTTCAGTTACAATTGCATTTAATTATCTCAATGGTTCTTTCTAATGTCATTTCCCTTACTATTATTCAGGAATTGTTATTTAAAGTTCCATTCTACTCTGGATGGGGAGTCTAAAACAGCTTTTTGACATTTCAATTGTGATATTTCCCAGAGACCAGTTAAGTTCATTAGTGAAACTACACAGAAAATATATAATTAGACCAGAATCCCTTTTCAGTTTTCACATTATCTATACCATTATTAAGCACCTGATAACTGAGACTTCATCCATCACCAACAATACAATTTAGTTTCATTAACTTGTAGGTTTTTGCACCCAATTCTCATCATCCATCTTCCCTCAAATTCATACAAAGCAGGTGTATAGCATACACACATAATGATATTATATGTTCAGTTTCTGGACTTTAATAATGTTGATATATTTTAATGTTTTCATTCTTATATAATGGACCCACTTATCAACTCTGACACACCATTAGCAGACACTAACTGTACATCAGACAGATTTACACTATAACATCTAATCAGGGAATTAGTGTCAATCTAACAATAGTAAACTCCAAATATTTCCAGAGTGACAGTACAATACCTTCTCTCCAAGTCAATCCTTAAAATTCAAAAGCTGAAAATGCCTAATAAGATAGAACATTTCCTATTACAGTGAAGAAAACATATAGTATTACTAATGATGATAATGTGACAGGAAATTCCAAACCTGAGCCTTTTATGAATAGGATCCAAAAATGAGCACTTTCCATCACTACCCTTTTTCATAAAGCATGTGTAACCAGTTGATACTTCACATGCAAATGACAAAAACAATGTCCTAACTCCTGCATCAATTCTTCCCTGAAAAAAGTGATTATTATCTTTCAGTAGCTAAAGGCTATACCCTAGTTCATTGGTTGATTGTTTATTCATATTAGGATTAATTCACCACTGCTCAAAAATATTTTGCAATAAATAATCAGGAGGTAGTATAAGTGATGACTGATGTCTGTGCTGTTTTTCACCTTTAGAATCATATAGATTAAATTCCAGAAAACTCCTGCAGCTAACTTGTAAATTTCTCTTGCTAATAATTATATAAAACACTTAGGCCAGTGGAATCAATATTTGCACAAACTGGCCTATATGAAATTGATAGGCCTTAATGACATTATAATGACATTATAAATACTACTTTGTTGAAATATATGTCTCCTTTTGGATTTTTCAAGAAAAGAAAGTATTTAAATCTGGGCTATTTCTGGGAGTTTTCAAAAGCCACTTTGTGCGGTGATAAAAACCTCTAATTAGAAAAAGCTTTAAAAAAAATTTTTTTTTTGGTCACACTGTCATTGGTACTTAGTAAAAAGGCTAATAATATAAAAAACAAATGGAAAGTCTGTTGCAGATATGCATGCAACCTATTATTCTTCCTATTCTGTGACAGAAGTACATTTTGAGTGAAACGGAAGTAACACTTGGATGCCAAAAAAAATCTTTACAGGCAATTGCGCCAAAAAGGTGTTATATATTAACACTGAGAATATCTGATGCTCACTACGCAAACATTCTCCTTGAGCTTTAACTTAAAGCCATGATTTAGTTTAAGACTTCTTTAAAGTTGGGTAACAATAGCAGAATTTGAATTTTATGGGCCTGCTGGTAAAAACTCTGGTACTACTATAAAAGATCTAAGGAAGTATTCATTAGTATCAACAAATATTTAAAACAAAATTGAAGTGACTAGTGCAAGTTTTATAGCAATTTTTCTAAATCAATTAAGACAGAAGAAATTTATTCATTATAGGGAAAAAAACAAACTCCATGAACTTCCAAGATCAAGTCATCATTATATTTTGACAAGGATAAATGAAAATGTATTCAAGTATTTTACTCTACTTAATTAGGATTTATATTCCACTTATTTTCTAATAGATGAGGATGCTCTATCATAATTTACAATGGAATCAGCATTGATAGAAACATAACTGGAACCCTGTAAAAAAGGACATAAAAGGAAGAAGAAAAAATGAGTAAAATGTGTAGCTTTATTTAGTTTTCACTTTTTAGAAAAATGAAAGAAAGAAAATAGAGACAATTTTTTTTCTTGATTTAAAAACTATTTTTTATTGAGATATAAATGACATACAACATTAAATTAGTTTTAGGGGGCACCATAATGATTTGATATATGTATATATTGTGAAATGATTACTATAATAAGTTTAGTTAAAATCCTTAACCACACACATTTTTTTTCTTGCAATGAGAATGTTTAAGATCTGCTTTTTTAAGCAACTTTCAAATATACAATATAGAATTGTTAATTATAGTCACCATGATATATATTACATCCCCAGGACTTATTTATTTCATAACTGGAAGTTTGCACCTTTTGACCACCTTTACCCAATTGGCCCACCCCCAGCTCCCACCTATGGCAACCACCATGTGAAATCTGTATCCATCAGTTCAGGGTATTTTTTTGTTTTGTTTTTTGTTTTATTTTATTTTAGGGTTTTTTTTTTTTTTTTGGTTTTGGTTTTGGTTTTGGTTTTTAGATTACTCATATAAGTGAGATCATAATCTTTTTCTGTCTAAATTATCTCACTTAGCATAATGCCCTCAAGGTGTATCCATGTTGTCAAAATGGCAAAATTCCTTTATTTTTTATTTTATAGCTGAATCATATTCCAGTGCCAGTGTGTTACACACACCACATTTTCTTTATTTATTCATCCATCAATGGACAATTAGGTTGTTTCCATTTCTTAGCTATTTCAAATAATTCTGCAGTACTAATAGCAGCAATAAACATGAAGGTACACATATATTTTAGACAGTTATTTGATTTCCTTCAGATAAATACTCAGAAGTGGAACTCATGGTTGATGGACCATATGGCAGTTCTATTTTTAATTTTTTGAGGAATTTTCATACCACTTTCCATTAATAGCAGTGTGGAAGGGTTTCCTTTTTTTCCGAATCCTCATCAACACTAGTTATTTCTTGTCTTTTGATAATAGCCATCCTGACAAGTGTGAAGTGATATTTCATTATGGTTTTGGTTTGAATTTCCCTGATGATTAAGGATGTTGAGCACCTTTTCACATACCAGTAGGCCATCTCTGTCTTCTTTGGAAAAATGTCTATTCAGATCCTCTACCTACTTTTTCAATGAGATTTTTTTTTTCCTATTGAGTTGCATGATTCTTGTATATATTTTTCATATTAATGCCTTATCAGATATATCATTTGCAAATATTTTCTTTCATTCTGTAGGTTGCCTTTTGTTTGTTTTCTTTGCAATACAGAAGCTTTTTAGTTTGGCATAGTCATGCTTATTTTTGCTTTTATAGCCTTTGCTTGCTTTTGACATAAAATTCAAAAAATAATTTCCAAGATTTATGACAAGGAGCTTAACCCCTAGGTTTTTGTCTAGAAATTTTATTGTTTCAGGTCTCATATTAATTCTTTAATCCACTTTTGGTTGAATTTTGTTTATGGTGTAAGATAGTGGCCTAGTTTTACTCTTTTTTGTGTAGTTGTCAAATTTTTCCAATACAATTTATTGAAGAGACTATTCTCCCCCCATTGTATATTCTTGGCTCCTTCATTATAAATTAGTCATATATGCATGGTTTATTTCTTGGTTCTGTATTCTGGTCCATTGATCTACGTATCTATTTTTTATGTAAACACCATACTGCTTTAATTACAATAGCTTTGTAATATTGTTTGAAATCAGGAAATTTGATGCCTCCAGCTTTGTTTTTTCTTAAGATTGTTTTGGCTATCTGAGGTCTTCTTTGGTTCCATACAAATTTTAGGATTGGTTTGTTCTAGTTCTGTGAAAAATACTGTTGTTATTTTGATAGGGATTATATTAAGTGTGTAGATTGCTTTAGGTAGTATAGACATTTTAACAATATTTGTTCTTCCAATGCATGAGCATGGAATATCTTTCCATTTGTCTGTGTCTTCTTAATTTCTTGCATCAGTGTTTTATAGATTTCATAGTACAATTCTTTCACTTCCTTGGTTAAGTTTATTCCTAATATGTTATTATTTTTGGTGCAATAATAAATGGGATTGTTTTCTCAATTTCTCTTTCTGCTGCTTCATTATCGTGTATAGAAATGCAACAGATTCTGTACATTGAATTTGTATCCTGTGTCCTTACTGAACTCATTTATCAGTCCTAGTAGTCTTTTTGGTGGGGTTTTTGGGGTGTTCTATTTATAGTATCATGCCATTTGCAAATAGTGAACATTTTACTTCATAACCAATTTTGATGACTTTTAATTCCTTTCTCTTGTCTGATTGCTGTGGCTAGGACTTCCAGTAGTATGTAGAATAAAAATGGTAAGGGTGGATATCTTTGTTTCATTCCTGAATTTAGGAGAAACTCTCATCTTTTCACCATTGAGTATGATGTTAGCTGTCGGTTTTTCATATATGGCTTTTATTATGTTGAGGTATGTTCCCTCTAAACCTACTTTGTTGAGAGTTTTTATCACGAATGGATGTTGTACTTTGTCAAATGCTTTTTCTGCATCTATTGAAATGATCATGTGGTTTTCTTCCTTTCTCTTGCTGATATGATGCATCACATTGACTGATTTGCAAATATTGAACCATTCTTCCACTCCAGGAATAAATCCCACTTGATCATGGTGAATGATTTTTTTTAATGTGTTGTTGAATTTGGTTTGCTAATATTTTATTGAGCATGTTTGTATCTATGTTCACCAGAGATACTGACCTGTAGCTCTCCCCCCCACACACACACCCACATAGTGTCTTCATCTGGTTTGGGTATCAGGGTAATGCAGGCCTCATAGAATGAATATGGAAAATTCCTTTTTCTTCTATTTTTGGGGATAGTTTGAGAAGAACAGATATTAACTCTTCTTTAAATGTTTGGTAAAAATCACCTGTGAAGCTGTCTGGTCCTGGATTTTTGTTTGTTGGGAATTTTTTTTACTACCAATTCAATTTCATTTCTGGTAATCAGTCTGTTCAAATTTTCTATTTCCTCCTGATTCAGTTTTGGGAGGTTATATGTTTCTAGGAACTTATCCATTTTTTCTCAGTTGTCCAATTAGTTGGCATATAATTTTTCATAATATTCTCTTATAATTCTTTGTATTTCTGTGGTTTTGGTTGTCATTTCTCCTCTTTCATTTCTGATTTTGTTTGAGTCCTCTCTCTCTCTCTCTCTCTCGATGATTCTGGCCAAATGTTTACCCATTTTGTTGATCTTTTCAAAGAACCACCTTCTCCTGATTTCATTGATCTATTCTATTGTGTTTTTATTTTCTATTTTGTTTATTTCTGCTCTAATCTTTATTAATTCTTTCCTTTAAATGCCTTTTATTTATTTGTCTTGCCTAATTGCTTGGGCTATAATTTCAAGTACTATGTTGAATAAAAGTGATGAGAGTGGACATTCTTGCCTTGCTCCTAATCTTAAAGGAAAAGCTTTGAGTTTTTCACCATTGGGTACAATGATAATTTTGGGCTTGTCATATATGGCCTTAAGCATGTTTAGGTATGTTCCTTCTATGCCCACTTTGCTAAGAGTTTTTTTTTTTTTTTTTATCATGAATGGATGTTGAATTTTTCAAAGGTTTTCTGCATATATTGAGATAATCACATGACTTTTATCCTTAATTTTGTTAATGTGGTATATTACATTGATTGATGTGGCTGTTGAACTATCCTTGCATTTCTGCAATAAATCCCATCTGGTCATGGGATCATGGGATATGATCCTTTTAATGTGTTGTTGAATTTGGCTTGTAATATTTTATTGAGAATTTTAGCATCTGTGTTTATCAGGTATATTGGCCTGTAATTTTCTTTTCTTATAGTGTCTATCTGGTTTGTATCAGGATATCACTGGCCTCATAAAATGAGATTGGAAGTGTTCCCTCTTCTTATATCTTTTGGAAGAGTTTGAGAAAGGTTGATATTAATTCTCTGAATGTTTGATAGAATTCACTAGGAAGACCATATGGTCCTGGACTTTTGTTTGTTTTGAGGTTTTTGATTACTGATTCAATCTCCTTAATAGTAATCAAACTGTTCATATTTTCTCTTTCTTCATTATTCAATCTTCATAGATTATATGTTTCTAGAAAAATATGCATTTCTTCTAGATCTTCCAATTTGTTGGCAAATAAGTATTCATTGTAGTCTCTAAAGATCCTTTGTATTTCAGCAATCAATTGTAATGTCTCTTCTTTAATTTATAATTTTGATAGTTTAGATATAGGTTTGTCAATTTTGTTTATCTTTTTTAAAAAAACAAGTTCTTAGTTTCATTGATATTTTCTATTGTTTTCTGGTCACTACTTCATTTATTTTCACCCTGATGCCTTCCTTCTTCTATTTTAAGCTTTGTTTTCTCTCTATTTTCTAAATACTTGAGGAATAAAATTGTTTATTTGAGATTTTTTTTCTTAATATAACTGTTTATTACTTTGAACTTCCCTCTTAGAGCTGCTTTTGCTGTAAATTTTGGTACATTGTATTTTCATTTTTATTGGTCTCAACATATTTTTTATTTCTCTTTGATTTCTTCTTTGACACATTATTTGTTTGGTAGGATGTTGTTTAATCTCAATAGATTTGTGAAATTTCCAATTTTCTTCTTGTAATTTATTTCTACATTCATACCACTGTGGTCAGAAAATATACTTGATATTATTTCAATTTTCTTAAATTTATTAAGATTTGTTTTGTGGTCTAACATATTATCTATTCTGGAGAATGTTCCATGAGCACTTGAGAAGAATAAGTATTCTGCTGTGTTTGGATGGGACATTCTGTTAATGTTTATTAAGTTCATTTGGTGTATCATGTAGTTTAATTCTAATGTTTCCATATTGATTTTCTGTCTGGATAATCTATATATTGATGAAAGTGGGGTAATGAAATCTCCAACTATTATTGTATTGTCTATTTCTCCCTTTAGGTCTATTAAAATTTGTTTCATATATTTAGGTGTTTCTATGTTTGGTGCATAAATATTTACAAATGTTATATCCTCTTGTTAGATTGCCCCCTTTATCATTATGTAATGCCCTTCTTTGTCTCTTATTATGGTCATTGTTTTGAAGTCTATTTTTGTCTGATTTAGGTATAGCTACCCCTGCTTTCTTTTGGCTTCCATTAATATAAAAAATATTTTTTCCATCCCTTCACTTTCAGTGTGTGTGTACTTACATCTAAAGTGAGTCTCTTGTAGGCAGCATGTATTTGTTTTTTTTTTTTTTTTTTTATGTATTTTTGGTTTTAATCCACTTAGCTATGCTATGACTTTTCTTTGTAGAATTGAGTCCACTTATACTTAAAATAACTATTGATAGGTATGGATTTACTGTTATCATTTTATTAATTCTCTTCTGGAGTTTTTGTAATTCCTTTGCTCTTTTCTTCTCTTGTTCTTTTTCTTTGTGATTCGATGATTTTCTCTAATTGTATACTTAGTTTCCTTTCTTTTTCTTATCTACTATAAATTTGTTTTTAGGTACCATGAATCTTATATAAAATATATTATAGTTAAAAGAGCTTTTTAAAAAGTACTGATAACAACTTAAATTCGAATGTATTATAAAGCTCTACATTTTTACTCCCCCATTACGTTTTATATTTTTGATGTCACGATTTACATCTGTTTAGCTTTTGTATCTATTAACAAATTATTATAGTTATTTTTACTACTTTTGTCATTCAATCTTCCTACTAGATTTATAAGTGATTAACTCATCATGATGAAACCTTTAGATCATTCTGAATTTAATTATATATTAATTTTACAAATGAGGTTTATATTTTCAAGTTTTCCTATTTCTAACCAATGCCCTTTCATTTCAGCTTAAAGAAGTCCTTTTAACATTTCATGTAAGTCTAGACTAGTGATGATGAATTCCTTCAGCTTTTGCTTTTTTGGAAAACTTTTTTTTTTTTTTTTTTTTTAGTTTCTGAAGGACAACTTTGCTGGATAAAGTGTTCCTAGTTGGCAGAGTTTTGTTGTTGTTGTTTTGTTTGTTTGTTTGTTTGCTTGTTTCCTTCCAGCACTGAATATATCATGCTGCTGTCTTCTGGCCATCAAAGTTTCTGCTTAAACATCTGTTAGTTTTCTTATGGGGCTTCCCTTATATGTAACAACTTGTTTTCCTCATGCTGCTTTTAAGATTCTCTCTTTCTCTTTAACTTCTGACAATTTAAACATAATTTGTCTCGGAATTGGTCTCCATTCATCTGATTTGGAATGTATGGATTTCTTGGATCTGCATATTTATTTCCTTCCCCAGGTTAGAGAAGTTTTCAACTATTGTTTCTTCAAATAATTTTCTGCCTCGTTCTCTCCTTCTCCTTCTAGGATACTAATAATGTGAATATTGATTTTCTTAATGTTGTTTCATAAGTCTCTTAAGCTATCTTCACTCTTTTTTTTTTTTTTTGCTTCTCTGAGTGAATGCCACTGCCCTATCTTTGAGTTTGGTGACCCTTTCTTCTGCTTCATCTGGTCTGCAATTAAACCACTTTATTGAACTTTTTTTTTAGTTCAATCATTGTATTCTTCAGCTCTATAATTTCTATTTGATATTTTCTTATATTTTCTATCTCTTTGTTGAAATCCTTATCTTGTTTATGCACTGTTCTCTTAACATTGGCAATCATATTTATGACCATTATGTTGAACTCTTTATCAAGTAAATCCCTTATCTCCACTTTATTATGGTCTTTCTCTGAGGTTTTATCTTGTTGTTCCATTTGGAATACAATCCTTTGTTTCTTCATTTTCCTTGATTCTCTGTGTTGGTTTCTGCACATTAAATAGCCACCTCACAGTCTTGAAGGAGTGACATAACCTCGTTATTCAACCCCACCCTAGCTGTTGAGTGTCTCTTAAATCTTTGTGATTGTCCAAGCAGACTTCTTTGCTCTTAGGGCTCCCAGTAGTTGAGAGTGTGCCAAGACTTGTCAGTGTACCAACAGAGAGGATCTCAGTTGGTACCTAAATGTAGGCTGGTTGGAAGCCAGACCTTCAGGTAGTGGCTTTTAAAGTATACAATATACCTTTCCAGGGGAAGACTGGGAGATGATCATTTCTGTCTTCTGTACTGAGCCCTGGGAAGGCAGCCAGTTTCAAACAGTTTCTTTGCTACCATCCACTTGAACTCATGAACACAAGTCACATTGACTACCAGAGCCAGTATATCAAGGGATGTGTGCTCTGGGAAACAGCCACAAAATCCAGGGCACCTGACATATGTCCTTTTATAGAAAGACTTGTGACGTGGTTACAGAAGGAAAGCACAAAGATGGCATCTACTGACTTCACCAGTCTTTGGAGAGCATTGCAGTTGGCCCTTAGATATATCATAAATAAGAAGCCTGACTTTCAAGCCTGCAGCTTTTAATATGCCTCTTTCATAGAAAAACTGTTTTAGTCTCCTGCTTCTATGTTGGGCTGGGGTGGGGAAGGATGGCCATGGTGAGTCCTATTAGACCACTAAGAACTATTTCTTTGTTCACTATAGCCTTGTGGGTCTCATGGACAAAAGCCCCACTGGCTTTCAGAGCTACATATTTTGGGGGTCTCTCTCTCAGATGTAAGTCTTAAAAGATAGGATGTTAGATGCTTCAATCCAATCATTTCACTCCTCAGGGAGAGGCTGAGAGTTGTGCTTTTTCTCCCAATTTTGTGTCACTGTCCTGGGGGTAGGCTTTCTGGCAAGACTGCATCTCTACTTATTCTACCCAATTCAATGTAAGTCTTTTTTAGTTTAGTTTAGTATATAGGAGTCACTCAGCTAGTTTGGGTGTTATTTATTTATTTATTAAAAGATTTTATTTATTTATTTGAGAGAGACAGAGAATGCAAGCAGAGGGAGAGGAATAGGCAGAGAATTATAAGCTGACTCCATGCAGAGCACAGAGCCCAAGACAGGGATTGATCTCATGACCCCGAGATCATGACCTGAGTTGAAACTAAGAGTTGGGTGTTTAACCAACTGAGCCACCCAGGTGCCCCTGGTTTTTTTTTTTTTTTAGAGGTAATTGTTTTGTATGAAGTTTGTAGATTCTGTGTGTCCATGAGAGGAGGTGAAATCAATAGCCTCCTATGTTAAAACGGTGAACCAGAAACTCAGACACAATAATTTCTTGTTACTAAACTCAAGAGGGAATTTATCATTTGGAATATTGCATAAAGGTCTTCTGTAACACTGTGAGTGATAATCTCAAGATAGAATTTTATTAAAAGGCAAACATGAAAAATGAAAAATTATTCACTCTACAAAAAAGTATATTTAAAAATCATTTACTGGGGCGCCTGGGTGGCTCAGTTGGTTAAGCGACTGCCTTCGGCTCAGGTCATGATCCTGGAGTCCTGGGATTGAGTCCCGCATCAGGCTCCCTGCTCAGCAGGGAGTCTGCTTCTCCCTCTGACCCTCCCCCCTCTCATGCTCTCACTCTATCTCATTCTCTCTCTCAAATAAATAAATAAAATCTTTAAAAAAAATCATTTACTGTATTATACATAACAGTTATAATTTTTTTCTGTTTGCCTGGGTCATAGTTAAAATTTTATTTTATTTTATTGTTAGGAACACTTAACATGATATTTATCTTTTTAATAAATCTTTAAGTGTGTGATACAGTATTGTTAAATAAAGGCACTATGTTGTAGAGAAGATCTCTAGAATTTATTCTTCTCGCATAAAATTTGTTCTATAACATCTTCCAATATGTACAGCCCCCAGACCTTGACAACCACCATTATATTCTATGTTTCTATGAGTCCGATTATTTAAAATACTTTCTATAAGTAGATTCCCATTTATAATAGCCATGTTGGGCCTCTGAATCAACAGGCAAATAAAGGAGTTATAGTGTTGGCTGAGGTGATTGATCCTGACTACCAAGGGGAAATTAGATTGCTACTCAGCAATTGAGATAAGGCAGAGTGTGTCAGGAATACAGGAGATCCCCCAGGGCATCTCTTAATACTACCATGCCCTGTGATTAAGGTCAACTGAAAACTAAAACAACTCAATTTAGGCAGGACTACTAATGGCTCAAACCCCTGAAGGATGAAAGTTTGGGTTAGCCCAGCAGGTAAAGAACCATGACTAAATGAGGTGTTTATCGAAAGCAAATGAAATACAGGATGCATAGTAGAAGAAGATAATTAAAATACCAGCTATAACCACATCATCACTTACAGAAATGAGAAGTGTATTATATAAGTGCATTGCTTTTATATTACAACATTTAAATATTGTTAATTTTACATCATAGCATTTAAGTTATTGAATTATCAAGGAAAAGGGTAAACATCATCCAAGGACTTTACCTCCTCTTCTGAGGAAGGGATTAGTGCATTTTCATTTGTATGCAGTATAATTGTATCATGTTAGGTGGAATTATGACATTATTATTGCCTTTATTTGGAAAATGACTATAAGGATATGTATATGAATGCCATGTTGACAAGGGTGGACTTGTGATGGTTAATTTTATGTGTTGACTGGCCACAGGATGCCCAGATTAAACTATCTCTGGATGTGTCTGTGGTAGTATTTCTGGATGAGATTAGCATTTGAATCTATGGACTCAGTAAAGTAGTTTGTCTTCTCTAATGTGGATGGGCATCAACTAATCCACAGAAGGCCTGAACAAAAAGCAGAGGAAGGAGGATTTGTTTCTTTTTTCTTGCCTCACTATTTGAGTTGGGACATCTCATCTCAACTTCTCCTGTCCTCAGACTGGGATTATGCCATTGGATCCCTTGGTTCTCCGGTCTTTAGACATGGACTAAATTACCTAAACAATGTTCCTAAGTCTTCAGCTTGCAGATGGCAGAAGATGGGACTTCTCAGTCTCCATAATTGAGTAAGCCAATTCCTCATAATAACTCTCTCTCCATCTCTCAATATAGATAGACTAGATATAGATATAAATGATGTGGATATAAATATAGATAAGTATAGACCTAGATATATAGACATAAATATAGACAAAGATAGATAATACTCCTGTTTCTCTGGAGAGTCGTCTCAATATAGATTTTGTTACCAAAAGTGCTTCTAGAGGAATAGAATCTTTAAAAAATGAATTTCTGAATTGTCTCTGGAGTTTCTAGAATTAGCTCTCTATTTTGATTAGATTAAAAGACACTAATGGTATTTTCAGTAGTAAAGAGAGCATTGATAGTCCATGGCATGTTGTGGTAATAAAGACACACAAAATATCACCATTTAAGATTCTTAATCAAATATATGTAAGAATCAAGGATCTGGGTGGCCATGTATACAATATCTCCAACATTTTTGACAAACTGAGGAGTACAATGAGATTGACTCCTGTTCCAAATATCCCTGGACAAAGTGGGGAAAAAAGGATAACTTCAGGGACTTAAATTTACACCTCAAGGGTGACATAATGACCTGAAAGTTTCTATGGTTGCCCCAAAAAAGACTCTCATCTCCAGTAGTGTCAGAGCTGAGATTTCTGAAAACCAAATCCACAACCTCATTTTGTCAGGAGCTGAAGTGCAAATTAAATTATCTGCCTTGCAGGGTGTGTACTTTTAAAGTAAGGTCATTACTTGTGAAAAAATGATATCATGCAATTTGGGATAATGACTTGTGAGAAGGTTCTGATGAAGCTGGAGACACAGAGCCCTTAAATTCTTACATAGTCTTCTTTGCAAGTAAGAACAGTCTTTCCATTTCTGAGATTAAACCTGCATTGCCTGAAGAAACTGTAAAGGCTTCCCATGAGGCAAATTTTCCTCTGTTTCCACTCCCACCACCCTTTGCCCCTACACCTATAACTAGATTGAAGCCCCAGAAGGTCCCCAAAGATGAGGAGAAGTTGATTTCCCTTGAAGAAGGACCCCAATGCACTACCAAAAATATATACTGTCAACCTTTATCCCACTCTTCCCTAGAGACCTAAAGCCTTTTACCAGAAAGACTGCATTAGGGAACTGGGGCACCTGGGTGGCTCAGTCGTTAAGCATCTGCCTTAGGCTCAGGTCATGATCCCAGGGTCCTGAGATCGAGCCCCGCATCAGGCTCCCTGCTCCGCGGGAAGCCTGCTTCTCCCTATCCCACTCGCCCTGCTTGTGTTCCCTCTCTTGCTGTGTCTCTCTCTGTCAAATAAATAAATAAGATCTTTAAAAAAAGACTGCATTAGGGAAAATGAAATAATCAGAATTTCAGGGACTACTGGACATTGGCTCTGAATTGACACTAATTTCAGGAGACCAAAAATATCATTGTGGTGTACTAATCAAAGTAGGGGTTTAAGAAGAACAGGATGATCTTTTTGAAAACAATAACTCCTTGGGTCTGATTTTTACCTCTTCTCCAAAGGGAGTTTAGTTTAATCTGAAATTACACAGTCCTAGAAAGAATGACCGTAAGATATTGCTTGCTAATTTTAGCGCTTCACTGTTTTTCTTCCTAAGTTGTTTGGTGCTTGTTGTTGGAAATTTTTCCTATATGGCTTTTTTTTTTTAGAAATACATGTTTAATATCCATATTTTAAAAAGACTACTGCTTACTCAGTTTCCTTATCTCCAGGAAGATAAGGTTATATTATCTGATTTCTAAAGTCTTTTGCAGTTCTAAAAATACTATAACTTTAATTTGCTAGATATATTTTTATTTACTATTCAGCATATTATATTATTACTTCTATAAATCATCCAACCTTTCAGCTAATTCAGTTCACAGAAAAAAAAAGTGTGGGAAAGAGACAGTTGACTGGATTTTTCAATTTTCACTTTTCAACAGGTTGTTGTATTTATATCATGCTGACACACTAAAAAGAAAGATCAGTAAAAATAATTACGTCAGGTGAAAATGAACTAGTTACAGCAATCATAAATATATGTATATATATAATAGATATAACTATATATGGTATTATTCATATATAATTACTATATATGCATAATATCTACCTTGGTCTTTTATCTAACTTTATAATATCTTTAATGTAAAAGTAATATGTGCTAATGGAAGACAAATTTGAAATTACAGATAAGCAAAAAGAAACCTAGGAAAAATTTAATTTAATTCCAACATCCAGGGATAATTATTATTATTTTACAGTGTCTTTTCTCTAATCCTGCTCTTTCTTTTACTTCCCTCCCCTGGTGTACTATACATGCAGTTCTGTTTTCTGGTTAATTATCTCAATATTATATTATGGTGTTTTTCATGTGAATAAAATGGGATGTCATTTTTTTAAGTCTCTTTCATAAAAGTCCTTTGATTGATATACCATTATTTTACCTATTTTTGATATTTTAGTTAGTCCCAATTTTGATTTTTAGTTAGTCCCAATATAGCTGTAATATATATTTTGAAAGAGCTGAAAAAAATTCTGATGTGTATCTCCTGGCTTTAAACTACCACTTTAGTCTACATAGAATCTATTTAAGTATAAAATATGAAGAATATATATATATATATATATATATATATATATATATATATATATATATCCTAAATGACTATTCTAACATACTTGACTGAATAGCAACTTTTTCATTCCAGTTTGATATGCTCTATTTATCACATACTAAATAATTATCTTCTCTTTGTCCCTCTATAATTGTTATTTTTTCAATTAATTTGTATGTTCATACTTACACTGGTATTACACAATTTTTATATAGCTTTATGTCAACTGATTTTACATTGTGTAGGCAATTCCTATAATTTTTGGTGTATATGTTGCAGCAAGAAAAATTAACCATGATAAATAGTTCATGCATATGATATGTGAGAGTCAAGATCAGTTATGTCCTGACAGATGCACAGACAGCTAGCAAATCCATTTGCTTTAATTCATTTTGATGTGACATTTTTACTGATGGTCTTTGTACTGCTGTGTGACTTGTGCTGTTGCTTACAATTAAGAATGACAAGCAAGAAGAGTCTCCCTAGATATAGAAAAGCAGTCCTCTGGAGATAACTCTGATGGTCAGTTGAAACCCAGTAAGTCAAGAACATGGTATTTTACTTACTAGTCATTCCAAGGCTTATTTGAGGAAGTAGAAATCTTTCAATGTTTTTGTATAAGTGTTTTTCCTATTTTTTGAACACAGAAAATCCTGAGTATTCTTTACTTTGGTTCAAAAGTGTGGCATCAAAGACACTCAGAAACATTGAACAAAAGGCATTATTTACAATCTTGCCATTCTATCATTAATAATAGAACACTAGGAAATAGATAATAAAAACAGGGAATAATATCATAATTCCATTATTCTATTAAACAAGAAGATACAGTGATTAAATAATTGAAATTTTTGTTTCTCAAACATGACAATAAAGCAAAGACCTAATAAAATATTAACATCTTTATCCATAAGGGTAAATCTGAACTACAATATAACTTCAATTTTTTTCACTAAAAAATCAGGTCTTGAACCTAATTACAACTTATAAATATGATTTAAAAATGAATTTTGGTCTCTTAGATCCCAGCAAAAATGTGATCAATGACAAGAGAAAGAGCAAAGGAGAGAATAATCAAGAAAAAATCAGAGAAGTTACATTTTTATTTGAAAAATTGGAAAAACGTGGGTAATGTGCTTTTTTTTTTTTTTTTTTTTTTTTTACATTGGGGAGGGTATGTGCTATGGTGAGCACTGTGAATTGTGTAAGACTGTTGAATCACGACCTGTACCTCTGAAACAAATAATACATTATCTGGTAATGAATGTGCTTTTACTGAACTAGATGATTGTGTATACTTTCATTATTATTTTCTTAAATATAAAATGGTCTATTATAAACCATTTCAGGTTTAAGACTCTATCTCTTATTTTCTACTCAAGCCTGCAGAATTTCTCCATTCTTACAGCCCACTGGGGATTTAGTCATAGTACAAATTCATTCAGAAAGAGTATATTCATCAAGAATATCATTAGACAAAGTAAAAAAAGCATATAATGTAGATCAATTACACAAATTATGTTATGCTTTCTAGGAAAAACAGAAACATTAAGACTATAATGAATAATTTAATATAGCTAACCATGTGTGAGATCATAAAGTCACACATTAATATTTCTCATTATACATAGCAGAATTCAAAAATAATATTCTTTTTGAAAATTTGGCTTTGGACTCTTGTCTGAGGAACTTCAGTTCATAAGTTCAAACACATTATGAACTGATGTGTTTATCTTGTCTACTGATAGTGATGGTATTAGTTAGGAATGCCTGAGGCAGTCATCTGTGGGATTCCCCCCACAGACATTTTCCCAACCAGAGTTAATGCTGTGGCTGAAAAGGCCTTTTTGGTTCTTATTATGATTACAAGACAAACATCAGGAAAAAAAGTCAGAGAGTTTTGAAAAACAAAAAAAAAGATCTATTACTCACAGATGCTGGAGGATACATCGCACACCCAAAGGCTATACGGCCAAGTCCCTGGGATAGAGAAAGAGACAGAGACAGAGAACAGTGAATGGACCTGCAGGTCTGCCTTTATTGGGGTCCAAGTGAGGATGCCTAGGGCTTTACATGTTCACTCTTTATTCATGAACTTAAAGCATAAGAATGAAAATTAGGGCCAGGATGGGAAAAACAAGGTGATTCAAGCAGTCAGTTATCTAGGCTACCTAGGACTTTCTAAAAGGGGAACCTCCTGGAAAAGGCAGCTTGGTTTATTTAGTTGTTTTATTAGTAGCTGTGTCACAAAGCTGGCATTATGTTTATTCAAGATGGCTGCCTTTGAAATGGATACTTTGAAAATCAAAAGCTTAATATCAGGAACTAACATTAGAATAAAAAAGCTTAATGTCAGGCAATTATACTGCAGTAGTTATACCAATGAGGCAAAGTTACCTTTGCAGAATAAGCATTAAATACAAAGCAAAAGAAGGACATTGGTATTTTCAGGACACCTGTCATTCTCCCCTTCATTCCATAATTTCCATTACCACTGAAATTCTCTCTAAAACCAATTTTGATCATGTATTCCACTGCTAACTCTCTTTTGTTGTCTCTTGATTGCCTAGAGAATAAAGTTCAAACTCATCCTGATAGCATGCAGTATATACTCCAATATAATGAAATATTTTTAATTACCTAATAGCCCATTTACTTCTATGCATTTGTGTCATTTTCTGGCTGTTCTGTTTGTACAAAATGTCATTTTAACTCTTTAGCCTTGATCAAATTCAAATTAGGGGCAGAAAACATTTCTATTCATACGTTAAGTTTTATTCAACTTCTTGATCAAAACTAAAACCCTTTGCTTGTACTATCATATTGTCTGCTTTATATACTTCTATACTGAATGGTTGAGTACATCATAATCTAAACTTGTTATACTTTGTCATGCCCATGCCTGTACTAGCCACTAGATTGTGAGCACATTGGGAAATGGACCACAATGTATTCATCTTATCTCTCTGCAAACAAATGTGGGTTGTTATACATAGAAAGAAATTATGATTGTTAAGTAAACTATAAAGTTTGTAATAAAATCAGCTCTCATTATAATATGGCAGACTATGATATATGATAAAATAAAACAATCTTCTACCTAATCCAAGTGTCATTATTACAAAAGAAATCACAGTTACTAAAGATTGGGGATTGTAATTTCTCATATAAGACTGTAAGCATAAAACATGTTATACAATATTCTTGTAACATCAGGACATAGCAAAGTGTTCAGAAGATAGTAGATAATAATATAGTAGATAGTAGAAAGTCATAAAGTAGTAGATACATAAAGATAAGAGGTAGTCAATAAATACTTGTTGGGTAATTGGAATGTGCCCTACCGTAAACTAATTCAAGGGTTCATATTTCACAATTCAATTTGAGGAAAAATAAACTTTAAGAAACAATAAAAGCACATGTACTTACTAAATTAAATAATTCACTTAAGAAGATATAATTGGATTAATTATGTTTGACAAAAGTAGTCATCTCCTCAAACAGTATAATAATGAGACTATATCAAAATATGATATGACACATATGCTATGTATTTCTAGCAAAATGGGATTTAATACAGGGAACTAAATGCTTAAAACCATTGAAAGAAAGGCTTGGTAGTCAGTTGTGGAGTATCAGTAACTTTCAGATTCACTATTGCAGATATAGTCAGAAAACTGTGAGGGAACAACTGAAAATTTCACACTTTCCCTGCAGCTCTGACATATATGATTAACAAGAAAAGATGGAGTCTGGTTGACTGTGATAATTAGTCGTGTCTGATGAATTTAGTATCAACAATTTCTGTCTCTTGCAGTAAAGCCAAATTACTTCTACCTCCTTTCTGCTTTCTAAGTCTCTTTCTGGCACATTTTATCGGTGAGATCTAAATTGTATCAAGAACCTTATTGGCAAAGATGTGAAAGTGGCTCCTTAGTGCCAATGGTCAGTACTTGCATAATAATGTAGTGAAAACTGTGTAACAACCCTCAAATTTGAAGCAATGAGAATAGCAGCATCTTTTCCTATAGTTTTACTAAATACTAAATAGAAGCTTCAGATCTCTTTCTTTCACTCAATCCTTTCTACCACTCTCACCCACATATTATCTTCAATTTTTTCCATGAACTAAGTCATTTGTTAGATGAATATATCTAAACCCTAGCTATTGATTTTCTCAGCGAAGTAGTTACTATGTAAAATTGTTTTACAGAGAAGGAAAAAAGCTTTTATGAAAAAGGTGTCCTTCAGTTTCACCATTCCAGTAATGAAGATCTATCACTGGTAACTCCTCAGCCAATTCTATTCATACATTATGTCCTCATCAGTCTATCACAAACTGGAAGGTCATTAAATTACATGGACATCCAATGACCTAAACATCACTGCAGTTGTGTTGAATATATATATATATATATATTCAATATATATATTGATATATAATATATATTATATATATATTGAATATATGTAATATATATATTGAATATATATATATAAATGCTTTATCATTTTTATGTAATTTGGATATTTGTTCACTTTTATTTCCAAATAGGTTCAGTTAGCCTTTACAATAATGGTATGAGAAAATATAATATTACCTTCCTTTCATTTGCCATAACTCTGGTTGTGTTTCAAAAAATAAAGGATTACAGAAATAAAAGTTAAGCTCAGAATTTCTCCAGGTTAATCAAATGAATAGAATTTACTTATGCTGAAAATTCTTTTTGAATATGAGCAGACTTTGTGGGAAAATTCTAGGGTATGTATTATTCTCGTGTTCACTGAATAACTTCCAGTAATATTCATCATATGATGGCTGGAAGAAAGCTTTCTGCAGGTAAATATTTAAAGTCTTACAGAGTTGTACTCAAAAAGACAGTGTTGTATTGCTTCATCTTTCCACTTAAAACTCAGTACACTGAGGAAAACATATAATGCATTACTGCCTAGTTTCCTCAGAGCAAAACAGCTTTTACAGAGGAAAAATAAAAAGTATGTGTGTGCGCAATTCAGTTTTATATCTCAAGTCAATCCCCTTTCTCAAAAACAACTAAAATAAAGCAGACATCTATAGACTTTATGTAATGCTTTAACCTTGGGAAATACTGTTTACTAATTCATATAATAACAACTCTTCATTATGATCACATGCTGAAGCCCATGCTTTCTTATGATATCAGGTGTTACTGCCCAAGATGATACAGAATATCTGCATTAGCACTGGAATAAATATAAGCAGTCTGGTTGGAAAAAAATAGCTATTAAGCCATTAGCTATTTTTTACAGCACATGCTTAGTCAATGGTGCCAGTCTCTAGATATTGTATTCACTACAAAAAAAATGTACAAAAATGTTTTAATAATGAAAATATAGCTATAGAAATTTAAGGCAATAAGAAGATAATATCAGGAAGTTAAAAAATAAATACCATTTTCAACTTAGCACACACACTTGTGCACACATGCACACCTCTTTAACACAAGAACAGAGATATAAAAGCCATGACCTAAGGTTTTAGGAACAACATATATTTTGTTAAAAAAGAGATCCGTGAGTGGATATAAAGATCAGAAAGAGTCCTAGTGCTTAAGGTTTTACTGCTTAATGGGAGAGCTAAGTCTTATCTAAATTGATAAATTTAGAAAATGATAAACATTCAACAAACCCAACCATAACAGTAAAATCATATACAGTAAGATCAATATAACAAGAAGTGAATTTTTTTTTAATCTGGAAAGGCTATATTTTTGTTATTTAAACATTTCTGTGAATATTTAAGTAAAATATGAATATACAATATACAATATTTAGTTGATACACAAATAATAAGTATACCATAGATGAATTTTCACAAAGTGAATATATGTATAACCATCATTTGGGCCAAGCAATATATTTTCAGCAACACTGAAGCACACTCACCCAAGGATGACTACTATCCTGACTTTTAGCATCAAAAATTAGTTCTTGGTTTTCAAATTTATATACACTTATATACATATAGTAGAATGGATACATAAGCTTTAGTATATTCAAACAATGAAAACTACACAATAGTGAGAATGAACACAATAGAAATGAAATGGAAGTGCTTGGCTATTGTGTAACATATGGTAAACTATAGTAACTATTGCCAAACACTTTTCCTAAGTGGTTATACCAATTTATTCTCCCATCCGAATTATATTAGAAGCCAGGTTGTTTTACATCCTCACCAAAACTTGGTATTATCTATTTTTAAAAAGTTGGCTATTTTAATGGGTATTTAATAATTTCTCAATCTAATTTCAACTATCATTCTTCTGATGACTAATTAATGCTGAGTACATGTTAATGTGTTTATTGAAGATGGAATCATCTATAGTGAAAAACCTGTTCAAATTAGATTATCAATCTTATTAAACTGATTTGAAGTGATTCATTATATATTTTTGAAGAAAATAATTTATTGGATATATGTATTGCTTTTTTTTAATCAGAGCAAACATTGGTCTACTGCACAATTCTCCATCATACCTGTTCTATCATTTTCTTTCTTTTTTTTTAAATATTTTATTTATTTATTTGAGACAGAAAGAATGAGAGAGAGAAAGCACATGAGAGGGGGGAGGGTCAGAGGGAGAAGCAGACTCCCTGCCGAGCAGGGAGCCTGATGCAGGGCTCGATCCAGGGACTCCAGGATCATGACCTGAGCTGAAGGCAGTCACTTAACCAACTGAGCCACCCAGGCGCCCCTATCATTTTCTTTCTATATGAGCTGCCAACTATGAGTCTCATTCTGTCATCACATAGGTGTTAAAGAAATCCATACCATCCCAATTTGTTTGTATGCTTCCAGGACTTTATTTTTTTTTATTTCATTTTGTATACCATTACAATCTTAGTTCTAATAAAATCTCATTTTAATCATTGCTCTTTCCAGCTTAAGAATTTATAAGGGTTGTTATCAGAAGGATGAGAAATTTTATTACCAGAAAGTCTTGTGAGGAAAAACAAAGGACAAAAAGCTAGAGAAGAAGGAAAGAGCTGTTATTCTATTCTGTAAGTCTGGCCTCTGTGAAGAAAAGAGCTACCTAGGAAGAGTCTCAGACTATAGTACAGTTTTAAGAAAATTTAGGTCAATATTGATATGGAGTCCTGAGACCTAAGTTGCCCTGTGAGATTAATCCTACATCTTATAGGAATGGATCTGCCTTAGTATCACTGTGGCTCTGTCATTTGCTGGCAGCTGCCCTTGTGAAGCCTAGCCTTATGTAAATATGGTGGTGGATTTAAAACACAGCATCTGGGGTCTTCTGTCAATTATACTCGCTGCATCAGATCGAGGGTTGCATATTTTTGGTCACCACAAAGCTCATTATGAATAACGTGAACAACCACAAATCCCCAACATATCACAATTTTACTCCAATTACTTTTATAAAGCTTATCACTTACTACTCCCTTTTACAAAATTCTTGTTTCAGGGTTTACTGTGCCTTTCTCTTATTCCCTATCTCCTTATCTGCCACTTTTAATTACTGCTTCTCTATTATATGTTGTATTCACTGACTATAATATTCTTGCACTATACTTTCACTTAGGAAAAATTAACTTTCATCAGTACGCTGCTCAAATTCCATCTCCTCTGTTATCTCACTAAGCAAATTATCTTTACTTTTTCTAAATTCCTCTAGCATTTATATTCCAAATCTTTTAGTCTCTGATTTCCTATTGTTTTGTCAGTGTGCTACTATGTTAATACAAAATTTCCTTAACATATATAAATTATCTGAGAAAAAAATTAGAGCATTATATCCTCTACACCATTTTCATGTTCTAGGAATTAGAGCTCCTCATATGGAAACTCAGTACCCTGCATGTCTTCTATATTGGCATTTACCAAACTGCATTAGATTTATTTGATTGTTTGATCTATTAGATTACTTATCACACATAATATGCTCCAACCAAATTTATTGAATAGATTTCTGAATAGTTTTTTTTTAAAATATTTTATTTATTTATTTGAGAGAGAGAGCAGAGCAAGAGAGAAAGAGCATGAGTGTGTGTGGGGGGGCGTGGAGGGGCAGGAGGGAGAGGGAAAAGCCGACTCCCTGCTGAGCAGGAAGCCCAACACAGGACTCCATTCCAGGACCCTGGGATCATGACCTGAGCCAAAGGTAGACACTTAACCAACTGAGCCACCCAGGTACTCTATAGTTATTTTATTATTTCCTTCTCTATATATTTTATGTTTTAGTAACATACATTCTGTTGTGACTTAATTTTTCTCAGATTTACAACTTATTTGGTTCCCAGCATATTGGAATAATATCACTAAACAATGGAATGTGACTTTATTGATAAAACCTACATCTTAAAGCTGTCTAATTTTATTGTCATCCTTTCAATGTAATTGATTATAGAGATATCTGACTTTTACACACTTTTTTCAGATTATTGTTAAAGTACTAACATTAGTGAAATATGTACGTTGTATTTGTTAAGGCAGGAAATGACTTAAGGAAAACTATTACAGAGCATGAATTTTGAATATTTCCCATTGTTATAATAAGAATATAAAATATATTATATAAATGTTATAGAATATAGATTAAGAATATAAATAAATATTATATTATATAAAAAGAATATAAAGACCACCTTACTTACTAAAGTAAACCTAGTCCAGAAAATTTCCAAATTTTACTTTAAAAAGTTCACTAATGATAGGTACTATAATGCTATGATAAATCAACAGTAATGTCAGTAATAATTACATTTGCTTAAATACAAAAGGTCATCATTAATGAGAGCATGACAACAAAAATAAAACAAACACAATTCAGCACATTTCCATTTCCATAGCCCAAGATAAAATGACACTTCACTTTTATTTTGCAAGACATTTTATAGTTAAAACCCCTGATATGACTTCTGAATTATCATTTTAAAAAAACTTTTGACTATAGTAAAAATAATGTAATTAAACCAATATAATCCAGTCAATATCTTCTGACTTATTTTCATTTCAAAGGATGAAAAATAAAACTCTGTACATGAATAAATATTAGCAAAGTCGAGCACAAAGTTATATATGATGAAATCCAAACGTAATTAAATTTATAAATATTCTTTAGCTACAGCTTTCTTGAAGAGAGAATAATATCAACCTTGTGCTATCATTTTAGAATTTGATTGGAGGGGCACCTAGGTGGCTCAGTCAGTTAAGCATCTGCCTTAGGCTCAGGTCATGATCCCAGGGTCTTGGGATTGAGCCCCACATGGGGCTCCCTGCTCAGCTGGGAGCCTGCTTTTCCCTCTCCTTCTGCTTCTCCCTCCTGCTTGTGCTTTCTGTCTCTCAAATAAATCAGTAAAATCTTTATAAAAATTAAAAAATAGAATTTGATTGAATAATAATTTGACTGGAAATTAAACATGTCTGATTATTTTATTATGGACCTGGAAAATGTTTATTAAAAATATGGGAAAACTATGTCTCTCTGATGAACAAAGCACATCCTTTCTATAGTGTGGTAGGCAGAATAAGTGTTCCCCCCAAATACCCAATTCTTACTCTCTTGACCTTATAAGTAAATTAGGTATTTAAAGTTGCAGGTGGAATTAGGGTTGTTAAACAGCTGACTTTGAGAGAGGGATATTATACTGGATTATCTAAGTGGGGCAATGTAACCACAAAGGTCCTTATTTGTGAAGGTAGGGAGCTGGAAAGTCAGTCAGAGCAATATAATGTGAGGAAGATGAAACTGACCATTGCTTACTTTGAAGATGGAAAGTAAACCATGAAACAAAAAATGCAGACAGCCACCAGAAGCTGAAAAGGATAAGGAAACAGATTCTCTCTATAATGGGTTGGTGGTAGCCCCCCAAAAGATATGTATATGTAAAATCCCTGGATAATGTGAAAACTGAATGTTACCTTAATTGGAAAAAAGGAACTTTTCAAATGTAATTAAGCTAATGATTTTGAGATCATCCTGGATTATTTGAGTGAGTCCCAAATCCATTGATAAGTGCCCTTACAAAATAAAGAAACAGTGAGATTTGTGACAAACAAAAGAAGACAAAAGAGAGGAGAAATCAATTTAAGATGAAGGCAGAGACTGGAGTGATATAGAAACAAGCCAAAGAACATGGGAAGGTACCAGAGAATGGAAGAGGCAAGAAAGGATTCTCTCTTAGAGCCTCCAAAAAGAGTGTTGCTTCTGACATAGGTTGCCTTTTCATTTTATTGGTAATATTTTTCTGTGCAGAAGTGTTTTAGTTTGGGCGCCTGGGTGGCTCAGTCGTTAAGCGTCTGCCTTCGGCTCAGGTCATGATCCCAGGGTCCTGGGATCGAGTCCTGCATCGGGCTCCCTGCTCAGAGGGAAGCCTGCTTCTCCCTCTCCCACCTCCCCTGCTTATGTTCCCTCTCTCGCTGTGTCTCTCTCTGTCAAATAAATAAATAAAATCTTTAAAAAAAAAAAGAAGCGTTTTAGTTTGATGTGGTTCCACTTGTTTATTTTTACTTTTGTTACCTTTACATTTATTTTTGTTGCCTTGTCATATCCAAAGTATCATTGCCAAGACCCATGCAAAGGAGTTTACCATCTATGTATTCTTTTTGGAATCTTATGGTTTCAGATCCTACTTTGAAGTCTTCAATCCATTTTGAGTTAATTTTTGTGAATATTGTAAGATAGGAGTATGGTTCTATTCTTCTACATGTAAATATATAATTCCATTAGCACCATTTATTGAAGAATCTGTCTTTTCTTTGTTGAGTATTCTTGGCTCTCTTTTCAAATATTAGTTGACCATATATGCATGGATTTATTTCTAGGCTTTCTATTCTGTTCCATTGGTCCATGTGTTTGTTTTTAATGCTAGTATCATACTGCTTTGATTACTATAGCTTTAAAATATAGTTTGAAATCAGGAAGTTTAATGCCTCACTGTTTCGTTTTGAATTATTTCAATTGCTATATCTTTAAGTTCCCTAATTTTTGTTTCATTTGTAATGTCTAAACTGCATGATCCCATATAGTTATTTTTTTCACTTCATACATTGTATTTGTCATCTTTTGAAGTTTTATTTGGGTGTTTCTATATATTGCATGTATCTACTTAATACACTCAATGTTTTCCCTACTTTCTTGAACATATGGAATATAGTAATACTAATTTTAATGTCTTATATTAATTCTATCATTTCCATCCTTTCTGAGACTGTTTCTATTAAGTTGTATTTTCTCTTTTTGGTATAATATATCCCTGTTTCTATTTATGCAGTGCAACTTTTTACTGAATGTTTGACACTCTGATTTTGTTTTGCTGTTGAATACTAGATACCATTGTATTCTTACAAATAGTGTTTAGGTGTTTTTGGCATAATTATTTCACTTGGAAATAGTTTATCACTTAGGGATTTGATTTAAGCTTATTAGATAAGAACAAAGTAGGCTTTACTCTAGGAATAATTTTGCCTCCCTACTGAAACAACACCCTCTTGAGTATTTTTTCTGATGCTCCATACATTATGAGGTTTCCAACTCTGGCCTGTGGGAACAAGAATTATTCCTGAAGCTTATGTTTGCCTCCTCCCTTGACACAGTTAGATAATTATCAAATTATTCTGAACACCCAGGAAATTGATCTAAAGACTGAGAGAACACACTGCACAATTAGAGGAAGAAAAGAGGCCACATCGTGGAAGGTAGGAGGTGCAGAGAAGAAATTTGGGGGAGAAAAGAATCATGAGTGCTGTGGAGGGGAGAGAGGGAGGGAATCCTGATCATGAAGTCATGGAGAGAGGGGATAGAGAGAAAGAGAGAGAAAAAGAGAGAGAGAGAAAGCAGCACATAGGGGATTATACAAGAAAAACACTTCCCCAAAATCATTTACTGGGAAAACTAGAGGGGCTGATTATTGCAAGTTTTTACAAGTAGTGGAGCTGAAAGTCCGAAGTTTCGGAGGTCTGTGCCATCGCCAGAGTCGAGCTGTTGGGCGTAGCATAGCACTGCTCCTGTGGAGAAGGAAGGCAGAGGCCTGGGAACAGACCACACGCTCTGAGTATCCCCTGTGTCTTACTAGGAGAGACAGTTCCCCTTCTTGGAGTGCATTTGGGGGAGGTGGCACTGCCTCCTAGGGGACAAAAGAGTAAGCAGGTGTCATTGAACTGCCTTGTTCATTAGCATAGGGACAGAGATGCCTGCTAAGGGCAGCTAAACCCGAGTGCCAACTTTTTGTTGCACTTTACCATAAAATCCAAGCCCCTGTGTTATGACTGCCTTTCTGGGCTTTCCTGGGACAAACCAGTACCAGTCACAGCTGAGTGAGATCCTCCTCTAGAGGATCAGTGAGGGTTCATTCCTGACTGGACCCCTAAAATCTGGAGTTTTGAAATCCAGCTGCATGTCTAGATTAAACACAAGAGTACTACACCACCAATCAGGCAGATGGCTCATATACAGACAGGGTGAAGGCAGGTATCTGACAGAACCTTTGGAAATAAGAGGGGAGATTGTTGGCTCTTCTGGGATAGATTCCTGAACACAGGAAGGCATGAACTCCCCTCTCTGGGGAAGAGAATGGGCCTATGCCAATTTTACCCTTGCCCATCAGCAGGGCTGGACTTCAGTGAGCAGCATAGCATTCCAAAGTGGAGGCTTGAGTTGCTTACAACAACCTTCTCCCCTGTGCTCTCTGCAGGTGCCTTTTTTACTAGGTCAGGTGTGATTAAGAGCCAGAGCTGTAGCAAGATCCACTCCCAGAAGACCAGCATATAACTCCTGCATGCACCAGGTCTACTGATCATAGAATGCTGCAAATCTTCAGCTCTAGTGGAAATAGGACAAGGTACAGGTTTTTCTAACACAAAAAAGACAGAGTCTTAGACAAACTGCTAAGACAGAAGAATTCATCCAAAAAGAAAGAACAAGAGGCCACAGCCTGGGAGCTAATTAAAATAGATATAAGTGATATGTCTGAATCAGAATTTAAAACAACAATCATAAGGATACTAACTGGGCTTGATAAAAGCATAGAAGAAACCACAGAGACCCTTACAGCAGAGATAAAAGACTTAAAATTAGTCAGGTTGAAATAAAAAATGCCATAACCAAGATGCAAAACTGATGGGATATAATAATCACAAAAATGGAAGAAACAGAGGAATGAATAAAGGATAAAGAAGATAAAATTATGGAAAAGAATGAAGCTGAGAATAAGAGGGAAAGAAAAATATTGGATCATGAATGTAGACTTAGGGAACTCTGCAACTCCATAAAGTGTAATAACATTCATATCATAGGAGTCCCAGAAGAAGAGATGGAAAAGGGGGCAGAAAGTTTACCTGAGCAAATTACAGAAGAAAACTTCCCTAATCTGGGGGAGAGAAACAGACATCCAAATACAGAAGGAACAGAAAACTCCCATTAAATCAACAAAAGCAGGCCAAAACCAAGACATATGGTAGTAAAATTTGGAAAAAAAAAATAGATAAGGAAAGAATCCTGAAGGCAGCAAGGGTAAAGAAACCCTTAACCTACAAAGGAAGACAAATCAGGTTAGCAGAGATCTATCCACAGAAATGTGGCAGGGCAGAAGACAGTGGCATGATATATTCAAAGTGTTAAATGGGAAGCATATGCAGCCAAGAATACTTTATCCAGCAAGGTTGCCATTCAGAATAGAGGAGATAAAGAATTTCCCAGACAAACAAAAACTAAAGGAGTTCGTGATCACTAAACCACCAGGCAAGAAATATTAAAGAAGACTCTGAGTGGGAAAGTAAGACTGAGAGCAACAAAGACTAAAAAGGAACAGAGAAAATCTCCAGGAACACTGACTTTATAGGTAATACAGCGGCACTAAATTTATATCCATCAATAATCACTCTCAATGTAAATGGACTAAATGCTCCAATCAAAAGACATGTGGTATCATAATGGATAGAAAACCAAGACCAATCTATATGTTGTTTACAAGGGACTGATTCTAGACCTAAATACACCTGCAGATTGAAAGTGGGGGATAGAGAACATTTCTTGTGGTAACAGAAGTCAAAAGAATACTGGAGGAGCCATATTTGTATCACACAAGCTAGATTTTAAAGCAAAGACTGTAATAAAATATGAAGAAGGGCACTATATCATAATAAAAGGATCTATCCAACAAGAAGATCTAACAAATATGTCTATGCCCACAACGTGGGAACGCCGAAATATATAAATCAATAATAAACATAAAGAAACTCATTGATAATAATACAATAATAGTAGGGGATTTTAATAACCATCTTACAGCAATAGACAGATAATCTAAGCAGAAATTCAACAAGGAAACAATGGCTTTGAATGACACACTGGACCACATAGACTTAACAGATAGACTCAAAACATTTCATCCAGGGATGCCTGGGTGGTTCAGTTAGTTAAGCATCTGCCCTCAGCCGAGGACATGATACTAGGGTCCTGAGATCAAGTCCTGTGTCAGGATCCCTACTCAAAGGAGAGTCTGCTTCTCCTTTTCCCTCTGCCCTCCACATGACTCATGCTCTCTCCCTCTTGCTCTCTCTCTCTCAAATAAATAAGTAAAATCTTTTAAAAAGGACATTTCATCCTAAAGCAGCAGAATACACATTCTTTTCAAGTGCGCATGGAATGTTCTCCAGAATAGATTACACACTGGGTCACAAATCAGCCCTCAACAAGTACAAAAAGATTGAGATCATACCATACATATTTTCAGACCACAATGGTATGAAACTTAAAGTCAACCAAAAGAAAAACTTTAGAAAGACCACAAATACGTGTAAGTTCAAGTACATCCTACTAAATAAAGAATGGGTTAACCAGGAAATTAAAGAAGAAATAAAAAGAAAAAACACATAGAAGTAAATGAAAATGTACATGTGACAGTCCAGAACCTTTGGGATCCATCAAAGGTGGTGATATGATGGAAGTATATGGCAATATGGGCCTACCTCAAGAACCATTAAAAGTTTCAAATACAGAACCTAATCTTACACCTAAGGAGCTAGAAAAGGAACAGCAAATGAAGCCTAAAACTAGCAGAAGAAGGGAAATAATAAAAACATAGAGCAGAAATAAATGATATGGAAACAAACGAACAAAAAAAACAGTAGAAGAGATCAGTGAAACTAAGAGCTGGTTCTTTGAAAGAATTAATAAAATTGATGAACCCCTAGCCAGACTTATTAAAAAGAAAAGAGAAAAGACCCAAATAAAATCACAAATGAAAAAAGAGAGATCACAACCAACACTGAAGAAATACAAACAATTATAAGAGAATATTATGAAAAATTATATGCCAACAAACTGGGAAAACTGGAGGAAATGTACAAATTCCTAGAAACATACAAACTACCTAAACTGAAACAGAAAGAAATAGAAAATTTGAATAGACCCATAACCATTAAAAAATAGAAAATAAAAATAAATAAATCAGTAATCAAAAATCTCCCAACAAACAAAAGTCTAGGGCCAGATTGCTTTTCAGGGGAATTCAACCAGACATTTAAAAAAGAGTTAAAACTTATTCTTCTCAAACTGTTCCAAAAAATAGAAGGAAAACATCCAAATTCATTCTACAAGGCCAGCATTACCTTGATTCCAAAAGCAGAGAAAAACCCCTTTATAAAGGAAAAATAATGATGTAATGTATAGTGATTAACATAACAATAAAACAATTTTTAAAAAAGGAAAAATACAGGTGAACAGTATCCCTGATGAACATGGATGCAAAAATTCTTAACAAGATAACAGCAAATCCAATCCAACAGTATATTAAAAGAAGTATTCACCAGGATCAAGTGGAATTTATTCCTGGACTGCAGTGGTGGTTCAATATTTGCAAGTCAATCAATGTGGTACACATTGTAAGCATAAGAACCATATGACCTTCGGGGCGCCTGGGTGGCTCAGTTGGTTAAGTGACTGCCTTCAGCTCAGGTCATGATCCTGGAGTCCCGGGATCGAGTCCCACATCGGGCTCCCTGCTCAGCAGGGAGTCTGCTTCTCCCTCTGACCCTCCTCCCTCTCATGCTCTCTGTCTCTCATTCTCTGTCTCGCAAAAAAAAAAAAAAAAAAAAAGAACCATATGACCTTCTCAATAGATACAGAAAAGCATTTTACAAAATATAGCATCCATTCCTGATAAAAACCCTCAACAAGGTAGGGATAGAGAGAACATACCTCAAGATCACAAAGGCCATATATGAAAAACATACAGCTAATATCATCCTCAATGGGGAAAAACTGAGAGCTTTTCCTCTAAGGTCAGGAACAAGACAGGGATGTCCACTCTCACCATGTTATTTATCATAGTACCAGAAGAATTAGACTCAGAAATCAGACAGCAAAAAAGAATAAAAGGAGTCCAAATCAGTAAAGAGGAAGTCGAACTTTCACTCTTTGCAGACGATAAGATATGATACTCTACATAGAGAACCTGAAAGACCACCAAAAAAATTGCTAGAACTGATACATGAATACAGCAAAGTTGCAAGATACAAAATCAAGGTATGGAAATCTGTTGCATTTCTATATACCAATAATGGAGCAACAGAAAAGGAAATCAAGTAATCAATTCAATTTACAATTGCTCCAAACAGCATAAAATACCTAGGAATAAGCTTAGCCAAAGAGGTAAAATATCTATACCCTGAAAACTACAGAACACTTATGAAAGGAATCAGAGATAGCACAAAGAAATGAAAAAACAATCCATGCTCATGGATTGGAAGAACACATATTGTTAAAATGTCTATACTACCCAAAGCCATCTACACATTTAATGCAATCCTTATCAAAATACCACCAGCATTTTTCACAGAGCTAGAACAAACAATTCCAAAATTTGTGTGGAACCACAAGAGAACCCGAATAGTGAAAGCAATCTTGAAAAAGAAAAACAAAGCTGGAGGCATCACAATTCTGGACCTGAAGCTGTATTACAAAGCTGTAGTCTCCAAGAAAATAGAAAATTATTTTTCTAAGAATCAGAAACAGTCTTATACAGTTGTTGGGAATGCAAATTTTGTTTTGTTTTGTTTTAAGATTTTATTTATTTATTTGACAGAGAGAGATAGCAAAAGAGGGAACATAAGCAGGGGGAGTGGGAGAGGGAGAAGCAGGCTTCCCCCTGAGCAGGGAGTCCAATGTGGGCCTCGATCCCAGGACTCTGGGATCATGACCTGAGCTGAAGGCAGACACTTAATGACTGAGCCACCCAGGTGCCCCAAGGGAATGCAAATTCTATACTGGCACAAAAAAGACACATAGATCAATGGAGCAGAATAGAAAAACCAAAAATGGATTCACAGCTATAGGATCAACTAATCTTTGACAAAGCAGGAAATAATATCCAATAGAAAAAGACAGTTACTTCAACAAATGGTGTTGGGAAAATTGGACAGCAACATGCAGAACGAACCTGGATAACTATCTTACACCATACACAAAAATAAATTCAAAATGGATGAATGACCTAAATCAGAGCTAGGAAGCCATAAAAATCCTAGAGGAGAACACAGGCAGAAACCTCTCTGAAATCAGCTATAGCACCTTCTTACTAGATACGTCTTCAGATAAAAGGGAAACAAAAGCAAAAATGAACTATTGGGACATCATAAAGATAAAAAGCTTCCACGCAGTGAAGGAAACAATCAACAAAAGTAAGAGTCAGCCTACAGAATGGGAAAAGAATTTTGCAATGAGATATCTTTTAAAGGGTTAGTATCCAAAGTCTATAAAAAAACTTATCAAACTGAATACTCAGAAACCAAATAATCCAATTAGGAAATGGGCAGAAGACATGGATAGGCATTTTTCCAAAGAAGACATCCAGATGGCTAACAGACAAATGAGAAGATGCTCAATGTCACTCATCATCAGGGACATAGAAATCAAACCACAATGAGATATCACCTCATACCTGTCAGAATGGCTAAAAATAACAACATAGGATACAACAGATATTGTTCAGGATGTGGATAAAGGGGAACAGTCTTACACAGTTAGTGGGAATGCAAATTGGTGCAACCACTCTGGAAAACAATATGGGGGTTCCTCAGAAAGTTAAAAATCAAATTATTCTATGACCCAGCAATTGCACTACTAGGTATTTAACCAAAGAATACAAAAATACTGATTCAAAGGTGCACATGCACCCTGATGTTTATTGCAGCATTATCAACAACAGTGAAATTATAGAAAGAGCCCAAATGTCCATCAACTGATGAATAGATAAAGAAGGAGTGGTATAATATATCACAATGGAATATTACTCAGACATCAAAAAGAATGAAATCTCACCATTTGCAATGATGTGGATAGAGGTAGAGTGTATTATGCTAAGCAAAATAATCTAGTCAGAGAAAGACTAATACCATATGATTTCATTCATATGTGGAATTTAAGAATCAAAACAGATTAACACAATAGAGGGAAAAAAAGAGGGAAGCAAACCATAATAGACTCTTTACTGTAGAGAATAAAATGATGGTTGATGGCAGAGAGATGGGCTAAATGGGTGATGGGTATTACAGAGGGCACTTGTATTGAGCACTGGGTATTATATGTAAGTGATGAATCACTAAATTCTACTCCTGAAACCAATATTACACTATATGTTAACTAACTAGAGTTTAAATAAAAATTTGAAAATAAATAGATAAAAAAATAAAAATGCACCAATACCCAGACATATTATTAAAAGTCATAATCTAAAAACTTTTAAATAAAAGTCAGTCTCTTTAATTTGAAATTTTGTATTATTCTTAGTCATCCCTATAGGATTATCAGAATAACAAATACTATTTTATAAATTTGAGAAAGGAAATAAATAGACACAAGCATAATACTCTTCTTTTAAAAATTGTTTATAGCTTTAAAATTTGCTAATACCCACAGATAGTCATCAGCCATCAGTTGAATGTACTATGCAGTTGATATCAGCAGAGACAAAATTTCTCACTAATGGGTGTTAATCTTGTGGTTCCTAGAGGGTTCGAGATTGCCAAGGTAAATTATGACTACATGTGTCTCAGAAAATAGAAAATTATTTTTCTAAAAATCAGCGACCAGGTCTAATAGTTATTCCCAATAAAAAGTAATCTTCAGTGGCATGGGAGTAATGATTCTAATTATTGACTTTACACTTACTGTTTCTGTTTCTAGTTAAACCTTTAAAGAAACTCCTGTTTGTCCCTCGTTTATTGTCAGCATACAAATGTGTCTTCATCTAAATGAATAGAATTGTAATTGTTAAAATGTAAGCCATTATATTATTAAACAGCAGTGTCCAGGCTGACGCAATAGTAAAGAGCCAGACAATTAACCATTGTACCACATAACAATACTGTGACAATGAAAAGAAAATACTACTATAATATTAATTTTTTTTTTCTATCAGAGAACAACAGGGAACTGATTTTGCCTGACTATGCCAGTGTGTGGTTAATATGCAACTATGGAGATATAGTAAGACGCTAGTGATGAGAACAAAATGGAGATTTTACATACTATGAATATTCATTTCACAGTAGTTTGAGAAGATTTTCCAACCAAAAAAATTGCATACTTTAAAAATACTGTCTACTCAACTGCAGTCAGAAGGTACCTTAACGTTTATTTAATTGAAATCTCCATTGAATAATTGAAATTTCCCCCAATATAATAATAGATTTTTTCTGGCCTCTGCTTTAAAACTGCTGGTGTTACTGAAGATAGAGCCATCCAAAGTAGCTTATTCCAATTCTAATTGATAGATATTTTTTCTTTTTAAAGTATTCCTTAAAATATGTGAATTCAGCAAAATGTATATCCCACCAACAGAGTTTTAATTTAATTTAATTTATTTATTTTAAAGATTTTATTTATTTATTTGACAGAGAGAGAGACAGCCAGAGAGGGAACACAAGCAGGGGGAGTGGGAGAGGGAGAAGCAGGCTTCCCATGGAGCAGGGAGCCCGATGCGGGGCTAGATCCCAGGACCCTGGGATCATGACCTGAGCCGAAGGCAGATGCTTAATGACTGAGCCACCCAGGCACCCCCAGAGTTTTAATTTTAGATAAAATATAACCAGGCTTTTCAACAATATTGTGGTATAAATAAAAATTATTGATATAACTGTAAGACTTTACATACACATCTAATAATTCATTTGGTTACAGTCAACTCGTCTATGAGAAAGACATTTTTGGTTTTAACATACTAAGTCTTCTTTTCATCCTAATGTTATATTCAAATTATAACTGAATACCATTAATATTCTTCTTAAGATCTGCTATATATTATTATCATCATTATTGTTTTTGCTTTACACCTTAATTTTTTTATTAGTTCCAGAGGTAGAATTGAGTGATCCATCAGTTGCATGTAACACCCAGTGCTCATTATATCAAGTTGCCCCCCTTAATGTTCATCACCCAATTACCACATCCCCCCACCCACCTCCTTTCCAGCAACCCTCAGTTTATTCCCTATAGTTAAATTATTTTATACTTTGCTTCCCTCTCTGTTTTTACCTTATTTTTTTCCTTTCCTTCCCCTATGTTCATCTGTTTTGCTTCTTAAATTCCACATATGAGTGAAATCATATGGTATTTGTCTTTCTCTGACTGAATAATTTCATTTAGCACAATACCCTCTAGTTTAGTCAACATTATTGCAAATGGCAAGGTTTCTTTCTTCTTGATAGCTGAGTAATATTCCACTGTATATATATTTACCACTTCTTTATCCATTCATCTATCAATGGACATCTGGGCTCATATTTTGGCTATTGTGGACATTGCTGCTATAAACATTGGGGTGCATGTGCCCCTTCAAATCACTATGTTTGTATCTTTTGGATAAAAATCTAGTAGTGCAATTGCTGGGTTTTAGGGTAGTTCTATTTTTAACTTTTTGAGGAACCTCCATACTGTTTTCCAGAGTGGCTGCACCAGTTTGGATTCCCACCAACAGTGTAAGACAGTTACCCTTTCTCTGCATCCTTGCCAATATTTGTTGTTTCCTGACTTGCTAATTTCAGCCATTTAGACTGGTGTGAGGTAATATTTCATTGTGGTTTTGATTTGTATTTCCCTGATGCCAAGTGACATTGAGCATTTTTTCATGTGTGTTTTGGCTATTTGTATGTCTTTGGAGAAATGTCTGTTCATGTCTTCTGCCCATTTCTTTACTGGACTTATTTTTCTTTGGGTGTTGAATTTGATAAGTTATTTATAAATTTTGGATACTAGCCCTTTATCTGATAAGACATTTGCAAATAACTTCTCCCATTCTGCAGGTTGCCCTTTCATTTTGTTGACTGTTCCCTTTGCTGTGCAAAAGTTTTTATTCTGATGAAGTCCCAATAGTTCATTTTTGCTATAGTTTCCCTTGCTTCTGGGGATGTGTCTAGCAAGAAGTTGTTGCAGATGAGGTCAAAGACTTTGCTGTCTGTTTTTCTCTGGGATTCTGATGGATTCCTGTCTTACATTTAAGTCTTTAATCCACTTTGAGTTTATTTTTGTGTATGGTGTGAAAAAGTGGTTCAGTTTCATTCTTCTACCTGTGGCTGTCCAATTTTCCCAACACTATTTGTTGAAGAGACTTTTTTCCAGTGGTTAATCTTTCCCACTTTGTCAAAGATTAGTTGACCATAGACTTGAGGGTCCATTTCTGGGTTCTTTATTCTGTTCCATTGATCTATGTGTCTGTTTTTATGCTAGTAACATATTGTCTTGATGATCACTGCTTTGTAATATAGCTTGAAGTCCAGAATTGTGATGCCTCCAGTTTTGGTTTTCTTTTTCAACATTCCTTTGGCTATTTGGGGTCTTTTGTGGTTCCATACAAGTTTTAGGGTTGTTTGCTCCAGCTCTGTGAAAAAATGTCAATGGTACTTTGATAGGGATTACATTAAAAGTATAGATTGCTTTGGGTAGCATAGACACTTTAGCAATATCTGTTCCTTCAATCCATGAGCATGGAAAGTTTTTCCATTTTTTTTTTTTCTGTGTGTGTCTTCCTCAATTTCATTCATAAGTGTTGTAGTTTTCAGAGTACATATTTTTTACCTCTTTGGTTAGATTTAATCCCAGGTATCTTATGGGTTTGGGTGCAATTGTAAATGGGATGGATTCCTTGATTTTTGTTTCTTCTGCCTCATTGTTAGTGTATAGAAATGCAACTGACTTCTGTGCATTGCTTTTGTATCCTGTAACTTTGCTGAATCGCTGTGTCTGTTCTAACAATTTTTTAGTGGATTCTTTTGGGTTTTCTACAAGTATCATGTCATCTGCAAGGAGTGAAAGTTTGACTTCTTTGTTGATTTGGATGTCTTTTATTTCTTTTTGTTTTCTGATTGCTGAGGCTAGGACTTCCAGTACTATGTTGAACAACAGTGGTGAGTGTGGACATCCTTGTTGTCTTCCTGTCCTTAGGTGAAAAACTTTCAGGTTTTTCCCCTTGAGGATGATATCCACTATGAGTTTTTTGTAGATGGCTTTTATGATATTAAAGTATTTTCCTCCTATCCCTACACTGTGGGGAGTTTTCTTCAAGAAAGGATGCTGTATTTTGTCAAATGCTTTTTCTGTATCTTCTGAGAGGATCATATCGTTCTCATCCTTTCTTTTATTAATGTGATGTATCACATTGATTGATTTGCAGATGTTGACCCACCCTTGCAGCCCAAGAATAAATACCACCCAGTCATGCAGAATAATCTTTTATTTACTTTTGGATCCTATTAACTACCATCTTGGTGAGAATTTTTGCATCTATATTCATCAGGGACATTGGTCTGTAATCCTCCTTTTTAGTGGAGTCTTTGGTTTTGGGATCAAGGTAATGCTGGCCTCATAGAATGAGTTTGGAAGTTTCCCCTCCATTTCTATTTTTTGGAAGAGTTTCAGAAGAATAGATATTACTTCTGTTTTAAATCTTTGGTAGAATACCCCCCGGGAATTCATCTGGCTCTGGCCTCTTGTTTGTTGTCAGATTTTTTATTACAGCTTCCATTTCTATGCTGATTATGGGTCTGTTCAGGTTTTCTATTTCTTTCTGTTTCAGTTTTGGTAGTTAATGTGTTTCTAGGAATTTATCCATTTATTCCAGATTGCATAATTTGTTGGCAAATGATTGCTCATTATATTCTCTTATAATTGCATTTCTTTGGTGTTGATTGTGATCTCTCCTCTTTCCTTCACGATTTTATTTATTTGGGTCCTTTCTCTTATCTTTTTGATAAGTCTGGCCTGGGGTTTTTCAATTTTATTAATTATTCCAGAGAACTAGCTCTTACCTTTGTTGATCTGTTCTAATGATTTTTTTTTAATTTCTATATCATTATTTTTGCTCTAATCTTTATTATTTCTCTTCTGCTGCTGGATTTAGGCTTCATTTGCTGTTATTTTTCCAGGTCCTTTAGGTGTAAGTTTAAGTTGTATATTTTATACTTCTCGATTCTTGTGAAAGGCCTGTTATGCTATATACTTCCCTCATAGGACAGACTTTGCTGCATCCCAAAGGTTCTGAACTGTCATGTTTTCATTTTCATTTGCTTCCATGTAATTTTTTTTTTAATTCTTCTTTAATTTTGGTTGCCCAGCTCATTCCTTAGTAGGAGGCTCTTTAAACTCCATGTATTTGTGTTCCTTCCAATTTTTTTCTTATGGTTGACTTCATGTTTTAAAACATTTTGTTCTGGAAAAATATACATCATATAATCTGTCTTTTTACCAGTTGAGTCCTTTTTTGTGACCCAGTATGTGATCTATTCTGAAGAATGTTCCTTGTGCACTTGAGAAGAATGTGTATTCTGCTGATTTAGGATGAAATGCTCTGAATTTATCACTTAAGTCCATCTGGTCCAGTGTGGCATTCAAAGCCCTTGTTTCCATATTGATCTTCTGACTAGATGATCTGTCCATTGCTATGAGTGAGGTATTAAAGTCCCCTGCTGCTATTGTAATGTTATCAATGAGCTTCTTTAATTGTGTTACTATTTGGCTTATATATTTGACTGCTTTCAATTTAGGGGCATAAATCTTTACAGTTGTTAGGTCTTCTTGTTTTATATACCCCTTTATAATGATATAGTATCCTTCTTCATCTCTTATTACAGTCTTTGTTTTAAAATCTAGTTTGTCTGATATAAGGAGTGCTACTCCAGCCTTCTTTTGATGTCTATTAGAATAATAAAGTGTTTTCCACCCCCTCACTTTCAATCTGGAATTGTTTTTGGGTCTAAAATGAGTATCTTGTAAACAGCATTAATGGGTCTCGTTTTTTATTCATTCTGATACCACATGTATTTTGATTGGAGCATTCAGTCCAGTTACATTCACAGTAATTATTGATGGATATGGATTTAGTGTCATTGTATTACCTGTAAAGCCTTTGTTTCCATAAATTGTCTCTGTTCCTTTCTGGTCTTTGTTACTTTTGGGCTCTCTCTCCTCTCAAAGGACCTCCTTCAATATTTTTTGGTTGGTTTAATGTTCATGAATTCCTTTAGTTTTTGTTTGTCCTGGAAACTAGCTCTCCTTCTGTAATGAATGACAGCCTTGCCGGATAAACTATTCTTGGCTGCATATTTTTCCCATTTAGAACATTGAGTATATCCTGACAGTCCTTTCTGGCTTGCCAGGTCTCTGTGGTAGGTCTGTTGCCAATCTTATGTTTTTACCCTTGTAAGTCAAGGACCTCTTTTCCTGAGCTGATTTCAGGATTTTCTCTTTATCTTTGAATTTTGCAAACTTTACTATTATATGTCAAGTTGTTGACCTATTTTTATTGATTTTTCAGGGTTTCTCTGTGCCTCGTGGTCTTGGATGACTGTTTCCTTCCCCAGATTAAGGAAGTTCTCAGCTATAATTTGTTCAAATACACCTTCTGCCCCTCTCTTTATCTTCTGGTACCCTTATTTTCAGGACATTATTTTGCTTATGGAATCTCTGAGTTCTCTATGTCTCCCTTCATGATCCAGTATTTGTCTTTTTCTCTTCTTTTCAGCTTCCTTATTTTCCATCATTTTATCTTCTATATCATTGACTTTCTCTTCTGCCTCATTTATCCTCACTTTTAGAGTCTCCATTTAGGATTGCATATCAATAATAGCATTTTTAACTTCAGCCTGACTACATTTTAGTTCTTCTATCTCTATAGTAAGGGATTCTCTAGTGTCTTCTATGCTTTTTTTTTTCAAGCCCATTAACATCTTTATAATCTTTGTTTTAAATTTTAGTTCAGACATTTTATATCTGTATTGATAAATCCCTAGCAGTGAGTACTACCTCCTATTCTTTACTTAGGGTGAATTTCTCCATCTCATCTTTTTTTTTTTTCCCCAGGAAAGAATAGAAGAATGAAAAAAGAAATACAAAAATAACAAAAACAAATGAACAACAACAACAAAAATAAAACAGAAAAAAACCAAAAACAAAACTAAATAAGAAAAAAATCAAACAAGAAACAAAACAGAACAAAACAAAGAACTAGATCCTGGGTATATTTTGGTCAGCTTGTTAAAAGAAACTAGATCCCAAAATAGGAAAGAAAGAAGAAATATATATAACATATAAATAAAAATTTAAAAAGAATAAAAAGTGCATTGAAAAAATAAGGAAATAGCTGAAAAATAATACTGAAAGACTAAAAAATAAAAAAAAAATTAAAAACCCACGAATGTTATATACTGTTTTCTCCAAGAGCTAAAGCTTTGCATCTCTCTATGATCAGTAAACTTAGTGCTAACCAGTTGTTCCTGTTGGTCTTCTGGGGGAGGGGGGCCTGTTATGCTAATTCTCAGGTGCCCTTGCCCTTGTGGAAATGACCTACCCTTGCCAGGGGGCTGGGCTTAGTGTAAACAGCTTCTGATTCCACTATGTGGTGCTGTTTTGCTCCCTGAAGGTTTTTAGCACCAATGGGTGGGACTAAAATGGTGGTGCCCTGCTCTCTAGCCCTGGAGCTGAAAGTTTGTATCTCCCATTTTTCAGTGAACCCTCACAGAAAAGCAGCCAATCACTCCTGTGTCCCTGGTTTCTGTCCAAAATCTGTGTTCACCCAGCCTGTGACTGAATGTTTTTATCTCAAGCACGCAACTGAGTTTCAAAACTCCAAATTTTACAGACTTCTCCAGCTTGGACACATGCTGTTCCTTTCAGGGGAGGGAAACTTCTGCTTTTGCTGGGCCCCTGCCAGGGGAGCAGTCACAAAACCCTGAAGCAGCTTGCAGTTTATGGTGACATAGAGCAGAAAGCCAGCACCTAGACTCACTGTTCTCAGCCTGCTTCCCCACTCTTATGTCTGGGAACTCTGTTGCTCTCAGACACCCCTGTTCTTCTTGTGACCATGGGGATTCTGAGACCACATGTCCCACCTGGTATTCCACCCTGCTTCGCCACCTGAGCAGCTTTAAATCAGGGATGTCCCCCACTGTAGCATACTTCTAAAAGTTCCAATTTTGCACTCTGCTGCTTATAATACTTTGTGGTAGCCTCCTTAAGCTGGTTCCCTCCCCTCTGCCATATCCTCCAGTATATCATCCCAGATTCAAGTCTTGGAACCTCCTATCTTCCAAAAAGTGGTCCTTTTTCTATTTGTAGAATTGCAGCATATCTTTTCATAGATCTCCAATTGATTTTGCAGGTTTTCAGAATGATTTGATAACTAGCTGGATTCCAGGGACCACATGAACTTAGGATTCTCTACTCCTCTGCCATCATAATTCCTCTGAAGATCTGTTATATATTATTAACAGGAGATGTCTGTGCCATGATAATAGTGGATATACTCTAGGTTGATTATGACTCAAAGCTCAGCACTGTGTAAGTTTGTTCAACTAGTTAGAGATCAGCCTAAATTTATTATCTGTTACTACAGATCTTTCCATTTTTTTTTCCAGAAAGACACAATGAGACGCAGCTTAAATAAACATACTATGTCTACTATTATAGTTCCCTGATGTATTAGTCTGGCATCCCAGTCAAAACACAAATGAATATATTGATTGTGCTCATTGGTTTCATTTTGTAATCATCAACAACTTATTTAATAATAAATTTTGTAATTTTACTAAAATCAAGAGACATGCCATCAAAATACTGTTTCCTTAAAGGACCATTTTTCACATTAAGGCTTCTAATCCCTTTCATATGCTTCATAATGACTGAAGACTTGTTAGCAGATTTGATGATATAAATTAATTATGTAAATAGTTTGAGTCAGAAATCTTGAATACTTCAAGACTAAACTAAAAATGTCTGTTCAGGTCATCTCCCCAATTTTAATCCAGGTTTTTGGTGTTGAGTCATATACTTTTTGGTATATTTTGGATATTGACCCTTTATCAGATATATCATTTCCAAATATATTCTCTCATTTGGTAGGTTGCCTTTTTGCTTTGTTGATGGTTTTCTTTGCTGTGCAAAGTTTTTGTTTTGTTTTGTTTTGTTTGTTTGTTTTCATGTAGTCCCGATGGTTTATTTTTGCTTTTGTTTCCCTTACCTTAGGAGGCATATCTAGAAAAATGTTACTATGGCAAATGGGAAAATTATGGAAGTTCCTCAAAAAAATTAAAAACAGAAATACTATGTGATCCAATAATCCCACTAATGGGTATTTACCCAAAGAAAACAAAACACTGATTCAAAAAGGTATATGTATCTTTATTTTCCTTGTAGCATTATTTACAGTAGCCAAGATATGGAGGCAACCTAAGTGTCCATCATTAGAAAAATGGATAAGAATAATGTGATATTGCACTATCATAAAACACTACACAGCCATAAAACAAAGATGAGATTATGCCATTTGAGACAGCATGGATCAACCTAGAGGTTATTATGCTAAGTGAAATAAGTCAGAAGGGCAAATACCATATGATTTTATTCATATGTGGAATCTTAAAAAAAAATGAATAAACAAAAAGTAGAATTAGACCTATAAATACAGAGAAACCTGAAATTGCCAGAGGGGAGGGGTTTGGGGAGGATGAGCAAAATGTGTGGAGTTGGAGATATGGGTTTCCAGTTACAGAATGAATAAATCATGTAAATAAAAGGCACAGCACAAGGAATATAGTCATAACATAATGTATAAACTTGTTGAATCACTATGTTGTACACCTGAAACTAATGTAATATTGTGTGACAATTCTACTCAGATAAATTAAAAAGTAAGTTTAAATAAATGAACTCACAGCAGTCATGTAATATTCTTCCTTTTTGTTTACTGTTCCCTAGAATTTCTCACTATGATAATCTGCAATTATTAAAAAATTCATTTTGGAATTTTAGAGCAACATGCCCTATTAATTTTTCTCACCTATAACTCTAGATGTATCCTCTCTTTTAAAACCTTGCTTTGAAAAAATAAAAACAAAACAAAAAAAATAAAACCTTGCTTTGGTTTGTCTAGTAGAACTCAAACTCGTCTTCTTAACTAGAGGAATGTCCTCATAAATCTGATTTCTTTTCTGTCATTGGTGTTCCTTCTAAATCCCAAATTCATTATTGTAAAATCTATGTTTCAAACACTTCACCATTTTTTCCAATATAATTTTTTGTCTTAGCATTGTATAAACAACATCAACAACAATTTTACTGTATCTGTATTTTATTCCTCACATTCTTGTAACACATTTTCCACTTCCTGCCTGAAATTACATACCACATATTCACAAAAGCAAACACACAATCACACACTACATGACACATACACAATGACATCCATTCTTCCTTAAATATATTTTATTATTTCTCCATGACTTCACTCATGCTATTCCCTTTTTGTTTACCTCCCTCATGGATAGTTTCCAAAATCATTTAAAGTTCATCTAAAATTGTGACATCAAATCCTTGCTGAATATCCCAGTTGTTTGCTTTCTCTAAAAAAAATATTCTTAGGCTGTTTTAACTCAATAGTATGATTATTTGTTTTGGGGTTTTTTACATATTTATTTCCTACCTTCTTTAGGCTAATAGGGTCTTCTGTGAGGAGATACTATCTTCAGTTTTACTCAGTGCTCAGAATAGTAAATAATTCAACTTTTTAAAATAAAGTATGTTAACTTAATATTATAAAAAATAATCAACCATTTTTGAAACAATGAATAAATTAAGTATTAATCTTTTACAAATACATTGCTACTTATTTCATCTTAATAGACTGGTTATTTTAAATAAGTTATATATAGATATATTTTAATTTTCTGTAGTCTACACATATGACTGATCAGAAAATATATTTGAAAACTTTGAAACACAAGTTAAGTGGGTTATTATCATGGTTTGTGCATTACTTTATGTTTGTATCTATAAATGTCATTTTCAGCTATTTCCCAGAATTACCTACCTCAAGAAGTAAGAAAAATCTCAAATAAACAACCTAATCTTATACCTAAAGGAGTTAGAAAAATAGCAACCACCAAAACACAAAACTAGCAGAGGGAAGGAAATAATAGAGATTAAGGCAGAATTATGATATAGAAACTAAAACAAGAACAAAAACAAAACCCAATGGAACAAATCAATGAAACAAGGCATTGTTTCTTTGAAAAGATAAACAGAGTTGATAAACCCCTAGCCAAACTCATCAGAAAAAGAAAAGAAAGGGAGAGAGAGAGAAAGAGAGAAAGATAAAGGACTCAAACAAACAAAATCACAAATGGAAGAGGAGAAATAACAACCAACACCACACATATACAAATAATAGTAAGAGAATATTATAAAAACTACATGCACAAATTAGACAACTTAGAAGAAATGGATAAATTCCTAAACATATAACCTACCAAAACTAAAGCAGGAAGAAATAGAAAATTTGAACACACTAAGTACCAGCAAGGAGATTGAGTCAGTAATCAAAAAACCCCCAAAAGGGGTGCCTGGATGGCTCAGTCCATTAAGTGTCCAACTCTTGGTTTTGACTCAGTTCACGATCTCAGGGTCTTGAGATCGAGCCCCTCAAAATGTATGCTAAAAATAACGTGGAAGAAATGGGTAACATTTATTCATTTATTTCTTCTAGGTTATCCAATTTTTAGCATGCAAAAGCTCCAAACTTATTCATGAGTAAATAGAAAACCTGAATAAACCTATAACTAGTAAGGAGATGGAATTAATAATCAAAACCTCCCACCAAAGTAAGCTCAGGAACAGATGGCTTCACTGGTGAATTCTACCAAATATTAAAGAAGAATTAACACCAATTCTCCTCAGCTCTTCCAAAAATTGAAGAGGAGGGAATACACCTAAACTCATTTTATGAGGTCAACAGTATCCTGATGCCAAAGCCAGTTAAAGATACCAGAAGAAAAACAAAACAAAACAACAACAACAACAAAAAACTGCTACAGTCCAATATTCCCAATGAATATTGATGAAAAGATCCTCAAAAAATACTAACAAACTGAAATCAGTAACATATTGAAAGAATTATAGACCATGATCATTTGGGATTTATTCCCAAATGCAAGGATAATTCAACATATGAAAATCAAACAATGTAACACACCACATTAATAGAATGAGGTAAAAAACATGATTAGCTCAATTCATTTAAAAAACTAGATAAAATTCAACTCCCTTTCATGATACACTCAATAAACTAAGAATAGAAGGATACTTAACCTGATAAAACCCAAGTGTGAAAAGCTCATAGCTAACAACATACTCAATATTGAAAGGCTGACAGCTTTCTCATAATATCAAAAACAAAACAAAAACACCACCAACAAAAAACAGACAAGGATCCTCACTTTTGCCATTGCTATTCAACATAGTATTGGAAGTACTATGTCAGAATTAGGCAAGAAAAAGAAATAGAAATCATCTAATTTAGAAAGGAAGGCAGAAAATTACCTATGTGCATACATGACCTGATTGTATATATAGAAAACCCTAAAGATTCCACACACAAAAAACTGTTAGACCTAATAAACAAATACAAAACACTCAAAAATCAGTTGTATTTTGGAGCAATTCAAAATGGAAATTAAGAAAACAATTTATTTATAATAGCATCAAAGGAAATAAAATACTTAGGAAAAAATTACTCAAGGAAGAAAAATACCTGTACCCTGAAAACTACAAAAGGTTGAAAGAAGTTAAAGAAAGCATAAATAAATGGAAAAATCCTGTATTGGACTGGAAGAATTAATATTGTAAAGAATACACTATTCAAAGTGATTACTGTTGACTGAATTGTGTCCTCCCACCCAAACTCATATGTTGACGCTCAAGACCCCAATATGACCACATTTTGAGATAAGACCTTTCAGAACATAATTAGGGTTAAATAAGTTCATAAGGGTGACACCCTGATACTATAGAATTAGTATCCTTATAAGAAGAGTTGCATGAGAGCTCACTTTCTCTTGACCTCACTCCCTCTCCATACACACACATGCACAGAGAAGAGGTCATGTGAACATACAGTGCAATAATGGCCACTTGTAGGCAAGAGAAGAGGCCTCAGAATAAAACCTACCTTGCTAGCACTTTGATTTTGGACTTCCTAGCATCTGAATTGTGAGAAATAAATTTCTGTTGCTTAAGCCACCCAATCCATGGCATTTTGTTATGGTTGTCTGAGCAGATTAAGATAATAATGTACAGATTCAGTACAATCCCTATCAAAATTTCAATGCCTTATTTGAAATAGAAAAACCCATACTAAAACTCAAATGAAATTGCAATGCACACTGAGTACCTAAACAATCTTGCAAAAGAAGAACAAAGAGATCTCACAATTCCTGATTTCAAAACTCACTACAAAGCTATAGTAATCCAAACAGTGTGGTACTGGCATAAGTACATATATAGACCAATGAAGAAAAATAGATAACCCAGAAATCTACCCTCACATATATGCTTAATGGACTTTTTATAAAGATGCCAAGTCTTTTCAACAAATAGTGGTAAGAAAACTAAATATCAACATGTGAAATAAAATTGAGCCCTTACTTTACAATGCATACAAAAACTAACTCAAAATTAAAGATCCAAATTTAAGAGATAAAACTATAAATGCCTAGAAGAAAACATAGCAGTAAAGCTTTATAATATTGGACTTCACAACATATTTTTTTTAGCTATGGCACCAAAATAATAGGAAATGAAAGAAAAAAGAATAGATGAACTTGATTTCATCAAAATTAAAAATTTCTGTGCAAAAAAAGGACACTATCAAGAGTGAAAAGGAAACTTATAGGATAGACAAAAATACTTGGCAAGCATATATCTGATAAGGGATTAATCTGGAATATATAAAAACAACTCAATAAACAACTCAACTCAAAAACAAGCAAAGGACTTAAATTGACATTTCTCAAAATAAGATATGCTCATCATCCATAGGACTGGGGAAATACAAGTCAAAAGTAGTAGGAGATTGCACTTCATACCCACTAGGATGGATTATAAATACACACATACAAATCAAACAAAACAAAAAGTAAGAAATGTTTGCAAGGATGTGATAAAATTACACTTGTGCTTTACTGGTGGAAATGTAAAATGGTCCAGCAGTTGTGGAAAACAGTGTGGCTGTTCCTTAAAAATTAAATATAGAATTAGCATAGGATCCCAGCAATTCCACTTCTAGCTATGTATTTAAAATAGTTGAAAGCAGGAGCTCAAACATATACTTGTATCCCAATGTTCATAGCAGAACAAAAGTCAAAATGTGGAAACAATCCAAATGTCAACAAATGAATGGATTAAACAAAATGTGGTATATAGATACATACAATGGAATATTATCTGGTCTTAAAATTCTGTGTAACTCTGACACACTTTACAGCATGAATAAACCTTGTAAACATTATGTTAAGTGAAATAAGTCAGACACAAAATGACAAATATTTTATGATTCCACTTATATGAGATACATAGGATAGGCAAATTCATAGGGACAGAAAGAATATAAATTGCCAGGTACTGGGGAAAGGAAAATATGTGAGTTGTTATTTAACGGATACAGAATTTATGCTTGGGATGATGAAAATGTTTGGAAATGGATAGTGTTAATGGTCTTACAGGATTGTGACTGTGCTTGATGCCACTGTATAGTACACTAAAAATGGTTAAGAGTGCATTTTATGTTATGTCTATGTTCATAAAATAAAATAAAACATAAGGTTTCTGAATATTCAGATTTTTAAAATTACTAATATTTAAAGGTAAACTATATTAATAAAATAATAATGTCAATTTAGAGGGAGGTATATAGTGAGACAGCACAATATTCTAGAATATGTTGCATCAACATTTTCACTAATTATTTAACCAGCAATCCTGAAATTTAAAGATGATATAGGGAACCAAAGTGAATATTTAGGATGTTATAATCATAGCTCAAATTTATCTTGTCAGGATAAAGTAACACTGAAAAGATGAAATTCATCAGGAATCTTATAATAAACTGCCCAAATTTAAAATGGTGGAAAATTTAAAAATTAGTGAGGGATTTAAGTCAATTTAAAATTTAAAATGAGTGTTAAATAAAAAACACATAAATACTATGAGCTATGGGATAATGCAGTTATTATAGATATTAACATTACACAATCTTGATAGGTAGTCTAGCAGTGAAGGTCTACAAATGGTAGCGATAGTATCAGTGAAGTCATCAGTCAATTAGAGAAGCAAGAGGAGTGAAACCCCAAATGTGGAATGGTAAAGAGGTATCTGATGAAGAAATCTTTGGGGACACATTGCCTCAGTGGGTTAATGAATGTTATTGGCCAGTGGGACCAACAGTCCGAAAGAAGAGCTTAACACAGAGCAGAGTAGAACAATGACAACCTGGAACCCATTAACATTTGTCATCACATCTAGCAATTGCCTATCATAAGAGAATGATTGCTGTTACTTCTAAATCTCATGAAAGTTCCTCTTTTGGTGAAAAATAACATCTATTTGACATTATCTCAACAGGCCACTGATACTCTGTTCAGTATTGTTGTTCATTATGTTTCACTTTGCAAAATTTCTATTAATCTGACTTTAAATTCATCATTTTTTTCTTCTATGGTGTCCAGTTGGCTGTTTATCTGAACATTTTTTCACTGCATATATTACATTTTTCAGTTCTAAAATTTTCATTTCTTCTCTTATGGAGTTTCCATATCACTCTTGATATATCTCATACATTCATACATTCTATCCATCTTTTAACTGTGAAGTCACTACTATGGATTCTAAAAAATGCACTGAGCAAACTATAGGCCACTGGTTTAACTATATTGTGTGGCCTTGTGGTTTTGTAGATTATGGAGTTCTCTCACTGACCTTATATCCAACATAAAACTTCCCCTGGTGAGAGACTGCTACATTTGATCTTGTCAGTGTCTGTTCTTGTTAATAAGTTCAGTCATGACTTCAGTTTTGGCTCAAATTTAAATTTAACTTTGGCAAGGTCCTGAAATATAAGCATAACTAAACTGTCCAATACTAGAACATCTTTATTTTATTTCAAGATTTGTTTCCACTACAATTTACTTAGCAAAATTCCCAGTGTGGGGTGGAGGATGGTTGGACTGCTAGGCTGAGCAATTTATTTTTGTGTTCAAGAATGTTTTTGTTTCTGGGGTGCCTGGGTGGCAAAGTCAGTTAAGCATCAAACTCTTGATTTCTGCTCTCAGCTGGGCATGGAGCCTGCTTAAGATTTTCTCTCTCCTTCTCCCTCTGCCCCTCCCCTTGGCCTGTGGGCTCTCTCTCTCCCCCTCAAAAAATATTAAAACATTAAATAAATGTTAAAAAGAATGTTTTTGATTCCAATCAATTACACAAGCCTATACTGCAATTTTGAACTCTGTTTTTTTCTCTACCTTGTAAAGTCTTTTTTAATATGTGGCACAACCACTAAGTCTACACACCCCTGAAACCCTAAATCTGTACTCAATCTAGACTATAATTGAGAAAAGCCACTACTTTTTTTCACATATGAGGGGCCCAGACCTCTGTGGAATTAAATTCATTAAGGCATTTTTGCATCTATTATTTTTAATAGAGTTAAAGAAAATATGGTTATTATCTTATCCATTATTATGCTTTACTGTGGCTGTGATTGGGTTTGGCATCCTTCCATAATATAAACCAAAGTAGAATTCCACCTTACCCATTCATGTTGATGCAAAAAAAAAGAAAAATCCATGACGTAGTAACATATACAATTTAAGTATATGTCAAAAGAATAATAGAGCATGACAAAGTAAAAATTCAAACATCAATTTCTGTATAATTCATTGCAACAATAAAAATATATTATTATATAAATCAATGCCAAAAAGCCTTTGATAAAATCCCCTGACATTTCCAATAAAACATTCTAACTCAAGTAGATATAAAGGGAACATGTTTAAAATTATAAAGTTACACAACAAAAAATAAACAAGCAAACTTTTTTCTAAAAGTTGAATTTCTGAAGCTATTTCCATTAATAAACAAGAATAACTTAGAAGTGCCCTCTATAACCACTATTATTTTAACCACTATTATTCAACATTAATTTGTAGATCTTACAAGTGCAGTTAGAAAATGCAATTCAACATTCTGTATAAATATTGGAAGAGAAGAAGCATAATTATTTTTATTTTCAGACAATTTGATTTTCAACTGGAAAACCCAAGAAAGTATAGTGAAAAAGTATGAAAATTAAGATTAAAATATAGAATCCTTTACATTTTTATATTTATAAAAACTAGTTGAAGACTGATGTGGAAAAATAGTCCATTCACAATAATGACAAAACCTAACATTACCAAAGATTAAATTTAACACAAAAAGTAGATCACTTTATGAAGCAAATTATAGTAGATTACATAAGGACACAAGAACTGAAAAACTTAAAACAAATATTCCACACTTGGAATATTTGGAAAACACAATAAAATAAAATTTCCTTCTTCTTTCTGAACATTAGAGAATTATTTTAAAATTAATATGAAAGAACATATATTTTAGAAAAGAAAAACATTTAAAGAGAGTACAAATATAGTCAACTGATCTTTGACAAAAGAGCAAAAACAATGCAATAGGAAAAGAATAAACTTTTCAACAAATAGTGATAGAACAATTGGATATATACAGGCAAAAAATAAATTTAGAAACAGATCTTAGACCTGTCACAAAAATTAACTCAAAATGGATCATATTCCTAAATTTTAAATGCCAAACTATAACACTCCTAGGAGATAAAATAGAAAACCTAGATGGCTTTGGGTATGATGAGGACTTTAAAAACAGGACCAAAAGCAAAATCCATGAAAAAAAGATACATTGAAATTCATTAAAAAGTTCAAAACTTCTGCTCTGTGAAAGACACTATTAAGAGAATGAAAATACAAGCTACAAACTTGGAGAAAATGTTTGTAAGAGACACATCTGTTAAAGGACTGCTATCCTAAATATACAAAGAACTATTAAAACTCAACAATAAGAAAACATACAACTCAATCTAAACAGTGAGAAAGAAAAAGGTCTGAACAGACATATCTCCAAAGAAGATATACAACTGGCAAATAAACATATGAAAAGATGTTCAACATCATGTCTCATCAGGAAATTTCAGATTAAAACAACAGTGAGATACCACTATTCATCTACTAGAACATCTAAAATCCAGAACATTGGCAATCCCAAATGCTGGCAAGGATATGGAACAAAAGGAACCAATTCATAATAATGGTACTAATAATATTACTAATTCATTGCTGGTGGAAATGCAAAATGGTACATTTTCAGAAGAATATTTTTGCAGTTTTTTACAAAATTACACATTTACCATATGATCCAGTGATCATATTACTTGGTATTTACTCAAATTAGTTGAAAATTTACACCCACACAAAAATCTGGACACAAATGTTTACAGCAACTTTATTTATAATTATCAAAACTTATAAGCAACTAAGATGTACTTCAATAGATAAGTGGATAAACACACAGTGGCACATTCATACAAAGAAATATTATTCAGCACTAGAAAGAAATGAGCCATCAAGCCATGAAAAGACATGGAGTGATCTTAAATGCATATTGCTAATGAAAGAAGCCCATCTGAAAAGGCAATATACTATATGATTCCTGCTATATGATATTCTGCAATAGGTATAACTACAGAGAGAGTGAAAGATCAGCACTTCTCAGGGTTTTAGGTGTAAGGAGGAAGGGATGAATAGGTGGAAAGATGATTATCTTAAGAGAGTGAAAATACTCTGATACTCTAATGGTGGATACATGCTGTTATATATTTGTTAGGACTCATAAAATGTATAACAGAAATAGTGAATATTAATGTAACTATGGGCTTTAATTACTAATAGTGTATTAATATTGGCTTATCAATTGTAACAAATGTATCACACTAATGCATGATGTTAATAATAAGAGAAAATGAAAGAGAATGGGAGAGGGTATATGAGAAATTTGTATTTTGTGTTCAATTTTTCTGTAAATCAAAATTGCCCCCACAATAAAGTCTATTAATAAAATAGTAGTGAAAATAATAGTGAAATAATAGTGAAAAAGATGCTTTATCAAATATCAAATATTATAATAAATCTGCTTTAACAAAAAATACATATGTATTTAGCGTAATAATGGAAAAATAAAAGAGTAAAATGGGGAACCAGAAAATACAAATTCATTCATGGAAATATCATATATGGCAAATATATTTTAATTCATTTGGAGAAAAATTATTTAATAAGTTGTACTAACATAATTGACATGTCCCTCAAGAAAAATAGTTATACATTCATAGCATATAAAAATAAATGTTATCAAAATTAAATTTTGTGAAATAGAAAATAATGCAATATATGAAAGTTTATTGATAAACACTTATTTTCATTTATAATAAGTGAACTAATTGTATAATGAAATGAAAAAATTAAATGAATTTTATAAACATTTTGTAACTGAAGGATGGATGCAATTTTATTAATATCAGAAAACAAAGACAAAATGGGAAGGACATAGTTAAGTATTAAAAATCTTTAATTTGAAAATAACAAACAGTATAAGTGAACATGAAAACAATTGAAAAAAAATGATAGACTGAAGAAGATATTTGCAATATATATGTCAGTAATGGTGACTTCAGTGACTTCACTGAATGATTAAATTAAATACAAAGCTAATACAATTGACACATGGGAAAAATCAAACAATAAAAAATATAGCAATAATAAAAATATTAAGCTCACAAAAGAGGAAAGGTTAATTGCCATTACATATGAAAAGGTATTTAACCTAATCATAAGTCAGGGAATTTGAAGTAACAATTTTCATCTATTAGATTTGCAATAATTACAGTTCTATCACCCAGTGCAAGGAGGATGTGAGACGAGAGGGCTTTTTTATAGCTTTATTAATATATAATTCACATGCCATTTAATTAATCCATTTAGAATATGCAATTCAATGATTTTATTTTTGATGAGAATGTTACATCAGTTATCTATCACTTCAGCAACAAATTACCATCAACTTTGAGGTTTAAAACAACACAAATTTATTATCTCACAATTCTGTATGTCAGAAGCCTGGTGGGCTCAGCTTGATTCTCTGCTCCAAGTCTCAGAAAGCCAAAATCAAGATGTTGGCAGCCTTGTTTTCCTTTCTGGAGATTAGGGAAATGAATCCACTTTCAACTCATTAAGGTTGTTGGCAGAATTCAATTTCTTTGTGGTTATGGGACTGAAGTCACTATTTCCTTGCTGGAGGTCCTTCTCAGCTTCCTTGGCTCATTGCCCCTTTTCTCGATATTTAAAGCCAGAAACAGAAGGTGAAGTCCTTCCCATTCTTAGAATTTTACTGACCTCTCTTCTGCCTTATCTCTTCTCTGCTTCATATCTTCTACAATATGACTGATTCTTCTTCCTTTCTCTTCTGCATTTAAGGGCCTATGTGATGACAAAGACTCCCTCCTTGACCAAACTTTAGTCAGGCTCCTTTGAGTTTTCTTCTGTACTAGGTCTAAACTTTGGCCCACTGAATGCGTTTGTAGCAAAGAATCCTGTTAAGCCAGTATATCAAGAATGCCCCTCCCCCCATATCTAAATCATTGGCCTGTCTTTAACAAGAATCCTATTAAGCCACATTAGGAAGAATCCCTCTACCTTTGACATCTAACCAAAGTTCTCTCAGTAATTTTCCATCCACTGACCCCTCTTACTTTGTTCTTTGGCTATAAATCTCCAGATGTTTTCACAGTATTTGGAGTTAAGGTCAATCTCTCTCCATTATTGCAGTAGTGCCGACACTTACTGCAGGAGTATTAAAAAAAAAATCCTCCTTGCCATCTTTGACAAGTGCCAGGATACATATATATATATATATATATATATATATATATCACTTTAACAGTGATTACATTAGGCCCATTGAGATATTCTAGATTAATCTTATTTTAATATTGGTTGATTAGAAAACTTAGTTCAATCTGAAAAATCCCTTTATAGCAGTACCTAGATTAGTGTTTGAATAACCAGAATCAACATGAAATTAGTATTCAAAAGGAAAATAATTAATATTCAAGTTAAATTAAGAATTTTTGGTATAGTGGTCATTTGTTCTTTAGGCTGGTCAGCAACCTTTCCCATTTTTATGGTAACAACACAGATTTGGCTTTAAGAAAAAAGACTTCCATGAGAGACTATGGACTCTGAGAAACAAACAGGGTTTTAGAGGGGAGGGGGGAGGGGGGATTGGTTAGCCCGGTATTGGGTATTAAGGAGGGCATGTACTTCATGGAGCACTGGGTGTTATATGAAAACAGTGGATCGTGGATCACCACATCAAAAACTAATGATGTATTGTATGGTGACTAACATAACATAATAAAATTTTTAAAAAAAGAAAAAAGACTTCCCATTTCAACCTTGTGGTATGCTGATCAATGCATTCCACTTCTCTGGTCATGGTGATTAGCTCAGAGAAGACATAAAATACAATAAGATTCAGGGAAAGAAGACAAAATTTTTTAGAGATTCCTAAAAAGAGAAGTTCCCTTTCATTTCTACAACAACTAGAAAAGTCTTATTCTCATCCTTCTTGGATTATATGGTATGATAATATAAATTCCAGAATTGCTGTAGCCATTATTATACCTAAAGGGAAGAATCAGGAGTCACATATGGAGCCACATTTGGGGAAAACTGCAGGTTGAAGCTGATGAAAAATTTTGACTGAAAATAATAAGATAAAAGAGATGGTGAGAAACTGGATCCTTCCTGATGTTGTGGGAACTCTTAGTTAGGCTTTGCCTAAAGAAATTCCTACTCTGAATTTTCGGTTATATGAGTCAATAAACTGTCCTTATTGCATAAATTGTCTTGAGCTGCTTTCTTTCACCTGGAAATAAAGGCATCATAGGGGCGCCTGGGTGGCTCAGTCGTTAAGCGTCTGCCTTTGGCTCAGGTCATGATCCCAGGGTCCTGGGATTGAGCCCCGCATTGGGCTCCCTGTTTGGCGGGAAGCCTGCTTCTCCCTCTGCCATTCTCCCTGCTTGCGTTCCCTCTCTCACTGTGTCTCTCTCTTCAAATAAATAAATAAAAATAAAAAATAAATAAAGGCATCATAAAAGTATAGACCATTTTCATATTATAGAAATTTTCAGAGCTCATATGTCAATACAAAATATAGATATGCAAGAATAAAACATATTCAGGAATTTTCAAAATTAAGTAACTATAAAAATCATGGTGCACTTTTAGTTTCCAGTTCCACATGTAAGGATCTTGCAAGTTGCAACTCCATTACAAGTAAAAAGCCACACAGGCTAAAAATCGACTCTTCTTTGGATCCATAAGAGATGGGAAGACACAGGAAAAACCACCACTCCCAAGACTGGAGAGACAGACAGGAGAATACAGGGAATCATAGCTCACCAAAGCAGAGACTGAAGAGCAGAAACTGCCACAGAAACCAGTGATAGAGTAGAAAAATCTGAATGGCAATTGATAGAATGCTAGAGACTCAATGAGGACAACTCTGATAGGAAAACCTCCAGGGGGACAGGATCAGGATCATAGGGGAACTTCCATATCAGATAAATGTCAGAGAAAAATCCTCTTGTGCTTTTGGTAGGAGGGGAAGGAAAAAGGAACCATTTTGGAATGCTTCAGAGCACTCTATTCTTCTTAGCAAGGCCTATCATCAGGAAAAATTAGTTAACCAGATTCTAACCTGCTGGAGTATTATCAGAACCTATCTGATCTGGGGAAGGGAAATAACCAACTCCAGTCAGCCCTAGACTTCCACATGGGAGAAAATAAATATTCAGCTACAGCTCCCTATAAGCATCCTGCATCGCCAAAAGGAGGAGAAAAAAACTGAGAAACACTTGGGAAGTTGACAGACCAGAGGCATAGGTGTACTAAAAGACAGAACTAATCACAGGACTATAGAATTCTTCCCTTCCCCTCACACTTTACCATGACATTCCAAAAGGCCTATTTACAACAGTTCCTTTTAGCCATTACATCATATCAGATTATCAAGAAAAAAAAAAAACATAAGGCATAATAAAAAATGACACAGTTCAAAGAGATAAAGCATGCATCAGAAGCAGAAATGGCAGGATGTTAGAATTATCAGACTGGGAGTATAAAACAAGTATTATTAATGCTAAGTGTTCTAACAAATAAAGTAAATAGCATGCAAGAACAGATGGGTAATGTAGGCAGAAATCCTAAGAAAGAAACCCCCCCAACAGAGATCAAAAACATTGTAAGAGAAATGAAGAATAGCCTTTGGCAGGCATATTAATAGACTGAGGTAAAATCTCTGAGCTTGAGGATATATCAATAGAAACCTCAAAACTGTAAAGCAGAAAGAACAAAGACTGTAAAAAAATATATATAGAACAGAATATCCAAAGGCTGTGGGACACATACAAAAAGTATAACATATATGTAATAGGAATGCCAGAAGGAAAAGAAAGAGAGAAAGCAACAGAAGTAATATCTGTAACAATAATGACAGAATTTTCCCAAGTTAAGGTCAGATGTCAAACCACAGATCCAGAAAGCTCAGGTAATATCAAACAGGATAAATGCCTCCCCACCACCACCAAAACACCACCACCAACAACAACAAAACTACACCAAGGCATACCAATTTCAAACTTCAAAAAGTCGAAGATTAAGAAAAAATCCTGAAATAAGCCAGAACAAAAATGCCTTACTGAGAGAGAAACAAAGATAAGAGTTACACATGACTTCTCAAAAATAATGCAAGCAAGAAAATAGTGTAATGAAGTATTTAAAGTGTTGAGAGGGGGGAAAAAACCCACCAACCTAGAATTCTGTGCCCTGTGAAATTATCCTTCAAAAGTGAAGGGAAAATAAAAACTTTCTCAAACAAAAACCAAAGTATTTTGCTGCTAGTAGAGCTGTATTTCAAGAAATGTTAAATGAAGTGTTTTGAGTTAGAAAAAAATTATATAGATCAGAAAATCATGTTTTCATATAGATTCTGCTTTTTGTTTGTTTATTCATTGGTTTTTAGATTCCACTTATGAGTGAAATCTTACGGTATTTATCTTTCTCAGTCTGACTGATTTTACTTGGCATAATAATCTCTAGGTCCATCCATGTTGCCTCAAATGGCACAATCTCATCCTGATTTATGGCTGCATAATATTCTATTGTGTATATATACCACATCTATTCATCTATTGTGGACACTTAGGTTGCTTCCATATCTTGGATATTGTAACTAATGCTGCAATAAACATAGGAGTCATATATCTTTTCAAAATAGTGTTTTAGTTTTCTTGGGTAAATATCCAACAGTGGAATTATTGAGTCATATGGCATTTCTTTTTTTAATTTTTGAAGAACCTCCATACTGGTTTCCACAATGGCTGAACCAATTTATATTCCCACCAACATACTTGCCAACACTTATTTCTTGTCATTTTCATTTTAGTCATTCAGGCAGGTGTAACTGTACATAATAAACATATATATATATATATACATTTTAAGTTATAGGGAATAAAGTTTACTTTGGCAGATAGTGTTAAACAAAATTAAAGTTGCATACATTAGTAACATAACTCAATATCCTTAATTTGGTATAAGTGTGACACATTTTCCTGCTTTCCTGTGTTCTGCTAAATCACCATAACCTAAACTGCTTTATAAAACTATTATGTTGAAATTTAGCTTTACTGTTTTAACTTACGCTCTGATTCCAAACAAAACTTTTCATAAGCTTCTTCTATCTCTGGGTCTATTTCATCATCAATATCATCCAAGTATGAATCACCAGCCCCTGATAAATCTGTCCCGTTTTCTTCATAATCTGGAAAAAAGTCTTCTCTTTCAAGTAACTCGATATTTCTCTTGGTAATCTGGGTTGGCCGCAGTGAAAGGAACACCGTCAGAGGTATAAAATGTTGGTTCATTCATAAAATAATTAGGATCATTTTCAGGTGTTGCTTCTCTGTACGTTGAAGTTGCGTGGACTCTACCCAGGTTCCTTGACTGGAGTTCAACAAGCTTCAAGAGCATCTGTTTCACATCTCTGCTGCAATTTGCATCTGGGACAACATTCTCAAATCTCTGAATGATTTCTTCCATATCAGTCTTTCCTTTCTCCTTCCAGGCATCTTCCAAAACTGACCCTGTCAACTTCAGTAATTTTACTGCACAAATTAAGTTGTCATCCATAGGATTAGAAAAGAGAGCATTCAGGGGCACCTGGGTGGCTCAGTTTGTTAAACGACTGCCTTCGGCTCAGGTCATGATCCCAGGGTTCTGGGATCGAGCCCCATATTGGGCTCCCTGCTTGGCCGGAAGCCTGCTTCTCCCTCTCCCACTCCCCCTGCTTGTGTTCCCTCTCTCGCTGTCTCTCTCTCTCTCTCTCTCTCTCAATTAAATAAATAAATAAAATCTTAAAAAAAAAAAGAAAAGAGAGCATTCAGCAACTCCCGAAGACCAACCTGAAGAATATCTGCTCTTGTAACCTGTCCATTTGTTCCCTTGATCTCCTCATTGAGGTTTTGATTTGAATTTCTGTGATGATTAGTGATGCTGAACATCTTTTCATGTGTTTGTTGGCCATCTGTATGTCTTCTTTGGAAAAAATGTCTATTCAGTTGTCTTGCCCATTTTTAAATCAGATGATTTTTGGTGTTGAGTTATATAAGTACTTTATATATATATATACATACATATATATATTAAAGATTTTGAAAGATTTTATTTATTTATTTATTTATTTATTTATTTATTTATTTATTTATTTGACAGAGACATAGCGAGAGAGAGAACACAGCAGGGGGGAGTGGGAGAGGGAGAAGCAGGCTTCCTGCCGAGCAGAGAGCCTGTTGTGGGGCTCAATCCCAGGATCCTGGGACCATGACCTGAGGCAAAGGCAGATGCTTAATGACTGAGCCACCCAGGTGCCCCAGTACTTTATATATTTTGGGTATTAACCCTTATTGGATATATCATTTGCAAGTACCTTCTCCCATTCAGTAAGTTGTCTTTCTGTTTTGTTGAGGGTTTCCTTTGCTGTGCAAAAGCACTTTACTATGATGTAGTCCCAATAGTTTATTTTTGCTTTTATTTCCCTTGCCTTAAGGAGACATATCCAGAAAAATGTGATACATACCACTGATGTCAGTGAAATTATTGCCTGTGTTCTCTTCTAGGATTTTTATAGCTTCAGATCTCACATTCAGGTCCTTAATCCATTTTGAGTTTGTTTTTGTGTAGGTGTCATAAAGTGATCCAGTTTCATTGTTTTACATGTAGTTGTCCAGTATTCCCAGCACCATTTATTGAAGAGATTTTCCCCATTGTATATTCTTGCCTCCTTTGTCATAGATTAATTGACCATGCCATCGCAGGTTTATTTCTAAGATTTCTATTCTGTTCTATTGATCTATGCATCTATTTTTGTCAGTACTGTATTATTTTGATTACTACAGCTTTGTAGTATATCTTCAAAGTTGGTATTGTGATTCCTTCAGATAAGTTCTTTCTCATGACTGCTTTAGCTATTCAGGATCTTCTTTGTTTCCATGAAAATTTTAGTATTATTCATTCTAGTTTTGTGAAAAATGCTGTTGGTATTTTCATAGGAACTGCATTGAATCTGTAGATTGCTTTTGGGTAGCATGGAAATTTTAGCAATATTCTTCTAATCTATGGAAATGAACTATCTTTTCTATTTGTTTATGTCATCTTAAATTTCTTTCATCAGTGTTTTATAGTTTTCAGAGTACAGGTCTTTTACCCTTTTAATTAACTTTATCCCTAGGTATTTTTTTGTGTGTACAATTGTAAATGGGTTTTTTTGTAAATTTCTCTTTCTGCTATTTTGTTATTAGTGTATAGAAATGCTACCAATTTCTTTTTTGTATCCTGTCACGTTGCTGAATTCATCTCTAAGTTCTAGTAGTTTTTGGTCGAGTCTTTATGATATTCTATGTATAGTATCATGTAGTTTGCAAATAGTGACAGTTAAGTTCTTCTTTACCAATATGGATGCCTCTTATGTTTTTTTTTTCTTGTATGATTGTTGTGGCTAGGACTTCCAATACTATGTTGAATAAAATGGTGACATTTTAGAGTGGACATCCTTATCCTATTTCTGATCTTAGAGGGAAAACTCAGTGTTATATGATTGAGTATGATGTTAGCTGTGAGATTTTTATATATGGTCTTTATCATGTTTTAAATATTTTATTTATTTATTTGACAAAGAGAGAGAGAGAAAGAGAAAGAAAGGGCACAAGCAGGAGGGGCAGCAGAGGAAAAGGGATAAGCAGGCTCTCCGCTGAGCAGGGAGCCTGATGCAGGGCTCGATCTCAGGACCCTGGGACCATGAGCTGAGCCAAAGGCAGATGGTTAACCAACTGAGCCACCCAGGCACCCCAAACATCCAACAAATAGGAATATGATCTGAGGTTTAAGAAAACAATCTGCACAGTTGAAGGGAGAGAATGTGGCAGTGTGAGGTTCAGAGCTGTGAACTGGGGGAGAGGAAAGTCGTGGGACCCCAAAGGAGAGAGAACCCTTTTCATGGAACAAAGTCAAGGAGAGAGCACAGTGGGTAGGAATCACACAATAAACCATGGTAAGGAGATCCCCTGGGTTGCACTGGGAGAGATCTCTCCCCTTCCCAGAGTTCATTTGGAAGAGCATATTTTGCCTCTCCAAGGACAAAAAGCCAGCTGGGAGCCATTGAGTGGTGCTCAACAGCACGGACAGAGATGTGCTCAGAGGGAAGATAACCTCATAGCAGCATTTTGCTATGAGCCACAATAGGCTTAAACCACCATGTGCATGCCAAGTGGCTGCTTTTCTGGGACAGAACTGAGCAGGAAGCAGACATTGGCAGAGTGCAGATAACCTGGCCACTGCTTTTCCCTGTCTTCCACAATAGATTCAAGCCTCTGTGTGACTCTTTTCAGGGACAGAATGGAGTAGAAGACTGAGTTGTGAGCAGATGGCAGATAACCTGGTTGCAGCTTTTTACTGTGCATCACAATAAACTAGCCTCCATGCATATACTGTGTGACTGCTTTTCTGGGACAGGACAGTGCTGGGCACACCACTAGTTTCTCCTCTGGGAGAGGGGAGTGGGTCTGCACCTTGCCAGGCCCTTTAAAACTTGGAGTTTGAATCCCAGCCACCAGCCAGAGATAAAATACAGGAGATCTGTGGCACCAGCTGCACCAACAGCCTGGGGAACAGATAGGTTAATGTCAGGGAACTGATGAAAGCCCACCCAAGACACAAGAGATTGTTTGCTTCACTGAGTGGGCCTCCTTAAGAGTGGTGGCTAGGAGTTCCTCTCCATGGGGACAAGAAGGCAGGGTGACACCATCTTCATCCTCCACCACCCTTCTCACCCTCCCCCCTGCCCACCAATGCATTCAGACTCAGAGAGAAACACAGCACCACCAGTGGAGACTGGAGTCCCCTACACTAAAGCCTGCCCCCCTATGCCTGGCAGGGGCATGTTTACAAAGGCAAGTCAGCTTGTGAGCCAGATCAGGAGGCCTCAACCTCAGAAGACCAACACAGGCCCTCCCCCCCCACCCCCCCCAACATGTAACAAGGCTACTGATTAAATAGTGCTCCAAAATGTTAGCTTCTGGTGGAAATAAGAACACTTGCTTCTTTGTTTGTCCTCTTAATTTTTAAATTTTTTATTTTTTTTTATTTCTTACTTTTTATTTTTATAGTTTATTTTATACATGTTTTTCTCCTTTTTTCTCTTTATCTTTTTTTTTTTTTTTTTAGTCTCAGGCTTATAATTAACTGGAAAGCCTCCACCAAAAAATTGCTAGAACTGATAAAGGAATTCAGGAAGTTGCAGGATATAAAATCAATGCACAGAAGTCTGTTGCACTTTTATACACAAAATGAAGCAGCAGAAAGAGAAATCAAGCATGAATCGATCTTGTTTACAGTTGCACTAAAAACCATAAGATACCTAAGAATAAACCTAACCAAAGAGGTAAAAGATTTGTACTTTGAAAACTACAGAACACTTATGAAAAAAAATGAAGAAGACATAAAGAATTGGAAAGCCATTCCATGCTCATGGATTAGAAGAACAAATATTGTTAAAATGTCTATACTACCCAAAGCAATCTACACATTTAATGAAATCCCTATCAAAATACTATCAACATTTTTTAAAAAACTGGAATAAACAATTATAAATTTTTTATGAAACCAGAAAATAACCCAAATAGCCATAGAAGTGTTGAAAAAGAAAACCAAAGCTAGAGGCATCACAATTCCAGACTTCAAGCTATATTATAAAGCTGTCATCATCAAGACAGTATGGTACTGGCACAAAAACAGACACATAGATTAATGGAACAGAATAGAGAACACAAGACACTCCAAGGTCAACTAATCTTTGACAAAACAGGACAGAATACCCAATGGAAAAAAGACAAGTCTCTTCAACAAATGGTGTTGGGAAAATTGGACAGCCACAAGTAGAGGAATGAAACTGGACTACTTTCTTACAACATACACAAAAATAAATTCAAAATGGATGAAACACCTAAATGTGAGACAGGAATCCATTAAAATCCTAGAGGGGAATTCAAGCAGTAACCTATTTGACCTTGGCCACAGCAACTTCTTGCTAGACATTTCTCCAGAAGCAAGGGAAACAAAATAAAAAATGAACTATTGGAACTTTATCAGGATAAAAAGCTTTTCCACAGCAAACAGTCAACAAAAGTAGAAGGCATCCTACAGATTGGGATTAGATATGCAAAAATGATGTATCAGATAAAGGGCTTATATTCAAAATCTATAAAGAACTTATCAAATTCAACACCCAAACCTCCCCCCCCCAAAAAAAAATCCAGTCAGGTAATGGGCAGAAGACATGAACAGACATTTCTCCAAAGAAGACATACAAAGGACAACAGACACATGAAAAAATGCTCAACATTAATCATTTTTAGGGAAATACAATTCAAAACCACCATGAGATACCACCTCACACTGGTCAGAATGGCTAAAATTAACAAGTCAGGAAATGAGAGATGTTGGTGAGGATGTGGAGAAAGTGGAACCCTCCTACACTATCAGTGGGAATGCAAATTGGTGCAGCCACTCTGGAAAACAGTATGGAGGTTCCTCAAAAAGTTAAAAATAGAACTACCCTATGACCCAGCAATTGCAGTACTAGGTATTTATCCAAAGGATACAAAAATACTGATTTGAAGTGGCACATGCACCCCAATGTTTATAGCACCAATGTCCACAATAGTGAAAACATGGAAAGAGCCCAGATTTCCATCAACAGATGAATGGATAAAGAAGTGGTATACATATACAATGGAATATTACTCAGCCATCTAAAAGAATGAAATCTTGCCATTTGCAACAATGTGGATGGAACTAGAGGGTATTATGCTAAGCAAAATAAGTCAGACTGAGAAAGAGAAATCCGTTTGATTTCACTCATACATGGAATTTAAGAATCGAAACAGATTAACACAGGGCAAGGGAAGGAAAAGTAAAATAAGATAAAATCAGAGAGGGAAGCAAACCATAAGAGACTCTGAACTATAGGAAACAAACTGGGGTTTGCTGGAGGGGTGGTGAGTAGGGGGATGGGGTAACTGGGTGATCAGCATTAAGGAGAACACTTGATGTAATGAGCACTGGGTGTTACATGCAACTGATGAATCATTAAATTCTACCCCTGAGGGGCGTCTGAGTGGCTCGGTTGGTTAAGCATCTGCCTTTGCCTCAGGTCATGATCCCAGGGACCTGGGAGATTGAGCGCCACATCAGGCTCCTTGCTCAGTGGGGAGTCTGCTTCTACTTCTTTCTCTGCCTCCTTGTGGTCTCTCTCACTCTCTCTCTCTGTCAAATAAATAAAATCTTAAAAAAAAAATTATATCCCTGAAACTAATAATGCACTCTGTGTTAACTAAGTTGAATTAAATTTTTTTTTTTTAAAAAGAGACTGTCTTTTTTACATTGCATATTTTTTCCTGCTTTGTCAAAGATTATTTGACAATAGAGTTGAGAGTCCATATCTGGGCTCTCTATTATGTTCCATTGATCTATGTGTCTGTTTTTGTGCCAGTACTATGCTGTCTTAGTGATAACAGCTTTGTAATATAGATTGAAATCAGGCAACATGATGCTCCCAGCTTTGTTTTCCTTTGTCAACATTTGCGATTTGGGGTCTTTTCTGATTCCATAAAAATTTTAGGATTGTTTGTTCCAGCACTTTGAAAAATGCTGTCAGTATTTTGATCAGGATGGTGTTGAAGGTATAGATTGCTCTGGGCAGCATAGACAGTTTAACAATGTTTATTCTTCTGATCCATGAGCATGGAATGTTTTTCCATCTTTTTGTGTCTTCTTCAATTTCTTTCATGAATGTTCTGTAGTTTCTAGACTATAGGTCCTTTACCTCTTTGGTTAGGTTTATTCCAAGGTATCTTATGTTTTTTGGTGCTATTGTAAATGGAATTGATTCTCTAATTTCTCTTTCTACAGGTACATTGTTAGTGTATAAGAAAGCAACTGATTTCTGTGCATTGATTTTGTTTCCTGCCATATTACTGAATTGCTGTATGAGTTCTAGTAATTTGAGGGTGGAGTATTTTGGGTTTTCCACATAAAGTATCATGTCATCTGTGAAGAGAGAGAGTTTTACCTCTCCTTTGCCAATTTGAATACCTTATATTTCTTTTTGTTGTCTGATTGCTGTTGCTAGGACTTCTAGTACTATGTTGAACAATAGTGGTGAGAGTGGGCAAATAAAAATGAACTTTTGGGATTTAATCAAGATAAAAAGCTTCTGCACAGCAAAGGAAACAGTCAACAAAACAAAGAGGCAACCCACGGAATAGGAGAAGATTTTTGCAAATGACACTATAGACAAAGGGCTGATATCCAAGATCTATAAAGAACTTCTCAAACTCAACACCCAAAAAACAAATAATCAAGTAAAAAAATAGGCAGAAGACATGAACAGACACTTCTCTAAAGAAGACATACAAATGACTGACAGACACATGAAAAAATGTTCATCATCATTAGCCATCAGGGAAATTCAAATCAAAACCATATTGAATCACAGACCTGTACCTTTGAAACAAATAATACATTATATGTTAAAAAAAAAAAAAAAAAGATAGTAGGAAGGGAAAAATGAAGGGGGGGAAATCAGAGGGGGAAATGAACCATGAGAGACTATGGACTCTGAGAAACAAACTGAGGATTCTAGAGAGGAGGGGGGTGGGGAAATGAGTTAGCCCAATGATGGGTATTAAAGAGGGCACGTATTGAATGGAGCATTGGGTGTTATACGCAAACAAAGAATCATGGAACACTATATCAAAAGCTAATGATGTAATGTATGGTGATTAACATAACATAATAAAATTAAATTAAAAAAGAGAGAGATAATGAATTTTTACTGTGGAATTTGAAGGTAGATTTCTGCTTACCATACCAAGAGTTTTTTCCACTTGCTTTAATCCAGGAATACTTTAGTAAAGTGTCCCTCAATTTTATTTCTAAAAAAATAATAAATAAATAGATAGATGATAGATGTTAGATGACAGATAAATAAATAAATAAATAAATAAATAAATAAATAAATAAATAAAATGTATCCTGCAACTTTGCTTAGCTTTAGCAATTTTTATGTGTATGTGAAATCTTAGTATTTTTTACATATAAAATCAAGTCATCTTCAGTCAGATAATTTTTCTTCTTTTCGAATTAGATGCCTTTTATTTCTTTTCTTTGCTTAATTGATCCAGCGAAATCACCAGAGTAGGTATCCTGGTCTTGTTCCTCATCTTAAAAGGAAAGCTTTCAGTTTTTCATCATTATGATATGAGTTATGGGCTTTTCATATATGGTCTTTATCATGTTAAGGTACTTTCCTTCTGTTCCTAGTTTGTTGAGAGTTTTCATCATGAAAGGGTGTTAAATTTTGTCAATTTTTTCACACATTTATTGAGATGATCATGTAATTTTTTTCCTTTATTCTGCTAATGTGGTGAATCATATTGGTTTTCATATGTTGAACTATTCTTGCATCCCAGGGATAAATCCCACTTGGTCATGGTTTATGATTATTTTGATGTGCTGTTGAATCAGTTTGCAGTATTTTGTTGAAAATTTCTTGTACTTCAAGAAAGGAAGTGTTCTTCTTAATCCAGAGAGCTATGAACAAGTGTGTCAATACTTCTCATAACCAACATACAGGTTAGACTGAGGCTGTATAGTCATGAGACATGTCCATTCAAAAAAGAAGAAGAAGGGGGCGCCTGGGTGGCTCAGTCGTTAAACGTCTGCCTTCAGCTCAGGTCATGATCCCAGGATCCTGGGATCGAGCCCTGCATCGGGCTCCCTGCTCCGCAGGGAGTCTGCTTATCCCTCTCTCCCACTCCCCCTGCTTGTGTTCCTGCTCTCACTCTCTCTCTCTCTATGTCAAATAAATAAATAAAATCTTAAAAAAAAAAGAAGAATAAGGAAGAGGAGGAGGAGAAGAAGAAGAACGAAGAAGAAGAAGAGAAGAAGAAGAAGAAGAAAAGAAGAAGAAGAAGAAGAAGAAGAAGAAGAAGAAGAAGAAGAAGAAGAAGAAGAAGAAGAAGAAGGAAGAGGAGGAGGAGAAGAAGAAGAACAAAGAAGAAGAAGAAGAAGAAGAAGAAGAAGAAGAAGAAGAAGAAGAAGAAGAAGAAGAAGAAGAAGAAGAAGAAGAAGAAGAGGAAAGAAGAAGAAAATAAACTATATAGTAATCACTTTTCCATAGTTATTCTAAAATCTAGCTGAGTAAATGTTGCTATGTCTTCCTTCTCCGAGGTCAGAGACTGCTTCTTGTTTAGACCCAGTTCTGCTATTTGGGAGTGACTCATCAGTCCACTGTTATGTTGAAAAAAAATTTTTATGAAAAATTTTTATGAAATTTTTTTTCAATATTCATTAGCAATATTGGTTCTGTAGTTTTCTCATCTTGCAATGTCTTTGACTTGGCATACAGGTAATGCTGGCCTTATAAAATGAATTTGGAAAATTTTTTGGAAAAGTTTGAGAAGGACTGGTGTTGTTTCATCTTTGAAGTTTTGTAGAATCCTCTAGTAAAGTCATCTATCCTTGGATTTTCTTTGTTAGGAGGTTTTTGATTATCAGTTCTCCTTACTGGTTATAGGTCTCTTCAGTTTCTTACTTTCTTCCTGATACAGTCTTAGTAGGTTGACTTTTTCTTGGAATTTAAATTTTGTGGATACTTTTTTTTTTTAAATGTTTCATTGATTTTTTTCTACTGTTTTTCTATTGTCTTGTTCCGCTCTTTTGTTTGTTTCCTTCTTTCTGCTAACTTTAGACTTTTTGTTTGTTTGTTTTAGTTCATTGAAGTATAAAGACTTTCTATTTCCTTTCTCTCTTTTCCTTCTGGGATACCATAGTGCATATATTGGTCCACTTGATCGTGTTCCATAAGCCTCTTTTGCTGTTTTCCCTTTTCTACATTCTTTTTTGGTTGTTTTAGCTCTTCTGCCTCAGTAATTTTGAATGACCTATCATTAATTTTGCTAATCCTTTCTTCTACTTGATCACATCTGCTGTTGAAACCCTCTGGTGAGTTTTTCAATTCAGTTATTACATTCTTCAGCTCCAGAATTTATATCTGTTTCTTCTTAATATTATCACTTTGTTGATATTCTCATTTTGCTCATTAATTGATTTCTATTTCGTTTAGTTGTCTATCTATATTCTTTTTTACTCATTGAGTGTATTTGATGTGGTTATTTTGAATTCTTCGTCAGGCTAATAGATTTCCATGTGTTTTAAGTTCATTCCTGATGATTTATTTTGTTCCTTTGGTATATGTTTCTCTGTTTTTGTTTTTGTATGCCTTGTAATATTTTCTTGAAATTTGGGCGTTTGAAAAAAAAAAAAGCCACGTCTACCAGTCTTTACTCACTGGCTTCATAAAAAGGAAAAATTTCACCAATCAGCCGAGCTAGAGATTCTAGGGCTTCTCAAACATTTTCTGGGTATGTTTCTTTTGTGGGCTTGTGCACAGTCTTCAAGTTATTTACCTTTATTTCTTTTTCAGAAGCCCAAATATCTTGTCCCTCCTGGTTACTTTCTGTGGTAAGACAATCTCTCTAGTTATACAGAAAACTGCTGCATTCTTTTTTCTTTTCAGTAGCCCATAGGCATCCAAACAATGTCAGTTTCTGTCCATCCTCCAAGTCAGGTGAGAGAGAAACTAGTTACTCTGGAAGACCCACCCAAAAGCCAGACTTCTGAATGCATGTTTCACTTTTCTCTCTCCCTCTTTAGGAATGAGTCATGAGTTGGAAGGTTTTTCCCAATCATGCTGTGCTTTACCAGCTAGAAGGAGGGGCTCTGGCAAGTAAATGCAATAAACTTATTTGCTTTGATCTTGTTCTTCTAGGTTTTCACTTGCATGGAGTGTTGCAATCTATTAACTGGTTTCTAGACTTTTCATAAAGGTTATTGTGCCATATATTGTTGTTAAGTCTGAAAGGTGATTGTTCTATATATTGTTGTTAAGTCTGTGGTTTCATGGTGGAAAGACAGCTTGGGGCTTGTCTTTCCACCATCTTGGTGACATTACTCCCAGGATTAAATAACAATTATTAGTATCATCATTATGCAAATAACACTAATGTTATTTGGTGGATTGTTTTATTTTTTAATTATCTATATGAATAATCACACATAATCAGTACATAAGTATTATTTCATAATCATCAAAAATGAAGTAATTTTATATGTATATTTGAACACATAGAACTAACTCTCTGAGTTTTAAGGGAATGCCGCTCAAAAGGGATTGTTCAGATCATATGAAGGTGGGGACTTTTGGATAGGAAAATGAATGAAAATAGGAAATGAATGAAAATATTTCTATGGAAATAGGATCAATGTCCAATCCATAAATTTCCACATGGAAAAAAAGAAAAATGGACTTCAGCTATTATTAACAATGTGAGAAATAGAAATAAAAAATCCCAGGAAAAAATCTACAGGGCTTTAAGAAATAAGGCTAAATAATAGGTGACAGCTGAACTAAAAATTTTTGGTTATCTATCCAGAACTGAAGCTATAGCTGCATTTCAAGTGCTGATTTGGTTCTGATGACTTTTTCCTTGAATTTAGGGGTATGTTAAGGATGTGTGGGGAGGTTTGCTGTGCAGACAATAGCTATGACAAAGTAAATGTTTAACAGTAAATGTTTAAGTAAACTATGGCATGTCAGTGCAACTGAAAACAGTATGACCACTAAATATGAAAGTGAATTATGTGCAGTTTCATGAAAAAATCTAACAGTTTAAAATCAAACAAAAGAAACAATTTAATTGTAAGTACAATATGCAATTTTTAATTCTAAGGGAAAGTAACTCACAGAGGATTGTTAGAAAAGTGTGGCTGTGGGTACTTTTGTATAGGAAAGTGGATGAAAAAAATATGAAGATATAAGATCAATGCCCAATTGATGAATTTCCACATAAAAAGGGAGAAATAGAATAAGCTTAGTACTATGATAAGATAAGAATGTTGCATACAGGGACTCCTGGGTGGCTCAGTCAGTTAAGTGTCTGCTTTTGGCTCAGGTCATGATCCCAGCATCCTGGGATTGAGTCCCACATTGGGCTCTTTGCTCCGGGAGGAGCCTGCTTCTCCCTCTCCCTCTGCCTGCCACTCTGCCTATTTGTGCTCTCTCTCTCTCTGTCAAATAAATAAATAAAATCTTTAAAAAAATGGACGTTGCATACAATTTTGTTAAAAGTATATTTTTATGTTGAAGATAAACATAGCAGATACAAATAGAAAAAAATCCCTCACTCATTATATATGAAATTATTTTATGTAGGGAACATACAAATATGATGAAAGGGCTTATTGAGAATAACTAACCCCACAGTCTATAAACAGACTTGCATATAGTTTGCTAGAACTATTTCATATCACACACTCCAAAAGATATAGATCAGATAATACCAGCTAACATTTTTTCCTTGCTGAATGCATGTTATTTTTGGCACAATAATTCCATATAAAAACAAATCTACAAGTTCTTAGTGACAAACAACAATAAACATTTACTTTTGTTCTCAAACTTATGCTTTATCTGGTGGTTCTGCTAATTTAAAATGAACTCAACTGCGACCATTGAGATCCTCTACATGTGTCTCTCACATACCACCAACAGGCTAGGCAGGACTTGTTACCATGATGGTGATACATTTTTGAAAGAAAGTGGCAGTACATAAGGCCTCTTAAGATCTAGGATTAGAATTGGCACACTTTTATTTCTGCTGTATCTGTTGGTCAAATCAAATGTAGAAGAAAAGTTATTCATGACACTGTTAAATGGCAAGACTGACTTTATTCAGGACTATTGTGATAGGTATAGAGACTAATGAAATGTGCTTTTGCAGTAGGGGAGAGAGATTGGGCTCAACTTTGAATATAACAAGGAAAAATGAGGATTTATAGCCAAGGATTGGAGTTGTGGGAGGGGTATCAGTGGACAAAAAGTTACTATGATGGTAGGTAATTATTACTAAACTCACCAAACAGGATTCTTTCTTAAGGTAGGCCAGAGTGATCACATCTCTTATAGGGGATAGGGGGTGGGAAGAGGAAAGTAATTAGATACTGAAATTAGAATATTCTGGCTAGACCTACTTGATGCAATTCCTGTTAAAACTGGACTTGTAGACATGCACAATGATGGGTCCTAGTTGGGCTCAGAGGAGCCTGACTAGAGTTTAGTCAAAGAGAGAGTCCTTGTCACAAGTGTGAAAGAATTTCAATTTAGAATGAAACTGCATGATATAAAATAGCAAATCTCAGGCATATGTTCTCAGGAAAATAAAATTGAAGAGATTGATGTCCTATAAATGCCTAATTTGCAATAAACTAATAATATTGGAATTTTCTTAAATGGGAGTTGGTCAGGATCTGCCTCATATCAACCTTGGGCAGTTTTGCTTGTGGTTTCCAGAGGCATGAACAAAAAATGACCCAGGTCAGGTGGTCTCAAAAAATAAGTTGAATTGACTGGACTGGTTTTGTCTGCTTGGGAAATTTTCAAAGATGGTCTCCATTTGTTTTTTACTTTAACAGACTCTAACTGAACTATTCCCTCTTTATGTTCCCTGCCCATAAATATAGTGTATCCCAAACCCTTAATGGACTCACCTGTAGCTTGCTACAGAGTTTGCATGTCCCCAATTGCAATTCCTCTTCTAATCCCAAGTAAATCTTTTTTTTTTTTTTTACAAGTTTGAGCTTGCCTCTATTTACTTCTTTATTTAGGTCGGCACAAGTTACAAGAATGACCCAGATACAAAGAAACAGAGACATCAACTCTTGAAAGGAAGAGCTTATAAGTCGCATTGGAAAAGGCCTGAATACAGTGATGGGTGAAAAATCGGGGCCATTTTTACAATTACTCTATATTTTTACAATAAGTTTACTACATTTATTTAAGAACTGGTAGTTACTTATAACCAGTATGGTTCAAGAAATTGTATCTTTGCAAGTCTAGCTTGGATAATCTGGGTCTGTCACACCACTGTATCGTGCTGCTTTGTAGGGACATGTGTCTGGACTTTGTTTTAAGCATTTTGTTCTAAATTGTTTATTTTTTTTTCAATAAGTGTCAAATGAAACAAAATGCACAAGTCTTTAAAGACAATAAACTTAGAAGTTAAATCTCTAGAAGAAGACTCAGAGTTTGAATCTGGAAGTGTCATTAACTAAGTTCACGTTCTTAGACAAATGTTTGTCTAAAAATAATGAGTAACTTATAGTATTGCTTAATTAAATGCCATACTGCAAGAAAAGAATTTAGTAAAATGCATTGTGAGCACTAAATAAAGGTTATGTAGTATCTAACATCACACTAACTTAAAAAGACTTTCCTGTCATTAAAAGTCTAGATTTTTAACAATTTTCTCTTCCCATTTATTTCTAGGCATGCTTACATTTCTACAAATATGTCTAGGTATTGTTTGCCCCCAAAGAAGTGTCATTTTCAAGGCCTTTGTCCCACTCCTTTGCAAGTCATCTTTCAACATCTTGAGACCAGCTACTTTCAGACTAATAAATGTCCCTTGGGGATTCATCCCCAAAATCTCCACAGTAATAACTGACAACAACCTGTAAAAGTTAAACTCCAGGGATGAATCAGAATAATAGTGCAGAATATCAATATACAGAACTTAAAAATTAGATACCCATCAGAAGTTGTACTACAAAGTTTTAATTTGCCCTTTACACTCTGTTTAATATTTTACCTTTACCTCTTTGGTTAAGTTCATTCCCAGGTATCTTATGGTTTTTGGTACAATTGTAAATGTGATCGATTCCTTGATTTCTCTTTTTTTCGTTTCATTGTTAGTGTATAGAAATGCAACTGATTTCTGTGCATTGATTGTGTATCCTGCCACATTGCTGAACTGCTGTATGAGTTTTAGCAATTTTGGGGTGGATTATTTTGGGTTTTCCACATAAAGTATCATGCCATCTGTGAAAAGTGAGAGTTTAACTTCTTTGCCAATTTGAATGACTTTCATTTTGTTTTGTTGTCTGATTGCTGAGGCTAGGACTTCTAGTACTATGTTGAATAACAGTGGTGAGAATGGACATCCCTGCCATGTTCCTAATCTTAGGGGAAAAGCTCTGTTTTTCCCCCATTGAGGATGATACTTGCTGTGGGCTTTTCATATATGCCTTTTATGATATTGAGGTATGTTCCTTCTGTCCCTACACTCTGAAGAGTTTTAATGAGGAAAGGATGTTGTATTTTGTCAAATGCTTTTTATGCATCAATTGAGAGGATTATATGGTTCTTGTCCTTTCTTTTATTAATGTGATGTATCACATTGATTGATTTGCGGATGTTGAACCACTCTTGCAGCCCAGGAATAAATCCAACTTTGTTGTGGTGAATAATCCTTTTAATGTACTGTTGGATCCCATTGGTTAGGATCTTGGTGAGAATTTTGGCATCCATGTTCATCAGAGATATTGGTCTGTAATTCTCCTATTTGGTGGGGTCTTTGTTCAGTTTTGGGATCAAGGTAATGCTAGCCTCATAGAATGAGTTTGGAAGTTTTCCTTCCATTTCTATTTTTTGGAACAGTTTCAAAAGAATAGGTACTAATTCTTCTTTAAATGTTTAGTAGAATCCCCCTGGGAATCCATCTGGCCCTAGACTCTTGTTTGTTGGGAAATTTTTAATTACTGCTTCAATTTTCTTGCTGGTGATGCACCCATATGTATATTGCAGCATTCTTTACAATAGCCAAGATATGGAAGCAGCCCAGATATCCATTGATAGATAAATGGATAAAGAAGATGTGACAGACAGATAGATAGATATAGATATATTTATAGATATAGATATGCATATATATGATGGAATATTACTCAATAATAAAAGAGAATGAAGCCTTGCCACTTGCAACAACATGGATTGACCATAGATGGTATTATGCTGAGTAAAATAAATCAGACAAAGACAAATACTATATGATTTCACTTATATATGGAATCTAAAAAACAGAATAAACAAAAAGATTCTTAAATACAGAGAACAAACTGGTGGTTGCCAGAGGGGAGGTGGGTGGAAAGATGGGCAAAATAGATAAAGGCGATTGAGAGGTACAAACTTCCAGTTATAAAATAAATCACAGTGATAAAAAATACAGTATAGGGAATATATTCAATAATATTGTAATAACATTGTTTGTGATAGATGGTAACTGTAGTTATCATGGTGAGCAGAATAATGTATAGAATTGTAGAATCAAGATGTTGTACACCTGAAACTAATAGAACATTGTATGTCTATATTTCAAATGACAAATAAATAAAAATGAATATATATGGTGATAAAAACAATCCTACTCTCAAAAAAGACATCCTTCTATTATCTAAAATTGTAAATATTATCTTCCACATTGAGTTCTTGATTCTTCTATAATCTCCCTCTTCCTTTTCCCCCTCTCTTTTCATCTCTCCCTCCACCCCTCTATTTTTCTGTTCCTTCTCTGTCCCTCTCCTCATGGCTCTCCCCCTCTTTTCCCTTCCCACCTTTTTTCTGTCCTTTCCCTCATCCCTCTCCATGTCCCTTCCTGTCTCTGTGTATGCTGTGACATACACATTTTTGTTTATTGCTTTTCCATAAAGTTAACTACTCAACAATCACATAATCTACAATTCAGTACTATCAGGTTTCAAGTATGTCTATTTGTTTCTGGATTCAGTTTACTATCATATATATTTGCATATTGTTGAATTATTACATCATGGTCATAATTGCAATACCTCTTAATATCTTATATCAAATTTCCCTACCTGGTTTTATTTCTGGGCCATCTTAAATATTCCTGGCTCTTTGATCTTAAGTATAAATGTTAGAATAATGTAGTTATGTCTTACAACTTCACTGGGATTATTACTGAAATTTATTGAATCTATAAACCATTGTATAGAAAAATGTCAACTTTATTATTTAAAATGTTTCTATTGATGAGCATGAACAGTTTTTCCATTTCTCTAAGTTTTCTTTAATTATTTGCAAAAAAAATCTAAAAACCTTTTCTTCATAAAGATCTTCTACATAAAGATCTTCTACTCCCATTTCTAGGAATCTTAAATTCTTTACTGCTATTTTAAATAATGTTTCTAAATTTAAGCTTTCGGTGTTACCATTAGAAATACAATTGACTTTGGTATGTTTATTTTGTATTGAAAAATGATAAATCATCCCAATTCTAATATTTTTATTAATATTTTTAGGCTTCTGGAGAATATCCTATCATATCTGAAAATTACAATTTGTTTATCTCTAATTATTACACCTTTTGTCATTACTGTGTCTTATTTAATTAACTACCCAGTACTTTTAGTATAATACTAAAATTTGCTTGTAGTGGGAGTCTGATTATTTCATGTTAAAACATAAATATTTTAATATTTCACATTTTTGCAATATGTTTGATGTATGTTTTTGAATAATATTGACCATTTTATGGTAATGATATTTCTTTTGCCTTGGATAATATATTTAGGATGAATATTAACTTAAATGTTCTAATTTTTCCATCTGTTGAGATATAGTGAATTATATCCACAGATTTATAAATGGTATACCAACCTTGCACTTCTGAAATAAACCAAAGTTGATCTTAAAATGAACTTTTCATACATTGATGAATTTAGTATGTTAATATTTTGCTTATGAAATTTGCATCTATGTTTATAAGTGAGATTGATCTGAATTTGTCTTTCATATATTGCCCATGGTTTGTATAATTTAAAAGCTACATTGTACTCATAAAATTAGTAAGAGTTTGATGTTTTTTCTATACTACTAAAGAATATGAATAAAGATGGAATTTTTGAATGATTGAACTTACCTGGAAAAATATCTACACTTAGTGTTTAATTTATGTCAAGATTTTAAAAAGATTATGTAATTTTTATACTAGATAAGGATATATATATTTTAAGATATAGTTTAGGTAAATTTACATTTGTGGAATTAAGTGTAATATTATTCATAATATGGTTATTGTTTAATTTTTTCTTCATTAGCATTTATGACCACTTTTAATTCTTCACAATTTTAAACTTGTTTATTATAAATTGGATCAATAATTTCATTAGTATATCTGTTTATTTTGTCTTTATCAAGAATCAAATCTTTCTTCATTCTCTTTATTTTGTCCTTGTTTTATATCTCATTTTTTCTATTTATTCAAGTGCAATTAAATACATTGTTATATTAAATTCAAGTGTACAATATAATGATTCAACAATTCAATACCTTTCTCAGTGCTTATCAAGAAAAGTGTACCTTCTATCCCCTTTATTTATTTTACACATTCCCCACCCACCTCCACTCTGGCAATCACCAGTTTGTTCTCTGTATTTAAGAGTCTGTTTTTTTTTTTTTTTAAGATTTTATTTATTCATTTGAGACACAGAGATACAGAGAGAGAGAGAGAGCATGAGCAGTGGGAGAGGCAGAGGGAGAGGGAGAAGCAGACTCCCGGCTGAGCCAGGAGCCCCATGTGGGGCTCGATCCCAGGACCCTGGGATCATGACCCGAGCTGAAGGCAGACGCTTAACCATCTGAGCCACCCAGGCGCCCCGAGAGTCTGTTTTTTTTTTTGGTCTCTTTTTTCCTTTGTTCATTTGTTTTGTTTATTAAATTCCACATATGAGTGAAATCATGTGGTGGTATTTGTCTTTCTCTTACTGACTTATTTCACTTAGCATTATACCTTCTAGGCTCAACCATGTTGTTGCAGATGACAAAATTTCACTAATTTCTGATTTCTTATTTTTTAAATTCCTTCCTCCTATTTTGAGGGTTTATTCTGTTTTTTCATAAATTAGACATTTAACTCTTTGATATTCACCCTTTCTTTTTACTTACATAAACATTTAAGACTATACATTTCTTACTAATTCCAGCATTAGCTGCATTCCACCCCTTAATCTCTAATATTTGGTTCTCATCCATTTTTTGAGTGGGGGGGAAGGGCAGAGGGAAAGGGACAGAGAATCTTAAGCAGGCTCCAAGCCCAGTGTAAAGCCCAATGTGGGGCTCAATCTCACATGATCATGACCTGAGTCAAAATCAAGAGTCGGACATTTAACCAACTGAGGCACCAGGTGTCCTTCATTCATTTTTAATCAGTTTATAATTTTCATTAAAATTTTGTCTTTGATACTTTTTTTAGAAGTGCCTTTTAGTATTTCCAATTGCAGTTGTTATTTGGTGGGGGTTTTTGGTTATTTTTTAAGGTTTTTTGCAGAGTTTATTCAGTTTCAACATACATATTCTAAATTTAATTAATATTTCTCTTTTTGATAAATGCAAATATATTCAAAGCTTTTTAAGTCAAATCAGTTTTCATGATTTAGTCCTTTAGCATTACAGAGTTTTCATCCTTTGTATTATGATAATACTATAAATTAATGCAGTCAGTATTTTAAAATTTACCTCTAGTTACACCATTTTTAAATGTTCATTGTTTCTTTTTATACCATATATATCTTATTCTGGGATTTCTATATGTCCTCAATTAATCATATAAATTTCCCTTTAGTGATGATCTTTTTTTATAAATTTTTTTTTAAATTTTTAAAATTTTATTATGTTATGTTAATCACCATACATTACATCATTAGTTTTTGATGTAGTGTTCCATGATTCATTGTTTGCGTATAACACCCAGTGCTCCATTCAGTACGTGCCCTCTTTAATACCCATCTCCAGGCTAATCCATCCCCCCACCCCCCTCCCCTCTAGAACCCTCAGTTTGTTTCTCAGAGTCCATAGTCTCTCATGGTTCGACTCCCCCTCTGATCTCCCCCCTTCATTTTTCCCTTCCTGCTATCTTCTTTTTTTTTTTTTTTAACATATAATGTATTATTTGTTTCAGAGGTACAGGTCTGTGATTCAACAGTCTTACATAGTGATGATCTATTGGCAGTAGACACTTTCATTATTGTTGGAAAAATCTTTATTTTACCATCTTTCTTGGAATGGTTTTCCTGGGTATGTAATTCTAGATAGACAGTAATGCTTCCCTAGCTCTTTGAAGGTGGTATTCCACTATCTTCTAGTTCTACTGTGGTTCTGTTATCTGTAAACAGAAGTATGTTATTAAGCCAGTCTCTCAAATAAATCTAAAAACTAAAATATCTGATTTATAGTGATTTATCTCATTCAGTAATTTTCATGGCTATATTCAAGCCAGCAATGTGACAGCCCTGAAGACAAAGTTCAAAAGATACGTGCAAAATGGAATTTTTTTTAGACTAAGTTTTATTTCATTCAGACTGAAATTTTTGGAATACCTCTTTGTGATTTGTTCTCCATCCTGTTCTTTTCACCTGTATTACTTCTCATTTTATTCTGTTCCACCAACCTATGTAAACTCAATGGTATGTACCCTTCTGTTGTCCAAGTACTTATAATCACATACAAATATTCATTTATACATGTACATACAATTGTGCATAGACATATATGTGAGAAAGTGTCACTGTTTTGTTTACCAAATAAACAGTTTGCATTACAGAGACTTCTCTGAATTTTCCATCTGTCTCCCAACAGTATTTTGGAAAAATAACACTAAATTAATGAGAAAAAATCATGTAGACATAATTTATTTAATAATTTATTTATTGATTACCATTAAATATTTCCATTATTTTACCCCTAACTAAATGAGGCTATAAATATCTTTGAAATTAAAAACAAAGAGTAGAGGTGTTGATTCTTAATACTCCAACTGGGAGTAGGGGCCTTGAGCTTAAAGAACCTTAATCAAATAGTGATTTCTGTTCACATTTCTCCACTTTGCCAAGAAAAACAGCTTCATCTTATTTAGCTACCTAACCTCTGATAACAGCAGAGAACCCTATTTTCCTAATAAAGGATCCAATGAAGGGGTCTGTTGAGCCCTAACAGCAGGATAACATTTCTTTTACTTAATTCCCCTCCACTTCTCACACTTTCTCTGGTGATTTTTGTCTTACTTAGCACTAGATCTGTCAAAAATATCCAACATACTTGATTAAAATGAAGGCCCTAGGGATTCCACTGAGTCAAGCATCTGGGCATGAGTCTCAAGCACCTGCTTTAACTATAAACCCTGTAAGTAGACACAACCACAACAAATAAACAAAAGATTTCTCTGGAGAAAACAACTAACAATGTCCATGAGACGGAAAAGGTAGAATAGAACCATTTAAAATGATTCAATACCTGGATCAGAAATTACTCTGCTGCCACCAAAAATGAACTGAAACGAAAATGTCATATCAATTTTATCAAACACCATGCCAAAGCACAAAGGAAGATGTCACCTTCCACAAGTGCTCCTGTGATCTGACACTTCAAGCAGGCCCTTGTGCTCTGGATTCCTTAAAAGCATCTTCTCTGAACAACATATGTCCCAAACTCCATGAAATCAGCAGAAGTGATCCACATCTGCCTGAAACTGCTCAGAGAGGTCACAATGGATGCACCTATCCATGCAGAGAAACATCTATCAGGAGAAGCTGTGATCTTGATGGGAGTTCCTCTGGAAGCCAACTGTTCCAGTTCTTTCATAAGTCTTTCCTCAAGCCCAGGGAAAAGAGTGGTGCCCCCAGACAGCACAATTTCTGCAAAAAGATTATTTTGGATATCAGTGTCACACTTCATAATGCTGCTGGACACCATTTTGGAGAGTCCTGGGTTGTGGATACCCAGCTGGTCAGGTGCAAAAAGAATTTCAGGCACCTGATGCAGCTGGTCTCCAATGTAGATAACATTCCCATCTGGCAGTCTGTATTCTCTCAGAACCTCTTCTGGCCTCTTACATAGCTCTTTCTCTGGATCCAAGGCCACATAACACAGCTTCTCTTTGATGTCACCCACTAAGGCCTTATTGAGTATGCAAGGGAAGTTACTTCCACTAGCAAGGAGGAGCCGAGTGAGGTGCTCTGTGATGTCCCTTCCTGCCACGTAGAGCTTGGTAACAGCATGAGGCAGGGAGTAACCCTCAAAGATAGGGACAGTGCAAGTGACCCCATCCCCACTGTCCACCACTAATCCCGTGACAGAGGCAGAGGCATATAGTGCTACCACTGCATGATTGGACAGGTAGAAAGCAGGCACATTGAAGGTCTCAAACATCACTTCTGCCATTTTCTCTCGAGTCTCCCTTGGGTTCAAGGAGGGCTCAGTCATGAGCACAGGTCGTTGACAGGGTTTTACTCCTAGCTCCCACTCAAAAAGATACTTCCAGAGTTTCTCCATGTCATCCCATCCTGTTACTAGTCCACGCTCAATGGGGTAGTGCAAATGCAAGGCGTCGTATTTGTATAGGGCTTTTTCTCCCACAAGGTACCTTTTCTTAGTGGCTTCTGATAATGGCATGTTGAATTTAGGATGTCCCACGACAGAACTGATGACATGACGGGGTCCAATCTCTCCAGAAAGGCCTGCTTTGCAGAGTCCTGATCCGTTGTCAAAAATTACAGCTGGAATATCTAATACATATGGGTTAAACATATCCGCAGCATGCTCTTCTGAACTCCAACAAAATAAAAAACACTTTGCCACTTTGTGTGATAACAGGCACTTCTGGAAGTTTTAAAACCACAGGATTCCAAAGTTCTCAAGTTGACACTCAGGAGGAGCTAGCAGACTGTCCCCAGTCCCCCAGAATACCCCGTCTTCAACCCATGAATGTTGTCCCCTTTCAGGCAGTGCAGGGCCTGCTGTGGCAATTTCAGTGATGATTGCCCCCCTATGTAACAATCTAGCCAAGGCAACAATTATTCTCAGAGAGCAACAAAGGGATTTTAAGGGGTGGGGTCTCTGAGCCACCAATACTCCTAGCTTGGAGAAACATGAAAAAGAGGAAGGCAAACCATACCCATGGACAGCTTATGTCTATGAACCTGAAGCAAAGGCCTAGCCTTAGAACCAAGTGAAGTAACCCAACTGTGGGCTTCTTCCAGAAAACTGGCTTCTATGCACAGCTAAGTTATTTGAGGGGGGGAATGACAAAAAAAAAAATACCCTTACCTTTGTTAAGGGGAGGAACTAACCACAAGACACAGGTTGAGACTGGAATGAGGATGCCCTTAATCCAGTTTCAGAAGAGCTCAGAAAACTATCTTTTATTACCTCCCATACATGTTTCTTGTTTTTAACAGCTTTTTTCGAGATAAATTTCACAAATAATACATTCACCCATTTATAGTGTACATTCCCATATTTTCAGTATATTCACTGATATGTGCAAATGTTACAAAAGTCAAGCTTAGAATATTTTATTTACCTCAAAAAGAAACCTTGTATCCTTCAGCTATCACCCTCTTTAGACTGTCCTCCTGGGACTTAAACACCATTAATATATATTATGTCTCTATAAATTTCTTCTGCCTTTTTCATATAAATGGAGGCATGTAATGAGTCCTTTTGTGTCTGACTTAATTAATTTACCATATTGTCTTCAAGGTTCTTTCACTGTTTGGATATAATACATTTTATTTACCTATCTTACAACATACCATTGTTCAAAGTATTTATTTATAATCCTCATGTATCTATGTAATGTCAGTAGTAATATTCTCTCTACTTCTTTGAACTTTTTAAAAGAACTGGCTTTTTGCTGGTGTAGTAATACTTATATCAGACAAAATAGACTTTAAAACAAAGACTGTAGCAAGAGACAAAGAAGTATATATATAATGATGAAGGGATCAATCCAACAAGGGGATATACCAATTATAAATATCTATGTACCCAACATAGGAGCACCAAAATACATAAAGCAAATATTAACAGACATTAAAAAAAAGAAACAGACAGTAACATTGTGATGGTTAAATTTATGTTAACTTGATTTGGCTAAGGAATGCCCAGATAGCTTGTACAACATTATTTCTGACTGTATCCCTGAAGATATTTCTAGTAGAGATTAGCATTTGAGTTGATAAAGTAAGGAAAATTGCCTCACCAATGCAAGTGGGCACCATTCAAACTGTTGAAGGCTCTGAATAGAACAAAAAGGCAAAGGAAGAGCAATTTTACTTTCTGGAAATGGACGTCTCTGGGACACCTATCCCCTGCCAATGGACAATGAAAATGGCTACTCTTGTCTCTTGGGCCTTTAAACTTAGACCAGGACTTTCACCATTGATTCCCCTGGTTCTCAGTTATTTTGGCTTGGACTAGAACTATACTACCAGCTTTCCTTAGTCTCCGGGATACACATGGCAATTTATACGACTTCTCAGTTTCCATAACTGCATGAGCAATCCCTCATAATAAATCTATCTCTATTATCTATCTATCTATCATCTATTATCTATCATCTATTATCTATCATCTATCTATCTATCTATCTATCTATCTATCATCTATTGATCAATCATCTATCTATTCTATTAGTTTTATTTCTCTGGAAAACCTTAATACAAACATCAACTCTTCCTTTTCCCAGCTTTTTTGAGGTATACTTAATATACCAAAATTTTTAAATGTATATATATGGGTTTCTTTTTTTAAAGAGAGAGAGCATGAGCAGGAAGGGAAGGGCAGAAGCAGAGGGAGAGAGAGAATCTTCTTTTTTTTAAAGATTTTATTTATTTATTTGACAGAGACAGAGATAGCGAGAGCAGGAACACAAGCAGGGGGAGTGGGAGAGGGAGAAGCAAGCTTCCCACCGAGCAGGGAGCCTGATGTGGGACTCGATCCCAGGACCCTGGGATCATGACCAGAGCTGAAGGCAGATGCTTAATGGCTGAGCCACCCGGGTGCCCAAGAGAGAGAATCTTAAGCAGGATCCACATCCAGCATGGAACCAGACATGGGGCTCATTCTCACAACCCTGAGATATGACCTGAGCCAAAATCAAGAGTTGGACATTTAACCAACTGAGCCACCCATTCCCCCCCAAAATTGCAAATATATAATGTATACATTTTGATGAGTTTGAACACAAGCATACACCTGTGGCACCATTCACAATCAAGGTAATAAATATATCCATCACATCCAAAAGATTTCTTGTGTCCTCTTGTTGTGTGTGTGTGCTAAAAACACTTAGCATGATGGGCACCTGGTGGCTCAGTTGGGTAAGCATCTGCCTTTGGCTCAGGTCATGATCCAGGGTCCTGGGATCGAGCCTCACATGGGGATCCCTGCTCAGTGGGGAGCCTGCTTCTACCTCTCCTTCTGCAGCTCCCTCTGTTGGTTCCCCTGCTTGTGCTTTCTCTCTCTCTCTCTTTTTCTCTCAAATAAATAAATAAAATCTTTAGAGAAAAAAACACTTAGCATGAGATCTACCTTTTTAACAGTTCTTAAGTTCATGAATGATTGTTAACTACAGGCACAATATTGTGCAACAGATTTCTAGAACCTATTCATCTTGTAATACTGTGACTTTATACCCATTGAAAAACAATGTCCCATTTCTGCTCTGCGGATCCTTTAACCATCAGATAACAAAATAGGACAATAAGCAAGAAAGAAAATAACAAAATAAATATAATACAGATAGAAACCAATAAACAAAATAGTTTATTAAATCAAAATTACTTCAAATATAAAAGGATTAATTCCCCAAATTGGCAAAATAGATGAAAAAGCAAGACCCAATTATATGGTGTCTACAAGGGGCTCACTTTAGTTTTAAGGATACATATAGACTGAAAGTGAAGAGATAGAAAAAAATATTCCATGCAAATGGTAACCAAAAGAGAGCAGGGGGCTATACATATATCAGACAATACAGATTTTAAGTCAAAAATTGTCACAAGACACAAAAAAGGTCAGAACATAATAACAGAAGGGTCAATTAATGAGGAATATGAAACAATTATAAATATATATGCACAAAATTTCAGAGCAACATGTTTTCTGCCCATTTCTTGACTGGATTATTTGTTTTTTGGGTGTTGAGTTTGATAAATTCTTTATAGATTTTGGATACTAACCCTTTATCAGCTATGTCACTTGCAAATATCTTCTACCATTCTGTGGGTTGCCTTTTAGTTTTGCTGATTGTTTCCTTCACTGTGCAGAAACTTCTTATCTTGATGATGTTACAATAGTTCATTTTTACTTTTATTTCCCTTGCCTTTGGAGACATATCTGGAAGAAGTTGTTATGGCCAATGTCAAAGAAGTTGCTGCCTGTGTTCTCCTCTAGGATTTTGATGGTTTCCTGTCTCACATTTAGGTCTTTCAACCATTTTGAATTTATTTTTTGTGTGTAGTGTTAGAAAGTGATCCAGCTTTATTTTTTGCATGTTGCTGCACAGTTTTCCCAACACCATTTGTTGAAGAGGCTGCCTTTTTCCTATTGGATATTCTTCCCTGCTTTGTCAAAGATTAGTTGATCATATAGTTGTGGGTCCATTTCTGGGTTTACTCTTCTGTTCCATTGATCCATGTGTCCATTTTTGTGCTAGTGCCACATTGTCTTGATGACTACAGTTTTGTAATATAATTTGAAGTTTGGAATTGTGATGCCTCCAAGTTTGCTTTTCTTTTTCAAGATTGCTTTCACTATTCAGAGTCTTTTGTGGTTGCATACAAATTTTAGGATTGTTTGTTCTAATTCTGTGAAAAATGCTGGTGGTATTTTGATAGGGATTGTATCAAGTGTGTAGATTATTTTGGGTAGTATAGACAATTTAACAATATTTGTTCTTCCAGTTCATGAGCATGGAATATTTTTCCATTTCTTTGTGTCATCTTCAATTTATTTCAGAAGTGTCCTATAGTTTTCAGAGGACAAATCTTTTACCTCTTTGGTTAGGTTTATTTCTAGGTTATCTGTTGGGTTTTGGTGCAATTGTAAATGGGATTGATTCCTTGATTTCTTTCTGCTGCCTCATTATTAGTGTATAGAAATGCAACAGATTTCTGTGTGTTGATTTTGTATCCTGTGACTACTGAATTTGTGTGTCAGTTCTAGCAATTTTTGGTGGAGTCTTTTGGGTTTTCTACATAGAGTACAATATCGTGTGCAAATAGTGAAAGTTTGACTTCCTCCTTGCCAACTTGAATGTCTTTTATTTCTTTTAAGAAACAAAAAACCAAAAAGGATTAGTGCCCTTTAAAAAGAGACTTCAGAGAGTTCCCTTGCCCCTTATGCCATGTGATAATACAGTGAGAAGACAGCCATCTATGAACCAAGAAGCAAGTCCTTGCCAGACACTGATTCTGCTGATGCCTTAATATTGGACTTCCCAGCCTCCAGAACTGTGAGAAATAAATTTCTGTTGTTTATAATCCATTCAATCTATGTTACTTTTGTGATAGAATTCTGAACAAATTAAGACAAACACACTCCTGAGCAATCAATAGGGCAAAGAAAAAAAAATCAAATAAGAAGTAAAAACATATCTTGAGACAAAGATGAAAACACAACACACCAAGACTTATAGGATGCATCAAAAGCAGTACTAACAGGGCCATTTATGGTGATAAATGTCTACATTTAGAAAGAAGAAATATCTCAAAAACAAAACAAAACAAACCTCGCTTTACACTGCAAGTAACTAGAAAAATAAGAACAAAATAAACCTAAAGTTAGCAGAAAAAGAATATAAAATTAGTGCAGAAATAAATAAAATAGAATATACGAAAACAATATAAAAGATCAATGAAAATAAGGTTGGTTTTTGAAAAAAATTTTTAAAAAGACCTTCAGCTAGATTAAGAGAAAAGGAGAAGACTCAAATAAATAAAATTAGAAATTAAAGAGGAAAAATTCCAACTAATCTGAAGAAATACAAAGAATCAAGAAAATACCATGATTTTTTTTTACCGTGAAGTTTTTGTCAGCAAATTGGAAAATCTAGAAGAAATGTATTAGTTCCTACAAACATATCACTTACCAAGACTGAATCCTTGAAGGTATACTCCCAACAAGGAAAACACCAACACCAGATGGCTTCACTGGTGAATTCTACCAAGCATTCAAAGAGTTAATGCCACTGTCTTGCAAGCTTGTTTTAAAAAATTGAACAGAACACTTCTTTTTTTTTTAATTTTTTAAAATTTATTTTAGACACAGAAAAAGAGTGAGTGGGGGGAGGTGCAGAGGGAGAGGACAGAGAGAATCTCAAGCAGACTCCATGCTGAGCATGGAGCCCAACACAGCGCTCAATCTTATGACCCTGAGATCATGACCTGAGCCAAAATCAGGAGTCCAACACTTAACCAACTGAGACACCCATGCACCTCTGAACTGAACACTTCTAAACTCATTTAATAAGGCCAGAAGTATGTTAATAACAAAGCCAAGCAGACGCCAAAAGAAAAAAAAAATTCAAGCCAATATCTCTAATGAACATAGAAGCAAAATTTTTCAACCAAATTCTAATAAACTGAATTCAACAGGACATTAAAAAGATCATACACCATGATCAAGCAGAATTTCACCCTGAGATGCAAGGATAGTTCAACATATATGAATCAATGTGGTATAACACATTAATTAAATGAATAAAAATCATGATTATCTCAATAGATATGTAAAAACATGTGACAAAATTCAAAACCTTTTTATGATAAGAATTCTCAAAAAGGTAGGAATAAAAGGAATATACCTCAACATATCAAAGGTCACATATGACAAGCCCACTCTTAAAATCAATGGTAAAAAACTGAAGGCTCTTCCTCTAAGATCAGGAACAGGAAAAGAATGTTGTGATGCTTAATATTCAATGTCAACTGACTTGAGGGATGTCCAGATACCTGGTAAAACATTTCTGGGTGTGCCTGTTAGAATGCTTTTAGAAAAGATTAGTATTTTAATCAATAGACTAAGTAAAGAAAATCCACACTCACCAATGTGGGTGGATATCATCCAATCCATTAAGGACCTAAATAGAACAACAACAACAAAAAAAAAGGGTGAAGAAAAAGTGAAATTTTGCCCTCTCTTTGTAAACTGTAATATTTAGTTTCTCATTGCCTTGGCAATTGAAGCTCCTGGTTCTTGGGGCTTAGGACCAAGGACTTAGCACCAGCAACCCCCCATCTCTGACTTTTGACCTTAAACTAGGAAATACATCATTGGTTCCCATAGTTCTCAGGCATTCAAATTTGAATGGAATTATGTCAACAGCTCTCCTGGTTCTCTAGCTTTCAAACAGTAGATTGTGGGACTTCTCAACTTCCATAACTATGGGAGCCAATTACTATTATAAATATTGGTTCTACTATAGGGTATTATTATATTTCATTGGTTCTGTCTCTTTGGAGAACTTTAATATAGATACCTAATCTTGACACTTTTACTCAACATAGAACTGGAAGTTCTTGCCAGATTAATAAGAAAAAAAAGAAAGAAGAAAGAAAAAGAAAGAAAGAAAGAAAGAAAGAAAGAAAGAAAGAAAGAAAGAAAGAAAGAAAGAAAGAAAGAAAAGCCATCCAAATCAAAAAGGAAAAAGTAAAAATGTTTCTGTTTTCATGTGACATGTTCTTATATATATACAACCCTAAATAGTATACCCCCCAAAAAACTGTTAGAATTAATAAACAATTTCAGAAAAGTTGCAAGATACAAAATCAACATATAAGAAAATCAGTTGTGGGGGCACCTGGGTGGCTCAGTCTGTTAAGCATCTGCCTTCAGCTCAGGTCATGATTCCAGGGTCCTGGGATCAAGTCTCACATTGGGTTCCCTGCTCAGCAGGGAACCTGCTTCTCCATCTACTCCTCCCCCCTGCTCATGCTCTCTCTCTCTCTCTCATGTTCTCTCTCTCTCATGTGCTCTCTCTCTCTCATGTGCTCTCTCTTTCTTAAATAAATAAATAAATAAAATCTTTATTAAAAAAAGGAAATCAGTTGTGTTTCTATATGCTAACAACAAACTACCCCAAAAGGAAATTAATAATGCAATTGCATTTACATTAGCAATAAAATGAATAAAACACTTAGAAATAAACTTAACCAAGGAAGTGAAAGATTTGTACACTGAAAACTAAGATGCATTGATAAAAAAATTTAGAAAGACAAAAATAAATGGAAAGACATCTCATGTTCATAGATTGGAAGACTTGATATCATTAAATGTCCATACTATTCAAATTGATCTACAGATTCAATGCTATTCTCATTAAAAGTCCAATGGCATTTTTCACAGAAATTTTAAAAAATAATAATACAAATTCGTATGTAACAACAAAAGACCCAGAATAGTCAGTGTTTATGACAAAGAAGAACAAGGCTGGAGACATCACATTTCCTGATTTCAAAATATATTACAAAGCCACTATATTCAAAATAGTGTGATACCAAGACAAAGACAGATATATAGACCAATGGAAAGAAGAGCCCAGAAATAAGCCCTAAATGCAATATCATGTATATATAGTCAAATGATCTTCAACAAGAGTGCCAAGAATAGCACGATGGGGAAAGGATAGTCTCTTCAACAAAAGGTACTGGGAAAGCTGGATATCCATATACAGAATGATAAAATTGGACCCTTATGTTATACTACATACACAAATAAACTCAAAATGGATTAAAAACTTAAACATAAGACCTGAAACTGTGAAACTACTAGAAGAAAATATAGGGGAAAACCTTTATGACATTAATCTTAGCAATGATTTAATGGATATGATCCTAAAAGTACAGGCAACAAAACAAAAATAGACAAGTGGGAAACGTTAACTCTTATCTGACTTACTAGCCCACTTATCTGCCCTACAAATTTTGGACATGCCAGCCCTACAACTGCATGAACAATTTCCTTAAAAATCTCTTTCTTCTCTCTCTCTCTCTCTTTCTCCTCTCTCTCTCTCACCTCTTTTCTTTCCCTCTTTCCAAACAAATATAAATCCTATTGGTTAGTATCTTTCTCTGGAAAAACCTGACCAATACATGGTCATATGAAGCTGTACTTTTCCATCTCAGCACTACTTTATCCAAATCTCATATACTTAGAATGTTGTGCCATTTTTATTTGCCTCGTTTCCGATGGGAAGTCTGTTCTTATTTTATTTATGATCTTATTTATGTTCTCTTGTAAATGTCATGTCATCTTTCTCTTGTTCTTGCAATATTTTTTTCTTGTCTTGATCTTTCTGCATTTTCTTTGTGATGTGTCTCTTTCTGGATCTCTTTGTATTTATTTTACTTGAAATTATTGAGATTCCTGGATGTGTATAGTAAGGTTTTAAAAATAATTTTGGAAAAATGTCAGCCATTATTTCCTGAAACTCTTTTCTGTTCTCTTCTCTCTCTCCTATCTTTCTGATACAGCCATTTATGCATATGCTGGTGTAATTAATGGCTTCCCACACTTTTCTGAGGCTCTGTTCATTTTTGTTCATTCCTTTTCATCTGTTCTTCAGATTGCATAATCTCAATTGATCAAACTTTAACTTTGCTAATTCTTTCTTCTACCAGTTTCAATCTGTTGTTGAACCCCTTTAGTAAACTTTTCATTTCCGTTATTGGTATTTTCAATTTCAGCATTTCCATTTACTTCTGTTTTATAATTTCTAACTATTGATATTCTCTATACAATGCAACATTGTTATCAAACCTTCCTTTACTTCTCTGATCATGGTTTTCTCTAGCTCTTTGAACATTTTTATAATGGCTTATTGGAAGAATTTATAAAATGCAACATCTGGTCACTCTCACAGATATTTTCTCTTGCTGGCTTTCTCCTGTCTATAGGAGTCATACTCGTTTCATTTTATGTCTTGTAATATTTTTTTGTTGTTGTTGCTGGAAACTGGATAATTTAGATAATGTAGCAAATCTGGGTACTTCCCCATCTCTAGGACTTGTTACTATATGACTATTAGTTTAATGACTAACAGGATTACTTTAATAGTGCCTATTTTTACTCTGCAGTGTTAATCATCAGCCTTGTATATGCCTACAGTCACCCTGAAATGATGATAGTGGTTTTGGCAGGACTCTCTTTGACTGTATTTTTTCCTAACCACATCCATCTACTAAGCTCCATTAATTGTGGGATGATAGCTCTATTGATTTCAAAAATGTCTTTAGACATAATGCCCCACATTCTATACTAATCAGATTCAGACTCTTGAAGTGACAGTTCCTGAGGTCACTATTTGAGTTTTGTTTTTGTTTGTTTGTTTGTTTGCTTATATAACCCAAAGATCTCTCCTCCAGCTTTTTATTTTCAGGTTTCTCCAGCAGACTACCCAACATACAGTTTAACCTATATATTCATGAATTTTCCAAAATTTTCTCAAACACCTCCAGTGTTCCTCAAGAGTGCCATAGGCTTAAATTTCTCCACACTGTTCTAAATGAAGCTGGTTCCTTTGTGAAGTAATTAGGAGCTATATATATTTTCCAATCTGATTCTTCCTTCTGATATAATCACTGAGAAAAGGCTCTGGAGTTGGGGGGTGAAAACAAAGGCATGTTTCTCTCTGAGTGACTTTAATTGATCATTCAGTGGTGGGGGAAGTAGCCTCAGGTGTTCTTGGCTTGCCTCTCCTGGTATGAAACTACTACTATATGAGCCAGGGCAAGGGCAGTTGGGATCCCAGCATTCTTAGTGTTTCTGTGCCATAGTTGAGCTGCTGTATCATTGTGTGACCTGAGCAAGAAAAGGGAATTTATACTTCTCATTCACATCTACTTGTTACAGCATTAGCAACAGGTAGCTGGGGGCAGAATGAGGAATGCTGTACCTCCCTGGAAGATAGTTTCCAACTGAAAGCTCTAGGAACAAGGAGCCCTGCATTCTTGGCTAAACATGTCTGAAAATTCTCACTGAGTTAGGAAAGGGGAGAAAAGAACCAAGTCTCAGTTCAAATACCATAGACTTGTTGTTATTACCAAATTTCAGTATATTTTCTTAAATAAATGATTCTTCATTTGTTGTATATTCTTAGGATATTTTTGTAGTCTTTAAATTGTTTTTTTTTTAATATTTTTTACCAGTTTTACTTAAAGTTTGTCTGAAATGCACCTTACTCTGTCATGCTGTAAATCCATCAAACAATAAGATCCTACAAGGTGGTATGGACTGACTCCATCACATCACTACTAGTAAATATGTTTTTCATTCCTTTGTTTGGTAATATGTTTCTTTTTTCTTTTGGCTCTGAGCATTCTGCAATTTATATAGGTATATGCAGATAGCAAATAAGCATATGAAAAAATGTCCCACATCATATATCAGGAAAATGCAAATTAAACAACAATGAGGCATGTATACACCTACTAGAATGACCAAAATGCAGAACATTGACAACAAAAATGTTGGTGAGAATGTGAAGCAACAGGAACTTTCATTCACTGTTGTTGGGAATTGCGTAGAAAGTTTGGCAATTTGGTAGTTTCTTACAAAACTAAACATGTCCTTACTATAAAATCCAACAATCATACTCCTAGGTATTTACCAAAGGGAGAAGAAAATTTATGTTCACACAAAAACCTGTACGTGGATGTTTATAGGAGCTTTATTCATAACTGCCAAAATGTGGAAGCAGCCAAGAAGTTCTTCAGTAGGTGAATGGATAAATACATTGGTTATATCTAATCAATGCAGTATTATTCAATGCTAAAAATAAATGAGCTATCAAGCCATGAAAAGACACAGAGAAAACTTAAGTGCATATTACTAAGTGAAAGAATCCAATCTAAATTGTTCACATACTGCATGGTTCCAACTAGATAACATTCTGGAAATGGCAAAACTATGGAAACAATAAAAAGTTAATTAAAAAATCAGTGGTTGCTAGGGGTATGTGTGGGTGGGGAGAAGGGATGTATAGGCAGAGCACAATGAAAATCCTGAAACTTTCAACCTTTTGAATAATGAATTTCAATTTGCCTCTCTGTTCAGTTCTTAGCAACCACCATTCTGCTTTCTGCTTCCATGAGTGTAATTATTTTAGATACTTCATGTAGGTGGAATTATGAAATATTGGTTCTTCTGTGACGTTTAATTTCACTTAGCATAGTGTCCTCGATGTTCATTTACATTGTCACATATGGTAAGATTTCCTTCATTTTAAAGGTGTATAATATTCATTGTATGAATATACCATATTTTCCATATGCACTTATCTCTTGATAGATGTTTAAGTTATTTCCATATCTTTGAAATTATGAGCAATTCTACAATAAACACTGGAGTACAAATATCTCTTCAAGATCCTAATTTAGATGCATTTGGGTAAATACCCAGAAGTAGGAAATTGAGATTAAGAATTCTTAATCTCAGGAAATAAACTGAGGGTTGCTGGAGTGGTTGGGGGGTGGGAGGCATGGGGTGGCTGGGTGATAGATATTGGGGTGGGTGTGTGCTATGGTGAGCGCTGTAAATTCTGTAAGACTGTTGAATCACAGACCTATACCTCTGAAACAAATAATACATTATATGTTTAAAAAAAAAAAGATAGTAGGAAGGGAAAAATGAAGGGGGGGATTTCGGAGGGGGAGACGAACCATGAGAGACTATGGACTCTGAGAAACAAACTGAGGGTTCTGGTTGAGGGGATGAGTTAGCCTGGTGATGGGTATTAAAGAGGGCACGTACTGAATGGAGCACTGGGTGTTATACACAAACAATGAATCATGGAACACTACATCAAAAACTAATGATGTAATGTATGGTGATAAACATAACATAATAATTTTTTTAAAAAATTCAAAAAAAGTAGGAAATTGGATAATATGGCAGGTTTTTTTAAATTTTTTGAAGAAAATCTATACTGTTTTTCTTAATGGCTGCACCATTTTATATTTCCATCAACAGTGTAAAAATAGTTTCAGTTTTCCCACATCCTCACCATCAGTTGCATATATATATAGTTTTTTTCTTTTTGATAACAGATATACTATAGGTGTGAAGTGATATGTCCTGGTGGTTTTGATTTGCATTAAACTGGTAATTAGTAACATTGGGCATTTATTCATATATTTACTGACCATTTGCATGTCTTCTTTGAAGATATGTTTATTTAAGTCCTTTGACCATTTTAAAATCAGGTTGCTTTATTGTTATTGAGTTGTGGCAGTTCCCTATGTATTTTGGAGATTAATCTGTTTTCAGATATATAGTTTGTAAATATTTTCTTTTGTTTCATAGATTTCCTTTTCACTGTGTCGTGTCCTTTGCTGTGCAAACCTTTTAATTTGATATATTCCCACTTGTTAATTTTTGTTTTTGCTACATGTGTCTTTAGTGTCAGATCAGGAAATCATTTGCCCAGACCAATATTATAGAGCTTTTCCCATGTATTTTCTTTTAGGAGTTTTACAGTTTCAGGTCTTGTAAGTACTCAATCTACTTTGAGTTGATTTTTGTGTATGGTGTAAGATAAGTGTTGGAGGAGATTATGCTAAGTGAAATAAGTCAAGCAGAGAAAGTCAATTATCATATGGTTTCACTTATTTGTGGAACATAAGGAATAACATGGAGGACATTAGGAGAAGGAAGGGAAAAATGGGCAGGGGGAATTGGAGGGAGAGATGAACCATGAGAGACTATGGACCTGAGAAACAAACAGGGTTTTAGAGGAGAGGGGGGAGGGGGGATGGGTTAGTGATGGGTATTAAGGAGGGCACATACTGCATGGAGCACTGGGTGTTATATGAAAACAATGGATCGTGGTTCACCACATCAAAAACTAATGATGTATGGTGACTAACATGACATAATAAAATTTAAAAAAAAAAGAAAAAAGAAAAAAAAAGATAAGTGTTCAATTTCACTTTTTTACTTGGGGATAACCAGTTGTTTCAACACCATTTATTGAAGAGGCAATCTTTTCTATGCTGTGTATTCTTGGCACCTTTGTCAAAGATCAGTTGACCACATATATATGTGGATTTATTTATGGCCTGCATTTTGTTCCGCTGATCTTTATGTCTGTCTTCATGTCAGTACCATGCTGTTTTATTATTATAGCTTTTTAATAAATTTTGAAATAAAAAGTGTGATGTCTTCAACTTTGCTTTTCTTGACTAAGATTGCCTTGGCTATTTGGAGCCTTTTGTGGTTCCATATCAATTTTAGGAATGCCTTTTCTATTTCTGTAAAAACAAAAACAAAAACAAAAACAAAACCACCACTGAGATTTTGATAGATATTTTACTCTCTCTGCAGATCATGTTGGGTAAAATGGACATTTTAACAATATAAAGTCTTCTAATCCAAGAAATGGCATGTCTTTTCATTTACTTGTGTCCTCTTTAATTTCTTTTTTTAAAAAGCTTTTATTTATTTATTTGACAGAGAGAGAGAGACAGCGAGAGAGGGAACACAAGCAAGGGGAGTGTGAGAGGGGAAGCAGGCTTCCCGCTGAGCAGGGAGCCCAATGCGGGGCTCTATCCCAGGACCCTGGGATCATGATCTGAGCCAAAGGCAGATGCTTAACAACTGAGTCACCCAGGCACCCCTCTTCTTTAATTCCTTCAGTCAACATTACCTACTTTCAGTGTATAAGTCTTTTACCTATTTAGTTAATCCATAGTATTTAATCATTTTTGATGCTAATATAAATGCAATTGTTTTCTTAAATTATTATTACTTTTGGATAGTTTAGGGTGAATATAGAGAAATGCAACTGATTTGGTATATTGATTTTGTATCCTCAAATTTGCTGAGTTTATTAGTTCTAACAGGGGTGTGTGTGTGTGTGTGTGTGTGTAGTTTTTAAAGTTTTCAACATATAAGATTATGTCACTGAAACAGAAATAATTTTACTTTTTCCTTTCCGATTTGGGTGTCTTTTATTTCTTTTTCTTGCTTAATTTCTTGCCTAATGTGCAAGACTTCCAGCACTATGTTGAATAGGAATGATGAGAGTATGCACCTTTGTCTTGTTCCTCATGTTAGAAAAAAACCTTTCAACATTTCACCATTGAGTGTGATGTTAGAGCTGGGTTTGTTATATAAGGCCTTTATTATTTTAAGGCATGTTTCTCCTATACCCAATGTATCGAGAGTTTTTATCATGAAAAGGTGTTCAATTTTGTCACATGCTCTATCTGCATCTATTGAGTGATCATATGATTTTTGCCTCTCATTCTATTAATGTGGTGTATCATATTTATTGATTTTCATATGTTGAACCATCCTCGTCTTATATTCTGGAGAATGTTCTAGATGTGCTTCAGGAAAAAAATGTGTATTCTGCTCTTGGGTGGAATGTTCTGTATGTCTGTCAGGTCCATTTGGTCTAAACTATAGTTCAAGTCCAATGTTTGCTTATTGATTTTCTATCTGGGTGGTCTATTGTTGAAAGAGAGGTTTTGATGTCTACTAATATTATTATATTATTCTTGATTATTACTTTCTTCAGATCTGTTACTATTTGCCTAATATATTTAGATGATCTGATTTTGGTTGCATATATATTTACAGTTGTTTTACCCTATTGATTTATTGACCACTTTTCAATGTATAAGTACTTTCTTGGTCACTTGTTACAGTTTTTTGATTTAAAGTCTATTTTGTCTGGCAAAGTATAGCTACCTCTGCTCTCTTCTGTATTCCTTTTGTATGGAATATCTTTTTCCATCCCTTCACTTTGAGCCAAAGTGTGCCTTTAAATCTGAAGTGAGTCTTTTGTAGGGATTATATATTTAAACCTTGTTTGTTTTATCAATTTAGCCATTCTATAATTTTGATTGGAGAATTTAATCCATTTACGTTTGAATAATTATTGATAGGTAAAAACTCACTATTGCCATCTTGTTAATTGTTTTTTGGCTATTCTTAGTTCCCTTGTTCCTATTTCCTCTCTTGCTGTCTTCCTTTGTAAGTAGGTTTGCCATAGTGGTATTCTTTGATTCCCTTCTCTTTATCTTATATTTCTCTACTTTAGGTTTATGTTTTGTGGGTACCCTGAGGCTTATTTGAAACATCTTATTGATATAAAAGTTTATTTTAAGCTAATAAAAACGTAACTTTATTTGCATACGGAACTCTATCTTTTACTCACCTTCTACTTATTGTGTTTTTGATGTCACATTTTACATCTTTTTATGCACTGTATTTTGTGGATACTTTGAATGATCTGTTTGCTACATCATTTCTTACCATATCATTAAGGTCAGTTTCTGGAGATTAGCCTTGTTTATTTTGGGGGGGATATATCCAATTTTTTTTAACTTTCCTTAACTCTTTGTGTTGGTATCTGCTTATTAGCAATCATCCAGTTCTCTCAGTCTTCATGGACTAGCCTTGTATAGGAGGAAGCCTTCACCAATCAGTCTGGTCAGAGATTCTGAGGACTTACAAAATGTCATGCTAGTCCAAACTGCCATAATTGTTCTTAATGGCTTCCTGGCATGTAGAATATTTTTATCCTATCAGGACTCTGAGATAGGTGAGACAAAATCCAGTCCCTTAGGTAGCCCCAAGAATGTAAAAATATTGGACATGTCGTCCAATTCTCCCTCCCCAGAGAGAAGGAGGATCCGGGGTTTTCACCTACTCACTCTGCTTAGCTGGAGGAAGGGACTATGATGAGTTCTTGTGTGCTGTCCAAACAACTATATTTGTTCTCAGTGATCCTCAGGTGTCTAGAGTATGCCAGGTCCTGCCAAGGCTCTGAGGTAGGCAAGACAGAAACCATTATCTTTGGTGGCCCATGAAAAGTTTGGATGTTGGACATGTAATCCACATTTACCCTCTCCAGGAAGAAGCTAGGAGCTGAGAATTTCTTTCTGATAATATGACACTATGCTAGAGGCAGGGATTCTGGTGAAATGGTCTTTTCTATTTTCCTACAGTTTCAATGTGGCTGATTTTCACACTCACTTCAGGTTTAGGAGCCTCTCAACTAGTTTCTGGATTTCTTGAAAAAGGGATTTGTCCATTAACAGTTGCTAAATTAGTGTGTTCATTGATTTTATGTAGAATAGTGAGAAGAAAGGTAGGCAAAAAGTGTAATGTGGTAGAAGCTAGAAAGATGGCATTTCAACAAAGAAAATATTTTCTGCTCATGATGAAATAAGTCTGAGACATGCCCCGCCCCCACTGTGAACAATTATGAAAGTGAACAAAGTATATGAGACAACTGTTTTCAGGAATTGGGCAAGATGTATCTCTGAACTGACATCCCTATGATTAAATAATTAGCATGACTACACTGATCTGCAGTAAACTATTAAGCAGTCTAACAAATGAGAAGTTAAAGCTCTAAAAAAGCAGAAAGGAAAAACAGTAGGAGAAAAACTATGTAGAACTTGCATTTTCACCTCTGAAGTGTAAAGAACTTGTAAATTATCACTCCAACCCTTAAAACAAGAAAAAGTAAAACTAACTAAAAAGAAGTGAGCTTTTCTCCCATCAAAAAACATGTTGCAAGGTAAACCACCATCACAAAATCTGTAGAAATAGAAATATACAGAGTTGCACCTGAGATTGGTTTACCTGTGGCAGAAGCCACAGGAGGTATAAACTTGTTGGAACACTGAAGTGATAATTTTGACAAATCTTGAGGGCTCAGTGTAAACTACTATGAAAGTAAAAAAAAAAAATCTGGATTGAAAGTGTTAGATACTATGACTTTTTGTATGTTTTACCTCAAGAATAGCACCAGGTTCTCAAAGTAAACATGTGAAAAAGATCTCCCCCCTTGTATCTGGCAGGGGTATGGGAAAAATAATTTTTCTAAAATGTTTCAAAAGAATTTTCCAAAATTAAGAGTGACTCTACAGGGAAAAAGATTTTACCAGAGCCTTATTCTAACTGGGAAAAGGGCATTATTCCCAACCCATTCCCCTCTAGACTTTTGTCTCACCAAAGTGGGAAGAGCTATACCCCTGAAGAAACATGCATAAGTCTCAAAGTCCAGAGACACAGGTGCACTAAAACACTGAGATTTAACATAAGATAATAGAAGGCTTCCCCCTCCACATCTTATTACCATGCTAACAAGTTGCAGTATAATTTTGGATTAGAGATAAAACATCTACAAAATGCAGATGTTCCCTGAAAAGAAGTACTCAGGAAAGCCGAAAATCAAGAGAGGAAACAAAAAGAGGGACACAAGAGGTATTTCAAGGCTCTACCAGCTACAGATACATCAAGAATCACAAACAGTCCAACTCCTAGCCATATTAACATTCCTCTTTGCACTACAGGTCTATTCTCCTCAGATCCTACTGTTGATACAACATGAACGACTTTCAACAAACACATTACAAGGGAAAGGAGATCTGGTTAACTTGGCAGGGTAGTAGGGGGACCCTATACTTGCCTCATCCCTCAATCATAACTAGATAAATATCAAATCATTCTGAATACCCAGGAACTTGATCTGAGGACTGAGAGAAGAAAGTGTGCAAATAGAAGGGGAAAAGAGGCCACATCATGGAAGGTAGGAGATGCAAAGATGTGATTTTGGGGAGAAAAAGGTTGCTGGTGCTGTGGAGAGGAGGGAGCCCTGATCAGGGAGAGAGGAGAGAAAGAGAGAGAGAGAAAGTGCAACATGCAGGGCATTGCACAAGAAAAACACTTTCCCAAAACCATTGACAGGGAAAAAAAAGAGGGGCTGATAATCTCAAGTTTTCACAAGCAGCAGAGCTCAAAGTCTGAAGTTTTAGAAGTCCACACCATTGCCAGGGTAGAGCCTGGTGGGCATAGAGGTGCTCCTGTGCAGAAGGAAGGCAGAGGCCCAAGACTGCCAAGGGTGGAGCGCATGGTCTGAGGATCCCCTGGGTCACATTGGGAGAGATGGTTCCCTTCCTGGATTGAATTTAGGAGAGGTGGCACTGTCTCTCCAGGGACAAAAGAGCAAGTGGACACCATTGAGCTGCTCCATGCATTAGCATACGAGCAGAGGAACCTGCTGAGGGCAGCTAACCTGGACTGGCTTTTTGCTGTGCTTTACCATAAACTCCAAGTCCCTGTGTGTTCATGCAACTGCCCTTCTGGGACAAACTGACACCAATCAAAATACAGTGAGACCCTCACCCAGAGGATCAGCATGGGTCCATGCCATGCCAAGTCCCTAAAATTTGGAGTTTTGAAATGCAGCTGGCATGCATGAGATAAAACAGGAGCACTGTGCTGCCAGGTGGGTAGATGGCTTGGGTGAAGGCAGGGGTCTGAGTGATGCCTGGATGTATGAGGAGAGAATGTTCACTCTTCTGGGAAGGCCTCCTGAACAACAGTAGGCATAAACTCCCCTCTCCTGGGATGAGAGAGCCGGCTAATGTTATTTTTATCCAAGCCCATCAGCATGGAAGGACTTCAGTGAGCAGCACAGCTCCCACAGTGAAGGCTTGAACCACTTACAACAAGCTCTGCCTCCCTGCACTCTGCAGATGCTTCTTTACTAGAGCTAGTGGGCCTGAGAGTCAAAGCAGAAGAGGGCCCCTCCCCCAGAAGACCAGCACAAACCCCTCACATGTACCAAATCTACTGATCAAAGAGTGTTGCAAAGCTTCAGTACTAGGGGAAATAAGATCTAATGTCTTTTAACAAGCAGACCAAAACATACCCTACTTAAAACTTGCAACACAGTGGGCAAGGTCCAAATACTCCTTATTGCATGCAAGGAGAAACTCTGCAGAGGACTGACCTGGGGGAAGGAGCAGCCAAAACACAACAGCAGAGTGCACACAGCATACACCAGAAACATCTCCTGAAGCACCAGGGCATGGACACTGTACGAACTCTCCTTAATAGAGCCATTACTATCAGAAGCAGGAAATATAACAGGCTTTCCTAACAAACATAACAGAGACCTAGACAAAATCCCAAGATGGAGGAATTCATCCCAAAAGAAAGAACAAGAGAGGTCATGGCCAGGGATCTAATCAAAACAGATATCAAATGCCTGAACCAGAAATTAAAACAACAATCATAAAGAAAGTAGGTGGGCTAGAGAAAAGCATAGAAGGAACAAAAAAAAGACTCTTACTGCAGAGATAAAAGACTTAAAAACTAGTCAGGTCAAAATAAAAAATGCTATAATCGAAATGCAAAACTGACTAGATGTAATGACTACAAGGATGGAAGAAGCAGAGTATGAATAAGTGACATAATAAATACAATTATGGAAAAATAAAGCTGAAAATAAAAGTGAAAGAAAAAATATTGGATCATGAATGTAGACTTAGGAAACTCAACAACTTCATAAAGTGTAATAACATTTGTATCAGAGGAATCCCAGAAGAAGAAAGGGAAAAGGGGGCAGACGGTTTATTTGAGCAAATGATAGCTGAAAACTTTCCTAACCTGAGGAAAGAAACAGACATCTAAATCCAAGAGGCACAGAGAACTCCCAGCAAAATCAACAAAAGTAGGCCAACACCAAGACATGACATAACAAAATTTGAAAAATAGACAAATAAGGAAAGAATCCTGAAAGCAGCAAGGGAAAAGAAATCCCTAACATACAAGGAAAGACAAATCAGGTTAGCAGCAGATTTCTCCACAGAAACCTGGCAGGCCGGAAGGCAGTAGCATATCTTCAACATGCTGAATGGGAAGAATATACAGCCAAGAATACTTTATCCATCAAGGTTGTCATTCAGAATGAAAGGAGAGATAAAGAGTTTCCCAGACCAAAACAAAATAAAAAATAAAATAAAATAAAAAGAGTTCATAACCACTAAACCACCTCTGCAAGAAATATGAAAGGGGGCTCTTTGAGTGGAAAAGAAAGACCAAAAGCAACAAAGACTAGGAAAGAACAGAAAAAATCTACAGAAACACTGACTTTACAAGTAATACTATGGCACAAAATAGATATCTATCAATAATCACTCTGAATGTAAATGGAATAAATGCTCCATTCAAAAAACATAGTGTATCAGAATGGATTAAAAAAAAAGACCCATCTAGGGGCGCCTGGGTGGCTCAGTGGTTAAGCGTCTGCCTTCAGCTCAGGTCATGATCCCAGGGTCCTGGGATCAAGCCCCGCATCGGGCTCCCTGCTCTATGGGAAGCCTCCTTCTCCCTCTCCCACTCCCCCTGCTTGTGTTCCCTCTCTCTCTGTGTCTCTCTCTGTCAAATAAATAAATAAAAAATCTTTAAAAAAAAAAAAAAGACCCATCTATATGTTGCCTACAAGAGACTCATTTTAGACCTAAAGATATCTGCACAAAGTGAGAGGATGGAGAACCATTTATCATGCTAATGGCAACAAAAGAAAGTCAGAGTAGGCATACTTATATCACACAATCTAGATTATAAACCAAAGATTAACAAGAGATGAAGAAGGGCACTACATCATAACAAAGAGGTCTATCCACAAGAGGATCTAACAATTGTAAATATTTATGCCCTGAACTTAGGAGCACCCAAATATATAAGTCAATTCATAACAAACATAAAGAAACTCATTGATAACAATACAATAATAATAGGGGACTTTACAACCCCACTTGCAGAGCATCTAAGCAGAAAATAAACAAGGAAACAATGGCTTTGAATGACACACAGGACCAGATGGACCTGTTAACAGATATATTCGGAATATTTCATCCTAAAGCAGCAGAATACACATTCTTTTCGAGTGTACGTGAAACATTCTCCAGAATAGATTGCATACTGGGTCACAAATCAGGCCTCAACCAGTACAAAAGATTGTAATCATAACAAGTATATTTTCAGACCACAACATATGAAACTTGAAGTCAAACACAAGAAAAAATTTGGAAAGACCACAAAAACATGGAGGCTAAAGAACATCCTATAAAGAATGAATGAGTTAACCAGGAATTTAAAGAATAAATTTAATTAAAAAAAAAGACATGGAAGCAAATGAAAATGAAAACATAATGGTCCAAAACCTGTGAGATGCAGCAAATAGCAGTCTTATGAGGGAAGCATATAGCAATACAGGCCTACCTCAAGAAGCAAGAAAAGTATCAAATACACAACCTAACCTTACATCTAAATAAGCTAGAAAGGAAAAACAAAATAAACTGTAAAGCCAGCAGAATAAGGGAAATAATAAGGATTAGAACAGAAATAAATGATATAGAAACAAAAAAAATAGTAGAAAAGATCAATGAAACTAGGAGATCGTTCTTGAAAGAATTAATAAAATTCATAAACCCCTAGCCAGACTTATTAAAAAGAAGAGAAAGGACCCAAATAAATAAAATCATGAATGAGATAAGAGGGATCATAACCAACAGCATAGATATATGAACAATTATAAGAGAATATTATGAAAAATTATATGCCAATAATTGGAGAATCTGAAGAAATGGATAACTTCCTAGAGACATATAAACTACTAAAACTGAAACAGGGAGAAACAGAAAATGTGAACAGAACTATAACCAGCAAAGAAATGGAATCAGTAATCAGAATCTCCAAACAAAAGTCCAGGGCCATATGGCTTACCAGGGGAATTCTACCAGACATTTAAAGATGAGTTAATACTTATTCTTCTCAAATTGTTCCAAAAAATAGAAATGGAAGGAAAACTTCCAAACTCATCCTACAAAGCCAGCATTACTTTATTTTTTTTAAGATTTTATTTATTTATTTGAGAGATAGAGAATGAGAGAGAGCATGAGAGGGGAGAGGGTCAGAGGGAGAAGCAGACTCCCCGCTGAGCAGGGAGCCCAATGTGGGACTCGATCCTGGGACTCCAGGATCACGACCTGAGCTGAAGGCAGTTGCTTAAACAACTAAGCCACCCAGGCACCCGCCAGCATTACTTTAATTGCAAAACCAAACAAGATTCCACTATAAATGAGAAATATAGGCCAATATCCCTGATGCATATGGATACAAAAATTATTTTTTAAATTTATTTCTTTATTTTAGAGAGACAGAGAGTATGAGCAGGAGGGGCAGAGAGAGAGAGAAAATTCCAAACAGACTCTCCACAGAGCATGGAGCCCCACACGGGGATCAATCCTAGGACCCTGAGATCATGACCTGAGCTGAAATGAAGAGTCAGATGCTTAACTGACTGCACCACCCAGACACATCTGGATGCAAAAATTCTTAATAAGGTCTTAGCAAATTGAATCCAACAGTCCATTAAAACAATTATTTACCATGATCAAATGAGATTTATTTCTGGGCTGCATGGGTGGTTCAATATTCACAAATCAATCAACATGATACACCACATTAATAAAAGAAATGATAAGGACCATATGATCCTCTCAATTATGCAGAAAAAGCATTTGACAAAATATAGCATCCACTCTTGATAAAAACCTTAAACAAGGTAAGGATAGAGGGAATATAACTCAACATCATAAGGACCATATATGAAAGACCCATAGCTAATACCATCCTCAGTGGGGAAAAAGTGAGAGCTTTTCCTCTACAGTTAGAAATAAGACAGTGGTATCCATTCTCACCATTGTTTTTAACATAGTAGTGGAAGTCCTAGCCTCAGCAATCAGACAACAAAAAGAAATAAAAGCCTTCTAAATCATCAAGGAAGAAGTCAAACTCACTATTCACAGATGACATGATACTCTATGTAGAAAACCTGATAGATTCCACCAAAAGACCACTAGAACTGATATACAAATCCGGCAAAGTTGCAGGATACAAAATCAAAGTATAGAAATCTGGCTGTATTTCTATACACAAATAATGAAGTAGCAGAAAGACAAACCAAGGAAATTATTTCATTTAAAACTGCATCAAAAACCATAAGATATCTAGGCATAAACCTAACCAAAGGGGTAAAAGATCTGTACTCCGAGAACTATTGAACATTTATGAAAGAAATTGGAGATGATACAAAGAAATGGAAAAACATTCCATGCTCATGAATTGGAAGAATAAATATTGTTAAAATGTCTATTCTACCCAAAGCAATCTATACATTTAATATAATCCCTATCAAAATACCATGAGCATTTTTCAAAGAGCTAGAACAAACAATCCTATAGTATGGAAGCAGAAGAGACCCTGAATAGCCAAAACAATCCTGAAAAAGAAAAGCAAACCTGGGGTCATCGAAATTCTGGACTTCAAGCTATATTACAAAGCTGTAGTGATCAAGACAGTATGGTACTCACACAAAAACAGACACATACATCAATGGAACAGAATAGAAAACCTAGGAATGGAACCACAACTGTACAGTCAACTAAACTCCAACAAAGTAGGAAAGAATATCCAATGGAAAAAGACAGCTTCTTCAACAAATGGTGTTGGGAAAACTGCACAGCAACATAGGGAAGAATGAAACTAGACCACTTTCTTACACCATACAAACATAAATTCAAAATTAATGAAAGACCAAAATGTGAGACAGGAAACCATCAAAATCCTAGAGGAGAACACAGGCACCAACTCTTTACTATCATCCGTAATAACTTCTTACTAGACATGACTCTGGAGGCAAAGGAAACAAAAGTGAAAATAAACTATTGGGACTTCATCAAGATAAAAAACTTCTGCACAGAAAAGCAAAAAATCAACAAAACTAAAAGGCAACCAATGGAGTGAGAGAAGATATTTGCAAAGGGCATATCTGGTAAAGGGTTAGTATCGAAAATCTATAAAGAACTTCTCAAACTCAACACCCAAAAAGCAAATAGTCTAGTTAAGAAATGGGAAGAAGACATGAATTTATCCAAAGAAGACATCCAGAAGTCTAACTGACACATGAAAAGATGCTCAATAGCACTCATCATCAGGGCAATACAAATCAAAACCATGATGGGATACTCATACCTGTCAGAATGGCTAAAATTAACAACACTGGAAACAACAGATGTTATCAAGGATACAGAAAAAGGGGAACTCCCCTACAGTGTTCGGGTGACTGCAAACTGGTGCAGGTACTCTGGTAAACATATGGAAGTTCCTCAAAAAGTTAAAAATAGAACTACCTTATGATCCAGCAATTGCACTACTAGGTATTTACCCAAAGGGTACAAAAATACTGATATGAAGAAGTATATGCACCCTGATGTTTACAGCAGTATTATCAACAGTAGCCAAATTATGGAAAGAGCCCAATGTCCATCGACTGATGAATGGATAAAGAGGAGGTAATATATATAAATATGTAATGGGATATTACTCCTCTCTCAAAAGGAATGAAATCTTGTTATTTGCAATGACATGGATGGAGATAAAGTGTATTATGCTAAGTGAAATAAGTCAATCAGAGAAAGACAAATACCATATGCTTTCACTCATATGTGGAATTTAAGAAACAAAACAGATGAACATAGGGGAAAAAAGAGGGAGAGAGGTAAACCATAAGAGACTCTTACCTATAGAGAACACACTGGGTGTTATATGTAAGTGATGAATCACTAAATTCTACTCCTGAATCCAATATTACACTGTATGCTAACTAACTAGAATTTAAATAAAAATTTGAAACAAAAAAATAGAAAAAACATCACAAGGCATAACAAAAGGAAGAAAAAGCACAGTATGAAGAGAGAAAGCAACCATCAGGACCAACTCATATATAACACAGACTTGATAATTATCAGAAAAGGAAGATAAATTAACCATCATTACTATGTTAAGGACTCTAATGGAAAGTAGACAACATGAAAAAAACAGATGATGAAAGAAGAGATAAGGAAACTCATAAAAAATTCTATAAATCAAAGTACTGTAATGCAAACAAAAAATCCCAGAGTAGAAGATTCTAAGGACCTATCTCTCCACAGAAATACTGAATAAATGAGCAAAAACTGTCAGAATCAATTTTGTTGGAGTATTGAATAATAGTCAAAGGATTATAGCTTCCAATTGGACACTGAATGAGATAATAGTTGACTTGAATAGAGCAATAGAGCTTAATGTGATTTTAATCTAGTCTTGCCCAACCCTAGCCCTGGTGTGGCAGTAGTTTTGAAGGTGGCAGTTTGTATTCCCGGTGAGGGTACCTGTATCTTGAAGCAGCAGAATAGACCTTGTTTTCAAGTAATTGTGTTTGTCGTTTGACCTCTCTGTGGTTTCCCCTCATTGACCACTAAGAGATGCTTGCCTTTGTTTCACCTCAATCAGAACTCTCATGAAAGAAAAGCAGCTAAGTAATGTCCATCAAAAATGGTGAAAAGGAAATTAACAAATCCTGTTGCCTGGATCAGGATATTAGACTTGAGTCAAGCAACAGACATAACAAAATCCTGGGAAAAAAAGCTGGGGAGAGTATTACTTTGGGGGATATGAGTTTTAAAGCTCCTGAACTAATGGAGTTTCTAGAAAACTGCACGCATGCCCATGGCTAGACATATGTTCTGAAAAGGTCTGGGAAGATGCTAAGCCTTCATCTATGGTTTATTTTGAGGATAGCCATGAGCAGGAAGTGAAAGCTAAGACAGAATTATAATAGACTTGGCTGTGTATTAAAGGTGTATTCCAACAGAAACCAATCTGCAAAGATTGCATAAGTATTTTTGAAATTATCTTTTGTTCTTTTTTTGACTCCATATTTTTCTTTTCAAAATTCTCTATCACACCACTAACTGACCACAAGTTAAGAACAGAGACTTCAGAGATCATATATATTAAAGAATACAGTTTTTAAAAATAGTTAGGAAAGCAAATTTAAGAAAAGGCAAGGACCAGTCACAGCAAACAACAACAAAACCTAGAGGAGGAGGGAGTATTTGATTTCTAGGATTACCACAATATATTATTCAAAATTTCCACTTTTGATCAAAGATTTATGAGTTGTTTAAAGAAACAAGAATATATGGCCCATTCACAGAAGAAACTAACAGAAACTGTGCATAAGGAAGAACAAGACATTGGACTTATGAGACTAAAACTTCAAATAAACTTTCTTAAGCTCAGAGAGCTAAAAAAAAATCATGGATTAAGTAAATGAAATTAGCAAAACAATGTCTCAACAGAGAGAATATCAGTAAAGATAGAAATTATAGAAACTGAAAAAAATTTTAAGATAAAAAGTATAATAGTTGAAATTAAAAAATACATTCAGTAAATCATTTGAACAGCATATTTGAGAATGCAGAAAAAACAGTCAGTGAACTTAAAAACAGATTAAATTAGGGGCACCTGGGTGGCTTCCGACTCTTGATTTCAGCTCAGGTCGTGATCTTGGGGTCTGTGGGATGGAGTCCCACTTTGAGCTCTGTGCTCAGCATGAAGTCTGCTTGTCTCTCTCCTTCTGCTTCTTCCCCCACTCATGCTTGCTCTCTCTCTCTCTTAATCTCTTCCTCTCTCTCAGGTGAATAAATAAATAAAATCTTAAAAAAATAGGTTAACTGAAATTATCCAGTCAGAGGAATAGAAAGAAATAAAATGAGCAGAGGATGGGGGTGGGGAGGGAGGAAGGGAGGAGGGAAGGTCCAAAAAGCTATGTGATGAAATATTGGCCAAAAACTTCCAAAATATGATAAATACATAAATCTACAAATTCAAGAAGTTCAGTGAACTTCAAGTAAGACAAAAACAGAGATATACAGCAAGATGCATTATAATCAAATTGCTAGGAACCAAAGACAAAGAGAATTGTCTTTCAGAAACATGTTGTTGTATACAGAGATCCTCAATAAGATTAGCAATTTCTCAACAGAAACCATAAAAGCCAGAATGCACTAGGATAACATATTTAAGTGGTGAAATAAACTTCAACCAAGAATTCTAATCTGACAAAACTATACTTAAAAAATTAAGGAGAAATTAAGAAATTCCCAGATTAAAAAAAAAAAAGCTGAACTATTTCATTGTTAATAAATATCCCCTAAAAGAAATGCTAATAAAAATTATTTAGGCTAAAATTAAAGAACACTAAACATTAACTCAAAGCCATAAAGATGAATAAAAATAAACACTGATAAAGTATCTTTTGAGTACTTGCTGAATTATTATTGAATTTCAAGTATTATTATTGAATTTTGAGTCATAATTCCTTTTCTCAAATATTATTTAAAACATAAATAAAATAATAATTATAAAATATCAATGGACACAAAATGTATGAAGATGTAATTTGTTACAGCAACAACATAAAGGGAAAAGGATGGAGCTATATAAGAACAGAATTTTTGTATATTATTGAAGTTCATTTTGCATTAATTGAAACAAAACTATTATGTTTAAGATGTTAATTGTAATCTCTAGAAACAAAACAAATGAATAAAGGGGGAAAAAAGAGAGGGAGAGGCAAACCAAGAAACAGACTCTTAACTATAGAGAACAATGTGATGGTTACCAGATGGGAGTGGGATGGGGGATGGGTTAAATAAGTGATGGGGATCTAGTTGTGGGAGCACCAGCTGTTATATGGAAGCATTGAATCACTATATTGTACACCTGAAGCCAATATTACACTGTAAGTGAACTAACTGGAATTTAAATAAAACCTTAAAAAATACAGAAAACAAAATAATAAAACTAAGGCCTTCTGTGTCAATAATTGGTATAAATGAGAATGAATTAAACTCTCTAATTAAAAGACAGAGACTGTAGTCCCAATGGTTTATTGTTGTTTTTATTTCAGCTGCAGGAAATAAAGGAGCCATATCTAGAAAAATGTTGGTATAGCTGATGTCAGAGTAATTACTCCCTGTGTTCCCTCCTAAGATTTTTATGGTTTCAGGTGTCACATTTAGGCCTTTAATACATTTTGGGTTTGTTTTTGTGTATGGTGTAACAAAGTGGTCCAGTTTCATTCTTTCACATGTAGCTGTCCAGTTTTCCCAATACCATTTGTTGAAGTGACTGTCTTTTTCCCATTGCATATTCTTGCCTCCTTTGTTGAATATTAATTGATCATATAAGCATGGGTTTATTCCATAGTTCTCTTCTATTCTATTAATCTATGTGTCTATTTTTGTGCCAGTACCATACGGTTTTGATTACTACAGCTTTGTAATATAACTTGAAGTCGAATTGTGATACATCCAGTTTGGTTTTTCTTTTTCAATATTGTTTTGGCTATACATCAAAATATAATGCTTCTTGTAGCAAAGGAAACAAATAATGAAACTAAAAGAAAATCTGAATGGGAGAGATACTTGCAAACGACATATCTGATAAATGGTTAGTATCCAAAATATATAAAGAACTTATACAACTCATCACCAAAAAACCCACAAATAATCCAATTAAAAATGGGCAGAAGACATGAACAGATATTTCTCCAAAGAAAATATACAGATGGCCAACAGACTCATGAAAAGATGCTCAACATCACTTATCATGAGGGAAATGCAAATCAAAACTGTAATGAAATATCACTTCACACCTGTCAGAATGAGTAAAATCAAAAACAAAAGAAAAGGGGCACCTGGGTGGCTCAGTCATTAGGTGTCTGTCTTTGGCTCAGGTCATGATCCTAGTGTCCTGGGATTGAGCCCTGCATCGGGCTCCCTGCTCAATGGGAAGCCTGCTTCTCCCTCTCCCATTCCCCCTCCTTGTGTTCCTGCTCTCGCCATCTCTCTCTGTCAAATAAATAAATAAAATCTTAAAAAAAAAAATAACTGTTGGTCAGAATGTAGGAAAAAAAGGAGTCTTTGTGCTAGGAATGCAAACTGGTATAGCCAGTATGGAAGACAATACAAAGGTTCCTCAAAAAGTTAAAAATAGAACTACTCTATGATTCAGTTATCACACTACTGGGTATTTCCCCAACAGTAATTCAAAAGGATACATACACCCCTATAAGTTTATTTCAGCATTATTTACGATAGCCAAATTATAGAAGCAGCCCAAGTGCCCATCAACACATGAATGGATAAAGAAGAGTTTAGTCATAAAAAGAATGAAACCTTACTGTTTGCAACAACATGGATTGAGCTAGAGAGTATTATGCTGAGGGAAATAAGTCGGTCAGAGAAAGAAAAATACCATATGATTCCACTACTATGTGGAATTTGAGAAACAGAACAAACAATGGAAAGCAAGAGAAAGAGACAAATCAAGAAACAGACACCTAATTATAGAGAACAAACTGATGATTACTGGAGGGGAGATAGGTGGGGGAATAGATTAAATAGGTGATGGGGATAAAAGAGTACACCTATCATCATGAGCACTGAGTAATGTATAGAATTGTTTTGTGCACCTGAAACTAATATAACACTGAATGTTAACTATACTGGAATTAAAATAAAAACTTCATGTAAAAAGCTAAGTGGACACATTATGAGAAAAATTAAATGAATTATTATATGTAGTGTTCTTTGAATATTGTCTGATACATAGTAGTTTCCCAATAAATGATTGCTATGAAAAAATAAATAAATACATAAAAGATATAGACTGGCAGAATGGGTAAAAAATATATATAATCCAATTTTATGCAGTTTAGACAGACTCATTTTAGATCCAATGATACAAATAGATTAAGTGAAAGGATGCAAAAAAAAGTTAAATTAAAAACTTATGAGACAAAGGATATTAAATAGCAATAGGATTGTATATTCATCAAGAACATAAAAAAATATGAACTATTAATGCCTAACAACTGAGTCCCCAAATATATGCAGCAAAAATTGCCATAAGTGAAGAAAGAAATACACAGTTCTACAATAATAGTTGGAGGCTTCAACACTCCACTTTCAATAGTGCATAGAACAACCAGATCAATAAAAGAAAAAGAAGATTTAACATTATAAACCAAGTATATCTAACAGACTAAACCAAACACTATACCCCCAAACAGCAGAACATACATTCTTTTCAAGGTCACATGGGGCATTCTCCTAGACCACATGTTAGGCCAATAACCAACTCTAAATAAATTTTAAAAGTTTGAAATCATACAAAGTATCTTTTTCAACTACAATGCAATGAAACAACAACAACAAAAAATCAATGACAGAATGAAAACTTTAAAATTCACAAGTATGTATTTTGGCAATAACTTTTTAGATACAACATCGAAGATGTGATCCATGAAAGAAATAATTCATAAGTTTGACTTTATTAAAATTAAAATCTTCTGGGGGCGCCTGGGTGGCTCAGTCATTAAGCATCTGCCTTCAACTCAGGTCATGATCCCAGGGTCCTGGGATCAAGCCCCACATTGGGCTCCCTGCTCAGCGGGAAGCCTGCTTCTCCCTCTCCCACTACGCCTGCTTGTGTTCCCTCCCTCGCTGTGTGTCTCTCTCTGTCAAATAAATAAATAAAATCTTTAAAAATATTAAAATCTTCTGTGCTGTGGAAGACATATTAAGAGAATGAGAAGACAAGCCACAGACTAAGGTAAAATATTTGCAAAACACATTTCTGATAAAGGACTATTATCTAAAACATATTAAAAAAAAAATCTTAGGGCACCTGGGTGGCTCATTTGGTTAAGCGACTGACTTCGGCTCAGGTCATGATCCTGGAGTCCTGGGATCGAGTCCCACATTGGGCTCCCTGCTCAGCAGGGGGTCCGCTTCTCCCTCTGCCCTCTTCCCTCTTGTGCTCTCTCTCTCTCATTCTCTCTCTCTCAAATAAATAAATAAAATCTTTAAAAAAAATCTTAAAACTCAACAACAAGAAAACAAATACTTCAATTAAAAATAGGCAAAAGTCCTGAATAGACATCTGATCAAAAATATAGATATAGCAAATAACCATTTTTTAAAAATGCTCCACTTAATTTGTAATCAGGAAATGCAGAAGAAAGCCACAATGAGATACCAGTACAAATCTATTAGAATGGCCAAAATCTAAAACATTGACACCACCAAATGTGAATGAGAATATGGTATAACAGAGCTCTCATTCATTATTGGTGGAAAGGTAAAATGGTACAACAACTTTGAATGAGAGTTTGACAGATTATTACAAAACTAAACATGTTCTTACTATACAATCCAGCCGTTGTACTCCTTGGTATTTACCGAATGGAGTTGAAAACATGTGTTTGCACATAAAACTTTATAGCAACTTTATTCATGATTGCCAAATCATGTGAGCAAGTAAGATGTCCTTCAGTAGGTGAATGGATAAATAAACTGGCCCATCCAGAAATTGGAATAGAATTTAATGCTAAAAATAAAGGAGCTATCAAGCCATGAAAAGACATAGAGCAAACGAATACATATTACTAAGTGTAAGAAGCCAATTTGAAAAGGTTACATATTCTGATTGCAACTACATGGCATTCTGAAAAAGTAAACCTATGCAGAAAGTAAAAAGGTAAGTGGTTGCCAGAAGTTACTGGGGAGGGAGGAATGACTGGGAAGAACATAGAAGATTTTTAGGACACTGAAACTATTCTGTATGATACTACAATGGTTGATACATGTCATTAAGTTTATCAAAACCCACAAACTGTACAAAACCAAAAGTGAATCTTTATGTAAACTATGGACTTTGAGTGAAATTGTTTCAATATAGGTTTATTGATTTAGACAAATGTACTACTGTGGTGCAGAATGTCAGTAGTAGAAGAGGTTGTGTGTGGGTAAAAGTGGGAGACAGGGAAATATGAGTACTCTGTATTTTCCACTTAATTTTGCTGGTAACCTAAAATTGCTTTAAAAAAATAAAGTTTTTTTTTTTAATTTTATTATGTTATGTTAATCACCATACATTACATCATTAGTTTTTGATGTAGTGTTCCATGATTCATTGTTTGCATATAACACCCAGTGCTCCATTCAGTAGGTGCCCTCTTTAATACCCATCACCAGGCTAACCCATCCCCCCACCCCCTCCCCTCTAGAACCTTCAGTTTGTTCCTCAGAGTCCATAGTATCTCATGGTTTGGAGACGAACCAAAAATAAGGTTTTTAATTTCAAAAATCCAAATAAAGAAATCTCATTAATTTGTGAATTATACCAAACACTTAAAGAACACCAATCCTACTCAAACTCTTCCAAAAACAGATGATTAGGGAGCACTTGCTAATTTATTCTATGAAGATATATTTTCATAAAAGTTGAAGAACTCACATTTCATAGCCTTCTACAAAGCTACAGTAATGTAAACAATGTGGCATAAAGATAGATGTATAGAAAAATGGAATAGAATAGGAAAGAGCTGAAATGCCCTTCAATGGATGAATGGATAAAGAAGATGTGGTCCATATATACAACGGAACATTACTCAGCCATCAGAAAGGATGAATACCCAACTTTTACATCAACATGGATGGGACTGGAGGAGATTATGCTAAGTGAAATAAGTCAAGCAGAGAAAGTCAATTATCATATAGTTTCACTTACTTGTGGAACATAAGAAATAGCATGGAGGGCATTAGAAGAAGGAAGGGAAAAATGAAGGGGGGGGGAATTGGAGGGGGAGACAAACCATGAGAGACTATGGACTCTGAGAAACAAACTGAGGGTTTTAGAGGGGAGGGGGGTGGGGGCATGGGTTAGCCTGGTGATGGGTATTAAAGAGGGCACATACTGCATGGAGCACTGGGTGTTATAAGGAAACAATGAATTGTGGATCACTACATCAAAAACAAATGATGTATGATGGTGACTAATGTAACATAATAAAATAAAATAAAATTTTTAAAAAAAGAATAGGAAGTCTAAAAGAAAATCATGTATCTATGGATGGTTGATTTTCAATAATGGTATCAAGACCATTAAGTAGGAGAAGAATATTATCTTCAAAAACTTGTAAGAGGATAACTGGGTATTCATATGAAAAAAGCATGAATTTATATCCCTCACTATACACAAATACAAAAATTCACTCAGTTAAATATTATGAGAATGAGAGATATACTCCAGAAAGCTGGAGTAGCTATATTAATTTCAGACAAAGCAGAACTCAGAATAAAGAAAATTATCAGGGATAAAGAGGGACATTACATAATGAGAAAGTGGTCAATTCTCCAAGAAGACATAACAATCTTATTTATGTGCCTAAAAAGAGAGTGACAAAATATTAGAGGTAAAAACTGATTAAACTAAAGGGGGAAATAGACAATACACTTTTACAGTTGGAGATATCAGCACCTCTCTTTCAATAATTGATAGATCATCAAGCAGACAAAAAATTAGTAATATAATTGACCCAAACAACACTGTCAATCAACTCAATCTGATTGACATTTAGAGAATACTGTCTCCAAAAACAGTGGGATATACATATTCACAAGCTCACATGGAACATTTCCAGAGTTAGAACCAGTCTGAGCCATAAAATAATTTAACAAATTTAAAGTATAGAAATCATGCAAAGTATGTAATCAGCACACAATGACATTAAATAAGAATTTAACAATAGATGATAGAAAATTCCAGAAGAGTTAGAAATTTAAAAGCACACTCTTAAATACTATAAGAAGAACAAGTCTCAAGAGAAACTTAGAAATATTCTGTTTTAAATTAAAATGAAAATGTTTTCAAACTTTTGGGAGAACACAGCAAAAGTATCAAAGTATAGAGCAATAAATTTGTATATAAGAAAAGAAGATCTGAAATCAATAATCTAGGCCTCCATCTTAAGAAACTAGGAAAAATGGGCGCCTGGGTGGCTCAGTCATTAAGCGTCTGCCTTCAGCTCAGGTCATGATCTCAGGGTCCTGGGATTGAGCCCCGCATCGGGCTCCCTGCTCTGCGGGAAGCCTGCTTCTCCCTCTCCTACTCCCCCTGCTTGTGTTTCCTCTCTTGCTGTGTCTCTCTCTGTCAAATAAATAAATAAAATCTTTAAAAAAAAAGAAACTAGGAAAAAAAACAGCAATTTAATCCTAAAGTGATTATTAGAAAAGACATAATAAAAGCTACAGCATAAATCAATGATATTGAAATGAGGAAAATAATAGAGAAAATTAATGAAGCCAAAAGCTAGTTCTTTGAAATGATCAATAACATTGATAAACTTCTAACCAGGTAAACAAACAAGACACAAATTATCAATAAAATAAATGAAAGATAGTTCATCAATGTTATTACTATGAACCATAAAATGATAAAATATAATACTATGAACAACTCTATGCCCACACATTTAATAACTTAAATAAAAGGGACCAAGTCCTTAGAAGACAAACACTACAAAACCTCATAGAAGAAGAAAAAAATAATCTGAATTGGACTATATTAAAGTATATGAATGAATAATAAATTTCCAAAAATTAAGCACCAGGACAAGCTAGTCTTAGTAGTGAATTGTACCAAATACTCAAGGAAGAAATGACAGTAATTTGCCACAATCTTTTCAAGAAAATAGAAGTAGGAGGAACATTTCCTAATCAATTCTGTGAGTCCAGCATTACACTAATATTAAGACCAGATAAACACATTACAAAAAAAGAAAACTATAGTTCAGTATCTCTCACAAACATAAATGCGAAAATCATCAAGAAAATAGTAGCAAATAATATCCAGTGTGTATGAAAAGAATTACAGAGCACAAACAGTTGTGATATTCCAGGTTTGCAAAGCTGGTTCAACATTTGAACATCTATTAAATTAATCCACCACTCCCACAGGTTAAAGAAGAAAAACCATGTGACTATGTTAATTGATGTAGAAAAAGCAATTGGAAAAATCTAACATCCATTGATTAAAAAATGTTTATTGAACTAGAAATAGAAGAGAACTTCCTCAACTTATTAAATATCTACAAAAAAAAAAACATTTAAAATGCTACTTAATTGTGAGAAAATGGATTCTTTTCTCTAGCGGGAATAAGGCAAACCTGTCCTCTCTCACCATTCCTACTAAACAAACTAAACATTACTATTCTATTGTAATAGAACAATAAAATGAAATAAAAATTATACAGATTGAGAATACAGAAACAAAGACTCCTTTGTGTTGCTGCCTTTGTTTGCAGATGAAAAAAATTATCTATTTAGAATATTTCTTAGAATTAGCAAATAAAAAATACTGTAACTTATAAGCAAGTATATCAAAGTTGAAGTATAAAGGTTAATATACAAAATCAATTGCTTTTCCACATACAAGGAATGAACAATTTGAATTTGAAATCCCCTAAAAAAATGAAACAATACCATTTATAATAGCATCCCCAAAATAAAATACTCAGGTATAAATCTAATAAAATATGTACAAGATCTAAGTGCATAAAATTTAAAATGTCTGATAAAAATCAAAGATCTAGGTCCCAGGAATTCAGCTAGATAGGGATCATACCATTCTGAACACCTACAAACTCAACAGGAGATGGAAGAAAAGAATATCAGCAACTCTCTGAACAGAAAAGCGACCACTTTCTGAAAGGTAGGACATGCAGAGAAGTGAATCTGAGGTGATATTTGGGAAGATAGTTGGCAGTGGAGGGGGCCTCCATCCACTGCTACTGGCTAGTGACAGAGCAGCAGAGCACAAAATTGAAAATTTTAGAATTCGGCTCTGCTGAGGGACATCACTCCAGTGGCTAAGTGGGGGATGGAACCCTCGCTGGGACAGTGTGGTCTCAGGAACCTCGGGGTCACAGAAAGACCATGGGTGCCTGAGTGCGGCAGAGCTCCCAGGTATGGGACGGGGAAGCCGGCTGCAGAGACAGAGCTGAGGAGTGGGCTCTCAACTCAGGGTTGCCATAAACCGTGATCTGCGGCACAGTCGGGCCACTACTCCTCCAGCAGGGACCCAACAAGCGGCAGATCAGGGGAGACTCCCCTTCCTCTGCTGGGAGGAGTGGCATGGGAGCACACCCCAGGAATCTGCTGGGTTTGGAGACTCCACACGGGGTTGTGTGCCAGAGATAGAAATGCTCGGTCACAGGCCAGGTGAGCATGCAGTGTGGCCAGAGACCGGGGATACAGGAGTGATTGACTGCTTCTCTCTGGGGGCGCACCGAGGAGTGGGGAAGTTGTTTGCTCCTCCAGGGTGGAGATTGGGAGGCCACAATTTTCACTCTTTTCCTCCAAAGCTGTAGGGAAAGCTTTCAGGGAACAAAAGCTCCCTAGAGCAAACCCCAGCAGATCATTTAGCCGAGCCCCTGGCAAGGGTGGGGCAATTCCGCATCCAGCAAAGACATTTGAGAACCAGGGCAACAGGCCCCTCCCACAGAAGATCGGCAAGAACAGCCAGCCAAGACCAAGTTTACCGATCAATGAGAAGGGCAGAACTCCAGCACTAGGGAAATACTGCACATAGAATTCATGGCTTTTTTCCCATGATTCTTTAGTCTTTCAAAGTTAATTTTTTTAATTTTCTTTCTTTTCTTTTTCTTTTTTCTTTCTTTCCCTTTCTTTTCCCTGATTTCAGGTCTCTTCTGGTTTGTTTAGTGTATATTTTTCTGAGGTCGTTGTTACCCTGTTAACATTTTGTTCTCTCATTCATCTATTCTCCTCTGGACAAAATGACAAGATGGAAAAAATAACCTCAAAAAAAAAGAACAAGAGGCAGTACCGACTGCCAGGGACCTAATCAATACAGACATTACTAAGATGTTGGAACTGAGTTCAGAATGGTGATTTTAAAGATACTAGCTGGGATAGAAGAAAGCATGGAAGATACTAGAGAAACCCTTTCTGGAGAAATAAAAGAACTAAAATCTAACCAAGGGGCGCCTGGGTGGCTCAGTCATTAAGCGTCTGCCTTCGGCTCAGGTCAGGATCTCAGGGTCCTGGGATCGAGCCCCACATTGGGCTCCCTGCTCAGCGGGAAGCCTGCTTCTCACTCTCTCACTCCCCCTGCTTGTGTTTCCTCTCTCGCTGTGTCTCTCTCTGTCAAATAAATAAATAAAATCTTTAAAAAAAAAATCTAACCAAGTCAAAATCAGAAAGACTATTAATGAGATGCAATAAAAAATGGAGGCTCTCACTGCTAGGATAAATGAGGCAGGAGAGTGAATCAGTGATATAGAAGACCAAATGTTGGAAAATAAAGAAGCTGAGAAAAAGAGAGATAAACAACTACTGGATCAGGAGGGCAGGATTCAAGACATAAGTGATACCATAAGACAAAACAATATTAGAATAATTGGGATCCAGAAGAAGAAGAAAGATAGAGGGGGGCAGAAGGTATATTGGAGCAAATTATAGCAGAGAACTTCCCTATTCTGGGGAAGGAAACAGGCAGCAAAATCCAGGAGGCACAGAGAACCACCCTCAAAATCAATAAAACTAAGTCAACACCCCGACATCTAATAGTAAAACTTACGAGTCTCAGAGACAAAGAGAAAATCTTGAAAGCAGCTCGGGATAAGAGATCTGTAACCTACAATGGTAGAAACATTAGATTGGCAACAGACCTATCCACAGAGACCTGGCAGGCCAGAAAGGACTGGCATGATATATTCAGAGCACTAAAGGAGAAAAAATATGCAGCCAAGAGTACTATATCCAGCTAGGCTGTCATTGAAAATAGAAGGAGAGATAAAAAGCATCCAGGACAAACAAAAAATAAAGGAATTTGCAAACACGAAACCAGCCCTAAAAGAAATATTGAAATGGGTCCTCTAAGCAAAGAGAGAGCCTAAAAGTAATATAGACCAGAAAGGAGCACAGACAATATACAGTAACAGTCACCTTACAGGCAATACAATGGCACTAAATTCCTATCTTTCAATAGTTACCCTGAATGTAAATGGACTCAATGCCCCAATCAAAAGACACAGGCTATCAGATTGGATAAAAAAAAATAAGAGCCATCGATATGCTATCTGCAAGAGACTCATTTTAGACCCAAAGACAACCCCAGGTTGAAATTGAGGGGGTGGAAAACCATGTACCATGCTAATGGATACCAAAAGAAAGCTGGGGTGGCAATCCTTATATCAGACAAATTAGATTTTAAACCAAAGACTATAATAACAGATGAGGAAGGATACTATATCCTACTTAAAGGGTCTATCCAACAACAAGATCTAACAATTGTAAATATCTATGCCCCTAACATGGTAGCAGCCAATTATATAAGCCAATTAATAACAAAAGCAGAGACACACATCGACAACAATACAATAATAGTGGGGGACTTTAACACCCCCCACTGAAATGGACAGATCATCTAAGCAAAAGATCAACAAGGAAATAAAGACTTTAAATGACACACTGGACCAAATGGACTTCACAGATATATTCAGAACATTCCATCCCAAAGCAAAAGAATACACATTCTTCTCTAGTGCCCATGGAACATTCTCCAGAATAGATCACATCCTAGGTCACAAATCAGGTCTCAACCAGTACCAAAAGTTTGGGATCATTCCCTGCCTATTTTCAGGCCACAATGCTTTGAAACTAGAACTCAATCACAAGAGGAAAGTCGGAAAGAACTCAAATACATGGAGGCTAAAGAGCATCCTAATAAAGAATGAATGGGTCAACCAGGAAATTAAAGAAGAACTAAAAAAATTCATGGAAACCAATGAAAATGAAAACACAACTGTTCAAAATCTTTGGGATACAGCAAAGGCAGTCCTAAGAGGAAAGTATATAGCAATACAAGCCTTTCTCAAGAAACAAGAGAGGCCTCAAATACACAACCTAACCCGACACCTAAAGGAGCTGGAGAAAGAAAAGTAAATACAGCTTAAACCCAGCAGGAGAAGAGAAATAATAAAGATCAGAGCAGAAATCAATGAAATAGAAACCAAAAGAACAGTAGAACAGATCAACGAAACTAGGAGCTGGTTCTTTGAGAGAATTAACAAGATTGGTAAACTCCTGGCCAGACTTATCAAAAAGAAAAGAGAAATGACCCAAATAAATAAAATCATGAATGAAAGAGGAGAGATCACAACCAACACCAAAGAAATACAATTATAAGAACATATTATGAGCAACTCTATGCCAGCAAATTAGATAATCTGGAAGAAATGGATGCATTCCTAGTGATGTATCAGCTACCAAAACTGAACCAGGAAGAAATAGAAAACCTGAACAGACCTATAACCACTAAGGAAATTGAAGCAGTCATCAAAAATCTCCCAACAAACAAGAGTCCAGGACGAGATGGCTTCCCAGGGGAATTCTAGCAAACATTTAAAGAAGAATTAATACCTATTCTTCTGAAACTGTTCCAAAAAATAGAAATGGAAGGAAAACTTCCGAACTCGTTTTATGAGGCCACCATTACCTTGATCCCCAAACCAGACAAAGACCCCATCAAAAAGGAGAATTACAGACCAATATCCCTGATGAACATGGATGCAAAAATTCTCACCAAACTACTAGCCAATAGGATCCAACAGTACATTAAAAGGATTATTCACTACGACCAAGTGGGTTTTATCCCTGGGCTGCAAGTTTGGTTCAACATCTGCAAATCAATCAATGTGATACAATACATTAACAAAAGAAAGAACAAGAACCATATGATCCTCTCAATAGATGCAGAAAAAGCTTTTGACAAAGTACAGTATCCTTTCTTGATCAAAACTCTTCAGAGTATAGAGATAGAGGGTACATACCTCAATATCATAAAAGCCATCTATGAAAAACCCACAGTGAATATCATTCTCAATGGGGAAAACTGAGAGCTTTCCCCCTAAGTTCAGGAACAAGGCAGGAATGTCCACTATCACCACTGCTATTAAATATACTATTAGAAGTCCTTCCCAGAACAATCAGACTACTAAAAGAAATAAAAAGCATCCAAATTGGCAAAGAAGAAGTCAAACTCTCACTCTTTGCAGTTAATATGATACTTTATGTGGAAAACCCAAAAGACTCCACCCCAACACTGCTAGAACTCATACAGGAATTCAGTAAAGTGGCAAGATATAAAATCAATGCACAGAAATCAGTTCATTCCTATAGAACAACAACAAGACAGAAGAAAGAGAAATGAAGGAGTCAATCCCATTTATAATTGCACCCCAAACCATAAGATACCTAGGCATAAATCTAACCCAAGAGGCAAAGAATCTGTACTCAGAAAAGTATAAAATACTCATGAAAGAATTTGAGGAAGACACAAAGAAATGGAAAAACATTCCATGCTTATGGATTGGAAAAACAAATATTGTGAAGATGTCAATACTACCTCTAGCAAGCTACACATTTAATGCAATCCCTATCAAAATACCATCAACGTTTTTAAAGAAATGGAACAAATAATCTAAAATGTGTATGGAACCAGAAAAGACCTCAAATAGCCAGAAGAATGTTGAAAAAGAAAAGCAAAGCTGGTGGCATCACAATTCCGGACTTCAAGCTCTATTACAAAGCTGTCATCATCAAGACAGTATGGTACTGGCACAAAAACAGACACATAGATCAATGGAACAGAATAGAGAGCCCAGAAATGGACCCTCAACTCTATGGTCACCTAATCTTCGACAAAGCAGGAAAGAATGTCCAATGGAAAAAAGACAGTCTCTTCAACAAATGTTGCTGGGAAAATTGGACAGCCACATGCAGAAGAATGAAACTGGACCATTTCCTTACACCACACACAAAAATAGACTCAAAATGATTGAAAGACCTCAATGTGAGTCAGGAGTCCATCAAAATCCTAAAGGAGAACGCAGGTTCTTCGACCTCAGCTGCAGCAACTTCTTCCTAGAAACATCACCAAAGGCAAGGGAAGCAAGGGCAAAAATGAACTATTGGGACTTCGTCAAGATAAAAAGCTTTTTCATAGCAAAAGTAACAGTCAACAAAACCAAAAGACAACCGACAGAATGGGAGAAGAGATTTTCAAATGACATATCAGATAAAGGGCTAGTATCCAAAAGCTATAAAGAACTTATCAAACTCAACACCCAAAGAACAAATGTTCCTATCAAGAAATGGTCAGAAGACATGAACAGACTTGTATCCAAAGAAGACATCCAAATGGCCAACAGACACATGAGAAAGTGCTCAACATCACTCGGCATCAGGGAAATCCAAATCAAAACCTCAATGAGATACCACCTCACAATAGTCAGAATGGCTAAAATTAACAAGTCAGGAAACAGCAGATGTTGGCAGGGATGCAGAGAATGGGGAACCCTCCTACACTGTTGGTCGGATTTCAAGCTGGTGCAGCCATTCTGGAGAACAGTATGGAGGTTCCTCAAAAAGTTGAAAATAGAGCTACCATACGACCCAGCAATTGCACTATTGGGTATTTACCCCAAAGATACAAATGTAGGGATCCGAAGGGGTATGTGCACCCTGATGTTTATAGCAGCAATGTCCACAATAGCCAAACTATGGAAAGAGCCAAGATGTCCATCGACAGATGAATGGATAAAGAAGAAGTGGTGTATATATATATACAATGGAATATTATGCAGCCATGAAAAGGAATGTAATCTTGCCAATTGCAATGCCATGGATTGAACTGGAGGGTATTATGCTGAGCGAAATAAGTCAATCAGAGAAAGACATGTATCATATGATCTCACTGATATGAGGAATTCTTAATCTCAGGAAACAAACTGAGGGTTGCTGGAGTGGTGGGGGTGGGAGGCATGGGTTGGCTGGGTAAAAGACATTGGGGTGGGTATGTGCTATGGTGAGTGCTGTGAATTGTGTAAGACTGTTGAATCACAGACCTGTACCTCTGAAACAAATAATACATTGTATGTTAAAAAAAAAAAAAGGAGAGGATAGCAGGAAGGGAAAAATGAAGGGGGGGAAATGGTTGGGGGAGACGAACCATGAGAGACTATGGACTCTGAGAAACAAACTGAGGTTTCTAGAGGGGAGGGGGGTGGGGGAATGTGTTAGCCTGGTGATGGGTATTAAAGAGGGCACGTACTGAATGGAGCACTGGTGTTTTATGCAAACAATGAATCATGGAACACTACATTAAAAACTAATGATGTAATGTATGGTGATAACATAACATAATAAAAAAAATTCATTTCAGCCGAAAAAAAAAATCAAAGATCTAAAGGAATTAAAAGCTTTTTGTGTGTTTATGAGCTGGAAGATGTTATATTATTAATATGTCCCATCTTCCCAACTTTATCATTAGATTAGACAAAACTCCAATTAAAACCATAAGGCTATTTTGTAGATTTTAACAAACTAATTCTAAAGATTATATGGAAAGGAAAACACCTAGAATATCCAGCATAATCCTGAAAAAGAACAACGTTGGAGGAATCTCACTATCTGATTTCAAGGTTCCATATAAACCTACAGTAATGAAAATAATTTGGTATTAGTACAATAATAACTACATAGGTTAGTGGAACAATATAGAAATTCTAGAAATGAACCCACACAAATATAGCCAATTGAATTTTGACAATGGAGCAGAGCTAATTTAATGAGAAAGAATAGTTCTTCCAACTAATGTCACCAGAACAATTATATGTTCATAAGCAAAAACAAAAATAAATCTGACAAAGACCTTACATATTTCAACATAATTAATTCAAAAGGAATCATAGACTTAAATTTAAAATGTGAAACTATAAAAAATGTAGAAGAAAACATAGGAAAAATATTGGTGAACTTGGATTTAGTAATGAGTTTTTAGTGTGACACCAAAAACAAGATTAGTCAAAGAAAACAAAATAATCTGGACCTTATGAAAACGAAAAAAAATCTGTTTTTCTGAAGACACAATTAAGAGTGAAAAGACAAACTACAAACTGAGGGAACATATTTGCAAAACACTTATCTGTTATAGGGCTTCTTTCCAATATATGCAACTCAAAAATAACAGAACAAACAACCCATAATGGACAAAAGTATAAAAAACACTCCATAGAAGAATTATTCAGATGGAGAATAATCATAATCATATGATGATCAGCATCATTTATAATTAGAGTACTGTGAATTAAAACGAGTTATCTCTATACATCAATTAGAAAAGTACAAATAACTAACAATGTTAATTGCTAATGAGGATACAGACCAACAGGAACTCTAAATCACTGATGATAAAAGTGCAAAATGGTACAGTCACTTTGGAATACAGCTGGAAGTTTCTTACACAGACAAACATAGATAAACACAGTTCTTTTTATAAATAAACATGTCATAAACATATGAATTTATGAACCAGCAATCATGCTCCTAGGGATTTATACAAATGACTTCAAAACATCCACACAGAAAGCTGCAGGCTGAATGATAATGTTTACAGGAGATTTAGTCATAATTGCCAAAAGCTTGAAGTAACCAAAATACTGTTCAATAGTGAATGAAAAAACAATATTGGTACATTTATAAAATAAAATATTATTCCATGATGAAAATGAATGTTATCAAGTCATGAAAAGCCATAGATGAATCTTAAATGCATATTGCTAAGTGAAAGAAGCCAGTCTGTATGGGTTGCATACTGTATTTATATAACATTCCAGAAAATGAAAAACAAAACATAGCAACAGTAAAAAGATTGATGATTTTTAGGGCTTCAGGAGAAAAGGGGAGGGTTGACTAGTTAAAGCAAATAGAAATTTTCAGGGCAGTGAAACTAATCTTTCTGATACTAAAAGGGTAGATACATGACACAGTGCATTGATGAAAACCCATGGAAATTTATAGTACATGAGTGACCCTAAATGAATATAAATTTTTAAAAAATTACTTAGGAGATTAAGGGACCTCAGGATGGATCACATGATGTAACAAAACAATCTCACTGTATTAAAAATGTATACAAAATGCATGAAACAGACACACTGTAGAGGGTGAGGGATAAAGTTTCTAACCTAAATAGTTTGGGAAATGAGCGGAGATTAAAGGCAAAAGACTCTGTATATAAGCACTGGACTATAGTGAATTAAGTTATTTCCCTCAGGGGTAGAGGTAAACAATTCTGACTCCACTATAAACATATGCTGAAATTGAACAATTAAATAAACATATAGTGCAAGGAGGGAGTCGGGTTTCTCACTGTTGGAGTGGGAGGTTACAAGTAAGAAAGGGCAGGAAGGTAACATGATCAATGTGTTCATAAATTAGAGTTTGAAACATCAATATAAACTCATATTTAGCTTAATATAGGTACAAATGATTTCTTATAAAAATACTTATAGATAACTATGTACATGGGTTAGTATACATACACATATTTCCATGCTTTGTAGCTGAGAGGGATAGAAATAATGCCACCCCAATAGCAAAGTGCACATCTAGCTACCAGACTTGATTTCTAATACTATATTCTCTAATCAAAAAAAGTCAGGACATGTTGAAGAAAAACCTTAAGTTAGGACTATGAAAGAAAGTATAAAAAAGAACCTGTAGTGCCAAAAAGTAAAAAAGTACTAAAAATATGACTCACAACAAATTATTAAATGAGGCAACTGAAAGTGAACTCCCCATGGCCAAAGCTGTCTAGAAATTTGAGCAACACAGTAAGTAAAGCTGTATGAGATAATAATCTAATGTTGAAAATAAATACCTTCAAATTCATGTTTATATTAATGAATGGTTGAAAGAATAAATAAATTGGGAAGAAGAGACAAATAATCCATGCAGAAAAATTTCCAAATAATTCATTTAGATATTCCACCTCCAGTGAAGTGGAGCATATCTCTCCATACCTTACGTAAGGTTATGCTTTGCATAATGACGTCTGCTCCAAAGAATACAGCACAAAAAAGGAGGAAAAAGTAACTTTACAGTGGATGAAACTAACAAATATTTCCTCAGCAGAGTAATCATGGTTAATATCAGTGATAAGTGATGTTGACAGAGTGTACCCTTGATATGATGTGAGGGAAATGGCAATTTATCTCTGTGGTATTCCTCCAAAACATCATAAATCCCAAACTAACCATGAGAAAAATATCAGACATCTTAAAATTTATGTTTTCTATAAAGGTAGACATCCTACAATATCAATATTCCTCAAAATTACCAATGCTATCAAAATCAAGAAATGTCTAAGAAACTGTCACTGTCAAGAGAAACTTAAAGCAACATGATGACTAAATATAAAGCATTATCTTGGATGGGATATTGAAGCAGAAAATGACATTAAGTAAAAACTAAGTAAATCTAAATAAATTGTGGTCTTTTAGTTATAATAATGCATCAATATTGGTCCATTCATTGTAGCAAATATACCACACTAGGGTAAGTTGTTAATAATAGGGGAAAGTAGGTGTGTGGGAAATGGGAGCTCTTGTACTAACTTCAAATTACTTTGTAAATCTAAAACTGCTCTAAAGTAAAAAGAATATCAGAAAATATACCTGAAAACATCCAAATTTGGTGAAAAATACCAGTATGCAGCAAATTTAAAACATATAAATAAAATCTAAGAACATCATAGTAAAACTGATGAAAACCGGAGTACAGAGAAAATCTTGAAAACAGAAAAAAAGGCTATATTATAAAAGGAGAGAAATTTACACAAAATTGTTGTGACCTTCTTATCAGAAACAATGGAGGCCTCATGATTCTAAAATGTTAAAATTCTTTATACAGTGAAAAAATTTCTTATAAATGAAGAAAAATGAAGATTTTTCAGATAAACAAAAGATAAGCGAATTAATTACAAGAATACCCTTAATAAATAATGCTGGAGGAAATTTTTTAGGATAATGGACAACCATATTAGATGGAATCTCAAATCTCCAGGTGGAATAAAAATGCCAGAAATGGTTAATATGTGGTTAAATATAAAAGACTATTTTTTCTCTTAATTTCTATAAAAACAACTGACTTTTCAAAGTTTTTTTTTTTTTTTGTATTTTGTTTTAAAATACTCATGGGACTAGATATGAAAAACAACAGAATAATTAATGGGGGTAAATGGACCTCAATTCCTATAAGAATCTTACATTTTATGTGAAAGGGTAAAATATTAATTCTAAAAAGGATACACATGTTGATCCCTAGAGAAATCAATAAAAATGCTAAAAAGTAGATGTAATACACCATTAGAAAAAATAAAATAGAATACTAAAGATATTTTAAATCACTTAAAATTAAGGTAGAAATGAATAAGATGATAGACAAACATGAGACAAATACCAATTATACATATGTATATATGTAATATATTTTAATATATAAATACATACAAATTTAATTATATATAATTATATTTAATAATTAATAAGATAGTACTACTAAGTTCTTATATAGCAATAATTATTTTAAATGTAAATGGTTTAAATTCTCCAATCAAAAGGCATTGAATGGCTGAAATGATTTAATAAACATGTGCAAGGCTGGCTTCACAACCCAGGATGCCCCCAGGGCTGTCTTCCCCTCCACCGTGGGGCACCCCTGGCACCAGGGTGTGATGGTGGGCATGGGCCAGAGGACTCCTACATGGGTGATGAGGCCCAGAGCAAGAAGGGCATCCTGACCCTGAAGTACCTCATCGAGCATGGTATCATCACCAACTGGGATGACATGGAGATATGGTACCACAACTTCTGCAATGATTTGCATGTGGCCCCCAAGCAGCACCCCATGCTACTAACCAAGGCCATCCTGAAGCCCAAGGCCAACCATGTGAAGATGACCCAGATCATGTTTGAGACTTTCAACATCCCAGTCATGTAGGTGGCCATCCAGACCATGCTGTCCTGTACTCCTCTCATTATACCACTGGCATTGTGTTGGACTTTGGTGACTGGGTCACCCACACTGTGCATATCTACGAGGGGTACACCCTTCTCCATGCCATCCTGCATCTGGATTTGGCTGGCTGGGACCTGATGGACTACCTCATGAAGATCCTCATGGAGCATGGCTACAGCTTCACCACCATTGCTGAGCAGGAAATTATGTGTGACATCAAGGAGAAGCTGTGCTACGTTGCCCTGGACTTTGAGCAGGAGATGGCCACTGTGGCTTCCAGCTCCTCCCTGGAGAAGAGTTAGGAGCTGCCAGATGGGCAGGTCATCACGATTGACAATGTGCAGTTCTACTGCCCTGAGGCACTCTTCCAGCCTTCCTTCCTGGGCATGGAATCCTGTGGTATCTGTGAAACTACCTTCAACTCCATCATGAAGTGTGATATAAACATCTGCAAGGACCTCTACACCAACAAAGTGCTGTCTGGTGGGGCCACCATATACCCCAGCATCACTGACAGGATGCAGATCACTGTCCTGGCACCCAGCACAATGAAGATCAAGATCATCACACCCTCTGAACACAAGTACTCTGTGTGGATCAGCAGCTTCACTCTGGTCTCACTATCCACCTTCCAGCAGATGTGGATCAGCAAGCAGGAGTACCACAAGTAAGGTCTCTTCATCATCCACTGCAAATGCTTTTAGGCAGACTGTTACTTTAGTCACACCCCTTCTTGACAAAACCTAACTTGCACAGAAAACAAAATGAGATTGGCATGGCTTTATGTGTTTTGGTCTTTGACTTTTTAAAATTTCTTTTTATTTTGGTTTTTTTTTTGCTTTGCTTTATTTTATTTTTCATTTTGTTTTTGGTGATTGACTCAGGATTTAAAGACTAGAACAGTAAAGGTAACAGCAGTTGGTTGGGGAGAGCATCCCCAAAGTGTTACAGTGTGGTCAAGGACTTTATACATTGTTCTTTTTCTAAAATAGTCACTCCAAATATCATGAGATTCATTGTTACAGGAAGTCCCTTGCCTTCCCAAAAGCCACTCCATTTCTCCCTGAGATAGAAAGGCCAGTACTTGTGGAGCTCACACAGGAGAGGGTGATAGCATTGCTTTTGTGTAAATTATGCAGTCCATTAAAAAAAATCTTCATTTTAATACTTGTTATTTTTGTTTTATTTTGAATGGTCTGCCATCATGGCCCCCTTCTATGCCCCCCCTCCCCACAACTTGAGATGTATGAAGGCTTTTGGTCTCCCTGGGAGTATGGTTGAGGCATGGAAGCTGCCAGGGCTTACCAGTACACTGACTCACTGATTTGAGACCAGTTCAATAAAGTGCACATCTTAACGAAAAGAAAAAAACAAGGTCCAACTATATGCTGTATATAAGAGACTCACTTGAGCTTTAAGGATATATAGATATAAGGATAGATAGATAGATAGATAGATAGATAGATAGATAGATAGATGATAGATAGATAATTAGCTCAAAGAGAAGGGATGGAAAAAGATAACCTATGTAAATGAAAACTAAAAGACAAAAAAGATAGTTATATCAGACAAGACATACCTCAAGTCAAAAACTATAAGAGACAAAGAAGACCATTATACTATGATAAAGGAATAAATACATTGAGAGCATAAAACAGTTGCAAATATATGTGCACTCATTATCAGAGATGACAAATATATTAAACAAATACTAACAGAATTGAAGGGGGAAGTAGAAAAATACAATAATAATGGGCATCTGGGTGGCTCAGTCGTTGGGTGTCTGCCTTCAGCTCAGGTAATGGTCCCAGGGTCCTGGGATTGAGCCCCACATCAGGCCCCCTGCTTGGCGGGAAGCCTCCTTCTCCCTCTCCCACTCCCCCTGCTTGTGTTCCCTCTCTCGCTGTGTCTCTTTCTGTCAAATAAATAAATAAAATCTTAAAAAAAAAAAAAAAGAAAAATACAGTAATGGTATTTCAACAATGGGTAGATCATCCAGACATAAAATCAATAGGGAAACATTGGACTTCAACCATACTTTAGATCATGTAAACCTAATAAACATAAAGATCATTCCTTCCAACAGCAGTAAAATATACACACTTCTTAAGTACTCATGGAACATTCTCTGGCACAGATAATATGCTAGCTCACAAAACAAGTCTTAGCAAATTTAAAAAGATTTAAATCATGCCAACTGTCTTTTCTAACCACAATGGTATGAAACTAAAATTCAATAACAGAAATAAAACTTGAAAATCTACAAATATGTGGAAATTGAATAACACATTTCTGAACAACCAATGGTTCAAAGAAGAAACCAAAGGGAAACTTAAAAAAACGTTTGAAACAAACAAAAATGGAAGTACAACATCTCAAAACTTATGGGATGCACCATAAACAGTTCTAAGAGGGAAGTTCATAGTGATAAATGCATATGCTAAGAAAAAATAAATATCTCAAATAAACAACCTAACTTTACACCTCAAGGAATTAGGAGAACAAACTAAACCCAAAGTTAGCATAAGAAAGAAAATAATGTGTAAAACAGAAATAAATGAAATAGAGAATAAGAAAACAGTATAAGTTGGCTAATTGAATTTAAATTAAAAAAAGAAAAAGAAGGGCGCCAGGTGGTTCAGTTGTTAAGCGTCTGCCTTCGGCTCAGGTCATGATCCCAGGGTCCTGGGATCGAGTCCCACATCGGGCTCCCTGCTCAGCGGGAAGCCTGCTTCTCCCTCTCCCACTCCCCCTGCTTGTGTTCCTGTTCTGGCTGTCTCTCTCTGTCATATAAATAAATAAAATATTTAAAAGAAAAAGAAAAGAATAGAAAATACCAAAGACTGGGTTGGCTTATTAAAAAATAAACAAAACTGACAAACCTCTAGATACACTTACCAAGAAAAAAAGAGGACTCAAATAATAAAATATAATGGAAGAAATGTTACAACAGAAATAGAGTATCATGAGAGACTGTTATGAAAAAATTTATGCCACCAAATTAGACAACATAAATTCCTAGAAACATACAATCTACTAGGACTGAAACATGAAGAAATAGAAAATCTGAACAGACTAATAAAGAGTAAGGAGATTGAATCAGTAATCAAAATCCTCCCAAGAAAAAAAAGCCCAGGACTTCACAGGTGAATTCTACCACACTTAAAGAACAGTTGATGTCAATCCTTCTTAGAATCTTCTAAAAATTCGAAGAGGAGGAAAAACTCTAATATTCATTTTACAAGGCCAGCATTATCTTGATACCAAAGTCACATAAGGGCACTACAAGAAAAAACTATATGCCAACATCCCTGATGAATATTGATGCAAAATTTTTCAACAAAATATAGAAACAAATTCAAGGGCACATTGAAGGGATCATACAAAAATATGAAAATAAAATTAAATTAAAGGATCATACAACATGATCAACTGGAATTTATCTCTGGGATGGAAGAATGGTTCAATGCATGTAAATCAATAAATGTGATACCACATTAATAGAATGAAAGATAAAATGAAAGATAAAAAACATATGATCATCTCAATAGATGAGGAAAAAGCTATTTTACAAAAGTGAACATCCTTTCATGACAAAAATTCTAATAAAATAGTTATAGAAATAATATACATTAATATAATAAAGGCCATATAGGACAAGCCCACAGCTAACATCATACTTATTAGTAAAAAAGCTGAAAGCTTTACCCCTAAGATCAGGAAAAAGATAATGATGACCACTCTCACCACTTCCATTCAACATAATACTGGATGTCCTGCACAGAACAATTAGGGAAAAAATATTAAGAGGGTCCAAATGAGAAAAGGATTAGTCGAATTTATCTCCAGTTCACATAATCTTAAATATGCAAAACCTTAAAAATTAAAAAAAAAATGGGGGCGCCTGGGTGGCTCAGTTGGTTAGGTGACTGCCTTCGGCTCAGGTCATGATCCTGGAGTCCCGGGATCGAGTCCCACAAGGGCTCCCTGCTCGGCAGGGAGTCTGCTTCTCCCTCTGACCCTCCCCCCTCTCATGTGCTCTCTCTCATTCTCTCTCTCTCAAATAAATAAATAAAATCTTAAAAAAAAAATTTAAAAAATGTTAGGACTAACAAATAAATTCAGTAAAGCTGCAGGACACAAACTTAATATACAAAAATCATTTCTATTTCTATATGCTATCAATGAGCTAACCAAAAATAAGATTAAGAAACCAATTTTATTTATAATAGCATTAAAGTCTCTGCTGGTCTTGGAAGCTCCTTGCCTTTCCATCCATTCTGAATGACAGCCTTCCTGGATAAAGTATCTTTGGCTGCATGTTCTTCTCATTTAGTTCCCTGAATATGTCTTGCCAGCCCTTTCTGGCTTGCCAGGTCTCTGTGGACAGGTCTGACATTATTCTGATGTTCCTCCCTCTGTACATAAGAAATCTCTTCCCCCTCACTGTTCTCAGGATTGTTTCCTTGGATCTAAGATTTACTAATTGTACTATTATATGTTGTGGTGTAGGTCTGTTCTCATTGATCTTGGGAGGAGTCCTCTCTGCCTCTTGGACACGAATGCTTATTTCCTTCCCCAGATTAGGGAAGTTCTCAGCTACAATTTACTCAAGTATATCTTCTAGACCTCTCTCTCTCTCCACCCCCTCAGGGATCCCAATCATTCTGATATTGGAACATTTCATTGAGTCATTAATTTCTCTCAGTTTGATCCCTTGGGCTTTAATCTGTTTTTCCCATGCCCCCTTGGTTTCCTTCTTTTTTATCATCTATCTCCTAGCTCACTAATTTGTTCTGCCTCGTTTACCCTGGCAGTCAGAGGATCCAGTTTAGATTGCATTTCATTCATAACATTTTTAAGTTCGGCCTGATTAGATCTCATTTCTGCCCTTAGAGATTCTATATTGTCATTAATATTTTTCTCACGCATACATAACAACTTCATAATTGTTACTCTGAAGTCTATTTCTGACATCTTGGTTATATCCATATCCATTAGGTCTGTGGCAGAGGCCACAGTCTCTGATTCTTTTCTTTGTTGGGGGTTCCTCCTCTTAGTCATTCTGTTGAGGGGTGGTTGAGGGAATGTACAGAGTCCAAAGTATTAACCACAATCTAAACAGGATACACATGCTTTATAGGGAACTTAGGGTTGTCATACTCTTGTTCTTCCAGCCTGTCTTCTGGGGGAGGGTCCTGCTGGGCTGTTACTCAGGCAACCCTGCTTGGGCAGAGTTGCCCTGCCCCCTGTGGGTGAGGGGATAGGCTCAGTGAAAACCATTTTTTGGGGGGATTTTGTTCTCTGGCAGCTTTCCCTTGTGGCTTTCTGAGTCAGAGCAGAAGTGACAGCATCCAAACCTCTGTCTCAAAACAGAGAGATCACAGTCTGCTCTTCACTGAGCTCTCCAGGCCACACTGTATGATAGCATTAAAAAGAATAAGATACTTAGGAATAAATTTAACAATAGAGGTTAATAATCTATACACTGAAAACTATAAGACTACAAGGCATTTATGAAAGAAATGAAAGAAGACACAAATAAATGGCAAGTATCCCATGTTTATGGATTGAAAGTATTAATTTTGTTAAATTCTCCATGCTACCCAAAGCAATCTAAAATTCAATATAATTCCTATGGCATTTTTCACAGAAACAGGAAAAAGCAATCTTAAAATTCATATGCTACCAAAAAAGACCCTGAATAGCTGAAGCAATCTTGAGAAAGAACAAAGATGGAGACATCACACTTCCTCATTTCAAACTGTTATTACAAAGCTATGAAAACTGTATGGTAATGGCATAAAAACAGACACATAAACCAATGGAACAGAATTAAGAGCCCAGGAATAATTCCTCACATATCCAGTCAATTAATGTTTGTCAAGGTTGCCGAAAATGCACAATGGGGAAAGGATAGTCTCTTCAATATCTTTGGCAAAACTGGATAACCACATGCAAAAGAATGAAACTGGATCCTTAACAAAAATTAACTCCAAATGGATTAAAGACTTAAGTGTAATACCCAAAACCATAAAACTCCTAAAAGAGACATAAAGAAAAAGCTACTTGACATGGGTCTTGACAATGAATTTTTGGATATGACACCATAAGCAAGGCAACAAAAGAAAAAAATCAACCATGGAACTACATAAAATTAAAAAGCTTTTCTACAGTAAAGGCAACAATCAAAATGAAAAGGCCATCTTTTGAATGGAAAAAAATATTTGCAAACTGTATATTTGATAAGAGGATAATATCCAAAATATATTGGGAACACCTATGAACCAATAGCAAAGTAACAAATGACACAGTTTAAAAATGGGCAAAGTGTCTGAATAGACATTTCTACAAAGAAGACCTACAAATGGCCACCAGGTATATGAAAAGGTGTTCAACATTAGTAACCATCATGGAATCAAAATCACAATGAGAAATTACCTTACACTTGATAGAATGTCTATTATCAAAAACACAAGAGATAAGTTTTGGCAAGTGTGTAGAGAAAATGGAAGCCTTATACAGTTTGTGAGGATGTACATTAGTACAGCTATTATGGAAAACAGTATGAATTCTCCTCAAAAAATTAAAAATAGAAATACCATATGATCTAGCAATCCCACTTCTGGGTATATATCTAAAGGAAATTAAATCAGGATCTCAAACAGATATGTACATTCCCATGTCCACTGCAGCATGAATAATGTTATTAACAGTATTAATAATAATGCTATTATGAATAACAATAGCCAAGATATGGAAACAACCTAAATATCTGTTGTTGATAGACAAAGAAAATATTATATATATAAATATAATATATATTATAATAGATATCTATATATCTATGCATTATATATTATTATTACATATCTATTACACTATGTATTTATTATATATTACATGTTACATATATATCTATTACAATATATATCTATATGTATCTATATCTACATGTATTATATCTATAATATATGCAGTTGAATATAATTTAGTCATAAAAAGAAGAAAATCTTGCCATTTGTGACAACATGGATGAACCTGGAGAACACTATGCTGAGTGAAATAATCCAGACACAGAAAGACAATACTGTATTGTGGAATACTCATAGGTGGAATCAAAATCAAACACCTAAAACCAGAGAGTCAAATGGTGGTTGTCAGATGCTGGGTGGTGGGGGAAATGGGGAGATGTTGGTCAAAGGATACAAAATTTCAGTTATAAGATGAATAAATTCCAGGAGTGTAATGTACATCATGTGCCTATAGTTAATGACATTGTATTATATACTTGAAATTTTTTTGAGAAAAATCTTAAGTCTTTTTACCACACACACAAAAAAGATAACTATATGAGATGATGAATGTATTAATTAACTTGATGGTGATAATCATCTTACAGTGCATGTGTATATTAAACCACAATTTTGTTTACCTTAAAAAAGGTACAATGTACAGCCTATATACATATAATTTTGATTTGTCAATCATATTTCATTAAGGCTGAAAGAAAATAAAAATATTTAAATTGGACTCATTTCTTAAATAATGTGTATAAATTTTCAGATAGCTTAATGAATCAAAATTGAAGAATACAACTCTAAAATTTTTAGGAATATAAGAATATAGTATTTATTTAAGAAGATGAATGAGAAAGAATTATGAAAAGACAAAATCATGGATGTCACTGTCCCTAGAGATATGCGGATTCCAAACTCATTCTCTGAAGCCATCACATCCTCAGTTATAAAACTTCAGTTTTTATAGAGTGTACAGTAGAAGTGACTGCATCCAAACCTCTGTCTCAAAACAGAGAGATCACAATCTGCTCTTCACTGAGCTCTCCAGGCCACACTGTATGATAGCATTAAAAAGAATAAGATACTTAGGAATAAATTTAACAAAAAAAATACTTTTTATACCAAACTCACTTAGGATTAGATTTAATGTTCTTAAATAAAATATTAGATCACCAAATATAGCCACCTATTAATAATATTTGTCCACATGAATTGAATAAAGGAGAAAAATATGGCTGCCTTAGTAGATGCCAGAATTGCATTTTGTAAATTTTACCATTTCCTAATTTTTTTTAAAAAATAGAAAAATATTTCTAAATTTCTAAAATTTTATGATAGTAACTTTCATAAATTTCTGGTAAATATTATACTTAATTGAGAAATATGGGAATTTTTCTTAATAAAGCAAAAGGAAATATATGAGCACCATATATCACACTAATATTCCAATACTATTTACTATTTCACTAAGTAATGAAAAATAAATAAATATTCTATACTAGAAAGAAAGAGACAAAACTATGGCTTTTTGCAATTGTGATCATCTACTTAAAAATCTAATAGAATGATTACAAAATATTTTAGAATTGTCTGGAAAAGTGTGAAATATGAGATTATCATAAAAATAGATTACCTATGCACTTGCAATGGTCAATTTGAAAATATTATAGACGTATCTCCTATTCATAACAGTACAATACCATAAAAAATGTGAAACTAAATCTAAGATTAAATTTGAATGACCTAAATGAAAAACAATCTATGAAGTTTTCCTGAGTAAATAGAAAGTCATGGAATATTCCTGCACTGGAAGATTTACTATTATAAAGTTAAAAACTCTACAAATAAATGTATGAATTAAATATAATCCTAATGAAGTTTAGAATGCTTTTTGTGGAAAATAACAGACTGATTCATAATTCATCTGAAAAAAGAAAATGGCAGGAATGCTGATGATAATGAAGAGAAAAATAAAGCAGGTTTGTAATACATGTCATGATATAGTATAAATATATAGTTTAACAAGCAGTTGAGTTTCAAATTTCAAGTTAGAAATGTAGCTATTCTTAACTCCACTTCCTTCTTTTGAAAAGTATCCCCCAAAATAGTAATAGATAACACTCTATCATCAATTTAAAACAATGTCACAAACTGACACAAAATACAATAAGGACAAAAACGAGAGATAATATTTATATGCAGATATAATTTCATATTTACAGTATGATACAGCTTTCTCCAAAAGTAAAATTCAGAGTTATAGTAGACATATGCAATAATAATCTGGATAAGTAGTAATCTAAATAATTAAACCTGAGAACATGAACAATACCAAAGGAGAAATGGGGACTGTTTCTGCAGATCAGATCTTTATGGAAGAAAAGCAAAGGATGTGGAGGTGAAGGAGAAATCATATCAATGGAACATCGTGTGTGTGTGTGTTTATTAGTTTCCTAGCTGACAAAGAGTGGTGAGCAATGGCAACTTGAAGAAGAAAGGATAATTAGCATTTTCCAGGTCACAACATAGAAAAATACTGACTTAACAGGGTTCAACATGATTTCCCACATAATTTTTGAAGGTCAGAATTTGATGAGAGAATTTTCCCCCGGGGAGAAGACATAAATTTGGTAAATAAGTCAATAAACACAAATTTAGGCTAAGGATTGTCCAGAATCACAACTCTCTCATGATAGGAGGAAGGAGACAATGAAGGAAGTGTTACTATGCTAATTTCCTCATCTTTATAATAGTCAATAGATAATATATAGAGTTGAAACATGTAGTTAAAATTAGCCCAGAGCCTGAAAACGAAATTAAGAAAACAAAGTCAGTATACAGTAGCATCAAAAAGAAGAGAAAGCATATTTAGGAATAAATTTGATTAAGGAGGCACAAGACTAGTACACAGAAAACTGTAAAACATTGTTGAAAAATAAAACAGAACAAAGAGTACCTTAAAAATGAAAATATAAGGAGGGCATGTGTGGTGATGAGCACTGGGTGTTATATGCAACTAATGAATCATTGAACACTACATCAATCAAAAACTAATGCTGTATTATATATATGTTGGCTAATTGGACATAAAAAAAAGTGAATAAGAAAAAAAATATATTCTGTCTGAATGAACTGGAGAACTTGGTATTGCTTAGACAACAGTATTACTGAAAATGATATACAAATTCAACATTAATAATTTAAGATTCATTAAAATCTTAATGGTGGTTTTACAGAAATTGAGAAACATAATCTAAAATTCATAAGGAATTTTTTTTTAAGTTTTTTTTTTTTTGACAGAGAGAGAGAGACAGCGAGAGAGGGAACACAAGCAGGGGGAGCGGGAGAGGGAGAAGCAGGCTTCCTGCCAAGCAGGGAGCCCAATGTGGGGCTCGATCCCAGGACCCTGGGATCATGACCTGAGCCGAAGGCAGACGCTTAACGACTGAGCCACCCAGGCGCCCCAAAAATTCATAAGGAATTTAAAGAGACCTTGGATAACCAAGGCAATCTTGAAAAAGTAGAACAAAGTTGGAAGACTCACACTTCCCAATTTCAAAATTTACTACCAAGTTGTAGCAATCAAAACAGTGTGGTAGTGGCATAAGGATAGGCTTACAGATCCATGGAATAAAATATATATTCCAGAAATAAGTCCATATGTGTACACTCAATCAATTTTCTACTAGGCTGCCAAGAGTATACAATTGGAAGTGTCTTCTTAACAAATGACCTTGGGAAACCTAGATCTCCACATGCAGAAGAATGAAGTTAGATTACTTATAACATATATAAATATTAACTCAAAATGGATTAAAAACAAACTTAAAAACTGACACTATATAAACCTCTTAGAAGAAAACATAAGGGCAAATATTCACGACCTTCAATTTGGCAATGGTTTCTTAGAAATGACACCAAAAGTACACGTAGCAAAAGAAAACATTGTTAAATTGTACTTCATTAAAATTAAATTCTCTTATGCATCAAAGGCCATTGTTCAGAGAGTGAAAAGTCAATCCAAAAAAAATAGTAAGAAAACCCACATATATGATAATGGTTATATAGCCAGAATATATAAACAACTCTGACAACTCAACGACAAAAATAACAAACAACCCAATTAAAAATTGGGCCAGAGCCTTGAATAGATATTTCTCCAAAGAGAATATGCAAATGGAAAATAAACATATTAAAAGATACTGAATATCACTAATCATTAGGGAAATGCAAATCAAAACACGAGATACCTGTTCATATACTTTAGAATGGCTATTATTCAAAAACAGGAAATAACAAGTGTAGGCAAATATGTGAAGAAAAAGAACCCTCATGCTTTGTGGTTAGGAATGTAAAATGAATGGTGCAGCTGCTAACCAAGCATTTTGGTAGTTCCTCAAACATTTAAACATAAAATTAACATATGACCCAGAAATTCCACTCTTAAATATACACCCAAAGGAGTTGAAAGTGGAGACACTGATATTTATACAGCAGTGGTTACAACAATGTGCCACCAAGAGTGAACTGAAACCCAAAATGGCAAAATACTTTTACTAAATATCTTGCTTGAAGAACAATATCATCTCCCACTGGTGTTCCTATGATCTGACATTTAGACTTGTCCCCACCATGTGAGGTTTTTAAAAATCATCTTTTCTAAATGATAAATCTCCCAAACTCCTTAAGACTTTCACAGATAATCCCCATCTGTTTAAAATTGTTCAGAGAAGTCTCAATGGATGCACCAATCCACACAGATAAACACATCAGAAGAAGCTGTGATATTGATGGGGAGTCCCTTTGGAAGCCAGCTATTCCAGTTCTTTCATAAGACTTTCCTCAAGCCCAGAGAAGCAAGTGATGCCCCTAAACAGCACAATTTTCACAAAAAGATTCTTCTGAATTTTAGTGCTACCCTTCGTAATGCTGCTGGAGACTGTTTTTGAGAGTCCCAGATTGTGGATACCCAGCTGGACAGGTGCAAAAAGAATCTCAGGCATCTGGTACAGCTGGTTCTCAATATAGATGACATTTTCAATTGGCTGTTTATATTCTCTCAGTTGGCATGATATCATCTGGCCTCTTACATAGTTCTTTCTCTGGCTCCAAGGCCACATAACACAGCTTCTCTTTGATATCACCCAGTAAGACTTGTCAAATATATGAGGGAAGGTGCTCACACTAGTGAGGAGGAGCCAGGTGATATGCTCTGTGATGTCCTTTCTTGCCATTTAGAGCTTGGTGAGAGCATTAGGTAGGGAATAATCTTCAAAGATAGGGACAGTGCAAGGAACCCCATCCCCACTGTCCACCATTAGTCCCATGACAGAGGTAGAGCTGTATAGCTGTATAGAGCTATACAGCTACCACTGCATGGTTAGACAGGTAGAAGGCAGGCACATCGAAGGTCTCAAACATCACTTCTGCTATTTTTTCTCAAATCTCTCTTGGGTCCAAGAAGGATTTAGTCATGAGCACAGCCCATTGATAGGGTTTTACTTCCAGCTCCCACTCAAAAAGATACTTTCAGAGTTTCTCCCTGTCATCATATCCTATTACCAGTCCATACTCATGGGGGTAGTGTAAATGCAAGACTTCATACTTCTACAGGGTTTCTTCCCTATAAAGTACTTTTTCTAATAGGCCCCTGACAAAAGCATATTTAATTTTGGATGCCCCATGACAAAACTGATGACATGATGAGGTCCAATCTCTCCAGATATGGCTGCTTTGCAGAGTCTTGGTCCATTGTCAAAAATTATAGCTGGAATATCTAATACATATGTGTTAAATATTTCTACAGTATGCTCTTCCAAACTTCAACAAAATAAAGGAAACTTGGTCACTTTGTAAGACAACAAGCACCTCTGGATGTTTTACAACCACAGGATTCCAAAGTTCTCATGTTGACACTCAGGCAGAGCTACCAGGTTGTCCCCAATTCCCCTAAACACACTGTCCTCAACCTGTGAATCTTGCCTCCTTTCAGAGAGCCTAAGGCCCACTGAGGCAATTTCAGGGATGATTTCCCCCTATGTAACAATCTAGCCATAGCAAAAATAGTCCTCAGAGAATATCAGAGAGATTTTAAAGAGTATGGTTTCTGAGCCATATGCATTTCCTGCTTGGTGAAACATAAGCAGAGTAAGGCAAATTATACCTATGAACAGCTTTGATAAATAAACCTGTGAACTTGAAGCAGAGACCAAGCTTTAGCACCAAGTGAAGCTACAAAGCTATGTCCTTGTCCCAGCGAACTGGTTTCTTCTACTCTGTTCATCTGATGTTTATGGGATGATGAAAATACCCTTCCCTTTGTAAGGGGAGAAGCTAAGCACCAGATACAAGTCTGGGTCTGAGTGGGGATTCCTGTAACTCAGTTCCAGCATCACTCAGAACATTTGTCTTTCCCCCTTCTTACAATTATTTTTAAACAACTTTATTGAGACAAATTTCACATACCATAAAATTTACCCATTTAAAGTATATAACATGATGCTTCTTTGTATATCCACTGATAGGTACAAACATAATAGATATCAATTTAGAATATTTTCATCAGCACAAACAGAATCCCATATCCTTCAAATAGCACATCTTCAGACCATTCCCCACAAGCCCTAAGAAACCACGAATATATTTTTATCTTTATGGATTTATTACCTCTTTTGCATATTATGAATGGAAGCATAAAATATGTTAACTTTTGTGACCAATTTCATTTTCTTTATATATTGTTTTCAAGGTTAATACATTTCTTAGAGAGAGCACATTTTGTTTATCCATTCATCAGTTAACAGACATTTGGATTTTTCCCATCTTTGACTATTAAGAAATATGCTGCTAAAAAAATCTTGAATATGTTTTTGGAAAGACTTATGTTTTCATTTCCCTTGGTTATATATCTAGAAATGGAAAAGCTTGGAAATATGATAATACTATGTTTAATCATTTAAGGAACTTTCAGCTGTTTTCCAAAATGTCTGAGGCATTTTACATTCAAACCAGCAGTGTAGGAGAGCTTATACTTTTCCACATGATCACAAACACTAATTAGTATCTGACTTTTTTATTATAGGCATTATATTAAGTATGATATGACATCTCATGGTGGTTTTGATTTATATTTCCTTGATAGCTAAAGATGTCAAGCATCTTCTCATATGTTTATTGGCCATTAGTTTATTGTTTTGGAGAAATATCTATTCAGTTGCTCAGTCCATTTTAAAGTAAGTTTGTAATTCAAAATGGATGAAAGACCTAAATGTTTCTAAACTCAAAATGGATGAAAGGAATACAGTAAAATCCTGAGAACATAGGCAGTAACCTCTTTGACATTGGCCTCAGCAACTACTTTCAAGACAGGTCTCTAAAGGCAAGGGAAACAAAAGCAAAAATGAACTTTTGGGACTTCATCAAGATAAAAAGCTTTTGCACAACAAAGGAAACAGTCAACAAAACTGAGAAGCAACCCACAGAATGGGAGAAGACATCTGCAAATGACATTACAGATAAAGGGCTAGTATCCAAGATCTATGAAGAACTTCTCAAACTCAACCCCCAAAAAACAAATAATCAAGTCAAGAAATGTGTAGAAGACATGAACAGACACTTCTCCAAAGAAGATATGCAAATGGCTAACCGACACATGAAAAAATGTTCAACATCACTAGCCACCAGGGAAATACAAATCAAAACCACAATGAGATACCTCCTATACCAGTTAGAATGGCAAAAATTAACAAGACAGGAAACAACAAGTGTTGGTGAGGATGTGGAGAAAGGGGAACCCTCTTACATTGTTGGTGGGAATGGAAGCTGGTACAGCCACTCTGTAAAACAGTATGGAGGTTCCTCAAGACATTAATAATAGAGCTACCCTATGACCCAGCAATTGCACTACTAAGAATTTACCCCAAAGATACAGATGTAGTGAAAAGAAGGGGCACATGAATCCCAGTGTTCATAGCAGCAATATCACAATAGCTCCCTGTGGAAGGACCTGAGATGCCCTTCAACAGATGAATGGATAAAGAAGATGTAGTTCATATATACAATGAAATATTACTCAGCCATCAGAAAGGATGAATATCTACCATTTGCATTGGCATGGATGGAACTGGAGGGGATTATGCCAAGTGAAATAAGTCAAGCAGAGAAAGACAATTATCATATGGTTTCACTCATATATGGAACATAAGGAATAGTGCGGAGGACCATGGGGGAAGGGAGGGAAAACTGAATGAGAAGAAATCAGAGAGGGAGACAAACCATGAGAGACTCTGGATTCCAGGAAACAAAATGAGGGTTACAGAAGGGAGAGGGGTGGGGGATGGGGTGACCGGATGATGGGTATTAAGGAGGGTGATGAGTGCTGGGTGTTATACGCACTAATGAATCCTTGAACACTACATCAAAAACTAATGATATATTATATGTTGGCTAATTGAACTTAATAAAAATAAATAAATAAAAAATAAAGTAAGTTTGTCTTTTTATTATTGAGTCATGATAGTTTTTTTATATATGCTAGGTAAAACTACCTTCTTAGGAGCACCTGGGTGGCTCAGTCGGTTAAGCATCTGCCTTCAGCTCAGGTCATGATCCTGGAGTCCTGGGATGAAGCCCCACATCAGGCTCCTTGCTCAGCAGGGAGCCTGCTTCTCCCTCTCTCTCTGCTCCCCTGCTCCTACTCTCTCTCTATCTCAAATAAATAAATAAAATCTTTAAAAAAACCTACCTTATCAGATATATGATATTCAAATATTTTCCTCATTCTGTGAGTTGTCTTCACTTTCTTGATAGTGTCTTTCAAATCACAAGCATTTGTATTTTTTTAAGATTTTTATTTATTTATTTGAGAGAGAGAAAGCAGGAGCCAGGGGGAGAGGCAGAAGGAGAGGGAGAAGCAGACTCCCCACTGAGCAGGGAGCCTGATGTGGAGCTTGATCCCAGGACCCCAAGGTCATGACCTGAGCTGAAGGCAGACACTTAACTGACTGAGCCACTCAGGTGCCCCACAGGCATTTGCATTGGTGATGAACTACAATTTACCTATTTTATCTCTTGCTGCTAGTGTTATCTGCGTCATATCTAAGACTCTATTGTCAAATCTGAATTCATGAAGATTTACCCCTATGTTTTCTTCTATGAGATTTACAATTTTAAATCAAACTTTTATGTCTTAATCCATACTTATTTAACTTGGCATATGGTGTGAGGTAAAGGTGCAACTTCATTCTCTTGCATGTGGCTATCCTAAATACAGTAATTTAGAAATAGAATAATATACCATGACCAAGTGGAATTTATTCTAGCAATGCATGGTTGGTTCAAATGAAGAAATCATTCAATATAATATATCATATTAATAAAAGATAAAAACCATATAGTCTCAGTAGAGAAAAAAAACATTTGCCCAAATCCAACATCCTTCATAATAGAAACACTCAAAAATGAGTAATAGAATTTAACTTCCTCAAATTCATAAAAGACATCTATGAAAAAATCTATAGTTAGCATTATACATAATAGTGATAGACTGAATGCTTTCCCCTTATATCAGGAACAAAATGAGATGTTCATTCTCACTACTCTTATTCAATATTATACTGAACATTCTTGCTAGGGCTATTAGTCAATGAAATAAACTAAAAGGCCTCCAAATTGGAAAGGAGGATATAAAATTATATGCATTTACAGATAACATAATTCTATATATAGAAAATCCTAAGGAATCCACAAACAAACAAACAAAAATGTCAGCAAGGTTGTGGAATTAAAAAAAATCAATATAATCAATATTCAATTAAAAAATCAATATAATAGTTTTTATTTTATACAAGGCCAATGAACAGTCTGAAAATGCATTTACAAGCAGGAATAGAAGGATTTCAACTGGAAGAGAAAAGAACATAAACAGAAACCATGGCAGATAGGTGTGACTATTTGTAATATAGTAGTAAGTGCTATGTTGTACTGCCCAGTTCCCACCATTAAGAACCAATGTATTTTTATCTCCCAGCTGCCGGGAGTGTTGCCTGCTGATGACTCACAGCCAGGGATCTTCCTAGATATTCTTCTCAGCTAATGGGAGCTAAAATGCCTTAGGTTGTGTTGCATCGCCGGGAGCAGCCTGCACCCAGTGACTGGTCAATGAGGGAGGTATTGTCCTAGCCCCCTTGATCCAAATTGCATGAACTGTGAAGGCCCATACCAGGTCAATTGCTCCCCATGGGATTAGCTGAAGCTTGTTGTGCAAATAAACCACACAGTTCAATTTATGACTGCTCAGTTTTGCTACCCTCACTCCCTTCTATGTATTGTTGTCAATAGCACTCACCAACATACTCTCTGAATGCAAATATCAGTCTTAATGCCCATATCCTAGAAAACATAACATAAAAGGGTTTGCCTCTGAAGTAATTTGAGGAAGCAGAATCTAAAATGGAATTTTGAATCTTAATAATTCACTGGCCAGGAGGCAATGACCCCACAGATGGTATCTATCATGCTCTAGAGGTGCAGTTGTAAAAGAAAAATAATCTCACCAGTGATGGGCTGGAATCAGATATACTAATGAGAAGGAATACACTGATGGGTGCTGTATTTCAGGATTCTGAGAAGTTTGGGGAAAGCAGTAATTATAAGGACAACGGAATTTGATGGCTCCTGTTCAGTAACATCATTACATTGGAGAAAGACAATGAAAGGTAATTAATCAACAATATAATGCAAAGTGCAAAAGTGAGGACCTCTTTGACAGTTTCTAAAGAGACTGTCATCTCTCACATCCAGAGGACAAAAATAAGAATCAGGTTCAGAATTTAATTATAAGGGTAGTGGGGTTCCAGATATGTTTTAACTCTCAGCCTTTGCATGGCTGCTATGTTAAGGTCAGGGCCCTATTTGGGAAGGAGTGAGGCCCTGAAATATAAGATGGAGACATCCAAAGAAACAGACTTAAAAATCTTGAATCACCATATTTCACTGAAACATATGATTCGGCAAAGGTGGTCCACTGCTCCCTGTTACAGTCTGACACCTTTCTTCTTTTGAGATGATGTGGAGGTCTCTGCATTAGAAAACTTCAAAGGTCCCTTCAGGCTTTTTTGTTAATGAATTTATTTATTTATTTATTTATTTATTTATTTATATTTAAATTTTATTAATTAATATGTAATGTATTATTAGTTTCAGAGGTAGAGGTCAGTGATTCATCAGTCTCATATAATACCCAGTACTCATTACATCACATGTCCTCCTTCAGGCTTTATCTACAATAGTGCTTCTGGCCACTAAGACAAATAACTGTAGTCAAATCACAACATAATTTGAACAAGGAAGGGGTGGGCCTGCTAACATCAGTTTTAATAACAAAGCAGTAACTCTGGAAGGTGGTGCTAATGCACTTCTAAGATGGTTCTTGGGAAGAAAAAAAAAAAAAGATGGCCCTTGAAGCTTAGGCAATGTGATGGCCCATCCTAGATAATGAAGAAATAAATGAATTCCCATGTAAGACAGTAGAAGGGATCAAAAGTTTTAGAAAAGTAGGACTGCCAGAGTATGTATACCACATAGAGATGATAAAAACCTACCAACCAACTATGTTCTCTGGGAGGGTTTTATTTTTCAAAATAATAAATCTGCTGGTGAGAAGGACACCAGCATTGTTGACAATCTTTTGGATATCCTCCAAAGGTCATGGCTGCTGGTAAAAGATGCTGTTATAGAATGGGGCTCCTTGATAGCAATGCCAATGATAGGTGGCTGAAATAACAAAGGCTAAGTGAAAACATTTATATGTAAGAAGTAAAGTAGGCATAATAAGCAGAATAAATAGCAAGTTAATAGTTTCATCCAGGGAAGGCTGTCCCAAAAAGAACTATAAAGATGATTAATACTTTTGGAGATTGCCCTTTTGGAAATGGAAATATCATAAAAGTAAAAAGTGAATAATAGAGGCGGAACATGGGAAGATAGTGCAATAGGAGAATCCTAAGCTCACCTCCCCCCATGGATATGCCTAGATAAAAAAGCCACATCAATATAACTAACCCAGAAAACAAACTGAAGACTGGCAGAAACAGACTCTCCACAGTTAATCATAGAGAGGGGGGCATATTAAACATCACAGGAAAGGTAGTGTCTTGAATTGGAACCAAGCTAACTTGCAAATAACCACATATGGGAGTGGCACCATGAGCAAAAAAAAAAGGGGGTGGGGAATGGAACAGACTCCACACTAGGCACCCCACACAAGAAGGACCCGTACTGGGAAGATGAGTACCCATTGTATTTGGCTGTGTATACCAGAGCGGCTTAACTCTGCAAGTTTTTACAATTAGTAGGGCTTAACACTAGTAAATTTAAAAATCTCTGGGTCACCTTTGGTAGAGCTAGAGGGTGAGAGAAAATTGAGTCCTCACCCTTAAAGAGACAGCATAACAAACAACCCTGCCAAGAAACAGCATAGAAGCAGCAGTTGGAAAAATTCCTGGGTTATACATGAAGATTAATTTACTAATCTCAGAACATGTGCTTGAGAGGCAGGGATTTTTAGAAAACATCCCCAGAAAAAAAGAAAAGATCAGGTTAGCACTATTTATCTCTACCTATCCAGCCTAGATACCTACACACCTGCAGGAATCAGCATGAACACTCACCACCTAGCTTGCAAATACGGCATGCCCTGCCCCTCATATTCTTTTGCAGTCTGCCCCATCCAACCCACCCCACTGGACAAGATTATGTCCAAGGTGGCTCCTGTCATGTTTTATTCTGTAAGAAGCCCTGAAAGTGGCCAACACCACTGCAAAGTGACTCTTGCCCTAGAGAAAGAGAAAGATAATCACACACACCAGTTCCACTGTAGCCCAAGCAATGAGCTAGGAGGAGACATCTGATCTGACTGCCAGCCCCACCCACCAATACATACCTCACAGGAGGCAGCACAAAGAGAGAGCTCTGTAAATTGGGGTCACTGCAAACCCAACAGTTTGGGGGGCAGACATCTGGTCTGACTACAGACCCTGCACACCAGTGAAAGGCTCTCAGGGGACAAGGCAAAGAGAGTTCCCTGCAGTTTGGTGTGACCACAGTTACAGCAAATGAACTGAGGGAAGGCATCTGGTTTGACCATACTATAAATCAAGGCAGCCCAAACTGGCCCCTTAACTGCAAAGAGATGAAACCTGCCCAAAACAGGCTAAAAGGGCCATTACAGCCAAATGGACTGAATGCAAACACACCTCAACCACAATAATAGGGCACATACAATACACAAACGAGGCACCCCTACAGTGCCAGGAGCTGGTGAACAGCAGACATTGCATTACAGGGTACTATAAGACCTTTTCTTCATAAGGTCACTACTTTCAAGATCAGGAGGCATAGCTGACATTCCTAATACAAAGAAACAGACATAGAGAGTTAGACAAAATAAGGAGACAGAAGAATATATCCCAAATGAAAGAACAGGACAAAATCACAGCAAAAGACCTAATTGGAATAAATATAAGCAATATTCTTGATAGAGAATCCAAAGAACGTTCACAAAGATACTAGATTTGAGAAAAGAGTGGAGGAGTTCAGTAAGACCTTCAACTGAAATTAAAAGTACACTAAAGAGAATAAACAGTAGATAACAGGGAGCAAAATGGATCAGCTAACTGGGAAGAAAGAGTAATGGAAAGCAACCAAGCTGAACAACAACAACAACAAATCTTACAGAGAATACCTTAAGTGAACTCAGGCACATCATGAAGTGTAATAATTTTGCATTATAGGGATCCCAAAAGAAAAAGAGAAGGGGGAAGAAAACTTATCTGAAGAAATAAAAACATCCCTAATCTGAGGAAGGAAACAGACATCTAGATTCACAAGGTACAGAGAGCCCCCAAAAAATGAACCAAAAAAGGTATACGTCAAGACACATAAAAATTAAAATGTCAATTTTAAAAGCAGTGAGAAAAAAGAAAACAGTTATATATAAGGGAAATCTCATAAGGCTATCAGCTTATTTTTCAGTAGAAACTTTGTAGGCCAGAAGGGAGTAGCATGATATACTCAAAGTGCTGAAAGGAAAAAAAAAAAAAAAAAAAAAAAAACAAAACTGCAGCCAAGAATATTCTATCCAAGGCTATATGCAGAATAAAAGGAGAGAGAAAGATTTTCCCAGACAAATAAAAGTTAAAGAAATTCATCACCACTGAACCAATTCTATAAGAAATGTTAAAGGGAATTATTTGAGTGGAAAGAAAAGGCTGTAGTCAAGAATAAGAAAATTAGGAAAAGAAAAAAATTCAAAGGTACATACAAACATAATAAAAGTAGTAGATTAATCACTTATAAAACTAGTACAGAGGTTAAAGAAGAAAAGCAGTAAAATAAATTATATATAAAAATCAGCCAAGTGATTTACAAAATAAAAGGATGTAAAGTATGACATCATATACATTAAACATGGAGGAGGGTGATCATCATGTTAATAGAGACTGCTATAAACATAACATGTTATATGTAAACCTAATGGTACACAGATCAGAAAGCTGTAATAGATACACAAAAAAATAAAGAAAAAGGAATCCAAGCATATCACTTAGAAAACTATCAAGCCACAAGGGATGAGTGCAAGAGAAGAAATGAACAGAGAAGAACTGTAAAAACAATCATAAAACACATAACAAAAGGGCAATAGGTATACATCTATCAATAACTACTTTGAATGTAAATGGACTAAATGTTCCAATCAAAACATATAGGGTGATGCAATTGATTTTAAAAAGCAAGACCCATTGATATGCTGCCTATGAGAGACTTATTTCAGACCTAAAGACACATGCAGACTGAAAATGAAGGGATGGAAAAACATTTATCATTCAAGTGGAAGCAAAAAGAAAGCTGGGGTAGCAATACTTATATCAGACAAAATAGATGTTAAAACACAGACTGTAACAAGAGACAAAGAAGGACACTACATAATCATAAAGGGATGAATCCAACAAGAAGATAAAACAATTGTAAATATTATGCACTTAATATTGGAGCTTTAAAATACATAAAGCAACCATAAGAGACATAAAGGAAGAAATTGATGGAAAAAAATAATAGAAGGGATTTTAACATCCCACTTACATCACTGGATAGATCATCTAGACAGAAAATCAACAAAGAAACATTGGCATTGAATGACGCATTAGGCCAGATGGATCTAACAGATACACTTAGAACATTCCATCCAAAAACATTGGAATGCACATTCTTTTCAAGTGGAACATTCTCTAGACTAGATCATGTTAGGCCACATAATAAGTCAAAACAAATTTAAAAAGATTGAAATCTTAGGGAAAAAAAAGATTGAAATCTTATCATGCATCTTTTCAGCCACAACGGTGTGAAACTAGAAATCAATCACAAGAAAATTTCTTAAAAGAACACAAATCCTTGGAAGCTAAATAACATGCTACTAAAAAATGAATGGGTTAACCAAGAAATCAGAGGAAATTAAAAAAAAAAGAGAGATAAATGAAAATGAAAACACAGTGGTCTGAAATCTTTTGGATGCAGTGAAATCTATTCTAACAGGGAAGATTATAGCAATACAGGCCTACTCCAAGAAGCAAAAACAAACAAAAACCCACTCAAATAAAAACCTAATTTTATGCCTAAAGGAGTTAGAAAAAGAAGAAATAAACAAAGCTCAAAGCCAGTAGAAGGAAGGAAATAATAAATATTAGAGCAGAAAAAAATGAAATAGAGACTACTCTTAATCATAGGAAATAAACTGAGGGTTGATGGAGGGGAGGGGAGTGGGGGGATGGGGTAACTGGGTGATGGACATTAAGGAGGGCATGTGATGTAATGAGCACTGGGTATTATGTAAGACTGATGAATCACTGAACTCTAGCTCTGAAATTAATAATACATTATATGTTAATTAATTGATTTTAAATTTAAAAATAAATAAATATTGGAAAAAATAAACTGAGAACATTAAAAAAAAAAAAAAAAGAACTCCAACAAACAAAAGTCAAGGACCAGATGGCTTCACAGGTGAATTCTACCATCATCTAAAGAAGAGTTAATATTTTTTTTCTTAAACTATTCCAATAAATTTTTAAAACAGGAAAAAAGTTCCAAATATATTCTACAAGGCCAAGATTACCCTGATACCAAAACCAAATAGAGACAATAAAAAAGGAAAACGATAGTCCAAAATCTCTGATGGACATAGATACAAAAATCTTCAATAAAATATTGGCAAACCAAATCCAACAATATATTAAAAAATTCATCACAATCAAGCAGGATTTATTCCAGGCACCAAGAGTGGTCCAATATTCACAACTAAATCAACATGAAACATCATATTAACAAAAGAAAACATGAAAACCATATAATCACTTCAATAGATGCCAAAAAAGCATTTGATAATATACAACATCCATTCACGATAAAAACTTTCAACAAAGTAAGTTTAGGGGGACCATACCTCAACATAATAAAGGCCATATATGTAAAACCCACAGCTAACATCATACTTAGTGGTGAAAAGCTAATAGCTTTTTCTTTCTTTTTTTTTTTTTTTAAGATTTTATTTATTTATCTGAGACAGAGAGAATGAGAGGGACAAAGAGCACATGAGAGGGGGGAGGGTCAGAGGGAGAAGCAGGCTCCCTGCCGAGCAGGGAGCCCGATGCGGGACTCGATCCCGGGACTCCAGGATCATGACCTGAGCCAAAGGCAGTCGCTTAACCAACTGAGCCACCCAGGCGCCCAGCTAATAGCTTTTTCTTTACGATTCAGGAATAAGAATGATGTCCACTCTCACCAATTCTATTAAACATATTACTTAAAGTCTTAGCCACAGCAATCAGACAACAAAAAGAAATAAAAGGCATTCAAATTGGTAAGAAGTAAAACTTTCACTATTTGCTGACGACATGATATATATACAGAAAACCATAAAGACTCCACCAAAAAAAACTACTAGAACTGATAAATGAATTCAATAAATTCACAGGATACAAATTAATATACAGAAATCTGTTGAATTTCTATACACTAATAATGAAATAGCAGAAAGAGAAATTAAGAAAACAATCTCATTTACAATTGCACCAAAATGAATAAAATACCTAGGAATAAACTTAACCAATAAGGTGAAGGACCAGTACTCTGAAAAATATAAAACATTGATTAAAGAAATTGAAGATGACACAAATGGAAAGATATTGCATGCTCATGGATTCAAAGAACCAATATTTTTAAATGTTCATACTACTTAAAGCAATCAACAGATTTAATGAATCCCTATTAAAATATCAAGAATATTTTTCACAGAAGTAGAACAAATAATCCTAAAATTTGTATGGAACCACAATAAGACCCAAAATAGCCAAATCAATATTTAGAAAGAAAAACAAAGCTGGAGGAATCACAATACCAGATTTCAACATATATTACAAAGCTGTATTAATCAAAACAGTATTGTAGTGGCACAAAAATAAACACATAGATCAATGGAACAGAAGAGAGAGCCCAGAAATAAACCCACACATTTATGGTCAACTAATCTACAACAAATGAGTGAGACTATACAATGGGAAAAAGAGAGCGTCTTCAACAAATGGTGCTGGGAAAACTGAACAGCTACATGTAAAAGAATGGAATGGGATCACTTTCTTACACCACAAACAAAAATAAAATAAAAATTGATTAAAGAACTAAATATGAAACTGGAAACCAAAAAAAAAAAAATCCTTGAAGAAAACTTAGGAAGTAATCACTTTGACATCAGTCGTAGAAACATTTTTATACAATTTTTCATATCTCCAGAATTAAACTATTGGAACTAACCAAAATAAAAGCTTTTGCTTACTGGAGAAAACCACTAACAAAACATAAAGACTGCCTACTGAATGGGAGAATATATTTAAAATGATATATTTGATAAGGAGTTAATATCCAAAATACATAAAGAACTTATACAACTCAACACTTAAAAACATAATAATACAATTAAAAATGGGCAGAGGACATGGATAGACATTTTTCTAAGACACATGAAAAGATGTGTAATGGCAGTAATTATCAGGGAAATGAAAATCAAAATCACAATGAGATATCACCTCACATATGTCAGAATAGTTAAAAAACAAAACAAGAAATAACAAGTGTTGGTGAAGATATGGAGAAAAAAGAACTCTTGTACATTGTTGATGGGAATGCAAGTTGGTTCAGCCACTATAGAAAATAATATGAAGGTTCTTCAAGAAATTAAAAATAGAATTACCCATGTGATCCAGTAAATCCACCACTAAGAATTTACCTAAAGAAAAGGAAAACACTAATCCAAAAAAACATATGCACCTCTATGTTTATTACAGTATCACATACAATAGCCAAGATAAGGAAGTAACTCAAGTCTTCATCAATAGATGGATAAATGGATAAGGAAGATGTGAGATCTATATAATGTTAATATAATATAATCTATATATCTATATACATATTATGAGGAATATTATATATATAATGGAATACTACTCAGCCATAAAAAAAGAATGAAATTTTGCCATTTGCAATGCCATAGATGGATCTAGAAGATATAATAAATACCAAGTGAAATAAGCTAGTCAGAGAAAGGCAAATATTATATGATTTCACTCATATGTGGCCTTTTAGAAACAAAACAAAGGAACAAAGAAAAAAAGAGATAAACAAAACCAGACACAAATATAAAGAACAAACTGGTGGTTGCTAGAGGGGAGATGGGTGAGGGAATAGGTGAAACAGATGAAGTAGAGTAAGAGTACATTTATCATGATGATCACTGACTAATGTACACAATTATTCAATCATTATATTGTATACCTGAAGTGAATATAACACTGTATGTTAATTATACTGGAATTTAAAAAGTGAATAACGGAGGTAACCATTAAAAAGGAAAAAAAAATGAAAATTTTAGAAATATAAAAATAAAATATAAATTACTAGATGGGGATTTTGGGGAATATGGTGGAATAGGAGAACCCCAAGCTCACCCTGAGCCACATTTACAACTCAGTATCACTCACATCAGAGTAAATAAACTGGAGAGTGACATGAAGTTCAGCAGAACAAACTCCACAACTAAATTTAGAGAAGAAACCACATCTGAGAGTTTAGGAAGGCCAGAAACAGTGGTCTGGAGCTGGCCACAGGAGATAGGGAGCTGCAAGAACAGAGAGGGGAAAGCACCAGGGAGTCCACACAAGGAAATGAACCCCCATAACGTCTGGCCTTCAAAACCAGAGGGGCTGAAAGCCATGATTTTATATAACCAGCAGGACTTGGAGCCTGGAGCATTAAAAGTCAGCTGACTCAGCACTGAGCAAGCTAGTAGGGCTAGGGATAGCTGGGACCCTGCCCTTAAAGAGATAACAGTCCACAGAGAGGCAACATAGAAGCCACAGCTTGCACAAAGCATGGGACAAACAGGAGCTCTATCTACTTAAATGGATTTTGGAGCATCTTGGGGGACTTTTCTGGGAACAAAGGAGCTGATGTGCCATTTTCCTCCCCTGCCCCCCAGCATAAACACAGAGCTACCTGCAGGAAGTAGTGCTACACATACACTTGCTACCTAACCTGCTAGCAGTGTGCCCCACCTGAGTTCTTGTGAACACCTGCTCACTCCAAGCCTACAGGCCTTGGTCCTGGAATCAAAGCAAAATTTTTTAGAGCCACATGTGACCATCCCAGCTGACAAGGACCAATGGCTGCTGCACACTGTGCCCCAGTTGCTGTCACTGCCACAAGCCTCACCCCTAGTGGCCACCAAGCTTCAGAGGATCCAGCCTAGGACTAGTAGCTCAGCACAAATTTTGCTAACTCCATGTGCACCACACCCAGTTGCCCCACACACAGACACCCTGCATTCCAGGCCACCACCACTGTCTCCAGATACAGCTACCTTGCACACAGACACTACACCCTTCACACAGCTGCTGCATGCCCCAAGGCCACCACCATCTCTGTGCACTGTACTCCTGGCCACCACAGCCACTAACGCTTACCATGCCCATAGCCACCACTGTGCTGTGTCCTTGGTGGCCACCACACTTGGGGGATCTGGCCTAGGCTAGAAGCTCAGCACAACTTTTGCTAAAGCCTTGCTTGCAACCTGCCAAGCCACCACACACACAGACACCAGGCACTCCTGCCCTCTTCAACACTTCTGCGCCTCATGACCTGGCTGCCACCACTAGTGTGCACTTTCAGGATCTGGCCTAGACCTAGGGCTCATAGAAAATTTTGCTAACACCATAGCCCCTCCCCAGCCCTCCTGTGCCCTTGTCTCCTCAAAGCCAGCCTGCCTGAGTCTCACTGACACCACAGAAAACAAGCACAGTCCACAACAGGCAGAGAGTCAGTGCCAACATCTGGAATGAAAGAAAAAGTGACTCAAACACAAAGGGTACAAGCAACACACATAGGAGACTCCCCTCAAGTGCCAGGTTCTAGTCTACAGAGACAGACACAGATAGGTAGAAAAAATGAGGAGACATAGGAATATATCCCAAATGAAAGAACAGGACAAAATTACAGCAGGAGATCTAACCAAAACAGAAATAAGTAATATGCCTGATAGAGAACTTAAATGATCATAAAGATATTCACTGGACTTCAGAAAAGGGAGGAGGATATCAGTGAGACCCTTGACAAAGAGATAAAAAATAACATATCAAAGATGAACTCAATAAATGAAATTAAAAATACAATAGATGGAATAAATAGTGGGCTACAGGAGGAGAGGAATGTATCAGTGACCTGAGAATAGAGCAATGGAAAGCAATGAAGCTGAACAGGTGAGAGACAAACAAATACTGCATAATGAGAATAAATTTAGAGAACTCAGTGACTCCAACAAGCATAATAACACTCACATTATTTGTTTCCTAGAAGAAGACAAAGGAGGCAGAAAATGCATTTGAAGAAATAATAGCTGAAAATTTCCCAAATCTGGGAACAGAAACAGAGATCCAGATTCAGGAGGCACAGAAATCCCCAAACAAATTCATCCCAGGAGGTCCACACCAAGACACACAATAATTAAAATGACAAGAAATAGTGATAAAGGAAGAATTTTAAAGGTTGCAAGAGAAAAGAAGATAGTTACATACAAAGGAAACCCCATGATGCTATCAGCTTATTTTTCAGCATAAATCTTGCAGACCAGAAGAAAGTGGCATGATACATTCAAAATGCTGAAAGTTAAAAATCCACATCCACTAATACTTATTCCAGCAAGGCTATCATTCAGAATAAGGAGAGATAAAGAGTTTTGCAGAAAACAAGAGTTAAAAGAATTCATGACAAGTAAATCATCCTGACAAGAAATGTTAGGGGGGACTCTGTGAGTGGAAAACAAACAAAAATAAGTAAGAGAAAAAAATAGGAAGCACAAAAGCAAAAAAAAAAAAAAGTGTACTTATAAAAATCAGTCAAGAAAAGCATAAAATAAAATGATGTAAAATATGATACCAAATACCTGAAATGTGGAGGGTAGAAGAGTAAAGAGTGGGTTCAAAACTAAGCGATCATCAGCTTAATATAAACTGCTCTATGCAGAAGATGCTATATATAAACCAAATGGTAAGCACAAATCAAAAAACAGTAATAGATACGCAAATAATAAAGAGTAAGGGATCCAAATATATCAGTAAAGACTATCAGCAAACTATAAAAGACAGAAAGAGAAAAAAAGGTCAGAGAAAAACTACAAAAACAAATAACAAAATGATGATAAATACATTATTTATCAATAATTACTTTGAATATAAATGGACTAAATGCCAAAATCAAAAGCCATAGGGTGCAAAGTAGAAAAAAAAAGACCCATCTATATGCTGCCTATAAGAGACTCACTGCAGACCTAAAGGCACCTGCAGACTGAAAGTGAAGGGATGCAGAAACATTTGTTATGCAAATGGATGTTGAAAGAAAGATGGAGTAGCAATACTTATAACTGACAAAGTGGACTTTAAAACAGACTGTAACAAGAGACAAAGAAGTACACTATATAATCATAAAGCGGACAATCCAACAAGAAGATCTAACAATTGTAAATGTTTATGCACCTAACATGGGAGCACCCAAATACATAAAACTGTAAGTAACAAACATAAAGGAACTAATTGATAGTAATATATTAATAGTAGAAGACCCTAACACCCCACTTACACTGATCAACAGACATTCAAACAGAACATCAGCAAGGAAACAGTGTCTTTGAATGACACACTGGATCAAATGGATTTCACAGATATATTCAAAACATTCCATCCTAAAATAGCAGAATATACATGTTCTTCAAGTGCGCATGAAACATTCTCCAGAATAGATCATATATCAGGCCCCAAAGCAAGCCTCCCAAAATTCAAAAAGATTGAAGACATGCCATTTATTTTGTCTGACCACAACTCTATGAAACTAGAAATCAACCACAAGAAAACATTTGAAAAGACCACAAATACATGGAGGTTAAATAACATGCTACTAAATAATGAATGGGTCAACCAAGAAATCAAGAAGAAATAAAAAATACTTGGAGACAAACAAAGGAAAACACAATGACCAAAAAACTTTGGGATGCAAGAAAAGCAGTTCTAAGAGGGAAGTTTATATGAATACAGGCTTACCTTAACAAGCAGGACATACCTCAAGCAAACAACCTAACCTCACACCTAAAGAAAAATAACAATAAGAACACAAAACAAAACAAAACAAAAAAAGCAGAAGGAAGGAAATAATAAAGAATAGAGCAGAAATAAATAATATATACAGTAAAGAAACAAAAAAAAAGAAAAAAGAAAAAAACAAACAAAACCCAATAGAACAGATCAATGAAACTAAGAGCTGGTTCATTGAAAATATCAACAAAATTGATAAACTTCTAGCCAGACTCATCAAAAGAAAGGGGGGAACTCAAACAAAATCACAAATGAAAGAGGAAAAATAACAACCAACAGCAGAAAAATTGTAAAAGAATATTATGAAAAACTGTATGCCAACAAATTAGACAGCTTAGAAGCTACAGATAAATTCCTAGAAACATATAACCTGCCAAATTTGAAGGAGTAAGAAATGGAAAATTTGAAGAGAACAACTACCAGCAAGGATATTGAATCAGAAATCAAAAAACTCCCAACAAACAAAAGCCCAGGACCAAATGACATCAGAGACAAATTCTACAGAATATTTTTAATCTTGTTTTCCCTACCAAACATTTAATACCTATTCTCTTCAAACTACTTCAAAAATAGAAGAGAAAGGGAAACCTAAATTCATTCTATGAGGATAGTATCAACCTAATACCAACACCACATAAAGATATCACCAAAAAAGAGAACTACAGACAAATATCTCTGATGAAAAAACATGCAAAAAATCTTCAACAAAATACTAGCAAACTGAATCCAACAACACATTTATAAAAAAAAAAAAAATCATTCACCAGGATCAAGTGAGATTTATTCCTGGGATGCAAGGGTGGTTTCATATCCACAAATCAATCAATGTGATACATCTTATCAATAAAAGGAATGATAAAACCATATGATAATTTCAATAGATGCAGAGAAACATTTGACAAAGTACAACATCCATTCATGATAAAAACCCACAACAAAGTAGGCTTAGAGGGAACATATCCCAAAAGACATGAATGGATATTTCTCCAAAGAAGACATCTAGATGGCCAACAGACACATGAAAAGATGCTCAACTTCACTTACCATCAGGAAAATATAAACCAAAACTGCAGTGAGATATCACTTCACACCTGTCAGAATGGCTAAATTCAAAAGCAAGCTATAACATGTGTTGATGAGATGTGGAGAAAGAGAAACCAACTATTTTTTTAAGCATTTATTTATTTATTTTAGAGAGAGAGGGAGAAAGAGAGAGTACATGAGAGTGGGGGGAGGGGAAGAAGGAGAAAATCTTCAAGTAGACTCCCCACTGAGCACGGAGCCTGATGTAGGGCTCAATTTCACAACCCATGAGATCATGACCTGAGTCAAAACCAAGAGCTGGATGCTTACACACTGTGTGGCCCAGGTGCCCTGAGAAAGAGGAACCCTCTTGCACTGTTGGTGGGAATGCAAAGTGGTATAGCCACTGTGAAATACAGTATGGAGGTTCCTCAAAATTAGAACTTAGAACTACCCCACATTCAGCATTCACACTACTGGGTATTTATGCAGAGAATACAAAAACACTAATTCAAAGGGATATATGCACCCCAATGTTTATAGCAGCATTACTTACAATAGCCAAATTATGGAAGCAGCCCGAGTGTCCATTGATAGATGAATGGAATATTCTTCAGACATATAGAAGAATGAAATCTTACCATTTGCAATGACATCATAGACTAGAGAGTATAATGGTAAATGAAGTAAGTCAGTCAGAAGAAGACAAATACCATATGATTTCATTCATATGTGGAATTTAAGAAACAAAACAACTGAGCAAAGGAGAAAAGAGAGAAAGAGAGACAAACCAAGAAACAGACCCTTAACTATAGAGAACAAACTGATGGTTACCAGAGGGGAAGTTGCAGGGGGAGGGGTGAAATAAGTGATAGGGATTAAAAAGTGCACTTGTGGTTATGAGCACTGGCTGATGTATGGGATCTGTTGAATCACTTTATTGGACAGCTGAAACTAATATAACACTGTATGTTAACTATACTGGAATTAAAATAAAATAAATAAAAATTACTAGGTGGATTTAGATGGATAATGTTGACAGAGCAAAGAGCCTATAAACTTGAAAATTAGTAAATAGAATTAATGCAACCTAAAATGGAAAAAAAAAGCTGATGGAAAAAATAATCAGAGCCTCAGGAGACTGTAAGACAGTGACAAAATATCTAACATACTTGTAATTGACATTCCAGAATGAGAGGAGGGAGAGATAGGAAAAAAATAATTGCTTGATGAAAAAAATGTATTAGTATTTCAAAAATTTAATGACAAAGGTATATTTAGAGATTTAAGAAGGTTAGAGAAGGCAAACAGATACACACAATGAAAAATATCTCTAAGCACATTATAGTCAAGTAGCTAAAGAAAAAAAAATAAGAAAATTTTGAAAGCATAGAAAAATGGCACAGTAAATTCAAGGAAACAATGATTCTAATGATGACTGATATTAGAAACAATGTGGACCAGAAGAGAGGAGGAAAACATCTTTAAGATACAGAAAAAAAAAAATACCTTCAACCTGGTATTCTATATCTGGTGTAAATATAATTCAAAAATAAATGTGTACAAAACTAAACATACTCCTACCACACAAACCAGCAGTCTCACTTCTTGGTGTTTATCCAAGAGGGGAGGGAACCCTTTTTGCAGAGAGAAGACCGGAATTGAAGAAGAGAGAGGGAGAGAGAGAGAGCGGTGTATTGGTTTCACGCAAGGAAACAGTCCCCCAAGACCATTGACTGGGAAATAGGGATGAACTGACTATGGCAAGTATTTTGCAAACAGTGGACCTCAAATTCCGAGGTTTTAGAAGTCCACGCCATTTGCCAGAGTCAAGCCTGGCAGGCAGTGGTGCTCCTGGGGAGAGGGAGGGCAGAGGCCTGGGAGCAGACAGTGGACAGAGTGGAGTGGGGATCCCCTGGGTCACAGTGGGAGAGAACGTTCCCCTTCCTGGAGTATATTTGGAAGAGGGCATATTGCCTCTCCAAGGACAAGTGACACGGAGGGCACCCTTGAATGGCCATTCAACAGCAGGGACACCCAGAGGGTAGATAACCTGGTTGCAGCTTTTTGCTGTGCTTCACCATATACTCCAGGTACCTGTGCAGCCCAGCTACTGCTTTTCTGGGACAGAACGGCACTGGGTGAAGCACTAAGAGGCTCTCCTCTGGGAGAGGGGAGCAGGTCTGTGCCTTGCTGGGTCCTTTAAGATTTGGAGATTTGAATCCCAGCTGTGCACCAGAGATAAAACACAAAACTGTGGTGCCAGACATGCCATAGGCCCGGACACAGACAGGGTGAGGGCAGGGATCTGATGGAAGGCTGGGATATAGGAGGGGAGATTGTTCGCTTTTATGTGTGGGCTTCCTGAACAGTAGTGGGTGTGGGTTACCCTCCCCTGGATGACAGGGCGGGGTGACACCATCTTCCACCCCCCTAACACCTCCACCCCAGCCCACCAGCATGTGGGACTTCAGTGAAACACACAGCACCCCCAGTGGGAGCTGCTTACACCAAACCCCAAAACCCCACCCTCGTGGCATGGGGCACCCCTGTGGGGGGGGGGGCTGTGTTGGTCCTCTGAGGGAGAGGTCCATTGTAGTGGCTCACAGTCAGACCTGCCCTAGTTAAGATGTTCCCCCCTCCCCTGGTGGCATGCACCAAAGTCTACTGAACATAGAGTGTTCCAAAGCATCAGCTTCAGTTATAGTGGAAATAAAACCAGGCTGGCTTTCTTTCTTTTTCTTTTTCTTTTTCTTTTTCTTTTTCTTTTTCTTTTTCTTTTCTTTTCTTTTCTTTTCTTTTCTTTTCTTTTCTTTTCTTTTCTTTTCTTTCTTTCTTTTCTTTTCTTTTCTTTTCTTTCTTTTCTTTTCTTCTTTTCTTTTCTTTTCTTTTCTTTCTTTTCTTTTCTTTCTTTCTTTCTTTCTTTTTTTCTCTTTCTTTCTTTCCTTCTTTTTCTTTCTTTCTTTTTCTCTTTCTCTCTTTCTTTCTTTTTCTCTTTCTTTCTTTCTTTCTTTCTTCTTTTTTCCTTTTTTCTTTGGCATCAGGCTTATAGTTTTTTTTGTTGTTGTTTACTTTTTCTCATTTTTTGGATCAGGTTTCGTTTTTATTTCTTTTTTTTTTCTTTGTTTCTTTTTCTTTGGAGTCAGGTCAAATTGCTTTTTTGGTTCCTTTTCTTTTCTCCTTTTTTGAATCAGGCTTTTTTTTTTTTTAATCAGGCTTATTTTAACAAACAAATCAAAGCACACCTAGTTAAAGATCCAAACATTCCCCATGCAAGCAGGGAGGAACTCTGCAGAGGACTGACCTGTGTCAAAGAGCAGCCAAAGCACAGTAGCAGAGTGCACACAGCATACACCAGAAACACTTCCTGAAGTGCCAGGTCCTGGGTAGTAAATTACCCCTTTTTAATATAGCATTACTCTCAGGAGCAGGGAACATAACAAGTTTTCATAACATGCAAAAGGCAGATACCTAGACATAATGATAAGACAGAGGAGTTCTCCCCAAAAGAAAAATCAAGAAGAAATCACAGCCAGGTTTATGCTCAAAACAGATATAAGCAATATATCCAAACAAGAATGTAGAACAACAGTCATAAGAATACTAGCTGGGCTTGAAGAAAAGCATAGAAGACACCAGAGAAACCCTTGCTGCAGAGATAAAAGACCTAAAAACTAGTCAGGCCAAAATAAAAAATGTTATAACTGAGATGCAAAACTGACTGGATGTAATCACAGGGAGGATGGAAGAAACAGAAAAATGAATAGATGATATAGAAGATAAAATTATGGAAAATAATGAAGCCAAAAAGAAGAGGGAAAGAAAACTCTTAGATCACAAATATAGACTCAGGGAACTCAGCGATTCCACAAAGCACAATAATATCTGTATCATAGGAGTCCCAGAAGAAGAAGAGCAGGGTAAAAGGGGACAGAAGGTTTATTTGAACAAATTATAGCTGAGAACTTCCCTAATCTGGGGAAGGAAACAGGCATTCAAGTCCAAGAACCACAGGGAACTCCCCTCAAAATCAACAAAAACAGATCAGTAATTATATCATTCTGGCTACATTACATTGTGAGAAAGTCAAAACTAGGAAACAATAAAAAGGTTAGTGGCTGTCAAGGATTAAGGAGCAGGGAAGAATGAATTAGATGGAACACAGAGGATTTTTCAGGCAGTAAAGTTATTCTACATAATACTAAAACGGTGGATACATATCTTTATGCATTTGTCAAAACCCATAGAATTTACAACACCAACAAAGACTGAACACTAATGTAAACTATGAACTGTGAGTGATAAGGATGTATTAATGTGGTATTATCAATTCTAAAAAATATAATACTGTGGTGCAGGATGGTGTTAGTGATAGAGATTGTGCACATTTGGGGGGCAGGAAGTATATGGGAACTGTTTGTACTTTCTGCTCAATTTTACTGCGAACCTAAATTTGCTCCCCAAAAAAGTCTATTAAAATTTAAGTAAATGTGAAATAAAGACATTAAATTAAAAAAAGACAATAAGGTGTCAGGTGTCCTGCACTAAAAAAAAAAAAAATGCCAAAGGAAATTCTTCAGGCTGAAACACTATAATAACATGAAAACTTAGATGTCCTGGAAGGGAAAAAGGCATCAGAAATAGTAAATATCTGGACAAATATAAGAAAATATGTTTACTTTTAAAAATGTTGAAAAGTATAGAAATTACATTATTCTCTAATGTATTTTAAAATAAAAGATTTAATACAAGATTGAAATAGATTTATATGTACTGCATATGAAAACTACTGGAAGGAATGAGGTGGGGGTTAAATAGATATATCAAGTTGCAAGATTTCTATATTTCATGTGAAGCAATACAATATTCTGTAAACTGTGAACAGTTAATGATATAATACCTAGATCAACTTATAAAAATAAAGTATAGCTAAAAATTAAATAGCTATTTTAAAACAATTTAAAGTTGTTCTAATAATGCAGAAGAAGGCCAGAAAGGTAGAACAGAGAAATACATAACAGAGAGAGAAATACATAATAAAATGTTAGACCTAATTCAACCATTCTAATAATTAAACGAAATGGTAAATAGCTAAACCCTCTAATTAGAAGGCACAGAATGTCAAAGTAGATTTTAAAAATACCCAAGTATATGATCTCTATAAGGACAGCACTTTCAGTGTAAAGTCACAGAGATGTTAAAGATAAATGGTAAATAAAGATATACCACACAAAAAACTATCATAATAAGGTGGAAGTGGCTATGTTAACATCAGACAAAATAGAGCATGAAATATGTATGACCTGAGGTAAAGAGTAACAGTTCATAATAAAAGACAAATTATCAAGAAGATATCACAATAATAAACATCTATGCATCTATCAACAGATCTTCAAAGTATATAAGGTAGAAATTCAGAAAATTAAAGGATATTTTACACCATTCAATCAGCAATTCATGGAACAACTAGCCTAAAAGTCAGTAAAGACAGATAACCTGAACAATGCTGTCAGTGACTTTAACTTAGGTGACACACCAACCAACAACTGAAAAAATACACATTCCTAGCAAGTGCACATGGTAAGTTCACCAAGATAGATTTTATGCTGGGTCATAAAATTAATCTCAATAAATTTAAAGAGATTAAATTCAGACCCAAGGTGTTCACTTACCACAATGGATTTACATTAGAAATTAATAAAAATAATACATCAAGAGAACCCCCAGTTATTTAGAAACTAATCATCACACTTCTAAATAAACCACAAATTAAAGTAGAAACTATTTTGAACTTTTTGATATAGAAAATGTAGTATATCAAAAATTATGAGATGCTTCTTAAGCAGTAAATTAGAGGGAGATTTATAACTTTAAAATTTATATTAGAAAATAAGAAATATCATATTATAAGTATAATTTAATCTAACAAATATAACCTATATATCTGATATATGTATATACTATTTACATTATATTACTTTATATTAGAAAATTAGAAATAAAACCAGATGACTAATATTGCATGTCAAGAAGACAGAAAATGAAGAAAAACAAAATGAATCAAAGCAAGTAGAAAGAAGGAAATAATAAAGATGAGACCAAAATTAAATTTTTAAAAACTGAAATCAGGCAAAAATAGAGAAAATTATCAAAGCCAAAATTGTCATAAAAAATCGACAAAATCAATAAACACCCATAAAAGGATCAAGACAAAAAGAGGAAGAACACAAAACACCTATATCAGGAATGAAAGAGTGTTATAATTACAGACTTAATAGGTATTAAAAGGATAAAAACAGACTATGATAGTTAAGTCAGGTATGATGGTACAATAAAAAGTGCCAGGGATCCATCTCTCCACCTGAACAACTACACTGGCAGAAATGATCTGAAGTGACTATTTGGAATTGTGGAGTTAATTTGAATGCTTGTAGCTTCAGGAGAAAGATAGGTTGGGGAATTAATTAACGCTGGTAGATTTCAGCCTTCAGCATGGAAGTGAATACCCATCCCCCACCATCCCAGCCCCATGTCTGGTAGTCTTAAGAACAGCAACTTGTTTCTGGTGCAGCTTGATGAAGCCAGAGTGGGCAATAAGAACCTCATCCTTCCAAATACTGGGATACTGTGCTCTGATTTTAGATTGCTGTTTGTTATCATTAACATAACATAATAATAAAAAAAATTGAAAAAAATAAATTAAAAATAAATTAAAAAAAAAATGTATAGGCACACCATGAGAGACTATGGACTCTGAGAAACAAACTGAGGGTTCTAGAGGGGAGGGGGATGGGGGGATGGGTTAGCATGGTGATAGGTATTAAAGAGGGCATGTATTGAATGGAGCACTGGGTGTTATATGCAAACAATGAGTCATGGAACACTACATCAAAAACTAATGTTGTAATGTATGGTGATTAACATAACATAATAAAATTTAAAAAATGTAAAATAAAAAAAAAGTATAGGCACAGAAGTGAGATACCATTGTTTTAACCACCACTAGCTGAAGAAACTTCCAAGAGATTTAAAGGCACAAGGCCTATTTTTTGAACACTAAAAAACTGCATATATGGAGAAATTAAAAAATCCACCATGCAAGGATGCCTGAGTGGCTCAGTCGGTTACACATCTGTCTTTGGCTCAGGTCACGATCCCAGGGTCCTGTGATTGAGTCCTGCTTTGGGCTCCTTGCTCAGCAGGGAGCTTGCTTCTCCCTCTCCCTTTGCTGCCCCCCCTGCCTGGCTCTCTCTCTCTCTCTGACAGATAAATAAATAAAATCTTAAAAAAAAATCCACCATGCAAAACTAGGAAAGATATAAGCTCAGGAAAGACTTTTGAGGACCTTCAGCTTTCACATTAGTTTGTTCCCTGGCACATAGACTAAAATAATTTAAAAAGACAGCAAACCCTGGAGAGGGGATAGAATCTCATTTTCAGTGTCACCACATTATAAGATTCAAATATCCAGTTTCCAACAACAACAAAAATTCACAAGATATATAATAAAAGAGGAAAGTATGACCCATTCAAGTGAACAAAATCAATCAACAGAAAACGGGCCTGAGGAAGTATAGATGTAGAACTTACAGAACAGTTGTAGAATAAAACAGCCCCTTTTAAGCTGATATCAGCTTAAGTTTGATTGCATAAAAAACTCTACCCTTTCCCCCCTTGTATCTTTTTCATGTCACAATTTATCTCTTCTATATTGTGTATTTGTTAACAAATTATAGTAGCTATAGTTATTTTAAACACTTGTGTCCTTTAACCTTATTACTATAGCTAAGTGTTTAACACATCATCTTATAGAATTAGAATTTTCTAAATCTGACTTTATATTTACTTTTACCAATGTATTGTATCTTGGTATGTTTTCATGTTACTAATTAGTGTCTTTGCATTTCAGCTTGAAACACCCGTTTCTGCATTTCTTGTAAAGCAGGTCTAGTGATGATGTATTTAATTAGCTTTTGTTTGTCTGAGAATGTCTTTAATTTTCCTTAATTTCTATAAGATAATGTTGATGGATGGAGTATTCTTAGTAGATAATTTTTTTTAAACACTGAATCCACCATTCCATTCTCTCCTTTCCTTTTAAGGTTTCTGAGGAGAAATTCACTGATAGCCTAATCAAGTTTCCTTTCCAGTTTACAATATTTTTTTCTCTTGTTGTTGGGATTCTCTGTCTTTGATTTTTGATAGTTTCATTACAATGTTTCTTAGAGAATGTAATTTTTAATTGAAATAATGAGATAATATATTAACTACATGAACTTGGACATCCAAGTCTCTCCCCAGACTTTGGAAGTTCTCATCTGTTATTTCTTTAAATAAATTTTATCTTCCCCCTTCTCCCTCTCTTCTCCTTCTGGCAATCCAATGATTCTGATATTCATTTTTTTTATGGTGTCCATGGATTATTTACTCTTTCTTCATTCTTTTTCTTTGTTCTCCTCAGACCGGGTTTTTTTCAAAATTCTTATTCTCTAATTCACTGATTCTATCATCTGTTTGTTCTATGCTGTTGTAAATGCTCTTAATTATGTCTTTTTTAAATTTCATTCATTGAGTTATTCAGCTCAAGAATATCTGTTATTTTAGGATTTCTATCTCTGTTAAATTTCTAATTTATTTCTGTACGTTCTTTTAAATATTGGCTCTAGTTACACAATTTTATCTAAAAGTAGTACACCCTATGATTTAGTATTTATTAGAGAAAAATTTTATACTATAGTGCCATGTTTATATTTTGCAAACAATGCTTTGGTTAAAACAAAAGATTTTTTTCTCATTATAACCTTGATATTTGGGATTTTAATATCTATTAAGAGCATAGTTTAAAATTTTTGAAACCAATCCTTTTGCAATAGAAGCACTTTCCCAATTGTTAATTTAAACCATTAAATTTGGGGAGAATCGTGTTTTTACATGTAATGATTAGGAAATGCTGCAACTGGAGGGAAGTTTCAAAGACATTTATGTATGCTCTTGGTGCAGCAGAACTTGTTCTAAGCTCTACATATTCTCTATGTATATAAAATATACAGTCTTAGAACTCTGTATATCCATGGCAAGAAAGTAAATAACTCACTTAATTTTTAAAAGTATGGAGCAACTCATACAGCAATTCGGTAATGTGGCAGGATACAAAATCAAAGCACAGAAATCAGTTGCTTTCCTATACACTAACAATGTAACTGTAGAAAGAGAAATTAGGGATTCAATTCCATTTACAATAGCACCAAAAACCTTAAGATACCTTAGAATAAACTTAACCAAAGAGGTAAAGGATCTATACTCTAGAAAATACAGAACACTTATGAAGGAAATTGAAGAAGACACAAAAAGATGGAAAAATATTCCATGCTCATGGATTGGAATAATAAACATTGTTAAAATGTCTATGCTGCCCAGAGCACTCTATACTTTCAATGCCATCCAGCAACCCTCAGTTTGTTTCCTGAGATTAAGAATTCCTCATATCTGGGTGATAGACATTGGGGAGGGTATGTGCTATGGTGAGCGCTGTGAATTGTGCAAGATTGTTGTATCACAGATCTGTACCTCTGAAACAAATAATACATTATATGTTAAAAAAAAAGAAGAAGAAGAAGATAGCAGAAGGGGAAGAATGAAGGGGGGGAAATCTGAGGGGGGGATGAACCATGAGAGACGATGGACTCTGAAAAACAAACTGAGGGTTCTAGAGGGTAGCAGCATGGGAGGATGGGTTAGCCTGGTGATGGATATTAAAGAGGGCACGTTCTGCATGGAGCACTGGGTGCTATACACAAATAATGAATCATGGAACACTACATCAAAAACTAATGATGTACTATATGGTGATTAATATAACATAATAAAAAAAAATACCAAGCATTAAAAGTTAACCATCATTAATTAAAACTTAAAAAAAAAAATACCAATGGCATTTTTCAAAGTGCTGGAACAAACAATCCTAAAACTTGTATGGAACCAGGAAAAACCCCAAATCACCAAGGAAATGTTGAAAAAGAAAAACAAACCTGGGGGCATCATGTTGCCTGATTTCAAGCTACAACACAAAGCTGTGATCACCAAGACAGCATGGTACTGGCACAAAAACAGACATATAGATCAATGGAACAGAATAGAGAGCCCAGATATGGACCCTTAACTCTATGGTCAACTAATCTTCAAAAAAGCAGGAAAAAATATGCAATGGAACGAAGTCTCTTCAATAAATGGTGCTTGGAAAATTGGACAGCTGTATACAGAAGAATGAAACTTGACCATTCTCTAACACCATACACAAAGATAAACTCAAAATGGATGAAAGACCTAAATGTGAGACAAGAATCAATCAAAATCCTAGGGGAGAACATAGGCAGTAACATCTTCTACATCAGCCACAGCAACTTCTTTCAAGACACATCTCCAAAGGCAAGCAAAACAAAAGCGAAAATGAACTTTTGGGAGTTCATCAAGAAAAAAAGCTTCTGCACATCAAACAAAACAGTCAGCAAAACAAAGAGGCAACCCACGGAATGGGAGAAGATATTTGCAAATGACAATAAAGACAAAGGGCTGATATCCAAGATCTATAAAGAACTTCTCAAACTCAACCCCCAAAAAACAAATAAGTCAAAAAATGGGCAGAAGACACGAACAGTCACTTCTCCAAAGAAGACATACAAATGGCTAACAGACACATGAAAACATGTTCATCATCATTAGCCATCAGGGAAATTCAAATCAAAACCACATTTAGATACCACCTTACACCAGTTAGTATGGCAAAAATTGACAAGGCAAAAAACAACAAATGTTGGAGAGGTTGTGGAGAAACGGGAACCCTCTTACACTGTTGTTGGAAATGCAAGCTGGAACAGCCACTTTGGAAAACAGTGTGGAGGTTCCTCAAAAAATTAAAAACAGAGTTACCTTATGACCCAGCAATTGCACTACTGGGTATTTACCCCAAAGATACAGAGGTCGTGAAAAGAAGGGCCATATGCATCACAATGTTCATAGCAACAATGTGCACAATAGCCAAACTGTGGAAAGAGCAGAGATGCCCTTCAACAGATGAATGGGTAAAGAAGATGTGGTCCATATAGACAATGGAATATTACTCAGCCATCAGAAAGGATGAATACCCAACATTTGCATCAGCATGGATAGAACTGGAGGTGATTATGCTAAATAAAACAAACAGAGAAAGACAATTATCATATGGTTTCACTTATTGTGGAACATAAGGAATAGCATGGAGGACATTAGGAGAAGGAAGGGAAAAATGAAGGGTGGGAAATCAGAGGGGGAGATGAACCATGAGAGACTATGGACTCTGGGAATCAAACTGAGGGTTTTAGATGGGAGGGGATGGGGGGATGGTTTAGCCTGGTGATGGGTATTAAGGAGGACACATATTGCATAGAGCACTGGGTGTTATATGCAAACAATAAATCATGGAACAATACATCAAGAACTAATGTACTGGGGTGCCTGGGTGGCTCAGATGGTTAAGCATCTGCCTTCAGCTCAGGTCATGATCCCAGGGTCCTGGGATCAAGCCCCACATTGGGCTCCTGGCTCAGTGGAGAGCTTGCTTCTCCTTCTCCCTCTGCCTCTCCCCCTGCTCATGCTCTCTCTCTGTCTGTATTTCTGTGTCTCAAATGAATAATAATAAAAAAAACCCTAATGATATACTGTATGGTGTCTAACATAACATAATTTTAAAAATTATAATAAATAAATGAATGAATGAATAAAAGTATGAAGCATGCAGGGTCACCTGGGTGGCTCAGTTGGTTGAGCATCCAACTCTTAGTTTTGGCTCAGGTCATGATCTCGGGGTGGTGAGATTGAGCCCCAAGTCAGCTCTGCACTCAGCATGTAATCTGCTTGAGATTCTCTCTCTCCCTCTTTCTCTGCCCCTCCCCCTGCTCACGTGTGCTCTGTCTCTTAAATAAATAAATAAATAAATAAATAAATAAATAAATAAATAAATAGATAAATAAAATCTTTTTAAAAATTATGGAGCTTGCAGAATTCTAATTTGTTAAAAGAGTGGATCTTTTATTAACTACACTTTCAAGTAAAATTGTATTTCCAAAGTATATTCTATTTAAAATACCTAAACCTGGGGCACCTGTGTGGTTCAGTCATTAAGCATCTGCCTTCGGCTCAGGTCATGATCCCAGGGTCCTGGGATCGAGCCCCGCATCAGGCTCCCTGCTTGGTGGGAAGCCTTCTTCTCCCTCTCCCACTCCCCCTGCTTGTGTTCCTGCTCTCACTATCTCTCTCTCTCTGTCAAATAAATAAACAAAAATCTTAAAATAAAATAAAATACCTAAACATTTATATTTTAAATTCAAAATATATTTTGAATAGTTTTAAAATTCAAATATAGGGGCACCTGGGTGGCTCAGTCATTAAGCGTCTGCCTTTGGCTCAGGTCATGATCCCAGGGTCCTGGGATCAAGCCCCGCATCAGGCTCTCTGCTCAGCAGGAAGCCTGCTTCTTCCTCTCCCACTCCCCCTGCTTGTGTTCCCTCTCTCGCTGTGTCTCTCTCTGTCAAATAAATAAATAAAATCTTTAAAAAATAATAAATAAAAAATAAAATAAAATAAAAAATAAAATTCAAATATAGAATATTTTGAATAAACTCATAAATATTTCTTTAATATCTCAAAGTTTCTCAAATTTTTCATGCTGGTACATTATAAAACCTCTGTAAAAATATTCAGATAAGGATTCTAACACCAATATATTGAGAGGGAAACTGAAGGAAAGAAGAATTAAAGTTTTTCACTAAAATCCATGGAATCACCTGAAGAGCTTTGAAAAATGTCTTATTATTATATTTAGAGATTCCAGTTTAATATTTCCTCTCTTAGGGCAGGATACTGTTTGTTTATTTATTTAAATAATGAATGGTTAGCTCTAATTTATTAATTCATCTAATTTATAGTGTTGTCCACTATATTGTTCTAACTCCTTCATTAGAAGTATAAGTATCTCTGTATGTATTTACACTGTGAAAAATTAAATAATCATAGTGTATTATTTTCTAGGACTGCCATTAAAAATCTCACAGACTGGATTACTTAAACAGGAATCTATTTTCTCACACTTCTGGGGGCTGGAAGCCCAAGATCTACACATAGACCGGTTGGTTTCTTTTAAGATATCTTTCCTTTACTTACTGATAGCCATCTTCCCTCTATGTCTTCACATTTTCTTCCCTCTATGTATGTCTGTGTCCTATTTTTTCTTGTAAGACTCAAGTCATTGGACTAGGTACCACTCAAATGATATCATTTTATTCTAATTACCACGTTAAAGGTCCTATCTTCAACTATGGTCACATTCTGGAGTACTGGGCTTAGACTTCAACATATAAATTTTAAGGGGACATAATTTAGGCCATAACACATAGTTTATGTTAAAACAGCATTATAATAACCTATTTTGTAATATTTACTTTCTTCTTCATTTTTGAGATCAATTTGGTTAGTAACCTGATGTTCAGACCATCTAAATAATAAAGTATGTCTTGATGTTCAGACCATCTAAATAATATATTAAAGTATGTCTTTTTTAATTTGATATTTCCCCTTGCCAGTGTAAATTATATGATTCTCTTATTTTCTTTAATAAGCTCTGCTTTATCTGAACCTTGTGATGAAACAGTTGGTAAGAAACATAAAAGTGTGTTACATTTATGTTAAGTAGTCAACACTAACTTTGAAATAATATTTCAATTAAATACCCAGGGAAGGGAATTTTTATTTTCACACACTCTAATTAACATTAGAATTGTGTCTACATGGCATATTAGCTATCGGGTGTTAATGATTGAATAATCATTCATTCATTTTTTTCATTCAATGGTTATTTCCTAAATATCTGGTTTTGGTTCAATATATTATATTTGGTAATATAAGAGTTATCAAAGAAGTTTTATATAGCAACCCTGCTTTCAAGAAGCTTACTTAATGAAAGGAGAAGAAAACTAATGTTAACCTGAGACTAAAATAATAGTGTCAGAACAGAAGAGTTTGTTTTATTTTTTTCCCTTCGATATTTCCCAAAATCTCCCTCCCCTAAACCTTGGGAAAAAAGGATATGTGAAAAATAAAAGGAAAGATGGAGAAGGTAAAAGAGGACAGGCACTCCCCCTAGAGTGATGTGATCATTTCAAACCCATGGTACCAAAAAATAACCAAGCTGTTATTCATTCATTTACCTCAAGTAAGTGAATGCCTATGTAATGCAAACTGTACAAACAAGTCCTGATACATTCATAAAATAGTAATCTCCATGTGACAAAGATCAAAAATAAAACACATTTCTCAATGGATGTTAATATTAAACCTCACAATAAAAGAAATTTGAATAAGAATAAAATTTTGCAGACAAAATTTATACTAAACAAGTATAAAACAATAAAAAATTGTTCAAATTTCTGTTGTCCCTTATAAAAAAGAAAAATCATTTGTGTTATCTTTCATCCAATTTAATATTTCCAACTCATTTGGAGCCCATATATGTCTCCATGCTCACAGTGACACTATAGGATTTTAATATTTATTCTTTGTCTCTTTTCTGGCTTCTCTTCTTTGTCAGTCAACTTGTTGGTTATGTCTCTTGATATAAAAAGGCTACCTGAACTAATAAAAAAATTAGTAAAGTCGCATAACACACAAACTAACACACACACACACACACACACACCAGCTTTGTTTATTTATGCTAACAATGAACAATGTGAAAAGAAAGTTGAGAAAACAATTTCATTTATGATCAAAAGAATAAAATATATAGAAATAAACAATCAAAAAGGTGAAAGACTTGTAAGTTAAAACTATAAAATGTTGCTAAAACAAATTAAATCAGATCTAAATAAATGAAAACCTATCCCATGTTCATGGATAGGAAGAGTTAACTTTGTTAAGATGTCAATACTACATCCCCAGTGTACCTATTCCACAAAATCCCTATCAAAATTGCAACAGCATTTTTCACAGAAATGGAAAATCAAATCCTCAAATATATGTGAAATTGAAAGAAGTCCAGAGTAGCCAAAACAATATTGGAAAGGAAGAATAATGTTGGAGGACTCTCACTTCCTGATTTTGACATATACTACAAAGCTACAGTAATTAAAACAGCATGGTGCTTTCATAAGAACAGACATACACAACAATGGAGTATATTAAAAAGTCAGGAAATAAATCTTCATACAGTCAACTGATTTTTAATAAGGTACCAAGAAATCAGAGACTCAACTCAAACAGATATTTGTATATACATATTCACAGCAGCATTATTCACAATAGGAAAAAGGTGAAAGCAACCCAGAAACCTGAGTGTTCATTGAAAGATGAATGGATAACCAAAATATAGTATATACATAAAATGGATTATTGAGCTTGAAAAAGAAAGGAAATTCTGACACATGTTACAACATGGATAAACTTTAAAGACACTAAGTAAAATAAACCAGTTACAGAAGGGCAATGTTGAATGATTCTACTTATATGAAGAACCTAAAAGAGTCAAATTCATAAAGACAGAAAGTAGAATGGTAGTTTCCAGAGGCCTGGGTAGTGTGTATAATGCTTACAGAGTTTCATTTGGGAAAGATCAGATAGTTTTGGAGAAGGGTGGTGATGATAGTTACACAACAATGTGAAAGTACTTAGTGTGACAGAACTGTACACTTGAAAATGGCAATAAATAAAGCACTTCTAGGTAGATGGTGGAGTAGGAGGATCCTGAGCTTACCTCATCTCACAGACACAATAAGATAGTACCTACATCTGTAAAATTAACTCTGAAACTGGCCTGAAGACTAGCAAAACAGACTTTCCACAATTATACAGAGGATGCCACATCAAAAAAGTGTAGGAGAGGTGAAGACATGGTTGGAAACCTGTATCTCCCACTCCCCTCCACATTTTGTCCATCCCCCAACTCCCCTTCCTTCTGGCAGCTATCAATTTGTTCTCTGTATTTACAGGTCTGATTCTGCTTTTTTGTTTATTCATGTTTTATATGAATCAAATTATATGGTATTTTTCTTTCTCAATTTGACTTAATTCACTAGCATAATAACCTCTAGGTCCATCTATGTTGTCTCAAATGGCATGATATCAGCCTTTTCTATGGCTGTGTAATATACCATTGTATGTATGTAGCACATTTTTCTTATCCATTTGCCTATTGATGGACTCTTAGATGCTTCCATATCTTAGCTAATGGAAATAATGCTGCATTAAACATAAGGGTGCATATAACTTTTCAATTAGTGTTTTTGCTTTCTTTGGGGAAATAGTACTAGAATAGTTGTATCATATCATAATTCTATTTTCAATTTTTTTGAAGAACCCCATACAGTTTTGCATAGTGGCTGTACCAATTTATATTCCCACCAACAAACTATAGTAATCAAAACAGTATGGTACAGGCACAAAAATAGACACATAGATCAATAGAACGGAATAAAGATCCCATAAACAAACCCATGCTTCTACGGTCAATTAATGTATGACAGAAAAGGGAAGAATATACAATGGAGAAAAGACAGTCTCTCCAATAAATGGCACTGGGAATACCAGATAGCTTCATGTAAAAGGATAAAAATGGACAACATTCTAACACCATACACGAAATAAACTCAAAATTGATTAAAACCTAAATGTGAGACCTGAAATTAAAAAAATCATGTAAGAGACCACAGGCAGTAATTTATCTGAGATTGGCCATAGCAACATTTTTCTAGGTTATCTCCCAAGGCAAAGGAAAGAAAAGCAAAATAAAGTATTGGGACTACATCATGATAAAAAGCTTTTTCATAGCACAAGAAACAATCAACAAAATAAAAAGGCAACTGCTGAATAGAAGATAGTGATATATCTGATAAAAGGGTTAATGTCCAAATTTTATAAATAACTTATACAACTCAAAACCCCCCAAAAGCAGAGTCTTATTTAAAAATGGGCAGAGGAGGGGTGCCTGGATGGCTCAGTTGGTTAAGCATCTGACTCTTGATTTTGGCTCAGGTCAAGATCTTGGGGTGGTGAGATTGAGCCCCATGTCACTTAAGATTATCTCTCTCCCTCTCCCTTTACCCCTCCACCCTTCTCTCCCTCTTAAAAAAAAAATGGGCAGAGGACCTGAATAAACATGTTTCCAAAGAAAACATACAGATATCCAACAGACATATGAAAAGATGCTCAACATCACTTATCATCAAGGAAATGCAAATCTTTATCACTACTTTTTTGCCATTTTAATTATTATGTGTCTCGAGGTGGACCTTCTTTGGTTAATTTTGTTGGGAGACTCTGTGCCTCCTGTTTCTGAACATCTGTTTCTTCCCCAGATTAGGAACGTTTTCAGCTATTTTTTCTTCAAATAAATTTTCTGTCCTCTTCTCTCTCTCTTCTCCTTCTGGTATCATATAATGTGAATGTTACTACATTTGATGATGTCACTGTTATTACATTTGATGTCATTACATTTGATGCTATTACGTTTGATGATGATGAGTTCTTTTAAACTATTCTCATTTTTTTATTATTATTTTTCTTTTTTGTTGTTTAGCTTGGTTGCTTTCCATTTACCTGTCTTCCATATAGCTGATACACTCTTCTGCCTGCTCTACTCTATTAATTCCCTCTTGTGTGTTTTTTAATTTCAGTTATTGATTTTTCATCTCTAGGTCTTTTTTTATATATTTTCTTTGTTGAATGGCTCACTGAGATCCTCCACTCTTTTCTCAAGTCCAGCGAGTATTTTTATGACCATTACTTTGAATTATTTGTCAGGAATATTGATTATCTCCATATCATTTAGCTGTTTTGCTGTGGTTTTGTCTTGTTCTTTCATTTGAGATGTATTCCTCTGTCTCATTTTGTCTAACTCTCTGTGTTTGTTTCTATGTAGTAAGAAAGTTAGCTATGTCTCCTGATCTTGAAAGTAGGGGCATTATGAGGAGGTCCTGTGGTAACCTGTAGCACAATGACCCCCATTCACCAAAACCAGGCATTCTAGGAGTGTCTCCTATGTGTGCAGGGGTGTGCCCTACTGTTGTGGCTGAGCCACATTTGCTTTTAGTCCATTTGGGTGTTATGGCCCACCTGGCCAGTTGTGGGCACACCAGGCAGGGTTTGGTTCCTACGCTGTTAAGAGGCCAGTCTGGGAACACAGCAGTCTTGTAGTTGGGTGGTGTCAACAGTCAGACAAGATACCTGCCCTTATCTAATATGCTGGGGCTGCAATTGCACTGATCTGCAGGGTGCTCTCCCTGCATTATCCCCTGAGAGACTTTTATTGTGGGCAGGGCCTGTAATCAGACCAGATGTCTGGCCCAATTCCAGGACTGATTGATAGGGCACTCTCTGTATTGCCAGCTATAAGCTTTGGCTATTGGGATTTCAGGTGCAGTGGTGTGTGGTTATCTTCCCCTATCCACAGGGAAGGAGTCATTTTAGAGTGGTGCAGGTCCATGCTGGGGTTGCTTACAGGGTATATTGGTGCATGAGATGCTTTGTAGGAATGCCTCCAAGTGGAGTATGTTTGATTGTGCAGATCCACTGGACAGTGAGGGTGCAAAATGTGCAGTGCTGGCAAGATAGGTGGAGAGTGTTTGTGCTGGTTCCTTCAAGTGTCTGACAATCTAGGCCAGGGGGAAGGGAGAGAAATGGCACCTGCCCTGCCAGCACTTTGTTCTTGGAGAAGTCTCCTAAAGATCCCTGTCCCTCCAGGGGACATTTTGCAATTAATAAATATATTTTCTTCAATATACCCCAGGTGTTTTTTCAAACTTCTGCTTCCATGCTATATCTCAGAGAAGTTTTTGTTATGCTGCCTTCTTAAGGGTAGGGATTGAGTTGCCTAATAGCCTTCCAGCTCTCCTAAACCCATTAATTTTTAAAGTGTCAGAAGTTAATCCCAGCTAATTATAAAAATTTATGAAGTTAAGCCTCACTGGTTCTGAAAGCCAAATGCTATGGGGACTCATCTTCCCAGTGTGGGACCTGAGTCTGGGGTTCCTGATGTAGGGTCTGATCCTCTCGTTTTTCTGTGCTCTTGGTGTCCCTTCTATTTTTGGTTAGTCTTGCTGGGGAATTTGGTTCCCAACCACATCTCTACCCCTCCTACCCTTTTTGATGTGGCCTCCTCTCTATGATTAATTGTAGAAAGTCTGTTCTGCCAGTCTTCAAATCATTATCAGAGTTAGTTACACTGATATGGCAGTTATCTTAATGTGTTCATGGAATGAGGTGGGCTCAAGATCTTCCTACTCTGCCATATTCCCAGAACTCTCCTATTTTGTTTTATTTTTGATAGTAGTCACCCTAATAGTTGTGATATAACAACACGTTGTCACTTTTATTTGCATTTTTCTGAGATTGATGTTGAGCATAATTTCCTAGGCTTCCTGGCCATTTATATATCATCTTTTGGGAAATGTTTATTCAAGTCCTTTGCCAATTTTTAAACTGTGTTGTTGTTGTTGTTGTTTTTAGTTGTAGAAATTATCTAGTTTCCGCAAGACTATTTGTTGAAGAGATAGCCCTTTCCCCATTAAATGGTCTTGGCACCCTTGAGATCAATTGACAAAATACACAAGAGTTTATTTCTGGAATCTCTACTCTATTCCATTGGTCTACATGTCTGACTTCATGCATGTAATACACTTTTTTGATTACTGTGGCATTGTAGTTTTTGAAATCAGGCAGTGTGACATTTTTAACATTGTTCTTATTTTCCAAAATTGTTTTGGCTGTTCAGGATCTCAATAGTCCATGTGAGTTTTAGAATGATTTCTTAAAAATATTTTTAGACTCTAAGAAACAAACTGAGGGTTTTAGAGGGGAGGAGGTGGAGGATGGGCTAGCTCAGTGATGGGTATTAAGGAGGGCATGCATTGCATGGAGCACTGGGTGTTTTACGCAATCAATGAATCATGGAACACTACATCAAAAACTAATGATGTACTATATGGTGACTAACATAATATAATAAAAAAATATTTTTGCAAAAACAGTCATTGAATGCTGATAGGGATTGTCTTGAGTCTGTAGATTGCTTTGGGTAGAAAAAGCCTATTAACAATATTAAGTCTTTTAACCCATGAACATGGATGACTTCCATTTTGTGTCTTGTTTAATTTCTTTCAGCAATAATTTGTAGTTTTCAGTGTACAAGTCTTTCAATTCCTTGATAAGTTTTATTCCTAAGCATTTTATTATTTTTGATGCTTTTATAAATGGAATTTTTCTTTATTTACTTTCCCAATTATTCAGTATTAATGTATAGAAGCCTGACTTTTGTGTGTTAACTTGTATACTACAACTTTGACAAGCTATTTTATTAGTTGTAAACAGGTTTTTGTGAAATATCTAGAGTTTTGATTATGCAAGCTATGAAAAAGAGATAATTTTACCTCTTCCTTTCCAATTTTGATGCCTTTTATTTATTTGTTCCTTAATTGTTCTTACTAGGAATTCCATTATGGTATTGAATAGAAGTATTGAGACAAGGCATCCTTGCCTTGTTCTGAACTTAGAGGAAATATTTCAGTCTTTCACTATTGAGTATGATGGTAACTGTATGGTCTTTATTATATTGAGGTACTTTCTTTTTATTCCTAGTTTGTTGAATGTTTTTATTATAAAAAGGTATTGAATATTGTCAAATACAGTTTTCTGCATCAATTGAGATGATGATGAGATTTTTGTCCTTCATTCTGTTAATATGGTGTATTTCATGGGGCATGTGGGTGGCTCAGTTAAGCATCTGCCCTCAGCTCAGGTCATGATTCCAGGGTCCTGGGGGAGTGGCAAAGATTGTGGAGGAGTAAGGGACGCTATTTCAACTGGTCCCCTGAATAGAGCTGGATAGCTACAGACCACTCTGAACACCCACAAAATCAGCCTGGGATGTAAGAAGATATATCTGGTTCTCTACAAACAGAATATACCCAGGGTTTGGTTTCAAGGTATGAAGTGGGGAGCCGTGATTCTGTGGGCAGATATCAGAAGATAAATGGAAGGGGAAGGGAGCTGCCATAAGCACTTGAGCCAGGAGGGGTGAAATAACACAGGAGCACAAAAGCCTCCCATGCTGGGGACTGGGCACAAACTTGCAAACTGGTAGGGGCAGGGAAAGGACTTTAGGACAGCCCCCTGACTGAAACCTGGAGCTGTGGAGGCACGCTTGCTTGGTTTTAGAAGCACAAAGGGCAGAAACGGGCCTGGGCATGGAAGTGAGGGCTGGGAGTGCTGCTGTGGGGCACAACCCAGGATGCTGAGGTTTTAGCAGCATAGACAGAAATGGAGACAGTGTGGCCTGGAGAGCTCACTAAAGAATAGACTGCAATCTCTCTGTTCTGAGGCAGAGGTTTGGAAACGGTGACTTCTGCTCTGACTCTCAGAAGAGACGGGGAAAGCTGCAAGGGAAAGCCGACAGAGAACAAAAGTCCCAAAAAACCGGTTTTCACTGAGCCCATCCCCTGCCACAGGGGCAGGGCAACTCTGCCCAAACAGGGTTGCCTGAGTAACAGTACAGCAGACCCCTCGCCCAGAAGACAGGATGGAAGAACAAGTGGCCGACAACCCTAAGGTCCCTATAAAACAGGTGACTCTTGTTTTGGTTGTGGTCAATAATTTGGACTCTGTACATTCCCCCAACCACCCCTCAACAGAATGACTAGGAGGAAGAACCCCCAAAACAGGAAAGACTCAGAGACTGTGACTTTGGCCACAGAACAAATGGATATAGATATAAGCAAGATGTCAGAAATACACTTCAGCATAACAGTTATGAAGATGATTACTAGAATAGAGAAATCAATTAATGGCAACATAGAGTCTCTAAGGGCAGAAATGAGAGCTGATCTAGCAGAACTTAAAAATGCTACCAATGAGATCCAATCTAATCTAGATACTCTAACAGCTAGAGTAAATGAGGCAGAAGTACGAATTAGTGAGCTAGAAGATAAACTGATAGAAAAGAAGGAACATGAGGAAGCCGGGAAAAAACAGCTTAAAATCCATGAAAACAGAATTAGAGAAAAAAGTGAGGCCATGAAACATTTCAATGTCAGAATTATTGGGATCCCTGAGGGGGTGGAGAGAGAGAGAGGACTAGAAGATATATTTGAGCAAATTGTAGCTGAGAACTTCCCTAATCTGGGGAATGAAACAAGCATTTGTGTCCTAGAAGCAGAGAGGACCCCTCGCAAGATCAAGGAGAACAGACCAACATCCCACATGTAATAGAAAAATTTGCAAATCTTAGAACCAAGGAAACCATCTTAAGGGCAGGTAGGGGGAAGAGATTCCTTATGTACAGAGGGAAGAACATCAGAATAACGTCAGACCTGTCCACAGAGACCTGGCAAACCAGAAAGGGCTAGCAAGATACATTCAGGGTACTAAATGAGAAGAACATGCAGCCAAGAATACTTCATCCAGCAAGGCTCTCATTTAGAATGGATGGAGAGATGCAGATCTTCCACGACCAACAGAAGCTGAAAGAATATGTGACCACTAAGCCAGCCCTGCAAGAAATATTAAGGGGGGTTCTATAAAAAAAAAAAAAAAAAAAAGACCCTGAGTGCTATAGAACAGAAATTTACAGAGACAATCTATAGAAACAAGGACTTCACAGGCAACATGTTGACAATATAATCATATCTTTCAATAATCACTCTCAACATGAATGGCCTAAATGCTCCCCTAAAACGGCACAAGGTTGCAGATTGGATAAAAAGACAGAACCCATCCATATGCTGTCTACACAGGACTCATTTTGAACCTAAAGATACATCCAGACTGAAAGTGAAGGGATGGAGATCAATCTTTGATGCCAACGGACCTCAAAAGAAAGCTGGGGTAGCAATTCTCATATCAAACAAATTATATTTTAAGCTAAAGAATGTAGTTAGAGACACAGAAGGACACTATATCATACTTAAAGGGTCTATCCAACAAGAAGATCTAACAATTGTAAATATCTACGCCCCCAACATGGAAGCTGCCAACTACATAAACCAACTGTTAACCAAAATAAAGAGACATATATTGCTTCTCAATCTTTTGGCTAAGATCAAGTGCAAAATAAAGAGACATATTGATAAGAATATGTTAATTGTAGGAGACCTCAACACTCCATTCTCAGCAATAGATAGATCATTTAAGCAGAAAATCAACAAGGAAACAAGAGCTTTGAAAGACACACTGGACCAGATGGACCTCATAGAACATTCAACATTCCACCCTAAAACAACAGAATACTCATTCTTTTTGAGTGCAAATGGAACCTTCTCCAGAATAGACCACATGCTGGGTCACAAATCAGGTCTCAACCGATACCAAAAGAGTAAGATTATTCCCTGCATATTCTCAGACCACAATGCTTTAAAACTGAAACTCAATCACAAGAAAAAATTTGGAAGAAATTCAAACATTTGGAAGCTAAAGACCACTCTGCTGAACAATGTTTGGGTCCACCAGGAAATCAAAGAAGAACTTAAACAGTTCATGGAAACCAATGAGAATGAAAATACATTGGTCCAAAACCTATGGGATACTGCAAAGGCGGTCCTAGGGCAGAAATACATAGCCATCCAAGCCTCACTCAAAAAAATAGAAAAATCCCAGGGCACCTGGGTGGCTCAGTTGGTTAAGTGGCTGCTTTCGGCTCAGGTCATGATCCTGGAGTCCCTGGATCGAGTCCCGCATTGGGCTCCCTGCTCGGCAGGGAGCCTGCTTCTCCCTCTGACCCTCCCCCCTCTCATGTGCTCTCTCTCTCTAATTCTCTCTGTCTCAAATAAATAAATAAAATCTTAAAAAATAAAAAAAATTTAAAAAAAGAAAGAAAAAAAATAGAAAAATCCTGAATTCAACAACTAACTCTACACCTTAAAGAACTGGAGAAAAAACAACAAATGATGCCTAAGCCATGCATTAGAAAAGAAATAATTAAGATTAGAGCAGATATCAATGAATTAGAAACTAGAAATACAGTAGATCAGATCAACAAAACTAGAAGCTGGTTCTTTGAAAGAATTAATAAGATCGATAAACCACTGGCCAGACTTATCCAAAAGAAAAGAGAAAGGACCCAAATTAATAAAATTATGAATGAAAGGGGGAGATCTTGACTAACACCAAGGAAATAGAAACAATTATTAGAAATTCTTATCAACAACTATATGCCAATAAACTGAGCATTCTGGATGAAATGGATGCTTTCCTGGAAACCTATAAGCTGCCAAGACTGAAACAGGAAGAAATTGACAACCTGAATAGGCCAATAACCAGTAACAATATTGAAGCAGTGATCAAAACCTCCCAAAACTAAGAGTCCAGGGCCTGATGAATTCCCTGGGGCATTCTACCAAACATTCAAAGAAGAAATAATACCTATTCTCCTGAAATTGTATCAAAAAATAGAAACAGAAGGAAAACTTCCAGACTCATTCTATGAGGCCAGCATTACCTTAATCCCCAAACCAAGCAAAGACCCCATCAAAAAGGAGAATTTCAGACTGATATCCCTGATGCATATGGATTCCAAAATTCTCAACAAAATCCTAGCTAATAGGATCCAACACTACATTAAAAGGATCATCCACCATGACCAAGTGGGATTTATCCTCGGGATGCAAGAGTGGTTCAACATTCACAAATCAATCAATGCAATAGAACACATTAATAAGAGGAGAAAGAAGAACCATATGGTCTTCTCAATTGATGCAGAAGAAGCATTTGACAAAATACAGCATCCTTTCCTGATTAAAACTATTTAGAGTATAGGGATAGAGGGAATATTTCTCAATTTCATAAAATCCATCTATGAAAAACCCATGGTGACTATCATCCTCAATGAGGAAAAGCTGAGAGCCTTTCCCTAAAGGTCAGGAACATGACAAGGATGCCCACTCTCACCACTATTGTTCAACATAGTACTAGAAGTCCTAACAACAGCAATCAGACAACAACAAGAAATAAAAAGGTATTCAAATTGGCAAAGAAGAAGTCAAACTCTCTCTCTTCACAGATGACATGATACTTTATGTGGAAAACCCAAAAGATTCCATCCCCAAATTACTAGAACTCATACAGCAATTCAGTAATGTGGCAGGATACAAAAATCAATGCACAGAAATCAGTTGCTTTCTTATACACTAATAATATAACTGTAAAAAGAGAAATTAGAGAATCAATTCCAATTACAAAGGCACCAAAAACCAGAAGATACCTTGGAATAAACCTAACCAAAGAGGTAAAGGATCTATACTCTAGGAACTACAGAACACTCAGGAAAGAAACTGAAGAAGACACAAAAAGATGGAAAAACATTCTGTGCTCATGGATTGGAAGAATAAATATTGTTAAATGTCGGGGCGCCTGGGTGGCTCAGTTGGTTAAGCGACTGCCTTCGGCTCAGGTCATGATCCTGGAGTCCCTGGATCGAGTCCCGCATCGGGCTGCCTGCTCGGCAGGGAGTCTGCTTCTCCCTCTCCCACTCCCCCGCTTGTGCTCCCTCTCTCACTGTGTCTTTCTCTGTCAAATAAATAAATAAAATCTTTGGAAGGCAGCTATGCTCACCACTATACCACCAACGCAAATAAATAAAATCTTTAAAAAAATATATTGTTAAAATGTCTATGCTGCTCAGAGCAGTCTAAACCTTCAATGCCATCCTGATAAAATTACCAATGGCATTTTTCAAAGTGCTGGAATAAACAATCCTAAAACTTGTATGGAATCAGAAAGGACCCCAAATTGTCAAGGAAGTGTTGAAAAAGAAAAACAAACCTGGGAGCATCATGTTGCCTGATTTCAAGCTACATTAGAAAGCTGTGATCACCAAGACAGCATGGTACTGGCATAAAAACAGACATATAGATCAATGGAACAGAATAGAGAGCCCAGATATGGCCCCTCAACTCTATGGTCAACTAATCTTCAACAAAGCAGGAGAATAATATACAATGGAACAAAGTCTCTTCAATAAATGGTGCTTGGAAAATTGGACAGCTATATACAGAAGAATGAAACTTCACCATTCTCTTACACCATACACAAAGATAAACTCAAAATGGATGAAAGACCTAAATGTGAGACAAGAATCAATCAAAATCCTAGAGGAGAACATAGGCAGTAACCTCTTCTACCTCAGCCACAACAACTTCTTTCAAGACATATCTACAAAGGCAAGGGAAACAAAAGCGAAAATGAACTTTTGGGACTTCATCAAGATAAAAAGTTTCTGCACAGCAAAGGGAAACAGTCAACAAAACAAAGAGGTAACCCACAGAATGGGAGAAGATTTTTAAAATGATACTACAAAGGGCTGATAGCCAAGATGTATAAAGAACTTCTCAAACTCAACACCCAAAAAACAAATAAGTTAAAAAATGGGCAGAAGACATGAACAGACACTTCTCCAAAGAAGACATACAAATGGCTAACAGACACATGAAAACATGTTCAACATCATTAGCCATCAGGGAAATTCAAATCAAAACCATATTGAGATACCACCTTACACCAGTTAGTATGGCAAAAATTGACAAGGCAAGAAACAACAAATGTTGGAGAGGTTGTGGAGAAAGGGGAACCCTCTTACACTGTTGGTGGGAATGCAAGTTGGTACAGCCACTTTGGAAAACAGTGTGGAGATTCCTCAAAAAATTAAAAATAGAGCTACCCTAGGACCCAGGATTGCACTCCTGGGTATTTACCCCAAAGACACAGATGTAGTGAGAAAAAGGACCATATGCACTGCAATGTTCATACACTTGATCTTAGCCAAAAGGCCAAGTTCATAGCAGCAATGTCCACAATAGCCAAACTGTGGAAATAGCTGAGATGCCCTTCAACATTCAGATGTGGTCCATATATACAATGGAATATTACTCAGCCATCAGAAAGGATGAATAGCCAACTTTTACATCAACATGGATGGGACTGGAGGAGATTATGCTAAGTGAAATAAGTCAAACAGAGAAAGACAATTATGAAATGGTTTCACTTATTTGTGGAACATAAGGAATAGTATGGAGGACATTAGGCGAAGGAGGGGAAAATGAAGGGGGGTAATCGGAGGGGGAGATGAACCATGAGAGACTATGGACTTTGAGAAACAATTGAGGGTTTTAGGGAGGAGGGTGGTGGTGGGATGAGTATTAAGGAGGGCATGTATTGCATGGAGCACTGGGTGTTATACGCAATGAATCATGGGACACTACATCAAAAACTAATGATGTAATGTATGGTGGTTAACATAACATAATAAAATAAAATAATGTAAAAAATAAGACTAATCATGTACTGTATGGTGACTAACATAACATAAAAAAAATAGAATATTTCAATTCCAGGATAATTCATTACTCATTTCTAAGAAATAATTGGGACACAATGTAAATTCCTCAATAGCCAAGATATGTACATAATTAAAGCATGTAGTTAAATGAATATATATATAAATTCTCTCTAAAAAAAAAAATGATCCCAGAGTCCTGTGATCAAGCCCCACATTGGGCTCCCTGTTGAGCCTGCTTCTCCCTCTCCATCTGCCTGCTGCTCCCACTGCTTGTACACTCTGTCAAATTAAAAAAATCTAAAAAAAAAAAAAATATGGTGTATTTCATTGATTGATTTTCCATATGTTTATCCACGCTTGGATTCCAGGAACAACTCCCATTCTTTAATAGTATATAATCCCTTTAATGTGGTGTTGAATTCAGTTTGCCAGGATTCTGTTGGCAATTTTTGCATCGGTAGTAGTCATGGATATTGGTCTATAGTTTTCTTGTAGTCTTTGTCTGGCTTTGGCATCAGAATAATGCTGGCCTTATAGATTGAGCTTAGTAGTTTTCCTCCTCTTTAATTATTTAAAGAGTTTCAGAAATATTTATATTATTTCTTCTTTAAATATGTGATGGAATTCTCCAGTGAAACTATATGGTCCTGCAATTTTCTCTTTTGGGAGCCTTTTTAAAAAAAATTTTGATCCAATCTCCTTACTCATAATTAGTCTGTTCAGCTTTTCTATGTCTTCATGATTCTGTGTTGGTAGATTGAACATTGCTAGGACTTCATCCATTTTTTCCTAAGTTATCCAATTTGTTGGCATAAAATGCTTCATTGTATTCTCTTATAATCCTTTTTATTTCTGTGTCATCAGTTTTAATTTCTCCACATTCACTTCTGATTTTACTTATTTGAATCTTTTCTCCTTCTTATCAGTTAATTTATTTAAATACATCAATTTTATTGTTCTTTTCAAAAAATTAACTGTTTCATTCATTTTTTTCTATTGTTTTCTAATCCCTATTTTATTTCTGCTCTAATCTTTATTATTTCCTTCCTTCTATTAGCCTGACTGTAGTTGTTTCTCCTTTTTCTAGTTTCAGGAGGTATAAAGTAGGTTGTGGTTTCTCTTCTTTAACGTATTCATTTACAGATATAAATGTCACTCTTAGGACTACTTTCAATATATCCTATAAGTTTTGGTATGTTGTCTTTAAGTTTCCATTTGTCTCAAGGTATTTTCCAATTCCCCTTCTCATATTGCTTTCCAGTTTCATTCTTTTGTGATCAGAAAAAGATTATTTGTATAATTTCTTTTATTAAAAAAATGAGGCTTTTTTGTGGCCTCACATGTCTATCCTGGAGAATGTTGCATGTGCACTTGAGGAGAATGTATATTCTGCTGTTATTGGGTATTCTGTATATCTGTTGAGTCTCTTTGGTCTATAGTGTTATTCAAGTCCTTTGTCAATTTATCTTCTGTCTAGTTATTCTATCCATTACTGAAAATTGGGTATGGAGTTTTCCTATTATTATTGTATTGCTATTTCTCCATTCATATCTGTCAATATTTGTTTTATATATTTAGGTGCCCTGATGTTGAGTATATATATTTATAACTATTATATCACTTAACCTCAATTACCTCTGTAAAGGCCTTATCTCCAAATACAGTCTCATTGTGAGATATTGGATGTTAGATCTTCAACATATGAATGGAGGGGGTAAGCACAACCCACTCCTCAATGTTCAACTGATGTTTCTGACTGATCCAAAAGTTACAGACTATAATTTTTTTTGTCATATATAGAAGTTATATTCAGTGATATTTTACCAAGAAATTTCTTCCTTTATCTTTATTATTCTTGTTTCTGTAATAAAAATAACTGTTATTGCTTGAAAGTTTCAATTCTCTACTTAATCCCTAAACCTAGTAAAATTTTGAGAATATAGGATATGGTTTCTTCCTTCAAAGTATAAGGATCATTGAATGCTGTACAAAATAAAGTGGTTCTGCCACTTCAGTGTATGAAGACAATATGTTGTTGTTTATTGTTACACTAATTACTAATTCCTTTAAAAAACTTCAATATAGTATATAAATGTGTTCAAGCTAGTATGATTCAAGAATAGATTTCCATAGTAACAATACTTGCTCATTAGCCATAGAAGGTTCAGCCATGAAGCTAACACTTGAAAATATCTAAAGAATGTTGAATTATCAACCTAAATGATAAATACCTCTGTATCCTACTTGCTTTCTGAAGGCCTTGTCAGCCACTATATAGCCAACAACCAGAAATATTAGCTAGGGTAATGTGTATATAAAATAAGAGTTCAAAGACTCACTGAGAATTTTTTTCATTGTGAATTTTTCCAAACACCAGGGTCATTCTATAATAGTAGTACTTTCTTCTCATAAAATAGCTACATTAAATTGTGAATACTCTTTGAAGGCATCATTTTACTTTCATTGCTTTAAAAATTATATGAAAAAAATGCTTTCTTTTATCACTTTTCTTTAAAGACAAAACCACCACTCAGAATTCTAGAATATGAAGTAGGGGCACATTTTTAAATTTTCATGGTGTACCTGAATATTAACCATTTACAGATTTTTATTAAGTTACTAGGGAAACAAGAATAGCCCATGAAATTTTGAGTTTACTTCAGTAAGCTAAACATTATAGTTGTGTACTTCAGTTAAACTGTACAGTTAGTCCTTCACAGACACTTATTTAATTGTTATGATATGTACTTACATGATTATGTGTGTCTGAGAGGGAAAAACCAGGCTGATAACCAGGAACAGATTACAATACAGATAGAAGAATACTATGTGAACAAATAATGATTATATAGTAAAATTTATATTTAGTATAAATAATGTACTCAAGTGATGAAAAGACTAAAACTAAGATAACAGATGGAGTAAGTTGAGGTTTGTCAACTCTTTCGGAAGTGGTGATGCTCAAAAGTTTCCAATACTGGTTAAGAAAAGTCATGGAATTAAATTACCAGGGAGCAAGAGCGTATTCTAAAAGTGTGTGCTGGTGTGAGCTAAATCTTAGATCTTGAAATTAGAAATGTATGAAATTGTTCAATGGATTGTTTGGTTATAGCAGCAGGCCCTTATATTTTGTGTTAAGATAAATTTGGAGGCTAGCAGTTTGTTGAGGTTTGTTTATTTATTTGTTTTGTGTTTCATCTATGTTTATCAAGGATATTGGCCTATAATTTTCTTTTCCTATAGTTTCTTCAGCTTTGGTATCAGGGTAATTCTGGCCTCATAAAATAAATTTGGGAGTGTTTTCAATTCTTTGAAAGAGTTTGAAAAAAAATGGTATTAATGTTGTTAGAATTCACCCTTAAAACAATGTGGTCCTGGGCTTTTCTTTATTGGGAAGTTTTTGATTATCAGTTCAATCTCCTGCTAGTTATAGATCTATTCATGTTTTCTATTTCTTTATGGCTCAGGTATAAAGTTATGTTGTTTATTTCAGATTTTTCTTCTTTTTTAATATGGGAATTTGTCACTAAAATGTTCCCTCTTAGTACTACTTTCACAGAATCCCATAAGTTTTGGTAAGTTATTTTCATTTTATTTGTCTCAAGATATTAGAAAATACCTTTTGATTTCTTCTTTAATACACTGTTCAAGAATGTATTGTTTTATTCCAATTATTTGTGTATCTTCACGTTTTCATTTTGTTATGGATTTTTTTATTAAGTTAATTTTAATTCCAATATAGTTAGCATAGAGTGTTATATTAGTTTCAGGTGTACAATACAGTGATTCAACAATTCTATACATCATTACTCAGGGCTCATCATGATAAGTGTAATCTTAATCCCCTTCCCCCCTTCCCCCCACCCCCTTCCCTTCTGATATGCTTTATTTATTTATTTATATCTGATATGCTTTATTTTAAGTGAGTACCCTCAGTTAAAGATTTTTTTTTTCAATAAGAACATTTTTTTACTTGACATATACTTTAGAATACATGGTTCTAAAAGATATGTGTGTGTATGTGTGTGTGTATATATATCTCCAGGGGTGCCTGGGTGGCTCAGTCAGTTAAGCATCTGACTTCAGCCCAGGTCATGATCTCAGGGGGCTGGGGTGGGATCAAGCCCTGCATCAGGCTCTACACTCAAAAGGGAGTCTGCTTCTCCTTCTCCCTCTACCCCTACCCCTGCTCATACTCTCTCTCTCTCTCAAATAAATAAATAAAATCTTTTAAAAAATTCCATCCAAGAAAAACAGAATACACATTTTCTTCAAGTACACTCATAAGAATCCCCTGGTTGAATCACATAAAAAGAGACATAACAAATATTACAAATTTAGGAAGACTGAAATCATACCAAGGATATATTCCAACCACAATGGTACAAAACTGAAGATCAATAATAAAACAAAGCTGGAAAATCTACAACCTACAATGTAAATATTAAATTTAAATATGTAAATATTAAGCAACACATTACTGAACAACTAATGGGCCAAGTAAGAAATCAAAAGGCAAATTAAAATATGTCTTAAAACAAAAGAAAAAAGGGGCGCCTGGGTGGCTCAGTCAGTTAAGTGACTGCCTTCGGCTCAGGTCATGATCCTGGAGTCCCGGGATCGAGTCCCGCATCAGGTTCCCTGCTCGGCAGAGAGTCTGCTTCTCCCTCTGACCCTCCTCCCTCTCATGCTCTATCTCATTCTCTCTGTCTCAAATAAATAAATAAAATCTTAAAAAAAAAAAAAGAAAAAAGAAAAAAAACCCACAATATTCCAAAACCTAGGGGATGCAGCAAAAGCAGATGTTACAGTGAAATTTATGCTATAAATGCTCGTATTAAGAAAAAAGTCCAAAAAAAAATTGAACCACAAGTAACTAGAAAAAGAAGAAACATAGCTGAAATTTAGTAGAGGAAGAAAATAACAAAGAAAAATCTGAAATAAATAGAGAGCAAAATAAACAATAACATGACGTTGAAAGTAATGACAAGTTTAAAAAAAATAAACAAAATTACCAGTGCTTTAACTACATTAAGAAAGAAAAGACCCAAAAACCAAAATGAGAAATGGAAGAGAAAATAATACAACATAACCAACCACAGAAATATATAGTGTGTTAACAATTACTATAAACAATTATATACGAACAAATCAGATATCTTAGAAAAAAACACAGATAATTCCAAAAAATGCACAAGGCGTTACAATTGAATCATAAATTTTGAATCCAAGAAACAGGAAATCTTCTCAACCAATAACAAGAATGAAAGTTGAGTTCCATTCCAATGTGATAAGAATAGATACTTGGTAGGATTTGCTAGGTAAATTTGCTAATACTTGGAATCTATCCTGGAGAGTATTCCATGTGTGCTTGAGGAAAATGTATATTCTTTTTTTTTTTTTAAGATTTTATTTATTTATTTGACAGAGACAGCGAGAGCAGGAACACAAGCAGGGGGAGTGGGAGAGGAAGAAGCAGGCTTCCCGCTGAGCAGGGAGCCTGATGTGGGACTCAATCCCAGGACTCTGGGATCATGACCTGAGCCGAAGGCAGCCGCTTAACGACTGAGCCACCCAGGTGCCTGAGGAAAATGTATATTCTGCTGCTGTTGGGTAGAATGTACTATATGTCTGTTAGGTTAATTTGGTCTTTAGGATTATTCAAGCCTACTCTTTTGTTTTAATTTTCTGTGTGGATGTTTCATCCATTATTGAAATTGTGGCATTGAAGTTCCCTGCTTTTATTATATTGCTATGTATTTCTCCCTTAAAGTTATATATATTTAGGTATTCTGATGTTGAGTGTATATATATTTATAATTGGTATATCTCCTTGGTGAATTGTCTCTTTTATCATTACAGAATGTCCCTTTTTGTCTCTTGTGACAGTTTTTGACTTAAGAACTCTTTGGTCTCCCACAAATACAGTCACCATTGCTCTCTTCTGGGTAATAACAAACCAAATTCAACAGTACCTTGAAAATTCATATACCATAAGCCAAGTGGGATTTATGCCTGGGGTGCAAGAATGATTTAACATATACAAATCAATTAATGTGACACACCACATTAATAGAATGAAGGATAAAAATCACATAATTATCTCAGTAGATACAGGAAAACTTTTGACAAAATTCAACACCTTTTCATGGTAAAAACTCTAAAAAAATAGTTAAAGAAAGAATTTACCTCAACATAATAAATGAAAATTCCTCAGCTAATGAAAAACTGAAAGTTTTTCATCTAATATCAGGAACAAGACAAGGATATACTCTCACAACTTCTATTTAATATCGTATCAGAAAGTCCTAGGTAGAACAGTTAGACAAGAAAAAAAGAAAGAAAGGGCAGGACATTTTTTTTTAATTTTATTTTATTAAGTTATGTTAGTCACCATACAATACATCATTAGTTTTTGATGTACTGACCCACGATTCATTGTTTTCATAAAACACCCAGTGCTCCATGCAGTACATGCCCTCCTTAATACCCACCACCGGGCTAACCCATCCCCCCCACACCCCACCCCTCTAAAACCCTCAGTTTGTTTCTCAGAGTCCATAGACTCTCATGGTTCATCTCTCCCTCCGATTTCCACCCCCTTTTCATTTTTCCCTTCCTTTTCCTAATGTCTTCCATGCTATTCCTTATGTTCCATAAATAAGGGAAACTGTATAATTCACTTTCTCTGCTTGACTTATTTCACTTAGCATAATCTCCTCCAGTCCCATCCATGTTGATGTAAAAGTTGGGTATTCACCCTTTCTGATGGCTGAGTAATATTCCATTATATATATGGACCACATCTTCTTTATTCATTCCTCTGTGGAAGGGCATCTCAGCTATTTCCACAGTTTGGCTATTGCAGACATTGCCGCTATGAACTCTGGGGTGCATATGGCCCTTCTTTTCACTACATCTATGTCTTTGGGGTAAATACCCAGGAGTGCAATTGCTGGGTCCTAGGGTAGCTCTATTTTTAAATTTTTGAGGAATCTCCACACTGTTTTCCAAAGTGGCTGTACCAACTTGCATTCCCACCAACCGTGTAAGAGGGTTCCCCATTCTCCACAACTTCTCCAACATTTGTTGTTTCTTTCCCTGTCCATTTTTGCCATTCTAACTGGTGTAAGGTGGTATCTCAATGTGGTTTTGATTTGAATTTCCCTGATGGCTAATGATGATGCATTTTTCATGTGTCTGTTAGCCATTTGTATGTCTTCTTTGGAGAAGTGTCTGTTCATGTCTTCTGCCCATTTTTTGACTTGATTATTTGTTTTCCGGTGTTGAGATTGAGAAGTTCTTGATAGATCTTGGATACCAGCCGTTTATCTATAGTGTCATTTGCAAAGATCTTCTCCCATTCTGTGGGTTGCCTCTTTGTTTTGTTGACTGTTTCCTTTGCTGTGCAGAAGCTTTTTATCTTGATGAAGTCCTGAAAGTTCATTTTTGCTTTTGTTTCACTAGCTTTTGGAGATGTATCTTGAAAGAAGTTTCTGTGGCCAATGTCAAAGAGGTTACTGCCTATGTTCTCCTCTAGGACTTTGATGGATTCCTGCCTCACATTGAGGTCTTTCATCCATTTTGAGTTTATCTTTGTGTATGGTGTTAGAGAATGGTTGAGTTTCATTCTTCTGCATGTGGCTGTCCAATTTTCCAGGCACCATTTATTGAAGAGCCTGTCTTTTTCCCATTGCATGTTTTTTCCTGCTTTGTCAAAGATTATTTGACCATAGAATTGAGGGTCCATATCTGGGTTCTCTATTCTGTTCCATTGGTCTATATGTCTGTTTTTGTGCCAGTACCATGCTGTCTTGGTGATCACCGCTTTGTAATATAGCTACAAATTGGGCAACGTGATGCCCCCAGCTTTGTTTTTCTTTTTCAACATTTCCTTGGCAATTCGGGGTCTTTTCTGTTTCCATACAAATTTTAGGATTGCTTGTTCCAGCACTTTGAAAAATGTCATTGGAACTTTGATCAGGATGGCATTGAAGGTATAGATTGCTCTGGGTAGCATAGACATTTAAACAATCTTTGTTTTTCCGATCCATGAGCATGGAATATTTTTTCATCTTTTGTGTCTTCTTCAATTTCTTTCATGAGTGTTCTGTAGTTCCTAGAGTATAGATCCTTTACCTCTTTGGTTAGGTTTATTCTGAGGTATCTTATGGTTTTTGGTGCTATTGTAAATGGAATCGTTTCTCTAATTTCTCTTTCTACAGTTGCGTTGTTAGTGTATAAGAAAGCAACTGATTTCTGTGCATTGATTTTGTATCCTGCCATATTACTGAATTGCTTTATGAGTTCTAGTGTTTTGGGGGTGGAGTCTTTTGGGTTTTCCACATAAAGTATCATGTCGTCTGTGAAGAGAGAGAGTTTGACTTCTTCTCTGCCAATTTGAGTCCCTTTTATTTCTTGTTGTCTGATTGCTGTTGCTAGGATTTCTAGTACTATGTTGAACAATAGTGGTGAGAGTAGGCATCCTTGACATGTTCCTGATTTTAAGGGAAAGACTCTCAGCTTTTCCCCATTGAGGATGATATTTGCTGTGGGTTTTTCATGGATGGATTTTATGAACTTGAGGAATGTTCCCTCTATCCCTATACTCTGAAGAGTTTTAATCAGGAAAGGATGTTGTATTTTGTCAAATGCTTTTTCTGCATCAATTGAGAGGACCATATGGTTCTTCTCTCTCCTCTTATTAATGTGATCTATCACATTGATTGATTTGTGAATGTTGAACCACCGTTGCATCCCAGGGGTAAATTCCACTTGGTCATGGTGGATGATTCTTTTAATGTAATGTTGGATCCTATTAGCTAGGATTTTGTTGAGGATTTTGGAATCCATATTCATCAGGGATACTGGTCTGAAATTCTCCTTTTTGATGGGGTCTTTGCCTGGTTTGGGATTAAGGTAATGCTGGCCTCATAGAAGAAGTTTGGAAGTTTTCCTTCTGTTTCTATTTTTTGAAACAGATTCAGTAGAATAGGTATTATTTCTTCTTTGAATGTTTGGTAGAATTCTTCAGGGAATCCATCAGGCCCTGGACTCCTGTTTTTTGGGAGGTTTTGGATCACTGTTTCAATCCCGTTACTGGTTATTGGCCTATTCAGGTTGTCAATTTCTTCCTGTTTCAGTCTTGGCAGCTTATAGGTTTCCAGGAAAGCATCCTTTTCATCCAGATTGCTCAGTTTATTGGCATATAGTTGTTGATAATAATTTCTAATAATTGTTTCTATTTCCTTGGTGTTAGTCGTGATCTCTCCCCTTTCATTCATAATTTTATTAATTTGGGTCCTTTCTCTTTTCTTTTGGATAAGTCTGGCCAGTGGTCTATCGCTCTTATTATTTCTTTCAAAGAACCAGCTTCTAGTTTCGTTGATCTGATCTACTGTGTTTCTGGTTTCTAATTCATTGATATCTGCTCCAATCTTAATTATTTCTCTTCTAATGCATGGCTTAGGCATCGTTGGTTGCTTTTTCTCTAGTTCTTTAAGGTGTAGAGTTAGTTGGTGAATTTGGGATTTTTCTATTTTTTTGAGTGAGGCATGGATGGCTATGTATTTCCCCCTTAGGACCACCTTTGTAGGATCCCATAGGCTTTGGACCGATGTGTTTTCATTCTCATTCTTTTCCATGAATTGTTTAAGTTCTTCTTTGATTTCCTGGTTTCCCAAACATTCTTGAGCATAGTGGTCTTTAGCTTCCAAGTGTTTGAATTTCTGCCAATTTTTTTCTTGTGATTGAGTTCCAGTTTTAAAGCATTATGGTCTGAGAATATGCAGGGAATAATCTCAGTCTTTTGGTATCTGTGGAGACCTGATTTGTGACCCAGTATGTGGTCTATTCTGGAGAAAGTTCCATGTGCGCTTGAAAAGAATGAGTATTCTGTTGTTTTAGGGTGGAATGTTCTGTATATATCTATGAGGTCCATCTGGTCCAGTGTGTCATTCAAAGCTCTTGTTTCCTTGTTGATTTTCTGCTTAGATGATCTGTCCATTGCTGAGAGTGGAGTATTGAGGTCTCCTACAATTAATGTGTTGTTATCAATACGACTCTTTATTTTGGTTAACAATTGGCTTATGTAGATGGCTGCTCCCATGTTGGGCGCATAGATATTTACAGTTAGATCTTCTTGTTGGGTAGACCCTTTAAGAATGATATAGTGTCCTTCTGTGTCTCTAACTACAGTCTTTAGTTTAAAATCTAATTTGTCACTGCGCCTGGGTGGCTCAGTCATTAAGCCTCTGCCTTTGGCTCAGGTCATGATCCCAGGGTCCTGGGATCGAGCCCCACATTGGACTCCCTGCTCAGCCAGGAGCCTGCTTCTCCCGCTCCTGCTCCCCCTGATTGTGTTCCTGCTCTAGCTGTCTCCCTCTCTCTCTGTCAAATAAATAAATAAATCTTTAAAAACAAAACAAACAAAAAATAAAATAAAATCTAATTCGTCTGATATAAGAATTGCTACTCCAGCTTTCTTTTGAGGTCTGCTGGCATGGAAGATGGATGTTCATCCCTTCACTTTGAGTCTGGATGTATCTTTAGGTTCAAAATGAGTCTCTTTACACAGCATATGGATGGGTCCTGTCTTTTAATCCAATCTGCAACCCTGTGCCATTTTATGGGAGCATTTAGGCCATTCATGTTGAGAGTGATTATTGAAAGATATGAATTAATTGTCATCATGTTGCCTGTGAAGACGTTGTTTTTATGGATTGTCCCTGTAAATTTCTGTTGTATATCACTCTTGGGATCTTTCTCCTTTTATAGAACCCCCCTCCATATTTCTTGCATGGCCGGCTTAGTGGTCACATATTCTTTCAGTTTCTGCCTGTCCTGGAAGCTCTGCATCTCCAAGTATTCTTGGCTGCATGTTCTTCTCATTTAGTACCCTGAATATGTCTTGCCAGGCCTTTCTGGCTTGCCAGGTCTCTGTGGATAGATCTGACGTTATTGTGATGTTCCTCCCTCTGTACGTAAGGAATCTCTTCCCCCTAACTGCCCTTAAGATGTTTTCCTTGGTTCTAAGATTTGCGAGTTTTACTATTACATGCCGGGGTGTTGGCCTGTTTTCCTTGATCTTGGGAGGGGTCCTCTCTGCCTCTAGGACATGAATGTTTGTTTCATCCCCCAGATTAGGGAAGTTCTCAGCTACAATTTGCTCAAATACATCTTCTAGTCCTCTCTCTCTCTCCACTCCCTCTGGGATTCCAATTATTCTGACATTGGAATGCCTCATGGTGTCACTTATTTCTCTGATTCTATTTTCATGGATTCTGAGTTGTTTTTCCCTGGCCTCCTCTTTTCCCTTTTTATCTATTATATTGTCTTCCAGGTTGCTTATTCGTTCTTCTGCCTCACTTACCCTAGCTGTTAGATTATCTAGATTAGATTGGATCAAATTGATATCATTTTTAAGTTCTGCCAATTCAGCTTTCATTTCTGCCCTTAGAGACTCTATGTTGCCATTGATCTCTCCATTCTAGCTATTGTCTTCACAATTGCTAGCCTGAATTCCATCTCTGACATCTTGGTTATATCTGCATCCATTTGTAAATCTGTGGCATAAGTCATAATCTGAGTCTTTCCTATTTTGGGGGTTCCTCCTCCTAGTCATTCTGTTGTTGGGTGCTTGAGGCAATGTATAGAGTCCAAATTATTGACCACAACTCTAGGAAAATGCACCTGTTTCATAGAGACCTTAGGGTTGCTGGCCTCTTGTTCTCCCAGCCTGTCTTCTGGGGGAAGGACCTGCCATGCTGTTACTCAGGCAACCCTGTTTGGGCAGAGTTGCCCTGACCCTTGTGGCAGGGGATGGGGTCAGTGAAAACGGGTTTTGGGGGGCTTTTGTCACTGGCAGCTTTCCACGTCTCTTCCGAGAGTCAGAGCAGAAGACATCATTCCCAACCCTCTGCCTCAGAGCAGAGATATTGCAGTCTGTTCTTCAGTGAGCTCTCCAGACCACACTGTCTCTGTTTCTGTCTGTGCCGGTATAAACTGCAGCGTCCTGGGTTGTGCATTCCCTCAGCAGCGCTCCCACTCCTCTCCTCCAGGTTGGGGCACATCTCTGCCCTTTGTGCTTCTAAAACCACCAGCTGCCCCCAGTTCACATGCACCACCCTGCTGCTCTGGTTTCTGTCAAGGGGGCTGCCCTTAAGTCCTTTCCCCACCTCTACTCGTCTGTGAGTCTGTGCCCCATCCTCAGAGCAGGAGGCTATCGTTCCCTGGTGGTGTAGGATCCCCATGGACAGGCTCCCTCCCACTGTCGTTTATCCTCCAATATCTGCCCGGAATCATGGCTTTCCGCTTCATACCTCAAAACAAACCACCTGCGATATTCTATTTGTAGAGATCCAGATCTATCTTCTTACATCTCAAGCTGATTTCGTAGGTGTTCAGAGTGGGTCAGGTAGATATCCAGCTCAGTTCTGGGGACCAGTTGGAATAGGGTCCCCTACTCCTCCCCATCTTTTCCTGCTGTCAGGGCAGGACATTCTAATTGAAAAATATGAAGTACAATTATCTCTGTTTTCATATGGCATAATCTTACATGTAGAAAGCCCTAGCGACTCTAATATACACTCAGTTTCTATTTAAATTCCAGTCAAATTTTTTTGAATGTTGAAACAAATTCAGGAAAGTTTCACAATGTAAAATCAAAATACAAAAATAAGTTTTGTTTCTATATGCTACTAATGAAGTGTCCAAAGAAGAAATAAAGAAAACAATTCCATTTACAAAAGCATCAAAAGAATAAAATACTTAGAAATAAATTTAACCAAGAGGGCTGAAGCTTTGTACACTGAAAATGACAATATTGGTGAAAGAAATTAAAGAAGACATAAATAAATGCAAAGACTTCTCTGTTCATACATTGGAAGACTTAGTGCTGTTGAAATGTCAATACTATCCAAAGCAATTTCCAGATTCAATGCAATACCTATCAAAATTCTAATGCATTTTTCACAGAAATAGTAAAAAATAGAAAAAAAATAAAATTACAGTTATTAAAATAGTATGGCACTGACATAAAAATAGACATATAAACCAAATGGAATAAAGAGTCCAGAAATAAATCCAGGCACATACAGTTAATTTTTTAACAAGGGTGTTAGAAATGCACAATTAGGAAAGATAATCTCTTCAACAAATGGTGCTGTGAAATCTGGATTTCCACATGCAAAAAAATAAAACTAGACCCTTATCTTACACTACAAGCAAAAATATAATGTTGTCTGGGCATGATTTCTTAGATATGACATTAAAACCATAGGCAACAAAAGCAAAAATAGACATATGGGACTATTTAAAACTAAAATACTTCTGCACAGCAAAGAAACAATCAATAGCGTCAAAAGGAAATATACAGAATGGGAGAAAGTATTTGCAAAGGCTCTATCTGCTAAGTGCTTGAAATCCAAAATAAAGAAATCCTTCAACTTAGTATCAAAAAGCAAATAACACAATTTAAAAAAATGGGGAAGGATCTGAATAGATATTTTTCTAAAAGAGACATGTAAATAATTAACAGATATGTGAAAAGATGTTCAACATCACTAATTATCAGGAGAATGCAAATTAAAGCCAAAATGAGATATCATCTTAAATCTGTTTGGATAGCTATTATCACATTATAAATAATAATACATGATAGAATAATATGTGTTGGTGAAGATGAGGAGGAATCGGAACTCTTGTACACTGTTAATTGTTAATGGGAATGTAAAATGGTGCAGCCATAATGGAACACAGTTACTCAAAAAATTAAAAATTGAACTATCATATGATCTGGTAATTCCATATCTGGGTATATATCTAAAAGCTTTGAAATCAGGATCTCCAAAAAATATCTGTTCAGTGTGACATTATTCACAATGGCCAAGATGTGGACAGATGAATGGATAAAGAAAATGTGCTGTGTACACACTGTTGAATATTATTCCACTTTAAAAAATAAGGAAATTATTCCATATGTGACAACATAAATGAACCTGGAAGGCATTATGCTAAGTGAAATAAGCCAGTCACACAAAAGAAATACCACATGATTCCATTTATAGGAGGTATCTAAAATATTCAAAGTCAGAAATAAAGATAGAATGTTGATTGTCAGGGGCTGGGGCATGGGAGAAATGGGGAATTATCCACTTGAAAATTGTGAAGAAAAAAAATAGTGAATAACATCAATCACATATTAAGTGTTTATACTAAAAGAAAAAACTGATAAAATGAGGGCCCCTAACCATTTAACTATTAAAGTCAGACTTTGTTACATATGTTAATTACCAATCATAGAAAAAATTTTGGCAAATTGGAGATTTGGAATACTGCAGACTACTACCAAGCAATTTCACCTCTTGCTATGCTTAAATATAGATTCCTAACTACTATTAGTTATAGACCATAGATTTGCTTTCACAGTAAGTTCCTCGCTTTTTTCTACTAGAATTCATTGTGAATTACTACCTAATCTGTAAAGTATAGTATACGAGGGATATAATATATAAAAACTGTCAAAGTGACTGCTTCAAATAAATGTGCTTTACTATGCAATAAAAAATGCAGTGGCACCACAATGTCTGAAATGTGAGCCCTGTTTTCACTGTTTTTTAATAGGAAATACAAAACATTGTTTACTTGGCATGAAATGAAAAGAAAGGTGGTGATAATTCTATTAACGTGATCCATGTAGATGGATCATCTTGATATTTCAGAGCCCAAAATAAGGTATAATTTTTTAAATCAAAATTGTCCTTTTAGGTTCTGTGTAATTTTAATTAACAAAACAATTTACAACTCTACTCTTTAATGTATAATGTGTAGCCCTGAACCTAGATTCCAACATTTAGATTTTACTGAAACAATAAAATACTTTGCGTTGGAGTAAAAGGCAAAATAATAGCTCTTAATTAAATAATAAAAATTTATATCATTAATCTTCATCATTAGTATACTTCTATCAACTGTAGTTTTCTCTTTGAATAAACTAGCTTAAATTTTTAAAGTTCATTTATGCCAAAAATTATTTTTTGTTTCATAAAATGAATTTCCTAAGTATATAAGAAATATAGATTTTGCCTTTGAAACAATAACCTAGGCTTATTCAATATTTTATTATAACAACTACTCTCAGGTACTTAAACTGGAACTTTTATTTTTCATAATAGTTTCAAATCAGTCTATCATGTCATATTTTTTAATTAACCCATTTGATCATTAACTATAATTGTATCATCCATTATATTTTAATATGACTTTAATAACCAAAATGTTAGCCAGCCATTGTACCACAGGAATTAACATATTGATTATTTACCTTGTTTTGCCAGGCTGTGCTAAATGACATAATTCATTTAGATGACTTTTACTGCCCTGATTAGGGTCTGTTCTCATTTTATAAATTTGTTGAAATCTGTCAAAATAATACATGTCTAAAATTACATTTATAGAACATTTATTAGATGTCACACACTGTGCTAAAAACTTTTTATGAGGGTTCTCATGAAATCCTCTACTAATAGTATCCTTATCTTACAAGTGACAGTGACACAAGTGACAGTGTGTACTTGGTTCTTCGTTGCAAAAAACAGAAACTACTTTTTTTAGAGAGTGTGCACACGTGCATGTGCGAGTGGGGGGAGGGGCAGAGGGAGAGGGAGAGAGAATTTTTTTGTTGTTGTTAAATTCATTTTTATTAATTGAAAACCCTATAACGAAACAGAAGAAAGGTGATATATGAATATGAGAAGCAGAATGAGGTGATTATCTATATGGTCTTGGACTATGGGGGGTGTGAATTACTTCCAGTTCAGCTTAGAAGGTGCTCACGGGGGAACGTGCCTAGCACACAAGAGTCGTGGCCACCTCTGCATTCAGATTTTAAATTGTGAGGGAAGAGGTACCCCGGAATATGTAAGGGATGCAGACACCATTTTGTCACTATAAGATGTCTCAGCACACGCTCCCAGAAAGCCTCTTGAAAACCTACTCCTCCCCCCTTCACCCAGGCTGGAGCAGGTCAGCTGTAGCTGATGAATTGGGTTACCCCACTCTATTCCCATCTCCTAGCTAGGATGGCCCACACTGAGGACGGAGGGCTCTGGAGGAAGAGTGGAGAGGCTGACACCTTGGATTGTTTGGGACCACAGAGAAATTGCTGCAGTTCCCAGGGGAAGCTGGGGAGGCAGGGGATCAGGAGGGTTGAACCAGAGAAGCTCAAGGTCCCTTCCTGCAGCACACTACACCGGCCCACACCTCCACCACTGTGTCCAACAGCTGAGAATTTCCCATTTGGCTTAAGATACATGTGTCTCTCTCTTTTTTTTTTTAATTAACATATAATGTATTATTTGTTTCAGGGATACAGGTCTGTGATTCATCAGTCTTACACAATTCAAAGCACTCACCATAGCACATACCCTCCCCAATGTCCATCACCCAGCCACCCCATCCCTCCCACCCCGCTCCACTCCAGCAACCCTCAGTTTGTTTCCTGAGATTAAGAGTCTCTTATGGTTTGTTTCCCTCTCTGGTTTCCTCTTGTTTCTATAAGAGGAACATTTTTTTCCCCTCCCTTCTCCTATGAGCCTCTGTCTTGTTTCACAAATTCCTCATATCAGTGAGATCATATAATTGTTTTTCTCTGATTGACTTATTTCACTTAGCATAATACAGAGGGAGAGAGAATCTTAAGCAGGCTCCACACTCATTGTAGAGCTCCACGTGGAGCCCCACATGGGGCTTGATCTCACGACCCTGAGGTCATGACCTGAACAAAATCAAGAGTCAGATGCTTAACAGACTGAGCCACCCAGGTGCCCCAAACAGAAACCATTTTTGACTAACTTAAATCTAAAATTAATTTATTGGAAAGGTAGTTCATAAATGAACTTGAAAGTGGGAAGGCAGAGGAAACCAAGCCATACCCAAGATAGTACCAAATGAAAAATCTGCTTAGGATTCTGTTAATAGAACAATTTCCACAGGACTTTCACTCCGACTACCCACTCTACTGTCTTTGGAAACCCAATGATGTGCCAATGGACTCACCATTCAACCACAGCTAACATAAGTGATCTCTAACTTGACCTATATATTTGTCTCAAAATTCTACTTTCTGTATATTTTTCAAGTTTTTTGTCTATTGCACTATATTTGCTCCCAAAACCCATTTTTTCAATAGTATAGTCCAATCCTATAAAAATTAAGCCATATAGGAAGAAAGCAGAGCAAATGGTCCCTGTGGAAAATCTGATTCCAAAGTGGGTGTGGAGTTTAGAAGGACAGGAGTGAAAAGGGAAAAAGGAATTGAATCAAGCATGCCCAGTTTATTTTTAGCAAATACTTTATTCATTTCCATATTAGTTCCTCCACTGAGGAGGAAAAAAGTGAATGTCTTGGAGTGTTATGATAATGGGTGGAATCACTAGTATATATGGAAGGAGCCAGGAATGAGGAAGAAACTTTCCATCCCAGACAGCAAATGTCTTTTTCTATACCTTGAATTGAAAGTTATTTAAGAACAGTATTAGTCAGGGTTCTCCATGAGGAATTGGCTCACATAGTTATGGCAGCTGAGAAGTCCCATGAAATGCCATCTGCAAGCTGGAGACTCAGGAAAGCCAGTAGTGTAATTCAGTCTGAGTCTGAAGGCATGAGCACCATGGGAGCTGATGGTATAAATCCCAGTTTCAACAGATAAGATGTCCAAGCTCAACAGCAAGAGGGGGAAAATACAAATTCTTCCTTCCTCTGTCTTTTGTTCTATTCAGGACTTCAGTGGATTGGTGATGCCCACCCACATCAGGGAGGGTAATCTACTTTACTGAGTCCACCAAATAAAATGCTAATTTCATCTAGAAACACCCAGAAAAAAACTCAGAAATAATGTTTAATCTGGGTACCTGATGGACTGTCAAGTTGACATATAAAGATAACCATTACAAATCCACATCTTGTTAATCTGGCACCCATATGCATCTCTTTAAACCATACTTAATCCCCCAATAAACACAAGAATGATCATAATCCCACCTAACATTATACAACTATCCTGCATACAATTGAACATGCACTAACCCCTTCCCCAGAGGAGGAGGTAAAGTCTTTGAGCATTGTTTACTCTTCTTGATATCTCATAACTTAAATACTATGATATAAAACATCAATACATCTTATGTTATATAATAACAGAATAAAAGATAAAAGAAAACAGATATATATGGTAAGTACATAAATAAATAAATAAATAGTGTGTGCATGCACACACACACACACACACATACACATGCAAACATAACAAAATAAGGAGAGAATACCCATGACAATTACAATACTATTTTCTGTAACTAGTTATGTGGTTGTTTATAAATACCTTCTTCCACTGCCCATTCTGTATCTCCTTTGCCTTCAGCAAGCACCTCACTTCAACTGGTTGTGGTTCTTTATCTGGTAGGATGACTCAAACTAATTCTTGAAGGGTCTGGACCATAACTAGACCTGCCTAGATTGGATTGTTGTAGTTTTCTATTATCCTTAATCACAGATTACAGTAACATTAAAGCACTCTAATGGATCTCCTTTATTCCTGACATACTATTTATTGTCTTCACTGTAGAGTAGTAATCCAATTTCCCCTGGATAGGATTAATCACCCCAGACAACCCTGTAACACCTTTCTTTCTTTACCTCTTGATTCAGAGGCATGAGAATGTCAAAGGTGCTGAATGGCAGTCTTAACTTCCAGTTCAAAGGAATCTTTGTTCTGTCTCCTGGTGGGAGCATTTATCCCTCTGGAACAAAGATCTTTAGGCTAGCTGAGCATAAAGTTATGGAAGCAGGAAGCAAATATTTTGCTAGTGCATCACTAAGAGTAATAGTGATTGGTGCCACACCCACTTCTAGCCATTGGTTCCTGGATCCATGAAATCTGGCTATTAAATAAATGGTAGTAAATGGGTAGCAAATATATTGGATATTGATCCAGAGCATAAAAAGCCTATGGAGAACCGTTCCCTAGCCCTGCAAGGTATTGCCACCATGCTAGCACTGTAACAAGTCTTCAAAAGGCCATTCCACCATTCTGTCAAGCCAGCTGTTTCAGGATGGTGGGGAACATGTAAAAATTAGTTTTATGAGCAAGGACCCATTGTTGTACTTATTTTGCTATAAAGTGAGTTCAGAAACATGAGAGTGAACAAAGCATTCTATAAGCCCATTGATGATAGTTTTGGCAAAATCAGTGCATGCATGGAAGGCAGATCCATATCCACAGTAAATATCTATTCCGTTAAGAACAAAAAAATGCTGTCTCATCCATGATGAAAGGAATCCAATGTGATTAATACACTAGCAGGTACTGACTGATACCCTAGGGAATGGAGCCATACAGGAAAATCAGTATTTGTTTCTGTTGCCAGCATATTGGGCACTCAACAGTAGCCATAGGCAAGCTTGTTAATAGAAGTCTATGTTTTTAAGCCCATGAGTAACTTCCATAACTGCCACTATGGCCAATTTGTTCACCAACCAGGTAACGATATGAGTGGCCAGGGAAAGAAGCTGACTTGTATCCAAATAATGGGTCATCCTATCCACTTGCTTATTTAAATCTTCTTTGACTGAGGTCAACCTTTAGTGAGCAGTCCCATGGGACACAAATATTTTCATGTTTATTGCTTATTCAGAGAGGTTTAACCATATACCTCTTCCCCAAATTTCCTTGCCAATTGTCCAATCATGTTCCTTCCAAAGCCCTAACCATATAGCCAAATCATTGGACATGGCTCATGAATGTATGCCTGTTCATTTCTACTTCTAGGCAAAGTGAACAACCAGGTATACTGCTCAAGTTCTGCACACTGGGAGGATTTCTCTTTACTGTTATCTTTCAAAGATGTCCCAGAGAGGGGCTGTAGTGCTGCAGCTGTCCACCTTTAGGTGGTACCTCTATATCATGCAGGGTGATCTGTAAACTAGGCCTGAATCTTCTCTTTCTCTGTCAACTCATTATAGGGAACTTACCATGAGACCGTAAGTTCAAGCTGGGAGAGAGAAGGCAGTGTAGCAGGAATGGGGACCATGGGCATTCTGGATACTTCTTCATGTAACTTAATTTGCCTTTAGAGCCTACTTGGGCCTGATATGTGTGTATTATCTCCATTTGATGATGGAGTGCTGCTGGGCAAGCCCAACTTTATGGCTTGGTAGGCTTACCCAGTTCATGATGGGCAATTCAGGTGGCTCATGGTTAAGTATTCAGGATCTACTAAAGCCCAGTAATATGCCAAGAACTATTTATATATTTTTTTATTTTTTATTTTTTAACAATTTTATTTATTTATTTGACAGAGAGAGACACAGCAAGAGAGGGAACCCAAGCAAGGGGAGTGGGAGAGGGAGAAGCAGGCTTCCTGCTGAGCAGGGAGCCCGATATGGGGCTCAATCCCAGGACCCTGGGATCATGACCTGAGCCAAAGGCAGACGCTTAATGACTGAGCCACCCAGGTGCCCCAAGAACTGTTTATAATAAAGAAAATAGTTACCTGCAGATGATGGCAAGGCCTTGCTCCAAAATCCTACAAGCTTGCACTGTGGTTCACCTATAAGGGCCTGCCAAAAGCTCCAAAGAGCATCCCTATCTGAAACTGATACCTCAAGCACCATTTGACCTGTGGTATCATATAATTCAAGTGGCAGAGCAGTTTGCACAGCAGCAGCACCCTCGACTAGTTGCAGAGCCTTCTCTTCTGGGCCTTACTCAAAACTAGTGTCTTTTCAGGTCAATCAGTAAATGGGTTAGGATAATGCTGATGAAAGCATTGTTGAGCATCTTTTCATGTACTCATTGTCCATTTGCATGTCTTTGGAAAAATGTGTATTCAAGTCCTTTGCCCATTTTTAAATTGGTCTGCTTGTTATTTTGCTATTGAGTTGTATGAGTTCCCTATATATTTTGGATATTAACCCCTCATCAGATATATGATTTGCACAAATTTTCCCCCATTCTGTAGAACAGCTTTTTATTTTGCTGACTGTTTATTTCTCTATGCAAAAACTTTTTAGTTTGATGTAGCCCTAATTGTTTATATTTGTTTGTGTTGCTTGTGATTTTGGTGTCATATCCAAAAACTCATCCCCAGGTCCAATGTTATATAGCTGATTACCTATGATATCTTTTAGTAGTTTTACAGTTTTGGATTTCACATGCAGTCTTACATTAAGTCTTATGTTAAGCCAGCAGGTGACTGGATGAGATGGGCGCCTGAATTTCCAGGATCCTGAAGGGAACCAACTGCTATGGGATATGCCTCAGGTTTCTTGAGCCAGCAAATGCCAGGGTGAGCCTGGGGCCTTAAAACCCATGATGAACCCTGCCATGGAAGCTGCCTGGGGTCATAGAAGCTTCCTAGGCTGCTGAAGTAGGCAGGCACCAATATGAGCCAGGGTCTGGGTTCATAAAAGCCTGCCAGGAGCCTGGAGCCAAGGATCCCTTTGTGGCCACCAGAGCCTACAGGTTCTAGTGTGGGCCTGGGCCCTGGGTTTGTGGGAGCCCACAGGTAGCCACTTAGGATGGCAAGATTTGACCTGGTTTTGGGGTGGGCAGTCCCTTTAATCCACAGTGAAGTCAGGTGGTCATTTTACTCTCCTTCTCTCATGAGGAATGTGCCTCCATGCTGGGCTGCCCAGGCTTGGAGGAGGAGTAATAGGAGTTCTATCTTTTCTAACATTCTCAATGTGTCTTTTTCTTATTTCTGGTCTTCATCCAGTTGTTGTTATCCCTCAAATGCAGCCCTTCACTCTTGTGAAGGTATTTTTATATACACACAGTTGCTCAAATTAATGTTTTGGGGAGAAGGGCAAGGGGTAGAAATTCTTACAGCACCATTTTGCTGAAGTCACTCCAAGAACTCTTGCATTGCATTCTGGTTTCTCAATTCAGTGACTGCAGTTCCTACTGTGCAGTCTGTCCTACATTAAAAAGAAATGATCCCAGAGCTCTTCAGGGATGCCTATTTCCCATCACAAATTTATTTCTCATAGTGTTGGTAAAAGGTATATAATCTGGATCCTCCCGGTGTGGATAACTCTTTGTTGACAAATCCTTTCTCAAATTCCAATCCCCTTAAGCCTTTGACTCCCAACTACTATATTAAACCAAAACATATCTGTCGTTTCCAATTTGCTCATGGTGGGTCTCCTTTTGGTTCATGTTTCAGCCAACCAAACAAAAAACCATTAGGGTTCTTTCTAACTATACAGATGCAACATTAAATGCAGAACCTTTTGTTAGTAAGCTCATGTCAAGAATTCTACCTGATCCAACTTTATGTTCCTTTCATCATGATTCCACATTCTTAGTATCTATTCTCAAACATGTTCACCAGATTTCTGTCTGCACATTAGAAACTGCAAGTAGTTCTTTTGGGGTGTAGTACACCTCCTTATGGGTCACATTTAAGGGCTTGCTGGATCTTATCTTTAGGTGCCTGATGGGATTTGAGTCTAGCTATAGTTATAGAAACCAAGAGGGATGGTAGAGTTTGGTCCTAAGAAGAATCAGCATTATCTTGCATGACAACTCCCTTAGGTAAAGCCATTACAGTTTCCACATGCAATGCCACATTAATCTAATCAGATTGAGATGAAAAGGTTGATATCACTTTGGGTAAAGAGGCCAATATCACTTGGGATGGGGATACTGCTGCCAGTGGGAGTGGGGAAGTCACTTCTGCTTGAGTTAAGATGGCCAATCTCACTGGCAATTGGAGAGAACTCTTCTACAGGTAAAGTATCATCAAAGTTTAGGAGCTTAATGTCCCCAGCTTCAATAGGTTTTGCCCACTTGTCGTTATCCCAACTTAGATCCCATTGTTTCCTAATCAATGTCCTCAATTTAACAGTAGACACTTTATGAGACTGGAAGTTCAAACTGCAATGTAATTCAGTCAGTTGCAGTATGAGGTTCTATGTTTGATTTTCAGCAATTTCAGCCCTGCAGCTACAGGAAATAAAGGTCTCCTTCAGGGTACACTTAGAAGCTCTTAGGTCATTTATATGGTACCTGAGCTGGGGATTTGAAACCCTGAGCTCATCTTTTACCTTCGCCACTTTGTCAAGGGAAATTAGGAGCAAACTACCAATGTTATTATATTTGCTAGTGTTCAAAAAAATATTCAAAAGTATATACAGAATCACCTTGCTCTTTGATTCTTGTAAATAGTTGATTAGGTGTATCCAATGCAGATTTTTTAAAAGATTTTATTTATTTATTTGACAGAGAGAGAGACAGCGAGAGCAGGAACACAAGCAGGGGGAGTGGGAGAGGGAGAAGCAGGTTTCCCGCCGAGCAGGGAACCCGATGTGGAGCCCCATCCCAAGGCCCTGGGATCATGACCTGAGCCAAAGGCAGATGCCACCCAGGCGCCCCTCCAATGCAGATATTTTGCATGTCTCTATAAACAGTTTACACCATGGGTTTTCAGTACTCTCTTTACTACTGGAAATAGGGATATCAGTATTTTCAAAACTAATTATATTAAAGAGCCAATTTTAGAAATCCTAAGACCAATTTAGAAAACTTATCTTTAAAATTCTCTTTCTCTAGGGCCATTTTTGGTACTAAAGTCTTTATTAGGGTTCTCCAGAGATTAATAAGAACCAATAAAAATTACAGAGAGATAGATGTAGATATATAGATAGATAGATAAAAGGAGATTTGTTATGAGGAATTGGTTCACATGATTATGGGGACTGAGATGTCTCATAATTTATCTGCCATCTACAAGCTGAAGACCCAGGAACACCAATGGTTTAATTCATTCTGAGTCCAAAGCCCTGAAGTACCAAGAGCCCAGTCCAAGAGCAGGAGCAGACATTATGATATGCCCCAGCTCAAATAGTGAGGCAAGAAAAAAGAGACAAATTCCTCCTTCCTTTGATTTTTGTACTATTCGGGCTCTCAGTGGATTGATAATGCCTTCCCACATTGCAAAGTGCAATCTTCTTTATTGAGTCCATCAAATCAAATGTTCATCTCACCCAGTAAAGCCCTTACAGACACACACAGAAATAATGTTTAATTTGGGCCCCCAAGGCAGGTCAAGGTGATACAAAATTAACCACCACAAGAGCAGAAGTCATAGCTTATACCTCTATCAATCACTACATAGCACCGAGAATTGCATACATTAAATACTCGATTCTATTTTTTGTGTTCATATAATCAAACGATAGAATGGAGGGCTCTTATTATGTTCTCGAATTTTCTCAAAGAAGGTAATGGGAAAATTCATATTAACTTGAGAAACTAATAAATACACTAAAGAATTATATTTTAATACCTACATACACAGTGTTCTATAAAATCTAAGAGCTAGAAAAAATGACATAAAGCTTATAAAGATTGATAATGTTAAAATCATGTCATCTTCTAGCTGTACTTCTGAGATGGCATTGTAAGGATCTCACTGGACCCAATCCTCAGTGAAACAAGCAAAATGTCGAAATCTGTTTTTTTTTTTTTAATTAATCTAAAGTCTCTGGAAACTGTCATATGTTCATGCAGCAAACAAACGAATATCCAAGAAAATTAACTAAAACTTTCTAAGAGCAAGTGGAATCTGTGGTATTTCAACAATGGCCTGAGTCTCAGTTTCCCTTGTCTGCAGGTTAGCTCAACAAAAGCACCAATCCAGTGGGAATGGTCAAGAAGATGGGACTTCTAAAACATTTAGTGCACAATCAAATGTATAAATTCTCATTGGGTGGAGTAAGCTTCCACATTTCAAATACCTTCCATCTCAGTGGAAGAGGCTAAATTCCTTGTGAGTGTAGCCAAAAGATCAGGGGCTCTCTTACTCCAACCAGGCACCATTCATTAAATGAAGGATCTACTTCAGGTGCATCAGGCTGAGAAATACTATTCTCAATCATGCTCTACCACTTCACTTTTAGGGCAGAGAGTCCACACCAGGAGAAGTGAGCCAAGAAAGCTAGGGGCTAAAACCTTTTCCCCAGCCCAGTGTAGTGGTTCAGCAAATTTTCACAGGTATAAAGGAATTTCATAAGAAACGAAAGCTAAAAATACCTATACCTACCCAAATGAACTGACTTTATGTGAACAGAATGCAAAGAAGTTCAAGTCTAAGGGCACTCAAATATGACTTTTCTTAATTAATAGCAAAAAGCTAGACCATAGGCCAGGTAGTTCATGAGAGAAAACCGGTAAAGAGCCAGAGAAGAAGAGGCCTCCTGAAGTTAGAACAAACCTCAAAGACTGGCTTAAAATTCTGCTTATTCCTGAAGTTGTTTGGATTAGATTGTGAAGCAATGTATACCCTAAAGAATTACTGAAAAAATAGGTAAATCAGTGGAGCCTAACAGCTGCAATTGATAACAAATGAGGCATAGATTAACAGAGAAATCAAGGAAAAAAATGGTCAAAATGAGCCCTGCTCAACTATTATAATCACAGTTACTGTGTATATGCCCAAGGCTGAGCTCCCTGAAGAGCAACATCAAATATGTTAAATTAACTAAAGAAAATAATGGTTAAAAAATAAAAGTAGCTATAATATCAATATCTCATCAAATGTATAATATCAATAAAGAGAAATTATAACAAAGAACTGAATTTAAATTCTGGAGTTGAACAATAACCAAACTGAAAAATTTACTGGAAGGGTGCAAGAGTTCATTTGAGCTAGCAGAAGAGTCAGTAAACATGCAGTTAGATCAATACAGATTATACAACATAAAGAACAGAGAAAAAGGAAAAATAAACAAAGTCTCAGAGAAATATGGGACATCATTAAATGAACCAATTTATACATATTAGGAATGACAAAATGAGAGGAAAGGAAGAATGGAGTAGAAAAAATATTCAAATAAATAATGGTTAAAAACTTCTAAAATTTTCTGGAAAGCATTTATCTATACATCCAAAAGGATAAAGAAAGTCCACAAAGGATAAACACAAAGAGAAGAGGAAATCTTGAAAACAGGAAAGAAAATAACTCATTGCATACAAGGGAACGTCAATAAGTTTAACACCTGACTTTTTAAAAATAACAGATGCCAGGGCACCTGGGTGGCTCAGTCATTAAGCATCTGCTTTCAACTCAGGTCATGATCCCAGGGTCTTGAGATCGAGCCCCACATTGGGCTACCTGCTCGGCCGGGAGCCTGCTTCTCCCTCTCCCTCTGCCTGCTGCTCCCCCTGCTTGTGCTCGCTATCTCTCTGTCAAATAAGTAAATAAAACCTTTAAAAAAATAACAGATGCCAGAAGACAGTGGGATGACATATTTAAAAAGCTAATAGAAGGGGGAAAAGTGGCAATCAAGAAACTTTTATTCAGCAAAATCATCTTTCAAAAATCAAAATGAGGTATGGCATTCTAAAATAAGCAAAAACAGAATCCTTTCATAGTGAACATGCTTTAAAACAAATACTAAGGAAAGTTCTTCAGTTTAAAAACAAATGATCCCAGACAGTAATTCAAATCCACATAATAAAACAAAGAGCACCAGCAAAGTAATTATATAATTATATATCTATATCTATCTATCTATGTAGTGCTGGGTGTATAACATATTGGAATGTAATATATCTGACAATAATAACATGAATAGGTAAGTGAGAGCAAATTTGTATGAAATAAGGAAGTGACACTAGATGGTAATTTGAATCCATAAAAACCTATATTGAGAACTAGAATTGGTAAATAAAAAAGCAAATATAACAAAATCCCTAAATACAAATTTGTCGTTATTTCTTCTCTTAGCTTCTTTAATACACATAATGTTTTACAAAGTAATCATTAAAACAATATAAAGTTGGGTTTTAATGCATAGACATAATATGTATAACAATAATAGCAAAATAGAGGGTTAAAGTATTATGTGAATAACAATCCTAAATCTCACTTAAATTAGGTTATTATGAATCTGAAGTAGATTCACTTACATTAAGATGTATATGTGGTAAATCCTAGAGGAAACAATGCAAAATAACTCTAAAAAATAGAGTAACATAATCACTGATGCAATGAAATATGAAACAATAAAAAACTGCCATGATGCAAAAAAGAAGCAGTAAAAGAAGAGCAGAAAAATAAAAAATGTATTGAGACAGGGATGTCTGGATGGCTTAGTTGGTTAAGCATCTGCCTTTGGCTCAGGTCATGATCCCAGGGTCCTGGTATCAAGCCACCCCTTTGGGCTCTCTGCTCAGCAGGGAGCTTGCTTCTGCCCCTCTCCCTGCTCATACTCTCTCTCTCTTTCTCTCTCATAAATAAAATCTTTAAGAAAATATGGAGACATAAAAAACAAACATTAAAATGACAAATACAAATCCAATGTCAATAAGATTGAGAATGTCTTAAATAGTTCCATCCAATGACAGAGATTTTCCGTGGATTAAAAAAAAGATCCAATTATATGCTATCTATAGGACACACAGAATGCCCTCAAAGACACAAATAATTTGAGGATAGAAAGGTGAAAAAGCCATTGTACAAACAGCACCATAAGGTAGTTGGATTGGCTATGCTAATATCAAACAAAATAGCCTTTTTAAAATATGTTAAAGATGGATATTATACAATGGTAAATCTATCAGAAAGATATAAAAATTATAAGCAGATACACACCTAACAACAGAGCTCTAAAGTACATGAAGCAAAAACTGACAAAATTGAAGGGAGAAATAAACAATTCAACAATAATAGAGACTTGAAGACATTATGTTTTTAATGACAGAGCAAACAAATAGGCAATCAACAAGGAAATAGAAGATTTCAGCAACATTATATAATAACTAGACCCAATAAGCACCTATAGGCCATTCAATTCAACAGCAACATAGCACAAATTCTTCTCAAGTCCACTTAAATCACTCTCTATGATTGAGTATATGGTAGGCCATAAAATAATCTTAAATAATATAGTTAAAAATACTAAAAGCATACAAGTATGTTCTCTATTGAAAATGGAATGAAATTGGAAATTCAAATAACAATACAATTTGGAAAATTCAAAATTATGTGGAAATAAGGCAACACTCCTATATAACTAATAGATGAAAGAAAAAAATTACAGAGGTAATCAGAAAATATATTGAGATAAATGAGAATAAAGAGATACCAAAACTAAAGGGATATAGCAAAAGCAGTCATTAGAAGGAAATTTAAAGTTAGAATTGCCTAGATTAAAAAAAAAGTTAGGGACACTGGGATGGCTCAGTTGGTTAAGCTTCTGACTTCAGCTCATGTCACGATCTCAGGGTCCTTGAATCGAGCCTCACCTCGAGCCCCAGGTCAGGCTCCTCACTCATCAGGGAGTCTGTCTCTCTTCCCCTCCTTCTGCTCATGCTCTCTCTCCCAAATAAATAAATAAAATCTTTAAAAAAGTAAAATAAAAATAAAATAAAAAGTTAGATCTCAAAGTAACAACCTAAGGTTCCATCTTATGAAACTTGAAAAAAGGAAAGCAAACTGAACCTAAAGAAATTGAAAGAAAATAATAGAGATTAGAGCAGAAATTATTATATTAGAGAAAAGAAAAACAATAAAGAAAATTAGCACAACTAAAATTTGTTTTTTGGAAATATTGACAGAATTGACAAACTTTTGGTTAGACTGATGAGAGACTGATGAGAGAGAAAGAAAAGACTCAAATTACTAAAATTATGACTGAAAAAGAGGACATCACTAATCACCTTGGATGGAAAAAAAAAGATTACAAAGGAATACTGTGAGTAGTCATATGCCAACAAATTAGATAATTTAGTTGAAATGGACAAATTTCTAGAAATATACAAACTACAAATACTGACTCAAGAGGACATAAAAAACATAAAAAGACCTATAACAAGTAAAGAGACTAAGTTGGCAATTTTAAAACTACTTAAAAATAAAAGAGCAGGACTTCATGGATTCACTGGTGACTTTTAACACATATTTAAAGATAATTAATTCTAGTTATTCAAAAGTTTTCTCAAATAAATGGAGAATAAGGAATACTTCCCAACTCATTTCATGAGTCCAGTAGTAACCTGATAGCAAAATCTCAGGCAAGCTATCACAAGGAAAGAGAATCATAGATCAATATCTCATAAATAGACAAAAATCATTAACACAAAGCTAGTTTACTGAAACCAGAAATATATAAAAAGGATTATATACCAGGAGCAAGTAAAACCATGGACTTTACTAAAAAATTCAAGGATTGGTCTAATATTCCAAAATCATTAATGATTTTCCTAAAACCTACTAATATGTTCTATTAGTAGAATAAAAGACCAAAACAACATGTCATTGTAATTGATGCAGAATACCACATTTGACAAATTTCAACATTCCTTTGTGATAAACACTAACTAGGAGTGGAAGGGAATTTTCTTAGCCTGATAAAGCTCATTAGTAAAATTTCACAACAAAAGTAATACTTAATGTTGTAAAACTGTATACCACTCCTTTAAAATCAAGAATGAGATAAGTACATCCACTCTGATTACTTCTAGTCAACATGTCACTGTAGGTTCTGATAGGGCAGTTAGATAAGCAAATGGAATTAAAGGCATCCAGATTGGGGCGCCTGGGTGGCTCAGTTGGTTAAGCGACTGCCTTCGGCTCAGGTCATGATCCTGGAGTCCCGGGACTGAGTCCCACATCAGGCTCCCTGCTTAGTGGGGAGTCTGCTTCTCCCTCTGACCACCCCCCTCTCATGCTCTCTCTCTCTATCTCATTCTCTCTCTCAAATAAATAAATAAAATCTTTAAAAAAGGCATCCAGATTGGAAATGAAGAAAATAAAATTATTTCTATTTGCTGATGACATGATCTTATATAAAGAAAATCCTAAGGAATCTATTAAAAAATAAAACTAATAAATAAATTCAGCAAGGTTGAAGGATTCAAGATTGATATGCAAAAACAATTACTAGCAATGAGTGATCCAAAAATTATATTAAGAAATCAATTCTACTTATAACAGAAAAAAAATACTTATGAACAAATTTAACAGAAATAAATATAAAATTTATACTGGGAAAACTACAAAACACTGTTGGAAGAAATTTATGAAAATCTAAATAAATGGCAAGACATCTAGTGTGATTTAGTTAAAAAACTTAATATTGTTAAAATGGTAATACTTTCCAAATTTATCTTCAGATTTAATGAATTTTTTATTAAAATTCCCACTGCATTCTTTTCAGGAATTAACAATTTTTCTTAAAATTCATATGGAAATGCAAGGGACACAGAATAGCAAAAAAAAAAATTAGAAAAAGAATAAATTTTGAGGACTCACACTTCCTGATTTCAAAATTTACTAAAAGCTACATTAATCAAAATAATGGAGGTACTTTCATGATGATAGACAAATAGATGAACAGAATGAAATTGAAAGTCCAGAAATGAACCCTCATGTTTATGAGCAATTGATTTTGAACTTAAGTGCCAAGAAAGTTCAGTGGGGAAAGAATAATCTTTTCAACAAATTTTACTGAATAAACATATGCAAATGTGGTATAGATCTTCCAGATTTTGGACTATACAACACTTTCTCAGGTGTGATACCAAAAGTACAAGCAACAAAAAAATAAATAGGATATTATCAAATTAAAATCTTTTGTACCATCAAAAAATGAAAAGACAACATAAAAATGGGATAAAATTTTTCAAATTATATATTTGGCAAGGTAATTGCATCTAAAATATATAAAGAATTCTTACAACTCAATATTAAAGAGAAATGAACAAAGAATCTGAATATATATTTCTCTAAAAATGATATACAAATGGCCAATATGCACCTGAAAATATGCTCATCATTAGCCATCAGGGAAAGGCAAGTCAAATCACAATGAAATACCACCTCATATCTGTTAGGTTGACTATAATTAAAAGATAGATAATAACAAATATTGGATGTGGAGAAGTTGCTGGTAGGAATATAATTAATGCAGGCACTTTGGAAAAACATCTAGAAGTTCCTTAAAACATTAAACAGAAATTCTATATATCCCAGCAATTCCATTCCTAGATATATACCGCAAAGAAATGAAAACATAAAGCCACACAAAACTTACACATGAATGTATATTGCAGCATTATTCATAATAGCCAAAGATGGAAACAACTCAAATGTCAATCAACTGATGAATGGATTTTAAAAACAGGGTATATCCACACAATGAAGTATTATGTAGCCATTAAAAAGAATAAACTACTGATTCATGTTACAACATGAATGAACCTTGAAAATATTATGCTAAGTGAAAGAATTCAGTCACGAAGGATCACATATTGTATGATTCCACTTATATAAAATGTCCAAAACAGGCAACTCTATAGAGAAAGAAAATAAATATTTTCATAGTGCCTGGGAGAATGGGGGACTGGGGCTGAAGGCTTAGGTTTCTGGGGTTTCTTTTCAAGGTGATGAAAATGTTCAAAAATCAATTGTGGTGATGGTTGATGGTTGCTCAACTCTGGAAATATACTAAAATCAATTGAATTGTACACTTTAAGTAGATGAATTTTATGGTATATGAATTACATCTCAATAGTTGGTTGTTGTGTTTTTTTTAAACCTGTCCTACATAAAAACATCTTATGGTTCTTGACATCAACTTCTTTTCCTCACTACGAGTGCTTCTCTACTACACATCACTAAGTAGAAGACAAGTTAATTATAGTGAATGAGAATGAGTAGAGAATAAATCAAGATTTGACAGCACTCTGAGTAAAATGGATATTCACATTGATTTCCATGGAGAAGAACATGATACCAGCATTTTGTGAAGTCTTCAGCCAGGTCATTCTGTTACCAGTCAAGCTCCTACTGTTTCTTGGCCTCAGTTTTTTGGTCTGTTAAATATAATTAAACAACATCTCCATATTTTCATATATTAATCATGTATTTTTGGCTGTGTATCTGTGTCCCCTTCTAAATCTAACCAGCATATTGTCTTTCCTGAAAATTAACTATCTTTAAAGTATAATTTTTATTGCATATTAAAAATATCCTCAGTAGTTTTGCAGTCAGAATTCATCCTGAAGTGACAAGATTCCTACAAAAGTATCCCAGAACAGTTTACTATTTTTAAGGCAAAATTTGCAGGTCATGGCTAATTTTTTAGGGATTATTTTAAAAATAGTTTTTATTGAAGTATAATTGTCATACAATATTATATTAGTTTCAGGTGTAAAACATAGTGATTCAACTTTTGTATATATTGGGAAGAGATCACCTCAATAAGTCCAGTTACCATCCCCTACTCTACAAAATTAGTATAGTATTATTGACTGTATTCCCCATGCTATACATTACATTCTCATGACTTATTTTATAACTGGAAGTGTATACTTTTAAATTCCCTTCACATTTCAACCCCCCTGCCATCCTCCCCTCTGGCAACCACTAATCTGTTCTCTGTGCCTATGAATCTGGGTTTTGTAACAAACACACACACATACACTCACACACCACATCTGTTCATTTATTGATGGACATCTATGTTTTCATATCTTGGAACATAGGGGCAAACATACCTTTTTGAATTAGTGTTTTGTTTTTTTGTTTTGTTTTGTGTTCTTCGCAGGTAGATACCCAGAAGCAGAATTGCTGGATCATATGGTAGTTCTGTTTATAATTTTTTGAGGAATCTCCACACTGTTTTCCATATTGTCTGCACCAACATTACCACAAATAATGCACAAAGGTTGCCTTTTCTCTACATCCCCACCAAATACTGGCTTTCTATCTTTTTGATAAGATCCATTCTGATAGGTGAAAGGTGATATCTCATTGTGGTCTTAATTTGCATTTCCCTGATGATTAATGATATTGAACATATTTTCAGGTGCCTTTTGGCCATCTGTATGTCTTCCTTGAAAAAAGTATCTATTCAGATCCTCTGCCCATTTTTAAATTGGATTTTTTAAAATATTGAGTTGTAAGTGTTCTATATACACTTTGGATATTAATTCCTTCTTGAATATATGATTTGCAAATATCTTCTCTCAAATATCTTCTCTCATACATATTCATTTTGTTGATCATTTCCCTCACTATGCAGAAGCTTTTTAGTTTGATGTAGTCCCAATAGTTTATTTTTGTTTTTGTTAAACTTGTCTTTGGAGTCAGATCCAAAAGAACATTGCTAAGACAGATGTCAAGGAGCTTATTGCCTATGTTTTCTTCTAGAAGTTTTATGGTTTCTGGTCCTACATTTAAACTCTTAATTCATTTTGAGTTAATTTTTGTATATGATGTAAGATAGTGGTCCAATTTCCCCAATACCATTGAAGAGAAGATTGTTTCCCCATTGTATATTTTGCCTCCTTTGTCATAAATTAATTGACCATCTAAGTGTGTTTATTCCTGGGATCTCTGTTTTGTTCCACTGATCTATGTTTCTGTTTTCATGCCAATAAAATATTGTTTTGATTACTATAACTTTGTAGTATAGTTTGAAATCTATTAATGTGATACCTCCAACTTTGTTCTTCATAATGGTTGCTTTGGCTTTCAGGATCTTTTTTGGTTCCATAAAAATTTTAGAGTTATTTGTTCTAGTTCTGTGGAAAGTACCATTGGAATTTTGATAGGCATTGCATTATGTATGTAGATTTGGTTGAGTAGTACAGACATTTTACCATATCAAATTTCTAATCCATGAGCATGGGATATTTTTGTGTTTGTGTATTCATCAATTTCTTTTATCAAAGTCTTATACTTTTCATTGTGCAGGTCTTTCAACACATTGGTTAAATTCATTCCTAGGTATTTTATTCTTTTTTGATGCAACTGTAAATGGGATTTTTTTCCCTTGAGTTCCCTTTCTGTTATTTTGTTATTAATGTATAGAAACACAACAGATGTTTGTATATTAAATTTGTATCCTGTAAATTTACTGAACTAATTTATTAGCTATAATAATGTTAGCTGAGGGTTTGTTATATATGGCCTTTGTTATGTTAAGCTATGTTCCCTCTATACCCACTTTGTAGAGTTTTTATGATTAAAAAGTGTTAAATTTTGTCAAATGATTTTCCTGCATCTATTAATATAATCATGATTTTTATCCTTCTTTTTGTTAATGTAGTGTATCACATTGATTGATTTGCAGATGTTGAACCATCCTTATATTCCTAGAATAAATTCCATTTGGTCATTGCTTATGATCCTTTAATGTATTGTTGAATTCAGCTTTATACTATTTTGCTGAGAATTTTTACATCTATGTTTATCAGAGATATTGGCCTGTAATTTTCTTTTTTTGTGGTATCTTTTTCTGGATTTGGTATCAGGGTAATGCTTGCTTCATAAATTAGTTTGGGAGCATTCCCTCTTCTTCAATTTTTTTGAAGAATTTAAGAAAAATGAGTATTAAATCCTCTTTGGATATTTGGTAGAATTCACCAGTGAAGCCATCTTGTCATGGAGTTTGTTTGTGTGGGGTTTTAGATTATTGAGTGAATCTCCTTAATAGTAATCAGTCTATTCAGACTTCCCTTTCTTCTTTATTTTGTCTTGGAAGATTGTATGTTTCTAGGAATTTATCTGTTTTTTTTCCTATGTTGTCCTATTTGTTGGTGTATGCTTTTTATAGTCTCTTATAATCCTGTGTATTTCTGTGGTATTGACTGTAACTTCTCTTTCATTTCATATTTATTTGAGCCCTTTTTTTTTCATGGTAAGTTGAGATATTTGTCATTTTTGTTAATCTTTACAAACAACCCACTCTTAGTTTCATTGATCTTTTCTACTGTATTTTAATGTCTACTTCACTTACTTCCACTCTGATCTGCTTCCCTTCCTTCTAATAATTTTGAGCTTCATTTGTTCTTTGTTTTTATAGTTCATTTAGGTTTAAAGTTATATTGTCTATTTCATGTTTTTGTTTCTTGAGGTAGGCCTTTATTGCTCTGAATTTCCTTCTTAGAACCATTTTTCCTGTGTACCATAGATTTTGGTATGTCAATTTTCTGTTTTCATTTGTCTCTAGGTATTCTTTCATTTCCCCTTTGATTTCTTTGAGGACCCAGTAGTTGATCAGCAGCATGTGATTAATTTCCATGTATTTATGTTTTTTCCACTTTTCTTATTGTAATTGATTTCTAGTTTCATATCATTATGGTAAACAAATTGATATTATTTCAATTTCCTTGAATCTATTAAGACTATTTTTTGCCCTAACATTTGATATATGCCAGAGAACATTCCATGTGTACTTGAGAAAAATGTTTATTCTGAAGTTTTTGGAGGGACTGTTTTGTATATATCTATTAATTAAGTTTATTGGCCTAATATGTTATTTAGTGTCAATGTTTCCTTAATGACTTTCTGTCTGAATGATCTTTCCATTGATGTAAGTGGGGTGTTAAAGTTCCTTATTATTATTGAATTGCTGTCAATTTCCCCCTTTAGTTTTGTTAATATTTACTTTATTTATTTTTCTGTTCTTATGTTGGTGCATATATATTTATATATGTTATATCTTTTTGCTGGATTGACCCCTTTATCATTATATAATGCTCTACTTTTTTATGTTTTAAAGTCTATTTAATCTGATATGAGTATAGCTATACCAGCTTTCTTTTTATTTCAATTTGCATGGAATATCTTTTTCATCCCTTCAATTTCAGTCTGTGTGTGTCCTTATTTTTGAAATAAGTATCTTGTAGGCAGTGTCTAGATCTTTTTTCCTTTTAATATATTCAGCCACTCTGTATTTTTATTGGAGAATTTAGTCAATTTCCATTCAAAATAACTATTGACAGGTACATATTTATTGCAATTTTGTTGATTGCTTTCTGCCTGTTTTTGTAGTTTCTCTCTGTTCCTTTTCCTCTTTCTTTTTTCCCTTGTGGTATGATGTCTTTCTTTAGTGTTAGGTTTAGATTCTTTTCTCATTTTCTTTTGTGTATTTACTATAAGATTTTGCTTTGTGGTTACCATGACATTCAATATAACATCCTATGTACAACAGTCTTTTAGGTTGATAGCAAATTAAATTTGTACACATTCCAAAATTCCACACTTTTGCTTCCCTCTACACATTTAATGTTTTTAATGTCATATTTTACCTCTTTTTATTTTATGTATCCTTTAATTAATTATTGTAGTTTTAATTTTACTACTTCTGTCTTTTCACCTTCATACTAGCTTTATAAGTGATTTATTCTCTATCTTTATTAGATATTTACTTTTCCTAGTGTGATTTGTACTTTTGTGTATTTTCTAATTATTAATTTGTGCCATTTTTTTCAGCTTTAAGGAGTCTCTTTAACATTTCTTAGAAGGTTGGTTTAGTAGTGATAAACTCCATTAGCTTTTGCTTATCTAGAAAACTCTTTATCAATATTTCAATTCTGAATGACAACCTTAATGGGTAGAATATTCTTGGTTGGAAGGTTTTCTTTTCAGCATTTTGGATATGTCATGTCACTCCTTTAAAGCCTGCTTTTTTGTTTCCTGAGAAATCTACTGATAGCCTTATGGAAGTTCCCTTTTAAACAAGTTGCTTTTCTTGATACTTTTAGGATTCTTTGTCTTTAACTTTTGACATTTTACTTATAATGTGTTTCAGTGTGGCTCTCTTTGGGTTCATCTTATTTGAAACTCTCTGGGCTCCCTTGACCTAGATATCTATTCAATAATATAATCAGTTCATAAAAGTATGTTATTTAAAATCCTAGAAATGATAGATTAGGTAAATGATAAAAGCATTCTTACCAAATATGCCAAGATGTTATATGTACCAAGGTGCATTAAAAGTTAATGCATCTTATCATATCTTCTATTTTGGAATAAAAAAAAAAAGAGTAAACTTACTTTTTATACCACTCTGGAAATCCCTCTATTTCTCCATTCCTTTTTCTAGCAAAACTCTCAAAAGATATGTTTACAATCACTATCTATTTATCCCATCTTCTCTTGAACACACTCCAAACATACATAACTGATAAACAAAAGTTTTCAGTAGTATAGATAAATAAAAATTTTCTCCAAAAATTAATGATCTTGATGCATATTAATACAATTAAGTTATTGATTTTTCCTAAAATTGAATATTTTGAAATCTAGCCAGAAATAATACCTAGAAAGTAAGAATATTACTTAACTAACTTTCTAAACTGAAAATATCTTTATGTATCTGGTTGTTTACACCAAAGATAAATCTGAAGACTACTGCCATAAAAAGGGAAACCATGTTATTACTTAATTTCACCTAATATGATTTTAAAACAAAAGTTCTTACACTTTATCTATTTATTAGATAAATAGGATAAATAGGATAACCACCTCATTGTAGACAAAGGGAGTTCTATGCCAATCACATTGTTTGGGGTCTAAATGGATAATTGAAGATGACAAGTGTCTTTAAAAGGCCTTGGAAACAACAAGATTGGCCTCTGCTCTGCCCAAATACAGAAGGTAGCTACCTATATGAAAAACCATAAATGATGCTTTCAGGTTTATTTTGCTACCTGAAATTGTCAGCATTAGAATTATATCTTTAGGTTTGGCTAATGTCTCCAGAAAGCACCTGTTAATGCACACAGATACCTGTGATGGACTGTTTAATAACTCTGAAAAGTAGTTATCAGATTGTCTAACTCTCACTAACAAATAGCAAGACACAGACCAACGCATTACCCAAGAAATCAAATAGTGGGTGATTAACTCAAGTATGGAAAGAAGGGTGGAAATGACATCATTTCAAAAAAAAAAGGTGGAAATGACGTTATTTTGAAAAAAAGAGAGAAAAACTGTGGTTAAAAGTGGATCAAGATGATGTACTATGTAAAGTTTATTTTTCATAAACACTTTTAGCTATATGACTTATAATCAGAAAATCATAAATATATACACAAGATCTTCTCATTCTCTTCTAAAATTTGTCTTTTCTCCTACCATGAACTTACAAATTAATTCATCCAGCTAAAGTATATATTTATGTTTCTAGACTTAGACATGGTATTTGAGCAAAAAATGCAGCTAGATAGGAAGCAATTTGCTTGAAATTAAAAACAATTTAGAAGTCACTTGGAATAGTTTTGTGGGAAATTAATGGCATATAGAAAGCATATATACAATCAGCTACATATACTTTTGTTTATTGTTTATGGGATTAAGTTAGCCAAAGCCTGCTCCATAGTTTCACCACTTAGTATGCCACATAGTATATGAGAATAAAAACAAAATGCTGATGTATTGTTTATTTTTAGTGCAAAACCAATGAATAAATGATTTTTAAAGAACTCACATAAATTAGCCCTGAAGACCACAGGTCAAAAACTAAAGTGGGTATTGAGAACAGGCAATCATTTACAAAGTGAAAGAACTCTGGGTGTTCCTTCCAGCAACAATTGGCAATTTTAATGTTTCCAGCTCTGAATTGTTTTATTTTTGTTGCTTTTTTATTCCATGTGAATAGAATTATACTAAGGCATCTATGACTAAAATTTCTAAGTGGGAAAGCTGGTGTGTGTGTGTGTGTGTGTGTGTGTGTGATTATATAAGTATCTATTAAAGCTGATAGTTGAAGAGGCAAATGGAAAAAGAAAAAGTCACATAAACAATTGTTACTAAGGATATCTATTGGGAATGCATTTTTATCTACAAATATTAAGAAACTTATTTGAAATGTTTTTAATAACAAATGGTAGTTATTAAAACATTGTTCAAAATGAACCATCCATAATTACTAAATAGGAACATTAACACTAAAGGAAAGGATTTTTATCAAGATATGTTGGTGTCCCTTTGAAATATTTATATAAATGTTTTCCTTGTTATCATTATTGAATGATTTGGAAAAGCACATTAAGACTGTGATAATACAATTTGCAGATGACCCAATACTGTAAGGGGCAACATTATTGGATAACACACTATTGGATATAAATGTACTAAACATTGAGAATATATGCAACATGACAAAATTTAATAGAGCTAGAAAAAAAAGAAGTACATAAAAACATATTTGAAGAAATGTGACTTAATAGAACATTTTAAAACTGTCCTTTAACAGACCTGGAATCAATAGAATAAGATGGTTGCCAAAAAACTAATGTAATATTATCCTCGATTGATAAAGTTAGGGAGACAATAAAAATACACATTTTACCTTGTACAAGTCATAGTTATATATTAGGGCAGGGACCAAGTCTCATTAGATGTTTTATTCCATGAACATAATAATATTTAGTACATAAGAGATGCCCATTAACTAACAATTAGATGGAGAGAAAAAGCATTATGTCATATGAGGAAAGATAAAAAGAAATATGGAGACAATTTCATTTGGGAGGGCAGAGAAATAGATCTATCACTGTGGCAAAGAAAATTGTATTGCAACACACATTCTTATTTTCTGAGGAATACAAACATCAATTTAATCTGGGCAATGCCTTCCAAAATTAAAGATGGTATTTAGGAGCTTCACTTATACATAAGCTAAATGATATGACTAGTTTCCTTAAAATGTGAATCATCAGAAGTCATAAGTATATCTTCTGGAAATTGTCTACAAAGTTAGAGGTGTGACCTATTTTCTTTTCCTTTGAACATATGACTGGAATGCAGACCTGGTAAATAAATCTGGAGCAGCCATTTTTTTACCTAAAGTGGAAGCCATATCTTAGAATTGTACTAAAACAACTTAGAAGGAACCCATACACTAGAAATCATAGATTTTTTTAAAAGATTTTATTTATTTGTTTGTAGAGAGAGAGCACAAGTAGGAGGAGCAGCAGTCAGAGGGAGAAGAAGGCTCCCTACTGAGCAAGGAGCCTGATGTGGGACTTGATCTCAGGACCCTGGGATCATGACCTGAGCTGAAGGCAGACGCTTAACTGACTGAGCCACTCAGGCATCCTGAAATCATAGAATTTTTGTACAGACCTAGAATGCATATCTCTGGATTTTGTTTATATGATAAGAAAGTGATTTTATCTTATTTGAAATAATATTAGTTTGAGTTTTCTGTTACTAGCAGCTAAGCCTTATGCTAATGCAGTTCTCTTCAAGTATTTTATAGGTAATTATGTAGAAGTTGGATCAGATATTTGCTATGAATCTATGACGGTAGAATTTGTATCAATTAGTGAAAGCTATAAAGAAACATATTTGACTAATAGCAAGAACTTTCTAAAAGTTAGAGTCACCTAAATAAGACAGGAATATATATCTACCCTAATTTCAGTCTAAACAATATAAAACAATGCTCCTATTGAGTAAAACTAAAAAACCTGGGCACAATATTACAAAAACATGCTTAAAAGCAATGAAGAGCTAAAACTGTGGTAAATACCTATGGCCTTAAGATGTGGAGAATATGGGAACCCAGAGATGTGAACCCAGTATTTATGGTAGCTTTTCTTTTAGAGTCACCTGCTAATTCCATAAGAAGCACTGATTGACAAGGAGACTGAGAATAGAATTTAAGAACTTCACATGGCTAAAGAGAACAAAAATTCTTATTAAATTCTGTCAACAAGGGAACACCCTAATAAAATTTCCATCCTTTGGAATGGCACCTTAAAGATTTCCATCCTAGGAAAAGGATGATTCTGTAAATAAACCTGCACTCTCAGTGATGGGAACACAGTGTCAAGTCATTTCAATCCCTATAATTGGATTAAAATGATTAGGGATTACCAGTGGCCCTAGATCAAATGTAAATTTTTTCACAAGAAAAAAAAAACTAATCTTTGGCGTGAAATTAATGTTATAATAGTTTTTCATATGCAATATCTTAAACTAAAAAAAAAAATAATCAGACACAAATGAAACAAGAAAACAAAACACAAGCTAAAAATCAAGGAAAACAGCAGACATTTAAAAAAGACCCATGGGAATAGAAATTGTGGTAATAATAGACACAGACTTGAAATTAACTACATCTAATTTTTCAAATAGATATAGGATGAGATAAAAAACTGAGTTGAGAATGAGAAAGTATGAAAAATAGGTAAATGGAAATTCTAGAACTGAAAATACAATAATTGAAATTAAGAATTCATTGGATATTTTAACTAGTTTGAACACAATAGGAAATTTAGTGAAATGAAAGATAAAACTATACAGAACAAAACATACAAAAACAAAGAAGTTCAAAGACAGAGTGGATAAAACATTAAGATTTACTATATGTGTAACTAGAATTTTAGAAAAAGAATATATAGAATGGGACAAAACCAAAAATGTAAATAGACAACAACTGAGATTTGTCCAAAAAGTACAACACTGACAAGATTGAAATTCAAGGGAACCCGTGTACCCCACACAGGATATATTAAAATTAAATCATACACAGGAATTTCAGAGTCAAACTAAAGACAAAATGGGAAATAAACAAATCCAAAGAAAAATTAATTTTGAAGGAGAAATAGTTACACTTTCATGTCTTTAAATGTAAAAAGGGAGCTGGAAGACAATGGAATGATAATTTCAGGATGCTGAAACAAAATAAACTTTAATTTAGTATACTCTGCTAAACAAATTATCCTCCATAAATGAAGGGAAATAAAAAAATTCACATAAGCAAAACCTACACATATTGGTAATTATAAGACTTCAATAATATTAAATTACATTTCCATATAGAAGGAAAATAATCTCTTATAGCATGTCATAAATGTAGAAAGCACAAATAATAAATCTACAAAATTTGAAATAATACTCAACATTTTATTTATTTTATTTAAATCCAATTAATTAACATATAGTGTGTTATTAGTTTCAGAGGAAGAGTTCAATGATTCATCAGTTGAATATAACACCTAGTGCTCATTACATCACATGCCTTCCTTAATGTCCATCAACCAGTTACCCATTCCCCCACCCACCTGCCCTCCAGCAACCCTGTTTGTTTCCTATAGTTGAGTCTCTATGGTTTGTCTCCTTCTCTGAATAATCAACGTTTTAAAATCATATAGAGTATATTCTTTTTTAAAAAAGATTTTATTTATTTATTTATTTATTTATTTATTTATTTATTTATTTATTTTAGATATATAGAGAGAGTATGTGCACATGAGATTGGGGGAAGGGGCAGAGGGGAAGGGACAGGGACAAGCAGACTCTGCACTGAACATGGAGCCTGTTGTGGGGCTTGATCTCACAACCTTGAGATCATGACCTGAGCCAAAATCAAGAGTTGGATGCTCAACCAACTGAGCCATGCAGGCACCCCCAAATCACACAGAATATAATCTGAACAGAGATGAATTAAGCAAAAAGTTAATTTAAGAAACACTGAAAATGTCCATAAGTTTGGAAAGTAAGCAAAAATAATTCTAAATAACCCATAGGTAAAAAGAAAAATTCAGAATGGAAATTAAAATTTGGTGTGAATGGAATAATGTAAAACTGTGGGATGCAACTAAAACCAATGGTAAAAGGAAATTAATAGAATTAATGTGTGTATTGGGAGAAGGAGATAAATGGCAGAGTAGGAGGAAAACCTGAGACTTGCCTCCTCCCTCAAACACAGCTAGATAAATATCAAATCATCCTGAATAACCAAGAAAGCATTCTGAGGACTAACAGAACAAACTGCACAAGTAGAGGGAGAGAAGGGGCCACATCGTGGAAGGCAGGAGGTGAAGAGATGTGGTTTGGAGGAGAAACAGACTGTGAGTACTATGGAAGGGAGGGAGCCCTGGTCGCAGAGAAAGGTGAGAGAGAGAGGAGCTCACGGGGGATTGCACAAGGGAAAACCTTCCCCAAAGCCAGTGACTAGAAAAATGAGAGGGGCTGATTTTTGTGAGTTTTTTCAAATAGCAGGGCTCAAAGACTGGAGTTTTAGAGGTCCACAGTGTGCTGGTAAAGAGCTCTGAGAGCTCTGTATTGCTCCAGTAGAGAAGAAGGGCAGGTAACAAAGGGCAGATGGTGCAATCTGAGGATCACCTAAGACATACTGGGAAAGATGGTTCCCTCTGTTTAAGGCATATCTGAGAGAGGTGGCATTGCTTCCTCCAAACCCCATGCTCCTGTGCTCTGGTGCAACTGCCAATCTGGGTCAACCCTGAATTAATCACAGCATGACAAGATCCTCCCCCAGAAGAGCACTGCAAGTCCCAGCTACAAAAGGTCCCTAATATTTGGAGTTTTAAAACTCAGCCCGCCTGGATGGTATAGAGGCAAAAGTGCACTGCACTACCCCAGGCAGGCAAGCAACCATGGACACAGACAGTGTGAAAGCAGTGATCTGAAAAACACCTAGGACTCATGAGGGGAAATTATTTGCTCTCTGGGAGGGCTTCCCTGATAGCAGCAAACAAAAACTCCCCTCTTTGGGAACAATAGAGCTGCCTGGTGTCATTTCCTTCCCCTGCCTCTCAGCCTAAACTAACTTCAGTAATAGTACAGCACCAAGACTAGCTGCCTAATCTGCTTACACCAAGCTCCTTCCCCCTGTGCTTTGATGGTACTGCTTTTCTTGGGTAAGTGTGCCTGAAAACCAGTGTAGTGGGCCCATCCCCCAGAAGATGAGTACAGACCCTTACACACAGCACATCTACTGACCATAGAGTTCTGCAAAAGCTTTAGCTATAGTGGAAATAGCACCAGCTCTCTTTTAACAAGCAGACCAGAGCATACCTAGTTAAAACTTGTCACACTTTGGCCAAGATCCAAACACTCCTCACTGCAGGCAAGGAGAAACTCTTCAGATGACTTGCCTGAAGGATAGAACAGCCATAACACAGCAGCAGAGTACATGCAGCATACACCAGAGACACTTCCTGAAGTGCCAGGCCCTGGACATTATATGACTTCTTCTTCATAAAGCCATTACTCTCAAGAGTAAGAAACATAATGGGCTTTCCTAATACAGAGAAGAAGACAGGGACCTAGACAAAATGCCAAGACAGAGGAATTCATCCCAAAAGCAAGAACAATCAAAGATTACAACCAGGAATCTCATCGAAACATATAGATAATGTGGCTAACCAGAATTTAAAGCAACAATTCTAAGGATAATAGTTGGGGGTTGAGAAAAGAATGGATGACTTTAGGGATACCCTTACTTCATAGATAAAAGAGCTTAAAACCAATCAGGCTGAAATGAAAAGTGCAATAACTGTGATTCAAAATGAACTGCATGTAATGATCACAATGATAGAAGAAGAAAAGGAATGAACAAGTGATATAAAAGATAGAATTATGAAAAATAATGAAGCTGAACAAAACAGGGAAAGAAAAATCTTAGATCATGAAAGTAGATTAGGGGATTCAGTGACTCCAGGAAACATAATAACATTTGTATCATAGGAGTATCCAAGAAGAAGAAGAGAGGGCAAGGGGGGCAGAAGGATTATTTGAGGAAATTCAAAACTTCCCTAATCTAGGGAAGGAAATAGACTTCCAAATCCAGGAGTCACAGAGAATTCCCATCAAAATCGATGAAATCAGGCCAACACCAAAACATATTATATTTAAATTTGAAAAATATAGTGATAGAAAAAAAAAATCCTAAAGGTAGTAAGATAAAACAAGTCCCTATCCTACAAGGGAAGATAATAAGGTTAGCAACAGGCCTATCCACAGAAACTTGGCAGGCCAGAAGAGAGTGGCATGATACATTCAATGTGCTGAATGGGAAAAATCTGCAGCCAGGAATACTCTATCCACCAAGGTTGTCATTCAGAATACAAGGAGAGATAAAGAGTTTCTGAGACAAACAAAAACTAAAGGAGTTTGTGACCACTAAACCACCCCTGCAAGAAATACTAAAGGGGACTCTGAATAGGAAAGAAAGACCAAACACAACAAAGACTGGAAAGGAAAAGAGAAAATCTCCAGAAACAACAAAAAAACAAGCAATAAAATGGCACAAAATGCATAGTTATCAATAATTACTGTGAATGTAAATGGACTAAATGCTCTAATCAAAAGACACAGAGCATCAGAATGGATAAAAACAAAAAGAAAAAACAAACAAACAAACAAACAAGACCTGTCTATATGCTGCCTACAAGAGACTCATTTTAGACCGAATGACACCTTCAGATTGAAAGTGAGGGAATGAAGAAACATTTACCATGCAAATGGAGGACAAAAGAAAGCTGGAGTAGCAATTTTTACATTTAAAAAACAGGACTTTAAACCAAAGTCTGTAACAAGAAATACCATGATAAAGGTGTCTATCCAACAAAAAGATCTAACAATTATAAATATAGAAATGTAGAAAACAATAACCAACATAAAGGAACTCATTGATAATAATAGAATAATAGTAGGGGACTTTAATACCCATGTACATCAATGGACAGATCATCTAAGCAGCAAATCAACAAGGAAACAATGGCTTTGAATGATACACTGGACCAGAGGGATTTAAAAGATATATTCAAATATTTCATTCTAAAGCAGAAGAATATTCATTCTTTTCAAGTGCACATGGGACATTATCCAGAATAGATCACATAGTAGGCCTCAGCAAGTACAAAAAGATTGAGACCAAATCATGCATATTTCAGACCACAACACTATGAAACTTGAAGTCAACCACAAGAAAAAATTTGGAAAGACCACAAATACATGGAGGTTTAAGAACATCTTACTAAAGAATAAATGCATCAAACAGGAAATTAAAGAAAAAAAAAACACATGGAAACAAAGGAAAATTAAAACACGAAGGTCCAAAACCTTTGCAATACAGCAAAAGCAGCCTTAAAAGGGAAGTATATGGCAATACAGGCTATCACAAGAAGCAAGAAAAATCTCAGCAAAGCAACCTTATGCCTAAAGGACCTACAAAAGAATAACAAATGAAACCTAAAGGCAGCAGAAGAAGGAAAATAATAAAGATTAGAGCAGAAATAAATGATATAGAAACAAAAATACTAGAATATATCAATGAAACCAGGAAATGGTTCTTGAAAAAAATTAATAAAATTGATAAACCCTTAGCCAGACTTATTAAAAAGAAAAGAGAAAGGACCCAAATAAATAAAATCGTTTGGGAAGAAAGGATGTCAGAGGAGTGGGGGACACTATTTCAGCTGGTCCCCGGAATTGAGCTGGATATCTACCATACCACTCTGAGCACCCACAAAATCAGCCTGAGATGTAAGAAAATAGATCTGGATCTCTACAAACAGAATACCGCAGGCAATTGGATTTGAGGTACGAAACAGGGAGCCATGATTCCACAGGCAGATATCGGATGATAGATAGCAATGGGAGGGAGCCTGGCCATGGGGATCCTGCACCACTGGTGAGTGATAGCCTCACACACTAGGGGTGGGACACAGACACGCAGACTGGTAGCGGTGGGGAAAGGAATTTAGGACAGCCCCTGGGATGGAAACCCAGACTGCCGGGGGTTGCATATGCGAACTGGGAGTGGCTGGCGGCTTTAGAAACACAAAGGGCAGAGAGGTGCCAAGACCTGGGGGCAGGAATGGGAGTGCTGTGGAGGAGCGCACAACCCAGGACACTGCAGTTTATAGCAGCACGGACAGAAACGGAGAGGGTGTGGCCTGGAGAGCTCACTGAAGAACAGACTTCGATCTCTCTGCTCTGAGGCAGAGGGTTGGAAACGGTCTCTTCTGCTCTGACTCTCGGAAGAGACACAGAAAGCCACCAGGGAAAGACGCCAGAGAACAAAAGCCCCCAAAAACTAATTCCCACTGAGCCCATCCCCTACCACAGGGGGGCAGGGCAACTCTGTCCAAACAGGGTTGCCTGAGTAACAGCGCGGCAGGCCCCTCCCACAGAAGACAGGCTGGGAAAACAAGAGGCCAGCAACCTTAAGGTCCCTAGAAAACAGGTGCATCTTCCTTGGGTTCTGGTCAATAATTTGGACTCTATACATACCCTCAATCAACAATCAACAGAATGACTAGGAGGAGGAACCCCCAAAATAGGAAAGACTCAGAGATTATGACTTATGCCGCAGATTTACAAATGGATGCAGATATAACCAAGATTTAAGAGATGGAATTCAGGCTAGCAATTGTGAAGACAATAGCTAGAATAGAGAAATCAATTAATGGCAACATAGAGTCTCTAAGGGCAGAAATGAAAGGTGAATTGGCAGAACTTAAAAATGCTATCAATGAGATCCAATTTAATCTAGATAATCTAACAGCTAGGGTAAGTGAGGCAGAAGAACGAATAAGCAACCTGGAAGACAATATAATAGATAAAAAGGGAAAAGAGGCGGCCAGGGAAAAAAAAATCAGAATCCATGAAAATAGAATCAGAGAAATAAGTGACACCATGAGGCATTCCAATGTCAGAATAATTGGAATCCCAGAGGGAGTGGAGAGAGAGAGAGGACTAGAAGATGTATTTGAGCAAATTGTAGCTGAGAACTTCCCTAATCTGGGGGATGAAACAAACATTCATGTCTTAGAGGCAGAGAGGACCCCTCCCAAGATCAAGGAAAACAGGCCAACACCCCGGCATGTAATAGTAAAACTCGCAAATCTTAGAACCAAGGAAGACATCTTAAGGGCAGTTAGGGGGAAGAGATTCCTTATGTACAGAGGGAGGAACATCACAATAACGTCAGATCTATCCACAGAGACCTGGCAAGCCAGAAAGGCCTGGCAAGACATATTCAGGGTACTAAATGAGAAGAACATGCAGCCAAGAATACTTTATTCGGCAAGGCTGTCATTTAGAATGGATGGAGAAATGCAGAGCTTCTAGGACAGGCAGAAACTGAAAGAATATGTGACCACTAAGCCGGCCATGCAAGAAATATGGAGGGGGGTTCTATAAAAGGAGAAAGGCCCCAAGAGTGATATACAACAGAAATTTACAGGGACAATCCATAAAAACAACGTCTTCACAGGCAACATGATGAAATTAATTCATATCTTTCAATAATCACTCTCAACATGAATGGCCTAAATGCTCCCATAAAATGACACAGGGTTGCAGATTGGATTAAAAGACAGGACCCATCCATATGCTGTGTAAAGAGACTCATTTTGAACCTAAAGATACATCCAGACTCAAAGTGAAGGGATGAACATCCATCTTCCATGCCAGCAGACCTCAAAAGAAAGCTGGAGTAGCAATTCTTAAATCAGACGAATTAGATTTTATTTTTTTGTTTGTTTTGTTTTTAAAGATTTATTTATTTATTTGACAGAGAGAGAGGGAGACAGCTAGAGCAGGAACACAATCAGGGGGAGCAGGAGAGGGAGAAGCAGGCTCCTGGCTGAGCAGGGAGCCCAATGCGGGGCTCGATCCCAGGACCGTGGGATCATGACCTGAGCCAAAGGCAGAGGCTTAATGACTGAGCCACCCAGGCGCACTGACAAATTAGATTTTAAACTAAAGACTGTAGTTAGAGACACAGAAGGACACTATATCATTCTTAAAGGGTCTACCCAACAAGAAGATCTAACAATTATAAATATCTATGACACCAACATGGGAGCAGCCATCTACATAAGCCAATTGTTAACCAAAATAAAGAGTCATATTGATTGTAATATGTTAAGTGTAGAAGACCTCAATACTCTACTCTCAGCAATGGACAGATCATCTAAGCAGAAAATCAACAAGGAAACAAGAGCTTTGAATGACACACTGGACCAGATGGACCTCATAGATATATACAGAACATTTCACCCTAAAACAACAGAATACTCATTCTTTTCAAGCACACATGGAACTTTCTCCAGAATAGACCACATACTGGGTCACAAATCAGGTCTCCACAGATACCAAAAGATTGAGATTATTCCCTGCATATTCTCAGACCACAATGCTTTAAAACTGGAACTCAATCACAGGAAAAAATTTGGCAGAAATTCAAACACTTGGAAGCTTAAGACCACTCTGCTCAAGAATGTTTGGGTCAACCAGAAAATCAAAGAAGAACTTAAACAATTCATGGAAATCAATGAGAATGAAAACACAATGGTCCAAAACCTATGGGATACTGCAAAGGCGGTCCTAAGGGGGAAATACATAGCCATCCAAGCCTCACTCGAAAAAATAGAAAAATCCCGAATTCACCAACTAACTCTACACCTTAAAGAACCAGAGAAAAAGCAACAAACTATAACTAAGCCACCCATTAGAAGAGAAATAATAAGATTAGAGCAGAGATCAATGAATTAGAAACCAGAAACACAGTAGATCAGATCAACGAAACTAGAAGTTGGTTCTTTGAAAGAAATAATAAGATCGATAGACCACTGGCCAGACTTATCCAAAAGAAAAGAGAAAGGACCCAAATTAATAAAATTATGAATGAAAGGGGAGAGATCACGACTAACACCAAGGAAATAGAAACAATTATTAGAAATTATTATCAACAACTATATGCCAATAAACTGAGCAATCTGGATGAAATGGATGCTTTCCTGGAAACCTATAAGCTGCCAAGACGGAAACAGGAAGAAATTGACAACCTGAATAGGCCAATAACCAGTAACGGGATTGAAGTAGTGATCCAAAACCTCCCAAAAAACAGGAGTCCGGGGGCCTGATGAATTCCCTGGGGAATTCTACCAAACATTCAAAGAAGAAATAATACCTATTCTACTGAATCTGTTTCAAAAAATAGAAACAGAAGGAACACTTCCAAACTCATTCTTTGAGGGCAGCATTACCTTATTCCCCAAACCAGGCAAAGACCCCATCAAAAAGGAGAATTTCAGACCGATATCCCTAATGAATATGGATTCCAAAATCCTCAACAAAATCCTAGTTAATAGGATACAACATTACATTAAAAGGATCATCCACCCCGACCAAGTGGGATTTATCCCGGGATGCAAGGGTGGTTCAACATTCACAAATCAATCAATGTGATAAATCACATTAATAAGAGGAGGGAGAAGAACCATATGGTCCTCTCAATTGATGCAGAAAAAGCATTTGACAAAATTCAACATCCTTTCCTGATTAAAACTCTTCAGAGTATAGGGATAGAGGGAACATTCCTCAAGTTCAAAAAATCCATCCATGAAAAACCCACAGCAAATATCATCCTAAATGGGGAAAAGGTGAGAGCCTTTCCCTTAAGATCAGGAACACATCAAGGATGCCCACTCTCACCACTGTTTTTCAACATAGTAATAGAAGTCCTAGCAACAGCAATCAGACAACAAAAAGAAATAAAAGGTATTCAAATTGGCAAAGAAGTCAAACTCTCTCTTTTTGCAGATGACATGATACTTTATGTGGAAAACCCAAAAGACTCCACCCCTAAATTACTAGAATTCATAAAGCAATTAATAATGTGGCAGGATACAAAATCAATGCACAGAAATCAGTTTCTTTCTTATACACTAACAACGCAACTGTAGAAAGAGAAATTAGAGAAATGATTCCATTTACAGTAGCACCAAAAACCATAAGATACCTCAGAATAAACCTAACCAAAGAGGTAAAGGACCTATACTCTAGGAACTACAAAACACTCATGAAAGAAATTGAAGAAGACACAAAAAGATGGAAAAACATTCCCTGCTCATGGATTGGAATAATAAACATTGTTGAAATGTCTATGCTACCCAGAGCAATCCATACCTTCAATGCCATCCTGATCAAAATTCCAATGACATTTTTCAAAGTGCTGGAACAAGCAATCCTAAAATTTGTATGGAAACAGAAAAGACCCTGAATCGCCAAGGATATGTTGAAAAAGAAAAACAAAGCTGGGGGCATCACGTTGCCCGATTTGTAGCTATATTACAAAGCGGTGATCACCAAGACAGCATGGTACTGGCACAAAAACAGATATATAGACCAATGGAAGAAAATAGAGAACCCAGATATGGACCCTCAACTCTATGGTCAAATAATCTTTCACAAAGCAGGAAAAACATGCAATGGGAAAAAGACAGGCTCTTCAATAAATGGTGCCTGGAAAATTGGACAGCCACATGCAGAAGAATGAAATTCGACCATTCTCTAACACTATACACGAAGATAAACTCAAAATGGATGAAAGACCTCAATGTGAGACAGGAATCCATCAGAATCCTAGAAGAGAACATAGGCAGTAACCTCTTTGACATTGGCCACAGCAACTTCTTTCCAGATACATCTCCAAAAGTTAGTGAAACAAAAGCAAAAATGAACTTTTGGGACTTCATCAAGATAAAAAGCTTCTGCACAGCTAAGGAAACAGTCAACAAAACAAAGAGGCAACCCACAGAATGGGAGAAGATCTTTGCAAATGACACTACAGATAAAAGGCTGGTATCCAAGATCTATCAAGAACGTCTCAAACTCAACACCCAAAAAGCAAATAATCAAGTCAAAAAATGGGCAGAACACATGAACAGACACTTCCCCAAAGAAGACATACAAATGGCCAACAGACACGTGAAAAAATGTTCATCATCATTAGCCATCATGGAAATTCAAATCAAAACCATATTGAGATACCACCTTAAACCAGTTAGAATGGCAAAAATGGACAGGGAAATAAACAACAAATGTTGGAGAGGTTGTGGAGAAAGGGGAACCCTCTTACATGGTTGGTGGCAGTGCAGGTGGTACAGCCACTTTGGAAAACAGTGTGGAGATTCCTCAAAAATTTAAAAATAGAGCTACCCTATGACCCAGCAATTGCACTCTTGAGTATTTACTCTAAAGACATAGATTTAGTGAAAAGAAGGGCCATATGCACCCCAGTGTTCATAGCAGCAATGTCTGCAATAGCCAAACTGTGGCAAGAGCCAAGATGCCCTTCAAGAGATGAATGAATAAAGAAGATGTGGTCCATATATACAATGAATATTACTCAGCCATCAGAAAGGGTGAATACCCAACTTTTACATCAACATGGATGGGACTGGAGGAGATTATGCTAAGTGAAATAAGTCAAGCAGAGAAAGTCAATTATCATATGGTTTCACTTATTTGTGGAACATAAGGAATACCATGGAGGACATTAGGAAAAGGAAGGGAAAAATGAAGAGGGGGCGGAAATCGGAGGGAGAGATGAACCATGAGAGTCTATGGACTCTGAGAAACAAGCAGGGTTTTAGAGGGGAGTGGGGAGGGGGGATTGTTTAGCCTGGTGGTGAGTATTAAAGAGGGAACGTACTACATGGAGCACTGGTGTTATACGAACACAATGAATTGTGGATCACTACATCAAAAACTAATGATGTATTGTACGGTGACTAACATAACATAATAAAATAAAAATAAGTAAATAAATAAAAATCATAAATGAGAGAAGAGAAATAGCAAACAACACCACAGAAATACAAAAAATTATGAGAATACTATGAAAAATTATATACCAACAAATTGGGTGCTCTGGAAGAAATGTGTAACTTCCTAGAAACATATAAACTACCAAAACTGAACCAGGAAGAAATAGAAAATTTGAACAGACCCATAACCAGCAAAGAAATTGAATCAGATATCAAAAATCTCCCACAAAAGCCCAGGTTCAGATTCCAAGGAGAATTCTATCAAACATGTAAAGAAGTGTTAGTAGCTATTTTTCTCAAACCATCCCAAGAAATAGAAGTGGAAGGAAAACTTTGAAACTCAATCTACGAGACCAGCATTACTTTGATTCCGAAACCAAAGACTCCACTAAAAAAGAGAACTACAGGCCAATATCCCTGATGAACATGGATGCCAAAATTTTCAACAAAATACCAGCAAATTGAATATAACAGTATATTAAAAGAATCAATCACCATGATCTAGTAGGATTTATTCCTGGGATGTAAGGTTGGTTCAATATTACAAATCAATCAACATGATACACCACATTAATAAAAAAGGATAATAACCATGTAATCCTCTCAATAGACTCAGAAAAGGCATTTAACAAAGTACAACTTCCAAACATAACAAAAACCTCAATAAAATAGGGATAGAGGGAACATACCTGAACATAATAAAGGCCATGTACAAATACACACCATTAATATCATCCTCAATGGGGAAAACCTGAGAGCTTTTCCTGTATGGTCAGGAATGGCAAGGATGTCCACTCTCACCAATGTTATTTTTTTAAGATTTATTTATTTAATTTAGAGAGAGAGGGAGGGAGAGAGAGAGGGAGCCTGAGCAGGGAGGAGCAGAGGGAGAGAGAATCCAAGAACACTCTGCATTGAGCATGGAGCCCAATGTGGGGCCCAATCTCATGACCCTGAGATCACATCTGACCCAAAACCAAGAGTCAGATGCTTAACTGACTGAGCAACCCAGGCGCCCCATCACCACTGTTATTTAACATAGTACTGGAAGTCTTAGCCTCAGCTATCAGACAGCACAAAGAAATAAAATGCATGGAAATTGGCAAGGAAGAAGTCAAACATTCACTATTAAGATGACATGGTACTCAATGTAGAAAACCCAAAAGTCTCCACCAAAAAAATAGCAAATTACTGATAGACAAAATCAGTAAAGTCACAGGATACAAATATCAATGCACAAAAATCTTTTGGATATCTATACACCAATAATGAAGCAAGAGAAAGAGAAATCAAGGAATCAATCCCATTTACATTTGCATCAAATACCGTAAGATACCTAGGCATAAACCTAACCAAACAGGTAAAAGATCTCTACTCCAAAAACTATAAAAACAAACTTACTAAAGAAATTAAAGATGACAGAAAGAAATGAAAAAACATTCCATGCTTATAGATTGGAAGAAGAAATATTGTTAAAATGTCTATACTACCCAAAGCAATCTACACATTTAATGCAATCCCTATCAAAATACCAACAGCATTTTTCACACAGCTAGAACAAAAATCCTCAAATTTGTATAGAACCACAAAAGACCCCAAATAGCCAAAGCAATCTTCAAAAAGAAAAGCAAAGCTGGAAGCATAACAATTCTAGACTTCAAGTTATATTACAAAGCAGTAGTGATCAAGACAGTATGGTACTGGCACTAAAACAGAAATGAACCTACAACTATATGGTCAACTGATTTTTGACAAAGAGAAAAGGATATTCAATGGAAAAAAGACAGTCTCTTCAACAAATGGTGATGGGAAACCTGAACAGCAGCATGCAAAAGAATGAATCTGGTCAACACTCTTACACCATAAATGAAAATAAATTCAAAATGGATTAAAGACCTAAATGTGAGACAGGGTAAACCATTAAAATCCTAGAGGAGAAAACAGGCAGTGACTTCTTTGACATCAGCCATAGAAACTTCTTATTAAATATGTCTCCTGAGGCAAGGGAAGCAAAAGCAAAACTAAAGTCTTAGGACTTCATCAAAATAAAAAGCTTCTGCTCAGGGAAGGAAACAATCAACAAAACTAAAAGGCAACCTTCAGAATGGGAGAAGATATTTGCAAATGACATATCTGATAAAGGGCTAGTATCCAAAAGATATAAAGAACTTTTAAAACTCAACACACAAAAAACAAATAATCCAATTAAACAATGGGCAGAAGACGTGAATAGAAATTTTTCCAAAGAGTACATCAACATGGCCAAGAGACACATGAAAAGATGCTCATCACTCATCATCAGGGAAATACAGATCAAAACTATGATGAGCTATCACTTCACACCAGTCAGAATAGCTAAAATCAACAACAAAAGAAACAACAGGTGTTGGCAAGGATATAGAGAAAGGGCAACCCTCTTACACTGTTGGTGGGAATGAAATTGGTGCAGCCACTCTGGAAAACAGTATGGAGGTTCCTCAAAAAGTTAAAAATAGAACTACCCTATAATCCAGTAATTGCACTACTAGGTATTTACCCAAAGAATACAAAAATACTAAGTCAATGGGATACATGCACCCCAATGTTCATAGTAGCATTACTACAATAGCCAAATTATGGAAACAGCACAAGTGTCCATCAACTAATGAATAGATAAAGAAGGTGTGGTACTTATATATACAATGGAATATTCCTCAGCCATAAAAATGAATGAAATCTAGCCATTTGCAACAACGTGGATGGAGCTAGAGAGTGTTATGCTAAGTGAAATAAGTCAGAGAAAGACAAATACCATATGATTTCATTTATATGTGGAATTTAAGAAACAAAACAAATGATCATGGGGGGAAAAAAGGCAAACCAAGAAACTGGCTCTTAACCATAGAGAACAAATTGATGGTTACCAGTGGGGAGTATGGTGGGGGGATGGGTTAAATAGTTGATGGGGATTAAGAAATGTACTTGTAATGAGCACTAGGTGTTGTATGTGTTGAATCACTAAATTGTATGCCTGAAACTAATATTACACTGTATGTTAACTAACTGGAATTTAAATAAAAACTTAATTTAAAAAAATTATTCTTAATTGTATTGATAGTAGCATAACTTTTTCTAAGACTGCTGTGTATATAATGTTGGACAAACATGAATAATTATCCATTGTATACTTTTGAGTACCCCCTGAATCCATGAGTCCATAACATGGCATAACATGATATTTGATGATCTGGATTCACAGTATGGGATAAAAGAGAGAGAAATGTACTGCAATAAAAGTCACATTTTTTGTATTTATTAATTTAGTTAATTCGTTAGTTAGATCAGGATTTCTTTTTATTTCTTTTTGGTTTAAAATGGCTAATCAGGGGTGCCTGGGTGGCTCAGTTGGTTAAGCAACTGCCTTCGGCTCAGGTCATGATCCTGGAGTCCCAGGATCGAGTCCCACATTGGGCCCCCTGCTCAGCATGGAGCCTGCTTCTCCCTCTGACTCTCCCCTCTCTCATGCTCTCTCTCAAATAAATAAATAAAATCTTTAAAAAATAAAATAAAATAAAATAAGATGGCTAATCAGAATAAAAAATAAAAGTGGCCTCTGTCTAGAGGCTGGGGTCTCCCCTATTTAGAGGTTAGAACCTAGGAACTCCACTATGCAGCCCCATACTGAGGTGGGCTGAGGGTTAAGTCCCAAGGGATAATTTGGAGGGGCCTTGTCCTGACACTCCTCTCTATCTCATTTTTGACATTGATGAAAAATACTGCTTTTTGGTCTTATCTCTCCTGATCTTGGATTTAAAAATAATGTTAACTCTTTGTGTTGGGGGAAGGCTCTGAGGGGACTAAAGGAGCCCACCCTAATCCCTCTCCTCCAAGAAGGGGGGCCTTATCCAATATTGTTTCTGGATTTGAGCCAAGCTCTTTTCCTGGTCTCCCCACCACCACTCAAGTCATGGGGCTTAAAAGTCACATTTTTTAAAAGGAGTAAAATAGGGGCGCCTGGGTGGCTCAGTTGCTTAAGCGACTGCCTTCAGCTCAGGTCATGATCCTGGAGTCCCGGGATCAAGTCCCGCATCGGGCTCCCTGCTCAGCAGGGAGTCTGCTTCTCCCTCTGACCCTCCCCACTCTCATGTGCTCTCTCTCTCAAATAAATAAATAAAATCTTTAAAAATAAATAAATAAATAAATAAAAATAAAAGGAGTAAAATAAATCCTTATTTTGAGTTTTGCAATTTTCAAGTGGCAGTATGTGTATGTATATATGTGTGTGTGAAATCATGAAGAAATGATAAAACTATAAAATAACTGTATGACTATAACACTATGATAATAATTATAACACTATAATAATAACCATACTCTAGAAGAACAATACTGTATAACTATAACACTACAACAGCAGATAAATTTTATAATTATAACTCTATAATTATAATGAATACATAACTAGAATTGTGAATCTAAAACTTTGACTTTATAACTGTAAATACAACTCTATAACCCTAACATTATATAAAAAAATCAAATCACTATTACTATAACCATAAAACCATAACTATAATACAAACTATATCACAAATACCATTAATATAACTATAGATATAACACTATAACTGTAGAACTGTAACAACTATATCTCTATTATTAAAACTATAATATTATAATACTATAAAATGACTGTAACAACAATATTAACCGTAAAAGTATAACTACACCTATGATTCCATAACTAGAATGGAAACTAAATACTTAGAACAAATACACCATAATTAGACCTATGATTCTATAGCAATAAGCATAATTTAAACTAACAACCTTATAACACTACAACTATAACTATAATATAATCACTATAATGCTATAATTATATCACTATAACTATTATTCTATCATTATAACACTAGAACTATATCAGTGATACTGTATCACTATACTTATATCTATTACTATTGCAATGTAATACTAAACTATAATATTAACACTATATCATTAACACTATAATACTAACACTCTAACTATAACTATAGAACTAGAACTATATGCTAGCAATATAACACTATAACCCATCACTACAAATATAGTGCTGTTACTATAATTATGATGAACATCATACAATTATAACTCTAATTTATAACACTTTAACCATACCTCTACAACTAAAACTTTAAAACACTATATCATTAACCATGTAACTATAAAAATATCTATAAGTATTCTATAACTGAAATATAAAAAAATAACACTTTCTAAATATAACACTATAACCATAGGTATAATACTAACACTATATTGATAGTGGTAACTATAACAACAATTATTACCTTATCACTATAAATATAATTAAAGTACTATATCCATTTCAACCACAACCCTACACTGTAGCTATAGTGCTGTAAGAATAAAATAAATATAGCTCTATAACTTGATAAGAATAAATATAACTCTATAGCAATAACTATAGTACTATAACTAAAACTATGACTTGTAGTTGAAACTATGACACTATAACTTTGGTTCTATAACTATTACTCTATTGCTATGACCAAAAGACTAAACTTACACCCTTATCTCTATCACCATTGCATAACACTATCAATAATATATTACTATCACACTCACATTGTTAACACCAAAACTATAATACTATAACTATTATGCCTCTTACAACACTATAAATATAATACAATATGTATGATTATTAGTATAATGTCATGATTTAGCTGTAACCCCAACCTTTATTACATTAACAATATATATCAATAGCACCATATCCATAATTATATCTGTATGACTATTACCTTATCACTATAACTATTATTATAGAATTATCATTGCTATTATAAAATATATCTATAACTCTATAAATAGATCGTGGACCAAAAAAAATAACATCTGTATAACACTACCATTTTTTCAATAATCTGTAACATAGTACATATATAACATTAGCACAGTTTTAGTGTTATAGAGTTATACAGTTCTATACTTACAATGCTAAAGTTACATAATAGTGCTATAATTAAAGTTCACATTATAACTACAACTATAATACTATCACTATAACCACAGCATGATAATTATAACAATAGCTCTATAACTATTACATTAGCCCTATAACTATAACAGTAACCATTATACTTCTAACATTGTAAAAATAATTATACCACTGTAATTATAATAATATCACTGTTATAATAATGATAGCATTATCAAATTGTAGCATTATAAGTACAACAGTACTATATCTAAAACTATAGCATGGTAAATATATGACAGCAATATAGCTCTGATTTAGTACCCTAATATAACTATAGCCTTATAACTATAACTTCATAACATTATAACTAACAGCATAATTTTATAACTATAATTTTATAACACTCTCACTATAGCACTATAATATTAAAACATAACACTAATAGTATAACAATATAACTATAACCATAACATTATAGCAATAACAAAACTACAATCACTACAATAATAAGACTGAAACAATAACAGTATAACTATATAATTACAACAGTATAAATATAACAGTATTATAATAGTATAACTATATAATTATAATTATGATACATCATTATAACTAAAAATTATAAATAAAAACATAACTCTATAATAACTCTATAATTAAACTTTATAACAATTACATTATAACCATAGCCCCATAACTATAATATTAAATTATATAACACTAACAATGACTGTAACAATATAACTATAACCATAACATTGTAACTATAATCAAATTACCATCATTAAAACCATCAGACTATCACTATAACCATAAAACTGTAATTATAACTACAGTAGTACAACTATACCACTATAGTCTCAACTATAACACTGTAATACTATCACTATAACACTAACATTATAACTATATTAATAACACTATAACTATATCTATAGCATTATATCTATAACACTACCACTGCACTTATAACTACAGGATGATAACTGTGACTATAAACATTTCCCTAACACAACATTATAACTCTGTAATGGTAACAACAAATCTTAAATTATTAATAACTATGATTATAAAACTAAAACTCTAAAGTTCTTTTTTAAGATTTTTTTTATTTTTTTGATGGAAAGAGATAGCAAGAGTGGGAACACAAGCAGGGGGAGTGGGAGAGGGAGAAGCAGGCTTCCCACTGAGCAGGGAGCCTGATACAGGGCTCAATCCCAGGACCCCGGGATCATGACCTGAGCCGAAGGCAGGTGCTAATGACTGAGCCACCCAGGCGCCCCTAAAACTCTAAACTTTTAACAGTAACTATGATTCTATAACTTTTATTATCCAGTTGTAACTAAATTCTATAACTATATCACAATAGTTATAACAATATAACAATTTAATTCTGACCATAATACTGTAACTACAGCATTATAAAACTATAATTATAACTGTAATACCTCCACTATAACAGGCCCAGAATGATTATATTAACAGTATAACTACAGTGCTAACACTCTATCTATATCATTGCCACCATAATTATAACTCTATAACACTATCACTTATCACTGTAACTATAAAAGTAATACTGTAACCATAACTTTATCACTATAAACATAATCATAGCACTATACTGTAATCTTAGTGCTATAATAGTGTTATAATTTTATAACTATAAAACTAAATTTATGATTATCAATATAATTAAATGGCTTTCATTACAAATTAATAATGGTAACTCTACAATTATAACATTAAACTAAACTGCAAAACTGTAACTAAAACATAACACTATAACTACAGCAGTATATTAATCTAACACTTTATAGCAGTATTACTATAGTACTCTAAATGTAACTGTAATTCCAACTATATTTGTAATAATGTAACTCAGTAATTATAACTATGTAACTATAACCATAACACTATAACTATAGCTCTATAATTATAACTTAATTATAAATATTACTCTATTACATAACACTATACATATATATAATAATCATAGTGCATATATAATATTTACTTTATACATACACACTCACAATAAGCATCCCTGGCCCACAAATAATTATTATCTTTAAATACAATTTCCCACTAAAAGAAACAAGGACCAAGGACTCTTAGAACTCTTCCAGTTTTAGAGCAAATAATATTCAATATAAGCCTGGAAGATCTCATACCAAATAGGATAATACCAAATACTATTTGAATCTAATCAAGCCTTAGCACTTACATACAATTTATAGAAAATAGAAGGGATAGAGATACAAGTTAAACAACATGATAAAGAAGTAACCAAACATATCCAGAATGTTAATTATTCTACAGAACCACTGTTCTTTCTTAAATTAGCCAATGATATAAAGTAGAGGCTGCTTTTGATTAAATAAGACACAAAAGACACCAGTGAGTACATTTTATAGCTAATTTGAATCTTATTTCAAACAGTCAAATTTGAAAGTACTATTTTGAGAATATTGCATAAATTAGATTATGACCTGGGTGTTACATAAAACCAAAAAATAATTGTTAAATTGTTAGGTGTCATGAAGACTATATAAATAAAATTTTATATTTTTAGAGATCCTTAATAAAATATAGAGGAATGAAATGATGTCAGAAATTTTTCATAAAATTCTTCATCAAAGCAAACAAAAAAAGAAGAAAAGCAAGAAAATAAAAGAAAAATAAGGTCAATGAGTTGGCAAAATATTGATAATCTTAGACTGAGTAGCAGCAGTATGGAGTTCATCATACTGTTCTACACATTTGTGTAGGTTTGAAATGCTTTATAATTATTTTTCTAAAACATGATATGAAGGCATTATAAACAGCTTCATGATAATATATTTGAAAACTTCATAGAAAGAAGAATGTTTAGAAAAATAATCAAAACAAACTAATGAAGAAATATGAAATATGAATAATCCCTAAATAATTGAAGGATAGAGCAATAGTCAAAACTTCAGACTGAATTGTCTTCAACAATGAATTCCACAAAATATTTAGGAAACACCTAATTATAGTCCTAGAGAAATTTTCATACAGAATAGAGACATAGGGACTAATTGCTAACTTATTTATAAGCTAATATAATATTAATACTAAAACTTATCAAAGACATTACAAGATAGGAAAAAATTCAAGCCAATCTCACATCTTGACATACCAGTAGATAAACTATCTTAAGCCAAAATATAAGCAAAATAAATTTAGCAATGCATACAAGAGACCAAAGTTAGGTTTTCATCATGAATGTAATTTTGGTTTAATATTAGAAAATCGATCAATAAGGGCATCTGGGTGGCTCAATCACTTAAGCATCCAACTCTTGGTTTCAGCTCAGGTCATGATCTCATAGGTCTTGAGACTGAGCCCTTCGGTCAGGCTCCACACTCAGTGGGGAGTCTGCTTGAAGAGTCTCTCCTGTCCCTCCCCCCACTCAGGGGTGTACTCTCTCCCTCTCTAAAATAAACAAATAAATCCTTAAAAAAAGAATATCAGCTGAGCATCCAAGAAATCAGCCTGAGATGTAAGAAGATCTGGATCTCTACAAACAGAATATCGCAGGAGATTGGTTTCTAGGTTCGAAGCGGGGAGCCATGATTGTGCGGGCAGATATTGGAGGATAAATGGCAGTGGGAGGGTGCCTGGCCATGGGGATCCTACACCGCCAGTGAGAGACAGTCTCACTTGCTGGGGATGGGGCACAGACTCACAGACCTGTAGCGGCAGGGAAAGGAATTTAGGGCAAACCCCAGGGCAGAAACCCGGAGTCGTGGGGTCGCAGGTGCGAACTGGGAGTGGCTGGCAGTTTTAAAGCACAAAGGGCAGAGACGAGCCCCGACCTGGAGGCAGGACTGGGAGTGCTGCGGAGGGGCGCACAACCCAGGATGCTGCAGTTTATAGCAGCATGGATGGAAACGGAGACAGTGTGGCCTGGAGAGCTCACTGAAGAACAGACTTCGATCTCTGCTCTGAGGCAGAGGGTTGGAAACGGTCTCTTCTGCTTTGACTCATGGAAGACACTCAGAAAGCCACCAGGGAAAGACGCCAGAGAACAAAAGCACCCAGAACTGATTCTCACTGGCATGCAATAGTAAAACTTGCAAATCTTAGAACCAAGGAAACCATCTTAAGGGCAGTTAGGGGGAAGAGATTCCTTACGTACAGAGGGAGGAACATCAGAATAACGTCAGACCTATCCACAGAGACCTGGCAAGCCAGAAAGGCCTGGCAAGACATATTCAGGGTACTAAATGAGAAGAACATGCAGCCAAGAATACTTTATTCGGCAAGGCTGTCATTTAGAATGGATGGAGAGATGCAGAGCCTCCAGGACCGGCAGAAACTGAAAGAATATGTGACCACTAAGCCGGCCATGCAAGAAATATGAAGGGGGATCTATAAAAGAAGAAAGACCCCAAGAGTGATATACAACAGAAACTTACAGGGACAATCCATAAAAACAACGTCTTCACAGGCAATATGATGACAATTAATTCATATCTTTCAATAATCACTCTCAACGTGAATGGCCTAAATGCTCCCAAAAAATGGCACAGGGTTGCAGATTGGATAAAAAGACAGGACCCATCCATATGCTGCATACAAGAGACTCATTTTGAACCTAAAGACACATCCAGACTGAAAGTGAAGGGATGGAGATCCATCTTCCATGGCAGCGGACCACAAAAGAAAGCTGGGGTAGTAATTCTTATATCAGACAAATTAGATTTTAAACTAAAGGCTGTAATTAGAGACACAGAAGGACACTATATCATTCTTAAAGGGTCTATCCAACAAGAAGATCTAGCAATTGTAAATACCTATGCCCCCAACATGGGAGCAGCCATCTACATAAGCCAACTGTTAACCAAATGAAGAGTCATATTGATAACAATATGTTAATTGTAGGAGACCTCAATACTCCACTCTCAGCAATGGACAGATCATCTAAGCAGAAAATCAACAAGGAAACAAGAGCTTTGAATGACACACTGGACCAGATGGACCTCATAGATATATACAGAACATTCCACCCTAAAACAACAGAATACTCATTCTTCTTGAGCATGCATGGAACTTTCTCCAGAATAGACCATATACTGGGTCACAAATCAGGTCTCAACTGATACCAAAAGATTGAGATTATTCCCTGCATATTCTCAGACCACAATGCTTTAAAACTGGAACTCAATCACAGGAAAAAATTTGGCAGAAATTCAAACACTTGGAAGCTTAAGACCAATCTGCTCAAGAATGTTTGGGTCAACCAGAAAATCCAAGAAGAACTTAAACAATTCATGGAAATCAATGAGAACAAAAACACAATGGTCCAAAACCTATGGGATACTGCGAAGGCGGTCCTAAGGGGGAAATACATAGCCATCCAAGCCTCACTCAAAAAAATAGAAAAATCCCGAATTCACCAACTAACTCTACACCTTAAAGAACTAGAGAAAAAGCAACAAACAATGCATAAGCCACGCATTAGAAGAGAAATAATTAAAATTGGAGCAGAGATCAATGAATTAGAAAACAGGAACACAGTAGATCAGATCAACAAAACTAGAAGTTGGTTCTTTGAAAGAATTAATAAGATTGATAAACCACTGGCCAGAAAAGAGAAAGGAACCAAATTAATAAAATTATGAATGAAAGGGGAGAGATCAAGACTGACACCAAGGAAATAGAAACAATTATTAGAAATTATTATCAACAACTATATGCTAATAAACTGAGAAATCTGGATGAAATGGAGGCCTTCCTGGAAACCTATAAGCTGCCAAGACTGAAACAGGAAGAAATTGACAACCTGAATAGGCCAATAACCAGTAACGGGATTGAAGCAGTGATCCAAAACCTTGCAAAAAACAAGAGTCCAGGGCCTGATGGATTCCCTGGGGAATTCTACCAAACATTCAAAGAAGAAATAATACCTATTCTACTGAATCTGTTTCAAAAAATAGAAACAGAAGGAAAACTTCCAAACTCCTTCTATGAGGCCATCATTACCTTAATCCCCAAACCAGGGAAAGACCCCATGAAGAAGGAGAATTTTAGACCAATATCCCTGATGAATATGGATTCCAAAATCCTCAACAGAATCTTAGCTAATAGGATCCAACAATACATTAAAAGGATCATCCACCCCGACCAAGTGGGATTTATCCTCGGGATGCAAGGGTGGTTCAACATTCGCAAATTAATCAATGTGATAGAACACATTAATAAGAGGAGGGAGAAGAACCATATGGTCCTCTCAATTGATGCAGAAAAAGCATTCGACAAAATACAACATCCTTTCCTGATTAAAACTCTTCAGAGTATAGGGATAGAGGGAACATTCCTCAAGTTCAAAAAATCCATCCATGAAAAACCCACAGCAAATATCATCCTAAATGGGGAAAAGCTGAGAGCCTTTCCCTTAAGATCAGGAACACGTCAAGGATGGCCACTCTCACCACTATTGTTCAACATAATACTAGAAGTCCTAGCAACAGGAATCAGACAACAAAAAGAAATAAAAGGTATTCAAATTGGCAAAGAAGAAGTCAAACTCTCCCTTTTCACAGATGACATGATACTTTATGTGGAAAACCCAAAAGACTCCACCCCCAAATTACTAGAACTCATACAGCAATTAAGTAATGTGGCAGGATACAAAATCAATGCACAGAAATCAGTTGCTTTCTTTTTTTTTTTTTTTTTAAGATTTTATTTATTTGACAGAGAGAGTGAGAAAGCACAAGCAGGGGGAAGCAGTGGAAGGAGAGGGAGAAGCAGGCTTCCCACTGAGCAAGGAGCCCGATGTGGGGCTCGATCCCAGGACCCTGGAATCATGACCTGAGCCGAAGGCAGACGCTTAACCGACTGAGCCACCCAGGCGCCCCTCAGTTGCTTTCTTATACACTAACAACACAACTGTAGAAAGAGAAATTAGAGAAATGATTCCATTTACAATAGCACCAAAAACCATAAGAAAGCTTGGAATAAACCTAACCAAAGAGGTAAAGGATCTATACTCTAGGAACTACAAAATACTCATGAAAGAAATTGAAGAAGACACAAAAAGATGGAAAAATATTCCATGCTCATGGATCAGAAGAATAAACATTGTGAAAATGTCTATGCTACTCAGAGCAATCTATACCTTCAATGCCATCCCGATCAAAATTCCAATGACATTTTTCAAAGTGCTGGAACAAGCAATCCTAAAATTTGTATGGAATCAGAGAAGACCCCTAATCGCCAAGGATATGTTGAAAAAGAAAAACAAAGCTGGGGGCATCACGTTGCCCGATTTCAAGCTATATTACAAAGTGGTGATCACCAAGACAGCATGGTACTGTCACAAAAACAGACATACAGACCAGTGGAACAGAATAGAGAACCTAGATATGGACCCTCAATTCTGTGGTCAAATAATCTTTCACAAAGCAGGAAAAAAATATGCAGTGGGAAAAAGACAGTCTCTTCAATAAATGGTGCCTGGAAAATTGGACAGCCACATGCAGAAGAATGAAATTCGACCATTCTCTAACACCATACACGAAGATAAACTCAAAATGGATGAAAGACCTCAATGTGAGACAGGAATCCATCAGAATCCTAGAGGAGAACATAGGCAGTAACCTCTTTGACATTGGCCACAGCAACTTCTTTCAAGATACATCTTCAAAACCTAGTGAAACAAAAGCAAAAATGAACTTTTGGGACTTCATCAAGATAAAAAGCTTCTGCACAGCAAATGAAACAGTCAACGAAACAAAGAGGCAACCCACAGAATGGGAGAAGGCCTTTGCAAATGATGCTGCAGATAAAGAGCTGGTATCCAAGATCTATAAAGAACTTCTCAAACTCAACACCCAAAAAAACAAATAATCAAGTCAAAAAATGGGCAGAAGATATGAAAAGACACTTCTCTGAAGAAGACATGCAAATGGCTAACAGACACATGAAAAAATGTTCATCATCATTAGCCATCATGGAAATTCAAATCAAAAACACATTGAGATACCACCTTAAACCAGTTAGAATGGCAAAAATGGACAGGGAAATAAACAACAAATGTTGGAGAGGTTGTGGAGAAAGGGGAACCCTCTTATACTGTTGGTGGGAATGCAAGTTGGTACAGCCACTTTGGAAAATAGTGTGGTGGTGCCTCAAAAAATTAAAAATAGAGCTACCCTATGACCCAGGAATTGTACCACCGGGCATTTACCCCAAATACACAGATGTAGTGAAAAGAACGTCCATATGCACCCCAATGTTCATAGCAGCATTGTCCGCAATAGCCAGACTGTGGAAAGAGCCGAGATGCCCTTCAACAGATGAATGGATAAAGAAGATGTGGTCCATATAGACAATGGAATATTACTCAGCCATCAGAAAGGATGAATACCCAACTTTTACATCAACATGGATGGGACTGGAGGAGATTATGCTAAGTGAAATAAGTCAAGCAGAGAAAGTCAATTATCATATGGTTTCACTTATTTGTGGAACATAAAGAATAGCATGGAGGACATTAGGAGAAGGAAGGGAAAAATGAAGGGAGGGAAATCGGAGGGAGAGATAAACCATGATAGACTATGGACTCTGAGAAACAAGCAGGGTTTTAGAGGGGAGGGGCATGGCGGGAGGGGTTAGCCCGGTGATGGGTATTAAGGAGGGCACGTACTGCATGGAGCACTGGGTGTTATACAAAAACAATGGATTGTGGATCACCACATCAAAAACCAATGATGTATTGTATGGTGACTAACATAACATAATAAAATTTTAAAAAATCAATCAATATAAAATATTATATTAAAGATAAAGAATAAGGATATATGATACTTTTAAACAATTTGAGAAATGCTTTTGATGAACTAGGAAGAGAATCAAACATTGTTTACTTGATAAAGGATAAGTATGTTACCAGAAATAACTTTTTTTTAAGTAATGTCTATGCCCAATGTGGGGATGGAACTCACAACCCACAATCAAGAGTTTCATACTCTACCTACTGAGACAGCCAGATACTCCAGATAAAGGATAGGTATGTTAAATTTAAACACCATACTTAAAGATTTGTTACTGAAAATGTTTCCTTAGAAACATCCCAAGAGTTGGGAACAAGTCAAGTTTGTCTGCTATGACCAATTGTATCTGACATTTTACATGAGGTCCTAAACAGTGACAGTGTACTAAGGCAAAGAAAGAAGACAAAATGTAAATATGAGGAAAAAAGGTGTCTATCCTTAAATGTAAATAAATTTTTTCACAGGATAATCTAAAATGATATGTATAATACTCTTATAAATAACATGAACATTGTGAAAATTTGCTGGATATAAAATCAATATAAAAAGAAACTTCATATTAATATATCATCAATAAGCAGTTAAAACAGTCTCCAGTAATATAATTTTAATATCATCATAACATATTAGTACTAATTTTAAAGTGATCATCATTAGCACATTGAGATAATATAGTAGAAGCAACCAATTTAACCCAAAATCAGAATTGGGAATCCTCCCCCAACACGTATACACATTGGACAAATGGTAGAGGTTGAATTTCAGACTGATGTTAAAAGGATTCATTTTTCAATTAATGGTACATGGATAATTAGGATCCGTATGCAAGATGAAAGTGAAATTGAATATTTAAATCACACTATATACAAATACCTGTTGAAGATAGATTAAAGATATAAATGTGAGTGGTGATTGGATAAAGAAGATGTGGTATACAGTGGAATATACTCAGCCATAAAAATGGATGAAGTCTTGCCATTTGCAATGACATGGATGGAGCTAGAGAGTATTATGCTAAGAAAAATCATTCAGTCAGAGAAAAACAAATACCATATGATTGCACTCATGTGGAATTTAATAAACAAACAAATGATCATGGGGGATAAAAGAGAAAGGCAAACCAAGAAACAGATTCTTAACTGAAGAGAACAGTGAGATGGTTATGAGAAGAAGGTGTGCTGGGGAATGGGTTAAATAGGTGATGGGAATTAAGGAGTGTACTTGCTGTGATGAGCACTGAGTGTTGTATGTAAATGTTGAACTAAAATGTACACCTGAAACTAATATTACACTGTATGTTAACTAACTGGAATTTAAATAAAAACTTTTTAAAAAGATATAAAAGTGAAAGACAAACTACAACTAAATTTAAAAGCATGACAATAATTGATAAAAATGTAGAGCAATAAAAAATCCATATATTGCCATGCAAATGTATATTGGTATAATCATTGAGAAAACTATTTAACATTATCTGCTAAATTTCAAAAAGCGTATATACTTTTGTAGTGTTACCAAGGTTCTACTTGTTAAGCTGGGAGGGGATTATATGCATGTATTTTTATAATTATTCTTGAGATGTACATATATATTTTGTGTACTCTGTTTCAAATAAAATATATCCTATAATTCAAAAACTTTTTAAAAACTTTTGAATTACTAGTTTAAAATCTTTCAAAAAGCAGGGACCACTTGCAGAAAAAAAAAATGGTAGTAAATCTAGTAAACATTCAGGGTGCCTGGGTGGCTCAATTGGTTAAGCGGCTGCCTTCGGCTCAGGTCATGATCTCAGAGTCCTGGGATAGAGCCCTGCATCAGGCTCCCTGTTCAGGGGGAGTCTGCTTCTCCCTCTCCCTCTGCCTTTCCCCCAGCTTGTTCCCTCTCTCTACCTCTCTCAAATAAAAAAATAATAATAAAAATAAATATCTAGAAAATATTTAAGGAACAATTTGTTAAGCAATCATTTAAGGAATAATTCTTATCTTTTTTTAAAGATTTTATTCATTCATTTGAGACAGAGACACACAGAGAGAGAGAGAGCACAAGCAGGGGGAGAGGCAGAGGGAGAGGGAGAAGCAGGCACCCCCAGCTGAGCAGGGAGCCCAATGTGGGGCTCAATCCCAGGACCCTGGGACCATGACCTGAGCCAAAGGCAGACACTCAACCAACTGAGCCACCCAGGTGCCCCAGGAATAATTATCTTACACAAAATATCCCCATGTATAAGAAAAAAGAAAATAATTCCTAAATAATTTAAAAGAAAACAAGAGAATGTTTTTAACCTGATAATGAATATGTTCAAACGATTTCCAAAAACATCTACTTATTGATAGAACTTCAAAATATTTCATCTTGATCAGGAAAGATTAAAGATCTCCAATTATTATAACTTCTCTTCAACATTGTATCAGAAAGCATAGCCAATAGCAAAAAAAATCTAGGAAAATAAAAGCAAAATAATTGGAAAAAAGCAGTTGTCATTTTTTTCAGATAAAAGCATAACGTGGGTGCCTGGGTGGCTCAGTCGTTAAGCATCTGCCTTCGGCTCAGGTCATGATCCCAGGGTCCTGGGATCGAGTCCCACATCGGGCTACCTGCTCGGCAGGAAGCCTGCTTCTCCCTCTCCCACTCCCCCTGCTTGTGTTCCTGCTCTCGCTGTCTCTCTCCCTCTGTCAAATAAATAAATAAAATCTTTAAAAAAAAAAAAGCATAATGTACAGAAAACAAAACAATATACAGCAAAATTCTTAGATTTGAATATTGTTTAGGAAGTGTTTTAGATACAAAGTCAGAATAAAAAATAATTGCATTTCTATATCAACAGAGTTATAAATGCAATTTTGCACAGTCATGTTATAGTAGCATTAAAATATTAAATACTATTATAGACTGAATATTTGTAGCCACCCAAATTCATATGTTGATGTCCTAACCCCCAATGTGATTTTTTTTTTTTTTGGAAATGGAACATTTAGAAGGTAATAAGAATTAAATTAGATAATGAGAGCGTGGCCCTCATCATGGGAATTAGTGGCTTTTTAAGATCTTTCTCTCTCTGTGCCATGTGAGGACACAAGAAGGCAGCCATATTCAAGTCAGGAAGACAGTTCTCACCAGAACCCAACCATGTTGGCATTCTGGACCACAGACTTCCAGCTTCCAGAACTGTGAGAGAATAAATTTCTGTTTAAGCTACCCAGTATATATGGTATATTTTTATAGCAGCCCAAACATACTAATACAAAAGCTACACTAAAATTATAAATTTTAAAAGACACTTGAGATAATCTAAATAAGTGGAGAGGGGTGCCTGGTGGTTCAGTCATTAAGCATCTGCCTTTGGCTCAGGTCATGATTTCAGGGTCCTGGGATTGAGCCCCGTATTGGGCTCCCTGCTCCATGGGAAGCCTGCTTCTGCCTCTCCCACACCCCTGCTTGTGTTCCCTCTCTAGCTGTGTCTCTCTCTGTCAAATAAATAAAATCTTTAAAAAATAAATAAAGTGGAGAAATGTATTATGTTCATGAAAGATTAAGTATCATAAAGATATTGATTTTCCAAAAATTGATCTGCAGATACAATGAATTTTTACCTGATCTCCCAATATGAGTTCCCATTCAATTTTTAATAGAAAAGTTAAAAAGTCAATTGTAATATCTATGTTGAAGAGTAAGAGTCCAATAATAGTCAAAAGGCACAATAAGATAAAGAACACAAATAGAATTGTTTTCAATACTTTTTATAACATTATAACAATTGAGACACTGTGATTTTGTTTAAGGGATAGACAAATTCACTATTAAAACATAATGGAGAGCAAAAAACAGACCTACACATATATAGAAAATGTGGGATAATGCCAAAATTGCAGATGATTTGTTTCAAATCTGATTATATCAGTGGCAGACACATTTAGCTTATCAAGAAAGTCATTTAACCTTTTCAATTGCCACACAGTAGACTACATTTCTCAGAATAACCTGAAATTATAGGTAGTGATGTGATTGAGTTGTAGCCAATAAAAAATAAATATAAGTCAGTTGTGCTACTTCTAAGCCTTGTCCACAAAACTTTTCTTGCCTCAGTGTTTTTTTTCCATCAAACACTTGCATACAAAGAAAAGAGCAAATTGGAAGACACATATTAAAGATAATACTGATGCAAAATAAAACTAACTTGATTAAGAATGCCAATGTTGGACAGTTATATGAAAAATACATTTCATTGTACAAAGTGACTGATAATTTTTGGTTTGTTTATTAAAGCAATTTTGGGTAAAAATATAAGCAGACCCATACCTAATATCACTCACAAAATTTAATTCCAGATGGAGTAAAGAAATAAATGCAAATAGTAAAAATATAAAATATTTAGGAATAAATATAAGAAAATAACCTTATGGGACCAAGAAAATAATGTTTTTTCCAAGAAGACATTTAAAACACAAATTGTAAAGGAAAATAATATATTAAACTTTAAACTTTCTGTCCATCAAAAAATACCATGGTGCAGAATGGGGGTGGCTGAGTGTGGCAGAGTCCCCATGTATCAGAGGAGAAAGCTGGCTGAAAACAGTGAGTCTAGACACTGGCTATCTGCTCTGTGTTGCCATAAACTGTAAACCACTGCATGGTCATGCACCTGCTCTCTGGGCAGGGGCCCAACAAAAAGCAGAAGTGCAGTGAGACCCATTCCCTCCCCCGGGAGAAATGGCACAGGTCTGCACCACAGGAGTCCATAAAGTTTGGAGACTCGAAACTGGGTCGTGTGCCTGAGATAAAAATGCTCAGTCACAAGCTGAGTGAACACTCAGGATAAAAACCAGGGAGACAAGAGCAATTGGCATGATATATTCAGTGTGCTAAATGGGAAAAATATGCAGCCAAGAATACTTTATCCATCAAGGCTGTCATTCAGAATAGAAGGAGAGATAAAGAGTTTCCAGGACAAACAAAAACTAAAGGCATTTGTGAACACTAAACCACCCCTCCAAGAAATATTAAATAATAAATATTAATAATATTAATAAATATTAAATAATAAATATTAAAGGGGATCCTTTGAGTGAAGACAGAGCTGAAAACCAGAAAGGAACAGAGACGATCTACAGAAACAGCAAATTTACAGGAAATACAATGGCACTAAATTAATAACTTTCAATGGTTATTCTGAATGTAAGTGGACTAAATGCTCCAATCAAAAGATGCAGGATATTAGATTGTAACAAAAAACAAGACCCATCATTATTTTGTTTACAAGAGACTCATTTCAGAGTCAAAGACACCTCCAGATTGAAAGTGAGGGGGTGGAAAACAATTTATCATGCTAATGGACATCAAAAGAAAGCTAGAGTAACAATTCTTATATCAGACAAACTAGATTTTAAAACCAAAACTGTAATAAGAATTGAAGAATGACACTATATCATAATAAAATGGTCTATCCAAGAAGATCTAGCAGTTGTAAATATTTATACCCCTAACTTGAGAGCAGCCAAATATATAAACCAATTAATAACAAAAATAAAGAAACTTATTGATAATAATACAATAATAGTAGGGGATTTTAACAACCCACTCACAGCAATGGACAGAGCATCTAAGCAGAAGATCAACAAGGAAACAAGGGCTTTGAATGATACACTGGACCAGGGGGACTTCACAGATATATTTAAAGTGTTCCATCCTAAAGCAACAGAATACACATTCTTCTCAAGTGCACTTGAACATTCTCCATAATAGATCACATACTGGGTCACAAATCAGGTCTCAACTGGTACAAAAAAATTGAGATTACACAATGCATATTTCCAGACCACAATGCTTTGAAACTTGAACTCAATCACAAGAATAAAGTCAGAAAGAACTCAAATACATAGAGGCTAAAGAGCATCCTACTAAAGAATAAATGGGTCAACCAGGAAATTAAAGAAGAATTTAAAAAATTCATGGAAACAAATGAAAATGAAAACAGAACTGTTCAAAATCTTTGGGATGCAGCAAAGGCTGTCCTAAGAGGAAAGTACATAGGAATACAAGCCTTTCTCAAGAAACAAGAAAGGTCTCAAATACACAAGCTAACCCTACACCTAAAGGAGCTGGAGAAAGAACAGCAACTTGAAGTCAACCATAAGAAAAAATTTGGAAAGAACACAAATACATGGAGGTTAAGAGCATCCTACTAAAGAATGAATGGGTCAACCAGGAATTTAAGAAGAATTAAAAAAAATACATGGAAGGAAATGAAAATGAAAACTCAATAGTTCAGAACCTTTGGGATGCAACAAAGGCAGTCCTAAGAGGGAAGCATATAGCAATACAGGCCTATGTCAAGAAGCAAGAAAAGTCTCAAACACACAACCTAACCTTATACCTAAAGGAGTTGGAAAAAGAACAACAAATAAAGGCTAAATCCAGCAGGAGGAAGAAATAATAAAGACTAAAGCAGAAATCAATGATATAGGAAAAAAAAAAAAAAAACAGTAGAACAGATCAACGAAAATAGGAGCTGGTTCTTTGAAAGAATTAATAAGATCAATAAAGCCTAGCCAGACTTATCAGAAAGAAAAGAGAAAGGACCCAAATAAATAAAATCACAAATGAGAGAGGAGAGATCACAAACAATACCAAAGAAATGCAAACAATTATAAGAACATATTATGAGCAACTATATGTCAGCAAATTAGACAATCTGGAAGAATGGATGCATTCCTAGAGACGTATAAACTACCAAAACTGAAACAGGAAGAAATAGGAATCCTGAACAGACCCATAACCAGCAAAGAAATTGAATCAGTAATCAAAAATCTCCCATAAAACAAGAGTTCAGGGCCAGATGGCTTCCCAGGAGAATTCTATCAAACATTTAAAGAATAATTAATACCTATTCTTCAGAAAGTGTTTCAAATAATAGAAATGGAAGGAAAATGTCTAAACTCATTCTAAGTGGCCAGCATTACCTTGATCCCAAAACCAAAGATCCCACCATAAAGGAGAATTAAAGACCAATATCCCTAATGAACATGGATGCAGAATTTCTCACCAAGATACTAGCTAATAGGATCCAACAGTACATTAAAAGGATTACCCACCACAACCAAGTGGAACTTATTCCTGGGCTGCAAGGTGGTTCAATATCTACAAATCAATCAATGTCATAAACCACATTAATAAAAGAAAGGACAGAAACTATATGATCTGCTCAATAATGCAGAAAAAGCTTATGACAAAATAAAGCATTCTTTCTTGATAAAAACTCTCTGCAGTGTAGGGATGCAGGGAACATATCTCAATATCATAAAATCCATATATGAAAAACCCACAGCATATATCATCCTCAATGGGGAAAAACTGAAAGCTTTTCCCCTAAGCTCAGGAACATGGCAGGGATGTCCACTCTCACCACTGTTGTTCAGCATAGTACTGGAAGTCCTAGCCTCAGCAATCAGATCACAAAAAGAAATAAAAGCCATCCTAATTGACAAATAAGAAATCAAACTTTCACTCTTCACAGATGACATGATACTCTATATAGAAAACCAAAAAGACTCCACCCAAAAATTGCTAGAACTGGTACAGACATTCAGCAAATTGGCACAATATAAAATCAATGCACAAAAGTCAATTGCATTTCTATATGCTAATAATAAGGCAGAAGAAAGAGAAATCAAAGAATTGATCCCATTTGTAATTGCTTCAAAACCATGAGATTCTTAGGAATAAACCCAACCAAAGAGATAAAGGATCTGTACTCTGAAAACTATAGAACACTTATGAAAGAAATTAAGGAAGACACAAAGAAATGGAAGAACATTCCATGCTCATGGACTAGAAGAATAGATATTTTTAAAATGTCTATGCTACCCAAAGCAATTTACACATTCAATGCAGTCCCTATCAAAATACATCAGTATTTCTCACAGAGCTGGAACAAACAATCCTAAAGTTTGTATGGAACCAGAAAAGACTGAATAGCCAAAGGATTGTTGAAACAGAAAGCCAAAGCTGGAGCCATCACAATTCTGGACTTCAAGCTGTATTACAAAGCAGTATTCATCAAGACAGTATGGTACTGGCACAAAAACAGACACATAGATCAATGGAACAGAATCAAGAATCCAGAAATGGACCCTCAATTCTATAGTCAACTAATCTTTGACAAAGCAGGAAAGAATATCCAATGGAAAAAAAAAAAAGACACTCTCTTCAACAAATGGTGTTTGGAAAATTGGACATCATGTGCAGAATAGTGAAACTGGACCACTTTCTTACATCATACACAAAAATAAACTCAAAATGTATGAAAGACCTAAATGTGAGACAGGAATCCATCAAAATCATAGAGGAGAACACAGGCAGGAACCTCTTTGACCTAGGCTGCAGCAACTTCTTGCTAGACATGTCTTCAAAGGCAAGGGAAACAAAAGCAAAAACATACTCTAGGGACCTCATCAGATATGTCTCCAAAGAAGATGTAGAAATGGCCAACAGACACATGAAAAATTACTCAACAACATTCAGCATCAGGGAAATACAGATCAAAACCACAATGAGATACCACCTCACACTAGTCAGAATGGCTAAAATTAACAACTCAGGACACAACAGATGTTGGTGAAGATGTTGAGAAAGGATAGTAACCCTCTTACACTGTTGGTGGGAATGCAAACTGGTGCAGCCACTCTGGGAAACAGTATGGAGGTTCCTCAAAAAGTTAAAAATAGAGCTATGCTATGACCCAGCAATTGTACTTCTAGGTATTTATCCAAAGGATACAAACATAGTGACTCAAAGGGACACATGCACCCCAATGTTTATAGCAGCAATGTCCACAATAGCCAAAATATGGAAAGAGCCCAGATATCCATCAACAGATGAATGGATAAAGAAGTAGTGAAGAAGTGGTGTATATATATATGGCATAATATATATATATTCAGCCATCAAAAAGAATGAAACCTTGTCATTTACAATGACATGGATGGAACTAGAGGGTATTTTGCTAAGTGAAATAAGTCAGAGAAAGACAAATATCAGATGATTTCACTCATGTGTGGAGTTTAAGAAACAAAACAGATGAACATAGGGGAAGGGAAGAAAAAATAAGACGAAATCAGAGGGACATGAACCATAAGAGACTCTTTTTTTTTTTTTAAAGATTTTATTTATTTATTTGACAGAGAGAGACACAGCGAGAGAGGGAACACAAGCAGGGGGAGTGGGAGAGGGAGAAGCAGGCTCCCCGCAGAGCAGGGAGCCTGATGCGGGACTCAATCCCAGAACCCTGGATCATGACCTGAGCTGAAGGCAGTCGCTTAACCAACTGAGCCACCCAGGCACCCCATAAGAGACTCTTAAGTATAGGATACAAACTGAGGGTTGCTGGAGGGACAAAGCGTGGGGGGTGGGATTACAGGGTGATTGGCATTAAGGAAGGTGCTTGATCTAATGAGTACTGAGTGTTATATACAACTGATGAATCACTAAATTCTACCTTTGAAACTAATTTTTAAAAAGGAAAAAAATGGGTGCTTCCATTTTGGACAAGATAGTCATAGGTACACTTTTATCTGTTCTTCCCTGTGGAGAACAACTATAACTCCTAGAAATAGTGCAAGACACAAACAAAATAAAACTCTGCAAATGCCAATTAAAAGGTAAGATTATTTAGAATCCCATGACTGAGAATCAGCACAGCAGCAGGATGTACTGCATCCATCCACTCAACAGAGGAAGGCAACTTACATATAGTGTTTCTCTCCCCATGACCTAGAAACAGAAAGCAGTTGAGGTAGGCTCATTTATCTAGTTGATCTAATGGGAGTGCCTCTGACAGCATCAGGCACCAGCCACCACCAGCAAATGTTATCAACTGGGAGCTCTAATTGAAACAAATAGATAAAAGGAACACTCTTTTACTCTGGGCCAAAGACTTTGCTTTTCCATCCAAGAGAATCTGAGGCAGGTGGAGCCAGCTGGGGAGACTGAGCTACAGAAGATAGCCCAGACTGGGAGATCTCTTTGTCCTGACGGCCTGAAACTCTCCTCTTCCTCCAGAAACACTGCCACTAGTAGGAAGAATCAGAGAAAGGGACTCCACAACAGCAATTTTCCAAATATGAGAATCCTCTTTTTCTGAAGGAGATCAAGACCCTTCTCCCAGACCCCGCAAACCACAGTAGTGGGTAAAAATGGGAAAAAAAAAATGCAGCCACAGAAAAGTACCAGGTCCTGGAAGTCTCCTTGTCTCCACAGGCATAAGACTCTCCTCTTCCTCCCTAAATACACCTGGATGGCAGTCAAAACATAAAGATGACACCCAGCCACAGCAAGTACCCCAGTCCAGGATGCCTGCTTGTCCCAAAGATGACCAAGAATTACTAGGGCAACAGAAGGGCATTGGTAAGTGTATCTCACCACATCCCATCCCCGATTAGAAACACCAAACAACATAGTCTGTGGAAAGCTCCTCCACCCATCTTAGGCACATCAAACAGGACCAGTAGGAGGTCTAGGAGAACCAGACAAACCAAACAGACCAAAATAACACCACAAAGGCTCTAAAAATTGAACTCTATTGGAGCCCATAAAAGTAGAAAAAAACCTACATGCTGAACCCAAACAGGGTGACTATATGCTAAAATAAAATATTTAAATAGGACCTACAGTCTCCAAATATGATAGGCATAAGTCTATGATATAATTGAAAATCTCTCAACAACTAAGAACCAAGAAAACCACAACTTAATGAGGACAATCAACTGATGCTAATACCAAAAGGAAACAGATGTTACAATTTTCTGATGAGTGTTTAAAGGCCATCATAAAATTCTTCAACAATTATAAGTTATCTTGCAACAAATGAAAAAGTAGAAAATCTAAGCAAACAGAATCTATAACAAAACACAAAAGGAAATTACAGAATTAAAAATGCTATAACTGAAATAAAATAATGTGCTAAATGGGGTCAATAATAGAATGGAGATGAAATAGGATAGAATCATTGAATTTGAAGACAGAAAAATAAAATTAACCCTTTCTGAAAAACAGAATATTGAATGGAAAAAATAAACAAAGCCTTAGACTTGTGGGACAATAACAATAGAGTCAATATTCATACCATCAGAATCCCAGATGAAAAGGAAAGAGACTGAAGCTTAAACACTATTTGAAGAAATAATAAATGAAAACTTCCCAAATGTGAAAATCACAGTGACCTATTAATCCAAAAGAATAGCAAATCATAGACTAATCCCAAACAAATCTACACCAAACATCATAATTAAACTTTTGAAAAGTAAAGACAAAGTCTTGAAAGCAACCAGAGAAAATGAGGCATTACCAATATGGGGATGCCAATTTGAATGACAGCATATTTCTCCTCTGTATCCATGGAGGCCAGAGGAAGAGACACAGTGATTACTAACTGCTAAAAGGAAAGAACTGTCAACTGTAAGTTTGACATCTGGTAAATTTATCTCTTAGAAATGAGATAAAATAAAAACATTCTCAAACTAAAAAAAAATGTGTTTAGCAGCTCTACCCATAAATATTGGGTAAAAGAAGTTCTTCAAAACTGAAAGAAATGATAAAAAAAAAGTCTTGGAGTATCAGAAAGGAAAAAACAATGGAAGAAGATAAATATGTGTACATAACATGGACTTTCAATTTCCTCCTAAATTATATTAAATATTATCTATACTCTAGGAACTACAGAGCACTCATGAAAGAAATTATTTAATGATTGAAACACAAATTATATACTAACCAATTCTCATGGCAATGATATTTAAAAGTGAGAAAGATAAAGAGACCTAAATGGAAGTAAGGTTTCCAAATTTGGCTCTAGGTGGTATAACATTATTATAAATAAACTTTGATGGATAATGTAAGTATATTGTAATATCTGCAGCAACCACTAAGAAAACTACACAGTCACGTCCAGAAATAAATCCAAATAGAATTCTTAAAATTATGAATTAAAATAATCCTCAGGAAGATAATAAGGAAACAGAAGAGGGAACCCAAAGAAACAAAGAACAAATAAAATAAGAAAATGACTTCAAATTAAAAATTGTAGGCAGTGGGCACCTGGGTGGCTCAGTCATTAAGCATCTGTCTTCAGCTGGGGTCATGGGTCCTGGGATCTAACCCTGCATTGGGCTCCCTGCTCAGCGGGGGGCCTGCTTCTCCCTCTCCCACCCACCCTGCTTGTGTTCCCTTTCTCGCTCTGTCTCTCTTTGTCAAATAAATAAATAAAATCTTAAAAAAAAAAAAAACTGGGGGTGCCTGGGTGGCTCAGTCCTTACGCATCTGCCTTCGGCTCAGGTCATGGTCCCAGGGTCCTGGGATCGAGCCCCGCATCGGGCTCCCTGCTCCGCGGGAAGCTTGCTTCTTTCTCTCCCACTCCCCCTGCTTGTGTTCCCTCTCTCTCTGTGTCTCTCTGTCATATAAATAAATAAAATCTTAAAAAAAAAAAAAACTGTAGGCAGGTTAAAAGTATAACATATACCGGGTCAAACACAAAACAGGTTAAAAGTAACCTGTAGGCAGGTTAAAAGAAAAATATATACCATGTAGAAGTTAATCAAACAAGCATGGGTAGCCATATTAATATTAGATAAAGTAAATATCAGAACAAAGAATATTAGTAGAGACAAAGAGGGACATTACATAATGATTAAAAAAATCAGTGCACCAGGAAGATATGATAATCCTAAATGTGTGGACCAAAGAACAGAGTCTTAAAAATATATGATACAGACCCAGATGGAGCTGAAAGAAGAAATAGACAAATCCACAGTTTGTAGCTGAGGATTTAAAAAAAAACCCTCTAGACAACTGATGGAAATATTGAACAGAAAATCTGCAATGTTATAGAAAATCTAAACTAAATCATCAACCAACAGGATCTAATTGACATATCTAGAGCACACCAAACAACAGCAATAGAATGCATATTTTTTTTCTAAGTACCTGAGGAACATCCACAAAGATAGACCATATTCTGGTCAATGAAACCGGTCTCAACAAATTTTAAAATATTAAAACCATACAGTGTGTTAGCTGATCATATAATTAAACTAGAAATCAATAACAGAAAAATACCAAGGAAATATTGAAGGACTTGGAAATGAAACAATGCACTTCTAAATATTCTATGAGTCTAAGAGGAAATTTCAAAAAAAATTTTAAGTACATACCACTGAATATAAAAGAAAAACAATTTAATTTCTAAATATGTAGGAGGCAGATAAAATAGTGCTGAGTGAGAAATTTAGAGAGCTAAATATATATGACAAAATAGGAAAAAGAAAAGAAAAGAAGGACTAATATCAAGACTGAAAAAGAGGATATGACTAAAAAGGCTACAGCTATTAAAAAATAAGGACGATATTACAAATTTATGTTCATATTTTGAACAACTTAGAGGAAATGGACCAATTCCTTAACCACAAACTACCAGACTCAACCAAGATACAATAGATCATTTTAATAGCACTATACCAATAAAGAAGCTAATTTCTTAATTTAGAATCTCTTGAACAAGAAACCCCAAGAGTAAGATGATTTGGCTGCAGAATTTCAAACACTTAACATCAAATTTACACAGCTTTTCCAGCAAATACAAGAGTAAACACTTCCAAACGCATTTTATGAAGCCAGTATTACCTGAATACTGACACTAGACAAATACAAAAAATGAAAACTAAAGACCAATATCTCCCATGTACTTATATGCAAAAATTCTCCACAAAACATTAAATCACTGTAGTCAACATTTTATTCTTGAAAAGTATATACCGTATTCACAGAGATTTAATGCAGTTATACAAGTCTACTTCAAAGTTCAAAAACATTGTAATACATCATATCAACATTCTAGAGAATAAAAATTATATGACTGTTTCAATAGGTACAGCTGCTACAATCTTAGGCCATGGGACAACATTATAGTTTAGCCTAGACAAAATGAAAAGCCTAAGAAGGAAGAGGTTGGAAAAGAAGATACATGGAAGAATAAAGCATATATTTATTGAGGTGGAATATGCATAATATAAAATTAGTATTTTAAAGTGAACAATTCAGTGGTACTTAGTATAAACACATTTTCATGCAACAACCACTTTGATCTAGTTCCAAAACAATTTTATAAATCTCATGTTTTATTTCTATGAGTTTATCTATTCTGAGTATTAACTATGAATAGAATCAAACAATGTGAACTTTTGTGCCTGGCTTCTTTGGCTTAGCTTAATGTTTTCAAGGTTTATCAAAGTAGTAGCATTTATTAGTACTTCATCCATTTAGTGACTGAAAAACATTCCATTTTACATGTATACAATAATTTGTTTATCTATTCATCTGTTGATGGGCATTTGACACTGTTTCCACCTTTTGGCAATTGTAAATAATACTGCTATGAACAGGTGTGTACATGTATTTATTAGAATACATGTTTTCTGTCCTTTTAAGTATACATCTAAGAGTGGAACTATTAGTTTCTGCCAAACTGTTTTCCACAATGATGCACAATTTCACACTCATTATCAATGAATGATAAGCCCAATATCTCCATACCCTCACTAACATTTGTTATTTTCCATCTTTTTTATTATAGCCAACTTAGGGGATGTGAAGTGGTACTTCATTGTGGTGAATGGGCTTTTAAAGTCTCCACAAGTACAGGAGAATTTAGAGGACCATGAACATGCTCACCTGGACAAATACTGAAAAAAAATGTCAGAGAAGTCCTTATCCTTTAAGTTCTGGCTAGCCTTCAGGTTCTGAGAAAGCAGGAAATGAAGGGCAAGGCAGAATTGTAAAGAGACTGGCTAAGCATTGAAGAAGCTCTTCTGTAAATATTAGGAGAGGATTTTTTTCTTTTTCTTTTATTTGCCTTGTTCTAGACTTTAAGGAAATTATGTTAAAATACTACTTGATCAACTAGGTAGTAAAACAGATTCCAGTGGCAAAGCACATCAAAGAGTACAGAGTTTACAAAAGTAGAAAGACACTAAACAAACAACAAAATAATCAATAGTCTGCAAGCAGCAAAAACCAACCCTGATGAAGGGAGAGAATCTAATTTCCAGTTTCCATATTATAATATTCAAAACTCCCAGATTTCAACAAAAATTACAAAGCATGTAAAGAAGTAAAATGTGTGGATGACCCATAATAGAAAATTAAGGTATTAATAGAATTTTTGTTAAAATTGTCTTAAATATTGTCACAAAGGTAAGGAAAACATGAACAAGGGAATAAAAGTAACCAGGAGAATAATGTCTTGCCAGATACAGAATATCAAAAAGAGATAAAAATAATAAAAGGAAACCAAATACAAATTTTGGAGCTGAAAAGTGCCATAACTGCAATGAAATATTCACTCACAAAGTTCAACAGGAAATGTAAGCACATAGAAAAAAGAATCAGTGAACTTGAAGATAGGTCAATTAAGATTATCCAGAATGAGGAGTAGAAAAAGAAAAGAATAAAGAAAAGTAGATACAGTGTAAGATATCAAAGGAACCAACATATGCATAATGGAAGTCACTGAGAAAGAGGGAAGAGAGAAAAAGGAAAATAATATTTGAAGAAATAATGGTGAAAAACTTCCCAAATTTGATGAAAGGTATGAATATCTACATAGCCAAGTAGATCAATAAACTATAGAAAGAAAAATTAAAAGAGATCCACATCAATATACATTATAGTCAAATTGTTGAAAGGTAAAGACAAAGAACCTTTTTTGGGACGGCAGGAGTATAGTTGACACACATTAATGTCAGATGTACAACTTAGTGATTTGACAAGTTTATACATTATGCTATGTTCCCTAATAGTGTAGCTATCATATGTCCCTTTATATTGCTATTATAATATCATTAACTGTATTCCCTGTGCTTTAATTTTTATTCCCATGACTTACTCATTCCATAACTGGAGACCTGTATTTCCTTCTTCCCTTCACCCATTTTGCCCAATACCCCACCTCCCTTCCCTCTGCCATCAGTGTGTTCTCTGTATTTATAGGTCTGATTGTGCTTATTGTTTGTTCATTCATTTTTTTTAAAAATTTCATTTATGAGTGGAATCAAATGGTATTTGTATTTCTCAGTCTGACTTATTTCACTTAGCATAATACTAGGTCCATTCATGTTGTCTCAAATGGCATGATATCATTTTTGTAATGACTCTGTAATATTCCATTATGTATATATACCATATTTTCCTTATCCATTTGTCTATTGATGGACACTTAGGTGACTTCCATTTCTTGGCTATTGTAAACAATGCTGCAATAAACATAGGGGTACAAATATCTTTTCAACTTAGTGTTTTTATTTTCCCTGGGCAAATACCCATTAGTGGGATTACTGGATCATATGGTATTTCTATTTTTAATTTCTGAGGAACACTGATATTGTTTTCTACAGTGCTGTACCAATTTACATTTCAATAGTGCACAAATGTTCATTTTTCTCCACATCCCAGCCAACACTAGTGGTTTCTTGTCTTCTTGATTTTAGCCATTCCAATAGGTGTGAGGTGGTATCTCATTGTGGTTTTGATTTGCATTTCCCTGATGATTAGTGATGTTGAACATCTTTTCATTCATTTTTTGGCAATCTATGTCTTCTTTGGAAAAATGTCTATGCAGGTCCTTTGCCCGTTTTTTAATTGGAATGTTTGTTGTTTTGGTGTAGAGTTGTATGTGTTCTTTATACATTTTGGATATTAACCCCTTATCAGATATATCATTTGCAAATACCTTCTCCCATTCAGTAGGGTGTCTTTTTGCTTTGTTGATGGTTTGTTTTGCTTTGCAAAAGCTTTTTATTTTGACATAGTCCCAATAGCTTATTCTTGCTTTTGTTTCCCTTGCCTTAGGAGACATATCTAGAAAAAATGTTGCTGTGGTTGATGTCAGAGAAATTACTGCCTATGTTCTCTTCTAGGATTTCAGGTTTCATGTTTAGGTCTTTAATACACTTTTCATTTTTTTATATGTAGCTGTCCAGTTTTCCTAGCACCATTTATTGAAGAGACTGTCTTTTCCCTATTGTATATTATTTCCTCCTTTGTTATAAATTAATTGAACATATAAATGTGGGTTTATTTCTGGGTTCCCTATCCTGTTCCATTGATCTATGTGTCAATTTTTGTGCCAGTGTCATACTGTTTTTATTACTACAGCTTTGTAGTATATCTCGAAATCTGGAATTGTGATACTTCCAGCTTTGATCTTCCTTCTCAGGATTGCTTTGGCTATTCAGGCTCTTCACTGATTCCATATAAATTTTAGTATTATTTGTTCTAGTTCTGTGAAACATGCTGTTGGCATTTTGATAAGGATTACATTAAATGCATAGATTGCTTTGGGTAATATGGACATTTTGACAATATTAATTCTTCCAATTCATGAGCATGGAATATCTTTCCATTTGTTTGTGTCATCTTCAATTTCTTTCATCAGTGTTTTATAGTTTCCAGAGTATAGGTCTTTCACCTCTTTGGTTAAGTTTATTTCTAGGGGCTTTTTTTTTTTTTTTTGGTGTAATTGTAAATGATTTTTTAAAATTTCTCTTTCTATGACTTTGTTGTTAGTTTATAGAAATGCTGCAAATATTTCAATATTAATTTTGTATCCTGTCACTTAACTGAATTTGTTTATTACTTCTAATAGTTTTTGATGGAATCTTTAGGATTTTTCTATGTATAGTATCAGGTCATCTGTAAATAGTGACAGTTTAACTACTTCTTTACCAATACAGATGCCTCATTTCTTTTTCTTGTCTGTTAGCTGTGGCTAGGACTTCTAGTATTATGTTGAATAAAAGTGGTGAGAGTCAACATCCTTATCTTGTTTCTGACCTTAGAGGGAATGCTCTCAGTTTTTCCTCATTGAGGATGATGTTAGCTGTATGTTTTTCATATACAGTATTGTGTTAATGTATGTTCCCTCTAAACCAATTTTGTTGAGAGATTTTATTACAAATGGATGTTGAATCTTGTCAAATGCTTTTTCTGCACCTATAGAGATGGTCATATTATTTTTATACTTTGTTTTGTTTATGTGGTGTATGACACTGATTGATTTATGAATATTGAACCATCTTGCATCGCAGGAATAAATCACACCCAAATGTGTTGAAAAATCTTTTTAATTCATTGCTGTTTGCTGTTTGCTATAATTTTGTTGCTGATTTTTGCATCTATGTTCATCAGAGATATTGGTCTGTAGTTTTGTTTTTTGTGTCTTTGTCTGGTTTTGGTATTAGGGTAATGCTGGCCTCATAGAATAGATTTTGAAGCTTTCCTTCCTCTTCTATTTTTTTGGAACAGTTTGAGGAAAATAGGTATTAACTCTTCCTTAAATTTCTGGTAGAATTCACTTGTGAACCCATCTGGTCATTGACTTTTAATTTTTGGTATTCTTTTTATTACTCATTCACTTTCATTACTTGTAGTTGGTCTATTCAGATTTCCTATTTTATCTTGCTTCCAGTTTTGGAAGATTGTATATTTCTAGGGATTTATCCATTTCTTAGAATTTGTCCAGTTTGTTGACATATAATTTTTCATAGTATTCTCTTATAAGCCTTTGTATTTCTGTGGTATCAGCTATTACTTCTCTCTCATTTCTAATTTTATTTACTTGTGTCCTCTTTTTTTTTCTTGATTAGTCTGGTTAAGGCTTTGTCAAATTTACTTATTTTTTCAAAGAACCAGCTCTTGGTTTTGTTAATTTTTCTATTTTTTTACTGTGTGTGTCATTTATTTCTGCTCTGATATTATTTCTTTTCTTCTACTCACCTTCAGCTTTTCTTGTTCTTTTTCGAGTTCCTTTAGGTATTGGGTTACATTGTTCAAGTTTCTTCTTGCTTCTTCAGGTAGGCCTGTATTGCTATATATTTCCCTCTTAGAACTGCTTTCACTGTGTCCCAGTGAAAGTGAGACACATTGGCTCATTATATTTTCATTTTCACTTGTCTAAATATAATTTTATTTCTTCTTTGATTGCTTTATTTACCCATTAATGGACACAAAGAGAGAAATTTTAATGAACATAAAATGTTGATAATAAATAATAGTAGAGGACTTAACACTCCAGTTATATGAATGGATAGATTATCCAGACAGAAAATAAATAAGGAAATGGTGTGTCTGACACATTGGGCCAGGTGGACATAACAGATATATACAGAACATTCCATCTAAAAACAACAGAATAGGGGAGGAGCAAGATGGCAGAGGAGTAGGAGACCTAAATTTCATCTGGTCCCAGGAATTCATCTAGATAGGGATCAAACCATTCTGAACACCTATGAACTCAATAGGAGATCGAAGAAAAGAATAGCAGCAACTCTCTGAACAGAAAAGTGACCACTTTCTGGAAGGTAAGACGTGCAGAGAAGTGAATCTGAGGTGATATTCGGGAAGAGAGACAGTGAGGGAGGGGGCCTCTGTAAGCCACTACTGGCAAGTGATAGGGCAGCAGAGCACAAAATTGGAACTTTTAGAAGTCAGCTCTGCTGAGGGACGTTGCTCCAGTGGCTAAGCAGGGGGTGGAACCCTCGCTGGGGCAGTGTGGTCAAGACCCTAGGGGTCACAGAAAAACTGGCGGTGCCTGAGTGCAGCAGAGCTCCCAGGCATCAGAGCAGGGAAGCCGGCTGCAAAGACGGAGCCAAAGAGTGGGCTCTCAGCTTGGGGTTGCCATAAACCATGATCCGGGGCACAGCCGGGCCACTGCTCTTCCAGCAGGGACCCAACAAGTGGCAGATCCGGGGAGACTCCCCTTCCTCCCCAAGGAGGAGTGGCGTGGGAGCACACTGCAGGGATCTGCTGGGTTTGGGGACTCCACACGGGGTCTGGTGCCAGAGATAGAAATGCTCGGTCATAGGCTGGCTGAGCACAGAGTGCGACTGGAGATCGGGGAGATGGGAGTGACTGCTTTTCTTTGGGGGCGCACTGAGGAGTGGGGCCCCGAGTTCTCGGCTCCTCCTGGGGTGGAGATTGGGAAGCCATCATTTTCATTCTCGTCCTCCAAAGCTGTATGGAAAGCTTGCAGGGAACAAAAGCTTCCAAGAGCAAACACGAGCAGATTACTTAGCCTGGACCCAGCAAGGGCAGGGCAATTCCGGCTCCTGCAAAAACATTTGAGAACCATGGCAACAGGCCCCTCCCCCAGAAGATCAGCAAGAACAGCCAGCCAAGACCAAGTTTACCGATTAATGAGAATGGCAGAACTCCAGCACTAGGGGAATACTGCACATAGAATTCATGGCTATTTTCCCATGATTCTTTAGTCTTTCAAAGTTAATTTTTAATTTTTTCCTTTTTCTTTTCTTTTTTTTTTTTGAATTTTTCTTTTTCCCTTTTTCAGCCAACATCTTATCAATCCCTTTTTTACAAAATCTTTTTTATTCTTCGTTTTTAGAGTCATATTCTATCCCTTCATAGTAGTTAAGCTTATTTTTGGTACATGTATATAACTTGTTCTCTCTTTAAAATTTTGGGATACAGTATCTTCTAACAGACCAAAATACACTGTAAATCTCTAGTGTATGGCTTTGTTCTAGTCTTCTGCCTGATCATATTCTCTCCCCCCCTTTTTTTTAATCCTCTTCTTTCCTTTCTCAACCAACTTCTGACCTTATCAATTCTGTTTATAAAATCTTTTATAATATTCATCTTTACAATCATAATCCATCCCTTCACCTTATTTACCCTTATTTTTGTACATATATAAGTTTTTCTTTCTTTAAAATTTTGGGAGGCACTTTCTTCTAACAGACCAAAATACGCCCAAAATCTAGTGTGTGGCAATGATCTATGCAACAGCCTGATCATATTTGATCATATTTGGGTTTTCTTTTTTTTATCTTTATCATTTTCTTTTCCTTTTTCTTTCTTGCCCTACTTTTCCCCTGGTTTCAGGTTTCTTCTGATTTGTTTAGTGTATATTTTTCTGGGGTTGTCGTTACCCTGTTAGAATTTTCTTCTCTCATTCATCTATTCTCTTTTGGACAAAATGACAAGACAGAAAAAATAACCTCAAAAAAAAAAAAAAAAAAAAAGAACAAGAGGCAGTCCCGACTGCCAGGGACCTAATCAATATGGACATTAGTAAGATGTTGGAACTAGAGTTCAGAATGATGATTTTAAAGATACTAGCTGGGCTTGAAAAAAGCATGGATGATATTAGAGAAAACTTTTCTGGAGAAATAAAAGAACTAAAATCTAACCAAGTTGAAATAGAAAAAGACTATTAATGAGGTACAATCAAAACTGGAGGCTCTAACTGCTAGGGTAAATGAGGCAGAAGGAAGAATTAGTGATATAGAAGACCAAATGATGGAAAATAAAGAAGCTGAGAAAAAGAGAGATGAACAACTACTGGATCATGAGGGCAGAATTCAAGAGATAAGTGATAACATAAGATGAAACAATATTAGAATAACTGGGATCCCAGAAGAAGAAGAAAGAGAGAGAAGGGCAGAAGGTATATTGGAGGAAATTATAGAAGAGAACTTCCCCAATTTGGGGAAGGAAACAGGCATCAAAATCCAGGAAGCACAGAGAACCCCTCTCAAAATCAATAAAAATAGGTCAACACCCCGACATCTAATAGTAAAATTTATGAGTCTCAGAGACAAAGAGAAAATCCTGAAAGCAGCTTGGGAGAAGAGATATGTAACGTACAATGGTAGAAACATTACACTGGCAACAGACCTATCCACAGAGACCTGGCAGGCCAGAAAGGACTGGCATGATATATTCAGAGCACTAAAGGAGAAAAATATACAGCCAAGAATACTATATCCAGCTAGGCTGTCATTGAAAATAGAAGCAGAGATAAAAAGCTTCCAGGACAAACAAAAAATAAAGGAATTTGCAAACACAAAACCAGCCGTAAAAGAAATATTGAAAGCAAAGAGAGAGCCTAAAAGCAACATAGACCAGAAGGGAACAGAGACAAAATACAGTAACAGTCACCTTACAGGCAATACAATGGCACTAAATTCATATCTTTCAATAGTTACCATGAATGTAAATGGGCTCAATGCCCCAATCAAAAGACAGAGGCTATCATATTGGATAAAAAAAACAAGACCAACTGATATGCTGTCTGCAAGATACTCATTTTAGACCCAAAGACACCCCCAGATTGAAAGTGAGGGGGTGGAAAACCATTTACCATGCCAATGGACACCAAAAGAAATCAGAGGTGGCAATCTTTATATTAGACAAATTAGATTTTAAACCAAAGACTATAGTAAGAGATTAGGAAGGACACTATATCCTACTTAAAGGATCTATCCAATAAGAAGATCTAACAATTGTAAATATCTATGCCCCTAACATGGGAGCAGCCAATTATATAAGGCAATTAATAACAAAAGCAAAGAAACACATGGACAACAATACGATAATAGTGGGGGACTTTAACACCTGCTTCACTGAAATGGACAGATCGTCTAAGCAAAAGATCAACAAGGAAATAAAGACTTTAAATGACACACTGGACCAAATGGACTTCACTGATATATTCAGAACATTCCATCCCAAAACAACAAAATACACATTCTTCTCTAGTGCCCATGGAACATTCTCCAGAATAGATCACATCCTAGGTCACAAATCAGGTCTCAACTGGTACCAAAAGATTTGGAACATTCCATGCATATTTTCGGACCATAATGTTTTGAAATTAGAACTCAATCACAAGAGGAATGTCAGAAAGAACTCAAATACATAGAGGCTAAAGAGCATCCTACTAAAGAATAAATGGGTTAACCAGGAAATTAAAGAAGAATTTAAAAAATTCATGGAAACAAATGAAAATGAAAACAGAACTGTTCAAAATCTTTGGGATGCAGCAAAGGCTGTCCTAAGAGGAAAGTACATAGGAATACAAGCCTTTCTCAAGAAACAAGAAAGGTCTCAAATACACAAGCTAACCCTACACCTAAAGGAGCTGGAGAAAGAACAGCAAATAATGCCTAAACCCAGCAGGAGAAGAGAAATAATAAAGATCACAGCAAAAATCAATGAAATACAAACCAAAAGAACAGTAGAACAGATCAACGAACTAGGAGCTAGATCTTTGAAAGAATTAACAAGATTGATAAACCCCTGGCCAGACTTATCAAAAAGAGAAATGACCCAAATCAACAAAATCATGAATGAAAGAGGAGAGATCACAACCAACACCAAAGAAATACAAACAATTATAAGAACATATTATGAGCAACTCTATGCCAGGAAATTAGATAATCGGGAAGAAATGGATGCATTCCTAGAGATGTATCAACTACCAAAACTGAACCAGGAAGAAATAGAAATCCGGAACAGACCTATAACCACTAAGGAAATTGAAGCAGTCATCAAAAATCTCCCAACAAACAAAAGCCCAGGGCCAGATGGCTTCCCAGGGGAATTCTAGCAAATATTTAAAGAATTAATACCTATTCTTCTGAAACTGTTCCAAAAAATAGAAATGGAAGGAAAACTTCCAAACTCGTTTTATGAAGCCACAATTACCTTGATCCCAAAACCAGACAAAGATCCCATCAAAAAGGAGAATTAGAGACCAATATCTCTGATGAACATGGATGCAAAAATTCTCACCAAAATACTAGCCAATGGGATCCAACAGTACATTAAAAGGATTACTCACCATGACCAAGTGGGATTTATCCCCAGGCTGCAAGTTTGGTTCAACATCCACAAATCAATCCATGTGATATAATACATTAATAAAAGAAAGAACAAGAACCATATGATCTTCTCAATAGATGCAGAAAAAGCATTTGACAAAATACAGCATCCTTTCTTGATCGAAACTCTTCAGAGTATAGGGATAGAGGGTACATACCTCAATATCCTAAAAGCCATCTAGGAAAAACCCACGGCGAATATCATTCTCAATGGGGAAAAACTGAGAGCTTTTCCCCTAACATCCAGAACATGGCAGGGATGTCCACTATAACCACTGCTATTCAATATAGTATTAGAAGTCCTAGCCACAGCAATCAGACAACAAAAAGAAATAAAAGGCATCCAAATCAACAAAGAAGAAGTCAAACTCTCACTCTTTGCAGATGAAATTATACTTTATGTGAAAACCCAAAGACTCTACCCCAAATTGCTAGAACTCATACAGGAATTCAGTAAAGTGACAGGATATAAAATCAATGCACAGAAATCAGTGGCATTCCTATACACTAATAACAAGACAGAAGAAAGAGAAATTGAGGAGTCAATCCTTTTTACAATTGCACCCAAAACCATAAGATACCTAGGAATAAATCTAACCAAAGAGGCAAAGAATCTGTACTCAGAAATTGAGGATGACACAAAGAAATGGAAAAATGTTCCATGCTCATGGCTTGGAAGAACAAATATTGTGAAGATGTCAATGCTACCTAGAGCAATCCTCACATTTAACACAATCCCTATCAAAATACCATCGACTTTTTTCAAAGAAATGGAACAAATAATCTTAAAATTTGTATGGAACCAGAAAAGACCCCAAATAGCCAGAGGAATGTTGAAAAAGAAAGCAAAGCTGGTGGCATCACACTTCCGGATTTCAAGCTCTATTACAACACTGTCATGATCAAGACAGTATGGTTCTGGCACAAAAATAGACACATAGATCAACAGAACAGAATAGAGAGCCCAGAAATGGACCCTCAACGCTACGGTCAACTCATCTTCGACAAAGCAGGAAAGAATGTCCAATGGAAAAAAGACAGTCTCTTCAACAATTGGTGTTGGGAAAATTGGACAGCCACATGCAGAAGAATGAAACTGGACCATTTCCTTGCACCACACAAAAATAGACTCAAAATGGTTGAAAGACCTAAATGTGAGACAGGAGTCTATCAAAATCCTAATGAAGAACACAGGCAGCAACCTCTTTGACCTCAGCCGAAGCAACTTCTTCCTAGAAACATTGCCAAAGGCAAGGGAAGCAAGAGCAAAAATGAACTATTGGGACTTCATCAAGATAAAAAACTTTTGCACAGCAAAGGAAACAATCAACAAAACCAAAAGACAACCGACAGAATGGGAGAAGTTATTTGCAAATGACATATCAGATAAAGAGCTAGTATCCAAAATCTATAAAGAACTCATCAAACTCAACACCCAAAGAACATGTAATCCAATCAAGAAATGGGCAGAAGACAATAATAGACATTTTTCCAAAGAAGACATCCAAATGACCAACAGATATATGAAAAAGTGTTCAATATTGCTCGGCATTAGGAAAATCCATCAAAACCTCAATGAGATACCACCTCACACAAGTCAGAATAGCTAAAATTAACAAATCAGGAAATGACAGATGTTGGTGAGGATGTGGAGAAAGGGGAACCCTCCTACACTGTTGGTGGGAATGTAAGCTGGTGCAGCCACTCAGGGAAACAGTATGAAGGTTCCTCAAAACGTTGAAAATAGAGCTACCATACAACCCAGCAATTTCACTACTGGGTATTTACCCCAAGGATACAAATGTAGGGATCCAAAGGGGTACATGCACCCCGATGTTTATAGCAGCAATGCCCACAATAGCCAACTATGGAGAGAGCCAAGATGTCCATCAACAGATGAATGGGTAAAGAAGATGTGGTATATATATACAATGGAATACTCAGCAGCCATGAAAACGAATGTAATCTTGCCATTTGCAATGACGTGGATGGAACTGGAGGGCATTATGCTCAGCAAAATAAGTCAATCAGAGAAATACATGTATCATATGATCTCACTGATATGAGGAATTCTTAATCTCAGGAAACAAACTGAGGGTTGCTAGAGTGGTGTGGGCTGGAGGAATCTGTGGTGGGTGATAGACACTGGGGAGGGTATGTCCTATGGTGAGCACTGTGAATTGTGTAAGACTGCTGAATCACAGACCTGTACCTCTGAAACAAATAATACATTATATGTTAAAAAAATAAAAAAGAATAAGAACATAGCAGGAAGGGAAAAATGAACGAGGGGAAATCAGAGGGGGAGACGAACCATGAGAGACTATGGACTCTGAAAAACAAACTGGGTTCTAGAGGGGAGGGGGGTGGGGGGATGTGTTAGCCTGGTGATGGGTATTAAAGAGGGCACGTACTGAATGGAGCACTGGGTGTTATAGGCAAACAATGAATCATGGAACACTACATGAAAAACTGTGTAATGTTTGGTGATTAACATAACATTAAAAAACTAAAATTTAAAAAAATTAAAATTAAAAACAACAGAATACACATTCTTTTCAAGCGCACATGGAACTTTGTCCAGTATAGATCACATATTTGGCCATAAAACAATCCTTAATAAATTTAAGAAGCTTGAAATCATAACATGCATCTTTTCTGACCACAATGGTATGAAACTAGAAATAAATCACAAGGAAAAAAAACTGGAAAAAACACAAACATGTGGAGACCAAAAGACAATGAATCTTGAAAGCAGTAAAGAGAAGTTTCTTGTTATATACATGGGATCCTCAATAAGATTAACAGTCAATTTCTCCTAAGAATCAATGGAAGCCAGAAGGCAGTGGGATGAAATATTTATTTAAAATGCAAAAACCAAAAAAAAAATGTCAACTAAGAGTTCTGTTTTTCAAACCTATCCTTCAAACCTGAAGGAAAAATTAACACATTCACAGATAAACAATAAACTAGTAGACCTACATATAAGAAATGTAAAGGGTATTTTTTTCAGGTTGAAATGGAAGGACTCTATACAATACCTTTAAGCCATAAAGGAAATAAAGAACAATGGTAAAAAATATATAAGGTAACTACATAGCTAAATATAAAAGATGATAGTATTGCATTCTTAGTATGTATCCTCTTTTTAAATGACAAGTGCATAAAACAAGTATGGATCTGCATTAATAGGCACACACTGTATCAAAATGTAAATTGTTATAATAACAATGGGGAGGGATAGAGCTATAAAGGAGCTATTTTGTACAGTATTGGAAGAAAGTTGGTATTAAGTCAAACTGGGATGTTGTAAAATTCAGATGGTATTCTCATTCTCAAGGGAACAACTAAACAAATATACAGAAAAAGAAAGAAGTGAATCTCATTGAGAAAACTAACAATCACAAAACAAAACATTAATGGATGAATTGAGAAGCACAAAAATATGACATATAGAAAACAAAGAGATGTGTATACATATATGTATGTCTATGTATATATGTATACATATGTATGTATATACATACATGTGTATATATGTGTGTGTATATACACACACATTCCATTGTATTTATTGTGTATTTATTGTATTTATATATATACACATACATATATTCTACATATTCCACACATACATATATATGTGTACACACACACACACACACAATGGAATATCACTCAGCCATAAGAAAGAATGAAATCTTGCCATTTGCAATGGCATGAATGGAGCTAGAGAGTTTTATTCTAAGTGAAATAATTCAGAGAAAGACAAATACCAGATGATTGCACTCATATGTGGGATTTAAGAAACAAAACAGATGAAGATAGAGGAGGGAAAATGAGAAGCAAACCACAAAACAGACTTTAACTATAGAGGACAAACTGAGGTTTCCTGGAGGGGAGGTGGGCAGGGAGATGGGTTAAATTGATGATGGGTATTAAGGAGGGCCCTTGTGATGAGCACTGGATGTTGTATGTAAGTGATGAATCACTAGATTCTACACTTGTAACTAATGTTACACTGTATGTTAACTAACTGTAATTTAAACAAAAACTTGAAAACTAAAAAAACAAATGGCAAAATGGCAGAAGTACATCCTTCTTTATCAGCAATTATCCAAAATATAAATGGATTAAAGTATCCAATTAAAAGGCTGACACATGCAGAATGGATTAAAAAATACATGATCCAACTATATGTTTTCTACAACAGACTCATTTTACATCCAAAGACATAGATATTGAAATTGAAAGAATGGGGAAAAATATTCCATGCAGATAGTAACCAAAGATTGCTGGAGTAACTATACTAATATTGGATAAAATAGACTTCAAGATAAAAATATTGCAAGTGACCAAGAAGGATATTGATATTAAAGGAACAATCAGGAAGATATAACAATTATAAACACATAAAACAACAGAGCTCCAAAATACATAAAGCAGAAATGGATGGAATTAAAAGGAGAAATAGGTCTACAATAAAAACTGGAGATTCAATGCCCTACTTTTAATACTCCATTCAACAACTAGATAGAAGATCACTAAGTAAATAGAGGATGTAAACAATATTATAAACTAAATAGACATACGGACTTACATAAAACAAGTCACCCAACAAAAGATAATAAATATTTTTTATCAGTTAAACATGGAAATTCTCAAGGATAGACCACATTCTAGGCTACACAACCAGTTTCAATAACTTTAAAAAAAAGAATTTAATCATACAAAGTGTCCTCTTTCACCACAATAAATGAAACCAGAAGTAAATAACAGAAGGAAAACTGGGTAATTCACAAATATGTGCAAATGAAACAAAATACTCTGAGATAACCAGTAGATGAAGGAATAAATTGCAAGCAACATTTTAAAATACCTTGAAATAAATGGAAATGATAAAAGAACATAAGTCTTATGGGCTGCCACAAAGGCAGTACTCAGAGGGAAATTTATAGCAATAAATACCTAGATTTAAAAAATGATCCCAAATCAATAATCTAACGTCATACCATAAGGAACTGAAAAAATAAGAGCAAGTTAAATGCAAAGCTAACAGAAGGAAGAACACAATAAAAGTTATAGGGCAAATAAAACAAATAAAGAAAAGAAAAATATAGAGAAAATCAACAGAAACAAAAGTTCATTACTTGAAAAGATCAAATTTGACAAAACTTTAGCTAGATTACTTTAAAAAATGGAGAAGATTCAAATTACTCAAATCAGAAGTTTAAATGAGGACATTATTACACACCTTACAGAAATAAACATGTTAATAAAAGAATACTGTGAACAATTTTAAGCCAAAAATTAGATCTCATACTTGAGATGGACAAATTACTAGAAACATACAAATTACAAAAACAGATGCAAGAAGAAATAGAAAATATTACCAGGCCTATAACAAACAGATTGAATCAGTAATCAAATTCCTTCCAATAAAGAGAAGTCCAGATCCAGGTAGCTTCACTGGCAAATTCCACCAAATATTTAAAGAATTAACATAAATAATTTTTAAACTCTTCCAAAAAAAAACCCACAAAAAATGATTATGTACTGAATGTTTGCCTCCCCAAATTCATATGTTAAAGCCCTAAACCCCAGTGTAATGGTATTGGGAAATGGGGCCTTTGGGATGCAATTAAGATTACATGAGGTCATAAGGGTAGAACTCTCATGATGGTACTAGTGACTTTATAATAGGAGATACCAGATAGCTTGCTCTTTCCTACCATGTATGCACAAAATAGAAGTCATGTGAACACACAGAGAGAAGGTAGCCATCTGACAGCCAAGAAAGGAGCTCTCACCAGAACCAGATCATGCTGCTACCCTGATCTTGGACTTCTAGCCACAAGAACTGTGAGAAAATTATACCAAGTCTATGATATTTTATTATGGCAGCCCAAGTTAAACAAGACAAGAAGGAACACTTCCTGTTTCTATGATATCAGAATTACCCTTTTACCAAATCTAGATATAATCATCACAAGAAAAAGAAAAAGTAATAGACAAATACACCTTACTACTATAAATGGAAAAATCCTCCATAAAAAACTACCAAGCTGAATGCAGCATTGTATTAAAAGTATTATCTATCAGGACCAAAGGGGATTTATCCAGGAATTTAAAGAAATTTCAGCATAGAAGTGTCAATTGATGTAATAAACCACATGAATAAAAGGAAGGAAAAATACATATTTTCATCTCAATTCATGCAGGAAAAAAACACTTGACAAAACCCAGTACATTTTCTTGATAAAATGACTTAAGAAAAAAGCAATAAAAGGGAAATTTCTCAACTTGATATAGAAAATTTATGAAAAATACACAGCTAACATTAACATCAATGGTGAAAACTGATAGCTTAGCTTCTAAGATCAGAAAGTATATACTATAGGTATGCCCACTTTCAGTATTTCTATTTAACTTTTGCACTGGGTGATCTAGCCAGAGCAATTAGTCAAGAAAAAGAAATAAAAGGTATTTAACTTGGAAAGGAAGAATAAAAACTGTTTCTTTTTTTCCATATAGCATAATTTTATATATAGAAAATCCTAAAGGATCCATGAAAAGTTATTACAGCTAATAAAAATAATTCAGAAATTTTGGATGATATAAGATCAATGCACAAAAATAAGTTATGTTGCTATACATTAGCAATAAACAGTTTGAAAATAAAATTAAGAAAATACATACACAATAGAATCAAAACATTACTTAGCAATACATTTAACTATAAGATTTTATTTATTTTTTAAGCAATCTCTACACCCAACGTGGGGCTCAAACTCACAACCCTACGATCAAGAGTCACATGTTCTACTAACTGAGCTAGCCAAATGCCTCACATTTACTATAGAAGTATAAGACATGCACATTGAAAATTATAAAAACATTGCTAAAAGGAATTAAATATCTGAATAAATGAAAAGTCATCCCATGTTTGTGAACTAGATGACTTAATATTGTTATCCAAAGCAATCTGCAGACTCGGTGAGATCCCTGTCAAAATGACAGTGGCATATTTTGCAAAAATAGAGAAGTTGATTCTAAATTTCATAAAGAATAGCCAAAACAATCTTGCATAAGAAAACAAAGTTGTAGGACTCATACTTTCTGATTTTAAAATGTAGTACAAAGCTACAGGAATCAAAACAGTGTGGTACTGGCAAAAAAATAGATCTATAACTCAATGAAATATAATTGAGAGTACAGAAATAAACCCATACTTCTTTTATTAATTGATTTTGATTGAATATTCTCTTGGTATAACTGGATATCCACATGCTAAATAATGAAGTTGGACTGCTATCGCACATATTTTAAAATTAACTCAAAATGGATCAAAGACCTAAATGTAAGAACTAAAACTACAAAACTTTTAAAAGACACATAGGGGTAAACTTGTATGACCACCAATTTGCCATGGATTCCTAGATAGGACACCAAAAGCAAAAGGAAAAAAGGGAAAAAAAATGTATAAATTAGATTCATCATTACTAAAAACTTTTATGCATCAAGGAAACTATCAACAAAATGAAGATACCCTACAGAATGGGAGAAAATACTTGCAAATCATATATCTGATAAAGGTCTAGTTTTCAAAATTTATAATACATAAAAACTCTTACAATTCAACAACAAAAAGACAAGCAACCCAAGTAAAATGGGCAAAGTTCTGGAATAGACATTTTTTTGCAAAGAAAATATACAAATGGTGAACATGTGAAAAGATGCTCAGCATTAGTCATTATGGAGATACAAATCAAAACCACAAAAAGATATCACTTCACACCCTCTAAGTTGGCTATAATTAAAAAAGAAAGTATATCAACTATTGGTAAGGATGTACAAGAATTAGAAACCTTGTGCATTGTTGATGAGAATGTACAATGGTTGAACTGCTCTAGAAAACAGTTTGGTAGTTCCTCAAAAATTTAAACAATATATTATTCAATAATTCCACCCCTAAGAATATAGTATGTATAACATGGATGGACCTCAAAAATATTATGACAAGTAAAAGATGTCAAACACAAAAGATGATCTATTGTATTATTCCACTGTACAAAGTTTTCAGAATATGCAAATATGTAGAGACAGAAAGTTAATTAGTAGTTGCTAGGCGTTGGTGGGAGAGGGGAATTGGGAGTGGCTGCTTAACGAATACGGGATTTTCTTTTTGGGACATGAAAATGTTTGAAAGTAGATAAAGGGAGTGGTTGTGCAACATGGTAAATGTACTATATGCCAAATATTGTACACTTCAAAATGGTTAATTTTATGTTAACTGAATTTTACTTCAATAAATTTTACCCAAAAACGTTATAAAAATTAACAATCCAATTGGAAAACAGGTAAATGACATGGACAGACATTTTGCTGAACAGGATAAATGGCAAATGAACACATGAAAATATGTTCAACATTATTAACCATCATGAGAATTAAAAATAAAACCATGAGATATCAACACATATTTATAATGCCTAAATATATATATATTTACAGTCATTATATATAATATACACATTATTATATATGTATATAATATACACGTATTTATATATATAACGACAGTGTAAATGCTGGTGAGAATTCAGAGAAAGAGGATTGCTCATATGTTGCTGGTGGCAATGTAATATGGTACAGCATACTTTGGAAAATAATTTTGCAGTTACTTATGAAATGAAACATGTAATTGCTGTCCAACCCAGCAATTGAACTCCTGGGAATTTGTCCCAGAAAAATGAAAACTTATTTTTACAAAAAATATCTGTACACTAATGTTCATAAAAGTTATATCCCTAATACCCCAAAAGAAATCTATCCAAATGTCCTTCAGCAAGTGAATAGTTAAATAAGCTGTGGTATATTCATACCATGGAATACTACTCAGTAATAAAAAAAAATTAAGACATACAACTTGGATGAATCTCCAGGAAATAATGCTGAGTGAAGAAGTCAATATCAAAGTGTTATACACTGTATGATTCTATTTATACTGTTTTTTTTAATTTACAAAATTACAAAACAACTCACCATTGTGGAAAAATCTTACTACAATGTTATTGTATCTTTATATAGGAAAGATAGTTGTAGGCAATATACAAACATTCCCCTTGAGGGTATAATTATGACAGAAAATATGACATTCTTTTCTGGGTACCTGTTTTTGGAGACCATTAGTAAGTAAGCTTGAAATTTATAAGGAATGTTTTGAAGTGATGGCTTGTGTTGTGCTTTGGGAGAAGAGAGAACCCTAAAACTTGAAATGTATTTCTTTCTTCAGCTCTCTGCTGAAATGTCATATTATTAGTGAAAGCTTTACTGACCAATATATCCCAAAAATCAGCCCTGAAATGTCATTCTGTCCTCCTTCCTTAATTTTTCTGCCTAGCACTTATTACCATCTGACATTCTATTTACTTCTTTATTTTGTTTTTCTTTCTTTCCACACCACTTGGATATAAACTCCATGAGAAAAGCTTTGTTCTTTCACTGTGATATCCCTGGCATCTAGAAAGTTACTGAAAAATTGTATGTGTGCAATAATTATTTGTTAAATTAATATATGAATGAAACATTTGATTATAAGTAAATGCTTTGTGTTTGGATGATTACAACTGCCTCTGTTGAACTTTTATCCCAAATATTTGCTGACAGGAATAATTTAGATGTTAGAAATATTTAAATCATACAGATTGTAAAACAGTGTATTTGAAATGTGTTATTAGGTATTTTAACCTAAAATTGCACTGTCTTTCATTAAACAATAAGTTGTCTGCTTAACACCTGTAATCAGATTAGTGAAAGATCTCATCTTGGGTTATAAATATGACATAATTTTATTTGTTCCAAGAAGTACTATCAACTATTTTCAGTTCAATTCTTGCTTTCTTCCTAGTGATTAGTGTCCCTTAATATCTCAGTAAATTGTATATAATAATTTCCATAATTTTTAGATATGAAAGTTGTCTCATTTCAATTGTCTTATCCTAGTCATATTAAAATTTAATCCCCTATTCATTTACAAGTTCTCCTTCTTGCCCAATGCCACCCACCCCTCTCTCCAAGGAAATTGATAATGCCAGAAGGAATGGGGAGGTCTTAACTCTTCCAAATCCCCCTCCTCTCCCTGAGAATGCACTCCTGTTATTGGAGTGAAGAATATGGAAAGGATTAAAAAAATATAGTCCCCTGAGGTGCCTACTCTGACATTGTTGCAGTCATATCCTTACTTAATCAAAATACCACTCTAGCTTGCTGTCTAGACTTTAAGGTTTCGTGTGGGCAGGAACTGGCATCTGACATTGAGAACTGTTCTTTTGAATCTTGAGATTTAGCTACATCTCACAGCAGTGTGCTATGTTTCTCTGATATATGTGTCTTTGCTCCATGCTGCAGTAGTTGCTCTAAGCTTACAGTCTCCAAACTCATCTTATCCTGTGTGATCCATAATACAGGGACAATAATGAATTTAAATTTCTTCCTCCATACTTTTCAGGAATGGGAAATTTCAGGGTGGTGTCCCTTTTCATGTTTTTACATGACTGCTTCCTCATGCCATATCTCTAACGCTGTTTCTACTTCTGATAATACAGTATGGTTCATCAAGCTTAAAAACTGTGGACACATTCAACTAGGGATTTAAATGTTGGTATTCAGTTCTTAAAAGTACCTGTATTTCACAGATTATTTTCTCCTCCTTGGCCTCTGGGAGAAAAAAAAAAAAAAACAGATAAAGCCTGACCCCCTATTGGCTACTATGCATTCTTTTGCCTCAACAAGTGTTGTTTTATGGATTCTCATGGTGGGGGAAACAGGTGGCTAAGTTAGAGTCAAACAAAACATTTCTCTATAACTTTAAACTTTAGTTTAGCAAATCCAACAGTTAAATACGGTCTAGAAAGAAGGCAGGAGCATATATAAGAAGACACCCTCAAGTGTTTAGAAAGATATTACTAAATTTGACAGAACATAACAATCTTTTCTTGGAAAGGTGTTTTTTAAACATTTTAGTGTTCAAGATGTTTTAAAGATCCTCTAACATGAAAGTTTCCCTATTTTTACAAATGTAGAAGAGTGAAGTTTTCAGCATCCTCTGAGATTTCAATCACTTCATTATATACCTTGCTTACTATTTTGCTGTCTCTCTCCTCTGGCAAACTGTGAACTACTTAAATGAAAACAATGGGACTTCTTTTTCTGTAGATTCAGATGCAAGCTCGGAATCAAAACATATATGGTTCTTATAAAACATTTACCAAATAAATATTTTTAGATCCCATACTAAAGCCTCAATAATAGGTATTAGCTTTATGTCATTTTCTTTATCACTTTATTCATGATTTTTTATGCACACAGTGACTGACTCTTATGCCAGGAGTTAGGATATTTAAAGTAAAAAAATGCTTCTACATCTAAAAAGGAAAGCATAATTTAATGATATATAAATAATTATTAAGTAGTGAGAACTCTTAAGCAGAGATTCCAGGAGGACTCTCAGATTAGAATTACAGTCAAAATTTGAACAACAACTGTAGTTGCAAAGGTAAAGTATTTTTTTAATGATTATTTTTTAGAAAGAGAGAGAGAGCACAAGCAGGTGGTAGGGAGAGGGAGAAGCAGTCTCCATGCTGAGCAGGGAACCCATCCAGGGCTCGATCCCAGGGTCCTGGAATCATGACCTGAGCTGGAGACAGACACTTAACCAACTGAGCCACCGAGATGCCCCCAAAGCAAAGTACTTTTTAAAGATTATTTATTTATTTATTTATTTATTTATTTATTTATTTATTTATTTATTTATTTATTTATTTATTTATCAGAGAAAGAGAGAGCACAAGCAGGGGGAGTGGCAAGCAGAGGAAGAAGCAGGCTCCCTGCTGAGCAAGGAGTCCAATGCAGGACTTGATCCCAGGACTCTGGGATCATGATCTGAGCTGAAGGCAGACACCTGCCTGAGCCACCCAGGTGTCCCCAAAGAAAAGTATTTTTAACATGTTTTTCATCCTACAAAGATAAGCAACACAGAACAAGTACTTAAACAATTGTTAGTTTTTTATATAGTTCAGTTAAGATTTTAATATAATGCAGCATCTATTTTTAAATTTTAGCCTAATAAGCCTAACTTTAATTTTATTACCTCAGTAGTTTCTTCCTAAACCCCTACACATTTCCCTGGTTTATTTATAAATCTGAATATTGATTTAAAATTTTCAGCATACACACATATTTATAAACAGCCTGGTACATTAATCCTCCAATTACCCTGGTTTTTAGAGGAGTATGGATTCCAGAATGGCTGAGAAAGTACATGTCCCAGTGAGTAATAAACCATGGTTACATATGAAGTTAAGTAACTTTCCCTGAAGTGGTGTCATTAGATTCCATTAAAACATCACTAAAGCAGGCGCACCTGGATGGCTCAGTTGGCTAAGCTTTCGGTTCAGGTCATAATCTCAGGCTCATAAGATTGAGCCCCACCTCAGGTTCCATGCTCAGTGGGGAGTCTGCTTGAGATTCTCTCTCTCCCTTTGTCCCTCCCCTCTGTGCTCTTGCTCTCTCTTTGCAAAATAAATAAATAAATCTTCAAAAAAATCACTGAAGCATTACATAATATTACCCTTCCAAACACAATGTAGGCACTGTTAAGAATAATTTATAGTTAACTCAAACAAGCAAAAAGGTCAGATGAGATCACTAACATAGCCATTATGATGGTGGCTTAAAATTCTGTCATGTGAGATACTGGTCCTTTTCAATTATCAGTGGCCCAATATTAAAAAAAAAAATTAAGGCATCAAATTACATAAAGAGAAAAGATGAAGAATGACCTTTTTTTCTGTAACATTCTATGAGGACTATTATTTCTGTGATGATACCTTTTATTGAGTTGTACTTACATCTTTTACAAAGTGCTTTTATCTATTCCCAGCTTCCTCATAGCAACTTCTTAAGTGATCTAATACAGATAAATCCTATATTCAATCAGTAAGAACTTAACGAGTATCTGCTGTGTACCCAGCATTGTGCTAGGTGTTCAGGGTACTATAAAGAAGTATAAATATAATACTAAAATCCATAATAATAGGAGATGGTCATTTAAGTGTTGTTTTGTAATGAGTATCCCATTTTCTATTACACCTTGGTTTAACTATGATTCAGTTGGGACCACTTTTGCTTCTAGACTAACAAGAGCAAACCATCTTTCATGGAAGTTTATTATCTGTGCACTTTTCAAGATAAAGTTATAAGTACACTTTTAGAGTCATTCAACATATTTCTACACACACATACACTTAGTATTAGGAAAAATAACATACACAAAATAAGAGACTATGATGGTTCAATGAGGCTTATTATATTTTCCTAAAAAATACCTAGCAAAAAGAAAAAAAAATCTTTTTTCTGCCTGGAATTAAACATGCTTACCTAAGAGTACAGTAAAAGGTACATAATTAAAATACAAATTTTACAGATTCTATAATTAATATATTCAGGTTTCAATATTTTAGAAATTTACTATATATCCTTTTTCAAAACAATGCCAAAATCTAATGATTTCTAAAATAGTTTCAAATGTTTTATTTTTTAATCTTAGTGGAAAACACAGATGCCTTAAACATAAAATGCTTCCTTCACAATCTCATTTTTTATTATGTTCAGTTAGCCACTGTATAGTACATAATTAGTCCTTGATGTAGTGTTCAACAATTCATTAGTTAAGTATAACACCCCGTGCTCATCACAGCATCTACCCTCCACAATCTCATTTAAAATGAGTATAGGTTTCTCCAGTTAAAAATTAAATAAAGAAGTAAGAGTCTCCTCCAAGTTTATCATAAAAAACACATATCAAAGTTGAGGATATTTTATTGTAGGTTACAAAAACCATCCATGGAATACAGTTAATATACACGTTGCAACATAATTGTAACTATAGGCAAGAAAAAGTACAATTTTATCCTAAAAATTTGCAAATACTAATATTTTTTTGTATCATGATAATTTCTTTTTTTTAAAGATTTTATTTATTTGACAGAGAGAGACACAGTGAGAGAGGGAACACAAGCAGAGAGAGTGGGAGAGGGAGAAGCAGGCTTCCCACTGAGCAGGGAGCCCGATGCAGGGCTCAATCCCAGGACCCTGGGATCACAACCTGAGCTCAAGGCAGGTTGTGATCCCAGGCGCCCCTGTATCATGATGATTTCTAATAAGATATGGATCTTCATTTGTTCCATAAATTCCCTTTAGTGCCTCCTACCATCTTCAAAAGGATGCATGAGTCACAAAATTAATTGCTGCAGTTCAATGCCAACATCACTTTTTGTACAAACGGCAACTTATCTTAAGTAATTATGCAATAGGCTGTAACTAACTGAAATATGAACATTACCCAATTGTCCCACTGCTCTTCAGATCTGCTACATGACTGTTAATGTTCACAACAGTGCAGTAATTTAATTACAGAACATTAGCTACATGATTATTATAATCATAAACTGCCATAAAATGGAAGTCCATGAAATAAAATCCCAAATTCAGTTTGTAAAACAAAATCCTACCATATCTTTTGCTCTCTTCTCTGTCTTCTACCTCAAAACAGTGATGTCCACATTGCATGACAAAAAAAAAAAAAATGTTCAATGAAACTATTATTTTTATTTCATGGAGTCTTTGAAATTTTACTGTAAATAAAATCAGTGATTGATCCATTTCCCCCTTACTCTTGCCTATGTGACCTCCTCAAACCAAATCCTCTCATATCCATCTCCTAAACTCCAACTTTTAGACTTAATTACACCATAATTCCTGAGATAACTCTGCCTCCCTAATCTCTCCTGTGGTGGCTTAGTTTACTCTGTGTGTGCTCTGCATTATTTTGCCATGATATACTTTATTTGTTTTCAAGTCACAAATTATCAGCTCTTCAAAATGAGCCACCACATCTCAAGTTACTAGAGAGAAGATAGGCTTTTAAATAAATAGTGCAGAGACAAGTGGGCCCAGATCTCACAACATACACAAGAATAAATTTCAAATGTAGTAGAGATCTAAATGTAAAAAAAAATTAAAACCAAACAAATACTAAAAGAAAATATGAGTGAGCTATCCTTTAAATTTTATATAGGGAAAATCTTTCTAACTAACTAAAAATCTATGAACTGCAAAGGAATGATTTCCAGGACATAGTGTTAAGTGAAAAAAAAAAAAAAACCTCTCAAGAGTATCTTACTCTTTTTTTAATAAATAAAGGACATACAAAATGAACATATATCTGCACTACTTTTTGAAAGTCTGAGTCTTAGAACCATATTAATGCCTCAAATACACTTCATATGCTAAACATATAAACAAATAATTAAAACTAACCAAGATTAAGAGGAGGGACTCAAATGAAATTCAAAAACTAACAAATGGGTCATTTTATAAATAAATAACACAACTGCACTGAAGGAACCAGGGTAGACAATAACTGATGTAACTATAATATGCAAATATATTATAGATAATGAAACCCAGTAATAATGAGTATACCTAGCACCAAGATCTTGGTCTCTAAACACCATTCTTCAATAAAAGGAATGAGAGGCCCCAGGAAAATCCCATACGTGATGAATCCACGTATGGGACAAGGAATATGCAAGAGGAGACTGAAGTAATTTGTGCTTCAAATAAAGTAATAAAATGCTTTAAAAAAAAAAGATGGGGCTTCCAGAAAGAATACAAGAAAGACTTCTGGCCTCACTACATGGAATAGATTCATTTCTCTCTGCTTCTTCCACCAAGTACAACTATAAACCTTGTAAAAATCACAAGAGCCAACCAAAGGATAACCTGGGAAAGTAAAAAGAGGAAGGTGTAATGCTTAAGGACACAAGGACTAGAGAAAGGACAGAGCAGCAATGTGTCTTATGATGCCTGACCTAAAAGCACAAGGTAGTCTGGGCCCAGAGACTCCTGTAGCCAACATAACAACAAAACATAGCAATGAACTCAGGTATGCTAATTCTTATCCAGGATGTAATGGGAATTTCACCAATACCAGGCAAACTCAGGGCAAAGATTAATCATTAATCAACTGAAAATAAGTGTCCAGGAGAACCACTGTTCTTCTCTGGAAGATATGAGATTCCACTTTTCCATACCTAGAGATACCTACCAGGCAGGTAGCAGTAACAGCACTGTCAAGGGGGGTCCTGTCACAAGTACCCAACCCTAGAATTCCCATCATCTCCACCAGTCCTGAGACTTGATTTCCTCATCTAGAAACATCAGGAGGCCAGGTAGTTCAGGTAAGGGAGATCCAACTATTATAGTCCCCAGACCTAGACACACTCAATCCCCATGCGTCTGAGAAGCCCTTTCCTCAACTAGAGACACTCAGCTAGGGTTTCCTAACAAAACAACTATCTAGGCCAAGAATGACTCTTCATTTCTGCAGGCTGGGTAATCCTATTCAACCTAGAAACACCACATGGACAGGTGGCTTGGTGTCACTGAAGAAAAGATCCAGCCCAAACAAGTTCCTGTCCTGGGAAGCACTATTTGTATCCATGGGACAGAAAATCTCTACAGACACTTAGCAGCAAAATAGCACTAAAAGAGGGAATTTGCCACAACATCTAGTCTTGGAAATAAGTTTTATACCCATGGGCTGGAGACTCCCTTCCCTCACCCAGAGGCACCAAGTGGCTAGACCCGGAGAAATTCCTTCTACACACTCAGGCTAACCAGTAGGAACCAGTGGGAGATTCTGAAGAACCAGATAAAAAATCAGAATAAAACAGAACTATAAGGACTCTGAAAATTCAATTGTCATTTGAACCATGGCTCACAAAAATAGGCCATAACCTATGTGCTAAACCTAAACTCCCTGCTAAAATATTTAATAAGACTCAGAGCCTTCTAATATAATACTGAAAGGTCCAGAATACAATTATTAAAATCATCAGTCATGGGCGCCCGGGTGGCTCAGTTGGTTAAGCGACTGCCTTCAGTTCAGGTCATGATCCCAGCCAGGGTCCTGGGATCGAGGTCCGCGTCAGGCTCCCTGCTCTGCGGGGAGCCTGCTTCTCCCTCTCCCACTCCCCCTGCTTGTGTTCCCTCTCTCGCTGTGTCTCTCTCTGTCAAATAAATAAATAAAATCTTTTAAAAAAATCATCAGTCATACCAAAACCCAGAATAATCACAATATTAATGAGAAAAGACAACAGACACCAACAATAAGAAGACATGGAAGTTGGAATCATCTGACAAATATTTTTAAAGTAATCATCATTAAAACTTTCAAAAAGCAATTACAATTTCTCTTAAAGTAAATGAAAAAGTCAGAAATCTCATGAAAGAATTACAAAAAAAGAAGATGCGGGAACTGAAAAATGCAATAACTGAAATAATACAATGGTTGCACTCAATAGTAGAGTGGAAGTAACAGATGATAGAATTAGTGAGCTTAAGAACAGAATAGATTTCACCTACTTAATTTGAACAAGAGAGAGAAACTAGATAGAAAAAAATAAATAAATGAACAGAGCCTCGGGGGCTTCAGAGATAATAACAAAAGATCCAACATTCATATCATCAGTCTCAGATAGATATGAGAAAGACAAAAATAATTTTAAAGAGTATTTGAAGAAATTATGAAATAAAACTTCCCAAATTTTGGGAAATACATAAATCTATAGATTCAAGAACCTGAATGAAGCCCACATAAGTAATCCCAAATAACTATGTCAAGGCACATTGTAATTAAACTTCTGATAATAAAGACCAAAAAGAATCTTGAAAGCAGCCAAAGAGAACTTACATATTACATATAGGGGAACACCAATTCAAAAGACAAAATATTTCTCATCTGAAACCCTGGGGGCAAGAAGAAAATGGCACATTTTTCAAGTATTGAAGTAAAGAACTGTCAACTGAGAAACACTATATTTCTGGAAAGAACAGGAAATAAAGATATATGCAGATGAAAGAAAACTAATAGCTCATCACCAACATACCTACTATTAAAAAATACCAAAGTAATTTCATTAAAATAAAAGTAAATAATAAAAGAAAGGATATTTGAGCACTAAGGAAGAAACAACAGAAAGAAAAGTGGGTAGGATCTTTTGACTTCATGAATCAATCATATTTGATGATTGAAACAAAAATATAACACAATCTGAAACCCAAAACCATGGTATTTAAAAGTAGGAAAGCTATAGTTAACTAAATAGAAATAAAGCTTCTATATTTCACTTGAAGTAGTAAAATCTGTATACCAGTAGACTGTGATAAGTCAAATATTATTATAATAGGGTAACCACTAAGAAAATTCTACCAAAAAATATACTCAACAACTATAAATATAGATAGAATCCTAAAAAGTAGTTGAATAACATACAAGACTATAAAAACAGAAGGATAAGAAAATTGGAAACAAACAGAAAACAAATTTAAAAAAATGACAGATTTAAACACTTGGAATGTCATTACTGTTCTTAAATGTAAAGAATCAAAATACACCAATTAAAAGTAAGATATTAGCAAAATAAATAAAAATAACACCACCTAACTATATGCTGTTTATAAGAAACTGAACTAAAATTCAATGACATGTAAAGTTTAAAACAAAATGATGGAGGGCGCCTGGGTGGTTCAGTCATTAAGCGTCTGCCTTCCTCTCAGGTCATGATCCCAGGGTCCTGGGATCGAGTCCCACATCGGGCTCCCTGCTCAGCAGGAAGCCTGCTTCTCCCTCTCCCACTCCCCCTGCTTCTGTTCCTGCTCTCACTATCTCTCTCTCTGTCAAATAAATAAATAAAATCTTTAAAAAATAAAAAAATAAATAAAATAAATAAAACAAAATGATGGAAAAAGATACAATGCATAGCTTATTTTTTAAAAGGTAGTAGTGGCTATACTAATATCTGATAAACAGATTTCATAGCAAAGAAAATTACTAGAGATAAAGAAAGGTATTATATAATGATAACATTTTTGATCCATCAAGAAGCTATAGTTATCATGATGTATATGCACCAGAAAATAAAATCCCAAAATACATAAAACAAAAGCCAAAAGAGCTGAAAGAAAAATACATAAATTCACAATTATAGTTGGGAACTTCAAAATCCCCTCAAAGAAAATGAAAGAAGGTATAGTCAGAAAATAAGCAAAATGTTGTATAAATGGGCCAGAGATGTTTTCTGTGCATTGGTTTAAAATGGCCACCATACTGCTTACTTCTTCATATCAGACTAGAACAGTTGGCCCAAAGCCTGCAAATCAAACTCAAATTTGTACACATCCAATTGTTTTAAATATATCAAAATAAACAAAGCCTATAAACATTTAGCCATCTAGAGTTTATCTACTTTATAAACCCTGAGAATTACACCCACATCTGTTTACCATTGATAAGACAAACACTGTAGCTATAAAAGACTCCAAACTATTGCTGCCCTTGGGAGTGTTCTGGCCCAGAAACTCTTCATCTTGCTACTGAGTGACATTCCTAACATAAGCCCCATCTCAAAACTTCTGCTCTCTCCTGGGAAGTCCCTTGTACTATTCCCCTTCTGTTTGGTGTTCATGCACTGCTATCTCTAGAGGATCTCTTACTTAACCTTGTACAAGTATTGCCCAATAAATTTTGTTATGTGTAATTTCTGCTTGTGGTTTTGTGTCCTTCTTGATCTAGACTGAAATAATATAACTTACTACACAAGGCTATAGAAGATATGAGCAATGCCATCCACCAACAGGATCTAACTGGCATGTAAAAAATGTTCTATCCAACAAAAACAGAATACATAATTTTTCAAGTGCCCATAAAATATTCACAAAGATAGACTATCCATAAAAAACACATTATATATATAATATATAAATACACATATATATTTCTAAGAATTAAAATCATACAAAATGCATTCCTGATATAATGAAATACAATAGGAAATCAATAGCAAAAAGACATTTGAAAATTATTAACACTTGGAAATGAACATGTTTTTAAATAATCTATGGGACAAAGAGAGATATCAAAGGAAATAAAAATAAATATAGAGAACTAAATGTATATGAAAATACAATATATCAAAATATGTGGATACAGCTAAAGCACTGGTAAGAAGGATTTTTTTTATCACTTAAAGCTTATATTTAAAAGAGGAGGGGCCTCCTGGTCACTGGAGCAGCTGCACAATTCCTATAGAAGAGGACTAATGTCACCTTGTTAAATGTGTGTGTTCCTGTCCATGACTTTCAAAAACAGGAAATGTAACTGACTTTCCTAACATACAGAAACAGACACAGAGAGTTAGACAAAATGAGGAGACAGGAATATGTCTCAAATGAAAGAACAGGACAAAATCACAGCAAGAGACCAAACCAAAATGGATGTGAGTAATATGCCTGACAGAGAATTTAAAGTAATGATCATAAAGATACTCACTGGACTTGAGAAAAGAGTGGAGGATATCAGTGAGACCCTTAAACAAGAGATAAAAAAGAAACAATCAGAAATAAAGAACACAATAAATAAAATAAAAAATACAATAGATGGAATAAATAACAGGCTAGGGGAAGTAGAGGGATGAATTAACAGCCTGGAAGACAGAAGAATGGAAAGCAATCAACCTGAGCCGGTGAGAGAAAAAAAAAAAACTATGCAAAATGAGAATAGACTTAAGAAACTCAGTGGCTCCATCAAGCATAGTAACATTTGCATTATAGGGATCACAGAAGAAGAAGAGAAAGAAAAGGGGTCAGAAAATTTATTTGAAGAAATAATAGCTGAAAACATCCCTAATCTGGGGAAGGAAACAGACACACAGATCCAGGAGGCACAGAGAAACACCCACCCCCCAAAATTCAACAAAAAGGAGGATAACACCAAGACACATAGTAATTAAAATGGGAAAAAAAAATACTGATAAAGAAAAAAATTCAAAAGCAAAAAAAGAAAAGAAGACAGTTATATAAAAGGGAAACTCCATAAGACTTTGAGCAGACTTTTCAGCAGAAACTATGTGGCCAGAAAGGAGTGGCATGATATATTCAAAATGCTGAAAGGGACAAATCTGCAACCAAGAATACTCTGTCCAACAAGGTTATCATTCAGAATAGTAGGAGAGATAAAGAGCTTCTCAAACAGATGAAAACTAAAGGAATTCATGACCACTAAACCAGCCCTAGAAGAAATGTTAAAGGAGACTGAGTGGAAAGGTGAGAACATAAATAAGAGTATGAAAAATAGGAACACAAAAGCAGTAAAAATATGTATATCTGTAAAAATCAGTCAAGGGATGCCCACAATAAAAGGATGTAAAATGTGAAACCATATACCTAAAACATGGAGGGGAAGGAGGGAAGAATGGGTTCAAGATTAAGTGACAATCAATTTAACATAGACTGCTATATACACAAAATATTATACATAAACTGAGTGGTAACCACAAATCAAAAACCATTAATATATATGCAAAGAATAAAGAGAAAGAAATCCAAGTATATCACTAAGGAAAGCTAGAAAGCCATGAAAGAGAGCAAGAGAAAAGGGGTTGGAGAAAAACTATAAAAACAACCACAAAACAAGTAACAAAATGGCAATAAATACATATCTATCAATAATTAATTTGAAGGTTAATGAAAAATTGCTCCAATAAAAAGATATAGGGTGAAAGAGTGGATAGAAAAACAGGAACCATCTATATGCTCCCTTCAAGAGACTCGTTTTAAACCTAAAGACACCTGCAGAATGAAAGTGAGGAGATGGAAAAATATTTATCATGCAAATGGATGTCAAAACAAAGCTGGTGTAGTAATACTTACATCAGACAAAATAGACTTTAAAACAAAGATTGTAATAAGAGGAAAAGAAGGGCACTATATAACAATAAAAGGGACAATCCAACAAGAAGACATAACAATTATAAATATTATTCACCCAACATAGGAGCACCTAAACACATAAAACAGTAAGTAACAAACATAAAGGAAATAATTGATACCAATACAAAAAGACTATGGGATTTTTAACACCCTACTTACATTGACAGATAATTCAAACAGAAAATCAACAAGGAAAGGGTTGCTTTGAATGATACACTGGACCAAATGGATTTCACAGATATATTCAGAACATTCCATCCTGAAACAGCAGAATACACATTTTCTTCAAGTGCACATGGAACATTTTCCAGAAGAGATCACATACTAGGCCACAAAACAAGGCCCCTAAATTCAAAAAGATTGAAGACATACCATGCATCTTTTCTGACCACAATACTATGAAACTAGAAGTCAACCACAAGAAAAGATCTGGAAAGACCACAAATACAAGGAGGTTAAATAACATGCTACCAAACAATGAGTGGGTCAACCTAGAAATCAAAGAAGAAATCAAAAATTACATGGAGACAAATGAAAACACAAAGGTCCAAAATCTTTAGGATGCAGCAAAAGTGGTACTAAGTGGGAATTTTATAGCAATACAGGCTCACCTCAGTAAGCAAGAAAAAGTTCAAATAAATAATGTGACCTTATACCTAAAGAAGCTAGGAGAAGAACAAATATAACCCAAAGCCAGAAGAAGGAATGAAATAATAAAGATTAGAGGAGAAATAAATGATAGAGAAACTAAAAAAACAACAGAACAGATCAATGAAACTAGGAGCTTGTTCTTTGAAAAGGTCAACAAAATTGATAAACCTCTAGCCAGATTCATAAAAATGAGAGAGAGAGAGAGTACTCCAAAAACAAAACCACAAATGAAAGAGAAGAAATAACAACTGACACCATGGAAATACAAACAACTGTAAGAGAATATTATGAAAAATTACATACCAATAATATGGACATTGTAGAAGAAATCAATAAATTCCTAGAAACACATAACCTACCAAAACTGAATCAGGAAGAAATAGGAAATCTGAACAGATCAATTACAAGTAATGAAACTGAATGAGTAACCAAAAAAACTACCAAAAATGAAAAGTCCATGACCAGCTGGATTCACAAGTGAATTCTATCAAATATATAAATAAGAGTTAATACTATCCTCTTCAAACTATTCTAAAAAATAGAAGAGGAAGGAAAACTTCCAAGTTCATTCTAAGAGGCCAGCATTACCCTAATACCAAAACCAGATAAAGACACCACTAAAAAAGAGAACTATAGGCCAATATTTCTGATGAACATAGATGCAAAAATCCTCAAAAAATTACTAGTATGGAGCACATGGGTGGCACAGTCAATTAAGAGGCCAACTCTTTTCAGCTCAGGTTATGATCTCAAGGTTCTGGGATTGAGCCCCATATCCGGCTCCATGCTCAGCATGGAGTCTGCTTTGGGATTCTCCCTCTTCTGCTGCCCCTCCCCCTGCTCGCTCATGCTTTCTCTCTAAAATGAATAGATTTTTAAAAAAATATATGAGCAAACCAAATCCAACAATACATTTTAAAAATCATTCACCATATTCGAGTGGGATTTTATTTTCCAGGATGCAAGTGTGGTTCAATATTTGCAAATCAATCAATGTGATACATCGCATCAATAAGAGAAAAGATAAAATCCATATGATCATTTCAATAGATGCAAAAAAAAAAAAGCATTTGACAAAGTACAATATCCATTCATGATAAAAACCTTCAACAAAATATCTTTAGAGGGAATAGACCCCAACATAATAACGGCCTTATATGAAAAACACACAGCAAACATCATACTCGATGAGCAAAAACTGAGAGCTTTTCCCTAAGGTCAGGAACAAGACAAGGTTGTCCGCTCACCACTTTTATTCAACATACTATGGGAAGTCCTAGCCACAGCAATGAGTCAAGAAAGAGAGAGAGAAGAGAGACAGAAGGAGAGAGAGAGAGAAGAAAGAAAAGAAAAGAAAAGAAAAGAAAAGAAAAGAAAAGAAAGAAAGAAAGAAAGAAAGAAAGAAAGAAAGAAAGAAAGAAAGAAAACAAGGAAGGAAGGAAGGAAGGAAGGAAGGAAGGAAGGAAGGAAGGAAGGAAGGAAGGAAGAAAAAGAAGAAAGAAAAGAAAGAAAGAAAGAAAGAAAGAAAGAAAGAAAGAAAGAAAGAAAGAAAGAGAAAGAAAGAGAAGAAAGAAAGAAAGAAAGAAAGAAAGAAAGGAAGGAAGGAAGGAAGGAAGGAAGGAAGGAAGGAAGGAAGGAAGGAAGGAAGGAAGGAAGGAAGGAAAGGATACAAATTCTTAAGGAAGAAGTAAAACTTTCATTATTTGTAGATGACATGATAGTTTATACACACACACACACACACACACACAAATACTCCACCAAAAACTACTAGAACTGATAAATTAATTCAGTAAAGTTGCAGGATAAAAAATGAATGTACAGAAATTTGGTGCATTTTCATATGCTAATAATGAAAGAGCAGAAAGAGAAATTAAGAAAACAATACCATTTACAATTTTACTCAAAACAATAAAATACCTAGGAATAAACCTAACCAAAGAGGTGAAAGAACTGTACTCTGAAAACTATAAATCAATGAAAGAAATTGAAGACAGCATAAAAGAACTGAAAGATTCCATGCTCATGGATTGGAAGAACAAATATTGTTAAAATGTCCATATTTTACTACCCAAAGCAATCTACAAATTTGATGCAATCCCTATCAAAATTTCAACAGCATTTTTTTACAAATATAGAACAAACAATCCTCATATTTGTAAGGACCACAAAATACCTCAAATTGACAAAACAATCTTGAAAAAGAAAAACAGAACTGAGGGTATCACAATTCCAGACTTAAAGTTATATTAGACATATAGAACAATGGGCACATACAGCATGGAGCCCTGGGTGTTATATGAAAACAATGAATCGTGGATCATTACATCAAAAACTGATGACGTATTGTATGGTGACTAACATAACATAATAAAATAAAAATTTAAAAAAGAACAATGGAATTGGAATAGAATAGAAAACCTAGAAATAACCCCACAATTATATAGCCAGTTAATCTTTGACAAAGCAGGAAACAATATTCAATGGCAAAAGGAGAGTCTCTTCAACAAATGGTGTTGGAAAACTGGACAGCAACATACAAAAGAATGAAACTGGACTGCTTTCTTATACCATACACAAAAATAAATTTAAAATGGATTAAGGACCTAAGTGTGAGAGTTGAAACCATAAAAACCCTAGAATAGAGCATATGCAGTAATTTCTTTAACATTGGCCATAGCAACATCTTTCTAGATAGGTCTCTTGAGGCAAGAAAAACAAAAGCAAAAATAAACTATTGGGACTACATCAAAATAAAAATCATTTGCATAGCAAAAGAAAAAATCAACAAAATGAAAAGACAATCTACTGATTTAGAGAAGATATTTGCAAATGACATATCTGATAAAGTGTTAGTATCCAAAATATATAAACTCAACACCAAAAAAACAAATAATCTAATTAAACAATGGACATAAGACATGATAGATATGTTTCCATAGAACACATCCAGATGGCCAACAGACACATGAAAGGATGCTCAACATCACTCATTATTAGGGAAATACAAACCAAAACTACAGTGGGATATCATCTCACACCTGTCAGAATGACTAAAGCCAAAAACACAAGAAACAAGTATTGGTGGGGATGTGGAGAAAAAGGAACCCTGTGCACTGTTGGGAAAGTAAACTGAAGCAGCCACTGTGGAAGACAGTATGGAGGTTCCTTAAAAAGTTAAAAATAGAACTACACTATGATCCAGGAATCTCCCTACTGGTTATTTACCCCCCAAATACAAAAACACTAAGTCAAAGGGATACATGCACCCCTATGTTTATAGCAGCATTATTTACAATAGCCAAGTTATGGACACAGCCCAATTGTCCACAGATAGATGAATGGATAAAGAAGAGGTGATATATATATATATATATATATATATATATAGCAACACTCAACAGCAAGGACAGAGGTGCATGTAGAGGGCACATAAACTGATAGTAGCTTTTCACTGTGAGCCACAATAGACTTTAAGACACCATGCATGCACTGAGAGGCTACTTTGCTGGGACAGAACTGAGCAGAGAGCAGAGACAATGCAGACTGCAGATAACCTGGTTCCTGCTTTTCATCATCTGCCACAATAGATTCAAACTGCTGTGCAACTGCTTTTCTGGGACAGAACAGAGTAGGGGACTGAGGTGCCCCAAGATGGCAGATAACTGGTCACACCTATTTGCTGTAAATCACAATAGATTCTAGCCACTGTGCACACACTGTGCAACTGTGTTTTGGGGATAGGACAGTGCTAGGCATGCCATAAGGCTCTCCTCCAGTGGAGGGGAGTGGGTTCACACCTGGCCAGGCCTTTTAAAAGTTGCAGTCTTGAATCCTAGCCACTGGCCAGAGACAAATCACAAGAGATCTGTGGTGTCAGGTGTGCTGATGGTGTGGGAACAGACAGGTTAATGGCAGGGATCTGACAGAAGCCCAGGACACAGGAGATTGTTCACTTTTCTATGAATTCCTCCTGAAGAGCAGTGTCCAGGAGTTCTCCTCCACAGGGATGAGAGGGCAGGATGATGCCATTTTCTTCCTTCACATCTTCCTCCCCTCTACCAGCATAGTTGGACTTCATAATGAAATAGCACCTCCAGTGGAGGCTGGAGTCCCTTACAGTAACCCCCGACCCCCTGCACTTGGCAGGTGCATCTTTACAAGGGCAGGTCTGTTTGAGCCAGCCCCAGAGGTCCCCCTCAGAAGACAACACAGGCCCCCTGCATGTACCATGTCTACTGATAAGAGTGCTCCAAAGAAATAAAATCTTTAAAAAAAAAAAAAAAGAGTGCTCCAAAGCATCAGCTTCAGTTCTGGTGGAAATAGTGCCAGGCTTACTTTTTTTTTAAATTTTTTAAAAATTTAAAAATTTTTATTTTCTATTTCCTGTTTTTTAATTTTTTAATCTTTTTAAATCTTTTATTTTACATATTTTTACTTCTTTTTTTTTCTTTATTTTCTTTTGTATCAGGCTTATAATTTATTTTTCATTTGTTCATTTGTTTCCTTCTCTTATTTTCTAGATCAGGCTTCTTATTTTTTTCTTCTTTCCTTACTTTTTTTTCCTTCTTTCTTTCTTATTCTTTGGAGTCAGGCTTATAGTTTTTTTGTTTGTCTGTTCACTTTTTTGTTCTTTATCCTTTTCTCTTGTCTTGGATCAGGCTTTTTTCCAGGCTTATCTTAACAAACAAATCAAAGCACAACTAGTTAAAGGTCCAAACACCCGCCCCTATAAGCGAGGAGGAACTCTGTAGAGGATGGACCAGTGGGAAAGACCAACAAAAACACAATAGCAGAGTGCATGCAGCATACACCAGAAACACTTCCTGAAGTGCCACACCCTGGATAGCATTACTATGAGGTGCAGGAAACATAACAGGCCTCAATAGCATGCAAAAGATAGAAACTTAGCCAAAATAACAAGACAGAGGAATTCTCCCCAAAAGAAGGGTCAGAAAGATATCACAGCCAGGGACTTGCTCTAAGCAGATATAAGCAATATATGTGAACAAGAATTTAAATCAACAGTTATAAGACTACTAGATGTACTTGAAAAAAGCATAGAAGGCAGCAGAGAAACCCTTGCTGCAGGGGTCAAAGACCTAAAAACTAGTCAGGCTGAAATTTAAAAAAAATGTCATAACTGAGATGCAAAACAGACCAGATATAATCAATATGAGGATTGAAGAAGCAGAGAAGAGGATAGGTGACAAAGAAGATAAAATTATGGAAAATAATAAATCTGAAAAGAAGAGGGAAAGAAAACTACTAGATCACGAAGGTAGACTTGAGGTAACTAAGTGATTCCATAAAGCAAAATACTACCTGTATTGTAGGAGTCCCAGAAGAGGAAGAATGGGAAAGAGAGGCAGAAGGTTTATTTGAGCAAATTATACCTGAGAACTTCCTTAATCTGGGGAAGGAAACAGACATTCGAGTCTAAGAGGCACAGAGAACTCACCTCAAAATCAACAAAAACAGGTCAACACCATAAAATACTATAGTGAAAGTTGCAAATTACAAAGATAGAGAGAATCCTGAAAGTAGCTCAGGAGAAAAAGTCCTTAATCTACAAGGGTAGACACATAAGGCTGGCAGCAAACCTGTCCACAGAGACCTAGCAGGTCAGAAAAGACTGACGTGATATATTCAATGTGCTAAATGGGAAAAATACGCAGCCAAGAATACTTTATCTAGCAAGGTTTTCATCCAGGATAGAAGGAGAGATAAAGAGAGATAAAAACTGAAGGAGTTTGTGAACACTAAACCACCCCTGCAAGAAATATTTAAGGGGACTCTTTGTCCATCAACAGATGAATGGATAAAGAAGATGTGGTGTGTGTGTGTGTGTGTAATGGAATATTACACAGCCATCAAAAAGAATGAAATCTTGCCATTTGCAATGACGTGGATAGAACTAGAGTGTATTATTCTAGGTTAGATAAGTAAGTCAGAGAAAGACAAATGCCCTATGATTTCACTCATATGTGGAATTTAAGAAATAAAACTGGTGAACATAGGAGAAGTGAAGGAAAAGTAAAACGGGATAAAAATAGAGGGAGACAAACCATAAGAGACTCTTAACTATAGAGAACAAACTGAGGATTGCTGGAGGGGAGGTGGGTGGGGGATGGGGTAATTGGGTGATGGGCATTAAGGAGGGCACTTTGTGTAATGAGCACTGCATTTTATATGCAACTGATGAATCACTAAATTCTACTCCAAAATTAATAATACACTATATGTTAACTAACTTGAATTTAAATAATACCAAAAAATAGAAAAATTAGCACCGTTTTTATATAATCTTTTCCATACAATGGACATTTCCCAACTCATTTTATGAAACCAGAACTACTCCAATAGCAAAATGAGACAAAAAAAAGTAAAAAAAGAAAACTACAGACAAATATGTTTCATAGACTGGATTCCAAAAAGCTTCAACAAAACATTAGCATATTGAATCCCACGTGGATAAAAAGAATTATGTACTGTGATCAAGTGGTTTATTCTAAGTATTCTTCAACATTGAAAATCAATCAGTACAATCCAATATACCAATTAGGCTAAATATTTGAAAATATAATGATCATCTCAAAAGACAGGAAAAATATTTCACAAAATCCAAAAAGAACTTATAATAATTTCTTTGCAATTTAAGAATAAAGAGAATTATCTCAACTTAAAAAATGATATCTACAAAAATACCTACAGCAAACTCATACTTAATGGTGAAGGACTGACTGCTTTCACCCTAAGATCAGAAAGAAATGCAAGGATGCCAACTTTACTTTTCAAAAATTTTTTAAAGTTTATTTTTTTGCTGTTGTATTTTTTTCTAGCTTAACTAAGCTATAATTGACCTATAACATTTTGTAAGTTTAAGGTGCACAAGCAGATGATTTGATATCCATATATATTATAAAATGATTACCATGAAAATGTTAGTTAACACATCCATCATCTCATATTTTTTTTGGTGGAACTTTCAAGATGGTATATTTTAGCAACTTTTAAGTATACAAAACAGTATTATTAACTATAGTCACTGTGCTATATATTCGATCCCCATAACTTATTCATTTTAAGACTGGAAATTTGTACCCTTTGACTCTCATTCCCACTTCCCCCACACCTCCTTCCCTGGATACCCTCTATCTACTTTCTGTTTCTATGATTTCAGCTTTTTAAGATTACATGTATCAGTGAGGTTATACCATAGTTTTTCTTTCTCTGACTTATTTCACTTAATATAATGTCCTCAAGTTTCATCCATGCTATTGTGTATGGCAGAATTTCCTTACTGTTATAGCTGAATAACATTCTATTGTATACATATACCACATTTTCTTTATCCACTCATTAATCTATAGACACTTAGGTTGTTTCCATATTTTGGTATTGTAAACATTGACACAATGAACCTGGGAGAGCAAATATCTCTTCAAGATAGTAATTTCAATTTCATTTCATTTTCTTCAGGTATATACATAGATGTGGACCTGCTGGATCATATGGTAGTTCTATTTTTAATTTTTTTGAGGAATATCTATATGGTTTTCCGTAGTGTCTGTACCAGTTTACATTCCCACTAACAGTGCACAAGGTTTCCCTTTTCTCTATATCCCCACCAGCATTTGTTATCTCTTGTTTTTTTTTTTTTTTTATAACAGCCCTTCTAATAAGTGTGTGGTGATAGACCATTGTTGTTTTTGATTTGCATATCCCTGATGATTACTGATGTTGAGAACCTTTTCATGTACCTCTTTTCCATTTGTGGGTTTGGTTTTTTTTTTTTTAATTATCTACTCAGGTCTTTTGCCCAAGTTTAAATTACATTGTTTTTATACTATTGAGTTGCATGAATTCCTTATATATTTTGGATATTAATCCCTCATGTGATATATGATTTGTAAATATTTTCTCATATTCCATAGGTTGCATTTCCATTTTGTTGTTTTTTTTTCTGTGCCAAAGCTCTTTAGTTTGATGTAGTTCCACCTGTTTATTGTTGGTTTTGTTCATTGTGCTTTTGAAGTTATATCCCAAACATTATTGCCAAGACCAATATCAAGATTTTTCCCTTGAAAAAAAGAGACTATCTTTTCCCCCATTCTGTATTCTTGGCTCCCTTGCCAAATATTAATTGACCATATATGTATGGGTTTATTACTGGGCTCTCAATTCTATTTCACTAGGCTTTGTATCTTTATATCAGTGCAATACTGTTTTGATCACTATAGCTCTGTGGTGTATTTTGAAATCAGAAAATGTGATGGCTCCAGATTTGTTACTTTTTCCATTATCGCCTTGGATATTTGGTGTCTTATATGGTTCCATGTGAATTTTACTATTGTTATTTCTATTCTGTGAAAAAATGCGATAGGAATTTTAATAGGGATTGCATTCAATCTATACATGGTTTGGGCCATATGGACATTTTAACAAAATGAATTCTTATGATCTATGATCATGTAATTTCTTTCCATTTATTTGTATCTTCTTCAATTTCTTTTTTTTAAAAACGATTTTATTTATTTATTTGAGAGAGAGAGAATGAGAGAGAGAGCACATGAGAGGGGGGAGGGTCAGAGGGAGAAGCAGACTCCCTGCTGAGCAGGGAGCCCGATGCGGGACTCGATCCAGGGACTCCAGGATCATGACCTGAGCCGAAGGCAGTCACTTAACCACTGAGCCACCCAGGCGCCCCTCTTCTTCAATTTCTTTCATTAAATTCTTGTAGTTCTCAGTGTACAAATCTTCCACCTACATGGTTAATTTTACTCCAAAGTATTTCTTTGTTTTTGATGTTATTGTGAATGGGATTGTTTTCTTGTTTATTTTTCAGATAGTTCATTGTTACCTTATAAAAAAGAAACTGATTTTGCATATTCACTTTGTATCCTGCAATGTTATTGAATTTGTTGATTAGTTCTAATGGTTTTTTTTTTTTTTTGGTGGCATCTTTAGAACTTTCTACACATAAGGTCATGCCATCTGCAAATAAAGACAAATTCACTTTGTCCTTTTGTATTAAGATGACTTAAATTTCTTTTTCTTGTCTGATTCCTCTGGCTGGACCTGCAGTACTATGTTGAATAGGGTGAGAGTGGGCACCCTTGTCTTATTCCTGATCTTGAAGAAAAAGCTTTTAACCTTTCACTGTTGACTATGTTAGCTTTGAGCTTGTCACATATGGCCTTTATTATGTTGAAGTAGTTCATTCTACACTCATTTTTTGAGAGATTTTATCATGAAAGGGTATTTAACTTTGTGAAATGGGGTTCTTTTGCACCTATTGCAATGATCACATACTTTTTATCTTTTATTCTATTAATCTGATATATAACACCTTTGATTTGCATGTGTAAAACCATGCATCCATGGAAGAATCCCAGTTGATCATAACATATGATCATTTTAATGTATTATTGAATTCATTTTGAGAGAATTTTGTTGAGAATTTGGCAGGTATATTCAACATGAATATTGGCCTATAATTTTTTTATACTGTCCTTATCTGGCTTTGATATCAGGGTAATGCTGGCCTCATAAAATGAGTTTCAAGTATTACCTCCTCTTCAATTTTTTTGGAAGAGTTTGCGAAGTATTGGCGTTCATTCTTCTTTAAATGATGGAAGTCCCAAATAAACTATCTAGTCATGGGCTTTTCAATGTTAAAAGACCACTTTATTATTAATTCAATCTATTTATTCATTATTGATGTGTTCACATTTTCTATTTCTTCATGATTCAGTATTGGTAAGTTATATTTTTAGTAATTCATCCATTTTTTTAGTTTGTCCAATTTGGGTATAGTTAGTCATAGCAGTCTTACGACCCTTCATATTTATGTGGTGTATGTTGCACTGTCTCCTCTTTCATTTACAATTATATTGATTTGTCTCTTTTTCTTGGTTAGGCTTGTTAAAGATTTGTTTATTTTTTCAAAGAAGCAACTTCTCATTCTGTTAATCTTTTCTATTATTTTGCTATTCTATATTTCATTTATTCCTGCTCTAATTTTTATTATTTTCTTCTTTCTGCTAACATTGGGCTAATTTTTTCTTCTCTTTCAAGTTCCTTGAGGTGTAATGTCAGATTGTTTGAGATCTTTTTTTCTTGATGTATGCATTTAGAAGTATAAACTTTCCTCTTAAATTGCTTTTGATGCATATCATAAGTTTGGAAATGTTGTATTTCTATTTTCATTTGTCCCAAGATTTTTTTTTTACTTCCCTTTTAATTTCTTCTTTGATACATTGGTTGTTCAGCAATGTGTTGTTTAATTTCCACATATTTATTTTCCAGATTTCCTCCTGTTACTGATTTCTAGTTTCATACCTTGTGGTCAGAAATGATATTTGATATAAATTCTATCTTTTTGAATTTGTTGAGACTTGTTTTGTAGCTCAACATATGATCTATTCTAGGAAATTTTGTGTGTGTGCTTGTGAAGAATGTGTATTTTGTTGTTATTGGATAGAATGTTCTGTATATATCTGGTAGGTCCATTTGGTCTATAGTGTTGTTCAGACCTCTTATTTCCTTATTGATTTTCTGTCTGGATTACCTATACATTGTTGAGAGTGGGGTATTAAAGTCCCCAACTATTATTATATCATTGTTTATTTTTACTTTTTGTTATGTTAATATTTGCTTTATATAGTTAGGTACACCATTGTTGGATGCATAAATATTTGCAATTGTCATATCTCATTGAAAAATCAACCCCTTTATTATTATATAGTGACCTCCTTTGTCTCTTATGACCATTTTTAGCTAAAAGTCTATTTTGTCTGATAAGTATAGCTATCTCTGCTTTCTTTTGGTCATCATGTGCTTGGAATATCTTTTTCCATCCCTTCACTCTTAGCCTATGAGTGTACTTAAAGCTAAAGTGAGTGTCCTGTGGGCACCATATCACTGGATCTTGTGTTTGTATCCATTCAGCCATTCTATGTTTTTGATTGGAAAATTTAATCCATTTAAATTTAAAGTAATTAGTGATAGGTAAAGACTACTATTGTCACTTTGTTGTTTTCTGACTGTTTTGTACATCCTATGTTCCTTGCTTCATCTCCTTCTGTATTCCTTTTTCATATCATGACTTTTTTTGGCAGAATGTTTTAACTTCATCATCATAATCTTTTGTGCATTTACTACAGGTTTTACCTTTGTGGTTACAATGAGGCTTACATAAAATAACTTATAACATCCTACTTTCAGAGGATAAGCAACAAAAACTTTATAGTTTTACTTCTACCTTCTCACATTTTATTATTGATGCTACAATTTATATATTTTTATATTGTGTGGCCAATAACAAATTATTGTAGTTACAGCTATTGTTAGTGCCTTAGTTTATAACTTTTACACTATCATTGTAAGTGGTTTATGCACCCCTATTACAATATTAGAGAATCTTACTTTGATTATATATTTACAATTTCCAATATGATTTACACATTCATGTCTTTATGATGTTAATTATCATTCTTTTAATTAAGCTCAAAGAACGCCCTTTAATACTTCTTATGAGGCTGGTCTAGTGATAGTGAAATCCCTAAATTTTTGTTTGTTTGGGAAAGTATTTCTCCTTCATTTCTGAAGGAGAGTTTTGCTGGGTGTAGTATATTTACAAATGTCATTACACATAAAGAGCCGATATCCAAGATCTATAAAGAGCTTCTCAAACTCAACAGTCAGAAAACTAATAACCCAGTCAAAAAAAAGAGCAGAAGATATGAACAGACACTTCTCCAAAGAAGACATACAAATGGCCAACAGACACATGAAAAAATGCTCAACATCACTAGCCATCAGGGAAATACAAATCAAAACCACAATGAGATACCACCTTACACCAGGTAGAATGGCAAAAATTAACAAAAAGGAAACAACAAATGTTGGCAAGGATGTGGAGAAAGGGGAACCCTCTTACACTGTTGGTGGGAATGCAAGCTGGTACAGCCACTCTGGAAAACAGTATGGAGGTTCCTCAATGTTAAGAATAGAGTTACCCTACAACCCAGCAATTGCACTGCTAGGTATTTACCCCAAGATACAGATGTAGTGAAAAGAAGGGGCATGTGCACCCCAATGTTCATAGCAGCAATGTCCACAATAGCCAGACTGTGGCAGGAGCTGAGATGCCCTTCAACAGATGAATGGATAAAGAAGATGTGGTAGTATACACAATGGAATATTACTCAGCCATCAGAAAAGATGAATACCCACCATTTGCATTGACATGGATGGAACTGGAGGGGATTATGTTAAGTGAAGTAAGTCAAGCAGAGAAAGACAATTATCATATGGTTTCACTCATATGTGGAAAATATATGATAGCATGGAGGACCATAGGGGAAAGGAGGGACATCCAAATGGGGAGAAATCAGAGAGGGAGATGAACCATGAGAGACTGTGGACGCCAAGAAACAATCTGGGGGTTTCAGAGAGGAGGAGGCTGGGGGAAGGGGGTAACAGGGTGATGGGTATTGACGAGGGCACATGTTGTGATGAGCACTGGGTGTTATACTTAACTAATGAATCATTGAATATTACATCAAAAACTAATTATGTACTACACAGTGGCTAACTGAACATAATGAAATAATAATAATAATAATAATAATAATAATAATAAATCCTTTGATATGATACACTGAGAAGGACATAATGTCATTTGCATGGTATTCTTACAAAAAAATAAATAATCTTTCCTCAATCATTATAAAAACATAAATTGAGAGACATTCTACAAAAGACATGGTTAACTCAAATAACTGCTACAGGTTGAAGGAAACTAAGGAGAAATAACAGGATAAATAACAACCAATACAATCTGGGATCCTGGATAGAATGCGTACAAATAAGGAGAATAGGAGGAAATTTCATGAAATTAGAATGCCTGTAATTTAGTTAATAATATTGTTAATATAATTTTTTATTGTTCTTAGTAACTATACAATGGCTGTGTAAGAAGTTAGCATTAGGGGAGGGAAGATGAAAGATAAAAGGACACTTTGTACTATTTTTCAACTGTTCTATATGTATAAAATTAAAGTTAATAAAAATAAGCCACCACATTTTCATCAATCTCTAGTTTTAATTTTGCTTTAGTTGAGAAATCATTGTTTTATGGTAGTCTCTCAGAACTTTAGGCTAAGGGATTATAACTCTTCTGTCTCCCTTTTTTCTGATAAGCCCAACCTATTCACATCTCTTTCTATGACTTCATTCCCAAAAGCAATGTCCCCCCTCCATAAAGTTCATATTCTTCAGGAATTGGCATCTAACTGATTTAAATCAGTTTGTCCTATCCCTTGACCACAGCAGTCAATTCAGGGATGTATATCTAAGCCAATGTGGAAGTCTAAGACACGAGAAGGTATTTCTGGAGATTTCTCAGCCCCATCAACATATTGGGTGCTATGGTTTAAAGAGGTAACATCCAGCACTATTGCAGCCATTTTTGACAACATGAAGAGAATTTTACTGAAAATGGGGCTGACACATCATGTAGAACAGATCAAAGATAATGTCAAAGATTCTGAAGAGGAGCCTTGATAATGTTACAGTATGTAAACTAGATATAATCCCATAACATACAGCCATTCATTGACATGATCTGATAAATTTATTTTTACTTAGGATACTTTAGGATGTATTCTGTGACTTGTGACATAAAAACTCCTAACCAATAGTTCACATTATACATTATTACTATTCCTTATGAACCCTTGTGCAGTGTTATGATCTTTTTCAACCATAGTGCAACTATTAATTAATTGGAGTTGTCATATATAATGCGACCTATTTCTTTCTCCCTAATCTTAGTATATGTCAGACATTGTGCCAGATGGTATGGAGGATACATAGATGAATGTGAGAGAGTTCCTGTTCTTTGGGAATGACCAGTTAACTGCAGAAGTTAGGACATTTATACAAATAATAATAAGGTAGAAAATGATACAGTCATAAGAAGCTACATGTTAAATATTATAAACTTTCAGAAGAGTATGGGATTACGTATGGCTCAGAAAATCAGGGAAGTCTAAATGGAAGAGGTGGCATTTTTGAGCATGGCCTTGAGAAATTAGTGGAATTAAATATATTAACATGAAGGAAAGCAGTTAAATAATAAAGGAAAACATTAGCAGAATTTCAGAGATTTCCTTCAACAAGAACAGTTCTGCTATTTTTTATTTTAGATATAGTTTTTATATAAGATTTTAAATAAAGTGGGGGATTCTATGCAATTTTTTTTTAAAAAATAGAATATTGGTGATGTAATTCAACCTTTTTACATAAGGAAATAAAGGCCTAGATGTGAAGGAGTGACTTACAAAAGGTCACTGAGTTAATAGCATAATTGTTACTATTAGATGAGAATCAAATGATAGAGTGAACAATGGTCAAGCTTGGATTTGAATCCTACCAATGTCATTGACGAGATGTTTGGTCTTAAATTTTTTGAGAGCCTCATTTTTTCTCATCTATAAAAAGGGGATAATAACTATCTCACAGGGTAATTGAAATAGAGTTAATGTATATAAATTCCTTAGTGTTTTATCTGAAATATATTATGTTTTCATAATAAATGTGAGTACATCTCTATAAAACTTCTCAACTTCCCATTAAATACACCTCTCTCTTTTTTTTTTTTTTGAGGGGTGGTTTATTTATTTATTTATTTATTATTACATTCAGTTAGCCACTGTGTAGTACATAATTAGTTTTTGATGTAATATTCAATGATTCATTAGTTAAGTATAACACTCAGTGCTCATCACATGTGCCCTCGTCAATACCCATCACCCTGTTACCCCCTTCCCCCAGCCTCCTCCTCTCTGAAACCCCCAGATTGTTTCTTGGCATCCACAGTCTCTCATGGTTCATCTCCCTCTCTGATTTCTCCCCATTTGGATGTCCCTCCTTTCCCCTATGGTCCTCCATGCTATCATATATTTTCCACATATGAGTGAAACCATATGATAATTGTCTTTCTCTGCTTGACTTACTTCACTTAACATAATCCCCTCCAGTTCCATCCATGTCAATGCAAATGGTGGGTATTCATCTTTTCTGATGGCTGAGTAATATTCCATTGTGTATACTACCACATCTTCTTTATCCATTCATCTGTTGAAGGGCATCTCAGCTCCTGCCACAGTCTGGCTATTGTGGACATTGCTGCTATGAACATTGGGGTGCACATGCCCCTTCTTTTCACTACATCTGTATCTTGGGGTAAATACCTAGCAGTGCAATTGCTGGGTTGTAGGGTAACTCTATTCTTAACATTGAGGAACCTCCATACTGTTTTCCAGAGTGGCTGTACCAGCTTGCATTCCCACCAACAGTGTAAGAGGGTTCCCCTTTCTCCACATCCTTGCCAACATTTGTTGTTTCCTTTTTGTTAATTTTTGCCACTCTAACTGTACACCTCTCTATTTTAAGAAAAGAGGCCCCAGTAGGATCTTTCATGTGTAAGCTGTTCCATGTAACAAATGGTATAAGAAAAGCCAAATTTGCAAACCTGAATGGGCACAAAGATAGCTAATAATTTCTGAGATGGCTTGGCATTAACTATTCCACATGAATGGTAACAAACAAACCCAATCGAATATTAGATGAATAAAAAGGTGTATTACTCAGCTTAGGTAGCTGTTTCAAATGATAATGAATAATGTTCCCTCTTTCTTTTGATGACTACTACATATCACTATATTAAAAAATTCTGAGATCTATGTTGATAATGTGGCAAATAAGATTATTTCTTCTATGCCCTTGTAATAAATGTTTATCAGCAAAGGTGATCTGTGATTTTATTTTCCTTGAAACTCAAAGAATTTTATAGCTTGACCCATGTTTTCTCATTAAATGGCACAAATATAGTAGTAGTAGTAGTAGTAGTAGTAGTAGTAGTAGTAGTAGTAGTAAGAATAGTAGGTATAAGTATATAGCAGAAACAATGGAGACAGAAGAATCAAAATACTGTGAAGTAAAATTATATATGAGTACTCATTATATCCCAGAAAAATGCATATCCTATCATTAATCTTCAAAGCCACCCTGTGAGATACGATTCATTTTGTAGGTGAAGAAGCTGTAGCTTAGGTAGTAAACTGTCTTCAAATCATACAGCTTAGAAGTGGAGAGTCGTTTTCTTTCCACCATATCATGCAGCATAAGATAAGTGAGTATTTTTCTACTTTTAGTTTTGTGTGAGATTAAACTACACCCAAAGTGGTCTTTATTTTCTCTTGCTTTCAAGAATACCAACCTCTTACCTCCCAACTGATGCTTACCCTCATCACTGCCTTTCAAAGGCTATCATCCTGTATTAAGCTGCAGATCATTTGTGGTGAATCAAAGCTTAACAGATTACTCATTGTTAATTAAATAGCCTGATTCTGTCCACTGAAGCTAATGCATTAAAGTATTTAATGTTTGTTTGGTAAACTGCTTTACTAAATGCTCCTTTGACTTTTATTGGTAATAAACATTAAGCATTTATGGTCTGTGAAAGCAGCTTCCCATCCAGCTTATGCTGTTACTATGTACAGTTTGTTAATGAAGTGTTATTAACTTACTTCAAATCAAAAGTTGTTTTTGTTTTCCTCTTTAACTTTTATTGTATGGCATGAATAACTCACTAAAATTTAAAGTAACTCTGCTTTTACTAGTGGTTTTTCTATAAAGACAATGATACTTTGCTAAACACAGCATATTTCAGAATTCATGACAAGGCTCAAGACCAGACATAGATCTAATTCCCTTAATTTATCTCATACCCTCTTCTAGCTGCACTGTGATCTCACTTGGGTACCTCCAGGTTTCAGCACTAATAACAAAGCCAAATAATTCTGACCTCCTCACTTTTATGTGATCTGACTCCTATAAATCTGAATTGTTCATTTAACCTTTCTGACAGATTTCTTAAAGTCTGATTAACTTTATTCAGGTTGAACTCTTCCAGGAAGAAGAAAATGGTCCTGGTGCAGAGGGAAGTTTGGGACACATGAACAGGGTCTTGAAATTTTGAACACTAAATCTGAGTGTCTGAACATGCCCACTTAAACTATCTTATTCAAGTCTGGAGGAAGCATTCTTAGTTCATTAATGAACCCATTTAATGGAGCTTTTTAAAAAATAAAATATGATATAGAAGAGAAATATTTTTCTAAGCTTTCTAATCTTTTTCATTTTGATTACTTAACTCATTTTGATCTTTCTGCCCCTTGTTTCAAAAATGTGAATCCTCAGATGATCACTGAATATACTCAAAATGAGGAAACAAGGCTAATTGCCAAAATGACTAATTAACTCATTCTCTGAGGTTAGCTGTATTCCCCATCACTCCATAGTGAGCAGTATCTGGGGATGTTGTGACCTTCAAGGAAGTCACCTATAACATAAACTACAGAGGAAAGGAAAGCACAGTCCCTAATGTGCTGTCTCAATGCTCAAAGACAATGTCAAAAGGCCATGAAAACCAAATGCTGTATTCTATAATCCAATTAATTCAACACTTTTGAATAGACAGACACACATTTGGAAAGCTTGTTTTACCTGTGTTTATATTATAAATTTCTTTTTTTAAAGATTTTATTTATTTATTTGAGAGAGCAAGAGAGAGAGAGCATGAGTGGGGTGAGAGGCAGAGGGAGAAGCAGACTTCCTGCTGAGCAGGGAGCCTGATACAAGCCTCAATCCCGAGACTCCAGGATCATGACCTGAGCCAAACAGATGCTTAAACAACTGAGCTACCCAGGTGCCCCACATTATAAGTTCATGAAGGATAATTAATTTAATAAAGATATTTTAGTCCAACTTTCCCATGTGACTGTTGGAAAGAATTATAGTAGCTGCAAATATTGATTGATACTGACAATGAATGATTCGTATTTTTATTTAAATTCAATTAGCCAATATATAATACATCATTAGTTTCTAATGTAGTGTTCAATGATTCATTAGTTGTGTATAACATGCAGTGCTCATCACACCACGTGCCCTCCTTAATATTGATCACCCAGTTACCTCATACTCTCACCCCCTCCCTTCTGTAACCCTCAGTTTGTTTCCCAGAGTCTTATGGTTTGTCTCCCTCTCTGATTTCTTCCCATTCAGTTTTGCATCCCTTCCCCTATGGTTCTCTGCACTAGTCCTTATATTCCACATATGAGGGAAACCATATGATAATTGTCTTTCTCTGCTTGACTTATTTCACTTAGCATAATCCCCTCCAGTTCTGTCCATGTTGATGCAAATGGTGGGTATTCATCCTTTCTGATGGCTGAGTAATATTCCATTGTATATATGAACCACATCTTCTTTATCCATTCATCTGTTGAAGGGCATCTCAGCTCGTTCCACAGTTTGGCTATTGTGGACATTGCTGCTATGAAATTGGGGTGCATGTGCCCCTTCTTTTCACTACATCTGTACCTTTGGGGTAAATATCCAGTAGTGCAATTGCTGGGTCGTAAGGTAGCTCTATTTTTAATGTCTTGAGGAACCTCCATACTGTTTTCCAGAGTGGCTCTACCACTTGCATTCCCACCAATGGTGTAAGAGGGTTTCCCTTTCTCCACATCCTTGCCAATATTTGTTGTTCCCTGTCTTGTTAATTTTAGCTATTCTAACTGGTGTAAGGTGGTATCTCATTGTGGTTTTGATTTGTATTTCTCTGATGGCAAGTGATGTGGAGCATTTTTTCATGTGTCTGTTGGCCATTTGTATGTCTTCTTTGGAGAAGTGTCTGTTCATGTCTTCTGCCCATGGGAGAAGATATTTGCAAATGACATAACAGATGAAAGGTTAGTATCCAAGATCTATAAAGACCTTAACAAACTCAACACACAAAAACCAAATAATCCAATCAAGAAAAGATTTGTATTGATGACAGAGGAGGAACAATTTATCCTAGGAATATCAACTACTTGTCTAGGTTCTTGTAAAGTGTCTCTGTCTGCCATTGCAGTCAATAGATAGTCAAAATGGAGCAAAGACACTCAAATGTGAAAAAGAAAAGACATATATTTTCTTTTTCAACACAATTTTGCCAATGAGAAAACTGTCCTTGACTTATGTTGCTCTTAAAGGAAAACCTTCCTCTAAACATCTTACATAAATCATAGGAGCAGTGGGTGTTTATTTGTTGTTTTGTTTTAAATGCAAGTTAGTAACAAAAATACTAATTTTCCATATTTATCAATTTATATAATAAATAGTACTGAGGTAATTATTTATAGATTTTTATTGAAAATGAAAGAAGAAAATGTAAGTCAAGAAAAAAATCCTGTGGTTTACTTTATTATTTGCTATTAAAATGCTGGAATAAAACTTCTTCTTCAATCTTTACATTTGAGAATAGAAAATCCCATTCCTCATTTTAACCACAAGAATCCTAGAAGTTAAAAAATACTTTTTAAAGTATATGTATATCACAACTTGAAATACTCATGGTTTTTGTTGCCTGTTACATACTTTAGAAATTTCATTCAGAAACCCTCACACTGTCTTAGAAAGTCTGGTAGTCTTGTGTCATTCTATGATGTAGGCATAATGCTATAAATCTTGTTGTAAAATAACTGACTATAACAAATTCATCCATACTATATATCCAAGTTGTTAACTCCATCCCCTCTTCTTCCATTCTAAGTGCTAGGAGGTTTTCCAATCAGCTTAATGCATTGTCATACTTTGAGTGGTTCCCATTTATTTGACCTACTACATAGTAGTTGCCTAGGGCCACTAAAGTTCATCAATCTCCTATAGGATATAAGAGACTTTTCCTACTGACTCAGTTTCTTCTCTGCACACATAGTTAAAATTAATACTAAACATACTATTAAGAAATGACTACTAACAACACAGTATAAGACCAATATTTGAATATAGAACTCAGCAAAATTATACCAAACTCCATTTTCACTCCCCGCCCCCAGCACTTCTTTCATCTTATGCTTTTGTTTTTGTTTTTGTTTGTTTCAGTATTTGAATTAGTTTGCTCTCCCCCCTTCCAAATCTCCTTTACCTTGACTGGAAGGTCATTTCAGGGATGGGACCATACAATTTTACTTACCACTCTACTATCCCCAGCATTTAGCTTTTTGCTTCACATTTTTCTTGATGTCTCTTTTTTTCATTATTATATATGATTTCATTATATACACATTACATATGTAACATTTGTGAATGACAGTAATAATTATTATTATCAATATCATACTAGCACTTTCACAGAACACATTAACTGAGTGATATTTTAAGTATGTAATTTGTATTAACCAATTTATTCCTTACAAGAATCCTGTGAGGTAGGAATTATTTTGATCCTCATTTTACACATGGGAAAACTGATACATGATACTTACATATACATATATATTTGTGAAATTAATTCTTCCCTAACTGGAATCCTATTTAGAATATTCACTGGCTTATCTTTATGGTTTTGGATAAAGTCAAAATAGCAAATTAATATTTTTGCTATAACCACAGTTTATATTTAATGATTTAAATGCAACCTTTTGTCTATAACGTGTTTTATGCTTTTCTATTGTTGCTGGCATTCCAACATGCTCCAATGAACAGCCTTTTATAATAATAATATATCTTGAATTTCTCACTTTTTCAGAGTGAGGAATAGTCACCTAATATTAACACTGTCCATGTAATAATGCTAATACTTTTATTTGAATAAAACTTGCCTTTGATGTGTTCGTATATTTAATTTTACCTAAATGGAATTATTCTAAATAGAATGCCCAGTATTTAGCTTCTATTCTTTCAACAGTTGTTGATGAAAATCTATCTCCATATATAGTGAGATAACATATTTATGTCTGTAAAGTATTCAGTTCCATGTATATAAAATAATTCAGTTAATGTGACCTAAAAAAAGGAATATGGAAGGTTTAAATTTAAAACTACTATGCAAATGAAGTTGATATTTTATTATGTTAGCATTCACACATAACTTTCTAACTCAAAGTGCTATTGAAATTATTGAAAATACATGAATTTAAAGCATTTTCATGTTTCAAAACATAAATTATATCAGAAGCAGGCAAGAAATTTTCAAAAATTTATGGAAGATAAAAAGCAAATGGAGAACCTCCACTTGTTTTCCAGAGTGGCTACATCAATTTGCATTCCCAGCAACAGTGCAAGAGGGTTCCCCTTTCTCCACATCTGCCCAAATACCTGTTGTTTCTTTTGTTGCTGATTTTAGCTATTCTGACAGGTGTGAGGTGATAGCTCATTGTAGTTTTGATTTGCATTTCCCTGATGATGAGTGATACTGAGCATCTTCTCATGTGTCTGTTGACCATCTGTATGTCTTTTTTGGAAAAATGTCTATTCATGTCTTCTGCCTATTTCTTCATTTGATTATTCATTTTTGGGTGTTGAGTTTTATAAGTTCTTTTATTATTATTGTTATTATTATTTTCAATTAGCCAACATATAGTACATCATTAGTTTTTGATGTGATGTTCAATGATTCATTAGTTGCATATAACACCCAGTGCTGATCACAACACCTGCCTTTATTTTGGATACTAACCCTTTATCAGATATGTCACTTGCAAAAATCTTTTCGCATTCCATAGGTTGCCTTTTAGTTTTGCCAATTGTTTCCTTCACTGCACAGATTTTTATTCTGATGATGTCTCAATAGTTTATTTTTGCTTTTGTTTCACTTGCCTCGGGAGACATATCTTAAAAGAAGTTTCTATGGTTTATGTCAAAGAAGATACTGCCTGTGTTCTCCTCTAGGATTTCTATGGTTTCAGGTCTCACATTTAGGTCTTTAATCCATTTTGAGTTTATTTTTGTGTATGGTGTAAGAAAGTGGTCCAGTTTCATTCTCTTGCATTTTGCTGTCCACTATTCCCAAAATCATTTGTTGAAGAGACTTTCCCATTGGATATTCTTTCCTGCTTTATTGAAGATTAACTGACCATATAGTTGTGGGTTAATTTCTGGAGTTTCTATTCTGCTCCATTGATCTATGTGTCTGTTTTTGTGCCAGTACCATACTGTTTTTGATCCAGCAATTGTACTCCTAGGTATTTACCCAAAGAACACGAAAATACTAATTCAAAGGATACATGAACCCCAATGTTTATAGTAGCACTATCTACATTTGCCAAATATGGAAACAGCACAAGTGTCCATTGGCTGATGATGGAGAAAGATGTGGTGTGTGTGTGTGTGTGTGTGTGTATAATATTTATATATATATATAAATGGAATATTACTCAGCCATAAAAAAGAATGAAGGCTTGCCATTTGTAATGATGTGAATGGAGCTAGAGAGTATTATACTAAGCTAAATAAGTCAGTTAGAGAAAGACAAATATATGTTTTCATGCATATGAGGAATTTAAGAAACAGAACAAATGTTCATAGGGGAGAAAAGTGGAAAAACAAAAAACAAAAACAAAAACAAAAGAGACTCTTAACTATAGAAAACGAATTGATGGTCATTGGAGGGGAAGGGAGTGGGGGAATGGGTTAAACAGGTGACGGGGATTAAGGAGTGCACTTATGATGGGCACCAGGTGTTGTATGGAAGTCTTGAATCACTATATTGTACACCTGAAACTAATATTACACTGTATGTTAACTAACTGGAATTTAAATAAATACTTAAAAAAAAGCAAATGGGTTATAATTGAAACATAATGGCCTTATGCACCTATAAAGGAAAATGTCTAAGGTTAAAAAGAGTTATTTCCTATGAAACTATTGAGGACTATAAAACATAGATCAAACAAATGAATAGAACAGGATGGGTTATTGTTGTACTCATATCTATAGTTAAAGGGACTGAATTCAGTCAAGTAACTTTCTGTTTCTAAATTATACCACAAAGTGTAGAGGCTTTCCCACTGATAAAAAAACCACAGCTATTTTCTAAATAAAATAAAATATGACCCTGAGGTATATTTTTAGGAAGGGTACTGTGTAGGGAAGGGGAGCTAAACAGTTTCTATGATAATTTTGGATCTTCTTAGGAATAACTGAAATAAAACAAAACCAAGGAAAATAAAGAAACCAAGTAGATGACTCTGAAATTGTTCAGTTGACTAAAAGTAAGAGAAAGTCTCTCTGAAAGTGAGTATGAAGACCAGATAATAAGTACAGTGTGGCGAGTAATTTGTTGAAGCCAATAGGGACATACGATCTTATATGTAAAGGGTACACTACTTCATGTCCTCCCTAGGACAAAAAACTTGTTCTTTTTCCATAATCACTTGAATTGGACTCCAGTAATCTGAAACTGCATTCATCAACAGGTGAACAATTTTTATTTTGCTGAAGAAATTTTCTGGATTAATATTTCTAACAATATATAGGACTACATATAATGAGTAAGCCTCAGGATATAGAACAATTTAAAGCACTGGAAAAATTGTTTAAAATATATTAAAATGCATAGCTGAGCTGTCAAGAGAGTAATATCTTTTTAAGCTAATATCAGTTTCCCATAGTAGCCATAACAAATTACCATCAAATTATTGCCTTTGCATAACACAAATGTATCATTTTATGTTTATAAAGGTGGTAAGTCTGAAATGTGTCTTACTGGACTAAAATCAAGGTGTCAAAGGTACTGTGTCTCTTTCTGGAGGTTCTAAATAATATTTCTTTGACTTTCCTGGCTTCTTGTGGCTGCCTTCATTCCTTGATTCTTGGCTCCATCTTTAAAGCCAGCATCTTCAAATCCAGCATCATTGGACAGAGTCTTTCTTATGCTGCCATCTCTCTGGATCTTTGCATTCTGCCTTATTCTTCCCCTTATAAAGACTCTTCTAATGACACTGGGCACACATGGGTAAACTAGGATAATCTGCCCATCTCAAGGTCAACTGATTACCAACCTTAGTTCTTATCTGCAACTTTAATTTGTCTTTGACATACAACCTAACATATTCACAGCTTCCAGAAATAGGGATATGGATATTTTGGGGGAGCTATTATTCTGCCTACCATAAGGCCAAAATAATGAGAAAGTGTAAATACAGAGGGACAATCCAGCTCTTCAGCATACTGCTTCCCTGATGGTATTTGCAGATCTATGGTATCCTGGTGATTTCAAATTTGATATCAAGGCATGCTACGAAAAAGGGATAAGGGCCAAAGAACCTGCAAGGTAGGAAACTAAAAGGAGATTCTTGCAAAAGTCAGAGCCATAAAAGGCTTATTGAAACAGAGAACAAGAAGAAAACATGCCATACAAGAATTAAAACTAATTCAAATATGTCTCTGGGTAGAAGAGAAAAAATATTTTTCTTTGAAAATCCCTAACACCAAAATAATACTATGGCCTTAAGAAATTAAAGGCAGAAAGCTTAGTTTAAAATATTCCTGAGTTTACTGTTTCCAAGCAACTGGTTGAAGAAAATTCAAATATTTTTTAGAAGAAAGCAGTTAAATCCAGGCTTCAAAGAGTTCCTACAAATCTCCCTAATGATTACTTTATAATAAAAAGACACCAACTAAATGACATGACAAAATACCAAGGGCAATGTCTAATATTAATAAAATACAAAATCAGACTCACAGAGGAAGGATTTATAGAATGGCTGAATGAAGGGCTCAGCAATCATCTCCCCTCAAACAATGATAAAATTGGACAAAATTGTCAAAAACTACCTAAAATGGTAGTTTTTCTAGGACTCTGGAAATTCTTCCAAAGCATACAACAAATTAAAAACCATTTATTCAAGAAAAAATATTGAATATCAGATTACTTTAGTACAAATCTATAGGGATTTTCATCCTGGGGTTACTCTGATCACTCCACTCCATACCAAATGGATTGCTGGAACAATTCAATGAAGGTGCAAAATCTATGAAAATGAGCAACTTCTCTGCCAGAGGAGGGTGACTTGGTTTGGAGTGTACCACTTTATGTCCATGTGCAAGGGCATAGTAGAAAACACTTGTTACCATGTTGGCATGCAACTGGGGAAGGACAAATATAACAGTCTGCCTAGGATTTTAGTGCTGGTTGAAGTAAGCAATATACCAGATTAGCCAAAAATAAATAAAAGAGATATCTAGAAAATAAGACAGCAATAGTTAAGGTATAGTTAAGTTCTTACTATGTTTCCACATATTTACAGTTTTCTGGAAAGTTCTGAAAATACATAAGGTTGTACATGTTCAAAGGAGGAACTGGAGAGGACCCTAGTAACTTATTCAGCCTAGCTGACACTGAAGCCTTATGAATACTGAAAATTAAACTCAGTCATACTTATAAATTTTTAAACTGCCTGAAGTTTGAAAGCATTTTCAAGCTACAATTAGATCATTGGCAAATGGTGGAAGTCTCAGCAGCTCAAATTAATTAGGCCCGGTGGGAGGAACAAGATGGTGGAGGAGTAGGAGACCTAAATTTTGTCTGGTCCCAGGAATTCAGCTAGATAGGTATCAAATCATGCTGAACACCTACAAACTCAATAGGAGATTGAAGAAAAAAAAAAGCAGCAAGTCTCTGAAAGGAAAAGTGACCCTTTCTGGAAGTAGGACCTGCAGAGAAGTGAATCTGAGGCGAAAAATGGGAAGATAGACTTTGGGGGGAGGGAGCCTCTGTCGGTCAGCTACCAGCAAGTGATAGAGCAGTGAAGCACAAAATTGGAACTTTTAGAAGTCTGCTCGAATGAGGGACATCTCTCCAGTGGCTAAGCAGGGGGTGGAACATTTGCTGGGACAGTGTGGTCTCAGGACCCCTGGGGGTCACAGAAAGACCAGGGGTTCCTGAGGGTGGCAGAGCTCCCAGGTATCAGAGCAGGGAAGCCAGCTGCAAAGACAGAGCCAAGGAGTGGGCTCGCAGCTCAGGGCTGCCATAAACTGTGATCCACAGCACAGTTGGGCCACTGCTCTTCAAGCAGAGACCCAACAAGTGGCAGATCCAGGTAGACTCCCCTTCCTACCCCAGGAGGAGTGGCACAGGAATGCACCACAGGAATTGCTGGGTTTGGAGACTCCAAATGGGGTCATGTGCCAGAGATAGAAATACTTGGTCACAGGCCGGATGAGGACAGAGTGCGGCCAGAGACCTGAGGCACAGGAGTGATTGACTGATTTTCTCTGGGGGCTCATGGAGGAGTGGGGCCCTGAGTTCTGGGCTCCTCCAGGGCAGAGATTGGGAGGCCACCATTTTCATTCTTGTCCTCCAAAGCTGTATGGAAAACATTCAGGGAACAAAAGCTACTGAGAGAAAACCTGAGCAGATTACTTAGCCCACCCCTGGCAAAGGTGGGGCAATTCTGCCTCAGACAAAGACATTTGAGAATCACTGCAACAGGCCCCTCCCCGAGAAGCTCAGCAAGAACAGCCAGCCAAAATAAAGTTTACTGCTCAATGAGAACAGCAGAACTCTAGCACTAGGAGAATACAGCACATAGAATTCATGGCTTTTTCCCCCATGATTCTCTAGTCTTTCAAAGTTAATTTTTTCTAATTTTCATTACTTTTTTCATTTTCTAGTATTTTTTGAATTTTTCTTTTTCCCTTTTTCAACCAACATCTTATCAATCCCTTTTTTAAAAATCTTTTTTTTTTATTTTTCACTTTTAGAGTCATATTCTATCCTTTCATTGTAGCTATCCTTATTTTTTGTATATATATATATATATATATATATATATATATATATATATATATATATATATATATATATATGTTGTTCTCTTTTTAAAATTTGGGATGCAGTTTCTTCTAACAGAACAAAATATAACCTAAATCTCTAGTGTATGGTTTTGTTCTAGTCTTCTGCCTGATCATATTCTCTCGCCCCTTTCTTTTTTCTTCTTTTTTCTGCTTTTTAAATTTCTCTTCTTTCTTTTCTCAACCAAATTTTTATCTTATCAATTCCTTTTATAAAATCTTTTATAATTTTAATCTTTATAGTCATATTCCATCCCTTCATCACATTTACCCATATTTTTGTACGTATGTAAGTTTTTCCTTCTTTAAAATTTTGGGAGGCAGTTTCTTCTAACAGACCAAAATATGCCCAAAATCTAGTGTGTGGCACTTCTCTATGCACCAGCCTGATCATATTTGATCATATTCTGTTTTTTTCTTTTTTCTTTCTTTCTCTTTCTTTTCCCCCCATTTCAGGTATTTTCTGATTTGTTTAGTGTATATTTTTCTGGGGTCATTGTTACCCTGTTAGCATTTTGTTCTCTCATTCACCTATTCTCCTATGGACAAAATGACAAGATGGAAAAACTCACCTCAAAAAAAAAGAAAAGAAAAGAAAAAGAGGCAGTACCAACTGCCAGGGACCTAATCAATATGGACATTAGTAAGAAGTCAGAACTAGAGTTCAGAAAGATGATTATAAAGATACTAGCTGGGCTTGAAAAGAGCATGGAAGATACTAGAGAATCCCTTTCAGAAGAAATAAAAGAACTAAAATCTATCCAGGTCAAAATCAAAAAGGCTATTAATGAGGAGCAATCAAAAATGGAGGCTCTAACTGCTAGGATAAATGAGGCAGAAGAGAGAATCAGTGATGTAGAAGAACAAATGATGGAGATAAAGAAGCTGAGAAAAAGAGAGAGAAACAACTACTGGATCATAAAGGGAGCATTTGAGAGATAAGTGATACCATAAGGCAAAACAACATTAGAATAATTGGGATGCCAGAAGAAGAGGAAAGAGAGAGGGGGAAGAAGGTATAAGGGAGCAAATTACAGCAGAGAACTTCCCTAATGTGGGGAAGGAAACAGGCATCAAATCCAGGTAGCACAGAGAACCCCCTCAAAATCAATAAAAATAGGTCAACACCCCAACATCTAATAGTAAAACTCCCATGCCTCAGAAACAAAGAGAAAGCACAGAAAGCAGTTCGGGACAAGAGGTCGGTAACCAACAATGGTAGAAACATAAGATTGGCAACAGACCTATCCACAGAGACCTGGCAGGACAGAAAGGACTGGTATGATATTTTCAGAGCACTAAACGAGAAAAATATGCAGCCAAGAATACTATATCCAGCTAGGCTGTCATTAAAAATAGAAGGAGAGATAAAAAGCTTCCAGGACAAACAAAAACTAAAGGAATTTGCAAACATGAAACCAGGCCTACAAGAAATATTGAAAGGGGTCCTCTAAGCAAAAAGAGAGCCTAAAAGCAACATAGACCAGAAAGTAACAGAGACAATATACAATAACAGTCACCTTACAGGCAATACAATGGCACTAAATTCATATCTTTCAATAGTTACCCTGAATGTAAATGGGCTAAATGCCCCAATCAAAAGACACAGGGTATCAGGTTGGATAAAAGCACAAGACCCATCAAAATGTTGTCTGCAAGAGACTCATTTTAGACTCAAGGACACCTCCAGAATGAAAGTGAGGGGGTGGAAAACCATTTAGCATGGTAACGGACACCAAAAGAAGCTGAGGTGGCAACCCTTATATCAGACAAATTAGATTTTAAACCAAAGACTATAATAAGAGATGAGGAAGGACACTATATCATACTTAAAGGATTATCCAATAAGAAGATCTAACAATTGTAAATATCTATGCCCCTAACATGGGAGCAGCCAATTGTATAAGCCAATTAATAACAAAAGCAAAGAAACACATCAACGACAATGCAATAATAGTAGGGGACTTTAACACCCCCTCACTGAAATGGACAGATCGTCTAAGCAAAAGATCAACAAGGAAATAAAGGCTTTAAATGACACACTGGACCAAATGGACTTCACAGATATATTCAGAACATTCCATCCCAAAGCAACAGAATACACATTCTTCTCTAGTGCCCATGGAACATTCTTCAGAATAGATCACATCCTAGGTCACAAATCAGGTCTCAACTGGTACCAAAATATCTGGAACATTCCATGCATATTTTCGGACCACAATGCTTTGAAACTAGAACTCAATCACAAGAGGAAAGACGGAAAGAACTCAAATACATGGAGGCTAAAGACGATCCTACTGAAGAATGAATGGGTCAACCAGGAAATTAAAGAAGAATTTAAAAAATTCAGGAAACAAATGAAAATTAAAACACAACTGTTCAAGAAATTTGGGATGCAGCAAAGGCAGTCCTAAGAGGAAAGTATATAGCAATACAAGCCTTTCTCAAGAAACAGGAAAGGTCTCAAATACACAACCTAACCCTACACCTTAAGGAGCTGGAGAGACAACAGCAAATAAAGCCTAAACCCAGCAGGAGAAGAGAAATAATAAAGATCAGAGCAGAAATCAATGAAATAGAAACTAAAAGAACAGTAGAACAGATCAACGAAACTAGGAGCTGGTTCTTTGAAAGAATTAACAAGATTGATAAACCCCTGGCCAGACTTATCAAAAAGAAAAGAGAAATGACCCAAATCAATAAAATCATGAATGAAAGAGGAGAGAACACAACCAACACCAAAGAAACACAAACAATTATAAGAACATATTATGAGCAACTCTATGGCAGTAAATTAGATAATCTGGAAGAAATGGATGCATTCTTAGAGATGTATCAACTACCAAAACTGAACCAGGAAGAAATAGAAAACCTGAACAGACCTATAACCACTAAGGAAATTGAAGCAGTCATCAAAAATCTCCCAACAAACAAGAGTCCAGGAGGAGATGGCTTCCCAGGGGAATTCTAGCAAACATTTAAAGAAGAATTAATACCTATTCTTCTGAAACTGTTCCAAAAAATAGAAATGAAAGGAAAACTTCCAAACTCGTTTTATGAGGCCACCATTACCTTGATCCCCAAACCAAAGACCCCATCAAAAAGGAGAACTACAGACCAATATCCCTGATGAACATGGATGCAAAAATTCTCACCAAAATACTAGCCAATAGGATCCAACAGTACATTAAAAGGATTATTCAGCACCACCAAGTGGGATTTATCCCTGGACTGCACGGTTGGTTCAACGTCCGCAAATCAATCAACGTGATACAATCCATTAACAAAAGAAAGAACAAGAATCATATGATCCTCTCAATAGATGCAGAAAAGCATTTGACAAAGTACAGCATCCTTTCTTGATCAAAACTCTTCAGAGTATAGGCATAGAGGATACATACCTCAATGTCATGAAAGCCATCTATAAAAAACCTACAGCACATATCATTCTCAATGGGGAAAAATTGAGAGCATTCTCCCTAAGGTCAGGAACACGGCACGGATGTCCACTATCACCACTGCTATTCAACATAGTATTGGAAGTCCTAGCCACAGCAATCAGACAACAAAAAGAAATAAAAGGCATCCGAATCGCAAAGAAGAAGTCGAACTCTCACTCTTTGCAGATGATATGATACTTTATGTGGCAAACCCAAAAGACTCCACCCCAAAACTGCTAGAACTCTTACAGGAATTCAGTAAAGTGGCAGGATATAAAATCAATGCACAGAAGTCAGTGGCATTCCTATACACCAACAACAAGACAGAAGAAACAGAAATTAAGGAGTCAATCCCATTTACAATTGCACCCAAAACCATAAGATACCTAGGAATAAATCTAACCAAAGAGGCAAAGAATCTCTACTCAGAAAACTATAAAATACTCATGAAAGAAATTGAGGAAGACACAAAGAAATGGAAAAACGTTCCATGCTCATGGATTGGAAGAACAAATATTGTGAAGATGTCAGTGCTACCTACAGCAATTGACACATTCAGTGCAATCCCTATTAAAAAAAACATCCACTTTTTTCAAAGAAATGGAAGAAATAATCCTAAAATTTGTATGGAACCAGAAAAGACCCCGCATAGCCAGAGGAATGTTGAGAAAGAAAAGCAAAGCTGGTGGCATCACAATTCCGGACTTCAAGCTCTATTACAAAGCTGTCATCATCAAGACAGTATGGTACTGGCACAAAAACAGACACATAGATCAATGGAACAGAATAGAGAGCCCAGAAATGGACCCTCAACTCTATGGTCAACTCATCTTTGACAAAGCAGGAAAGAATGTCCAATGGAAAAAAGACAGACCTTCAACAAATGGTGTTGGGAAAATTGGATAGCCACATGCAGAAGAATGAAACTGGACCATTTCCTTACACCACACACAAAAATAGACTCCAAATGGTTGAAAGACCTCAATGTGAGACAGGAGTCCATCCAAATCCTAGAGGAGAACACAGGCAGCAACCCCTCCGACCTCAGCTGCAGGAACTTCTTCCTAGAAACATCGCCAAAGGCAAGGGAAGCAAGGGCAAAAATGAACTATTGGGACTTCATCAAGATAAAAAGCTTTTGCAAAGCAAAGGAAACAGTCAACAAAACCAAAAGACAACCGACAGAATAGGAGAAGATATTTGCAAATGACAGATCAGATAAAGGGCTAGTATCCAAAATGTATAAAGAACTCATCAAACTCAACACCCAAAGAACAAATGATCCAATCAAGAAATGGGCAGAAGACATGAACAGACATTTTTCCAAAGAAGATATCCAAATGGCCAACAGACACATGAAAAAGTGCTCAATATCACTCGGCATCAGGGAAATCCAAATCAAACCTCAATGAGATACCACCTCACACCAGTCAGAATGGCTAAAATTAACAAGTCAGGAAATGACAGATGTTGGCGGGGATGCAGAGAAAGGGGAACCCTCCTACACTGTTCGTAGGAATGCAAGCTGGTGCAGCCACTCTGGAAAACAGTATGGAGGTTCCTCAAAAAGTTGAAAATAGAGCTACCATATGATCCAGCAATTGCACTACTGGGTATTTACCCCAAAGATACAAAAGTAGGGATCCAAAAGGGTACATGCACCCCGATGTTTATAGCAGCAATGTCCACAATAGCCAAACTGTGGAAAGAGCCAAAATGTCCATCCACAGATGAATGGATAAAGAAGAAGTGGTATATATATACAATGGAATATTACGCAGTCATCAAAAGGAATGAGATCTTGCCATTTGCAACAACGTGGATGGAACTGGAGGGTATTATGTTGAGCGAAATAAGTCAATCAGAGAAAGTCATGTATCATATGACCTCACTGATATGCAGAATTCTTATTGCAGGAAACAAACTGAGGGTTGCTGGAGTGGGGGTGGGGTGGGAGGGAGTGGGTGACTGGGTAATAGACACTGGGGAGGGTATGTGCTCTGGTAAGTGCTGTGAATTGTGCAAGACTGTTGAATCTCAGATCTGTACCTCTGAAACAAATAATGCAATATATGTTAAGAAAAAAAAAAGAAGAAGAATGTAGCAGGAAGGGAAGAATGAAGGGGGGGAAATCAGAGGGTTAGATGAACCATGAGAGATGATGGACTCTGAAAAACAAACTGAGGGTTCTAGAGGGGAGGGGGGTGGGAGGATGCATTAGCCTGGTGATGGGTATTGAGGAGGGCACATTCTGCATGGAGCACTGGGTGTTATGCACAAACAATGAATCATGGAACACATCATCTAAAACTAATGATGTAATATATGGGGATTAACATAAGAATAAAAATTTTTTTTTAATCTAAAGAAAAAACAAATAAGACATAAATAAAGAACTCAGAGGAAAAGATAAATATATTCTGTCAACAAATACAAAGAAAGAGAAATCAAGGAATTGATCCCATTTACAATTGTTTCAAAACCATAAGATACCTATTAATAAACCTAACCAAAAAGGTAAAGGATCTGTACTCTGAAAACTATAGAACACTTATGAAAGAAATTGAGGAAGACACAAAGAAATGGAAGAACATTCCATGCTCATATAGATACTGTTAAAATATTTATGCTACCCAAAGCAATCTACACATTCAGTGCAATCCCTATCAAAATACCATCAACATTTTTCAAAGAGCTGGAACAAACAATCCTAAAGTTTGTATGGAACCAAAAAAGACCCCAAATAGCCAAGGGAATGTTGAAAAAGAAAACCAAAGCTGGACTTTGGCTACACATCTGGACTTCAAGCTGTATTACAAAGCAATAATCATCAAGACAGGATGGTTACAGACACACAGATCAATGAACAGAATAGAGAATCCAGTCATGGACCCTCAATTCCATGGTCAACTAATCTTTGACAAAGCAAGAAAGAATATCCAATGGAAAAAATACAGTCTCTTCAACAAATGGTGTTGGGAAAATTGGACAGCCACATGCAGAAGAATGAAACTGGACCACTTTCTTACACCATACACAAAAATAAACTCAGAATGGATGAAAGACCTAAATGTGAGACAGGAATCCATCAAAATTCTAGAGGAGAATACAGGTGGGAACCTCTTTGACCTAAGCCACAGCAAATTCTTGCTAGACATGACTCCAAAGACAGGGAAAACAAAAGCAAAAATGAACTATCAGGACTTCATCAGACATTTCTCCAAGGAAAACATATAAATGGCCAAGAGACACACTGAAAAAAATGCTCAACATGACTAGGCATTAGGGAAATACAAATTAACACCACAGTGAGACACCACCTCACACCATTTAGAATGGCTAAAATGAACAACTCAGGAAACGACAGATGTTTGTAGATGCAGAGAGAGGAGAACCCTCTTACATTGTTGGTGTCAATGCAAACTGGAGCAACCACTCTGGAAAACAGTATGAAAGTTCCTCAAAAAGTTAAAAATAGAACTACCCTATGAGCCTGCAATTACACTACTAGGTATTTACACAAAGGATACAAAAATAGTGACTTGAAGGGACACATGAACTGCAGTGTTTATAACAGCAATGTCCACAATAGCCAAAATATGGAAAGAGCCCAGATGTCCATTGACAGATGAGTGGATAAGAAGATGTGATATATATATATATATAATGTATACATATATATATAATGGAATATTACTTGACCATCGAAAAGAATGAAATCTTGCCATTTGCAACAATGTGGATGGAAGTAGAGGTTATTGTGCTAAGCAAAAAATCAGTCAGAGAAAGACAAGGATCAGTTGATTTTACTCATATGTGGAATTTAAGAAACAAAACAGACGAACATAGGGGAGGGAAGGAAAAATAAAATAAGACAAAAAGAGAGAGGGAGAGAAATCATAAGAGACTTTTAACTATAGGAAACAAACTGAAGTTTGCTGAAGGGGAGGTGGGTGGGGGATGGAGTACTTGGCTGATGGGCATTTAGGAAGGCACTTGAAGTAATGAGCACTGGGTGTTGTATGCAACTGAAGAATCACTAAATTCTACCTCTGAAACTAATAATACAGTATATGTTAAGTTTAATTTAAATACAAAATTTTTAAAAAGTCAGCAATAAATCTCACAAACTGTAAAAAGAGTAATACTGTGGTTTCTGGATGTAATAGAGCAACTTCTTAGAACAGGTATATCAAGTTCATTTGGTGATTCCTTACACCCACAAAATATACTTAGTTCCAAACAAAATAGGCAATTTGACTGGAATATTGTATTAATGAAAGCCTATTCTCGTCCTTAAGGCATCTTTATTGGAGAAACAACACTATACACACAGATACACACAAACTTTATACTCAGCTATACAAAACTTATTAACCAATCTATATACAAATTTGAGAAATAACAGATGCATGGAAGAAAATATTGATTTCCTAGATTTTATATTATAGGAAGTTGTGTTTTTTTCTATATTATAATTTTATTTTGCCCTTTTTGTCCTATAATGAACCTATCATTATAGAATTGATTTTCAAACATTAATATTACATTTTCTTGGCTTTGATTTTAATTATTGCAAAGTAGCAATTGATGATCATTTGGTAAAAAAAAAAACTATTTTGAGCATGATTGATTTTTAGGTTATGGAGCTGAGTGAAATGTTTTAAATATTAGCATATGCTTTATGATGAATAACTGTTAAATACAGCTTTGATAATACTGATTTTTAAACCCAGTCATATTGTTTAAAAAAAAGCAAAGGAGTAAGCTAATTGTAAGATGTGGCTAAAAGAAGCTAATCTATTTTTAACCTCACTTCATAAGTGACAGCAAAATTAAATGGAGACAATCATGAATCACAGGAGGATGAGAGTTGGGTAACTAATTGGCCTATTTTCTGTTCTGTCAGAATCCTCTCAAGCAATTTTCTTCAATTATAACTGCAAATCAGCATGCTATTTCCTCCACATGAACTATCCACTGCCTGAGGACTAACTATGTATCTTGTGATAACTCATGATGAATTGTTAGAGACCATTTTCCACTAGTGAATCATTATGGGGAGTTCATGGTGAAATACCAGCATTAAAACTCTCTAAAAATCTATGGTGAAAAAAATCCACACACAAAAAAATGTATTATGTGCAAAAGGCTTACTGTCTTGGTCATCAATATGAATTAGATTAAAAAAAATAAAGTGCATGATTCACCTGTTTTCAGTATATTCACAAAGTTGAGCAACCATCACAATATCAATTGTAGAACATTTTCATCATACCAGAAAAAGAAACATTGAACCTCTTAGTAGTCACTTTAAATTTTCCCCTGCAGCACTCCTGGACCTAAGCATCAGTAATTTATTCTCTGTCTCAGAAGATTTTCTCTTTCTGGACATTCCATATAAATTGGATCATGCAGTATATGTTCTTTTTGATATGATTCTTTGACATCATTTAATGTTTTCAAGTTTCATACATGCTGTATTAGGATGTATTAGTAATGCATTCCTGTTTTTTGTTTTTGTTTTTTGCTAAATAAAATTCCATACCACAAAAAAAGAATTAAATCAATCTGCTATCAAACTTTATGAAACAAAACAAAGCAAAACAGAAGTCAAAATATTGCCCCCATATGCTTACCTCTCTGCTGAATTAATGTATTTGGCCCCTTGTGTATAAAATAAATGCTATGCTATCTAGAGACTACTGGTAGTTTGTTTGGGTCATGCCTTGTTCTGTAATTTTAGTTCAGTCAATTCTGCTACTCAGAGTGACTTATACTCTTAGATCACCTGGTTATTTGGGTCACTATGACATATAATCTTATCTTCTACACATCAACATCCCTATCATATTCTCCTAGAAGTGAAAAAAAAAAAACCACTATAGTTTGTTTGTCATTTTTAAAAAACACACATTAATTAGCCAAAGATTCTATTATCTCCAAAATTCACGTTCATTGTATTCAAATAAGGTGGCTATCTGACAGGCAGATTTCAAGAACTTCCAGGGAAGTGACCATATCTTCTATGGCAATATCCAGTTACAAAACAAGAAAATAAAATGTTTGGAGAGAACTCTAAGGTACAGGCCAATTATTTTAATAACAGGATTTTTGGTTTGGGGAGTTTAATCTGTCATCTAGTATATTAAAATCCATGTAATAAGAAGACATTACTATGATGCCATATCTGTTTTATTATGTCATGAAATTTAATTGGAATTAGTAAACTAGTACTGTAATGCTATTTTAAGTCTATTTTTAGCTCCTCTTTCAAAGCATTTATTAGGGAATTTTGTGCAAAGTGTGCATCCAATAAATGCTGTTGAAGAATGAGATGTTTAAAGCATAGACCTATTAGGTATGACACAGAGATTTACAGGAAAGAGGGGGAGAGTACATGATGAAAGTAAAGTTTACCCTTGGCATTTATATGACTCCTCTTAGGAAACAACATTCACTTAATTGTCAAAAACTATTTAGACATATGAAGCAAGGGTTTGAGGAGAAAAGAACACATCTTTAGTTTGTAAAGAATCTTGTAGATGTCCACAAATAGTTTGAAATATGTAAACACATCATGTATTCTTTTTTTTTTTTTTTTTTTTTTTTTTTTTTTTTTTTTTTTTTTTTTTTAAAGATTTTATTTATTTATTTGAGAGAGAGAGCACATGAGAGGGGGGAGGGTCAGAGGGAGAAGCAGACTCCCCGCCGAGCAGGGAGCCTGATGCGGGACTCGATCCAGGGACTCCGGGATCATGACCTGAGCCGAAGGCAGTCGCTTAACCAACTGAGCCACCCAGGCGCCCCCATCATGTATTCTTGAACAGAAGTAGATTGAACTCTCAAGAACAATCCAGCACCCCAAACAAAGCCACATTTATTCTTTAGTTTGGCTTTGTTCTGAGATTCGTTTAACTGTTACCACAGGAAATCTGAACATTGAAGTATGAGTTAAATAGTGTCAGATTTCCTTGTCTTTTTGGTCTTTTTAGTACTTATATTGTTAATAACTCTTTCCATGACTAAATATGACACTCAAAATTATTTAATCTACCCAGAATAGAAAATGTTGACATTTTAAAACAATTAAACAAAACATTTTTGTTGTGAGTCAGTCAAAATCAAACCATGTATACAATAACTGAATATAGGTGGGAGATTGAGAAAATTGATCATTTTTGAATTTGCAGTTGTACTAAAATTGTATGATCTAGTACCAGTGTATCATTTCTATATTTTAAACTTTGCAAAGGCAGAATCCTTGCTTGTTTAATTTACCTAGTACTTCAGTGATATGACAGTATCTATCAACATAGTGTTTGCTCAATAAATGTGTATTAAAGCAATGCTTGAGTCATTAAAATAAAACCAAAATGCCAAGATAAAGTAGCTTCATAAAAGGCAAAACATCATGCTAGTTTTCAAACTTGAAACTTATCTAGAACCATTGTAGGACAATATAGCTTAAGAAATACTGATTACTTGTGAGAAAGACCTGTCCCATTTGTAATAGTGCCAAAGGTAACTTGTATTTATATTTACACATACAAACACACATTCATACATGCTTACATTGTCACATTCTAAGGAATCTGAATATTTTATTACCTCTACTTGAAACCATGTGCATTTTAAACAAAATTTTAAGGTAAATTGAATGATAATTTTATTGTTGCTCAAAAAATTTTCACCTCATTTAAGAAAGACAATGCTGATTTAATTAATAACCATACATTTTTTCCTCCTTGAATCAACACTCTGTCTCAAGAATATGATAAAAGCTATAAATTTCAACTTCTACATGAATAGTATTGACAAAATAAGTAGGGAAGAATTTGATCCAATCAAAACTTAAAAGAACTTGAAATACTTTTTTTGAAGTTCACTAAATTGAAAAGACATAGTAACTGGCATGTTCTGGTAATAATATTTAAATGTTCTTAATAAGACAAGCCAAGATTTTAAGGTTCAGAAAAATAAAAACAATTTACATGTAAAATTTCTGTTTGATTTTTATCACTGAGAAAGTTAAGGATTTGTGTTATTGTTGTTTTTCTTTGTGTTGATCTCTTTCATAAAATAAGTTTTCGTGTATAGATCAATACCAAAATGTCATTCTTAATAGTCCCTTTTAACTTTCAATTATTACAACTAAAGTAAAGTTGGTCAATCTCATAAGACTGACTGACATGCACATCTGGCACTTTATTTGGGTAATCACATAACCTGAAAAAAAATGTTTGAAGTTTCCATTTATAAGCCAAGGTGGATATGAATAATAAAACTGACAACTTGAAGGGGACTGTTAAAAATGTAATACTTAACTCAGCCTTAAGATTCATCCTGAAATATTTGTTATCATGATAAGAAGCATGATATAAGTGACAACTCTCCAAAAGATGAAAATTATTCTATTAAAAAAGAAAGAAAAGCAACACCAGATCTCCGACCCCAACCCTATTTTTCCCTAGAAGACAGCTATCTTTATAAATCCCAATTTGTTCTAGATTAATTTCTGGGAAGATGACTTACTAATTATTATTGACTGTACCCAAGTAAGTTAATTATTAACTAGTTAAAGTAGTTAAATCCAAGTCAAAATGTATATCTAATCAGAAGAGAGAGCTAAGATGGTGGCATAGTAGGAGGACCATAGGCTTGTCTCATCCCTCAAACACATCTAGATAATTATCAAATCATTCTGAATATCCAAGAAATAAATCTGAGGACTGACAGAACAAACTCCACAGCTAGAGAGAGAGAAGAAGCCACATTGAGGAATGTAGGAAGTGAGGAGACATGGTCTGGGGGAAGAAATGGATCACAGGTGCTGTGGAGGAGAGGGAGCCCTGGTTGCCAAGAAAGGCAAGAGAGAGAGAGGAGCACACAGGGGATTGCACAAGGAGAATACTTCCCCAAAGCCACTGGCTGGGGAAAAAAAGAGGAGCTGATTTTCCGGAGTCATTGTGACCAGCTGTGCTTGAAGACTGGGAATTCAAAGGTCAGAAGCTTGGCTGGGGTAGAGCCCTGAGACTGCTGCCCTACTCCTGAAGAGAAGGGAGGCAAACAACCCAGAGGCAGACAGTGCAATCTGAGAAACACCTATGGTGCACAGGAGGGAGATTATTTGTGCTTCTTGGAGCACATGGGTGACAGGTGGTGTTCACAGAAATGCCTCTCCAGGGACTAACGAGCTAGCAGGTGCCACTTCCCTCCCACCCCAGCATAGGTCCAGAGCCACCTGCCAAAGGCAGCTCAGCCCCACACTGACTGCCTAGACTGCTTGCTCCAAATTCCACACTGCTGCTCTCTGGTGCAACTACCCTTCTCAATCAAACCTGCATCAGTCCCAGCACAGCAAGACCCTCCCCCACAAGACCAGCTCAGGTCCTTGCCCATACCACATCCCTAAAGCACAGAGTTTTAAAAGTGAGCAGGCTTGGCTGTGATAGAGACCAGAGGGCACTGCACTGCTCTTGGAAAAAAGGCAGGCAAACAACCCAGAGACAGACAGGGTGAAAACAGCAATCTGAAAAATGCCTGGGATGCACAGCAGGGAGATTATTCATGCTTGTGGGAGTGCTTCCCCGAGAGCAGCAAGCACAGACACCCCTCTCCAGGGATAAAGGAACTGGCTGGCACAATTTCCCTCCTCTGCCCCTCAGCATAAAAACAGAACAATCTTCAGTTCTAAACAGCACAGTTCTAAACTGGCTGCCTAACCTGCTTACACCAAGTCTCACACCCCTGAGCTCTGCCAGCACTGCCCTTTTCAGTCAAGTGTGCCTCAGACCCAACTTGGTGGGCCCCTTCCCCCAGAAGAGCAGCAAAAACCCCTGTCCACACCATATCTTCCAAGCAGAGACTTCTGCAAGGCTTCAGTTCTAGTAGAAGTAGCATCAGGTCTCATTTAATAAGCAGACCGGAGCATACCTAGTTAAAACTCGCCACACTCTGGCCAAAGGTCAAACACTCCTCACTGCAGGCAAGGAGAAACTCTGCAGATGACTGGCCTGAAGAATAGAGTAGCCAAAGCACAGCAGCAGAGTGCATGCAGCACACACCAGTGACACTCCCTGAAGTGCCAGGCCCTAGACACTATATGATCTCTTTTCCACAAAGCCATTATTCTCAGGATCAGGAAACATAACAGGCTCTTTTAACACAGAGAAGAAGACGAGACTTAGACAAAATGCCAAGATGGAAGAATTCATCCCAAATGAAACAACAAGATAAGGTCATAGCCAGAGATCTCAGTGAAACAGATATAACTAATAGCCACGATGGAGAATTTAAAGCAACAATCATAAGGATACTCGCTGGACTTGAGAAAAGAATGGAACACTTCAGGGAGACCCTTACTACAAAGATAAAAGAGTTAAAAAACAGTCATAAATGAAAAATATGATAACTGAGATTCAAAACAGACTGGATGCAATGAACACAAGGATGAAAGAAGCAGAGGAATGAATAAGTGATATAGAAGATAAAATAATGAAGCTGACCAAAAGAAAGAAGCATCATGGAACATGAGAATAGATTGAGGTAATCCAGTGACTCCATCAAACACAATAACATTCATATTATTGGAGTCCCAGAAGAAGAAGAGAGAAAAAAGGGGGCAGAAAATTTATCTGAAGAAATAATAGCTGAGAACTTCCCTAATCTGGGGAAGGAAACAAACATCCAGATCCAGGAGGCACAGAGAACTCCTATAAAAATCAACAAAAGAAGCCCAACACCAGGACATATTGTAATATATCTAGTCTTGTGATTAATAGTTTAATAAAAATTATAATATATGCATAATAAAAGAAAATGGACAGTAATAATAATTCCCATTTCTGTATTTCTATTTCTAATAAGTACTATATTAGTTAACATTTGTTGAGTGCTTACTATGTGCCAGGTTCTATGTACTTTGCATGTACTGTCATATTAAAATCTTAATAATATTATCCCCATTTTAAAGAAAGAAATTTTAAGACATTGTAGCATTTCAGCTGATATATAAAGAAATTGTGAAAAAATATACATTTGAAGTAGTAACCAAAATTGCTTTTAAAATAGTTTTTTTTTCCTATGGGACAAAATTCTAAAGACTTAATCATTATAATAAATTTTTAATAAATTATGCCTAAACATTCTTTAAATTAGGTTAAAAAGATTAATACAAACTATCTGTTTAAATGATATTTTAATTGGCAATATTTTCTATTTATGTTATTAGATCATGTTAAATGTATAAATAGTTATCATCTATTACTAGATACAATGGAAATGCAAGTCCATACCCAGACTTAGAGTCAGTTTCTGAAGAGAGGATCCTAACTCAGAATGACTGAGAATTAGAGACTAGCCACTAGACCAAGTCATTGCAAGGTAGAAGGTAATGAACTATAGCAAATTAAAGAAGTCCAGACAAATGGGCAAACAGGGGATTTTTATTTGAAAGGTCCAAGGAAGTCTAGGAAAAAACGAACAAACAAACAATTCAGGGCCTTTTTTTTTTTTCCCAAAGAGTCAAATGTTAATATTTTTCACATATGCCTGGATCCAATATTAAGACTATACTATGGGGGTAAAAATTTATATAAAATTGGAAGGACTGAGAAGCAAAATAGAACTCAAAGGAGAACATTGATATCAAGGCTAGTATTCTGTTATAGAGGAACAAAACAGATATCCAATTTCTGGAACTAAACAAGAAGGTAGTGGTTCAGCCACCAGTAAGAAAACAAAAGCCAGATTACTGGAACAGAACTTCAGGTCAAAATTGGACCAGCAGCAAGTTGGCTCAGTGGTAAGTAAGCTGATGATATTGACATCATTGGTCTTTCTATTTCCCCTACCCAAGGGTCAGATCATTTCAGAGCCTATAAAGGTTTGAGTTTGGATATAATGGAAACCACTAGAGAAGTTGAGAGATTCCAAAAACAAAGACTCAAACTCAACTCAAAATTATAGACGGAACTAAAATGGCAACATAGAAATCAAGACATATTTGTTTTTCTGCAATCTCTCTTCCTCCTAAAAACAAACAAACAAACAAAAACAAACCATGAGTTTTTGAAGTGTAATTTTATCTACACATTTTTAATGTACCTATGAAGGAAGTAGATAAATAGTATTTTTCTGAGAATTTTCCATTAATTAAAGTAATACCAGATTTTTTGAAACTGTTATAACTTTTAGTTGTGTACAGCATAGCTCTAAAATAGTTTAAAATGAAAAATTAAGAATTATGCTTTAAAGACTATAAAGACTATCTTATAAAGATTTTATAAGACTATATAAAGAATTTATGCTTTATAAGATGAAAGACTATACAATATTTTAACATGATTTCACTAATCAATTATTTTTTTATTTTTTTAAGGTTTTATTTATTTATTTGACAGAGAGAGCACAAGCAGGGAGAGTGGCAGGCAGAGGGAGAGGGAGAAGCCGGCTCCTTGTTGAGCAGAGAGCCCAACATGGGGCTAGATCCCAGGACCCTGGGATCATGACCTGAGCCTAAGGCAGATGTTTAACCAACTGAGCCACCCAGGCGCCCCTCACTAACCAATTTTTAAAAATAAAACTGAACTGAGCAAGTCTAGACCTTTCAATCATGTTAATGTTACATGTCTGTATGTATGTGTATGTATATGTATATATATAATATATATATGTTCATAGTGCAATAAGATCTGCTACCACAAATGTTTAACTCTGAAAACTTTTTGTTTTCATTATTGTTATATAAATGTAAAAATAATTTTGTACCAAAATATTTGGTTTGATGGCTCTAGCACTCACAGAAGGCCATTATTGATTAAGTACTGATTTATCATTAGTAACTTCTAAGATTCAGAGAAATAGAAAGTTTAAAGTTCAAGGACTCCCCTCAGACATTGAAATTGGGATGCTACAACTGTCAGATCAAGGATACACTACACATGTGCATAATGATAGCTACACACAGTAGCAATTCCATTTTTTTTTAAAAAATCTATAAATGAGATCACCTTTTATTACTCTTTTGACTTGAGGTGGAAGTGAAGTGGACTTGACATTTATATCTATTCAGGTCAGACACACTTAACTCTACATGGTGCAATTCCAAGAGTCCCTCCGGAAAAACTGTTCGGTCTTAATGAATGCATAGGCTTGCCTTATGTTTTTGCAAAGACAAGCAAGGCTGTTTGAGCTTGGCTAATATCCAGGTTTGGAGAGCAGAGAAACATGAGATGACTGTGAATATATTAATAAAAAATACAGAACACTGCTAGTTTTAAGAAAAGAAGAAATAGTAGGTAACTACTTAAAAAGTGCCATAGGCATCTAACATGTAGCACGTAGACCAAACTAATGCTTAAACAGCTCCCATAGTTCTTAAGAACCTATCATAGAAGTCTCAAATATGAGAAAATTACTGGGAGTACAATTTTTTTCAGAAATCAGAGATACAAACTTCATCTCACAGATCCCACTTTATGAAGTCAAGATCTGGATTTTTGAGTGATTTGAGAAATCAAATTTGAAATAGGCACAGTAGTCAGTTAAGTAACAATAAGTGAATTTACATAAAACAATGACTTATTACTATTTAGCTCAAGCCATTAATTTTAAGTCTATGAAGCTTAATAGACATGCAAAAATTGAGACAAGGCACGGTAGGTAAAATAGCTAAAAATGCCATATACATTGAGAGGAAGTGGCATATTGACAACCAATGAAGATACTTTAGTCTGGAAAACTTCCTTAAAAATGTATTAGGTCCCCATGTGAAATCATACTGAGTTGGTTATTAAGAGAGTTTATCCTCAGACCTGGAACAGATGGCAGAGGAGTAGGGGACCCTATTCAAATTGGTCCCCTGAATTGAGCTGGATATCTACCAGACCACTCAACACCCAGAAATCAGCCTGAGATGTAAGAAGATAGATCTGGATCTCTACAAACAGAATACCGCAGGCGGTTGGTTTTGAGGTACAAGCGGGGAGCTGTGATTCTGCAGACAGATATTGGAGGATAAATGGAAGGGGGAGGGAGCCAAGCCAAGGGGATCCTGCACCACTGGTGAGTGATAGCCTCCCGTGCTGGGGATGGGGCACAGACCAGTAGTGAAGGGGAAAGGACTTTAGGGCAGCCCCCCAGATGGAAACCCGAAGTGGTGGGGCTGCACGTGTGAACTGGGGGCAGCTGGCGGTTTTAGAAGCACAAAGGGCAGAGACGTGCCCCAACATGGAGGTGAGGACTGGGAGGGCTGCTGAGGGGCGCACAACCCAGGACGCTGAAGTTTATAGCAGCATAGATAGAAATGGAGTGTGGCCTGGAGACCTCAATGAAGAACAGACTGCAAACTCTCTGCTCTGAGGCAGAGGGTTGGAAATGAATTCTTCTGATCTGACTTTCGGAAGAGACGCAGAAAGCCGACAGGGAAAGCTGCCAGGGAACAAAAGCCCCCCAAAACCAGTTTTCACAGAGTCCATCCCCCACCACAGGGGGCAGGGTAACTCTGCCCAAACAGGATTGCCTTGGTAACAGTGCGGCAGGTGCCTCCCCCAGAAGACAGTCTGGGAAAACAAGAGGTCAGCAACCCTAAGGTCCCTATAAAGCAGGTGCATCTTGCTTAGGTTGTGGTCAATAATTTGGACTCTACATTCCCTCAAACACCCCTCAACAGAATGACTAGGAGAAGGAACCACCAAAATAGGAAAGATTCAGAGATTATGACTTATCAGATTTACAAATGGATTCAGATATAACCAAGATGTCAGAGATGGAACTCAGGGTAGCAATTGTGAAGACAATAGCTAGAATGGAAAAATCAAATAATGGCAACATAGAGTCTCTAAGGGTAGAAATGAAAGCTGAACTGGCAGAATTTAAGAATGCTATCAATGAGATCCAATCTAATCTAGATAATCTAACAGCTACGGTAAGCAAGGCAGAAGAAAGAATTAGCGATCTAGAAGACCAATTAATAGACAAGAGGGGAAAAGAGGAGGCCAGGGAAAAACAACTCAAAATCCATGAGAATAGAATCAGAGAAATAAGTGACATCATGAAACGTTCAAATGTCAGAATTATTGGGATCCCTGAGGGGGTGGAGAGAGAGAAAGGACTAGAAGATATATTTGAGCAAGTTGTAGGTGAGAACTTCCCTAATCTGAGCAATGAAACAAATATTCGTGTGTCCTAGAGGCAGAGAGAGCCCCTCCCAATATCGAGGAAAACAGGCCAACACCCCAGCAGGTAATAGTAAAACTGGCAAATCTTAGAACCAAGGAAACCATCTTAAGGGCAGTTAGGGGGAAGAGATTCCTTACATACAGAGGGAGGAACATCAGAATAATGTCAGACCTATCCACAGAGACCCGGCAAGCCAGAAAAGCCTGGCAAGACATATTCAGAGTAGTAAACCAGAAAACATGCAGCCAAGAATACTTTATCCAGCAAAGCTGCCATTTAGAATGGATGGAGAGATGCAGAGCTTCCAAGACTGGCAGAACCTGAAAGAATATGTGACCACTAAGCCGGTACTGCAAGAAATATTAAGGGGAGTTCTATAAAAGGAGAAAGAGCCCAGGAGTGATATAGAAAAGAATTTACAGAGACAATCTATAAAAACAAGGTTTTCACAGGCAACATGATGACAATACATTCATATCTTTCAATAATCACTCTCAATGTAAACAGCCTAAATGTTCCCATAAAATGGCACAGGGTTGCAGATTGGATAAAAAGACAGCACCCATCCACATGCTGTCTGCAAGAGACTTATTTTGAACCTAAAGATACATCCAGACTGAAAGTGAAGGGATGGAGATCCATCTTCCATGCCAACAGACCTCAAAAGAAAGCTGGGGTAGCAATTCTTATATCAGACAAATTACATTTTAAACTAAGTCTGTAGTTAGAGACACAGAAGGAAACTAGATCATTCATAAAGGGTCTTTCCAACAAGAAGATCTAACAATTGTAAATATCTACACCCCCAACATGGGCACAGCCATCTACATAAGCCAAATGTTAACCAAAATAAAGAATCATATTGATAACAATATGTTAATTGTAGGAGACCTCAATATTCCACTCTCAGTAATAGACAGATCATCTAAGCAGAAAATCAACAAAGAAACAAGAGCTTTGAATGACACACTGGACCAGATGGACCTCATAGATATATACAGAACATTCCACCCTAAAACAACAGAATACTCATTCTATTCCAGTGCACATGGAACTTTCTCCAGAATAGACCACATACTGGGTCACAAATCAGGTCTCAACTGATAACAAAAGATTGAGATTATTCCCTGCATATTCTCAGGCCATAATGTTTTAAAACTGGACTCAATCACACACACACAAAAAAATTTGGAAGAAATTCAAACACTTGGAAGCTAAAGACCAGTCTGTTTAAGAATGTTTCGGTCAACCAGGAAATCAAAGAAGAACTTAAAAAATTCATGGAAACCAATGAGAATGAAAACACATCAGTCCAAAACCTATTGGATACTGCAAAGGCAGTCCTAAGGGGGAAATACATAGCCATCCAAGCCTCACTCAAAAAAATAGAAAAATCCCGAATTCACCAACTAACTCTACACCTTAAAGAACTAGAGTAAAAGCAACAAACAATTCCTCAGCCACGCAGTAGAAGAGAAATAATTAAGATTAGAGCAGAGATCAATGAATTAGAAACCAGAAACACAGTAGATCAGATCAACGAATCTAGAAGCTGGTTCTTTGAAAGAACTAATAAGATTGATAAACCACTGGCCAGACTTATCCAAAAGAAAAGAGAAAGGACCCAAATTAATAAAATTATGAATGAAAGGGGAGAGATCACGACTAACACCAAGGAAATAGAAACAATTATTAGAAATTATTATCAGTAACTATATACCAACAAACTGAGCAATCTGGATGAAATGGAGGCCTTCCTGGAAACCTATAAGCTGCCAAGACTGAAACAGGAAGAAATTGACAACCTGAATAGGCCAATAACCAGTAACAATATTGAAGCAGTGATCCAAAACCTCCCCAAAAACAAGAGTCCAGAGTCTGATGGATTCCCTGGGGCATTCTACCAAACATTCAAAGAAGAAATAATATCTATTCTCCTGAAGCTGTTTCAAAAAATAGAATCAGAAGGAAAGCTTCCAGACTCATTTTAAGAGGCCATCATTACCTTAATCCCCAAACCAGGCAAAGACCCCATCAAAAAGGAGAATTTCAGACCAATATCCCTAATGAATATGGATTCCAAAATTCTCAACAAAATCTTAGCTAATAGGATCCAGCAATACATTAAAAGGATCATCCACCACGACCAAGTGGGATTTATCCCCGGGATGCAAGGGTGGTTCAACATTTGCAAATCAATCAGTGTGATAGAACACATTAATAAGAGGAGGGAGAAGAACCATATGGTCCTCTCAATTGATGCAGAAAAAGCATTTGACAAAATACAACATCCTTTCCTGATTAAAACTCTTCAGAGTATAGGGATATAGGGAACATTCCTCAAGTTCAAAAAATCCATCCATGAAAAACCCACAGCAAATATCACCCTCAATGGGGAAAAGCTGAGAGCCTTTCCCTTAAGATCAGGAAAATGACAAGGACGCCCACTCTCACCACTATTGTTGAACATAGTACTGGAAGTCTTAGCAACAGCAATCAGACAACAAAAAGAAATAAAAGGTATTCAAATTGGCAAAGAAGTCAAACTCTCTCTCTTCACAGATGACATGATACTTTATGCAGTAAATCCAAAAGACTCCACGCCCAAATTACTAAAACTCATACAACAATTCAGTAACGTGGCAAGATATAAAATCAATGCACAGAAATCAGTTGCTTTCTTATACACTAACAATGCAACTGTAGAAAGAGGAATTAGAGAAATGATTCCATTTACAATAGCACCAAAAACCATAAGATTCCTTGGAATAAACCTAACCAAAGAGTTAAAGGATCTATACTCTAGGAACTACGGAAGACTCATGAAAGAATTTGAAGAAGACACAAAAAGATGGAAAAACTTTCCATGCTCATGAATTGGAAGAATAAACATTGTTAAAATGTCTATGCTGCCCACAGCAATCTATACCTTCAACGTCATCCTGATCAAAATTCCAATGACATTTTTCAAAGTGCTGGAACAAATAATCCTAAAATTTGTATGGGATCAGAAAAGACCCTGAATCACTAAGGAAATGTTGAAAAGAAAAGCAAAGCTGGGGGCATCATGTTACCCGATTTCAAGCTATATTACAAAGCAGTGATCACCAAGACAGCATGATACTGGCACAAAAATAGACATATAGACCAATGGAACAGAATAGTGAGCCCAGATATTGACCCCCAACTCTATGGTCAAATAATCTTCAACAAGGCAGGAAAAAATATGCAATTTTAAAAAAGTCTCTTCAATAAATGGTGCTGGGAAAACTGGACAGCCACATGCAGAAGAATGAAACTCAACCTTTCTCTAACAATATACAGAAAAATAAACTCAAAATGGATGAAAGACCTAAATGTAAGAGAGGAATCCATCAAAATCCTAGAGGAGAACATAGGCAGTAACCTTTTTGACATTGGCCACAGCACCTTCTTTCAAGATACATCTCCAAAGGCTAGAGAAACAAAAGCAAAATGAACTTTGGGGACTTCATCAAGATAAAAAGCTTCTGCACAGCAAAGTAAACAGTCAACAAAACAAAGAGGCAACCCACAGAATGGGAGAAGATCTTTGCAAATGACACTACAGATAAAGGGCTGGTATCCAAGATCTATCAAGAACTTCTCAAACTCAACACCCAAAAAAGCAAATAGTCAAGTCAAAAAAATGGGCAGAAGATATGAACAGACATTTCTCCAAAGAAGACATACAAATGGCTAACAGACACATGAAAAAATGTGCATCATCATTAGCCATCAGGGAAATTCAAACCAAAACCACATTGAGATACCACCTTACACCAGTTAGAATGGCAAAAATTGACAAGGCAAGAATCAACAAATGTTGGAGAGGTTGTGGAGAAAGGGGAACCCTCTTACATGTCTGGTGGGAATGTAAGTTGATACAGCCACTTTGGAAAACAGGGTGGAGGTGCCTCAGAAAATTAAAAATAGAGCTACCCTATGACCCAGCAATTGCACTACTGTGTATTGACCCCAAAGACACAGATGTAGTGAAAAGAAGGGCCATATGCACCCCAATGTTCATAGCAGCAATGTCCACAATAGCCAAACTGTGGAAAGAGCCGAGATGCCCCTCAACAGATGAATGGGTAAAGGAGATTTGGTCCATATATACAATGGAATATTACTCAGCCATCAGAAAGGATGAATACCCAACTTTTACACCAACATGGATGGGACTGGAGGAGATTATGCTCAGTGAAATAAGTCAAGCAGAGAAAGTCAATTATCATATGGTTTCACTTATTTGTGGAACATAAGGAATAGCATGGAGGATATTAGGAGAAGGAAGGGAAAAATGAAAGGGGGAAAATTGGAGGGAGAGTTCAACCATGAGGGACTACGGACTCTGAGAAACAAACTGAGGGTTTTATAGGGGAGGGGGTTGGGGGTATGGGTTATCCCAGAGATGGGTATTAAGGGGGGCATGTATTGCATTGAGCACTGGGTGTTATACAAAAACAATGAATCGTGGATCACTACATCAAAAACTAATGATGTATTGTATGGTGACTAACATAACATAATAAAATAAAATTTTAAAAAAGACATTCTATGGTGATAACAATGTGAAATCATATTGAGTTAGTTATTAAGACATCCTGTGGTTAAATTAATCAATTTTAATTTCTTTTAAAATCTTTAGCTTAATAATCTCTCAAAAGCAAGGACCATGTACCATTTAATTAATCAAAAATATTTGAGTACCTACTATGTACTGGGTGCTTCAGGGGATACAAAATAAATGAGATATAACCCCTTTCCTTGAGAAGTTTAAAGCTACTAGGAAAGATAAACATGTTCACCAGTGCACAACTAATGAAAAAGGTAAGTGCTAAGGTCAAAATACATGTTGTAATAAAACAACTTACATTGCCCAATTTGTTGATTAATTATAAAGAAACCCTAATTTAAAGGAAGTTCGGAATTTGGGATCTTTTTTTAAAGATTTTATTTATTTATTTGACAGAGAGAGAGCAAGAGAGCACAAGCAGGGGGAGCAGCAGGGGGAGAGGGAGAAATGGGCTCCCTGCTCAGATACCAACGTGGGGCTGGATCCCAAGACCCTGGGAACATGACCTGAGCCAAAGGCAGACGCTTAACCGACTGAGCCACCCAGGCACCTCTAGAGTTTGGGATCTTGTGGGATTTCTTCTTTATTTCCCATACTAGTTTTTTCAAACATTGAGAAAAAAAAGATTATTTTACAGTCAGAGAAATGTTGCTATTTTTTTTTTCACAATGGTGAGGAGTCTTGCTACAATACTAAAAGAGAAACAGAAGATAGCAAAAAGAGACTAGCACAGAACATCCCTAGCATTTCTGTAGTTAGAGTTGTTACTTATGTAGTATATTGTCTGAGGCTACTATTTTTTAAATTTAGTGAGTAAATACAAAATTCTTACTCCTGTGTCAGGCATATTGCTCTAGCACTATTTTTTTTTTCTTTGCCTTTCAAATAAACAGTGCTTTCAAGTTACCTGCTCACTGGTGTATTACTTTGTTCCACCCTTCTCTACTCAAACATTTTAAATAAGAACTCTAGGTCTTTTCTCTGCTGCCCTCAATTAAAATACGTATATTTAAAGGATTTGCCAAGTGATGGTATGCAAATACATGACAACCTTCTAAGAATGAGGTAGCAAATATGTTCACATATTTACTAACTTTGATCTAATAGTTGCCCTTCTAAGAGGCACTGAATAGAAGAGTTCAGGTATTTTGCTAGTTACTCTCTCTGGGTTATCTCAGTTAATACCCACTATAAAAGTATGATAGAGACATTGTATTTGCATTTCATATATGTAGAAATCGAGACTCAGAAGTTTCAGATAGCATGACTGAGGATTGGTATTTGAACAAGGGCACCTCTGACTTAAAAGTTTGTGCTTTTTCCACTCTTGAAGACATTCTGTCCTAATTGTGACCTCGAGAATTTCTGGCAGGTATGCTTCCACCCTTTTCTCCTATGTCCTTGGTAGTCACAATCCTTTTCAGCTCAGTACTCTAACAGCCACTACAAACTGATTGGAATTGACATGGGAGATGAGACAGTCTTATCAACCATACCATAATCCAAATGTGAAACTTTTCTCATTTTACATGTTTAAATACCTATAAAGACTTGTTTTAAATTATATCAAATCTATCTACAGTTCTTTTCAGGTAACGCTCTACTAAGACTGACAAAAGAGAATAAGACAGGTGATCAAAGCTCAGTTTTAGCACTATGTCAGATTTTCCAAAAATGGAATTGGATAGGGTTAAAAATAAGCTAAAATAAGTGTTTTTTTCCACATCTAGATCAGCAATATTCTTTGCCAAACAAAGTTGAAAGACAATTTTAATCTTAGGGTGATGATGCATAATTAAACACATAAATGTCAAATTCAGAAATAGTCTGGAATTCAACCATAAAAATGTATATTTTAGAATAATTATCTCAGTTCTAAGACATATAAAAATGTATGGAAGATGTGAGAGCCACCTGTTCATTTCTTTCCCAAGTTAAACACCAAACATGACTTTCAGTCAAATTTATGTATTCATTTAAATTAACCCAAAAGCTCTAATGCACTATAGGTAGCTTGTTTGCTGCTTTTTAGCATCAAATGCATTTCTAGTACTCTATTTCATAGAACAGGCATGTATATGGAATTATTTTTTATTATTTATATTATATTTTTATCAATTAAATCTTAATTTATAACAAATCAGTGGGGTTATAACAATTCAAGTTTATTGGGAATTAGTGTATATTATACTAAAAAACACATATATATTTTTTCCATTGTAATATGTAGCAATAGGGTGTCAGCATATGCACTTTTTTCTTTATAGTATCCCTGTCAAAATTGTCGCAAGAATATTCCAGTGATTTAATTTAGAACATTGTATTGTAGATGTGTACTAGTAAAAACAGCCTTCTCAAGCAACATTTATGTTTGGAGTGGTACAGAAATGAAATTTATATCACTGATAAGCAATAGTAATGGTAGTAAGAATTATAAAAATAACAATGACCCTCTAATATTTATATACTATTTTCTGGTTTATAAAGCACTCTATATACACTTTGCTCATTTAATCTTTATAATAACTACCAGATTGCTTTTAGTGTAGGTCAGTGATTCTCACTTCCAGAATTACCATTCAGTAGATCTGAGTGGATCTGAATTTTATATACTCATCTTCAGGTAATTCTAAAGGAATATTGCTACTCAGAGTACTGGTTTACTCAGACCAGCAATGTAGGCATCCTCTGGGACCTTGTAAGAAATGCAGAAACTCAGGCCCACTCTAGACCTACTGAATAGGAATTTGCACTTTTTCAAGACTGCAGAGGTGATTCTTATGTACATAAATTTTGAGAATCACTGCTCACACTACACTTTAAAAGGAGGTATGGTCACCCTCACTTTGAAGCTTAGTGTCCTCATCTGCAAAATAAGTATAATCAATACCTGTTTCCAAAGATTGTTATAAAAATAAAATGTTGTAAAGATTAAATTAGCAATCTTTCAGTCAATGGTCTCTGCTAGCATTAACATTCATTCACTTAACAAATGTTTTATTTTGGTTTGTTTTTGTTTTTATTGAATACTTTCTTCAAGTCAGAGACTCCATTAAGTTTGCTGTATAAGGTAATGAAGAAGACATGTCCAGTTCCTGCCTTTATGGAGTTCAGAGTCTACTGCAGGATTTACAGTCATAATCATCATAATAGTTATCATCATTGTCATCATTATTGTTACTGTTGGTATTACTATTATTAAAGCCACGTATTAAGAGGATGTAATAGAAGACTGAGAGGAGGAGGACTAAATGCTTCTTATCAGCAGTGTAGTCCAAGCAAAGATAAGGAAAAGTTAGCATATTAGCTTCAATTCATAGAGAGAGGAGTCATGGTAAAAAGTACCTATGGCTAAAGGAGAGTATGTGTGGGATAATGAGAAGGACAAGAAAACAAAACATGTTCTGAAGTATATAAGTCATTTCACAAAGTCACAGAGAGTTCTTTCTTGATAGGTATATATATAGATTGAATATAATAGATAATAGGGAAAATAATACATGTGAATTTTCTCTAGCACCTATATCAACATTTTCTTGGTTCTGGCCTCAATGGAGCTGTGTGTCTAGGGCTGACCCATCTCTTCAGGTTTCAGAAACAAGTTCCATCCTGCTGTGGCTATAAGAGGACTAATTCCACATGAATTGGCCTTCATTTCTCAGGACCTAAGTCTCTCTCATACATGAATGTATGAATGGCAGGTGAAAAAAAAAAGGGAAAACAAAAATAATCACCCCCACAACTGCTTGACCCAGTGCTGGAGAAACAAAAAGTAACGCATACTTAGACTGAATTTCTGCCTACCCCAATATACACGCTAGGAACCCATTGCTTGCATTGACAAATCCCTTAATTAGAAGATGGAGTTCACTCTCAATTAGAGAAACAGATTGAAGTGCTTCCTTTGAAGATAAAGCCATTGAAAAGTGTGCAGCAGTTTGGTAGTGAAAAAGACAATTAGGCATATCACCTGGAGCCTCCTTGCATTTTTAGGAGTGAATGCCCAAACAAAACAATTATTTCACTGAAGAGGTACTTTGCCATGGCTCAGAGTGAGAAGGGGATGAATCAACGCTGATGAGTATTTAACAAATGTCCTCTGAGATTAATTCCCACTATAAAAAAGATAATCACCCCTAGCCACACTACTTTGGTATACTTTTCCTGAAACCCCACTGAATTTCTGTTAAAGAAGATGAAGATCATACTTAGAACACAGGCAGAAGCAAGCACTTTTCTATCTATGACTTTACTACATCTAAGAATATCTACTGATTTACTCAGGTAGCCAGCTATTTTTTGTCATTTCATTCATCCATCCATTAATTCACTCAATGAGTAGCACCTATTTTGTGCCCAACTCTATACTAATCACACAATTACATTCAAATATGTAAAAGGACAACCTACTGTCCTCCAGCAGCTCATTAGCAAGACATTTGGGAAGACATTCCATTAGACAATCAGAGAAAAATTAAGTCCACATGTTAGGAAATTTGTAATGGAGAGTTGGAGAGAGTGTATGTGTGCATGCATATAGGAAAGTCTAAGTGTGAGAAAAGTTAGAATATACAGGGCACTTAGTAATATGCTGGCAATGAGTCATAATCTAGTCCTTACTATTGTACAGGCTTTGAATTTGGCTGCTTGTAGAACATACCAAAAGACCCAGTTAAAAAGCTGAAAATCCAATTTTCATAATTAGACCCTTTTTGTCTATATGATGTCAAATGTACAATGTGATATTTTCACTGAATTTGATTAGTTATCTTAGTGCACAAGACCATCCCACTTTTTGACTGCATCTAATAGATTATGTATACATATTTTCATCCATAGGTTATTTGTTATGTAGAGCATCCTTGTATGTAGGCAAAATGTGCTCTCTCAAGCTCTGCAATGATCTCTTGTCCAGAATAAATAATTCTTCAATTGCTTTTTTGCTATCTGGTATTACAAAAAAAAAATAACTTCCATTGCAAAAGAAGAAATAAGGCTTAAAATTGCAATCCAAAAGGAGAGAGAATGCAGGATTTTAAGTACATTCTCATGTGCAAATAAAGCCAGATCTAAAACCTGGAGATTTCACCAATGACCCATCTCAATGAAGAGGATTTCCACACTGAGCAGCTCAGGTCTCCTTTAGGCTTAGTAAACCTATGGGATGAGGTCCAAATTCCAGAGACCAGTAACAAACTACAAGATTTTCCTTTGTTCATCAGACATGACTAATATTTTTAAGGTAATTTCAATTAAACAATTCTTTAAAATATGTGGTTTGCTTGAATTTAAATTTTCACTCTATTGTTTAGGCATTATAGATAGGCATATAAGCATCTATAAGAAAGAATGAATCAAACATCTTAGAAATTTAAGCATACTGCAGTTATGAAAAGAGTATCAACTCATTTGACAATTTGTTCACTTCTTTGGATACATACTAGAATTTGAAAATAAAATATAAATGTTAGAGAAGTTTCTACACATATAATTATTTATGATCAACAGTTGTCAAAAAGTACCAGAAAACCAAGAAAGTTTACTTCTACTTTGCATTTCCTTTTAATGTAGACAACACAACTAATACTTTTGTGTTGAAAATATATCCTGCTGATATTTATAAGATGCCTTGCTATTAAAAAATCAATTCTACCTATTGCATGATTGCAAATCTCAGAACACAAGAGATTCCCTTGAGAGATGCTTATTAACATCTGATTTACAATTTACTTTCCAGTCAAAAGAAAAAGTTTGACTTTTTTTTCTCCTGGAGAAAACCCTAACTTTAACAAAGTTTTGTGAACTCATGTCATCGATATTTATTCCTTCTTCTGCAACATTGATTCAGCTGGAGATATAAAACATCAATTTTCAATAGTACATAAACGATCTTTACACTGCTGGAGGCTTAATTTTGTTTTTCTCAATTGATTTGAGCTGTTGTAATCTGAACTCTACACATAGCAATATGACTCTGAGACTCTAGATTTTGCAAAATGTGCTCACCCCAGAGGTGCTGTTGTTACAAAATTCCTCCTTCAAACTCTTCACCTACTCAGTCACTAACACTTGGTTCTTAGCTCCTTTAAAAGACCTTTTTTTTTTTTCTTTAATCATTTCCTCCACCTCCACTCAGGCTGATTTAATTATCATTCATCTGGTTGTCTTCACTCTAGGTATACATATATCATTTATTTTTTATTTTATTTTTTAAGTAGGCTCCATGCCCAGCAGGGCCCAAGCTCACGACTCTGAGATCAAGACCCGAGCTGAAATCAAGCATTGGATGCTTAACCAACTGAACCATCAGGCACCCCCAGGTATACATATATCATTTTTGTAGTGTTGTATCTTAAGTAAAAAAGGTTAAAATAATAGTTAAAAAGAACCTTTCAAAATCCCTTCCTCAGGAGGATGCCCTACTGAAAACAGACATATAACATTCCAGGGACCATCCACAAACTACACCTGATTTTTCTCTATCCATCAAACATAACTAAATATTTTTCTAGACCTATTTCAATTATACAACTTGCCAAATGCATGATTTGTTTGAATTGTAAATTTTCCTCTGTTGTTTAGTTAATAAGGACAGTATTTAGAAATGAAGGTATAATTAACTCTCTGAGATGGCTAAGGCTGGGTGTAGACAAGAAAGAGCTGAAATTATATGAGCTTCTATAAGTAGATTTAAGGGGTAAAAGTGGAGTGAGTCATAGCAGACAGCAAAACAACTGTGTTATTCTCTTTTGGGAGCCTAATAAAACTGCATTGGTAATTGGGAGAAGATGAATAATGACAGTAACTGGCACAGAAATCTCTGGGAAGGAGACAGTTCCTACAGATCTCCTAACCCAAAGTCTCCCTGATGTAGCCAAGCTGGTCTCCTCTCCAGGCACCTAGAGGTCAAGGTTGAATTCATCCATAAATTCAAATATTAATCTCATACAAGATCTAAGCACTTGTTTTTGCCCTTCTGAAGTTCCTGAAATCCTCATGGTCTCAGTTCTTTGCCTTTGCTACTAGTGATGACATATATGAAGCAATTAGGGTAGAGAATATGGGAAAGAAATGTTTTCTTTTTCATCCTCTTCTCTCTCTTTTCTCTTCCTCCATGTATTTTAGGATACACTTTGTCTTCAATGACCAATCACACTTTGGAGTGGCTTGTCCCACTTGGTAGAGCATAATAATTCACAATGGAGTGAAATTGCTGATTTTTTTAATAATGTTTCCCTCTCCTCCTCTCATCCGTCTTTTCTTTCTGTGGTCTTATGGAAACCTGAAATTTTCTATTATATTGAATTTACTACAAAAACATAGTGTTTTACAGATGCCCCAAATCTAAAAACTCTAATTTTATTCCATATAGCTTTAAGGCAGTAAGGACTTTGGTGTGCGACCTCATTTAATCATTTTTACTTCAAAGTGGATTTTAAATGTGAACAGTATTTTACAAAACTCACAAGAAGATGGAATTTTCAAAATGTGTCTCTGGGGATTATACATAATTGTCATTTCTTTTTGTTTCATTTTGTAACAGTTTCAGTGAAAAAGTACAAAATAAAGGCTTATTTTCTTGGGTAAATAATGCTGTTTTGAGACCTCCTTAAGTATTGGCAAAGAATAATCCTACTTCATATTAACCTGTGACAATTTTTTGACTCTCTCTAATTGATATATACCAATTAGACTCTTGATAATTGTTAATTGTCTATATTAAATGACAATCTCCAACCCCAAATTCTCAGTATATCTTTTATTATCCTTAATAACATCATAGAGAATGTATTTATTGAAAGCTCACTGATGGTGACCTTGGCTCTGTGCAAGGTGGTAAATTTCAGATATTGTTATGTATATACAAATGAAACAACTGAAGTATAAAATGCTTAAGATACTTGGAGGAAGTCACAAGCCTATCCAGCATTTGGACCCCAGAAAAATGCCTAATACCAGTTGGGAAATAGTACCACAGCTACCCAGAAAGCTAGAGTCACCTAAACCTGATGCTGTAGGGTTTCTGCTTTTCCAAGACTGAATTAATAGCTTCTATTAGGATCTTTAAATTGCTACACCTTAAAATGAGAAAAATAAGGATTTGAGCTACAAACCTGGAACCTAGCACTTGCATCCATACTATGCAAAAATTGATATTAAAATATATATTTTAAAAGTCAGATATTTGCACACTTGTTATTCAGCAGGCAATATCAAAGAGTAAATATTCATATAGATCATCACTGTTAAATCCACACTGAAATTCTGCAAAAGAACATGGCATACTCTTCCTTGTATAAGTTGCATGTCTGGTAACAGCCCAAACGTGCTAGCCTATATCAGTCACATGTCCAGGGACATTGGCAGATGATTTATTTACTGACTCTGACAGTGACAGAGAGCAAGAGCTTCCCAGATCAAAGCAGCCTCCTTCCATAACATTTATACCACCTTACTCAGTCCTACTAAAGTTTCAGAAATATCATGAACATTTCAACCTATTTTTACGAGTCCAGTTAGGACTTTTGTGAGTAAATACTGACAAAAGATATTGCTGATAGGGTATCCCCCAAAGAGCCAAAGTATAAAAAAGGACATACATCATACCACTGTAAAAGTTGGTTGAAAATCGGGCGCCTGGGTGGCTCAGTTGGTTAAGCGACTGCCTTCGGCTCAGGTCATGATCCAGGAGTCCCGGGATCGAGTCCTGCATCAGGCTCCCTGCTCAGCAGGGAGTCTGCTTCTCCCTCTGACCCTCCCCCCTCTCATGTGCTCTCTCTCTCTCTCAAATAAATGAATAAATAAAATCTTTTTTTAAAAAGTTGGTTGAAAATTAAATAATTAGGTTGAAAAGTTGGTGATACACAGATAACTAACTTGATTACTTTTAAAAATACTTTTCTAAGTCAACAAAATTTTATTTTACCCATAACTTTCACCATGTAAATGGCAAGAATTGGGATGAAAGATGGAAAGAAAGCATAATATGTTCCCCTTGGTCTAGAAGAGTCTGTAATCTCATTTGGGAAACAACACTGAGACATATGAGACAATTAGAAAACAAAAGAAGAGAGTATAGATTTAAGTGCCAGATTGAGTGCTACAAGTAATTGACCATTTTGATACTATCAGGCCCCATAAACCCACTCTCTAGAGTTAATCTAAACCTTTACAGTTTTCAAGCCAAAGATTTTCCCTTAAATAGCCTTTAATTGAGATATCATATCAATTCAAGATGCTAAATTCATATTTCCCCCATTGTATATGGAATAACTCATCAAGAAATACTTTAAAACAATTAAACAGGAATTATACCAAGGAAATATTTTGTATTGCATATAAAATAATACCAGATATATTAGTGGAGAGAAAAACAGCATAATTTAGATATATCCAACTGTCCAGATGTCTATCATTACGTCAACAAATTCTGGTGCCTATTTGCTTTGACACTCAAAAATCATTTCTAAATCTTAACTATAAATAACTTTAGTAGTTTGATGTGAACACTTCTTTTCCACTATTGAGTTCTGAACCAATTGAGAGCTAAAGAAGCAATAGTGCAGCTTTAGAACTAAATGTTAGCATTATTTTTCATGGAGCTATTGAAGAACTTGGGTTAGGTGCATATCAAAAGTGGGATTCTTAATGCTGAACCCCAATAACAAACAGTGTATGGTAAACTGTTGACCTCTCTTTGTAGGAGAATACCCTGGCTTTGAAAGACTTACGGTACGAAGTAGCTGAGAAAAATGAATGTTCTCTGCAAAGAGACTGAGCTTAAAGAGAGAAGAAGGCTGAGGTCTGCATACTCAGACTTTCTCTTTAATTTGCCAATTGGATAATTAACTCTTCTTCCGTCTAAGAAATGGAGTCAATAAGGGAAACACAAAGAAGCCAGGAGTTTTATAACTGATGTTCCTACATATAGACATTTAAAATAAATGTTCCAGGTGTTTCCTAATCTACCCCACCTCTCTGTAACACATACATTTAAGCAAATATCATTCTGTGAAAAGATAATGCAATATATAGCCAGTATAGGTAGTGGTTAAGAACTCAGGCTCTGGAACCAGAAACAGGTAAATATGAGTTCCAGCTCAACAACTTATTAGTTGTGTGACATGAGATGAGTTAACCTTAGAGTTTCCACTTCTCCATGTGTAAATCAGAGTTTAATCATAATACTTAATCCATAGAGTTATTTTGTGAAGATTAGTTATTTCATGTAAAGCACCTAGTAAAAATGAAAAATGAAATACTCAGTGAATTTTAGTTTCAAAGGCAAATAGGAGTTTGTATAGTATGATTACAGGGATGCTTGAAAGCTTCACTTGTCCAAGTAATATGTAATCCAAGTAATACCTTGGCATATTTTCCTAAAATTATTACTATAATGATGTTTTGTTATTAAATTGAGGTTGTAGGTCTCCATAAGGCCCATTTGCAAATGATTAACCCTTAGGAAAGATAACCCAAAAGTACATGACATCACATGATCATGGTAGTGTGGTTTAATTGGTTAGTTTGCTAGTTGAAAGTAGGGCTCTAATAGGTTAGGGTATGACTACATCAGATTTTAATAAGGAAGAGGTTTAGGAAAGTTTGGATGGCAAGCTTGGTTGGAAATAGTCTAAGAGCAGACATCAGGAAGATAAAAAACACAATTTTATCCTTTTCATCATTATGCCTTGGGCTATTCTAAAATACATGAGAGATGCATGTGTGTCAAATGCAACTGGCTCTCCCTGGAGTACTGCAATTTGGGGAGGTAATGATGTCTATTCTACCAGAAGTATTTCTTAACAGCCCATTGGAAACCAGCCATTGATTATACTTTCAAATATAACTTTTTTTAAACAGGTGACCTTCTGTTTTTATTTTTTTCTCAAATATAACTTTCAATGGTTTTCTTACATTTTCTTATATGACTACTAAATTCTCAGAAATTTGTAAAATTCCTGTTAGGGTTAGGGTATTCAACTGTGATTCTAAACACACTTACCTGATTTCCACTGATACTTTCCTACTTCACTTAGCTGCCTAGGAACAGACTGAGTTTGATATATACAAGTAAAAGCAGAGCTTACATAAGACATGTAAATCTAACCTAGAAGTTTCTTATTCCCTAATGTACTTCTTTTTTTTTACATTTAATTATTAGCTCTTGGCTGTTCACTTTTCAACCTAGTTTCTATTATCTCCAACTTGTCCAAATAGCTCTTAGAAAAGAATTGCATGGTTATTGTTAAATACAGATTTGAGAAAGCACATACTTAATAGTCATTTTTAATTGTAGTTTCTTCAGTTTATTAGCCAATCTATTTTGTTTCTGATCTCTCTGTGATATAATCATAAAGGCTTCCCATTACCTATGCCCCTTTACAATCTCTGCTTTTGTGAGCACGAATTCATTTCACTTTCCTGATCCCTTTATCTCTTTCCTAAAATTCTTAACTGATACAGTAGACTGTTCTTTCATTCCTAAAACCTTAGAGTTCCTTTTTTTCCCCTTTTCCAGAACAGACTTTTCTTTACCTGGAGATCTTTGAACAGTTCTTTGAGAGGCTGCATTGAATACGTCTTGCTCTTTACAATTCCTCTGGAAAAGAAAAAATATAACCTGTTGCTCTTTGATTATAATTTCCCTTAGGAAATACTATTCTTCCATAGTCAGGAAGTTTAACACTTTTTCCTAACAAACCAGATTCACTAGATTGCTTAGTTACTTCAAATCTTATAGCACTTTGTAGTCTGAAATTCCATTTCTAACCCAATTTAAGCAGCCTAGGTCACTGGTTTCTTGTCATCTGAGTTTCCCACATTTCCAATCTATTTCCCATGTTAAAATTGGTTTTCTTCACAGCTAAGAATTGACTAAGATCCATTAGCTTGGCTGCATTTGTTACTGACATATCTAGATATATTCTACTTTTTCAAATTCAAATAACTTGGAGAGAAGTAAGTCTATGTTAGTAAAGCCTAGATAAAAAAAAAAAAACAGTTTAAACCCAGTGGTTTCACTTTAACTTGTGTTAAAAAGAAAATATCTGTAAAACAACTCTTAAGAAATGTCTTTCAGATATTTTGTCAAATAAAGGCCATTTTAAACTCTTTTAAATTAATAGAGTGAGAATAACAAATACTTTATGGTGTTAAATAAATATAATTAAAAGGTGCTGAAAAAATATATTTTCTTAATTAAAGCAGGTAGATGTTATCTCTCCAAAATACATAATGTTTTACATAATACTTGACACACATTTTAAGTTTTTATTTAAATTCCAGTTACTTAGCATAGAGTGTAATATTAGTTTTAGATGTACAATATGATGATTCAGCATTTCCATACATCACCTGGTGCTCATCACAAAGTGCACTCCTTAATCCCCATCACCTACTTAACCCATTCCTTCACCTCTCTCCCCTCTGGTCATCATCAATTCATTCTCTATAGATTAGAGTCTGTTTCTTGGTTTGTCTCCCTCTCTCTCTCTCTCTCTTCTTTTTCCCCTTTGCTCTTTTGTTTTGTTTCTTAGATTCCATATATGAATGAAATCATATGGTATTTGTCTTTCTCTGACTTATTTTGCTTAGCATAATACTCTCTAGCTCCATCCACATCATTGTAAATGGCAATATTTCATTTTTTATGGCTGAGTAATATTCCATTGTATATGTACATACCACATCTTCTTTATCCATTCATCAGTCAATGAACACGGACTATTTCTATACTTTGGCTATTGTAGATAATGTTGCTATAAACATTGGGGTGTGTGTATCCCTTCAAATTAGTATTTATGTATTCATTGGGTAAATACCTAGTAGTTCAATTATTTTAGGTATATTGATATATAGAGATAATACAGATACACACAGACACAACTTGTAAACATTTAACGCCTGGTTAATTTGTAAGATTCCTATGTATCTTTCAGGTCCCAGAAAAAAAAAATGCCTCTTTTATTTTAAACTCACCATGCACATAATTCGTTGTTCTCTGTGATCCTTTGGCAGTAATAAATAGCTGTGAAATAGCACTTGTGAAATAGCATTTATGATATTATATTGGAATTATTTAGTCACAGCTAACTGTAGTTTCCTTAAGGGCAAATACTATATCACATACATTTCTGTGACCATTCCATTTCCAGAGTGGCATAGTGACTGACATTAGTAGATTTTCAGTATACATCAAAACAAAACCTCCAGCAAGGTGAGGGAAAAGATGGAGAAGATGGAGAAGGAGGATTCTGAGCTCCCTCTGTCATATAGACACACCAAGGCAACAACTACATTTATAAACTAACTGAAAATGACCTGAAATTTGGCCAAATAGATCTTCAACAGCTAATGGTAGAGAGAAGGCCACATTGAAAAGGGTAGGAGGAATAGAGACATGGTTGGGAACCAAACCTCCAGTATGATTAACCACAGACAGGACAGACATCAGCAACATGAAGAAGCAAGGGGATCAGATCCCACACCAGGCACTACTGGCCATGGAGACCTGCATTGGGAAGATGAGTCTCTATAATGGCTGACTTTGAAACACAGTGGGGCTTAATTCCAGGAGCTTTAAGAGTCATTGGGGCTTAACTCCAAGAGCTTAAAAATCATCAGGTCTTAACTCCAGGAGAGCTGGAAGGAGATAGGAAACCAAGTCCCCAACTTGAAAGAGCCAGCACACTAAATAACTCATCCTGATACAGCACAGAAGCACCTGGGGTATATATGAGATTTATTGACTAATCTTAGAACATGTACCAGAGGGGCAGGGATCCATAGGAGATTTCTTTGGGAACAAAAGTGCTAATAGGTGCCTTTTTCTTGCCCTCCCCAAGTCCAGATAGCTGGATGTTTGTGGAAGCCAATTCTTCACTCTCCACCTACCTTGTTAGCACCACGTGTCACATCCGGGCATTCCTCGGCTCACCTGTCCCACACAACCTGCCTTAATTGGCAGGAATCCTTACAAAGCAGCTCCTGCCCTGACACCTGGCAGGCAGCCCTGACTAGGACTAGCACTACTCCAAAGTTACTCCTGCCCTGAGGGGGTGGGGAGATAACCCCATACACCACTACGCCTGTAGTTCCTGTGGCCCAGCCTCTCAAGTCCTGTCTTTTGTTGTGCCTGGAGCTGTGGCAGGAGCTAATTGAAGATAGCTAGGCTGAGTGCCAGCCCCACCCAGCAGCAAACCCATGGGGGCTGCATCTAGTACCCTTAACAGAGTGAAGAGCAAACCCTGCCCAGTGCACCCAAAGCAGGCAAACCAGTTCATTGCAGCCAGCTGGGCAGCCAGCCCTACCCAACAGCATATACACAGAAATCACAGCATGGCCACAGCAGGAGTATGCACACCCTTATCAGGAGACACCTCTGGAGTTCTTGGGCCTGTTAACCAGGGAGACTTGCACTATAGGTCACCACAGGACTTCTACACAGGCTACTACTTTCAAGCACAGGAGGCATAGCTGACCTACCCAATACATAGGAAAAAATCACAGAGAGTTAGACAAAATGAGGAGATAGAGAAGTATGTCTCAAATGAAAGAACAAGACAAAGTAACAGAAAAAGAGCTAAATGAAATTTAACCAAGGAGGTAAAAGACCTATACTCTGAAATCTATAAGATATTGATGAAATAACTGAATACAACACACACAAATGGAAAGATATACCATGCTCATGGATTGAAAGAATTAATACTATTAAAGACATGAACATCACCCCCACCCCTTGGTTTTTGGATCTTTGAATGCTCCAAAAATATCAGTTGTCCTATCCACCTAAATTCTAAACCATTTGATGAAAGAAGGACATTTTTTAAAAAAGGCATTTTTGTAACTGAAAATTTCAAGCAGGAAAATATAACTTCATGTGAAAGTTAAATGAGCCACAATTTCCTTCCCCTTCTCTATTCTGAAACTTGTAACAGTCTACTTGAGGGGATATTTCAGTTTATATACATAATTGTATGTACAGGTCACTACCTCCTACTGATCTTAGAGAAAAAGAACAATGATTTCCCACATTCAGAATTTTGCAATGTTAATCTGCATGTTATTCTGTTGCAGAGCAGAATATAACATAAAAAAAGAGATTTTCTACAGCATTCTGTGGCACCTTCAGTGACTCAATTTTGCTAGAATATAGGTACCCAACTAAATAGCTTAGCATACAACAAAGACTGGGGAGACTACTGAAGCAATGATAGCACCTAAAAGAATTTTTCTTCACTCAGAGAGACCAATGTAAATGACTGACATAAAGGAAAGCAAGAGTGAGTGAAACCTAATTATAAATACTTCTTCTGTCTAGAGATTGGAGAGATTTGGGGAAAATGCAAGTAACTAAGTGTGCATAATACTTAATTTATTAACTATATTAAATAGCTGATGTTTTAACTCATATAAAGGGTCACCCATTAGATACATTTGTGAAAAGGTGTGCATCTTAAGAACAGAAAATGTATAATGTCTTCAAATGTCCAGACACATGGGTGGGTCCATCAGTTGAGCATCTAACTCTTGATTTTGGCTCAATTCATGATCTCAGGGTCATGAGATCGAGCCCCATGTGGGGTTCTGCACTGGGTGTGGAGCCTGCTTAAGATTCTCTCTCTCCCTCTCCCTCTACCCCTATCCCCTGCTCTCTCTCTTTCAAGAAACAAAACAAAACAAAACAAAACTCCAGATACGAGAACAATTTCTAGTAACACATAACTGATTAGATCTGAAAGAGATTAAATAAAAGACATTGCTAACGTTAGCAACATTTGGTATGGTATTCCAACCAATGAACTACTCAGTCATAGACTGGTCATTTCCTCTTAACCATATTGAAACAAACTATAATTCAATTCAATTTGGTTAAGTTCAGTCTTGCAATCATAACCTGTATATCTTCCCTTCAAATTTTACACATATCATTGGTATTACTATGCATACTGACTCTTTAATGTCCTGCAATTTTATACTTATAAAATAAAACAAGAAAATCCAAGAAAGAAAAACACAGACTTTCCACTTTAAGCAAGCAGCCAAATGAAAGACATATAACCTGGGAAGCATAGCATAATTATTGCCTAAGATCAGAGATTCTTGATAAATTGACTTTCTGAATGTGCAGCAGCATAAATTGAATGAACATTGCCTTGAAAATTGAAGATTAAAATTGGACTAAAAGCTTTTCCTAGGAGCTTACACCCAGAGAAGATGCAATCATGAAGAGGTAGTAAATAGCCATCTCTTTACTTTCAGAGACTTCAATAACTTTCCTTCAGCAGCTGCAATATCATAAGGGGTGTCTTTACTGATGAATGCAAAGTTTCTTTAAATAGATTATAAAATTATCATTAAATATGTTGAAATTATACAGTAAATTGATAAGACAGATATCATATAACAATTGAAAATTTATTTTTTTTTACTTGACAAAAGAGTATATGGGGCTACACAATTTGTCACAGTAAATTTAGATTTTTCAAGAAACATAGTATAATATTTAGAAAACTAGTTTACTTAAATTAACACAAGAATGATTTCAGTTGTGTGGAAGAGTTTATTCTACCAGATTTTAGAAAATCTTATCACAAAAAAAGCTTTATAAAATCAAGTCTATGGGACAATTAGACAATGTATATCAAAAGCATTAAACATATTCATACTCTTTGACCAACTAGTACAGAAAAGATTTCCTATAAATTAATTCTAAACATATAAATTTGTACACAGTGGTTTATGTAAAATAGTGTTCATAGTTATGGATGAAACAATTCCTAGAGAAGTAGGAAATATTTTGTGTATATTTGAATTTCTACATTAAATATGTAAAGAAAGTAACCAATAAAATGTAAGTTATAATGGTTAAGGTGAACCCATTATTACCCATGGACTACTGAGGCCAAGGAAACCTTGGAATTAGAAGGAGAATACAATGAAAACTTAAATTCTCATATTTTAGAAGGACATTTAATGATATGGGAAAGTTTTCATAATATAGTTCTATGCAACTAGAAGGGTAAATATCATGTTAACAATGGTCACCTTTGAATAGTAAGAATATAAGTGATTTTTCCCTTTTTATTAATTTTTGTTTCTTCCAAGTTCATAACTGTATATTTATAACTAAGACTTCCTTAATATTTACCTTTGTGCTTCATTTACTCATCATTTCACAATATATTGACTAACCTCTTCTTGTCCTAGAAACATGATTATCTAATAAATAACCCTTGATTTTTTAAAATCTTATTTTATTTAAATTTAATTAATTGACATATAGTGGAGTATTAGTTTCAGAGGTAGAGTTCAGTGATTCATCAGTTGCATATAACACCCAGTGATCATTACATCACATGCCCTCCTTAATGCCCACAAACAAGTGAAAACATATGATAATTAAATTTGTCTGCTTGACTTATTTCACTTAGCATAACCTCCTCCAGTGCCATCCATGTTGATGTAAAAGTTGGGTATTCATCCTTTCTGATGGCTAATATTCCATTGTATATATGGACCACATCTTCTTTATTCATTCATCTCTTGAAGGGCATCTCAGTTCTTTCCACAGTTTGGCTATTGTGAACATTGCTGCTATGAACATTGGAGTGCATATGGCCCTTCTTTCACTATATCTGTGTCTTTGGGGTAAATACCCAGGACTGCAATTGCTGGGTCATAGGGTAGCTCTATTTTTAATTTCCTGAGGCACCTCCACACTGTTTTCCAAAGTGGCTGTACCAACTTGCATTCCCACCAACAGTGTAAGAGGGTTCCCCTTTCTCCACAGCCTCTCCAACATTTGTTGTCTCTTGCCTTGTCAATTTTTGCCATTATAACTGGTGTAAGTTGGTATCTCAATGTGGTTTTGATTTGAATTTCCCTGATGGCTAATGATGATGCACATTTTTTCATGTATCTGTTAGCCATTTGTATGTCTTCTTTGGAGAAATGTCTGTTCATGTCTTCTGCCCATTTTTTTGACTTGACTATTTGCTTTTTGGGTGTTGAGTTTGAGAAGTTCTTCATAGATCTTGGATAGCAGCCCTTTATCTGTAGTGTCATTTGCAAATATCTTCTCCCATTCTGTGGGCTGCCTCTTTGTTTTGTTGACTGTATCCTTTGCTGTGCAGAAGCTTTTTATCTTGATGAAGTCCCAAAAGTTCATTTTTGCTTTTGTTTCCCTAGCCTTTGGAGATGTATCTTGAAAGAATTTGCTATGGCCAATGTCGAAGAGGTTATTGCCTATGTTCTCCTCTAGGATTTTGATGGATTCCTGTCTCATATTTAGGTCTTTCATCCATTTTGAGTTTATCTTTGTGTGTGGTGTTAGAGAATGGTCAAGTTTCATTCTTCTGCATGTGGCTGTCCAATTTTCCAAGCACCATTTATTGAAGAGACTGTCTTTTTTCCATTGCATATTTTTTTTCCTGCTTTGTCGAAGATTATTTGACCATAGAGTTGAGGGTCCATATCTGGGCTCTCTATTCTGTTCCATTGGTCTATATGCCTATTTTTTGTGCCAGTACCATGCTGTCTGGGTGATCATAGCTTTGTAATATAGCTTGAAATCAGGCAACGTGAAGCTCCCAGCTTTGTTTTTCTTTTTCAACATTTCCTTGGCAATTCGGGGTCTTTTCTGATTCCATACAAATTTTAGGATTGTTTGTTCCAGCACTTTGAAAAATGATATTGAAATTTTGATCAGGATGGCATTGAAGGAATAGATTGCTCTGGGTAGCATAGACATTTTAACAATGTTTATTCTTCTGATCCATGAGCCAGAAACACAGTAGATCAGATCAATGAAACTAGAAGCTGGTTCTTTGAAAGAATTAATAAGATCAATAAACCACTGGCCAGACTTATCCAAAAGAAAAGAGGAAGGACTCAAATTAATAAAATTATGAATGAAAGGGGAGAGATCACGACTAACACCAAGGAAATAGAAACAATTATTAGGAATTATTATCAACAACCATATGCCAATAAGCTGAGCAACCTGGATGAAATGGATGCCTTCCTGGAAACCTATAAACTCCCAAGACTGAAACGGGAAGAAATTGGCAACCTGAATAGGCTAATAACCGGTAACGAGATTGAAGCAGTGATCCAAAACCTCCCAAAAAAACAAGACTCCAGGGCCTGATGGATTCCCTGGGGGATTCTACCAACCATTCAAAGAAGAAATAATACCTATTTTCCTGAAGCTGTTTCAAAAAATAGAAACAGAAGGAAAGCTTCCAGACTCATTCTATGAGGCCAGCACTACCTTAATTCCCAAACCAGGCAAAGACCCCATCAAAAAGGAGAATTTCGGACCAATATCCCTGATGAATATGGATTCCAAAATTCTCAACAAAATCCTAGCTAACAGAATCTAACAATACATTAAAAGGATCATCCACCGTGACCAAGTGGGATTTATCCCCAGGATGCTAGTGTGGATCAACATTCGCAACTCAATCAATGCAATAGAACACATTAATAAGAGGAGAGAGAAGAACCATATGGTCCTCTCAATTGATGCAGAAAAAGCATTTGACAAAATACAGCATCCTTTCCTAATTAAAACCCTTCAGAGTATAGGGACAAAGGGAATATTCCTCAAGTTCATAAAAACCATCTATGAAAAACCCACAGCAAATATCATCCTCAATGGAGAAAAGCTGAGAGCCTTTCCCTTAAGATCAAGAACACGTCAAGGATGCCCACTCTCGCCACTATTGTTCAACATAGTACTGGAAGTCCTAGCAACAGCAATCAGACAACAAAAAGAAATAAAATGTATTCAAATTGGCAAAGAAGAAGTCAAACTCTCTCTCTTCACAGATTACATGATACTTTATGTGAAAACCCAGAAGAATCCACCCCCAAATTACTAGAACACATACAGCAATTCACTAATGTGGAAGCATCCATCGCTTGATTTTGGCTCAGGTCATGCTCTCAGGGTTGTGAGATCGAGCCTTCCTTGGGCTCTGAGCTGAACATGGAGCCTGTTTTAGATTCTCTCTCTTCCTCTCCCTCTGCCCCTTCTCCCCCTCATGTGCCTGCATGCTCTCGTTCTCTCTCTAATTAAAAAATAATAAAATGACCTGATTCTTTTTTAAATTTCTTTTAAAAGACTTTTTATCTACTTTAGAGAGAGAGAAAGAGTGTGTGTGAACAGGGGGCGGGAGCAGAGGGAAAGAATATCAAGCAGACACCCCTGAGCATGGAGCCTGATGCGGGGCTCAATCCCATGACCCCAAGATCATGACCTGAGCTGAAATCAAGAGTCAGTTGCTCAAGTGATTGAGCCGACCAGGTGCCCCCAAATGGCCTTATTCTTATAAACCTTTCCTGAAACCCATGGTAGCCTTGAAAACAATAGGTACAATCATGGTGAAAACCAGCAACTTGGCAACAACTGGAGGGAATAGAATGGGTTAGATTTTCCTTCAAAGACAAATTCCCAGATAATTGTCATTTGATTTGGAGGTTCTCTAAAAGACACCACTCACAATTCTGCCTTTATTTGACTTGATTTGAAACCCAGTGTGAATAGCCTTTTTCCTGGGAGATTTTGTTGGAATACATCATCAGAGGTAGGGGCGCCTGGGTATCTAAGTCAGTTAAGCGTCTGCCTTCAGCTCAGGTCATGATCCCAGCATCCTGGGATCGAGCCCTGCATCAGGCTCTGTGCTCAGTGGGGAGCCTGCTTCTCCCTCTCCCACTGCCTGCCTGTCTACCTACCTGTGCTCTCTCTCTCCCTCTTTCAAATAAATAAATAAAATCTTTAAAAAAAAATCATCATCAGAGGTAATTGTTGAACATCTCTGCTGCCCAAGGTAGTAAATAAGAAATGGAGGAAATACTAGCCTAACCCAAAAGCTTAAAAAGATAAGTTAGGGAATAAGATGTACACAGGGATTTTTAAAAGCCCAGACATATTTCTGGGCACAAAGAAGGCTATACACATGCTTCAGGCTGTACACATTCCCAAGAAGAACTGAAGAAGGTCCTATGCTCTCACTGCAGGCTGATCTTGAGACTCTGCACAATCAGGAAGTGAAGGCTAAGGCAGAGTTGTAAACTGCCTGCCTAAGTGTTAAAAGTGTGCCCCAACACACACACATACTGTTGGTAAAGACTGGGAGACTCACTGGTTCCAGACTTTTAGGGCAATCTCTATCCAATCATTAGCTGACCACTAAGCAAACTGTTGAAACTTCAGTGGCTACAGAAAACAAACAATATATAATTTACAAAAGTAGTTTAGAAAAGACACTATCTGAAAATATTTCTCATATCAATATAGGGTCAATTCAGGTTTCCCTACTCATAATGTATATCGCTTAGATCATGAAAAGAAATTAACTTAACCTCTTGACTTCTATATGAAGTAGGAGTGCTAGGATTGAAAGAACGTATGATTTCTTCCCTTAAGAACTGATTCTAGCAGCTAAATTATGCATGAAAAGAGAGGACAGCTAATATTCCAGCAACACCACCTCCAGAACAATTTACAACCAATATATCATCCTGTACACATGCTTGTATAAATTATCCTCATTCACAGCATAACAATTATAAGTACATATAGGTTATAATGGCTGAATATGTGTTTAGTATTACTATAGCTTTATCTGTTTACATATTTTCAGAGATCTAAACAAAATATTGGCAAATATCATTCACTCTGTTTTTTTAATTTTATTATGTTAATCACCATACATAATTAGCTTTTCATGTACTGTTCCATGATTCATTGTTTGTGTATAACACCCAGTGTTCCATTCAATATGTGCCCTCTTTAATACCCATCACCAGGCTAACCCATCCCCCCACCACCCTCCTCTAGAACCCTCAGTTTGTTTCTCAGAGTCAATAGTCTCCCCCTCCAATTTCCCCCCTGTCATTTTTCCCTTCCTACTAACTTCTTTTTTTAATATATAATGTATTATTCGTTTCAGAGTACAGGCATGTTATTCAACAGTCTTACACAATTCACAGTGCTCACCATAGCACATAGCGTCCCCAATGTCTATCACCCAGCCACCCCATGCCTTCCACCCCCACCACTCCAGCAACCCTCAGTTTGTTTCCTGAGATTAAGAATTCCTCATATCATGGGGCGCCTGGGTGGCTCAGTCGTTAAGCGTCTGCCTTCGGCTCAGGTCACAATCCCAGGGTCCTGGGATCGAGCCCCGCATTGGGCTCCCTGCTCAGTGGGAGGCCTGCTTCTCCCTCTCCCACTCCCCCTGCTTGTGTTCCCTCTCTCACTGTGTCTCTCTCTGTCAAATAAATAAATAAAATCTTACAAAAAAAAATTCCTCATATCAGTGAGATCATATGATACATGTCTTTCCCTGATTGACTTATTTCGCTCAGCATAATACCCTCCAGTTCCACCCATGTTGTTGCAAATGGCAAGATCACATTCCTTTTGATGGCTGCATAATATTCCAATGTATATACATACCAATTCTTCTTTATCCATTCATCTGTCGATGGACATCTTGGCTCTTTCCATAGTTTGGCTATTGTGGACATTGCTGCAATAAACATCGGGGTGCACAAACCCCAATGTTGAGTTTGATAAGTTCTTTATAGATTTTGGATACTAGCCCTTTATCTAATATGTCATTTGCAAATATCTTCTCCCATTCTGTTGGTTGTCTTTTGGTTTTGTTGACTGTTTCCTTTGCTGTGCAAAAGCTTTTTATCTTGATGAAGTCCCAATAGTTCGTTTTTGCCCTTGCTTCCCTTGCTTTTCGCAATGTTTCTAGGAAGAAGTTGCTGCAGCTGAGGTTGAAGAGGTTGCTGCCAGTGTTCTTAAGGATTTTGATGGGACTCCTGTCTCACATTGAGGTCTTTCAACCATTTTGAGTCTATTTTTGTGTGTAGTGTAAGGAAACTGTCCAGTTTCATTCTTCTGCATATGGCTGTCCAATTTTCCCAGAAACATTTGTTGAAGAGACTGTCTTTTTTCCATTGGACATTCTTTCCTGCTTTGTCGAAGATTAGTTGACCATAGAATTGAGGGTCCATTTCTGGGCTCTCTATTCTGTTCCATTGACCTATGTGTCTGTTTTTGTGCCAGTACCATACTGTCTGGTTGATTACAGCTTTCTAATAGAACTTGAAGTACGGAATTGTGATGCCACCAGCTTTACTTTTCTTTTTCAACATTCCTCTGGCTATTCGAGGTCTTTTCTGGTTCCATACAAATTTTAGGATTATTTGTTCCATTTCTTTGAAAAGAGTGGATGGTATTTTGATAGGGATTGCATTGAATGTGTAGATTGCTCTAGGTAGCACTGACATCTTCACAATATTTGTTCTTCCAATCCATGAGCAAGGAATTTTTTTTCCATTTCTTTGTGTCTTCCTCAATTTCTTTCATGAGTATTCTATAGTTTTCTGAGTAGAGATTCTTTGCCTCTTTGGTTAGATTTATTCCTAGGTATCTAATGGTTTTGGGTGCAGTTGTAAATGGGATGGGCTCCTTATTTTGTCTTTCTTCTGTCTTGTTGTTGGTGTATATAAATGCATCTGATTTCTGTGCATTGATTTTATATCCTGCCACTTTACTGAATTTCTGTATGAGTTCTAGCAGTTTTGGGGTGGAGTCTTTGGGGTTTTCCACATAAAGTATCATATCACCTGCAAAGAGTGAGAGTTTGACTTCTTTGCCGATTTGGATGCCCTTTATTTTTTTTGTTGTCTGATTGCTGTGGCTAGGACTTCTAGCACTATGTTGAATAGCAGTGGTGATAGTGAACATCTCTGCCATGTTCCTGACCTTGTAGAAAAACTCACTTTTTCCCATTTGAGAATGATATTCACTGTGGGTTTTTCACAGATGGTTTTTATGATATTGAGGTATGTGCACTCTATCCCTATACTCTGAAGAGTTTGATCAAGAAAGGATGCTGTACTTTGTCAAATGCTTTTTCTGTATCTATTGAGAGGATTATATGGTTCTTGTTCTTTCTTTTATTAATGTATTGTATCATATTGATTGATTTGTGGATGTTGAACCAAACTTGCAGCCCAGGGATAAATCCCACTTGGTCGTGGAGAATAATCCTTTTAATGTACTGTTCTATCCTATTGGCTAGTACTTTGGTGAGAATTTTTGCATCCATGTTCATCAGTGATATTGGTCTGTAATTCTCCTTTTTGATGGGGTCTTTGTCTGGTTTTGGGATCAAGGTAATGGTGGCTTTATAAAACGAGTTTGGACGTTTTCCTTCCATTTCTATTTTTTGGAACAGTTTCAGAAGAATAGGTTTTAATTCTTTTTTAAATGTTTGGTAGAATTCCCCTGGGAAGCCATGTGGCTCTGGGCTCTTGTATGTTGGGAGATTTTTTATTACTGCTTCAAATTCCTTAGTGGTTATAGGTCTGTTCAGGTTTTCTATTTCTTCCTGGTTCAGTTTTGGTAGTTGATACATCTCTAGGAATGCATCCATTTCTTCCAGATTATCTAATTTGCTGCCATATAGTTGTCATAATATGTTCTTATAATTGTTTGTATTTCTTTGGTGTTAGTTGTGATCTCTCCTCTTTCATTCATGATTTTATTTATTTGGGTCCTTTCTCTTTTCTTTTTGATAATTCTGGCCAGGGGTTTATCAATCTTATTCATTCTTTCAAAGAACCACCTCATAGTGTTGTTGATATCTTCTATTGTTCTTTTGGTTTCTATTCCATTGATTTTTGCTCTGATCTTTATTATTTCTCTTCTCCTGCTGTACTTAGGCTTTATTTGTTGTTCTTTCTCCAGCTTCTTTAGGTGAAAGGTTAGGTTGTGTATTTGAGACCTTTTTTGTTTCTTGAGGAAGGCTTGTATTGCTATACATGTTCCTCTTAGGACTGCCTTTGCTGAATCCTAAAGATTTTGAACAGTTGTCTTTTCATTTTCATTTGTTTCCATTATTTTTTAAAATTCTTCTTTAATTTCCTGGTTGACCCATTCATTCTTTAGTAGGATGCTCTTTAGCCTCTATGTATTTGAGTTCTTTCCGACTTTCCTCTTGTGATTGAGTTCTAGTTTCAAAGCATTGTGGTCTGAAAATAGGCAGGGAATGATCCCAGTCTTTTGGTACCAGTTGAGACCTGATTTGTTACCTAGGATGTGATCTATTCTGGAGAATGTTCCATGGACACTAGAGAAGAATGTGTATTCTGTTGCTTTGGGATGGAATGTTCTGAATATATGTGTGAAGTCCGTCTCTCCAGTGTGTCATTTAAAGTATTTATTTCCTTTTGATCTTTTGCTTAGATGATCTGTCCATTTCAGTGAGGTGGGTGTTAAAGGCCCTTACTATTATTGTATTGTTGTCGATGTGTTTCTTTGATTTTGTTATTAATTGTCTTATATAATTGGCTGCTCTGATGTTAGGGGTATAGATATTTACAATTGTTAGATCTTCTTGCTGGATAGACCCTTTAAGCAGGATATAGTGTCCTTCCTCATCTCCTATTATAGTCTTTGGTTTAAAATCTAATTTGTCTGATATAAGGATTGCCACCCCAGCTTTCTTTTGGTGTTCATTAGCATGGTAAATGGTTTTCCACCCCCTCACTTTCAATCTGGAGGTGTCTTTGTGTCTAAAATGAGTCTCTTGCAGACAGCATATTGATGGGTCTTGTTTTTTTTTTTTTTATCCAAGCTGATAGCCTGTGTCTTTTGATTGGGGCATTTAACCCATTTACATTCAGGGTAACTATTGAAAGATATGAATTTAGTGCCATTGTATTGCCTGTAAAGTGACTGTTACTGCTTACTGTCTCTGTTCCTTTCTGGTCTATGTTGCTTTTAGGCTCTCTCTTTGCTTAGAAGACCCCTGTCAATATCTCTTGTAGAGCTGGTTTTGTGTTTGCAAATTCCTTTAGTTTTTGTTTGTCCTGGAAGCTTTTTATCTCTCCTTCTATTCTCAGTGACAGCCTAGCTGGATATAGTATTCTTGGCTGCATATTTTTCTCATTTAGTGCTCTGAATATATCCTGCCAGTCCTTTCTGGCCTGCCAGGTCTCTGTGGATAGGTCTGTTGCCAGTCTAATGTTTCTACCATTGTAGGTTATAGATCTCTTATCCTGAGCTGCTTTCAGGATTTTCTCTTTGTCTCTGAGACTCCTAAGTTTTATTATTAGATATTGGGGTGTTGAACTATTTTTATTGATTTTGAGGGGGGTTCTCTGTGCCTCCTGGATTTTGATGCCTGTTTCCTTCCCCAAGTTAGGGAAGTTCTCTGCTATAATTTGCTCCCATATACCTTCTGCCCCTCTCTTTCTTTCTTCTTCTGGGATCCCAATTATTCTAATATTGTTTAGTCTTATGGTATTGCTTTTCTCTCAAATTCTACCCTCATGATCCAGTAGTTGTTTATCTCTCTTTTTCTCAGCTTCTTTATTTTCCATCAGTTGGTCTTCTATATCACTAATTCTCTCTTCTGCCTCTTTTATCCTAGAAGTCAGAACCTCCATTTTTGACTGCACCTCATTAATAGCCTTTTGATTTCAACTTGGTTAGATTTTAGTTCTTTTATTTCTCCAGAAAAGGTTTCTCTAATATCTTCCATGCTTTTTTTCAAGCCCAGCTAGTATCTTTATAACCATTATTCTGAACTCTAGTTCTGACATCTTCCTAATGTCCATATTGATTAGGTCCCTGGCAGTCAGTTCTGCCTCTTATTCTTTTTTTTTGAGGTGATTTTTTTCTGTCTTGTCATTTTGTCCAGAGGAGAAATGAGAGAACAAAATGCTAACAGGGTAACAACAACCCCAGAAAAATATACACTAAACAAATCAGAAGAATCCTGAATCCGGAGGAAAAGAAAGGGAAAAAAAGAAAAAAGAAAAAGAAAAAGAAAAAGAAAAAAGAGTATGATCAAATATGATCAGGCTGGTGCATAGATCAGTGCCACATACTAGATTTTGGGTGTATTTTGGTCTGTTAGAAGAAACTGCCTCCCAAAATTTTAAAGAAAGAAAAGCTTATATATGTACAAAAATAAGGGTAGATACGAGGAAGGGATGGAATATGACTGTAAAGATGAAAATTATAAAAGATTTTATAAAAGGAATTGATAAGATAAGAAGTTGGTTGAAAAAAGAAAGAAGAGAAATTAAAAAAAAAAAATAAGGGAGAGAATGTGATCAGGCAGGAGACTAGGACAAAGCCGTACACTAGAGATTTAGGGTATATTTTGGTCTTTTAGAATAAACTGTATCTCACAATTTTAGAGAGAACAACTTATATATATATACCAAAAATAAGGTTAACTACTATGAAGGGATAGAATATGACTCTAAAAATGAAAATTAAAAAAGATTTTTTAAAAAGGGATTAAGGTGCATATGGCCCTTCTTTTCATTACATCTGTGTCTTTGGGGTAAATACCCAGTAGTGCAATTTCTGGGTCATAGGGTAGCTCTATTTTTAAATTTTTGAGGAACCATATGCACCCCAATGTTCATAGCAGCAATGTCCACAATAGCCAAACTGTGGATAGAGCTGAGATGCCCTTCAACAGATGAATGGATAAAGAAGATGTGATACATATATACAATGGAATATTACTCAGTCATCAGAAAGGATGAATACCCAACTTTTACATCAACATGGATGGGACTGGAGGAGATTATGTTAAGTGAAATAAGTCAAGCAGAGAAAGTCAATTATCATATGGTTTCACTTATTTGTGGAACATAAGGAATAGCATGGAGGACATTAGGAGAAGGAAGAGGAAAATGGGGGGGGGACCTGGAGGGAGAGATGAACCATGAGAGAGTATGGACTCTGAGAAACAAACAGGGTTTTAGAGGGGAGGGGGGAGGGGGGATTTGTTAGCCCAATGATGGGAATTAAGGAGGGCACGTACTGCATAAAGCACTGGGTGTTATACAAAAACAATGGATCGTGGATCACCACATCAAAAACCAATGATGTATTGTATGGTGACTAACATAACATAAGAAAATTTAAGAAAAAGAAAAAAAAAAGAAAAAGAAAAAAGGGATTGATAAGATGGTGGTTGAAAAAGGGAAAAAGAAAAATTCAAAAAAAAAAAGGGGGGGGGAAGCCATGAATTCTATGTGCTATATTCTCTTAGTGCTGGCATTCTGCCATTCTCATTGAGTGGTAAACTTGGTCTTGGCTGGCTGTTCTTGCTGATCTTCTGGGGGAGGTGCCTGTTGCCGTGGTTCTCAAATGTCTTTGCCTGAGGAGGAATTGCCCCACACTTGCTGGGCTAAGTAATCTGCTCAGGTTTGCTCTTGGGAGCTTTTGCTCCCTGCAAGCTTTCTGTACAGCTTTGGAGGATGAGAGTGAAAATGGTGGCCTTCCAATCTCTGCCCCAGTGGAACCGAGAACTCGGGGCCCCACGCCTCAGTGAGCCCCCAGATTAAAGCAGTCAATCACTCCTCTCTCCCTGGTCTCTGGCTGCACTCTGTGTCCACCTGGTCTGTGACCAAGCATTTCTAACTCTGGCACATGACCCTGTGTGGAGTCTCCAAACCCAGCAGATTCCTGTGGTGCACTCCCGTGCAGCTCCTCAAGGGGGAGGAAGAGGAGTCTCCCTGGATCTGCCACTTGTTGGGTCCCTGCTGGAAAAGCAGTGGCCTGACTCTGCTGTGGATCATGGTTTATGGCAACCCCGAGCTGAGAGCCCACTTCCCGGCTCTGTCTTTGCAGCCGGCTTCCCTGCTCTGATACGTGGGAGCTCTGCCTCACTCAGGCACCCTCAGTCTTTCTGTGACCCTGAGGATCCTGAGACCACACTGTCCCAGTGAGGGTTCCACCCCCCACTTAGCCACTGGAGCGATGTCCCTCAGCAGAGCTGACTTCTAAAAGTTCTGATTTTGTGCTCTGCTACTCTATCACTTGCCAGTAGTGGCTGATGGAGGCTCCCTCCCCCCATCTATCTTCCTGAATATCGCCTCAGATTCACTTTTCTACATGTCCTACCATCCAAAAAGTGGTCTCTTTTCTGTTCAGAGAGTTGCTGCTATTCTTTTCTTCAATCTCCTGTTGAGTTCAAATGGTTTGATCCCTATATAGCTGAGTTCCTGGGACCAGACAAAATTTAGGTCTCCTACTCCTCTGCCATCTTGCTCCTCCCCCCTCATTCACTCTTTTTAAGTGTGTTTTTTCATCTCCAAAACCATCTCCAAGATTCTGTTTAAAAGGACCATGTCTTAAACTTCATTTTTAGTTTGATTCTCCCATGGCATTTAGTATATTACTAACACATAACATTAAATAAAACTTAATTGGTGATTAATTTTATAATCTTCTTGTAAGAGTAGAATGAGTCAAGATAGTTTTATTGTATGGATATAACAGGGAATCTTATGGACATCCAAGGATTGAACCAAAATGCTATTTGGCCAGGTGGGAATGAAACTGGAAGATCAGGAACTGAAACTACTTTTCTTATCTCTCATGATTCATATATTCCCTCATCTCTATTTCTATCTGTGCATATGCTTCATTCTCCTATTTTTCTTCACAGACTTATTTTCTCTTTTTACTCATGGATCTCTAATCTTCCATATTTCCAGCCTCACTATGGTAATTAGACTTGTTCTGGAGTTGACTCTGGCCAAAATTTCATATGATCTTTTTCTTTAAGCACACTTTGCTTAATTGTTTTATTCTCAGTGCTTCAATTCTAAATTCTAAGGCAAAGTTCTCATTATCTTGGGTACCAAGATTTTACTGCTTTGAAAAAGAATATCAGAAATTAATTAAGATTACTTAAATAGGCTAAAGAGATAATTTTACTCTGAGAGTAATTAGGAACAAAACTGAGATTAAACAAGAGCCAGTGACTTTGAGTTGTAGCTCTCTAATCTCTAAGTGGCATTTTTGTCCCCTTGTCTCAGGTCCAAGTTTTATATATATATATTTATGAAAGAAATGAAATGTGGGAAGGGAAAGGAGAGGAGGGGAGAGGAGGGGAAAGGAGAGGGAGAAAGAGAGTGATAGAATATTAGATACCTTGGGCCAGGTGTCCATCTCTAATCCAATCAGCTAATGGACATTTAACAGTGGAACAAGTACTCAGAGAAGGGTTTTGTTTAATATGTTAATATATTTGCTATATATAAAATATTATATACACACAAATCTTGATTAAGTCAAGTAACTTTTACAGTCATTGCATTTTAGAGTCAAAGGAGGACTTCTTCATTCCTTCAAAATAGAAAACGTACTAGTGATGTTACATGACTTGCCTAAAGTCATGTAGTTGTTAATAGTCACAACTATGACTAGAATACAGGCTATCTGACTCCTGATCAATTATTCTTTACAATGTAGCTCACTATAGTAAAATAAACTTGAATGGTCAATGTGCATTAACAAAATATTTTGAGAGAAATGCAACACTATTATTTCAAATAAACACAATAACATAGATGAGCCTATAGCAATATCACATAGATATTTCCTAGGAAACTCCCTTTAATGTGCAGATAAAAATTCATTATGAGAGGTACACAAAGTTTTGATTGAAAATAAGTACTTCAAAAAATTTCCAAAGAAACACTTTACTAAGCAGTATAAATAATCACTTTCTAATCTTTGTTACTGTATTCATTTTCTTAGAAAATCTTTTTATTTTCCCATATATAAAGAGAAAGTAACCTTCTGCAGAATCTGTATAAATGGTTGCAAATGTGAAGATCCAAGTTAATAAATATTAACTGTTGATCTGATAAGATATTGTGACACAATGCAACTCCAAAAATATGAAAAGCAAATGGATTGATATGCTACAAACACAGGCTGTTATCTATATATAAACAATAAAATAATAATGTACCAGGGAGCAACATGCAGTTAAAATAAGCATAAAGCAGATGTGCAATAAGTAAGCATCAATAGCATTGAGACTATAATGTTGATATATTTACATTTCCAATAAATTATGCCCTCAAATATTCCGTTGTTTTGCATGTAACCAGCATTCCTTGCAAGTAGAAAATAGGACTTTCTTTCATTTTGGCATCTTCTCTCCTTCTGTAGGGATCATGTTAATAATTTCAGAAATCTTTCTAATAATATAGCTTGACTATAAAGTTTATTTTCAGACAACTATTTTGTTCATACCAAGATTCTCACCTGTGACCTAACAATATAATCAACAAACAGTTTAAGTCTCACAATGATATGACAAGGAATTGCACATAGAGCCTCTTACCATTTCCCTTTCTTCATCATTGGAAGCAATGGTTGAGGAACAGAACTCAAATCAGCTTAGTAGGGAACCTATAGGAGTCTTCTTCTTCTACTATAATCAGTCAGCTCACACTATGGCAAGGGCACAAAGCACCTTTGTTATCAAGAATAAAATGAGGGTCACCTGGGTGGCTCAGTCAGTTAAGCAGTTAAGCATCTGAATCTTGATTTCAGCTCAGGTCATGATCTAAGGGTTATGAGATGGAGCCCTGTGTCAGGCTTCATGCTCAGCACAGAGTCTGCTTGATCATCTCCCTCTGCTCCTCCCCCTGTGCTTGTCCTCACACTCTCCCTTTCTTTCAAATAAATAAATAAAATCTTTTTTAAAAAATGACAAAATGAGAGACAGAAAGATGCTCCCTCATCCACCACCCAATGACACCATGGACTGACCTCACCTTTGATTTATAAGTATTATGAAAATATTATTTATATATGAGAATTATTATGTATGAAAATTATAAAATGGGATATTCTTAAAATAAGGACATAAGTTTATCTCTGTTAACAACTAATATGGGAGAAAAGGATACTATATTTACCAGTGTTATAAAGTTGAAGCATAAGATGAAGGGTGGATGGAGATAGTGCCCAGAGGAAAGTTATTTGAATTGTCAAATAAGAGTCAGCATATGTAAAGGCGGGAGAACCAGGCTGTTCAGAACATGGATTAGGAGGGCTTAAAGGGCAGATGGGGAGGATAGGATCCTCATTAAAATTGGAGATTCCCAACTGGGACAAATAGTGCATGTATCAATAACATATTTCATGGGTTTATACATAGATAATGCCTTTGAACAAGCTGTTCCAAAATGGGATTGTTCCATGAGAGTTATACTTAGTCCTTACTTATCTACCAATCCCTTCAAAAGTTGTGCAGAAATGTTCCACATAGGAGTCTCCTACTCTCACTGGTGTCAAGCAAACCAGCACCAATTTGTTCTACCCACCCCTCTCACCCTCCCTCCCTCTGTCCCTCCCCCTCTCCCTTTCTTTATCTTCCTTCTCTTCCATTCTCCTCTTTTTTGTTTATTTGTTGGTTTGTTTGTTTGTTTTAACTTCCACATGGGGCAGGGAAACAAAAAAGCCACTTGGAGATTAGAGAGCTACAATTCAAAGTCACTGCCTCTTCTTTTTCTCTAGTTTTGTTCTTAATTACTCTCAGAGTAAAATTTTCTACCCTGGGCTACCTAAATAATAGTTAATATCCTGCCATTCTATTCTAAAGCAGTAAAATTAGAGACTGTTATAGATTCTTCCATAATAAAATAGAAACAATATAGTATTCAGAGGTGGTGGTCCACTGTTTATTTGGGGAGAAAAATTGACAATATTTGGAAAGTTTAACTTTTCATACTTGTATACTAACAAATGTAAACTAATACAGCTGAAAGGAAATGCAAATACAAGGGCTTAAGAGTCTAAAATACAAAGAATTGAACATGGTGGTAGTGGGGAATAAAGGAGAGAGGCAGCAATAAGTCAATGCTAATCAGGCAATTATTCATAGAGAGGTTTGAGTCCAGATTTGGACTTGCAAGGGAGAGTGTGTCTTTATTCAGAAACAGAGATGAGCAAGCCTGGAGGATTCCTCTTTCTTTCTTTCTTTTCTTTTTTTTTTTTTTTACCTCTTACTTTTCATTGAATTAACTGGTTTTTTTCAGGATCTACAAGATTTTTCTTAAAATTCCTGGACACCTGCTTTTCTTAAGTTTGTTTCTGAAGCTTTGGTCTGGGTATATTCCAGATTAACTTGATCTAGCAGTCCCTTGTTATTGATTGAGTTGTTTTTCAATCTGACCCCTATGAACTCCAGAGAGAGAGAGAGTCAAATAAGAGTATGAGCTTCTTCTCTGATAAGCCATTCTTTTATACTTTGCAAACCAGGTAATGGCCCTGCAGTAGGTCTATGAAGAAGATAATTCTCACTCCTCAGGTCTTTCTTTGTTTAGTCTTCCTTCCATCCTCTCCCTCCACATGCACACTTTTCTCCTAGAAGCCAAAGGCAGATAACAGTTTTCTTTCTTTTTATGAATATTCTTTTCCTGTTTTATATCAGAGAGAAGAACAAAGCACTAGAAAATCTGATATTTAACACATTCCTGGACTAAAACAACAACAACAACAACAAAAATAAAATAAAAACCTCCATTTAATCCTTACACAGCAAGGCAGAATTTTTTTTTCACTTCTTATAAGAACCTGAGCTTTGATATTCCTCTGACAGGCTAGCCCTAAAGGCATTAACTCAACAAATGTCAAAAAAAGAGACTGGGATCAGAAGTAAAACACCTACCTGGGACTCATGTCTCCTTTCTTTGTGAAGTTTTTGCTTTACAGAGCTATTACTCAACTCAGCTACAGAAAAAAGTTTTTGTTGCAAACTGATCTAAGCCAATTTGATCATGCACAACTCTTAGGTTCTTTTCTTTAGGTAAGGGTTGTCATAAAGAAGTTTGAGGTGAGTGAGGTTTACTTACTTTCTTCAAACCTCACTACCAGGTTATAATGGAAGCCAGTATGAGATCAAATTCGGCCACATATATATTAATTAAACATTCCTTATCAAGCAGGGAGAAACTGATCATAAATCTGTTCTGTAAGCTCTGTAAAGGCTTAGCTCTCTATCATTTTAGGTGCTCTTACCACTACCTTGCATGAAAGGAAACTGAAGGTAGATACAACACTCACTATTCCAGAGGTATAAGGTTTTGTCTATAGTCGACATAGGCAACAAGATATTCTCTAGAACCTAGAACAGTGGCTCAAATGGGGAGCCAAAGGAATGCCTCACTGGATTCTAAAACACTCATCAGATCTGAAGAAAAATGCTAAAATATTTTAGCCAATATTTATAGCTGTATCTTGAATACCTTTCATTTCTCTAGCAAGAGCCCATTTCTAATAATCCATCATGGTAATTAACAAACAATGAATTTCACTAATAGAGGACTATTTCTGACATTCTGTATGATAACTAGCAAAAGCCTCAGGTGTTGACAGAAATAGAATAACAGAAGCACTTGAAAAATCTGGCTCTGGAGTCTACCCTTTCTGAGAGAAGCTACTTGACAACCCATGGAGTGTGGATTAGCCCTGCCTTAATCTGATCATTGTAGATTTTTAATTTGAAAATCAATTGCCCCCCCCAAATTAAAGTATAACCTGGGTAACATATACATAATATCACACTATCTATGATGAGGTATTTTAACATGTTATAAAAATCACAGCATTTAGATGCTGTAAGAATAGCATACTAAGTTAAAAACTAAAATGTTACCTTCTTTGAAAGGAAAAGGATTTTCTTGATTGTTTAGAGGATGATCTGAGAGCTCAATCTGAGTGGGACTGGAGTAATGAACCTTAAGACCTTTTCAACCCTATAGTTCTAATGTAAAATCATTGCCCTTAACTATATTGAGAGCTATGTTATCAGAAACTTTGCAGTGGCTCTAAGGAAATAGGACCACAAATATTTCCTCAAAGGCAGCTCTCCCACTACACTTTCAGTAGGGTAAATTTGACTTTTTATTCTAGTGTCAGGGGTAAGTGTATATATATATATGTTGTGCAAAAGATTTTGGGGTTCTAGTTGTTGTTTGGTCATCTTTGGCATTTGATAAGTCTCTATATTATCAGTGAGTTTAGAGTTACAAATTCAGCCACATTTTGTTTTACTAACAATGCTCAAAAGTTAATGGAGACACCATAGACTTCTTCCTCATTTGCTCTGCAGGTCAGTGGTAGGTGCAGTCTTCATTGTGTTCACAGGACATTATTTAAATTGTCTTATCAGAGCCTAGTGCACATTGTAGTGGCAAGTGCAACTCCTTGCTGGTTCCTCCTTTTGTTGTTCCCTTCCTTTGACCACTAATCCTACCATCACCAACAGAACAGACATACACAACTTAATTTGGTACTGCACTGCAGTTAAATTTCAAACACAAAACCAGTTTCTTAGCTGAAGTCTATGGCAGACAGTTTCACTCTAAAGCTAGTAACAGTGATAACTATAAAAGTGGAAGTTTGTAACTTGGCTCAGCAAGTACTTTATTGTCCCTCCCTCTTTCCTACCTACCAAACCCAGAAAATCACAGACAGATATGAAGGGAGAAATCTATGGTTATTTTATCAACTCTCCACTGGCTCACTTACTGTTGAAGATAAAGGTGTCATCTACACAGGACAGAAAAGTTCCAACCAACTGTCTTGATATGTAGTCAGATAGAACTCCAATGCAAAAGCAATCCTTAAAATTATTCTAAGTGGTTTACTAGAAACTTTTATCCATTCAATTAGATATATACATAATCAGAATCTACAATATTTCCCAACTGTCAGACTCTCTGTCCAGGGAAAGGCCCTTACCTTCCTCTTTGCTCCCAGAGATAGTCTGCCCAGATTCTCAGTGTCTTGAGTCTTTGCCATGGCACAAGGTTCTTAGTATTTCTGATAATTTCCCTCTAAGAACTATCTCCATCCTTAATGTAAATGTAGCAATTTTGCTAGTGTCTTCTATTAGCAAATTTTATCTATATCCATCTATAACTTTATATGTCTCCATATGTTGCTGCTAAAAGAAATCTTTCTAATTTATAACATTATCATACAGAAATATATAGCCATTAAGAGTATTTTTACATCATTCTTTTTTTTCACATCATTCTTAAATGAAGGTGGAGTTATTACAAATGTTATACACATAAAGAATGGAGTCTTCAATGAATAAGGGTTGTCTCTCAAATCTCTAACATAAAAATTTTAAACTTTTAAAGAGATTTAAAACAGTTACTGAAAGCTGAAAGTCAGGGCAAATCCCCGCTCTGTCGCTTGATAAGGGGAAAATACTCTCAAATAAGTCCACTCCCCTTTCAATACACTCGAGCACCTCATCTGGCTGTCTGACTCCAAAATGAGCCTTGATTTGTCCTCTGGCAGCTCTGTAGTGACTGATGACAGCAAGTACAGTCTAGTTTCCAGGGTTGCTGGATTCCCTTGAAAGCCATCCAGAAGGAAGCCACCTATGGGCCGCTTGGCAATCTCCCATGCTGACCTCAGCCCCTCCTCCATCACCTCTCCATCTCCAATCACTCCAATGTTGGTACTTTTTGAAGGACGTCTGATTCTTCCTGTAGCTGTAGATGATTACCCAGGAATAGAAGCAATTGATCAACAGGCTTTCTGGCTCTTTTAGTGGAAGTTGCTTGCACAGTGCCTCTCCAAGAGACACTGGAATCAGTCTGGCTGAAGGGCCTGCTGAATTGCCATGAACTTGGAAGCAGCCATCTCCACTTATCCCCCAATACCCCACACAGACACAGACTTGTTTTTTACATAACCAAGTGGGCAGGGGCTGATGGGATCATGCAGGGAACAGTACAAGAGTGATTCTAGCATGCCTATAAACTTTCCAATTCCTTCCTTATATTGTGCCAAGGCTTCATGTTGTTCTGCCAATGAGGACAGTATAAGGTGAGCCATGGCAGGAACTTCATGGAGACTATGCAGTGTCTGATGGGTCAGGTGTGGGGCAGAGCTGGTCTTTGTGTACAGAAGGCAGGTTGGAATGTCCATGGTGTGGTCCCCTGTTTTGCCCAGGGTTTTTATTTTTCCTAGGCAACAGCCATTAACTAACTACCTTGGTAAGACTCAGCTTCATTCTAAGATATTCTTCTAGGTCCTGCACACCTCCCAACTTGTTTTGTCCTTGAGACCCCTCAAACTCCTCATAGTTCTCTAAGCTCACATCTTCACGGAATGTGGGGCTCACACATTGCCCCTATGATCAGTTGGCCCAGGGCACACGCCTTCATTTGACCACATGATCTATGTGTAACTAGTCTCTCTCTTTTTTTTTATTCTTATGTTAATCCCCATACATTACATCATTAGTTTTAGATGAAGTGTTCCATGATTCATTGTTTGTGCACAACACCCAGTGCTCCATGCAGAATGTGCCCTCCTCAATACCCACCACCAGGCTAACCCATCCTCCCACCCCCCTCCCCTCTAGAACCTTGTTTGTTTTTCAAAGTCCATCGTCTCTCATGGTTCGTCTACCCCTCCTATTTCCCCCGCTTCATTCTTCCCCTCCCGCTACCACCTTCTTCTTCTTCTTCTTCTTCTTCTTCTTCTTCTTCTTCTTCTTCTTCTTCTTCTTCTTCTTTTTTTTCTTAACATATATGTGTAACTTGTCTCTTGAGAGCCCATGCAATTACCTGTTACAAGCCAAAAGTTTGCCTAGATGCTTTTGTCTGGTCGTACAGATCCACTGTGGTCTGTCTTTCAGGCTCATTAATAGTTTAACCACATACTAACTGTAGCCCCATCACTTGGAGAGATTCATTCACCATGTATTCACTTGGATAGAGCCTTGGCCAGGGAATTGGAAGATTGGGTTTCAATTCTGCTCAGCTGTGACACCTGGGCAAATCACTTAACCTCTCCATGCCTATTTCCTCCTGAACAAAAAAGGACAGGCATGGTGGGTAGGACTACATGAACTTCCAAGATCCTATCTAGCTGTAATGTTGGAGGAACAAAAAGTTTTAGATTACAGTCATAGCCTTCTTGTATCCTTGTTTACTGATCACTACTGGCCTGGTGATAAATGCAGTGGTGCCAAGAATCAGGCAACAGTAGAGATATTTGAGAACCTAGAAAGAGGTGTGGCCTGTGAATTTTGAAGTGGTTGGTGAATTGGCATCAGCGGATCCTGAGGCTGGAAAGACCTTCCTGGATCTTCTCTGATTCTGAGTTTTTCTGCTCTCACCAAAGGAGTGACATTCGTGTTGATGGTGTGACAGGTGATTTTTATTTTCTTTGGGCTTTTCTATATTTGTCAGGTTTTCTGTAAGAATACATACACACATACATTTTGTAAAAACAACCAACAGAACAACAACAAAAAAGCCTTTGTTTTTGAAGGAGTGTGGGATATATTTGTTTTACATTCTTAGGCTGTATTTTGCTATTCGTTCATTTCAGTGGGCATTACTGAATATTATTTTTAATTATTATGTGGTTACTATATTTTTATGTATTAAGTATCCATATGTTTTTCTTTTATCAATGGTTTAGGAATGTCCAGGACATTCCTATAATCTCTCCTCCATGAATAGCAAGGGGAGTTATGAAAGAGTTTCTGCTCTCAAGGATCTGCTTGCTTTGAAATATATTGGATTAGACTTGTTCATATGTTTATATTCCTGTTCAATGCCAAATCCACTGTTGGAGGAGTATTAATATCTCAGAATCCATATAAAATTTATGAGTTTTATTTATGTTCAAAACACCAAATATTCTGCTCAGCATTGTTCATTTTTCTGGGTCTTTTTCTTATTAACACATTTGAAAAAATGTTTTTTTTTCCTTTAATGTAAGTCTATTGAAGTCAATAACCAATAAACATTTTTAATTAAAAAATAAAAAATAGAAAAACAAAACAGTTACTGAATCTGGACATGCTTTATTCTTATGGAAGGACAAGTTAATACTACTTCTTCTATCAACCTCAAGTATTTTTTATTCATTTCTTTTCCTATCATTCCTTCCCTCCTATCTCCTCAGACTAAAAGTGTAAGACTGCCAGTTCTCCAGTATATTTATAATCATGAGAAAATGATAGCAGAAAATGGGCCACAGTAACTCCTTGGAAGATTACCAAAAATCCAGGACTTGCCTCCAAGGCATGTTTTGAAAGACATGAAAATTCTAAATTAGTAACCCCTTTTATAATAATTTACAATACTCAATAAAAAATGCTATGCAGGACTTATTATCACCATTGTATGGACACAGGTAGACTAAGAACTTGAAGAGGTTGCATAATATAGTTCTATCTCATCTCAAAAGCAGGTGTCCTTTTTCTGTCATACCTTACTGCCTCTAATCTCTTGCCCTTTCACAGCACTCTGCATTTCCCATTTTTGGTAAAGCCAACTTCCAGGAGCTCAGCTTACTTTCTCTGAGCTCCCATAACAATGCCTTAGGTACCTCCTACCAGATATGTTACCACTCTCTATTTCATTATGTTTATTACCTGAGAGTGTCCCTCATTATACTGTGAACTCCTCAAGACCAGCAACTATGAGTCATCTCTTTGCATCTAAATTTCACATAGTTTTCAGCACATACCAGGAAATGCTTCATAAATGCTTTGAATTAATGAGTAATCACTGGGAGATTTTGAGAGGAAGAAATAAATTTTAAACTTAGCCATTAATAGCTGCATAACTTGGGCGCCTGCATGGCTCAGTTGGTTAAGCGACTGCCTTCGGCTCAGGCCATGATCCTGGAGTCCCTGGATCGAGTCCCACATCGGGCTCCCTGCTCGGCAGGGAGCCTGCTTCTCCCTCTGACCCTCCCCCCTTTCATGTGCTCTCTCTCTCTCATTCTCTCTGTCTCAAATAAATAAATAAAATCTCTAAAAAAAATAGCTGCATAACTCAACAATTTTAATTTAAATAAAGAGGAATATCAAATAGTTGGCCAAAGGTAATGTCCAACAGAAAGAAGCATCTTTTGAATTCCTATTTTGTGGTTCAAGGAAGAAAATCATAAAAATATCTAAAGTAATCAGTACTATTTCACAGTGTTAAGAAAGATAAACTCTTAAGATTTTCCTCTGAACATCTTAGCTTCTTGATTGTTTCAAGAAGATTGCTGCTGACCTGGGCCAGTTTCATATGTAGATAAATAAGGCAATGTCTACATGGTGTGATTTTAAGAATGCCAGGAAAGACACCCATGTTTAAAAATCTCTCCCTATTTGATGTCTCATAGTACTTGGAATTCAGAATTTTGCAATCATCATTACTTTTAATTAAGGCTCTGAAAGCCCCAGCCAAAATGCACACATGCTATGTAGGAAAGTAAACACAAAAAGTCATTGTCAGTCATTGACATTTGTACCTCTTCTTTTAGTTTCTCAAGAAGCTGTTGCCCAGTAATTCAGAGTCAAGACCCAGGTGAATGGGGTTCTGATGAATTGGGTAGAGTTGGATTGAGGATAAGTGAAAGAAAAGACCAATTCTACAGTAGAGACATCAGTATGAACTCTATGAGTATCACTGGAGGGGAGTGGGCCAAAGAAGAGAACAGGAAACCAAAAGGAAAAAAAAAAGAGAGAGATAATCTAAATTAGAAACTTGAAAATTTTACCAAGGACCAGTCCTGTGACTAAAAACACAATATATGTTACCCAAAGGAGGATAATTAAGATAATTAAGTCTGCACAGTGCATGAAGCTTGGTCCTGTTTTAACACTTGCAATAAAAGCTTCTAGACACTTAAGGGAGTGGAGAGTATGCAGAAAGCCTGGAAAAAAAGTGGAGCTGCTGTTCTTTTCCTTTTTCAATGAGAATGTTCTACTAATTAAAGTGTCCATGATAATTGCAGACATACTTCTCTGTGAATGCTATTTCTTTAGAGTGACCATAAAATGTGAATCAAGCCTTGCTATAGAATTTATGTTCAAAATCTCCATAGATCTTCCTAATGTGTCATCTGACATTTGTTATTACTTGGCCATGGGCTGGCTTTAAATATCTTATGAAATATTTATGACAGCAAGGGATGTGAGAATCATATGAACAAAATATATACAAGCAGCTAAATATTAGTGACAACCAACAAGGCAAGATCAGTAATCAGCCTTCATTTTCCATCCATTCATGTTTAAGTGTGTTTGATTCATGTCTTTCAGTCCCAAGTTGCACTCTGTTTAAAGAAATTTTCTTACTATTTGTGGAATGGCAAGTTCAAATAAACTCTGCATTTTATTAGAACTTTTGTAAATTAACTCTCCTGAACCAGAGAAACCTATAACATTTGGTCCCAACAAATAATTTGATGTTTCCCTTCTGGGATGGACAGCAGATGTCAAAATGTGGGAGGAATGAATCTCAGACTAGAAGCCGACAAATGGGCCTAAAGATGAGAAGAAGGAAAATGCAATATGGAATGTAGGTAGGATTACAGAATGGGGATATGGGCATTCTGCCTTGAAAACTCTAAATACAATGTGCACAGTAAGCCACCAGCAGGGCTATTCACTATTTCAAACCTCTAAAATCATCTTGACGTTAATGTAAGGTTACATGCCAGAATGTGGCAAAATTGGGATTCAACCTTAGTTCTTCATATGCCAGGATATGTACCTTTTTTTTCTGCTGCAGCTATTACATCATATGACTGCTATTTTCACTAAGTTGACAACAGAAGCCCATAGGTAAAACCCTTCCTTCATGCTTATTGTTCATGTCTTACAGTCTTCTGTGAGAGCACCTACACTTTCTTATACTATTCTGCTGGCAACAAGTCTGTGTCATTTGGCATAATTAGCATCTCTAAATAAAAGAAACTCTGAGCTTAATTGCTTAAAAAATAGGAGCTTATTCTTTTTCATAAAATAAACGGTCTGGAAGTAAGGTATTACTAATACAGTGACTGACATTGGTTCAATAGTTCAGTGATATCAAGGACACTGTTCCTGAAATTTTCTTGGTATTTCCCTCAGGATCACAAGATGGTTATTGCTTGGGTCAAGGTTCTCCAGAGGCAAAAATACTTGCAGGTTCTCCAGACAACCCAGTTTTATAATGAAGGCACCAGGAACTAAAAGCAGTTGGAGAAAACTATTACATAAGGCAATTCAAAAATCCTGGAGTCCAACCTCAACATTTTGCAATTTTGCAAAGATTCAGGTCTGCAACTAAAGTACTAATGGAATTGGAAATCTGAAGCTAGTGTAAGTACGTTGCTTTGCCTTTCAGTGGATACATTAAAAAGCAGAGTCTAGAAAAGATTTCACGTTGCCCTGGAGAGGCATTAGAAAGCTGAAAGAAGCAAGGCTATTTACTTGCTGAATTTTGAGTGATAGAAATCACATATTTTTGGCAGACAAGTGGCCAAAGGCCTTTTTCAAATCTCAACAGCAACTCTCATCGATGTTTAGAAAGTATATCTTTTGACTTTAAATATACAAGTAAGGCAAGAAAGCTGAATTTTCACAAATTTCCCCCATGCCAATTTAGAAGGAAGAATTTATCTAATGTACTTCAGTGTATCTCATGTGATATTAATTAAAAACAATTAGGGCGCCTGGGTGGCTCAGTTGGTTAAGCGACTGCCTTCGGCTCAGATCATGATCCTGGAGTCCCGGGATCGAGTCCCGCATCAGGCTACCGGCTTGGCAGGGAGTCTGCTTCTCCCTCTCCTGCTCCCCCCCCCTTGTGCTCTCTCTCTCACTCTTTCTCTCAAATAAATAAATAAAATCTAAAAACAAAAAACAAAAAACAATTAAAACAGTTAAAATCCCAGAACAGAGAGCAGTAGGTGAATATAAGAATACAATCTTACCAATTAACACACACACACACACACTCATTCAGGAGATGCCTTTTCACCAGTGGGTTACAGAGCCATACAGTACATGTATACAGGAAATGATTTCTAGATTCAGTAGTTAGGATTCAGCAAACAGGGAGCTTCATTAATCAGATGTACTAATATATCTTTATTTTATATTGAGGAAAATAAACAAGAGAAGATCAACTGCAGTTAAACCAAACATCTACACCATATGTCCTTGTAATATTAACAGGCTTTCTGAGCATGCTATTAGGTTCTGAGGATTCAGACACGAAAGCATCTGCCATCAGGTAGCTCACAGTCTTGTGGGCTGGAAATCGCCCTCTCATTTCCTTCATCAGCTCTGACAAATGTGCCAGCAGCCCCTATATGCTTCTTATCAGTGAAATAGGTTAAAAAGCCTATTTCATTCTCAGGATAAAGCAGTACTTTTCCCAAGAGTTGTCATCCCCCAATTTTTATGAATATGCCTTTCATTGTTTAAAACAATAAAGCTCTTTATTTAAAATAGCCACAGCTTTGGTTGTTTTTGTCTATAAGAGAGCAAGTTATCCCTTAATTAAAAATAATTTTAAAGACTTTATCTAATTGTTCCCTATGACCTACAGAATGAAGTTCGAACTCCTTAGTATGTCATTAAACACTTCCCACAATGTGTTTCAGTCTTAATTTGCCAGCTATTCTCTCAAGGATCCTATCCTTCAACCAAACTGAACTAATGTAAAACCCTGTGGTAAAATGCCCTGCAACAAAGCAAATGGGTCTAACTTGATGGACCACTGGCTCCCATCTTCTGTATAGGCCTAGTTGAAAATACAGTGAAATTGAAGTTGTTACCGTGGGCCAGGAAAGTAAGAGGCAAGATGTGAAGGAGAGTATTGGCTTGATTGGGGAATAAATTAGCAATCCAGTTTCAGGAAGCAGAAAGATGTACGCCATGTCCCATGTTGCCAGCCTTATCTATCTCCCTGTAACTGTCCAGTGAAACATGGGCCAAGAATTGGGATATTCTTATAGTTACTGTTTCTGTCCTGGAAGACCCATGATAGTCAGTCACCCATCAGGTGTTGCAAAACTGCAGCCAGGACCTAAATAAATTTGAACTGTTTAACCAGATCCCTGGAAAGCTAGCTGAATAGGCCAGCCCTGGTCCTTCTATTAATCTCAAAAACAAAACCTCCACATTTTACACAGTTAAGTTTTTTTAGGGATACTACCATTGTGTATTACAGATTTTACTCTGATTTCTTTTCCATGAACAAACACATCCAGAATTTTCTCACATCGCTGCCTTTACTCAAACTATCTCCTGCTTACAATGTACTTATAATTTTTTCAAGTCAGTCTCAAATACCTTTTTTTTTTTTTGTAAAAAGTCAGATATTAAATTTCGGGCTTTGTGGGCCATATGATCTGTGTCATAACTACTCAACTCTGCTGTCATAGTGTGAAAGCTACCACAGAAAATATGTAAATGAATGAGTGTGGTTAGGTTCTAATAAAACCTTATTTATAAAAAGCAGCATGCCATATTTGGCCCCCAGGACCATAGTTTATCTATCCCTAGTCTTAGACATTTCCTTCCCTAATGCTCTACTAGAATTAATCTCTCCTTTGGAATGCACAGTATTTCACTTAAATATTTCTCTTTTAAAAAATATTTATTTATTTATTTATTTAAGAGAAAGAGAGAGAGAGCATGAGTGGTGGGGAGGGGCAGAAGGAGAGGGAGAGAATTTCCAGTGGACTCCCTGCTGAGTGCATAGCCCAATGGGGGGTGCTCAGCAGAAGGGGGGTGCTCTATCTTACAACTCTGAGATCATGACCTATGCAGAAATCAAGAGTCAGATGCTTAACCGACTGAGCCACCCAGGAGTCCCTCACTTAAACATTTCTTCATAATGCTTATCACATTCTGTGTTATAGTTTGGTTTTGGGGGCATTAAAAATTACTTTATTCATTTTAGGTGCTAAATAAGCTATTATTGAACTGAATCCAACAAAGAAACAACAAAGATTATTCTTATTTGTATTTTATAATTTGTAGTATAAAAGAAAAAAGTCTCTCTTAATCCTGTATGTTAAGTGTTGGAGTCTTTACTTAGACTCCTCATTTGCCTAATTTCTGTTTTACTCCTGTTCCTTAAATACTTGACTACTGACTTTTAGCTGGAAATGTAGCTGCCTGGAATGATGACTATAATTTTCAGTTTCACTTTAAAATTATATGTGGATATGTGACCATGTTCTGGCAACAGGCATACAAAAGCAAGTGTCATGTGCAACTTCTGAGAAGTATCTTTAATGGAAGTGAGCTTATCTTTCTTATCCCATTGAGTTGAATAGCCATCTTGGACCATGTGATATAAAGTTCACACTAAGGAAAGAAGAACTAAAGACAGAATGAGCCCAAGTTTTTCATGAATGTGCACCTGACATATCAATGCGGGACATTCAGATTTCTTTACATAGAAGAAAAGCAAATTCTATTTTATTTAAGCCACTTACATTTTGAATATCGATAGCCAGACCTAATACTAGCTGGCATTACTAACAGCTCCCTACTTAATGAAATGAAAGTTAGCTGGCAGAAAAAAGATGGCAGAGGAGTAGGGGACCCTATTCCAACTGGTCCCTGGAATTGAGCTGGATATCTATCAGACCACTCTGAACACCCATGAAATCAGCCTGAGATGTAAGAAGATAGATCTGGATCTCTACAAACAGAATATCACAGGTGGTTGGTTTAGAGTATGAAGCGAGGAGCCGTGATTCCTCAGGCACATATCCGAAGATAAATGGAAGGGGGAGGGAGCCATCAGGATCCTGCACTGCCGGGGGGCAAAAGCCTTCTTCACTGGGGATGGGGCACAGACTCACAGACCAGTAGTGGTGGGGAAAGGACATTAGGGCAGCCCCTGGACTGAAACCTGGAGCAGCAGGGCCAACATGAGAATAGGGGTTGGCTGGCAGTTTTAGAAGCACAAAGGGCAGAGACGTACCTGGAGGGGCACATAACCCAGGATGCTAAAGTTTTTAGCACAACAGACAGAAACAGAGATAGTGTGGCCTGGAGAGCTCACTGAAGAACAGACTGCAATCTCTCTGCTCTGAGGCAGAGGGTTGGAAACAGTCTCTTCTGCTCTGACTCTTGGAAGAGACTCAGAAAGCTGCCAGGGAAAGCTGCTAGAGAACAAAAGCCCCTCAAAAACGGTTTTGACTGAGCCCATCCCTCCCACAGGGGGCAGGGCAACTCTGCCCAAACAGGGTTGCCTGAGTAACAGCACAGCAGTCCCCTCCCCCAAAAGACAGGCTGGGAGAACAAGAGGCCGACAACCATAAGGTCCCTACAAAACAGGTGCATCTTGCTTGGGTTGTGGTCAATAATTTGGACTCTGTACATTCACTCAACCACTCCTCAACAGAATGACTAGGAGGAGGAACCCCCAAAATAGGAAAGACTCAGAGACTGTGACTTCAGCCATAGATTTACAAATGGATACAGATATAACCAAGATGTTGGAAATGGACTTCAGGGTAACAGTTATGAAGACGATAGCTAGAATGGTGAAATCCATTAATAGCAACATAGAGACTCTAAGGGCAGAAATGAAAGCTGAACTGGCAGAACTTAAAAATGCTATCAATGAGATCCAATCCAATCTAGATAATCTAACAGCTAGGGTAAATGAGGCAGAAGAACGAATTAGTGACCTAGAAGATCAATTGATAGAAAAGAAGGAAAAAGAGGAGGCCTGGGAAAAATACCTTATAATCCATGAAAAGAGAATTAGAGAAATAAGTGATGCCATGAAATGTTCCAACATCAGAATTATTGGGATCCCTGAGGGGGTGGAGAGAGAGGACAAGAAGATATATTTGAGCAAATCATAGCTGAGAACTTCCCTAATCTGGGGAATGAAACAAACATTCCAGTCCTACAGGCAGAGAGGACCCCTCCCAAGATCAAGGAAAACAGGCCAACACCCCGGCATGTAATAGTAAAACTCGCAAATCTTAGAACCAAGGAAATCATCTTAAGGGCAGTTAAGGGGAAGAGATTCCTTACATATGGAGGGAGGGACATCTGAATAATGTCAGACCTATCCACAGAGACCTGGCAAGCCAGAAGGGGTTGGCAAAACATATTCAGTGTAGTAAACAAGAAGCACATGCAGCAAAGAATACTTTATCTGGCAAGGCTGTCATTTAGAATGGATGGAGAGATGCAGAGCTTTGAGACTGGCAGAAGCTGAAAGAATATGTGACCACTAACCCAGCCCTGTGAGAAACATTAAGGGGGTCTATAAAAGGAGAAAGACCCCAAGAGTGGTATAGAACAGAAATATACAGAGACAATCTACAAAAACAAGGTCTTCACAGGCAACATGATGACAATACATTCATATCTTTCTATAATCACTCTCAGTGTGAATGGCCTAAATGCTCCCATAAAACAACACAGGGTTGCAGACTGGATAAAAAGATAGGACCCATCCATATGCTGTCTACAAGAGACTCGTTTTGAACCTGAAGATACATCCAGACTGAAAGGGAAGGGATAGAGATCCATCTTCCATGCCAATGGACCTCAAAAGAAAGCTGGGGTAGCAATTCTTATATCAGACAAATTACATTTTAAACTCAAGACTGTAGTTAGAGACACAGAAGGACACTGTATCATTCATAAAGGGTCTATCCAACAAGAAGATCTAATAATTGTAAATATCTACACCCCCAACATGGGAGCAGCCAACTACATAAGTCAACTGTTAACTAAAATAGTCATATTGATAACAATACGTTAATTATAGGAGACCTCAATACTCCACTTTCAGCAACAGACATATCATCTAAGCAGAAAATCAACAAAGAAACAAGAGCTTTGAATGACACATGGGACAAGATGGACCTCACAGATATACACAGAACATTCCACCCTAAAACAACAGAATACTCATTCTTCTCGAGCACACACTGAACTTTCTCCAGAATAGACCACATACTGGGTCACAAATCAGGTCTCAACTGATACCAAAATTTTGAGATTATTCTCTGCATATTCTCAGACCAAAATGCTTTAAAACTGGAACTCAATCACAAGAAAAAAATTGGCAGAAATTCAAACACTTGGAAGCTAAAGACCACTCTGCTCAAGAATGTTTGGGAAGCCAGGAAATCAAAGACGAACTTATACAATTCATGGAGACCAATGAGAACAAAAACACTTCAGTCCAAAACCTATGGGATACTGCACAGGTGGTCCTAAGGGGGAAATACATAGCCATCCAAGCCTCACTAAAAAAAATTTTTGAAAAATCCCGAATTCACCAACTAAATTTACACCTTAAAGAACTAGAGAAAAAAGCAACAAACGATGCCTAAGCCATGCATTAGAAGAGAAATAATTAAGATTAAAGCAGAGATCAATGAATCAGAAACACAGTAGACCAGATCAATGAAACTAGAAGCTGGTTCTTTGAAAGAATTAATAAGACCGATAAACCACTGGCCAGACTTATCCAAAAGAAAAGAGAAAGGACCCAATTAATAAATTTATGAATGAAATGGGAGAGATCACCGCTAACACCAAGGAAATAGAAACAATTATTAGAAATTATTATCAACAACCATATGCCAATAAGCTGAGCAACCTGGATGAAATGGATGCCTTCCTGGAAACCTATAAACTCCCAAGACTGAAACAGGAAGAAACTGACAACCTGAATAGGCCAATAAAGAGTAATGAGATTGAAGCAGTGATCAAAAATCTCCCCCAAAATAAGAGTCCAGGGCCTAATGGAATCCCTGGGGGATTCTACCAAACATTCAAAGAAGAAATAATACCTATTTCCCTGAAGTTGTTTCAAAACATAGAAACAGAAAGAAAGCTTCCAGACCCATTCTATGAGGCCAGCATTACCTTAATCCCCAAACCAGGCAAAGACCCCATCAAAAAGGAGAATTTCAGACTGATATCCCTGATGAATCTGGTTTCCAAAATTCTCAACAAAATCCTAGGTAACAGAATCTAACAATACATTAAAAGGATCATCCACCATGACCAAGTGGGACTTATCCCCGGGACGCTAGTGTGGATCAACTGTGATAGAACACATTAATAAGAGGAGAGAGAAGAACCATATGGTCCTCTCAATTGATGCAGAAAAAGCATTTGACAAAATACAACACCCTTTCCTAATAAAAATTCTTCAGAGTATAGGGATAGAAGGAACATTCCTCAAGTTCATAAAAACCATCTATGAAAAACCCACAGTGAATATCATCCTCAATGGGGAAAAGCTGAGAGCCTTTCCCTTAAGATCAGGAACATGACAAGGATGCCCACTCTCACCACTATTGTTGAACATAGTACTAGAAGTCCTAGCAACAGCAATCAGACAACAAAAAGATATAAAAGGTATTCAAATTGGCAAAGATGAAGTCAAACTCTCACTCTTCACAGATGGCATGATACTTTATGTGGAAAACCAAAAGACTCCACCCCCAAATTATTAGAACTCATACAGCAATTCAGTAATGTGGCAGGATGCAAAATCAATGCACAAATATGAGTTGTTTTCTTATACACTAACAATGCAACTGTAGAAAAAGAAATTAGGGAAACAATTCCATTTACAATAGTGCCAAAAAACATAAGATACCTTGGAATAAACCTAACCAAAGAGGTAAAGGACCTATACTCTAGGAACTACAGAACACTCATGAAAGAAGTTGAAGACACAAAAAGATGGAAAAACATTCCATGCCCTTGGATTGGAAGAATAAACATTGTTAAAAAGTCTATTGTGCCCACAGCAATCTATACCTTCAACACCATCCCGATGAAAATTCCAATGACATTTTTCAAAGTGCTGGAACAAACAATCCTAAAATTTGTATGGAACCAGAAAAGACCCTGAATCACAAAGGAAATGTTGAAAAAGAAAAACAAAGCTGGGGGCATCACGTTGCCTGATTTCAAGCTATATTACAAAGCCATGATCACCAAGACAATATGGTACTGGCACAAAAACAGATATATAGACCAATGGAACAGAATAGAGAACCCAGATATTGATCCTCAATTCTATGGTCAAATAATCTTCGACAGGGGAAGAAAAGATATGCAATGGAAAAAAGACAGTCTCTTCAATAAATGGTGCTGGGAAAATTGGACAGCACATGCAGAAGAATGAAACTCAACCATTCTCTAACACCATACATAAAGATAAACTCAAAATGGATGAAAGACCTCAGTGTGAGACAGGAATCCATCAAAATCCTAGAGGAGAACATAGACAATAACCTCTTCAACAACGGCCACAGCAACTTCTTTCAAGATACATCTCCAAAGGCTAGGGAAACAAAAGCAAAAATGAACTTTTGGGACTTCATCAAGATAAAAAGCTTCTGCACAGCAAAGGAAACAGTCAACAAAACAAAGAGACAACCCACAGAATGGGAGAAGATATTTGCAAATGTCACTACAGATAAAGGGTTGGTATCCAAGACCTATCAAGAACTTCTCAAACTCAACACCCAAAAAAACAAATAATCAAGTCAAAATTGGTCAGAAGACATGAACAGACACTTCTCCGAAGAAGACATACAAATTGCTAACAGATACATGAAAAAATGTTCATCATCATTAGCCATCAGGGAAATTCAAATCAAAACCATATTGAGATACCACCTTACACCAGTTAGAATGGTAAAAATTGACAAGGCAAGAGACAACAAATGTTGGAGAGGTTGTGGACAAAGAGGAACCCTCTTACACTTTTGGTGGGAATGCAAGTTGGAACAACCACTTTGGAAAACAGTGTGGCAGTTCCTCAAAAAATTAAAAATAGAGCTACCCTATGACCCAGAAATTGCACTAATGGGTATTGACCCCAAAGACACAGATGTAGTGAAAAGAAGGGCCATATGCACCCCAATGTTCATAGCAGCAATGTCCATAATAGCCAAACTGTGGAAAGCGCCAAGATGTCCTTCAACAGATGAACGGATAAAGAAGATGGGATCCATATAGACAATGGAATGTTACTCAGCCATCAGAAAGGATGAATACCCAACTTTTACATCAACATGGATGGGACTGGAAGAGATTATGCTAAGTGAAATAAGTCAAGCAGAGAAAGTCAATTATCATATGGTTTCCCTTATTTGTGGAACATAAGGAATAGCATGGAGGACATTAGTAGAAGGAAGGGAAAAATGAAGGAGGGGAAATCGGAGAGGGAGATGAGCCATGAGAGTCTACGGACTCCAAGAAACAAACTGAGGGTTTTAGAGGGGAGATGGGTAGGGGGATGGGTTATCCCAGTGATGGGTATTAAGGAAGGCATGTATTGCATGGAGCACTGGGTGTTATTCGAAAACAATGAATCATGGAACACTACATCAAAAACTAATGATATACTATATGGGGACTAACATAACATAATAAAATTAAATTAAATTTAAAAAATAGTTATAGTCTGATTTGAGTCACTTCCCAGCGTCAGAGGCCTACCTGGGCTGGTCTCATTGATTGCACAATTTTTTACAATGACAAGACAACAAGAACAAGGAAACCTGTCACTTTGACACACTTCTTCCTCCTTGGAAGTTATATCTATCAGTTTTATCCAGCATTGACACTGATTTGCTTAAGAAAGTCCACCCTGTCCTTTTTTCCCTAGGTTTGCACCAGCACAAACCTTGTTGTCATTCAGTGCAGCCTGGCTCCTACTGAGTCACTGTTAACATATTTCTTCTTGTTTGTTTCTGTTCATCTCTCAATAAATAATTCTACTGCATAAGTATAGGCCTCAACTTGGTATTTTTTCCCTACACCCCTATTTCTTGACTGTTTCTCCCCTAAGTCATAAGCAATAAGTAAATATATATGTAATGTGGAAAAAGATTAGGCTACCCCTTTTCCTCCCTCTTCTATTTAACAATCATAATCCCTCATAACTACCTTTATTTCAGAAAGGGTATGGCTACCAACTTGGTTAGCTTCTAATCCCCCTCTGCCTTCCCATTCCTCTCATCTCTCTTTCCTCCCTGTTTTCTAATGCATAGCTAATTAACTCTGAAAGGATTAAGCTAAACTGCATTTTACAACCCTTATCCCTCCTAGAATTTTCAAAGCTACTTCTTGCCTGAGATTATCTTGAAAGGGCCTGAACTCTATTTCCTCAGAGCACTTAAAGCATTTTCAAACATAAGAAAGCAAGGGTTTTAACACAGTATTTCTTCACAGAATACATGAGAAAGTCACTTCCCCTTATGTATTTGTCCCTTTAATTTTATTTCCCTTCTCTTTCCTTCAGCCTATCTGTTCTGTAAGAGAATGTAAACACTTAAAATACATTTGGGAGGTCTCCTAAATAAAGAAGCCAGAAATATTTTTTTATAAACTGAAGGATCCCTTTTTTAAAAAAAGATTTTATTTATTTATTTGAGAGAGAGAGAGAGGGAGCATGAGCATGAGAGGCGAGGGGCAGAGGGAGAAGCAGACTCCTCGCTGAGCAGGGAGCCCAGTGGGATCCCAGGACCCTGAGATCATGATCTGAGCCCTGAGCTGAAGGCAGATGCTTAACTGACTGAGCCACCCAGGTGCCCGTGAAGTATCCTTTTAGTATTATGAATGATCAACACAACTTCTTCTGTTTCATCTGTTGGATTTCAGCTTACTGGTTCTAAATTTTACCTATGCTGTTCCTGCTGATTGTCTCTTCATTACTTTCCTTGTTTTTAGTTATAGGAAGCAAACTATGCAGCATCAAAGTTCCATGTTTCAAAATTTCTCTCCACTGATCTAAATTGTAGGAAATGAGGTAAGGATGAGCAACCAAAGAAATAAACAAGGGTCTTATGTAGCTAATGATGCCAAGTAAACAAAGGGCCCATGAATTCAAAGGGTGATCGTATGTGCACATAAAATCTCATCAAATTTTAATTCTCTGGAGGTGATTTATTATATATGTAGTGTAGTTGAAATAATTGAAAAACAGAAAAGTATTTACCCACTTTGGATTCTAATTTAATATTCAATACTGTCTCGTGGAGGAGAAAGATAATCATTAACAGACTGATATGTCTTCAGCGGGTAAATGGTCACTTAAAGCAGCCAGTTTCCTTACAAGATGCAGACAATGTTTTAGAGAGCCGAAGACTTCATTTTTAACAGTCTCCAAAAACAACAATCACTGTTTTCTACAGTATGCCCATACTAATTTGGATAAAACCAGAGAAACCAATAAACCCTAGAGTATCAGCAAATCTTCTAGAAGTATAAAATGTTCAATAAGAATTACCTGGTATTATTGTTGTCATTACTAGCAGCAGCAGTATTTTTCTAGCTTCTGGATGAAGTTGAGAACATGAATATATTTGTAAAATAAAATGATTTACAAAGGCCTTTCACATTCATTGACTCATACAAAAACCCTACAGGCTAACTCAGGCAAGTACTTTCATCCTACTTTGAGCCTGATGTCTATCTTCTGCTTCCTTGATGACCAATGACTCCAGCCAGAACACTTCACCCATAACTATAACTGTGCCATCAGCTTATCTGATAATTTGGCCTGGGCACAGGTATTTTTCTAAAGCTCCTCAGGTGATTTTAATGTGCAGCCTGTAGTGAAAATCACTAAATCCATGCCACTTTGTTAATGATTATGTAACTCAAATAATAATTGAGTATCAACAGATGCTTTTAGGAAAATTCCTCACTCACATTCTAAAATGCATAAGAATCACCTAGAGAACTTGTCAGAAGACAGTTTCTTAAGCTCCTTTCCCAGTGATTCTAATTTAGTGAGTCAGAGTGAAGCCCCTGAATCTGCATTTCTAAAAAACTCATAGGTGTTATCAAAGAACCACGCTTAGACAACCATGGGTTTGTACCAAAGGCTGAGTCTTGTGGTAGGTGATTTCAGATTTTCTAGCAAGCCCAATTGGTGGAGAGGATTAGATTTGGACCTACAGAGGCTTCTCAATTCATTCTATGACAGGAAAAGTCTGACCTGCATTTTCATCTATTAGGTTAAGCTGCCTCTACAGAAAACCCAAAATAATAGTACTTTAAATATACAAAGGTTAATCCTTTCACATAAAAAAAAGTCCAATAGACATTCTAAAGTTAGTATGGTGGTACAAGGAGGCAACCAATGACCTAGGATCCTTGTATATTTCTGTTTTTACCAATCTTCACATATGACTTTATCTCTGAATCCATTTCATGCTCTAATATGGCTGTTAAAAGTCCAGACAATGTGTCCATATTCAAAGATGTAGGAAGTAATTTTTTTTTTAGTTAGGGAGGGGGTAATTTCCCTATCCATTTGATCCCTGTTTCAGGAGCTTTCCCAGGAATCTCCCCCAATAAATTATATGTCCATATCACTTTTCAGAACTTTACCACATGGCAATACCAATCCACAAAAATGCCTGAATAGAATAGAATAGATGTTGAGGCTGTTGCATTCAATAAAGCCAAAAAGGATGACTCAAACACCAATACAAGTGCATTCTCACCCTTGTCTAGGGTGGATGTTGCTGATTCACAGACAGCTCTCTTCCACATAGTGATTCTAGAATCCAGGCTCCTTCCATTTTGTGGTACTGTTATTCCCTAAAGTCTCATCACCCATACTGCATCTGGCAGGTGGAAAGGGAAAAGAATTTAGGGATATCCTTTTTTATTAAATGCCAAGGCCCAGAGCACCTGGGTGGCTCCGTCGGTTAAACGGCTGCCTTTGGCTCAGGTCATAATCCCAGAGTCCCCAGATCGAGCCCCACATTGGCTCCCTGATCAGTGGGGAGTCTGCTTCTCCCTCTGACCCTCCCCCTCCTCTTGTGCTCTCTCTCTCTCTCTCTCAAATGAATAAAATCTTTAAAAAAAAATAACTAACTAAATAAATAAATAAATAAATGCCAAGGCCCAGAAGAGGTTGGCATTCCTTCTATGCACATTCCTTTGGCTATAACTCAATCAGCATGATCAAAACTAATAGCACAGAAGGCTGGAACATATAGTCTAGCTGTGTGCCTTAAAACAAAAGGAAGTGGATTTTTAAAAAAGATTTTTATTTACTTATTTGAGAGAGAGAGAGAGAATGCATGAGCACATGAGCAGAGGGAGGGGCAGAGGGATATGGAGAGGGAAAAGCAGACTAGCTCTTAGGACCATGAGATCATGACCTGAGCCCAAGTCAGAAGCTTAACTGACTGAACCACCCAGGCGCCCCAGGAAATGAAGTCTTGATGAAGCATCTCCTATACACTAGGTATTGTAATTTTATAGCTGAATATGTGATGATACCTAACAATATAAGAGCTTTATTGGTAAAGAAGATAGGATAATTGGATGTAGGAGAGGTAACTAACAGTCTCTGCCATCTTACCTCATTTTTTTTTTTAACTTCCAGAGTACAATATAGAATTTCTAGTTTATCTTAAAATTGTAAGAAAAAACCTGAACCAGTTGTGAGATGATCTGGGTTCTCATCTAGAGTGTTTTTTAGTATTGAGCTGTGTGATCAGGGGGATATCACTTAAGCATTTTACTTTAATTTCGTTATCTGTAAACTAGGAGTGATTGCCTCTATTTGACCTATACCTGAGAAGTGTTGTGATGATCCAATGAGAATACAGATATCAAAATATCTAAAAATACAAAGCAAACATATGAATGCCAGAAGATAGATTTTCCTCTTTAGGTTATTTGTATAATGTGAAAAGTATCTCAGAGTCTGTAAGTCAAGATAGATTTCAGGGAAGGTGAATGGATACAGTGAAGATCTATGAAAACTGACTCAAGCTTCAAGCCAGGGGGAAAAAAGCCAACAAAGAAGCTTGTCATTATAGAGCTGTAACTCACAATACAAACACCAATCTGTCACTTGGTTTTGCAACAACCTGTTGGTTTGTGACAGTAATGGTTGTCTTTATAGAATAAAATGGATGGTAATGAACACTGGTAAAAGGTGGCAGAGTGGCAACAAATGTGACAAGAGAAAATTACCCTAAAAGGCAGAAATGCAGCATCTCCTCAAGCCATAGTTGAAAAGGGCATAGACATTATATTTGAGCAAGATAAGTGAGAGACCCACTGTGTTCATTCCCTCCTACAAAGAGCAGTCACACTTCTAAAGTGAAAAGGTGTTGTTCCTTCTTTAACTGATAAACTCATTCAAGTATCCTAGAGAGAGCAATTTAGACCTCTTTAGGGGAGGTAAGAGGCAGTATCTTTAAGAGTGAAAGGGATGACAGCCAGAGGAGAAAAAGAAATGAAGAAGCCTGGCTTGAAAAGTCAATCCATTCCTCTCAGAGTAAATTGTCTGGTTACAGAGGTTTGATGGTGTTCACTGCCCGAGTGCCAGCTGTAAATTGAGGTGGTCAATGTAGAAGTATTTGGGATAAGGGGAAGGAGATAAGGGAGCTATGGAAAGGGTTGTATTGAGGTACCATCCTTTGATGCACCATGTCTACCATCCAACTTCCTCATAACCAAAGCCCTGATATATAAAAAGTTTAGCTTATCTTAGTCACTGTGGGTAAAATGTATCTTCTCAGGAGCATAGAAAGATTCTACTTACAAGACCCATATTTTATACTTCTTTTCCATCATCATTCCCAAGTACAGAGAAGTCTAGCTCAATGTTATATACAAGACAGGTACTTACTAAATGCCTTCATATTTAACTCTGAAATATACAGGCTCTTCTAGGGATCAAAGTCCTCATTATAATCATGCTCTAATTTATTACTTCCCAGACACTAGTAATCAAATTGGCACCTGGCTGTGCAGATTCCTGGGCCCACCACAAGATCTACTAAATCAGAATCTGAGGATGGGTAACTGACTTGATTTCTATGTTTTTGACAAGTTCCTTTGGTAATCCTGCATCCTAAAGTGCATAAAACAGTGGTAATTAATCTAGATTGCAGAGGAGAACCATCTGAAGAGCATTTAATTTTTTAATGAAAATATTCTCACCCTAGATATTCTTAATCAGTAGGTCTGAGATAAAATTTGGTGATTGTGTTTTGTAACATCTGAAGTAATTCTGTTATCCATCCCTGGTTGAGGAAGATTGCTCTGGACTAACATTTACTCGCCCTTTAAACAAAAACTTATTTTCAACATCTCTGCTGTCATTCTCCCACTGGCCACACACACTTCCTCCAGAGGGAATCCAAAATCTTCTTTTCATAATTTTACCACTAACCAGTCTCCACAAGGCCTCAGGCTCCCCAGGTGCCATCCCTATATCCACAACTCCAGAGAAAAAAATCAGGCTGAGTGATGCACAATTTAATGATCTACAATGTTTAAAATTTACAACTGTTTTGATCATCCCACAAGGAGGTGGGAGGAGGGAATTTACTCAGGGTTCATTGTAATACATTTGTTTATCAAACTACAGCCCAGGAATACTCATTCTGACAGTTTGTTTGAAGTTTATATGTCTCCTGATGCAAATATATAATTCGTGCCACTGTTGATGGGAATTGCAGCTTTCCAAAGAGGGGGAAAGAGACCCCCAAGAATCTTGTAATGATGGCTCAGGAGAGTATATTAACAACATAAATGTTAGCACAATTATGTACAGTCTCCATCTGTTTCCTAGCCTGATGTGTTTAGGTGTGCTATTTATTTAACAAGTGCATCTGCATTCACATATTTGGGAAGGCTGTTGTAGAAGTAGATGTTTCTATCAGGTCTTTTTAACAGGAAACACAACACATTTGGCCTTTATTGGATAGTAGAGCACTGTAATCAAAGCTCTGTTTTCCTCTCATTGTCTCTAAGGATGATTGTAGGCAATACAAGGAAGCAAAAGTTCATAATGTGCAATCAGCATAGAATTTCTACTTATCGCCCCCCTCCCCCAACTCCACTCTACTGAAATTGAGCCTGTGGACACAAACTAGGTAGTTAATAATAGAAGGTATTTTGCACTTATCATGTGACATGCATTTTTAAAGTGTTTTATGTACACTTTCTTTTTCATTTCATTCTCACCATATTGTGAAGAAGGTATAATATTATCATTATCTTCACCATTCACATTTTACAGGTAAGGAAACTGAAGCACAAAGAATTTATTTTTCTCACACTCAGCAAGTCAATGTCAGACTAGACTTCAAACATAGGCAATCTAGATTCAGACTCAGAGTTCTTAATAGCTATAATATTACTTCTTCCAAAAGAAGCTTGTTATAGTAGAAACAGCATATGCTTTGCAATCAGGCTAGAACCTACTTCCATCATTTCCAAGCTGGGTAATTTGGGTCTAGTTACCTAACTTCTTAGAATCTCAATCTCCTCATCTATAAATGATGATAATAATAGTACAATAGAATAACATTATATTTATGTATTTAACTTGAAGCTAATTTTAATAACCTAATACCTCAGTCACCCCTAAGAGACAATTATACTGTCTTGTGTAATCCTCATACCAAACAAAACTGATAACACATATTAAGGTTATGGAGATCTAACATAAAAATAATGTAAAGTAAAATGTGCAGACCATTAGCAATGTTAGAATTTTCCACTCATCCTCCACCTCTTCTAGGAATTTGATAATTATCCAAAGGCAGTATGATTTGAATTTTTTGGCACCAGCATACAATGTTTCCTTTTGTTTTTGTTCTTTCCCTTAGTCTAGCTCAAGGACTCTCAAACTTTAGTGTGCATAAGAATTATCATATAGTGATACATACACAAAACCATGAATACCTTTTATGAGCAATTTAAGGAAGTTTGATGGATAACTTTAACTTGGTACAATCTTTACATATTTGTGGGAACTATGAATACCCAAGTACCCAATACCTCTCTCCCTATCTCAGAGATGTTTTGAAGACTAACTGACAACATTTATGAGTACATAACATAGTATCTGGCATGCAGTAGATATTAAAAATATCTAAAATGTATATATGAGTATGAACAGAAAGCAAAATAAATTTCATCATAGTATCATGGTATAATTGTTAACAACATGAGGTCTAGGGACAGACTTCTTTCAGTTTATATCTTCCTTTTTCCACTTACTAGCTATGCAACATGAATTATTTATTTAGTTTCCCTGTGACTAGTAAGCTCTTGAATAAAAAGTGAGAATAACAATAGCCTTGCAAAATCATTGAAAGGATCAAGTGGCTTAATATATGGAAATATATAGGACAGAACCTGGCATAGAGTAAAAGCTAATCATTATTACTATTTATTCACGAAGGTAATTTCTGCACTAGCTCTTGAAGAAAGTTATGGCAAGTGATTGTTGGAAGGAAACAGGAAGGACTCATTCTTGGATCATAGTAGACACAGAGGCCAAACTAAGTAAGGTGGGGAGAGCCTGACTGGCTATTGTCAGGGGCACTATTTAAGTATAAAGATAGGTAGTCATCCACTGCATTTCTTTGTTCTTCAGAGGCAAGTCCCTTTGGATGTGTCAGAATTGTGTGTAGCTCAGAGCAGAACTATTTGCAGCAGCTTGTTAGGTACTCAAGATTTCTGGTTTTAATTAGTTTAGTGATATTGCATCTTGCAGTCAATAGCTATAATAGCACCTGTTTTCTTTCTAACTAGGATATAAAAAACATCACTTTCTATCTTTGCATGTTTATTGGAACCTTTCTGGTGTGTGACAAATAACAGCCATAAAGTCTTTGAGGTTGAAGATTGCTTTACTTTTTCTTATGCACCCATAAATGGGGAAAAAACTAGAATTTCTGAGTTTAGCTTTGGATATAATATACAATATAACAATTTGTTTAATTGTCTGAAATTAAATATATTTATAAGAGTTATTTTTGCCACTTGAATAATCTTCATGAAGTTCAAAATATGAAGTACTAACACTAAAGACTGTTAGTGTTCTAGGTATCTCCTTTCTGAAGCTCATTATAAGCACTAAAAATTTGAGGTCATTTCTATGATGACAAAAGGAACAAAACACAGTGTCTTCACATTTTGCCATGGAAAGTGTGAAAGCCAGACCATATACAAATTAAAATGAAAATGCATGCTGTTAGGGTCATTGATTGCAAGATGTAATATCACTAAAGTAATTGGGTGCCAACTGCCTGGACAGCTTTTAAGTCAGAAGTATAAATTATCTAACAGAGCTCTACCCTTTAAGAGTTTACTTGATAAGATGTCACATTTTATGCCCTAGGATTACAATGCAGGATAGTATATATTTAAGTACCAAGCAGTGTGGTAAGAATACGCCAGTGTTATAGAAATTCAGAGAAGTAAAAGATCTTTTAAAATTGGGATAGTTAAGGAAAGTCCCATGGCAGAAGGCACTGAAAGGCTGGTATCTTGTGTGATAATTTATTAATTCTATAGTTTAATGAGCAAATTTCTTCGTGCTTTTTATTCCCACTGAAGAGAGGAGAATATTAGAGATCTGAGGTCTCCTTAACTCCAGAGGAGGAGTAAATGAGATTTTTTTTAATTTTAGAGAGAGTGAGGAGGAGTTGACACCCTGAAGATAACCTAGTTTGGGGGAAGAAGCCCCTAGAAGGAATGACAGATTGACTGTTATAAGCTACATTGTGCCCACCTCCATTCAAACGTTGAAATCCTAAACCCCAGTACCTCAGAATATGACTGTATTTGGAGATAGTGTCTTTGAAAAGGTAATTTAGTTAAAATCCAATATGACTGCTGTCCTTATAAGAAGAGATTAGGACACAAACATGCTCAGAGGGAAAACCGCATGGAGACACAAGGAAAACACAGCCATCCACAAGGCAGAGAAAGAGACATCAGAAGAAAAAAACCCTACTGACTCCTTGACCTCAGACTTCTGGCCTCCAGAACTGTGAGAAAATAAATTTATCTTGTTTAAGTCACCCAGTCTGTTGTACTTTGTTATGGCTGCCATAGCAAACTAATACAGTAAATTCAAACAACAGCTATTATTAGCTCATATTTCTGCCAAGTACTTTTGTGATGGGTTGGTTCAGCTAATCTTGATTGTCCTCACTCAAATGTCAACATTTGCTTATCAGGTAGAAAGTAGATGATCCAGGATGATCTCATTTACTTTCTGGAGGTGTACAGTCTTTTGGCCATGATACCTCACTTCTCCTCCACATGGCATTCTAATTCTCCAGAAGGCTCACCTGGGCTTCTTTACATGGTAACTGCTGGGTGCCAAGAACAGCAAGACAGAGCAAGGTCCAAACTTCAAATACTTTTCAGGCCTCTTGCTTGTGTCACAATTACTAATATCACATTAGCCAACACAGGTCACCTGACCAAGCCCAGATTTAAGCAGCATAGAGAATAACCTCTTGATGGGAACAATATCAAAGTCACTTTGCCAGGGGATACATGTAGAAGGATGAAAATAATTTGTAGCCAATTTTCCAATTTTCCACAGAGAGAATAGTTTAGTGGTTCAAAGGTTTAAGGGAAGTAGGTTCATGTCCTTATGCACCTTGATCTCTAGAGATTGGTAAAAGGACTGTGCCAGAAGTAGAGGAGGAATGAGCCTTATAAAGAATGGTGATTTGAATGTGGCAATATATTGAATAAAGATGCTTGAATGATATCCTGTAAAAGCACTAAATACCTATACCTTGTGAATTTTGATGGTTCCTTGTGACCAAGTTTGGCAGAACTGAGTAAAATTACTATCAGAGCTTCCTGCTTTCAAGGGATCATTTTGGATAAAGCATGAAGCCTAGAAGTTAAGAGATACTTTAGGGAGCCATGGCATATTGTAGATTGTGGAGAACTAGAGTCAAAGCAGTAAGAGGTGACTAAAGAGAAGAAATAGGCAATGATGACTGTTAGGGGGGCACTAAAAGCCCTTGAAACTCCAATACAACTATAAGGAGGTAGAAGGCACGCCCATACAAAATCCCAAATGAATGACTTTGAACTTTTCATCAGCCTTGATGAGTGGTTGCTCAAACTGAATTTAATTTTATTTAAAACAAACAAAAAATAAATTGACTTTTATTGCATCCCAAGTGTTGTGGTAAAATAACTTGGTACCTATAAGTAGGAATCAGTATGATGGAGATGGGAATTCCAAACAGGGTTACATGGCATTAAAAACACTATGAGAAAAGTGGAGTGTGTGTTGTAGGGTGGGGGGAAAGAGGCAATAGTGGTAGTAAAAGAGCCCCCAAAATACCTGAGCAGAAGAGATGGTGCATATTATGGATCACCTTGAATACAAGACCAAGAAATTTAGATTTGATCTAGTAAGCCATAGGGAGGAACTAAACAAGAGAAATGTGTTTTTAAAAAGCATTATTTTAGGAGGGTGTAAAGACAACCAAGAATATGTGTATTCTCAGGAGTATCATAAAATTTTCATTAAAATATCAAAAATAAATTTATTTTAATTCTCTTTAATTTAAAACAGTAACACCTGCCATTTGGCACCCCCATTTCATGACATGGCATGAATTCAAAGGCATGATAACAGAACAGAGCTGGCTCAAAATTCTTACCCAGCAGCAATGCATCCAGTCTCAGTTGTAATCATTATTTGCAGTAATTTATTCAGTGCCTACTATGTGCCAAGGAGTGTTAGTTTCTTGATCAATCATGCAGCATAAGTTAGTGGAAGAGTGTGGGCTCAAAGTCACATAGGATTGATCTCTAGTCTTATCCCTACTGCTTACTAGCTATGACATGGGGACTCTGTTTTTGATCTTTTTATGCTCCAGATTTCTCATATGAAAAAATGGAGAAGAGATAACAACAGTATATATCTCATAAGCTGTTTTGATTAATAAATAAGAAAATGTACTTTAAGTGCTTAGTATGGGCACTACTGGTAATAGGTATTTACTAAGTGTTAAAGCTAGACAAAAAATAAAACACTGTCCCTCTCTATCCTTATCACTCTCCTTAGGACGGCATAGGCTTACATGACTCCTCATATTAGTAATCATTGCAGGAATTTAGAGCAAGCAAAGTGCCCAAATGGACAGTGACAACTCAGATTTGTTTTTGTTCATTTTCCACAGAGAAAGAAAAGAGTTAAGAAAGCAGTTGCATGGGAATATGTTTCTTCTCCAAACGATAAAGTTTGCGTTGGTGGTATAGTGGTGAGCATAGCTGCCTTCCAAAAGATAAAGTTTTTGAGACCCTTTTTCAAAAACAATTCAGTCTGTGTCTTTGAGACAGTTAATGAGATATGCTAATTTGGGATAAATAGGTCTGCTATGAATTCCTGATAAGAAAGCAACTGCTTGACTTACTTTCTTTACTTTCTAGGGAGAAAGTCAGAGTTTGAAGACAATAAGATATGATAATGTATAAGACACTGCCTTGAAGAAAACAATTTAAAATAACTAATTGTTTCTCAAGTCAAGCTCTAGAAGAAATGATGATTAGATCACACCAAGCAAGAAAGATGACTCCTATAATTCCAGTAAATGAGACCCAGGAAATGCAGACAAAGAGGTTAAAATGCCATGACAACAAATAGCTGAATGGAGTTGGAAAAGCTCATGCTTGCCTCAATTGAACCACTGTAACACAAGGGAGGGGGACCTAATTCTAACCATGACTTATGGCCCCAAATAATCTCATGCTTGAGAAACACATCAGAGAATGATGAAGTGAGGTTTTAGTTTTAGTTTTGTTTTCTATCTCTTTCCCTTTCCCCTCTGTCTCCCCGTCTCTCCTCTGTCTCTGTCCCTGTCTACACACACACACACACATACACACACACATACACACACACAATTGGTTCTGTTTGTTTTAAGAACCATTACTAACACACTACCTTACTTTCTTTTTTATTTTATTATGTTATGTTAATCACCATATATTACATCATTAGTTTTTGATGTAGTGTTCCATGATTCATTGTTTGTGTATAACACCCAGTGCTCCATTCAATATGTGCCCTCTTTAATACCCATCACCAGGCTAACCCATCCCCCTACCCCCCTCCCCTCTAGAACCCTCAGTTTGTTTCTCAGAGTCCATACTTTCTTTTAGCTCTTATTTGTCTAGTATATCTTTTCCATAATTTTATCTTTTATTTTCAACTTTTCTCTGTTATTTTAAGTGTGTCCTTGTAGACAATATGTTGTTGACTTTTTAAATATCAGTTGCAGAATTTGTCTTTATATTGATAAGTTTAGACCACTCATGTTTATTGCAAATATTATTATAGTAGAACTTTTCCCCCATTTTTTTCTTATTTTCCATTTAGTGTTATATTTTCCTTTATTTCTACTGTGTTCTTTATTAATATTTTCATTCCACATACTTGTTTTTTAATAGGCTTCATGTTTCTGCTTCATAATATTAATATTCTCCTTTATTGCTTTGAGGATATTTATTCTTATTTTAAATTCTTGGTCTCTGTATTCCAATAACTCTTTTTCATGTAGTGTTTTGTTCAGTTACTGTCTTCCTTTTATGTTGCTTGTACTCTTCACATGTCTAGTTGTTTTGAGCTTCGAGTTCTTTGTCCCATAGAAGTATCATGTACCCTGTCTGGTTATGTGTATTGGGGAAGGGTCAAATTTTAAGCCAGTTTGCATCCCATCTGTTGCATTAGATGGTAGGGGATATGTTCCAAGAGATAGTGCCTGCACCATAGGCACCACAGAAAAACTATTAAACATACCTATACATAATACATTGTTTTGCATTTTATTAAATTTCTAAAAATGGAGGCAAACTATTTGTATTCTTGTGGTCTTCCTCTGTTTCCTAAACCTTGTAGATTTTCAGATTCATATATTTTCATATATATAATGATTCCTTTATTTTCACTTCTGTTTAGTTTCTCATTCAAATTCTCATAGATATTAAATTTGTTTTCTGCTACCATGGGCAATATTGTTATCCTTATACAATATTCTTATATGTGTATACTGGTGAACAGTTCAAGAATTCCTCTGGAGTACATGTACAAGAGTGGAATTTCTGAATCATAGGGTATAGGATAGTCAGGATAGACTAGATTCTGTTATGATAACAACGACAGCTCAAAATTTCAGTGGCTTTTAATTTTGTTGAAGTCCCAGTATTTTATTTTTGTTTTTGTTTCCTTTGCCTCAGGAGATGTATCTAGAAAGAAGTTGCTAAGGCCAAAGTCAAAGAGATTAGTGCCTGTGTTCTCCTCTAGGAATTTTATGGTTTAAGGTCTTACATTTAGGTCTTTAATCCATTTTGAATTTATTTCTGTGTATGATGTAAGAAAGTAGTCCAGTTTCATTTTTTTGCATGTTGCTGTCCAGTTTTCCTAACACCATTTGTTGAAGAGACTATCTTTTTCACATTGGATATTTTCTCCTACATTGTCGGAGATTTATTGACCATATATTTGTAGGTTCATTTCTGGATTTTCTTTCTTCTTCTTCAAGAACTTTTTTTTTTTTTTAAAGAGAGGGAGAGAGAGAATCATAAGCAGGCTCCATGTCAGCATGAAGCCCAACACAGGGCTCTATCTCACAATCCTGAGATCATGACCTGAGCCAAAATCAAGAGTTGGATGCTTAACCAATTGAACCACCCATGCACCCCTCATTTCTGGGTTGTCTATTCTGTTCTATTGATCTTTGTGTCTGTTTCTGTGCCAGTACCATACAGCTTTGATCACTACAGCTTTGTACTATAACTTGAAGTCTGGAATTGTGATGTCTCCAGTTTTGCTTTTCTTTTTTTTTTTTTTTTTTTTTAAAGATTTTATTTATTTATTTGAGAGAGAGAGAATGAGAGAGAGCACATGAGAGGGGGGAGGGTCAGAGGCAGAAGCAGGCTCCCCGCCGAGCAGGGAGCCCGATGCGGGACTCGATCCCGGGACTCCAGGATCATGACCTGAGCCGAAGGCAGTCGCTTAACCAACTGAGCCACCCAGGCGCCCCAGTTTTGCTTTTCTTTTGCAAAGTTTCTTTGGCTATTCAGGGTCTTTTGTGATTCTATACAAATTTTAGAATAACGTGTTCTACCTCTGTAAAAAATGCTGTTGGTATTTTGAAAGAGATTGCATTAAATGTGTAGATTGATTTGGGTAGTATAGACATTTTAACAATATTTGTTCCTCCAATCCATAAGCATGGAATATTTATCCATTTCTCTGTGTCATCTTCAATTTCTTTCATCAGTGTTTTATAGTTTTCAGAGTACAGGTCTTTTACATCTTTGGTTAGGTTTATTACTAGGTATCTTATGGCTTTTGGTGCAATTATAAATGTGATTGAGTCCCTGATTTTTCTTTCTGCTGCTTCATTATTGGTGTATAGAAATGCAACAGATGTCTGAATGTTGATTTTGTATCCTGTGACTTTACTAAATTCATTTTCAAAATAAAAAGCTTCTGCACAGCAAAGGATATAATCAGCAAAACTAAATGGCCACCTACAGAATGGGAGAAGATATTTGCTAATGACATATCCAAAAGGGTTACTTTCCAAAATATATAAAAAAGTTATAAAACTCAACACCCACAAATGAATAATCCAGTTAAAAAATGGGCAGAACACATGAATAGACATTTTTCCAAAGAAGACATACAAATAGCCAACAGACACATGAAAAGATGCTCAACATCACTCATCAAGGAAATACAAATCAAAACTATAGTGAGATATCACCTCATACCTGTGCGAATGGCTAAAATCAACAACACAAGAAACAACAGGTATTAGGATGTGGAGAAAGGGGAACCCTCCTACACTGTTGGTGGGAATGCAAACTGGTGCAGCCACTCTGGAAAACAGTATGGAGACCTCAAAAAGTTAGAAATAGAATCACGCTACAACCCAGCAATTACACTACTAGGTATTTCCCCAAAGAATACAAAGTACTAATTAAAAGGGATATATGCTGCCCCATGTTAATAGCAGCATTATCTAGAGTAGCCAAATTATGGAAACAGCCCAAGTGTCCATCAACTGATGAATGGATAAAGAAGACATGGTAAGTATATATACAATGGAATATTACTCAGCCATAAAAGAGAATGAAATCTTGCCATTTGCAACAACATGGATGGAGCTAGAGAGTATTATGCTAAGTGAAACAAGTCAGAGAAAGACAAATACCATATGATTTCACTCATATATGGAATTTAAGAGACAAAACAAATGAGTAAAGGGGATAAAAAGAGAGAGAGAGAGAAAGACAAACCAAGAAACAGATTCTTAACTACAGAGAACAAACATATTTACCAGAGGGGAGGTGGGTGGGGGATGGGTGAAATAGGTGATGGGGATTAAGGAGTGCACTTGTTGTGATGGGCACTGGGTGGTGTATGGAAGTGTTGACTCACTATATTGTACACTTGGAACTAGTATTACACTGTTTATCAACTAACTAGAATTTAAATAAATACTTTAAAAAAATCTCAGTGCCTTAGTACAACAAATGTTTATTTTTTCCCTCACACAAAGTTCATTACAGGCCAAAAACTTTCCTCCATTTGTAGAATCAATGACAAGAATTTCTTTTATTTGTGATGTCACTACTGCAACACATGGTCACTGAAGTAGGGAAAGAACAATTGGAAAACTTATACCTACTTTTAAATGTTTCAATCCAAAAGTAACATGTCACTTCTACTCACATCTTTTTTAAAATTTTTTTTAAGATTGTATTTGTATTTGAGATAGGGTGAGAGAGGGAAAGAGCAAGAGCAGGGGGGAGGGGCAGAGGGAGAGGGAGAAGCAGACTCCCCGCTGAGCAGGGAGCCCCATGTGCGACTCAATCCCAGGACCCTGGGATCATGAACTGAGCTGAAGGCAGATGCTTAACTGACTGAGCCACCCAGGTGCCCACTTCTACTGATATATTATTATCCAAAATAAATTTCATGGTATCACATAACAGAAAGGTATTTAGGGCATGTAGGAGAACACATGTATATTTGGACAATAGTAAATGTCTCAGTCATGTTTACTAGTTTACTAGGAAATGAAAAACTGTTTTTCTACCATTTTACCCCACAAGCAGTGGGTTAGTGTTCCCATTGTCCTTATCTCAACCAACACTTGGAATTGCCTGCCTTTTTCATTATTGCCAGTATGGAGGATATGGAATAGTGTTGCATGTTTAATTTGCAGTTATATAATTACCAATGAGCTGGCAATCTTTTTGTATGCTTATGGCTCATGTATGTTTCCTTTTCTGAAATGTCTATATATTTTATTCCATTAAGACCTTCATTTTTCTTTTGTTCTGGATGTATTGAGAAATAATTGACAAACATCACTGTATAAGTTTAAATTATACAGCATGATGATTTGACTTACATATATTTACATATATTGTGAATTGATTACCACAATAGGTTCAGCTAACATTGATATAATAAAAAGAAAAGAAAAGAAAAAAATTTTTCTCTTTGTGATGAGAATTCCTAAGATTTACTCTCTTAAGAGCTTTACTATATAACATTTTTATGAATAATTTTTCTGGGATTCATTATCTGTTCCCTGACATCACTCCTTCTCAATTGTATCTATTACAAATTTATTTACCCTGAATTGTCTTTCTTTTTTTAATACCTCTGTGTTTTATTTTGATGAAAAGAGGTTTTGATTTTATCATAGTCAAAGTTATCTGCATTTCCCTTTATCGATTGAGATTTATATGTATTAAGAATTTCCTTCAGTGAGGTCTTCAAACCACTCTCCTCTATCACTTTCAATATATTTTTATTTTTTTCATATTTAATTTTTATGTATAATTTAATCCTAATGTTTAGGGTTGATTTTCCTATTTTTCCATCACATGGATAAGCAAAACCCTTTCATTTATCCACTGATCAGCAGTGCCAACTCTGTCTTAAATCATATCTATTCTGTCCCACTGGTTTGTCTGTCATAGTGAAAATACCACATTGTTTTTATAAATGTATTTCAGAATACATCTTGATATGGTGTAAGTCTCTTTCACATTTGTCTTTGCTAAGAATGTCTTGGTTATTCTTGGCCTTTTGTTCTTCCATATATGCTTTAGAATCTGTCAAGTCCCTGAAAATCCTGTGAGTACTATGGACTGGGATGTCAATGAATCTATATATGATTGTTGGGAACCTGACATGTTTACAATATGAAGTCTTCCTGTTCAAGAATATGGTGTATTTGTCTAATTATTTTCATCATCAAGGTGATTGAATAATTTGGTAAGGGCTAATCAGTCACCCTTTAAATTATTAACCTATTATTTTACCCAGATTTCATATCAAACTATTGGTCTTCAGTGTATAGAATTTACCTTCACTCCATTTTGAATCTTAAGGTTCTATTTGCATGCCTCACATTTATCCTTGAAGAATTAATCAAAGAAAATCAGTAAAAGATTAACATTATAATATGATATCCCCCTAATATATATATATATTTTTATTTATTTATCAACAGAGAGAGACACAGCGAGAGAGGGAACACAAGCAGGGGGAGTGCGAGAGGGAGAAGCAGGCTTCCCATGGAGCAGGGAGCCTGATGCGGGGCTTGATCCCAGGACCCTGGGATCATGACCGGAGCCGAAGGCAGACGCCCAACGACTGAGCCACCCAGGCGCCCCCCCAATATATTTTAATGTAAATATTTAAAGGAGTGAGGTGCTTTCTTTAAGGTCACTTGAAGTTTTATTCTCTCTTAACCTATGGCTACTACTTATTCTGAAATGAGGCCCACTCTCAGAGATAGAAAACTTAGAAGCACAATAGGAGCAAAGAAGTCATTTCTGCTTTTTCACTGTCAGCTTCAAGCATCAGACCGTTCTTGCTCTTCCCCTTATTTGAGGTATACTTTTCAAAAGTCTTTCAGTAATCTTAGCCCTTTGTGTAAGTCCACATTCACTCTGAATCTCAGTCTCTCTGCTACTATTCTTATAGTTCATGTTACTCTTATACAATCATTCTTATTTATCCTTTTCTTCTTCATTTGAATATTTTCTTATATACATAATTACATCTTTGAGTGTTTCTCCTCTCAAAGTCCCCAAATAGCAAGAGGAATGTTGAAAAAGAAAAGCAAAGCTGGCGGCATCACAATTCCAGACTTTAAGTGCTATTACAAAGCTGTCATCATCAAGACAGTATGGTACTGCCACAAAAACAGACACATAGATCAATGGAACAGAACAGAGAGCCCACAAATGGACCCTCAACTCTATGGTCAACTAATCTTTGACAAAGCCACCCCATCCCTCCCAACCCCCACCACTCCAGCAACCCTCAGTTTGTTTCCTGAGATTAAGAATTCCTAATATCAGTGAGGTCATATGATACATGTCTTTCTCTGATTCACTTATTTCTCTCAGCATAATACCCTCCAGTTCCATCCACGTTGTTGCAAATGGCAAGATTACATTCCTTTTGATGGCTGCTAATTTTCCATTGTATATATACACCACATCTTCTTTATCCAATCATCTGTCTATGGACATCTTGGCTCTTTCCACAGTTTGGCTATTGTGGACATTGCTGCTATAAACATCAGGGTGCATGTACCCCTTCGGATCCCTACATTTGTATCTTTGGGGTAAATACCCAGTAGTGCCATTGCTGGATCATATGGTAGCTCTATTTTCAACTTTTTGAGGAACCTCCATACTGTTTTCCAGAGTGGCTACACCAGCTTGCATTCCCACCAACAGTGTAGGAGGGTTCCCCTTTCTCTGCATCCCTGCCAACATCTGTCATTTCCTGACTTGTTAATTTTAGCTATTCTGACTGCTGTGAGGTGATGCCTCATTGAGGTTTTGATTTGGATTTCCCTGATGCTGAGCGATGTTGAGCACTTTTTCCTGTGTCTGTTGGCCATTTGGATGTCTTCTTTGGAAAAATGTCTGTTCATGTCTTCTGCCCATTTCTTGATTGGATTCCTTGTTCCTTGGGTATTGAGTTTGCTAAGTTCTTTATAGATTTTGGATACTACTCCTTTATCTGATATGTCATTTGCAAATACCTCCTTCCATTCTGTCGGTTGTCTTTTGGTTTTGTTGGCTGTTTCTTTTGTGGTGCAAAAGATTTTTATCTTGATGAGGTCCCATTAGTTCATTTTTGCCCTTGCTTCCCTTGCCTTTGGCAATGTTTCTAGGAAGAAGTTGCTGTGGTTGAGGTCAAAGAGGTTGCTGCCTGTGTTCTCCATTAGGATTTGGATGGACTCCTGTCTCACATTTAGGTCTTTCAACCATTTTGAGTCTATTTTTGTGTGTGGTGTAAGGAAATGGTCCAGTTTCATTCTTCTGCATGTGGCTGTCCAATTTTCCCAGCACAATTTGTTGAAGAGACTGTCTTTTTTCCATTGGACATTCTTTCCTGCTTTGTCAAAGATAAGTTGACCATAGAGTTGAGGGTGCATTTCTGGGCTCTCTACTCTGTTCCATTGATCTATGTGTCTGTTTTTGTGCCAGTACCATACTGTCTTGATCATGACAGCGTTGTAATAAAGCTTGAATTCTGGAATTGTGATGCCGCCAGCTTTGCTTTCCTTTTTCAACATTCCTCTCGCTATTCGGGGACTTTGTGGTTCCATACAAATTTTAGGATTATTTGTTCCATTTCTTTGAAAAAAGTGGATGGTATTTTGATGGGGATTCCATTGAATGTGTAGATAGCTCTAGGTAGCATTGACATTTCACAATATTTGTTCTTCCAATCCATGAGCATGGAACGTGTTTCCATTTCTTTGTGTCTTCCTCAAATTCTTTCATGAGTATTTTATAGTTTTCTGAGTACAGATTCTTTGCCTCTTTGGTTAGATTTATTCCTAGGTATCTTATGGTTTTGGGTGCAATTGTAAATGGGATCGACTCCTTCATTTCTCTTTCTTCTGTCTTGTTGGTGTATAGGAATGCCACTGATTTCTGTGCATTGATTTTATATACTGCCACTTTATTGAATTCCTGTATGAGTTCTAGCAGTTTTGGGGTGGAGTCTTTTGGGTTTTCCACATAAAGTGTCATATCACCTGCAAAGAATGAAAGTTTGACTTTTTCTTTGTCAATTCGGATGCCTTTTATATCTTTTTGTTGTCTGATTACTGAGGCTAGGACTTCTAATACTATGTTGAATAGCAGTGGTGATAGTGGACATCCCTGCCATGTTCCTGACCTTAGGGGGGAAGCTCTCAGTTTTTCCCCATTGAGAATGATATTCACTGTAGGTTTTTCATAGATGGCTTTTAGGATATTGAGGTATGTACCCTCTTTCCCTATACTCTGAAGAGTTTTGATCAAGAAAGGATGCTGTACTTTGTCAAATGCTTTTTCTGCATCTATTGAGAGGATCATATGGTTCTTGTTCTTCCTTTATTAATGTATTGTATCACATGGATTGATTTGTGGATGTTGAACCAACCTTGCAGCCCAGGGATAAATCCCACTTGGTCATGGTGAATAATCTTTTTAATGTACTGTTGGATCCTATTGGCTAGTGTTTTGGTGAGAATTTTTGCATCCATGTTCATCAAAGATGTTGGTCTGTCATTCTCCTTTTTGATGGGGTCTTTTTATGGTTTTGGGATCAAGGTAATTGCGGCCTCATAAAACGAGTTTGGAAGTTTTTCTTCCATTTCTATTTTTTGGAACAGTTTCAGAAGAATAGGTATTAATTCTTCTTGAAATGTTTGGTAGAATTCCCCTGGGAAGCCATCTGTCCCTGGGCTTTTGTTTGTTGGGAGATTTTTGATGTCTGCTTCAATTTCCTTAGTGGTTATAGGTCTGTTCAGGTTCTCTATTTCTCCCTGGTTCAGTTTTGGTAGTTGATACATCTCTAGGAATGCATCCATTTTTTCCAAATTATCTAATTTGCTGGCATGTAGTTGCTCATATGTTCTTATAATTGTTTGTATTCTTTGGTGTTGGTTGTGATCTCTCCTCTTTCATTCATGATTTTGTTGATTTGGGTCATTTCTCTTTTCTTTTTGATAAGTCTGGCCAGGGGTTTATCAATCTTGTTAATTCTTTCAAAGAACCAGCTCCTAGTTTCATGATTTGTTCTACTGTTTTTTTGGTTTCTATTTCATTGATTTCTGCTCTGATCTTTATAATTTCTCTTCTCCTGCTGGGTTTAGGCTTTATTTGCTGTTCTTTCTCCAGCTCCTTTAGGTGTAGGGTCAGGTTGTGTATTTGAGACCTTTCTTGTTTCTTGAGAAAGGCTTGTATTGCTATATACTTTCCTCTTAGGACTGCCCTTGCTGAATCCCAAAGATTTTGAACAGTTGTATTTTCATTTTCATTTGTTTCCATGATTTTTTTTAGTTCTTCTTTAATTTCCTGGTTACCCATTCATTCTTTAGTAGGATGCTCTTTGGCCTCCATGTATTTGATTCTTTCCGACTTTCCTCTTGTGATTGAGTTCTAGTTTCAAGGCATTGTGGTCTGAAAATAGGCAGGGGATGATCCCAATCTTTTGGTACCAGTTGAGACCTGATTTGTGACCTAGGATGTGATCTATTCTGGAGAATGTTCCATGGGCACTAGAGTAGAATGTGTATTCTGTTGCTTTGTGATGGAATGTTCTGAATATATCTGTGAAGTCCATTTGGTCCAGTGTGTCATTTAAAGTCTTTATTTCCTTGTTGATCTTTTGCTTAGATGATCTGTCCATTTCAGTGAGGGGGGTGTTAAAGTCCCCCACTATTATTGTATTGTTGTCGATGTGTTTCTTTGTTTTTGTTATTAACTGGCTTATATAATTGGCTGCTCCCATGTTAGGGGCATAGATATTTACAATTGTTAGATCTTCTTGTTGGATAGACCCTTTAAGTAGGATATAGTGTCCTTTCTCATCTGTTATTACAGTCTTTGGTTTAAAATTTAATTTATCTGATATAAGGATTGCCACCCCAGCTTTCTTTTGTGTCCATTAGCATGGTACATGGTTTCCACCCCCTCCCTTTCAATCTGGGGGTGTCTTTGGGTCTAAAATGAGTCTCTTGCAGACAGCATTTTGATGGGTCTTGTGCTTTTATCCAACCTGATACCCTGTGTCTTTTGATTGGGGCATTGAGCCCATTTACATTCAGGTTAACTATTGAAAGATAGGAATTTAGTGCCATTGTATTGCCTGTAAGGTGACTATTACTGTATATTGTCTGTGTTCCTTTCTGCTCTATGTTACTTTTAGGCTCTCTCTTTGCTTAGAGGACCCCTTTCAATATTTCTTGTAGGGCTGGTTTCATGTTTGCAAATTCCTTTAGTTTTTGTTTGTCCTGGAAGCTTTTTATCTCTCCTTCTATTTTCAATGACAGCCTAGCTGGATAGAGTATTCTTGGCTATATATTTTTCTCATTTAGTGCTCTGAATATATCCTGCCAGTCATTTCTGGCCTGCCAGGTCTCTGTGGATAGGTCTGTTGCCAATCTAATGTTTCTACCATTGTAGGTTATAGATCTCTTATCCTGAGCTGCTTTCAGGATTTTCTCTTTGTCTCTGAGACTCGTAAGTTTTACTATTAGATGTCGGGGTGTTGACCTCTTTTTATTGATTTTCAGAGGGGTTCTCTGTGCCTCCTGGATTTTGATACCTGTTTCCTTCCCCAAATTAGGGAGGTTCTCTGCTATAATTTGCTCCAATATACCTCTGCCCCTCTCTCTCTTTCTTCTTCTTCTGGGATCCCAATTATTCTAATGTTGTTTCGTCTATGGTATCGCTTATCTCTCAAATTCTGCCCTCGTGATCCAGTAGTTGTTTATCTCTCTTTTTCTCAGCTTCTTTATTTTCCATCCTTTGGTCTTCCATATCACCAATTCTCTCTTCTGCCTCATTTATCCTAGCACTTAGAGCCTCCATTTTTTATTGCACCTCATTAATAGCCTTTTTGATTTTGTCTTGGTTAGATTTTAGTTCTTTTATTTCTCCAGAAAGGGTTTCTCTGATAACCCCATGCTTTTTTCAAGCCCAGCTAGTATCTTTAAAATCATCAGTCTGAACTCTAGTTCCAACATCTTACTAATGTCCGTATTGATTAGGTCCCTGCCAGTTGGTACTGCCTCTTGTTCTTTTTGTTGAGGTGATTTTTTTCCATCTTGTCATTTTGTCCAGAGGAGAATAGATGAATGAGAGAACAAAATGCTAACAGGGTAACAACATCCCCAGAAAATATAAACAAATCAGAAAAGACCTGAAACCGAGGGAAAAGAAAGGGAAAGAAAGAAAAAAGAAAAAGAAAAAGATAAAACAAACAAAAACAAAATAAAACAAAACAAAACAAAAAAACAGAATATGATCAAATATGATCAGGCTGGTGCATAGATCAGTGCCACACACTAGATTTGGGGCGTATTTTGGTCTGTTAGAAGAAAGTGCCTTCCAAAATTTTAAAGAAAGAAAAACTTATATATGTACAAAAATAAGGATAAGTATGATGAAGGGATGGAATATGACTATAAAGATGAAAATTATAAAAGATTTTATAAAAGGAATTGATAAGAAGTTGGTTGAAAAAAGAAAGAAGAGGATTTAAAAAAGGGAGAGAATGTGATCAGGCAGGAGAGTAGAACACAGCCATAGACTAGAGATTTAGGGTATATTTTGTTCTGTTAGAAGAAACTGTATCTCAGAATTTTAGAGAGAACAACTTATATATATATATACCAAAAATAAGGATAAGTACTCTGAAAGGATAGAATATGACTCTAAAAATGAAAAATAAAAAAGATTTTTTAAAAAAGCGATTGATAAGATTTTGGTTGGAAAAGGGAAGTAGCAAATTCAAAAAAAAAAAAAGATAGTTAAAAAAAATTAACTTTGAAAGACTAAAGAATCACAGTAAAAATGCCATGAATTCTATGTGCAGTATTCCCCTAGCACTGAGTTCTGCCATTCTCCTTGATGGGTAAACTTGGTCTTGGCTGGCTGTTGTTGCTGATCTTCTGGGGGAGGGGACTCTTCCCATAGTTCTCAAATGTCTTTGCCAGAGGTGGAATTGCCCTGCCCTTGCGAGGCCAGGCTAAGTAATCTGCTCGGGTTTGCTCTCCGGAGCTTTTGTTCCCTGCAAGCTTTCCATACAGCTTTGGAGGAAGACAGTGAAAATGGTGGCCTCCCAATCTCCATCCTGGAGAAGCTGAGAACTCGGGGCTCCCTCCTCAGTGTGCCCCCAGCAAAAAGCTGTCAGTCACTCCCGTCTCCCTAGTCTCAGGCAGCACTCCATGCTTACCTGCCTGTGACCAACCTTTCTATCTCTGGCACACGACCCCGTGTGGAGTCTCCAAACCCAGCAGATCCCTGCAGTGTGCTCTCAGGGAGAGAGTATTGGAGTTGCAAACCAGAGACTGTGGACACAGTTTAGCCGGATACCTGGGATTGAAAGAAGTTTATCACATAGAAGAAAAAAAAAAAAAACCTATCTTTATTCTCAACTTTGCTTCAGGCTGGCCTGATGGGAAAACCTACCAAATCTGTGCCCTAACTAAATAGTGCATACAGGCACCTAGGTTTTAAACTATATCGTGGGAAACTTTCATGCCAGATGGTTTTCATAAGTAGGACTACCTGCTTCAATTCAGATGGTAGAGGAAGCTCTGTAGTCTAATGCTGTCAGGCACTAGCCTCTGGCTATCCTGACAATTTGTATAGCATACCCATATTCACATTCAGAAAAGAAGTTCAAAAATGCATACCAATTCTATTCTCTTAGTTATCTAAAATATTATTTCAGGTGGATGGGAAGCTGTGTTTGCCATAATCTAGGGTTGGTTCCCCAGCATCTTCCCCCCCCCTTCAAACAGATGTGCTACTTACTTTTACCTAAGCTGATCTGTATTCCAGAAAATATTCTATCAGTAAGATTCACTCATGAAATACCAGAAAATAAAAGAGAATTATACTATTGTTTTTTCATGAGGTTTCATCTCATTTCACTCTTCCAGAGTGCAAAACTCAATTCACCATAGCTTTCACACTTCTTTCTACATTTTGCCCCATCTTATCTCCTTCATTAAAATTCCCTCTATTGTCTCCTGGAGATAGAATATAAGAAAGTAGGATGGTGGAGGCAAGAAGATGATTTAGGATTCAGAGTAATTGAGGGGGACTAGACCTATCCAGTTTTAACTTGTTCCATCTCAGTTCTTATCCTTACCTGCAACTGTGGTTTTCAAACTTTGTTCCAAGTATATACCAGGCCCTAGGGAGAGTCTTAGAGTTCTAAGCAATACCTAAAAAGGGGCTCTGTGGTTTTAATTTTAAAAATAAAAGAAAATTGTTTGTTCATTCAATAAATATATATTGCATACCTTCTATGCATCAGGCACAGCTGTGGATACCATGTTAAATAAAACCAACAAGGACCTGGTTCATCAATCCATAGTAATTATTGTAAACTGATTAATATACTGCAAAGTCCTGGAGAAAAGGACACCCTCTTTCACTCAGATCATTTATGAACTGAGGGCAGATTCCTGCCTATGGAGTTTGAATAACTAGATGTCTGATTCATAGACCTGGAAGTAGGTCAGCTATTGACCTATACTTTGGACTAGAGGTTACATATGTTTGCTTCCAGGTAAAACAATCTCCGGTTCTCTAAATTTCACTTAATTCTAATTGATGCTACTGAAGTTTTTATCTTCATAGTGCAAAATAAATATGGTAGTGCCCCTTTGTAAGGCTGGAATCCAGAAACAGTATCAATATCAGCTTTATAAGATATTCATAATCGGGATTTTGCCTTTGGAGAGACATGATTTAACCTACTCAAGTATTATTGAGTAATATTCTTATGATGGTGCTCTAATGTTGAAAGACCAATTTTGCAAAGTAAATAATTCTCTTTAAGATCCTTTTTGAGTGTGTACAATATATAATCCAAAACTTGATGGGAACTTTGGCACCAATAAATTTAGTGAATATCTGTTATGTCATGACATCAATGACACGATGAAGTGATTTTTCACTTCTATTTTTAAAAAGTAACCTGATAATATGTATTTGTCCCTTCCACTATATCAATCAGAGAACTAGTATCTTTCAATACGTGGAAATAATACATTGCTGTAGCTGAAAATACTAAAATTTAAATTACATTCCACCCTGCTGTCAAGATTGTATTAACCAAATTTAAATACACAAAAAATGACAGTACAATAAAATACAGAGTATGATGAATCACTAAGCTTCTCTATTTCATATAAGTATGAATTAAGTACTTGAATCTTCGTGCTCAAACTTATCTCAATGTTCCAACATTTGTAGAAAGAGAAAAAAAAGAATTTAAATTAGCATCCAATTCTACTATTAGAAGACATTTCTTGCTCAGGCAGAAGTTATCTTCACAGTAGCAGTAAAATAAATCTAAAATTTATATTCACCATGGGCCAAGTGGGGGCAGGAATGGGATGTGTACTAAAGAATTTAATTGAATAGCTATTCTAAGAGCAGAATATCCAGAGTCACACTGATTAAGGACTAGAATTGGATCTAGATGTTAGGAAGTGTCACCCTTTTTTCTCCAAAATCAGGAGTATAGCAGCAAAGGCTAAGTTACTTCCTTCTACCTATAGTCATAATGGGAAATTTTATAGTACATCAGGGCAGGTAAATAATTTCTATCAAACTTGATAAACTGGCACTGTTCATCCACAGCCACACAAAATATCACTTTAATGGATAATAAAGCATAACACTTTCCTTAATATATTCAAAATATATTTATGGAGCTCCTACTATATAACTGACACTGATATATTTGTCAAAAAAACAGATGTGAATAATAGTATGAAAAATAACTACCATCATCACAACAGCAGATAATATAATGCTTACTATGGGCAGTCACTCTGCTCGGTGGTTTATCCATAATCTTTCATTTAATCCTCACAACAGGCTTATGAGATGGGGACAATTATTATTACCATTTTAATAATGAGGCATGGGATCTGGCTTAAGTGACTTTCTCACAGGTACATATGTACTAACTAGTAAAGCTGAGAGTCAAACCTAGATGGTCTGCTTCAGACCCTACACTCATGGAATTGATAGCCTAGTTGGAGGAGACAGATGATAACACAAAAGTGCATTAATCAACAAGGCAGTTTCAATGAACAATAATTGAAATAACAAATAAAATAAGATAAGATAACGAGCTAAAGAATGGTGGCCAGGGGAAGTAATATTAGATAGGCTGGAGAAAGAAGATATAAATTGCATTCAACAATTATTTATTGAACATGCACAATGTGCTAAACACTACCCTAAGCCTTAGGGATCCATGGTAAAGAACAAAAGTTCCTATCCCCATGGAGTTTAGATTATGGTGGAATGGACAGCTAATAAATAATTTACCAAATAAACATATAATTATAAAATATATTCACAATTTTTGCTACAAAGGAAATATAAATGAGTGGTATTAAGATGATAACAAAAGTAGCTAATTTAGATTGAAAGTCAAGGAAATCTTCTCCGAAGGTGTTTCACTTAAGATATGTCCTGAAGAATTAATGAAAGTTAACCAGATGAGGAGAAGATTCCACAGTAAGGGAAAAGCATAAGTGAAGTCATGAAGGTATGACAGAGCTTGATGCTTTCAAGGAACTGAAAGGCCATTATGATTCAATTATAGATATCAAGGATGAAATGGTGAGAGGTGTCAAAAGATCCTAAGACTGCTGTGTGGATAAACAATTAGAAAGAATAAACTTAGGAGCAGGGAGACCCAGTTAGGAAAATATTCCTGTAATCTGGCTTGGAATTTCTCTTCTCTCATTTAACATCAGCTGTAGGTTGAGCCTTCATCACTCATATCACAACATTTGGAAGAGGTTCAAAAAAGGAGAACTCCAGTAATCCTGAGCACGAGGAGAATGACAAAGCTTTAAGGTCAGAGAATGTTTTATTAACTACTATATTCTCAGTGGTTGGAATACAACAGATACTCAGTGATAGTTTAGAGAAGTGAGCTAAACAGAACAAGCCCAGAGAATGTGAATGCATAATTATTGCCCAGACTAAAATATAAGGCCTAAGGAGATTCCCCACCTCACATTGAATCTTTGAAGAATTTGGTCTGGCTACATTTTTCCCAACCTTTCATGTGTATAGAGAATCACCTGAGGATCTTGCTAAAAATGTAGACTACCATTCAATAGTTTGGGGAAGTGGGCTTTTATTTTGGAGTTCTAATAAGCTCCCAGGTGACCAAAGATGTTGTTAATCCCCTGACAACACTATGAGTAGCATTTAACAAGGGCCCAGATGATTTATATGCACATTAAAGTTTGAGAATCACTGATCTCATTGACCTCTAATTAGGTTCCTTTTCAACCCTTGGATTTGGTCATTCTAGTAAGTACTTGTAAGATAAATGAAAAAATTAGCATTATTAAATTATTTTTCCTAAAATAGTAGCTGAAAACAAAAATGAGTTCAAGATTAATTTAGGAAAATTCAAAGAATGACAGATTCACACCTAATGGGCTGTTAAGAGAAGCTGGAAACATTCTACAGATACCTAACATTTTTGGTTTTGGCAGAAATGATTGCTTATGGTATGGACATAGCACAGCTCTAAATTAATGGTGAAATATTTGCTTTGTCTCTTGTTAACCTACAATGATTCCTTTAAGTGCAAAACACATGCTTTCTGTTCTATGCCTATCAGGTGCTCAGCCAGACTTCCCTGTGAGCCCAATTCTGCTGCAGTCGTTGGTGGTTGGGCTGTGACCCAGGGAGGCAGCCAGATGAGGACACAGATAACTTTGCTAGCTATCACTCATCTGCATAAAATCAACTTTAGATGTCTGGACTAAGGCAGATACATATCTTTTGCCTCTGGGACTAAGCAAACTCATCCATTTTCTGTTCTATATCATGCTGTGCTCTGGCAGAGGGAAAGGGAGAGAAAGAATCTTAAGCAAGCTCCATGTTCAGTGGAGCCCCCCACACACGGGGCTCTATCTCACAACCCTGAGATCATAACCTGAGCTGAAATCAAGAGTCTGACACTTAACCAAATGAGCCACCCAGGAGTCCCTGGAGGATCTTGTTCTTTGATTACTTTATTTCCCTTCAGGACTGCCTTGATATTAACCTAAAATTAATTTCTCCATCAATAAATTTGATCTTAAAAAATAGTTGCTCCTAGGTTGAAATAGCATTTGTATGTGTTTATTTGTGTCAAATTGGGGGGGGGTGCAGGGAGGGTTGCCAGAATATAGAGTGTGATCCAAAGTAGTCTCTAAGACCCTCCATGGTCTGGTAGAAACATTAGCTGTCACTCAATTCATATCTATAATTTCCCTCCCTGGAAAATCCATAGTCCAGCACATAAGCCATGCTTTCTTGACTTGTATATTTTCAAGCTCCTAACAAAACTACCTTTTCAATGTCCATTTCCTAAAGGGAGATATCCAGAACAGTAATTCTCCAACTTTGCAGCACATCAGGATCACAGTAAGAATTTTTAAACATCCCAATATCCAGATCACAACCAAAAGATAAGAATCTTGGGGAGAAATGTCACCTAGACAACAGTATATTGTAAAGATCTACAAGTGATCCCAGTGTGTGTGCAGACAAGGTTGAGAGTCAATGGTGAGTGTCTTATTCCTTCCCTAAAATGCGTCTGTACTTTTAACTGTAGCTATTTGGAAACAAAGCTCTCAAATGAAATTTTATTGCATCTGTGGTAATTAGCAATGGGAAAGAAGCAAGGGAAAGGAAAAGGGAAAGCCTTAAAACAGTGGTTCTCAGCTGGGGAAAATTTTGTCCCTCAGGAATATATGGCAATATCTGGAGACATTTTGTTTGCTGCAAGGGGAGGGGTGCTACTGGCTTCTAGTAGATTAAGTTCAGAATGCTGCTAAACATTGGCCCCATATCGTAATAGTGTGGAAATAGAGAAACCCTGCCTTAGACAGACACAGCCTCGTAGTGCCCCACAAATACCACCTCATGAACATTTTCCAACCTGATAAAAAATTAGTGCCTGGCCTCACCAAGAATGACCAAAACCCATCCAAATAGACCCCATTGGCTTGACTTTAGGGCTATTTCTAATATTCATTATATACTTATCACAGCCCATCTCTAGTGTGTGTGTACACGTGTGCATGTGTGCACACACTTGCATGTGTGTGTGTGAGAGAGAGAGAGAGTGAGAACGAGTAAGGTTATTAGTGGAGGTTATTAGTGGTTTGGATAGAGGTTATTAGTGATTTGTATAGAACAGCATAACAGTGGTGCTTGGAAGGGGCAGGAGAATCCACCACTGATCTGAAATCTCACTTCTATTAACAAAACAGAATTTGTGAAAAGATGAGTGGTATACCTCTCTTTTAATTCTCTCTTCTTTATTGAATTTTTAATGGCAGAGTATATAACTCCTCCCAGGTTGCAAATAAGCTACACTCAAAAAAGTGATGCATGTGAGCTGTCATACAACAAAGATAAAGATTTCTTTGAAAATATATAGTTTCATGGAGAGGCATAGTCTGCCTGAACTTGTGCAATTATTATGAACATTCTGTAAGTGATAGAAAAAAGGCCTGTAATCAGCTTTATAAATGAGAACCAAGCTAATAACTAATGCACACTGCATGCAGGACAACTCTCTTGAGGCATGGTTCTTAGAATCAGATATTCAGTATTAATTGCCAGGGAAATTTTCTTAAGTGGGAAATGGAATATTATACTCAAACATCTAATATGAGTAGTGTATATACATGGCTAGCTTAAAGACATGGTCACTACAGTATTATACAGTCAATGAGATCCCAGCAGATCCCTCTCTCAATACCTCAATACTTTCTAACTAGATGTGTTAGGTGAAGAGGCAGTGACCACAAAGAAAATAACAAAACTAAGGAGCACAGAAAGGGGGAAAAGGAGGTGCCATACTCCAACTGTGCTTACCACAACTTTGCCAAAGGCTGGCCCTAATATAGCTTATAGTTAACATGTATTGAGTTATTTTATATGCTATTAACCGTACAAAGCACTTTGCATGCATTATCTCATAATGACTTTGTGAGAAAGGTATTATTATGCCCATTTAACCAATAAAGAAAAAATAAGTTTGGAGTGGCCAAATGACTTGTCCAAGATTATGTAACTACAGAGTGATTGAATTGTTCCTCTAACCTAGGTATATCTGAGTCCAAAATTCATGCGCACAAGAATTGTGCTATACTGGCACTATAAAGACAGTAAGAATTTTTGGGAATCATAGAATTCTTTTTTTTATTATGTTATGTTAGTCACCATACAGTACTTCATTAGTTTTTGAGGAATCATAGAATTCTAAACCTGTAAGAAACTTCAGAGATAAAATACTTTAGTCCCCCTTTTTCTAATAGAAAGGAATCAGTGATCAGAAGGATATGGTGATTAGCCAAAAATGCACAACTCCTAATCAATTATTTCTTCTACTATACTATCCTCAATTAAGTATATGTTCCTTAGAATGATTCATTATCAGGCCTGCACTGTATACAGGCCTGTAGCCCTGAACTAGGTACTAAGATAGATGGAGGAAACAAAGATCATATTATTTTCAGTGTTGAGCTTTCAATAGAATTTAAAAGAAAATCCTCATGTTTTAGTCACTTTATAATATTCCTAAAAAAGGCAAGTCTATGCAACAAGCTGTTTATAAGTACAGAAAGAAAATAGAGGAATGTTGTGATCAGAGCCAAGGGAGAGGAAGAGAGATGCTTCCTAGAACAGGTAAATGCATTTTCTTCACTTGAGACCTCTTTCTGATAACAGAAAAGAGTTTGCCACACCCAAAGTTACTTCCAGGTGTGTGGGGTAAGGCATAAAGATATTAGTGAGACACAGAGGGTCTCACCTATTCATTAACAGGCTACACATGCTAGGAAAAATAATTCTACCTGCATGTCTTGGTTTCTTTGTAGTGCATAGCAAGTCAAAATTACTTAATGAAACTTACAAGGGCACTGCCAGGATTACAAATAAATCTTTGCAAGGTACTTGGAACAGCATAAGCCAAAGGTGCATTTAACATACAAAACACTAGGGGTGCCTGGGTGGCTCAGTTGGTTAAGCGACTGCCGTTGGCTCAGGTCATGATCCCAGAGTCCTGGGATTGAGCCCCGCATCGGGCTCCTTGCTCATCAGGGAGCCTGCTCCTCCCCCTGCTCGTGGTCTCTCTTTCTCTCTCTCTCTCTCTCTCTCTCTCTGGCAAATAAATAAATAAAATCTTTAAAAAAAACATACAAAACACTATAATTAGAGGTAACTGCTTTTTTTGAAAATTTTTGGTTAATCCACTTTTTAGATGCTACCATATCACTGCAGGACATAAATGTTATACTTTTTTCAACTTTCAAGTTTAATAAAATGTATTTATTGATTTTATAGTCCTAAAAAGTTTACATAGTATTCATTAAATTAGGCCTTACACTTTATTTTTTTTAAAGATTTTATTTATTTATTTGGCAGAGAGAGACATAGTGAGAGAGCGAACACAAGCAGGGAGAATAGGAGAGGGAGAAGCAGGCTTCCCATTGAGCAGGGAACCCAATGCAGAGCTCAATCTCAGGACCCAGGGATCATGACCTGAGCCGAAGGCAGACACTTAATGACTGAGCCACCCAGGCACCCCAGACCTTACACTTTATAAAGGTTTTAATTAGCTTCAGAGTTTTGAGGAAGTTAAAACTTCAGATTCTATGTATGATTGTTTACATATTGTCCAGCCTCCACCACACAAACTCTATACACAGTGGAATCAGAAGGAAATCAAAGATTTGAAAATGACTTTTTAAGAAAACAAATTTGAATACAGGTCACAGATTATGTGTTTTAGACACATTTTTTATCTTTTCCTGAAACTGTAAGGACTCAGTAATTTTTAAACTAAAAACAGAAAAGGAATTCAGATGAAACTATTATTTCCCAGGGTTTGGGGATAACCTTCCTAGTGGTTTTCTATGTGGAAGACAATCCTTCTTTTCTCAAACCATGGGGAAAGGACAGCCAACACCTCAGAATACTTCTAGCAGTCTGAGAGCAGAGAACAGAAAATGCACCTGGAATGAAAGGATCCACAGAGTCCAGAAAGTCCTACAATGATTATATTGTCAGAAAAGACTGTAGAGGGGTGCATGGGTGGCTCAGTCATTTGAGCATCTGACTCTTGGTTTCAACTCAGGTGATGAGCTCATGGGTCCTGAGATGGAACCCTGCCTCAGGCTCCGTGCTCAGTGGGGAGTCTGCTTGGGGATTCTCTCCCTCTGCCCTTCCTCCAACTCATAAGTAAATAAATCTTAAAAAAAAAAAAAGACAAGACCATAGAGATGAAATGGTCAATGTGAAGTACTACTACAATGGGAGTATGGCACTATGGTTGGTGAAATTAGAGGAGGGAAAGGTCAATTACCTTGATCAATACACAGTAGGATTCCTGAGGAGTCCAATAAGCTTAAAGTTATCCTTACAGCCAGGAAATAATTTTTAAAAAGATGGCTTTTAGGCACAGAAAAAAAAAAGTATGAGAAGGGGTATAATGTAGTGTAGACAAGTAATTCCATACCATGAAGAAACTAAACCCATCACAAGTGAGAATAGTGAAGCAAGGCTAAATTAAAACAGAAAGAGGAGTCACATATTTCCTTGCTTTGTAAGAAAGGCATGTCTCCCATTGAGCAATGTAAGACTATACACAAATGCAAAGAGACAGAGATACATGAAAGATAAAAAGTGGAAGGACAGCAGCAGCTACAACAATAGCAATAGCTGTAGTTAGGGCAGAATTCTTGATACATTTCAAACTGGACTAAAGTAAGTACAAAGGGAGCTTGAGAGGCTCCTTACAGTGAACACACTTCTAGAGCTCTTATTTTCAGATGCTAGACTCAAAGGACAACACCTCTAAGAGCAATAGAGATACATCAGTTTAGTATAAACTTAGCTTAAAAAGAAGCTCCACTGAGCAAAGAAGGTTCATTCAATAAAAGATGCTGACACCATTGGTTGACTTGGAAAATATGAAGTTAGTTTTTTACTTCAAGCCTCACCAAAATTACTTCCAAGTGGATTTAAAAGTGAATCATAAAAATTAAACCATAAAGGGACTAGAAGAAAACATGGGTAAATAGCTATCTGTTTCCCTGGTGAGGAAAATCTTGCTAAGCATAAAAACCAAGCAGAAACAAATAGGAAAATGATGTTTAAATATTTAAAATTTTAGAACATCCTGGAAAACATTTTCAACATAGATTACAAAGGGCTAATTGTCCTTAGCATTTGCACAAACTTCCAAAAATCAGTAAGAAAGTGATAAATACCTCCAGTAGCATAATGATTTAAATCAGGGGTTGAAAGACTATGGCCCATGAGCCAAATCTGGATACTGCCTGTTTTTGTAAGTGAAGTTTTATTGGAACACATCCATGCCTATTTATTTATGCATTGTTTAATGACTACTTTTACATTACAATGGCAGAGTTAAGTAGCTGTGACAGACCATTTGGCCACAAAGCCTAAAATGTTGACTATCTTGTCCTTTACAACAAAAGTTTGCCAATGCCGGAACTGAAGAGGTGAATAGAATTCACAGAAGAGGAAAGGCAAGTGGCCAATCTATTTGCAAATATAAATTATTCGATCTACTAGTTGCCAAAAAATACTAGTTGCACAAAAATAAGAGACCAGGTTCACCTATCAAACTGGCTGTATTGGCAAAGTTTCAGGGAAAGGTGTGCTATCAACTACCATTGGGTGCAATTTAAGTAGGCAAACTCTCTGGTGATGATATTGTGACAATAAGTACCAAAAGCTTTGCAAATGATCATAGCCCTTGGGCACAGGAATTCCACTGTTAGGATTTTGTCCTGAGAAAATAAAAGATATGCCAAATATCCATGCATAAGGATATTTCTGTAAACAATAAGAATGTAAAACTAAAAATAATTATATATTAGAAAAATATTTTAATGACACAGGATAATATTCCCAATATATATTTTAAAATGTTAATTAAAGTATAGTTGTATAATATAATTTTAAATGAAAGAAAAAAAGCCCGGAGTGGGGAAACCGAGCTTGATCTCAAACCTGTGTTCTGCTGCAAGTAAACGTATCTAGTCTCATCTGATAACTAGTGAGATAAACCCACTGGAAATATATTGCACGGGATAATGAGGAATCTTCTTAAACAGAACTCACCCTAAGAGGAAGTTACATGGAACAAATCTGGCCAAGAATGACAACTTGACCTTAAACAAGGCCTTTGTCAGAATTCTGTAAGTCTCTACCCCCCCACCATAAAATAAGAACAGAAAGATCTTCCTTGCCTCACTTACCAATGTATGCATCACAATTAAGATGACATATGTTAAAATGCTTTGAAAACTGGCAAGTATTATCCAAATATATTCTTATTAGTTTAGGTGATCAGAGACAATTCCTCAGAAACTTAGCTCAGGAGATGGGTTTGTTTATCATTAACTCCTGTTGTTTTCTTTAGCCATTACAAATACTAGTACAATTAATTTGACTGAGATGGAGGTTTTTGATACTGTTTCAGATGAAATAGGTTTTCCTCACAAGGGGCTTAGTTTTTAATTTCCAATAAGGTTGAAAGGCAAGCATCTGAGCACAGTAGGGCTTCTGATGTAGCCCAATTAATGCTGCAGTGTTTTCTTACCTCCATTTGCATTAATACTGCTTTTATTAATGTAGTCATCTCCTTGACTAATGTTATCATACCAGCCACAACTGCATGTGTTTAAAATTAACTTCCACAATCTTTTCGTTATAACAGGAGTCTTGCATCTTCTTTTTCTTTTATGCTTAATTGGTGACTACACACTTCTCATTGCCACCACCCCCTCCCACTTACCTCAGTGCAGAATGCAAACATCTTGATGTTTTGCTTTAAGTATTAGGAGAGCTGGGAGGCAGTAATGAAAATAACTTAGCATTTAATGGTAAGTTATTTTTGTGTACCCAGAATGCACCTGTTAAAAGTTGTCTAATCTTGAGATTGATAAACCCCTGGCCAGACTTATCAAAAAGAAAAGAGAAAGGACCCAAATAAATAAAATTATGAATGAAAGAGGAGAGATCACAACCAACACCAAAGAAATACAAACAATTATAAGAACATATTATGAGCAACTATATGCCAAGAAATTAGACAATCTGGAAGAAATGGATGCATTCCTAGAGATGTATAAACTACCAAAACTGAACCAGGAGAAGTGGAAAACCTGAACAGACCCAGAACCAACAAGGAAATTGAAGTGGTAATGAAAAATCTCCCAATAAACAAGAGCCCAGGGCCAGATGGCTTCCCAGGAGAATTCTACCAAACATTTAAAGAAGAATTAAAACCTATTCTTCTAAAACTGTTCCAAAAATAGAAATGGAAGGAAAACGTCCAAACTCATTTTATGAGGCCAGCATTACCTTGATCCCAAAACCAGAAAAAGACCCCATCAAAAAAGAGAACTACAGACCAATATCCCTGATGAACATGGATGCAAAAATTCCCATCAAGATACTAGCAGTAGGATCCAACAGTACATTAAAAGGATTATTCACCACGACCAAGTGGGGTTTATTCCTGGGCTGCAAGGTTGGTTCAAGATCTGCAAATCAATCAATGTGATACATTAATAAAAGAAAGAACAAGAACCATATGATCCTCTCAATAGATGCAGAAAAAGCATTTGATGAAGTACAGCATCGTTTCTTGATCAAAACTCTTCACAGTGTAGGGATAGAGGCTACATACCTCAATATCATAAAAGCCATCTATGAAAAACCTACAGCAAATATCATTCTCAATGGGGAAAAACTGAGAGCTTTTCCCCAAGGTCAGGAACATGGCAGGGATGTCCACTATCACCACTGCTATTCAACATAGTATTAGAAGTCCTAGCCTCAGCAATCAGACAACAAAAAGAAATAAAAGGTACCCGAATCCCAAAGAAGAAGTCAAACTCTCACTCTTTGCAGATGATATGACACTTTATGTGGAAAACCCCAAAGACTCCACCCCAAAACTGCTAGAACTCATACAGGAATTCAGTAAAGTGGCAGGATATAAAATCAATGCACAGAAATCAGTGGTATTCTATACACCAACAACAAGATAGAAGAAAGAGAAATTAAGGAGTCAATCCCATTTACAATTGCACCCAAAACCATAAGATACCTAGGAATAAATCTAACCAAAGAGACAAAGAATCTGTACTCAGAAAATACTCATGAAAGAAATTGAGGAAGACATAAAGAAATGGAAAAATGTTCCATGCTCATGGATTAGAAGAACAAATATTGTGAAATGTCTATGCTACCTAGAGCAATCTACACATTCAATGCAATCCCCATCAAAATATCATCCACTTTTTTCAAAGAAATGGAACAAATAATCCTAAAATTTGTATGGAACCAGAAAAGACCCCGAATAACCAGAGGAATGTTGAAAAAGAAAGCAAAGCTGGTGGCATCACAATTCCGGACTTCCAGCTCTATTACAATGCTGTCATCATCAAGACAGTATGGTACTGGCACAAAAACAGACACATAGATCAATGGAACAGAATAGAGAGCCCAGAAATGGACCCTCAACTCTATGGTCAACTCATCTTCAAAAGAGCAGGAAACAATGTCCAATGGAAAAAAGACAGTCTCTTCAACAAATGGTGTTGGGAAAATTGGACAGCCACATGCAGAAGAATGAAACTGGACCATTTCTTTACACCATACACAAAAAAATGGACTCAAAATGGATGAAAGACCTAAATGTGAGACAGGAATCCATCAAAACCCTTGAGGAGAACACAGGCAGCAACTTCTTTGACTTCAGCCGCAGCAACTTCTTCCTAGACACATCACCAAAGGCAAGGGAAGCAAGGGCAAAAATGAACTATTGGGACCTCATCAAGATAAAAAGCTTTTGCACAGCAAAGGAAACAGTCAACAAAACCAAAAGACAACCTACAGAATGGGAGAAGATATTTGCAAGCATCTTGTCAGGTAAAGGGCTGGAATCCAAGATCTATAAAGAACTTATGAAACTCAACATAGGAGAGAAAAAGAGGAAAAGATAAAGATATGTAAATGTGGGCATAAAAATGTTGATGCACTCTAGGTTTCTGTCTTTGGACATCATCATTGTCTTCAGTGTCTCCTAGATGATCTCATCTTAGATACATGGATCTACATATTATCCATATCTTCAGCTCTGACCTTTCCCCAGAAATTTAGACTTGTGTGTTCAGCTGCCCCATTCCCATCTCCATTTATGTAATAGGCATCTCATATATAACATGTCAGAAACAAAACAAAATTCCCCCATCTCCTGTCTTCCCCATCACAGCAAATATAACAATTGTTCACTTGCTGCTCAAGCTCCAAACCTAAGAACCATTCCTGATTTCTCTTTTTCCCTTATCTCCCATATCCAATCCAATATAATTTCTACCAGCCATATCTCCTACACACACCCTAAATCTGAGCACACTTAACTATCTGTAGTATTAAAATCCTATTACCATCATCTGTCACCTGGAATTCTCTCCTTGCTTCATAACAAGACTTCTAGTTTCCCCCTGTGTTCAGCTGAAGTCCATTATCACAAAAAAAGAGTAATCATTTAAAAATGTAAATTGGATTTGGGCAGTCTGCTTTTCCCTCTCCCTCTGCCTCTCTCCCCTGCCCAGCTTTTGATCTCTCTTTCTTTCTCTCTCTCTCTCTCTTGCTCACGCTATCAAATAAATAAATAAAATATTTTTAAAAATGTAAATTGGACAATATTCAGTGTATTAGAATTCTACAATAGCTTTCCACTCACATTACAATAAAATTCAGACTGTTCACCTTGGCCTACACAGTTTCATCTTCCCCCTTACCTCCTTGTATAGTAAAATCAAGCCACACCAATTTCTTTGATTTCTTCAGCATGCCTATTTCTTTCCCATATCAGAGGGCCTTCCTGTTTCCACCAACTCTAGTCCCATTTCTCAACATGGCTGGCTTATACTCAGTTTAAATACCACTTTGCCAGAGAGGCTTTGACCACCCAATATAAACTAGGGCCTTCCAATCAGTATATCTCATCAGTCTGTTTATTCTTTCTTTTTTTTCAAATTTTTATTTAAATTCTAGTTAGTTAATATATAGTGTAATATTGGTTTCAGGAGTAGAATTTAGTGATTCATCACTTACATATAACACCCAGTGCTCATCATAACAGGTGTCCTTCTTAATGCCCATCACCCATTTAGCCCATCCCCTACCCACCTCCCTCCATCAACAAGCAGTTTGTTCTCTATTTTTAAAGAGTTTCTTATAGTTTGCTTCCCTCTCTCTCTCTCTTTTTTCCCTTTATATCCATCTGTTTTGTTTTTAAATTCCACATATGAGTGAAATAATGGTATTTGCCTTTCTCTGATTATTTGTTTACTTTTACTGTCTGATATTCCCTCTACAATGTAAGGTCCGTAAGAACAGTCTTCATTTGCCTTGTCCTCTGTTCTAGTCCCAACAATTAAAAGAGTGTCTCGTACATAAAAGAGTGTCAAGTAAAATATGCTGAATAAATATATGGAAAAACTAATAAAAATAAATATATGAAAGCTGGGGTAGAGTGAAGAACATCTGCTGGGTAGATATTTTGAAAGTTGTATTGTCAGCTGGAATATCCAAAATTGCTCACAGTTATTTCTTTTTCTTTTTTCAAAGTCATGGATATTTTGCAGTTTCTACTCTGTTATGGAACAAATAGCATGGCATATGTGTTACAATTTATAAAGTTAGTATCATGTAATATTATGTTCATGACTAGTATAAAGATATTGTTCATTACTTTGGGAAGTTGGGAAAGCTTCTACTCTCTTGTGTTCTTTGGCACACAAAAAGCTATATAGTAGGAGAAAGGGGCAGGTGACAAGGACTATTATAGTGAAGATCATTAGGGTTAGGGAAGACCTTTTTGCTAACTGTTCATGTAGATGTTTGTGCCTACAATCTATATCCAGTGCAGTTCTACACTATAATCATGGGGATCCACTCTCCTTTTGAGGACTGTTAATTTGATAACTGATAATTAGCAACCTGCTTGGGAAAAAGAGTCCCTTGTAACATTTCAATCAAATTCATTCAGCATTTGCTTAGAAGCAGCTTCCAGAATAAATTGACCATAGTGAAAAGTAAGAAACAGGAAAAAACAGGGAAGAAAATATTGACAGCACATTTCTTAGATTTTAAGACCCATCATTCGCATTTGAGGATAAATGGAAACATCACCACAGGAAATGTATATAGTAGAGACTTCAGTATTTGTTATATTGATATAGAATTGTATCTCCTTTGTATATTTCTGTGGCATTTGTTCTGAAGAATCCTGCAGGATGAGTACTATTATTTGCTATTTACAGAGGAAGAAAGAGTCAGACCTATTCATTGTTTTTCCAAGACTTCAAAGCTACTAATTTGCACAGCCATGTTTCTAACCTGTCTGTTTTGCTTAAAAGTCTGTTCTTTTGACTATATTGCCTTAATAAGGGGTAGCAGAATATCTCTAAGGTGGAGGAATATATAATTAAAAGGAAAAATGTATTTTAATTTTCTAAAATAAATATTGTCTTTCCTCAGGATTTCCCAGAAATGAAACATAGGCTATCAGACATAGGCAGTTTGCCCATTGATTGGCTCTACACTTCTCAAACCTCCTCCACAAAATATGTTTACCATAACCAGTTCTGTCCTGAGTCCACTCTGAATGTTGAGGGTTTAGGACAGTAAAGTAAGTCAGACTTTCCTCTAGTACAGTGAGAGAAGAATATAGAACTTGGCATTAAAAAAGGCTGTTTCAGACCTATCCAGAAAAATTTAGTTGCTGAAGTAGCACAAGGAGCTTGCTATAAGGTTTTCTTTCCTATATGAATAGCATGGCCCCAAGGACTAAGTTTGAGTGAGACTCTGGAGGATACTGCAATTTCATTAAAAAACTATGTTTTATAGTCTTATAACTTTCCAACCTTCACAAACAAAAATTCATTTCTAGCTGAAACTTGATGTCATTCTTTTCTGGCTGGAATGTGAAAGATTTGGGGAATTGGTGAAAGAAATGTATTGAGTTGTTAAAAATATATGATCCAGGTCTTGTCTAGTTTTCACCTCCATGGCTCTTAAACACAGTTGCTCTCTTTCATGCTTCATTTCTGTCAATCACTGTGACAGGCATAGTGGAATTCCCTTCCTCTGCCTTCCCAAACAAAGGCAAAGTAAAAATAATATTTTGATGTAGAACCTCAGCATTTTAGTGAAAGTGAACTATTTTCTATTTTGAATACAGACCTTGAGATCTTTTCTAAGGTTGGGGGGAATGTGAAATGGTATTCCTTAGTGAATAAGTATAAATAGTGGGGTCAGCACTGAGAAAAGCATGAGGGTGGGCATTAGTCTAAGCCAGTGGGGAAGGTGAAAGAGCAAAGACCTTATGCAGTATGCTGAGTAGACATGCCTCTAGCAGATGTGCTTGGCTTTTCCTTTCAGATTTGAATTCAGAAAAAACAATTTGTGAAGGAACATGGCAGAAATGTTTATGTTTTGGGTATAGGTTCTCAAAAACAAAAGAAATTGAAGGTAACCCACCTCAATACCTACACCAGGCATACATAGCTTTACTATCCAGTACTATCAAGTCTTATCTATCAAGTATTTTTGTAGTAGTTGGTCTAGATTTTTGGAGGGTGAAATATAAGAAACTTTTATTACTCATAAATATAAACCTTGTTGGAAAGACTCCATGATAGAGGATGAGCAAACAAATGGGAAGATAAAGGCTGGTAGAAAAGTATTTGTACCCCCTCAGAATGTCTGCTCACTGTAGGTGAGCTACTGGGACACTTATCTGCTATAGAATCCTGCCCAGTCCTAATCAGGGTGTACAGGTTATACCTTGTTGGCTTATAGTCAGCTGGTAGGTTAATATAGTCCTCAACTCACTGCTACATTAGAGACTAATCAAAGAAGCCATCTAAATATTCAATAATTCATATCATGATTGAAGAGATACTGAAAAAGTTCTATTTTTTCCTACATACATAATCTCCTCCCTGACCCCTGAATCAACACTCCCACCACATTTCCTCAGAACCTATACAATATGTAGAAAAAATAAATTAGAGCTCAAAGGAAACAAAAGAAAGAAGCATGAAGGACAGAAATTTAACCATATATAGATACACCTAGAAGTCAGCTGAGGTTCTGCAAATAAAATATAACCCAAGCCACAATGAATAGTATTTAAAAACTGGAAACAAGCTGCCTGGTTCAAATCTTGGTTCTGCTACTAGTTATATGACCTTGGGCAAGTTACTTTACTTCTCTGTGACTTAGTTTTGTTTTTTTGTTTTGTTTTGTTTTGTTTTGGTTTGGTTTTATCCATAAAGCCTTAATAGTGTTATGAGGCTGAAATAAATGAATAGTTATAAAGTGGTTAGAACAGTTCCTGACATACAGCAAGTGCCATATAAATGTTTGCTATTATTCTAAGGTACAGTTCTAAAACTGTCCAGTCTTCCATAAGTAATGAGCACAAAGAGAAGAGTGTGAGTAGATGAGCCTATACTTTAATGTAGATTATAGTCATAATTTGCATTCAAACAAACAAAAATGACAGGCCAGCCCCTTTATCAAGTCGGTCTCCTCTATCTCAGAATATTATTTGTCTTCCTCTCTTTTCTGCTCACCTCCTTTCCTTCTAGTAATTTAAAATATTTAACTAAACATGCATTTCTTAAGCAAATGAAAAGTGTCCATTCAACCTCTAACAAGTGAAAGCATACTACAGTCTTTCAAGACCCAGCTAGGACACTCCATACTCTGGAGACTCTTTCCCTGATTTCCCTGATCCACTCCAGCCTGCAGTAACTTCTACTTTTCTTGAACTTACATAAAAACACATTTTGTAATACATTCCTAGCACTCAAAGTTTGGAAAATTATCTCAGAATTTAATTGTGAGTCTTGTTTTTCTCCCCAACAGGATTACACACATTTTAGTTATGGGAATATAGTCCTACTTTGTTATACCTTCTGTAACATCTAGCACATGGCCAGGCATAGTACAGAAAATTCAAAGCTCTTGCTTAATGATTGACTAATTGATGACTAATTAAATGTTCCTCAATTCACTCAACAAACAATTTAACCTTGGGCTATTTCATCATATTTGAGAATAAAGTATGAAGTTCAAGGGGAAAAAAATATCAGCACAGTCTGATCATTCTAGAAAAATGTCACTGTCAAACTTCTGAAGTTGTTTTCTTTTATTTCTTTCATAGCCAAACCATTAGATTACTGAATGCAATTTCCCAGAGAAATGTACTATTCTTTTCATCAGCAACAGGTATGAAGATTTGGGCAGAAGCATTACAAACCATAGAGGTGCTATCATTTTGTACATGAAAAAACACTGGAATTGGGTATTGTTATGAATAAAAAGAAAGCAAAGGGGCGCCTGGGTGGCTCAGTTGGTTAAGCGACTGCCTTCGGCTCAGGTCATGATCCTGGAGTCCCGGGATCGAGTCCCGCATCGGGCTCCCTGCTCGGCAGGGAGCCTGCTTCTCCCTCTGACCCTCCCCCCTCTCATGTGCTCTCTGTCTCTCTCATTCTCTCTGTCTCAAATAAATAAATAAAATCTTTAAAAAAAATAAAAAATAAAAATAATAAAAAAAAAGAAAGCAAAGGCTGCCTCCCTACTTCAGTTGGATAATCAAATAAAGAACCATATCTTTTGCCCACATTCCTTCCTGGTACTGAAAAAGGACTTCAGGTACCTCCATTTTTACCTCAGTCTATACTTTCTAACTGATTAAGCTCTTCTTCCCAGCTTATCTCTTAATTTAGGCAAAAGACCCTGTGGACAAGGCATTCTCTGATGGGAACTAAAAGTACCCCCTCAGGCAATAGGGACTGCCCTAAACCAGCAAGACCCCACATGACTGACCCCAAGATAATGATTGACCTGGACTTTCCTGCTCACCTGCATGTACCCAGCAATCTTTGTTCCACATTTTTCTTATATAAACCTGGAAGTATTTTCAGCACCTTGGAGACAGGCTTTAAGACATTAGTCTGTGTCTTCCCAGTGTTGGCCTCACTGAAATAAATTCTTTTCTTGTTTTCACCACCACTCATCTCTCTGCCTTTGGATTTTGTCAGCAGCGAGTGGCCAAACCTGGTCTGCCTGGGACCCCCTGCACCCCAACTACAGTACCTTGTCAACTGCTTAGCCTGGTTGATTCCTTCTTTTCATCATTTTTGTCTAAGGGTTAAGGTTAGAGTCTCAAATAACCAGAGACAGATATGGGCAGCTGACAGAAAAAAAAAAGTTACAATGGGGTTTCTTTGAAAACAACTTATCCAACATTTTAAATAAATAACACCTTCATATGAAGGGAAGGTAAAACTTTTAACTGCACACATCTGAAAATGCATTTTAAAATACCTAATGTAAATAGATCACATTCTAGATATTTCCATTCACACTGTGCCAAACAGCTGGCCATTTTCAAATACTTCTTTTTTATCTCTTTAAGGATCAACAAATAGGTTCTTTGTTTTTGTTTGTTTGTTTGTTTTTCTTTCTGGAATTAAAGTTGAACAATTGCCATAATTTAGAATAAAAGAGATAGAATCGAAAAGAGAAGACCTAATTTGTACAGATATCATCAGAAGCAAATTAGCACTGTTCCTGGTCTTTCAGTTTGAGATACAATAACATCTACTCACCTTTTCCCCTTGTTAGACTAGCTTCTGCTCAGGATTTCCAAGATGCTGTAACTCTGGGAGTCAATCTCTTCTCCCCTCTTTTCCATTCCTTCTGGCAATCTAAAATAAGAATCACAGCTAAAAAGTACAGTAAAATATATAAGAAAATAATAAAATGTCAGATTTATTCATTCAGCAAATATTTATTGAGAATATGCTATCTGCTAAGTACTGTTAAAACAGTAAACAAGAAAAACATAGTCCTTATCCAAAGGGAGCTCAACGTTCAGTAAGAGACAAAAACTCAACAGACATTTACCATATAGTTGTATAGGTGCAGTGATGGCAAAAATGCAGGGTGCTATGAGATCACACAGAAGGGACAACCAAATTATAACCTAAATGAGGGAAGGTAGGGGTCAAGAACATCTTCCCAGAAAAAATAACATCTGAAGGGAAGAATTGAAGTGTGTGTAGGAATTCATCAAATTAGAGTGGAGTAGGGAATATATTCCAAGTAGAGGGAATAGAATGTGAAAAGTACCAAAGGGGAAGGAGAGTAATCCATTCAAGAATCTGAAATATGTTTAATAAATTTGTTTCATAGAAGGCTGGTGAAATAGTGAGAGATAAGGAATGAAACTGGAGAGATGAACATTCAACTCTTGAATTCTACCATGGCTGGCTTGTTTCCAGGGTTTGAGGGCCTTAGCAACAATTCTTTTCATTGCCTTGCAATATCAGTACTTCAGCCACAAAAATTTTTTACATCATTAACAGCATGTTACCTAGATTTCTTATTTCATGTTTTCTGAAATCCCACCACGTAAAAGGCAAAATCTTTCAACACACCACCTAGGAATACCCTTGGACATCCTGATCAACTGAAAGGAGAGAGATTCCTAGTCTATAACACAGAATTTTTCCTCTAAGTTCCTGTTTCTGGTGTGAAATAGATGTCCCTTTCCCAAGAGGTTGGACAACAGGGATGACTTCATATTTCAAGAGAGACCTTGCCACAAACCACATGAGTATATGGTTCTATTCTGATAGGTACATCAGTATTAGCAACGTTCAGTTTAACCCAATAGGCTGAAAAAAGAGTTATATCCAGAAAGCAACAAAGAAGTCACTACCTTACAACCAGTATTTGATTAAGCTAAAGAGTTGAATAAGGACAATGGACAGATACCATAAAAATGATCTCTGTTAATGAAATTATAGGAAATATTAAAAGGCCAACTGTTTTAGCTCTCAGCCTTTAGAAAGATAAATATCTAATATCTCTGACTACTTAATTTTCTAAGATGTCTTGAAATATTTTATTCTTCTCATCGATAAAAACGTCCAGAACAGACTTACATGTCAATTCTATGGAAACATCATTGGGCAACTTTTATGTGAGAGGCACTTTAGTAAGCATAGGAAAAACAGATCTTTGCCTCTCTAAGTTTCCACTCTAATGATACTATGGGTACAGGTATATTCACCATCAATTTATCTTGGATTATTTTAGTTTTCACTTAAAGGATAATTATGGAAGAAAAAAGAGTGATGTGGTTAATAAAAGAAATGGAACTATTGCTTCCTATTTTCCAAATTGCATTTCACATAAATATTAGTGTTTCAGGAGAGATTTAATAGGTGTTGGATTTAAAAAAATAAAGAAAAGCCAAGTTTAACAAACTTGAACAAAATTCCTTTTTACAGGATTTCTCAGAACATTTTATCTACTAATATGTACTATGAATCTCCAAGAAAAGGATATCATATGCAACATTTCCCAAAGGTATTTGTTCTTGTTTTTTATGGAACTCCCCCCAAATAGAGTCTATAAAACATACTACTAATAGAATATCAGGAACCATTTATTTTTAGAAACTATGGGTATCATCATGAGGTTAAAAACAAGATAAAGTTCCATGTGTTTTGAGTGTTCTCTAATATAAATAATGCCATACTTCAAGTATCCCACTTCAGTAATGAAATCTTCTTTCCTTGAGGCCTTTGGCCCAAATTAATCTTTTGACTGTCTCAGGTGTCATAGCTTTCTTTAGTTGTACCACAATTTAGTATACACAGCATTCTGTGGCAGACAGATCACTAGCAGTGGATGCAGAATGCAAGTTTTAGTCCTAGCTAGGAAATATTAGCAAATAACAATCTCCCTGAGCTTCAATCTCTTCAACTATGAAATAAAGAGAATGATACTAGCTAAAATAAATTGACTTATATGTGAATTGCAAAACGCTATATAATTATGCTATTAGTTTAAGTATGTATATATATGAGAGAGAAAAAGTGAGAGAGCGAATACTTTAGGTTAAAACTGTATATTCACAATTTGACTCAACATAATTCTGGTTACACCTTTGTTGTTTAAAAAATTTTTTTAAAGATTTTATTTATTTGTCAGAGAGAGAGAGAAAGCACAAGCAGCAGGAGCAGCAGGCAGAGGGAGAAGCAGGCTTCCTGCTGAGCAGGGAGCCCAATGCGGGACTCGATCCCAGAATGCTGGGATCATGATGTGAGCTGAAGGCAGACACTCAACTGACTGAGCCACCCAGGCATCCTTGTTTAAAATTTTTTTGATGACAAATAGCATCAATATGTCTTTAAAATATTTACTTTTTTTCAATTATTTATTTATTTATTTATTTTTAATTTTTTATTCTTATGTTAATCCCCATACATTACATCATTAGTTTTAGATGTAGTGTTCCATGATTCATTGTTTGTGCATAACACCCAGTGCTCCATGCAGAACGTGCCCTCCTCAATACCCACCACCAGGCCAACCCATCCTCCCACCCCCCTTCCCCCCAGAACCCTCAGTTTGTTTTTCAGAGTTCATCGTCTCTCATGGTTCGTCTACCCCTCCTATTTCCCCTGCTTCATTCTTCCCCTCCTGCTACCTTCTTCTTCTTTTTTCTTAACATATATTGCATTATTTGTTTCAGAGGTACAGATTTAAAGTAGCACAATTATACCCAGAAGAGTTTTACACAATATTAATATTTTTGTATGCCTTACAATGACTTTGTACATAAGAGTTCTTCTCCCTTCCTCCTATGCCATGCTCAATCAATCTGTTCTGCTGGAATCATGCTGGAAATGAGAGCATTTAAGTGCTTCACTTTTCTCTTTAGTTTGCTAGCTATACAAATGAAAAGTAGTATATTTCAAGGCCAACCCAGTGTTTCATTTCAATAATTTACAAAATCTTGCATCTACAGCAATTCCTTGCATATACTTACCTTGAGGGAGTTATATATATAGCAAGTAAGTAATCTAAAAATTCTTTCAGGATTATAGAAAGTAACATTTGATTTTTAGAAACTGAGACTCAGTCGTGATATGTGTTTCTCAAGGTGACCCAGCAGGCTAGAGATGGGAATAAAACTTAGAACTCTAATTTCCTATCCTGGCTCCCTCCAATTGTCCAGGCACCCTCCTTAACACAATCAAGGTTCACCTACAAGAATACTGGTTAATATCTCCTGGTGCTAAAATGGAATTGGAGTCTTGAAGATGGAAATTGGTTACTTAATTCATTCTAAATCAATGTCTCTGTTGATAATGCATCTGTCAATGTAAGTATCAGGGATCCAGCTGGGTACTAGTGCATAGCTCTTCAGTCATTGTCTCAGGATGTCCTTGTGACATTAGAGAGAAGATCAGATTTTCAATCAGGCTTCAGCTATGTTGCCTTTTTTTCCGGCACACATTAAAATGCACTTAGAGTGACCTCCCTCCAGCAGACAAAGAGGTAAAGGCATTCTTGAAAGAGATTATTGAGAGGTTCAGGATTCAGACTAAAGAATAAATTTGAACAATAAGTACTGGATGCTTATAATGGGCTCACAGAATGCTTAGACATTCAGTATGAGCTTTTAAAAAAAATCTTAAAACATATGGGTGGTATGTATACATTGTTGAGTACATACATTTCCTGAGAAGTAAAATAATGTGTATAAGAATACTCTATAGGTGGCTGAAATGAATCATGTGCTACATGCAATTAGAATGTAAGAGAACTCTGTGAGAAGAGGAAGCATTTATTAGACATCTCTGAATCACTGTCACTTAACATGGCACCTGACATATAGTAAGTATTTGTTACATGTTCATTGGATGAATGAATGGATGAATGTACAGATAAATGAATGATAAACGTATGTCTGTATTCATGAAATGATGTTCTTAGTAATCGTCCATCAGGTTCATCCCTTGATATCTGAGTTATTATTTCAATATAATTTATTCCTCTTTATACTCTGTCACATTACTGTACATCCAGGGCTCACATGAGTAGAGAAATAAGTTAAATATTATTGAACTTAGGAGAATTTGGTTCATAGGTTTGCTTGTGCAAATATAGTAAATTGCTACTCATATAACGTGATTGAATATTGGTATATTCAAATCAAGTTAATAATCAGTTCAGAAGAGGTTGCAGAGTGAGGTAGAGCCTGTATTCTCTATTTCTAAAAAGCTGAGGCTAATAACATTAAGTAACTTCTCCAAGATCATAAAGTAAGCAGTAAATCAAGGATTATATTGAATGCCTAATATTATCACTCAAATTCTTTCCCCTTGGCTCTAGCCATAACCATCTCCCAAAACACACACACACACACACACACACAACTATTGCTAATATAACATCCACGCCCCTTCACAATTTATTCTCCTTTTCTCACACTTTCAACTTTCAATACATATTCTGCTCCAACCACAACAAATTACTTGTCATTTTCCTGAAACATGCCATCTATGTGAATATATCTTTTTGACCTTTTGTTCATATTTTCCCTCGATGGAACTCCCTTTTCCCTGTTCTTTGCTTAGAATTATTCCTGGCATTATCAGGTCCAATTGCATACTACTACCAGTCTGTACTCTGAAATTTCTTTGTTCAAACTGGTAGTATAGCCCTTATTACATTGTAATATAAATATAAAAAATAATAAATTACTATTTGTACTTATATTTGTATTTCTAGGAAATAATTTATACATAAGGTATACACTGCTAATTTGGAAAAACAAGCAGTCTTGCTTTGATGATTCAAAAGGCACTTTAGTATCTTTCAGTGTTTCATAATTACAGGGCAATATAAACACTAGTATTCTGGTGATAGTAGTATTGTGAAAACACCATGTTCTAAAGCCTTGGAGAACCAGGTTGAAAAACTCAGCTCCATCAATTACTAGCACAGATCTTGGGAAATTCATGCTGATTCACCATCTCCCCATCTGTAAAATGGGGATATGATAAGAGTTCTACTCCAGAGGGCTGTTGTGAAGATACAAGTAAATGATCTTTGTAGTGTTTGGTGCATAATGAGTACCCAATAGATTATTGTTATTATTATTATTATTATTATTATTATTAAGCTCTAGATGTTCACAAGTGCTGATCAGTTGAAAAGCTGTGCTACAGAATACCTGGCCAATGAAAGTTTATATTACAGATTCAGCTCTGCTGGGAAAAGCCATAGGCCAAGGGCATAGTCTATCCATTTTGAGTGTGAGCTAAAATTGTGTCCATATGCAGAGGCCTATGGCGCACAACTTTAGCTCATACTCAAAAATACAGTACTTACAATAATAACTAATACTTCCTGGTACCAGGAGCAAGTATCATGGTAATGCCTATAGGAATTCAGACAAATTTCTATCAGGAACTCAGTCTCCTCAAAGCACCCGTAAATTCTGATCAGATTACTACTGGACTGAATATCAGCTAGGTCACCATCAGAAATAAGCAGTGGTCTATAGTCAAGACTTGCTGGATAACTCAAACCAATGTGGCTGGAAGCCACAAACTCCCATATACTGTTCGGGCAAGACAGATAGGAAATTAAAGAGAAATTTTATAAGCTGCTTCAATAAATTCCTGGCTGAAAAACTTTGGGTTAAGCCAGCTAGTTGAAAGTTTAGTAGAAAGGATTAACTGGACTGCCATCACATGAGTAAATCAGTTAGCTATGTCACTGGCCATGTATAGGAAACAACCCACTTGTAAATGGACCAGCTAATCAGAAAATTTAAAATAATAATAATTTAAATGGCTTTTTTAATGAGCTTGAAGAATATTTTAATAATATTAAAAGTACTTTTTGAGCATTTACTGTGGGACAGGCTATGTACTAATAAGCACATTTCATGCATAGTCTCATTCAATTTTCATAAAACCCTATGGAATAGGTACTTTTTTGTCCCCCTTTATAGATCAGAAAGCAAAGGCTGGGAAAACTATGTAATTTGTCTCAAGTCACTCAGCTAGGAAGTGAAACAACAGGGATTTAAATCTAGGTCTAACTGAAGACATTTACTTCTTAATACCTCTTTATAAAAAATCAAGGTTTTGTCAGTATCATGTTTTAGCCATAATTCAAGTTTTCCTCTGCACTTAGGCAGTTATAATTCACCAATATTCAGGTGAATAATTCTGTATAAAGGTTTGAATAGGTAGATAGGTAGGTACTGTTAAAGGAAATTTTCAGAAAAGGAAAGAAAATTGCCCTTTGCAAATATTGTCAGAGGGTTGGCTAGCTGAAATAAAAGAAAAATTATTTAGGAAAAAAATCTTAAAAATTACCAAATAAGTGGGGTGCCTGGGTGGCTCAGTTGGTCAAGCATCTGCCTTCAGCTCAGGTGCTGATCTCGGGGTCCTGGGATCAAGCCCCAGCAGCCTCCCTGCTCAGCAGGGAGTCTGCTTCTCCCTCTCCTTCTGCCCCTCCCTGCCCCACCCCCGCTCATGCTCTCTCTCTCCTCTCAAATAAATAAATAAAATCTTTTTAAAAATTACCAAATAAGCAATTTTATATTAGTCTTTGCATGGTGGAAGAAAGCAGCATCTTTCTCATATTATTTTTCATGTTCACAAAGTTCATGACATTTTCTGACATCAGTATAATAGACATCAGGAATAAATTTGTTTTTGTTAGGGAGTCCAGAGTCACAGAAAAAATTAAGGTTTTATTACTTAGGGGACCAGAATTAGAATAGCCCTGTTATTTTTGGAATGCACATGCTGGGCAAGCCATAAAGCATGTAAATCTTCATTCTGATCCTGCACATATCCCAGTGAAAAGGGGCTAGAAAAATAAAACTTCTATGTGCTGGGGAGTTTTAATATTTATCCAAAGTTGTATTATTATTTGATTCAGGCATTTTAGTTTTTTCGTGTGTATATGGTTACCATATTAGAAGCCATTTTATCTTCAGCAAAAAAATGTTCTGTTTTTTTAAAGATTTTTTGGGGGGGAGGGGTAGTGGGAGAGGGAGAGAGACTCTCAAGCAGACTTCCCACTGAGCGCAGAGCCCAAAGCAGGGCTAGATGCCAAGACCCTGAGATTATGACTTAGCCAAAATCAAGAGGCAGATGCTTAACCAACTGAGCCATCCACGTGCCTCAAAAATGTTCTGTTTTGAAACAAAATAAATTCAATAGGTATAGAGAGGTGATAGTTGAGACCCTCGGTCAGATTGTCAGTTTGTATGCTTGTCCTGGTAAGTAAAGGATTATATAACATTTACATTTAAATATCTATGTGGATTCAAATCACTAAGGTGTTCTTCAGCTATTAAATGTTGCCACACATTTAGAGGGTTTCTTTGGTATCCTGCTGAAGGCTCCTCTTTAATATCACCCCTCCCTTTCCTCCTTTTCTTTCTCTTCCCTTTTCTTTTCTCCCTCTTTTTCTCTTTCAGTTTTCTTTCTGTGTCTCCCTTTTTTTAAGATTTTTAAAAATATTTTATTTATTTGACAGAGAAAGAGAGACTACACAAGCATGGGGAACAGCAGGCAGAGGGAGAGGGAGAAGTAGTCTCCATGGCTGAGCAGGGAGCCTGATGCAGGACTTGATCCCAGGATCCTGGGATCATGACCTGAGTTAAAGTCAGATGCTTAACCAACTGGAGCCACCCAGGTGCTGGTCTCCCTTTAAAAAAAAAAAAAAACAACATTTAAAAACAGTTTGTAGAAAGGAAGGACTTACTGAGTAAATCCATGCCTATGAATAACTTTTTAACATTAATGAAAAAGGAAAACTCTTATATCCTTTAAATATCCATACCAACAAATGAACAAGAAAACAAGCAAATTGAAAACAGGTACCTAAAAAGAAAAACAAATATAATTTTATTTGCCATATCTTTCATAGCATTAAAGGCTGGGAAACAACTGAATAATAACTACGGAATTTCGAAGAAAAAGAAAATGGCAATCGAGTTCTATAACCAGACAAGCTATTATATACCTGTAAGGGCAGCAGAAATACAGATATTCAGATATTCAAGGATGAGAAAGTATACTGCCTAATTAGTCTACCTAAAAAAAAATAACCCTAGTCAATCAAGATATGAGTCAACTTAATGAATTTGAGAATGTGGAGGGTATGCTATAAAACAAACAGCAGGTAAAGAACCTGGGAAAATGAAGAGTATAAGTAGTCAGAGACAGATTTATAATGAAGCTCATGAAATTTGAGCTTTAAGTCCTTTCACATGCCCAGACTCCTCCCAAGACACTAGAAGGAATAGCCCTAGCAATTTGTTTATAAGGTCCTATGTTTTTTTTTGGGGGGGGGGGCAAAAATAAGATATTTTAGCTACAGTTACTTTTTTCTTCAATATCTCTTTTGTTAAACTTCCCCTTGTGTCAGTGACATTGAAGTAACCATGGGCATTTGGGGGAGTCACCTAAAGGAAAAGTGAGTTGGGGATATATTTTGTTTCAGTTTACTGGGATATATGTTCTTTACTACATATATAATTTATATCATAAATATTATAGTACAATATGTTATACACACTCATACATATTATTGTTCACAGTTATTTCCATATATAGTTGTTAGTAGCCATCCCAGTGTAGGAATGGCTTCCAGGAATACTTGTGGTACCTATTATGCCAGTATTCTTGGTCAGAGCATAAAAGAGCACAGATTACATGATAATGTAAATATGCCCCATGCTCTCCAGCATCTGCCATCAGAAGTAGAGGAAAAGCAAGGTTTGAAATGCATGGGAATTCATGCATTCACTAGACTAGCTTCTAGTCTGTGGAAAATTAGCCCAAATCTTATGGATCATATAAGAAAAAATCTTGATAGAAGTTTCTAAAATTTGACCTCAATCCTAAAAATTTATGTGAGATTACAAATAACCAGTTCTAATGCTTAAAAACATCCCAAATTACCATTAAAAATCCCATCAACTATACTATAGGAAAGATAAAATCCCATTTATATTCTCTTGAATGAAAGTGAGATTTTAAAATCCTTGATCATTTCTTTATAGGTCACAGAATAGCTCATTAAAATATTAGGGAAAAAACAGAATTATAGACATGGGCAAGGCAAAAGGTATGTACATTTACATTGTTGGATACTGTTATATCATCTTTCAAAGATCATATACCCCCACCAACTGTGAATGAAAGAAACATTATTTACATTTCTAAAATCTATTCCAAATCGATACACAAAAAATACAATTTAAATATGCATATTAATTAGACCATACTAGTTACCCATTTAATGTTTTTTTCTTATTCTGTTAATTGTTCAACCTATCTACCTGTTTTTATTTTGATCCTTTAAGCGATCACAATAAAAATAGGATATATAACTTCCAAATTCTTAAATATAAAGCAACCAAAAAAGATGATTAGATTATCAGAGAAAAATAAAGAAACATAAAAAAATAAGATAGTATTAGAAGTCAAAACAAATATGTTACCAAAATAATTCCTTATAAAAGACACTGACTTTTATATAAATTATAAAAACAAAATTAAAATATTTGTTCGCTACAGGGCACATTTGAAACAGCATTATGTAAAATTATATAAGTGAAAAGATAGAATTTGACAAAACTACTCATTTTAAAGAATACTTGAGGGACGCCTGGGTGGCTCAGTCGGTTAAGCGGCTGCCTTCGGCCCAGGTCATGATCCCAGGGTCCTGGGATCGAGTCCCACATCGGGCTCCTTGCTCAGCGGGAAACCTGCTTCTCCCCCTCTCTCTCCATCTGCTTGTGCTCTCTCTGTCAAATAAATAAAATCTTTAAAAAAAAAAAAAAAAAAAAAAAAAAAAAAAAGAATACTTGAAGAAGGTACCCATGGGATTTTAGACAAAGGGAGAAAAATTTAATGAAATAACAATTTAATGTGATTAAACAAGGATCACTTAAAATACAGAGGTAGTAGATGACACAAAAGAGTGTGTGTATATACATATATATAATCTTTGGAAATTTATTCTATGATAAAGTTGGCAATTACAATCACCAGAACAAGAATACATTTGCATTTCTCAATGGGATATTTTTGATATTTTGGGTAGGACATTTGTTCTTTCTGCAGCATTCTCCCACATACTGCAGGATATTTAGCATCCTTGGTCCCTAGATACTAAATGTCAGAAGGAGCCCCTAGTAACTGTGACATACAAAAAAGTATATACACATTTACAAATTCACCTTCAAGGGGAGATACTGTTCATTGTTGAGTAGCAGTGGTATAAATGGTATGGGAAAATCTGACTACCCATCCATAAAAATAACACTAAAAACAAAGTTAGATCATATATCAAAAACAATTTCATATGGATTAAAGATTTAAACATTAAAAAATGAAATCACACTAGGACAGTATTGTAAATAATTAATGATCTTGGGCTTTGGGATCATGATTACAGTGGGTCTAATTATAAAGACAAGCACTGGTAGATCTTTAGTTTATATTAACACTAAAAAATCCTAAACAAACATTATAGGTAAATGACAAACTGGGGAAGCATTTTCAAGATAGAACTGAAATGAAGAGTTACTATCTTTAAATTATAAAAAAAGCTTTTAAAAAATAGGTATCAGAGGTGCCTCCGTGGCTTAGTCAGTTAAGTGTCCAACTCTTGATTTTGGCTTAGGTCAGGGACTCAGGGTTGTGAGACTGAGCCCCATGTTGGGCTCCATGCCCAGATTGGGATTCTCTCTCTCCTTCTCCCTCTGCCCCTTCTCCACTTCTCCCTCTGCCCCTCCCCCCCAAAGAAAAAACTCTGGAAAAGAGTATAGAGGTTCCTCAAAAAGTTAAAAATAGAACTACTCTATGATCCAGCAATTACACTACTAGTTATTTACTCCAAGGATACAAACATACTGATTTGAAAGGATACATGCACCCCAATATTTATAGCACCATTATCAACAATAGCCAAACTATGGAAAGAGCCCAACTGTCCATTGACTGGTGAATGGATAAAGATATATATATAGATAGATATAGATATAGATATATAGATATATAGATATAGATATAGATATAGATATAGATATAGATAGATAGATAGATAGATAGATAGATAGATAGATAGATAGATAATGGACTATTACTCAGCCATCAAAAATAATGAAATCCTGCCATTTGCAATGACATGTATTATGCTGGATCATAGAGTTGTTCTATTAAGAATATATTGGCTTCGGGGCGCCTGGGTGGCTCAGTCGTTAAGTGTCTGCCTTCGGCTCAGGTCATGATCCCAGGGTCCTGGGATCGAGCCCCGCATCAGGCTCCCTGCTCCATGGGAAGCCTGCTTCTCCCTCTCCCACTCCCCCTGCTTGTGTTCCCTCTCTCGCTGTATCTCTCTCTGTCAAATAAATAAAATCTTTAAAAAAAAAAAAAGAATATATTGGCTTCAGGTACTGCCACTGCCTATGCCCCTGAGCGGCCCCATAGGTTTCATCATATTAGTACTATGAATAAAGCCCAGAAAAGTAGAGGGGGGAGCAAGATGGTGGAGGAATAGGAGACCTGGATTTTGTCTGGTTCCAGGAATTCAGCTGAATAGGGATCAAACCATTCTGAACACCTACAAACCTACAAATTTTCCCATACCATTTATACCACTGCTACTCAACAATGAACAGTATCTCCCCTTGAATGTGAATTTGTAAATGGGTATATACTTTTTTGTATGTCACAATGACTAGGGGTTCCTTCTGATATTTAGTATCTAGGGACCAAGGATGCTAAATATCCTGCAGTATGTGGGAGAATGCTGCAGAAAGAACAAATGTCCTACCCAAAATATCAAAAATATCCCATTGAGAAATGCAAATGTATTCTTGTTCTGGAGATCGAAGAAAAGAATAGCAACAACTCTCTGAACAGAAAAGCGACCACTTTCTGGAAGGTAGGACAAGCAGAGAAGTGAATGTGGGGCAATATTCAGGAGGATAGATGGAGGAGGAGGGGGCTTCCATCAGCCGCTTCTGGCAAGTGATAGAGCAGCAGAGCACAAAATCAGAACTTTTAGAAATCAGCTCCACTGAGGGACGTCATCCAGTGGCTAAGCGGGGGGTGGAACCCTCGCAGGACAGTGGGGTCTCAGGACCCTCAGGGTCACAGAAAAACTGGGGGTGAAGCAGAGCTCCCAGGTATCAGAGCGGGGAAGCCAGCTGCAAAGACAGAGCCAAGGAGTGGACTCTCAGCTCAGGGTTGCCATAAACCGTGATCTGTGGCACAGTTGGGCCACTGTTCTTCCAGCAGGGACCCAACAAGTGGCAGATCTGGGGAGACTCCCCTTCCTCCCCTGGGAGGTGTGGCATGGGAGCACACCACAGGGATCTGCTGGGTTTGGAGACTCCACACAGGGTCGTGTGCCAGAGATAGAAATGCTCGATCACAGACTGGGTGAGCATGGAGTGTGGCCGGAGACCGGGGAGACGGGAGTGATTGACTGCTTTTCTCTGGGGGCACACTGAGGAGTGGGGCCCTGAGTTCTCGGCTCCTCTGGAGTGGAGATTGGGAGGCCGCCATTTTCACTCTCGTCCTCCAATGCTGTACGGAAAGCTTGCGGGGAACAAAAGCTCCCGAGAGCAAACCCGAGCAGATTACATAGCCCGGACCAGCAAGGGCAGGGCAATTCCACCTCTGGCAAAGACATTTGGGAACCATGGCAACAGGCCACTCCCCCAGAATATCAGCAAGAACAGCCAGCCAAGATCAAGTTTACCGATCAATGAGAACAGCAGAACTCCAGCACTAGGGAAATACTACACATAGAATTCATGGCTTTTTTTACCATGATTCTTTACTCTTTAAAAGTGAATTTTTTTTTGAATTTTTCTTTTTCCCATTTTCAACCAACATCTTATCAATCCCTTTTTTAAAAAACATTTTTATTTTTCATTTTTAGAGTCATATTCTATCCCTTCATAGTAGTCACCCTTATTTTTGGCATATATATATAAGTTGTTCTCTCTCTAAAATTTTGAGATACAGTTTCTTCTAAAAGATCAAAATATACCCTAAATCTCTAGTGTATGGCTTTGTTCTAGTCTCCTGCCTGATCACATTCTCTCCTTTTCTTTTTTCTTTTTTTTTTAAAATCATATTCTTTCTTTTTTCAAACAACTTCTTATCTTATCAATTCCTTTTATAAAATCTTTTAAAATTTTCATCTTTACAGTCATAATCCATCCCTTCATCGTATTAACCCTTATTTTTGTAAATATGTAAGTTTTTCTTCTTTAAAATTTTGGAAGGCACTTTCTTCTAACAGATCAAAATACACCCAAAATCTAGTGTGTGGCACTGATCTATGCACCAGCCTGATCATATTTGATCACATTCTGTTTGTTTTGTTTTGTTCTATTTTCTTTGTTTTTATCGTTTTCTTTTTCTTTTTTTTCTTTTTCTTTTTTCTTTCCTTCTCTTTCTTTTCCCCTGGTTTCAGATTTTTTCTGATTTGTTTAGAGTATATTTTCTGGGGATGTTGTTATCCTGTTAGCATTTTGTTCTCTCATTCATCTATTCTCCTCTGGACAAAATGACAAGACAGAAAAAACACCTCAACAAAAAGAACAAGAGGCAGTACTGACTGCCAGGGACCTACTCAATATGGACATTAGTACGATGTCAGAATGAGAGTTCAGAATGATGATTTTAAAGATACCAGCTGGGCTTGAAAAAAGGATGGAAGTTATTAGAGAAACCCTTTCTGGATAAATAAAAGAACTAAAATCTAACCAAGTTGAAATCAAAAAGGCTATCAATGAGGTGCAAACAAAAATGGGGACACTAACTGCTAGGATAAATGAAAAAGAAGAGTGAATCAGTGATATAGAAGACCAAATGATGGAAAATAGAGAAGCTGAGAAAAAAGAGAGATAAACAACTACTGGATCACGAGGGCAGAATTTGAGAGATAAGCGATACCACAAGACGAAACAATATTACAATAACCAGGATCCCAGAAGAAGAAGAAAGAGAGAGAGGGGCAGGAGGTATATGGAGCAAATTATAGCAGAGAACTTCCCTAATTTGGGGAAGAAAATAGGCATCAAAATCCAAGAGACACAGAGAACCCCCCTCAAAATCAATAAAACTAGGTCAACATCCCATCATCTAATAGTAAAACTTACGAATCTCAGAACAAACAGAAAATCCTGAAAGCACTTCAAGATAAGAGATCTGTAAACTACAATAGTAGAAACATTAGATTGGCAACAGACCTATCCACAGAGACCTGGCAGGCCAGAAAGGACTGGCATGATATATTCAGAGCACTAAATGAGAAAAATATGCAGCCAAGAATGTTATATCTAGCTAGGCTGTCATTGAAAATAGAAGGAGAGATAAAAAGTTTCCAGGACAAACAAAAACTAAAGGAATTTGCAAACACGAAACCAGCCCTACAAGAAATATTGAAAGGGGTTCCCTAAGCAAAGAGAGAGCCTAAAAGTAACATAGACCAGAAAGGAACAGAGACAATATACAATAACAGTCACATTACAGGCAATACAAGGGCACTAAATTCATATCTTTCAATAGTTACCCTGAATGTAAAATGGGCTAAATACCCCAATCAAAAGACACAGGCTATCAGATTGGATAAAAAAAAAGACCCATTGATATGCTATCTGCAAGAGACTCATTTTAGACCCAAAGACACCCCCAGATTGAAAGGAAGGGGGTGGAAAACCATGTACCATGCTAATGAATACCAAAAGAAATCAGGGGTGGCAATCCTTATATCAGACAAATTAGATTTTAAACCAAAGACTGTAATAAGAGATGAGGAAGGACACTATATAATACTTAAAGGGTCTATCCAATTAGAAGATCTAACAATTGTAACTATCTATGCCCCTAACATGGGAGCAGGCAATTGCATAAGCCAATTAATAACAAAAGCAAAGAAACACATCAACAACAATACAATAATAGTGGGGGACTTTAACACCCCCCTCACTGAAATGGACAGATCATCTAAGCAAAAGATCAACAAGAAAATAAAGACTTTAAATGACACACTGGACCAAATGGACTTCACAGATATATTCAGAACATTCCATCCCAAAGCAACAGAATACACATTCTTCTCTAGTGTCCATGGAACATTCTCCAGAATAGATCACATCCTAGGTCACAAATCAGTTCTCAACTGGTACCGAAAGACTGGGATCATTCCCTGCTTATTTTCAGACCACAATGCTTTGAAACTAGAACTCAATCACAAGAGGAAAGTTGGAAAGAACTCAAAAACATGGAGGCTAAAGAGCATCCTCCTAAAGAATTAATGGGTAACCAAGAAATTAAAGAAGAATTAAAAAAAATAATGGAAACAAATGAAAATGAAAACACAACTGTTCAAAATCTTTGGGATGCAGCAAAGGTGGTCCTAAGAGGCAAGTATATAGCAATACAAGCCTTTCTCAAGAAACAAGAAAGGTCTCAAATACACAACCTAACCCTACACCTAAAGGAGCTGGAGAGACAACAGCAAATAAAGCCTCAACCCAGCAGGAGAAGAGAAATAATAAAGATCAGAGCAGAAATCAATGAAATAGAAACCAAAAGAAAAGTAGAACAGATCACTGAAACAAGGAGCTGGTTCTTTGAAAGAATTAACCAGATTGATAAACCCCTCGCCAGACTTATCAAAAAGAAAAGAGAAATGACCCAAATCAACAAAATCATGAATGAAAGAGGAGAGATCACAACCAACACCAAAGAAATACAAACAATTATAAGAACATATTATGAGCAACTATATGCCAGCAAATTAGATAATCTGGAAGAAATGGATACATTCCGAGAGATGTATCAACTACCAAAACTGAGCCAGGAAGAAATAGAAAACCTGAACAGACCTATAACCACTAAGGAAATTGAAGCAGTCATCAAAAATTTCCCAACAAACAAAAGCCCAGGGACATATGGCTTCACAGGGGAATTCTACCAAACATTTAAAAAAGAATTAATACCTATTCTTCTGAAACTGTTCCAAAGAATAGAAATGGAAGGAAAACTTCCAAACTCGTTTTATGAGGCCACCATTACCTTGATCCCAAAACCAGACAAAGAACCAATCAAAAGGGAGAATTACAGACCAGTATCCTTGATGAACACGGATGCAAAAATTCTCACCAACATACTAGCCAATAGGATCCAACAGTACATTAAAAGGATTATTCACCACGACCAAGTGGGATTTATCCCTGGGCTGCAAGGTTGGTTCAACATCCACAAATCAATCCATGTGATATAATACATTAATAAAAGAAAGAACAAGAACCATATGATCCTCTCAATAGATGCAGAAAAAGCATTTTACAAAGTACAGTACCCTTTCTTGATCAAAACTCTTCAGAGTATAGGCATAAAGGGTACATACCTCAATATCATAAAAGCCATCTATGAAAAACCTACAGCGAATATCATTCTCAATGGGGAAAAACTGAGAGCTTTTCCCCTAAGGTTAGGAACATGGGGCAGGGATGTCCACTATCACCACTGCTATTCAACATAGTATTAGAAGTCCTAGCCACAGCAATCAGACAACAAAAAGAAATAAAAGGCATCCGAATTGGCAAAGAAGAAGTCAAACTCTCACTCTTTGCAGATGATATGATACTTTATGTGGAAAACCCCAAAGACTCCACCCCAAAACTGCTCGAACTCATACAGGAATTCAATAAAGTGGCAGGATATAAAATCAATGCACAGATATCAGTGGCATTCCTATACACCAACAACAAGACAGAAGAAACAGAAATTAAGGAGTCGATCCCATTTACGATTGTGCCCAAAACCATAAGATACCTAGGAATAAATCTAACCAAAGAGGCAAAGAATCTGTACTCAGAAAATTATAAAATACTCATGAAAGAATTTGAGGAAGACACAAAGAAATGGAAAAACGTTCCATGCTCATGGATTGGAAGAACAAATATTGTGAAGATGTCAATGCTACCTAGAGCAATCTACACATTTAATGCAATCCGCATCAAAATATCATCCACTTTTTTCAAAGAAATGGAACAAATAATCCTAAAATTTGTATGGAACCAGAAAAGACCTTGAATAGCCAGAGGAATGTTGAAAAAGAAAAGCAAAGCTGGTGGCATCAGAATTCTGGACTTCCAGCTCTATTACAATGCTGTCATCATCAAGACAGTATGGTACTGGCACAAAAACAGACACATAGATCAGTGGAACAGAATAGAGAGCCCAGAAATGGACCCTCAACTCTATGGTCAACTAATCTTCGACAAAGCAGGACAGAATGTCCAATGGAAAAGACAGTCTCTTCAACAAATGGTGTTGGGAAAATTGGACAGCCACATGCAGAAGAATGAAAGTGGACCATTTCCTTATACCACACACAAAAATAGACTCCAAATGGTTGAAAGACCTAAATATGAGACAGGAGTCCATCAAAATCCTAAAGGAGAACACAGGCAGCAACCTCTTCGACTTCAGCCACAGCAACTTCTTCCTAGAAACATCACCAAATGCAAGGGAAGGAAGGGCAAAAATGAACTATTGGGACCTCATCAAGATAAAAGGCTTTTGCACAGCAAAAGAAAGAAACAGTCAACAAAACCAAAGGCAACCGACAGAATGGGAGATGATATTTGCAAATGACATATCAGATAAAGGGCTAGTATCCAAAATCTATAAAGAACTTCTTAAACTCCACACCCAAAGAACAAATGATCCGATCAAGAAATGGGCAGAAGACATGAACAGACATTTTTTCAAAGAAGACATCCAAATAGCTAACAGACACATGAAAAAGTGCTCAACATCACTTGGCATCAGGGAAATCCAAATCAAAACCTCAATGAGATATCACCTCACACCAGTCAGAATGGCTAAATTTGACAAGTCAGGAAATGACAGATTTTGGGGAGGTTGCAGAGAAAGGGGAACTCTCCTACACTGTTGGTGGGAATGCAAGGTGATGCAGCCACTCTGGAAAACAGTATGGAGGTTCCTCAAAAAGTTGAAAATAGAGGTACCATATGACCCAGCAATTGCACTACTGGGTATTTATCCCAATGATACAAATGTAGGGATCCGAAGGGGTACGTGCACCCCAATGTTTATAGCAGTCCACAATAGCCAAAGTATGGAAAGAGCCTAGATGTCCATCAACAGATGAATGGATAAAGAAGAAGTGGTATATATATACAATGGAATATTATGCAGCCATCAAAAGGAATGAAATCTTGCCATTTGCACTGACATGGATGAAACTGGAGGCTATTATGCTGAGCGAAATAAGTGAATCAGAGAAAGACATGTATCATATGATCTCACTGATATGAGGAATTCTTAATCTCAGGAAACAAACTGAGGGTTGCTAGAGTGGTGGGGGGTGGGAGGGATGGTGTGGCTGGGTGATAGAATTGGGGAGGGTATGTGTTATGGTGAGCGCTGTGAATTGTGCAGGACTGATCCGTACCTCTGAAGCAAATCACAGATCTGTACCTCTGAAGCAAATAATACATTTTATGTTAAAAAAAAAAAAAGAAGAAGAAGAAGATAGCAGGAGGGGAAGAATGAAGGGGGGCAAATTGGAGGGGGAGATGAAGCATGAGAGACTGTGGAATCTGAAAAACAAACTGAGGGTTCTAGAGGGGAGGGGGGTGGGAGGATGGGTTAGCCTGGTGATGGGTATTAAAGAGGGCATGTTCTGCATGGAGCACTGGATGTTATACTAAACAATGAATCATGGAACACTACATCAAAAACTAATGATGTAATATATCGTGACTTATATAACATAAGAAAAATAAAACAGAAAAAAAATGTAAAAAAAAAGAATATATTGGCTTGTACGAATAAAAATTCATTTCACTCATGTGGAATCTAAAAAATAAAACAAATGAATAAACAAAAAGTAGAATCAGACCTATAAATACAGAGGACAAACTGATGGTTATCAGAGAGAAAGGGGTGGGAGGATGGGCAAAATGGCGATGGAGTGTAAGAGATACTGGTTTCCAGTTATGGAATGAATAAGTCACAGGAATAAATGGCACAGCATAGGGAATATAATCAATAATTTTGTAATAGCACTGTATGGTGACCGATGGTAGCTACACTTGTGGTGAGCCTGGTATAACATATAGAGAATTTGAATCATTATGTTGTTCACCTGAACCTAATGTAATATTGTGTGACAACATTACTCAAATAATTTTTTTTATTCATACAAGACAATATATTCATAATATACATTGGTTTATATGAATAAAAATTCAGTTGTGTTCACTGTGGAATATTGAAAATTGTAGAAAGGCCAAAGAAGAAATTAAAACTAACATACTCATATTAATATATATTTTGCTTTTTGTACTTTGTCTTTTGTTCCAAAAAGTTGTGTATACTTAAATATTTTTAGACAAACTATAACTATAAACCACTTATTGTTTTATTACCAGTTTTTTTTTTTCATTTAACAGTATAGCATGGATGTTTTTCTGGATTATTAACAATTTTTCTACAGAATCAATTTTAATAGTTTATTCTTCATTTTGCCCCATCTCCAAGCTAATTGGTTTAATTAAGCATTAGAACTACTGCATCTAAAAGGCATATTGGTATTTGTCCATCCTGTTTAAATTGTTTGACCTTGTCACCTTTCCTTTTTTTTTTTTTAGAGATTATATCTATTTATCTGAGAGAGAGAGAGAGAGAGCACAAGTGGGTAGTTGAGCTGAGGGAGAGGGACGAGCAGACACCCCACCAAGTAGAGAGCCCAACACCAGGCTCAATCTCAGGACCCTGAGATCATGACCCAAGCTGAAGTCAGACACTTAAATGACTGAGCCACCCATGCACCCTCTTTGTGGTTTTTCAATGGCCACTTTTTTTAGAGAGAGAACCTTCTTCCTGTGTTTTGTTTCTAGAATTTCCATCTGGCAAAAATGACTGACTTTAGTAGTAGAGAAGCTTGTGTGTCATTAAGCCTTTTCAAAATCATGGTATAGACCAATTGAAATTATTTTCTTATCTTTAAATTCAGCTCTAGACTCTCAATTTTTATATGAACAAGAATAGATTCAGAGTCACAGAGTTATAGTGCTAGAATGGCCCTTAAGGATTTTGCCATCCAACTTAAGAATTTTTACATGTCTGAGTTGGATTAAAAACCAACCGAGGCTCAAAAAGTATATTGTGCTTCCCAAAGTCATACAGTATGTTAGAAACAGAGCCAAGACTTCAACCCAGTATTACTGACTCCCAAAAATTCAGCTCTCTTTCAACATATCCACTGATATATTGTAATGATAGTCTCTGGGTTAGAGCAAGAAGAAAAAAAGAAGCACTGAAATATATTTTGGAATGGTCAAATCTTTGAGGATATGGGAGGGAAAAGACCCACTTCAATATCCTACTTCTCTAAAGGGCAATGAGAACCAAAATCATTCACCCTTATACTTAGCCTGACACTCTGTACATTAAAATGGCTTTGTGATGTTACAACTGATACCACAGAAATACAAAGCATCATAAGTGACTACTATGAATAATTTTACACCAACAAATTGGACAATCTTGAAGAAATGGATAAATTCCTAGAAATATACAACCTATCAAGACTCAATCAGGAAGAAATAGAAAATTGAGTAAGCCAATTACTAGTAAGGAGTTTGAATCAATAATCCAACAAACAAAAATCCAAAACCACATGGCTTTACTGGTTAATCCTACCAAACATTTAAAGAAGAATTAATGCTAATCGTTTCCAAACTCTTCCAAAAATTAGAAGAGGAAGAAATACTTCCAAACTCATTTTATGAGGTCACCATCACCCTGATACCAAAACCAGACAGAGACAGATGCTACAAGAAAAGAAAATTACCAGCCAATAACCCTGATGAGCATAGATGCAAACGTCCTCAACAAAATTTCAGCAAACCAAATTCAACAATACATTAAAAGGATAATACGCCATGTTCAATTGGGATCTATTTCAGGGATGAAAGGATGGTTCAACATCTGTAAATCCATAAATGTGACAACATTATTTTAACAAAATAAAGGGAAAAAACATATGATCATCTCAAAAAAATGCAGAAAAAGCGTTTGACAAAATTAAACATCATTTATGATAAAAATCCTCAACAAAGTGGGTATAGAGGGAACATACCTTGACATATTAAAGGCCATATATGACAAACCCATTACTAACATCATACTCAATGAAGGGAAGCTGAAAGCTTTTCTCTTCATATCAGGAACAAGACAAGTGTGCTTACTCTCACCATTTTTATTTCATATGGTACTAGAAGTCCTAGCCAAAGTAACAAGGCAAGAAAAAGAAATAAAAGGATTGAAGTTAGAGAGAAGAAGTAAAATTATATCTATTTGCAAGTGACATGATCTTATATAGAGAGAACACTAAAGATTCACCAAAAAGCTCTTAGAACTAATAAGTGGATTCAGTAAAATTGCACAATACAAAATCAACATCCAAAAATCAGTTGTGTTTCCATAATCACAAACTATCCAAAAGAGAAATTAAGAAAACAATCCTATCTGTAATTGCATTAAAAAGAACAAAATAAATAGAAGCCTGTCTTCAAGTTATAGAACTAATAAAAGGAATAAAGGGCACGACATAAGGAATATAGTCAATAGTCAATGATATTGTAATAGCATTGTATGGTGTATGGTAGCTATACTCATGGTGAGCATAGCATATCATATAAACTTTTCAAATCACTATGTTATAAACCTGAAACTAATATAATATTGTGTGTCAACTACACTAAAAAAAAAAAGTTTGTAAATAAAATAAAATACCAGGAATAAATTTAACCAAGGAGGTGAAAGACTTATAATTGAAAATTATGACACTGATGCAAGAAATTGAAGACACAAATACACATATATGTCATGCTTATGGATTAGAAAAATTAATATTGTTAAAATGTCCATACAATCCAATGTGATCTACAGATTCAATGAAATCCTTATCAAAATTCCAATGATATTTTCACAGAAATAGAACAAACTATCCTAAAATTTGTATGGAACTACAAAAGACCTCAAGTAGCCAAAGAAATCTTGAGAAAGAAGAACAAAACTGGAGGCATCACACTTCCTGATTTCAAACTATATTACAAAGCTATAGTAATGAAAAGAGTATGATATTGGCATAAAATCACACACACAGATAAGTGGAACAGAATAGAGAGCCTAGAAATAAACGCATGCATGTATGGTTAATTAATTTACAACAAAGCAGCCAAGAATATACAATGGGGAAGGACTGTCTCTTCAATAAATGGTGTTAGGAAAACTGAACAATATGCAACCAATGAAACTGGACCACTATCTTACATCATAAAAAAAAATTAACTCAAATTGGTATGAGACTTGAATGTAATACCTGAAACCATAAAACTCATAGAAGAGAACATAGCTGGTAAGTTCATTAACATTGACACTGGTGATGATTTTTTCGGATCTGACACCAAAAACAAGGACAACAAAGCAAAAATGAAGAACTGGGACTACATAAAAAGCTTTTTCACAGCATAGAAAACCATCAACAAAATGAAAATATAACATACAAAATGGAAAAATATTTGCAAATCATATGCCTGGTAAGGGATTAATATCCAAAATATATGAAGAATTAATAAAACTCAATAAGATAAAACAATCTGATTAAAAATGGGCAGAGGAATTAAATAGACATCTTTCTGAAGATATACAAATGGCCAACAGGTACATGAAAAGGTTCTCAAAATCACTAGTCATCAGGGAAATGCAAATCAAAAACACAATGAGACACTACCTTATACTTATTAGAATGGCTATCATCCAAAAAGACTATAAATAACAAGTATTGGTGAAGATACGGAGAAAAGGGAACCCTTGTACACTCTTGCTGGAACTGTAATTGGTATACACACTATAGACAACAATAAAGAGGTTCCTCAAAAAATTTAAATAGTACTACCATATAATACAGCAATTCCACTTCTGATTATCTGAAAGAAACAAAATTACTATCTTAAAAATATACCTGTATGCACCATGTCCACTGCAGCATTATTTACAATAGCCAAGGCATGGAAAGAAACAACCTAAGTGTACATCAATGGATGAATGGATAAAGAAAATGTGGTGTGTGTGTGTGTGTGTGTGTGTGTGTGTGTGTATAATGGAATATAATTCATCCATAAAAATGAAGGAAATCGGGGGAGGAGCAAGATGGCAGAGGAGTAGGAGACCTAAATTTTGTCTGGTCCCAGAAATTCAGCTAGATAGGGATCAAACCATTCTGAACACCTACAAACACACCAGGAGATCAAAGAAAAGAATAGCAGCAACTCTCTGAACAGAAAAGCGACCACTTTCTGGAAGGTAGAATGTGTGGAGAAGTGAATTCGAGGTGATATTTGGGAAGATAGACAGCGGGGGAGGGGGCCTCCATCAGCCACTACCAGCAAGTGATAGACAGTGGAGCACAAAATCAGAACTTCTGGAAATCTGCTCTGCTGAGGGACGTCGCTCCAGTGGCTCAGCAGGGGGTGGAACCCTCGCTGAGACAGTGTGGTCTCAGGACCATCAGGGTCACAGGAAGAGTGGGGGTGCCTGAGTGCGGCAGAGCTCCCAGGTATCAGAGCAGGGAAGCTCGGGGTTGCCATAAACTGTGATCCACAGCACAGTCAGGCCACTGCTCTACCAGCAGGGACCCAACAAGCAGCAGACCCAGGGAGACTCCCCTTCCTCCCTGGGAGAAGTGGCATGGGAGTGCACCACAGGGATCTGCTGGGTTTGGGAACTCCACACCGGGTCATGTGCCAGAGATAGAAATGCTTGGTCACAGGCCAGGTGAGTAAGGAGTGCGGCCAGAAACCAGGGAGATGGGAATGATTGAATGCTTTTCTCTGGGGGCACACTGAGGAGCAGGGCCCCACATTCTCAGCTCCTCTAGCGCAGAGATTGGGAGGCCGCCATTTTCACTCTCATCCACCAAAGCTGTATGGAAAGTTTGCAGGGAACAAAAGCTCCCGAGAGCAAACCCGAGGAGATTACTTAGCACAGCCCCAGCAAGGGCAGGGCAATTCTGCCTCCAGCAAAGACATTTGAGAATGTCGGTGAAAGGCCCCACCCACAGAAGATCAGCAAGAACAGCCAGCCAAGACCAAGTTTACGGCTCAATGAGAATGGCAGAACTCCAGCCCTAGGGGAATACAACACATAGCATTCATGGCTTTTTCCCCCTGATTCTTTAGTCTTTCAAAGTTAATTTTTTTTAATTTTCTTTTTTTTTTTTTTGAATTTTTCTTTTTCCCTTTTTCAACCAATATCTTATCAATCCCTTTTTAAAAAATCTTTTTTTATTTTTCATTTTTAGAGTCATATTCTATCCCTTCATAGTAGTTAACCTTATTTTTAGTATATATATAAGTTGTACTCTCTTTAAAATTTTGGGATACAGTTTCTTCTAACAGACCAAAATACGCCCAAAATCTAGTGTCTGGCACTGATCGATGCACGAGCCTGATCATATTTGATCATAGTCTTTTTTTCTCTCTTTTTTCTTTCTTTCCCATTCTTTTCCCCCAGTTTCAGGTCTCTCCTGATTTCTTTAGTGTATATTTTTCTGGGGTCGTTGTTACCCTGTTAGCATTTTGTTCTCTCATTCATCTATTCTCCTCTGGGAAAAATGACAAGATGGAAAAAAATCACCTCAAAAAAAAGAACAAGAGTCAGTACCAACTGCGAGGGACCTAATCATTACAGACATTAGTAAAATGTCAGAACTAGAGTTCAGAATGACGATTTTAAAGATACTAGCTGGGCTTGAAAAAAGCATGTCAGATATTAGAGAAACACTTTCTGGAGAAATAAAAGAACTAAAATCTAACCAAGCTGAAATCAAAAAGGCTATTAATGAGGTGCAATAAAAAATGGAGGCTCTAACTGCTAGGATAAATGAGGCAGAAGGAGGAATTAGTGATATAGAAGACCAACTGATGCAAAATAAAGAAGCTGAGAAAAAGAGAGATGAACAACTACTGGATCACGAGAGCAGAATTTGAGAGATAAGTGATAACATAAGATGAAACAATATTAGAATAATTGGGATCCCAGAAAAAGAAGAAAGAGAGAGAGGGGCAGAAGGTATACTGGAGCAAATTATAGAAGAGAACTTCCCTAATTCTAGGAAGAAAATAGGCATCAAAATCCAGGAGGCACAGAGAACCGCTCTCAAAATCAATAAAAATAGGTCAACACCCCATAATCTAATAGTAAAACTTACGAATCTTAGAGACAAAGAGAAAATCCTGAAAGCACCTCAGGATAAGAGATATGTAACCTACAAGAGTAGAAACATTAGATTGGCAACAGACCTATCCAAAGAGACCTAGCAGGCCAGAAAGGACTGGCAGGATATATTCAGAGCACTAAATGAGAAAAATATGCAGCCAAGAATATTCTATCCAGCTAGGCTGTCATTGAAAATTGAAGGAGAGATAAAAAGCTTCCAGGACAAACAAAAACTAAAGGAATTTGCAAACACGAAACCAGCCCTACAAGAAATATTGAAAGCAAAGAGAGAGCCTAAAAGTAACATAGACCAGAAAGGAACAGAAACAATATACAGTAACAGTCACCTTACAGGCAATACAATAGCACTAGATTCATATCTTTCAATAGTTACCCTGAGTGTAAAATGGGCTAAATGCCCCAAACAAAAGACACAGGCTATCAAATTGGATAAAAAAAACAAGACCCATCAATATGCTATCTGCAAGAGACTCATTTTAGACCCAAAGACACCCCCAGATTGAAAGGGAGGGGGTGGAAAACCATTTACCATGCTAATGGACACCAAAAGAAATCAGGGGTGGCAATTCTTATATCAGACAAATTAGATTTTAAACCAAAGACTATAATAGGAGATGAGGAAGGACACTATATCCTACTTAAAGGGTCTATCCAACAAGAAGATCTAACAATTGTAAATATTTATGCCCCTAACATGGGAGAAGCCAATTATATAAGACAATTAATAACAAAAGCAAAGAAACACATCAACAACAATACAATAATAGTGGGGGACTTTAACACTCCCCTCGCTGAAATGGACAGATCATCTAAGCAAAAGATCAACAAGGAAATAAAGACTTTAAATGACACACTGGACCAAATGGACTTCACAGATATATTCAGAACATTCCATCCCAAAGCAACAGAATACACATTCTTCTCTAGTGCCCATGGAACATTCTCCAGAATAGATCACATCCTAGGTCATAAATCAGGTCTCAACTGGTACCAAAAGATTAGGATCATTCCCTGCTTATTTTCAGACCACAATGCTTTGAAACTAAAACTCAATCACAAGAGGAAAGTTGGAAAGAACTCAAAAACATGCAGGCCAAAGAGCATCCTATTGAAGAATGAATGGGTCAACTAGGAAATTAAAGAAGAATTAAAAAAATTCATGGAAATAAATGAAAATGAAAACACAACTGTTCAAAATCTTTGGGATTCAGCAAGGGCAGTCCTAAGAGGAAAGTATATAGCAATACAAGCCTTTCTCAAGAAACAAGAAAGGTCTCAAATACACAACCTAACCCTACACCTAAAGGAGCTGGAGAGACAACAGCAAATAAAGCCTCAACCCAGCAGAAAAAGAGAAATAATAAATATCGGAGCAGAAATCAATGAAATAGAACCCAAAAGAACAGTAGAACAGATCAAAACTAGGAGCTGGTTCTTTGAATGAATTAACAAGATTGATAAACGCCTGGCCAGACTTATCAAAAAGAAAAGAGAAATGACCCGAATGAATAAAATCATGAATGAAAGAGGAGAGATCACAACCAACACCAAAGAAATACAAACAATTATAAGAACATATTATGAGCCACTATAAGGCAGCAAATTACATAATCTGGAAGAAATGGATACATTCGTAGAGATGTATCAACTACCAAAACTGACCCAGGAGGAAATAGAAAACCTGAACAGACCTATAACCACTAAGGAAATTGAAGCGTTCATCAAAAATCTCCCAACGGGGATGCCTGGGTGGCTCAGATGGTTAAGCATCTGCCTTCGGCTCAGGTCACGATCCCAGGGTCCTGGGATCGAGTCCCGCATCGGGCTCCCTGCTAGGCAGGGAGCCTGCTTCTCCCTCTGCCGCTGCCTCTCTCTATCTCTCTCTCTGACTCTCATGAATTAAAAAAAAAAAAATCTCCCAACAAACAAAAGCCCAGGGCCAGATGGCTTCCCAGGGGAATTCTACCAAACATTTAAAAAAGAATTAATACCTATTCTTCTGAAACTGTTCCAAATAGAAATGGAAGGAAAACTTCCAAACTTGTTTTATGAGGTCACCATTACCTTGATCCAAAACCAGACAAAGACCCCATCAAAAAGGAGAATGACAGACCAATATCCTTGATGAACATGGATGCAAAAATTCTCACCAAAGTACTAGCCAATAGGATCCAACAGTACATTAAAAGGATTATTCACCACGACCAAGTGGGATTTATCCCTGGGCTGCAAGGTTGGTTCAACATCTGCAAATCGATCAATGTGATACAATACATTAATAAAAGGAAGAACAAGAACCATATGATCCTCTCAATAGATGCAGAAAAAGCATTTGACAAAGTACAGCATCCTTTCTTGATCAAAACTCTTCAGAGTATAGGGAAAGAGGGTACATACCTCAATATCATAAAAGCCAACTATGAAAACCCACAGCAAATATCATTCTCAATGGGGAAAAACTGAGAGCTTTCCCCTAAGGTCAGGAACACGGCAGGGATGTCCACTATCACCACTGCTATTCAACATAGAATTAGAAGTCCTAGCCACAGCATTCAGACAACAAAAAGAAATAAAAGGCATCTGAATCGGCAAAGAAGAAGTCAAACTCTCACTCTTTGCACATGAAAATTATACTTTATGTGGAAAACCCAAAAGACTCCACCCCAAAACTGCTAGAACTCATACAGGAATTCAGTAAAGTGGCAGGATATAAAATCAATGCATGGAAATTAGTGGCATTTCTATACACCAAAAACATGACAGAAGAAAGAAATAAAGGAGTTGATCCCATTTACAACTGCACCCAAAACCATAAGATACCTAGGAATAAATCTAACCAAAGAGGCAAAGAATCTGTACTCAGAAAACTATAGAATACTCATGAAAGAAATTGAAGAATACACAAAGAAATGGAAAAATGTTCCTTGCTCATGGATTGGAAGAACAAATATTGTGAAGATGTCAATGCTACCTAGAGCAATCGACACATTCAGTGCAATCCCTATCAAAATACCATCCACTTTTTTCAAAGAAATGGAACAAAGAATCCTAAAATTTTTATGGAACTGAAAAAGACCCAGAATAGCCAGAGGAATGTTGAAAAAGAAAAGCAAAGCTGGTGGCATCACAATTCCGGACTTCAAGCTTTATTCCAACACTGTCATCATCAAGATAGTATGGTACTGGCATAAAAACAGACACATAGATCAACGGAACAGAATAGAAAGCCCAGAAATGGACCCTCAACTCTATGGTCAACTAATCTTCAACAAAGCAGGACAGAATGTCCAATGGAAAAAAGACAGTCTCTTCAACAAATGGTGTTGGGAAAATTGGACAGCCACATGCAGAAGAATGAAACTGGACCATTTCCTTATACCAGACACAAAAATAAACTCAAAATGGTTGAAAGACCTAAATGTGAGACAGGAGTCCATCAAAATCCTAATGGAGAACACAGGCAGCAACCTCTTCGACCTCAGCCACAGCAACTTCTTTCTAGAAACATCACCAAATGCAAGGGAAGGAAGGGCAAAAATGAACTAACGGGACCTCATCAAGATAAAAAGCATTTGCACAGCAAAGGAAACAGTCAACAAAACCAAAAGACAACCGACAGAATGGGAGAAGATATTTGCAAATGACATATCAGATAAGGGCTAGTATCCAAAATATATAAAGAACTTCTTAAACTCAACACCCAAAGAATAAATGATCCAATCAAGAAATGGACAGAAGACATGAACAGACATTTTTCCAAAGAAGACATCCAAGTAGCCAACAGACACATGAAAAAGTGCTCAACCTCGCTTGGCATCAGGGAAATCCAAATCAAAACCTCAATGAGATACCACCTCACACCAGTCAGAATGGCTAAAATTAACAAATCAGTAAACAACAGATGTTGGCGGGGATGCAGAGAAAGGGGAACCCTCCTACGCTATTGTTGGGAATTCAAGCTGGTGCAGCCACTCTGGAAAACAGTATGGAGGTTCCTCAAAATGTTGAAAATAGAGCTACCCTATGACCCAGCAATTGCACTACTGCATATTTACCCCAAAGATACAAATGTGATGATCCATAGGTGTATGTGCAGCCCGATGTTTATAGCAGCAATGTCCACAATAGCCAAACTATGGAAAGAGCCAAGATGTCCATCGACAGATGAATGGATAAAGAAGAAGTGGTATATATATATATGCAATGGAATATTATGCAGCCATCAAAAGGAGTGAAATCTTGCCATTTGCAACAACGTGGGTGTAACTGGAGGGTATTATGGTGAGTGAAATAAGTCAAACAGAGAAAGACATGTATCATATGACCTCACTGATATGAGGAATTCTTAATCTCAGGAATCATACTGAGGGTTGCTGGAGTGGTGGGGGGTGGGAGGGATGGGGTGGCTGGGTGATAGACATTGGGGAGGGTATGTGCTGTGGTGAGCACTGTGAATTGTGTAAGACTGATGAATCACAGACCTGTACCTCTGAAACAAATGATACATTATATGTTAAAAAAAAAAAGAAGATAGTAGGAAGGGAGAAATGAAGAGGGGGGAAATCATTGGGGGAGACGAACCATGAGAGTCTATGGACTCTGAGAAACAAACTGAGGGTCCTAGAGGGGAGGTGGGTGGGGGGATGTGTTAACCTGGTGATGGTTATTAAAGAGGGCATGTACTGAATGGAGTACTAGGTGTTATACGCAATGAATACTGGAACACTACATCAAAAACTAATGATGTAATCTATGGTGATTAACATAACACAGTAAAATTTTTTAAAAAATGAAGAATATCCTGCCATTTACAACAACAACATGGACTTTGAGGGCAGTATGCTTAGAAAAATAAGTCAGATAGAGAAAGATAAATACTATATTATCTCACATATATATGGAATATATGAAATCTTAAAAAAAAAAAAAAACCACCTCATAAATACAGAGAACAGATTTGTGTTTCCCAGAGGTGGGGGGTGAGTGTGGATGAAAGAGGTGAAGGTGATCCACAGGTACAAACTTCCAATTATAAAAGAATAAATCCGGAGGGATAATGTACAGCATGGTGACCATAGTGAACAATAACATATTATATATTTGGACGTTGCTAAGAAAGTAGATGTTAAAAGTTCTCATCAGAAGAAAAAAATGTAACTTTGTGTCGATGGATGGTAACTAAACTTATTCTGGTAATCATTTTGCAACAAATACATATATCAAATCATTATGTTGTACACCTAAAAGTAATACAATTTATATGTCAATTATATCTCAATAAAAATTTTAGAAAGGGAAAAAAAGAAATAGAGATAGGTAAGATAGATGGGATATGAAAAGGTCCACATCAATAAATTCTAATACAGGGCGCCTGGGTGGCTCAGTTGGTTAAGCGACCGCCTTCGGCTCAGGTCATGATCCTGGAGTTCCGGGATCGAGTCCCGCATCGGGCTCCCTGCTTGGCAGGGAGTCTGCTTCTCCCTCTCCCACTCCCCGTTTGTGTTCCCTCTCTCGCTGTGTCTTTCTCTGTCAAATAAATAAATAAAATCTTAAAAAAAATAAAAATAAAAAATAAATTCTAATACAGACTGCAAGCTTCAGTATTCTAAGGGCTGAATTTTGAGCATTTGTAAGAGAGATTCAGGAAAGGCTCTGCAATCTCCCTATCAGGTCAGATGTTCAAAGAAGTCACTGATCCACTTTGGTACTCAGGAAAACCATACTTCAGAACCGAGACAGGACCAGGAAAGAAGAAATGGGTTCTGAAAAAGTTCCTAGTCAAGTTATCATGGACTAAGGACTTTACTAACATAAAAACATGATTTATCCTTAGCAACCAAAGCACACTGTATGGTAATTAATTGACTCATTTTTGTTAAAGTAAAACAGACTGCTCTGGCTATCTAGGCAGCTCCGAACAGCTAACCACTCAGAAATGGAGCTAACACCCAGTTTCCCCTTCCTAGTGCATTCTCTCATTCCTCTCTTTGATAATTATAGTCAACACCATGCTCAAGGCCCAGAAGTGAGTTCTCAGCTCTGACTCTAACATTCTACCCCAATCATGGCACCTGATTCCCATATTTTACCTCTCACTATAGCTAAGGTAGGCTGGCATTAAACAAAACAACAACAACAAAAATGTTTGATGTTTCTAAAAGAACAAAAAGAAAGAACTATATAAAATACAAAATAAACAGCAATGTAAATTACTATAGTCCTTCTAAAGTCACTAAAATAATGGCTTTGCTACTCCTCTGACTTCATTAACATTCCCTTACCTTTCTGGGCATGTCCTGCCCAAACAAATTGTTGGATTGTTCATTACAGGAACTTCCTGAAATATCCGTCAACTCTTCAGTGAAAAACACCCTATGATTCTTTCAATCCCTCATTTAAAATCTTCAGTTTGCTATTTCCATCTATCTTGTGTTGTCATATCATGTTTACCCACTCCTAATCAAGTTGCCACTGAAAGACCCACCTTAAATCAAACTTCCAATTCTCAATAAATTCTGGCCTTTTACCTCACCTGAGATATTGCTGAAGTTTTGTAGAAGTGGTATTCACCCTTATTGTGGGAAGCAATAAAATCAGCTTTGTCTTCTTAAATGGTTATGTGATGATTTGGAGGAGCCAACTATTAATAGCAACTTTAGAGCTATAGACAGAACATCAGGACATCTTTTCTCAAAGGGTCTCCATTTCTATAAAGCTTTTGCTGTCACCACATTGCATTTGCATGGAGGTCAGGGGGCAGTATGTTAATGCAGCAACATTATCTTAAGCATCTCATGGGAGGCTGACTGTACAGAGTTGTTCTGGCTTCTGTGAGATGGGACATCTATTAAGGGATGGAGGGTTGTATTTCAACTTGCCCAAAATGGCATTGCCAGGGGAAAAAAAGGCAATCTTATCTTGAGTGATAGAGTAAATAAAAGCTATAAAGAACTGGAAAAGGGGCAGGTGGGTGCCTGGGTAGCTCAGTCAGTTAATCGTCCGACTCTTGATTTCAGCTCAGGTCATGATCTCAGGGTCCTGGGTTCAGCCCAGTGTGGGGCTCCATGCTCAGCATGGAGTCTGCTTGAGATTCTCTCCCTCTCCTTCTGCCCCTCCCCCTACTCACACACTGTCTCTAAAATAAATAAATCTTTAAGATTTTATTTATTTATTTGACAAAGAAAGATAGCTAGACAGGGAACACAAGCAGGTGAGTGGGAGAGGAAGAAGCAGGCTTCCCGCCAAGCAGAGAGCCTGACGTGGGGCTCGATCCCAGGACCTTGGGATCATGACCTGAGCCGAAGGCAGATGCTTAACGACTGAGCCACCCAGGCGCCCCTAAAATAAATAAATCTTAAAAAAAAGAACTTGAAAAAGACCAAATAAATGCTTTTCTCTCTGACAGCCAGTGCCAGAGAATATTTATTTATTCCCCATCTGTAGGACCAGACCTGAGTCAAAGCAATGAAGCCTTTTTATAGTCCTTTGATTATTCCAGAGACACAGGAGACAGATGCACTATTCTGGGTTGGGTTGACATTGCCAGTATACTGAGTCATTACCTATCTCAGGATATTGGACATATTTTAGCACATTCTAAGGCCCGAAAGTTTTCTCTTGACTCAATAGCAAAGCTCATGAGAGCATTGATGGAATGCAGAAGTAGGGATATAGGTAAGTGAAGTGAGTCTTAAAGATGAAGAGGGATAAGGATGAATTTTTGGGCAAAGCAATCATCTATTCTAGAACCTGCTGTTGAAAACAGATACTGGAAAACTGTTCAGGTGGTGTTTTCTCTTTCTTCTCTCCCCCCGCCCACCCCCCCACCCCACCCCCACTTGCTGAAGAAACCCCTAGCGGGACAGGGGAAAAATAAGACAATGTGAATGAATAAATCTAAATTAGTGCTCCATAGGTGGTGATAGCTTGTCAGCTCCGAAACTTTATCACACTGAGGAGAATCCAAGCTGGTATTTCATACCCTTTACTCTCAAACAACACACAAACACACACACACCCTGAAAATAAAGACTACCTGGCTTTGCCAATCTTCTTCTGTAGACTACTAATTTAAACAGTATCTTTTCAGGTCCCTATCCATATACTTTCTATAGCCAGACTTAGGAGACAATTTGAGGATCTGAACATCTTACTGGGCCCAAACTCTGATGTCTCTGTTTCTTCAGTTGGGAATTGGTCTAATACTTATATTTTTTTTGGTGAAGATTAAATAAAATAACATGCAGATTCTATAACACATGGACACAAAATTGGTGCTTTAAAAATAGTAGTCCCTTCTCATTTACCCACTCTCAAGATTATGAGCATAAAACTATTTTCACAAAATGATGAAAGGCATTGTTTATGCACTACAGCTTGAACATAATCATACTTTCCGCAGAGTATAGAATTTGTTTGAGACACATGCACCTACTCCTGGCAAAATAGTTGGAATCTTAAAAGCTTTTGCAACTGAGTCTTTCCAATGACATCTGAATCTATTCCATGGGGATGAACATTGAATTCATCACCTTGGAAAGAGGTAGAGCTCACCCATAATCTTCCCTGAATTATGAAGAGAGAAAAATTCTCTCCAAAGTATCAATAATAAAATCTTAAAATATCTACTCAAATCTCATCATACTTTTCCCTCACCAACTTCTTTCCTTCCCCATTGTATGAGAAATTGTGGCTAGGTATCACCAAGGACTTTTGTCTCCCCACCTCTTCCAAAAAATCCCTAATACTATTTTTAAAACAGATATATTTAAATGAAGGGATTAAAATAACTTTAAATCAGAAGTAAAGACATATATTCTCACATCTAAATTAATAATATTTTAACAGATTTTGATTATTTGTGGTTTTGAAAAAAGGAGCAACATTTTAAAAGTCATCTGTCCTCTGTTTGGTGCCAAACTAGAGCCTTAAGGAATTTGAAACAATTGAACTAGTAAATCTAGGATAAACAGTGTTTATGATGGAAACAATGACAGACCCTTTACCATAACACTACCAATAGAACTGAGCTCTAGGAGTGTAAAAATGGCAGGTGGTACAGAAAGAGCTAAGATTTATAAGTCTGTGTGTGTTTGAGGAATGGGGGTGGGAAGTGTGCATAGTAATTCAAATTCATCAATCCTGCAAAGGAATATTTTAAAAAGGGGAAAGCTACTGGGAAACATTTTTTTCCAAGTCCTGTAGAAGGAGTGGGCACCACACCCAATGTTATTTCTGTGTTTTCCTTCTCCCTTATTCTAATTTCCTAACCATCTCTCTCGTCCTGACTCCTCACTTCCTATAGTTCTCTAAGAGAATCTAGCAAGTTAGGGGTCTGATTTTTTTTACATCTCTTTGTAAGAGTGAAATGAGAGCATGATTAAGTCCCTCTGTTCCCCCTTCCTCCTCCCTGCTTCTTCATTTTACATAGTCTTCCTAATAATAATTAGGTCATTTGAGAATTGAATCACCCTATTCCTACCCAGGGCCTTTTCTCATAGCAAATCCCCAAGAAAAAAAGAAAGGTTTTTCTCTTCCATGTGATTTTTGAACAATCACTGATTAGTCAGCCTTGACAGCTGTTAGAAAATCTTGGTGTAGTCAGAACATTCCTATTGATTAGCTGATATATGACCTGGGATTTGACTGAGCTGATTGCTTTATCACTAAAGCATTCAAGAAGTTCAGATTAGTTAGGCATCCCTGTAAACTCCCATTTATCCAGAACTCAAACTGCCAGAAAGTCCAAAGAGGCAGAATTATTTCCAGGAAATAATTAACATAAAGGAGGGTGTCCAAAGCGCCTTCTGAATCTCCCATTACTCCCTCTATTCCTTCCTCCTTTTTTTTTCTTACAATAGGCATTAACTAAATGTTCGCTATATTGCTGAGCACCAGATTAGGCTGTGGTTATAGAAAGATCCATAACACATAGTCCCTGTCCTTGAAGAGCCCACAATGTAATGAGGAGACTGACATGCAATAGATAACTATAATACAATGAGTTAAGTGCAATGATAAAAAGGTGCCTGTGGGGCTGTGGCATTACAAAGGAGATGTCATCTTTTTGCCGAATTAAACCATAAAAGGCTTTTGATTTGGTTCTAATCCTTGGGAAATAGATGGTCAATGTATCAGAGAAGAATGAACACTGGTGGGGGAGCTAACTATGCGTGGGTTCACAGTCTGACTCTGCTATGTATTAACTGTGTAAACCGGCTGTCACACATCATTTCTGAAAGTCACTCATTATTTCTGAGCTTTGCTTTCTTCTTATGTAATATATTACTTACCTCACATGCATTGTCTTCTTGGTTTCCTATAAGAGCAGTAGTATTTATCTTGACCAAAGCAGAAATCACAGTCCAGAAAAACTGAACAACTTGCTTAAGTATACCCAGTTTGTTTGTGACAGATTGGCTGATACCAAGTCTACTGTTCTTTTCCTGCCTTTTTTTTTCAGTGAGACCATAAAGGTCACTAAACTACATTTATTATGAAGGAAGCAGGCATCATTTTGGGAAGATTTTCCATCCTGAGAGGTAAAACAAATGGGATTTCTCAGTTTATGATAGTACCTCATTAAATAGAATCCTTTTTCAATCACACCCTCTCCCACCACACACACAATCCCTGATCCTTCCTGTTAATTCAAATGGTGATATTTTTATATATATATAATGATTTTATGATTTTTTAAATATTTCATTTATTTTATTTCTTGTAGTTATTTGACAGACAGAGAGACAGCGAGAGAGGGAACACAAGCAGGAGGAGTGGGAGAGGGAGAAGCAGGCTTCCAGCTGAGCAGGGTGCCTGATGTGGGGCTTGATCCCAGGACCCTGGGATCATGACCTGAGCCGAAGGCAGATGCTTAATACACTGAGCCACCCAGGTGTCCTGATCTTTATGATTTTTAAGCAGAACTTTCAGTTCTATATTTGGTCCATAAGTCCAGACAGTACAAAAGCTTATTAGTCAGTGGTTTGGAAGACAATTGCTCCAGCCATGCATTGTTCTCTTTCTTTCGCTATGCTGGCAAGAAGTGTAATGGAAGACACTTGGAGTTTCTTTGATCCCCTTGTCTCCTAATGCCTACTTCACACGTGTACATGCCCTGGCTAACCTTGGCAACTGACTGCCTACATATAAAGTCAAAAGTCAGGGGGAGAAAAACTACCTTAATGATTTTTATGAACCGTACTCCTTTAATTAAAAAAAAAACAACTGAAAAATATCCCCTTTGAAAATGTGCTTATATCAGAAGACATGCAGTATCTCCATACTGGTAAAATGATGGCAACAATTTTAGGTTAGTGAACTGGAATGAAGAACACCTGCCTTGTCTCTGATGATCCTGGCATTTGGGAATAGTGATAAATGACTGGAGGTTATTAGACCTGTCCTGCAAAATGGTGCTGGTGAGTTGGAACTTGAAGTTTGTCATTTGAGAAAGGAAACTGACTTCCCCAATTGGACCTAATTATGACAGCCATGATAAACAGCCTTCCATGTTGGCATGTTTATTTCTCAGGAAACCGAACAGGGAAATTGGTTTTATGCATTTGTGTGGATGGGAAGAATTACAATTTTTATCATGTCTTATAACAAATTTATCATCCGATAATCTGAAGGTATGATCAAACTGCAAAAGCAGATGACTTTCCCAGTCTCCTAAGCATTTGATGTCTGTTAAGCAAGAAGAATATTAATCAGAAAGTGAAAGGGAATTTTCTCTTCCTTTATATTCAGAATGATCCTTTGCTAGGTAAACCTCTCTTCAGCATTCAAATCATCATATTATTTGCCTTATACTTGACAACTTCATATTTGCCAATAGGGTTCTTCAGGACACTTAAAGATGGAAGAGAAAGTGTAAAAGTTTCATTTTTTAATCAATTTTTCTCAGTTTGGTTAAAGAAACATGCTAGTTAATTTCTCAGTGCTTTCAAGTTTTCATTCCGATTTACTGAGGGAGAAAATGAAATCCATAGAGATCTCTGCTAAATATGGCAGCAAGTTGTCTTACACTCCAGTCTTTACTAGGGTGTACAGCTTAATCTTAATGATTTAATGATTAATCATTTAATACTTATTAGATAGGCAAAGTACTATGCTAATATGTTGGCTCAACAACCCTATGGGGAGATTTAATCCCCACTTTATAGAGTAGAAAAGAGAGGCTAGGAAAGGTTTCTGCTTTTGGTAATATGTGTCCTAGTATCATTTGACTTTTTATACTATGTACCTGTATCAAGATTTGTGAAATTATTTTTTAAATACCCAGAATCAGATCTGGAGCCTAAATTTAGTATGCTTTCACCGATGTAAGGGTATCTGAAATTGGGCCCAATTTTAGTTTTGCTGTTTTACAGAATTTGGTCTATAGTTATCAAAGTCCTAACATGAGTAGTGAATCTTAGTTCTTTAAACATTACATCCTGATATATCCAGGATTGAAATCCCTATATCATAGAAATGTTCATTCACTTAGATCCAGCAGGAGCTGGATCCAGAAAGGATAAAATCTGGCACCGTACCTTTCCACTAGGATAGGACAGATACGGAGGAGGCTGAGATTACAGTAGAAATTTAGACTGTGTTTCAAGGCATGTTATCTTCAAGGTATGGTAAGTTTCAGTTGAGATATAGGAAAATAGAACGATGTGGTATTCAAAAAAGAATGAAATTTTAGAAGGTGCTAAAGGCTTGAGATGCAGATTCTAGACAGGCAGTTTTCATGTTCAGTGTTTTAGTCATGTCTCATTTAGTGTCAAGGAACAGGAAGCCATGAAAACTAATTCAAGTATAAATTATCCTTCAGAAGTTGAGTAAAAGAATTGCCTTATCAGAATAAGGGTATGTAGTGAAAGTGGTGGCAAGAACAGCAGTTAACATTAACTCAGAGAACTACAAGAGGATTCATTGGTCAAAAGTAGGAACCCTGTCAAAGGTTGTAATATACATTACTGACACATACTTCTCTCTGCACCAGGAGTGGAGCTTGAGATTGCTTAAATTAGGGATGGCAAATATATAAAACATGTGCTCTCTCTTATCATGCCTACTATAGCCATCAGTAATTGATCACAGCACCCATTCCTGGATACCACCACATAAGAACTCAAAAGTGTTTTAAGTAGGGGCGCCTGGGTGGCTCAGTTGGTTAAGCGACTGCCTTCGGCTCAGGTCATGATCCTGGAGTCCCTGGATCGAGTCCCGCATCGGGCTCCCTGCTCGGCAGGGAGTCTGCTTTGCCCTCTGACCCTATCCCCTCTCATGTGTTCTCTCTCATTCTCTCTCTCTCAAATAAATAAATAAAATCTTTAAAAAAAAGTGTTCTAAGTATTTACTGCCAATTTGTCAGTGTTGGAATGGGATGAAAATTATTTTGCACTACTAGCTTCCAGTACTTTCTAGATTGCATCTTGGAAGTGGGTCAGGGCAATACTGTAAGTAGAGAGATTACTGAAGCCAGCTCTGGACAAACTGAGGCATGAAAAGGCAAGCAAAATGAGGTGAGTAGGTTAAGACAGAGAAGAACACAATGTATGCATGTTAGGCTATGTCTCTCTGTGCTCTTTTGAATCATACCCACCCATCACAGAAATTGGCATGGCATGTGACAGAACCCATTTTTGAATCAAGCAGATATAGATGGAAATCCAAATTCCACTATTTATAAGCCTCAGGACCTTAGGCAAGTTATATAAATGTTTGAAAGCCAGTTAATTCAACTGTACAATGAGAATAGTCAGATCCACAGGACAGGATCTATATGATTAAATTATGCAATATATGTGAAGCATGGTGTCTAGCATGTGGTACGTTTTGATAAATGCCAAAAAAGAAAGAAGTGCAACATAAAATGATTTGAAAACTATCAGCCACAACTAAAATGTCAGTGATCATCATTCTTTCTCTGAATTCTTATATCTGGGAAACAATTAAAAAAAAAAAGAAACAGAACCCAGGAAAGGCATACCACAGGTTCATTTGATTGTACCTTAAGTCCAGTTCTAAATCTAGGCAAAAACCAGGTTGTGTGAATCCCACCTCACATTTGCAGGTGGTGTCCATGATCCCTGGATTTAACTCGGGCCTGGACTGGAAAGAGATTCTACCTTGCCTCTGGGATTCCCTATAGAGGGATTATTTTAGAATGTCAGCTATCTCCAATTGATCTTGGGGTCATACTAGTAGCACAAGTCACTAATGGAACAGAGAAAGAAATGCTGCAGGTATCTACGTAGCCTCCACAGGAAGAAACAAAAATCAGATCAAACTCTATATTTCTGCTTCAACTAGGTGGCACCCAGAGGCTCACTGTTGTACAATCACTTTTGTACCTTGATATAACATAAAACTGTACTTTCCCAGACATGTTTCTCAGGCCTCTCAGAGGACCACCAGGTCAAAACTGCTTTTTTCCCCCTTAACATACCTGGAAAATCTTATTTTGCTATGCGTACATGAGGGAAAGTAAAGAGCTTCCTGGCATGCAGCTGTAATATGCGTCAATGTTCTTCAGAGGCTAATGGGACAGCATAACTTGTTTGCAGTCAAAGATTATCACATTAATCAAAACTTCAGCTATTCAATGCTTTCTTCTTTATCTGAAGAGGCCCACCCTGAATGCCAAACAATTCTTACTTTTCCATAGTATTGGTGGAGAATCACAAAAATTCTAAAGGAGGCAAATTATATAAATTCATTAATATCTGATTTTGAGATGTATGAAATTTGTACATATTTTTTTTTCTTTGCTGTAGCTTTACCTTCTGGGATTTTGTTTAGGTTAATAATAAAATTAGTACTTTTGCTAATGAGAATTATGGGGTTACAGGACTCAAAATGTTGGATCTGGGGCATTCTGAACTGGCAGCAGCTAATCAGTAGAGTGAACAATACACATGGAAACAGATGAGAAGTAACATTATACACAAGAGGGGGTGTGGAGGATAATAAATAAGACTTCCATCTACTGAAAATAATTTTTTATTCCTAACTTTTGGATTCTCAAAAAGACTCTTCATTTGGATGCCATTAATTTTCCAGAAAGATTCTTGCCCTCTTTCTGGCCCTGCTCTCTCAGGATCCAGGGAGCTTTTGCTAAGGCTTTCTGCTCTCCTTTCCTTTCTGAAAGCTTCTTCCTGCCTTTCTCCAACCTCTTAATATCTCAGTTCAGCTGGCCCTTCCTAGTGAGGCAAATGACCTCAGAAAATGTTCTGTGCTTTGTTGAGAGAGTTGCTGAATAATATAGGACACGGAAGACCTGAAGTCATATGAAGTAATGATTAATTACTTAATGATTAACCTTCATACAATGGCTGCACTCCAGCCACCCAGGGAAATAGCTTCTTGGTAGAGACTTCTACACAGAACAGATTTTAGTCTCTTTCTCATTCTAATCTGTTACAAGCATTCTTTCCAAATCCACTCACCACGCCCCTAAGACCCTCCCTCATAGTACCCAGATCAAAGACAGAACATTTGATCTTAACTGGGTCATGCTTTTCACCCCAGGAGCTCCTTCAACTAAAGTACAATTCAACTTCACTACATGCCTGCCTTAAAGAATAGCTGAAATGGATCATGCAATTTCCTTCTCTCCGTACTATATTCCAGATCCCCAACCCCCCAGCCCCTTTTTCTTCTCAAACCAAATGGGCTACTGAGATCCATGGTTCACACACTATTTATATGTCATCATTAGCTGATTAAGAAAATTTGAAATTCCTATTTAGGTTATAGCAGAAAGCACTGGAGCTAAGGGCTTGAAAAACAAGTAGTAAAGGAGTACACAGAGCCAATCCAGACAAGAATCAGACAATGAGGGAATTGTGCTGGATTCCTTTCCATTGTCTGTTTTCTCATTCTCCTCTGACTTTCCTCATGCTATTGCCTGCTACTTTTTTTTTCCCTACACAACTGCAGGGTTTCCTGCAGTTGTGCTCTTGTGCCCTTAGTTGAATCTCCTTATTTTCTATGCTGCTTTTTAGCATCCCTTCCTGGCTACTTTAAAATGATGAAACAGATTTAACTTCAGATCTGTGCAAGCCTAGATCACAGGTCAACTCTTGGGAAATGGGTTAAAACTCACCCACTCACAGATAACCACAGCATATCAGATTCACACTTGGTCTCTTGCTATTCTTTTATCTGTATATGTGTATGTATGTTTGTATGCCTGAGTTTGTCCTATACCCTCAATGGAAAAAGCATAGTGCAGAAGGTGGTATAGTACAGGGCTTTGGAGTCAGACAGACATGGATTTACATTCTGACTCTAGAAATTTCTGGCCTACATAACAGTGGGCAAATTACTTAAACTCTCCTCTGAAAATGGGGAAAATAATAGCGTCAGCCTCATATAGTTGTTTTGAGGATTAAATGCATATAAACGGAGCAGAATCACAGTTTGTATATAGTTGGTTCTCAATAAGTGGTAGCTGGACTAAGCTATTCAAGGGTAAGAACCTGACTTATTATAGCAGATTTCTTCCCTAGCTCAATTCCATATATCCTGTAACAAAGAATAGTTATGATAGATTCCAGAAGATTGAAGCGGAAGGGGCCTTAGAGATCATGCTGTCTGATCCTCTCATTTTCTTATCAGGAATCTAAGATACAGAAATAGAAACAGACTTGCCTCAGGTCATTTTGGCAGAATGTGGCATAGCCAGAGTTAAAACTCAAAATTCATTATTACCCTCTATTATTCCAATCTGTCTCTGTGATATGATTTCAAGAATGGCTTTTCTGCATTAGCTTTTTCCAACACAGTCTGGTGGAAAAAGGGAGTTATAACGAGCTTTGTACTACAAAGACCGAAAAGCACAGGGTGAATGCAAAAGAAAGGAAAATAACCAAATGTTCTGCATGTTAGAAGTTTGCACTTTAAGTGGGGAGCAAAGATATACATATATGTGCACATCATGCACATGCCATCACAGTTACACATGCACTCAACATTAAGGAAAATGACAAGGCAAAGGAACAAAATGTTCAAAGTTGTAGTGCAATATGAATTCATGAGAGCTGAGTGGACCAATAAAAAAATAAAAATCTTTACAGCCCAGAAAGCTTAACAGAGGATGACCACCTGGAAAGAAATGATAACTACTCTTACATTAGCTCTCCTAAAATACCTTCCCAAACATTTAAGAGCAATAAGAGCAGCAGAGGACACCACCTTTTTTATCCCACTGGAATCTGTGTTAGCCCACAGGGATCCATTTACAAGGAAAACTAAACATGTACTTAAATCTTGATTTCTATGTTCTATAAAGACAACCTTTCCACATCTGTTTGGCTTTCATGCAGCTTCCTCAGTCATCATCCCACACATTTACCACTACAGAAGGCTTTGACAGAAGCCACTTAGTTAAAGTACACTTTCAGTTGCCAAAAAATACAATGTGAACTACCCCAGCCAACTTCACACTCCTGGGGACGATCCTCCTCCCCATGGCTTTCCCATAGTGAAATGTCAGACTCAGCGAGCTTAATGGAGAATAGCAGATTTCAGTAATGGATCAGTTCCTCTCCTCAGCATGCCCGATCTATAATGAAAATGAATTGTTGTGTTTAGTGTACTCAGAATAACCAAGTATGGATTAGTCTTTGATTCTGACTTTGCAGATGCACAAATCCTATTGTCTAAGGCCTTAGCAGGACACTGTAATGTTTCAGGTCAGGATGTACAAAAGGAAGGTGTGCATAGATTAGCCAAAAGTTCATTTATTCACTAACACGGCATGATTCAAATAACAGATATTCAAACACAATACATCCTAATCAGTCTCCTTCCCAGGGACATACTTCACAGGTACTAGAGAAATCTTATTAGTAATGCAGAGCTGCAAAACAGGCAAAGTTTCTCTGAAGGTTCCTTACACTCATCTTGTTAGTACCCTGCTACCATACCGCAGCATTCAGGGTACTTCTGACATCCTACTGTGGTACCCAATTGAGATATCAAGCAGTGCACTCCCACACCTGATGCCATAGCCCAATATCTTTTACTCTTTAATTAATTCAACAAAAATATATTGAGTGATTACCATGGGGAAGTTCAAGTGTTTCCCATTATTTGCCCCTCTAGGGAGGAAGCATGTTTTAGAATCCTAGGCAAGATATGCAACTAGAAAGATAGGCAGAGATCAGATTGTGAAGAATTTTGCATACTATCATTTTTAAAAGCTTAGACTTTATCATTTAGGCAATGGGTATTTATTAGAGGTTTTAATATAGGAAAATAACTGTCAGGTTTAGAAAAATCAAACTAAAGACAGTATAGAGGACAAGAATGACACTCAGTACAGTCATTTCAAAGGGTGTAGTTAAGGACCAAAGCCAGAGTTCCTGAAGAAGAATCAATGTTCAAATGCAAGCCAAATCAAAGGTCAAGGCCCTACACTGGAAAATGTAGAAACTATCACAGAATCAGGCCAAAAATATGTCACTCACTGACCTAAAGTGAGCTTTTCTCTAGCCCTATATCTAGTGAAAGCAGTTTCAGCCAAGAATTCAGCCCTTTGGGTATGGCTAGATTAAGCACTCTGAATGAGCTGATAAGGTGAGGAAATGGAAAAAAAAGAAATAAAAAAAAAAAGATTGAAGCAGTTTGATAGGCACTAAAATGCTTGAGAACACCTGTACTCATAAGCATTCCAACCACTCTTGCAGCCTTGACTGACAGAGAGGAGCATTGATGGTACTGTCCAGAGGACGGTGCCTGGAAAAATGACTTCATAATCTAGAACTATCACATTTCAATTCTTTCCCAATTACTCTAACTTTCTTTCTAAAAAGCAAGAGAGGGCAACAGGCTTTATTTAGGCTTTTCATAAACAAATCTATATCTGCAAATGAGGAACACAGGGAGCCACTCAAGTTTCACCATCATGACTTATCATGTATTTCAGAAGACCAAGTTTTAGTCTTAGATCTTTGCAATAATCTTGTTACTATCTTTCTGCATAACTTTTAATGAGGATTAAATTAGTATATGTAAAGTACTTGTCAAATGCATAGTATTTACCAAGCATTCAATAAATATTAACTTTATTGCACATAATGTGTAAAATACGTAAAATCAAATAATCACATATATAGTAGGGCCTTGATTCCCAAGGTACACGTCCAGCAACTTCCACATATTCCAAATTTGTAAACTTACATTATATAATTTCTATTTTAAAATGTTACAAAGGAAAACTTCACTTCATGATTCCATAACAATAGAGCAACAGTCATTTATAAAGCTATGAAAATTAATTTGGCTACTAAAATAAAATCTCTTATTTTGTAATATTAATTGAGAACTAACTTGAATTTGCAAATCTGAACCAAAGGTCATGAGGAAGATCAGCTCATATAGTTATCTGGGATTCCTGTACAGTACAGAAAATGCAAATACTAGTCCATCTGTCTCATTCCACTGGAAACAGATATCTCACTTGAAATTAAAGAACAAAACATACTATATCCTTCCCTCATAGTCTGTCCCATGATTCAGTAAGCAAGTGCTGGCACCTAGTATATACATATGTCTATTAAAAGTAACCAAAGTGCTTTTTGTCACCATTCTCACACCATTACTATTTTTCTGTCTATATTCAGAGACATAAACTCCTAGAAAACACTTGGTCCCCAAAAGTAAAATGTTATAGGTAGCATGAAAACAAGAGAAGAGAAAAATGATAGATATAGAAAACAAAGAAAAGAAACCCAACCCAAGAATTACAGAGGTTACTGAGAAAAATATCAGAAGTAATAATCAAATATGATTGAAGAAATCTTTTCCATTATTTTAAAGACAATGAAAATAGGCCTGTACTTAGACATATGCTGACCAAAACAAGCTTATATTAGGAAGATGAAGAAAAATTTCTACAAGCCTCCATGGAGAAAAACAAACAGGTTACCAATAAAGCTACAAAATTTAAGCTAGCTTCAAACATCTCAGACACACACTATGTTCCAACAAATGAAGCAATATCAACAGAATTTTGAGGGGAAATATTGTGAACGAAGAATTATATACTAAGCTTAGTTATCTTTCATATATAAAGGAACCATCTCAGATAGTCAAAGGCTTGTAGGACAATACAAAGTTTCAATTGTACTATGATATATAATTTTTTAAAATAAATGATTGGACTATTCTTCTGATCCATGAGCATGGAATGTTTTTCCATCTTTTGGTGTCTTCTTCAATTTTTTTTCATGAGTGTTCTGTAGTTCCTAGAATATAGGTCCTTTACCTCTTTGGTTAGGTTTATTCCGAGGTATCTTATGGTTTTGGGTGCTATTGTAAATGGAATGGTTTCTCTAATTTCTCTTTCTACAATTGCATTGTTAATGCATAAGAAAGCAACTCATTTCTGTGCATTGATTTTGTATCCTGCCACATTGCCGAATTGCTAGATAAGTTCTAGTAATTTGGGGGTGGAGTCTTTTGGGTTTTCCACATAAAGTATCATGTCATCTGCGAAAAGAGAGACTTTGACTTCTCCTTTGCCAGTTTGAATACATTTTATTTCTTTTTGTTGTCTGATTGCTGTTGCTAGGACTTCTAGTACTATGTTGAACAATAGTGGTGAGAGTGGGCATCCTTGTCATTTTCCTGATCTTAAGGGAAAGGCTCTCAGCTTTTCTCCATTGAGGATGATATTTGCAGTGGGTTCTTCATAGATGGATTTTATGATCTTGAGAAATGTTCCCTCTATCCCTATACTCTGAAGAGTTTTACTCGGGAAAGCATCTGTATTTTGTCAAATGCTTTTTCTGCATCAATTGAGAGGAACATACAGTTCTTCTCTCTCCTCTTATTAAAGTGTTCTATCACATTGATTGATTTGCGAATGTTGAACCACCCTTGCATCCCGGGGATAAATCCCACTTGGTCGTGGTGGATGATCCTTTTAATGTATTGTTGGATCCTATTAACTAGGATTTTGTTGAGAATTTTGGAATCCATATTCATCAGGGATATCAGTCCGAAATTCTCCTTTTTGTTGGGGTCATTGCCTGGTTTGGGGATTAAGGTAATGCTGACCTCATAGAATGAGTCTGGATGCTTTCCTTCTGTTTCTATTTTTTGAAACAGCTTCAAAATAGGTATTATTTCTTCTTTGAATGTTTGGTAGAATTCTTCAGGGAATCCATCAGGCCCTGGACTCATGTTTTTTGGGAAGTTTTTGATCACTGCTTCAATCTCGTTATTGGATATTGGCCTATTCAGGTTGTCAATTTCTTCCTGCTTCAGTCTTGGGAGTTTATAGGTTTCCAGGAAAGCATCCATTTCATCCAGGTTGCTCAGCTTATTGGCATATATTGTTGATAATAATTTCTAATAATTGTTTTTATTTCCTTGGTGTTAATCATGATCTCTCCCCTTTCATTCATAATTTTATTAATTTGGGACCTTTCTCTTTTCTTTTGGGTAAGTCTGGCCAGTGGTTTATGGATCCTTTAATTCTTTCAAGGAATCACCTTCTAGTTTCGTTGATCTGATCTACTGTGTTTCTGGTTTCTAATTCATTGATCTCTGCTCTAATCTTAATTATTTCTCTTCTAATGCATGGCTTAGGCATCGTTTGTTGCTTTTTCTCTAGTTCTTTAAGGTATAAAGTTAAAAAACAAATAATCAAGTCAAAAAATGGGCAGAAAACATGAACAGACATTTCTCAGAAGAAGACATACAAATGGCTAGCAGACACATAGAAAAATGTTCAACGTCATTAGCCATCAGGGAAATTCAGATCAAAACGCCACTGAGATACCACCTTACACCAGAAAGAATGGCAAAAATTGACAAGGCAAGAAACAACAAATGTTGGAATTTGGGATTTTTCTGTTTTTTTGAGTGAGGCTTGGATGGCTATGTATTTCCCCCTTAGGACCGCCTTTGCAGTATCCAATAGGTTTTGGACCAATGTGTTTTCTTTCTCATTGGTTTCCATGAATTGTTTAAGTTCTTCTTTGATTTCCTGGTTGACCCAAACATTCTTGAGCAGAGTGGTCTTTAGCTTCCAAGTGTTTGAATTTCTTCCAAAATTTTTCTTGTGATTGAGTTCCAGTTTTAAAGCATTATGGTCTGAGAATATGCAGGGAATAATCTCAATCTTTTGATATTGGTTGAGACCTGATTTGTGACCCAGTATGTGGTCTATTCTGGAGAAAGCTCCATGTATGCTCGAGAAGAATGAATACTCTATCGTTTTAGGATGGAATGTTCTGTATATATCTATTGAGGTCCATCTGGTCCAGTGTGTCATTCAAAGCTCTTCTTTCTTTGTTGATTTTTTGCTTAGATGATATGTCTACTGCTGAGAGTGGAGTACTGAGGTCTCCTATAATTGACATATTGTTATCAATATGACTCTTTATTTTGGTTAAGAGTCGGCTTATGTAGTTGGCTGCTCCCGTGTTGGGGGTGTAGGTATTTACAATTGTTAGATCTTCTTGTTGGATAGACTCTTTAAGAATGATATAGTTTACTTCTGTGTCTCTAACTACAGTCTTTAGTTTAAAATCTAATTTGTCTGATGTAAGTATTGCTACCCCAGCTTTCTTTTGAGGTCCGTTGGCATATAAGATGGATCTCCATCCCTTCACTTTCAGTCTGGATATATCTTTAGGTTCAAAATGAGTCTTGTAGACAGCATATGGATGGGTCCTGTCTTTTTATCCAATCTGCAACCCTGTGCCATTTTATGAGAGCATTTAGGCCGTTCACATTAAGAATAAACATTATTATTTTTTAAAGATTTATTTATTCATTTGAGAGAGCGAGAATGAGAGAGAGTACATGAGAGGGGGGAGGGTCAGAGGGAGAAGCAGGCTCCCAGCCGAGCAGGGAGCCCGATGCGGGACTTGATCCCAGGACTCCAGGATCATTACCCGAGCCGAAGGCAGTCGCCTAACCAACTGAGCCACCCAGGTGCCCAAGAATAAACATTATTAAAATGTCTATGCTACCCAGAGCAATCTATTCCTTCAATGCCATCCTGATCAAAATTCCAATGACATTTTTCAAAGTGCTGGAACAAACAATCCTAAAATTTGTATGGAATCAGAAAAGACCCTGAATCACCAAGGAAATGTTGAAAAAGAAAAACAAAGCTGGGAGCATCACATTGCCCTATTTCAAGTTATATTACAAAGCAGTGATCACCAAGACAGCATGGTACTGGCACAAAAACAGACATATAGACCAATGGAACAGAATAGAGAGACCAAATATGGACGCTCAATTCTATGGTCAAATAATCTTTGACAAAGCAGGAAAAAATATCCAATGGAAAAAAGACAGTCTCTTCAATAAATGGTGCTGAGAAAATTGGTCAGCCACATGCAGAAGAATGAAACTGAACCATTCTCTAACACCATACACAAAGATAAACTCAAAATGGATGAAAGACCTCAATGTGAGACAGGAATCCATCAAAATCATTGAGGAGAACATAGGCAGTAACCTCTTTGACATTGGCCACAGCAACTTCTTTCAAGACACGTCTCCAAAGGCAAGGGAAACAAAAGTGAAAATGAACTTTTGGGACTTCATCAAGATAAAAAGCTTCTGCACAGCAAAGGAAACAGTCAACAAAACAAAGAGGCAGCCCACAGAATGGGAGAAGATATTTGCAAATGACACTACAGATAAAGGGCTGCTATCCAAGATCTATCAAGAACTTCTCAAATTCAGCACCTAAAAAACAAATAACCAAGTCAAAAAATGGGCAGAAGACATGAACGGACACTTCTCAGAAGAAGACATACAAATGGCTAGCAGACACATGGAAAATGTTCAACATCATTAGCCATCAGGGAAATTCAAATCAAAATGACACTGAGATACCACCTTACACCAATTAGAATGGCAAAAATTGACAAGGCAAGAAACAACAAATGTTGGAGAGGTTGTGGAGAAAGGGGAACCCTCTTACACTATTGGTGGGAATGCAAGTTGGTACAGCCACTTTGGAAAACAGTGTGGAGGTGCCCCAAAAATAAAAATAGAGCTACCCTATGACCCAGCAATTGCACTCCTGGGTATTTACCCCAAAGACACAGATGTAGTGAAAAGAAGGGCCATATGCACCCCAATGTTCATAGCAGCAATGTCCACAATAGCCAAACTGTGGATAGAGCCGAGATGCCCTTCAAGGGATGAATGGGTAAAGAAGATGTGGTCCATATATACAATGGAATATTACTCAGCCATCAGAAAGGATTAATACCCAACTTTTATATCAACATGCATGGGACTGGAGGGGATTATGCTAGGTGAAATGAGTCAAGCAGAGAAAGTCAATTATCATATGGTTTCACTTATTTGTGGAACATAAGGAATGGGAAAAATGAAAGGGGGAGGAATCGGAGGGAGAGATGAACCATCAGAGGCTATGGACTCTGAGAAACAAACTGAGGGTTTTAGAGGGAAGGGGGTGGGGGGATAGGTTAGCCTGGTGATGGGTATTAGGGAGGGCACATACTGCATGGAGCACTGGGTGTTATACAAAAACGATGAATCCTGGATCACTACATCAAAAACTAATGATGTACTGTATGGTGACTAACATAACATAATAAAATTAAATTTAAAAAAATAACTGGACTATATAACCCCCGCCAAAATTATAAATGAATATTTAGAATTCACAAACAGGGAAGTAATGATATGAAAAGACTGATGCTTTTGCTACCTTAGTTAAAGATGCAGGGGCCTAATATTAACACTAGCAATGCAGCAAAGTTTGGTAGAAAAAACATAGGACTGATTGGGAAAAGACCTGTGTTGGAATCCCAAATATATTATTTGGTTGCAAGGGTCAATAATCTGACTCAAAGTATATTCATATTTAAATCTATAGTTATATTTGTATTAAGCTAGATTAAGCTAGTTTGAGCTGGTTTATTGTCCCTGCAATTTCTCTGAGCCTTAGTTTCTTCTTTTATGAAGTAAAGATAACAATGACAATGATGTCTACAGTGAGGAAAATAAATAATGTAAGCATACAGGAGTAAAATACAACTTTAAGAAAGTGCATAATTCAGCTACAGTGCTTGATTTCAAATTCTCTAGAAAAAGCAGCATCATATTTTCCATTGTTTCCTCTTGGAAGAGTCCTATTCATGTCATTTGGCTCCTTCCTCCACAACTCTTTGTTAAAATATGTAACTTAAGACAACATGGACCTCTTTATGACCTGGAAACTACTAAGTCTTAGATTTATCCAGATGTTTATATGCACCTCATTGGTTTACAGAAATAGAAAGCTTTTGCCTGATTTATAAGGGCCTCCAAAATCAAAATATTTTATGTACTCTTATTGTTTACTCTTACTAAATCTTTATCTTAGTCTTTGTTCCTGCTTTTTTAAAAATATTTTATTTATTTCTTTGAGAGAGACAGATAACAAGAGAGAGCAGGAGCGGGGAGGAGAGGGAGAAGCAGGCTCCCTACTGAGCAGAGAGCCCAACGGAGGATGAGGGGCTTGATCCCAGGACTCTGAGATCATGACTTGAGCTGAAGGCAGACACAACCGACTGAGCCACCTGGGCGCCCCACCTTTGTTGCTTTACATAGATCATGTCCCAACTGGATTGGAATATATGTTAAATGAAATTCTCTTGGTCTACACTATCTCATCCTTTCCCTGTTCCCAAGCCATACTCTATTCCCCTATAAAGTCTACCTTTACCACGAAAAATTTCCTGATTTTCTAAACCTCAATTTTAAATTGATAATTTAAATAACACAGTCATATTATTTTTAGCATTTACAACAGTCATATTCTCAAATTGATTGTGTTACACAATTGATTACACTATTCACTATTCCATGTGTATTTGTATTACATCTTCCTTGGGAAGAAAACATGTTCATCATGGGTGTTATATGCAAGAAATGAATCGTTGAACACTACAACAAAAACTTATGATGTACTATATGCTGGCTAACTGAAAATAATTTTAAAAAATAAGAAAGACTTGTTAATGACATGGAAAAATGCTTATTTGGTGTTGAATGAAAAAAAGCAGGACAAAAATTGTATATACAGTGTGATCTCTACCACATAAAAATGGAAGAAAGTAGAATTGAAGCAAATATGCTAAAATAATAGTGTTTTCCTCTGGGTGGTAGTTATAGGTGACTAATGTTTTCTGCCTTAAACTTGCCTATTTTAATTTTTTTATGGGTATGTACTTTTATACTCAGGAAAAATGCTTAATGAAACATACATTTTAATTATTTATCCAAATTTTACCCATGATGAAGATGGGTTCAAAAAGATACTTTGGTGTTTCCTCTAATAGTTAAATCATAGACATGTTTGAACAGTTCCCTGGCTTTCTCTCAAATCACATTTCTATTGAGAATCACATTTCCTATGCATTTCCTCAAACCTCAAATTAACCACCTATATTGGTTAAGATGGTTTTGATTTCTGGTAAGAAATAAACTTGAATAAAAGTGTCTTGATAAAATAGGGCATTGACTGGCTTGGAGGAAAAAAAACTATGACCAACTTTAGACAGAGTTTGATCCAGAAATCCAAGATATTATCAGGGTTCCACCTCCGTAGTCATATAAGTCCCTCTTTCTAGTTTCCTCTGCCTTCAGACCTTGTCCTCAGGCTATCTCTCCTTATGGTGTCAACAATGCCACAGTAATCCAAAACCATGCATTCTCAGGGTACTAAACCCAGTGGAAAAAAGAAAGTCTTCATTCCAGCATTCTCAGCAAAACTTCTGAGGTTCATTATGATTGGACTCGATCATATCATGTGCCTACCCATGATCCATTTATTAGGTAAATGCCATACACTGATTAGCTTAAGCCAATCTTAGGCCCACTTGAAGTTGGATGTAGAATCAATCTCATGTAAATCACTTGGCTGAGAACATGGGAGGGTTAGGGACAGGGCAATTCCTAAAGGAAATTTAGAGAACTGTTATATGAAAGAGGAGAGAGTCAATGGTGGTTAACAAACCCAGGAGAGCAAAACTAAGCTGTCCTTTTAGCACTCAACAATTTTTTTTTCTCTCTCTCGATGAACATTTTTTTTTTTTTTGCACTTGTTGCAGGACTGGCTGAAGCAATTTCAGGAGTGAAATGTTCTTAGTTCCACATAAGAACTAAGAGCATAGGGTGTATTCACATCATAGACTGAGCTACCATGGAATCTGATGCTTTATTATTCAGTATATCAACAAACTCTTTTGTCCAACTAAGAACCATCACTTTCTTACTTTGTTCCTATATCTCTAGTAATAGATGAAAAAAAGTTTGTTTTTTTTTTTCATTTAAACCAATGTTATTTTTCTATGAAAGCTAATTAACTCTTGTGACCATGTCATTCATTAGTTAAGGACTCCCCCACATATACTTGCCTTATATATATATATATACATATATAGTACATGCAATTTAAAGTTTTGTCTTAGTAGATTTAAAAAAGTGACTAAAAGAAACTTTTTGGATGACTCATGAATTATATCCAAAACTGGGAACATTTGAATCATCTACAGTATATTAGATTAAACCATATGAAAATGCCAATATTTGACTGTTTTTGACCTACAACAAACGCAATTTCATATGACATATAAAACACACACATATGCACACACATATACACATTCTTTTTGGTAGGAGTATAGCAAAATAGTTTGGAAAACTATAAATGCCAATTTGATCAATTGATCACTTCATATTTTACATTATGATTGATGGGAAAGGCAGGAAAAATATACATTCTTGGATATACAGAGGAAATGATACTGTTCAATCCTTTTTATAAAAAGGCACTTGATAACCAAACTTTACTGTTTTTCTACTTGGTATTATCTTCCTCTAAATTCAAATCTGCCAAAGCACTCTTGTAGCTTCTTTAAATACACTCACTGAGTGACCGTAAATAACCTCTACTAACACCTTCAATTTCCTTCCCTGTCAAAGCAGATAGGCAGACAGCCTCTGATGACTGGATGGCTCTATGACCCCAACAACAGGATGACAAATCTAGTTTTCTGAGAATGGGAGAGCTGACAGAAAGGAATCATTCACATCTGTCCATTGGAAACAACAGAAACTACCAACACATATCCAAAAGTGTTTAGCTACTAGTGATCTAAACAAAATCTGACCTGAATGAGAAAGACATATCCCACCAAGTATTTTTAAAAATATTTTGTCTGAAAAAAAAATTCCAGTAAAAATCCTTATTGTCTCTTCATTTTGTGTCCCTTTCCCTTTCCCCTGATCTAGTTTATCCCAGCCCAGAGTTCTCTTATTGTGTCTGCCCTTAAAATTGACGCAGCCTCAGTAGAAATAAATAGGGACAAGAGAATTTTCTTGCAAAATTGTATCACAAGTGCAACAATCAAGTGACCTGGGTAAAACCTAGTGTTTTCCTTTCATTTTCAAAATCTCAAGCAGCCCCACACTTTAGTTAGCTGCCTTCTTTTAACAACAGTCCAAAAGAAGACCCTCTCCAAATTGTTATACTTATGAGGCTTCCTTTTAGAGTAGCTGTGAGTTCAGAGGAGTATCTCACCAACCAGGACATATCATCTTGGAAAAATTTACTGACCACATGGTGCCTGCTAGCATTGTAGGAGTAAGCAATGGAGAATTTTACATCCTATTCAAAGAGTAAATGTTCACAGATGTTTATGTGAGCTGTTCCCCTTTTCCACACTGGAAATCTTTCAGTGGTCCTTTTCTAGCTCCTCATTCTCTCTGCCATTACTCAATCTACATAGCATATTCAGCAGCCTGTACATTATCAAGAGAGATGAAAGTAGACACCATGTATACAACATTCACTCAATTTCAGTGACATTTGAACCAAAGCAGAGCAGGCTGATATTCTGATTTAGCCACATGATATATTCACAAGGAGGGCTGATTACTGTTCTCCTTTGCATTCTTGGGGTAAAAAGACTGAAAATCTATGACTAAAATGATGTCTAATTTTGGTTAAGGGTTGTTTGAAAATTATTTGTTCTATTAGATACTAAACTCTTTAAGAAACTCTTTATTATCCAAATTAAATTTTTACAGCTCCAAGTATTTAGGCAATTTAGGTAAATTTAAAAAGTTGACCAATGCAAACACCAGTACATGATTTTCAGCATCTGTAATATCCAGGTAAAGATGTAAATATATGAAGGAGGTTTGAAAAAGGGATTATATTCTATTTTACCAAAACTAACAGGGAAACTTTTAATTGCAAAGACAGTAAATATTCCAGTTGAAATGGCAGACTAAAACTCGATCTCATAATCTCTCTTCTAAATAAACTAATAAATGAGCAAAAGAAATTCCACAGCAGCATCCAGATAAAATAATAAAACCATATGTTATAAACTTTGAAAAGTAGTAGCCAAAGAATGAAAGAAAGCATTCTATGGTGTGGTTCTGTGGAGCTCCTATAAATTCCATTCTGAAGAAAGGCAGTATATCAACAAGACGCAGAGTATTTTCATGAATAAGCCCCAAATCTGGAGAAAAGCAGGTTAATAAATCCAAGAGAAAAGTCAAGGTAGAATCTTTAAGAGTAGAAGTTCTTACCTACCATCAAGATTCACCACAGGCAAAGAAAACCCTGACATTATCAGGGTTTCATGAAATGCTGTATGATTGCTCTAAAAAGATGGAACAAACAATCCTAAAATTTGTATGGAACTAGAAAAGACCCCAAATCACCAAGGGAATGTTGAAAAAGAAAACCAAAGCTGGGGGCATCACAATGCCTGACTTCAAGCAATATTACAAAGCTATAGTCATCAAGACAGCTTGGTACTGGCACAAAAACAGACACATAGATCAATGGAACAGAATAGAGTCTCCAGAAATGGACCTTCAACTCTATGGTCAACTAATCTTCGACAAAGCAGGAAAGAATATGCAATGGAAAAAAGGCAGTCTCTTCAATAAATGGTGCTGGGAAAATTGGACAGCCACATGTAGAAGAATGAAACTGGACCATTCTCTTACACTATACACAAAGATAAACTCAAAATGGATGATAGACCTCAATGTGAGACAGGGATCCATCAAAATCCTAGAGGAAAACAGAGGCAGTAACTTCTTTGATCTTGGCCACAGCAACTTCTTCCAAGACATGTCTCTAAAGGCAAAGGAAGCAAGGGCAAAAATGAACTTTTGGGACTTCAAGGTAAGAAGCTTCTGCACAGCAAAGGAAACAGTCAACAAAACTAAAAGGCAACTTATGGAATGGGAGAAGATGTTTGCAAATGACATTTCAGATAAAGAGTTGATATCCAAGCTCTATAAAGAACCTCTCAAACCCAACACCCATAAAAATAAAAGTGTTCCACATCATTTGCCATCAGGGAAGTGCAAATCAAAACCACAATGAGATACCACCTTACCTTACACCAGTTAGAATGGCTAAAATTAACAAGACAGGAACAACAAATGTTTGTGAGGATGTGGAGAAGGGAACCATCTTACAATGTTGGTGGGAATACAAAATGGTACAGCCACTTTGGAAAACAATGTGGAGGTTCCTCAAGATGTTAAAAATAGAGCTACCCTACGACCCAGCAATTGCACTACTAGGTATTTACCCCAAAGATACAGATAGTGAAAAGAAGGGGCACATGCACACCAATGTTCATAGCAGCAATGTCCACAATAACCAAACTGTGGAAGGAGCTGAGATGCCCTTCAACAGATGAATGGATAAAGAAGTTGTGGTTCATATATACAATGGAATATTACTCAGCCATCAGAAAGGATGAATACCCACAATTTGCATCAACATGGATGGACCTGGAGGGGATTATGCTAAGTGAAATAAGTCAAGCAGAGAAAGACAATTATCATATGGTTTCACTCATATGTGGAATATAAGGAATAGTACAGAGGACCATAGGGGAAGGGAGGGAAAACTGAATGAGAAGAAATCAGAGGAGACAAACCATGAGAGACTCTGGACTTGGGAAACAAATTGAGAGTTGCAGAAGGGAGGTGGGTTGGGGGGGATGGGGTAATTGGGTGATGGGCATTAAGGAGGGCACATGATCTGATGAGCACTGGGTGTCATATGCAACTAATGGATCATTGAACACTACATCAAAAACCAATGATGTACAATATGTTGGCTAATTGAACTTAATAAAAAATAAATTAAATTAAATTAAAAGTTCAAGCAGATCCTAATAGAGGAATATGATATATTCTCCCAAATTGGTGGACTGAATCCAGCTATAGGACCTATTATACAATCTTTTACGAAACAGTGGAATCCTTACAATATATGCTAAAAAAAAAAAAAGAGAGAGAGAGAGAGAGAGAGAGAGAAGAAGATAGCAGGAGGGGAAGAATGAAGGGGGGGAATCAGAGAGGGAGACGAACCATGAGAGATGATGGACTCTGAAAAACAAACTGAGGGTTCTAGAGGGGAGGGGTTGGGAGGATGGGTTAGCCTGGTGATGGGTATTAAAGAGGGCACGCTCTGCATGGAGCACTGGGTGTTATACACAAACAATGAATCATGGAACACTACATCAAAAACTAATGATGTAATGTATGGTGATTAACATAACAATGAAAAATTTTTAAAAAAAGAAACAGTGGAATCCAGACCATCCACACAGCTATAGCCATGAACAGTAGACATCTTCCCCTTCTCCCTCTTTCAATTTTCTATGCTCCATTTCTCAAAATATACTTGGGAATTAATGACAGTTTTCAAAAACAATAGGAAGGAAATAAAAGAAATTTAGTCTACCCTATATAAGAATAAATAAAAGACCTGGACAGAGCTTATACATGGTAAGCATGACCAATAGGTGATATGATAAGGAACTACTTGGCAACTATGAAACCTTTTAAAAATAATGGATGAAAATAATACAACAAGTGTAGCAGATAGTGTTGGTGCTCTTCACAGATCCCTCTAAATCCTTTCTTACAAGTTGTGTGTGTGTGTGTGTGTGTGTGTTCTTTGCTTTGTTGTGAATTTGTTTCTAACAACCAGCATCTATGGCTCTTATTCAGAGGTCTGCCCTTGGGCTACTAGAGTCCACTTTGCCTACCGTCCAGCAGAAATGGAAGCACCCAAAAATGTATTGCTCTTCCTCCCACTATCCCAAACAATTTGGGGTTCAATCAATGCCTGATAGGTGAAAAGAATATGAAAGCTTTTTTCTTTAATTTGGTTTGAGGAAACTCTGAGCTGTAACATACATTCTAGAATCTCCCTGTATGAACAGGCTAAATCTATTCTCTACAGGGCTTTGCTTAAAATACATCTTTGCATGGTTTCCCTCCTTCCTTCCTCTTGCTTCTTCTGGGATTTCCCCTGGCAGTACTTTTTTCTTTAATAAATTACTTACCCTGGAATCCTCTCTCTCAAGGGCTGCTTCTAGAGAACCCATCTTAAGAAATGGAAAGAGGCGGGCTTCTGGGTGGCTCAGTTGGTTAAGCATCTGCCTTTGGTTCAGGTCATGATCTCAGGGTCCCAGGATGGAGCCCCTCATCAGGCTCCCTGCTGAGCAGGGAGCCCACTTCTCCCTCTCCCTCTGCCTGCAGCTCCCCATGTTTGTTCGTTCTCTCTCTGTCAAATAAATAAATAAAATCTTTAAAAAAAAAGAAATGGGAAGAGGATTTAATAATCCAATGTGAAAAAATTACATATCCTAATAAAAGGAAGAAAATTCCCTGTGAATGCTTCTATGCTATGGAAGAATTTACTAAGAACATGATTTCAGTAAAATAAGGTCTCAGACACAAGAAAATAAAATATCACATTGAGATGACAAGTGAGATTGTTGAGATAACAAAGCAATGAGATCAAAACAATACCACTACAGAACTAATAAACATTAACATTCATGAAACAGACTAGATATGGTTTAAAATCTAATTATTGAAAAAAGGAAGTACCTCAGATAATCATAGGGTATCCAGGAAAAAAGATAAATAATAAAGCAATTAGAGATAAGATTATGAGTGCATGTATATGTGTGTGCATTAGGCAAAGACAATCCCATCAGGAAATATATATACATACATATCTTTATAAGAAAACTCTTCTGAGAAAGAACTGACTCTGCAGAAGGCATTGGCACATGATGATCCACAAAAAACTGATAAAGAAATTGACATAGGAGACTCAAATCAACACATAATTTGGTTGAGTCATTGACTTTCAATGTTAATAAAAGAAACATTCATGCATTTAGCCATTAAACAGATTATGTATAAGAGGGAAGATTTGGTTGATACCAGAATCCTCCACAACATTCAGTGCCAGACGTTGGTAAATTATTATCTACCAAGTTCTGTGTAAGATAAAGGGTGACCCAAGTATATAATACCTCACCATGTTGCTCTGTAGAATAAAGGCTACAGAATGTCTTAAGCAAGCAAAAACTCAGACACTATAGCAACTCTGAGTTTTTCTTGAAAAAAATTACCTGAAGATAAAATCTGGTTACATAAAGATGAATATGATAAAACTTGGTTGATCATATAGTCATAATAATCAAGGCACCAAACTTTCCTGGGAGCAGGATATGGGCAGAATCCCTTTCATAATGACTGATACTGAAAACTTTAAATTTGCAACAGAAATATTATGGTGCCCCTCAAGTTTATGTAGCCAGCAGAGAACCATTTTAAATATATTTATTCCTTTTATCCATTGAATTCCATAGATGAGCTTATAGTCTAGTATAGAGAATAGATAAGAATTCCAAAACCTACATAATCCATGTCACCTTGGCCCTTGTTTCTAAATCATCATGTAGAATTTCAATGAATATTGATTGATTTTTCTCTACCACCTTCTCCCTTACTTCCTCAAAAAAATAATTTTATTTTAATAGTTATTTTGTGGCCAAAATTACAATAGACTCTTTCCTATATCTATATCTATCTATTATCTATCTATCTCTATATCTATATACATATAGATATCTCCTTTAATATTCATAATAATTCTACAATTTAAAGACATAATAGAGGCTCAGAGATGTTCAGTCAGGAGAAGTCAGGAAACTAGATTTAAATCCAGTTCTTTCTACTGTTAAACACCATCCCCTTTGAAGCTCCTGGTATCAGGCTCTGAATACAACAAACCTATTGCAAACACTTTTATCTACCTGTATTATATCAGTTCCCCAGTGTTCCCAATTACTAAACTCTCTAAATTCAGAGTTTCTAGTACATGTTACATGACCCTATGCACTGCCCAAGTATATCAGAAATTTCAATGGAACTATGCTGAAGTATAGAAAGAAGGAGGCAAAAATGAGGCCACAGAAATTCCAGTTATTATGTCAAGTCAACTATGCACCTTGCCCTTTCCATCTGACTCCAAATTCAGACTCTATGATGGTAAAGATGACAAAATGGAGAAATGTAGGAAGTCAGCTCATATATGTATGCTTGTGTACTATGTTTATGCGAGCGTGTGTGTGTGTGTGTGTGCGTGTGTGATGCATGCATTTTGCATGCAGAGAATAACTTAATGCATTGAGCCATATAGCTGTATTTTTATTTAAGATTTTCCTTAATAATCACCAAGTGGGAATTGATGTGATTAAATGAGATATTGTCAATTATATGCCACAGATACCAAAACCCAGATCTCTCAGGATTGCTGCTAACTTGGTCATGCAACTTATCAAAAAGGAAGCAGCTGTCACCTGTTTTTCCTCTCCCTGAAAGTTCAGAAATAAGAAAAGGTGATACAGAAAAAAGAAATGCAGACACATTTAAGCTGCAGCAGGGAAGAGAAAAAGTCATTTTGTTCTAATTAACTCTTCCTCACCCCATCAGGATTGAGAATAGTATTTTCTCAGCCTTTATGTCTAAGTGAGGCATGAGAAGGTTACACAAGACTATTCACTACCTCTGGAGAAGAAAGAGCCAAGGTTAGAACATTACAGCCCAATATTGTAACCCAGGAAATAGACCATAGCCTGCAGTTAAGAGCCCAGAGGAGACTGGTGTTTGAAATTCAATCTATTGAGTCAGAAACATTTCCTATCATATTGTCTCCATCCTCTAATTTGTCACAAGCATGGTGTTAAGTCAGTGGAAAATGCCTCAAACTCATTGCTGCCTGCAAAGTGTCATGGCAGAGTAAGTGAGTATCTAAAAACAGTGTTCCATTCTAGGGAACACCACTGGAAGACTTATTTGTCCTAAAATATCCCTTTTCCCACTTCCCCTACCCCAGTATGACTTGATACCTACAATTAATACCATCCAAAACAACATTTAACAGTCTTTAGACTTTAGAGTTATGCACATTTCATCAAGGTTCAGACATTCTGTTACCTGAGATGAGTGGCATCTTTTTTAGCTAATTTAGTTGTAGAAACTAAACTACCATCAGGTGGCAGAGAGCAGAACCCAAGGGGACTATTTGATGCTGTGAAAAAATTAACCTAAGAGAATGTCCAAAGTATGAAACCCTATTTAGGCCTAGTAGAACACCATAAGAAGGTCTTCAGCATTCAGAAGTCAGTATGAGAGCCCTGGGATACTAGTAGGATGAAGAGAAGAAAGGGAAAGCTCTACTGGTAACTAAGAGGGCACTGAAGAAAAAAAGGTTATCTGTGTGCTGCATCTCTGGAAAAAGGTACAGTAAAAAGGGTACATAAGGTTTAGAAGGAGAGAAATTGTTGGTGTATGGTAAGTGTGAACAAGATTGAAAATTCTGAAAGTGCAGGGGCAATTTTAAAGAAGCAGAAGTTAGACATGAATTCTATATGAATATCCACAATTGGAAGTGTTCAAGAAGTGTTTTTGGGAGGGAAAAATTACCCTACATAAGGTCTGGAGACTGTAAGAGAACAGCACTAGGTTGATATAAATAAGACTCTGATTAATTCAGTCGTGAAGAACAGAAAAATATGTATTTACAATTGCTAAACTACTCATATTAGTCTTTGAGAAACGACCAGCAATGAGAAAGGTACTAGGTATGAAGACTAGATATGGGTAAATGGCTTCATTTTAAAAAGTAGAAAGAATGTTGGATTCTGGAACAAAAATGTTGATTTCTAGCAAAATTCAAGAATGAGTTATTAAGAAGATGACTTTTAGGTATTTATGAAAGCAGAAAATATGGGTTCTCCAAAAATTCATGTCCATTTCTTTTTTCCATAGTGTTACTTAGCTGGCAGATTTGCTGAATGCTACAATTAGAGTTCATGTAGATTTCAGAAATGGATGTGATAACCCTGGGAACCACACAGAATGATGCTGACTGGATTCAGGTAAGTAGATACTTTTGAAGTTGGATGACCACTGCCAGAGAATGCACCCCAAAGAATAAATTAGTTGCAATCTGGACAAACAGGTATCTGTCATAGATCTTTTCCAGTCTATCAATAACTTGGGATAGTCCCCAAAAGTTCACTAATTGACCACATTTACAAATTAGCCAAGGTAGAAACAAATAATTAGTATGACATAATCATGATTCAAAGGCATCTCAACAGAATGGAATGATAGAACAAAGGATATAATTTAATAAAGAACAGTTCTGAAAAAAAAAAACAAAAAAAACAAAAAAACCAAAAAACAAAAAACTTCCCCAGTTGGTGGCAGGAGGAGGTTAGTAGGCTTTCTGTTCTATGACCTGGTCAAGCCAAACCAGAATAATGTATTTAGACGTGGGCATCACATTTTCAAAGGGATGTTGAAAATCAAGAGAAAGTCTAAAGGACTGGGCTAAGTAATTCTAAAACTATGACTTATAAAAAATATCTTAAAACCTGACAATGTCTAGGTGGCAAAGGCAAACAAAGAAATGGAGAGAGAAGTTAGACAAGGATGGCCATTACCTAACTGAGCAGCTATCATGTGGAAGAAGATGTAAACTTATTCTGTGCAGCTCCTGGGGTAGAATCAGGAGTAATGAGAAATTAAAAGAAGGTAAGTTCCAGTTCAATGTAAGGAGGTCCATGGACAGAATTGTATAATATTGTAAAATATTGAACTCTTTTGCTGTGGAAATGTTTAAGCAGACTAAATGCCTACCTGCCAAGGGTATAACAGTTAGATTTCTGTATTCAGTGAAAGCTAGAAGATTGGACCAGATGACCTCTAAGGTCCCATCTAACTATAAGATTCTACAAATCTGCAAACTATTTTAGAAAATGCTTTACCACAAAATTTTTTGAAATAGCAGATTCCCTTGGGGCAAAATATCTATTTGCTGTAAGATATCTAGTATTAGTTTCCAATAGAAGAATTACAAATAGTTAACCTCAAGAATAATGATGGTAATTGTTAGTTGGTAAGCAAAATAGAGTATGAACTATAGATATTTAAAGATTTTATAAATATATGAATAGTACTCACGTGAAAAATTCCTTACTTTTGATTATTACAGAGAGGAAATATGGGCAGGGATGCCCCTGCTTATTATTTAACTCTTATTTATTCAGAAAGTTAGTAAGCATACACAAAAATCACGCCCCACAAAAGTTCTACTATGCACTGGGTATTATTCAGATGCTATTTATTTTCTCAAGGAAAATAATTTTCTCAAGGAACACAAAGTCCAATGGGAATGGTGGACATAGGCATTAGGAGGGTGTTTCCCTGGAGAACTAGAGGCACCGCCTTAGCTTGCAGCTTTAGGCCTGAGTAGAGGTAGCACTTCAAACATGTTGATGCGCTCCAGATAGGAGCACTGTCAGTATCTATCAGTGCCTAACAGTACCAGTACTAAAATCATCCCTTAGGTCCTTAATACCTGGGTTTTCTTTGGTTTTCTTTCTTTCCTTTCTTCTTTTTCTTTCTCTTTTCTTTCTTTCTTTCTTTTTTCTTTCTTTCCTTTTTCTTCTATAACCCTGACAACTCATTATGACCTAGATGACAACCCAGCCATGATAGAGACACCAAATGGATGTTTTGATGGGGGAAGGTATGCATTACACACCATGATGGAAGATAAAAAGCAGCACTGGGGATCAGGGCCAAGGGTCCTGACTGAAAAATAAGGACATAGATCAGTGTTTAACTTGTGTCCCAGTACATAGTTGGTACTCAATATACATGTGATGAATGAATGAATGAGTAAATGAATAAATGGGCAGAAAATATGAAGGAGTGTATACCTCTGTTTCTAAAATGCTATCTACATGCAATGATACTCTTATTCATCAATACCCTAAGTATTTAAATAACATGATATAAATTTAAAAAATTAGTTTCAGTATTAATTCAATACTGTGATTCCGGAAAATTTAAACCAAGAAAGGTTTTATTGATTTGTTTTCACTTTTCATTTCCATCTTTCAGTTATAATACTTTTCCAAAGCTCTTTCTCTATCCTGATGCAGGGTATCTTGCTAGTCCCACCTCATGAAAACTAGCAGACAGAAAGGATCAGAATAGCAAGATCAGAAAGGCATTTAATCCACTTCACTTTACATGTAGATCCTTGGTTTGCATCAAGTCACTTTTTGTCATCATGTGTTTATGTATTAAGGTTGATTATATCTAATTGTCTATTGAGTGTAAATACATGTAATCATAAAATTACAATGTGCAGTTACATAGTTATGCTACATAATTAAATAAATATCGCCATAATGGTGTTGTAAAGATCTTCAGAGAGCCATTGGAAAGAGATATGACTTAGTCTCTGGCAACTCTCAATACTCAGTTTCAAGGTATTTATATACTCATTTTGGGTGGTGGTTGCAGAGGATAGTAGAGTTCAGTATTATTAGTCCAGATTGGAGAAAAGAATAAGGGCAAGTAAAAATGACTATTTCTGAGAGGTTTTCCACTTTGGATTCAAATCAGCGTTGTGTTGGGCTATTTTAACATGTTGATGTTTAGCCCCAAGCCAAGCTTAATATAATAAGAAGGATTGTACCCAAGGCCTATATATATATAGGTGATTTAGAAATAATTACATACTGGGTGCCTGGGTGGCTCAGTTGGTTAAGCGACTGCTTTCAGCTCAGGTCATGATCCTGGAGTCCCAGGATTGAGTCCCACATCGGGCTCCCTGCTCAGCAGGAAGTCTGCTTCTCCCTCTGACGCTCCCCCCTCTCATGCTCTGTCTCTATCTCATTCTCTCTCTCAAATAAATAAATAAAATCTTTAAAAAAAAAGAAATAATTACATACTTTCGAAAATTACTCAGTAACTATGTTATATATGAGCATATAGCCAAACTAATTTATAAAGGATCTACTACAATTATTTTTATAATCTTATGAATGCTCAGTACTCATTCCTTCTTCCACAGACACATGTTTGTTGTTGTTGTTGTTGTTTTTTTGGTTTGATTTTCTGCCAGTCTTTTTAAAATTAATTTTTTTCATCATAAGTGTACTACACATGTTCAGTTTTATAATAATTTATCCCAGACTGCCAATGGTGGGAACAGCAGCCAGGATGTGTTTTTGGTTTCCTCAAGTCTTCAAGAAACAAGTAGTACAACATGAAACTCTCATACCCCACAGAAGAAAGATTTCCAGTGTGACAACTGGAAATCTGGGTGGCTACTGGTTTCAAGGTAGGTCAAAGTTTTAAATACTATACCCAATCAGGTACCATGTTAGATGTTTATTAGGGGCTCTCCAGACCTGTTACATAACTAAAACAGAGACCCATCCTTCTGAAAAGTTGAAGGAGACACCCTTTTAACAGTGGATAAAAACCTTACTCCACCAGCATTTCCAATATGAGATTTCCTTTCACTGTACACACACACACACACACACACACACACACACAAATAGACCAAAACCCCATATAAAAAAGATGGCAAAAAAGATGTTAACTTTGACAACTCTTTTACATGTGTCATGTTGGTTTCCATTGTTTCATAAATGGAAATCATGGTGGTTCACTTGTTCACTTCAGTAAAATGTAGCCTCTTCACTGATAATGAGTAATATGCAAAATTGATCCATTTACATATGACTCTGAAAACTGCAGGAGTTATATCAGTTTGCCTCATCTGTTTCCATTAGAGTCTTCATCAGGTGCAAGGGGCCAAGTTTCATCTTTAGCAGCTTCTGGAAAATGTGCCAGACCAATGGCTGAAGGATGTCTGTCTCCCTGCTAGTTTTTCCTGATGGTGACACAATGTGATTGACTATCTCAGACACACTAGGCAACTCTGTACTTATGCTTTTTACAGATACACATTTTTCACCCCACCTGTATGGAGTAGCAATAAACATTGTCAGGATCTATGGAAGTTTGTTGTATAGTACAAAGAATGATCTTTACACTGCAGTCACAAAACTAACTCCAGCAAGCTTTAATCCACAAAATGGGCAAATGTAAGTATATCTCTAAAATTTGGTACATAGTACATGTTAATATATAATATAGTTACTGAGAAATGAATCTAAATTTTCAATTCTTTAAAGCTCTATAGATTATTCTGATGAGTAGGCTGTGGTTTCAAGGCAAACTATAAGCAGGAATGTCCATACATCTAAAGTAAGTGAATTCTGTCTTTATAAAAAATTTGCTACTTTTACTCTCATCTGCCAATATGGTATCTCCACAATTATATTCATTTAGAAAGAGCCTTTCTGGAAATTTGTGTATTGTAAGTAGATTAAACTGCCTTTTATTCAAGAGAGGTAGCACATAAACTAGTTTGCATACCCTTTCACCTGATTAACTTGTCAATATTCATTTTCTCCTAAAGACCACAGAGCCCTGAGGGGATAACATGAAGCTTAGATGGCTTTGATTTTCCTTAACTATTATTTATGGAGCAACTATTTTGTGTCAGATACTATTCTAGGCTTGTATAAGGAAATACATAAGATTAATCAACATGGACTTTGCTCAGAAAGGAGTTCACAATTTAATGTGGGAGACCTACTTGCCTGAAAAACTGTTTTGATGAGTAGTGAGAAAGGAATTTCTAGAGCCAGAAACAAAGTTGGCAGGTTTACTACCAATTTCCTTCAATGAACCATGGAAGGAGATTGTCCTCAAAATAAAGAGACCCCTATTAACAAAATGAGGCATCTGTTCCTGAATTGAAGACATATATTATTTTCAAAAGACTTCAGCATGCTCCCCCCCATATTTGCTAACAAAGAAACATATATTTAATTCCTTGCTCAATTTCCTTGAAAAATACTCAACTGAAGAAGAAAAAGACAATAACTTCATGACACTGATAGGAATTGAAAGTGTCTGGCCTGGAAGAAGACTTGACATGACCGTTTGTGGTCCTATATTCACTTCTCTAATTGTTCATGACTCATATAAATTAAACATAGTAATTTGTTGATTTCATAACTATACTAGATCTAACTAAAGTTTCATTTCTCTGTTATAAAATACCTTGCTGAACAATCAAAGACTCAAAGAAGAAATCAACAGGGAATAAAAAATGTATCTTGAGAAAGGAGTGACATCATCAACATGGTAGAATAGGTCAAGATCCCAGCCTCTGTCTCCCAACAAATAATGAGATTAGTGATCTCAACTATTAAATAGCTATCCATGAACAAAAACTGCTCTAGAAAAGTTCTGGAGTCTATTTAAGGAACTTCAACACAGTGGAAAAAAAAAAAAACTGAGAATAACCACACAAAAAAAGGTAGGAATAACCACCTCAATTTGCCTGCATCCTCCTATCCCCAGAATTGTTCAGTGCCAGGAGGATACTCCTCAGCTAGAAAGAGTTCCCCTCACTGAGAGATAGAAGAATGAGTGAGCAGCTTCCCAGCTTTTTGAGGCAATATATGAAGGACCCACTTTGGTTTCACTCCACCCAGTCACTGGCAAAGCTGACTGAAGACAGCTAGGAAAAGGAAGAAAATCAGGGGCTACCAATATAGCTACACAACCTAGTGGAAGTACCTAGTGACCTACTCTGAGGATGACCCTAGCAGATTTCACCACTGGAGAAACCAAAAGGGCCAGCATAACTACCACATACCCTCACAAATTTTACTGGGTTTTGCTCCACAGGTATTCATGTTCACTGATGCCAGCTACCTACCTGAGCCCTTTCCTGCTCTCTAACTTCAACCCCATCAGAGCCCAGAACCCACACCACTAGCCAACTCAGGCATCTGCAGCTGTGTGACTGCAATACACCAGCCCAGAACCAGAGAGGTGACCACCCCCCACAACCACATACACATTTGGGGTAGCCCCATGTCCTGTGTGCTTGCATGCCTGACACCTGTCACCATCCTCCATTGCCGTGTGTCCACCCATGGCAAGGTCTTATAGCCACATAAGTGCATGTCAATAGGCAAAGCTCTCAAGCTGCTTGTGGGCTTGAATTTGGGCCTATCTCCTGCCACAGGCCTATACTACTGGATATACCTGCAATTCCACCACAGATACCCAGCTGCACACCAGCTTTTACTGCTGTGTAAATACCCTGAGAGATACCATGAGGCTATAGGACTGCACACTGATAGCCAGGGCTCCAAAAGCTACTTGTAAGCCTGTATTCCTGTCTTCTGTCACCAACCTGCACTACTGGGCCCACTTGCTGTTAGTCCCCCATCTCTGTACCTGCACACTCCTGGCCTGACCTGTCATGGGCTTCCACTGATGTGTACATGCCCATGGAGAGACTGTGCAGTCATAGGAGTATTTGCAAAGAGCCAGGGTCCCTGAAGCTGTGTGTGAGCCCAGATTCAGCCTTATCTCCTATCACTGGCCTATACCAGTAAACATACTTACTGCTAGCCCTTCCAGCTATAAACCTGCATGCCCCCAACCTTACCCCTGACATTGGCCTTCACTACCATGTGCCCATGGTGAGAACCAGAAGCTATGGTAGTGCATGCTAACAACACTGGCCCCTGTATCTGCCAGTGCACTTGCAGTTGGCCCTAACCCTTGCTGCTTTCCCTGGCCCCCAACACTGCATGTGTGTTTCCAAACATCCCCTGCCACTACATAGGCACCAGCAGCTAATACCCACAGAAAAACATGTTCATGCCACTTGGTATAGTCACTACCAATGCCTACCCTAATACCTAGACACTGAACCTGGAATCACCATTTAAGAATCAAACTGCCCTTATGGTCTCTGCTGAACACCCTGCAGTGCTCATCAAGGGCCACACAGCTGTCAATGCTATAGACCCCAATGGCATGAGACAAGAAGTAATCATGCCCCCAGGACCTGGATCCAACATATGCCTCCCGCATTTTGTATCCTGAACCAGTAGACCCTGGGTCATGTCAGTTTCCACTATGATCCCACCTACAAGTGAAGGCCTTTTCTTACCAAAGTGAATTCATAAAGTCTGGAAGAGGTAACTGCTTCTTCAAATGGTTGACCACTTACATAAAAGCTACAGGAATCATGAAGAATCAGGAAAACATGACTCAACCAACGGGACACAATAAATTTCCAGTTATTGACCCCAAACAAATGGATATATATGAATTTGCAGACAAATACATCAAAATATTGTCTAGAGCTACACAGAGAGCTATAAGAGAATGCAGATAAGCAATTTAATGAAATCAGAAAAACAACATAAGAACAAAATGAGAAGCTCAATTAAGATTTACAACATCTTTTACAAAACTTACAAAATTTGGGGGCTGAAGAATACAATGATTAAACTGAAGAACTCAGTAGAGAGCTTCAGGAGCAGACTGGACCAAGCAGAAGAAAGAATTAGTGATCTCAAAGACATGATTTGAAATTATCCAGTCAAAGGAGCAAAAAGAAAAAAGAATGAAGAGGAACGAAGAAAGTCCATGGGACTTATAGGGCACCATTATGAAAAACAGTCTATTCATCACTGGAGTTCTAGAAGGAGAAGAGAGAGAGAGAAAGGGGCAGAAAGCATATTTAAATAAATAATGGCTGAGAAAGTCCCAAACCTGGGCAACTATTTTGACATTTAAGTTCATGAAGCTAACAGACCACCCTAAAATTTAAATTTAATACCATCTTCTCCAAGACACATTATAATAAAACTGGCTAAAATCAAAGGCAAAGAGAATTTTAAAAGCAACAAGAAAAAAATTATCTCATATAAGGAAACCACCATAAGTCTATAAGTGAAACATTCTAGGTGAGGAAAGAATGAGATGATATATTCAAAGTGCTAAAAGGGGAAAAAAAAAAAACTGGAAACCAAAAATACTTTACCCAGCAAAATATTTCAAAAATGAAAATGAAATAAAGGCTTTCTATGTCAAATAAATACTGAGGAAGTTCACTGTCACTAGACCTGCCTTATAAGAAATGCTAAAAGGAATTCTTTAAGCTGAAACCAAAGGACTCTAACCAGTAACATGAAAACATATGAAAATATACAACACACTGGTAAAAATTAAGTATATAGCCAGATATGGAATACTCTAATATTGTAATATGGGGTGTTGCCACTTAATTCTAGTATAAAGGTTAAAGGACCAAACTATTAAAAATAACTATAGCTACAATAACAGAGTTCTTGTATGCAGTCAAAGTTAAGTTGTTGTGGGAGTGGGTTTGGAAGATGGCAGCAGAGTAGGAGGACCCTTGGCCTACCTTGTCCCACAAATGCTACTAGATAATTATCAAATCATTTTAAATACCCCAGAAATAACTTGAAGATAAGCAGAACAAACTCCAAAACTGAAGGCAGAGAAGAGGCCACACCCAAGAAGATAGGAAGTGTAGAGATGTGATTTGGGAGAGAGACTGATTATGGCTACTGTTGTGGGAAAGGAGCCAGGGTCCCAGAGAAGGGCAAGAGACAGACTAGCACACAGAAGAGCCCACACGGGGAAGCCAAATTCCCATAGCAACTGACTTGGAAAGCAAGAAGGGCTATATTTTGTAAGTTCTTGAAACCAGCAGAGCTTAAAACCTGAGTTTTAAAGATCAGTGGGATTGGCTCTGAGAGAAGCACCAGAAGGCATTGGGGCTGCTCTAGGAGAAACATCAGGACAAACAGCCCATGGACATACAGTGTGGAAGCAGCAATCTGAAGAGTGCCTGGAGCAGAGATTGGAGAGGTTATTTGCTCATCTCAGAGCATGTCCCAGAAAGGCAGCATTCATGGAGAGACCCCTCTGGGAGCAAAGAGACTGCAAGGCACCATTTCCCTCCCTGCCCCTTAGCATAAACACAGAGCCACCTGGGAGAACCAGCACAGCACTGACACTCCCTATATAACTTGCTTACACCAAGTCCCCTCCCCTCACTGTGCTCCAGTGGAAATGCCTGTCCCAATCATACTTTCCTCAGTCCTGACACAGCAGAACCCTCCCCCAGGAGACTGGCCTAAACCCCTGTCAACACCACATCATCTCCCAACCCTGGAGATTTGAAGGGCCTTGATTATGGTAGAAGTGGTGACAGGTCTCATTTCACAAGTAGACCAGAACACATCCAGTAAAAACTCACCACATTCAGGCCAGGGGCCAAACACTGCACAATAGGCAAAGAAAACCTTGGCAGTTGACTGACCTAAAGGATAAAACAACCAGAACACAACAGCAAACACATGCAGCACACATTGGAGATGCTCCCAGAAGCACCAGACCCTGTGGAACAGGGGACATTCCACTGCAGGGCACTACAGGACCTCTTTAGCATAAGACCATTACCCTCAAGAAAAAGAAATGTAGCTGACTTTCCTAACACAAGGACACAGGCACAGAGAATTAGATAAAATGAGAAGACAGAAATATGTCTCAAATGAAAGAACGGGACAAGGCCACAACCAGAGATCTAAGTGAAACAGATATAAGTAGCATGCCTGATAGAGAATTTAAAGTAATGATTATAAGGATACTCACTGGACTTGAGAAAAGGGTGGAGGACATGAGTGAGACTCTTAACACAGAGATAAGGAATAACAGAGCAGATATAAAATGTTCAATAAATGAAATGAGAAACATGCTTGATGTAATGAACAGCAGGCTGGAAGAGGCAAAGGAAAGAATTAATGACCTAGAGGACAGAGTAATGAAAAGTAATCAAGCCAAAAAAAAGAGAGACAAAAAAGAACTATGCAAAACAAGACTAGACACGGGAACTCAGTGCCTCCCTCAAATGTAATAACATTCATATTATAGGGATCCCAGAAGAAGAGAAAGAAAAGGGAGTATAAAATTTATTTTAAAAAATAATACCTGAAAACCTACCTAATCTGGGAAAGGAAACAGATATGCAGATCCATGAGGCACAGAGAATCCCCAACAAAATCAAGAAAAGAGGATCCTCAACAAAACAGATTGTAATTAAAATGGTAAAATGTAGTGATAAAGAAAAGCAACAAGACAAAAGAAGACTGTTACATACAAGGGAAATGCCATAAAACTATCAGGGGATTTTTCAACAGAAACTTTGCGAGAAAGAAGACAGTGGCATGATATATAAAGTGCTGAAAGGGACAAATCTGCAGCCAATAAGACACTATCCAAAAAGGCTATCATTCAAAATAGATGGAAAGACAAAACGTTGTTCAGAGAAACAAAAACAGTTCTTGAACACTAAACCAACCCTGAAATAAATATTTATTTTTATTTATTTTTTATTATGTTATGTTAGTCACCATACAGTACTCCATTAGTTTTTGATGTAGTGTTCCATGATTCATTATTTGCATAGAACACGAAGTGCTCATTGCAATACACGCCCTCCTTAATACCCATCACCAGGCTAACCCATCTCCTGCAACCCCTCCCATCTGAAACATGTAGATTGTTTCCCAGAGTCCATAGTCTCTCATGGTTTGTCTCCCACACTGATTTCCAACCCCTCATTTTTCCCTTCCTTCTCCTAATGTCCTCCATGCTATTCCTTATGTCCCACACATGAGTGAAACCATATGATACTTGTCTTTCTCTGCTTGGCTTATTTAATTTAGCATAATCCCCTCCAGTTCCATCCATGTCAATACAAATGGTGGGTATTCATCATTTCTGATGACTGAGTAATATTCTTTTTTTTTTCAAAGATTTTATTTATTTATTTGAGAGAGAGAATGAGATAGATAGAGAGCAGGAGAGGGGGGAGGATCAGAAGGAGAAGCAGACTCCCTGCTCAGCAGGGAGCCCGATGCGGGGCTCAATCCCAGGACTCCAGGATCATGACCTGAGCCAAAGGTAGTCGCTTAACCAACTGAGCCACCCAGGCGCCCCTGAGTAATATTCTATTGGATATATGGACCACATCTTCTTTATTCATTCATCTCTTGAAGGGCATCTCGGCTCCTACCACAGTTTGGCTATTGTGGACATTGCTGCTATGAACATTGGTGTGCATGTGCCCCTTCTTTTCACTACATCTGTATCTTTGGGTTAAATACCCAGTAGTGCAATTCCTGGGTCATAAGGTAGCTCTATTTTTGACCTTTTGAGAAACCTCCATACTGTTTTCCAAAGTGGCTATACCAACATGCAATCCCACCAAAAGTGTAAGAGGGTTCCCGTTTCTTCACATCCTCTCCAACATTTGTTGTTTCCTCCGTGTTAATTTTTGTCATTCTAACTGGTCTAAGGAGGTATCTCAATGTGGTTTTGATTTGAATTTCCCTGTTGGCTAATGATGTTGAACATTTTTTCATGTGTCTATTAGGAATTCGTATGTCTTCTTTAGAGAAGTGTCTATTCATGTGTTCTGCCCATTTTTGACTTGAATATTTGTTTTTTGGGTGTTGAGCTCTTTATAGATATTGGATACCAGCCCTTTATCTATAGTGTCAATTGCAAATATCTTCTCCCATTCCGTGGATTGTCTCTTAGCTTTGTTGACTGTTTCCTTTGCTGTGCAGAAGCTTTTTATCTTGATGAAGTCCCAAAAGTTCATTTTTGCTTTTGTTTCCCTTCCCTTTGGAGAAGTGTCTTGAAAGAAGTTGCTGTGGCTGATGTCAAAGAGGTTACTGCCTATGTTCTCCTCAATGATTTTGATGGATTCCTGTCTAACATTGAGGTTTTTCATCCACTTTGAGTTTATCTTTATGTATGCGGTAAGAGAATGGTCAAGTTTCATTCTTCTTTATATAGCTGTCCAATTTTCCCAGCACCAATTTATGAAGAGACTTTTTCCATTGAATATTCTTTCCTGCTTTGTTGAAGATTAGTTGACCATAGGGTTGAGGGTCCATATCTGGGCTCTCTATTCTGTTCCATTGATTTATGTGTCTGTTTTTTGTGCGAATACCATGCTGTTTTGGTGATCACAACTTTGTAATACAGCTTGAAATCAGGCAATGTGATGCCCCCAGCTTTGTTTTTCTTTTTCAACATTTCCTTGGGAATTCGAAGTCTTTTCTGATTCTATACAAATTTTAGGATTGTTTGTTTCAGCACTTTGAAAAATGTCATTAGAATTTTTGGGGGATGGCGTTGAAGGTATAGATTGCTCTGGGCAGCATAGATATTTTAACAATGTTTATTCTTCTGGTCCATGAGTATGGAATGTTTTTTCCATCTTTTTGTGTCTTCTTTAATTTCTTTCATGAGTGTTCTGTAGTTCCTAGAGTATAGATCCTTTACCTTTTTGGTTAGGTTTATTCCGAGGTATTTTACGGTTTTTGGTGCTATTGTAAATGGAATTGATTCCCTAATTTCTCTTTCCACAGTTGCATTTTTAGTGTATAAGAAAGCAACTGATTTCTGTGCATTGATTTTGTATCATGCCACATTAGTGAATTGCTATATGAGTTCTAGTAATTTGGGGGTGGAATCTTTTGGATTTTCCACATGAGGTATCATGTCATCTGTGAAGAGAGAGACTTGGACTTCTTCTTTGCCAATTTGGAATGCCTTTTATATGTTTTTGTTGTCTGCTTGCTGAGGCTAGGATTTCTAGTACTATGTAGAAAAATAGTGGTGACAGTGGGCATTCCTGTTGTGTTCCTATCTTAAGGGAAAATTCTCAGCTTTTCCCCATTGTGAATGATATTTGCTGTAGGCTTTTTATAGATGGCTTTTATGATATTAAGGTATGTTCCCTTTATCCCTATACTTTGAAGAGTTTTAATCTGGAAAGGATGCTGTATTTTGACAAATGCTTTTTCTGCATCAATTGAGAGGATCATACGGTTCTTGTCTTTTCTTTATTAATGTGTTCTATCATACTGATTGATTTGTGAATATTGAATCACCCTTGTATCCCAGGAATAAATCCCAACTGGTCGTGATCGATAATTCTTTTTTTTTTTTTTAACTTGTTTCTTTTTCAAATTTTTTTATTAACATATACTATATTATTTGTTTCAGGGGTAAAGGTCTGTGATTCATCAGTCTTACACAATTCACAGTGTTCACCAAAGTACATACCCTGCCAAATGTCCATCACCCAGGTACCCCAACCCTCCCACCCCCCTCCACACCAGCAACCCTCAGTTTGTTTCCTGAGATTAAGAGTCTCTTATAGTTTGTCTCCCTCTCTGGTTTCATCTTGTTTCATTTTTCCGTCCCTTCCCCTATGAGCCTCTGTCTTGTTTCTCAAAATCCTATCAGTGAGATCACATGCTACTAATCTTTCTCTAATTGACTTATTTAGCTTAGCAAAGTACCCTCTAGTTCCAACCACATCATTGCAAATGGCAAGATTTCATTTTTTGATGGCTGCATAATATTCCATTCTATATATATACCTCATCTTCATTATCCATTCATCTGTTGATGTACATCTAGGCTCTTTCCATAGTATGGCTATTGTGGACATTGTTCCAATAAACATTGGGGTGCATGTGCCCCTTCGGATCACTACATTTGTATCTTTGGGGTAAATACCCAGTAGTACAATTGCTGGGTAAAAGGGTAGCTCTATTTTCAATTTTTTGAGGAATCTCCATACTGTTCTCCATAGTGGCTGCACCAGCTTTCATTCCCACCAACAGTGTAGGAGAGTTCCCCTTTCTCCGCATCCTTGCCAACATCTGTCATTTCCTGACATGTTAATTTTAGCCATTCTGACTGGTGTGACGTGGTATCTCATTGAGGTTTTGATTTGGATTTCCCTGATGCAGAGTGAGGTTGAGCACTTTTTCATGTGTCTGTTGGCCGTTTGGATGTCTTCTTTGGAAAAATGTCTGTTCATGTCTTCTGCCCATTTCTTGATTGGATTCTTTGTTCTCTGGGTATTGAGTGTGATAAGTGTGATAAGTTCTATATAGATTTTGGGTACTAGCCCTTTGTCTGATATGTCATTTGCAAATATCTTCTCCCATTCTGTCGGTTGTCTTTTGGTTTTGTTGACTGTTTCCTTTTTGTGCAAAAGCTTTTTATCTTGATGAAGTACCCATAGTTCATTTTTCCCTTGCTTCCCTTGCCTTTGGCGATGTGTCTAGGAAGAAGGTGCTGAGGCTGAGGTCGAAGAGGGTGCTACCTGTGTTCTCCTCATGGGTTTTGATGGATTTCTGTCTCACATTTAGGTCTTCCATCCATTTTGAGTCTATTTTCATGTGTGGTGTAAGGAAATGGTCCAGTTTCATTCTTCTGCATGTGGCTATCCAATTTGCCCAACACCATTTGTTGAAGAGACTGTCTTTTTTCCATTGGACATTCTTTCCTGCTTTGTCAAAGATTAGTTGAACATAGAGTTGAGGTTCCATATCTGGGCTCTCTATTCTGTTCCATTGGTCTATATGTCTGTTTTTGTGCCAGTACCATACTGTCTTGATGATTACAGCTTTGTAATAGAGCTGGAAGTCCGGAATTGTGATGCCATCAGCTTTGCTTTTCTTTTTCAACATTCCTCTGGCTATTTGGGATCTTTTCTGGGTCCATACAAATTTTAGGATTATTTGTTCCATTTCTTTGAAAAAAGTGGATGGTATTTTGATAGGGATTGCATTGAATGTGTAGATTGCTCTACGTAGCATTGACATTTCACAATATTTGTTCTTCCAATCCATGAACATGGAACGTTTTTCCATTTCTTTGTGTCTTCCTCAAATTCTTTTATGAGTATTCTATAGTTTTCTGAGTACAGATTCTTTGTCTCTTTGGTTAGATTTATTCCTAGGTATCTTATCGTTTGGGTGCAACTGTAAATTCTTTTAATGTACTGTTGGATCTTATTTTCTAGGATCCTGTTGAGAATTTTGGCATCCATATTCATCAGGAATATTGGTCTGTAATTCTCCTCTTTGATGGGGTCTTTGCCTGTTTTGGGGATCAGGGTAATGCTGGCCATGTAGAACAATTTTGGAAGTTTTCCTTCTGTTTCTATTTTTTTAAACAGCTTTAGTAGAATAGTTATTATTTCTTCTTTAAATGTTTGGTACAAATCCCCTGGGAATCCATCAAGCCCTGGACTCTTGTTTTTGGGGAGGTTTGTGATCACTTCTTCAATTTCATTACTGGTTATTGGTCTTTCAGATTATCAATTTTTTTCCTGCTTCCGTCTTGGTAGTTTATAAGTTTCCAGGAAGGCATCCATTTCTTCCAGGTTGCTTAATACATTGGCATATAGTTGTTGATAATAATTTCTAATAATTGTTTCTATTTCCTTGGTGTTAGTCATGATCTCTCCTTTTTCATTCATAATTTTATTAATTTAGGTCCTTTCTCTTTTCTTTTGGGTAAGTCTGGCCAGAGGTTTATCGATCTTATTAATTCTTTCAAAGAACCAGCTTCTAGTTTTGTTGATCCACTCTAGCTTGGATGGCTATGTATTTCCCTCTTAGGACTGCCTTTGCAGTATCTCATAGGTTTTGGACCAATGTGGTTTTTTTCTCATTGGTTTCCATGAATTGTTTAAATTCTTCTTTAATTTCCTGGTTGACCCATTCTTTATCAGCGTGGTGTTTAGCTTTCAAGTGTTTGAATTCCTTCCAAATTTTTTTCTTGTGATTGAGTTCCAGTTTCAAAACATTGTGGTCTGAAAATATGCAGGGAACATTCTCAATCCTTTGGTATTGGGTGAGGCCTGATTTGTGACCCAGTATGTGGTCTATTCTGGAGAAAGTTCCGTGTGCATTTGAGAATGAGGATTCTGTTGTTTTAGGGTGGAATGCTCTGTATGTATCTACGAAGTCCATCTGATGCAGTGTGTCATTCAAAGCACTTGTTTCTTTGGTGATCTTCTTAGATGATCTGTCTATTGCTGAGAGTGGAGTGTTGAGGTCCCCTACTATTAAAGTATTATTGTCAATATGTTTCTTTATTTTGGTTAACAGTTGGCTTATTAAGTTGGCTGCTCCCGTGTTGTGGCATAGATATTTACCATTGTTAAATCTTCTTGTTGGATAGACGCTGTAAAGAATGATATAGTGTCCTTCTGTATCTTTTACTATAGTCTTTAGCTTAAAATCTAATTTGTCTGATATGAGAATTGCTACCCCAGCTTTCCTTTGAAGTCCGTTGGCATGATAAGTTGTTCTCCATCTCCTCACTTTCAGTCTAGATGTATCTTTAGGTTCAAAATGAGTCTCTTTTAGACAGCATATGGTTGGGTCCTGTCTTTTTATCCAATCTGCAACCCTGTTCCATTTCATGGGAGCATTTAGGCTGTTCATGTTTAAAGAGACTATTGAAAGATAAGATTTTATTGCTATTGTTTTGCCTGTGAAGTTGTTGTTTCTATAGATTGTCTCTAAATTTCTGGTCTAGGATGTGAGGGTGATCTGGCTGCGACATCTGTCACCCCATTGATCGCCAGGGTTGATTCGGCTGATCTGGCTGGCTAGGCGGGTGTCCCCTTCCTCCCTCACCACTCCATGTGCGTCCCTCCCTAAGCTGCGCGCTCGGTCAAAGAGGACGACCTTCCCCGATAGAGGAGGACCGTTCTTCTGTCAAGGGTATACAAGTAGCTGTGCTCCCCTGCTAGAACCTCCAAACAAGCTCTAAATTTCTGGTCTATATTACTCTTGGGGTCTTTCTTCTTTTATAGAACCCCCTTAATATTTCTTGCAGGGCTGGCTTGGTGGTCACATATTCTTTCATTTTCTGCTGGTCCTGGAAGCTCCTTGTTTGTCCATCCATTCTGAATGACAGCCGTGCTGGATAAATTATCCTTGGCTGCATGGTCTTCCCATTTAGTACCCTGAATATGTCTTGCCAGCCTTTTCTGGCTTGCCAGGTCTCTGTGGACAGGTCTGATGTTATTCTGATGTTCCTCCCTCTGTACATAAGAAATCTCTTCCTCCTAGCTGCTTTCAGCATTGCTTCTTTGTTTCTAAGATTTGCGAGTTGTACTATTATATGTCAGGGCATTGATCTGTTCTCATTGATCTTGGGAGTGGTCCTTTCTGCCTCTTGGACATGAATGCTTGTTTCTTTCCCCAGATTAGGGAAGTTCTCAGCTACAATTTGCTCAAATTTATCTTCTAGTCCTCTCTCTTTCTCCACCCCTCGGGGATACCAATATTTCTGACATTGGAACATTTCATGTTGTCATTAATCTCTCTCAGTCTGATCTCTTGGGCTTTAAGCTGTTTTTCCCAGGCCTCCTAGGTTACCTTCTTTTCTATCATCTTGTCTTCTAGCTCACTAATTCATTCTTCTGCCTCGTTTACCCTGGCTGTTAGGGTATCCTGTTTAGACTGCCTCTCATTCATAGCATTTTTAAGTTTGGCCTGATTAGATATCACTTCTGCCCTTAGAGATCCCTAGTATTTTTCTCAAGCCTAGATATTGACTTCATAATTGCTACTCTGAAGTCTATCTCTGACATCTTGCTTATATGCACATCCATTAGGTCGTGGCAGAGGCCATAGTCTCTGATTCTTTTCTTTTGGGGAGTTCCTCCTCTTAGTCATTCTGTTGAGGGGTGGTTGAGGGAACGTAGAGAGTCCAAAGTATTAACCACAAACCAAGCAAGATGCACCTGTTTTATGGGGACACTAGTGTTGTCATCCTTTTGTTCTTCCAGCCTGTCTTCTGGGGGAGGAGCCTGCCACACCCTTACTCAGGCAACCCTGCTTGTGTAGAGTTGCTCTGCCATGTGTCAGGGGGCTGGGCTCAGTGAAAACTGTTTTTTTGGGTTTTTGTTCTCTGGTGGCTCTCCCTTGCCTCTCCTTCTGTTCTTCCCACCACGCATTCTCTCTCTCTCATAAGTAAATAAAATATTTTTAAAAAGGAATAAGGTAACAAGAAACAAAGAAGGACACTATATAATAGCAAAGGGGACAATCCAACAAGAAGATATAATATTTTTTAATATTTATGCACTCAATATGGAAGCACCCAAATACATAAAACAGTTAATAACAAACATAGAAGAACTAATTGATAGTAATATAATAATCATAGGGGACTTTAACTTCCCACTTACATCAGTGGACAGATCATCCAGTCAGAAAATTAACAAGGAAACAATGGTTTTGAATGGCACACTGGACCAGATGGATCTAACAGATGTATTTAGAACATTCTATGCTAAAACAGCAGAATACACATCCTTTTCAGGTGTACATGGAACATTCTCCAGAACAGAACACAAATTAGGCTACAAAACAAGCCTCAACAAATTCAACAAGACCGAAATCATACCATGCATCTTTTTTTGACTAGAATGCTACTAAACTAGAAATCAAACACAAGAAAAAATCTGGAAAGACCACAAATATATGGAGGTTAAATAATATGCTACTAAACAGAGAATGGGTCAACCAAAAAAATCAAAGAAGAAACCCAAAATTACATGGAAACAAAAGAAAATGAAACACAGCAGTCCAAAACCTTTGGGATGCATCAAAACCCGTTCTAAGAGGGAAGATTATAGCAATACAGGCCTATGTCAATAAGCAAGAGAAATCTCAAATAAACTAACCTCACACCTAAGGGAGCTAGAAAAAGAACAAACAAAATCCAAAACCAACAGAAGGAAGAAAATAATAAAGATTAGAGCAGAAATAAATGATATGTAAACTTAAAAAATATAAAAAAAACAGTAGACCAAATAAATGAAACCAGGAGCTGATTCTTTGAAAAGACAAACAAAATTCATAAACCTCTAGCCAGATTCATCAAAAAACAAAGAGAAAGGACATAAATAAAATTACAAATGAAAGAGGAGAAATAACAACCAACACCACAGAAATAATAATTTAAAGAGAATATTATGAAAAACTATATGCCATCAAATTGGACAACCTAGAGGAAATAAATTCCTAGAAACATATAACTTATTAAAATTGAAGCAGGAAGAAATAGAAAATTTGAATAAACTCATTACCAGCAAGGAGATTTAATTAGTAATCAAAAAAACCCCAATGAACAAAAGTCCAGGACAAGATGGTTTCACAAGTGAATTCTACTAAACATTTCAAGAAGAGTTAATACCTATTCTTCTCAAATTATTCCAAAAATAGAAAAGGAAGGAGAACATCCAAATTCATTCTATGAAGCCAGCATTACCTTGATACCAAAAGCTGATTAAGATACCACCAAAAAAGAGAATTAGAGGCCAAGTTCTTTGATGAATATAGATGCAAAAATCCTCAACAAAATACTAGCAAACCAAATCCAATAACACATTAAGAATATCATTCACCATGATCAACTGGGATTTATTCCTAGGATGCAAGTTTGGTTCAATATTCGGAAATCAATGTGATACATCACATCAATGACAGAAAGGATAAGAACCATACGATCATTCCAATAGTTGCAGAAAAGGCATTTACAAAGTACAGCATCCATTCATGATAAATGCCCTCGACAAAGTAGGCTTACAGGGAACATACCTCAATGTAATAAAGTCCATACAAAAATCCCACAATGAATATCATACTCAAAGGTGAAAAACTGAGATTTCCTTGTAAGGTCAGGAACAAGGCAAGGATGTACACTCACCACTTTTATTCAACATAGTACTAGAAGTCCTAGCCATGGCATTCAACAAAAACAAATAAAACCATCCACATTGATAAGGAAGAATTAAAATTTTCACTATTTGCAGGTGACATGATACTCTGTATAGAAAACATGAAAGACTCCACCAAAAAAGCTGCAAGGACTGATAAAAAAGATTCAGTAAAGTCGTAGGATATAAAATCAATGTGTCAAAATCTGTTGCATTACTATACACTAAAAATGAGGTAACAGAAAGAGAAATTAAGAAAGCAAACCCATTTACAACTGCACAAAAAACAATAAGATACCTAGGAATAAATCCAAAGAGGTGAAAGACCTATACTCTGAAAAGTATAAAACACTGATGAAAGAAATTGAAGATGACACAAATAAATGGAAAGACATTCCATGCTCATTATTAGAAAAAAAAAACTATTGTTAAAATGTCTATACTATCCAAATCAACCTACAGATTTAATGCAATCCCTATCAAAATACCAACAGCATTTTTCAAAGAACTAGAGCACACAATCCTAAAATTTGTATGGAACCACAAAAGACCCCAAATTGCCATAGCAATTTTGAAAAACAAAACCAAAGCTGGAGGTATCACAATTCAGACTTCAAGTTATATTACAAAGCTGTAATAATCAAAACAGTATGATACTAGCACAAAAATAGACACATAGATCAATGGAACAGAATATAAAGTCCAGAAATAAACCCACAAGTATATGGTCAATTAATTTTCAACAAAGCAGGAAATATTCAATGGGAAGAAGACAGTCTCTGCAACAAACAGTGTTGGGAAAACTGGAGAGCTACATGAAAAAGAATTAAACTGGACCACTTTTTTTTCACTATACACAAGAATAAATTCAAAATGGATTAAAGATCTAAACGTGAGATCTGAAATCTTAAAAATACTAGGAGAGAGCACAGGCTGTAATGTCTCTGACATCAGCTGCAGCATCATTTTTCTAGAAATATCTCCCAAGACAAGGGAAATAAAAGCAAAAATAAACTATCAGGACTTCATCAAAATAAAAATCTGCACAGTGAAGGAAACAATCAATAAAACTAAAAGGCAAACTACTGAATGAGAGAAGATATTTGCAAATGACATATCTGATAAAGGGTTAGTATCCAAAATATATAAAGAACTTATACAACTCAAAACCCAAAAAACAAATAATCCAATTAAAAAATGGGCAGAAGATATGAATAGACTTGCTGGATAACTGAATGTAATAATAATAAAAAATATATGAACAGACATTTTTCTGAAAAAGACTTTCAGATGGCCAACAGACAAATGAAAAGATGCTCAACATCACTCATCATCAGGGAAGTCCAAATCAAATCTACAGGAAGATATCACCTCATACCCATCAGAATAGCTGAAATCAAAAATACAAGAAACAACAAGTGTTGGTGAAGACGTGGAGCAAAAGAAACCTTTTTTGCACTATTGGTAGGAATGCAAACTGGCACAGCCATGTGGACAACAGTATGGAGGTTCCTCAAGAAAATTATAAGTAGAACTACCCTACAGTCTAGTAATCACACTACTGAATATCCCCAAAATACAAAAAAACACTAATTCAAAAGGATACCTGCACCCCAATGTTTATAGCAGCATTATTTACAAAAGCCAAATTATGGAAGCAGCCCGTATGTCCATGGATAGGTGAATGGATAAAAAAGAGGTGGTATACATATGCAATGGAACATTATTCAGCCATAAAAACAATGAAATCTTGTCATTTGCAATGACATGGATGAAGCTAGAGAGCATAATGCTAAGTGAAATAAGTCAGTGAAGAACAAATACCATATGATTTCACTCATATGTGGCAATTAAGAAACAAAACAAATGAGGGGCACCTGGGTGGCTCAGTGGGTTAAGCATCTGACTCTTGATTTTTGCTCAGGTCATGATCTTAGGGTCATGGATCAAGCCCCACATGGGTCTCTATGCTCAGCAGTGAGTCTGCTTATGATTCTCTCTCTCCCTGGCCCTGTGCCCTTCCCACTATTCATGCACATTTTCTCCCACGCAAATAAATAAATAAATCTTAAAAAAAAAAAAAAGAAACACATGAGCAAAGCATAAGAAAGAGAGAGACACAAACCATGAAATGGACTCTTAACTATAGAGAAAAAATTAATGGTTACCAGAGGGGGAGATGGGAGGAGAGATGAGTGAAATTGGTGATGAGGATTAAGGAGTGCACTTTTCATGAAGAACACTAGGTGACAAATGGAATTGTTGAATCACTATATTGTACACCTTAAACTAATATTACACTGTATGTTAGATATACTGGAAGTTAAAATTTTAAAAAAGTTAAGTTGTCATTTTAAAGCAGACTGTTAAATTTGTGTTTCATATAAGCCATAGGGTAATTACAAAACAAAAATGTATGGTAGATACACACAAGATAAAGAGAAGAGAATCAAACTATATCACTATGGAAAATCATCAAATTACAAAGTAAGACTACAAGATGAAGAAAGAGACAAAAGCATTACAAGACAGCCAGAAAAAAATTAACAAGATAGCAGTAGAATGTCCTTACCTATCAAGAATTACTTTTAATTCATTGTATTAAATTATCTACTCAAAAGATAATTTTGAATAGATATTCAATAAAAAATAGCCCTTCTTTTGGCTGAATGGATTTAAAAAAGAACTAACTCCATACGGCCTGCAGGACACAGTTTCAAGGACACACATAGGCTCAAAGTGAAGGGATGGAAAAAACACTCCACACAAATGGAAACCAAAGAGAACAGGGATAGCTATACATACATCAGACAAAATAGACTTTAAGTTAAAAACCTTAACAAGAAACAAAGGAGCTTGTTATATTATGATAAATGGTCAATTATCTAAGAGTAAATGCAATTTTATTGTATGTACTAAATATTAGAGCACATACATATATTAAGCAAATGCTAACAGATATGAAGGGAAAATGAGACAATATAATAATACTAGGGGACTTTAATACCACACTTTCAACAATGGATAGATCATCAAGAAAGAAAATCCATAAGGAAACATTAGATTTAAACTATACTTTAGATATAACAAAAACTTACAATGTAATATATGTTGGTTAACTGAACATAATAAAAAAATAAAAATAAAAAAATAAAATATACTTTAGGCTAAATCAGCCTAATAGGGATGTATACAGAACATTCTTTTTTTTTTTTTTAATTTTATTTTATGTTATGTTAGTCACCATACAATACATCATTAGTTTTTGATGTAGTGATCCACGATTCATTGTTTTCGTATAACACCCAGCGCTCCATTCATACATGCCCTCCTTAATATCCATCACCAGGCTAACCCATACCCCCACCCCCATCCCCTCTAAAACCATCAGTTTGTTTCTCAGAGTCCATAGTCTATCATGGTTCATCTCTCCATCGAATTGCCCCCCTTCATTTTTCCCTTCCTTCTCCTAATGTCCTCCATGCTATTCCTTATATTCCACAAATAAGTGAAACCATATCATAATTGATTTTCTCTGCTTGACTTATTTCACTTAGCATAATCTCCTCCAGTCCCATCCATGTTGATGTAAAAATTGGGTATTCATCTTTTCTGATGGCTGAATAATATTCCATTGTATATATGGACCACATCTTTTTTTTTTTTTTAGAGAGAGAGAGAATGAGAGAGAGCAAGCACATGAGAGGGGGGAGGGTCAGAGGGAGAAGCAGACTCCCCGCCAAGCAGGGAGCCCAATGCGGGACTTGATCCTGGGACTCCAGGATCATGACCTGAGCCGAAGGCAGTCACTTAACCAACTGAGCCACCCAGGCGCCCTGGACCACATCTTCTTTATTCATTCATCTATTGAAGGGCATCTCGGCTCCTTCCACAGTTGGCTATTGTGGACATTGCTGCTATGAAAATTAGAGTGCATATGGCCTTTCTTTTCAGTACATCTGTGTCTTTGGGGTAAATCCCCAGGAGTGCAATTTCTGGGTCATAAGGTAGCTTTATTTTTAAATTTTGAGGCACCTCCATACTGTTTTCCAAAGTGGCTGTACCAACTTACATTCCCACCAACAGTGTAAGAGGGTTCCCCTTTCTCCACAACCTCTCCAGCATCTGTTGCTTCTTGTCTTGTCAATTTTTGCCATTCTAACTGGTGTAAGGTGGTATCTCAATGTGGTTTTGATTTGAATTTCCCTGATGGCTAATGATGAATATTTTTTCATGTGTCTGTTAGCCATTTGTATGTCTTATTTGGAGAAGTGTCTGTTCATGTCTTCTGCCCATTTTTTTACTTGATTATTTGTTTTTGAGGGGTTGAGTTTGAGAAGTTCTTTATAGATCTTAGATACCAGCCCTTTGTCTGTAGTGTCATTTGCAAATATCTTCTCCCATTCTGTGGGTTGCCTCTTTGTTTTGTTGATGGTTTCCTTAGCTGTGCAGAAGCTTTTTATCTTGATGAAGTCCCAAAACTTCATTTTTGCTTTTATTTCCCTAGCTTTTGGAGATGTATCTTGAAAGAAGGTGCTGTGGCCGATGTCAAAGAGGTTACTGCCTATGTAGTCCTCTAGGATTTTGAGGGATTCCTGTCTCACACTGAGGTCTTTCATCCATTTTGGGTTTATCTTTTTGTATGGTGTTAGAGAATGGTTGAGTTTCATTCTTCTTTATATAGCTGTCTAATTTTCCCAGCACCTTTTATTGAAGAGACCCTTTTCCATTGCATATTCTTTCCTGCTTTGTCAAAGATTATTTGACCATAGAGTTGAGGGTCCATATCTGGGCTCTCTATTCTATTCCATTGGTCTATATGTCTGTTTTTGTGCCAGTACCATGCTGTCTTGGTGATCACTGCTTTGTAATATAGCTTGAAATTGGGCAATGTGATTTCCTTGTTTCTTTTTCAACATTTCCTTGGCAATTCAGGGTCTTTTCTGATTCCATACATATTTTAGGATTGTTTGTTCCAGCACTTTGAAAATGTCATTGCAATTTTGATCGGGATGGCACTGAGGGTATAGAATGCTCTGGGTAGCATAGACATTTTAACAATGTTTATTCTTCCCATCTATGAGCATGGAATGTTTTTCCATTATTTTGTGTCCTCTTCAATTTCTTTCATGAATGTTCTGTAGTTCCTAGAGTATAGATTCTTTACCTCTTTGGTTAATTTTATTCTGAGGTATCTTATGGGTTTTGGTGCTATTGTAAATGGAATCATTTCTCTAATTTCTCTTTCTACATTTGAATTGTGAGTGTATAAGAAAGCAACTGATTTCTGTGCATTGATTTTGTATCCTGCCACATTACTGAATTGCTGTATGAGTTCTAGTAATTTGAGGGTGGAGTCTTTTGGATTTTCCACATAAAGTATCATGTCGTCTGTGAAAAGAGAGAGTTTGACTTCTTCTTTGCCAATTTGAATACCTTTTATTTCTTTTTGTTTTCCGATTGCTGTTGCTAGGACGTCTAGTACTATGTTGAACAACAGTGGCAAGAGTGGGCATCCTTGTCATGTTCCCAATCTTAAAGGAAAGGCTCTCAGCTTTTCCCCGTTGAGGATGATATTCACCATGGGTTTTTCACAGATGGATTTTATGAAATTGAGGAATGTTCCCTCTATCCCTATACTCTGAAGAATTTTAATCAGGAAAGGATGCTGTATTATATCAAATGCTTTTTTTGCATCAATTGAGAGGATCATATGGTTCTTCTCTCTCCTCTTATTAATGTGTTCTATCACATTGATTGATTTGAGAATGTTGAACCACCTTTGCACCCCGGGATAAATCCCACTTGGTCGTGGTGGATGATCCTTTTAATGTATTGTTACATCCTATTAGGTAGGATTTTTTGAGAACTTTGAAGCCCATATTCAACAAGGATATCAGTCTGAAATACTCCTTTTTGATGGGTTCTTTGCCTGGTTTGGAGATTAAGGTAATGGTGGCCGCATAGAATGAGTCTGGAAGCTTTCCCTCTGTTTCTATTTTTTTTTTTTAAGATTTTATTTATTTGACAGAGAGAGACAGGCAGAGAGGGAACACAAGCAGGGGGAGTGGGAGAGGGAGAAGCAGGCTTCCCGCCGAGCAGAGAGCCTGATGCGGGGCTCGATCCCAGGATCCCAAGACCATGACCTGAGCCAAAGGCAGACACTTAACGACTGAGCCACCCAGGCGCCCCTCTGTTTCTATTTTTTGAAACAGCTTCAGGAGAATAGGTATTATTTCTTCTTTGAATGTTTGGTAGAATTCCCCAGGGAATCTATCAGGCCCTGGACTCTTATTTCCTGGGAGGTTTTTGATGACTGCTTCAATCTTGTTACTGGTTATAGGCCTATAGTTTATAGGTTTCCAGGAAGGTATCCATTTCTTCCAGGTTGCTCAGTTTATTGGCATATAGTTGTTGATAATAATTTCTAATAATTTTTTCTATTTCCTCAGTGTCAGTCGTGATTTCTCCCCTTTCGCTCATAATTTTATTAATTTGGGTCCTTTCTCTTTTCTTTTGGATAAGTCTGGCCAGTGGTTTATTGATCTTATTAATTCTTTCAATGAAACAGCTTCATTGTTCTGATTTTTCAGAACATGTTTCTGTTTCTAATTCATTGATCTCTGCTCTAATCTTAATTATTTCTTTTCTAATGTGTGGCTTAGGCATCGTTTGTTGCTTTTTCTCTAGTTTTTTAAGGTGTAGAGTTAGTGAATTTGGGATTCCCATAGGTTTTGGACCAATGTGTTTTCTTTCTCATTGGTTTCCATGAATTGTTTAAGTTCTTCTTTGATTTTCTGGTTGACCCAAAAATTCTTGAGCAGAGTGGTCTTTAGCTTCCAAGTGTTTGAATTTCTTACAATTTTTTTCTTGTGATTGAGTTCCAATTTTAAAGCATAATGTCTGAGAATATGCAGGGAATAATCTCAGTCTTTTAGCCTCTGTTGAGACCTGATTTGTGACCCAGTATATGGTCTATTCTGGAGAAAGTTCTGTGTGCGCTTGAGAAGAATGAGTATTCTGTTGTTTGAGGGTGTAATGTTCTGTATATATCTATGAGGTCCATCTGGTCCAGTGTGTCATTCAAAGCTCTTGTTTCTTTGTTGATATTCTGCTTAGATGATCTGTTTATTGCTGAGAGTGGAATATTGAGGCCTCCTATAATTAACATATTGTTACCAATATGACTCTTTATTTTGGTTAACAGTTGGCTTATGTAGTTGGCTGCTCCCATGTTGGGGGCATAGATATTTACAATTGTTAGATCTTTTGTATCGACCCTTTAAGAATGATATAGTTTACTTCTGTGTCTCTAACTACAGTCTTTAGTTTAAAATCTAATTTGTCTGATATAAGATTTGCTACCCTAGCTTTCTTTTGGGGTACGTTGGCATGGAAGATGGAACTCCATCCCTTCACTTTCAGTCTGGATGTATCTTTAGGGTCAAAATGAGTCTCTTGTAGACAGCATATGGATGGGTCTTGTCTTTTTATCCAATCTGCAACCCTGTGCCATTTTACAGGAGCATTTAGGACATTTACTTTGAGAGTGATTATTGAAAGATATGAATTTATTGTCATCATGTTGCCTGTGAAGACCTTGTTTTTATTGATTGTCTCTGTAAATTTCTGTTCTATATCACTCTTGTGGTCTTTCTCCTTTTATAGAACCCTCCTTAATATTTCTAGCAGGGCCGGTTTAGTGGTCACATATTCTTTCAGTTTCTGCTGGTCTTGGAAGCTCTGCATCTCTCCATCCATTCTAAATGACAGCCTTGCCAAATAAAATATTCTTGGGTGCATGTTCTTCTCGTTTAGTATGCTGAAGATGTCTTGCCAGCCCTTCCTGGCTTGCAAGGTCTCTGTGGATAGGTCTGACATTATTCTGATTTTCCTCTCTCTGTATGGAGGAATCTCTTCCCCCTAACTTCCCTTAAGATGGTTTCCTTGGTTTTAAGATTTGTGAGTTTTACTATTTTATGCCATGGCATTTTTCTGTTATCCTTGATCTTGAGAGGGGTACTCTCTGCCTCTAGGATATGAATGTTTGTTTCATTCCCCAGATTAGGGAAGTTCTCACCTACAACTTGCTCAAATATATCTTCTAGTCCTCTCTCTCCACCCCCTCAGGGATCCCAATAATTATGACATTGGGACGTTTCATGGTGTCACTTACTTCTCTGATTCTATTTTCATGGATTTTGAGTTGTTTTTTCCTGGCCTCCTCTTTTTCCTTCTTGTCTATTAATTGGTCTTCCAGATCACTAATTCATTCTTCTGCCTCACTTACCCTAGCTGTTAGATTATCTAGATTGGATTGGATCTCATTGATAGCATTTTTAAGTTCTGACAATTCAGCTTTCATTTCTGCCCTTAGAGACTCTATGTTGCCATTAATTGATTTCTCCATTCTAGCTATTGTCTTCATGATTGCTACCCTGAATTTCATCCCCAACATCTTGGTTATATCTGTATCCATTTGTAAATCTGTGGCAGAAGTCATGACCTCTGAGTCTTTCCTATTTTGGGGGTTCCTCCTCCTAGTCATTCTGCTGAGGAGTGGTTGAGGGAACGTACAGAGTCCAAATTATTGACTACAACCCAAGCAAGATGCACCTGTTTTATAGCGTCCTTAAGGTTGCTGGCCTCTTGTGCTCCCAGCCTGTCTTCTGGGGGTGGGGCCTGCCACACTGTTACTCAGGCAATCTTGTCTGGGCAGAGTTGCCCTGCCCCCTGTGGCAGGGGATGGGCTCAGTGAAAACCATTATTGGGGGGCTTTTTTTCTCTGGTGGCTTTCCCTGGTCGCTTTCTGCATCTCCTCCGAGAGTCAGAGCAGAAGAGATCGTTTCCAACCCTCTGCCACAGAGCAGAGAGATCGCAGTCTGTTCTTCAGTGAGCTCTCCAGTCCACACTATCTCCGTTTCTGTCTGTGCTGCTATAACCTGCAGCGTCCTGGGTTGTGCGCCCCTCAGCAGCGCTCCCAGTCCTTGCCTCCACGTTGGGGCCCTTTATGCTTCTCAAATTGCCAGCCTCCCCTAGTTCACATGCGCGGCCCGACCATTCCAGGTTTCAGTCCATGGGGGCTGCCCTAAAGTCCTTTCCCTGTCGCTACCAGTCTGCAAGTCTGTGCCCCATCCCCAGCATGGGAGGCTATCGCTCACCAGTGGTGTAGGATTGCCACAGCTCCCTCCCCCTTCCGTTTATCCTCCAATATCTGCCCGCAGAGTCACAGCTCCCCATTTCATACCTCAAAACCAACCACCTGTGATATTCTGTTTGTAGAGATCCAGATATATCTTCGTATATCTCAGGCTGATTTCGTGTTTGTTCAGAGTGGTCTGGTAGATATCCAGCTCAATTCTGGGGACCGGTTGGAATAGGGTCCCCTAGTCCTCTGACATCTTTTCCCCCCTCCTGTACAGAACATTGTATCCCAGAACAGAAGAATACACATTCTCCAGGATAAATCAAATTTTAGGTCACAAAACAAGTGTCAGCAAATTTAAAAAGATTTAAATCATACCAAGTACCTTTTCCAACAACAATGGTATGAAACTAAAACTGAGTAACAGGAGGGATACTGGAAGATTCACACATTTGTGGAAATTAAACAACAAACTCCTAAAACCAGTGGGTCAAAGATGAAATAAAAAGGGAAAACAAGAAATATCTTGAAACAAACAAAATGGAAATGTAACCTACTAAAACTTATAGGATGCTGCAAAAGCAGTGCAAAGAGGCAATAAATGCCTGCGTTAAGAAAAAAGGACATCAGATAAACTACCCCCCATATGATCCAGCTACCATATGATACAACAATCATACTTCTGGAAATGAAATCAGGATCTCAAAGAGATACCTGCACTCCCATGTTCATTGTGAAGTGCAAATAGGTTAATTAACTTATCTATCATGTCACATAGTTACCATTTCCTTTCATTTTTGGTGTGTGTGTGTGTGTGTGTGTAATGAGAGCAGTTAATATTTACCCTTCTAGCAAATTTCAAATGTGTAATATACTATTATTAACTAGAAGCACTGTGCTATATATTAGATCTCCAGAACTTATTTAGCCTGCATCCCTGAAACTTTGTACCCCCTGACCAACATCTCCACAATCCCATCCCCCTCATTCCCTAGAAACCACCAAGGGTACTCTTGGCTTCTATGAATTTGACTATTTTCAATTCTGCATATAAGTGATATTATACAGTATTTATCTTTCTACATCTGCCTTATTTCACTCATCATAATGTCTTTGAGGTCCATGCATGTTCTCTAACTGGAAGAATTTCCTAATTTTTTAAAAGCTGAGCAATATTCCATTAGATAGATGATGATAGATGATTTATAGATAGATAGATGATAGACAGATGATAGATAGATATACAAACACATGTTCTTTATTCATCTGTAGATGAATGTTGGATGTTTGGGTTGTTTCCAAATTTTGACTACTGTGAATAGTGCCACGATGAACTCGGGAGTATGGGTATCTCGTGGAGTTCCTGATTTCATTCCCTTTAGGAATATACCCAGAAGGGGATTTGCTGGATCATATGCTAGCTCTTTTTGAGGAAGAGCAAATTTTTGAGGATCCTTCATGCTATTTTCCATAATGGCTTTAAAAATTTACATTCCCATCAATAGTGTACCAGGTTTCCCTTCTTTCCACACCCTTGTTAACACTTGCTATCTTTCATATTTTTGATAATAGCAATTATAACATGTGTTAGGTGCTATTTCATTGTGGTTTTGATTTGTTTTTCCCTGGTGATTAATGATGCTGAGCAACTTTTCATATACCTGTTGGCCATTTTTATGTCTTCTTTAGATAAATGTGTACTCAGGTCATTGGCTCATTTTTAAATCATTTTAAAATTGGGTTTTTTGTTTTCTTGCTATTGAGTTGAAGGAGTTATTTTGTATTTTGGATTAAATCCTTACCAGATATATGTTTGGCAAATATTTTCTCCCATCCCATAAATTGCCTTTTCACCCTGTTAATTGTTTACTTTATTGTGCAGAAGCATTTTTGTTTGATGTAGCTCACTTGTTTTTTGTTTTTGTTTTGGGGTTATTTTTTGTTTCTTGTGTTTTGTTTTTGTTTTGCTTTTATTCCCTGTGTTTTAAGGGTCATATCCAAAAAATCATTGCCAACATCAATTTCAAAAAGCTTTTTCCCTGTGTTTTTTTCTGGTAGTTTAATGGATTCAGGTCTTATATTTGTCTTTATTTTGAGTTTTTGTATGCAGTGTGAGATAAGGGTCCCGTTTCTTTCTTTCTTTCTTTCTTTTTTTTTTTTTTTACATATGGATATCCTGTTTTCCTAACATCATTTATTGAAGAAACTATCCTTTCTCCATTACACATTCTTCACAGTTTTGTCAAAGATCAGTTGACTATAGATACTTGGATTTATTTCTGGGCTCTCTATTCTGTTCCATTTGTCTATATGTCTGCTTTTATGCCAGGACCATACTGTTTTTTTATTACTTTAGCTTTGTAATATATTTTGAAATTAGGAAATGTTATGCCCTAGCTTTGTTCTTCTTGCTCGAGATTGTTTTGGCTATTCAGAGACTTTTGTGGTTCTATATACTGTTTGATTGTTTTCCTATTTATGTCAAGAATGCCACTGGGATTTTGGTAAGGATTACATTGAATCTGCAGATCACTCTGTGTAGTATGGACATTTAAAAAATAGTAACTCTTCCATTCCGTTAATATAAGCTTTCTTCTCTTTACCTGTATCGTCTTTAAGTTCCTTCAATAATGTTTTATAATTTTCAGTATATAAGTCTTTCATCTCTTTGGTTAATTTTATTCCTAAATATTTCATTCTTTTCATTGCTATTAAGAATGGGGTTTTTAAAATTTCCTTTTTGGATATTTTGTTGTTTATGTATAGAAACACAATTGATGTTGATTTTGTATTCAGCAACTTTTACTGAATATATTTGATGGTTCTAATATTATCATTGTTGAGTCTTTAGAATTTTCTACATATAAGATCATATTATCTACAAACAGAGATCATTTTAATTCTTCCTTTCTGATTTGGATACCTTTTATTTCTTTTTCTTATCTAACTGTTCTGGCTAGAACTTCTGGTATTATGTTGAATACAAGTGGTGAGAGGGGGCACCCTTGCCTTGTACCAGATCTTAGAGGAAAAGCTTTTAGTTTTTCCCCATTGGCTTTGATGTTAACTGTGGACTTTTCATATATGGCTTTTATTGTGTTGAGATAAGTGCCTTTATTGTGTTGAGGTAACCTATTTTTGTTCAGTGGCAACCATTGATTTCTTTTTCATCTTTATATTTTTGACTTTTCAGAATACTAGATAAATTGAATCATAGAAGTACTAATTATAGGTAATGTAAACATTTTCATCTGGATGTTTTCACTTAGAAATAATGTATCTGAGATTCAACCATATTGTTTCATATGTCAGAAGTTTAATCTTTTTTATTGGTGAGTAGTATTTCATTATATGAATGAGCCAAAGTTTATTTGCCTTTTATTATTTGATAGAGATTTGACTTGCTTCATAATTTTGACAATTATGTATAAAGCCAATATAAACAATCATATACTTGTGTTTGTGTAAACTACCTTTTCCTTTCTCTTAAATACATACTTAAAAGTGGGATTGTTGGATTATAGGATAAGTGTATATTTAAATTTATAATACACAGCTTAGTTATTTTCCAGAGTGTACATCACCAGCAATATATGAGAGTTCTAGTTGCTATGAATCCACCCAACAGTTAGAATGCTGGATTATGTTTTCATTTTGGTCATTCAAATAGTTTGTTTCATTGTGATTTAATTTTTCATTTCCTTAATGACTAATCTTGAGCACCTGTTTCTATGTCTATTGCCATCTCTATATGTTTATTTCCCCCCCAAATAAACTGCCTGCTGACATGCCCTTGTCCAAAGTTCTGTTTTTCCAAATATCTTTCTATTTATTTCTATGTTAATTCCTTTGTACTCAAATAACATACTTTGTATGATTTCACTTATTTACATATGTTTAGATATGTTTTATAGGCCAGAATATGATCTATGTTTGTAAATGTTTTATGTGTACATGAAAAGAACATGTATTCAACTGCTGCTTTGTCAATTTTTCTATAAATGTCTACTAACACAAGTTGGTTGATAGTATTGTTCCAGTCTTCTATATCTTTGCTTATTTTCTGCCTAAAAGTTCTATTATATGTGAATTTATCTATTTAAATGGAATAACTTTTTTAACACTTTTACCTATCTATGTCTTCATATAAACAATGTAATCTGACAATCTCTGCTATTAATGTGTTTAGACCATTTACATTTAATATAATTATTTATTATTTATATGGTTGGATTATGATGTTCCTTCTGATGATATCTGTTCCTTCTGTTTGCTTCTTTTTTTCCTCTTTTTCTGTCATCTTTCGGATTTATTATTTTCTATAGCTACATCGTTTTTTCACTGCCACTTAGGGAGACAGTTTCCTACCACCAACTCTATTTCTAATGAACACACACTGGAAACTCATGAAAAAGAACTTAGAAGTGTATCTGAACTTCGCTTAAGTTTGGAATCTCCAGGATTCTATACTTTCACAGTAGTCCTTATTAGCTTTTCAAATTCCCTTAAACATTTTACATGATTTTCTTTCTTTCTTTCTTTCTTTTTTACTTATTTGTATGGAATCTGGCCTTTTTGGTACAGTGCTTTGCCACAGGTTAGCCAATAGTTGCATCTCATCTCTCCTTGGAGAATCCTATATTTCCTTAGACTTTGCACTCTTTGATTGTTCTTCAACTTCAGTTCTCTCATAGATTCAAGCAAATTTATGATTTAGCAACACTTTAACTTTGTGTTTAGATTGGGACCAAATCTCTTTTTAGCTTTCTACACCCTGAAAATATGCAGCATTATTCAGTTCATACTTTGAGGAGCAAAGATCTAAAGAAATTCTCATCCCTTAAAGAGAAATATTCCTAAAGAAGCCAAATATCAGAATGTTCTCATTGCTAGTAACAGTTCTTAACAACTCCTTTTTTTTGAATTCTATATTCATAAAGCAATATGGTTTTTCCTAACAACATTCTATACATATATCTGATTTTTAGGCCATATAGTTATCTATAGTAGTTTTCTGCTATAAATTAATTTAAGATGAGTTTTTAGGGCATGTTTATTCTTTGATAAGGTGATTGTTCATAAAAAAATATGGTAACAATGTTAATTGTTAATAGTATGTTTGTATGTTAATTAGTTTGATTGTGGTTAATATCATATCATGATGTATACATATATCAAAACATCACATTATGTACCTTAAATCTATACAACTCTTATCAAAAATAAATATAAAAAAAAAAACATTCAGCAGAGCTAGCTATCCACCATGGGAAATTATGAGTCTTGGTTGAATGAATCGATATAAAACTTGGCCCTGAACCTATGGTGACCTAATCAAAACAAAGTCACAGACTTAGTTCAGGTTAACTTTTCTCATTGCTACAGGGCATATTAACACTCTACTTGACTGAGTAACCAGGACAGAGGGAATGTATATGGCTTTGAAGATAAAATATATATACCCTACTGGTGACTCATGAATGCAGTTCACACATGGCTACTCTGAATTGTTAAGATTCATTATAGCTTCTCAACTGGTACCATACAAGGAAATCCTAAATGCTTTTCAACCTAACATTCTGAGAAGACATTCCATAAAAACAAAACATTAAATATTACTCAGTCCTTTGAAGGTAAAAACAAAGGTTCTTCTATTGAAATGTTTTTGAGCTTCACTAACATGTCAATGTTTTGTTCTAACCTCTTCCAGTTAGAGCACCTCTATAAGGCTTCACTTTTGAATTTCTGAGCCTGGGGATGAAAGTACAGAGAGAGTGACCTACATTGTATATCAAAAAAAGAATAGTGACCTTTTTGTGTGCTCTAGAATATATCCTCCTCTTAGCCTAACACTCATTTTCTCCCAATCTTAAAATCATTTAAAAAGGAAAAATACTAAATGATATCCCTGATTATGTAGGAAGTAAAAACCTTAGTAAAAATGATAAATAGGAATTCCTAACCCATAATAGGGAAGGTTCTCATTTGATCAACCTATCAAATTCATGTAAACTTACCAAATTCAAGAATTATTCACTGAACACTTTATGCTCAGAACTTTCTTTTTTTTTTAAGATTTTATTTACTTATTTATTCATGAGAGATAGAGAGAGAGAGAGAGGCAGAGGGAGAAGCAGGCTCCCCACTCCATGGGGAGCCCGATGCAGGACTTGATCCCAGGACCCTGGGATCATGACCTGAGCTGAAGACAGACGCTTAACCGACTGAGCCACCCAGGCGTCCCGCTCAGAACTTTCTTAATTGCTGGGGGAATATATAAATAAGACAGAGACCAGTACCTGCCCTGAAGTAGCTTATCCAATTATGAAAAAAACAACACACACACACACACACACACAGAGGAAACAAGAGAAAGTGGGATGTAATCAAGCTTGTGTTGTAGAGACAAATACCATAAGGATCCAAAAATATAAAAGATCCTCTTAAAAAAAAGATACTCAAAGGACTAATTAGATGTCACAGTAATTTGTCAGCACATCTGACATATAGGTCTATTTTGTTTAGTAAGAAGTGTGTTACTTTTGTTTGTTTAGTTTTGTTTTGGTTGGTTGCTTTCAATGTTTTATTTTTAAAATATGTTCTAAGCTATATGTTATAATGATAATAAAATTAATTCCCACAAATTTTCACCTAGATTCACCAAATGTTAACATTGAATCTCACTGGAATACACATGATCACATGTATTTTATCATTCTCTCTCTCTCACTCTTTCTCTCTTTCTCCAACCCAAATTATTATTATTTTTTTAAAGATTTTTATTTATTTATTTATTTGACAGAGAGAGACACAGTGAGAGAAGGAACACAAGCAGGGGGAGTGGGAGAGGGAGAAGCAGGCTTCCTGCCGAGCAGGGAGCCCGATGTGGGGCTCAATCCCGGGACCCTGGGATCATGACCTGAGCCAAAGGCAGACGCTTAACGACTGAGCCACCCAGGCACACCTCCCACCCAAATTATTTAAGAGCAAGTTGGGTACATAATAAATATTTAACTCCAAACACCACAGCATTCATCCCCAAAGAACAAGGACATTCTTTTATCCATGATGTAAAATTATCAAATTTAGGCAATTTAACTTGATGCATTATTATTTAATATAAGCTATATGTTCAAATATTGCTAATATTTTCCTTTATGTCATTTTTTCCAATTGAGCATCCAGTCTATAATCATTGCACTATCGTGCCTCTTTATTTTAAACTGGTTATCTGATTATCTTTCAAGACACATATTTAAATTGTTCATGCCACTTTTTTAAATATTTTATTTATTTATTTGTCAAAGAGAGAGAGCACAAGCAGAGGGAGCAGCAGGCAGAGGGAGAAGGAGGTTCCCCACTGAGCAAGGAGCCCGATAAGGCACTCAATCCCAGGACCCTGGGATCATGACCTGAGCCAAAGCAGATGCTTAACTGACTGAGCCACCGATGTGTCCCATTGTCAGTTTGTTTTTAATTAAGTTGAACTGTCTTTAGTTTCAGTTTGCCAAAAATCTCTATAATGAGTGATGAAAGGTGACCTTCACAGTCTATATTAATGGTTGCACATAAATTAAGCTTGGATAGCTCCACTTCTGAATGAACTTTCTGGCCAACTAAAGTACTCAAGTATGACACCCAGTTATGGAAGGCTTCTTGGTGGAGTCATAAGATTTGGAGAGAAGGATGAAGATATTCAAGGTCTGGGAAGACTTGTCACTGTACATAAACATAGCATACACATGAGGTAGTTAGAAGAGTGAACATGTGTGCTAGATTAGTCCAAAGGACTGAGTTGCCTGTAGTTATAATTTAGAAATTGTATTTTCATTGTTTAAATCAATACTGTAATAATAGTATATCTTCAATTAATTGTAAAGAAGCCTCAGAAAGAGAACTTTTGATAATGGTACCAATCAATTCAGATACAAAGACAACAGTAAGCAGCAAACTATTAACTGATTTATACTCTGTCTATATTGTAGTAACAAGGACCACACTTAACTTCTCAACATAAGCAACCAGAAAGCTGGACATAGTATATAAACAGCTGTTTTCACACATTGGGCAATGGATAACATAGGCCTGGGATCCCTGAGAGAAGAGAAACAAAGAAAGTGAACCCCACAAGAGTTCCAGTTCTCAATCTGGAGGCAATTTCCACAGTGAGGGTATAGATATTGGGAATCTAAACAGAGCTCAGTGGCTTTGCTGGGTTTGAAGAGAAGGAGATCAGAGTTCAGGGATACTTAGAAGGCCAGAATTTATGAGGCAGAATTTTGGATAAGTGAGAGCTGTGCAGAAGAAAAGCTCCAGATATCTATATAGCCGTCCCCTGTGAATGCATAATGCAAAACTCTATAAAACTGAGCAAAGAATGACCAGAGAGTTGCAATCTAACTAATTCCCATAAGTTGTAATGGGAAGTTGTAAAGCTCACATAAGTAAGGAAAATTTAAGTTTCAACTATCCAGAGAAGAGAGTCCTTGGTGATCTCAGGGAAATACAATGAAGACTCCAAAGGAATCACTTCTTAGTAGCACAGATGGACTATCCCTGGGAGTAAAGATTAACCTAGAGAAGATGTGGTATATATATACATGGAATATTATGCAGCCATCAAAAAGAATGAAATCTTGCCATTTGCAACAGCGTGGATGGAACTGGAGGGTATTATGCTGAGCAAAATAAGTCAATCAGAGAAAGACATGTATCATATGACCTCACTGATATGAGGAATTCTTAATCTCAGGAAACAAACTGAGGGTTGTTGGAATGGTGGAGGGTGGGAGGGATGGGGTGGCTGGGTGATAGACATTGGGGAGGGTATATACTATGGTGAGCACTGTGAATTGTGCAAGACAGTTGAATCACAGATCTGTACCTCTGAAACAAATTATACAATATATGTTTTTAAAAAAAGAAGATAGTAAGAAGGGAAGAATGAAGGGGGGGAAATCGGAGGGGGAGACAACCATGAGAGATGATGGACTCTGAAAAACAAACAGGGTTCTAGAGGGGAGGGGGTTGGGAGGATGGGTTAGCCTGGTGATGGGTATTAAAGAGGGCACGTTCTGCATGGAGCACTGGGTGTTATATGCAAACAATGAATCATGGAACACTACATCAAAAACTAATGATGTAATGTATGGTGATTAACATAACATAATAATAAAAAAAAAAAACAGGCCTTGAGGGGATCAAATTGATCTGCAAGTTACTTATTTTTGCCAAAACAAAATTTAACACCTTTCACAGAAGATGACTAAATTCAGACAATCAACAACATCCACAATGTCTAGTATCACACTAAAAAATGGATAGTAAATATGTAAGAAAACATGTCCTATGTAGTCAAGAAGCCGAATTTTTACAAATTGATCTAAGTATTTGGTGCAATTTAATAAAAACTCAAGCAAGATTTTTGGATATACAGACAAGATGACTCCAAAATTTATTTGGGAAGACAAAGGAACAGGTATAGCAAAATAAAAATATTTTTTGAAAAAGAAGAATAAAGTTGGAGGACTTACTCTATCCTATTTTAAGGTATAAAAAAATACACAATAATAATCAAGGCAATATGGTACTGGCAAGGAATAAACACACTGATCAATGAAATAGAACAGAATCCAGAAATAGAGCCACACAAATATGGTAAATTGTTTTTTGACAAATGTGCAAAAGTGATTAAATGAAGAAGTGATAATCTTTTAACAATGGTGTTGGAAAAGTTTGACATCCATGTGCAAAAAATAATGAACCTCAACTAGGAAATCTACATATATTTCAAAAATAATTGCATGTTAGTATTTGAGTCATCCTCTTTTTTCAATATATAACAAATGATCTGTGCACATATATATTCATGTACAATTTGTAGTCATTCTGAATCCCCTGTGATTTAGAATCACTGAATTTAAGCACATCAAATCCAGTAGTAGTATGTGATGCTTGAGACATGCTATTTCTTCAGTATATAGGCAACTTCTGCTGATACATATATTTCCTTCTGAAAAATTCATGCTATTGTAAGACAAAGGTACCAAGAGTAGTATATATTAAATGGTGGCTGGCTCAAAGAAGACACATTCTTATTTCTAAACAAAGAGCAAAAAGTTACTGTAATTATTTTAATATTTAATACAGATGGTCACAATTTTTTTTCTAAAGTAAAATATTTACTGTCTAATATGTTCCAGTGTTTTTAACATGATTATTAGAAGCAAGGTACATAAAACTGACAAGTTTGCAGGACTCTCACACCAAAATTGAAAACTTTTTTGTATTTATACCTCTAACTACTTGTTGAACTACCATCATTATTCCCAATTTTTTCTTTACTCAAAGGTAATCATACAGTGTTATAGTAGTTTCAGGTGTACAATATAATGATTCAACAATTCTACACATTTCTCAGTGCTCATCAAGATTAAGTGTACCCTTAATGCCCTTTATCTATTTTCTTTGTTTCTTTATTTGTATTGTTCTTAAATTCCACATATGAATGAAATCATATGGCATTTGTCTTTCTTTGACTTTTTCATTTATCATTATACCCTCTAGCTCCAATCATATTGCTGCAAATGGTGAGATTTCATTATGTTTAAGCAATATTCCATTACACACACACACACACACACACACATCTTCTTTACCCGTTCATCTATCAAGGGACACTTGGGTTAGTTCCATATCTTGGCTATTGCAAATAGTGCTACAATAAACATAAGGGTGAATATAGCCTTTCAAATTGGTGTTTTCACTTTCTTTGGGTAGATACCTAGTAGTGGAATTACCGGATCATATGGTATTTTTAATTTTTGAAGGAAACTCCATTCTGTTTTCCATAGTGCCTGCACCAATTCACATTGCACTGACAGTGCAAAAGTGTTCCTTTTTCTCCACATCCTTCCCAACACTTGATATTTCTTGTCTTTTTCATACTAGCCATCTGACAGGAGTATAGTGATATCACAGTGTGGTTTTAATTTGTATTTTCCTGATGATTAGTGATGTTGAGCATCTTTTCATGTGTCTGTTGTCCATCTGTATGTCTTCTTTGAGAAAATGTTGCCATTTTGTGCCCATTTTCTTCTTTTTTTTCCTATTTATTTGATGTAGTGTTCCATGATTCATTGTTTGCATATAACACCAGTGCTCCATTCAATACATGCCCTCTTTAATACCCATCACCAGGTTGGCCCATCACCCACCCCCTTCCCCTCTAGAACCCTCAGTTTGTTTCTCAGAGTCCATAGTCTTTCACGGTTCGTCTCCCCCTCTGATTTCCTTCCCTTCATTTTTCTCTTCCTACTATCTTCTTTTTTTTTTTTTTAACATATAATGTATTATTTGTTTCAGAGGTACAGGTCTGTGATTCATCAGTCTTACACAATTCACAGCACTCACCATAGCACATACCCTCCCCAATGTCTATCATCCAGCCACCCCATCCTTCCCACTCCCCACCACTCCAGCAACCTTCAGTTTCTTTCCTGAGATTAAGAATTCCTTATATCAGTGAGATCATATGATACATGTCTTTCTCTGACTGACTTATTTCACTTAGCATAATACCCTCTAATTCCATCCACATTTTGCAAATGGCAAGATTTCGGGTTTTTTTATGGCTGCATAATATTCCATTGTATATACATACCACATCTTCTTTATCCATTCATCTGTTGATGGACATCTTGGCTCTTTCCATAGTTTGGCTATTGTGGACAATGCTGCTATAAACATTGGGGTGCATGTACCTCTTTGGATCACTACATTTGTATCTTTGGGGTAAATACCCAGTAGTGCAATTGTGCCCATTTTTAATCAGATTGTATATATATTTTGTGTTCTGTTGTAGAAGTTCTTTATATATTTTAGATTTTAACCCCTAATTGAATGTATCATTTGCAAATATCTTCTCCCATTCAGTATATTGACATTTTCTTTTGCTGATGGTTTCCTTTGCTGTGCAAAATGGTTTTATTTTGGCATAGTCCCAATAGTTTTTCTTTTGCTTCCCTTTCCAGATAAAACATATCTAGAAAAAATGTTTCTATAGCTGATACAAAAGAAATTACAGCCTATTTTTCTTTTAGGAATCTTATAGTTTCAAGTCTCACTTTTAGGCCTTTAATCCATTTTGAGTTTATTTTTGTGTATGGTGTAAAAAAGTGGTCCAGTTTCATTCTTTTGCAAGTGGCTATCCAGTTTCCCCAGCACCATTTATTGGAGAGTTTTTTTCCATTTTATATTCTTGCCTGATTTGTTGTAGATTAATTAAGAATAAAAATGTGGGTTTATTTCTGGACTCTATTCTGTTCCATTGATCTACATGTCCACTTTTGTGCCAGTATCATATTGTTTTGATTAATACAGCTTTGTAGTACATGTTGAAATCCAGTATTGTGATACCTCCAGCTTTGTTCTTTTTTATCAAGATTGCTTTGGTTATTTGGGGTATTTTGAGGTTTTATACAAATTTAAGTATTATTTGTCCTAGTTTTGTGAAAAACACTGTTGATTATCGTGATGGATATTGCATTCAATTTTTGGATTGCTTTGGGTAGTATGGACATTTTAACAGTATTGGTTCTTCAAATCCATTAGCATTGAATATCTTTCCATTTGTTTGTGTCATCTTCAATTTATTTCATTAATGTTTTTTTTTTTTATTTGAGACAGAGAGAGAGAGCATGAGAGGGGGGAGGGTCAGAGGGAGAAGCAGACTCCCTGCCGAGCAGGGAGCCCGATGCGGGACTCGATCCCGGGACTCCAGGATCATGACCTGAGCTGAAGGCAGTCGCTTAACCAACTGAGCCACCCAGGCGCCCTATTTCATTAATGTTTTATAGTTTTCTGAGTATGGGTCTTTTGACTCCTTGGCTAAGTTTATTCCTAAGTATTTTATTCTTTTTGTTACAATTGTAAATGACACTGTTTTTTTAATTTCTCTGTTACTTTATTATTAGTGTATAGAAATGGAACAGATTTCTGTATATTAATTTGGTGGAGTCTCTAGGGTTTTCTATATATAGTATCAAGTCATCTGCAAATATTGAAAGTTTTACTTCTTCCTTACCAACATGGATGCCTTTTATTTCTTTCTTATCTGCTGTGTCTAGGACTTCCACAATTATATTGAATAAAAATGGCAAGAGTGGGCATCCTTGTCTTCTTCTTGATCTTAGAGGGAAAGCTCTCAGTTTTTCACCATTGAGTGTGATGTTAGCTGTGGGTTTTTCATATAAGGTATTATGGTGAGGTATGTTTCCTCTAAGCCTACTTTGTTGAGTTTTTATCATGAATGAATGTTGTACTTTGAAATGCTTTTAATGCATCTATTGAGATGATCATATATGGTTTTTATTTTTCTCTTATTAATGTGAAATACTATGTTGATTGATCTGAAATACTGAACCACCCTTGCAACCCTGGAATAAATCCTGCTTGATAGTAGAGAATGATTTTTTAAATGTATTGTTGGATTTGATATGTTAAAATATTCTTGAGGATTCTTGCATCTATGTTCATCAGAAACATTGGCCTGTAGTTTTCTCTTTTGTAGTGTCTTCATATGATTTTGGAATCAGGGTAATATTGGTCTCCTAGAGTGAATTTGGAAGCTTTCCTTCCTCTGTATTTTTTAGAATAATTTAAGAAGAATAGGTATTAACTGTCCTCTAAATGTTTGGGAGAATTCACCTGTGAAGCCATTTGGTCCTAGAAAATGTTTATTGGAAGTTTTTTCAATTACTGATTTAAATTCATTGCTTATAACTGGTTCTGCTCAAATTTTCTATTTCTTTATGATTGTCTTAAAAGTTTATGTTTCTAGGAATTTATCCATTTCTTCTAGGTTGTCTAATCATTTGGCATATTATTTTTCATAATATTCTCTTATAATTCTTTGTATTTCTGTGGTTTATGTTATTTCTCCTTTTTGATTACTAATTTTATATGAGTTCTCTCTCTCGCTCCCTCTCATTGTCTCCCTCTATGAGTTGGATTAAAGGTTTATCAATTCTGTTGATCTTTTCAAAGAATCTGGTTTCATTGATCTGTACTATTGGTTCTTGGTCAATATTTCATTTATTTCTGCTCTAATATTTATCTCCTTCCTTATACTGGCTTTGGGCTTTATTTATTCTTCAGTTTCTAGCTCCTTTAGGTGTAAGATTAGGTTGTTTTTTGAGATTTTTCCTTCTTCTTGAGGTAGGCCTGTATTACTATAATCTTCTCTCTTAGAACAGCTTTTGCTACAACCCAAAGATTTTGGACCATTTTGTTTTCATTTTAATTTGTCTCCATGTATTTTTGTAATTTCTTCTTTTATTTCTTGGTTGACGCATTCATCATTTAGTAGCATGTTATTTAGACTGCATGTATTTGTGTTCTTTCCAGATTTTTTCCAGTGATTGATTTCTAGTTTTGCACCATTGTGTTCAGAAAATATGCATGATACGATTTCAATCTTTTTGAATTGAGACTTATTTTGTGGCCTAATATGTGATCCATTTTGGAGTATGTTCCATATGCACTTGAAAAGAATGTTATTCCACTGTTTTGGGATGAAATATTCTGAATATATGTTAGGTCTTTCTGGTCCAATGTGTCATTCAAAGCCACTGTTTACTTGTTAATTTTCTGTCTGGATGATATATCCGTTGATGTAAATGAAGTGTTAAAGTCCTCTAGTATTATTGTACCACTATCAGTTTCTTTTTTTTTTATGTTTGTTAATAGTTGCATTATGTATTCAAATGCACCCATGTTGGGTGCATAGATATTTACAATTGTTATATCCTATGGATGGATTGTTTACTTTATGACTATGTAGTATCCTTGTCTCTTCTCATACTCTCTGTTTTAAAGTCTAGTTTGTCCACAATAAGTATTGCTATTCCAGCTTTCTTTTTTATTCCATTTGCATGGTAAATATTTTCCAATTTTCACTTTTAATCTGCATGTGTCTTTAGGTCTGAAATGAGTCTCTTGTTGGCAGCATACAGATGGATCTTGCATTTTTATGCATTCAATAATCCTATGTCTTTTTTTAATGTATTTTTATTTATTTTTTACTTTTTTTATTCTTATGTTAATCCCCATACATTACATCATTAGTTTTAGAAGTAGTGTTACATGATTCATTGTTTGTGCATAACACCCAGTGCTCCATGCAGAATGTGCCCTCCTCAAAAAACCATCACCAGACTAACCCATCCTCCCACCCCCGTCCCCTCTAGAACTCTCAGTTTGTTTTTCAGAGTCCATCATCTCTCATGGTTCGTCTACCCCTCCGATTTCCCCCCTTTCATTCTTCCCCTCCTGCTACCTTCTTCTTCTTCTTCTTTTTTTTTTATAACATATATTGCATTATTTGTTTCAGAGGTACAGATGTGAGATTCAACAGTCTTGAACAATTCACAGCGCTTACCAGAGCACATACTCTCCCCAGTGTCTATCACCCAGTCACCCCATCCCTCCCACCCCATCCCCCACTCCAGCAACCCCCAGTTTGTTTCCTGCGATTAAGAATTCCTCATATCAGTGAGATCATAAGATACATGTCTTTCTCTGTTTGACATATTTCGCTCACATAATACCCTCCAGTTCCATCCACGTCGTTGTAAATGGCAAGATCTCATTCCTTTTGTTGGCTGCATAATATTCCATTGTATATATATACCACCTCTTCTTAATCCAGTCATCTGTCGATGGACATCGTGGCTCTTTCCACAGTTTGGCTATTGTAGACATTGCTGCTATAAACATGGGGGTGCATGTGCCCTTTCAGATCCCTACTTTTGTATCTTCAGGGTAAAGACCCAGTAGCGCAATTGATGGATCATATGGTAGCTCTATTTTCAACTTTTTCAGGAACCTCCATACTATTTTCCAGAGTAGCTGCACCAGATTGCATTCCCACCAACAGTGTAGGAGGGTTCCCCTTTCTCCGCATCCCCGCCAACATCTGTCGTTTCCTGACTTGTTAATTTTAGCCATTCTGATTGGTGTGAGGTCGTATCTCATTGAGGTTTTAATTTGGGTTTCCCTGATGCCGAGCGATGTTGAGCACTTTTTCATGTGTCTGTGGGCCATTTGGATGTCTTCTTTGGAAAAATGTCTGTTCATGTCTTCTGCCCATTTCTTGATTGGATTCTTTGTTCTTTGGGTGTTGAGTTTGATGAGTTCTTTATACATTTTGGATACTAGCCCTTTATCTGATATGTCATTTGCAAATATCTTCTCCCATTCTGTCAGTTGTCTTTTGGTTTTGTTGACTGTTTCCTTTGCTTTGCAAAAGCATCTTATCTTGATGAACTCCCAATAGTTCATTTTTGCCCTTGCTTCCCTTGCCTTTGGCGATGTTTCTAAGAAGAAGTTGCTTCGGCTGAGGTCAAAGAGGTTGCTGCCTGTGTTCTCCTTTAGGATTTGGATGGACTCCTGTCTCACATTGAGGTTTTCAACCATTTGGAGTCTATTTTTGTGTGTGGTGTAAGGAAATGGTCCAGTTTCATTCTTCTGCATGTGGCTATCCAATTTTCCAAACACCATTTGTTGAAGAGACTGTCTTTTTTCCATTGGACATTCTTTCCTGCTTTGTGAAAGAGGAGTTGACCATAGAGTTCAGAGTCCATTTCTGGGCTTTCTATTCTGTTCCATTGATTTTTGTGTCTGTTTTTGTGCCAGTACCATACTGTCTTGATGATGACAGCTTTGTAATAGAGCTGGAAGTCCGGAATTGTGATGCCGCCGGCTTTGCTTTCCTTTTTCAACATTCCTCTGGCTATGCGGGGTCTTTTCTGGTTCCATACAAATTTTAGGATTATTTGTTCCATTTCTTTGAAAAAAGTGGATGGTATTTTGATGGGGATTGCATTGAATGTGTAGATTGCTCTAGGTAGCATTGACATCTTCACAATATTTGTTCTTCCAATCCATGAGCATGGAACGTTTTTCCATTTCTTTGTGTCTTCCTCAATTTCTTTCATGAGTATTTTATAGTTTTCTGAGTAGAGATTCTTTGCCTCTTTGGTTAGATTTATTCCTAGGTACCTTATGGTTTTGGGTGCAATTGTAAATGGGATCGACTCCTTAATTTCTGTTTCTTCTGTCTTCTTGTTGGTGTATAGGAATGCCACTGATTTCTGTGCATTGATATTATATCCTGCCACTTTACTGAATTCCTGTATGAGTTCTAGCAGTTTTGGGGTGGAGTCTTTGGGGTTTTCCACATAAAGTATCATATCATCTGCAAAGAGTGAGAGTTTGAATTCTTCTTTGCCAATTTGGATGCCTTTGATTTCTTTTTCTTGTCTGATTGCTGTGGCTAGGATTTGTAGTACTATGTCGAATAGCAGTGGTGATAGTGGACATCCCTGTCGCGTTCCTGACCTTAGGGGGAAAGCTCTCAGTTTTTCTCCATTGAGAATGATATTCGCTGTGGGTTTTTCATAGATGGCTTTTATGATATGGAGGTATGTACCCTCTATGCCTATACTATGAAGAGTTTTGATCAAGAAAGGATGCTGTACATTGTCAAATGTTTTTCCTGCATCTATTGAGAGGATCATATGATTCTTGTTTTTTTTTTTTTGTTAATGTATAGTATCACATTGATTTGTTTGCGGACGTTAAACCAACCTTGCAGCCCAGGGATAAATCCCACTTAGTCGTGGTGAATAATCCTTTTTATGTACTGTTGGATCCTATTGGCTAGTATTTTGGTGAGAATTTTTGCATCCATGTTCATCAGGGATATGGGTCTGTCATTCTCCTTTTTGATGGGGTCTTTGGTTTTGGGATCAAGATAATGCTGGCCTCATAAAACGAGTTTGGAAGTTTTTCTTCCATTTCTATTCTTTGGAACAGTTTCAGAAGAATAGGTATTAATTCTTCTTGAAATGTTTGGTAGAATTCCCATGGGAAGCCATGTGGCCCTGGGCTTTTGTTTGTTGGGAGATTTTTGATGACTGCTTCAATTTCCTTAATGGTTATAGGTCTGTTCAGGTTTTCTATTTCTTCCTGGTTCAGTTTTGGTAGTTGATACATCTCTAGGAATGCATCCATTTCTTCCAGGTTATCTAATTTGCTGGCATAGAGTTGTTCATAATATGTACTTATAATTGTTTGTATTTCTTTGGTGTTGGTGGTGATCTCTCCTCTTTCATTCATGATTTTGTTGATTTGGGTCATTTCTCTTCTCTTTTTGAAAAGTCTGGCCAGGGGTTTATCAATCTTGTTAAATCTTTCAAAGAACCAGCTCCTAGTTTCGTTGATCTGTTCTACTGTTCTTTTAGTTTCTATTTCATTGATTTCTGCTCTGATCTTTATTATTTCTCTTCTCCTGCTGGGTTTAGGCTTTATTTGCTGTTCTTCAGCTCCTTTAGATGTAGAGTTAGGTTGTGTACTTGAAACCTTTCTTGTTTCTTGAGAAGGCTTGTATTGCTATATACATTCCTCTTAGGACTGCCTTTACTGCATCCCAAAGACTTTGAATAGTTGTGTTTTCATTTTCATTGGTTTCCATGTATTTTTTTAATTCTTCTTTAATTTCCTGGTTGACCCATTCATTCTTCAGTAGGATGCTCTTTAGCCTCCAAGAATTTGAGTTCTTTCCGACTTTCCTCTTGTGATTGAGTTCTAGTTTCAAAGCACTGTGTCTGAAAATAGGCAGGGAATGATCCCAATCTTTTGGTACCGGTTGAGACCTGATTTATGACCCAGGATGTGATCTATTCTGGAGAATGTTCCATGGACACTAGAGAAGAATGTGTATTCCATTTTTTGGGGTGGAATGTTCTGAATATGTCTGAGAAGTCCATTTGGTCCAGTGTGTCATTTAAAGTCTTTATTTCCTCGTTGATCTTTTGCTTAGACGATCTGTCCATTTCAGTGAGGGGGTGTTAAATTCCCCCACTGTTATTTTATTGTTGTCAATGTGTGTCTTTGCTTTTGTTATTAATTACCTTATATAATTGGCTGCTCCCATATTAGGGGCATAGATATTTACAATTGTTAGATCTTCTTGTTGGATAGACCCTTTCAGTAGGATATAATGTCCTTCCTCAACTCTTATTACAGTCTTTGGTTTAAAATCTAATTTGTCTGATATAAGGATTGCCACCCCAGCTTTCTTTTGGTGTCCATTAGCATGGTAAATGGTTTTCCACGCCCTCACTTTAAATCTGGGGGTGTCTTTGGTTCGAAAATGAGTCTCTTGCAGACAGCATATCGATGGGTCTTGTTTTTTAATCCAGTCTGATAGCCTGTGTCTTTTGATTGGGGCATTTAGCCCATTTACATTCAGGGTAACTATTGAAAGATAGGAATTTAGTGCCATTGTATTGCCTGTAAGTTGACTGTTACCATATATTGTCTGTGTTCCTTTCTGGTCTATGTTGCTTTTAGGCTCTCTCTTTGCTTAGAGGACCCCTTTCAAGATATTCTGTAGGGCTGGTTTTGTGTTTGCAAATTCCTTTAGTTTTTGTTTGTCCTGGAAGCTTTTTATCTCTCCTTCAATTTTCAATGACAGCCTAGCTGGATAGAGTATTCTTGGCTGCATATTTTTCTCATTTAGTGCTCTGAATATATCCTGCCAGTCCTTTCTGGCCTGCCAGGTCTCTGTGGATAGGTCTGTTGCGAATCTAATGTTTCTACCATTGTAGGTTACATATCTCTTCTCCTGAGCTTCTTTCAGGATTTTCTCTTTGTCTATGAGACTCCTAAGTTTGACTATTAGATGTCAGGGTGTTGACCTATTTTTATTGATTTTGAGAGGGGTTCTCTGTGCTTCCTGGATTTTGATGCCTGTTTCCTTCCCCAAATTAGGGAAGTTCTCTGCTATAATTTGCTCCATTATACCTTCTGCCCCTCTCTCTCTTTCTTCTTCTTCTGAGATCCCAATTATTCTAATGTTTCTTCTTATGGTATCGGTTATCTCTCAAATTCTGCCCTCGTGATCCAGTAGTTGTTTATCTCTCTTTTTCTCAGCATCTTTATTTTCCATCATTCGGTCTTCTATATCACTGATTCTCTCTTTTGCCTCATTTATCCTAGCAGTTAGCGCCCCCATATTTGATTGCACCTCATTAGTAGCCTTTTTGATTTCTACTTGTTTAGATTCTAGTTCTTTTACTTCTCCAGAAAGGGTTTCTCTAATAACTTCCATATTTTTTTCAAGCCCAGCTAGTATCTTTCAAGTGATCATTCTGAACTCTAGATCTGACATCGTACTAATGTCCGTATTGAGTAGGTCCCTGGCAGTTGGTACTACCTCTTGTTCTTTTTGTTGAGGTGATTTTTTCCGTCTTGTCATTTTGTGCAGAGGAGAATAGATTAATGAGAGAATAAAATGCTAGCAGAGTAACAATGTCCCCAGAAAATATACTCTAAACAAATCAGAAAAGACCTGAAGCAGGGGGAAAAGAAAGGGAAAGAGAGAAAAAAGAAAAAGAAAAAAAAAGAAAAAGAAAAAGATAAAGATAAAAACAGACAAAAAAAACCAAAACAAAACAACAACAACAAAAAAAAAACAGAATGTGATCAAATATGATCAGGATGGTGTATAGATCAGTGCCACACACTAGATTTGGGGTGTATTTTGGTCTTTTAGAAGAAAGTGCCTCCCAAAATTTTAAAGAAAGAAAAACTTATATATGTACAAAAATAAGGGTTGATATGATGAAGGGATGGAATATGAGTGTAAAGATGGAAATTATAAAAAATTTTATAAAAGGGAGTGATAAGAATTTGTTTGAAAAAAGAAAGAAGTGGATTTAAAAAAAGAACAAAGAAAAAAAAGGGAGAGAATGTGATCAGACAGGGGAGTAGAAAAAACCGTATACTAGAGATTTAGGGTATATTTTGTTCTGTTAGAAGAAACTATCTCAAAATTTTAAAGAGAGAACAACTTATATATATATGCCAAAAATACGGGTAACTACTATGAAAGGATAGAATATGACTCTATAAATGAAAACTAAAAATGTTTTTTAAAAAAGGGATTGATAAGATGTTGGTTGAAAAGGGAAAAAGAAAAATTAAAAAAAAAAATAACTTTGAAAGACTAAAGAATCATGGTAAAAAAGCCATGAATTCTATGTGAAGTATTCCCGTAGCGCTGGAACTCTGCCGTTCTCATTCATCGGTAAACTTGGTCTTGGCTGGCTGTTCTCTCTGATCTTCTGGGGGACGGGCCTGTTGCCGTGGTTTCCAAATGTCTTTGCTGGAGGTGGAATTGCCCCACCCTTGCCCAGTCAGGGCTAAGTAATCTGCTTGGGTTGCTCGCCAGAGCTTTTGTTCCCTGCGAGCTTTCCGTACAGCTTTGGAGGCGGAGAGTGAAAATGGCGGCCTCCCAATCTCCTCCCCAGAGTAGCCGAGAACTCGGGGCCCCGCTCCTCAGTGCACCCCAGAGAAAAGCAGTCAGTCACTCCCGGCTCCCTGGTGTCCGGTCGCACACCATGCTCACCCAGCCTGTGACCGCGCATTTCTATCTCTGGCACCCGACCCCAGGTGGAGTCTCTAAACCCAGCAGATCCCTGTCGTGCACTCACACGTGGCTCCTCCCGGGGGAGGAAGGTGAGTCACCCCGGATCTGCCACTTTTTGGGTCCCTGCTGGAGGAGCAGTGGCCTGACTGTGCCGCGGATCACGGTTTATGTCAACCCTGAGCTGAGAGCCCGAGCCTCGGCTCCGTCTTTGCAGCCAGCTTCCCTGCTCTGTTACCTGGAGGCTCTGCCACACTCAGGCACCCCCGGTCTTTCTGTGACCCCAAGGGTCCTGAGACCACACTGTCCCGGAGGGTTCCACTCCCCGCTTAGCCACCAGAGTGACATCCCTCAGAGGAGCAGACTTCTAAATGTTCCAATTTTGTGCTCTGCGGCTCTATCACTTGCCAGAAGCAGCCAACAGAGGCCCCTCCCCCGCCATTTACCCTCCCAAATATCACCTCGGATTCACTTCTCAGCACGTCCTACCTTCCAGAAAGTGGTCGCTTTTCTTTTGAGAGAGTTGTTGCTTTTCTTTTCTTCGATCTCCTCTTGAGTTTGTAGGTGTTCAGAATGGTTTGATCTCTATCCAGCTGAATTTTGATTGAGGCATTTAATCCACTTAGATGTGGCATATATATATATATATATATATATATATATATATATATAAATATTACTCAGCCATCAATACGAATGAAATCTTGCGGGGGGCGGAGCAAGATGGTGGAGGAGTAGGAGACCTGGATTTCGGCTCCTGTCAGGAATTCAGCTGGATAGGGATCAAACCATTCTGAACACCTACAAACTCAACAGAAGATCGAAGAAAACAAGAGCAACAACTCTCTCATCAGAAAAGCGACCACTTTCTGGAAGGTAGGACGTGTGGAGAAGTGAATCCAAGGCGATATTCCGGAGGATAGACGGCAGGGGAGGGGCCTCCGTCAGCCGCTTCTGGCAAGTGATAGAGCCGCGGAGCACAAAATCGGAACTTCTAGAAGTCTGCTCAGCCGAGGGACGTCACTCTGGTGGCCAAGTGGGGGGTGGAACCCTCCGGGACAGTGTGGTCTCAGGACCCTCGGGGTCACAGAAAGACTGGGGGTGCCTGAGTGTGGCAGAGCTCCCAAGTATCGGAGGGGGAAGCCAGCTGCAGAGGCGGAGCCCAGGCGTGGGCTCTCAGCTCGGGGTTGCCATAAACCATGATCCGCGGCACAGTCGGGCCACTGCTCCTCCAGCAGGGACCCAACAAGCGGCAGATCCGGGGAGACTCACCTTCCTCCCCCGGGAGGAGCCACGCGGGAGCGCACCACAGGGATCTGCTGGGTTTGGAGACTCCACCTGGGGTCGGGTGCCAGAGATAGAAACGCGCGGTAACAGGCCGGGTGAGCACAGAGTGCAGCCGGAGACCGGGGAGATGGGAGTGACTGACAGCTTTTCTCTGGGGGCTCACTGAGGAGCGGGGCCCCAAGTTCTCGGCTCCTCCAGGGCGGAGATTGGGAGGCCGCCATTTTCACTCTCCGCCTCCAAAGCTGTACGGAAAGCTTGCAGGGAACAAAAGCTCTGGAGAGCAAACCCGAGCAGATTACTTAGCCGGGAGGGGGCAAGGGCGAGGCAATTCCGCCTCTGGCAGAGACATTTGGAAACCTCGGCAACAGGCCCCTCCCCAGAAGATCAGCGAGAACAGCCAGCCAAGACCAAGTTTACTGATCAATGAGAACGGCAGAACTCCAGCGCTAGGGGACTACTGCACATAGAATTCACGGCTTTTTTTACCATGATTCTTTAGTCTTTTAGAGTTAATTTTTTTTTTAACTGTCTTTTTGTCTTTTTATTTCCTTTTGAATTTTTCTTTTTCCCTTTTTCAACGAACATCTTATCAATCCCTTTTTTCAAAAAAAAAACATTTTTATTTTTCATTTTTAGAGTCATATTCTATCCCTTCATAGTAGTTACGCATATTTTTGGCTTATATATATATAAGTTGTTCTCTCTTTAAAATTTTGAGATAGTTTCTTCTAACAGATTAAAATATACCCTAAATCTCTAGTATATGGTGTTTTCTATTCCCCTGCCTAATCACATCCTCTCCCTTTTTTTTTCTTTTTCTTCTTTCTTTTTTTAAATCCTCTTCTTTCTTTTTTCAAACAACTTCTTATCAATTCCTTTTATAAAATTTTTTATAATTTCCATCTTTACACTCATATTCCATCCCTTCATCATATCAACCCTTATTTCTGTACATATATAAGTTTTTCTTTCTTTAAAATTTTGGGAGGCACTTTCTTCTAAAAGACCAAAATACACCCCAAATCTAGTGTGTGGCACTGATCTATATACCAGCCTGATCATATTTGATCACATTCTGTTTTTTTTTTTTTGCTGTTGTTGTTTTGTTTTGTTTGTTTTTGTTTTTATTTTTATCTTTTTCTTTTTTTTCTTTCTCTTTTTTCTCTCTTTCCCTTTCTTATCCCACTGCTTCAGGTCTTTTCTGATTTGTTTAGATTATATTTTCTGGGGACGTGGTTACTCTGCTAGCGTTTTGTCTCTCATTAATCTATTCTCCTCTGCACAAAATGACAAGATGGAAAAAATCACCTCAACAAAAATAACAAGAGATAGTACGGACTGCCAGGAACCTACTCAATATGGACATTAGTACGATGTCAGATCTAGAGTTCAGAAACATCACTTTAAAGATACTAGCTGGGCTTGAAAAAAATATGGAAGTTATTAGAGAAACCCTTACTGGAGAAGTAAAAGAGCTAAAATCCAACCAAGTAGAAATCAAAAAGGCTATTAATGAGGTGCAATCAAAAATGGGGGCGCTAAGTGTTAGAATAAATGAGGCAGAAGAGAGAATCAGTAATATAGAAGATGAAATGATGGAAAATAAAGAAGCTGAGAAAAGGAGAGATAAACAACTACTGGATCACGAGGGCAGAATTCGAGAGATAAGCGATACCATAAGACGAAACAACATTAGAATAATTGGGATCCCAGAAGAAGAAGAAAGAGAGAGAGGGGCAGAAGGTATAATGGAGCAAATTATAGCAGAGAACTTCCCTAATTTGGGGAAGGAAACAGGCATCAAAATCCAGGAAGCACAGAGAACCCCTCTCAAAATCAATAAAAATAGGTCAACACCCCGACATCTAATAGTCAAACTTAGGAGTCTCATAGACAAAGAGAAAATCCTGAAAGAAGCTCGGGAGAAGAGATATGTAACCTACAATGGTAGAAACATTAGATTGGCAACAGACCTATCCACAGAGACCTGGCAGGCCAGAAAGGACTGGCAGGATATATTCAGAGCACTAAATGAGAAAAATATGCAGCCAAGAATACTCTATCCAGCTAGGCTGTCATTGAAAATTGAAGGAGAGATAAAAAACTTCCAGGACAAACAAAAACTAAAGGAATTTGCAAACACAAAACCAGCTCTACAGGAAATCTTGAAAGGGGTCCTCTAAGCAAAGAGAGAGCCTAAAAGCAACATAGAGCAGAAAGGAACACAGACAATATACAGTAACAGTCACCTTACAGGAAATACAATGGCACTAAATTCCTATCTTTCAATAGTTACCCTGAATGTAAATGGGCTCAATGCCCCAATCAAAAGACACAGGCTATCAGACTGGATTAAAAAACAAGACCCATTGATATGCTGTCTGCAAGAGACTCATTTTAGAACCAGACACCCCCAGATTGAAAGTGAGGGGGTCGAAAACCATTTACCATGCTAATGGACATCAAAAGAAAGCTGGGGTGGCAATCCTTATATCAGACAAATTAGATTTTGAACCAAAGACTGTAATAAGAGATGAGGAAGGACACTATATCCTACTTAAAGGATCTATCCAACAAGAAGATCTAACAATTGTAAATATCTATGCCCCTAACATGGGAGCAGCCAATTATATAAGGCAATTAATAACAAAATCAAAGAAACACATCGACAATAATACAATAATAGTGGGGGACTTTAACATTCCCCTCACTGAAATGGACAGATCGTCTAAGCAAAAGATCAACAAGGAAATAAAGACTTTAAATGACACACTGGACCAAATGGACTTCACAGACATATTCAGAACATTCCACCCCAAAGCAACAGAATACACATTCTTCTCTAGTGCCCATGGAACATTCTCCAGAATAGATCACATCCTAGGTCATAAATCAGGTCTCAACCAGTACCAAAAGACTGGGATCATTCCCTGCCTACTTTCAGACCACAGTGCTTTAAAACTAGAACTCAATCACAAGAGGAAAGTCGGAAAGAACTCAAATACATGGAGGCTAAAGAGCATCCTACTGAAGAATGAATGGGTCAACCAGGAAATTAAAGAAGAATTTTAAAAATACATGGAAACCAATGAAAATGAAAACACAACTGTTCAAAATCTTTGAGATGCAGCAAAGGCAGTCCTAAGAGGCAAGTATATAGCAATACAAGCCTTTCTCAAGAAATAAGAAAGGTCTCAAATACACAACCTAACCCTACACCTAAAGGAGCTGGAGAAAGAACAGCAAATAAAGCCTAAATTCAGCAGGAGAAGAGAAATAATAAAGATCAGAGCAGAAATCAATGAAATAGAAATTAAAAGAACAGTAGAACAGATCAACGAAACTAGGAGCTGGTTCTTTGAAAGAATTAACAAGATTGATAAACCCCTGGCCAGATTTATCAAAAAGAGAAGAGAAATGACCCAAATCAAAAAAAAATCATGAATGAAAGAGGAGAGATCACCACCAACACCAAAGAAATACAAACAATTATAAGAACATATTATGAGCAACTCTATGCCAGCAAATTAGATAACCTGGAAGAGATGGATGCATTCCTAGAGATGTATCAACTACCAAAACTGAACCAGGATGAAACAGAAAACCTGAACAGACCTATAACCACTAAGGAAATTGAAGCAGTCATCAAAAATCTCCCAAAAAACAAAAGCCCAGGGCCAGATGGCTTCCCAGGGGAATTCTACCAAACATTTCAAGAAGAATTAATACCTATTCTTCTGAAACTGTTCCAAAAAATAGAAATGGAAGAAAAACTTCCAAACTCATTTTATGAGGCCAGCATTACCTTGATCCCAAAACCAGACAAAGACCCCATCAAAAAGGAGAATTACAGACCAATATCCCTGATGAAAATGGATGCAAAAATTCTCACCAAAATACTAGCCAATAGGATCCAACAGTACATTAAAAGGATTATTCACCATGACCAAGTGGGTTTTATTTCTTGGCTGCAAGGTTGGTTCAACATCCGCAAATCAATCAATGTGATACAATACATTAACAAAAGAAAGAACAAGAATCATATGATCCTCTCAATAGATGCAGAAAAAGCTTTTGACAAAGTATAGCATCCTTTCTTGATCAAAACTCTTCAGAGTATAGGCATAGAGGGTACATACCTCAATATCATAAAAGCCATCTATGAAAAAAAGAAAAAAAAGCCATCTATGAAAAACCTCCGGCAAATATTATTCTCAATGGGGAAAAACTGAGAGCTTTCCCCCTAAGGTCAGGAACGCGACAGGGATGTCCACTATCACCACTGCTATTCAACATAGTATTGGAAGTCCTAGCCACAGCAATCAGACAAGAAAAAGAAATCAAAGGCATCCAAATTGGCAAAGAAGAAGTCAAACTCTCACTCTTTGCAGATGATATGATACTTTATGTGGAAAACCAAAAAGACTCCACCCCAAAACTGCTAGAACTCATACAGGAATTCAGTAAAGTGGCAGGATATAAAATCAATGCACAGATGTCAGTGGCATTCCTATACACCAACAACAGGCAGAAGAAAGAGAAATTAAGGAGTCGATCCCATTTACAATTGCACCCAAAACCATAAGATACCTAGGAATAAATCTAACCAAAGAGACATAGGATCTATACTCAGAAAACTATAAAATACTCATGAAAGAAATTGAGGAAGACACAAAGAAATGGAAAAACGTTCCATGCTCATGGATTGGAAGAACAAATATTGTGAAGATGTCAATGCTACCTAGAGCAATCTACACATTCAATGAAATCCCCATCAAAATACCATCCACTTTTTTCAAAGAAATGGTACAAATAATTCTAAACTTTGTTTGGAACCAGAAAAGACCCCGCATACCCAGAGGAATGTTGAAAAAGGAAAGCAAAGCCGGCGGCATCACAATTCCGGACTTCCAGCTCTATTACAAAGCTGTCATCATCAAGACAGCATGGTACTGGCACAAAAACAGACACATAGATCAATGGAACAGAATAGAGAGCCCAGAAATGGACCCTCAACTCTATGGTCAACTAATCTTCGACAAAGCAGGAAAGAATGTCCAATGGAACAAAGACAGTCTCTTCAACAAATGGTGTTGGGAAAATTGGATAGTCACATGCAGAAGAATGAAACTGGACCATTTCCTTACAGCACACACAAAAATAGACTCCAAATGGTTGAAAGACCTCAATGTGAGACAGGAGTCCATCAACATCTTAAAGGAGAACACAGGCAGCAACCTCTTTGACCTCAGCCGAAGCAACTTCTCCCTAGAAACATCGCCAAAGGCAAGGGAAGCAAGGGCAAAAATGAACTATTGGGACTTCATCAAGATAAAAAGCTTTTGCAAAGCAAAGGAAACAGTCAACAAAACCAAAAGACAACCGACAGAATGGGAGAAGATATTTGCAAATGACATATCAGATAAAGGGCTAGTATCCAAAATGTATAAAGAACTCATCAAACTCAACACCCAAAGAACAAAGAATCCAATCAAGAAATGGGCAGAAGACATGAACAGACATTTTTCCAAAGAAGACATCCAAATGGCCAACAGACACATGAAAAAGTGCTCAATGTCGCTCAGCATCAGGGAAATCCAAATCAAAACCTCAATGAGATACCACCTCACACCAGTCAGAATGGCTAAAATTAACAAGTCAGAAAATGACAGATGTTGGCGGGGATGTGGAGAAAGGGAAACCCTCCTACACTGTTGGTGGGAATGCAAGCTGGTGCAGCCACTCTGGAAAACTGTATGGAGGTTCCTCAAAAAGTTGAAAATAGAGCTACCATATGATCCAGCAATTGCACTACTGGGTATTTACCCCAAAGATACAAAAGTAGGGATTCGAAGGGGTACGTGCACCCCGATGTTTATAGCAGCAATGTCCACAATAGCCAAACTGTTGAAAGAGCCAAGATGTCCATCGACAGATGACTGGATAAAGAAGAAGTGGTATATATATACAATGGAATATTATGCAGCCATCAAAAGGAATGAGATCTTGCCATTTGCAGTGACGTGGATGGAACTGGAGGGTATTATGTTGAGTGAAATAAGTCGAACAGAGAAAGACATGTATCATATGACCTCACTGATATGAGGAATTCTTAATCGCAGGAAACAAACTGAGTGTTGTTGGAGTGCGGGGTGGGGTGGGAGGGATGGGGTGACTGGGTGATAGACACTGGGGAGGGTATGTGCTCTGGTAAGCACTGTGAATTGTGCAAGACTGTTGAATCTCAGATCTGTACCTCTGAAACAAATAATGCAATATATGTTAAGAAAAAAAAGACAAGAAGAAGAAGGTAGCGGGAGGGGAAGAATGAAGCGGGGGAAATCGGAGGGGTAGACAAACCATGAGAGACGATGGACTCTGAAAAACAAACAGGGTTCTAGAGGGGAGGGGGGTGGGAGGATGGGTTAGCCTGGTGGTGGGTATCGAGGAGGGCACATTCTGCATGGAGCACTGGGTTTTATGCACAAACAGTGAGTCATGGAACACTTCATCTAAAACTAATGATGTAATGTATGGGGATTAACATAAGAATAAAAAAAAAGAATGAAATCTTGCCATTTACAACAATATGGATGGAACTAAAGTATATTATGTTAAGCAAAATAAGTCAGTCAGAGAAAGACAAATATCACATGATTTCACTCATATGTGGAATTTAAGAAACAGATAAATTTAGGAGAAGGGAAGGAAAAATAAAGTAAGATTAAAAACAGAGAGGGAGGCAAACCATAAGAGACCCTATAGTTAAGATTACAAATTGAGGGTTGCTGGAGGGGTTGTGGGTGGGGGTATGGGCTAAATGGATGAAGGGTATTAAAGAAGAAACTTGTTGGGATGAACACTGGGTATTATATGTTAGTGATGAATCATTAAATTCTACTCTTGAAACCAATACTAGACTATATGTTAAATAACTTGAATTTAAATTAAACAAAGTGTATAGAAAGATTCCTCTTGCTCCCCCAATTTCTTTCCCACTCCACTCTAACTTTTTAATGAGTTGTCTTCTTGGGCAAGGATAGCCCTTTATTTAACATGGTTGAAATAAAAGTAATTATTGACAGGTATGTACTTATTGCCATTTTGTTTCTTGTTTTATAGTTTTGTAGATCTCTGTTCCTTTCTTCTCTTGCTTTCTTCCCTTTTGGTTTGATGGCTTTCTTTAGTGATATGTTTGGATATCTTTCTCCTTATTTTTTGTGTGTTTATCTCAGGTTTTAGATTTGTCCGTTACGTTCATATATACTGTCTTATGCATATACAGTCTATATTAAGTTGATGGTCACTTAAGTTTTTTTTTTTTTTTAATATTTCATTTATTTGACAGAGAGAGCACAAGCAGATGGAGAAGCAGGCTCCCCGCTGAGCAAGGAGCCCAAAGCAGGACTCAATCTCAGGATTCTGGGATCATGACCCAGACCCAAGGCAGCTGCCTAACCGACTGAGCCACCCAGGCATCCCGATGGTCACTTAAGTTTAAACCCATTCTGGGACACCTGGGTGGCTCAGTTGGTTAAGCGACTGCCTTCAGCTCAGGTCATGATCCTGGAGTCCTGGGATCGAGTCCCGCATCAGGCTCCCTGCTCGGCAGGGAGTCTGCTTCTCCCTCTGACCTTCCCCCCTCTCATGTGCTCTCTCTCTCTCTCACTCTCTCAAATAAATGAATAAATAAAATCTTAAAAAATAAATAAATAAATAAATAAATAAATAAATAAATAAATAAATAAATAAATAAAATAAACCCATTCTGAAAGCACTAAATATTTACTCTCTTCCCCATATGCTTTATGCTTATGATGTCATACTTACATCCTTTTATTTTGTGAATCCCTTGACTGATTTTTAGAAACATAATTTGATTCTACAACTTTTGTGCTTTAACCTCTACTGGTTTTGTAAATGATTAATCTACTACTTTACTATTTGTATTTACCTGTAGAATATTTTCCCTTCTTAATTTTCTTACTCCAGATTATTGCCTTTTCTTTCCACTCAAAGAATTTCTTTTAACATTTCATGTAAGCCTGCTTTAGTGGTGATGAACTCCTTTAACTTTTACTTGTCTGAGAAAATCTTTATCTCCCCTTGTATTCTGAATGATAGCTTTGCTGGGTAGAGGAATCTTGGTTGTAGGGTTTTTTTTTTCTTTCTGCACTTTGAATATATTATGCCACTTTCTTCTGACCTGCAAAGTTTTTGCTGAAAAATCAGCTGATAGTCTTATGGGGTTTCCTTTATATGTAACTGTTTTCTGTTGCTGCATTTAAAATTCTCTTTATCAATAATTTTTGCTACTTTAATTATTATGTATGTTGGTGTGGACCTCCTTGGGTTGATTTTGCTGGGGGCTCTCTAAGAATCATGGATCTGGATGTCTGTTTACTTCCCCTGATTAAAAAGTTTTCAGCTATTATTTCTTCAAATAAATTTTCTGCCCCCTTTTCACTTTCTTCTCTTGAGATTCCTATAACGTGAATGTCATTATGCTTTATGTCACTGAATTCCCTTAACCTATTCTCTTTTATTTTTTATATTTTTTAAATTTTTGCTATTCAGCTTGGTTGCTTTCCATTACTGTCTTCTAGATTGCTGATCCATTGTTCTGTCACTTTTAATCAGCTATTGATACCCTCTTGTGCATTTTTAATTTCAGCTCTTGAGCTCTTCGTTTTTGACTGGTTGTTTTCATATTTTCTCTTTGTTGAAGGTCTCACTGAGATCCTCCACTCTTAAGTCTAGTGAGTATCTTTATGTACATTACTTTGAATTCTTTATCAGGCATTTTGCTTATCTCCATTTCCTTTAGCGCTTTTGCTGTGGTTTTGTCTTGTTCTTTTATTTGGGACATATTTCTCTTTCTTCTCATTTTGTCTAACTCTGTTTATTTCTATGTGTTAGTGAAGTCAGCTGTGTCTCCTGATCTTGAAAGTGGTAGCCTTATGAAGAAGTCGTGTTGTGCCCTGTAGTGCAATGTCTCCTATTTATCAGAACCAGGTGCTTCAGGAGTGTCTCCTATATTGGTTGTGTGTCCTCCACCATATGGCTGAATGACATTTGCCTTCAGTCCAGTCAGATGCAGTGGCCTACTTTACCTGCTGTGGGCAGGCTTTGGTTCCTATGCTGTTAAGGTGTCAGTCTGGGGTTGCTGTGGGCTTATAGTTGGGTGGGGTCAGCAGTCAGATCAGATTCCTGGTCTCAGCCTATTTGCAGGGCTGTTTCACACAGAACTACAGGAGGCTCTCTGTGCACTGTCCTGAGAGGCTTTCATTGGTCAGCAGGGACAGCAGTCAAAGCAGATGCCTGTTCCCAATCTATCTGCCAGGGCTGCAATGACCCTGAACTACAGGGCTTTCTCTCTGTGCAGTCCCCAAGAGGTTTTTTTGTTGGTGGGTAGGGCTAGCAGCAGATCAGATGTCTACACCTGGATTGGTAAATCAATCTCCTTCATCTATAACCCTGGGACTTTTCAAACTGCTGTATCTTGGAGGATTTGTTTGTTGTGTGACTCTTTAAAGGCAGGGAGTTAGTTTCCCATTGCCCTCTGGTTCTCTTGAGCTAAGTCTGCTGATTTTTAAAGTATACTGACTTAATCTGCTTGACTTATTTCATAATTCCCACAGTTTGGCTATTGCAGACATTGCTGCTATGAACATTGGGGTGCAAATGGCCCTTCTTTTCACTACATCTGTGTCTTTGGGGTAAATACCCAGGAGTGCAATTGCTGGATCATAGGGTAGCTCTATTTTTAACATTTTGAGGCACCTCCACACTGTTTTCCAAAGTGGCTGTACCAACTTGCATTCCCACCAACAGTGTAAGAGGGTTCCCCTTTCTCCACAACTTCTCCAACATTTGTTGTTTCTTGCCCTGTCCATTTTTGTCATTCTAACTGGTGTAAGGTGGTATCTCAATGTGGTTTTGATTTGAATTTTCCTGATGGCTAATGATGATGAACAGTTTTTCATGTGTCTGTTAGCCATTTGTATGTCTTCTTCAGAGAAGTATCTGTTCATATATTCTGCCCATTTTTTGACTTGATTATTTGTTTTTTGGGTGTTGAGTTTGAGAAGTTCTTTATAGATCTTGGATACCGGCCCTTTATCTGTAGTGTCATTTGCAAATATCTTCTCCCATTCTGTGGGTTGCTTCTTTGTTTTGTTGACTGTTTACTTTGCTGTGCAGAAGCCTTTTATCTTGATGAAGTCCCAAAAGTTCATTTTTGCTTTTGTTTCACTAGCTTTTGGAGATGTATCTTGAAAGAAGTTGCTATGGGTGATGTCAAAGAGGTTACTGCCTATGTTCTCTTCTAGGATTTTGATGGATTCCTGTCTCACATTGAGGTCTTTCATCAATAAGTCAAGCAGAAAAAGACAATTATCATATGGTTTCACTCACATGTGGAACATAATGAATAAGGCAGAAGACAATTGGGGGAGAGGAGAGAAAAGGGAAGGGGGAGAAATCAGAGAGGGAGACAACCCATGAGAGACTCTGGACTCCATGAAACAAACTGAGGGTTTTAGAGGGGAGGGGGGTGCGAGGATGGGGTAGCCAGGTGATGGGTATTAAGGAGGGCACGTGTTGTGATAAGCACTGGGTGTTATATGCAACTAATGAATCATTGAACACTACAAAATAAATAAATAAATAAAATAAATAAATAAATAAATAAATAAATAAATAAATAAATAATAAAGTATACTGACTTAAGCCCTGCTGATTACAGAAACTCATGAAGTTAAGCCCCACTTGTTTTTAAATCCAAATGTTATGGGGACTCGTCTTCCCAGTGTAATGTCTGGAGTGTCTGAGATAGGATCTGGTCCTCTTCCTTCAATGTGCTTGTGGTGTCCCTCTTGTTTGTGGTTAGTCTTCTAAGAATTTGTTTCCCAACCATGTCTCTGCTCCTCTTACCCTTGTTGATGTGGCCTCCTTTCTATGATTAACTATGGAAAGTCTGCACTGCTAGACTTTGGGTCATTTTCTGGGTTAGTTGCACTGATGCGGCTGTTATCTATGTGTGTCCATGAAACAAGGTGAGCTTAGGATCCTCCTACTCCACCACCTTCCCAGAAGTCTCCCCATTATTCGCAGTTTAAGCTGTTAATGACCATTCCATTGTTAAACAACTCAGATAGCTATCAAGTCTTTACCTCTGTTTGAAATTCTTCTACTATTTGGGACAAAATCATGATCAACTGCTACCTATGAATTCTTTGCTTCTCCTATTTTTGTCAGGGCTTAGGTGAAGAGAATGTGGTCAGAAAATACGGTGGAAAAAAAGAAAAAGTAAACAAAATAAAGTAATAAGTTAAATAATTGCTACGGGGGGTATGAGGAAGTAAAATATTTAGTCACATTAATATTTGACACAATGAAAACTAAATTCCTAAGAAGAGTATTTAGGACACTCCAAGATCTATCTCATTCCCTTTCAGACCCACATCTGAAAATTCTCCTCTATATACTCTATATTATACTCAAACTAGTCTTCTCTTCATCCACAGAATTTATTTCACATCGTTCCACCCATGTGCATGTGATTTTTTAAACATAATTTCCTCTGCCTGATATGTCTTTCTCTCATTTCTACATATCCAAATTCAACTTAGTCTACAAGGTCTAGTTTAAATGCTTTCCACTCCATGGAATCTTCCAGATTATCCATCTAGATGTGTTCTCACATTTTTTTTCTGAATTTTTCCTCACAGTCTTTTATGTGTATCTTCTCTATGGCACTTATAACATTTTATATTCTATCAGAAATGGATATACACATGTTTTGTCTTTCCTGCCAGATCTTAGGAAGGACACCATATTTTTCTCTCCTTTGAACCACAAGTACAAGGAATTAAAATAATTATACTCCTCATTTGAAGACAAGCTATCATCATCTGTTAAGGTTCATATGAAATTTCCTATGCATACCCCACAATGCCTTACCTTAGGTGTAGCCTAGAATATACATTCAAAATTTTTTCCTGAATGAATGAATAAAATGAGTTAGTAAGTAAACTATATGGCTTGACTGCCCCAACCACATAACCTTTGTGATTTCTCACTCATTTTCATAATCTTTTTAGGACTCTTTCTTCCAGATAAAGCAGACTACTTTATGATAGATATCTTACTGCCAGTAGCAACTAGGAAAGAAAGATTTTAAAATTAATGTATTTGAATAGATTAGGGAACTACTATGACAATAAATATTTGAGAGTCTAAGATTCTTGTAAGGGGAAAGAACAAAGAACTGAGGCCAAAATATGTTCTACTTTTCCCACTGAGGTACTTGCCAATTTTTAAACAGCAACAGAGAGACTAGTAAATCAAACAGAAATTAGTGTCTGATGAGCTGCAGAGATAAACCAAGCTTTTGGAGATCTCATGGATTAGGAGAACTCAAAAATGATAGGAAAAGGAAAAGGAAGAGGAAGAACAGCCCTGGAAACATGCTGGTCATACAATTGGGACTCCTGAAAAACAAATTTCTAGTAATAAGGAGAAGTCAGAACTAGTCTAGCTCCCACAAGGAAATAAACATATTTTTTAAAATAAATTCAATTCAAGGTGTGATTAGGTGATCTTTTCCTTCTCTAATTGTTCCTTAGAAGTAAAAGAAAATCCTCTCTGAGGGAAGAAAACATTTGCCATACTTATATATAATATAATATAATAATCATTACATTAAATACAAAACACTTGGCATACCAGAAAAAGGATAAAATGAATAAGAAACAAGCCATAAAGAAGACAATATAAAATAATGTAAAGGATATCAAATTATTGAAGTTATCGAAGCATACCTTAAGATACATATGTTAAATATGTTCTAAAAGATACATGAAATGATGGGGAAGTTCAACAGAAAACTTCAGTCAATAAATAAATATAAAACATAAAACTGAAAAATAAAAACAGGAATTAAGAATTCAATTAATGGGCCTGGTCTCAGAAAAGATTAGAAACAATTAAAAGGATGAGTAGTGAACTGGAAAATAACTCAGTACATATGATCTTGCATATTAGAACTACAGAGAGAGAAAGAAAAAAAAATACAGAAGAGAACATAATGGATGTAAAGGACACAGTGAAAAGAGCTAACAAGCGTAGTCAGAGTCCAGAAGAGGAGAGAGAGAATGAGGCAGAATAAATATTTCAAGATATACCAATGAAGAATTTTGCCAATTTGCCAGTTTTGCTATAAATCAAAAGATATATATATATAATATATATATAATAAAAACAATACCTAGGCACCTCATAGACCAGACAATGAAAATAAAATCTTAAAGCAGAGATTTAAAAATATAATTTTCAAAGGACCAACAATAATATTTATAACAGCCTTCTCAAAAAAACAAGGTAAAGCAGAAGATAATGGAATGAAACTGTTAACCTAGGAGTCTATACCTAGTGAAAATGTCTTTTAAAAATGAAAGTGAAATAAGAAAACTTTCTTAATACTAAAACAGAATTTTTCAGATAATTTTTAGGTTATAGTAAGAGAAAAGTTAAAAATATAGAAACTTTATAATGAGAAAGGGCCCTATGCATCAAAAAAGATGTAACAATCCCAAAACTTTAGCACTTGATATGAAATAAAAATGTACAGAAAAAAAATAAGAGATATAAAGTAGATAAACCCATAATCTCAAAGACAGATTTTAACTTTTAATAACTAATAAGCACATACAAAATCAGTAATGCTATATAAGATGTGACCAGTGTGATTGGCAAACTTGACCTAATTGACATTTTAACATGTACTACACACAGCAACTGAAAAACTTTCATTCAGCTAAAATGTAAATGGTACAGCAACCAAAATTGGACAAGATGAGCCATATCACAAATCTCAAAATTCTTCAAATTACTGAAATCATGTCTTCTTTGACCATACTGTAGTTAAGCTGGAAATAAACAGCAATGATGACTAGAAAATCACTAAACTCTTAAAAATTAAACAACATATGTTTAAATATCCCATGGGCCAAAGAAGGAATCAGAATGAAAGTTGAAATATTTTGAACTAAATAATAATGACTATATCAAATCTTACAGAATACCTTTAAAGACACCCTTATGGGGATATTTATAATCTTAAAATATTATATTAGAAAGGATGCCTAAAATCAATTCAATATCTATCTCAAAAAGTTAGTAAAAGAACAGCAACATAAATACAAAGTAGAAGGAAGGAAATAATGAAGAGCAGATTTTAATGAAATAGAAAACAAACATACGTGGGAGAGCATTAATAAACCAATAGTGAATTTTTTGAAAAGATTAATAAAATTGATAAACCCTGGTAAGACATTTAAGAAGAAGAATGTACAAATAACCAATATCAGATCCTGTGGATATTAAAAAATTAACAAAATTGTTGTGGTGGTTTTAAAATGCCCACAAATTCTTCGATACTTCTCATTTTAAGAGGTAGATCCAAATTCTCTCATCTGATTGAGTGTGGACAGGACTTAGCCACTCACATTTACCAAATAGAATAAGGAGAAGTGATGGTGGGCAACATTGGAGAGTAGATTATAAAAGGTGCTTCAGCTTCCTGCTTGGTCTCTCTTTTGGGTTATTTGCTCTGAAGGAAGATAGATGACAAGTCATAAGGACAATCACCTATGGAGAAGCTAGGAACCAGGGCTTCCAGCCAAAAGCCAATGAGCAAATGATACTTCCTGTCCACAGGCATGTTAGTAAGCCATCTTGGAAGTGGGTCCTTTAGCTAGAGTCACGCCTTCAGATGACTAGAGCCCCAGCTGACATCTTGACTACAACTTCATGAAGAGACCTTAAGCCAGAAACACCCAGATATACTGCTCCCAGATTTGTGACCTTCTCAGACAATGTGAAATAATAAATCTGTGTGTTTTAGGATGCTAACTTTTGAGGGTAATTTATTATGCAATGATAAATATAACAAGGGCATAATGAAAAACCTTGACAAAAATTTTCCAAAATTAATGAAAATTTACATTAAATAAACAATTAAAAAAACTTACAAATATTGGGACACAGAAAAATAAATATTTGATTAGTCTTAATAACCATTAAGGAAATTAAATCTATAATTAAAATTCAACAAATAAATAACCTCCAGGAAAAGATGAATTCAACAATAAATTCTTCCAAATATTTAAGAAAAACCCCAACCATTCTTAAAGATTTCTAAGGAATAAAATAAAAAATACTTCCCAACTAGTCTTATTAGACAACTATAACCAAGATACTAAAACCTGAAAAGGACTTTAACAGAAAGAAAAAATCTATGGCATTCTTTCTCATGAGCACATATGTGAATGAACTAAAGAAAATATTAACAAATTGAATCCAAGGAATTTAAGGACACTATAACAAGATAAATTGCCCCCTACCAGAATACTTGGGTAATTAGCATTAAAAAAGCAAACAATATATTTATCACTGTAACAAAAGAAGAAAAATCATATGATCTTGTCAGTAGATGATAAAAAGCATTTTATACCTTTCATCATCCATTCACAGTGATAATAAAAACATAATAAAAACATAAATAATAAGGGGGAACTTAAAAATTTGCTGGCATATACAAAAATATAGCAAGGTTTATATTTAATAGTAAAATATTGAAAGGTTTTAAACCAGAATTGGGAAGAGGGTAAGGATTACTATTATTACCAAATACATGCAACATTATGCTGGAGGTCCTAGTGAATACAATAAGTAAAATATAATATATATAATATATATCATCAATATTCTCAGGTGACATGATTGGGTATATAGAAAATCCAAAATAACCTATAGATAGAAAATTAGAGTTAATAAATGAATGTAGTCTATTCGCTGGATACTGGTGACAGTTGCAAAACAATGTGAATGTACTTAATACCACTGAACTGTACACTTAAAAATTATTAAAATGGTAAATTATGTGATATATATTATCAGATTTAAAAAAAACTAAAGACTGCAAATACCAAATATTGTGGAGAATGTAGAGCAACTGGAATTCTCATACACACTTGTAGGAATATAAATTGCACAACCATTTTGGCAAATTTTTGGCAATATCTTTGTAAGCTGAAAATAAGCACTCTTTATGACCCAGCAATTCTAAAATTAGGTTTATATACAATATAAATAAACCACTGCTACCTACTATAAGATAACTGGATCTCACACTATTGAACAAACAGTACATACTGTATACATATTTTATATTTATATGAAGTTCAAAAATAAGCAAAACTTATCTATGGCATTAGAAGTCAGGAACTTAAGCTAGTGATTACCATGAGGTGTATGGAAGATGAGTGGTCTTCTGGGGTGCTAGAACTGTTTCTTGATCTGAGTAGTGGTTACTGTCTGAAAATTCATGGAGCTATATATTTATGTTTTGTGCACTTTTCTGTTTATATGCTGTACATCAAAAGAACTATTTCTTAAAAATCAATCTTCTGGCATTCTGAACATTTCCTTTCTTCTACCCAATCATATAACAGAACAAAGGAGACTTTCTAGAATTCTTCCTTCAATGGAAATGGTTGCAATAGGCCAAGGCACAATCACTTGAAAACCAATCCTTTTTCTAACTTTGGAGAGCAAAGAGAAGATTTTGCATGCCTGTGGGCTTAGCAACTCACACTTGACCCTAAGTAGTATGCAAGGCCATCTTCTCTCAGTAGGCAATAAATCATCAAATTTGTATGCAATCCATTTGTGAAGGAACTAATCTCAGTCACAAAATAAATCTGGTGTGCACACGTGTGTGTATGTATGTGTGTGTGTGTGCATGCACGCATGTGTGGTAGGATATGGGAAGTGATAGTCAGGTACAAGGAAGCTAAACCACTTTAAGCTTCCAAGTATACATAAAGGATTACAAAATCCCTAAGGGCTAAATTGTGGGCATTTATTTTTTTAAACAAAAGCATCAGCAATTTTGTATGATGGAAGTAAGTTATTCAATCCTAACCCAATTTAATTTATTTTGCTTTTCTACAAACTTTTGTTCAGAAAATTACACAAGTCTTTCTGTTAAATTCATGGCTTTGTATTTTAGAGCTACCCTCATCTTAAATTAAAATAAATTATCACAGGGTCTTCTTCCTAGCCTAATCTTTTTTGAGTAGTCAAGAAAAACTAAATCAAAAGAGAAGTGGAGAAAAAAACATTTTTTAAAAGGTAGGGTGTAGAAAAGTTAGAGAGGAAAAGTGGGAAATAGTGGTGAGGACAATGAATAGAAGATGTCAAAAGGAAGAGAAGAGAAAGGAGAAGAACTCACAGCCTGAGCTCACACTATATTCTAATCCATTCCATTTGGGCAAACCTGATAGCATCCATCCTCTTTTTCTGGGGCTTCACTATTTTTGCCAGTGTGTGAGAAACCAGGGAACTTCTTAAAACACAGCTTCAAAGTGAGGGGTAATTAAGGCCATGGGCCTTAACTTTGATGAATGGGAAATGGGTGCTGGAGAAATTTATTTCTCTTTTTGTCCCTAGACCCACTGTCAAGAGAAGTATTTGTTTATATAGCTTCTCATAAGAGAGTTCCATGAACTTGAGCAAACTCTTGATATCAAATGATGACCAGTTAAATCCTTGTATTGGCTCTTCCTCCTTCCTTGTCTCATTTACCTTTTCCCTCACTCCTTCTTCCTGAGATTACACTCCCCAATAAAGAATTTGCCTCAGGTCTAAACAGACATTTTCCCAAAGAAGACATACAGATGGCCAACTGACACAACGAAAAGATGCTCAACATCACTAATCATTGAGGAAATGCAAATCAAAACCGCAAGGAGATACTGCCTCATATCTTTCTGAGTGGCTAGTATCAAAAAGACAAGAAATAACAAGTGCTGCCAAGGATGTAGAAAAAAAGGGAACGCACATGCACTGTCAGTGGAAATGTAAATTGGTGCAGCCACTGTAGAAAATAGTATGGAGATTCCTCAAAAATTACAAATAGAAATGCCATATGATCCAGTAATTTCACTACTGGGTATTTATCCAAAGAAAATGAAAACACTAATTCAAAAAGATATATGCACCCCTTATGTTCATTGCAGCATTATTTACATTGGGCAAGATATGAAAGCAACCCAAGCATCCATCCATAGATGAATGGATAAAGATGTGAGGTATATATACATATACATACACAATGGAATACTACTCATTCATAAAAAAGAATGATATCTTACCATTTGCAACAGCATGGATGGACCTAGACGGTATTATACTAAGTGAAATAAGTCAGACAGAAAGAGAGAAATACCATATGATTTCACTTATATGTGGAATCCACAAACCAAAACAAACGAACAAAACAAAACCCAGATTCATAGATACAGAAAACAGACTGGTGGTTGCTGAGGGGAGAAGTGTTGGGTAGAGGCAAAATGGTTGAAGGGGATTAAAAAGTACAAACTTCCAGTTATAAAATAAATAAGTCATGGGGATGTATTGTACAACATGGGGAATATAAATAATGCATTAACTTTGTAAGGTGACAGAAGGCAACTACACTTACTGTGGTGACCATTTCCCAACGTATACAAATGTTAAATCACTATGATGTACATCTGAAACTAATATTGTATGTCAAATATCTCCCAATAAAAAGTAGCACTGGGGAAAAAAAAAACATGAAATCTGATGTACAACTGGTCAGCCTTAAATGTCCATCTATTCTCCAAATTTCAGTTTTCCCTTGTTCCCTTCAGAGTTGGTCCAGGCCACACAACTAGATTTCTGCCTAGGTTTTATTGTCTGCTGCTGAAGTACCCATGAAGACAGGATGTTTCAGCCTAACTGGGTTTGCTGTAAATGTATTGATTCCTAGGAACCATGAAAACATCACTGACCTATCTCAGTATATGGCTTGCTTCCTGGATTCTAGATGAAATGCCCCACCCTACAGGTTGAAACACCTTGAAATCAATACCTTTTAAAAATAAGCCCATATTCTCCACACCTATCTGAATACTGCATTATACTCCCCAGTTTTTCTTGCACTGATCAGCTTCTAGAGTCACATTTTTCCTAGCCTCCTTACCCTCCTAGTCACAGCCTCCTCAGTCTATAATAGTGCATCCCAGCATGAATCTTGAATCTGACTAAATTGTGACAGATGATGCTGAACAATATCTCAAAATATGGTACAAACTATAACATGGTCTTCAAGAACTTGTTTTCTAGGAACTGGGGAAAAACTTTGCACTCACCTTCTCAAGCACATTTGTGATTTTATTTACTCTTAGCCTATAATTCCTCAGCTTTATGTTCTGAAACTGAAGAAACTACTTTTTAGGATCTTCATCCACAGAAGTCCCTAATTTCTTATCTTCACACTTTCTTTCTCTTGATATTCTCTAGATCTCTTATGTCTTTCTTAACAAAGAAAAACAAACTTTGACAGATAATCAAGTGAGATATTTGATGAGGTAAGATATATTATGTGTATGCTAATGAGTGGATAAATTAGATGTCAGTACATAGAACTTGAATAAAGGCTAGTGCCATTGTTTAATGAATGATACATCCTAAGAGCTATTGTGTACAACAGTCAGAGTTGAAATTAAGGGGTAAATAAATAAAAGCTTCTTAAATTCATACATGAAGGCCAAGCTGTGTGGGACTAATTTAGTTCCTTTCTTCTTTTTTTGTTTTATATCCTTGCAATTTACCTCAGTATAATGGGTGTCAAGTTAAAATAACTGTGATTTTTATTAACCTGGACTGAGAGCTAAGCCCAAGGTTAAAGTCCTACACATCAGCAACATGAATTGAATAGCAGACTTCAAACAAGCTTTGACAGCAAAACTTTATGATGTTCTCATCAAAGGATTTTCAGTGCAAATATTTGAAAATGATTTCATGTTAAGGTAGAAAATTGCTCCATTTTATGTGATTCTTCTATCTTAACCATTGCATATTTTTTTGAAAACTAACTATACCAAGCAGATATGAAAGGAGGAACTTATAAGAATCATAAATGCCTTTATGAGATATGGTAAAATAAAGCATGTTACATGAAATAAAATGTTGACTTTTTAAAAAGATAAGGAGAAGGAGAACACTTGTGATGAGCACTGGATATTGTATGCCAGTGTTGAATCACTAAATTCTACACCTGAAACTCATATTATAGTGTATGTTAACTAACTGGAATTTAAATAAAAACTTAATAAAAAAGATAAGGTTACATTTGTCCATACTAAACAAAAATCGATTTTGAGAGAAAGAAAAGGAAAATCTGACTCAACAAAATACAAGACGTGAAATTGTAAGAGCAAATAAGATGCATAATGAAAGCATGTCTGCTCATCTAGCCAAAAAGAAGTTTAGAAATAATAACAATGATAGATGATAATGTACACTTTATACATTTGTTCCTAACAACATGCAGTGTAGCTCCACTGCAGTGTATTCCCACGCTCTCCACCCCATGGTGATGAACTTTGCACTAAATGTCCCAACAAGACCATCTCCTAGCCTATCAAATAGGCCTATTTCATGTTGATTTCCTTTAAGATCTTGATTCCTGCTAAGGCTAATTAGAAAATACAGCCAATCCTAAATAGTTAAGACAATGATGATCACTGACCTTTCAAGTAACACAGTTGCCTTTGCAATAGGCCACAATGCCTACTGAAATAAAGTCTAAATTCCTTAGTATGACATTCAAAGCTATGGGGCCCATATATTTCTGTCCCTCACCAACCACTTCAGTTTCATATTCTAATTACTATCTTTGTTTTATTTTAATTCAAGGTATACTGCTTGCTTTTCTTCAAGCACTCATCCCTACCTCCAGGACTTTGTTCATAGTAATCTCACATCTTAGAATGTCCTCCTCCTACAGCTATCTATCAAGATCATATCTATTCTTCAAATTTCAACTCAAATGTTATATCCTCCACAAAGACTTCCAAAATTATTTTAGCTTGAAGAGCTCTTGACCATCTATAAACTCTGAGAGCACTTTGCATGTACAATTCATAGGCAGAGTAAGTACATGGTTTACATATACATATTGATTAATAGTGCTCCTTTCATTCTCAAAAGCATTCCAGTTTAGACAATATATTATATGACCATCACACCTATATGACTATGATATTCACATGTCCTTTTATTTTTTTATATTTCTGTGTACATGCTTTATTCCTCATACCACACTGTAACCTTCTTTGTGAACAAAAACCATATCATATACAAAGGCTCTTAAGGATAATGACTTTCACACTGTTCCATAATTATTTATTGAATTAATCAAGGATAGAGTACTTGATTTGTTCATTAATGGAGTTCTAGGTCTTAAAATATTGAAAGTCTTATCTTTTGGAGGTCAGTGACTATGCATTATTAAAATGATGCTTATCATGAAAGACTTTCAGAATCTCAATTATGACCAATTGTAGATCCAAGATTTATCCAGTGCTTGAAGTTTGGATTAAAGGATTAAGTGGGTCTCTTTGAGCTCTTATATTTGATAGTCATGAGAAACAGATCAGGAAGTGTTCAGACTCTAATGTGGCTTCATATCTAGAGCTTACTCAGATGATGAATCTGAAATAATTCTATGTCTTCTTCCAGAAACAGAATTGTACCAGGAAAAGGTCCAGAAATCCTCCTGTTCAATACGTAGTATATTTAGAAAGTAATGGAATGGTTTTCATAAGAATGAAGAGCTAACATCTAGCTTTTAATTTTCTTCCAAAACCAATTCCATTCTCCCTACATCTCAAGTCAGAGAAAGTTAATAAAGTCTGCTCTTCTACTCTTTGTATAGAGGGGAGAGGGGCAGAGGGAGAGGGAGAGAGAATCTTAAGCAGGCTCCACGCCCAATGCAGAACCCAACTCAGGGCTTGATCTCACGACACTGAGATCATGACATGAGTGGAAATCAAGAGTCCGACACTTAACTGACTGAGTCACCCAGGCTCCCCTACTATTCTACCCTTTGAAGAATACCAAAATAAAAGCCTATCAGTGTAAGTAGAAAAAAAATGCATCCAGACAAGTGTCACCATGGTTTCCAGTTTTGGAAAAGCAGATATTAACCCAGATTCCAGCAATACTTCTCACAGAAGTCTAAATTACTCAGGAAATGCTAAACAGATGCAATTCTTTAAGAGAAGTTTGGGAGCGCCTGGGTGGCTCAGTCATTAAGCGTCTGCCTTTGGCTCAGGTCAAGATCCCAGAGTTGGGATTGAGCTCCGTATCGGGCTCCCTGCTCAGTGGGAAGCCTGATTCTCCCTCTCCCACTTCCCCTGCTTGTGTTCCCGCTCTCTCTGTCTCTCTCTGTCAAATAAATAAACCTTTAAAAATAATAAGAGGAGTTTGGTAACAAACAATTTATCTCTGCCATTCCCATTTTCAAGTTTGTAATATGAAGGCCATAAAGGAAAACAAGGATAAAGTCAATTAAAATCATTTACCAAGTTCAGCTTTGATTTTTTTTCACCCTTGTTTTCCTCTAATTCAGCAATTTCTATAGCAAGTAAAGATCATGAAGCCTTACTTTTCTCTGCCCTTATCCTTTATCCCACTTTTCTTTTCATGAATTCAGTAAGGTAGTATTTGTTAATAGTGTCAAATTAAAAAAAAATAGTGTCAAATTAGTAGAAAGCCTGGAGTCTAGCAATTTGACAATGATATAACAGTCACAATGGGTCTACTTTTAGCATGTAATGGACATAATAAAAATCAAATATCTACCTTTTAGTGTTTCTCTTGGGTTCACCCAACTTTGAAAGCTCTCAAGTCATTAAAGCATATCAATTAGTAATGATTTTTCCCAGCCCCCAGCAGCTAGTGAAGCATACATTAAAGGTGAAACCTGCAGTTGAAATTTTAATGTGCACAATTTGAAAATATCTACTTTGACACACAGAATATTATCATCTGAGAAACTCATTTGCTTAAAATTTTATATTGCAGACATTAAAAAATATTTCATCCCCTTGGATGAATGTCCTATGAACATTTCCATACCTATTAAGTAATATTAATTATATAAAGGTTTGGAAAACACACGAATCATTAAAAGTAGAAATGGGATGTGCAATAGCCCGGGAAGAGCTAATGTTATCACTTTTGTGGCCAGTTTAATGCCTTCTTAGTACAATCATTTTTAACTAAGTCATCAGGACCCAAGGAAAGTTATTTCCTTTAGGAGTAGAAAGATGGGGCAGAGGAGACAAGAAGGAGATATCACAAACTCAGCATATTTTAAATATTCATATATCAGTCATGTTTTAATCAACTCAGTTAAATATATTCTGACAGTTTGTAGAAGCAATACTTTACAGATTTCCCTGCATGATAGTCCTGCTGTTTCATGGCTAAACTGCAACATGAAAAACGAGGTTGTCTCTATCCAGATCAAAACAAAAATAAAAGAGAAGAAAGGACTTCTCTAATGTTCAGATTCCATGGTCTTAAGTACAGCTTGCCTTTAACACAAATATATATGTATGATATCATTCTTTGCCATAATTTGGAAATATGTTCAATGTCTAACTGATATCGGTTAGTGATATAGGCAGTCATCAGGAATAGCCCCACTCATATGAAGGTCTATGGGAAAGGTACTGGGGCCAAAAAGAATCTTCCTTGGAAGGAACCAATTCAGGTTCAGTATCTGAGATCACTAATAAATTTAAAGTCTCAAAATGATTAATTTGGAGGTCCAAATCATGGTATAAATATCTCATGGGATGGGGGCATGATTAGCTCAACTAAGCTATCTGATTAGTTAGGCAAAGTCATTATCCTAATTTGGTAAGAAACAACATGAATAAAGTCTGATAATGGTCAGTAAAGGTAGAGTATTGGCTTGATTTATGTTCTTATACTTTGTACCCAGGCTACCTTTGTACTTCGGAAGTATGATTATGGGAGAAGACTTGTGGTATTTCTTCCCAGAAGCTCCTTATATTAATCAGGAATCTCCAAGGAATTGACTCCCATGACTGTGAAGGTTGGCAAGTCCCAAGATCTACAGGATAAGTCCTAGCAACCCAAGAACAGATGATGATTTAGTTGCAGTCTGAGTCCAAAGGCCAGCAGTCTTAAAATCCACAAAGAGCTGATTTTAGTTTAAGTCCAAAGGCAGGAGAAAAACAATATTCCAGTGTGAAGGCCATCAGGCAGGAAGAATTCTCTCTTGGGGGAAGGTCAGCCTTTCTGTTCTATTCAGGCCCTCAACTGATTGGATGAGAGCAATCTGCTTTATTCAGTTTACCAATTTAAATGTTAATGTCGTCCAAAAATACCCTCAAAGAAATAGCCAAATTAAAGTTTGACCAAATATCTGGCCACCCTGTGGCCCAGTCTGGTTGACACATAAAATTAACCATCACAACCCTTTTTTCCTATAAACATAGCTTAGGTAAACAAAGCAAATAAATACTGAGAAAATGGAAGGGAATCAATGCTGAGTAGAAACAAATGCATTGTTGAGAGATGAAAGAGAAGCACTTTCACATGAAAAAGTCATGACAGTGTTTCATGCCTAGGCATGGGGAATAGGGAAGACTAGACTATAGGCTCTAAGATAGTTAGGGCTTTGTCTGTTTTTTATCACTATAATTTGAATGCCTAGTAATATACACTTTAAATCATTTTTTGTTGACTCACTGAATAGATGAATAAAAGTTTAAAAGACTTAGGGAATCTAGAAGAATAGCACAAAACATTAACATTAGAGAAGTTGATGGGTTGAGATCAGAAATTCAGATAAAGCTAGGGACATGAAAGTTCAATCTGGTAAAAATTAAATGTACAGATAATGTGAGACAGCGTCTCTACTGAGGACTAATACATATGTGTGTGTATATACTGTGGACTCATAAATACTTAATTGAAAATAAATGAACTAATAATGACACTAGGACAGAAACTATTTGCTTTCCATCACTATGTTGTTATCATTATTAGTTTGTTTTTCCCATTTAGATTACTTCATTTAATACTGATAGTCTTGGGCGCCTGGGTGGCTCAGTTGGTTAAGCAACTGCCTTCAGCTCAGGTCATGATCCCGGAGTGCCGGGATCGAGTCCCATATCTGGCTCCTGGCTCAGCGAGGAGCCTGCTTCTCCCTCTGACCCTATCCCCTCTCATGCTGTTTCTCTCTCTCTGTCAAATAAATAAAAATAAACAAAATCTTTAAAAAAAATACTGATAGTCTTCCTGGAGTGCTACTCACTGCTTTTTATTTTACTATCAGGATACTCAGCTAAAATTCATTCCATCATGGAAAACTAGATTTATCCTCAAGCACCCAGTCTACCCAAATGGATCTGTCTGGTTGCCAGGTTATGATAACTTTCCACCCTGGGATATTTCAATGCCATCCGGACTCAAGGTTTCCATCCTGCATGTATTTTAAGCCACTGACTTCTAAGTTTTTCAAGAGGTTGAAACATTCAGAGAATGCTTAGTAAGGGTTCAAGCAAGAGTTTGATAAAACTTATTTAAATCCAAGAGTCTGATAAACCTTTTTCCCCACTCAGTGATGCAGACTAAAAATGTGCATTTCCTGGTTAAAAATAAGGATTATACCATTCATTCATTCATTCAAAAAATACTGAGAACCTATTATGTACCAGGTAGTCTTCCAGGCACTACGGATACAGTGGTGAGTTACATATAAGATACTTACTCCAGTGAAGCTTATATTCCTTTTTTTTTTTCTTAGTGTTCAATGATTCATTATTTGCATATAACACTCAGAGCTCATTATAACATGTGTCCTACTTAATATCCATCATTGGGCTACCCCATCACCCCAACCTCCTCCCCTCTGAAACTCTCAGATTGTTTCATGGAGTCCATAGTCTCTCATGGCTTGTCTCCCCCTATAATTTCCCGTGCTTCAGTTTTCACTTCCTTCCCTTAATGTCCTCTGGCTATTCCTTATATTCCACATATGAGTGAAACCATATGATAATTGTCTTTCTCTGCTTGACTTATTTCACTTAGCATAGTCCCCTCCAATTCCATTGATGTCGGTGCAAATGTTGGGTATTTATCCTTTCTGACGGCTGAGTAATATTCCATTGTATATATGAAACAAATCTTCTTTATCCATTCATCTGTTGAAGGGCATCTCAGCTCCTTCCATGGTTTGGCTATTGTGGACATTGCTGCTATGAACATTGGGGTGCATGTGGCCCTTCTTTTCACTACATCTGTATCTTTGGGGTAAATACTCAGAGCAATTGCTGGGTCATAAGATAACTCTATTTTTAACGTCTTGAGGAACCTCCATCCTGTTTTCCAAAGTGGCTATACCAACTTGCATTCCCACCAACAATATTAGGGTTCCCCTTTCTCCACATCCTCTACAACATTTGTTGTTTCCTGCCTTGTTAATTTTTGCCACTTTAACTGGTCTAAGGTGGTATCTCAATGTGCTTTTGACTGGAATTTCCCTGATGGCTAATGATGTTGAATATTTTATCATGTGTCTGTTAGCCATTTGTATGTCTTCTTTGGAGAAGTGTCTGTTCATGTCTTCTGCCCATTTCTTGACTAATTTTTTTTTGGGGGGGGCGGTTCAGTTTGAGAAGTTCTTTATAGACCTTGGATACCAGCCCTTTGTAATGTCATTTGGAAATATCTTCTCCCATTCTGTAGGTTGCCTTTTAGTTTTTTTTGACTGTTTCCTTTGATGTGCAGAAGCTTTTTATCTTGATGAAGTCCCAAAAGTTCATTTTTGCTTTTATTTCCCTTGCCTTTGGAGACGTGTCTTGAAAGAAGTTACTGTGGCCAACATCAAAGAGGTTACTGCCTATGTTCTCCTGTAGGATTTTGATGAATTCCTGTCTCACATTGAGGTCTTTCATCCATTTTGAGTTTATCTTTGTGTATGGTGTAAGAGAATGATCGAGTTTCATTCTTCTGATTATACCTGTCCAATTTCCATGGAACCATTTATTGAAGAGACTGTATTTTTTCCTTGCATAGTTTTCTCCTGCTTTGTTGAAGATTAGTTGACGATAGAGTTGAGGGTCCATTTCTGGAGACTCTATTCTATTTCATAGATCTTTGTGTCTGTTTTTGTGCCAATACCATGCTGTCTTGTTGATCACAACTTTGTAATATAGGATGAAATCAGGCAACATGTTGCCCCCAGCTTTGTTTTTCAACAGTCCCTTGGCGATTCAGGGTCTTTTCTCCTTCCATACAAATTTTAGGATTCTTTGTTCCAGCTCTTTGAAAAATGCCAATGGTATTTTAATAGCAATGGCATTGAAAGTATAGATTGCTCTGGGTAGCATAGACATTTTAACAGTGTTTATTCTTCCGATCCATGAGCATGGAATGTTTTTCCATCTTTTTGTGTCTTCTTCAATTTCTTTCATGAGTGTTCTGTAGTTCCTAGAGTATAGATCCTTTACCTCTTTGGTTAGGTTTATTCCGAGGTATCTTATGGTTTTTGGTACTATTGTAAATGGAATCGATTCTCTAATTTCTTTTTCTACAGTTACATTGTTAGTGCGCAGAAAAGCAACTGATTTCTGTGCATTGATTTTGTATCCTGCCACATTGCCGAATTGCTGGATGAGTTCTAGTAATTTGGGTGTGGATTCTTTTGGGTTTTCCACATAAAGTATCATGTCATCTGTGAAGAGAGAGTTTGACTTCTTCTTTGCCAGTTTGTATACATTTTATTTCTTTTTGTTGTCTGATTGCTGATGTTAGGACTTCTAGTACTATGTTGAACAACAGTGGCAAGAGTGGGCATCCCTGTCATGTTCCTGACCTTAAGGGAAAAGCTGTGAGCTTTTCCCCTTTGAGAATGACATTCACTGCAGGCTTTTCATAGATGGTTTTTATAAAATTGAGGAATGTTCCTTCTATCCCTACACTCTGAAGAGTTTTAATCAGAAATGGATGCTGTTTTTTGTCAAATGCTTTTTCTGCATCAATTGAGAGGATCATATGGTTCTTGTCTTTTCTTTTATTGATGTCCTCTATCACACTGATTGATTTGTGAATGTTGAACCACACTTGCATTCCAGGAATAAATCTCAACTGGACGTGATGGATAATCCTTTTAATGTACTGTTGGATTCTCTTGGCTAGGATCTTGTTGACAATTTGGGCATCCATGTTCATCAGGGATATTGGTCTGCAATTTTGCTTTTTGATGGGGTCCTTGCCTGTTTTGCGATCAAGGTAATGCTGGCCTCACAATATGAGTTTGGAAGTTTTCCTTCTGTTTCTATTTTTTGAAACAGCTTCAGTAGAATAGGTTTTATTTATTCTTTAAATATGTTTGGTAGAGGTTAAGCGACTGCCTTCGGCTCAGGTCATGATCCTGGAGTCCCAGGATCGAGTCCCACATCGGGCTCCCTGCTCGGCAGGGAGTCTGCTTCTCTCTCTGAACCTCCCTCTTCTCATGCTCTCTATCTCTTTCTCTCTCTCAAATAAATAAAAATAAAAATAAAAATAAATATGTTTGGTAGAATTCCCCTGGGAATTGATCAGGCCCTGGACTCTTGTTTTTTGGGAGGTTTTTGATCACTGCTTCAAAATCTCGTTACTGGTTATTGGCCTATTCAGGTTGTCAATTTCTTCCTGTTTTAGTCTTGGCAGCTTATAGGTTTCCAGGAAGGCATCCATCTCATTCAGATTGCTCAGTTTGTTGGCATATAGTTGTTGATAATAATTTCTAATAATTGTTTCTATTCCTTGGTGTTACTTGTGATCTGTTCCCTTCATTCATAATTTTATTAATTTAGGTCCTTTCTCTTTTCTTTTGGATAAGTCTGGCCAGAGGTTTATTGATCTTATTAATTCTTTCAAAGAACCAGCTTCTAGTTTCATTGGTCTGTTCTACTGTTTTTCTGGTTTCTATTTCATTGACCTCGACTCTAATCTTATTATTTCTCTTCTCCTTCTTAGTTTTGGTTTTATTTGCTCTTCTTTCTCCAGTTCCTTTAGGTATAAGGTTAGCTTGTGCATTCGTGATTTTTCTACTTTTTTGAGTGAGGTTTGGATGGCTATGTATTTCCCCCTTAGGACCGCCTTTGCAGTATCCCATAGGTTTTGGACCAATGTGTTTTCATTCTCATTGGTTTCTATGAATTGTTTACGTTCTTCTTTAATTTCCTGGTTGACCCAAACATTCTTTATCAGGATGGTCTTCAGCTTCCAAGTGTTTGAATTTCTGCCAAATTTTCTCTTGTGACTGAGTTCCAGTTTTAAAGCATTGTGGTCTGAAAATATGCAGGGAATAATTTCAATCTTTTGGTATTAGGTGAGACCTGATTTGTGACCCAGTATATGGTCTATTCTGGAGAAAGTCCGTGTGCATTCAAGAAGAATGAGTATTCTGTTGTTTTAGGGTGGAATGTTCTGTATATATCTATGAAGTCTATCTGGTCCAATGTGTCATTCAAAGCTCTTGTTTCTTTGTTGATCTTCTTCTTAAATGATCTGTCCATTGCTGAGAGTGGAGTATTGAGGTCTCCTACTATTAAAGTATTATTATCAATATGACTATTTATTTTGGTTAACAGTTGGCTTATGTAGTTGGCTGCTCTCATGTTGGGGGCATAGATATTTATAATTGTTATATCTTCTTGTTGGATAGACGCTGTAAAGAATGATATAGTGTCCCTCTCCATCTCTTACTACTGTCTTTAGCTTAAACTCTAATTTGTCTGATATGAGAATTGTTACCCCTGCTTTCTTTTGAGGTCCGTTGGCATGATAAGTGGTTCTCCATTCCCTCACTTTCAATCTGGAGGTATTTTTAGTTTCAAAATGAGTCTCTTTTAGACCGCATATGGATGTGTCATGTCTTTTTATCCAATCTGCAACCCTGTACCATTTCATGGGAGCATTTAGGCCGTTCATGTTTAGAGTGACTATTGAAAGATATAATTGTAGTTCCATCATATTGCCTGTGAAGTCCCTGTTTCTATAGATTTTTTCTGTAAATTTCTGGTCTGTATTACTCTTGGGGTCTTTAGTCTTTTATAGAATCCCACTTAATATTTCTTGCAGGGCCGGCTTGGTGGTCACATATTCTTTCAGTTTCTACCAGTCTTGGAAGCTCCTTGTCTCTACATCCATTTTAAATGACAGCCTTGCTGGATAAAGTATTCTTGGCTGCATGTTCTTCCCATTTATTACCCTGAATATGTCTTGTCAGCCCTTTCTGTCTTGCTAGGTCTCTGTGGACAGGTCTGATGTTATTCTGATGTTCCTCCCTCTGTACCTAAGAAATCTATTCTCCCAGCTGCTCTCAGGATAGCTTCCTTGGTTCTAAGATTTACAAAGTTTTACTATCATATGCCAGGGCATTGGCTGTTCTCACTGATCTTGGGAGGGGTCCTCTCTGCCTCTTGGACATTAATGCTTGTTTCCTTCCTCAGATTAGGAAAGTTCTCGGCTATGATTTGCTCAAATATACCTCGTAGTCCTCTTTCTCTCTCCACTCCCTCGGGGATCCCAGTAATTCTGACATTGGATCATTTCATGGCATCATTGATCTCTCTAAGTCTGTTCTCATGGGCTTTTAGCTGTTTATCCCAGGCGTCCTTGCCTTCCTTCCTTTCTATCATCTTATCTTCTAGCTCACTAATTTGTTCTTCTGCCTCATTTACCCCGGCTGTCTGAGTATCCAGTTTAGACTGCCTCTTATTCATAGCATTTTTAAGTTCGTCCTGATTTAATATCATTTCTGCCCTTAGAGATTCTTTTTTTCTTTTTAAATTTTTTATTGTTATGTTAATCACCATATATTACATCATTAGTTTTTGATGTAGTGTTCCATGATTCATTGTTTGTGCATAACACCCAGTGCTCCATGCAGAACGTGCCCTCTTTAATACCCATCACCAGGCTAACCGATCCTTCCACCCCCGTCCCCTCTAGAGATTCTATATTGTTGGTAATGTTTTTCTCAAGCCTAGCTACTGACTTCATAATTGCTACCCTGAAGTCTATCTCTGACATCTTGCTTATATCCATGTCCTTTAGGTCTGTGGCAGAGGCCATAGTCACTGATTCTTTTCTTTTTTGGGAGTTCCTCCTCTTAGTCATTCTGTTGAGGGGTGGTTGAGGGAATGTACAGAGTCCAAAGTATTAACCATGACCCAAGCAAGATGCATCCGTTTTATGGGGACCCTAGGGTTTCATCCTCTTGTTCTTCCCACCTGTCTTCTGGGAGAGGGGCCTGCTGCACTGTTACTCATGCAACCCTGCTTGGGCAGAGTTACCCTGCCTCCTCTTGGGTGGGGGGAGCTCAGTGGAACCCAGTTTTTTGAGCTTTTGTTCTTTGGCAGCTTTCTATGTCTCTTCAGAGAGTCAGAGCAGAAATGGCTGCACCCAAACCTCTGACTCAGAGCAGAGAAATCGTAGTCTGTTATTCACTGAGCCCTCAGCACACACAGTCTCCATTTCTGTCTGTACTGCTAAAAACTGCAGGCTCCCATGGTGGTGCATGCCCACAGCAACTCTCCCAGAGGTCAATCCCAGGTCCAGGGCATGTCTCTGCCCTTTGTGCTTCTAAGACTGCGTGCACACCTGCAGCTCCTGGATCCTGTCTGGGGTTTGCTCTAAAACACTTTCCCTTCCACTACCACTCTGCAAGTTTGTGCCCAGTCCCCAGCGTGAGACAATTTGTGCTCTGGTGTTATAACACCTTCCCAGCACTAGCTTATGGCTGCTTCCTCCCTGTTTTGTTTATATTCCAATATCTGCCCATAGAATCAGCACTCTGCCCTTCATACCTTGCGACTGCCAGAGATTTTCTGATTGTAGAGATCCAGATATATAGTCTCACATCTCAGGCTGATTTTGTGGGTGTTCAGAATGGCTTGGTAGATATCCAGCTAAACTCAGGGGACCAGTTGAAATAGAGTCCCCTATTCCTCCACCACTTTACCTCCACTTTGAAGCTTATATTCCAATGTTAATTAAATCTAAAAGCAACACCAAATTTATTGTCTATGTCAGAGGGCTGGATTATGTATATTCACCAAGCCTACTATAGAGAGCACACTGACCTAGCAGAGCTACTGAAAACAGTTAACAATACTTAATAGCTTTATACCCATTTCAGTATTCTAAATGCCTTTCCCATTTTTTCCCATAAATTATGGTGTATAATTTATCCTTCCTAATCCATATTTGACCACAACCATCAGCAGATAAACTATGCACTTCACACACCAATGCATAAATTTCTAATTGGAATATAAATTGATTCCACACTGTCTTTTTTGAATGCTCTTGACCCCACCTACTCCAGAAAGGCCATATTTCTGTGTTGAGTAACATAAGGAAGAAGGAAAAAATAGAGATGGATTAAAAGAGACAAAATCCAAAGAAAATAAGTGGTTTAAATAAAATATGTGATGATGGTGTGGGGTGCTATAAAGTTTTTATTGCCACTTTCTTGGGAAGACCAGCATAACTTACGCCTAGTGCTGCCACTTATAAGTAATGTGGTCACAGCAAACTCACTGCAATAAAAACTTCAAACATCTCCACCACCACATATTATATGCATACACCAATAATTTAGTAACTTTTCCAGCTGCCTTCCTCTTGGATAGCTTTTATTTCTTGATGCCCCTTCCTAATGGAACAAATTCATTTTTAGCACAGGTGTGTGGCTGATTAAACACAGAGCTCTGATCATTTTTTAAATATGGCTGCTACATCTGACACTGAATGTCTACCACAATAAATACTTGGGATGAATCTTCCCCATTTTAGGCACTACTAAATAAGCCAATGGTTTCTCTCACCTTGGTGAATAAAGATAAGGTTCACCTTAATTGAGTCATTTGGACCTATTGCCTCAACACTGCCAAGTCTAGGAATCATGAAAGATCAGAGTGATGAGGAGTCTTAGATCCTAACCAGTGATTTTTAAACTATGTTCCAATGAGCCTGAGGGCCGATACATAGTTGGGACAGGTTTGATGAAATGGGGAGAGCTTCAAGGAGAACAACTCTATTTTAATCTCTTCTATATGTGGGAGTTCTATATAAGATTTTATTTGGAGAGAAATTTATGCTGAGAAAATGTACACACGAATACACACATGCATAAACAAGCCACCTTTAAAGTTACTAATCTGGACAAATATTCCCACTCCCAATTTTAGAGGTGAGAGAAACAGATCCTTAGAAAGGTTAAATGATAAACTTACAGTCACATGGACATCTGGAGGTGCAATTAGGACCAGTGCAGTTAGGTCCCCTAAATCCCAGTCTGTTGTTCATTCTATGGTATACCAATAAATTATATAATTGTAATCAATATTGTTTATGATATAAGTTGGAGTTGGGCCAAGCACTATATGTGAGATAAACTATATTAGACATAATATAGTTTTAGACATAATATAGCTTGCTAGTGTGATCATAGTTTAGTCATCTTTTTCATGAGTGGAGGGTACATGCTAACAAAGAAATCTTCCAACTTACAACAGATCTTTCAAGAAAACGTGTTATCCCTGAGAGTGAAAGAATGAGTATCAAGAATGACCCTATTTAAATAATTTATTACCCAATCCATTCAATTCACTAACTATGCCCTAGCTTGAAAAGAAGTCTCTTTATAGAACCCTAAATCCCACATGTGCCACTTGTCAAGAAAAGAACATATCCTTTGCACATTTATCTTTCTCTTTTGTTTGTTGAATCCCAAATGAACTCAGATTATAGAGCCTGCTTCATCTCACATATACTTAGAAGATCATTGTATGTGGTGAGGAAGGAGATAACAGTTCTATACCTCATGGTTCTATACCTGAAACCATTTCACTGCCAAAAGACAGAGTTGACTTTGAATGGAAATTTTACTCTTAATGCATTTTCATAAAAATATAAACTTCAATTGACATTAACATTATACAATCTCATTGTGGAAAAACTCCAACTTCTTTTTACATATAAAGTCAGATATATGAAATAACTTTGATAAGGGAATTTAGAAATTGAACATGGACTCTATTTAATGACGGTCACATTTTAGTTGGTTTTACAAATAACACCTAGTTGTTTATATGAATATGGTCAACAAATACCAGAAGGCAGATCCCAGTCTGGGCCTTCTAAAGGAATTTCCAGATTATTTGCTTATGAGAATTATTTTCAACTTATCTCACCTTCTACCCTAGCTCAAAAAGCTGTATTCATTGTTGCTCTGACTGGCCTTGGCACTGATCGCCCTTCTCTCTCTTGTGGTGTTGTCCAAGTGTACAAACATCTGCCCCAACACCAAAAGGAGCATTCATCCTCTCTCCTTTTTTTCATCAACTCTATTAAAACTTCTATCCATAGGATGAACTGAGCCCTAGGCTATACACTTCATGAATCATTCCCAACCCCTATTTATTCAGTAACTGCAAAGGGTAACCTAGATTTAGATGAACTATCTGGATCAGCTCTCCACGCTCATCAAAATCACAGCTAACTAGCAGATGTCTACACATCCTTTAGACTGCACAAATAGAGTACAAAAGGTATACCATAAGAAGCTGATTATAGGTCTTCCCTGTATGTAAAGCTACTTGTTCAATCTCCATAATATCTAGTTGCTCTTTTAGTTTATACAACAGGGAATGAACATATGGTGCACATTATAAATATAAAGGATTAAAGAAGGTTTTGAAAACCTTGGGGACAATAGAACTGTGGATTATTAAAGGAGGTTAAGATGGATGGGGGATGCCCAGCTGCCTTAAAGCTGATCACTAAAGGTAAAGGAGAATGACCATTCTACTCTACTTTAAAGCTGTCCCAGCATATTTCCATCTGATGTATATCCTGAATTTGAAAGGAAGGAGGGCTGCTGGGCAGACTCATTTTGTTTGTTTTGTGTAGATAGAACCCTAGGAGGATTTCTACCTTAATATTATGCTTAAAACCATATCAACTGAAATATTTTTTTCTTTAACATCTAAGACAGGGGGAAAAGGGTTAGAAATATTAACAAATACAGTCACTATGCTAAAGAATATTACAAAATTAATCAAATGGACCAAAATTTCATCCTTACCAGTGTTCTGATGGGAATATGAAATTCACCTAACTAACTGAACAATGTTGGCTTGTATTAAGTGGCTGAGTGTGGGGAAGCCTTGGCTCTGAAAGCCTCTGCTTCAATCTGCAAGTTGGAAAGAGTGCACATGCAAGACACCTCATCACCCATACAATAGGCTGTAAATTATTTGCATGACATCTTCTTTGCATTAGATGCCATGGGCCTGTAACAGGTTAGTGTAATATATAGACCATTTAAGTGGCAATAGTCATAAGTTACAGATGGAAAGCTCTATTCTGACCAACCATTGTGCTCCCTCTTTGCCCAATTTTCAATATGAAAAATCACCACCAAATATCAAAAATGGCTTCTTGGACTATCAACCCTGATCTACGGGATTTGTCATGTTGTAGCTCACCTGTTTCAAGAGCACTTCATTCATTTGTTCCATGTTACCAAGACTGAGATTTCACTGAATAATTGATGAGAGGAGAAAACTATGAATTACCTTGTACCCAGTCATTATGGCTGTGATACTACCTTTATCAAAACTAACTACAGTATTAGTTAATAAACACACAACCTAAATGATATAAGAGGCAATTTATGAAAAGGTCTGTCCACATGACCACTGATGTTTAAGAATCAAGAACTGACCTTCAGTTCTGATCACTGCAGCAGCAGCATTTAGTTATACAATGGAATATTACTCAGCCATCAGAAAGGATGAATACCCAACTTTTACATCAACATGGATGGGACTGGAGGAGATTATGCTAAGTGAAATAAGTCAAGCAGAGAATGTCAATTATATGGTTTCACTTATTTGTGGAACATAAGGAATAGCACAGAGGACATTAGGAGAAGGAAAGGAAAAATGGGGGGGGGGGATTGGAGGGAGAGATGAACCATGAGAGACTATGGATTCTGAGAGACAAACAGGGTTTTAGAGGGGAGGGGGAGGGGGGATTGGTTAGCCCGGTGATGGGTATTAAGGAGGGCACGTACTGCATGGAGCACTGGGTGTTATACGAAAACAATGGATCGTGGATCACCACATCAAAAACTAATGATGTATTGTATGGTGACTAACATACATAAAAAAATTAAAAAAAAAACCAATCCTTTCAACCATGAGTTCTTGAGTCAACACATTTTTGCAATAATCAGTGAGGCTCACAAAAATATATTTTGGGCAGAGAAAAAGAAGGTGGTTGAGATGAGAATAAAGTATCTAGAGGCGACCAATGGAATAAAACATTTGCAAATCATATATCTGATAAGGGATTAATATCCAAAATACATTAAAGAACTCATATTCAATAGCAAAAAACAAATAATCTAATTAAAAATGGGCAAGAGACATGAATAGACATTTTTCCAAAGAAGTTATACAAATGGCCAACAGGTATATGAAAAGGTGCTCAACAACACTAATCAATAGAGAATGCAAATCAAGCCCCAATGAGATATCACCTCATGCCATTTAGAGTAGCTACAATCCAAAAAGAGAAGCGATAACAAATCCTGGCAAGGATGTGAAGAAAAGGGAACCCTTGTGTACTATTGGTAGAAATGTAAATTGGTGCAGCCACTATGGAAAATAGTATGACAGTTCCTCAAAAAATTAAAAATAGAACTACCATACGATCCAGTAATTTCACTTCTGGGTATATATCTGAAGGAAAGAAAATTACTGTCAAAGAGGTATTTGCACCCCCATGTTCATTGCAGTATTACTCACAATAGCTGAGACAGGGAATAATCTAACAGCTCATGGATAAAGATGAATGGATAAATAAAACAATGGCATACAATTTAGCTATAAAAAAGGAAATCCTGCCATCTACAAAAACATGGATAGGCCTTGAGGGCATTATGCCAAATAAAGTAAGTCAGACAGATAAAAACAAATACTGTATGATCTCACTTATATGTAGAATCTTAAAAAAGAAAACTCATAGAGAAAGAGATTAGATTTGTGGTTTTCAGAGGCAGAGGGTGGAGGGTAGGGGAATTGAGTAAAGGTGGTCAAAAGGTACAAACATCTGGTTCTAAGATAAATAAGCACTGGGGATATAATGTACAACCTGATAGTTATGGCTAATAATGCTCTATGATATATTTGAAAGTTGTTAAAAGAGTACATCCTAAAAGTTCTCATCACAAGGAAAAAAATTTCATAATTATTTGAGGTAATAGATGTTAAATAAATGTGAGGTGGTTATTTTACAACATATATGTGTATCAAGACATCATGCTGTATATCTTAAACTTATACAGTGCTGTATGTCAATTATATCTCAATAAAACTGGGGAAAAAATAATTATCCTCCAGAAAGGTTATAAAAAAGATTGTGAGAATACACACTTACTCAGAAATATCCTCTACACTTAGCAGTACACATGGTCATTATTATCTTTGCCCTATGGTATACTTGGTAGACTCCCATCTATCATCATGAAGTCATGACAGCCTAATCAATTAAAGCTAGGTTCATTTTCACTCTTGGTTGCCTAGAGGTTGAGGTCTCCTACCCAGATGATCCATATTGGATTGTCACTATCATCTTTTTCAGTGACAGAGATGAGCTTACCCTTGTGTTGTTTGGCCTGCAATTACTGAAGCACTTTAACAGGAGAGTCATGTCACAGAATTACATCAGGAAAAAAAAAATACATTAGGCTGTTAAATGAATATAATCATTTTCATATAGACTTCAGCAACCATAGATTTTGCCAAAGTTGAATTATATCCTATTTCTCCCACTTGAAATCCAAAATAGTTACATGGTTCTATCAGATTAACTGACCTCATTCATTTTTGTTTTTAGGCATTGTTTGTTTGTTGTTTTCCCCCATAGAGGCCATTAGACTTAGCTGCTTCAGAATACAATGATCAACATACTTGTCTAATTTTTGGTCTCACACAAAATTTTGCATTCAGTTATTATTTGTCAGACACTGAATTAAATAGATTTAATTTATATATTGTACATGTTTTTGTATATATTACATACATGCATACATACATATATAAGGTTTTCACAGCTATAATTATAAGTTTCTCATAATCTTCCTGGGCACCAAAACAATAATTTCTAAACCATTATTAAAGTACTCTAATATGCTAACTGAACAAGGTGATTTTAGAAAAGAGATATACAAATACATTTTATGAAGTGTCTCTATTATAGAAGTACAAAATAAAATTATATATACTATTTAAAAGAGAAAATTATTTTCCTATATTTTTTTTATCTTTTGGCGTGTGTGTGTGTGTATGTGTGCGTGTGTGTGTGTGTGTGAGTGAAATGAAGTTTTCAAAGAGATCCACCATCTAATCTGTATATCCAAGGCTAGTTTTCAGCCAATCAATCAATTTTGACCTTCCATTCAGGCCTAAACTTTTCCACTCCTTTCATCTCATCAGAAAAATATCAAGAGAAAAAGAAGTGTTCAGGAAAAAGTAGACAATGTATCTGCAAAGAACTATCTTTTTATAGGTGTGCAAGAAGTGTCAATGTAAAAAATTGCTACTGTTCAAGCCCATCAATTCAAAACAAGCTTTTCAAAAACTTGCTAACATGACTCAAATGACCCACATGATTGGATACCTGCAGAAAGAAAGAAAACCTGACATACATTAGTGCTGCAGCCTGCTAGAATTGGATATGAGCTCAGTCTTTTCCTAATGGGTGGAATTAAACTACTACTTCCTTAAAAAAAAATGCTTCTTTGCTCACAGGTTTATCACCCCTGCCAGAGGGCTTAGGAAGAAGGAAGAAGGCAATTCACAATTTTGTAGGGAAATTTATGAAAAATTCCGGTTGCTTAGGCAGTAGGTAGATTTTATGTGACCCAATTAATCTTTATTAAAAGTATACTTCTGAATCCCCAGATTGTTCTGTTTTCCTTAGGATCTTTAATTTGGCAAAAACCAAAGTATGAACTCTTGTTTTGGCCAATGTTGCCTTGACAAGTTGTTTCACTTAATAAATTAAGGCTGTGGAAAGTTACATTATGTTTTGGAGAGTTTGTAAAGGACTAACTGCTGTACATCCCACAATAACAATTCAATTTGTCACTGGGTAGGTAACAGGTGGGAAACTAGAGTACCTACGTGACTACCCAGTCTTCTCTGGAGACAGGACAATTCAGGTCAGAAAAAAAATTGACTAGGAAAAACTCATCATTCTTCTCTGAGATTTCACACAAGAAAATAAGGCTGTGTACACAAGTAAGTGTGGATAAAAACATATAAACATAAAAATAATGAACAACTGCTAGGAAGTTGAAGTTGCCCAGGGACATCTTGCTAGACCTACTTGATAATTTCCTATTAATAAATATATATACCTTGTATCTATCTGCATTTGAAGGTGTTTGGGATGCTGCATCCAACAGTAAAACTTGATACAATCCTCGGCTACTTATATTTTCTCATGTACTGCATTGCCTACTAAGGAGACAACCTAGAAAACTATTTTTCAGACAAAATTCAACCAGATTTAATTCAGTAAATCTTACCTCACCATATCTTGTGTTTCTACTTTTATGTAGGTACTAAGAGGTAGAAGTCATGGCTTCTGTCCTAGATTATTTTAGAGATTAATTGAAATATCACTAGAACATAAGCTCCTTGAGGGCAAGGACCAGGTCTTACTGATATCTTTATCCTTGGTGCCAAAATAGGAGATTGACACAAAGTAGGCTCTTAATAGATGAATGTTGAACAAATAAATGGAGAAAGAAGATGTAGGCATGGGGTGCCTGGGTGGCTCAGTCGGTTGGGTGTCTGCCTTCGGCTCAGGTCGTGATCCTGGAGTCCCTGGATCGAGTCCCACATCGGGCTCTCTGCTCGGCGGGGAGTCTGCTTCATCCTCTGACCCTATCCCCTCTCATGTGTTCTCTCTCTCATTCTCTCTCTCTCAAATAAATAAATAAAATCTTAAAAAAAAAAAAAGAAGATGTAGGCATGACCTAATATGAACAACAATAGATTGCTGATAATTAGGTACTAGAATGCGAAGAATAAGACAAAGGGCAAGAAAAATGAACCTATGTATTAAGGTTAAAAATGGTTGTGTCAAAAGATGGCTCTAAGTTTAGGCATTGGTACATACCTAGAAAATCAGAGTTGCTAATTTCATCTGGAATCACCATTGAGCTCAGAAAATAGCCTCAGGCTATGCTTTTCACTTTCTCACTAAAGCAGTATGAACTGTTCAAATGTGCCCTTTAAAAAATCATTTCTTTTCTTTCCTCTCTGTTCCAACATAGAATCAAGAAGGGACAAAGAGGCACAAAAAGAGAGATCACTGACCCTGACTGTTTGGACAGCATGCCTGAAGTATATTTTGTTCCCTCCAACCCCAGAAAACTATGTTTCCATTGCACTTTAGAAAAAGACTAGAACATTGGGAGTTGGGTATTTTGTTTTCCCCTGACCACTTCCCAGCACCTATCTAAAACAAACAAACAAACAAACAAAAAACTGTCGGGATGCCTGGGTGGCTCAGTCAGGTAAGCACATCTGCCTTCAGCTCAGGTAGTGGTCCCCGGGTCCTGGAATCAAGTCCTGCCTCCCGCTCCTTGCTCAGCAGGGAGCCTGCTTCTCCCTCTGCCTTTGTTTCACCTGCTTGTGCTCTCTCTCTCTGACAAATAAATAAAATATTAAAAAAAATAAAACAAGGGGCACCTGGGTGGCTCAGTTGGTTAAACAACTGCCTTCAGCTCAGGTCATGATCCTGGAGTCCCTGGATCGAGTCCCGCATCGGGCTCCCTGCTCAGCGGGGAGTCTGCTTCTCCCTCTGACCCTCCTCCCTCTCATGCTCTCTCTCATTCTCTCTCTCTCAAATAAATAAAATCTTTAAAAAATAAAAATAAAAAAAAAATTTAAAAAAATTAAAAAAATAAAATAAAATAAAATAAAATAAAATAAAAATTCTCAACCTCAAAGCAAGATATAAGCTTAGCAAGCACTTAGTGCCTGATCTCTCATGACAAGCTTCCAAAAGTCATTGGCTTGACCAACATGTTTGTCTTACCCAAATCGGTGGGTATCTATTGGAATCATTCATTTTAAATTTAAAAGATCCTTATAAGAAACTGAACAAATTTGTACAAAGTCAGGTATAAGAGAAAAACATCCCTGGATACCCCTTTCCCCCCTACTTTGAACTCAGCAGCTCCCTTAAGGTTTCTATCCAGACCAAAGATGGTGCTCTTCTGTTTCCAGGCAGGCTTGAAAAAATCTGCCACTAACCTCCAAGGAGGAGAAATGGACAAGAGCTTGGCTGCCACCATAAACAAATAGGGTTAATTGTTCCCCATCATCATTGTTATCACACAAAGCACTGGCTTACTGCTTTTTCCTCCACAGCAATAAAAAGATGAGTAAAAAGCCAAGATGATGGGTTTGGCCTTTTATGGGCCAAATAGCTTTTTAAAAAGCCTTAGCTGTAAACTAAGCTCTTCCTAGACCCTGACCATATGTCTCTTATTCATGTGATGCTAAGTTCAAAAAGTCCTAGGCACAGAGTGGCGCATTGTCATGACAGAAAGAGCACATCTCAATAAATGAAGAATGGCACACTTTTACCTTCTTTTCAAAGGAAAGAAAATAAACACTAGCATTCACTGAACACATGCTATATACCAAGCCCTATCCTAGATACTTTTTGCTCTTATCTTAATTCCTCCTCCAAAACTTACATGTTACATATTTTATTATCTCTATTCTTACAAGAAAATTGAGGGTTGAGAGGTTACAAAAAGTTATAAGCAAGTAAGTTCCATTTAAAAACCAGAGAGGGAGACAAACCATAAGAGACTCTTAATCTTGGGAAACAAACTGAGGATTGCTGGAGTGGAGGGGGTTGGGAGGGAAAGGGGTGGCTGGGTGATGAATATTGGGGAGGGTATGTACTATGGTGAGCACTGTGAATTGTGTAAGACTGATGAATCACAGTCCTGTACCCCTGAAACAAATAATACATTATCTGTTAATAAAAAACTTTTAAAAAATAAAAAGATATTGAAGACATTTATAATTGCATCAAAAAGAATAAAATACCTAGGAAAAATTTTAACCAAGTAGGTGAAACATCTATACACTGAAAACTATAAGTCACTGGTGAAAGAAATTGAAGACACAAAGAAATGGAAAGATATTCCATGTTCATGGATTAAAAAAATTAAAATGTCCATACTGATTCACTGCAATTCCTATCAAAATACCAATGGCATTTTTTCACAGAAATAGAACAATCCTAAAATTTGTATGAAACTATGGAAGACCCTAAATAGCCAAAGCAAACTTGAGAAAGAACAAAGCTGGAGGCATCACATACCCTGATTTCAAACTATATTACAAAGATATATTAATCAAAACAGTATGGTATTGGCATAAAAACAGATACATAGATCAATGGAACAGAACAGATAACCCAGACATAAACCTATGCATATATGGTTAATTAATTTATGACAAGAAGGCAAGAATATCCAGTTGGGAAAGGATGGTCTCTTTAATAAATGGTGTTGGGAAAATTGAACAGCCACATGAAAAGAATGAAACCACACCACTATCTTCCACCATACATGAACATTAACTCAAAATAAATGGAAGACTTGAATGTAACATGTGAAACCATAAAACTCCCAGCAGAAAACAGGCAGTAAGCCACTTGACATTGGTCTTGGCAATGAATTTCTGGATCTGACTCCAAAAGCAAAGACAACAAAAGCAAAAATAAACAAGTGGGACTAATCAAACTAAAAAGCTTTTGCACACCAAAGGAAACCATCAACAAAATGAAAAGATGACCTACTAAATGGGAGAAAATATATCCAATAAGGGGTTAATATCCAAAATATATAAAAAACTTATACAACTCAATAGCAAAAACAAAACAAAACACACACACACACACATACACACAACCCAGCAACTACACACACACACACACAAAAAAACAAGGAACTCAATTAAAAAATGAGCACAGGATCTGAGTAGACATTTTTTTTCCAATGAAGATATATAGATGGCCAACAGACACATGAAAAGATGCTCAGCAGCACTAATCATAAGGGAAATGCAAATCAAAACCACAATGAGATATTTCCTCACACCTGTTAAAATGGCTATTGTCAAAAAGACAAATAACAAGTCTTGGCAAAAACATACAGAAAAGGGGACCCTCATGCACTGTTGGTGGGAATATAAATTACTACAGCTAATATGGAAAACAACATGGAGACTCCTCAAAAAATTAAAAACAGAACTATCATACGATCTAGCACTTCCACTTCTGTGTACTTATCTGAAAAAATGAAAGCACTGATTCAAAAAGATATCTGCACCCTTACTTTCATTACAACATTATTTACAATAACCAAGATATGGGAACAGTTTACATGACCATTGATGAACCAATGGTAAAGACGATATGATACACACACAAACAAACCACAATGGAATACTACTCAGCCATAAAAAGAGTGAAATCTTGCCATTTGCAACAACTTGGGTAGACTTTGAGGGAATTATACAACAAAAGAAAACAAACATTGCTGCTATGAACATTGGATAAAGAAGATGTGGTACATGTATACAATGGAATATTATTCAGCCATCAGAAAGGATGAATACCCACCATTTACATCGACATGGATGCAACTGGAGGGGATTATGCTAAGTGAAGTAAGTCAAACAGAGAAAGATAATTATCATATGGTTTCACTCTTATGTGGAACATAAGCAATAGCACAGAGGACCATGGGGGAAGGGAGGGAAATTTGAAGGGGGAGAAATCAGAGAGGGAGATGAACCATGAGAGAAGGTGGACCCTGGGAAACAAACTGAGGGTTTCAGAGGGGAGGGAGTGGGGGGATGGGGTAACAGGGTGATGGGTATTAAGGAGAGCAAGTATGGTGATGAGCACTGGGTGCTATACACAACTAATGAATTATTGAACACCACATCAAAAACTAATGATGTATTATACAGTGGATAACTAACATAATAATAATAAAAAAGAAAACAAACAAAACAAACATCATAGATCCAGAGAGCAGAATGGCAGTTGCCAGAGAGGAAGAGGGTTGGGGAATGGGAAAAATGGGTGAAGGAGGTCAGGAGGTACAAACTTCCAGTTATAAAATAAGTAAATCACAGGGATATAATGTACAGCATGGTGACTACAATCAAATAATATTGTAGAACACACTTGAAAGTTGCCAAGAGAGGGGGGTGGAGCAAGATGGCGGAGGAGTAGGAGACCTGGATTTCGTCTCCTCTCAGGAATTCAGCTGGATAGGGATCAAACCATTCTGAACACCTACAAACTCAACAGGAGATCGAAGAAAACAAGAGCAACAACTCTCTCATCAGAAAAGTGACCACTTTCTGGAAGGTAGGACCTGCAGAGAAGTGAATCCGAGGCGATATTCGGGAGGATAGACGGCGGGGGAGGGGCCTCCGTCGGCTGCCTCTGGTAAGTGATAGAGCCGCGGAGCACAAAATTGGAAACTTTAAAAGTCTGCTCCGCCGAGGGACGTCACTCTGGTGGCTAAGGAGGGGGTGGAACCCTCCAGGACAGTGTGGTCTCAGGACCCTTGGGGTCACAGAAAGACCGGGGGTGCCTGAGTGTGGCAGAGCTCCCAGCTAACGGAGCATGGAAGCCGGCTGCAGAGGCGGAGCCCAGGCGCGGGCTCTCAGCTCGGGGTTGCCATAAACCATGATTTGCGGCACAGTCAGGCCACTGCTCCTCCAGCAGGGACCCAACAAGCAGCAGATCCGGGGAGACTCACCTTCCTCCCCAGGGAGGAGCCGCATGGAAGTGCACCGCAGGGATCTGCTGGGTTTGGAGATTCCACCCCGGGTCGGGTGCCAGAGATAGAAACGCGCGGTCACAGGCCGGGTGAGCACGGAGTGCGGCTGGAGAGCAGGGAGATGGGAGTGACTGACGGCTTTTCTCTGGGGGCTCACTGAGGAGCGGGGCCCGAGTTCTCACCTCCTCCGGGGCAGAGATTGGGAGGCCGCCATCATCACTCTCCGCCTCCAATGCTGAACGGAAAGCTCGCAGGGAACAAAAGCCCCGGAGAGCAAACCCGAGCAAATTACTTAGCTGGGAGGGGGCAAGGGCGGGGCAATTCCGCCTCCAGCAGAGACATTTGGAAACCATGGCAACAGGCCCCTCCCCAGAAGATCAGCGAGAACAGCCGGCCAAGACCAAGTTTACCGATCAATGAGAACGGCAGAACTCCAGCGCTAGCGGAATACTGCACATGGAATTCATGGCTTTTTTACCATGATTCTTTAGTCTTTCAAAGTTAATTTTTTTTAACTGTCTTTTTTTTCTTTTTTTTTTTTGAATTTTTCTTTTTCCCTTTTTCAACCAACATCTTATCAATCCCTTTTTTAAAAAAATTTTATTTTTCATTTATAGAGTCATATTCTATCCCTTCATAGTAGTTACCTGTATTGTGGCATATATATATAAGTTGTTTTCTCTTTAAAATTTTGAGATAGTTTCTTCTAACAGATTAAAATATACCCTAAATCTCTAGTATATGGTGTTTCCTATTCCCCTGCCTGATCACATTCTCTCCCTTTTTTTTTCTTTTTTCTTTTTTTAAATCCTCTTCTTTCTTTTTTCAAACAACTTCTTATCAATTCCTTTTATAAAATTTTTTAAAATTTCCATCTTTACAGTCATATTCCATCCCTTCATCACATCAACCCTTATTTTTGTACATATATAAGTTTTTCTTTCTTTAAAATTTGGGAGGCACTTTCTCTTAAAAGACCAAAATACACCCCAAATCTAGTGTGTGGCACTGATCTATATACCAGCCTGATCATATTTGATCACATTCTGGTTTTTTGTTGTTGTTGTTGTTTTGTTTTGTTTGTTTTTGTTTTTATCTTTATCTTTTTCTTTTTTTTCTTTTTCTTTTTTCTCTTTCCATTTCTTTTTCCACTGCTTCAGGTCTTTTCTGATTTATTTAGAGTATATTTTCTGGGGACATTTTTACTCTGCTAGCATTTTGTTCTCTCATTAATCTATTCTCCTCTGCACAAAATGACAAGATGGAAAAAAACACCTCAACAAAAAGAACAAGAGGTAGTACCAACTCCCAGGGACCTACTCAATATGGACATTAGTACGATGTCAGATCTAGAGTTCAGAATCATCACTTTAAAGATACTAGCTGGGCTTGAAAAAAATATGGAAGTTATTAGAGAAACCCTTTCTGGAGAAGTAAAAGAACTAAAATCCAACCAAGTAGAAATCAAAAAGGCTATTCATGAGGTGCAATCAAATATGGGGGCGCTAACTGCTAGGATAAATGAGGCAGAAGAGAGAATCTGTAATATAGAAGACAAAATGATGGAAAATAAAGAAACTGAGAAAAAGAGAGATAAACAACTACTGGATCACGAGGGCAGAATTCGAGAGATAAGCGATACCATAAGACGAAACAACATTAGAATAATTGGGATCCCAGAAGAAGAAGAAAGAGAGAGAGGGGCAGAAGGTATAATGGAGCAAATTATAGCAGAGAACTTCCCTAATTTGGGGAAGGAAACAGGCATCAAAATCCAGGTAGCACAGAGAACCCCTCTCAAAATCAATAAAAATAGGTCAACACCCCGACATCTAATAGTAAAACTTAGGAGTCTCATAGACAAAGAGAAAATCCTGAAAGCAGCTCGGGAGAAGAGATATGTAACCTACAAGGGTAGAAACATTAGATTGGCAACAGACCTATCCACAGAGACCTGGCAAGCCAGAAAGGACTGGCAGGATATATTCAGAGCACTAAATGAGAAAAATATGCAGCCAAGAATACTCTATCCAGCTAGGCTGTCATTGAAAATTGAAGGAGAGATAAAAAGCTTCCAGGACAAACAAAAACTAAAGGAATTTGCAAACACAAAACCAGCCCTACAGGAAATCTTGAAAGGGGTCCTCTAAGCAAAGAGAGACCCTAAAAGCAACATAGACCAGAAAGGAACACAGACAATATACAGTAACAGTCACCTTACAGGCAATACAATGGCACTAAATTCCTATCTTTCAATAGTTACCCTGAATGTAAACGGGCTCAATGCCCCAATCAAAAGACACAGGCTATCAGACTGGATTAAAAAACAAGACCCATCGATATGCTGTCTGCAAGAGACTCATTTTAGAACCAGACACCCCCAGATTGAAAGTGAGGGGGTTGAAAACCATTTACCATGCTAATGGACATCAAAAGAAAGCTGGGGTGGCAATCCTTATATCAGACAAATTAGATTTTAAACCAAAGACTGTAGTAAGAGATGAGGAAGGACATTATATCCTACGTAAAGGATCTATCCAACAAGAAGATCTAACAATTGTAAATATCTATGCCCCTAACATGGGAGCAGCCAATTTTATAAGGCAATTAATAACAAAAACAAAGAAACACATTGACAACAATACAATAAAAGTGGGGGACCTTAACACCCCCTCACTGAAATGGACAGATCATCTAAGCAAAAGATCAACAAGGAGGGATGCCTGGGTGGCTCAGTCGGTTAAGCGTCTGCCTTTGGCTCAGGTCATGATCCCAGGGTCCTGGGATCAAGTCCCGCATCGGGCTCCCTGCTCCGCGGGGAGTCTGCTTCTCCCTCTGCCTCTGCCTCTCTCTCTCTATCTCTCATGAATGAATAAATAAAATCTTTAAAAAAAAAAAAGATCAACAAGGAAATAAAGACTTTAAATGACACACTGGACCAAATGGACTTCACAGACATATTCAGAACATTCCACCCCAAAGCAATGGAATACACATTCTTCTCTAGTGCCCATGGAACATTCTCCAGAATAGATCACATCCTGGGTCATAAATCAGGTCTCAACTGGTACCAAAAGATTGGGATCATTCCCTGCGTATTTTCAGACCACAATGCTTTGAAACTAAAACTCAATCACAAGAGGAAAGTCAGAAAGAACTCAAATACATGGAGGCTAAAGAGCATCCTACTGAAGAATGAATGGGTCAACCAGGAAATTAAAGAAGAATTTAAAAAATACATGGAAACCAATGAAAATGAAAACACAACTATTCAAAATCTTTGAGATGCAGCAAAGGCAGTCCTAAGAGGAAAGTATATAGCAATACAAGCCTTTCTCAAGAAACAAGAAAGGTCTCAAGTACACAACCTAACCCTACACCTAAAGGAGCCGGAGAAAGAACAGCAAATAAAGCCTAAACCCAGCAGGAGAAGAGAAATAATAAAGATCAGAGCAGAAATCAATGAAATAGAAACCAAAAGAACAGTAGAACAGATCAATGAAACTAGGAGCTGGTTCTTTGAAAGAATTAACAAGATTGATAAACCCCTGGCCAGACTTATCAAAAAGAGAAATGACCCAAATCAACAAAATTATGAATGAAAGAGGAGAGATCACCACCAACACCAAAGAAATACAAACAATATAAGAACATATTATGAGCAACTCTATGCCAGCAAATTAGATAACCTGGAAGAAATTGATGCATTCCTAGAGATGTATCAACTACCAAAACTGAAACAGGATAAAATAGAAAACCTGAACAGACCCATAACCACTAAGGAAATTGAAGCAGTCATTAAAAATCTCCCAAAAAACAGAAGCCCAGGGCCAGATGGCTTCCCAGGGGAATTCTACCAAATATTTAAGGAAGAATTAATACCTATTCTTCTGAACTGTTCCAAAAAATAGAAATGGAAGGAAAATTTCCAAACTCATTTTATGAGGCCAGCATTACCTTGACCCCAAAACCAGACAAAGACCCCATCAAAAAGGAGAATTACAGACCAATATCCCTTATGAACATGGATGCAAAAATTCTCACCAAAATACTAGCCAATAGGATCCAACAGTACATTAAAAGGATTATTCACCACGACCAAGTGGGATTTATCCCTGGACTGCAAGGCTGGTTCAACATCTGCAAATCAATCAATGTGATACAATACATTAACAAAAGAAAGAACAAGAATCATATGATCCTCTCAACAGATGCAGAAAAAGCTTTTGACAAAGTACAGCATCCTTTCTTGATCAAAACTCTTCAGAGTATAGGGATCGAGGGTACATACTGCAGTATCATAAAAGCCATCTATGAAAAACCTACAGTGAATATTATTCTCAATGGGGAAAAACTGAGAGCTTTCCCCCAAAGGTCAGGAATGCAGCAGGGATGTCCACTCTCACCACTGCTATTCAACATAGTATTGGAAGTCCTAGCCACAGCAATCAGACAACAAAAAGAAATCAAAGGCATCCAAATTGGCAAAGAAGAAGTCAAACTCTCACTCTTTGCAGATGATATGATACTTTATGTGGAAAACCCAAAAGACTCCACCCCAAAACTGCTACAACTCATACAGGAATTCAGTAAAGTGGCAGGATATAAATTCAATGCACAGAAGTCAGTTGCATTCCTATACACCAACAACAAGACAGAAGAAAGAGAAATGAAGGAGTCGATCCCATTTACAATTGCACCCAAAACCATAAGATACGTAGGAATAAATCTAACCAAAGAGACAAAGAATCTGTACTCAGAAAACTATAAAATACTCATGAAAGAAATTGAGGAAGACACAAAGAAATGGAAAAACGTTCCATGCTCATGGATTGGAAGAACAAATATTGTGAAGATGTCAATGCTACCTAGAGCAATCTACACATTCAATGCTATCCCCATCAAAATACCATCCACTTTTTTCAAAGAAATGGAACAAATAATCCTAAAATTTGTATGGAACCAGAAAAGACCCCACATAGCCAGAGGAATATTGAAAAAGAAAAGCAAAGCTGGCGGCATCACAATTCCGGACTTCCAGCTCTATTACAAAGCTGTCATCATCAAGACAGTATGGTACTGGCACAAAAACAGACACATAGATCAATGGAACAGAATAGAGAGCTCAGAAACCCTCAACTCTCTGGTCAACTCATCTTTGACAAAGCAGGAAAGAATGTCCAATTGAACAAAGACAGTCTCTTCAACAAATGGTGTTGGGAAAATTGGACAGCCACATGCAGAAGAATGAAACTGGACCATTTCCTTACACCACACACAAAAATAGACTCCAAATGGTTGAAAGACCTCAATGTGAGACAGGAGTCCATCCAAATCCTAAAGGAGAACACAGGCAGTAACCTCTTTGACCTCAGCCGAAGCAACTTCTTCCTAGAAACATTGCCAAAGGCAAGGGAAGCAAGGGCAAAAATGAACTATTGGGACTTCATCAAGATAAAAAGCTTTTGTAAAGCAAAGGAAACAGTCAACAAAACCAAAAGACAACCGACAGAATGGGAGAAGATATTTGCAAATGACATATTAGATAAAGGGCTAGTATCCAAAATCTATAAAGAACTCATCAAACTCAACACCCAAAGAACAAAGAATCCAATCAAGAAATGGGCAGAAGACATGAACAGACATTTTTCCAAAGAAGACATCCAAATGGCCAACAGACACATGAAAACGTGCTCAATATCGCTCAGCATCAGGGAAATCCAAATCAAAACCTCAATGAGATACCACCTCACACCAGTCAGAATGGCTAAAATTAACAAGTCAGGAAACGACAGATGTTGGCAGGGATGCAGAGAAAGGGGAACCCTCCTACACTGTTGGTGGGAATGCAAGCTGGTGCAGCCACTCTGGAAAACAGTATGGAGGTTCCTCAAAAAGTTGAAAATAGAGCTACCATATGATCCAGCAATGGCACTACTGGGTATTTATCCCAAAGATACAAAAGTAAGGATCCGAAAGGGTACGTGCACCCCAATGTTTATAGCAGCAATGTGCACAATAGCCAAACTGTGGAAAGAGCCAAGATGTCCATCGACAGATGAATGGATAAAGAAGAAGTGGTATATATATACAATGGAATATTATGCAGCCATCAAAAGGAATGAGATCTTGCCATTTGCAATGACGTGGATGGAACTGGAGGGTATTTTGTTGAGTGCAATAAGTCAAACAGAGAAAGACATGTATCATATGATCTCACTGATATGAGGAATTCTTAATTGCAGGAAACAAACTGAGAGTTGCTGGAGTGGGGTGTGGGGTGGGAGGGATGGGGTGACTGAGTGATAGACACTGGGGAGGGTATGTGCTCTGGTAAGCGCTGTGAATTGTGCAAGACTGTTGAATAGCAGATCTGTACCTCTGAAACAAATAATGCAATATATGTTAAGAAAAAAAAAAAGAAGAAGAAGGTAGCAGGAGGGGAAGAATTAAGCGGGGGAAATCAGAGGGGTAGAGAAACCATGAGAGATGACGGACTCTGAAAAACAAACTGAGGGTTCTAGAGGGGAGGGGGTGGGAGGATGGGTTAGCCTGGTGGTGGGTATTGAGGAGGGCACATTCTGCATGGAGCACTGGGTGTTATGCACAAGCAATCATGGAACATTTCATCTAAAACTAATGATGTAATGTATGGGGATTAACATAAGAATAAAAAAAAAAAAAAGAAAGTTGCCAAGAGAGTAAGTCCTAAAAGTTAACTTTGTATGGTAACATATTGTAACTAGATTAATTGTGCTGGTCATTTTACAATGTATACACATATTGAACCATTATGTTATATACCTGAAACCAATATAATGTTCTATGTCAAATATACCTCAATTTAAAAATTATAAAAAAGCATAAGAATTCTACTACTGTAAGGTAACATGTTCCATATGTCAGTTAATTAAAGTTTGTTTATAGTATTGTGCAGATATTTTATAAACCTTGACTTTTTGGTCTCCTTGTTCATTAAGTTATTAAAAAGATGTTTTAAATTTCCCACTCTTCTTATAGGTCTGTCTATTTCATCTTTAATTCTACTAATTTTTTTCATATATTTTGAAACTGCTATTTTGTGTACACTGATTAGAATTGTGATATTTTCTTAATGGACTTTTTTATCTTTAAAAAAAGAAGATACTGAAGAAGTCAGAAGAAAGAAGATTTGGAGAAGAGCAAATCCTTAAAGTTTTCAATATAATAAAAGGAGTATAAATATTCAAGAGAAAATCATTGCAATGTTTGGCAAGTAATATAAAAGAGAAGATACTTCTCATCATGTGTGTTTGTGGTATTGATATGTATGCATAAACCAATTTGAAGGGGAAGTGGGACACACAAACAGGTTACTGTCATTCAAAAAAATATAAGAGCATATACTATGCATACCACAAAGAAATTAAAGGTATGGCTCCTGCCCTGTATGGAATTAGTAGTCTTTCTTTGGTTATGGGGGAGAACGAATTAAAATACAAATAAATATAGGAGGCCAAGGGAGTGGTAATGTTTATCACTGTGGACCAAGGATGCTTGAACGAAGAGATAAGAAATAAACAGAAACTTGGGAGCCTGGGTGGGTCAGTTGGTCAAGCGACTGTCTTTGGCTTAGGTCATGATCCCAGGGACCTGGGATTGAGTCCCACATCAGGCTTCCCCTGTTCTGTGAGGAGCCTGCTTCTCCCTCTCCCTCTGCTGCCACTCCCACTACTTGTGTTCTCTGTCAAATAAATAAATAAAATCTTTTAAAAAAACCAAAAAAGAAATAAACAGAAACTTGAAGAATACACAGAAAATAATTGGTTGTGAGGTATAACTGGGGATGAAGGAAACAGGCTTTGGAAATAGATTGAAAAATGTCTGAATCCCAATCACTATCACTTACTAGGTATATATCCTTGGAAAATCACTTACCTTCTTGCTGTTATGATAAAATGACAAACTATATAGGTTCTCAACAAATAGTACTCTTCTTCTTATTAGGCAGTTATTGTAATTCACTCAAGTGTTTTTTGTTTTTTGTTTTCCCTGAACTGGTCTATGTGTATGAACACAAGCATTTTATATTTAACAAAGAAATTCTAATCATAATGATAGCAAATCAACTACTATTACTATTTATTGAGCACTTACTGTGTACCAGGCAATATGTTTAATACTACTATTTCAGTGACTCCTCACCATAACCTTATGAAGTGGGTAGTATTATTCCCATTTCATAGATGAGGAAACTGGAACTCAGAATAGTAAAATGATTTCACCCAGGCTACATAGCAACTAATGACTCTGAATCAAGCATGCAACCAGGCCTGGCTTACTCCAAAGCCAATGACTGTTAAGCCACTGTGTATTATTTTATCCATAAATATTCCTACTGAATTGGTTTTGGATCAGGTAACCAAAACATCAGGTTTGACAGAAAAGTTCTAGCTGCTGCTTTGTGATTCAGACGTGATTAATCCTGCTATTTTCAACCCTCTTTCAAAAAGTGTCTCTGCCCTTGCCTTTAAAAATTCTCTTCCTTTTCTGTGGCAGAGGGCATGTGGATCTGCCTCACTAGCTGGGCTGGAACAATAAACAAAAGTTGAGCCTGTGTCCATTTGTACCCATTTCTACTTTGCACTTTGGATAAATCTGTTTACTTTCATCTCAGAAAGCAGAGTGACATCACTTGCTTTATTTTAGCTGCTGGAAAGGATGAAAGCTCTCCCAGCAAAAATATGCCTTTGAGCTAGTGAAAATGATTGATATAGGGTATCAATCTTCATTCTTCTGAGACAAATCTATCATTGAAACAGAGTGGGGGGAGAGACAGAAGAAAACAAGAGGGAAGGAAGGAAGGGAGAGAGGGAGGAAGGAGGAGAAAGAAGGGAGGGAAGGGAAGGAGGGAGGGAGAGAGCTGTCCTTTTGGTAAGCACAGGTAAGGTCTCTTTCAAAAGTGAAAGCTATTTTATAAATACAATACATGAGAGAGTTCAATAAAAGCAGGTACTAAATATATCACTCAAACTTCTGTGTTCCCTCCAAAATTTAGGAGTTCTAGAGTTCTAGTCCAAATTAAATTTTGTGGATTTTAAAACCAAACTCAACATTTTTAAATACATTTTATAATTCATTAATATGTTTTGGAAGTCTTTTAAATGCATATTCTGATAGTGGGTGTAAATCTGTATTAGGGGAATTTTTTGAGGAGAAAATGTTGAGATTGCTCTCCAATCAGGTATGCCCTCATGGTTTATATTCCAAGTTACAATGGGCTTTTAGGGATTTAAACATTCACCAAATACTCAGATGCTACATTTCATAGTTTACTGCACCTGCTAAAACTGACATTTGGTTGAAAATAACTTGTGCACATAGGGCAATGCTTTACTTTTCTCAACTCCCCAATTCTCTCTGCTCTATCAGGAAGCTACAAGCAAATTCAGAGGGAATAATCCACTAGCAACACATGCCAAGGATTGGAGGGAAGTGGGAATTTGATCTCTAAAGAGTGAGATGCTGGTGACTAAAATGACTCAAAAAATATCTTCCCTGCCAAATCTCCTGCCAATGTGACCAGTAAGAAAAAGATAAGTCCCAAAGGATAATGGAGAGTTGGGTCTTTTCTAACTATTCAGTACTTATTTGTCTACCAACACAGCAAGCTATACAGGGTACCTCATTTCACACACACACACACGCACACACACACACACACACACCACAGAAGGTAGGAAAATCTAAATTGCTACTGTCCACATTGGGTTTATTCATTTTTTGAGTGACTGCTACGTGCCAGTCATTTTAGGTTGTTTAAACAGTTATTTCAGTGTTTCATCAAATATGAGAATTTTCTTAGGAGTTTAACATGTATCTGACTTGTTTAGAATCCTTTAGTGGCTTAGCGCTATATATTACTTCAAAACAAATTGTGACAAAATTATGCCAAAAGTGTTTGGCTTAAAACAACCACCATCATATCATATCTCATGATATTGTGGAATAGAAACTCAGGGAGGACTATGTTAGGTGATTCCTTTGCTCCAAGTAAGTGTTATCAGTAAGGTTATTCACTAGTGTTAATCACCACTTTTATCTCTACTACGCTAACCAAGCCATCGTCATCTCTCCCCTGGATTACTGGAGTTGTTTCCTAACAGCTCTCCATGTTTCTGCCTTTGCCTACAGTTTACCTATCATTTTATTCCATCTTCAAACAATCTTCTTTCCCATATAACAACAAATCAGTTAGCAGTAGAACCGTAGCCAAATCTACTTTTCCATTTGGCTAGGCCCACTAGGAAATTAGGAGTTTAGTAAGGGAATATTCACATTGTATTCAAATATCCCAAAGATACCTACCTAATATTTCATTGCCAGAGGCAATTTTATTCTTATAAATTAGTGCAACTGAATGACCTTTACCTTGTTAAATACTTGATATGAGTGTTTTATTGTTGTTGCTTGTATCTTTAGCAACAAAACTTTATTAGCTAATAAAATCTTATACAGGACTCCAATGCAGTTGAACCTTGAACAACATAGGGTTTAGAGGCATCAACCCCTCATGCAGTCAAAAATCTGTGTAAATCCCAAAATACTAGCCAATAGGATCCAACAGTACATTAAAAGGATTATTCACCACGACCAACTGGGATTTATCCCTGGGCTGCAAAGTTGGTTCAACACCCGCAAATTGATCAACATGATACAATACATTAACAAAGAAATAAGAAGAATCAGATGATCCTCTCAATAGATGCAGAAAAAGCATTTGACAAAGTACAGCATCCTTTCTTGATCAAAACTCTCCAGAGTATAGGGATAGAGGGTACATACCTCCATATCATAAAAGCCATCTATGAAAAACCTACAGCGAATATCATTCTCAATGGGGAAAAACTGAGAGCTTTCCCCCTAAGGTCAGGCATGCGGCAGGGATGTCCACTATCACCACTGCTATTTGACATAGTACTATAAGTCCTAGCCACAGCAATCAGACAACAAAAAGAAATAAAAGGCATCCAAATCAGCAAAGAAGAAGTCAAACTCGGGGCACCTGGGTGGCTCAGTCGTTAAACGTCTGCCTTCAGTTCAGGTCGTGATCCCAAGGTCCTGGGCTCAAGCCCCGCGTCAGGCTCCCTGCTCTGCAGGAAGCCTGCTTCTCACTCTCCCACTCCCCCTGCTTGTGTTCCCTCTCTCGCTGTCTCTCTCTCTCTGTCAAATAAAATCTTTAAAAAAAAAAGAAGTCAAACTCTCACTCTTTGCAGATGATATGATACTTTATGTGGAAAACCCAAAAGACTCCACCCCAAAACTGCTACAACTCATACAGGAATTCAGTAAAGTGGCAGGATATAAAATCAATGCACAGAAATCAGTGGCATTCCTATACACTAACAACAAGACAGAAGAAAGAGAAATTAAGGAGTCGATCCCATTTACAATTGTACCCAAAACCATAAGATACCTAGGAATAAATCTAACCCAAGAAGCAAAGAATCTGTACTCAGAAAACTATAAAATACTCATAAAAGAAATTGAGGAAGACACAAAGAAATGGAAAAATGTTCCATGCTCATAGATTGGAAGAACAAATATTGTGAAGATGTCAATGCTACCTAGAGCAATCTACACATTCAATGCAATCCCTATCAAAATACCATCAACTTTTTTCAAAGTAATGGAACAAAGAATCCTAAAATTTGTATGGAACCAGAAAAGACCCCGCAAAGCCAGAGGAATGTTGAAAAAGAAAAGCAAAGCTGGTGGCATCACAATTCCAGACTTCAAGTTCTATTACAAAGCTGTAATCATCAAGACACTATGGTACTGGCACAAAAACAGACACATTGATCAATGGAAAGAGAGCCCAGAAATGGACCCTCAACTCTCTGGTCAACTCATCTTTGACAAAGCAGGAAAGAATGTCCAATTGAACAAAGACAGTCTCTTCAACAAATGGTGTTGGGAAAATTGGACAGCCACATGCAGAAGAATGAAACTGGACCATTTCCTTACACCACACACAAAAATAGACTCCAAATGGTTGAAAGACCTCAATGTGAGACAGGAGTCCATCCAAATCCTAAAGGAGAACACAGGCAGCAACCCCTTCGACCTCAGCTGCAGCAACTTCTTCCTAGAAACATTGCCAAAGGCAAGGGAAGCAAGGGCAAAAATGAACTATTGGGACTTCATCAAGATCAAAAGCTTTTGCACAGCAAAGGAAACAGACAACAAACCAAAAGACAACCGACAGAATGGGAGAAGATATTTACAAATGACATATTAGATAAAGGGCTAGTATCCAAAATCTATAAAGAACTTATCAAACTCAACACCCAAGGAACAAAGAATCCAATCAAGAAATGGGCAGAAGACATGAACAGACATTTTTCCAAAGAAGACATCCAAATGGCCAACAGACACATGAAAAAGTGCTCAACATCGCTCAGCATCAGGGAAATCCAAATCAAAACCTCAATGAGATACCACCTCCCACCAGTCAGAATGGCTAAAATTAACAAGTCAGGAAATGACAGATGTTGGCGGGGATGCGGAGAAAGGGGAACCCTCCTACACTGTTGGTGGGAATGCAAGCTGGTGCAGCCACTCTGGAAAACAGTATGGAGGTTCCTCAAAAAGTTGAAAATAGAGCTACCATACAATCCAGCAATGGCACTACTGGGTATTTACCCCAAAGATACAAATGTAGTGATCCGAAGGGGCACGTACATGCCAATGTTTATAGCAGCAATGTCCACAATAGCCAAACTATGGAAAGAGCCAAGATGTCCATCGACAGATGAATGGATAAAGAAGAAGTGGTATATATATACAATGGAATATTATGCAGCCATCAAAAGGAATGAGATCTTGCCATTTGCAATGACGTGGATGGAACTGGAGGGTATTATGCTGAGCGAAATAAGTCAAAAAGAGAAAGACATGTATCATATGATCTCACTGATATGAGGAATTCTTAATCTCAGGAAATAAACTGAGGGTTGCTGGAGTAGGGAGTTGGGTGGGAGGGATGGGGTGACTGAGTGATAGACACTGGGGAGGGTATGTGCTCTGGTGAGCGCTGTGAATTGTGCAAGACTGTTGAATCTCAGATCTATACCTCTGAAACAAATAATGCAATATATGTTAAGGAAAAAAAAAAGAAGAAGATAGCAAGAGGGGAAGAATCAAGGGGGGCAAATCGGAGGGGGAGATGAACCATGAGAGATGATGGACTCTGAAAAACAAACTGAGGGTTCTAGAGGGGAGGGGGGTGGGAGGATGGGTTAGCCTGGTGATGGGTATTAAAGAGGGCACATTCTGCATGGAGCACTGGGTGTTATACATAAACAATGAATCATGGAACACTACATCTAAAACTAATGATGTAATGTATGGTGATTAACATAACAATAAAAAATCTGTGTAAATCTTTTACTCTCCAAATCTTAACTACTCATATCCTAGAGTTGACCAAAAGGCTTACCAATAACATAAACAGTCGATTAACATATATTTGTATGTTTTCTGTATTATATACGGTATTCTTATAATAAAGTAAGCTAGACCAAAGAAAATCATAAGAGAAAATACATTTACAGCACTGTACTATAGTTATCAAAAAAAAATCCATGTATAAGTGGACCCATGCAATTCAAACCCATGCTGTTCAAGAGTTGACTGTATATTAAACATATAAAAGTAGAGTATTCTTTTTAAAGATTTATTTATTTTTTTTAAAAAATAAAGATTTATTTATTTTTTGAGAGAGAGTTGGGGAGGAGAGGGAGAAAATATTCAAGCAGACTCCCCGCTGATCATGGAGCCCAATGTGGGCTCGACCTCACAACCCATGAAATCATGATCTGAAATGAAACCAAGAGTTGGACACTTAACCCACTGAGCCACTGAAGTGTCCCAGTAGAGCATATTTGTTTTTTAAAAAAGTGAAGGAAGAACTGTTTATAGTATCATGTCCTTGGCTACCAATTCACCCTTCTGAGCCTCTGAAGCATCTACATAGAATGTAGATTTGAGAACACCTTTTATGGAAAACTTAGGCTATTCAGTGTGGCCCACCCACCAGCTGCATCTATATCATCTAGAAACTTGCTAGATGCATATGCTAAATGCAGAACCTCAGGTCCCATCCCAGAATGAATTTAAATCTGAATTTGATTTATTTTTTTAAGATTTTATTTATTTATTTGAGAGAGAGAGAGCATGAGCAGGAGGGGCAGATGGAGAGGGACAAACAGGTTCCCCGCTGAGCAAGGAGTCTGATACGGAGCTCGATCCCAGGACCCTGGGATCATGATCTGAGCTGAAGGCAGATGCTTAACTGACTGAGTCACCCAGGTGCCCCTAAATCTGCATTTTAATAAGATTCTCTCAGGTGATTCATTAAGTGCATTCAAGTTCACAAAGCATTGCTTTCTAGACTCTATCTGAAGAAGTCTTCTAGTTAAGATTTAAATATGGTTGTAAATACAAGGTGAAACTCAAGAAACAGCACAGAAAAATATATATCCAGACACCTAACCAAATGCTTTATGTTCCTTCTGTGTGTTTTGCTACATGGTAAACAGAGCCTATGTCTGGATTCATCTTTATATATAGATAGGCTAGGCTGTTACCTCTATGGGGTGAATTGATGGGTACTGGAAAGATGTCCCTGACCTTAAGTTTCTCTCTTACTAGCTCTACTGCAATGACTAGAAAGCCCACTTGACTCATTCCCTTGAATGAAGGATAGTGTAAATGTAGTTTTTGGAAAGTTTATTAAATAAGAAGCAGACCCTAGAGTGATGAGTCACATAGGCAAGATGTGAAAATGGACATAGTATAGCCAAGTGAAATGTTCCTGGATGTCCATGAAGGCACTAGGAAAAGCAAAGTAAGAGAAAGAGGAACACAGCACTCAAAGCATACCTGATCTACTTAACCAATGTGCCTGCAACAGTTTCTACCTGTGTCTTGAACTCATATCTTAATTCACTGCAACTTACAAAATAAAGAAGGAATCAAAACAATCCATGTCTAGTGATAGCATGGCTAATGATAATAAGTGATAGTAAGACTAGTAAAGTCAGTTCTCCTTATTCCTACCCAGAGAAAAAGTGGTTTTGCTTCCACTCATCTTTTTCAGTGCACCCATCATCTTTATTAGATACTTCTTTCTTCTTTTCTAAGAAAATGGTGCTGCATTTCACCATTAAGTGATTCCAACATGGCACTACAAGGAGACTTAATAAAGTAATGTGGTGCCAAGGCCCATATGCATTTTTTCTATCATGCCTGTAACTAACGCTTACTGGACTCAAAGCCTTAGGGCTCCATTGTCAGAGGGGAATTTTAAACTGAGAAATTTATCCAAATAATTCAAGCCAAAATAGGCTTTTACCTGATAGGTCCAGGAAATGGAAGCAATTGAAATGTATTGACTTGGATAGTTCAGATAATTAACTCAGTTTATCACCTTCATTTTGCTAGTGTAGACCTAGTCTGATTAATCCAATGGCTGTAAAATGACAGTTTATCCAGAGTAAGCCTATAATCTTTGAACAAGCTGTTGTAGTATTTATATCAAAGTGCCTCAGTGTACACAGGACAGGATGATTTAAGTGGACATATTCTTGACGTCATTGTCCAGATATTCCAGAGATGCCTATTTAAATGTTTTACTGGCAGGGATAATTTTATTCCTATAGATTGGTCCAATCGAGTGACCTTCACCTTGAGAAATACTTGAGATCATAGGTCTTGTAATTCAAGGCAGACTTTAAAAAGAGGCAAATGTTTCTTAGCCTAATAATGGCAGACTGTTACTGTTTTTATTTTTTTGTGTTTTTATTTATTTTATTTTTTAGGAGCCAGGGAAAAGCCCTACTGCTAGGAAAAAAATATTTTTAAGTATGATAGATTAAATTGTCTCTAACACTTAATTCTTAGGGCATTTATTGAGGAAATAAGCCCAAGCTCTCTCTGCTGGGAGGACTGAACTTCAATCACAGATTTGACTAGACGAGAGGCAGTCGCTCCCACCCTCTGAAGCAGAGGAAAAATTCATTTATCATTTGGCAAAAACCTAAAACTTTCAGGTTGTCAAAATACAATAAGACAGTGTAAAATAAAAATGTGCCCTCCCATGAAGAAAGTAGGGTTTTTGGAGGGAGAGGGACAGGACACAAATCTAGGGGAATTGAAGGTGTGGTCTGTGTGGAATGGAAGAGGATGTGAGTAGGAAGATTCTCATCTTCAAAGGCCCAAACCTAGATAGACTCCCCCTTGTTTGACACAAGGAACTACTAGGTTAGAGCTCCATCCTCTGTTTCTCCAAACTATACTATTGTTCTAAGAGCTACTTTATTCTTAATTAAGAAACACTGCCTATTTTATTTATAGCCCAACACATTTGGTCTGGGGAAGACTGATGGAGCAAGAAGTCCTCAGGGAAGGATGTAACCACTGAGCAATAATCTTGTAGGAGCACTTCAGTGAGGGCTGAGGTAGCATCAAATCCCACGTAGATTATTGCACATGGTCACCAATGGTAATTAACATCTATGCATAGGTCCATGAGCCCGCAATGGAGTACCTCCATCCGCAGGCATGAAAGAGAGTAAGACTAAACTTCCCATTAGCAAGAAATACCCCCCAAAATAGAAAAAGAGGGGTTCTGCTCCTCATGGATATTCTATATATAATGCAAAAATTACCAAGCTCTATTTACATAGGAGGTTAAGAGGAAGTTTGCTGTGACAGAAGGAGTAGTGACTTAGATGTCAGGAGAGCTGCACTTCAGTTACTAATTAACTTTGTGACCTTTGGAAAGTCACCTCTCCTGGGCTTCAGTATCCTCATCTTTAACATGAAGTCCCAAAGATAATGATAATGATGATGATGATGATAGTAATAATAATAAACATTTATTGAACCTTTGTTATATGCAAACATCATTTGTTCTAATTGTTTTATAAGCATTAATTATTTTCATTTGGACAATTCCATGACAAGGCACTATTTATGATCTGTTCTGTAGAGATGAGAGGATAAGTGATTTACTTAAAATGTTACTTAGCTAAAAGGTACTGGAGCTGAGGTTTTTTGTTTTTTGTTTTTTTTAAAGATTTTATTTATGTATTTGAGACAGAGAGAATGAGAGAGAGAGAGCACATGAGAGGGGGGAGGGTCAGAGGCAGAAGCAGGCTCCCCGCCGAGCAGGGAGCCCGATGCGGGACTCGATCCCGGGACTCCAGGATCATGACCTGAGCCAAAGGCAGTCACTTAACCAACTGAGCCACCCAGGCGCCCTGGAGCTGAGGTTTAAAGACAGATGTCTATAATGCCAAAGTCTATTGATGTTATAGACTAAGATGATGTTCTCTGTTTTATCTTGGTCTAAGAATGATGCTTCCTTATCTCCTTACCCTACCCTTCTAGATCTTTTCTTCAAACCCATCATTGTTTATGGTCTGACGGGTTTGAAGAGAAGGTTTAATAACCCATCATTATTTACAGTCTCATGTCAGAGCTTCTTTTTCCAAAGCCATACATGTTACAAGGGGCAGACCCAGGACTCAAATCAGGACATTCTGACCCCTAGACCAGTGCTATTTAGTCTATCTACTGTACTTTCTGAGCAGGTTAAGCCTCAGAGTTCCCTTTTGATCAAGTCAATGACATAATTTATGTAATCATGGAAAGAATTATAGGTAAGCCTTAAAGAGATCTTATTGTAAGTCTGACACTATTCTGTTTTACAAGTATTAACTCACTTAATCTTCACTAAAATCTCATAAGGTAGATACTATTATACCAATTTTATTAATGTGGAAACTAAGGCACAGACAGGTTAAGTAAACTGGCCGAAGTCACACAGTTTACAGTAGAGTTAATATTTGAACTAAGGCAATCTAGCTCCACAGTTGTCTGATCCTAATCACTAAATTAAACTGCCTACAAGCCAAATATCAAATTAGGGATTATTTCTTTTGACTTGAATACCTGCTTTACATAGCTCAGCATCCTGGGAATATACAGATTCACCCAAAAGAAATACCCTACATAACTGTCAACAAAACCGGAGTGTTCAACTTCTGTACCGGACAATAGGATAACCAATTAAAATCACTGACTTTTCTAGATAAGATGAAGAAAGGCTAATCCTAACCCTGATACTTTAGAATGGAACTTGGCATCTCTTTTCCAAGGGACCTCTCTATCTATTGTCAGGGATCACAAACTGTGCCAGAGAATTACAAAACTGACCGTGACTGTGCCCTGGGAATAGAGTTCACAATGACTGCTCACAAGGCCTAATACTTACTATCTCATATCTTATAGAAAAAGTTTGCTAACCCCTAATCTATTCTCTTGAGAGGAGTTTTTCAGAAGTAATTGCTTCAAGATCCATTACTGACAGGAGTCTATATAAATTTGTTTTTGGCCAATCAGAAACTTTCCATTAAAAGAGATATTGTACCTGCTATTACTGAGCTGAAGAACAAAATCAAGCATGGTAAATAATGTACCAAGATCCTCTCTCCCAATCTGAAGGAGTAGGCAGTAGGTAGCTTTAAACACTTTTTCATTTTCTTCTAATTGCAGCAGAGCCTGGATCATTTTAGAATTGACTCACAAGTAAGTATTACCGGTTTCAGAGAGGACCACCACCCCAAAACTTCTCTGAGAACTTATAATCTGTGGTATTATTAAACACTGAAACTTTCTGCCTACCTACTTCTTATCTGGCCTCAACATCACTGACTAAAGCTTGCATACACCACAAAGCACTACTCCCTAAAAAGGTAAAAATAAGCAAAAGTTCATAAGCACTAGGGTTTGCCAGAGTGGGGAACTAGAGAGAATAAAAATTCCTCCCTCTTTGGAGTGGATATGTCCCAAAACTTGCTTGCAATGCACAATTCTATATATAGGATTTCAATTTTTTCATTGATTTTCACTGTAAAATTGATAATGTGCCTCTTTGGAAAACAATTTAGATCCAGGCATAATCAAATTACTCTTTTCTTTTTTTTCTTTTTTAAATTTAATTTTATTTTATTATGTTATGTTAATCACCATACATTACATCATTAGTTTTTGATGTAGTGTTCCATGATTCATTGTTTGTGTATAACACCCAGTGTTCCATTCAGTATGTGCCCTCTTTAATACCTATCACCAGGCAAATTACTCTTTTAAAAAGCAACACACTATTTGCAAATGACAAAACTGATAAAGGGTTAGTATCCAAAATATATAAAGAACTTATACAACTCAACAGCCAAAAACCAAATAATCCAATTAAAAAATGGGCAGAAGACACGAATTGACACTTCTCCAAAGAAGACATCCAGATGGCCAAGAGACACATGAAAAGATGTTCATCATTATTTACCATCAGGGAAATGCAAATCAAAACTACAATGAGATATCACTTCACACCTTTACAATGGCTAAAATCAACAACACAAGGAACAACAGGTGTTGGCAAGGATGTGGAGAAAAGGAAACACTCATGCACTGTTGGTGGGAATGCAAACTAGAGCAGCCACTCTAGAAAACAGTATGGAGGTTCCTCAAAAAGTTAAAAATAGAACTACCTTACAATCCAGCAATCAAACTGCTGGGCATTTACCCAGAGAATACAAAAACACTAATTCAAAGGGGTACATGCAACCCTATGTTTATAGCAACATTATTTACAATAGCCAAATTATGGAAGAAGCCCAAGTGTCCACCAATTGATGAAGGGACTAAATTATTCATCAACAGATGAATGGATAAAGGAGATGTGGTCCATATATACAATGGAATATTACTCAGCCATCAGAAAGGATGAATACCCAACATTTACATCAACATGGATGGAACTGGAGGGGGTTATGCTAAGTGAAATAAGTCAAGCAGAGAAAGTCAATTATCATATGGTTTCACTCATATGAGGAATATAAGAAAGTTCAGAGGATCATAGGGGAAGGGAAGGAAAATGGAATGGGAAGAAATCAGAGAGGGAGACAAACCATGAGAAACTCTTAACTATGGGAAAGAAACTAAGAAACTAAGGGTTGGTGGAGGGGAGGTGGCTGGAGGGATGGGGTAACTGGGTGACAGGCATTAAGGAGGGCATGTGATGTGATGAGCACTGGGTGTTACATGCAACTGATGAATTATTAAACTCTACATCTGAAACTAATGATGCTATATGTTGGCTAATTTAATTTAAATTTAAAAAAAGGACAGACTGAAAATTTCCTCAGTTTTGAGCATACTTCTGAACAACCTTCACAGCAAAATACACAGCACTTTTGCACTTCCTTTTTATCAGGGAAAGCTTGATAGAAACTTCTAGAATTTAGGATTGATCAAGGTAATCTGAGGTGAAGAAAAGAGAAAACACTAAATGCTCTAAAGAAGCAAGGATTCCAATTTTGGCCTCAAGAGCACAATAGCAGTAAATGAGGTAATTATATAGTTATTTCTGAAACACATGGAATAAAGCCTTCAGATAGATTTTAGTTCCCTGAGGTAGAAAATTTGGAAAACCATAAACTTTGGCATATTGGCTTTCTATATAAAATTGTAGCCCTTTACATTTCAAAGAAATTATGTCTGAAAAGCACCTGATCGTGAGGCACTTTAGGATAAGGTCAAGAATTTGAAGCCAGACTGCCTGATTTTATATCGCAGCTCTTCCAACTTGCTATCTATGTGATCTCTTGGCAACTTACAAAACATATTTGTGTTTAAGTCTCCTCACCTGTAGAATGGTGATTATAATAACCACCACTTCACAGGGCAGATATAAGGATTAAATGCAATATAAGGATTACATGCAAAACATGTTACAGTATTAGGCATATCATAGGCACTGTATCAGTGGTAGCTGCTGTCGCTGCTACAGCTACTACCTCCTCCTCTTCCTCTTCCTCTTCATCATGATCATCACCATCAATCTAAAATTCCTGGAACATTTATGTCTTAGCATGAACTGTGGGTCCTTTTCCTAGTACACATTTTTAATATGGTATACCCTGGTTTGAATTTGCTAGGAAACACAAGATGCTCCAGAGCACACCTAAGCTCCAAGGGATTTATTTCTTAGAGACAATAGTCACTCCATTTCATATTCACACAAGTAGTCTTAGAAGAAGTATTGGAGTCGTATACCTCTGAATTTAAAAAAAAAAAAATCTGTCCCCAAATAATCCTATGGAAGACTAGTCTGTTAGGTAGGCAGTTAACTTTCAGGAGCTCTCATATGTGTCCTCTAGGCATGGTCACCAGTCTGCATAGCATCCTATTGCTACTAAATGCCCTGCAATGACCAATTTGTCTCAGTGTTTCAGTTTGGTTATTGATACAAAAGGAAGAAGTCAGTTGAAAAAGTAAATCCCATTACATTTTGTTTTCCTGCAAGTGAGATATAATCTTGGATTTAACTGTTTAAAATGTAGTAGGTTGCTGATTTTCTTCAAAGAGATTTATAGTTGACTCATTCTTCTTCCAAGTGCCAAGAATTTAAGTACCGAGGATACAGCAATGAACAAACTAGATATGGTTTGCAGTTATGCTATTATTTCATTTTTATTTATTCATTCAAGAAATGTTTATTCTACTCCTTCTAGGTATGCATTGGAGATGCAAGTGCCACAAATAAGCAATATGCAAAAGCCAAACAAATCATTAGCCCTATCATATGGGGTGTTACAACTTACTTTTAATATTTTTGCTAAATAGCAAAACTGATGCCTTTGAGATCATGTGACTTATTCTTATGATACTGTATAACTACATAATACATCAATAATGGGGCTGGGTTTAGAATACTGACCTCCTAACATCAGATTCCAAGCACTCCTGGCTCAGACTAAATTCAAATTCAAAATTCAGAATCTCACTTCTAATATTTGAGGGTGACATTCTATCAAACCCATTTTTTCATCCTGGAATAAATTTAGATAGTCTACCTCTAGCAAAAATTAATTTACTGTATTAGACAATTTGTTGTTTTTTAAATTTAGATTAGGCTGCAAGGAATTTTTCTCTATTCTATTATTAATGAAGCACACTTTAGCTCATTTACTCTTTAAAAAAATGAGTAATTATGTTATTATAGCATGTCTTTCTTTGTTTCTCAACAGTTATAGTGAGTGTTTTGACACTCAGGAAGTCATGCATTAAAGTAGTTGTTATGAGATAAAAAATATTTAAAACTTGAAATTGAAAGGAACAAATAGTTGATCAGTGTAACAATGGTATCCAGTATTATAAATTGCATAATATACAAACAAGTAATAGTTTTGGTAACTGAATTTTAGTAGTTGGTAACCTCCCAACTGGTTTCCCAGTGTTCCCATGTATTTCAGATTCCAGTCTATTCTGCACACCACTGCAAGATTATTCGCTAAAATGCCACTCTATTTCCTCATCTCAAATAACTCTGGTGGCTTCCCAGTGCCTAAAAAGACTAAATAAAAACTCCTGAGTGGGAATTCAAGATCTTCCATGATTTGACTCTATTTTTCTATTAGTCTGCAACAAAGAACTAAGCCACTCAGTATTGCTTTTGTTGTTGTGCTTTGTTTTGTTTTTTCTGAGTTAATGTCTTTGATAACTGAATATGGACAAAGAGGCAGGAAGAGGCATGGTCTTCTTCTAACCACCTCTTCCCTGATTTGGAGATGTGTATGTATATAAAATGCATGGTTTACCACTTACTACATGATCTAGTGACAGAAATGCAGACTCTCAAAGACTTCAGTTTGGGGTTTATTATGCAAAAGTCAAGTAACAGTCAACAAAATAAACTAGGCTAGCTGTGAGATCTTTTCCTTAGAGCTTCCTATATCCATGTCAAGAACTGGGCAACTTTCCATTAAGTTTAAATAGGTTTTTCAGGTGGCCAGTTTGATATCTACGCACACCACAAATTTTACAATATATAGTAACCAATCCTGTATGTCACAGAGGAAAAGAAAAGAGCATAAAAGTCACTTTATGCTCTTAGAGAATTTCTGAAAAAGTTCACCTTAGACAACAGGGTGAGCCATAAATTATATGTCTGTTTTCTTTGAAATCTAGGTTTCCATCATTCTATTCTCCACATAATCTAAATCAAAATAAATATTTACTGGGACGCTTGGGTGGCTCAGTCAGTTAAGCGTTTGCCTTCAGCTCAGGTCATGATCGAGTCCTGGGATTGAGTCCTGCGTCGGGCTTCTTGCTCAGGGGGAGCCTGCTTCTCCCTCTCTGTCTGCCTGCTGCTCACCCTATTTGTGCTCCTCTCTCCCTCTCTCTCACACACACACAGTAGAAATCATAGACAATAATACAATTCAGTTTAACTCCTACTGCATAGAAGAAATTAATTAATTAAAAAATATATATTTACAAGATTCAATCCCCCCACACTGATCATATTTTGCAAGGACTTTAATTTAATTACATCACTTTAATAGGTGGTCAGAAAATAACAATAAAAATGCCATCACAGTATTTCAAATGGACCAGGAGTATTTTTTCCTCAGTAGCAGGATTGCATGTAAATTATAGTTAGCATTGTACTTTAATAAAAAGTGAGCTACTGTAAACTGGGGAAGTAAGTAGACTAAGAAAAATATCACCACTCATTGATTACCTTTTTGTGTAGGGACATTTGTGACAGATGTGATTTTATTCCACAATATTTGGATTTAAAGAATGTCTTACTTTATTACATTTCCCAATGGTGCAACCTGCCCCCACTGTCCACCAACTTGGATTTTAGTCATTTTGAAAACATCTCCCCTAACCTTCACAAGATTATACCAGAATCCCAGGCTTAAGTGGTGACTCAAAATTGAGGGAATTCCATAGTACATAATAGTTATCATCTTTTAAATTCTCTTTTAGGCAACACAAATCCACTAGAGACCCTCCAAATTAATTTAGTTATTCTGTTCTGATGGGATTCAGAGTGTCTTTTATAATAATATGCCTAACTGACCAAAGATTCACTCCCAAAGAGCCTCACCATTGTTCTTAAGTCCATGATACATATGGTCATGCCTCCATAGTCATTCTGCAGTAATTCCCCATCTGGAGCCCTATAAGCAATGGGATTCCTTTTCCCCTGCTTCTCAAAATCTTAAAATCCTTGACTATCAGACTTAGGAAAGCTGTACCCAAAAGCTCCACTCTCCAGGTGACTGTATTCCACCTTTTCCATATCTTGAAATTTCTCCTCCTCTTAAACAATCCTTCCAGGAAACTGTTTTGAAAATTAAAAGATCTAGATGATGGTCACCTTCTGCGTTTCTGGAAACTACCACTTTCCGTGACTCAAAGTTTAATAGTCCTCCACTCTCACTTCGGCTATGGCAAAGAAACTAAAAGTTTTGGCTATTTTTTCAGCATGGGAAAGGAAAAAAATGTCCACTCCAGTGATAATAATATAGAAATCAGTATCACAATAAATATTCCTGTCACATATAAGTCAGTAGAAATCATAGACAATAATACAATTCAGTTTAACTCCTATTGCATAGAAGAAAAAATTGCAAGTGTATGAATTATGGTTTAGTTTATGCTTCTATTCCCAAAGCCGTTTTTATTGTTGGTGGTGGTTGTTTAAGTATCAAAGATCTTGACTTGATTGGAATCATCATTATAAAAATGTGGTTGCTTTGCTACAAATAGATTTGAATTTTATATCAAAGGGGGAACGTTGGGCAAACACATGTATTTGCTAACACCTGATAAAGTCTGAAAGCATTAGTTGCACAAATATATAATTAGTTTTAGGAACAGAAGTGTAATCAGGAGCTTTTTATTTGCTGTAGGTTTCTTACATGCACCAGTGCTTGATCTTGAAAGCTTAAAAAACTGTGTACATACATGCATACTTATGCATGGACTAGGGTCAGTGAATAGGGAGGAATATTCATATGAAAGTCAGATTTGAAAAACAAAGTACTAAATATCTCAGTGTCCCATACTCATTAATTAAAAACCTTCAAAAATTTAAGTTATATCCCTTTAAAGTTTTCAACCATGAAGGCAGCTCTTTTAACAAAATTTCTCATACACAATAGTCTTTTCAGTTAAATTATGTCAACACCACTAGCACACAAATTATGACCCTCAGGCAAGGTTTAAAGCAAAGCAACTTTGCAATTGAAAGTCCATCTCACTGACGTGTCATATTGCCTGCTTGAGCATTTAGGGTAGCACATTTTGCTTAGCGCTACCCAACTGTCTTGGAAACTAATAGATCCATAATTGTATTTGAGGCGATAAAATGTGAGCCCTTAAAAATCAAATGTCCTAAAAGGTGAGGTGAACAGGCCAAACCAGAAATGCAAACAAGACCTATGCAGTCTCCTCTCACCTGGGAAGATTTTAAGCCTGGACTGTTGAGCTCTGCAAGTTTCTTGTACATTTTAGCAAGGCAAAACAATGCAGCATGAAGTCTCCCAAGTTCAAAAAAAGCTCTGAAACCAGGCAGCCCATTGCAGGATATCTCAAGATGGAAAGATGAAGAGAGATCATAGGAGTGGTTGAGTCCTAGTTTCAGATTTAATTGCTGGGAAAAGGAAGAGAAGTAGGGCAATTACATAAGGAATGTTCACGCTCACTTTCAAGCTTTATCTCCAACTCATACTTAGTCTTTTCCACATTGTCAGACATACCTCAGGTTATTACCCCTAAGGAAAGGAATCCAGGCCGATCAAGTACAGAAGTCCTGGGCAAGACTCATTCTCTGCCTTTCCACAGGCATGGCAGCAATGGTCAGAATCCCAGGGGCAGAAAGAGGGCTAGAAAGTTATAGGTAAGAAGGAAGAGCTAAGAGCAGTCATTATTTTAAGATGTGAAAACATAGCAAGGACTTTCTCTTAGAGTGGTCAGAGCCTTACAGGATGGCATTCCTGTCCAATTTTAACTTTTACAACCTAGCACAGAAATAACTAAAGAAAACAAAAGATAATTAAAGAAGTGTATATGGGAGATGTGAGATAGGAAATTGTACACAAGAAAGGGCTATCAATTAAATTCTTTGTATAGAATAAACAAAATAATGAAGTGGCTAGGGTACCTAATTTTATTAAATTAAATAATTGTTTTAGGAGGGTATATAATCCAGTTTACATAATCATAGCCAAAGTGACAGTATCTCTTCTATAATGCTGGATTTTTAAAATTGTGTTCCATGGGCCAACTTTCTCAATATCCTCTGGAGTGCTAGTTAAAAATGCACATTAATGGACTCCTTCCCCAAACTCTTAAATTGGAACTTCTGGAAGTAAGCAAAAAACAATCAGCATTTTAAAGATATTCTCCAGGTCACGAGTTCTCAAAGTGTGGTCTGCAAACCCCTAAGGTTCAGTGGTTCAGGGAGATTTTAAAACTATTTTCATAATAATAATTGTCATTTCCATTGTGCTGACATTTGTTCTGATGGTACAAAAGCATTGGTGGGTAAAACTTATGGTAGCTTAGTATGAATTAAGGCAGTAGCACAATATAGTACTAGAAATTGTAGTATTCTTCACCACCACGCATTTGCAATAAATGCATGACAAAAAAAGCCAGTTTCACTTTAAAATGTCCTCAGTAAGGCATTAAAATTATTAATTTTGTTAAATCTTGATCCTTGAGTATGTGTCTTTTTAATATTCTGTATGACAAAATATAAAATCTGCATAAAGCTCTTCTGACCCACACAGAAGTGTGATAGTTGTCTCAAGGAAAAGCACTTCTGTTAATGCTTGAGTTGACAGATGAACTAACTACTCTCATAGGACACTATTTTCACTTGAAAGAAAGACTGACAAATTATGGTTACTCAGATTTGCATATTTCTTGATATTTTCTTGATAAATTAATGAAGTAAAACTGTCACTTCAAGGGAAACGACTGTCAGTATTTGTAGCATATGATAAAACTCAAGCTTTCAAGAGAAAATTCAAATTTTGGAAAACTTGTAGCTGCATCCATAATCCTGACAGTCTCCTACCCTTAAAGATTTTGCTGAGAAGACCAGTGGTTATAAAAATGAATGTGGGGCGCCTGGGTGGCTCAGTCGGTTAAGCGACTGCCTTCGGCTCAGGTCATGATCCTGGAGTCCCGGGATCGAGTCCCGCATCGGGCTCCCTGCTCGGCAGGGAGTCTGCTTCTCCCTCTGACCCTCCCCTCTCTCATGCTCTCTGTCTCATTCTCTCTCAAATAAATAAATAAAATCTTTAAAAAAAATGAATGTGATTGTTGATATGGCATAATAAAATGTGCAAATATTTAGATTTGTGTAACTTGGTGAATTAAAATTTTTCCAAATGACCAGTGAATTATTTTACAAAATGATGCATGTGTAAAGGATACATTCAGAGTGTAAAATACACGAATGGATGTTTATGAAACAGAATATGAAAAGTCCATTTAGTATGGTTTCTTTTTTTCTTTTTAATTTAATTTTATTATATTAGTCACCATACAATACATCATTAGTTTTTGGGGTGGTGATCCATGATCCATTGTTTTCGTAAAACACCCAACGCTCCATGCAGTATGTGCCCTCCTTAATACCCATCACCGGGCTAACGCATCCCCCCACGAGCTCCCTTCTAAAACCCTGTTTGTTTCTCGGAGTCCATAGTCTCTCATGGTTCGTCTCCCCGTTCGATTCCCCCCCCCCTTCATTTTTCCCTTCTTTCTCCTAATTCCCTCCATGCTATTCCTTATAGTCTACAAATAAGTGAAACCATATCATAATTGACTTTCTCTGCTTGACTTATTTCACTTAGCATAATCTCCTCCAATCCCATCCATGTTGATGTAAAAGTTGGGTATTCATCCTTTCTGATGGCTGAGTAATATTCCATTGTATATATGGACCACATCTTTATCCACTCATCTGTTGAAGGGCATCTCAACTCTTTCCACAGTTTGGCTATTGCAAACATTGCTGCTATGAACATTGGGGTGCATATGGCCCTTCTTTTCATACATCTGTGTCTTTGGGGTAAATACCCAGGAGTGCAATTGCTGGATCATAGGGTAGCTCTATTTTTAATTTTTTGAGGAACCTCCACACTGTTTTCCAAAGTGGCTGTATCAACTTGCATTCCCACCAACAATATAAGAGGGTTCCCATTTCTCCACAACCTCTCCAACATTTGTTGTCTCTTGCCTGTCAATTTTTGCCATTCTAATTGGTATAAGGTGGTATCTCAATGTGGTTTTGATTGGAATTTCCCTGTTGGCTAATGATGATGAACATTTTTTCATGTGTCTGTTAGCCATTTGTATGTCTTCTTCAGAGAAGTGTCTTTTCATGTCCTCTGCCCATTTTTTGACTTGATTATTTGTTTTGGGGTGTTGAGTTTGAGAAGATCTTTATAGATCTTGGATACCAGCCCTTTAACTGTAGTGTCATTTGTAAATATCTTCTCCCATTCTGTGGGTTGCCTCTGTTTTGTTGACTGTTTCCTTTGCTGTGCAGAAGCTTCTTACCTTGATGAAGTCCCAAAAGTTCATTTTTGCTTTTGTTTCACTAGCTTTTGGAGATGTATCTTGAAAGAAGTTGCTGTGGGTGATGTCAAAGAGGTTACTGCCTATGTTCTCTTCTAGGATTTTGATGGATTCCTGTCTCACATTGAGGTCTTTCATCCATTTTGAGTTTATCTTTGTGTATGGTGTTAGAGAATGGTCAAGTTTCATTCTTCTGCATGTGGCCGTCCAATTTTCCCAGCACCATTTATTGAAGAGATTCTTTTTTCCATTTTATATTTTTTCCTGCTTTGTCAAAGATTATTTGACCATAGAGTTGAGGGTTCATTTCTGGGCTCTCTATTCTGTTCCATTGGTCTATATGTCTGTTTTTGTGCCAGTACCATGTTGTCGTGGTGATCACTGCTTTGTAATAGAGCTTGAAATTGGGCTACATGATGCCCCCAGATTTGTTTTTCTTTTTCAACATTTCCTAGGCGATTCGGGGTCTTTTCTGATTCCATACAAATTTTAGGATTGTTTGTTCCAGCACTTTGAAAAGTGTCATTGGAATTTTGATCGGGATGGCATTGAAGGTATAGATTTCTCTCGGTAGCATAGACATTTAACAATGTTTATTATTCCGATCCATGAGCATGGAATGTTTTTTCATCTTTTTGTGTCTTCTTCAATTTTTTTCATGAGTGTTCTGTAGTTCCTAGAGTATAGGTCCTTTACCTCTTTGGTTAGGTTTATTCCATGGTATTTTGTGGTTTTTGGTGATATTGTAAATGGAATCATCTCTCTAATTTCTCTTTCTAAGGTTGCATTGTGAGTGTATAAGAAAACAACTGATTTCTGTGCATTGATTTTGTATCCTGCCACATTACTGAATTGCTATATGAGTTCTAGTAATTTGAGGGTGGAGTCTTCTGGATTTTCCACATAAAGTATCATGTCATCAGCAAAAAGAGAGAGTTTTGACTTCTTCTTTGGCAATTTGAATACCTTTTATTTCTTTTTGTTGTCTGATTGCTGTTGCTAGGACTTCTAGTACTATGTTGAACAATAGTGGTGAGAGTGGGCATCCTTGACGTGTTCCTGATCTTAAGGGAAAGTATCTCAGCTTTTCCCCATTGAGGATGATATTTGCTGTGGGTTTTTCATAGATGGATTTTATGAACTAAAGGAATGTTCCCTCTATCCCTATACTCTGAAGAGTTTTAATCAGGAAAAGATGCTGTATTTAGTCAAATGCTTTTCCTGCATCAATTGAGAGGACCACATGGTTCTTCTCTCTCCTCTTAATAATGTGTTCTATCACATTGATTGATTTGCGAATGTTGAACCACACTTGCACCCCGGGGATAAATCCCACTTGGTCATGGTGGATGATCTTTTTAATGTATTGTTGGATCCTATTAGCTAGGATTTTGTTGAGGATTTTGGAATCCATATTCATCAGGGATATCGGTCTGAAATTCTCCTTTTTGATGGGGTCTTTACCTGGTTTGAGGATCAAGGTAATGCTGGCTTCATAGAATGAGTCTGGAAGCTTTCCTTCCGTTTCTCTTTTTTGAAACAGCTTCAGTAGAATAGGTATTATTTCTTCTTTGAATGTTTGGTAGAATTCCCAGTGAATCCATCAGGCCCTGGACTCTTGTTTTTTGGGAGGTTTTGGATCACTGCTTCAATCTCATTAATGGTTATTGGCCTATTCAGGTTGTCAATTTCTTCCTGTTTCAGTCTTAGCAGCTTATAGGTTTCCAAGAAGGCATCCATTTCATGTAGATTGCTCAGTTTGTTGGCATATAATTATTGATAATAATTTCTAATAATTGTTTCTATCCCCTTGGTGTTAGTTGTGACCTTCCCCTTTCATGCATAACTTTATTAATTTGGGTTCTTTCTCTTTTCTTTTGGATAAGTCTGGCCAGCTTCTAGTTTCGCTGATCTGATCTACTGTGTTTCTGGTTTCTAATTCATTGATCTCTGCTCTAATCTTATTATTTCTCTTCTAATGCGTGGCCTAGGCATCATTTGTTGCTTTTTCTCTAGTTCTTTAAGGTGTTGAGTTAGTTGGTGAATTTGGAATTTTTCTATTTTTTTGAGTGAGGCTTGGATGGCTATGTATTTCCCCCTTAGGACCGCCTTTGCAGTATCCCGTAGGTTTTGGACTGATGTGTTTTCATTCTCATTGGTTTCCATGAATTGTTTAAGTTCGTTTTTGATTTCCTGGTTGACCCAAACATTCCTGAGCAGAGTGGTCTTTAGCTTCCAAGTGTTTGAATTTCTTCCAAATTTTTTCTTGTGATTGAGTTCCAGTTTTAAAGCATTATGGTCTGAGAATATGCAGGGAATAATCTCAGTCTTTTAGCCTCTGTTGAGACCTGATTTGTGACCCAGTATGTGGTCTATTCTGGAGAAAGTTCCGTGTGTGCTCGAGAAGAATGAGTATTCTGTTGTTTTAGGGTGGAATGTTCTGTATATATCTATAGGGTCCATCTGGCCCAGTGTGTCATTCAAAACCCTTGTTTCTTTGTTGATTTTCTGCTTAGATGATCTGTCTATTGCTAAGAGTGGAGTATTGAGGTCTCCTACAATTAATGTATTGTTATCAATATGACTCTTTATTTTGTTTAACAGTTGGCTTATGTAGATGGCTGCTCTCATGCTGGGGGCATAGATATTTACAATTGTTAGATCTTCTTGTTGGATAGACCCTTTAAGAATGATATAGTGTCCTTCTGTGTCTCTAATTACAGACTTTAGTTTAAAATCTAATTTGTCTGATATAAGAATTGCTACCCCAGCTTTCCTTTGAGGTCCGTTGGCATGGAAGATGGATCTCCATCCCTTCACTTTCAGTCTGTATGTATCTTTAGGTTCAGAATGAGTCTCTTATAGACAGCATATGGATGGGTCTTATCTTTTTATCCAATCTGCAACCCTGTGCTGTTTTATGGGAGCATTTAGGCCATTCACATTGAGAGTGATTATTGAAAGATATGAATTAATTGTCATCATGTTGCCTGTGAAGACCTTGTTTTTATAGATTGTCCCTGTAAATTTCTGTTGTATTTCTGTTGTATATCACTCTTGGGGTCTTTCTCCTTTTATAGAAACCCTCTTAATACTTCTTGCAGGACCAGCTTAGTGGTCACATATTCTTTCAGCTTCTGCTGGTCATGGAAGCTCTGCATCTCTCCATTCATTCTAAATGATAGCCTTGCCAGATAAAGTATTCTTGGCTGCATGTTATTCTCATTTAGTACCCTGAATATGTCGTGCCAGGCCTTTCTGGCTTGCCAGGTCTCTGTGGAGAGGTCTGACATTATTCAGATGTTCCTCCTTCTGTACATAAGGAATCTCTTCCTCCTACCTGCCTTTAAGATGGTTTCCTTGGTTCTAAGATTTGCGAGTTTTACTATTACATGCTGGGGTGTTGGCCTCTTTTCCTTGATCTTCGGAGGGGTCCTTTTGGCCTCTAGGACATGAATGTTTGTTTAATTCCCCAGATTAGGGAAGTTCTCAGTTACGATTTGCTCAAATATATCTTCTAGTCCTCTCTCTCTCTCCACCCCATCAGAGATTCCAGTAATTCTGACATTGGAACATTACATGGTGTCCCTTATTTCTCTGATTCTATTTTCATGGATTCTGAGTTGTTTTTCCCTGGCCTCCTCTTTTCCCTTTTTTATCTATTAAATTGTCTTCCAGATCACTAATTCATTCTTCTGCCTCACTTACCCTAGCTGTTAGATTATCTAGATTAGATTGGATCTCATTTATAGCATTTTTAAGTTCTGCCAATTCAGCTTGCATTTATGCCTTTAGAGACTCTTTGTTGCCATTAATTGATTTCTCCATTCTAGCTATTGTCTTCACAATTGCTAGCCTGAATTCCATCTCCGACATCTTGGTTATATCTGAATCCACTTGTAAATCTGTGGCATAAATCATAATCTCTGAGTCTTTTCTAATTTGGGGGTTCCTCCTCCTAGTCATTCTGTTGATGGGTAGTTGAGGGAATGTATAGAGTCCAAATTATTGACCACAACCCTAGCAAGATGCACCTGTTTCATAGGGACCTTAGGGTTGATGGCCTCTTGTGCTCCCAGCCTGTCTTCTGGGGGAGGGGCCTGCCACGCTGTTACTCAGGCAACCCTGTTTGGGCAGAGTTGCCCTGCCCCCTGTGGCGGGGGATGGGCTCAGTGAAAATGGGTTTTTGGGGGCTTTTGTTCACTGGCAGCTCTCCACATCTCTTCCGAGAGTCAGAGCAGAAGACACCATCCCCAACCCTCTGCCTCAGAGCAGAGAGATTGCAGTCTGTTCTTCAGTGAGCTCTCCAGGCCACACTATCTCTGTTTCTGCCTGTGCTGGTATAAACTGCAGCATCCTGGGTTGTGCATCCCTCAGCAGCACTCCTAGTCCTCGCCTCCAGGTTGAGGCACATCTCTGCCATTTGTCCTTCTAAAACCACCAGCCGCCCCCAGTTCACACCCACTGCCCTGCTGCTCCGGTTTCCATCAGGGGGTCTGCCCTAAAGTCCTTTCCTCACTGCTACCATTCTGCAAGTCTGTGCCCCGTCCCCAGCGCAGGAGGGTATTGCTCACTGGCGGTGTAGGATCCCAATGGACAGGCTCCCTCCCACTGCCGTTTATCTTCCGATATCTGCCCGGAATCATGCCTCTCCACTTCATACCTCGAAACCAACCACCTGTGATATTCTGTTTGTAGAGATCCAGATCTTACATCTTAGGCTAATTTCATGGGTGTTCAGAGTGGTCTGTTAGATATCCAGCTCAATTCTGGGGATCAGTTGGAATAGGGTCCCCTACTCCTCCACCATCTTTTCCCTCTCCTAATATGGTTTCTAATGCAATATTGTAACTCACCTTTAGGAAACTACCACCTATTGAATTTTGGTGAGTATAAAAGAAAAATATCCACAATTATCCAAAAAGACTATTAAAAATCTATTTCCTTTTTCAACTATGTATTTGATTGAGGCTGGAATTTTTCCAATACTTCAAACAAAACAACATATCACAACAGATTGATATAGCTGCCTTCTGTTATGCAGATACTAAGGAGAACTGCAAAAATGTGAAACAATTCCACTCTTTCACTATTTTTTTTGTTCTGGAAAATAAGATTACTTTTCATAACACTATGTCATTTAGGTTATTTAGGTAATGGGTAAAAAAATTAGGGGAGCCTCAGAATTTTTAAGAGCATGAGGGGATCATAAATTGAACAAATTTGAGAACTGCTGCTTTAGGTGATTCTGATTCTTGATTACATTTGAAAATCATTACTTTAATAGCATAGGTAGGAACACATGGAAATGTTTTAATAAGGAGACTGGTATAATCCATTTCCAACTAGTCCTAACCATCATGTAATTCCTCAGAAATTTTTGTAAAGCTTAGGCACAGAGGTACTCAAAGGTAAAGTGGGGAATAGGGGGCAGGATCTATGTGACCTCTTAAGATTCCTTCTGGTAGTCTTAAACACTGCATCTAAAGTTACTTAATATAAATTTAGTTTTAATGTGATGCACCTTATATTTCCTAAACATTTATCAAACACAGATTATTTTCAAAGTAAATTATATATTTTGGTCATGCTTTACCATTGATTAAACATAAATCCTCTTGTGTACAGAAACTTTAAGAACTGCTTGGTAGACACAAACACTACATTGGAATCTAATTTTATGCTGGTTTCTGTATATTTGCTTAATTATACAGCTAGCCACAGTCAACAGGGGTTCAGGGTAGATAAAAGCTCTGCTGAGAAATAAGAGAGAAGAATAAACACTCATTGGATACCAACTATGTGCCAACCTCTCTGGCAGGCATTATGTTCCTTTCCTTCTAGGACTTTAAAGGCCAGTGAGCAAAGGTGGTTTCAACAGTTTTCTCTCTGAGTATCTGTGATGGATTTGTTAAATCTGCTCCCATAGTTGACACAGAAATTAGTGAACAAGATTTCTAAAACTTAAGAACCATCACTCCCACTGTATTATATGGCTGCTGGAACAATTCTGTCTCTTCCCCTGTGCACAGTAAAAACTGGCATCCCAATTAACCTAGATTATTCTGCTGCAATATAGTTGTATGATAACTTTGCAATCAAAATTAAACAAGCTTGGGTGCCTGGGTGGCTCAGTTGGTTAAGCGACTGCATTCGGCTCAGGTCATGATCCTGGAGTCCCTGGATCGAGTCCCGCATTGGGCTCCCTGCTTGGCAGGGAGTCTGCTTCTCCCTCTGGCCCTCCCCCCTCTCATGTGCTCTCTCTCATTCTCTCTCTCTCAAATAAATAAATAAAAATCTTAAAAAAAAAATAAACAAGCTTATATCAAGACTATGAAAGCCAACCACATTGTGTCTAAAATCACAGGTTTTGATCACGCCCAGATTTAAATCCTCTCTTCCACTTACTATCTGGGTGAAACTAGAGCAAGTCTCCTTATCTATAAAGTTCCCTTTACAATAATACAAGCTCACTCTTGTGACCAGCAGATGACAGAATTCATTTAAAGCATATAGAACATTGTTTGCCATATGACAAGCACGCAATAAGTATTAGCTCTCATGTTTTTATTTAAAAAGATTTCTACAAATATCTTTGTTTTACCACATAAATTCTGCCAGATCATCATATATATTCACTGTATCTTTCAGAGAATAGCAATGAGACTTCAGTTTTTTTCTCCCATACCTTCTAAATATGTGCCAAAAACATGTGTTAGTGTCTGAAAATTGGTAAAATACTTTCCTAATTTGAAAACCACACTAATCTCAAGAGGAAACCAGAATGTATATGATTCTACTTTTTTTTTTTTTTTTTTTTACAGATGAGGAAACAGAGAGCTCAGAAAAATCACATGACTTAGCTAAGGTCACATAGCTAGTAAATAATGAAATCAGGAGTCAAATATCTCCTTTGTCTGACCCTATTATCATGTTCTTTTCATATTTAACTGATAATGATCAATAAAGCTCAGAATAATGATGGCAGTCCTGAAAAGACCATTTATCAAAGAAAACATCAAAGGTCAATTCAATTTGATTCACTAGCACATACACACCAGGCAACAATGTAGATTCAGATGCTCTAAAAAAGTTTATCAGTATAAACAACAAAGGAGTTTTCACCACAATTGACCCTTGAACAACACAGATTTGAACCGTGGGAGTCCACTTATATGTGGATTTTTTTGATACTGTACTGTATATATATTTTCTTTTCCTTATGATTTTCTTAATAATGTTTTCCTTTCTCTAACTCACTTTATTGTAAGAAGACAGTATGTAATACATATCACATACAAAATATGTGTTAATCAAATGTTTATTATCAGTAAGGCTTCCAGCCAACAGTAGGCCATTAGTAGTTAAGTTTTAGGGGAGTCAAAAGTTATATAAGAATTTTCAACTATTCAGCTGGGGGAAGAAGGGGTGTCAGTGCCTCTAATTCCCATATTGCAAGGGTTAACCATACTTCTTAGATAGCTAATTAGGATATCACACCACTCTGAACTCCTCCCCTTTCCTCAGCATTTTGTTTACTTGAGGCTGCTTCCTGGACTACAAAAAAGAAGCTCTAAGGAAAGAATGGGGAAGTATAGAACTTGATACAGAGCAACAATCACAGAAGCACTTTAATCAGGAGGCACTTTAAACTTTTATCTTGAAAAACAGAAAAAGTGTTGAGTTGTATTACTGGTGTAAACAACCCTTGATTTTATAGGGCCCTAAGAAGCCATCTGAGATCCTTTCATGGAGGATGAAGTAAGAGGTAGGCAGTAATTGCTTTGGCATCCTTCAGGAGAAATCAATAATAAATATGAGTGCAGGGTCAAGGAAAATGTAACAGATCTACTCTGGGGGTAACAAAAATCAACCTAAAGAGATTTTGATCAATTATAAAGTAGAGGACTACTCCTTGTCTCTTTGGCAGTGATTAGGGAAACATGATGCATTTTAGAAATAATGAAAAAGCCAAAGTGACAGGATATTATAGAATATCCGACTCCAAGATAGATTTATCTTCTAATAAGTACAATGAAACTTCAATAAGTGAGATGCTAAGGGAATGGTGGGTTCTAACTAATTAAATTGCTGTGTAAGTGAACCTTAATCTGAGAGTTTCTTTAATCAATCTGGTCTAGTGGACATACTTGAATCTCTCTTTGATAAGTGAGGCTGGTGCAAGGCCTTAGGATCATCACCCTGTATGCCATTGCCCAAAGTCCAAGATCACAGAAAATATTTCTACCTCCAAGTATTTTTGTCGTGTACGAAAGTGAATTTATCATTGTCTCCCATGTCTTATCCTGCTAGTTCCCTTATTTTCTAAATCTCAGTCTCTGTGTCAAATTCACTGTATCTTATGCATTCAACCTCACAAATCTTTCTCACCATCTGAATATCTGCCCCTATTCCTTCTATTCCCACTGCCATCTCCTCATTTCTCACCTGGCCTAATACAATAGCCAAACAATTATTTTTCTTTCCTCCTGTCTTAACTTCTGCAATCCAACCTCCACATTGCATCAGAGGTATCTGTCTAAACTGCCAATACAGCCATGACCCCTTAAATCTGAAATCTCTTCATTAACTCTCCATTCCCTTCAAGAAACAATCTCAATGTCTTAACCTGACACACATATTCCTTAACAATCTGGCTTCTGCCTACCAATCCAACTTCCTTTACCTCCACTGTCCATGTCTTACTATGTGCTGCAGCCTTACTAAACTACTTGCAGTTCTTACTATATGCCTTCTTCCATCATGTTTATCCTTGGCCTGTAGTGCCCTTTGCCCTATTCCTACCATTTCACTTTGCCTAATTCTATTAGTCTTTCAAAGTTAGCTTCTTATGTCATCATCTCAGGAACCCATTCCTGATGTCCCCATAGTTGTATATCCTAGGCATTCTGTAACATCCCATGCTCAGGTCTATACTTATAACATTTCATTATAACAATTCATTTGTCCATTTGTCTGTTTCTACTTGAATGAAAACAATTGTGTCCTTTGTCATTATACCCAGTGCCTAATATTAAGTTAATAAATGAATAAATAAGTCATTTACTAGATGCTTGATGTGGAATTGTTTTCATATATCCATCATTTTCTCCTAAACCTGAAGTATCACTTAAATATCCCAATTAATTGAGGAATGCACTTAATTGGACTCTGAGTTGTTTGAGGTTTTAATGTGAGGTATCATGCAAGTATCTTATCTAGTATTAGAGATATTCTCTAACCTAGTCTTAATCCTTTGCCTAAGGACTGACTAGTGAGATCACATACCAATTTTTAAAATTTGCAAAAATACATTAATTGCAGTCTCAATTACAAATGCCACCACACTTAGAAAACATATCTAAGTAGAACAAGTCCTACCTCTCTTAGGGTCTGGTTCTTACAGCTCTGTCTGTCAATCTGTAGTTATGGTTCAAGAAAGCAGAAGTCATGGCTGGTTTTATGTGTCACCAAGATCAGACATAGTCCACATCACAGCAGATATAAAACAATAAAATCCTGAACTGATGTAGCAGGAGAAAATGTTTAACAGTGTTAAATAGGAAATGCTATGTCATCCAAGCTTCACTCATTACAACTTAGATCCAGTCTGGAAGTTAGTTTCTCTACCAGGAAAAGTAGAGAATTTAAAACACTGTTTCCATCTTCATAGTATGGACAGAGGCAGCTTCCCAAAAAACACCACATATTCACAGGAAATAGAAAAAAAAAGCCAAGGGCCAAAGAAACATATAAGAAATCATTCCCAATGTGATATGTAACATACAGGATGCAGTTCACAGAAAACCCAAGCTTCTTTAGGACTGAAATTGATAAAAAATACTCTGAACTGAAAATGGTTTTGGAGCAAGTGTTCAATCAGAGGCTGAAATAAAGGGCCCTGACAAAGAGCACCCCCAGGGCAGGGCAGCACAGGGCAAGAACAACTTGGGGCACTCTAACAAAGATCAGGAGAATTTGAACACCTCCAAAATTAAATAAATATGGATCAGATCAGAACATAGAAATGTTCTCACCCTCAAGCAGTTAAAGTCTGAAAAAAATTCCTTGTGCGGGGAAATTAGTCATCACTATCAGAGGACTACCTCTTATAATTTACAGTATGATATATGTATATATGCTAAACTGTTCAGGAAATTGCCATTACGTTTTATTTGTTTAGTAATCCTCAGCCCATCTTTTTGTTGTCTTCTAAAGTTATGTGTTACCATTGTGACATTTTTGTTGAGAGTTCCCTGGAACAGGTCAACTTCACTTGACAATTGCAGTCAAGGTTCTGGTGCCCAGAGTGGCAGACTCAAGTTAAGCAACATTCCTTATACATAAAGGCTTTAACAATGGTTTTCTTAGTTTGGGTATGCTACACCTGTCACAAGTGTGTCACTGACACTCAAGCCACAGTGCAAATAGATAACAAGACTATTTTTTTTAAGATTTTATTTATTTATTTGACAGAGAGAGAGAGATCATGAGCACAAGCAGGGGGAGTGGCAGGCAGAGGAAGAAATAGAAGCAGGCTGCCTGTGAAGCAAGGAGCCCGATATGGGGCTCAATCCCAGGACCCTAGGCCTGAGCCAAAAGCAGACGCTTAAGCGACTGAGCCACCCAGGCACCCCAACAAAACTATTTTTATCTAAGAGTAAAACCAACCTTTTCTAATAGTTGCACTAGATAAAGATTTCTTTTCATTCACTTGTACTGCAATTGTTTTGCAGAATTTTGTGAAGCCTCTAGGATAAAGAAAGAGAAGAAAAAGAGGGTAAATGTCTTGGGACTCTAGCTGATAAAAGAAATAGGTTGTCATTTCTGTGACAGTAATATGGACTTCTCAGAGAATGCATTTGCTTTTAATTCCAAACCATTCAAGTGACTCCAGGACTTTATATAATACAATAATCACCTTATATAATCTTCTTTTCTTTTCATACCCTATTAGCACCATCTAAGGGAAGGAAATAAGATTCATCTAAAGGTGTTATATAATCTGTACACAATTGTGAGTTCCTTTCAGTATGTTGTGACAGATGAAATACAACACATCTCAGCTCTACCCAAACTCATTTTCAGGAAAGTGGTTGTGAAATTAAACATGACAGGGAAAGGAAAAAACAAAAAGCAGATAATATCTGAGCAGCTCTTAAATTTCTGTGTTTATAGAAAAATCAAGAGAAGTAAAAAGTAGAGTTTTCATTTGTACTTTGCTTCACAACTTCTAACCTTCAATGTATCAACAACTCCTTTATATTTTATCTCCATCCACTATTTCCTAACCACAATATGTATACAATGAAAGGAATACCAAAGACCAACTAAACAGATCATCATATTTTGAGTTTTCTCCATTCGTCCAGAGACAATATTGGATATAATGGAGAAGAGAATGTCTGGTGCACATATATGCACATGAGTGCATATTCCCAATCCCACTCATCTTCTCTTAAATGAACGCTTCTTTTAGACATCAAATCTCTTCTTCTAAGCTCTTCTCAGTTTGCAGTAGTATTGGCATGGTTGTCCACTCTCTTCTAGAAATTTTCACATTGCAACAGAGTTTCATATCATCTTGACTCTCCTCCCTCTTCACTGACAACTCATCCTCTTCACTCATATAGTTTCCTCTCTATTCTCCCATCTCTGTTATTGTCTATCTCATTTACCTGGTCATTTAGAATTGACACTTTGAAAACAGTCTTGACTCACCCCTCTAATGTATCTACCATACAGTTATTCATCGAATCCTAACAATAATTCCTACAAAATGCTTCTCTCTCCATTTTGTTCCTTCTGCTTCATTTCCACTGCCACCATTACACATCTAGTCTTCACAGCATTACTGGATTAAATAATTTTCTACATGCTTTTCATATTTTATAGAAGGGATTACTTTAGTCTAATTTCCATTCCCCACTTTTTTTTTTTTTTGCAAATAAGAAATCTGAATCCCAAATAGGATAAGACTTCAACATCTCAAAGCTAATAACAATGAGTGAGAAGTAGAAGTCAGATTTCTGAACTCTCAGTCAAGGTTATTGTAATTACACCATGCTTCTCTAACACTAGTCTCATGGCAGAACATCCTACATGACACTGCTTATCTAATAAGTCTTGGCCTTCCATTTTCATTAAATTATTCCATCTTTCAAAAACTTAGTATGATATCCTACTTCTCATTAACCAATCTATTCTGCTTAGCTTCAAAACCCTCTCTCAAACCCACCTTCTCTAAAAAACATTTTCTGTAAATTATTAGTTTCAGTGTCTTGGCTCTAATCAGTTATGAATAATAGGAAATTATACACTTACTGGCAAGATAAATGATGGTGATATGTTGAGATGGAAGCAAACTCTCATATTAGTCCTTTCATTGTGATTTCACATAACTCTGGCCCTATTTCAGGTCCACTTCCATTAGAATAATCAGTCTTCTATAAATTGCTGGTTTTGATGAAGGCAATGTGAATGTTCTGTAAGTTTTGAGTCTATATACATTTTTTAAAGATTTTTCTTATTTATTTGAGAGAGAGAGAGCACGAGCGTATGAGCAGGGGTAGGGGCAGAGGGAGAAGGAGAAGCAGACTCCCTGTTGAACAGGGAGCACAATGTGGGGCTCAATCCCAGGACCCTGAGATCATGACCTGAGCCGAAGGCAGACACTTAACCAACTGTGCCACCCAGGCACCCAGTTTTGAGTCTATATTAAAAGAACTTTAACCAGCATCCAGAGGCTGAAAGAAAATAGACTTGTAGACCACCTGCATACCACTGGAAAATAGACTTGTACACCATTTGTATATTACTGGCAAGAATGGCAAATGCCACATCCTTGCAAAATCATCATTACCTACTTAGCTAACAGAGTGAATCAATTAAGAAAGAGATGAGAAATGTACAAGGTAGTCATTCATGGAACATCCTAACAAGAATAAAACTACTAATGCCTTGAAATTCACAGTCCTAACCTAGCCAAAAAGGCCTTTAAGGAGGGTCTGAGGGCTGTTGGGGAAGTGAGGGCATAAAGAACAAAGGAACGGAAGAATTGGTGACCAGGCATAGGAGTGAAGACACAAGAGGGCTCTGAATCTAAATGGCCTAAGTATGCCTACCACCTTCTCAAACAAATAAATGTATATCAAAAACAATAGCAGTAGTGCTAATATGTATAGACTGCTTCACAATTTAAAGAACATTTTTCTACGGAATATCTAATTTTATCATGACAGTATCTGTTATTCCTTTATTAGAAATGAAAAAAAAAAAAACAAACCTTGAGCTTCTGAGAAGGTAACTTGTCTGAGGACACAAAGCTGATGTGTATAGTCTGAGCATGGGTTTAAACCTCATCTTGAATTGTCTTTAGTGATGCAACAAACACTTGTAATTACTTATGCCGTGACTGTCTTCTTACTAGACTTTAAATCCCATGTGGGCAGGAACCACATCTGTCTTGTTCACCATGATATCCCCAGTGCTTAGTACAGTGTTTGTCACAAAGTAGGCGGTTTAAAACTATTTGCTGAATAAATAAAAGAACAAACATGGGTTGGCTGTTTCTGCATACAACATAAATCATGAAATACATTTCCAATTTGAAAACCCTGCCTAAGATTTGAGGTGACTTTATGTTAGCTAGAGAAATATATTTGAAGGTCCATTAATATATTCATTGTCCTGACTTACCAAAATCTGAAAGAAAATTAAATTAAAAAATTCAATTTCAAAACCACATATTGTCTTCTGAATCAAAACAAATATCATTTGATTTGTAAAACAATACTGGCATGAGATTCAGAGTTATTTCCTGTCCCTCAAATAAGTGATGCTACTCAGATGATTGTTCTCATAATTAATATTTGCGGTGGGCAAGTTCCATTTGCTTGGATTATGAATACACTTTACTCCATATTACCTTCCTCCACTGTAATTTAGGTTCACTCTTTCGTGTTATATAATACCATTGCTATTTTTTGTGTGTGATGATCATAAGAATTTATAATGTAATTAAGAATCATAACAAATACCCAGCCCTGAGAAGTGCAAGTTATCTGACAACAATGAAAATAAATTAAAATAATTTTTATTGAGGTAAAGATTGGAGGAATCAATTTTAAATTCACAAAGAAAATTCTTCATAGATTATAAATACAAGTGATTTAGGAAAGAAAAGAAGACAGGGCTTAGATTTATTTCTCCTTTACCCACAGCTATTCTCCTGAATTTCTGATGTTCCAATCGGCCCGGGGTTTAGTATCACCAAGGATCTGGCAGATTGGACCAAGTCCTGGAGTACTAGTCTCATTCCACAGCTCCACAGTGCTCCACAACTTCAGTGGAACTCATTACCCTGAAGGCCAAAATATAAATCAGTTACAAGGGCTTAGATAAATTCATGAATTAAAGGTCCATAGAGGGTAAAAGGAAAACCAGAGGGGAAAGCTTACAATCTTAGACCTTAAAATGTGAAGGGATCTCAGGAGACTATCTGCACTAGCTATTTGACTTCAGGCAGGTAAAAGTAAGTCCTCACTTTGCCAATAAGGCAACTGAAACTCATAGAATTACTTACCTAAACCACATAGCCAGTCTAAATGAAAGCGGCTTAGAAACCAGGATTCTTGCCTCATGGGGCAGCGCATGTTCCCCTGCCCTGCCATACAGCTTCCCCCTCATTGTGATCCAAACTTTGTCCTGATGCTGTGCTGAATTATCTAATGGTTTCATCCCTAGGGACATTTATTTTACATTGGGACCTTTAATGTTTTCTGTGTTCATGTAGCATGGCAGCCTTAAAACAGCAGGAGTTGTGTTTTTCACAATTACCTTGTTTTTTTAAGGATTTTATTTATTCATCTGAGAGAGAGAGAGAGAGAGAGCATGAGAGGGGAGAAGGTCAGAGGGAGAAGCAGACCCCCCGCTGAGCAAGGAGCCCGATGCAGGACTCGATCCTGGGACTCTGGGATCATGACCCGAGCCGAAGGCAATCTCTTAACCAACTGAGCCACCCAGGCACCCCTACAATTACCTTATTTTAACTAATTCCATTTGATTTATACTCTAAATTTTATTTCTCCTCACAGATATAATCCATCAAAAATTAAAACTGAATTCCTGGTATAATTAAAAGAATTCTAAGATTCACACAATACTTAAACATTCTGCATTCCAGGCTCTAAATCCAGTCTGGACAATGTTTGGAGTCTGTTACAATGATGTATTGTGAGCATTTCAGTTTCAATTAGCAAGGAGAAAAAATGCAGTAGCAGTGCCTATACACTGCATTTTGCTTTGTGTACATTCTATATTAATGTACCTTGACATGTACAAAAAGAAAACAACTTTAGTCTTAAAGGCAGTATGACAGAAATAGTCAAGAGTCATGGAATTCAAAGATAATCTTTCCAGTATAAACTGGTTTGTGATTTGGGGCAAGTCATTTCATCTTTCTAAAAAGTTCCCCCTTCATATGAAAATATAAAGGGACTATAACATTTTGCTTTTTCCTAGCATGCAAATATGCTTCATAAAACTATACAAATATGAGGAAATAATATTAAGGCAATAACACCCAAAACTCTCTCCCCCGCCCCCCTCTCGTGTTTTCCCCCTCTCAGTTTTATATATTTACTATTTGAAAGTTTTCACAAAATAAATCTATATAGGGTTGGTCCTTGAGACATATTAATGAATAAATTAATCTTTCTTTTTGTAAACCCACCCATAGACACCTAGTATTCTCAGGCTATCTCCAACTGCTAAGGCTCACCTCCTGGGATCACAACCTAGGGCGGCCTTTCTTAATTAACCCCCCATCCCATGTTTGGGATCTCTCTCTCCTCTCATTCATTAACCTTATTTTACACCCCTTTCTTCAGAGCCTTTTTCTCTGCTTTCCAAGAGCAAGGGGAAAGTATCATAAAAATATCTGCCCTGGGTTGCCAAAGGCTAATAATGGTTCCCCATCCCATTTGCAGCAGTTCTTTCATTGCTCCAAGCCTCCTAGATACAGGATGCTTTATGCCAAAGCAATAACTCGGATTAAAAAAAATTCAGACACTAAGGCAGAGTGGCTGGAAGATATCTTGGAGCTAGGAACATTTTATGGTATCCCACATCATAACCCAAAGGTGTGCCCTAGGCAAAGACTATTTCTGTAAAGACTTTTGGATTCCATGCAACACTACAGGCAACAAAGAATGTCAACTGTCTGTTGGTCATAGGAAGAGTCATTTAAAAGTGAATACTGAGGGTATACTTAGATATCACTTTTTTTCTCCTGTATATGAAGGCATATTCTATTTAGCAAGTAACACTAAAACTATATGTTTAAATTACTCTTGCTTCTAACCAAATATCTCAAAAGGTAATGACATGAAACCATTTGTATTTTATTATATCTCATGAATTCTGCATGTCAGGAATTCAGTCAGGACTCAACTGAGTGATTATTTGATCCATATGGATCAACTAAGGTCATTTAGTGGTACTCAGCTGGAAGATAATGTAGTATAGAGGAACCAAGATGACTTTACTCACATATCTTGCATCCCATCAGAGTCTAGAGGTTATGATCAGCTGGAATTGATAACCAGAACACCTAACATATGGCATCTCCAGCAAAGTGATTTTCAGGGTGGTGAAGTTCCTACATGGCAGCTGCCTTTCTCCAAGAAAGCCATGAGGAAGCCACATTGCCTCTTAAAATCTAGCATCAGAAGTCACATATTGAAAGAAGTCATAAGCCCACCTGATTCAACAGGAGGAGACATGGATCCTTCCTCTCTATATGAGCAATGTCAAAGAATTTAGAACATTTTTTTTTAAAAAACAGCCTCTAGGTCAGGGATTTGGACAAGGCTGGCTGGGCATTCTTCTGTTCCCCATGGCATCCAACTAGGGTCATTCAGTGGTACTAAGCTAGTGGATATATGGGCTGGAGGGCCCAAGACAGCTTCACTCACACACTTCGTGCCTTGGTGGGGATCGTTAGAAGGCTGGGCTCAGTTGATACCAGAGTACCTATATGGCATCTCTAGCATAGTAGTCTCCCAATAGTTGAACTTCTTTTTTTTTTTTAAAGATTTTATTTATTTATTTGACAGAGAGATAGACAGAAGAGCACAAGCAGAGGGAGAGGGAGAAGCAGGCTCTGCACTGAGCAGGGAACCCGATGCGGGACTCAATCCCAGGACCCCGAGATCATGACCTGAGCCGAAGGCAGACGCTTAACCATCTGAGCCACCCAGGCGCCCCTCAATAGTTGAACTTCTTAAAAGATTCTTACATGGCTTGCCTCAGAGTGTTCCAAGAGAAACAGGTGAAGCTACACAGGTTTTAAAACTCAGCCTCGGAGGCCACATAGCATAACTTTCATCACACTCTGTGGTTCAAAGCAGTCACAAGTCTATGCAGATTTAACAAGAGGGAAGCTAGATTCCACATCTCAATGTGAGAAAGGTCAAAGAATTTGTGGCCATGCTTTAAAAGTACCATACTATATAATCCATTTCACTCCTTTTGGATTGGTAAAGATGGCAATAATAGCAATAGCTATGTTGTATTCAAAATCTATTATATTCTGGATACCAGTTCAAATACATGTATTACCTAATTTAATCTATACAAAAACCTTTATGAGGTAAAAGCTATCACTATCCCCATTTCAGATGAGGAAACTGAAGGACAGAGAGGATAAGTGATTTGTCCAAGATCCCACAGTTTATAGGTAATGATGTCAATTAGCAAGATATACCTAGATATACTTAGATCAATCTATACAGGTTATACTTTACTTCATATAATTTCATGCTGAGAAGAGATCACTTATTTACAGTGTTCTTACAAATTAAATCAAAATGTAAATGCATCAGGAGAAAATTTAATAACTTTTCCTCATAACCAAAGCAATATTCTTTTATTGTAACAAATGAGAAAATGAAGACAAAAAGAAAATAAATACTTCCCATAGTGATTGGAAATAAATATAAGGAATTTATTAGTTTATATGTTTCAGGATGAGGGGGTGGGGGAAATATAGAGACAATGGTATTAGTAATGTTTTCTTTCTTTCATTTATAAAAAGATGAAATAAAGTAACAATGTTAATAATTATAAATTCTGAGGGATTGATTTATATAAGGATAGCTGATATAGTTTTTACTTATTCAAATAAAAATTTGTAAAAATCAGTTCCCAATAGTCCCAACACTATCTAATCATTACAAACTACACACACACACACAGACACACACAAACACACACAAATTCATACTACCTACTGTTTAGATCCTATATTTTTCACTTTTAATAATATGAACATATTTTCCATTTTTAATGTTATTTTTAAAGACATACTATTTGTACATGATGCCAATTACTGGACATTTAAGATTTTCCAATTATAAATAATGCTTAGATGAACTTTCTTTCAACTGAATCTTTGATCACATATCCATGATTATTTGATTAGCATAAATTCCTCAAAGTAGAATCACATAAGCAAAGGGTATACATAATATCAAAATTCTATATCATATTGAGGCAAATTATAAAGTAACATTAAACTGTGTGTGTGTGTGTGTGTGTACACAGAGAGAGAGAAAGAGAGAGAGGGAAGCAATATCCTTCTTCAAATTTCCTATTTTATCTTTTAGAAGATTCAAAATATTCGTATGTTACATTGCTTCAAGTCAGGTACCTGCAGAGCTGGCCTCTGACTCTCATGAAGAGCTTCCCCATGGGAAAGGAAAGCCCTGAAGAAAAGAGGCCTTAATAAAAATAAAACCCCAAAGCTGTAGAGCTATGTGTCCAGATCTGCTGGCTTGTCCAAAAATAATTGGCTCATTAACTAGCCAGCCTGGCTTAGTCACATTATCAAAGACAAATAGGAGAATAGGCTGTGGGCTTGCATACTCTCAGGACATACCAATTATTCTTTGGATACAATGCTATGAATACAGTGTACTTTGATATTAGGAAAACATTAAATGGGCTTTAGGCCTGATGCTGTGATCTAGGCACACACAGATAGTGGGAAGGGAGACAGAATATGATAAAGGGAGGTGGCACTGAGAGGCACAGCATGGAAAAGGGAGAGCAGCAAGAGCTTATTAAGGGCAGGACAAAGGTTTGGGTCGTCTCTTTACATCTGTGTAATTTTCAAGTTCATTTGACTGGGTTTTGTGAGAGGAACACTGGTGATCTGTGCTTAGAATTCTGTGCTTAGGGAGATGACTGCCATCAAGGAAACTTGTGTCTCTATGCAGGGTCTTCCACCCCTCAACCCCTACTGCTACTCACCCCTTGTCACTGTGCACCCCAAGGCAGAACTGGAAAAATGTTGACAAGGAAACTATTCTAAGGCAATGACTTTGCTTGGCTGTGTAGCTAAAGAAACTTTCCTATTTCAGCCACAGAGCCTATTTTCTGAGGCACATGTAAGTCATTAGACAAAATCAGACTAAGGGAAAAGCCAGCTGGGCAACTGCTCTGGCACTCATTTAAAAAACATGCCCAAATATAAATCAAATACACTGACTAATGTAAATTGCTCTTACTCCCTCCACCAAGGTAGACAAAGAGTTCAGCTGGAATTTAGAAAACAAAGTAAATGAAAACCTTTACCACTCCTTTTCTACAGAACTATTTCTCTGGGGTGAATATACCTATTAAGTTACAAATAGTAACCAGCTCAGTTAAAAAAAAGTAATATTGGTCTTCAGACTCCTCCTCCAGTGCTCTTTTCACTGAACCATGTGGGTTCTCTAAAACAAGGTATACTGGTGATCAAGTTAGCTGTCAAGCTACCATGTGGAGAACAGATGGGGAAGTTTTTTTAAGCCCTTTCCCCTTATTTTTAAAGATTTTATTTATTTATTTGACAGAGAGAGAAACACAGCGAGAGAGGGAACACAGGCAGGGGGAGTGGGAGAGGGAGAAGCAGGCTTCCCGCTGAGCAGGGAGCCCGATGCGGGGCTCGATCCCAGGACCCCGGGATCATGACCTGAGCCCAAGGCAGACGCTTAACGACTGACCCACCCAGGTGCCCCTCCCTTATTTTTAGAAGTCACCCTCAATTTTGGGGGACGCCTGGGTGGCTCAGTCATTAAGTGTCTGCTTTCAGCTCAGGTCATGATCCTAGGGTCTTGGGATCGAGCTGCATTGGGCGCCCTGCTCAACGGGAAGCCTGCTTCTCCCTTTCTCACTCCCCCTGCTTGTGTTCCCTCTCTCATTGTTTCCCTCTGTCAAATAAATAAAATCTTAAAAAAAAGAAGTCACCCTCAATTTTTTAACATGCATACTTGGCTTAAAATTCTAAAGTCAAGCATTCTCATTATACCATGCCCCTGAGCAATATAAAAAACCCTAGAACCCTTTAATTGCAGTCATACCTTTCCTGTTTTACATGTTATTTTGTACATTTTTAGTTATACCTGGTTTTATCTTTTGTGGGGCAAAGCATAGGCTTTGGCGGCAGATAGGTCTGAGTTCAAATTCCAGTTAAATAAAATGTGGTTCATCCATGCAATGGGATATTATACATTCATTACAAATTATGATGTAGATATTTTCTAGGACTGTATGAATTTATGTGGAAGGGCATACATAATATATTGTAGGATGAAAGGCGGATATCAGTAGTATACATAGTATATTAAGATTTGTATTATTAATACATGCATGAGTATTACATATATGCAGATAAAAATGTCTGAAAAAAACAGATACCAAATATGAACACTTGTCAGCTCTGAAAAATGAAAGCAGGGGTGATTTTAATTAATTTTTCCTTCACATGTCTGTTTTGTATATGTTTCTGTGCATCATTCTCATGATTTACTTATATAACTTGTTTTAATTGTAATTTTTAAGATTTATTTATTTATTTATTTATTTATTTATTTATTTGACAGAGAGATTGACAGTGAGAGAGGGAACACAAGCAGGGGGTAGTGGGAGAGGGAGAAGCAGGCTTCCCGCTGAGCCGGGAGCCCGATGCAGGGCTCGATCCCAGGATCCTGGGATCATGACCTGAGCCGAAGGCAGACGCTTAACGACTGAGCCACCCAGGGGCCCCTTAATTCTAATTTTTAAAAATAATTACTAGTGCTGTTATTATTATAGAAGAAATCTGACTTCTACTTAGGAAGTTTCCTGCCAGAGGTTATTGCTGAAGTTTCTTGTCTGAATTCCCTGAAGGTAATATTAGGATCAGTATTCTTTTTTCTTTTTTTTACTTTTTTAAATTTTATTATGTTATGTTAATCACCATACATCATTAGTTTTTGATGTAGTGTTCCATGATTCATTCTTTGCGTATAACACTCAGTGCTCCATTCAATACGTGCCCTCTTTAATACCCATCACCATGCTAACCCATCCCCCCCAGCCCCTCCCCTCCAGAACCATCAGTTTGTTTCTCAGAGTCCATAGTCTCTCATGGTTCATCTCCCCCTCATATTTCCCCCCCTTCATTTTTCCCTTCCTACTATCTTCTTCTTTTTTTAAAACATATAATGTATTATTTGTTTCAGAGGTACAGGTCTGTGATTCAACAGTCTTACACAATTCACAGCGCTCACCATAGCACATATCCTCCCCAATGTCTATCACCCAGCCACCCCATCCCTCCCACCCCCACCACTCCAGCAACCCTCAGTTTGTTTCCTGAGATTAAGAATTCCTCACATCAGTATTCTTAATTGAAGATAATCACTTTCAAGACAATTAAAGCATTCTTCAGATCTAAATCTAATAGATTGCTCCTCTGTTGGATGAGCAACCATCCATCAGGATATGTAGATTAAAGCCTCTTTTGCTTTCTTAGTCTCAATCTTAGGCTATCTACTATTTTGTCATTTCTTTAAATTATTGTTAATATATCAGCTCAATTATGCCCATCTTATATTTTTAGATCATTTCTATCCATGTTTTCTGTACTACCTTCCTCCCCTCCCCCACCCCATTTTGCTACACATGCCTGAATCTTACATCTTTGAGCCTCATCATTCCATTATCTCCCTACTATTTTATGTGCTTGGGTAGAAAGACCAATTGCTTTCTGATTGTACATATAATTTTGCCTGATGGCTTTGCCTGGCCTCTGGCCTTCTAGATGCAGAGTAGGAAACTTGGCCACTAGAACCTGATTATTTTGGTGACTCAGAGGCATTGTACATTCTATAGCTATTTAGGAACCCCAATCCCTACCTCCCATTATGGATTTTTCAGATTATAGATTCCCCCAAATGTTCCATATGGTTCCAGCGTCTCTCAGCAGAACAATGACATTTTTCAGTACACCTTGTACTCCTGGTTTTATAAGCAGTCCCCATGGCAAGTTGTTTGTCTTATTCTGAACTCCAGCCAAAGCAGAGTTCTACATTAATATAGAGAATAATGGAGTTCTCTGAGGTCTGTTTCTCTCTGCCTATGTTTTCCTCAGTCTGTCTCTAAGTCAGTCTTTCTTTTTCTAAAAAACATTTTATTTTTTTTTTATTCGAGAGAGAGAGTAGAGAGAGAGAGCACAAGTGGGGCGAGGGGCAGAGGGAGAAGCAGACTCCCTGCTGATCAGGGACCCCAATGCGGGGCTCAATCCTAGGACACTGGGATCATGATCTGAGCCAAAGGCAGACACTTAACTGACTGAGCCACGCAGGCGCCCCTCAATCTCTCTTTCTTAATTTGACTCTGATTTTTTGTCTGTGACTGTGAATGTGTGGGGTTTTTTTCTTTGTTTCTGTATTTCTCTCAAGCAGCTACAGTCTTAAGACTATATCTCAAATATTGCAAAGAGTATTTCTGGGAGTCAAGTCTCTGAGAAATTGATCTCCAGAAGTATTCAGAGACTTTGGTTCCATTTCTTCACTTCAGTGTTCACAGTGTCAACTGTTTCTCTTGCTCACAATCCTGTTTACATACAATGTGAATGCTTATTCCTTGATGGATATTACACAAGGAACATGTGGCCATCTGTCTTTAGCTATTTCACAACTGTAGCCTCCAGCACCCTTATATAAACTCTAAGCCCCACCTGGACTCAGCATATGGCACTTCAACATCAACAACCCTCTATATCATTTAACTGGACACTCACATAAGAGAAATCATCAGTATAAACAGATATCATCCTCCTTGTGGATAAAAGGTCTTAGCTTCTAAAAGGTCAGAAAAGTCCATCTCTAAAAGCAGAAACATAGTGCCCTTTAAAGAGCTCCTCTCAACAAATGCCCACATTTGTTTGGTATAAAGAAGTGACTACAGAAATAGTCGTTTAGTAAGATGTAGGCACTGGTCCTGAATTTTGAAATAGTATAGTAAAGAAAATGATTCCACATAGAAAACCAACTGAAAAGGTATGCCTTTTTATGCATAAGCTAGCAATTGCTTTTAAGTGATGATAATGACAAGAAAATAGCCCTTTTTAAAAATAAAATTATTGACAATAACAACCACCAAAATGCCATCTGCCTCACCAGGTTTATGTGTGAGAAACAAATAAGAATGCATTTTATCATGCTGTATATTCAATGACACATAATACAAATTGGAAGTTTTGTTATACAGAATAAAAGCTACATATGATTTAGAACCCACTATGTAACAGGCAGTGTTTTAAATGCATCAGTCCCTTCAGTCATCATAGTCACCCTAAGCTATGGTTTTTATCACCTGTTTTAGAGATAAGGACAGTTAGGTTCAGAGAGGTTAAGCAGCTTGCTCAATGTCTCACATCTAAAAAGTGGCAGAACTGTCTGATACATGGATTTGAAGAAGAAAATATTAATGTGCATCTCTGTTACAACCAGGTAGAAAACAAAATGTAACGAGGTAAAGAAGGATGCTCAAATTTCTTTTTTCCTCTTCCAAAAATTAGGCCTCACTTCCCAATCTTCTAAACCCATTCTCCTTCTAGCATCTATTTGGTTGGCCTGTACCTAGCAAAAATCCAGCCGATTCCTGCCTTCTCTCAGCACCCACAAACCACTAACCTCACTTTCACACAGTCATTCTAAGACTGTTTAACAGCATGTCCTAGCATCAACTGTATGTCAGTCAACTATGAGCCTGGAGAGTAAGTTGTTTTTAGTGAAATAAGCCTCACTTTGCAAAGACTTGATACTTTGCTCTAAGCGAGGTTATCTTTTGCTGTAACCTTGACTCCCACACAAAGAAACAAGAAGAAATGACTTGCTAATTCCTGCTCTAAGATTTCAAGCAGTCTATCCCTCTTCCTCATCTACAATATAAGCTCTTCCCCCTTCCAGTTCAAGCCTTTATCTCCCTCAAAAATATGTCAAAGAAGCACCTCAGATTAACCCATACCCATTTTGACCATCCTTCCCCCCACTTCAGTACCCAGGTTTTTAGTGTTATTTTGCCCTTACACTTAGTTTTAGAGTTGGTCTCAAGTTTGTTTTATTTCTATATATTGAATGTTCCTTAACTAGATGGTACACTGTCCCCCACCTAGAAATAAGGATCACATACAATAAAAATGGCATTGAACTCGATATATAGACTAGAATCTGAAAGCTCAGTGTGCTGCTAATGAACCAGGGATCTTTTGCATCTTAATTTTCCCATATGTCAAATAAAGAATTATATGTTCCCTAATGTCTTTAGGCTTCTTTCCACTTAAGAATTCTATTATTTTAGATTTTCTAACTCCTTTGTGATGCTCATCCCACCGGGGTACCCAAGTTCCTGTTCCTTTCCTATTACGTATTCACTCACACTATAGATTCCAATAAGATACATAGAGCTCCTTCCATTAACTATGACTGATAACACTGTTTCTGAAAATGAAAAGAATAATTCAAGATCATTAGGGAGTATATCAAAACCTAAGGTATTTAGTACCTAGTAATTCCAAATACTACGAAATCCTTTTGACTACATCCAGAGAATCACTTAAACACTATCCAACATATATTGGGTACCTACATGACCAAGTTCAGATCTAGCACTGGACAAAACATGGTACCTGATCTCAAAGAACTTACATTCTTGTGGATAATGGTAGAAAACAGTTATGTTCAAATAAGCTAAATCATATGTTGTACCCAATAGTGTCCAACACTATGTAAAACAATCAGAGTCAGAAAACAGGGGATGCTGATTTTGAAAGGGATGCAGTTTTAAACAAAGGTTCAGGAAAGGCTTCACTAAGAAAATGAGATTTGAGCAAAGACCTGAAGGCAGTAAGAAAGAAAGTCATGTGGATATCTGGGGGAAGAGTTTCCATGCAGAGAAGAAAGCAAATGCAAAGTCCCTGAGGAGCATGTCTGACATGTTTGAAAAATAGCAAAAATGACAGGATGACAGGAATGGATTTATTAAGAGGGAGACTGAGGAGAACTGGTGAGAGAGGTCATGGGGGCTTGATCACGAAGGGCCTTGTAAGGCCATATAAGGAGCTTACTCTGAAATGAAGGTCATTAGAGGGTGTTCAACACTGCAAAGTCATGATCCAACTTAGGTTTAAGTAGTCACTCTAGTTGCTGTGTTAAGAAAAAACTGGTGGGAGGTGGGAGGTCAGAGCAAGAGTGAAAGTAGAGAGCTATTTGAAGGCTACTGAAATATTTAGAAAAAGAGACAATAGTGATTTAGATCAGCTCAGTAGAGGTGGAAATGAGAAGTGGTGAAATTTTGGACAGATTTTGAAGGTAGACCCAACAGGATTTCCTAATGGATTAGGATATCAGTTGAGGTCTTGTGCTCACTAACAGATCTGGAAAACCCAGCAGGAGAGTAATACTGGAATTATAGCAAGAATTATAGTAATACTAGAATAAGAATTATATCTAACACATAGCAGTTACTACCTACAAGTCACTATTCTAAGTGCTAAATGTATATAAATTCATTTAATCCTCATAACAACCCTATGAGATAATTACTACTTTTATCCCAATGTTATAAAGAAACTGAGGCACAAATAATCTGCCTAAGGTCACACAGCTAGTATATGTTATAGCTAGAATTCAAATCCAAGCAGTCTGATTTCAGAGTCCATGCTCTTAAAACTCTATGATATATTGTTTATTACTGTTCACAGTACAGCACAAATACAGGTACACGTAAGGATAGAAATTCCCCATTGCCTACTATTTTAGAAAAATATTTTCAATTGGAGCTCAGGTTTTCATTGCCCTTGCCATGGACTTCAATGGCCTCTTAGTAATGGACTTTTCAAGGTACAAGATCAAGTGTTATCAATACAACCAGGCAGGGCAAGCCTAATGGCATGTTGAATAAATAATGTCCTTCGGAAACATCTGAATTGTTCCAGTGTGTATTTACAGAAAGCAATGAAATATAGCTAACCATTCCGGAAGAAACACTGGTACTTCAGGTAACAGTGTTTCCTTCATATCCTGTAGAAAATCTCTAAGGACTTTTTAAATTTATCAACTCTTTTGACACCTTGCTGGGGTGGATGCAAGCTATTGCACCCACCCTATAACTGGGAAGCTGAGTGCTCTAAAGTTAACCATCTGGTCCATAGCTAGAAAGTAAATAGACGGGATTCATGACCCCAAAAGTCATAAGTGTGTATCCAAGAAACCACATTCACATAGACAAGAGAAGTGTAGGGAGAGTGTGATACTCCTCCCAGTAAGTTAAATCTGAACCAGCATTGATCAAGGGCTAGCAAAAAAAGCTAATGCAGTCTAACTTACTGTATTAAATGTATGATATTTAAGGAAATATTAGGGCTGGTCCATTACCCTCTGGTCAGGCCACACTTATACTATTCTGCTGACTTCTGGCCACCACTCTTTCAGAAGATTGTGCACCAGCTGGGAATGTGTTCAGGAAAAGTTGATCAGAACAGGAGCTCTTGAGATCCAGAGATCTTGAGATCCATAATAGCTACCACTTATTAAGCACTTATCATGTACTGTGCTTAATACTTTAGATGTATTATCTCATTTAGCCCTCCCAATAATCCTTTGAACAAGGCTACTCTGAGGCTCAGAAATGTTAAATAACATGTCCAAGTTCAAACAGCTAATAAAATGTAGTGCCAGTATTTGAACCAATGTTGGATGACTCCACTATACCATGTCAGACTTTTGAAAGAAAAAAAGATCATGTATCATGTGCCAACACTTTACACAAATTATCTCATTGAATCCTCACAACAGTTCTATGAGGTATCATTGTTATTATCTCTATTTCACAGAGAGGGAAACAGAAGTTCAGAGTGGTTATAAATTTATCCAAGGACACACAGCTAGCAAGTGGCATAAGCAAAATATAGCGTGAAGAATGGTTGGAGACACTAACAATGTTTATCCAGAAAAAGGATATTCTAGAATATAATTTAAAAATGGAGGTTTAGAAACAATGAGTTTGAAAACTACTCGCACCTTTCATATTTGAAATTCCAAGATAAACCCATGGTGTGCTCTATATGACTCATTTCCATCACTACATATATATACACAAGTATTCATTTAACAAATGTATATTTCACGTGTATTCTAACAAATTCTATTCTATTTCACATGTATGCTAACAAATGTAGTATATTTTCACCTACTTGCATGCTAGGAACTCGATCATGCCCTGGGAATGTACGAGTAAACAAGATATATAAAGCACCTGTTTCTTAGGGAACTTGTATTGTTATTCTGCCTTCTCTTACTTCACCTTCTGCCATTTCATCTCCTTCAAAACTCAAATTCACTTTGAAACTCACTTTCCTCTACCCCAGGAATCTTTAGTAATAGATTCACTGCTCCTCCACACTCCCCCCACAAACAACACAAACACATACTGCTGATATTTTTATTCTTGTATTCTACTTCTTTGTCATTGTTGTTATTGGTAGTGAGTTATTTTCTCTCATTCATTAATTCACTAATTCATTCACTGATTGTTTACTGAGTACTTATTATATACCAAATGGTATCTTGGGGGTTGGGGATACAATAGTGGTCAAGAATGAGTCTACAGTACTATTCTGTCTCCTCTTCTTTTTGTAAATTTACTTTTATCTTTCTCTCCTACCTTCCCCACTTCTTACTTAGCTAGCTGCTTCTGATGCAACTAATATGGAATACTTTAGGGCCTCTCAGAGAAGTCTGAAATCTATTGATCTAGCTAAGCCTCCCATCCAGTGCAGGAGTCCCATGTGCTAAATCCCAGGCAGTTGGCCATCTAGGTTTAATTAAGGTATATACAGTAAAGGGGAATTTACTAATTTTTTTACAAGAGTCCATTCTAATGTCACAAAGTCCTTTTCTTAGACTCAAGTCAACTCTGTTTCATTCTGGTTTTCATTTACTGGTCACAGTTCTGCCCAAACTCAGCTATAAAGAACAAGTTAAATCCTTCTATACAGCATCCTTTCAAATATGTGAAGTCATCTATTGTAGCTCTCTTTTGGCTCCTCTTCTTGAGGGTAAATATACCCATTCCCTCAATTAAACTGTTTTCTAAACTTCTTAAACACCATGAACAGCCTTCTCTAGACACTTTCAACTTTGGCAATAACTCTCAATATACAATTTATTTTGTTTTTCTTTGTTCATTTAAAGAAAAGAGTACCCACCCAGCTAACTCTTTCCTTCAGAACTGTATGACTCACTTCCTGATAAGAATAAATGTACACTGCTCTGAAACAAATAATGCAATATATGTTAAGAAAAAAAAAAAGAAGAAGAAGGTAGCAGGAGGGGAAGAATGAAGCGGGGGAAATCGGAGGGGTAGACGAACCATGAGAGACGATGGACTCTGAAAAACAAACTGAGGGTTCTAGAGGGGAGGGGAGTGGGAGGATGGGTTAGCCTGGTGATGGGTATTGAGGAGGGCACGTTCTGCATGGAGCACTGGGTGTTATGCACAAACAATGAATCATGGAACACTACATCTAAAACTAATGATGTAATGTATGGGGATTAACATAAGAATAAAAAATAAAGAATAAATGTACACTGAAAGAATTTAAATTTCATGCTAATTATAGAATTGAAATTTTGCTAAAAGTCCTTTGAGGGTTGTGGGGTAAGAACTAGAAGCCAAAGGAGTGAATGGTTTTCCAGCAAGAGCCTATGATGGGATTCAGACATATTTTGTCAGGCCTGGGAAACTGGTGGCCTACTTACATGAGGGCCTGAGAGACCTTCTAAAAGAAAATTCTTCAAAGTGAAAAAATAACCAGACATAAAAAGTTTAGTACAAAAACAAAGAGTAGATGAATCTGAGTATAATGGGTACATTTCCTGAACCGGTCCATGTTAGATTCATGTTGAGACTTATAAAGAACAAGTAAAATTTAAAAGTTTTACTATTATCTCTGTAAGATGTTGTGGTATCAACATCAGTACCTGGGGATGCCTGTAATATAATGGAGTACAGAAGGGAGAGGGAGGATTGGTTTATACTTACCAATAAATCCCAGTGTATCTCTTTTTGATTTAAGTTTTAATTGTAATTCCAGTTAGTTAACATACAGTATTATATTAGTTTCAGGTGTCCAGTATAGTAATGCAACAGTTCCAAACATCATCCTGTGCTCATCATGACAAGTAGGCTCCTTAATCACCATACTTTTTGATGGCTGGATAGTATTCCATTGTGTGTGTATGTGTGTGTGCGTGTGTGTGCACATGGGTGTATCACATTATTTTTATTTTTATTTATTTATTAACATATAATGTATTATTTGTTTCAGGGGCACAGGTCTGTGATTCATCAGTCTTACACAATTCACAGTGCTCACCATAGCACATACCCTCCCCAATGTCCATCACCCAGCCACCATATCCCTCCCACTCCCCCTCCACTCAAGCAACCCTCAGTTTGTTTCCTGAGATTCAGAGTCTCTTATGGTTTGTCTCCCTCTCTGGTTTCATCTTGTTTCATTTTTCCTTCCCTTCCCCTATGACCCTCTGTCTTGTTTCTCAAATTCCTCATATCAGTGAGATCATATGATAATTGTCTTTCTCTGAATGAATTATTTAGCTTAGCATAATACCTTCTAGTTCCATCCACATAGTTGCAAATGGCAAGATTTCATTTTTTGATGGCTGAATAATATTCCATTGTGTGTGTGTGTGTGTGTATGTGCACATACACACACACATCTTCTTTATCCATTCATCTGTTGATGGACTTCTAGGCTCCTTCCATACTTTGGCTGTTGTGGACATTGCTGCTATAAACATTGGCATGCACATGCCCCTTCGGATCACTACATTTGTATCTTTGAGGTAAATACACAGTAGTGCAATTGCTGGGTCATAGGGTAGCTCTATTTTCAACTTTTTGAGGAACCTCCATACTGTTTTCCAGAGTGGCTACACCAGCTTGCATTCCCAATAAGAGTGTAGGAGGGTTCCCCTTTCTCCGCATCCTCACCAACATCTGTCATTTCCTGACTTGTTAATTTTAGCCATTCTGACTGGTGTGAAGTCATATCGCATTAAGGTTTTGATTGGTATTTCTCTGATGCTGAGTGATGTTGAGCACTTTTTCATGTGTCTGTTGGCCATTTAAATGTCTTCTTGCAGAAATGTCTGTTCATGTCTTCTGCCCATTTCTTGATTGGATTATTTGTTCTCTGGGTGTTGAGTTTGATAAGTTCTTTATAGATTTTGGATACTAGCCCTTTATCTGATCTGTCATTTGCAAATATCTTCTCCCATTCTGTCGGCTGTCTTTTGGTTTTGTTGACTGTTTCCTTTGTTGTGCAAAAGCTTTTTATCTTGATGAAGTCCCCATAGTTCATTTTTGCTCTTGCTTCCCTTGCCTTTGATGATGTTTCTAGGAAGAAGTTGCTGCAGCTGAGGTCAAAGACATTGTTCCCTGTGCTCTCCTCAAGGGTTTTGATGGATTCCTGTCTCACATTTAGGTCTTTCATCCATTTTGAGTCTATTTTTGTGTGTGGTGTAAGGAAATGGTCCAGTTTCATTCTTCTGCAAGTGGCTGTCCAATTTTCCCAACACCATTTGTTGAAGAGACTGTCTTTTTTCCATTGGACATTCTTTCTTCCTTTGTCGAAGATTAGTTAACCATAGAGTTGAGGGTACATTTCTGAGATCTCTATTCTGTTCCATTGATCTATGTGTCTGTTTTTGTGCCAATACCATAATGTCTTGATGATGACAGCTTTGTAATAAAGCTTGAAGTCCGGAATTGTGATGCCACCACATTTGCTTTACTTTGTTCAACATGCCTCTGGCTATTCAGGGTCTTTTCTGGTTCCATACAAATTTTCAGATTCTTTGTTCCATTTCTTTGAAAAACATTGATGGTGATTTGATAGGGATTGCACTGAATGTGTAGATTGCTCTAGGTAGCATAGTCATTTTCACAATACTTGTTCTTCCAATCCATGAGCATGGAACGTTTTTCCATTTTGTTGTGTCTTCCTCAATTTCTTTCATGAGTATTTTATAGTTTTCTGAGTACAGATCCTTTGCCTCTTTGATTAGATTTATTCCTAAGTATCTTATGGTTTTGGGTGCAATTGTAAATGGGATCAACTCCTTATTTCTCTTTCCTCTGACTTGCTGTTAGTGTATAGAAATGCAATTGATTTCTGTGCATTGAATTTATATCCTGCCACTTTACTGAATTCCTGTATGAGTTCTAGCAGTTTTGGGGTGGAGTCTTTTGAGTTTTCCACATAAAGTATCATATCATCTGCAAAGAGTGAGAGTTTGACTTCTTCTTTGCCGATCCGGATGACTTTTTTCTTTTTGTTGTCTGATTACTGTGGCTAGGACTTCTAATACTCTGTTGAATAGCAGTGGTGATAGTGGACATCCCTGCCGTGTTCCTGACCTTAGGGGAAAAGCTCTTCAGTTTTTCCCCATTGAGAATTATATTCGCTGTGGGCTTTTCATAGATGGCTTTTATGATATTGAGGTATGTACCCTCTATCCCTATACTCTGAAGAGTTTTGATCAAGAAAGGATGCTGTATTTTGTCAAATTCTTTTTCTGCATCTATTGAGAGAATCACATGGTTCTTGTCTTTCTTTTATTAATGTATTGTATCAAACTGATTGATTTGCAGACATTGAACCAACCTTGCAGCCCAGGAATAAACCCCACTTGGTCATGGTGAATAATCCTTTTAATGTACTGTTGGATCGTATTGGCTAGTATTTTGATGAGAATTTTGGCATCCATGTTCATCAGGGACATTGGCCTGTGATTCTCCTTTCTGATGGGGTCTTTCTTTGGTTTTGGGATCAAGGTAATGCTGGCCTCATAAGATGAGTTTGGAAGATTTGCTTCCATTTCTATTTTTTTTTTTTGAACAGTTTCAGAAGAATAGGTATTAATTCTTCTTTAAAAGTTTCGTAGAATTCCCCTGGGAAGCCATCTGGCCTTGAGCTCTTGTTTGTTGGGAGATTTTTGATGACTGCTTCAATTTCCTTAGTGGTTATGGGTCTGTTCAGGCTTTCTATTTGTTCCTGGTTCAGTTTTGGTAGTTTATACGTCTCTAGGAATGCATCCTTTTCTTCCAGTTTGTCTAATTTGCTGGCATATAGTTGCTCATAATATGTTCTTGTAATTGTTTATATTTCTTTGGTGTTGGTTGTGATCTGTCCTCTTTCATTCATGATTTTGTAGATCTGGGTCCTTTCTCTTTTCTTTTTAATAAGTCTGGCCAGGAGTTCATCAATCTTGTTAATTCTTTCAAAGAACCAGCTCCTAGTTTTGTTGATCTGTTCTACTGTTTTTGTTTGTTTGTTTGTTTGTTTGTTTGTTTTGGTTTCTATTTCATTGATTTCTGCTCTGATCTTTATTATTTCTCTTCTCCTGCTGGGTTGAGGCTTTATATGCTGTTCTTTCTCCAGCTCCTTTAGGTGTAGGTTTAGGTTGTATATTTGAGATCTTTCTTGTTTCTTGAGGAAGGCTTCTATTGCCATATACTTTCCCTTAGGACCACCTTTGCTGCATCTCAAAGATTTTGAACAGTTGTGTTTTCATTTTTATTTGTTTCCATAAATTTTTAAAATTCTTCTTTAGTTTCCTGGTTGACCCATTCATTCTATAGTAGGTTGCTTTTTAGCCTCCATGTATTTGAGTTCTCTCCAACTATCCTCTTGTGATTGAGTTCTAGTTTCAAAGCATTGTGGTCTGAAAATAGGCAGGGAATGATCCCAATCTTTTGGTACCGGTTGAGACCTGATTTGTGACACAGGATGTGATCTATTCTGGAGAATGTTCCATGGATACTAGGAAAGAATGTGTATTCTGTTGCTTTGGGATGGGATGTTCTGAATATATGTGTGAAGTCCATCTGGTCCAGTGTGTCATTTAAAGCCTTTCTTTCCTTGCTGATCTTTTGCTTAGATGATCTGTCCATTTCAGTGAGGAGGCTGTTAAAGTCCCCTTCTATTATTGTACTATTGTCAATGTGTTTCTTAGCTTTTGTTATTAATTGGCTTATATAATTGGCTGTTCCCATGTTAGGGGCATAATATTTAAAATTGTTAGAACTTCTTGTTGGATAGACCCTTTAAGTAGGATATAGTGTCCTTCCTCATCTCTTATTATAGTCTTTGGTTTAAAATCTAAGTTTTCTGGTTTAAAATCTATTTTGTCTGATATAAGGATTGCCACCCCAGCTTTCCTTTGAAGTCCATTTGCATGGTAAACGGTTTTCCACCCCCTAACTTTAAGTCTGGAGGTGTCTTTGGGTCTGAAATGAGTCTCTTGTAAACACCATATCAGTGGGTCTTGTTTTTTTATCCAATCTGACACCCTATGTCTTTTTTTAAATTTTATTTTATTATGTTATATTAATCACCATACATTGCATCATTAGTTTTTGATGTAGTGTTCCATGATTCATTGTTTGCATATAACACCCAGTGCTCCTTTCAGTATGTGCCCTCTTTAATACGCATCACCAAGCTAACCCATCCCCCCACCACCCTCCCCTCTAGAACCCTCAGTTTGTTTCTCAGAGTCCATAGTCTCTCGGATTTCTCAGAGTCCATAGTCTCCCCCTCCAAATTCCCCCATTTTTCCATCCTACTATCTTCTTCTCTCTCTCTCTCTCTTTTTTTTTTTTTAACATATAATGTATTATTTGTTTCAGAGGTACAGGTCTGTGATTCAACAATCTTACACAATTCACAGTGCTCACCATAGCACATACCCTCCCCAATGTCTATCACCCAGCCACCCCATGCTTCCCACCCCCCACCACTCCAGCAACCTTCAGTTTGTTTCCTGAGATTAAGAATTCCTCATATCAGTGAGATCATATGATACATGTTTTTCTCTGATTGACTTATTTCACTCAGCATAATACCCTCCAGTTCCATCCACGTCATTGCAAATGGCAAGATTTCATTCCTTTTGATGGCTGCATAATATTCCATTGTATGTATGTATATGTATATATATATATATACCACTTCTTTATCCATTCATCTGTCGATGAACATCTTGGCTCTTTCCATAGTTTGGCTATCGTGGACATTGCTGCTATAAACATCAGGCTGCACGTACCCCTTCGGATCACTACATTTGTATCTTTGGGGTAAATACCCAGTAGTGCAATTGCTGGGTCATGGGGTAGCCCTATTTTCAACTTTTTGAGGAACCTCCATACTGTTTTCTATACTGTTTTCCAGAGTGGCTGCACCAGCCTGCATTCCTACCAACAGTGTAGGAGGGTTCCCCTTTCTCCGCATCCCTGCCAACATCTGTCATTTCCTGACTTGTTCATTTTAGCCATTCTGACTGGTGGGAGGTGGTATCTCATTGAGGTTTTGATTTGGATTTCCCTGATACCGAGCAATGTTGAGCACTTTTTCATGTGTCTGTTCACCATTTGGATGTCTTCTTTGGAAAAATGTCTGTTCATGTCTTCTGCCCATTTCGTGATTGCATCATTTGTTCTTTGGGTGTTGAGTTTGATGAGTTCTTTATAGATTTTGGTTACTAGCCCTTTATCTGATATATCATTGGCAAATATCTTCTCCCATTCTGTCAGTTGTCTTTTGGTTTTGTTGACTGTTTCCTTTGCTGTGCAAAAGCTTTTTATCTTGATGAAGTCCCCATAGTTCATTTTTGCTCTTGCTTCCCTTGCCTTTGATGATGTTTCTAGGAAGAAGTTGCTGCAGCTGAGGTCGAAGAGGTTGCTGCCAGTGTTCTCCTCTAGGAGTTTGATGGACTCCTATCTCAGATTTAGGTCTCATCCATTTTGAGTCTATTTTTGTGTGTGGTGTAAGGAAATGGTCCAGTTTCATTCTTCTGCATGTGGCTGTCCAATTTTCCCAACACCACTTGTTGAAGAGACTGTCTTTTTTCCATTAGACATTCTTTCCTGCTTTGTCAAAGATGAGTTGACCAGAGAGTTGAGGGTCAATTTCTGGGCTCTCTATTCTGTTCCATTGATCTATGTGTCTGTTTTTGTGCCAGTACCATACTGTCTGGTTGATTACAGCTTTGTAATAGAGCTTGAAGTCTGGAATTGTGATGCCACCAGCTTTGCTTTTCTTTTTCAACATTCCTCTGGCTATTCGGGGTCTTTTCTGGTTCCATACAAATTTTAGGATTATTTGTTCCATTTCTTTGAAAAAAGTGGATGGTATTTTGATAGGGATTGCATTAAATGTGTAGATTGCTCTAGGTAGCATTGACATCTTCACAATATTTGTTCTTCCAATCCATGAGCATGGAAAGTTTTTTCCATTTCTTTGCGTCTTCCTGAATTTCTTTCATGAGTATTTTATAGTTTTCTGAGTACAGATTCTTTGCCTCTTTGGTTAGATTTATTCCTAGGTATCTTACGGTTTGGGGTGCAATTGTAGATGGGATCGACTCCTTAATTTCTCTTTCTTCTGTCTTGTTGTTGGTGTATAGGAATGCCACTGATTTCTGTGCATTGATTTTATATCCTGCCACTTTACTGAATTCCTGTGTGAGTTAGGTTTAGGGTTAAGGTTAGTCTCTATTCCTTTCTGTTCTTTGTTACTTTTATGCTCTCTCTTTGGTTAGAGGACCCCTTTCAATATTTCTTGTAGGGCTGGTTTTGTGTTTGCAAGTTCTTTTAGTTTTTGTTTGTCCTGAGTGCTTTTTATCTCTCCTTCTATTTTCAATGACAGCATAGCTGGATAAAGTATTCTTGGCTATATATTTTTCTTGTTTAGTGCTCTGAATATACCATGTCAGTCCTTTCTGGCCTGCCAGGTCTCTGTGGACAGGTCTGCTGCCAATCTAATGTTTCTATCATTGTAGGTTACAGACCTCTTGTCCCAAGCGGCTTTCAGGATTTTCTCTTTGTCTCTGAGACTTTTAAGTTTTACTATTAGATGATGGGATGTTGACCTATTTTTATTGATTTTGATGGGGGTTCTCTGTGCCTCCTGGATTTTGATGCCTGTTTCCTTCCCCAAATTAGGGAAGTTCACTGCTATAATTTGCTCCAATATACCTTCTGCCCCTCTCTCTTTCTTCTTCTTCTGGGATCCCAATTATTCTAATGTTGTTTCATCATATGGTATCACTTATATCTCAAATTCTCCCCCTTGTGATCCAGTAGTTGTTTATCTCTCTTTTTCTCACCTTATTTATTCTCCATCACTTGGTCTTCTATATTACTAATTCTCTCTTCTGCCTCATTTATCCTAGCAGTTAGAGTCTCCATTTTTGAATGCACCTCATTAATAGCCTTTTTGATTTTGACTTGGTTAGATTTTAGTTCTTTTATTTCTCCAGAAAGGGATTCTCTAGTATCTTCTATGCTTTCTTAAGCCCAGCTAGTATCTTTATAATTGTCATTCTGAACAGTAGTTCCAACATCTTAGTAATGTCTGTATTGATTAGGTCCCTGGTATTCGGTACTGTCTCTTGTTCTTTTTTCTTGAGGTGAGTTTTTCCGTTTTGTCCTTTTGTCCAGAGAAGATAGATGAATGAGAGAACAAAGTGCTAAAAGGGCAGCAATGACCCCAGAAAAATTTACACTCAGCAAATCTTAAGAGACCTGGAACCGGGGAGAAAGAAATGAAAAAAAAAGAAAAAAAGTGAATATGATCAAGCTAGTGAATAGAATAGAGCCACACACTAGATTTTGGGTTTATTTTGGATTGTTAGAAGAAACTGCCTCCCAAAATTTTAACGAGACAAAAACTTGTATATATACAAAAATAAGGGTAAATATGATGAAGGGATGGAATATGACTGTAAAGGTGAAAATTAAAAAACATTTTAAAAGAGGAATTGATAAGAAGTTCATTGAAAAAAGAAAGAAAAAAAAAAGGAGAGAATGTGATCAGGTGGGAGACTAAAACAAAGCCATACACTAGATTTAGGGTATATTTTGGTCTGTTAGAAGAAACTGTATCCCAAAATTTTAAAGAAAGGAAAACTTACATATATACAAAAAATAAGGTTAAATACAATGAAGGGATAGAATATGACTGTAAAAATGAAAATTGAAAAAGATTTTTAAAAAGGAATTGATAAGATGTTGATTGAAAAAGGAAAGCAGAAGAATTCAAGAAAAATAGAAAAAGAAAAAATTTAAAAATTAAAAAAATTAACTTTGAAAGACTAAAGAATCATGGGGGAAAAGCCATGAATTCTATTTGCAGTATTCCCCTAGCGCTGGAGTTTTGCAGTTCTCATTGATCGGTAAACTGGGTCTTGGCTGGATGTTCTTGCTGATCTTCTGGGGGAGGGGCCTGTTGCAATGATTCTCAAATGCCTTTGCCCGAGGTGGAATTGTACTGCCCTTGCCAGGGGCCAGGCTAAGTAATTGACTCGGGTTTGCTCTTGGTAGCTTTTGTTCCCTGAAAACTTTCCATACAGCTTTGGAGGACAAGAGTGAAAATGGTGGCCTCCCAATCTCTGGCCCCAGAGGAGCCAAGAACTGAGGCCCCACTCCTCAGTGAGCCCTCAGAGAAAAGCAGTCAATCACTCCTGTCTTCCTGGTCTCTGGCTTCATCCATGCTCACTGGGCCTATGACCAAGTGTTTCTATCTCTGGCACATGACCCAATTTGGAATCTCTAAACCCAGCAGATTCCTGTGGTATGCTCCCATGCCACTCCTCCCAGGGGAGGAAGGGGAATCTCCCTGGATCTGCCACTTATTGGGTTCCTGCTCCAAGAGTAGTGGCCCAACTGTACTGTGGATCACGGTTTATGGCAACCCCAAGCTGAGAGCCCACTCCTCGGCTCTATCTTTGCAGCTGGCTTCCCGGCAACAATACCTGGGAGCTCTGCCACACTCAGGCACCCCCGGTCTTTCTGTGACCCCAAGGGTCCTGAGACCACACTGTCCCAGTGAGGGTTCCACCCCCTGCTTAGCCCCTGGAGCGACGTCCCTCAGCAGAGCCAACTTCTAAAAGTTCCTGTTTTGTGCTCCGTGCTCTATCACTTGCCCATAGCCGGCTGATGGAGGCTCCCTCCCTCCGCAGTCTATCTTCCCAAATATTACCTTATATTCACTTCTACCCATGTCCTACTTTCCAGAAAGTGGTCGCTTTTCTGATCATAGCATTGCTGCTATTCTTTTCTTCAATTTCCTGTTGAATTTGTAGGCGTTCAGAATGGTTTGATAACGATCTAGCTGAATTCCTGGGACCAGATGAAATTTAGGTCTCCACTCCTCTGCCATCTTGCTCCTCCCTCTGTATCACATTTTCTTTATCTATCATCAGTTGATGGACACTTGGGCTGCTTCCATAACTTGGCTATTATAAATAATGCTGCTATAAATATAAGGGTGCATGTATCCCTTTGAATTAGTGTTCTTGTATTCTTTGAAAACCCAGTGTATCTTTGACATCCTGGTGGCTGATGACATCTTTTCATCAATTGTGACAATACAGTGGTACCTGACAGACAAGGCAATACCTGGCAGAGTGGATAGTGCTTTATGGACATGAGGATACATAATGCCTATTTATGATAATTGGTGGCAGGTAGCAATTAGCAATGTCAAACTTACTCAATGCTACCCATTTGTATTTCAATTAAACGTCAATTAAAAAAAAGACTACACATAAAAACCCCTGGGAACTCCCAACAATATCTTAGGTGTGACTTTGGAAGGGATATGAAGATCCTATGTCATTAATTTGGCAAGAATTAGTGAAATTTCTGTTGCTATTTTTAATGCAATGCAAACTGTACCCATAGGCTTTTGTTATAAGTTGAAATGTTCATAGAAAACAGTACTTCCTACTTGAGGTATATCAGAATCACCTGGGACTTTATTTTTTCAAAACACCAAGCCCAAGTACCACCCATGAATGTCTATTTTTGAAAAAAAATTTTTTTGTATGTTTGACACACAATGTTGCATTAATTTCAGGTGTACAACATAGTGACCAACTTCTCTATATGTTATGCTATGCTCACAAGTGTAGCTACCATCTGTCACCATACAATGCTATAGTTATCATTAACTGTAATCCCTATGCTGTGCCTTTTATTCCCATGACTTATTCATTCCATAACTGGAAGCCTATATGTCCCACTCCCCTTTACACATTTTACCTATACCCCTCCCCCCCTTCCCTGTGGCAACCATAATTTTGTTCTCTGTATTTACAGGTCTGATTCTGCTTTTTGTTTGTTTACTTACTCATTTATGTTGTTTTTTAGATCCCATGTATGAGTGAAAGCATATGCAATTTGTCTTACTCAGTCTGATATATTTCACTTAACATAATACCCTCTAGGTCCATCCATGTTTGTAAATGGTATGATCTCATCCTTTCTTATGACTAATATTCAATTGACTGTGTACATCTTTATCCATTCATCTATTGATGGAAACTTAGGTTACTGCTATTTTTGGCTATTTTAAATAATGCTGCAATAAACATAGGGGAATGTTCTTATTTAATAGAATCAAGGTATGGTTCTAGCAATCTGTATTTTTAAAAAGTTCCTCCTATAATTGTGTTGTACATCTCTAATTAAAAACCAGTGATACAGACCAGATGTTATCAACCTTTTTCTGTAAATGACTACATTTTAAATATTTTTGTCTTCATAGGGTGGGCCAAAATCTCTGTTGCAACTACACTGTTGTGGTGGGAAAAGAGCCAAAGATAATATATAAACAAGAGCATGGCTGTATTCCAATAAAACTTTATTTGTAAAAACGGGTGACCAGCCCATGGGCCAAAGTTTGCTGAGCCCTGATATAAATGATCAACAATTAAATTAGTGGCAGGTTCTGCATGCCAAATTGACCAATGTTCCTTAGATACAGTAGACAATTAGAAGCCACTGCAAGTATTAAACAGAGAAAAGTGACAACACTAAGACCATCTGAATGACATTGTTGACAATGGTTTTCTTGCTTATGAGTCTAAAAGGAAAGACACATATTCCCAAAAGTTTAAACCTAAGCTACCTGGCCACATTCCAAATGTGATACTCTAAAAAATAGCTTTGGAACCAATAAACTGAAGTTGTCATGAACACAGTGCTCCAAGACAGGGGGCAGGCAGGTAATATAAAGTGGTTCAAGAAGAGTTTCAATAATTAAGTGTCATCTTTCAAAAAGGTTATAAAGGGAAATGTGTGTTGCTTAGGAGATCCCTTAGCTTTGAGGATGATGTCAGGAAGGACAAGCAGATCTGCCCCCAAGACATCTTTTGGTTTGGGGTCCCAGTTTTTGTAATTCTAGACTAGATGAAACCCAAATGGGACTTTTCAGGCTCTTATACAAGAATGCTGATTGGAATGAAAGTTTCACTATTGACAGAGTCTGGCTAAATTTTCATTCTGGAATAGTGATAAAAATCCTCTAAGGCCCACTGCAGCACTAAAATTCCATAATTCCATTATTCATTCTTCTTTCACATTCATCTTAAGACATCTCTTCATATATCAACAGTAAACCATCAAGCTGAAACATAATCAGGAAGCACAACTGAGAAAATGGTTCTCTGCAAACCCCTCTTCTCCTTAGGAAGAAAATGCCAGGCAAATGGCAGAGAACTTCACTGGGCTGCTTTGTTGCTTTTTTTTCCCCTTCCATCCAAAGCACTTTAAGAATGTAAGGGATTATAAAATTAAGACCCAAATTCATTATTAAGTCAATGTCTAAAGCCCACATCAGGGGCAACTTGGTTGTAAGCTGCTCACCTCTGGGGAAAATAACCTCCTTTCGTACATTAAATCACCCATCTCCCAATCCTATTTCTGAATTTCTCCACTTCCTGATTGAATTAATCACAAATTCATTGTTTCTGACTATGGCCTACCCATTTAGGTTGTGTGAATAACTGTCATTGGTTGGGGGAGGGGGACAACAAGCACCTTACTGACTTTCTTAAAAAGGTAACTTTGTTTGAGGAGTAATTGTGTATTTTTTCACTCCCAGCTATACTTTTCTGCTTTTAAATCTTAATGTCTCATCTGGATGAGCACCTTATCTCTAGCCAACAGGGGAAAGTGGTGTTTGTATTTGTATTTGCATTTATATGGCATTTTCATACAGTGTATCTCACACTGCTGACAGAGCAATGAATCATAGGCCTATAGCACCCTCTCTACATGCATCGTGGGAGCAGCCATATTCCACATGCTCTACAGCGGCAAACTAATTAATCTTTCTTAATTTTCATTCATAAGGAAGATGCTGTGACCAGGGAAGCATGGAAGAGAGTGTACATCTGGCTGGCTGTTTCTCCTAAATTTCAGGAAATTAGAAATACTAGGAGAGCATCACACAAGTAACCATGGTGTCTCACTATACTTTGCTGACATGGTTACTGGTGAAATTCGAAGCTGGATGGGTCATTGAAGCTTTTGTGTTACTTTAGACATTTGCCTTTTAGAAGTTGGTAGCAGAAGAGGGGGGAGACATATAGATCTGGCATACAATTACTATAGAACCACCCAAAGAACTTAGTTTGAGTATTATGTCTGCTTCTCTTCAAAAATAGCTCTCATTCAACAGATATTCATGCCTTAAAAAAACAGGTTTAAAGCTCTGTGTCATTAGCAAGATGCTATTGGTGATGGAAGGCTGGAAAGCCATTGTGGAATTAGTTCAATGGAAAGCTGGGCCCATCTAAGAGCTTTGAGGTGGACATTAATAACCTGTTGTCCAAAATAAAGGGGGCTACAATATGAGATCAATTTCCCTTATCTCAGAGAGTCCTCCTCTTTCCCAAACTGTCCGAAGTGCCCTGTCAGAAGTTAAACACTAAATGAACATAAGAAATATGTACAACTGTGTTCTTATATATAAGGTTAAATGTTCAGCAACATCCAAACATAAGAAATATATGCATATGGATACTCCATTCCCCACAATGTTAAGACTCCCCTGACTTTAATAGGGGAGGTAGCCTGGGAATTCTTTTGAAATGCCAGTAAGATGAAGCCTTGCAGTAATTAAGGAACTACTGAACTTGATCTTTCTGATAGGCCCCATAGGTTTTCACTACCCAGAAAGGACAGAACGTTACAGCATTTAGTGAAATTAATAATTAGTTGCACATGATGTAAACATTAAGCCCACTTTGACCTCCCTTACTCTCTCCATTGCCTTGCTGCAGATGTCCTGCCTAGAGGCTCTATTAAGGATGTTTGAGTAAAACATGGCTCAAGTATGAACCCTGTAGGGTGAAGCCAAGGAACTTCTCTGGCTGGGTACATTTGTAACTCTCAGACCCAGTGCAAAGATTAAAATGATCTGCCGAGCCTGTGAATATCATTGAAATTAGGGTCCATGATAAGAAAACAAATGGTTGTTTGAGATAATGGGGGCTTGCATGGTATTCTGAATCCCTCAGTCTTTACATTTAGCCAATTAAAATTAATTCCTTCGGCCTCACAGCCCGGAAATCCCAAGTTCCCAGACATGTCAAGTTGTGGTTCAATTTCAAGACAGAGGCAATTCCTCAAGAAACCCCAGCTTGACACAATCAAATAAGCCTTGTCAAAGTCCACCTAATCAAAAAACCCACAGTTAATCACATCAGCTTCTTTAGCTCAAACTAGACAGATTCCCATCAGGGGATGGGAGCTCTCAATCAATGCAGGCTGTTATTCAAATGATCTGAGCTGCAACACTCCAGAACCGCATCTAGGTTATGGGAAATCAGCTGTAGTTAATTAAAAGCAGCATGCTACCTCCCACCCCTGAGGCCCAGCCCCTCCTCATGACCAGGGACAGATTGTAATGCTTCTCCAATCACAGCACTGCAGCAGGGACTTGGAGCAGGCAATTAATGACATTGTGAAATCCAGAAAGTCAGTAAGTAAAAGCAAAAATAAAATTTGTGACAGGGGAAGGGAGACCCATAGAAAGGTATGGCTCAGTAAGACACTTTTAAGAAATATCCTCTAGATTCACACACTAGTTAGCACATTGGTAGACTTGGCCTCAACAGCACTGGTGCTCCTTTAGACCTCCAATATCTGCCACTCCCTCAAAACATTTGGTTTAGTGAATCAAAGCCTTCCTTCACAGCAGTATTATGTTATATAGTGCCTAATTATAACTCCAATTAAAACTGAAAACTCAAGAGCCTTTTACTGTAACTTGCTAAAATATAGGAGTAAAGAAGTTTAGGTCATGGTGCCTGGTTGGCATAGTCAGTTAAGCATCTGACTCTTGATTTCAATTCAGGTCATGATCTCGGGGTCCTGAGATTGAGCCCGGTGTTGTGCTCCACACTCAACACAGAGTCTGCTTGAGATTCTTTCTCTCCCGCTCCCCGTGCCCTCCCCCCTGCTCTCTCTCTCTCTCTCTCTCAAAAAAATAAATCTTTTTAAAAAAGAAGTTTAGGTCATGTTTTTAATTTTAATTGGGCTAAACACAGTGGTCTGATGGTTTGTGTATAATAGTTTCTGGTGATAAGCAAGCATTCAAATCCTGTTTCTACTATTTACTCACTGTGTGGTCTTGTGAATTACCCTACATCTCTGAGACCATTTTTTCATGTGTAAAATGGGGATAATAGAAAATAATGTATGTAAACCACTTTTAACTTCATCTTAAAATACGAAATAGTATGTACATTTTAGGTGGGTAGATGAGAGATAGAGAGAACCTAGCACAGAACTTGGTACTCAGAATGTGTTCATTCTATCAAATAACCACCCTTTGGTAGAACCTAATAAAAAGGGGAACTAGATAAAAATATAGATGACTGCAAACCCATTTTTTTTGAAAATCACTCAGAGCTCACATCCTATTAGTATTGGATAAATAATGTCATCTCCCTGTGGGAGGTACAGAAGTACTTGTGAATCCATAGTGTATCTACTTACTATCTGTCTCCCCTTAAAATACTAAACATTGTGGGGCGCCTGGGTGGCTCAGTCATTAAGCGTCTGCCTTTTGCTCAGGTCAGGATCCCAGGGTCCTGGGATCGAGCTCCCTGCTCAGTGGGAAGACTGCTTCTCCCTCTCCCACTCCCCCTGCTTTTGTTCCCTCTCTCTCTGTGTCTCTCTCTGTCAAATAAATAAATAAAATCTTAAAAAAAATAATAAAATAAAATACTAAACATTGTATGAAAGCAAACACTTGGTTTTGTTCACTGCTGTATCCTCTATCCCTAGAGCAGAGAGCAAAAGCCCAAAATGCCCATTATGTTGAGTAAATGATAAATCCAATTGCTGGCATCTCTCTCTTTATGCAAAACCTATCTTCAAAATTGAAGACACAAATAAATGGAAAAGTATTTTGTGTTCATGGATTGGAAGAATTAATATTGTTAAAATGTCCATATTACCTAAAGCCATCTAAAGATTCAATGCAATCCCTATCAAGATTCCAATGGCATTTTTTTACAGAAGTAGAAAAAAAATCCTGAAATTTATATGGAACCACAAAAGATCCCAAATAGCAGAAATCATGAGAAAGAAAAACAAAGTAAAAGACATCACATTTTCTGATTTCAGGCTATACTATAAAGCTATAATCATTAAAAAGTCTTATACTGGCATAAACAGACAAATAGACCAACAGAACAGAATCTAGAGCTCAGAAATAAACCCAAGCATATCTGGCCAACTAATATTTGACAAGGGAGCCAAGAATACTCAATGGAGAAAAGACAGTCTTTTCAATAAATGGTGCTGGCATAATTAGATATTCACATATAAACGAATGAAGCTGGACCCATATCTTAACCACTCATAAAAATTAATATAAAATGGGTTAAATACTTAAATTTATTACCAGAAACCATGAAACTCTTAATAGAAAACACAGGAATAAAGCTCCTTGACATGGGTCTTGGTAATAATGTTTTTGATATGAAAACTAAAGCACAAGCAACAAAATTAAAAATAATGTGGAACGATATCAAACTAAAAAGCTTCTGCACAGCAAAAAGAAATCATCAACAAAGTGAAAAGACAACCTACAGAATGAGAAAAAATATTTGCAAACCATATGTCTGATAAGGGGTTAATATCCAAAATATATAAGGAAATCCTACAACTCAACAACAAAAAAAATCCAAATAATCCAATTAAAAAATGAGCAAAAGACCTGAATAGACATTTCTCCAAATAAGATATATGAAAGGCCAAGAAGTACATGAAAAGATGCTCAACACCACTAGTCATTAGGGAAATGCAAATTAAAACCACAATGAGATATCACCTCATGCCTGCTAGAATGGCCATCATCAAAAAGGCAAGAGATAACAAATGGTGGCATGGATGTGGAGAAAGTGGACCCTTGTGCACTGTCAGTAGGATTATAAGTTGGTATAGCCACAATGGAGAAGTTAGGATGATCCTCAAAAAATTAAAAATAGAACTACTATATGATCCAACAATCCCACTTCTGGGAATATATCCAAAGGAAATGAAAACACTAACTCAAAAATATATCTGCACACCTGTGCTCATAGCAGCATTATTTACAATAGCCAAAACATGCAAACAACCTAAGTGTCCACTGATGGATGAATGGATAAACAAGTTATGGTATGTGTATGTGTGTGTATGTATGTATATACGTACACACAAACATTTTTCAGCCATAAAAAATATAAGGAAATACTACTATTGGTGACAATATGGATAGACCTTGAAGGTATTATGTTAAGTGAAATAAGTCAGAAAAAACAAATACTGTATAATCTCATTCATATGTGGAATCTAAAAACAAACAAAACAGAAAATAAAAAACAAACTCAGAAAAAGTGATCAGATTTATAGTTACCAGAGGTGGAGGTTGGGGAGAAAGGGAACTGGAGGAAAGTGGTAAAAAGGTACAAACTTCCAATTATAAGGTAAGTCCCCTGGACATAATATATAACATGATGACTATAGCTAACACTATTGTATGACTTAGGAATGTTGTTAATAAATCCTAAGAGTCCTCAGCACAAGGAAAATATCTTTCTCTTTGCTTTCTTTCTTTTTATTTTATGTATACGAGAAGATGGATGTTAGCTGAACCTATTTTGGCAATCATTTCACAATATAAATACATCGAACCATTGTGCTATATGCCTTAAACTTATACAATAATGTATGTCAATTATTTCTCAATAAAACTGGAAAAAAATCCATCTTCATGAAAATTTGTGTGGAAATAAAATTTGTATTAAATGTTTCTTAATATGTTGGAGACTTCCTATGGTAAAGCATCTCCTTTTATTCATTCATGTAGCAAATATTTATTGGACACATGTAATATGCCAGGCACTGTGCTAGGCATGGAAAATAATCATAAAAAACACATGTGTATTCATTGCCTCATGAAGTTTCAAGTGGAAAATCTACAGTTTAAAAAGTAATCCTTCTGAGCAGTATGAGCGATCTATTTGGAATATTCCAATCATTATATGTTATGTTTACTTGAAATAGAACCAATCCATATTATAACGATCACAACCAAAGATGTATAATGCCTGCTTTTGACATTTAGGTCTGAGTTAACTAGTCCTGATCCATTAAGTTCAACTTCTAGTATTTATGAAAGAGCCTGTCTGCATAAATATAAACTCACTGCCCTTTTACTCCTTATACCCAAAACTCTCCCTGTTGCATTATTCACTCTGTGTTTTCTCCAGTCTCACAAGAAGATGTAGTCCTCTTTTCAAGGCACATAGCTCCAATGGTGCCTATATGTTTTCTTTTTTTTTTTTTTAAAGATTTTATTTATTCATTTGAGAGACAGAAAGAGCACAAGTAAGGGGAGAGGCAGAGGGAGAGGGAGAAGTAGACTCCCCGCTGAGCTGGGAGCCAGACATGGGGCTCAATCCCAGGACCTGGAGATCATGTCCTGAGCCTAAGGCAGACATTTAACCATCTGAGCCACCCAGGTGCCCCAATATATTAGTTTTCTATTGCTGCTGCAACAAGCTACTTAGTGGTTTAATACAAAATTATTATCTTACTGTTCTAGAGGTCAGAAATCCAACACAGGTCTCACTAGGCCGAAATCACAGTGTTGGCAGGGCTGTGTTTTCCTCTAAATGCTCTAGGGGAAAATTCATTGCCTTGTCTTTTCCAGTTTCTAGAAGCCACCTACATGCATTGGTTCTTACCGACCTCCTCTTTTTTCTTTTTTCTTTTCTTTCTTTTTTTTTTTTTAGATTTATTTATTTGAGAGAGAGTGGGGGAGGGACAGAGGGAGAGGAAGAGAGAATCTCAAGCAGACTCCTCACTGAGCACGGAGTCTGACATGAGGCTCAATCTCACAACCCTGAGATCATGACCCTGAGATCATGACCTGAGCCGAAAATCAAGAGTCAGATGCTTAACTGAGCCACACAGGCAACCCCCACCTCCTCTATTTTCAAAGCCAGCAGGGTAGAATCCACATTTTTTTCTGACTCTAAGGCACTGCTTTCCTCATCACATCTCCTTCTCCTAAGGCCCCTTGGGATGACATTGGGTTCAACCCTAATAATCCAAGATAATCTTTCCATCTCAAGGTCCTTCACTTAATCACATCTGCAAAGCCCTTTTTCCAGGTAAGGTACACATTAACAGGTTTCAGAGAATAGGATGTGGATCTTGGGGGTGGTTCATTATTCTGCCTACCATAATACTCTTGCCCCCTCCTATCTAACTTGTCTCTGCCACCTAGCTCTGCTTTCTTTTCGTTCTTGTTTCTTTCCTTTGATTTTTGAATTTAAAAAGTGCTCATGTCTTCACTCATTAAAAATAACCTTCATGGGGTGCCTGGGTGGCTAAGTTGGTTAAGCGTCTGCTTTCGGCTCAGGTCATGATCCCAGGGTCCTGGGATCAAGCCCCACATTGGGCTCTCTGCTCACTGGGGAGCCCGCTTCTCCCTCTCCCTCTGCCTGCCATTCTGCCTGCTTGTGCTCACTCTCTCTCTCTCTAATAAATAAATAAAATCTTTTAAAAATAAAAAAAACCCTTCACTATATGTTAACTAAATTGAATGTAAATAAGAAATTAAAAATAAATAAAAAATAAAAATAACCCTTCCTCAGATGGGCCATTTATACCTTGATTCCTATTTCTCATATACCTCAAACTACCAAACACCTTGGGGGAAAAAGCTATATTTGCTATCTCTACTTCCTCAACCTCAATTCCCTTCTTTTTTTTTCTCTATAGCGCTCATCCTATTCCTTTATCACTTCTTCAGCTTTTTCATTGGGTTTTTCCTTCTGTAAACATGAGCAGAACCCAAGGCTTAGTCCTAAGTCCTCTCCTCTTATATACTTAACACTTAGATCTCTCCCTATATACACTCATTCCCACACAGGCTTTGGTATATACCTAGACTTCATCTAGCCACCTTGATTCATTCATTCATCAAATATTAATTGAAAATCTACTCTGTGCTACTTATTTGTGTAGACATTGGATAGAGATGGTCTCAAAATCTACACTTCAGCTCTAATATATTGTGAGTCAATTCACTTTCCTCCATCCCTACTGCCACTGCCATCACCTAGACAACTGAAACAACCTTCTACCTAGTTTCCCAGAATTTTCCTTTGCCCCACCAAATCCATTCCATATTCAACACCCAAAGACTTTTCAAAAATGAAATGATGATATAACTTTCCTGCTTTAAAACTTCTCAAAAGTTCCCCATTATCCTCAGGATAATGTTCAGACCCTCTAGAATGGCATAAAAAGCCTTTCACATTCTGGGCCCTGCTTTTCTTTTCAGCTTCTTTTATTGCTTATGCCTACCCTTATAGTCTATGCTCCCACCTTGCCAAATTAATTTCAATTCCCTAAAAGAGCTCAAAGCCTCTGCACATTCTTTTCTCCCTCTTGCCCTACCTTCAACATACCTTTTACACTTCTCTCTCTCTCCTTCTATCTCCTCTCTCTCCCTCACACACACACACACACACACACACATGCACGCACACACACATACAAATACACACACTTCACCAGGCTAACTCCTCCTCATCTTGTAAAGTTTCTCTTAGAGATCACTTTGTTTAGAAGCCTTCCCTGAATACCCAGGTATAGATGAGCTGCCACTTTTCTATGTTTTTCTTATCAATAGCAATGATAACATAATGTGATAACATGAAAATGTATGTATATTTTTTCTTTCTCTCCCTAGCCATAGCTGCATACTCCTTGAGGGCAAACTGTGTGTTTTAACCATCATTGTATGCCCAGCAGCTAGCACTATGCCTAGCACAATAGGGTAGATGCTCAGTAAAGTCATTTGTTGAATAAATGAGTGAATGAAATGAGTGAATGAAATTATAACACAGAACAAAGACCTCACTAGAGTATCAAAGTAGAATAAAATAGTATATCCAACTGTTCCATCTCTATTCTTCTTCCTGTACTACTATGAGTTCACTTCTGTCTTTGTCTCCCAGATTCCACACCAGGATTCAAAGAAGAGAGAGCCTTCTACCATGTTAAGTGGGAAATCTTATAGGAACCCACCTTGGCCTACCTCATACCCCAAATCCCCGTTTTCGTTATTATTAATTTCTATGGGTTAAGTCATTGCATGCCTGTGAGACTGGAGTTTCATTCCAATTTCAATTTCAGTTGTACCATGGTAGAAGAATCTGTTCATCTGTAATTGTGGATACCATATGAGAATTGATTTACCACAGGATCACAGCAGATAAAACAGAGCTCCTATAGGATGAGACTTCAATCACTCAGTATATTTTTGCATGAGGATATGGGGTAGCAAGTGGTAAATAGTGAGATTTGGGAAGAGAGAAGAGCTTAGAGAAGATAGCACATCCAGTAGCCAAAAGGAGTCTGAAGGCATTAGATTCTTGGGTGGGCCTGGGAAGTGAAATGCTGCTTCAAGGGAATGGGTTGGGCAGCAAGGTCAAATGTGGCTTCAGTCTTGGTTCTAAGAACTAAGAAATTCAAGATGATATGGCTTTCAAGAGGCCAAAGTGGTGAGAGAAAAGGTGCTGATCAAACTATTCCTCAGAGATTTATAACAATGCTATTAATGAAGTATTTGAACAAAATGGAATATTTTAACTATAATTTAGCCTTAAGAAATCTTTCCACATATCTAGAAATTAAATAATTATTTAAATCTAGCTTTATTAAATAATACAAATTCAGCTCATTGGTAATGAAAATAATCATAAGTCATCAAAGGAAGATGAGAGAGCTGACCTTTTAATTGAAGATCAGCAGTCTAGCAACAGTGTGTTAAAATCATAAAGGCAACATGACCTCTAAATATCTTCACTAAGAATGTAAATGGGGTAATGTGGTATGTGTGTGTATTCATATAATGTACTGTCCCACAGCATTTAGATTGAAGATGCTCCAATCTCAAAAAATATTGAAAAAACAACATAATTCTCAATAATGTTAAGGTAGAAAAGGAAATTGAATATTTTATCTTGGTGTTTTCCACAAAATTGTCCATACATGAAGGTCAGTTATTTTTATGATCCTTGTTAATACTAGGAAAACTTCCAATATAAAATATCCATCCAGTTTTAGTTTTAAATATCATTTTGTTTTTGCTTTTTTTCATGTAAATCAAGTGCCTATCCTATTTAGAGTTCATATGGAATCAAGTACTAAAAAGTCAATTAAACTTGCCAAGAAAAAAAAGGTGCTGGAATTTATTAGAAGAATATAGGAGTATGTCATAGGCCTTAAGTTAGGGAGATTTCATGAGGACCTGGAACCAAAAACTGCAAGGCTAATCAGAACAAAGACACCCTTTATCTATCTCTTTTCCTTTGGGGCCAAATGGTCTTTTGTCTTCTAATCTCTCTGCTTCTCTGCTTCTCTGCTTCTCTCTCTCTCTCTCTCCAGCCCCCCCCCCCCCATCAGCTTGGGCTGCTGTAACAAAACACCATAGACTGGGTGGCTTAAGCAACATTTATTTCTAACAGTTCTGGAGGCTGTGATGTCCAAGACCAAGGTACTGGCAAATTTGGTTCCTAGTGAAGGCCCTCTTCCATGTTTGTAGATATCTGCCTTCTTCTCACTCTGTCCTCACATGGTGGAGAGAGACAGCGTGAGCTCTGGTCTCTTCCTCTTCCTATGATGATACTAATCCCATCATGGGGTCCACCCTTATGGCCTCATTTAAACCTAATTATCTCCCAAAGGCTCCACTTCCAAATTCCATAACATTGGGAGTTAGGTCTTCAACATAGGAATTTGGGGGAACACATTCAGCCCAAAACACAAACTCATTCTTTTCTTCTTTCTTTCCCCTGCCCTCATTCTCTCATTCTCTTCCTCCTGGCTTTCTCTATTACATGTGTACATAGCCAAAACTAGGCCACTCCAGCATCAGCCTCATATGATATCCTAGTTTGAGTGTCCAAAAGAGACTAGTTAGGCCCTTGGTCCTGATCCCAGTTTCCCAGTAAAGAAAATCTGTTTAGCTTATTCTGTGTGCACTGTGGAACCTTAGTAGATATTACATGAGGTGTCAGCCATACCGTTCTTTTAAAACTGCTCTCACCAGAGGTGGGCACCTGCAGCTTGGTTTAAATTATCCCTTGGGCTCAGCTGGCTGGGAATAACTGGACACCTAAGCCAAAAAAGCCTATTTTAAGATTTAATGTTACAGTTACCATATATGAACATATTGCCTAGAAGGAAATAATCAATCTCCCCAAAAAATGACATTAACATGTTATCTGGAGTCACGCTCATTTAATTAGGAAGTATTCATTTCACACCAAGGTACAATATAATATAATGCTAGTCACAAGCCAAGGAAAAGCATATATTGCAAGACACAAATCCAAAAATCTATATCCAACTGAAGCAAGAGAATGTCTACCTTAAGAGGAAAAATATCTGTATCACTACATGAAAACTAAGATTTTTTCACTGTTGACTAGAAGTGACACCTGCTTCACTTGGTGGTACTGCACTTATCTAGCAATAAGGCCAGAAGTATGATTCAGGTATCATTTAATTAATCCTTAAAATAATTCTCTCTGATGGGCACCTGGGTGGCTCAGTTGGTTAAGCGACTGCCTTCAGCTCAGGTCATGATCCTGGAGTCCCTGGATCAAGTCCCGCATCAGGCTCCCTGCTCGGCAGGGAGTCTGCTTCACCCTCTGACCCTCCCCCCCTCTCATGTGCTCTCTCTCTCATTCTCTCTCTCTCAAATAAATAAAATCTTTAAAATAATAATAATAATAATTTTCTCTGAAAGAAAAGAAGCAGCATCTACATTCCTAACTTTAAAGAGAGAAATCATACTTCATGTGTTATTTAAATTCTACACAATAATGCAATTACTGTCATCAGACTTGTTTAAAGAAATCTGTTTGCTGGGGCGCCTGGGTGGCTCAGTTGGTTAAGCGACTGCCTTCGGCTCAGGTCATGATCCTGGAGTCCTGGGATCGAGTCCCGCATTGGGCTCCCTGCTCGGCAGGGAGTCTGCTTCTCCCTCTGGCCCTCCTCCCTCTCATGCTCTCTGTCTCTCATTCTCTCTGTCTCAAATAAATAAATAAAATCTTAAAAAAAAAAAAAGAAAGAAAGAAATCTGTTTGCTAGCATGGTCAAGGGATGTGGTTAATCTAAGATTCTACTTGATAATTACCATTCTGCATGAGACAACATTCAAAGAACAAGAAGAGAAAACATATTCTACACTGCAAAATGACTGAATAAGGCTTGAATTTTCTTTTGATGATTCAGAAGGCACTTCATGAAGCCACAGGGTCTCAGGGCTGTTATGAACATCAATTCTGTTTGAATAGACTGTGGAAAGGAACTAGTTAATGGAGAGTTACTTGTGATAGGAGGTCAGGTAAATTGATTTTCACTTATATAATGAAATATGGCCATTGAAATATTATATATTTATTTTTAACTTGTTTTGCAGGAGGCTGCATTCTTTGGGATTTTGTTCCAAACTAGATAGTATACAGCAATTCAGAAATCCCTAGAGGTTAAGGAACAAAAAAACTATGAAGAAAAACATGTGGAGAGAGGAAGGCAAGATGGCAGAGGAGAATGGCGTTTCCCCCACCCCATTTCAACTGGTCCCCTGGAATTTAGCTGGATAGCTATGAAACCATTTTGAACACCCATGAAATCAGCCTGAGATGTAAGAATATATATCTGGATCTCCTACAAGCAGAAAAGCGATGGCCTTTGGCAAGGTAAACCATGCAGAGTCATGAAACTACGGGGAGATATCAGAAGATAAACAGAAGGGGGAGGGAGCCACCATAAGCTGACACATGGAAAGTGCTATAACACTATAACACCAGAGCACAAAACTGGAACCCTTAGAAGTCTGCTCTAGGGAGAGATATGCCTCTCTGAAAGGGGGCTCTGGAAATGAAAAGGCAGAATTCTAGGTAGGGCATGTGGTCTCAGGTTATGAGGGACCACAGAGCAAAAGGAGATTCCTAAAATGGTAGAGGGCCTGAGCACTGGAACCAGGAAGCAGGTTATGGTCAGCAAGCCCAGGAAGAGACCCTCAGCTCAGATCGCCAGAAACCATGAACCGGGTGGGTCAATATCTGCTATTTCTTTGAACAACCTGAAAAAATCTGAAACCTGCACTTGTGACTGGGCAAAAACTTGCAGAGCAGTAGTGGCCTGGAAAGGGCTTTAGGGTGGAACCCAGACCTGATCCCAGAGCTTCAGGTGCATGCAAGCTCGCAGCCTCTTGAGATTTTAAAATCACAGAGGGCAGAGGCACTCCCGGACCCCTGAAAACACTTCTGAGAGAGTGGCTATGGGCGCACACCATGGGAGATTGAAGTTTTCAGAGGCACAAGCAGAAGTGCAGACTGTTTGTCCTGGAGAGTTTATTAAAGAGGGCAGACTGCAAATTTTCTGCTTTGGGCCAGAGGTTTGAATGCAGCCATTTTTGCTCTGATCCCCTGAAAAGGCACAGAAAGGCTCCGGGGAACAAAAGCCAAAAAGAAGTCCTGTTTCCACTGAACCTATCCCCCTGACAGCGGGTGGGGAAACTCCACAGAGGCAGGGTTACCTGAGAAACAGCTCAGCAGGCCCCTCCCTGAGAAGACAGGCTGGAAGAACAGGTGGATAACAATCCTTTGCATCCTCTAAGACTGTAAAATCCTAATGCTAGGGGAAAATTGTATATTGAGCTCCAGGTATGGCCTCATTACCTGTTTATCTTTCAGATATAATTCTCCTTTTCTTTTCTCTTTTTTTTCCCTTTTCTCATGACGTTTCCCCCACCATATTTTTCTTTATACTTTTTCCTCATTTCAACTAGATGTCTATTATACCAACTCATTCTTCATAGTCACTTTTTGAACTTGTATTTTTACACACCTATATTTTTTTATAGATACATGCTTTATTTTAGCCTGTGTTTCACTCTACTCAGTTTTACCTTTTAATATATACCAGTTCTACTTTCCTAGTAATTTTGGGACATAGTGTCCTCTAACACAGAGACTAAAATACACCCAGGAACAACCGAAACACCCTACTTTGTCCACACTGAGAGATTATAGCCCCCCTCCCCCCTTTATTTTATTTTATTTTTTAATTTTTAAAGAATTTTTCAATTTTTTAATTTTACTCTTATGTTTCATTTTGGCTCTGTTTTCTCAATGATGGTGTCTGACCACTCCGGATTTTTCTAGGGTGCATATAACTTAGGTCGTGACTGATATTTTGGACTTGGTCCATTCACTCAACCATACCACAACAGAATGACTAGGAAGAGGAACTCCCAACAAAGAAAAGAACCAGAGACAGTGTCCTCTGCCACAGAACTAATGGATATAGATATAAGCAAGAAGACAGAGATACACTTCAGAATAGCAATCATGAAGTCTCTAAGGGCAGGAATGAGATCCAATCAGGCTGAACTTAAAAATGTTATGAATGAAATGCAATCTAAACTGGATATTCTAATAGCCAGGGTAAATGAAGCAGAAGAACAAATTAGTGACCTAAAAGATAAGCTGATAGAAAGGAAGGAAGCTAAAGAAGATAGGGATAGGCAGCTAGTAGTGATGCAAATATACTTAGAGGGATAAATGATGCCAGGAAATGTTCCAATGTCAGAATTACTGGGATCCCCAAGGGGATGGAGAGAGAGAGAGGACTAGAAGGTATATTTGAGCAAATCATAGCTGAGAACTTCCCTTATCTGGGGAAGGAAACAAGCATTCATGTCCAACAGACAGAGAAGACCTCTCCCAAAATCAATAAAAATAAATCAACACCCTGACATGTAATAGTGAAGCTTACAAGTCTTAGAGCCAAGGAAGCTATCCTGATAGCAGCTAGAGGAGAGATTTCTTAGATACAGAGGGAAGAACATCAATATAACATCAGACCTGTGCACAGAGATAGGGCAAGCCAGAAAGGGCTGGCAAGACATATTCAGGGAACTAAATGAAAAGAAAATGCAGCCAAGAATACGTTACCAGCAAGACTGTCATTCAGAATGGATGGACAGATAAAGAGCTTTCAGGCCCGGAAACTGAAAGAATATGTGACCACAAAGCCAGCCCTGCAAAAAATATTAAGGGGGATTCTGTAAGCAAAGAGAAATCCCAAGAGTCACATTGACCAGAAAGAAAAAGAAAACCTATGAAAACACGGAATACAGACAATACAACAACACTAAATTCAAATCTTTCAATAGTTACTCTCAACATGAACAGGCTGAATGTTGCCATCAAGAGACACAGGGTTTCAGATTGGATAAAAAAGCAGGACCCATCCATATGCTGTCAACAAGAGACTCATTTTGAACCTAAAGGCACCTCCAGCTTGAAAGTGAGGGGATGGAGAACCATTTACAATGTGAACAGACCTCAAAAGAAAGCTGGGGTAGCAATTCTCATATCAGACAAATTAGATTTTAAACCAAAGACTGTAGTAAGGGAAGTAGAGGGACACTATATCATACTTAAAGGGGTCTATCCAACAAGAAGTTCTAAAAATTGTAAATATCTATGCCCCCAACATGGGAGCAGTCAATTTTATAAACAAATTAACCAAAATAAAGAAGCATATGGATAATAATACATTAAAAGTAGGAGACCAAAACACTCCATTCACAGCAATGGACAGATCCTCTAAGCAGATCAACAAAGAAGCAAGAGCTTTGAGGGACACATTAGACCAGATAGACTTCGTAGATATATACAGAACATCCCATCCTAAAAGAATAGAATACTCATTCTTCCCAAGTACACATAGAACTTTATCCAGAATAGACACATACTGGATCACAAATCAGGTATCAACTGATACCAAAAGATTGACATTATACCATGCATATTTTCAAACCACAATGCTGTGAAACTGGAACTCAACAACAAGGAGAAATGTGGGAGTAACTCAAACACTTGGAAGTTAAAGACATCCTGCTAAAGAATGATTGAGTTGGGCGCCTGGGTGGCTCAGTTGGTTAAGCGACTGCCTTCTGCTCAGGTCATGATCCTGGAGTCCCGGGATCGAGTCCCACATCGGGCTCCCTGCTCAGCTGGGGGTCTGCTTCTCCCTCTGACCCTCTTCCCTCTCTTGCTATCTGTCTCTCATTCTCTCTCTCTCAAATAAATAAATAAAATCTTTAAAAAAAAAAGAATGATTGAGTCAACTAGGAAATTAAAGATGAACTCAAACAATTCATTGAAACTAATGAGAATGAAAACAAAACCTATGGTATACTGCAAAGGTGATCCTAAGAGGGAAATAGATAGCCATCCAAGCATCACTCAAAAAAGTAGAAAAATCCCAACTGCATAAGCTAATCTTATACTTAAAGACCTGGAGAAAGAAGAGCAAATAAGGCCTAAACCAAGCAGGAGAACATAATTAATAAAGATTAGAGCAGAGATCAATGAAATAGAAACCAGAAAAAGAGTAGAACAGATCACTGAAACTAGAAGTTGGTTCTTTGAAAGAATTAATAAGATTGATAAACTGCTGGCCAGACTTATCCAAAAGAAAAGTGAAAGGACCCAAATTAATAAAATCATGACTGGAAGGAGAGAGATCACAACTAACACCAAGGACACAGAAACAATTATTAGACATTATTACCAGCAACTATATGCCAACAAATTAAGCAATCTAGAAGAAATGGATGCATTCCTATAAACTTATAAATTACAAAGACTGAAACAGGAAGATAGAAAATCTGAACAGACTAATAACCAGCAAGGAAAGTGAAGCAGTAATGAAAAACCTCCCAAAAAAACAAGAGTCCTAAGCCAGATGACTTCACAGGGGAATTCTACCAAACATTTAAAGAAGAAATAATACTTTTTCTACTGAAGCTATTTCAAAAAATAGAAATAGAAGGAAAACTTCTAAACTCATTCTATGAGGCTAGCATTACCCTGACCCAAAACCAGACAAAGACCCCATCAAAAAGGAGAATTACAGACCAATATCTGGGATGAACATGGATGCCAAAATACTCAACAAGAGTCTAGCCAATAGGATCCAACAGTACATTAAAAGGATTATTCACCATGACCAGTTGGGATTTATTCCCTGGGATGCAAGGGTGGTTCAACATTTGCAAATCAATTAATGTGATAGAGCATGTTAATAAAAGAAAAGACAAGAACCATATGATCCTCTCAATTGATGCAGAAAAAGCATTTGACAAAATATAGCATCTTTCCTGATGAAAATTCTTCAAAATATAGAGATAAAGGGAACATACCTCAATATCATGAAAGCCATCTACAAAAAGCCAACAGTGAATATCATTCTCAATGGGAAAAAGCTGAGAGATTTTCCCTTAAGGTCAGGAACACGACAGGGATGCCCACTCTCACCATTATTATTCAACATAGTACTAAAGGTCCTAGCCTCAGCAATCAGAAAACAAAAAGAAATGAAGGCATTCAAATTGGCAAAGAAGAAGTCAAACTCTCTTTCTTCATAGATGACATGATACTTTATGTGGAAAACCCAAAAGACTCAAAGAGGGGAAAATATGGCAGAGGAGCACGAGACTATATTCCAACTGGTCCCCGGATTGAGCTGGATATTTACCAGACCACTCTGAACACCCACGAAATCAGCCTGAGATGTAAGAAGATAGATCTGGATCTCTACAAACAGAATATCGCAGGCGGTTGATTTCGAGGTACTAAGCGGGGAGCCATGATTCCACAGGCAGGTATTGGAGGATAAATGGAAGAGGGAGGGAGCCTAGCCATTGGGATCCTACACCGCTGATGAGTGATAGCCTCCCAGGCTGGGGACAGGGCACAGACTCGCAGATCAGTAGCAACAGGGAAAGGACTTTAGGGCAGGCCCCCAGACAGAAACCCAGAGCAGAGGGGCCGCATGTGGTAACAGGGAGTGACTGGTGGTTTTAGAAGCACAAAGGGCAGAGACATGCCCTGACCCAGAGGCGAGGACTGGGAGCACTGCTGAGGGGCGCACAACCCAGGACACTACAGTTTATAGGAGCACAGACAGAAACGGAGATAGTGTGGCCAGGAGAGCTCACTGAAGAACAGACTATGATCTCTCTGCTCTGAGGCAGAGGGCTGGAAACAGTGTCTTCTGCTCCGACTCTCGGAAGAGACACAGAAAGATGTCAGGGAAAGCCACCAGAGAACAAAAGCCCCAAAAAACTGATTTTCACTAAGCCCAGCCCCCATCACAAGTCAGGGCAACTCTTCCCAAACAGGGTTGCCTGAGTAACAGCACAGCAGTCCCCTCCCCTGGAAGACAGGCTGGGAAGACAAGAGGCCAGCAACCATACGTTCCCTAAAAAGCAGGTGCGTCTTGCTTGGGTTGTGGTCAATAATGTGGACTCTATACATTCCCTCAACCACCCCTCAAAAGAATGACTAGGAGGAGGAACCCACAAAATAGGAAAGACTCAGAGATTATGACTTATGCCACAGATTTACAAATGGATACCCAAGATGTCGGGGATGGAATTCAGGGTAGCAATTGTGAAGACAACAGCTACAATGGAGAAATCGATTAATGACAACAAAGAGTCTCTGAGGGCAGAAATGAAATCTGAATTGGCAGAACTTAAAAATGCTATCAGAGAGATCCAATCTAATCTAGATAATCTAACAGCTAGGATAAGCAAGGTAGAAGAACAAATTAGTGACCCAGAAGACCAATTAATAGGAAAAAAAAAGGGAAAAGAGGAAGCCAGGGAAAAACAACGCAAAATCCATGAAAACAGAATCAGAAAATAAGTGACACCATGAAAGGTTCCAATGTCAACATTATAGGGATCCCTGAGAGGATGGAGAGAGAGAGAGGACTAGAAGATATATTTGAGCAAATTGTAGCTGAGAACTTCCCTAATCTGGGGAATGAAACAAACATTCATGTCCTAGAGGCAGAGAGGACCCCTCCCAAGATCAAGGAAAACAGGCCAACACCCCGGCATGTAATAGTAAAACTCGCAAATCTAAGAACCAAATAAATCATCTTAAGGGCACATAGTGGGAAAAGATTCCTTACGTACAGAGGGAGGAACATCCAAATAACGTCAGACCTATCCACAGAGACATGGCAAGCCAGAAAGGGCTGGCAAGACATATTTAGGGTACTAAACGAGAAGAACAGGCAGCCAAGAACACTTTATCTGGCAAGGCTGTCATTTAGAATGCATGGAGCGATGCAGAGCTTCCAAGACAGCAGAAACTGAAAGAATATGTGACCACTAAACCAGCCCTACAAGAAATATTAAGGGGGGTTCTATAAAAGGAGAAAGACTACAGGAGTGATATACAACAGAAATTTACAGGGACAATCTATAAAAACAAGGTCTTCAAAGGCAATATGATGAAAATAAATTCATATCTTTCAATAATCACTCTCAATGTAAACAGCATAAATGCCCCCATAAAAAGGCACAGGGTTGCAGACTGGAAAAAAAGACAGGACCCATCCATATGCTGTCAACAAGAGACTCATTTTGAACCTAAAGATTCATACAGACTGAAAGTGAAGGGATGGAAATGCATCTTCCATGCCAACAGACTTCAAAAGACAGCTGGGGTAGCAATTCTTATATAAGACAAATTAGATTTTAAACTAAAGACTGTAGTTAGAGACACAGAAGGACACTATATCATTCTTAAAGGGTCTATCCAACAAGAAGATCTAACAATTGTAAATATCTACACCCCCAACATGGGGGCTCCCATCTACATAAGCCAACTGTTAACCAAAATAAAGAGTCATATTGATAATAATACATTACTTGTAGGAGACCTCAATACTCCACTCTCAGCAATAGACAAATCACCTAAGCAGAAAATCAACAAACAAGAGCTTAGACTGACACACTGGACCAGATGGACCTCATAGATATATACAGAACATTCTACTCTAAAACAACAGAATACTCATTCTTCTCAAGCACACATGCAACTTTCTCCAGAATAGACCACATACTGGGTCAAAAATCAGGTGTCAATTGATACCAAAAGACTGAGATTATCCCCTGCATATTCTCAGACCATAATGCTTTAAAACTGGAACTCAATCACAAGAAAAAATTTGGCAGAAATTCAAACACTTGGAAGCTAAAGACCACTCTGCTCAGGAATGTTTGGGTCAACCAGGAAATTAAAGAAGAACTTAAACAATTCATGGAAACCAATGAGAAAGAAAACACATCGGTCCAAAACCTATGGGATACTGCAAAGGCAGTCCTAAGGGGGAAATACATAGCCATCCAAGCCACACTCAAAAAAAATAGAAAAATCCCAAATTCACCAACTATCTCTACACCTTAAAGAACTAGAGAAAAAGCAACAAACAATGCCTAAGCCATGCATTAGAAGAGAAATAATTAAGATTAGAGGAGAGATCAATGATTTAAAAACCAGAAACACAGTAGATCAGATCAACGAAACTAGAAGCTGGTTCCTTGAAAGAATTAATAAGATTGATAAACCACTGGCCAGACTTATCCAAAAGAAAAGAGAAAGGACCCAAAATAATAAAATTATGAATGAAAGGGGACAGATCCTGATTAACACCAAGGTAAGAGAAAAAATTATTAGAAATTATTATCAACAACTATATGCCAATAAACTGAGCAATCTGGATGAAATGGATGCTTTCCTGGAAACCTATAAGCTGCCAAGACTGAAACAGGAAGAAATTGACAACCTGAATAGGCCAAGAACCAGTAATGGGATTGAAGCAGTGATCCAAAACCTCCCAAAAAACAAGAGTCCAGGGCCTGATGGGTTCCCTGGGGAATTCTACCAAACATTCAAGGAAGAAATAATACTTATTCTACTGAAGTTGTTTCAAAAAATAGAAACAGAAGGAAAACTCCCAGACTCATTCTATGAGGCCAGCATTACCTTAATCCCCAAACCAGGCAAAGACCCCATCAAAAAGGAGAATTTCAGACTGATATCCCTGATGAATATGGATTACAAAATCCTCGATAAAATCCTAGCTAATAGGATCCAACGATATATTAAAAGGATCATCCACCACAACCAAGTGGGATTTATCCCCGGGATGCAAGGGTGGTTCAACATTCGCAAATCAGTCAATGTGAGAACACATTAAAGAGGAGAGAGAAGAACCATGTGGTCCTCTCAAATGATGCAGGAAAATCATTTGACCAAATAAAGCATCCTTTCCTGATTAAAACTCTTCAGAGTATAGGGATAGAGGGAACATTCCTGAATTTCATAAAGTCCATCTATGAAAAACCCACAGCAAATATCATCCTCAATGGGGAAAAGCTGAGAGCCTTTCCCTTAAGATCAGGATCATGTCAAGGATGCCCACTCTTGCTACTATTTTTCCAACATAGTAGTAGAAGTCCTAGCAACAGCAATCAGACAACAAAAAGAAATAAAACGTATTCAAATTATCAAAGAAGTCAAACTCTCTCTCTTCACAGATGACATGATACTTTATGTGAAAAATCCAAAAGACTCCACCCCCAAATTACTAGAACTCATACAACAATTCAGTAATGTGGCAGGATACAAAATCAATGCACAGAAATCAGTTGCTATCTTATACACTAACAATGCAACTGTAGAAAGAGAAATTAGAGAAACGATTCCATTTACAATGATACCAAAAACCATGAGAGACCACGGAATAAACCTAACCAAAGAGGCAAAAGATCTATACTTTAGGAACTACAGACCACTCCTGAAAGAAATTGAAGAAGACACAAAAAGATAGAAAAACATTCCATACTCATGGATCAGAAGAATAAACATTGTTAAAATGTCTAAGCTCTCCAGGGAAATCTATACCTTCAATGCCATCCCGATCAAAATTCCAATGACATTTTTCCAAGTGCTGGAACAAACAATCCTAAAATTTGTCTGGAATCAGGAAAGACCCCAGATCGCCAAGGAAAAGCTGAAAAATAAAAACAAAGCTGGGGGCATCACGTTGCCCGATTTCAAGCTATATTACAAAGCAGTGATCACCAAGACAGCATGGTACTGGCACAAAAACAGACATACAGACCAATGGAACAGAATAGAGAACCCAGATATGGACCCTCAACTCTATGGTCAAATAATCTTTGACAAAGCAGGAAAAAGTATGCAATGGGAAAAAGTCTCTTCAATAAATGGTGCCTGGAAAATTGGACAGCCACATGCAGAAGAATGAAACTCGACCTTTCTCTAACACCATACACAAAGATAAAATCAAAATGGATGAAAGATCTCAATGTGAGACAGGAATCCATCAAAATCCAAGAGTAGAACATAAGCAGTAACCTCTTCAACATTGGCCACAGCAACTTCTTTCAAGATACATTTCCAAAGGCTAGGGAAACAAAAGCAAAAATGAACTAAAAGCTTTTGCACAGCAAAGGAAGCAGTCAACAAAACAAAAAGGCAACCCACAGAATGGGAGAAGATATTTGCAAATGACACTACAGATAAAGGGCTGGTATACAAGATCTATAAAGAACTTCTCAAACTCAACACCCAAAAAACAAATAATCAAGTCAAAAAATGGCCAAAAAAACATGAACAGGCACTTCTCCACAGAAGATATACAAATGGCTAACAGACACATGAAAAAATGTTCATCATCATTAGCCATCAGGGAAATTCCAATCAAAACCACATTGAGATACCACCTTAAACCAGTTGGAATGGCAAAAAATGACTAGGCAAGAAACAACAAATGTTGGAGAGGTTGTGTAGAAAGGGAAATCCTCTTACACTGTTGGTGGGAATGCAAGTTGGTATAGCCACTTTGGAAAACAGTGTGGAGGTGCCTCAAAAAATAAAAGATAGACCTATCCTATAACCCAGCAATTGCATTCCTGGGTGTTTACTGCAAAGACACAGATGTAGTGAAAAGAAGGACCATATGCACCCCAATGTTCATAGCAGCAAAGTCCACAATAGCCAATTTGTGGAAAGAGCCAAGATGCCCTTCAACAGATGACAAATGGATAAAGAACATGTGGTCCATATATACAATGGAATATTACTCAGCCATCAGAAGGGATGAATACCCAACTTTTACATCAACATGGATTGGCCTGGAGGAGATTATGCTAAGTGAAATAAGTCAAGCAGAGAAAGTCAATTATCATATGGTTTCACTTATTTGTGGAACATAAGGAATAGCAAGGAGGACATTAGGAGAAGGAAGGGAAAAACGAAGGGGGGGGGAATCAGAGGGGGAGACGAACCATGAGAGACCATGGACTCTGAGAAACAAACTGAGGGTTTTAAAGGGAAGGGGGTGGGGGGTTGTGTCAGTCCAGTGATGGGTATTAAGGAGGGCACGCACTGCATGGAGCACTGGGTGTTTTATGAAAACAATGAATCATGGATCACTACATCAAAAACTAATGATGTAGTATATGGTGACTAACATAACATACTAAAATAAAATTAAAAACAAAAGAAAAATAAAAGGAAACCCAAAGACTCTACCCCAACGTTATTAGAACTCATAGAGCAATTCAGCAATGAGGCAGGATAAAAAAAATCAATGGACAGAAATCAGTTGCTTTTCTATATGCTAACAATGTAACTGTAGAAAGAGAAATTAAGAATCAATTCCATTTACAATAGCTCCAAAAACCATAAGATACCTAGGAATAAACCTAACCAAAGAGGTAAAGGATCTATACTTTAGAAACTACAGAACACTTATGAAAGAAATCCAGGAAGACACAAAGAGATGGAAAAACGTCCCATGCTCATGGATTGGAAAAATAAACAATGATAAAATGACTATGCTGCTCAGAGCAATTTACACTTTCAATGCAATGTCTATCAAAATACCATTGACATTTTTCACAGAGCTGTAACAAACATTCCTAAAATTTGTATGGCACCAGAAAAAAACCTGAATCACTGTGGGAATGTTGAAAAAGAAAACCAAAGCCAGGGGCATTACAATGCCTGACTTCAAGCTATATTACAAAACTGTAGTCATCAATACCATATGGTATTGGCATAAAAACAGACACATAGATCAATGGAACAGAATAGAGAGCCCAGATATGGACGTTCAACTCTATGGTCAACTAATCTTTGACAAAGCAGGAAAGAACAGCCAATGGGGAAAAAAGACAGTCTCTTCAATAAGTTGCCCTTTGAAAACTGGGCAACCACATGGAGAATGAAACTAGAACATTCCCTTACATCATACACAAAGATAAACTCAAAACGGATCAAAGACCTCAATGTGAGACAGGAATCCATCAAAATCTTGGAGAACATAGGCAGTAACCTCTTTGACATTGGCCACAGCAGCTTCTTTCAAGTCACGTTTCTAAAGGCAAGGGAAATAAAAACAAAATGAACTTTTGGGACTTCATCAAGATAAAAAGCTTTTGCAAAGCAAAGTAAACAGTCAACAAAACTAAGAGGCAATCCACAGAATGGGAGAAGATATTTGTAAATGACATTACAGATAAAGGGCTAGTATCCAAGATCTATAAAGATCTTCTCAAACTCAACACCCAAAAAACAAATAATCAAGTCAAGCAATGGGCAGAAGACATGAACAGACACTTCTACAAAGAAGACATACAAATGGCTAACAGACACATAAAAAAATGTTCAACATCATTAGCCATCAGGGAAATATAAATCAAAACCACAATGAGATACCACCTTACACCAGTTAGAACGGCAAAAATTAACAAGATAGGAAACAACAAGTGTTGGCAAGGATATGGAGAAAGGGGAACCCTCTTACACTGTTGGTGGGAATGCAAGTTGGTACAGCCACTCTGGAAAACAGTATGGAGATTCCTCAAGATGCTAAAAATAGTTACCCTACAACCCAGTAATAGCACTACTAGGTATTTACCCAACGACACAGATGTAGTGAAAAGAAGGGGCACATGCACCCCAATGTTCATAGTGGCAATGTCCACAATAGCCAAAATGTGGAAGGAGGTGAGATGTCCTTCACAAATGAATGGATAAAGAAGATGCTTTAAAAATATACAATGGAATACTACTCAGCCATCAGAAAGGATGAATACACACAATTTCCATTGACATGGATAGACCTGGAGGGGATTATGCTAAGTGAAATAAGTCAAGAAGGGAAAGACAACTATCATATGGTATCACTCGTATGTGGAACATAAGGAATAGCGCGGAGGACCACAGGGGAAGGGAGGAAAACTGAACGGGAAGAAATCAGAGAGGGAGACAAACCATGAGAGACTCTGGACTCCGGGAAACAAAACGAGGGTTACAGAGGGGAGGGGGGTGGAGGGATGATGTAACCGGGTGATAGGTACTAAGGAGGGCACGGGTTGTGAGGAGCACTGGGTGTTATAGGCAACTAATGAATCATTGAACACTACATCAAAAACCAATGATGTACTATATGCTGGCAAACTGAACATAAGGGAAAAAAAAAAGAAAAAAGAAAACTGTGTGCCTCGTAAGCAGTGTTTCCAGGAATTTTTTTAGGTTGTGAGTACAGCCATGCTATATCAGCGACAAATTATGAAGCCTGAGCATACATAGAGATGACTGATGTAATCGAATAAAACATGCAACAAAGTTGTCATCCAATGCACATTAAATGACATAATAGCCCCATGTTATATGTAAACTCATATGTTTTTTAAACATATATTTACTGAATATTACCTCTGTGCTAAATGCTACACTAAATGTTATGAGTACAAACATAAATAAGATACCATCCTGGTCCTCCAGAAACTCAAAGTCCAGAGGGAGAAAATAAATTGATAAAATGATTTAGAAGTACCATGGTACAAATATGCATAATATGTTTTGAGTGGAAAATCCAGTTTGGGGTATGGGAAGTAGACAGATAAATCTCTCTTGAGGAGGTGATACATGACTTGATTCTTCTGGAGAAGTAGGAAAAGGATGGGAATGCAGTAAGTATAAACAAACTAGAGGAGCAAAGACATAGTGGCAGCAAAAATATTGTGTAATATGTGTGAGGAAAAGGCAAGCAGCTCATTACTGCTGAAGTAAAGCAGGAATAAGGTTGGAAAATGAGGGATGAGCCAGATCAAGAAAGGATTAAAAAGCAGAGAGTGATGAAAATAATTTCACTGATTTTTCTTTATAGTCCTAGTTTTTAAGCATCATTGTGAATGTTTTGTACTGACCCACTTTAAGCATCATTGCTACATAAACTAAAGGAAACACATGTTTAAGATTTTAGTCCCAGAGAGGAGCAGCAAGATGGCAGAGGAGTAGGAGACCTAAATTTCGTCTGGTTCCAGGAATTCAGCTATATAGGGATCAAACCATTCTGAACACCTATGAACTCAACAGGAGATGAAGAAAAGAATAGCAGCAACTCTACGAACAGAAAAATGACCACTTTCTGGAAAGTAAGACATGTGAAGTGAATCCGAGGCGATATTCGGGAAGATAGACGGCAGGGGTGGGGGCCTCCATCAGCTGCTACCGGCAAGTGATAGAGCAGCAGAGCACAAAATCAGAACTTTTAGAAGTTGGCTCTGCTGAGGGACGTCGCTCCAGTGGCTAAGCGGGGGGTGGAACCCTCGCTGGGACAGTGTGGTCTCAGAACCCTCGGGGTCACAGAAAGACCGGGGGTGCCTGAGTGCAGCAGAGCTCCCAGGTATTGGAGCAGATATCTGAGCTTATCATGAAACCAACTGTTTTTTCCTGTCTTGTTTGAGAATTAAGTCTCCCTGCGCTTTATCCACTAACAGCAAAAGTGCCTGGCTTCTCTCATGCCCCAGTCCAATAACCTGGATGCAGGATGTTCCAAGGCACCTGATACTCTGGACCATGAGATTCTGACTTGCTTTCTAGGCCTCAGGGATTGGAAATGAATATGATCACAGTTTTGGGAGGAATATTCTCCAACATCTAAGAATCCTGGAGCAGAATAATGAAAGAGGATAAAGCCAGTGTTAATAAAATCGGTAAAAAAAAAAATAGTAATGATGACAGTTTTGTATGATAATGGCATTTACAGTGTTCATATAAAACTCTGCTAGGGGATTGATTGGTATCATCTTCCTTAGTCCTATGAGGTAGTTATTGTCTCCATTACACAGAAGAACGAACTAAGGCTCTGAGAGGTTATATAAGTTACTCAAGGTTTCACAATTAGTATGTAGCAATATCCAAACCCAGGTCATTCTAACTCCAAAATTGAAGCATTCTAATGCATAACACCCTAGCAAGTAGAAGAAGAAGGATCATCTTAGGAACTGACTCATTTTTTTTGACCCAGGCCCCTAAGCATAAGGGAGCTACCTTCAGGGATAACAAGGGAAGGGGTGTTAACACTTTGAGACAAAGGAAAAGCCTCTCTAGCTCCCAAATATCCTTAATCCCTTATCTCACTCCCATATAATATCCCTTTAACAGTAAAGAAGACAATAAATGTACTCAACTGCTAAAGATTCAATTTATGCTATTCGGAGATAGACAGGGATTTATATTCCACCTCTCCTTCAATTTAGCTGTGAAATGTATGCAACCTTTCTGAGCCAAGGCTTCATTATCCATATATTGGATGCTTTAATAATAATAACCTCATCTACCAGGTATATCATGAGATTTAAACTAGAACATGAAGGAAAAGCATCTATCACTGTGAGTTTAGTCTACAAAATGCTCAAAAAATTGGAAAAAAACTGAATCATATTCTCTCACCAGTTACCCTCAAAACCCTTACTCCTTCGTCTTTCACATATGTCTTTCCAGCAAACTCCCCCCAAAAAATTGTTTATTAAACTTATTCAAATGCCCATTTACTCTTTTCCTACTTCTGGTTATAAAAACATTGCTGGAGAAAATTATGTGAATAACATGATGGGCTCTTTTACATGAATCCTTGCTGTCCAACACTGACCAGACTTTTAGATCTGATTGACAATGCTTTTATTTTTTAGCAGTCTAGTCCACTTAGGGAATTTTTCAAGGTAACTATACCAAAGATATCCCACTTTTCTCAAGGCCCCCAAGCCTTAAACTTCAACAGATGACTCCTGTCCACTTCTCTGAGGGGGACAAAAAACATTTCATATGAATTCTTTTTTTTAAATTTTTTATTTAAATTCAATTTAGTTAACATATAGTGTATTCTTAGTTTCAGGGGTAGAATTTAGTGATTCATCAGTTGCATACAACCCCCAGTGCTCATTACATCAAGTGCCCTCCTTAATGCCTATCACCCAATTACCCCATCCCCGACCCACCTCCCCTCCAGCAACCCTCAGTTTGTTTCCTATAGTTAATAGTCTCATATGGTTTGCCTCCCTCTCTGTTTTCATCTTATTTTTCCTTCCCTTTCCCTATGTTCATCTGTTTTGTTTCTTAAGTTCCACATATGTGTGAAATCATATGGTATTTGCCTTTCCCTGACTTATTTTGCTTAGCATAATACCCTCTAGTTCCTTCTACGTGGTTGCAAATGGCAAGATTTCATTCCTTTTGATGGTGGAGTAATATCCCATTATGTATATATACACCACATCTTCTTTATCCATTTATCTGTTGATGGACATCTGGGCTCTTTCCATAGTTTGGCTATTGTGGACATTGCTGCTATAAACATTGGGGTATATGTGTCCATTTGAATCACTATGTATCCTTTGGAAATACCTAGTAAGGCAATTGCTGGATTGTAGGGTAGTTCTATTTTTAACTTTTTGAGGAATCTCCACACAGTTTTCCACAGTGGCTGCAACAGGTTGCATTCCCACCAACTGTGTAAGATGCTAACCCTTTCTCCACATTCAGGTGAACACCTGTTGTTCCGTGAGTTGTTAATTTTAACCATTCTGACTGGTGTGAGGTGATATCTCATTGTGGTTTTGATTTGTATTTCCCTGATGCTGAGTGATGGTGAGCATTATTTCATATGTCTGTTAGCCATTTGAATGTCTTCTTTGGAGAAATGTCAAACCATGTCTTCTGCCCATTTCTTGACTGGATTTTTTGTTTTTTGGGCATTGAGTTTGATAAGTTCTTTATAGAATTTGAATACTAGCCCTTAATCTGATAAGACATTTGCAAACATCTTCTCCCACTCTGTAGGTTGCCTTTTAGTTTTGTTGATTTTTTCCATTGCTGTGCAAAAGCTTTTTATCAGGCGCCTGGATGGCTCAGTTGGTTAAGCGACTGCCTTTGGCTCAGGTCATGATCCTGGAGTCCCTGGATTGAGTCCCGCATTGGGCTCCCTGCTCGGCAGGGAGTCTGCTTCTCCCTCTGACCCTCTCCCCTCTCATGTGCTCTCTCTCATTCTCTCTCTCTCAAATAAATAAATAAAATCTTTAAAAATAAAATAAAATAAAATAAAAGCTTTTTATCTTGATGAAGTCCTAAGAGTTCATTTTTACTTTTGTTCCCCTTGCCTTTAGAGACATGTTAGCAAGAAGTTGCTGTGGCTGAGGTCAAAGAGGTTGCTGCCTGTATGCTCCTCTAGGATTTTGATGGATTCCTGTCTAACATTTAGGTTTTTCATCCATTTTGAGTTTATTTTTGTGTATGTTGTAGGAAAGTGCTCCAGTTTCTTTCTTCTGCATGTGGCTGTCCAATTTTCCCAACACCATTTCTTGAAGAGACTGGCTTTTTTCCATTGGATATTCTTCCCTGGTTTGTCAAAGATTAGTTGACCATAGAGTTAAGGGTCCATTTCTGGGCTCTCTATTCTGTTCCATTGACTTATGTGTCTGTTTTTGTGCCAGTACCATACTGTCTTGATGATTATAGCTTGACAATACAGCTTGAAACCCGGAATTGTGATGCCTCCAGCTTTGGTTTTCTTTTTCAACATTATTTTGGCTATTTGTGGTCTTTTGTGGTTCCATACAAATTTTAGGATTGTTTATTCCAGCTCTGTGAAAAATGCTGATGGCATTTTGACCAGAATTGCTTTGAATGTGTAGATTGCTTTGGGTAGCATAACATTTTAACACTGTTCATTCTTCTAATCCATGAACATAGAATGTTTTTCCATTTCTTTGTGTCTTCCTCAATTTCTCTCATAAGTGCTCTATAGTTTTCAGAGTACAGATCCTTTAACTTTTTGGTTAGTTTCTTTCCTAGGTAGTTTATTTGGTGCAATTGCTGGGGATCCATTCCTTGATTTCTCTTTCTGCCTTATTGTTAGTGTATAGAAATGCAACAGACTTCTGTGCATTGATTTTATATTGTACAACTTTGCTGAATTCCTGTATTAGTTCTAGCAATTTTTTGGTGGAGTCTTTTGGGCTTTCCACATAAAGTATCATGTCATCTGTGAGTTTGACTTCTTCTTTGCCCATCTGGATGCCTTTTACTTCTTTTTGTTGTCTGATGGCTGAGGCTAGGACTTCTAGTACTATGTTGAGCAACAGTGGTGAGAGTGGAAAACCCTGTTGCATTCCTGACCTTACAGGAAAAGCTCTCAGTTTTTCCCCATTGAGGATGATATTCGCTGTGGGTCTTTCTTATATGGTTTTTATGATATTGAGGTATGTCCCCTCTATTCCTACATGGTGGAGGGTTTTTATCAAGAAAAGATGCTATATTTTGTCAAATGCTTTTCTGCATCTATTGAGGATCATATGCTTCTTGTCCTTTTCTTAATGTGGTGCATCACATTGACTGACTTGCAGATGTTGAACCACTCTTGCATCCCAAGAATAAACCCCACCTGGTCATTGTGAATAATCCTTTTAATGTGCTGTTGGATCCTATTAGCTAGTATCTTGGTGAGAATTTTTGCATCTGTGTTCATCAGTGATATTGGTCTTTAATTCTCCTTATAGTGGGGTCTTTGGTTTTGGGATCAAGGTAATGCTGGACTCAAATAATGAGTTTGTAAGTTTTCCTTACATTCCTATTTTTTGGAACAGTTTCAGAAGAATAGGTATTAATTCTTCTGTAAATGTTTGGTAGAATTCTCCTGGGAAGCCATCTGGCCCTGGGCTCTTGTTTGTTGGGAGATGTTTGATTACTGATTCAGTTTCTTTGCTGGTTATGGGTCTGTTCAAGTTTCTATTTCTTCCTGTTTCAGTTTTGGTAATTTATATATTTCTAGGAATTTATCAATTTCTTAAAGATTGCCTAATTTGTTGGAATATAATTGTTCATAATTGTATTTCTTTGGTGTTGGTTGTGATCTCTCCTCTTTCATTCATGATTTTATTTATTTGCATCCTTTCTCTTTTCTTTTTGATAAGTCTGGCCAGGGGTTTATCAATCTTATTCATTCTTTCAAAGAATCAGCTCCAGTTTCATTGATCTGTTCTACTGTTCTTTTAGTTTCTATTTTATTGATTTCTGCTCTGATTATTACTTCTCTTCTGCTGGGTTCAGGCTTTATTTGCTGTTCATTCTCCAGCTCCTTTTTTTTTTTTTTAAGATTTTTATTTATTTATTTGAGAGAGAGAGAATGAGAGACAGAGAGCATGAGAGGGAGGAGGGTCAGAGGGAGAAGCAGACTCCCTGCTGAGCAGGGAGCCCGATGCGGGACTCGATCCCGGGACTCCAGGATCATGACCCGAGCCGAAGGCAGTCACTTTAACCAATTGAGCCACCCAGGCGCCCCCATTCTCCGGCTCCTTTAGGTGTAGGGTTAGGTTGTATATTTGAGACCTTTCTTGTTTCTTGAGAAAGGCTTGTATTGTTATATACTTTCCTCTTAGGACCACCTTTGCTGCATCTGAAAGATTGTGAACAGTTGTGTTTTCATTTTCATTTGTTTCCATGAATATTTTTAATTCTTCTTTAGTTTCCTGGTTGACCCATTCATTCTTTAGTAGGATGTTCTTTAACTTCCATGTATTTGTGGTCCTTCCAAATCTCTTCTCATGTTGACTTCAAGTTTTATAATGTTGTGGTCTGAAAATATGCATGGTATGATCTTAATCTTTTTGTAGCAGTTGAGACCTGATTTGTGCTCCAGTATGTGATCTCTTTTGGAGAATGTTCCATGTACACTTGAAAAGATTGTGTACTCTGCTGCTTTAGGATGAAATGCTCTGAATATATCTATGAAGTCCATCTGGCCCAGTGTGTCATTCAAAGCCATTGTTCCCTTGTTAATCTGTTTAGATGATTTGTCCATTGCTGTGAGTGGGGTGTTAAAGTCCCCTACTATTATTGTATTATTATCAATGGGTTTCTTTATTTTTATTATTAATTGGTTTATATATTTGGCTGCTCTCAAGTTAGGAGCATAAATATTTACAATTATTAGATCTTCTTGTTGGATAGACCCTTTTATTATCATATAGTGTCTTTTTTCATCTCTTATTACAATTATTTGGCTTAAAATATAGTTTGTCTGATATAAGGATGGCATCAAAAGAAAGCTGGAGTAGCTATCCTTATATCATACAAACTAGATTTTAAATCATATGAATTATTTTAACTCTCAGTGATCCAACTTCAAAAGTCCCCTTATTTTTACCTTTCTTTCCTTTCATTCTTACATGTTGTTTCTAAGGAAGAACTGTCCACTACTTTGAAGACTAATCTCTGAATCTCTGCTGTCCCTTTCAGCTCTTCTGGCCTCTTCTAATACCTTACTCTGTTAGTTTAGCCCTTCTACCTCTTATATTTTCAGCCATTTTTCTTTGCATTGATTCCTTCTCTTTGGTCTGTAAACCTGTTCAAATCTCTCTTCAGCTAAAACTTCAGCATTCAGCAAAGTGTCTGGTAAATAGAAGACAATCAATGGGTATTTATTAAATGCATGAGACCTCTTGTGAAAAATCCTTTCCATGAAAAAACCATTCTGTATCTCTCATCCTCTTCACTCCAAATCTTTGTTAGAAGACTAGTTTATACTCAGTTCTGCTACTTCATGTCCAATTCCAATTCACTACTCCAATTACTCTAATCTGGTTTCTGCCCTCACCTCTTCATAGATACTGCTCTGACCAAATTACCAATGAATGACCTCTTTATTACCACATCCAGTGTTATTCCCAAATGCAATTCTTTTCAACTTCAGACCATATTTGCCCATGTTTATCTTTTGTGAAAAGTAGTCTTCACCATTGGCTTCTGTGATATTCATATATCCATTTGGCAAGTATTTCTTTTTTTTAATTTTATTTTATTATGTTATGTTAGTCACCTTACACCAGTTAGAATGGCAAGTATTTCTTGAGCAGTTCTATGTTGAGAAAGAATAACGAATACAACAAAGTCCCTGTCCTCAAGAAACAGATGGGCTAGTGACTGTATATTTATCTCATTACCACATTTCTTTGGTTACTCTTGTTTAGATATACTTTTTTGAGCTCTTCTCCTTCCTCCTAGTTCCTGAATATAGGAGTTCTATAAGGAAATGTCATCAGTCTTCTCTTCATACTAGACCCCCACTTTTAGTGATGCCACCAGTCCTATAGAATAATTTGTCACATCTATGATAATATCTCCTAAATATGTATTTTTCTTTCTGATGTTTCTCCTGAGAATCACACTATTTACATTTCCAGCTGTCTCCTGAATACCTCTATCTGAATATACAAGTAACGACTAAGTTCAACATGTCCCAATCTGATCTTCTTACCTATCTCTTCCAACAAATTGCTCCAGTGATTACAAATTTGATTTATGAATTACCCTTCTGCCAGTTGATCGTGATTGATATAATGGCATCATCTTTAAAACCTCCCTCCCCTTCATCTATCAGTCCTAGCTAGTCACTAAAATTTTGTAGGTCTTCTTCCCCCTGTCATTTTATCTGCCCCACCTTTCCATCTTCTCTGCTAGTAGATTGGTTCAGGGCATCATCACATATCATCTAAACAATTTTAGTAGCTGCATAACTGTTTCCCTTCCCTCAGTATCCCCCACTTCAACCCAACATTCATAATCCCATCAGATTTACCGTCCTAAATTAGAGCTCCTCTTTTCAAAAACAATTGATGGATTACTGTTTTCCATAGTGGCATTTCCTCAAAAAGTTAAAAATAGAACTAACCTTATGATCCAGCAGTTGCACAACTGGGTATTTACCCAAAGTATACAAGAATACTAATTCAAAGGTATATATGCATGCCTATGTTTATAGCAGCATTATTTACAATAGCCAAGATAAAGGAAGATGAGCAAGTGTCCACTGATTAATGAATGAGTAAAAAAGATGTGGTGTATATATATAATGGGACACTAGTCAGCCATAAAAAAAGAATGAAATCTTGCCATTTAAAATGACATGGATGGGGCTAGAGAGTATAATTCTAAGTGAAATAAGTCAGTCAGAGAAAGACAAATACCATATGATTTCACTCATGTGGAATTTAAGAAACAAAACTAATGAGTAAAGGAAAAAAACATAAGAAAGAGAGAGAGAGAGACAAAGCAAGAAACATAGTCTTAGTTACAGAAAACAATCTGATGGTTATCGGAGGGGAAGAGGTGGGGCTTAGGTTAAATAGGTGATGGGGATTAAGGAGTGTACTTGTCAGGATGAGCACCAGACGATGTACGGAACTGTTGAATTACTATATTGTTCACCTGAAACTAATATAACACAGTATGTTAACTAACTGTAATTAAAATTTAAAAAAATAAACAAATGAAAAGAAAAACATGGCAAAAAACTGATGGATTACTATTCTATAAAGAATGAAATCTATTAAACTATTCTTCCTAATAATCAGTTTCTTGATACCATCTCCCATAACATGCTCTTCATGTACTCTCTAGTCTAGCCACATGAAACTCCTCACTGTTCTTGGAACATGTCCTACACTTTGCTTTTAGTATACCTTTCCCTTGTTGTCCCTTCTGCTCATAATACCTTTCTCTAACATCGTTATTTGCTGTGTAATAAACTTTTAAGCCCAAATCAAGAATACGCTAAAAATAACCTAAATCTCATATATTCCTGTTATATTTTATTTGAATTTTACTTATAGCATGCTTTACAGTCTTATTTCTGAGTTATCCTAGAGCCTGTCTTTCATCTCTTCCATTTAAATATTAAGCTGTTAATTTCTTGAAAATGGGACCATGACCCATTAGCCTTTATATCCGCTATATCTAGCCCACTTGGTAACTTATATGCTGTAGATGCTCAATAGCCATTGATTTGAATTTAAGTGAAGTACAAACAACATCTGACAGAAAAATCATCATCACAGGAATGTCATGAAAGTAAAGTGATCAAATTATTTCCTGGCTGATTAAGGTAGGAAGGTAGAAAGCAGCAGGGTACTAAGAACTTGAAGGATATAAGTACTCCAAAGGGCAAAGGGAGCAAAAAGGGAAGGCTGAAGCTTCCAAGAAAAACTTGAATGACTACACAGTTTTGCTCCCTGTTCCAGCTCTTCTTATTTTCTCTTCAACAGAGAAAAGAGAAATCAGTGTACTGAGTTTGCTTGCTGTCATGAATGGGAAAGCACATGCATATCTTACGCTGATAATTTAGGCCCAATTTGAATCCATATCCTTTGGTTCTTCCATATCATTATTTATGCTGCTTACCACCAAGGTGAATTGTGAAGATACAGTCATCATTATAAAGTGCCTTTAATACTTCTGAAACATGAATCCATAATACTATCTCCTCATATTTGTACTATTTTACAATATACCCTTCCTCCTGAAGTGTTCTTTGCAAATCAAACTTACATAATTTGAATCATACTTTAACTTTACTTGTCCCTGCAATAGCCCCTTCTTTACCATCCTAAAAAGTTACTGTATGCTATAGGATTCAGATAAAGTATAACACTGCACACTGCTCTAGAGATAAGTCTCCTTTCTCTACCCAGATAAAATACACCCCATTCCCATCTCTTTTTTTAAGATTTACTTATTTACTTGAGGGGAGCATGGCAGAGGGAGAGAATCTTCAAGCAGTTTCCCTGTTGAGCACAGAGCCCCATGAAACCATTGATTTCATGACCCATGAGATCATGACCTAAGCCAAAACCAAGAGTCAGGCGTTCAACCACTGAGCCACCCATGCATCTCCCCCATTCCCATCTTTTATCTTTTATTCCCACAAGTTAGACAACTGTGTGTGGTCTTCCCTGCCATATATCACATTATCAGAACACCAGAAAAGACCAAGAACATGGTACAATACTCTTAAACAGCTGTCAAGTTGGGTCTTAGCCCATGGAATCCAAGTGGAACCCTTACATATATTTACATTTATCCATTTAACAAATATTCATCTAGTACCTAATATAACCTGGAACTGTGCTAGGCAGAGAGTGTACTGGGTAGACATGGTTCAGATGCCCTCGTGGACTTAGTTACTTGTAAATAAAATAACTCCTATAATTAAAGCAGATAAATTTATTCTTAGTGTACTTATATTATTCATAAAATAGTCATTTATTTAGACGGCATTAACCAAATGCCCACTATGTGCTAAGCACTGAACAAGGAGACATTTCACTTTTTGGAAGGGGGAAAAACTAGGTAACTCAAGCTCTATGAAGAACTGACTGTCACTCCAGCTTTTCACTCCCCACTCCAGTCATCAGCTTTTCTACCTCCACACCTAGACTTAGAAAATGGGCTATCCCTTCCCAGAAAATATATCAAAGCCTGTAGGTGACTCAATTCTCTGTGTCACGACACTGGTGCTTTGAATTTTTTCCTCTTTTACCTAACTGACTTGTTTGGATGTTTCTGATTCTTGGGTCCTAACTGGTTGGCTAATACCCCATCATCTATTTTCCTCTGTTCTAACTCCTGAAGATCATCTAATACCCAAGAAATCGCCAAGGCTTTGACCCTGACCCTCTAATAGTTCTGTTATCTGGTTCTTGTATAATTGGCTTTCTGCTAGAAGGACTTGCCCAACTTTTCACTTCTCATGACACACTGGCTTTTTCACCTAATGCTGACCTATAGTCTGCCTTGAACTTTGATAGTCACCCACCTGACCCTGAGTCCCCCAAGAAAGGATTCTGGATCCTTTGTTGATGCACCCAATCTGCTGCTAACACTTATCTCACTTGTTTTGTCGTTAGACCAAGGTGGCCTTATATATAGAAAATGCAGGTGACTACCTACTCAAAGTGATTCAAAGGACTTCTGAGGCCTTAAATATTCATAAATATCTCCTAAGTTCATTTTGTCAGTATAAAACTATCCCACCACCTTAGCCATTTTTAAGCTATGATTCAAAGGCAAGGACATTATCCCTGAAAGTATCCCATAGTAGCAAGGCTCTCTTCCATTAATATGTTTATCACTTTTCTATATTTTCTACATCAAATTTTCTATATTTTTCTGGGCGCCTGGGTGGCTCAGTTGGTTAAGTGACTGCCTTCGGCTCAGGTCATGATCCTGGAGTCCCTGGACCGAGTCCCGCATCGGGCTCCCTGCTCGGTGGGGAGTCTGCTTTGCCCTCCGACCCTATCCCCTCTCATGTGTTCTCTCTCATTCTCTCTCTTTCAAATAAATAAATAAAATCTTTAAAAAAATTTTTTTTCTATATTTTTCTAAAACTATAGGACACTAGGTCAATTTACATAAGAATCCCAGGATTTATTAGAGACTTGCAGATGGTAATCTTATCACTTTTCCTATATAAAATTAATATAATCCTCTAGAAAGAGGTGACCAACTGAATATTACAATTCCTAAGGCTATACAAGAACTAATCCTAAGTAAAGGGAGATTCAACTTTCACAAGTCCTGTCTCAAGGCACTGTCAAGCTCTCTTGGTAATCAAGTAGAGCCCTGAGTGGTGTCCCTGACAAGAATTCTCAAGACAACTCTAAAGTATGGGAGTTGGGAAATCTTACAAGTTCTAGCAGTTAAAGAAGTATAGCCCACTGAAGAATAGCCATACAGTGGAGCTCAACACAAAGTTAACGATTTATGTCACATCACCATCTACAGTGATAGCAGGGTCAGGAATAGAACAGGATGATCCCAAGAGAGACTAGAGCGGCCTCTAGACAGGTCTGTAATGAGAAGCATGGACTGCACTTCCCAGAGATGCCCCTGAACACTTGGGTTAAAAAGTTTAGGGACCAGAGTTTTCTCCTTCATAAAGAAGACATTCCACTACAGGGAAGCTACATCCTGCCATCAGGCATCCTGTAGGGGAGGTGAACCGAGCCACCAGCACTCAGTATGGACATAAAGTCATAACATGAAGTTCCTAAGCCACAAAGAAAAGACATAGGGTAATGGGAACTCCTGGTGTGTCAAAGATGCCAAAGGAAGAAACCAAGTAAAATACGAAAAAGAAAACCTGTATATAGTTCTCAATTTGGAGGTAGGCTTCCTGATGATGATCATTCTTTTAGAATCACTAATACACTTGGTCCTGGGAAACTTTCTTGAGTGCTCTTCCATTTAACTCAAACACCTCTGAAAACCACAAAGCAATAAGCCATTTTGTCACTGGAGTTAAAACAATGTGAAAATCTTTCCAGTGGCTATGATCAACAAGTTCTTTGCCTTCCTTTAGCAAGTTCAGATTCTGAAATATTGACAAGATGAATTGGGAAAGGAAGGTTGCATCAGGGGGACGAAGAAAAAACGATTTCTGCTCCCAAGTCTCTGCTTGCCAGACTTTATCCACCTAACCCCAAAGTCAAAGAAAGCATTTCCACACATTTTCCCACATTTGCTTCCCCTTCCCAGTCTCCCAGAGGCTCTTCAGTCTCAAACTGGAGATAATCTTCAGATCAATGAAGGCTGATGTCAAACTCTTACTAAGCTATGTTTTCCCAGCTGGGGGTAAATTCCTCTTGCCTGGATGTAAAACTTCCTAATTAGAAATGTCAAGTCTGTGTTTAAATAGCAAGGAAAGAACTAGGAGTGGGGTGTATTAGGCTATAAAAATTTTTAAATTAACTCTTCCTTCACTTTGAATTTCAAGACTTTGGGAAGTGAAATCTGCATATTTAAACTCTGGGTTGATTTTCGTTCATTTTTTGCTTGATGGTGCTTGGGGACTGTAGGAGTGTGGGGTGATACATGAGATGTATAGCTAGAAAGCTCTTAAATAATTGCCTCTTGAGTAGGTGGAAAAGACAGTGAAAAATCATCTAATCCAAGTCCTTACTGCATTGACTTGAATTCAAATTCTTACTTCTCAGTGTTAAGGCATCAAGAATGTAGAAAAATGCCTGGAAATAGGAATGAACTGTCTTTATCAGCCATTAACCCCTTTATCCAAATGTGTTTATCATAGTAACCAAGGGGGGGTATGGTGGAAATGAATATAAATGTATTAAAATATCACCTCGTTCTTGGGGTGGTAGGAAATATTAGAAGAGCAGACAGAATGACACAAGTTGATATTACCCTATATTACCCCCAATTAAAAAAGGGCTGGGTGTGTAAAGCTAGCAACTTGCCTATTTGCTTGTATAATTCCCAGGATGGCTGAGAAAGAACTGGAGGCATTTCTCAGATTTGGAAAGTAGAGAGCTTCTCTCCTCCTTATGTGTCTCGCCTCTTCAATTGGTTTTAAACCCATGTCAGACTGTGACTTTTTTTTTTATAGGTTCAATTGCTAGCTGGTTTTTATCATGTAAGTTGTTTGCACATGGGGCATTGGAAATAATAGGTCAAACTGAAACTAATGAGTTTTTTTTCTTTAAAAAAACTAAAGAAAGTTTCTCTCTTATATTTTTTGTCCAGAAATAAAAGTCTGTCAGGAAGCATATCCAGGTTCCAATTAAGAGCTGGGTAATATTTATCATAATTAGCTCTGTCCCTAGTGCCAGTCTTAAGCAACTTTCCTATTGAGTTTGTGGCTGAGGCAGGCATGACAAGCAGAAGGGGAGGCCACCAGCCTTCATGAACCCTCATCCTATGCCAGGTCCACCTCATCTGCTAAGAAATATGGAAATCTACACTATGTTCAATGCATGTTGGGAACCTCATATATCACTGCTTTGGTTTAATGGAGTACCAAGACCAGCTCCTTCAAATCAGAAATATTAGAGTTTTTGTTGAAAAAGAGGGTATGCTCCAAAGGCAAAATGGCTAGTTGTTTTCGTCCTTTAATATGACTGTCTCAACACTGCCTGAATCTGGCTTTTTTTTTTTTTTTTTTTTTTTTTTTTGGAAAGGTGTTTAGAAAGTTTGGGTGGAATTGTTGGCACTAGTGGTTCTTCGCCAATAAGTAACACATGGATTTTGCTAAAGCTGGGAACAAAGGACATTCAGCATGGCAGGAACTAGGTGACAATTTTGCTGCATGCTGAATGTTAGGGACTTGGTTATTTTCTGTTGTATATTTTTTTCTCGATGTGTACATTGTTATTGGATCTGAGTTGCAAGCTTTGACTTACCTAGCTGAACCATGAGAAGTCACAGAGAGAATTTGTAGGTATTCTTCCCAAGGGAGTGATAAAGGTCAAGGGATGGCCTCATGAATATCAGGGAATGTTTGCAGGAATTAAATGTGTCAATGTGGATGAGTAAACTAATGTTATACCCTAAGAATCACATCTCGCTGCCACCACAGGTGGATTTTATGTTGACCTACCCATTTGGCAGTAAGGCCATGAGACTTCCAAGAACACTGTCATATGAGCATAAAAATGAGAGTCCAGTGCCTTATTCCAAGACCAAGGGATATCTTACATATAGACTAAAAGGAGCACATTATGCACTAGTTGATGTTATTATGTGACTTCCCATACTCACCCACTGAGGACTTTTCAAATGCATAGAAGTCAGTGAGGAAAAAATGCCTGCAATCAAAGGGCAATAGAGGCCAGGAATGTAAGTGTGACTGGGGGCTCAGAATCTAAGTTTTATTGACCCTAGAGATGGATTCTGGACTTAGGGAACAACACTGATTGCTAAGAATAAAATTCATGTCTCTTAGAGGTATTTAGACTGCCACCCATTGTCAGCTGCAGAAAACACTTGTGGACAAAAGTTTGAAGCAAGCATTTTTAAAACAGCTACCCTGGCCCATCTTCATCAAAGGAAAGGGGACTTTGCGTGCTTTGAGGTGACAGAGCTCTGCAAATAACTATGCCTAGGGCTCGGTTTGTGATAGCAGAAGTGCTGTTGCTAGGCTGATTCATTCCAATATTTAGCCGGCCAGTGGCCAGAAGACAAATGGCCTATCTTCTATGTCCTGAATTTCACCTAAGCCCTCCCAGAAGGAGAGGGACAAGGAAGTTAAGGCTTTTAGTGAGAGTCAGGTAGTTTATTTAAAAAAAATTAAATTCTGAACATTTGAGTTAATGATATTTCTTATTTAGTCTGTGTTTTGGGAAAGAGCTTCTCTACTAGTTTTGCTCTCTGACATGAAATGTTGGTTGTTTTAGCATTCCTTCATGCTATACTAAAAAGAAAAATTCCTAGAAGTGTCTTCCCATACTTATCAAAGTAAACCAGCGATTGAATGGCTACCATGTGCATATTCCTGTGCTTGGATGTAGCTGTTGCTCTATGCTTAGATTCACGAAGACTTTTTGGCATCAAACCCCTAAAAATGATTTAGATCAGTCTCCATGGGGCTTTTATCTGCTGAACTGCCCCAAATAGCCAAAATAAATGTTTTACTTACCTTTAGAGATGTACAGATTATTGAAAGTCATGCAATTATAAGTGGTAAATGCTGAAGCATTTGAGAAGGAGGTAAATACATATTGCATTGTTCTGTTTAGTTATATACTGTGCATCTATACTGTCAAATAGTGCTTGTACCCTGGAAACATTTAACTGTAATCTAAGGGGCATGTCAGCTTCATTTAGTCCTTGGAACTTTAAGAAGTTTCTTTTTAATTTTACATTAGCTTCTGCTGATGATCTGTGAATTGACTGAAGCATGTGGGTTGGGAATTGCTCAACACAGGATATGGTAATCCAGTTTCAAATGACTTTTTGTCCATTCCTAGAAATCTATAACAATATTCTCTCCCTATTCTCTAGAATTAAAATGATTTATCATTAGAATATAAACATTCCTTTGTAATTTTGTATCTATTCAAGAGTTACAGAGAGATTGGAAAGTTAATTTCAAAAATACTAGCAAATGGGTGGTATAGGAAGAATGCCCAGATCAGGACTTTGCTTGGAGCTCTCTGGCTCATAGTGAGAAACAGCAACATCATTAAGTATGGTACACAGAAATGGGACCAGCATCTTGCAGTTAGTAATATTTGTCTCTGACCCTATATCCTATTTCTGGAAGTCACACGTAGCCAGTCCTACAGGGTCTTATTCTCAACATAATTTTTTTTTATATTGGTTGAAAGTACAGTCCTCTAAACACTATTAACACTTTCATAGGAAACTATGAAATGAATCTCCAATGGTGAAATGTCAGGGAATATGACAAGCAAAAAATCTAATTCTTCAGCCTTATCTAGCAGACCTCAAATCATGTCCACTAGACAGCAACTTATTCTACCAACTCATAAGGTTTGTTGTATATAGAGCCATGCCTTGACTTGCATTTAGAATCTAACTAAGCATGCAGGTCACATAGGCAAGTTCCTTCTACACAGTAATAATAAGGGAAACCAAGAAGTCCCCAAACATAAAATTATTACCCACGATGTTCACATATGATGTTGCATGAGGTTCTAAAGTAAAAAGTTCAACTTCCACCTTAAATTCTCAAACTTTAATATATCAGTATCACCTGTAGGACTTTTTAAAACACAGATTGCTTTATTAAAAAAAAAAAATTTTTTTTTAAATAAGCCAGGCTCTAGTTCCACAACTTCTGATTCAGTAGATTTATGGTAGGGCCTCAAAACTTGGATTTCCAGCAAGTATTCAGATAATGGTGATGCTGCATGTACCAGCCAGGCACCACACTTTGAGAACCACTGCTCTCTAGAAACAGAATCCACTCTCTCTAGAAAATGTAAAACATGCTTTCATTTCTCCCTTATTGTTATTGAATTTATCAACTGACTTTCCTGACCAGAGGAACTTAGGGCAGCACACTAGTATTTGATGACTGATAGAGAATGAATAAATTAGGGGAGTGACTTAGGGAATAGAGAGGAGAGAGAGGTGAGGGGAGGCTACAGTGTTACAAATTTAATTGAGACCATAATTCTGCCAAGGATCAGCCTGGTCCAATGTAGCCAGATTTCTTAAAATGGGGTTTTCTCATAGTACATCAAGTTGAGCAAATATTTCTTGGATGCCTACTGTGTGCCAGACATGGGAGGAATATATTCAAAGAAATTTATCCTTGTACTTCATTTTGGAAACAGAAGCACAGCTCAGCAGGGAAAAGTTTTCATTTAAATGCAGAATGTAATTAATGTATTAAGAAAATGACATTGTATTGGCCATTCACAAATCATGCCATTTAGGGATTAAATGGGTGAACTAGTACAGACAAAAGATAGAAATAACTTTTATGTTTCTTTGGCTGAAAGTGATACCCATCAAGACAAAAACAGTATTTCTTTTTTTTTTTTAAGATTTTTTTATTTATTCATTCGAGACACAGAGATACAGAGAGAGAGAGAGCATAAGCAGCGGAGAAGCAGAGGGGGGGGAGAAGCAGACTCCCCACTGAGCAGGGAGCCCAATGCGGGGCTCAATCCCAGGACCCCGGGATCATGACCTGAGCTGAAGGCAGATGGCTCAACCATCTGAGCCACCCAGACGCCCCCCAAAACAGTATTTCTTTGATGCTTATAGGATAGGATAGTCTATGCTGCAATAATAAATAATCCTCAACTCTCAGTTGCTTTTAACAACAAAGGTTTATTTATATTTCACGCATACAAAATGTGCTATAGGTCCAGGTGACTCTCCAAGGTAGCTGTTTTCCACATGATGGCTTATTATTAGACCTCCATATGAACAGCTGCCTCTACAATCTTGTCGCAGAAAAGAAGACAGGAGAGTTGAGTGCCAGCAACTAAATGCAACCGTGCTGAAGTGATACATGTCACGTATGCTCATACATCATTGCCTAAAGACAATCTTCGATGTGTCCAAAAAGAGAGGGGAAAGCAGATACTCAGAGACTTCCCTGTACCAAAAAGATGCATAGAAACATAGATATTGGGGGATAAAACCTTCCCTTAATCCTAATAGCAACACCCAAACTTCTAGGGAGATGGTGATTCAGAAACAGAATGATATAAAAAAGTGTTTGGCCCTAAATAAAAAATTAAAAGGATCACATATTTCCCTCACAGTAACTGGGAACTCTGATCCAGAATGCTTTCTTTTCCTTTAACATCTGTCCTCCCCACAAAAATAAAGAATATCAAATTTCAGAATGGACAAAGGAACTTCTCTCATCCTCAAAGGTGATATCAAACAAAACAATAAAATGGAAGGCATGAGCTCCTGGGTATGAATTTTATTAAAGATGCAAAAAATTCTGGTGCAAAATAACAAAGAATGTACTTCCTTTAGTATGCTTTTAATATGTAAAGACAAGTATGTGCGCACACACACACACACACACACACATCCCTACATACTTGGCATAGCTTTCTGGCTTTAACAACTCTAATAGGGAAAATTAGAAAATCACTACTACAGAGATGGATGATTTCTCCTTGCCAGGAAGCCTTTCATAAAAAGGTTCTAAATCCATCATAAACTATTCAGGCTCTGATTCAAGCTAGAAAATCTGTAAGAGAGCCTGCTTTCATTCATTCTCTTTTTCCATTATTGAAGTTCTTATGATTGCACATATACTTAGACCAAAAACTCCCCACTGAAACTAAGAGTAAAGCATTGGTTATGGTCAGTCTGCTACATTACACAAACTCAATTTAGCAAACATTTACTGATTGTGTACTAGGTATACAACACTATAAAAAGTGATATGGGAAATTCAAAGAAGATAGAATTTTCCTCAACCTAGAATTTTCACTGTCTACAACAAGCTGCTAAGAAGACTATCTTCCAAATTCTTGGTAGGGCCAATCAATGCTTTAAATCAGAGTTCAGAACAAGGGAGGACACACATCTAGCAGCTTCAGTCAAGAAGGGCTTTTGGAAAGAGGTAAGAACTGCACTGTGTCTCTACAATAGGTCTGGCTTGGTTAGGAATAGGGAAAAATATGGACAGCCTAGTGTCAGGAAAGAGTATGGAGAAATTCACTGAAATGGAAAACTAAAAGTTGTCCAAGATTGATGATGCTTAAAGGAAACTGATCATCTTAAGAAAGAAGAAAGGAAGGAAGGAAGGAAGGAAGGAAGGAAGGAAGGAAGGAAGGAAGAAAGAAAGAAAGAAAGAAAGAAAGAAAGAAAGAAAGAAAGAAAGAAAGAAAGAAAGAAAGAAAGAAAGAAAGAAAGAAAGAAAGAAAACCTTCGTTAATCAAAATCTCTGGAAATGGAGAGAGGTGTCAGGATTTTGCCTTTTTATAAAGACCCTAGACACACCAGTTAACCCATTTCAGAGAAAGTTGGTGACCACTTCCCTACATTATTTGTATCTTTGCTCTTAATAATGTTTCTTTCTGGATATCCTTTCCCTTCGTCTCTGTCTATCCATAAAGCCCAGCTTAAATGCAGCCTCCTTCAGAAAGACTTCCTTGATTTCATGTTCCCCACTCATAATAGACAAATGAGTCCTCTCTATTGCTAGGTGGTGGGAGATATGGGGAGACATCAGAGCTAAAGTGAAGGGAGTATCATGAGCCCTAGAAAAAGAGAGATTTAGAGGTAAGAATCATACATTTGCACTCAAGTTTTATTCATTTGAATCGAGGTTGCCATGTGATTGTAAAGTAAGTAGGGGCTTAATCAACAACAAAGTGAAGTCCAGGCCTAGAATATGATGTAACATTTATATTACATGTGTTTTATCTCTCTAAACTAAAATTATTAAAAATCCATGCTATTTCTTTAATGCCTAAAACATAGTAGGCATTTGATTTTTTTGTGTCTGAATTCTTTTTTTATTCTGTTCAATTAACCAACAAAAACATTAGTTTTTGATTTGACATTTTTTAATTAAAGAATGAATTTATAATTAGGAACCTATATATGCTGTTTGTGAAATCAATGTGGTATCTAGCACTATGCTGGTCTGCAATAGACAGACCATTTAAAAATGAAGGGGGGGAAATTGGAGCGGGAGACAAACCATGAGAGACTATGGACTCTGAGAAACAAACTGAGGGTTCTAGAGGGGAGGGGGGTGAGGGGATGGGTTAGCCTGGTGATGCGTATTAAAGAGGGCATGTTCTGCATGGAGCACTGGGTGTTATATGCAAACAATGAATCATGGAACACTACATCAAAAACTAATGATGTAATATATGGTGATTAACATAACATAATAAAATTTTTTAAAAAGAGTATGTTAAAAAAATAAATTAAAATGTCTTAAATCTCAATTCCACAAACTTTTTTGGATACCACTGTGTATCAGACAATACTGGTGGACATACACTACTGGTTAGAGACACAGAGATGAGTAATTCATTGTCTCAACCCCTTTAAGGAACTAACAATTCAATGGAGAAGACAGACAGGTACTATAATACCAGGCATAATAAGATTTCTATTAACTAGAACTAAAAACAGTAAATTCTAAAGATTTTTTTTTTTTATTTGACAGAGAGAAACACAGTGAAAGAGGGAACACAAGCAGGGGGAGTGGGAGAGGGAGAAGCAGGCTTCCCGCCGAGCAGAGAGCCTGATGCGGGGCTCGATCCCAGGACGCTGGGATCATGACCTGAGCTGAAGGCAGACGCTTAACGACTGAGCCACCCAGGCACCCCAAAACAGTAAATTCTAATTTGGATAAAGAATGGGGGAGTAGTAGTTTTTGCATGTTGGTTTGGATTTGAGATGCACAAAAACTAGTGATTATCTGTTGTTGGTGGATTCTAACCTTTTAGGCCCCTTGTGGCTCAGAAGGAGTCAATGCTTTCTATTTCCCCACATACTGGAATGAGGTTATAGAGAAATACAAGTAGGATTCTTTGTTTAACCCAATTTGGGGAAAGATAAGGCCTGTGAAATTCCCACTTGTGGCTGTGAAAATAGAAGCAAACAAGAGGAAGCCATTACCTGATCAAATCCTGAAAGTAAGGAAAGTATGAGTGGAATATGAGGTCTGTGGCTGATGTTGGGAGAGATGGCAAAAAGAAAGAGAAGGATTATAGTGATTAAAAAAAGCAAACAGTTAAAGAGGATAAGGTATTCTTAAAATTAATTTAATTTGAACTCCTCCACTTCTAATTCCAAAGCCAAATTTGAGCCTAAGCAGGGATGTGCCCCAACTGCAGATCTCATCTGCAGAAGGAGGGGTTAGACAAACTGACCTCTTTAGTGTGTTCAAACTCCAATATATTTTGGTCCTGTAATATAACTTTTGTGTTTCCCATGGTCTACCAGGAGGGTAAGGGACAAGGCTGACTGCCTCTGGGATTGTAAAGAAGAAAGAAAGCAATATCTCAATCACCTAGCAACTTTATGCTACTCCCCAGAGAGAGTCATAGGAAAGAAAAGGGGTAACTAGGAGTTACAAAATATCTGCAAAATCTTAGTTCATATCCTTGGAGCAGTCTAAGCCCTGGGGACTAATAGCACAGACAGGAAATCAATATTAAATACTCTTTGCACATCAGCTCCTGAAAGTTCACTATCAACTTCTGAAAATGATCCTCTACAAAAGGCAGCTAAATCTTGGGCAAACTTCACATGGCCTGGTGATACAGAACTGAAGAGTCCCGGAGGGAACCATGAAAGTCAAAGAACAGAAGCTATAGACAATTTTTACAGTGTGGCATTGGGGCTCTATGAGGGGTCATTCAACCGTATATTTGCATACAATAACCACTTCAACTATATCCTCTTTGAGAGGATGGAAAGGTACTCATTCACTGGAAATTTGTGAGTCAGCTTGCTGAAAGTTGAAGATCTGGTCTACAGGGAAGAAAGTGGGAAAGACAATGGAAAATAAGAAAGGGTCTGAATCAAGAAGATGGTTCATTTCAGGTGCCTCCCTCAACTCCCCCTAAAGATATAAATTCTTCCCCTAAACAGCTGGTATACTGCAGGATACAGGGAACAAAATGACACCCTCCATTGTGGAGATCTAATATTAGTCCACACTCTCTTATCACTAGATCGTCATATCCCCATCAGGCTGAGTTTGGTCACTAGTTATTACAATAGTGTGCATGTGTGTGCATGCACATGCACATGTGTGCATGAGTGTTTGTGCTTTTAAGAAAATGTATAGCGTGTTATTATGTCCCTGAAATAATATAGGCAAAGAATTGAAGGGTAAAGTATCCTCCTGAGATTAACTGGGCTTCAAATACCCCAAATCCCGAAGCCAAACTTGAGTTTAAAAAGCCCATATGCATTCTAAGCTTATTTTTTTGTAATGGAACTGCTTAGCAGATGGTCTCAAATAGAGGAATGTATATAACCCTTCACTTGGCTGTTATCAGCTGAAAAGCACTGACTGTTGCCATGGTGGATGGGTCATCCTGTCACTTGTCATCATATTCCCAGTGTTCACACTTGACTAATAAAAAAGTAGCTGTCTTATCATTCAGAACAAAGGGAAAAAACAGGCTGATTTTCTATTTATCTTCTCCTCAAATCTATTTGTGTTTCTGCATTCCAGAATAGGGATTGGTATAGCTCCCTGTAATAAGAAAGGAGACTATATGTCAGAGCTTGCCTGCTAATAAGGCTAAATGGCATGTAAGTAAGGTTTCCTTATATACCAGTTTATACCTATTGTCCTGGCTTGATTAATAGCACCCTTTCTATTGTCAAAATTGTCCCAGCCTGAACTATGAATAATATGGTTACCTGAGATTAACAAAGTGATTCATTGGGTCATTTGTGTTTTTCTAATTTAACTAATATTTGAATTTCTGTCTGTGTATACACCACTAGATATTTACAAGGCTAGTAACTTCAGGTGAAAGTCAGTGATTTTTTTTTTTGAGTCATGCTTTTTAAGCATATAAACTACATTAAACATCTACAGGGTACCTCCACAGCTTAGAACTGCTCTCTTATGAGATTATTATTTTTCAGCATCTTATTAGGCATGCTTTGCACATGACCTTGGGAGCCAGGATATGCTCCAAAGTAACATTATTCTACACCCTAAGAGTACACTGGCAACCTTTAGCCATTACACCTGGAAATTGAAATCAATTTCCCTTTCCCAACTCTGCCTTTAGGGCCAGGTGTTTGTAAGGTTATTTTGTAGGTAAAAGTGTCTCCACAGTTCAATGGAGCTGATGAACTGGGATATAGAAAGCCACCCCACTGACAAGCCCATGCACGTGAGGTTGAAATGAGAGATGTGCTGTTAGTGAATGGGTTATAGACTGGCATTCAGATCTAGTTATAGGGTGGAACTGTGCATACGGGAGGCACTGTCCACACATTTTCTTTTTAACTTCCCTTGTACTCCTCAGGGCATGGGTGATATACATTTGCTTTAATTACCTTGATGGTTCAGAGTATTTCTTTTAAATGACTAGCAGTTAATTCCTGAGTACATAAAAGGTCCTCTCAAGCATCTCCTGGAGACACTAAACTGTGGAAGTAGGAAACAATAAGATCAAAGAGGACTCAGGTGTCTGTCTGGAATGAAGAAAAATAAAGCAAGGGTTCTTTAATGTCAGTGTGATTAGAAAGCAGATTCCAAGGCCCAATTTCTTGGAGTTTTTGATTCCTTAAATTTGAGATAGGATGTAGGAATCTATAACAGGAATTATTGTGGGCAATTCTGAAGCAGAGGTCTCATGACAACTTTTTCAGAAAAACTAAATTAGAGACAGAGTTTTAATTCACAAAATTCATAAAAAGGAAAAGGTGACATCAGTTCAGACCAAGGGAAACTAAGTTATCAGAAAAAGCAGACATCATTGACTCTGCTGGAGAAAAAGCAGCCTAAGTAATGGTAGTCCAAACTTAGCAGACCAACTAACCAAAAGAAGTTGGCAAAAGCTGCATACATTACCTCAAATATCCATAAAGGCCTATTCATGTAGAGATTAATGCCCTGTTCTAATCTCACCACCTGCAGTGCAGTAGCAAATGCAGCAATTACAAATACAAAGTTCAGTGCACAGTGCTCAGCACATAGCTCAGACATTAATTAATGGACAGACTAATGGGTATATAGATAGCAGAATGGAATTACCCCATGTTAGAACCTCAAGAGACATTTGGGGCAGGGAAAGGATATGATTCATATGCTATGGCCACAAAGATCTACCACCTTGGAATGGTAAAACCACAGTCAAAGAGCAAGAAATAATGGCACTGCTGGCACATGTCCCCACAATGCCCATTCACAAAGTCTGTTATTTTGGGCAATTACACCAATTGCTTCACATTTTCTGGCCCCTTCCTCAAATCCTTGACTTTATGTCCCTAGTCTATTTATTACACATACAGTGTGTGTGGGTAGGATGAAATACATTAAACTCCAATCTTTGCATATGGGGCTACATTGGTACACTGGCTACTTGGAAAGGAAATAAGTTGTAGGACATTGCATAGGCAAGAAAGATGCCCTGACTAAGCATGGACCATGGAAAAATAACTCCCTTACACAGGCTCCTGGAACAATTTGTTTTGTGTTATACAGCAGGGAGGCAACAATTGTCTCCCCAGATTACCTTGAAACATTATGAAGTAGAGGCAGTAAATCTGGGAAAGTAGGGGTCAGTGAAGCAAAATAGATGAGCAAGTTAAAAACACCTGGATTTGAACCCAAGCATTACTGTGTGGAAACTGTTAGATCTTGGGAAGTGAATTGAACTCCTCTGAGTCTGTTTTTGGATCTGTAAATTGCAAGTGACAATAATAATACTTTTCTCTTTCATGAGATTACTCTGAGGATTGATTAAATGAGATTAATGTAATGAATTTAACATAATGCCTGACCTATAAGTGCTCAGCATAAGAAATCATCTCTATATTGACATGCCACAAGCCATAGCAATGTGAGGAGATCATGTTTATAAGGACATAGAGAAGCAGCTTTACCTCTGTCCTGTCCACATTGCCTTGGTGACAGAAAAAAAGTGGCTAGGGATTTGCGTACTGATGCTAATTATATATAAATATCTCAGGTAGTTATTTTATTATTATTTCCATCTGCTAAAGGCTCTGATTGCTATTTCCTTCCTTTGTCTCCACGTGCTGCCTCTTCAATCTTCTAGCCCCATAGTAAGACTGAGCCTCCTAGAATGACTGAGCCTCAATTTCTCTGTATCTTGTATCCAGATCAACTTAGGCTAAAATGCAAAAGCTAACATCAAGCAAAATCTAGCTAATACCAGGCAGAAACTGGAATAACCAGCAACTGATATGATTATAACAAAGTTGACTTTCTTACACTTTTGAAAACAGTTTCACTACTGTTATTGGTACTGGTTTTCTCCATTCCATAATTCCATCGAACCAAAAGATGGTTTGCAGAGCTTTTCAGGGGAATTACTCTGGTATTTTCTTGTTTTCATAAATATCTGTTGGGGGTTTCACACACTTTCTGAACTGCTAGTAATGCTACCAACTTACATTTGTGTAATGATTTTGGTCTCCAAACAACTTTCATATGGATAACTCTGGTAGAGACACTGCAGAGAAAAGATCCAAAGGAGATAGGAGGTTAAAAAAAAAAGAAAAAGAAAAAGAGATTCAGAGACTGACACAAAGAGAGAGATCACAATAAAAAGAAAAACAGAGACAAGCAGGCAGAAACAGAGATACAAATAGAGAGAGATAACTGGAAGTCACCAAATGTGCAATAACAGAATCTAACAGCAACCAGGAAAGTAAACAAGGCAGATGCAGTCAAAACACAGAATGGGTGAAATAAAAATGCAAAGGGGACAAAAAGCAAAGCCCCTATGAATAAAAACTCTGAGCTTGGCTTTTATTTTTTTAATTATGTTCAATTAGCCAACATAATATATCATTAGTTTTTGATGTAGTGTTCAACGATTCATTAGCTGCGTATAACACCCAGTGCTCATCACAACACGTGCCCTCCTTAATACCCATCACCTGGTTACTCCCTCCCTTCTGTAACCCTTAGTTTGTTTCCCGGAGTCCAGAGTCTCTCATGGTTTGTCTCCCTCTCTTATTTCTTCCCATTCAGTTTTCCTTCCCTTCCTCTGTGGTCCTCCACACTATTCCCTATGTTCCACATATGAGTGAAACCATATAATAATAGTCTTTCTCTGCTTGACTTATTTCACTTAGCACAATCCCCTCCAGTTCCATCCATGTCGATGCAAATGGTGGGTATTCTTCCTTTCTGATGGCTGAGTAATATTCCATTGTATATATGAACCACATCTTTATCCATTCATGTATTGAAGGGCCATCTCGGCTCCTTCCACAGTTTGGCTATTATGAACATTGCTACTATGAACATTGGGGTGCATGTGCCCCTTCTTTTCACACAAAGAGGACAAGGTGCTCTCAGCCAAACCACTTTTCCTCTTTCTTCTATGCAGGACACCAGTCAGAGAAAACGCATGATCAAGGAAGGCCTGAAAGATAAAGCTGATTATCTCAATTTGTTTTTAACTGTTACCTCCTTCTATAAACATAAAACATAACTTTTCCCTTCACTGTGATAAGTCCTCTTAGAAGGGCTTACCACCTGATCATTTGAGAATCACTGATAGAGAGAAGCTGACATGTGTGCTACTAATTTCCATCAGGCAAGAGAAATTTATTAAAATGTAGTTTTTACCATTAAAATTATCATAACAATTTTTTTCTAGGCCACACATATGCCCTGCCCTATTTTGTTACACTATTGTCCTCACACTGCTCCTCTTCTCTACCATTCTCCAAACATACACAGAGTGACAAACTTACCCATCCCTTGAAACTCACTGACCTAGACACAAAGTCCCACAAGTTGGGGGAGGGCAGGCTATAGAGCAAGACAAATCTTCAAGTAAGGAGAAAGCTGTTTCTTTCAACTACTCAAAATTGACAATGTTGCATTTCCTATAAAGGGCATACATGTTATGTCTCCGACCCATTTACCTGAAATAGCTTTCTTTACAATGCCTTTCCTTCTGCCATCAGTAGTCCAGGTCTGAGGTCTTATGTACTGCTGTGGCAGAAGCTATACTAAGGAGATTTGATGACTTTTATAAGGCTTAAATGACTGTGTTTTCCCTATGAGAGCATTGACCTTCATATTGCAGTAACTACAAGAAGACACTGCTGTTACTTCATAAAACCAAGGCAGCATGCCCATCTCAGTCCATCCTCAGTGGACAAAAGGGTCCACTGGCAGTGAAATGCAGCTAATGCCAAAAGAAATTCATTAGAAATAGAAGCAGGGGGGCGCCTGGGTGGCTCAGTTGGTTAAGCGACTGCCTTCGGCTCAGGTCATGATCCTGGAGTCCCGGGATCGAGTCCCGCATCAGGCTCCCTGCTCGGCGGGGAGTCTGCTTCTCCCTCTGACCCTCCCCCTTCTCATGCTCTCTGTCTCTCATTCTCTCTGTCTCAAATAAATAAATAAAATCTTAAAAAAAAAAAAAGAAATAGAAGCAGGGGGCATGCAAAGAGCAGCTTCCAAGTGAGCTCAGCTAAGTTCCCTTCCTGATAGATGGGGCAATATTTCTGTGTTGGGGATGGAGAAGGCAAGGGTTTAACTTTGATAAACCCTTCGCAGATGTTACCAGGTTGTCTAGGTGATGACATGGGGTGATGCTGGGGGTCAAAAGGCTTTATAAAAGCCATATCCCAATAAGCAGGTAATGCCCTACACTTGCTTTATCTCACTACACTAACAGGAAATTGGCTGACTGCTGTGTGTGAGGGAAATAAAACAGGTTCATTTTTTGGGGCACCTGGGTGGCTCAGTCGTTAAGCGTCTGCCTTCAGCTCAGGTCATGATCCCAGGGTCCTGGGATCAAGCCCCGCATCGGGCTCCCTGCTCGGCAGGAAGCCTGCTTCTCCCTCTCCCACTCCCCCTGCTTGTGTTCCCTCTCTCGCTGTCTCTCTCTGTCAAATAAATAAATAAAATCTTTAAAAAAAAAAACAGGTTCATTTCACTGCACACTTCACAGAGGCGTAGAAGTAGCAGGGAACTCAAATATGTGGCAGCAGGTGGGAGCAGGAAAAACTGTATTGAGCAATTTGAATTGCATTGCAAATGGCACTAAGACCAGAAAATTGAAGTCCCTGCTGCCTTGCTGGGAACTGGCTAGTTAAAGGGCAGGACTATTAAGTATGAGTATAATCCCCCATGAGACAAAGAATTTGCTCTTATCCTCATCACTGCCTCAGACTTTAACCTTGGACAATATTGAAACCCTAAATTCTAACCATAGCCAGAGCCCTTTATCTTGACCAGCTGTTTTAAAAATCATAACAGAAACCAGACAAAATAGGAAGCATCAGTTTATTCTACCCCTAAAGCAAGAGAATCAATTCAATGTAACAGGGACAGTAGGTGGGGTGTATTATCTTTGCACAGGAAGAACAGCAAAGAGAAAACTAAGGTTACATAAAGGAGAAAGAAGGCTTGTCTTAGAAGTCTTCTGACAGAAATTTCTCCTACAGGGCCCAGGGTTAGGCAGACTGATACTTTTAAGTAATTGGCTAGATGTGTGAAGTGCAATGCCAATGTAGAACTCTGAGACTCGACCTCTACAACAGCAGAGGGAGAGTGAGTCACTGATTTCTCCCACTTTGTCAGAGAGCCTTATTGTAAGACAAAGGAAACTTTTACATGTTGACCTATAAGCTAACTGAAGTATGGCTCTGTGGTGAGAGAAATTGATTTTTTGAGGAACCAGGTTTGGAAGAGTCAACTACTGGCTGTCCCACTTCCTTGGTACAAAACTTTGGGCAAGACAGTGTACATTCTCTGAGTCTCATGTTCCACACATACAACACAAGGATTCTAATGGTACTTATTTTACAGAACTAGTGTGAGGGTTAAATGAGATAATGTAGGTAAAGTACTTAGCACAGGTCAAAGCACAAATTAATGGTAGTTATTATAATTGTTATTATCCACCATTACTATGACACAGTTCTCTACAGGGTTACCAATAAAGTATAGGATAGTCATTTTTAAAAGCCCAGATTTGGCAGCCAGACTTGAGTTTCAATACATGCTCCACCATACCCCATAGCTATGCACCCTTCAGCAGTTCACTTATCTTCTCGGTACCTTAGTTTCTTCTATGCCTCTGTGATAATAGCCTTGTCTGCCTCACAGGATCTTGAAGATTAAATAAACTAGCATATGTGAAACACTTAGAAATGGTGCCTTGCACAGAGCAAGCACCATCTAAATATTAGCTTTTATTATTAGTATTTTGGTAAATATCTTGGTTTGGCTCACAAGTCCCAATGCTGCCTTCAGCTCACAGCAGGTTCTCAGGCTATGTTGCTAAACCTACTATCTCCACTAAAAACCTAAATCTACCCACTAAAGCTTCAAACCACAAATAAAAGTTTGGAACCACATCTGGTCATTAAGATTCTGTCAGCAAAGGCATGTGGCATCACACTTTTCCAGAATTCAACCCTCTGTCATCTTCCATTTACATGTCACTAAGATACCATAGTTGCATCTGTCACAGTAGAATATGTTAGGTCAACAGGACAATGCAACACCAGATACAACTGGTTGTGGCATGTAAGAATGTGACAAATAAGTTCCAGGAATTTAAAGACAGATTTTTGAAGGGAGGGTGGGTGCTGAGTCTGGGTGTAAAATGAAAACTACTTACAAATTGAAAGGTAGAGAAAGGGTTCCTTCATTTCAGATTTGGCCCTTGGCCAAGTTTGAAGTCCACAGAATTTATATTTATAACCTTCCTTCTATTCTTTCAGTACACCCAATGTCTGGATTGGCTACTGCACTACCCCAGTTAGGTCTGTATTCCCTAGAAGGGAGCCTTTCTCTAGACTGATTCCTCTCAGCTCCCTCTTATCTTGTTCCCAACTCTAATTCCTTCAGTATCTCACTTGGGATATACAAGGCTGATCAAATCTTAAGGCATTACTCTTCTTGGGGGTATATTTCATTTTTTTGAGAGAGAGAAAGATCACAACCCAAGCCGAAACCAAGAGTCAGACAACCAACCGGCTGAGCCACCCAGGCACCCCAGGGGGTATATTTCATTTTAAAAGTCTCTAGAAGCTTTAGCCTAGGAAAATGTCTCTCTGAGACAAAAAAAAAAAAAAAACAGGGATGTTTTGACAGATGGAGATATGTGAAGAGATTAGAGTAGAGAAGACCTTTGGCAGTATCTATTGGATTCATTCATGTTTTTCAGCAAATATAAATTGTTACTATATGTTAATTCTTTCCTAGGCACAAGAATTTTAGCAATTAAAAAAAAGATAAGGTTCCTGAATTTATGGAGTTTATGTTATAGTAGGAAAGAAAATGACCAAGAAAAATATAATTTTAGATTATGTAAGCAATATGAAGGAAGTGTATTTAGCAAGGTGATAGGATAAAGGGTAACAGGGATGAGGGTGACTGAAAATTCATACAATGTGATAAGGGATGATATTTGATCTGAGACTTGAATGGTGAGAAGGAAAATTCCAGGCAGAGATCAGAATCATGGTAAAAAAAAAAAAAAATTCCAGGCAAGGAAAACAGCAAATTCAAAGACCATGCAAGGGGAACTAATATGAAATTTTAGGGGAACAGAAAGAAAAGCAGTGTGACTGAAGTATAGAGAACAGGGAGCAGAGTGGTAGGAGATAAGATTAGAGAAGAGCCCAGGCTCAGATAATATGATAGAACTGTACGCAAAGAAAAGGGAATTTGGGCTTAATTCTAATGGAAAGAGTCCGGAGGGTTTTAAACAAAAGGGTGACATGATATGATTTACAGTTTTAGAAGAATAAAACAAAAATAACACGGGATGGGAGACACAGGCAGGCAGCAGATCATATAGAAGATTCGAGTAAAACGAATCACAACATATTAGTCCACAGATCTCACTTTTTCAAAAGGAGAGTTGAGGAAAGCTCCTGAGATCTGTGGGCAAAGAGCACTGAGTTTCCCTAAAATAAAACTTCTTTTCTTACCTTTCTACTTCAGTTATTCTCTCAAATGTCATAAATGGCTCCCTTCCTACAAATCATTTTTATTTTTACAATATGTAATATCCTTGTAATTTATGTAACAATGAGCCAAATAACTTAGTATTTGCAATCTTTTCTAATTATTCCATATAGGATAGTTGTTTTTTTTCTTTTCCATTTCAACTTGTGTTCCAACCAGTGTGGTCCATACATTACCTGCTTCAGAATCATTGTGTGAGCCTACAAAAGAAGCAAATTCTTGGACCTCACCCCAACCTAGTAAGAATATCTGCAGATGGAATCTTGTTATTTGCATGTTCTAAGAGTTATGCAAGTGATTCTGATGCACAATAAAGTTTGAGACCATTGTCCTACACTTTTCATGCATTTGCTCCTACTGTTGCTTCTTTCTGGAATGCTCTTTCTCTAAATCTCTATAGAAATTCCACACATCCTTCAAGGCTCAGCTTAAGTGTAATCTCTTCTATAAAAACTTCCCTATCCTACTTTCTCCTATCCAAACAAACACGGCCTCTTCTATTGCTGTGAGTACTGAGCAGGATGTAGGAAGATGTCAATACTAGTGTTCAGGGGACTGTTGGGTACACTGTGATGGGACAACTGCCACAGAGCCAGAAGAAAATTTCTGATCTGAAGTCTGACCTTACTCAGCAGCCTTTATTTGAGGAATATGGAATCACAGACTTTTGAAGCTTGCTTATGAATTCCCAAAGTCTCTGAGCTAAATATAACCTTAAAGGACATAGTCTATTTCCCTTGATAGTCCATATTATATGCATGTGTAAGACAGTGTTTCTCAAATGTTCTCTGCATGGACAATCTGTGAACCACCAGGGTTATACTCACCTTGTGGCTCTTCTTTAAATGTAGATTGTTGGGCCCAAGACCAAACCAACTGAATTACATTATCACAGAGTGTGGCCAAAGAATTTGGCCCACTTTCATTAATTGTTGACTATGCTATTTTACTATGCTCTTCATTGAGAGCAGTTAGGAAAGGGCAACAAAACAAAGCAAAATCTATTTGAAGACACTAAAGAGATACCAAAAGAAAATATGTAGGGCCAGGATCTGAAAGAAGGGAGAAGTCAAGAGAGGTGAGCCTGGGGGCGCCTGGGTGGCTCAGTTGGTTGAGCGACTGCCTTCGGCTCAGGTCATGATCCTGGAGTCCCGGGATCGAGTCCCGCATCAGGCTCCCTGCTCGGCAGGGGGTCTGCTTCTCCCTCTGCCCTCTTCCCTCTCATGCTCTCTGTCTCTCATTCTCTCTCTCTCTCAAATAAATAAATAAAATCTTTAGGAAAAAAAAAAAAGAGAGAGGTGAGCCTGGACTTCGGGTTGCTCTTCCACTCAAGGCAATTGCCAATTATGAAAGAAAAAAAGTAGCATATTGAGGCTGAGAGACTAAGAAGAATGTTCTGTAATCTTAAAGGGCTGGGAGGCCAAAAATTAGAATTTAGGTCCTGCTAAGTGCTCCTATTACATGTTGCAACTTTTCAATTGGTATCTTTAAATGGCTATGCCTTAATAATAAGGATAAAGCAGAAACAGATGAAGCCTCAAGTGGTTAAAGCCTAGCTTTGAATCATTTTAAAGTCCCTAGCCTAACTGAATTCCAAAAACAAAAAAGAAATCCCCTCTGGAGAAAGGTAACATCATCCAGAGTTTTGAATAACTTTAAAATTATTTACACATGAACTGTGATATTCAATCAAAATAACCAATAATACTAAAGGACCAGTAATTATCCAAAAGCTAGGAAAAAAAGAAACAGACTCGTAGGATATCCAGATATTAAAGATGTTATACAGAAAATTAAAATAACTATGATTAATAGGTTTATGGATTTAAACAACAAGATGGGGATCTGTGATAGGGAACTGGAAATTATAAAATGAAATGGAAATTCCAGAACAGAGTGTTAAGAATTCAAATTAAGAATTAAGAACTCAAATTAAGAACTCAACCCATGAGTTTAAAAGCAAACACAGAAGAAATTAGACAACAAAGAAAAATTATTAGTAAATTGGAAGATATGAAAGTGGGTAATATATAGATCTGACCAAAGCATAAATAAACAAAAAGTTGGGCAATATAGAATGGACTTCAAGAGATATATTGTAACTAGTGAAATTATCTAACAACAAATGAATGACAGTAGTCCTAGAAGGACAATAGAGGTACAATGGGGCAGAAATTATATCTAAAGAAACAACAGCTCAAATTTTCAAAACTGTTGAGAGACATCAAGGCACAGATTTAAATGGCCACATATTTAAGTTACTCAAGCAGGATAAACAAAGAAAACCACATTTAGAAATACAATGAATCATGGAACACTACATCAAAAACAAATGATGTAATGTATGGTGATTAATATAACATACTAAAATAAAATTAAAAAAAAGAAATACAGTAAAGATGCTAAAAACCATCAACAATGGAAAAGTCATAAAAGAAGTTCAAAGATACATTAAAACTGATACATAGAAGACATATTCAAAGGGAGGGAGGTAATAACTGCTAACCTAAAAATCCATACTCACTGAAAATATCATTCAAAAATGATGAGAAAAGAACAATATGGAAAGGGGAGAAAATAGTAACTTTATAGTGGAGAAACCTCGCAAATATTACTTTAGCCAGATGATCAAGTTAATATCAACAGTGATAAGTCATTTTACTTCTCTGTTCTTTTTCCCCAAAACCCATCACCCTGTAATCTAATCCTGAGGAAAATATCAGACAAATCCCAAATGAGTGACAGTCTACAAAACACTTCATCAATACTACTCAAAACTGCCAATGTCATTAAAAAAACAAATAAAAGGATCCAGGTACAAGAAAAAAACTAAGAAAATAAAGGCAATCTGATAATATGTTGACTTTAAAAATAATATAACAGCATTGGTTCATTAATTGCAACAAATATGTTATACTAACGTTAAGATGTTAATTAATAGTGGAAAATGGATATGATGTATGTAGGTATTTTCTTGCTACCTCAACAGCTTTTCTGTAAATCTTAAACTCTTCCAAATTTTTCTAATTAATTAAAAGAAGAAATAATGACAAAATAAACATGTTAATACTAACAAGTTGGGAGAAATAATCACCAAAAGACCCCATATTAATGGAGATGCAGTTAAGGGTAAAGAGCAAATGAAATATTAAATATATGGGCAAATCTAAATGAGTACTGATAATACAAAATGAAGATAATAATAACTATGTCTTCTGAGATTTGAAACATATAGCATTAAAATATCCAATGATAATAACTCAAAAGGGGAGTGGTTAGATGCATTTAAAGTATCCTCAGGGCACTGTTTTGTCTGAGAAGTCAGAAAAACATTAATAAATTTAATATTTTTAAGTCAAAAATGCATGCTATAATTTCTATCATTACCACTAAAAGAATAGTAAGAAAAAACATATAATCAATAAGCTCATAGGAAGGAGGAATGAAACATTTAAAATATACTTAATCTAAAATAAGGCAATAAATGGGAAGTAAGGGAACATAGAACAGATGGGACAAATAAAAGATAAAAACAACTAGTTAGAAGGTGTACTTAAACCTAAATCAATAATTTCATTAAATATAAATGGTGTAAATACTCCAAGAAAAATATAGATTATCAAATTTGATTAAAAACAACTATATGCTGCTTACAAGAGATGTATCTTAAATATAAGGACACAGAAATACTGAAAGTTAAAGGACAGAATAATTGAAAAATAAAAAAGATATGGTTCCATTAGACAAACAGAGATGGTGTACTTCTAGTAAAACAGAAAGAAATAGACTTTAATGTAAGACACATGACTAATGATAAAGAGAGACACTACATTTGATGAAACATTTCATCAAGAAGATATAAATATAATAATTTTTAATTTGTATGTGCCTGAGAACATAGCATCAAAACATGTGAAACAAAACCTGATATAACCAAGTTAGATTCATTCCAGGGATGCAAGGCTGCTTTAACTTTCAAAAACAAATGATCTGAAGGGGCACATGCCCCCCAGTATTTATAGCAGCAATGTCCAGAATAGCCAAACTATGGAAAGAGCCAAGATTTCCATACACACAGACACAGACACACACACACACACACACACACACAATGGAATATTACTCAGCCATCAGAAAGATGAATACTTACCACTTACATCGATGTGATGGAAGTGGAGGGTATTATGCTGAGTGAAAGAAGTCAGTCAGAAAAAGACAATTATCATACGGTTTCACTCATATGTAGAATATAAGAAACAGCATAGAAGATCATAAGGGAAGGGAGGGAAAACTGAGGGGGAAGTCATCAGAGAGGGAGAAAAACCATGAAAGATTCTTAACTCTAGGAAACAAACTGAGGGTTGCTGGAGGGGAGGTGGATGGGGGCATGGGGTAACTAGGTAATGGGCATTAAGGAGGGCACATGATGTGATGAGCACTAGGTGTTATATGCAACTGATGAATTATTGAACACTACATCTGAAACTAATGATGTACTATATGTTGGCTAATTGAATTTAAATTAAAAAAACAAATCCTGCAATTCAACACATGAACAAAATGAAGAAAAAAAATAAGGTCATCTCAAATGAAGTAGATAGAGCATTTGATAAATTCAGAACCCATTCATGATTTTTAAAAATAATTCTCAGCAATCTAATAATACAAAGGAACATCTTTAGTCTAACAAAGGATTTACACAGAACTTAGAGCAAACAGTACTTTAAGGTAAAATGCTGAAAGATTTTTTTTTTTCCTGAGATCAGGAATAAGACAAGAATGTCTCCCATCACTACTTGTATTCAGCACTGTACTCAAAATGCTCACTAGAACAAGAGATCAAGTGGAAAAAACAACTAAAAGTTTAAGGATTGGAAAGGAAGAAATAAACCTCTCAATATTTCCAGATGAGAGAATTGTATTAGATATAAAATATAAAGGAATATAAATGTCAACTATGATAATAATTAGCACCATAACTAGATACAAGATCCATATACACAGATAAGTTGTTTTTCTATAATCAATAAATAAGAATACAGATCTTTTAAGGTACCGTTTACAATAGCAACAACAAAAAAAGAAAAACCAAATACCTATGAATAAATCTAATGAAAGATATAATCTAAGCAGAAAAACTATGAGGCATTACTGGTAGAAATTAAAGAAGACTAAAATATATGGGAAAATACACCAAGTTCATGGATTGGGAGATTCAATGTGTCAAAGATGTTGGTTCTCCCAAATTGCTCTACGTATAGATTTATAGGGTGGAAATTAGCAACGTAATTCTAACATTTAAATGAAAATACAAAAAGCCAAGAATGGCCAAGGCAATCTTAAAAAAGAAAAACAGTGTTGAAGCACTTATACTACCAAATAATCAGTACTTATTAAGAAGTCACAATAATTGGGGCGCCTGGGTGGCTCAGTCATTAAGCGTCTGCCTTTGGCTCAGGTCATGATCCCAGGGTCCTGGGATCGAGTCCCACATCGGGCTCCCTGCTCAGCGGGAAGCCTGCTTCTCCCTCTCCCACTCCCCCTGCTTGTGTTCCTGCTCTCGCTGTCTCTCTCTCTGTCAAATAAATAAATAAAATCTTTAAAAAAAAAAAGAAGTCACAATAATTAAGATAGTGTGGTATTATTACAAAGAGATCAATGGAATATAATATGAAGTCCAGATACAAACCAACAAATATGTGGATACTTGACTAATGACAAATGGGGCACTAGACAGCAGTGGGAAAATGAAGTGTTGAATTACTTAGCTATTCATAGGGGAAAAGTGAAACTTGACTCTTGATACACACCATGCACAAAAATCATTTCAAGATGGATTATAGATGAACATATAAAAGATGAAACAACAAAACTTCCAAAAAATAAGGTAATATCTTTAAGACCTTGGGATAGGGGAAGATTTTTAACCTGAATTAAAATACAATGGATGGGAGTTTATTGAAATTAGTAACTTCAGCACTGGGTGATATATGGAACTGCTGAATTACTATATTGTTTACCTGAAACTAATATAACACTGTATATAAGCTAACTGGGATTAAAATAAAAATGTAAATAAAAAAATAACTTCAGTTCAAAAGGAGACAACATTAAGAAAGTGAATATGCAAGCTGCCAAATGGCCTTTGCAACATATATCCAAAATAAAAACTATTATCAACATAATGTTGAATGAATCCATATTCAAAAGTGTAAAAACTATATGATTCAAATTTTATAAAATTCAAAATAGGAAAATCTAATCTATGAAGTTAAAAATTAGGATTGCAGTTACCTTTCAGGAGGTGAGTGAAAATATTGAATATAAGAAATAAAAGGAGTTTCTGGAGGCTTGTAATGCCATCTTTATTAACCTGTGTAACGGTTATAACAGGTGTTTTCACTTTGCTTATTCATTGTCAGTTCTATTGTTTGGGTCAGAGAGTCATTTCATATCACATTGGTCCTTCTAATAGCTTCTTGGTTGACTCAGTCCCTTCATTACCATGGCCATCTTTCTATTACAAGCTTGACATGATGACTAGCACAAAGCTTAGCATTCAGAGTGACTGGTTTTTTATTGATATGAGAGACGGAGAGAGTAATAGAGCAAATAAGAAAAAAAATAGGGATCTATGAGGGACAAAATCATCCCTCAATACAAAACTGTTTGGCAACACATAGTTAAAAAGCACAGGAAGCCAAAATTTGGAACAGTCCATACTCCCTGCATAATGTTGGCTCACCTATCACAAAGGGTAAAATACAAAAGAAGTGAGAAGGGTGTACAGAAGAACATTTTATAGATTTTTAAATATATATCTTAAGACTTGTTTCCTTAATACACACAAACACACACTAACATATATTCACCACTTTCACCATCCCTGCTCCTAATATCTTCACAGTCCCAATGTTAGTGTCTCTGTTTCCTCACTGATATAACAGTTAAAACAGTTATGGCCATGAGCTTTTCTTTAAAGCCAAAGAAAGACAAGCAGGAAAGATACAGAGAGGAAATAATCTAGTCCAATAAAAGACTTTGGTCTCAAAAACATCAGTGTCAATTCTAATCACCTGGAGAAGTTTAAGGTACATAGTCTCAGATCTTTCCCCTGGGGCTTTACATTTTAAAAGTATCATATGACGGGGCATCTGGGTGGCTCAGTCGGCTAAGCATCTGCCTTTGGCTCAGGTCATGATCCTGGAGTCCCAGGATTGAGCACTGCATTGGGCTCCCTGCTCAGCAGGGAGTCTGCTTCTCCCTCTCCCTCTGCCCCTCTGCCTGCTCGTGTTCTCTCTCTTGCTCACTCACTCTCTCTCAAATACAATCTTTTTAAAAAATAAAAAATAAAAATAAAATAAAAGTATTATAACTGATTTAGCTGCAGGTGGTTTATGGGGAGAAACACTGGATCTTATTCAATACCCTATCTCCCCTTATGATTATGATATTATCATGCCATATATATATTAACTCTGGGCCTATTTTGTAAAAATCATTTTCAAGGTAGAAAAAAAATCTATAAAATTTACCAGGTGTCATAATAATTGCCTATTTTCTGAAAACTTACACTTGAATTTGATTTTTTTTTGCAACAGAATACCATTGTAATATGCACTAAGGGAACCAGCTATTTAAAGGAACCCCATCATGAATCCTCCTGTAAAGTGAAAAATTATCCCTTGATTTATTTGTTACATAAATCCAGATTTCATATCTGAGTTAACCTGCTGGGAAGAAATGTTCTCCCCATGGTCTAGGTCCTCTTGGCTAGCCTTCTGTTCAATATGTGACCTCACAATTCTGTGATTTACACTGGAACTATTTAGAGAAGCAAACAAATATAGTTGCATGTTAACTAAAGTGACTGAATTGAAGGACTGCCAGGAGCCAGCAGTACAAAAAATAAAAGGTATGTAAACCTCTGTATGGAAGGAAAATAAAGTAAAAAGGAAGGGGCAAAAACCAAAAAGATTCTGTAACACTAAGAACTATGAAAAGATGTAGCTATGAGATTCAATAGCCCTAGGCTTGAGATGTTTTATAGGTCAAAAAGAGGTTATATTTGGAGGCTACTTCAAGTCCATAGTACCAAGGTTATTTGTATGTCTAACTGTTTTCTCTTTAATACTCTGTGCCCTGTGATAGCCTCAGACATACAGTAAAGTGGATGTGCTAAACACAATGAAAAAAAGCTTTAAAAAAGTGGTATCAAAACTAATTATTGGGGACTGAATGGACACTGTATCTCTCAGGCCACAGCCCCCTTCCCCCAAAACAGCCCTGATGATTAAGTCATAGCAGCAAAGGCAAGATGGGACTTTTTTTTAAGTAAGCTCCACACCCAGCATGGAGCCCACCATGGGGCTTGAACTCACAACCCGAGATTAAGACCTGAGCTGAGATAAAGAGTTGGATGTTTAACCAACTGAGCCACTCAGGTGCCCTGAGACTCTCTGAATCACATAGTCTATGTATTAGATCAAACAAGAAGTCAAGACTATGGCAAGGAAGATCCAAATGTCTATCATGAAACCTGTAGCATTGGTGTAAAAGCACAATAAATGAGATGACATAGACAAGATTCCAAGGGTAATGTACAGCACATAGCCAGTTCCCTTCCTCTTGATTCCCTACCAATCTCAACTTATTTTCAACAAAACACTTTTTTTTAACATTAAATACTATGGTAGGCCATAGTCTACTATGGCACAAATTCAATTCAACAAATTATTTCTGCACACCTAATTTCTGCCCATTGGTATGGAGAACACAAAGATAAATCAAACACAACTCCTATCTTAAAGCGGAAATAATCTAAACATGAAATAAGATATGCACAAATGACCTCAATCTGAAGAACAAGCCAAAATACCATAGGTTTTTATTAAATCCCAGGAAACCCATCAGTTATTTTTAATTACTCACAAAAGTTAATGTGAAGAAAAAATGCATAATTAATAGAATTTTATTTTTCTTAAATGATAGTAGCATATCAAACCAATCCATCTGAGAGAGAGTTGGAGTCCTGTCTCACATTGTCAAGCACACTCAAGATCAAGGGAGCACATGAAACAAGGAAAGATTTTAGGATGGCATCAAATAGTAAAATCATCCTAAACTCAAATGCTGAACTGTTCAGAACTCACAACTGGAGAAAAATAGAAGTAGGAAATGAACAATTGGTCTTCCCAAGTTAGTTCTATCTTTAATTGTACCTTTGGCAAGTCTTGCTATCCCATGTAAACACAGTATAGCTGGACTCCAAAGTCTGCCACAAACAAAAATGTCTTTTCTTCCCAGAAATGCCATCATGCCCTAGAGTCCATTCTACCAAGAATTTAGCCTCTGATGAGTTATCCAAAGGATCTAGTTGTCCTCCTTTATGTCAACCTTGGGAATTTGCCATGACTTCCAAACATCCTTATTTACCTTGAATCATTTTCCAATAAATAATATAGATCCAGCATCCTTGATGTTCTCTGCCTTCTTTGTGGAACAAATTTATATTCTTCAACTCATACTATCCTTAGGGGTTAATAAATTTTGACTGTTAAACAGTGGTTTTCAAATTTTAGGAATGGAAACTTTTTTTCACCCCAAATGCTCAAGAAATCAAATATATAAAAGAGATCAAAGTGAAGCTGAAATGGTTGAAGCAGGGTTGTGGATGTGCAAAGCCCTGCTGCCTGAGCCTCCATCTTCTCTCCAGTCCCTTAGTGGCTCCTGGGGGGTTTGGCAGAATTCCCAGGAAAAAGGTATCCTTTTAACTATGATTATATCATAGTGAAAATGTTATTTTAATAACCAGACAGAATCCCCCAGAAAAGAAATAATATTTTAAACAAATATCTTGCTGGTCAGTTGGGTATAAAGATGAGACCAAGAGGGTCTGGACTGGAAAGAAAAAGTCTAAAAATACAGTGTTAAACTTCCCTGCATAAGACTTGAATTAGAGTTTTTGGTGAGGGGAGAGAAAAAAAAATATTTCTGTGATACTATAAAATTACTCTAAACAAAACGATTATATAGGTGGGTATTTGTTGTGGAAATCAAGGAAATGTGATTGAGCTCTCAATTCTGGATTGGCATAGGACAAAGGCTAGAAAAGGAAAGTAGAGGGAGAAAGAGATCAGTAAGAATGAGAACTCATTGAAAGCAAAAAGTCAGAACCAGAAGTGATAATGAAATGTGAGTCTGTTTTAATTTAAAGAGAACAAAATGGGAGAGCAATGAACTTTGAACAGAATGTGGGATAGTGCCCTGACATAAATTTATCTAAATTTCAAAGACCACAACTTAGATTTAGGTCCAAAAACCTTCTATTTGGCACATGAGGGGACTGTGACATTTCTCTGTGTCTGAGGTTGGAATGAAAAATACCTGAAAAGATTATTCTCTTCTCCCTAATTCTCCTTCCAAGTCCTCTGCCCTTGGAGAAAGAGAAAGACAGAGACAGAGAGACTGGATCTGGGGACTTATTTAACACTCACAGAAAAAAAGTAGAGAAAAGGGACAAGAGGGTGAAGTAGAAACAAGAATAGAGAAGAGGAAAAGGTAAGGATTAAAAAAAAAAAAAAAAAAAACAGAAAAAGAAGACATATGGCATAAAGTAAGCTAAGCAGGAGACCAGGAAAAGATGAGAAAAACATGGTGAGTGTAAATTTTCTATCCAAGTCAGGAAAGCCCCTTCCAAAACTCAGAACTCAAATATGCAAGGTGGATCACACATGCATGCCCTTGCTTCTGTGCCCTAGTTGTTTTTATCTCCAAAAGCACACTATCATCCTGAGAACAGAGTTCTACAGAAATTTTTTCTATTTATCATGGTTCCTACAGATCATATTCCAGTGCCTTATACAAACGATGTTCAGTAAATGCTCATTAAATGAAAAATATCACTTCCTTGGGTCCCCCTATGTGTCCAGGTACAATTCTTTCTCCCTTTTCACCCTCCAGTATTGAACAACCTATAAATCCCTTTCACATGCTATTCCAGACCATCATGGCTTTACACATTCTAGGCTTTCTTGCCAGAAATGTCCTTTCCCACTTTATCTGCCAAATTCCTAACTCCTCACTTCTATTACCTTATCATCCAATGCATTATCTGTCTATATATTTTCTTTACCAACTGAACTGAGAGATCTAGGAAGATCAGTCCTATGTCTTTCTCAGCCAGCATAGTATTGCCAACACATCACTCTTTCATTCAACAAATATTTGTTAATTATCTATGTTTATGTTCGTAGCCAATCTGTGAACTCCTTGACAAAAATGACTGCATGATACTCATTGCACATACTAGGCACATACTTAGCAGATACTAGGTACTAAGAATATGTTGGTTAAATTGATTTAGCACAGCAATTGAAAAACACTGACAATATATAACTATAACCTAAATGTTTTATATGTAAAAGACCAGTAAGTACAAACAGGAACAGCCTTTAGGCAAAGATATTACTCTTCCTGGAGCTTTCATCTAGTCCCAGAGAAAGATTACTTTCTGGTTTTTGCATCTTAGCCTTAAAAAGTTTTATATTATTGTCCATTAAAAAATCAAGTTAGTGAAGTAGTTAAAAGAAAAGGCACTGGAATGAGACAAATCTGGGTCCATATTCTGAAAGTTACTTAATATTTGTGTGACCGTGCAAAAGTGACCTGATCTTTCTGAGTCTCAATTTTATCAGTTATAGCTTAAATGTGGCCCTTTAAATCCCCAACTACTGGTCTCCTAAAGTCCTTCCCTAGTCAGTGGTCAAGACTGAACAACTGCTTGCAAATGGACAGGACTATTCCTTTAAGTTTTCACTTTCTTGACAGGAGGAGCAAGATGGCAGAGGAGTAGGAGACCTAAATTTTGTCTGGTCCCAGATATTCAGCTAGATAGGTATCAAACCATTCTGAACACCTATGAACTCAACAGGAGATCGAAGAAAAGAATAGCAGCAACTCTATGAACAGAAAAGCGACCACTTTCTGGAAGGTAGGATGTGTGGAGAAGTGAATCGGAGGCAATATTTGGGAAGATAGACTGCAGGGGGAGGGGGCCTCCGTTGGCCACTTCTGGCAAGTGATAGAGCAGCGGAGCACAAAATTGGAACTTTTAGAAGTTGGCTCCACTGAAGGACGTCACTTCAATGGCTAAGCAGAGGGTGGAACCCTTGCTGGGACAGTGTGGTCTCAGGACCAATGGGGTCACAGAAAGACCAGGGGTGCCTGAGTGCGGCAGAGCTCCCAGATACCGGAGTGGGGAAGCTGGCTGCAAAGACGGAGTCAAGGAGTGGGCTCTCAGCTTGGGGTTGCCATAAACCGTGATCTGCAGCACAGTTGGGCCACTACTCCTCCAGCAGGGACCCAACAAGTGGCAGATCCAGGGAGACTCCCCTTCCTCCCCCAGGAGAAGCAGCACAGGAGCGCACCACAGGGATCTGCTGGGTTTGCAGACTCCAAATGGGGTTGTGTGCCAGAGACAGAAATGCTCGGTCACAGGCCAGGTGAGAACGGAGTGCAGCCAGAGACCAGGGAGACAGGAGTGATTGACTGCTTTCCTCTGGGGGCACACTGAGGAGTGGGGCTCCGAGTTCTTGGCTTCTCTGGGGTGGAGATTGGGAGGCTGCCATTTTCACTCTCCTCCTCCAAAGCTGTACGGAAAGCTTGCAGGGAACAAAAGTTCCAGAGAGCAAACTGGAGCAGATTACTTAGCCCGGACCTGGCAAGGGTGGGGAAATTCTGCCTCCGGCAAAGACACTTGAGAACCATGGCAACAGGCCCCTCCCACAGAAAATTAGCAAGAACATTCAGCCAAGACCAACTTTACTGATCAATGAGAATGACAGAACTCCAGCACTAGGAGAATACAGCACATAGAATTCCTGGCTTTTTTCCCTATGATTCTTTAGTGTTTCAAAGTTAATTTTTTTAATTTTCTTTTATTTCTTTTACTTTTTTTTTTGAATTTTTCTTTTTCCCCTTTTCAAACAATTCCTTTTCTTTAAATCTTTTATATTTTTATATCTTATATATTTTTATATCTTATATATCTTATATATCTTTTGTATTTTAAATCTTTATATTTTAGAGTCATATTCTATCCCTTCACTGAAGTTAACCTTATTTTTGGTACATATATAAATTGTTCTCTCATTAAAATTTTGGGACACAGTTTCTTCTAACAGACCAAAATATATCCGAAATCTCTAGTGTATGGCTTTGTTCTACTCTTCTCCCTGATCACATTCTCCCCCTATTTTTTTTTAATTTCTCTTCTTTCTTTTTTCAACCAACTTCTTATCAACTCCTTTTATAAAATCTTTTAAAATTTTCATCTTTAGAGTCATATTCCATCCCTTCATCGTATTTACCCTTATTTTTGTACATGTATCAGTTTTTCTTTCTTTAAAATTTTTGGAGGCAGTTTCTTCTAACAGACCAAAATACAACTAAAATCTAGTGTGTGGCACTGATCTATTCACCAGCCTGATCATATATGTTCATATCCTTTTGTTCTTTTTCTTTTTTTCCCTTTTTCTTTCTTTCCCTTTGTTTTCCCCCAGTATTGGGTCTCTACTGATTTGTCTAGTGTATATTTTTCTGGGTCGTTGTTACCCTGTTAGCATTTTGATCTCTCATTCATCTATTCTCCTCTGGACAAAATGACAAGACGGAAATAATCACCTCAAAAAAAAAAAAAAACAAGAGGCAGTATCAACTGCCAGGGACCTAATCAATACAGACATTACTAAGATGTCAGAACTAGAGTTCAGAATGACAATTTTAAAGATACTAGCTGGGCTTGCAAAAAGCAAGGAAGGTACTAGAGAAACCCTTTCGGGAGAAATAAAAGAACTAAAATCTACCTAAGTTGAAATAGCCTTGAAAAAAGGCTATTAATGAGGTGCAATCAAAACTGGAGGCTCTAACTGCTCGGATAAGTGAGGCAGAAGAGAGAATTAGTGATATAGAAGACCAAATGATGGAGAATAAAGAAGGTGAGAAAAAGAGAGATAAACAACTACTGGATCATGAGGGCAGAATTCGAGAGATAAGTGATACCACTGATGAAACAATATTAGAATAATTGGGATCCCAGAAGAAGAATAGAGAGGGAGCAGAAGGTATATTGGAGCCAATTATAGCAGAGAACTTCCCTAATTCGGGAAGGAAAAAGGCATCAAAATCCAGGAGGCACAGAGAACCCCCCTCAAAATCAATAAAAATTGGTCAAAACCCCAACATCTAATAATAAAACTTGCAAGTCTCAGAGACAAAGAGAAAATCCTGAAAGCAGGTCAGGACAAGAGGTCTGTAAACTACAATGATAGAAACATTAGACTGGCAACAGACCTATCCACAGAGACCTGGCAGGCCAGAAAGGACTGGCATGATATATTCAGAGCACTAAATGAGAAAAATATGCAGCCAAGAAGACTATATCCAGCTAGGCTGTCATTGAAAATAGAAGCAGAGATAAAAAGCTTCCAGGACAAACAAAAGCTAAAGGAATTTGCAAACACAAAACCAGCCCTACAAGAAATATTAAAAGGGGTCCTCTAAGCAAAGAGAGAGCCTAAAAGTAACATAGACCAGAAAGGAACAGGGACAACATACAGTAACAGTCACCTTACAGGCAATACAATGGCACTAAATTCATATCTTTCAATAGTTACCCTGAATGTAAATGAGCTAAATGCCCCTATCAAAAGACATAGGGTATCAGATTGGATAAAAAAACAAGACCCATTGAATACCTCAATATCATAAAAGCCATCTATGAAAAACTCACAGCGAATATCATTCTCAAAGGGGAAAAACTGAGAGCTTCCCCCCTAAGGTCAGGAACATAGCAGGGATGTCCACTATCACCACTGCTATTCAACACAGCACTAGAAGTCCTAGCCACAGCAATCAGACAACAAAAAGAAATAAAAGGCATCCAAATTGGCAAAGAAGAAGTCAAACTCTCACTCTTTGCAGATGATATGATACTTTAGGTGGAAAACCAAAAAGATTCCACCCCAAAACTGCCAGAACTCATACAGGAATTCAGTAAAGTGGCAGGATATAAAATCAATACACAGAAATCAGTGGTATTTCTATACACCAACAACAAGACAGAAGAAAGAGAAATTAAGGAGTTGATCCCATTTATACTTGCACCCAAAACCATAAGATACCTAGGAATAAATCTAACCAAAGAGACAAAGAATCTATATTCAGAAAACTATAAAATACTCATGAAAGAAATTGAGGAAGACACAAAGAAATGGAAAAACAGTCCATGCTCATGGATTGGAAGAACAAATATTGTGAAAATGTCAATGCTACCTAGAGCAATCTACACATTTAATGCAATCCCTATCAAAATACCATCTACTTTTTTCAAAGAAATGGAGCAAATAATCCTAAAATTTGTATGGACCCAGAAAAGACCCCGAAGCCAGAGGAATGCTGAAAAAGAAAAGCAAAGCTGGCGGCATCACAATTCTGGACTTCAAGCTCTATTACAAAGTTTTAATCATCAAGAAGGTATGGTACTAGCACAAAAACAGACACATAAGTCAATGGAACAGAATAGAGAGCCCAGAAATGGACCCTCAACTCTCTGGTCAGCTCATCTTCAACAAAGCAGGAAAGAATGTCCAATGGAAAAAGACAGTCTCTTCAACAAATAGTGTTGGGAAAATTGGACAGCCACATGCAGAAGAATGAAACTGGACCATTTCCTTACACCACACACAAAAATAGACTGAAAATGGTTGAAAGACCTACATGTGAGACAGGCGTCCATCCAAATCCTAGAGGAGAACACTGGCAGCAACCTCTTCGACCTCAGCTGCAGCAACTTCTTCCTAGAAACATCGCCAAAGGCCAGGGAAGCAAGGGCAAAAATGAACTACTGGGACTTCATCAAGATAAAAAGCTTTTTCACAGCAAAGGAAACAGTCAACAAAACCAAAAGACAACCGACAGAATGGAAGAAGATATTTGCAAATGACAGATCAGATAAAGGGCTAGTATCCAAAATCTATAAAGAACTCATCAAACTCAACACCCAAAGAACAAATGATCCAATCAAGAAATGGGCAGAAGACGTGAACAGACATTTTTCCAAAGAAGACATCCAAATGGCCAAGAGACACATGAAAAAGTACTCAATATCACTCAGCATCAGGGAAGTCCAAATAAAAACTTCAGTGAGATACCACCTCACACCAGTCAGAATGGCTAAAATTAACAAGTCAGGAAATGAGAGATGTTGGGGAGGATGTGGAGAAAGGGAAAACATCCTTCACTGTTGGTGGGAATGCAATCTGGTGCAGCCACTCTGGAAAACAGTATGGAGGTTCCTCAAAATTTGAAAATAGAGCTACCGTATGACCCAGCAATTGCACTACTGAGTATTTACCCCAAAGATACAAATGTAGGGATCCAAAGGGGTACGTGCACCCCGATGTTTATAGCAGCAATGTCCACAATAGCAAAACTGTGGAAAGAGCCAAGATGTCCATCGACAGATGAATGGATAAAGAAGATGTGGTATATATATACAATGGAATATTATGCAGCCATCAAAAAAATGAAATCTTGCCATTTGCAATGATGTGGATGGAACTGGAGGGTATTATGCTGAGTGAAATAAGTCAATCAGAGAAAGACATGTATCATATGATATCACTGATATGAGGAATTCTTAATCTCAGGAAACAAACTGAGGGTTGCTGGAGTGGTGGGGGATGGGAGGGATGGGGTGGCTGGGTGATAGACATTGGGGAGGGTATGTGCTATGGTGAGTGCTGTGAATTGTGTAAGACTGATGAATCACTCTGAAACAAATAATACATTATATGTTACAATAAAAAAAGAAGATAGTAGGAAGGGAAAAATGAAGGGGGGGAATCAGAGGGGGAATGAACCATGAGAGACTATGGACTCTGAGAAACAAACTGAGGTTTCTAGAGGGGAGGGCTTGGGGGATGGGTTAGCCTGGTGGTGGGTATTAAAGAGGGCATGTACTGAATGGAGCACTGGGTGTTATACACAAACAATGAATCATGGAACACTAAATAAGTAAATAAATAAATAAATAGGAAAAATTTTTTCACACTCTTTGGGACATACTGATCAGTGTCACCAGGCCAACCTCTGCATTTCGTGTAAAATATCTCACAGGCCACAAGGCAAATGAGGCAGTTCATTATATGGAGTTTGACTCCTGGTGAAGAAGGAGCTTCTCTTCTCCCTTATTAAAAATCTTTCTGTATTTTTAATATCTTCATTTTGCAAAATGTCTAAAAATGGATGTGGGCCCTTCAAAAATCGGAAGCTAGGCTGAGAGTGAATAGAGATATTGCTAGAATTATTACTAGGGAAACCAATTGTATGCAGATGGCCTGGCAAATAGTGGGTAAAGAGGGGAGGCATTAGCAGTTGGAGTGACTTGGAAGCTGTCAAGCAAGGAAAGGGCTAATTGGAAAAAGGCCATTTCAAGGATTCACTCTGTTGGCATGAAGCCACAAAACCTGTCATCAACCTCACTTTTTTTGTTGTTTCTTCTGATTTCATTCAGTGGGATGTTAGAGGTTAGAACAGACTTTAGGGTCCAGGTCAGGGGTTAGCAAACTTTTCTGTAAAGGCCAGATTGGAAATATTTCTTACTTTGCAGACCATATGATCTCTATCACAACTACTCAACTTCACTATTATAGCACAAAAAGAACTACAGACAATAAGAAATGAATGGATGTGGCTGTATTCCAATAAAACTTTATTTATAATAACTGTCTGCAGGCTAGATTTAGCCCATGAGCCATAGTTTGACCACCTCTGCTCTGGAAAAATTAACCTAAGAGTGCCAAGAAAAGCACAGGAAAAGTATTTCTGGAAAATGGAAACAACATGTGCAGAGCTAAGATCATGAGGTTACAGCCATTGGCTAGCTATTTGACCTTGAGTAAACTGCATAATCTGTTTATGCCTCACTTTCCTTATCTATGAAATAAGATGGTTGGAAGAAATTATCTCTACCATCCTTTCCATTGCCAGAATTATATGACAATCACAAGTAGTGATTGTCAGACTTTTTTCAGTCCTGTTGAATCTTTTGTTTAACAAAGTCTTATATAGAAGCCAGAAATGCATAATACATAAAAGTGGAGTTAGTCCAGGGGCTCCTGTGTAGCTCAGTGGGTTAAGCATCTGCCTTCAGCTCAAGTCATGATCTTGGGGGCCTGGGATCCAGCCCAACTCATTGTTGGGCTCCCTGCTCAGCAGGGCGTCTGCTTCTTTCTCTCCCTCTGCCCCTCCCCCCATTCATGTTCAATGCTCACTCTCTCTTTCTCAAATAAATAAATAAAGTCTTAAAAAAATGTAGAATTAGTCTATTTGAAGCTATGGAAGGAAACTTGAAGTCCTGACTTTCCTGTTACCAATCCAAATTACTGATCATTCTTAAACTCTTGATTTTCATCCATAGTTTAAAAAGTCCCTTATCACAGTAAGGGGTTTAATGATGGATAATAGCTTCAATATAAAAATATCTCATCTCCTAATTCTTATTGGTTATAAATCTATTTCACATATATTTTCCCCTAAACTAAAAGTTCACAAGCTAGCTTACCTTCACTTTAAGGAAGGATTTAACTTAAAGGAATAACTATGGACATGTCAGGAAACATGGCAAAAGAAAGAATTTATTTCAACAAGGATGCATGGATATACCTTGGCTTATTTTCTCTATAGATCTTAAAAATAGAAAAGACCAATAACATTCTCTCCAATATTTGAGCTACTTTGGCAACATTAGTTGGAATTTTGAATGAATATGGCACTTACATGATTAAGTAATCATTGTGTTGGCTTGCCCTGAATAACTTTTAACACGGGCATGTCATGCATTTCTACAATCTGCAATCAAAAGGTTGGAAGTTGAGCTTTCCTGTTGCACCAAGAATGGCTTGAGGTCTGTCCACTACCTATATGACTATGTCTAAGCTTGTCTCTTTGTGTGTAAAAGAGAAACAAAAAAGGGAGGAAGAATGGAGGGAGGGAGGGTGGGTGGGAAGGAGAGAGAAAGGGAGAGGGAGAGATTTCTTCTACTGAGAGAATGGAGGAAGGGGGGGGAGTTCATTCAGGAAAGAACTGAATCATAACTGCTTCTGCAAAATCATTGGAGATAAATGCAGCAAAATCAGATCTAAACTGGGATTTTAAAAACCTACTATTATCTCATCTGTTATTCTGAGAACCCTCAAAAAGCCAATAATATCATGGCTAGCTGGCATCTAGAGGGCCATTTTATTCAAGCCAGCTGGTTTTTCCTAACAGCACCTGCAAAATTAGACTAAATTAACTAAAAGACTATCTCGAATTATTAGCACTGCCTGCAGGGACTCAAGCAGTGGTGTAGGATGGTTTCAGTAACCATAATAAAGGGAGAATATGATCAAAGCATCTCACCTTCAGGTAATTTCACCATTCATATGGTCACTAAAGGCCAAGTGAAAGGTCTCATGCTTTAGTGAGTATTTCCATTCTTTCTGAGATCTTACAATCAGAAGCAGATAATACCACACCATACTGGCTGTGTAATGAATGCAAAGAAAGCAGAATACATATGTTGAATTTGAGGACTGAATTGAAACCAATTTTTTTAAAAAGGAATTTATTGGAACAGTGTATCACAAAATAAAAGGAACAAAGAACTAGGACCAAAAGGGACAGGAACCAAGTTAGTTCCAGAGATCAAGATAACAGAAGCTAACTAAGTCTTTTCAGGGTGGGCCAATGGATGCCATCAGAGAGTGGATTAGCTGCCCTCTTCTTTTACATAGACAACTTATGTCAATCATATGTGAAATAAAATGCTATGCAAACACAGCTTTAAGCCCTTGCCATCAAACCTGACAAACACGTTTACACCTCTCTAGTACAGATATTAATCACTGGAATGCCCTCTGGAATCGATTTTCTGCCTCCTATCATGCACTAATGGGGACAAGAATGTCCCAGGACAGAAAGAAAGAGAAATTTAGCTAGGGTTTCAAGCTCACCACTTGGCAAGAGTAAGCCAGAGTATCTTAACAGTTGCAACAACATTGTACATGGAGGTAGAAAATCCCATTCCCTTAATGGAAATTGAGAGCTATTTTTCAAAAAGGAAGAAATGAATACAGAAAGGCAATAGAATAAAAATATGCACATATACAAGTCACATGACAAACCTTCCAATTTACTAAGAATCACTTCAGTGACAAAGAACTTGCTATTTCTGGAAGTAGTTTCATGTAAGGCTCTGATTCTTACAAATTTTTCCTTATCATTTACTGAATTGTCTCCTAGCTTTCACCCATTGGCCATAGTTCTACCTTTGTGTCGATCCAGAATAAATCTTCCTCTTTCACCTGAGTACTTCAGATATTTAAGTCATTTTTTCCTTTTCTCCAACCCCTTTCTTCTCTGGGCTTCCTTCAATCATTGCTAAGAGTCTTAAAAAATTGTTCTCTTTGTCTATAATTTGCCTTCCTAAATATTTGCATGGCTTACTCCATCATATTGTTCAGGTTTCAGCTCAAATGTCATTTTCTCATAAAGATGGTTCCTTGTTTTTTTTCCAAGTATAATTAACATACAGTGTTATATTAGTTTCAGGTGTACAAAATAATGACTCAATTCTATACATTACTCAGTGCTCATCATGATAAGTGTACTCTTTTTATCTATTTCACCCATCACCCACCCAAACACCAGTTTGTTTTCTGTATTTAAGAGCCAGTTTTTCATCTTTTTTTTTTGGTTTGTTCATTTGTTTATCTCTAAAATTCTTCATATGAGTGAAATTGTATGGTATTTGCTTTTCTCCAACTTTCATAGAGACTATTTCTGACCACTCCATCTAAAGTAGCACCCTCTTGAGTTACATTTTATATTTTTAAAATTTTGAAATATTTATGCATACAAAATAATATATACAACATATATATATAATATAAAGATACAGAATAAGATAAAATGCATGTCACCATCATTTACTTTAAAAGAATATTACCAATAATTTTAAAGATTTTTTTTATCCTATCCCCTTTCCACATTGAGGTAACCACTATCTTAAAACATGTTGATTATATTTTTAACTTTACTTTATAGTTCTACTAAATTCATATGGAACCCTAAAGCATACATTTCTAGTTTTACATGTTTTGAATTATATATATGACTTTTTTTTACTATATGTCATATTTGTGAGATTCATTCATGCTGATATGTGTAGTCATAGTTGATTCTTTTTCACAAGGGTATAGTCTTTCCTTGTATGAATACAATATATTTTATTTACCATTCTCTTATCAATGGACATTGGGGTTGTTTCCAAATGTTTGCTATTAAAAACAATGCTTTGCACAAAGGATTTTTATGGCAGTGAAACTGTTCTGTATAATATAATACCAATGGATACATGCCATGATACATTTGTCAAAATACACGGAATATACAATGTCAAGAGTGAACCCAAGAGGCTTTAGGTGATAATGATGTGTCAATGTAGGTTTATCAATTGCAACAAATATACCACTCTGGTGGGGTATGTTGATAGTGGATGAGGCTGTGGGTGTGTGGGAACAGGAGGCACATGGGAACTTTGTACTTTATGCTCAATTTTGCTGTGAGTCTAAAACTGCTCTGAAAATAAATTCTATTTAAAAAATAATGACATTAGGACCATACCAAAAATAAAACTTTTGCACAGCAAAGGAAACCATCAACAAAACAAAAAGGCAAGCCACTGAATGGAAGAAGTTATTTGCAAATGGTATATCTGATAAGGGGCTAATATCTAAAATATATGAAAAACTCATACAAGTCAATATCAAAAAAAAAGTCTGATTTAAAAAATAGGCAGAAAATCTGAACAGACACTATTCCAAAGACATTCAGGTGGCCAACAGACATACAAAAAGATGCTCAACAATACTAATGATCAGAGAAATTCAAATCAAAACCACAATGAGATATCATCTCACACCAGTGAGAATGACTAGTATCAAAAATATAAGAAATAACAAGTACTGCCAAGGATGTGGGGAAAAGAGAGCCCTTGTGCACTGCTGGGTCCCACTGCTGTGGGACTATATAATACTTATATATATGTATATATAATTAAAAATAGAAATACAGTACAATAGCATAATTCCACTTCTGTGTATTTACCTGAAGAAAATGAAAACACTAATTCAAAAAGACATATACCCTGTTATGTTTATTGCAGCATTATTACAAGAGCCAAGATATGGAAGTAACCCAAGTGTCCATCAATAAATGAATGGATAAAGATGTGGTGTGTATGTATACATGTGTGTGTCTGTATGTACAAAATGGAATATTACTCAACCATAAAAAATGAGATCTTGCCATTTGCAACAACATGGATGGACCTAAAGAGTATGATACTAAGTGAAATAAGTCAGAAGGAAAAAGACAAATACCTTATGATTTCACTTATATGTGGAATATAAAAAACAAAACCAACCAACCAACCAAATAGACTCTTAAATACAGAGAAGAAACTGGTAGTTGTCAGAGGGGAGGTTGGTGGGGGTAATAAATGAATTAGGTGAAGGGGATCAATAATAAATTAATTAATAACATATACATAAATATATAAAACTGTTATGAACATCCATGCATTCATTAAACAAAGAATTACTGAGTACTTACTATGGACCGGGAACTAATCTGGGCCCATGGATTTCAATAGAAAAAGAGCAGTTAAAAATGTATGGCTTCAGGGTGCCTGGCTGGTTCAGTCAGTACAGCATGCAACTCTTGATGCTGGGGTTATAAACTGAAATCCCACAGTGGGTGTAGAGATTACTTAAAAATAAAATCTTGGGGTACCTGGGTGGCTCAGTTAAGCATCTGCCTTTGGCTCAGGTCATGATCTCAGGGTCCTGGGATGGAGCCCCATGTTGGGCTCCCTGCTCAGGGGGAGTCTGCTTCTCCCTCTACCTCTGCACTGCCCCCTGCTCATACTTTCCCTCTCTCTCTCAAATAAATAAATGTAAGGAATAGTACAAATAAATATAAGGAATAGCACGGAGGATCACAGGGCAAAGGAGGGAAAACTGAATGGGAAGAAATCAGAGAGGGAGAAAAACCATGAGAGACTCTGGACTCCAGGAAACAAACTGAGGGTTTCAGAGGGGAGGGGGGTTGGGAGATGGGGTAAGCAGGTGACAGGTATTAAGGAGGACATATGTTGTGATGAGCACTGGGTGTTATATGCAACTAATTAATCATTGAACAATACATCAAAAACTAATGATGTACTATATGCTGGCTAACTGCACTTAATAAAAAAATAATAAATAAATAAATAAATAAATAAATAAATAAATAAATAAATAAATAAATAAATAAAATCTTTATTTTAAAAATGGGGGTGCCTGGGTGGCTCAGTTGGTTAAGCTTCCGACACTTGATTTCAGCTCAGGTCATGATCTCAAGGTCATGAGATCAAGCCCTGCATCGGGCTCTGTGCTGGGCATGGAGCCTGCTTAAGATTCTCTCTCCCTCTGCCCCTACCCCCTAAAAAATATCTGGCTTCATAGAGTTTATATTGCAGTAGAGGGAGACAGACAATAAGCAGATAAAAAATATTCAACATATAAGATGATACAAAATGCTATGGATACAAAATAGAGCAGGAAAATGAGTTAGGGAGTATTAGCAGAGTATAATTTTAAGACAGCATTGTCAGAGTAAAGCTCTCTAAAAAGATGATATTTAAGTAAAGCTCTAAGTATGTGAGGGACCAAGCCATTCTCTTCTAGGTGAAGAGTGTTTCAAATAGAGATAACAACAAATGCACAAGTCCTAAGATAGGGGCATTTTGGGAGTGTTAAACAAACAGCAAGAACATTATGAGGTTAGAGCTGAGTGAGGAAGAAAGAGTGAAATGATATGAAGTCAGATAGGTAGATAGGCAATTTGTTAGAATGGGGGCTTTTATTCTAGGAGAGGTAAAATAAAACCTGGACATGTATCTCTATAGTATACAAGTGGTAGAATTTTGGGGTCATAGGGTAGTCATATCTTCAGCTTACCAATAAATGGCAAATTATTTTCAAATGCAACCACATCAATACACTCCCACTAGCAGTATATGAAGAATCTCCATGGTTCCACACTTCACCAATATTTGATTTTATCAGACTTCAAAAATTTTGCCAATCTGATAGACTTACTAATGGTGGTTACAATTTTTATTTCCATGATTCAATGAGAATGAAATTTTATTCATTTTTTCCATAAAATAATTTTACTCTAACTTTTCATATCCACCATCAATGCATTTCTTTGCCAAAACCAGAGCCACTTTTTGAACTATATTATATTTTCTTCTTTTTAAGCTGTTTACAGTGTAGTTTTTTTAATCTGAAATTGATGTTATCACTGGAAATTTTGTCTCAAACCCAAACTAAACTTTTAATTTTTTTATTTCCACAAAATAATCACTTTCAGCATTTACATCACATTTTAAAATTGATGAATAATTGCATGCAGTGAAATACACAGACCTTATTTTGCATATAGCTGTGTAACCTAGATCCCTATCCAGAAATAAAATATTCCATTGACTCAGAAAGTTACCTTTTGTCCCTTCTTTGTCCCCACTCCAGACCCCTCATACCAGACTAGAAATATCCACTGACCTGAGCTCTATCACAGTAGACTAGTTTTGCCTACTGCACAACTCAATAAAAATAAAATCATAGAGTATATATGCTCTCGTGTCAGATATTTTTACCTAGCATATTTTTGAAATTCATCCATATTGTGCATATATCAGTAGTGCTTTCTTTTTAAATGCTGACTGGTATTCCATTGTATGAATACATACTTTGTCCATTCTCCTATTGATGAACTCCTGAATTATTTCTAGGTTGATGTTTTTATTAATTAATTTGCTATAAACAGTCTTGAACAGCATTTGTTGTGGAGTAGTTTTCATATCCCTTGGATAAACACCTAGGATTGTAATTGCTGGGTCATAGAATAGAATCTGTCAAATAATTTTCTAAAGTAGTTTTATCATTTTACATTCCTACCAACAACATATGAGCTCCAGTTGCTCCAAAACCTTGCCAAGATTTGGGGCACCTGGGTGGCTCAGTTGGTTAAAGCATCTGACTCTTGATTTTGGCTCAGGTCATGATCTCAGGGTTGTGAGATCAAGCCCTGTATCAGGCTCCATGGAGCCTGCTTAAAATTCTCTCTCTCCCTCTGCCCTTCCCCTTCTCTCTCTCTCTCCCTCTCAAAAAACAAAACAAAACAAAACAAAAACCTCACCAACATTTTATGGTATCAGTGTTTTTCATTTTAGCCATTTCTGTGAATGGTGTCTCATGGTCTTTTCATAATTTTTATCAGAAATTTGTGTTTCCTCTTCTATGAAATGTCTTTCATGCCCATATTGTTACTGAGATGTTTGTCTTTTTCTTTTTAATTCAGGATAACGATATTTTCTGGCTCCTGATCCCTTGTTTGTTACATGCATTGCAAATATATTCTCCTGTTTTTGGCTTTTTACTTTCATGAAGATGTCTTTTGATGATCAAAAGTTCTTATTTTACTGTCATCAATCTTTTTTTTCCTTTATGGTTTGCACTTTTTAAATTCAGCTTTTTAGGTTCCATGAAAAATCTTGCTGGGATTTTTATTAAAAGTACCAATTTGGGAAGAACTGACATATTTACAAAATGGAGTTTTTGTCCCCATGAACAAGATAAATCTCTCAATTTAATGCCTTTCACAACGTTTTAAAAATTTTCTCCTTAAAGATATTATATATTTTTAGTTAGATTTAATTCAAGATTTTGCCAGCATTTAAAATTTTTAAATGGTGGTATTTTAAATAGTAGCTATATTTTAGTTAATAACATTTTCAAATTATTTGTTGCTGGTGTTTGGAAATGCTGGTGCCTAGATTTTGTATATTGATCTTGTGTCTAATAACCTGCATAACCTCTTATTAATTCTAATAAATAGATTCTTCTTTTTCCATTACCTGATTAGATGATTATTTTACCTACAAATAACATTTTTTGTTTCTATCTTTCTAATTCATATAACTTTATTTTTGTGCTTTACTGCAATGGCCACCCATATAACTGAATAAAAGTGGTGATCAGGAGCATTATTTTTGTTCCTGATTTTATAATAATGCTTCTAATTGTTCATGAGTGATTATTAGTGCTGCTAAAGGTGTTTAGCAGATACATATTATCAGGTGAAGAAAGTATTCTTATATTCCTAGTTTGCTAAGAGTTTTTTTTTTTTTAATTATCAATGGATGTTAAATTTAGTTTATTTGTATGCATATATTTAGGTGATCAATCATATAACTTTAATTTTCTAAACTGATAGTACTGAACTGCATTAGAAGAGTTTCTAACGTTGAATATTAAATTCCTAAAAGAAACCTAATGTATTTATGATGTATTATACTTTTTATACATTGCTTGTTTCAGTTGGCTAATGTTTTCTTTTTAACTTTTCTATTTAAGTTAATGGGTGAGACTCTGTAATTTTCCTTCCTTATATCAACATTATCAATTTTTTGACAAGGTTATTAATAGCCTTATACAATAATTTTGAGGTGTTCACTGTTTTCTGTGTGAGATTGGAATGATATGGTGCTCAGATAATCCATAGATCAAATTGTAAACTATATGGGTCTGGTGTTTTCTTTGGGAAATATTTTAAACTAATAATTCGTAATTTCTATTTCTACTTGTGTCTGTTTTAATGAGTTTTTTTAAAGAAAAATTTACTTTCATTTACATTTCAAATTTCTTGTCATGAAGTCATTCACAAAATGATTTAATTTCACTTTAATATCTACTGAATTGTAGTTTTGCCCCATTTTTCTTTAGTCATATTACACTGTGTGTCTTCTATCTTTGTGATCAGTACTGCCAAAGAATTGCCAATTTTAGAACTTTTTAGAATACCACTTTTCTTTCTGTTTATCCTTTTTATCACTGGTTCTCAATCCTGTCTCCCTACTAGAATCAACTGAGGAAGCTCTTAAAAAAACAGTGATGTCTAAGGGCACTCATTCAGTGGGTTCTGATCTAATTGGTCTGGGATGAGGGCTGAATATCTGCATTTTTAAAAACTCCCCAAAGACTCTAAATAGCCAAAGGAATCTTGAAAAGGAAAAACAAAACTGGAGGTAACACAATTCCAGATTTCAAGTTATATTACAAAGCAGTAGTAATCAAAAGAGTATGATAATGGCACAAAAATAAACGCATAGATCAATGAAACAGAATAGAAAATACAGAAATGAGCCCACACGTCTATGGTCAATTATTCTTTGACAAAGGAGGCAAGAATATGCAATGGGGAAAAAACAGTCTCTTAAATAAATGGTGTTGGGAAAACTGGATAGCTACAGGCAAAAAAATTAACTGAACCACTTTCTTACACCATACACAAAAATAAACTCAAAATGTACTAAGGACCTAAATGTGATACCTGAAACCATAATAATCCTAGAAGATAGTACAGGCAGTAATTTCTCTGACAACAGCCATTAACAACATTTTTCTAGATATGTCTCCAGAGGCAAGGGAAACAAAAGCAAAAATAAACTATTGAGATTAATCAAAATAAAAACCTTCTGCACAGTGAAGGAAACAATCAACAAAACTAAAAGACAACCTACTAAATGGGAGAAGATATTTTCAAATGACATATCTAATAAAGGGGTAGTATCCACAATATATAAAGACTTCATAAAACTCAACACCAAAAAACCCCAAATAATCCAATATAAAATTGGACAGAAGACATGAACAGATATTTCTTTAAAGAAGACATACAGATGGCCAATAGACACATGAAAAGATGCTTAACATCATTTATCATCAAGGAAATACAAATCAAAACTACAATGAGTATCTCACACCTGGCAGAAGGGCTAAAATCAATAACACAAATAACAACAGGTATTGGCGAGGATGTGGAGAAAAAGGAACACTTGTGCACTGTTGGTGGGAATGCAAACTGTGTAGTCACTCTGGAAAATGGCATGGAGATTTCTTTTCAAGCAAACAACAAACTAACCATGCACTATGCTTTAAAAAGAAAATTGTTAAAATTTATAAGAATTAGTATCATACAGATTATATTCTCTAATCAAAACTTACAAGAATTTACAATTTTTTTTTTATTAAAAAACTTAAAACTAGAAATACCCTATGTCCAGTAATTACACTATTGGGTACTTACCCAAAAAATATGAAAACACTGGAGGAGCAAGGTGGTGAAGGAGTAGGAGACCTAAGTTTTGTCTGGTCCCAGGAATTCAGCTAGATAGGGATCAAACCATTCTGAAAACCTACAAACTCAAGAGGAGATTGAAGAAAAGAATAGCAGCAACTCTATGAACAGAAAAGTGACCACTTTCTGGAAGGTAGGTAAGAGAAGTGAATCCGAGGTGATATTCGGGAAGACAGACGGCGGGGGAGGGGGCCTCCGTCAGCCACTACTGGCAAGTGATAGAACAGCGGAGCACAAAATCGGAAATTTAAGAAGTTGGCTCTGCTGAGGGACGTCGCTCCAGTGGCTAAGCAGGGGGTGGAACCCTCACTGGGACAGTGTGGTCTCAGGACCCTTGGGGTCACAGAAAGACCGTGGGTGCTCGAGTGTGGCAGAGCTCCCAGGTGTCAGAGCAGGGAAGCCTGCTGCAAAGACGGAGCCGAGGAATGTGCTCTCAGCTCAGGGTTGCCATAAACCGTGATCCATGGCACAGTCGGGCCACTGCTCTTCTAGCAGAGAGCCAATAAGTGGCAGATCTGGGGAGACTCCTCTTCCTCCCCCAGGAGGAGTGGCGCGGGAGCGCACTGCAGGGAGCTGCTGGGTTTGGAGGCTCCAAACAGGGTCATGCGCCAGAGATAGAAATGCTCAGTCAAAGACCAGGTGAGCATGGAGTGCCGCTGGAGACTGGGGAAATGGGAGTGATTGACTGCTTTTCTCTGGGGGCGCACTGAGGAGTGGGGCCCCGAGTTCTCAGCTCCTCTGGGGCGGAGATTGGGAGGCCGCCATTTTCACTCTCGTCCTCCAAAGTTGTATGGAAAGCTTGCAGGGAACAAAAGTTCCCGAGAGCAAACCCAAGCAGATTACTTAGCCCGGCCCCTGCCAAGGGCGGTGCAATTCTGTCTCAGGCAAAGACATTTGAGAACCATGGCAACAGGCCCCTCCCCCAGAAGATCAGCAAGAATAGCCAGCCAAGACCAAGTTTACCAATCAATGAGAACAGCACAACTCCAGCACTAGGGGAATATAGCACATAGAATTCACAGTATTTTTCCAGTGATTCTTTAGCCTTTCAAAGTTAATTTTTTAATTTTCTTTTCCTTTTTCTTTTGAATTTTTCTTTTTCCCTTTTTCAACCAACATCTTATCAATGCTTTTTTAAAAATCTTTTTTATTTTTCATTTTCAGAGTCATAGTCTATCCCTTCATAGTAGTTAACCTTATTTTTGGTGTATATATATATAAGTTGTTCTCTCTTTAAAATTTGGGGATACAGTTTCTTCTAACAGACCAAAATATACCCTAAATCTCCAGTGTAAGGCTTTCTTCTAGTACCCTGCCTGATCACATTCTCTCCATTTTTTTTAATCCTCTTCTTTCTTTTTTCAACCAACTTCTTATCAACTCCTTTTATAAAATCTTTAACAATTTTCATCTTTACAGTCATATTCCATCCCTTCATCATATTTACCCTTATTTTTGTACATATATAAATTTTTCTTTCTTTAAAATTTTGGGAGGCACTTTCTTCTAACAGACCAAATATGCCCAAAATTTAGTGTATGGCACTGAGCTATGGACCAGCCTGATCATATTTGATCATATCTTGTTTTTTTGTGTTTTTTTTTACCTTTTTCTTCTTCTTCTTTTTTTCTTTTTTCTTTATTTCCCCTTCTTTTACCCCAGTTTCATGTCTCTTCTGATTTGTTTACTGTATATTTTTCTGGGGTAGTTGTTACCCTGTTAGCATTTTGTTCTCTCATTCATCTATTCTCCTCTGGACAAAATGACAAGACGGAAAAAATCATCTCAAAAAAAAGAACAAGAGGCAGTACCGACTGCCAGGGACCTAATCAATATGGACATTAGTAAGATGTCGGAACTAGAGTTCAGAATAATGATTTTAAAGATAGTAGCTGGGCTTGAATAAAGCATGGAAGATACTAGAGAAACCCTTTCTGGAGAAATAGAAGAACTGAAGTCAAATCAAGTTGAAATCAAAAAGGCTATTAATGAGGTGTAATCAAAACTGGAGGCTCTAAATGCTAGGATAAGTGAGGCAGAAGAGAGAATTAGTGATATAGAAGACCAAATGATGGAGAATAAAGGAGCTGAGAAAAAGAGAGATAAACAACTAATGGATCATGAGGGCAGAATTCAAGAGATAAGTGATACCAGAAGACAAAACAATATTAGAATAATTGGGATGCCAGAAGAAGAAGAAAGAGAGAGGGGGGCAGAAGGTATATTCGAGCAAATTATAGCAGAGAAATTCCCTAATTTGGGGAAGGAAACAGACAACAAAATCCAGAAGGCACAGAGAATGCCCCACAAAATCAATAAAAATAGGTAAACACCTCAGCATCTAATAGTAAAACTTACGAGTCTCAGAGACAAACAGAAAATCCTGAAAGCAACTCAGGAGAAGAGACTGTAACCTACAATGGTAGAAACATTAGATTGGCAACAGACCTATCCACAGAGACCTGGCAGACCAGAAAGGACTGGCATGATATATTTATTCAGAGCACTAAATGAGAAAAGTATGCAGCCAAGAAGACTATATCCAGCTACACTATCATTGAAAATAGAAGCAGAGATTAAAAAAACTTCCAGAACAAACAAAAACTAAGGAATTTGCAAACAGGAAACCAACCTTAAAAGAAATATTGAAAGGGGTCCCTAAGCAAAGAGAGAGCCTAAAAGTAACATAGACCAGAAAGGAACAGAGACAATATACAATAACAGTCACCTTACAGGCAATACAATGGCACTAAATTCATATCTTTCAATAGTTACCCTGAATGTAATTGGCTAAATGCCTCAATCAAAAGACACGGGGTATCAGATTGGATAAAAAAACAAGACCAATCAATATGCTGTCTGCAAGAGACTCATTTTAGACCCAAAGACACTGCTAGATTGAAAGTGAGGGGGTGGAAAACCATTTACCATGCTAATGGACACCAAAAGAAAGCTGGGGTGGCAATCCTTATATTAGATAAATTAGATTTTAAACCAAAGACTATAATAAGAGATGAGGAAGGACACTATATCATACTTAAAGGGTCTATCCAACAACAAGATCTAACAATTGTAAATATATATGCCCCTAACATGGGAGCAGCCAATTATATAAGGCAATTATTAACAAAAGCAAAGACACACATAGACAACAATACAAGAGTGGGGGACTTTAACAACCCCCTCACTGAAATGGACAGATCGTCTAAGCAAAAGGTCAACAAGGAAATAAAGACTTTAAATGACACACTGGACCAAATGGACTTCACAGATATATTCAGAACATTCAATCCCAAAGCAACAGAATACACATTCTTCTCTAGTGCCCATGGAACATGCTCCAGAAGAGATCACATCCTAGGTCACAAATCAAGTCCCAACTGGTACCAAAAGATTAGGATCATTCCCTGCCTATTTTCAGACCACAGTGCTTTAAAACTAGAACTCAATCACAAGAGGAAAGTCAGAAAGAACTCAAATACATGGAGGCTAAAGAACATCCTACTAAAGAATGAATGGGTCAACCAGGAAATTAAAGAAGAATTTAAAAAATACATGGAAACAAATGAAAATGAAAACACAACTATTCAAAATCTTTGGGACGCACCAAAGGCAGTCCTAAGAGGAACATGTATAGCAATACAAGTCTTTCTCAAGAAACAAGAAAGGTCTCAATACACAACCTAACCCTACACCTAAAGGAGCTGGAGAAAGAACAGCAAATAAAACCTAAACCCAGCAGAAGAAGAGAAATGATAAAGATCAGAGCAGAAATCAATGAAATAGAAACCAAAAGAACAGTAGAACAGATCAACGAAACTAGGAGCTGGTTCTTTGAAAGAATTACCAAGATTGATATACCTCTGGCCAGACTTATCAAAAAGAAAAGAGAAAGGACCCAAATAAATAAAATAATGAATGAAAGAGGACAGATCACAACCAACACCAAAGAAATACAAACAATTATAAGAACATATTATGAGCAACTATATGCCAGCAAATTAGATAATCTGGAAGAAAAGGATTCATTCCTAGAGATGTGTAAACTACCAAAACTGAACCAAGAATAGAAAACCTGAACAGACCTATAACCACTAAGGAAATTGAAGCAGTCATCAAAAATCTCCCAACAAACAAGAGCCCAAGGCCAGATGGCTTCCCAGGGGAATTCTACCAAACATTTAAAGAAGAATTAATACCTATTCTTCTGAAACTTTTCCAAAGAATAGAAATGGAAGGAAAACTTCCAAACTCATTTTATGAGGCCACCATTACCTTGATCCCTAAACCAGAAAAAGAACCCATCAAAAAAGGGGCACCTGGGTGGCTCAGTCGTTAAGCGTCTGCCTTTGGCTCAGGTTGTGATCCCAGGGCCCTGGGATCGAGCCCCACATCAGGCTCCCTGCTCAGCCGGAAGCCTCCTTCTCCCTCTCCCAGTCACACTGCTTGTGTTCCCTCTTTCACAATCTCTGTCTGTCAAATAAATGAATAAAATCTTAAAAAAAAAAAAAGACCCCATCAAAAAGGAGAATTATAGACCAATATCCTTGATGAACATGGATGCCAGAATTCTCACCAAAATACTAGCCGATTGGATCAAAGAGTACATTAAAAGGATTATTCACCATGGCCAAGTGAGATTTATTCCTGGGCTACAAGTTTGGTTCAACATCCGCAAATCAATCAATGTGATAAAATACATTAATAAGAGAAAGAGAAAGAACCATATGATCCTCTCACTAGATGCAGAAAAAGCATTTGACAAAGTACAGCATCCTTTCTTGATCATACTCTTCAGAGTATAGGGATAGAGGGTACATACCTCAATATCATAAAAGCCATCTATGAAAAACTCACAGCGAATATCATTCTCAATGGGGAAAAACTGAGAGCTTTCCCCCTAAGGTCAGGAACACAGCAGGGATGTCCACTATCACCACTGCTATTCAACAGAGTATTAGAAGTCCTAGCCACAGCAATCAGACAACAAAAAGAAATAAAAGGCATCCGAATCAGCAAAGAAGAAGTCAAACTCTCACTTTTTGCAGATGATATGATACTTTATGTGGAAAATCCAAAAGACTCCACTCCAAAACTGCTAGAACTCATACAGGAATTCAGTAAAGTGGCAGGATATAAAATCAATGCACAGAAGTCAGTGGCATTCCTATACACCAACAACAAGACAGAAGAAAGAGAAATTAAGGAGTGGATCCCATTTACAATTGCACCCAAAACCATAAGATACCTAGGAATAAATCTAACCAAAGAGGCAAAGAATCTGTACTCAGAAAATTATAGAATACTCATGAAAGAAATTGAGGAAGACACAAAGAAATGGAAAAACGCTCCATGCTCATGGATTGGAAGAACAAATATTGTGAAGATGTCAATGCTACCTAGAGCAATCTACACATTCAATGCAATCCCCATCAAAATACCATCCACTTGACTCTGAAAAACAAACTGAGGGTTCTAGAAGGGAGGGGGGTGGGAGGATGGGTTAGCCTGGTGATGGGTATTGAGGAGGGCACATTCTGCATGGAGCACTGGGTGTTATGCACAAACAATGAATCATGGAACACTACATCTAAAACTAATGATGTAATGTATGGGGATTAACATAAGAATAAAAAAAAATACCATCCACTTTTTTCAAAAAATGGGAAAACTAATCCTAAAATTTGTATGGAACCAGAAAAGAAGCTGAATAGCCAGAGGAATGTTGAAAAAGAAAAGCAAAGCTGGTTGCATCACAATTCTGGATTTCAAGCTCTATTACAAAGCTGTCATCATCAAGACATATGGTACTGGCACAAAAACAGACACATAGATCAATGGAACAGAATAGAGAGCCCAGAAATGAACCCTCAACTCTATGGTCAACTCATCTTTGACAAAACAGGAAAGAATGTCCAGTGGAAAAAAAGACAGTCTCTTCAACAAATGGTGTTGGGAAAATTGGACAGCCACATGCAGAAGAATGAAACTGGACCATTTCCTTACACCACACACAAAAATAGACTCCAAATGGTTGAAAGACCTAAATGTGAGACAGAAGTCCATCAAAATCCTAGAGGAGAACACAGGCAGCACCCTCTTCGGCCTCAGCTGCAGCAACTTCTTCCTAGAAACATCACCAAAGGCAAGGGAAGCAAGGGTAAAAATGAACTATTGGGACTTCATCAGGATAAAAAGCTTTTTTGCACAGCAAAAGAAACAGTCAACAAAACCAAAAGACAACCGACACGAATGGGAGAGGATATTTGCAAATGACAGATCAGATAAAGGGCTAGTATCCAAAATCTATAAAGAACTTCTTAAACTCAACACCCAAAGAACAAATGATCCAATCAAGAAATGGGCATAAGACATGAACAGACATTTTTCCAAAGAAGACATCCAAATGGCCAACAGACACATGAAAAAGTACTCAACATTGCTCGACATCAGGGAAATCCAAATCAAAACCTCAGTGAGATATCACCTCACACCAGTCAGAATGGCTAAAATTAACAAATCAGGAAACGACAGATGTTGGCAGGGATGCGGAGAAAGGGGAACCCTCCTACACTCTTAGTGGGAATGCAAGCTGGTGCAGCCACTCTGGAAAACAGTATGGAGGTTCCTCAGAAAGTTGAAAATATAGCTACCATATGACCCAGCAACTGCACTACTGGGTATTTACCCCAAAGACACAAATGTAGGGATCCGAAGGGGTTCATGCATCCCGATGTTTATAGCAGCAATGTCCACAATAGCTAAACTGTGGAAAGAGCCAAGATGTCCATCGACAGATGAATGGATAAAGAAGAAGTGGTATATATATACAATGGAATATTATGCAGCCATCAGAAGGAATGAAATCTTTCCATTTGCAATGACGTGGATGGAACTGGAGGGTATTATGCTGAGTGAAATAAGTCAATCAGAGAAAGACATGTATCATATGTTCTCACTGATATGAGGAATTCTTAATCTCAGGAAACAAACTGAGGGTTGCTGGAGTGGTGGGGGATGGGACGGATGGGGTGGCTGAGTGATAGATATTGGGGAGAGTATGTGCTATGGTGAACGCTGTAAATTTTGTAAGACTGTTGAATCACAGACCTGTACCTCTGAAATAAATAGTACATTATATGTAAAAAAAAAAAAAAAGAAGAAGAAGAAGAAGATAGCAGGAAGGGAAAAATGAAGGGGGGTAATCGGAGGGGGAGATGAACCATGAGAGACTATGGACTCTGAGAAAGAAACTGAAAGCTCTAGGGAGGGGGGTGGGGGGATGGGTTACCCTGGTGATGGGTATTAAAGAGAGCACATACTGAATGGAGTACTGGGTGCTATATGCAAACAATGATTCATGAAGCATTACCTCAAAAACTAATGATGTAATGTATGGTGATTAACATAACATAATAATATTTTTTTAAATGCTAAAAAATATGAAAACACTAATTCAAAGGGAAATATGCATTCCTATGTTTATAGCAGCCTTATTTACAATAGCCAAATTATGGAAGCAGCCCAAGTGTTCATCAATAGATGAATGGATAAAGAAGTAGTGATATATATACATACATTGGAATATTATTCACCATAGAAAAGAATGAAATCTTACCATTGCAATAACGCGGAAGGATTTAGAGAGTATGATGCTAAGTTAAATAAGTCAGTCAGAGAAAGAAAAGTACCATATGATTTCACTCACATCTAGATTTTAAGAAGCAAATGAATAAAGGGAAAAAAGACAAACAAAAAACAGACTTTTGAGGAGAAAGAGGTACGATGGTGGAGGAGTAGAGTGATCCTAAGCTTGCCTCCTCCATCGAACACAGCTAGATAAATATCAAATAATTCTTAACACCCAAGAAATCAATCCCAAGTCTTAGAGAACAAAGCTGCATGTCTACAAACCAGAAAAAAATCTGTTGACAGTAGAAACTGCAGACAATTGATTTATGGGAGAAAGGAGCCATGGGTACTGCCCAGGGGAGGGAGCCCTGATCACAGAAGGAGTAAAAGAGGAGGAGGAGGAGAGAGAGAGAGAGAGAGAAAGCAAAAAAAAAAAAAAAATGAGTGAAAACACATGCAGGGGGGCTGCACAAGAGAAGTATTCCCTTGAAGCCATTGATGGGAAAAAAGGAAATGGTTACAACACCAAGTTGTTTTGTTTTTTTTTTTTAATAAACAGCAGAGCACAGAGTCTAAAGTTTTGGAGGTCTGCAACATCACCAGTGTGGTACCTGGGGAGATGAGTGGTGCTCGTATGGGAGAGGAGAGCATAGCCCCAGCAGCAGGTAGCCTGGGTCAGACTGGGAGAAGTGGTTTCCCTGCTTGGAGTGCATTTGGGAGAGGTGATACAACCTCCCTGTGGGCAAAGGACTCTGCAGGCTCCATTGAGCAGCCCTGCTCACAATTATAGGAAAAAAGACATGGCTGAGAGCAGTAATCCCTGGTGCCAGCTGTATGTTGTGATTTACCATAAACTCCAAACCATTGTGTGGTCATGCAACTGTCTTCTGGGACAAGCCAGCACTGGACACAGAGCAGCAAGACCTTCCCTCAGAGGATCAATGCATGTCCCTTCTGCGGGGGCCTCTGAAGTGTGGGATTTTGAAACACAGCCATGCCTGAGATAAAACATAGGAGTGCTGCGCTGTTTGGCAGGCAAACAGCTTGGACACAGACAGGGTGAGGGTGGGAATCTGATAGAAAACAGGGTCACAGGAGGGGTCATTGTTTGCATGTCCATGAGGGCTTCCTGAAGAAGGGTGACATGCATTTCCCACTTCAGAGATGAGAGAACAGGGCAAAGCCATTTTCTCCCCATGCCTACTAGTTTGATCAACCTCAGTGAACTAAATAGCACCACCAAGTGGAGACCAGGGCTGCTACACCAAGCCCCAACCCCCTGTGCCCTATAAAGGAATCTCCACTAGGGCAAGTCCACATGAGAATCAGAGTAGCAGTCCCCTTCCCCCAGAAGATCAACACAGACCTCTCACCTGCACCAAGTCTACTGCATGTGGCAGTCATAGAGTGCTGCAAAGTTTCAGCTCTAGGTGAAACAGGATCCAGCTTCCTTTGGCTGTTTTGTTTGTTTTTGTTTTTGTTTTTGTTTTTATTTTGTTTATACAAAAAGAGCAACTTTTTATTTTTTAATCTTATTTTATATATTTTAATTTTAATTTTTTTCTTTGTCTTTTCTTTCTTTCCATCTTTTTTCTATTAAGCTTCTCATAACAAGCAGACCAAAACACACCTAGGATCTAGCTTTCACTATTTCACTTTTCTTTTTAATTTTTATGTTATTTTATTTGCCTTCTTTTCCCTCCAAAATGACAAGATGGAGGAATTCACCCCCCAAAAAAGAACAGGAAGACATGATGTCCAGAGATTTAATCAATACATATATAAAATGTCTGAACTAGAATTTAAAAGAACAATTTTAAGGATACTAGCTGGGCTTGAAAAAAGCATAGATGACACTAGAGAATCCCTTCCTACAGAGATAGAAGAACTAAAATCAAGTCAGGCCAAAATTAAAAAATGCTAAAACTGAGATGCAAACCCAAATGGATGCCATAAAAACAAGGACAGATGAATCAGAAGAATGAATCAATAATCCTGAAGATAAAATTATGGAAAATAATGAAACTGAAAAGAAGAGGGAAACAAAGGTAATGGATCACAAAGGTAGACTTAGGGAACTCAGTGACTTATAAAAATGGAATAATATTCATAATATAGGATTCTCAGAAGATAAAGAGAGAAAAGGGAGCAGAAGGTTTATTTAAGCAAATTATATCTGAAAATTTCCCTAATCTGGGGAAGGACAAAGACATCAAAATCCAAGAAGCACAGAGAACTCACATTAAATTCAACAAAAGCCAGCCATCATCAAGGTATATCATAGTCAAATTCACAAAATATACAGACAAGGAAAGAATCCTGAAAGCAGCTCAGGACAAGAAGTCCTTAACCTACAAGAGTAGGCACATAAGGCTGGCAGCAGACCTGTCCACAGAGATCTGGCAGGCCAGAAACGACTGGAATGATATATTCAATGTGCTAAGTGGGAAAATATACAGCCAAGAATACTTTATGCAGCAAGACTGTTATTCGGAATAGAAGGAGAGATAAAGAGTTTCCCAGACAAACAAAAACTAAAGGAGTTTGTAACCACTAAACCACTCCTGCAAGAAATATTAAGGGGGACTCTTTGGGGAAAAAAAGACCAAAAGCAACAAAGACCAGAAAGGACCCGAGAACATCACCAGAAATTCCAACTCTACAGGTAACACAATGACACTAAATTCATGTCTTTCAATAATCACTTTGAAAGTAAATGGACTAAATGCTCCAATCAAAGGTATCACAATGGATAAAAAAACAAGACCCATCTATATGCTGCCTACAAGAGACTCATTTTATACCTAAAGACACCTACAGATTGAAAGTGAAGGGATAGAGAACCATCTATCATGCTAACGGACATCAAAAGAAAGCTAGAGTAACCATACTTATATCAGACAATCTAGATTTTTTTTAAAAGACTATAGAAGAGATTAAGAAGGGCATTATATCATAATTAAGGGGTCTATCCATCAAGATCTAACAATTGTAAATATTTATGTCCTCAACTTGGGAGCACCGAAATATATAAATCAATTTATAACAAACATAAAGAAACTCATGGATAATAATACAATAATAGTAGGGGACTTTAACATACCAGGGGACTTTTACAGCATTGGATAGATTATTTAAGCAGAAAATCAACAAGAAAACAAGGGCTTTGAATGACACACTGGACCAGATGGACTTCACAGATATATTCAGAGCATTTCATCCTAAAACAGCAGAATACATATTCCTTTCAAGTGCACATGGAACATTATCTAGAAGAGATCACATACTGGAGCACAAATCAGCCCTCAACAAGTACAAAAAGATGAAGATCATAATACCATGCATCTTGTCCAACCACAATGCTATGAAACTTGAAGTCAACCAAAAGAAAAAATTTGGAAAGACCACAAATACATGGACCTTAAAGAACATCTTACTAAAGAATAAATGGGTCAACCAGGAAACTAAAGAAGAAATAAAAAAGTACATGGAAGCAAATGAAAACATGACAGTCCAAAACTTTTGGAATGCACCAAAGGAGGTCCTAAGAGGGAAGTATATTGCACTAGAGGTCTACCTCAAGAAACAAGAAAAGTCTCAAATACATAACCTAACTTTACACCTAAAGGAGCTAGAAAAGGAACAGCAAATAAAGCCTAAAGCCAGCAGAAGAAGGGAAATAATAAAAATTAGAGAAGAAATAAATGATATAGAAACAACAACAACAACAACAACAACAAAAAACCCAGTAGAACAGATCAACGAAATAAGAGTTTGTTCTTCAAAAGAATTAATAAAATTGATAAACCCCTAGCCAGACTTAACAAAAAGAGAAAGGACCCAAATAGATAAAATCATGAATGAAAGGAGGAAGATCACAACCAACACCACAGAAATACAAACAATAAGAGAATATTATGAAAACTATATGCCAACAAACTGGGCAATCCTGATGAAAAGGGAAAATCCTTAGAAACTTACAAACTACAAAACTGAAACAGGAATAAACAGAAAATTTGAACCAACCCATAACCAGCAAAGAAACTGAATCAATAATCAAAAATCTCCCAACAAACAAAAGTCCTGGGCCAGAGAGCTTCCCAGGGGAATTCTACCAGACATTTAAAGAAGACTGAATACTTAATCCTTGCAAACTGTTCCAAAAAACAGAAATGGAAGGAAAACTTCCAAACTCATTCTATGAAGCCAGAATTACCTTGATTTCAAAACCAGACAAAGACCTCTAAAAAGGAGAATTACAGGCCAATATCCTTGATGAATATGGATGCAAACATTGTCAATATATTACTAGAAAATCAAATTCAACAGTGCATTTAAAGAATTATTCACCACAGTCAAGTGGGATTTATTCCTGGGCTGTATGTATGGATCAATATTCATAAATCAATCAATGTGATATACTACAGTAATAAAAGAAAGGATAAGAACCATAAGATCCTCTCAATAGATGCAAAAAAAAAAAGCATTTGACAAAATACAGCATCCATTCTTGATAAAAACCCTCAACAAAGTAGGGATAGATGGAACATACCTCAACAGCATAAAAGCCATATATGAAAGACCCACAGCTAATACCATCCTCAATGGGGACAAACTGAGGCCTTTCCCCTACAGTCAGGAATAAGATAAGGATGTCTACTTTCACCATTACCATTTAACATAATACTGGAAGTCTTAACCTCAGCAATCAGACAACTAAAAGAAATAAAAGGCATCCAAATCAGCAAGGAAGAAGTCAAATTTTGACTATTTGCAGATTTTTTTGTAGAAAACCTAAAACACCCCACCAAAAACTCGCTAGAACTAATACATGAATTCAGCAAAGTTGCAGTATATAAAATCAGTGCGCAGAAATCTGTTGCTTTTCTGTACACCAATAACGAAGCAGCAGAAAAAGGAATCAAGGAATGGATCCCATTTGCAACTGCACCAAAAAACAATAAGATACCAAGAATAAACCTAACCAAGGTGGTAAAAGATCTGTATACTGAAAACTATAAAACACTTATGAAAGAAATTGAAGAGGACACAAAGAAATGGAAAAATCATTCCATGCTCATGGATTGGAAGAGCAAACATTGTTAAAATGTCTATACTACCCAAAGCAATCTTCCCACTTAATGCAATCCCTATCAAAACATCACCAGCATTTTTCACAGAGCTGGAACAAATAATCCTAAAATTTGTATGGAACCACAAAAGACCCTGAATAGCCAAAACAATCTTGAAAAAGAAAAACAAAACTGGATTTCAAGCTATATTACAAAGCTGTAGTCATCAAGACAGTATGATACTGGCACAAAAACAGACACATATATCAATGGAACAGAATAAAGAACCCAGGAATGGACCCTCAACTCTATGGTCAACTAATCTTTGACAAACTAGGAAAGAATGTCCAATGGAAAAAAGACAGTCTCTTCAACAAATGGTGTTGGGAAAACTTCACACCCACATGCAGAAGAATGAAACTGGGTCACTTTCTTACACCATACACAAAAATAATCTCAAAGTGGATTAAAGACCTAAACATGAGACAGGAAATCATCAAAATCCTAGAGGAGAACACAGGCAGCAACCTCTTTGACCTCAGCTGTAGGAACTTCTTGCTAGACACAATGCTGGAAGCAAGAGAAACAAAAGCAAAAATGAACTATTGGGACTTCATCAAGATAGAAAACTTTTGCACACTGAAGGAAACAATCAACAAAACTAAAAGGCAACCTACAGAATGGGAGACGATATCTGATAAAGGGTTAGCATCCAAAATCTATAAAGAATTTATCAAACTCAACATCCCAAAAATAAATAATCTAGTTAAGAGACGGGCAGAAGACAAGAATAGACATTTTTCTTTTTTTTAAGATTTTATTTATTTATTTGACAGAGACAGAGATAGCGAGAGCAGGAACACAAGCAGAGGGAGTGGGAGAGAGAGAAGCAGGCTTCCCGCTGAGGAGGGAGCCCGATGTGGGGCTTGACCCCAGAACCCTATGATCATGACCTGAGCTGAAGGCAGGTGCTTAATGACTGAGCCACCCAGGCGCCCAGACATTTTTCAAAAGAAGACATCCAAATGGCTAAAAGATACTCAACATCAATCATCAGGGAAATACACTTCAAAACCATGATGACATACCACCTTACACCTGTCAGAATGGCTAAAAATAACAACACAAGAAACAACAGGTGTTGGAGAGGATGTGGAGAAAGGGGAACACTCTTACATTGTTAGTGGGAATGCAAACTGATGTAGCCACTCTGGAAAACGGTATGGAGGTTCCTCAAAAAGTTAAAAATAGAACTACCCTACAATCCAGCAATTGCACTACAGGTATTTACCCAAAGTATACAAAAATACAGATTCAAAGGGGTAGGTATAAACCCTGATGTTTGTAGCAGAATTATCAATAGCCAAACTATGGAGAGAGCCCAAATGTCTATCGACTGATGAATGGATAAAGATGTGGTATGTATATGTGTGTGTGTGTGTGTGTGTGTATTGCAATGGCATGGATGGAGCTAGAGTTTATTATGCTAAGTGAAATCAGTCAGAGAAAGACAACAGCCATATGATCTCACTCACATGTGGAATTTAAGAAAGAAAGCAGATGAACATATGGGAAGGGGGGAAGGAGAAAGGGAAACAAATCATAATAGACTCAATAATAGAGAACAAACTGAGCGTTGATGTAGGGAGGTGGTGGGGGGATGGGCTAGATGGGTGATGGGTATTAGAGTGGGCACTTGTGATGAACACTGGGTGTTGTATATAAATGATGAATCACTGACTTCTACCTCTGAAAAATAAATATAAATAACAAAATAAAAGAGATGTCTAACATTAAAAAAAATCCAAACATAGACTCTTAACTATAGAGAATAAACCAATGGTTACCAGAGGGGAGGTGGGTGGGGTGGATGGGTGAAACAGGTGAAGTGGATTAAAAGTACATTTATCTTGAGGAGCACTGAGTAATGTATATAATTGCTGAATCATATCATTGTACACCTGAAACTAATACAACACTCTATCTTAACTACACTGAAATTAAAATCAAAAATAACAAAATAAATGAAATAAAAATAAAAACTCCCAAAGTGAGCCTATCATACAATACATACTGAGAACTATTGCTTTATATAGCACCTTAAATTTTACATTCTGCTCTTACATTTATTTCTCTACATATCCTATCTTTGCTGTTACTCTACTATTGTATTTTTGAAATTCTTAAGTTAGATATCTAACATTACTTTTCAGTTTTTATAATTTCTAATATAAGCATTTCAGACCATATTTTTTTAAGTACCACTTTATCTGTAATTCCCCATTCGACATTGATGTGCATTTTTTTATTATTAATTTACAGATGAATTCTAATTCTGTTTTGTTCTTTTACCCATGAGTTAAATAGTAATATGCTTTCAAATTTCCAAATATATGGGAGTTGGTTACATTTTTGTTACTTCTTACTTAAATACATTTTGGTTAGAGAATATAATCTGTATGATACTAATTCCTATAAATTTTTTATTTTTTTATTTTTTTAAATTTTTTATTGTTATGTATATCCCCATACATTACATCATTAGTTTTAGATGTAGTGTTCCATGATTCATTGTTTGTGCATAACACCCAGTGCTCCATGCAGAATGTGCCCTCCTCAATACCCATCACCAGGCTAACCCATCCTCCCACCCACCTCCCCTCTAGAACCCTCAGTTTGTTTTTCAGAGTCCATCGTCTCTCATAGTTCGTCTACCCCTCCGATTTCCCCCCCTTCATTCTTCCCCTCCTGCTATCTTCTTCTTCTTTTTTTTTTCTTAACATATATTGCATTATTTGTTTCAGAGGTACAGATCTGAGATTCAACAGTCTTGCACAATTCACAGCGCTTACCAGAGCACATACCCTCCCCAGTGTCTATCACCCAGTCACCCCATCCCTCCCACCCCACGCCCCACTCCAGCAACCCTCAGTTTGTTTCCTGAGATTAAGAATTCCTCATATCAGTGAGGTCATATGATACATGTCTTTCTCTGTTTGACTTATTTCGCTCAGCATAATACCCTCCAGTTCCATCCACGTCGTTGCAAATGGCAAGATCTCATTCCTATAAATTTTTTAAAATTTGTTTCAAAGCATAGGACATGGTGGGTTTGTTGTGTGCTTGAAAAAAATATTCTCTAATATTTGAGAAGAGTATTCTAATTGTATACATCTACTAGATCAAGCTTATTAATTTTGTTATTCAAGTCTTCTCTATCCTTACTAAGTTTTATATGCTTGATCTATCAATTGGAGGGGTATATAAAATACTCTTGCTAATGGAGTGGTCAATTTCTCCTACTTCTGTAAGATTTACTTTATCTTCCCTATCAGCTCCCTTTTGAGTTGCTTTTCACTTAGGTGATCCAGAAGGTGACCTCTAAAGCATGGGATCCAAGACAGTCACGCCTGGGATCCACATTTGGAATGTCTCTTTGCCTAGTAACTGTGTCTTTTGAAATTTACATATGCAGGTGGGATGTCAAAGCCTCTGTTGGAAGGGGATCATGAAAGTGAGTAATCAAGGTATTTTAGCAGTTCCTCACAAACCACAGAAAGAACTACCTATTCACCTACATCCCTGGCTATGATCCAATTCAGGACCCAAATTCAACGTAAACTGCACAGTATTTAGCCAGTGTTGTTTCAAATAACGAAGTTCTTTTTTCAGATGCTACAAACAATCCAAGAAATAAAAAAAGAAAAAAACTAAACCAAGAAAACCAAGGTGTCACTGATGTAGAAATCTAAAAATACATCTAGACCAAAATAACAAGAGATTGGTGATTTCCATAAAATAAAGATAGAATGCCTTATGCACATGTATGTCAAGACATCAGCTCAAACATCACGCACCTCAGTTCTGAAGATAGATTTAACTACTGGCAACCTCAAATTAATTCCAAGCTGCTCATCCCAAAGACAGACATTCAGTTTTAAAGGGTAAGTTCTAAAACTCATGGAGGTACTAAGGAGATGGAGATGGAACTCTGGCTGCTGTTGATGCTGGTGTATATTCAATTGACCCATACACCCTCACCTCCTTTCTCAAACTTTGACTTTCCTTTCCCCTCTACATACATCTCCCAGGCTCCATGTGTCATTTATTCCTCCTTTAAGACAGCTTCTGGTGTTCATTATTTCCAGTAGATCTAACCTTGATAGATATATATAGAGAGAGATATCTATATGGAGATATAGATATATATGGTATAATATGTGTACATGTAAACATTTATACATATAATATATAATAATATAACATTATTAATACAATAAATAATATGATATAGATTATATATTTTATTTATAAATGTTATACATAAATATTGTGGTATATGGGAGTGGCAGAGAAAGCCATATGTCCCATCCTCAATTCCTCCCTGACACCAAGTTTAAAGGCAAGAAATTTAACATTAACTACTTTTCCTTGGGGGAGGAGGAATAAACATCATTCTGCCACCTCCCAGAGTAAACTTCATTCTGACACTTTTATTAGAATTGGCTTCTTGACTCCACCTGACAAAAAGAACCCACTAAGTCATTCAGCACCTCACAAAATACATGGGATGGCAGCAACTTTCCTTTTACCTTTTTCAGAAGAAGAAAGAAAAAAAAACCTTGACAATTAACTATGAAGAACTAAGGCTGGACTGTCCTATATTTGAAACTTGAACTGGTCTCCTTTGGGGGGGAAAGAGTAGAATGAGGCAGCCAGAGAGTAAATGGTGCTGCTGCAGGGAAGGGAACAGCCCACACAGCCTTGAGAGACCTCACTAATAGAGCTCATAAGCTAATATGTGTCATCCTTGGGCAAGAAGTTTAATCAAAGGGGACCAGTTCCTCCTAATGTCCCAGGTTCCATAAATCATCATATGTACTAATTAGAATCATCTCTCAGTAGACTCCACAGATTACTCTGACTCAGGAATACAGAAGGGAAACCAAAAATAATGAGACTGCAGCTATTCAAGTCACCTCTGCCTCTCATTTCTATAAATTTCCATTTTTCACTAAACCAGTATTTACTGAGTAACTACTACATGCAGACATTGTGTTTAGCACAGCAGTGAATGAGTCCTGCTCTGAGAATTTACTAAGACATGAGCTCTATTGTCAAGGAGTTTACTAAGGGACAGATAAAAGGCCCTGAGAATTCAGAAAATAGAGATGAGAGGATCTATATTTTGGGTTTTTTTAAAGATTTATTTATTTGAGAGAGAGAAAGAATGCATGTGAAAGAGAGAGTGGGGGGTGGGGAGGGACAGAGGGAGAAGGAGAGAGAGAAATTTAAACAGGCTCCATGCCCAGTGCTGAGCCCCACAATCCTGAGATTACAACCTGAGCCAAAACTAAGAGTCAGACACAACTTACTGTGCCACCCAGGTACCCTAGATCTGTTTTAAAAGGGAAAAAAAGGAGCTATGATAGTTTACATAGTAACAACTTCCCTGCTAGAATTACCAGGTAAAACACAGGGTGCCTTGTCAAATTTGAATTTCACATAAACAACAAACAACTTGTTTTTAATAGAAATATGCCACAATTATTAGGAAAATGTATACTGAAAAATTATTCAGAGGAGCATGGAAGATAGAGGAGGAGTAGGGGACCTTATTTCAACTGGTCCCATGATTTTAGCTGGATATCTACCAAACCATTCTGAACACCCATGAAATCAGCCTGAGATGTAAAGAATATATATCTGGATCTCTACAAACAGAGTATCTCTGGCAGTCTTGAGGTATGATGAGTGGAGCCATGATTCTGCACGCAGATATCAGAAGATAAACAGAAGGGGGAGGGAGCCACCATAAGCTGATGCCAGGAAGATGATATAACACTGGAGTGCAAAAGCATCCCGCACTGGGGACTGGGCATGGACTCCCAGACCAGTAGCGGCAGGGAAAGGAATTTAGTCCATCGCCCAGACAGGATCCAGGAGCTATGGGTGCATGGTCACAAATCGGGGGCAGCTTGTTGTTTTAGAAGCACAAAGGGCAGAGACTTGCATGGCCCTGGGATCGACTTCTGGGAGAGTTGCTGTGGGGCACACAACCAGGGAGGCTGTGGTTTTTAGCACCACAGACAGAAATGGAGACTGTTTGTCCTGGAGAGCAAAGTGAAGAGCAGACTGTGATTTCTCTGTTCTGAAACAGAGTTTTGGATGTGGTAACTTCTGCTCTGACTCTCGGAAGAGATGCAGAAAGCTGCAAGGGAAAGCCACCAGAGAACAAAAGCCCAAAAAATTGGTTTTCACTGAGCCAACCCCCCCGACAGGTGGCAGGACAACTCTACCAAGCAGGGTTGCCTGAGTAAGAGTGTGGCAGGCCCCACCCCCAAAGACAGGCTGGAAGAACAAGAGGACGACAAACCTAGGGTCCCTATAAAACAGGTGCATCTTGCTTGGGTCGTGGTTAATACTTTGGACTCTCTACATTCCCTTGACCACCCCTCAACAGAATGACTAAGAGGAGGAACCCCCAACAAAGAAAAGAATCAAAGACTATGGACTCTGCCACAGACCTAAAGGATATGGATATAAGCAAGATGTCAGAGATAGACTTCTGAGTAGCAATTAGTAAGTCAATATCTAGTCTTGAGCAAAACATTAGCAACAATATAGAATCTCTAAGGGCAGAAATGATATCTAATCAGGCCAAACTTAAAAACACTATGACTGAGAGGCAGTCTAAACTGGATACCCTAACAGCCAGGGTAAATGAGGCAGAAGAAAGAATTAGTGAGCTAGAAGATAAGATAGAAAAGAAGGTAACCTAGGAGGCCTGGGAAAAACAGTTTAAGCCCAAGAGATCAGACAGAGAGATTAATGACACCATGAAATGTTCCAATGTCAGAATTATTGGGATCCCAGAGGGGGTGGAGAGAGAGAAAGGACTAGAAGATATATTTGAGCAAATCATAGCTGAGAACTTCCCTAATCTGGGGAAAGAAACAAGCATTCGTGTCCAAGAGGCAGAAAGGACTACTCCAAGATCAATGAGAACAGATCAACGCCCCAACATATAATAGTACAACTTGCAAATATTAGAACCAAAGAAGAAATCCTGAAAGCAGCTAGGGGGGAAAGATTTCTTAGGCACAGAGGAAGGAACATCAGAAATAACGTCAGACCTGTCCACAGAGACCTGGGAAGCCAGAAAGGGCCGGCAAGACATATTTAGGGTACTAAATGGGAAGAAAATGCAGCCAAGGATACTTTATCCAACAAGGCTATCATTCAGAATGGATAGAGAGACAAGGAGTTTCCAGGACGAGCAGAAAATGAAAGAATATGTGATCACCAAGGCAGCCCTGCAAGAAATATTAAGGGGGGTTCTATAAAAGAAGAAAGACCCCAAGAGTAATATAGACCACAAATTTAGAGACAATCTATAGAAACAACAACTTCACAGGCAACACAGTGGCAATAAAATCATATCTTTCAATAATCACTCTCAACATGAATGGCCTAAATGCTTCCAAGAAATGGCACAGTGTTGCAGATTGGATAAAAATTTAGGACCCATCCATATGCTGTCTACAAGAGACTCATTTTGAACCTAAAGACACCTCCAAACTGAAAGTGAGGGGATGGAGATCCATCTTCCATGCCAACAGACCTCAAAGGAAAGCTGGGGTAGCAATTCTCATATCAGACAAATTAGATTTTAAGCAAAAGACTGTAGTAAAAGATACAGAAAGACACTATATCATTCTTACAGGGTCTATCCAACAAGATCTAACAATGGTAAATATCTATGCCCCCAACATGAGAGCAGCCAACTACATAAGCCAACTGTTAACCAAAATAAACATATTGATAATAATACATTAATAGTAGGAGACCTCAACACTCCACTCTCACCAATAGACAGATCATCTAAGAAGAAGATCAACAAAGAAGTAAGTATTTTGAATGACACACTGCATCAGATGAACTTCGTAGATACGTATAGAACATTCCACCCTAAAACAACAGAATAATCATTCTTGAATGTACATGGAACTTTCTCCAGAATAGATCACATACTGGGTCACAAATCAGGCCTCACCCAATACCAAAGGACTGAGAATATTCCCTGCATATTTTCAGACCACAATGCTTTGAAACTGGAACTCAATCACAAGGAAAAAATTTGGAAGGAATTCAAACACTTAAAAGCTAAAGACCATCCTGATAAAGAATGTTTGGGTCAACCAGGAAATTAAAGAAGAAATTAAACAATTCATGGAAACCAATGAGAATGAAAACACATCAGTCCAAAACCTATGGGATAGTGCAAAGGCAGTCCTAAGGTGGAAATACATAGCCATCCAAGACTCACTCAAAAAAGCAGAAAAATCCTGAATGTACAAGCTAACCTTACACCTAAAGGAACTGGAGAAAGAACAGCAAATAAAGCCTAAATGGAGCAGGAGAAGAGAAATAATAAAGTTTAGAGCAGAGATCAATGAAATAGAAACCAGAAAAACAGTAGAGTGGATCAACAAAACTAGAAGCTGGTCCTTTGAAAGAATTAATAAGATCCATAAACCACTGGCCAGACTTATCCAAAATAAAAGAGGAAGGACCCCAATTAATAAAATTATGAATGAAAGGGGAGAGATCACGACTAACACCAAGGAAATAGAAACAATTATTAGAAATTATTATCAGCAACTGTATGAAAATAAATTAAGCAACCTGGAAGAAATGAATGACTTCCTGGAAACCTATAAATTATAAAGACTGAAACAGGAAGAAATTGACAATCTGAATAGACCAATAACCAGTAATGAAATTGAAGCAGTGATCACAAATCTCCAAAAAAAACAAGACTCCAGGGCCTGATGGATTCCCAGGGGAATTCTAGCAAACATTTAAAGAAGAAATAATACCTATTCTACTGAAGCTGTTTCAAAAAATAGAAACAGAAGGAAAACTTCCAAACTCGTTCTATGAGGCCAGCATTACCCTGATCCTAAAACCAGGCAAAGATCCCATCAAAAAGGAGAATTACAGACTAATATCCCTGATGAATATGGATGCCAAAATTTTCAACAAGATCCTAGCCAATAGGATCCAACAGTACATTAAAAGGATTATCCATCACGACCAGTTGGGATTTGTTCTTGGGATGCAAGTGTGGTTCAACATTCACAAATCAATCATTGTGATAGAACACATTAATAAAAGAAAAAACAAGAACCATATGATCCTCTTAATTGATGCAGAAAAAGCATATGACAAAATACAGCATTTTTCCTTGAATAAAACTCTTCAGAGTATAGGGATGGAAGGAATATTCTTCAATTTTATAAAAACCATTCATGAAAAGCCCACAGCTAATATCATTCTCAAAGGGGAAAAGCTGAGAGATTTTCCCTTAAGTCAGGAATATGACAAGGATGACCACTCACCACTACTGTTCAACATAGTGCTAGAAGTCCTAGCCTCAGCAATCAGACAACAAAAAGAAATAAAAGGTATTCAAATTGGCAAAGAAGAAGTCAAACTCTCTTTGCAGATGACATAATACTTTATGTGGAAAATCCAAAAGACTCCACCCCCAAAATTACTAGAACTTATACAGCAATTCAGTAATGTTGCAGGATACAAAATCAATGCATAGAAATCAGTTGCTTTCCTATACACTAACAATGTAACTGTAGAAAGAGATATTAGGGAATCAATTCCATTTATAATAGCACCAAAAACCATAAGACACCTAGGAATAAACCTAACCAAAGAGGTAAAACATCCATACTCTAGAAACTACAGAACACTTATGAAGTAAATTGAAGAGGACACAAAAAGATGGAAAAATATTCCATGCTCATGGATTGGAAGAATAAACATTGTTAAAATGTCTATGCTGCCCAGAGCAATCTATACTTTCAACGCCACCTTGATCAAAATTCCAATGGCATTTTTCAAAGAGCTGGAACAAAGAATCCTAAAATTTGTATGGAACCAGAAAAGACCCTGAATCACCAGGGGAATGTTGAAAAAGAAAACCAAACCTGGGAGCATCATGTTGCCTGATTTCAAGCTATAGTACAGGGGCGCCTGGGTGGCTCAGTTGGTTAAGTGACTGCCTTCGGCTCAGGTCATGATCCTGGAGTCCCTGGATCGAGTCCCGCATCGGGCTCCCTGCTTGGCAGGGAGCCTGCTTCTCCCTCTGACCCTCCCCCCTCTCATGTGCTCTCTCTCTCATTCTCTCTGTCTCAAATAAATAAATAAAATCTTCAAGCTATAGTACAAAGCTGTGATCACCAAGACAGCATGGTACTGGCACAAAAACAGACACATAGATCAATGGAACAGAATAGAGAGCCCAATATGGACCCTCAACTCTGTGGTCAACTAATCTTCGACAAAGCAAGAAAAAATATCCAATGTAAAAAAGACAGTCTCTTCAATTAATGGTGCTGGGAAAATTGGACAGCTATATACAGAAGAATGAAACTCGACTATTCTCTTACACCATACACAAAGATAAATTCAAAATGGATGAAAGACCTAAATGTAAGAGAGGAATCCATCAAAATCCTGGAGCAAAACATAGGAGATAAACTCTAAATGGATGAAAGACCTCAATGTGAGACAGGAATCCATCAAAATCCTAGAGGAGAACATAGGCAGTAACCTCTTCAACATCAGCCACAGTAACTGCTTTCAATATATGTCTCCAAAGGCAAGGGAAACAAAAGCAAAAATGAACTTCTGGGACTTCATCAAGATAAAAAGCTCTGCACAGCAAAGGAAACAGTCAACAAAACTAAAAGGCAACCCACAGAATGGTAGAAGATATTTGGAAATGACATTACTGATAAAGGGTGGTATCCAAGATCTATAAATAACTTCTCAAACTCAACAACCAAAAAACAAATATTCAAGTCAAAAAATGGGCAGAAGACAGGAACAGTCACTTCTCCAAAGAAGACATACAAATGGTGGTTAACAGACACATGAAAAAATGTTCAACATCACTAGCCAACAGGGAAATTCCAATCAAAACCACATTGAGATACCACCTTACACTAGTTAGAATGGCAAAAATTAACAAGGCAGGAAACAACAAATGTTTGAGGGGTTGTGGACAAGGGGGAATCCTCTTACACTGTTGGTGGGAATGCAAGTTGGTACAGCCACTTTGGAAAACAGTATGGAGGTTCCTCAAAAAGTTAAAAATAGAGCCACCCTATGACCCAGCAATTGCACTACTGGGTATTTACCCCAAAAATACAGATATAGTGAAAACAAGGACCACATGCACCCCAATGTTCATAGCAGCAATGTTCACAATAGCCAAACAGTGGAAGGAGCTGAGATGCCCTTCAACAGATGAGTGGATAAAGAAGATGTGGTACATATAGACAATGGAATATTACTCAGCCATCAGAAAGGATGAATACCCACCATTTGCATCAACATGGATGGAACTGGAGGGGATTGTGCTAAGTGAAATAAGTCAAGCAGAGAAATACAATTATCATATGGTTTCACTCATATGTAGAACATAAGGAATAGCACGGAGGACATTAGGGGAAGGAAGGGAAAACCGAAGAGCAGCAGCAATCAGCGGGGAGACGAACCATGAGAGACTCTAGACTCCGGGAAACTATCTGAGGCTTTCATAGGGGAGGGGTTGGGGGGATGGGGTAGCCAGGTGATGGGTATTAAGTAGGGCCCATGTTTTAATGAGCACTGAGTGTTATACGCAAATAATGAATCATGGAGCACTACATCAAAAACTAATGTAGTACTATATGGTCACTAACATAACAAAATAAAAGAAAAATTATTCATTATCTGAAATGCAAATCTAACTGGGCATCCTGTATTTTTATTTGCTAAAGCTCACAACTTTACTCCCTATTATTTCTCTTTGTGACTATCCCAACACATATTTCTCTGGGATGGAAAGCAGCAAACCAGTATATGGGCCTCATTTTAATTTTGTCAGCACCAATGTTCCTGGCCAGAGTGACCTTTTAAAGCATATATCAAATCACATCATTCACATGCTTAAAACACCCTCTGTAATTCTTCTTTAATTCCTATCATATTAGAATAAAACACAAATTCTTTCCCAAACCCTATAAACCTGTACATGTTTTCTCCTGCCTACCTTTCTGAATTTCACAACAGCCCTAAGAAGACGACATCATTATTAATCCCATTTTACATGTGAAAAAAATGAAGCCTAGAGAAGGAGCACATGCTCCACTAGATATCAAAATTAGCTGTCTTATATAAAAACAATTATGGCATTAGTGCAGAGTATAAAAATAGATTAGAAAAATTAATAATTGTAACATCCAATGTTGGTTAAGGATGCAGTCCAGTGGGCATTTTTATGCACTGTAGTGTGAATTGATCATGTTGTTTTAGAGAGAGATTTGGAAGTGTTCATGACCATTTAAAAATATGTGTCCTCTGACTGAGCATTCATACTCTAGGTATTATCCTAGTTACATGTATGCATACATTCACATATATATGTAAATGTATAAAATAAGATCAAAGAGTATGATCTTTTTCAGTAGTTACCTCTTTTCAAAGATACCCCTAGGGAAGGGAGTGAAAGTGGGGTAGGGGTAGCGGTCAAGAGGGACTTTCACTTTCTATTCTATTCTTTATTAAAGATTTATGGCTAGGATGTATTCATGGTTTTCTTGTACAATTTAAATTAATATTAAAAAAATAAAGGCAACATGTTAGCTATACATACTCCAAAAGTCTTTAATGATTACAGGATTATAAGTAACTTATTTCTTTTTTCTCTTGAAACCTTACCTTGACTGAAAACTGGCTCTAAGAAATCTTGATGGAAACAAGAGGGGAAAACTGTCATGTTAAGACTATAAGCTATTTTCTTTCTCTCACATAGTAAGAACTCAGTCACCTTTGGGGCAAGCTGCTCTTTTGTTTTGGGGAAGGTTCCCTGTGACACAAATTTTAAAAATCTATTTTTTCTTGGAGAAAACTATAGAGTAACCTGAATGTAGACATTTTAGATGCAGAAGTAACTATTTTCCTCCATAATGTAAATTGTCATGTGTGATTGAATTAGGGCTGTATCTACAGACTTTATTGCTTTGAGGGTTGTAGGGTGGTGGTTTTCTATGAATTTAGACTACACTGTGCTTGGGTTGCTGCTTGTAAACTTAAGATGTGGAAGTGTTCAGCAATTTCTTGATGGTTAACTTTAGTTGAGACCTAGAGAACTATAGGAAAAATACACAGATGTGATTTTACCTGCTGCATAACTCTAATTCCTATAAAAAGAGAACCATAACAGGTTTATGTGGCTTAAATTATATGAGATTGGTAGTACTCTATGCATTGTACCTTTTAATTTGAAACCAAATGACCAAAACTTTAGGAAATATATTGATACTAAATAAATCGTCTTCTAATTTCACTATCTTTAGGGTTAAAGAGTAAAGGTACAATTCAACAAGGCCTCAACTAAGAGAGAGTGGGGGTTGCCCTTTCAGAAAAGTTGACATTCTATTAAAAATGACAAGGCTTGGGGAAGAAATGAGAACATGAGAATTGGTCCTCACTTGGAAGTAATGGGAAACTTCTCCTCTTTCTGGACATGGAAGGAACTGGAGCTTAACCTAGAATGCATTGTGTAAACATGCTAATACTATTTGTTGCTTGGGGCAGGGAGTGGCAGTTAGCTAGGTCCTGGCCACACAGAAGCAAGCTAAGAGCTAGTAGAGTGATACCTTTTATGAAACCCTGATTATAGATTTGTCCCTATGGGCCATGAGAGAGCCACATGTACTACTAGTGGTGATGGTGAAGCATCCTCTATGCTGTATTTTCCTTCCATGATCCCCAAACACTCAGTAAAATGTCATGAAAAGTATGTAACACGTGCAGTGCACACTTAGAAGGGTTATACAATTGTTTCAATGCTCTATGACTGCCACCATGAAATTCTTAATTTTTGAACAAAGAGCTCATAATTTCTTTTGGCACTAAGCCCCCAAAATTAATTATATAGCCAGTCCTGCTCAAAATTTCAGCCTTTTATCAGCTGTGAGGCACATGGGATATCTTGCAAGGTCTTTACTCCATGGTTGAAGTAGTGGTAGGAACAGTGGACATGAGTAGAACATAACCATATAGAGCAAAGCCACCAATCCCGAGGACCTTTGGTAGCAGGGGCAGAGCACTTGACAAGGACGACTCTAGAGCACCCTTGAATATTCTCATAAAGTAGGGGCACTTGCAAGAAGAACTGGGCAGATTGAAATCTCAAAGTCTCCATAATTTAATTAAACAAACAAAAATGTGACTTCACTAAAAGTCCATTGTCTAGAATTATTGGTATATCCCTTTGGTTTGTTTGCATTTTTTACTTTTTAACAGGCTTATATTAATCATGTAAAAAGTAGAGGTGTAGTACCATCAATCCTAAGAGTTATGAGAAATATTAATGTATATTTAGTCTAGCAGTTCCTATTCTATGTGCTAAAGACACCTGAGGTAAGGTGCTATCATAGGAATCTATGTACACTAGGATAATTTGTAGTCAGAATAAATAACATGCCTTACTGTCCTCTCACCTGAAATGCCTTTTACCCCTTCTCTCCTTGCCTGGATAACTCCTACTGATGTTCTGGGCCTTAGCTTAGACATGACCTCCACAGGAAAGCCTTCTTTGATGATCTCAGGCTGCATTAAGTGTTCCTTCTTTAAGCTGCCAGAGCACCACACTATCTATCACCCTACAACTGTCTACTTACTTTGTCTCCCCTAATGGACCAGGAGTCTTTGAAAATAGAGACCTTGGCTCTTTCATCTTTGTTTCCCTACCACTCAGCAAGAAGGCTCCTGCCACATACTAGTCAATTGTGAATAAATAACTAAATGAATTAACAAAGTACTACATTTTTTCAAACTGTATATGATGCTGTAATTATTAAAGAAAATTTTCACATTATAGTCTAACTGTTGTTAAGTATTCAACTCACAGATACATTAAGTACACATTACTATCATGGCAATCTGTGAAATTCTTTGATAATAAAAAGAGTCCTTCATCATTGAAAATACTGAGAATCACTTATCTAGTTTAACTTTTTTATTGTATAAATAAAGATACAGAGAAGAGATTGCATTCACTTGCCCAACGTCTCAAAATCTACCAAGGGCAGTGGAGCCAACAGCCAGCACCTGAGCCCCAGTCTTTCCTGACTTTTCTAATTCTCTCTTGTTTCTTCTTCCCAAATGTGGCAATGCAGCCTACACAAACAAGATTGATACAAAATGGCTTTCTGTACTGGTGCCCCCCACCCCCGACATCTGCAAAGCAGCAAAAGTGTCTCAAGGTCCATGTCTGGAACCCAAGAGACTAAATGCAAATGTGAGGCAAGCCAGTGAGCAGGCAGGGTGAAGGGGTCAGCATGAAGTCAAGTCACAGGGCAGGACAAAGTGGTCTTTTGTCCAACTTAGGGTCTGGCAACATCAGAGGCTAAGCCAAGTGAAGGCTTGAGAAACTTCTGCGGCCAAAATTCCAGTCGTATATGATCCCCAAGAAGGCAGGCCCTGTATCATTCACTGCTATATCTCCAGTGCCTAGCAGTGTGCCTGGAACATAGCTGCTGCTTAATAAATATTTGCTGATAGAATTAAAAAGTGAAAAATGGAAACTGAACTCCTCCTGGTCCTGAAGTAACTTCTCCAAAAGCTACCTAAAGCAGTAAGCCTTGCAGATCCACTCATGTGGTTCTAAATGAGTACTCAGTGGTCTCAGTTATGCTTTAAATTATCAGACAAGCAACATTTAAGGAAAGAGGGGAATACTCAAGGGAAGCTGGACCTTAAGGTTGTAGCTGAGGGGAGAAGATGGATCCCATCTGATGCTAAAATAAAGGAAACCAAGTCAGAACCTCACATGCATAAATAGGCCTTTAAAGCTCATGACCCAATTAAAATGAAGGGACTGTTCCAACTCCTTGGAACTACACCCACAGGAAGAAGGCCTCTTGTGAATAATTTGCTTCATTTGGTTTTCCTTTTAGCTTTTTATTTCATGTACCTTATAATGTGGTTCTGTCTGGATAAATAGGGGGAAGGAGGTCAGTAGAATATGATAGGTAGATAGTAGTGTGATTGTTTCTGGGCTCCACAAACCCCAGGGATAAACCCTGAGCTCTGCATACTCCTGAGAAGTCCTGACTGATCTTATAAATTTATCTTTTCTCCATAATGGGGTGGGGACCTTGAGATTTTAAAATAATTACTTCAATTGTCCATTTCCCTTTACTTGTTTACACAGATTTAGTAGCCATTTCAAGATGGAAATTTTCTGATTTCTTTCACTTGCCTGGATGCCATTTCATGACACCTTTTTATTCAAGTTTTCAAGTCATTAATTCCCCCTCTTTAATTCTGTTAGGAGCCAGTGTCCTTTAATGTCATCCATTGAGTTTCCCAAGAGTGAACACTTTTTTTCTCATCTTGCAAACATCTCCTAATTAATGGTCACTACTGCCTTTTCATTAATGCTCAATAGAGGAGGCAATTAATGATCACTCATGCACCAGATGAGATTTTCAGGCACGGCTCACTCCAGTAGTGCTGTAGCTTTTTTGACCTCAATCAAAATTTCATTTCTATGTCCTTTCTATAAAAGGGAAGATGCCATAATCTCACTTTAACTTCTCCCAAGCAAGAGACTCTTTCCATCAGTCAACAAATATGTTCAAGTCTCCTCCATATATGTCTTTATATATATCATATTATATGTATGTTATATATAACATATATATATATATAAAATCTGGTTACTGAAAAACTCTTGCTATTAAAATTATCTCCCTAAGCTCAGTAATTACCTCTAAATGCAAAAATCTTTGATTTCTGTGTGCCATATATTTCCACTGACCATCAGTTTATTTTTTTTTAAGATTTTATTTATTTATTCATGAGAGACAGAGACACAGAGAGAGAGAGAGAGGGAGGCAGAAGGAGAAGCAGACTCCCCACTGTGCAGGGAGCCCGATGCGGGACTTGATCCCAGGACCCCAAGATCATGACCTGAGCTGAAGGCAGATGCTTAACTGACTGAGCCACCCACGTGCCCCATCAGTTTATTTTTTAGTAATTATTCTGGTGATGTTTGCAGCACCATTTTTTTTTTTTTTTTTGGTCTTGGTTCTCATACTGTTTCTCCTCATTGTCCTTTGCTATCTCATTTTACTTCATCCATCACTTAAATATTGATATACTACAGGTTTCTTCCCTGACTCTCTTTCCTAAATTCATCCTAGGAGATACCATCTACTCTTCTGCCCTTTGTTAATCATTTTCCAAATTGGTTTTTTGCCCGAGGCCCAGGTTCATTATCTGGCTTCCTACAGAAAATCTCCACTTGGATGACACACAGGGAACTCATACTCAACATTTTTCAAACTAGACTTATCATCTACCCCACCTCAAATTTATTCCTCCCCCAGGGTTCTCAGTGAATGACAGACACCATTATTCATGCAGTTGTTTGTGACAGAAATATACGAGTCAATCTTGATTCCTCTCTCTCTCTTATTCCTTCAAACACAATCAAGCCTTGTCAACACTCTGCTAATTATCACTTAAAATCTTATTTTTATTTTCAACTCCCCACTAATAGTTTATCACCACCAGTACAAAATCTAAAATCCTTATCACAACTGTCCAATGTTCATTTATTTAATCAATATTTATTGTGTTGCCAACTGTGTTCTAAGCATGGTAGAACACGTTTTTCATATTTAAGCCCCTGGCTACTACTGTAATGTCACCTCTTTCAGCTTGATCCAACCTCCTTGCCACTTTCCTTGCTTGAATCATAACTTACTTACGTCTCATTAAATACATAATACTACTGTTCTATTGCTTCTCTATTTTTGCAGAGACTGTTTACTGTAATTGAGTTTTAAGATTCAGTTTAATTATTAAGTGGATATAATTAAATACTCTATACTCTTTGTGACCATACAAGGATACCCAGATATGTTACTTGATTTTCTTCCTTGGGAGAGTCCATCTGCATTTTTATCAGTCAGACACATTGCCATTACAAGGAAGTAACTAAACTGGCCTGAGTTTTTGCTAGAGGTAGGAAATCATAGGTTAGATGGACTTTAGTTGAGGAAGGGAACCAAGGGTAACATATCTGCCCAGGATGTCTTTCAGCCCAGTCAACAAAAGCTAGACTAGATTAGGCTTGAGTTATTCAAAAAGTTTTGGAGTACACTTACTTGATACTTTAACCCAAAGAAATTCTTTTATGGTACAGAATCCAAATCCTGAGTTAGACCTATAAGATAACAATTTTGAGGTTCAAATATTTCTTTTTTTTTTTTAAGATTTTATTTATTTATTTGAGAGAGAGAATGAGAGACAGAGAGCATGAGAGGGAGGAGGGTCAGAGGGAGAAGCAGACTCCCTGCCAAGCAGGGAGCCCGATGCGGGACTCGATCCTGGGACTCCAGGATCATGACCTGAGCCTAAGGCAGTCGCTTAACCAACTGAGCCACCCAGGCACCCCGGTTCAAATATTTCTAACCCTCATTAAAACATGGGGATGGGCCCCTTGTCTTTATAGGGAGTGTGCTAGCACTGAAAAGGGGAGAGAGAAGAGCAAGGGATTCTAACATCTTTGTATTGTTTTGTATTTCTTTAAGCTTTTCATTGCCCAACTCTCCTCCTAATTCACTGACTTTACTAAAAATCAGCTGTTTTCTCAATATATCCTTCAGTGGGTGTTCCCCAACTGCTGCAACTACTATCTTTAAAGAGATTATTTTTCAATCTGATTTTCTAGCCTAATACTCCTCTCTGCCTATTCTTGACTTTCTTGGTGTTTTATTCCTCTTTCACTTGGGAGATCTCCCCAGGATTTGAAACTTAGTATGGAAATAAAACATATCCATTTCCTACTCCCCCTGGAAAGCCATGCTAAGTCCCAAGTGTAAAACATGCAACCTGATTTTTGTTTCTTTCCTCTAACATATCACAGGTATTCAATCATCATCAAATCTTTGTATTTTAAACCACTGCTTCTGCTGCTCATAACTTATAAAAGTTGCATTGCTGGTAAACGATTGCCTTAAAATCAAGTTTTCAAACCACTATCCTCCAATTTTATAACAAGACCAATAACAACAACAATAAAAACAAGCATGTATACAAGACTTACTATGCACTGGGTACTATTTTAAATTCTGTGTGTGTATGTGTGTACATATACATATTTTTTTCTCACCTAATCCTCACATGATAGAGAAAGAGTCACAGAGTAACTAAGAGACTTACCCAAGGTAACACAGCTAGTAAATACTAGAGGCATGCTTTTAACCTAGGTCATCTGGCTCTCAAGTCCATGCCCTTAACTATTTTATACTTGTCCCTTTTGGCTAAAAGGCCAGAGATAAAATTCATCTAATATTCCACATTCTCTTTCCAACAGACTTTCAAGATGCTATAATTAAACATATATTTTATAATGTCCTAGTCTAGACTCCATATTTGAGCTAGATAATACAATAGCCACTAGCCACATGTGTCTATTAAGTTCCTAAAATATGGCTAGTACAACTGGGTCACTGAAATTTTAATTTTATTTAATTTTAATTACTTTTAATTTTAATTAAAATAGCCACATGTAACAGTGTTTATTATCTTGGACAATATAGTAGCATTGGCTGTTCTTTAGTAATCAGAAAATAGATGTTGACTAAACATACTTGCCACTAAATGGAACAACAAATGCATAAGGGCATGGCCTTTTCTTCCCAATAGAATAGGACATACTTGGGAATGTAAGACACTGGGAAGAGTAACTAGCAATTCAATGTTGGTGTTGAATTGAGAGTTATACTAAGACAGGCCAAGAGAAGTCAGGACATTGAACCAAGTCACAGATAGTTCATGTTAGGTTCATGGTAAACAGGTAGAGGCTAATAGCCAGAGTGCCAAGGAGTTAGGTCAAGAGAGTACAGGTTGACTAAGAGGAAAACACATACCATAATTTTAGATATTAACTTAAACAAAAAGCAGATGAGCTGTGGTATCAAACCTGAGGAAGTAAGAAGTCTCAACTAGGCAAAAGGGCTCAGGCATAGCACAGACTGAGTGTATATGCAGTAATTAGTTCACACTGGGCACCAAGCAACAAAGAATAAAAGTGAAATAGGAAGACAGATAACACATTTAAAAGGAAGACAAGTGCAAGCAAGTGGGTCTACCCTACAGATGGACCAAGTTAGGACCTTTGAGCCTAATAGTAATAGCTACTATCTAGTGAGCACCTACTATGAGCCAGACATCATTCTAGGTGCTTTACACATATATAATTCAGTATTCTGAGGTAAATACTATTATCTTCATTTTATAGATGAGAAAACCAAACCTCAGTGAGGTTCAGTTATCCTCCATAATTTACACAGCTATTCTGTGGTAGAGCCAGGATTTGAAACAAATTCTGTCCAATTTCAAAGTCCATCTAATTTGTACTACTCTACCAGATAGCTATAAAATAAATAGCTTTAGGCCTAGGCAGAAGTAAAGATTCTTGGGAATTTGCCAGGCCTAACAGGGAAGAGTAGCTCCCTTCAAAGAGGAGACAAACCATGAGAGACTCTTAACTATAGGAAACAAACTGAGGGTTGCTGGAAGACAGGTGGGAGGGGAGGTGGGGTAACTGGGTGACCGGCATTAAGGAGGGCACGTGATGTGATGAGCATTGGGTGTTTTTATTATTATTATTTATTTATTTGAGAGAGAGAGAGCAAGAGACCACAAGCAGGGGAAGCAGCAGAGAGAGAGGGAAAAGCAGGCTCCCTGCTGAGCAAGGAGCCCAATGTGAGGCTCTATCCCACCCCAAGATCATGACCCAAGCCAAAGGCAGACACGCAACCAACTGAGCCACCCAGGTGCCCCAAGCACTGGGTGTTATATGCAACTGATGAATTATTGAACTCTACATCTGAAATTAATGATGTACTATATGTTGGCTAATTGAATTTAAATTAAAAAAAAGAGTCAGAACCTGAACTATAGGCATATAATGGCATATTAAAGAGGAAAGGAGAGTTTCCATTAAGGGAAGGCCTGACAGCTTGAGCAGGTCAAAGTTTAAAAGTATAAACTGTAGAGGCTATTCTGGAGGTAACAGCAGAGGATGGAACAATGTTAATATTAGCTCCCATTTACCCACATACAAGCCACTGAACTAGATGTTTCCCACAGAACTTGATGATTTATAGCTATTATTTATAATTCTAACTTAAATTATTTATGGTAGATGGAATGAGCTCCATTTCATAGATGAAGTCTTGAGTACATGAAAAGGCATGGATTATAAGCAAGGCCTGTCAGGTTCTAAACCCATACTTTTTCCTTTAACAATAGCTTCCATGAAAACCCATATGAAAGGCTTTGCTCTTTCCCTACCCTTCAAATGTTCCTTTCTGAGACTTCCTTCTATTCTTTAGATCCCCTTTTAGATTGGGTGCATGTTTCAATGGTCCAATATCCAGACCATCCAGGGATGTCTTGGCCTCTGAAGATCATGTCCTCTTTTCAGGTATTAATTTCCACAGGAATCAACCCAGTGGCAACTCCAGAATTTCTGTGTGATAAGAAAAATTAGGTATGGTGATCTGGTTAAAGGCCTACCTAGGGAGACTCTTGAAGCTGCATCTCCATATAAAGCTACTAAACACATGGTTCTTGCTCTGCTTTATATGAAAGGTTCTACTTCCTAATTCTATTTTTTTTTAATTTTGCTTTTATTAAAGTAAAATTTATGTATAAAGAAATGAACAACTTGGGACACCTGGGTGGCTCAGTCGTTAAGCATCTGCCTTCGGCTCAGGTCATGATCCCAGGGTCCTCGGATGGAGCCCCACATCGGGCTCCCTCCTCGGCAGGAAGCCTCCTTCTCCTTTCTCCCACTTTCCCTGCTTGTGTTCCCTCTCTCATTGTGTCTCACTCTCTGTCAAATAAATAAATAACTAAAATCTTAATAAAAAAAAGAAATGCACATCTTAAGGGTACAAATTTAATGAGTTTTGACAAATGTATATATTCCTGTAAGTACACCCAAATCAAGATATAGAATATTTCTATCATCCTAACAGGGGGCGGAGCAAGATGGCGGAGGAGTAGGAGACCTGGATTTCGTCTCCTCTCAGGAATTCAGCTGGATAGGGATCAAACCATTCTGAACACCTACAAACTCAACAGCAGATCGACGAAAAGAATAGCAAGAACTCTGAACAGAAAAGCGACCACTTTCTGGAAGGTAGGACGTGTGGAGAAGTGAATCCGAGGCGATATTCGGGAGGATAGACGGCGGGGGAGGGGCCTCCGTCGGCCGCTTCTAGCAAGTGATAGAGCCGCGGAGCACAAAATTGGAACTTTTAAAAGTCTGTTCTGCTGAGGGACGTCACTCTGGTGGCTAACCCTCCGGGACAGTATGGTCTCAGGACCCGCTGGGTCACAGAAAGACTGGGGGTGCCTGAGTGTGGCAGAGCTCCCAGGTAACGGAGCAGGGAAGCCGGCTGCAGAGGCGGAGCCCAGGCGCGGGCTCTCAGCTCGGGGTTGCCATAAACCGTGATCCGCGGCACAGTCGGGCCACTGCTCCTCCAGCAGGGACCCAACAAGTGGCAGATCCGGGGAGACTCACCTTCCTCCACCGGGAGGAGCCGCGCGGGAGTGCACCACAGGGATGTGCTGGGTTTGGAGACTCCACCCGGGGTCGGGTGCCAGAGATAGAAACGCGCGGTCACAGGCCGGGTGAGCACGGAGTGCAGCCGGAGACCGGGGAGACTGGAGTGACTGACGGCTTTTCTCTGGGGGCTCACTGAGGAGCGGGGCCCCGAGTTCTCAGCTCCTCCGGGGCGGAGATTGGGAAGCCACCATTTTCACTCTCCGCCTCCAAAGCTGTACGGAAAGCTCGCAGGGAACAAAAGCCCCAGAGAGCAAACCCGAGCAGATTACTTAGCCGGGAGGGGGCAAGGGCGGGGCAATTCCGCCTCCGGCAGAGGCATTTGGAAACCACAGCAACAGGCCCCTACCCCAGAAGATCAGCGAGAACAGCCAGCCAAGACCAAGTTTACCAATCAATGAGACCGGCAGAACTCCAGCGCTAGGGGAATAATGCACATAGAATTCATGGCTTTTTTACCATGATTCTTTAGTCTTTCAAAGTTAATTTCTTTTTTAACTTTTTTTCTTTTTTTTTTTTGAATTTTTCTTTTTCCCTTTTTCAACCAACATCTTATCAATCCCTTTTTTTAAAAAAAAAAATTTTTATTTTTCATTTTTAGAGTCATATTCTATCCCTTCATAGTACTTACCCATATTTTTGGCTTATACATATAAGTTGTTCTCTCTTTAAAATTTTGAAATAGTTTCTTCTAACAGATTAAAATATACCCTAAATCTCTAGTATATGGTGTTTTCTATTCCCCTGCCTGATCACATTCTCTCCCTTTTTTTTTCTTTTTTCTTTTTTTAAATCCTCTTCTTTCTTTTTTCAAACAACTTCTTATCAATTCCTTTTATAAAATTTTTTATAATTTCCATCTTTACAGTCATATTCCATCCTTTCATCATATCAACCCTTCTTTTTGTATATATATAAGTTTTTCTTTCTTTAAAATTTTGGGAGGCACTTTCTTCTAAAAGACCAAAATACACCCCAAATCTAGTGTGTGGCACTGATCTATATACCAGCCTGATCATATTTGATCACACTGTGTTTTTTTTTGTTGTTGTTGTTTTGTTTTGTTTGTTTTTGTTTTTATCTTTATCTTTTTCCTTTTCTTTTTTCGCTCTTTCCCTTTCTTTTCCCCCTGCTTCAGGTCTTTTCTGATTTGTTTAGAGTATATTTTCTGGGGATGTTGTTACTCTGCAAGCATTTTGTTCTCTCATTAATCTATTCTCCACTGCACAAAATGACAAGACGGAAAAAATCACCTCAACAAAAAGAACAAGAGGTAGTACCGACTGCCAGGGACCTACTCAATATGGACATTAGTACGATGTCAGATCTAGAGTTCAGAATGATCATTTAAAGATACTAGCTGGGCTTGAAAAAAATATGGAAGTTATTAGAGAAACCCTTTCTGGAGAAGTAAAAGAACTAAAATCTAACCAAGGAGAAATCAAAAAGGCTATTAATGAGGTGCAATCAAAAATGGGGGTGCTAAGTGCTAGAATAAATGAGGCAGAAGAGAGAATCAGTAATATAGAAGATGAAATGACGGAAAATAAAGAAGCTGAGAAAAAGAGAGATAAACAACTACTGGATCACAAGGGCAGAATTCGAGAGATAAGCGATGCCATAAGACAAAACAACATTAGAATAATTGGGATCCCAGAAGAAGAAGAAAGAGAGAGGCAGAAGGTATAATGGAGCCAATTATAGCAGAGAACTTCCCTAATTTGGGGAAGGAAACAGGCATGAAAATCCAGGAAGCACAGAGAACCCCTCTCAAAATCAATAAAAATAGGTCAACAACCCGACATCTAATAGTAAAACTTACGAGTCTCATAGACAAAGAGAAAATCCTGAAAGCAGCTCGGGAGAAGAGACATGTAACCTACAAGGGTAGAAACATTAGATTGGCAACAGACCTATTCACAGAGACCTGGCAGGCCAGAAAGGACTGGCAGGATATATTCAGAGCACTAAATGAGAAAAATATGCAGCCAAGAATACTATATCCAGCTAGGCTGTCATTGAAAATTGAAGGAGAGATAAAAAGCTTCCAAGACAAACAAAAACTAAAGGAATTTGCAAACACAAAACCAGCTCTACAGGAAAATGTTGAAAGGGGTCCTCTAAGCAAAGAGATAGCCTAAAAGCAACATAGACCAGAAAGGAACACAGACAATATACAGTAACAGTCACCTTACAGGCAATACAATGGCACTAAATTCCTATCTTTCAATAGTTACCCTGAATGTAAATGGGCTAAATGCCCCAATCAAAAGACACAGGCTATCAGACTGGATTAAAAAACAAGACCCATTGATATGCTGTCTGTAAGAGACTCATTTTAGAACCAAAGACACCCCCAGATTGAAAGTGAGGGGGTGGAAAACCATTTACCATGCTAATGGACACCAAAAGAAAGCTGGGGTGGCAATCCTTATATCAGACAAATTAGATTTTAAACCAAAGACTGTAGTAAGAGAAGAGGAAGGACATTATATCCTACTTAAAGGATCTATCCCACAAGAAGATCTAACAATTGTAAATATCTATGCCCCTAACATGGGAGCAGTCAATTATATAAGGCAATTAATAACAAAAGCAAAGAAACACATCGACAACAATACAATAATAGTGGGGGACTTTAACACCCCCCTCACTGAAATGGACAGATTGTATAAGCAAAAGATCAACAAGGAAATAAAGACTTTAAATGACACACTGGACCAAATGGACTTCACAGACATATTCAGAACATTCCACCCCAAAGCAACGGAATACACATTCTTCTCTAGTGCCCATGGAACATTCTCCAGAATAGATCACATCCTAGGTCACAAATCAGGTCTCAACCGGTACCAAAAGATTGGGATCATTCCCTGCCTATTTTCAGACCACAATGCTTTGAAACTAGAACTCAATCACAAGAGGAAAGTCAGAAAGAACTCAAATACATGGAGGCTAAAGAGCATCCTACTGAAGAATGAATGGGTCAACCAGGAAATTAAAGAAGAATTTAAAAAATACATGGAAACCAATGAAAATGAAAACACAACTATTCAAAATCTTTGGGATGCAGCAAAGGCAGTCCTAAGAGGAAAGTATATAGCAATACAAGCCTTTCTCAAGAAACAAGAAAGGTCTCAAGTACACAACCTAACCCTACACCTAAAGGAGCTGGAGAAAGAACAGCAGACAAAGCCTAAACCCAGCAGGAGAAGAGAAATAATAAAGATCAGAGCAGAAATCAATGAAATAGAAACTAAAAGAACAGTAGAACAGATCAACAAAACTAGGAGCTGGTTCTTTGAAAGAATTAACAAGATTGATAAACCCCTGGCCAGACTTATCAAAAAGAGAAGAGAAATGACCCAAATCAACAAAATCATGAATGAAAGAGGAGAGATCACAACCAACACCAAAGAAATACAAACAATTATAAGAACATATTATGAGCAACTCTATGCCAGCAAATTAGATAACCTGGAAGAAATGGAGGCATTCCTAGAGATGTATCAACTACCAAAACTGAACCAGGAAGAAATAGAAAACCTGAACAGACCCATAACCACTAAGGAAATTGAAGCAGTCATCAAAAATCTCCCAAAAAACAGAAGCCCAGGGCCAGATGGCTTCCCAGAGGAATTCTACCAAACATTTCAAGAAGAATTAATACCTATTCTTCTGAAACTGTTCCAAAAAATAGAAATGGAAGGAAAACTTCCAAACTCATTTTATGAGGCCAGCATTACCTTGATCCCAAAACCAGACAAAGACCCCATCAAAAAGGAGAATTACAGACCAATGTCCCTGATGAACATGGATGCAAAAATTCTCACCAAAATATTAGCCAATGGATCCAACAGTACATTAAAAGGATTATTCACCATGACCAAGTGGGATTTATCCCTGGGCTGCAAGGTTGGTTCAACATCCGCAAATCAATCAATGTGATACAATACATTAACAAAAGAAAGAACAAGAATCATATGATCCTCTCAATAGATGCAGAAAAAGCTTCTGACAAAGTACAGCATCCTTTCTTGATCAAAACTCTTCAGAGTATAGGGATAGAGGGTACATACCTCTATATCATAAAAGCCATCTATGAAAATCCTACAGCGAATATCATTCTCAATGGGGAAAAACTGAGAGCTTTCCCCCTAAGGTCAGGAACACAGCAGGGATGTCCACTATCACCACTGCTATTCAACATAGTACTACAAGTCCTAGCCACAGCAATCAGACAACAAAAAGAAATCAAAGGCATCCAAATTGGCAAAGAAGAAGTCAAACTCTCACTCTTTGCAGATGATATGATACTTTATGTGGAAAACCCAAAAGACTCCACCCCAAAACTGCTAGAACTCATACAGGAATTCAGTCAAGTGGCAGGATATAAAATCAATGCACAGAAGTCAGTGGCATTCCTATACACCAACAACAAGACAGAAGAAAGAGCAATTAAGGAGTGGATCCCATTTACAATTGCACCCAAAACTATAAGATACCTAGGAATAAATCTAACCAAAGACACAAAGGATCTGTACTCAGAAAACTATAAAATACTCATGAAAGAAATTGAGGAAGACACAAAGAAATGGAAAAACGTTCCATGCTCATGGATTGGAAGAACAAATATTGTGAAGATGTCAATGCTACCTAGAGCAATCTACACATTCAATGCAATCGCCATCAAAATACCATCCACTTTTTTCAAAGAAATGGAACAAATAATCCTAAAATTTGTATGGAACCAGAAAAGACCCCGCATAGCCAGAGGAATGTTGAGAAAGAAAAGCAAAGCCAGCGGCATCACAATTCTGGACTTCCAGCTCTATTACAAAGCTGTCATCATCAAGACAGCATGGTACTGGCACAAAAACAGACACATAGATCAATGGAACAGAATAGAGAGCCCAGAAATGGACCCTCAACTCTCTGGTCAACTCATCTTTGACAAAGCAGGAAAGAATGTCCAATGGAACAAAGACAGTCTCTTCAACAAATGGTGTTGGGAAAATTGGATAGCCACATGCAGAAGAATGAAACTGGACCATTTCCTTACACCACACACAAAAATAGACTCCAAATGGCTGAAAGACCTCAATGTGAGACAGAAGTCCATCCAAATCCTAAAGGAGAACACAGGCAGCAACCTCTTTGACCTCAGCCGAAGCAACTTCTTCCTAGAAACATCGCCAAAGGCAAGGGAAGCAAGGGCAAAAATGAACTATTGGGACTTCATCAAGATAAAAAGCTTTTGCAAAGCAAAGGAAACAGTCAACAAAACCAAAAGACAACCGACAGAATGGGAGAAGATATTTGCAAATGACATATCAGATAAAGGGCTAGTATCCAAAATCTATAAAGAACTTATCAAACTCAACACCCAAAGAACAAAGAATCCAATCAAGAAATGGGCAGAAGACATGAACAGACATTTTTCCAAAGAAGACATCCAAATAGCCAACAGACACATGAAAAAGTGCTCAATATCGCTCGGCATCAGGGAAATCCAAATCAAAACCTCAATGAGATACCACCTCACAGCAGTCAGAATGGCTAAAATTAACAAGTCAGGAAACGACAGATGTTGGCGGGGATGCGGAGAAAGGGGAACCCTCCTACACTGTTGGTGGGAATGCAAGCTGGTGCAGCCATTCTGGAAAACTGTATGGAGGTTCCTCAAAAAGTTGAAATTAGAGCTACCCTATGATCCAGCAATTGCACTACTGGGTATTTACCCCAAAGATACAAAAGTAGGGAGCTGAAGGGGTACGTGCACCCCGATGTTTATAGCAGCAATGTCCACAATAGCCAAACTGTGGAAAGAGCCAAGATGTCCATCGACAGATGAATGGATACAGAAGAAGTGGTATATATACACAGTGGAATATTATGCAGCCATCAAAAGGAATGAGATCTTGCCATTTGCAATGACGTGGATGGAACTGGAGGGTATTATGTTGAGTGAAATAAGTCAAACAGAGAAAGACATGTATCATATGATCTCACTGATATGAGGAATTCTTAATTGCAGGAAACAAACTGAGGGTTGCTGGAGTGGGGGGTGGGGTGGGAGGGATGGGGTGAATGGGTGATAGACACTGGGGAGGGTATGTGCTCTGCTAAGCGCTGTGAATTGTGCAAGACTGTTGAATCTCAGATCTGTACCTCTGAAACAAATAATGCAATATATGTTAAGAAAAAAGAAGAAGAAGAAGGTAGCGGGAGGGGAAGAATGAAGTGGGGGAAATCGGAGGGGCAGATGAATCATAAGAGATGATGGACTCTGAAAAATAAACTGAGGGTTCTAGAGGGGAGGGGGGTGGTAGGATGGGTTGGCCTGGTGATGGGTATTGAGGAGGGCACATTCTGCATGGAGCACTGGGTGTTATGCACAAACAATGAATCATGGAACACTTCATTTAAACTAATGATGTAATGTATGGGGATTAACATAAGAATAATAAAAAAAAAAAAGAATATTTCTATCATCCCAACAAAGGATGAAAGTTTCCTTGTTACCCCTTTCCAGGCAATCCCTCACTACAACCCCCAGGCTGGGCAACCACTGTTTTGATTGTCTCTTCTCAAAATTCATTTAAATGGAATTATATACTCTTTGGTTCTGGTTTCTTTCATTCAACCTTGTGTATGTAAGATTGATCAATTTATTGAAGAGAACATCCTTTCTCCATTCATATTCTTGGCCAGCCTTAAAAAAAAAAAAAGAAGGAAATCCTGTCATTTGCAACAACATGGATGAAACCTTATACAATATTATGCTAAGTGAAATAAACCAGACACAAAAGAAACAATACTATATGATCACACTTATATGAAGAATCTAAAATAGTCAAACTTACAGAAGCAGGGAGCGCAATGGTGGTTACCAAAAGCTAGGGGAAGGGGAAACAAGGAGGTGTTGGTGAAAGGGCACAAAGTTTTGATTATAAAGAATGAATAATTCCTAAAGATCTACTGTATATCACAGTGCCTATAGTTAACAACACTGAATTGTATACTGAAAAATATGCTATCACAGTCTATCTTATGTTGTGTTTCTACCAGTAGACAGATGATAGATGATAGATACATAGATACATAGATGATAGATGATAGATATAGATAGATGATAGATAGATAGATAGATAGATAGATAGATAGATAGATAGATAGATGATAGAGAGATAGATGGTAGATGACAGATAAGGCAGGAGGAAACTTTTGGAGGCAATGGATATGTTTATGACATTGATTGTGGTGATAGTTTCATGGATGTATACTTATCTCCAAACTCATAAATTGTACACATTAAATACACATGCATTTTATATGTCAATAATACATCAATAAAGTGGTTTTAGAAAGATTAATCTATGTTTTATCATGTATCAGTAATTCATTCTTTTTGCTGAGTAGTATTCCAATAAATTGATATATCTTAATTTGTTCATCTATTCTCCTGTTAAGAGACATTGGGCTCTTTCCATCTTGGGGATATTATAAGTAAAGCTGTTTTAAGCATTCTGTACAAGTCTCTTTTGTGGACATATATTTTCATTTCTCATGGGAAAAGTGCCCAGAAGCCAAAATGCTGGGTCACAGGGTAAGTGTATGTTTAACTATAAGGAACTGCAAAATTGTTTCCCAAAGTGGTTGCAACATTTTATACTCTTACTAGCAAAGTACTAGAGTCTTGGTTGCTTCACATACTCACAAAGCTTTGTTGTTGTCAATCTACTTAATTTTAGCCATTCTGGTGGGTGTGTGGTTATATCTCGCTATGGTTTTAATTTGAATTTCCCTGATGACTAGTGACATTGAACATCTTTCCATGTGTTTAGTAAGGTTGGTCTATTTTTATAGTGGTAGACTACACATATCTTCTACCAATTAAGCTGAGACACTATTAACCTGAAGTGCTTTTGTACTGAGTAAGGCAGGGCTAATGGAGATTATAGGATGGCCTGATGCCCTTCTATGAAACAATCTCTTACCATGATCACTGTGTCTAACTCAGGCAAAGACTGTTGTTGCTGCCACTGCTGCCTTTAAAACTGCAAAATAATGAATTTTTTGAGCAATTACTTTCTTAGGTCTCATAATTGTACTACTTTTTCAGATATCTTACAAATCAACCCAAAGGTTATTGTTCCTCCTTCCAGGACTTAAACTTTCATTTCCACACAGAAAAAAAGGGGAGTCAACTTTTGAAATCCACTGTTTATAGATTTATGTACCTATAGTCAGCCCACAATACTAGAGATAATCTTAATACTGTATAACTGTATTATAATTTAGGTCTCACTGATTTTGATAAATGGCACCTCCAAAAAATAATTTAAAAATTAGGGGACAAAGAAAGAGTGACAAAGAAATAGAGAAAAATAAAAATGAAGACAAAGTAAAAAAAAGTACAGAAATGTCCACATTTGGTATGAAGGAATCCAGTTCAAATTAACTAATTTCATTCTTTTCCAGCCAAATGAATTTTGTACAGTGATGCTTAAAGTGTGGAAAGGATTAACAAACAGCTGGATACATTTCAGAAACTTGAATGGTGTAAACTGAAGGATTCAGCAAGGTCATCTAATACAACTCCCTGCAGAGTGCAGGAATCAACTCACAGAACCCAGAAATGTTTCTATCTTTTAAAGTCCACTGGTCATAGTGAGAACCTCTGGAGCCACACAAAATATATCTATTGTCTTCTACACATCAGCACTTAATAAGTTACAAAAAGACTATATGCCCTCTACCCTCAACTCAGGTTTGACACTCTGTTCCTTCAACCCTTGCTTATAGAAACTATTAACCATCCTGGTCACCTTTGTTTATTATACTTCAATATTCTCCTTAAAAGATCCCCCACAAACAGTGTGTTATGTAAGTGATCTGACTAGCACAGATAATAGTGTTACTGTAACCTTCCAAAAAAATTACAATGTACCATCAGATTAGATTAGCTTTTTGGTTACAACGTCAGCATTGACTGGTTTTGCCACTACAGCCAACGAAAAACCATAGGCTTTTTTCATAAGCAGTCACTTCAGCCTTGGCTTTCTCACTTGAGTTTTTTTCTTTTTGGAGGTGGAAAGGAAGTTGAGTATAGAACTTTTGATTAGCACTTATTATACTTCATCTTGTTAGTTTCAGTCCACTATTCTAACTTGCCAAGATTCGGTCATACCCTGTGAAAATTCTTCATAATTTCACCATTTATTTTTGTTGGCAAATCTTTCCATAAGATCTCAGTACACTTCTCTGCGTTAGAACTTAGAATCTAAAGGATAAACTGAATCATTCCTTTGTGCCTCAGGTTCATAAAGAGTCATCATTCTGAGCTTCAGTATTTACTGTCCATGACCTTAGGAACATAGAACAAAAAAGAGATACAGGACACTGTAGTAATTGTATTGAGCTCAAGACTTCCTATAGAGATATTTTTGTTTTACTAAATACCCGATACGACATCATTTTACTTATTTTTCTTCTTCAGGAAGGGACATTTAATGACAATAAATGACAAATCTGTATAACTAAGGGTCCAAGTTAATTAGATTTAATTTAATTGAGATTTTATTGGACTGTAACTTAACTAAGTCACTAACTATGTAACTTATTCAAACCAACTGATAATATTATCTAACACTAAGAAAAGAAAATATCAGGTTAAAAATGTTCTATCAGAAACCAATGTCCTCACCATCCCCTTGTCAGGAGGCAGTGGGGTAACTTTGCTCTTTGATCTAATCTCCTCACTCCCTTAACATCGGAACTTTCTAAAAGGCTAACTTTATATTTTATGTTTACTAGAATAACACAGATGAGTAAGAGTTTACTGAAAAATCACCTATGCAGAAAAGATTTTAAATGTTATAATGCAAGTATTCTTCATAAAGATTTGACATCTCTCACATTACCACTCAAGAAAGTACATTACCAAAGAATAATTCATGATGAATATGTCAACACTCTATAGCTGCTTTTTACAAAAGCTATAATGTACACCCCTCCCCACTTGCCTTTAAATCTAAATTTTCACTGTTTGACTAGAACTCTCATTGCCTGAAACTAATCAGAAATTTCTCTGAATCTTAGTTCATATCTACTTTATGTGCCCCCCTTTATTCTTATCTTTATCCAAAACCTTGGTTTAGATAAAGGTCCAGTAACTACATGTACTCAATCAAAGGGGGTTTAAATCTGCAAAGTAACTGCTCTCTGAGGAATACTAATCAGGCAAAATATCCACTCTTTGATCAGAAACAACTGAAGACCACAGACAACCTCATTAAAAGCAAATTTTGACTTTGCTTATATTTTGATCTCTTAAACTTTATTCATTATCTACAATATTTGTCATATACCAAAATAGTTTTTAAAATAATCAAACTGTTTGGAATTGTTGCCCAAGGTTTTTTTGGGAAAGCTCTAGCTCTCTCACCCTACTCCAAATGGTCAGAATCTAAACAGAATACTTCAGAATGTCTATATACTATTTTATGGTAAGAACATGAGGTGACTTAGACAGATCTGCTTTCCAATTCTATCTCAGCCTCAGTTATCTCATTTTAATATTGATATAATACATATTTCATAGAACTGTTGTAAGGATAATTTCTATAAACTGTATGGTGTATAATAGGTACTCAATAAAGACCAGTTTCTTTACCACTTATACCTATTCTTATTCCATGTCAAGGTTAAACACTAAATAATATCAATACAAAGGAAATTCAGGAATAAGATCACATTTTCACCCTTACTGTCAGGTGAGCATTTGTTTTAAGTAAAATGATCTGTCTCCATCAAAATTATCAGAGTCTACATCAAATGAGAACAATATTTGAATTTCAACACACCCTACATTATGTAGGAGAAATTCAAGTTCAGCTAGCTGCCTCATTTAACCAGGATATATGGGTTTGCTTAAACACATAATACTTTTCAAAATAACAATTTAAAACCCAAATTCATGGATTTACTCATTTCAGTTCTTTGTTATAGATATGTTACAATTTGGTATGTGCATATGTGACTGTGATGTATGTATGTGTGTTTGCATGTGTGTTTTATATGTGTATTTTATGTTTTCTGGGGGTTTTTTTCTTTCTAAATCAAGCCAGAAACCTTTTGATATCAGGGATTGTATCTCTATTACAGTAAGACCCCCACCATTAATAGCATGTTTGCCTTCCCCATTAGACTAAGCTTTCCTGGCAAACAAGGACCAAATCTCCTCCAACCCAGCTCAGAGTCAACAAATGCCGCTGACTGTCAATCCCTTGTTGATTAATTATGTGAGCATAGAGCAGAGCCTGGAGATTACTGATAGATGCTAAGAGCAACTGAATATGTATCTCAGAGACCTGTGTCACACAACATTGGGCCCTAGATTTAGGATATTCATAATGAAGTCATTCTTGAGTGAGGTGCTTAAATGGCTAAGGAAACTGTAGATGTTCCCTTTACATTAATAAAATCACAGTCCAATGGCCAATAAAATGCAGCAACGAAGAAGCACACCAAGAACGTGACTGGATGGGAAAGTTTCTTGGAATGTAAACAACACTGGGCTGGAATTCAGAGACCTCCTGGGTTCCTGTCCTGACTCTACTACTGACTTTGCTGTGATCATGGCTCATTTACTTTATCTGTCTGGGTCTCAGATCCTGGATCACTTATGAAACGAGCAGACAAGACCCTGAGTTCCCTCCCAGGTCTAACAGTCTAAAGTTCAACATTAAATGAAAATTGATACTTCTGTCTCAGAACTCATGCTATTAGAATCTATATGATACAGGTTAGTGTATGATCAATTGCTGCTTTGGTCTTGAATTGTTTCTTATACATTCAGCTTGTATCCCTGATACAGGAATCATGGATTACACATCTGTATTTTAGGCCAAAAGCTAGGTCATGACTGCTCAAACTAGTATATGCTTTTAAAAATATCTGTGTTGATTGATTGAACTGGAAAATGAGAAATCTGACTACTGTTGTAGCCTCACAGCTGGGATGTCAAGATTAGCAAGGTAATATACATTAACACTGGCACTGCTTTCAGCTTGCTAAATAAGAGATGGTATAAGTTCAGAGTAAATGCACAGATCAGGATCAATTTTCTATTTCCTTATAAACCTTTCCAGTGCTTAGCAAATATAAAATAACCTGATGAAATCTGCTGGCTCCTTTGAAAACCCATTTTTTCCCAAGAAGTCTGGTATTTCTATGTCTGACCATAGAAGAGTAGTTAAAAATACCTTCTTGGAAACCTTGCTCAGTAGTAGACACTGAGATCAGTCCTATGTGGTTTGCTGCGAGTGATTTTAGAGATGCTCTTAGTCCCCAATTCTGCTCAACAACCTCTTTACTTACAGCTTTTTATGATTACTGAGATTCTCATTTTGTAGTCACCTCTGTGAACAGAAGTAGTAAGACTTAGGTAGTTTGGATGATGGAAAAAAGGAGCAAGAAATATGTGCTGGGCATTGAAGGAGAGCAAGCCCAGGAAAGGGACAAGAAGAAGGCACTCAAAGAGAAAAAAGATACTTACAGCATTTTTTTTACAATTGTATCAGAAATAGAACCAAAGTGGGGAGCAGTGGGTAGAAAAGAAAACATACATTCTCTCCTTCACACAAATAAAATGACTATTTAAATATGATTTGTAAAGGTAACAGCTGTCATTTCATTAGACCCTGGGCATATTCTTGCAGCTTTTGACTTCTGCAATGAAATCCAAACATTTTCACCATCTTTACTGCTACAACCCTAGTCCAAACCAATATCACCCTTCACCTGGATCTTTTATCAGCCTCCTAACTGGTATCTTTGTTTCCACATTTGCCTCTTACATCCACCACACAGCGACTAGAGTCATCCTTTCAAAGCATAAACTAGATACAGGACTTAAAACTCTCCAATGGGTTTCCATTGAAAGTGTAATAAAATCAGGGTACCTGAGCGGTTCAGTTAAGCATCTGCCTTTGGCTCAAGTGATCATCTCAGGGTCCTAGGATCCAGCCCCGTGTTGGGCTCCCTCCCTGCTCAGTGGGGAATCTGCTTGTCCCTCTGCCCCTCCCCCTGCTTGTACTCTCCCTGTCACTTTCTCAAATAAATAAATAAATTCTTTAAAAAAAAAAGAAGCGGGAATAAAATCCTAAGTCTTTTTCATGATCTCTTGCCTATCTCTGTGACCTTACATCCTATCACTCTTCCTTTCCCTTTGAAGTCCACCTACACCAACTTTCATTCTGTCCCTTGAACACCCTGAGCTTGTTCTTATCTCTGGTAGTCTTACACTTATCCTTCTGCACAGACCTTTCTTTTAAGAAATTGCTTTTTTTAAAAACATGCTTATTTTCCACATTCCTTCATTAAATGATAAACTCCATGAGGGAAGAGTTCTTGTCAGTCCTGAGCATCATTGTATCCTCAGTGTTTCGGCCACAGATAAAATATAATAATTGCCTAATAAAGGTTTGTCAAAAGAATGAGTAAATGGTAAAGGGAATCAGCAAGTCATGAAAAGAAATGTAGATGAGTAGCTAAGAAGGCTCAGCTGAAATTACCTAGCATGGCTATAGGGGATAATATAGTCATGATTTCGTGACTTTCCTTAGAAATATTCAATACCTCAGAAGCAAAAAAGAAATTGGTAGAGGTTATCCAGGGTTTGGATTGACAAGGCAACAACTTTGACAGATTATTAAGGGGCTAAGGAATCCCAGGATGTTAGTGAGCACATCTTCAAAACAGTGCCAACAGAGCCTAAGTGAATATGAAGGCAAACCATAGTGGGAGGTAAAGGACTGGGAGAACTGGAATTACTTAAGGGTTTGAAGGAGATGATGGGAATAATAAGAGAGCATTCCATGGGTAATAAGGGGTAAAGAGCCATAGAAGCACAAGAGATTGTGGTCAGAGAGGAAGATCAGAATTCAGGATCATGGAACAGTGATGATAGAATGTATGTTATAACTGAATTACTCAGAACTGTCTTACTTAGCTATAAAATCTCTCCCTTGACAACACTGTGAAACTAATAGACCATTCAACTTTACAATGGACTCGCTACTCCTTTCAAGTAAAGTCTAGCTCGTCATACAAGGCTTTTCTGGAAAAGTCTCTGATAGTATCTGACCACTGATTTTGGAGTACCTGGGCCAAAATTAAGGGTAAGAGGACTTTTCTCTGGCTTTTTTTCATTTGGCTTTTCTCCAGATCTTAGGCCCTATCACTAGTTTTCAATCATTTCTATATCAAAAAAGATCCAACCTCTATCAGAGGGTCCTAATGGAGCTGAGAGCTAATCTAATTCACAGTAAAATGAGAATGGCTGAGAATGACCTAAAGCCTTACCAATCCTGGGTTAGATGAAAATTTTGATTGTGTCCTTCCTGTCTTAACTCAAATCCATGAATAGTAAATAAGTAAATTTAGGGCCATTGTCAGTAACACTTTTGCTAGACTTAAGGTCATCTCCAGCAGACAATATCTTCAGGCTCCTCTGCTATGCTATTGAATATTGGTGTGGAATTAGGATCTCATGGCAGCACTGCCATCTATTTAGATTAAACCTGGATTACAGGCTCTCTGACTCCACAGGATCAGAAAGGGCAGCAAAACCTCAGAGCAAAGAAAACGACTCTGATTCCCACACATCTATTGAGCTATTGACATACCCTCCAAGGGAGAAAGTGTCCCTCCAGCAGCATGAAGCCCTTAGGGACAGATTTCCCAGTGCATCATTTTTAGATCCATTAGTACTAACATGCATGATGGTTGCTAAGATACTATAAATTGGGAAAGAAAATACCACATAACAGTAGGTGCAGAGAGGCAGGCGCTAGCCTGCTTTGCAGACTATGTTCTAGGCTGTTACTTATTAGCATCATGAATAGGATCATTTCCAACAGCTCCTGTCTATTTTCCTTCTGGAAACTCGGACGCTGTTGCATTTCAATTGGTAAAGAATGTTTATAATTCATATTTTTGAGGAGTAATTGAATTTGTGAAAGTTGAGCCTCATAATTGCTACTGAGGAATCTATTAATGAATAAGAAGGTGGTTGGAGTGTGCATGTGTGTGTTTTTTCCCTATTAAATAGTAACTTCAATTTGGGAATGAAATCACCCTCCATTGATTTCCAGTGTATTCTGCCATCGTTCAGATAGCACTTTCAAAGAGTTCTGTAAATGAGATTTGTAGCTGAGGTAATTGCTGCTGCAAAAGCATGCAATAGAAGGCAAGCTTTATAACCGCCACTTTCTTGATGTTGTAACTTAACTACCTCCTTTCCAAACAAAGCTGAGTGGGATAGAAGATGAAGTTCTCTTTGATTTTTGACTTGCCTCTTATCTCCTAGAGAGAGGAGACACTCCAGACAATATTTTGATCCTTATCTCACTTTATGATGTTAATAACCTAACTGAAAAAAAAAAACTGGAAAAAAAAGCCTTTTCAGCAAATTGCTTGGTATTAATGATCACACCTTGATTATCCTTAAATTTGGTTATTTTCCCTTAAAACTAACAAACAATAATCATTTTGCAATAATTTCCAATGATGTTGCCCAAGAGAGGATAAGTAGCTCCTTCCCAGAGGGGACTTATTACTTCTAAGTGCAGTGTTTAGTAAGAGTTGTGAGAAAGACAAATATTCTTCTCCACAGACTGGCTGCCTATCTATGTGCCTGAGTGATAGCCATTGACAGTGAACACCCTCTACCTGGGTCAGTGCTTAAAAAGCAGGCTCCTCATCAACCACCAGTGTCTGTGCCTGAAAGGCTGGGGAGGGCTCATTAGGAAAACATCATGTGCCTGGGACAGGCCCTTCACCACCAGTATCATAATTAGAACCATGAGGTAGCCTGATACCATACTGAGTCTATATCATATCTCATTATGCATCACAAGTTTCTATTATAAGTAATTAATACCTTTCTGCCTCTTTCTCTATTTTCTCTCACCCCACTTTGAGATTTAAGGAGGGAGGTATATGCTATTTCTTTATCTTCCCACAGTCCCTATAGACTTTTGCACCTAGCAAGTGTTTAATTAATGTATTAAAAAGTTTTGATGCCATAGTAAATATTAACAATCAAGTAAAAAGTATTTTGGGGCACCTGGGTGGCTCAATCGGTTTAGTCCGGCTCTTGATTTTGGTTCAGATCATGATCTCAAGGTCCTGGGATTAAGCCCCACATCGGGCTCTGCGCTCAAGATCCTCAAGAGTTTGCTTGAGGATTCTCTCCCTCTCCCTCTGCTCCTACCCCCTCAAGTAATAAATCTTTTTTTTTAAAGAATCAGGTAAAAGTATTTTAAGTGTCTTTACTGTAATCTGAACATGGTTGGAGGAGTCAAAACCTCCTATACTCTAAAAATAAAATTTAGCCAGCTTTGAAATCTTTAGATTCTTTTTATAAAGAGAAGGGAGAAGACAAAAAGATTTTTAAAATTTTTAAATTTTATGGAGAAAAGATTTTAATGATAGTGATGATAAAAAACTGCCATGGATGAAGGTTACCATTTGCCCAGACTCAGATTTCCTACCCACCTAGACCCTTTGCTTGCTGTAACTTAAGGTCCTACTATTCTCCCCCTAACATTGTCAGAATTAGCTGGGTCAGATTTCCTATGAAATACAGTCCTTCAGTAGTGCTTAATAGGGAACTGTTCCCAAGGGAACTGTGCAGCCACAGTGAAGAGCCATAATAAATGGAACAAAAATGTCGGCCTTAAATTTATCTGTCATAGTAAGCTATTTACCATGAAACTTGCCTGAAGGAAGAGGAAAAACTGTGCTATTTCATTTATTTTTTCCATTATTGGTACAAGCTGCTAAGAATGACTGAATATTTCTAATCCCTGAAAGTCATAGGAGATGACCATTGATTGCCAAGAATTTAGTAATGATTCAACTCACCTTGACACAATAGTGGGAGAGCAACCTCACTGAGGATTTGCTTTCTTGCAAGGAGACACCTTTACTATCCTCTATTTTATCAGTCTTAATTCTTATTTCTTCCTACCAGCTGTCTCCCACCATTCACTGAATTTGCTGGGCAAACTTCAAATAGAGAGTAAAATTAACAGATAACTAGATGCAGGGCCAGGCTGAGGCAGGAATTCAAGGGTTTCTAGAAGAAATTCATGTTGTAAGAAGTCAAGGGAAAAAGTTAACCTCCTTGAAAAAGTCAGGGAGCTCTTAACTTCTGGACTTGGGCACAGTTTTTTTTTGTTTTGGACATGCATATAGTGTTTGGATGTGAGCATGGACAGCCTGGAGAACCAAATCTGTAAAACAAGGGAGTCATATGGCTGCAAGTCAATCATGATCATGAGACAGAAGTGAGAGATAAGATTTCAAAAAAGTGTAATTGTTCCCAAATAGGACAAAAATAAAGTAAATGGTTTTGTTTGCAGTTTTTAAAGGGCAGTTAGCCCGGTGATGGGTATTAAGGAGGGCACTGGGTGTTACACACAAACAATGAATCATGGAACACTACATCAAAAACTAATGATGTACTGTATGGTGACTAAAATAACATAATAAAATAAAGGAAAAAATAAAAAAAAATAAAGTGTGGTCCATGTATTCCTGGTGGCTCCTGAGATCTTTTCTTGGAATCTGAAAGATCAACACTATTTTCATAGTAATACTAAGATATTCCTTGCCTTTTTCCCAGTGTTGACATTTTCACTGATGTTGCAAATGCAATGGTGATAAAATTACTGATCCCTTAAATTAATCATGACAGGGGCACCAAACTGTTACTAGTACTATGTTAACTATGGACTGTCTGCAATATTACTAATAAATACTGCTTATATAAGTTCATCAATATACCTTCTTTTTCAAAAAAATATTGAAAAATAAGTTTCTCTCTTTATCGAAAAATTTTATGCCCATGAGCAAATGTTTGACTTTGTCATACATGTTTGAATTCCATGTATCTTTCATATCACAATAGGAATCTCAGATATATTCTTGTCTATATGGACATCTATTATATATTAAAGTACAGTTAATAGTCATAGCTATGCTAACAGTGAGTTATTCTTCATAATTAAACTATTAAATGCATATATGCTATGGATCATGACCAAAGAAAGGCCAATGTTTATACCAAGGAACAGCCATTTTCAAATTCCTTCCATGGAGGCAGAATAGCTTAATAATTCCAGAACAGACTCTGATGCCAGCCAGCCTGAGTTTGAGTGCCAGCTTTGACACCTCCTACAAGAGTGACCATGGGTAATGCACTTAACCTCTCTGTGCTTCAGTTTCTCCATTTTCTTAAAGGACTATGAGCATTAAAAGAGTTAATACATGCAAAATATTTAGAACAGTGCTTGGCACATAGTATGTGCTCTGTAAGTGTTAATATTCAATATGATTGCTAAATTGTTTAAAACTGAGATCATGTGTGAGTATCAGACACAACATTGTTAGAGATATTTGATGTGAGCTTATGGAGGCCAACTGCTTGTCTGTACTTTAGCAGATGGCAGTAAAATCTAATTAACTCATGTCTCAGACTAAGAAAGTGTTACTTTTTGTTGACCTGTCACTTTTCTACTGAGCTTTGCACAGTTTGAAACTGAGAATTCCCTGGGGTGGGGTGGGACAAGTTCAATACTCAGTTGCATATAAGATTTTCTTTTGGGTTTATGTCACTTTTACCAACACAACGATCTATTTTCTTCTACCATCAGATTTAAGTTTCAAAGGTTAGTTCCCAATTTCAACTTCAATCATACAGTATTTTTTTTTATTTTGTTATGTTATGTTAGTCACCATACAATACATCATTAGTTTTTGATGTAGTGATCCATGATTCATTGCTTTTATATAACACCCAGTGCTCCATGCAGTACGTGCCCTCCTTTATACCCATCACTGGGCTAACCCATGCCCCCACCACCCTCCCTTCTAAAGCCCTCAGTTTGTTTCTCAGAGTCCACAGTCTCTCATGGTTCGTCTCCCCCTCCGAATTCCCCCCCCTTCATTTTCCCCTCCTTCTCCTAATGTCCTCCATGCTATTCCTTATATTCCATAAATAAATGAAACCATATCATAATTGACTTTCTCTGCTTGACTTATCTCACATAGCATAATCCCATCCAGTCCCATCCATGTTGATGTAAAAGTTGGGTATTCATCCTTTCTGATGGTTGAATAATATTGCATTGTATACATGGACCACATCTTCTTTATCCATTCATCTGTTGAAGGGCATCTCGGCCCTTTCCACAGTTTGGCTATTGCAGACATTGCTGCTATGAACATTGGGGTGCATATGGCCCTCCTATTCACTACATCTGTGTCTTTGGGGTAAATACCCAGCAGTGCAATTGCTGGGTCATAGGGTAGCTCTATTTTTAATTTTTTGAGGCACCTCCACACTGTTTTCCAAAGTGGCTGTACCAAGTTGCATCCCCACCAACAGTGTAAGAGGGTTCCCCGTTCTTGACAACCTCTCCAACATTTGTTTCTTGCCTTGACAATGTTTGCCATTCTAACTGGTGTAAGGTGGTATCTCAAAGTGGTTTTGATTGGAATGTCCCTGATGGCTAATGATGATGAACATTTTTTCATATGTCTGTTAGCCATTTGATTGTCTTCTTTGGAGAAGTGACTGTTCATGTCTTCTACCCACTTTTTGACTTAATTATTTGTTTTTTGGGTGTTGAGTTTGAAAAGTTCTTGATATATCTTGGAAATCAGCGCTTTGTCTGTAGTGTCATTTGCAAATATCTTCTCCCATTCTGTGGGTTGCCTCTTTGTTTTGTTGACTGTTTCCTTTTCTGTGCAGAAGATTTTTATCTTGATGAAGTACCAATAGTTCATTTTTGCTTTTGCTTCACTAGCCTTTGGAGATGTATCTTGAAAGAAGTTGCTGTGCCTAATGTCAAAGAGGTTACTGCCTATATTCTCCTCTAGGATTTTGATGGATTCCTGTCTCACATTGAGGTCTTTCATCCATTTTGACTTTATCTTTGTGTATGGTGTTGGACAATGGTCGAGTTTCATTCTTCTGTATATAGCTGTTCAATTTTCCCAGAACCATTTATTGAAGAGACTTTTTTCCATTGCATATCTTTTCCTCCCCTGTCGAAGATTATTTGATCACAGAGTTGAGGGTTCATATCTGGGCTCTATATTCTGTTCCATTGCTCTATATGTCTGTTTTTGTGTCAGTACCATGCTGTCTTGATAATCACTGCTTTGTAATATACCTTGAAATCAGGCAACAAGATGCCCTCAGCTTTTTCTTTTTCAACATTTTCTTGGCGATTTGGGGTCTTTTCTGATTCCATACAAATTTTAAGATTATTTATTCCAGCACTTTGAAAAATGTCATTGGAATTTTGATTGGGATGGCGTTTAAGGTACAGATTGCTCTGGGTAGCATACACATATTAACAATGTTTATTCTTCTGATCCATGAGCATGGAATATTTTTCCATTTCTTTGTGTCTTCTTCAATTTCTTTCATTAACTGTTCTGTACTTCTTAGTGTATAGAATCTGTACATCTTTGGTTAGGTTTACTCCGAGGTACCTTATGGTTTTTGGTGCTATTGTAAATACAATCAATTCTCTAATTTCTCTTTCTACAGTTGCATTGTTAGTGTATAAGAAAGCAACTGATTTCTGTGCATTGATTTTGTATCCTGCCACATTACTGAATTGCCGTATGAGTTCTAGTAATATGGGGGTGGAGTCTTTTGGGTTTTCCACATGAAGTATCATGTCATGTGTGAAGAGAGAGAGACTGACTTCTTTTACAATTTGAATATGTTTTATTTCTTTTTGTTGTCTGATTGCTGTTGCTAGGACTTCTAGCACTATGTTGAACAAGAGTGGAGAGAGTGGGCATTCTTGTCGTGTTTTTGATCTTAAGGGAAAGGCTCTCAACTTTTCCCCATTGAGGATGATCTTCACTGTGGGTTTTTCATATATGGATTTTATAAACTTGAGGAATGTTCCTTCTATCCCTATACTCTGAAGAGTTTTAATCAGGAAAGGATGCTGTATTTTGTCAAATGCTTTTTCTGCATCAATTGAGAGGACCATATGGTTCTTCTCTCTCATCTTATTAATGTGTTCTATCACACTGATTGATTTGCGAATGTTGAACCACCCTTGCATCCAGGGGATAAATCCCACTTGGTTGTGGTGGATGATCCTTATAATGTATTGTTGGATCCTATTAGCTAGGATTTTGCTGAGGATTTTGGGATCAATATTCATCAGGGATATTGGTCTGAAATTCTCCTTTTTGATGGGGTCTTTGCCTGGTTTGGGGATTAAGGTAATGCTGGCCTCATAGAATGTGTCTGGAGCTTTCCTTTTGTTTCTATTTTTTGAAACAGCTTCAGGAGAATAGGTATTATTTCTTCTTTGAATGTTTGGTAGAATTCTCCAGCGAATCCATCAAGCCCTGGATTCTTGTTTTGGGGGAGGTTTTTGATCACTGCTTCAATCTCCTTACTGGTTATTGGCCTCTTCAGGTTTTCAATTTCTTCCTGTTTCAGTCTTGGCAGTTTATAGGTTTCCTGGAAGGCATCCATTTCTTCCAGGTTGCTTAATTTATTGGCATATAGTTGTTGATAATAATTTCTAATATTTGTTTCTATTTCCTTGGTGTTAATGGTGATGTCTCCCCTTTCGTTCATAATTTTATTAATTTGGGTCCTTTCTCTTTTCTTTGGGATAAGTCTGGCCAGTGCTTTATCAATCTTATTAATTCTTTCAAAGAACCAGCTTCTAGTTTCATTGATCTGATCTACTGTGTTTCTGGTTTCTAATTCATTGATTTCTGCTCTAATCTTAATTATTTCTCTTCTAATGCATGGCTTAGGCATCGTTTGTTGCTTTTTTTCTAGTTCTTTAAGGTGTAAAGTTAGTTGGTGAATTCGGGATTTTACTTTTTTTTTTTTTTTTGAGTGAGGCTTGGATGACTATGTATTTCCCCCTTAGGACTGCCTTTGAAGCATCCCATAGGTTTTGGACCGATGTGTTTTCTTTCTCATTGGTTTCCATGAATTGATTAAGTTCTTCTTTGATTTCCTGGTTAACCCAAACATTCTTGAGCAGAGTGGTCTTTAGCTTCCAAGTTCTTGAATATCTTCCAAATTTTTTCTTATGATTGAGTTCCAGTGTTAAAGCATTATGGTCCGAGAATATACAGGGAATAATCTCAAACTTTTGGTATTGGTTGAGACCTGATTTGTGACCCAGTATGTGGTCTATTCTGGAGAAAGTTCTGTGTGCACTCAAGAAGAATGAGTATTCTGTTGATTTAGGGTGCAATGCTCTGTATATATCTACGAGGTCCACCTGGTCCAGTGTGTCATTCAAAACTCTTATTTCTTTGTTGATTTTCTGCTTAGATGATCTGTCTATTGCTGAGAGTGGAGTATTGAGGTCTCCTACAATTAACATATTATTATCAATATGACTATTTTGGTTAACAGTTGGCTTATGTAGATTGCTGCTCCCATGTTGGGGGCATAGATATTTACAATTGTTAGATCATCTTGTTGGATAGACCCTTTAAGAATGATATAGTGTCCTTCTGTGTCTCTAACTACAGTCTTTAGCTTAAAATCTAATTTGTCTGATATAAGAATTGCTACCCCAGCTTTCTTCTGAGGTACGTTGGCATGAAAGATGGATCTCCATCCCTTCACTTTCAGTCTGGATGTATCTTTAGGTTTAGAATGAATCTCTTGTAGACAGCATATGGATGGGTCCTGTCTTTTTATCCAATCTGCAACTCTGTGCCATTTTATGAGAGCATTTAGGCCCTTCACTTTGAGAGTGATTTTTGAAAGACATGAATTTATCGTCATCATGTTGCCTGTGAAGTTGTTGTTTTTATAGATTGTCTCTGTAAATTTCTGTTCTATATCACTCTTGGGGTCTTTCTCCTTTTATAGAAGCCCCCTTAATATTTCTTGCAGGGCTGGCTTAGTGGTCACATATTCTTTCAGTTTCTGCCGGTGTTGGGAGCTCTGCATCTCTCCATCCATTCTAAATGACAGCCTTGCCGGATAAAGTATTCTTGGCTGCATGTTCTTCTCATTTAGTACCCTGAACATGTCTTGCCAGCCCTTTCTGGCTTACCAGGTCTCTTTGCATAGGTCTGACGTTATTCTGATATTCCTCCCTCTTTACGTAAGGAATCTCTTCCCCCTAACGGCCCTGAAGATGGTTTCCTTGGTTCTAAGATTTGCGAGTTTTACTATTACATGCCGGGGCATTGGCCTGTTTTCCTTGATCTTGGGAGGGGTCTTCTCTGCCTCCAAGACATCAATGTTTGTTTCATTTTCCAGATTAGGGATGTTCTCAGCTACAATTTGCTCAAATATATCTTCTAGTCCTCTCTCTCCACCCCTCAGGGATCCCAATAATTCTGACACTGGAACATTTCATGGTGTCACTTATTTCTCTGATTCTGTTTTCATGGATTTTGAGTTGTTTCTCCCTGGTCTCCTTGTTATCCTTCTCTTCTGTCAATTTGTCTTCTAGATCACTAATTTGTTCTTCTACCTCGCTTACCCTAGTTGTTAGATTAGATTAGATTGGGTCTCACTGATAGCATTTTTAAGTTCTGCCAGTTCAGCTTTCATTTCTGCCCTTAGAGACTCTATGTTGCCATTAGTCGATTTCTCCATTCTAGCTCTTGTCTTCACAAATGCTACCCTGAATTCCATCCCCGACATCTTGGTTATATCTGCATCCATTTGTAAATCTGTGGCATAAGTCATAATCTCTGAGTCTTTTCTATTTGGGGAGTTCCTCCTCCTAGTCATGCTGTTGATGGGTGGTTGAGGGAATGTACAGAGTCCAAACTATTGACCATAACCCAAGCAAGATGCACCTGTTTTATAGGGACCTTAGGGATGTTGGCCTCTTGTGCTCCCAGCCTGTCTTCTGGGGGAGGGGGCTGCCGTGCTGTTACTCAGGCAACCCTGTTTGGGCAGGTTGCCCTGCCCCTTGTAGGGGGGCTGGATGGGCTCAGTGAAAACCAGTTTTTTGTGGCTTTTGTTCTCTGGTGGCTTTCCCTGGGGGCTTTCTGTGTCTCTTCCAAGAGTCAGAGCAGAAGTGAACTTTTCCAACCCTCTGACTCAGAACAGAGAGCCACAGTCTGTTCTTCAGTGAGCTCTCCAGGCCACACTATCTCTGTTTCTGTCTATGCTACTAAAAACAGCAGTGTCCTGGGTTGTGTGCCCCTCAGCAGTACTCCCAGTCCTTGCCTCCAGGTCGGGGCACGTCTTTGCCCTTTGTGCTTCTAAAACCACCAGCTGCCCCCAGTTCGCATGCACAGTCCCACTGCTCCAGGTTTCAGAGGGGGAGGGCTGCCCTAAAGTCCTTTCCCCACCACTACCGATCTGTGATTCTGTGCCCTGTCCTCACTGTGAGAGGCTATAGCAAACTGGCAGTGTAGGATCCCAATGGCTCGGCTCCCTCCCCCTTCCATTTATCTTCAGATATGTGCCCGTGGAATCACAGCTCCTGGCTTCATATCTCGAAACCAACCACCTCCAATATTCTCTTTGTAGAGATCCAGATATATCTTCTTACTTCTCAGGCTGATTTTGTGAGTTTTCAGAGTGGTCTGATAGATATCCAGCTCAATTCCAGGTACCGTTTGGAATAGGTTTCCCTACTTCTCTGCCATATTTTCTCTCTCCTTCCTATCATACACTATTTTCTAAATATGGTTTCATAACAACCCCCTTCCTCACCAAAATTTATTTCTCAAATTATCACAAAATCACTTAATAAAATTAACTGCAACACAATCTTCGAAAAGAACAGTCATGGAGGGTCTCTGGGGTGTTGTAAATGTTCTATTTTTTTTTTTACCTGGGTGGCCGTTACATGGGTGTGTGCTTTGTGAGTTTATTGAGCTGTACATTCATGTTTTGTACACTTCTCTGTATGAGTTCTACTTCACAATAAAAAGATATTTATTCAAACATTTATCAGAGTTACCTTTCTACATCTGTACAAGTAGATAGTAACACCCACTCTGATAACTCATTTTTTCCCACAATTCAATGTTGATATATATGAATTTTCTTCCCCAACAGTAAAACATTATAGGAATTTCTGTCTCTTATTTTTAAAAACAAAATCAAAATCAAATAAAAAAAGAGATTTAAAGAAGAAACAAAAGAAACAAATAGAGGGGAAAGGTGATGTATGTTCCTTTATTAAGAGATATAATATGGTCACAGGTTTTTTTTAATTCTTAAATTATGAATTATGTTAGAACACTGCTTTAAAAAATAGTAGGTATTCCTCCTTTAACTTTTGACACAGCGCTACATCTTTCACACAGAAGGCTCCATTTCAATGGAAAGTCAGTTTTTTCCATTGTTTTAAAATTCCATTCAAATGGGTAGCTCATTTCCAGAAGACAATATCAAGACAAGGCACAGAGAATGGTAACATATTATTTCAAACTGTTCAGCAGCAGCTTAAGCTGGCACAGTCTTTTCCCTCCAAGTACTGCCCATGGTCACTGAGAGAGGTGACTCTGGTCTGATCTGGGTACCTAGGATTAACACCATTTGGTTGAGGAGAATATTGGTTTTGAATCTGCATGGCTTGCTTAAGCTCACATGTAATGCTGACTTTGAAGTCCAGAAAAATGATGTATAAATAGCAAATGACAGCTGGCATTTGGCTATTATCCTTCTTTGTAAATCAATTAAGAAATTCATTTAATACTTCAATAATTTTGCCATCTTCTTTGATCATGTTTTCCATTTCCTCTTACAATTCTAACGTCTGCCTTCACTGATCTCTGCCTTTTATAGTTATGAGAACTATACATTTCAATGATGCTAGATTTTTTGGAGGTGGCTATATTTCTTCAATTTTCTTTCTTCCTTATCCATTATTCACATGCCTTAGTGTCCTTGACTTATGTTTTTGGAAAGAATTTTTGGGCAGACTTCATCTTTGAGTCTTTTTCTTTCATAATTTGACTTTTACATATCATATTCTATCTCCTGATATTGCCCAATATGCAACTTACACTTGTAATCAATTATTCCAAGTCATGTATTTTCATTAACATTTTTAGTAGTAACCATGCTGCATGAACAAGAAACTGTATAAACTGGACCCTATAAGTTGAGTTTAGTGATGACTTTAAAATTTAAAAAAGATGACATCATTAGGAATGGAAAAATAAGTACCTTTGAAAATCTTCTCTTCTCCAAAATCAATGAGAGCATTGGCAAAATTTTAAGAATCAGTTTTTTTCAAAACTCCAGAAATCAAGCAAATGGCTACAATAATCTCATGAGGATTAACTGAAGAAAAATGGTTGAATAGTGATAAGAGCAGTAAGCTTTTTGGTGTTTTAACTTGGTCTATTCTATCCTTTCTCCAGCTCCCGCAGTTAGCCTTAAAAACCAATAATATATAATCAGAATGAAAATCAGTAGCCTGACAGCCACTGGAGGGGGACTAGAATGGGGTGGGACCTCCCTCAAAGCCCCATTCCCAGAGACCTACCATTATTTGATTTATCTGGTGATTTTCTAAAATATCCCATTAGTAAGTCTTGTCTTTAAGACACTAAAAGATCACTCAGTTTGAATAGCCTTTTCCTTTATTTATTTGTTTGTTTGTTTATTTTTTTTTATTGAATAGCCTTATCCTGAGGAGGATTTGTTTAAAACTATTATTGGCAATTGTTTAACACTGAAGTTGCCTAATGCAATGGATAACAGCTGGACAAATGATAGGCTAACCAAAAAGCTTAAAAGGAAAAACTGGGGAATTATATATCCATAGAAGGCTTTGAAAAGTTCCTATATATTCCCAGAAATCTATAAGACCACACTCATGCATAAGTCTATACACATGTCCAAAGCTGTGTGCATGCTCAAGAAATACCTGAGAATTCCTTAAATCATCACGTCTGGATGACTTTGAGGCTCTGCATAACCAGAAAGTGAACACTAAGGCAGAGTGATAAACTGCCTAGCTGAGTGTTGAAGATGTGCCTCAGCAGACACAAAGAGCCACTCAGCAAAGACTAGGAGTCTAGTGGTTCCAGGAATTTAAGGAAATCTCTGTCCAATCATTAGCTGATCACTAAGATCACTGAGCAGAGACCTTAGCACCCATATATAATAGACTTTACAGAATTAGTTCAGAAAAGTAAATAAATTAACAAACAACAATTAGCAACAAAAACAAACCTTGTGAGGAAGGAAAATCTAACTTCTAGAATTTTCATATAATCTAAAATATAGTTTTCAGCAAAACACACACATATGACAAGCAAAGAAACAAAAAAGTATGACACATATACAAGACAGAAACAAGTGAACAGAAACAATCTTTGAGAAAATCTAGATATTGGCCTTACTAGACAAAAATTTTGAATCAGCCATTATAAATATATTTAAAGAACTAAAGGTCATAATGCTTAAGAAGTAAAAAATGTATGAGAACAAGCTTTCACTACATAGAAGATATCATTAGGAGATAAAAATTATGAAAAAGATATATATAAGAATCTGGAGCTGAAAAGTAAATAACTAAAATGAGAAATTTGAGACACCTGGGTGGCTCAGTCAGTTAAGCATCTGCCTTTGGCTCAGGTCATTATCCCAGGGTCCTGGGATTGAGTCCTGCATCGGGCTTCTTGCTCGGTGGGAAGTCTGCTTCTCCCTCTGCTTGCTGCTTCCCTGGCTTGTGCACTCTCCCTCCCTTTCTCTCTTACAAGTAAATAAGTAAAATATTGAAAAAAATAAAATGGAAAATTTACTAGTGATGCTCAATAACAGAGTTATGCAGACAGATGAAAGAATAAGAGAACTTGAAGATGGATCCATTGAGATTATACAGTCTGAGAAACAGAAAAAAAAAAGATGAGGAAAAATGTAGGGTCTCAAAGACCTGTGGGAGAGCATCAAGCATACCAACATATACATAATTGGAATCCCAGAAAAGAGAGGGAAGAAAGAAAAATGCAGAAAGAATATTATAAAGAAATAATGACTGAAAATTTCCTAAATTTTACATAAAATATTAATCAACACATTCAAGAAGCTCAACAAATTGCAAATATTATAAATGCAAAGAGCCCCCATTTGGACAAATCATAATTAAACTGTTGAAAACCAGACAATGAGACAATCTTAAAAGCTATGAGAAGCACTCTTCATGCACAAGGGAACCTCAATAAGATTAATAAATGATTTCTCATCAGACACCATGGAGTCCTAACAACTGAAATGAAAGGACCCTGGACAGTAACTCAAATCCACATGAAGAAATAAAAAGCACTGATAAAAGTAAATACATAGGTAAATATAAATGATGGTATAAACATATTTTAACTTTTTCCTCCTATCTGATTTAAAAGATACATATATAAATCAATAATTATAAACCTAGATTGATAAGTATACACTGTATAAAGATGTAATTTTATTACAATTGCAGCAAAAAAGGAGTATAGAGAACAAAGATATATAAGAGCAAAGGTTTAATATATATTTAGGAGTAAGTATATTGAATGTAAGCAGATTAAACACTCCAACCAAAAGGAGATTGGAAGAATCAATTTTAAAAATCCAATTACATGCTTCTACATGAGATGACTTCGATTCAAAACACAAATAGGATGAAAGTAAAACAATGGAAAAGATATATTATGCACATAATAGCCAAAAGAAAGCTGAAGTGGCTATACCTCTATAAGACATAATAGACTTTGAGAAAAAAATTGTTACTGGAGACAAAGAAGGACATCTCCAGATGATAGGTGAGTCAATCCATCAAGAAGACATAGAAACAATAAACATAAATGTACATGACACTAGATCTCTAAAATACATGAGGCAAAAACTGATGTAATTGAAGGGAGAAATGGTCTATTCAACAATAGTTGGAGACTTCAATATGCCACTTTCAAAACTGGATAGATCAACTAGGCAGATGATCAACAAGGAAATAAAAGATTTAAACAACAGTATAAAACAAGTGAACTAAATGGACACCTATAGAACACTTCACCCAACAACAACAGAATACACATTCTTCTCAGGTATACATGGAACATGTTTCAGGAAAGATGATACGGTAACAGGCCATAAAAGAAGTCTTAATATATTGATAGGGGTTTAAATCACACAAAATATCTTCTCCAATTACAATAGAATGAAATTAGAAGTCAATAACAGAAGAAAACTTGGGAAACTCAAAATATGTGAAATCTGAACAACAGAGTCCTAAATAGCCAATGAAACAAAAAGAAATCACAAGGGAAAACAACAAAACTAGAAGTTGGTTCTTTGAATGGTCAACAAATCAACAAAACTTATTTAACTACATTGACCATGAATAAAGAGAAAATGCTCAAATTACTAAAATCATGAGTGAAAGAGGGGACATTAGTACAGATGTCACAGAAATGAAAAGAATTGACTATAAAGGAATATTATGAATAACTGTATGTCAACAAATTGGATAATCCAGATGAAATGTACAAATTCCTAGAAAGAAACAAACTACTTACACTAACCCAGGAAGAAAGTTCCAAATAAAGCTTTAAAAAGTAAACAAGTTGGGGGTGCCTGGGTGGTTCAGTCAGGTGTCTGACTTGATTTCAGCTCAATTCGTTATCTCAGGGTCAAGTTCCATACTCAGTGGAGAGTCTGCTTCTCTCCCTCTCTCTCTGCCCCACCTCCTGCTTGTGCTTTTTCACTCTCACTCTCTCTCTCTAAAGTAAACAAATAAATCTTTAAAAAAAACGTAAACAAGTTGAATGAGTAATAATTTTTAAAAACTACTCACAAAGGATAGACCAGGACCACATGGGGTCATGAATAAGTTCTACTAATGTTTAATAAAAATTATCACCAATCCCTCACATACTATTCCCCAAAAATATAAGAGCAGTGATTATTTCCCAACTCATTCTATGAAGCCATCTTTACCCTGATACCAAACCCAGACAATGAAATCACAAAAATACTATAAATCAATATCTCTAATGAATATGAATATAAAAATAATCAATAAAATACTAGCAAATAAATTAAGCTGCATATTAAAATGTTTATACACCATGATCAAGTGTGATTTATTCCAGGAATTCATGGTTCAACATACAAAAATCAATGTATTAGATTATACACATTAATAGAATGAAAGGGGAAAACACTATATGATCATCTCAATTGCTACAGGAAAATCATTTGACAAAATGGAACACCCTTTTGTGATTAAAAAAAAATACTCAACAAACTAGAAATAGAAGGGAATTTCCTCAACATGATAAAGGACATCTATGAAAAATCCACAGCTAATATTTAATGGTGAAATATTTAAAGCTTTCCCTCTAATATCAGGACAAAAGATGTCTACTTATTCCACTTCTATACAACATTATTCTGGACGTACTAGTGAAGACAGATGGAGAGAAAGAGAGAGGAAGAGAAGGGAGGGAGAAAAAGAGAGAGAAAACAAGTATCCAGATTGAAAAGGAAAAAGTAAAACTATATTTGCAGATAACATAATCTTATGTACAGGAAACCCTAAAGATCCCACACACACACACAAAAAAAAACAAGAGATGATTAACTAGTTAAAGAAAATTTCAGAGTACAAGATTAATATGCAAAAACACATTCTACTTCTACACACAAGCAATAAAAAAAACCTGAAAATGAAATTAAGGAAACAGTCTTATTTACATTAGTGCAAAAAAGAATAAAGTACTTAGGAATAAATTTAACAAAAGAAGTATAAAAGTTATATTCTAAACAAAACATTTTTTAGAGAAATTAAAGAAGATATAAATGGAAAGGGATTCCATTTTCAAAGACTTGAAGACTTAATATTATAAAGATGACAACATTCACTCAAGGGATCTACAGCTTCAACACAACCCCTATCAAAATCCCAGCTGTCTTTTTTGCAAAAATTGGTGAGAAGGTGCTAACACTCATTTGGAAATACAAAGGAACCATAATATCCAACACAATTTGAAACAGAAGAACAATGTTCCTGGACTCAACACATCTTATTTTCAAAACTTACACAAAGCTAGAGTAATCATAGTAATCAATACTGTGTGGTATTAGAATATGGATAGACATATAGGTCAAGAAAATAGAATTGTTTCTAGAACAAACCCTTACCATTAGAGTCAACTTATATTTTTAATTTAATTTTATTATGTTATGTTAAACACCATACATTACATCATTAGTTTTTGATGTAGTGTCCATGACTGATTGTTTGCATATAACACCCAGTTCACCATTCAATACGTGCCCTCTTTAATACCCACCACTAGGCTAAGCAATCCCCCCACCCCCACCCCTCTAGAACCCTCAATTTGTTTCTTAGAGTCCATAGTCTCTCATGGTTCATCTCCCCCTCCGATTTCCCCCCCTTCATTTTTCCCTTCCTACTATTTTTTTTTTTTTAACACATAATGTATTATTTGTTTCAGAGGTACAGGTCTGTGATTCAACAGTCTTACACAATTCACAGCGTTCACCACAGCACATACCCTCCCCAATGTCTATCACCCAGCCATCCCATCCTTTGCAACCCCCACCACTCCAACAACACTCAGTTTGTTTCCTGAGATTAAGAATTCCTCATATCAGTGAGATCATATGATACATGTCTCTCTCTGATTGACTTACTTTGCATAGCATAGTACCCTCTAGTTCCATCCATGTCGGTCCAAATGGCAAGATTTCAAGTTTTTTTGATGGCTGCATAATATTCCATTGTGTGGGCATACACACACATACACACACACACACATATATACGCATACCACATCTTCTTTATCTATTCATCTGTTGATGGAAATCTTGGCTCTTTCCATAGTTTGGCTATTGTGGACATTGCTGCTATAAACATTGGGGTGCACATACCCCTTCAGATCCCTACATTTCTATTTTGGGGTAAATACCCAGTAGTGCAATTGCTGGGTTGTATGGCAGCTCTATTTTCACCTTTTTGAGGAACCTCCACACTGCTTTCGAGAGTGGCTGCACCAGCTTGCATTCCCACCAACAGTGTAGGAGTGTTCCCCTTTCTCCACATCCCTGGAAACATCTGTCATTTCGTGACTTGTTAATTTCAGCCACTCTGACTGGTGTGAGGTGATATCTCATTGAGGTTTTGACTTGGATTTCCCTGATGCCGGTGGTGTTGAGCATTTTTCATGTGTCTATTGGCCATTTGGATGTCTTCTTTGGAAAAAATGTCTGTTCATGTTTTCTACCCATTTCTTGATTGGATCATTTGTTCTTTGGGTATTGAGTTTGATATGTTCTTTATAGATTTTGGATACTAGCCCTTTATCTGATCTGTCATTTGCAAATATCTTCTCCCATTCTGTCAGTTGTCTTTTGGTTTTCTTGACTATTTCCTTTGCTGTGCGAAACCTTTTCATCTTGATGAAGTCCCAATAGTTCATTTTTGCTCTTGCTTCCCTTGCCTTTGGTGATGTTTCTAGGAAGAAGTTGCTGTGTCTAAGGTCGAAGAGGGTGCTGCCTGTGTTCTGCTCTAGGATTTTGATGGACTCCTGTCTCACATTTAGATCATTCATCCATTTTGAGTCTATTTTTGTGTGTGGTGTAAGGAAATGGTCCAGTTTCATTCTTCTGCATGTGGCTGTCCAATTTTCCCAACACCATTTGTTGAAGAGACTGTCTTTTTTCCATTGGACATTCTTTCCTGCTTTGTTGAAGATTAGTTGACCATAGAGTTGAGGGTCCATTTCTGGGCTCTCTATTCTATTCCATTAGTCTATAGGTCTGTTTTTTGTGCCAGTACCATACTGTCTTGATGATGACAGCTTTGTAATAGAGTTTGAAGTCCAGAATTGTGATACCACCAGCTTTGCTTTTCTTTTTCAACATTCCTCTGGTTATTTGGGGTCTTTTCTGGTTCCAAACAAATTTTAGGATTATTTGTTCCATTTCTTTGAAAAAAGTGGATGGTATTTTGATAGGGATTGCATTGAATCTGTAGATTGCTCTAGGTAGCATTGACATCTTCACAATATTTGTTCTTCCAATCCATGAGCATGGAACGTTTTTCCATTTCTTTGTGTCTTCCTCAATTTCTTTCATGAGTATTCTATAGTTTTCTGAGTACAAATCCTTTGTGTCTTTGGTTACATTTATTCCTAGGTATCTTATAGTTTTGGGTGCAATTGTAAATTGGATAGACTCCTTAATTTCTTTCTTCTGTCTTATTGTTGGTGTATAGGAATGCCACTGATTTCTGTGCATTGATTTTATATCCTGCCACTTTACTGAATTCCTGTATGAGTTCTAGCAGTTTTGGAGTGGAGTCTTTTGGATTTTCCACATAAAGTATCATATCATCTGCAAAGAGTGAGAGTTTGACTTCTTCTTTGCCAATTTGGATGCCTTTTATTTCTTTTTGTTGTCTGATTCCTGTGGTTAGGACTTCTAGTACTATGTTGAATAGCAGTGGTGATAGTGGACATCCCTGATATGTTCCTGACCTTAGGGGGAAAGCTCTCAGTTTTTCCCCTTTGAGAACGATATTCACTGTGGGTTTTTCATAGATGGCTTTTATGATATTGAGATATTCAATGGGTCTTGTTTTTTTATCCAATCTGATACCCTATGTCTTTTGATAGAGGCATTTAGCTCATTTACATTCAGGGTAACTATTGAAAGATATGAATTTAGTGCCATTGTATTGCCTGTAAGGTGACTGTTACTGTATATTGTCTGTGTTCCTTTCTGGTCTATGTTACTTTTAGGCTCTCTCTTTGCTTAGAGGACCCCTTTTGATATCTCTTCTAGGGCTGGTTTGGTGTTTGCAAATTCTTTTCGTTTTTGTTTGTCCTGGAAGCTTTTCATCTCTCCTTCTATTTTCAATGACAGCCTAGCTGGATATACTATTCTTGACTGCATATTTTTCTCATTTGGTGCTCTGAATATATCATGCCATTCCTTTCTGGCCTGCCAAGTCTCTGTGGATAAGACAGTTGCCATTCTAGTGTTTCTACCATTGTAGGTTACAGTCCTCTTGTCCCGAGCTGCTTTCAGGATTTTCTTTTTGTCTCTGAGATTCCTAAATTTTACTATTAGATGTCGGGGTGTTGACCAATTTTTATGGATTTTGAGGGGGTTCTCTGTGCTTCCTCGATTTTTTTAAAAGATTTTATTTATTTATTTATTTGATAGAGAGAGTGAGGGAGCACAAGCAGGGGGAACAGTAGAGGGAGAGGGAGAAGCAGGCTCCCCGCCAAGCAGGGAGCCCGATGCGGGGCTTGATCCCAGAACCCTTGGATCATGACCTGAGCCAAAGGCAGACGCTTAACCATCTGAGCCACCCAGGCGCCCTGCTTCCTCGATTTTGATGTCTGTTTCCTTCCCCAAATTAGGGAAGTTTTCTGCTATAATTTGCTCCAATATACCTCTGCTCCTCTCTCTCTTTCCTCTTCTTCTGGGATCCCAATTATTCTAATATTGTTTTGTCTTACGGTATCACTTATCTCTCGAATTCTGCCCTCGTGATCCAGTAGTTGTTTATCTCTCTTTTTCTCAGCTCCTTTATTCTCCATCATTTGGTCTTCTATATCACTAATTCTCTCTTCTGCCTCACTTATCCTAGCAGTTAGAGCCTCCAGTTTTTATTGCACCTCATTAATAGCCTTTTTTATTTCAACTTGGTTAGATTTTAGTTCTTTTATTTCTCCAGAAAGGGTTTCTATAGTATCTTCCATGCCTTTTTAAAAGCCCAGCTAGTATCTTTATAATCGTCATTCTGAACTCTACTTCTGACATCTAATAATGTCCATATTGATTAGGTCCCTGGCAGTCGGTATTGCCTCTTGTTTTTGGGGGGTTTTTTTGAGGTGATTTTTTTCTGACTTGTCATTTTGTCCAGAGGAGAATAGATGAATGAGATAACAAAATGCTAACAGGGTAACAACGACCCCAGAAAAATATACACTAAACAAATCAGAAGAGACCTGAAACCAGGGGAAAAAGGAAAGAAAGAAAAAAGAAGAAAAAGATAAAAAAAAAAAAAAGAATATGCTCAAATATGATCGGGCTGGTGAATAGATCAGTGTCACACACTAGATTTGGGCCACATTTTGGTCTGTTAGAAGAAAGTGCCTGCCAAAATTTTAAAGAAAGAAAAGCTTATATATGTACAAAAATAAGGGTAAATACAATGAAGGGATGGAATATGATGGTAAAGATGAAAATTATAAAAGATTTTATAAAAGGAATTGATAAGAAGTTGCTTGAAAAAAGAAAGAGATTTAAAAAAAAATAAAAGGGAGAGAATGTGACCAGGCAGGAGACTAGAACAAAGCCATACACTAGAGATTTGGGGTATATTTTGGTCTGTTAGAAGAAACTGTATCCCCAAATTTTAAAGAGAGAACAACTTATATATATATATACCAAAAATAGGGTTAACTACTATGAAGGGATAGAATATGACTCTAAAAAAGAAAAATAAAAAAGATTTTTTAAAAAGGGATTGATAAGATGTTGGTTGAAAAAGGGGAAAAAATTTCAAAAAAAAATTTAAAAAATTAACTTTGAAAGACTAAAGAATCAGAGGGAAAAAAGCCATGAATTCAATGCACTATATTCCCTTAGTGCTGTAGTTCTGCCGTTTTTATTAAGTGGTAAACTTGGTCTTGGCTGGCTGTTCTTGCTGATCTTCTGGGGGAGGGGCCTGTTGCAGTAGTTCTCAAATGTCTTTGCCTGAGTTGGAACTGCACCACCCTTGCAGGGGCCAGGCTAAGTAATCTGCTCGGGTTTGCCCTCGGTAGCTTTTGCTCCCTGCAGGCTTTCCATACAGCTTTGGAGGATGAGAGTGAAAATGGCAGCCTCCCAATCTCCACTGCAGAGGAGCCGAGAACTCACGGCCCCACTCCTCAGTGAGCCTCCAGAGGAAAGCAGTCAATCACTCCCGTCTCCCTGGTCTCTGGCAGCACTCTGAGCTCACCAAGCCTATGACCGAGCATTTCTATCTCTAGCACATGACCCCATTTGGTCTCCAAACCCAGCATATTCCTGCGGTGCACTCCCACACTGCTCCTCCTGGGGGAGGAAGGGGAGTCTCCCCGGATCTGCCACTTGTTGGGTCCCTGCTGGAAGAGCAGTTCCCCAACTGTGCCGCAGACCATGGTTTATGGCAACCCTGAGCTGAGAAACCGCTCTTTGGCTCTGTCTTTACAACCAGCTTCCCTGCTCTGATACCTGGGAGCTCTACTGCACTCAGGCACCCCTGGTCTTTCTGTGACCCCGAGGTTCCTGAGACCACACTGTCCCAGCGAGGGTTCCACCCCCCACTTAGCCACCAGAGCAACTTCCCTCAGCGGAGCAGACTTTTAAAAGTTCCAATTTTGTGCTCCACTACTCTATCACTTGCCAGTAGCCGGCTGTGGAGGCTCCCTCCCCCCATGGTCTATCTTCCCATATATGGCCTCGGATTCACTTCTCCACACGTCCTACCTTCCAGAAAGTGGTTGCTTTTCTGTTCAGAGCATTGCTGCTATTCTTTTCTTCGATCTCCTGTTGATTTCGTAGGTGTTCAGAATGTTTTGATCCCTATCTAGCTGAATTCCTGGGACCAGATGAAACTTAGGTCTCCTACTCCTCTGCCATCTTGCTCCTCCTCCTCAAGTCACCCAGTTGGCTGATGGAAGAGTCAGAAATAAAATCAGTTCTTCCCCAAAGTTTGTAGATAACAGCATTAACTTTCTTCTCTTTTCATGGCAACCTTGGCCAGCTTCTGCGTTTTTCCAGAATCCTGTCTTCAGTCTCCAGGGCAAGCAGATAGAGTCAACTTATTTTTGACAAAGGTTGCCAAGACAATTAAATGGGGAAATAGCGTTTTCAAGAAATGGTGTTGGTATAACCAGATATGGAATAATTTTGAACCTTTATTTCATACCACAGACAGAAATTAACTCAAAATGTAACACAGGCCTAAATATAAGAGCCAAAACTATAAAAGTCTTAGAAGAAAATAAAGAAGTAAATCTTCATGGCCTTGAGTTAGTTTTCTTAGACATGACACAAAAGGTGGGAATGCAAACTGGTGCAGCCATTCTGGAAGATAGTATAGAGGTTTGTCAAAAAGTTAAAAATAGAACTCCCCTACAGCCCTGCAATTGCACTTATTAGGTATTTATCCAAAAGATAAAAACACAGTGATTTGAAGGGGCACATGCACCCCAATGTTTATAGCAGCAATGTTCACAATAGCCAAAATATAGAAAGAGCCCAGATGTCCATCAACAGATGAACAGATAAAGATGAGGTGGTATATATATGCAATGGAATATTATTCAGCCAAAGAAAGGAATTAGATCTTGCCATTTGCAATGATGTGGATGGAACTAAAGGGTATTATGCTAAGCGAAATAAGTAAGAGAAAGACAAATAGCAGATGACTTCCCTCTTATGTGGAATTTAAGAAATAAAACAGATGAACATAGGGTAAGGGAAGGAAAAATAAGACAAAAATAGTGGAGAAAAACCATAAGAGACTCTTAACTATAGGAAACAAACTGAGGGTTGCTGGAGGGGAGGTGGGTGGGGAGATGGGGTAACTGGGTGATGGGCATTAAGGAGGGCACTTGATGTGATGAGCAATGGGTGTTATATGCAACTGATGAATCACTAAATAACCTTTGAAACAAGCAAACAAGGATATGACACCAAAAGCATAAGTGACTATAGAAAAAAAAGCAAATACTTCATATATGTTAAAAAGTATATATAGTTCAAAGCATATCATCAGGAACATTATAAAGATAACAGAATTAGAGAAAATATTTGCAAATCATGTATCTGTTAAAGAATTTAATATACAATTTGTAAAGTTTTCTTACAACTCAGTAATAAAAAGACAAAAAAATTTATAACAGGTATTTGATCTGAAAACAGTTCTCTGAAGAAGATATGCAAATGACCAATAAACATATTAAAGGTTGTTTATTAGCCACCAGAGAAATGCAAAACAAAAGCACAACAAGATACTTTATTATGCATCAAGATAGCTGTTATCAAAAAGATGCATAATAACAAATGTTGTTGAATGTGTGGAAAAATTTAAAGCCTCATACATTGCTGGTGGGAATTTAAAATTATACAGCCACTTTGAAAAATATTTCATAGTACCTCAAAAACAAAACAAAACAGAATTACACAATAACCCTGCAATTCCACCCCTAAATATATACCCAAGAGAATTAAAAATATATATTAACACAAAAATTTGTACACAAATGTTCAGAGCAGCATTATCCATAATAGCCAAAAGTATAAACAACCCAAATGTTTGTCAGCTGATGAATGGATAAACAAATTGTGACATATATATGCAATATCATTCAGCTATTAAAAGGAATGAAGTAATACTACATGCTATAATATGGATGAATCTCAAGAACATAACACTAAGGGAAGGAAGCCAGTCACAAAGGACCACATATTGTATGATCCCATTAATATGAAATGTTCAGAAGAGGCAAATATATAGATACAGAAAGCAGATTAGTGGTTGCCAAAGACTGATCAGATGGGTAGGATGGAATGGGGAGTGACTGCTAACTTGTATGGTGTTTCTTTTTTGGTTGATAAAAATGTTCTTAAACTGTATTATGGCATGGTTGCACAGCCCTGAGAATTATTAAATGCCATTGAACCTAAATTTTAAATGTACAAAGTTTATGGCATATGAATTATATCTCAATATAGTTGTTAAAAATGCATATTGGATAAGCAGCCTATAATTTACTTAATGAAAAACCAACAAAGACAAGGAAAAAATAAGACCACACAGTTTTAATTAGCAGAGCTGGTATTCAAACCTATATATGTCTGGTTCTAATATTTATATTAATAACCAATATGATATAACACCAAAGAGAGGTGGAGTCACAGGAATGATTTGTTGGCACAGTTGGTGCCACGATTTAAAGGTATTTACAGAAAACTTTTCATGCAGGTACTAGAAGATGAAAGTTCTGTTATTAAAATGGCATACATTTGGCTTAAAAATAACTCTCTCCAAATCGGATCTTTTGAACATAAGGACTTTTGTTGAAGAAGTTGCTTATAATAGTTTAACAAATTCTAACTTCTTAGTGTAAAAATCACTAAACTGAATGTAGAAAGATCTAGTTCTGGTCTCAGTTCTGCCATTAATTTACTGTATTTCCTTGGCTGAGTCACATTACCTCTGTGCACCTTAATTTCTTTACTTCTAAATGGACATTGAATGTGATGACCTCAAAAGTCACAGGTCCTATTATAAACAATGTTACAGTGAACATAGGGGAGCCTATATCTTCTTGAGTTAGGATTTTAATATTCTTTAGATAAATACCCAGAAGTGGAATAGCTGGATCAAATGTTCACTACAACATTATTTACAATAAACAAATTATGGAAGCAACTCACATGTCCATCAATGAATGAATGGATAAATAGGATGTGGTGTACAATGGAATACTACTCAACCATAAAGAAGAATGAAGTCTTGCCATTTGCAACAACATGGATGGACCTCAAGGGTATTATGCAAAGGGAAGTAAATCAAAGAAAAACAAATACCTTATAATTTTACTCATATCTGGACTCTAAAAGCAAGCAAACAAAACAATATTAAAACAAACTCACAGGGCGCCTGGGTGGCTCAGTTGGTTAAGCGACTGCCTTCGGCTCAGGTCATGATCCTGGAGTCCCGGGATCGAGTCCCGCATCGGGCTCCCTGCTCGGCGGGGAGTCTGCTTCTCTCTCTGACCCTCCCCCCTCTCATGTGCTCTCTCTCATTCTCTCTCTCTCAAATAAATAAATAAAAAATCTAAAAAAAAAAAAAAACAAACAAACTCACAGATAAAGACAACAGATTGATGGTTATCAGAGAAGGGAGTTGAGGGGATTGAAATGGGTGTAGGGGATCAACTGTATGGTAATGAATGGTAACTAGACTTTTGATGATGATCACTTTGTAGTGCATACAGATGTCAAGCTATCATGTACACTTGAAGCTTAAATGTTTTTATATACCAATTTAACCTCAAAAAAAGAACAATCACAATTCCTTCCCTCTCTAATATTATGTTTATTAATTCATTTATTCAACAGGTATTTACTGGCCACAAGTTATGTGCCAGGCATTGTGTTACATTCTGGGGTTCATGTAATATGACAAAGACCCCACCCTCATAAAGATTACATTCTAGTAATGGGACATAGATAATACTGTACTGTGAAGAAGATAAACTAACTGAACAGTGTGACTGGGGTCTACTCTACATTTGGGGGAGGCCTATATAAAGAGGTAACATTTGAGATCTAAATGGTAAGGAAGAACCAGCCACGTGAAACATTTGAGATCTAAATGGTAAGGAGGAACCAGCCATGTGAAACATTTGGAGGAAGAGCTAAGGTTGTTTCTGAAAGAAGAAACAGCAACTATAAAGTTTCTGAGATGGGAAGAAGTTTATAGCAAGACAAGCAGAAAAAAAGGGCCAATGTGACTAGATTGTGGCATGCAAAGGGTAGAGTAGAAGTGGAGGAGATTGGAAAGATGGTTAGGAGCCAGATTACACACAGTCGTGTAAATTGTAGGTACACATTTAGATAGTAGGTTATAATGGGAAACCATTAAGAGGTTATAAGAAGGGGTATGACAAGATCGGTTTTACATTTTTAAAAACATTACTCAGGCTGCAGTGTGAAAAAATGGAAGAAAAGAATAGGAGAGGGACACCAAATATGGAGACCATAGCCTGCAACACACTATGTTAAGGACATTATGTGCTAACCTGATAGTCAAAACTGGTTAATATAACTTTCTAAAAGGTATAACTCTTCAAGATGGAATATGTAATGGGTAAGGAGCAAGTTGATGTGACACAAAATAAAACTGCATTCCATATGAAAAGAAAAAAGTTTATATACCTTATAAAAGACTCTATATCAGTTCATCAGGCTGCCTTTCAGAATGTGTATATATAGGCAAACTCTAGCCAGAAATATAAAGACAAACATTATGATGATGTACAGTTTTCTGTTTTTAAAATAGCGTGAAATTTTAGAGTTGGGAACAAAAAAGCAGCAGTGATACAATTTATCAGTCATTTAGTAATAAGTTAACATGCCTGACTAAAGACTAGAGCCCTCATGGTGTTTAGTGTTTCAATAAACAAGCAATTAGGTTGGGGAGAAAAGATAGGTCCAGCTGGCATCTATAGATATATTGGTCCTCAATTGTCATTAGACAGAATTCCACAAGCTGTCAACAAAACCTTCTAGGGGTAAATCTCAATTACCTGGAAGATTCACTGTTATGGAATAATTCATAGCCCAAAAATGCTTTACATTCTTACCATGATAGTAAGAGAAAAGAAAACTGAAGTACCACTGGCAGAAAAAAAAAAATCTACCAACAATATCAGGCATGATTTATCTGCACAGAAAAAAAAAAAAAGATAATAGTTCTTATTTTGTTTACCTCTCTCAATGGGAGATGACAGAAAAAAGCCAGAAGACAGACAGTAGCCTACTAAGGCTTCCTACCTCATAGCTTTAAGCTTTATATTGAAGAGAAAAGCCTTGCAACATGCTGTATGTATGTATTTCAAAAAGAGAGGCTGATATTATTAAAGATAATAAATTCTGAAATTCCCATAATATTCCAATCATTCTATATTTTAAAAATGCAAGATTTTAGCTAAAAATCAATATAAGAATATGATACTGAGACAAGTTACCCATTTTGTGCTGTGTAATACAGCTCGGAGGAAAAACATTCCATAAAGGTTGCTGGGCACAAAGATTGGCTTTTATCAGAAGTCAAGAGGCCTGGTGAACTTCATTTGGGAATTCAAAAAATGAGGCAGCATGTTTGCATATATACAAAGGGTAACAAAACAGCATGCTGTCTTTGAGAACAGTGTCACTAAATGTATGTTTAGGCTGAAATGTTGCCAAGAATTCAATTTGTGAGAATCAAGATGACTGTCAATAGTATGTCTGACAGGGTTGCCTGGGTGGCTCAGTCTGTTGAGTGTCTGACGCTTGATCTCAGCTCGGGTCTTGATCTCAGGGTCATGAGATCAAGCCCTGTGTTGGGCTCCACATTGGGCATGGAGCCTACTTTAAAAAAAGTGTGTCTGACAAAAATAATCAAACCAAGAGAATGGTCTGTTATTGAATTCCCCAATTTTGTGGGAATTACAACAAGCTAAGGCTATTTATTTTTGTGAAGCTGCCCACAGGGAGAAATTCCTGAACATTTCATACATATCTTGGAAATTATTGGTGATACCCTTAGGTTCCAAAAAAGAGTAATTTGTACCCATGTCTTTGCTTGTGCTGTTTTGTCAACCTAGTGGTTGCATCTACCTCAAGGCCCATCTCAAATGTAGTTCCCTTTTCCTGAAAGTAATTGTCCTGGTTCACTTGACTCTCCTCCTCCTCCACAAGCAAATTAATTGCCTCTTACATATATGTTTACGTGGGCTTTATGCTTATCTCAAATACCAAACCTTTCAAAGAAGTAGTATGGCTTAGAGGTTAAGAATATCGACTTTGGAGATAGGCAGACCTGGATCCAAATTCTAGCCCTACCATTTACTGCATGTGAGATCTTTGGAAAGATGCTCTCTGAGGCTCATATCCCTTAGCAAGAAACATGGATATTTCCAACACCTACTTCATGCTGTTCTCTAAATGCTTTATGCTGTTTGATACCACTAGATAACATCCTCTGCCAATTCTTCCAGCTTTCTGCATTTTATATGCAAATGTAGTCATGTTCTTTCATCTTTTTTTTGCTTTAATTTTTTTTTATTTGAGTATAGTTGACACACAATATTACAGCAGTTTCAGGTGTACAAAACAGTAATTCAAAGTCTGTATACATTATTCTATCCTCACCACAAGTGTAGCTACCATTTGTCACTATATAATGCTTTCACAATATCATTGACTATATTCCCTATGCTGTACGTTTTATTCCTGTGACTTATTAATTCCATAACTGGAAGCTTGTAACTCCCACTCTCCTCACCCATTTTGCCCATGCCCCCACGCCTCCAGCCACTATCAGTTTGTTCTCTGTATTTATAGGTCTAATTCTGCTTTTTGTTTATTCATTTATTTTGTTTTTTAGATTCCATATATGAGTGAAATCATATATTTCTCTTTTTCAGTTTGATTTATTTAGTATAATACCCTTTAGGTCTATCTACATTATCATAAATGGCAAGACATCCTTTTTGTGGCTGCATAATGTTACATTCTATATACATACCATTTCTTCCCTTTTCCCCCCAAGTTTTTATTTAAATTCCAACTAGTTAACATACAGTGCAATATTAGTTTCAGGTGTAGAATTTAATGATTCATCACTTACATACAGCACCTGGTGCTCATCACAACAAGTGCCCTCCTCAATATCTTCCTTAACCATCATCTACTGATGAACACTTAGGCTTCACTTTTTTTATCGCATGTGTGATTTTTTAAATTGAAATATATTTGACATATAACATTGTATAAATTTAAGGTATACAATATGTTGATTTGATACATTCATATACTGTAGTATGATTGCCACTGCAGTGATAGTTAGCTTCTCTATCATGTCATATAATTATCATTTATTTTGTGGTGGGAATTATTAAGATCTATTCCCTTAGCAATTTTTATGACTATAATGCAATATTGTTGTCTATGTTCACTATATTGTACATTAGATCTCCAGGACTTATTTATCTACTAGTTGCAAGTTTGTGCCCTTAAAAAACATCTCACCTATTCTCCTACCCACCAGCCCCTTTTTACCAACATTTTACTGTCTGCTTTTTACAAGATAGGCTTTTGCAGATTCCATATATAACTGATATAATACAGTATTTGTCTTTCTCTGTCTCATTTATCTCAATATAATGTCCTCGAAGTCCATCCATGCTGTCACAAATGGCAAATTTTCATTTTTTTCTCATGGCTGAATAATATTCCATTGTACATGTATTTACAACATATTCTTTATAATTCATCCATTATGAGAACTTAGGTTGTTTACATATCTTGTCCATTGTAGATAATGCTGCAATGAACATGAAAGTATATGTGTCTCCTCAATATCCTGTTTTCATTTCCTTTGGGTATATTCCCATAAGAGGAATTGCTGGATCATATGGTAGTTCTATTTTTACTTTTTTGAGGAAACTCCATGTTGTTTTCCATGGTAATTGAGCCAATTTACATTCCCACCTACACTATACAAGAATTTCCTTTCCTCCATAACCTTGCTAGGTATCTCTTGTCTTCTTGATGATAGCCATTCTGACTGGTATGAGATAATATCCTATTGTGGTTTGGTTTACATTTCCTTGATCAGTAATGATATTCAGTATCTTTTCATGTACCCAATGGTCATCTGAATGTCTAATTTGAAAAAAAAATGTCTATTTAGTTCCTCTGCCCATTTTTTAATCACATTGTTTTATTTGTTGTTGATGTTGTTATTGTTATTGTTGTATGAGTTATTTATGTATTTTGAATATCAACCATAATCCTTATCAAAATTTCAATGATATTCTTCACAGAAATAAAAAAAAAATTTCCTAAAATTCGCATGAAACCACAAAAGACTGAACAGCCAAGCAACCCTGAGAAAAAACAAAGCCAGAGGCATCACACTTCCTGATTTCAAACTTTACTACAAAGCTATAGTAATTAAAACTGTATGGTACTGGCATAAAAATAGATGCATAAACCAATGGAACACACTACAGATCCCAGAATTAAACCTCCACCTATACTACATCATTACTACCAACTAGCATTTGACAAAGGAGCCAAAAACACCCAGTGAAGAAAGAATAGTCCTGGAAAATCATGGGGGAGGAACAAGATGGCAGAGGAATAGGAGACCTAAATTTCATCTGGTCCCAGGAATTCAGCTAGATAGGGATCAAACCATTCTGAACACCTAAGAACTCAACAAGAGATTGAAGAAAAGAATAGCAGCAATGCTCTGAACAGAAAAGCAACCACTTTCTGGACGGTAGGACATGTGGAGAAGTGAATCTGAGGCAATATTCAGGAAGATAGATGGTGGGGGAGGGGCCTCTGTCAGCCACTACTGGCAAGTGATAGAGCAGGGGAGCACAAAATTGGAAATTTTAAAAGTCGGCTCTACTGAGGGACATCGCTCCAGTGGCTAAGCAGGGGGTGGAACCCATGCTGAGACAGTGTGGTCTCAGGACCCTCGGGGTCACAAAAAAGCCGGGGGTGACTGAGTGCAGCAGAGCTCCCAGGTATCGGAGAGGGGAAGCCAGCTGCAGAGATAGAGCCAAGGAGTGGGGTCTCAGCTCAGAGTTGCCATAAACCGTGATCCATGGCACAGTCAGGCCACTGCTATTCCAGCAGGGACCCAACAAGCAGCAGATCTGGGGAGACTCCCCTTCCCTCCCCCCACCCCCCGGGAGGAGCGGCAACGGGAGCGCACCTCAGGGATCTGCTGGGTTTGGAGACTCCACACAGGGTCAGGTGCCAGAGATAGAAAGACTCAGTCACAGGCCGGGTGAGCATGGATTGTGGCCGGAAACTGGGGAAACGGGAGTGACTGACTGCTTTTCTATGGGGATTCACTGAGGAGTGGGGTCCCAGGATCTCTGCTCCTCTGGGGCAGAGATTGGGAGGCCGCCATTTTCACTCTCATCCTCCAACACTGTATGGAAAGCTTGCAGGGAACAAAAGCTCCCAAGAGCAAACCCGAGCAGATTACTTAGCCTGGACCGGCAAGGACGGGGCAATTCCACCTTCGGCAAAGACATTTGAGAACCACTGCGACAGGCCCCTCCCCCAGATCAGCAAAAACAACCAGCCAAGACCAAGTTTAGTGCTCAATGAGAATGGCAGAACTCGAGCATTACGGGAATACTGCAGATAGAATTAATGGCTTTTTTTCCCATAATTCTTTAGCCTTTCAAAGGTAATTTTTTTAAACTTTTTTTTTAATTTTTCTTTTTCCCTTTTCAACCAACATCTTATCAATCCCTTTTTAAAAAAAATCTTTTTTTGTTTTTCATTTATAGAGTCATATTCTATCCCTTCATAGTAGTTAACCTTATTTTTGGTATATATATATATGATGTTCTCTCATTAAAATTTTGGGATGCAGTTTCTTCTAACAGACCAAAATATACCCTAAATCTCTAGTGTATGGCTTTATTCTAGTTTCCTGCCTGATCACATTCTCTCCCCTTTTTTTTAAATCCTCTTCTTTCTTTTTTCAACCAACTTCTTATAAATTTCATCTTTACATTCATATTCCATCCCTTCATTGTATTTACCTTTATTTTTGTACATATATAATTTTTCTCTTCTTTAAAATTTTGGGAGGGACTTTCTTCCAACCAAGATACGCCCAAAATCTAGCGTGTGGCACTGATCTATGCACCAGCCTGATCATATTTGATCATATTCTGTTTTTTGTTTCTTTGTTTTTATCTTTTTCTTTTTTAAATTTTTTCTTTTCTTTTCCTTTCTTTTCCCCCGGTTTCAGGTCTCTTCTGATTGGTTTAGTGTATATTTTTCTGGGGTCGTTGTTACCCTGCTAGCATTTTGTTTTCTCATTCATCTATTGTCCTCTGGACAAAATGACAAGACAGAAAAAAATCACCTCAAGAAAAGGAACAAGAGGCAGTACCAACTGCCAGGGACCTATTCAATATGGACATTAGTAAGATGTTGTAAATAGAGTACAAAGTGACGATTATAAAGATACTAGCTGGGCTTTAAAAAAGCATGGAAGATACTATAGAAACTCTTTCTGGAGAAATAAAACAAATAAAATCTAACCAAGTCGAAATCAAAAAGGCTATTAATGAGGTGCAATCAAAACTGGAGGCTCTAACTGCTAGGATAAATGAGGCAGAAGAAAGAATTAGTGATATAGAAGACCAAATGATGGAGAATAAAGGAGCTGAGAAAAAGAGAGATAAACAACTACTGGACCACGAGGGCAGAATTTGAGAGATAAGTGATACCATAAGACAAAACATTATTAGAATAATTGGGATCCCAAAAGAAGAAGAAAGAAAGGAGCAGAAGGTATATTGGAGCAAATTATAGCAGAGAACTTCCCTAATTTGGGGAAGGAAACAGGCATCAAAATCCAGGAAGCACAGAGAACCCCCTCAAAATCCATAAAAATTGGTCAACACCCCGACATCTAATAGTAAAACTTAGGAATCTCAGAGACAAAGAGAAAATCCTGAAAGCAGCTCGGGACAAGAGGACTGTAACCTACAATGGTAGAAACACTAGAATGGCGACTGTCTTATCCACAGAGACCTGGCAGGCCAGAAAGGACTGGCATGATATATTCAGAGCACTAAATGAGAAAAATATGCAGCCAAGAATAGTATATCCAGCTAGGCTGTCATTGAAAATAGAAGGAGAGATGAAAAGCTTCCAGGACAAACAAAAACTAAAGAATTTGCAAACACCAAACCAGCCCTAGAAGAGATATCAAAAGGGGTCCTCTAAGCAAAGAGAGAGCCTAAAAGTAACATAGACCAGAAAAGAACACAGACAATAAACAGTAACAGTCACATTACAGGCAATACAATAGCACTAAATTCATATCTTTCAATAGTTACCCTGAGTGTAAAATGGGCTAAATGCCCCAATCAAAAGACACAGGCTATCAGATTGCACAAAAAAAAAAAAAAAACAAGACTGATATGCTGTCTGCAAGAGACTCATTTTAGACCCAAAGACACTGCCAGATTGAAAGTGAGGGGGTGGAAAACCATTTACCATGCTAATGTACACCAAAAGAAAGCTGGGGTGGCAATCCTTCTATCAGACAACTTAGATTTTAAACCAAAGACTGTAGTAAGAGATGAGGAAGGACACTATATCATACTAAAAGGGTCTATCCAACAACAAGATCTAACAATTGTAAATATCTATGCCCCTAACATGGGAGCAGCCACTTATATAAGCCAATTAATAACAAAAGCAAAGACACATCGACAACAATACAAAATAGTGGGGGACTTTAACACCCCCCTCACGGAAATGGACAGATCATCTAAACAAAAGACCAACAAGGAAATAAAGAAATTAAATGACACACTGTACCAAATGGACTTCACAGACATATTCAGAACATTCCATCCCAAAGCAACAGAATACACATTCTGCTCTAGTGCCCCTGGAACATTCTCCAGAATAGATCACATCCTGGGTCACAAATCAGGTCTCAAATGGTACCAAAAGTTTGGGATCATTCCCTGCATATTTGCAGACCACAGTGCTTTGAAACTAGAACTCAATCACAAGAGGAAAGTCAGAAAGAACTCAAATACATGGAGATTAAAGAGCATCCTACTGAAGAATGAATGGGTCAACCAGGAAATTAAAGAAGAATTTAAAAAATTCATGGAAACCAATGAAAATGAAAACACAACTATTCAAAATCTTTGGGATGCAGCAAAGGCAGTCCTAGGAGGAAAGTATATAGCAATACAAGCCTTTCTCACGAAACAAGAAAGGTCTCAAATCACAACCTAACCCTACACCTAAAGGAGCTGGAGAAAGAACAGCAAATAAAGCCTAAACCCAGCAGGAGAAGAGAAAAAATAAGGATCAGAGCAAAAATCAATGAAATAGAAACCAAAAGAACAGTAGAATAGATGAAACTAAGAGCTGGTTCTTTGAAAGAATTAACAAGACTGATAAACCCCTGGCCAGACTTATCAAAAAGAAATGAGAAAGGACCCAAATAAATACAATCAGGAATGACAGAGGAGAGATCACAACCAACACCAAAGAAATACAAACAATTATAAGAACATATTATGAGCAACTATGTGGCAGCAAATTAGATAACCTGGAAGAAATGGAGGCATTCCTAGAGATGTATCAACTACCAAAACTGAACCAGGAAGAAATAGAAAACCTGAACAGACCCATAACCACTAAGGAAATTGAAGCAGTCATCAAAAATCTCCCAACAAACAAGAGCCCAAAGCCAGATGGCTTCCCAGGGGAATTCTACCAAACATTTCAAGAAGAATTAATACCTATTCTTCTGAAACTGTTCCAAAAAATAGAAATGGAAGGAAAACCTCCAAACTCATTTTATGAGGCCACCATTACCTTGACCCCAAAACCAGACAAAGACCCCATCAAAAAGGAGAATGACAGACCAATATCCTTGATGAACATGGATGCCAAAATTCTCACCAAAATACTAGCCAATAGGATCCAACAGTACATTAAAAGGATTATTCACCACGACCAACCGTGATTTATCCCTGGGCTTCAAGGTTGGTTCATCTTCTGCAAATCAATCAGTGTGATATAATACATTAATAAAAGAAAGAACAAGAACCATATGATCCTCTCAATAGATGCAGAAAAAACATTTGACAAAGTACAGCATCCTTTCTTGATCAAAACCCCTCAGAGTATAGATATCGAGGGTACATACCTCAATATCATAAAAGCCATCTATGAGAAACCCACAGTGAATATCATTCTCAATGGGAAAAAAACTGAGAGCTTTCCCCCTAAGGTCAGGAACGTGGCAGGGATGTCCACTATTACCACTGCTATTCAACATAGTACTACAAGTCCTAGCCACACCAATCAGAAACAACAAAGAAATAAAGGCAACCAAATTGGCAAAGAAGTCAAACTCTCACTCTTTGCAGATGATATGATACTTTATGTGGAAAACCCAAAAGACTCCACCCCAGAACGCTAGAACTCAAACAGGAATTCAGTAAAGTGGCAGGATATAAAATCAATGCACAGAAATCAGTGGCATTCCTATATACCCACAACAAGACAGAAGAAAGAGAAATTAAGGAGTCGATCCCATTTATAATTGCACCCAAAACTATAAGATACCTAGGAATAAATGTAATCACAGAGGCAAATGATCTGTACTCAGAAAACTATAAAATACTCATGAAAGAAATTGAGGAAGACACAAAGAAATGGAAAAACATTCCATGCTCATGGATTGGAAGAACAAATATTGTGAAGATGTCAATGCTACCTAGAGCAATCTACACATTCAATGCAATCCCCATCAAAATACCAGCCACTTTTTTCAAAGAAATGGAACAAATAATCCTAAAATTTGTATGGAACCAGATAAGACCCCGAATACCCAGAGGAATGTTGAAAAAGAAAAGCAAAGCTGGTGGCATCACAATTCCGGACTTCCAGCTCTATTACAAAGCTGTCATCATCAAAACAGTATGGTACTGGCACAAAAACAGACACATAGAGCAATAGAATAGAATAGAGAGCCCAGAAATTGACCCTCAACTCTATGGTCAACTAATCTTCAACAAAGCAGGAAAGAATATCCAATGGAAAAAAGACAGTCTCTTCAACAAATGGTGTTGGGGAATTGGACAGCCACATGCAGAAGAATGAAACTGGACCATTTCCTTACAGCACACACAAAAATAGACTCAAAATGGACGAAAGACCTAAATGTGAGACAGAAGTCCATCAAAATACTAAAGGAGAACACAGGCATCAACCTCTTCGACCTCAGCCATAGCAACTTCTTCCTAGAATCATCACTAAATGCAAGGGAAGCAAGGGCCAAAATGAACTATTGGGACTTCAACAAGATGAAAAGCTTTTGCACAGCAAAGGAAACAGTCAACAAAACCAAAAGACAACCGACAGAATGGGAGAAGATATTTGCAAATGACAGATCAGATAAAGGGCTAGTATCCAAAATCTATAAAGAACTTCTTAAATTCAACACCCAAAGAACACATGATCCAATCAAGAAATGGGCAGAAGACATGAACAGACATTTTTCTGAAGAAGACATCCAAATGGCCAACAAACATATGAAAAAGTGCTCAACACCACTTGGCATCAGGGAATTCCAAGTCAAAACCTCAATGAGATACCACCTCAAACCAGTCAGAATGGCTAAAATTAACAATGTCAGGAAACGACAGATGTTGGCGGGGAAGCAGAGAACGGGGAACCCTCCTTCAGTGTTGGTGGGAACGGAAGCTGGTGCAGCCACTCTGAAAAACAGTATGGAGGTTCCTCAAAAAGGTGAAAATAGAGCTATCATACGACCCAGCAATTGCACTACTGGGTATTTACCCCAAAGATTGAAATGTGGATCCGAAGGGGTATGTGCACCCCAATGTTTATAGCAGCAATTTCTTTTTCTTGTCTGATTGCTGTAGCTATGACGCCAAGGAGTGTGATGAATATGAGTGGTAAGAGTGACATCTTTGTCTTGTTTCTGATTTTAGAGGAAAATCTCTCAATTTTTCACTGTTGAGTCTGATGTTAGCTGCGTTTTTTTCACATATGGTCTTTATTATGTTAGGGTATGTTCCTTCTAAACCCACTTTGTTGAGAGTTTCTATCATGAATGGATGTTGATTGTGTCAAATGTTTTTTCTTCATCCATTGAGATGATCATATGATTTTTTATCCTTCATTTTGTTGTGGTGTATCACATTGATTGATTTGGAAATGTTGAACAATTCTTGCATCTTCAGAATAAATTTTACATGATCATGGTGAATGATCTTGTTGAATACAGTTTGCTAACATTTTGTTGAGTATTTTTGCATCTATGTTCAGCAGGGATATTAGGCTGTAGTCCCCTGCTATTATTGTATTACCATCAATTTCTCTTTTTATGTCCATTAATATTTGCCTCATGTATTTAGGTGCTCTAGTGTAAGGTGCATAGATATTTACAACTGTTACATCCACTTCTGGATTAATCCCTTTTTAAAGCTTATTTTGCCTGATATGAGTATTCCTACCCTGGCTTTTTTTTTCCACTTCCATTTGCATGGTATATAAAGAGAAGATGTTTTTTTATCCATTCTGCCACCCTATGTCTTTTGATTGGAGCATTTATACCATCTACATTTGAAATAATTATAGATAGGTATGTACTTATTGACATTTGTTATTTGTTTTCTGGTTGTTTTTGTAGTTCTCTGTTCCTTTCTTCTTCTCTTGCTCTCTTTGTTTGTGATTGATGAACTTCTTTAATGTTATGTTTGGCTTTCTATTTATTTTTTGTGTATCTATTATAGGTTTTGGGATTGCCATTATCATGAGGTTCATATATAACATCCTAAGTATACAGTAGCCTATACCCTGTAATTTGATGTCAGTTCAATTTGATGGGAATTTAAGTTCAAACACATTTAAGAATGTTTTTCTCTTTTTTTACTCCCTCCAGGTTTTATATATATGCTATCATATTTTATATCTTTTTATTCATAATTGCCTTACTTGTAATTACGGCCATTTCTTTTCCATGTAAAGTTCCTTAACATTTCTTATAAGACTGGATTAGTGATGATAAACTCCTTTACCTTTTGTTTGTCTGGGAAACTGTTTATTTCTCCTTCAAATCTAAATGATAACCTTGGTGGGTAGAGTATTCTTGGATATAGTTTTTTTTCCTTTCAGCACTTTGAATATATCATGTCCCTTACTTCTGGCCTACAAAATTTCTGCTGAAAATTTCAGCTGATAGCCTTATAGTGTTTCCTTTGAAAATAATTTTTTGCTCCTCTCTTGCTGCTTTTAAGATTCTCTCTTTATCTTTAATCTTTTACATTTTAATTACTATATTTCATGCTGTGGCGCTCCTTGGGTTCATCTTGTTCCACACTCTGTGTTTCATGGACTTAGATGTCTACCTCCTTCCCTAGTTTAGGGAAGTTTTCAGCTATTGTTTCTTCAAATAAGTTTTCTACTCCTTTCTCTCTCTTCTTCTGGGACCCCTACAATGCAAGTATTTGCATGATATTGTCCAAGAGACCCCTTAGCCTATCCTCATTTTTAAAACTTCTCTTTTTGCTGTTTAGCTTGGGTGCTTTCTATTACCCAATCTTCTAGATCACTGATACATTCTTCTCCATCTACTAATCTACTGTTGATACACTCTAATGTATTGTTTATTTCCATTATTATATTCATCAACTCTGTTTTTTCTAAGGAGAAATAGAGTATTAAAGGATATAGGAAGAAGAAAATAAACAGTGAACACAAAGGTGAAAAGATGAAAATGGGAGACATGTAAAGGAGAAAGAAGAGAGCAAAGTCTGAAAAAGTTGACCAAGGGCTCTACATTTAATAGCATGGTATAGAGAAAGCCCTGTTACCAGAGCAAGAAAGAAGTAAGTATCTGCAAGATACTGAAAGTCTTCTTAGAAAAAGAGAGAAGCAGACAACAACAACAATGACAACACCCTAGACAGAGCCTTCAAAAAGTCAAGGTCCATGGCATTTTCTACTTAAAATATGCATGGCCTTAACCAGGCCTAAGTTTCAGCCAGAGCTCCTTTCCAATCTCCCAGTACAATCCAAACTGAAGGTTTTCCCATTCCATTTGCTACAGAGACATTTGCTTCCCTTTAAATCAATAGCTCAAATCCACAGTGTCACAGGCCCACCCAATTCCATGCCAGCCTGAGTCATATCAGCAAGCAGAGTTTGATGCTGACCTTTTCATATTCGGTGTTTGACTGCCTGGCCCATAAGTGGGTCTCATTTCTCTCTGTTTACAACTTCACTAAGCTGCAAAGAGGGGACAGTCAGTCAAAATACCAAAAGCTAAAAGGTCACAGAAGACAGCTTACTATTTGCCAATGATTTTTAATCATTCACTCTGCAATACACCTGAGACTCTACAGTTAATTCCATTTGTTATTGACAGAAAGAATTTCACCCAGCCTTCATTTCTAGGATTTAACAGAAACCAGAGACAAATACCATAGAATTATGGGGATTGGAATGATTCAATTCAATTCACCAGGCTTTTCTCCAATACCTTTAACATGCCCAGCAATGTGTTGATTATTATGGGAACACAAAAGAAGCAAAAATCATGCACATTATTTTACTGAGTTTTGAGAAAGTATGTAGAGACAAGGCATACCCATATAACTCACATCTTCTCAAGCTCTTCAGAGCCTGTGGGTATTAAATGAAGTCACCAAAGCACATTGAATAGATGGAATGAAATCTAATACTGTCTTAGAATCAAACACTATGTATCCCTCTAAAACAGAGTTTCTCAACCTCAGCACTATTGACATTTGGAGCCAGATAATTCATTGTGGGGAGCTGTCCTGTCCATTTTAAGATATTTAGCAGCATCCCTAGCCTCTCCTCACCAGATGCTAGTAGCATCTCTCCCAGCTGTGACAACCAAAATAGCCTCCAGATATTGCCAAACGTCCCTTGTAGGGCAAAATCATCCCTCGTTAAGAACCACTGCTCTAAAAAAGGAAATAGATTTATATTTGTTGACATATTATTAGTGAAAAGTGAAAGATGCAGAAGATTCTCTCATATATATCTGAAAAAATCTTCTATATCTTAGGCTTTTCACTAATAATATATAATATTATATATATGTATATGTTTTGTATATGTATATGTATATGTATATGTATATGTATATGTATATGTATATGTATATAGAAAGCCTAAACCAATGACTCTTAACCCTGTCAACACATTATAATTACTGGAGGAACTTCTAAAACATCTCTGGAGGTAAGACCTGGGCGCTGGAATTTTTTTTCAAAGTTCCTCTGGTGCTTCCATTATTATTCAACCAGGGTTGTAACTACCCAGAGACTTGTTAAAACACAAATAGCACAGCCACATCTCTGGAGTTTCTAAGTCAGTAAATCTGGGATGAGGCCAAGTAATTTGCATTTCTAACAGGTTCCCAGGTGATGCACATAGTGCCAGTCCAGGGACCACACTGAGAACCACTGATCTAGAAGGATAATGGTTATTATTGACAGTGCTCTTTTCATCTCTTAAATGGAATTGTAGAGAAGAGGAAAAGGGACAGCTCTATTCCTGATCTTATATTCTTCTGTATTGTTCCAGAGTTTATGATAGCCATGTATTACTTTTATAATAGTTTTTAAATTTCCAAAACTAAAGAGCACATTGCCAATATTTGAAACCTCCTTTATGTTTCTTCTAATTGCCTCCCTATCATTTCACCAGAGATTTACAGAGTCGATCTCTTTTACTAGCCTGAATATTTTGTTAATCCTTCTCTCACTTTTTAAAAGTAGTTTTATCACTCAAATCCATATCCCTAAAAAATACATCACTTATCAATTTTTAAACATTACAAAACTAAAATTATACTATCTGTATTTATCTAGGGCATGCTATTTTTTTGGTAAATGCCATGATTTTTAGATGTACCTATGTTGATGTGTATAGCTGTGGCTTACTCATTTTTCATTCATTGCATGATTTTCCCCAATATATTTATAGATATTATTTGTACATTCATATTTTCCCAGGTTTTTCCACTTACAAACAATGCTGCTATGAACATTCACGTACATGCACATGTTTGCATTTACTGGGTAAAAAAATTATACCAATCCACATTCCCAACAACAGTAGATTAGGGTTCCCATTATGCCATATCTTCACCAATACTTGATATTAACTGATTATAATTATTTCTCAGTTGATTATTGCAAAATGAGAGCTCTTTGCTGTTTTAACTTGCATCTCCATGATACAAGTTAGTTTCTAAAGGAAATAACTTTATGCTTCAATCAGACATGTGTAATATTAGAGGTACAAATATTTAACTCCCTAACAAATTCCTTGGGGTACTCTTCACAAACACCCATAGGTGGGAAGGAATGAATCCTGTGTTTGCTGACCAAGGGCTTAATGAATTCAATCACATAATAATGATATTGACCATATGTCTGCTTTGAGTATTTTAAGTATTTTAAGTTAATTCCACATTCATTTCACAGAAGAGACAATGGAAACTGAGTTTAACAAATTTTTCCCAATCACACCACTGGCTTTTTGACAAAGATGGGGCCACAAAATAATTAAAAGGCAAAACTAAAAGCAAGCTTGGAATTTGCCTCTCCCAACCCTTCACTTTTGAATAGAAAAAATATAGAAAATAGCATAGAAGTGATTTATTCAAGGTCATATAGCCAGTTTATAGTTGAGCTGAAAATAGAATACAAATCCAGTCATCTTCTCAGTATACTCCAACCCTCTGAGAATAAGCCTGTGAAAGAGATTCAGGATGGAAATCTATGACATGAGGATGGGTGTGGATAAAAGAAATGGGCCTTAGAAACAGGAAATTAATCAGTAGGCTCAGGACAAAAAGGCCATTGCCCTGGAGTGCTTTTGACATAATTGAGAGATGGTCTCAATGTTCCTGTCCACAGTTGAGGCACTAAACTCCCAGGAGTGTACCAAGTTAGACTGATCAATGAAGGATCATGCTTTCTAATGGGGGAGTCACCAACTATAGAGTAACCTGCCAGCCACCTTGATGTGGGTTTCTAAAAGTCATTGTTTTAAAGCAGGCACCATTGCACTGGCTGAAAATACCTCAGTCAGATTATCATGCTCTTAATTAGCCATGCATGATGGCAATCAATTAAGGATGGCATAAAAGCCAATAGAAATAATGCAACTCTCATTAGGGATTTCTCATTTGTTATATGAGTGTATCTACTGGGTGAGTTCCCATTAAGGCAAACTGGGGCCTATTATTTAAGCTATTTCAGGAGAGTGCTAGGTTATCTTTCCATTTGACATTTATTGTACCTGGCATAAAGGTTAAAAACAATTATGTTCATTTGGAATATTTATTATCTTATGATATTCAAGCAGGGCCATTATGTTTGTTTTCTTCTCCTTATCAAAGCTGGTCAAGGAGAGACTTTTTAATGAGCTTGAGCTAAATAGTAAGGAAATTTTCCCTTTCCTGCACTCAGAGAGATAAACCTGGAAATAAACCTGGTAATAGAGATACTCTGTAAAAGATTTAGCTCTGAGACTTATTATTTATCATTTGCATATTGCTGCAGCTGCACATGCACTGGGCCAGTTTTCACTGTCTGAAAGAGTCATATTAGCATTCCCCAGGAGAGCACAATCAAATTGGGATTTAGAGGGGAGTTAGAGGGAGTTAGAGGGCCTGGCTTCAAGACCTTGCTCTTCTACCAACCTCCTGTATGACTTTGACAACTCCATTATTCCAGTTACTCAAGCCAAAAAACCTTGACTCCTCTCTTTCTCTTATACCCTATAGTCAAGCCTTTAACAAATCTTGTTTGGTTCTACCTTCAAAATAAATCCAAAATTTGATAACTTCTCATCTCATCCACTGCTACCAAGATGGTCCAAGCCAACATCATCTCTAGGCTAGATTAATATCATAGCTTCATAACTGGTTTGATTAGTCAGGGTTCTCCAGAGAAACAGAACCAATAGGAAATATATAAGATATACAGGAAGAAGCATATTATGAGGGATTGACTTACTTGATTATGGAGGTTGAGAACTTGTATGATCTGCCAACTGTAAGCTGGAGGCCCCAGGAATGCTGGTGGTGTAGTTCCAGTCCAAGCCTGAAGACTTGAGAACCAGAGTGCCAGTGATGTATGTCTCAGACTAAATTTGAAGGTCTGAGAATCAGGAGTGCCAATGTCTGAGGGCAGAAGATGAATGTCTTAGCTCAAGCAGAGAAAGTAAATTTGCCCTTCTTCTCTTTTGTTCTATTCAGGCACTCAACCAATTGGATGATGCCCACTACAATGATGAGAGCAAATCTTTACTCAGTCTACCAATTCAAATGCCAATCTCTTCTCTTCAACACAGTTGGTTAAGCACCATCATAGATACATCTAGAAATAATTTTTTTACCAGCTAATCTGGGTATGCCTTAGCCAAGTTGGCAAATAAAATTAACCATCACATTGATCTTTTACTTTCACTTTCACCCCCCTATCTTCAACAATGTAGCTAAAATCTTAATCCTAGTCAGATGCCACTTCTCTGCTCAAAATCTACATATATTCCTCATTTTACTCATAGTTTTCCAATGGCATTATAAACCCAGTGGCATCTGGTATTCCATTACCCACTTCCTTCATCTCCTACTATCTTCCTCCTCACTCACTTTACTTCATTTTGTCTGTTGCTGGAACATGTCTGCTCAGGCTTTTCATGAACAGTTCCCTCTGCCTGAAAATGTTTTCTCCTGGGTGTATCGAAGGCTCACCCCACCCTTTTCAAATCTTTTCTAAAATTTCAACTTCTCAATGAAGCATACTCTCATCACCTTATTTAAAGTTTTGACTCTTTCCACCTCACACTCCCGATTCCCCTTTAACCTGTTATCCATTTGTTAGTCTTTTTTCCATGGCATTATAAATTGCTAGCATTAATATGTTAGTATAATTGTTAGTACAGTTAGTCTGCATTTTTTATGTTTTGTTCACTGATGTATCTCAAGTGCCTTCAATAGTGCCCAATACAAAGTAAGGTAGTTATTTGCCTAACTTAATGATATTTCTCCAATTTGGACTTCAATTTCTCCATCTGCATAATGATATAGTTGAACTGGTCCAGAGGTCAGCAAACTTTTTTCTGTAAAGGGCAAGATAGTTAAGTATTTTTGCAGCCATCCGGTCTCTGTCACAACTATTCAACTCTGCCACTGTAGCATGAAAGCAGCCATAGACAATAAATAAATGAATGGGGCATGGCTGTTCCAATTACAATTTATTTACAAAAACAGGCAGAGGGCCAGATTTGGCCCCAAGACATAGTCTGCCAACACCTGAACTAGATGATCTTTAAGAGCTAATTTGAGGGCGCCTGGGTGGCTCAGTTGGTTAAGCGACTGCCTTCGGCTCGGGTCATGATCCTGGAGTCCCGGGATCGAGTCCTGCATCGGGCTCCTTGCTCAGCGAGGAGTCTGCTTCTCCCTCTGACCCTCCCCCCTCTCATGCTCTCTCTCTCTATCTCATTCTCTCTCTCAAATAAATAAATAAAATCCTTAAAAAAAAAGCCAATTTGATTCTGATCTGTGGCTTTGGCATATGAAGGAACAGATTTGTTGTTATGAGATTTCTTTTTCTGTCTTTCATGTCACAACACATAAAAACACACAACACATAAAAACTACCTATCCTGCTTGTGATTAGACTACACAAAGAAAACAGGATAAACTAAGCAAAGTGCCAGGATGCCAAACCACTAAACAGTATTTTATGTGCTTAAGTCACTATCTCCTTTCTATAAGATAAAAATAATATCAGCTTCCTCAGTGGTTTCCTTCATAGCACACCACATGCTGGTACATAATCATCAAGGGGAGGTTCCTACTAGATAATGTACCTGTAGAGTAAAGAATGTACCCTTGCTCAGAAAGAGGTCTGGCCTTTGCGCTTGGTTTCTGGGAGGTAATCTCTAAGCCCCTGGAATATCATGCCTGATAAGAGTGTCTTTGTTTACCTGGGGGCCTTGGCCACTGGACAGACTAACAATGTGATTTATGACAGGGACTTTGGGCCTTGCAGTGGACACTTTACCTCAAGAGGAATGCAGACTAAAGGTCCTCTATGCAGCATCAGTTCTATCTCTGGAGGGCCTGGAAACTAAGGGTCCATCATGTGGGCAGACAAACATGGAGCCCTAATAAAATCTATACACCAAGACTCAGGCTAACTTCCCTGGATGAAAACACTCTGTGCATATTATAACATATTGATGCTGATAAAATAATACTGCCAATGACTCCATGGGAAAGGACAAATGGAAGCTCTGAATTTGCAGCTTTCCTAGACTCTGCCTCATGTAACTCTTCCTTTGAATGATTTTAATCTTAATCCTTTCCCTGTAATAACTCATAATCTTTACTACAATAGCTTTCAGTGAGTTCTGTGAATCCTTTTAGCAAATCATTGAGAGTGGTTTTGGAAACCCCTCAAACTTGCAGTTGATGTCAGAAGTGAGGGCAGATGGGTTGGCCTGGTGGTGGGTATTAAAGAGGGCATGTACTGAATGGAGCATTGGGTGTTATAAGCAAACAATGAATCAGGGAACACTACATCAAAAACTAATGATGTAATGTATGGTTAACATAACAAAACAAAACAATAAAAAAAGAAGTGAGGGCAATTTTGTGGACTATGTTCCTTCAAACTCTACGGTAATCTATTCTCTTAGCCAAGGAAAGGGGAAGATCTTTCTTAACCTTCACCTGCCCTCTCACCCTCAGGTTCCAAAGTCCTAATGTTGAGGTCATGATACAGTAATGCAGGATCTCTGATTGACCGGTAGCCACCAAAGGAGATCTTGGGGGCATGTATCCCAGCATTATATCACAGAAGCAGATTTAGCCAGATCTAGGTGTTTTCATTCATTCTCATTCTCTCATTCAACCTCTCTCTCTTTCTCCAACCCCCCACCCTGCCACCTTTATCTCCCTCCATTTCTCCCTCTCTATTTTTCTTAAGGTCGATTAGGCCATTTAAAGTATCACATTAATACAGCCAAATTCAACTGTTTATCCACTCCAAACATTTGAAAAATATGTACTATTGGAAATGTCTATCAATTAATGAACAATTGAATAAAACAATCACTTAATGCAATTTAGCCTTTAATATGATGTTTATGGTGTTTTTCATGACATGGAGAAATAATTCTAGCTTACTGGGGCAATGCAGAATTGGAAGTTTATATATAGTGTATCAACTGTGTATGTTTACATATATTTATATAATGCAAATAAAAATGAAGGAAATAAAACTATTAACAGTAATTATCTCTGGTTTTAGGATTATAAATTATTTCTTTTATTTTACATATTTTCTGAATTTTTAGCCTTTGTTACTTTTACAGACATAAAATTTTATTTTACAAAGTAGAAAGCTTATTGATGTCCACAAGGAAGACAGTACCTGTCAGTGGCACAAATCCTTTCTCCTTTAGGAGACATATCACATAGTGTGATATGTTCTGGTCAGCCACTAGTGTGTCTGTTTTTGGAGGGTCAGGGGCCATGTCTCTTTCTTTCACTCTTGAACCCTATCACCTCACACAGAGCATAGTTCAGAATAAACTTTTCCTCAATAAATTTCTGCTGAATTGCAATTACAATGGTAAGAAATGTCAACCTGGTTTACAAAGGACACAATGACACTCCTCTAAGAACCTTGCCACTGCTCTGTTGGCCTGAATATATCCAAGATGACTACTTGTCAATTTATTAAGTGAGAAGTGTTACAGAACACAGAAGAGAAACACGTTGCTTAGTGCAGCCCAAATTATCTTTTTCTGTTGAAAGCACCATGTCTCTCTGGACTGCCTAGTTACCTTCTTCCCTAATACCCAATTAACAATGTGTTAAACACCATTCCTGTAATAGCTTTAACCTCAATCACTGATTGCCCTGTGGCTTTCAAACTCTTTCCACTTACACAAATGCCAAGTCATATTGTTCTATTTCTTGGAACTACTCAAGTAGAACAAAATATGTTTACTGCTATGGGAGCCAATTCTTAACATTTCTTATGACCCCTCGTGGGGTTTCTGGCTCAGTGACCTCACACTTATACACAATGTTGCTCATTTGTAAGGTCCTCTAAAGCCCTAATGAATCTCCTGTCCATCTTCCAGAGTGTTGGCCATGTAACCAAAATAGGCACCACTTTCCACAGGTTTTGTGGACAGTTTTGAGAAACTTTCCAGCAAATTCTTGGACCTTTATCACCTCTCTCTCCTTTAGAGAAGCAGCAGGAAGTACAAGGATTGTTTTTACATCTTTCCTTGAAGAAGTTGGCAGTACTCTAGGGATATAATGAAATGGCTAGTTAATAACTCAACTTGCCCCCAAATGACCACTGTGTGAAAAATCAATTTTAGGTACTTTAGAGGGGACACAAAGAAAATAGAAGATGGAAACCTCCTTTGTCCATGCCCCTGAGAACCTGACAATCTAATTTTGCCCAAGTACATAAGTACAAGAAAAAGGTTGATTGTTCCTCGCCAAGAACTGGAAAATGCATAATTAGAAAGTCAACTAAATGATATTTTCTGGGAAAAAGTACAGTCAATGAGAAAGAAGAATAACCATGCTACTAATCAAGACAGGTTTACTGGAGAGGTGAATCTGTGTACAGAGCTTCAGGGAGGGAAGGGAAATGATGTGATACTGAGGAGCATGTGGTTTAACATATAATGATCAGGTAGAAAAAAAATGTTGAATTAAGAACGTTATTGCCCAGGGGCGGAGCAAGATAGCGGAGGAGTAGGAGACCTGGATTTCGTCTCCTCTCAGGAATTCAGCTGGATAGGGATCAAACCATTCTGAACACCTACGAACTCAACAGGAGATCGAAGAAAACAAGAGCAACAACTCTTCCATCAGAAAAGCGACCACTTTCTGGAAGGTAGGACATGCAGAGAAGTGAATCCAAGGCGATATTTGGGAGGCTAGATGGTGGGGGAGGGGCCTCCGTCAGCTGCTTCTGGCAAGTGATAGAACCACAGAGCACAAAATCGGAACTTTTAAAAGTCTGTTCTGCTGAGGGACGGGCAATTCTGCTGAGGGACGGGCAATTCTGCCTCCGGCAAAGACATTTGGAAACCACGGCAACAGGCCCCTCCCCAGAAGATCAGCGAGAACAGCCAGCCAAGACCAAGTTTACCGATCAATGAGAATGGCAGAACTCCAGCGCTAGGGGAATACTGCACACAAAATTCATGGCTTTTTTACCATGATTCTTTAGTCTTTCAAAGTTAATTTTTTTTAACTGTCTTTTTTTTTTTTTTGAATTTTTCTTTTTCCCTTTTTCAACCAACATCTTATCAATCCCTTTTTTTAAAAAACATTTATATTTTTCATTTTTAGAGTCATATTCTATCCATTCATAGTAGTTACCTGTATTTTTGGCATACATATATAAGTTGTTCTCTCTTTAAAATTTTGAGATAGTTTCTTCTAACAGATCAAAATATACCCTAAATCTCTAGTATATGGTTTTTTCTACTCCCCTCCTGATCACATTCTCTTCCTTTTTTTTTCTTTTTTTCTTTTTTTAAATCCTCTTCTTTCTTTTTTCAAACAACTTCTTATCAATTCCTTTTATAAAATTTTTTTATAATTTCCATCTTTACAGTCATATTCCATCCCTTCCTCATATCAGCCCTTATTTTCGTACATATATAAGTTTTTCTTTCTTTAAAATTTTGGGAGGCTCTTTCTTCTAAAAGACCAAAATACACCCCAAATCTACTGTGTGGCACTGATCTATATACCAGCCTGATCATATTTGATCACATTGTGCTTTTTTGTTGTTGTTGTTGTTGTTTTGTTTTGTTTTCTTTGTTTTTGTTTGTTTTTATCTTTATCTTTAGCTTCTTCTTTTTTTTCTTTTTCTTTTTTCTCTCTTTCCATTTCTTTTTCCACTGCTTCAGGTCTTTTCTGATTTGTTTAGAGTATATTTTCTGGGGACATTGTTACTCTGCTAGCATTTTGTTCTCTCATTAATCTATTCTCCTCTGCACAAAATGACAAGACAGAAAAAATCACCTCAACAAAAGAACAAGAGGTAGTACCGATTGCCAGGGACCTACTCAATACGGACATTAGTACGATGTCAGATCTAGAGTTCAGAATCATCACTTTAAAGATACTAGCTGGGCTTGAAAAAAATATGGAAGTTATTAGAGAAACCCTTTCTGGAGAAGTAAAAGAGCTAAAATCCAACCAAGTAGAAATCAAAAAGGCTATTAATGAGGTGCAATCAAAAATGGGGGCGCTAACTGCTAGAATAAAAGAGGCAGAAGAGAGAATCAGTAATATAGAAGACCAAATGATGGAAAATAAAGAAGCTGAGAAAAAGAGAGATAAACAACTACTGGATCACGAGGGCAGAATTCAAGAGATAAGCGATACCATAAGATGAAACAACATTAGAATAATTGGGATCCCAGAAGAAGAAAGAGAGAGAGGGGCATAAGGTATAATGGAGCAAATTATAGCAGAGAACTTCCCTAATTTGGGGAAGGAAACAGGCATCAAAATCCAGGAAGGACAGAGATCCCCTCTCAAAATCAATAAAAAAAAGTCAACACCCCGACATCTAATAATAAAACTTACGAGTCTCATAGACAAAGAGAAAATCCTGAAAGCAGCTCGAGAGAAGAGATATGTAACCTAAAATGGTAGAAACATTAGATTGACAACAGACCTATCCACAGTGACTTGGCATGCCAGAAAGGACTAGCAGGATATATTCAGAGCACTAAATGAGAAAAATATGCAGCCAAGAATACTATATCCAGCTAGGCTGCAATTGAAAATACAAGGAGAGATAAAAAGCTTCCAGGACAAACAAAAACTAAAGGAATTTGCAAACACAAAACCAGCTCTACAGGAAATCTTGAAAGGGGTCCTCTAAGCAAAGAGAGAGCCTAAAAGCAACATAGACCAGAAAGGAACGCAGACAATATACGGTAACAGTCACATTACAGGCAATACAATGGCACTAAATTCCTATCTTTCAATAGTTACCCTGAATGTAAATGGGCTCAATGCCCCAATCAAAAGACACAGGCTATCAGACTGGATTAAAAAACAAGACCCATCGATATGCTGTCTGCAAGAGACTCATTTTAGAACCAAAGACACCACCAGATTGAAAGTGAGGGGGTGGAAAACCAATTACCATGCTAATGGGCACCAAAAGACAACTGGGGTGGCAATCCTTATATCAGACAAATTATATTTTAAACCAAAGACTGTAATAAGAGATGAGGAAGGACAGTATATCCTACTTAAAGGGTCTATCCAACAAGAAGATCTAACAGTTGTAAATATCTATGCCCCAAACATGGGAGCAGCCAATTATATAAGCCAATTAATAACAAAAGCAAAGGATACATAAACAACAATACAATAATAGTGGGGGACTTTAACACCCCCCTCACTGAAATGGACAGATCATCTAAGCAAAAGATCAACAAGGAAATAAAGACTTTAAATGACACACTGGACCAAATGGACTTCACAGACATATTCAGAACATTCCATCCCAAAGCAACAGAATACACATTCTTCTCTAGTGCCCATGGAACATTCTCCAGAATAGATCACATCCTAGGTCATAAATCAGGTCTCAACCGGTACCAAAAGATTGGGATCATTCCCTGCCGATTTTCAGACCACAATGCTTTGAAACTAGAACACAATCACAAGAGGAAAGTTGGAAAGAACTCAAATACATGGAGGCTAAAGAGCATCCTACTGAAGAATGAATGGGTCAACCAGGAAATTAAAGAAGAATTAAAAAAATACATGGAAACCAATGAAAATGAAAACATAACTATTCAAAATCTTTGGGATGCACAAAGGCAGTCCTAAGAGGAAAGTATATAGCAATACAAGCCTTTCTCAAGAAACAAGAAAGGTCTCAAATCACAACCTAACCCTACACCTAAGGAGCTGGAGAAAGAAAAGCAAATAAAGCCTAAACCCAGCAGGAGAAGGAAAATAATAAAGAGCAGAGCAGAAATCAATGAAATAGAAACTAAAAGAACAGTAGAACAGATCAACGAAACTAGGAGCTAGTTCTTTGAAAGAATTAACAAGATTGATAAACCCCTGGCCAGACTTATCAAAAAGAGAAGAGAAATGACCCGAATCAACAAAATCATGAATGAAAGAGGAGAGATCACAACCAACACCAAAGAAATACAAACAATTATAAGAACATATATATTTTTTAAAGATTTTATTTATTTATTTGACAGAGAAAGACACAGCAAGAGAGGGAACACAAACGGGGAGTGGGAGAGGGAGAAGGAGACTCCCCGCCGAGCAGGGAGACCGATGCGGGACTCAATCCCGGGACTCCAGGATCATGACCTGAGCCGAAGGCAGTCGCTTAACCAACTGAGCCACCCAGGCGCCCCAATTATAAGAACATATTATGAGCAACTCTAAGCCAGCAAATTAGATAACCTGGAAGAAATGGATGCATTCCTAGAGATGTATCAACTACCAAAACGGAACCAGAAAGAAATAGAAAACCTGAACAGACCTATAACCACTAAGGAAATTGAAGCAGTCATCAAAAATCTCCCAAAAAAGAGAAGCCCAGGGCCAGATGGCTTCCCAGGGGAATTCTACCAAACATTTCAAGATGAATTAATACCTATTCTTCTGAAACTGTTCCAAAAAATAGAAATGGAAGGAAAACTTCCAAACTCATTTTATGAGGCCAGCATTTCCTTGATCCCAAAACCAGACAAAGACCCCATCAAAAAGGAGAATGACAGACCAATATCCCTGATGAACATGGATGCAAAAATTCTCACCAAAATACTAGCCAATAGGATCCAACAGTACATTAAAAGGATTATTCACCACGACCAAGTGGGATTTATCCCTGGGCTGCAACGTTGGTTCAACATCCCCAAATCAATCAATGTAATACAATACATTAACAAAAGAAAGAACAAGAATCATATGATCCTCTCAATAGATGCAGAAAAAGCTTCTGACAAAGTACAGCATGCTTTCTTGATCAAAACTCTTCAGAGTACAGGCATAGAGGGTACATACCTCAATATCATAAAAGCCATCTATGAAAAACCTACAGCGAATATCATTCTCAATGGGGAAAAACTGAGAGCTTTCCCCCTAAGGTCAGGAACGTAGCAGGGATGTCCACTATCACCACTGCTATTCAACATAGTATTGGAAGTCCTAGCCACAGCAATCGACAACAAAAAGAAATAAAAGGCATCCAAATCGGCAAAGAAGAAGTCAAACTCTCACTCTTTGCAGATGATATAATACTTCTATGTGGAAAACCCCAAGGACTCCACTCCAAAACTGCTCGAACTCATACAGGAATTCAGTAAAGTGGCAGGATATAAAATCAATGCACAGAAATCAGTGGCATTCCTATACACCAACAACAAGACAGAAGAAAGAGAAATTAAGGAGTCGATCCAATTTACAATTGCACCCAAAACCATAAGATACCTAGGAATAAATCTAACCAAGGAGACAAAGGATCTGTACTCAGAAAACTATAAAATACTCATGAAAGAAATTGAGGAAGACACAAAGAAATGGAAAAACGTTCCATGCTCATGGATTGGAGGAACAAATATTGTGAAGATGTCAATGCTACCTAGAGCAATCTACACATTCAATGCAATCGCCATCAAAATACCATCCACTTTTTTCAAAGAAATGGAACAAATAATCCTAAAATTTGTATGGAACCAGAAAAGACCCCGCATAGCCAGAGGAATGTTGAAAAAGAAAAGCAAAGCCGGCGGCATCACAATTCTGGACTTCCAGCTCTATTACAAAGCTGTCATCATCAAGACAGCATGGTACTGGCACAAAAACAGACACATAGATCAATGGAACAGAATAGAGAGCCCAGAAATGGACCCTCAACTCTATGGTCAACTCATCTTTGACAAAGCAGGAGAGAATATCCAAAGGAAAAAAGACAGTCTCTTCAACAATGGTGTTGGGAAAGTTGGATAGCCACATGCAGAAGAATGAAACTGGACCATTTCCTTACACCACACACAAAAATAGACTCCAAATGGTTGAAAGACCTCAATGTGAGACAGGAGTCCATCCAAATCCTAAAGGAGAACACAGGCAGCAACCTCTTTGACCTCAGCCGAAGCAACTTCTTCCTAGAAACATTGCCAAAGGCAAGGGAAGCAAGGGCAAAAATGAAGTAATGGGACTTCATCAAGATAAAAAGCTTTTGCAAAGCAAAGGAAACAGTCAACAAAACCAAAAGACAACCGACAGAATGGGAGAAGATATTTGCAAATGACAGATCAGATAAAGGGCTTGTATCCAAAATCTATAAAGAACTCATCAAACTCAACACCCAAAGAACAAAGAGTCCAATGAAGAAATGGACAGAAGACATGAACAGACATTTTTCCAAAGAAGACATCCAAATGGCCAACAGACATATGAAAAAGTGCTCAATATCGCTCAGCGTCAGGGAAATCCAAATCAAAACCTCAATGAGATACCACCTCACACCAGTCAGAATGGCTAAAATTAACAAGGCAGGAAACGACTGATTTTGGTGGGGATGCGGAGAAAGGGGAACCCTCCTACACTGTTGGTGGGAATACAAGCTGGTGCAACCACTCTGGAAAACAGTATGGAGGTTCCTCAAAAAGTTGAAAATAGAGCTACCATATGATCCAGCAATTGCACTACTGGGTATTTACCCCAAAGATACAAAAGTAGGGATCCAAAAGGGTACGTGCACCCCAATGTTTAAAGCAGCAATATCCACAATAGCCAAACTGTGGAAAGAGCCAAGATGTCCATCGACAGATGAATGGATAAAGAAGAAGTGGTATATATATAGAATGGAATATTATGCAGCCATCAAAAGGAATGAGATCTTGCCATTTGCAACGACGTGGATGGAACTGGAGGGTATTATGTTGAGTGAAATAAGTCAAACAGTGAAACACATGTATCATATGATCTCACTGATATGAGGAATTCTTAATCACAGGAAACAAACTGAGGGTTGCTGGAGGGGGGGGTGGGAGGGATGGGGTGACTTGGTGATAGACACTGGGGAGGGTAGGTGCTCTGGTAAGCGCTGTGAATTGTGCAAGACTGTTGAATCTCAGATCTGTACCTCTGAAACAAATAATGCAATATATGTTAAGAAAAAAAAAAAGAAGAAGAAGAAGGTAGCGGGAAGGGAAGAATGAAGCGGGGGAAATCGGAGGGGTAGACGAACCATGAGAGATGATGGACTCTGAAAAACATACTGAGTGTTCTAGAGGGAGGGGGGTGGGAGGATGTGTTAGCCTGGTGGTAGGTATTGAGGAGGGCACATTCTGCATGGAGCACTGGGTGTTATGCACAAACAATGAATCATGGAACACTACCTCTAAAACTAATGATGTAATGTATGGGGATTAACATAAGAATTAAAAAAAAAAAAGAACGTTATTGCCCAGAGAGCTCTGGTGGAGTGCCACAGGTAGAGACATGGCCTAGCATCAAAGAGCAGCAATACCAGAAATTTTCTAGAACTTACAACATAACAATAAGACCTGAACAAGACTGTATCGGAGTGCCAGAGATCTCTGAAGGTTGAAAGAAAGCTTACTGTATTGATCAGTGTTATAAAGGTTTATAGAAAACTATTGCCTCTTTCATTGCTACTTCTGAATGGGCATTTACCTATCTCAACCCACATATATCTTAACTGTGTCTACTTCTCATGCCTCTAACTCCTCACATACCAACTTGTGCTCTGCTTACCAACATGATGCTACTATTATTACTAATCATAATAATACAGTCAGTTCCAAAATTAATAACTTTACACTAATCTTTTCATTGACTCATTACAGCAACACTTTGAGGTAGGTTCCTTTATTATACTCTATTACACAACTTGGGTAAGAACACCTAGCTGAAGGTAGAACTGAAACTTGAGTCTGTGTCTGTCTTAGATCAAAGTCCAGCCTCTTATTCACTGTTGTATAGTTTTCCAGTTACATCAAGGAATTATAATTTCAACATCTTCCCATATCCACTCCTAGAAATTATTATAAAATCAAAACAAAGCAAAAAAAAGCCTTTATAAACTCAATTTTTAGAGAAACCAGTATGGTAGAGACTGCAAATTCTATTTCCTTTCCAAAATCTATTTCCTTTCCTTTATGGACAAAAAGCTAGACTATACTTCCAAGGCTTACTTACAGTGAAATATGAGTATATGATTGTGTTCTGGACCATGGGTGGTGGATATAATTGATATACACTACACCTAGGCCCAACCCACAAAATCCTCCCATGTGTCCCTACTTTTTCATCCGATAACTGTCAATAGGAGACAGATGATCTATTTGAAGATTCAGAGGCCCTAGTAGATGGCAAAGTCACAAAATAGAAGGAGTCTGGGGCCTTAACAAGCACACAGAAGTCTGCCCACTGATCAGAAATACCTATATTGGGCTCTGCATGCATAGGACACTTTTACCATGTTAGACCACTACAATTTGGGAGTTTGTTAAGGAAATAACTGCCTAAAGATTAGATTTTGTTTTAATTATGAGGCCACTTATGTAAATAAAAATGAAAGCCAAGATGAAGTAAATAATTTTCTATAAAAATGTAATTTATCAAAACTGACACTAGAAGAGAGAGAAAAATCCAAGCAAGCTGATTTCCACTAAGGAATTAGGGAAAGTTATCAAAGACCTGCCTCTCCACTCCCCTAAAAGTAAAATAAAATAAAATGAAAATGGAACAGATAGTTAAAGAACAGATCATTTTAAAGGGGATAAAGAGAACATAAAATTCCAAAATCTTGCATACAGAGATGTTTTAGAAATGTATACTTAATTTCATTATAATTACTTCTCCTAAGTTATTTTATAAATTTAACATGTCTGAATAAAGTTAGCATTTTTTATGGAGAAAACTAGACAAGTAGTTTCCAGAATTCATATAAAATTAAACAAACAAGATTTCCTGGGGAGAAAAAAAAAAACTCTGAAAAATAAGAACTGTAAGGGACAGACCTATCATATATTCAAAGTTTTTATAAAACTATGATAATCAAAAGTGTAGTACAGTTATACAAATAAGCAGATAATTGAAAAAGAATATAAAGTCTATAAATAAGCCATAATGCATGGGGGAAAACTGTTCAATAAATAATTCTAAGACAACTGAATAGTCATCTGTAAAAGTTAAATTGGAACCATACTTCATGTATATATCCAGATAATCTCCAAATGGATTAAATATTAAAATATAAAAAAACAAAAAATGGAACAAAACATTCAATCCACTTATAAATTTAGCTGAAAAATTCTAACTATAACTCAATCCAGAAGCTATAAATTTGACTATATTCAAAAATTAAGTATTTTTTTCTTTTAGATGCTAGTGTAAATGGGATAGTTTCTTAATTTCTTTCTCAGTTTATTGCTAGTGTATGGAAATGCAACTAATTTTTGTACATTCATTTTGTGTCCTTCAACTTTACTGAATTTATTAGTTCTAACAGTTCTTTTTAATGTGGTCTTTAGAGTTTTCTTTATATAAGATGATGGCATCACAAACAGGGACAATTTTACTTCATCATTTTAATTTGGGTTCCTTTTATTTCTTTTTCTTGCCTATTTGCTCTGGCTAGGATTTCCAATATTATTTTAAATATAAGTGGTGAGAGTGGGAATCTTTGTCTTATTCCTGATCATAGAGAAAAAGCTTTAACTTTTCTCTATTGAGTATAATGGTATCAGTAGGCTTTGGGTTATATATGACCTTTATTATGTTGAGATACTTTCCTTCTATTCCTAGTTTGTTAAGAGTTCTTATCATGAACAGGTGATGAATTTTGTCAAATGTTTTTGCTGCATCTATTAAGATAATCATATGATTTTTATTCTTTATTCTATTAATGTTCTGTTTGGCATTAATTGGTTTTCATATGTTGAAAGATCCTTGCACATCAGGAATAAGTCCCATTTAGTAATGGTGTATGATCTTTTTAACATGCTATTGGATTTGGTTCTCTAGTATTTTGTTGAAGATTTTTGCATCTATTATTCATTAGAGATACTGAGCTGCAGTTTTCTTTTCTTATGCTGTATTTGTTTCGTTTTGGAATCAGGGTAATGCTGGCCTCATAAAATGAGTTTGGAAGTATTCCCTCCTCTTCAATATTTGGACAAGGATTGGCATTAATTTTCCTTTAAATGTTTGATAGAATTCACCCAGAAGGCCATCTGGTCCTGGGCTTTTCTTTACTGGGATTTTTGATTACTGATTCAAACTCCATACCAGTTACAAACCTGTTAAGATTATAAAATTTTGATGAAAGAAGTTAAAGACATAGACAAATGGAAAGACATTCTGTGATCATTGATTGAAAAACTTAATATTGTAAAAAATATCCATACTGTCCAAAGAAATCTACAGATCTAATGAAATCACTATAAAATACCATTTCTTATAAAAATAGAGAAACAATTCTAAAATTTATATGAAACTACAAAAGACCATGAATAGCCAAATCAATCTTGAGAAAGAAGAAGAAAGCAGGGGGCATAACACTTTCTGATTTCAAAATATATTACAGAGCTACAGTAATCAAAACAGTATTGTACTGGCATAAAAACACACATATAGACCAATGTAAATGAATTGAGAGCCCAGAAGTAAGTCCATGCAAATATAGTCAACTGATCTTTGACAAAGGTGCCAAAAACACACAACAGGCAAAGGATAGTCTCTTCAAAAAATGGCATTGCAAAAAGTGGATAGCCACATGCAAAAGAATGAAACTGGATCTTGATCTTACCCCATACACAAAAATTAACAAAATGTGTTAAAGACTTAAACCTAAGACCCAAAACTATGAAACTCTTAGAAGAAAACCTAGGGGAAAGCATCACGACCTTGGTCTTGGCAATGATTTCATGGATTGGACATAAAAAGAAAAAGCAAAAACAACAACAAAAGTAAACAAATGGAACTAGATCAAATTTAAAAGCTTCTGCATAACAAAGGAAACAACCATCAGAGTGAGAAGGCAATTTATGGAATGGGAGCAAATATTTTCAAAACATAGATCTGATAAGGGGTTAATCTTCAAAATATGTAGGAACTCCTACAACTCAGTGGCAAAACAAAACAACAACAACAACAACAACAACAAAACCCTAATAATCCAATTTAAAAGTGGGCTAAGGACTTTGGATATTTCTCCAAAGAAGACATAGAAAGGCCAATAGGTGTATGAAAAAAATACTCAGTGTTACTAATCATCAGGGAAATGCAAAGCAAAACTACAATGAGATCTCATCACACATCTGTCAGGATGGTTACCATAAAAAATACAAAAGAGAAGAAGCATTGGCAAGGATGTGGAGAAACTGAAACACTTACACACTGTTGGTGCAAATGCAAAATGGTGCTAACACTATGGAAAATAGTATGGAGATTCTCATAAAATTAAAAACAAGAATTTTTTTATAGGCCAGTAATCCACTTCTGAATATTTATCCAAAAGAATTGAAATCAGAATCTCAAAGACATTTTGGCACTTCCATGTTCATTGTGGCACTACTAAAACAGCCAAGAGGTGAAAATGTATGGACAGATGAATGAATAAAGAAAATATGGTATGCTTTCCAACCAAGGCCCAGCAGAATGGCTCCTGCAAAGAAGGGTGGCAAGAAGAAAAAGGGCTATTCTGCCATCATTGAGGTAGTGACCAGAAAACTTAGCATCAACTTTCATAAGCACATCCATGGAGTGGGTTTCAAGAAGCATTCCCCTCAGGCACTCAAAGGGATCCGGAAATTTGCCATGAAGGATATAGGAACTCCAGATGTGCACATTGACACCAGTCTTGACAAAGCTGTCTGGGCCAAAGTAATAAGGAATGTTCCATGCCATATCCATGTGCGGTTGTCCAGAAAATGTAATGAGAATGAAGATCCACCATACAAGCTCTATACGTTGCTTACCTATGTACCTGTCACCACTTTCAAAAATCTACAGACAGTTAATGTGGACAAGAACTAATCACTGATTGTCAAATAAAGGTATAAAACTGAAAAAAAGAAAAGAAATTGTGGTTTATTCATACACTGTAATATTATTAAGCCTTAAAAAAGAAGCTAATTCTGCAAAATATAGCAACATGGATGAACCTTGAGGACATTATGTTAACTAAAATAAGCCAATCACAGAAAAACAAGTAGTGTATGATTCCACTTAAATGAGGTATCTAAAATAGTCAAAATCAAAGTGTTGAATAGTGGTTAACAGGCCTGGAGGAGAGGGAAATGGGGAATTACTAATGAATAGGTATAAAGTTTCAGTTAAGCAAGATGAATAAGCTCTAGAGATCTGTTGTACAACATTGAACCTATAATCAACAACACTATATTGTTCACTTAAAAATTTAAGTGTTCTTACAATAAAATAAAAATTATTTTTTATTTTTGTACTTCAAAACCCTCTTATTCCTGCAGTCATGGGAAACACATCATGCACTAGTCGGTTACCACCCTCTGACCCAGGAAGGTATTTCACTTCCTTTAGAAAATCCAACCTAGGCTATTGAGACACTCAAAATTCCCTGAAGATCCCATCCTATTTCCAGAGATGTTGAATGTGTAGAGATTGCTGCTGCCATCGCACCTACAATCCTGAAATGTTAACGTGCCTCTAAGTTTCACTGAACCACCATGTCTGAGGACTAGTGGGAGGGCAGCAGCTTCTGAAATGGGAATTCAAAAGATTCATCTGGATAACAAAAAGAGGCAGGAAACTAGTTCCAGAAGATTGCTACTGGATCCAAAGTATACCATTTTTGTATGCGGGGGGATGGGGGGGTGGGGGGGTGGAGACGGACCTTCTTTTCTTTGTTCAGCAAAATGTAAACATCTCCAGAGCCTCCCACCCTTACTTCTGGTGGCTCAATCTGTGCTCTCCGCTTGTAATGACTTTGGCTTTAGAGATTAGCACAGGTTTAAGGCTACTGAGTTTGTTTATTTCTGTTTTATTTCCCTTGGAATCATACAGAATGTGCATAGAGAACAGTCCTGACCTTTGAGCTGCATAATGCTTTTATGATCAGTACCACAGGAAATGCATAGCTTTATCATTTCTAACATTTAAAACAATCTTATACACACCACTGGTAATGTTGCTGTTGGCCTGTAGATGAAGAGATTGAGGCCATTGCTACTGAATCTGTAATGGTCCTCTGGTATCTTTCTGGAGAAAAAATGTTACTTCTAGATAATGGCAATAGAGCTTAAATCTCTGGGATCTGAGCCCAGTACCTGACAGAAGCCTCTGTAATCATAATTTTCACTTCCAGCTAATTTGATTCTCACAACCAGCCTTGAGGCATATAGGGTAAAGTTTAATATACTTCATTTTTTTTGGAAGTATAATGACTAATTTTTTTTTATTTTATTTTATTATGTTGTTAATCACCATACATTACATCATTAGTTTTTTTTTTTTTTAAGATTTTATTTATTTATTTGAGAGAGAGAGAATGAGAGACAGAGAGCATGAGAGGGAGGAGGGTCAGAGGGAGAAGCAGACTCCCCGCTGAGCAGGGAGCCCGATGCGGGACTCGATCCGGGGACTCCAGGATCATGACCTAGGCTGAAGGCAGTCGCTCAACCAACTGAGCCACCCAGACGCCCCACATCATTAGTTTTTGATGTAGTGTTCCATGATTCATTGTTTGCGTATAACACCCAGTGCTCTATTCAATACATGCCCTCTTTAATACCCATCACCAGGCTAACCCATCCCTCCACCCCTCTCCCCTCTAGAACCCTCAGTTTATTTCTCAGAGTCCATAGTCTCTCATGATTCATCTCTGCCTCCGATTTCCCCCCCTTCATTTTTCCCTTCCTACTATCTTCTTTTTTTATTAACAGATAATGTATTATTTGTTTCAGAGGTACAGGTCTGTGATTCATCAGTCTTACACAATTCACAGCGCTCACCATAGCACATACTCTCCCCAATGTCTATCACCCAGCCACCCCATCCCTCCCACCCCCCACTGCCCAGCAACCCTCAGTTTGTTTCCTGAGATTAAGAATTCCTCATATAAGTAAGATCATATGATACATGTCTTTCTCTGATTGACTTATTTCACTTAGCATAATACCCTCTATTTCCATCCATGTCATTGCAAATGGCAAGATTTCATTCCTTTTGATGGCAGCAACTTCTTCCTAGAAACATCACCAAAGGCAAGGGAAACAAGGGCAAAAATGAACTATTGGGACTTCATCAAGATAAAAAGCTTTTGCACAGCAAAGGAAACAGTCAACAAAACCAAAAGACAACTGACAGAATGGGAGAAGATATTTGCAAATGACATATCAGATAAAGGGCTAGTATCCAATATACTTCATTTTTAAGGAGAGAAAAGAAGAGAGAAGTGACATGCCCAAGCTCACACAGCAGTGTTTTGATAATACAAAAAATGTCTTGGGTCTTGTGATTCTCACATGTAGCTCATTTCAGCAAACATTTGTCTGGCCCGTTTGCAGCAGTTGCTCAGATGAGATGGAATTTCATTCAAAATTAGTAGTGTCTCCATGAGTCAACCATACTCTCCTTCCTCTTGGGATGAATGTATCTTTAAGAATGCCCAGGTTCCTATAGGTGCCAAGATTCTTGGAGATTAACTGAATTGGGAAAATTTACCAAGATGCCAACATTGAGATCAAGCAGTTTGGTGAGACTTACCCACCTCTACATTTCCATTTCCTTATTTATCATTTCTCCCCCTTCATTGTTCACTGGTTAGCAAATAAATGTGTATATTTTCTTTTCTCTCATTTTGTCTCCCACTGCCTTTAACTGTTTGTCTCACTGCTCAGACTTCCAGGGGCATTTTGTAATCTCTCCCGGAGACATAGATAAGTCTTTCTCCCTGTCCCCAGCTCTTTTCTTCATTATTTCCTGCAGAAATTAATTCCAATTTATTATCTTCTACTGGCACCAGTGACAGCCAACAATCCCACATCAAGATGCTACTCTTTCTTTAGAACCCAGGGATCTCTGTATATATCTGCTTTGAAATTTGTTGACCCAAAGGTTTATAGCTCTCTTTCTTAGGATTGTTTCCTTAAGTCCTGATAGAGTGGAGATTATATTTAATTTCCATTGGAAAATTATTCACAAGTCAGCCAGATAATGACTCAGATGTGAAACCAAAAAGCAAAAAGGGCAGCCCTTCAAATCTGAGAGGGAGGCCAGTATGTGAGCAAAACTGAAAATGAAAATACTATCCCTCAACCATGCCCTCCTTCAAATCAGAAACACATAAGAAGGTTCTTAACCTTTATCCTATTATCAGGAAACTTCAAAAAGAAAGGTAATCAAAAGAATAATTGGTCAAAATTTTCAAGCACTTCCCAAGACATACTAATTCTACAGCTTGTTAAAATAGAGCCCTAAAGTTAAATAAAAAGGGAATTAAAAGATCATCCTTGGGCTGCCTGGCTGGCTCAGTCAGTAGGGCATATTACTCTTGATCTTGGGGTCATATGTTCAAGCCCCACAAAGGGTGTAGAGCTTACTTAAAAAAAAAAAGAATAAACAGATCCAAAAAAATTTTATAAAATAAAATATCATCCTTGTCTACACCCTAGTCTTCACACAGTATAGTCCTGTATATATGAGAATTACTTGCCCATTGTCAAAGATGTTCAGTAAGGTTCATTATGCAATTTTCTGTGGGACTGTCTGCAATTAGGCAAAGACATGAAAGTTGACTTATTTTTTTATTAGTTTCAGAGGTAGAGTTTAGTGATTTCAGTTGCATATAATACCCAATGCTCATTACATCAAGTGCCCTCTTTAATGTCTATCACCCAGTTACCCCATCCCCCCACCCATCTCCTCTCCAGCAACCCTCAGTTTGTTCCCTATAGTTAAGAGTCTCTTGTGGCTTATCTCCCTCTCTAATTTCATTTTATTTTATTTTTACTCCCTTCCCCTATGATCCTCTTCTTTGTTTCTTAAATTCAACATATGAGTGAAATCATATAATAATTGTCTTTCTCTGATTGACTTATTTCGTTTAGCATAATATCCTCTAGTTCCATCCATGTCATGGCAAATGGTGAGATTTCATTTTTTATGGCTCAGTAACATTCCATTGTATATATATACCATATCTTCATGAAAGTTGACTTAAATCACACCAGCTATATGGACAAAAACTCCAAACATAAATCTTATCCAGACTGATAGAAGACTAGTTTTAGAAATAGAATTATGTTTATGTTTAGAAATAGAATATGTTTCTTTGTTGAGTGACAGGCTCAGTCATAGGATTCAGAAATAATAAAGAGGAGTAAAACAGAGCCTTGTCCCTAGGGGCTCACAATCTATAGGGGGAGATCCATATTAAGAATCTGATAGGATGGGGCACCTGGGTGGCTAAGTCGGTTAAGCATCTGGCTCTTGATCTTGGCTCAGGTTATGATCTCTTGGGATAGAGCCCCACACAGCAGGTTCCATGCTCAGCAGGGAGTCTGCTTCAAGATTCTCTCCCTCTGCCGCCCCCCCCCCAGCTCGTGCTTGCGCTCTCTCTAAAATAAATAAATAAATAAATAAATAAATAAACAAACAAACAAACAAACAAACAAACATTTGGGAAAAAAAAGAATGTGATAAGCATTGTAATAGTAATTTGAACAAAATTCTGTGAAAGTAAACAGAAAAATCAAATCCAGATAAGAGAATTGGAGAAAGATTTGTGGCTGGATCTTGATGACTACACTAGTGTCTGCTAGGTAGAAGAGTAGGAGAAGATGCACCATGGTTCAGAAAAAAACAAAAAGTGTGGGTTTCTGGGGAACAAGTACATCTATGTGGCCTATTTTTATAGATTATTTCAGTGGCAGAGATGAAATCTGATTGATGATAGGAACCATACTGTGGATGGCCTTGTATTCCATGATAAGGATTTAGTATTATATACCATAGGCAGGTTTATGACAGAGAATTACATGGTCATATTTGCATTTTAGAAAAATCACTCTGACTTCCAAATGGAGGCAGGACTAAAGGAAAGAGATTAAAGAATGTATCACAGAGGCCAAGTTGTCAAGTACCTGCCTAGAGCTGTTCAGTGGGTGAGGAAAACTAGCAATGCTGAAGGATGGAGTTCAGTACTGATGAGGACAAGATTCAGGAAAAAATAATAAGAAAATATGAGGTAGAAATAAAAAATGCAAGGAAGAAGGACAAGAGAAAACAATAATGCTAAAATTAAGTGTTTACCATGTGCTAGGCACAGAACTAAATATTTTATGCATATTATCTCATATAATCTTTTTTTTATTATGTTATGTTAGTTACCATACAGTACATCATTAGTTTTTGATGTAGTGTTACATGATTCATTGTTTGCATAAAACACCCAGTGCTCCATACAATATGTGCCCTCCTTAATACCTGTCACTGGGCTAACATATCCCCCCCACTAAAACCCCAGTTTGTTTCCTGGAGTCCATAGTCTTTCATGGTTCATCTCCCCCTGACTCTGCCCCCCTTTGTTTTCCCCTTCCTTCTCCTAATGTCCTCCATGCTGTTCCTTATGTTCCACAAATAAGTGAAACCATATCATAATATATTTTCTCTGCTTGACTTACTTCACTTAGCATAATCTCCTCCAGTTCCATCCATATTGATGCAAATGTTGGGTATTTATCCTTTCTGATGGCTGAGTAGTATTCCATTGTATATATGGAACCCATCTTCTTTATCCACTCATCTGTTGAAGGGCATCTCGGCTCCTTCCACAGTTTGGCTATTGTGGACATTGCTACTATGAACATTGGGGTGAATGTAGCCCTTTTTTCACTACATCTGTATCTTTGGGGTAAATGCCCAGGAGTGCAATTGCTGGGTCATAGGGTAGCTCTATTTTTAACTTTTTGAGGAACCTCCACACTTTTCCAAAGTGGCTGTACCAACTTGCATTCCCACCAACAGTGTAAGAGAGTTCCCCTTTCTCCACAATCTCTCCAGCATTTGTTGTTTCTTGCCTTGTCAATTTTTGCCATTCTAACTGGTGTAAGGTGGTATCTCAATGTGGTTTTGATTTGTTTTTCCCTGATGGCTAATGATGTTGAACATTTTTCCATGTGTCTGTTAGCCATTTGTATCTCTTATTTTGAGAAGTGTCTGTTCATGTCTTCTACCCATTTTTTGACTTGATTATTTGTTTTGGGGTGTTGAGTTTGAGAAGTTCTTTATAGATCTTGGATATCAGGCCTTTATCTGTAGTGTCATTTGCAAATATCTTCTACCATTCTGTGGGTTTGCCTCTTAGTTTTGTTGACTGTTTCCTTTGCTGTCAGAAGCTTTTTATCTTGATAAAGTCCCAAAAGTTCATTTTTGCTTTTGTTTCCCTTGCCTTTGGGGATGTGACTTGAAAGAAGTTGCTGTGGCCAATGTTGAAGAGGTTACCGCCTATGTTCTCCTCTAGGATTTTGATGGATTCCTGTCTCACATTGAAGTCTTTCATCCATTTAGAGTTTATCTTTGTATATGATGTAAGAGAATGGTCGAGTTTCATTCTTCTGTATATAGCTGCCCATTTTCCCCAGCACCATTTATTGAAGAGACTGTCTCATATAATCTTTTCAACAACCTGATGAAGTAAGTATGATTAGCCAAATTTACAGATGGATAATCTACAGCACAAAGAGACTATCTTGGGGTGCCTGGGTGGCTCAGTCAGTTAAGCATCTGCCTTCAGCTCGGGTCATGATCTCAGGGTCTTGGGATCTAGCCCCTCATCGAGCCCTATATCAGGCTCCACACTCATTGGGGAGTCTGCTTCTCCCTTTCCCCTGCCCCTCTCCCCGCTCATGCTCACTCTTGCATGCACTCTCTCTCTCTCAAATAAATAAAATCTTTTGCCCAAGGTCATGTAAGAAGCGAGTGGTGAAAGCAGGATTCCAATCTCCACTCTTAACTACTTACCTAGAGAAAGCAAGAGTAACAGCAAGAGTACAGAGAAAAATGTGACACAATAGAGGAAAAGAAAAGAAACAAAAGGGAAAGTGAAAAGATGAAAAATTCAAGGAAGAAAATAGTGAAAGTGAGACAGATTCTATTAATGGATAACACTCTTATGTACAAACACTAGGAGAGATGTCATTAAACCTTGCCTTTAAGTCTCTGTCCATAGTTCCAAAGACTAGCGACCAATGGCATGAATAAACAATGGTGTGTACCTGAGTCCAGACCCAACTGTTATTAGGTTAATCCATATGAAATTTCAATATTTGTCCATTTTTTACTTACAAAAACAGCATCCTAATAGCTTGCCACCATGCTAACTTTAAGATGAAATATATTCTCAACCAAAGGTCATTTCCTTACCCAAAAGTCATGTCACTCTGAGTCTTCCTACTACCTTGCACAGGGAACCTTGCCAAGCTGGAGTGACTATCCATCAACCTTTGTGAGGCCTTAGGATGTGCCTCACAAGTGGATCAACCTAGTTTAAAAGGCCAAGGGGCAGTAATGCTAGGGAAATGCCACCTCTTTTGACCTTATTTTGCTGTGGGGAGTAGAGATGGTGGAGTGAGAGAGAGTTGTCAGAGTCCTAACTAAATTGAAAATAGGACCTGGGATCATTGAGATGTGCATGGTCTCTCTCATCAGGGCTGATAACAGGATGCTATTAAATTTTTGCAAATGGTAACTGCATTCAAGCTCACTTCAATCTTGTTTTATAGGTCTCAAAAAGAAAGTTACTTTAAAACTTCATATCAATTAGTGGGTTAGTTAATAAAAGCTTTCTCTCCACAAAGAAGATTACTATCTCCTTGGATAGACTGCATTTTTAATTACATGAAATGATCTACAAGTAAAGCTGCACTGAGCTGAGTCTCTGCACCAGACAATCACCTCTGCTGTTTTGCAACCAGTGGTCTTTAAGGATCTTTATTTTTGAGAGCTTTCATTTTCTTGAGCACTGATGAAATGGTGTTGGGAAGACAGATGAAAAATGAAGATAGGAAGCATAAAAACAAACTGCTATATGTTTGAATTTTTTCTGATTATCAGAAACCAATGAAAGGAGGAGAGGAAAAATCTCACTTGGCAGATATGAATTACATTCTTTATTGTTTTTAATAAACCATCTTTTACTGCAGAAGGATCTCATATTCAATACTGAATACTAGCACTTTAGAGCTGGAAGAAACTTTAGATATTATTTAGTTCTACACCTCATTTCATAGTTAGGAAACCAAGAATCAGAGAGGATATATACATTGGCCAAGGTGAGTGAGTGGCAGTCAAGACTAGAACCTAGGTCTTCTGACTTTCCAGCTTCTGTTCATTACACTGGGCCATATTATCTAATGGTGTACTCTTACATAATAATGATAACTAACATTTTAAGCACTTACTAAGCTCTCTCTCTATAGTAAGTCTTTAATCCTCATAACCAACTTTTCACTATTATTATCCACTTTTACATCTGAGCAATCTGAATCCCAGAGAAACTAAATAACTTTTCCAGGATCACCCAGCTAGTAAGGTGCATTGATGATTCAAAGCCAGCCAGTCTGGCTCCAGAGTCTTTTGTTCTTAACTCTGTATACAGCATATATTATGCTATATATTGTGGTATCTATCATCTTATGTACATATTGTATCTCCCCAACTACATATAAATAACAGTACCATTTGTATTTGAGGTTGTACAACTAGACAATATGAAACATACAGTTATCCTGTGGAAGGTAGTAATGAAGATAAAAACAAAATGAAGCTTGGCAGGTGACAATATGAATTTATATCTTAACAACCTCATTGGTTCTATCTGCAGGTTCCTATTGCCTGTCCTGGGCCTCTCCTCCTGGCAGTGTTAAAGATATACTTTGACTCAAGTTTTTCCCAAATTTCCCTTTTCAATACACAATGGGTTCTTATAATAACTTTACAATAAATAGTGCCTGATGGCTTCAAGGAGAAAGGTTAAGGATTCAACAACTTGGGTTTTTCACCTTAATTGTCTCAATACAGGAAGGGAGTAGTTTGATACTCCACTTTTCTGATCCCATTAGCAGAAATGTGGTTGGTGCTCACAATAAGCAAGCTATCACCACTTGTATCACAGGAGAAAACTGAGGACTCTATTATTCAAGTCACCAACCATTCACTGCATACTTCCTCTCTTTCAGTCACTGTGCCATGTGTTGTGGTAGAGACAGAGATGAAAAAGACACAGCCTTTGTCTCTGAAGATCTCTCACAGACTAGTGGTGACATACTTGTAAAAAACTAATGTTTGAGGCAGAATAACATAAATGTAGAATATGGGTACCAACAATATGTTATGGGCATACATAGAAGTAATTCCTTTTTACTTAGAGTCAGAGAAGCTTAAAGATAAGGTAAAATTTGAGCCGAGATTTGAAGAATGAGTAAATTCCACAGACAGTGATTATGGAGAGGGGAAAGAGGGAGAGGGGAAAGAGAGAAATATTCTAGAGTGGGCAGTAAGAGCAAAATACTGTAGGTAAGAAATTTTCAGGCATATTATGATGAGCCTCCAGTTTGTTAACACTGGTAGAAAGGAAGGGCCTGGGTGGCTCAGTTGGTTAAGAATCTGCCTTTAGCTCAGGTCATGATCTCAGGGTCTTGGGATTGAGGCCTGCAAGGAGTCTGCTTCTCCCTCTCCCTCTGCCCCTCCCCCCTGCTCATGTGCACACTTGCTCTCTCTCTCTCAAATAAATAAAATCTTTAAAAAAAAAAAAAAAAAGACCGGTAGGAAGGTAAAACTGAAAAGGAATTAGAAGCCCAAATATGGTGAGCCTTCTGTGTGTAGCTAAGGTATTTAGCTTTATTATTTTGAAAATATTGGATCATTTAAGAATTTTGAGCAGAAGAATGGCAAGAGTAGAACTGTTGCTTTAAGGAAGGTGATCTGACATCACTGTAGAGAATGGATTTAAAAGGAGAGGCTGAACACAGTAAGATCATTTGGGAGGCTGTTATGATAGAAAATAAAATGATAATACCTGGGCAGAGTTGTGCTAAGTAAAGTCTATCTTTTGGGTACTTCCAGAGGTACCCACAAAACACCTTGCTCATGTTTGCCTGCCTCTGCCAATAGCTGTCTCAACATATGTCCTATTCCCTAAAAATCCTTCTAGCTGAATAGGTGTTGATCATTGAAGTTCCAAGCCTAAATATCCAAGAAAACAGTCTTCTTCACTACTACAACCAGTATATTCATTGAAATGAATCCCATGAAGACAATCGCTAGATGTCTACAATCACCGTGAGCCAAAGTGAGACTGTGGTGACTCAACTTCATGACAAGTAAGTGGTTAGGCATAGATCTCCACCACCAGTTGTGCCAAGTGTGTAGCAAGATTTAGATGATCCCCCAGAGTATAGACCAATCAGGAAGAAAAAGAAAATCATTTGTGAGTTGTGCTTCTGTAGTCTCTTGTTGTCCTAAGGAGGTGAATAGGTATTTAAAATATCTCAATGGGACTAAAGCCAAAGCGGAAAAGTGTTTCTATAATTTGCATGTATGTTTGTATTTGCCCATTCTTATATTTCAGAGTGAGGATTTAGGCTAGAAATCATTCTCATCACCCCCAGCAAGTAAATCAAACTGATTTACAAATTTTCTGATGCTCTGTTCATGCTCTTCTATTATTGACATGATCAATTCCAGTTGCTCTGAGGCCAGAGTGAAGGTCAGAGTTCCAATAACATTAGGGGTATAATTAGTACATTAACATTGCTACAGGCCTTTCCTCCTTCTGTATAGGTGGGAAGAAAAACATTAGAGGGGCAACTGTCTTCAGGAAGCATTATGCTTCACAGTGGCTTGCATTACTCATGTGGGGCATTAGAAGAATGAAGGCCGTTAAAATTTGTTTGCAAATCTGTTGTTTCCTGGTTTGCTTCTAAGAAAACATACCACCATCTGTCTCACTGGTCTTAAATCAAATCCTGTCACTATAGCACCAGCACTCTCTGCCTCTTTGTAATCTGCTTTCTAGTTTAAGCTTTGAAGAAGTTCAAGGTTTGGGCTTTCAGAATCTATATTTCCCAAGAATCCCACACAACTCCAAGTCATTTTTAAAAGACAAAGACATATGGTTGTGCTACAGAAGATGCTATTTATATAGACTATAATGTGAATAGTGCTGTATGGAGTTGGGTAGCACTAAAGCCCTGAAATTGCACATGTCCTCCTAGACCTTGATCTGAGAATAAAAAGGAATCAAGTAATGATTACTATGGGTAGCCCTCTGTCACCTTCTTCATTCTGCCTTCTTCCTACCTTCTGTTTTCCTCTATGGCAGAGACAGTGGTATGTGCCCACCAAGATCTATGTTCTTCTTTTCTTCCTGAGTACTCCACTAGACTATATTTTCCAAGCCCCTTACATCTACATGGGATCATGTAACTAATTCTTAGCAATAAGCAGAAGTGATTATGGTCACCTCTGGGCCAAAGAGCTTAAGAGTAGATGTACCTTTGTGTCCCCTCCCTTTAGATGTCAGAAGGATCCAGTAAAAGATACTGAGGCCCTAGATGATGGCAGAGCCACTGGATGGAAAGAGACCAAGATCCTGATGACTGAGTAGAACAGAGCTCTCCTTCAGTCCTGCATGACAGTGACATGAAAAAGACATATTCTGAATGTGGTATGCCAATAAGATGTGGGAATTCTTTTGTTATAGCAGTGACCATTAAGTTTACTTACACACATTCCCAATGTCCTCTAACTTAACCTTTGTCCTAACTACTCAGATCCTCACCCAAACCTGACCCTCTCATCATCTAATTGGAATATTATGCTTCTCTGTGAGCTGAGAGTTTTTGACAAAGTAACCTAGAATCTCATGTAATAGCTGTTGAGTTACTGCATGTCAGCTCCCCTGGAAATAAGGGAAACAGATGAGGGCAAGTCTCGGGATGGTTCATGTCTGTCACAGTCCTTTGGTATCCAGTGAGGACCCCTGAACCAGAACTGAAGAAAGGATCTAATGGTTTTGCCAGTTAGATGCATTAGACTGAGAACCCTATGAAGCCAGGAACACAACTTTGCCATCCACTACCTCTGTAATCTTAGATAGATTATTTCTCTGAGTTGCAGTTTCCTCATTTTAAAAACAGGAATGGTAATATTAGCTACTTCTTTGGGTTTTTTTAAAGATTAAATGGGATTAGATATGCAAAGTGCTGAGCATACTGCTTAGCACATAAGAATCACTCAGTAAAAGGGGGCTATTATATTAGGATGCATACATGTTAGAACCTGTCAAAACCTCAGGATCATTTCATCCACCTCATGTACAGATGGTGGGCTAAAGGCCCAAGGGAATAGTAGGACTTTTCCTTCTCTGAAAGCTTAGCCCCAAATAGACCAATTCCATGAAACCTTCAGAGATTGTTTTCACCTGAATTTCCTTGTCACTTGGGCATTGGATTTGTCTTTTTTTTTTTTTCCTCTGGAGGTGCCTCTTTTTAAAGATGCCACTATGGTGATACCTTCTTTGGTGGTTTATTGGAGGTAGATGGGGAACAGACTTGCCCTACTTCTAACTCTCCCAGGAGAACTATGAACAGCTCAATGGAACACAGCTTTTTCTACCTCTAGAATCTTGGGGCTCCAAAGAGCAAACAGTGGGCTCTCTATCCGTGTTCTTTGCTGGCTGGACTCATGGCCTGAAGTGGACATTCAAAAGTGTCTAGTTTAACTTTTATTTCCAAAGAGAAATACTCATGGCATACTTCATAAGTCAAACCTTAATGAACTGCTTAGTTACCGTCAAAGAATTTATTCAGTACAACACATGAATCTGACCTTTTTTTCCCCACATGTATTTTAATTCCTGCCTTCTCTATCAATTATTCAGTTTTGTACTCAGTTTCCAGATTAATCATTTCAACTGGTTCCTAATCTAACAGAGGTATAAGACGCTTTCCTCCCTCTTTTCTTCCCAGAGCTGTAATCAAATCAATAGCCACAACCAACTTCCTGGCCTGGGGCTGAGCCAGCCACAGCCACTAGAATGGCAATGCTGAGGGCTTTGTTATTTTTCATAGAAAGAGATCTCACTATTGATCACTAAGGCAAAGAAAAGCTGGTGGCAGGATGGGGGAGCTAATGGAAATAGAGGAGATAAAATCCAGCTGGGCATCCCTGAGGTCATTCTGTGGATAACTGAAGGAAGTTTGAGTGAGAATATGAAAAAGCAAATAAAAGAGCTCCTATCCTGCAAGCACTGCACAGAATATCTGACGGCTCTTGCTGTCTTGGTGTATGTTTTTTATTCCAGCCGAACTACCTAATGATCAAACATGACACACCTCATGCTTACTAGCCTTTGTTCAGGAAATATCCTGAAATTTGCTACCCAGCTGGAGTGCTAAGATTGTGTACATTCTTTCCACATTTCCAGAAGACACTTTTTCAACAGAAGTGCTTCTGTTGTTGTTACTGCTGTGCAGATGTGCCTTGCTTTATGAAAGTAGGTTCCAGAAGAGTTCCCTAAATTGAATTTTTGTAAATCAAATTATATTTCTTCCCTGCAAAACAATATAATCACAGAGCAGCTTTATCATCATTTGGGTTCTAGCCTCAACTGATAGGGGCCTGAAGATTTTTGCCTGCTTCTGACCCCCCAGTCCAATATTTAATGACATAATAAAAGGGTCCTAACGCAAGGAAACCTATTTCCCAAAATACCTTTAGAAATAACATCAACAGCTGCAGCTGCCATTTGGTCTCACTGCCTATGCATCACACAGGGAAATTTACATGTGTTACCACATTTAATCTCAGAAGTACTTTTTGAGGTAGGTACCCTTATCTCTATTTCACAAGTGCAGAAACTGAGTCTCAGAGAGATTAAACAATTTAACCAAGTTCATATAGCTATTAATTAAGTTTTCTAGTATGATTTTTGTAAATCAAAAGGTGAGGATCTTTACTATCTCCTCAGATATAACCCATAAGCAATAAAGCAGAGCTTCTAACCCATGCCTGCATGACTTTAAAGCTTTGCTCTTTCAACTACTCTACTGCTTCCATAATTTGGAGTAGCAATGTGAAATTTGCCACCTATGTATCTATAGTTTTAAAATGGTGGAGGGATACCCCAATACTTTAATCACTGCCTGGAGTTTCATCTTCACTCTGCCACTGACTTGCTATGTGAATTTTGGCAAGCAGTTTTCCTTCTCTTGTTCTCTCAGTTTTGTCATCTGTAAATTTAGGAGACCAATTCAGGTTATCTCTAATGTCCTTTTCACCTCTAGAAGTTCATAGCTACATACTTTTTTTTTTTTTTCATAGCTACATACTTTTAAGTTCCTAAGAGAAACACATTAATCCTTAAAATCCACTTAGGTGTCATTTGATGCCAGTTTTTCACAAGTTCTTCCCAAATGGTTATTTTTCTGCACTGATCGGCTATGACATGAAACTAATCACTATGAAGCCTTTTTACTCATGTCTACACATGCAAACCCTTTTAGCCTGATACTTCAAGCTAGTACATTTTGTCCTGGCCTCAGCAATGCCAAATGAACAGTTTGACTGAATTTTCACTTTTCAGTGGGTCATTTTGATTTCCCTGTCTCAATGTCTTGTCTTTGTCAACAAAACGATATCCTACCTGGAAAATGGTTTTTGTTTCCAACTGGCCTATTTGAAAGTAATAAAGAGGCTCTGGCAGACCTGTTATTAACCCTAGGGTAGTTAAAAGCAAGATGTCAGTCACATCTCAAGCACCACAGACACACTGTGCCTTGGGTTTGGTTTTCTCCCAGCTCTGGTGCACTTTCATGAAATGGTCTGGAACACTAACCTCTAAAAGGAGCTGTGCTCCTGCATACCCAAATGTGGTTCAAAAGCCATGTAAATAAATATACATGAACTGAACTGGAACAGCTGGGGAGTTCTCAACAGGGACCTCTAATGACCTCTGAATTGGAAGGGACACAGCTGATCAAGGAATCATTACTAAGATTAAAGGCTTATACCAAAATCACTGTGAGACTTAAGCTACTGAATTTACAATGTTGATGGCATAAACTGGAAAGAACTAACTAGTCATACTAATGTGCTGCTTAAAAGTCAGAGGAAACAAAGGAATCTGGGTTATTTATCCATCCTATTCTGCATTTGCAACAGAAACTAGGCAATTGAGCTTTAGGAGATAAATTGTTTTGTTTCACAGCCTTACATTGTTTTTGATGTAGGGAAACCTTCTTGTCCTTTAGGTAAGTTGTATATAGCACAGTGCTAAAGAAGTGAATGTTTGAATTCAACCAACAACATCCATTTTGGAAAATTTGGACACCAGATATGCCAGGATCAGTGAGAAAGCAGAGAAGGCTGGAATAGGTTAAATTGGAGGAAAAGGAAATGACGTGGCTATGTGGCTTAGTCCATAAACTGTGGTTGTGGAGTAGGAGGGTGCTTACTAGTCCAATAAATTTTCAAACTTCAGTTTGATGTGGGCTATAGTTGTTATCTTGGAAAGGTTAGAAGGTGAGGTCTACAGAATGGTGCACAACATTGGAACTCTCCATACAATGGCAATACCCAAAGTCAAGCACACAGCAATAGGAATCATGGCTCCAGGCAGTTTGAAAAAAAGATTCTAAGAAACTAGCAGTTGAGTGACAGGTTTTGTCTCCCAAGAGGAAAGGGATAACACCTGGACTAGGTAAGCAGTAAGGGTCACAAAGTGAGGTGGAATTTAGAGAATGCAAGTCCTAGCAGGGTAGCTAGGGAACTAGTCAGAAATCATAAGGTCTGCAGTGGGCACACCTGGTGATAGGAAGAAGCAGCCTAGGTCAATGACATGTGAATGGGGCATAACACATACACAGGAAATTTTTTGCACTATTTGTCAGGAATGGATCAGAAATTGAGCTTGGCAGAATCATTAGGTTGAAGACATCAGATGAGAAAGGCTTGGAAAACTCCCACTAGAGGGAGCAGGTATTAGTATGCAGATAGCTTAGGGCAGCCTATCTCTGGCTATTGGGCAAAACACTGCTCAAAGTCCTAGCCTCACTACAAGCAACAACACATCCCATTAGCATTAATTAAGTTTTCTAGTATGATTTTTGTAAATCAAAAGGTGAGGATCTTTACTATCTCCTCAGATATAACCCATAAGCAAAACCACTTAATATGCCATCAATCCCAACCTATGTATTCTGAGGACTTACAAATAAAAGTATAAGACCTGGGCCAGAGATATATCTATTTTAAATCACTACTTTAATGACTAAATACAATCATTCCTTATATCTGCTCCTACATATGTCCAGTCATACTAGATTTAGGAGTCAAATTTTCTGTATGACCTTGGGCATGATCTTTAATCCTCTGAGTTCCCTCAAATTCAAAACAGGATGATAATAACTGAACCTGTTTTCATAGGGTTGCTGTGAGGATTAAGTGATCTAATGCATGTAAGGCACTAGCATAGTAACTGGCACAGAGAAAATGATGAAAGAATATTAAAAACAGAACATCTTAGGCTGTTAGACAAAACCTCTGCCTCTTGAAGATAGGGTTAATGAAAGTTGACTGGGCTACAAAACCATCTAACATCTAATAGGCAGCCTACTGACACCTAAGCAATCTGCCATCAAGCATTAAGGAAACATGCATGGAATAAAAGAAATTACCAAAGTGAAAAGGCCTTCCTTGTCAACAACAGCAACCAAAGGTAGAAATGACAATAAGAAGCATAACATACATCCCTCTGTCAGAAATAAAGAAAGCAATAAGTGGGAAATAAAACTAGTGTCAGAAAATATATACAAATGTGAAGGAGAAGTGGGTTTAAGTTTAGTGCTCTGGCAGGGAGCAAGGGGAGGAGTACTCTGGCAGATCTTTGCTAGGACACAGTGGGCTTCTGATTTTGGAGAAAATCAGGAAGAATGAATTCCCCCCACCACTTCTGCTTCCTATCAAGTCCAGGCCTCAGTAACCTCAGCAGAACCAACATGGCTTATCTTTCTTAGAAGAGCAATGTGCCAGGGGAACGGACAGAGTGGAGGGGGAGAGGTGGTGAATAGATTAGGATCAGTCACAAGCCATTCTTCCTCTCTCTCCTCTAACCTCAAAAAGTCTAAGATTTGCCTTCAATTTCACAGGACTACAGGTCTATTAAGATCTTAGGGGTCCTCGGGGGACAGAGCAAGATGGCGGAGGAGTAGGAGACCTGGATTTCGTCTCCTCTCAGGAATTCAGCTGGATAGGGATCAAACCATTCATTCTGAACACCTACAAACTCAACAGGAGATCGAAGAAAACAAGAGCAACAACTCTCTCATCAGAAAAGCGACCACTTTCTGGAAGGTAGGACGTGTGGAGAAGTGAATCCGAGGCGATATTTGGGAGGATAGACAGTGGGGGAGGGGCCTCCGTCGGCCGCTTCTGGCAAGTGATAGAACCATGGAGCACAAAATCGGAACTTTTAAAAGTCTGTTCTGCTGAGGGACGTCACTCTGGTGGCTAAGAGGGGAGTGGAACCCTCCGGGACAGTGTGGTCTCAGGACCCTCGGGGTCACAGAAAGAATCATGGTAAAAAAAGACCGGGGGTGCCTGAGTGTGGCAGAGCTCCCAGGTAACGGAGCAGGGAAGCCGGCTGCAGAGGCGGAGCCCAGGCACGGGCTCTCAGCTCGGGGTTGCCATAAACCGTGATCCGCGGCACAGTTGGGCCCCTGCTCCTCCAGCAGGGACCCAACAAGCGGCAGATCCGGGGAGACTCACCCTCCTCCCCCGGGAGGAGCCACGCGGGAGCGCACCGCAGGGATCTGCTGGGTTTGGAGACTCCACCCGAGGTCGGGTGCCAGAGATAGAAACGCATGGTCGCAGGCCGGGTGAGCACGGAGTGCAGCCGGAGACCGGGGAGACTGGAGTGACTGACGGCTTTTCTCTGGGGGCTCACTGAGGAGCGGGGCCCCGAGTTCTCAGCTCCTCCGGGGCGGAGATTGGGAGGCCGCCATTTTCACTCTCCGCCTCCAAAGCTGTACGGAAAGCTCGCAGGGAACAAAAGCCCCGGAGAGCAAACCCGAGCAGATTACTTGGCCGGGAGGGGGCAAGGGCGGGGCACTTCCGCCTCCAGCAAAGACATTTGGAAACCACGGCAACAGGCCCCTCCCCAGAAGATCAGCGAGAACAGCCAGCCAAGACCAAGTTTACCAATCAATGAGAACGGCAGAACTCCAGCGCTAGGGGAATACTGCACATAGAATTCATGACTTTTTTACCATGATTCTTTAGTCTTTCAAAGTTAATTTTTTTTAACTGTCTTTTTTTCTTTTTTTTTTTTTGAATTTTTCTTTTTCCCTTTTTCAACCAACATCTTATCAATCCCTTTTTTTAAAAAAACATTTTTATTTTTCATTTTTAGAGTCATATTCTATTCCTTCATAGTAGTTACCCATATTTTTGGCATATATATATAAGTTCTTCTCTCTTTAAAATTTTGAGATAGTTTCGTCTAACAAATTAAAATATACCCTAAATCTCTAGTATATGGTGTTTTCTATTCCCCTGCCTGATCACATTCTCTCCCTTTTTTTTCTTTTTTCTTTTTTTAACCCTCTCTTCTTTTTTCAAACAACTTCTTATCAATTCCTTTTATAAAATTTTTTATAATTTCCATCTTTACAGTCATATTCCATCCCTTCCTCATATCAGCCCTTATTTTTGTACATATATAAGTTTTTCTTTCTTTAAAATTTTGGGAGGCACTTTCTTCTAAAAGACCAAAATAAACCCCAAATCTAGTGTGTGGCACTGATCTATATACCAGCCTGATCATATTTGATCACATTCTGGTTTTGTTGTTGTTGTTGTTCTTGTTGTTTTGTTTTGTTTGTTTTTGTTTGTTTTTATGTTTATCTTTTTCTTTTTCTTTTTCTTTTTTTTCTTTTCCTTTTTTCTCTCTTTCCATTTCTTTTTCCACTGCTTCAGGTCTTTTCTGATTTGTTTAGAGTATATTTTCTGGGGACATTGTTACTCTGCTAGCATTTTGTTCTCTCATTAATCTATTCTCCTCTGCACAAAATGACAAGACAGAAAAAATCACCTCAACAAAAAGAACAAGAGGTAGTGCCGACTGCCAGGGACCTACTCAATACGGACATTAGTACCATGTCAGATCTAGAGTTCAGAATCATCACTTTAAAGATACTAGCTGGGCTTGAAAAAAATATGGAAGTTATTACAGAAAACCTTTCTGGAGAAGTAAAAGAACTAAAATCTAACCAAGTAGAAATCAAAAAGGCTATTAATGAGGTGCAATAAAAAATGGGGGCGCTAACTGCTAGGATAAATGAGGCAGAAGAGAGAATCAGTAATATAGAAGACCAAATGATGGAAAATAAAGAAGCTGAGAAAAAGAGAGATAAACAACTACTGGATCACAAGGGCTGAATTCGAGAGATCAGCGATACCATAAGATGAAACAACATTAGAATAATTGGGATCTCAGAAGAAGAAGAAAGAGAGAGAGGGACAAAAGGTATAATGGAGCAAATTATAGCAGAGAACTTCCTTAATTTGGGGAAGGAAACAGGATTCAAAATCCAGGAGGCACAGAGAACCCCTCTCAAAATGAATAAAAATAGGTCAACACCCCGACATCTAATAATAAAACTTACGAGTCTCATAGACAAAGAGAAAATCCTAAAAGCAGCTTGGGAGAAGAGATATGTAACCTACAAGGGTAGAAACATTAGATTGGCAACAGACCTATCCACAGAGACATGGCAGGCCAGAAAGGACTGGCAGGATATATTCAGAGCACTAAATGAGAAAAATATGCAGCCAAGAATACTCTATCCAGGTAGGCTGTCATTGAAAATTGAAGGAGAGATAAAAAGCTTCCAGGACAAACAAAAACTAAAGGAATTTGCAAACACAAAACCAGCCCTACAGGAAATCTTGAAAGGGGTCTTCTAAGCAAAGAGAGAACCTAAAAGCAACATAGACCAGAAAGGAACGCAGACAATATACGGTAACAGTCACCTTACAGGCAATACAATGGCACTAAATTCCTATCTTTCAATAGTTACCCTGAATGTAAATGGGCTCAATGCCCCAATCAAAAGACACAGGCTATCAGACTGGATTAAAAAACAAGACCCATCAATATGCTGTCTGCAAGAGACTCATTTTAGAACTAAAGACACCCCCAGATTGAAAGTGAGGGGGTGGAAAACCATTTACCATGCTAATGGACACCAAAAGAAAGCTGGGGTGGCAATCCTTACATCAGACAAATTAGATTTTAAACCAAAGACTGTAGTAAGAGATGAGGAAGGACATTATATCCTACTTAAAGGATCTATCCAACAAGAAGATCTAACAATTGTAAATATCTATGCCCCTAACATGGGAGCAGCCAATTATATAAGCCAATTAATAACAAAAGCAAAGAAACACATCGACAACAATACAATAATAGTGGGGGACTTTAACACCCCCCCTCACTGAAATGGACAGATCGTCTAAGCAAAAGATCAACAAGGAAATAAAGACTTTAAATGACACACTGTACCAAATGGACTTCACAGACATATTCAGAACTTTCCGTCCCAAAGCAATGGAATACACATTCTTCTCTATTGCCCATGGAACATTCTCCAGAATAGATCACATCCTAGGTCATAAATCAGGTCTCAACTGGTACCAAAAGATTGGGATCATTCCCTGCCGATTTTCAGACCACAATGCTTTGAAACTAGAACACAATCACAAGAGGAAAGTCGGAAAGAACTCAAATACATGGAGGCTAAAAAGCATCCTACTGAAGAATGAATGGGTCAACCAGGAAATTAAAGAAGAATTAAAAAAATACATGGAAACCAATGAAAATGAAAACACAACTATTCAAAATCTTTAGGATGCAGCAAAGGCAGTCCTAAAAGGAAAGTATATAGCAATACAAGCCTTTCTCGAGAAACGGGAAAGGTCTCAAGTACACAACCTAACCCTACACCTAAAGGAGCTGGAGAAAGAACAGCAAATAAAGCCTAAACCCAGCAGGAGAAGAGAAATAATAAAGATCAGAGCAGAAATCAATGAAATAGAAACTAAAAGAACAGTAGAACAGATCAACGAAACTAGGAGCTGGTTCTTTGAAAGAATTAACAAGATTGGTAAACTCCTGGCCAGACTTATCAAAAAGAGAAGAGAAATGACCCAAATCAACAAAATCATGAATGAAAGAGGAGAGATCACAACCAACACCAAAGAAATACAAACAATTATAAGAACATATTATGAGCAACTCTATGCCAGCAAATTAGATAACCTGGAAGAAATGGAGGCATTCCTAGAGATGTATCAACTACCAAAACGGAACCAGGAAGAAATAGAAAACCTGAACAGACCCATAACCACTAAGGAAATTGAAGCAGTCATCAAAAATCTCCCAAAAAACAGAAGCCCAGGGCCAGATGGCTTCCCAGGGGAATTCTACCAAACATTTCAAGACGAATTAATACCTATTCTTCTGAAACTGTTCCAAAAAATAGAAATGGAAGGAAAACTTCCAAACTCATTTTATGAGGCCAGCATTACCTTGATTCCAAAACCAGACAAAGACCCCATCAAAAAGGAGAATTACAGACCAATATCCCTGATGAACATGGATGCAAAACTTCTCACCAAAATACTAGCCAATAGGATCCAACAGTACATTAAAAGGATTATTCACCACGACCAAGTGGGATTTATCCCTGGGCTGCAAGGTTGGTTCAACATCCGCAAATCAATCATGTGATACAATACACTAACAAAAGAAAGAACAAGAATCATATGATCCTCTCAATAGATGCAGAAAAAGCTTTTGACAAAGTACAGCATCCTTTCTTGATCAAAACTCTTCAGAGTATAGGCATAGAGGGTACATACCTCAATATCATAAAAGCCATCTATGAAAAACCTACAGCGAATATCATTCTCAATGGGGAAAAACTGAGAGCTTTCCCCCTAAGGTCAGGAACACAGCAGGGATGTCCACTATCACCACTGCTATCCAACATAGTATTGGAAGTCCTAGCCACAGCAATCAGACAACAAAAAGAAATAAAAGGCATCCAAATCGGCAAAGAAGAAGTCAAACTCTCACTCTTTGCAGATGATATGATACTTTATGTGGAAAACCCCAAGGACTCCACTCCAAAACTGCTCGAACTCATACAGGAATTCAGTAAAGTGGCAGGATATAAAATCAATGCACAGAAGTCAGTGGCATTTCTATACACCAACAACAAGACAGAAGAAAGAGAAATTAAGGAGTTGATCCCATTTACAATTGCACCCAAAATCATAAGATACCTAGGAATAAATCTAACCAAAGAGACAAAGGATCTGTACTCAGAAAACTATAAAATACTCATGAAAGAAATTGAGGAAGACACAAAGAAATGGAAAAACGTTCCATGCTCATGGATTGGAAGAACAAATATTGTGAAGATGTTAATGCTACCTAGAGCAATCTACACATTCAATGCAATCGCCATCAAAATACCATCCACTTTTTTCAAATAAATGGAACAAATAATCCTAAAATTTGTATGGAACCAGAAAAGACCCCTCATAGCCAGAGGAATGTTTAAAAAGAAAAGCAAAGCCGGCGGCATCACAGTTCCGGACTTCCAGCTCTATTACAAGGCAGTCATCATCAAGACAGTATGGTACTGGCACAAAAACAGACACATAGATCAATGGAACAGAATAGAGAGCCCAGAAATGGACCCTCAACTCTATGGTCAACTCATCTTTGACAAAGCAGGAAAGAATGTCCAATGGAACAAAGACAGTCTCTTCAACAAATGGTGTTGGGAAAATTGGATAGCCACATGCAGAAGAATGAAACTGGACCATTTCCTTACACCACAAACAAAAATAGACTCCAAATGGTTGAAAGACCTCAATGTGAGACAGGAGTCCATCCAAATCCTAAAGGAGAACACAGGCAGCAACCTCTTTGACCTCAGCCAAAGCAACTTCTTCCTAGAAACATCACCAAAGGCAAGGGAAGCAAGGGCAAAAATGAACTATTGGGACTTCATCAAGATAAAAAGCTTTTGCACAGCAAAGGAAACAATCAATAAAACCAAAAGACAACCGACAGAATGGGAGAAGATATTTGCAAATGACAGATCAGATAAAGGGCTAATATCCAAAATCTATAAAGAACTTATCAAACTCAACACCCAGAGAACAAATAATCCAATCAAGAAATGGGCAGAAGACATGAACAGACATCTTTCCAAAGAAGACATCCAAATGGCCAACAGACATATGAAAAAGTGCTCAATATCGCTCAGCATCAGGGAAATCCAAATCAAAACCTCAATGAGATACCACCTCACACCAGTCAGAATGGCTAAAATTAACAAGTCAGGAAACGACAGATGTTGGCGGGAATGCAGAGAAAGGGGAACCCTCCTACACTGTTGGTGGGAATGCAAGCTGGTGCAGCCACTCTGGAAAACAGTATGGAGGTTCCTGAAAATTTGAAAATAGAGCTACCATACAATCCAGCGATTGCACTACTGGGTATTTACCCCAAAGATACAAAAGTAGGGATCCGAAAGGGTACGTGCACCCCGATGTTTATAGCAGCAATGTCCACAATAGCCAAACTGTGGAAAGAGTCAAGATGTCCATTGACAGATGAATGGATAAAGAAGAAGTGGTGTATATATATACAATGGAATATTATGCAGCCATCAAAAGGAATGAGATCTTGCCATTTGCAACGACATGGATGGAACTGGAGGGTATTATGTTGAGCGAAATAAGTCAAACGGAGAAAGACATGTATCATATTATCTCACTGATATGAGGAATTCTTAATCACAGGAAACAAACTGAGGGTTGCTGGAGTTGGGGGTTGGGTGGGAGGGATGGGGTGACTGGGTGATAGACACTGGGGAGGGTAGGTGCTCTGGTAAGCGCTGTGAATTGTGCAAGACTGTTGAATCTCAGATCTGTACCTCTGAAACAAATAATGCAATATATATTAAGAAAAAAAAGAAGAAGAAGGTAGCAGGAGGGGAAGAATGAAGCGGGGGAAATCGGAGGGGTAGACGAACCATGAGAGACGATGGACTCTGAAAAACAAACTGAGGGTTCTAGAGGGCGGGGGTGGGAAGATGGGTTAGCCTGGTGGTGGGTATTGAGGAGGGCACATTCTGCATGGAGCACTGGGTGTTATGCACAAACAATGAATCATGGAACACTTCATCTAAAACTAATGATGTAATATATGCAGATTAACATAAGAATAAAAAAAAAAGATCTTAGGGGTCCTCTTGAGCCACCCCAAAATTTCCATATTGCTTGCTGAAGCCTGAAATCCCTTTATAAAAATCAAAGCTCATTGTGGAATGAACAGCTTAAACTACGAATGCTTATAGGCAAGGAGATACTTTGCAATAGATAAATTTCTCAATTAATCCCAGAGTCTAAAGAATGGCATCAGTTCCTTGTTTGGATAATGGGAGAGGTTGGCTATTCAGCAAAATGGCAGAGGGAGCCTATGGGATGGGGGTGGATAGGCAGACAAGTCTATCTCTCAGTGGAAAAAAAAAATGGTTCAGAAAGAGAACATTCCCACTTAGGTATGTTGGAAAATGTCCTTCAGCTGAAGGGAAAGACTGAAGTAGGAAGTGGAGATGCACAAAGGGAAGCTGTACACCAATATATTTCTGTCATAAAATTAAAAAGCAAACTGTTGGGATGCCTGGGTGGCTCAGTCAGTTAAGCATCTGCCTTTGGCTCAGGTCATGATCTCAGGGTTCTGGGATTGAGCCCTGCATCGGGCTCTCGGCTCAGCGGGGAGTCTGCTTCTCCCTCTCACTCTCCCTCTGTTCTCTCTCTCAAATGAATAAATAAAATCTTTAAAAAATAAAAAAAATTAAAATAAAAAGCAACCTGTTTCACATGACTTATAAAGTCTTTGGTGTTTTACCTTTTAATCATCAACCTTCAAATTATGGAGCTTCATAACCAAGCGTTTTGTTACTAGAAGTAACTCTGGGAATACAAAAAGAAACTATCACACACTTCACAGCATTCAGAGTACTACAAAAATGGAAATATCCTGAGGTCTAATAAAGCCTTCCTCTGTGCATACAAGACTTATACTGTTTACAATGTAATATATGATCTGGAGCAAGGCCTTGAAATCTGTGAAAGTTTTGGTTGACTGTAGTGATCCTAGTATACATTCTACTCCTAGTAATGGGATGTTCAAAAAAACAAAGCATGGCTGTAAGACTCTAGCATGGGACAGGATACAAAGGGAACAGAAGCCTAGAGACCAAGAGAGTGGAAGAAGTTCTTCCTTGTTTTTAAGTACTAATCCCGATTTATGCCAAAAGAGAGAATAGGCAGTGACTGATCTACAACTGTGCCTACCTTTCAGTCATATCTTTTTGGTTTGATCTCATTCCTTAAAGCTTCATTTGATAGGTATACCCCTGAGATGGTATCTGAGTTGAGCATAATTATTTATTGCATGAGGATTCATGTGCACTTTCATATGTTCATGCTGCTTTAATGTGAGTTTGCATGTGTTTCCTGTGCTTACTTGAGCTTCTTACCTGAGTTGGTGAGATGTTCTTGTGGACCAGATACTGCCCAAAGAGGAGCTCAGGACTCCAGCTAGGTTTTGTAGGCAACATGGTCCCTGTACCCAGAATTGATAACTGCCTATCCAGATGAGGCCCCTTTGGATTCCAAGCCTTATGTAGAACAGATACAAGATAGTTTAAGCAGTAGTTTTTTTAAACTATGTGTCAGAACTAGCATTTTTTAATGGAATGCAATGGAAAATAATAGAATATGTTCTATGGAAAATCTAAGAATGTGTCGCATAAAGTTAAGCTTTGTTGGGTAAAACTTTTGTTTCAGTTAGATATATGTACATTAGATCACAATAGAAAATATATGTCTCACTGTGCGCCACAGTTGAAAGTTTGAAAAACACTAGTTAGAGTTTAACCACGAAGTAGGTTGGCACCAAAATTGACTTCAGCCATTTCCTTCTGAAGTCCTTCCTGAACCAAATAAAATCAAAATCTTAAATTAGCAAGATCCCTCTCAAAAGACAACAGTGCTTAGATCCAAAACCATCAATGAATATACACTGGCAAAGACATGTTATTCCTCACATGTTTTTGTATTCCTTTGTTACTATAGTAAACATTTGCCTACCCACCTAATAGAAATCCCTTGTTTCAGAAGTACTTTGAGCTCTAGCTCTGTTTTCCCATATAGAAAATGGAAATAACAGTAACATCTAGTTCAAAGAATTGTGAGAAATACATGAGACAATGTGATCATGATGGTGATGACAACATTTATTGAGTTTCTGCTGAGCATTAAGCACTAGAGATATATGGGAAATAAAGTAGCCATAGTTACAGGTGCATAATAAGCAGTCACTAAATACCAGGCCCTTCATCTTGCCCTTCCTCTAAGGTCTTTTCCAAACACAATAGTCTATGACATCAGGAGAACCAAATCAATGGAGAATGCAAACCTATCCCTGTATGGGGTTCAGGCTCATGTTAGGCACCCAATTTCTTGGTGGGGTTGAAAGCTGTTACAGTGAACAATGAGACATCAGTGATAAAAAACAGCCTTGGTGGAGAGTGGGGGGACTGTAGGAGAAACCACAGTAAGAGAAATTTAATTGTGATAGTAGTAGCTATAGGATGGACTTATTAAGTGCTGCTCAACTAGAGCAGCAGTGTGACCATGTCCTTATCCTGCTTATAAAATTTCAACAGTTCCCCACTGCCTCTGAAAGAAAATTCAAGGGCCTTAACATATCCCACAAGGCCCTCCTTGTTATGGCTTCTGCTGCCTCTTCAGCTTCATCTGAGCCTCTCTCATTCAGGTATGCTATAGTCTAGACACAACATGCCATGGCTATTTCACCAATGGCAATGAGTTTTCACCCTCCATGACTTTGTTCATGTTGGTATCCTTATCAGAAATGCCTTTCTCAGCTCTTTCCAGTGAACTCAAAATATTTCTTCAAGACCCAGTGGTAAGAACATGTTTTCCAAAGAGCTTTTACTGGTATCATCACTTCCAGGAGAGCCTGCACACTTACAATCTATGTTCCTATAGCACTTTGGCCACACCTCTATTAAAGCTATTATCTAGTGCTGCAATTGTTTAGTTCCATGTCAGTTTTTTCCCACTAGACTAAGGTTTATTAGAACGGATAATATCTGGCTTAAGCATCATCACTTCCTCAATAAGATATCTGGCTTGGAGTAGTTGTTTAATCAATGTCTGTTGTATGAATAGTCATGGGGAATTGTGGCAATAAATAAAAGGAACTTATTACTGCTTGTTTATTTTCTGTCTCCTCCATTGTAAATTTCATGAGAGCAGGCACCATGTTTGTTTTATTTATCACTATATCCCCAGCACCTAGCACAGTACCTGGAACATAGGAGGTGCTCTGAATGACTTCATGAATGAATAACCTAAGCAAGGTTTCTCAGCCCCAGCACTATTGAAATTTGGGTATCTGTCCTGTGCATTACAGCATGTTTAGTAGCATTCCTTGTCTCTACCAGTAGATATCAGTAACACAACCCCCCACCCCAAACGCCCAGTTGTAACAACCACAAATGTCTTCAGACATAAGCAAATGCCCCCTGAGGAGCAAAGCACCCTCTGCCTGAGAACCACTGAACAGGAGAGAGAGCTGTTAGATGACAGCAAAGATAAATTCTACCTGCTTCTCAGAGAGTGGAACTTTTAAACATTTAAATTAGTAAATCTCTCCCCTCTCCTATACCTACATACCAGCAGCACACAGAAGACCGAGGGAGGTTAAAAAAGAGGAAGAAAAAAAGGCCTGAAATCATACAGTTTTCTCAGGAGCTAACCATACCTGTTTCCATTCTTTTGCCCCTCTTTTCAGCCAGCTGAAAAGCACAGTATCTTGACCAGTACAGTATCTCTTCAGTTTACCTTCTACCTCACTCCACATTGTACTTTCCTGGCTATAAAGACCATTTTGTGTTGGCTGTGAATATTAGTCTTTATTGTCTAAGTAGCTGTCTACTATGCATTCAGTTTTCCATAGGACATTTAATTAGCATTGTGTTTGGTGAGCACCCACGCATTCATTAAGACATGACTTGTTAGAGGTAGCAACTATTCTTTAGGTGGAAGAACAATAAATTATCATAAGGGTTTCCTCCCTTTGTTTTACTAAGCCCCTGATTTCTGTGGCTTTAATTCAGGTATTTCTGTGTTTTTCATTCCTGAGTTTCACATTCTTGAGATTTAACCTTCAAAGGATACTCAGGAAATGAAAGCCATAAGAGGAACCACTGTTGCTCACGGTCTTCACTTTATATTCCATGTCCTCCCCTTTCAAATCTGATATTTAGTGAGTGAATGAATAAATGAATGAATTATGGCCAAAAAGTCATGTGACCAAAGATCAATCAAGATAGAAGAAAAGCCTTAATGATTTCAAGGCAAAAGAAAAAAATTCAAGGAGAGATATGATTCACTCAAGATGATAGCCAGAGAATGGTAGAGCTAGAACAAGAACCCAGATACCCTGATGCCTGCAAATACTTTTTATACTGAATCAGCCTCATGGTATAGACGGAAAAAAGGAACAGAGGTACCCCTGCAGGCAATCAGTGCAACTTACCTGCTGAGATCAGGCTTATCCTTGTTATAAGCTAAACAGTCAGGATTTTGATGCCTCACACAGTCTTTTGTACATGGCAGGTGCTTGATAAATGTCTGTAGAATAAATAGTTGACTGACATAAGATGTAGTTGTGGTGTTGGGGGCTTTGCTAAAAACTCCACATTGCAGCCCTTGCTTTTTCCATACCTGTAATTCAGCCTGTCTACTTTCTGAAGGCAATCAAGTCTAAAGTAATATCACAATTGGAGTGACCACCTTATCAGGAAGTAGGATCTGAAATTAATCTGACAACCAGAAACCTGGAATCTGGTGTGCTTAGAGTGAGCTGCAGCCATATCCTGACAATTTGGGCACAAATTTATAAAATTAGTCCCGTGCCTTGCTTTATGTTTAAGTGGCATTTCTCCCTTAGGACTCCTGTCTGAACCTCAGGCCACTTGGCTGGGGCCCTGATTGACTTCTACCTCTTCCCAACACCCTCACCTTCCATGGCTCCAATGACTGGCCTGTGTAGTATTCTAACATAGATTGATATCTGAAATATGACCCCATCCTTGAGATTCCTGTTGTTCTTCTTTACCCATCAGCTTCCCCTCATCCTCCATTTAGATACTGATGCTACTCCCTAGATGAGCCTTGACATATTGCTAGTTTCCTCTCCTTCCCCCAACTGACCATGCAAATAAAACCTCAACATGCTTACAGACAGGTCTACTCATTTAAGTTACAATACCTTGGCTCTAGAATATTGCATCAAATATAAACAAGATCTAAATCTTTGGGTAAATCATTGGATTTCTAGAAAACCTTTGAAATAAACATATTAAAAGGGGAAAAAGCTGTACATTAAATTATTATTTCCCAAAGACTAAAAATAGATAAGGATCCCCAAAGCCTAGGCCCTGAAAGCAGAGAACCTCCAGAGACATGGAGGTTCTAGTACATAAGAAAGAAGTGACAGAGACTAAACATGAGAAGCTGTGTAGGAAGGCAGAGTTAGAGAGGCATCCATCAAGGGAAGCCACAGGCAGCTACTAAGATAAAATTTAAAAGATGGTTGAGTTAGGGACACAAGGAGATCAAATTTTGTGAATGGTCTTGGGACATAAATTTTACCTCCTCACTATCAGGAGGTTAACCCTATCCCTAGTAAAGAGAGTTTACACTTGATCATGATTAGGTTATAGAGCAAGAATCTGAGGCAGGATTTGCCTGTGGTTCTACTTGGGGATCTATGTCTATGGCTTGTTTCTGTATCTTTCTCTTCCTTTTTACCAGCATGTTTTCTGTCTTCCTTAAGCTCTCCACCAGCACTCACAATTATCAGGTTTAACATGATGCCTTAAAAAATCCCAAAAGCATTTACTCTGCTTTAGTGTAGCCATTCCATTCTTGGGGGCCATTCTGTCCACTTTCTAACATATATGCTTTTAAAGGAAGTAAAGCCCACAACAAAAGCGTATTAATAAGTAACACACAGAGAGCCCATACTAATTCAGTGGGTAAGCAAATTTATTACATCACTCTTGATAGATAGCCTCATTAAGTTTTCATAAAGGATCTGCATTAATAAAGTCACTACCTTCTTTGAAGGGGAAATGGTGGTCATGATAGCACAGGCTGGGATAATGTACCCACTTAATAAAACATACTGTGTTAAGTCCCATTTTTAAGAGGGAGACGAGTAATGAGGTAGGTGACCTGTTTTGAAAAAAACACAGAGCCAGAGATCAAGAAGGCAGCCATTAGACCATTTCCCCATGGCAGACATTCAGTTCTGTTCATACCATGTCTGGAGGTGTTTGCTGCCTGGTTGCCTCACCCCTAAAACATTGTCTTGAAGCTGATAGACCAAGACTAAATCATAAGTGGATAAAGATTTAGGCTTTGCTAATCCTCTGCTCTAACTCCAGATACTCAATGGCTTCATGTTTCAGGTCCTTAAAGCCCCACACTATGGTGCCCCATTTAGATTTGTTCAGTATTGTCTATAGTCTAGACTTTTCCTTTATACCCATCAAAACATTTCTGTCTTGTGTCATATTATCCTTACCCTAGCTTTCTGCTAGGGTTCTACTTATAAGACTGGTGTTATCATTTTTTTCAGGTGGCAGAGTACCTGAAAGTCACAGTTCTCTTTATGAAACACTATGGAATGGTGATGTGTTAAACCTAAATATCAGATTTGATGCAAAATATAATACATAGTTAACCATACAATTACAGCATTTTCTGGACATGCTGCATGTATATGGTTGGCCTCAGCTCACAGGATTGTTTCAAGACAGTCTTGTAAAGGGGAGAGGATGTACCCTGGAGCAATGACAATTTACCAAAAGGGAAAGGTCCTCAGAAGACAGTATCCCTTCCTCTGGTACTCATTCTACTTGTGCTCCAGCTAAGAAATCCTTTTTTTCCTCTGTGTGGGCAAAAGCAGAGAGGCTAACCTTCTGAATATCCTTTCTCTGGTACATAATGACTTAGGACTCAATCAAGTCATTATTTTGGAAGATAAAAGTCAAAGTAGGTGCTGACTAATGGGTAAAAAGCCATGAGAATATATAGAGGAGAGCAGGACATACTTTGTGGAGTAAGAACTGGTTATGGCCAGAGTCAGAGATGCCTTAAAAAATTAGACCCCAAAGTCCATGCTGTGCAAAGGATCCAAAGTCTGTGAGTCATTCCAGTATCAAAGCCAGTGGAAGTAAAAAAAGATAAAACCCAAGAACTAAAATGAGGGAGACATTGTAGTAAATGACCATGAGGGAGAGCTGCCTGTTTACGTGTGTGTGTGTGTTCATTTTATAAAGAGCAAAACAATAGAAGTGGAGAGAAAGTGCTATTCATCCAAAGCACAAGTAATGGCTAACATTTACAATGTGGAAGACCAATTAACTAAATGCAAATTTACATATCTATATTTCATACTAAGTATGATGACTTTTAGCTGTATAGCCTCAGGAAAGTTATTTAACTACTCAGTTTCCTTATCTGTAAAACGGGGATTATAGTTATAACTAATTGCTAGGATAGTTGTGAGGATTAAATAAGACAACACACATAAAGCATCTAGCATAGTCTAGTACATCATAGATACTCAATAGATATATGGTTATTATTACTATATTTGTAAACAATGAATCTAAATAGGCCAGTGAACTCTGACTGTAAGTCTTAGTACAAAAATCATTTGCCCAGCCTAGGACACCACTAATACCATATCAAATGTATCTTTGAGGAGTCAAGTGTATTTTCATTTACTCATGGACAATTACGGATTTAAGAAAGGGATACAAAGATTTTTTTTATTATGTTATGTTAATCACCATACATTACATCATTAGTTTTTGACGTAGTGTTCCATGATTCATTGTTTGCAAGGGATACAAACATTTAAAAAAATAGTCTCAGCAATAGAAGTTTGGATAAGACCCTAAAATAAAATAAAAATAAAAAATAAAATAAAATAAAATAATCTAAAAATATCTTTCATCTGTGTAAGCATTCACAGGGCTCTCTCTGTTCTTTAGCATAACACACCACCTGACCCCGTCTCACACACTCCCAAAAAACAACCTGGCTCACAACTCAATCTAATTGACTACTGCTCAGGAGGTGGACTTTTTAAAAAGAAGAAAGAAAAAAGCTTACTTGACGAAATTTAAGCATTTATGGTTGGTTTGTTGAATTAAATTTACTGAAATTGTGTACAGAGCCACAATTCTAGCAAACTCTAAAATAAAAGCTGTTAAAAGTCCAAATTAGGAAAAAGCTGAACTAACTTGGCAATCTCTGAAGTGCCAAAAGTGTTGTTGAGAAGCAGCAGTACTAAGTGCCTGTTAAAAAATCAGAAATCAGACAGCGAACCATGTGGTAGACAAGGTTAAATACCATCAAAGAGAAGGATTGAAAGAAGGTCAATAATTGCCTGGACAGGAAAAGATGAATAGAATTTTTTTTCCTGTCCCACACCACCATAGACCTATGCCAGATGGAAAGGTATTGATGGAATTTGAAGTGACCAGGAAAAATGCAGAAGGTGTACCCTCAGCTTCACAACTTGAACCATGAAATGTAAAAAGAACTGGTAGAGGGCAGGGGATATCACTCTTAGCTCCCCCAAGTCTGAGCATAGCCAATTGAAAATACACAGCTCCTACACACAGACATATGTGATGTACATGGAACTGATATTTAACATGTGATTTTCAATCATCATAAAAAGGTTTGTTAATACATAGGGGATAGGAGTTGAGTTTAATGAAATGTGCTAAATAAATGACATTTAAACCTAAAACCATTGTTTGCTGAAAATGTTTCAGAATTCATTTGTCAGTTTTCTGTATGTGTGTGCCTACTCCCTTCCAGACACTATGCTACATGTTACAATAATCATAAACATTAAGTTACTGCCTCTGCCTTTAATGAATTCACAATCTCTTAGGTGAACTATCAGAACCCATTATTCTGACTAAAAACAAAGGGCTAATGGAGTTATAGTAACAATAGCTAACATGTGTTGCTTAATATATGTTGAGTTAATGTCTTGAGACATTAACTCATTTAATCTTCCTAATAACTCTAGCACATGAATATAACTAGTATCCCCATTTTATAGGATAAGAAACTAAAGCACAGAGTAATCGAAAAAAATGTCCCAAGTTCACATAGTAACGGTAGAACTGGGAATTGATCCAAGGTCCAGGCTTCTCAGTTTGACACTTTACTGCCTCCCAGCAGGAGAATTTGCTTTTGATTCAGAGAAGGTAGAAATCCATTTGCTATAGGAGTTGACAGAAGGTTATCTAGATACATATGAAAGATTGCTGAGTAGCATTCAGAGCAGCATCCAAGATCAGATGACTCACACTGCCCAAAACCCATCCTGCCATGCTCAAGTTCAGCCTTTGTTTCAAGCCTGCCTTCTTTTGACTCATTTTGGGCATGGTCCTTCCTTCCCCACCTTTAAGCATTCTCATGGGCCATCTCAAATATCTAAACTTTAGATTCTAAAGTAACCTTCCTTCTTTTATTTTCAAACATTTTACTTCTCTTCTTTTACATTGGAATCCACAATCACCCTTCACAACTATGCAATATGGCCAAAAGGGTTTCATCAAAGCCAAAAGAAGGGGGGAAAATGGATCCAGGTCTTTATAAAATTATACCTAAAATAATTTCAGTATTTTCATAGGAACTAAATCTCTGATCTACCAGGACAAAGCTTTAAATTGTGATACCACTTCACAACATGTTGTTTTTATAAGGCATCTTACAATTATTCAGTCCCATTGCACTAAATTAGGATTGGGATCTTGAACCCCTTTCTATTAATTCTTATTGTCAGTCTCAGTTTCCCCATGACCACACATTATCCAGTACTTACTATGTTGCCCTTTCTTTGTGTAAGAATATTTTATAAAAGTCTGGGTTTTCTGGCAACCACAAATAGCTACCACCAATGCTATGGGAACAATTTTATAGAAACCACATGGCTAATTAACAGGATGCTCATAAAACAGGAGAGTACTAAAACACTTAAATAGAACACTGACTACTAAACTAAGAAACATTGGGAAGGGGTGGGAGAAAGAAGAGATTTCTTACATGGTACCTGTTCCTTTCATTGCATTATCTCAGAGTTTACCACTTCTATTTTGGAAAAATTTTAAATGTTTAAAAATCTCTGGATGGGGCGCCTGGGTGGCTCAGTTGGCTAAGCATCTGCCTTTGGCTTGGGTCTTGATCCCAGCTTCCTGGTATGAGCCCCACATCAGGCTCTGTGCTCAGCGGGGAGTCTGCTTCTCCCTCTCCCTCTGTCCCTTCCCCTGATCATGCTCTCTCTCTCGTGCTCACTCTCTCTCTCTCTCTCTCTCAGATAAATAAAATCTTTTAAATTTTTTTAAAAAATAAAAATCTCTGGCTATAATGAAGCCATCATTACTGTCTTCTGGCTTTCATCTATGAGAGAGAATAACATGGCCCTCTAGTGGTTAAACTTCAAAAGATCTATAAACCCCAGAAGCTGTGAGTAACATTCTTAATGTTTTTGTGTGGGGAGAAGTTTTCAGGGCTGGCTTTTCTTAGCTTTTCAATGTGATCCTGCCCCAAACTACTGCTCTGAGAAAGGTTGTGAAGCCTAATAAGAGAATATTTCTTAGGTGACATTTGAAACCACAGCCAAACTAGCAATCCAAATTTCTTCTGTTGACACCATTACTACTTAACATTTGCTGGAATAAATTTCGGAGTCATATTAAACATGGGAAGGTTTGGTATGATATATTTCATTTCAATAGAATTTTACTTCTGGTATTTTAGTAATTGTGGCCAACTAGGTAAAACTACCAACAAGCCATCATTCTATTTAAAATACCATAGAAAAATGGAACTCCTGGAATGAACAATGGGTTCAATGGACTACTGTTTTGGATTGGAGTCTTCTTTCTTCCATGGTTTTCACACATGCTTTTGGGCTCTATCTTAGAACCCACTAAAGGACACTCAGAGAAAAGGTCAACTCAAGACATTTGCAAAGATTAAGGAAGCTCAGAATTTGTTTACATGGCATTATTTGTACCACACTGTATATTCACTGTCATGAAAGCAGAAAAGAGTTGAATTAATCCTCACAAAGCAAATTAGGACAATATTGTGCTGGGTCACGTTTGTGGATTATCAGACTTCCATCTATCAATCTTGAGCTACTGCACTGCAAATACTCAAAACCTAATTTGATACTCTACATAAAATTGTGACAAGCCAATAAAAAAGAAATTGAAATAATTATATGATACAATGCTTATAACTGCGTATTACCAGATAACTTTCTTTTTAGGTACAATCCTCCCTGGTTAACTCATAGGTAAAGAAGTGCTGAGGACAAAATACCATAGCTTAGTGGGCCAGGGAAGGACTGCATTCAGTTTCCCCTGGAACACAGCATGGTTGTCATCACTTTTATCTCAGGAGGCTGGTACACGATCAGTTTACACATTGACTGCAGCCACCATCCCAGAGGGAGAATCAAATCCATTGTAGTTGGTTACAATGGAAGTTCAGATCATAGAACTACCTCCTTGTGAAACTGACCAGGCTGTCAGCAACCAGTGTCAAGCACCCACTGTGTGCAGAGCTCTAGGCCAAAAGAATAATACAGATAGGTCCACTTGTGAGGATATGATCATTAACACTGACAACTGACTCAAACTCCACATGAGTGAGAGCAGGCCACAAGATTTAAATCATCCTTTCTCTTGTCTAAGGGTAATACTTGTTATTGTATTCCTTCAACTCAAACCCTCCCCTGAGTTTCCCAAGCTGCTTATTTGAACATCATTACTTATCCCACATTAGAAATAACAGCAATCTAATAAAATGGGTGTGATTTTCTCACATGCAGGCAGACAGAATGCCTGTCATTTGGACTCTGATGGAGTGTTGGCACCGAGAAGTAGAAAGGGACTAGGAAGACAACTCATCTATTTGTGCAAGGCATTGTGGTGGACCTCATTGAGATTCACCTGCCTTCTCACTTTTCTACCCCTTTGCACGTAATTCCCTCTCCTAGCCTCCAAGAATCACCATCATCAACACTGTCTCTGAGACTGGAAAGTCAGACTGCTCTCTGATAATGTCATGGGGTTGTCTTCACTTCTTCCCAATTATACACAGCGTGGGCAGGGATAAGGAGAAGGGCACTTATTTTTAATATCCTCTCTCCATTTCAGCCATTTCAGAAAAAGCCCACAGTGAATATCATCCTCAATGGGGAAAGGCCTAGAGCTTTTCCCTTAAGGTCAAGAATACAACAGGGATGCCCACTCTCGCCACTATTGTTTAACATAGTGCTAGAAGTCCTAGCCTCAGCAATCAGACAACAAAAAGAAATAAAAGGCATCCAAATTGGCAAAGAAGAAGTCAAACTCTCCCTCTTTGCAGATGACATGATCTTTATGTGGAAAACCCAAAAGACTCCACCCCCAATTACTAGAACTCATAGAGCAATTCAACAATGTGGCAGGATACAAAATCAATGCACAGAAATCAGTTGCTTTTCTTTTTTTTTTTCTACAGATTTTATTTATTTCACAGAGAAAGCACAAGCAGGGGGAGCAGCAGAGGGAGAGGGAGAAGCAGGCTCCCCACTGAGCAGGGAGCCCAATGCAGGACTTGATCCCAGGACCCTGGGATCATGACCTGAACCGAAGGTGGCAGCTTAACCGACTGAGCCATCCAGGCATCCTGATCACTTGCTTTTCTATACACTAACAATGTAACTATAGAAAGAGAAATTAAGGAATTGATTCCATTTACAATAGCAACAAAAACCATAAGATACCTAGGAATAAACCCAACCAAAGAGGTAAATGATCTATACTCTAGAGACTACAGAACCTTACGAAAAAATTGAGGAAGACAAAAAAAGATGGAAAAACATTCCATGCTCATGGATTGGAAGAAGAAACATTGTTAAAATGTCTATCCTGCCCAGAGCAATTTACACTTTCAATGCCATCCCTATTAAAATGCCATTGGCATTTTTCAAAGAGTTGGAACAAAAATCCTAAAATTTGTAAGAAACCAGAAAAGACCCCGAATCACCAAGGGAATGATGAAAAAGAAAAACAAAGCTGGGGGCATCACGTGGCTTGACGTCAAGCTATATTACAAAACTGTGATCACCAAGACAGCATGGTATTGGCATAAAAACAGACACATAGACCAATGGAACAGAATAGAGAGCCCAGATATGGACCCTCAACTCTATGGCCAACAAATCTTTGACAAATCAGGAAAAATTATCCAATGGAGAAAAGACAGTCTCTTCAATAAGTGGTGCTGGGAAAATTGGACAGCTACATATACAAAAATGAAACTAGACCATTCCTTTAAAACATACACAAAGATAAACTAAAAATGGATGAAACACCTAAATATGAGACAGGAATCCATCAAAATCCTAGAGGAGAACATAGGCAGTAACCTCTTTAACATTGGCCACAGTAACTTCTTACAAGACATGTTTCCAAAGGCAAGGGAAACAAAGTGAAAATGAACTTTTGGGATTTCATCAAGATAAAAAACTTCGGCACAGCAAAGGAAACAGTCAACAAAACTAAGAGGCAAACCCATGGAAGGGGAGAAGATATTTGCAAATGACATTGGAGATAAAGGGCTGATATCAAAGATCTATAAAGAACTTCTCGGGGGAGGAGCTAGATGGCAGAGGAGTAGGAGACCTAAATTTGCCTGGTCCCAGGAATTCAGCTAGATAGGGATCAAACCATTCTGAACACCTACGAACTCAACAGGAGATCAAAGAAAAGAATAGCAGCAACTCTCTGAACAGAAAAGAGACCACTTTCTGGAAGGTAGGACGTGTGGAGAAGTGAATCTGAGGCGATATTCGGGAAGATAGGTGGGTGAGGGGGCCTCCGTCAGCCACTACTGGCAATTGATAGAGCAGCAGAGACAAAATCGGAACTTGTAGAAGTCGGCTCCACTGAGGGACGTCGCTCCAGTGGCTAAGCAGGGGGTGGAACCGTCACTGGGACAGTGTGGTCTCAGGACCCTCGGGGTCACAGAAAGACTGGGGGTGCCTGAGTGCAGCAGAGCTCCCAGGTATCAGAGCAGAGAGGACAGTGGCAGAGACGAAGCAGAGGAATGGGCTCTCCGCTCAGGGTTGCCATAAACTGTGATCCGCGGCACAATCAGGCCACTGTTCTTCCAGCAAGGACCCAACAAGAGGCAGATGCAGAGAGACTCCCCTTCCTCGCCCGGGAGGAGCAGCACAGGAGTGCACCACAGGGATCTGCTGGGTTTGGAGACTCCAAACAGGGTCATGAGCCAGATATGAAAATGCTTGGTCACAGGCTGGGTGAGCACGGAGTGCGGCCAGAGACCAGGGACACGGGAGTGACTGGCTGTTTTCAATGGGGTCCCACTGATGAGTGGGGCCCCAAGTTCTCAGCTCCTCTAGCGTGGAGATTGGGAGGCTGCCATTTTCACTCTCATCCTCCAAAGCTGTACGGAAAGCGTGCAGGGAACAAAAGCTCCCGAGAGAAAACCTGAGCAGATTACTTAGCCCGGCCCAGCCAAGGGCGGTGCAATTCTGCCTCCAGTAAAGGCATTTGGGAACCATGGCAACAGGCCCCTCCCCCAGAAGATCAGCAAGAACAGCCAGCCAAGACCAAGTATACTGATCAATGAGGATGGCAGAACACCAGCACTAGAGGAATACTGTACATAGAATTCAAGGCTTTTTTCCCATGATTTTTTAGTCTTTCAAAGTTAATTTTTTAATTTTTTTCTTTATTGTTTTGAATTTTACTTTTTCCCTTTTTCAAACAACATCTCATCAATCCCTTTTTTTAAAAAAATCTTTTTTATTTTTCATTTTTAGAGTCATATTCTATCCCTTCATAGTAGTTAACCTTAGTTTTGGTATATATATATATATATAAGTTGTACTCTCTTTAAAATTTTGGGATACAGTTTCATCTAACAGACCAAAACATACCCTAAATCTCTAGTATATGGCTTTCTTCTAATCTCCTGCCTGATCACATTCTCTCCCTTATTTCTTTTTTTTTTCCTAAATCCTCTTCTTTCTTTTTTCAACCAATTTCTTATCAATTCCTTTTATAAAATCTTTTATAATTATCATCTCTACAGTCATATTCCATCCCTTCATCGTATTTACCCTTATTTTGTACATATATAACCTTTTCTTTGTTTAACTTTTGGAGGCACTTTCTTCTAACAGTCCAAAAAAAGCCAAAAACCTAGTGTGTGGCACTGATCTATGCACCAGCCTGGTCATATTTGATCATATTCTGGTTTTTGGTTTGTTTGTTTGTTATCTTTTTCTTTTTCTTTTTTCTTTCTTTTTTCTTTCTTTCCCTTTATTTTCCCCTGCTTTCAGGTCTCCTCTGATTTGCTAAGTGTATATTTTTCTGGGGTCGTTGTAACCCTGTTAGCATTTTGTTCTCTCATTCATCTATTCTCCTCTGGACAAAATGACAAGACGGAAAAAAATCACCTCAAAAAAAAAGAACAAGAAGCAGTACCAACTGCCAGGGACTTAATCAATATGGACATTAGTAGATGTCAGAACGAGAGTTCAGAATGACGATTTTAAAGATACTAGCTGGGCGTGAAAAAAGAATGGAAGATATTAGAGAAACCCTTTCTGCAGAAATAGAAGAACTAAAATCTAATCAAGTCAAAATCAAAAAGACTATTAATGAGGTGTAATCAAAATTGGAGGCTCTAACTGCTCGGATAAGTGAGGCAGAAGAGATAATTAGTGATATAGAAGACCAAATGATGGAAAATAAAGAAGCTGAGAAAAAGAGAGATAAACAACTACTGGATCACGAGGGCAGAATTTGAGAGATAAGTGATACCATAAGACGAAACAACATTAGAATAATTGGGATCCCAGAAGAAGAAAGAGAGAGAGGAGTAGAAGGTATATTGGAGCAAATTACAGCACAGAACTTCCCTAATTTGGGGAAGGAAACAGGCATCAAAATCCAGGAGGCACAGAGAACCCCCCTCAAAATCAATAAAAATATGTCAACACCCCAACATCTAATAGTAAAACTTACAAGTCTCAGAGACAAAGAGAAAATCCTGAAAGCAGCTCAGGAGAAGAGATCTATAACCTACAATGGTAGAAACATTACATTGGCAACAGACCTATCCACAGAGACCTGGCAGGCCAGAAAGGACTGGCAGGATATATTCAGAGCACTAAATAAGAAAAATATGCAGCCAAGAATAGTATATCCAGCTAGGTTGTCATTGAAAATAGAAGGAGAGATAAAAAGCTTCCAGGACAAACAAAAACTAAAGGAATTTGCAAACACGAAACCAGCCCTACAAGAAATCTTGAAAGCAAAGTGAAAGCCTAAAAGTAACATAGACCACAAAGGAACACAGACAATATACAGTAACAGTCACCTTACAGGCAATACAATGGCACTAAATTCATATCTTTCAATAGTTACCCTGAATGTAAATGGGCTCAATGCCCCAATCAAAAGACACAGGCTATCAGATTGGATAAAAAAACAAGACACATCAATATGCTGTCTGCAAGAGACTCATTTTAGACCCAAAGACACACCCAGATTGAAAGTGAGGGGGTAGAAAACCATTTACCATGCTAATAGACACCAAAAGAAAGCTGAGTGGCAATCCTTATATCAGACAAATTAGATTTTAAACCAAAGACTATAATAAGAGATGAGGAAGGCCACTATATCATACTTAAAGGGTCTATCCAACAACAAGATCTAATAATTATAAATATCTATGCCCCTAACATGGGAGCAGCCAATTATATAAGCCAATTAATAACAAAAGCAAAGGATACATAAACAACAATACAATAATAGTGGGGGACTTTAACACCCCCCCTCACTGAAATGGACAGATCATCTAAGCAAAAGATCAACAAGGAAATAAAGACTTTAAATGACACACTGGACCAAATGTCTTTCACAGATATATTCAGAACATTCCATCCCAAAGCAACAAAATACACATTCTTCTCTAGTGCCCATGGAACATTCTCCAGAATAGATCACATCCTGGGTCACAAATCAGGTCTCAACCAGTACCAAAAGACTGGGATCGTTCCCTGCATATTTTCAGACCACAATCCTTTGAAACTAGAACTCAATCACAAGAGGAAAGTCAGAAAGAACTCAAATACACGGAGGCTAAAGAGCATCCTACTAAAGAATGAATGGGTCAACCAGGAAATTAAGGAAGAACTTAAAAAATTCATGGAAACAAATGAAAATGAAAATACAACTGTTCAAAATCTTTGGGATGCAGCCAAGGTGGTCCTAAAAGTATGTAGCAATACAGGCCTTTCTCAAGAAACAAGAAAGGTCTCAAGTACACAACCTAACCCTACACCTAAAGGAGCTGGAGAAAGAACAGCAAATAAAGCCTAAACCCAGCAGGAGAAGAGAAATTATAAAGATCAGAGCAGAAATCAATGAAATAGGAACCAAAGAACAGTAAAACAAATCAACAAAACTAGGAGCTGGTTCTTTGAAAGAATTAACAAGATTGATAAACGCCTGACTAGACTTATAAAAAAGAAAAGAGAAATGACCCAAATCAACAAAATCATGAATGAAAGAGGAGAGATCACAACCAACACCAAAGAAATACAAACAATTATAAGAACATATTATGAGCAACTCTATGCCAGCAAATTAGATAACCTGGAGGAAATGGATGCATTCCTAGAGATGTATCAACTACCAAAACGGAACCAGGAAGAAATAGAAAACCTGAACAGACCCATAACCACTAAGGAAATTGAAGCAGTCATCAAAAATCTCCCAACAAACAAAAGCCCAGGGCCAGATGGCTTCCCAGGGGAATTCTACCAAACATTTAAAGAAGAATTAATACCTATTCTTCTGAAACTGTTCCAAAAAATAGAAATGGAAGGACAACTTCCAAACTCATTTTATGAGGCCACCATTACCTTGATCCCCAAACCAGAAAAAGACCCCATCAAAAAGGAGAATGACAGGGGCGCCTGGGTGGCTCAGTCATTAAGTGTCTGCCTTTGGCTTGGGTCATGATCCCAGGGTCCTGGGATCGAGCCCCACATCAGGCTCTCTGCTCGGCCAGGAGCCTGCTTCTCCCTCTCCCACTCCCCTTGCTTGTGCTCCCTCTCTTGCTGTGTCTCTCTCTGTCAAATAAATAAAAAAAAATCTTTAAAAAAAAAAAAGGAGAATGACAGACTAATATCCTTGATGAACATGGATGCCAAAATTCTCACCCAAATACTAGCCAATAGGATCCAACAGTACATTAAAAGGATTATTCACCACGACCAAGTGGGATTTATCCCTGGGCTGCAAGGTTGGTTCAACATCCGCAAATCAATCAACATGATACAATACGTTAACAAAAGAAAGAACAAGAATCATATGATCCTCTCATTGATGCAGAAAAAGCATTTGACAAAGTACAGCATCCTTTCTTGATCAAAACTCTTCAGAGTATAGGGATCGAGGGTACATACTTCAATATCATAAAAGCTATCTATGAAAAACCTACAGCGAATATCATTCTCAATGGCGAAAAACTGAGAGCTTTCCCCCTAAGGTCAGGAACACAGCAGGGATGTCCACTATCACCACTGCTATTCAACATAGTATTAGAAGTCCTAGCCACAGCAATCAGACAACAAAAAGAAATGAAAGGCATCCAAATCAGGAAAGAAGAAGTCAAACTCTCACTCTTTGCAGATGATATAATACTTCTATGTGGAACACCCAAAAGACTCCCCCCCAAAACTGCTAGAACTCATACAGGAATTCAGTAAAGTGGCAGGATATAAAATCAATGCACAGAAATCAGTGGCATTCCTATACACCAACAACAAGACAGAAGAAAGAGAAATTAAGGAGTTGATCCCATTTACAATTGCACCCAAGACTATAAGATACTTAGGAATAAATCTAACCAAAGAGGCAAGGATCTGTACTCAGAAAACTATAAAATACTCATGAAAGAAATTGAGGAAGACACAAAGAAATGGAAACATGTTCCATGCTCATGGATTGGAAGAACAAATATTGTGAAGATGTCAATGCTACCTAGATCAATCTACACATTCAATGCAATCCCCATCAAAATACCATCCACTTTTTTCAAATAAATGGAACAAAGAATCCTAAAATTTGTATGGAACCAGAAAAGACCCCGCATAGCCAGAGGAATGTTGAAAAAGAAAAGCAAAGCTGGAGGCATCACAATTCCAGACTTCAACCTCTATTACAATGCTGTAATCATCAAGACAGTATGGTACTGGCACAAAAACAGACACATAGATCAATGGAACAGAATAGAGAGCCCAGAAATGGACCCTCAACTCTATGGTCAACTCATCTTTGACGAAGCAGGAAAGAATGTCCGATGGAACAAAGACAGTCTCTTCAACAAATGGTGTTGGGAAAATTGGATAGCCACATGCAGAAGAATGAAACTGGACCATTTCCTTACAGCACACACAAAAATAGACTCCAAATGGTTGAAAGACCTCAATGTGAGACAGGAGTCCATCCAAATCCTAAAGGAGAACACAGGCAGCAACCTCTTTGACCTCAGCCGAAGCAACTTCTTCCTAGAAACATCACCAAAGGCAAGGGAAGCAAGGGCAAAATTGAACTATTGGGACTTCATCAAGATAAAAAGCTTTTGCACAGCAAAAGAAACAATCAACAAAACCAAAAGACAACCGACAGAATGGGAGAAGATATTTGCAAATGACATATCAGATAAAGGGCTAGTATCCAAAATCTATAAAGAACTTATCAAACTCAACACCCAGAGAACAAATAATCCAATCAAGAAATGGGCAGAAGACATGAACAAATATTTTTCCAAAGAAGACATCCAAATGGCCAACAGACACATGAAAAATTGCTCAACATCACTTGGCGTCAGGGAAATCCAAATCAAAACCTCAATGAGATACTACCTCACACCAGTCAGAATGGCTAAAATTAACAAGTCAGGAAATGACAGATGTTGGTGGGGATGCGGAGAAAGGGGAACCCTCCTACACTGTTGGTGGGAATGCAAGCTGGTGCAGCCACTCTGGAAAACTGTATGGAGGTTCCCCAAAAAGTTGAAGATAGAGCTACCATATGATCCAGCAGTTGCACTACTGGGTATTTACCCCAAAGATACAAATGTAGGGATCCGAAGGGGTACGTGTACCCCGATGTTTATAGCAGCAATGTCCACAATAGCCAAACTATGGAAAGAGCCAAGACGTCCATCGACAGATGAATGGATAAAGAAGATGTGGTATACACACACAATGGAATATTATGCAGCCATCAAAAGGAATGAAATCTTGCCATTTGCAATGACGTGGATGGAACTGGAGGGTGTTATGCTGAGCGAAATAAGTCAATCAGAGAAAGACATGTATCATATGACCTCACTGATATGAAGAATTCTTAATCTCAGGAAACAAACTGAGGGTTGCTGGAGTGGGGCGTGGGGTGGGAGGGATGGGGTGGCTGGGTGATAGACAGTGGGGAGGGTATGTGCTATGGTGAGCGCTGTGAATTGTGCAAGACTGTTGAATCACAGATCTGTACCTCTGAAACAAATAATACATTATATGTTAAGAAAACAAAAAAGAAGATAGCAGGAGGGGAAGAATGAAGGGGGGGAAATCGGAGGGGGAGACGAACCATGAGAGATGATGGACTCTGAAAAACAAACTGAGGGTTCTAGAGGGGAGGGGGGTGGGAGGATGTGTTGGCCTGGTGATGGGTATTGAGGAGGGCACGTTCTGCATGGAGCACTGGGTGTTATGCACAAACAATGAATCATGGAACACTTCATCAAAAACTAATGATGTCATGTATGGTGATTAACATAACAATAAAAAATTAAAAATTAAAAAAAAATAGAGCTACACTGTGACCCAGCAATTACACTACTATTTACCCCAAAGATACAGATGTAGTGAAAAGAAGAAGCACATGCACCCCAATGTTCATAGCAGCAATATCCACAATAGCCAAACTGTGGAAGGAGCTGAGATGCCCTTCAGTAGATGAATGGATAAAGAATATGTGGTCCATATATACAATGGAGTATTATTCAGCTAACAGAAAGGATGAATACCCACCATTTGCATCTACATGGATGGAACTAGAGGGGATTATACTAAGTGAAGTAAGTCAAGAAGAGAAGGACAATTATCATATCGTTTCACTCATATGTGAAACATAACGAATAGCACAGAGGACCATAGCAGAAGGGAGAGATATCAGAAAGGGAGATGAACCATGAGAGACTATGGACTCCGGGAAACAAACTGAGGGTTTCAGAGGGGAGGAGGGTGGGGGGGTAACAGGTTGATGGGTATTAAGGAGGGCACATGTTGTGATGAGCACTGGGTGTTATACATAACTAATGAATCATTGAACACTACATCAAAAACTAATGATGTACTATACAGTGGCTAGCTGAACATAATGAAAAAAAAAAAGAAAGAAAGAAAGAAAAGAAAATGATCAGGAAAGAGGCCAGGATTTGCATAGTTCTCTGGAGAGTTGTTTAAGTCAGGGTAGACTGAAAAGGAAAAAAAATACAGGGGCCTAAGTTTACCTAAAATATATTCAACTAAATATGCAATTATTTTCTATTTTATGTTAATTACTTCTCTTGTATGAACAAACATGAGATGAATGAATAGTTTTCTATAAAATCTGAAGCATGTTAATGAGTAAGTGAGTGCACAGTTAACAGTATAACACACTAATGTTAACTGCCTGGCGACCAGATTCTCAACCATTGCTAACTCAGAAAAAAGTGTTACAGTAGTGTTTCAATGCCTTTGTGATTTCATTTTCCTCATATACTAAAAGCAGTTCTCTTTTCTCATTTTTTCATAAGGATGCTGTGAATATATGTCTAATTTCATCACATAGTGTCATTATTACAAATACTTTGCCTTTAAAGAAAATAAAAGGAGAAGAAGGGGTGATGGTCCCCTTCTTTAAAGTATCTTTCATTCATTCAGTAAACATTTATTGGGTGCCTACTATGCAGGCACTTCACATAGCAATACCACATAAGTTCCCCAACTTCAAGGAGCTTGCAATTTCTAAGGAGGGAAGACATGAAAAAATTAATACAAACTAGTATGGGATAGTTTCCCTGAGAGTGGTGCAAAATGGTTTCAAAATTCAAAAGGGAGTTAAATCTTCCCTGTTGAGGTAATTACAATGGAAACAGCTACCTTTTACTGAGTGATTACCATATGCCAGGCATGTGGTAAGTCTTTTATGCATCAGTTTATTTCCTCCTCACAAGAATAATAGTACCTATTTCACAGGGCTGTTGCCATCTTCCAGGTTAGGAAACTGAGGCTCTGAGAGGTTATATAACTTTCTCAAGGTCACAGAACACATGAGATAACTCATCCATATTAGAGCTATGGAGTATTAGAGCCATGATTTAAGCATGGCATATACGCCTTCAAAGCTTGTAGATGAGGAGGTGCCATGTGGGCTGCATCCTAAAGGATGGGAAGGTTATTGTCAAGTGGGGATAAGAAAGATGCTTCTATAAACAAAGAAAATTTTGAATAAAACCACAGAGTGAAGAAAAGGCAAGATGCATTCTAAAATGCATAAAAAAATTTTTGTACTAAATTCCATAGGGAATTGATGGGACAGATAAGGTCTGGGACAGATTGTGGTAGACCTTGAATGCCAGTTTATGTTCAGTTGGCAACTGGTCACCACCAAAGCTTCTGAGCAGGGAAATGAAGTGATTAACAGCAGTGGTTTAGGCAGATTCATCTGGAGAGGTGACAGGATGCATTAAAGGGGACAGAAGCTAGAGGCAGGGAGATCAGTTAGTAGACTCTAAAGTATACAAAGAAACAATTGAGGGTATGAAGTGGTGACTACTGAAAGGAGGAAATACTGTCAAGTAATAGTCAACAGACTTGGTGAAAATCAGGAAGAGGAGCTGGTTTGGGGGAAACGATGATGTTTGTTTTCCAATAGGGTTGGACTGGAGCTATCCAGCACAACTAAGAAATTCAAAGCAGCAAATACATTTCTACTGAACCTTGCACTTGACTGTTGTGGATTTTCACACATGTAAGTTAGATGTCACAGCCAATATCCTTCAGAGCTTTTTGACCAAAATGGCCATATTTCAGAAGGTGATACCTAAGCGGGAAGTGGGTCACCTTCCCATAAATCCACATTCAATTGCTTCATTGCATAGCCATTTCAAGAAATGTCCCTAACTAAGAATTTTAAAAAGGGATGCCTACCTCACACAAACATTCCCTTTTATAAGCCTGGTAACAATGAGTCATAATTTATTTCCAACTTTTTCTTTGTCGAGACATAATGTAATGTTGGCTGGTCATCTTTGCAGCAGTACCTTTCTGAATGGAGTTATATGGTTTCCTTGGCTTTGTGGCTGTTACTTAACATTCTTTAATCTCATCTAAAACATCAAATAATAACAAAACGTCCTAATAGAATTTGTATAGTACATTTTAGTTCACAAAGAATATCCACATGTATATTGTTTCATTTTATTTTCATAGCAGCCCTACTGATGCATATATTATTATGCTTATTTTATCAATGTAGAAATTGGGGTTCAGAAAGTTTTATAATTCCCCCAAGGTCACAATCTTTAATAAATTACAGAGCAGGAATTTGAGCCCAATTTCTCTGATCTACTGTTCTTTCAATGCCACAAATCATCCTTCATGTGTAACAAACATAATTACTTTTTATCCAAAGAATGACTTTTAACCACCACCACAATTCCTGGAAGCTACTGCAAAATCAATAGAGTTCTAGTTTATCCTCAATGAAGTTAACTACAATGGTTCATTTGAACTATCCTTAGTGTATCATTAAAATAAAGGATTGATTCTGAACAGACATTAGGAATCACTAATTACTAGCAATTTATTATCAACTCATTCATAACACAATACTAATATTAGCTGCTATTTATTCATTCATCCATTAGACAAACATTGAGTGAGCACCTACTAGGTCCATGCACTGTGCTAGTTGCTGGGGATAATATGGTGCTTATTATTAGGTAGAGGGAACACTTGAATTAGGAGTCAGGAACTATGACTTCTAGTCTGGTTCGATCACTAATTATTTATGTCGCCTTAGGTAAGACATTAACTGTCTTCTGAGCCTCATTTATTTACATGACTATGTAAAATTCAAATAATAAAATCTGTATGAAATAATTCTGAAAACTCTAACATCTAGAAAAACGTGAGATTAGATAAAGAAAAAGAGGACCACAAACTCACAGACTAAGACAAATAGGGATGGGGTGGCCAGTCTAGTTAATTAGTAATTTAAACAATACAGTTTTTAAAATAACATATCTCATGGGGCGCCTGGCTGGCTCAGTCAGTAGAGCATCTGACTCTTGATCTCAGGGTTGTGAGTTCAAGCCCCATGTTGTGCATGGAACCTACTTAAAAAAATAAATAAAATAACATCTCATTATTGCTGGATACACACAAGTAACAATAATAGTATCTGCCTACACTCTAACACTGGCTACACATGCGCGCGCACACACACACACACACACACACACACTGGATTACCCTATTTCTTCCTAGTGCTTTGAAAATAACTTTTTAATTAAATGACTTCAACATTTGCTTTTTTTCTAACTAATCTCTGTGCAGAAATAGACATTGAAAAAATTCATAATACAGTCCTACCAGACTGCTTTAATGAATTTTTGGACATTTTGAAAGAACATTAATTCTTTATTTCTAAATAATCTCAAATTTAACCCCTCTTCCTCAGCTCCACTGAAAAATGCTTTAAGTTCATGTCACCTCTAGCGTATGCTACCACAACACTGTGGGCTTTGGAGTCAAACAGAACTGAGTACTGGCTCTGCCACTTACTACTCATATGACCATTGATGAGTTATCTAACTTCTCTGAACTTCAACTTCCTCCTCTTTCAAATGGGGGCATAACAATAATAAATACTTTGTGGGATTGCTGAATAATTAAAATGGAAAATATATACAAAGTACAGAAGAATGTGATACCCAGCACATAGATAACACTTTTTAGATATTGAGATACATGGATATATAAAAATAAGAGCAGAGGTGACTTCAGAATTTCTATTTTGGAGGGGGATGGGGACAGTAATCTGGTTAGAAAGGGGCTTGAATTTGTTTGCACATCACTTTTCACTAGATTACAGAAGTGGCAAGCAGGTGAAGAGCTGAAGATCATAGGGGTGTTAAGCATTTCCCAACCACTCCTTAATACAGCCTATGATATAAACATAAAAACACAGAAACATAATCACAAGGAGAATGCATCATTGCTCAGCTCAAAAGCTTTTGATAACTCACCATTGTATATTGGCTAAAATTCATACTTTTTATAATAACTTACAAAGCCTTCTATAATTTATTTACTAATTCCTATTCTAGTTTCTTCTTCTGAAATTTCATCCCCTTAGTTATATTAGGGGCTATATACACCTGCATCCTAATTAAATTAGACTGCTTACTCTTCTCAAAATATGCTATGCATCCATGTTGTTGATCATGTTATCCCTTCTACCTGTATTGCCTATCCCCTTCTATGTGTGGCAAATTTCTATCCATCATTCAAATCCCAGATCAAAATGTCACTTTCCTGAAGAATCCTTTCCCAACAAGAGTACTATAAACTAAGATGGTAATTAAAATGGTAAATTAAATCATCAAGAAACAATATATATTTGGGATATTCAGTTTAGTAAGGTAGGATCACATTAATCTAATTTCTTTTTTTAAGTTTTTATATTTAAGTAATTTCTACACCCAATGTGGGGCTCAAACTCACGACCCCAAGATCAAGAGTTGCATGCTCCTCTGACTGAGCCAGCCAGGAGTCCCAAATCTATTTTTTTTAATTTTTTTATTCTTATGTTAATCCCCATACATTACATCATTAGTTTTAGAGGTAGTGTTCCATGATTCATTGTTTGTGCATAACACCCAGTGCTCCATGCAGAATGTGCCCTCCTCAATACCCATCACCAGGCCAACACATCCTCCCACTCCCCTCCCCTCTAGAACCCTCAGTTTGTTTTTCAGAGTCCATCATCTCTCATGGTTCATCTACCCCTCTGATTTCCCCCCCTTCATTCTTCCCCTCCTGCTATCTTCTTCTTCTTCTTCTTCTTTTTTCTTAATATATATTGCATTATTTGTTTCAGAGGTACAGACCAAATCTATTTTTTTTATTGGGAAAGTTATCTCCCCAAAATGACCAAGTTAACTAGTTGCACATTTCAAATGAGTAAGTTTCCGTTATCTGGAAATTCATTTGTATGTAACACCCATTGTCTAATTATTGAAAATAAGTGTAACATTAATATACCTTCCTTTCTTAATATTCAAACAGAAAACAGACACACACTATATAGAATAGTAAAATTATATATAATAATTAACATATATAATATGCAAATTCCAGAAATATATAATATTCCAGTACTTCATTCATTCATCCAACATACAAATGTTTGGCACTCATACAAATGGGCACTCATACCACCTTACACCAGTTAGAATGGCAAAAATGGACAGGGAAAGAAACAACAAATGTTGGAGAGGTTGTGGAGAAAGGGGAACCCTCTTACACTGTTGGTGGGAATGCAAGTTGGTACAGCCACTTTGGAAAACTGTGTGGAGATGCCTCAAAAAGTTAAAAATACAGCTACCCTATGACCCAGCAAGTGCACTCCTGGGTATTTACCCCAAAGACACAGATGTAGTGAATAGAAGGGCCCTATGCACCCCAATGTTCATAGCAGCAATGTCTGCAATAGCCAAACTGTGGAAAGAGCTGAGATGCCCTTCAACAGATGAATGGATAAAGAAGATGTGGTCCATATATACAATGGAATATTACTCAGCCATCAGAGAGGATGAATACCCAACTTTTACATCAACATGGATGGGACTGGAGGAGATTATGTTAAGTGAAATAAGTCAAGCAGAGAAAGTCAATTATCATATGGTTTCACTTATTTGTGGAACATAAGGAATAGCATGGAGGACATTAGGAGAAGGAAGGGAAAAATGGGGGGGGGATTGGAGGGAGAGATGAACCATGAGAGACTATGGCTCTGAGAAACAAACAGGGTTTTAGAGGGGAGGGGGGAGGGGGGATCGGTCAGCCCGGTGATGGGTATTAAGGAGGGCACGTACTGCATGGAGCACTGGGTGTTATATGAAAACAATGGATCATGGATCACCACATCAAAAACCAATGATGTATTGTATGGTGACTAACATAACATAATAAAATTTAAAAAAAAAAGAGGTACAATCTTCCAATTATAAAATAAAAAGAGACACAGATGTAATATACAGCAGATAATATAGTCAATAATACTGTAACAATTTTGCATGGTGACAGCTGGTAAATGCATTTACTATGGCAACCATTTCATAGTGCATATAAATATTGAATCACTAAGTTGTACACTTGAAACTAATACAATATAGTATGCCAATTACTCAATTTAATAAATCAATAAATGAATAAATTTAAAAAAAAACAAATGGGCACTCATTCCACATGTGTCACTCCCAAAGGACTTCAAAGAGTTCACATGTTTGTTTCACTCCACTTTGGAATGCCACTCTTCCTTCCACTATTGGAATTCTGTTCCAGCATTATGTTACAGAGCTTCCCTAATACCTGCCTATGGGAATGTGGGTAATGGTGCCATCTGACACTTACCATAATTTCATTCAAACTCATATTGCTTTTACATTGTATTTCCCTTTGCCATTCTGGCTCCTAACTGCCAGCAGCAGGCTCAAATCTTAGCTAAATAGGAGCATTTTGACTTGGGGAGAGAACATTGTTTGGTGCCATTTGCTAAATAGTATACATTACTGCAGAGCGAGGGTTCTGACCCAGGGCCAAGTCCCCTGCATCCAGAGCATGGGAATTTTCAAGGGCAAGAAAGCAGCCCCTGAAGAGATGTGAAAATCCTTGCTGAGCAACAAAAGTGGGAGTGGAAGAGAATCTCAATGGAAACTGTCACCTCAAATCAAGGCTGGGCCTGAAGCATTTAGTTAGAATGAAGGAAGGAAGGAAAACAAGTGTCCCCTCAGTTGCCAGATAAATGCATCTTAACAATCCCTCTCCCCAAATGTCCTCTCTACAAGTAATGCTAAGTAACTTCTAAGTGTTAATCAAAGAGACGGCTCAAAATAAGGTTTTAAAGAAGGCAGAAGATACATGCAGGATAACAAGAGCCAAGAGACAGATAAATGGTTTTAATTTGCCCAAAGATATGTTCTAAATAGGACCTGGAAACAGAGACGTCTATATGATAAGGGAAACAATAAGCCAGCCCTATGAGGAGGTGTAGTTGAAGATGTAGAATAATGACGTAACCTGAAGTAAAGAAGAAAGCGTATCAAACTGTGAATTTTCAGGAAGCATTCAGGCTCCCTGCTGTCAAAGAAGTTCAGGATGTTTTTAGCATATGGGGTAAAGAGGCAAGAAATCAAGTCAGCAGAAAAAAAAAAATTTAGTTGGTGGGGTGATGTGGGGTAGGCAGGAAATAGAGTGAAGAGGGAACATAAACAAAACAGAAGCTTCTTGGATATATGGAAAGTGTGATGTCAGTCCACATAGTGGCCCCTATTCCTTTCAGCATCTGTTCATATTGTTCATACCTAATCAACAGTCACCTCCTGTCCTTTTCACTCCTGCAGGTCCTCACAGCTGCATACCACCTCTGATTTCTCAGGGTTCCCACTGACTGTCCCACCAAGGTTGGCCCTATCCTATCAGACCAAGTTTCCCTCCCAGTTAATATCATATTCCTTCCCAGAGAGCTTTTTAGGTGTCTGGGAGTAATGTGTTTTTCTCAGAACTCTGGTTCCATAGAGTGCTTCAGAAGAGTGAGTGAGCTCAGCATCACTCTGCTTCAACTGCTTCAGCATCCCTCTGCTTTAACAGCTTCAATGAAAAGCTCCACTTGTATCCATTTTACATAGTGAGGCACAGAATAATTTTCTTCGAAATGTTGTGACTGTTAATATAGATCTGAAAACTACTGTGACACACAATGAGTCACTACTACTAGAAACTACCCCTTGAATGAAGCACCTGACTAGCTGACCAGCCTCTTGACCAGGACTCACAGGAAGGATGATAGCTTTTGTCAGAAAGGTCTATCAGGGCCTTTCCCAACACATTCTATATGCAGCTGTATAAAATTCACACTAGCTCCAGATACAGGACTCCCAAGATTAGATTTGGTTGGTGGGTCCTGCTTAAAAAAAAAAAAAACACATCATTCAAGGCCCTCACAAAGATGGATTGGCTAAAGAGCTTCACACAAAATTTTGTCAGAAGCTCCCTCCAGGACTGCCAGGCATTCCAATATAATTTATCATCTTCTCTTGTGTATTTTTCTGGAGTTGTACATTCCTAGTTTCACCATAGCTTCTTACAGTCCTTCTTGGATCTTTTACAGACATGCATAAGAACTTTAAATCTCCAAGGCTGCAATTTGAAGGCATCCAAACATACAGTGTATATCTCTGAACATCTTGCCCTCTGAATCTACCTCCCCTGCTGCAAACCAGCACTTCATCACAACTTCCAAGTATTTATTGTCCCAAATTACAGAAGATCAAAATCTCTCTTTTGCAGCTTTTACATTTTATTCTCTCATTGAGCTAATGTCAAAAGATCAACACAACAAAGACTTAATAAAGGATCAGATTAAAATGATATCTAGAGGGATCTCCATATTTCCTAAGTGGCATTTATTTTTATGTATGTATGTATGTACGTATTCATTCATTCATTCATTTATTGAATGCTTATTACTTCCTTTCAAAATTCAAACTCCCTAGCACTACATTCAAGGTCCTTCCTGATTTTGATCCATCAAAATTGCCAACCTTCATATCCCATGGCATCCTTCTATTAGTCTCTATTCTAAACACCCTGGACTATTCACCAGTGTTTAAACTTTTATACCTCCCTTTCTTTGTTTATGTTGTTTCTTCTAGTTATAATGCCCTTATCCACATGCTACACTTACCAAAATGATAATCCTTTTTCAAGGCCCAGGTCAAAAGCCACCTCTTCATAAAATTTACCTGATCCCTCTACTGAGACTCAACACCTCCTTCCGCTGTGCCACTACGGTATGTTTTTGCTTATAGCACTACTGAGCACTTACCACACTCTACCTTCTGGTTGTGTAATCCAGATCCTGCTACCTAATAAATGATAAGTCCCAGAGGGTTAAAGATAACTCTAGCTTATTTCAGTCTACCCACTACAGCCTCACAAAAAATGCCTCTTCTTTTTTTTTCAGGATTTTTTTCATTATGTTATGTTAATCACCATACATTATATTATTAGTTTTTGATGTAGTATTCCATGATTCATTGTTTGTGTATAACACCCAGTGCTCCATGCAGTACATGCCCTCCTTAATACCCATAACCAGGCTAACCCATCCCCTCATCTCCTCCCCTCTAGAACCCTCAGTTTGTTTCTCAGAGTCCATAGTCTCTCATGGTTCGTCTCCCCCTCCAATTCCCCCCCCTTCATTTTTCCCTTCCTACTATCTTCTTCTTCTTCTTTTTTTAACATATAGTGTATTATTTGTTTCAGAGGTACAGATCTGTGATTCATCAGTCTTACACAATTCACAGCGCTCACCATAGCACATACCCTCCCCACTGTCTATCACCCAGCGACCCCATCCCTCCCACCCCCCACCACTCCAGCAACCCTCAGTTTGTTTCCTGAGATTAAGAATTCCTCATATCAGTGAGGTCATATGATACATGTCTTTCTCTGATTGACTTATTTCGCTCAGCATAATACCCTCCAGTTCCATCCACGTCGTTGCAAATGGCAAGATTTCATTCCTTTTGATGGCTGGAACTGCCTCTTTTAAATGTGAATCACTGGTCATAACCATGTTCATTTTAGCTTTTGACTGAAGAGAGCCTTAAAAAATATGATTTGTATACTTGATTGTATATATTTTGAAGAACACTGTTGCCACTTATACTTTAATGATTTGAGAGGACTGGGCAAATCCTTTAGTCCAGGGCTTGATTATAATGAGCGCACCATTGGCAGAGGCATAGAAATCACTTATGTGGAAAAGAGTTGTAATGGGACTAGACTGCATAGTGTGAAATTCTTCTTTTGTTTGTAATTTTTTTCATGGAATACCTCAAGAGTTGACAGCATATGTGAAGAAACTGCTTTCCTCTTTTCCCTACTGCTTTGAGAACAAAAAATCTTAACTTTGGAAATTCCATTTCATCAGCTGATATAACTATTCACATATCCTTCTAGTTCAAGAAAAAAAATTCCCACAAATTGACTTCATTCACTTAAAAATTCACTTAAAATATATTTTCCCAGCACAACATTTTCATAAGGCTATGTTATTTAATTATGCATTTATTTATATTCTACCTATTCCACAGAGGTAGTTTATTTTTTTTATTATTTTATTTTATTATGTTATGTTAGTCACCATACAATACACATTAGTTTTTGATGTAATGATCCATGATTCATTGTTTTCGTATAACACCCATTGCTCCACAGAGGTAGTTTAGAATAAGAACACATTTAGTAAGCTAATAATAAATATAAAAAGGGAATTGGGAATACAAAAAATATAAATTATACATATTTATTTGTTTACCTATATACTGTCTGTCTGAATATCCTGCTAGATTGTAAGTTCCTTGAGGGCAGGGCTTATGTCTATTTAATTCACCACTGTATACTCAGCACCTGGAATATAGTTAAGCACTCAATAAGTATGTGCTGAATTAATGAATTTTGAAATAATATTCTATATAGACCATAGAGCAAAATCTATTTGCTATAATTGAGCCTCAAATTAACATATGAACTTCCTGATAGTCAAAGCAAAAAAGAAGGTGGGTTTAATCATAAAAAAATAAAAATCATACCAGTTTTTCAAATGAAGCAAACCTTTCTCTAGAATTCAGTTCTAAATATATTATTCAAATGGGGATCATAAGACGTACCAGGGGATATACAGATTGATATCCTCAACAGCTTTCCTTAAGCTGTTTTTTGTTTTGTTTTGTTTTTCCTTTAGCTGTTTCTTATCACATTCTTTGATAACAGCAGAGGCTAGAACATTAAAATGCAAGTTGGGTAGAAGGGCTGACTCTGTGAGAGACTAAGAAAATAAAGGTATCTTGATATTTAGCTTTCTGGAGGTCTGGCTTGATTCAAGCATAGAATTTATATTCCTTCAGAAACTCTATAGTGCCAGTAGACTAACTTGCATATATCATATACTTATTGTCAAATGATCAATCATTTTAAATAACCAATTGCATCTACAGAGTCCCACTTTTACTTCTTTCTTACTTGTGTGTCTTTGCTTTTGTTGCTCCCTCTATCTGAAAAGTTTTCTCTATTTTATCTCCATTTGTCAAAGTATAACCTAACTTACAAGATTAACCAGAAATGCTACTTATTTTTTCAAACACTTCTTGATCTTCTCAACCAGCTGTGATTCTTTGGAACCCCAAGGTATGATTTACCTCCTCTACTTTGTATTTATTTGATTCTGCTTTGTATTCAAATCATCTAGAAATTTTGTCTTTATGACCAGAATCCTGTCCTTCTCATCTCTAAACTGTCCAAAGGACCTACCATCCTATATTTCACTAGCTAGGCATTTATAAAGTATTCAGTTGAATAGCAGTGGGTTGGTAAATGTGAGATTTGGTTACTCTTATTCAGTTAAACTCATTTGGATAATCTATTGGCAATTAGGATCATTCCATAAATCATGGAAATTCTTTAAACTATATGTTGAAAGTAATAGTTGGTATGTTGGGTGTAAACAGGAAAGAACATTTATGAATATGGAAACTAATGTACAGGACAAAGTTCAGGATTCTACCAAGTTCTGAATTTAATCACTGTGTGAAACAATAAATCTTACTCAGTTTTGTATTCACAGATTAGAATCCTGATCCTGACCCTGGCCATCTGCCTCATTTGGGAATTTATGGTGCAATCTATATAACATTAAATACATTGAGATGAGAGCTGTTATTCATTTTCCTCAATCCACAGTCTGGTATTGGCTTTAGTGAACTTAATGGCCAAACTGCTCTTTGTTCAATCACAGCAAGTTTTGCATTATGTGCAATCTCACCATAGGAAGACTGGTGGTATATCATCAGCAGCAGTCTCGGTTTCTTGAACAGAATATGCTCTGGGCAGCATATGCTCAGTTTTCATTTTGTTTCTATAACTAGTGGTGAACATCAAGATCTGACCATTGCATCTCAAATTCATCCTGCCAGTAATGTCTCTTGGTTTCTTCCAGTTAGGCTTAATTTTGATAGAAGTTGGGGACTGGTATCAGCTGAATGTATTGTTTCTCTTTTTGGCAAACTTAGGTTACATGAGGGATCTGAGTGGCCATAAGGCCAGTCAGAAGATGCTGCTACCTCTGGAGGCAGTACTGAGTAAGAGAATGGGGAATAAGAATAGAAGGGACTGAGTGACCCTTTTAACTGTTTTAAAAATAAAGATTAACAGCTTTATTGAGATATAGTTCACATGCCATAAAATTCTCCCTTTTAAAGTGTCAGTTCAATGATTTTTAGTATATTCACAGAGTTGTACACCATCACAACAGTCTAATTTTAGAACATTCCCAACTGCCTTTTGATGAATGCTTTTGGTCACAAATGGGACTGAGAAATAGAGTATGCAATATGAGCCTAGCCCTACTGTAGGAGACACAACTTAAAGTACAAAAGCTTATAAACCTCAACATAAAATAGTAACATATACACTAGTCCTAAATTATGTTCTTTTGATTTGTATTAAAGTGGCACACCATCCTTTTTTATACCTGAAAAAAAGTAATTATGTAGCACTAATACATTCAGATATCTGAGTAATTAAAGCCACAAAGAAGACAAGCTGAATGTGTATGCTAAATATAGCAGCTGAAAATTAGATTTGTGTTAGGTGCCACCCACATAGTTTTATATTGATCAGAGAAACAAAGACTTATTGATGGTATCATTTTCCTTTTTTTTCTAATCATCTTCCAAAATTACCACATGAAGTATTTTTATTAATAAACATCTTATTTTACTTCTATGTTAAGGATTCTAGTTCTATCTCCAGCTGTAAAATCCAGAGTTCCTATGGTTGCTAGGGAACCAACAAATATAATTCTTCAAGCTTTTATAGTATAAAGGTATAATTACACATTTTCCTACAGAAAAAAGACATCCAAAGACTATTTTCTCTAAAATGATATTAACCAATGCAATCATCTCTACATGGGAAATAAAGTTACACAGGGAAATAGCAGTAAACATGATAATAGTAGAATCATCTGAACTTCCTATTGTTCTCTCCCACCCACTACCTCTTCAGGTCTATTCTTTGTGTTGAAATAATCTTGATTTGAACCCCAATGCAAAATACATTCTCCTGTTTCTGCCTTCAATATTTCATTTAGCTCCCCTCCAAAATTAGAAACAAGAAGCTCATTATAGTGGGTTATGAAATTTACTCCTGATAGATTCTCAAATTTGTTATTAATATTTCATTACTGTGATTGCTGATGGTCTCAGGTTCAGGGGGAAGCTTTTCTGGGATAATCAATCTCCTGTCTTTATGAGAAACATTATTCATAAACTTACGTAAAAGGTCTGCTCCTTCATTATAGTATAACCAGCTAACAATCTATCCGTGTGTGCCCATCTGACCTTGCAATTACTGGCTTATCTCAATGATGCATTGGAGTTCAATGGAGTTATTAATTCCACTTCCTTAAGATTTTTATTCTTTTGCTTTGTAGGTCAGTGAGGTGGAATGATAGAAATCCCACTAATAAAAATTTTCAGCAATTCAGGAAGCATGTGGAAAACATTCTTTCAAAAGGTGAAAATTTGCTCTTGAAGAGAAGCAAATTTGGTCACCTCTAATTCTAGGAAAACCCTTTAATTCAGGAACATCAACTCAATGGTAACAATTACTGAATGAGGAAATGAGAACAAGAAAATTCAACAGTATCAGAGTTCTCAGCTGTAAATAGATCATCTGTTTCTCAAGAGCCTCTGGCAAAATCCCCATCTATTGCCTTTGCTCTGTTCATAATGGTCCTGCTTGTTGCGTGATTTACTGTTAGCCCACTAGTAAGGAAGAGAAAGGAAGCATATCTCCAGACCACCCTAAAATATCAGCCTTACAAACACTAATGACCCCTGCTCCAACAGTGCTAGAACCACATTCATCCAACTTTATTTACTGTCTATGTGTCTATGTGTCTCAGTCAGAAATACTCTTAGAATCTCTCCTGCTTCAGGGAAGCAAGATTTGCTTGGAAGTTGGAGATGATTAAATCACAGCATTAGAGCATGATACTCCTGAAAAAGACACACAAGATCATCTTGCTCATGATATTGCCTGAACGAAGGTTGTGGAAAAACATTCTGAGCTAATTATGTCCACCTTCTCTTACATCTTTTTGGGCAGGAAGGATGGGAATAGAAGGAATTCTGTAGAAAATGAGGATGGGGCTCACATCACTGATTCTGGATTCTCCCTTTTTGCTCTATTTATTCCTGCTACCAACCTGGACCAGGTTCTGTTTGCTCATGATAGGAGAGAATTACTGCAAGTGCCACCTTAGTGGCTTCACCTGTTCTAGCCAACCAGCATCACTATCCATGCCTTCAGAATATTTCTTTTTGTCATGACTCAATAATCTAGAGCAACTCCCTTCCTGGTTCTTAGTTTGGTTATTCACTCAAGAACAAGTATTTAAATATCTGCTATTACCCAACACCATTCTAGACACCGCAGACAGCACAGAGAACAAAAGAGACCAAAATAGTAACTCGGATGCAACTCACATTCCAATTAGGAGAGTGAAATAATAAATAAAACAAACAAATAAATATATGGTATGTCCAATGGTGGTGCAAGCTATAGACGAGAATAACATAGAGATGCAAGATAACAATTGCTAGGGCAGGGATTAGAGAAGAGAGAAGTAGTGATAACTATATCTTGATCTCTCTTTCAAAATTTGTTTTTATTGCCCTGTTATGTGTGTTTACCTGTACCCTTTTGGAAATGATTAGGCAGGATATATAGTATAAATACATTTATCCTATCATTTAATTCTAAATTCCTCCACCTGGTTTTCAGGGTCTTCCCTATTCTGATCAAAATGTAACTTTCAAACTGTCAGTCCCCCATCACAGACTGAAAAAACTAAGTTTATTGTATCACTCTTGATGATAGGCCTTGACCAGTTTGGCATAAACTTCTGTCTTCAAATTCCCTAACATATTTTCTCTACAGTAATATCACATAAGGAGTCCAGTACACTCTGCCATTTTATTTGAAGATGCTCCCGATAAGATGTGCCTATAAAGTTCTGGAAGCTGAAGATGGAGGGAGTAAGAGCCCACCCCCATTATGAGCAGCCCAACAGGGTAAGACTTAAGTTAAATGGAAGGGAATGGGAAAACTACAAGCTAATGACCTATTAGATAAGAATGCATTCCCATTCTGGGGGTCAGTATGCATTAGCTATAAGGGAACAGTGAGAAGAATACTCAGGAGGGAACATTTCACTTCATGCCACATCTGTCCAGAGTGCACCAGAAGGTGGACTCAAATGATCATACACTAGACATGCTTCTTGCTTTCCATTGACTTGAGAAGTATACCAAGTTAAAGCAAAAAGCAAAAGAAAGACATCTATGACCTGCTGAGAGTTAAACCAGCCCTCTCTGGGAAACACATAAGGGCCACAGCAAAGAGAAAAGGTATACTCATAACTATAAATGATTTGACTCTCTCTAATTTGTGCCCCAGAAAAGAAAAAGTTATCAAAAGAGTGAGAAAGAAGAAACCTCTTACAACAAAATACCATAGCATGTATGAGAAAGAAGACTTAGAACTTGACTTACCAATTCCAAGACTGGTGAGTCAGCTAGGAGAAAGAATTTCACTAATATCTGGATTATAGAAGTATTTCTTTTTAAAAATAGAGTTCCTAATAAAACTATTTTTAAAAACACCTGAATATACATGACATATATGGATGAGGAAAGGCACTTCAGAAAGATGTTATCATGCCTGGAATGAATGGTGCTCTATGTTTCTAATACTGATAGTGATAAGAGTTATAAGAAAAGAAAAACTGTTGTTGTGATATACTTGTATCCAATCCAAATCATATAATGATTAAGTTGCTGTTAGAGTTTAACATATAAGAAAATGATATTAAATTTCTTCAGCATGGGAGAAAACTAATAAGGGTCAATTGACCGGCAATAAACCCTCTCCATTTACACTCAAAGCATTCTAGGGAACTTTGTATAGAATAAAGAGTGGGAGTTGTTAGTTTCCTGGGGCTGCCATAATAAAATACCAAGACTTGATGGTTTAAAATGACAGGAATGTATTCTCTCACAGTTCTGGTGGACAAAAGTCTGAAATCAGGGTGTTAGCAAGGTTGGTTCCTTCTAGAGGTTCTGAGAGAGAATCCATTCCACATCTCTCTCCTAGCTTCTGGTTGCTGCCAGTATCCCTTGGTACTCCTCGGCTTGCAGCTCCAACACATTAATCCCTGCTTCCATCTTCACATAGACTTTCCTTCTCTCTGTATCTCAAATCCTCCCTCTCTTTTTTGTTGTAAGAACACCAATTACTGGATTTAGGGCCCACCCAGGATGATCTCATCTCAAGACCCTTACTTTAATTACATCCACAAAGATCATATTTCCAGAGAAGGTCACATTCACAGGTACTGGAGATTAGGACTTGGACCTATATTTTTGGGGAACACAATTCAACCTACTTCAGGAGTGCTCAAGAGGAGAGAGAGAAACCTCCAACACCTGCTCAGGGGAGGCAGTTCAACAACTAAATTTACTCTTTATCAAAGAGCTACGCATCCCCTTCTCTAGGGGGAATTCTTCATTTTTTAGGGGCTTAACTCTTCCAAGGCCGCCTTAGAGGGGGAGAGTCACTAACTCTAAAAATGCAATTTATCCAGAGTTCTGTCCTTGAGGCTGTTACATCTGCATCCTGCCGCATCCCTCTGGTTCTAAGAGATGCATACCCTGTTTTGCCAAAGTTTGTTATTTTGCTGGACAAAACCTAGAACAAAAGCCCAAATGGGTGCATACATCATGGTACTAGTAAAGAAACAAATTGTGGTGGTGACATTAGCATCTTAAATAAAACTAGAAGTGCCAAACTGTCTGGCACATAGTAAGTGCTTAATAAATACATATTAACTCTGAATGAAACACAGATTACTGTGTTTAAACCCACACTCATGGTTCAGTTGTGAGAGTAGGGCACCAAGAGGCCACAGCTGCAAATCAGACTTCTAGGCAGGATGGGTGGTTATACTCAGAAAAGTTGTCCCCCACTAGCAAACAATTTGTCTCTCATGTCCTAATGTAAAGAAAAACAGGGTTGGGCACCTGGGTGGCTCAGTTGGTTAAGCGACTGCCTTCGGCTCAGGTCATGATCCCGGAGTCCTGGGATCGAGTCCCACATCAGGCTCCCTGCTTGGCGGGGAGCCTGCTTCTCCCTCTGACCCTATCCCCTCTGATGCTGTTTCTCTCTCTCTCTCTCTCTCTAATAAATAAATAAATAAATAAATAAATAAATAAATAAATAAATAAAATCTTTAAAAAAGAAAAACAGGTCAAATATATCAGTGAGTGCATGCATGACCAATTAAATGAATGGTGCTTTGGCTGCTGAGTGTGGAAACCTAAGGAATATAGCAGAAGGAAAGTATATATTCCAAAATGTGGCAGTAAGCTAGGTATAGACATGCATGATATCTGGAAATAAGTTCCCTTCACATCACATTTTATATTAGCAAGACACACCCATTCCCATTTCCACCAGTGCCAATGACACATGTGATCTATGATCCCAACACATACACATACACTTTACTCTAGGGTAAAAGTATTATAGGGAAGTAGCCAATACTCCTCATACTTCCTATAAAGCCTCAAAAGATGTATTACCTCTTCAAACAGGAAGGCTGTGATAGAACACAAAACTAAATAGCCCATTAGCCCTTTCTATAACATTATATGACATAAACCAAAACATTCTCTATCCTGTATCCTGCAAGTCTTAAATGGAAGAGAAACTCCAGAGTCCCTTATCAAACTCTTGTCACTTTCCCTTGGGTGTAAATAACAATAATGAAGAAGGCTTAATCTCCCCTTCATAACTATATGGTCTATGGGATTGCTGCTCTTATGGTTTCTGTGTAAGTAAAAATGTGTAAAAAATTAAAGGACTTCAAGTTGACCTGGTGAAGAAAATTGGTAGCCTGAAATTGAAAAACACCCTTTCGGTATTACCCAGGCTGTACCACATTGTAAAAATCTGGGCTTTTCCTTTAGAATGCTTGCAAATCAGAATAGTCCTGGCTAGAAAAGTCACTGATCCATAACTAGAAGGCAACAAAATGTAATAAAATGTTCTTATGCCCCAGAAAAGTATGTCTGTGTATGGGGGTGTAGATTGAACCCTATAGATCCTGCAGTAAAAGTGCTATGATGAAACACAAATTATGTTGACTTTGAGCAATAAACTAGAGGGCTGACACCTTAACTTGCCTGTTTCTCATTGTGTGCCTCTTTCTAGCAATTAACCATGATAGTTTTATTATGGTCCACAGAACAGCTAATCAATAGGGTGAGATGCTAGTTACAGTCCACAGCCTGTCCTGTGTGCCTAGATAATGCCCACGATTTTGCTCCCAGCTGTTCAGTCTAATCCATTTATGACTGTTTATGGCTCACAGTCAGAGAAATCTTCTATTTACAGCTCATTCATCATTCTTAACATTTTCACAAATCCAGGCCGAATGTTCTGAGGGTGGGAAATAGACTCAGACTTCTCCAGTGCCCTTTTCTATCTCAGCACATCAAACTTCCTTCTTCCTCTTAAAGGTTCACAAACCATAATTTTTTACACTCCAAATTTACATTAAACTGTTTTTACCTGACCCATGAGATTATGCTACTAGAAATTTAAAAGGCAAATGTGTAATTCTAATTTCTCTTCTACTTTACAGAGAACTAGATGATTCTAAAGTGGTTGTCCTAGTTCTTTGGAAATGGAGTAGGGATGAGCACAGATGAAAGTCAATAACCAGTTGTGAATATTGCCATAATGCTAATGGAAAACCAGACTAGAAAATTAATACCAGCTAAGAGTGTCATCAATACAGAATCAACTAAATCTCCTAAAAGTAGTCTAAGTTCAACCTTTTCCCTATTCTTTTTGACAGAGTGCCATTACACTCCCATACATATGTACCTCATTAGTGACAATAAGTCATGGAAATGTTCAGATCCATGCTTTTTGAAACCAGTCTTCTCAAAGCCTGTTGAAAATTTTTAATAAAACTTACAAGACAAAATTGGTCTTAACTGGGGGAAAAAATGCAATTGTATGTCATCCAGGAGTCAATGCCCTCCATCCAAAGGCCATCAGAAACACAACCTATCATTGAACAAATTTATCAGTTCATTGCAATGATGGGACAGTACACAGTGGGGTACTATGGGGGCATTTTAGTGAAAGAAACTTATTACAGGATTTGGGTTTGTGTTGAGTTATTCTGGGGATGGTTTAAGTATACAAGGTCTTGCTCAGGATTAGGCCCTTTCAGGAAATAGTGGTAATTCTGTTTTGAACTCAATACTTTTTTTATTATGTTCAGTTAGCCAATTAGTTTTTGAACTCCACTTTTTTTGTAGGAGGCATAAGAAATGCATTGAGGTTAAATTGTAATTGGTTAAGAAGTAGCAGTCACTCATTCACCAGAATAGTAGATGTTTGTTCATTTTTGTGGTTTGGAAAGTATTTTTGTTTTTGTCTGTGTTCAGACATGATTACAAAGTAGTCTTTTTTGTCTTGCGCTCTCATGGTCACAGAGTGACCTTATCTAATGTTGGTATTCTGAGAAATTTAAGTTCAACAGAACATCCAGGTCTACTTATAGTGTCATGTCAGCAATAAGCAGACAGCAGTAAGGGGCCACATTTTTTTTCTCACAGATTTTGTGGAGGAAAGAAAATTGTCATGAAATCACATAAACAATAATAAAGTTTCTCAATGCTCCCAAAAATTATATACCACAGTACCTGATACCAAGTATAATAGCTCATGCTTTCTAAGAGAATCCTGGCCTGCTTTCATGGTCTCTGAAAAATTGACACAGATATTTCTAATTATCATAGTTTTGACTTTTTGGGACTTGTTTCTGGCTACTGATATGAGCTTCCTTTCACTTGCTCTCTTGTGTAGAACAAAGTCCAAAAGTAAAAAAATATTAAAAATAAAAAGAAAACTAATGATGTACTGTATGGTGACTAACATAACATAATAAAATAAAATTTAAAAAATTAAAAAAATAAAAATTGTCATATTTTGAATTTAGGGAGGCTGAGTTTTTTCCCCATACCTTTACTACTCCAAATAATTCCATACTCTGATAAGTATTTTAAAAATGCACACACATTCTAGGGGAAAATACTAGGAAAAAAAAATTTCCACCCTCCATACATCCAACCCAGAATCCTGGCACAGAGTTCTAAGAGCCATTTCAGAAGAACATTTCTTGTTTTCTCTGACATTTCTTTATTCAATAAATATTTATTGAATACTTAATATACAAAAGTAGACTCTACCTCCATTACTATGAAGAGTGGATAATCTGAAAAGCCCTTCTCCTTCAAAACACCTACACTGTAGGTAAATGACAACAAATATAATTGTAAATGAATACATTCATTGAGCTTGAGGTAAAGGAAAATCTATAAGGGTGGGGGGGTCAGAGGTGGGGAGACAGACAGTGAGATAAAGTGGGAGGTAGAGAAACAGAGACAGGCTGAAAACAGAGCCCTGAACAAAAGCAAAGCCCAGGACTGGCTGAGGGGCTATGCAGGTACCAGAAACCCAGATTTGGAGGAATTAACATATGCTTTAGTTAATGAAAATTAGGCCTTGGGCCAAAGCAAGAACAAGTTGGGCACCTTAACTGATATACCTGCTGAAGCCCAGGAGATCACACCCTTAATAAACATTAAAAAAAAATTGCCTGAATGTAACAAAAGCCCAGAAGAAAAACTGCCTCTTTCCTTACTTCCAGATGTAGATAAATGATCTCTCCTGAGATTAGAAACAATAGGCCTTCCCTCAGTTATGTCTGGGGTTTATATTTATACCATTCTCAGAAAACCCTAAGCCAAGAAGTTAAGTTAAAGACAGCTCAGGTTGTTAACACATCTTGGCACCTGGAAGAAGCAAACACAAATCTCCTCTAGTGGAAAGCACCCTTAACCTGGACCCTCAAAATTCACACAAAATTAATTCAGCCAGAGCAAAATCATGTTTATAATTAGCAGAAACAAAAAAAAAATTTATTTAGTCAATCAAAGATCTCAGATATAAAAACTTTATAAGATAAAAACAGGCAAATTTCAAAAGAAACAAAATATCTAGAACTAAAAATGTGATTGAAATTAAAACTCACTGGATGGGTTAAACAGATTAGATGAAACTGAAGAGAGTAAGTGAACTGAAAAATTAAACAGATATAAATACCAGAATAAAATACAAAGAGAAAAGCATAAAAAACATGAAACAGAAATTCAGAGGTATAGAGGATATAGTAGAAAGGCTTTATATGTGACTGATTGAAGTTCTAGAAAGAGAGAATTAAGAACATGATGGATGCAATATTCAAAGAGATAATGGCTGAGAAGATTCCATAATTCAAGACATGCATTCTCTGCTTTGGGAAGTACAGCATATCCCAAGCACACTTAGACACATCATAATGAAACTGTAAAACATCAAAGATAGAGAAAAGATCTTAAATACAGTCACAGAGAAGAGAGGGGTAACTTATAAAGATATCTGGACTGAGATTAGGATTCTCCATAGCAACAATGAACTCCAGAAGATAGTGACACAATATATCCAAACTGCTGAGAAAAAGCTATCAATCTAGAATTATGTAGGTATCAAAACTATCTTTTAAGAATGAGAGCAAAAATTCAAAGTAAAAATGTTTATCATGGAAAAAAAAAAACCTCACTAAAGCAAATCTAAAAGATGTTCTTTAGGAGGAAAGCAAATTACTCCAGAAGTGTAACTGAGTTTCAAAATCTAAAGCATAGACAGTAAAAATGATAATTACTAATTATTAGGATTAAAAAAATAACAATTAGTAGACAACCATAGTATATAGGATCAGAGAGGGTGTTTGACTTTCAAGTTCTATAAGATCTTTATATTGTTTGGTGGGAGTTTAAAGACACTACGCTTAGAATTTGATAAATATGCATGATGAAATTTTAAGGCAAATCAATAATACAGGAGAACGAGAATATATGATTTCCAAACAAGTAGAAGGGACAAAATGGATTTTTTTTAAAAAGTTAGTCAATTCAAAAGAAGACAAAAAACAGATAAGAAAATAAGCATAGAAAAAGTAGACATATAGAAAACATAAAATAAGATGGTAAAAGTTTATTTAAATTAATCATGACCACAAGAAATGTAAGCATCTTAATACACACAATGCAATGAAATAAAGTATATTATGAATTAATAAAAATTTATAGTAGTGAGAAACATCGTTTTCCTCAGTTATTCTAGATCTATCATTGAAATGTTTATCTAAGTCTTTTTTGAGATTTTGTTCCCTGACTTACTCACATGTCAGTGTAATGAGTTCTTTAAGTTTGCCCCTTGCTGTGCAAAGGTTTGCCTTTCATTTATCCTAAAATGACCTTTCAAGAGTCAAGAGGAGCCCACTGAGGTCTAAGCATCTAGGAGTCTCAAAACATTTCTTGATTCCCCTTTCCAACAATTTCATTATTCGACAGACATCAACCCTATTACCCGACAGCTTTCCCTTTCTCATAGGAAAAAGATCTTGTCAGTCTGTTCTGTCCAGGAAGCTAGGTGTCCACTCCCATTCTATTTCATTTTGGGAACAGGGAAAAAATCCAGATGTTGATTCCTTGATAAAAGACTCAAATTCAGGGGCACCTGGTTAGCTCAGTCGGAAGAACATGTGACTCTTGATCTTGAGGTCATGAGTTTAAGCCCCACATTGGGTGTAGCGATTACTTAAAAATAAACTTTATTTTTTTTAAAGATTTATTTATTTATTTGAGAGAGAGAGAGCATAATGGAGAGGGGCAGAGGGAGAATGAGAGAGAGAATCCCAAGCAGACTCCCCGCTGAGCACAGAGTCCAACACAGGGCTCAGTCTCAGGGCCCTGAGAACACAACCTGAGCCAAAACCAAGAGTCAGACACTTAACTGACTGTGCCACCCAGGAACCCCAAAAATAAATAAATGTAAAAAAAGAGACTCAAATCAGAAAATGAAGCCTCATCGATCTCAGAACAATTACTTCAATTACATAAAACATACCAGCCACCAAATGCATAAATAAAACAATTTGTCAGACTAATTTCTTATGTAATTTCTTTTAGAAAACTATTTTCCCCCTTTTTTGACCTAAGAAATCATTCAGAAAATACTTAAAAAATATTTTTGTTGTTGTTTCTATGAAGTAATAAGGAAAACATTTTAGGCAAAAAAAAAACCTCTATTTTGATCAGTATATTTTTATATATATTAACATGAAATTTATTTGTAACATAATGTTTAATTATAATCATAATTTAATAAGGAATGATAATTTACTTTATGTAATATTAGCATAATGTCAACCTATAAATTCCTAAATGATATGCCATTTTTGGTTTGAGAATCAAATGTTTATATAAAGGAAAGTTGAAATGTTGCTAAATGTTATAGCATCAAAAATAAACAACTGACTTTTTTTAATTCTTGCATTTTGCATTTAAAGATAGAATTGCTTTATTTTTATAATTTCTTGCTCTTTTTCTAAATCACAACTTAAGAAAGAAGGTTTTGGTATTTTATTCACTACCTTTTCTCTCCCACATAATTTACTGTGCATGTGGTCTTCATCCTCAAAAAAAGGAAAGAAAAAATGGATATCATTAGTATTCTATTTCTTCATTATAACATTAGTCTGCCTTTCAAAAGCTTATAATATACTGAACAAGAGGAGCACCTAGGTGGCACAGTCAGTTAAGCATCCAACATTTGGTTTTGGCTCAGGGTCATGAGATCAATCCCCATGACTGGCTCCACACTCAGCAGGGAGTCTGCTTGAGTTTCTCACTCCCTCCCCCACTGCCCCTCCCCACTGTGCACTCTCACATGCACTCTCTCTCTCAAATAAATAAATTATATATATATATAATTTATATATATATACATAATATATATATTATATATATAATAATTATATATATATATAATATATATATATTGAGAATGGCAGAGGAGTAGGAGCCCTGGATGTCGTCTGGTCCCAGGAATTCAGCTAGACAGGGATCTAACCATTCTGAACACCTATGAAATCAACAGGAGATCAAAGAAAAGAATAGCGGCAACTCTATGAACAGAAAAGCGACCACCTTCTGGAAGGTAGGATGTGCGGAGAAGTGAATCCGAGGTGGTATTTGGGAAGATAGACAGTGGGGGAGGGGGCCTCCATCGGCTGCTACCAGAAAGTGATAAAGCAGCAGAGCACAAAATCGGAACTTTTGGAAGTCTGCTCCACTGAGGGATGTCGCTCTAGTGGCTAAGCGGGGGGTGGAACCCTCGCGGGACAGGTCTCAGAACCCTCGGGGTCACAGAAAGACCCGGGATGCCTAAGTGCGGCAGAGCTCCCAGGTACCAGAGCGGGAAAGCCGGCTGCAGAGACGGAGCCAAGGCGTGGGCTCTCAGCTCAAGATTGCCATAAACTGTGATCCACGGCACAGTCAGGCCACTGCTCTTCCAGCAGGGACCCAACAAGCAGCAGATCTGGGGAGATTCACCTTCTGCTCCTGGGAGGAGTGGCATGGGAGTGCACCGCGGGGATCTGCTGGGCTTGAAGACTCCACACAGGGTCAGGTGCCAGAGATAGAAATGCTCGGTCACAGGCCAGGTGGGCAGGAGTGCGGCCGGAGACCAGGGAGATGGGAATGACTGACTGCTTTTCTCTGGGGGTGCACTGAGGAGTGGGGCCCCATGTTCATGGCTCCTCCAGGGCGGAGATTGGGAGGCCACCATTCTCACTCTCGTCCTCCAAAGCTGTACAGAAAGCTTGCAGGGAACAAAAGCTCCTGAGAGCAAACCCCAGCAGATTATTTGGCCCACCCCCAACAGGGGCGGGCAATTCCGCCTCCAGCAAAGACACCTGATAACCACTGCAACAGGCCCCTCCCCCAGAAGATCAGCAAGAACAACCAGCCAAGACCAAGTTTACCTATCAATGGCAGAACTCCAGTGGTAGGGGAATACTGCACATAGAATTCATGGCTTTTTTCCCATGATTTTTTAGTCTTTCAAAGTTAATTTTTTTTAATTATTATTATTTTTTTAATCTCTATTATTGTTCATTTTTAAAGTCATATTCTATCCCTTCATAGTAGTTGACCTTATTTTTGGTACATATATATAAGTTGTTTTCTCTTTAAAATTTTGGGATACAGTTTCTTCTAACAGAACAAAATGTACCCTAAATCTCTAATGTATGGCTTTGTTCTAGTCTCCTGCCTGATCACATTCTCTCCCTCTTTTTTTTTAAATCCTCTTCTTTCTTTTTTCAAACAACTTCTTATCAATTCCTTTTATAAAATCTTTTATAATTTTCATCTTCAAGCCATATTCCAGCCCTTCATCGTATTTACCCTTATTTTTGTATATATATAAGTTTTTCTTTCTTTAAAATTTTGGGAGGCACTTTCTTCTAACAGACCAAAATATGCCCAAAATCTAGTGTGTGGCACTAACCTATGCACCAGCCTGATCATATTTGATCATATTCTGATTTTTGTTTGTTTGTTTTTATCTTTATCTTTTTCTTTTTTTTTTTTTTCCTTTTCTTTCCCTTTCTTTTCCCCAGGTTTCGGGTCTCTTCTGACTTGTCTGGTGTATATTTTTCTGGAGTTGTTGTTACCCTGTTAGCATTTTGTTCTCTCATTCATCTATTCTCCTCTGGACAAAATGACAAGACAGAAAAAATCACCTCAAGAAAAAGAACAAGAGGCAGTACTGACTGCCAGGGACCTAATCAATACAGACATTAGTAGATGTCAGAACTAGAGTTCAGAATGACGATTTTAAAGATACTAGCTGGGCTTGAAAAAAGAATGGAAGATATTAGAGAAACCCTTTCTGCAGAAATAAAAGAACTAAAATCTAACCAAGTCAAAATCAAAAAGGCTATTAATGAGGTGCAATCAAAAATGGAGGCTCTAACTGCTAGGATAAGCGAGGCAGAAGAGAGAATTAGTGATATAGAAGACCAAATGATGGAAAACAGAGAAGCTGAGAAAAAGAGAGATAAACTACTGGATCACAAGGGCAGAATTCGAGAGATAAGTGATACAAAAGATGAAACAATATTAGAATAATTGGGATCCCAGAAGAAGAAGAAAGAGAGAGGGGGGCAGAAGGTATATTCGAGCAAATTATAGCACAGAACTTCCCTAACTTGGGGAAGGAAACAGGTATGAAAATCCAGGAGGCACAGAGAAATCCCCTCAAAATCAATAAAAATAGATCAACACCCCGACATCTAATAGTAAAACTTACAAGTCTCAGAGACAAAGAGAAAATCCTGAAAGCAGCTCGGGAGAAGAGATTTGTGACCTTCAATGGTAGAAACATTAGATTGGCAACAGACCTATCCACAGAGACCTGGCAGGCCAGAAAGGACTGGCAGGATATATTCAGAGCACTAAATGAGAAAAATATGCAGCCAAATACAATATCCAGCTAGGCTGTCATTAAATATAGAAGGAGAGATAAAAATCTTCCAGGACAAACAAAAAGGAAAGGAATTTGCAAACAGGAAACCAACCCTATAAGAAATATTGAAAGGGGTACTCTAAGCAAAGAGAGAGCCTAAAAGTAACATAGAACAGAAAAGAACACAGACAGTATACAGTAACAGTCACCTTACAGGCAATACAATGGCACTAAATTCATATCTTTCAATAGTTACCCTGAATGTAAATGGGCTCAATGCCCCATTCAAAAGACACAGGCTATCAGATCGGATAAAAAAAAAAAAACAAGACCCATCGATAATGAGTCTTGCTGTCTGCAAGAGACTCATTTTAGACCCAAAGACACCCCCAGATTGAAAGTGAGGGGATGGAAAACCATTTACCATGCTAATGGACACCAAAAGAAAGCTGGGGTGGCAATTCTTATATCAGACAAATTAGATTTTAAACCAAAGACTATAATAAGAGATGAGGAAGGACAGTATATCCTACTTAAAGGGTCTATCCAACAAGAAGACCTAACAGTTGTAAATATCTATACCCCTAACATGGGAGCAGCCAATTATATAAGCCAATTAATAACAAGAGCAAAGAAACACATCGACAACAATACAATAATAGTGGGGTACTTTAACACCCCCCTCACTGAAATGGACGGATCATCTAAGCAAAAGATCAAAAGGAAATAAAGACTTTAAACGACACACTGGACCAAATGGCCTTCACAGATATATTCAGAACATTCCATCCCAAAGCAACAGAATACACATTCTTCTCTAGTGCTCATGGAACATTCTCCAGAATAGATCACATCCTAGGTCATAAATCAGGTCTCAACCAGTACCAAAAGATTGGGATCATCCCCTGCCTATTTTCAGACCACAATGCTTTGAAACTAGAAATCAATAACAAGAGGAGTGTTGGACAGAACTCAAATACACGGAGGCTAAAGAGCATCCTACTAAAGAATGAATGGGTCAACTAGGAAATTCAGGAAGAATTAAAAAAATCCATGGAAACCAATGATAATGAAAACACAACTGTTCAAAATCTTTGGGATGCAGCAAAGGCAGTCCTAAGAGGAAAGTATATAGCAATACAAGACTTTCTCAAGAAACAAGAAAGGTCTCAAATACACAACCTAACTCTACACCTAAAGGAGCTGGAGAAAGAACAGCAAATAAAGCCTAAACCCAGCAGGAGAAGAGAAATAATAAAGGTCAGAGCAGAAATCAATGAGAGAGAAACCAAAAGAACAGTAGAACAGATCAACAAAACTAGGAGCTGGTTCTTTAAAAGAATTAACAAGATTGATGAACCCCTGGCCAGACTTATCAAAAAGAAAAGAGAAAGGACCCAAATAAATATAATCATGAATGAAAGAGGAGAGATCACAACCAACACCAAAGAAATACAAACAATTATAAGAACATATTATGAGCAAATCTATGGCAGCAAATTAGATAATCTGGAAGAAATGGATGCATTCCTAGAGATATATCAACTTCCAAAACTGAACCAGGAAGAAATAGAAAACCTGAACAGACCTATAACCACTAAGGAAATTGAAGCAGTCATCAAAAATCTCCCAACAAACAAAAGCCCAGGGCCAGATGGCTTCCCAGGGGAATTCTACCAAACATTTAAAGAATTAATACCTATTCTTCTGAAACTATTCCAAAAATAGAAATGGAAGGAAAACTTCCAAACTCATTTTATGAGGCCAGCATTACCTTGATCCCAAACCAGACAAAGACCCCATCAAAAAGGAGAATTACAGACCAATATCCTTGATGAACATGGATGCCAAAATTCTCACCCAAATACTAGCCAATAGGATCCAACAGTACATTAAAAGGATTATTCACCACGACCAAGCGGGATTTATCCCTGGGCTGCAACGTTGGTTCAACAACCACAAATCAATCAATATGACACAATACATTAATAAAAGAAAGAACAAGAATCATATGATCCTCTCAATAGATGCAGAAATAGCATTTGACAAAGTACAGCATCCTTTCTTGATTAAACCCTTCACAGTATAGGGATAGAGGGTACATACCTCAATATCATAAAAGCCATCTATGAAAAACCCACAGCGAATATCATTCTCAATGGGGAAAAACTGAGAGCTTTCCCCCTAAGGTCAGGAACACGGCAGGGATATCCACTATCACCACTGCTATTCGACATAGTACTACAAGTCCTAGTCACAGCAATCAGACAACAAAAAGAAATAAAAGGCATCCAAATCGGCAAAGAAGAAGTCAAACTCTCACTCTTTGCAGATAATATGATACTTTCTGTGGAAAACCCAAAAGAGTCCACCCCAAAACTGCCAGAACTCATACAAGAATTCAGTAAACTGGCAGGATATAAAATCAATGCACAGAAATCCGTGGCATTCCTATACACCAACAACAAGACAGAAGAAAGAGAAATTAAGGAGTCGATCCCATCTACAATTGCACCCAAAACCATAAGATACCTAGGAATAAATCTAACCAAAGAGGCAAAGAATCTGTACTAAGAAAACTATAAAATACTCATGAAGGAAATTGAGGAAGACACAAAGAAATGGAAACATGTTCCATGCTCATGGATTGGAAGAACAAATATTGTGAAGATGTCAATGCTACCTAGAGCAATCTACACATTCAATGCAATCCCCATCAAAATACCATCCACTTTTTTCAAAGAAATGGAACAAATAATCCTAAAAATTGTATGGAACTAGAAAAGAAACGACAGATGTTGGCAAGGATGCGAAGGGGAACCCTCCTAAACTGTTGTTGGGAATGCAAGCTGGTGCAGCCACTCTCGAAAGCAGCGTGGAGGTTCCTCAAAAAGTTGAAGATAGAGCTGCCATATGGCCCAGCAACTGCTCTACTGGGTATTTACCCCAAGATACAAATGTAGGGATGGATCCGAAGGGGTATGTGCACCCCGATATTTATAGCAGCAATGTCCACAATAGCCAAACAATGGAAAGAGCCAAGATGTCCATCGACAGATGAATGGATAAAGAAGAAATGGTATATATATACAATGGAATATTATGCAGCCATCAAAAGGAATCAAATCTTGCCATTTGCAACGACGTGGATGGAACTAGAGGGTATTATGCTGAGCGAAATAAGTGAGTCAGAGACAGACATGTATCATATGACCTCAATGATATGAGGAATTCTTAATCTCAAGAAACAAAGTGAGGGTTGCTGGAGTGGTGGGGGATGGGAGGGATGGGGTGGCTGGGTGATAGACATTGGGGAGGGTATGTGCTATTGTGAGCACTGTCAACTGTGTAAGACTGTTGAATCACAGATGTATATCTCCGAAACAAATAATACATTATATGTTTAAAAAAGAAGAAGAAGAAGATAGCAGGAAGGGAAAAATGAAGGGGGGAAAATCAGAGGGAGAGACGAACCATGAGAGACTATGGACTCTGAGAAACAAACTGAGGCTTCTAGAGGAGAGGTGGGTGGGGGGATGGGTTAGCCTGGTAATGGGTATTAAAGAGGGCACGTACTGAGTGGATCACTGGGTGTTATATGCAAACAATGAATCATGGAACACTACATCAAAAACTAATGATATAATGTATGGTGATTAACATAACATAAAAATGTGTATATATTATATATATATACTGAACAAGAATTTGATCATATGTGGGCAATTTATGAATCTAGGGGAAAAAAAGCATCATTTTTTTTTAAAGATTTTATTTATTTGACAGAGAGAGACACAGCGAAAGAGGGAACACAAGTAGGGGGAGAGGGAGAGGGAGAAGCAGGCTTCCTGCCGAGCAGGGAGCCCGATGTGGGGCTTGATCCCAGGACCCTGGGATCATGACCTGAGCCGAAGGCAGACGCTTAACGACTGAGCCACCCCGGTGCCCCGGAAAAAAAGCATCTTAAGAGACATGTATTATTATTTTTTCATTCTTTCTGACATGTTAAATATTAACATTGGTGTTTTTGTTGCTTCCTGCCTCAAATTAATATTTTATTAAGTGTATAAATTTTTGTAACTATATGAATAACAATAGTAACCATCTTGGAAATTTGTAGTATTTGAGCTGAATGATAGCCAACAGAGAAACTAGGACTTGAGCATACCCATCTGATTATTTCTTATCAACAGACATGTTCTTTCAGTGTATGCTAGATACCTCTCAAACTGAACTGTATTAAGGGGAAATGTTTTAAACTAAAATTTGTTGTTTTTGTTAATTAGATATTGAGACAGATGCCAGTTGTTTTTGCCTTTAACAAAATGGATACTTAACTAGAACACATTGGCCAACATGAGGATTCAAGACCAGCAGTTGGAAAACACTGCCATAGTCTAGAATTGTTTTAAGTTCAAATGAAAATATGTTAATTTGATTATTCTTTCTGTTAAGCTTCCCTTAGAAAAACTCATAGCTGAAAATGCATGCTTACTGATACGAAGGAAAGAAATGAGAAATGGGGAAAGCCAAACAGCATTATTATGGATAATTTACAATGTAAGAACTTAAAGGGAGGCTAAGCAGAGTCTGGCCATGATATACTAAGACCAATTTTCTCTAATAGGAATGGTTTCCTTTTCACAGTGATCAGACTGGGAGGCTGTAGCTTGTTGCAAAAATGCCATTCAAAGTGCTGTTTTAAAAATATGCCTAGTAAAGGGCGCCTGGGTGGCTCAGTTGGTTAGGCGACTGCCTTCGGCTCAGGTCATGATCCTGGAGTCCCTGCATCGAGTCCCGCATTGGGCTCCCTGCTCAGCAGGGAGTCTGCTTCTCCCTCTGACCCTCTTCCCTCTCATGCTCTCTCTCATTCTCTCTCTCAAATAAATAAATAAAATCTTCAAAAAAAAATATGCCTAGTAAAAAGATTTCAGCACCATTTTATAAGCACACAAGTAGTGTTTTGTTGACTCATAAGTGGCATTTATTCAGTTTAATCAGACATATTATTCATAAGGTTTGCATTTAAATGGCTTTTATTTATGTATAATATTTAAATATATCCTTAAAGAATAAAGCCTTGTCACAAAGGAGATTTAAAAAGTTGAGTCACAGTGTCAGAAGACAATTCCCAAGGCTGAGTTTCGACAATGTTGAGAACTCTGACAGCCTCATTATAACAAGATTTAGTACTGCAAGGAATTCATGTAAATGACAGTATCATTCATTTGGTTATACCAACTTTAGTATTTTTAATTAAATCAAACTATTTATATATGGTCATATATCATACAAGGTAGGACCATCACTTTTATGTTGCCTCATCCTGTTAGATTCTAAGCATACACTACTTATGGCTATGGAAGGAATTCTAGCTCTCCCGAATTTGGAAATCCTCTTCACACCTCCTGTAATTAAGGTACTACACTTTTTCTAGTTAAGACTGACTCTAAAAAAATTATATGGAATCAAAATGTGTCTTCTCTACCTTCCTATCTCCCTTTCAGTGTTACTCTCTGCTATTAAAAGGTCTGTGAAATACTCAGGGTCTCCATTCTGTCCTGGATTTCCAAGGAGATGTGTCACCCAGATCTGCCATCAAGCCTGGCATTAATTACTCAAGGGAAAAATAAAAGAATCAAGTTCCATGTCTTTGGCAATGACATAAAAACATTTTCTCCTACAGTTGGAAAGGAAACCATCTTCAGGCTTTGTGGAATGTGCACTGATCTACCCAGGCCCAGCCCTCTGCATAGTACTGGTTTCAGACAACAAGCAAGCAAATAGATATAACTAAAGAAAAATCCAGATTGCTTAGTTGTTAAAGATGTACCTCTTGCAGAGATTATGAATAAAAAGAGTATAGCCTACTTTTCAAAGAAGTTACTTAAATGTCAGAGTAATACTAGGATGGAGAATGGCCCTTGCAACTAGGATATCACACTGTTCTTTATATATAAAAACCTGATACAGCTTTTGACACATAGTAGGCAATTAATGCATGGTAGGTAACAATCTTTAAGCTACCTAACTCTCACAGAGATGAAATCCAAAATCCCCTAATCATCTACAGTAATAAGTCAGTCTTCTTCCTCTCTCGAACTGTCTCTTCTCTTCTGTACACACAAATACACACAGAACAGCAAGGAGAAGGGAGGAAAGAGTAGAGTTCAAGAGATCAGGAATCCATAAATACAGGTATGAATGCATGTAAATAGTGTAATTTATCCCTTCTATCTAGCCATAAATTCAGTTTTGAACTTAGCAACCTCACCTCACAAGGGATTTCCATGTTATTTAGAGGGACCAATCTCTAATATGGCTTTGGTTTCTGTCTTAGCAATAGATAAAATATAAAGAGGACGAGAGGAAAGAAATATAATAAATGAAGAATCAAAGTAGCAAGAACTTTAAAAATGAAAGCATGGTGCAGCCGGAAGAGCAGAGAACTAGATGTCAGGAGACATGGGGTATAGTCCAATTGCGGCCACTCACTAGTTATACAAGTTTACATAAGTCACTGAATTTTTTTCTGAGCCTACATTTAAACAATGAAAAATAGTCTCTGTCAAACATACTTCTCTGGATTATGCTGAGGATCAAATGAGATAAGGGATAGGAAAGTGTCTGACCAAATATAAAGCTGTGAAATGAAGGTGATTAATACAATGATGCTTTTTAAAGAGTCCCATGAAAATTGCTGACTAACTCCTGATTGATAAGGACATAAAAGGTGAAGAGTAGAAGTTGATGGTTCATGAAATAGGACATATATAGTAACAGCATGGAGAGATAAGGATTCATTAACCAGCTTGATTATAACTACCAACACTACCAAATACCTTATTTTTAACAATCCAGTGTTCATGATCCCCAAAATTTTAACAGCTAGCAGCTTAAGAACTCCATTCAGTTAATGCTGTATTGTTACACAGCATCTCTGAATTCTCTTCCATGTTCTCTAATGTGCATTTTAAAAAATCTGTATCTGCTTTTACTGTGGTAAATATAAAATTCTACTGTGTCTTTATAGGAGCTGTCATTTACCTAGCATTGCTTATCTTTGATAAATTAGAACCAGTCCTTAGAAAACATAGGTTTTTAGTCACAATCTATGTAATGGAAAAAAAAATCAGGACACTGACTGTGTCATGGAACAGTCACTATTCCTCCTGAGGGTCACAATGAGCTGAGGCACAGCAGGAAAATGCTTGAGAGACCCTGGTTGATCCCATCACAGTCAGATGGTAGTTTGCCCCTCAGTTTGTCATCTCTTGTTTTCCTAAGTTTTAACTTGGTGCTTTGTTGATACCATATTGCCACTTTCTTCCTTTGCAATTCCCCTCACCAATTTCATATGCCATTATCCTCTTTTATGAGAAACTCCTTTTCTGAGAAGCTGGCCTATAATCACCTCACCATTTCTTTGCCTTCTTTCTGACATGTGAAATGCCTACAACGAATTCACCTTCACTCATTTCTGCAATTTCTCCTTTTTGCCTTAGCTGCTCATTTTCTATACCATCTTCCATTCTCATTTATATGGGATTTCCCTTTCCCTTTCACTAAATGTTGGCATCACTTACTTTGGTGACCTCAGGAAGCCTTGATCCTGACACTCATGATTGTGAGCTGTTTATTCCTTTTCTAATATAAATAATTTTGAAAGCTTAGGAGGGGGTCTTTTTCCCTCAGGTTAACTCCTTTAACAGAGGCTGAAGTTTAAAAGAGTTTAATGTTGTCCGAGTGTTTTGAAAATGGTCATCCCAAGTGATGCAAGGAATGGTCCTAGGTCAAGAATTAGTTGGAAAATGCAAGCTTGAGCTAAAAGAGAGTTATTATCACCTACAGATTCAATACAAAACATACTGGCTTTCCAAAAAAAATACTGAATATCTTTCAGTTATCCATAATTCTAATTTTAGTCATAATGCTATTATTATTGAATGCACTTAGATTTGACTATATATTGTTTCAAAATAGTTCTTCCAATTGAAGAAGCAGTTAATGATGGCACTATCCACAGATGTAACACAAAACCATTGTTACTTAAATATCATGTATATTGTGATTTTTACTTCCAATTTTATGATAATTTTATGTGTTGTTTTTCAAATATCTAGATCTCAGTTTGATCAAACGAAATGAACTTTAGCCACTGACCCCCTTAGTAAATGTTATACCTTAAGTGAAGACCTAAGGTTCACCTTTAAGGAATATTTGTATCATTTAGTAAAAGGTCCAATAAACTATTGAGCCCCCCAAAAATAACCATTGAAAATCACCATCCTCTATTCACAATTTGACCCTTTCAGACAAACTGTACTAATTCTTTGTGATGGACTTGTTTTCATTCATATAATAGCTGTTCGAAGAATCATTTCTTACCTAAAATTAGTGTGATATTTTTATGGTAATTACATCTAAACTGCATGATAGCATAACACAGACAAATCTGAACTTATGAGCATTCTACAAAATACCTGACCAGTAATACTCAAAATTGTCAGGGTTGTAAAAGAAAGGAAAGTCTGAGAAACTGTCACAGCCAAGAGCCTAAGGATATATTACAAGTAAATATAACATGTTACCCTAGATAGGGTGCTGGAATAGATAAAGGAAATTAGGTAACAACAAAGAAAACTGGATAAAGTATGGACATTAGTTAATAATAATGTATCAATATTGATTCATTAATTGTGACAGGTGTGTCATATTCAAAAAAATATTAACAACAGGTGATAGTGGATATGGGCTATAGAGGAACACTCTATGTTATCTTTGTAATTTCTCCATAAAGTTAAAATCTATTCTAAAATTTTTGAAAAAATGTTTATTAAGAAATACAATGTCCAGCAAACTATCAAAGATAACCAGGCACAAAAGAGACATTATAATGTGAGAGAAAAACAGCACAAACAAAAGGTAGAAGAGGAAATCCACAAAACTTATAGAACATAAGTTTAAAAGGTATAACACAAATATGCTTAATATTCTCATGTGAATAAACACTCAAATTGAAATTTTAGCAAGGAACTTGATATTATAAAATGTATACAACATTATTATTTTTTATTTAAATTACCCAATGTACAGTGCAATATTGGTTTCTGGAGTAGAATTCAATGACTCATCACTTACATACAACACCCAGTGCTCATCATAACAAGTGGCCTCCTTAATACCCATCACCCATCTAGCAACATTATTATTAACTATAGTCATCATATTGTACATTAGATCTCTAGAACTTCATCTTACAAATGAAAGTCTGAACCCTTTAATCAATTTCTTCCATTTTTCCCCCATCCACCAGCCTCTGGTAACCACCATTCTAATTTCTGTTACCATTAAATTTGCTAAGAGAGTAGCTCTCAAGTGTTCCCACCACAAAAAATGACAACTATGGGAGATGATGGATTTGTTAATTAGTTTGATTGTGGTAATTATTTTACAATGTATACATATATTAAAACATCACATTGTACACCAAGTATATGAAAATTTTCTTTGTCAAAAATAAATTATTTTTAAAAAACAATGCAAGCTTGAAAAAATCAAATAGAAATTCTAGAACTGAGTAGTTCAATAACCAAATTCAGGGATGATGCAATGTATGAGCTTAACAGATGAAAAGAAACTAATGAAATGAAAAACATTACCATAAAAAACCCTTTCCAGGATGAGACAAATTGAAAGATAAAATGGAAAGCAAATAAGAGAAAAGATATAAAGAATACACAAGAAAAGCTAACACATGTGAAAGCTAAATCCCATAAAGAAAAATAAAAAAGATGGATCAAGCAAAAAAAGATTCGATGAAGTTCAAGACAGGACATTCGACGTTATTCTATCAGAGGAGAAAAAAGAATGAAAAAGGCTGAAGAAAGCTTACATGAATTATGAGATACCATTAAAATAAACAATCTATGCTTTATTGGAGTCTCAGAAAGAGAAGAGAGGGAAGAAAGAGGAAAAGCACATTCAAAGAAATAATGGCTCCTTTCCTACACAATTCACAGTGCTCACCATAGCACATACCCTCCCCAATGTCTATCACCCAGCCACCCCATCCCTCCCACCCCCCACCACTCCAGCAACCCTCAGTTTGTTTCCTGAGATTAAGAATTCCTCATATCGGGCACCTGGGTGGCTCAGTTGGTTAAGCGACTGCCTTCGGCTCAGGTCATGATCCTGGAGTCCCTGGATCAAGTCCCACATTGGGCTCCCTGCTCAGCAGGGAGTCTGCTTCTCCCTCTCCTGCTCCCCCCTCTTGTGCTCTTTCTCTCTCTCACTCTCTCTCTCAAATAAATGAATAAAATCTTTAAAAAAAAAAAGAATTCCTCATATCAGTGAGGTCATATGATACATGTCTTTCTCTGATTGACTTATTTTGCTCAGCATAATACTCTCCAGTTCCATCCACGTTGTTGTTGAAGGGGGGGAAATCAGTGGGGGAGATGAACCATGAGAGACTATGGACTCTGAGAAAAAAACTGAGGGTTCTAGAAGGGAGAGGGGTGGGGGATGGGTTAGCCTGGTGATGGGTATTAAAGAGGGCACATACTGCATGAAGCACTCAGTGTTACACGCAAACACTGAATCATGGAACACTACATCAAGAAGTAATGATGTAATATATGGTGATTAACATAACATAATAAAATAAAATGAAATAAAATAAAATAAAATAAAATAAGAAATAATGGCTGAAAACTTCCAAAATCTGGGAAGATTTGAATATCTAAATGCATTAAGCCAAAAGGATACCAAAAAGTTTCAAATCAAAAAGATCTCCAAGACACATTCCAATGAAACCAGCTAAAAACAAAGACAAAGAGAATTTTAAAGGCAGCAAGAGAAAAAAATTCCTCAAATACAAGGAAACCTCCATAAGGCTATTGGTGGATTTCTCAGCAGAAATCTCCAGGGTAGGAGAGACTGCTTTGATATATTTGAAGTGTTGAAGCTGCCAATCAAAAATAATTTACCTAGCAAAATTGTCCAGAAATAAAGGTGAGATAAAGAATTTCTCAAACAAAAGCTGACAGAGTTCAACACCTGCCTTATAAGAAATGCTAACAAGAGTTTTTCAAGCTGAAATGAAAGGACAATAAATAGTAACATGAAAAATATAAAAATATAAAACACATTGGTAAAGATTAGTATAAAATGAAATTCAGAATATTCCAATACTGTACTATGGTGTGTGTTAATCACTTAATTCTAGTATAAAGATTATAGGACAAAAGTATTAAAAACAAGTACAGGTAAAATAATGTGTTAATGGGTATACAATATAAAAAAATGTGAACTGTGGCATCAAAAACATAAAATGTTGACGGGGGAGTAAAAGGGTAAGGTTTATTTAATGCAACTGAAGTTGTTATTAGCTCAGTTATATGTATAAGATATTTTATGTTTGTAAGCCTCATGGCAACCTCAAAGCAAAAACCTATAGTAGATACAACAAAGAAAAAAGAAGGGAATAAAAGCACACTGCTATGGAAAATCATCAATTCACAAAGAAAGCAAGCAAGAGAGGGACAAAGGAACTATAAAATAGCTAGAAAACAATTAATAAAATAGTATTAGTAAGTTCTTACATGTCAGTAATTACTTTAAATGTAAATAGAATAAATTCTCCTGTCAAAAGGCATGGCTGAATGGATTAAGGAAAAAACAAAACAAAACAAAAAAACAAGATCCAACTAAGTGCTGCCTATAAGAAACTAACTTCAACTTTAAGGACATATATAGGCTCCAAATGAAGTGATGGAAAATGTATTCCATGCAAATGGAAACCAAAAGAGAATGAGGATAACTATTCTTATGGGACAAAATAGACTTTAAGTAAAAAATGTAAGAGAAAAAGAAGGTCATTATATAATGATAAAGATGTCAATTAATCAAGAGAATATAACAATTGAAAATATACATACATCCAAATTGGAGCCCCTAAAGACATTAAGTAAATTATACAGAAATAGACAACAATATAATAATAGTATGGGACTTCAATACCTCATCTACAACACTGGCTAGATCATCCAGAAAGAAAATCAATTAAAAAATATTGGACTAGAACTACACTTTAGACCAAATAAGCAAAACAGACATCTGCAGAACGTTCCATACAACAGCAATAGAATACACATTCTTCTCAAATACACATGAAACATCCCCCAAGATAGAACATATGTTCAATCATATAACAAGTCTCAGCAAATTTAAGAATACTGAAATCATACCAAGTATCTCTTCTGACTACAAGGGTATGAAACTAGAAATCGGTAACAGGAGGAAAACTGGAAAATTCACAAATAGGTGGAAATTAAACAATGCAGATCTAAACAAGAAATGGATAAAAGAAGAAACCAAGAGGTACCTGGGTGGCTCAGTCGGTTAAGCCTCTGACTCTTGATTTTGGCTTAGGTCACAATCTCAGGGTCCTGGAATCAAGCCCCACATCAGGTTCCATGCTCAGCATGGAGTCTGCTTCTCTCCTTCTCCCTCTCTCTCTGCTCCTGCCCCCACTCCTGAGCATGCTCTCTCTTTCTCTCTCTCTCTAAAATAAATAAATAAATCTTTAAAAAAAGAAGAAGAAATCAAAACAGAAATCACCAAATATCATGAAACAAATATGGAAACACAACATATCAAAACTTATGGGATGCAGCAAAAAGTTCTAAGAGAGAATTTTATTGAGATAAACACCTACATTAAGAAAAAAGAAAGATCTCAGGTAAATAACCTAAATCATAAAAAGTAACTAGAAAAGATGAATAAACTATGCCCAAAGTTAGCAGAAGGAGGGAAATAACAAAAATCAGAGAGGAAATAAAAATAGAAACCAGAAAAACAATTTAAAAAATCAATGAAACAAAGACCTCATTTTTTGAAAAGAAAAACATTAACAAACTGTTAGCTAGACTAATAAACAAAAAGAGAAAATTCATGGGACACCTGGGTGGGTCAGTAGGTTAAGCATCTGCCTTTGGCTCAAGTCATGATCCCAGGGTCCTGGGATCAAGCCCTGCATTGGGTTCTCTGCTCAGCGGGGAGCCTGCTTCTCCCTCTACCTCTGTCTGCTGCTCTGCCTACTTGTGCTCTCTCTCTGTCAAATAAATAAATAAAATATTTAAAAAAGAGAAAATTCATTAAATAAAATTAGAAATAAAAGAGGAAACATTACAACTAGTAATACAAATAAAAAGAATCATGAGACTACTATGAATAATTATATGCCAATATATTAGATAACCTAAAAGAAATAGGTAAATTCCTATAAACATACAACTTACTAAGACTGAATCATCAAGAAATAGAAAATAGAAAATCTGAACAGATCAACAATAAGAAAGGAGATTGAAAAAGTAATCAAAAACCTCTCAACAAAGAAAAGCCAGGAGCAGATGACATCACAGGTAAATTCCAACAAACATTTAAAGAAAAGTTAATGTGTCTGAGAAACAAACAGGGTTTTAGAGGGGAGGGCAGAGGGGGATTGGTTAGCCCAATGACGGGTATTAAGGAGGGCATGTACTGCATGGAGCACTGGGTGTTATACAAAAACAATGAATCGTGGATCACCACATCAAAAACTAATGATGTATTGTATGGTGACTAACATAACATAATAAAATTTTTAAAAAAAAGAAAAGTTAATGGCAATCCTTCTTAAAACTCTTCCAAAAATTTGCAGAGGAAAGAACACTTCCAAATTTATTTTATGACACCAACATTACCCACATACCAAAGGCAGATAAGAACACTACAGGAAATGAAACTGCAGGCTAATATCCCTGATGAATATAGATGCAAAATTTCTCAAAAAATAGCAAACTGAATTCACCAACACATTAACAGGATTATACACCATGATCAAGTGGTATTTATCCCTCAGGTGCAAAGATATTTCAACATAAATCAATAAGTGTTATATACCACATTAACATAATGAAAGAGAAAAATCATATGATCATCTCAATAGATACAGAAAAAGCATATGACAAAATTCAACATCTTTTCATGATAAAATCTCAACAAAATTGGTATCAAAGAAACACAACATAATAAAAGCCATATATGACAAGCTCTCAGTCTGCATTGTACTCAATGGTAAAATGTTGAAAGTATTCCCTCTAACATCAGGAACTAGACAAGAGTGCCTACTCTCACCATTCCTATTCCACATAGTACTAGAAGTCCGATCCAGAGCAATTAGGCAAGAAAAAGAAATAAAAGGCATCCAAATCAGAAAGGAAGAAGTAAAATTGTCTCTGTTTGCAGGTGACATGATCTTATATATTAAAAAACCCTAAAAGATGTCATCAAAAAACTGCTAGAACTAATAAAGTCAGTAAAGTCGCAGGATACAAAATCAGTATAAAATCATTTGTGTTTCTATATACTAACAACAATCTGAAAAAGAAATATAGCAAAACAATTCCACTTAAAATAGCATAAAGATCAATAAAATACTCAGGAATAAGTTAAACCAAGGAAGGGAAAGATATTCACAGTGAAAACTATAAGACACTGATGAAAGAAATTGAAGAAGACACAAATAAATGGAAAGATACCCCCGTTCATGAATCAGAAGAATTAATATTGTTAAAATGTCCACACTACCTAAAGCCATCTACAGATTTAATGCAATCCCTATCAAAATCCCAAAGGCATTTTTCACAGAAATAGAAAAAACATAGGGACTACACAAGACCATGAATAGCCAAAGTAACCCTGAGAAAGAGCAAAGCTGGAAGCATCCTGATTCCAAAATATATTACAAAGCTATAGTAATCAAAGAGTATGGTACTAACCTAAAAACAAGCAAATAGACCAGTGGAACAAAACAGAGAGCCCAGAAATAAACCCATGCATATATGGTCAACAAATCTTTGACAAGAGAGCCAAGAATACTGAACAGGGAAAAGATAGTCTCCTCAACAAATGGTGCTGGGAATGCTGAGTATTCACAATCAAAAGAATGAAACTGGACCCTTATCTACACCACTCAAAAATATTAACTTGAAATGTATTAAAAATCTAAATGTAAGACCAGAAACTGTAAAAATCCTAGAAGAAAACATAGTAAAGAAGCTCCTTGACATTGGTCCCAGCAATGAGGTTTTTATTTTTATTTTTTGGATATGTCAGCAAATACACAAACAACAAAAACAAAAATAAAAAATTAAAAAATTAAGTGGGATTACATCAAACTAAAAAGCTTCTGCAAAGCAAAAGACACAATCAATAAAATGATAAGGCAATCTATGGAATGGGAGAAAATATTTGCAAACCACTTATCTCATGAAGGGCTAATATCCAAAATATATGAGACTCATACAACTCAATAGCAAAATTAATAATAATAATAATAATAATAATAATAATAATAATAATTCATTTTTTAATGGGAAAAGGACATGGATTGATGTTTTACCAAAGAAGATATACAAGTGGCCAACAGATAGCTAAGTGGTGTTCAACATCACTAATCATCAGAGAAATGCAAATCAAAACCATAATAAGATAACAACTCACTGGTGTTAGGAAGATTGTTATCAAAAAGACAAGAGATAACAAGTGCTGGCAAGGATATGGAAGAAAAGGAAACCCTTGTGTACTCTGTGTAGGAATGTAAATTGTTACAGCCCCTGTGAGAACAGTACAGTTGTTTCTCACAAAATTAAAAACAGAATTACTATATGATCCATCAATCACAGTTCTGAGTGTATATCCAAAGGAAGCAGAATCACTATCTCAAAGAGGTATCTGCATGCCTATATTCATTGCAGTACTATTCATAATAGCCAAGACATGGAAACAACCTAAGTTTCCATTGACAGATGAATGAATAAAGAAAATGTGGTATATATACACACACATATACATGCAATAGAATATTATTCAGCCATAAAAAGAAGTAAATCCTACCATTTGTGACAACATAAACATTGAAGGCATTATGCTAAGTGAAATAAATCAGAGAGATAAAGACAAATACTGTATGATCTCACATATATGGAACCTGAAAAAACCAAACTCATAGAAATGAAGATTAGGTTGGCCATTACCAAGGGCTAAGGCATGGGGGAAATGAAGAGATGTTGGTCAAAGGGTAAAAACATCCAATTATAAAATGAACAAGTTTTAGGGATCTAATATACAGCACTGTGACTATAGTTAACAATACTATATTGTATAGCTCTGTTGCTGGGAATGCAAAATGGTGCATCCACTATAGATAACATTAGGGAGTTTCCTCAAAAAATTAAAAATAGAACTATAATATGATCTGGCATTTCTACTTCTGGGTATTTAATAAAGATTAAAATTTAAATTATTTAAATTAAATTTTTTGGGGGGGTGCCTGGGTGGCTCCATTGTTAAGCATCTGCCTTCAGTTCAGGTCAGGATCCCAGGGTCCTGGGATCGAGCCCCACATTGGGCTCTCCACTCAGCAGGAAGCCTACTTCTCCCTTTCCCACTCCCCCTGCTTATGTTCCCTCTTTCGCTGTCTCTCTCTGTCAAATAAATATATAATATCTTAAATTAATTTTTTGTTTTATTTTATTATGTTATGTTAGTCATCATATGGTGCATCATTAGTTTTTGATATAGTGATCCATGATTCACTGTTTTCGTATAACACCCAGTGCTCCATGCAGTACATGTCCTCCTTAATACCATCACCAGGCTAACCCATTTCCCCGCCCTCCTCCCCTCTAAAACCCTCAGTTTGTTTCTCAGAGTCCATAGTCTCTCATGGTTCATCTCTCCTTCCAATTTCCCCCCCTTCATTTTTCCCTTCCTTCTCCTAATGTCCTCCATGCTATTTCTTATGTTCCACAAATAAGTGAAACCATGATAATTGACTTTCTCTGCTTGACTTATTTCACTTAGCATAATCTCCTCCAGTCCCATCCATGTTGATGTAAAAGTTGGGTATTCATCCTTTCTGATGGCTGAGTAATATTCCATTGTATATATGGACCACATCATCTTTATCCATTCATCTGTTGAAGGGCATCTCAGCTCTTTCCACAGTTTGGCTATTGAGGACATTGCTGCTATGAATATTGGGGTGCATATGGCCCTTCTTTTCATTACATCCATGTCTTTGGGGTAAATACCCAGTAGTGCAATTGCTGGGTCATAGGGTAGCTGTATTTTTAACTTTTTGAGGAACCTCCACACTGTTTTCCAAAGTGGCTGTACCAACTTGCATTCCCACCAACAGTGTAAGAGGGTTCCCCTTTCTCCACAACCTCTCCAACATTTGTTGTTTCTTGCATTGTCAATTTTTGCCATTCTAACTGGTGTAAGGTGGTATCTCAATGTGGTTTTGATTTGAATTTCCCTGATGGCTAATGATGATGAACATTTTTTCATGTGTCTGTTAATCATTTGTATGTCTTCTTCAGAGAATTAAAATTGGAATCAGGATCTCAAAGAGATACCTGCACTCTCCCATTCATTACAGCACTATTCAAAATGTCCAAGAAGTGGAAACAATCTAAATGTCCCTTGAAAAATGAAAGGATAAAGAAAATGTGGTATATACACACAATGGAATACTATTCAACCTAACAAAAAGGCAATTCTATAATATGTGATAACATGCATGAACCTTGAAGACATTTATGCTAAGTAAAAGAATGAAGTCATGAAAAGGTAAATACTGCATGATTCCACTTATATGAAGTATCTAAAATAGTCAAATTTACAGAACCAAAGAGTGCAATGGTTGCCAGTGACTGAAGGCAGGGATAAATGAGAAGTTACTAGTCAATGGACATAAAATTTTAGCCAAGCAAGATGAACAATCTCTAGAAATCCGCTGCACAAAATTGTACTTAAAGTCAACAATGATGTATTGTACACTTAAATTTTTTAAAAGGATAAATCTCAAGTATTCTTACTACAGTAAAATAAGTCAAGGTTGAATGTTATAATTTCTAAGTTAATTACCTATAGAATAACAAAAGAATATATAAATACCAATGGGAAAATAAGAATAAAAAATCAATCAACACAAAGTATGTTTAAAAATGAAAGAAAATTGAAAGTAGAACAGGAAAAACAAATAAAAAGCACATGGTAAGATAATAGATTTAAACCCAAATATATCAGTTTTTTTTTTATTATGTCATGTTAGTCACCATACAGTACATCATTAGTTTTTGATGTAGTGTCCCATGATTCATTGTTTGTGTATTATACTGAGTGTTCCATGCAATACACGTCCTCCTTAATACCTATCACCGGGCTAACCCATCCCCCCATCCCCCTCCCCTCAAAAACCCTCAGTTTATTTCCCAGAATATATCAGTTTTTACACTTACTTGTCAATGAATTCAACATATCAATTGAATTCAACATATCAATTAAAAGAAAAAGACTCAATAAGCTGTATCTATCTATCTATCTATCTATCTATCTATCTATCTATCTATCTATCTATGCTATGTACAAGAGACATATCCAAAACATAAAGATACAAAACTATTGAAAGTAGAATGATTGGAAAAGATATACTATTCAAATGACAACCAATAGTAAGTTGATGTAGCTTTATTATCAGCAGACACAATAGATGTTTATGCAAAGAGCATCATTACAGATAGGAACAATAAGTAATATAACAAATCTAAATGTATCACTAATAATACTGTCATTAATATACAAAGCAAAAGTGACAAAACTCAAGTAATTCTCACATATGCACAAACACAAAGCAAAAATCCAAATAGCTAATAAATGTTTGAAAAAGTACTCAATCTCAATTGTAATCAAGGAAATTAAAATTAAAATCATAATGAAATACTGCCACACACCCACCAGAAGAGCTAAAATTAAAAAGACTGAAGGAAACAAGTATTAATGAAGATGAGGAGCAACAGAAAATATCACATTGCTGATAATGGATATAAATTGCTATAACCATGTTGAAAAACCACTTGGCATTATCTTAGATTTGAACCATCTTAAATTTGAACATTCAAAATATATCCCATGTTTATGATGTCCTATTTCATCATTCAAACAAAGATATTTTGAGAATGAAATGGAGTACTATAAATAATTACAGGACAATAGGGTTTATTTTTTTCATCCTGAACTTTTTATTGTGAAATTAAAAAATAAAAGATACTTAAATAGAGGTAAACATATAAGGCAAAATAGAATCATAAAATTCAATTTGAATTAAGCAGTAGGCTGAATGTTTGGGTCTCCAAATGGTCTTGAATTAAAAACTGCTTAAAAATGGGTAGATTCACAGTTAATGGCAATTGGCTTATAGGTGAGAGAATGGTCAAAGTTGTTCCACTTGAACTTCCAGAAAAATTCTCTCCTCAGTAACATCCTTTAATTGTTGCTGCAATTCACTATTCAATCTGTCCAACACTGTTTTGGTTCCCTTGCTGCATCTATCTGATGCCTGAATAACTTTCTTATCTTTCCCAACAGACCTAGGAATAGAAAGCTATGATGCAAGAACAGCAGCTAAGACACCTGTCTTAGTCTTAAGTATATGTCCAACAGAAATGCATGTACTTATACAACAGAAGTATTACTGATAATAGCTAAAAACAGAAGGAACCCAATACCTATTTACTGGAGGAGACTGTGGTATATTCACCAAAAAACAACAAAAAAGAATAAACTATACCAACACACAAAATGGATGAATCTCAAAAACATAATATTGAGGAAAAAAGACAGACACTAAAGAATATATAACGTATAATTCCATTTATATAAGGTTCTAAAAAACAGGCAATACTATAGACTTTAGGAATATAAACTTAGATGGTAAAACTATAAAGAAAATTAAGGAAGTAATGATCATAAATATTAGGATAATAGTTATCTGTAAGGAGGAATGAGTAATTGGAAAGGGTACAAGGTGGCTTCTGGAGAGCATGGTGGTCTTCAATCTCTTGGTCTGAACTCTGTAGTAGTTACATGTGAGTGTTTAGTTTGTGAAAATTCATGAGCTCTGGATTTTGTACACTCTTCTGTATGTCTATTATATTTTACAACAAAAAGGGTTTTTTAAAAAAGGAAGAAAACACCAGGTACTAAGCAAAGAAGTACCAAGTAATAATGTATAGAGGTAGCCAGGGATTGGTACTAGAATATGTAGTCTTCAGTCTCAACAAAGAAGGCTTCTTGAACAACAGCAATATCTTAGCTCTATTTTGCTTAAAAAAACAATTGTAAAACAAACAGCATTTGTAAGACAAGAAGAACCTCACTAGAAAGATGTAACTTGTGAAACTAATTCAATATAACACTGGAGCACTAAGAACATCCCCCCAAAGTTTTTACCCAACAAATATATCAAAGGAACCTGTTTATAGTATAATGTGGCCCTTCATAATGGGCCTCAGTGGCCATGTCAGAATAAGACAGAGGTGTGCTTTGCCCATTTTTCTGAATAAACAATAGTAGACTTAAATATTTCCAATTATAATATGGCTAAACAAGATAAACCAAAGACATGTACAAAAGGGGTCCTTTCTCTTACACATCCCCACTTACATCAGTTAGACTCAAACCTCTGAAGGTGTTCTAAGAAATGGTACTGCCTCACATTTGCTAGGTAAATAGAACAGATTTAAGTACTGATTGTATGAGTTTTATTTTTGTTTCCAACAAGAGTAAAATGTGCCAAATTCTTACTTCATTTTCACTCTGAGGTTTAAATATGAATAAACATTCATCTAAGTGTTGGACCACACTGTACAGAACCACTTAAAGCCCAGAAACATGTCACTTGTGCTAATGGCTTCCACTAGCCTATGAGGAGATATTATTTGCATCTTGCTGACCACTTTGGATTGATGAAGACAAAGGAAAAAAAGAAGATCTTTCAAAGGAAATTCACCTCTGTCCTTAAAATGCATGGAGTCAGCATGTTGAGGAGTTTAGAAGTACATTTCATTAGGGAATCTTAAAAACCTACTGGGGACAAGTTCCCCATTAAAAACTAAATTTGTACTCTCAAGGAACCAACGAAGAAATGCCACTACAAAGGACATTAGTAAGACAACTGGTAACATTTGAATAAGGATTATAGATTAAATAATCCTATATCAGTCTTTATTTTTTATTTTGACAATTATACTATGGTTATATAAGAGATTCTCCTTGATTTTAGTAAACACAAACTGAAGTTTTAGGAGTAAATGGACATCATAACTTACTCTCAAGGAGTTCAGAAAAAAAGTCTATATGTTTCCATGTACAGGAAGAGAAAAAGATTTAGAGAGAACAAATTCAGTAAAATGTCAACATTTGGGAAATCTGAATGAACAGCATTATGGAAACTTTTGTACTATTTTTGCAACTTTTCTATAAGTCTGAATTTATTTCAAAATAAAGAGATAAAAATAAATGAGCTCATGATCCAAGATCTAGAGTTAAGAATCATTATGTGACTCTGATAAAAAAAAAAAATGGTGCACAGGCTCAGGTCAATAACAAACTATACGATTGTGGACAAACTACTTGATTTCCCTGTGTCTCGGTTATAGAACCTTTAATAAAAATGAGCTGATTAGATGGTATTTGAGTTCCATTCCAGTTCTAAAATGTCATGGTTCAATGTCCTCTTACTTGCCCTCCATAAAGTCCTCCTCTTCAACTGGCTGATTACCTCTTACAAGGAAATAATGGAATAATGTCAACACCTAACATTTATTGAATAAGAATTCTGTGGCAGGAACCTTTCTAAAATTCTTAATATAAATTCATTTAATCTTGACAGCAACCATATTTGTAGGTGTTATTGTCATCCTCATTTTGTAGAAAAAGAAACTAAAACACAGAAAATGATAAAATATACTTTAGGTGATGGAATTGTTAAGTGGGCAGAACTGATACCAGAGGCTGTGGTCACATCCCTTATACCAGGGGTCAGCAAACTTTTTCTGCATGTGGCCAGATGGACAGATGGTAAACATTTCAGGCTTTGTGGACCACATAGGTCTCTACTGAATATTCTTCCTGTTTTGTTTATATAACCCTTTAAAATGTAAAAAAAAAAAAAAAAAACGCTTTGATTGCAAGCAGTACAAAAACACATTTCGGGCCAGATTTAGCCCACAAATTGACTGATATCTTATACTACCCTACCTCTTAGAAAGGGACTAATTAGTCACCAAATGACACAACTGGAAAGAGCCCTGAGTGATCACCTCATCTAACTCCTTCATTTTACAGGTGAGGCACTAAAATATCACCTCATTTGCCTAAGGCCATCAGATTAAAACCTTGGTCTTCTGACTCCTCATCCAGTTTAAATTTTAGATGCATCCTGGGGAAACCCAAAGTATGCTATTAACTTATATCTGTATTTATGGCCACTGGTAACCAATAATCAACTTTAAATCAAACTAGAATGCAAGACTTATACAAAAGTTTTCAATGATAGCAAGTGTTACACAAGAATATACTTAGCTATATCAAATTAATTCAAATCAAATTGAATTGAATAGCATTAGAAAAGAACAAAAAATATTAAGCAGACTCTGCCTTTAGAAAAAACTCTTGTGGAGAACCATAAAAATGTGAGCAAAAGACAAGAAATGAAGATGGGGAGGGATCAATGAGAGTCAGAGCTATCCAAGGAGTTTCCAAGAGAATTAGAACTGTAGATAGAGGGATACCTGGGTGGCTCAGTCAGTTAAGGGTCTGCCTTTGGCTCAGGTCATGATCCCAGTGTCTTGGGATTGAGCCCTGCATCAGGCTCCCTGCTCAGCAGGGAGTCTGCTTCTCCCTTTCCCTCTTCCTGTTGCTCCCCGTTTGTGCACGTGCCCCCCCCCCCTCTCTCTCTCTCTCTATGTCAAATAAACAAATAAAATAATTTAAAAAAAAACTGTAGATAGAGCTGGAGGGAATAAGGTAAGCCCTCTGGGGAAGCCTTCTGTACTGCACTTGCATGGACTTCAACTCAACAAATACCAAACAAGAGCTAAGTGAAAGCATGTGCTATGGGATACAGGATTAAGAAGGCATTGTCTCTGCCCTCAAGGACCTTAAAATTTTGTGAAGACCACATGATTTCACTTGTGGCATCTCTAGAGATTTGAACATGTGCCTCACAGTAGTTCTCCTAGAAGCTATTAACTTGACATCTAACACAGAAGAAACAGAGCTAAAATAGGAATGAAATGTGGTGGTTGCTTAGGAAAATGGTGGCTTTGGATGAGACTGATTAACTATACTCCCAATAACTCCCTCCAGGGTTACCACTCTGATTTATCTACAAGGCTATTTTCTCTGAGACAAGAAGAACAGTGTTCAGATCTCAGAGAAGTCCATGTGAGCTAAATCTGTTCTCTTTGTCACTGTGTAAAATTCAATATGATGTATATTTGCTGTCTTGTTATTTGTCAGTATAAACATCACTTGAGCATATTAATAGTACCAAAGCAACCTTTAACCATCAAAGTCCATGAGCTTTCTTCAGCCTTACTCTGTTCAAAACTTTATCCCAAAATTATGAGATATTGTAATGCTAACTATAAAACTGATGTGATATCAATTTCATTTAAATATTCATCAGTTGTTCATACCTGCATATTACTGTCATGTTCCTACAGCAATATTTGTAAGCTATGGAGATAATAACAATATTTACATAGTGGCACCAGAAATTAAAGGAGTTGATTTGGTGAGTAAAAGAGGGAGGGGATGAAAAAGTCTTAAGTCTATGAAATGACTACTATTGAAGTATGAGAATGTAATACAAAAATTACTAGATAAGAAATTAAAAGATCCAGATTTTGGTCTTGGTTCTGCCACTAATAAGTTATGAGATGGTGACACAGGAACTTCTCTGACCCTCAATTTCTTCATCTGAAAGTAAAGGACTGGATGAAATGACCTCTAAAGGCCTTTTTAATTCTAACAGCATATTATTCAATGGATTATACACATTTTGGTGTAAATGTGAAAGTTGAAAGAGAAATAAAACATAGTCTGTCCATTAAAACAATTATAAATCAACCAAGGACTAGAATAATAGACTTTCAACATTGAAAACGACCTAACTGGTCATTTAGTCTGAGGACTGGCAAACTTTGTGAAGAGCTAGATAGCAAATATTTTAGGCTTTAAGGACCACCTATGGTCTTTCTCAAATATTTGCCTTTTTTAAAACAGCCCTTTAAAAGCCATTCTTATCTTGCAGGTTTACAAAAAGACCAAAGTTGAGCTGTGAAACATATTTACCACCTCCTGGTCTAGTCTAACATTCATTTTAGAGATGAAGAGATTATGGTCTAGAGATGTCAAGTGACTGTGTATAGTCACAAAACTAGTGAATAACAGAGTCAGGACTAGTTGTCAGGTCTCACAAATCCCACTCTAGTGCTCTTTTCTGCCTCCCTAAAATATGACTTATCTTAGACTTTAAAAGCCCTTCATCATAGAATTTGTTAGGTCTTTTCTATACTCATCTTCCTCTTGGTGTATATCTTCATGACATGACTTCATGATACTTTCTGACTATCTAAGGCCCCCATATGGTACCATATCCAAACCTGACCTTTTCCAGACAATACCTTTTGACTAAGACTTGTATTACTTATCTCTTACATTCTGTCTAAATTTACCCACCCAGCATCTCTTTCCCTCAAGGTCCTATTTTCTATAATAGGATAAACTTAATCTAACCATTATGAAAATGTGGGTTACTGAAACAAAGTTGTTCAGTTTCAGTTTGATCTATCTCTATAGTCATACTGGCAATTTAACATACTGACCTTAAATCACCACACATCTAGAAATATCATCTCATTTAATACCTTACAAAACCATATTATGTCAATACTATTATTCTCATTTCACAGCTTAGAAAATAATAAATTTGGTCAATTGCCTAAAGTTACACAGCTAGTAAATGATAGAACAATGATTTGAAATAAAAGTCTGACTCTAAGCCTTTTGAGCAGTAAAGTTTGTAGATCCAGAACAATTCAGTGACAGAAGGGTAATACAGTATGTCACAAAAGATATGTTCTCCAGAACCCCCAAAGTACATCAGAAGTAGTTCCAGTTTCCTTTCCCCAAGAAAACATTAATCATGGGTCTGAAACTTAGGCATGACTATTTGCCTTGTCACCCATGCTTTCAGTCTGGATTTCTCAATCAATATGGTAGCTCCAACAATACTAAATATCTCTAGTCTAACCCAAAATAGTGATGAATAGTGATGGCCTTTGGAATTGGAGTGCACTGGACAGCCACATAATAGAATATCCGTTAATTAAAACAGAGGGATTCTAGTCAATGCAGCATTTGGAAATTAAAGAAAACCACTGAACAGGTGGTAAGAGGTACTTGATCACTCCCATCTCATGTCTAAATTTAATCATCTCCCCAGCTGGGCCACCCACAGTGGACACAGTATAGAAGGTCTTCTAGTTGCAAAGGACCCAGTGCCCTGTGGTACTGCTTTTCATCAAAGTAGTCACTACCAGACATTTGTTACCCCCAAAACCTTCAGGAGTTACTCCTGAACATCTGTTAGTAAGGAATTCATCTTTCATGTTTAAATAAGCATATAACAGCTAAAAATGCACGTATCTTTGTCACTTTCTCACTTTCATAATATAGCAGAAAATACAATGATATAGCAATCAGAAAGCTTCAGTTTTCTCCATAGCTATGTCATAAACTGGTTGGGTAACCTTTGGGCAAGTTATTTCTCCTCCCTGGGGCTCAGTTTCTTCCTCCAGAAAAAGGAGGTGGGGGGTTAGGTTTAATGTCATCCAAAATCCTTGGGTAGGATTACCCATTATTTCACAAATGCACATCCTTCCCTTACTCCAGAATCTTGCTCTCTATGGTTAAAATGTAAACCTGATATCCAAGCTTCTCTGTGATTCAAGATAACCTTGTCTATCCTGTTCCATCACCCAGTCTTTCTTAAAAACATATTGTCTGTTTTTATTAAGCTGCCTGTGAGGTGGCCAAGCACTCTGCTCCTGCACACGGCAGCCACAGCCCACCCCACCTCAACCAAGCTGGCCAAACACCCAGCCCCCATGCACTGCAGCCATGGCCCACTCCACTACAGCCATTGGGTACACACAGCCTACACAGGGGACACTCCTTGAGCACCTGGCTCTGGTGGCCAGAGGGGAATTGCATTTCAATCCTTGTCAGGTTACCACCCCCAGGGCACTATACAAACAGTAGACTGAAAACCACCTAGTATTCATTTGAAAAAGGCCTGAGGTGCCTGAGTGGCTCAGTTGGTTAAGCAATTAAGTGTCTAACTCTTGTTTTGGGCTGGGGTCATGATTTCAGGGTTATGGGATCAAGGCCCTCATTGGGCTCCACACTCAGCATGGAGTCTGCTTGTCCCTCTCCTCCCCCTCCTCCCCTCCCCCTGCTCGTGCTCTCCCTCTAAAATAAATAAATAAAATCTTTTTTAAAAAAGAAAAAGACCTATTTTATTATTCTGGGGTTTCAACCTGAGGGGCAGGCTTCAGGTTTGCCATACATCAGGAGGATACAGAGATACCCACAGGGAACAAAGGAAAGGAGACATCATATTAGCACCCTCCCTTGGCCTTGTCACAGCTCACTAATACTTCCCAGATAAAAAAAGTTTATATACATATCCAAAACCACAATTTTTGCAACTGTTGCCCAGGGGACACCTCCAGATATCCTGGTCTGGAAGTCAGCAGAGTTTATGATTGCAAACCTACAACACTATATATATTTACATACCTTGAAAGCTGCTGCCTGAGGATCTAACTTATAATTATCCTAAAACTAGGCACTGTCTGAGATCCCTCCCAGTGGAATACTGATAGTCTTGACACACCCTCAAAAACTGGGACCCATAAAAAATAAATTAGGCTACTTAGACAATCATAAAAGTTTGAGAAACAACCACAAGCTAAGGCAAGGTTGAATGAAAAGGTTTATTTCCTACCCAATGCCACTCCTTAAAGATTGGCAGAGATAGCTGTTTCACCTAAGATATAGAAACAAATACAGAGAGTCAAGCAAACAAGGAACAGAGTAATATGTCCCAAATGAAACAAGAAGACAAAACCTCACAAAAGACCTTAATGAAACTAAGGTAAGTAATCTGCCTGATAAAGAGTTCAAAGTAATGATCACAAGAGGCACTAACTAGTAATAAGGAAACACATAAAAGTTAAAACCTCACTTGTAAATACAAATATATAGGAAAGGTAGTGGATTGACTACTTAAAGAACAAACACAAAAGCTAAAAGACAAAAGAAGTAAAATTAACTATAACTATAATAACGAGTTAAAGGATACACAAAATAAAAAGATGTAAAATAGGACATAAAAAACAGAACATATGTTGGGGGTAGTAAAAATGTAGAGTTTTTAGAACACTCTCCAGGTGGGAGGGGCTGGCAAACATAATCTATGGTCCCCACCTACCTTGAAAGCACATATCACACTGGGTGTTATACGAAAACAATGGATCATGGATCACCACATCAAAAACTAATGATGGGTGGCACCTGGGTGGCTCAGTTGGTTAAGCGACTGCCTTCGGCTCAGGTCATGATCCTGGAGTCCCGGGATCGAGTCCCGCATCGGGCTCCCTGCTCAGCAGGGAGTCTGCTTCTCCCTCTGACCCTCCTCCCTCTCATGCTCTCTGTATCTCATTCTCTCTGTCTCAAATAAATAAATAAAATCTTAAAAAAAAAAAAACTAATGATGTATTGTATGGTGACTAACATAACATAATAAAATTAAAAAAAAAAAAAAAAAACCTGTGATAGCCCAGCCTGGGTACCATACTGACCCATCATGAAAAAGAAAAAAAAAAAAGAAAGAAAGAAAAGAAAAGAAAGCACATATCAGTGAATAGTCCAGATTCCCTACAGCCTGCCACCTCAGTGGGGCCTGGGGCCCTAGCCCACACCAGCCCCAGCCAAGCCACCAAGGCAGCCACAGGGCAGCACACACAGAACACCCTGCTTAGAGATCAGTACACCACCACCCTTGATGCCAAAGTGGCACAGAAACAAAGCACTCTGGAACACTCCAGGTCCATACCACTTTGGCTCCAGATGGCTTGCTAGGGCACTCTTGATACAAAATACCAGAAGCTCCTGGCTGATATCTGCTTCAGATCCAGCAGCCCGCCAGAGTGCCCCACCAGGAACCACCAGCCCATGCCTGCATCAGTTTCAGTCACCCCCTGCACAGAATACCCCAGAACACTCCCACCTGCACTGGCCTTAGCTCTAGCTATCCAGCCAGGGCACCCCTTGTGCTGAGCACACCTTCAGACACCCTGGCTTGCACCCAATTCAGCTTCAGCTATCCTGCCAGGTCATACTCATTGTGGAGAGCCCTGGAAAACCCAGCTTCCAACCACTTCAGCTTTAGCTCTCCTGCCAGGACACAGTTTGCACAAAGAAATCTGAGACCACACCAGCATGTGACCACTTTAAATTTAGGTATACTTCATGAAGCGCCCCAGGACCTCCCAGCCTGTACCCTACCTTGGCTTCAACTGCTATATCAGGGAACCCTCTATGCAGAGAATACTGGAACACCCCTGTTTACATCCACTTTAGCTTCACCTATTCTGCAAAGGGGCCTTCTGTACATACAACACTACAACTTGCACTGACTTTAGTTTCAGTGATCTTGCCAGGGCACCTCTGAGCAGAGAGCTCAGGGACCTCTAGCCCACACACTGCTTCAGCTCCAGCCACCTCACCAGGGAACCCCCTATAAAGATTGACCCAAAACCCCTATTTTTACCAATTCTAGCTTTACTTGACTCTCCAGGGTGCTCTCAGCACATAGAACACCAGAACACCCTAGCCTGCATCCGCTTCAGCTTTAGCTATTTTGACAGCGTGCCTGCTATGCAGAAGAGCCACAGAATCCCCTGGCTTGCACTCACTTAAGCTTTAGCTGTCCTGTCAGGGTGCCTTATGCATAAAGAACCCAAAGACTTCCTGGCCTGCACACCACCTCAGCTCCAAAGGCCCTTCCAGGGTACCCCCAATACAGAGCACCCCAGGATCCAACAATCGTCACTCATGTCAGCTTCAGCTGTCCTTCCAGGTTACCCTCAGTGCTTAGAACCCCAGGACCCCCTGACATGCACCCACCTCAGCTTTAGCTGTCCTGCCCAGGGTGGCCACTGTGTGAAAGCCTCTGGACCTCCCAGCCCACATGCCACCTAGCACCAACCACCCTGCCAGGGCACCCTCTGTGTGGAGGGACCCAGGACACCCTGAATAAAACCCACTTAAACTTGAGCTATCCTTCCAAAGGGCATTCTGCATATAGACCCTTGTGATATCCTAGCTTGTACCCACTTTAGCCTTACCTATCCTGCCAGGGCACCTACTGTGTGGGGGAACAGGAACCACACCAATCTGTGTCCACTGAGCTTTAGCTGTCCTACCAGGCTGCCTACTGTGTGAAAAGCTCCAGGACCCCCAACCTATGCCACTCATAGGTCCAGTCAGCCAGAAAATTCATCAGGTGCACAATCCACATAGGGGATGACCATACAAAACACCATTCCCTCAAGTTTAGAAGTAGTTGTTCCACCTAACTTATAGAAATACAGAAAGTCAAGTTAAAAAGGGAGACAGAGGAATATGCTCCAAAAGAAGGAACAAGACAAAACCTCAGAAAAGAAACTAGATGAAATGGGAGATAAGCAATATGCCTGATAAAAAAATCTAAAGTAATAATCATAAAGATGCCATTGAGCTGATGAAAAAGGTATAACTCAGTGAGACCTTCAATAAAGAGACAGAAAATATAAAAAAGAACCAGAGTTAAAGAATATAATAGCTAAAAGAAAAAAAAAAACAACTAGAGGAAATCGACAGTAGACTAGCAGATGCCAAAGAATGTCTCTGGTAACTGGAAGACAGGGTAATGGAAAGCACCAAAGATGAACAGGAAAAAAAAAATTAATGAATATAGGCTAAGAGATCTCTTGGACAAAATCAACTGAACAAATATTAGCATTATAGGAGCCTCAGAAGAAGAAGAGAAAAAGAGGGATAAAACTTTGAAGAAATAATAGCTGAAAATTCCCCTAACCTAGGGAAAGAAAAAGACATCCAGATTCAAGAACCACAGAGTGTGTCAAACAAGATGAACCCAAGGAGGACCACAACATGACACATAATAATTAAAATGTCAAAGATTAAGGATAAAGAGAGAATTTTTAAAACAGCAGGAGAGAGGTAAAAAGTTACCTACAAGGGAAAACTTATAAGGCTATCAGCTGATTTTTCAGTAGAAATTTTGCAGGCCAGAAGAGAGTGGCATGATACATTAAAAATGCTAAACAGAAAAAAACTAAAACCAAGAACACTCTACCCAGCAAAGTTATCATTCAGATTGGAAGGAGAGATAGTGAACAAGATAAGATTAAAGTTTATCACCACTAAACCAGCCTTACAACAAATGTTAAAGGGACTTCTCAAAGTGGAAAAATAAAGTCATAATTAGAAGTACAAAAATTAGGAATAAAAAAGATGTAAAATATGACAGCATATATATAAAAGATGAAGGAGAAAGAAAAAGAAGAAAAGTTTTCTTTTAGATGTGTTTGAACATAAATGACCATCAACTTAATAGAGAATGCTATATACTCAGGATGTTATATATGAAGCTCATACTAACCATGAACCCAAAATTTATACTAGGTATATAAAAAATAAAGAGAAAGAAAGCCAAACATAACATTACAATCACAAAACATCACAAAGAAAGAGAATAAGAGAAGAAAGGAACAGAAAAGAACTACAAAAACAACCAGAAAACAAATAACAAAATGGTAATAAGTATATACCTATCCATAATTACTTGAAATGTAAATTGCCTAAATGCTCCAATCAAAAGACATAGGGAAGCAGAGTGAATAAAAAATATCCACCTATTTGGTGCCAACAAGAGACTCACCTCATACCTAAAGACACATAAAGACTAAAAGTGAAGGGATGGAAACACATTTACTATGCAAATGGACGTGGGAACAAAAGCCAGAGTAGGAATACTACAAAATAGACTTTAAAACAAAGACCGTAACAAGAGATGAAGAAGGGCATTACATAATGATAAAGGGATCAATCCAACAAGTGGCTATAATACATTTAAATATCTATGCACCCAACACTGGAGCACCTAAATACATAAAGGAAATATTAACAGACATAAAGAGAGAGATTGATGGTAATACAATAATAGTAGGGAACTTTAACACCCCACTAAGATCAATGGAAGATCATCCAGGCAGAAAATCAATAAGAATATGGAGTCATTGAATGACACATAAGACCAGATAGACATAACAAATATATATAGAACATACCATACACATTCATTTCAGGTGCACATGAAACATTCTCCAGAAGAGATGACACATTAGGCCACAAAACAAGTCTCAATAAATTTAAGAAGACTGAAATCATCCCATGCATCTTTTCCATACACAATGGTATAGAACTAAAAATAAATCTCAGGGCACCTATGTGGTTCAGTCATTTACGCGTCTGCCTACAGCTCAGGTCATTATCTCCAGGTCCTGGAATTGAGCCCCACATTAGGCTGCCTGCTCAGCAGGGAGTCTGCTTTTCTCTCTCTCTCTCTCTCTCTCTCTCTCTCTCTCTCCCACCCTGTTGCTCATTCTCTCTCTCTCAAATAAATAAATAAAATTTTTAAAAAGTAAAAATAAAAATAAATCACAAGAGGAAAACTGGAAAAAAAACACAAATACATGGAGGCTAAAGGACATGACACTAAACAATGGGTCAGTGAAGCAATCAAAGAAGAAATAAAAAAATACAAAGAGACAATGCAAATGAGAAAACAATGGTTCAAAATCTTTGGGACACAGTGAAAGAGGGAAATACATAGCAATACAGGCCCACCTCAAGAAACAAACAAACAAAAAAGCTCAGATAAATAATCTAACTTTATAACTAAAGAAACTAGAAAAAGAATTATAAACAAAGCCAATGATGAGTGGAAAAAAGGAAACATTCAGATCAAAGCAGAAATAAATGACTCTGACACTAAAGAAACAAAAGGAAAAAAAATCAGTGAAACCAAGAGCTGGTTCTTTGAAAAGATAAACAAAATTGATAAACCCTTAGCCAGACTTATCAAGAAAAAAAGAGAATTAAATAAAACAAAAATAAAAAATGAGAGAAGAGAATAAGTGACACCAAATAAATATGAAGGATTATAAAAGAATTATATGAAAATTATATGTACCAACAAATTGGACAACCTAGAAGAAATGGATAATTGCTAGAAACATACAATCTTCCAAAACTAAATTAGGAAAAAAAAATCTAAACATACCAATTACTAGTAACAAAATTGAATCAGTAATCCTAAAACTACCAAAAAATAAAAGTCCACAACAAGATGGATTCACAGGTGAATTCTACCAAACATTCGAAGAAGAGTTAATACCTATTCTCCTCAAAGTACTCCAAGAATTAGAAGAAGGAAAGCTTTCAAATACATTACAAAAGGCCAGCATTACCCTGATACCAAAACTAGACAAAGATACTACCAAAAAAAAAAAGAAAGAAAGAAAAAGAGAAAACCACAGACCAATATCCCTGATGAACACAGATACAAAAATGCTCAACAAAACATAAGCAACTGGAATTTAACAATATATTAAAAGGATCATTCACCATGATCACATGAAATTTATTCTGGAGATGCAAGGACAAGTAAATATTCACAAATCAATGTTATACACCATATAAAAAATGAAAGATAAAAATCACATGATCAGGGGTGCCTGGGTGGCTAAGTCGTTAAGCGTCTGCCTTCGGCTCAAGTCATGATCCCAGGGTCCTGGGATCGAGCCCCGCATTGACTCCTGCTCCTCAGGAAGCCTGCCTCTCCCTCTCCCACTCTCCCTGCTTGTGTTCACTCTTGCTGTGTCTCTCTCTGTCAAATAAATAAAGTCTTAAAAAATATATCACATGATCATCTCAATAGATGTAGGAAAAACACTTGACAAAAGGCAACATCCATTCATGATAGACACTCTTAACAAAGTGAGTTTAGAGGGAACATACCTCAACATAATAAAGACCATATATCAAAAACCCACAGCTAGCATCATACTTAATGGTAAAAAACTGAGAGCTTTTCCTCTAAGATCAGGAAGAAGACAAGGATGTCTACTCTCACCACTTTTATTCAACATAGTACTGGAAGTCTTAGCCACAGCAATCATACAAGAAAAAGGAATAAGAAGCATCTGTATTGATAAAGAAGTTCACTGTTACTATTTGCAGATGTCATACTATACATAGAAAATCCTAAAGATGCTAGCAAAAAACTACTAGAAGTAATAAATGAATTCAGTAAAGTTGAAAGATACAAAATTAATATCCAGAATTTGGCAGCATTTCTCTACACTAATAACAAAGTAGCAGAAAGAGAAATTAAGAAAAAACTCCGTTTACAATTGTATGACAAAGAAGAAAATACCTAGGAATAAACTTAATCAAAGAGGTGAAAGACCCGTACTCTGAAAACTATTAAACACTGATGGAAGAATTGAAAACAATACAAAAAAAAATGGAAAGATATTCCATGTTCATGGATTGGAAAAATTGATATTGTCAAAATGTCCATGCTACCCAGGGTGCCTGGGTGGCACAGACAGTTATGTGTCTGACTCTTGGTTTTGGCTCAGGTCATGATCTCAGGATCAGCCCACATTGGGCTCCACGCTCAGTGTAGAGTCTGCTTGAGATTCTCTCTCCTTCACCTACCCCTCCCACTTGTTCTCTCTCTTTCTCTCTCAAATAAATAAATCTTTAAAAAAATGTCCATGCTACCCAGAGGAACCTACAGATTCAATGCAATCTCTATCAAAATACCAATAGCGTTTTTCACAAAACTAGAACAAATAATACAGAAACTTGTATGGGACAACAAAAGACCCTAAATAGCCAAAGCAATCTTGAGAAAAAGAAAAAAAGCTGGAGCTATCACAATTCCAACTTTCAAGTTGTATTACAAACTGTAGTAACCAAAACAGTATGGTACTGGCACAAAAATAGACAGATCAATAGAACAGAATAGCGAGCCTAAAAATAAACCCACACTTAGATGGTCAGTTAATCTATGATAAAAAGGCAAGAATCTACAATGGGGAAAAATAGTTTTTTCAATAAATGGTGCTTGGAAAACTGGACAGCTACATGTAAAAGAATGAAAGTGGACCACTTCCAGATAAAGATACCCCCCCACACACACACACATTACAGTCCAGGTTGGAGCTAGAAGGTATTATGCTAAGCAAAATAAGTCAATCAGAGAATGAAATCATATGGCATTTGTCTCTCATAGGTGGAATTTAAGAAACAAATCAAATGAGCAAAGGAAAAAAAAGGGGGGGGGGCTAAACCAAGAAACAGACTCTTAACTATAGAGAACAAACTGATGGTTAGGAGAAGGGAGGTGTCTGAGGGAGTGGGTGAAATAGGTGATGGGGATTAAGGAGTACACTTGTGATGAGCACCAGGTGATATATGGAATTGTTGAATCACTGTATTGTACACCTGAGACTAATATTATACTGTATGTTAAACAACTGGAATTTAAATAAAAACTTTTTAAAAATTAGAGGCCAATATCCTGAATGGATATAAATGCAGATATCCTCAACAAAGTATTAGCAAACCAAATTCAACAATGTTAAAAGGATCAGACACTGTGATCAAGTGGGATTTACTCCAGTGATGCAAGGATGGTTCATTATCCACAAATCAATCAACATGGTATACCACACTAACAAGATGAAAGATAAAAATCATATGATCATCTCAATAGATGCAGAAAAAGCATTAGACAAAGTTTATGATAAAAACCCTAATGATGTACTATATGTTGGCTAATTGAACATAAAAAATAATAAATAATAAAGAAGTAAATAAATAAACAAAACAAAAAAAACCCTCAGCAAAGTGGGGATAGAGGGAACATACCTCAATATAATAAATGTCATATATAACAAACCCACAGTTAACATGATACTCAAAGGTGACTTATGGTGGTGATCACTTTGTAGTGTATACAAATATTATAATGTTATACACCTGAAATTTATATCATGTTATATACCAATTTTCCCTCAATAAAAAAATAAAAAATAAGAGAGTGAAACCTTTAAAAAAAAAAAAAAGCCAGCTGGTCTGCTTCTTTTACATACATCCTATGTTCCTTTCCATGTCCATGCCTTAATTCAGGCCCTTCCCCCAGACTAAAGGTTGGTTATGATTCAAAGCCTGTCCCACCTTTCAAGGCCCAGCTCATTCTCATGTTCTCAAAAAGACCTTCTTTCAGGAAGAGAAGAGAAATAATATAATAGTTAAAAAACCTCTACTGTGGAGTTTATTCAAAATATTACAGCCCCATATTGTGGTGGCTATAATTCATCTCAGAGAGCCAAAAGTTAGCAAAAAGTAAACGAACCGTAATTGTGGACACATTCTACTGTGTCTAGTATATCAATGGTGATAACCTGATCTCACAGTTTTCCACAGACAAAATGGCATACCTTTTAAAACATGAGATAACCTTGAAATCCTCTTGAAATTTATAAATCTCTAAGAATACTAGGTTGCATATATTTAGTATTCTTACTAGATCTCAGAAATCATAAAATATCTGAGTTCAAAGGATTCCTACAGGTCATCAAGGTAACATTCACATGTAATGCAAGATCTCCTTGATAGACAGTCATCTTACCGCTATTTAAACACTTAGAGGGGTGGGAAAATCATTACTTCACAATATAGCCCACATATAACTGTAAATCATTAAATTTATTAACTCATTAAATATATAATTCTTGGGAACAAACTATGTGCTAAGTACAATTTTATTTTTATTTTATTTTATTTTATTATGTTATGTCACCATACATCATTAGTTTTTGATGTAGTGATCCACAATTCATTGTTTTCATATAACACTCAGTGCTCCATGCAGTATGTGCACTCCTTAATACCCATCAGTGGTCTAACCCATAGCACCACCCCATTCCCCTCTGAAACCCTCAGTTTGTTTCTCAGTGTCCATAGTCTATCACAGTTTGTCTCTCCCTCCGATTTCCCACCTTTTAGTTTTCCCTTCCTGCTCCTAATGTCCTCCGTGTTATTCCTTATGTTACACAAAGAAGTGAAACCATATGATAATTGGCTTTCTCTGCTTGACTTATTTCACTTAGCATAATCTCCTCCAGTCCCATCCATCTTGATGTAAAAGTTGGGTATTCATCCTTTCTGATGGCTGAGTAATATTCCATTGTATATATGAACCACACCTTCTTTATCCATTCATCTATTGAAGGGCATGTCGGCTCTTTCCACAGTTTGGCTATTGTGGATATTGCTGTTATGAACACTGGGGTGCATATGGCCCTTCTTTTCATTACATCTGTGTCTTTGGGGTAAATACCCAGGAGTGCAATTGCTCGGTCATAGGGTAGCTCTATTTTTAATTTTCTGAGGCATCTCCACACTGTTTTCCAAAGTGGCTGTACCAACTTGCATTCTCACCAACAGGAGGGTTCCCCTTTCTTCACAACCTCTCCAATATTTGTTGTTTCTTGCCTTGTCCATGTTTGGCATTCTAACTGGTCTAAGGTGGTATCTCAATGTGGTTTTGATTGGAATTTCCCTGATGGCTAATGATGATAAACAATTTTTTCATGTGTCTATTAGCCATTTGTATGTCTTCTTTTGAGAAGTGTTTGTTCATGTCTTCTGCCCATTTTTTGACTTGATTATTTGTCTTTTGGGTGTTGAGTTTGAAAAGTTCTTTATAGATCTTGGATACCAGCCCTTTATCTGTCATTTGCAAATATCTTCTCCCATTCTGTGGGTTGCCTCTTTGTTCTGGTGACTGTATCCTTTCCTGGGCAGAAAGTTTTATCTTGATGAAGTCCCAAAAGTTAATTTTTGCTTTTGTTTCACTAGACCTTGGAGATGTATCTTGAAATGAGTTGCTGTGGCCCATGTCGAAGAGGTTACTGCCTATGTTCTCCTCTAGGATTTTGATGAATTCCTGTCTCACATTGAGGTCTTTCATCCATTTTGAGTTTATCTTTATGTATGGTGTTAGAGAATAGTCAAGTTTCATTCTTCTGTATATAGCTGTCCACTTTTCACAGCACCATTTATTGAAGAGACTGTCTTTTTTCCAATGCATATTTTTTCCTGCTTCATTGAAGATTATTTAACCATAGAGTTGAGGATCCATATCTGGGCTCTCTATTCTGTTCCATTGGTCTATATGTCTGTTTTTGTGCAGTACCATGCTTTCTTGGTGATCAATGCTTTGTAATATAGCTTGAAATCAGGCAAAGTGATGTCTCCAGCTTTGTTTTTCTTTTTCAACATTTCCTTCGCGATCTGGGGTCTTTTCTGATTCCATACAAATTTTAGGATTGTTTGTTCCAGCACTTTGAAAAATGTCATTGGAACTTTGATCGGGATGGCATTGAAGGTATAGATTGCTCTGGGTAGTGTAGACATTTTAACAATGTTTATTCTTCTGATCCATGAGCATGGAATGTTTTTCCATTTTTTTGTGTCTTCCTCAATTTCTTTCATGAGTGTTCTGTAGTTCCTAGAGTATAGATCCTTTATCTCTTTGGTTAGATTTACTGCAAGGTATCTTGTGATTTTTGGTGCTATTGTAAATGCAATTGTTTCTCTAATTTCTCTTTCTACAATTGCATTGTTAGTGTATAAGACAGCAATTGATTTCTGTGCATTGACTTTGTATCCTGCCACATTATGAATTGCTGTATGAGTTCCAGTAATTTGGGGGTGGGGTCTTTGGGATTTTCCACATAAAGTCTCATGTCATCTGCAAAGAGAGACAGTTTGACTTCTTCTTTGCTAATTTGAATAGATTTTATTTCTTTTTGTTGTCTGATTGCTGTTGCTAGGACTTCTAATACTATGTTGAACAATAGTGGCGAGAGTGGGCATCCTTTTCATGTTCCTGACCTTAACGGAAAGACTCTCAGCTTTTCCCCGGTGAGGATGATATTCGCTGTGGGTTTTTCATAGATGGATTTTATGAACTTGAGGAATGTTCCCTCTATCCCTATACTCTGAAGAGTTTTAATCAGGAAAGGATGCTGTATTTTGTTAAAGGCTTTTTCTGCATCAGTTGAGAGGACCATATGGTTCTTCTCTCTCCTCTTATTAATGTGTTCTATCACATTGATTGATCTGAGAATGTTGAACCACCATTGCATCCCAGGAATAAATCCCACTTGGTCGTGGTGGATGATCCTTTTTATTTTATTTCTTTTTTCACATAAATTATTTTTACCTTTTTTTAAAATTTTAAAATTTTATTTTATGTTATAGTAGTCTCCATACAATACATTGTTAGTTATTGATGTAGTGAGCACTGGGTGTTATGGGAAAACAATGGGTGATCTTTTTAATGTATTGTTGGATCCTATTAGCTAGGATTTTGTTGATGATTTTGGAATCCATATTCATCAGGGATATCAGTCTGAAATTCTCCTTTTTGATGGGGTCTTTGCCAGGTTTGGGGATTAAAGTAATGCTGGCCTCATAGAATGAGTCTGGAAGCTTCCCTTCTGTTTTGATTTTTTGAAACAGCTTCAGGAGAATAGGTATTATTTCTTCTTTGAATGGTTGGTAGAATTCCCCAGGAAATCCATCAGGCCCTGGACTCTTGTCTTTGGGGAGCTTTTTGATCACTGCTTCAATCTCCTTACTGGTTATTGGCCTCTTCAGGTTTTCAATTTCTTCCTGTTTCAGTCATGGCAGTTTATAGGTTTCCAGGAAGGCATCCATTTCTTCCAGTTGCTCAATTTATTGGCATACAATTGTTGATAATAATTTCTAATAATTGTTTCTATTTCCTTGGTGTTAGTCATGATCTCTCCCCTTTCATTCATAATTTTATTAATTTGGGTCCTTTCTCTTTTCTTTTGGATAAGTCTGGCCAGTGGTTTATTGATCTTATTAATTCTTTCAAAGAACCAGCTTCTAGTTTCATTGATCTGCTCTACTGTGTTTCTGGTTTCTAATTCATTGATCTCTGCTCTAATCTTATTATTTCTCTTCTAATGCATGGCTTAGGCATCGTTTGTTGCTTTTTCTCTAGTTCTTTAAGATGTAAAGTTAGTTGGTGAATTTGGGATTTCTCTATTTTTTTGAGTGAGACTTGGATGGCTATATATTTCCCCCTTAGGACCGCCTTTGCAGTATCCCATAGGTTTTGGACTGATGTGTTTTCATTCTCATTGGTTTCCATGAATTGTTTAAGTTCTTCTTTGATTTCCTGGTTGAACCAAACATTCTTGAGCAGATTGGACTTTAGCTTACAAGTGTTTGAATTTCTTCCAAATTTTTTCTTGTGATTGAGTTCCAGTTTTAAAGCATTATGGTCTGAGTATATGCAGGGTATAATCTCAATCTTTTGGTATCGGTTGAGACCTGATTTGTGACCCAGTATGTGGTCTCTTCTGGAGAAAGTTCCATGTGCACTAGAGAAGAATGAGTATTCTGTTGTTTTAGGGTGGAATGTTCTGTATATATCTATGAGGTCCATCTGGTCCAATGTATCATTCAAAGCTCTTGTTTCTTTGTTGATTTTCTGCTTAGATGATCTGTCTATTGCTGAGTGGAGTATGGAGGTCTCCTACAATTAACATATTGTTATCAATATGACTCTTTATTTTGGTTAACAGTTGGCTTATGTAGATGGCTGCTCCCATGTTGGGGGCATAGATTTTTACAATTGTTAGATCTTCTTGTTGGATAGACCCTTTAAGAATGATATAGTGTCCTTATGTGTCTCTAACTACAGTCTTTACCTTAAAATCTAATTTGTCTGATATAAGAATTGCTACCCCAGCTTTCTTTTGAGGTCCGTTGGCATGGAAGATGGATTTCCATCCCTTTACTTTCAATCTGGATGTATCTTTAGGTTCAAAATGAGTCTCTTATAGACAGCATATGGATGGGTTCTATCTTTATATCCAATCTGCAACCCTGTGCCATTTTATGGGAGCGTTTAGGCCATTCACATTGGGAGTGATTATTGAAAGATGAATTTATTGTCATCATGTTGCCTGTGAAGACCTTGTTTTTATAGATTGTCCCTGTAAATTTCTGTTCTATATCACTCTGGGGGTCTTTCTCCTTTTATAGAAGCCCCCTTAATATTTCTTGCAGGGCTGGCTTAGTGGTCACATATTCTTTCAGTTTCTGCTGGTCTTGGAAGCTCTGCATCTCTCCGTCCATTCTACATGACAGCCTTGCCGGATAATGTATTCTTGGCTGCATGTTCTTCTCATTTACTACCCTGAATATGTCTTGCCAGCCCTTTCTGGCTTGCCAAGTCTCTGTGGATAGGTCTGACACTATTCCAATGTTCCTCCCTCTGTACGTAAGGTATCTCTTCCCCCTAACTGCCCTTAAGATGATTTTCTTGGTTCTAAGATTTGTGAGTTTTACTGTTACATGCCAGGGCGTTGGCCTGTTCTCCTTGATCTTAGGAGGGGTCCTCTCTGCCTCTAATACATGAATGTTTGTCTCATTCCCCAGATTAGGGAAGTTCTCAGCTACAATTTGCTCAAATATATCTTCTAGTCCTCTCTTTCTCTCTCCACCCCTCAGGGATCCCAATAATTCTGACACTGGAACGTTTCATGGTGTCACTTATTTCTCTGATTCTGTTTTCATGGATTTTGAGTTATTTCTCCCTGGCCTCCTCTTTATCCTTCTATCAATTGGTCTTCTAGATCACTAATTCATTCTTCTACCTCTCTTACCCTAGGTGTTAGATTATCTAGATTAGATTGGATCTCATTGATAGCATTTTTAAGTTCTGCCAGTTCAGCTTTCATTTCTGCCCTTAGAGACTCTATGTTGCCATTAATCGATTTCTCCATTCTTGCTCTTGTCTTCACAATTGCTATCCTGAATTCCATCTCTGACACTTGTTTATATCTGTATCCATTTTTCAAACTGTGGCAGAGGTCACAGTCTCTGAGTCTTTCCTATTTTGTAGGTTCCTCTTCCTAGTCCTTCTGTTGAGGGGTGATTGAGGGAATGTATAGAGTCCAAATTATTGACCACAACCCAAGCAAGATGCACCTGTTTTATAGGGAACTTTGGGTTGTTGGCCTCTTGTTCTCCCAGCCCATGTTCTGGGGGAGGGGCCTGCCATCCTGTTACTCAGGCAACCCTGTTTGGGCAGAGTTGCCCTGCCACTTGTGGTGGGGGATGGGCTCAGTGAAAACCGGTTTTGGGGGGCTTTTGTTCTCTGGCAGCTTTCCCTGGTGGCTTCCCGCATCTCTTCTGAGAGAGCAGAAGAGACCATTTCCAACCCTCTGCCTCAGAGCAGAGAGATTGCAGTCTGTTCTTTAGTGAGCTCTCCAGACCACACTATTTCCATTTCTGCCTGTGCTGCTATATACTACAGTGTCCTGGATTGTGCACCCCTCAGTAGTGCTCCCAGTCCTCACCTCCAAGTCAGGGCACATCTCTGCCCTTTGTGCTTCTGAAACTGTCAGCCACCTCCAGTTCACATGCCCGGCCCTGCTGCTCCTGTTTTCTGTCCAGGGGGCTGCCCTAAAGTCCTTTCCCCACTGCTACCGGTCTGCCAGTCTGTGCCCAGTCCCCAGCACAGGAGGCTATCGCTCACCAGTGGTGTAGGATTCCAACAGCTTGTCTCCCTCCCCCTTCCATTTATCCTCTGATATATTTCTGCAGTATCACGGCTCTCCACTTTGTATCTTAAATCCAACCACCTGTGATATTCTGTTTGTAGAGATCCAGATCTATCTTCTTACATATCAGACTGATTTTGTGGGTGTTCAGAGTGGTATGGTAGATATCCAGCTCAATTCCAGGGACCAGTTGGAATAGGGTCCCCTACTCCTCCGCCATCTTTTTTTTTACATCCCAGGTACTGTTTTAAGTATAATGGAGAGACAGTGGTAAACAAGACTAATACGATCCTTACTCTCATGGAGCTTATATTCTATTGGTAAGGAAATAAATAACTAGCAAGTAAATAAGTACATAAGTAGGATAATTCCAGACTGAAATATGCAATTAAGTAAAAAAGGGGTTATGAGATAAATAATGAAAAGTAGGAGGCATAGGGATTAATAATAAGAGATTGGTTGGTCAGGGAAGACTTCTCTGCAGAGGTGACATTTGAGGTGAGACTTGAATACAAGGAGCTAACTGCACAACTATTTTTGGGGGAAAGTGTTCCATGGAAGAAGAGGAAATAGTAAATAAAAAGGCCCTGGGGTAAGATTATGCCTGATGTGCACAAAGAACAGCAAGGAGACCAGTGTGGCTGCACTGCAGTGAACAAGGAGACATGGTAGGCAATGAGGTAAGAAAAGTAGGCAGAAGCCAATCATGTAGGGCCTTGTAGGTCAGACTTAAGAACTTGGTATTTATTCTAAAGGGAATGGACTGTTCTTCCTTCCAAGATGACATACATCAATGTTATACCTCTTCTATATGAAAGCTCTTTACATATTTGAAGACCTTGCATATATCCTTGCTATGTTCTCCCTTCTGTAGACCAGAAGTCACTAAATTTCTTCAACCATTTCTCCCAGGTTGTTTTTAGATTTCTATTTTCTTTTCCCCTTCTAGTTATACTGTAGTTTGCTAAACTGTACATATTAAGTGAGAAATAAATGTTACCTGAAGGAATGAACAAATGACATACCATGCTCAATGCAAAGCACAGTAGGATGATTTCTTTTTGTACTCGACATTACAGTTCTTTTATAACCCAAGTAGCATTCATTTTGAAAGTAACGTACTTCACTTCTCAGTGTATCGGCAGTTAGTTTCATGTGTATCAAAGATAACATGAAAGCCGATTTTCACTGATATGTAGACAAGCAACCACATTCATGGACCATCATCAATTTTGCTTCAAAAGATTCTATATACTATAAGAACATGGTAGATGGATTACAACAAATGGCTCAATTCTTCACCTATCTGTGGATCCAGAAACTTTGCTATGGGACTTTGCAGTATTTTCCCACTGTAGGTGAGGTGTTATTCCCCATCCCTTCATTTTGGGCTTGGACATGTAACTTCCTTCCCATAATTGAATGATAGCTAATATGACATAAGCAGAGTCTTTACTTGTTTACGCTTGCTCTGTTAGACTCCTCCCATCATTATACAAACACATCACAATACCCTGCTAGAGAGTTGCAAGATAATGTGTAGAAGAGCCAAGTCACCCAAGCTGACGCCATCCTAAACAAGCCAGCCCCTAGGTGACTCACAGATGATTGTAAATTCATGAGTGAGACCAGACAAGACCAGAAGAACTGTTCTACTAACTCACTGACTCAAAATCAGTAATACACGGTTGTTATTTAAAGCCACTAATTTGTAAGGTGGTTTGATATGCAGCAATAATTTACTGATACAAAGAACTTTTAGTCTCTAGTGTTCAGTCATAAATCCTCCTCCTCCAACACATGTATGCATATACATATATGTTCCAGCAGAAGAGTTTAAACCTTGGTGCATTGGTTTTGGAACGTTTGGGACTTTGGGTCTAAAACATCATAAGTATAATGATGTTTTGTGTCTATGTAATACACATCATATTCATTTAGCTACCTAAATATCACCACCTCTTTTAGACTCACTCTACATAGCACAGGGCTTCGCATGGTATGTAAAATGCCAAGTCAATCAAAACCCAAAACAAATGTCATATACACAAAGCCTACACCTGCTTAAAATGTGCTTTTCTCTATTTTCTCTCAGATCTATAAGAAATTATGGACCTACTGCAGAGCAAAACTGATTTCTTGGAAGAGCTGGGTTTCCTATTGTGTCTAAGGTAATAGAAGGGATATTACTGCTCTGCTAAATCTTCTTGCAGTTGACTTGCTGTGAATTGCTACAGTAACAAAAGAAAATCATTATTAGGGTTCAAAAAATAAGTTGTTTTAAATAAAGTTTACATTAATTTGCAGATATGACAAACCAAAAAAACTCATTTACAATTCCCAATAATTGGTCAGGGCTTATTAGATGTTTGTATATTTGGATTTACACAGTTTAATATATTTTTTTCTTATGGTTGGTTATTTTTGTCTCATTGGAAAAGAAATTTAAGACAAATTAAATTCAATCTTGTTGCCAGCAATGTGTCTGGACTGCAATAACTGACTTTTTAAAAACTACATGTTACAAGAAAACAAAATAAAATGGCTCCATCTTGAGGAGTCTTTCTGGCTATAAAAATGTAGAATGTGTCATAGAGAAATAAGAACATGTGTTCTCAAACTTTGTGAAAAGTACATAACATTTTATTCTCTAGAACCTTAGGATTGCACAGAGGGTCATGAGTATGATGCTGAGAGAGGCCCTTGAGAAGGGAGAAGTAGAGAAATCATTGCTTAGTGTAAAGACATGGAGTGTGGAAAGGAATACCTAGGCTCATTCTACTGCTCTCCTACCTCATATTGGTGAATCCTGGGAAAACTTTATACAAGAGGATGCAGTAAAACCGGGACATAATTCTACTTAGAATTCTACCAGGCATGACTAGCCTGGTTCCCCAGGATCAGGTTCTACTACTCTTGCAAGCTCAATTCTGGGACCCAAGTTATTCCTAATCAGGAAGGATTTATAAAGCCTAGTTTAGTATTCAAGCAGCCCATCATTGAACTACCTTTACTACTAGTCATATTCTGATCACATGGCCCCATTTTAGTACCCGAACTTATTAAAATTCTCTGTGCCTAGTTTCCTCATCAAAAAATTGAGTGATGTGAGACTTAAGTAATATAATGCATGTGCCTGACACATAGTAATAATTCAATAAATTCAATTACCATAGCTGATATCAAACAACTAATGTGAAGTCACTGAACATGTAGTTAGGAAGAGAAGTACACATGATCAGCTCTCATGAGATAGTATGAGCCTGCTCCACCACACTAAGGCATGACCAAGTCTCTACCTTATAACTCACTTCAAGTAATCACCTCTATTATTTCCCCTATATCTTAATCCCAATAATCCTAAAATTTGGCCCTTTCTTGCTCTCAAACTACAATCCCATTCCTGCACCCCTGAAGTGATCCCAGCACATTTTATCTATCAGTCCTCTCTGATAAGACAATCTCCCTCTTCATCTGGGTCTTGGCATACCTCCTACTCCCAGAATTTATTTCATCATGTCACAATTCCTGTCAAGCCACTCTGTCCTTGAGGGAACTCTCTGATTATAGTCATCTGCATGAACTGCCACTGTCTTTAGTTATGACTGTGGTTAGGGCTCTATCTGGAGCCAAAGAGAGCTTACTGAAACAGGAGTGCAGTTTATGACTAGGAAACAAAGAGTTCACTCACCCACAGAAACAAAATATATTCCCTTCTTCTGATTAGTACTTTATTTTCACTATCTGTATGCCAAGCAGTACTTCTAGGCACTAGTGGTTGAGTAAGCCACTATAAACATACCAAGAGTTTGAAGATGCTATAGACACAGCCCATTCATAAACAGAAAAGAGGTAACATCCATTTAATGAACAACTCACAACATATAATCACACCCAAACTATTAATTCTGAAGTTGGTCCATTACATAAAGTAAATCAGTGCCAATAATTTATTCATACTCTCATATGGCTATTGGACACATTACTTGGTAGCTGGTAAAACTGCAGGCATACTGATGGAATTATCTGTGCAAGTGAGTAAGCAATCCAGTTGTGTATATAATTATGGACAGCATTAATGCTGATAATGATGAGAAAGGTGATCCCATAATGACTGAGCCAGAAAGAGAAAAAGGGTAATTTGATTTGGAAAACATGATGCTACTGAGAGCATCTGTAGGCAACTGATAGCTCATAGATATTCATATGATAGGGGTCACAGGGCAGAGGAAAGGACTTGCCCAGTAAATTTTATTCAGTAAATAGGAAGGGAAGTATACATCTTACATAGATTATAAAATAACAAATATTTAGGATTGAAATTTATGCAGCAGAGAATCTGAATCTGATTATACAGTCTTGTTTTAACATCTCAAAAGATCTCAGCATCATCATATGCCTATGATTTTCCCCTGAACTATAGCTGTGCAGAAATGCTGAGTGATTAAAAGGCTCCTGGATTTCTATTCCTCATGGGAATATATGCCCATAACCAGCCTGGGACATCTCTTAAGGCCCTACATTAAAAGAGATGAAGTCACTGAAGTCTGCATAAAAAGGCTTCTATAGAAACACAACTAAGTCTCACCCCAAAAATATCCAGCTTCTCTTATTTACACTACAGTGTACAATCTCCCTCTTTATTTATCTGGCTAGCCATCTTAGCCCTGAGGCTGGATTGCTTGCTTGCTTGCTGATTCTTACATCTATATTATTGTTTAAGAAATAATCATTATTGAACATATACTATGTGGTAGACACTAACAGGTTTGGAATTAACTACATACATATACACATACACACCAGGGTCTACGTCCTCAGAGCACACACAAATCCAGTGCAAGAGACAGACTGGTAAACATAAAAAAATGTGAGGAGTTTTATTTTGTGTTATCATGGGGCAAAAGAGTAGCCCAGAAGAAAAACATTAATCTAGACTAGGGGAGTCAGAAAAGATTTTCTGGAGGAAATAACATCTGAGACCAGGACAAGTAGGAAGTAGCTAAACAGCAATAGAGGAGTAGACAAAGCAAAACCCTTGCCTCCCTGGATCCTCCATATAGGGAAAGACAAATAATAAAAATAATACATATATATCAGTGTCTAGTATGAAGAGAAATAGGGCAGAGTGTGGAGACAGCATAATAGGGATGCACTTTAGACAGATGATCAAAGAAGGCCTTGCTGAGATACTTTAGTAAACTTGAATGACATGAGGGAGCAAGACATGTGGATATCTGAGGTAGAAATGATCCAGGCCCTGAGGCAAGTGCATGTTTAAAAAGTTCAAGGACTAACAGAAAAATAATGTAGCTGAAGCTGAATGTACAAAGATAGGAGAGACAGGAAATTAAATCAGAAGGGAAGCCAAAAGCCAGATCACATAGGATTTTGTAGGCTACAGCAAGGTGTTTATTGTTTTGGATTTTGCTTGAACCTCAAGTATACGGAATTGAATTAATCATAATTCTTGGTTCAGGTTATACTATCACTGCTTTATAAATTATTCTTTTCATCTATTTACTTTAGTGTCCTAATAAACATTCATGAACCCACTGTCCAAACCCCAGACTGGAATATTACCTATATTTGTCTATTATACCACCTCCCACGACTCCCTGTAAATAACCACTATCCCATATTTTATGTATATCATTCCCTTCCCTTTTTATTAATTTTATCAAGTATACATGTATTTCTTAAAAATGTTTTGTTTTACTTGTTTATTCATTTTACAAAATGAGTATTATATTCTATGCTGTTTTCTGGTTCTTTTTTTTTTTCACTCAGTATCATATTAGTAAGGTTTATTCACATTGTTGTATGCAGGCATAGTTCATTCATTTTCACCAATATAATATCCCATTATGTAAACATTCCACAAATCATTTATTCATTTTCTTATTCATGGCCATTTGAATGATTCCCCAAATTTTCTTTTATTATGTTAGTCACCATACAGTACATCATTAGTTTCCCCAAATTTTGCTATTACAAACAATGCCACCACAAACAGTCTAATTAGTACATGTCTCCTTGGGTACATGAGCTAAAATTTCTCTTGTAATATACCTAGAATTGATGCTAGGTCATATGTTGTGCAAATGTTCAACTCTACAAAATAATGCCAAATTGTTTTTCAAAGCAGTTGTATCATATTATATTCCCACCAGCAATGTAAAAGAGAGCTCACATACACATCCTCTCCAACACTTGGTATTTTCGGGCTACCTAAATTTATCAATCCAGTGGATATAAAATGGTATCCCATTGTGGTCCCAATCTGTATTTCCCTGAGTATAAGTGAAGTTGTATATCTCCTTATGTTTATTAGACATATATGTTTCCTTTTCTCTGAAATGCCTAGTCCTATATGTTCACTATATTTTTCTATTGGGATATTTGTCTTTGTTCTATTAGTAGCATTTCTTTATATATTCTTATACTAAGACTTTTTTGGTTCTTTGTGTTACAAATACATACTTTTTTCCAGGTGTGTAACTTGTCTTTCAATTTTGTCAGTATTTATTGATGATCAACATATCTTTAATTTATCAATCTTTTATTTTATGGGTTAGGTACTTCATGTTTTATATTCTTACTCCAAGGTCAGGAAATTAATCACCTATATTTTCTTTTAAGTCTTAAATTTTTGAATTTGGCAGTCAAGTTCTTGATCTTCCTAAAGTTGATTTGTTGTGTTTTTTTAATATGGCATAAGGTAGGTATCAAATTTCATTTTTCCTCATATATACAGATTTTTTGGTTTCATTTGTTGAATACTTCCTCTTTTTCCTTGTGATTTGCCATATTACCTCTGTTATATGTCAAAGTTCATTACATAGATCTATTACTGAAATCTCTCTTCTATTCCACTGTCAACATGTCTGCCCTGTCTTGATTCCATACTGCCTTCCTAACTACCATTTTAGATCATTCCTTCTTGTCCAACATCACCCAAATCAACTACTATTAGCAATCTTTTGTTTGGCAAGTCCTAGAACATCCTTCTTTTTATATACTTCTTTATAAAGTGAATAATTTTATACCTCACTGGCAGTACCTGACTGGGTCATGGCAAAACTCCAATTACAGGTTCATATGGCACATGTGTCATGGTAGAAACGTATCTGATTTTCCATGCTTTGTAATTGAAATCTTGGTATGTATGTTCCTCTTTGTCTTTTCCCTTCCTGTCTGTCTTTACCAAGACATCTTGAACAAAGATATAGACAAAGAACAGGTAGAGGGATATATTTTGTGTTCTTGAAGTCAAAGTGTAGAAAGTCAAACCTTATTTGAATATATATTCAGAGAGTTCTCTGCCTAAGGGAATTCTATTGTGAAAGCTTTTATAAGGATCAATCTTTCCTGTACCACTTACCTCACTGACATCATTTGTATATCTGAATTTTCATTTAACATAATTGTTTTTGTAACAAAGTACTCCTGTAGGAAAAACAACAGTTGCTCTCAATTAGAATAAATTATTTAATTTTGTTTGGTTTGCTTTGGCGAGGGTCAGAGAAGGAATATATGGAGCAAGGGAGGTTTAGTCAGGCCCAACCTTAATCTTTCAAAGCTATAGAGAGCTTTGGTGATTACCAAGCCAGACATCATATGTCACTTTGGACTCTTGGAATAGTAGATTAAAAAAAAAAAAAGATGTAATGTAAAGAATCATCATTTCAGAGGGATTCTCCCAAGTAAAGGTAATCTCAAAATGACTTAAACTTAGGAGAAAACATTCACAATCAAGTGATGGAGAAAACAAACCATTCCAACTGCCACCTCTTTTGAATCTGAAACTTGCCTATTCCTGAATTTCCCATGCAGTGACAGTCCTACCTTAGTACCTGTGGCTGGAACTTCTCATACCAATTACTCACCTAAATCCTAGAGTATTACCTGTCATTATACTTGACAGATATCATACTTGCCACATATCTGACAGTTCAATCCTGTGGATACCTGCCACACACTACTGGCATTTCATTCCATTTTCTAGACCATCTTTTCTCCCCCATTTGCAGTTGACTCTTATGTGGCCTACAGTACTACATCAATAAGATCCCCCCTTTTTAAATTTTATCACATTTGCCTCTTTTACTTTTTTTTCAGACAAAATAATCCTGCTCATTCTATATGGGAAGAAAAATGTCTTTGCCTATAAAATGATGAATTATTTATTTTCATTAGGAAGCAAATGTAAATATATTGCCCTTTACTGTATTCAGAACCACCACCTATAGTTATGCAATGAACAACATATCATTCCATAGAGGCCCTGAATCACTTACCAATACACTTGTGTATTAATGTCCAATGGAACCAGCAAACCTCAGAGAGATCATTGTGAAGATAGTTCTAACTGGGTGAGGAATTCCAAGGGACCACAAGCCACAAAAACGCAAGATGACTGTGGCTCCCTGGTGCTTAAGTGAATGACATGTTTAAATATAAAGTATCAAAATGGATAATCACAGTAGGAAATTCATTAAGTCTAATTAACTATATTTTGATAAGATCCTTAGAAGAATTAATTAACTTTAAGAGGACCCCAAAATACAACCAAATTTCAACTCTGCTTATTAACTAATGTGTGTGGGACCCAGCTGGTTCAGGCCATAAGTGGTATGAAATTTTGAAAGTTTATACAATACCATTAAGAGCCCCTCATTTAATACTCCAGAAGGTAGTCAAAAGGAACAAACTTCCAGTTATAATATAAATAAGTACTAGGGTTGTAATGTAAAACATGATGACTACAGTTAACCCTGCTGTATGATATACAGGAAAGTTGTTAAGAGAATAAATTCTATGAGTTCTCATCACAATTTTTTCTTTTTTCTTTTATTTTGATTTTATCTATGTGAAATGATGGATGTTAGCTGGCCCTATTGTGGTAATCACTTCACAATATATGTAAATCAAACCATCATGCTATATACCTTAAAGTTACACAGTGATGGATGTCAATTATTTCTCAATAAAACTGGAAAAAAATCCCCTCAAAAAACATCTTCCTTCCACCCCCCCCCCAACTCACATGCCTTTTATTTTCCCCCAAATCCTGTCTCTCCCTAAGTCTTTTATCATATAGCTTGGTTTAACATCCCTGGATAATGTATTCCCCTCCTCCTCAGGTCTTTCTCATATTACTCTTCTTTCTACTTTCATACTCTATGACTATGCCTCACAAATGTCTAGGAACCAATCTACCAAAGAGAGTATCCAGGAGGGTAGAAGGCTAAGAGAAAGAGGAAAGTATATGAAAACTCCTATGTTCATAACTGTTTTCTTCATCACACATGAAGTACAATTCAATGCATTTTTTTCGAGAATAACTTGAGCACTGTGTCTGCAAATAGCTGCTGGGGTATTTGACTGGACCTAATTAGGTTACTGTTGGTAGCAGCAGTCCAAATAACCATCCCTTGACCAAAGACAGTCTAACATTTTATGTATTTCTGTTTTTATTAACATATAATGTATTATTTACTTCAGGGGTACAGATCTGTGATTCATCAGTCTTAATTCACAGTGCTCAACATAGCACTTACCCTTCCCAATGTCCATCACCCAGCCACCCTACCCTTCCAACCACCCACCCCTCCAGCAACCCTCAGTTTGTTTCCTGAAATTGAGTCTCTTATTGTTTGTCTGCCTCTCTGATTTCATCTTGTTTCATTTTTCCCTCCTTTCCCCTATGATCCTCTGTCTTGTTTCTCAAATTCCTTGTATTAGTGAGATTATATGACACTTGTCTTTCTCTGATTGACTTATTTCGCTTAGCATAATACCCTCTAATTCCATCCACATCATTGCAAATGGCAAGATTTTATTTCTTTGATGGCTGCAAAATATTCCATTGTATATATATACCACATCTTCTTTATCCATTCATCTGTTGATGGACATCAAGGCTCTTTCCATAGTTTAGCTATTGTGGATATTGCTGCTATAAACATTGGGGTGCACATGCCCTTTCAGATCACTACATTTGTATCTTTGGGGTAAAACCCAGTAGTGCAATTACTGGGTTGTAAGGTAGCACTATTTTCCACTTTTTGAGGAACCTCCATAATGACTTCCAGAGTGGCTGCATCAGCTTGCATTCCCACCAACAGTGAAGGATGATTCTCCTTTCTCCACATCCTCCCCAACATCTGTCATTTCCTGACCTGTTAATTTTAGCCATTCTGACTGGTGTGAGGTGGTATCTCACTGAGGTTTTGAATACTATTTCCCTGATGCCGAGCGATGTTGAGCACCTTTTCATGTGTCCATTGGCCATTTGGATGTCTTCTTTGCAGGAATGTCTGTTCATGTCTTCTGCTCATTTCTTGATTGGATTATTTGTTCTCTGGGTGTTGAGTATTTTTTTTTATTGTGTTAATCACCATACATTACATTATTACATTTTGATGTAGTGTTCTGTGATTCATTGTTTGCATATAACACAAAGTGCTCCATGTAGTATGTGCCCTCTTTATACCCATCACCAGGCTAAGCCATCCCCCCAGCCCCCTCCCCTCTAGAACCCTCAGTTTGTTTCTCAGAGTCCATAGTCTCTCATGGTTCGTCTCCCCCTCCAATTACCCCCCTTAATTCTTCCCTTCCTGCTATCTTCTTCTTTTTTCTTTTTAACATATAATGTATTATTTGTCTCAGAGGTACAGGTCTGTGATTCAACAGTCTTAAACAACTCACAGTGCTTACCATAGCACATACCCCACCCCCAATGTCTATCACCCACCCACCCCAACCCTCCCACCCCCCACCACTCCAGCAACCCTCAGTTTGTTTCCTGAGATTAAGAATTCCTCATATCAGTGAGGTCATATGATACATGCCTTTCTCTGATTGATTTATTCACTCAGCATATTAACTTCCAGTTCCTTCCACGTCATTGCAAATGGCAAGATTTCATTCCTTTTTAAGGCTGCATAATATTCCATTGTATATATATATATATATATATATATATATATATATATATATATATATATATATATATATATACCACTTCTTCTTTATCCATTCATCTATCAATGGACATCTTGGCTCTTTCCACAGTTTGGCTATTGTGGACATTGCTGCTATAAACATCAGGCTGCATGTACCCCTTCAGATCACAACATTTGTATCTTTGGGGTAAATACACAGTAGTGCAATTGCTGGGTCATAGGGTACCTCTATTTTCAGCTTGTTGAGGAACCTCCATACTGTTTTTCCAGAGTGACTGCACCAGATTGCATTCCCAACAACAGTGTAGGAGGGTTCGCCTTTCTCTGCATCCCCACCAACATCTGTCAATTCCTGACTTGTTACTTTTAGCCATTCTGACTGGTGTGAGGTGGTATCTCATTCAGGTTTTGATTTGGATTTCCCTGATGCTGAGCGATATTGAGCACTTTTTCATATGTCTGTTGGCCATTTGGATGTCTTCTTTGGAAAAATGCCTGTTCATGTCTTCTGCCCATTTCTTGATTGGATTATTTGTTCTCTGGGTGTTGAGTTTAATAAGTTCTTTATAGATTTTGGATACTAGCCCTTTATCTGATATGTCACTTGCAAATATCTTCTCCCATACTGTCGGTTGTCTCTTGGTTTTGTTGACCGTTTCCTTTGCTTTGCAAAACCTTTTTATCTTGATTACGTCCTAATAGTTCATTTTTGCCTTTGCTTCCCTTGCCTTTGGCGATGTTTCTAGGAAGAAGTTGCTGTGGCTGAGGTTGAAGAGGGTACTGCTGTGTTCTCCTCTAGGATTTTGATGGACTCCTGTCTCACATTTAGGTATTTCAACCATTTGGAGTCTATTTTTGTGCGTGGTGTAAGGAAATGGTCCAGTTTCATTCTTTTGCATGTGGCTGTCCAATTTTCCCAACACCATTTGTTCAAGAGACTATCTTCATGTGAGACATTAAAGAGAATGTCCATTGGACATTCTTTCCTGCTTTGTTGAAGATTATTTGACCATAAATTTGAGGGTTCATTTCAGGGCTCTCTATTCTGTTCCATTGATCTATGGGTCTGTTTTTGTGCCAGTACCATACTGTCTTGATGATTACAGCTTTGTAATAGAGCTTGAAGTCTGGAATCGTGATGCCACCAGCTTTGCTTTTCTTTTTCAACATTCCTCTGGCTATTCGGGGTCTTTTCTGGTTCCATATAAATTTAAGGATTATTTGCTCCATTTCTTTGAAAAAAGTTGATGGTATTTTGATAGGGATTGCTTTGAATGTGTAGATTGCATTGACATCTTCACAATATTTGTTCTTCCAATCCATGGGCATGGAACGTTTTTCATTTCTTTGTGTCTTCCTCAATTTCTTTCATGAGTATTTTATAGTTTTCTGAGTACAGATTCTTTGCCTCTTTGGTTAGATTTATTCCTAGGTATCTTATGGTTTTGGATGCAATTGTAAATGGGATCGACTCCTTAATTTCTCTTTCTTCGGTCTTGTTGTTGGTGTATAGGAATGCCACTGATTTCTGTGCACTGACTTTATATCCTGCCACTTTACTGAATTCCTGCATGAGTTCTAGAAGTTTTAGGGTAGAGTCTTTTGGGTTTTCACATAAAGTATCCTATCATCTGCAAAGAGTGAGAGTTTAACTTCTTTGCCGATTTGGATGCCTTTTATTTCTTTTTATTGTCTGATTGCTGTGGCTAGGACTCCTAATACTATGTTGAATAGCAGTGGTGATAGTGGACATACCTGCCGTGTTTCTGACCTTAGGGGGAAAGCTCTCAGTTCTTCCCCATTGAGAATGATATTCACTGTGAGTTTTTCATAGATGGCTTTTATGATATTGAGGTATGTACCCTCTATGCCTATACTCTGAAGAGTTTTGATCAAGAAAGGATGCTGTACTTTGTCAAATGCTTTTTCTGCATCTATTGAGAGGATTATATGGTTCTTGTTCTTTCTTTTGTTAATGTATTGTATCACGTTGATTGATTTGCGGATGTTGAACCAACCTTGCAGCCCAGGGACAAATCCCACTTGGTCGTGGTGAATAATCCTTTCAATGTACTGTTGGATCCTATTGGCTACTATTTTGGTGAGAATTTTTGCATCCATGTTCATCAAGGATATTAGTCTGTCATTCTTCTTTTTGATGGGGTCTTTTTCTGGTTTTGGGATCAAGGTAATGGTGGCCTCATTAAATGAGTTTGGAAGTTTTCCTTCCATTTCTATTTTTTGGAACAGTTTCAGAAGAATAGATATTAATTCTTCTTTAAATGTTTGGTAGAATTCCCCTGGGAAGCCATCTGGCCCTGGGCTCTTGTTTGTTGGAAGATTTCTGATTACTGCTTCAATTTCCTTAGTGGCTATAGGTCTGTTCAGGTTTTCTATTTCTTCCTGGTTCAGTTTTGGTAGTTGATACATCTCCAGGAATGCATCCATTTCTTCCAGATTATCTAATTTGCTGGCATAGAGTTGCTCATAATATGTTCTTATAAATCTTTGTATTTCTTTGGTGTTGGTTGTGGTCTCTCCTCTTTCATTCATGATTTTATTTATTTGGGTCCTTTCTCTTTTCTTTTTGATAAGTCTGGCCAAGGGTTTATCAATCTTGTTAATTCTTTCAAAGAACCAGCTCCTAGTTTCATTGATCTGTTCTACTGTTCTTTTGGTTTCTATTTCATTGATTTCTGCTCTGATTTTATTATTTCTCTTCTCCTGCTGGGTTTAGGCTTTATTTGCTGTTGTCTCTCCAGTTCCTTTAGGTGTACGGTTAGGTTGTGTATTTGAGACCTTTCTTGTTTCTTGAGAAAGGCTTGTATTGCTATATACTTTCCTCTTAGGACTGCCTTTGCTGCATCCCAAAGATTTTGAAGAGCTGTGTTTTCATTTTCATTTCATTCCATGATTTTTTAAAAATTCTTCTTTAGTTTCCTGGTTGACCCATTCATTCTTTAGTAGGGTGCACTTTAGCCTCCATGTATTTGAGTTCTTTCCAACTTCCCTCGTGACTGAGTTTTAGTTTCAAAGCATTATGGTCTGAAAATATGCAAGGAATGATCCCAAACTTTTGGTACTGGTTCAGACGTGATTTGTGACCCTGGATGTGATCTATTCTGGAGAATGTTCCATGGGCACTAGAGAAGAATGTGTACTCTGTTGCTTTGGGATGGGATGTTCTGAATATATCTGTGAAGTCCATCTGGTCCAGTGTGTCATTTAAAGCTTTTCTTTCCTTGTTGATCTTTTGCTTAGATGATCTGGCCATTTCTCTGACGTGGGTGTTAAAGTCCCCTATTTTGTTGTATTATTTTCAATGTGTTTCTTTGATTTTTTTTTATTAATTGGCTTATATAAGTGGCTGCTCCCATGTTAGGGGCATAGATATTTACAATTGTTAGATCTTGTTGGATAGACTCTGTAGGTATGGTATAGTGTCCTTCCTCATCTCTTATTATAGTCTTTGGTTTTAAATCTAATTTGTCTGATATAAGGATTGCCAAACCAGCTTTCTTTTGGTGTCCATTAGCATCGTAAATTGTTTTCCACCCCCTCACTTTCAATCTGGAGGTGTCTTTGGTTCTAAAGTGAGTCTCTTGCAGACGGCATATCAATGGGTCTTGTTTTTTTTATCCAATGTGATACCCTTTGTCTTTTGATTGGGGCATTTAACCCATTTATATTCAGGGTTACTATTGAAAGATATGAATTTAGTGCCATTGTATTGCCTGTAAGGTGACCGTTACTGTATATTGTCTCTGTTCCTTTCTGGTCTGTGCTACTTTTAGGCTCTCTCTTTGCTTAGAGGACCCCTTTCAAGATTTCCTGTAGGGCTGGTTTTGTGTTTGCAAATTCCTTTAGTTTTTGTTTATCCTGGAAGCTTTTTATCTCTCCTTCTATTTTCAATGACAGCCTAGCTGGATAGAGTATTCTTGGCTGCATATTTTTCTCATTTAGTGCTCTGAATATATCCTGCCAGTCCTTTCTGGCCTGCCAGGTCTCTGTGGATAGGTCTGTTGCCAATCTAATATTTCTACCATTGTAGGTTACAGATCTCTTATCCTGACTTGCTTTCAAGATTTTCTGTTTGTCTCTGAGACTCGTAAGTTTTACTATTAGATGTTGGGGTGTTGACCTATTTTTATTGATTTTGAGGGTGTTTCTCTGTGCCTCCTGGATTTTGAATCCTGTTTCCTTCCCCAAATTAGGGAAGCTGTCTGCTATAATTTGCTCGAATATACCTTCTGCCCCTCTCTCTTTCTTCTTCTTCTGGCATCCCAATTATTCTAATATTGTTTTGTCTTATGGAATCACTTATCTCTCGAATTCTGCCCTTGTGATCCAGTAGTTGTTTATCTCTCTTTTTCTCAGCTTCTTTATTTTCCATCATTTGGTCTTCTATATCACTAATTCTCTCTTCTGCCTCACTTATCCTAGCAGTTAGAGCCTCCAGTTTTGATTGCACCTCATTAATAGCCTTTTTGATTTCAACTTGGTTAGATTTAAGTTCTTTTATTTATCCAGAAAGGGTTTCTCTAATAACTTCCATCCTTTTTTCAAGCCCAGCTGGTATCTTTAAAATCATCATTCTGAACTCTCGTTCTGACATCTTACTAATGTCTGTATTGATTAGGCCCCTGGCAGTCAGTACTGCCTCTTGTTCTTTTTTTTTTTTTTTTGAGGTGAGTTTTTCTGTCTTGTCATTTTGTCCAGAGGAAAATAGAGGAATGACAGAACAAAATGCTAACAGGGTAACAATGACCCCAGAAAAATATACACTAAACAAATCTGAGGAGACCCAAAACCAGGGGGAAAAGAAAGGGAAGGAAAGAAAAAAAAAAGAATATGATCAGGCTGGTGAATAGATCAGAGCCACACACTAGATTTTGGGTGTATTTTGGTTTGTTAGAAGAAAATACCTCCCAAAATTTTAAAGAAAGAAAAATTTATATATGTACAAAAATAAGGGTAAATACAATGAAGGGATGGAATATGACTGTAAAGATGAAAATTTAAAAAGATTTTTAAAAAGGAATTGATAAGAAGTTTGTTGAAAAAAGAAAGAAAAATTAAGGAAAGAAAAAAGGAGAGAATGTAATCAGTCAGGAGACTAGAACAAAGCCATACACTAGAGATTTAGGGTATATTTTGGTCTGTTAGAAGAAACTGTATCCCAAAATTTTAAAGAGAGAAAAACATATATATAAAAAATAAGGTTAAATACAATGAAGGGATAGAATATGACTGTAAGCATGAAAATTAAAAAAGATTTTTAAAAAGGAATTGATATGATAAGATGTTGGTAGAAAATGAAAGAAGAAAAATTCAAAAAAAAAAGAAATAGAAAAAGAAAAATTAAGGAAAACTTAAAAAATTAACTTTGAAAGACTAAAGAATCATGGGGAAAAAGCCATGAATTCTATGTGCTGTATTCCCCTAGCACTGGAGTTCTGCAGTTCTCATTGATCAGTAAATTGGGTCTTGGCTAGATGTCCTTGCTGATCTTCTGGCCGAGGGGCTCATTGCAGTGATTCTCAAATCCTTTGCCAGAGGTGGAATTGTACAGCCCTTGCCAGGGGCCAGGCTAAGTAATTGGCTCGGGCTTGCTCTCAGTAGCTTTTGTTCCCTGAAAGCTTTGGAGGATGAGAGTGAAAATGGCGACCTCTCAATCTCTGGCCCCAGAGGAGCCAAGAACTCAGGGCCCCACTCCTCAGTGAGCCCTCAGAGAAAAGCAGTCAATCACTCCTGTCTCCCTGGTCTCTGGCTGCACTCCGTGCTCACTGGGCCTGTGACCAAGTGTTTCTATCTCTGGCACACAACCCTGTTTGGAATCTCCAAGCCCAGCAGATTCCTGTGGTGCACTCCTATGCCCTTCCTCCCATGGGAGGAAGGGGAGTCTCCTCGGATCTGTCACTTGTTGGGTTCCTGCTTCAAGAGTAGTGGCCCGACTGTGCCACAGATCATGGTTTATGGCAACCCCAAGCTGAGAGCCCACTCCTCGGCTCCGTCTTTGTGGCCAGCTTCCCTGCTCCAACACCTGGGAGCTCTGTTGCACTCAGGCACCCCTGGTCTTTCTGCGACCCCGAGGGTCCTATGCCCTGCTTAGCCACTGGAGCGACGTCCCTCAGTGGAGCAGACTTCTAAAAGTTCTGATTTTGTGCTCTGCTGCTCTATCACTTGCTGGTAGCTGGCTGATGGTGGGTCCCTCCCCCCGTGGTCTAGCTTCTCATATTATTGCCTCATATTCACTTCTTGGCAGGTCCTACCTTCCAGAAAGTAGTCGCTTTTCTGTTCATAGAATTGCTGCTATTCTTTTCTTTGATCTCCTGTTGATTTTGTAGGTGTTCAGAATGGTTTGATAACTATCTAGCTGAATTCCTGGGACCAGATGAAATTTAGGTCTCTTATTCCTCCACCATCTTTCTCCTCCCCCCCCCCATATATCTCATTTTATGTATTTTAAGTCTATTTGTTCCACAATAACTTTTAAAGAAATTCAATGATTTTGCATAAATTTTTAGACTATTAAAAGGCATTTAATTATAAAATAAGAAGGTACTAAATGGCATTAATCACAACAAAAATTTTATTTGAGGGAAAATGTTGATAACTAAACATACTTCTAAACTCACTACCATGAGAAGGTAGGATGGCTCTTGATCTGGACAAATAATTCAAGTCTTGACTTTTTTCATTACAGAATATCAAATTTGCCATCTTTGGTCCTATGGCAGAGACTAATTTTTCCCCCAATATCCATTTCCCCTTCCTCCTTTAATACCTCCATGTTTTTGCTGGGCACATGGTGATCCAGAATTAAGATTACATTCCTCAGACCCCCTTGCTGTCAAATGTGGCCATTCAAATGCATTCTGGTTGAAGCATCTAAGCAAAAGTAATATAAAGCTTTCAGTAAATGCCCTTAAATGAAGGATATTTCCTTCTTTCCCTGTTGCCTACTTCCTGCAACCTAAAATGAGGATGCATTGTCTGGAACTAAAGCAGCCACCAGAAATATGGAATGACCTTGGAAATAAATACTGCACACAACTGAGCAACAAGATGGAAGGATCCTGGGTCTTGAGGTTGTGGAGCATTCTAACAGCTCTGTAACAACTAGCTCCAATTTCTTATATGAGTAAGAAAGAAGCTGTCATGTTCAAACCCTATAGTTTGAATTTTCTGCCACTGGTAGCCAGACCTAATCCTAAGTAAAACAACTCCCATTAACTAAAACTTATACATCTTGCTTCAACCAGCAATACAAAAATCTCTGCAGTTGAGGCACTTGCCAGATATTTCAAGCTTAAATCAATAGCTATCCAGTTCCTGCCAAAAGCCAAGTTAAAGCAACTAATAATCAAGAACTGAATAAAAGATATGCTATTCATTCATTCCTCAAGGTCTTCTACATTATCTACATTCACTTAAGTCACTAGAAAGCACTATAACTTGGCTGCAATTTTAGTTCTCTGATAAAATGTTTTAACTGAAGTATGAGTTAATGATATGGTCTCTCATCTAGAGGAATGGGGATCAAAAGGAACTGTGTATGAAGCCTCATTACAAATCAGGAGAGTTAGCTGAGTTCCCTGTAGATTTTTTTTCTATGTTGGCTGTATCAGGATTACCTATAGAACTGACATATAGGGCAAACACGTTGGTTTTCCAAATCAGGGTGAAAAATATACTATTAATACATACATCAGGAAAATAGCATAAGCCATAATTATCTCGGGCAAACAAAAACGTATGGTCACCCTGAATGGATAGTTAGCTCTCTTGGTCAAACTGACCAAGTGAGTTTATGTATTTTTTTTACTAAAATACCAATGACACTACCTTAAACACTGTTTTAATTCTTACATTGTGACCAAACCATTGGAAACCAAAACCACCAGGAAAAGTGATCTGGTCAGTCAGCAAAGCTCAAGTTAGATAGATTTAACTTCAATTGTTAAATATAAGAGAATTATTCCAAGTTTGAGAAAAGAGGCTTGCCATATGTATGACTGATGCAGTGTGCAGATTTGAACATTTATTATCTCCAACAAGCTATGTAAGTTCTTTTAATAGTACATTCATTTAGTTGTTATTCACGAACTCATTCAGAAGTTATTTACTAAGTGCCAGAGTGCACGGGTGGTCAATTCCATGCAGGATAAAATAAGGAAAACAGCTTTTGGAAGCTATACATGTTTATGAAGTAACAATTTCTTCTTTCTTATTCCCCTTTTCCATTCTGCTCCTCTTCTTTTTTCCTCCTTTTTCCATTCTTCAAACAAGTCCAGTTTGAACTTGTTTTTTTTTTTAATGCTATCTAGCATTAATCTGGTTATGACTACTTACCACCTCTGTCTTCACAGAATAAATATAGGCTTATCAAATATGTTAGATGGGTTATCTGACTTTGGACTTATGCCCCAGTAGGCTGGTGTCTAACACTGTTCTCCTCTTATCTTCCAGCAGAAGCTCATTGATACACTGATGTGCATCTTTCTTCTGATGAATCCATCAACAACAGAAGTAAATTTGTCTATTCTCCTTCCCTATTATCAGCAGCCCTTGTTTTGATCCATACATCTTTAGTAACCATACTATCTAACACACACCCCTCCTAAATATTCTGTGTGCACAATGTTTTTAATTGATTCTATACTTAAAATGATCTTTACATAGAGGCCTATAAAACATACTAAGGTGAACACACAATTCAAAGTACCAGTAGTTTATTTAGCCAATATTGATACTAAGTACTAACTAATTTGATAGTTTATAATTCACTATTTGGAAATAGAGACCCTTATAGAGCTCAGGCTCCAGGCCCTCAAGAAGAGAATTTAATGAGAAGTATTTTCTGATACTTTAACTTTAAAATGTTCTCCCTTCAACCCCAGCCTGTCAAGTTGTTAATGATCATAAACAAATGCTTGAATGCACTCAAAAGATTGTTATTTAAAGCAAAATTACAGTCAATCTTCTGGTAGAGCAAAAAATCTTCTTGAAATGGCAATAATCATCCCCTAGTTCATATGTTTTGAAAAAGTTTTATAGACACTGTTTCTGAAAGTTTCAACCTTCCTTCAATTCTGGCCACCACATATTTACTAAGTACTTAGAAAAATCTTCCCTCCCTTTCTCATGTAAGTGGGCAGAGGAAATTTGCCCGCCTTGGGTCAGGGGCCAGTTCCTCAAACAATCTACTATGACCAAGAAGTGGGATCACATTGTACTAACATGGTGATGCCTGTGGAAACTGTGTAGATGTGGGTGGAGTAAGGAAAAGAATGGAACCTGGAAAAAGGGAGGAAGGGGTCTGGGCATAAAATAATAGGTGTCTACTACAGCATAACATACAAAAGCAGCTGAAAGCACAATGCTTACACCTTTAAGAAACTTAAAATTTCATTTTCACATTCCAAAGATTTTAAAATTTAAAAATCAGAGTAGAAAGAGGCAAGAATCTTGACCTTCAATAAGGAGAATCAAGTTTACACTCTTCTAACTACTGAATAAGATGGCTATTTCCTCAGGGCTTCAGTTGTTCCTCTATCAAAGCAAGAAGGTTAAACTAGATTTTTTTTTAATCTGTCATATTTCCTACCTAAGGAAATTGCACCCTCATCCACCCAATTGCTCAAGCCAGAAATCTAGGAACCACTCTGAATTCTTCCTTTTCCCTCACCCTCTAAATCTAATACCCTTCCCCACCAAAACCTCTGCTCCTAGTCTCCCTTCTCCCAGTATATGGCAATTTTAGTTCCTTCTAGCTGTTCAAACTATATAATCATCTTTGATTCCTTTCTTTGTCTCACAACTCACATGCAATTATTCAGTAAATTCCATCAACTTTACCTTCAAAATGAATACAGAATCCAACTACTTCATAATACCTTCACTACTGCCACCCAAATCCAAACCACCATCATCTCTAGCCTAAATTATTGAAATATCCTCCTAAGTGATCTTTATGCTTCCTCTCTTGCCCCCTTACAGTCTATTGTCAACATAGCAGCCAGAATGATCCTGTTGAAATGTAAGCCATTATATGGCTCTTCTCAAAATCCTCCAAGGGCTTCCCATCTTACTATTTTAAAAACCAAATCTCTTACAGTGGCCCAACATGAGCTTTGCAGAACAGCTCTAATATCATTCCTTAACACTCCCAGCCTCACACATTCTACTCTAGACACACTAGCTTCTCCACTGTTCCTCAAACTACCAAGTACATTCCTGATTCCTGATACTGTATTTACTTAAAGTACTTTCCCCAATAATCATACAGGTTGCTCCCTTATTTTCTTCAAGTATCTGTTCAAATGTGACCTTTTCAGGGAGCTTTTCTCTAGCCACTCTTTATAAAACAGGAACCCCAAACTCATCCCAGTATTCCCTTCATGTCTTGCCCTGCTTTAGTACAGTCCATCACTCTTATCATCATTGGGCATATTATATTTTACTTGTTTATTTATTGTATGTATCTTCTCATTAGACTACAGGCTCCATGAAGGCAGAAATTAAATTTGGTCCCTGCTGTATCCTCAGTACCTACAAAAATGCTTGACACAGAGGAGGTACTCGAATATTTGTTGGATGAATGAACAAATCCAGTTCATCAGCAATTCTTGTCAATTTTCTATCTCTAAAATATATGCCCAATTGGTTTCTTTTTCTCCATCCCACTGTTGCTACCTAAGTTTAAACCCATATCATTCTCATCTGGATCTGTTCAGTAGTCCTCTACCTGGTCTTCCACCTCCATTCTCAGTCCCACCCCCTACATTTTTCACAGAGTGGTCTTCTAACAATATATATCAAATCACATTCTCTCCTACATAAAACTCTCCAGTGGCTTACCAGTGCTTTTAGGATCACATTTAAACTCCTTCAAAGCCCTACATGACCTAGTTTCTGCCAAAATTACCAACCTCATTTTATATCACTATTTTCAATGTTTAAATGTTTCCATTCCTTAGAAATAACCATCTTAGTGCTTTGCACGTGCTGTTTGTTCTGCCAGGATATCTTCTCTCCTGCCTCTCTTGTTTCCGTTTGTCATCTTTTCAAGAAATATCTTCAACTTCTTATATAAGCAAGACTCTTTTCATCATTGTCTCACAAAAAATCTTCCTTTTCTTCTTAGAATGTATTAAATTTTATAATAATATTTGTATTTTTACTTAATGCCTGCCTGCCCAGCTTTTCTAAGTTCTGTGAGGTCCTTGTTTGGAACTCATTTGTTTTGTTCACCACTAAATATCTAATGTTTAGCAAAGTGTTTAGAATATATTGAATAAATAAACATGAAATGATTTTGTCTAAACCAATGAAATTTAAGTCTATGTTATTTGCTAATGTATATAACTAAGTTTCTCATAAGGTTTCCAGTTTTGATGTTCAGCTCCAGATAATATCTTACAAACCTAAAGGAACTATAACTTTCTTATTCAACCCTGCTCTTTGCAGGTAAAGACTCTACTGGGAAATAAAGTGCAGTATTGGGAGTAACAAGCAGTCAAACTCTTAACTCTTCAGTCAGGGCCACTTCTGGGATGGAGGAAAATATGGAAAAAATTTTATGGAGTTCTTGTCTATATAAACAATTTGATTTAAAAATGGATTATAAACTACTGGGACTTTATCAAAACAAAAAGCTTCTGCACAGCAAAGGAAACAATCAACAAAACTAAAAGGCAACCTACAGAATGGGAGAAGATATTTGCAAATGACATATCTGACAAAGGATTAGTATCCAAAATCTGTAAAGAACTTATAAAACTCAGCACCCCAAAAATGAATAATCCAATTTTTAAAATGGGTAGAAGACATGAATAGACATTTTTCTGAAGAAGACATTCAGATGGCCAACAGAGAAATAAAAAGATGCTCAACATCACTCATCACCAGGTAAATGCAAATCAAAACTACAATGAGATATCACCTCACACCTGTCAGCATGGCTAAAATCAACAACACAAGAAACAACAGGTGCTGGCAAGGACGTGGAGAAAGGGGAACCCTCTTACACTGTTGGTGAGAATGCAAACTGGTGTGGCAAGGAAAACAGTATGGAGGTTCCTCAAAAAGTTAAAAATAAAACAGCAATTACACTACTAGGTATTTACCCACAGGATACAAAAATACTGATTTGAAAGGATCCATTCACCCTGATGTTCATAGCAGCATTATCTACAATAGCCAAATCATGGAAAGAGTCCAAATGCCCACTGATTGATGAATGGATAAAGAAGAAGCAGTATATACATATACAATGGAATATTACTCAGCCATAAGAATGAAATCCTGCCATCTGCAAGACATGGATGGAGCTAGAGAATATTACGCTAAGCGAAATAAGTCAAAGAAAGACAAATACCGTATCATTTCACTTATCTGAGGAATTTAAGAAACAAAACAAATGAGCAAAGGGGAAAAAATGAGAGGCAAACCAAGAAACAGACTCTTAACTATAGAAAATAAACTGATGGTTACTGGAGGGGAGGTGGGCAGGGAGGAGAGGGGGGAAGAGTATGAGTTAAATGGTGATGGGGTTAAGGAGGGCATTTGTGATGAGCACCAGGTGTTGTATATAAGCACTAAATTCTACACCTGAAACTAATATTACACTTTATGTTAACTAACTGGAAGTTAAATAAAAACATGAAAAAATGGATTAAAAAATTAATGCATCCATGTGAACTATAGTAACTTATCAGTGAAGATTTAGAATGATGGGTAGAAAATAGGTACCTATATATTTGTCTCTTATCTAATTTATGCACATGAAGATTCTTCTTAATGTTTGAGCTCCATCTCTTCATGGGCTTTAGTGTCAAATATGACATTCTTGGCTAACTTCATATTGGCTACCATGAGAAAAACATAGCAATACCATTATTATCCACAGTGCCATGGCTCTTCAGAATTTCCTTGTAGATATTCTTCCCTTACAGTTCCTTTATACTATCTATTTAATGGTGATTACATCATTATTCATGATGCCGTTTCATCCATGGCCCACTCCCCATTAATGTTGGCTTCCAATTACTCCTTCAGAAATTGTTATTGTGTTTTATTCAGAAAGACCACAAATGGAAAGCTTGCCCAGGGTATGTAGTAAAATGTGAATGATGATTTGTCTCCTGGTTATGTTAAAATTTTACCATTTGAGGTTTTATAGCATAAATACAGAACAACATATCTTCCAACCACATCTTCTTTTGAATACTTTAGGCCACCATTATTGCATTCCTAGAATATGATTGCTTTCAGTTTGACTACACCCCTGATTTTCATATACCTCCACCAGCTGGGAGGATAAGCATAGGACCAATAGGAAGAGTGAGAAGAGTGGTTCTATTCATGCAATCCCTCATCTGAGATAGCTTAAGATCAGCCTCAGAAAACATGACATCACCACATCAATCAGAGCCAAGAGAGGATATCAATAAGAATAAATATTTTGCAGTGCAGAGCAATAGTCTCAAAAGTCCTGAGAAGAAATAGGTGTGACCATCTACAGAGGACTTTGTGACACATGACATAGAGCCTGTGGAAAGAGACTGGGTGATTGTCTTGGGTTCCAGCAGTGGTGGAAGGAGTCAAAAGATGCCTGAAGATACTCTCACTGCCCTCTGGTAATATAGGCAGAAAGCTGATTCATGGTTAAAATGCAGATGGTAGAGAACCGATGCTTAGGTAAACAGTGCTCTAAATTCATCCTGTGTTCAATGTGTGAGAGAGTTGCCCCAAATCAACATTTCAGTACCAATCTGGCAGCCCAATCTTGCACAATCCTGAGAAAGAAATACTTCATCAGCCAGAGGGAGTTGTTGGCTTCCAGGCCACCCTTTTATGATAGGGTTCCATTCACAAGTCTGTGAAAAGATTTCAGGAGAATGAGCCTTGGAGCTTCTTGGGGCATCTGGTTGACCCCATGCCCAGAACAGAGGAGTGGATAGTGCCCTAAAGTAGAGAAATAGGAACTGAGATCCACACAGGTAATAGCTTAATTTTCTCTATTCTTTGCCTCTCCCTATTTCCCAATGGCAATGATATTCTTCAGGGTGGCCAATTTCTTCAGCTAGTCCTTTGACTAGTATCCTAAAGCAAAGCCCAAACACTCGCTGTCCCAGTTAATCAGTAAAAGCAATTTCCTGACTTTATATACATTATATACTATGTCCAAGAGACTCTAACTAGTTTAGGGTTCAATTATATATACATATTACAGATCTTTTATATTGTCTTTTAGAAAATATGCCAAAGGTGCTAATGAAATAACTGGCAATCACCAATATCTTCTTCATTTCTAATTTCCATGTCTTCTTTTCAGCCCTCAATAGTTGGACTAGCAAAGCAGATTCTTTGCTCACAAAGGCCTAAGGACTTGGAGATGGTTTGGTGAAATACATCTACTCCAGTTGAAAAAAAGTACAAAAATAAAGCAAACAAATTGAAAAGCTTGGGCATCCCAATTAGATTGCTTTCTATCAAAGATCATCGCCTTCACGATAAACTTATTTTTATAAAATGTTAAGATTAGCAGAAAATCAAGCTGTCCCTTTGAGTGCATTTTCCCCTCTTGTCTAAAGCCTGTGAATTAAAGCCACTATTTTTGGCAGATTTGAAAATAGGATGTGGGTATTAGAAAATATGCCATGGTTTTTCTTCTTGAACCATTTGAAAGGAAGTGCTGAGGAAGGCATCATTTTTAGTGTGCTCCTTTAGCAACTTGGGAAGAATTCGAATGCTTTACTACTTGTGAATACACAGGCCCCAGGGGCCTATATTCTTAGGGTAAAATGAGGTTTGAGACCTGAGGAGCCTCCACAGAGTCCTCTTTATTGCTTACAAACTTCCTCTGTGATTAAGATCCAACCCAGACTTCAGCAGTTAGGTGGCACCCCACATCTGCATATCTGCTGGCCAATTTCCCCTCTGCTTAGGGGTTCTCAGACAAGTGCTAGAATTGGGTGGTTTTATTTCTTTTGGAAATGAATTTTAAGACTAATATCCAGAATCTATTATAATAAACACCTTAGGTCTGCTACACAATGGTCCTTTGCAAAGTGGTTTCTCTTTTAGGCAAAGGCAGTTGTGGTTTTAGAAAGTTTTTTTTTCCTTCTGTATATATTCTTTAATATACTATGAGGAGAGAAGAAAAATAGAGATCTTGTTTCAATACAGTCAGAATGGCCAAAATTAACAAGACAGGAAACAACAAATGTTGGTGAGGATGGGGAGAAAGGGGAACCCTCTTATGCTGTTAGTGGGAATGCAAGCTGGTGCAGCCACTCTGGAAAACAGTATGGAGGTTCCTCAAGAAGGTAAAAATAGAGCTACCCTACGACCCAGCAATTGAACTACTAGGTATGTACCCCAAAGATACAAATGTAATGAACCAAAGGGGCACATGCACCCCAATGTTTATAGCAGCAATGTCCATAATAGCCGAACTATGGAAAGAGCTGAGATGTCCATCAACAGATAAATGGATAAAGAAGATGTGGTATATATATACAATGGAATATTACTCAGCCATCAGAAAGGTTGAATACTTACCATTTACATCAACGTGGTTGGAACTGGAGGGTATTATGCTGAGTGAAATAAGTCAGTCAGAGAAGGACAATTATCATATGGTTTCACTTATATGAGGAATATAAGAAACAGTGCAGAGGATCATAGGGGAAGGGAGGGGAAACTGAATGGGAAGTAATCAGAGAGTGAGACAAACCATGAGAGACTCTTAACTATAGGAAACAAACTGAGGGTTGCTGGAAGGAAGATGGGTGGGAGGATGGGGTAATGGGCTTTAAGGAGGGCACGTGATGTGATGAGCACCGGGTGTTATATGCAACTGATGAATTACCAAACTCTACATCTGAAACTAATGGTGTACTATATATTGGCTAATTGAATTTAAATTTTAAAAAAATGGGGCACCTGGGTGGCTTAGTTGGTTAAGCATCCGATTCTTGATTTCGGCTCAGGTCATGATCTCAGGGTCCTGGGATTGAGCCCCACATTGGACTCCCTGCTCAGCGGGGAGCCTTCTTCTCCCTCTCCCTCTACCCCTACTCCTGCTTGTGCCATCTCACTCTTTCAAATAAATAAAATCTTAAAAAAAACCGAAAAAACAAATGAAGGAAGGGCAGCAGGGTGGTGGGGGAGGAGGATAGGGTCTACACTCTCTTATACAAGCAACTGGATGCTGTAAAAATCATACACAGTCAGAAAAAGAAAGAAATTTTACATTTCACATGAGTTTCTATGCCTCACACGTGAGTCAAAGATAGCAAGAGGTTAACTTTGATTTCCTTGGGAAGGCAAATATAGCAGCAAATTTCTATAAAGGACTATTCAGAGATGAAAATGTTAACTGCATTTCATTAAAGGAAAGTAGAATTCACTAATCTATGATTGAATTTTAACAAGGATAACCAACAGGTTTCTGATTTGATTGAATTTTAAATTCTCCCTCTAAAAAATTAAATTCTTAATTTTTTTTTCTAGAATATGTCTACACAGATACTGAGTCACTGTTTGCAAGGGTCATCAAATTAAGCCACAGACCTTACTACCTGTGATGCAGTCCCACTACAAAAGCAGTAGAGCATTTGGTTGCATATGTATATAAGACCCAAGTCTTATTCCTTCTTCCAAATTAATGATAATCTCTTCCCCTTTGCCAGTTGTAGAGCAGGATGGGTAGAAAGGTTAAGGCCACATCTCAACCTAAGAAATGTGGCTTTTGTCCTCGCCTCTCCAATAAAGCAGCTCTGGGAAATGTTCTCAGTGTCCTGATTTCCAATTCAGCTGGACCTCTCAAGTGAATTTGAGATTACTTCCCTCTTTCCCCTTGAAACTCCCATTCCTTAGCTCTGATAACACCCACCCTTAGTTTTGTTTACTTCATGCCTTTGACTATTCTTACTAAGTTTTCTTACTTTGTTCTTCTTCCTCTGCCTACCCTTTAAATATGTTGGTGTCCTCAGGATTCTGTTTTCAGTCCTCTTTTCTTATAGTTTTACATGTTCCTTTTAGATAATCTCATCTAATACTATTTCATCTACTATATTTTCATCAACAACCACCTATTTCCATCTGTTTGCTAAATCAACATCTAGATAGAGATAAAGATATATCATTAAAACATACAAACTTGACAAAATTTCCAAAAACAGACTCAGTGCCCCCCCACACACACACACAAATAAAACAAAACAAAACAAAACCCCATACTCTGGTAATCCCCATTTCAGTTAAAGATATCACCATTCCCTCCAACTACTCAGAATCATCTATGATTCTATCTTTGACCATAATTGTTCTTACCCTTATGGATCAAGAACTAAGAAGACAATCCTCTAAATTCTATTGAACTCCATTCCCTCAGACTGTCCTCATCTCCTTGTTAAAGAAAAGATGATTCTGACACTTGTCAATACAGTAAGGAAGACTTTATTCAAAAGTACTGCAATAGCAGTATTGTAATAGAGGGGAAAGATAGGACTCAACTCCAAATACAACAAATACAGCTGGGGGTTTCTAGCTATGAGCAGAGTGAGGGGCTCAATGGATGGAAACTACTAAGACAAGACATCAAGTGTGGGGAAAATTCTTGCTGAAGGCAGGCCAGGGCAGCCAGATATCAAGCGTGAGGGATTCTCTCTACTGACTTAGTAGAATTCCTGCTAAAACCAGATTCAGCAAGGACAGATATGGAAGTCCAAGGATCAAAGCCTAGTCAAGAATAGGACTCAGAGGAGCCTAACTAAAGTTTGGTCAGGAAGAGAGCCTGTCACTCAGCCCCAATTTTTCCCAGACCCTTGTTATCTCTTTCCTTAATTGTTGTACCAGTCTCCTGACTATGCATTCTACCTCTACTCTCTGACCCCTAAAATCTCTACTCCTCTCTCTAGTCAGAGTGTACATATCTGATCAAGTCACTCCCCTTCTCAAGAATACAAGTTCAACAGGTCCCCGCTGCCTACATACACAATTCGATTTCCTTTACATAAGAACAATAGTTACAGGGGCACCTGGGTGGCTCAGATGGTTAAGCATCTGCCTTCGGCTCAGGTCATGATCCCAGGGTCCTGGGATCGAGTCCCACATCGGGCTCCCTGCTCCTTGGGAGCCTGCTTCTCTCTCTCTCTCTCTCTCCCTCTCTGTCTCTCATGAATAAATAAATAAATAAATCTAAAAAAAAAAAAGAACAATAGTTACAACTTATTGAGCACTTACAATGTCTCAGGTCTTGTACCAAGCACTTGACAATCATACTTAACCTAAATTAATCTTGCTATAATCTCATGAAGTTGATACAATTATCATTCCTATTTTACAGGTGAGAATCCAAGATACAGAGAGATTAAATAACTTGCCCAAAGTCACATAGGTAATAAGTGGCAGAGCCCAAATTTGAACCTATTCTATCTGATCCAGAGCCATGGGGTTATATAGCTGCTATCCTTCACCACCTCCCCTAACCTGTCTTTCCAACCTCACTGTCATGATGTTCCCTTATATATTCTCAGCACTTCCAGACACCCAAACTACTCACCCTTTTTTGAGGACACAATATATCCATCTTTCATGTTTCTGTGTCTTTATACCTGATATTCCTTCTGCCTACAATTTTTTTTTAATTTCATGGACTTGAATTTCTACTCATCCTCCCAGATCTAGCTCAAAAGTGATGATTATTGTGTAGACCTGCCTGACCTTCCTGGTTAAGTCATTCCCTTCTTTATTGGACCATACTACCTTGTATACAGGAGAATGGAAGCTCAATGAGGAAGGAGACTGCCTCCTTTATTCACTGTTATTTCTCTAGTATCTAGGACAGTGCCTGACATATGGTAGGCAGTCAATAACTATGTATTGAATGAACTAATTAGAAATACCTTTCTCATAACACTTATAACAGTACATTGAAATTATTTTACCACTGCCCATCTCCATACTGTACTATAAGCTTCTAAAGTGGAACTACATTTTATTATCATACCTATTGTTCCTAATGCAATATCTGACTCATAGTAGGCATGCATTAAAAATTTATTAAAAGAATCAATGTCCAAAATTCATACCATAAAGAATCATTCCTTGAGGATGCCTGGGTGGCTCAGTAGGTTAAGCATCTGCCTTCAGCTCAGGTCATGATCTCAGTGTCCTGGGATCAAGTTCTGCATCAGGCTCTTTGCTCAGCAGGGAGCCTGCTTCTTCCTCTGCCCCTCCCCCTGTTCATGCTTTCTCTCTGACAAATAAATAAATAAAATCTTTAAAAAATAATAATCATTCCTTGGAAAATAGTTTTATGGTTCCAAAAATTTCCTTTTCAAATGCAAATATGCCTGAGGGAAAGGACAAAAGCCATACTTTGGCAATTATCAGGTACTAGAACCTTAACAGAAATTAATTTGCCAGATTGATTTCCAACATGACAGCTGTCAGCAGGTGGGTACTTGGATAGGACAGAATATCATGCAGTACAACGGATCCATAGCCAGGGACACGGTAGAGGCCCCTGAGCTGTCTAAGGGTTGCCTATAGGCACTCAGTGTCCTGAAGAAGAAAGGCCAATGTGCTTGTAAATGTCTCTATGTATAAGGTGCCTAAAAGTGGAAAGTGAAGCAATGGTCAAATTGATTGCTAGTTGGATGAGGAAAAAGTTAGTCTGGGAAATCCACAGGTGGAAAAAATTCTCCTAAGATTTTACCATTCTGAACAGACAACTCTTACATGGAAACACATAGATAGCACTCACTGAATAACAGATATTAAGTAGATATTCTGAATAGAGAGTAAAGTATCTCCATTTTGCTTAGCTGGCTCTGGATAAGGCTTTGTGCCACTTTAGGCACTGCAGATGGTGAGCACTCAGGTCTGTGATTGTTGGCAAGGGCAGACACTGTTTGAAACCAACAGGGCCACTGACACAGTCCCTACACCATAGAAGATGCATATTAAAAAAAGCCTAACCTTGACATTTACATTCCTTAGTGAGCACCTGAAGTTCTTTGGCTGGAGGAAAGAAAATGGATGGAAAAACTCAGATTTCAGCCTGTGTAAGAATTAGATTTATCTGATTATACAGTTTTTCATGCAGAGTTAAAACGACTTAATGGGTCTATTTTCAAAGCTTCTTTTCATTGACTTTAGGGAGAAGTACCTTTCTAAGGTTCTTTGCAAGATTTAGCTTATTTATGCCTCAAGCAGGCTGGAGTATAAAGTTTCTGCGGAAGAGAAAAAAATAACCACACAATTCACAGAGGCCTAAATAGATGGGCCACGGAGTAAAAACTCAAGAACTTTCAAGTTGTTGTACCAAGAAATTTTGGGTGTCATTACTTCTAGGCCACAGGGAACCAGGGCTAATTTCAAGTACTCTGGAAAACAAAATCAGGTCTGCACCTCAGTGAAATCAGCAGCAGTCATATGTCTTACTGGTTTAATTTGAGGTCCAGGAAGCCTTTCCTTACTTTCCTTTCTTTACTCTAGAGCTTCCAATTCTCATCATTACGGTCAGTTTTTTTCCTTTGGGGTAAGTGAAATGGAAAAACCCCTGGGAGCATGAAGACATTAACTTCTTATTAGATTTGACTACCTTAGCACCCATTCACTAAATAGCTATCAGGGGAACACCCTGGGGAGAAGAGAGTAAGGCCTTGGAGGCAAAGAATCAGTGTTGGAATAAAGGAAGGAAAAAGTTTAGAGCAGAGCCTGGCCAGAGTTTGGAGCAGGGATGGTTATTATAAGCAGCCCTGGTTAAACAGGAAGTGGTGCGAGGGCCCTAAACACCGTGGGTGGGCAGCAATGAGGCCACCTAGAGGAAAGACAGGGAAATACCAAGTATTGTGAACAATTCCTCCTCTGTCACTATTTTTCAAGGCTGACTTAGAGGGAAACCTAACAAAATGAGCTCAGATCCTTCTCCTCCCTCCTATACCCCCCAGTTCTGAAAATACTCTTTTATTTATGTTCATACAAAGGCACTGGGAGGCACTGCCAATCCACAGGGATAGGGAATCCAGCCATCCCCAGAAATTGTATTGGGAGGACACTTTGCTCTTCTCCTTGAATAAAAGTCTTTGATGTGGGATGTCACAACTCAAAAAAAGCAGTACTGTCATCATTAGTCAGGAGCCTAGATAAGCATATCGATGCAACTCTAAACTCCAGCACAGCCCTCAGTCTCACCAAGATCTCAAGGGATGTTTAGCTAGCTCTTATCAATTACACCAGTTTCCTTCCTCCTAGGGCAGAAACTGCCTACCCCTCAACTGGGTCCCAGTTTGAAGTCTTGGTGTTTTGTGCCCTTCATTCCCATTACCATCAGTCTTGCTCACAGAATAAAACTGTTGAACCTAGTTTTGCTTACTTTATTTCTAGCTGTCTCCAACCTCGTACATCCCCTTTTGTCACATTCCTTTGCTTTCTATAGTTCCTCTGGTCTATTTCACTGTACCCTCTGGAGCCTTTCTCTACTGTCAGTAGCATTTATTATATATTCTGCCTTTCCCCCCAGAGTACTCCCTATGCCCTGTGATTTACCTACTGCCTGCTAGCTTCCCCCTGAGATCTCTGCTTCTCTTGTGACCATTCCAAGAGGATGTCCCTCTTCCTTGTCCTCTCAGAGCCAAGACCACAGTGCTGCCTTCTCCTCATTTATCTCAGCTGCTTGCCTTCTATTGTTCTATCACCTTCCATCATCTGCCAATTTCTGAAGTTCTTGCTATAGCCCAAGTACACCTTCAACTTCTCATCTTCCACATTAGCATCCCTCACCCCAGGTCCCTCCCCCACCCTGTGTTTCTAATATTTCCTTCCATACAGACTTCTGTCCAGGGTGACATTTTCGATTTCTATATGTGTAATCACACCCTGGCCTAGAAACTCCTTAATTCATTCTACTCTGAAGACATTCACTTCCACTTTTTTCAAACCTCACTCTCTTTTGACCAAAATTTTTAACAGTCTCACCTGGAACTCAGACTAAGAACCCACCTTCTCCCTTCTAGGCACAACCTATTTTGCTCCCTCACTCCCACTAAGTCAGTCCTTAACCTGATCATGACTCCCACTCTCAACTTCTCCCCCATTCTTCCAGTCTGTAAGGGTTTTCCTGCTTTCATTCTCCTCCTTTGCCAGCCTGATCCCCTAACCTTCATGCTCCCAGGTAGCACAAATCAAAGAAACACCATAAGACAAGTCCATGTTAACTCTCCTCAGGGGGGCCCTCAGTGCTTCTGGTCACTTTCTTATTTCTTTGTTACTGCCTATCCCAACCCTCTCAGCCCAAGTCCCACATTTCTCAGGCTCCTGGTTTCAAATCTTTCTCACACTTACAAACAAAATAACAATATTTTTAAAACTTCATTTGGACATTGCATTCTTCTCAAGTAATTCCCCATTTCTCATTCCTGTCTTTGACAAAAATTGATGAGTATATTTTGTTTTGTACATCTCTTCACAACATACTCCCTTGTTAACTCTTACCACTATACTCAAATTGTTCAAAGATAACTAATTATCTTCTAATTGCCAAAAGCATCAGCCTCTTCTCTAGCTTCATCCTACTGAATCTCTCAACAGCATTTCATAGTTTATCACACCCATATCATCTCCTATTCTTAACATAAGTTAGAAAATCTTTTATAAAATTTCTAAGAGTCCTCAGTCTTCTAATATATAATGTGAAAGATATACTATGATTAATTTCCCAGCGTATCTGCCTTAGAAACATTTTTTTCATTGTCTCTTGGAACAATATTCTGAGGGACACCATTTACTAAAATACTTCAATTTCACATTCAGCCATTTCCATTTTCTCTTATCAAATTTTCTCATTCATCCTATTCTCAAAATGTCAAAGGCATTCTGGGTCCCCTCACTCTTAGCTGAATTTTGCCTTCCACTTCACTAAGAAAAATATAAACATTGTATGTGAAATCCCTAACTTTTTAATTTGTTTAATTCTCCTCTCTTCAAGATAAATGTAGTCCTCCACTGCTATAAAGCTAAACCTTGGTTTGTGCTTCTAGATTTCTCATCATCTCATAAGCTTGCTCTTCCCACTATTATTACCTTCTTCATTCTTCCAGGACTTATACCCTCTGACCCAGACATGTCCTCACCCAAGTCCTCCTACCTTAAAATAAACAAACCTACATCCCCTGAAAGCTACCATTTACTTTCCTTTCATTCCCTTCCTGCCAACTTCTTGAAAGAGTAGTCTAAGATTGTTGCCTCTTTTTCATTATATGCTCACATCTTTAACTCCACAGTCAGCTTCCACCCTCATCATAACCAATGTGCTCCTAAAGGTAAACAGCATTTTCATAATTGAGAATCCCAAGGCCTCTTCTCAATATTCACCCTAATGACCACTGTAGAGCATCAGTCATGAGTTCATCATCTACTCCTCCCAAGGTTTATAAAGTTCTGCCTTCTTTTAGTTTTCCCCTTAAATCCCTATGCCCTTCTTTTCAGTCTCCACTGACTCCTCTTACTTTACTCACTTCCTAAATGTAGTGGTTTCTCAAAGTTCTTTCCTTGGCTTCTTTACTTCTCACTCTATCCTCCTCACCTAATTGAGATCATTCCTTCTTATGCTGCTAGTCTTGATCCCTCTTCTGGTCTTCAGACATGACTTTTAAATAGCTACTAGTCATCTCAATTAATTTGACCATAATTTCCTTAGTCATAGATTCTAACAATTTCCAAGTCATTTCTGATTCTTCCCTTACTTGGCCACACTCCACAAATATGCTTCTGCGCACATACAATCCAAAAAGTCACTAAATTCTACTAATTCTCTCTCTAAAATGTCATTTGTATCTGGCCCTGAATTCAAAACCTATTTCCAGTGCTCTAGTTGAAGCTTCCATCATCTCTTGCATTATGTGAAGACATCCCAGTTCAGTTCCTAACAATATGCCATGCACGTCATGTAGCAATTCATTGCACAACATGATGAAACCACTCTGCAAAGAACAGCCTGTCCAGTTAAGATAATAGGCTTTGGAGCCAGACTTGTCTGTATTCATATTATAGTTGAACATGAAGTGATAAGTTACTAGTTTCTTTTTTATTTTTGGCAACTGAAATAATTACCTCTTTGTACTTCAGTTTCCTCATCTATTGGATGAAGATAATGATGGTACTTACCTCATAAGCTTATATGGATTAAATAAGTTAATACATGAAAAATGCTATAAAAAGTATATGGTAAATAGTAAGCAACCCAGAAATGGCTATGGTTGTTATCATAATTACCTCCTTATATATTCACTGCAATACAGGCTGAATCATAAAACATATCTATGGACTTTCTAGTTCCTATTTTCCCTGACACAGGTTGGTATCTGCTTTAACAGAAAAGGCCTTCTCTAGACAAAGCTAATCAAAGATACTGTTTCTATCAACAAATCACTTAAGGTGACAACATCAATACTGATTTGAAAGCAAGATTTGGCCCAGATAATTTCTAATCCACTCAAACTACCTCTAGAGAATTCAGTGTTAAATGTTATTAAGGATCTGCTTATTCTTGGTGTGATATTGTTTTATCACAGACCAGATCAGGAGTTGGACATAAAGGCCCATACATACAGTGTTAAGACTTGGAGGATGGAAATTAAAGACAAGAAGCCCAGTGATGTAGTGCTAAGTTCGTCCAAGACCAGAGGCAGAGCCTGAGGGCTGAAACGAAGTCTAGTACTAGGGAAACAGTGGAGGTTACTAGTTAGAATTGGGCTCAGGATTCACACTGCCTAGTTTCAAATTCTTACCCTTCCATTTGCTGAAGTGTGACACTAAAGAAGTTACTTCACCTGAGACCCAATGTCCATGTCTAAATCATGGGATTATGATACAATAGCACCTATATCATAAGGTAGTTGAGGGGATGAGATGACAAAATCTATGAACAAACCTTGGCACAGTACCTGGCACAACTATTACTTTTAGCATCATAATTATTTTTATTAACAGAGCTTAAGTCCAAAATACCAGCCCATAGTTAGAGACCTCAACCAGAGTCACAGGCAAGAAGTTGTAAGATTCCTATGGCAGAACATCCTAGTAAGACTGTATTGGACTTCCTTTATCCTGCTTTGTTCCCTGCTCCACTCCACTCTGAGTTCTTTCTCCTAGAAGTTAGGATCCTGTCCCCATGAAAGACTATATGGATTTTCTCTCCAGAGTGGAACTACAGAGAGTGCAAGTGCCTTTACAAGGTTTTCCATAACCTTTACATTCCTTTCCTCTTCGTTCTCATTCTTACATTTTATCCTCTAGGTATGCTGAATTGTTCATAATCTTCACATACTCTCTTGTGCCTCTGTGCCTTAGTTCAAGTTGTTCCATCTGCTTAGGAAGCCCTCATTCATGCAGCAAATAATTGAGAATGTCTGCCAGCACTGTTTCAGATTCTGAGGAGACAGCGGTGTACACAACAGATAGAATTCACTTACCTTTGTGGCACTTACATTCTAGTGGGGGGATTGATAATAAATGTGTAAATAAAACAAAAAATACAATGACAGATTGTGACAAGTGCTAGAAAAATGAAGAAAGTAATGAAATAGAAAATAGGGTATTATTTTCAACAGGGTAGACAGGAAAGGCCTCTCTGAAAGGTGTCTTGTGACTTATTATTTGTATTTCTATCCTGCCCAACCTTAAGGTGTCGGCATCAGTCTTCACCTCTCCAGGAAGCCTGCTCTGAATCACCAGGTCAGGATAAATACTTCTCTTCTGGGCTCTCACAGAACCCAGTATATGCTGCACACAGTACCTGACTCATAATAGGCACCCAGTATAGTAAGGGTTCCTAAGCAGGGAACTATGGACATTTAGGGAATCTAAAGGAAGACTAACTTGCATTCAAAAGTTAGTATACATGTGCACTCATGTATTTTTCTAGAGCAAGTGTTCAGAGATTTTATCACATTCTCAAAGAGTAAATGACCTCATCAAAGGGTAAAACCTACTGCTGAATTGATGGTCAGTGAGCCATCAAATTTCACTGCCTCCTTATGAGTACTGCATTAGCTCTCCTTGGATGAGCTCTGTCTCAGAGGTATGTATGGCTTTATGCTGAATTAGTACCCACACTAATTCATTTATTTAATGTATTTAATTCCCCTTTATTAAGTGGCAAAAATATAAAAGGCACTATGTTAAGCACAGTGGGGGCTAAAGGGATGAGGTCCAAACAGAGCAAAGGCCTCATGCCATTTCCTCACATGTATCCATTCTCCTCTGTTTGGTCATAAACTCCTGTAAAAACAGAACCCCTTGCTGTGCTTTCTTCTATATCTCCCTTTAGTTCTTAATGTGAACTCCTTATATAAATGGTACTCAGTAAAAAGCTATTCATTTCTTGGTCATTTTTGTCAGAAGACAGGGTAGTGAGCTAAATTCTATCATATCCAATTAACAATAGGTCTGAGTGTACTTTCAGCAACGTAGTTATATACGATTTATGAAAGATAGCAATAGCTCAGAAAATACAAATCCTCCTGAATCAATGGTGTAGTCTCCTCAATTGGAATAGTGGTACCCATGCTGTGTTCTATGGGAAAATGAGTGGGCCCCCTGGGAGAGAAATAAAATAGTCATAGAAATGTATCTTAGGGCTAATTTTTTCCTATCAGAGGCCACAATACAGCAAAAGGGCACATAATTCAGAAAGCAGCAGGATTATTCAAACTAAGGACAGCTTGATGAGAGAGAACTCAACATCCAGAAATAGGGAAAAGGTGGAAGATGGAGGAGGTAAAAGGAAGAAAGGAAAGGGAACAGCAAACTTGTGTTGCTGGTGTCCACTGAGAATCATTTGGTCTTTTCTAATGGGAAATAGTTTCATTTTAGTCAGTTGAAACTGTCTCTGAAGTGATAATTCTAAATTCTTTTCTGCCTAATTCCTTTCTAACATTCTGGGTCATACCTAGCTGAAAAAGCAAATTACATTCCTTCAGCCATGAGTAGTCTTCCTTAGAATAATAATTGGAACCATGTCTCAAAATATTTTCCATTTTTTCCAGACCCTATTAAAGCATCATTTTTATCCTCTCTGTTTTGTTAAAGGGCCAGTGGGGGAATCCAAGAAAAGGGATATTTAGAGTTGCCTTTTATAGGAATAAAGCTTTGCCAAATTAGATTATTTAGGAGTAGGTTTAATCTGAATCTGTGCAAAGTCTACCTTTTTCGAGAAAGATTAAAGAAAAAGAACTCTATCAAGTATGAAATGTAAACTAACTGCTAATAAACTGCTTTAGTAAAAGACTCCCTTGGACCAGTTTTGATTAAGATATATGATTCATTTGTAATTAGTATATTATTTCTAGGAAGGTGGGTGTAAAAAAAAAAAGGCTATCCAAGAACTGTTTTTTAAAAAGAGTTCAGTTTCTTAGGTAGATTTGGCATTCCTCCTACAATCTTGTTTTACTGTCTATTTGTGCATGCAAAGATAATCAAAGTCCAGTGTTTTCCAATGATCTTAAAATCTAAATTTTCAGGGGGGGGCATATTAAAATGAGCACTATGGTGCACACCTGAAAAGGAACGTGGGACCCTAAATGTTCAAGAAAGCCATAAGCATCTGTGGAAAACCAAACTTCACATGGATGGCAACATCTCATACAGGCTTCTGCAGTGTAAGATCCACATACAAGGGATGGATGTGGCAAATGTTTGACAAAGGTCTCCCTACATATCCACATAGATTTCTGTAAATCATCTCCTAGTCTAGAACAAAACATCCCATCTGTAGATATTTTAATTTTTTAAACATATAAATCATACTTATTTTAAAGTCTGTATCTGATAAATCCATTATCTGGGGCGCCTGCGAATCTGTTTCTATTATCTGTGGTATATGTTCAGTTTTGGTCATGAGGTCTTATCTCTTTCTACACCTTATTATTTTTGACTGAATGTCCAAGACATGATGTGTAAAAAATTATAAAACTAATTTGAGGCTTTAGATGATATTGTCTTCCTTCAGAGACAATTTACATTTGTTTTTGGCAGGCATTAATAGTCCAAGGGCACTAACAACCCCAGATCATTTTAATCCAATCAGATATTAAAATAACTAGATGTGGGCTTCAGTCTTTTTAGGGGCTAACTATCTCCAGTTTTCCCTTACACCTACAATGTTGCCCTTCAGCGTCCCAACCCAAAACTGAGGGCTTTACCAGACACCCTTCTCTTTGAGGAGTCCTGACCTTCAATTCTGTCCCTCAGACCCTGGGAGTTATAAGCTCGGCTCAGTTTCTTAGTCTCTCAGCTGCACTTTTGGAATCATGAAATATGCTAATGAGAAATGAGGCACCAAATGTGGCACATCTCTGAGTTTCTCTCTTCTTTTGGTGTTGGTCAACTAATTCTTCCCGTTTAATTTTAAAATAAATATTATTTATACTTTGAACAACTGTTTTTGCTATTCTCAGTTGGAAGGTTGGTCCAAACCAGTAGAACTGACTTATTCATTAGGCACAGTAGAGATTGTGCCTAAGACCCACAATATTTTTAGTGGCCCATAAAAATGTTTTAATTTCTTTTAAAATCAAAACAAAAAAATAAACTTTTAGGTTGGAGAAGATGTTTTCACATGTAATATTAATATGTTAATCTTTATACCAATTCAGTTATAAAATAGAATTTTTAAATATTTTTTAATGGAGGAAAGAGTTCGTGAAGGCAGAAGTGCCTAAAAGCCATAATGTGGCCCTAAAAGGCAGTAGCCTTCCATTGCTGAAAACAAAATTTCTCTGAGGTATTTTAAAGGCATTAATACTACTGTAATCTCAACTGCATAATATTTTATACTTTGCAAAGCACTTTCCCATCCACCACCTTGTTTGAGACTTACAAGAATCTGGTAAGTTAAGTGAGACAGGTGTTAGTTTACCAGTGAGGGAAATGAGATACAGAGAGTTTAAGTGACTTGCTTAAAGTCACACAACATGTCAGTAATAGACTCAAGATTGAAGCCCATATCTGGAGCTAAACAGTATTCCAGAAATGTGTCAGACAATATAATCACAGAACCTGTGAATATTTTGAGAATAATTATGACATGAAAACCCATTATCAAAAAAGTCATGAAAACACTTCCTTACACCAATAAGCAAACTGTTCTAGGAGTTATAAGATCTGAGTTCTAATCCTGGCTCAGCACTAACTTATTGTTTAACCTTAAGCCAGTCATGTCTTGGTCCTGGCATCTAAAATGAAGCCCTTAGAGAGATCAATCTGAAATTCCCTACCAGCTCTATTTTTTTTATTATTATTCAATGAACCTAAAATGCCAAAACACTCAGTCTACCACATAATAGTCAAAAGCACCCAGTCCTCTTTATGTAACAAACTAAAGCATATGGGGGAAACGGCCCTAACAATGGAACAAGACCATGTCAGATAAACGCCATTTTCCCTATTATCCGCAGGGCCTGAGAGACAAATCAATTAAGTGTGGAGCCAGGTCCTTGTCCACAGTGCCACTGTCTTTATTAATATTGCCTTTTTCAATTCCATTAATATTGCAAATACCAGCAAACAATTTGTGTTTAAACCCTGTACACTTTTTTTTTTAACTACGAGAGTTTAAAAGCAGAGAAAGTTATATTTGTCTGAATCCTATATACTTGGATTCTAGAATAATCCTCGACAGCAAAGTAATTTCCTAGCTAAATCACTGAGTTACTTAGATCACATTTGATCTAAGGAGAACAGAAAGTATACAAGTAGAAAGAAAGTTCAGGGGACTGGGCTTTAAATAGTGCTGTTTCAGGTGAGAGTTACATTCAGTTCCCTTCAGACCTATATAATGCCTATACTCAGAAGGTAGGGAAATATATGTGTTTGGGTGTCAGGCGCCTGGGTGGCTCAGTCGTTAAGCGTCTGCCTTCGGCTCAGGTCATGATCCCAGAGTCCTGGGATCGAGTCCCACATCGGGCTCCCTGCTTGGCAGGAAGCCTGCTTCTCCCTCTCCCACTCCCCCTGCTTGTGTTCCTGCTCTCGCTATCTCTCTCTCTGTCAAATAAATAAATAAAATCTTTAAAAAAAAATGTGTTTGGGTGTCAATTTACACACACACACACACACACAGACATACACACACACAGCTCAGTTTTCAGACCTCAGATTTTGGAACTGTGGATAGTACATTGTGCACCTGTATTAAATAAAGAAATGGGGGCACCTGGGTGGCTCAGCTGATTAAGCATCTGACTTTGGCTCAGGTATGATCTCAGGGTCACGGGATCAAGCTCCACATAGGGCTCTGAGCTCAGCAGGGAGTCTGCTTCTCCCTCTCCCTCTTTCTCTCTCTCTGCCCCTCCCTCTGCTTGTGCTCTCTCTCTCTCAAATAAATAAAATCTTTAAAAGAAGGAAAGAAGGAAAGAAGGAAAGGAAAGAAATGAGTGGAGGACAGTCTTTAACCTCAGCACCTCTTTCAAGGTAGGGAGACATTAACTATCCTCCTCTAACTCTTTGGGCAAGTTTGCCTTCTGTGTCTTGTGTCAAAATTGAACAATTACTCTATGGTAATGGACACACCCTGTACAAAATAATTTCTTTTCAAAGATTTATATATTTATTTTAGAGAGAGAGAGAGCCTGCGCAAGTGGGAGGCAGGGGGAGAGAGAAAGGGAAAGAGAAAGAATCTCAAGCAGCCTCCCAGCTGAGAGTGGAGCTTGACACAGGGCTCAATCTCAGGCCTGAGATCATGACTTGAGACAAAATCAAGAATCAGATGCTTAACTGACTGAGCCACCCAGGTGCCCCTGTGCAAAATAATTTCTAAGGAAGCCAGTTCTTCTCCCCTACCTCATTCACTAAGCTTTTAATAGTACATAGGCAAAGTACATTGGGTACATTTGTAGAGCTGGCAGCTCTGCCATCCATAGGGCCATGGCCTTAAGCAAATGCCTTTACCTCTCTTAGTTCCAATTTCCTCTTCCATAAAACTAGGAAGGGGCAAATTTAGGGGTAAATGCTAATATTTAGTGAGAACCTGGCAGGGTATGAATCTTTTTTTTAATCACATATATAATTTTTTATTATGTTATGCAGGGTATGAATCTTGCCTATATTTTATTCTTGCCTATATTTTACAGATGAGGGAAATGAGGTTCAAAGAGTCAAGGTAAGAGTAGCCCTTTCCCCTCCGTTGAGTGAGAGAGAATTGAGAGAATGGGGTAGGGGGAATATTGGAACAAACCGAAGTGCTAACTACACACACACACACACACAAATACCCTAAAGATATTAATATTGTAACAAATTGCAAACCTGATGCCTCTGCCCACCTCCCTACTAGTGTTTTGTGCCACAGCAGCTGTAGCAGGAACAGAGTGTGAAATTCAGAACTAAAAGAGGAAACCAGGGAGATGGAAGCACCCAAGTGTGAGGGAGAAGCAAGGGCCACTTAATTGCAGAGATCAAGGTGCTGTATTTTACTCCTAGTTGAGAATGTAAATGATGCCATCATCAACTATTCTTTGGCAATATTTCTTAGTATTCAGAGTACAGTTGTGTGGTCTGAAAACAATTTAAATTGAACAAAAACTAGTGCTGCTTTGACTGATTCTGATATTGGATTCTTCCCTTCCCGTCCCCCCAAACAGAGTCTCTTCTATGAATACACAGTGAGTCAATCTGGTATATCTTGATGGTTGAATAAGCTCTTTGATTTTTGAATTATTCTGAGATTAACTGAATTTGAAATGTGGGCTGCTTGCAATGTCTCGCTGGCACAAAAAGATGAGCTTTGTTATTGACAGAAAAGACTTGCACATGACATTTTTTATCATTATTTGCCTGTGCTGAACTCATGTTCACTTCAGCCTGACCTGCCCGCCTGGATTGGTGCTGTGAGGCCGGGTTCAAAAGTGCAATTTACAATATTCTCTCTTAACTCCTGTGAACTGCCATGCAGCACAGGGTGACAGCTGCCTGGAGGACCAGACACGTATTTCTTGTCACAATCAAAGAAAATTGTCCATTATATTAGGGTTTTTGAGAACTTGCCTAATATCCCAAATGAATAAAAGCTGTAATCTAAGAATCATATTATGGGTAAATTGAATCAGAATATCTCTGGAGCTGTTTAAGAGTTTGTATGCAAGCCCTACAATCCTGTCCTTGGTCCCAAAGGAAACCTAGCAATTTCACATCAGCCTTAGGGCCCTAGTCTGTGGACTCCAAGGTAATCAAGCATCCTCTATCTCCTTTATTCCCGTAGTAGCTCCCAAGATTTCTCCTCTCTCCTCTTTGCTCCCTGTATTTATTTTCTTAATCCAAGACTCTGCTATCCATTTAAAATGATTATGTCTCCATACACATTGCCACCTCTACCACCCTACTATCCCCGCTCCCTTGTTACTTGCTCTTAATTTTGATATTCTTTTATTTTCTTTATTCTTTCTGGGCCAGTTTGTCCTATCCTATTCTTTCTTCCTTCAGGTTTTCTTTACCTTATTTCCCTAGATTTATCATCTTCTACCTACCCCATAGCAAAAAGCTAACCTGGCCAGTCCTACAGGAGAGTGGCATTAGCACTACACATAATGAAAACACCCGTGAGTAAGCACAATGACCAGCTGGTCCATTCACCAACTACTAGGAATCCTGCCTTACTACATAGATAGGAATTATTTTAAATAACCATGCAGCAATTTGCAAAGGCTACTGTGTCTGAAGTGTTTATACTTTTTGCATTTCTGTTACACAGGGTAAACCTTATATGCCAAGTATTTATAGAACCATCAGCCTGAGGACACAATAGCACTACAAAATTTAAAAAAAAATACATAATAAGAGGTAAAAGCCAACAGGCTTCACAAAGGCCCCTTGGGAAATAAGCTAGCAATCAGTCAGGCAGTCCTTGAGCATGACGGCAAGCAAGAGGGAGGCCCAATTACAAACACAACAATCCCAATATCTACTGAAACCCTAGCCCTTCCAGATTTCTCTCTCTGTCTCAAATTCAGGGTCAGGAAGAGTAGTGATTCCCCTGGGCAACTGACAAACAGCAACCTTCCTGCACATTCCCACAGGACCTCTGTGCCATCACTGCTGCCCAGTCAACGTGCATAACACTGTGAAATGCTTCCTCCTTATCATTATCCCTGTCAGCCCCCACAGGCTCCAAGCTAAAATCAGTGGGGAGAAGCCCCCCTTCTCTGCCAGTTATACACTGCTTTTAGCTCACACAGCAGTGATAACTTGTACTCTTCTGGTCATACATAAACTCTACAGATCTGACTCTTTTTGCTATTATCCCTACCATTAGTATAACTACAACCAGCCTGAGGAAGGAGCTGTGTCATTTTTTATCCCCTGGTAGCTCTAACGTGATGCCTATCATATAGTAGATGCCCAATAAATATGTATTGGATTGAGTTGTACTGGTCAGTACCATTATCAGTATTAAATTATTCTGTTTCCCTCTTTATGCACTACAGACATCTGCAGTCCTCTCCTTCGACTTGGTCTTTGTTTCATTGGTAAGACAAAAAATGAAACTGTCATTTTAAATCCAGTGGCCTTCCCTTTATTGAAAGCTAATCATCCACAAGGTTTTTCTCTCCCACTGATACCATATGAGGAAACAATTAGCAATATTTTTTCTGTTGTCAGTAAATGACCTCAATATTAATCTTATCAGGCTTGCTTCATTGGGGAGTTTATTCAGAAATCAATTCAGGTTGCATTATAAATCAAAAAGAAGAAAAAGCAATTTCTAGCTTTCTCTTCTAATGTGAACACATCAGCTAGGTAATATCCTGATTAAAGTCTCATGATTGTGTCACAAATGATCTATTCAATTTCTTTTCCTTTTCAGGTGTATACTTAGTTTCCTAATCTGTTGAAATCATTTGCTCCAATAACTATTTCTTTTATTTTTAATTTAATTTTATTTTATTATGTTATGTTAGTCACCATACAGTACATCATTAGTTTTTGATATAGTGTTCCATGATTCATTGTTTTCATATAACCCAGGGCTTCATGCAATACATGCACTCCTTAATACCTATCACTGGGCTAACCAATCCCCCCCACCCCCCTCCCCTCTAAAACCCTCAGTCTGTTTCTCAGACTCCATAGTCTCTCATGGTTCGTCTCCCCCTCCGATTTCCCCCCCTTCATTTTTCCCTTCCTTCTCCTAATGTCCTCCATGCTATTCCTTATGTTCCACAAATAAGTGAAACCATATGATAATTGACTTTCTCTGCTTGACTTATTTCATTTAGCATAATCTCCTCCAATCCCATACATGTTGATGTAAAAGTTGGGTATTCATCCTTTCTGATGGCTGAGTAATATTCCGTTGTATATATGGACCATCTCTTCTTTATCCATTCATCTGTTGAAGGGCATCTCGGCTCTTTCCACAGTTTGGCTATTGCAGACATTGCTGCTATGAACATTGGGGTGCATATGGCCCTTCTTTTCACTACATCTGTGTCTTTGGGGTAAATACCCAGGAGTGCAATTGCTTGGTCATAGGGTAGCTCTATTTTTAAATTTTTGAGGAGCCTCCACACTGTTTTCCAAAGTGGCTATACCAACTTGCATTCCCACCAAGTGTAAGAGGGTTCCCTTTCTCCACAACCTCTCCAACATTTGTTGTTTCTTCCCTTGTCCATTTTTGCCATTCTAACTGGTATAAGGTGGCATCTCAGTGTGGTTTTGATTGGAATTTCCCTGATGGTTAATGATGATGAACATTTTTTCATGTGTCTGTTAGCCATTTGTATGTCTTCTTCGGAGAAGTGTCTTTTCATGTCTTCTGCCCATTTTTTGACTTGATCATCTGTTTTTTGGGTGTTGAATTTGATAAGTTCTTTATAGATCATGGAAATCAGCGCTTTGTCTGTAGTGTCATTTGCAAATAACTTCTCCCATTCTGTGGGTTGCCTCTTTGTTCTGATGATTGTATCCTTTGCTGGGCAGAAGGTTTTATCTTGATGAAGTCCCAAAAGTTAATTTTTGCTTTTGTTTCACTAGACTTTGGAGATGTATCTTGAAATGAGTTGCTGTGGCCTATGTCAAGAGGCTACTGCCTATGTTCTATCTAGGATTTTGATGAATTCCTGTCTCACATTGAGGTCTTTCATCCATTTTGAGTTTATCTTTGTGTATGGTGTTAGAGAATGGTCGAGTTTCATTCTTCTGTATATAGCTGTCCACTTTTCCCAGCACCATTTATTGAAGAGACTGTCTTTTTTCCATTGCATATTTTTTCCTGCTTTGTCAAAGATTATTTGACCATAGAGTTGAGGGTCCATATCTGGGTTCTCTATTCTGTTCCATTGGTCTATATGTCTGTTTTTGTGCCAGTACCATGCTGTCTTGGTGATCACTGCTTTGTAATATAGCTAGAAATCAGGCAACATGATGCCCCCAGCTTTGTTTTTCTTTTTCAACATTTCCTTGACGATTCGAGGTCTTTTCTGATTCCATACAAATTTTAGGATTGTTTGTTCCACCACTTTGAAAAATGTCATTGGAATTTTGATCAGGATGTTGTTGAAGGAATAGATTGCTCTGGGTAGCATAGACATTTTCACAATGTTTATTCTTCTGATCCATGAGCATGGAATGTTTTTCCATCATTTTGTGTCTTCCTCAATTTCTTTCATGAGTGTTCTGTACTTCCTAGAATATAAATCCTTTACCTCTTTGGTTAGATTTATTCCAAGGTATCTTATGGGTTTTGGTGCTATTGTAAATGCAATAGTTTCTCTAATTTCTACAGTTGTATTGTGAGTGTATAAGAAAGCAACTGATATCTGTGCACTGATTTTGTATCCTGCCACATTACTGAATTGTTGTATAGTTCTACTAATTTGGGGGTGGAGCCTTTTGGATTTTCAACATAAAGTATCATGTCATCTATGAAGAGAGAGTGTTTGACTTCTTCTTTGACAATTTGAATACATTTTATTTCTTTTTGTTGTCTGATTGTTGTTGCTAGGACTTCTAGTACTATGTTGAACAATAGTGGTGAGAGTGGGCATCCTTGTCATGTTCCTGATCTTAAGGGAAAGGCTCTCAGCTTTTCCCCGGTGAGGATGATATTCACTGTGGGTTTTTCATAGATGGATTTTATGAACTTGAGGAATGTTCCCTCTATCCCTATACTCTGAAGAGTTTTAATCAGGAAAGGATGCTGTATTTTGTCAAATGCTTTTTCTGCATCAATTGAGAGGACCATATGGTTCTTCTCTCTCCTATTAATGTATTCTATCACACTGGTTGATTTGTGAATATGAACCACCATTGCATCCTGAGGATAAATCCCACTTGGTTGTGGTGGATGATCCTTTTAATGTATTGATGGATCCTATTAGCTAGGATTTTGTTGATGATTTTGGAATCCCTATTCATCAGGGATATCAGTCTGAAATTCTCCTTTTTGATGGGGTCTTTGCCAGGTTTGGGGATTAAGGTAATGCTGGCCTCATAGAATGAGTCTGGAAGCTTCCCTTCTGTTTTGATTTTTTGAAACAGCTTCAGGAGAATAGGTATTATTTCTTCTTTGAATCGTTGGTAGAATTCCCCAGGGAATCCATCAGGCCCTGGACTCTTGTCTTTGGGGAGCTTTTTGATCACTGCTTCAATCTCCTTACTGGTTATTGGCCTATACAGGTTTTCAATTTCCTCCTGTTTCAGTCGTGGCAGTTTATAGGTTTCCAGGAAGGCATCCATTTCTTCCAGGTTGCTTAATTTACTGGAATATACTTGTTGATAATAATTTCTAATAATTGTTTCTATTTCCTTGGTGTTAGTTGTGATCTCTTCCCTTTCATTCATAATTTATTAATTTGGGTCCTTTCTCTTTTCTTTTGGATAAGTCCGGCCAGTGGTTTATCGATCTTATTCTTTCAAAGAACCAGCTTCTAGTTTCATTGATCTGATCTACTGTGTTTCTGGTTTCTAATTCATTGATCTCTGCTCCAACCTTAATTATTTCCCTTCTAATGTGTGGCTTAGGCATCATTTGTTGCCTTTTCTCTAGTTCTTTAAGGTGTAAAGTTAGTTGGTGAATTCAGGATTTTTCTATTTTTTGAGTGAGGCTTGGATGGCTATGTATTTCCCCCTTAGGACTGCCTTTGCAGTATCCCATAGGTTTTGGACTGATGTGTTTTCATTCTCATTGGTTTCCATGAATTGTTTAAGTTCTTCTTTGATTTCCTGGTTGACCCAAACATTCTTGAGCAGATTGGTCTTTAGCTTCCAAGTGTTTGAATTTCCGCCAAATCTTTTCTTGTGATTGAGTTCCAGTTTTAAAGCATTATTGTCTGAGAATATGCAGGGAAAAATCTCAATCTTTTGGTATCAGTTGAGACCTGATTTGTGACCCAGTATGTGGTCTATTCTGGAGAAAGTTCTATGTGCACTAGAGAAGAGTGTGTATTCTGTTGTTTAAGGGTGGAATGTTTTGTATATATCTATGAGGTCCATCTGGTCCAGTGTGTCATTCAAAGCTCTTGTTTCCTTGTTGATTTTCTGCTTAGATGATCTGTCTATTGCTGATAGTGGAGTATTGAGGTCTCCTACAATTAACGTATTGTTATCAATATGACTCTTTATTTTGGTTAACAGTTGGCTTATGTAGATGGTTGCTCCCATGTTGGGGATGTAGATATTTACAATTGTTAGATCTTCTTGTTGGATAGACCCTTTAAGAATGATATAGTGCCCTTCTGTGTCTCTAACTACAGTCTTTACCCTAAAATCTAATTTGTCTGATATAAGAATTGCTACCCCAGCTTTCTTTTGAGGTCTGCTGGCATGGAAGATGGATCTCCATCCCTTCACTTTCAGTTTGGATGTATCTTTAGGTTCAAAATGAGTCTCTTGTAGACAGCACATGTTTGAGTTTTGTCTTTTTATCCAATCTGCAACCCTGTGCCATTTTATGGGAGCATTTAGGCCGTTCATGTTGAGTGATTATTGAAAGATATGAATTTATTGTCATCATGTTACCTGTGAAGACCTTGTTTCTATAGATTGTCACTATAAATTTCTTTTCTATATCACTCTTGGGGTCTTTCACCTTTTATAGAAGCCCCCTTAATATTTCTTGCAGGGCCAGCTTAGTGGTCACATATTCTTTCAGTTTCTGCCAGTCTTGGAAACTCTGAATCTCTCCTTCCATTCTAAATGACAGCCTTGCTGGATAATGTATTCTTGGCTGCATGTTCTTCTCATTTAGTACCCTCAGTATATCTTGCCAGGCCTTTCTGGCTTGCCAGGTCTCTGTGGATAGGTCTGACGTTATTCTGATGTTCCTCCCTCTGTACGTAAGAGATCTCTTCTCCCTAATTGCCCTTAAGATGGTTTCCTTGGTTCTAAGATTTGCGAGTTTTACTATTACATGCCAGGGCGTTGGCCTGTTTTCCTTGCTCTTGGGAGGGTTCCTCTCTGCCTCTAAAACACGAATGTTTGTTTCCTTCCCCCAATTAGGGAAGCTCTCAGCTATGATTTGCTCAAATATATCTTCTAGTCCTCTCTTTCTCTCTCCACGCCTCAGGGATCCCAATAATTCTGGCATTGGAACGTTTCATGGTGTCACTTATTCCTCTGATTCTGTTTTCATGGATTTTGAGTTGTTTCTCCCTGGCCTCCTCTTTATCCTTCTCTTCTATCAATTGGTCTTCTAGATCACTAATTCATTCTTCTACCTCGCTTACCCTAGGTATTAGATTATCTAGATTAGATTGGATCTCACTGATAGCATTTTTAAGTTCTGCCAGTTCAGCTTTCATTTCTGCCCTTAGAGACTCTATGTTGCCATTAATCGATTTCTCCATTCTAGCTATTGTCTTCACAAGTGCTACCTGAATTCCATCTCTGACATATTGGTTATATCTGTACCCATTTGTAAATCTGTGGCAGAAGTCACAGTCTCTGAGTTTTTCCTATTTTGGGGGTTCCTCTTCCTAGTCATTCTGTTGAGGGGTGGTTGAGGGAATGTACAGAGTCCAAATTATTGACCACAACCCAAGCAAGATGCACCTGTTTTGTAGGGACCTTAGGGTTGTTGGCCTCTTGTTCTCCCAGCCCATCTTCAGGGGAGGGGCCTGCTGTGCTGTTACTCAGGCAACCCTGTTTGGGCAGAGTTGCCCTGCCCCTGTGGCAGCAGATGGGCTCAGTGAAAACCAGTTTTTTGGGCTTTTGTTCTCTGGCGGCTTTCCCTGGTGGTTTTCTGTGTCTCTTCTGAGAGTCAGAGCAGAAGAGACCATTTTCAACCCTCTGCCTCAGAGCAGAGAGATCACAGTCTGTTCTTTAGTGAGCTCTCCAGGCCACACTATCTCTGTTTCTGTCTGTGCTGCTATAGACTGCAGTGTCCTGGGTTGTGCACCCCTCAGCAATGCTCCCAGTCCTTGCCTCCAGTTCAGAGCATGTTTCTGCCCTTTGTACTTCTAAAACTGCCAGCTGCCCCCACTTTGCATGCACGGTCCCATCGCTACCATTCTGCGAGTCTGTGCCCTGTCCCCATCACAGGAGGCTTTTGTGCTCCTGTGTTATTTCACCTTCCTGGTGCCAGTGCTTATGGCAGCTCCCTTCCCCTTCCATTTATCTTCCAATATCTGACCGCAGAATCACCCCTCTCTTTTTCATACCTCGAAACTAACCACCTGTGATATTGTTTGTACAGATCCAGATCTATCTTCTTACATTTCAGGCTGATTTCATGGGTGTTCAGAGTGGTCTGGTAGATATCCAGCTCAATTCCGGGGACTGGTTGGAATAGGGTCCCCTACTCCTCCACCATATTTTCCTCTCTCCCTGATAACTATTTCTATATGTCCTGTTTGCTCACCCACTCATGTTCACACATGTTCTTTTTCTCAAGATAGTGGATGTATGGATCAGTATCTACATTTCTGCCTATGTGCTTGCCATCCAATAATTGGATGATTTGAGAACTGAGTTTGGATTTAGAAGATCCAAACTCAGTTCTCAAATTAGGCAGTTCATTAAACATTTTCATTGGAAATTCCATTTATTTCATGTTCCTTTCAGATTCAGCCAATAATTGTGGCTACTCTGATGACCTGCATAACTTATCTTTAACCCTATTATTTTCCTGTACTCATATAAACTCAGAACATAAAGGCCCCAACCGGCCCTTGTCAGTGCACTCAATTTAGCAAATTTTCATCCAGATCACTTCCAGTTATTCATCTGGATATCCATGACCTCTCTGAATCTTTCCACAACAACATGTTCTACTTCAAGATTGAAATAAGCCTAGAGTAAATGAAGACATACACTCTGCATTCTCTATTAAACTCTAATTCTCTAATTAGAATTCTCTAGTTAATTGGTAGTGATCCTGTTTATACAGTTTCCATAATTTCCACTTCTACTGACGTCCTTTTCTCCTCAACCTCTTGGTCTCTGACACATAACACATTTCACTTCCCCAAGTCATATAATAGAAAGGCTATTTTTTATATCTTTGTATATCCTTTACCTTCTCTGATCAATATCACAAAGAATTAGATCAGCCTTTCTGGAGCCTATTCCATTTGTTAAGAACTTCTGTCCATTTTCTAAGCAACAGATTTGTTAAGCAGCAAGTATTCTATGCCATAACTTGGTTAGAGACTTCCCAGTCAGTGTTACATGAGAATCCTGGGTCAAATAACTCAGCTACTGAAAGATTTTAACCCTAAGGGTACATGACTTGGTTTATGTTCTAACAAGATCACATTGACTGCTGTAAGGCAAATAGGCCATACAGAAGAGTGGAAGCAGAAAAACCAATTAATAGGATCTTTCAATAATCCAGGTGAGAATAGATTGTGCTTTGGATGAAAATGATAGCAATAGAGGTAGTGAGAAGTGGTCAGATTCTGGATATCTTTTAAACGTAGTAACAACAAGATTTCTAATGGGAACTGCAATTACTGAAATGGGAAAGAGGGAAAAGTTTGGAGCAGGATCAAGAGTTATATTTGGATATTTTAAATTGAAGATGCTTTTTAGAAATCCAAGTGAAAATTAATACCAGATAGTTAGCTAATTTGATTCTGGCCTTCAGGGAAGACTCTAAGCTAAAGATATAAATTTATGGGTAGAGATGGTAGTTAAAACCATGAAACTAGATGAGATCATCAAGGGAGTAAGAATAGATTGAGAAGAGTTCCAAGGATTGGGGACTAGAACACTCCAGCAATTACAAATCACAGAGATAAAGAAGAACCAACAAAAAAGATTACTAATGAGTGACTAAAGAGAAAATACAATCAACCTATACCTTGGAAGTCAGGTGAATAAATTGTTCCATGGAAGAAGGAATGATTAGCTATGACAAATACTGCTAAAAAGGCAAATAAGATGAAGACTGAGAACCACTGAGTTTGGCAAATTACTGATTATTGGTGACCATGATAAATCATTTCAGTAAAGAGGTGAGTATAAAAGCCTGATTAGAGTGGGCTCCGAAGAGAAACTGTCCAGAATCTATATCTTATCCTACTAGTATCCCAGTTGGGGAGAAAACATCTCTCCCCCATTATGGGTAGGCTCAGCAGAAGAGTAATTGTTAGCTTCACCTCTTACTCCCTACCTCTCACTATGAATACCCAGGGATCCTGGTCCTTCTTCTACTAGCCCTCTGATACACTCAGGGAGCACTCATGTACAAGATAAGCCAATCATATGTTCTATTAGGAATTGCATTTTTAATAAAAGAAACAAGGAAAAAGAAGGTACAGTTATGGCAGAAGTAGTGGCGGTGGCAGCAGTGCCTTAACTAAGTGATTCCTGCTATGACACAGTGTTACTATGTTCACTGGAGCTTCTTCAGATTTTTGCTCTTTGCAAACCTGGTTTCCTAGCCTTCCTTCAATTATATGAGTGTCTGATGTCCTTCACATACATCTCCCTTAGTTTAATGTAGCCTGAGTATGTTTGTGTTCCTTACAGCCCAGAATCCCAACTTACACAGTAGTACAGTGTCATCAGGAAGACAGATCACCAGCTATAGTATTAAGGGTTGGGAGGGTAACTCACATTTTAGATAATTAGGCTGGAGTTTTCTATCCTTAAGAGGCCAAGGGGTCAGGAAGATTTTTTTTCCTTGAAGTTTTTGCTGTAGAATTGGCTCAGAACCAAGGGCATTATCTACCATTCAGTTTGATAAACATGGATCATACCATGTACCTGATAAGTCAAGTAAAAAGAAGAAGAAAAACCAGTGAGGGGTAGACTGTGATGACAACAGTTGGGGAAGTCCATAATGTGTGCCCAAATGTATGGCCAAACAGGATTTCCTCATCTATTTCTTTTCCCCAACATGTTCTTTGACATTTTTTAAAAGATTTATTTATTTTAGAGGAGGGAGGGGCAGAGGGAGAGAGAGAGAGAATCCTCAAGCAAACTCCCCACTGAGTGTAAAGCCCAACGCAAGTCTCGATCCTAGGACCCTGAAATCATGACCTGAGCTGAAACCAAAAGCCAGACGCTTAACTGACAGAGCCACCCAGGCACCCTGTCCTTTGACATTTTAAATACTCTTGATGGAGTTAGATTCAGTCAATTCTTTTTTTTTTTAAAGGAAGAAAAATTCTGTCCACTGAAGATCAACCAGAAATGAAAATAAAGTAGCTCTTAAATGTCAGTGTCAATCAGTGGGGAAGTTAATCAATTTACATGAGACTTTTCAAGGCTATATTAAATGTTCATTGTAAACTTATGCTTAAACTATCTTATTTCCTGGGACTATACATCTCTGTATAGACTACTTCTCAAATCTAGAGTCCATACCCAAAGACTCTAACTTAGTAAGTCTTTGCTGTAAACCCTAAGCTCCCTGAGGGCAGTTCTCAGCACAATGCCTGACCCATGGTTAGTATTCAATAACTGTTTGGTAAATAAATAAATAAATAAATAAATAAATAAATAAATAAAGGAAGGAGGGAAGGAAGGAAGGAAAAGGAAGGGAGAGATAAATTGGTTTTTAAAAACTTTAGACAATTTTGCATTGAATTTTTAGGGTGCCATGATTTCTTAATTCTTTGAGAAAATGTTTCTTTCTTAGTACTTGACAATCACTCAGAGTAAGTCATAGTTTGAATTCTGTTGACATGAATTCTGCTGACATGAACAAGATAACTGATTACTTTATCCCAGCCTAAGGCAAAAGAGAAATAATATCTTTAAAATCCAAAGCAATTCTTCTTCTGTCCCAAGTGTGAACCAGCACATATAGAGGACAGTATTGCTTTAGGATAATTATAATAAGCATCACTTTTTGAATGCTTACTGTGTGCTAGGAACTGTTCTAAGTGCTGTACATAGTATCTGATGATCTAGTTCAAATGTCAAGAGGAAAAAGCCAGATAGGGAAAAATATGAGGGATAAGAATAATTATTATAGGGTGCCTAGGTGAATCAGTAGGTTAAGCGTCTGCCTTTGGCTCAGGTCATGTTCCCAGGGTTCTGGGATCGAGTCCCACATCAGGCTCCCTGCTCATCGGGAGTCTGCTTCTCTTTCTCCCTCTGCCTCTCCCCACTGCTTGTGCATTTACGCACTCTCTCTCTCAAATAAATAAAAAATTAAAAAAGAATTATTATTATAATAGCAGTAATGATAATAATAACAATAATAATGTTGGGTATTTACTATGTGCAAAGAACCACTGTGTTTTTGCATAAATTATCTATCTCATATAATCCTCATAACAACCCTATGAGGTAGGAACTATTGTTATTCCAACTTTATGGATGAGGAGAGCAACACTTTGAGAGGTTAAGTAACCTAACACAAGAGCATACACCTAGTGAGTGGTGGAATCAGGACTCAAGCTAGGTCTGTATCACTGCAAAGCCTAAACTCTTACTCCGTCTGCTACATTGCCTCCCTTTTAGATAGCTGTTTGTCCTCAATTTGATTTTGTCAATTCAAATAAGACAATTATGTGGCAAATAACTTTACAAACAGAACAATGATATAAAATTATGTGTTTATTGTCATCATTCATTTGTATATTGAGCATTTAGTGCATTCCTTTTTAGATGCCAGAGATGACACTGGATGTTGAGGATAGAGCTGTAAGCAGGACATGGCCCCTAAACTTAAGGAGATCACAGTCTAGTGGAAGGAGCAGAGATATAACCAAAGCATTACAATTAAATAGAGGAGGCAAAATAGGATATGTGTGCACAATTACGGTACAAATGGGATCACAAAAAAAGAGGTATTAACCTACTCTGGGAATGGGGAGGGCAGACAGGGACTATTTCCTAAAGAAGATAGATCCAAGCTGAATCTTAAATATATGTCAAGTTATACAGGCCAAGAAAGTATAGGGAGATAAAGGCATTCTAGAGAAAGTAGAATATACAAAGTATAAAAGCAAAAAGTGACAAGGTATAGGGAAAAAATGAAGAATATTTCCCAGGTAAGACTGAAAAAGTAGGCAGGATAAGATCTGGGAGGGCCTTAAATGCCATATTAGATAGGTTGGGCTTTATTCAGTAGGAAATGGGGAGGTTTTGCATAGTTTTAACCATAAAAGTAACAAGATCAGGTTTCATTATAGAAGGATCTCGCAGGAAGCAGTATGAGATAAAATAGAGAGCATAGTAGGGATAGAGTAGAAAGAACAAATGCAAAGAGTATTTAAGAGAGAAAGTCAACTGGACATAGTGATTTATTAGATGCATGGTGAAATAGAGAAAAAATATGACTTTTCAACTGGGTAAAGAAATAGAGACATCAAAAGGAGGAATGGGGGGGCGCCTGGGTGGCTCAGTTGGTTAAGCGACTGCCTTCGGCTCAGGTCATGATCCTGGAATCCCTGGATCGAGTTCCACATCGGGCTCCCTGCTCGGCGGGGAGCCTGCTTCTCCCTCTGACCCTCCCCCATCTCGTGCTCTCTCTCTGTGTGTCTCATTCTCTCTCTCAAATAAATAAATAAAAATTTAAAAAAAAAAAGGAGGAATGGGTTTAGCAAGGAAATTATGAGTTCCATTTAGAACATGAAGAGTTTGAATTGCCTGTGAGACACCCAGCTGGAGATGCTGGCAGACCACCGAATATGTAATCCTGACATTTTAGGGAGATGCTGGGACTAAAAATATAGATCTGGGAATCATTAGGACATAGGTGATAAGTGGATGGCATTGCCCAGTGAGAGTGTTGACCTTGGCAAGAGTAGTTTTCATGGATAATGACAGCAGAAGCCAGGTTATAGTGGACTGAAGAGGGACTAGATGTGTAAAAGTGGAGACAAGGAATGTAATTTATTTAAGGAATTAGGATGAAAACAAAAAATAAGAAGGAATGGGACTATGGGAAAGAAGGAAGAGATTTTGTATGTTTGTAAAATGAGAGAAACTGAAACATGTTAATTGTTGCTTGTAAAATTGTTGCAAGGTCCCTATTGAGATAACAGTCTGATTGAAAATAGGCAAGTTAAATCCCTAGTAGTGGATCATAGGAAAGAAGCCTAGCTCCCCAATTTCTGAGAAATTTAGTAATGATGATTCTGAAAATAAAGCTGACAAAGAAGGATTATTTAAGAATAAGACAAATAAATTGGTGATCCACATGTTGGTATTTTTGGATTGTAATAAATGTTTAACAAAATGGGGTTCAATAATTCACCATCACATTAAGCCATAAAATATTTTAAAGCTGTCTGTAATTGCCCATAAATTGAATTATGCAGCATGTGATTGACTTCCTGCCAAGAACACTTGCTTGTTCCAACTTAGTCTGCTTTATCTAGATACAGTAATTATTTCATTTTGGCAAAGATGCATGTTTGAAATTAACACTGACCCCTACATTTTCCCCCCTCTGAGCTCTCCTCATCTCCCATTGTCTGCCTAATAAGTCTGTTTATGACCAAGTCTCAACATTAAAGGAATTCCAGAAAACATTTGCCTCCACATAGTGACTCCTAGAGGGGAGCCACAGTACTGGTCACACTGGGTCTGGTACCCAATAAGCAAAGGGCCATGCAGCCAAGTATCTGATTCATCTGCAAGCAGTTTCTGAGCAGATGATGGCTGCTGCCCTTCCTTGCCCCATCCAAGATTCTGGGCCTAATCACGTTGGGTCATGTGAATAGAGCAGGCAGTGCTGGGAGGAGCTTGGCAAGCCAAAGCAACTTGATTTCATCCTGATAATTTGTTGTCACTACTTAGGAGTCCCTTCTGCCTCCGTATCCTGAACTCATGGAGGCACATTCCAGATAAGCGTACAGCTTGCCTGGGATGCCTGGGTAGCTCAGTCAGTTGAGTGTCTGAGTCTTGGTTTCAGCTCAAGTCGTGATCTCATGGGTCGTGGGATCAAGCCCTGCATGGGGCTCCATGCTCAGAGGGGAGTCTGCTTAAGATTCTCTCCCTCTGCCCCTCCCCTGACTCTCTCTCACTAATAAATAAATAAATGTTTTTAAAAAAAATACAGCTTGCCTGCTTAAGAGACTATTTCTTAGTGTACACAAAGCTGCAAAACCCTTAAGATACCAAATGGCACCAGGGCGCCTGGGTGGCTCAGTTGGTTAAGCGACTGCCTTCAGCTCAGGTCATGATCCTGGAGTTCCTGGATCGAGTCCTGCATCAGGCTCCTTGCTCAGCAGGGAGTCTGCTTCTCCCTCTGACCCTCCCCCGTCTCATGTGCTCTCTCTCTTTCTCACTCTCTCTCTCAGATAAGTAAAATCTTAAAAAAAAAAAAAAAGATAGCAAATGGCACCTCTTGGTGCCAAACCCCCTCTCCCCAGCTGCATATTCTATTTTGTCACCTGAGCCCAGAACAGTGTTACTGGTACTTAGTCTCACAAAGACCCTTCTAAAAACAACACCTTCAGCTTCTGTCTGTAGTCTTCAGGTCCCCAGGGGCAAAGAAACTAGTCCGTAGTGTCAGTAAAGGTAATAGATACCATAATAGCATTAGTTACCCTGTTTTGAGGCACCAATATGTTGGACACTGTTTTAAATGCTTTATATATATTGGTACTTTTAATCCTTTCTACAACTCAATGAAGCTAGTACTTATTATTATCATCCCCATTTTACATGTAAGGCAACAGAGGCACAGAAATGTTAAGTAATTTGCCCAAGGTTACTCAGCAAGTAAATGGTGGAGCCAGTGCTCAAATCCAGGCAGCTTGACTCCAGAGCCCATGCTCTTTGCTACAGTGTGCTATTGCCTTTCTAGGCACAATGTCCTCACCATTAACCATTCTCTTTCTCTGACTCTAGTCACCTAAGCAAAGAAACTTATTTTTCTTGGGTCTCCTTCCTGCTATACACTTTAATTAATGCATTGTGAAACCATGTGGACCACTGATTCAACATACAGTCAGATCATTTATCCAAGATCAGGCTGAGCTAGGATACCTACTATGCCTAATTGAGATCATGTAAATAAAGCACCCCAAAGCAATGTTTGGTATACAGCAGGCATTCAATAATATGTGTTTGCTAGATTGTTAAAAACAAACAAAAAGAACCTTCTAGTGCCCAAGCAAACCAAAAGAGGAAGTTAGCTGATCAACCTGGAATAAAGGCTTCAAGGAGGTGGGAGAAAGGGGACAACTAATTCACTTTAGGCACCCTCTCTTACTCCTCTTTCACCTACTCCCTACCCCATCTACACATAGATAATGTTATGGAGAAGAGCCATCTGAGTCTCTCCCAGGTGTGAGGTTCTTTTAAGAAGTGTTAACAGAACAACAGCAAATGTGGACATAGAAAGAAGGTGGGGAGTGGAAAGGAAATGACACAATCAGTAACAAAAACTGTTCTGTCATACAAAGCAAGCCTCCACCACTACCCTCTTAGAGAGTTAAAATAATTAAACCTCAGCTTTATTAATCATTTACATCTTACTACAAATGATCCTTTCCTAAAGGAGGGCTAGCTGCTAGTTGGTTTCCCTGGAAAGTGGGAGGTATTTGAAGGGCCTGATGATCTAAGGTTGGAAGAAAGAGCAACAAAAGCAGTCTTCCCAGACTTCATAATATTGTAATGTGCTTGATACACAACTGCCTCCTGTCACAGACAGGGTGGATTTCTCCATTAGGCACAATAGGCACAGTGCCTGAGGCCCAAAAAACTGCTTTGTATTCTTTCACAATGAAAAGGAAAATATGAACTTTCAGGTAGAAGAAAAAGTTTTAACATTTAATATTAATATATTCATCTTTATACCAATATAGTCATAGGATCTAATTTTTAATATTTCTTATGGAGGAAGAGGCCCATGAAGGCAAAAGTGAATAGGGCCCACAAAAGTCATAATGTGGCACTGGTCACAGGTTGTGTTTCCAGGGAAGCAGACACTGAGAGTTTAGCATCCAGGATGTTCTTTAAGAAGGGCCTATGGAGCGGCACCTGGGTGGCTCAGTCATTAAGCGTCTGCCTTCAGCTCAGGTCATGATCCCGGGGTCCTGGGATGGAGCCCCACATTGGGCTCCCTGCTTGGTGGGAAGCCTGCTTCTCCCTCTCCCACTCCCCTTGCTTGTGTTCCCTCTCTCGCTGTGTCTCTGTCAAATAAATAAACAAAATCTTTAAAAAAAAAAAAAAAAAGAAGGGCCTATGGACTCTGAGAAACAAACTGAGGGTTTTAGAGGGGAGGGGGGTGGGGGGATGGGTTAGCCCGGTGATGGGTATTAAGGAGGGCACCTACTGCATGGAGCACTGGGTGGTATACGCAAACAATGAATCATGGAACACTACATCAAAAACTAATGATGTAATGTACGGTGATTAACATAATAAAATAAAATTAATTAAAAAAAAAAGAAGTGCCTGTTGTAGCAACACTTGTAAAAGAAAGGAATTTGAAAGGAAGGGGAGGGGCCGGGCATTGAGTTGCAAGGCAGGCTCAAGGACAGACTAGGCTAGCTCCATAGGGAATTCTGGAGCCTCTGGAGCTAGAATGGCCCTTCAGAGATGTCCCAGGTTGGACCAAGATGACAGGCCTTTTTATTCCCGCAACCATCATAGGATAAGGATGATCTGGGAAGGAGTGTGACTTGGGGATGAGGCGAGCCTCTACAGCTGGAGGCTGTCTACTAACCTCACTCCCAGTAGCAGAGCAGGTGCCCTTACTTGAAGGAGGATCTAGGCAGCGCCTCATGGCTTCCACTACATCTCTTACACTCACCTGAGGGGAAGAGTCTTTTTTGGTAAGGGATCAACACCACCTCTGCTGGCTGAAAGCAAAGCCTACAGGCATTATAGCCCCACTTCCTTCCAGTCTGTTAAGAACAGCCACAAGAAAGATATCATAAATTAAATCAAATACATTATGTAGTGCATTTATTTTTATCTCAGTCTACAGCCCTTGGGTTATTTTTATCACCTTTTAAAAAAGAAAATTCAGCTCTCCCTGGCCATCCCATCAATTTGTCAAGTTTGAATTCTGAAATCTATACACCCATATAAAATTTACACCCCCTCCAAGCATATTTTTATCCCCACATAAAATTTATGTCAGCAGTGTTTTGCCAGTATGGCCACCATAAAAGTTTTTGTTTAGATTGAGAGAGTGAGCTCTATGTGTTGTAGATAACAACTTCCTTGGTGCAGAACAGCCAATGATATGTTACAGGATAGTGTGTGGCTGTCTTACACACACATTTATTAGCATAAATGTGTTCAACTTCTGACTAGATAAGAAACAGGCCAGGTGCCATCTCATGTATGGTGCCTTTCTCACATCTATTTTGCATAGGTAGCAAAACCCAGAGAAGGAACAAAAATCAGCATCAACCCAAATAAAACAGTTAGCTGAATAAAATCTGTTTGAGGAAGAGAGAAGGGGTCACATTTGGGAGTTTGAACAAAGGTGGAGGTGTTAGGAAACATTACTCATTGATTTCTCACTTGCAAGTGGTGGAGGGAAGATCTCTTGCTAGATTTTTTTTTAATTACTATTATTATCACCATTATTCCAGGGAAGAAACAATAAAGTAAAAATGCCTATTTTCTTCTTTAGTGAAATACCTGTCACTTCTTGCTTCACTCCTCTCCTCCCTAGATTTGATTATTTGGAGATAACTTATGAAAAGCAATTTCAAAGTCTGTATAGTACCATGCTCATTCTCCCAAGTATTCCTTTTAATGAGTTTTGCATGTCCTCAGTTTCAGATTATATAATCGTAGACAAACTCCATGATCTGGCTCTAGCAATTGACAGATTTGATTATACAACCGTGAACCACTAGGGAAATCTTTTATTCTTCTTGCAAACCCATAATTGCCTGAGCTTTTCTTTGCAGCTGCCTGCCTCTCGGCCACCCAGTTGGGTTTCACTTTGCAGACTACTAACTCTCAATCACAATCTCCAGTGTTCATGATAGAGAAAACATCCATCCAGCACTAAAACAAGATGAAAAGGCCATTCTTTCCTGTCATAAAAATCGCCCAAATACAAAGTCCTATTTCTACCTCACAAAGGTCTCCATCTGGGCTTTGCATGGCCCACTTACTCTATATTAACAAAACCCACTATAAGAAATCATAAATTTGTAAAGCACTGGGGGTAGATGATATGGGTGGAGATAGGTGAGAAGGTAGAAACTGACAGGAAATGTAAAATCATGTATTTGCTTTAAACAAAGGTTTATACCAACACTCCACAACACTCATACCTGGTACATTTAAGTGCACCTGTACTTTTTGATTAGTTGACTTACAACCTTCTGCTTGAACCTTTCATTTCCTTTATGTCTCTTCAGTTTCACCAATACAATCCCCATCCTAGAGCATGGTAGAGTAGCCTGTATGTAGTTGGTTCTCAATATGAGTACATTACTTATTAAAAGAATGAATGAATGAATGAATGTGTATTGAATACCTCCTATAAAATGGAGCATCAGTGGAGTCATTGATCGCTAAAACTGAGAGGATACATGTGAAAGAAAATACTTAACACAGGGCCTGGTACTCAATACATGTTGTTTTTACAAAGTTCACTTTTTAGGGCAGAATATATTAGAAACATACTTGGTAGAAGAGAAGATGCAATCAGAACCTCAATTTTGATTCCTAACATGCTGAATATTTTCTCCAAAATATTCCCAGGCTAATCAGTAAAACCAGGAAGCTTGCTGTAGGAGTATGAGTAATATATTTAGCCAGTATCTCAATTAAATTAAAGATGAAATAATCAAATTAAGAATATTTTAGTGACTGAGGGCGCCTGGGTGGCTCAGTTGGTTGGGCGACTGCCTTCGGCTCAGGTCATGATCCTGGAGTCCCAGTATCGAGTCCCGCATCGGGCTCCCCGCTTAGCAGGGAGTCTGCTTCTCCCTCTGACCCTCCCCGCTCTCATGCTCTCTCTATCTCATTCTCTCTCTCTCAAATAAATGAAAAAAAAAATCTTAAAAAAAAAAAAGAATATTTTAGTGACTGAGAACAATACTTGTGTACACACACACAAATGAACAAAGGGGATAGGATTACCATCATGAATATGGATTTATAGAATGCAAAAAACATGGTTTTCCTTATTATGAAAAATAAAGATCTTAATCTAAATCTTATATCTATATTCAGTTCCCCATATTCTCTTAGGAGGACACAGTGCAACAGTGACCACCAATTGTTCAATGAAAGGGGAAAATGAAAAGGCTAGGGTTCTCCTTTGTCCAATTAGTTGTGGTTTCTGGAAAGAATAGGGATTATAGAGAAAGTGGAGCAAGGTGCAGCCAGGCCAATGTTCAAACTGAGATATCGCTACCATCTTGTTAAGAACAGTAATTTTCTGATATTTGAAGTTTCTCAGACAGTACAAATGATATTCATGTATGTTCCTCCAAAGATCTGGATTTTCTACAGTATTTATTAAAATGTTAAGATAATATAACAATGTTGAGACACCATAGCTTATGTTCAGGTACTAAAATATCAAACAAGAGACAGATTTCCATGTTTGTTGATTCACTAAACTAATATTTTTATGACCCTAGGATAATATTAGCTAGTTCCTTCCCTAACTATAAAACTAGAAAGATTGATAAGATAAACTTGATGCCTGACCTTGACATTTGTAAGAGTAAGTTTAAAGCTTGTCAAAAGACTGACAGTTCCTCTTTAAAATAAATTGTCCAGAATATTAAATGATGTTTTATGTACAAGTGCATTCAATTTGATTTTTGCAGTATCATAGAAATTACCAAGCATAGTGTTAGAGTTTTTAGGGGAAACAAACCTTTCGATCTTTATTCTGAAGTTGGATTCTGAAACCATGAGGATGGCTCCTTTTGAAATATCTTTCCAGTTATAAAGGTCTTAAAGGCTTCATTAAGAAGTCTGCTTTGAAAGCATAAAACATAGGTAAAAGTATCTGGCCTTGAATCTAGTAGGCTCTCAAAAAATATTGTTGAAATGTGCTATGATTTTGTCTCCTCTTGAAGATTCATTACATGGGGAAACAAGGAGGAAGACCTCTTGACTCCAAAACTTAGAGATCTATTAAGAAGCTTTGACATAGCTTTTCTACTACACAGTTAAGTGGAGGAAGTAAGCTTGCCATGGAAGAAACAATGCTGGAGCTGGTGATTTGTAGCATCAGTGCCAGTGTTGGTGAACCAGAAGATTCTGAATGGCAGTGTTCCAAGGCTGAGACCCAGAGCCAATTTGGAAGTAAGGAACATAGGCCTCCTGGATGGGGATGAAAGAGATCTGAAATAAACTAATGTTTACCTTTTACCTTATTGTGATCCTTGGACCACTATATCAAAATCACCTGGGGAGTTGTTACAAAAGAAGATTCCTGAGCTATACCCCAAATCTACCAAACCAGATTCTCGACTGGGGAAATACCTTGGAAACTGCAGTTTTAAGCAATCACCCCCAAGTGATTATTATAAACAGTCAAGTTTCAGAACCACTAAACTGATGCTTCTGCAAGTGGGCTAACATCCCAAGGTATAGATCTTCCAAGGATTCTTTGCATTTGAAAAGGACTTTAACCAACTATATACTCTCTCATGAAGCAAAACCTGAAAATAGGAGCCAAGACTGTAGAAACACAGTTGAGCAGATGCATAGGAGTTTGGAAAGAAATTTCAGAACCACAGGTTTTCTTCTCCCTATCGACAGAGCTTACATATTACCCAATGTATTTCCAAATGCTTTGGCCCTTTTCAGCAGAGAAGCTCAGGACTGTGACTGACAGTAGCTACCACCATGACCCTGGACCCACCCACTTACTTAGTAGTCACTTCTGAAAGCTTCATGGAATCAATATTGGAAAGAGGGGGGCTTAGGGTCATTTATAATTTCTAGTTAACTACAGATTAGGCAGAATTTAGATGCAACTTCCAATGTGGAAAATCTTTCTAAACTATGATTACTTTTCTGTATCTGAAAAAGTCTAGAATGGTTAATAGAGCCGACTTTCTTTTTGAGTATTCAGAATTCTGCTGGGCCTCAGGGTCTCCTGAGCATATCAATGGCCAATAACATAAGACCATATCTGAATCAGAGATAGGAAACTGGGCTAAATTATTCTAGCCCAACGAATTCCATAACAACATAGTTGTTGGTTTTATTTTAATTAAAACAATTCTGAATGTTTTTATATCCTCTATCTCAGCCTGTTTTATTGCCATTTGACTCTTTTTCCTCACAGTGGGTTGGGGCAGGGTAGTAGGAAGGGGAAGATTCAACACAGACTTTCCTTTAATTATGGGTTCTAAATTACTGGACTTTAAAGAAGGACTTCTCTGTATTTGAGACCTAACATGACTTATCTTATCACACTTTGTCCTGTGTTTCCCAAAAAGAATACCTCCTTTCCTGGAATATGAATCACAGAAAAAAGTCATCAAGTAAGTTTGAGAAACACTGAGCTATACAAAACTGATTTCTTTCCTGCAGAACTTCTAAGAGCCTTTATTATATAAACTTCATTGAAAATCTCTAGGAATAAAATAGCATGTAGCATCTCACAAACTTATATAACTATCAATTCCTTTTTTTAATTTATTTATTTGACAGAGAGAGACAGAGTGAGAGAGGGAACACAAGCAGGGGAAGGGGAGAGGGAGAAGCAGGCTTCCTGCAGAGCAGGGAGTCCGATACGGGGCTCGATCCCAGGACACTGGGATCATGACCTGAGCTGAAGGCAGACGCTTAACGACTGAGCCACCCAGGTGCCCCTCAATTCCTTTTTTTTTTTTTAAAGATTTTTTTTTTTATTTGACAGAGAAAGACACAGCGAGAGAGGGAACACAAACGGGGAGTGGGAGAGGGAGAAGCGGACTCCCTGCCGAGCAGGGAGCCCGATGCGGGACTCGATCCCGGGACTCCAGGATCATGACCTGAGCCGAAGGCAGTCGCTTAACCAACTGAGCCACCCAGGCACCCTATCAATTCCTTTTTTGATAGAACATCTTATGCAAGTAGTTTCTCACCCTCGCTTATGTGACACCACAGCCACCTAAACAAGTCCGGCTTGAATGGTATCTAATCAGAGAGACTGTCCTGACCATTTTCTCTAGGGTAGCCCCAATCTCACTCCATTCTACCTCTTTAGTTGCCTTTATTTGTTTTCTACACTGATCACTACCCAATAAAAATATGGTATTTTTTGTTTACTCATTTGTTTTTATCTATTTCCCCTAATAGATCATAAGCTCCAAAAGAGCAGGGGTTGTGTCTATTTGATACAATTGCTATATATCTAGTTTCTAGAACAGTGCCTAGCATATAGTAGGCTTCCAATAATATTTGTTGAAGTAAAAAAAAAAATCAAACTAAACATCTAATGTAACTCTCTTTTGGTCACCTGATACCAAGAAACATTAACCTTGAGACCAAATGACCAAACCAGTATCACTGCCCCATATCATACAGAGCAGAAAGTATGTTTGAAAATTCTTTTGAAGGAGAGAGGCAGCCTTTTCTAACTCCCTTATGGGCAGGTCTGAATTATGCTGCCCTGTAATGTCAGTTGAATTATCTCATCTTTACAAATCAAACCTTTCAGATTTATTCTACCCAGAGAAGTCCCCTGCAATATTTCTGTGTCTTACATCCCAGTACTATCATTTAGAAAATATGGCAATAAGATATTTCTATGTTTGATAACAGAATAACAAACTGAACTGTCTATACTGTTAACTTAATTTCTAGTGGCTATTCCTCACAAGGCAAGGCCATCCTAGTATTGGAATAAGTACCCTAAACTACACCACAGATTTAAAAATGTAAGCTTTGGGCTACACTGGACCATGGGAATGGGTAGAGATACAGAACCAAGAACTATAGCACTTCATAAACAAAAATAAAGCTAGACAAATAAGACAACACAAATGAACTCTAAGGGTGAGATGGTGGAGCAAGGTTTGTTCACACAAAATCTGTTCCCAAAATTTAATGAAAAGAACAGTAATAAAGAAAAATTATGAAAAAATAAGCAGCAATCAAACAAAAAGGGCTCATACGCATACTCATGCCACAGTCTTTGAAAAATTGTAGCCAAGGGAAATGAGAAATAGAAGTTTCTCAGATTTGATACAGCTTTCATCAAGCCCCTCTCTCCCATGAATTAGTACAGTGGGAAGAATGTGGGTAGATAAAACTCTTGAAAGTAGATTGAAAGGAACAGATTTGGAAAACTTCTCAAGAGGAGAAGTCACTCCTTACTAATTCGGTATCTTGCAAGGATACTGAGAAAAGTACAGAAAAGTCTATGCAGCTTCATTTTGGTTTTTGCAGGATAGGACAGATGTTGGAGTAAGAAGACAAAGCAATCACTATCACCCACAACTAAATTTTTCTAGCAACAGCTGAGAGTAGGCAGAATATAAAACAAGAAATTAAGTAAGATAAAATTATTTGGAGGAGTGAGAAGCTCAGAAAGAAGAGTCACATGCACATGCCCCACCCCTAGCAAACAGGATAAGTACTGTGGCCAGGGGTACCTGGGTGGCTCAGATGGTTAAGCATCAATTCTTGATTTCGGCTCAGGTCATGATCTCAAGGTTGTGAGATGGAGCCCCACATTGGGCTCTGTGCTGGGCATGGAACCTGCTTAAGATTCTCTCTCCCTCTCCCTCTGCCCCTCCCTCCTCATGCTCTCTCTCTCTCTCTCTCGCCTCTAAAAATTAAAAAAAAAAATTTTAAAAGTGCTGTGGCCAAAACCCAAATGTTTCACATATTGTTTTCTCTATCATTGATTATATTTATTGGAAGGGAAGGTTCTAGACTTCCTGAGTTAGAGGACAACATGAAGCTAAAGGTATCTATGTGGAATCAATGGTGCTGTCGCTTGGGTCAGTGCTTTCCAGTCCTAACTGTGCATTCAAGTCACCATTTGGGGAGCTGCTAAAAAGTGCCAATTTGTAAGCGTCAGCCCAGCCAAGGTAAGCCAGAATCTTTGGAGGCAAGGGCCAGGCACTGGTATGTTAAAGAAGTTTACCCAGATGATTGTAGTGCCTAGTGAGGATAGATAATTACTGAACTAGGTGGAATAAATCTTATTAAAGATATATGAAGAAAATTACAGATATGAAAGTAGGGACACACTAACTGTGACTGCCCTCAGTCAGTAAAATGTGACTAGAATACCCAATGCCTAGTCCTCAAACTGAAGCTCTTAAAGAGATACAAAGTAAAAATGGAGTGAAGATGAATTCATAACACTATAAATAGAATTTCTCAGATAAGTCTTTAACTTAAACATGAATAAATGAAAAGATGTAGAATGACAGCTCTACAAAAACACTAACTATAGGAGAGAGCACGGGAGAAAGCAAGGGAGAGAAAGGAGGAGAAAAGGGAATACAGATAATGAATCCATGCTTGAAGTAAACATTAACCATTAAAGAAAAGTTTCAAGAGCATGAAGAGTCATTGAAACAAGACATCAAAGACAAATGATAAAACAATGGAATAAGAAGAATGAGATGAAAAGGGGGACTACAGAGATTTGAAAACCAAAACAGCATTACTGAACGATGAAACATATTATATACCATGAAAATGATGAAAAAAGAAAGCAGAGGTCATGATATTAATATCAGAGAAGATTGAATTCAAGGGGAAAAAACATGTTTTGACAAAGGATACCAGCCACAATGAGAATATAACTACCATAAATATTCATACACTATATAACACAATTAGAATACACAGAACATAAACTACATAAAATGCAAGGAGAAATATCCAGAAACCATAGTAAGAGTAGATCTTAACACATTTCTGTCATCTAAGACAGATGAGATAGACAAAAAAAATAAAAAATAAGCAAGAATAGCCAAGACAATTCTGAAAGAGGAGCATAAGAGAGCAGAATTAAAAACATTATGAAGCTGCAAAGAGTAAAAGAGTTTAATAATGTAGAAGAAATAGGTAGATAAATGGAATCCAATGGAGTCCAGAATTAAAGTGATACACATATGAAAAAGGTGGCATTTCGTATAAGCAAAGAAGATATAGATAATTCAATTAATGATGTTGGGACATGTGACTGTTCCAGAAAAAGACTGAATTTCTTTCTCATTAAAATAAATCTTCAATGGATCAAAGATTTCAACAATATAAAAAAAACCCACAAAATTACTAAATGACTAAATGCAAACATAGGGGGATTAATTTATACATTTGAAGTTAGAAGCACTTTCTAAGCAGGATACAAACCTCAGAATCCAAAAACAAAACAAAACAAAAAAGACAAAATTGACCACAAATAAATGTAAGCCTTTTTATTGAAAATGTCAAAAATAAAAACAAAAGACAGACTGGAAAAGTGTTGCAGTATATATGATAAACAAACAAGTATGTTCCTTCATTTACAGTAAGCTTGTACAATGACTAAAGAATGAACAACCCCAAAGAAAAACCAGGCAAAGAATAGTAGCAGGCATCTCTCAGAAAAAGAGAGATACAAAAAAGAGGCCATACAAACGGCCATTAAACACATGAAAAGATGTTCAACCTTATTCATGATTAATGAAATGCAAATGAAAACAGCAATGAAGATGTCTTTTTCACCCATTAGATTCTCAAAAATTCAAAAGCCCACCAAGATGAGGAGTAATAGGCATTCTTATAATTCTCATACACTGTCGGTAGAAATGCAAATTGGTCCCACCTCTGGGGAGGATAATTAGGCAGTAGAGGCAAGCCATGTACCCAAGAATAACCACTACTGGAAAAGGGGCCACTTAAAGGAAATCTACTTAAAATGAGAAGCAGAATATCATAGGTTCTTTAGTTGGAATTTTATCTTTAAAAAATAAATTACAATGACAAAAGTCTACTACATCTTGTTTTTTTAAAGAAAATTTTAATGTAACTATGTGTGTATTCTTCAAACAAATAAATCAAATGTTGATTGCAGCTTTCTTTGGTTTCACTTTTTTGACAAAAATGGCATGATAGCACAATAAGGCATCCTTCTCATTATTTCATAACAAGATTATTAAGAGTAAGTTTTACAAAATATTTAAGAGCTTCAATTTTCCCAAGGACTTCTCTTGATTCCTGATATTCCAATTATTCTATTTCATCCTATCTATCTTGTCACTATCTGTGCAAATTTGTTCTTTTCCTCAAATGTTAACTTTTCCATGTCCTCACCTGCCAATGGCTTTATGGAAGTCAAGCAAATCTCCATTACTTTCATCAGTCTCAGTAAGTCTTGTGTCTTTTACAAAATTTGAAATTTCCCTTTGCATTTGATTTGTACTCTCTTTTCATTGTACAGACTGTCAAAAACATTTATATGTTAGGCAAGGATAGGCTCCAGTGCTGAGTAGGGTAGAGTGTTAAGTGAAAAACCATTTCCTAAGTGGTCAATTCACGAAAGAATATTGTTGTGCTCTAATGACTTTTGCTTCTGCATAAAATCATGTAGTTGTGGGGGTTAAAATTAATGAATATTTAGATAATAAGGATTTCCTGTTGCATATCAAAATTTTAAAATGCATCTACCCTTTGTACTCTGCCTAGAATGTTCTTTTCCCCTCTTTGTTAACTCCTGATCATCTTTCACAAGTCAGTTCAAGCATGAATTCCTCAAGGGAGCCTTTCCTGGCGTCCCTGACTAGGTCAAATGTCCTATTACAGGTTCTTATTGCAACTTTGGAACATGTATCATGGTTCAAACCTACATTTCTGTAATTTAATTAGTGACTGCCTTTCCCACTAGACTGTTTACTTCACAGAAGCAAAAGTTATATCTTGCTCAGAGTAGTCCTTCAATAAATATCTATAAGAATAAAGACCTAGAAAGCACCCAAATGTCCATAGTATTAAATAGCCACTTAAAAAATGAGCTATGTCCTGATACAAAATGATTTCCAAGATATATTAAAATGTAAATAAGCTAGGTGCCAAAAAGTCTGTAAGATTCTATTTGTTCAAAGACTACATATGTATGTTAGTGGGTGCATAAAATATTTTTCGAGAAGAAATTAACAGAGGTTACCTTTGGGGAGACAGACTAGGAGTTATGGGGAGGAAGATTTTAAGTTCCCTTTTAAACATTTCTGTACCGTTTGAATTGTTTTACTACATTCATGTGCTATTTTTAACTTAATAAAAATGCATTGCTTTTTGATAGAGGGCACAATGCTGACCAGCAGAGTAAGACAAGAAGTTAAATGTCCCTGCAAGCAGTCAACAACTGGAAGCCATAAAGAGTTGAAACAACCTACTATAGTCCCTATCTCTTGGTTGGTGGCTACCATTTCCCCAGTAACCAAGCCAGAAAACTAAGTCATCTTCTACTCCTCTTTCTTAGCCCTTAGATTTAATCAGTTATTAAGTCCTAATGGCCCTATTACCTAAACAACTTTCCATTCTATTCTCTCCTCATCATTCCCACTGTCGTTGCCCTAAATCAACTCCTTATCATATCTCCCTTGGACTACTGCAATACTCTTTTTATTTCCTGCTTCCAGTTTCTACTCCTACAACCCATCCCCTATTCTGCTGCTAGAATAATCTTCCAATCTAGGGCACCTGGGTGGCTCAGATGGTTAAGCGTCTGCCTTCATCTCAGGTCATGATCCCAGGGTCCTGGGATCGAGTCCCGCATCGGGCTCCCTGCTCCTTGGGAGCCTGCTTCTCCCTCTGCTTCTCTTTCTCTCTTTCTCTCTCTCTCTCTGTCTCTGAAGAATAAATAAATAAAATCTTTAAAAAAAAAAAGAATAATCTTCCAATCTAACTCTTCCAAAACAAAGACTAAGAAACCAACCCAGCCTCTTCTACTCTTTCCCATGACTCTTTACATTTCAACCATCCTGGTACCTTCATTTACCTGAAACACCTCATTAGTTTCTTCCTCAGGGGTCTTACATATATCCCTCATTTCTTTGATATTCTCCTCTTCCCCATTTGCTTGGTTAACTTCTGCTAGTATTTCATCACTTCCTCCCCAACCCCTTAGATTAGATCAACTCCCATAGCATTTTTCCCTTATCCTTCAGAGCACTTATCACACTTATATTTGTTTTTCCCTTATCTGTCTTCCCCACTTCCATTAAGAGAAACCCACAGTGCCTGACTGAGAGTTTGGCACATAGTAGCAGCTCAATAAATTATTAACTGGCTGACGCCTGAATGAATAAATGAATGCAAATTGTTTAAATCCCATCACTGGCTCCTTACCACGTGAAAAAAAGAAGTATATGACTTTACTTCATGATTGGGCTTCAGCCTGCCTCTCCAGGCTCATCTTCACTAATGTAAGCCTTTGCAGCTCATGCTCTAGCAATCTGAATTACAAAGTTCTGTAACAAAACTTACTACTTCTCCTTGCCCCTTTGTATATACAGATCCTACCACCTCAATTATCTCTCCTTTCTTCTCCTTCATGTATACCTACTGAATACCTACTCATTCATAAAAAGTAGCTAGAAGTATCTCTTCAAAGAAGTCTTCTCTGATTTCCTAAATAAAGTTCATTCATGCTTCCTCTGTGTATGTTTTCTCTTTTATTGCATTTATCATACTGTGAACATTCTCCAGGTAAGAATTTTTGTCTTACTTATATTTTTCCTCTAATACCTAACACATAACAAGTACATAGTAAACACTACATGTCTGAAGTTAATTGAACATGGATTGTGTGTGTGAGTATAAACTGTTAACAGTATATCTATAATACCTGCATGCTCATGTATAATTTTTCCTGGGCAACAGAAAATATTACCAAGATTTTATATGTAGTAACTCCATTAACTGCCCTGAAAGAATAGCAAATGCATAGTTTTTTTTACATCTAATAAACCTTCATGCTGCTGGTTGAAAAGCTGTATAAAGCTTTGTCTCCCTGGGACACAGCCAAATCTAGGGCAAACAGACTTTTTTTCTCACGTCTAAGGTTTCAAATCCATGTGGCAAGGAAGGCAAAGCAAATGGCCTTTACAGACTATGCAATTTAACAGCAGTGAACAAACCAGCCATTTTGTGCCCATGCAAGCATTCCATGCCATCTTTTCAGGTCACATGAAGGAATTGGGCCTAGCATAGCTAATGACAGGAAAAAAAGAAGAGCAGAAATAGCTTTTCTTTCTCCATAGGGACACAGATAGCAATTCTGAATTATCAAAGCCTAGCCAGCCACTGTCATTTAGTCCTAGCATTTAGATTAACAATCACTAGGGTCATCCTCCAGGTGCACAGAAAGGTTAATAAAATAATAACTAAAGCCTTTTCTGGCTTCCTAGGGCCTCTCTAAGGTATACCAAATCATTCATCACTATTAGGCTTAGTCAGCATTAAATAATTTCTGTTCAAAGGCCTTTTTGACACAGTCAAGATTTAGCCCATTTGGGGATCCCCATCTTCACCCTAGGGATGTTGAAGTTACATCTAGACTTATCTATGGCATTGCTGAGGTCTGTAAGAAGTCTCTCTGGAACGTTTTGTTTGGAACACCAGGGGTCAAAAGCAAACTCTACCCATTCTTCAAGGCCACGTCAAATTCTATCACCTTCATGAAGCTTTCCTAGTTAATTCCACTCCTACCTAAACAAAACTTTCTCTGCATTTTTATGGTACTAAGAGTCTATGTCCCATGACTGAAGGTTTGATGATATGGTGCTGTGCATTGTTTTCCAAGTGTTTCATGTAGGATATTTTTTTTCTCCCTGAAAGAGAGTGGTAGGAAGATCCCTTAGGGCAGAAATCAAGACTTCCCATTTGAGCCCAGTTTAACAAATGTCTTCTAGCACTTATTATGTTCTATATTGTGTTGGTTAGGATGCTTTTGGTTGCAAACCACAGAAACCCACTTGAGGAGCTTAAGCATAAATGGTGACTTAACTAAATAATATAGAAGTATCTTATGTGACCCATTGAGAGAAATACAGCTGGACCTAAGGAATGGACTTTTGTCCCTCTATCTTTCTTTGCAAACCAGTTTCCTCTATCTTGGGGACCAACATGGTAAAAAACATAGTTTCAGATAATCCCTGAGCATACATTACTAATCTGGCCATGCAAAGGCAGGATCTTTCTCAAAGTCCCAATTCAAATTTCTGTAGCATAGACTCTGGCCCAGGTTAAGTCAGATGATCACCCTTGAGCCTATCAACTCTACTGCAATCTAGGTGGGGAGACAGACATATAATGAGATAATTTTTGAGATAATTTGAATATAACATGGTTAAGTATTTTTAAAAAGAGGTAAAGTTATGGTTCCACCAGAGCAGAAGAAGGGAAACGGGGGTTCAAAGAATGGTATTGAAAAAAGAGTTAACAGGTAGGAAAGGCATTCCAAGCAGAGGGGACATCACGAATAAAGACATGGACATATGAAACAGAATGGTGTATCTGAACATCTCCAAGAGCATTAAATAAGAGCCATAACATGTTTAAAAAGAGGCTGGAAAGGTAGGCAGCGGCAAGATCATGAAAGTCCTTGAGTGACATATAGGAAAATTGGTTCCATGTAGAATATGGTATAATCTGATTTATGTTCTAGATCACTCTGACAGCTGTGCAGAGAATGAATTGGAAGAGAATATGCCCCAGCAACTCAGCATGAGACATGCATTTGGTCATACTGTAATAAAGTCTGATTGAATAAATGCAATTCATGACATCCTGTTTCTGGCCAAAAATTCCCTAACAGATCATTATCTATTTCATCACTACAGCTCTTTACTCACCTCCCAGGTTCCAGGTGGGTTTGTTTAGTATTCCAGTGACTACATCAGTAGTTTTAGATTCCAGGCTGTTCTGGAGACCTCCATAAGGCACAACAAAGCCATAATTAGGAATCAGGGACCTAGGGCTTGAGAAAAAATCTCTATCTTGGGACAATGTGAACTCTGAGACCAGTTAGTCTGGGGGTTTATAAAAAAGCTTATCAGAAAAAAAAATTGCTTATCAGGTCACCTAGTGAGATTGGGTAAAAAAGCTACATGATTCCCAAGACTTGCCTTCTCACAGCACTTCACAGGTGCATTCTCAGCCATTTTTCTCTCTCCTTCCCATTGCAAACAGCTGCAACATTACTTCAGTGATGGTAATCTCTGACTGTGAGTCAGTAACAAGAAAAGAGAGGGGATAATCCAACTGAAATTATTATGGACTATATGAGGAAATATTTGCTCAGAGCATGCCTGTAGAGCTGGTTTTCAGTACATAACACTCCCCTGTCATTCTCTCAATCCTATCAGCTAACACATTCCGTTATAGTTACCATTTGAGAAATTGTTTTAGCAAAGCAAACCTAGCCCTCCAGCTCTCCCTTACTAGAAAAGTTTTCAAGATCTCATTCATTCCCTCTTTTTCTCTCACTCTCGCAGCAGAACATTTTATTTGAGAAAAAAATCAACTCAGACAGTTACTAAAGTTTACCACTCAAGAGACACACGCAAAGGTCACCCAAAGTTACTGCCTGGCATTTGCTGTCACAGACAGTGGCTTTCATGTGGAACCACACAGAGTTTTTAGAGCTGGCACTGTCTGTGGTCTGTAAAATCCCTATTTCCTGGAATGGAGTCCTGAGGACACATGTCAGAGTCTAATTCCCTGCCTCATTGCCCCTTATCTCTCTGCCTTCCCTTCTCTCCCAGTGTAGTCTACCCACTTGTGATTAAAATATATGAGGATCCTCCTTCCACACCATCCACCCCAACTCCCACAATCCTACCCCCAGTCACTCCTTTTCTTCCTGCCTACTGCCATTACCTCTCCAAGCTAAAATTGATCTCTCTCAGCAGAGGAGCTGTTTCCACTCAAAGGACAATGGAGAGAAATTCTCAGCCAACTCAGTACCAAAGCTGAAAGCTAAGTAATTAGACCTTTGCTATATTTTCACACTTACTCCCAAAATAGAAACATATAGGCATAGAAATATGGCCATAGAAATGATGACTATATGTGTGTATACATTCATGCAAACACATAAGCGTTATTTCCATGACTATTGCACAGCAAATAAATTTGAGAACTGAGTCAGAAAAAGAATGAGATTAGGCCAATCTGGGTATTTGGATTCTCACAATGGATAATAACTTATTCTCAAAGGAAACCTTTGTGCAGAGAGAAAAATACAACTCTTGTCTACTCTTCTTCAAGAGAAGGTGCAAACATCTAATTGGTTAGTAATTCAAAGCCAGAGGAAGGCAGAGGCTTTGTAGCAAGTCTCCCTTTCTTTTCTCCTACAGGGAACCTTCCTCCTTCCTGCTCAGGCTCTCTATACTCTTGGGAGAACCTCAACTCTGAGGGATGAAGGAGCTAATGAAGACCTTCAGACTGAAAGCTTAAAGACATGTTATTCTTTCCCAGGATGTTTGCATTTCAAAAGAGAGTAGAGGATATAACCCTAAAGAATGAATCCCTAATACTGGAATTTCAGAAATATGGTAGTTGGGTAAAGAAGTTATAAGTGGTAAGCAAATAGGGTGGAGGAGGGTTTCCAGCATCTTCAAATTACACAAATAATTTTTCTCGCCTATATGTAAAAACATGATGTTGACACTCTCTCAAAGTACTTCATTTGTCCCACTGTCTATAAAATCAAGCCTGTACTCCTTAGTCTAACATTCAAATCGTCACAATTTTTCCAGGCTCATTTTCCAGTGTTCCTCTGTAAAACTTTTTACTCCACTCATTATCTCCCAAACATTCCTTCACTTAATAATTTTTGCTCTCATGAGGCTTCTTCTCCCTAGAATTCCCTGAAACTGAATTCTTCCAACTTCAGCCCCAATCATTGTTCAAGGCACAGCTCAAATCCTACCTCTTATAAAAAACTTTCCCTAGGCATCTCAAGCAAAAGTAATCTCTCACCAAATATATATCTGCCTTCCTGCATTATAACTAAAATGCAGAAAAATACAATACCACACAGCGATTAGAATTGGACAGGTCTGGCTTCATAACCATCCTCTATCATTTTCTATGAAATGTGTGAACCTGGATAAGTAGCCTATCTCTTTGGACCTTATATTCCTTATGCTTAAGAGGTAGATAATAATAGTAACTATCCCACAAAGTTGTAATCATTAAATAAGATAATTCATAGAAAGTACTAATCAAGGACCTGAAAGAATAATAGCTATTATTGTATGCATGACTTCAAATAATTCTATGAGGACCCTGGAATATTTAAACAAGGCTTCTTTGTCCTTGTTTTATCGACTGCTTACATATGGCTTCCATCCTGCCTTCCTAACTTGAACTACCAGAGTATGTTAGATATTATTAGGTGTCCACCAAAATCCATTCTTTTCTTCTTTCAGAAACATGGACAGAGACTACTATCTATCTATCTATCTATCTATCTATCTATCTATCTATCTATCATCTATCTATCATCTATTTTTTTAACATATAATATATTATTTGTTTCAGGGGTACAGGTCTGTGATTCATCAGTCTTATAGAATTCACAGCGCTCACCATAGCACATACCCTCCCCAATGTCTATCACCAAGCCACCCCATCCTTCGCACACCCCTCCACTCCAGCAACCCTAAGTTTGTTTCCTGAGATTAAGAGTCTCTTATGGTTTGTCTCCCTCTCTGGTTTTATCTTGTTTCATTTTTCCCTCCCTTCCCCTATGATCCTCTGTCTTGTTTCTCAAATTCTTCATATCATTGATATCAATATGATACTTGTTTTTCTCTGATTGACTTATTTCGCTTAGCATAATACCTTCTAGTTCCATCCACATCATTGCAAATGGCAAGATTTTGTTTTTTGATGGCTGCATAATATTCCATTGTATATATATATACCACATCTTCTTTATCCATTCATCTGTTGATGGACATCTTGGCTCTTTCCATAGTTTGGCTATTGTGGACATTGCTGCTATAAACATTGGGGTGCACATGCCCTTTCGGATCACTACATTTGTATCTTTGGGGTAAATGCCCAGTAGTGCAATTGCTGGGTCTTAGGGTAGCTCTATTTTCAACTTGTTGAGGAAACTCCATACTGTTTTCCAGAGTGGCTGCACCAGCTTGCATTCCCACCAACAGTGAAGGAGGGTTCCCCTTTCTCCCCATCCTCGCCAACATCTGTCGTTTCTTGTTTTTTTGTTTGTTTGTTTGTTTTTTACATTCTTTATGGTTTTGTAAAAATAGGATCATGTCATCTGAAAATAGATAATCTACTCTTTTTTCCAATTTGGATGATTTTTTATTTATTTTTTCTTATCTATTTGTTTTGGCTTGAACCTCTAGTTAAGTGTTAGAAGTGGCAAGAGTAGACATGCTAGTATTTTTCCTGATTTTAGGAGAAAGGTATTCAGTTTGTCATTATTACTTGCTATATCAGCTATGCATTTTGTATAGACCCTCTTTATCAGTTTGGGATAATCAATCCCTTCTATTCTTGTTTGATTATTGTTTTTCTTATGAAGGGGTATTGGACCTGTGAAATCATTTTCTGCAACTATTGAGGTGATCACGTGGATTTTGTCCTTCATTCTATTAAGATGGCATATTACATAGGTTTTCATATGTTAAGTAAAACTTGCATTCCTGGGTTAAATCTTACTTGAGCATGATGTATAATCCTTTTTATATGCCACTGGATTTCCTTTGCTAGTATTTTGCTGAGGATTTTTAGGTCTATATACGTAAGGATATTGGTTTGTACTTCTTTAATCTTGTGATGCCTTGGATGGTTTGGTGTCAGGATAATGCTGGCTCCATTGAATCAGCTGGGACAAATTCTCATCTGTTTTCTTTGGGAAGAACCTGTGAAGGATTGGTATTAATTCTTCTTTGAATGTTTGATAGCCCCAGTGAATCCATCTGGGCCTGGGCTTTTCTTTGTGGGAAATTTTTTTAAAAATGCTATTTCAATTGCTTCACTTGTTATAGGTCTATTCAGATTTTCCATTTATTCTTAAGTTTCAGTGGGTCATGTCTTTCTAGAAATTTATCAAATTCATGTAGGTTATCTAATTTGTTGGCATACAGTTCATACATTTTTTAAATAATCCTTTTTATTTCTCTAACATCAGGAGTGATCTCCCCCCTTTATTTTTCATTTTAGTAATTCTTCTCTTTTTTTCATCTCAAGAGTACGTTTTGAATAAAGAAATTGGATATTTTATTGAATCAGTGAAGAAAGATGATTCACTTATAATAACATTCATTTTAGTTATAATTAGGGTTGACCTTTGTGGATATTCATTCTGATGCAATATAGTATAGTTTATGTGAGATTTAAAGGTGAAGACAAAAGTATTCTTGACTTTCTTTCCTAATTATCTGAGGTCATGTATGTCATCTAGGTCCTTCTTTGTTGTTTGGCCAAGTTTACAGATCCCCTTATGGTTATGAAATATTTCCATGTATTTAGGAACACTTAGGAAATAAGGGACCTGGTACCTGCATTTGGGGGCAGAGTATTTAGAAAGAAGATCATTTCAGAGATGGTAGTCACTACCATTTATTATTCCCATCTCACAAATGATAATAATGAGATCAAGGGAAGTAAAGTGACTTTTGTAAGGTTTTATAGAAATTTGCTGAGAAAGATGAAACTGAAACATGTCTCTTACATCTACAGTCACATAGCTACAGCTAACTGCATGAAAGTGTAGATAATGTAGTCTCTCTCCTCAAAGGAAAGCTGGGGTGGCAATCCTTATATCAGACAGATTTTAAAACAAAGACTATAATAAGGGATGAGGAAGGAAACTACATCACACTTAAAGGGTCTATCCAGCAAGAAGATCTAACAATTGTAAATATCTACGCCCCTAACATGGGAGCAGCCAATTATATAAGCCAATTAATAACAAAATCAAAGAAACACATTGATACAATAATAGTAGGGGAATTTAACACCGCCCTCAATGAAATGGACAGATCATCTAAGCAAAAGGTCAACAAGGATATAAAGGCTTTAAATGACACACTGGACCAAATGGACTTCACAGACATATTCAGAACATTCCATCCCAAAGCAACAGTATACACATTCTTCTCTAGTGCCCATGGAACATTCTCCAACAGATCACATCCTGGGTCACAAATCAGGTCTCAACTGGTACCAAAAGATTGGGATCATTCCCTGCCTATTTTCGGACCACAATGCTTTGAAACTAGAACTCAATCACAAGAGAGAAGCTGGAAAGAACTCAAATATATGGAGGCTAAAAAGCATCCTAACAAAGAGTGAATGGGTCAACCAGGAAACTAAACAAGAATTTAAAAAATTCATGGAAACAAATGAAAATGAAAACACAACTGTTCAAAATCTTTGGGATGCAGCAAAGGTGGTCCGAAGAGGAAAGTATATAGCAATACAAGCCTTTCTCAAGAAACAAGAAAGGTCTCAAATACACAACCTAAATCTACACCTAAAGGAGCTGAAGAAAGAACAGCTAATAAAGGCTAAACCCAGCAGGAGAAGAGAAATAGTAGAGATCAGAGCAGAAATCAATGAAATAGAAACCAAAAGAACAGAACGGATCAACAAAACTAGGAGCTGGTTCTTTGAAAGAATGAATAAGATTGACAAACCCCTGGCCAGACTTATGAAAAAGAAATGAGAAAGGACCCAAATAAATAAAATCATGAATGAAAGAGGAGAGATCACAACCAACACCAAAGAAATACAAGCAATTATAAGAACATATTATGAGCAACTCTATGCCAACAAATCAGACAATCTGGAAGAAATGGATGCATTCCTAGAGATGTATAAACTACTAAAACTGAACCAGGAAGAAATAGAAAACCTGAACAGACCCATAACCAGTAAGGAAATTGAAGCAGTCATCAAAAATCTCCCAAAAAACAAGAGCCCAGGGCCAGATGGCTTCCCAGGGGAATTCTACCAAACATTTAAAGAAGAATTAATATCTATTCTTCTGAAACTGTTTCAAAAAGTAGAAATGGAAGGAAAACTTCCAAACTCATTTTATGAGGCTAGCATTAGTTTGATCCCCAAACCAGACAAAGACCCCATCAAAAAGGAGAATGACAGACCAATATCCCTGATGAACATGGATGCAAAAATACTCACGAATATACTAGCTAATAGGATCCAACAGTACATTAAAAGGATTATTCAACATGACCAAGTGGTATTTACTCCTGGGCTGCAAGATTGGTTCAACATCTGCAAATCAATTAATGTACTACACTATATTAATAAAAGAAAAAACAAAAACCATATGATCCTCTCAATAGATGCAGAAAAAGCATTTGACAAAGTACAGCATCCTTTCTTGACTAAAACTACTCAGAGTGTAAGGACAGAGGGTACATACCTCAATATCATAAAAGCCATCTATGAAAAACCCACAGCAAGTATCATTCTCAATGGAGAAAAACTGAGAGCTTTCCCCTAAGATCAGGAACACGGCAGGGATGTCCACTATCACCACTGCTATTCAACATAGTATTAGAAGTCCTACCCTCAGCAATTAGACAACAAAAAGAAATAAAAGGCAACTGAATCGGCAAAAAAGAAGTCAAACTCTCACTCTTTACAGATGATATGATACTCTATGTGGAAAACCCAAAAGACTCCACCCCAAAACTGCTAGAACTCATACAGGAATTCAGTCAAGTGGCAGGATATAAAATCAATGCACAGAAATCAGTGGCATTTCTATACACCAATAACAAGACAGAAGAAAGAGAAATTAAGGAGTTGATCCCATTTACAATTGCACCCAAAACCATAAGATACCTAGGAATAAATCTAACCAAAGAGGCAAGAATCTGTACTCTGAAAACTATAGAATACTCATGAAAGTAATTGAGGAAGACACAATGAAATGGAGAAATGTTCCATGCTTATGGATTGGAAGAACAAATATGTGAAGATGTCTGTGCTACCTAGAGCAATCTACACATTTAATGCAATCCCTATAAAAATACCATCAGATTTTTTCAAAGAAATGGAACAAATAATCCTAAAATTTGTATGGAACCAAAAAAGACCCTGAATTGCCAAGGTAATGTTGAAAAAGAAAAACAAAGCTGGGGGTATCACGTTGCCTGATTTCAAGCTATATTACAAAGCTGTAATCCTCAAGACAGCATGGTACTGGCACAAAAATAGACACATAGATCAATGGAACAGAATAGAGAGCCCAGAAATGGACCCTCAACTCTATGGTCAACTAATCGTCAACAAAGCAGGAAAGAATGTCCAATGGAAAAAAGACAGTCTCTTCAACAAATGGTGTTGGGGAAATTGGACAGCCACATGCAGAAGAATGAAACTGGACCATTTCCTTACACCACACACAAAAATAGACTCAAAATGGATGAAAGACCTAAATGTGGGACAGGAGTCCATCAAAATCTTAGAGGAGAACACAGGCAGCACCCTCTTCGACCTCAGCCACAGCAACTTCTTCCTAGAAACATCTCCAAAGGCAAGGGAAGCAAAGGCAAAAATGAACTATTGGGACTTCAACAAGATGAAAAGCTTTTGCACAGCAAAGGAAACAGTCAACAAAACCAAGAGACAACTGACAGAATGGGAGAAGATATTTGCAAATGATATATCAGATAAAGGGCTAGTATCCAAAATCTATAAAGAACTTATCAAACTCAACACCCAGAGAACAAATAATCCAATCAAGAAATGGACAGAAGACATGAACAGACATTTTTCCAAAGAAGACATCCAAATGGCCAACAGACACATGAAAAAGTGCTCAACATCGCTCAGCATCAGGGAAATCCAAATCAAAACCTCAATGAGATACCACCTCACACTAGTCAGAATGGCTAAAATTAACAAGTCAGGAAATGACAGATGTTGGTGAGGATGTGGAGAAAGGGGAACCCTCCTACACTGTTGGTGGGAATGCAAGCTGATGCAGCCACTCTGGAAAACAGTATGGAGGTTCCCCAACAAGTTGAAAATAGAGCTACCCTATGACCCAGCAATTGCACTACTTGGTATTTACCCCAAAGATACAAATGTAGTGATCTGAAAGGGCATGTGCACCCCAATGTTTATAGCTGCAATGTCCACAATAGCCAAACTATGGAAAGAGCCAAGATGTCCATCAACAGATGAATGGGTAAAGAAGATGTGGTATATATATACAATGGAATATTATGCAGCCATCAAAAAACAAAATCTTGCCATTTGCAATGATGTGGATGGAACTAGAGGGTATTATGCTAAGCAAAATAAGTCAATCAGAGAAAAACAAGTATCATATGATATCAATGATATGAAGAATTTGAGAAACAAGACAGAGGATCATAGGGGAAGGGAGGGAAAAATGAAACAAGACAAAACCAGAGAGGGAGACAAACCATAAGAGACTCTTAATCTCAGGAAACAAACTTAGGGTTGCTGGAGTGGAGAGGTGTGGGAAGGATGGGGTGGCAGGGTGATGGACCTTGGGGAGGGTATGTGCTATGGTGAGCGCTGTGAATTATGTAAGACTGATGAATCACAGACCTGTACCCCTGAAACAAATAATACATTATATGTTAATATAATAAATAAATAAATAAATAAATAAATAAATAAATAAATAAATAAGAATGTAAAAAAAATTCTTAGAACTAGCAAATAAATTCAGTAATGTTTCAGGATGCAAAATCAATGTATAAAAATTAAGTTATTATACACTAGCAACAAACCATTCAAAAAATTAAGAAAACAATCCAATTTATGAAAGCATCAAAAAGAATAAAATATTTATTAAAAAAAAAAAACTTGACCAAGCAGGTAAAAGATCTGTACACTGAAAACTAAAAATTATTGATGAAATAAATAAAAGATGACACAAAAGTGGAAAGACATCTCATGTTCATTAAATGGAAAATTAAATATTTTTTAAATATCAATACTACCAAAAATAATTCCAACTCAATATTATTGCCATCAGAAGCCAGTGGCATTTTTTATAGAATTTTTTTTAAATCCTAAAATGCATGCAGAACCACAAGGCCCAGAATAGCCAAAGTGATCTTGAGAAAGAACAAAGCCTGAGGCATCACACTTCCTGATTTCAAAATATATTATAAAGTTATGGTAATTAAAAGAGCATGGAGGGGCGCCTGGGTGGCTCAGTCATTAAGCGCCTGCCTTCAGCTCAGGTCATGATCCCAGGTTCCTGGGATCGAGCCCCACATCGGGCTCCCTGCTCGGCGGGAAGCCTGCTTCTCCCTCTCCCACTCCCCCTGCTTGTGTTCCCTCTCTCACTGTGTCTCTCTCTGTCAAATAAATAAAATCTTAAAAAAATAAAAATAAAAATAAAAGAGCATGGATAGGGTGCCTGGTTGGCTCAGTTGGTTAAGCGACTGCCTTCAGCTCAGGTCATGATCCTGGAGTCCCTGGATCAAGTCCTGTATCAGCCTACCTGCTCAGCAGGGAGTCTAATTCACCCTCTGACCCTCCCCCATTTCATGTGCTTTCTCTCTCTCATTCTCTCTCTCTCAAATAAATAAATCTTTTTTTTAAAAAAGAGCATGGATAAACCAAAGGAACAGAATAGAGAGCCTAGAAATAAACCAACACATATAGAGTCAAGTGATTTTTGACAATGGTGCCAAGAACACACAATGGGGAAATGATAGCCTAGTATTTGGCAAGGAAGCCATTAATACTCAATGAGGAAAGGGTAGTTTGTTCAATAAATGATGTTGTGAAAACTGGATATCCACATGGAAAAAAAAATGAAATTGGATCCCTACCTTATGCCATATACAAAACTTGACTCAAAATGGATTAAAGACAAATGCAAAACCAGAAGTTAAAGATCCTTGAAGAAAACATAGTAGAAAAGGTTCTTAAGACTGGTCTTATAATAACTTCTTGGATATGGCACCAAAAACACAGAAAACAAAAGCAAAAATAAATGAGTGGGACTACATCAAACTAAACAGCTTATGCACAGCAAAGGAAACAACAGAATGAAAAGGCAATCTACAGAAAGGGAGAAAATATTTGCAAACCATCTATCTGATAAAGGGTTAATTTCCAAAATCTAAAAGAATTTCTGTAATTCAATAACAACAACAAAAAAAGCATATAACCAGATTCAAAATTGGCAAATGACTTGAACAGACATGTCTCTAAAGAAGTTATACAGGGGCACCTGGGTGACTCAGTTGCTTAAGCATCCAACTCTTGATTTCAGCTCACATTATGATCTCAGGGTTGTGTGACTGAGCTCCACATTGGGCTTCCTGCTGGGCGTGGAGCCTGCTTAAGATTCTCTCTCTCCCCATCTCCTTCTGCCCCTCCTCTCTCTCCCTCTCAAAAAAAAAAAAAATAAACAACTAAAAAGAAGACATACAAATGACAACAGGTATACGAATCAATGCTCAACATCATTAATTATCAGGGAAATGTAAATCAAAACTAATGAAATATCACCTTACACCTATTAGGATGGCTATTATTTAAAAAGCAAAAGATATGAAGTATTGGTAAGTTTGTGGAAATATTGGAACCCTTGTACACTGCTGTTGGGAATACATCAGCTATAGACAACAGTCTAGAGATTCCTCAAAAACTAAAACTACCATATAATCCAGCAATTCCACTTCTGGGTACATATCCAAAGGAATTGAAATCAATATCTTGAAGAGAAGATCTGCACTACCATGTTCATTGTAGGGCTATTCACAATAGCTAAGATACAGAAACAACTCAGGTGTCCATCAACAGAAAAATGAATAAAGAAAATGTGGTATATACATGCAATGGAACATTATTCAGCCACAAAAAGGAGGAAATCTTGCCATTTGCAACAACATGGATGACATTTGAAGAAAGTATGCTAAGTTAAATAAGTCATAGAAGGACAAATACTGCCTGATTCTATGTATATGAAGTATCTAAAATAGTCAAAGTCATAGAAGCAGAGAATACAATAGTGATTGCCAGGGGTTGGGACAGAGGATGATGGGAAGCTGTTATTCAACAAGTATAAATATCCCATTATGGTAGATGAATAAATTCTAGAGATCTGTTATACAACATAGTTCTTATCATTAATATTAAGGAATTGTGCACTTAAAAGTTTGTTAAGAAGGTAGATCTCATGTTAAGTGCTCTTACTACACACACAAACACACACACACACAAAAATGACACAAGAAAACTCTGGGAAGAGTTGGATATGCCTATCACATTGTGGTAATTGTATCACATGTGTGTGCAGATATCCAAACTCATCAAATTGTACACATAAAATATGTACAGTTATTTATATATCAATTATATATCAATAAAGTTGTTTAAAAAAAGAGTATGGTACTGGAAAGGATAGACATTGATCAATGAAATAGAACTGACAGCCCAGAAATAAAACTTACATTTATGGTTAATTTTACCCAAGAGTGCCAAGATAATACAATGAGGAAAATATAATCACTTCAACAATTAAGTGCTGGGACAGCTAAATAGCCACATGCAAAAAAAAAAAAAAATGAAGGTGGACCACTACTTTGCACTATATGCAAAAATTAATTCAAAATGACCAATGAACTGAATAAAAGAAATATCTCATAAAACTCTCAGAGTAAGCATAGGTTTTAACCTTCACTGCCCTGGATTTGGCAATGGAATCTTAAATATAACACTGAAAGCATAAGCAACAGCAACAAAAATTGATAAATTGTACTTTATCAAAAATTTTGTGCTTCAAAGGACATTATCAAGAAAGTTAAAAGGCAACTCACAGAATGGAAGAAAATATCTGAAAATTATGTAACTGATAATGAACTTGTATACAAAATACATAGAGTATTAGTATAACTCAACAATAAAAAAAATAACCCAATTTAAAAAGGGACAAAGTATGTGAACAGGTATTTCTCCAAAGAAAACACACAAATGGTCCAAAAGCACATGAAAAGATGCTCAATATTTATCTTAGTCAGCTTAGGCAGCAATAACAAAATACTATAGACTGGGTGGCTTAAACAACAGAATTTTATTTCTCATAGTTCTGAATGTTGGGAAGTCCAAGATCAAGATGCCAACAAGGTCAGATTCTGGTATGAGTTCTCTTCCTGGTTTGCAGATGGTAACCTTTTTGCTGTTTCCTCACGTGTCCTTTCCTAACTGCATAGGCATGCATGCAGAGAGGCAGAAAGCTCTCTGGTGCCTTTTCTTATGAGGACATTAAACCCATAACGAGTTACCACAACCTCATGATCTCATTTAACCCTAACTACCTCCCAAAGTCTCCATTTCCAAATACCATAATGTTAGAGGCTAGGGCTTCAACATATGAATGGGGGGGGGGGACACATTCGGTCCACAATAACATCATTAGTCATTAAGAAATGAAAATCAAAACCATAATGAAATACCACTTCCCATCTACTGGTATAGCTAAAAGTAAAAAAGCAGATGATAAGTTTTGGTGACAACGTGAAAATTGGAACCCCTCCACCGCTGGTTATAATGTAAAATGATGTTGCTGCTTGGAAAACAGTTTGGCAGTTCCTCAAAATGTTAAACACAGAGTTACCCAGTGATTCACCAATTTCATTCCTAGGTATATACCCAAGAGAAATGAAAACATACATCAACACCAAAACTTGTATACGAATATTTATAGTAATTTTCATAATAGCAAAATTAATGGACAAAAAAACTAAATCTTCCTCAACTGATGAGAAGATATATAAAATGCAGTATCCATACAATTGAATATTATTCAGGTATAAAAACGAATGAAGAATGATATAAGCTCTAACCCAGATGAACCTTGAAAATATGGCAAGTGAAAAAAGCTAATGATGAAAGATCACATACTGTATAATTATTTTTATATGAAATGTCTAGAATAGGTAAATCTAAAGAGATAGAAAGTAGATTAAAATGCCTAAGGCTTAGAGGCAGTCTATGGGAGAATAGTGACCCCTAAGGGGCACAGGGTCTATTCTGGGGAGGATAAAATCAGTGTTCTCTAAAAGTAGATTACGATGATGGATGCATAACCCTGTGAATATACTGAAAAACATAGAACTGTACTCATTAAATGGATAAATTATATAGTATGTAAATTATATCTCAATAAAGCTGATAAAAATATACACACTATTAAATACAATTCCAGAACTGATTGTTTCCAGAAGAAGCAAATGATACAGATTGTACAACCTTCTTGAGAGGAAACTTTCTGCCAGGGTACCCATCCCCATTCCCTTCAACACTGAACACTCATGGAGAATTATCCAGTTAGGAAAATTCAACTTTGTTATTACTACTTATGAGACGCATTATTTATAAGAGACTTGTGATGACTTCTAAATTGCCACTCTCAATACCCAATATTTTATTGTGTTAACCTTCTGGAGCTTGATAGTTCCATAGAAAGAAATAAACAGGTTTATTTATAATTTATATCTGTAAATTATATTATATATAATATATATATAACATAAAATTATATTTATAAATTATAAACAATTTATAAATAAATTCTATATTTATTTGGGGCCTGTCTTCATTCTTTGGCCTCGTACTTCATTATAATAGTCATTATTCAGCCATGGAATAGATTGTGGTTCCTGGCAAGGGTGAGTTCACTGTGGTAGAAGCTGAAGGATTTCCTCCAATGCAGAGTAAGTGGAGAAGGTAACAGGATTGGGATATGGGTAGGGAGGTTGTCTTAACAGTTTATGGAGGAATTCATGAAAAGCTGGTATGAAGAAGAGATTATCATGAGCTTTCATGTCACACAAACCTGAGTTCCCAGGTTCACCACTTACTAGCTGGGCTATGTTGGACAAATGACTTAACATCTCTGAACCTTAGCTTCTTAATCTACAAGATAGCGATACTAAAGGCATTGCCTCATGGAATCATTTCAAGGATTAAATGGGATAACACATGCAAAGTTTTGAACGATACATAGTAAAGACTCAATTAATGACCATTATTATTTTGTGCATATTAAATCCATTTTAAGGACAATATTACTCCTTGAAATACTAATGCAAAATATTGCAATGTTTTTTAATCAGATGCAATACTTTTCAAAATTTTATTATGTTATGTTATTCACCATACATCATTAGTTTTTGATGTGGTGATCCACGATCCATTGTTCTCATATTACACCCAGTGCTCCATGCAGTACGTGCCCTCCTTAATACCCATCACTGGGCTAACCAATCCCCCCTTCCCCCTCCCCTCTAAAACCCTGTTTGTTTCTCAGAGTCCATAGTCTCTCATGGTTCATCTCTCCCTCCAATTCCCCCCCACCCTCATTTTTCCCTTCCTTCTCCTAATGTCCTACATGCTATTCCTTATGTTCCACAAATAAGTAAAACCATATGATAACTGACTTTCTCTGTTTGACTTATTTCACTTAGCATAATCTCCTCCAGTCTCATGCATGTTGATGTAAAAGTTGGGTATTCATCCTTTCTGATGGCTGAGTAATATTCCATTGTATATATGGACCACATCTTCTTTATCCATTCATCTGTTGAAGGGCATCTTGGCTCTTTCCACAGTTTGGCTATTGCAGACATTGCTGCTATGAACATTGGGGTGATTATATAGCCCTTCTTTTCACTACATCTGTGTCTTTGGGGTAAACACCCAGAAGTGCAATTGCTGGGTCATAGGGTAGCTCTATTTTTAAATTTTTGAGGAATCTCCACACAGTTTTCCAAAGTGGCTGTACCAACTTGCATTCCCACCAACAGTGTAAGAGGGTTCCCTTTCTCCACAACCTCTCCAACATTTGTTGTTTCTTTCCCTGTCCATTTTTGCCATTCTAACTGGTGTAAGGTGGTATCTCAATGTGGTTTTGATTTGAATTTCCCTGATGGCTAATGATGATGAACATTTTTTCATGTGTCTGTTAGCCATTTGTATGTCTTCTTCAGAGAAGTGTCTTTTCATATCTTCTGCCCACTTTTTGACTTGATTATTTGTTTTTTGGGTGTTGAGTTTGAGAAGTTCTTTATAGATCTTGGATACTAGCCCTTTATCTGTAGTGTAATTTGCAAATATCTTCTCCCATTCTGTGGGTTGCCTCTTTCTTTTGTTGACTGTTTCCTTTGCTGTGCAGAAGCTTTTGATACTTTATGTGGAAAACCCAAAAGACTCTCCACCCCCACATTACTAGAGCTCATACAGCAATTCAGTAATATGGCAGGATACAAAATCAATGCACAGAAATCAGTTGCTTTCTTATACACTAACAACGCAACTGTAGAAAGAGAAATTAGAGAAACGATTCCATTTACAATAGCACCAAAAACCATAATATACCTCGGAATAAACATAACCAAAGAGGTAAAGGATCTATACTCTAGGAACTACAGAACACTCATGAAAGAAATTGAAGAAGACACAAAAAGATGGAAAATTATTCCTTGCTCATGGATCGGAAGAATAAACATTGTAAAAATGTCTATGCTACCCAGAGCAATCTATACCTTCAATGCCATCCCAATCAAAATTCCAATGACATTTTTCAAAGTGCTGGAACAAACAACCCGAAAATTTGTGTGGAATCAGAAAAGACCCCGAATCGCCAAGGAAATGTTGAAAAAGAAAAACAAAGCTGGGGGCATCATGTTGCCCGATTTCAAGCTATATTACAAAGCAGTGATCACCAAAACAGCATGGTACTGGCACAAAAACAGACATATAGACCAATGGAACAGAATAGAGAACCCAGATATGGACCCTCAACTCTATGGTCAAATAATCTTTGACAAAGCAGGAAAAAATATGCAATGGAAAAAAGACAGTCTCTTCAATAAATGGTGCTGGGGAAAGTGGACAGCCACATGCAGAAGAATGAAACTCGACCATCCTCTAACACCATACACAAAGATAAACTCAAAGTGGATGAAAGTCCTCAATGTGAGACAGGAATTCATCAAAATCCTAGAGGAGAACATAGGCAGTAACCTCTGTGACATCACCCACAGCAACTTCTTTCAAGATACATCTCCAAAAGCTAGTGAAACAAAAGCAAAAATGAACTTTTGGGACTTCATCCAGATGCAATATTAATTCAAAAGGTATTATTGCCCACAGGGGTTAACAAGGAATGACACAGTCTCAGCTCTCAAGGAACATTTACTAGAGTTGAGGGAAACAAAATCTACCAAAAACAATGTTAAATAACTCCAAAAGAAGGGAATATAGGAGAGGTCAAAAGGCAACTGAGTAAGTGGCAAAAGAATGGTCCAGATAATAAGTCAAGAGAAATGCACTAAGTAAGACAGGTCAGGAAATAGAGTGTTTTACTAAAATAGAGACTGTAGATGTTTCTGGAAAAAAAAAATGTTGTAACTACAAGTGAGGCTCTGATAAATATCAGAGTATTTCTATTTACATTAAATAATCCAAACAAGATTCAAACTAGACTACCACAAACTGACTAGCTATTTAAGAAGTAAAAAGGGTCTGAGTTAAAAGTTCAGGGTTCACTGGTATGCATCACCTGCTGTGACTTTCAAACCATGACATTTAAGGAGGAAAACTGAATTTCTCATTATGCTGGTTATTCTCTGCACCCACAAGAACATCTGCTGGCCTTATCTGACAATACTATAAGCAACTAAAATGAAAAGAAGTCAGTCAACTGGTAGCTCTGTCTATATGTCAGGGTTTTTCCCCAGGTTTATTGAGATATCATTGGTATATAGCATATGTAAGTTTACGGTGTAAAAAAATACACAGATATATTGAAAAATGATTACCCCAATAAAGTTGGCTAACACTTCCATCACCTCATGTAATTACTTTTTTTTTTGCAGTGAGAACATTTAAGATCTACTGTTAGTGACTTTCAATTATATAATGCAATATTGTTAATGATAGTCACCATGCTATATATTAGATCCCCAGAACTTATTCATCTTATAACTAGAAGTTTGTACCCTTGAACAACATCTCACTATTTGCCCCACTCCCCAGTTTCTGGCAACCACCACTTTACTGTCTGTTTTACAAGTTTGGCTTTTTCAGATTCCAGGTGTAAGTGAGAACATGCAGCATTTGTCTCTGTCTGATTTATTTCATTTAGGGTATTGCCCTTAAGGTCCATCCATGTTGTCACAAATGGCAGGAATTCACTCCTTTTATATTTTTATGACTGAATAATATTCCAATGTATGGAGGAGAGGTAGGGAAGATGGTAGAAATAAAGGGGACCTAATTTCATCTGGTCCCTTGAATTCCACTAGATATCTATCAAATCATTCTGAACACCTGTGAATTCAACCTGAGATCTAAGAAAAGAATTGCTGGAATTCTACAAATAGAAAAGTGACCGCTTTTTGCAAGCAGGGCAGAAAGCCTTCAGGGAACAAAAGCCACATAGAGCAACCCCAAGCAGTTTACACTAGGCCCAGCCCCCTGGCTGGTGGGGAGGGGGGTGCAACTCTGCCCAGGGAAAGACAGTTGAGAATCAGTGCAGCAGGCACCTCCCCCAGAAGGCCAGAAGGAAAATTAGTCAAATACAAAGTTGATGGATAACTCAGAACTGAAAAACTCCTGCACTAGGGGAAAATACTATATAGAATTTGAGGGTTTTTTCTCATGGAAATTTAGTATTTCAGTTTAAAATTTTCTATTTCTTTTTCCTTTTAAACTAGTTTCTCATTTTATCAACTCTGTCTTTAAGTCTTTTTTTAATTTTCATTTTTACATTTACATTTTTTAAAGATTTTATTTATTTGAGAGAAAGAGAGATAGCAAGAGAGAGCATGAGTTGGGAGGAGAGGGAGAAGTAGGCTCAGCAGGGAGGCTGATGTGGAGCTCAATCTCAGGACCCTGGGATCATGGGCTGAGCTGAAGGCAGTTAACTGACTGAGCCACATAGGTGCCTCATACATTTTATAGATATATTCTTCATTATTGTCTTCCTTTCACTGTATACAACATTATTTTTAAATATATTATATATATATAGTATATATAGAAATATATATATATTTCTTTACCATTTTGGAAATTACTATCTGCTAGCAAACAAACCAAAATGCCCCCAGGACCAAGTGCATTGCCCTGTTCTATCCACTTGTGAGATTATATTCCCTCTTTTTCCCCATTTTTTTTCTTTTCTTTTTTGGTTTCTGGCCTCTTCAGATTTGTCTACTATGTATTTCACTGGGGTTGTGGTTGATATTTTTGAAATTGTCCTCTCGTTCATCTATTCTTCTCTGGACAAAATGACTAGAAGGAGAAATTCACAGCAAAAGAAAAAAACAGAGGTAATACTCTCTGCCATAAATCTAATCAATATGGATATAAGTAAAATGTCAGAAACTGAACTCCGAATAATAATTATAAAGTTACTAGCTGGGCCTGAAAAAAGCATAAAAGACACTAGAGAATCTTAGTGCAGATATAAAATCTAATCAGGGCAAAATTAAAAATGCTTTAACTGAGATGCAGTCTAAAATGCATGCTCTAACAGCTAGGGTTAAAGAGGCAGAAGAGACAGCAAGTGACATAGAAGACAAAATGGTGGCAAGGATGGAATCTGAGAAAAAGAGAGAAAAACAACTAATGGACCATGAGGGGAGGCTTTAAGAAATCAGCGACACAATAAAGTGAAACAATATTAGAATTATTGGGGTCCCAGAGGAAGAAGAAAAAGAGAAAGAAAGGGACAGAAGGTATATTTGAGCAAATCATAGCTGAGAACTTCCCTAATCTGGGGAAGGAAACAGACATTCAAGTCCAGGAGGTACAGAGAACCCCCCTCAAAATCAATAAAAATAGATCAACACCCTGACATATAATAGTGAAGCTTGCAAATTTCAGACATAAAGAGAAAATCCTGAAAGCAGCTTGAGATAAGAGGTCCTTAACATACAAGGGTACGAACATTAGACTGGCAGCAGACCTATCCACAGAAACCTGGAAGGCCAGAAAGGGCTGGCATGATATATTCAGGATACTAAATGAGAAAAACATGCAGCCAAGAATAACTTATCCAGCAAGGCTGTCATTCAGAATGGAAGGAGAGATAAAGAGTTTCCAGGATAAACAGAAACTAAAGGAATTTGCAAACACGAAACCAGCCCTGCAAGAAATATTAAAGGGGATCCTGTATGTGAAGAGAGAGCCCAAAAGTAGCATAGACCAGAAAGAAACAGAAACAATAAACAGAAACAGAGACTTTATAGGTAGTACAATAGCACTAAATTCATATCTTTCAATAGTTACTCTGGATGTAAATGGACTAAATGCTCCAATCAAAAAACACAGGGTATCAGATTGGATAAAAAAGCAAGACCCCTCTATATGCTGTCTACAAGAGACTCACTTTAGACCTAAAGAAACCTCCAGACTGAAAGTGAGGGGGTGGAGAATGATTTATCATGCTAATGGACATCAAAAGAAAACTGGGGTGGCAATCCTTATATCAGACAAATTAGATTTTAAACCAAAGACTGTAGTAAGGGATGAAGAGGGACACTATATCATACTTAAAGGGTCTATCCAACAAGAAGATCTAGCAATTATAAATATTTATGTTCCTAAATTGGGATCAGTCAATTATATAAACCAATTAATAACAAAATTAAAGAAACATAATAATAATACAATATGAGTAGGGGACATTAACACCTCACTTACAGCAATGGGTAGATTGTCTAAGCAGAAGATCAACAAGGAAACCAAGCCTTTGAATGACACACTGGACCAGATGGACTTCACAGATATATACAGAGCATTCCATCCTAGAGCAACAGAATACACATTCTTCTCTAGTGCACATGGAACATTCTCCAGAAAAGATCACATACTGGGTCACAAATCTGGTCTCAACCAGTACCAAAAGATTGGGATTATTCCCTGCATATTTTCAGACCAAAATGCTTTGAAACGTGAACTCAATCACAAGAGGAAATTTGGAAGGAACTCAAACACTTCAATGTTAAAGAGCATCCTACTAAAGAATAAATGGGTCAACCAGGAAATTAAAGATAATTTTAAAAATTCATGGAAACAAATTAAAATGAAAACTTATGACAGTTGAAAACTTTTGGGATGCAGCAAAGGCAGTCCTGAGAGGGAAGTACATAGCAGTACAAGCCTTTCTCAAAACATTAGAAAAGTCTCAAATACACAAGCTAACCTTACACCTAAAGGAGCTGGAGAAAGAACAGCAAATAAAGCCTAAAACAAGCAGGAGAAGAGAAATAATAAAAATTAGACCAGAAATCAATGAAATGGAAACCAAAAAACAAAAAACAAAAAACAGTAGAACACATCAGTGAAACCAGAAGCTGGTTCTTTGAAAGAATTAATAAGATCTATATGCCCCTAGCCAGACTTATCAAAAAGAAAAGAGAAGGGACCCAAATAAATAAAATCATGAATGAAAGAAGAGAGATCATGACCAACACCTATAAAATACAATTTTAAGAACATATTATGAGCAACTATATGCCAACAAAATAGGCAATCTGGAAGAAATGGATGCATTCCTAGAAACTTACAAACTACCAAAAACTGAAACAGGAAGAAACAGAAAACCTGAACAGACCCATAACCAGTAAGGAAATGAAGCAGTAATCAAAAATCTCCCAACAAACAGGAGTCCAGGGCCAGATGGCTTCCCAGCAGAATTCTACCAAACATTTAAAGAAGAAATACTACCTATTCTTCTGAAGCTGTTTCAAAAAATTGAAATGGGAGGAAAACTTGCAAACTTGTTCTATGAGGCCAGCATTACCTTTATCCCAAAACCAGACAAAGACCCCACCAAAAAGGAGAATTACAGACCAATACCCCTGATGAACATGGATGCCAAAATTCTCACCAAGATACTAGCCAAAAGGATCCAACAGTACATTAAAATGATTATTCAACATGACCAAGTGGGATTTATTCCTAGGTTGCAAGCGTGGTTCAACATTTACAAATCAATCAATGTGATACATCACATTAATAAAAGAAAGGACAAAAGCCATATGATCCTCCCAATTGATGCAGAAAGATCATTTGACAAAACACAGCATCCTTTCTTGATAAAAATTCTTCACAGTGTAGGGATAGAGAGTACATACCTCAATACCATAAAAGCTATCTAAAAAAAAGCCCACAGTGAATATCATTCTCAATGGGGAAAAACTGAGAGCTTGGCCCCTAAGGTCAGGAACATGACAGGGAACAACACTGTTATTCAACATAGTACTAGAAGTCCTACCCTCAGCAATCAGACAACAAAAAGAAGTAAAAGGCTTTCAAATTGGCAAAGAAGTCAAACTCTCACTCTTCGCAGATGATACGATACTTTATGTGGAAAAACCAAAAGACTCCACTCCAAAATTGCTAGAACTCATACAGGAATTCAGCAATGTGGCAGGGTACAAAAGCAATGCACAGAAATCAGTTGCATTCTATACACTAACAATGAGACTGAAGAAAGAGAAATTAAGAAATTGATCCCATGTACAAGTGCACCCAAAACCATAAGATACCTAGGAATAAACCTAACCAAAGAGGTAATGGACCTGTAATCTAGAGACTACAGAACACTTATGAAAGAAATTGAGGAAGACACAAAGAAATGGAAAAACATTCCATGCTCATGGATTGGAAGAATAAATATTGTTAAAATGTCTATGCTACCCAGAGCAATCTATACCTTCAATGTAATCCCTATCAAAATGTCATCGACATTTTTCACAGAGCTGGAACAAACAATCCTAAAATTTGTATGGAAACAGAAAAGACCCTGAATAGCCAAAGTAATGTTGAAAAGGAAAACCAAAGCTGGGGGCTCACAATGCCTGACTTCAAGCTACATTACAAAGCTGTGATCATCAAGACAGCATGGTACTGGCACAAAAACAGACATATAGATCAATGCAACAGAATAGAAGGCCCTCAACTCTATGGTCAACTAATCTTTGACAAAGCAGGAAAGAATATCCAATGGAAAAAAGACAGTCTCTTCAAGAAATCGTGCTGAGAAAATTGGACAGCAACATGCAGAAGAATGAAACTGGACCATTCTCTTACACCATACACAAAGATAAGCTCAAAATGGATGAAAGACCTCAATGTGAGACAGGAATCCATCAAAATCCTTGAAGACAACACAGGCAGTAACTTCTTTGACCTTGGCCACAGCAACTTTTTTTTTTTTAAAGATTCTATTCACTTATTCATGAAAGACAGAGAGAGAGAGAGAGGCAGAGGGAGAAGCAGGCTCCCAAGGAGCAGGGAGCCCGATGTGGGACTCGATCCCAGGACCCCGGGATCATGACCCGAGCTGAAGGCAGACGCCCAACCATCTGAGCCACCCAGGTGCCCCGGCCACAGCAACTTTTTGCAAGACACATCTCTAAAGGAAAGGGAAACAAAAACAAAAATGAACTATTGGGACTTCATCAAGATGAAAAGCTTCTGCACAGCAAAGGAAACAATCAACAAAACTAAAAGGCAACCTACAGAATGGGAGATGATATTTGCAAACGACATATCAGATAAAAGACTGGTATCCAAGATCTATAAATAACTTATCAAACTGAACACCCAAAAAAACATAACCCAGTCAAGAAATGGGCAGAAGACATAAATAGACATTTCTCCAAAGAAGACATACAAATGTCCAATAGACACATTTAAAAAATGCTCAACATCACTCGGCATCAGGGAAATACAAATCAAAACCACAATGAGATACCACCTCACACCAGTCAGAAAGGCTAAAATTAACAAGACAGGAAACAACAGATGTTGGCAAGGATGTGGAGAAAGGGGAACCCTCTTACACTATTGGTGTATTTTTACCTTCCTCAAGAAGGTAAAAATAGAGCTACCTTATGACCCAGCAATTACACTACTAGATATTTACCCCAAAGATACAAATGTAATGATCCAAAGGGGCACATGCACCCCAATGTTTATAGCAGCAATTTCCACAATAGCCAAACTATGGAAAGAGCCCAGATGTCCATCAACAGATGAATGGATAAAGAGGATGTGGTATATATATACAATGGAATATTATTCAGCCATCAGAAAGGATGAATACTTGCCATTTACATTGACGTGGATGGAACTGGAGGGTATTATGCTGAGCTAAATAAGTCAATCAGAGAAAGACAGTTTTCATATGGTTTCATTCATATGTAGAATATAATAAACAGCACAGAGAATCATAGGGGAGGGGAGGAAAAAAAGAATGGAAAGAAGTCAGAGAGGGAGACAAACCATGAGAAACAAACTGAGGGTTGTGGAGGGGGGGTGGGTGGGAGGATGGGGTAACTGGGTGATGGGCATTAAAGAGGGCATGTGATGGGATGAGCACTGGGTGTTATATGCAACTGATGAATTACTGAACACTACATCTGAAACTAATGATGGGGCTAATTGAATTTAAATAAAAATATTCCATTGTATGAATATATATATCTTCGTCCATTCATCTGTAGATGGACACTTAGGTTGTTTCCATACCTTGGCTATTGTGAATAATGTTACAATGAACTTGGAGGTGCAGATACCTCTTCAACATAATGATTTCATTTCTTTAAGATATATACACCCGTAAGTGGAATAGCTAGGTCATACAGTTCTATTTTTAATTTTTTGAGGAAACTCCACACTGTTTTCCATAGTGCCTGTACCAATTTACATTCCCACCAACACTTTGCAAGGGTTCCCTTTTCTCCACATCATTGCCAGCACTTGTTATCCCTTGTTTTTTTGATGATAGCCAACCTAACAGGTGTGAGGTGACATCTCACTGTGGTTTTGATTTGCATTTCTCTGGTGATTAGTAATGTTGAATACTTTTCGTGTACCTCCTAGACATTTGTATATCTTGTTTTAAAATGCCTATTCAAATCTTGTGCCCATTTTTTACTCAGATTATTTGTTTTTATACTATTGAGTTGTATGAGTTCCTTATATATTTTGGATAGTAAGCCCTTATCAGATATGTGGCTTACAAATATTTTCTCCCATTCTGTAGGCTGTCTTTTCATTTTGCTGACTGTTTTCTTTTACTGTCCAGAAGCTGCTTAGTTTGATATAGTCCCACTCATTCATTTTTGCTTTTGTTGCTTGTACTTTTGGTGTTATATCCAAATAATCATTGTCAAGATCAATATCAAGGAAATTTTCCCCTATGTTTTCTTCTAGGAGTTTTACTGTTTTAGGGCTTACATTTAAGTCTTTAATCTATTTTGAGTTCATTTTTGTGAGTGATATAAGACAGGGGTCCAATTTCATTCTTTTGCATGTGAATATCCAGTTTTCTAAATACCATTTATTGAAGACACTATCCATTCCTCATTGAGTATTCTTAGCTTCCTTGTCAAATATTAGTTGTATATTTGTATATGCATGGGCTAATTTCTTGGCTTTCAATTATGTTTCATTGTTCTGTATGTTGCAAACAACCAGTTTTACTGGGTTGCCACCAATGTCCACTCACTGAGCTGCCTTAATTAGCCACTTGTGTTGACACTATATTAAAATGGTGTGACCGAGTCCTTGCTCTTTACTGTTTGAAAATTCAAATTGATATGACTCACATCAATCATGCCTTCTTCTGGAACATTAAACAGCACAGGGTTAAAGCAGCCAATTTACCTTAGGTTACCAATACCAGGCTTTTGAGTCTGAATGCGCTGTCTAGCATTGACTGAACTCTGGCTACATTGGATCCACCCTCCATTCCCCTTCCAAAACAAGGTTCACATGTAAATAAAGGCAAGTCTTGAAAACAGGGCAAGTTCAAATCACACACAGGTAATTTACAAATGGGATATGATCTTGTTGGGGTAGCTATGGTGTCTAAAGCTCCCACCATGTAAGTCTCTGTTAAATATCAATATTATACCTGAGCAAAAGAGCTTACAAAGTCATAACTATTACATTATTACATTAGTTTGATTTAGTATATTAAATTGCCTACCTCTGTATCCTTGAGCCATCCTTCCATTCATTCATTTAATAAATATTTAATGAGTACCCACTAAATTCAAGCTCTATGTAAGTTCTATTGATAAGGCATTCAAGGTGAAGAGTTGAGGGAGCTAGTATGGGGACCACTGCTTGAGAAAGGCAAGTGCAAGCAGGATTCCACAAGTAAGACAAGAACAACCTCTAGGTTACCACTAGACACTAAGAGTTTTGTATTAAGTTGTCATCGGTTATTACTCTGCAGTCTGGTGTCCTACCCAACTAAGTCAACTAAACAGGATCCAAAGTTCTGCTACACCCCAATGATGGTAATAGGTAAAAGTATCTGACCTTTGTAGAAAACATGAAAATTTGCATTCATGGAAGAGGTAGAAAGATCTTCTTCAACAGAAAAACATAATATATACAGTAAAAACTGTAGCCATTTCCCAAAAGAGCAGTCATCAGAAGTTACAAAAGATGCACAGAAAAAACCTGATAAATAAAAAACATATATATCATCAGCCAATTTGGAGAGGCATAAATCATATCTCAAACCTAATGCCTTGTTGTTGTTGTTTTCAATGTAAACTTTGCAAAAAGGGAAACATAAAACTTCAGTGAATCAAGCCTTAAATGTTACTCCTACAGGGAGTTTCAACAATCTACTGGTAATATACAAAGCCGTATAGCTAACATAAAATACAGAGGCAGGGACAGACATTCTTGTAAGGGAAAATAAGGAAGTCAAATTTATGAGCCAACTTGCTCTTTACAGGTGAATGAACTTCAGCCTTAACTATCATATCTCCCTAACTAGCAAACACTCTCCCCTGGTGTTAATTGTGCTTGTTGTCACAATAAGGATCCTGCCAGCTTTCCAGCCAGCAGTGTACTCTGATATCAGTGTTCGATGAATATCACCCGGCCACCACATTTAGAAAAGAAATGTGGCTCATTCTTCAACTGCCTCTAATCAATACCTCCAGAATTTATATTCTGTAAACATCCACACTTTGCTTCTAAACAAATAATTTCATCATAAGCTAGTTCTCAGTAAAAACTACAATAAGTTTTCACAATATATTATGGAAGCTCTGGCCATTCAGTTCTAAATAATGGCTCCTTTTGCTGAACAAGTAAATTGAAATTGATTTGTTTCAGCAGCCTGTGCTAGAAAACACAATGCCTGCTTACAACAAGGCTACTGACTCCTGCAAACAGTATTCCAGTCTGCTTCCTCAAGGACTCTGGGCAGGATTTTTAAATCATCCCACCTTCTCTCCCCTAACCCCGAGAACAAAGCATCCATTTAAATAGGGACTCTGCACAATGTGTCCAAGAAAGGGAATGTGAGGGAGCTTCCTTTGAGATCAACTGAGCAGAGCCCAAGGTGAGGAGTGAGACCTCAAATGAAAGAAGAGGAACACAAAGAGGAAACTGATTAAAAGTCAAATCAACTGCTCCTTGTGAATCACAAGGTGAGGGGAGAGGAAGAGAGAGAGAAAGAGGAGACTCATTCTTCTCTTATTCCTGTCCCCTCACTCTCTCCCTAGGGACAGTGTCATCATGGAGACAGTTGAGGATACAGAAAAAAATATTCTGAGATGACTTTCTAATCTCTGGAGGGATGACTGTGCCCGCAGAGGAGACAGCACAGCCTTCTGGCTGATATGTTCCCATGATATTGCATACAAAGCCCATAATGCTTCCTGTGCTGTCACTCAGGAAGGCATGCCAATCAGGCGGAACAGGAATCTGATTTGTACACTGACTGCATAGGAGTTTGGGATTGGATTTTGGACTGCACAGAGGTTTCTTTGTAGGAGGATACACCTAGGGACAGAGGCCAGCTCTAGTGACCCTCCATTAATGAGCTCCAGAGACACCTTTATCTTAGCAAACACCAAAATGGCCATCCTTGGTCAGCCCAGGGCACCTCTATTTTAGAGGTTTCCAAATGAAAATTTCTTTTTATATACTATTTTTCCCATAACTGTGTGAGGGACGCAGGATGAGTATCATTATTCTCATTTTAAATATTAAGAAAATGAGGCCCAGAGAGAGAAAAAAAATTACCAAAGTCCAACAGCTTATAAACGTCAGTCCAGAAATTTGAACCCAGACCTTATAGCCTTAAATTTAGTGATTCAATAAATTTGTATTTTGTATTCATTCATTCATTCATTCATTCAATGAACATAAATCAAATGCTGAATCTGCCAGATAATGGGAGCTCTCACATTGTCCACAGTCTAAAATTTCCCTTCAGCACCATTTCTTGGTGCTACAAAGGAATCTAGGGAAGGTATATTCACATATATTAGTCTCAGTGTTAGTAAATATCTTCCATTAAGGTCTAGCAGGTTATTTTTCATCCCAGCTGAAACATATAGTTATGATATGAATTAATGCTCTTCTCACAAAAGTCTAATGCCTGGTAAGATACCTCTCAAACAGCACATATCACCAGCCTCCCCTCAATAGAAAATTGTCACTAGACTTTCTCAAGATTCCTCCTCCTTGGCTGTCAGGTTTCTATGAGCTGATGCAGGAACACATGTAAGTTGACACAAGTCCTTCATCTTTCCACACCTAGCAGTGGCCCTTACCTACCTAGTAGCACCTACATGCATATTGGGGAGCCTTTTCTCAACACTATTTCATCACCCAGAACTTTCCTGCTTCCCTTCACCACAACCTACTTGCCCTATATCGCCATACCCTTAAGGTTCTCTCTATGTTAAGGAGGTAGTAAAAGCAACCGCTACTGAACTTACTCCTCTTAATTTAACATACTTACATTTTTACAGGGCCCTGTGCCTTCACAGAGTGAAGGTGGGCCATTTCAGGCCTCATGGCAGATTAATGGTGGGAGGGACTGATAGGGGAAGAGGCTTTTTGGTGCCATGTTCAATTCACAGCCCAGGAATAGGGGCATATGTCACTTTTCTGAATGAAATGAACACAAGGGATGATTGTCATGCTGTGGGGACACAATGTAGGTATTGGAAAGGGCAGAAAACATTTGGCCAATCAGGTGTGGGTGTCACAAATTCTGAAAGGACAAAACACACAATTACTACTTCTTCTTAACCCTTCATTCCCAAGGATATCAGGCATTGTCCTCAAATACCTTCTGGATGAAATCCATATTTATAGCTGAGCTCTTGCCAGTACGGTCTCCAATTACACTTACCTTGTAAACAAAATCCAGCCTAAATTGCTTTCTTCACTTCTAGCTTCTCCAAGGTCTGTCTATGACCTTGTGTTTCAGCAGTAGTTACTGTCTCACAAGGCTTATAGGCAACCATTTGTCCCATCCTTTCAGAATTTTATATACCATTTAGAACATCACCTTTCAGCCCCTCTTGCAATACAAGAGACGGCTGGTTCTCCCACAAGGTCACTGCAGCCATCTCACTTCACAGTATGATTTTCAGGAGTTTTACAAGAGCTTCAAAAATGCACTAGTGAGATAAACTTGACCCCACAGCCTCTTATGTCTTCTGAATGAGGTGATTTGAAGGAGGGGCAGAAAGACACAGGGGGAGCTTCAATCAGTCACAGAGTTCTGCTGTTTCCCAGTCTGAAGACTTGCTTTTCAAATGCTATTGCCACCCTGATCCAGGACTCATCCCTTCACACCTGTCTTACTGCAATTGATCTTTTACCTTTCTCTAAGGTTCTCTTCCCTTTGATCCATCCTATGAACCACTGTAAGATTAGTTCTTTTGAAGGCACCACTTCCAGAGTGTTAGTTCTCTCAAAATCCTTCATTGACTCTTTGTTTATTTACAGGACAAAGCCCAAACTCCTCAGACCAGCAATCAAGACTCTCTTCCATGCAATGCTCCCACCTTACCAACCCAATCCTATATTCACCTACTTCCTCAAATGAAACTTCTGTCCTGCAAAGATCAGTTTTTCATTGTCCTAGCCACATAGGCTTACCCCATCCTCAGTGCCCTTATTTCATATGTCTCTCCTAATCCTCTGCATTACACAATGTACATCTGCACCAATGTAGCCCCTCTTCTCTGTCTAAACCTAATCTTATTGTTCAATGCCCTGCTCAAGACATACCTCTTCCTTGAAGCCTTGCCCATTTGCCCTCACCCATACCATAACAGTGTTAGGAATGCTGAATATCAGACCTGTTACCAGACCTATAGAACCAGAATCTGTATTTTAACAAGATCCGATATATGTTACAGTTTGAGAAGCACTGTCCTAAACAACGCTATGATTTGTACCATTAAAAGAAAAGAGACTAAGATGCCTATGACCGCCAATTATGATAGACAACCAAAGTCTACTTTTTCCCCAACTCCATCTATCTCCCATCTTTGCTATGTATTCCTTGTAGCTTGTGGAGATACAAGGGAATCAGGAAAGTTGGTACCTTCCCAACCATCTATAACCCACAAACTGCCCCTTCCACAACCTTTGTGTTATTTGAGGCCCCAAATTCCTTCGTTTTTAATCAGGCTTGTCTATTCTGGAACCACAATTTCATATAATTAAGTTTAGCTGCCAGCTAATTATATGTACACTAGTTTCCACTGCCCCTGCCAAAGGCAAAACAAATTGCTGATTGGGCCTGTGAGCTTTGGCTTAGGGACAGGGAAACAGTTAGCAAACTGGGTTACTGTACTATATATGAAGAGTACTATACCCAGGGTGGTGCAGGGACAACATCATGATGCTGCTAAAGAATGAGCTGTGGAGGATTTGCTGGGATTGGGCTGGCTGCTCCTCTGTTTCCAAATCTTCCTACATATCCTTCCCTATGCCTAGACTGTCAGAATAAGTCAGTGCTGGAGAAAGTTGACAGTCTCCATCACTAAAGCAAAAGAAATCAAAAGACCTCAGAAGCTTGTTCAGACTTGCTAGATAGCCCTTTGATTCTCTTTCTCCCTTTCTTACATTCTCACTCACACTCCTTCTTTCTCCTTCCCTCTTTTCTGGCTTTTAATGCTTTGAGTTTGATAAAAATAGGATTTTGCTGGGGGCAGGGGCAGATATTAGTAGAGATCTCTATAACAAGAAGCTCAAAAGTCCTTTATTTGAAGTCCATCTTTCCTTCAATTCAACTGCTGATCTCCCCTTTATAACCCTCACTTCATGATCTGTAATTCTACTATACTGTGAGAAAGTCAACCCAGTCAATCTGGACTAGACTTTTTTTTTTTTAATCAGAAGCAGATTTTCATTCTGTCATTCAATATTAACCTAAACTTGGAGGGGGCCCTGGGTGGCTCAGTCAGTTAAGCATCTGACTCTTGGTTTCAGTTCAGGTCATGCTCTCAGGGTCCTGAGATCGAGCCCCTTATCAGGCTCTGCCCTCAGTGTGGAGGCTGCATGTCCCTCTCCCTCTACTCCTCCCCATGGGTGTGCTTGCTCTCTCTCTCATAAATAAAATTTTTAAAATATTAACCTAAACTTGGAAAAGAAAGCATTGTATATGAGAGGCCCTTATGGAATATACCACAAAGAAAGAAAAAGATTTATCAGAAATGTACATAGAGTAGTAATTTTTAGTACAAAAAGCAATAATCTGACAATGCTTGCAAATGTCTGGTTCTCCTAGAATCAGAGTATTCTATGCAGGTAAACTGTTCTCCCTATTTTGAACTTGTTTGCAGTGTTCCACTGCTAAAGTGACACTCTCATCATAGATTCCAACAAAAGTTTCAGTTCAACTCACATCAGAATTTCCACAAAGCCCAATGGGGTGCAAAGAATTTGAAATAATGGATTCTTATGGCAATAGCTTTGAGCATCAATAGCATTAGAACTACCTGAGGCACTTGTCAAATGTACAGCTTCCTTGGCCCCACCCTAGATGGAATGAATCAAAATCACCACATCAGGCCCTGGCATCCCCATGTTCAACAAGCTCTTAGGATATTTTTGGGAACCACTATTTTGGTGCACTCCTAAGCTACAATCCTCTTGGACTGCCTGATTCTTCACCAGAGTATTGTTAAACTGGCTGCCATTACAACTGCATTCTAGCATATGTCCCCTGGCAGACACCAAGGGCATTTCCTGTCTTCTTTACAAAGCTGCACTAGGCTTCTGTAGTGACACTAAAGTTGAAAACCTTTAAAAGGGTTTTCCTATGAGACCTTTTACCTTCTCTGATTATCACATTCAGCAGCCAGTGAAAGACTTGTCCTCTCCCAGGTGAGAGGACTGGCAGCAGGCTCAGACCTCCAGGTTAAACAGCAGCCTACGTGACCAGACTGGAAGTACTCACATGCAAAGGTCCTGACTACCAATGGGACTGGGGGATTGCTCAAGGTGGTTAACACTCCAAAGGTATCCCATGGTTTCAAGGGTGAAGAAAACAAACATCACAGATGTTATTCCATGTGTGACATTCCAAAATGCCTCCTTTTAAAATCCCACCAGACAGAAGTGTTAGATTCTAAAAAAAATTGTGAAAGACAAAGTTGTGAAGTACGTGAGATTTGTTTCTGAGGTTCCTCAGTCTTCATGTTCTTTTCCTGCACAGTCCATCTGACAGGACCTAATGTCCTCAGGCATCCCACAGTGACAGCTGACCCATGTGTTACCCTAGCCTGGACTTGCTTCCGACCTTCCCTTCATTCTTCCTTTGCCCTCTACTTTCTGGTTCTGGCTCTCTTCCCTCAAGGTTGTATTCTGAGTAGAATGTGGTAGGTGCTGGATCATATAAGTAAATGCTATTTGGGGTATAAGGAAAAATCCAATTGGAGCCAATCTGAACTAACCATTCCACCAAAGGTAAACGATCCAGTTATTTTCACTGGGTCCCCTGGCACCTAGCTAACCCTGGCCCCAGATTGAGCCCCTAACACTAAACACAGGCTAAACTCTAACCCTGACCATCTGACAGATATTTATGATTGGACACTAAAAGGACAAACAAAAGTATGACTGATTCAGAGAAACCCCATGTCCCACCAGTAGAGACACAAGTCAAAGGACATGTCTTTTCTAGTTGACTATAAATCAGCAGTGTTACTTTGCTATAGGAAGGATACCAAGATATATATTTTATAATCCACCAGTAAAAGATGAGAGATAGGAGGTAGGGAGGGATAACAATAGAGTCTCTTATGTAGGCAAAGTGAATTAAGGAGAACCTACTCCACCTAGATCTCAGAGCTTCGTGGTCAACAACATCAAGATGTGTTTTTTATTGTGTTTACTGATATAACCCTGACTCTGCTCATATTGGAGAAATAGGAACTGAACCATGGTACAAGAATATTCATGAAAGTAAATATTTATAAGAAGAACAGACAATAAATGTCTGAAAGCAACAACCTTAGGAGTATCCAAATGTGAAACATCCAACATCATTGCCATTTCTTTTAGTTTTGAGCTGTAAATAGTGGTTCTTAAAATAAATTTTAGTCTCCCAATGACATTATATTTGAAATATGGAAAAAAATATCTGAATGACCTCAAGGCAGCTCATTCTGAAACAACTGTTAAGTTCTGCCTATTATTAATTGTTCAGGATTCATTCATGTGTCTTTTTCTAACAATCTCGGGAATCCAGTCATTTCTCAATTATTCCCCAGATGCTAATAGCTCCTTCAGCTAACTCTTCCTATCATGCAACATGTTGCTAGGAAGGTCCCTAGGGATCAGGTGTATCCCTGTCTCTAGCAGCCCTGTGTGCTGACAGTAGACAAACTCATAAGTAGAAATCATCAATGATAAATGAGACCACATCATTTTCTAGGATGAAAGCAACCCTTATAGCCCTTAGCAAAATTAGGAGGGAGGCGAAGTCTGTCTTCACTGGCTTCTCTGTCCTTCCTCCCCTCCCTCTTCTCTGTTCCTATCTCCTAAGCCAGCAACACAAAGTCTTACCAACTCCCACCCTCTACCTGTTCCTGCACCAGAGCAAGAGACTTCTAAGTATAACTACAAACATAAATGAGGACATAGAAAACCTGTGTTCTAATTTGGACTTCATCGAGCTATATGACCTTGAGAAAGTCACTTCTCTCTTAGTCTCAGTATCTTTATTAATAAAATGAAAAGAAGATCAAAGTAACTAAAATTTATAGAGCTCTTACCATGTGCTAGACACTGTGCTCAAGGCAGTTTATATCAATCATTCCCTTAATCTTCCCAAGCAGTTATTTATTTTATTTTATTATGTTATGTTAATCACCATACATTACATCATTAGTTTTTGATGTAGTGTTCCATAATTCATTGTGTGGTATTAGAATACGGATAGACATATAGGTCAATGAAATAGAACTGTTTCTAGAACAAACCCTTACCATTAGAGTCAACTTATTTTTTTATTTAATTTTATTATGTTATGTTAATCATCATACATTACATCATTAGTTTTTGATGTAGTGTTCCATGATTCATTATTTGCATACGACACCCAGTGCTCCATTCAATACGTGACCTCTTTAATACCCATCACCAGGCTAACCCATCCCCCCACCTCCCTCCCCTCTAGAACGCTCAGTTTGTTTCTCAGAGTCCATAGTCTTTCATGGTTCGTCTCCCCCTCCGATTTCCCCCCTTCATTTTTCCCTTCCTACTATCTTTTTTCTTTAATTTTTTTTTTAAGATTTTATTTATTTGAGAGAGAGAGAATGAGAGACAGAGAGCATGAGAGGAAGGAGGGCCAGAGGGAGAAGCAGACTCCCTGCTGAGCAGGGAGCCCGATGCGGGACTTGATCCCGGGACTCCAGGATCATGACCTGAGCCGAAGGCAGTCGCTCAACCAACTGAGCCACCCAGGCGCCCTATCTTTTTTCTTTAACATAAAATGTATTATTTGTTTCAGAGGTACAGTTCTGTGATTCACCAGTCTTACACAATTCACAGCGCTCACCATAGCACATACCCTCCCCAATGTCTATGACCCAGCCACCCCATCGCCTCCCACCCCCACTACTCGAGCAACCCTCAGTTTGTTTCCTGAGATTAAGAATTCCTCACGTCGGGTGCCTGGGTGGCTCAGTTGGTTAAGCGACTGCCTTCGGCTCAGGTCATGATCCTGGAGTCCCGGGACCGAGTCCCGCATCGGGCTCCCTGCTCAGCGGGGAGTCTGCTTCTCCCTCTCCCACTCCCCGTTTGTGTTCCCTCTCTCGCTGTGTCTTTCTCTGTCAAATAAATAAATAAAATCTTTAAAAAAAAAAAAAAGAATTCCTGATGTCAGTGAGATCATATGATACATGTATTTCTCTGATTGACTTATTTCCCTCTAGTTCAATCCACGTGGTTGCAAATGGCAAGATTTCATTTTCCTTGATGGCTGCATAATATTCCATTCTATATATATACCACTTCTTCTTTATCCATTCATCTGTCGATGGACATCTTGGCTCTTTCCATAGTTTGGCTATTGTGTTGCTGCAATAAACATTGGGGTGCACATACCCCTTCAGATCACTTTATTTGTATCTTTGGGGTAAATGCCCAGTAGTGCAATTGCTGGGTCATAGGGTAGCTCTATTTTCAACTTTTTGAAGAACCTCCATACTGTTTTCCAGAGTGGCTGCACCAGCTTGCGTTCCCACCAACAGTGTAAGAGGGGTCCCCTTTCTCTGCATCCTTGCCAACATCTGTTGTTTCCTGACTTGTTAATTTTAGCCATTCTGACTGGTGTGAGGTGGTATCTCATTGAGGTTTTGATTTGGATTTCCCTGATGCCAAGTGATGTTGAGCACTTTTTCATGTGTCTGTTGGCCATTTGGATGTCTTCTTTGGAAAAATGTCTGTTCATGTCTTCTGTCCATTTCTAGATTGGATTATTTGTTCTCTGGGTGTTGAGTTTGATAAGTTCTTTATAGATTTTGGATACTAGCCCTTTATCTGATATATCATTGCAAATATCTTCTCCCATTCTGTCAGTTGTCTTTTGGTTTTGTTGACTGTTTCCTTTGCTGTGCAAAAGCTTTTTATCTTGGTGAAGTCCCAATAGTTCATTTTGGCCCTTGCTTCCCTTGCCTTTGGCGATGTTTCCAGGAAGAAGTTGTGTGGCTGAGGTCAAAGAGGTTGCTGCCTTTGTTCTCCATTAGGATTTTGATGGATTCCTGTCTCACATTTCGGTCTTTCAACCATTTTGAGTCTATTTTTGTGTGTGGTGTAAGGAAATGGTCCAGTTTCATTCTTCTGCATGTGGCTGTCCAATTTTTCCAACACCATTTGTTGAAGAGACTGCCTTTTTTCCATTGGACATTCTTTCCTGCTTTGTTGACGATTAGTTGACCATAGAGTTGAGGGTCCATTTCTGGGCTCTTTAGTCTGTTCCACTGATCTGTGTTTCTGTTTTTGTGCCAGTACCATACTGTCTTGATGATTACAGCTTGGTAATAGAGCTGGAAGTCCAGAATTGTGATGCCACCAGTTTTGCTTTTCTTTTTCAAGATTCCTCTGGCTATTCGGGATCTTATCTGGTTCCACACAAATTTTAGGATTATTTGTTCCATTTCTTTGAAAAAAGTGGATGGTATTTTGATGGGGATTGCATTGAATGTGTAGATTGCTCTAGGTAGCACTGACATCTTCACAATATTTGTTCTTCCAATCCATGGGCATGGAACCTTTTTCCATTTCTTTGTGTCTTCCTCAATTTCTTTCATGAGTATTTTATAGTTTTCTGAGTACAGATTCTTTGCCTCTTTGGTTAGATTTATTCCTAGGTATCTTATGGTTTCGGGCGCAATTGTAAATGGGATCCACTCCTTAATTTCTTTTTCATCTGTCTTGTTGTTAGTGTATAGGAATGCCACTGATTTCTGTGCATTGATTTTATATCCTGCCATTTTACTGAATTCCTGTATGAGCTCTAGCAGTTTTGGGGTGGAGTCTTTTGGTTTTTCCACATAAAGTATCATATCATCTGCAAAGAGTGAGAGTTTGACTTCTTTGCCAATTTGGATGCCTTTTATTTCTTTTTGTTGTCTAACTGCTGTACCTAGGACTTCTAATACTATGTTGAATAGCAGTGGTGAGAGTGGACATCCCTGCTGTGTTCCTGACCTTAGGGGGAAAGCTCTCAGTTCTTCCCCATTGAGAATGATATTCGCTGTGGGTTTTTCATAGATGGCTTTTATGATATTGAGGTATGTACCCTCTATCCTTACACTCTGAAGAGTTTTGATCAAGAAAGGATGCTGTACTTTGTCAAATGCTTTTTCTGCATCTATTGAGAGGATCATATGGTTCTTGTTCTTTCTTTTATTAATGTATTGTATCACGTTGATTGATTTGTGGATGTTGAACCAACCTTGCAGCCCAGGAATAAATACCACTTGGTCGTGGTAAATAATCCTTTTATTGTACTGTTGGATCCTATTGGCTAGTATTTTGGTGAGAATTTTGGCATCCATATTGATCAGGGATATTGGTCTGTAATTCTCCTTTTTGATGGGGTCTTTTCCTGGTTTTGGGATCAAGGTAATGGTGGCCTCATAAAATGAGTTTAGCAGTTTTCCTTCCATTTCTATTTTTTGGAACAGTTTCAGAAGAATAGATATTAATTCTTCTTGAAATGTTTGGTAGAATTCCCCTGGGAAGCCATCTGGCCCTGGGCTCTTGTTTGTTGGGAGATTTTTGATGACTGCTTCTATTTCCTTACTGGTTCTGGGTCTGTTCTGGTTTCCTGTTTCTTCCTGGTTCAGTTTTGGTAGTTGATACATCTCTAGGATGTATCATTTCTTCCAGATTATCTAATTTGCTGCCATATATTTGCTCATAATATGTTCTTATAAATCTTTGTATTTCTTTGGCGTTGGTTGTGGTCTCTCCTCTTTCATTCATGATTTTATTTATTTGGGTCCTTTCTCTTTTCTTTTTGATAGGGCTGGCCAGGGGTTTATCTATCATATTAATTCTTTCAAAGAACCAGCTCCTAGTTTCATTGATCTGTTCTACTGCTCTTTTGGTTTTTATTTCATTGATTTCTGCTTTGATCTTTATTATTTCTCTTCTCCTGCTGGGTTTAGCCTTTATTTGCTGTTCTTACTCCAACTCCTTTAGGTGTAGGGTTAGGTTGTATATTTGAGACCTTTCTTGTTTCTTGAGAAATACTTGTATTGCTACATACTTTTCTCTTAGGACCACCTTTGCTGCATAGCAAAGAATTTGAACAGTTGTGTTTTCATTTTCGTTTGTTTCCATGAATTTTTAAAATTCTTCTTTAATTTCCTGGTTGACCCATTCATCCTTTAGTAGGATGCTCTTTAGCCTCCATATATTTGAGTTCTTTCTGACTTTCCTCTTGTGATTGAGTTCTAGTTTCAAAGCACGGTGGTCTGAAAATATGCAGGGAATGATCCCAATCTCTTGGTACCGGTTGAGACCTGATTCGTGACCCAGGATGTGATCTATTCTGGAGAATGTTCCTTGGGCACTAGAGAAGAATGTGTATACTGTTGCTTTGGGATGGAATGTTCTGAATATGTCTGTGAAGTCCATTTGGTCCAGTGTGTCATTTAAAGTCTTTATTTCCTTGTTGATCTTTTCTTTAGATGATCTGTCCATTTCAGTGAGGGGGTGTTAAAGTCCCCTACTATTATTGTATTGTTGTCGATGTGTTTCTTTGCTTTTGTTATTAATTGCCTTATATAATTGGCTGCTCCCATGTTAGGGGCATTGATATTTACAATTGTTAGATCTTCTTGTTGGATAGACCCTTTAAGTAGGATATAGTGTCCTTCCTCATCTCTTATTATAGTCTTTGGTTTAAAATCTAATTTGTCTGATATAAGGATTGCCACCCCAGCTTTCTTTTGGTGTCCAAGAGTGGTAAATCGTTTTCCACCCCCTCACTTTCAATCTGGGGGTGTCTTTGGGTCTAAAATGAGTCTCTTGAAGACAGCATATCAATGGGTCTTGTTTTTTAATCCAATCTGATAGCCTCTGTCTTTTGATTGGGGCATTTAGCCCATTTACATTCAGGGTAACTATTGAAAGATAGGAATTTAGTGCCATTGTATTGCCTGTAAGGTGACTGTTACTGTATATTCTCTGTGTTCCTTTCTGGTCTGTTACTTTTAGGCTCTCTCTTTGCTTAGAGGACCCCTTTCAATATTTCTTGTAGGGCTGGTTTCGTGTTTGCAAATTCTTTTATTTTTTATTTGTCCTGGAAGCTTTTTACCTCTCCTTCTATATTCAATGACAGCCTAGCTGGATAGAGTATTCTTGGCTGCATATTTTTCTCATTTAGTGCTCTGAATATATCCTGCCAGTCCTTTCTGGCCTGCCAGGTCTCTGTGGATAGGTCTGTCACCAATCTAATGTTTCTACCATTGTAGGTTACAGACTTCTTGTCCCGAGCTGCTTTCAGGATTTTCTCTTTGTCTCTGAGACTTGTAAGTTTTACTATTAGATGTCGGGGTGTTGACCTATTTTTATTGATTTTGAGGGGGTTCTCTCTGCCTCCTGGATTTTGATGCCTTTGTCTTTCCCCAAATTAGGGGACTGCTATAATTTGCTCGAATATACCTTCTGCCCCTCTCTCTCTTTCTTCTTTTTCTGGGATCCCAATTATACTAATATTGTTTCATCTTATGGTATCACTTATCTCTCAAATTCTGTCTTTGTGATCCAGTAGTTGTTTATCTCTCTTTTTCTCAGCTTCTTTATTCTCCATCACTTGGTCTTCTATATCACTGATTCTCTCTTCTGCCTCAATTATCCTAGCAGTTAGAGCTTCCATTTTTGATTGCGCCTCAGTAATAGCCTTTTTGATTTTGACTTGGTTGGATTTTAATTCTTTTATTTCTCCAGAAAGTGTTTCTCTAGTATCTTCCATGGTTTTTTCAAGCCCAGCTAGTATCTTTATAATTGTCATTCTGAACTCTAGTTCCGACATCTTACTACTGTCCATATTGATTAGGTCCCTGGCAGTCAGTACTGCCTCTTGTTCTTTTTTTTTGAGATGAGTTTTTCCATCTTATCATTTTGTCCAGAGGAGAATAGATGAATGAGAGAACAAAATGCTAACAGGGTAACAACGACCCCAGAAAAATATACACTAAACAAATCAGAAGAGACCTGAAACTGGGGGGAAAGAAAGAAAAAAGAAAAAAAAGAAAAAGAAAAAGAAAAAAAGAATATGATCAAATATGATCAGGCTGGTGAATAGATCAGTGCCACACACTATATTTTGGGTGTATTTTGGTCTTTTAGAAGAAAGAGCCTCTCAAAATTTTAAAGAAAGAAAAACTTATATATGTACAAAAATAAGGGTAAATACGATGAATGGATGGAATATGACTGTAAAGATGAAATTTTTAAAAACTTTATAAAAGGAATTGATAAGAAGTTGGTTGAAAAAAGAAAGAAGAGAATTTTTTTAAAAAGGTGGGGGAGAGAATGTGGTCAGGCAGGAGACTAGAACAAAGCCATACACTAGAGATTTAGGGTATATTTTGGTCTGTTAGAAGACACTGTATCCCAAAATTTTAAAGAGAGAACAACTTATATATATACCAAAAGTTAACTACAATGAAGGGATAGGATATGACTCTAAAAATGAAAGATAAAAAAGATTTTTAAAAAAGGGATTGATAAGATTTGGTTGAAAAAGGGAAAAAGAAAAATTCAAAAAAAATAGAAAAAGAAAAAAGGGAAAATTTAAAAAATTAACTTTGAAAGACTAAAGAATCATGGGGGAAAAGGCCATGAATTCTATGTGCAGTATTCACCTAGTGCTGGAGTTCTGCCATTCTCATTGATCAGTAAACCTGGTCTTGTCCGACTGTTCTTGCTGATCTTCCAGGGGAGGGGCCTGTCACAGTGATTCTCAAATGTCTTTGCCAGAGACAGAAATTCCCCACCCTTGCCGGGGGCCAGGCTAAGTAATCTGCTCGGGTTTGCTCTCGGTAGCTTTTGTTCCCTGCAAGCTTTCCACACTGGTTTGGTGGACAAGAGTGAAAATGGTGGCCTCCCAATCTCTGCCTCAGAGGAACCGAGAACTCAGGGCCCCACTCCTCAGTGCACCCCTAGAGAAAAGCAGTCAGTCACTCCCATCTGCCCAGTCTCTGGCCGCACTTCATACCCACCTGCTCTGTGACCGAGCGTTTCTATCTCTGGCACACAACCCCACTTGGGGTCTCCAAACCCAGCAGATTCTTGTGGTGCGCTCCCACGCCACTCCTCCCAGGGGAGGAAGGGGAGTCTCCCCAGATCTGCCGCTTTTTGGGTCCCTGCTGGAGGAGTAGTGGCCCAACTGTGCTGCAGATCACAGTTTATAACCACCCTGAGCTGAGAGCCCACTCCTCGGCTCCATCTTTGCAGCCAGCTTCCCTGCTCCGATACCTGGGAGCTGTGCCACACTCAGGCACTCCCCGTCTTTCTGTGACCATGAGGGTCCTGAGACCATACTGTCTCAGTGAGGGTTCCAACCCCGCTTAGCCACTGGAGTGACGTCCCTCAGTGGAGCCAACTTCTAAAATTTCCCATTTTTGCTCTGCTGCTCTATCACTTGCCGGTAGCCGGTTGATGGAGTCTTCCTCCCCCTGTGGTCTACCTTCCCATATATCACCTCAGAATCACTTCTCCGCACATCCTCCCTTCCAGAAAGTGGTCACTTTTCTGTTCAGAGCATTGCTGCTATTCTTTTCTTCAATCTCCTGTTGAGTTTGTAGGTATTCAGAATGGTTTGATACCTATCTAGCTGAATTCCTGGGATGAGACGAAATTTAGGTCTCCTACTCCTCTGCCATCTTGCTCCTCCCTTCCCAAGCAGTTATTATAATGCTTACTTTACAGATAAGGAACACTAGTTCTTTTTTTTTCTTTTTTTTTATTATGTTATGTTAGTCACTATACAGTACATCATTAGTTTTTGATTTAGTGTTCCATGATTCATTGTTTGCATATAACATCCAGTGATCCAGGCAATACGTGCCTTCCTTAATACCCATCACTGGGTTGGGTTAGCCAGGAACACTAGTTCTGAGCGGTTATGTTACTTGTGTAAATCTCCAAATCTTGTGAGTGGTAGAAGAGAGATTTTCATCCAGATTTGTATTTCTGACCACGTTTCCAGGGCCTTGTCACAGATAATCCCTAAGGCCCCTTCCAGTTTTGACACCTTATGAGTCTGTGAAATCCTACTCTGTACACAGCTGTCTACTCTACTTTTTTTACAATGCCAGTTCCATAAACATTTGTGAAAAGAACAAAATTGGGTAGCATAAATGAGATCCTGAGCAAAGAGCATTTGGTGCCCAAGCATAACAGTGAGTAAACCAGAGAGAGAGAGGTCTTTAAAAGAGTAAAGCGTCTGCTAAATTTAAAAATAAGTGAGGGGAACCTGGGTGGCTCAGTCAGTTAAGTATCTGCCTCTTAACTGCATCAGGTTCCACGTTCAGCAGGACGTCTCCTTAGGGATTCTCTCTCTCCCTCTCCCTCTGGCCTTCTCTTTCTCTCTCTCAAATAAAAAGAAACACATCTTTAAAAAACTAAAATAATAAAAATAGGTGAGACATGACCACCTCCACACTGTAAAAGAAAGGGAAGTAAGCTGTATGGAAATAGAATTCTGTAAGTCACTACCCACCACCACCTTCAATAGACAAAAAGAACTGGTTTGTCTCCAGGACACTTAATGCACCAAAAATGGATACTATCTTTTCCCACCAACTTAAACAAGATTGTCAAATACTTTTCACACAAATTTTGTTTATTTTGTTTTCCTTAGAGGTAGAATCAGCACTATTGGATATAAAGGGTTAGAAAGGGGCAATTTTCTGACTTGTGCAAATAGAAGAATGATAGAGCCAGTCTCTGAAACTGTGAATAGTGGATGGAGAGCCAGAGTTGGAGGGAAATTCAAAAGTTGTCACAGAAGAGGAGTTTGTCTAAAATCTTCCTCCCATCATGAGTATCTCCAGTTAAATGACTAAGTCATCATTCATGTAGGGTCTAAACCTATAATTCAGATCCACATCATTGCTCCCTAGAACTATCCCACAATAAGATTCTAACTGGTCTTACTGCCTCTACCCTGCCTCTTCTAATCCACCCTCCACACTGCTGCCAGAGGATTCTAGTTCAAATACAAATCTCTTCATATCAGTCCCTTGATTAAATTAAAGCCTCTCAGTGGCTTCCCACTTCCCTGGGCATAAAGATCCAGTACCCTCAAATGATATATAAGGCACTTCATGAACTGACCATACCTACTTCTCCAGATTCAGTTCTCCAAACACACTGAACTATTTGGAGTTGCCAGAGCACACTAGAACATTTCGTATTTTTGTGTCTTTTTATATAGTATTCCTTCTACCTTAAATGCTCTCTCCTGCACCCCCATCTGCCTGATGAACACCTACCCAATACTCCAACTCATGTCATGTTAAACTTCTCTTTCAAGTTTTTCCTGATGTCCTCACTATGACCTAATTTGTGCCCCACAACCAGCACATGATTCTATCATAATACCTGTAGCACTTTAAAGCATTTAACTATATATTGGTTTGTTCCCTCAGCAGACATGGTGCCCCTCAAATACAAGGACTATGCAGAGCTTGGCACAGTTCACTCTTAGTAAAAGTCCATTGAATTAATGGTAGATGGATGATTAAATAGATAAGCAAATGAATAGATTGATGAATGAACAAATGGAGGCTACGTTAACAAAAATAAGATGCAACACATTACATGTTCATAGTACACCACAGTTTACACTTTAAAACTTTCAATTTTATTTGTCCCTGATAATATTGTGAGGGAGAAAAGGCAAATAGATGGTAATCCTCCATCCTCCTGTATGAGAGATTTGGGTTGACTTTTGGAGGTCACAGATCTAGTGCATGTCAGAGTTAGGTCTAGAACTCAAGTCACGTGAGCTATTCCTGAATTCTCTCTGCAGTGGTTAATAAAATGCTATGAGAAAACAATTATTAGGTAGTAGGAGTTTGGTGGAGTTTTTTTGTCCTTTAGGACCTTTTAACCCCCAAATCAACTTTTTCTGTGCAGTTAGCAGGCACCTCCACCATTCCACTTTATGTTTAGACTTTTTGATGTTTGGCACAAAGTCAGGTCAGTGCTCCCTGGTCTCATCAACACTCCCAGAGCACAACAGTGCAGGGCTCAGGAGGAACCTCAAATGTTAAAAAGGCCCATTGCGAGTCTCCTCAGAAAATCAAATACATAACTCTAAAAATATCCCCCGTGATCTATGCACGTAGCCATGGTGTCTGACAAATTCAATCAAATCTGTCATACATCATTCTCCAGTGTTATTGAGAAATACATAGTAGTATTGAATTTTAATTATTCAGCTCCTATGGATCCCACCATAATCTGGTGAGAATCATTTGCCAATTTAGTCCCCTCAGAAGACAGCCACTATTATCTAATTATAAATCTCACAGTGTCATTTGATAAAAGGTTAGGATTTTTATTTCCCACAAAAAAGCCCCAATTTTTGCCAACAAATTCCCATATAGAAACCAAAATAATGTACACATAACTTAAGCTAAGTGGCACCTGGTTTATAGCATCACTACCTCTCTCCATCCCTACCCTAGCCCTGGTTCATCAATATCCTTACACTGACTGCTTGGGCACTGCTTTCACACACTCTCCCCAGAATTTATGCTGTAGGATTTCTCTACCAAGCTCCATCCTTCCCTACCATCATAACCTACTGGCTTAATGTCCATCCCAAAGGGCCCTATGATCTAGGCTAAGTCCTTTTTGCTGGTAATAATCAATGGCCACTATTTTTGCATTTTCATGGGTGTTTTCAAAGCCTCAACACAGAAGAGTAAGGAACAGTGGGAATATCAGGTCCCTGGCCAATGGCTGGGGAGACAAAGAAAAAAGAAATACCTCAAGGTTCAATTTAATTCACACCACCAGAACACTCTGAAAGACTAGCCCAAGAATAAGCAGTCACCTAGTCAGTCAGTGAGTCAGTCAACAAATATTGTTTGAAAACTGATTATGAGCCAGGAACTATGCTAGGTCCTGAGGGATACAGTGGTGAACAAAATATAAATGTACCCTAACATAACTTAAATAAATGACAGCAATTAATTAAGAGATTAAAACATGTAATAGTCTGTGAAGGAAAGATAAAAGACAAAATGAGGTTCTAACTTACTATGAGAGGCCAATGATCAAGCTGAGAAATGAAAGGTAAGTTGGTATTATGCAGATGAAGAGTGAGTCTGGGAGAAACAAGAAGGTAGAAGCTCTCTAGGCAGAAGAATGAGTATGAGCAAAAACAGCCCAGAAGGTGAAGGGCACCTGATAGGGGAAAGGTGGTAGCAAGGAAGGATATGGTTGGTACAGGGGGAACCAGTGGTGTGGCCATTGCTAATGGATGATTGCATGGCTGCTTGCAGTAGGAATGGCTGGTAGATATGGCTGCTGGTGATGGGAAATGCCATTACTGGTGATGACAGGCATGAAGTGTGAGATTAGAGCTGAACAGTGGTTGTGGCTGCTGGTTGGCATGGAGTAGTAAACAGGAGTAGTAAAGAGTCTCATCAATAAAGATAATTTCATAATCAAGAATCACAAAATATTTGAGGAAGCACACATAACAATCTAAAGGATGGGAAGACTTTTACCAGGCAGAGATGGAGAGAAATACATTGCAGGCAGAAGGCAATATGTCAACAAAGGAATAGGGGCAAGAAAGAATAAGAGAGGTTTCAAATATAGAGAATAGGGTGCAAGATGAAAATATACCTGAAAACGTAGGCTTAGGCCTCCAGACTGTGGAGGGCTTCAGATGCCAAGTTGAGTTGTTTGGGTTTTATTCTATAAGCAATGCTGATGGAGACAGTGGCAGTTTGTGAAGAGGAGAGTGACATGACGACAGCTGTGCTTTAGAAAGATGACTCTGGTAGGCATGCAGAGTGCAGACAGAAGTGGAAAGAGTAAAGCCATTTAGGGGGCTCCTGCAACAGACCAGAGATGACTGAGGCCTATTTAAGGACAGTGGCAGTAGGAGATGAAAAGAGAGGAAAGAAGTGAGAGATGTTGTAAATCATGTGCAACTGATTAGGTTTAAGGGTTGGGGAAAATGAAGGAGACATCAGTGACTGTAAGTTGCACTTCTTGTACCATTCACTGAGTTAGAGAATAAGGAGAGAACTATATTTGGTTTTATTTGTTTCATCATTGTCACTGTTTGGGGGTGAGGACTTCATTCTGAGACAGTTTGAGTTTGACGGGCCTGCAGGATATAAAATAATATAAATATAAATATGAAATATAAAATAATCCTTTCTCCCTTGATTTATAGTACAATTTCTAAAATATATTCCCAGAAAAAAAGATAAAATAGTGTTTTCAAGATAGCCTAATCCTTTCAAATCATTAAAAAGTTTATAATACATTATAAACATCTGAAAAACATTTCTCAGAGACCATAGAATAAATTCTGCATGCCATAGCATACCATTCAAAGTTTCCAACTTCAGATCTCCAATCTACCTTTCTAGATTCATCTCCTATTACCCACCCTTGTATCAGTCCTTCCTTTTATTTTTATTTTAAATCTAGTATCATTAACGTACAGTGTTATATTAGTTTCAGGTGTACAATATAGTGATTCAGCAATTCTATACATTACTCGATGCTCATCAAGAAAAGTGTACTCTTAATCCCCTTCACCTACTTCACCTATCCCCCACCCACTTCCCTTCAGTTTGTTCTTTGTAGTTAAGAGTCTGTTTCTTGGTTTGTATCTTTTTTCTTTGTTCAGTTGTTTTGTTTTTTAAACTCTATATACAAGTAAAATCATATGGTATTTTCTTTTCTCTGAATTATTTCACTTAGCATTATACTTTCTAGATCCATCCACATTGTTTCAAATGGCAAGATTTCATTCTTTTTAATAGCTCAGTAATATTCCAGTGTGGGTGTGCATCCATTCTTCTATCAATGGACACTTGGGCTGCTTCTATAGTTTGGCTATTATAAATAATGCTGCAATAAACAGCAGTGCATATATCTTTTCAAATTAGTATTCTCATAGTCTTTGGGTAAATACCCACTAGTGGAATTACTGGGTCACATGGTAGTTCTATTTTTTAATTTTTTGAGGAACCTCCATACTGTCTTCACAGTGGCTACACCAGTTTGCATTCCCATCAACAGTGTAAGAAGGTTCCTTTTTTCCCACATCCTTGTCAACACTTATTGTTTCTTGTTTCTGATTTTAGTCATTCTGACAGGTGTGAGGGAATATCTCATTGTAGTTTTGAATTGCATTTCCCTGGTGATAAATGATGTTGAGCATCTTTTCATGTGTCTGTTGGCCATCTGTATGTCTTCTTTGGAGAAATGTCTGTTCATGTCTTCTGCCCACTTTTTAATTGGATTATTTGTCTTTTAGTGTTGAGTTGTATGAGTTCTTTATATACGTTGGATACTAACCCTTTATCAGATATGTCATTTGCAAATATCTTCTCACATTCTATAGGTTGTCTTTTTGTTTTGTTGACTGGTTCCTTTCCTGTGTAGAAGCTTTTTATTTTGAGTAGTCCTAATAGTTTATTTTTGCTTTTGTTTCCCTAGCCTTGGGAGACATCTAGAAAAATGTTGCTACGGCCAATGTCAGACAAATTACTGCCTGTGCTCTCTTCTAGGATATTTATGGTTTCAGGTGTCATGTTTAAGTCCTTAATCCATTTTATTTTTGTGTGTGGTGAAAGAAAGTGGCCCAGTTTCATTCTTTTGCATGTAGCTATCCAGGTTTCCCAACACCATTTGTTGGAGAGACTGTCTTTCTCACATTGCATATTCTTGTGTCCTTTGTCAGAGATTAAGTGACCATATATTCATGGGTTTATTTCTGGGCTCTCTATTCTATTCTATGGATCTATGTGTCTATTTTTGTGCCAGTACCATATAATTTTGATTACTATAGCTTTGTGGTATAACTTAAAATCTGGAATCGTGATACCTCCAGCTTTGTTTTTTCTTTTTCAAGATTGCTTTGACTATTCAGGGTCTTTTGTGATTCCATACAAATTTTAGGATTGTTTATTCTAGTTCTGTGAAAAATGCCGTTGGTATTTTGACAGGGATTGCATTAAATCTACAGATTGCTTTGGGTAGTATGGACACTTTAACAATATTTGTTTTTCCATTCCATGAGCATGGAATATCTTTCCATTTGTTTGTGATTTCTTCAATTTCTTTGATCACTGTTTTAGTTTTCAGAGTACAATTCTTTCACCCACTCAGTTAAGTTTATTCCTAGGTATTTTTGTTATTTTTGGTGCAATTGTAAAGGAATTGTTTTTTTTAATTTCTCTGTCTGCTGTTTCATCAGTAATGTATAGAAATGCAACAGATTTCTGTATATTGATTTTGTATCCTGTGACCTAACTTAATTCATTTATCAGTTCTAGTGGTTTTTAATGGTGTTTTTAGGGTTTTCTATATATAATATCAACCCTTTCTTCTAATAACACTAAACTAGTAACTCTTCCTCAAACATTCCATGCAGAATCAGGTTTTCCTTTTTGCTTTGCTCAAATGGTTCCCTGGGTTTCAATATGCCCTTCTCCATGATCACTTGTCAAAAGTTTTTTCTGTTTTTCAAAATCTAGCTCAAAATTCACTTTCCCAGGAAGCCTCACTGATAATTCCATGGAGAACTGCTCTCTCCCTCCTCTCTATCTCTTCGCAGGAATAGAGAAGGGAATCTGAGGGCAACCTATGGGTACTTCCAAGACACATTTAAGGTATTAACTCCTCTTAAATGTAGGTCAAATTTGCCATTCATAAATCTGTTCCTAAAATGTGCTATGTACTAGAAATCATGCTCACCGTTGACAATATAATGTTGAACAAGAAAGAGTCCCTGCTTTCAAGGAGTTCACAGTCAAGCTAGAAAGGCAAACAACTAAAAAGGAAACTATAATTAAAGTATGATAAGTGTGTGATGGGGTAAGTTTTGGGCTTGTTCAAGACCTATCATTCCTTTCTTCTTTCTCCCTTTTGGAATGGGAAAGTCTTTCCAATGACTGTCCTACCATTGTACTTTAGAAGAACCTAACTTATTTGACCTTGGAGAGTCCCAGCTAGAGAACAATTTGCCTCAGGATGAATGTATCTTGAGTCTCATTCATATCTAATTTAGATGATGTTTAGATGAGACTTTGGACTTTAGACTCTTAAGTTGATGTTGAAAAATGTTAAGATTTTGGGGGCTACTGAGATGGAATGAATGTATTTTGCATATGAGGACATAAATTTTGGGGTGCCAGGAGCACAATGCTACTGACAGAATATTTATGTGCCTCCCAAAATGTATATGTTGAAACCTAATCCCCACTGTAGTGGTACTTGGAGGTGGAGCCTTTGGGAGCCCTCATGAGTGGGATTAATACCCTTATCTCTTATAGAGCCCTTATAAAAAAGACTCCTCCTCTTCTTCTACCATGTAAGGTTACATACAACAAAAAGATGGTCATTTATGAACCAAGAAGAGAGCTCTCACCAGACATCAAATCTGCCAGTGCCTTGATCTTGGACTCTCCAGTCCCCAGAACCATGAGAAATAAGTTTCTGTTGTTTATCAGCCACCCAGTCTATTATATTTTGTTATATCAGCCCAAATGGACAAAGACAAATGCTGACAGAGAGGGAAAAGCCAAAGATTATTTTTAAGTTTCCAGCTGGGACCACTGGAAGGCATTTCCTCAGAGAAGAAACAGAAAAAGTAAATTATGAGGTCAGGGTCAGAAGTAAAGGAATATGATTTTGGTTTGAGGTATGTTGAATTTGAGGTCCCTGTATCACTTTGCACTGCATCTATCATCTAGGAATGGTTCAATTAATATTTGTTATTGTTTTTTAAAATACTGATATTAAAGAGACAACTAGAAGAAAATGAGTTCATGAAATAGACTGAGAAGGGGTACCAGCAAGTTTGGAGAAAAACTAGGACAGTGTGTAATTTCACAAAAGTCAAAAGTAGAAAGTATTTCAAGATGAAAGTACTGGTCTAACAGGGTCAAATGCTACCAAAAGATCAAATAAGAGGTTAGAAATCATGCATTAAATTTGTCAATAAAATGTTGTTGGTTTTTCCTACCAGGGCAGTTTCAGTATCATGAGCATAGAAGCCTAATTTGAGTTTACTTAAAAGTAAATGTCGTTGGGACTTCCACTTCTCATCAAGATAAGCTAACAGGGACTGAACATACCCTCTTGCCTGAAACAACTAATAAAAAGGAACAAAATATATAGAACAATCGTTCTCAAACATTGGGCATCAAGCAACAAATGACAGTGATCCTTCAGAGATGGGAAATAAAGGAGGTGAGTCCCATGCCTATGATTGTTCCAGCTTACTACATGGAAAGAATTTCTAGGCCATGGCACAAGGAGAGGAAATCCAGTCTTAGCTTAACAGAATCCTTGAGTTGGTAAGATGGAGCCAGAAGTCTAGAGAGGTCAGGAGGCTAGAGTTCATGGGGCAAGCTTCTGGATAGCAGAGAACTCTGGAGAGCTGTAGAGTCCTTCTTGAATACTCAGTGGAGTATTGATTAGCACATCCAATGTAAGGAAACTAGCCAATCCTGGTGGGGGGCGGGGAGTAGGGGGAATACCCATAAAGGATGAAAAGATGAGAGGCAGCAATACTCATTAGTTTCCAAATGTTTAGAAACTAAACAACATATTTATGAATGACCAATGGGTTAAACAAGAATGTAAAAAGGGAAATTACAAGGCATTTTGAATTGAATGAAAATGAAAACATAGCATATGGAAATTTGTAGAAGGTAGCTAATGCAGTAGTTAGGAGGGAATTTATAGCATTAAATGCATATATTTGAGAGAGAGAAAGGTCTTCTACATATGAAACTAGAAAAAGAAGAGCAATTGTAACCCAAAATAATCAGAAAAAAATAAAATAATAAAAATCAGAATGGAAATCTATGAAATAGAAAACAGAAAAACAATAGAGAAAATCAATGAAACCAGTAACTGGTTCTTTGAAAGGACCAATAAATATGATAAACCTATACCTGGGCTGATCAGGAGAAAAAGAAAAATCAAATTACCAATATAAGAAATGAGAGTGGTGCCATTAATTTAAATTTTACAAATATTAAAAGGCCATTGAGAGAATTTCATGAAGAACTTTTGCTAATAATGGTGACAACTTACTTGAAATTGGCAAATTCCTTGCAAGACAGGAACTACAAAAACCCACTCAAGGATAAATAGATAACCTGAATAAACCTATATCTATTAAAGAAATTAAATTTCTTTAGCTAAAATCTTCCCAGAAACTCCAGGCCCAGATGGTTTCACTGGGGAATTCTACCAAATATTTAAAGAAGAAATAATGCCAACTCAACACAAACACTTCTAGAAAATTGAAGAGGAAGGAATACTTCCCAATTCATTTTATGGGGCCAGCATTACCAAACATGACATAAGCATTACAAGAACCATGACATAAGCATTACAAGAAAACTAAAGACCAATATCTCTCACGAAAAGATATAGTCTTAACCATAACATGACCAAAATATGACATAAGCATTACAAGAAAACTATAGACCAATATCTCTCATGAAAAGATATAGTCTTAACAAAATTTAAGAACCTAAATCTAGCTATATATAAAAGAGACAATACATCATGATTAAGGGGGCAGGGGTTTATCCCAGTACTGCAAGGTTGATTTAATATTTTAAAATCAATCAAAATAAGTCACCATATTAAGAGACTAAAAAAGGAAAAATATATGATCATCTCAAAAGGTGCAGAAAATACATTTGACAAAATCCACCATCTGTTCCTTATAAGAACTCCTGGGAAAGTTGGCAGATGAGGGAACTTCCTCAACCTGATAAAAGGTATATATAAAAAAACCTACAGCTAACATCAGTCATAGCAACATTTTTCTAGGTATGTCTCCTGAGGCAAGGGAAACAAAAGCAACAATAAACTATTGAGACTACATCAAAATAAAAAGCTTCTGCACAGCAAAGCAAGCAATCAACAAAACTAAAAGACAACCTACTGAATGGGAGATGATATTTACAAATGACATATCTGATAAAGGGTTAGAACTTATAAAACTCAATACCCCCCAAAATAATCCAGTTTAAAAATGGGCAGAAAACATGAACAAACATTTTTCCAAAGAAGACATACAGATGCTCAACAGACATATGAAAAGAACCTCCACTTCATTCATCATCAGAAAATGCAAATAAAAATTACAATGAGATATCACCTCACACCTGTCAGAATGGCTAAAATCAACAACACAAGAAATAAGTGTTGGTGAGGATGTGGAGAAAAAGGAACCCTCTCACACTGTGGGAATGCAAACTGGTGCAACCACTGTGGAAAACCGTATGGACTTTCCTCAAAAAATTAAAAATAGAACTACCATGTGATCCAGTAATCACCCTATTGGGTATTTACCCAAAAAACACAAAAACACTAATTCAAAGGGATACATGCACTGCTATGTTTATTGCAGCACTATTTACAATAGCCAAACTATAGAAGCAGCCCAAGTGTCCATCAATACATTAATGGATAAAGAGGTGGTATGTGTATATATATATATATATGGGATATACACATATACATATATATGTATATATATACATAACGGAATATTATGCAGCCATACAAAGAATGAAATCTTGCCATTTGCAATGGCATAGATGGAGCTAGAGAGTATAATTCTAAGTGAAATAAGCCAGTCAGAGAAAGACAAATATATGATTTCACGCATATGTGGAATTTAAGAAACAAAACAAATAAGCAAAGGGGAAAAAAAAGAGTGAGAAAAACAAAACAAGAAACAGACTCTTAACTGCAGAGAACAAACTGATGGTTACCAGAGGGGAAATAGGTTGGGGGATAGTGGAAATAAGGGACAGGGATTAAAGAGTATACTTATCATGATGAAAATAAAATAAAATGATAAAAAAAAAAAAACCTACAGCTAACAATCGACTGATACCTGCTATAACGTGGATAAATCTCAAAAACATTATACTTATCCAAAGTCAGATGTAAAAATGGTCATGCTATACTCCATTAATTCCATTGATATGAAACTCTAGAAAAGACTAATCTATAGTGAAAAAAAGCAGATAAGTAATTGGGAGGTGAAGGATTGACTGGAAAGGAGAAATTGAATTTTATGGTGATAAAAATGTTCTGTACCATGATTGTGATGATGGTTACACACCACAGGTGTAAAAATTTGTCCAAACTCATTAATGTGTACTTAAAAAGTAAGCATTTTATTATATATAAACTATACCTCAATAAATATGAAATGTAATATTAAATGTAGATGAGGGACTGGAGATAGTGAGTTTACCCTGATTTTTTGATACATTTTGGCTAAGAATGGGAATATGGTGCTGAAGGACAGTTTTTGTTTTGTTTATGTTGAGTCAAGTTACTTGAGACTGATTAAAAACAGAAGAGAGATTGAAGATACAGAAGACAGCCTTTTATACTCCCATCTTTTCCAGCAATCTAAATTCCATGCTTCCCTAATAGAGATGTGAGCCTCCTTATAATCAGAAGTGTCAATATTTGAAAATATATGCTATGATAGCTAGACTCCCAACTAAAAATCTCAAATAGGCCAAAAGCCTATCCCTGGGCAGCATGTGTGAAATACTCTACCTTCTAGCCAACTTCAATTTATCACTTAGGCCTTAACTATTGGTTAGAAGTGGTCACCCTCTGCCTTTCCCTGCTTTTAACACAGCTGCCCTTTAGGTATCTAAAATTAGCTTTTCCTTATACTTTTAAAAATGCTGGAAGTGAGCATTGGGTGTTATACGTAACTAATGAATCATGGAACACTACATCAAAAACTAATGTTGTAGTATACAGTGGCTAACTGAACATAATAAAAAAAAATGTTGGAAGTAAGATTTTAAACTTGCATTAATTTTTTTAACTATCAAGTGAGATTTACTCCATCTTAAGTCTTCTTTGTCCAATTTGTAGTTAAACCTCTTGTACACTCTACCCACCAAATTTTGGACTGGTTTGAATTCTGGAAATAGTTTATTTTGGTTATTCAGAATAGACTCCTTTCCCAAAAGCATTTGAATTTTCAATATCTATATACTTGGGAAGTTTCAGATAAACAGGCGCTACTAAATATCAAAACCCAAAGAGTGACTCTAATGTTCAAGGTTTCAGATGCTTTGGCACATTCATGGGGTAAATTATTCAGTAATAAAAGGGGTTTTCAGTACCAGGTGCCATTTTCACAAACGGCTGTCATGGCCATGGAATCTTAAACATAAGAAAGTAGAGTAAGATGAACTAGACAGTATTTGTTATTTGTCCCTTTAACAAATACAAGTAATGCCAGATACATTTTCAAAGAAATCCTATCACTTTTATCCTAGCTTCTATCCTCTGAGCTAGGGGCAATCGTTCTCATATTCATATTCACTCCAGTCCTGTAGATTCTAGTATAAAAGCATATGTGTAGCATTTGTTACCATATGAAAACAGGTCACTCCTGTCCTATTAGCAGGGTAGGTTTGTTGGGGTTTCTTGGGGTTTTGTTTTTTGTTTTTAGAAGTAATAGAGACACATTACAATATCTTTACCTTCTATTCTGGTCCCTTTTATGATCCATAATGCATATATCCAAAGTAGCTAACCAGGGTTAGGGGTTCAATCTATGGCTGGGGTAAGGAACTCAACCCACATAACAAGGGTTAGGGCCTTGGACTGAGACTACCCTTAGATTTAAAACTTATGGCCTAGGTTCAGTCTGTAGCTGGGAACAGAGTAAAACTACCTGACTCAAAAGAAAAGAAACCCAGAACTATGGTTTCATTAACACAGGATTCTGACCAGCTGAATTAACCAGCCAGAGTCTGCTTTGAAATTGTGTATGAGAGAGCACCTCAGGAGCCACTACTTATGGGTCCTTCAACCTCTGCTAACAATTAGCTGTGAAAGCCATTTCCTCTCACCATGCTCACCATTGCCCAAACTTCCAAGTGTGGAACATGATCATTATTTCTCATCATGGGATGAGGAGGTAGGGTGAGAGGAGAGCAAAAAAGGGGGCAATGAGCTTGAATTAACATTTGCAGCTTCTTTTCTCCCCTATCCTGCAAGCCTCTCGTCTCTTACTGAAAACAAAGCCAATCTTCCTATTTTAACCCTCTATGCATCAGCTCCATTCTGTTGCACTTACCCATAATTCAAGTACTTATGGTTTTCTAAAATTTGAAAAGACGTTTATTGCCCCCTATTGTATACTGTCCTAATTGGTTATTTTCTGTCTGTTGTCTGTGTTCCTTCCTGACCTACCTCCCTATGTGAATGCATGCATGTGAACACACATATTCTACAAGCAGAAGTGTTAAGGTTTGAAAAGATTTGCAATGGTATCTGGGTTTCCAACTAGAAACCTTAAGCAAATGAAGAAATATACATCCTGCTTCTTCAGAATTGTTAAAGAATAGTTTAGCCCTTTCAAAAAGGAATTCTTTAAACAATGTCTTTAAGCAAGGCAATGACTTTAGACACTAAAGTGAGAGGTGCAAGGAAGATCTGGCATCATTCGATTGCCCTGTGGGCTGTTTTGCCTAGCTAGTTCCCAGGCCATAGACTACCCCTGATACTACACCCCAGAATCCCAGCAGTTCCTTGAGAATAAGAATGGTAGGACTAGCTCCAGAAAAGTTTGATTTTGGTCCTTGAGAAGTAACTCAAAGTGCACATAATAGGTCAAGAGAAGTATTTAGGTAATAAAGAATAGTGATATTCTTAGTGATCAACATAATGATGTTGATCATTATGAAGATTTTTAGATCATTTAGGTTTTAGATCAGGATAACAGTATTTGAAATTATTTTTCTCCTGGTAGTCCAGTCTCTACCCCAATGACCACCACTCTTTTCCCAACTCCATCAGTTCAGCAGTTCTATTTACATTTCCATAGAGAGGGATATGACTAAACAAAAGCAGAAGAAAAAAGTTCCTCAGTTTTGGTGCCCCAAACCTTAGGTTCTGAGGACACTAGACAGGACAGAGTACAAAGTTAACATGTCTATGGAGGAGGGAAGTATTTCGTATTTCCTCAGACTAGAAAAGACCCTTTGCCATGAAAAGGGAAGAGACAGGGAAATTTTGACACTATAAATATGACTGGAACCTAGCAAGAAGGCCTTTGTAACCTGCTTCCTGGACAAAGCCTTGGGAAATGGAGAGGAAAAAATTTGTGGACTGAGATTTGAACCTACCACCCCAATATGTAGACGATGACCATGTCCCTAAAGTAATCCACTTTATGAGTTCCTTAAATTTGTCTGAAAGTTTATCCTTTGGGGGGGTGTTATTGAACAGTGTCAACCCTCAAAATTATATCACACAGTTGGTTAGGAAAACAGAGGACCTGAAATGGACCTCACAGGTGCACATAATATCAACTTCTAACTGCATGTAAAAACTAGACAGCAATTAAATGAGGACTGTGATACTTGTGGATGGTACGATTTTCCCCAGGAGAAGCTGTCTGTCAAAATTTAGCTATATATATATATATGGAGGTGACATCAGATACTTGTACAGTGTAACTCATTTTCTTGTCAGTCATATATCTGGTCTTAGGCATACAGCAGTGTTTAACTTACAGTTCTAGACACACAAAAGTATGCACACACATATGTGCACATGTGTACATTACACTGCTCAAAATCAAAGCCTCCAGATGAATGCAAATATTCTCTCCTCTAGTTATTAGCTTTGATAGTTTCAGGTATGCTTCCAAACTGCTAACTCAAATATCAACCATAGATGACTGTCCCTTAAATGTTTGTCTCAGACTCCCTTACCTAACTCTTCAGAGGGACTGGCTATTGCCATCAATTGTTGCCTCAATTCTGATGCCCAGGCCATTATTTCATTCTTTCTCCTCTGTAAATTTGTAAGTCTTCTCCCCACAAAAATGCCAGCACTAGGCATTGTGATGATTCATATGAGTTTCCTTCATTGGTTTCATGTGTATTGCTCTTACTTTTTCTAATTTATAAGGTTCAACCTAAGGAGGCAGCATTGTGTAATGAAAAAAAGCACTAGACTTGAAATGCTTATGTTCAAAAACCTTAAAGTTCAAGTCTCTTTCTGGCATTTACTAGCTGGGCACCTTCTGACAATTTGCTTTACAGTTCGCAAGCCTTAGCCTTCTTTGTTGATAAATTTGAAGATTGAATTAGACCAAGATTCTGTAAGATGGAGACCTGTATGGTGAACTGGGTCCATTAATATACTTTGTTTGGCTTGCTTGGTGTTCAATTTTTTTAAGCAATTATAGATGGAGAATATACGCTCTACTTCCCCCAAGTGCCCTCTACTCCCTAGTGTCTTCCATCCACCAGCTTCACCCATGGGCATCTGCATTTAGGACCACTGGATCAGGTGCTCTGTACCTAATGTCCATTCAACTCTAATGGCTTTTTATGCCTTTTGCATTCTTTTACTCTTCCAACAGGCACACTCCATACCGCTGCACCAAAATAACATTCAGTCAAGCAACTTCTCTGTGCCGAGCCCTGTGGTTCTTAGAATAAAGGTTAAGAAACTGAGGAAGGCAAAGTCCGAAGGAGAAAGAAGAGAGACTCGTTGAAAGAGATAGGACCTGAGCTAGGTTTTAATAGGTGATATTCGGGATTTCAGATGTTTGTCTGGCCATCCCACACAAAGAATGTACCCCACCCACAACTGATCCACATTTCTATTCAGTATCTTACCTACTCCAGATCACCACTCTATGAGATAGGCTATCCCAGGACTGTCCACTATGCCAGCACCCTCTGGCCTTCTGAGAACAGAAACAACAGGGACCACCGCCCAGGTTTTAATCCCTTCAAAGAGAAAGGCTTTAACATGTTCATAAAAGCAGCTCAGTGGGCCTTTTGGACATCAAATCTCTCTTACAAAACAACGTTTTGATGTGTTGAATGTAAATCAACTGGAAGCACATGGATTCAATAGGTCCTAAAATGTGCCCAGGCTTAGAAATGAAGAAAAACATCTTAGTGTAGTGTCTGGAGACACTTACTAGCTGTAAAATATTGAATAGTAAAATGGTTTTATATATTCCATTGAATTTCAACTATGACGAGGCTTCTGGACCCTATCTGATTCTATCCCTTTCCTGCCTTCTTACTCTAGTTCAGCCTACCAGTAATACTAAGTCACTTGTAATATATAATACTAAATGACTTGTAATACCAACTCCCTAGTAATAAAAAGGAGGAAATTGATGGTTCTATGTCCTTGGAGAGATCTAAAGTCCAATGGTGGAGACTTGTATCCAGATTTCAAGTAGTTCCATATCTGATTACAGATTCTCCAATAGAGCTGGGAAGACTTTATATTCTCTTCCATAGCAAGATTCTAATTTGATGGAGAGAAATTTCTGTTCTCAATGAACTCTCTATCCAGCTAGTAAGACAAAAATAACATCCAGAGTATATTCAGTAAGAAGATCACATAGATTTAAGCTATTGAAGCTAATATTTACAAGCAAAACATAACCATGACTCAGATTATGTCTAGATTCATGTTCTTTGCTACTTAGAACAATATATTTTGTGGGTGCTGATAATAATAATAATTATACTACTACCTCTACTACTACTACTAATAATAAAGGTCTTCCGTTTATCAGTACCCTTATATGATAGGCACTGAACTAGCCATTTTATATCCATGTATATACATTTTTTTAATTTAATTCACCCAACAATCCTGCAAGGTAGATATTAATAGCCCTATTTGGAAGATATGGAAACTGAATCTCTGATGACAAGGTTATAAGCAGTTCATGTATATTTAGGTGCTTTCTGGTCATGCATACTCTAGTATTTTATTTTTATTCCCTCTCTCTGCTGACACTGCCAGATAAAGACCATGTTCTTCCCCTATTCTATATACCCTTTCCAATAAAAATGTATATTCCTTGCTCTGCAAAAAAACAAGCATTGGACTCTGAACACCATGGGTGTTCAAACCATGTTGATAACTAAGTGGTAGCTAAACGACTGACTTTGTCATTCAGGTTTGACTCTGTTAGAGCCATACTTAAGCAGCACTTTCTCACTGGGTCAGGCTCATCACTCCCACCTGGATCCTTCTTTCCTGGAGAAAAGTCCTCCCCCAGAAAGCTCCTTGGGCTTATGTGTTCCACCAGTTCACCAGATGTGTCCAATGAACCTTAATCCCCATTTATGCTCAAACTGAGTGGGACCAGTAGATCAGCTAATTTTAGTGTATAGAAATGTCACAGACTGGTGTCAAGAGCTGTGAGCCAGAGAGTAAAGTCTGGAACCAGAAGACTAGGTCAGGTTGCAGCACCTTGCCAGCTTGCAAATATAACCAGGGTTAAACCCAGCAAGTTCTGGATTAGCAATCAAGGGCAAGATTCAAGTCTGCAGTCAGAGGTTGAGACCAAGGTCTTATCTGGGTGAAAGATTCATAGGAGGAATGAAGAAAAGATGGCGGAGGAGTAGGGGACCCTATTTCAACTGGTCCCCAGAATTGAGCTGGGTATCTACCAGACCACTCTGAGCACACATGAAATCAGCCTGAGATGTAAGAAAATAGATCTAGATCTCTACAAACAGAATACCATGAGCGGTTGGTTTTGAGATACAAAATGGGGAGCCGTGATTCCGCGGGCAGATATCGGAGGATAAACGGCAGCAGGAGGGAGCCTGGCCATGGGGATCCTACACTGCCAGTGACGACAGCCTCACACACTGGGGATGGGGCATAGACTCACAGACCGGTAGTGGCAGGGAGAGGACTTTAGGGCAGCCCCCAGGATAGAAACCCGGAGTGGCGGGGTCACGTGTGCAAACTGGGTGCGGCTGGAGGTTTTAGAAGCACAAAGGGCAGAGACATGCCCTGACCTGGAGGCAGGAATGGGAGCACTGCGGAGGGGCGCACAACCCAGGATGCTGCAGTTTATAGCAGCACAGACAAAACGCAGACGGTGTGGCCTGGAGAGCTCACTGAAGAACAGACTGTGATCTCTCTGCTCTGAGGCAGAGGGTTGGAAACGGTCTCTTCTGCTCTGACTCTCAGAAGAGACACAGAAAGCTGCCAGGGAAAGCCGCCAGATAACAAAAGCCCCAAAAAACTGATTCCCACTGAGCCCATCCCCCACCACAGGGGGGCAGGGCAACTCTGCCCAAACAGGGTTGCCTGAGTAACTGCACAGCAGGCCCCTCCCACAAAAGACAGGCTGGGAAAACAAGAGGCCAGCAACCCTAAGGTCCCTAGAAAACAGGTGCATCTTGCTTGGGTTCTAGTCAATAATTTGGACTCTGTACATTCCCTCAACCACCCCTCAACAGAATGACTAGGAGGAGGAACCGCCAAATTAGAAAAGACTCAGAGATTATGACTTATGCCACAGATTTACAAATGGATACAGCTATAACCAAGATGTCAGAGATGGAATTCAGGCTAGCAATTGTGAAGACAATAGCTAGAATGGAGAAATCAATTAATGGCAACACAGAGTCTTTAAGGGCAGAAATGAAAGCTGAATTGGCAGAACTTAAAAATGCTATCAGTGAGATCCAATCTAACCTAGATAATCTAACAGCTAGGGTAAGTGAGTCAGAAGAACAAATAAGCGACCTGGAAGACACTTTAATAGATAAAAAGGGAAAAGAGAAGGCCAGGGAAAAACAACTCAGAATCCATGAAAATAGAATCAGAGAAATAAGTGACACCATGAAGCGTTCCAATGTCAGAATAACTGGAATACTGGAGGGAGTGGAGAGAGAGAGGACTAGAAGATGTATTTGACAAATCATAGCTGAGAACTTCCCTAATCTAGGGAATGAAACAAACATTCGTGTCCTAGAGGCAGAGAGGACCCCTCCCAAGATCAAGGAAAACAGGCCAATACCCGGGCATGTAATACTAAAACTCGGAAATCTTAGAACCAAGGAAACCATCTTAAGGGCAGTTAGGGGAAAGAGATTCCTTACGTACAGAGGGAGGAACATCAGAATAACGTCAGACCTGTCCACAGAGACCTGGCAAGCCAGAAAGGTCTGGCAAGACATATTCAGGGTACTAAAGGAGAAGAACACACAGCCAAGAATACTTTATCCAATAAGGCTGTCATTTAGAATGGATGGAGAGATGCAGAGCTTCCATGACGAGCAGAAACTGAAAGAATATGTGACCACTAAGCCGGCCCTGCAAGAAATATTAAGGGGGGCTCTATAAAAGGAAAAAGACCCCAAGAGTGATATACAACAGAAATTTACAGGGACAATCTATAAAAACAACTTCACAGGCAACATGATAACAATTAATTCATATCTTTCAACAATCACTCGCAACATGAATGGCCTAAATGCTCCCATAAAATGGCACAGGGTTGCAGATTGGATAAAAAGACAGGACCCGTCCATATGCTGTCTACAAGAGACTCATTTTGAAACTAAAGATACATCCAGACTGAAAGTGAAGGGATGGAGATCCATCTTCCATGCCAGCGGACCTCAAAAGAAAGCTGGGGTAGCAATTCTTATATCAGACAAATTAGATTTTAAACTAAAGTCTGTAGTTAGAGACACAGAAGGACACTATATCATTCTTAAAGGGTCTATCCAACAAGAAGATCTAACAATTGTAAATATCTACACCCCCAACATGGGAGCAGCCATCTACACAAGCCAACTGTTAACCAAAATAAAGAGTCATATTGATAACAATACATTAATTGTAGAAGACCTCAATACTCCACTCTCAGCAATGGACAGATCATCTAAGCAGAAAATCAACAAAGAAACAAGAGCTTCGAATGATACACTAGACCAGATGGACCTCATAGATATTTACAGAACATTCCACCCTAAAACAACAGAATACTCATTCCTCTCTAGTGCACATGGAACTTTCTCCAGAATAGACCACATACTGGGTCACAAATCAGGTCTGAACCGATACCAAAAGATTGAGATTATTCCCCGCATATTCTCAGACCACAGTGCTTTAAAACTGGAACTCAACCACAAGAAAAAATTTGGCAGAAATTCAAACACTTGGAAGCTAAAGACCACTCTGCTTAAGAATGTTTGGGTCAACTAGGAAATCAAAGAAGAACTTAAACAATTCATGGAAATCAACGAGAATGAAAACACATCGGTCCAAAACCTATGGGATACTGCAAAGGCGGTCCTAAGGGGGAAATACATAGCCATCCAAGCCTCACTCAAAAAAATAGAAAAATCCCGAATTCACCAACTAACTCGACACCTTAAAGAACTAGAGAAAAAGCAACAAATGATAACTAAGCCACCCATTAGAAGAGAAATAATAAGATTGTAGCAGAGATCAATGAATTAGAAACCAGAAACACAGTAGATCAGATCAATGAAACTAGAAGTTGGTTCTTTGAAAGAATTAATAAGATCAATAAACCACTGGCCAGACTTATCCAAAAGAAAAGAGAAAGGACCCAAATTAATAAAATTATGAATGAAAGGGGAGAGATCACGACTAACACCAAGGAAATAGAAACAATTATTAGGAATTATTATCGACAACTATATGCCAATAAACTGAGCAATCTGGATGAAATGGAGGTCTTCCTGGAAACCTATAATTATGCTGCCAAGACTGAAACAGGAGAAATTGACAACCTGAATAGGCCAATAACCAGTAACGGGATTGAAGCAGTGATCCAAAACCTCCCAAAAAACAAGAGTCCAGGGCCTGATGGATTCCCTGGGAATTCTACCAAACATTCAAAGAAGAAATAATACCTATTCTACTGAAGCTGTTTCAAAAATTAGAAGCAGAAGGAAAACTTCCAAACTCATTCTATGAGGCCAGCATTACCTTAATTCCCAAGCCAGGCAAAGACCCCATCAAAAAGGAGAATTTCAGACCGATATCCCTGATGAATATGGATTCCAAACTCCTCAACAAATCCTAGTTAATAGGATCCAATAATACATTAAAAGGATCATCCACCACGACCAAGTGGGATTTTTCCCTGGGATGCAAGTGTGGTTCAACATTCAAAAATCAATCAATGTGATAAATCACATTAATAAGAGGAGAGAGAAGAACCATATGGTCTTCTCAATTGATGCAGAAAAAGCATTTGACAAAATACAACATCCTTTCCTGATTAAAACTCTTCAGAGTATAGGGATAGAGGGAACATTCCTCAAGTTCATAAAATCCATCTATGAAAAACCCACAGCGAATACCATCCTCAATGGGAAAAAGCTGAGAGCCTTTCCCTTAAGATCAGGAACACGTCAAGGATGCCCATTCTCGCCACTATTGTTCAACATAGTACTAGAAGTCCTAGCAACAGCAATCAGACAACAAAAGGAAATAAAAGGTATTCAAATTGGCAAAGAAGAAGTCAAACTCTCTCTTTTCACAGATGACATGATACTTTACGTGGAAACACAAAAGTCTCCACCCCCACATTACTAGAACTCATATGGCAATTCAGTATATGGCAGGATACAAAATCAATGCACAGAAATCAGTTGCTTTCTTATACACTAATAACGCAACTGTAGAAAGAGAAATTAGAGAAACGATTCCATTTACAATAGCACCAAAACCCATAAGATACCTTGGAATAAACATAACCAAAGAGGTAAAGGATCTATACTCTAGGAACTACAGAACACTCATGAAAGAAAATGAAGAAGACACAAAAAGATAGAAAATTAGTCCATGCTCATGGATTGGAAGAATAAACATTGTGAAAATGTCTATGCTATCCAGAGCAATCTATACCTTCAATGCCATCCCGATCAAAATTCCAATGACATTTTTCCAAGTGCTGGAACAAACAATCTTAAAATTTGTATGGAATCAGAAAAGACCCCGAATCGCCAAGGAAATGTTGAAGAAGAAAAACAAAGCTGGGAGCATCACGTTGCCTGATTTCAAGCTGTATTGCAAAGTTGTGATCACCAAGACAGCATGGTACTGGCACAAAAACAGACATATAGACCAATGGAACAGAATAGAGAACCCAGATATGGACCCTCAACTCTATGGTCAAATAATCTTCGACAAAGCAGGAAAAAACATCCAATGGAAAAAAGATAGTCTCTTCAATAAATGGTGCTGGGAAAATTGGACAGCCACATGCAGAAGAATGAAACTTGACCATTCTCTAACACCATACACAAAGATAAACTCAAAATGGATGAAAGACCTCAATGTGAGACAGGAATCCATCAAAATCCTAGAAGAGAACATAGGCAGTACCCTCTTTGACATCGGCCACAGCAACTTCTTTCAAGATACATCTCCTAAGGCTAGTGAAACAAAAGCAAAAATGAACTTTTGGGACTTCATCAAGACAAAAAGCTTCTGCACAGCAAAGGAAACAGTCAACAAAAGAAAGAGGCAACCCACAGAATGGGAGAAGATATTTGCAAATGACACTACAGATACAGGGCTGGTATCCAAAATCTATAAAGAACTTCTCAAACTCAACACCCAAAAAACAAATAATCAAGTCAAAAAGTGGGCAGAAGAGATGAACAGACACTTCTCTGAAGAAGACATACAAATGGCTAACAGACACATGAAAAAATGTTCATCATCATTAGCCATCAGGGAAATCCAAATCAAAACCACACTGAGATACCACCTTACACCAGTTAGAATGGCCAAAATGGACAGGGAAAGAAACAACAAATGTTGGAGAGGTTGTGGAGAAAAGGGAACCCTCTTACACTGTTGGTGGGAATGCAAGTTGGTACAGCCACTTTGGAAAACTGTGTGGAGGTGCCTCAAAAATTTTAAAATAGAGCTACCCTATGACCCAGCAATTGCACTCCTGGGTGTTTACCCCAAAGACACAGATGTAGTGAAAAGAAGGGCCATATGCACCCCAGTGTTCATAGCAGCAATGTCTGCAATAGCCAAACTGTGGAAAGAGCTGAGATGCCCTTCAACAGATGAATAGATAAAGAAGATGTGGTCCATATATACAGTGGAATATTACTCAGCCATCAGAAAGGATGAATACCCAACTTTTACATCAACATGGATGGGACTGGAGGAGATTACGCTAAGTGAAATAAGTCAAGCAGAGAAAGTCAATTATCATATGGTCTCACTTATTTGTGGAACATAAGGAATAGCATGGAGGACATTAGGAGAAGGAAGGGAAAAATAAAGGGGGGGGGAATCGGAGGGAGAGATGAACCATGAGAGACTATGGACTCTGAGAAACAAACAGGGTTTTAGAGTGGAGGTGGGAGGGGAGATTGGTTAGCCCGGTGATGGGTATTAAGGAGGGCACGTACTGCATGGAGCACTGGGTGTTATATGAGAACAATGGATCATGGATCACCACAGCAAAAACTAATGATGTATTGTATGGTGACTAACATAACATAATAAAATTTAAAAAAAAAAAAGAGTCATAGGAGTTTCCTGACCAACTCAACATGGAGGACGATGATTAAACCAATGAAACTTGAAACCTGTGAGGATACAATTATAGTAATTTTCAAAAACTGTTATCCAAAGAAGATGTGGTCCATATATACAATGGAATATTACTCAGCCATCAGAAAGGATGAATACCCAACTTTTACATCCACATGGATGGGACTGGAGGAGATTATGCTAAGTGAAATAAGTCAAGCAGAGAAAGTAAATTATCATATGGTCTCACTTATTTGTGGAACATAAGGAATAGCATGGAGGACATTAGGAGAAGGAAGGGAAAAATGAAGGGGGGGAAATCGGAGGGGGAGACGAACAATGAGAGACTATGGACTCTGAGAAACAAACTGAGGGTTCTAAAGGGGAGGGGCATGGGGGGATGGGTTAGCCTGGTAATGGGTATTAAAGAGGGCACGTACTGCATGGAGCACTGGTGTTATACAAAAACAATGAATCGTGGATCACTACATCAAAAACTAATGATATAATGTATGGTGACTAACATAATAAAATAAAACTGTTATCCATATCACTCTTCATTCATATGAATTCTTTCAAAGAAACTCATTATTTCTAATAAAATAGAGAAACTGATTAACATACTAAATAAGGAGTACATCCCAGACAGCCTAGGTTCAAATGCCAGCTCTACTGCTTACCTCACCTACATGACCTTGGACAAGTTTCTTCACTTCTCCAGGCCTCTGTTTTTTTTTGCCACCTGTACAATGGGGGTAATAATAGTATCTACCTCAGAGTACTGATGTGGTGATTAAACGAATAAATGCACAGGAAACTTGTTAAACAGTACCTAGTAAATGCTCAATAAATGTTACCATATTGTCATAGTAGATGAATACTGAATGGCTCCGATTGAACAAGGGGTAGGTATGAGCATCCCAGAGCCTACTTCCTTACTTGGCACACTGAAAATCATTGTTCCAGTACACCCTTCTACCAAGTCCAAGATTCTCTTCTACAGCATCTGACCTCTTCTTAACACTTTCAGTGATGAGGACCTCATTATCTTAAAAATGTTACCAGTCCTAATTATTCCAAACATCAAAACTTTCTCATATTGACTCAAAATCTACCACCCAGTGGTGTGGGAGGCACCAATGATCCAAAAGACAACAAGGTATAACAAGAAGCAATTGCGCTTTAGTCAGCTATAGCTAGAATCTTATCTCGGCAACTTAGCTGTGTAACCTTAGGGAAGTCACTTAACCTCTCTGAGCCTCTGTTCCCTCATTTGGAAAATGGGGATAACATCATCTAAGGCACAGGCTTGCTGCTATGGGTGGAATTGTGTCTCCCCCACAAAATTCTTATGTTGAATCCCTAACCCCCAATATGACTATATGTAGAGATAGGAGGTAATTGACGTTAAATGAAGTCATAAGGGTGGGGTCCTACTCTAATAGAACTGTGACTTTATAAGAAGAGCAAAAAAGAAAGCTCTCTTTCCTCCCCACCTTTCAATGAGCACACACTGAGGAAAGGCTATGTGAGCATACAGCAAGAATGTAGCCATCTGTAAGCCAAGAAGACAGCTCTCACCAGGAACTGAAGCACGAGCACCTTGATTCTTGGACTTCCCAGCCTCCAGAACTGTGAGAAAATAAAATTCTGCTGTTTAAGCCACCCAGTTATAGCAGTCCTGGCTGACTAATTCAGTTGCTACGAGGATTAAATAAGGTAATATGTGTAAAGTGCCAGGCACAAAAGCAGCACTCAAATAGTAGAATTATTTTTATTCTTAGTTCCTAGTTCTGCCCTGGACAGCTATGGAGAGAAAATCAAATCCTTATTCCACATGAAATTGGTCAGATAATTAAAGACAGATGGCATGGAGGACCACCACAGCAGTATGCCAGACATATACAGTATTTGCCTCTTAATTTAAACTCATTATATGTTCTTGTCCCTGTGACTGCACTATAAGCTCCCTGAGGGCAGAGACCATGTTTTAGTGATGTTTGTAGTTCCATTGCCTAAAATATCATGAATGCTAGATGCAAACATCAGGTTAACGAATGAATGAACACACAACCTTGCCTATTAGTGGGCATTTGAAAGCCTACTGGCCACAGAACCTTTGCTCCTCACACACAGAAGCCTGAAGATCATCTGTACTTAAATGGAGCTCTTCAGGTTGACAGCAAGCTTGCTGCACCTTAGCCACAGAGAACACTCTGGAACTGAGCAGTAAACATCCAGACACAATTGCCAGTGTCCTTAAACAACTGAGTTTATGAGCTTCCTGCATGATTACCCCATGTTTGCAACTTTTCTCACTTATTGGGGGACATAACATGCTCCTACTCAGAACATTTCTTCTGTCAAAAGAGGCAATTCCAAACAATGGAAAAGAACTATGTTAGTTCGATGCTAACTTTGCTAGGCAGATCTTGTCATATTTATCATCTTAATCCATTACTTTGGGTGAAATGACTGCAGCTGTTTTTCACAGAACTGCCTCAGAGCCGATGGGCAACATATTAGGAATAATTGTACTAAATGATTTTCTAAATCTTTTGGAAGAATAGGAGTCAACTGGGACAGTTTGTGTGTGTGTGTGTGTGTGTATAGTTAAACTATTCTTTGTGTAAAGTTAGGTTTAGAACAGTAGGTGATGAAGTTTTGGCCAACTAAGCTTAGTAATATAATGCAAATCCTTTAATAGTAGAATGTGGTACTATAAAGCAGGCATTTCAAAACACTTCAGAAAAATTCTCCCAGAACACAAGTGGCAGAAGGAAAGGAAAGGGGGATAGAGAGAAGGAAAGAGAGAAAGAGCAAGAGTGCATTAGAATGGCAACAGAATGGTTTGGTGAGAAAAGCAACCCAGTGCCTAGAAGAGACAGGACGTAGGACTTGGACACAAATTGTTTTCTCCAGCAGTAAGGAGTAGATTTTGCCAGAGCCATTCAAATTCTTCTACCCAGTCCCCCATGTGATCTATGACAAATGTGGGGGAAGGATAATAATAATAACAACAACATCTAGCATTTATCAAATGCTTGCTATAGGCCAAGCACTTTATAGCTTGTTTAATCCTCACAATATTCTTGTGAGAGAGCTATTACCATCCCCATAGACAGGGAAACTTAGTCTCAGAGGGATTATGTGAAGGGCCCAAGGTCAAACAGTTTAGGAGCACAGTCCTGATTTGAACCCATATTTGGCAGACAAAAGAGAAGCACTGCATCATATTACATTTCACCTCGTCTACAGATCTGGCTGAGGCTAACTATAGTTCTTGTCTGTCTTCCTCCAATCCTGTCAGTGATATTATAACTCTGATCATATCCTTTCTTTGCCTTTAAAAAGATGCAGCTTCTTCAGCATGGAATCTGTTTTCATAAGGCTGGGTGCATCCCTTTGCCATTTCTATTAAGTGTGTGGCTGTGTGGGTGTGGGTAGGTGGATGTTATTTTGTTGTTTGTGAGAGAAAGGAAGTGGAGAAGTGAGGGAAGATTGGGGGTGAAGCAAGACTGCTCAGAGGTAGGCTTGGACACATAGCTTTGTGGCTGGATGCTACACTGCACTTCTCTTTCTGTTAGACAACCTTCAACCTACAGACCCCGAAAGCCTCCAGGGCCTGCAACAGGGAAAAGAGGAGACCCAAATGGCCTGGTAGTACCTGCTGCCTCTGCTCTCACTGGGAGTCTGGGATTCAAGGTGAAATCTGAGGCTTCTTGCTTCATAGGTAAGAGCCCTCCCTTTGGAAAAGAGCTTGTTCCGCTGAAGGGCACTGGCTCCTCCTGCAGGCCTGTCCTAAATGACCTCTGTTTTTGGCTCGGCCTGTCTGTTATTCCCCTTTGGAATGAAAGATCCACCCCAGGCCATCACCCTCACCCTCCCACATTTGTCCCAGGGAAGGGGAGGGAAGAAGAAAGAAGAGGAAAAGGCCCTCCCCACTTCTGCTCCTGGCCAATTATTCCCAGCTTAAGCAACAACCCTGTTGGAGGGCGGTTTGATAAACTATTCATCACACTCCTAAATAATTCATTTTCCTTTGAGAGCAAGCAGCCCACAGGAGCTGTAAGGTTTTCTTAAGTTGACACCTTTTGAGAAATGAAAAATAAAGCAAAAGCCTCCTTCTAGAGAAACCATAGTTGCTTTATATGCCATTTCCTGCATCTCTCTCTTCCAGTGTTCCCCAGGATACTCTGCTCTGCCCCATTCCTTGTGATTGGCCTCCTATTGTTTTCTTTACTTCTTGTTATTCAAACAACTCTACTTTGTAGGATCCCCTATGCAGACCCTCTTAGCATTATCCCCTTCTCCCCTGGCCCCATAGGCTTCCAGTATATAACAACCCAAAGCCTTTAGATTGAGGGTATGGGAGCAAGAGGTGGCCTTCCCTATCTGCCATACCCCAGAGGAGACTGAGCAGAGCAGTTCTGCACAGAAACCCCCACCCCCACACACACACCTATACTGACCTTTACCTAGTATCTCTTTTTTTCTTACCTGCACATCTTATAGAAAACACAACCAATTTGGAGCCAGAGTTAAGAAAAGGATTTAGGGGAAATTTAAAAGGATACATGCCCCCAAATAGTGTGGCCTTCAAACTCACCATGCTTCAACAAAATATAACATAGAAAAACAGACACAATTAGGTATTTCACTTACTTAACAAACAGAAATCCTCATTGATCAGGGTGGGTAGACAAGCAGCTTGAAGTACAGCTCCCTTTAAGCAAATATAATAAGGAAATCCAGGTTTCTAAAATGTTTTCCTCTCAGAGCCAGATGCTCTATTTTATTTCAAAAATGTTTTTATGTGTTGACATTTGTCAGCAGTGCTTCTGTTTTTAAAGAACTAGATTGCTTTAATAAGAAACGTTGGTTGACAGAAATTTCCATAAAGCTAAAGATCTAAAAGCACTTAACGGTATAGAGTGTAGTGAGGTAGTTTGGGACATATATGTGTGTGTGTGAGAGAGAGAGAGACAGAGAGAGGGAGAGAGAGAAACAGACAGAGACAAGATCAGGGAAGAGAAAAATACTTACTTATGAGAATCATGCACATGTTAAAAAGAGACAGACTTTGATACCAAACTGCCTGGAATCAAATTTTGACTCTGTTAGTTACCAACTGTGTAATCTTGAACAACTCATTCAACCTCTCCTTACCCCAGTTACCTCATCTATAACATGAGGATACTAATCATGGGATCAGACTATTATTATTAACACAAGGGGTTTTGTGAGTATTAAATGATTTAATATATGTAAACTGCTTCCACATAGAAAGAGCTACATAAGTATAATTATGATGATCACATTGTAGAGATTATGCAACTAGAAATTTTTAATGGAGATTAAATGTTTAAAAAAACACTTTATTCCAGGGCGCCTGGGCGGCTCAGTCAATTAAGCGTCTGCCTTCAGTTCAGGTCATGATCCCAGGTCATGATAGAGCTCCCTGCTCAGCGGGGAGTCTACCTCTCCCTCTCCATCTGCCTCTCCCCCAGCTCATGCTCTCTTTCACTCTCTCTCGCTCTCAAATAAATAAAATTAAAAAAAAAACAACACTATTCCCATGTCTCTTGACAGACCAGTGATCTAGATCATGTGTAAGCAAACTACAGCCCCTGTGGCCCACTGCCAATTTTTGTATGGCCTATAAGCTAAGAATGGTTTTTGTATTTTAAAATGGGAAAAAAATCACAAGAAAAATAATATTTTGTGACATGTGAAAATTATATGAAATTCAAATTTCAGGTCCATAAATAAAATGTTACTGGAATACAGCCATGCTCAGGCATCTATGTGCTGTCTATGGCTGCTTTCCTGCCATGGTGGCAGAGCTGAGATAGACTGTACAGCCCAGAAAGCCCACAATATTTACTAGCTGGACCTTAACAGAAAACAGTTTACCAAATTCTGCCCAGATCACTGTTTCTTAGTGTCAAAATCACCACCTGCATCATGTGATAGAATTGGAGATTTCCAGGCTCTGCCCTAAATGTACTGAATATGTAATAGAGCCTAATAATATCCATTTTTTTTCTAAATTCCCTTAAGAACTCCAGCTCTATCCAGGCCTAGGCTTTAAACATTGCCTAAAATCTAATGACACCCAAATTTTTATCTCTAGCCCAGAATCCCCTCTTAAGTTCCAGACCCATATATCCCAAAACCTATTTCACATTTCCATATGGAAAACTAACTGATGTCTTTAACTTAGCCTATCTAAAACTGGACTTTTGATTTTCCCATGCTCTGCCAAACTTTTCTATCCTCAATCTCTCCCATTTCAGTTAATGGCACTAGCAGTTACTTTGGTCAAAAACCTAGGGGTATTTCTTTATTACTCTTCCCTTGATCTTCCATGTTTCATCAATCAGAAGTCCTGTTGGTTCTGCCTCCAACCTATAAGGAATCTAATCACTTCCAACCATGTCCATTATCACGACCCTAGTCCAAGACATTGTCACAGCTTACCTGGACTACTCCAGTTGGCTTCTAACTATTCTGTCTGCTTCCACTTGTTAAAGTTTAATATTCAAAAACATAAACACATGATTCAAATAAACATATGTCAAAGATGTGGGTGAATTCATTAATTTTTGCAGGAACCAGTAAGATTTTTAAATCTGGTCCAGAGACCATTTGATAAGCTAAATATTTATAAGTAATGTTGGGATATTATTTATGGGTTAGATTTAAAAATAGTTAATATTCAACAAGGCCACAACTATAATTTGGCATTATATTTTACAATGGGAATGGCAAAAAAAAAATTATTTGCCTATCTACTGGGCAACAATCTACTAGTTAACCTCTGCCTCAAAGGACTGTACAATAGCCTAGACGACAGAAAGTCAAGCCTTGCACTGCTGTGAAACCAGTTCAGTAACCTATTTTACCTAGTTCCAAACTTTGGTTAATTTTTCTGACACACTTGTCTTTCTCTGTATAGACTGGTATTCCACACAACAGCCCGAATGATCATTTTAAACAGGGCATAAAATTAAAATACAAACTCCTTACTATAGCCTACATTGTGTTATGTGATTTGACCCCTGCCTGGTTTTCTGACCTCAAATCCTACCACTCCCTCACTCAGGCACTATGTTTTGGCTATACTGACCATACCTTCAGTTTCTAGAACACAGCAGACTCATTCCCACCCCAGGGCCTATGCAATTATTCTTACTTGTACCTGAAACCATCTTTGCCCATATCTTACCTTGGTTGCCTCCTTCTCATCATGCAGGGCTCAGCTTAACTATTACCTCAGAAGACCTAAGTTACCTACTTCTTCCTTCACTCTGTTAGTCTTTCACATTGCCCTTTTACTTCCCTCATAGCAGTCATCACTGTTTATTTTTGTTTGTTTGCCCATGTGTTTATTTACGTGTCTCCCCACCATTAAAATGTAAATGGCATGAAAAGATGGGACACAGTTCTAGTCACAGATATGTTTCCAACAACCAGCATAGTATTTAACACATAGTAGGTACTTGATAAATATCTGTTCAATTCAATGATCTAGAAGACATTCTGAGTTCTAGCCCTGTGTCTGTCACTAACTGGCAACTCTGGCTTAGGGCAAATCCTTTCCTCTCCCTTGAACCTCAACTTTACCATCCAGAAGATGATGGTGTGGAATCAAATTATCTGAGAGGTACTTGCCAGCTTTATAATGCAATGAATGCTTTTATAAATTGATATATATTACAGTCACTTTACAAAAGCAGCAGAGAATAGAGTAGGAGGCATCATCATCATCACCATCATCTACCACACAATAAGCATTTATTCAGGCCCACTATCTGCCAAGCTGTATGCTAAATGTTGAGAATATAACAACTGATTAAAAGAAAAAAACCTATACCCTTTCCTCATGGGGATGGTAATCTAATTTAGTTAGGGAAATAGTCTATATACATGCAAAGCAAAGTAACAATATAAAAGCACCATACTAATTATCAAATGGATTGTAAACATATTTTGATAGCAGGTAAAATTTATTGAGAACTTACTACATACCAGGCATTAGTCTAAAAATATCTGATATATCAAGTTATGTAAGACTTACAAAAAGCCTATGAGAGAAGCACTGTTTTTTAAAGCCTTAGGAAATAGGTACTATTTTGACTCACAGACAGTAAGGGCTACTGGATGCAGAAGAAGATCTCACTGAGGACTGAATACAGGCAGTCTTGAAAAAAAACAGGAGCTGAGCTGAGCTGAACTTCAGGTGAAGAATGGAATTTAGACAACTGAAGAGAAAGAAAGTGGCCATTTCAAGAAGAAAGAACAACCTGAGGCAACACATTGAAAGGGAAATGCATTTTAGCAGTTTCAGGGCATAAGGAGTTAAGTAATTTCACTAGAGTAGAATTGCCTGGTAAAACTGTTAAGAGACAAGTTTGGAAAGGAAGGTGGCAAATGAATTGTAGAGGGCTTTGAATGCCATGCTAAGGAGTGTGGCCTTAGTCCTGTGGATACTGACGATTCACTGACATTTTTTGAGAATAGAGTTTCATTTTCAAATAACCATCTAAGATTAATGTGGCAATGAAGAGACTATCACTAAAATCCAGGTGTGAAGTGGTAAAAGTTTGTATTAGTGTGATTACAGTAGGAGAGAGAGAAATTGGGGCTAAAAAAGAAATTAGAGGAAAAATTAACTGTAATTGGCAACTGCCTTGATGTTAGACAAGATGGATATGACAAAGATGACCACAGTTTTCTAGTTTGGGATATTTTTGACAGAAATAAAAAAAAAAAGTCTTAAAGAGTAGGAGATAAAAATGAAAAGTTATAGAAAAACTTCAGGTGCATTTATAAATAACTGAAATATCACCCTGAGAAGACTACAGTAATGTAAATGTCAGGTTAACTCTGACTTAAATTCAACAGAATAAAGAAAATAGTGACTGCATTATTAGGTGCTCCTGAGACATTAAATGACAACTTTGCTGTAACCATTTAGAAAGGCATAAACACCCACTTGATGAAGGGTACATATTTTCTGCTTAGCTGGAAATTGTGAACAGCTAATTATTTTTTTTTGTTATGTTCAGTTAGCCACTGTATAGTACATCATTAGTTTTTGATGTAGTGTTCAATGATTCATTAGTTGCATATAACACCCACTGCTCATCACAACATGTGCCCTCTTTAGTACCCATCACCCTGTAACCTCATCCCCCCACCCCTCCCTTCTGAAACTTTCAGTTTGTTTCCCAGGATCCACAGTCTCTCATGGTTCGTCTCCCTCTCTGATTTCTCCCCCTTCAGATTTCTTTCCCTTCTTTCCCTTCCCCTATGGTCTTCTGTATTATTGCTTATGTTCCACATATGAGTGAAACTATATGATAATTGTCCTTCTCTGCTTGACTTACTTCACTTAGCATAATCCCTTCCAGTTCCATCCATGTCGATGCAAATGATGGGTATTCATCCTTTCTGATGGCTGAGTAATATTCCATTGTATATATGGACCACATCTTCTTTATCCATTTGTCTGTTGAAGGGCATTACCCTGATCCCAAAACCAGGCAAAGAGCCCATCAAAAAGGAGAATTACTGACCAATATCTCTGATGAACATGGATGCCAAAATACTCAACAAGATCCTAACCAATAGGATCCAACAGTACATTAAAAGGATTATACACCACGACCAAGTGGGATTGATTCTTGGGATGCAAGGGTGGATCAACATTCACAAATAAATCAATGTGATAGAGTACATTAATAAAAGAAAAGACAAGAACCATATGATCATCTCAATAGATACAGAAAAAGCATTTGACAAAATGCAACGTCCATTCCTGATTAAAATTCTTCAGAGTATAAGGATAGAGGGAACATTCCTTAATATCATAAAAACAATCTATGAAAAGCCCACAGTGAATATCATTATCAATGGGGAAAAACTGAGAGCTTTTCCCTTAAGGTCAGGAACACGACAGGGATGCCCACTCTCACCACTATTGTTCAACATAGTGCTAGAAGTCCTAGCTTCAGCAATCAGACAACAAAAAGAAATCAAATGTATCCAAACTGGCAAAGAAGAAGTCAAACTCTCTCTCTTCGCAGATTACATGATACTTTATGTGGAAAACCCAAAAGACTCCACCCCCAAATTACTAGAACTCATACAGAATTCAGCAATGTAGCAGGATACAAAATCAATGCACAGAAATCAGTTGCTTTTCTATACACTAACAATGTAACTGTAGAAAGAGAAATTAAGGAATCAATTCCATTTACAATAGCACCAAAAACCATAAGATACCTAAGAATAAACCTAACCAAAGAGGTAAAGGATCTATACTCTAGAAACTATAAAACACTTATGAAAGAAGTTGAGGAAGACACAAAAGGATGGAAAAACATTCCATGCTCATGGATTGGAAGAATAAACATTGTTAAAATGTCTATTATGCCCAGAGTAATCTACACTTTCAATGTGAACAGCTATCTAAACCTAAGCAGAGCACGTTGGTAGATGAGGATGTTCTACTAATACATGAGATGGCAGATACCTTCCACTTGCCCCCCTAGATCTACTCTCCAGCCCTCATCATGCTCTCTGCCTTTTGAAGGTGACCTATATGGACCTTGTCAATTGGCTTCTTTCCCTCTGGCTTCTGGATGGATTTGGCCAGTGTGATCTACTGTAGATCAGAAGAAAAGAGAATATAAGGTCAGGGTATTTATTCCTCTGGCTTTCTCCCTGCAAGGTTTCTCTGGCCTGGTTGCATCTCTAATCCAAAGGTCACTACTCCTCTCCAGATAGTTTCCTTTGTACAACTCTCTCCTTCCATGTACTGCTAACTGTTCCTTCCTTCATTCCATTGGTCTAGGTGTGGTAATGTCTTCACTCCTACCATCCTTGGGTTATTATACAATCCCTTGCTGTCTCTCTACACCTACACGTCTATAAAAAATCCCTTCATAAACAAATCTTCCATTAATTATGCTAATTTTCCATTTTATTTCAGTTGGAATTTTATCTAAAGAGTAGCCCCCAAGAAACAGACTTTTGAAATGAGATTCTGCGATTAGTTTGGTCATATTGAAGAAGACCAGGATAACCACTCTGTTGGGGGAAAACAGGAATAAGTAATCCATGACATTCAGTGGCATTATAAACGTTCAAATTACCACCTGTTATAGCCTGGAATGAAGTACAGGTAGAGGGCAAGGTCTCAGAAGATCAAATAGCCATAGCAATTAGTCCATGAGGGCCTGGACAACACTTCCTTATCAAGGCATTACAACAAACATTGGTGAGGGAGAGCACCATCAACCTTGAAAAGTTCTGTGGTGGCTGTCTTCTTATAGGTTATAGATGATGGTAGGAGATGTTATATAGTAGAATTGTGTCTCCCATTCTCAATGGGCATAATGGTTTCCTGAAGTGCTAATGGCAAGATGGTATCATTTAACAATCAGTGATATAGTAAGTGCAATTTATATGAGACCCAAGGACAAAGTGGTAATCAGATTGTTGACCTGCAGGGATCTGTGGTAATGGCAAATTGATCAGTGGAGTCTGAAAATGAAATACATGAAGCATACCAACATGGTGCTTGGCATATATAGGCAGGAAAAAAAAAAAAAAACTTGGTCTACTAAGCAGAAACTTAACTCAACTCACTGTAGTGGCAATTCATGGCCTCTCACACAATTCCCAAACATAAGTTCATTCATAGACCTGAAGCCCCTGAGGCCACAGGAGTAAACTGTAAATCTTCTCTAAGCTTTTCCCAGAAGTACCTGTGGCCATATATTAGGGAAAAAAGAATACCTGGGGGGACACATGGGGGGTTCAGTAAGTTAAACGACTGACTCTTGGTTTTGGCTCAGGTCATGATCTCATGGGTCATGAGACTGAGCCCCTGAAAGATACAAGGATGGTGATATTTGCCACAACCCCACTAAACTTGCCTGTTTGGCTGGTATAAAGGCTCAGGTGGGTCTTGGTGAATAATAGTAAATATCATAAATTTAATCACATAGTGATGACAATCACAACTGTGGTTCCAGATATGATGTCTTTACTAAATAAAATCAATATTCCCTGGCACCTTGGCACCTGGTATATAGCTATTGACCTGGAAAAATGCTTTCTTCTCCATCTCAATTAGTATGGAAAATTATAAGCAGTTAGAATCTACATGGTAGGAGCAATAGTATATCTTCACTGCACTCCAGGGTTGTGTCAATTCTCCTGCTGTCTGTCATAATATAGTCCAGAGGCCCCTTCACATCCTGCTGTTTCATTACATGATACATATGGCCAATGACCTAATGAGCAGGAAGTAACAATATGCCTCTGTAAGATATATGTATGCCAGAGGGTAGAACATAAATTCTGCAAAAGTTCAGGGGCTTACCGCATTGGTGATGTTTTTAGAAGGTTCGGTGGTCTGGGATAAGTCTGGATATCTTTTCTACAATAAGAGACAAGTTGCTATACCTTGTAATGCCCACCCTGAAGAAAGAGGCAAAATGCTTGGCAGGCCTCTTTGAATTTCAGAAGCAAATATATTCTACTTTTGGGTGTGCCGTTCCAACACATTTACCAGATAACCCATAAGACTATACTCTAGCTTCTGGTTAGTTTGGCCAATGGAGAGCCCAGAAAGATGACTGGAAGGAGGGAGGGAGGAAGGTGAGGTGAGGTTATCTATTTCCCTGGCTTCCTCCCTGCAAAGTTGCCTTGGTCTCACTGTGCCTCTAGACAGATATAACTGCCCCCCTCATATAAGCCTACTATAATGTGTCTGTCCTTCTGAGTGCCTGTAACTGCTCCTTCCACTTACCCTTTCAATTAGAAATAGTAAAAGCTCCCTTTGTCTTTTTTTTTATTTTATTTTACTATGTTATGTTAGTCATCATAGAGTATATCATTAGTTTTTGATGTAGTGTTCCATGATTCATTGTTTGCATATAACACCCAGTGCTCCATGCAATACATGCTCCCTTTGATACTGTTATGCTACCCTTTGTGGGTCCTTTATTCCTACACCTCTGTAAACAGTCTAGTTATGAATAGACCCTCTTTAAATTATCCTAATCTGAATGTACCATGTGTTTCCTATTAGCACATATTGACCAACACAATTGGGAGGTGGGTTTTACATATGTCCTATATAGACCATATAGTATAGGTGTCATGGATAAGAGCTTGGGTTCCATAGTCACACTAATCAATGTTCAAATTACAAGCCCACCATTTACTAACCTGTATGACTTTGGGCAATGTTTTTCACCTCTGAGCCTCAGTTTCATCTGCAAAATGGGAGTAATACTGGTATTTACCTCACAGAATTGTTGTGAGGATTAAATAAGGCAATATATGTAAAGTACCTGGCACAATGCCCAACATGACATAAATTTTCAATAATAATATGAGCTATTTTTCTCATTCTTTTTATAGCCCACAGCATTCACAGAGGGAAATACAGTTTGAAAATTAATTAATTAGGGTCCTGTTTACAGTTTTATTGTTAACTCTAATTGCTTATTTGAAATAGTCTCCTGACTTCATTAAAGTAATTATTGCCTGTCAGCAAATGATGGGTTTAAATTTCTGCACATATGCTAGAATTTCACACATCTTGCACTTCACAGCAGGAACCCAGTCTTAGTCAACACTTTCTTGCTCTGACATCTACACTCAATGCATAGGGTCTTACTTAAGCAAAGATATAATTATCCTTCAAAATAAAAGTATAAACAGGATTGTGTATCTTAGATTTGTTAACTTGCTCCCTTATAGTGAGCATTCTAGTTACATTATTTGTATTGGACTGTCAGCATTACAGCAAGTCATGGTGCAAAATAAGGAACTAGAAGTCTGAGAAACTAAGGCAGGGCTGTGGGTAAAGGGAAGGATGCAGACAGAAGAGCTTGCCAGCCCTGGGAAATTACCCAAAAGCATGAGTTCAGGACCAAGTTTGGAGTCAGGAGTAAAGGGCTCAGGTCTTAGAAGCCATAGAAGCCTTAGAAGGATCACGCAAGGAAGAGTAAGGGAATATATCCAATATTTAAGAAATATCTATTCAATACCTACTAGGTGCAAAAATTCGTAACAGGTAGTAAGTTAGGTAGGGACATTGGACATAGAATATGAAAATAAGACAGAGGTCCAAAGTCCAAAATCTAAGCAAACATCCTGAACCAAGACATTTGTAGGAAAAGACAAGAGTTCAGGAATCCAAACAAGCAACTGGGGACAGCAACATGGAGTGCTAACAACGAAGACTTTAGTAACTGAAGACAAGTCCTCCTACCTAATCAGGGAGCTCCTCCTATGCTTTCTTCCCTGGGAATGGCCGCCCTCAAGCTCACAAATGAGAGAATATTAACAGTTGCAGGGAATTGAAGGGAAGAATGAGGTTAAAATGAGAGAGGTAAATATATTCCAGTAAATATACATAAAATGTACAAGTATAAAAAGTTCATGTTACAAGTCTTCAGTCCTACCCATAAGCCCAACAGTTTTATTGCTTTTCTGTTTTCATTGCCCACATTATATTATTCATAGATTGGAATACATTAAGTCTGATAAAATCAGATGACTTCCTCACCACCAATAAAGGGAAGAGAGAAATGTTTGCAGTGGGTTTATAAGACTGCAAAGGGAAATTCTGAACAATATGTCTATAAAACTAGGGGTAAGATTCCATTCAAGATAGAGAAAAACAGAAATAGGCTGTGGATGACAGAAAACAGCAATAAAAGACAACAGAAAATGAAACAAAGAAGAGGTTATGTTGTAACCACCCAGCTCAACACTCTATCCCAGGAAGACCTGGGTTATGGGGGTAGAAAGGGGTGAGAAGAGATTAAAAGAGGTAGCCAAATCCTGAAACAAGATTTCATAATCTTAAAAGGTGCCAATTGGCTTTCTTTTTTGTTTTTTTTTTTTAAGATTAATTCATTTATTTCAGAAAGAAAGAGCACAAGTGGGAGGGACGGAGGGAGAGGGAGAGAGAATCTCAAGCAGACTCCATGCCAAGCATGAAGCCCAATGTGGGGCTCGATCTCATGGCCCTGAGATCACAACCTGAGCCAAAACCAAGAATCGGTTGCTTTACTGACTGCACCACCCAGGCACCCCAAAAAGGTGCCAACTGATTTTTTGAAAATTCCAGTGAATTGCCCAAACCAAAAGTAGGGTTCTATTATCCAAATTGCAAATGAATTTTACTTTTTCTCAAAGATAAAAGCTTTTCCAAATATACTTAATTAGCTAATCATATGCATCTAAATGTTTGACAAAAATAAACAATGTACTTATATTTGTCTATGAATAACAGTGAAGTAGTTTACATTATATATGATTTTCAAAATAAATTTGCCCTTCAATATACAATTCCATTGTGTAACCTTGGATAGCCAAGGGTTGACACATGACGTAGGTTGGGTTCCCCCAAAAGCTGACCCTGAGACAAGAATGTGATACAATGGTGTATTTGGAGGGTGATCCTAGGAAACACTAGAAGGAAAATAGAAAAGCACTGCAGGGAAGAGAAGGAAGCCGATATAGAGTGATTACTGAGCAGATCACCACTGTGGGTAACTGAAGCTCAAAATCTCCTGAGGGAACTTCTGTAAGATACTGTAGAACATGCCTCAGAGTTATCCCAACTGAAAGGGAGGGAGCTGGGGGTATTTATCTACCAATTCCTATCAGTTCTTGATTGGAGCTGACTTCACGGTTAAGAGAGATGTGTTAACTCCCCAGCATAGGTCATGCTGGCTCAAGACACCAGAAAAAGAAAAAGTATACAGACAAGTACACGGTGCTTGTAGTTCAAAGCTGTCAGATGTGTGTGGACAGAAATGATGAGTGCCCAGGAGAGAGGAGTGGGGCTCATCAACCAGAATGACTGTAACATACACGCAACTTCTTCCAGGTACCTGAAGGATGAAGGAATAAATTGTCATTTTTAAGGCATCATCTAACTGTATTATTCTTTGATTGTATAAAGAAGATATCTAAGATTATTATGATTACTATAATATACAAATACACTTTGGAATAGACTGAATTTTTGTGTCCCCCCAAAATTCTTGTGTTGAAACCTGACCCCCAAGGAGATAGTATTAGTAGGTGGGGCATTTGAGGGGTGATTAGGTTATGAGTGTGGAACCCTCACGAATGGGGTTAGTGCCCTTATAAAAGACACCCTAAAGAGTTCCTTCACCCTTTCTGCCATGTGAAGTTATAGCAAGAAAACAGCCATCTATGAAGCAGGAAGAGAGCTCTTACCAGACATTAAATCTACCAGCACCTTGATCTTGGACTTTCCAGCCTCCAGAATTATGAGAAACATTTCTTGTTTAAGCCACTCAGTCCACGATATTTTTGTTATAGCAGCCCAAAGGGACTAAGACACACATATACACATTGATGATACAACTTGGAATTAATGTAAGTTTCAAGAAGGTGAGAAACATGAATGAGTTGTTCACTATCATAACCCCTTGTTCATCTGTGCCCAGTACTACATCTGACACATAGAAGGCTTTTTGATCAATAGTTATTAAACAAATGAAAAAGTAGAGAATCATAACCAAAAGTATTCAATTCAGTTCATGTTTACACTACTCTGGTTGACTAGTCATCTACAACCTTTTGTTTATTTGAAGAGAAGCCCCTTTTCTAGCAGAGGTCAGCTAATAGTCTATAGAATCACAATTTTCAGTGAGGGAGAGTTCCTCTTTAAGCTAACAAATAACTTTATATAATAGCCTGACAGGTTCTTAATTAATTTGCTAATAGCTCTTCCCTGTGTATGATTATTAACTCCAGTTGAATCTTTAAGCCATAACACAATGTGTGTGTATATCTATGCCACATACAGATATATTTGCATACATATAAATAAACAGGAGACCATTTTTGAAAACAAGTTGATTTTATCTATATCAATTTTCTTTTATGGTACACTCCCAAGTTTTGACAATTGGTTTAGCACAATTTAGCTGCAAGTACTTAAAATATTCTTGAATATGGAGAAGTAACATGCCTTTCCACAAGCTGCAGGAAGAAAGTTCACAAGAAAATTAGGGTGATTTTGCATAGCAACTTGTATATTTACTTATCAACAATCTATTTAATGAAGAGCAGCAAAAATAGCAGATCCAGTAAGTCCAGAAGCTACAAACACAACACATCCTGCTAAATTCAAAACAAAAGCAGTTGAGTAAGCCTGGTCTGTGTTCTAATACTGGAAAAAAACTTTTTTAAATCCTGGTTTCCCTACTTCAAACTAGGAGAAACTGTATGCTGATCACATAGGATGTGGTCCTTATCTCCAAATCTCAGCCGTCCTAGTGAACTCACTTGTCTTCTGAAGTACTGTCCTGGTCCTGACAGTGAGTCAATTAGTCATCTGTGACTGAGTGCCCAGTGTGAGCTGAACACTGAACTGAACATTATTGAGGGGAGACAAAAGAAACAAGGCCCAGTTCCTGCCCTTGAAGAGTTAAAACCTGGTTATTTATATAAGACACACATTTTAAAATAATAACCTTTAAAACTGCTTACATCAAGCAGTACCAATTAAAAGTGGGGAGAAGAAGAGTGAAAATGGATTGTGGTTGAAATCTAAAAACCCATAAAATGGGTAGATGGGAAAACAAATGCTTATTGACAAATTTTAAAATAGTTGTACTAGCAAAGGGGTTGCAAATAAGTTACCTCAGTTGGAAGCACTTTGTAGACCATTTGGCCAGGCCAGTGTGTTTTAAAAATGTGTGCTTAAATGTCTACAGGTTCTATCGTGCCCTATTCATATCATTTCTTGTAGTTTCACATATTTATAATTACTTACTGGCCTGGCCAGTAAAGACATTGGAATTTGCTATCCCTGAATTAGCGGCACATCTTTAAAACTTGGAAAAATGGTTTAAGATATGGTCCATGGGCCAGCAGAAAGAGCATTACATGGGAGCTTGTTAGAAATGCAAAACCTCAGGCTCCACCCCACACCTACTGAATCACAATCTAAATTTTAACAAAATATTCATTTGATTTGTATGTACACTAAAGTTTGGGAACTAGTAGTTTAGGACACATGAAAGAAAACCCTACTTCAGCCAAGAGTAATTAAAAATAGGGACTGTGCTATCCACCAAGTGATAATACACTAGGAAAATAAAACCAGCTTCAAAAATTTGAGATCATATGAACAAAATACAGTGTATCCTTTAAAGCAGTGGTTCTTTTTTATTGTTTTTTTTAAGATTTACTTATTTATTTGAGAGAGGGGGGGAGGGGCGGGAGGAGAATCTTTTTTTTTAGATTTTATTTATTTATTTTAAATTTTATTTTATTATGTTATGTTATTCACCATACAATACATCATTAGTTTTTGATGTAGTGGAGAGAGAATCTTAAGGAGACTCTGTGCTGAGCAGGAAGCCTGACGCAGGGCTAACTCTCAGGACCCTGAGATCAGAACCTGAGCCAAAACCAAGTCAGACACCTAATCAACTGTGCCATGTAGGCGCCCTAAAGCAGTGCTTCTTGAGTGTCAGTGGTCATCAGAGTTACCTGAATTGCTTGTAGATTTTGCAACCTCAGCTCACTTGCAGAAATTTTAAGTACAAACCCTGGGTCCTTTCCATCACCTCCAGTTTCGGTGTTCCCCAACTCTCCCCTTTACCCCAGCCATGATGTTTCCCATATTTCCCATCTTTACAGCAACAGAAGAGGTTGTGTCTGTTGGAGTTGGGGCAAGTGGAGCAGGGAAGGCTGGCACTATACAGAGAAGCAAGATCTCCACAGGTAGAGATGGAGACAATTTCCCAGGAGGAGCAAGGATACAAATACTATAAAACACTGCTCTTTCAATTTTATTATGTATCAGTGTCACCTGGAAAGTTGGTTATAACACAGATTTGGGGGCTCCCATTCTGATTCAGTAGGCCCGAGGTGAGGCCCAAGAATCTGCATTTTGGCCAGCATTTCAGCTGATTCTAATGCAGGTGATCAGACGATCACATTTTGAGAGGCAATATTTGGATCCACTGCTTCAGTAGCACAACCCTTTACACAGATGGAATGTTATACCTGTTAGCTCTGGTTTAAATGGGAGAAGTGAGCTCTTTCCTTATGATGGACAAGGGTGAATGAACAGCCCTCTAAAATAGTTTTTAAATAAAGGATGCAACTGCTACGAGAGAGGCCTGAGGTGGAATTTCAGAAACTAGCCATTTATTCCAGACTTCCAACTTCTTTCCTTTTTTTTGAAGAAAAAAAAAAGATTTTATTTATTTGACAGAGACACAGTGAGAGGGGGAACACAAGCAGAGGGAGTGCGAGAGGGAGAAGCAGGCTTCCCACTGAGCAGGGAGCCTGATGCGGGGCTCGATCCCAGGATCCTGGGATCATGACCTGAGCCGAAGGCAGATGCTTAACGATTGAGCCACCCAGGCACCCCCAACTTCTTTCCTAACACCTAAAAGCAGAACCTTCTATTGGTTTCCCACGGATGACCTGTTATTTTGCGCACTCTACAGCAGCTTTTTAAATTGCTTTTCTTATCTGAATCTTTACTTTGCCCCAGGCCAGAAAACCTCCACATTGTTGCCGGTTCCTTTTTTTTTTTTTTTTTTAATCTGATCATGGTTCTTCCCTGCTTAAGAACCTTGTGACAAAAGTTCTCAAATTGCTATGTGCACTGCCTAGGAGCTTTTTTTTTAAGATTTTATTTGTTTATTTGTAGAGAAAGAGCAGGAGAGAGGGGCAGAGGGAGACAGAGAGAGAATCTTAAGCAGACTCGTGCTAAGTGCAGAGCCCTGCATGGGGCTCCATCTCATGACGCTAAGATCATGACCTGAACCAAAATCAAGAGTTGGATGCCTAACGGACTGAGCCACCCAGGTGCCCCTGCCTAGGAGCTTATTTTTAAAATGCAGCTTCTTGGGCCTGACTCCCTTCTCCCCCCTGCACACTTGCATGCACACACATGCAATTTTAATTCTGTAGAGTTAGGATAGGGTTAAGGAATAAGCACTGTAACAAGCTCCCCAAGTACTCCTGATGCAAACTCTGGATAGACCAATGCTCATAAATCCATGCAGGTTGTATCCCAGGAACCATTTGCATTGTTCATTGGGGCCTTCAGGAGACACCATTAAATTCTTGGGACTTTCAAGCTTTGTGGAGGATGCATAGGGGAGATTCAGGAAATCCCACACACTTGGAAATTCCTGAGCAGGATAGCAGTGTGATAAAAACACTGAAAGTGATTATTTGAAAAACTAACATGTAAGCACAACCAGTGACCAGATGGGATTAGAGACTCAGAAGAACTAAGCAGAAGGTGAGGAGCTACAGAGATAAAAATCAATGGGTCTCCTAATAGAGTACCTTAGTTTCAGTCTTCTCTTTTTTCTTTTTTGTTTTGTTTTGTTTGTTGCTTTCAAGAACTCTAATCAGAGTGAAATCCTGAAAAATATGGCTGGAAAGAAATAACCAAAAGCCTTCCTCAGAAAAGGAATGGCCATATCTCAGGGATCAGTGGTTTTGTGAGAATCCAGGCCCAATGTGTGCAGCCATGCTCCATTCTCGGGCACTGTTAAGTCAGAGGGGAAAAGGTTTAGAAAAAGAAAAGTAAAAAGAAAGAACAAGCAAGGAGCAAAGCAGAAAATACATGCAGTGCCTCGGGGATTGACAGGGGGGCTGGCGGGGAGTAACAGATGAGGATTTAGACCAGGGTATTTTTTTTTTAATTGAGTAAGGAACTAATTCCACAGCATTAAGTGCCACATCACACCAGAGACTGAGCAGAGCAGCCCGGCCCAATAACGCATGCCATATGGTGAGTTAGAAGCCAAGTGTGCCTGGTGCCCCCAGCTCAGAGAAAAGGCTACCTTTCAGAAGCTGATAATTTTGCAGACCACCTGGGGTTCTTTCACTGCAGCATCCCCTGGGACCTGAGACTGCATTGTTTCCCCCAGCAAGGGCTGGTGGCTGTATCTAGCATAGCTAGATTTTGCAAACTACATGTTTCAGCGCAGCCAACAATGAGGCAGTCAGTGTGCTTAAAGGGAAGAGTGCACTGCTTACAATCTTTGAGGCAGTAAATCCACTTTATCAGAAATCTCCATTAATAAAACCTAATTTCAAGGATATTCATAATGCCCCTACTAATGTCCCTCCCTGCAACCGTCTTGGATTTTCTAGTACTACACTTCAATCAATAAGGAGTAGAACACTGCTGTGAACTTATCCTTCTATTCACATTTTCTCTCTCTCACACACACACACCACACTCAGACCTCATTCTAAAACCCCTCTGTCCTGTGTGCCATTAAATCAGGCACAGAGGTGAGTGATTGCTAATCTGATAACTGAGTCCAGCCTAATATATTAGTGGGCACTAATGGCTAAATGACCACACATATGTATGTCAGATTAGTAGTATAGTGGTTAGAAGTCAAACAGAGATGGGTTTTGATGCCAGTTCTATCCCCTATTAGCTAACTGACTTTGAGTAAGTCGTTCAGTCACTATGTACCTCTATTTTCTCATCTGCAAACCAGGGAGATAATAGTATAGATCTCAGAGGTTTTGCCAGTATTAAATGGGATGATGTATATATAGCATTTAGCACAGAACCCATATATAGCAAATGTCCAATAATTTTTAGCCATTTTGATGTTACTACTGATAAAACTCCTCTCTAGGACTGTTGGAGTTTTAGCAGGGAAGTTGTGGAGATACATTAGCAATGGGAATTCTGGGTATTAGGGAGAGGTGGTTAAGGAGAGATGAACTTGGGACCTTGTTTATTCCAGCACACCCAGAAAAGAACTCATCAGACATCCTGGATGTAGCTTGGATACCTATTAGTGTTTCCATCTCCTGGCCACATACTGGGATTATACTGGGGCCAAATGGTCTCCTTCATATGAAAGGAAAGAAAGGGGGCCTAAAGAAAACACAAGGTAGGACCACTCTGGTCCTTTGTATTGCTTATTGTGCTATTTTTGGATTTCTGTCCTCACAGTATGTCTCTGTTTTTCACTACTTGCCAGAACCAATTCCAATTAGGGGTTCATCAACAGTAGGAGTTCTGCTGCAGAGAATAAAATAATTGTGACATGTTTGTTTAAAAGCTGATTTTTACTAAACCATCTGTTGGGGATAAACTTGTGCCATACAAAAAATTCTTCTATAGATCAATCAGAAAGTTTAAAGGTCCAAAGCAGTATCTATGTTTAGACAACCCTTATAATAATGGTAGAGTATACATTTTTAACATGTCAGACTACAAGCACAGCAGCTGATTAGGTATCTAATTAAACTTTCACTCTGGGCAGTCAAGAAATGCCCTAACCTTGGCTATCAAAGTGATTAGCTATGGAAGACTAGTACAGTATAAGATATCTGCATGGGCAACATGAATAAACAAGCAAACTATAAATATACAGGGATCCAAATTGAAGAGGGAATCAGAAGGGATCTATCTTCTAGAGAGAAGACATTGCACCCCGTAGGTGAAGTGATCAATAGACCCTTTAGACAAAACCAGCATGTCACAAGGTCAGGCACAGAGGCCTAAGCAATGTACTAATAATTCTTCAGGGGCATTTATCCCACCAACTCCATTCTAATCTTGGGTTAGGTTTATTTTAATTAAATTAATTACCATAATTAATTTAATCTGGACAATTAAATAATACTAATGAGAGAGGAGGCAATGATCCAGATTTATTTAGTTTGACCATAACCAGGAGCCATTGCCCCTATAGCCATGGCATCTAGGATCCTGGGGTAAGAAATGCAAATGAAATCAGAGAACAGAAACTGACCTAGAAGAACCTATGACAATATTATCAACACAATGCAAACCCCACATCATAAATGTTTAACATTTACACTTCAAGCATGTTTCAAGGAGGCTTTCACAAAGATTTTATAAGCCCCACTTCCCCAGTCCCCTTCCACTAAATATGTCTCCCTCCCAGATACAACAGACGTATGACCAAGGGGTGGTGGTGGAGGAAAGATCACAGGAGATAGTATAAATTAGCTGGTATTGCAACTTTCAATTTTTTCCCTTGGTTGTCTCTGATAGCATCTTTTCCCTTATCTTTTTCTCATCCATTGATTTTCAAACTAGGCCATGACAGGACTCCTCTTTGTTACCCATGCCAAACTTCAAAAATCCTAAATTCTTGATGTTTATGTATCATACAGAAGAAACAAATTCTTCTCCTATCCCACCTTTACCCTCATTTACAGAGAAGATATAACTGGGTCCAAGCCATGGGTGTGTGACCCAGGTATTTCCAATTAGAAGGGAAAGAAAGGGATGCCATAGATAGAGGGCCATTCAAAGCCTTTCTGACTTCCTGATAATCAGGATCCTGGCAGAGAATGGGAGTGTAAACAAAATTTAAAAGTTTTCTGCACCCCTACCCTAGTTCAGTGTTATCCTAATATTAGGCTTTTCTGTGAATATTATTGTGATTCATAACAATAGCATTATTAATATTATTATGATGATTATGTAGTGGTGGACTTTGGAGAGATTACACCTAGGCTTTTACTTTCTAACTTATCTGTAAAGGAATGGTGGATATTCTAGGGAAAGAATGAAAGGGCACTGGTACAGGCTTTCTATTATCTATCAAACAGAACTCAGTGTGGTACCTGACCAAAAATAAAATGTGGTGCCCTGAATTCCATGCATCTCATCAGGCATCTTGTACTTCAAAAGCAAATGCCAACTGAAGATCTGTGCCAGCATTTACATTGTCCATTTCAAGAGCACGTGATGTCTGCAGTTAGGTCCAACTTGTACCTCTCACTGCCTCTACACTTCAGACACTCATTAAAATATCCATAAATGTCATGTATGTTCATACCTAAGCCACCATGTTGTGAGACGACTGAGGGTTGCTTTGTTAGCTGTGATTCTCCCAATATGGCTTTCCTTCCTGGGCTTTTAGCACACAGACAAATAAAAGTAAGACCCGACTGCAGCTGTACCACCAATTGTCCCCCAACACTGGAAACAAATGCACAGTTGACTGAGGCTTTGGTAAACCTCTGTGTACCCCCAACTACCATAATCCCCAGTTACTCACGGGCTCAGCTACCCAGGAAAGGGAAACACACTAAGGAAGCTCCTCTTGGAGGCTTTCCCTGTGTTGTGATCTCTCTGAGCCCATGATCACAGATGAATGCAGGAATTGTTTTGTTGTTTGTTTTTTCCCAAGGCCCAGAGAGAGACAGTTGTATCCATCAGGAACCTAGCAGCTATTAATCTCAGGACTTTCCTTTCATCCTAAAGAATGCCCCTTCACTGGCTCCTATTATTAATGTATAGAGCTGATTCAAAGCACACTGCTTCCATGCCAAGATTTCACTTTCGGATTTCTTTATCTTTTCCAGCCTGCTCTGTGCCTCACATCAGATGGTCTGGTATGGAGGGAGGCAAAAGTAGGAAATCAAGGAGTCAGAAAGAGGGAAGGACGAGTGAACAAAGGAGAATCAATGTTGTTTTTGTAGCTAGAGCCTACCTTATGACACATAAGGAGCTCCTTTTAGCCAACACCAAGATCTGAAGTTTCAAACAGCATTCATCCTTTTGACTTCATTTTAATTCTACAAAGATGTATAGGGCCTCTACTTTAAGTGAGGTACTGTTCTGGGGCGCCTGGGTGGCTCAGTCAGTTAAGGGTCTGACTCTTGATTTCAGCTCAGGTCATAATCTAGGGTCATGATAATGAGCCCTGCAACAGGCTCTGCACTCAGCAGGGAGTCTGCTGGAGATTCTCTCTCTCCCTCTGCCTCTGCCCCTCCCCCTGCTTAGGCTTGCTCTCTCTCTCGTTCTCGCTCTCTCTCTCTCAAATAAATAAATAAATCTTTAAAAAAAAAATAAAGTGAGGTACTGTTCTAAACTACATAGGATGTGGTTCCCAGGCTTTAAGAAGATTATGGTACAGGGGAGAAATGAGAAATAGACTAAATAGAAAATATAAGAGAATGGAATGGCTGCTCTAGTAGAAATACAAAGATACAAAAGATATGGGAGCATAGACATATCATGAAAGAGCACAGGGAGTCTCCCCTAAGATTTTAGAGCATTGCTAATTGGCAGAGTACCAACAAGCATGAGAAGAAGCACCAATACAGTACTTCTATACCACTTTTTGAACTCCTCCCCCAAACTGTAAGGCTTTTAAACATGTGAAATGTGGTTTCTAGCCTAGCTTTTACATATGAGCAGAGTAGGCACTCATGTCTATCATATGAATTGAGGAACAAAGAACACCTCCTTGCCTCGAAATCCATCCCTGCTGGGAAACTAAGATGAAGTAGCCCACCTGGAGATTTATCTCCCTGATGCCTTTTTCTAGCTCCCATATTCCTTCAGAAGAAGTGAAATAGATTTTAAAAAATCACTTCCCACAATGCCAGGAGGGTTCTGGTGAAACCTGACAGCGCCAGGCACCTGGAGTGGAACTGAGAAGGAGGTGTGGGGGAAATGAACAGGTTAGTCAGTATCACTCAGGACAGACTCTGCCAATTCACCTCTGTAGCGAGCTGGTTAAGAGGCAGCCTTAGTTGTGACTCCTGACTCTGTCACTTAATCTTAGACAAGTTATTTAACCTTTCTGGATATCAATTTCCTCACCTATGCAACAGGAATAATGATGCCTACTTCATAAGGTCATTTCAGGGCTTAAATGAGATAACACTTGTATAATGCTGAAAGATAGTGTGTGCTCAATAAATACTCCACAGTTCTATTTACAGCTGGCCCTGAATGTCAAGAGATATGTTAATGAGGAAAAATATTTATTGCTGTGCACCTTGTTGGGACTCCACGATAAAGAAAAGGGCTGTAAAGGAGAGATATACAAGATTGTCTATCAGAGCAAAGAGGTTGCTTTTAAAAACTAACAAAGGAGAATTCTAGTAGAAGGCTGGGCCAGTGGGGCACAGAGAAACCTGAATGGGAATAGTTGGAGTGTATCTTACAAGAAGAGGCCACAGGGGAGTAGTCAGAGCTGACTCGGGGACCAGTGAGATATACTCCCTTCCCCTGGGTGTTTGTCAGAGAGACTGATGATGGAATTTTCAGGAATGGGGTAATACAATGAACAGGAATCAAAGGGAGGTTGTTGTATGTATATATATTGGGAGGAGAGGGGAGCGGAGGTTGCAGAAATGGAGGCTGTGGTTACAGACTCTAGTGATCATTTCAAGACTCGCAGCCAAATAGAAAAAAAATGGAAAGGCTGGGGAGAGTGAAAGGGGATGGAATGCTATATTTGTCCATACATCTGTCTTCCCTACTGTCTCCTTTAACTGCCCCTTCAATTTTTTTTCTTTTTTATAATGCTTCAGTTAGTGGGGACGGTGGTATTAATGTCTTTATATAGAGGTTTCATGCAACCTCATAGCTTTGAATTCCCAAATGAGAGGACTTGAGATGGCAGAATCTGTGTGATGGTCACCATTAAAATTCAAACTAAAAAGTTGCAAATAGAAGCTTCAGGCAAGAGAAAGTCTTTTGAAGCAAACAAAATTCCACAGGGGTGAATACAGAAAGTGAGCTGATCTGGAACAGTTAAGAAAAATAGAACAGTTCCTCTGGGGCAGAGCCTCAGTGTGCAGGCTCTGGGGTTGCTTCCAAGGTTGATGGACTGCAGCTTCTTTTCTACAAAGTCCCTTACTCACTCCTCTATCAACTTCCTTTCTCTTTCCTCATTGGAGTTGTGTGTCTTGGTTAGTCAGTGTTGCTGTGTTAGATCATGAAGCTTCATGCCCCAAACCTCTCAACCAGATGAGCTTTAGTGATGGACACCAACAGGAAAGCCTAAGCCAAAAGTGTGCATAGGGTAACTCCTAGCATCTAACCAAGAATGGTATAGAAGGGCCACACTGGGCCAGGTTCTCTGGAGAAAAGGGATTCTAATCTAAGGGAAGAAGGCAAGACTAGAATTTTTGGCAACAAAGTATAATAATGCCTCTGGATAAAACATGAATTTGCTGGCTCTGGAGAGGATCTTTTGTTCTCGGGAGAGAATCTAAGGAATACAAACCTTACATGAATTAAAAAAAAATCTCTCCTATTTTCCAAGGCAACAGAATATAAAACATTTGCTCTGCTACCTGGCTTCTCTCTCTCTTCTGTACCTATCACTTTATGTTCGTAGTCTCTCTCATAGTTGAAGGTTACACTTTTACAATACATAGGGAATACAAGCCTTCAGCTATTCAATTTCTAGAATATTCTCTGGCCATGCATGTTACAAAGATCTCATGTCTTTTCCTAAACTATTTTGAGACATTATTTCATAAGGATAAAATGCTAATCATTTAGTGGTACTGTAGCCTAATTTTTACTTGTTTTTGTGGCTCTAGCAAGATATTCAAATGATCACATGTTGAGATGTGGCAAGGAAAGCGTCACAGTCCAATCACCTGGAAAGAAGCTGGGAGGAGACAATGAGACAGAAAAAAGCAGAAAGAGTAGGGACAGATTGTGGTGAGAAGGATGAAATAGGGAAAAAAGAGATTTACTCAGGAGATAAGCTTTAGCAGATCCACATACTGAGTTCCCTAAGCCAGCAGGGTCAATTTAGAATTGATCTGGGAGACAGAAAGTTTGAATGCATTCTATACTTGTTTCTGCTCCCCACCAGCACATTATATTTTGATGATTGGTCTTTTGGCACAAGACTAGAAAATGCATAACTGTGAAGGCAGAAAGCATTGCACATATTAAACAGTGGTTGGTGTAACACACATTTAGTGTAGCTCACAGTGATCTGCATTTGCTCCATTTCAACCCACTGGACTGCTAGCTAATGGGAATTGGAGCCTGAATGTCTAGTCTGGGGCAGAATACACCCCCTGGAATTTTTTTTTCTGAATCTCTATTTATCAAGCTCCCTGACTGATGTAAAAATCCATACAGCAGAGACGGCATCAACATTTTTTTTCTTCCAAAGAAAAATACTCTTTTTCAGGTGGTTCATCCTCTAGGCTGCAGACTAAACACAGTTTTTAAGTCTAAGCATTAATTAGAAAGATAAAGAAATGTATCTCCCTTTGTTCAGAAGGAGAATTCTATTGAGCCTTTGACAATGAAGCAGCTTAAGGGACATACTGAGATGCTGTTTCTGCACAGAGCTTCTGTAGAAGGAAGATAAAGAGCTCACTCGTGGAGGACTCTGGCTTTCTGCCATACTCTTGCTGCTTCCTCTGGACTCCAGTAGGAAGTAGAGTCCTAAAAGTAAATAAAAGGTCCACGAAAGCCAAGAAGAAGCCTGTGACATGAAACCACAAACCAGAATACTCCTTTGGGGCACCTTATTGCCTCAGAAAGTCTTTGTGAGTTTTTGTTCCCATTTTAGGCCCTGCTGCTTTCCCCTAGCGTCAGCTGACAGATTACAGTGAGCTCACAAAGACAGGCCACTCAAGAACCCAGCCAAGATAGGTTTCTCATAGGCACAGAAGGCTCCTTGAAGTCACACTACTAGTTTATCAGGGGCCTCAGGGGGGGGCGGGGGGGGGAAAGGGGTGTTCCATTTTGCCCATCCATAGACAGTTTGCCTTAAAAAGTATCCTTGGGGTGCCTAGGTGGCTCAGTCAGTTAAGCATCTGACTCTTGATCTCAGCTCAGGTCTTGATCTCAGGGTCATGAGTTCAAGGCATTCAGGCCCAGCATGAAGCCTACTTTAAAAAATAAAGAAAAATTAAATTAAAAATAAAAAGTATCCTTGGTAACAGGGGAGAAGCTGTAAACAGCAGCACCCTCAAGGCCACCTCCACTGGGGATTGAATGCAGGGCTTGATGAACACTATATACCTCCTGACAGTGTGCCCAGGGCCTACTCCATGCAGCCCCCTGACTGTAATCCCATGCCCTTTTCCTGAAAGGATTGGCCAGTCCACTCTACTATAGTTCCTGCTGCCTTTAGGCCATTCTCACATCTCTCACTTGATCCCACCAGTCAAAACCTTGGCTTTTTTTCTTTTCTGTTTGGATTTAAGAAAAGCTTTTGATTGAGGCATAATATATATACAAGATAATACACAAATCCTAAGTGTCCAGCAGAGTGAATTTTCACAAACTAAACACATCCATGTAACTGATACCCTGACGAAAAATTAAAACACTGCTAGCATCCCAAAAGCTCCAGTTCCCTTCTAATCACTATCATCCAAGGATAACAACTATGCTGACTTCTACCAGCATAGATGCATTTCTTGTGTTTTTGTGTTTTATATAAATTGAATCCTAGAGTATGTACTTGTGTCTAGTTTCTTTGCTCACTATTGTGTTTTAGAGGTTCATTCAGATGGGTCAGATATAGTTTTAAATGTTCATTCCCATTTCTGTTAATTATATATTCACCCAAAGTAATACTAATTTATTTATCCATTCCACCACTAAGGGGAATTGGGTAGTTTCCCTATTTTTAGCTGTCACAAATAAGGTTGCTTTGAACATTCTAGCACAAGTATTTTGAGGAACATATATATGTTCTCATGTACTTTAGCTTTCCCATCTCTGCCAAGCTCAAAGCTCTCTGCCTAATTCCAGATCTCACTAGATAGCAGCCAATAGGACTGATTAATTATTGTGATTTTTAATGCCAAGGATAGTAAATAGAGCTTAGAGTGGCCCCCATGTTAACACCCTGCATAATCCTCTCCCATTGAGTGTAAGTGAGACTCATGATTTGCTTCTCAGTAAGAGAAAATGGCAAAGGTGATGGGCTATCACTTCTATGATTAGGCGACATTGTATTTATACACACACATGTATTTTATATATATATATAGTTACAGCTATAGTTATATAGTTATAGGTATAGTTATACAGCAATAGGGATGTGATGTCACTGTGATCACACACACACGTGTGCACACACACATGTTGCAAAGAAGCCTATAGAAAAGGCCACCTAAAAAGGAACTTCAGATAGCCTCTAGTTGCTGAAAGTGGCCTCTGGTTCACAGCCAGTAAGAAAACAAAAATTTGAGTTAAATAGCTGCAAGATTATGTCTACCAACAAACTGAATGATCTTGGAAATGTATTTTTCCCAGTCAGGATTTCAGATGAGAATATAGTTGGCCAACACTTTGATTGCAGCTTTGTGAGAAACTGTACAGAAGACCTACCTAAGCCATGCCCAAACTTCTGACCTACAGAAACTGAGATAATAAATGTGTGCTGTTTTAACTCACTAACTCTGTGGTAATTTGTGACATGGTGTTATTAATTTTCTATTGCTGCTACAGAACCTCACCACAAACTTAGTACCTTCAAACAACACATGTTTATTAGCTTACAATTCTGGAGGTCAAAAGTCCTAGAATCAAGGTGTTGGCAGGGCTGTGTTCCTTCTGGAGGCTTTAGGGGAGAATCCATTTCCTTGCCTTTTCCAGCTTCTAGAGGCCACTTGGATTCCTTGGCTCATGACCCCTTCTTCTGTCTTCAACACTGTCTGTCTCTCTGACCTCTTTTTTTTTTTTTTTCATCATACTTCCTTCTCTGACTCTGACCTTCCCACCTTCCTCTTATCAGGAACCTTATGATTTCACTGGGCATACCCAGATAACCCAGAATTATCTCCTTATCTAGAGATCCTTAATTTAATCGCATCTGCGGTCCCTTTGCCATGTAAGGTAACATATTCTCAGGTTCTGAAGATTAGGATGTGGACATCTTTGGGAGGCCATTATTCTGCCAACCACTTGCTGTAGTAGAAAACTAATACACCAAGTATCATGGGAATTGCTCTGTTCCGAAATGCTGTTCATCCCATTACATCAAATAATATGATTATAGGGATTGTCCAAGCAGCAACAAATCCTCCTCCAAAGCCTGTTATCTCTGAAAGTTCATGTATTATTTCAATAAATCATTTAACACATTCTGTGAATTCTTTCTGGAGAATCACTGACAGAAGAGAAATACATACTCTACTGGGGAAAAAAAAGTGTCTCTCTTTTCCCCCATCTTCATGAGGTGAGGATGAGTATTTACATGGGAACACTTAAGAAAGCTTCTTTCTTTTTATAAGCCAATGCTTTTTGAGCTAGACTAGATAGAGGGGTGTGTGGACTATTCTTAATTTAACATACAGCAACCCAGATGTATCAATTAAAACTATGTTTGGCTATAAGATAGACCCCAAATAACCGAAGTTCATTTCTCTCTTACATGAAAGTCTGGAGGTAGGCAATCTAAAACTTGCAATTGCAGCTGTGGTCCACTAAGTCCTCAGGGACTTCATATTCATCCAGAAACTGAATGAGAAGGAAAAGAAGAAAAAAGAATGTGCCAATTTTAATAAAAGTTTCCCAAAACTGCATCAAAGTTCTACTGTCATCCCATTGGCATAAAATGGCTACATCTGACAGCAATAAAGAAGTTCTTTTTGTGGACATCCATAAGCCCAACAAGAAATTGATAACTGTATTACTGTCAAAGAAGGGTAGAATGGAAACTGGGGATAACTCTGTCTGTAAGGAAAAGCCAAGGATATGGTTTGAATCTGATGACCTTAAGTAACCATATTGGAAGCCTATGGTTTTCTGGAGACCATTATTGTTTAAAAAAAAAAAAAAGTCTTACTGGGTGCCTGGATGGCTCAGTCAGTTAAGCATCTGCCTTCAGCTCAAGTCATGATCCTGGAGTCCCGGGACTGAGTCCCTCATCCAGCTCCTTGCTCAGTGGGGAGTCTGCTTCTCCTTCTGCCCTTCACCCTGCTCATGCTCTCTCTCACTTTCTCTCTCTCTTAAATAAATAAAATCTTTAAAAAAAGTCTTACTAAATTCAAATGGCATCCTGGAAATTACCACATACACATACACTTGAATGTTTGAGAACCACCCTCAAATATTCTGTTCCCTCCCTTCACATCACATTAGTGTCTAAGGATTTTTTTTATTATTTTATCTTCTGTATACGAACTTCCTTGTTCTCCATTGCCAGTGCCATAACAAACCTCATCATATTCAATCTGGATTAGTGCAACAACCTGTAGGAGGTTAGCAGAGATCTTGCTTCCTATTTCTTCTGTCCTATTCCACACCATACCATACACCCAAAATATTATCCATATCAGTCACCCGGTTGAATTTTACAAACTCATCCATTACACTGCTCATAAATATCTTGCCATGTTTGAATCTGATGAAGCGTTCCCTAATGGGCCACATCAGAAAGAACCATTATAGGCCAAGTCTTCTGGCAGGAGGCAAAGTTCCAAGGTGCCACTGTATACCCACTTCTTATTTCTTCTCTCATAACCATCCAGGGCTCTTTGCTTTGTTCCATTAAGGTAATCATATCTTGACCCCTCTGAACAGAGTTCAGACTTTCCCCACTCCTCCAAAGCAAAGTCTATGACCACATACGTGAAGGGCATTATCCCTGAAACCAAACCTTGATTTTTATATATGCAACAAGAATTATTTACTCCTCCTCCTCAGGAGCCTGATTCTGAGACTGGCAGGTCCTTCTTACCACTGGTAAGGGTCAGGAAAATAAAAAATGATGCAAGATGGAAATCTGGATCTAAACAAAGGAATAAAGAATACTGGGAATGGTATTTATAGTAAATATATGGGTTTTTCTTATTTTTAAAATCTCTTCAAAAGCTAATGGACTATTTAAACAAAAATAACAAGGTAGTGTGTGGTTTATAACATATACAAAAGTAAAATGTATGACAATAAAAGCACAAAGGGAAGAATGGGAGAAATAGAAATAAAATATTATAAAGTTCTCATATCATATATGAAGTAGTATAATGTAACTTGAAGGTACACTGTGATTAAAGATATTTGCTATGAACTCAAAAGTAACCAGCAAGATAAAACAAAGAGTTATAGCTAATAAGCTAACAAAGGAAATAAAGACAGAATTATAAAAATATTCAATTTATCCAAAATAAGGCAGAAAAAGAGGAAAGGGGAACAGAGAACAGATGGGACAAATAGAAAACAAATAACAAGATGATAGATTTTTTTTTTTAAGATTTTATTTATTTATTTGAGACAGAGAGAATGAGAGAGAGAGCACATGAGAGGGGGAAGGGTCAGAGGGAGAAGCAAGCTCCTTGCTGAGCAGGGAGCCCGATGTGGGACTCGATGCAGGGACTCCAGGATCATGACCTGAGCCGAAGGCAGTCGCTTAACCAACTGAGCCACCCAGGCGCCCCAACAAGATGATAGATTTAAACCTAATTATATCAATCGTCACATTATATGTAAATGGTCTAAATACCTGAATTTAAAGGCCAAGATCATCAGATAGAATAGAAAAACAAGACCCAACTACATGCTGCCTATGAGAAACACATTTCATATCTAAATATATAGGCATAAATTTAGGTAAATATAGGCAGGTTAAAAGTAAAAGGATAGAAAGTAGGTATCATGTTAAAATTAATCAAAAGAAAGCTGAGTATCAATATTACTATCAGGAAAATTAGATTTCAGAATATTACCAAGAATAAAGAAAGCTATTTCATAATGATAAAAGGGTCAATTCATCAAGATGACATAACAACCCTAAATATTTATGTCCCTAATAACAGAACTTCAATACACATGAAACAAAAACTGAAAAAACTGCAAGGAAAAATAGATAAATTCACAATTATAGTTAGAGATTTCAACATCTTTTCTCTCAACAATTGATAAAACGGATTAAGCAGAAAATCATGATATAAAATATTTTAAGAACGCTGCCAAGCAACTTTACCTAATTGATACTTATAGAGCACTCCACTCAATAGCAGAATACAAACTATTTTCAGGTACACATAGAACATTACCAAGATAACCATATTATGGACCATAAAACAAGTCTTGATAAATTTCAAATTCAAGTCATAAAAATTATATTCTCTGTTCACAATGGAATTAAATTATAAATCAGTAACAGAAAGTATCTGGAAAATTCCCTAATATCTAGAAAGTAAATACTACACTCCTATATAACCCATGGGTCAAAGAAGAATTCAAAGGGGAAATAAAGTATTTTGAACCAAATGAAAACACAACCTAACCATGGTTGGGGTTACCACCAAAGCAGTACTTAATGGGAAATGTATAGCACTAAATGCTTATTTTAGAGGAAAGATCTCAAATCAATGACCGGAGCTTCTACCTTAAGAAACCAGAAGAGGAGCACATAAAACCCAAAACAAGTAGAAGAAAGAAAAACAGTCAGAGCAGGGAGGACAGAGCAGGAGGAATTACAAAGGGGCATGAGGAAACTTTTAGATGTATTGAATATGCTCATCATCTTGATTGTGGTAATGGTTTCACAGATATATACATACCACCACTTATCAAATAGTACACTTTAAATTGTACAGTCTTATTATGTATGTCAAGTATACCTCAATAAAGCAGGTTTTTTAATGTAATCCAGATAGTATAGTAAATGTTCTCTTTGTTTCCAGTTGGCAGTTTAAGTACCTAACCAGTTCCTTGAGCCTCTTCCTTGCTGAAGAATGAGCCACCACAAAAGAGAAGATGAAAATGCAGGTGGCTATTTGCCAAATGGTTATAATAAAACCTGACCCTGATAACTTCACAGGGTTCTGTGAAGATCAACGTGATAACAAACAGAGCTCATTACAAACTTAGAAAGTGTTATAAAAATGTAAAGGGATTATCTCTCTAGCTTCAGGTTTCCTGGTGAAGTGAATAATAGGACTAACCACAGTCAAATTGGGAAGTGGATAAAGTTTATCTTTGTTTCCATTTCCTGGCCCCGATGCCATCATGCTTTGTGACACCCAAAGCCAGGGAAGGCTTAAACAGGACCTCATTCTGCAACTCTTTCTCCTTTTCTCTCTGCTAAACCTCTGTCATGCTTTCTGTCTCCCCTGGAGACTGTGCTCTCAACTAAATGACAGTAAAAGCTAAATAAGCGATTCAGATAAATGACTTTCTTAAAAGCTATTTACTAATACATTGTCTTTGACTCTTAGTGGTTTACTATGCCTTAACACTGGTTAAATACTAATTTCAACAAAATCCTTCACTGACTGGCTTTTACCAAGGGGTGGCGTTTGGAGGTAGATGACCCCTTACTCAGTTTATCCTTTCAGAAACTAAACACTTCTTAGAAATCCCTTCTGTTGAGTTTAGAGTACTGCAGTTTTTCTGCTCTAGTTATTTTATTATAAGCCAGGGATCTATTACATGAGCATTCCTAGAACTCTTATAAATTTCTTCCCTCTCCCCCTACATATGTGTGCACACCTTTAAAAATAATAACAAAGCAGCTCCAATCAGTAACAGCACTGCAATGTACAATTTCATCCCTTGTATATCACTTCAGGATTATAATTAAATCATTAAAATGCATTGCTAATCTGTAAATCTGGTCTCATTAGCATAAGCATGCTCCATAATTACTAAACACACAGTGAATGCTTGTGATTTTAATAGGCTTTTGGACTAGTAAGCCTATGTGAATGCCACTCCACACATGGTAGCCTAAGAGCTTCTGGAAGAGCTTTCTCCAATTTTGTTCTGTTTGTCAGGCCAGTGGCATTGGTTTTACTTTTTTTGGAATAGGTAATAGGTTCATAGAGGTCACTATCAGACCTCTAGCAAGCTCTCTTAACCAGTTTTGTTTTTGTGTTTTTTTTTTTTATGTAGGTAGTCTGAGACGGTCTAGCTCCATCTTTTGAAATAAAGTAGAAAATAAAGAGTTATTTATAGGATCAGTCTGCTGGAGTCTGAGAAAATTATGAGAAGAGAATCTAGTCAGTTGGCAACTCTACTTGCCTAAATGTCCTTGAATCATTTTCTTACCCAAATATTTTTGAGATGCTATAGTTACTACCTCACTGCACTGAGGGTGGATTTTTTCTTGTTTTAATTCATTAACTTCCAGCTTATCATTGTTGTTCTAGGATGTGGCTATAATTGAGCATCAAGCTTGTTTTTTGTTTTTTGGGGGTTTTTTTTGAGAGACATGCAATGTACCATGCACTGATCAGTTCCACTGCCAAGTAAATGACCACATTCTCACCAAGCTAGCCATGGCTCATTCCTCCCCTGTGTTACTATGCACTGCACATTCTTTTCTGGGGCCATCATACCTCTTCCCCTACCACAGGATTTGATTACAGATGCCTACTTCCCTCTACCATGGAGCCACAGTCTGCCAGCCTCCCCAGCCCTGATCACAAAGCTGAAAGAAAAGGTCTGTGGTGGAAATAAAACTTTCTCCCTGTCTACATCGTCATCTTTTCTGTCTTCTCTCTAGGCACATGATCTGACAGTGGACATTGGGAGAGTTTGGGGGGGAGGTCCCCACTAGTTGAAAATAACTCACCCATCTTCTCTCCCAAGGTTACTAGATGAATGGGATGAGATTTGAAAACTTGTTTATTTTCTTTCAAAAATTCTCCAGTAGCTGGGGAATCCTCTTTCTCTTTTTCCACCAATATTTTCAAAGAGAAAAAAAATACAACAGAGGAGATAAATGGTATTTTAGAGTATTGAGATGCTAAATACAACTTCTAAATTTAGAAGCAAGGAGTCTTCCTGAATTCTCCCTAAAATGGCCCCCTGATGTGCTTCCTCCTTTTTTGTATCTAATGAACTCCCCCTAACACTGTTCTTACAGGATCTCTGGGGCCCATATACAACTTAGATTTGCACTGTCCTCCAAAGATGTGATCCTTTCCTACAATCTTCATTTCTGAAGGGCCTGTGCCTGGATGTGACTATGACAGTATTTTTTTAATTATTAATTTAGAAGGTGGGGGTGGATTCCCCCTGGCATTTTCCTCCTTCCCTTCCCTTCATTCAGAATGCAAGTAGTTGCTCTGTGCTTATTGTCTCAGAAGAGGCATGTGGCAGAGTAGAAAACAACTAGCTGGCCAATCATTCTGGCTTTTAAGTTCCAAACCTGAAGCCCTTAGGAGAAAAGGATTCTCTGGTAAAGACAAAATGTCTAAGCCCCACCTATGAAGGAAGATGCTATCCCACAGCTGGGGGAACTAAGAATCAGAGAGAGGGGAGTTCCCTAACCCACTTTCTGACCTTGCCTGCAGGGCAACAGCAAGATGACAGAGAATGAGATCTGTTGGTCTTCAAAGTAGAAGAGTCCAGAGCCCCTAACTTTCAGATTTTATCCCAAGGAGACAGCAAGACCCCAAAGAAGAAAAGGCAATACAGACCCCCTGTGAAAGGCAGAGATGGATAAGAGGATGCAGGGTGAGTGCATTCCTAGGAAAACCTTATCTTTTCTACTCATCTTCCCTCTGCTGCCTGAGAATCTTCTATATCTGAGTCCTTTTCAGCTCAGAAAGGCTTTATCATTTTCAGGTAGGAATCTAGCCTGTCAGTGTACTTTTGTTGTGAATATTTCCCATTAGAACCTCAAAAAATTGGGGCATACTCATCTCTAGACTACATGGACTTCCTATTGGCATTCCTCAGTCCAAGGGACAAGAAGAAATAAGTACCCCAATTTCCTGACTGGAAATGCTGGAAAGGGCTACAGGACATGGACAAAATCTCATCTTAATGAGTAAGTTCATCTAAAATCCCTTTTTTGATATAAAATATTCATTTTTGAATCTTGTTTTTATAAACATGTATAATTTATGTAGGAATTTAGTATCAAATACCTTTTAAATTCCAAAAGATGATTGAAAAGCACATCATATAATGAAAATATAAAACATTTTGGGTTTGCCTTAATATTAAACAATGCAATCATATGTAGACCTACAGAATGCAAAATCAGGAATGGGGGCATGGCATATTTCATCTCATGCAAGGATTATGATTTCTGTACTGAAATGAAAATATCTAGAGCTTTATTGTAAATATATTCTAAACCTTGTGATCTCAGTGGAAATTGTTCTAATTCTAAACTTGTCTCATAAATTCTAGCAAAGACAGATAATCTGGAAATGTTTCAAATCTACAGAAAAAAATCTCCTTGAAGCTTCCAGGTAGATTTTAAAGATGTGTTTTCCACTAATTACTATATTTCATTTTTATATACTCTGGTTGTGTTTTCTAATATTTTAAATTGGCTTTTAGAAGTTTGAATTTGTATAGCATTAAGGTATTTATCCAAGAGCCTCTAAGAAACTAATATTCTTCAACACAAGTATATACAATTAAATAAGGATTTTGGTAATGTATACAAAGTAAAATTTGAATTGTGAGCCATGAATCAAAAGAGGGTTTGGGGCAAAACCTTCAGAACTTTAGAGTAGTGTTTTTGTTAATCATATGGAATTCTAATATTCTAGGTATCATCTTGATCCTCAACAGAAAGTTAAAGATAATGAATGTTACTGCATTAAAATAATACTAGTTGGAAAAATAATTTTATAAACTACAAACTCTGGTTAACAATATATAGCATGATCATGTAATTATTAAAGGTATGTTGCAAAGAAGAAGAGCATGTAGCTCAGAAAAGAGAGCAAGAAATTAAGTAGTTCTAAGATAAGAACAGAATTCAGTAGAGTTAAAAAATATTTGAGGGGCGCCTGGGTGGCTCAGTCAGTTAAGCATCTGCCTTCAGCTCAGGTCATGATCCCAGGGTCCTGGGATCGAGCCCCCCATCGGGCTCCCTGCTCAGCAGGAAGCCTGCTTCTCCCTCTCCCACTCCCCCTGCTTGTGTTCCCTCTCTCGCTGTGTCTCTCTCTGTCAAATAAATAAATAAAATCTTTTTTAAAAATTTGAAAATGTGAAGTTCTAATATTACTAGAAATTATATAATAGGAGTCAGAATTGTTTCATTCATCCAGAAATCATATACATGAATCTTGTACAATTGTATATGGAACAGAACCCTGTAAACAGCATTTGTAATTTTCTATCATCTTTAGGTAGACAGATATATGGACCCTCCCCCCTCTCCTTTAGTTCCCATCTCCACCATGCAGAGGAGTAGTAGAGACCTTCATTTTCTAAAGCCTAAGAATTATCAACTGCTAAAAGTCAAGGCTCAGTGGGTTAAGCAACTGCCTTCGGCTCAGGTCATGATCCCGGAGTCCCAGGATCGAGTCCCACATCAGGCCCCCTGCTCAGCAGGGAGTCTGCTTCTCCCTCTGACCCTCCTCCCCCCTCTCATGCTCTCTCTCTTTCTCTCTCTCAAGTCAATAAATAAAACCTTTAAAAAAAAAGTCAAGGCCTTCAAATTGAAAGCAAATAATTGAATGAAACTATCAGACAAATTCTTATATAACCACACAGAATGAGGAGTTAAGAGTGATTTTAGAAGAAATATGATTGTACATTCTTAGTGGGATGCAGCTAAGATCTAAAAGAACTATATTGGGGTGCCTGGGTGGCTCAGTCACTAAGCGTCTGCCTTCGGCTCAGGTCATGATCCCAGGCTCCTGGGATCAAGCCCCACATCGGGCTCCCTGCTCCGCGGGAAGCCTGCTTCTCCCTCTCCCACTCCCCCTGCTTGTGTTCCCTCTCTCGCTGTGTCTCTCTCTGTCAAATAAATAAATAAAATCTTTAAAAAATAAATAAATAAAATAAAAGAACTATACTGAAAATCTTGAACTTTATTTCATAGCTTTATTGCTTAATATGTATTGTTTTGGAACTCTTCTTGTTTTATCAGATTAAACAATTATATTTATTGTATTAGGAATCAAAAATTTAGAAAGGAATTCTTTACCTTTAGAAAAGAACTGGAAATATCAATATGAAACAAGAAAAAACACAAATATTTTCTAGCTTTGTTCATTGAAATGACCCAAGAGCAATGAAACCCCCACAGTGCCCTCTAGTGCTCAGATTCTGGTCTCTGATACTATTTTTCCACCAGGAGGAATCACAGCTCCTTGGAGAAACGAGTGATTCTATGTCTGGGGCAGAAAGGTACAAAATAAGCCTGGAAAATCTTGTGCCAGAAAGCAACAAAGCTTTTGATTATTAGTGGATAATGTGAGGAAGACATAGGAACAATTTTTTTTTTAATTTGAGAGAGAGACAGAGTGTGGGCAGAGGGAGAGGGAGAGAGTCTCAAGCAGACTCCATGTTGAGCATGAAGCCTGACACGGGGCTCAATCTCATGACTCTGAGATCATGACCTAAGCTGAAACCCAGAGTTGGATGCTCAACCAACTGCACCACCCAGGCACCCCAAGGATAAAATTTAAAAGAGACTTCCCCTGGCCAAAGTTGTAACAATTTTGTATGTCAATCATACCTCAATAAAGTGATTTTCTAAAAAGAGAGAATATAATGACCATAGTTGATTAAATATATGAGAAGCCATATTCCCATAATGATACACAAAGAGAAAATATAAGAGGTGATTTTAAAATGAAGGGGGGAATCAGAGGGGGAGATGAACCATGAGAGACTATGGACTCTGAGAAACAAACTGAGGGTTCTAGAGGGGAGGGAGGCGGGGGGATGGGTTAGCCTGGTGATGGGTATTAAAGAGGGCATGTATTGAATGGAGCACTGGGTGTTATACACAAACAATGAATCATGGAACACTACATCAAAACTAATGATGTAATGTATGGTGATTAACATAATAAAATAAAAAAATTAAAAAAGAAGGTGAATAGGATAGAATGCATTTCTATGGAGTTTTATTTCTCAGTCATGAGGCATTATTGATTAATTTATTGTATCAGTGGAGAATATAGAAATTAAAATAGTAAAAACATCATTTGGAAGGCATTTTCTGACTCCAGAGGAATATCAGAATGGCCCATAGTCTGTGGTCTTAAATCAGACAAAGCCAAGTGAAATACCTAGAACTCAACTGGGTATAAATTTAAGTACTCAAGATTTATATGGTTTTAAGAATATGAATGAATGTGAAAAGTATTAACATATCTCAGGATCCCAACAATTTCCAAGTTCTTTAGAGTGAGAAGAAATATATTAATAAAAGGTTTTATCAACTGGAATGGAAGCTATAGACCTTATGACATAATGTATAAAACTTTAATCCAGGGAAGTAGGCTAAGTAGCTGATTACTCACCTCTTAAGGTTATGGATCACTCACAGAACAATCATAAATAGGGTTCAAGATACCCTATCAGGGTCATGAATGAGAATCCAGTCAGCCTTCAGGCCTAAATCTCTGGTAGTAAATATCTTTATTTAGTTGGTATGGTAATTCTTCTTTATGTGGATGATTTAGAATTAGGTATAGAGATATTTAAAAGAGATAACCCATTGTACTTATATTTTTGTGTTAAGAAGAAAGCTGTGCATATTTGATATTTTATATATTTGTGATACATGAAAGAATCTGCCCTGTCCATAACAGCCTTGTAAATCTAATTTGAAAAATGTAAAATTAATTTGGAGTTAGGATTTCAAAATGAAATCTTGTTTTTTTCCCAGTATTGAAACATTTAAGACCCTTAAGTCTTGTCATTTTTATAAATTTATTTAATTTTTAAGAAATTTTTAGTTTCTAGGCAGATTTGTTAGATAGGACAGTTAAAATACTAAAAGGGCCATGCTCAAAGTGTTACAGCTGTTAACACTGCTTCCCACACAGACGCACAGACTGTCAGCTCACAGCAGAAGCCCCTCTGTTCTTTCCCCAGGTCCTACCTGTCCCCTCAACATGATGGGGCCTCACTAAGAGGAAGCCTGCTTGGCCAGCAACCTACCCACTCTAGACCCTGTTCACTATACCCTGACCAGGATTCTATGGCCTCTAAGTCCCTCCTCCCCATCCTTTATGGGATATACCCAGCATATCCTTTAAAGCACACATGGGTGAACAGGAGTGTATAATGGAATAAATTTGAAATGCTGAAATTATTCTGAGATTTTCCAATATAGCATCTTCTCAGTGTACACATGTCTTCTCTTTGTGCTAATTATAATGCAAGGAAACTGCTACAAATGTGATATAGGACACAACTAGGTTGAAGGACCTTCACCTGCCCACAAATTGATTTTATTGACTATTTCCAGGAAGTGGAATACTCCCATTTCTTAGTTGTCATGTATCATTTTTTCTGGATGGCCCAAGGCTCTCCTCTGCAGTGGGGATGATGCTACTACCATTGCTTTTAAAAAATGCTCCAGGATACATTTTTTCCTGTGGAATTTCTCTTAACACGAACTCATTTTTTGTTTTATGGGACAAAATTTCCAACATGCACTTAAAGCTATAAAAAATCAAATTTCAGGGGCGCCTGGGTGGCTCAGTTGGTTAAGCGTCTGACTCTTGATTTCAGCTCATAGCATGATCTCAGGGTTGTGAGATCAAACCCCCGTCAGGTTCCACATTGGGCATGGAGCCTGCTTAAGATTCTCCCTCTCCCTCCCTCTAAAAAAAATCAGATTTCAAGCACATATTCTTTACCACCCTCAAAGCTCTGGCAAAGTAAAAACAAAACAAAATCTGCGACATTAAGCAAAGACTAAGTACATTTTGCCATGAAAGCAGGCCTTAAGTGGCCTAAGGCCCTTCAAATTATGATAAATCTGTGAGCTGCAAGTCACAACTTAGCCTACATGCAGTTGTCCTCCAGATAGTAGTCCAGCACTTTCCTTCAAATGTTGAAGGATACATTGCAGTCTTATAATCAAAGACAAATGTCTACATTTCCTTTCAGAATGTATGCAGGTTGTCAGACCAACACTGGATTCCACAACAAGATATGCCAATGAGGAGGACTAGGTCTATGCAAAGAAATTCCAGAGAGGAAACCACCTCAAACTCAGAGGTGCCAGGTCCTATGAAGTTCACTAGATCCACCCTGTCTTAGTTCAGACTGCTATAACAGAATACTACAGGTTAGGTGGCTAAAACAACAAACATTTATTTCTTATAATTCTGAAGGCTGGGAAGTCTAAGATCAAGGTGCCGGCAGATTCAGTGTCTAGTAAGGGCCCACTGCCTGGTTCATAGACAGCTGTCTTCTCACTGTGTCCTCACATGGTGGAAGAAGCAAGGGAGTTCTCTGGGATCTCTTTTATAAAGATACTAATCCCGGGGCGCCTGGGTGGCTCAGTCATTAAGCATCTGTCTTTGGCTCAGGTCATGATCTCAGGGTCCTGGGATCCAGCCCTGCTCTGCAGGAAGCCTGCTTCTCCCTCTCCCACTCCCCCTGCTTGTACTCTCTCGTGCTGTCTCTCTCTCCTTCTGCTGCTCCTCCTGCTTGTGCTCTCTCTGTCAAATAAATAAATAAATAACCTTTAAAAAAATAAATAAATGAAGATACTAATCCCTTGTGGGGGCTCCAACCTCATAACCTAATCACCTTCCAAAGAGCCAATCTCGAATCTGTGTGTATGTGTGTGTGTACACATATATGTATATGTATATGTATATATGTATATATATATGTGCGTGTGTATACACATATATCTCCTGGGGGTTAGGTTTCAACATAAGAATTTTAGAGAAGACACAGTCTATAGCACCCCCAACAGCTGTGTGGGCTCCAGATCACCTAATAGAAACATACATCTAATTGCAAGTCTGCTGCACCTGTGAACCAGAGTGCCAAGGACTCAAGCCACAAGCCCATGAAAACAGGGCAACCCTAACTCCTCTACAAAACAGACACAACTTAAGCTCTCAAAGCCTAGATGGGAACTTCTAGGTTTCCAAAGCTCACAGCATGTTTAGTCTAGGAGGAGAATGGGGTCATTCTTGGCATCCATGACTCATAGAGGGGAAGACCTCAATGAAGTCTCAAAGAATGCAAGAGCAGATAACCTTGGGACTAATTGTATGAAATGGGAAACAAGAGAGCTAATTAATACCAACTAGAGTCTTCTTAACCATATTCACCTTGCTTACCACTGTAGTTTGCCATCATCCACCAAAAAGGGCTTCCTTTCCTACCTCTCACCTTGTCCATCTCCCTGGAGTGTCTCTTATGGTGATGGTAAAGAAGTATAATCCTTGGCAAAGCCTATTCATAGCCAAGTTAATGCATAGATAAAACTGTGTGGACTCACAATCCAAAGAGGACAAAATATGAGAAAGAAATTAGCTCCTCCATTAAAAGGCACTGTCCTGTGTTAGTAATTAGAAGAGAAAAAGTGCCGGCATAATGATGTTACAGAACCTGGACTGGATCGCCCGACGGAAGAACCAAGCAGCACCTGGAGATCTTGGAGGATAGGAGGTTTATTTAACACTGGCGGGCTCAGAGGAGAGTGTTCTCCAAAGGTCTGAGCCCCAAGCACAAACAAAGGGCACAATTTATACACCTCTACTTCTGCATACTTGGCACTTTTGGAGCATGCGCAAAGTGGGGCAGGGAGAAGAACCCGGATTGGTCCACGTGGGAAGCAGAGCAGGGAGAAGAACCCAGAAGAGCCCTGGGGCTAGGACTGGGACTCTCTCACTGGCTCAGTCGGCCCTCTTAGGACACAGATTTTCCTTATCAATGATAGATCTCTAATATTACACTAGACTAACACAGTAACGTCCCCCTTTCAAATGATGTTACTAACACTTCTTTTAAGTAGGCTTTTGGAAGTTTGATAACTTAGGACTACTTACACCCCGATGAACGTCACCAGGTCTCACTACCTCCATCTGAGGATCATAAGGATCTTCATCCCCTGCTATCACAAGACAAGACAATTCTTGGGAAAGGATCTTAGATTGTACTCATATATAAAAGATACCCTGAGATTTTGATGTAAGGATCAGGGATGTGGTGGATCTCAGCTTCTGGCTAGTGAGTAATTTTCTACTCCCTTCCTGTAATATACTTCTTATAAACAGAAAAGACTTCATTTAAAATTCTGAATCTGCACTCTCTTTTTCTGTAACAAAGAAAATTAAGAAAGCTACATTTCATGCACACCTGAGTTTGGGACTGAGATTCATTGCTGCTGCAGGTGCACATGAACAGAATTTCTAAAGATGGGAGTGTGGGGCAATTCCTACTGGCAGCTTCTATGGGAACCAGGTTACTGGTCTAGAGAAAAAGTGAGAAGGGAGAGCCAAGACAGGAACCCAAAGGTGTCTGAAAACACAGATACACACAGAGCAAGCATGGTGCTGCAGTGAGAAAGTAGGAGGGGCCTTCATTCCCCGAGTTAATGAATGCAGTACATTTTTAGATGCTTTCTGCAGACTGGGCAGGGAAGGCTTAAGGCTTGGGGATGCTTTGGGCATATTTTTCAAATATTTGTTTAACATGAATTTAGTGGGGGTAGGGTAAAACTGATATTTTTTTACTAAAAACTGAGTCATTTATTAATTTACTCCCACTCGCCAAAGTTATTTTAGCAGCATCTTTTCTGTTTCATTCTTGCTCTCCATTTTTCTTTTGCAAATTTCTGAACCAACCAATTTCTTTTTTCTTTTTTTTTTTTTTAAGATTTTATTTATTTATTTGACAGAGAGAGACACAGCAAGAGAGGGAACACAAGCAGGGGGAGTGGGAGAGGGAGAAGCAGGCTTCCCGCAAAGCAGGGAGCCCGATGTGGAGCTCGATCCCAGGACTCTGGGATCATGACCTGAGCCGAAGGCAGATGCTTAACGACTGAGCCACCCAGACGCCCCTGAACCAACCAATTTCTTGAGAGTTATATTAAAAGGTTTAAAGTTTAGTTAATAAATCTTTTATTGCCATTATCAGGACTATGCCATACTTGATTGGTGTCAGAATTTCAGCTATGACTGTAAAGTGAGTCTGTGGTGGTGCTATTTTTTTTTTTTTTTTTAATTTTCACTCAGGGATGTTGCCTACTTTGGATGGAGCAGAACCAATTTGCATGTCACTAGTTATGTGAAATTCTGTATGGAAACCTAAATAAACTGGCACTATATTGCTAGTTTATTCCAGTAATATTTTAGGGCCCACCTAGACTGGAAAGCTGTGGAAAGCCTTCCAGCTGGCTGCCTTTTAATTGGCCACCTGGCCTGAGTGAGGGGGAAGAATGCCCTGTGGGCTTACTGGTACTGCTCAAGAGCAGACACTTCATTTCCCAGACTGGCCTACTGGACAAAAACTAAATGTTCCAGCCCGTTTCTTCAGTAGAAGGCAGGTTTCCATGACTTCCCCTCTGACTTGTGCCTCTCCCAGTGGCCCAGGTGCTGGAATTGACCATGGCATTCCCATACACCCAGGACCTTCTTCAGTCTACATTCTGGCCCCCGGTACTAACAGTGGTGCTTCATGAGGAATGGCGATGGTGTCATTCAGGTAAGGAGTTGGAGGGCAGGCTTGCCATGGACCAGGTATGGAAGAGGGATATAAGGCAGTAGATATACAAAGAGAAAGCAGGCTGCAATAGAAAGGAAGGAATATTTCTGTCCAAAGGCAAATTCATTCAGCCAAACCAATTTACTCTAGGCACAGACAGTAATGCTCACCTATCCTTGTCACAATGGCACTTGAGTATTTCGGTGCTCTCAGCAGGGAAAGGTCAAGAGCAGAAGCTGCCACTTAGTCCCTACTCCTACTCCCCTCCTTAGTGATGACATTTTCTGAACCCCCCCACCCACTCACTTCTTTCACAGCCTAGAAATGCTCTCAAATCTCTGGGAGAAATGAAAATCAGATCACTCTTTTGAGAAGTTAAGGAGTTTTGTACAAAGGCCAGGAAATAGGAAATTAATACTAGGTGGTTAAATGAACTGTTAAAACAAATCAGGCATTGGGCTTATTATCTGCCTAGCCCAAAAACAGAAGAGTTGGGGATAGGAAAAATATACATATGAAACACAAAATGAAACAAGGCAGTATGCTAGAGACCATGAGGTACTCACTCATAGTTACTTTTATCTGATGTATGAATCCCCAAGTAAAATAAAGAGGAGAAAAGTCTAGATTGGGAAGGGAGGGTGATTTGAACCCTTAGTTCAGTGGTTCTCAACCAGGAATGATGTGTCCCCCTGGGGACATTTGGCAATGTCTAGAGACATTTTTGGTTGTCACAACTGGAGGGTGCCTCTGGCATCCAGTGAGTGGAGGCCAGTGGGTTGCTAAACACCATACAATGCACCGGACAGCTCCCACAAAAAATAATCATTCAGCATAAAATGTCAAGAATGTTGAGGTTAAGAAACCCTGCCCTAGAGCAGTGGTTCTCAATGTTTAGCCTGCATCAGAATCCCCTGAAGGACTTGTTAAAACACAAACTGCTAGGACCCACCCCCAGAGTTTCCAATTCAGTAGTTCTGGGTGGAGTCTGAGAATCTGCTTTTCTAACAAGTTCTCAGGGGATTCTGAGGCTCCTGGTCTAGGGACCAATTTTGAGAGCCCCTGCCCTAGTTCTCAACTCTAATTGCCCTTTCAAATATCCACCTGCTTGAGAATGTGATACTTAGATACTATCAGTGCTCACAAAAGGAGGAAGCAAGAGACTCCCCTTTAAGCCAAGAGACTTCCCAGAGACTTAATTAAAGTTTGGGAAAGTATCCCGGGAGGCAGGGGTGGGAGGGGGTCAATAAAATTGATCCAAATAAATTCTTTGCACATACAAAATAAAACTCACATGCACAAAAAGAAATTTGATCAATAAATTAGTAAATTCAGAGTGAGGAGGGAGTAATTAACAGGCCCATTTAAAGTGCGGAATATATTAAATACAGAGTGAGGGACTCCACCGGGACCACTGAAGCAGGAAACACCGATGCATTTGAGAGGCCTGGAAGATTAGAAACATATTTCAACAAGGAGAAAAGAGGAGAGAGAAGGGAGAGCCCAGAATGATGAAGATGCCAAGGCGGGTGGGGGTATGTATTAGGGCCTTTGGAGCCTTGGATTTTGAAATCCTATGAAAAGTTTAACAAAAATGCACCTGTGCTGTGCTCTTGTGTATCTCCCGGGCACAGGAAACTTTTAAGTAATATGCTGAGAGAGCTATGCAGGCCATACCTGGTCCTGAGCACTTAATATGTCAAGTCCCTTGGGCGCCTGGGTGGCTCAGATGGTTAAGCGTATGCCTTCGGCTCAGGTCATGATCCCAGGGTCCTGGGATCGAGTCCCACATCGGGCTCCCAGCTCAGCGGGGAGCCTGCTTCTCCCTCTGACCCTCTCCCCTCTCATGCTGTTTCTCTCTCGCTCGCTAAAAAATAAATAAAATCTTTAAAAAAAAAATATGTCAAGTCCCTTTATATTGGAGTAAACAAAATGTTTATCCCAAGTCAGGTGAAGCAGAGGCAGATATCACTGATCCAGAACAACCCCAGAATGACCTTGGACACCTTGGCAGTCTCTAAGATCCTCTGCCAGGAAAACTGAGGCCAAAGCAGACTCCATTGCCAGTTCAAGGCACCTGGTTGATGGAAGTCAAGTTCTGGGGCAATTTAATATTAAGGGCAATTAAAAGGCTGTCCTACCTCATACAGACACCCACATACTCAATATATTCTCCCCAAGAGGTGAGGCATGAAGGAAAACAAATGTATGACTAATAGCAGAGCCATAAAGATATAAATTGCTGCTAAGATGAGCCAGGATATACCTAACCTTCAAGTTAGATGTATAGCAGGCTTTCGATAAATGTCAGATCCCTTGCTTTGAGGTTGACTTCAGAGTCCAGTTCCCCACTTCACCCCCAAGTGAGTCCCCTGGAATCTCTGTTGACAGTGGAAATGAAAACTGGATCAGCCATGAATATGAATCATTGTGATAATTCCTTTAGACCTGGTGGAGAACAAGACCTTGGCCAAGAACTGCATCAGCAAGAAGCAGACCTCTTTGGCTTCTGTGCCTCCTTATCACACCTCTGAGACCTCTCTAAAACATAAGTAATAGCTTATTTTTCTCTAAGGGAAATCAGTCTAGCTCTGTGAATTTCACTCTAGGTTAGTGAAGGGCTGGGAAGTAATTTTTGCTTTCCATGGAGCCCTGGTCCCCTAAGACCATTAAGAAGACTCTTTCCAAGCCTGGGGAACCTAACTCTGGTACAGGGAAGGGATGCCTGGGTGGCTCAGTGAGTTAAGCGTCTGCCTTCGGCTTAGGTCATGTTCCCCGGGTCCTGGGATCAAGCCCTGCATCGTGGCTCCCTGCTCAGTGAGGAGTCTGTTTCTCCTTCTCCCTTTGCCCCTCCCCCCCGCTTGTGTGCACGCTCTCTCTCTCTCTAATAAATAAAATCTTCAAAAAAAGAACTGGTACAGGGAAGGAGCCCAGAATTCAGTTCAGAAGACCTTGGGGAGTGTCTCTGCACCTAATTTTTCTCACAGGAGCACTGGGGCCCAGGCCTGAACCTTTAGTGGAGTGGGAGGGAGGTTGCTATGGTTAAAGCTACTTATGGTTTTTAATTTCCGTCTGCTGTTTTCCATCAGGCCTTCCTCATTAGCTGGATGGGAAGGTTTGCAGAGCCAAATCAGCAGCTGATTCCCTCAGGCGATGTTTTAGTTCTAGTGCTTCCCCAGGTTTTGGGCATAAAAGTGCCTCCCAGGGTGAGGTGACTTGCCACACATTGGACTGACACCTGCCTGTGAAGAGAGACAGCTGAAACCACTTTCCCAGAGCAGCCCCGAAGCAGTCAAGTCAGTGCCACCTTTAGCAGTCTTTCTTCCTAGTCAGCCACAGATCTCACACAGAGCCTGGAGATGAATTCTTAGTCTAGTGAGCCCTTCCAACCTGCTGGTCAAGCCTTTGCTGTCACCATGGGTGGCTTACATAGTACTCTAAGTGTGAGGTCAGTTAAAAGGCATGAAGCTGCAAACTCCCAGACTCTAAGAGGGAGAAGACAGCTTGCAGGTCATGCCAGCTACACTTTCTTTGGACTGCAACATCCCAGACAGAGGCATCCCACCTTTAACACCTCTACTGGGAGGAAGCTCAGCATGCCATGAGGCAGTAGCCCTTCTACTGATGAACAGCTCTAATGGTTAAAAGGCCATCCTTTTCCCCAATCCCCATCTGCTTTCCTATATTTCCTGTAGAGCTACATGGAATATGTCTGCTGATCCTGCCATCTGATGCTATTTCCACTTGTGCACTATCTTTGCAACTACACCAGATGGTTTGTGAGGGCATGGAGCATGTCTCCTGCTCCTTAGACATCCTCATAGTGTTGCTGGCTGGCTCTAAGGCTACCAGCTAGTGTTCTTAGCTGTGCTCTGAGTTTCTTCACTTGTGGTGACTGTCCCCTCCCACACACCCCCTTCCCCTCCTCAAGCCTGAATTATGTTTACTCCAACTTCACCCTTCTGTTCATACTGGAGCCACTTTTGAGGAATAATGCAAACTTCATGGCCATCTTTGGGAAATGTCCAGAGTAAAGAAAGTGATCTCCTTGAACTCCAACCACATCATTTCTCCAACATACACACATACACACACGACTATCACCACCACCACTCTTTGTATTTAGGAGAATGTGAACACAAATAAGCTTTAAGGGTAATCTTGAAGGGAAAACAAAAATGTCAAAATGCAATATACAACCTGGGGAGGATGAGTGAAGCAGAGAAAACAAGAGTATTTCACACTCCTTGTCTTAGGGCATTATCAGCACAACAGCCAAGTGCATCTCTCTCTCTGAAACATTTATATCAGTGAGTCAGTCTGCACATGCAGTGACATGGATCCCACCTCCAAAAGGCCAACTGACTACATCCAGGGCATAGCAATGCTGCCCTCCTGGGAGGTCCTTTTGCACTTTCTCCCCATGAATCCAACTCCTACCACCCTTGAAGACCCTTGTCCAATCTGACAGCTCCCAGGAAGTGTCCTCTCCTTTCCTGAGCTCCTGTTGTGTGTCTCTATGCCAACACCTAGCATTTGAAGGAATATTCCATTTTCCTTCTTCTCTAATTGCTAAACATGTGTACATTTTGTCTCTTTATGTAGACTGAAGCCTCCTCAAACGCAGGGGCTGTGATGGTGATACTTCTGCATTTATCATAATGCCTGGCACATACAGCTGGGGCTTCAATAAATGCTTTAAAAATATCTAGAAAGGAAGTCTACCAGTGAGTAAGGTAAATAGATTAACCCAAGACTCCTACATAATCAAGACATTGAGTACCTGCTATGTGTAAAGTACCCATCCATCTTAGTATGATAGAACCCCCACTGGCAAAAGATGTCCAGATCATCTCTTCCTGCAAATCCAGAACACACAAGCTGTTCTTCACGCACAAAATTATGCCTGGTCACATCCTGGTGACCCCTTGTCAGTATGGCCTCTGTGACCTGTGTCTCCATTCATGGGGATGGGTTTGCCTGAGCCAACTATAATCTCATACTTGGGATACAGTATTTGTGAAATGACACAGTATTTGTAAAAATTGGGGGAAATGCCCAACTTCAACAGCAAACCTTGTGAAGTTCTGGTGAAAAAAAAAATCAGCCTAGTGTCTAAGGGCCTTCTTAAAGTAAGCAAGGAAATGAGCCCAGTGTGTAGGGTTGCTGGCATATATGGTTGGCTTGATAGTGTAACAATTCCTGAGGAAACTCCATCAAGCACTAAAAGCATCTGCGTGTACAGAATGTGGCTCCTGAGGACATAGAGTGTGTGGGTCAGGCAACCATATGAATATGCCTCAGGGCCTTTTGTATACCCTCTACCTGGACTGGTCTCCCTCTGCCACTCCTCATCACTAGCTCTTTCTTGGTTTTTGAGAACTCCTTCAAGAGGCCTATCTAAAGAAGCTTCCCCATCAAAATGTTTTACCTCAGCTTTCATTCATAGCACTTCCCATGATTTGTCATTTTAAAATATATTCATTCACATATTTTGTCTATGTCTCCATATACTTATATTCTCTATATATTTAGAATATAATAAGCTCCTATTAAGACATGGCTATATCTGTTTCACTCCTCACTGTATCCCCATAGGACAATTAGTAGTCAAATGATTGAGTTAAATGATTATGAGATAGTGTGGCAGAGCAAAAATCACAAGGAATTTCAGGAGAGCTAGGTTCCAGTCTCAGCTTAGCCATTTACTAGCTGTGCAGTATTAGACAAATCGCTTAACCTTTCAGACCTCGGCTTCCTCAGTTTCCACATTTTTTATATGAAATAATATCACCTACCTCACAATACTATTTGGAGGGGAAAAAAAACAAAACATGAATGAGAAAGTACTTGATAAAATGTCTTATACAAATCTGAATTGTTTTAGTATTATGTGAGGCACCCAAAACAGTACCTCTGCTTTCTCTTTAGGATGCCTAACACAGGTACCTAAAACTCAACCATCAGTCACACCCTTGGATTAATCCTATATTGGAGACATAATACATTGAAAACCATGTGAACCTTTAGTGCAGGTGTTTGACCTTATCATTACCTGGCAGAGAGAAGGGTCCTTAGAGGATGATGCCCAGGATAGGCAGTCTCAGGATGAGGGGTAATGGGAGGAGAACCTTGAAATGCCTTTAGAGAGTGCAGGCCAGGGGAGGGGGCACCTGCAGCAGGGGCTCTGCTCAAGCCAGGCCACTGAGTTGTTAGGCAGAGGGAAACCACAGTAAGGAAAGTGGAAGTGCCAGATGCAAACTTTCTCTCCTTGGCCTGTGTATATCTCAGGGTCACTTGACTTTACAGAATCCATGTGTGTGCATTGGAGAGAGGAGAGGGAAGCCAGGGAAGCCAGAGAGCAGGAAACGGACACCAAGGGAGCTGTACTTAATCATAATAACCATTAGTATTGACTTTGGTGCCATCTTAAAGGAGCCATTTGTTATAAGAACCAATAGTCAAAATCCCAAGTCAGCCAGGCTTTGTCTTATGAGCTCTAAAGTAATGGTATTTTGCTGTTCATTTGTTTTAATTTTCTAAATTCAAATGCAATTCGAAATCAATTCAAAAATTGATTTCTCTCTTTTAAACAAAGAGATGTTAAAAGGAGAAAGGAAGGAAGAAAAAAAGGAAGGACAGACAGACTGGGCTTTTCAGTGAATCACATAATAATACCCCAAAAGCAGGAACCCAAGGTAGATATGATTCCCCTAACTGAGAAGCATGAAAATGGGTGTGAGTTATGACTACATGAACAATATATAAAACCTCTCCAGAGAAGAGGCCAGTAAATCATTTACCTACAGCTTCAACAGTGACATATAAAGCTGGAAGAAACACAGTTAAGGTCAATTGACTCCTGGTTTTTAAACTACCACCTCATTTTAATCAGCTCCCCATGCCATTCTACATCTCCAGCTGGCTAACTGGCTAGCTAAATTAAAGTTGTTTGCTCTTTTTCAAGCAGCTCAAAAACAAAGTGGAAACAGTTGAGTGATCTTGCAGTTAAGATAGTTTGGAAAAGGTCAGCAGATTATTTTCCAGCCAGGCCTTGTGAGGATGTCTGCACCCTGATATGATTACCACAATCCAGGGTCTGGCACTCTACAAGACCTTGGTTCTGTCCATCTCCCCAGCCTCTAGGGACTGGTTCAGACTAGCCAAACTCACACTAAACTGACTGATAACAAGGACCTCCAAGTTCTTAATAGATGATGGTGGGATGGACCTATCCAATAACCAGAATGCTCTGGCCCACTATCCTGGTCTCTAGGAAAGAAACTGAATTCCTTAAACAACTCTAAAGAAGAGAAAATAAACATGAACTACATTAATTTAAATCTAGGTTCATGGCTTCATGTAACAATGTTTTGGGCCTTGATTTTATGATCTGTATAAAGGAGAATAATATTTATCACTTAGCATTGTTTTTGGTGATTTTTGAAAATATTTTGTGAACAGGAGAACATGATACAGATGGAAGTGGTTATTTTTGGCAATAAGAAAGCAGTTTAGTGCACAAAGAATTTGAGAAAGGGGAACGGGAGAGTTCTATAGGCAGTTTTAATCCCCCTCTGGTAGAACCCAAAACATTCTACACAAAATTAGAGACTGCTTTTCTAAGGACTGAAAGCCACCGCACATAGTCTCTGTCCCTTGGACACATGGAGAAATCACAGATCTCTAACTCACCTATTTCAAAATTTCCTCAGACAGGAAAATCTTCCATCACCGTGACATCTCCTAAAGCACAGGCTGAAATTAGTGATACTGCAGGGTATCTCCCATGAATTCCCTTTGAGATGGATGCCTTCCGGGGGACATTTCCCTGTCTGCCATTTAGACACACCCCCACCTCAACAGCTGCATCTTCATGCGCGTCACTGGACTGCTGCTGCAAACAACTGCATTTATCTACTCCAGGGAGATTCGTGTTGCCTTTCCTTTCAGGGGGAGTCCTTTTCCGACCTGCTCCCCCAGTTCTGGAGATGCTCCTGTGTTGAGAACAATGAAGAATTCCCACTCAGAGCCAGGGCATGGAGAGGTGAAATTGGGGAGGGGCAGTGACAGCACAGAATGGGTGGTTTTATTTATTTTTTTTAAAGATTTTATTTATTTTGACAGAGAGAGAACACAAGCAGGGGGAGCTGCAGGCAGAGGGAGAGGGAGAAGCAGGCTTTCTGCCAAGCAGGGAGCCTGATGTGGGGCTCGATTCCAGGACCCTGGGATTGTGACCTGAGCCGAAGACAGACACTTAACTGACTGAGCCACCAAGGTGCCCCAAATGGATGGTTTTAAACCCCTGGAGATTGAATCAGTTCTCTGGGACAGTGAAAACCTGTTATTATTCACAATGGGAAGACATAGGACATGAGGAAACAAGAACACTCTAAGGCACATTTCAGAAGCCAGAGTAGTAAGCCCAACAGACACTTCCCACTGTCCTTAGACTCAAATTCAAGTTGTGTACTATGGCCCATGAGGCCCTGAGTGACCCAGATTCTGCCAGCTTCTCCAACTTTATTTCATATATTCACACCCTCTCCAGTCACTATACTCCATCCACACGGACCTTTATATTCTTTAGACCTGCCAACTCATTCCCAGCTTGGAGTCTTTGCACCTGCTATTCCTTCTTGTCTGGGACCCCCCTTCTCCCCTATCTTTGTCTGGCTGAGTCTTTCCCATCACTCAGCTTTCAGGTCAAATGTCACCTCCTCTGATGGCCTTTCTACTAATGTTGCCATTCCTTCAGCCATTCTCTCACCCATTACCATGTTTTATTTTCTTCATGGCACTTACCTAACATTGTATTATTTTTCCCTTTATTGTCTGATTCTCCCACCACAAGAGACAGGAGAGAGAACCAGAATAGGTGAAATTGAAGAATTGCAAGTCAGAACACTTAACAGGCTGTGGGTTGAGAAAAATGCTGAAGGCCAGGAGAGAAATGCCTTGTCTTGTGCATATGTATGAGCAGACTGGGTCTATTTAAATCAGCTGAGGTTAACATGCATGGAGTACCTACTGTGTACCAGCCCCTTTGCATATATTATTCCCTGCTTCATATCTACATGGAAGGAGGAACTATTGTTCCATTGCTTGGGAGGAAACAGTATTAGAATCCCACATTCGCTCCTCTCCACTGTAGGAAGGGCAAACATTAACTGGGCAATATTAACCAGAAGGTTTAGGGTCACTTCACTGAAATAATTATGTGGGCCTGTCTCTTTTCTCTGTAGCACTTTCTCAGTTTCTAGTCTCCCATTCTGTAAGTCCATCTGTGTGGGAAAGAAAAAAAAGAAAAGAAAAGGGAAGGGAAGGGAGAGGGAAAGGGAAGAAAAAGAAAGAAAGAAAGAAAGAAAGAAAGAAAGAAAGAAAGAAAGAAAGAGAGAGAGAGAGAGAGAGAAAGAAAGAAAGAAAGAAAGAAAGAAAGAAAGAAAGAAAGAAAGAAAAGAAAAGAAAAGAAAAAAGAAAAGAAAAGAAAAGAAAAGAAAAGAAAAAGAAAAAGACTGCATTCTCCAGCTTCTAAGCCTTTAGCTAATTTTGATTTGGGATAATCATAAGCCCCATTCTATCTCATGCCAAACCATATCCTCTGGTCCAACTTTACAAGAGAATCACGTCTTGTAGATATAGACAGGGAAATGAATCTATATCTCATGAGTCTATATCTCCTCATGAGAACATGTGGACTTGGATCACTGAGGTTTTTATCCTGGCTCTGCCACCTACTGCATGACCTTGAATAAGCTATTTAATATTTCTGTCTCTTAATTTTCTCCTCTATAAAATAGGAATATTAATAATATCTATTTCATAGGGTTTATATAAGGATTAAGCAATATGATATAAAATATCTAGCAAACCATTGATATATTAATAAATTTTAGTTATCACTAATGAGGTACTAAAGGTACAACATTGATCTACAACTAATTCCTTATGTTTGCTGTCAAACTAGTTAGAGCCAAGCAGGGTAGACAGGTAGACAGATTAGACTCACAAATCTCCAATATGGCCATAAAAAGTTGGGGAATGAACACAACGGCATTTGGATACTAAAGTACTATGTTAAGAGACCAAAGTACTATGTTAAAAGGCCACAGTTTTTGCTGTGCCTCACCAGAATTTGTGTTTGGAGCCTTACATGTGGCTTCATCTAGTATGCTCAGGTTTGGGTCTGGGTCCATTATTAGCAAGTATACATCTTTATTTTGGGTGTCTGGGGCCTCAGGGGTCTAGCCCTGGGAAAGATCAAAGTGAGCTCCAGAGTCAGGAGAAACACTCTGAGGCCATTAGACTACAAAAGCAGCAGAGTTTTCATGAGCTTCAGAATCCCCTGGGAAGAGGGCAAGGTCCTTACTAGTCTCAGGAATTGGTGACCTCAAAACAAGTAGGCCACTGGGTCTAGTGTAAGCATTAGTTGATCTCTAATTAATAGACTTGGCCTTTTCTAGTTTGTTTAGGGGGGATTCCTCCTGTTAGATTTCTCAGCTAGGACTGCCATCCAAGGCTTTAAACCAGAACAGAAGCTAGATTCTTTGTGAGTTAAAGAGCAATAATATGGAATTTGGGGCTTTTAAGTTGTCAGTGTTGGACTTTGTTAGGTGGCATTATATCAGCTGCTCCAAATTCTGTCTCCCTTGATCTTGTCTGAAATACCATACAGGACTAAGGAGCAAGCCTTAAAGGGACAAATCTTGGGTCTATTTGGAAGGTCCACAGACTCCCTGGAGTCTCTCCCCCACCAACTCAACTTATTCAGGGGTATATAGGCTTCTTGTTTTATAATTAACCAGGAGTAAGTGGTCCTTTTCTGATATGTTTGCCAAGGGGCCTGATATCATGGGTAGTGAGGAATGACCACTTACTCTGACACTGCATCTTCCCCATTCTCCTTCTACTTCTCCCATCTCTCTTCCAAGCCTCTGTTCACTTATTGTACAGACCCTAAACTGTGAATATTCCCCAAGTATATTGGCTTGTTTACTTTGCTCTTTTCCAACCCATACTCAGTAGACTCATCCACTGTCAAAGCTTCAGCTCTCAGTTCCAAGCAGATGATTCCCTCACTGAGTCCTATTTGCAACTGTATTTCAGATCCATATTTCATACCTTCTACATGCAGTGCTGTGCTGGTAAATGTTTAACAGTCTGCTTATGTCAAGAAACTGATTTCTAGTTTTTGCCAATTTCCATGCTATCTGTACTCCCAGCATGGCCAATTTCAAGCTACCATAGTGAGATCACTGAACACAGAGTTGAGAAAAGATATGCACAATTGGCTCTCACAAGATAGTACAAGCTGGATCCCCATATCACTATGGCTACAGATAAACCTCCACTTGTTCATCCTACTGTCACCTCAAACTCAGCATCTCCAAAGATAAGCTTTTCTCCACAAACCTTCTCTTCCAAGTTACTCTGTCAATGGTGTCTGTTATAAGGGATCTAGCATTTCCCAGGTTTAAGGTTTCCCTAAAGAAGCTTCCACTAGAATAATATACATAGCCAGTCTGCAACCCCTCATTCCCTTTTCCTCAAGGTGTGAATTAGCTTATTGGTGAGAATAATGAAGAAATGTTCAACTCAGTTCCTTCTGTTCCAGGGTTGGCAGACTCTAGCCCATGAACCAAAATCAGCCCACCACCTACTTTTGTTACTAAAGTTTATTGGAATACAGACATCTTGTTCTTTACCTACTGCCTATGGCTGCTTTCATGCTCCAACAGCAGAGGCAAAAGTTGTGACAGGACCAGTCATATGGCCTGAAAAGTCTCAAATATTTATTACCTGGCTCTTTGCAGAAAAAGTTGGATGACCCCAGTTCTGGAGCTTTCTCTTTCAGATATGCCTGCACTGAGAGCATTGTTTTAGGCTGCTCTCATCCAAGTGAGAATCCTACAGGATGAGCTGTGTTCCTGGACGGGAAGGCTACAGTTGTCCTGGTAGGCCAATTACTATAAGGAGAAATCTGCATAATTCATAGGGTACTCACATTTTGATATTCATTCATTTCTTGAATTATTTCTCGGTTCTGAGCTCAGTACAGGAACAAAGAGATATTCTTTTCTGTCCCCCTAAAACCCAATAGTACTATTTTACGGTTCTCCAACTTAGAAATCTTGTCATCTCTTATATCTTCACCCCTTCATCCATATTATTCTGGCATATCTGCTTACAAAGTATCTCACACACGCTGTCCTTATCCGGGCTCTTGTCACCTCACATATCTGAACTACTTCAGTAGCCCTCTCTTCTACCCCACTCTTACATCCTTAGTCTTTCTGCCTCCAGTCTCTTCTTATTCAATGAACACTGTACTAGGCACTGGAAGTAGAGATTACTAAGTAACTGTGCCACAAGTTTACAATCTATTCAGGGAGAAAGATAAGTAAACAGGCAATTGCATCACAGTGTGAGAAACACTGTTAAGATAGTATTATTATAGCAATAGTATGCTATTGCCAGATCAATCCTCCTGTAACACCACTTTTATCATGCTGCTTAAGAACTTATAATTGCCACCTCCTGCCTGTTAAATAAAGCCTATTTCTGTGCAAAGAGGAGAACAGAGATCACTTTGAGGGGGAAGGGATTTTGTTCCTAATTTTTAAAAATTTAAATTCCTTTTGAGAACAAGGAAACATTTGATAATGGGAGGAGGGTTTTAGTGTGACTTTTTCTGGGTGAGGGCCCATTTGGGACAACACATACATTGTTAAATCCTCTCTGGGGAGGGTGTTCTAACATAGCAGTGAATGAAATGAGAAATAGACAATACAAAGCAGCTTTTTGTCATAGTTTGGTGAATTTAATTAAAGTAACTTTGTACAGACCAATTTCAGAAGCTTAGGGGAGGGGGTACACATGAAAGAGACTTTCACAAAAGGTTTATTTTTTAAAGATTTTATTTATTTATTTGGCAGAGAGGGAGAGTACAAGCAGGGGGAACAGCAGGGAGAGGGAGAAGCAGGCTCCCGCTGAGCAGAGAGCCCAACATGGGGCTTGATCCCAGGACCCTGGGATCATGACCTGAGCCAAAGGCAGACGCTTAACCGAATTTTATTTCATTAAAAGAAAGAACAACACTCCTGAGTGGTCACAGGCTAGACTATTAATCATCTTGGGTAAACCAAGCAACAAATTGTGGTATAGTGGTGGTTTTGCCCTACAGCCAAAGGAGAGCTTAAAGCTTTCTTTCCATCTTCTCTAAGTCCACAATACATAAGGCTGAAAGTCAAAATGACCTCCAAAAACCCAATCTGTCCACCGTGTTAGAAGGTACAACTTTTGTATATGTAAGTAGATTAAGAAAACTGCTCTTTCCATTGCTTCTTCCCTTAACTCTTCCTCCTCAAGCATAGGAGGAGCTCATCACTTGTAAGGCCCAACAGGATTATGGTTGAACCCAAGATAAAGAAGCCTAGCAAGGACAGTTAAGGCCAGCTCAGTTCTAGACTTTAGGGGGAAGGGCCCTATTTTCTTTAGTTTTGTTTTTCTGTGTTACATTTTGTAAGAGTGGTGATGACAGTGACAGCCAAAACCAAGGTTGGACCCTAGACAAAAAGAATCAAAGAAGCTACTTGGTCTGCTCCTGGCCTAGGCCATAAGCTTGAAGGACAAAAGTCGTCCTTTCAAATATAAGGTCTGGATTAACAAACCAGAGGATGAGTTTACAAAGAGGTTATAAGACCCTATACAGCAGTAGGACTCTCCAAACAGATAAAGTATATCTTTATAGTTAAGATCCATTCTCTGGAGCTAGACTACCTGGGTTCATCTTCCAGCTCTGCTTCTTACTAGCTATGTAACCTTGGGTAAGTTTCTTAGCATCCCTGAGCCTCTATTTCCTCATCTCAAAAGTGGGGAGACTAACAGCTCCAGTTTCATAAGGCTGTTTTGAATATTCAATGAAACAATTTTCATAAATGTTGTAGAACCATTGTACCCAATAAATGTTAGCTGTTATTACAAGACAACGTACCTTCCCTGCTAGAGATATTCCTTGGCAGATGTAACAGGAAGGGCTGTGGCCATAGAGTTTGGGAGGTTCTGTCCTAGTTACACAAACACTTGAAAAATCACTATGCTAGCCAAATACATCTCCTCATTCCTCCCTTTTCACCTTCTTCTCAATTCTATCCCTTGCTATGTTATTCCCCCCTGCTTAAAATGCTTTTCCCTTCCTTTATCACTACCTATCCAAACCTAGCACAATTCCATCCCCTAAAACACCAGTGTACTTAGGATCAATACTATGCAATTTAACACTTAATTGTTCTTTAATCCTTTCATGATGCCTACATTAGTCACTCCTATGAATTAAGACATTAAATGCCACTGTTAAAATGAAAATATCATCTGGGTCATAGTAGGTGCTTAATAAATATATAGGCACTCTAGAAAAAGGTTAGGAAAAGTATACAAACATACCTCAGCAACTAGGTGATTATCAGTCATTACTGAAACACACTTGGCATTACATTTGGTGGTTTGTAGACCATGGTTCCAGTGTCAGACAACCTGGATTCGAATCCCATCTCCACTGTTCGCTAGCTGCATGATCTTAAACAAGTCACTTAAACTCTCTGGGCCTTGATTTCTTCATCTGTACAATGGGTATAATAAGAACAATCAACCTCATAGGGTTGGTGGGAGGATTTAACGAATTTGTTTAAAGCATTTAGCAGAATGACTATAAGTGTTGGTTTACATTTTAGTGTTGGCTACTAATGTTACTATAAATTGCTTTTTCAGATTAAGTGAACAGGGCCTCCTTGAAATTGAATACAGAACATACATACTAAAAAAGATCAAAGCATGGGGTCAGCATGGAAAGGGCAATCCTAGAGAGGAGCTGTAGGGAGGGGCCCTGGGGACCTAAGAGAAGCCATACTATGAAAGAGGACTCCTAAATTCAGAGCACTCAACACAAACTTCTGCAGCCACCCAAGTTTATCTTAGGCTATTCTTGCAGTGACTAGAGTACCCTAGCCTGTCCCAAGTTTTGCTCTAAGAAAGAGAAGAGCTAACATTGCATTTTTGAAAGACTCCCATTTGGTTTATTAAGTAATTAACTTCCTGATGCACAAATGACAAAGCACTAAGTGGCCCTCTGAAGCCAATTAAAGCCCAAATGGCTGGATTGCTGTAAAGAATGGGTACTCAGGGAAAAGCCTTCCCTTTCTGAGGCTACCTCCCACCAATCTACTAATTAGACTGGGGAAAGGAAGAGCGGATGGCAAGGAAGCCAGGAAATGCCAACCTATAAGAGGGGTGGGAGGTCTGGGAGCCAAAAGGAAATTAGGCAAAGCTGAGGCTGTCCCTCCTTGAGCATTAAGCAGAAACCAGGCAAGCACAAAGCACCATATCTGACCCTCTGCTGGCCTGGGACCACTGACCCTCTACAAAGGCCCAGAGCCAATTTATAATGCTCTATAATGTGATAATCCATAGCTACTTTGGAACTACAGGCTGGCCTCCCTTTGGGTCTCTGAATATTCCCAAGAGGCCCAGGTCATTGGTACTCAGCAGAGCATCATTCTAATGTTAAGATGAATCAAGCATAGCACAAAAGATAAAGCCCCCAAAACGAGCAGGTGGGGCTTACAATTGATCAGATAATGTTACTCCCTTTCCATATTATTTGAAATTATATTTTAGATACATGGTGTTCTTCCCCACTAAGATAAAATTCCTTGCGTTGTAGAGCCATGCCTTATTCATTTCTCTATTTCCCACTAGTACCTAGAACAGTGCCCATGCAAAGTAAGTGCCCAATACATGTTTATTGAATTGAAATATGTTTGAATCTTGGGGTGCCTGGGTGGCTCAGTTGTTAAGTGTCTGCCTTCGGTTCAGATCATAGTCCCGGAGTCCTGGGATTGAGCCCCGCATCAGGCTCCCTGCTCTGCAGGAAGCCTGCTTCTCCCCCTCCCACTCCCCCTGCTTGTGTTCCCTCTCTCGCTGTGTCTCTCTGTCAAATAAATAAATAAAATCTTTAAAAAAAAAAAAAAGAAAGAAATATGTTTGAATCTCAAAAATAACTAAGGATGGAAGAGCGACAGAACTAGGAAAATACTTTCTGGTCATCAGCAGCAACCTTCCTTCTCTTTGTGGATTTTCTGCTCAGTTACCAAGACTAAAAAGTCTGGGCATGCCAAGATGTATGACAAATTATACAAGAAATACAATACAGTGAAATCTAGATTTCCTTATGTTTCCCCATTGTTACAATGGCCTTACTTCCTAAAAAGTGTCCTCTAAAAAAGAAAAATAGAAGACATATAAGGTTTTTTTTAAATTGAGATTCAGCTCTATGTAACTTGAGGCAATGTGGTTTAACAGAAAGAGCACAGACTTTGAAGTGTATGACCTTGAGCAAGTTACTTAACCTCTCTGAGCCTTTCATATCTGTAAAATGGCAGAAAACAGACCCTATCTCATATGTTTTTGAGGTCTAATCAAGCTAATACTTCTAATACACCTAGAAAAATGCCTGACAATAGTAAGCACTTAATAAATTTTAGAAACTATCTGTATGAGGATTAAGTAAAATTAAATGAGATGAAGCATGTAAAGCAGAGGTCACAGCTTATGTCTAAGTAAGACCCAGACATGTTTGGGTATAGCTGGTACAATCTTTAACAGCCCTAAAGAAAGATATTTCTGCAAAAACTGAGGAAGCTCCTGAAGGAGAATTGTGGTACAGGAAGGTATAAGAATCAGGGGTAAAATAGCTTAGTCTTCAGGAATCCTGGGTACAGTTGGGTATCTCTCACTTGGATTTGTTTCCTAGCCCAGTCCCACATAGCTTATGTCTGAATAGGTAGTAATGGAACAGGTAAGGTCTTTAAAGGGTATTACTAAAAGCTGTGAGGGAAAAAAAGGTACTGAGCTAAGTAACTTTGGAGCTAAGTGGAGACAGTAAGACTAATGACAAAAGGCATTGTACATAAGCACCATGCTCCATTTGAGAAAGTTGTTTCCCACAAGACTATGGTTTAACAATTTTGATACCACTATACATGTATACTAGATTGAATAATTAAGTAAATGGATGGCAGATGGTGGGAGCTTGTTATTTTGCTACTGGAATGGGAGGTCACAGATAATTAAGGGGAGAGGCTAGAATGATCCATGATGTACTAGAGTTGGAGACATCAGTTTGGACTGATGTTTAGCTTAATATAGATTCATATGGTTACATGTAGAAATATTTATAGATATATGTATATACATGTGTTAGTATAGACACACATATCTCTTTTCTCTGTCAGCAAAGAGGGTCTAGAAGCACTGACACCTCAATAGCAACAAGCACACCTAGTACCCAGATCCTGGTTTCTAATACCATTCTCCAAAAAAAAAGGAAGCAGGGCTCCGTGGAGAAATGGCTGACTCTATAAATGAGGCATAAAATTAAGGAATTGCCAGACATTAAGGAACTGCTTTGAAAAACCTCTCTCTCTCTCTCTCTCTCTCTCTCACACACACACACACACACACACACACACACACACACACACACACACACACGTACCCACATACACTGATGAGAGATTTATACCAAAGAGACAAAGGGATGCAGGAGTCAAATGAAAGAGCCTCCAATGACCAAAGTCGTAGCCGTTTTAGCAACAAATTAATAAAATACTAGAAAAGTCTATACTCATTACCCATGGTAGTTACGTTCTACAAAGTCTCCGTGAATACTGAATTAGCTAATACTGAACCATTGCTCCTAGGGAAAATACAGAGTTAGGTTCCTATAAGCCTCTTGATACAACATTCTCTTTGATCAATATATAACCTTGTTTTAATGCAGGTTTCTGTTTAAAGACAACTTATTTAATATATACTGTTGAGTCCTTAACAGTGAACTCATGGACAAGAGCACTATAATTCATGCCTGAACAAAGCTTATCTAACATATATATTTTCTCCATCATAGCCTTCTTACACTTGGGAACACTAAACAGTACTTTGGCACTAAGCTTGGGGGCCATTTTAAGCAGTGAAATCACAAATAAAAACCACAAAAGTGGGGAAAACATGACATTAAATAGATGATAAAAAGCATACTTGTTTATAATATGAGAGGTGAAACAAGAAGGCAGAGCATTGCCTTGTTCGACCTCAGCTGGGAACATGCACTTCAGGCTGCTAAAGTTTTTTGTTGCTCTGCACATGTCTGAAAATGAACATGAAAGTGCCACAAGTATTGATTTGAGAGTTACAAATAAATTTTAGCAAGTAGGCAAATTCAAAAATACAGAATCTGTGAATAATAAGCATTAACTATACTAGGTTATACCTAGAAGTTTAAAATAAATATCCATGAGCCCATACTGATGTAGTTAAATAAACAAACAAATGGGAAGAAGAGACCAATCTCTTGTGCATAAGATTCCAAATAATTTATGTAAATATCCACCCTCAAGATGCTCCCCACTCCTTAAACATTGGTTATGCATAGTGACTTCCTCCCAAAGAGTATAGAAAGGTGTTTAAAAAAATAGTAACTTTACAATGGAGAAACCTGACAAACACTACCTCAGCCAGGTAATAAAGTTCAACTGTGATAAGTCACATCAACAGTAGGTACCCTTGATATAATGTGATGAGAATGGCACTTTACCTGTGTGGTCTTCCTCCCAAAAACCTATATCCCAAGTCTAACCATGAGAGAAACATTAGACAAATCTCAGTTGAGGGACATTGTACAAAATATTTGACCAGTACGCCTCAAAACTGTCAAGGTCATCAAAAATAAGAAGTCTTAGAAACTGTCACAGCCATGAGGAATCAAGAGATACGACTATTAAATGTAGTGTGGTATCCTGGATGGAATACTTGAACAGAAAAAGGACATTAGGAAAAAGAAGAAATCTGAGTAAAGTATGGACTTTAGTTAATAATAATGCATTAATGTTGATCCATTAATTATGACAAATGTACTCTAATAATGTAAGATATTAACAATAGGGGAAACTAATTATAAGGTATTTGAGGACTCCCTGTACTATCTTCTCAACTTTTCTATAAATCTAAAAACTATCCTGAAACAAAAGTTTAGTCAAAAAAAGTTGTAAGGTTATCAGCAGTCTTACTTGAGGACCCCTTCCAAAAAAGTATAATACAAAGCAAGAGAGAAACATTCTCCCCTACCTTAAGACAAATTATCCAGATGCTCTGGCACCATGAATAGTCCTGTGTTCTCTTGTCAGTACCCAGAAGAAGAGCCACAGGGTCAGGAAGAGACACTTGAGTTCAGCAGAGTAGGGGCAGCACCCCCAAAAACAGCAGAGCCTTAATGGGAGATAGTAAGAACAGATGAATACCTAGTTAATGTGCTGCAGAGCACCAACAACACATGACAGACTTGTTCATGATCACAGGGGAAATACCAACTAGGAACTTCAAGAAAAATTTAAGAGACACAACAGAGGACTGGGATCCTGCAAGAAACAGGTGGAGCAACAGCCAGTGGTACTGAATTATGTACCATTATTATTAAGACTGCTGAGAACTAAGGAATCTTAGAGGTTACACATGCAGTACCTAACCCATAATAGGTCCTGCAAAAGTTCAGTTGCCTACCAATATGCCAAAGTTGTCCCATCCCAGCTCACAAGAACTAATTGTTAAATCTTCAGAAATTTTGTGAACTAGTTGTTAAACACAGCCATTATTAAAATTTATATATATCTACAATTAAATTATATTAAAACCAAAGGAAATACTCAAAACATATCATTTCCTCATTCTTGTACTATATTTTATTATTCTCTCTGCCCTTCAGGTTATTTACATCTATAGTCTCTGTAAGATGGAAATACCCCATAACAGTGTGCTGCTAAACATCTCTTCCAACTCCTCATTCAGTGACATCACAATTGTAGCTTGACATCAGGCAGTGGGAAGTATTTACAATGTGGGAATTTGAAACTGCTAAAAAAAAAATAATCAAGGTTTGATTTATCACTTTGTTGATTATCTAAACTAAAAAAAAAGTGATGGGGAAAGTCTTAACATATTATATTTAAATCTGTTGCTTTGGAGGTGTGCCTGGGTAGCTCAGCCAGTTAAGCGTCCAACACTTGGTTTCAGCTCAGGTCGTGAGATCAAGCCCCACATCACGCTCCATGCTCAGCATGAAGTCTGCTTGAGATTCCCTCTCCCTCTGCCCCTCCCCCCATTCACAAACACTCGCTCTCTCTAAAATAAATAAATACAATCTTTAAAAAAAAACTGTTGCGTTGGAATATTGGGGAACTTGGAAAGATGGAGAAATATGAGGACCCTGAGCTTACCTCATCCCATGTTTACAATTAGATATCATCCACAGCCAAGTCAAAAGACCAGAGAGCAATCTGAAGACTGGCAGAACAAATTCCACAACTAAGTATAGAAAAGAAATTGCATCTGAAAGGTTAGGAAGGTCAGAAAGGCAGAGGGAGGTTGCCCTCAGGAGGGAGGGAGCTGTGCATGTGGGGAGGGCAAATAAACAGGCTCTTGCACCAGGGAACACATGGGAAGACTTATCCCCATAAAGTTTGGCTTTAAAAACCAGAGGGGTTAAATTCCATGAGTTTGTAAAACGAGTGGGACTTAGAGCCTGGACCTTTAAAAGTCAGCTGATTCAGCACCAGGTGAGCTAAGAAGGCAAGTGATAGGTGGGTCGCCAGAGACAGCAGACTGTGTAGAGAGGCAACATAAAAATGGCAGTTTATGGGGCACCTGGGTGGCTCGGTTGGTTAAGCGTCTGCCTTCAGCTCAGGTCATGATCTCAGGGTCCTGGGATTGAGCCCCACATTGGGCTCTCTGCTCAGTGGGGAGTCTGCTTCTCCCTCTCATTCTCCCTCTGTGCTTTCTCTCTCTGTCAAATAAATAAAGTCTTTTTAAAAATGGCAGTTTATACAACAAGGGGGGCAAATGGGAGACAGATCTGGTCAAACTGATTTCAGAGCATGTTGGGAAACTTCTTTAAAAACAAGGGAGCTGGCAGGCACCATTTTCCTCCACTATCCCCCAGCATAAACACAGAGCCACCTGCAGGAGGCAGGACCACACAGATACTTGTAGCCTTGGCCCAGGGTTCAGGGCAAATTTTGTTAAAATTGCACATGTGCCACCCAGCCACCAGGAGCAGACCTGCTGCCACACACCTTGCCCAGCTGCCACACCCACCCTTGTGCCCCTAGCCACTCTCATGCACTGCACCCAGCCCCTGGGTACACAGCTGCCACCATGTGCCCTGCCCAGCTACTACACAGCACCCAGCTGTGCACCCACAGCCAATGTCTCACACCAGGCCCAGCCACACCCAGGATCCTCACATGCCACACCCAACCTTGCACCCCCGGCCACCCCAGTATACATACCCCAGCTGACACAGTGCTTTGGGGGATCCAGTATAGGACTAGTGGCCCACCACAAATTTTGCTACCATCACCACCCTGCTCCCAAGTTCCCCAGTGGGCCACCTCAGAGCTGGCCTGCCTGGGTCTCACTAATACCACAGGGAGTAAGCACAGCCAACAGTGGGCAGAAGGGCAGGGCAGATGACTGTGCTGAAAGGAAAAGTGACTCGGCAGCAAGGCATAAGCAACTCTTTTGAAGTGCCAGGTTCTGATGAACAGGGGACACTGCACTGCAGGCACTCCAGGACCTCTTCTACATAAAGTCCCTACTTTATTAAAAAAAAATATTTTCTTTATTTATTTGACAGAGAGGGAGAGAGCACAAGCAGGGGTAGCAGCAGGCAGAGGGAGAAGCAGGTTCCCTGCTGAGCAAGGAGCCTGATGTGGGACTCGATTCCAGGACCCTGGGATCATGAACCGAGCCAAAAGCAGATGCTTAACTGACTAAACCACCCAGGCATCCTAAAGTCCCTACTTTTAAGAGCAGAAGACATAGCTGACTTTCTTAGCACAAAGAAACAGATTAAGAGAGGCAGACAAAATGAGGAGACAGAGAAATTTATCCCAAATAAAAGAACAGGACAAGGCCACAGCCAGAGATTTAAGCAACACAGATATAAATAACATGCCTGATAGAGAATTTAAAACAATGATCATAATAATACTCACTGGACTTGAGAGAAGAGTAGAAGACATGAATGAGACTCTAATACAGAGATAAGGAATAACATAGAAGAGAAAAAAGGCTCAATAAATGAAATGAGAAACCCACTTGATGGAATGAATAACAGGAAGGAAGAAGCAAAGGAATAAATTAGTGACCTACAAGACAGAGTGATGGAAAGTAATCCAAATGAACAAAAGAGAAAGAAGAATTACACAAAATGAGAATATATTTAGGGAAATCAGTGACTCCATCAAATGTAATAACATTTGTATTATAGGAGTCCCAGAAAAAGAAGAGAGAGAAAAGGGGGCAGAAAATTTATCTGAAGACATAATAGCTGAAAACTTCCCTAAATCCAGATCTAGAAGGCACAGAGAGCTCCTATCAAAATCAACAAAAGCAATCTGACCCACACCAAGACACTGTAATTAAATTTGCAAAATGCAGTGAAAAAAATCTTAAAAGCAGCAAGACAAAATAAGTCCATAAATTACAAGGGAAAACCCATAAGGCTGGCAGGAGATTTTTCAACAGAAACTTTGCAACCCATAAGGGAGCAGCATGATACATTCAAAGTGCTGAATGGGAAAAATCTGCAGCCAAGAGCACTCTATCCAGTAAGGCTACCATTCAGAACACAATGATAGATAAACAGTTCCCCACACAAACAAAAACTAAAGGAGTTTGTGACCACTAACCCAGCCCTGCAAGAAATATTAAAGGGGACTCTGACTAGAAAGGAGAGACCAAAAGTGACACTATACAGGTAGGAAACAAAAAAGCAGGAAAAATCAATATTTCTGTAAAAAAATCAGTCAAGGAACTCACAACATAAAAGGATGTAAAATATGACAATGTATACCTAAAACTCGGGGAGGAGAGGAGTGAAAAAAGGACCATCAATTTAATATAGCAAAAATAAAAATTTCTCTTAAAAAAAATCAGTCAAGGAATTCCCCCCCAAAAAGATACAAAATATAAAAACATTTACCTGACACATGCAGAGGAGAGAAGAATGGATTCAAACTTAAATGACCATTAACTTAATATAGACTGCTATATGCAGAAGAGGTTTATACAAACCTAATGGTAACCATATATCAAAAACCACTAATAAACACAGAGAGAATAAAGAGAAAGAAATCCAAATATATCACTAAAGAAAATCAGCAAAACATGAAAGATAGAAAGATAAGAAAGGATCAAAGAAAATCTTCAGAACCAATGATAAAATAAGTAATAAAATGGGAATAAATTCATATCTATCAATAATTACTTTGAATGTAAATGGACTAAATGTTCCAATCAAAAGACATAGGGTGACAGAATGGATAAAAAGAAAAACCAATTGGGGCACCTGGGTGGCTCAGTTGGGTACAGAGCTTACTTAAAAAAAAAAAAAAATCTCCTAAGAAACAAGACCCATCTACATGCTGCCTACAAGAGACTCATTTTATTTTAAGATTTTATTCATTTATTTGAGAGAGAGAATGAGAGAGAAAACAAGCACAAGGGAGGAACAGAGGGAGAGGGACAAGCAGACTCCATGCTAAACACAGATCCCGACAAAGGGCTTGATCCCGTGACCCATGAGATAATGACCTGAGCTGAAACCAAGAGCCAGATGCTTAACCGACTGAGCCACCTAGGTGCCCCACAAGAGACTCATTTTAGACCTAAAGACATCTGCAGATTGAAAGTGAGGGTATGGAGAAATACCTATCGTGCAAATGGATGTCAAAAGAAAGTCAGAGTAACAATACTTATATCAGACAAAATAGACTTTAAGACAAAGACTGTAACAAGAAACAAAGAAGGACATTATATAATAATAAATGGGACAATCCAACAAGAAGATGTAACAACTGTAAATATTTATATACCCAACATAAGAGCACCCAAATACATGAAAGAGTTAATAATAAACATAAAGGAATTAATTGATAATAGTACAATAATAGTAGGGACCTTAACACCCCACTTACATCAATGGGCAGATCATCTAAGCAGAAAATCAACAAAGAAACAATGGCTTTGAATGACACACTGGAACAGATGGATTTAACAGATATATTCAGAGCATTCCATCCTAAAACAATAGAATACACATTCTTTTCAAGTGCACATGGAACATTCTCCATAATAGATCAAATATTAGCCAACAAAACCAGCCTAAACAAATTCAATATCAAAGGCATACCATGCATCTTTTCTGACCACAATGCTATGAAAATAGAAGTCAACCACATGAAAAATTCAGGAAAGACCACAAATACATGGAGGTTAAATAACGTGCTACTAGACAATGAATGGGTCAACCAGGAAATCAAAGAAGAAATTAAAAAGTACATGGAAACAAATGAAAATGAAAACACAATTGTCCAAAACCTCTAGGATGCAGCAAAAGTGATTCTAAAAGGGAAGTTTATAGCAATACAGGCCTATCTCAAGAAAAGCAAGAAAAATCTCAAATAAACAACCTAACCTTACACCTAAAGGAGCTAGAAAAATAATAACAAAAACCTAAAACAAGAAGAAGGAAGGAAATAATAAAGATTAGAGCAGATATAAATGATGTAGAAACTAAAAACACAACAGATCAATGAAACCAGGAGCTGGTTCTCTGAAAAAAAAAATCAATAAAATTGATAAACTTCTAGCCAGACTTATCAAGAAAAAAGGAGAAAGGACCCAAACAAATAAACTCACAAATGAAAGAGGAGAAGTAACAAACAACCAGAAATACAAACAATTATAAGAGAATATTATGAAAAACTCTATGCCAACAAATTGGACAACCAAGAAGAAATGGATAAATTCCTAGACACAGAAACTATCAAAACTGAAACAGGAAGAAATAGAAAATTTATACAGACCAATAACCAGCAAAAAAACTGAATCAGTAACCAAAAAACTCCTAACAAACAAAAGTCCAGGACCAGATAGCATCACAGACAAATTCTATCAAACATTTAAAAGAAGAGTTAATACCTATTCTTTTCAAACTATTCCAAAAAATAGAAAAGAATGGAAACTTCCAAATTAATTTCTATGAGCCCAGCATTATCCTGATACCAAAACCAGATAAAGACACCACAAAAAAAGAGAAGTACAGGCCAATAACCTTGATGAACACAGAAGCAAAAATCCTCAATAAAATACTGGCAAATCAAGTTCAACAATATATTAAAAAATATTTCATCATAATCAAGTGGGATTTATTCCAGGGTTTAAGGGTGATTCAATATTTGTGAATCAATCAACATGATACATCAATAAGAAAAAGGATAAGAAACATACGATCATTCCAATAGAAGCATTTGACAATGTACAACATCCAGTAATGATAAAAACCCTCAACAAAGTATGTTTCAAGGGAACATACCTCAACATAATAAAAGCCATATATGAAAAATCCACAGCTAATATCATCCTTAATGGGGAAAAACTAAGAGCTTTTCCCCTAAGGTCAGGAAAAGACAAGGATGTCCACTCTTACCACTTAATTGATCTTCAACAAAGCAGGAAACTATATCCAATGGGAAAAAGACAGTCTCTTCAGCAAATGGTGTTGGAAAACTGGACAGCAATATGCAAAAGAAAGAAACTGGACCACTTTCTTATACCATACAGAAAAATAAATTCAAAATGGGTTAAAGACCTAAATGAGAGACCTGAAACCATAAAAATTCTAGAAGAGAACATAAGCAGTAACTTCTTTGACACTGACAACAGCAACTTCTTTCAAGATGTTTTTCCTGAGGCAAGGGAAACATAAGCAAATATAAACTACTGGGACTACATCAAAATAAAAAGCTTCTGCACAGTGAAGGATAAAGTCAATAAAACTAAAAGGCAACATACAGAATGGGAGAAGATATTTGCAAATGATATATCTGATAAAGGGTTAGTATCCAAAGTATATAAAGAACTTATACAACTCAATACCCAAAAAAAACAAAATAATCTGATTAAAAATGGGCACAGGACATTAACAGACATTTCTCCAAAGAAGACATCTAGATGGACACATGAAAAGATGTTCATCAGCACTTACCATCAGGGAAATGCCAATCAAAACTACAATGAATTATCACCTCACACCTGCCATATAGCTAAAATCAAAAACACAAGAAACAACAGGTGTTAGCAAGGATGTGGAGAAAAGGGAACCCTGTTGCACTGTGGGTAGGAATGCAAACTGGTGCAGCAACTCAGGAAAACAGTATGGAGGTTCCTCAAAAAGTTTCAAATAGAACTGCCCTATGTTCCAGTAATTGAACTACTGGGTATTTACCCAAAGAATACAAAAACACTAATTCAAAAGGATACATGCATCCTTATGTTTATAGAAACATTATGTACAATAACTAAGATATGGAAACATCCCAAGTGTCCATCAACAGATGAATGGATAAAGAAGATGTGGTGTAGGGGCACCTGGGTAGTTCAGTTGGTTGAGAGTCCAACTCTTGGTTTCAGCTCAGGTCACAATCTCAGGGTTGTGAGATTGAGACCCATGTCAGGCTCCACAGAGCCTGCTTGAGATTCTCTGCTTCTCCCCTTGCCCCCCCACCCCCGCTCGTATTTTCTCACACTCTCTCTCTTTCTCTCTCTAAAATAAATAAAATCTTTTAAAAAAAGCTGTGGTGTATATATGCATATATATATTTTTATATACATACAATGGGATATTATTCATCCATTAAAAAAATGAAATCTTGGGCGCCTGGGTGGCTCAGTTGGTTAAGCGACTGCCTTCAGCTCAGGTCATGATCCCAGGGTCCTGGGATCGAGTCCCGCATCGGGCTCCTTGCTCAGCAGGGAGTCTGCTTCTCCCTCTCCCACTCCCCCTGCTTGTATTCCCTCTCTCACTGTGTCTCTCTCTGTCAAATAAATAAAATCTTAAAAAAAAAAAAAAAGAAATCTTGCCATTTGCAATGATGTGGCTGGAGCTAGAGTATAATGCTAAGCAAAATAAGTCAGAGAAAGACAAATACCATATGATCTCACTCATATGTAAATTTAAGAAACAAAACAAATGAACAAAGGACAAAAAAAAAAAGTTAGAGACACAAACCAATAGAGACTCTTAATTACAGAGAACAAACTGATGGTTACCAGAGGGGAGGTCAGTGGGGGATTGGTGAAATAGATGAAGGGGATTAAGAGTACACTTATCTTGATGAGTACTGAGTATGTATAGAATTGTTAAATCACTGTATTGTATACCTGAAACTAATATAACACTGTATGTTAAGGATACCAGATTTAAAATAAAATTAAAAGAAAAGGTTGGGGCACCTGGGTGGCACAGTCGGTTAAGCATCCAACTCTTGGTTTAGGCTCAGGTCATGATCTCAGGGTTGTGAGATGGAGCCCTGCATGGGGCTCTGCAGTCAGTGTGGAGTCTGCTTAAATTTCTCTCTCCCCCTCCATCTACCCCTTCCCTCACTCTTGCTCTCAAATTAAATAAATAAATAAATAAATAGGTTGATATACGGTGTGTAATAGATGAATCTAGGAAGGTAGGTTGGAGATCTGAAGTTGGAAACTTTGAACGTTATGCTATGGCATGTGGCATTTATTCTATAGTCTCTGAGAAGTGTTTTTCAGATATTTACAATGTTACAAACTTCTTAACGATTTGAAATAGGTGAAGGGGATTGAGAATACACTTATCATAATGAACACTAAGTATAGAATTGTTGAATTGCTATAGTGTACACCTGAAACTAATATAACACTATATATTACTGACTAGGAGTAAAATAAAAACTTTTAAAAAAATCATGAGTAGGGGGCAAGAAATCTAGTAATTACACAGAAGAGAAATTAGGCAATACCTTGATCAGATTATCAAAATGTTCATCTCCAATAAAGGACATAAGGACATCACATGGCTCCATATACCCTGAGAAGAACATCGTATCACTTATACAGTACTCAGGCCAAGAATGCAAAACCTCAACCCCAATTCAAGGAAACTACAGATAAAAAAACAAAATGAGTAATACTCTATTTTTAAAAAGAGAGGGGAGCTGAAAAACAAATAACTTGTATACCAGCGAAATTTCAAACTTTGATATTTCAAAGATCACCGTAAAGAAAGAAAAGGCAACCCAGAGAACTGGAAAAAAATTGTGCAAATAATATCTAACAGTGGATTTGTAGCTAGAATAATTAAAGAATTCTTTAAATAAATTAGACAACTTAAAAATGAGCAAAGGATCTGAACAGATATTTTTCTAAGGAAGATAAACAAATGGCCAATAAGCACATGAAAAGATGCTCACCATCATCAGCCATCAAGGAAATGCAAATCAAAACCACAGTGAGACACAATTTCACACCCACTAAGATAGCTATAATCAAAGAGTCAGATAATAACAAGTGTTAGTGAGGATGTGGAGTCACTGGAACCCTCATACATTGCTGGTAGGGATGTAAAATTGTGCAGCCACTTTGGAAAATCTGTTAGTTCCTCAAAAGGTTAAACATAGAGTTACCATTTGACTCATCAATTTCACTCAAGAGAAATGAAAACATATGTCCTCACAAAAACTTGTACACAAAAGGTCATAACAGCAGTAATCATGATAGTAAAAAGGTAGAGCAACTCAAAAGTCTATCAAATGAATGGGTAAACAAAATATGATAATATTAGAAATATTATTCCAAATATATTATTCCAAATAATGGAATATGATTTGGCCATGAAAAGAAATGAAGTTCTACATGGATTAACCTTGAAAACATTACACTAAGTGAAAGAAGCCAGTCATAAAAGACCATATATTATATCATCCTGGTTATATGAAATAGCCAGAACAGGTAAATTCATAGAGGCAGAACTTATAGGTTACAGGCTGCCTAGGGTTGGAGAGTTTGGGAGGAAATGGGCAGTGATTGCTAAAGGGTACCTAGTATCTTTTGGGGTGATGAAAATGTTCTAAAAATTGATGTAGTGATGTTTTCACAGTCCTGTGAATACATTAAAAATCATAGAATTGTGCCTTTTAAAAATATATTTATAAATATTACAGAAAAAAATTAAAAAATAAAACTTTTGCATTGTATCTATAGTCATTATATTATGACTAACACAAAAAAATAAAGGCATTTTCCTCTGGTATTTGAAAACTATTATCCAATTCAACAAAGTTGCTTACAACACTGATGAATAAATGAAGTTCTGATATCCATATTTATTGTTTTACTTTCATCTTATTCATTAACATAAAAGAAAATATCAACCAACACTTATGTCAGGACTATATTCATTCATCAATCACAACCATAGGTTGGCTACAGATACAAAGAATTCAACAAAAATCAAAAAAGCATTCTGTGAGAATGAACTGGCTATGTGATTTAAAATAAGGAGTAATGTATATTTTAATATGCTTTAAATTGTGTGCTACCCATCCTTCATATCAATGAGTAGGAATACACACGCACCCATTTTTTTTTCTAGAGAGTCTATTGTTAAACTTTTACCAGCATAACACAGGCTCCTGTCCCTTTGCTCTGAGTAAGACCATACAAATAAATATATATCAGCAGTCACTACAGTCCTATTTCATTGCTTAAGTTTCTCCAAGTGACTAGTCTTGTTGCGCAACAGCTCCAACCTGAGAAATGGAGATAAGAATAGAGGGACTTTTGTGAAGCAGCTGGGCAGAGACTAGAGAATGGGCAGGAGATACCTATGAAAACTTAAGGAAATAGGACAAAACCTCACACATGTTAAGCAGTTCTGGCCAAGCTCAGCTCTAGCAGTCTTCTTCCCCCACCTGGACCAATTGCAAGCAAGCATAGCTCTTTTCATTCATCCTTGTCTTCCAAGCTAGGGTAAACACATTCAATTTTCAGAAGTTTCTGCTGGCAACAGAAATTGCTATATTAAAAAGAGAGAGGAGGCATTTTTTTTTATGTATGTTGTGAAGGCATGGAAAAAAGGTGAAATACAACAGTGAATAACATAGTACTTGTTTATATTTTGATACTACTGCTCCCTGTCAGATTTTCCATAGCTAATGGAGAGACAACTCTATTATAAGACATGGCTCAGGGGACCTACCATCAGCATAGCTGAAGCTTGCCTTTCAGAAAGGTTCTTGTCAATTCACAGAGAGTCTTACAGAACCACAAAACCACAGTCCTTCCTGCTGCTTCTGCCTTAATTACTACTAAAAATTAGCAGCCAGCATCCATCTTTGACACAACCTTGACATGACAGTATATATACTAAGTCTACAAGAAATGCTTTTGTATTTTTGCTCCAATGTTGAGTGTGAAAAGGAGCTTTATAGTTTAATTCTGCTATGTGGCTATTGCATGTGTGTTGGATGGGGAATGGAGAGTCAAAGGGTCAAGACTACACAGTCATAAAATGTCAGAGCTGAAGGCAATGGGATGCTGGACCCAGCACAAACTGGTTCATAAGAACCAATTATCCGTATCTCCCAACCCCGCATTTAGTGACTACAGGTTAGTAGTTTGAAATCCACCTTGATGGGAATACTTATACCATAGAAATCAGCAAATATTACAAATCAAGGCTTTTCCCTCCTAGAGATTCAGTTTATTAGCATATCACAAGCTCAAAGGGATCTTAGTCATTATGAAATATAATTCCCTGGAGAACACTAAAGAAGTAGTATTAGGACATTGGGAAAAGGGGGAAAAAAACAAAAGGAGTGAATTTGTGAGGGACAAGGATGTTGGAGAAACCCTGCCCTATTACCATTCCCTAGGTCTTGGCTTTTGTTCCCCTTTCTCAGCCCTGCCCTAGAGTATATGGTATAAGAGGGCCAAGATAGCAGTTGCCATAAATATGCTCCCAAGTGAAGAGCCACTGAGAGCTCAGCCTGTCCAAGAGTGAAACTACAGCTTCCTCTGCCTATAGTGTCAGCTCCCAGAGGAACTACAAGGCAAAGGGGTCTTAGATCCCCACCTGGTCACCAGGAAAGCAAAGCTCCAGTACAGCTTAGCACAATGGTCTCTAGTTATAGATTAGCTACACATAATTCACCTGCTACTCAAAATTGCTAGGCTGAACTCAAGTGGCAATTCCTGAGAAATACAGGAATTAAATGACCAAGTTTATCCACACCCATCTCCTTGGCCCCTCTCATTTTACCTGGGCCATTCAAATGCACACTCAGCAGGGGCACACAGAACTCAGAAAAGTTCCTTCATTGCCTCTGCCCCTCCTCTTTAGTTGCTATATTCTAAAACTGCTCAGGAAAGAAGCTATTAATGCTGTATCATAATCATCTAGCACTTGATGCATGCATTGCATTCAACAACAAGGCCTGGCTCCACACACTTAACTAAAGTCTTTCTTTTCAGGCAAACTTCCCAACCACAAATATTTAGAGTGCCTACTATGTGCGGGCAACATACAGATATACTTATCTAAATTGATACATGCATAAATAATGCATGGACCTTGCCCTCTAAAAGTTTACAGCTACACAAAGAAGACACACATGTGACTTTACTACAGGACAAAATGAAATTTAGTGCTGAAGAGTAGCAGAGGCCTAGAGATATATAAGTCCCCAGCATCTGAAAAGATGAAGGCCAAGGAGAGTTAAAATGAAAAATATTCACTGATGTTTACTGAGCATTTATCACTGCCACATTCCATGATAAGCCCTTCATATAAATCACTTCATTTAATCCTTACAACCAAGTAAGATAGGTAGTGTCATCCTCACTTTACAGCTGAAAACAATCAAGGCATAAAGAGGGTAAATAATTTACCCAAAATCATAGAGTTAGTTCATTGTTGGAATGGGAGTCTGTTACAGACTGAATATATCCCCCCAAAAAAATTCCTATGTTGAAACCCTAATCCCCAAAGTAGTGGGAGGTGGAGCATTTGGGAGGTAATTAGGTAATTAGGGGAGGAAGCCTAATGAATGGCATTAGTTCCCCTATAAGGGACCTTAGAGAGCTCTTTTGCCCCTTCTGCCGTGTGTGAGTATAAGGAAAAAATCATAGTCAGCAATAAAGAAGCAGGTGTTCCATCAGAATGCAACCACACTGGCACCCTAAACTTATATTTTCCAGTCTCTAGAATTTTGAGCAATATACTTCTGCTATCTATAAGTCACCCAGTCTATGATATTTTGTTATAGCAACCTGAATGGACTAAGACAGGGTCTATGCCAGGTCTTTCTGATTCCAGAACCCAAGATAGGGTTCAAAGGAAGCCGAAACAGGGTACCATACTCTTCTATATAAGAATGTGAAGATCATTTTATCACTTTAAAGGCTGTTAACAGAATTCATCATTCATTCTTTCAACATATCCCAAGCACTGTTCTTACAGTAGTGAAGAAAACAAAATTCCTTGCCTTCATGGAAGTTATATTACAATGAAAGATAAGTCCTCTTAGGGAGAAAACTCTATGTACTGGGACAAATAATTTAATAAATGCTTGGAGCAGAAAGTGATAAAGCCCATCTGATAAACACCACTGGCGATACCCCTATAATCAGACAAAGTTAGGTTTATTAACTGGCTACAGCAAGGGATACTGCATACCAGAGTAACCATGGGCAACTCACCAGAGGAAGTGACAGTGTTATAGTAGTTCCCCCTTATCTACAGGGGATATATTCCAAGACCCCCAGTGGATGCCTGAAACCACAGATAGTACTGAACCCTATTTACACTATGTAGTTCCCTATATACACTTAGGATAAAGTTTAATTTATAAATTAGGCACAGTAGGAGATTAAAAATAAAATAGAACAATTATAGCAGTATACTGTGTTATGACTGTGGTACCTCCCTCTCTGCAGCTCTCTCTCTCACTCACTCTCTCTCAAAATACCTTATTGTACTGTACTCACCCTTCTTGTGATGAGATAAAATGCCTAGTGATGAGATGAAATGTGAATGATGCAGGCATTGTGACGCAGGCATTGTGACAGCGTTAGGCTACCACTGACCTTCTGCTGATTCGTCAGAAGGAACACCTGCTTCCTGACTGCAACTAACGGCAGCAGTGGGTAACTGAAACTGTGGAAAGCGAAACCACAAACCACCACGGGTAAGGGGAAACTACCAAACTATGGATTAGGGGAGAAGAGTATAGGCACAGTGTAAATGAAGCCACAGTTTGATGGTCTTAAAGTAGAGCAGGGCTGTGTAAACGGGTAAATATCAGCCCTAGGCTGAGAAGTAGACCCAGGGTCCTGTCTCCTTGGAAACTATAGAATTAAGATAAATGGGGAATGGTGTGTTCCAAATCTCTGTATCTGAAGCTCTGCAACTTTATTAGAAATCGAGGCTGCTTCTGGGAAAGAATGGAATATTCCATTATTACTGATACATTTTCAAACAGCAAAGTTGTGACAACCTAAGATTTTAGAGCACCAGGTTTTTCAGCATCACTTTTGTTAATTAACAGAATCTGAGTTTGTACATGGAGGTGTCCGTGGAGGTGATCCCACAATACTAACAACCTGAGTGTTAATTGGCAACATGGCCACAGAAGGGTGAGGAGGCTGCTCTGTCAATATAAAGGGCAAAGAATTTGGTGTTGCCAGGACAGTATGGGAGGGAGAGGTGAGGAGCTGAGACAGGAGGGTCATAGGGAGAGTGAGATAGAGCAAGCCTGGAGGGGAGGGTAATGTGACCCTGCCCACATACACACTGTGGAAAATCTACTGAATTTATAGATGGTTTGAGAGAGATGCTATGTTTCACAACAAGTAAATATAGTGTGGGACAGGGACAATATGAGTGTCCAAGAAGTATATGAGGCTCCCTTGGAAGTTAACCAAAATCTTTGGGATGTGTTTCAACTTCCACAGGCCATGAGGCAATTTCAAATCTTAGATCACAAAGGTAGGAAAACTCCAAACGGATATAAAACATACAGGTCATGGGGCAAATAAAAGAAATAGCGCACAGAGCAAAGCAATTAAGTGTTATTCAACTGACAAGGAATAAATTTAGAGAACACATTCCCTCAAGAAGTAGACACCTGGATTGGAGCTCCACCTCTATTAGTGAACAATTGCCAAATTCAGAAATAGACCAAGAGAAGTCAAAAGGGCCAAGAAGGAAGCAGTTGATACAAGCAAGATATTAAGAATTTAAGAAAGCCAGCTGGCTAAAACAGCACTATTTCCATGTACTTCTTCCTCAGGAAGCAGGTGGTTCCAGAGGGTTCTTGTGGCCTACCCTAAAGATAAAGGCATGACAATCAGATGCATCTGGCTAATGGAAATGGAGTGTCTGCAGTTGTGTTGTACTAGGAATGTGGAAACGCAGCTAAACCTGCAGGGAGGCAAAGATCATCATAAACCTGATTTTTCAAAATCTTAACATCTTGGTATTTTAAGAACATACAACCTACACATGAGTGGCTGAGCCATTAAAAGTCACCAAGTGAATCAAGAGCCATCATCCTGAGCAAGAAAAACAAATGGGCTGGAGTTAGACTTTGAGACTTAGTGGGATGTATCTATCATTCATGGATATTTTATTTGTCCCCCACAGTGACCATAAAAATTTCTTTAAACAAATTAAAAAATAAAAATTTCTTTAACTTCCAAACATTTAAAAAATTCATTGAAACTAAGGAGAATGAAAACACATTGGTTCAAAAACCTATGGGATACTGCAAAGGTGGTCCTAAGAGGGAAATACATAGCCATCCAAGCCTCTCTCAAAACAGTAGAAAAATCCCAAATGCACAAGCTAACCTTACACCTAAAGGACCTGGAGAAAGCACAGCAAATAAAGCCTAACCCATGTAGGAGAAGAAAAATAATAAAGATTAGAGCAGGAATCAATGAAATAGAAACCAGAAAAACAGTAGAACAAATCAACAAAACTAGAAGCTGGTTCTTTGAAAGAATTAATAAGATTGATAAACCTCTGGTCAGACTTATCCAAAAGAAAAGAGAAAGGACACAAATTAATAAAATCATGAATGAAAGAGGAGCAATCATGACCAACACCTAGAAAATACAATTTTAAGAACATATTATGAGCAACTATATGCCAACAAATTAGGCAATCTGGAAGAAATGGATGCATTCCTAGAAACTTATGAATTACCAAAACTGAAACAGGAAGAAATAGACAATCAGGACAGACCAGTAATCAGTAAGGAAATTGAAGCAGTAATCAAAAACCTCCCAAGAAAACAAGAGGGAGGGTCAAGGGCCAAATGGCTTCCCAGCAGAATTCTACCAAACATTTAAAGAAGAAATACTACCTATTCTACTGAAGCTGTTTCAAAATATAGAAAGGGACAGAAAACTTCCAAACTCCTTCTATGAGGCCAGCATTACTTTGATCCCAAAACCAGACAAAGACCCCACCAAAAAGAATTACAGACCAATATCCCTGATGAACATGGATGCCAAAATACTCAACAAGATCCTAGCCAATAGGAACCAAGAGTACATTAAAAGGATTATTCACCACAATCGGGTGGGCTTTATTCCTGGGATGCAAGGGTGGTTCAACATTCACAAATCAATCAGCGTGATAGAGCACATTAACAAAAGAAGAGACAAGAACCATATGATCTTCTCAATTGATGCAGAGAAAACATTCGACAAAATACAGCATCCTTTCTTGATTAAAACTCTTCAAAGTGTAGGGATAGAGGGAACATACCTCAATATCATAAAAGCCATCTATGAAAAGCCCACAGCAAATATCATTCTCAATGGGGAAAAACTGAGAGCTTTTCCCTTAAGGTCAGGAACATGACAGGGATACCCATTCTCACCATTATTGTTCAACATAGTACTGGAAGTCCTAGCCTCAGCAATCAGACAACAAAAAGAAATAAAAGACATCCAAATTGGCATAGAAGAAGTCAGACTCTCTCTCTTTGTAGATGACATGATACTCTATGTGGATTCCGCCCCCAAATTACTAGAACTCATACAGCAATTCAGCAACATGGCAGGATACAAAAATCAATGCACAGAAATCAGTTGCATTTCTATACACTAACAATGTGACTGAAGAAAGAGAAATCAAGAAATTGATTCCATTTACAACTGCACCAAAAACCATTAGATACCTAGGAATAAACCTAACCAAAGAGGTAAAGGATCTGTACTCTAGAAACTATAGAATACTTATGAAAGAAATTGAGGAAGACACAAAAATGGAAAAACATTCCATGCTCATGGATTGGAAGAATAAATATTGTTAAAATGTCTATGCTACCCAAAACAATTACACATTCAGTGTAATCCCTATCAAAATACTATCCACATTTTTCACAGAGCTGGAACAAACAATCCTAAAATTTGTATGGAAACAGAAAAGACCCTGAATAGCCAAAGTAATGTTGAAAAAGAAAACCAAAGTTGGGGGCATCACAATGCCTGACTTCAAGCCATATTACAAAGCTGTGATTATCAAGACAGCATGGTACTGGCACAAAAACAGACACATAGATCAATGGAACAGAATAGAGAGCCCAGAAATGGACCCTCAACTCTATGGTCAACTAATCTTTGACAAAGCAGGAAAGAATATCCAAAGGAAAAAAGACAGTCTTTTCAAGAAATGGTGTTGGGAAAATTGGCCAGCAACATGCAGAAGAATGAAACTGGATCATTCTCTTATACCATACACAAAGATAAACTCAAAATGGATGAAAGTCCTAAATGTGAGACAGGAATACATCAAAATACAATCAAAATACAGGTAGTAACTTCTTTGACCTTGACCACAGCAACTTTTTGCAAGACACATCTCTAAAGGCAAGGGAAACAAAAGCAAATATGAACTATTGGGACTTCATCAAGATAAAAAGCTTCTGCACAGCAAAGGAAAAAATCAATAAAACTATAAGGCAACCTACAGAATGGGAGAAGATATTTGCAAATGACATATCAGATAAAGGGTTGGTATCCAAGATCTATATAGAACTTCAAACTCAACACCCAAAAAACAAATAGTCCAGTCAAGAAATGGGCAGGAAACATGAACAGACATTTCTCCAAAGACATATAAATGGCTAAGAGACACATGAAAAAAATGTTCCATATCACTTGCTATCAGAGAAATACAAATCAAAACCTCAATGCGATACCACCTTACACCAGTGAGAATGGCTAAAATTAACAAGACAGGAAACAACAAACGTTTCCTGGTGAGGATGTGGAGAAAGGGGAACCCTGTTACACTGTTGGTGGGAATGCAAGCTGGTAGAGCCACTCTGGAAAACAGTATGGAGTTTCCTCAAGATGTTAAAAATAGAGCTACCCTATGACCCAGCAATTGCACTATTTACCCCAAAGACACAGATGTAGTGAAAAGAAGGGCCATACGCATCCCAATGTTCATAGCAGCAATGTCTACAATAACCAAACTGTGGAAGGAACTGAGATGCCTTTCAACAGATGAGTGGATAAAGAAGATGTGGTCCATATATACAATGGAATATTACTCAGCCATCAAAAAGGATGAATACCCACCATTTGCATCGACATGGATGGAACTGGAGGTGATTATGCTAAGTGAAATAAGTCACGAAGAGAAAGACAATTATCATATGGTTTCACTCATATGTGGAACATAAGGAATAGCACAGAGGACCATAGGGGAAGGGAGGGAAAACTAAAGGGGGGAGAAATCAGAGAGGGAGATGAACCATGTGAGACTCTGGACTCCAGGAAAAAAACTGAGGGTTTTAGAGGGGAGGGGGTGGGGGAATGGGGTAGCCAGGTGATGGGTATGGAGGAGGGCATGTGTTTGTGATGAGCACTGGGTGTTATATTAACTAATGAATTGTTGAACACTACATCAAAAACTAATGATGTACTATACAGTGGCTAACTGAACATAATAAAAAAATTTTTTTAAATAACATCTAGTTTGTCTGATATAAGTATGGCTATTCCAGCTTTCTTTTGCTGTCCATTAGCATGATAGATGGTTCTCCACCCCTCCCTTTCAATCTGGAGGTGTCTTTCGGTCTAAAATGAGTCTCTTATAAGGAACGTATTGATAGGTCTTGTTTATTTTCTTTATCCTTTTGGATTCCCTATGCCTTTTGATTGGAACATTTAGTCCATTTACATTCAGAGTGATTATTGGTAGATATTAATTTAGTGCCATTGTATTACCTGTAAAATCTCTGTTCCTATAGATTGTCTCTGTTCCTTTCTCCACTTTGTTGCTTTTGATCTCTCTTTCCTGCTCAAAGGGTCCCCTTTAATATTTCTTGCAGAGCTGGTTTAGCATTCACAAACTCCTTTAGTTTTTGCTCTTTTGGAAACTCTTTCTCTCTCCTATTCTGAATGACAGCCTTGCTGGATATAGTATTCTTGGCTGCATGTTTTTCCCATTCAGCATGTTGAGTACATCATGCCACTTTCTCCTGGCCTTTCATGTTTCTGTGGACAGATCTGCTGTTAACCTTATGTGTCTACCCTTGTAGGTTAAGGACCTTTTGGCCCTAGCTGCTTTCAGAATTCTTTCTTTATCTTTGTATTTTGGAAGTTTCGCTATGATATGTCTTGGTGTTGACCTGTTCTTGATTTTTGGGGGGAGTTCTTTGTGCCTCTTGGACTTGAATGCCTGTTTCCTTTTCCAGATTAGGGAAGTTCTTACCTATAATTTTTTCAAATAAACCTTCTGCCCCTTCTTCCTACTCTTCTTCTGGGACTCCTATGATATATTATTGCACTTCATGGAATCTCTGAGTTCCCTAAGTGTATATTCGTGATCTAATAGTTTCCTTTCTCTCTTCTTTTCAGCTTCATTATTTTCTACAATTTTATCTTCTTTATCACTGATTCATTCCTCTGTTTTTTTCTTGTGATTACATCCAGTCGAGTTTGCATCTCAGTAATAGAATTTTTTATTTTGGCTTGACCAGTTTTTAGGTCTTTTATCTCTGCAGCCAGGGTCTCTCTGGGGTCTTCTATGCTTCTTTCAAGCCCAGCTAGTATTCTCATGACTGTTGTTCTACATTCTTGTTCAGATATATTGCTTCTATCTGTTTTGAGCAAATCCCTGGCTGTGATTTCTTCTTGATCTTTCTTTTGGGGAGAATTCCTCCATCTTGTCATTATGTCTAGGTTTCTGTTGTTTGCACGTTATGAAAGCTTGGTATGTTTCCTGCTCCTGAGACTAATACTATATTAAGCAGGGGTCCTACATTTTCCAGGGCCTGGTGCTTCAGGAAGTATTTATGGTGTATGCTGTGTGCACTCTGCTGTTGTATTTTGGTTGTTCTTTCCCACAGGTCAGTTCTCTGCAGAGTTCCTCCTTGCGTGCAGGGGTAGTATTTGGATCTCTAACTAGGTATGCTTTGATTTGTTTGTTAAATCTGATTTAAGAAAAAAAAAAGCCTAATCCAAGAAAAAAGGAAAAGGCACAAGAAAGCAAACAGACAAACAAAAACTATAAACCTGATTCCAAAGAAAAAGAAAGAAGGAAAAAAGAAAGAGGGGGGAAAAAAGCCTGATCCAAAAAATGAGAAAAGGAAACAAGTCAACAAATGAACAAAAAACTATAAGCCTGATGCCAAAGAAAAAAGAAAAAATATACAAAATTTTAAAAAGTAAAAAAACCAAAAAAAGCCTAGTTGTATTTCCACCAGACCTGAACTGAAGCTGATACTTTGGAGCACTACATGATTTGTAGCCTTGATGCATGTGGAGGGCCTGTATTGGTCTTCTAAGGGAGAGAGGCCCACTGTACTGGCTCACAGTCAGACCTGCCCTAATAAATATGCTCCTGCCAGATGCTGGAGGATGGGGTTTGGTGTAAGCAACTCCAACCGCCATTGGAAGCACTGTGTTTCTCTCTGAAGTCCAACAGTGTTGGTGGGCAGGGGGGTAGAAGATGGTGTCGTTGTGTCCTCTCCTCCCTGGGGAGGGGAACTTGCAGCTGCTGCTGTTCAGGAGGCCCTCACATAAAAATGAATACTCTCCTCTTCTGGGCCTCAGGCTTTCATCAGATCCCTGCCTTCAACCTGTCTGTGCCTGGCCCTCAGCTCACCCAGTGCCACAGTTCACCTGTGTTTTATCTCTGGACGGCTGCAAGGATTCAAAACAACAAATCTTAAAGGACCTGACCAGGCACAGACCTGCTCCCTTTCCTTGGAGGAGAGCCTTGTAGCCCTGCGCCCAGCACCTTTCTGTCCCAGAAAAACAGTAGCACTCTTATGTGAGTGCCCGGAGTCTATGTTGAAGCACAGCAAAAAGCTGCAACTAGGTTATCTGCCCTCTGCATGCGTCTCTGTCTCCTGCTGTTGAACGGCCACTCAATGCCACCTCATGGGTCTTTTGTCCTTGAAGAGGCAATATGCTCTTTTCCAAATGCACTCCCATAAAGGGAACGTTCTCTCCTCATGCAACCCAGGGGATCCCCACACCATAGTGCCTTGTGTGAACCCTGTGCACTCCTCTGCTCACTCTCCTACTTTTCCTCCTCTCCTTCACTTCTCTCTAGGAAAAGGGCTCCCATCCCTCTGCAATACTGTGGTTTTTTTTCTCTCCCAGTTCACATCTCTGAACCTTGTATCTGCCACATTTCCTCCCTCCAGTTGTGCAGGTTGTTTTCTTAATCCTCAGATTGATTTCCTAGTTGTTCAAAATGATTTGTTATTGATCTAGCTGTGTTCAAGGGACAAGGCAAGCCCAGGGTCCCCCTACTGTTCTGCCATCTTAACTCCTCCCAAAAATTCACTTTATAATCCTGTTTATTTACTCCCTGTATTGAATTTCTACAATGGACCAGGCATTGTAATAGGCACTGGAGAGGAAAAGATATTATCTGTCCTCAAGGATCTTCCCTTCTGGGAAGTGGTAAGTTCAGTAACAGAGACATGAATGAGACAGAGCATGGTCACCAAGGTGGGGTTACTGGGGATTTTGTTTTCTTCATCTATGTGGTCACATGTGTCTCCAAGGGCTTGCATGACAAATAGTAAGAGGTCAAAATAGTTTTTGACTTTACAACAGTAAGAGGTAAAATTTACACAACTCTGCTGGGAGTCCAGAGAGTGTACAAGGTCCAGCCACTGAGACAAGTCATAGCATCCAGAGTCTTTTCTGTATTAAGGGCTCACTTCTCTGATGAATGAACTATGAATCTATAGCTCTTTTTTTCTCTCATACACACACACACACACACACACACACACACACACACACCAGTCTTCTAGGCATTTCTCTACCTTGTGGGGATCTGTGCTTAGCTGAGGTCTTTTTAAGAGCCATCCCATACACTGTTAGAGCCTGGCTGCATTGGTTGAGGCAGCTCTAGGACCCATAAATCCCCCTGGCTGCCACTTTTACTTAAGACCAGAAGTGGTCAATGCCTTCCTTAAGAAAGATATAAAATCTGGAAACAAGCTACACTTGCCCCTATTTTATTCAGTAATTAAAGGTGGCATATGTGAGTGAGGAAAGAGATATGGGGAAAGAAATAACAGAAAAGCTAGAGATGCCATTAGCTGAGGCAATAATTTTGAGAAGTCCATTTTCTTGGCCAGCTGGGCCAGTTTTTGTTAGTATTAAAATGGGAATCTTGAACTATTTTGCACAGGTTGGGATACTGAGGAACATTCATTCTCTTTTCTTTTCTTTTTTTTTTTTTTTATTTATTTGACAGAGAGAGACACAGCGAGAGAGGGAACACAAGCAGGGGGAGTGGGAGAGGGAGAAGCAGGCTTCCCATGGAGCAGGGAGCCTGATGCGGGGCTCGATCCCAGGACCCTGGGATCACGACTTGAGCCGAAGGCAGATGCTTAAAGACTGAGCCACCCAGGCGCCCCCATTCTCTTTTCATTCTAAGTGTCTGAAAGAACACTGTCAGCTTACTTTATATTTTTAACTTTATTTTTTTGTTTTTATTCTTTCTGTAATATACAAACCAACCATAGGCAAAATTATGAAGTCAGAAAAAATTGTCTTTGGTACTCCCTCATCTTCACTGGCTTCCTACACTACTCCTTTTATCCCTTTCCTTTTCATCCCTCCCCAGATTCTCTGAGCCTGCAGCTTTTCTTCTGTCCCGCCACTGTTAAATCCTGCTCCAAGAAAGTATGGAAAACTCCTTCATTAATGGAAAATGACTGATGGCAGCTCCAAGAGCCACTGTGTAGAAAGTGACCTGACTCCATTTAAGGAATAAGTTTCTATATGACATCTTTGGCATCTGGCCCCAGTTGATGGAGGCAGGTGTAAGATGGGATGGGAACATTTTGTTTCCTTTTTAATGCACTGTGAATTTGAATCTCAATGAAAAAATGATCTCTCTTTTCTCAATACAGTGGTAAAGAACATAGGCTCTGAAATCAGACTGACCTGGATTATATCCCAGTTCATCAATTAATAGTTGGGTGTCCTTAAACAAGTTCTGTAACCTATGTTCCTTGATTTCCTCATCTGTAACATGTGGGTGAAAATACCTAGTAACTGGGTTGTTTTAAGGATTAAGTAATATAGGTAAGGCTCTTGGTAAGGATGTTAGCACACAGAGTGATCGTTTAAGTATTTAGTACTATAAATACAACCTTATTCATGTCATTCCTCTGCTCAGAAAACTTCCATGATTTCCTACTGCCTAGAGAATCAAGTCCTAGACTCTTATCTTGTCATTTACAAATCTATAAGATTGGGCTATAAGTTAAAACGCCCTAAGAATGTTTTGGACATTCTCTGTCCATCAATTCTTTGAACTATAGAGTCAGACTCAATAAAAGGAAGGAGAAGGCCTTTCCTGGATAGCAGTGAGCTGTGTATAAATGTAGGTAAATCTAGTCCAAATTCGTAGAAAAATATACAGAAATCCAAAATAAGTCCTCTTCATTTTGGTTTACTCAGGGAGATTGTGGAGGCATGCAGAGGAGCACTGGTAATCCAAGAATGGGTAACAGGTTCCTTTCACAATTAAGAAACTGATGCCCAAAGAAAATAAATCACATAGCTCAACCATAGAGACCTTGAACTAGGACCCTGTAGTCCTTTCAGTTTAGTGGACTTTTAGGCCAGCTTTCATTCACTGTACCATTCTGCTTCCTATTTTCTAGGGTAGGATAGAAGTGGAGCTGAATAACAAAGCTCATTTTCAGACATTAACAAATTAGTTGTAATTAATTTCTCAGAGCTGCTTGCAATCCCATGTGATATCCTAAGGAAAGGGGTCACTTAAACAGATAAGTGTAGGTGAGAGACAGGAGATACTGCAGGGAGGGCAACACCAGATGGTTCACAGCAATGGGAGGCAGCATGGGGGCACTGGGCATCTGGAGAGCAGAGAGCCAGAAGAGGAATGGAGGCCTGCTCCAAGCATGACAATTTTTTGCCTTTCAGGTGTACTTCATTTGCCTTTGGGGCAGTGGCAGGAATGGGAAGTATAATGATGGTTAAGATTCAGGGTTGACTTTAAATCTGCTGAATTGAGGTCACCTAATCTTGACCTTCATTCCTTGACTGATGCTGAATTCAGCATTCAAACAAATTACTCTTTGCAGTTAAAATCTCCATAGATGAGTCCTTTTGTAAGCTATGCTTAGTATGCTAATGAATCATGCTTGTCTATGAGTTTATCGTTGAAGGGCTTATGAAGAGCAATCTATCAAAAATGGTTTATATCTTCAGCTTGCCTCTAAAATTGTCATTGGTGAATGCGTACTGATGTTCAGAGTCCCCATTATGTCACCGTACTAGAAGAGCTTGCCCTGGGCTCCAAATATTAGCTATGGTTTCCTTGTACTGTAGCACCTCAGGAAACTTGCCATTCCTAAATTTTATGGAACTTAATGGGTAAAGATTCTAAATTAAAAGAGCTTTCCAGGGAATGCAATACTCATGTTAGCTGGCCAAGAGAATATTTCCTGATCTCCCTGTACCCAGAAAACCAAATTGGTAAGGCAGCTTTAGTGTATTGGCAAGAACACTTGACACTGACTAGCTCTGTGGCCTTGGTCATGGTCACTCCTCTAGAGCCTGGTTTCCCTTCTATGATACAGGGAATAATTTTCTTACCTCACCTTACCTGAATTGGAGCCCCCTGCTTCTCCTGTTACTAGCAAATACATTTCATTATGAATTAGAGTGCAACTTTTTAATATAATTTAAGAATGTTACCATCTATTGTGTTCTCTAAGCCTTTCCCACGCCTGTTTATGAGGCTGTCTTTTTTTTTTTTTTTAACTTCTTTGTTAATCACAGCAGATATCTCTGTCATTTGGGGACTCACTCTGTATTAATGAATATGGATTGGACTCTTCCTAATTGTTCTCTGAACACCTCCCAATTTTCAGAAGGGTAATTGATTTCAATCAACTTCTTTAGTGCACTCTCTACACTCTTGAAGCCTGTAATTTTCAAGTTCAATATTTGTGTGCTTGTACCCTCAGGAGTGCTTCAGTTGGATCCCATTTTAATCCTAGAATTCTAACCAGTCACCAGCTTGGAGTGTATTTATCACTACTTTTTAGTATGGCTGAGCCTTGATTTAGAGCATAACCCATATACAAAACCTAAATTTTCTAAAAAGTTAAATTATAAAAGCACTCTTCAATTTAAAATATAAAAATGTTATTTGGCTTTAGTGAAGAGTGTATAGAAATGTTTCCTATGCCTTTAGCTGTATAATAGTCTGGGGCAAAGAAACGAAAGGTCAGATGTCAGGTGTTTATTGTGGACAATTAGTCAAAGAGAAGACTCGGAAATGAGAGAAACTCATTGGGGCAGTAATAATTTCATTTACAAAATTTGGTTTTAGCCTAACTTCTAGAAATGCAGAGAATAAAAAGTATATTTGGATACATTTCCACATAATAGCTAGACTTTTCTGGTTCTGAAACTTTTCCCATATGATTTATATGATATATGATATATATATATTGCTCAAGTCCATGTTCAAAGATCTATAGTGACTATTTTTCTATGGAATTTGGAGTGATTAATTTTACCCCACACTAGATATTTTGTCATTACTTCTGCCTCTGAGAGATCAAAGCTTCCTTTTTTTAAATAAAGATTTTATTTATTTATTTGTCAGAGAGAGAGAACAAGCAGGGGGAGAAGCAGGCTCCCCGCTGAGCAAGGAACCGGATGTGGGACTTGATCCCAGGACCCTGGATCATGACCTGAGCCAAAGGCAGACACTTATCCGACTGAGCCACTCAGGCATCCCAGAGCTCAAAGCTTCTTATCAGATTCTTTTGGGAGGAATACCTAAATCGAGAATAGACCCTTTCATCACTATTTTGTACTAAAATTAACCTCATTGAGGTTCTTATTACTATTCTTTGAGATTCTTATTTCCATTCTTCAGCTGGACTATTGCAAAAACCTAACTGGACTCCCTATTTCTTTTTTCTCTCCACTTCAACCCAACACACACTATTGCCAGAATAATTTTCCCCAAACATTGTGCATTCCCTTATTAGATCTTCAGTGGCTACCTATTACCATTGACCTGGAAGGCCATATCCCATAATCCAACTTTTGAATTTACCTTTCTAATTCTATTTGTTATTACAAATTCATATACTGTGTGCTCCAGCCTGCAGAACTATTGTGATTCCTTGAATACTCCATGCACATTTACACATACCCCTGTGTCTACTTATGCTGTGCTTTCAGCCTGTATCTCTTTCTCACCATCTCTCTGTATCTGCATTTTATGGGTCTGCATTTGTTAGGTAAACATAGAACTTTTGTTGAGAGATACAATAAAGTAGAATGGCTTTAAAAATTCAGAAGTTCATTTTTCTCTAATGTGTCAGTTCTGTCATGTTTCAGAATGGCAGTGGTTATGCTTTGCATGGCCATTCAAGAACTTAACATCTTGATAAGTTGTCAATTAAACAAGTTCCTGCTCTAACATCCCTTAGGGTGCAGTCCTCCTCTGAGTGGTCAAGGCTGGCCCACCTCATCCAGGTTCCAGCAGGAGGAAGAAGAAGGAGTGCATAAAACAGGTCTATTCTCTTAAGGCTTATACCTGGAAGAGGCACATGCCAACTTTTCACATTCCATTGGCAATAAATCAGTCACACATTCACACATAACTGCAAAGGAGGCTAGGTATTATAGGAGACTAGGCATTATAGTCTAGCCACATGTATGGAAGAAGTGGAGAACAAATTTTGGTGGCCAACTCTAAGTTTATGCCACACTGTTGAAATTTGTTTCATTTGCCATTTTCCTTCTTTCAGGCCTTTCCTGAACCCCTCAGCTGAAAGTGATTTCTCCTTCCTCTGAACTACTCTAGTCCAGGGTTTCTCCACCTGTGATGTGCATAAGAATCATTTGTGGTTTTGTTAAACTACAGTCTTAATCAGTTGGTCAGAGGCTATGTCTGTAATTCTGCATCTCTAACAAGCTCCTCAGTGATACCCCTGCACTGGTCTGCAGAACATACCATGAGTACAGATGTTCAAGCCTATTTTCTGTTCCTCTCTTGTGGGATATAAATTTTCCTCCTTCATAGTAGTTATTCATGTGCATATCTTAACCTCCTTAATAAACCATTAACTCTCATAGCAAACTCTGAATTTCTTTGGCATTTTGTTTTTCTCACCCAGCCTCTCTCCAGCACCAGGAATAGTCTTGTACATTCAGAAGTACTTAATAAATATTTGAATAAATGATAAGCAGTATCAACTAATTTAGAATGTTGAGCATAAGCTTTTTAAAGTTTATTTAAATTCTAGTTAACATGTAGTGTAATATTAGTTTCAGGTGTACAACATAGTAATTCAGTACTTCCATACATTACCCAGTGCTCATCACAACAGGAGCATAAACTTTTGAAAGGCATCATTACTTATGCCAGGTTTTGGACTATGCTTAGTGCAATCACTTGTTTGAAAATGGTTGAAAAATCCATTCCCACATAGCCCAAACTAAGGGAGAATCTGCCAGATAGCTGAGCTGAGTTAAGTGGAATTCAGCAAATGGAAACCACATTTTATCAAAGACTTTTCCCCTCCATGGGCTGCGACCATTTCAAAGGAAATACTAATCCTTATGTTTGGAATTCATTTTCAGAGAGCCTCTCTGCTTCATAAGAGTAATTTTGTGCCAGTAATTTTGAGTCAGTTTGATAATTTTTGAAGAGGTGGTTGGCTTTTTTTTCCCCCACCTGGAAGTACTCAATGATCTTCCATTTGGAAAGTGTCAAGTCAGGTTGCAATTAAAGCTGAATGAGGAGGACTCTTCTCAGATAGGCCCTATTTTAGCCTGTTCTTTCCTCAGTCCTGACATATGTTCTGGGCCTTGAGGGTTAGAGTGGAAGAAGGGAAAGGAGATGAAGTGGGATGGGGTTGAAAACAGAGACTACTTTGTAATCTAATCTGATTCATATGGAGCAAAGGAGACCTCAGGCCTCCAGCATCACTCCTCTAGCCTGCATAATGAAACCCCTAGCTGGAACTATTTTCTACTTGGAAATTGTCATAAATGAGACAGGGCTGAAGTTTCTCTTTTGGTCTCTGTCTGGAAAAAGGTTTCACAAGTAAATGAATCATGTTACCAAGATTTTAGAGGTTCTTAGCCTAGTTGAGGAAATAAGTTTTAGTCTCTATTAGCCCCTCAACTAAAGCATCAATCACAAACCACAGAACTTCAGAGTGGGGTCCTCAATTCTCACCTACAGGCTCTCTCCTTGGCAGTACCTTGTTAGCCCTTAATTCCATGATTAGCCTTTGGAATTGAGAAAAAGATATTCAGACATGCTACTAATTTATACTGACTGCTCCCTTTCCTTACTGTGACTATGTAAGGGTTTACAGTATTATCAGTGCAGTGTGTCCTAATAAGTTGTTATTGCACATATTATTGTACATGACTTTGTAAGTATTCTACATGTTTTTGGCCTTCCCACTCCCTTGGTGAGAACGTGATAGCCTCACAATTCAAGAATGACAATGATCCCTGTTGAGCCAAGCCAGGTCACTAGGGAGCACAATTTAAGGAGGTGCTCACCCAAACACACTGACCCTGTACTTGCATGACCCTGAGAGAGACAGTCTTCTTAAATCCTATGCCCCAAGGGACTGGCTTCCCTTATCTTAGTCCAGGTTCTGATTCTCAAGGCAGAGAGCCCGAAGTTTCTGAGATCATTTGGGTAACAGTCAGGCCTTTCAACCCTCCTATCCCTTTTCTTTTTGGTAAATGCAGAGATCCGACAAATGCAAATGGGAGAAAATAAAAATGAAATTCAGCAATCGTGATTTTATTCATCATATGGATGTAAGACTGTCATTCTGCTCATTTGCCCTCTATGCTACAGCTAAACAAAGACTTGACATAGATTTTATAATGAGCACACATTCATTATTAGCTTTGGGGATCTCCTTTGATTTAAATCTTGACATTGCTCCTTAGTCTCAAAGCCCCCTGAATTTTTAGACCATCAATGACACATCTAAATGCAGACATGCACATCATTCCTATCCATTGCCTAACTATACCCACTTGCAAGGCACATGTGGACACCACCTAATTAGCTGTGACGTGCATTTTGGCATATGTTGGAAGTTAAAGCCACTTCCTTAGAGGAACTCAAACTCCGAATTTATCTTTATTAAGGCCTTGTCCAAATGATAAATATACACTGCCTCCTTGCTATCTACTGCCTGGAAATAAATCACTTTAGGATTGATTTGCTAACAGCTTTCTTCACTCTAAGGGTCCTCCTGCCCCAGAGGTCACACTGTCCTTCTTCACAAATGCTGATAACCAAACAAAATACCAAGCTGATCATAGTGAACAAAGAAGGAAACCAGGGGCAAGGGTAAGCAATTCCCTTTGCACAGCCCAGAAAAAAACAGCCTTATAAGACACAATATCATATTCTAGAAACCTACCTCCCCCCCCCAACAAACCACTGGTGAGTATATGAGTTAACAGATGGGATATATATAATATATACATATATATAATTATATGGATATATATTTAAATATATATATTTGCTTACTCTGAACTCTGGTACTTCAGTCAGGAATTACAAACTCCTCCAGGAATCCACCAAGTAGTATAAATAAGTAAAACTGGATGGGTTATGAAGCATCCAAGAGCGGTGGGGACTTCAGGGAAACAGAGAATGCATTTCTCATCCACTCCAGCCTCCTTTTGCCACATGGGAACATTGGACAAATCCTGTTAGATCTTCTGATTCTTCAAGAGGAGGCAACTTGATTTTTTTCTAACATGATAGTTCCCATTTTTTAATTCAAATTCAATTAGCCAACATATAGTACATTAGTTTTTGATATATTCAACTAAGGAATCACTGAACATTATAACACCCAGTGCTCATCATATCATGTGCCCTCTTTAATTCCCCTCACCCAGTTACCCCATCCCCCACCCACCTCCCTTTCCACAGCCCTCAGTTTGTTTCCCAGAGTCAAGAGTCTCCTATAGTTTGTCTCCTTCTGATTTCTTCCCATTCAGTTTTCTCTCCCTTCCCCTATTGTCCTCTGCACTATTCCTTATGTTCCACATATGAGTGAAACCATATGATAATTGTGTTTCTCTGATTGTCTTATTTCGCTCAGCATAATCCCCTCCAGTTCCATCCATGTCGATGTAAATGGTAGATATTCATCCTTTCTGATGGCTGAGTAATATTCCATTGTATATATAAACCACATCTTCTTTATCCATTCATCTGTTGAAGGACAGCTGGGCTCCTTCCACAGTTTGGCTATTGTGGGTATTGCTGTTATGAACATTGGGGTGCAGGTGCCCCTTCTTTTCACTACATCTGTATCTTTGAGGTAAATACCCAGTAGTGCAATTGCTGGATCATAAGGTAGCTCTATTTTTAATGTCCTGAGGAACCTCCATACTGTTTTCCAGAGTGGCTGCACCAGCTTGCATTCCCACCAACAGTGTAAGAGGGTTCCCCTTTCTCCACATCCTCACCAACGTTTGTTGTTTCCTGTCTTGTTAATTTTGGCCATTCTCACTGGTGTAAGGTGGTAGCTCGTTGTGGTTTTGATTTGTTATTTCCCTGATGGCAAGTGATGTGGAGCATTTTTTCATGTGTCTGTTAGCCATTTATAGGTCTTCTTTGGAGAAGTGTCTGTTCATGTCTTCCAAAAAGGAAACAGTCAACAAACCTAAGAGGTAACCCACAGAATGGGAGAAGATATTTGCAAATGGCATATCTGATAAAGGGCTGGCATCCAAGATCTACACAGTACTTATCAAACCCAGATTATTTGGTTTTTGGGTGTTGGGTTTGATAAGTACTTTATAGATTGATCATACCATGCACATTTTCAGACCACAATGCTATGAAACTTGAAGTCAACCACAAGAAAAAATTTGGAAAGACCACAAATACATGGAGGTTAAAGAACATCCTACTAAAGAGTGAGTGGATTAACCAGGAAATTAAAGATGAAAAAAAAATACATGGAAGCAAATGAAAATGAGAACACGACAGTCAAAAACCTTTGGGATGCGGCAAAGGTGGTCCCAAGAGGGAGTATATATCAATACAGGCCTTCCTCAAGAAGAAAAATCAAATACACAACCTAAACTTACACCTAAAGGAGCTGGAAAAAGAATAGCAAATAAAGCCTAAAACAGCAGAAGGAAAATAATAAAGATTAGAGCAGAAATCTATAGATATAAATATAGATAAGAAAAAAAAAGAACAGATCAATGAAACTAGGAGCTGGTTCTTTGAGAGACTTAAGAAAATTGATAAACCCAAGCCAGACTTATCAAAAAGAAAAGAGAAAGGACCCAAATAAATAAAATCACAAATGAAAGAGGAGAGATCACAACCAACACCACAGAAATACAAACATTATAAGAGAATATTGTGATATAAGTGTAAGAGAATATTATGAGCAATTATATGCCAACAAATTAGGCAATCTGGAAGAAATGGATAAATTCCTAGAAACATATAAACTACCAAAACTCAGATAGGAAGAAATAGAAAATTTGAACAGATCCATAACCAGCACAGACATGGAATCAGTAATCAAAAATCTCCCAACAAACTAGAGTCCAGGGCTGGATGGCTTCCCAAGGGAATTCTACCAAACATTTACAGAATAATTAATACCTATTCTTCTGAAGCTGTTCCAAAAAACAGAAATGGAAGGAAAACTTCCAAACTCATTCTACGAGGCCAGCATTGCCTTGATTCCAAAACCAAAGAGTCCCCTAAAAAGAATTACAGGCCAATATCCCTGATGAACATAGATGCAAAAATCACCGATGCAGGATCTAGTTACAATGTAGCTGTAAAGTGCTGCCTTGTCTTTGCCCCCTGCTCAAAATAAAGCTGTTACCTTTCTAGCCCTGTCCACCATGGTGCTTAGCAGCCAGGGATGCATGGTCTCAGACATGTTTACCAAGTAAAACACTGACTTGAGGGGCGCCTGGGTGGCTCAGTCATTAAGCGTCTGCCTTCGGCTCAGATCATGATCCCAGGGTCCTGGGATCTAGCCCCGCATCAGGCTCCCTGCTCAGCGGGGAGTCTACTTCTCCCTCTCCCACTCCCCCTGCTTGTATTCCCTCTCTCGCTGTGTCTCTGTCAAATAAATAAATAAAATCTTTAAAAAAATAAAAATAAAAATAAAAAAATTAAAAAATCACCAAGATACTACCTAATTGAATCTAACAGTACATTAAAAGGATTATTCACCATGATCAAGTGTGATTTATTCCTGGGCTTCAGGGGTGGTTCAATATCTGTAAAACAATCAACATGATACAACACATTAATAAAAAATGGATAAAAACCATATAATCCTCTTAATAGATGCAGAAAAAGCATTTGACAAAATACAGCATCCTTTCTTGAATAAAAACCCTCAAGAAAGTAGGGATAGAAGGAACATACCTCAACATCATAAAGGCCATATATGAAAGACCCACAGCTATTATCATCCTCAATGCGAAAAAACAGAGCTTTTCCCCTAGGGTCAGGAATACAACAAGGATGTCCACTCTCACCACTGTTGTACAACATAATACTGGAAGTCCTAGCCGCAACTCTCAGACAACAAAAAGAGATAAAAAGCATCCAAATCAGCAAGGAAGAATTCAAAATTTCACTCTTCACGGACAACATGATACTCTATGTAAAAACCTGAAAGACCCCACCAGAAAACTCCTAGAGCTGATTCATGAATTCATCAAAGTTGCAGGATATAAAATCAATGTACAGAAATCTGTTGCATTTCTATACACTAACAATGAGGCAGAAGAAAGAAATCAAGGAATCAATCCCATTTAGAATCCCACCAAAAACCATAAGATACCAATGAATAAACCTAACCAAAGAGGCAAAAGATTGGTACTCTGAAAACTATAGAACACTTATGAAAGAAATTGAGGAAGACACAAAGAAATTGGAAAATATTCCTTGCTCATGGATTGGAAGAACAAATACTGTTAAAATGTCTATGCTTCCCAGAGCAAGCTACACATTCAATGCAATCCCAATCAAAATAACATCTGCATTTTTCACAGAGCTGGAACAAACAATCCTAAAATTTGTATGGAAACAGAAAAGACCCTGAATAGCCAAAGTAATGTTGAAAAAGAAAACCAAAGCTGGAGGTATCACAATTCCAGACTTCAAGCTGTATTACAAAGCTGTCATCATTAAGACAGTATGGTACTAGCACAAAAACAGACACATAGATCAATGGAACAGAATAGAGAGCCCAGAAATGGACCCTCAACTCTATGGTCAACTCATCTTCGACAAAGCAGGAAAGAATATCCAATGTAAAAAAAAGATGATCTCTTCAACAAATGTTGTTGGGGAAATTGGACAGCAACATGCAGAAGAATGAAACTGGACCACTTTCTTACACCATACACAAAAATAAACTCAAAATGGATGAAAGGCCTAAATGTGAGACAGGAAACCATCAAAATCCTAGAGGAGATTACAGGCAGCAACCACTTTGACCTCGGCTGCAGCAACTTCTTTCTAGTCATGTCTCTGGAGGCAAGGGAAACAAAAGGGAAAATGAACTACTGGGACCTCATCAAGATAAAAAGGCCTGCACAGTGAAGGAAACAATCAATAAAACTAAAAGGTAACCAACGGAATGGGAGAAGATATTTGCAAATGACATATTGGAGAAAGGACTACTATCCACAATCTATAGAGAACTCATCAAAATCAACACCCAAAAAACAAATAATAGTTAAGAAATGGGCAGGAGACATGAACAGACATTTCTCCAAAGAAGACATACAACTGGCTGACACGTGAAAAAATGCTGAACATCACTCATTATCAGGGAAATACAAATCAAAACCACAATGAGATACCACCTCACACCTGTCAGAATGGCTAAAATTATCAACTCAGAAAACAACAAATGTTGGAGAGGATGCAGAGAAAGGGGAACCCTCTTATACTGTTGATGGGAATGTAAACTGGTTCAGCCATTCTGGAAAACAGTATGGAGGTTCCTCAAAAAGTTAAAAATAGAACTACCCTACTACCCAGCAATTGCACTACTAGGTGTTTATGCAAAAGATAAAAAAGTGCTGATCTGAAGGGGCACATGCTCCCCAGTGTTTATAGCAGCATTATCAACAATAGCCAAATTATGGAAAGAGCCCAAATATCCATCAATTGATGAATGGACAAAGAGGAGGTGGTGTATGTGTGTGTGTGCTGGAATATTACTCAGCCATCAAAAAGAATGAAATCTTGCCATTTACAACAATGTGGATAGAACTAGAGTGTATTATGCTAAGTGAAATAAGTCAGTCAGAGAAAGACAAATATCATATGATTTCACTCATACATAGAATTTAAGAAACAGGGGCACCTAGGTGACTCAGTCAGTTAAGTGTCTGCCTTTGGTTCAAGTCATGATCCCAGGGTCCTGGGATCGAGCCCTGTGTCGGGCTCTCTGCTTGGTAGGGAGCCTGCTTCTCCTTCTCCCTGTGCCTGCCTCCCTGCCTACTTGTGCTCTCTCTCTGTCAAATAAATAAAATCTTTAAAAAAAAAAAGAATTTAAGAAACAAAACAGATGGACATAGGGGAAGGGAAAGAAAAATAAATACGATAAAAATAGAGAGGGAGGCAAACCATAAGAGACTCTTAACTGTAGAGAACAAACATAGTTACCAGAGTGGAGGTGGGTGGGGGCATGGGCTAAATGGGTGATGGGTATTAAGGAGGGCACATGTTGTGATGAGCACTGGGTTTTATATGTAAGTGATGAATCACTAAATTCTACTCCTGAAACCAATACTACACTCTAACTAACTGGAATATAAATAAGTAAATAAATAAATAGGTAAATAAATAAAGTGAATTTTCACCAACTCCAGAGACTGTTGCATTTTCCTAATGGATCTTCATGTGATCAAAACGCTGGAAACACTTTAGTTTTGACTCCTCTCAATCAATGGTCTATATGTTAAAGCATGAAACACTAGAAAATCATCTTCATTTTAAGGAACTTTTACACTCTAAAAAATAACCACCCTGTTAAGGCCACTTTTAGGCAACAGGTGTGAGTGATGGAATGTAGAAAGGGTCCACAGGGACCCCCTGGCTGAATCCAGACAGGTCCATAGGGTGAACCACCTCAAAATATCCATAGGCCCTAACTAACCAATAGTCTACTTATAACTAAGCCCAGTTACCAAAAAAGGTAAAATTCCATACTTGGCCATACCTTCTCATCTTCCCCCTTTAAAAACAGCCCTCACCCACTGCCTCATTGCAGACATCCATCCTCTCCTTTGCTGGCCTGCTGGCGGCCCACTCTCTTGCAGTGTATTCCAAACCCACTGCCTCATGGCAGACAGCCTCTCCTCTGCTATCTTGCCCTGCCCCCCCACTCCCCTGCTGTGTAATCAATAAACTTCTATCTCCTTTGTTCTGCCTCGGGTAGAATCCTTACAGTGCCCACACCACTGGTTCCACCAGATCCTTGTCCTGCATTTGGGGGCCCCCATCCGATCAGACACCCCACTTAAATACCACACACCCCAACAATGTAGTTGATCTTTTAGGTAAGTTTGACAAACCCGGTCTTCCTAATGCAGAGCCACTGACAGCAGCGATTTCATCCAGCCCCTCTTCCACCAAACAACCTCCCTGATTTAAACATACCCCAGGAGGAAAACAATGCTTCCTCCCAGCAAATGGTGAGTGAACCCACCTGCTGCCCATTGTTAGGTGCCAAGCAAAGCAATCAGACTTTCTTTGTATCAGCTGAAAGACCAGAAAATCACACACCCATGCCTAACTGACTCACACCTGTGCTCGAAAAGGTGGCAACAGCATTGAGCATCTTGAGACTAAATCTGGAATATTGTCTACTTCGAGCAAAATGACTTTTAGTGTTTCAGGCAAGCCTCAAACTTCTCTAACAGGCTACATATGATTTGGAATACACATTATTTGTTCTTTCTTCCTGGTAATCTTTCAAGTCTAAGTCCTGCCTAGTAGAGGACTTCCAGATCATGGCAATATGCAGAGATCCCAGGCATAGATCTAGAGTGGTCAGTCTGCAAATTAGCAGATAGTCCCTCCATATGTGCCTATGCACAAATGCATACCTCAACCCATAAGCAGACTCTGTTTTTGTTTTGTTTTGTTTTTTTTAAGATTTTATTTATTTATTCATGAGAGAGAGAGAGGCAGAGGGAGAAGCAGACTTCCCGCGGAGCAGGGAGCCCGATGCGGGACTCGATCCCAGGACTCTGGGATCATGACCTGAGCCGAAGGCAGATGCTTAACCATCTGAGCCACCCAGGCGCCCAAGCAGACTCTGTTTTTAAGTAATAATGACAACAATTCTTTCTGTGCTTACTATATGTCAGGCGCTGTTTTAACCATTATCTCATTTTCTACAGGTAAGGGAACTGAGGCATAGATCTGCTAAGTAACCTGCCTGAAGATTGCACAGCTAATAGATGTGAACTCAATTAACTCCATGTGTTTTTTCATTAATTTATTCAAATCACTACTCTTAACAATTAAAAATACTTGTGTTAAACCAATTACCATAATTTGCTGATTTTAAATCAATAAAGTCTTTAAATTACTGTCATTTTTATTCTTTTATCTTTGCCATAGCACTTACAGTTTGCTTTAGTCAGACAAATGGTAATGTCTGTGCTCCAAATTCTCTAGGTATGGCCCATCATGGAGAATCATTCCAACTCTCTGCTCATGCTCTTCTCCCAGTTCCATCTCTACCTGTCAAAATCCTATACACCGGGACGCCTGGGTGGCTCAGTCGGTTAAGCGGCTGCCTTCGGCCCAGGTCATGATCCCAGGGTCCTGGGATCAAGCCCCACATCGGGCTCCCTGCTCGGCAGGGAACCTGCTTCTCCCTCTCTCTCCCTCTGCTTGTGCTCTCTCTGTCAAATAAATAAAACCTTTAAAAAAAAAATCCTATACATCTTCAAGAACCATCTCAGATATTCCCTCCTCTCTGAACCTTTCCTAATCACCTAGCTAGATACAATCTCTTCTTCCTCATATTTCTCCTTCGGGAAATTGTTATGGTCTAGCTATTAGTGGATATTGGGGTGAATATTTATCTTCACCTTCTATTCAACCATAAGTTCCTTAGAGGCAGAAATTGGGCCACACCTATCTCCAAATCCTCCACAGAGCCAAACACAGTGCCTTGCAAACAGTGAATCCAAATATATGTTAAGTGAATTGCATTTTCAGTTGAGGACTGCATGTACATGTTGCTATGAAACAAAGAAGCAAGAACAGTGAGAGATGTGAGGGAAAAAATGTAAAGTGGGAAAGATGTCAGAATTGTAACAGCATAAGAAATAGCCAGAAGGCAATATGTACAAATACCAAAGCATGCATGATGAAGGAAGCTAGGAGAGGTATGAACCATGGGGCATGAGAATGTGCCAGGATGAAAACTCTAAGGTCATAAAGAGGACAGCATTGCTGAAAAGAAACCCACAGGCCCAAGATGGAGTCACTTATGCAAGACCAAGTCACCAAATTAGAGCTTAATACCTAACCTAACTATAATTTTGATCTCCCCCAGAAATGTAGTCTTAATCAGTCAGGAATTTTCTGATCAGCACCAAGGGGGTAATCTGTCACATGGGCCCTCTCCCTTCCCCTCCCCCTCAAAGGATGATGAGGTAATCTGCATGACAAGACCCCCTGCACTTTCTTCTAAGGGAAAGTGACCATGCCTGAAACAATCTTTTGTTTTGCTAATTACTTCCTTGCCCTATCCTCCTTCCTATAAAAATCTATTTTGTACAACTCCTCAGAGCTCCCCTCTAATCACTAGATGGGATGCTGCCTGACTCATGAATTGCTTAATAAAGCCAATTAGATCTTCAAACTTATTCCATTGAATTTTGTTTTTTAACAGCATACAAGCTAATATCCTGATCACAGTGTCAAAAAAAATAATGGGAATCCAGCATGATAGCCAAAATGATAAAATAATTAAAATTGGTCAAAGAGACATAAAGTCAAAAAGAGTCAACTAATGGAAAGAGAATAGTCAAAGCCATACAGAAAGTTTGATTACTTAATGCAGTATGATAATGGTCAGCTGGTTAAATGTCAAATTATTTCAGTAGAAATTTGGGCAAGAGTTTAATTTTAGGAAACTTACCATTACTGACTGACTCTTCCAAGATAGAAGAGGAGTAGTTTCATTTTGTACCACACTAACAATTTTTCTGTCCAGTCAGATTTTCACAACCCATTAACCATCTTGTCAGTAGACTAGAGAATCTGAGCTATACCTAGATCTTTTAAGAAATGCCTGGAGGTCTTATCAAAATCCTATAATAAGAGGACATGGTCTAGTCAATAGGGAAGGTCCACATTTGGAATGAGGCTTTGTGAGGGACCTGTTTCAGAGTGCTAATCCCTAGCCCATTTTTTATAGCTGAGATCAGCTCACACGTTCAAAAGGTGGTTCCAATATGCCAGCTCATGGATCTGTGCCAATCTGTGATGGAGTTTACCCTTGCTGGAGATGAAATAAAAACAAAGATAAAGATAACAAAGATTAAATTTAATTATGTTTTTGTCTTTTATTTTTTTGTCTAAGTTCATTTTTATCTTTTTTTTAAAGAGACTAAGTCATATAATTTAATATAGTCAACTAAAATGGTTTTTATTTTAATGCTCTGGCCTTCCTGCTTGCTTGTTTTTAAACTACCTCTTTCTTAAATAAAATAGTAACAGTAATTGGTAGTTGTGTGTATGCGTGTTCTTACATGGCAAAATAAAATTCTGGCAATTTAATATTAGTTCTTCAAGTATATATCTATACTTATCTATCTACACACACACACACACACACAATTTTTCTTTTTTTTAAACTGGTCTAGGAACCTCTGCTCAGAAAAATGTTGATAACCTTAATAAGTATATACAAGGATTAGAGTAAGCCAATTCCAATTAACAGCCAAACTCAACAGTCTTATCCTACTGGTGGTAGGTAGCCATTTTCTTCAAACACAAAGGACAGTATAGTTATACAAGGCTATTAATTTCTTGCAAGAGTCTATTTAGGAAAATCTATGAATTAATATTGTTAAGGTTAATAATCTATTAAGACATATTACTTATAGGGGCACCTGGGTGGCTCAGTCATTAAGCGTCTGCCTTCGGCTCAGGTCATGATCCCAGGGCCCTGGGATCGAGCCCCGCATCGGGCTCCCTGCTCCGCGGGAAGCCTGCTTCTCCCTCTCCCACTCCCCCTGCTTGTGTTCCCTCTCTCACTGTGTCTCTCTGTCAAATAAATAAATAAAATCTTTAAAAAAAAAAAGACATATTACTTATAATTATTCCATTTAATGTGCAGAGCATGTAAATAGTGCTTCTGAACATTCTAAAGAGAGATGCATTCATATATTTACCCTTGAATCAGGCACTCCCATATTGCAGCATATTTGTATTTATAGATTTTTTTTTTCAGCCTCACAGACACTTCAGTGCAGTCTCTCACCATCCTTTTCGCAGCTTCCTGGTGGAGATGACATTTGCTCAGCTAGAGAATAGACACTTTCTAGCTGAGTTGCTCATCACACTTATACCCGAAGGCCTGGCTGATTGGCTGTCAGAGGACTCCAGCTGTTTAGTTGCCAGTGATGTGTCTTTCATAAGAAAAGACATTTTCTGGAACATCAACAGCTTGTTAAGGACTGGGGGGTGCTGGGGAGAAAACTTGATATTTTGGAGGAACAGAGTGGTTTGAACTTGGAGGAGGTGTGAAGATGAAACAAAAAAAGGGATAATCAGGAAACTTTTCCCCCATCTGTGTTTGAAAGACTCATTTTCAGAGCTAATGTTACAATTTGCAGTGAGCAACCCTCCACAGCTTAGAAGGTCAAGTGTTGGTAGAAGCAGTCTATTACCCACCCTAGTGGTGCACAGATCACATGAGGATGTAAAACTCATCAAAGAAGCTAGAAAACTTCTCATGAAATTGTCAGCAATTTCACTTCAATCTGATTTTCTTTGTGCCTTGGTTTCCTCTTCTAAAAATCAAGGGTGAAGAATACTCTCAGGGATGCTTATAAGACTCAGAGAGCAAAAAGCTGACCAAAGATACTTGGATTCTAAAGGCCTCTTTGGGAAGCCGAGTTGGTAACCAGAGCACGTAGAAGGGAGGAGCAAGCACAGTGCTAATGAGGCCATGCTTGCCAATTTGAAGCCCTTGTGGGCCAATTAGCTCTGCTTTCTTCCACAGCCATTGACTGACCCCTGAACTCTGGCCAGTCATCTTAAAGTTCTGTGCCATTGGTCACTGGGGTCACCGAGAGAGTATGTGGTTGGCTCTGTGAAAGCTAACTAACAGATACAAGGCTCTAAGTGTCACCTCTATGTATGAGGGGAAACACAGCAGCTCTTCAGAGCACAAAGTACTGTTTAATGGCCTGCTGGAGTTCTTCTGCCACCTGTATTTTCTACTCTCACAGCTTTTATCACTCTATATTGTCATTGTTGGCTTGCCTATTTGTTTCTCCTGCCAAATTATGGGCTCTTTGAGAACAGAAATTGTGTCTTACTCAATTATGTAACCCTGGCACCTTGCACAGTGTTGGCACATAGTAAGTGCTCAATAAATCTTTGATGAATGACTAATGGAATGTGAAGGGCCTAGCTTTATAGTTCTTAATCATGGTTTGACAACAACTCAGTGGGTCACCAATTTCACCATAAAATCCTGAAAAAAATCCTAAAAGAAAATGCATGTAATTCACTATGAAAACTTGAATGGATGAATGCCTTTGCAAAAATATTACTTAGGTGCCAAGGGACAGATGTGGATAGTAACAAATTAGTTTACCAGGGTAACATCAGCCTCTAAAGGTTGCTGATCAGTGGCTTAACCCTGGATCATTCAATTGCATATGGAACAAAACAAAAATTGTTTGAATAAAAAATAAAATCATAATCTGAGCTCACAATGGTGATATTTTGATCCCAAATATCAGTTGATGAAAGGCTGAGGAGGTAGAATACCCAGTGAGGTAGCTACTATTAGCATGCCCATTTTATATAGAGAGAAACTAAAAATCAGAACATTTATGTGATTTTCACAATCACTTACTGTTTAAGTGCCAGAGCCAGGATTCAAACCCAGGTCTTATTTTATTCCAAAAGTTTATTTGGAAAAAAACTTTTTAATGCACAGAAAGCATTGGGCAATAGGAAAAGACACAAACTAAATTGAGTGTGGTAGGAACCTCAGGTCCATCTTGGGACATAGTGGCAGATAAAGCTGAAAAAAGTGGGAACAGTTTTTTTATGGAGCTTGTACCTATTTCAGCAGGCAGTGGAGAGCTATGGAATGAGTCTGAGCAAGAATGGACCCAATCACAACCACACTATAGGTTAATTGAATTTGTGGCATTTCATTCAGTTGAATAAACATTTTGCTGTGTCTATAATGTATTGCAAAGAGAGGGTTGTGGTAGGGAGAAAGTAAAGACTACAGTGGGGAGTAGGAGAACTGATGAGTTATTTGTGGTCATTATGCAGGCTTAAGGCAGTGACCATCTTAACTAAAGCTATGGAAACTGTAATTGAAAGATGGAAAACTGGGGCGCCTGGGTGGCTCAGTTGGTTAAGCGACTGCCTTCGGCTCAGGTCATGATCCTGGAGTCCCGGGATCGAGTCCCACGTAGGGCTCCCTGCTCGGCGGGGAGTCTGCTTCTCCCTCTGACCCTCCCCTCCTCATGCTCTCTCTCTCTCTCATTCTCTCTCTCTCTCAAATAAATAAATAAAATCTTTAAAAAAAAAAAAGAAAGATGGAAAACTTACTGAGGAAGCAGAATTGAAAGGGTTGGTGACTGGATATGGTCATAGGAAGGGTTAAGATCTCTTTTGCTTGAAATAGAATATAGCTACCCTCTAGTAAGCAAATCTGAACATTGGCACCAGTTCCCATATATAATGGGGCCTTGATTTTGTAGAATTGGGTATTTTTCCATTGCCTTTGCTAGAGCATGGCCCTCTACCCTCCACTCTATAGTGATTGTACCTACTTGAACCTCTGTGTTTCTAGGTAGTATTAATAGGAATGTCAACTACTTAGGCCATGGCATCCAAATGTATGAAAAATTCTCACTAGGATTTTTACACATGGTTATTTCCAAGAAATATCAAAAGGAAATACCAAGGAACACTACCACCACCACCAAGAATTTTTCTTCCACTGACTTGTTTAATATGTACAAGTCTCACCATTCAGTAAGAGAATTCAGAAACAAAGATTCAGCATTTAGACTTTCCTGGAATCATGTTCACTGAAATTATATGGAGATATTCTTGCTTGAGAGAAGCAGGAGATTAGCATGGGTTCATGTATCTGGTGTCTTGATTATCCTTTTTCATTGAGTAGAATGAGGTCCTCAGAGAAAAGGACTCAAGACAGTTAAGTGAAGTTGGGTGGTGAAAATATTAAGAATGTCTACAACAGGAAACAGGCTCAGATAGAGCTCCAACTGATGGGTGCACAGGCACCTAGGTCAGCTTGCTCAAGGGTGTGAATGAATGGGAGAATGGGCCACCAGAAGGCAATCTTAGCAAGATATCTTCTTCAAAGATTTTCCTGTTATCAAAGAGCTGGGGTATGGAAAGTCCAAAAGGGTAAGAATTACTGGCCTAACTAATTAAGCTTTATCTGCAATAAACCAAAGCTCTGAAACTTAAAAATGCTGGTGTCATAACTAAGGTTCCCAGCCTAGGACACCTCACCATCCTCTGCACACATCTCAAATACTTCTTCCTTCAGGGCCCTCCACACTCTCAAAATGCAGTACTAAGTCACTAAGGAGGGCCTCCAAGTTGAGCTCTTATTCAGCATCTGCTGTATACATGTCAGTGTATTCCATTAATGCCTGCTACTTGGTTAAAGATAGTGAAGCCTTTCTGAGCAGTGAGGGGAGTGAGGGTATCAATTCACCAAGTGTCAAAGTAATGAACGGGGAAAGTAAAGCAAAATGAAGCCAATGATCAGCAGCAGCAGGAGCTACAAAGAAGCCTGCAACAAACCTTCATGCCTCTCACTTTAACTAAAGAGCCACTATAGGAAAGGGACCTATGAGGCATAGGACAAAGGATATTGCCTGGGCAGAGTAAGCCTTGCACCAATGTATATTGAGTGAAAGTCAGAAAAGTAGCATGAAGCCAGGTAGAGGTAGCCAGTGACCAAAGATAGATATTTGCTTTTTTTTTTTTTTAGAAAAAATCCTGCACCTCCCCCTATATTTTATAGTATCTGTTATTTTTTCCTAAATGCATAAAACTGTTTCTTTTTTGTTCCTTTATAAATACTTAAGAAATGCACCCCTTTCCATGGGATCTGACTGTGTGGGTGTACCTGCAAGTGACTGTAGCATAACTTCTTGCAATCCAAAGAATGAGCCTGGTTTACATGAGAAACCCATTGATTTGGACCCTACACATGTGAACTGGTGATGATTTAACTAGTGGATATTGTAAACAAGATAACCAGAGGGATACTTAAATCTATTCAAAGAAATACCCAGCTAATTAATTCTTTTTTTAAAGATTTATTTATTCATTATTTTAGAGAGAGAAGCATGGGGGAGAGGGAGAGAGAGAATCTCAAGCACACTCCCCACTGAACATGGAGCCCAATGCAGGGCTCAATCTCACCATCCCAAAGTCATGACCTGAGCCAAAATCAAGAGTTGGATGCTTAACTGACTGAGCCACCCAGGCACCCCAGAATAATTCTTATTAATATTTTTAAGTGGCTCTTCTAAGGACCAGTCAATACAACATCAAAATGCTTCATTAATTCAGACAACTCTTTGCTCAACATCTCCATCCTTTATTCCAAAACACTGATGATATATTTTAGTTTTGAAAATATGGAGAGTGATTTGGCTATACAAGTATAGCTAATGCTAAGTGGTCCCCTGAAAAGCTTGGAGTTTAAGCTGAGAGAATGAAAGACCTAAGAGACCCTCTCAAATGTGGAGAGTTCTCTGAATTCAGCCAAAGACATCCTCATGGGTTAAAAAAAAAAATAAGAATCTTTATCCACTTCAGTTAAACTCTATCACTCTGCAGGCAGCTTCCACTTGTTAAATACCATTAAGGTCCACTCTACCTTGGGAAAAAATGTATTTTAGTTCTCTAGAGATGTGAAAGAATGAACTAAGTAGTTTCTAAAATGAAGTGGACACTCTATATTGTTTATCTTCCCACTGATGAGCAAAGAAGCCTTTCCTAAGAAGTTGCACAAGTCTTTAAAACACATTTTGAGAGTTAGAGAGAGATAGACAGAGAAAGAAAGACAGAGAGATTAATTGAGCTCTAGGAAGAACTGGGAGTCAAGACCAAAATATGAAGGCTAGAAATTCCAGCCCCTACTTGCCAAAGTATACCTAGGTTGAGATTATAAGAAACCGGGGATTCTCTATCTTGATAAAGGTATTCCAACTCATTATAGTCCAGATGAGATGGGAAATGATGACATACTTGGGAAGAAGAAAAGAATAGGGTCCATTTCTAACTAACCAACAATAGCTTTTGTTCCAAAAATAAACTATAAGGTGAGCTGTCCCAGCAATCCAGGTACAATAAGGCAAGTAAGAATAAAAGAATAAAACTTAATATTTTCTCCTCAATGTGGAATATTGGAGAGAGAAACTAGTAACATGGACAGGCCCAATCTGAATGCTAAGGAAGAGAGAACAAGCTAGAAGGACAATATCTTCCTTTATATTTCTTTTCCAACCCAGCTTGCTTTTAGTACCTCAGGGAAAAGAGGAGGCATATTTGGCAAGGAAAGAGCTTTATTTTTTTGATAATGAAACAGCAGTCAGGAGACACATCCTCTAGTCCAGCTCTGTCCCTTCCTAGCTGTGGGACCTTGGACATTTAACTAAACCTCCCATGATTCCAGTTATCTGGTATGTAAAATTAGAGCCTTGGCTTAATTATGTATACAATTCAATTGTGTAAAATATTTTGAGACTCCCTGAATATTATAAAAAGTATTATATGATATTACAACTCCTCTAATATTCTATGATTCAATGATTTCATGTACCCAAGAAATAATTTCCAGACCCCAGAGATTCAGCTAAAGAGAATACATATATGTGTGTGCATGCACAGAGGAGGGAAGAGGGGAACAACAAAGAAAACGAACAATTCATTATGAGTGCACAAAAAAAAAGAAAAAGAAAATAGATGGTTCAAAAATAAATTGATGTCTAGTTACTTTGATTTACTCTAAACAAAGCTGCAACAGGGTAGGGTCACAGCTTGAAAAGTCTGTCTTGAAAGTTCACTCAGATTTTCAACCATGACTCCTGCCTCAAAGTCATGCAAAGGAAATTCTCTTGTGAACCTTTGAATCTCCATCAGCTGCTACAAGAAAATGAGAGTTGGATGAGGTACAAGGTGGAGAATAAAACAAGACCCTATTTCTAGACCATGTAAATGCCTTGTAATTGCATTTAGAATGTAAGAGGCAACTTGCTTTGTCATTGGCAAGATAAGTATGATTTTTTAAAGACAAAGAACTAATCCATACTCAGAACAGATGTTGGCAAACATTTTCTGCAAAAAGTCACATAGATAGTAAATATTTTAGGCTTTGCAGTTCACATACTGCCTCTGTTACATATTCTTCTTTGGTTGGTTGGTTGGTTGGGTTTGTTTTTGTATAATCCTTTAAAAATCTGAGCACAAAAACAGGTAGGAGTCTGGATTTGACCTACTGGCAGTAGTTTGCCAACCCCTGCTCTAGAATTCTAAGCTATCAAGCAGTAGTGGTAGTGAGAACTCAAATCTACCAGGGGTTTAAGTGACCAAAGTTAACTGGACTTAGAGAAGGTAAATCTATCAAGCTATATTCCAAAAGAACTGTGGAAGAATATACAAGCCAGGCAGTACAATGAGGCCCTTAGAGAACAGCCACAGCATTTCAAAGTATTACTAGGCATCTAGGCATCATCTAGGCAGACTGCAGAGCCAGTACTCTCATCCATTGTGCATATTTTGGAATAGCACCTTGTGAGTGGCTTTATGGAGGCATCTCACATTTTAGATAAACAGGGGTTTCTTACTCTTTTTATAAATCAACTCCCCTTTTCTCACTGATTTACATGAAAGTTTCAGATGGACTATCAATATGTACTTGTTGCTAACAAATTAGTCTTCACTGCCTCCTCCCCTTTTTCCCCCAATTTTTGCTACCAAGTACTTAGTGATGTATAAACAAACACAAATACAAAAGGCAACCCAATATTTATAGGACTCCTGTAAGAATATTTTAGTAAGCCGAAGAGTCCTTTCAAAAAGGTAGGGATTCCTCAATAGAATAGACTAGAAAGTCCAGAAATCAACCCAAACATACAGGAATTTCGTATATGCTAAAAGTGGTATTTAAATCCATGGGGAAGAAATAGCTGAATAAATGATGTTGAGACAACTAGATAGAAATCCAGAAATAGAGTAAAGTTGAATCTACAACTCATACCTGACCCAAATAAATTCCAGATAGATCAGTTTTAACATAAAAAATGAAACCATGAAATAACTAGAAGAGTGAAGTAATTTTTTTTTAATAATTTTGGAGTGCAGGAGAAGTTCTAAGTATGACACAAAACCCAGAAGCTAAAAAAGAAAAGTCCAATACAGCTGACTACATAAAAATAAAAATTCCTCTGTGCCAAAAACTTCCATGAGGTTAAAAAAATGACAAATTGAGAAAATATTTCCAATTTATATCACTGAATAGGAACATTCCTAATATGAAAAGATCTCCTATAAATCAACTTTAGAAGACCAAATAGAAAATGATCAAAGTATAATAAACAGATTATTTATAGAAAAAAAATACCAAATTATGCATACAATAGTTGCTCAAATTCATCCAAAATAAGAAAAATGCAAATTAAAAGCCTAATTGAGATACTATTTCCACCCATCAGACTGGTGATGATGAAAAAGTTTGCTAACACACTGTGCTGCTGAGGATGTGGAGAAATAGCCACTCTCATAAGTTGCGAAAGGGAGTATAATTGGCACAACATATATGGAGAGCAATTGGATCATATCTATCAAATTTGGGATATACTTACCTTTGGACCTAGAAATTCCACTGTTAAGAATTTATTCTACATATATGTTCATGTATAATAAATGACAAATGTATAAAGATATAAACTGGAGTTTTTGTAATAGATTAGAAGTATTTTAAATTAATCAGTAGGGAACTTGTTTATAGATTATGGTAGGTCCAATCCAAAGGGGCACCTGCCCCCAGTGTTCATAGCAGCAGTGTCCACAATAGCCAAACTATGGAAAGAGCCAATATGTTCATTGACAGATGAATGGATAAAGAAGATGTGGTACACACACACACACACACACAATGAAATATTACTCAGCCATCAGAAAGGATGAATACTTACCATTTACATCAATGTCGATGGAACTGGAGGATATTATGCTGAGTGAAATAAGTCAATCAGAGAAAGACAATTATGATATGGTTTCACTCATATGTGGAATAAAGAAACAATTCAGGGGATCATAGGGGAAGGGAGGGAAAACTGAATGGGAAGTCATCAGAGAGGGAGAAAAACCATGAAATACTCTTTATAGGAAACAAACTGAGAGTTGCTGGAGGTGAGGGCACTGGGGGAAGGGGTATATGGGTGATGGGCATTAAGGAGGGCACGTGATGTGATGAGCACTGGGTGTTATATGCAACTGATAAATTATTGAACACTACATCTGAAACTAAAATATATATATATATATATATTATGGTAGGTCCAATCATTAGACATCCATATGTTACTGATAGAAAATGCTCTCCAAAATGTACGCTTAAGTGAAAAAGTAAGGACCATAAAAATGTTTATAGTCTATAGTATGCTACCATCTGTCCAAAATTGCAGGAAAATATATACATATATGTATATGTGAAAGTAAGTAGAACGTTATGGTTAAGAGCATGAACTCTGAAGTCAGCCAACTTGAATTTGATTCTTGGCTCTACCACTTAATACTTATGTGACTCCTTTGTGCCTCAATAACTTCACTCATATATAATGGGGAAAATATTACCTGCCTTGTTTGGGCTTTTTCAGGATTAAATTAGTTAATGTTTATAAAAGTCTTAGAACAATGCCTAACACATAGTAAGTACTATTCAAGCATTTGTTTAATAAATAAATATGCTAAGAACATACCTGGCTGGATACATCTGGCTAAAGGACAAGAATGAAAGATGACTTACTTTTACACCTTCTGAGTATTGTACCAAACACTTACATAATACCTATTTTAAAAATTAAATAATTTTTTTTTAAGATTTTATTTATTTATTTGGCAGAGAGAGGCACAGCGAGAGACGGAACACAAGCACGGAGAGTGGGAGAGGGAGAAGCAGGCTTCCCGCCGAACAGGGAGCCTGATGTGGGACTCGATCCCAGGACCCTGGGATCATGACCTGAGCCGAAGGCAGACGCTTAACGACTGAGCCACCCAGGCGCCCAAAAAATTGAATAAGTTTTAAATAGAAATAATTTCTGGCCCCGCATTGGGCTCCCTGCTAGGCGGGAAGCCTGCTTCTTTTTTTTTTTTTTATTCTTATGTTAATCCCCATACATTACATCATTAGTTTTAGATGAAGTGTTCCATGACTCATTGTTTGTGCATAACACCCAGTGCTCCATGCAGAATGTGCCCTCCTCAATACCCACCACCAGGCTAACCCATACTCCCACCCCCCTCCCCTCTAGAACCCTGTTTGTTTTTCAGAGTCCATCGTCTCTCATGGTTCGTCTACCCCTCCGATTTCCCCCGCTTCATTCTTCCCCTCCTGCTACCTTCTTCTTCTTCTTTTTTTCTTAACATATATTGCATTATTTGTTTCAGAGGTACAGATCTGAGATTCAACAGTCTTGCACAATTCACAGCGCTTACCAGAGCACATACCCTCCCCAGTGTCTATCACCCAATCACACCATCCCTCCCACCCCACCCCCCACTCCAGCAACCCTCAGTTTGTTTCCTACAATTAAGAATTCCTCATTTCAGTGAGATCATATGATACATGTCTTTCTCTGTTTGACTTATTTCACTCAACATAATACCCTCCAGTTCCATCCACGTCGTTGCAAATGGCAAGATCTCATTCCTTTTGATGGCTGCATAATATTCCATTGTATATATATACCACTTCTTCTTTATCCATTCATCTGTCGATGGACATCTTGGCTCTTTCCACAGTTTGGCTATTGTGGACATTGCTGCTATAAACATCGGGGTGCACGTAACCCTTCGGATCCCTACTTTTGTATCTTTGGGGTAAATATCAAGTAGTGCAATTGCTGGATCATATGGTAGCTCTATTTTCAACTTTTTGAGGAACCTCCATACAGTTTTCCAGAGTGACTGCACCAGCTTGCATTCCCACCAACAATGTAGGAGGGTGCCCCTTTCTCCGCATCCCCGCCAACATCTGTCGTTTCCTGACTTGTTAATTTTAGCCATTCTGACTGGTGTGAGGTGGTATCTCATTGAGGTTTTGATTTGGATTTCCCTGATGCCGAGTGATATTGAGCACTTTTTCATGTGTCTGTTGGCCATTTGGATGTCTTCTTTGGAAAAATGTCTGTTCATGTCTTCTGCCCATTTCTTGATTGGATTCTTTGTTCTTTGGGTGTTGAGTTTGATGAGTTCTTTATAGATTTTGGAAACTAGCCCTTTATGTGATATGTCATTTGCAAATATCTTCTCCCATTCTGTCGGTTGTCCTTTGGTTTTGTTGACTGTTTCCTTTGCTTTGCAAAAGCTTTTTATCTTGATGAAGTCCCAATAGTTCATTTTTGCCCTTGCTTCCCTTGCCTTTGGCGATGTTTCTAGGAAGAAGTTGCTTCGGCTGAGGTCAAAGAGGTTGCTGCCTGTGTTCTCCTTTAGGATTTGGATGGACTCCTGACTCACATTAAGGTCTTTCAACCATTTGGAGTCTATTTTTGTGTGTGGTGTAAGGAAATGGTCCAGTTTCATTCTTCTGCATGTGGCTATGCAATTTTCCCAACACCATTTGTTGAAGAGACTGTCTTTTTTCCACTGGACATTCTTTCCTGCTTTGTCAAAGATGAGTTGACCATAGAGTTGAGGGTCCATTTCTGGGCTCTCTATTCTGTTCCATTGATCTATGTGTGTGTTTTTGTGCCAGTACCATGCTGTCTTGATGATGACAGCTTTGTAATAGAGCTGGAAGTCCAGAATTGTGATGCCGCTGGCTTTGCTTTTCTTTTTCAACATTCCTCTGGCTATGCGGGGTCTTTTCTGGTTCCATACAAATTTTAGGATTATTTGTTCCATTTCTTTGAAAAAAGTGGATAGTATTTTGATGGGGATTGCATTGAATGTGTAGATTGCTCTAGGTAGCATTGACATCTTCACAATATTTGTTCTTCCAATCCATGAGCATGGAACGTTTTTCCATTTCTTTGTGTCTTCCTCAATTTCTTTCATGAGTATTTTATAGTTTTTTGAGTAAAGATCCTTTATCTCTTTGGTTAGATTTATTCCTAGGTATCTTACGGTTTTGGGTGCAATTGTAAATTGGATCAACTCCTTAATTTCTGTTTCTTCTGTCTTGTTGTTGGTGTATAGGAATGCCACTGACTTCTGTGCATTGATTTTATATCCTGCCACTTTACTGAATTCCTGTATGAGTTCTAGCAGTTTTGGGTTTTCCACATAAAGTTTCATATCATCTGCAAAGAGTGAGAGTTTGACTTCTTCTTTGCCAATTTGGATGCCTTTGATTTCTTTTTGTTGTCTGATTGCTGTGGCTAGGACTTCCAATACTATGTTGAATAGCAGTGGTGATAGTGGACATCCCTGCCGCGTTCCTGACCTTAGGGGGAAAGTTCTCAGTTTTTCCCCATTGAGAATGATATTCGCTGTAGGTTTTTCATAGATGGCTTTTATGATATTGAGGTATGTACCCTCGATCCCTATACTCTGAAGAGTTTTGATCAAGAAAGGATGCTGTACTTTGTCAAAAGCTTTTTCTGCATCTATTGAGAGGATCATATGATTCTTGTTCTTTCTTTTGTTAATGTATTGTATCACGTTGATTGATTTGCGGATGTTGAACCAACGTTGCAGCCCAGGGATAAATCCCACTTGGTCATGGTGAATAATCCTTTTAATGTACTGTTGGATCCTATTGGCTAGTATTTTGGTGAGAAGTTTTGCATCCATGTTCATCAGGGATATTGGTCTGTCATTCTCCTTTTTGATGGGGTCTTTGTCTGGTTTTGGGATCAAGGTAATGCTGGCCTCATAAAATGAGTTTGGAAGTTTTCCTTCCATTTCTATTTTTTGGAACAGTTTCAGAAGAATAGGTATTAATTCTTCTTGAAATGTTTAGTAGAATTCCCCTGGGAAGCCATCTGGCCCTGGGCTTTTGTTTTTTGGGAGATTTTTGATGACTGCTTCAATTTCCTTAGTGGTTATAGGTCTGTTCAGGTTTTCTATTTCATCCTGGTTCAGTTTTGGTAGTTGATATATCTCTAGGAATGCATCCATTTCTTCCAGATTATCTAATTTGCTGGCATAGAGTAGCTCATAATATGTTCTTATAATTGTTTGTATTTCTTTGGTGTTGGTTGTGATCTCTCCTCTTTCACTCATGATTTTGTTGATTTGGGTCATTTCTCTTCTCTTTTTGATAAGTCTGGCCAGGGATTTATCAATCTTGTTAATTCTTTCAAAGAACCAGCTCCTAGTTTCGTTGATCTGTTCTACTGTTCTTTTAGTTTCTATTTCATTGATTTCTGCTCTGATCTTTATTATTTCTCTTCTCCTGCTGGGTTTAGGCTTTATTTGCTGTTCTTTCTCCAGCTCCTTTAGGTGTAGGGTTAGGTTGTATACTTGAGACCTTTCTTGTTTCTTGAGAAAGGCTTGTATTGCTATATACTTTCCTCTTAGGACTGCCTTTGCTGCATCCCAAAGATTTTGAATAGTTGTGTTTTCATTTTCATTGGTTTCCATGTATTTTTTAAATTCTTCTTTAATTTCCTGGTTGACCCATTCATTCTTCAGTAGGATGCTCTTTAGCCTCCATGTATTTGAGTTCTTTCTGACTTTCCTCTTGTGATTGAGTTCTAATTTCAAAGCATTGTGGTCTGAAAATAGGCAGGGAGGGGCACCTGGGTGGCTCAGTCGTTAAGCGTCTGCCTTCGGCTCAGGTCATGATCCCAGGGTCCTGGGATCGAGCCCCACATCGGGCTCCTTGCTCAGCGGGAAGCCTGCTTCTCCCTCTCCCACTCCCCCTGCTTGTGTTCCCTCTCTCGCTGTCTCTCTCTCTGTCAAAAAATAAATAAAATCTTTGAAAATAGGCAGGGAATGATCCCAATCTTTTGGTACCGGTTGAGACCTGATTTATGACCTAGGATGTGATCTATTCTGGAGAATGTTCCATGGGCACTAGAGAAGAATGTGTTCCATTGCTTTGGGGTAGAATGTTCTGAATATGTCTGTGAAGTCCATTTGGTCCAGTGTGTCATTTAAAGTCTTTATTTCCTTGTTGATCTTTTGCTTAGACGATCTGTCCATTTCAGTGAGGGGGGTGTTAAAGTCCCCCACTATTATTGTATTGTTGTCGATGTGTTTCTTTGCTTTTGTTATTAATTGCCTTATATAATTGGCTGCTCCCATGTTAGGGGCATAGATATTTACAATTGTTAGATCTTCTTGTTGGATAGATCCTTTAAGTAGGATATAATGTCCTTCCTCATCTCTTATTACAGTCTTTGGTTTAAAATCTAATTTGTCTGATATAAGGATTGCCACCCCAGCTTTCTTTTGGTGTCCATTAGCATGGTAAATGGTTTTCCACCCCCTCACTTTCAGTCTGGGGGTGTCTTTGGTTCTAAAATGAGTCTCTTGCAGACAGCATATCGATGGGTCTTGTTTTTTAATCCAGTCTGATAGCCTGTGTCTTTTGATTGGGGGGGAAGCCTGCTTCTCCCTCTCCCACTCCCCCTGCTTGTGTTCCCTCTCTCGCTGTGCCTCTCTCTGTCAAATAAATAAATAAAATCTTTAAAAAAATAAAAAAAGAAAGAATTTCTGTTCCCTAGCATTTTAGATTGCCTGGCCTCATCTCCTGCCCACTATCTTCTACTTTGCTTATAATTTCCATTTTCCATGCTTTCCACTACTGCTTCTTATTAATTTTATTATCCTTTTCCTCTCCATCACCTCAGTCCTTTCACTTGTCTCAAACTTTCTACACTCATTTATGATTTCACAACTTTTATTCTACTGCTGACTCTCCAGTTCACCTTTCACCAAAATGCCAGCATCACATTCTCAAAGTTTCAAATCTAGATATCCCATTGCCTCCAACTCAGCATGTCAAAGTGAGCATGTCATCCCCTTCTCATCTCAACCTCCCTACTTTTTATCTCCCAAGCTAGAAACTGGATTCTTTACTTTGATTCTTCCTTCTACTACATTCCCTAGATCCACTGAATCCATCAATTTATTTTTTCACGTATGTCTTCCTCACCATTTGCTTTTGCAGGAATATTGCCTTAGGCCAGTGTATAATGTGCATACATATCACCTGGAGAACTTAAAATGCAGATACTGAACCAGTAGGTATGGTAGCCAGCCGACAAGATGGCCTCTAATCATCCCCCATCACCCAATATTTACTTCCCGTTTTGTCTCCTCCTATATTGTATCAGGGTTGGTTTGTATGACCAAGAAAATAGGATAAAAATAATGGTTTATCATGTCTCAGATTAAAATATAGAAGACAATGTGGCTTTTGTCTTGGTTTCCTGTGTCTCTCTCTCTCTCTCGGATCACTCACTCTGGGGAAAGCCAGCTACCATGCTGAGAAGTCACTCAGGCAGTATTTGGAGAGGCCAACATAGTGATAAATTGAAATGTCCAGCAAGCACTAGTGAAAACTGAAGCCTCCTGCCAACAGCCGCATGAGTGAGCTTGGAAGCAGGCCCTTCAGCTCCAGTCAAGCCTTCAGATGACTACAGCTCTGGCCAAAATCTTGACTACAACTTCGTGAAAGGCCCTGAGACAGAACCACCAAGCTAAGCCACACTGAGATTCTTGACCACAAAAATGTGAGATAAATGCTTGCTGTTTCAAACTGCCAAGTTTTGAGGTGATTTGTTACACAGCAAGAGATAACTTATACAGTAGGCCTGGGGTAAGGCCTGAAAAATTCTGCATTTTTAACAAGCTCTCAGGGGACACTAAAGGTGATGCTTCTGGAACTTGCTTTAGTAGTAAGCCCTATGCCATTGCAACACCTAATCCCTACCTCAGTGATCTCTCTGCTCCAATCCCATTATACTCCTGTTTTCCAACATATGATGGCTCCTTATTACCTATCATGTAATCTCAGTCTGTTATCGGTAAGACAAAAGGTAACGAGTATTGGCAAGGCTGTGGAGAAAAGGGAACCCTTGTACACTGTTGATGAGCATGTAAAATGGTACAGCCATTATGGAAAACAGTATGAAAGTTTCTCAAAAAATTAAAAGTAGAACTACCATATGATCCAGCAATCCCACTCCTGGGTATATATCCAAAGGAACTGAAATCAGTACCTTAAAGAGATATCTGCAACCCCAGGTTTATTGTAACATTATTCACATTAGTCAAAATATGGAACCAACTTAGGTGTCCTTCATCAGATAAATGGATAAAGAAAATGTGATACACACACACACATACACAGAGGAATATCTTTCAGCCATAAAAAGAAGGAAATCATGCCATTTGCAACAACATGGATGCACCTGGAGGGTATTATGTTAAGTGAAATAAGCCAGAGAAAGACAAATACTGTATGGTATCACTTATATATGGTATCTTTTTAAAAAGCTGATTTCATAGAAACAGAATAGAATGGTAGTTGCCAGGGGCTGGAGGGAAAGGGAAACAGGGGTGGTGTAGGTCAAAGGGCACAAATTTTCAGTTATGAGAAGGATATGTTCTGAGGATCTAGTACAGAGCATGATGACTATTTTTAATATGGTCTTGTACACTTGAAAGTTGCTAAGAGTAGTTCTTACACATTCTTACCACACAAACACAAAAAAAGAGTTAACTATGTGAGGTGATGAATGTGTTAATTATCTCATTCTTGGTAATCATTCTGCAAAGCATATGTTTATCAAATCATCACATTGTATACAAAAAAGTGCTCAGCCTGTCTTTCAAACCCTTAGAAGCTGGCCGTATTTATGCTTTATAGTCATATTTCCCACTGCTCTCTACAAGGCACTTTTTGCTCCTGTCAACCTGATTTCATTGTCTCCTGCACACAACACATTTATCCCTGCTACACGGCTATTTATTACTAGTATCTCTCTTTATTCCTTCACCATCAAGGAATGCCTTCCATCCCCCTCTACTATTCAAACTCAACCTTCAAGGCCTAGCTCAGGTCCCATTTCCCCCACAAAACTTTTCCCACTTCTTTTTAATCTAACAGTTTTATGAACTATTATTTATAATATTATTTAACTATTAAATAAGTAATCTCAACTTTTAAACTAGATTTTAAGCATCTCGAGGTCAGAAATAGTGTCTCATAAGTCTTAGTAGCTTTAGGGCACCTGGCATAGAACTGGACACATGAAAATAAGTGTAAGTTGACTGAGTCTGCCTGTCACATTAAATGTGGCTGCATGCCTACAAGCACAGCCAAAATTTACTCCTGAGTTTTATAGCAATAGAGAGAATCCTTGCAAAATTCACCCCCTTCTCCCTACCTCCTTCCCCTATACCAAATTATTGTCTCATTTATTCGTTACACATCACTGGCAGGTAAGAAGGTAACATATTGAGAGAACAACTTTTATTATGGGCAGCGGTGAAAGGGGAAATAATGTCACAGTTAATCCAAAAACTATTTCATTTTGGATTTGAAATCCCTTCTGTGATCAGGAAAGCAGATGTGCTGTGAACTCATTAGAGTTGCCCTAAACAGTGTTGAAATCATACACAAGAACACAATGAGGGAGCCAGGGGAGAGACATCTGAGAACAGCAGTGGCTGATGAAGGAAAACTATCTGAGAAAGACAAATACTCCACAGATAACCCACAACAAAGGTAATTTAAGGAAAACAAGTAATGGGCGCCTGGGTGGCTCAGTCGTTAAGCGTCTGCCTTTGGCTCAGGTCATGATCCCAGGGTTCTGGGATCGAGTCCCACATCAGGCTCCCTGCTCAGCGGGAAGCCTGCTTCTCCCTCTCCCCTCCCCCTGCTTGTGTTCCCTCTCTCGCTGTGTCTATGTCAAATAAATAAATAAAATCTTAAAAAATAATAATAAAATAAACAAGTAATAGAGAGGTAGAGATAGAGGAAGGGAGGGAAAATTGAAGGAAGGAGGGAGGGAGAGGGAGAAAGAGAGAGATGACTCTGAGTCCTTGCATACTCCACACATCAGACTATAAAGACCATTTTACAAAAGGATAACATTTGCTATTTTTTGCTTATTGTCAGCAACTGTGCTAAACTCTTTACACAAATCAACTCATGTTAATCCATGCAAATTCCTGTGAGGTAGATGCTGCTACACATAGTCCCATTTCCCTGATGAGGAAGCTAAGGCTAAGGAAGGTTAAGTGATTTCCCCAAGATTGCACAGCTAGGAGTTGTTTGAGCTGGGATTTGAACCCAGGACTATCTGAAACCTAAACCCATATTTTTTTTTTTTATTTGACAGAGAGAGAGAGAGAGACAGCAAGAGAGGGAACACAAGCAGGGGCAGAGCGAGAGGGAGAAGCAGGCTTCCCACCGAGCAGGGAGCCCAATGCGGGGCTCGATCCCAGGACCCTGGGATCATGACCTGAGCCGAAGGCAGACGCCCAACAACTGAGCCACTCAGGAGACCCTAAACCCATATTTTTTATCTCCACACTGTAGATCTAGCCCTTATGTCCTCATTTTAGTAGATCTAGCATGGAAAGATCTATAGCAGATTCAGGAAATTTAGAAAGCAGGAAAAAGTTACTATTCAGTGCCTATCCACACCCGGATACCTGGTAACCTCCTGCCCCATGGCTTCCTATGGCTACCCAGGGGACCTCATCAGGCTGGGAATAAATCCCAGCCTTATTCTTCCAACAAAGTAAACTCATTCTATATTTCAGGCCCTTAATCCCACAGCCTGAGGGTTGGCAATGAATGTAATGAAATAATCAAATCCTGTTACCAGGTAACTAATGGGTTACTCCTCCCAGGTAATATAAAGCATTAGCTCCATTAAAACAAAAAACACCTAAAGAGGAAACCTAATGAGAGGAATTGGGGCACCTTGGCAGGCCCTCAGGGAAGAAGGTTTAGAGCCAAAAGACCTTTTCATGCCCCTCCCAGCATCCCTATTCTTCCTTCTGGGTTTGATGTGTGCCTTAAACATATCATTGCTTGCACTTTTCTTATTTAACAACCAGCAGAACAAAACGTGGCTTCTTTAAAAAAATTCTAATGTGGGGTGCCTGGGTGGCTCAGTCGTTAAGCGTCTGCCTTCAGCTCAGGTCGTGATCCCAGGGTCCTGGGATCGAGCCCCACATCAGGCTCCCTGCTCGGCGGGAAGCCTGCTTCTCTGTCTCCCACTCCCCCTGCTTGTGTTCCCTCTCACGCTGTGTCTCTCTCTATCAAATAAATAAATAAAATATTTTTAAAAAATTCTAATGAAGTTTCCAATTCTCAGTTAAATGAAACATCTCTCTATCCATCTATTTATCCCTGCCAAGCATTTGTGTTTTGAAGCTAGAAGTTTCATTATCTGAAATTTGCGGGCAATTACTAGGTCTAGTAACTCCCAAGATGTGAACATTTTTCCCAACAGTCTAAAGTGAAGAGTGGTCTGAGTAAGAGCGTGTGTGTGCTTTAAGGGGAGTGTCCCCTTAAAAAAGAAAGGCATGATGAAGGCAGGTGGGGGAAGGGGCAATAGGAATCATATTGGGCCATTTATTTGTTTTATTTGACATTGGTAGCTCCAGAAGTATTAATGAGCAGCCCTCCACATCCCAGGGGAACCTTTTGGATTTACAGCTTTAAAAAAGCACTCATCCTCATTTTGGCACAAAGTCAAACCAAAATTTGTCATAGTTTATAATGCTTGTTAATGAAGAACATCAAAAATTAATGCTCATCAGGGCGCTCATTAATATACACAATCCTTGCCAGTTTGACTTAATTAAGTGAAGCACCACTTCACAATAGTATTGTGGCCCAGCAGAGAGAAGGCTGTTCAGGTCTAAAGGATGTCCCCTTGGGACAACATTACTAGCATTGCAGGGTGGGGCACCCGCCAGCTTCTTCCAGAAACTCTTCCTGTTAGAAAACTGGAAGCTCTTAGAGAGCAAGTGGCAGTAGCTCCTGCTGGGATGTCTGATTCCAGACTCCAGTTTTCTTGTTCCACAGTGTTTGGTGAAATTAATTGAATTGGGGTCAGTGATACAATCAGATCTTGGCCAAGAAAAAGACCTCCAAAGAGAGAAGCAAGCTCAAGAGCTTAAGCTCAAGACAAAAGATTGGGGTGGAAGGGATGGAGAATAATAAAGAGAAGGTGACCCAAAAAAGATACAGCAAATAAAAAAAAGTAGGGATTAGGGGAGAAACAAGAGTGAGACAGATATCCAGATACTGTCATATTCCAAAGCAGAGGACACACAGGCGGGGCATTACTATTTGCATGAGGATTTATTATTCTTTTCGTCAGTTTAAGATTTTTGACTGTTCTTAAATGTTCAGGAACATCTCAAAATCATTAATTCCAGTGGGCCCCTGTAGATAAAAAACTAATACCTGAGCTCTGGAACTTGTAGCCAGTGCTTTTTAAGAGAATCTTGAACTTGAAACAAAGGAACAATGGAGAAAATAAAGGTGAGACAGGGGAATTTGAATCCCAGCTGTACTACTTAGTGTGCAAATGAGTGACCTTGGAGAAGCCATTTAATCTTGCTAAACCTCAGCTGCCTCATCTGTAAACGATGAGGGTGAACTGTATGAGATTACCATTTCATTTTTGTAGGTCCAAATGTTCAAATAGCGGCAATTTCATACGGTTTGACCTAATAAAAAGATTAAATAACAATATATTTTAAAACAATTTTTTAAACTGTAAAAAGCCAAAAATCATTTATGATCAGTCACAATTGTCGCTACATCAAAAAAGATATGCACATGTGTTATATTATGCTCTACTAATAAGAGCAGCTAAATCAGATCAAACCTCTTTCTCAAATTTTGCCAAAGGCCTTCCTGACTCAAGATTCAAGATTAGCCCAGGTCTACCACAGTGAAGCAATATTATTGACGCTGTTTAAGATCATTTTTAAATTCCTGCTTTGCTGCAATAGATACTTAACAGAGAGTGATCAAACTAATTTCCAAATAGCTCCCTAGGGGTGTGTGCATACACATGCACACCCTCAGCCATCCTTCTATCTCTCCTCAAATTGACCCAAAGCCTTATTGGAAAAAAAAATAGTACAGAGTTGTACAAGAAAAGTATCCATAATGGCATCACTTCAAAGTATCAATTATATCAAGTCCAAGTACTACCTAGGAGAGAAGGCACGCCAGCAAATTAGGGAATTTTAATAAAGATTATGCAGTTTCTAGAAATCAGAGTAGGCAATGGGTCTGGGCCAAGCAGGCTAGGCAAGGTAGAGTCATAGCAAAGGGAACAGGGAAGGTGAGGGTATGTAGTGGGTCAGATGCCTGATACACAACCAATAACCAAGAGGTCACAAACAGTTGAAGACAGAATAAGACAGAAACTGGGAGCTCTGTAAAAGGTACAAATGTGAAAGAAGTGACCAAATGTAGAGAAACTAAGAGATATAGATTAGGACAAAGTACAGTTCAAACAAAATAAAAAATACCAGTTTGGGGAAGGATCTAATTCAGTGAGGCAAAACATTGCCTTGTCTCTCATCTCAGGAAATCATTATGCTTCTTGTGTGGGCAAGGATTGATAATGGTATTGCCAGACTGGGGCTCACAGAAATATTTAGAATACATGGCTAGAGTGAAGAAAGAGATGGTTAAACAAAAGACCATTTCTTTTTTTTTTTTTTTTAAGATTTTATTTATTTGCGAGAGAGAGAATGAGAGACAGAGAGCATGAGAGGGAGGAGGATCAGCGGGAGAAGCAGGCTCCCCGCTGAGCAGGGAGCCCAATGCGGGACTTGATCCCAGGACTCCAGGATCATGACCTGAGCTGAAGGCAGTCGCTTAACCAACTGAGCCACCCAGGCGCCCCTAAAAGACCATTTCTGATCAAGGATGGGAGGTTATTGGTAGGAAAGAGGGCTCTATCTGTAGTGGAAGGAAAGCAGCTAGTATTAGAGGATGTACACAGAAAGCCTGTACATACACGCACGCCTATGCCAATCAAGCTGTGAAGATTTAGATCTATCTGAGGAGCAGAATATGATATTGTATTGGAATAATTTACCGTTGTACTGGGCACACATCTCTAATAGAGATAATGCTGCCTCCTTTGATAGGTGCATTGTATTGTGTCTGTCCAGCAGGCAATCTGGGCATTTTTTCTTCCTAAGTCTGAGCTTCATTCTCAAACAAACTGACAGTAGGGAATTTCAGTAATGACTTGACACCCTGCTTTAGCCCTTTCCTGCTCTGAAAATATTTCCCCTTTGGGCTTTTTGTGCAGAGACATATTAGTCTGGATTTACATTTGCTGGATTTCATTGTTTCTTTACTCGTTGTTGAACTTCATTCTCCAAACTTGGGATTTTGTTCACTGCATTGTCTTCCAGCTCATTAATGTAAATAATAAAGAGCCTGGTTTCTGATGCTGTTCCCTCTCAGAGCCATATTAATACTTCATTTCCAGCTTGACAAAGTCCTTTCAGCAGCTGCTTTGTTCAAGGCTTTGCTCCTCACAGTGACGATAGGTCAATTGTCTTATGGAAAAATTGAACCATAGGGCCTGAGGAGGGCATCTGTATTCCCCACATGTGACCATGGGGGATTAATGATGTAGGCAAAAATGCACCGAGTCCACTTCTAAGGCTCCCTCTGGAGACTTAGCCTCCTGTTCCTGTGTTCTTTCCAAATTTGTTCTTTTTAGCATTAATTATGAAGACAATGAGCTCAGTGCCGAAGTGTAAGAGCTGAATCCCCAGTTATACAACAGGGAATGAAAAGTCTGTTTGTCAGTCAAGATAGCTTTTCTTTCTCTAGGAACGGAGAGTGTAATGGCCCAGTGAGGTCAGCTCAGAGTGCCTAAAGCATGCTTACTTTATTAGAGTAGATTACTTAACATCCTGCGCATAGTGGGTGCTTGGATTTCTGGTGAATGATAGACTTATAGTATCTGGCTGGAGAAAATGTTCCGGGGACAAGGACTGGTGGGGTAATACTCACCAAAATCACCAATCCCCTTTTCCATCAGATATTGCTCTGGAATATTTAGTGAGACATATAAGTCTAACATAGAAAATTGAGGTTTTGAAGAGCCATATAAAAAACCAGTTATAGACTAAAAGCAATGGGCTATGTGATACCAGATGAAAACATTCTGGACAGATGGCCACATGGAGCCAACGGAGGAGGCAGTACTATAAAGTACAGTGTGGGGAGGAAGCTAATAGGAGCTTTGAATGATCAGAGAGCAGCATCTAGCACCAAATTATCCATAGGGAAGCCAGGCAAGAGGAAGAAATACTGTCAGGGCAGCCTCTACTCCAGGTGCACCAACTCTGAATACAGAACTGGAAACCAGTTTTAAGATGGTTACCCGTGGCTTCCTAGTCAGCCCCAAACACTCTGTTCCCTGGGTAAATGGAAGTCCATTTGTTTCATATCCAGCTTATACCACCTCTGAGTATACAAAACAAAACAAAAAATAAATAAAATAAAGAGGTGAGACTGAAAATGCTAATCACTAGAATCAAATTCATACAAACTAGAAGAAAGAAGTGAGAGCACTATCCCTTGAATGCTGCATGTTTAGGGAGCACAGGTACTAGGGGATCTAGCCCTTTAATAAGACCCTCATCCTGACACCCTCATCTCCCCAACAGTTTCATCAGACCCATTTATGCCCCTTCCTTTCAAAGTATTCGGAGTCCTGCTCTCTACTAGGTGGAAGGGATAGTATTATGATTAGGTAAAAAAATATCTGCTAGAATGGGTTACACATCTTCAAAATAAATGTAACATCCGGGGCGCCTGGGTGGCTCAGTCGTTAAGCGTCCGCCTTCGTCTCAGGTCATGATCTCAGGGTCCTGGGATTGAGCCCCGCATCAGGCTCCCTGCTCAGCAGGAAGCCTGCTTCTCCCTCTCCCACTCCCCCTGCTTGTGTTCCCTCTCTCACTGTGTTTCTCTCTGTTAAATAAATAAAATTAAAAAAAAAATGTAACATCCTATGCTCTGAGAGGCAAAATAGTGTAAGGGTTAAGAACAGACTCTGGAATTAAAAGAAATAGGTATGTTAATATCTATGAGGCCCTTAGACATTCCTAGCATATAGTAAATGCTACACAAGTATTTATTAAATAAACTACATTTATTAAAATTCATTTAGAAAGTTCTTAAACAGTAATCTTCAATAATAAGGTGTAAGGCACTGTAAGAAAAGGATATTTTGGAGTACTCCTCACATCACATTACATGAATAACCATCTAACAAGGCCCTAAGACCCTTAGATATCTATTCACCCAGGATGGATTGACTGCCCATGACTCTCCACCTTCAATGATTCTTTTGCTATCCAGTGAAAATATCCAGGACACAAGCTAAAAAGCAAAAGCTATGGTTTCTATGCCTCTGTATCTCCAGACCTTTGCCTCCTGTCTGCCTTTGCAAAGTGCTTTCAGCTAAACACAGATCAGATTCAGCTCCATTAACAACTCTGCAGACAATAGCTGAGGTTCATTGCTTGGCAACTTCCACCCTCCCACTCACTTCCCTGTTTCCTGCTGAATAAACTCATGCTCCTGCCCAGGTGGTTAAGGATGTATCGGTAGGTCACCAGCATGGGTCAATCTCTCACAGTCTGTAGGGCTGTGGAGGAGGGGAAGACGAAAATGAACTAGAGGTCAGTCCTTGTTTGTATAAAGTGGCCAGTCAAACAGGAAACAAAACCCAATATCTATATGAAAAGATTTTGCCTTATACATTAAAGGCTCCCAGTGGGCAGTCTGACACTAACTGGATAGCTAAAAGAAAGCTATTGCTTCATTGTGACCTGAGCAAAGACTAAGAATGATGAAATTGATGGGATTTTAATTCTTCTGGTGTGGTACTAAGTTGAAAAACCTTATGAGACACAGGAACCTGGTGGAGCATACTGAGAACCAGGGCTTTAGCAGTATTTTGTTCCCACTCCTTAAAAAAGACCAATGACTGGCAGAAATAGGCACAAAACTAGATTGTTCACATTTTGAAGACCCTCACTTGGCAAGCATTTTGAATAGATAGTAGAATCAGGTCTAACCTGAAACAAAACTAAGACATCCTTTTTATCTTTAATTTGTTTCCATCCCTTTGTTTCTCCTCTTCCCAGTACCCTCTTAGTGACCCCTGGCTTTCTGAGAGTCCTGTCCCCACACATTTGTCACCACAAAGAAACCTGACCTTGGGGTACGTGGCTGGCTCAGTCAGTGGAACATGCAACACTTGATCTCAGGGTCATGAGTTTGAGCCCCACGTTGGTCATAGAGCTTAATTAATGAAAAAAAAAAAGAAAGAAAGAAACCTGACCTTTCCCATCACTGACACGTATATTGGCAATGTAGTCCCCTACTCCCTCCTATTTCACTCCCTGAATGTAGCCTATATCCTATTCTTTTGTAATCTGCTTCCTAAAGTATTAGTAATTTAATGAACAAAACTGTGTCAAGGTATCAAAGGCTAAAAATGTATCAGTGTGTTATCCTTATTTGGTATGGCAGAGACTGTTAGCTGTCCTTCAAAATCTACTGACTCTCCAGGCTCACTCTTCTTTTCCACCAGCTAAGTGTAGATGTCAATGAGGCCTTAGGAAATTGAGGGGCCACAAGATAGGGAAAATTCAAATCTTTAAATGACTGTGCAGAGGAGAACCTCTTGCTGACTTGAATATTCACACAAACTACTACATGAGCAAGAAATAAATTATTGTGTTGATACATTACACATTTATTTGGGTTTACTCATTGCCACAAACTAACCCAGTCTACTCTTACAAAGATACCTGTATTTTTACAGATGTCTGCTATAGACACAATCCTTTATCTCAAAGGGCTGAATCTAATAGTAATAAATTGCAGGTATCACAGATAGAGATTTTAGGGATACAGCTTTTTGTAGTAACCATCACATCACCAACAAAGACAAATCATAGATGGATTCAGCCACAGAGTATGATGGAAAAGGAAACTGGACCAAGTAAAGACCCATTAACTAGGATAGGTGCTGAGGAAACCTGACCAGAATGCAGAGGCTGGCCTTAGCCAGGACAGTTGAGATTTCCAGAGCAGTATCCATAGATTCAAACAGTGGTCAAAAAGAGGAGATCTAATCCAGCAACAAGAAATTCTAGAAAGTTTCCAACCCAGAAATCAAGCATAGTGTCTGTCATCATCATGACTTGTCCATATCTTGCCAATTGATAGGATATCAAGGAGTGGGCTGGGGCAACAGTCTAGGGAAAGAAGATTGCAGGAAGTAGGCAAGATGTAGGGTGGGGACATAGCCCTAGAGGGAGACAAGGAGGGACTACTGGACAAACTGGATAGAGATTAAAGCAAAAGTCCACCTAGAAAGAGAGGTGGGGAGCACTGCAATTCAGGGGTAGAATGAATGCATAAAGCTCATCCCTGGCTGAGTGTTTTAAGCTCCACTAAAAGAGGTCTGAGATTGCTGGCATATTTTCTGTCATTTAAAAAACTGACTTAGGAATGGGGGGGGGTGGTCTGGGCTGCAAGTAGGTCCCATCAATAGAGTACCAAGGCATAGGGAAGGCAAAGACAAAGGAAATGTAGGGAGGATCTGACAATTTAAAGACCTAAGTTTCAGATAATGTTAGTGCTGGCCAACAAATCTTCATATTTGTCAGAAAGGATGGCTAATGTCAAATCATAGACGAACAATTAAAAAGGCATAAGATTGTCTTCATTAAATTGGTACTATTAAAGACCAGAACTATTAGCACATTTAAGCATGCATGACCAGTACCTCTTACTGGTTAGTGAGCAAATCCTCTTTGTCCTTGCAAGATTCCACATTAGCCAGATTCAAAGAATCATCTAGTTAATAATGGCCATGGCTGGAGTTGGGACTTCATCAGTAGAAATTGCTAAAAAAAAAAATATGTTTTCAGTCTCATTTTGCAATAGTGATCACTTCTGACATTGGATTGTTTGTTGTACATTTATTATCTGTCTCCCTCTGAGCCCTTTCACAGCAGCTAAAGTACTCCCTCTGATGGTCTCTAGGTTTCACTCACAGCTAACAACGGGGCATTTTTCTTTTGGATTTTTCCTCACAATGCTTCTAACACCCCCCAATGCCAGAACCCTGACAAGCACTTAGTTCAAGCTTTGATTTAGTTCCCTTGGTCCTTTTTTTAGCAAATAAAAAAAAGTATGATGTGTACTAGAAGTTGGAATACACATACAATACAAATATACAATGTGCATATAACATATACATAATTTAGCAACTTCACTCTGCCTGATTCTAAAAGACTTTGCTTACAAAACACTTTGCAAAATTCAAATCAATTTTGAAATTCTGTCTTGCCAACCTAGAATGGGGTAATATCAATGGTGCCTTACAGAGGAAGAGGAATTGCAGTATCCAATCATTGAGACAAGGAAGCTGGCTACACAGTGTGATATGGACAGCAAAAGGCCAAACCCACCATACAAAACCCTATAATTCCAACCATTCATGTCAAAGAGATTATGAAAGCCAGGAAAAGAACCTGCAGGCATTTCTCCTTGAGCAGCCAGGTTTGTAAAACCCCTATGATGCCTCTGTAAAACCCCACTGATCATGCCTTATTTGTCTTTCCTGTACTCCATGCATTCTTTCTACTTTACCCCAGATCTCTAACACCTAAGATGAGCGCCATAGCCTCTTCCTGCTTTATTCCATAATCATACTTTACTCTACCACAGAAAATCAATAACAAGAACCATAGCCCCGGGATACCTGGGTGGCTCAGTAGGTTGGGCATCTGCCTTTGGCTCAGATCATGATCCCAGGGTCCTGGGATGGAGTCCCGCATCGGGCTCCTTGCTCGGCGGGCAGCCTGCCTCTCCTTCTGCCTGCCACTCCCTCTGCTTGTGCTGGCTCGATCTCTTGCTCTCTCTCTCTCTCTCTGATAAATGGATAAATAAAATCTTTTAAAAAAAGAAACATAGCCCTCTTTTCTGAACACTACAGCAATGTTATCAAGTTAAAACAAAACAAAACAAAAAAGTATTCAAACACCGTTTACAAAATAGTGCTGGGCTGTGATGAAGTCTCACTGATTTTTTACAGAATCAGAAAAATAAGGTCAAAGCAATGAGAGTTTGTCATAAAGCTAAATGTATTCAATTAAAAGGATTGTTTTTTATTCTGCAACTATAAGTAGGGAAGGGTATTAAAGTGCCCTTTTGTTTATGAAACTATGGTGATAGTAGTTGGTGATTGAGATTCAGCTTATTTTTGTTTTTATTATTATTATATTACTTTGCAAAAATAAAAATAAACTACCTGCGAGAAATAAAGAATAAAGACATTGACTCGTTTATCAAATTAGCTCCTTTAAACATACCAGGAATGAGATTAGAAACAGCGTGGAAAGGGGGCACCTGGGTGGCTCAGACGTTAAGCGTCTGCCTTCAGCTCAGGTCATGGTCCCAAGGTCCTGGGATCAAGCCCCGCATCGGGCTCCCTGCTCAGCGGGAAGCCTGCTTCTCCCTCTCCCACTCCCCCTGCTTGTGTTCCTGCTCTTCCTGTCTCTCTCTCTGTCAAATAAATAAAATCTTAAAAAAAAAAAAAAAAAAAGAAACAGCGTGGAAAGTCAGGTGGCTCTGTTTCAGTGGGAGGAGAAGAGAGAGCCAAAGAAAGGCAGACTCAGCTTCAGCTCCACAGGTGAGGCATTTTTTGATAACTGCATCCTGGAAGGTGGTGAAAGGAGCAAGAGGATTGGTGCAGAAGAGAACCTGGGGTATACTGAAAATAAACTCTTTTTGATTTTATATTGAAACCCAAATCCAACTGCAGCCCTCTCATTTGCCTAATTACAGTGACTCTCAAAACTGCACATTGGGATACATTGCACTGACATCATTTGGAATTAAAACTCAAATTTTATTCTGATAGCAATTAAATTCCCAATTACCTGGAAGGCAAACACAGTTATGCAAATTATAGATGCAGGCTGACTAATATTAGAACGCAAATGGTTATCACTTCAGAAGTAGGCATTTTGCATCTCATCTCCTTTCCCTTTTTAAAGGCTGCAGTGAAATTTAGTTTAACTGGACTTCATGAGTTACAGAACTAAACTCCATTAGTTTTCTGAATATAAAATGTTAGTTTAGCTTATCTGAAAATTGATCTTCTCCCAAGACTATCCCCTTAATCTTTTTCTCCCTCTACTTCTTCATAAATGTATTATCTCATTCAGCCACTATATTATTTATCATCTATTATTATTTATTAATTCCTAACACTATCATATAATTCAGCAATGGAATTTTTGCTCTAATGCTTTTCAGTACATTTGCATACTGAATAAAACCATATTGATTCTTAAGGATTTTTATGCTCTAGAAATGCTTGCTGCAGACAAATTTGCAAACAAATTTTTATTTGGTTTCCGAAGACATTATTTTGACATGATTTCAACTGACGCCAACGAATCAAACCAAGTTCTACAATAAATGCCTTCTTAATGGGTTTTATGCTATTTGTTTTAGTTGACACCATTTATTATAATTTAACAGCATTTCCTTCCTAGGAAAGTCCAAAATCAATAAAAAATGGTGACATATGTTTGTATTTACTTGGAAATACAAATGCAACCAAAGGGCTCTGTCAGCCTACAATTAATAGAGTACAAGATGTTGTGGTTTGGGGCTATCTGATTGTCTGTCTTGTAATATGAATTTTGAAATAGCTTGGGATTCTTGCTCCTCAACTTTCAGGTTAGGATAGAATTTCACATTAATGATAAATCACCCTGGATATGTGGTTTTCTATCTCAATTTGCTGCAACGTAGCTTCATCCATTCACAAGGCAGGGGGGAGTGGGACTACATGTGGTATAAGGAGAACAACAAGCTGGTAATAAAATATTAAGACAAAGAAATAAATACATTTGAAATATTATTACTGAGAGAGATGCTGAAACTGACACAACTGTATTTTCTTCCAACTATCATGGTGCATAGGCTGGCAATGAAAATCCCAAAGCCCAAAACTGGACACAGAGTTTCAACATCAAGTTCTCCTCACAACAAGCCTCTGGCCTTTTAGATAAATTCTTCTTCATATTGACAGTACAGAAATATGATTAAGGATTCCAAGGAGAAAAAAATACCCTGCTCTGCCAACCCTTTCACAAATACATTTTCAGGATCTGCCTGTCCCTTGACCCAGGTTTAGTCCCTCGGTTATCTTCTGAGGACCAGGTACAAATGAAATTCTATCATAGAATTATAACATCTCATGGTTAGAAGCATCTTAAAAGTCATCTAGTTTAGTGGCTCCCAAAGGCTAGTCCAGGGACTGATGCCAAATCCTAATGAAATTTTGCAGGTCTGTGAAAAATAAGGGCAATGTGGTAGAAGGCTAAGTTTATTAAAGAACTTTGCTTTATTCTATTTGGGGAATATGAAATGATGGTGTTTGAAATGGTAGTTTGTTTGTTTTTTTTCTTTGTGTCCTCATTAGAGGGTGAAACTTCATTTCTTGTCTTAGATCTCCATGGGGAGAGAGCTCCACTAGAATAATACTCCTCTTTTATTCCTCATTTATTCCTCTTCATGGGAGGAGAAGTGAATTATTTGATTTAATAAGTTTGAAAAAAGAAACTGAGCATCTTCGACTTGGTCCCTTCTGAGTTTCTCACTTTCTGGAGCCACCTTGTTCATGGATGTTCACATTCTGTGCCAAATAGGAAAGAGACTAACTCCTACAGAGAAGATCTGTAGTTGTTCAGCTGGGACAAAGACCAGGTGGGTAAGTTGAGTAACGTATTAGCATACCTACTTAGATGCCAATCTAAGCCAAAATCTCCATTTCTACTTTATCAGTGCTAGCACTGATAGTTTAGCTTCCAGCTAATTCCTATATCTACATCTCAATTAGGAGCCAATAGATAACACTTATGGAATACTTACTGTGAACAAGGCACTGTTCATATGCTTTACACTTGAGGTAGGTATTATTATCACATTTTACAGATGAGGAAACTGAGGCACAAAAAATTAAAGGAATTTTCCTAAGGTCATTCAGCTGATAAGTGACACAGTCTATATTCAGACCCAGGCAGCCTGGCTCCAATTTCCAATGTGTTTCACTCAAGAAGAGAATAAAAGTGTTACCCATTACCAAAGTATGTTATCCCCCAAACCTTATCAGGCCTCACTTCGTTAAAAAATTAGAAGTGGGAGACCTATATTGGTACTTCAAATTTTTTTTTCATTTTTATTAACTAGTTATACAGATCCAGTACTCTACCAACAATTCACTTGATCCAAGCATTCATGCACTTCTCTTCCTGCCCTACATCTTCCTGCCCTCCATCTATGTATCTGAAGACCAGAAATAATAGGAAACACTATCAAGGCTTTCCTTTCTTGTTAGGACAGCCTCCAGTTGATACTGAACTGAAATCTGCTCTTAGATTTGTCATAAGTAGCCACACAGAACAAATTTAATCCCTTGTAGATGAAGCAGCTGTCCCTAAACAATTTTTGCACTCTTAATTAAACATCCTGGGTTCCTCTACATTGTGGCTTGGAGTCCCTTCATTGCACTGGTAATCCTCTTCTGAAAGGACACCAGTCTGATCATATCTCTTTAAAGGATGGTTTCCAAAAGGAATCTAATACTCCAGGTGAAGTCTGGTCAATAATGATTAGATCAGTCCCATTTCCTTGCTAGTTTGGGATTTTTACACTTCTATAAATATCCCCTCCTTCCCTCTTCACCCAATTTAAATGAGTGATTTTGTCCAACTAAATCATCTGGAAGCATATGGCTCAGACCATAGGAGTTTCCTATCTTAACTTTTATCTTGAAATTAAATGACCATCCAGTTTACATGTGATAAGATGGTCAGAGAGAGGGGCGCCTGGGTGGCTCAGTCGTTAAACGTCTGCCTCCGGCTCAGGTCATGATCCCAGGGTCCTGGGATCAAGTCCCACATCGGGCTCCCTGCTTGGCAGGAAGCCTGCTTCTCCTTCCCCCACTCCCCCTGCTTGTGTTCCCTCTCTCGCTGTGTCTCTCTCTGTCAGATAAATAAATAAAATCTTAAAAAAAATGCATTTAAGATGGTCAGAGAGGTCACTTATACTCACATATATGTTTGATACCACCTGGTACTTAGGTCCTGACCCAGGTCTACTGATATTTGATGATATTTGATGATAGCCTGATCTGACAATTGATCCTGTCATGCCCTTTGGTTTCCCTGAAAAGGGATCTTGAATGCCAGGACTCTTGAGTCACCCTCAGGCCTGTCACAACTGTTTTCCCTATTCAGTTTGTTTATCATGTGTGCCTTTGGCTGCATCTATAAAATATCAAAACATCCAATTTATTCTGTCAATAAATCGGGCAATTGAATGGGTAAAGATTAGTCAAATCAGTTGTTTATCAGCACGTAGAGAAACACAGTGGTCCAAATATAAAATACTTAATAATGATGTTAAGGTACATTTATTTATGACAGACCCTTAATGAATTGGAGAATAGTCAGAATTTTTAGGGAGCGTTCCTAAACTTTTAAGATTGATGTCATAAAAAGCAAACATATCCATCTTCCCACAAAATTTCTCTGCCACAGTTGAACATAGAATCTTAGGCTATAGGGAATACTGATATGACTCAATCTGGAAGGTCTTAAATTCTTATAAAAACATGAGAAAGGGACAAAATAATTCAGAGAAAGGATAATGAATACATTCAGAATGCATAAATTAGTTATATCATAAACTAGTTGAGTGCCTGTGAGACACCTTTAAAAAGCCAGATTCATCCATGAATCTCAAAAGATTTTCTGATCATTAATCCATAAATTCATATAATACTGTTAAAAAAAAAAAAACACAGGCTCAAGATGGAGCACTTACACTATGCCAAATTGCCAAACCAAGATTTAATACCTAATCTAATTGCAGTTTCAATCTCCCCCCGAAATGTAGTCTTAACAGGTCAGTCAGAAATTTTCTGGTCAGCACCAGTGTGGTAGTCTGCACTCTCCATCCCCCAAAGGAAGATGATGTAATCTGCATGATAAAACCCTCTCCCTTCCCCGCCCCCCCCCCCCCCCCCCGCAAGGGAGGGTGACCCTGCCTGAAAACCCTTTCCTCTGTTTTGCTAATAACTTCCTTGTCCCCCCCTCCTTCCTATAAAAACTGCTGTTTTTGTACTGACTCCTTAGATCTACTTGCTAGATGGGATACTGCCTGATTCATGAACCATTTAATAAAGTCAATTAGATCTTCAAATGTACACAATTTAATTTTGTTTTTTAACAATACTATAAGGAAAGAGGATAATGATAAATTATTATTTTAAATGTAACAACCCAGAGGTTGTATAGCTTGTCTGAGGATAACAAATACAACATTTAGAAACTGAAACACAGAAAAGAAATTCTCAGTCTGACCTTTTATCAGTTTATAAAGATCATATGGCCCCAGTCATCTCAACAAAATAACAATAACTCAGTAGCAATTTAGGACTAAGTATTTGGCTTTTTTCTAACTTTTTATAAATGAAACCATAAACCACATGAAAGCATTTTGACAATGTTGTTAGGAAGGAGGTGATAGAAACCTGAGCTTTAACTAAAATGATATCATTTTAAATAAATTCACTTTACTTGAATTCTAATTTGGATAATTGATTTCTTAAAAGGTCATTTAATTTACTTTTTGAAGTATCTAAGAATGTTACATAAGGAATTTTTACACTGGAATGAATACCTTGTGTTAAAACATAGTATTTAGTAGTGAGATATAGCATCACACCTATACTTTCTAGATACTATTTAGGTCCATAGAAAAAGTGAAGATGGGGCGCCTGGGTGGCTCAGTTGGTTAAGCGACTGCCTTCGGCTCAGGTCATGATCCTGGAGTCCCGGGATCGAGTCCCGCATTGGGCTCCCTGCTCGGCAGGGGGTCTGCTTCTCCCTCTGACCCTCCTCCCTCTCATGCTCTCTGTCTCTCATTCTCTCTGTCTCAAATAAATAAAATCTTTAAAAAAAAAAAAAAAGAAAAAAGAAAAAGTGAAGATGTATGCTCAAGAAGTCAACAAGGCTTAAGATAAATCTTTTTCCTGAAGAAGGATAAAAGGAACAGTGGACCTATGGCAGAAGAGAGACTCCCAAACAACAGCCCCCCTTGCAAATAATCATGGGAATAAGAAATTCTTCTTGACACATAATCAGTATTTGTAACACATTCCATCTGGCAAGAGGGAAGAGGTGCACGTGGGAACACATCTCCAGTATTCTAATGTGAGTCAGTAGTAAAATAGGATTTGTCTTACAGTCAAAATTGATGGAATACATCAATTTGGTCAAGCAACAGATACTGATAGAATATTGAGAGATTAAAGAAATTTGTTGTCCCAATGCCTTTCATGTACTGAATGAGTTCCATTCCTCAAAGGAATGCTCAGTTGAAAGCCTAAATACAAAAATGGTTAAAGAAAACTGGGGAGGAGAGAATAAAAATGACAGCAATAAAAAGATGCTTAAACAAAATGTGTTGAAAAAAATATTTTAAGAATAATTATTTTACTCTCGCAATTTGCTTATAATTTTTATGGCTGAACTTGCTACAAAAATTGTACCTTTGGTTCTGTTCCAAAATAATTGCCATTTATTAGATCCTGCAACTATTCATCATGTTTACCAGTCATGTGTATCAGTCAATAGGCCCCTTTGATTTCAATACAAGTTATATGGGAATCAAAGTTTGGGATTACCAAAATGTTTTCCCTTTCCTACCTGGAAACCATTTACCTACAGGTAGGACTGAAACTAAGGAAGGTCAGTTGTCTCATCACAATACCTTAAGGAAGACAATTTTGTCCTAGGCTCCTCCTGCCCTGCTGTCCTGGCTCCATTCACTTTTTCCCTCTACTGCCTTTTGCTCTCTGCACTCCTTGAGCTTCTGCTTCTACCAGGGTATTCAGGAATCTCACCTTCCCTCCTAACCTAATCACTGCAATAACCTTTTCTCTTAAGTGTTCCCTTCCCTCAGAGTCTTGCTCTCTGGTTTTCAATATGAAGACAAAATATCCTATAACAGAATCTGCTAGTAAGGGGAATTTAACATAGTTGTTAAGAGTTCCAGTTCCAGAGTAAGACTGAAATGGACTAGAATCTGCCATGTGGTAGCTGAGGGATTTGTGGGTACACTCCTTAACTACTCTGAGCCTCAGTTTTCACATATCTAAATGGGGATAATAATAGTTACATGACATGGTTGTTGGGAGGAATAACTATAGAAAAGTAAGAAAGTGCCTTATTCTCAGATTTTTGCTTGAGTATCTGACTTGGAGGGGAAGGTGATGAGTTTCGAGGATATATGGCTTATAGTTCCTATGAGTCACCAAGGTAATGCTGTCCCTGTGCCAGTTGAAAATATTGGTTTGGAGCTCAAAATAGAGAGGTCAGAGTTGGAGATATAGACATAAAAGTAGGCAGTTTATACTGATATTACAGAAGGATATGGGATTGCCCAGGGGAATGGTATAAAGCAAGGAGCGCAGAGGGTTTTGGTCAGGGCTCTGGAGAGCAGCAACAATTAAGAGGTGATCAGAGGAACAGAACCCAACAGAGGAGACTAAGGAATGGACATAGAGAAGAACCGGTAGGGGTGTGGTGTCAGTAACCAGAGAAGAGAGAATTTTGAAAATGTATTAGTCAACAGTGTTGAATACCACAGAGGTGTCAGCTGAAATGAGGAAAAATACTAGTTTCCTGAATTTGACAGGTAGGAGTCCATGCCTTTTGCCAGTGTTGTTTTAGTGGGGTGGTGCAAGGTGGGGTTGGGAGGAGCATAACTCTTAGACACACATTTTGAAAGTCAGTAAATTTATTTTAATGCATATAGAACATGGTTTCTGAGTAGACTACTAGAGTACGTTTCCATTAGAAGTGATTGATGAGCATTACGCAGACAGTCCTGGAGATGAGAGCCCCCACACTCTGAATTGGCTACTTCCAAAGAAAACATTTAGGAAGGGAGCTTTGTTTAAGCAGATTAAGCAACAGCTAATGACTCTGAGAATGTTGCCTCTTACTATGTAAAAGGAGAAGCTGGTTTGTGTAGTGTGGTTAATAATGAATTAAAACTTTGTCTTTTGCTGCACACACTGATTATATTATAGTGTAGGATTAAATGATCACGTTTGTTTTAACCCAGATTTTAGCCCACCCAAAACAGTGAGGTCCATTATGTAAAATGCAGGCTATTAATTTGGTGTAGAGCTAGTAAAAAGTACTTTTTTTTTTTTAATTCATTTGCATCAGAGTGCCTGGGTGGCTCAGCTGATTAAGCATCTGCCTTCAGCTCAGGTCATGATCCTAGGGTCCTGGCATCAAGCCCCACATCAGGCTCCCTGCTCAGCGGGGAGCCTGCTTCTCCCTCTGCCTGCCACTCCCCCTGCTTGTACTCTCTCTCTCTGTCAAATAAATAAATAAAATCTTTAAAAAATAAATGTATTTGAATCTATTAAATAAATAGGATTGCTGGCAACACAACTGAATCTTATAGCCTGGGGCTCTATTCATAAGCATTTGTAGAGTGAACATATACATAGTGCTAAGTTAAGTTTATTGAAATAAAGAAACCATGTCTTGTGAGGGCTAGTTGAAAGAACTGGAGATATTTAGCCTGGAGATGAGCCAACTCAAAGGAACATGAGCACTTCTTCAAACATCTGACACGTGAAAAAAGGACAAGAAAGTTGTGGTTCCAAAGCCATTCTAGGACCTATAGGTGGACTCTACATTAATATTAATTTGTACTCAAAAAAAAAAAAAGTTCTCATTAGTGATAGCTGTCCCAAGATGGATAGACCACCTCAAAGATTAGTAAATTGCCCCCACTGGAAATATCCAAGTCAGAGTTAAATGATCACTTGTCCCAGATGCAATTAAACAATATAGCTGGATCAGTTTGGGTTATATTCAGTTGTATATAACAGAAAGAAAGCAAAAAAGTCAAAAAATAAGACATGGCTTAAAATAATATAGGAGTGTATTTCTTTTTTATGTGAAAGACCTTTGGAAGTAGGCAGTCCAAAGCTGCAGGGTTAACTCCATGGTGTCATCACAGACCTAGGTTCCTATCCTTCTGTTGTATCATCCTGTCAATTGTCTTCTACCATCAAGGATTCCTCATAGTCCCTTGGAGTTCCAACCATCATATTCTCAGCATAGGTCTGAAGATGGAGGAAATTCAGAAAAATAAAAAGGAATCTTAAGTGTGCCACCTCTTAAGTGTGCCAACTCCCTTTTAGATGCCTTCCTGGAAGTCTCACATGGAACTTTGGCTTACATATCAGTCTAAAAGTCTCATGGCCTTGGCTAGCTGCAAGGAATGCAGGAAAGTAGAATCTTTTATTCTGGGTAGAAAGGTGTCCATCTGAAAATTAGCATTATGTACCTAAGTAGAAAGAAGAGATATTGCAGTAGGCAACAGAGACATCTGTGACACAACAGCCATCTAATGAGTTTGAGTTGAATGAACTGTAAGATTCTTTCCAGGGACGCCTGGGTGGCTCAGTCGTTGGGCGTCTGCTTTCAGCTCAGGTCATGATCCCAGGGTCCTGGGATGGAGCCCCGCATCAGGCTTCCTGCTCAGCGGGAAGCCTACTTCTCCCTCTGCCTCTCCCCCTGCTTGTGTCCCTCTCTCACTGTCTCTCTCTCTGTCAAATAAATAAATAAAATCTTAAAAGAGAGAGAGAGAATTGCTCTTTAAAAAAAAAAAAGATTCTTTCCAACCCTTAGATCATATGAACTCATAACAGAATTATGTGTTAAGAGACCTGCTTTCAACGTATTCTTAATCTGGGAGATAAGACTGCCCTTATAAATACTCCATCATCTGTGTAACCAGTTCTCTGCATATAATCCCCTCTGTTTCAACCACTTAGAGTGGTTTCCTTTTTTCTGGTTGGACCTGGATTAATGTAGTGCCTGAAACTATTAATCTTACTGGCTAAAATTTCTCTTTTGAGAGTCCTTGCGTGAATAAAATATAAAATAAGGAGGTTTCAGTGAAAATCACTGGGCATGGAGAGATGCAGAGAGCCTAGAGGCATTTCCTCAGTAGGAAAGCTATGAGAGTTTTCAAGGCAGCCATGAGGACAACTATTCATTCAAATATCAAATATTTATTGAGCACCCACTATGTGCCAGGCACTGTTAAATGCTAGAGATACAGTGATAAACAAGATAGAGACATGGTTTCTGGCCCCAGTTAGAATAAGGAGAGCTCAAAGAAGTGTAAGAAAATTAAGAAATTAGAGTTGAGATTGGGGATGTTAGTTCAGAAGCAAACTTCAATGACTTGATAATTTGGCCTTTATCTTGATTCCGAAATGTTCAAGGAATACTGACCTTGAAACTATTCCTCCCTCTTACATGCCTTCCTTTGTGATTCCTTAAAGGCAGTTTTCTTCTGTGCTCACAATTTTCTAGTCCTGCTTTCCATAATCCTTCCCTTGCCTTGTACTGGGTTATGCAACACTCTGTCAACCCATTGTAAATATTGCTGCATTTGCAAGTATAATAACAAATTCCATGCAACTTCGCCTTTCCATATTGTCTGACAAGAGGCCATTATTGTTTTAAATTTGTACTTACATACTGTAATATTTGCATTTTGCATTTAATCACTGTCACATTTTAGTGATGGGAAGTGGAACTGGGTACAACAATTTGTATTATGTATTTTGACCTGAAATAGTACCCACAGCTGGGATGTTGTTTGGATGCGTATAGCCTTCAGTGATTCATAACTCAATGATTTTAATGTGTCTGTTGACCTTCCAGACAGTTCAGTAATCACTGTTTTGTACCTAACTTGCTTGAAATCTAAAACCACTGTATCTAAGCAAAGGGAAGCAAGCACTGTATTTAAAGGAAGTCTCCATTTTAGCTGGCTTTGACAAACTCCTCCCAATAGCCTTTTCAAGGTATTTTGACTTCTCTCATTTATACCCCTTGTTTATCTTCCTCAGGAATAACACACAGTTTGGACTTGACTAACAGTGTTGCTTATTACATTTTCCTGTCCTTTCTCAAGAGCTCCTCATCTTTCTCTGGGTGAATTGTAAGCAATTTAAAGACAGGACCAAGCCTTTTAATTCATTTTTGGTCAATGACACCATATCTGTTTTTCCTTTTTTTTTTTTCTCCTGTTTCTCTTTTTGGTAAGCCTGAGATTTTACCCAGTTTCCCCAAACACCCCAGCCTTCCTATTACTAGGCTCTGCTAATAACTTACCTTGTGACCTTGGTCAAGTTGTTTAACCTCTCAGAACCTATTTTCCCATCCCTAAAATCGATTTGCTATCCACCTCTTATTGTTGCAATTCAAATGAAAAGAGAACCACCTTTTAAGCAATAGCACCTGGGGGTGCCTGGGTGGCTCAGTCGGTAAGCCTCTGACTTTGGTTCAGGTCATGATCTCGGGGTCCTGGGATCAAGCCCACATCTGGCTCCCCGCTCAGCAGGGAGTCTGCTCTTCTCTTTCTCTACCCCTCCCCCTGCTTGTGTGTTCTCTCTCTTTCATAAATAAATAAATAAAATTCTTAAAAATAAAAAATAAATAAGCAATAGCTCCTGGAACAAAGCTAAGCACATATAAGAATTTCAGTTAGTCTACTTCTCCTCTCCCTGACCCATATACCACCAAAAGAAAGTTATCTGTTCTGAGACCCACACCCTCAGAGTTCTGTCCTCTATTAATATGACCATTCTAGTGAGTGTAGTGCATTATCCCTACTACAGAATGTATTTATGTTTTAAATGAAGTTCCCTCTAGAGAATGTCTTATTTCTCAACTGAACTGACACCTGAGCACACTAAGTAGTTCCTTTTCAGGTATCTTCTATCATTGCTCCCTGCTGCATTCATATTCATCATAGCATTTAGAGCAATTTGAAGTGAATTACTTCATTCGTTGACTTATTTATTGTTTATCTCTCCCAATAGGCTGTGCACTCAAGGGCAGAAATGATGTCTGCTTTAATCACCAATGAATTACCAGAACCTAGCCAAGTGCCTAGCACAGAGCAGACAATATGTATTTTTTGATAGATTTGATGGATGGATGGATGTAATAAGTGGAAAATTAATCAAATAAGTGAAATATTATGCTGGAAATTTCAGGCTCACTGGGAAGATGGTAAGAGTAATATTTGGGGCAGACAGTTATTTGTCACCTCAAATTGTATAAAGATAGACCTCCTTGAAGAGAAAAGGTTAAGAAAAGGTTGACCGAGTGGAGCAAATGGATTTGTACAAATGGCAAGCAAGATACATGTTGAGAATTTGCGGAGGATATTATGTCTAAAGGCACAGGAACTCCTAAACCATGCTTATCAACAAATACTTTTCATACAAAAACAGCAGAAGAAGCCTGACATATAATTCATTTTCCTCTTTCCTTTGTCTCCCCTGCCCAGATTTTAACATTAAAGCCTGGCTACTTGGACCCCCATATTCTAGCAAAAGTCCTTAGCTTCTGAGGTGAAAAAGACACCAAAAACCTGTCACAGCTGAGGAATCAGAAAACAAGTTAGGTTTGTGAGCTGTCAGGTTGAAAAGGATTTGTAAGCCCCTTCCCACCTAGTCTATGCTATGAAGACTGATTTCCAGGGGTTTGAGAGAGATTTGTACTATGGCTTCAAGGTTTACAAAATGCTACCATCCTAGGAGTTTGAATTATTCCTCCCCTGTATTTCATTTGTAATGTACCTTTGGCAGCATAAAGAGTATTAAAAGGGCATTTGAATAGTAATAAGGCCCTTAACACTTAGGAGTAGTTATTTCCCTTCCAATACAGTTGTTTTGCTGAAGGGAAATAACCAGTAACAAACTGGATTAACCCCTTGTCTTCCAAAATCTAATGCCACTTGGTGTGTAGTTAGAAGCCAGTGCCCTGAGTGATTAAATACTGAAGGACACAAAAATTATGATTTTCAGTTAAACACTTTTGATCTACTCCTTCTCTCCCCTATGCCCCCTGCCTCCTCCTCATTGTAAGGGAGAAATAATTCACTCAAGAAACCCCCAAATTGGAAAACCATCAGATTTAGGGTAAAATTCCTATGATTCAAAACATTTGGGTGAGTCCATTCACAATTAAGAAAATATCTGAATTGCATAATATTTTAACATAAAGTTTTTCGCTTTTAAGTAAGGGGTAGTAGGGTGTAGTCGTTAAGACCATAGACTCTGGAGTCAGGAGGTGTCAGTTTTAATCCCAGGTCCATGTACCAGTTGTGGGACCTCTGGCAAGTCACTTAGTCTCTCTGAAGGTCAGTTGTTTTTTCAAATATAAAATGGGAATATACAATACCTACTTAACAGAGTTCTTGTAAAGGTTTTAAAAGATCAATGATGAAAGTATACAGCATGATCCTGGTATATTCTAAGTGCTTCCTACATGTTAGCCAAGGTACTGCTAACTTAACCAAATACTTTTAAGTAGAGCTTCTTAGGAGACTGCCTTTGAATAGTTATTCTTAGACTACTTGGTTTTTTTTTTAAGATTTTATTTATTTGATACAGAGAAAGAGACAGTGAGAGAGGGAACACCAGCCGGGGGAGTGGGAGAGGGAGAAGCAGGCTTTCTGCCGAGCAGGGAGCCCCATGCAGGGCTCGATCCCAGGACCCTGGGATCATGACCAGAGCCGAAGGTAGAGGCTTAATGACTGAGCCACCCAGGCGCCCCTAGACTACTTGTTTTAACAACCTATCTTTTTAAGTAGAGACTTCTAATTGGTATACTAGTATTTATTTATGAATATTACTATAGTTCTTGAAATTTTGTCTTATTGTTAACATTATTCTTCATTTCTTTGTAAATAGTATGAAAGAAAACTTCATTCAGCCAACACTCTTAGTATCCCCACATAGACCAGTTAATGATATTTTACCATATTTTGATTTTTCAAAGTACTTTTGGGCATTTAAACCAAAAAAAAAAAGAATGTTCTTTTCATAGTTCCCTGCTCAAATGCAAACAAGAACTGTCCTGAAAGGGGTCCACAGGCTGCCGGTGAAAACTTGACATTAAGCCAAGACTTAATTCAGTCAATAAATTAATACTCCTATGCCTAGGTAGATGTGTACATTTTCTCCACATGATAAATAAGCAGGGTGTGATTTCTACCAAATCAATCTTGGCTTGAGTCAGTACTTCTCTAATCAATAAATCTGGATGTGCACTGAATTATGAAGTCAATATATGCAGTGTTACATTCACTTTAAACTCCTTCATCAAAAGTACCTACAATTTTTCTATTATTGCCATAAATTCAAATTCCAGGCTTCTTTCTTTTTTTAACTACCACTTTAAAGGGACAATAAGTTTCTGTGTCCTGAAAAAGCTCTTACTTGGATCTGGTTAGAAATCCAAATAGATTCTGTGACCTAATCAATGCAGTAGCTATAATTACATTGGAACCACGCTATAAAGCAGAATTGGGTATGAGGCAGTATTAATGAACACTGTGGTGTTTGAAAGTTGTTGCTGGGATACTTAGAGTTTTTATTAGGAATTCTAAGAAGTTGGATGTGTGAATCATATGAAAGAGATCCACCATTTCCTAGCCAAGGTTATAGGCCTTCCACTGCTTCCCTTAACAATATTCCTTTTCATTTTCATTATATGTATGTATACAACAGAGCCAGACTTACTGAAGCCTTCAAGTCTTAGCAATGCAATAAAGATGTGCAACTTCCTTGGAATTTTAATATTGCCAGAAGATCCTGACCTGCCCATTCCTTCTCTGTGCTCTAAACAATTATAATCAGCCCTCTTTGTTTCCTTTTAGGCTTGTTTCTGTTCAGTAACTGCTCCTGACACCCTTAACTGGGGGATATGGGATATTGTGGAGATCAATTCTTGCCATTACCCTATACTACCACCACAAAGCTGTGTGTGATGAGGATCTGTGTCTCTTCCAAGCTTACTCAACTCAGAAAGGGCTGTGATTCATTCTGAATTAAGTGCTTATTAAGTTGTTAACAGGTGTATTTTTAACTCCTTTTCAAGACTCAGGGGTTCTTATACTGGGATCCATAGACAGAATTTAGAAGGCCTGTGAATTTGAATGGGAAAAAAATTAAATATTTATTTTCACTGACCCCTAACTATAATTTAGCATTTCCTTCAACTATGAATGTACAAATCATAGTTAATATTAGCATTGACTATGAGTTTATCACTCAATTATAGACATTTTCATATCACATTACAGGTGTTGTAGATGTCTCAAAATAATATTTATGCTCATTGCTATTTCAAAATTATGATAGTTATCAGACCCATCAGTAGATCTCACTATTTGGCAAACTATGCCGGCTGCCTGTTTTTGTAAATAAAATTTTTATTGGAAGACAGTCATGGTAATTCATGTACGTATTGTCTGTGGCTACTTTCCTGCTACAAATGGCAGAGTTGAGCAGTTTCAACAGACTATGTGGCCCAAAAACCCTAAAATACTTATTATCTACCCTTTTATAGAGAAAGTTTACCAACTCCTGATTTGATACATTAATATGGAGGTACATATACTATTATTGTTTTTCAAAATAATTGGTCTCCTTTTTAATTCTTTTTTTTTTAAAGATTTTATTTATTTATTTGAGACAGAGAGAATGAGAGACAGAAAGCATGAGAGGGAGGAGGGTCAGAGAGAGAAGCAGACTCCCTGCTGAGCAGGGAGCCCGATGGGGGACTCGATCCCGGGACTCCAGGATCATGACCTGAGCCGAAGGCAGTCGCTTAACCAACTGAGCCACCCAGGCGCCCCTCCTTTTTAATTCTATGGGTTTCATTTCATTCATTTAAAAACATGATTCTGAGAAAAGTTCCATAAGCTTTATCGAACTGACAAAGAGATTCATGAACAACAACAACAAAAAGCTTAGGAACCCTTAGCTAGCTTGAGAATGAATCTCAAGTCCTATTAGTGTGCATGTAGACTCAGTTTGTAGTTACCTTTTCACGCTTGGCAAATATATTTAACTACTTAACTACAGACTTAACTTCTGGTCTTCCTTATATTTGACTGCTTTATTACCCAACCTCATTTTATTGTGTTGTTTTATTAAATCATTCATTCATCAATTTATGTATTGAATGCCTACTATGCATCAAGCACTGAGGATACAGTATTAACCAAAACAGATGAGAATCTCTGCCCGCACAGAGCCTACATTCTGGCTGAGGGAGATATGCATATAATAAGTAAAACAGTAGTATGTAAGATGTGACAAGTGCTGTAGATGAAAATAAAGCAGAAAAAGTGAATACACTTTTAAATGGAAGACCAGAGAAGGCCTCAGTAAGAAGGCAGCACTTGAGAGCAAAGACCTGAAGAAGGTGAGGGTGTAAGCCATGCCAGGAACTGGGACTAGGCAAAGGAAATAACTATTGCCAAGACCCCCTGGGAAAGAGTGTGTCTGGCTTCTTCCAGCAAGGAGGCCAATGTGACTGGAATAGAGTAAGTCAGATAGTGAGCAGTAGAATGTAAGACCAAGAGGTAATGAAGCCAGGGATTCTCAACTCTCCCTGAGCCTTAGAATTAGTTGGGGAATTAAAAAAAAAAACAAAAAACTGTAGATACCTGGGCCACACCACATATTATCCCCTCTGGAGGTACCACGTCAGTTTATTTGGGGGTGGGGCCTGCACATTGTTTTTGGTTTTGTTTTTGTGGTTTTTTTCAGTTTTTTTCCTGTGATTCTAATGTGTGATAATGGTTACAAACCATTGGGGTAGAGCCATAAGCCACTATATCGACATTAGTTTTTGCTTAAAGTGAGTTGAGTCATTGGACGGTTTTGATAAGAAAAGTAACATGATCTGAGTTAGGTCTTAATAGGATCACTCAGGCTGTTCTGGGTTAGAAGGTTAAAGGTAGAATCAGGAAGATTAGTTAATTGGCTACTACAATAATCCGGACATGTCATGGTGATTGCAGTAAAGATGGTAAAAAGTGGTTAGATTCTAATTATATATTGAAGGATAAACTATTAAGATGGCTTTTAGACTGAGGTGGGAGGATCAGAAAAAGGGAAGAATCAAAGAGGATTCCAGGGAACTGAGCAACTGGAAGAATGAATGGCTTTTTTTGGTTTTTGTTTTGTTTTGTTTTTTAATTCAATTAATTAACATACAATGTATTATTGGTTTCAGAGCTTGAGTTCAGTGATTCATCAGTCTTATATAATATCCAGTGCTCATTACATCCTGTGTCCTCCTTAATATCCATCACCCATTCACCCCATCCCTCCACCCCACCCATCCCTTCCAGCTACCCTCAGTTTGTTTCCTATGTTAAAGAGTCTCTTATGGGTTGTCTCCCTCTCTGGTTTTATCTTGTTTTATTTTTTTTCCTCTCTTCCCCTTTGATCCTCTTTTGTTTCTTATGAATGACCATTAATTGAAATGGGCCAAACAATGGGAGGATCAGATTATGAGGAAAATATCAGCAGTTCAGTTTGGACACATTAAGTTTCAAATTCCTTTTAAATATACAAGAGGAGATAGAGGCAGTTGGATATACAAATATAGAGTTTAGAAGAGAAATCTGGACTGTAGATATAAATTTGGACTCAACAGAATGTACATGGTATTTAAAGCCACAAGACAGGATGATATCACTGAGGGAGTGATTGTGGATAGAAGTGAGAAGCAGTCTAGGACCCTGACATTAAGAAGTTGGGGAGATGAAGAACCAGCAGGAGGAAACTTGAGCAACCAGAGAAATAGGAAGAAAACTAGGTGTGATGCCCTGGAAACCAAGGGAATTACCTGCTATACAAAATAGTGCTGAAAGATCAAATAAGATGAGAATTGAGAATTGACCTTTGCATTAGCAATGAGGCCATTTGTGACCCTGACAAAAGCATTTTCAGTGAAATGGTAAGGGAGAGAGAATCTGACCGGAATGATATCAGGAAAGAATAAGAGGAGAACAAAACGAAACAGTAAATAGAGACAATTCTTTTGCGGAATTTTTTGCTGTTAAGAGGACAGAGAAACTGACTTCTGAAAATAATTCAAGTGATTACAGTATGTTTGAAGGCTGATGGGACTAATTCATCAAAGAGGGAAACATTGTTGGTGTAAGAGAAAGGGGGGGGCGCCTGGGTGGCTCAGTTGGTTAAGCGACTGCCTTCGGCTTGGGTCATGATCCTGGAGTCCCTGGATGGAGTCCCACATCGGGCTCCCTGCTCGGCAGGGAGTCTGCTTCTCCCTCTGACCCTCCCCCCTCTCATGTGTTGTCTCTCATTCTCTCTCTCTCAAATAAATAAATAAATTCTTTAAAAAAAGAGAGAGAGAAAGGGGGAAGGATTACTAGAGCAATTCAGTATATTTAAGGAACGGTCAGACTGCCTTGGTCCATATCCTGGCTTCCCTGTCTGAGTTGTGAGATTTGGGGCAAATTAACTTCTCTGTATCTCAATTTCCACATTGGGAAATGGAAATATAATAGTACCTACCTCATAGGTTGTTTTGACTATGGGATTAGATATGTAAAGCACTTACTGGTATATAGTAGGGACTCAAAATATGTTAGCCAGTAGTAGTTGTAACTACATTCCTCTTAACAAAACACTGCTTAAGATTTCTTTTTCTATAAATCTTCCTAACCAAGTGACCCCCCACTCCACTGCAACCCCAGGTTCAGGGACTCTACTCATTCAACCAATCTCTTGGAACTTAATGGATATATAGCCATACTGTCATGTTGACCTTTGCTTCTGTTTTCTCTTTTTTATATGTCATTTCTGTGTCTATATTTCCATAAGACCCCTCTCTCCCCAAAGGGGCAGTACTTACTATACAGGCCAAGAGCACAGGCTTTCAAGTCAAACTGTCTTAACTTGGATCCCAGCTCTGTCACTTGCTGACTGTTTAACATTAGACAATGTTTTAACCTCCCATCTCACTTTTCCTATCTATAAAATAGGGATAATAGTATTACCTACCTCACAGATCATTGAAAGGATTAAATGAGTTAATACGCAAAAAGTGCTTAGAATAGTACCTGGCACATAATAAATTCATAACATATTTTTGCTATTATTATTCCTAGAAACCACACACTATGTCTTCCAAACATTTGGCAACACCTCCTACCCAACATCCTACCATGACCACAACACCACAACACATCCATCCTCTTCCCTAAATCGGAGCTTTATATTCAGGGGCACTTGCAGTATAGCATTTACGTGTTTACTAACTGCCAGCCTGCCTTCTGGGGGCATGTGTGCAAAATGTAATAAAAGCCCTCTTTTTCTCCAAGTGATCTGAAAGAAGTCTATCAACAGACCATTTATTCTCATTACAGTAGTACGACTGTATCTAAAAATTAAAATGAATGAATGAATAAGATGGCAATCTTTACATACTCAACATTTTTTACTAGTATTAATATTTAAATCAATTAAATTTATTCAAAATATTTTTCATTTTTATTTTTCTCTCTTTCCTTCCTGTAAAGGGTAAAAGGGAGTCTACATAACTAACTTCTATTCACCCTTCAGATCCTAAATTAGACATTACTTACTCCAGGGAGCCTTTATTCCCTGCTATGTCATCCCTATGTGCCCCTGTACTTGTGCTCATCATGACACCAGTCACACCATATTAGAATCATCTAGTTACTTGTCAGTCTTCCCCACTCCATGTGCACAAGTACTGTGTCAATCTCATTCCCTAGTGAATACAACATTTAACACATTGCTGGTACACAATACACATTTATTTATGTTATTTTAGCTGTGTTATTCCCAGTAGCCAATTAGGTAGGATTTTTCCCTTTTCAACCTGGAACTTTAGTGTTGTGTAGGTAAAATCACAATACAAAATAAAATACAATGATATCAAGGAAACCTTATGTATGATCAGATTACAAAGCTATCTCCACAGTGGGATTTGAAGGAAAATTAGAAAGCCCCTATACAAAAAAATCTCCTCTACCAGACCATCTACCTCAAGACTACACATTGCCACAGGTCCATAGCTTATAGAATAATAGCAAAAGAAGAGCAACATTCATCGAATGCTTACTATGTGCTAAGCATATGGTACATGATAACTCCTTTAATCCTCACGATGGCTCTATGGTGTGTGTATGACTACTCACATTTTATGGATGAGGAAACAAGGTCATAGCTGTTGAATAATTTGCCCAGGGATACACAGAGAATAAATAAAAAGCTAGAATTTAAATACAGGTCTTCCTGACTCTACATTTATATGCTTTCTATTATTCTACATCAACACCCAGGAGACAGATCCTAGACAACAAAGTAAGGATAGAAGCAAAATATAAAAAATAACCTGAGAGGTGGCTATATTCATGGACGGCATGGGCAAGAATGGTTTTAGGGATGAGCAGTCTATTTACGTGCTGTAGTAAGCAGAATAAGGCCACCTAAATGTGCCCAAGTCCTAATTCCTAGAACCTGTGAATATATCACTTTACACGGAAAAAGGGATTTTTCAGATTTGATTAAGGTTAAGGACTTTGAGAATAGGAGATTATCCTGGATTATCTGAAGGACTCTGTGTCATCACATGGGTCCTGTATTAGTTTCCTGTGGCCACTGTAACAAATTATCACAAACTGCGTGGCTTAAAGCAATAGCAATTTATTCTTTCATACTTCTAGGGGCTAGAAGTCTGAAATCAAGGTAACAGCAGGAACCCATTACTTCTGGAAGCTCTGGGGAGACTCCTTCCTTGTCTTTTCCAAGTTCTGGTGGTTCCAGGTATTCCTTAATTTGTAGCTGCATTGTTCTAATATCTGCTTCTGTGATCCCATTGCTGCCTCCTCTTCTTTCTACCTCAAATTTCCCTTTGCTTTTCTTTGATAAAGACCCTTGTCATTAGGTTTAGACCACAGCCAGATAATCCAGTATGATTTTTTTTTTTATTTCAAGATCTGTAGTTATATCGTCAAAGAACCCTTTTCAAACAATCCTGTAATATTCACATGTTCTGGTAATTAGGATGTGGACATATCTTTTGGAGGGCCAAAATTCAACCCACAGATCCTTAAAAGTGGAGAACCTTTTTCGGCTATGGTCAGAGAGAGATGTGAATACAAAGCAATGATCAGATAGATGCAATGTTGCTAGCTTTGAAGATGAAAGAAGGGGCCATGAATCAAGGAATGAAGGTGGCTTCTAGAAACTGAGAAAGGTAAGGAAACAGATTTTCCTCTAGAGATTCCAGAAGAAAATGCAGTCTTACCAGTACCTTGACTTTAGCCCAGTGAAAATCATTTTGGACTTCAGACCTCCAGAATTCTAAGATAATAAATTTGTGTTGTTTTAAGCCCCTAAGTTTGTGGGAATCTGTTACAACAGTGCTGAAGAAAGTTAGAGCAAATGTTTGGATGAGAACAAGTATGGAAGCCAGAGTCAAGAGGGCAGGTCATGGAATAGATGATGTAAATTCTGGAAGGCAGATCAGGCAAGAATTAGGAAAGCCAAAGGAAGAAGAAGGTCAGGACAAAGAAAGTAGAAGAACTGACATGCATTACTAATAACCACAATCACACTTGATAATGGAGCATCAGGCCAGGGGACTGATCCTAACATAGGGAGCCCAGACCCTGTAAGGGGAATACTCTTGGAAGCATGCTGTCCAGTTAGAATATGTGTGGGCAGAAGAGAGTGGCATCATCTGGCAAGAATATCCATATAGAGTTGCCTGCAATGTTCACATTACTCACTCTTCAGGTTAAGGCATTTAAGGTTCTCGACTTCAAGTTCAAGTTTCATACTAGTTTCATACTAGTATCACCTACTTAACACAGAACTTGTTAAAAAGATGTCCTAATGAGTCACCTCACAGGGTCTGAGAGAAAGACCCCAAGACTGATATGTGCAGATAAGAAATATTTACAGTATGGAGCGTCTGGTAGGCACAAGTACTGAGCCTGGCACATGGTAAATGCAACAAATGTCTGTTGAATGGGTGAAGGAATAGATGAGTGAATGAAAACACTGAAAACTCAGAAAGTTTGTAGGACATGATAACTTAAAGAAAGAAGGATGGACAAAAATGGCATGGGACTCCAAAGGCAATCTTGGCCCACTGCCCTGAGGGCTAGTCATGGACAATACTTCCCTGTGACTGGGCTGGTGTGTTCTTTTATAGCATTTATCTCCTTTCATAGATAACTTTATTTTTTTTTAAGATTTTATTTATTTATTTGACAGAGAGAGCAAGAGAGCACAAGCAGGGGTAGAGGCAGGCAGAGGGAGAAGCAGACTGACCACTGAGCAAGGAGCCCGATGCAGGATTCAATCCCAGGACCCTGATCATGCCCTGAGCTGCAGGCAGCCACTTAACCAACTGAGCCACAGGGAGGGGCCCCATAGATAGCTTTATTATTTCCAATTTCTAATTTCAAAAGTAATACATCTAAAAGGAAAGGAAAAAAATGCATGTAATCTCATCACCCCAACATAACTATTTTGGAGCATTGACTTTTAGTCTTACGTCTTTGTCTATAACTCTGCTTATGTCTGTGTCTCAATCTCTTTCTTTCTCGTGTGTGTGTGTGGTATTTTAAAATGTTATATAACTCTTTTTACTATTCTATAAATTGTTTTTATGTTTTTAAACCCAGTACATATTGTGGTTACTTTTCGAGGTCAATAAATATTCTATTACAATATGATTTTATATAACTACATAATATCTCAACCTATGAGTATATGTAATTTATTTAACGAATCTCCTACTGCCTTTTTCTTATAATTTTCCATCATCAAAAACAGTGGTGCAGTGACACTTTTTATAGTCAGTGCTTTATACACATCTCTAATTATTTCCTTAAGGTAACTTCCTACAAGTGGAATTGCACATTTTGTGGATTTAGATACATATTGTCATGTTACCCTATGAAGAGATTTACCTATTTGTATTCTGACTTGAGTATATAAAAGTTGTTTCCTCAAAACTTTGTCAACACAAGTTTTATCAATTTTTTAAATTTGCCAATGTAATGGATAGATTTAGTTTGTATCTGTTTGATTGCTAATGAAGGTAAGTATTTCTTCATCTATTTATTGGCCATTTTTTGTTTTTCCTTTGTGAATTACTCTTATGTCCCTTGTCCATTTTCCTATTTATGTTTTTATCTTTTCAAAATTAGCTTGTAAGAACTGTTCAAGTAGACAATCTGCTGCAAACATTTTCCCATTTGTTGTTTTCCTTTAATTTTTATTATGAATTTTTAGGCTACAAAAGGAACTTAATATATTTGTTTTTGTAGCATTAACTCATCTTTTCCTTCCATATTTTATGCCTTTACTTAGAAAGATGTTGCTATACAAGAATATATAAATACAATAAATACATATTTTTTTGTTATGTCATAGTTTCATTTTCACATTTTGATTGTTAAATTATCTAGCAATTTCTATTGAATTGTTTGAGGTAAGGGTCTTATTTTAGTTCACTCGTAGTAGATAGCTATTTATGAGATGATGAATTTTCACTAGAAATTCACTGAAATAAATCCAGAAAAGAGTGTACTGAACTCTCAAACAAATGAAGTAATTTTTTTCAAAACCTACATTGTCCATACTGCACCTTAGGTCTCAGTAAGTAATGGATTCTGATCTACAAACAACCCAGCATGCCAGCATTGGCAGGTGTACACATGAGCCAACCAAATAGCAATGCTCCTTTGCAAGCAAAAGGTCAGCTTCTCAGTGTGAAGTCTTCAGTTACAGACCCACATTCATTCTCAAATCACCCTGACACACAGAAAACAGACATATTTACTTTTCACATGATTCATGGGTGAATTTTGCTCTGATACAAAGTCAACAACCAGATCTCTCCTCAACAAGCTGAAGCATATGCCACACTGGATGAAAGGCCTTCTGGTAAACTTGGTGAGAGCAACAAGAAAAGAGGTATTTTAGAGTAGAAGAAAACCCTCCTATTTCATTACACACACATTGTCCTTTGGACCTAAATACTCTCGGTTCTTAGTTATATTTCCTATAATATGTTACCAGGGCAAATGCTCAGGGAAATAACAGCTGGAGCCATTTGAGGGTTACTAATTACAGGGCATTGCAGGTACAATTTATAATTCTCCTTGACAGATGTGACCCATTATAGTAAACATTGTTGGCATGCTCTACAAGCCACATGCAGGCTGGGAATAGGTTGGTCCTTGAGTGGCACAGCTTTTCAGCAAGCTTCACCATTACAAGTAGCTCTGTACAAATGTAGGAGAAACAACTACTAACATGATATAATAGGAATATTTTTTTAAAGACCAATTGATTTAAAAATATTTCACTCTATCCATGAAGTATTGATATGCAAAGAAATGCCTAGACAGTTCTATTAGATTATTAACTACGTCTGTTTTTCAATACCACTAATTTCAACATTTGGGTTGAGAAGATTTTTCTGAGTCTGAGCCACAATGTTCCCATTATTTTAAAAATTAAAAAATATTTTCAGTGATTTTCCACCAGTTCATGCTGCAACTAAGTAAAATCTATATTATATAGAAATGAATGCTCAGTTCAAAGCATTTCAGGAAGAAGAAAAATGTCAAAACTATCATTGTCTCTATAGGCAAAACAGATAGCTGCTTGAGTGGCTTTTAGACTTTCCAGTCATTCCTGGAGGTATGGCCAGAGGGTTCCTCAGACATCAATAGAACTATTGTCCCCTTCACACAATGAAAAGACTCAAAGAAGAATCACATACACCTTTAATCATTATTATTTTTTCTAAGAGCTCCTTTAAAGATAAAACAAAAGGATAATTTATGTTTACAGTTCTGTGACACATAAAAAATATAATTAAAGTACTAAATCTCTCCAAAGAAATGTGATGTACAGAATTAAATTCAGCATTTATCTGGAAAGGAGTCCCCTCGGAGAAATCAGGTTGATATGTGAGGGATCAGTCTTGAAGTCCTGTTGCTGATTTTTTTTAAGAAATGGTGTTTTGGTTAACCCTACTCTGATTTCTCCTCACAACTGTCAGTCAGAATGAATTACAGGACCTATTACCTGAATCCCAAGATCTAGCCATATTAACAGACCCTGAGTTTTGTTCTTTGAATGCCATTTAGATCTGGACGTTGTTCTTTTCTATCATATTTCCAGCACCCTCTGACAAAGCAGAATTTAACATTTCCCACACAAGAGGGATATTTTTTTTTTGTAATGGATTTCAGAATACAGAAAGTTACACAGTTTGTTTATTTTTTAATCTTCTTTATTAGTTGCATAAAATTGTCAACAGCTTATGCTAGTCTTGAAAATATCAAGCTGACTTAAGAGAAATTTTCCTGACCTGGGTGGGAGTGGGGAGAGGAGATAAGAAAATGGAAGAATATGGGGATGTGGGGGGGGGCAATATTTTTCTCCTAAAGGATTTCAATCTAATTTTTTTTTTTTTTTTGGTGAAAGTATAGTTCATCTTTCTAACACATTATTGGCTCTAATAAGGATACCACAAACTCAAAAAGGTCAGAATATAAGCTTTAAAGATTGGGTATGTTATTTACAGACTTGGGCACTGACCACATTTGCATGCATGAATCTTGAAGAAGCATTTTTGGCTCAGCTCATGAAAAATCTATTTGGAGGCAATATATTTGAAAGTGCTGTCTTCCCTCCTTGTAGGATGGGAGCCCCAATCAATCTTCTGTGTTATGACCAGGTGTAAGTCATAAAATAGCAGTTATTGCAGGTTTTATGGAGCTGAGAGCTGGGACACTCATGAGGAGGATAAGTTCATAATAGACTTAAAGAGCAAACTATCCTTCAAGGTCTTAGGTTTCCATGGCAAGGCTGCTCCAGTGATCGGCAGCCTTATTTTTTTACCAATATTTCTTAGAAAAACACTTCTACATTTAACAACCCAGCTAGATAACAAGTATTTATTGTATTCAAAGCCTTGTATACCAGAAGATCTTTATCCACGGCTTTGAGCCTTCCTAAAAACTATATGTTCAGCAGCCTGCACCACATCTTTTCAGGTAATAAATCTTTTCTGTCTTAAATTTGTCTTTTGCAAGAATTCCAAAAGGGATCCTTAGCTATAAGTAATTGAAGTATGTCTTTAACATCCTGTACTCCATCACCCTAAAGAGCTGAATTCTTCCCTTGGCCAGCTGTCTCTAGCCCAATACCTTGATACTACATCAATCTAATCCACTGAACATAAATGTATAAAGTTCAGAACCATTTTAATTTCCTGTAGTTCATACTGTCTGATCTCCATGTATTAGCTAACTAAATTTTAATACCAGCCCATACTGGTATAATAATGGAAGGTGACCTAAAGTTGTTTTTTACAGGAAACTAGCATAGATGCACTTCTTCTGGATCCTTCTGGAAAAAGTGGTGTCTCCACCTTCGTTGTCTAATTTTTACTAATAGTAGAGAGAACCAAGGCAGGTTGGAGGGATGGGCAATAGGATAATAAGAGCACTACATGGGGTTAGATGTAGCCTCTTAAGATTTACATCAAATTAGATCAACTCACCTACCCAGATGTCTTTTCTGAGCTCTTAAAGAACAGAAACCATCCCCTGAATCAATCAATTAATTAAATATACAGGTTTCCTTTGTATAATTATCACTTTATTTAACAAATGTTGGCTCAGCCTCTCACCCTGTGGGCCAAGTCCTGTGCTGGGTGTTGGTGATACAGTGATAAATCAGACACAGGCCCAGCCCTCAAGTAGACTTCCTGGTGGGAAACACAATCAATGAAACAGAGAATCACAAGATTTTAAGGGCACTGTATCTGTGCTGAGAAGCTAGAAGGAAATGTTTTTGGAGGGAATGAATTCCATGTGTGTGACACTTAAGACTGTATAGCTCTGTTTTGGGGAAATATATCACTTAAAACAAAAAGTAAAATTATGCTACAAAATATGAAGAAAGCTGCCCCTTTGTCTGATTTTTCTGAAGTGAGTTTAATATGGATAAGAAGTTTTTCATGGAACCCCTGACAAACCCATGGCAAAGAGTCCCAAACTGAAATAGCTGAACTTTGAATTAACCAGAACAGCAGAGCCTCCCAGTGTTCCTGTGATCTGAAATACTACTTTTTCTGTATTTTTCTGTTTTTAATTGAGAGAAAATTAACATACAATAAAATGCACAGATTTTAAGTTTTTAGTTTGATACATTTTGACAAATGTAAACATCCTGGTAACCACCCCTCAAAACAAGATATAGAATATTCCCATCACTCCAGAAAGTTTCCCCTGCCTCTTTCCAGTCTTTTCTATGTAGACACACACTCAGAGACAGTCACAGTTGTAAATTCTTCTATTACTGTGGATTAGTTTTTTCTGTTCTTGAACTTCATATGCAGGGAATCATACAGTTTATACTCTTTGCATCTGGGTGGACACACCAGCCTTTGGAACAGCACACTTGAAGGGATTAAAAGACTCAAAACAACATTAAAGAAGTGAGAAATAAATACAAAACAATCCCCCACTGCAGTGTTTCCATATCTCACTGTGTATATAAAAGTATCTATAGTTTATGTATTCATTTCACTGTCCTTCAGCCCTAAATCACTTAAGCCAAACTGTTTTCTCCACAAGAAAAATTCTCATATGTTCCAAGACACCCACGATCTTTCTTTGATGTGGCTTGGCATGCTATGCCTATTATGTCTTCCTCAAACAGGTTGCACTTGGCTCTACTTTCATGTAGCACATATCACTCAAAGTATGATCCCTCGATTTGATACATAATTTACATGATGATCAAAATTTCATTGTGCAACTGGGAAGGCTTCAAGGACACTGTTGTACTAGCATAGTATACTGGGTGAGAATGACTGGGGAGAGACATTCATGCCAAATGAAACAAGTGCATTTGCCTTCTTATGCCAGGTTTTGTTCTACCTTCACTTCCTTAGTAGGTCACTGAATAATACTGCCCATCATAACCGGTTGCACCAGTTGGATTTTCTCTGCCCCATTCAGCCCAGATGCTGCTGTTGTTTTCCACTCTTTAATCAGAATACAGAATGCCACATGCTGTGTGCATCAGAGAGAAAACAGAGCAGAAACGACAGTTCAATAGTGGAGTTAACTGGGAAGGGAAAGAAAGGATGCCATATACCCATGACTCAAGCCTTGTGTATTTCCTTCTTCCAACACTGGGAAACAGTTAAGATTATATGATATTTTGTATATATATAAAGGTATAGATCTATTATGTATATATGTTTAAATATGAATACAATAGCCTGAGACCAAACACTGGTTCAAGATCACAAGAAATTCTCAGATATGTGACTGCTGTTTTCATTTATATTTTTGTCCTCAGTAGGTTATTTTTTAACAAAATCCCCTTCTGCTTCAATTTCTACCACTCCCTTAATGGATTACCAATTAACTTATTTATCTGTGAGGAAATGGGACTACTGACAGGCAAACACATTTTCAAACTTTCTTTGGAAACCCAGTCACACTTCCATTTCTTCTGTGGTTACAATCCTCTACAGGAGGAAGTTTCCACTTAACCCCAGTTTAGCAACTTGCTTCTTGTTCTTCCCTGCTAAATATTGAGCACTGTTAGCTCTTTAGTCTCAGGAAAGATGGGGACATCTAAAGCTAGCCTGGTTAAGAAACATATTTTAGAGAGTCTGGAAAGGTAAAGCAAAGAGTGTCCTTTGCCTTGAAGATTCCTAGATGTCCTGGATCTTGAATATGAGGGAAGTTCTGAGAGTTAATATGTTTTTTCAATATATGTTTTTGTGGAATAGCAATTTCCTACAGATACAAGTTACTGGATTCAGTTGTAGAAGAAAGAACCTCATGATAATCTCAACACCCTGGGTCTATGGAAACAAGAACACCATCCTTACTTTAGTTCCCTTGGGTACTAGAGGCCATTCAGCTCATTTAGCTTGGCCTAGAAGCTAAGGTTCCCCTGTCCAACCACCAAAGGAACTTAAAGCCAAGAGATCCCAGTTTACAGAATAGAGCTTCTCAGGGACCCAGCCCTGGTGCCAATATCTTAATGATGACGTTCTCCTACAGACTACCCCTGAACTGCGTCCCTAAGAGCAGAGTGAAGGGTAGCAGGTGGCTGATTCTAGGGCTTGTCAAAAGGCAAGCAAAGTTTCCCCCTGTTCTAGGCCCATGAAGCCTTGTTGGCATTTTTCTAAGGTTTGTTTCAAAAGGGTATGTAGTTGTATGTATAAATTGAAAGATATCTGGGAGAATACAGAAGACAAGAAACTCGGGTGCCATTTACCATTATCTTGATAAAATGGCAGTGACACACACTCCGCCTGCCACAATTAGAGTGATAAATGTCTGTTTCTTTGAGGCTTGAAAGTCAATTATGTAGATTATTTGGAGAATACTGACAGATGGCTTTCTTCCCCAAATGAGACAATCAAGCTGAACTTTGAAATGTGCTTAAAAAACACTGTCATTTCTCAAACAGAGGAGGTCTCCCTAAGAGGCTGACCAGAGGACTGGATAAAATTTTGCCATTGGCCACTTTTGATGAACCTGCCCTTTGGTGTTTTTTCCCCTCAGATCTCCCTCTTCTCCCATCCTCAATGGAAGCTTTGCTTCTTTTCATCTTGTAGTCAAATATTGATCCTCCAACCTGTCCTCAAGGTTTTGATTAACACAGAAGATTGCCACGTAAGCAGTTTTTTGTTTGTTTTCAGCTAATTTGTTTTTTATTATTCACTTGCTGCAGTAAATCTTACTTTTATTGTCCAACCACTGAACAGAAAAAAATGGATTGATTTGAGTAACTAAATAATTCAAGCTGCAATGTGTAGTGAAGTGTGGGGGGAGAAAGGAAGTATTGCGGGGAGTCTAAGAAGCTTGATGCAACACTGCCCTTCTTTCTTCTTAGTTCTCTCCTGATCCCTAACCCAGGTTACAATTTTGATTAGATTGTGAGGGGGTTTAAGGAGGTGGCATTGTGGTGCTGCAGCAGTGATTTAAAGCAATAAAGGTTTAAAAAATGATTGTTTAAAAAGTCTTCCCTCACCAAAAAAATTAGAGATTCATTAAATGAGATCTGTTGCTTGTTACTTTTCATTATATTAACGAATTCACTTTGCACAATTATTTAAATCCTGAGGTGTATTTATTTTTTATTCCTAATGGCACAAACCAATCTTCTCCACTGATGTTTACTGGTGACACCAAGTAGTTGGAAAAGTTTTGATGAAAACAACCCAAGAGAATAGAGCAAAAGATATATAGATGTAAAATTGAACAAATCAAGCAAAAGGCAGCTTAACTTGTTTGTTAAAGGCATCAATTTCAGGATGGGGAGAAAGGGAGAAATAGTGGAGGAAGAAAGAAGAGAAAAACAAGAATGAAGGGGTATTTGTCTCCAGCCTCTATCATCTGCCCATCCCGTCATCTTTCCCCTCAGGTACTCAGTATGCTCAGGCTTCCTTAAACAAAATACAAACACACAAGCTATAAATAAAAACATTGATAGGGTTCACTACATGAAAATGTAAAACTTCTATATACAAAATACATCATAAACACATTAAAAAATAAACCACAGGTTGGACTTACAAGGTGTATAACTGACAAAAGATAGAGATCTAAAATATATAATGAATATCCACAAATCTATAAGAAAATCAATATAATAGGAAGATGGGCAAAAGACTTGAGAAGTCATTTTACAGAAGAGGAAATTCAAATGCCCAATATACATATGAAAATACATTCAACCTCAATAGTTATCAAGATAACACTACAAATTAAAACAGTAAGTTACCATTTTCACTACTGGAAAAATGCAAAGTCTAACAATACCATACATTTTCAAGAAAACAGAGAAAGAAGGAATTTAATAACGCTGGTCCAATTTCATATACTTTGGGATGTTTGGCAAAACTAGTCAATCTGAAAATGCACATTCTCTAATGCCCAGTAATTCCAATTCTAGTCATTTATCTTAGGAAAATTATTGTGCACACAAAGAAGTAGCATGTTCAAGGATATTTGCCACAGCATTTTAATAGGAAACAATCTAGATAATCATCAAAACAGAAATGAATAAATTGTGTTATAGTCATATAGTAATACAAATACAAAGCAGCAGGTAAAATGAATGATCTAGATATGCATGTATCAACATGAATAAACATAATCATAATGTTAAATGAAAAATGCAAGTTGCAGAATGATATGTATACAGGAAGCCATTTATATAAAGTTTAAAAAACAATAATACTGTATATTATCTGTGAATACACACACAAACACACAAAATACACTAACATGCATGGGAAGTATGCACACAAACTATGGGATACAGGATACCTCTAAAAACAGGGGAAAGCAATGTAATCAGAGAGGCTGAAGTACAAAGGGGGCTATAATTTTAACACTTTCTTACAAAAAGGAATAAAAAGCAAGGTAGAAAGGGCAGGAGTGAATTAAAAAAGGAATACTTGGGAGCCCCTAGAGCTTACAAAATTGTTACTAGTTTTAGAAGAACCACTTTCCCCCTGTGAGCGGTACCCCTTCTGCCTTTTACAGATATATCCTAGTGCTTCAGTAGTTAGCACTTCTAACCTAGATGTTAAAACCTAAGCCTTTTGTTAGCCTCTAGTAATGCCCAAGTCAATTCCAAAGCAGGATTCAGAATTACACCACATCAAAAGAAAAACCCTCTATAACATATTAGTGGACAGAGGAGATTTTACTAGAGATTTTGTGGTGAGGAGGAGAAAAAAATTTACATCAAAGAGCAAATAACTAATCAAAATCCTCAAGGAAAAAAAAAATTCTCAAGGAATAGGCATTTCTCCCCCAAATTTTCCTCTTCAACAACTAGCTGCCAGTTTCTTCCTCCTTCTTGTTCCTGTCTTCATTCAACCTTTTCCCCCCTTTCTTGTCCAGATCAATTTAGCTCCATCCCATCTCTCAATCTTAGGCTGTAGCTAAACTGATAAGCTTCCAGCTATCTCACCAAAACTTTCAGCAAAAGTGGGTCTCTCCCTAGACTGGAAAACCATTATAAAACATTGTCCTAAAGAGACCATAATGAAATACTCAAAAATAGCTGAAGTGTTCTGATAAAATAAACAGACTGAACAGAAGTCAATTGTCAGTCACCTATTGTCAGTAAAAGCAAAAATAAACAGCAACTCAAACTCAATGGCTTTAAAGAATAACAATTTATTCTCATTCATGAGTCTGTAGATTAAGAGAGGATGGCTGATCTAGACTGGATTCAGCTGAGTAGTTCTGCTTCTAGCTGCAGGTCCAGCTGGGCTTGGCTCCTTGCTAAAAGGCTCAATCTGCTTATGTATATTTATTCTGGGACCCAAGCTGAAGGTATGACTCTTCTTATGGTGATGGCAGAGGCACAAAAGACACATGCATATTTCATGTCTCTGCTCACATCAGGTCTGTTGACATCCCATTGACCAAAGCAAATCATATGATTGGATTCAAGGGATGTGAAGGTATATTCATCCCATGGAGATTGGAGGAGGTAGATATTTTTGAAGTGTAATCTAATCTACCATATCAATCAAAGTATGTCACTCCTGTGATGGAAACCTTTCATTTCTTACCTTCCTGGCAAATGTTTCCACTGTTTCCCCCACTAAACTTCTAGAAATCTTACAATGCTCTCTATAGGGAATAATGAATCACATCTTTACTGAAGTGAAGGAAATAAATGATGTTATTTGACTTGAAGAGGAATGGGTCTATGAGTAGAATGTGTGAGCAAATCATGTCATACTGATGGGTTAGGAAATCCCACAAATCACCCAGTGGGTCCACCAATTAAAAAAGTGTTATAAAGAACCCAGAGGGTCAAGGAAGATGAGGAGAGTCACTTTTAACAAATGGAAATTGTTCAAAGAGACAGTTTCAGTTCCTTGTTTTATTCATTCATTTATTCAATAAATATTTATTGAATACCTACTAGGGGGCAGGCACTGTGCTAAGGGCACATAGTGAGCAAAACAGCTAAGACACAACCAAATAGTGCAATAAAAGAAAGGAATATAGTGCTGCACTAGAGTAATGGTTGTGGGAGAGGAAAGGCAACTTATAGATACAGTGGCCAGGGGAGGCCTCACTGAAGAGGTAGCATTTAGGCTTAGACCTGAAAGGTAAGAAAAATCTAGCCACATGAAGAACTAGAGAAATCATGTAATCAAGAAGTATAGATCAGAGTTTATTGCCTATAACTTTAATGAGAAAAGTTAAAGGAACAAAAGGCATTATATGATGGATGTCATTGTAACTGCTTTAGAGAAAGATGTTATGAGAAAGAAATCTATGGCATATAAAAAGGGAAGCAAAAGGCTAGAACAGGAGTACAGTAACACTTTGTCCTGTTGTTAGCCTCAGCATTATATCCTTTACTGAAAGGTGCCAAAGTATATTGCATCTAGCAACAAAAGATTGAAATATTGCCCAGCTCTGCTAGGGGATTGCCTAAATCAGTTTTTCAAGTATATCCACCAAGAATCTTGTTTCCTGGGATGTCAGTAAATGTTATGCAAAAATAAGTATAACACTGGATAGAATTAATCAGGTTTCTTTACCACAATGCTTCTTAGAACCCTAAAGTGTACTCACACAGATTGAGAACTTTTAAGAAGGAAACAGACTGTGCTGTGTATTTTTCAAAATTTAATTGATCAGGGATTCCCCTCCACTGGCCACATTCCAGACTGTTCCAAGGAGCACACTTTGACACTCAGGGAAATGCTGCACTGGATGATTTTCAAGGTCCAGTTTAGCTCCAAAAGGTTCTGTGATGAGCACAATCACCTCAGAGGGAGACCCTGTTGGTACCAGATTTTCTCTTAAAGGTTATGATCTATGTATGTAATCATACCTCAGTTAACCAAAAGAATTCAAATAAAGTACAATCCTAGTCCCCTTTATGCCAAAAGCTACTCTTTACTAAATACTGTAATAGCAAGATTGTAAAGTATATGTGTAGAATACAGGCTATGTTTAAACAGGGAAATGATTATCAACCAGATAATGAAGACAGGAATACTTTTCTGCTAAAGTCTGGGAGGGATGATGTAAAAATGAAATAGATTGAAAGAGCTGAAAACTCTAAGAATGGCACATTTTTTTATTTAAAATGCTCCCATGTTCATGTATTCTGAAATCATGCCAGAAGTTCAGGAAATAATCCATGATTAGGTGTGATTAAGTGAGAAGCATGGAACTAGCTAGCCCTTTGTCCTCTTCAGGAGACTATCCACATCAATCATTTCCAGATTATTTATTATCTTTCTTCATTTTGCACCATTTGGCTAGAAAAATGGTTAAGAATTTCTTTAAGCCACTTATAATTTACCATGTTAATGAGTGTGTCAGTTTTGTCGTTTCGCAAGTTATTTCCCAGGTAATAAACATTCATTCATTCTATCTTTCTATGCTTCTGCCAGTCTTAACAGATAAAATCCAGGGCACTGGAGTCGACCATGTGCATCCAGATTACTGAGAACATTCGTTTTGTCCCCAGACTGTGTGACCTTGAGAAAGTCCTTACTTGACTAGACCTCAATTTCCTCAACTGTAAAATAAGTGATTTGGACTGGATATTTGCTAAAGTTCCTCCTAGGTTTAAAATTCTCTGATTCTGTTTTGCTTTCTAATTCAAATTACTAGAAAACTATACACTTTATTTAAAAAATCCTCCTTCTACCTACACACATTCTATTCTCTAAATACATTTTTAAAATTCTTAAACTATCAAATTTTAGATACATAAAAAGAGAATTAAATAGCCCAGAACATTCAGACTAACAATTCTTTCATTAATTAATGTAATTTCAGGTGGAGACGAAAAAAATGAAATAAAAGCTGGAGTGATGACAATTTAATAGCTTATAATTTTAAGTGGACAGCCTAAATATCAGCTTCTCTGGCTTCTCATGTGCACTTTAATTTTACCAATATCTTAGTCTCTCACTAATGATATTTTAACCAACCACTGGTACTTATTAAGCATTTATATAAGAATGTCCATCCCTGTACTAGTTGCTGAAAAGGATTAAAACAGACTTTACTGACTTCAAAAAGCTTCAATTGGGGCTAGGGAAACAAAATTTGGCCCCAAGAAACAATTAGAGACTAACACCAGACAATATACAATTAGGTGCCAAATTGTGTGGTATAAGCAAGCAGTTGTCAACTTTTTTCCTCTCTACAACATATATAATGAACATGTTCCCTATACTTGGAATAGAGTAGGGACTCAATAAATATCTACAGAATGAATATATGAATGAATCTTTACATGCTAAGATATTCATACAAGAGTATTCAGGATTCTGATAACTCAAGCTCTTCTCTCACATCCAAGAAATTATATCCATCTGAGTACAAGTGGTTTAAACAGATGTCTATCATATGACTAATCCATTTGAATACACACACATACACATATACATATATACATATATAATCCCTCTCAAAATAAATTTATTATTATTACCAAATTAAGATGCAATTCACAATTGGTGTTGTAACATCATAGTTGAGAACACTCGGCAGAGACTATAGGTGCTGTAAGAGCTCAGCAAAAACACAGACTATAGAATGAAGTAGTTCCCAAATGCCTTCATGGAGGAGGCAAAGGAAAAAAGACTTCTTAAAAATAGGTACAAGGTATAGGAAGGCCATGAGGAGTGGGGAGGATAGAATAAATATAAAGTGAGCAGGAAGCAGTGAGGATGCAGACTTGAAGTGGGGGATCTTTGTTAGAAAGCAAAAGGAAACAAGTTTGGATAGATGAAGTATGACCGAAATATTCGGAGTTGATCCAATGGCAACAGAGAGCTATTACAAAAACTCAAAGAAAGTCTAGCAGAAAAAGGGTTTGTGAGCTCTGTATGTCTATTTATGTATGAATATAAGACACAGGGTGAAAGATGAGCAGGGCAAGATTTATCTTCTTTATAGACCTTTTCTAAAGGGATGGCAACTGAAGCCTGGCATTTTAATACCATTTTATGAGGCTTCATACATTTTAATTAATGTTAAACTGATTTATACCCTGAGGGGTTATACACAAATGGCACAATCAAATAAAATAAAGGAAGACACATGTGCACAAGTTTGCATGTGTCTATATGTATTTATAGACACATCCTTCAACTGCATTTGACTGTGCTTCTGTTATAAGTGCCAAGTTCCACCCACACCCCACTCTTCCTGGCTTCAATCAGGAAGGAAGAATTAACAACACATGATGATTTGGGGGGTTTATTGCCCATTATTTGATCTAAAACAACTTGAACAGTATAAAAAAGGTGCTGCTCTAAGAAGAAAAAGATTAGTCATGTAGCCATTTTGCTGGCCCCTCTGTTGTGCTTTCAACTGTAAGCTATATTTATTTTTTCCATCCTAAAATCAAGTTTCTTAAAAGCTTGCCATGTAACTTAATGCAATAGCTTGCACTTTTCCTTTGGGAAGGAAGAAAACAAAACTTTCCTTACATGGTAACAGAGAAAATGTTGCTCAGTTGGAAATGCATGTGTGTATGTTGCAGGGGGGTGCAAGGAGATGACAGAAGGATGACAAAAGAATAAAATGGTTGGCTTTTCACTCCGGAAAACAGTATGGAGTTTCCTCAAAAAGTTAAAAATAGAACTACCCTAGGACCTAGCAACTGCACTACTAGGTATTTATCCAAAGGATACAAACATAGTGATTCAAAGGGGCACAGGCACCCCAATGTTTATAGCTGCAACGTCCACAATAGCCAAACTATGGAAAGAGCCCAGATGTCCACTGACAGATGAATGGATAAAGAAGATGTGATATATATAACATCTATATCTATATATATGTATACACACACACACACACACACACACAATGGAATATTACTCAGCCACCAAAAAGAATGGAATCTTGCCATTTGCAATGATGTGGATGGAACTAGAGGGTATTATGCTAAGTGAAATAAGTCAGTCAGAGAAGGACAAATACTATATGACTTCATTCATATGTGGAATTTAAGCAACAAAACAGATGAACATAGGGAAAGGGAAAGAAAAATAAAATAAGATAAAAACAGAGGGAGGCAAACTATAAGAGTCTCTTAACTATAGGAAACAAACTAAGAGTTGCTGGAGGGGAGGTGGGTGGGCATGGGGTAAATGGGTGATGGGCATTAAGGAGGGCACTTGATGTAATGAGCACTGCGGGTTATACGCAACTGATCACTAAATTCTACCCCTGAAACTAATAATACAGTATACGCTAACTAAATTGAATTGAAATATTTTTTTTTTTTAAATAAATGGTTGGCTTTTCTAACCTCATAATCCCCAATAGTAACTACAAACAGACCTCCCATAAATGCAGGAGAGGAATTAGAAGCATACAAGAAATAAGTCTTTGAATTTATAAAGCACAATGCTTTTTATCTTTTCTCACTCTTGATCCTTATAATACAAAGGGCAGGGATTGTTTTGTCCTTTATTTGACAAAGGAAGAAACCAAAAAGGGGGTGCCTGGGTGGCTCAGTCATTGGGTGTCTGCCTTCGGCTGGGGTCGTGATCCCGGGGTCCTGGGATCGAGCCCCGCATCGGGCTCCTTGCTCAGCAAAGGTCCTGCTTCTCCCTCTCCCACTCCCCATTTATGTTCCCTCTCTCACTGTGTTTCTCTCTGTCAAATAAATAAATAAAATCTTTGAGGAAAAAAAAGAAACCAAAATTAAGAAATCTTGAGTGACTTGCCTAAGATCTCACAGACAGGCCACATATACACTTTTAGAACAACTTTACAGAGATATAATTCACTACCATGACATTCATCATTTAAAATGTTTTTTTAGTATATTCACAAGGTTGTGTAAGCATCACTGTTATCTAATTCCAGAACATTTTGTCACCCCAAAAAGAGACCTCATACCCATTAACAGTCACTCTTCACCTCCTACCTTCTCCCAGTCCCTGGAAAATACCAATCTACTTTATGTCTCTATAGATTTGCATATCTGGGACATTTCATATAAATGGAATCATACAATGCGTGGCCTTTTGTGTCAGGTGTCTTTCACTTAACATACTGTTTTCAAGGTTCATCGATGTTATAGCATGCATCATGTTTTTCTATGCCCAAATAATATTCTACTGCACACATATAACACATTTTTTATCCACTCATTAGTTGATGGACATTTGGATTGTTTTCAGTTTGTGAACATTGGTTTTCATTTCTCCTGTCTAGGAGTGTATTTGCTGGGCCATATGGTAATTATATGTTTAACTTTTGTGAAGAACTACCAAGCTGTTTCCCAAAGTGGCTGGCAATCCCACCAAGGAAGGACTGAGGATTCTAATTCCTCCACATTTTGCCAATACTTTATTATCTGTATCTTTATAATAGCCATCCTATTGTACCAGAAGTGGTTTCTTACTGTGGTTTTGAATTATATTTCTCGATAGCTACTGATGTTGAGCATCTTTTCATGGCGCATTCATATCTTTTTTAATAAAAATATCTATTCAAATTCTTTGCCAAAATTTGAATTAGATTATTCACCTTTTTATTATTGAATTGTAAGAATCCTTCATGTATTCTGTATACAAGTCCCTTATCACATACATGATTTGCAAATATCATGCATTTGCTGGGTAATCTTTTCACTTTCTTGATGGTGTTTTTGAGGCACAAACTTTTTCTTTTTTTGATGAAGTCCAATTTGTCTATTTTCTTCTCTGGTTGCTGGTGCTTTTGTTGTCATAGCTAAGAAACCATTGCCTTCCCCAAAGTTATGAAGATTTACTCCTATATTTTCCCAAAAGTGTGTTTTTTTTTTAAGATTTTATTTGAGAGCAAGAGAGAGAGCACACAAGAGCGAGATGAGTTGGGGGGAGGGTCGGGGGAGAGGGAGAAGCAGACTCCCCACTGAGCAGGGAGCCCACCTGTCAGGGCTCAATCCCAGGACCCTGGGATCATGACCTGAGGCAAAGGCAGATGCTTAACCACCACCCAGGTGACCCGCCAAAAGAGTTTTAAAGCTTTAGGTCTTATATTTAGGTTATTGATCCATTTTCAGTTAATATGTGTATATGGTGTTTTGTAGAGAAACAAATGCATTCTTTTGCATGTGGATATCTAGTTGTCCTGGCACAATTTGAAAAGACTATTCTTTCCCTTATTAAATTCTCTTGGCACTTTAGGGGCACCTGTGCGGCTCAGTTGGTTAAGCATCCCACTCTTGATTTTGCTCAAGTCATGATCTTAGGGTTGTGAGATCAAGCCCTGCATTGGGCACTGTGCTGGGCATAGAGCCTGCTCAAGATTCTCTCTCCCTCTCCCCCTCCCCCACCCTCTCTCTCTCAAAAAAATAATAAATAATAAAAAAATTCTCTTGGCACTTTTGGCAAAAATCCAAAAATGGGTTTATTCTTGAAACCTCAATTCTATTCCACTAACCTATACGTCTATCCTTTTTTAGGTATCATATCATCTAGATTACTGTGGCCTTGTAGTAAGTTTTAATACCAAGACATATGAGTCCTCCAATTTTTTCTTCTTGAAGATTGTCTTTGCTATTGTGGGTTCTTTGCATTTCCATATGAATTTTATGATTAGCTTGTCAATTCCTGCAAAGAAGCCAACTGAGATTTGTTAGGAATCATATTGTATCTGTTGATCAGTTTGGGGAGTATTGTCATATTGACAATATTAAATCTTCTCATCCATGAACATGGGATGTCTTTCCATTCATTTTTATCTTCTTTAATTTCTCTCAGTGACATTTTATAGTTTTCAGTGTACACATTTTTCATTTCCTTTGTTAAATTTATTCCTAAGTGTTTTATTCTCTTTCATGCTATTGTAAATGGGTTGTTTTTTTAAGTTCATTCTCAGATTGTTCATTGTTGGTGTTACAAAATTCAATTGATTTTTGTATATTGAGCTTATATCTTACAACCCTGCTGAACTTGTTTATTCTAATAGTTTTTTGTGGGTTCCTTAGGATTTTCTATGTAAAAGATTATATCATCTGTGAATAGATATTTTTTTTATTCTTATGTTAATCCCCATACATTACATCATTAGTTTTAGATGTAGTGTTCCGTGATTCATTGTTTGTGCATAACACCCTGTGCTCCATGCAGAATATGCCCTCCTCAATACCCACCACCACGCTAACCCATCCTCCCACCCCCCTCCCCTCTAGAACCCTCAGTTTGCTTTTCAGAGTCCATCGTCTCTCATGGTTCGTCTACCCCTCCGATTTCCCCCGCTTCATTCTTCCCCTCCTGCTACCTTCTTCTTCTTCTTTTTTTTTTCCTTAACATATATTGCATTATTTGTTTCAGAGGTACAGATCTGAGATTCAACAGTCTTACACAATTCACAGCGCTTACCAGAGCACATACCCTCCCCAGTGTCTATCACCCAGTCACCCCATCCCTCCCACCCCACCCCCCACTCCAGCAACCTGAATAGATATTTTTATTCCTTCCTTACAAATCTAGATGCATTTCATTTCTCCTTCTTTCATAATTGCCCTGGCTAGAACCATTAGCACAATGTTGAAGAGAAGTTATAAATTTGGGCAAACTTGTTTTGTTCCTGATTCTAGAAGTAAAATATCCTGATTTTCACCATTGAGTATAATGTTAAATGTTGGCTGTGAGTTTTTCATAGATAGCATTTATCAAGTTGAGCAAGTTCCCTTCTAGTCTATTTTGGCAGATAGCATATTGAGATTATACTAGGAATTAGGTCTTTCACTCTGAGTTGAATGTGCTTTCCATTATACACTTTTGCCTGCCCCTATTTCCTGTTTTGTTTAAGCACAGATTGAAATACAAATTTTCAGGACTTCAGTTGATACAGCAAACTTTGAACCAAATCTAAATTTCAACATAGATGATAGATAGATGATAGCTAGATGATGGAATCAAATAAGCAAATTCAAAATAAACTTTATTCCAAATACGATTTCTCTTTCTGAATCTTAGGACAATTTTGGATTCCTTGACTATACTTATCTTTGTCATAGCTCATGTGACAATACTAAACAAAAACTACACCCAGGTCCTTTGGCTGGTAGGGAAGCAGAATAAACTGAGACCAAGAAGACACACTCCTCAAAGACTTTGACTCTGCATAGAGACTAACTTCAGATTCTGGGCTCAGAAAGCATACCTTTAAAACAGAAAAGCATCTGTGATGGTTGGTTTTATGTGTCAACTTGACTGAGCTAAGGGGTGCTCAGACTAAACATTATTTCACAGTATGTCTATGAGGATCTTTCCAGATGACATTAGCATTTGAATCAGTGGTGGACATCATCCAATCAGTTGAGGACCTGAATAGAACAAAAAAGTAGAGGAAAGAGGAATTCACCCCTCTTTGCTTTCTGCCTGCCTGCTTGAGCTGGGACATCAGTCTTCTTCTGCCCTTAGAATGGAATTTATGCCATCAGCTCTCCTGGTTCTCAGGCCTTCAAACTCAGACTGGTATTACACCACTGACTTTCCTTGTTCTCTAGTTTGCAGATGGCAGATCATGGAACTTCTCAGCTTTCATTATTGTGTGAAGACAATACTATTTCATGATAGCGAAGACACACAAGGTTTTATTAGGTCATATCACATATTGACATATATGAATCAATAGGAGTTTATATATAGAGAGAGAGAGAGAGAGAAATACATCTTATATATATGTTTAACAGATTATTATATATATGTAAACAGATTATATGTATGTATATATATATATATATATATATATATATATATATATGTTATGTTTATAATCTGTTTCTCTGGATAACCCTGACTAATACAGCATCCAAAGGAGAATGGTCCTAGGCCTTCCATAGAAACATCTCTTGAGCCAGGATTCAAATTGTGATTCTGATCCTGGGGGAAGGAAAAAGTAGACAGGAGCATCAGACAGTGTAACCAGATCACTGGGTATGAGGACTGATCTAATTCCAGGCTTCACAAAGCTGGTCAGGAGTATTCAGGAGGTGCAGAGAGACACTATTAATAAACGCCTTGACTCTAACAGAATTGACTCAGTACTGCAGCAGTTTTAATATGACCATATGTTCAACAAGGAAGAGTGAATAGAAACAGAGGCAAGTGATAATAATCTTTACCTATTTCAAAAGAATACATCATTGACAACATAGTTTCTACTGGGCTCCATAGCTTCAAATAAGTATTTCCATATATCCCAATATCCCTCTTTATCTTACCATGTACACTTCCCTTCTGCTCCTGTCCCTTGAGTACCTCCCACTCTCAATTATCAACCTGAATACTGTACACCTCACTCTACCACCCAGCCCACATTCACATACCCAACGCTGTCAGATTAGAAGGGAAAGAATTCAAATTTTTCCACCATGTCAAGACTATTCAGTAAGGTGAGGTATTCTGGCAACAGAGGGCCACATATAAATATCACCTACACACTTTGGAACACCCTAATGGAACTCTTACTACTTAGAAGTATTCTATATTAACAGGGTAGCCACATTCCTTTCAGGAGTTTGAGAAAGAGGGGCGCCTGGTGGCTCAGTCGTTAAGCATCTGCCTTTGGCTCAGGTCGTGATCTCAGGATCCTGGGATCAAGCCCCGCATTGGGCTCCCTGTTCCAAGGGAAGCCTGCTTCTCCCTCACGTGCTCCCCCTGCTTGTGTTCCTTCTATCGCCATATCTCTCCCTGTCAAATAAATAAATAAAATCTTTTAGGGGCGCCTGGGTGGCTCAGTCATTAAGCGTCTGCCTTCAGCTCAGGTCATGGTCCCAGGGTCCTGGGATCGAGCCCCACATTGGGCTCCCTGCTCAGCGGGAAGCCTGCTTCTCCCTCTCCCACTCCCCCTGCTTGTGTTCCCTCTCTCGCTGTGTCTCTCTGTCAAATAAATAAATAAAATCTTTAAAAATAAATAAATAAATAAATAAATAAATAAATAAATAAATAATAAATAAAATCTTTTAAAAAAAGAAGAAGTTTGAGAAAGACCTCTAGGGTTGAAGAATCCATTTACAAGAATATTTTTAAAAGGTTAAAACCATCAGCAGATCCAAAATAGAATCAGCATCTACTTCAACAGAGACTAGTAAGACTCTCCATGATTAAACACACCCTGAAAAGGTACAAATGTAATGAATGAAGTAAAGCATCTCCTGAATTACAAAGGACTAGAAGGAAGCTTCTAAAGGTCATTTTTTTAGTCTAGGAAGTATTGGGAAAACAAAGGACAAAATATTGTGTAAAAAAATCAAATACCTATAGCATGATTTTCATTAATGAAATGAATTCCTAAATATGGTGCAAGTAAATTGAACTCCTGAAAACCAAACTCTACCTTCTTCACTACCTCTCCAAGGTGTTTCCTCTCTATTGTAGATGAACTTCCATGAACATTTGGGGTTTTTTTTATGTTATGTTAATCACCTACATTACATCATTAGTTTTTGATGTAGTTTTCCATGATCCATTGTTTGCTTATAACACCCAGTGCTCCATTCAGTACGTGCCCTCTTTAACACCCATCACCAGGCTAACTGATCCCTCCACTGCCCTACCCTCTAGAACTCTGTTTGTTTCTCAGAGTCCATGGTCTCTCATGGTTCGTCTCCCCCTCTGATTTCCGCCCCTTCATTTTTCCCTTCCTACTATCTTCTTTTTTATTTTTTAACATATAATGTATTATTTGTTTCAGAGGTACAGGTCTGTGATTCAACACTCTTACACAATTCACAGCACTCACCATAGCAAATACCCTCCCTAATGTCTATCACCCAGCCACTCCATCCCTCCCACCCCCCACAACTCCAGCAACCCTCAGTTTGTTTCCTGAGATTAAGAATTCCTCATATCAGTGAGGTCATAAGATACATGTCTTTATCTGATTGACTTATTTCGCTCAGCATAATACCCTCCAATTCCATCCACATCATTGCAAATGGCAAGATCTCATGCCTTTTGATGGCTGCATAATATTCCATTGTATATATATATAACACTTCTTCTTTATCCATCCATCTGTCAATGGACATCTTGGCTCTTTCCATAGTTTGGCTATTGTGGACATTGCTGCTATAAACATTGGGGTACATTTACCGCTTCGGGTCCCTACATTTGTATCTTTGGGGTAACTATCCAGTAGTACAATTGCTGGGTTGTATGGCAGCTCTATTTTCAACTTTTTGAGGAACCTCCATACTGTTTTCCAGAGTGGCTACACCAGCTTGCATTCCCACCAACAGTGTAGGAGGGTTCCCTTTTCTCTGCATCCCTGCCAACATCTGTCCTGTCCTGACTTGTTAATTTTAGCCATTCTGACTGGTGTGAGGTGGTATCTCACTGAGGTTTTGATTTGGATTTCCCTGATGCCAAGTGATGTTGAGCACTTTTTCATGTGTCTGTTGGCCATTTGGATGTCTTCCTTGGAAAAATGTCTGTTCATGTCTTCTGGCATTTCGTGATTGGATCATTTGTTCTTTGGGTGTTGAGTTTGATAAGTTCTTTATAGATTTTGGATACCAGCCCTTTATGTGATATGTCATTTGCAAATATCTTCTCCCATTCTGTCGGTTGTCTTTTGGTTTTGTTGACTGTTTCTTTTGCTGTGCAAAAGCTTTTTATCTTCATGAAGTCCCAATAGTTCATTTTTGTCCTTGCTTCCCTTGCCTTTGGCAATGTTTCTAGGAAGAAGTTTCTGTGGCTGAGATCGAATCAGCATCTACAGGTTGCTGCCTGTGTTCGCCTCTAAGATTTTGATGCACTCCTGTCTTACATTTAGGTCTTTCAATCATTTTGAGTCTATTTTTCTGTGTGCTGTAAGGAAATGGTCCAGTTTCATTCTTCTGCATGTGGCTATGCAATTTTCCCAACACCATTTGTTGAAGAGACTGTCTTTTTTCCATTGGACATTCTTTCCTGCTTTGTCAAAGATGAGTTGACCATAGAGTTGAGGGTCCATTTCGGGGCTCTTTTGTCTGTTCCATTGATCTATGTGTCTGTTTTTGTGCCAGTACCATACTGTGTTGATGATGACAGCTTTGTAATAGAGCTGGAAGTCTGGAATTGTAATGCCACCAGCTTTCCTTTGCTTTTTCTACATTCCTCTGGCTATTCGGAGTCTTTTCTGGTTCCATACAAATTTTAGGATTCTTTGTTCCATTTCTTTGAAAAAAGTGGATGGTATTTTGATGGGGATTGCATTGAATGTGTAGATTGCTCTAGGTAGCATTGACATCTTCACAATATTTGTTCTTCCAATCCATGAGCATGGAACGTTTTTCCATTTCTTTGTGTCTTCCTCAATTTCTTTCATGAGTATTTTATAGTTTTCTGAGTACAGATCCTTTGCCTCTTTGGTTAGATTTATTCCTAGGTATCTTATGGTTTTGGGTACAATTGTAAATGGGATCGACTCCTTAATTTCTCTTTCTTCTGTCTTGTTGTTGGTGTATAGGAATGCCACTGACTTCTGTGCATTGATTTTATATCCTGCCACTTTACTGAATTCCTGTATGAGTTCTAGCAGTTTTGGGGTGGAGTCTTTTGGGTTTTCCACATAAAGTATCATGTCATCTGCAAAGAGTGAGAGTTTGACTTCTTCTTTGCTGATTTGGATGCCTTTTATTTCTTTTTGTTGTCTGATGGCTGTGGCTAGGACTTGTAGTACTATGTCGAATAGCAGTGGTGATGGTGGACATCCCTGCCGCATGCCTGACCTTAGGGGGAAAGCTCTCAGTTTTTCCCCATTGAGAATGATACTTGCTGTGGGTTTTTCATAGATGGCTTTTATGATATTGAGGTATGTACCCTCGATCCCTATACTCTGAAGAGTTTTGATCAAGAAAGGATGCTGTACTTTGTCAAATGCTTTTTCTGCATCTATTGAGAGGATCATATGATTCTTGTTCTTTCTTTTGTTAATGTATTGTATCATGTTGATTGATTTGCAGATGTTGAACCAACCTTGCAGCCCAGGGATAAATCCCACTTGGTCATGGTGAATAATCCTTTTAATGTACTGTTGGATCCTATTGGCTAGTATTTTGGTGAGAAGTTTTGCATCCATGTTCATCAAGGATATTGGTCTGTCATTATCCTTTTTGATGGGGTCTTTGGTTTTGGGATCAAGGTAATGGTGGACTCATAAAACGAGTTTGGAAGTTTTCCTTCCATTTCTATTTTTTGGAACAGTTTCAGAAGAATAGGTATTAATTCGTCTTGAAATGTTTGGTAGAATTCCCCTGGGAAGCCATCTGGTCCTGGGCTTTTGCTTTTTGGGAGATTTTTGATGACTGCTTCAATTTCCTTAGTGGTTATAGGTTTGTTCAGGTTTTCTATGTCTTCCTGGTTCAGTTTTGGTAGTTTATACATCTCTAGGAGTGTCTACAATGGTAGAAACATTAAATTGGCAACAGACCTATCCACAGAGACCTGGCAGGCCAGAAAGGACTCGCAGGATATATTCAGAGCACTAAATGAGAAAAATATGCAGCCAAGAATACTCTATCCAGCTAGGCTGTCATTGAAAATACAAGGAGAGATAAAAAGCTTCCAGGACAAACAAAAACTAAAGGAATTTGCAAACACAAAACCAGCCCTACAAGAAATCTTGAAAGGGGTCCTCTAAGCAAAGAGAGAGCCTAAAAGTAACATAGACCATAAAAGAACATAGACAATATACAGTAACAGTCACCTTACAGGCAATACAATGGCACTAAACTCATATCTTTCAATAGTTACCCTGAATGTAAATGGGCTAAATGCCCCAATCAAAAGACACAGGCTATCAGACTGGATTAAAAAACAAGACCCATCGATATGCTGTCTGCAAGAGACTCATTTTAGAACCAAAGACACCCCCAGATTGAAAGTGAGGGGGGGAAAACCATTTACCATGTTAATGGACACCAAAAGAAAGCTGGGGTGGCAATCCTTATATCAGACAAATTAGATTTTAAACCAAAGACTATAATAAGAGTTGAGGAAGGACACTACATCATACTTAAAGGGTCTATCCAACAAGAAGATCTAACAATTGTTAATATCTATGCCCCTAACATGGGAGCAGCCAATTATATAAGGCAATTAATAACAAAAGCAAAGAAACACATCGACAACAATACAATAATAGTGGGGGACTTTAACACCCCCCTCACTGAAATGGACAGATCGTCTAAGCAAAAGATCAACAAGGAAGTAAAGACTTTAAATGACACACTGGACCAAGTGGACTTCACAAACATATTCAGAACATTCCATCCCAAAGCAACAGAATACACATTCTTCTCTAGTGCCCATGGAACATTCTCCAGAATCGATCACATCCTGGGTCACAAATCAGGTCTCAACTGGTACCAAAAGATTGGGATCATCCCCTGCCTATTTTCAGACCGCAATGCTTTGAAACTAAAACTCAATCATAAGAGGAAAGTCAGAAAGAACTCAAATACATGGAGGCTAAAGAGCATCCTACTAAAGAATGAATGGGTCAACCAGGAAATTAAAGAAGAATTAAAAAAAAAAATCCCATGAATTTTTTTTCATGAAAATGAAAACACAACTGTTCAAAATCTTTGGAATGCAGGAAAGGCAGTCCTAAGAGGAAAGTATATAGCAATACAAGCCTTTCTCAAGAAACAAGAAAGGTCTCAAATACACAACCTAACCCTACACCTGAAGGAGTTGGAGAAAGAACAGCAAATAAAGCTTAAACTCAGCAGGAGAAGAGAAATAATAAAGATCAGAGCAGAAATCAATGAAATAGAAACCAAAAGAACAGTAGAACAGTTCAGTGAAACTAGGAGCTGGTTTTTTGAAAGAATTAATAAGATTGATAAACCCCTGGCCAGACTTATCAAAAAGAAAAATGACCCAAATCAACAAAATCATGAGTGAAAGAGGAGAGATCACAACCAACACCAAAGAAATACAAACAATTATAAGAACATATTATGAGCAACTATATGGCAGCAAATTAGATAATCTGGAAGAAATGGAGCATTCCTAGAGATGTATAAACTACCAAAACTGAACGAAGAGCATTTGGTTTTAACACTTTTTTTTTTCTAAAGTTTTGCTGTCCCCTTTGGTCTTTTTCTTAAGTGCTTATGGTCTAACAACAAACAAGCTTTGTGCTTATAAGAGCTGGGCATCATTTGGTAAACCAAATAATCATTTTTTTAAGTAGTAATCATTTTATCATGAGAATAATGTTTCCCTAATTTATGTTTCCTTAGGTCAGATTAGTACAGTATAGTTTCCTAAAGGAAAACTAATCTGAATGTAATAACTGAAGCAATAGCATGGGGTTCTGAAAGCAAAGGGTCTCCTTTTAAGGCATCTTACACAAACATATAAATAAAAGAGAAGTAGAAATACATGCACGTCTTTTCCTTTCCCATTTCAATAGCAATACCTTACTAATCCTATGTCCTTGTTACTCAGGATCCTACTCTCTTTTGTAGTAAATAAGAAATAATGGATATGATAATCAGATTAAACTAACCCTTAATGATGTATTTGTGTATTTTTATGTGACATAATGTTTTCACCTGGTCTAAATACATATTTCCTTGGCAAGAGCCTTAGGGTGAGATACTTAGGGTGTGATGCTGATCATAGGAATCCCCTCAGGCAGGCTGATGAGGGAAACCCTTTAGATTGAAGAGAATTTCTGATGCCCTTTACATCACCTATCAATTCTACTTAATGTGTAAAACCAACCTTTCTCACAGATTGCACCATTCCCCAAATTTAGGCATCTAATTTCACCTTCTCAATTCTTTCTATATTCACGAATTGCCAGTACTATGTTTTTCCATTCATTGTGCATCAGCAGTACTATTATTTACTCAATAGTTTTCCTCTAGCCTCAGCAATCAGACAACAACAACAACAACAAAATAAAGGGCATCCAAATCAGCAAGGAGGAAGTCAAACTTTCACTATTTGTAGACGACATACTCTATGTAGAAAACCCAGAAGACTCCACCAAAACATTACTAGAAATGATTCACAAATTCAGCAAAGTCAAAGGATATGAAATCAATGTACAGAAATCTGTTGTGTTTCTTTTTTTTTTTTTAAGATTTTATTTATTTATTTGACAGAGAGATAGAGCCAGAGAATACAAGCAGGAGGAATGGCAGAGGGAGAAGGAGAAGCAGGCTCCCTGCTGAGCAGGGAGCCCAGTGTGGTGCTCGATCCCAGGTCCCTGGGATCATGACCTGAGCCGAAGGCAGACGCTTAACCGACTGAGCCACCCAGGCGCCCCTGTCGCATTTCTATACACCAATAATGAAGAAGCAGAAAAAGAAATCAAGGAATCAATCCTATTTACAATTGCACCAAAAACCATAAGATACCTAGGAATAAACCTAACCAAAGAGGTAAAAGATCTGTACTCTGAAAGCTATAAAACACTTATGAATGAAATTGAAGATGACACAAAGAAATGGAAAAACATTCCATGCTCATGGATTGGAAGAACAAATGTTAAAATGTCTATACTACCCAAAGCAATCTACACATTTAATGTCATCTTTATCAAAATACCACCAGCATTTTTCACAGAGCTAGAACAAGCAATCCTAAAATTTGTATGGAACCACAGAAGACCCCTAATAGCCAAAGCAATCTTGAAAAAGAAGAGCAAAGCTGGAGGCATCACAATTCTAGACTTTTTTTAAAGATTTTATTTATTTATTTGACAGAATGAGAGAACAGGAGAGCACAAGCAGTGGGAGTGGCAGAGGGAGAGAGAGAAGACTCCCTACTGAGCAGGGAGCCCAATTTGGGGCTCGATCCCAGGACCCTAAGATCATGACCTGAGCCAAAGGCAGTTGCTTAACCAACTGAGCCACCCAGGCACCCCACAATTCTAGACTTTAAATTAACCTTTATTTAAATATCTACTTTAGTCTCATTCTATGCTATAATATATATAAAATCATGGGTCTTTGTGCTAGCTATATGAAATCTTTTAGGTAGTACACAGACAAATGTTTTTATTTCACTATTTATACATTGAAATGAAAATGTTTATCTGTGTACTACCTAAAAGAATTTAATATACTAATAGTAGCACATATACCACACTTTAGGAAACAAGTTTGGAAAACTAGTCCAGCCCCATCATTTTGAAAATCATGAGATTTCATCAAAGATAAATATGCGGGGGGCGGAGCAAGATGGCGGAGGAGTAGGAAACCTGGATTTCGTCTCCTCTCAGGAATTCAGCTGGATAGGGATCAAACCATTCTGAACACCTACAAACCCAACAGGAGATCGAAGAAAGGAATAGCAACAACTCTCTGAAGAAAAAAGCGACCACTTTCGGGAAGGTAAGACGTGCGGAGAAGTGAATCCGAGGCGATATTCCGGAGGACAGACGGCGGGGAAGGGGCCTCCGTCGCCGCTTCTGGCAAGTGATAGAGCCCGGGAGCACAAAATCGGAACTTTTAAAAGTCTGCTCCACCGAGGGACGTCACTCTGGTGGCTAAGCAGGGGGTGGAACACTCGTGGGACAGTGTGGTCTCAGGACCCTCAGGGTCACAGAAAGACCGGGGGTGCCTGAGCGTGGCAGAGCTCCCAGGTATCAGAGCGGGGAAGCCGGCTGCAGAGGCGGAGCCCAGGCGCGGGCTCTCAGCTCGGGGTTGTCATAAACTGTGATCGATGGCACAGTCGGGCCACTGCTCCTCCAGCAGGGACCCAACAAGCGGCAGATCCGGGGAGACTCACCTTCTTCCCCGGGAGGAGTGGCACGGGAGCGCACTGCAGGGATCTGCTGGGTTTGGAGACTCCACCCGGGGTTGGGTGCCAGAGATAGAAACGCGCGGTCACAGGCCGGGTGAGCACGGAGTACAGCCGGAGACCGGGGAGACGGGAGTGACTGATGGCTTTTCTCTGGGGGCTCACTGAGGAGCGGGGCCCCGAGTTCTCAGCTCCTCCGGGGCGGAGATTGGGAGGCCGCCATTTTCACTCTCTGCCTCCAAAGCTGTACGGAAAGCTCGCAGGGAACAAAAGCCCCGGAGAGCAAACCTGAGCAGATTACTTAGCCAGGAGCGGGCAAGGGCAGGGCAATTCCGCCTCTGGCAGAGACATTTGGAAACCACGGCAACAGGCCCCTCCCCCAGAAGATCAGCGAGAACAGCCAGCCAAGACCAAGTTTACCGATCAATGAGAACAGCAGAACTCCAGCGCTAGGGGAATAATGCACATAGAATCCGTGGCTTTTTTACCATGATTCTTTAGTCTTTCAAAGTTAATTTTTTTTTTAACTGTCTTTTTTTCTTTTTTTTTCTTTTTGAATTTTTCTTTTTCCCTTTTTCAACCAACATCTTATCAATCCCTTTTAAAAAAAAAATTTATTTTTCATTTTTAGAGTCATATTCTATCCCTTCATAGTAGTTACCTGTATTTTTGGCTTATATATATAAGTTGTTCTCTCTTTAAAATTTTGAGATAGTTTCTTCTAACAGATTAAAATATACCCTAAATCTCTAGTATATGGTGTTTTCTATTCCCCTGCCTGATCACATCCTCTCCCTTTTTTTTTCTTTTTTCTTTTTTTAAATCCTCTTCTTTTTCAAACAACTTCTTATCAATTCCTTTTATAAAATTTTTTATAATTTCCATCTTTACAGTCATATTCCATCCCTTCATCATATCAACCCTTATTTTTGTACATATATAAGTTTTTCTTTCTTTAAAATTTTGGGAGGAACTTTCTTCTAACAGACCAAATACACCCAAAATCTAGTGTGTGGCACTGATCTATATACCAGCCTGATCATATTTGATCACATTCTGTTTTGTTGTTGTTGTTGTTTTGTTTTGTTTGTTTTTGTTTTTATCTTTATCTTTTTCTTTTTTTTCTTTTTCTTTTATCTCTCTTTCCCTTTCTTTTCCCACTGCTTCAGGTCTTTTCTGATTTGTTTAGAGTATATTTTCTGGGGACGTTGTTACTCTGCTAGCATTTTGTTCTCTCATTAATCTATTCTCCTCTGCACAAAATGACAAGACGGAAAAAATCACCTCAACAAAAAGAACAAGAGGTAGTACCGACTGCCAGGGACCTACTCAATACGGACATTAGTACGATGTCAGATCTAGAGTTCAGAATCATCACTTTAAATATACTAGCTGGACTTGAAAAAAATATGGAAGTTATTAGAGAAACCCTTTCTGGAGAAGTAAAAGAACTAAAATCCAACCAAGTAAAAATCAAAAAGGCTATTAATGAGGTGCAATCAAAAATGGGGGCGCTAACTGCTAGAATAAATGAGGCAGAAGAGAGAATCAGTAATATAGAAGATGAAATGATGGAAAACAAAGAAGCTGAGAAAAAGAGAGATAAACAACTACTGGATCACGAGGGCAGAATTTGAGAGATAAGCGATACCCTAAGATGAGACAACATTAGAATAATTGGGATCCCAGAAGAAAAAGAAAGAGAGAGAGGGGCAAAAGGTATAATGGAGCAAAATATAGCAGAGAACTTCCCTAATTTGGGGAAGGAAACAGGCATCAAAATCGAGGAAGCACGGAGAACCCCTCTCAAAATCAATAAAAATAGGTCAACACCCCGACATCTAATAGTAAAACTTACGAGTCTCAGAGACAAAGAGAAAATCCTGAAAGCAGCTCGGGAGAAGACATATGTAACCTACAAGGGTAGAAACATTAGATTGGCAACAGACCTATACACAGAGACCTGGCAGGCCAGAAAGGACTCGCAGGATATATTCAGAGCACTAAATGAGAAAAATATGCAGCCAAGAATACTCTATCCAGCTAGGCTGTCATTGAAAATTGAAGGAGAGATAAAAAGCTTCCAGGACAACAACAAAAAAAGGAATTTGAAAAAACACAAAACCAGCCCTACAGGAAATCTTGAAAGGGGTCCTCTAAGCAAAGAGAGAGCCTAAAAGCAACATAGACCAGAAAGGAACACAGACAATATACGGTAACAGTCACCTTACAGGCAATACAATGACACTAAATTCCTATCTTTCAATAGTTACCCTGAATGTAAATGGGCTAAATGTCCCAATCAAAAGACACAGGCTATCAGACTGGATTAAAAAACAAGACCCATCGATATGCTGTCTGCAAGAGACTCATTTTAGAACCAAAGACACCCCCAGATTGAAAGTGAGGGGGTGGAAAACCATTTACCATGCTAATGGACACCAAAAGAAAGCTGGGGTGGCAATCCTTATATCAGACAAATTAGATTTTAAACCAAAGACTGTAGTAAGAGATGAGGAAGGACACTATATCCTACTTAAAGGGTCTATCCAACAAGAAGATCTAACAATTGTTAATATCTATGCCCCTAACATGGGAGCAGCCAATTAAATAAGGCAATTAATAATAACAAAAGCAAAGAAACACATTGACAACAATACAATAATAGTGGGGGACATTAACACCCCCCTCACTGAAATGGACAGATCGTCTAAGCAAAAGATCAACAAGGAAATAAAGACTTTAAATGACACACTGGACCAAATGGACTTCACAAACATATTCAGAACATTCCACCCCAAAGCAACAAAATACACATTCCTCTCTAGTGCCCATGGAACATTCTCCAGAATCGATCACATCCTAGGTCATAAATCAGGTCTCAACCGGTACCAAAAGATTGGGATCATTCCCTGCCTATTTTCAGACCACAATGCTTTGAAACTAGAACTCAATCACAAGAGGAAAGTCAGAAAGAACTCAAATACATGGAGGCTAAAGAGCATCCTACTGAAGAATGAATGGGTCAACCAGGAAATTAAAGGAGAATTAAAAAAATACATGGAAACCAATGAAAATGAAAACACAACTATTCAAAATCTTTGGGATGCAGCAAAGGCAGTCCTAAGAGGAAAGTATATAGCAATACAAGCCTTTCTCAAGAAACAGGAAAGGTCTCAAATACACAACCTAACCCTACACCTAAAGGAGCTGGAGAAAGTACAGCAAATAAAGCCTAAACCCAGCAGGAGAAGAGAAATAATAAAGATCAGAGCAGAAAACAATGAAATAGAAACTAAAAGAACAGTAGAACAGATCAATGAAACTAGGAGCTGGTTCTTTGAAAGAATTAACAAGATTGGTAAACCCCTGGCCAGATTTATCAAAAAGAGAAGAGAAATGACCCAAATCAACAAAATCATGTATGAAAGAGGAGCGATCACAACCAACACCAAAGAAATACAAACAATTATAAGAACATATTATGAGCAACTCTATGCCAGCAAATTAGATAACCTGGAAGAAATGGAGACATTCCTAGAGATGTATCAACTACCAAAACTGAACCAGGAAGAAGTAGAAAACCTGAACAGACCTATAACCACTAAGGAAATTGAAGCAGTCATCAAAAATCTCCCAAAAAACAAAAGCCCAGGGCCAGATGGCTTCCCAGGGGAATTCTACCAAACATTTCAAGACGAATTAATACCTATTCTTCTGAAACTGTTCCAAAAAATAGAAATGGAAGGAAAACTTCCAAACTCATTTTATGAGGCCAGCATTACCTTGATCCCAAAACCAGACAAAGACCCCATCAAAAAGGAGAATGACAGACCAATATCCCTGATGAACATGGATGCAAAAATTCTCACCAAAATACTAGCCAATAGGATCCAACAGTACATTAAAAGGATTATTCACCACGACCAAGTGGGATTTATCCCTGGGCTGCAAGGTTGGTTCAACAACCGCAAATCAATCAATGTGATACAATACATTAACAAAAGAAAGAACAAGAATCATATGATCCTCTCAATAGATGCAGAAAAAGCATTTGACAAAGTACAGCATCCTTTCTTGATCAAAACTCTTCAGAGTATAGGGATCGAGGGTACATACCTCAATATCATAAAAGCCATCTATGAAAAACTTATAGCAAATATCATTCTCAATGGGGAAAAACTGAGAGCTTTCCCCCTAAGGTCAGGAACGTGGCAGGGATGTCCACTATCACCACTGCTATTCAACATAGTATTGGAAGTCCTAGCCACAGCAATCAGACAACAAAAAGAAATCAAAGGCATCCAAATTGGCAAAGAAGAAGTCAAACTCTCACTCTTTGCAGATGATATGATACTTTATGTGGAAAACCCAAAAGACTCCACCCCAAAACTGCTAGAACTCATACAGGAATTCAGTAAAGTGGCAGGATATAAAATCAATGCACAGAAGTCAGTGGCATTCCTATACACCAACAACAAGACAGAAGAAAGAGAAATTAAGGAGTCGATCCCATTTACAATTGCACTGCAAACCGTAAGATACCTAGGAATAAATCTAACCAAAGAGACAAAGGATCTGTACTCAGAAAACTATAAAATACTCATGAAAGAAATTGAGGAAGACACAAAGAAATGGAAAAACGTTCCATGCTCATGGATTGGAAGAACAAATATTGTGAAGATGTCAATGCTACCTAGAGCAATCTACACATTCAATGCAATCCCCATCAAAATACCATCCACTTTTTTCAAAGAAATAGAACAAATAATCCTAAAATTTGTATGGAACCAGAAAAGACCCCGCATAGCCAGAGGAATGTTGAAAAAGAAAAGCAAAGCCAGCGGCATCACAATTCTGGACTTCCAGCTCTATTACAAAGCTGTCATCATCAAGACAGTATGGTACTGGCACAAAAACAGACACATAGATCAATGGAACAGAATAGAGAGCCCAGAAATGGACCCTCAACTCTATGGTCAACTCATCTTTGACAAAGCAGGAAAGAATGTCCAATGGAACAAAGGCAGTCTCTTCAACAAATGGTGTTGGGAAAATTGCATAGCCACATGCAGAAGAATGAAACTGGACCATTTCCTTACACCACACACAAAAATAGACTCCAAATGGTTGAAAGACCTTAATGTGAGACAGGAGTCCATCCAAATCCTAAAGGAGAACACAGGCAGTAACCTCTTTGACCTCAGCCGAAGCAACTTCTTCCTAGAAACATTGCCAAAGGCAAGGGAAGCAAGGGCAAAAATGAACTATTGGGACTTCATCAAGATAAAAAGCTTTTGTAAAGCAAACGAAACAGTCAACAAAACCAAAAGACAACCGACAGAATGGGAGAAGATATTTGCAAATGACAGATCAGATAAAGGGCTAGTATCCAAAATCTATAAAGAACTCATCAAACTCAACACCCAAAGAACAAAGAATCCAATCAAGAAATGGGCAGAAGACATGAACAGACATTTTTCCAAAGAAGACATCCAAATGGCCAACAGACACATGAAAAAGTGCTCAATATCGCTCGGCATCAGGGAAATCCAAATCAAAACCTCAATGAGATACCACCTCACACCAGTCAGAATGGCTAAAATTAAGAAGTCAGGAAACAACAGATGTTGGCGGGAATGCGGAGAAAGGGGAATCCTCCTACACTGTTGGTGGGAATGCAAGCTGGTGCAGCCACTCTGGAAAACTGTATGGAGGTTCCTCAAAAAGTTGAAAATAGAGCTACCATATGATCCAGCAATTGCACAACTGGGTATTTACCCCAAAGATACAAAAGTAGGGATCCGAAAGGGTACGTGCCCCCCGATGTTTATAGCAGCAATGTCCACAATAGCCAAACTGTGGAAAGAGCCAAGATGTCCATCGATAGATGAATGGATAAAGAAGAAGTGGTATATATATACAATGGAATATTATGCAGCCATCAAAAGCAATGATATCTTGCCATTTGCAACGACGTGAATGGAACTGGAGGGTATTATGTTGAGTGAAATAAGTCAAACAGAGAAAGACATGTATCATATGATCTCACTGATATGAGGAATTCTGAATCTCAGGAAACAAACTGAGGGTTGCTGGAGTGGGGGGTGGGGTGGGAGGGATGGGGTGACTGGGTGATAGACACTGGGGAGGGTATATGCTCTGGTAAGCGCTGTGAATTGTGCAAGACTGTTGAATCTCAGATCTGTACCTCTGAAACAAATAATGCAATATATGTTAAGAAAAAAAGAAGAAGAAGGTAGCGGGAGGGGAAGAATGAAGCGGGGGAAATCGGAGGGGTAGACGAACCATGAGAGACGATGGACTCTGAAAAACAATCAGGGTTCTAGAGGCGAGGGGGGTGGGAGGATGGGTTAGCCTGGTGGTGGGTATTGAGGAGGGCACATTCTGCATGGAGCACTGGGTGTTATGCACAAACAATGTATCATGGAAAACTACATCTAAAACTAATGATGTAATGTATGGGGATTAACATAAGAATAAAAAAATAAAATAAAATAAACCAAAAAAAAAAAAAAGATAAATATGCAAATGCCAAAAAATGTATACAATTCCAAAAGGTCTTTAAAACTGTTTCTCCATGCCCAGCATCAGCAACAGTGACACTGTAAAACTAAGCCCTGATCCTCTACAGCAAAATGTCAGCAATGATTGATCAGGTTTCTCTGAAAATTCCAGAACCCCCAACCACTGAGGGTTAGTCAAGTGTGCCCAGTGTCAAACCCAAACCCCAGCTCATATAATAAAGTTTACATTAAAAGTCAAGGTTTTGATGAATGTCACACTTGGAAGCCAATTAAATGGGCTGAAAGGAAGACACAATTTCCCATTGTCTAATTGACTTGCAGCACCTTCAAGGTAATAAATTTGTCACATTGAATTATTAATGAGAAACAAATGTTTGACTTGCTGCCTTGAATAGAAAATAGTTCATTATTGGTAGCATTGTTCCTACCAAATAATAAGTCTGGCACTAGGGGAGCTTAGGGACAATGTGACTAAAAATTGTATTTTTCTTCATCACTGTATTTTCCATACCGTGTATCTCTTTAAAACAGAATTTTATGATCATTTTAATAGGCAGAAATGGTGTCTTTAATTTAGAGTTTAATTCTGCATTAATTTTCATTGTCATAGACTTAATAGGTTTCTCCAGTATTTTCAGATACTCAAGTTTATGCTTGTGGTTAGGAAAAGGAATTCCCTAGGCCTTATTATTATTTATTCAATATTTCCTTTAAATCAATTCCCTTGTTTACTTTTTACATCTCCTAAACCATAATATCTATAAAATCATGGGGTTGATATATGAATTGTAATGTTTTTCAACTGTATATCAAAGCAAACATGAGACTATTAAAATATAAAATATTGACATGCATATACCATTTTTGAAATACTGCATTAAAAATGATGCATTTAAACAAAGTGTGTTCTTGAGAAAATAAGGGAGGAAAAAAGCATGCAACCTACAAAATCAAAATTTCAAAACATTCTTTTTGGGGAGAGACTTGGAACCTACTTAGTTTGTTACTCTTTTATTAAGAAATCCACTACTACCGGGTGCCTGGGTGGCTCAGTTGGTTAAGCGATTGCCTTCGGCTCAGGTCATGATCCTGGAGTCCCAGGATCGAGTCCCGCATCGGGCTCCCTGCTCAGCAGGGAGTCTGCTTCTCCCTCTGACCCTCCCCCCCTCTCATGTGCTCTCTCTCTCTCTCAAATAAATAAATAAAATCTTAAAAAAAAAAGAAATCCACTACCAGCCCCACCCCACCAAACCCTATTTTCTGCCTTCTTAAAGCTATGCCTATTCTTCCTTCATAAAAACCTCCCTGATTCCCCCAATCAGTTCTGATCTTATTTTCCTCTGAAATCTCCTAACAGTGTGTATTCCTTTTAAGGTCTTTATCATATTCTGACATCAGCTATAGTTATGTTTGCACTGGACCTATTCCTCTCATTAACATTTTATTCCTTGAGGTGGCTAACACAATACTTTGAACACTAGGTGCTCAATAAATATCCTTTTGAGTTGAAAGAGTATGGCACAAACCAGGATATTTTGCCAAGTCTAGCTAACCTCACACACTTTTGTTTATCGACAATCTTAAATGTCAATTATCTAAACACCAAATCTCAATGTCCAGACATAGAAAATGATGGAGGTATAGGAGATTTGGCTGAACATATGGACACTCTGTACATTTATGTTGGATGCTGAGAGTCTCATTCAGGAGTGGCTTTTTGCAATGCTCTTTCCATAAGCCTGCCTACTGGGACAACATATCTTATTTGATGGGTTTGACAAGTAGCAATTAGGTTTTCTTACATAGGCCACATTTCTTGATCATGTCTGTGCTGTGTTCATTATGCTCCCTCCCTGACATCAATAAGTCAATTTTAAAGAGCATCTGATGCTTTACAGGATATTATGGAAAGTTCTCTTTCTGAGTAATGCCATTTTTTCTCATTGTCCCTGATTATGTGCAGCTCTTCAATTCAATAGGATATTATATTTTCTGAAGATTTATTCCTCTTAGCCTCTCTCAACCTTATCCCCTAAACCTAAGGTCCAAAAGCAGAAAAAAAGTAACATATCTGGAATAATCAGGCCCAGATAAAATCTAAGTATTTTTTAAACATGCACAATTAGGAGAGTTATTTTATGCCTTTTCCTGCCTAGGCAAAGGACTGTACAAGCAGATACATCATACCTACTGTAGCAGACAAAAAATGCCAAGATGACATTTATTCTTGCCCCAATGAAAGTAAAAGAGGAGTTCTATGGTTGGTACCTGCATACAAGGTTACAGAAGACCACTTACCCAAAATGTACATATCCACTGCACTTCCCACTGTTACAGGCACTAATGGGTTACTTTTCTCCCACTGATTTTTATATTTGGTAAAGGATTTGAGATACCTTATGATTAAAGATATGATAGGAGAGGGAGAGAGAGAGGGAGGGAGATGAATCACTAAAGCCAGAATAATGGAGCCAAAGTTTTGTAATAGAGGAAAGAGATATTTGAAAAAGAAAATATGATTGGCATAGCAGTACAAAAAAATTGCTCTGAGCTTCCTGAAAGTCAGTATAAGACCGGTATAGAATGATTATACAACACTCATTATCCAATAACAAGGAAAAGCAGATGAAGTAACTTTGTCTTAGCATTGAATTCTAAGAATTTTTTGGATGAATCATTTTGTAAAAAAAATGAACCACATAATTTAGTCCATCAAATCTTTACTCAGCTAGGGGACAGAATTCAAAAACAAGTAAGAGCCAATCATAGGATTTAAGATACTAAAAGTAAAATTTGTGTGATATAAATATATGGATATATGCACATATATTTATGTGCAGATATGATTCCATGTACTTGAAGTGAATTCCTTTTTTTAAAGGTGTATTTATTATTTTAGAGAGAGAGCACAGCACAGGGGGTAGAGGGAGAAAGAGTCCCAAGCAGACTCCACACTGAGGATGGAGCCCTATGTGGGGCTCAATCCCACGATCCCAAGATCTCCTCCTGAGCTGAAACCAAGAGCTGGACACCCAACCAACTGGGCCACCCAGGCATCCCATTGAAGTGAATTCTGAAAGAAACGTTCTGAAGAGAAATTCTCTTACTGCTTACTTTTGATAGAAACAGAGAGGGATACAGTAATCTAGTATAATGGTCCTCAAAGTGTGGTCTCTTCAGTACCAGCAGCATCTGAATCACCTGGGAACTTGTTAGAAATGCAAAAATATGGAACCCACTCCAGATCTACTGAATCTGAAACTCTGGGGCTGGGTTCCAGAAGCCCATGTTTTAACTAGTCCTCCAGTGGATTCTGGTGCAATGTAATATTTGAGGTCCACTGGCTTAGTAAAACCCACCCCTAATCTTTATCACCCTCTTTGGGATCCAGGTCCTGAACTCTTTCTCCCCAGCTGAGGAATCAGATTGCCTTTCAATCAGATGGCCTTTCAATCCCTGCTCTTATTCCAGAATGTTTCCTAAAGCGTAGAACAGAATGATACAGACATATTCTAAAATAAATTTCCCAGAGCCTACTACACGCTTTACCCATATCAAACCTTCAGAATTACCTGGAATAAACTCAAATTCAAAAATAAATTTCTTCTGTTTTGAAGATAAGAGTATAGCTAGAGATCAAGCAGTGTAAATGATTCTGTCAGTAGTATAATAAATTTTGGGAATTTTTTAGACTTTGAAATAAACTGCCAAACAAATTATTCTACAAATGAGGACCACAGAAATACAGTAATCTGTCATATTTCATTCAACTAGAGATCACTTTTCCAGAAATCTCATCTATCGGCAATAAGGTGGAGAAAAGAAAAATAAGAAAAAAAACAAAGCTAAATAAAAGAAAAGAAAAAACAAGTTTCAAAGATGCACAAGTATCTATGATTCAATGTGATTTAATTTACACATAGGGTAATTTCTCAGGCTGATATTCAGATACTATTTTTATCTTAGAAATAGTTTTAATCATAGTGTAGTGGGACTATTTGGTGTTTACCCATTGACAGCAGCAAGAAATTCACCTGGGCGACAGAGGAGACCAAGGAGGAGGAGATAAACTCCCCGACACCAACACCAGAAGACATGCCATGCCTCCCAGCCATAGATACAGTCCTCCTCCATATAAGTCTAAGTCAAATCACCAAAATTTGCCAGTCGGCCTCATGGTCAACTTACCAACTAGCCAATGACTTAAATTCCTTGCTTTTTTGCCTATTTAGTTTTAGTTTTCATTTTGTCTTCTTAATAACATTTTGAGAAATTTTCAATTTATTTCTGCCTTAGCTCCCTACTGCTACAGCTGGGGAATGACAGAGTGAGACTGAGGGTATGAGGAGAATGCATTCATAGAATATTCTATTTTATAAAAAGAAGCCTTATGAATATTTTTTCAAGAATATCTTAACATGGTTACATACACAAGAATACTTCATATTCAAGAGCACAGTCAAGAATGTATTCAAGGATATATTTAAGAACATATTTTAAATATATTTACTATGTTCAAAGAGATATTGAAGAATATATTTGAGTTTATTCAAGAATATATCAAAAGTATATTTAAGGATATAATCAAAATGCATTAAATGTACTTAAAATGTATTCAAGAATATATTTTTCATAAATACATTTCAAAAATATTCTCTTCATTTGAGTTTTTAATATATTTAATGAATATATTTTCCTTGTTCATGTAGTCTTGCTATTCGTGACACAACATGTTCAAAAATGAAAGAAGAATGAAATTATGCACAATATTTGTCTACTTTCCTTCTTTGACATAGTTCAACAATTTTGCCACAATTTAAGCAAAGATAGAGTATGTTCACAAGGTAACACAAAGCTAAACCTTCTTTACCTCCTGTCAAAAAGAAACTATACTAAACATCATACTATATACACATCACAATATAAACACATTATCTGACCATGTACAGTAGAACTCCATGGCACTATCACTAATATAACAAATGAAAATCTTAATAATAAATATTTTAACTTGAGAATAATGTTTGTATAATTTTCAAACTAGAAAATATTTTACTAAAAATATTTTATTCACTTTATGCTATAAACATTTATGTCCTGGACACCATCACTATATCACAGCCTAGTACAAGAGTTCTCATAACGATGGCACAGAATTTCAAAAATTAAAATATAATAATATTAAATTATGTTTAGTATACTTGGTTTACAAAAGAAATAAATATACAGTTCATTGTAAAAAGATTTCCAACAAAAATTTTATTTTATTTTATCATTTAAAGATTTTATTTATTTATTTGACAGAGAGAGATACAGTGAGAGAGGGAACACAAGTAGTGGGAGTGGGAGAGAGAAAAGCAGGCCCCCCACAGAGCAGGGAGCCTGATGTGGGGCTCAATCCCAGGACCCTGAGATCATGACCTGAGCCGAAGGCAGATGCTTAACAACTGAGCCACCAGGTGCCCCTCCAACAAAAATTTTAAAACAATAATCAAAAACAAAAGTTTTTGCACTTAAAGAGGTAAGCATCAACTATTAGGATATTTAAGTTATGTGTAAAGGAATATTTCATCTTTTCTCTAGATACCCATTGTAAAGGTTCTCAATAAAATATTAGCAAAGCAAATACAAGTAAATTTCCAAATATTTTTTCCAGCTTTACTGAGATATTACTGATACATAACATGAGAGTTTAAGATGTACAACATGATGATAGATAGATAGATAGATGATAGATAGATAGATATAGATATGTTTATAGCCACAATCAGGTTTATTAACACCTCCATCTTCTCACACAATTATCATTTTTTGTAGCAATAACGTTTAAAACCTACTCTCTTAACAACTTTCAAGTATATAATACAGCACCATTATAGTCACCATGTTGTACACCCAGAACACATTCATCATATAGCTGGGAATTTGTACCCTTTGACCAACATCTCCCCATTTTCTCCACCTCTCAGCCCCTGGCAGCCACCATTCTACTCTATTTCTATGAGTTTGGCTTTTTAGGAATCCACATATAAGTGAAAACATGCATTATTTGTCTTTGTTGGACTTATTTCACTTAACATAATGTCCTCAAGGTCCACCCATGTTGTCACAAAGGGCAGGATTTCCATCTTTTTATGGCTGAATAATATTCCTCTGTGTGTGTGTGAGTGTTTAATATATACATGCCACATTTTCTTTATCCATTCATCCATCAGTGGACACTTAGGTTTTTTCCATGTCTTAGTTATCATAAATAATGCGTCAGTAAGCAAGGGAGTGCAGATACCTCTTCAAAATACTGATTTCATTTCCTTCAGATATAAATGCAAAAGTAGAATTTCTGGATCATATGGATCATATTAACTTATACTCCCACCAACAGTGCACAAGAGTTTGCTTTTCTCCACAGCCTTGCCAGTACTTGTCTCTTGTCTTTTTGATAGCCATTCTAACAGATATGAAGTGATATATCATTGTGGTTTTGATTTGTACATCTTTAATGATGTTAAGTATCTTTTCATGTATCTGTTGGTCATTTGTATGTCTTTTTTAGGGAAAAAAAGTTTATTCAAGTCCTTTGCCCATATTTAATTAGATTATTTGTTGCTACTGAGTTGTATGTACCTTAGATATTAACCACTTATCAGATAGATTGTTTGGAAATATCTCATTCCATAGGTTGCCTTTTCATTTTGTTCATTGTTATTTTGCTGTGTAGAAGCTATTTAGTATTAAGCAGTTTAATTTGTTTATTTTTGCTTTTTTTTTAAGATTTTATTTATTTATTTGAGAGAGAGAGAATGAGAGACAGAGAGCATGAGAGGGAAGAGGGCAGAGGGAGAAGCAGACCCCCTGCTGAGCAGGGAGCCCGATGCGGCACTCGATCCCGGGACTCCAGGATCATGACCTGAGCCGAAGGCAGTCGCTTAACCAACTGAGCCACCCAGGCGCCCTATTTTTGCTTTTTTTAAATATTTTACTTTTTTGAAAAAGACTTATATGAGAGAGAGCATGAACGGGGGAAAGGCAAAGGAAGAGGGACAAGCAGACTCCCTGCTGAGCACAGAGACTGACCAGGGTTCAATCCCAGGGACCTGAGATCACGACCTGAGCTGAAGTCAGATACTTAACTGACTGAGCCACCCAGGCACCCCTAAAGATTTTACTTCTTAAGTAATCTCTACACCCAGTGTGAGTCTTGCACTTACACAACCCTAAGATCAAGGGTCACATGCTCTACCAACTGAGTCAACCAGGCACCCCTAATTTTTCCTTTTGTGGCTTGTACTTTTGATGTCATATCCAAAAAATCATTGACAAGACCAGTGTCAAGGAGGTTTTCACCTATGTTTTCTTCTAGTCGTTTTATAGTTTCAGATCTTACATTTAAGTTTTTAATCAATTTCAAGTTAAGTTTTGTGAGTGGTATAAGATAGGGACCCAATTTCATTCTTTTGCATGTGAATATCCAGTTATCCCAATACCATTTATTGAAGAGACTATTCTTTCTTTGTTGAGTATTCTTGGCTCTCTTGTCAAATACTAGTTGCCAGTACATTTATAGCTTTATTTCTGGGCTCTCAATTCTGTTCCATTTGTCTATGTGTCTGTTTTAATGTCAGTATCATATTGTTTTAATTACTATAGCTTTGTAACAAAGTGTAAAATCAAGAACTGTGATGCCTCCAGCTCTATCTTCTCAGGATGGTTTTGATTATTCAGGGTCTTTTAAATAGATTGAATTAGTTATCATAAGAACTTCCTACAGAGAAAAACCCAGGTCCAGATAGCTTCACTGGCGAATTCTACCAAACAATTTAAAAAGAATTACCACCAATGTTTTAAATTTTTTCCATGATGGGTGTTAAGGAGGGCACGTATTGCATGGAGCACTGGGTGTTATACACAAACAATGAATCATGGAACACTACATCAAAAACTAATGATGTACCATATGGTGACTAACATAACATAATAAAAAAATTTTTTTAATTAAAAAAAGTATATGTAAAAAAAATTTTTTTTCCAAAAAAAGGGATGAAAGCAATTCTCAACTCATTGTATGAGGTCAGTATTACCCACATATCAAAACCCAGATAAATACATCACAAGAAAAGAAAATTACAACTAATATCCCTATAAATACACATGTAAAAGTCCTCAAAAAAATACTAGCAAATTAAGGCCAGAAACATATAAAAATGATTATACACCATGACCAAGAGTGATTTATCTCAGAAATGTGAGGTTGATTCAAAATATTAAAAGAAATCAATATAATACATGATATTAATAGAATGAAGGACAAAAAAACCATAATCATCTCAGTAGATGCAGGAAAAACATTTCATAAATTCCAATAGCTTTTCACACATAACAAAATACTCAACAAACTAGATACAGAAACTTTCTTAAGATGATAAATAGCATCCCTGATAAACACATAACTAACATCATACTTAATGGTAAAAGACTGAAAGCATTATCCCTAAGATCAGGAAGAAAATAAGGATATCTGCTCTTGCCTCTTCTACTCAACATTGTACTGGAGGTACAATGGTAAACAAGGGAAAAAAGGGCATCCAGATTGGGAAAGAAGAACTAAACTAACCTTTATTTTACAAATGACATGCTCTTGTATAGAGAAAATACTAAGGAATTCACTAAAAAGACAATTAGAACTAATAAACAATTCCATCGAGGTTTTAAGATACAAGATCAATATAAAAATCAATATATAGAAATGAATATTGTTGTTATATACTACCAATACAAAATAAAATTAAGAAAATAATTTCATTTACACTGGCATCAAAAATGCTTAGGGATAGCTAACAAAATAACTGTAAGTCTTATATGCTAAAAACTACAAAGCATTATTGAAAGAAGTTAAAGAAGACCTAAATAAATGGAAATATATTCCATCTTCATGGGATATTGCTAAGATGACAATACTCCCCAAACTGATCAATAGATTCAACATGATCCCTAGCAAATCCCAGCTAATTTCTTTGCAAGAATTGACAAGATGTTTATAAAATTCATTTGGCAATGTAATGGATTTTGTGTAGCCAGAACAATCTTTAAAAAGAACAAAGTTAGAGCCCCTAGGAGGCTCAATCTGTTAAGGGGCCAACTCTTGATTTTGGCTCAGGTCATGATCTCAGGGTCCTGGGATTGAGCTCTGCATTGAGCTCCGTGCTCAGCATGGAGTCTGCTTGAGGTTTCTCTCTCTCCCTCCCACTCTCCCCCTGCCATGTTCTCCCTTTCTCTGACATAAATAAATAAATCTTTTAAAAAAAGAACAAAGTTAGGGGTGCCTGGGTGGCTCAGTTGGTTAAGCCTCCAACTCTTGATTTTGGCTCAGGGCATGATCTCAGTGTCATGAGATGGAGCCCTGAATCACACTCCCTTCTGGGTGTGAAGCCTGCTTAAGATTCTCTCTCTCCCTCCCCTTCTGCTCCTTCCCCACCATGTTCTCTCTCTTAAAAAAAAAAAAAAGATTTAAATAAAAAATTAAAAAAAAAAAAAAACAGAAAAAGTTAGATTCATACTTCCTGGTTTCAAAATATACTACCAAGCTACAGAAATCCAGGTAGTATGGTACTGATATAAGGATAGACATATAAATCAATGCAATAGAGTAGAAAGTCTAGAAAAATAACATACATTATAATCAATTCATTTTCGACAATTGTACCAAGACAATTCAATAAGTTAAGGATAGTCTTAAACAAATGGTCTCTGGACAACTGGATATCCACTTACAAAAATATAAAATTATTCCCCTTTGAAACACTGTATACAAATAGTTACTCAAAATGTAACAAATACCTAAATACAAGATCTAAAACTATAAAATTCTTATGAGAAACATAGGACAAAATCATCATGACCTTGGACTAGGCAATTACTTCTTAGATATGACACTAAAAGCACGTATAGTCAAATAAAAACACATAAATTTGATTTCATCAAAATGTAAAACTTTTGTTTTAAAGTGCATTGTCAAGAAAATGAAAAGACAACCCACAAAATGGGAAAAAATATTTGCAAATCATATATCTGAGAATATATTTGCAAATGATATGTGTTAGAGTGAGCCATTAGTTACATTCTAACTGGATGCCTGGAAGCCAGCAAAGAGGAAGTCATGGCCAACTAGGAGGAAGTCAGAGGCCTGTCTTGGCAGCACTCTAAAACAAAATCCACAAGAAACTGGATCAAACCAGACAGGCTCAAGATGGCTGACAAAGTAGGTCAAAGTTCACATTATTCCTTCATTATACAACATTACCATACTTAATCTCCTCCCTAAGGGTGTCATGACAGGAAACCCCTAACCAAATAAGGAGGAAAAAGCACATAACCCACATTCCTGGAAGAGACCATCCTGCTTCCAAGAACTCCCCACCTCAAGTAATAAATATTCCACCCCTTTTTTTTAACAATTGTCAATAAAAGATAGAAACTCAAACCCCAGTTGCTGCAGCTCTCCCTTGAGCTCGCCCACTCTCATATCTCAAGTGTGTACTCTCACTTTAATAAACTTTCCTACTTGTACTGCTCATTCACTGTGTTGTGTCTGTCCTTCAATTCTTGTGGCAAGACCAAGAGCCTCTGGTGACATCTTTTGGATGGCTGGGTTGAGGCCTCAGGGCTCAAGTACTCCCCAGTCCACCCAGCAACAATATGTATCTAGAATATATAAAGGTCTCTTTAAACTTAATACAAAAAGGCAGAAAAATTTTAATGTTTCAATGATCTGAGGGAATTTCTCCAAAGAAGTTATACAAATGGACATTAAGCACATAAAAAGGATACTCAGCAGCACTGGTTGTTAAAGAAATGCAAATCAAAGCCACAATGGCTAATATAAAAAAGACAGTAACAAGTGTTAGCAAGAATGTGAAGTAATCGAGACCCTTATAAATTGCTCTTTGGAATGTAAAATGATACTACTACTTTGGAAAACAGTTTGACATTTCCTCAAAATGTTAAATATAGACTTACTATATGACCTAGCAACTCTACTCCTGGGTATATACTCAAGAGAATTGAAAACATACGAATGTTTGTAGCATCATTGTTCATAATGGTCAAGAAATGGAAACAACCAAAATGACCATCAACTGATGATTGCATAAACAAAATGTGGTATATCCTTACAATGCACTAATATTTGGCAGTACAAAGGAATGAAATACTATTAAGTGCTACAACATGGATGAACCTTGAAAATATGCTAAGTTAAAAAAGCTAGTCATGAAAAGAAACATATTGTATGATTTCATTCATAAGAAACTTCTAGCACAAGCAATTCCATAGAGACAGAAAGTAGGTAAGTGTTTGCCTGGAGCTGAAAAGGCGAATGGGAGTGACTGCTGATGATATAGTATTTCTTATTCAGTGACTAAAGTGTTCTGGGTTTAGACAGTGGTGGTAGTTATACAACTCTATTAATATATTAAAAGTTACTGAATCATACATCTTACAAGGATGAATTTTATGGTTGTGAAGTATATGTCATAAAACTGTTATTTAACAAACTATGAGTTTTCTCAATTGCCAAAAAAAAAGCATTCAATAAAAGTCTGCACCATTCCATGACACAAAAACAAACCTGTAGGCAATCTAGAAATAGAAGGGAACTTCCTTAATTCAAAGATTATTTGTCAAAAACCAACAGTAAATATCATACTAAATGTTAAAACACTATAGGAATGCCCATCAAAGATCAGGATGTCCATTAAAGTCCTTATTGTTCTAATTGTTCTGAAAGTCTAATTTAACACAATAAGACAAGGAAAAATATGAGGTTGAAATGTTGAAAATGAAATTTAATTTATCATTATTTGCAGATGATATAGCCATGCAATACAAGATATATACCCATGTAATACAAGAGACAACTATAAAACTATAAGAACTAAGTAGGAACTTCATTGTGATGGTCAGATACAAATGAAATATGCAAAATTCAAAACATTCCTATTTCAAAAATGAATACACAATAAAAATAAATGAGGGGGCACCTGGGTGGCTCAGTCGTTAAGCGTCTGCCTTTGGCTCAGGTCATGATCCCAGGGTCCTGGGATCGAGCCCCGCATCGGGCTCCCTGCTCCATGGGAAGCCTGCTTCCCCCTCTTCCTCTCCCACTCCCCCTGCTTGTGTTCCCTCTCTGTCTCTCTCTTCAAATAAATAAATAAAATCTTAAAAAAAAATAAATAAATGAGAAAATGTAATGGCAAAAAGACACCATTCACATACATATACACACACCTTAAATACAGAGTAATAAATTTAACTATAATTATGCAAGATCCATATGTAGAAAGCTTGAAACTTTACCAAAGGACACAAAAGAATACCTAAATAATTGGAGAGATATACCTTGTTTCTGGATGGGATGTAAAGCAAGAGAACTTTCATGCCCTACTAGTGGGAATCTAAATTACTATAACTTCTTTGGAAAACTGACAGTATATGCTAAATTTTAACATATGCATATTCTTATCACTCAGAAATTCCACTCTTAGGTGTATATGCAACAGAAACAAAATATATGTACAAGAATGCTCCTAGAACCATGAAATGTTAATGCCCCCAAACTGGAAACAATCCAAATGTCCCTCAGCAAAACTACAGATAAACTGTGAAATACTATACAGTGATGAAGATGAACAAATGCCTGCACCATGAAACACCATGGCTGAATCTCACAAACATGACATTAAATGAGAAAAGCCAGACCCAAAAGAGTACATACAGTAGGATTCCACTTATATGAAAGTGAAAAAGCAAGGCAAATTAATCAATAATTCTAGAAGCCAGAATAATATTTACTCTGGGGAGGAAGGAAAGAGTAGTGGTAGAGAGGAATACATAAGGGGGGCTTCTGGTGTGCTGTGATGTTCTATTTCTTGAACAAGTGGGTGGTGGTATCATGATGTTTTTACTTTGTTATAACCCACTGAACTATATGCCTATGACTTGTTCTATTTTCTGTATGTATGTTACACTCTTTTACATATTAATTTTACTTTTTTAAGATTTTATTTATTTACTTGAGAGAAGAGAGAGCACAAGTGGGGGGAAAGTGGGAAAATGATCATTCCTCAGACTCCCCACTGAGCAGGGAGCCCCACATGGGGCTCGATCCCAGGACTCTGAGATCATGACCTGAACCAAAGGCAGGCACTTAACCACTTAACCAACCAAGCCACCCAGAGGCCCCAAATGTCTATTTTTTTAAAGTTACTTTTGAAATGGTTATCCATGGGGAAGAGAGAGAACACAGTGGAGGGAATAGGGATAGAAGTTAGACTTTTTAAAAAATACACCTTGTTTTTTAGATTTGTAACTCTGGATCTTTGTAATATCATACATAATTACAAAATTAAATTAAAATTTAAGAAGTGATCACTACAAAATGAAATAAAATTGAAATAACCCTGCATATAGAGTTGATGCCATAACAATCCATAAAAGAACTATTTCTAGTGATTTTAAAACAGTAACTGGATTCTCCATTCCTAGTCAGATATATCTTAAGGACTGAGTTAATTTTTAAAAACCTTAAAATGTGTTTAGTAATCTTACTATACACCAAAGTATCATTAAGAGATAACTGAAATAAGTGTTTTATTAGTGTTGTTAAGAAGCAGGATTTCTGGCATAGACAAAAGGAGATATAGACATAAGATTGATGATGCCAAGTAAAAACCTTGCAGTCCTGACTCTGATCTAGGAATATCCTGTAAGCCCATGATGTATTTTACATTTTTAAAAAATTATTTTCTAGTTCTGTTCACTGAAAAAGCCTAGACACAGTGACCAACCCAATAGCAATGAGCAGCCTTAGCACTCAGCTTGTCATGTCTAAATACCATTTTCCACTAAAAAGAACCAAGGCTCACAAACTCCCAGTTACAAAATAAATAAGTCATAGGGATAAAAAGTATAGCTTATGGAATATAATTAATAATATTGTAATAACTTTGTATAGTGACAGATGATAACTATATTTATTATACTGAGGACTTCTTAATATATTTAGTTGTCAAGTCACTATATTGTACACCTGAAACTAATATAATATGTATGTCAATTATACTTCAATTAATTAATTAATTACTAACCATATTCTAGAAGAAAGGGGAAAAAAAGGAACGAAGGCTCCTTGGAGAAATTACAGATTCCAGGTCTGGGACAGGAAATGTTCAGATTGAGACAGGATCATCTTGTCATACCAGATAGCAAGGAAACTACCAAAAATAAATAGGTCATGTCAAAGGACTCAGGAGTCAATGTGAAGAGTTTGAACAATTTCATAATCAATATAATTGATAACTGCAAAAAAAGATCACTGCAATGGATTGAAATGCAAAGTTTAATAAAAATATGAGTTCGTGATGATAATAAAACAACTTATTGCTGGTGAATGCTAGTGAACCAACTCATTATTTTGAAAACTGGTAAATAAAAAGAAAGAATGAAGAATTTACCTTACCCTTCTTATAGATGTATACCTCATTGAAACTGAATAGTTGGTGAGGAGAATTTTGTCTTTATGTAGGTATTCAAACTAATAAATGAGGAAGGAATATTAATAGTAACAGGATATCACCATTTCATAACCCCTACAGATATAGGCAATGAGTGTCAGTGATTACTGACATCACAAAAAGGGAAAAACATTATATGCTTCCTGATGGAAGTATATTAGCCCACCAATAGGATATTCTTATGAAAAGATCAAATCTGAATTTGATCAAATATTTAACTTTAACTACAATTTATAGGAAATAGAGGACAGAGAAATATTTTAAGAGACACTAGGATGTAATGAGCAAGATCCAGACTAAGAAACTCTACAGAACAAGCGATCTGGTTTATTAAATAAAGGAATTATAAGTGAAAGAGAGGGAGAGAAAGAGACCTAAAGATTAAATGAGATTTAAGAAACATATCAAATAACTGCAATGTATGGGTCTTACTTGGATCTTTATTCAAACAAACTGTTGAAAGAAAATTTTATAAGAAAATCAAGAAAACTGATGCACTGGCTATATTATTTGATGACAACTGTTAAATTTTTAGATATGATAATGGTACTGAGAATATGATTTTTATAAAGAGCTTATATCTTTTAGAAATATACACTGAAATATTTAAGATGGAATGAGATGATGTCTTGGACTTGTTTCAAAATAATCCTGGGTAGGAGAGTGGAATTAAACAGATGAAACAAGATTGACCATGGACTGATATTTGTTAAACCTGGGTGATGAGCTCATGGGAGTTCATTTTCTATCTTGGTAAATGTTTGAAGTTTTTCATAATGAAAGACATTTTTAATGGTACAAGAAAAATAAAGCTTATTAAAATTGCCCCATCTCCCCAATTAATCTATAAACCTCAGAATGCCTAGATACTTAAAGATATAATTAATTACAGTTATAATAAGTGTTTTTTGGAAAAGGGAGTTTAATGAGAGCTTATGTCAAGGGGGCTCTGCACTTAGTTACTCATAATATGATTGTTAGTGGATCCATATTTTTCATCTGTTCCATTTCAGTTGGTAATTTTACTAACATCACTTTATTCATTATGGAAAAAATGAATCAACTTTCTCAATAAAGGTAGACAAACAACAAAGAGAAATAAGTAAAATATATAGTTCATTAATTTTACCTTTAGGGAATTGAATAATAGTTTGAAAGCATCATTTTAAAAAGAGTTCTAAGTGAAGTTCAATTTCTTTAGAGCTCATCGAGAGATCTGTGTTTTGTCTTGAATGTTACATTTTAAGAAAGATATCAACAACTGTGGTACAGCTAGAGGAGAATGACCACAATTGTAAGGTGATCTAGAAATCCCATCAAATGAAAAGGAATTGGAGGTACTAGGAAAATTTAACCTGGACAAAAAAAAATCTTTGATGTCCATTCAAACAGCATTCAAATATATAAAAGGACTGACAAGCAGTTGGTGGATAGATTTACAATGTGTCACTCAAGAAAGCCAAAATGGATTAAAGTTGCAGAATAGTAGGTTTTGCCTCCATTGTAGAGAACCTTCCGTGAGAGCTCTCTAGCAGTAGACTCTGTGCCCTAGATGATATAAAGATATCCCCACAAGTGGGCAAACAGACAGGACAACACAACATCCCAGATCTCTCCCAACCCTAAGGTTCCGAGTCTAAGCTGTTCAAAAAAGTCTACTTAAAACCAAGTGGGGACGGGCGGAGCAAGATGGCAGAGGAGTAGGAGACCTGGATTTCGTCTCCTCTCAGGAATTCAGCTGGATAGGGATCAAACCAATCTGAACACCTACAAACTCAACAGGAGATCGAAGAAAAGAAGAGCAACAACTCTCTGAACAGAAAAGCGACCACTTTCTGGGAGGTACGACATGCGGAGAAGTGAATCTGAGGTGATCTTCAGGAGGATAGACGGCGGAGGAGGGGCCTCCGTCGGCCACTTCTGGCAAGTGATAGAGCCGCAGAGCACAAAATCGGAACTCTTAGAAGTCAGCTCCGCTGAGAGACGTCACTCCAGTGGCTAAGCGGGGGGTGGAACCCTCGTGGGACAGTGTGGTCTCAGGACCCTCGGGGTCACAGAAAGACCAGGGGTGCCTGAGTGCGACAGAGCTCCCTGGTATCGGAGCGGGGAAGCCAGCTGCAGAGACGGAGCCGAGGCACAGGCTCTCAGCTTGGGGTTGCCATAAACCATGATCTGCGGCACAGTCGGGCCGCTGCTCCTCCAGCAGGGACCCAACAAGTGGCAGATCCGGGGAGACTCACCTTCTTCCCCTGGGAGGAGAGGCACGGGAGTGCACCGCAGGAATCTGCTGGGTTTGGAGACTCCGCACGGGGTCGGGTGCGAGACAGAGAAACACACGGTCACAGGCCGGGTGAGCATGGAGTGCGGCCAGAGACCGGGGAGACGGGAGTGACTGACTGCTTTTCTCTGGGGGCGCACTGAGGAGCGGGGCCCCGAGTTCTCGGCTTCTCCGAGGTGGAGATTGAGAGGCCGCCATTTTCACTCTCTGCCTCCAAAGCTGTACGGAAAGCTTGAAGGGAACAAAAGTTCTGGAGAGCAAACCCAAGCAGATTACTTAGTCCAGACCAGGCAAGGGCGGGGCAATTCTGCCTCTGGCAAAGACTTTTGGGAACCACGGCAACAGGCCCCACCTCCAGAAGATCAGTAAGAACAGCCAGCCAAGACCAAGTTTACTAATCAATGAGAACGGCAGAACTCCAGCGCTAGGGGAATAATGCACATAGAATTCATGGCTTTTTTACCATGATTCTTTAGTCTTTGAAAGTTAATTTTTTTTAACTTTTTTTTTTTGGAATTTTTCTTTTTCCTTTTTCAACCAACATCTTATCAACCCCTTTTTTAAAAAAAAACATTTTTATTTCTCATTTTTATTTTTCATTTTTAGAGTCATATTCTATCCCTTCATAGTAGTTACCTGTACTTTTGGCATATATATATAAGTAGTTCTCTCTTTAAAATTTTGATAGTTTCTTCTAACAGATCAAAATATACACTAAATCTCTATTGTATGGTTTTTTTCTACTCCACTGCCTGATCACATTCTCTCTCTCTTTTTTTTTCTTTTTTCTTTTTTTACATCCTCTTCTTTCTTTTTTCAAACAACTTCTTATCAATTCCTTTTATAAAATTTTTTATAATTTCCATCTTTACAGTCATATTCCATCCCTTCATCATATCAACCCTTATTTTTGTACATATATAAGTTTTTCTTTCTTTAAAATTTTGGGAGGCACTTTCTTCTAACAGACCAAATACACCCAAAATCTAGTGTGTGGCACTGATCTATATACCAGCCTGATCATATTTGATCACATTCTGTTTTTTTGTTTTGTTTTGTTCTGTTTTTGTTTCTTTTTATCTTTATCTTTTTCTTTTCCTTTTCTTTTCCTTTTTTTTTTTTCTTTTTCTTTTTTCTCTCTTTCCCTTTCATTTCCCACTGCTTCAGGTCTTTTCTGATTTGTTTAGAGTATATTTTCTGGGAAAGTTGTTACCCTGTTAGCATTTTGTTCTCTCATTAATCTATTCTCCTCTGGACAAAATGACAAGACGGAAAAAATCACCTCAACAAAAAGAACAAGAGGTAATACGGACTGCCAGGGACCTACTCAATACGGACATTAGTACGCTGTCGAATCTAGAGTTCAGAATCATCACTTTAAAGATACTAGCTGGGCTTGAAAAAAGCATGGAAGTTATTAGAGAAACCCTTTCTGGAGAAGTAAAAGAACTAAAATCTAACCAAGTCGAAATCAAAAAGGCTATTAATGAGGTGCAATCAATTATGGGGGTGCTAACTGCTAGGATAAGTGAGGCAGAAGAGAGAATCAGTGATATAGAAGACCAAATGACGGAAAATAAAGAAGCTGAGAAAAAGAGAGATAAACAACTACTGGATCACGAGGGCAGAATTCGAGAGATAAGCGATACCATAAGACGAAACAACATTAGAATAATTGGGATCCCAGAAGAAGAAGAAAGAGAGAGAGGGGCAGAAGGTATAATGGAGCAAATTATAGCAGAGAACTTCCCTAATTTGGGGAAGGAAACAGGCATCAAATCGAGGAAGCACAGAGAACCCCTCTCAAAATCAATAGAAATAGGTCAACACCCCGACATCTAATAGTAAAACTTATGAGTCTCAGAGACAAAGAGAAAATCCTGAAAGGAGCTCGGGAGAAGACATATGTAACCTACAATGGTAGAAACATTAGATTGGCAACACACCTATCCACAGAGACCTGGCAGACCAGAAAGGACTCGCAGGATATATTCAGAGCACTAAATGAGAAAAATATGCAGCCAAGAATACTCTATCCAGCTAGGCTGTCATTGAAAATACAAGGAGAGATAAAAAGCTTCCAGGACAAACAAAAACTAAAGGAATTTGCAAACACAAAACCAACCCTACAAGAAATCTTGAAAGGGGCCTCTAAGCAAAGAGAGAGCCTAAAAGCAACATAGACCAGAAAGGAACACAGACAATATACAGTAACAGTCACCTTACAGGCAATACAATGGCACTAAATTCCTATCTTTCAATAGTTACCCTGAATGTAAATGGGCTAAATGCCCCAATCAAAAGACACAGGCTATCAGATTGGATTAAAAAACAAGACCCATCAATATGCTGTCTGCAAGAGACTCATTTTAGAACCAAAGACACCCCCAGATTGAAAGTGAGGGGGTGGAAAACCATTTACCATGCTAATGGACACCAAAAGAAAGCTGGGGTGGCAATCCTTATATCAGACAAATTAGATTTTAAACCAAAGACTGTAGTAAGAGATGAGGAAGGACACTATATCCTACTTAAAGGGTCTATCCAACAAGAAGATCTAACAATTGTAGATATCTATGCCCCTAATATGGGAGCAGCCAATTATATAAGGCAATTAATAACAGAAGCAAAGAAACACATCGACAACAATACAATAATAGTGGGGGACTTTAACACCCCCCTCACTGAAATGGACAGATCATCTAAGCAAAAGATCAACAAGGAAATAAAGACTTTAAATGACACACTGGACCAAATGGACTTCACAGACATATTCAGAACATTCCATCCCAAAGCAACAGAATACACATTCTTCTCTAGTGCCCATGGAACATTCTCCAGAATCAATCACATCCTAGGTCATAAATCAGGTCTCAACTGGTACCAAAAGATTGGGATCATCCCCTGCCTATTTTCAGACCACAATGCTTTGAAACTAGAACTCAATCACAAGAAGAAAGTCGGAAAGAACTCAAATACATGGAGGCTAAAGAGCATCCTACTGAAGAATGAATGGGTCAACCAGGAAATTAAAGGAGAATTAAAAAAATACATGGAAACCAAAGAAAATGAAAACACAACTATTCAAAATCTTTGGGATGCAGCAAAGGCAGTCCTAAGAGGAAAGTATATAGCAATACAAGCCTTTCTCAAGAAACAAGAAAGGTCTCAAGTACACAACCTAACCCTACACCTAAAGGAGCTGGAGAAAGAACAGCAAAGAAAGCCTAAACCCAGCAGGAGAAGAGAAATAATAAAGATCAGAGCAGAAATCAATGAAATAGAAACTAAAAGAAGAGTAGAACAGATCAACGAAACTAGGAGCTGGTTCTTTGAAAGAATTAACAAGATTGGTAAACCGCTGGCCAGACTTATCAAAAAGAGAAGAGAAATGACCCAAATCAACAAAATCATGAATGAAAGAGGAGAGATCACAACCAACTCAAAGAAATACAAACAATAATAAGAACATATTATGAGCAACTCTATGCCAGCAAATTAGATAACCTGGAAGAAATGGATGCATTTCTAGAGATGTATCAACTACCAAAACTGAACCAGGAAGAAGTAGAAAACCTGAACAGACCTATAACCACTAAGGAAATTGAAGCAGTCATCAAAAATCTCCCAAAAAACAGAAGCCCAGGGCCAGATGGCTTCCCAAGGGAATTCTACCAAACATTTCAAGAAGAATTAATACCTATTCTTCTGAAACTGTTCCAAAAAAATAGAAATGGAAGGAAAACTTCCAAACTCATTTTATGAGGCCACCATTACCTTGATCCCAAAACCAGACAAAGACCCCATCAAAAAGGAGTACTATAGACCAATATCTCTGATGAACATGGATGCAAAAATTCTCACCAAAATACTAGCCAATAGGATCCAACAGTACATTAAAAGTCTTATTCACCATAACCAAGTGGGATTTGTCCCTGGGCTGCAAGGTTGGTTCAACATCCGCAAATCAATCAATGTGATACAATACATTAACAAAAGAAAGAACAAGAATCATATGAGCCTCTCAATAGATGCAGAAAAAGCATTTGACAAAGTACAGCATCCTTTCTTGATCAAAACTCTTCAGAGTATAGGCACAGAGGGTACATACCTCCATATCATAAAAGCCATCTATGAAAAACCTACAGCGAATATCATTCTCAATGGGGAAAAACTGAGAGCTTTCGCCCCAAGGTCAGGAACACGGCAGGGATGTCCACTATCACCACTGCTATTCAACATAGTATTAGAAGTCCTAGCCACAGCAATCAGACAACAAAAAGAAATAAAAAGCATCCAAATCGGCAAAGAAGAAGTCAAACTCTCACTCTTTGCAGATAATATGATACTTTATGTGGAAAACTCAAAAGACTCCACCCCAAAACTGCTAGAACTCATACAGGAATTCAGTAAAGTGGCAGGATATAAAATCAATGCACAGAAGTCAGTGGCATTCCTATATACCAACAACAAGACAGAAGAAAGAGAAATTAAGGAGTCGATCCCATTTACAATTGCACCCAAAATCATAAGATACCTAGGCATAAATCTAACCAAAGAGGCAAATGATCTGTATTCAGAAAACTATAAAATACTCATGAAAGAAATTGAGGAAGACACAAAGAAATGGAAAAACGTTCCATGCTCATGGATTGGAAGAACAAATATTGTGAAGATGTCAATGCTACCTAGAGCAATCTACACATCAAAATACCATCCACTTTTTTCAAAGAAATGGAGCAAATAATCCTAAAAGTTGTATGGAACCAGAAAAGACCCCGCATAGCCAGAGGAATGTTGAAAAGAAAAGCAAAGCTGGCAGCATCACAATTCCGGACTTCCAGCTCTATTACAAAGCTGTCATCATCAAGACAGCATGGTACTGGCACAAAAACAGACACATAGATCAATGGAACAGACTAAAGAGCCCAGAAATGGACCCTCAACTCTATGGTCAATTAATCTTTGACAAAGCAGGAAAGAATGTCCAGTGGAAAAAAGACAGTCTCTTCAACAAATGGTGTTGGGAAAATTGGACAGCCACATGCAGAAGAAGAAACTGGACCATTTCCTTACACCACACACAAAAACAGACTCCAAATGGTTGAAAGACCTCAATGTGAGACAGGAGTCCATCCAAATCCTAAAGGAGAACACAGGCAGCAACCTCTTCGACCTCAGCCGCAGCAACTTCTTCCTAGAAACATCGCCAAAGGCAAGGGAAGGAAGGGCAAAAATGAACTATTGGGACTTCATCAAGATAAAAAGCTTTTGCACAGCAAAGGAAACAGTCAACAAAACCAAAGGACAACCAACAGAAAGGGAGAAGATATTTGCAAATGACATATCAGATAAAGGGCTAGTATACAAAATCTATAAAGAACTTATCAAACTCAACACCCAAAGAACAAAGAATCCAATGAAGAAATGGGCAGAAGACATGAACAGACATTTTTCCAAAGAAGACATCCAAATGGCCAACAGACACATGAAAAAGAGCTCAATATCACTCGGCATCAGGGAAATCCAAATCAAAACCTCAATGAGATACCACCTCACACCAGTCAGAATGGCTAAAACTAACAAGTCAGGAAACGACAGATGTTGGCGGGGATGCGGAGAAAGGGGAACCCTCCTACATTGTTGGTGGGAATGCAAGCTGATGCAGCCACTCTGGAAAACAGTATGGAGGTTCCTCAAAAAGTTGAAAATAGAGCTACCCTATGTTCCAGCAATTGCACTGCTGGGTATTTACCCCAAAGATACAAAAGTATGGATCCGAAAGGGTACATGCACCCCGATGTTTATAGCAGCAATGTCCACAATAGCCAAACTGTGGAAGGAGCCAAGATGTCCATCAACAGATGAATGGATAAAGAAGATGTGTTATATATATACAATGGAATATTATGCAGCCATCCAAAGGAATGAGATCTTGCCATTTGCAACGATGTGGATGGAACTGGAGGGTATTATGCTGAGCGAAATAAGTCAAACAGAGAAAGACATGTATCATATGACCTCACTGATATGAGGAATTCTTAATCTCAGGAATCAAACTGAGGGTGCTGGAGTGGGGGGTGGGGTGGGAGGGATGGGGTGACTGGGTGATAGACACTGGGGAGGGTATGTGCTCTGGTAAGCGCTGTGAATTGTGCAAGACTGTTGAATCTCAGATCTGTACCTCTGAAACAAATAATGCAATATATGTTAAGAAAAAAAGAAGAAGAAGCAGAAGATAGCAGGAGGGGAAGAATGAAGGGGGGAAATCGGAGGGGTAGATGAACCATGAGAGACGATGGACTCTGAAAAACAAACTGAGGGTTCTAGAGGGGAGGGGGTGGGAGGATGTGTTAGCCTAGTGATGAGTATTGAGGAGGGCACGTTCTGCATGGAGCACTGGCTGTTATGCACAAACAATGAATCATGGAACACTACATCAAAAACTAATGATGTAATGTATGGGGATTAACATAACAATCAAAAAAAATAAAAGTAAAAAAAAAAACAAGTGGGAAGCTTCCTTAGCTTAAAAAAGTTTTATTTAACCATACAGGTATGTATTTATTTAATAAACACAAATACAGAGGAGATATGGGGGGAATCAATACTTTTAAAGATAAAACCCATCAATGTTACTTGTGTCAAATGCCTAGAGTAAATTAAGTTTACAGCTTCAGCAGACTGTCATGTGAAAGTGTGGCAGTGACTAACAAATTGAATTACCATAGTACTACATCACTCACAAAGGTATTATTGATAGTGACAGAGGGATATTGAATTTAAATTATTCATTTTTATTGATTGAATAGCACATCTTAACTAGGAAACAAGAAGAAAACAGCTGAAATGTTAGACTTGAATTTTGCCTTCCACTGAGAATGACCCCCAAAAAGAATATGTGTATATGGAGTTGAGCCCTGTAAAAATTAACTGAGGTTTCCTCAGGATACCCTTGTACAGCCGACTTCTCTGTCCATGCCCACAGAGCTAAATACCCAGAGCTATGTGCTTCAATGTCCCCTCCTTCTTGTGTTCCCACCTTACCCTGTTCCCCTGGTACCCTAGTGGCCTGGTTTCATTCCTTATTTCAAAACCATATATTGAATACTTTTTCTGTGCTAAATGCCATGCTGGGCATCAGGGATGCATGGAAGAGTATGGCTTTCCCTCCCAAAGGAAGACACAGTCTAATGAAGGAAAAGAGATACATAAAACAAAACAAAATAAAATAAGCTGCAATAAAGTGTTGCACATTTCTCCCTTACCATTCAAAATCCACCATCCTAAGTTCTGTCATCTTCATATCTAAGGAGATTCTTACCCTTTGGGGAATTGTGGGATCCATCTGAGAATTCTATATAAGCTATGGATTCTCTCTCTAGAAAAAAATTCACAAATAATATATAATATATACATATATACATATAATATATACTATATATATATATTCTACATAAGAATTCTATGAGCTATGGACTCTCTAGAAAAAAATTCACAAACAATATACTATACATATATACATATAATATATACAATATGTACATAAAATATACATATGTGTACCTACATAAATATTTGATTAAATTTGGGGGAGTTCAGAGATCCTCGGAAGCCTAAATAAGAAACCCTAGAGTTAAAAGCCCTTGCCCTAAGATGTTCAGGATCATTAAGTACTGTTTTCCTAATTGTGGAGCACTTCAATTGTCATGGGGAATTTCTGGAATCTAAATGCATCAAGGCAAAAGGATTAAATGACAACAGGAATTTTAGGATTCTTAAAAGGTCAGGAAAGGTGAGGAAACCAATATTCTCCTGACCAAATTGTTCCATGCAGGTGGACTAAATTCAGAGATGTACTGGGCCTAAGTCTTGTTCACTGTTATGAACTGAATGTTTGTGTTCCCTCCAAATTCATATGTTGAAGCCCTTAATCCCCAGTATGACTATATTTGGATATGAGGCCTTTAAGAAAGTAAGGCTAAATGTGGTCTTAAAGATGGGGCCCTGATCAGACAGGATTAGTGTCCTTATAAAAAGAAATACTAGAGGCTGATATTGTAGGAAAGATGGCGGAGAAGTAGGGGACCCTATTTCAACTGGTCCCCGGAATTGAGCTGCATATCTACCAGACCACTCTGAGCACCCACGAAACCAGCCTGAGATGTAAGAAGATCTGGATCTCTACAAACAGAATATCGCAGGCAGTTGGTTTTGAAGTACGAAGCGGGGAGCCGTGATTCCACGGGCAGATATCAGAGGATAAACAGCAGCAGGAGGGTGCCTGGACGTGGGGATCCTACACCACCGGTGAGCGACAGCCTCGTGCGCTGGGGATGGGGCACAGACTCGCAGACCAGTAGCAGCGGGGAAAGGACTTTAGGGCAGCCCCCGGGATGGAAACATGGAGCGGCGGGGTGGCGGGTACGAACTGCAGCCCCTGGGGTGGAAATGCGGAACGGCGGGGTTGTGCACGTGCGAACCAGGAGCAGCTGGCAGTTTTAGAAGCACAAAGGGCAGAGACGTGCCCCGAACTGGAGGCAGGACTGGGAGCGCTGCCAAGGGGCACACAACCCAGACTGCTGCAGTTTATAGAAGCACGGACAGGAACAGAGACGGTGTGGCCTGGTGAGCTCACTGAAGAACAGACTGCGATCTCTCTGCTCTGAGGCAGAGGGTTGGAAACGGTCTCTTCTGCTCTGACTTGCAGAAGAGACATGGAAAGCCTCCAGGGAAAGCCGCCAGAGAACAAAAGCCCCAAGACTGATTCCTGCTGAGCCCATCCCCTGCCACAGGGGCGCAGGGCAACTCTGCCCAAACAGGGTTGCCTGAATAACAGCGTGGCAGGCCCCTCCCCCAGAAGACAGGCTGGAAAAACAAGAGGCCAGCAACCCTAAGGTCCCAAGAAAACAGGTGCATCTTGCTTGGGTTCTGCTCAATAATTTGGACTCTATACATTCCCTCAAACACCCACCAGCAGAATGACTAGGAGGAGGAGCCCCCAAAATAGAAAAGACTCAGAGATTATGACTTATGCCACAGATTTACAAATGGATGCAGACATAACAAAGATGTCAGAGATGGAATTCAGGCTAGCAATTGTGAAGACAATGGCTAGAATGGAGAAATCAATTAATGACAACATAGAGTCTCTAAGGGCAGAAATGAAAGCTGAATTGGCAGAACTTAAAAATGCTATCAATGAGATCCAATCCAATCTAGATAATCTAACAGCTAGGGTAACTGAGGCCAAAGAGCAAATAAGTGACCTGGAAAACAGTATAATAGATAAAAAGGGAAAAGAGGAGGCCAGGGAAAAACAACTCAGAATCCATGAAAATAGAATCAGAGAAATAAGTGACACCATGAAGCGTTCCAAAGTCAGAATAATTGGAATCCCAGAGGGAATGGAGAGAGAGAGAGGACTAGAAGATGTATTTGAGCAAATCATAGCTGAGAATTTCCCTAATCTGGGGAATGAAACAAACATTCAAGTCCTAGAGGCAGAGAGGACCCCTCCTATGATCAAGGAAAACAGGCCAACACCCCGGCATGTAATAGTAAAACTTGCAAATCTTAGAACCAAGGAAACCATCTTAAGGGCAGTTAGGGGGAAGAGATTCCTCAAGTACAGAGGGAGGAATATCAGAATAACATCAGACCTATCCACAGAGACCTGGCAAGCCAGAAAGGCCTGGCAAGACATATTCAGGATACTAAATGAGAAGAACATGCAGCCAAGAATACTTTATCTGGCAAGGCTTTCATTTAGAATGGATGGAGAGATGCAGAGCTTCCAAGACCGGCAGAAACTGAAAGAATATGTGACCACTAAGCCGGCCCTGCAAGAAATATTAAGGGGGGTTCTATAAAAGGAGAAAGCCCACAAGAGTTATATACAACAGAAATTTACAGGGACAATCTATAAGAAAAATGTCTTCACAGGCAACATGATGACAATTAATTCATATCTTTCAATAATCATTCTCCATGTGAATGACCTAAACGCTCGATAAAACGGCACAGGGTTGCAGATTGGATAAAAAGACAGGACCCATCCATATGCTGTCTACAAGAGACTCATTTTGAGCCTAAAGATACATCCAGACTGAAAGTGAAGGGATGGAGATCCATCTTCCATGCCAGCGGACCTCAAAAGAAAGCTGGGGTAGTAATTCTTATATCAGACAAATTAGATTTTAAACTAACGTCTGTAATTAGAGACACAGAAGGACACTATATCATTCTTAAAGGGTCTATCCAACAAGAAGATCTAACAATTGTAAATATCTATGCCCCCAACATGGGAGCAGCCATCTACATAAGCCAACTGTTAACCAAAATAAAGAGTCATATTGATAACAATACGTTAATTGTAGGAGACCTCAATACTCCACTCTCAGCAATGCACAGATCATCTAAGCAGAAAATCAACAAGGAAACAAGAGCTTTGAATGATACATTGGACCAGATGGACCTCATAGATATTTACAGAACATTCCACCCTAAAACAACAGAATACTCATTCTTCTTGAGCGCACATGGAACTTTCTCCAGAAGAGATCACATACTGGGTCACAAATCAGGTCTCAACCGATACCAAAAGATTGAGATTTTTCCCTGCATATTCTCAGACAAGAATGCTCTAAAACTGGAACTCAATCACAAGAAAAAATTTGGCAGAAATTCAAACACTTGGAAGCTAAAGACCACTCTGCTCAAGAATGTTTGGGTCAACCAGAAAATCAAAGAAAAACTTAAACAATTCATGGAAATCAATGAGAACGAAAACACATCAATCTAAAACCTATGGGATACTGCAAAGGCAGTCCTAAGGGGGAAATACATAGCCATCCAAGCCTCACTCAAAAAAATAGAAAAATCCTGGGCGCCTGGGTGGCTCAGTTGGTTAAGCGACTGCCTTCGGCTCAGGTCATGATCCTGGAGTCCCGGGATCGAGTCCCGCATCAGGCTCCCTGCTCGGCGGGGGGGTCTGCTTCGTCCTCTGACCCTATCCCCTCTCATGTGTTCTCTCTCTCTCATTCTCTCTCTCTCAAATAAATAAATAAAATCTTTAAAAAAAAAAATAGAAAAATCCTGAATTCACCAACTAACTCTACACCTTAAAGAACTACAGAAACTAGAGAAAAAGCAACAAACGATGCCTAAGCCACACATTAGAAGAAAAATAATTAAGATTAGAGCAGAGATCAATGAATTAGAAACCAGAAACACAGTAGAGCAGATCAACAAAACTAGATGTTGGTTCTTTGAAAGAATTAATAAGATCAATAAACCACTGGCCAGACTTATCCAAAAGAAAAGAGAAAGGACCCAAATTAATAAAATTATGAATGAAAGGGGAGAGATCACGATTAACACCAAGGAAATAGAAACAATTCTTAGAAATTATTATCAACAAATATATGCCAATAAACTGAGGAATCTGGATGAAATGGAGGTCTCCCTGGAAACCTATAAGCTGCCAAGACTGAAACAGGAAGAAACTGACAACCTGAATAGGCCAATAACCAGTATCGAGATTGAAGCAGTGATCAAAAACCTCCCAAAAAACAAGAGTCCAGGGCCTGATGGATTCCCTGGGGAATTCTACCAAACATTCAAAGAAGAAATAATACCTATTCTGCTGAAGCTGTTTCAAAAAATAGAAACAGAAGGAAAACTTCCAAACTCATTCTATGAGGCCAGCATTACCTTAATCCCCAAACCAGGCAAAGACTCCATCAAAAAGGAGAATTTCAGACTGATATCCCTGATGAATATGGATTCCAAAATCCTCAACAAAATCCTAGCTAATAGGATCCAACATTACATTAAAAGGATCATCCACCACGACCACGTGGGATTTATCCCCGGATGCAAGGGTGTTTCAACATTCACAAATCAATCAATGTGATAGAACACATCAATAAGAGGAGGGAGAAGAACCATATGGTCCTCTCAATTGATGCAGAAAAAGCATTTGACAAAATACAACATCCTTTCCTGATTAAAACTCTTCAGAGTATAGGGATAGAGGGAACATTCCTCAAGTTCATAAAATCCATCTATGAAAAACCCACAGCTAATATCATCCTCAATGGGGAAAAGCTGAGAGCCTTTCCCTTAAGATCAGGAACATGTCAAGGATGCCCACTCTCGCCACTATTGTTCAACATAGTACTAGAAGTCCTAGCAACAGCAATCAGACAAGAAAAAGAAATAAAAGGTATTCAAATTGTCAAAGAAGAATTCAAATTCTCTCTTTTCGCAGACAACATGATACTTTATGTGGAAAACCCAAAAGACTCCACCCCCAAATTCCTAGAATTCATCCAGGAATTCAGTAATGTGGCAGGATACAAAATCAATGTACAGAAATCAGTTGCTTTCTTATACACTAACAACACAACTGTAGAAAGAGAAATTAGAGAAACGATTCCATTTACAATAGCACCAAAAACCGTAAGATACCTCGGAATAAACCTAACCAAAGAGGTAAAAGATCTACACTCTAGGAACTACAAAACACTCATGAAAGAAATTGAAGAAGACACAAAAAGACGGAAAAATATTCCATGCTCATGGATCGGAAGAATAAACATTGTGAAAATGTCTATGCTACCCAGAGCAATCTATACCTTCAATGCCATCCTGATCAAAAGTCCAATGACATTTTTCAAAGTGCTGGAACAAACCATCCTAAAATTTCTATGGAATCAGAAAAGACCCCAAATCGCCAAGGAAATGTTGAAAAAGAAAAACAAAGCTGGGGGCATCACGTTGCCCGATTTCAAGCTCTATTACAAAGCTGTGATCACCGAGACAGCATGGTACTGGCACAAAAACAGACATATAGACCAATGGAACAGAAGAGAGAACCCAGATATGGACCCTCAACTCTATGGTCAAATAATCTTTGACAAAGCAGGAAAAAACATGCAATGGAAAAAAGACAGGCTCTTCAATAAATGGTGCTGGGAAAATTGAACAGCCACATGCAGAAGAATGAAACTCGACCATTCTCTAACACCATTCACAAAGATAAACTCAAAGTGGATGAAAGACCTCAATGTGAGACAGGAATCCATCAAAATCCTAGAGGAGAACATAGGCAGTAACCTCTTTGACATCGCCCACAGCAACTTCTTTCAAGATACATCTCCAAAAGCTAGTGAAACAAAAGCAAAAATGAACTTTTGGGACTTCATCAAGACAAAAAGCTTCTGCACAGCAAAGGAAACAGTCAACAAAACAAAGAGGCAACCCACAAAATGGAAGAAGATATTTGCAAATGACACTACAGATAAAGGGCTGGTATCCAAGATCTAGAAAGAATTCTCAAACTCAACACCCAAAAAACAAATAATCAAGTCAAAAAGTGGGCAGAAGATATGAAAAGACACTTCTCTGAAGAGGACATACAAATGGCTAACAGACACATGAAAAAATGTTCAACATCATTAGCCATCAGGGAAATCCAAATCAAAACCACATTGAGATACCACCTTACACCAGTTAGAATGGCAAACATGGACAGGGAAAGAAACAACAAATGTTGGAGAGGTTGTGGAGAAAGGGGAACCCTCTTACACTGTTGGTGGGAATGCAAGTTGGTACAGCCACTTTGGAAAACAGTGTGGAGGTGCCTCAAAAACTTAAAAATAGAGCTACCCTATGACCCAGCAATTGCACTCCTGGGTATTTACCCCAAAGACACAGATGTAGTGAAAAGAAGGGCTATATGCACCCCAATGTTCATAGCAGCAATGTCTGCAATAGCCAAACTGTGGAAAGAGCTGAGATGCCCTTCAACAGATGAATGGATAAAGAAGATGTGGTCTATATATACAATGGAATATTACTCAGCCATCAGAAAGGAGGAATACCCAACTTTTGCATCAACATGGATGGGACTGGAGGAGATTACGCTAAGTGAAATAAGTCAAGCAGAGAAAGTCAATTATCATATGGTTTCACTTATTTGTGGAACATAAGGAATAGCATGGAGGACATTAGGAGAAGGAAGGGGAAAATGCGGGGGGGAATTGGAGGGAGAGATGAACCATGAGAGACTATGGACTCTGAGAAACAAACAGGGTTTTAGAGGGGAGGGGGAATGGGGGGGGTTGGTTAGCCTGGTGATGGGTATTAAGGAGGGCACGAACTGCATGGAGCTCTGGGTGTTATACAAAAACAATGGATCATGGATCACCATATCAAAAACCAGTGATGTATTGTATGGTGACTAACATAACATAAAATTTTAAAAAAGAAAAAAAGAAAAAAAAAGAAAAAGAAAAAGAAACAAAAAAGAAATACCAGAGGCTTTGGGCATTCTCTCTTCCTGCCTCCTCCCAAACTCACACAAAGAAGAGGTCATGTGAGCACAAAGCAAGAAGGCTAGCCTACAAGCCAAGAGACGAGACCTCAGAATAAAACCTACCTTGCTGACACCTTGATCTTGGACTTCCCAGAATCCAGAACTGTGAGAAATAAATGTCTGTTGATTAAGCCACCCAGTCTGTGGTAGACTAGGAGACTAATACATTTACCAAAGAAAAATTCTTTCATCTAAGTTCTTTGTATCACTTCCAAGCATCTGTCTGTCACTCCAAAATCTCCCTTGTTTCATTTTTTAATTAAACAAAGACAGGAACATTATTCCATCCCCTCAGAAAACAACAACACAGTTTACAGACATGATTTTTATAGTTGCAGAGATGTCTATCTTAATTGATTTGGGGTCTTTTTAAATTAAAACATGTATGGTTTTTGCTAGAGCTTGAAAATTAAGCAGCTACCATTGGGGCCTCAGGGAAGGAAATTTCTCTGCAACAGCAGAACAAGTAGCCCCAAGTAAACAGCAATCACCTGGCTAGCTATACCCACTACCCTTTTTTAGCTTAAAGCCTTGCTACTCAAAGTGAGGTTGATGGACTAGGAGTACCAGCATCACCTGAGAGTTTATAAGAAATATGGAATCCCTGGCCCATCCCAAACCCACTAAATCAGAATTTGCATTTTAACAAGATACCCAGGTGATTCGTGACCATTAAAGTTTGAGAAGCACTGTCTTAAAGAACAGCTTAGCCCTTATTGTAATAGCAGAGTGGACTCCCAGGCCTAAGGGATTTGGACTGTTGGGCAAATGGGTTTAAGAACTGAGATGCTTCCACTGGGGTAGTCTCAGCATCTAGCAGAGTGCCTCAAGCCTAAGAAACTGCAATAAATATTTGTTCATTGATCCATCAAAAAAGTATTTTTTTGAGCTCTACTATGTGTGAGGCACTATGCAAGGCATGGTAGATACATCACTGAGAAAGTCCTCATGGAGCTTAGAGTCTAGTGCAGTGTTTCTCAAAGAGGTGTCATCTTACTATCCATATCAAAATTATAGGGGTGGGTATATGTTTAAAATAAGCAAATTCCTGGAACCCACCCCAGATCAGTTGAATCACGAGCTGAATGGACATTGCCCCAGGAGTCAGCATTTAACAGGCGCTTCAGGTGACTCTTATGCACACTGAAGTCTGAGAACAATTGACTTAGTAAATTGTGGAGGATTAATGAATAAGCTCATTCATTCAACAACTTATTGAGTCCCTACTATGTGCAAGGTACTGTTTTACGCACTAGCGATATAGCAATGAATGAAATCCCCTGTTCTTTGGGTGCCTAGGTGGCTCAGTCAGTTGAGAGGCCAACTCTTTTTTTTTTTTTTATGTTAGTCACCATACAGTACATCATTAGTTTTTGATGTAGTGTTCCATGATTCATTGTTTGCATATAACACCCAGCGCTCCATGCAATATGTGCCCTCCTTAATACCCATCACCAGGCTAACCCATCCCCCCACCCCTCTCCCCTCTGAAACCCTCAGTTTGTTTCCCGTAGCTCATAGTCTTTCATGGTTTGTCTCCCCCTCTGATTACCCCCCTTCATTTTTCCCTTCCTTCTCCTAATGTCCTCCATGCTATTCCTTATGTTCCACATATAAGTGAAACCATATGATAATTGTCTTTCTCTGCTTGACATATTTCACTTAGCATAATCCCCTCCAGTTCCATTCATGTCAATGTAAATGGTGGGTATTCATCCTTTCTGATGGCTGAGTAATATTCCATTGTATATATGGACCACATCTTCTTTATCCATTCATCTGTTGAAGGACATCTCAGCTCCTTCCACAGTTTGGCTATTGTGGACATTGCTGCTATGAACATTGGGGTTCATGTGGCCCTTCTTTTCACCCTCATCTGTATCTTTGGGGTAAATACCCAGTAGTGCAATTGCTGGGTCATAGGGTAGCTCTATTTTTAACTTTTGACATTGGCCACAGCAACTTCTTTCAAGACACATCTCCAAAGGCAAGGGAAACAAAAGCGAAAATGAACTTTTGGGACTTCATCAAGATAAAAAGCTTCTGCACAGCAAAGGAAACAGTCAACAAAACAAAGAGGCATAGAATGGGAGAAGATACTTGCAAATGACTCTACAGATAAAGGGCTGGTATCCAAGATCTATAAAGAAATTCTCAAACTCAACACCCAAAAAACAAATAATCAAGTCAAAAAGTGGGCAGAAAACATGAACAGACACTTCTCCAAAGAAGACATAGAAATGGCTAACAGACACATGAAAAAATGTTCAACATCATTAGCCATCAGGGAAATTCAAACCAAAACCACATTGAGATACCACCTTACACCAGTTAGAATGGCAAAAATTGACAAGGCAAGAAACAACAAATGTTGGTGAGGATGTGGAGAAAGGGGAACCCTCTTACACTGTTGGTGGGAATGCAAGTTGGTACAGCCACTTTGGAAAACAGTGTGGAGGTTCCTCAAAAAGTTAAAAGTTAAAAATTGAGCGTCCAACTCTTGATTTCAGCTCAGGTCATGATCTCAGGGTCATGAGACCGAGCCCTGGGTCAGGCTTCCCACTCAGTGGGAGTCTGCTTCTCTTCCTTTCCCTTTCTCTCTCTCTGCCCCTCCCCTCACCTGTACTCTCTTTCTCTCTCTCTCAAATAAATCTTTTTTAAAAAAGAAATCCCGGGCGCCTGGGTGGCTCAGTTGGTTAAGCGACTGCCTTCGGCTCAGGTCATGATCCTGGAGTCCCTGGATCGAGTCCCGCATCGGGCTCCCTGCTCGGCAGGGAGTCTGCTTCTCCCTCTGACCCTCCTCCCTCTCATGCTCTCTCTCTATCTCATTCTCTCTCTCAAATAAATAAAATCTTTAAAAAAATAAAAATAAAAAAGAAATCCCTTGTTCTCATGGAGTGCACACTGTAAATGGAGGAGGCAGATAATAAACAAGCACATGTGTCAACTAGTGATAAGTGCTATGAAGAAAACTAAAGCTAGGGACTAGTTAGTGATGGGGCTTCTATTTCATATAGGGTGGTCCAGGAAGTTCTCTTTGTAAAGGCAATACTTGAGCCAAGACCTTAATGAAGTGAGCAAATGAGCCATGCAGGTATCTGGGAAAGAATTTTCTGGGTAGAAGGAAAAATATGGGTAAAGACCCTGTGGTAGGAGTGTGCCTGACATGTTCAAAAATAGAAGATAGCACTGAGAAGAGTATGTTCTCTCACCACAGTGCAGAAACTAAATGAGCATGCTGTATGGAGTTGTTGGACTATTAGAAATATTTCTCTTAGACCCCGGCTTGTAAGTATCAGCCATAGTTTCTCCCTATCTCTGATATACAGGATGCTGACATCTTCCATCTACTAGTGTCAGAGAGTAATATAAATGATCTTCATTCAAACCATATGTTGCTGCAGTTTCATTAACCAGTCATAATGCCTGCACCTTTTGAAGGAACAAAGCATCCAACGGAAGCTAAACTCAAGCCAGTCTACATGAGTGTCTGCATTTGACAGGATAAAGAGACTTGCATAAACCAGACAGAACAAGGAGAGCTGTAAGCGCCACTATTCTCCTCTTCCTCCCTGGTCCTCAGGGTCAGTCATTGAATTTAAGAAAGAAAATATATTTCTGATCAAGAAATGAGATTTCCACTATGACACATCTGTTATAATCTGTAGATCTATGTATCATCCTACACAGTTTGCAAAACTCACACACATTGATAATTTCAACAATTCTACAAGTTATTAACTCTCTTTTACAGATGAAAAAACTAAGAGTTAAGACATAAAATAACTTGCCCCCATCCACACAGCTAGCAAGCAATTTAATTCATTTATTATAAGGTAGGGAGCTGCTACAGCTTGGATTTAAGATCTTTACAGTGAAATTCTAAATTTGCATCATCATACTTGTGTTTTCCCACAATCAACAAGGTTTCCTAGTGTAGGTGCCCAACCCAAACTAGAATCTGTGAATCCTGAGCGCCCCCTCCTCATCTTAGTGAGATGTAACAGCATTTGAGTTCATTAGCTTATTCAGGTTTTTTCCACACATAACTAGAAGCTGGGCTATACCTGAGCAAAATGTTTCAGAAGGCAATGTTTGTTCCATACCCACTGACCAGATTGTTTCCCATGGTTGTACTTGCCTTCTACTTGATTTGAATTAGAACCCTGAGTTCACTTCTTCTATCTGAGAAACACTGTGCAAATTACTCTTTTTCTCCTGAGGCTCAGTTTCCTCAACTGCAAAATTGAGATAATAGTGGTATCCACTTCACAGGACTACTGTAGGAAATGAAGTAATGTCTATAAAATATCAGGTACATACTAGTCATCCAATAAATGATAATGGTGTGACGGGGGTAGTAGTGATTGCAATGGTAGTACTAATTATAATTATGGTTTCCAGATCATTCCCTTGCCACTTCCCATGAAAACATTTATCCCAGTTCTCCTCAAAGCCCTATGTGCTTGCCTAACCTGTTGAATCACCTCCTAACCTGCTGATAATTTAATGTGTTACTTCCACTAGATAATATATATGTATTTTAACAAGATGCTTAAAAAATACTTGTCCCAAAAAATAACCAAACCAAAACTGCTGTACCCCAAAGAAAGAGTTGGGAGCTAGTTTTAGTTTGGCTATACCAACCTTCTGCAGGCAGACCCTTATTCCATCTGGTATAGATCCAGGCCTGACTGGTTGTATTTGGCTCCACAAGTGAAAGAAAAATAAAGGAAGAATAGGTTTTGCTAGGTATTCCAGAAACTGACTTCCAAGCCAAGCTATTTGAAAATGTTATTTTGAAAAAAACAAACAAACAGAATAAAACCAAATAAGCCCTTGTCATTCCAACCTCCCTAGTTCCCTGCCTCCCTGCATCCTAGCCCTCTACCCCCCAACAGAAACATGCACACACATAAAACAAATATATATGGACCCACGTAAGCTGTGTAAAAGATCATAATGTTCTGTCACAGTGGGGCCAAGGATAAATGTGCTGTGCTGTAGTCAAATGCATTTAATAAGAAACAATGCATGAAAAGGGGAACACAGGTGTTGTCAGAAATGTGCAAAAATACCTCTATGCTTCTCAGAATTGATAAACATAAAAAGGCTGAACACAGAACAAAATCAGTCAGAAACCTTTTTTTTCTGAGAATATTTGATTTTCCATAGTTATTTCTGAACATCCTTATGGTACACAAGGAGTGATAAAATCTTTTAGATGTAAGTTGATCTTTTCCAGAGGAGCAGAATATCCTGGCTAGGGTATCTAGCTGCTGTGGACTTTTACATTTTAATCAGACACTGGTAAAGCTTTTTTGTATAAGACAAAAGGGCTGTGTCATATATTCATCCAAGTGAAATTAACAATACAGAATGACACCCTATTCCTCAATTTATAATCTCTTTCGGGAGGGCTGTCATCCTTGGTAACTTTCCAATGAACCCAAATCTGAAGCCTCTTGGCTATGGGACTGTAAGCTTTCTAAACAAGAAATGGTTTTATCCAAGAAAATGGAATTTTCCATGGATCCTGGCTGAAGTCTGCTTTTGAAATCAAAGGTACTACATCAGGCAATAGGACAATTAATTCAGAAAATTTTAAGTACATACCAGGGCCAGCCTGACTAGGAGTGGCTGCCTATGTTTATAATTCCCCATCAACTTGTCATATAGTATTAAAATTCATTCTTTTGGAATAAAACACAGAAGTGCTGGTTAACAGGTATTGCCCCAAAAGAGGAGTATGCATATATTGGTTTATCAGGAAAGGGCCTGATCTTGATAGAGCCAGAGCATTTGAATATTACCAATGGATGTAGGTCTGACAGAGGTCCTGACTTCTGGAGTTTAGGGGTTGGGGAGGTGGAACATGTGCTGAAAAGATTTGAGGTAGGACATAAAATTACATCATCAATTAAACAATTTTGCCATGAATCAGACCTTTTGGCCTTCCCCATCTCTAAGCATCTTCTTATTTTACACTAGCTCCTGGAGGACCCTGAATGATAACCACACATTATCACCTTCGTAGGATTTTAATCAGCCTTATCTGATAACTATGAAAAGCGGAGAACACATTTCTTCACTTCTGGTGTTGCTTTCCATGACTCCCCCCTCACTTCTTCCCAGGAAGATGGAACTCAGGTACCTAAGTGGTCGGGAAAATCCTGTTGCATTTGTCCCAGCCCCTTTATCTACCCTTGGTCTTGGGAGTGAAGCTGTGTACACAGAATGTGTATTCTGTTCTGCCCTTCCATGCAGAAAGTGTTATAGGAACATAAATATCCATGGGGAGGGGAAGGGATATGTGATGGTCTAGTGCTACCTCTGGGAAAATAAGTCTGGGATGCAGTATTAAGAAGCTCACTTATCCACAGATATAATACATTTTTAAATAACAGCTTAATTGGGAATAAAGGGGTTATTTTCATTTCCCATCCTCCTTTCTCTTTTTTCTTAAATATCTATTGGTTCAGAATTCAAAGTGTTATTCGTTGGACTTCCTTCAGTCCAAACACCTGACGCATTGGACCAAGAACATGGGGAAATAGACTAGGACTAGAATTAGCAGACTAAAATAACATGAGGAAGATTTCTGGGTGGAGCCAGGTCACATGGTTATAGGCCTTGGACTCCAGTATATAGACAAGATATTTTAAACTTGACAGTCTGTAGAGGCTTACATTAGGCCAAGAGACTAGTTTTTATAATTATGCAGTTGGATTTTAAATACACAAAGCCAAAATTAACTACTTAGTGAGAAATTTCTCCAAATTGGATTGAAGTTTACAGATCATGGACTCCAGATATTTGAGCAGACTGGCATCCCTATCAAGGCTAAAACCAAGGTATCTTCCATCTATTATTTTTTCTTCAGGTAATATTGAGTTTCCACCACAATCTTTAGCATTTCTGAGTACTAGGCATAGTACAATTTTGTCCAGAACAACTTCTTTGGCTATAGGCCAGTGTATTAGTTGTCTGTCACTGCATAACAAATTATCCCAAAATTTAGTGGCTTAAAACAAAAACATTTATTATGTCACAATTTCTGTAGGTCAGGAATCAGGTGCAGCTTAGCTGGACCTTCTATGTCAGGGTAGTTCACAAGCCACAGTCAAATATTTTCCAAGGTTGCAATCACCTCAAGCCTCAACTGGAGGAGGATCCACTTCCAAGTTCACTCACATGGCTGTTGTCAGAATTCAGTTCTTCAGACTGTTGGACTGAGGGCCTCATTATTTGCCACATGGGCCTTCATAGGGCAGCTCATAACATGGCAGCTGACATCAATTCATACAAGTGAAAAGAGCCAGAGAGGAAGAAAGTACTAAGATGATGTCAGTCTTTTGTAACCTAATTATTAAAGTGACACCCCATCATTATGACATATTCTATTTGTTAGAAGCAAGACGCTAAGTCCAGCCCACACACAAGGGAAAAGGATTCCAAAAGGGGTGAATTGTAAGAGGCAGAGATCAATATGAGCCACAAGGTGACTATAATAGCTTGTTAGTTTGTTAACTAAAAATTATGAGGCCAGTGATATGATTATCTTGTAGGTTCTTTTAATTCTTTGAACTCTATGTAACATCAGAGACTTAGCATTGAACCATTATAAACTCTGGGGCCCTGAAATGACCATATCCATTCCAATAAGTAATATCACAGGCTAAACCTGCTAAAGAACCCCATTTGGACACAGGCCTTGAGAACCTTTCTAGTTAAGATTGAGCAGAATGAGAAGATAGGGAGGATATATTTTGGTCCTTAATTTCTTTGAACTTTTACTCATAAGGGCAAGAAAGCTTTGTTTTGAACTTTAAGTTCCTCAGATTTTAAGAAATTTGGACTTTTCTCTGGACTTACAGTGAAAAGTGCAAAGGAATTTAATATTTGGATTTTAATGTCCCCTAGAATTATGATAAGGACAGACTGTACTCAAATGAGTGGCATCTTCTGTATATCCTCTGATAGATGACTTAAGACAATGTAGCTGGACATCATTTGAAAAGGTTAATGGAATAGAGAATGAGGGGCACCTGAGTGGCTCAGTCAGTTAAGCGTCTGCCTTTGGCTCAGGTCATGATCTCAAGGTCCTGTGATCGGGCCCGGTGTCAGGGTCCCTGCTCAGCAGGGAGCCTGCTTCTCCCTCTCCTCCCTGTTCATGCCCTCTCAGGCTACCTCTGTCTCTCTCTCTCTCAAATAAATAAAATCTTTAAAAAAAAGAATAGAAAATTAATTTTCATAGTTGGGTGTGGCATGATCCTGATGTTTAATTAATATAGTCTTCAGACACATTTCAGAGCCTTCTGGGTGCACTACCACCTACATTGTCCATCAGCAGTCCCAGTGATTGCTGTTGGGGAAGTAGCTTCATCAAGGAGAGAGCAGGACTGTCATAAACTGCTGATCTCCCTGCTCTTTGGAGATTGTTAACAGTTAAACTCAGTGAGTTAAGAGAAAAATAAACAGGAGAATATTAGGGGAGACTCTTCTTCCCACTCCAGATGTTTCTTTCCATGTGTTGTGATATACCTGTAGGGAGTAGAGGACTGAGAAATAATTTAACTAGTTGTCAAACTTGGGACAAGGAAATGTGCTTGCCTAGTTCCGTCCATACATCTTCTTAGGACATGGCAGACTACAGAGGACCTGTGTTCTGCTCTGATTTCTGCCAAACAGTGAGAGGGGCCTGACCTTGTAAGAGGGTCCTGCAATGGTATGGCACAGGCTGTGACTGAGGGGGTAAGTCTCTCTAACACAGGGGCACAGTATTGGAAAGCCCACTTGCTTATAGATCTATATAGGGTGTCCTTCACCCTAGACTTTATCCATATGAAAGGTGATATTTTAGTTTATCTTTAGATTCCTTTGAATTTCTCAATTGTTCAGAACTCCAGGTAAGTAAAATACTATGCTACTGATTGGCTTCCCACTTACAAAACTATGTGATCTGTTTATGAAGGGCAATTTGCTTCTCAAGATGACATGAAATAGAGAATTCCTATGGAGAATGGGTGGGGGGACCCTGCATAGACAACATGAAAATCTTGGGAGGTTGTCACCCAAAGCAAGGAGTAGGACTCTCAAAAGGGAAATGAGTTTTAACCACTTGGCTAAGGGCCAGCTGAGAATAACAGAACTATTCTCAGAACTTTACTTTTGAACTCAAAAATCCCTTTAAGCCATACAAATGCTCATTTTAAAAAATTCTCCTGATTCAACAAGGTCTGAAGGCTGAAGCAGAATTGAGCAACTGTGATAAATAGCAATATGATCAGTGGCTTATTTGCTCTTACAAATACCTATTGCCTCTGGGGATTTTCCTGATACTGGGGGACATGAATTTGCAAATAACGTCTTTCTCTAGATCTAGAAGAGTTTCTGTCATTTTCTTCATTTTTGTTGACATTTCCCCAATAATTTATGAGCTTCCCTTGATATGTGGAAAGATCAATAGCTATGTGTGTCTTTGGGAACTAAGTGACAAAATAACACTAACATGCTCCAGTAAAAAGCACCACATTTCTCTTGTCATTGGTCAATATTTGAAGTTGGTAAAACATAGAGGTGACTCTTCGTGCATATCTATGTCTCCTCAGATATTCTGAAGCATGGATTCTTTTCTAAACGCCAGGGGGGCAGTAGTTTTTCAAAAGAGCTAAGAAACAGATTTAGGGGTGTCAAGGAGCCCTCTCAGGGGCTGCCATGGAAATAAAGAGTGAAAAGGTAGGCTCCATCTCTTTCCCAACTATAGCTGGGGCATCTTTGTTTTAATCTGTTTTATACATTGAGCTTCCTGAAATATTTCACTTGAACACAGAGTCCTAAAATTTTTAAAAGTTTGAAAATCTGGGGTGCCCGGGTGACTCAGTCGTTAAGCATCTGCCTTCGGCTCAGGTCATGATCCCAGGGTCCTGGGATCAAGCCCCTCATGGGGTTCCCTTCTTCGCCCCTCTCTCTGTACCCCACCCCCACTCGTGCTCTCTCTCTCTCTCAAATAAATAAATAAAACCTTAAAATAAAAGAAAGTGCTTCCAGACACACCAGGAGATTTCTATGTCAACAATAACTAAATCTTTTTAAAGGTCATTTATATAGGGGCGCCTGGGTGGCTCAGTCGTTAAGCGTCTGTCTTGGGCTCAGGTCATGATTCCAGGGTCCTGGGATTGAGCCCCACATTGGGCTCCCTGCTCAGTGGGGAGCCTGCTTCTCCCTCTCCTACCCCCCTGCTTGTGCTCTCTCTCTCTCTCTGTCAAATAAATCCTTAAAAAAAAACATGACTAAATTATTGAGACATGGATAGTGAATTCTTTTAATTCATACTGAGGGGAAGAAAATCCACAATATTTTTTAGTTCATTACTAAACTAACTTCTGAGTTTCAAGACTTTTTTGTTTCCTATAAGGCAAGCAAGAACACAAATCACTAAGCCAGTCCAACAGGAGCCTAGGACACTACTGGCCCAGGCCCCAGGATGGCCCCTCCTGCACAAGGCCCAGCCTTCTCACTCAAGCTCCTTTGCACAGAGCTTAACCAAGGAGCAGAGGGATAAGGCAAAGTAAGGACACCTCCTGAAGACCCCAGGTTTCCAGGGTCTGTACATGCTACAGGATACAGACTGCAGGAACTAACTATCTGAGGGCTCTGGGGCTAAAATAAAAGGTTGGAGAGCCAACCCAACAATAACAAACCTGGTTAAAAAAAAAACCCTAAGGGGGCGCCTGGGTGGCTCAGTCGTTAAGCGTCTGCCTTCGGCTCAGGTCATGATCCCAGGGTCCTGGGATCGAGCCCCACATCGGGCTCCCTGCTCCATGGGAAGCCTGCTTCTCCCCTCTCCCACTCCCCCTGCTTGTGTTCCTGCTCTCGCTATCTCTCTCTGTCAAATAAATAAATAAAATCTTAAAAAAAAAAAAAAAAAAACCTAAGGGTCATATACCTAATCACTCCTCTATCCTTATTTAGCATTGGGCCTAGCTGGCTGCAACAAATGTTTGTGAGTCAAGGTTGCTATTTACAGCAATCTGGTAGTAAATCTTTCTTTGAAGCAAAAATGACCCCAAAATTCTTCTGCATATCTGCACTACGTCTATGGATTTTGTTTTCCCACTGTGTATATTTTTAATTATACAAGTACTACATGGATACATTCTTGTAAAAACACAATCGGTACACATAAAGTAAAAGGGCCTCTTAACCACTGACTCCCTATTGTATTCCCCTACCTAGAGAGAATCACTATGATCAATTTGCTCTATATCCCTCAAAGCCTTTTCCTATTCACCTTCGTTCTTGTATATATCTGAATTTACAAAGTTGTTTTGAGGGATTTTTCTTTTAAAGAAATAGTGTCAAACTGTTATAGTGTATTTTCTGCTTGCTTTTTCTCCTTGACAATATGCCTTAGAGATTTTAGTAGATACAGAGTTATTTTTTTTAACTGCTACGTAATATTCCATAATAAGGTTGTACCTATGTTTATTTAATCAGTTACCTTTGAGGGGGCTCCCATGTTCTCTTCACTTGGGCTACTCTTAAAATTTCTAAGAGATGCCTGCTACAGACCAAATGTTCATTTCCCCCCTACAATCCATATGTTGAAATCCTAACCCCCAATGTGATGGTATTAGCAGGTGGGGCCTTTGCAAGATGATTAGGTCATGAGGGTGGAGACCACATGAATGGGATTAGTATCTTTATAAAAGAGACCCCAGAGAGCTCCCTTGCTTCTTCCACCATGTGAGGACACAGTGAGAAGACAGCTGTCTACGAACCAGGAAGTGGGCCCTAACCAGACATTGAATCTGCTAGCACCTTGATCTTGGACTCCCCAGCCTTCAGAACTGTGAGAAATATATTTCTGTTGTTTATAAGCCACCCAGTCTATGGTATTCTTTTATAGCAGCCTGGACGGACTAAGACAATGTCTCATTACAGAAAATAACCTATTTTTCTTTGTCCTGTAACTACTTTGTTTTATTCTACTTTTCACTTTTCCCCCACTAATTCTCTATTTGGGGAACTGTTGCCTTGACTTAGACTGAGGGACTATGGAATAGATAGCTCTGATTTTCCCTCTTTCACCAGAATGGTAAACTTTTTCTATCCCTACCAGAATAGTATGATTTATTCACAGCCACTCCCTGTTCCATCTCCTGTTTACTCCCCAAAGCCAAAGTCAGTCTATTCCCCCTTCCTGTGGTTTCTAAGACAACTTATTTCCAGAAGCAATTACCTATAACTTCTAAAAAAATACCACCTTCCAGGGATGTTATTCAAAATATTTAGTAATCATATGAACCAGGCACAGACCAATCTTACTGGATGCCTGAACAGGGCAAACACTGTCATGCTGATACCAATTGGCTAAGTGCCAGGCTTTCTCACAACTCCTTTATAAGATTGTCTGCCAAACATGTGTCTGCCACAAAATCACATTTTTGTTCCCTGAACTTCATTCATCCATTCAATACACATTTATCAGGAGGCTACCATGTTCCTTGTATTTAGGCATTGCATTAGAGCAGGGTTTCTCAACCCCAGAACTACTGACATTTCAGGCAAGATAAATGTTTGTTGTGGGGGACTGTTTAACAGCATTCCTGGCCTCTACCCACTAGATTCCAGTAGCAACTGCCTCCTCCCCAGTGATGAGAACCAAAAATGACTCCAGACATTGCCAAATGTCCCCTGGGGGGACAAAATCTCCCATGGATGAGAACCACTATATTAGATGTTGATGAGATATAAGGCAAAAAGACAAAATTTCTGCCCTTGGTTAGATTACAGTCTCATTTAACATTTCATTTAATTTTGGGCCAACCTAAAATATGTTTCTGTTGTCACAGTTATATAACCTCAATATTCAATCTTTACCCAAAGTTATATAGAAGCATCTTCACATTGGCAGCCTTGGCCCTAAGGGTAAGAGCAGTAGTTAATGAAAGAAATGGGTCAATGCTTATAACCTTCATAAGTGGAAACTGTAATCACAACTCTACCTTTTTTATGCAATAGCTGAGTCCTGAAGAATTATGGATAAATGCAACTACATTTTCCCACGGACAGAATTTAATAGTTCAGCATCACTTTTTTATCTCCACTTGATCCTAAATGGATATAGTCTCCTTAACTTTAGGTATTGATTAAGAACATGTGTGTAAATCAACTAGCCCAGTTCTAAGTGCTTGTCATGGATTATGTCATTCATCACAACAAGCCTATAAGGTAGGTGCTGTTATAATCTCAATTTTAAAGATGAGGGAATGGGAGTGCAGAGAAGTTAGGTAAGTGGCCTAAGGTCATACAACCATTACATGGTGCCCAAATCTTCAACTACTACATGGCACTGCCTCAATAAACATGAAGAAGAGAAAGAATAATGAGCAAAAGGAAGAAAAAGAGGAGTAAAGAATTAAACTTACCCCTGTCTCCTCCCATGGATTTGAATGTGGCCCAAGTAGCAAGAGAAGAAGGTTCTTTTACTTTTTTAAGATTGATTGATTGATTGATTGATTGATTGATTTGACACAGAGAGAGAGCGTACAAGCACAAGCAGGGGGAGCAGCAGGCAGAGGGAGAGGGAGAAGCAGGCTCCCCGCTGAACAAGGAGCCCAGCATGGGGCTTGATCCCAGGACCCTAGGATCGTGACCAAGCCGAAGGCAGACACTTAACCAACTGAGCCACCCAGGCACCCTGAGAAGGAGGTTCTGTATTCCAAATACCCCAGACCACTTTGGAACTTGATTACGACCATCTCAGCATCAGGTGTCACAGATCCAAAGTCAAGAGTCCCTGGCAGGACTTAAAGATGTGTCCTCAGAGAGGATATGAAATTGGCAGGAACTACTAGCCTTGCTCAAGGTCAGAGAAGCAAGAGCACAAAGTCCAAATTCTTTGACAATGTCTCACTACCCTATTCAAAGCACTACACTCCAAAGAAACAGAACTGCTTACTGTGGAAGAGAATGCTCAAGGTCAGAAGAACAGGAGACCCAGAAGCCAGAATACCAAATAACTGTTAGTGAGGAAATCCACCAAAGGAGTCTTTAGATAGAGGCTCTGAATGGTCCACCACAAAGATAAGCATCACCACTGTACTTGAATGTTTCTCTTCTTTTTCTTTTTGCCTCTGCAACACAGAATCTTCACTGACTTGATTTTCCTTGTTTGCTAAGTCCACCCAAATACACTGTCCTAGGTAAGTTAAAAAGTATATATATAGTTATTTCTGTTATAACATGACATATGTATTCTTTAAAAATTACTGCACTATGCAAAATTGCACAATGAAAACCACAGAGCTTATGGGGAAAATGGGGTTAGAAGAACAATAATAAAAAATAGCAGCAGCATGTTAAAAACCAGATAGGAAAGGCAGCACAGTTTTACACATGTCAGTGGTTAAGAAATACATAAATACTACAATAAATATGGCACTTTATCTTGAAAAGACCTAGTTTGTAGATGTAGGCATACCAGGTTATGAGCTATTGTGAAGTAGTGGAAGGAGTGTTATCTGAAATCAGATGGAAAGTTGTAACAGTAAATGTGAATGGTTGTGGCTAGTAGATGTTTGAGGTATGTGTTTTGTGTATTACCACATTGTTCAGTTCAGCAGCGTGTTTCTTGCTGATGGAATCATGCTCAAGCAAACACGAAATTCATGACATGCCCAAATTGTTCCCTAATATATCAATCACATTGGAACAAACTCGAGTTTTCAAAACAGACATTATACCAGAACTGACTTACAATGATTTAGCTAGTAAGAAGATAGAAGACAGTGGCAGAACGGAGTTTATCAAGGACAATAAGCCTCCAATTAAAGTTCCAGGCTACCCTCTCATGCTACTGTAAAGACATACACCTATAACTAAAAGAAAGTATCTTTTTATATTTTCCCTTTTATTCCAAGATCCTAAAACAAAATACTACAGGGGCTGCAGGTCCTATTTATCTCCTAGTGTGAAAGCACTGACCTGGACCTGCTGCCTTCCCCAAACAGGACAGGTAAGTAGAAGTCTTTGGAGGATTATCTGACATTCAGAGAACCTTCACATCAACCAATACTTAATAAGTCCAACTTAACTAGAGACAGAAACAGCCCCCAGTGTCCATTTTTCTTTCCCTCAATTTTTTGGTTTTGCATATCTGATTCCCTCCTCCTAGAATAATCTTTGCCCTTGTGGTGGTTTTAAAAATATGTCCACAAATTTTTTGATACTTCCCCATTTCAAGATGTGAAGTTTAATCCCTCTCCCCTTAAATATGGCCTGGACTTAATGACTCACTTCTAACAAATAGAAGTGATGGTATATCACTTCTGAGATTAGGTTATAAAAAAGACTGTGGCTTCCATCTTGGCTTTCTGTCTCTCCCATTGGGATCATTTGCCATGACAGAAGCCAGCTGCCATGCTTTAAGTTTCCATAGAGAGAGGACCATATGGCAAGGAAAGGAGGCCTTCAGTCCAACAGCCCACAAGAAACTGAGGCCTGCCAACAATCATGTGAGTAAACTTGGAAGCAGATTCTCCAATCCAGCTGGGACTTGATATGACTACACGCCTGCTGACAGTTTAATTGCAGCCTCCTGACAGACTGAGCCAGACCCAATCACTTAAGTCACTCTCAGATTCTTGACTCTGAAATACTGTGTGAGATAATAATATTTGTTGTTTTGAACTGCTATGTTTGAGGGTAACTAGTTAATGATAGTTATGTATCTACTAGCAACAGATAACTAATACAACTCTTCCCCACTTGGTTTATTTCCATTTGTTCTTCAAGCAGCAACTGAAGTATAACCTAGTTCATGAAATCATGCTAACCACATTCTGCTACAAGGCCCACTAAGTAATCTTCTTCTAGTCTTAGTTATATATTTTCAGTCCTTAAATATTCATTTGGTGATTGTTTATATTTTTTGTTTCTTTGCTGAGGCTATTTTTCCATTTCTTTCAAGGATTTTGCCCTTACTTGCTGGTGTATTTTTATAATAGCTGCTTTAAAATTTTTTCATATAATTCCAACATCTGTCATCTAGGATGACATCTGTTGATTGTCTTTTCTCATGTGAGTTAAGATTCTTCTAATTCTTTATATGCCTAATAATTTTGAATTATACCCTGGGTAATTTAGATGTATCCTGGATAATTTAGATGCTGCCTTATCAGATCTTGGACATTGCTTAAATCCTATGAAGAATGTTGATACTGATGGTTTTGTTTTAGCAGGCAGTCAACCTGGTTTTGTTTAAGTGAAAGTTCTGATCCAGCTTCTGTGGATTGTGGTTCCAAAGTCCATTCCATTTTCAAAGCCTTTACAGCACTATCCAGGTATTCATGTGTCCACCATTCAGTGAATAGTCTGGGATCTGGGTGGTGGTCTATGTTTAGTTCTTGAAGACTTCTGTCTATTAAATAGGGTCTAATCCACACATACTCACACAGGGTTGAGCTCCAGAGTTCATAAACAACTTTATAAGGTCAGTTTCCCAAGCTTCTCCCTTTCTGTGATCTCCTCAGCACTTTCTGGTTCCCTGAGGCTATTTTTGTTCAGTCCTGTGGCCTGAAAGCTGAGGTTTCAGTTACCCTACTCCGCTATGCACTTTTTTTATTTTACATTTTTTTAATTCTGTTATATTAATCACCATATATTACATCATTAGTTTTTGATGTAGTGTTCCATGATTCATTGTTTGCATATAACACCCAGTGCTCCATTCAGTACGTGCCTTCTTTAATACCCATCACCAAGCTAAACTATCCCCCCACCGCCCTCCCCTCTAGAACCCTCAGTTTGTTTCTCAGAGTCCATCATCTCTCATGGTTTGTCTCCCCCTCTGATTTCTCCCACTTCATTTTTCCCTTCCTGCTATCTTCTTTTTTTTTTTTTTTAACATATAATGTATTATTTGTTTCAGAGGTACAGGTCTGTGATTCAACAGTCTAACACAATTCACAGCGCTCACCATAGCACATACCCTCCCCAATGTTTATCACCCAGCCACCCCATCCCTCCCACCCCCCACCACTCCAGCAACCCTCAGTTTGTTTCCTGAGATTCAGAATTCCTCATATCAGTGAGGTCATATGACACATGTCTTTCTCTGTTTGACTTATTTCGCTCAGCATAATACCCTCCAGTTCCATCCATGTTGTTGCAAATGGCAAGATTTCATTCCTTTTGATGGCTGCATAATATTCCGTTATATATATACCACTTCTTCTTTATCCATTCATCTGTCGATGGACATCTTGGCTCTTTCCACAGTTTGGTTATTGTAGACATTGCTGCTATAAACATCAGGGTGCACGTACCCCTTCAGATCACTACATTTGTATCTTTGGGGTAAATACCCAGTAGTGCAATTGCTGGGTCGTATGGCAGCTCTATTTTCAACTTTTTGAGGAAACTCCATACTGTTTTCCAGAGTGGCTGCACCAGCTTGCATTCCCACCAACAGTGTAGGAGGGTTCCCCTTTCTCTGCATCCCCGCCAACATCTGTCATTTCCTGACTTATTAATTTTAGCCATTCTGACTGGTGGGAGGTGGTATCTCATTGAGGTTTTGATTTGGATTTCCCTGATGCCGAGCGATGTTGAGCACTTCTTCATGTGTCTGCTGGCCATTTGGATGTCTTCTTAGGAAAAATGTCTGTTCATGTCTTCTGCTCATTTCTTGATTGGATCATTTGTTCTTTGGATGTTGAGTTTGATAAGTTCTTTATAGATTTTGGATACTAGCCCTTTATCTGATATGTCATTTGCAAATATCTTCTCCCATTCTGTCGGTTGTCTTTTGGTTTTGTTGACTGTTTCTTTTGCTGTGCAAAAGCTTTTTATCTTGATGAAGTCCCAATAGTTCATTTTTGCCCTTGCTTCCCTTGCTTTTGGCGATGTTTCTAGGAAGAAGTTGCTGCGGCTGAGGTCGAAGAGGTTGCTGCCTGTGTTCTCCTTTAGGATTTGGATGGACTCCTGTCTCACATTGAGGTCTTTCAACCATTTTGAGTCTATTTTTGTGTGTGGTGTAAGGAAATGGTCCAATTTCATTCTTCTGCATGTGGCTATCCAATTTTCCCAACACCATTTGTTGAAGAGACTGTCTTTGTTCCATTGGACATTCTTTCCTGCTTTGTCAAAGATTAGTTGACCATAGAGTTGAGGGTCCATTTCGGGGCTCTTTAGTCTGTTCCATTGATCTATGTGTCTGTTTTTGTGCCAGTACCATGCTGTCTTGATGATGACAGCTTTGTAATAGGGCTTGAAGTCCGGAATTGTGATGCCACTGGCTTTGCTTTTCTTTTTCAACATTCCTCTGGCGATTCGTGGTCTTTTCTGGTTCCATACAAATTTTAGGATTATTTGTTCCATTTCTTTGAAAAAAGTGGATAGTATTTTGATAGGGATTGCATTGAATGTGTAGATTGCCCTAGGTAGCATGGACATCTTCACAATATTTGTTCTTCCAATCCATGAGCATGGAACGTTTTTCCATTTCTTTGTGTCTTCCTCAATTTCTTTCATGGGTATTCTATAGTTTTCTGAGTGCAAATCCTTTGTGTCTTTGGTTAGATTTATTCCTAGGTATCTTATAGTTTCGGGTGCAATTGTAAATTGGATCAACTCCTTAATTTCTCTTTCTTCTGTCTTGTTGCTGGTGTATAGGAATGCCACTGATTTCTGTGCATTGATTTTATCTCCTGCCACTTTACTGAATTCCTGTATCAGTTCTAGCAGTTTGGGGTGGAGTCTGCTATGCACTTTTGCAATGTGTCCTTGTTTAGGTCCAAGTGATAGGGGATGGAGAGAGAAAAAAAAAAGCAATGGAAATTGGCTCAACCCTCTCTGAACCACAGATCCACCAAAAAGAAAGGAGAATTCCCTGTCCTCAAAGTTTTAGCCCCTGCAGTCTCCAATTGTCAACTGCTGCCACTATTGCCACAGAATTTCTTGGGAGCCAGAGCACAAGAAAACAGAAAGGAGTAGAAAAAGTGGAAGATTTCCACACTAAGTGTTAGTAGTTCCCTTTTCTATTCTTGAGACAGAATTAGATTGCTTCTCCTAGAGCTCTGTCTGCTCACTGATGGCCACTTAAGAGGATTCTGGTGTGCTGAATTCAGGCCAGGATATAGCAAAATTTTTAAGTAGCATACTCACCATCAGTTCAGTGATCTGTGATTTCTGGGGCTTTTTCCCCCAATCTGCTACTATTTACTTTTCAGACTGCTCAATGTTCCATTCATTATGTTCAGGTTTTATAGCTATATACAACAGTGGAGACAGGGTAGAGTATGATTATATTATCTAATCCAGAACTGGAACCCTGTGATGTTATAATTATCTAATTTTGTTTTTCTGTTTCTCCCTGCAGACTCCTTAGAACTGAGGTTTTGTGTATCACCCATAACTAGAACAAAGCTTAGAATAACATTGGTGACTGATAAATTATTCTGTAATGAGTGAGTGATTAAAGGTCCTAACCAGGAAACCTACCCATTCCTAGAGTCCAAAAGCAAGGAAACCAGCCTGGCAACATGAGCATGGAGCAGAGCTTGTACCAGTATGAAAGAGTGGCAGTGCCCTCTTCGGTAGTGTCAGTTATTTCCACTGAGGCCCTCTGATGGCAATGCTCCCATCTTTGCCATCTAATCCATTATTACTTGCAGGACGGAGATTTCACACATAGTAGTAAAGGGATGGATATATTAAAAAATGACCATCAATCAGTAAATTTCAATGAACAAGCCCATATAATATTCTCAACTCTATGCTAGGCACAGGAAGAATAAAAAGGGAAGAGGCATTGCCCCTACTTCTCAAGGAATTTACAGTTACAATTTATAATCCTAACTCATTGAAAAACAGAAAAATTCAAGACATGACATCAGGAAATATGTAATTGTGAAGAGTACTGTAGTAGTTCAAGGGAGGTTCAGATCAGTGTGGGCTGGTGCAGCTACAACAGAGTAAGAGGCAGGATTGAGATGAGTCTTGAACTATGGGTTAAAGTGTAGTAAGTGGAGGTCTTTTTAGAAAGATTAAGCAATACAAGCAAAGATGTGAATATGGGGAAGGATGTGAAAAACAGATGGGCCTGACTAGAGAAAATGTTATATTTGATGAGGGTCTATATTTATTGCTGCACTCTGGCCTTGGTGTCAATATTAAAATCTCAGGACTGAGAGGGATCTTCACTTATTCACCTATCCAGTGCCAAGACTCTTACTGTTTTGTGTATCCAGTTCCCCTGCCCTCCTCCCAATACACACACACACACACACACACACACACACACACACACACCACCCGCTTTCTGACTACATTTGTCCATTTAGAATCAGTGTTTCTCTTTTGAGAAGTATCAGAAAATATTTTCTCTCTCTACTGGGGTTGCCAGGACACCGCATGGAGGGAGCCTGAATGCAGAATAAAAGGAAGCAAAGACAAACAGGGCCCAAAATAAATGGCAAGAAAGAGCCTGATATCGATTGATCCCTTGAATCAGCCCTCCCTGAAGTCACTTCCCTGTTATATGATACAATTGACTCTATTTTTAAGCTTTTTGAATTGGGCTTCTGTTATGTGCCACAAAAAGAGTCTTGAATAACACAAGCTTTCTCCACACTCTCCTCACCAACTGGTTAAGCAGTCAAAGGGTTTGGAGTCCCCAAATTATAGGGCAATCATTTCTTCCCGAGGGAGCCTATTCCATCTTTAGACAGCCCTCCTAGAATATTATTCCTTTCATTGAATTAAAATTTGCCTCCATTTTACTTCATCTTCTTGGTTCTAGTTCTCATCTCTGGAACTAAATAGAATAAGGGTAACTCCTCTGGCACACTTATTTGAGGACATCTTTTATGTCTTCCCTGAGATTGCTCACACTCAGTTCCTTCAACAGTTCCTCATGGCATAGTTTGTATGACTGCAGGACCCCTTACCATCTTAGTCACACATTGTCCAAGACTAAGTGAAACATTCTAGTTAGAGCAATACACATTACAATCATATTATCAATTCTCTCACATTCTATTATCACACTGGCTCTCAACTTTGGTTTCCCATTGGAATAACATACTTATTTCTAGGCCCTAACCCAACAGATTTCTATGCAGTTGATCTGGGTTGCAGCCTGGGAATCCAAGTGTGTGAACCACCATATCAGTGTCACAAAAAATGCACAGACAAAGGCAAAAATATGTGAAGGGGGTCAAAAGGTACAAACTTCTAGTTATAAAATAAATAAGTCACAGGGATAAAAAGTACAACATAGGGAATATAGTAAAAAATATTATAATAACTTTGTATGGTGACAGATGATAACTATGCTTATTGTGAACATTGAGTAATTTATAGAATTCTAATTCTACATATAATAGTTATAGAATGTACTATCATTTATATATTAATATTAGTATAATATTCTATATATAGAATTGTTGAATCACTATGTTGTACACTTGAAACTAATATAACACTGTATATCAACTATGCTTTAATAAAAAAAGAATAAGACATTTAAAACAAACAAACACACAGACACATCTCATAACTAACGTACATTTGAGTTCATTGAACATTAAAGCCCCTAAATCTTCTTTATATGAACTCTGCTAAACCACACTCCATATTTGGGTAATCAGTTTCTTGAACTTTCCCCACAGTCTTTTATGCTACATTTATTAAATTTTATCTTGCAGATTCAGCCCATCTACCAAATCTGTCAAAATTTGCAGAATCATAATTCTGGCTTCCATTGTATATACTATCCCTTTATAAATTTAATAAGCCTGTTTTTTATAACTTCAACCAAGTCATGAATAAAAATGTTTAACAGAACAAGGTTGAGGACAGAACCCTATAGCTTGTTACTAGAAATCATCATATTAACAGTGTCCAAATATGTTCCCATACATTCTCGTTCTATCACTTCAACAAACTACTAATTGACATAATTGTATGAGTGAGGCCACAGATCTTCATACTTTCCACAAATATAGCATGAAAAATCTTGCTAAAGGCCTAGATGATAGCCACATATATATTGTATGCTACATTCCCCAGAACCATCACTCAACTAGTTAAATAAGCAAATGAAATTTGTATTACATGACTTCTCAGCAAACCCATGTTGACTCCTACGAATCAGAGCCAACTCTTCTTAGGATTATAAACTATCTTTTAATAGCATTTCTAGAGTCGTTGTCTAGGATTAACATCAAATTTGCCAGTCTATGTCTTATACAATCAATCCATCATTACTTCCTTTCTAAAAACTAGAAATTCATTTGGCCATTTCATGTCTTCCTGAAAATGGGTAGAACCCAGGGTCCAACTTTTCTTCAATTTTTATTATCTGCAGAAGAACCTAGAAATTAATGTCTATGATTATATCTAATGTGTGACTTTCACATCTAAGATAGCTGTGTCCTATTGAGAACTGAGGCACTGAGGTAACTAGTCTCTCCTTCCACTCCAACTTTCTGCTGCAAAATTGAGCACTATAGACATTAGCAATCATCAAAACACCCCATTAGGAAACCAAAGAAAGGCTCCCTACCCCATCTTAGCTCAAAAGTCTTTTCCTTCTTTGTTCATTATATTCACTATCATTGTGCTTCTCCAGTAGGGGTTGCCAACGTGTGTGTGTTGGGGGGTGGGGCTCATTTCCGTGTCATCAACTTTTATCTGTGGCTGTACTGTACTTTTGAGTGTTTTGCTGCTTTATCATTCTCTTTGAGCTGGGAGCAAAGAGAGAGCCCACATTATTATTTAGTAGAAGCTGCAACTGAAGAGTCTGGGCAGCAAGCAGAATAAGGAGTAGCAGAGTATTCCTTTGTTCTCACACAGCTGCTTGCTTTTTACCTCTATATTTTATATGTTTAGATCTTAGCTGTCAAAAGCTTTCATGTCTCTCTCCCTCCCTCTCTCATGTTCCCTCTTTCCTTTCCTCTACCTTCTGTTTCTCAAATACATTGCTATATTATGTCCTCATGGCAAAGCTGGGCCTTTCAAGTTGATCTGAATTCATTATTTTTGTCAGTTTTATTCCAATTAGATGGAATTTCTTGAACATACATGGAAAGGCAGCTGAGATGAAAAGAGGCACTCTCATGAGCATGGCTGGTCCTAACAGAACTGGTCAACAAGCAAAATCTTAGATGCCATTGTCCACAGCTCATACTACCAGGCGTGTGCTGCTTGCATACAACAGCTCCCCTTTTTCCCTGAATCTGGTCTTGTAGGTCTAGTGCTGACCTAGGATTTATGCCTCCTTTGATATCTTTTCTACAGTTCTTGAGAAGGAGGCTCTGATATAGAAGTATGAGCACTGGCCTTGGTCAGCTCAGGTCCCTCACTGATTTACATGTGTCTTGGTCCACCCATTCAACTTTCCTAAACCTATTATTTTATCTGTGTTTTGGGATAATAATAATAACAACAACAACAATAATAATAACAATGTTGATCCCTGTGAGATTGTTATGTGGATTTGAGGGACATTAAAGAATTCTATAAACTTTGATCAGTGAACTAAGAGTTGGCTACTGAGTCTCAAGGCCCTCATATGCACTGTGTATATAAAATATTATCAGTTATAATGATGATAGTTAAGATATAATAGTTATTATATATAATAATGATAGTTAAAATGCATGAGGGTATCTGACAGCCCCTCTTCTAAGCACTACATACACACATACACACACATCGTGTGTGTACATATGTAACCACATACATAAAAACCAGGGATCTTCTAGACACCATGCCACCTACATGTGCTGTCTTAGCTCACACAACAGAGACACTGTGGTATACAAGAAAAAGCAGAAAGTAGGACATCAGGAGCTTTGAGTTATAGCCCTCACTAAGCCATGAATTTGATCTGCAGCCTTAGGCAAGTCAGCCCACCCAGTGATAAACTAGACAATGCCTAAAAACCCTTCCTCTTATACGCAGAGACTAATAGTAAAAGGGGACACAGCACTTTGGCAATGCAGGAAGAGTCCCTGTTTCAGTGCCTCACTGTGAATACTGATGGGGAAGGATTAGCTCTCATGCCAATTACCAGGGCTGGTCCAACCTTTATGTTCAGCCAGTACAGTATGCTTGTGTCTCTCCTGATGAGGATGGACAGGATGATGAAGATGAGTACCAGTTATTTTGTAATGTCTGGAGTCCTACTGCCTTCAAAGGAATGGCAGAAGATGCCTCTGGCTTGATTCTAACAGGATCCCTCTTGCTGGTTTTATCCAGATTCAAACCCATCTCAATCCTTATCCCATCAAATACTCTATAAAAGGTCTCAAATGCCGACCTCCAACCCCAGAACCCAAGCAGTCCAGGCCCCATCACTAAGAGCTATAACAACTTCTACTTCAGCGCCCCCCCACCCACCCACTGCTGCAAAAGGCTAACAAGCAAAGGCCATACCTCATTGTAATCCTAAGAAGAATCCCTATCTTTCTCTTAGAAGGCTCCAAAGGATAGATATTTTCCAAGTGGCCATCCAGGTGGTGTGAGAAAGCTACCTACTCAAATTTCTCTCTTCCATAACCTAATGCCTTCATGCATAAAATTCCACTGCATATCATTTCTTTGAGGGAAGCATCCTGCTAATATGCAGATGATATATGGGAAAGGTAATACATTAGAGCATTAACACATTAGCCTATAGTCTACATTACCAGGTAAATTTGACATACAACATGTCCCAAAAGAAATGGGACACAAGACAAGGAATTTTTTACAATAATGATTATGAAGAAGGTAAAGAGCTATCCAGAGATAGAGGACACTCCTTGAATTGCAAGTTTGGCCTGGGAACCGTGAGAATATGTGGAGTATGGGAAAGAGGGGCATACTAGAAGAAATACACACTTTTCTAATCACAAATAAAATCTCATTTTCTACTTATAAATCTTAGGCCTGGTACATAGAAGGGTAGAGATCCTTGCCAGTTTCAAACAGATAAAGCAAGACCAAGAAACATGAACTTGATCACAGTAACTGACTTTATCCGGAGGTGCAACTGAAGCAGTAGAGGATAACACAAATTCAAGTCCCTCTCCTCTTCTCTGAACCTCAGTTTCACCATATACAAAGTGAGGAGTTTGGATGAACCAAGCCTAAGATCTCATCTAGCTTTAACATCCTACAACTAAATTCTCAAGAACTTGCTGATGTCCTATTAAAGCAAACAGAAGAGATCTGGGCTCCAATGATACTTTTACTTTGAGACAGATTATTTTTTCAGTCAATATTTATTGAATGTTTAATCTATATCAGGACTGTGCTAGATACTACACAAGGCCCTTCACATGTATCCACTCATTTAATCTCCCCAATACCCTTTGAGAGAAATGCTATATTAGTCCCATAAGAAAACGGGGACTCAGAGAGATTAAATTAATTTTCTAAGATCATACAGTTGATAAATTATAGAATTCAAACCTAGGGTTGTCTCATTCCATATCCTGGCTCTAGCCACTGTTGATCAAAATGACAGTAGAACACATATTACCATACCCTTAGAATGACCAAGCACAAGCAAAATGCAAACAATGGCTGTGTGATGTCATGGGAAACATAAGCTCTGGATTCAGACAGATGGGGGTGTAACTTCTGACTCTCTTAATTTACTTACCCTAAGCCTAGGTTTCCTGATCTTTAAAATGAGAATAAAAGGCTGATGTCAGAACTAAATCTGAATGAATGATATAAAGAATGTAAAGCACTTGACACATAGTAATAATAATAGAATTCTCTCCCAATGTAAAGTCCTACCAATTACTCTTATGAACCAAAGGATAGATGCAATCATAAGTATTACTCTTTTCTAGGCTCCACAGGTTGTATGGTTCTAAAAGACCACTAAGAATGAAATAGAAAAGCTGCCTTATTTTTGCAAAACATCTTTAAGGCCCATGCATCTGATAGAAAGCAGCTAGGCTAGACATCTTTTCTTTAATCTCTAGGCCATATACTCTGCATTTGATAAGGTACTGGGGACAACTCTAAGAAGCCTAGAGCAATGTAATACCAAGAGCAGCCTTCCACTGCTTCGGCTCCTCAAAGCTAACACACTTGGATACCTAAATTTCTGTTGTCAAGGAAATAGGATTCTCTAAGTCCTAGGCAGATGGTGAGTGTGGTTAGGATGTTCCTACCCGGGTGGTGGAAAAAAAGGTACAGAGGAGAAAGTGAGATTGCTGAGCCCAGGCTGTGTCAGGAGCCAGAGGTAGTGAAATGGACTTGCCATGCCACAGCTTCCTGAAAACTCCCTCTCCTAAGGCATATAAAGGAAAGAACCCTGGTGGTGACTACTCCTAGCTCCTAGCTTGCTGAACATATTCAGGGTAAATAACAAGAATCATAAGATCTCTTTAATCTTTACTGAGCTCCTGAAGTTCAGAACAATGCCATGAGGGAGGCTGGGCAGAGATTATAAATCCACTTCACATATGAGGAATCTGAAGCTCAGAGACAGTATGTAGCTTACCCACAGTCCTGCAGACATTAAAGGATAGAAGTATTAGTCAAGCCCAAGTCTGTTTAGATCCCATTCTAGAGTTTACCACATGGGAAGAAACAGTCATGAGGAATGCACCAGCATACAACCCTATGATCTGTGGCTTTTTGTCAGCAGGACCCATGCAGGAAGACCTATAGGGATGCTGACGCTGCATTTACAAAGGGGACCAAGAATAACAAAGCCAGTTTAAGGAAGTAGGAACTTTGATGCTTCACACCATAAGTCTCCACCATGCTCTGAAGCCCCCCCAAAAAATGAGCAGAATTTGGCAGAACTAGCAGAGCTGGCAATAAAAAGAAAATCCCATTCCTTAGTAAGAACTCTTCTAGGAGGAAAACAGGCCTGGAAATAGTAAGCAGTGAAGAAAGCAGAGATTACAATATCCCTAGGCTTTATAATTTAAATAAAAATCACGTGTTCATTTAAATTTCATGTCGAAACATAAGATGTCCTCAACCAAATATTTATATGGTCATAATTAGTCTGTCATTTGCCACAATAATGCTGCATAGTAACCACCCCCAAACTCAGAAACCTGAAACAACAATCATTTATTTTTACTCGCATGTCATTTACCTAGGTTAGGCCTATGTGGGCTTGGCACCAAGCTGTGGGATGGGTCCAGGTATGTTCCATATGTCTCTCATTTTTCTTGGAACAGCAGGATCTCTGGGACATGTTCCTTTCATGGCAGTAGAAGAAAGGCAAAGGATAAGCCTAACCACAAAACACATTCCACGCCTCTGCTCTTGTCATGTCTCTTTAGTCAGATGGCTAAGCCCAAAGTCAAGGGGTTGGGGCCATACTCCAACCACCACTAGACCAAAGCAAGTCACATGACCAAGCTCAATATTAAAAGGGTAGGGAAGTATACTCCTCCTATAGGGATTGAGGAGGAAGGTCAAGGGAGTGAACAACAAATGTAACACATTCAGTAAAAATTCTAGATGTGGGGCAGCATTTATTTAACTTTAAAAGGCAGCATAGTATAATGGTGAAAAGCTTAGACTATGATACTAGACATACTTGATTTGAAATCCCACTTTGCCACTTAGTATAGTAGCTTTTTACACCTGATCACCATCTTTTACATGCCAATTTGGGGCACAGAGGAAGAGGAGGTAATGAAAATGAGCAGTATGTTTGTTGCACTTAAGATATCACCCCAATAAAATCTTAAAATTGCTGTAACCAAGAAGAAACAACACGTTTATGTACTCAAGAGTTCCAGTTAATTAAGGGGTGCCTGGCTGGCTCAGTCAGTGGAGCGTGTGACTCTTGATCTCAAGGTTGTACACACACATTTGGTGTAGAAATTACTTAAAAATAAAATTTTAAAAAACCTGTATTTTTAAAAAGAGTTCCAGTTAATTAAGTCTTAACTGTTGTTTTTTTTTTTTGTTTTGTTTTGTTTTTACTTTGCTTTGATTTCAAAAAGAAAATGAATCATTTCCTGCAATAAACCAAAATTACTCTAAAGAATGGAATTGAGATTTGGCCCCAGATAAGTTGGAATAAGTGACTTTTCTCTCACTGAAATTAATCACAAAACTCAGGCAGAATACATGGAGCATCTGTTTGAAAGGTAAATATCAGAGATAGAAAGAACACCAGAATTTGAGGTATCACCAACCTAGCAGTGAGTTTACTGTATTCCCCCCACCCAAATCACCTGGCCAGTAATCAAAGCATCAGAAACCCAAAAGTGAGCACTATGGTACAGATAGAGAAAGCCCCCCCAAAAATCTCTCTACTTCTGGCTGGAGGAGCAGGAAAAGGAACTAGTAATGCTCATAAAATAGAAGAAAACCCTAGTTTCTTTTCCTTCTTTCTCACTTTCATAGTACCTCAGTCTCTAGGTGATCCTACAGCTATAGCAATGGCAGCAGCAGACACTGGAAAAAAAACCCTGAAGGAGAGAACTTTTCTCTCCTTCTGGTTGAGGTATAGCTCCAAGAAAAAGCCCATTACTTTTTTATTTTCTCTGTCTTCTTGATGCTTGGCCCTGGCACTGGGCCAATCATGAAAGTAGGTGGTTTCTAGTCAGAAGATAAAAAAATAGAGCCCCCAGGGAACCAGAAAATATTGGGGAGATTGAAGAGAGGGAGGAGCTCATGAATGCAACTCCATAAAGTTGCTTATGAACTCCTACTCTCATTCCCCAAGCATGCATGTGTAGATCTGGTTTGAAACAGAATACCAAGTTCAGTTTCAAGAACTGAACTAAAAAACAGACCACTACCTAGATCCCAGTCTGGCCACTGGGTAGCACATAGGCAGGACAGATTCAAATGGCACTGCAAAAGTTTTAAAAACTAAACTGACCTAGGAACTTCAACCCACAAAAGAAGTGTTGGAACTTGTGGTCTGAACTAAACCAGATGGATTACCTGATCAAAAACAAACTATCAACATGCTCAACAGGATTTAAACAAGTCCTAGGTCTCAAAATGTAATATTCAGGGGTGCCTGGGTGGCTCAGTTGCTTCAGCGTCCAACTCTTGGTTTCAGCTCAGGTCACAATCTCAGGGTCATGAGATTGAACCCCGCATTGGGCTCCACACTCAGTGGGGAGTCTGCTTGAGATTTTCTCTCTCTCTCTCTCCCTCTCCTCCTTTACCCCTCCCCTCTCTTGCACATGTGCATGCTCTGTCTCTCTAAAATAAAAAAATGTAATATTCAAAAGTCCATGATACAATCCAAAATTACTAGACATATGAACGACCGCAAAAATCTCAGCTGACGTAAAATACTAAAGAGGTCAGTCGTGAAATGACAACAGATGTTGGGATTATCTGATACTTTAATGCAGCTATTATAAAAATGCTCAAATGAACAATAATGAACACTCTTGAAGCAAACAGTAAAATACAAAATTATCTATAAAGAAAAAAGATATATAAAAGAATCAAGTGAAAATGTTAAAATTAAAAATGTAACTGAAATTAAAAACTCATTAGATAGAATCATTAGCAAAGTGGACAGGACAGAGGAAAATGTGAATCTGAAATAGAATCAAAAGACATTACCTACTCTGAAATGTAGAAACAAAAATGGTTTTAAAATAATGAACAGACTATGGACTCCAAGAAACAAGCTGAGGGTTTTAGAGGGGAGGTGGGTGGTGGAATGGGTTAGCCCAGTGATGGGTATTAAGGAGGGCACATACTGCATGGAGCACTGGGTGTTATATGAAAACAATGAATCATGGGTCACTATATCAAAAACGAATGATGTATTGTATGGTGACTAACATAACATAATAAAATAAAATAAAATTTTTTTAATAAAATAAAATTTAAAAAAAATAATGAACAGAGCCTCAGAGAACTTTGGAGTAGTAACAAAAGGTTTAACAACAGTGTCCTCAGAGTCTTAGAAGGAGAAGAAAAATAATGGAGTGCTGAAAAAAATATTTGAAGAAATAATAGCTAAAAACATCTCAAGCTTAGCAAAAGAAAAAAAACCCTACAATTCAAGAAGTTGAGGGAATCTCAAACTGGATAAACCCAATGAAATACATGTCAAGATAATACATCATGGTTGAACTTCTGAAAAATAAAGACAAAGAAAAAAATCCTGAAAGCAACCAGAGAGAAATGGGGTAGGGGGTATGTTACAAAGGACTGTAGATTTCTCATTAGAAATCATGGAGAACAAGGAAGTTACATGATACTTTAAAAGTGCTGAAAGAAAAGAATTGTCACCCCAGAATTCTGTGTCCAGTGAAAACATCCTTCAGGAGTGAAGGTAAAATAAAAACATTCTTAAACAAAGGAAACTAAATTCATAAACAGTTTACCCGTTCTTAATTGCTAAAGGAATTTCTTTGGATAAAAGGGAAATAATACCAGAAGAAAACTTGGAACTTCAGGAATAAAGGAAGAGGGAAAAAATGTAAATATCTCAATAAGTATAATAGAAAGGAACAGAAGAAATGTTTGAAGTAATGGGCTGACATTTTCCCAAAATGAGTGTTTGACCCTAAACCATAGATACAAGAAGCTCAGAAATTACCAAGTATAAAAAAATTCCATAAAATCTACAACTCTGTATATCATATTCAAACTGAAGAAAACCTAAGACTAGAGGAAATTCTTGAAGAAAATCAGAGGGGGAAACCCACCTTACCTACAGAAGAACAAGGATAAGAACTACAATGGACTTCTTGGAAACCATGCAAACAAGAAGAGAGTGGACTGAAATATTTAGAGTGTTGAAAGAAAGAAAAACATCACCTAGAGTTCTATATTCAACAAAATTATCCTTCAAAAGACCCTCAGACAAAAACTGAAGGTATGTGTTGCCAGTAGACCTGCCTTGCAAGAAATGTTAAACAAGCTCTTCAGAGAGGGGGAAAATTATATATGTCAGAAACTCAGATCTACATAAAAAGAGGAAGAGCATCAGAGAAGGAATAAATGAAAGTAAAACAAAATCTTGTATGTTTTATTAGGCTTAACTGATCTAACAGATAACTCTTCGAAGTAATGACAGCAACAATGTATTAGGAGACTGTAGCACATGGACAAGTGAAATAATGACAGCAATATTATAAGGGATAGGAAAGACAATTTGGGAATACTCTGTTATAAGGTTGTTATGAGGTACCTGCACTACCCATGAAATGGCATAGTGTTATTAGTGGAAGTGGACTTAGATTCTTTGTAAATGCATATTGGAGACTCTAGTAGAATTCTCAAAGAAGTATAATTGATATGCTAAGAGAAAAGACAAAATTGAGTTATATAAAATGCTCACTTAAAACCAAAGAAGGCAGAAAAATAGGAAAAGATAAAAAAAAAAAGAGCACATGCAATGAATAGAAAACAGTTGCAAATATGGTATTAATCTATCATATGATATAAATAATCATTTTAAAGGTGAGCAATCTAAAATATACCAATTAAAACACAGAGACTGTCAGAGTAAATAAAACAATAAGGACCAACTACACGTTGTCTATAAGAAACTCACTTTAAATATAAAGAAACAGATATATTAAAGGATGGAGAAAGATATACCATGCTAACACTAATAAAAAGAAAGTTGAAATAGCTGTCTTAATTTCAGACAAAGCAGACTTCAGAAAAAAATAGAAATTATCAGAGATGAGATAGATGATACATAATGATAAAGGGATCAATTCTCTAAGAAATTATATTGATTCTTGACATGTATGCACCTAATGAGAGAATATCAAAATATGTAAGGCAAAAACTGATAAAACTTGAGGAGAAATGAACAAATCCTCTCCTCTATCAGTAATTGACAGATCCAGTGAACAGTAAATCAATAAGGATATAGTTGACCTGAAAGGCATCATCAATCATGTCCAATTGACATTATAGAATAATTCACCCAACAACAACAGAATACACATACTTCTCAAGCTGACATGAACATTCACTAACATAGACCACACCATATCCCATAGAATATACTAACACATTTAAAAGATTAAAAATCATTAAGGGTATGCTCTCAGAACACAATGGAATTGATCTAGAAATCAGTGACAGAAAGATAGCTGGAAAAATACCAAAATATTTGGAGATTAAACAGTAGACTTCTATGGGGAGCCGGTGTGGCTCAGTCGGTTAAGCATCGGCCTTCAACCCAAATCATGATCCCAGGGTCCCAGGATTGAGCCCCGCATTGGGCTCCCTGCTCAGCAGGCAGTCTGCTTCTCCCTCTGCCCCTCACCCTCCTCATGCTCTCTCTCTCACTCTCTCTCAAACAAATAAATAAAACCTTTAAAAAAAGACTTCTAAATAACATATAGATCAAAGAAGTCTCAAGAGAAATTTAAAAATGTTGTGAACTAAATTAATATGAATATACAACTTAGAAAATTTTGTGAAGTGCAGCAAGAGCAATGCTTAGAGGAAAATTTATACCATCAAATGCATATGTTAGAAAAGAAGAAAGATGTAAAATCAATAATCTAAACTTACATGTTAGGAAACTATAGAAAGAAGAGCAATATAAGCCTAAAGCAAGCAGAAGAAAATAAATAATTAAAAATAGAGAGGATATCAATGAACTTAAAAACAGAAAACCAGTAGAGAATATCAATGAATCAAAAGCTGATTCTTTGAAAAGAACAATAAAATTGATAATCATCTGTCAGTCTAACCAAGAAAGAGCTAAGAGAGAAGACACAAATTACTCATCAGAAATGAAAAAGAGGACACCACTACTTTTCCCATGGTCATTAAAAGGAAAATAAAGGGTATTATGAACAACTCTATGCTTACAAATTTGATAACTTAGATGAAACAGACCCATTCCTTGAAAGACAAAACTACCAAAAGTCACATAAGAAGAAAAAGACCATCTGAATAGGTCTATATCTATTAAAAGTACTAAGTCAAAATTAATAATCTTCCAAAAAAGAAAGCACAAGGCCCAGATGTTTTCACTGCTGAATTCTATCAAACATTTAAAGAAGGAATAATGTCAATTTTCTACCAGAAAATAGAAGCAGAGTACACTTCCTAATTCTTTCTATGAGACCAGCATTACCCCAATATCAAAACCAGAAAAAGGTATTACGTGAAAGGAAAACAATAGACCAATATCTCTCATGAACTTACATGCAAAAATACTCAAAAAATATTAGTAAACTGAATCCAATAATTTTATAATTTATAAATTTATAAAATAAATTATGCACCATCAACAACTGGAATTTATTCCAGTTGTGTTCTAATTCAAAAATCAATTAATGTGATCAATCACATAACAGGCTAAAGGAGAAAAATCATACAATCATAATCAATAGATTCAATAAGAAATTGACAAAATCCAAATTTCACTTGTGATTTTAAAAAAAACTCAGCAAGGGGCACCTGGGTGGCTTGGTCATTAAGCGTCTGCCTTCAGCTCAGGTCATGATCCCAGGGTCCTGGGATCGAGCCCCGCATCAGGCTCCCTGCTCAGCGGGAAGCCTGCTTCTCCCTCTCCCACTCCCCCTGCTTGTGTTCCCTCTCTCGCTGTGTCTCTCTCTGTCAAATAAATAAATAAAATCTTAAAAAAAAAAAAAACCTCAGCAAACTAGGAATACAGGAAAATTCCTTAACTTATTAAAAACATCTATCAAAAAAATATCTATGGGACAAATGCGTGGCTCCATCGGTTAAGCATCCCAATCTTGATTTCAGCTCAGGTCATGATCTCAGGGTTGTGAGATCGAGCCCCCTACCAGGCTCTGCCCTGAGCATGGAGCCTGCTTAAGATTCCCTCTCCTTTTGTCCCTCCCTCCCACCTCTCAAAAAAAAAAAATCTATGGCTAATATCATACTTAATGGTGAGAAACTAGGTGTTTTCCCACTAAGACTGAGAACAAGACAAGATTGACCCTTTTTACCACTCCGATTCAACATCATACTGAAATATACTGGAAGTCCTAACTAATGCAGTAAGAGAAGAAAGGAAACAAAAGGTATACAGATTGGGAAGGAATAAATAAAACTATCTTCATTCACAGATGACATGATTTCCGATATAGAAAATCCCAGAGAATGGACGAAATAACTCCTGGAACTAACAAGCGATTATAGCGAGGTTGCTGGCTATGTAATTAATATACAAAAGTCAAGTGCTTTCCTATATACCAGCACTAACAGTTTGGAATATGAAATAAAAACACAATGCTATTTACATTACCATCCAAAAAAATTAAATCTTCAGTTACAGTTCTAACAAAATGGGTCTATTTGAGGAAAACTACAAATCTGAGGGAAGAATTCAGTTATTTAAATAAATGAAGAGATATTCCATGTTATGGATAGGAAGACAATATTTTTAAGATGGTCATTCTTCCCAACTGGATCTATAGATTCAAGACAATCCCAATCAAAATCCCATCAAGTTATTTTGTGGATATCAACAAATTGATTCTAGAGTAAATATGGAAAGGCAGAAGATCCAGAATAGCCAACACAATACTGAAGAAAGAGAACAAAGTTGGATGACTGACAGTGTCTGATTTCATGACTTACTATAAAGCTACAGTAATCAAGACAGTGTGGTATTGGTAAAAAAAAACAGACAAATACATCAATAGAACCAAATGAATAACCTAGAAATAGACCCACACAAATATAGTCAACTGATCTTTGACTAAAGAGCAAATACAATTCAAAGGAGAAAAGACAGTCTTTGCAACAAATGGTGATGTAACAATTGGACATTCAAATGCAAAAAAAAAAGTGAATCTAGACATAGACCTTACATTTTTCACAAAAATTAACTCAAAATGGATCTATTGTAAAATGAAAAATTATAACAATTCTAAAAGATAACAGAGAAAAATCTAGGTGACCTTGAGTTTGGTTATGACTTTTTAGATACAGAACCAAAAACACAATGTATGAAAAAAATTGAAAAGTTGAGCTTTATTAAAATTAAAAATGTGTTCTCTGCAAAAGGCACTGTTAAGATAATGAAAATACAAGCCACAGACTGGGATAAAACGTTCACAAAACACATATCTGGTAAAGATATTCATATCCAAATATAAAAAAACTTTTAAAACTCAACAATAAGAAAACAAACCAGTTTTCAAAATGTACAAAAGATCTAAAGAGCTACCTCATCAAAAAAGATATACAGGTGGCAAATAAGCATATGAAAAGATGCTCAACATGGTATGTCATAAGGGAATTACAAATTACAACAACAATGAGATACCACTACACACTTATTAGAATATCTAAAATCCAAAAACCCAATATTACATCCTGGCAAGGATTCAGAACATGGGAAATTCTCACTTATTGTTAATGGCAATGAAAAATGGTACTTCCACTTTGGAGGACAGTTTAACAGTTTCTTACATAGTTAAACATACTTTTACCATATGATCCGGCAATTGTGTTATGTCCAGAAAAAAAAAAAAAAAAAACCAGCACACAAATATCTATAGCAGCTTTATTCTTGATCACCAAAGGTGGAAGGAACCAAGATGTCCTTCAATAGGCGAATGGATAAACAAACATCTTTGGTACATCCATACAATGGAATGTTACTCAAGCAATGAAAACAAATGAGCTATCAAGCCACAAAAAGACATGGAAGAACTTTAAATACATATTGCTAAGTGAAAGAATCCAGTCTGAAAGGCCATATATTGTAAGATTCCAACTATATGATATTATGGAAAAGGCAAAACTATAGAGATAGTAAAAAGATCAGTGGTTGCCAGGGGTTTGTGTGGGGGTATAGAGGGATGACTGGATGGATCATAAGAAATTTTTAGGGTGGTGAAACTATTCTGTATGATACTGTAATGGTGAATACATGACATTATGCATTTGTCAAAACCCACAGGACTATGCAACACAAAGAATAAACCTTAATGTAAACTATGGACTTTAGTTAATAATAATGTATCAATATTGGCTTGTTAATTGTAACAAATGTACCATACTAAAAGAAGATGTTAATAATAGGGGTAACTGTGTGGGAGTAGAGGGTGGTAATATGAGAACACTCTATACTGTTTGATTTTTCTGTAAATCTAAGACTGTTCTTTAAAAAGTTTATTAATTATCAGAAATGTTACTGTTTGATTTTCCTGTAAACCTAAGACTGTTCTTTAAAAAGTTTATTAATTATCAGAAATGTTAAAATTTAAAGATGGATTTTGTAACACAGAGAAATCACTAAAAAATATTGTACACAATAATAGATGAAAACAGAATAGTAAAAAATGTTTATCCCAAAATAAGGCAGGATGAGAGAAATAAAGGAATAAAACATAGAAGAAAAAAAAAAAACAAACATGGCAGACCTAAATTCAAACACATCAACAATTACGTTAAATATAAATCGTCTAAACATACCAGTTAAAAAACAGAACAACAGATAGTAGGGAAAAAACAGACAGCCTGGCCCCTGCATCCTAGTCCTCAATATTCACAGTCTAATTGAGAAATACAACCCAGAACCAGAGAAACTGATAAGTGAACCTCATACTCATGGTGCTCCAATCGCCCTGAAAACATCTTTCAGTTTTTCGAGCACACTAAAATCATTTCTGCCTCAGGGACTCTGTACTTGATGTTTTCTCCTCCTGGAACATTATTTGCATGACTGATTCATCTTTTAGGGCTGAGTTAAAATGTCACCTCCTCAGAGAAGCCTTCTCAGGCCACCCTATGTAGTTAGCTTGTCTCTCCTTCACTCTCTATCTCCTTGTCTTGCTTTTCTTCATATCCTTTATCACTATCTGAAATTATCTTGCTTGATTGATTGTTCCTTTCTTTGTTATCTCTCTCACTAGGATGTCAGGTTCATGAAGGCAGAGAATCATGTCTGTTTTGTCCACTGCAATATCCCCAGCATGTAGTAAGTGTTCATAAATATCTACTGAGTGAGGGAACAAGGAACTTTTAAAATATATTGAAAATATATATTATATCAACATAAAATTGGAGCATGGAATGTGGAGCATAAAAAGTTTTTTTTAATCAGTTGTGGTTAACTGGGGAAGTCTTCTTAGAAAAGGTAAACTTTGTTAAAGGTTTTGAAAATGGTCAGATAGGAATTGCAGAGAGGGGGACAAGACATTCCAGGTCATGACAATTTCACAGGCATGCAGCTTAGAGATGTAAACATAGTTTAACAGCATGGTCCCAATTGGGCCATATCTAGGATTCAATTACATCTGGCAGGTGGAGTTAGGTTATGCTTTCTTTACCACTCTCCACCCATAAACCAATAACAATGATTAATTTGTACTGGTACAAAATCTTCTGATAAAGGACATCAGCCATATCTCCTCTTGGATTTCTGATGAATGTATGGAGAACCCAGCTGAAGATATGTTTCTGAACAGATTGTAGGGCCCCTGGGAAAGAATCCACCAATGAGCAAAAAGAAGTCAGGCATGATGAGTCAGATTTAGCGAGAGGGGCTGAGAACGAGGGGCAGGCAGAGTTTACATTTATAGCATAGTTGTTGTTGCCTAAATCCATCTCAACCCAATAACTCTGACTGGGCAAATATGTGCTCTGGTGTATTAAGACTGTGAGTAAAAGGCAAGTGAGTTAAACTTTGTAACATCTCAGGACCCAAATAACCATGCTATGAGATTCCCCTAAGGGAACATAATGCAGGAAGGAGAAAGCTTTGCCCCTTCTGACTTTGCAGTTGATTGACAAGGTCTCATTGTTCTATGAGGATTGAGAGCATCGATAGCCAGAATAATCAACAGGATACAACAGGCTGGCAAGGCAGCACAGTATCAGCAGCAGTGATGGTGGTCTGGCTAATTCAGAACTCATGTAAGATAACCCCTGGAGACTCCCATAAATACTTTGGCAGTGTCTTTTTGAGAGGGACAGGTTTAAAATTACTGTGTGAGCAGATAGGGGCCAGAGCCAGGGTCGGTTGGTTACAGCCATAAATCAGACAGGCTAGCACAATGAAACATGATACAAAAATAACCTTCACACTAGAATGACTATACATTATTTACTCTCTGACAAGAGCAGTTGTTTTCTTAGTGCCGTTAACTGATTTGATGGTATTAAAAACCTAATAATTAAAATGACAAACTCACATGGACAAGTCAATTAAAATCTGCTTTGGTTAATCAATTTCTTTCTCAAAGCATGTTACTGCACTTCTAGAAAACCTGTTTATACTTGGGCATATTTAGTGAATGTGTTCATCATCAGTTTCAGGACAGAAATGACACATTTTAAAATAGGAATCCTAGAACCACATACAAACCCACGGAAAGGAACATTAAAAATGGGATAAATACAAGTCCTAGCTACAGCAATCAGACAACAAAAAGAAATAAAAGGCATCCAAATAGGTAAGGAAGAAGTAAAACTATTTGCAGATGACATGATACTGTATATAGGAAACCTGAAAGACTCCACCAAAAAACTACTACAACTGATAAATGAATTCAGTACAGTTGCAGGATACAAAATCAGTGTATAGAAATACAACATATTTCTATAATGAAGCAGCAGAAAGAGAAATTAAGAAAAAAAAATCCCATTTACCATTGCACCAAAAACCGTAAGATACCTAAGATTAAACCTAACCAAAGAGGTAAGACCTGTACTCTGAAAACTATAAAACACTGATGAAACAATTGAAGATGACACAAAGAAATGGAAAGACATTCCATGCTCATGGATTGGAAGAATATTGTTAAAATGTCTATACTATCCAAAGCAATCTACACAGTTAATGCAATCCCCAATAAAATACCAACAGCATTTTTCACAGAACTAGAACAAACAATCCTAATATTTGTATGGAGCCACAAAAGACCCTGAATAACTAAAGCAATCTTGGAAAAAAAAAAGCTGGAGGCATCACAATTCCAGACATTAAGTTATATTACAAAGCTGGAGTAATCATAACAGCATGGTACTGGCACAAAAATAGACTCATACATCAATGGAACAGAATAGAAAACCCAGAAATAAGCTCACAACTATATGGTCAATTAATCTTCAACAAAGCAGGAAAGAATATCCAGTGGGAAAAAGTCTCTGTAACAAATGGTGCTGGGAAAACAGGACAGCCACATGCAAAAGAAAGAAACTGGACCACTTTCTTATACCATATACAAAAATAAATTCAAAGTGGATTAAAGGCCTAAATGTGAGATCTGAAACCATTAAAATCCTAGAAGAGAACACAGGCAGTAACTTCTTTGACATCAGCCATAGCAACTCTTTTCTCGGTATGTCTCCTGAGGCAAGGGAAACAAAAGCAAAAATAAACTATTGGGACTACATCAAAGTAAAAACCTTTTACACAGCAAAGAAAACAATCAATAAAACTAAAAGGCAACCTATGGAATGGGAGAAGATATTTGCAAATGACATAGCCAATAAAAAGTTCATATCCAAAATCTATAAAGAACTGATACAACTCAACACCCAAAAAACGAATAATCCAATTTAAAAGTGTGCAGAAGACATGAACAGATATTTCTCCAAAGAAGACATACAAATGGCTAACAGACACATGAAAAGATGCTCAACATCTCTCATCATCAGGAAATGCAAATCAAAACTGCAATGAGATATCACCTCACACCTGTCAGAATGGCTAAGATCAACTCCAGAAACAACAGGTGCTGGTGAGGATGTGGAGAAAAAGAAACCCTCATGCACTCTTGGCAGGAATGCAGCCACTCTGAAAAACAGTGTGGAGGTTCCTCAAAAAGTTAAAAATAGAACTACCCTATGATCTAGCTATTGCACTACTGGATAGTTACCCGAAGAATACAAAAACCCTAATTCAAAGGAATACATGCACCTGTATGTTTATGGCAGTATTATTTAAAATGGCCATGATATGGAAGCAGCCAAGTGTCCATTGATAAAGTCATGTATAAAGAAGATGTGGTATATATATACAGTGGAATATTATTTGGTCATAAAAAGAATGAAATCTTGTCATTTGCAATGGCATGGATGGAGCTGGAGGGTATAATGCTAAGTGAAATAAGCCAGTCAGAGAAAGACAAATACCATATGATTTCATACATATGTGGAATTTAAGAAACAAAACAAGCAAGCAAAGGTGGGGGCGGGGAAGAGACTAATCAAGAAACAGACTCTTAATTATAGAGAACAAACAGATGGTTACCAGAGGGGAGGAGGGTAAAGGGATGGTTTAAATAGGTGAGGGGGACTAAGGAGTGCACATGTGATTAACACCAGGTGATGTATGGAATTGTTGAATCACTACATTAAAAAAAAAAGGGATGTTTGTCTTTAAAAAATGTATTTTAAATGGGATAAATATAATTCAATTGGAATGTCATGGGAAATGTCATCTCATTGGTTGTGTTCTTGGAGATAGGCAAACACTTCCCAGAATGCTTTTCTACAGAACCATATATTCCACTTTGGGCCAGCTCTTGAAATATTAGGAATAGGAGTGCCTGGGAGGCTCATTCGGTTAAGTGTCTGCCTTCGGCTCAGATTATGATCTCGGGGTCCTGGGATGGAGTCCCACATCAGGCTCCCGCTCAATGGGGAGCCTGCTTCTCCCTCTCCCTCTGCTCCTCCCCCCTGCTCACTCTCTCTCTCAAATAAATAAATAAAATCTTTTTAAAAAAAGAAATAATAGGGACACCTGGGTGGCTCAGTTGGTTAAGCGGCTGCCTTCGGCCCAGGTCATGATCCCAGGGTCCTGGGATCAAGTCCCACATCGGGCTCCTTGCTCAGCAGGGAGCCTGCTTCTCCCTCTCTCTCCCTCTGCTTGTGCTCTCTCTGTCAAATAAATAAAATCTTTAAAAAAAAAAAAAAAAGAAATAATAGCAATAATAGCCAACACTTACTTGTTGGTCTTACTATGAGCCAGATATAACTCTAAGTATTTACATGTAAAAACATACCCAATCCTCCCAAAATTCCTATTAGTCAAGCACGTATTATCTCTACTTTTCAGTTGAGCAAAATAAGGCTCAGGAAGTTTACACAGTGAGTGGCAGAGAGAGTATTCTAACAGTCTGGTATCAGAAATAAAGCTCTTATCTTTGAGTGCTTTCTGTGCACACCTAATGCTTACATCCCACCTCCATCACAGCCTACCCTTCTGAGCAGTCCTCATACAACATGGAAAATAGGCTAAACAAAAATGTGCCTGTTCATGAACTTGTCTGTTCAGCCCACTCTCTCCATGGGCAAGTAAGCATAATTAGAAACCTATGCTCTTTCACTCTAAGCAAACGGGTTGGTAGCAAAATAATTCTCCCAGCACTAGTTAAAGGTACTTAGTTTACCTCCTAAGACAAAACTGTTCTATTCCACATCTGGATATGATCCCCATGACTAGCTATTAGTAGGACATTCATTTTAAGTTGGTTCTCCAGCATTGAGATGACTCTTATCAAGTCATGTTTTCTCTACTCTGGTTCAAGGTTCAGTTTCACAAGGAAATAGGCCATAAGGATAAATAAATCTTGCACATAAATTTTAACCAATGACCTAACCTGATGACCTAACCATTTTCCATTTTCTGTTTTGGTACAGATAAACCTAATTTACAATCCCAGCTCTGCCACTTCCTAGCTCCATGTTTAATCTAGGGCAAGCTACTTAACCTTCCTTTGATTTAATTTTCTCAGCTCTAAAATGGGCACACAGATCTCTCCTCACAAGGGATTTAGTGAGGAGAAAGTGAGCATATGTGTGAAAACATTTGGCAAAAAAGATACAAAATAATATATTATCATTTTGCTTTAAGTTGCATAAATTCTCAGGACAAATAGTTGAAATCAAAAGTGACAATAAAATAATCTTATAAATCCAATGAGACAGGATTTTGATGGATTACCGTTTCCAGATGTCTATCTATGAACCTCCACTGCTCAGTATTAATGATCTTTATAGATTGTCATTTTCTTGGCATTCAAAAATGGCCATAGCTCAACCAATGCAAGCACAGTCTCTAGTAAATACACAATTTCAGTCCTCATAAATTCAGTTCCTAGTATCCATCATTTTAACCAATACCTAAACTAAATGCTCAAGTTCTTCAAGAACAATGTCTAAAGCTAAGTTATCGGCCCAAATTTCCAGAGAGTGGGTTCAATTTTTAATTAAAATAGACCATGAGGAATCATTAGCTACTCCAGAACACCTCCAAACATATTAGTCTTTCTCTAACCCTCAGGCATTCTGGAATACCAGAGTCCAGACCAGCATAAAGAAGTATGTTTTCAAAAAAAGGGAAATTCAAAATGAGAAATTACAGAAGGAAATTGAATCCACCAGACAAATTTTCAGCAAGAAATTAACATATGCCACATTTGCAAAAAGGATAAGACAACCCACTCTCCCAAATATCCATATTTTAAATTAAACCTTTATTAAATATTGAGATCAGTTGAGTTCCCATCAATATTACACATGTCCTGCAATATTGTAATCATACATATTTCATTAACTACATATCCACAGCTTTCTAATAAGATTTCCATTTGGGCTTCCTGTCACTGGAGCTTATATTAGCATATAGGCACTTGGAGTCCATGAGGAAGGGAAGGAAAAACATAACAACCAAAATGTGCTTTCATTCTCACTGTCAGCAGGAACTGTAGCCTGAGACACATAATTGAAAAGCAATACTGGCTTGAAATACTGTATTAGACAAGAAAAAAATACAGCGGCAGATTCAGAACAGAGAAAAGAAAGTGTAACATTGTTTATCACAGGTAATTGCAGGCTTTCAATATTTTTTAATTTATTAGATATCATTTCACCAAATTTCCTGTCTTCATTTGCATGAAAGAAAGAACTCTGACATTTGCCTCTGCAAAATACTCATTATCAGGTAGAATTTTGAAATCTAGAGCACACAATAAGAGGCACAGACAGGCAGCCCTCAAGTTACAAGCCAATGACTCACAGTGTTCTGTTATTACTTGCTTAATTTCTGACACTTGCCTTTCAAGCCATCTCTTCAATTTGAATGAATGCTGCATGCACTTAACCTTCACCTTTATTTTTTCTCTACCATTTTTCAGGTCATGCTTGTCTTAACTTGACCAAGTAGAGCAGGACAGGGTCACCATGAAATGTCAGTGCCAAAATAGATTTGCAAAAGCAAAATCAGGGATAGCCTGGGATTTGTTTGCCTGGAGAACAGGGGCAGGCTGCCACAATCTGGCCTTTGAGCCAAAGAGAATTGGGAGCAGAGTTAGGATCAAATATAGGGTCACCCCAGCAGGGAATGACAGATCCAAGCAGATGAAGGTGAGAGTTTACATCCATGGGCAAAACTGAGGCCAAAGCTATAAAAGGCCTGACAACTAGGGTGGATACAGAAAAATCCTCCGTATAGCATTTCCTTGTTTTCAAGTACTTTTTGAAGGCATAGGACCCCAATCCCTTAGATATGCCTCTATCAGTATGAAGAGCACAAATCTCTTCACATTAAACTCCTATGATACCTAGTATGCAGTAAATGTTTAGAAATTATCTAAATAGTGTGCTATAAAATACAAGTCCTTGATCCTTTATATGCAATTCCAAAATACAAAGCTCTCTGAAATGGAAAGATATTTATAACTCATTTGGCATCAAAATCTGACATGAACAATTGTGAGGTTATTTACAGTCTACATTTATCTTTCTTTGAGTGAATATTTATACATTTTGCTGCAGAAATATTACTGTGTTTGATTATGAAGCACTGCCCCACACTCCACTATGGACATCATAAAATGTTTGGTACACACATTGGATTACCCTACTAAAATCTGAAAAATTCTTCACAAACTAATGATGTAATATGTGGTGATTAACATAACAATAAAAAAATTTTAAAAAAATAAAATCTGAAAAATTCTGAATTTCAAATCACAGTTGGTCCTAAGAATCAGATAAGGGATGTGGACCTGTATTAAAAGCAGTTGTCGGGCGCCTGGGTGGCTCAGTCGGTTGGGCGACTGCCTTCGGCTCAGGTCATGATCCTGGAGTCCCGGGATCGAGTCCCGCATCGGGCTCCCTGCTTGGCAGGGAGTCTGCTTCTCCCTCTGACCCTCCTCCCTCTCATGCTCTCTGTCTCTCATTCTCTCTCTCTCAAATAAATAAATAAAATCTTAAAAAAAAAAGCAGTTGTCGGACTGCTGCGGGCAACACCGCTGCTGCCTGGCAACGCGCTAGACCCGACCCCACTCTGCAAATGCGGCCCCCACAAACAGCGAGGTCGTCTTCTCGAGGCTTCCTCGCGTACACCGCGCGGCACCCATCCCGAGGTGACCCGGTAGAAGAGTCGCGTTAAAAATAAAAGCTCCGGAAAGCGACCACTCAAGTAATGCTTGATCCATGTTGTTTTGTAGAGGGCTGAACTCCCCGGAAGAGGTTGTTACCGGGCACGTTTTTCACGATTGCTACCAAAGGTGGTGAGTTTTTCAGGTGCCCTCTTTCTGCCAAAGGGGGTTTACGTGCACAGCAACAGTGAAAAGCCAGACCAGCCCAAACCAACCACTCTTGTTAAATGTGGATCTAATTCTTTTTTTTTTTTTTTAAAGATTCTGTTTATTTATTTGACAGAAAGAGACAGTGAGAGAGGGAACACAGCAGGGGGAGTGGGAGAGGGAGAAGCAGGTTTCCCGCGGAGCAGGGAGCCCGATGTGGGGCTCGATCCCAGGACTCTGGGACCACGACCCGAGCCGAAGGCAGACACCCAATGACTGAGCCACCCAGGCGCCCCTAAATGTGGATCTAATTCTAATAAATTCCCGATCAAGCAGTCTAATAGTCTAATATATTGCGGATCAAACCTGAAGCTGCAAGCTAAGTTTGATTTCCTGCCGTACAAATTGGTTAAGTGAAACAGTTATCTACCAAATTTCACATCATGGTTCAGAATCGGGTAGATTTTGAGGATTTGTGATCAATTTACCTATGTTAAATTTGATGGTCTGGGAAAATGGATTAGTGGTTGGCGAGGGCTGGGGAGTGTGTTGGGGGTTGGAAATGGAGAATGACTGCTAAAGGGTAGGGTTTTCTTTTTGAGGGGGGACAAAAAAGTTTTAAAATTAGATTATGGTGGTGGTTGCACAACGCTGTGAATTCTACGGTATGTGAATTATATCTTAATAAAAGCATTAAAAAAAAAAAAAGCAGTTGTCAGGGTGCCTGGGTGGCTCAGTCTGTTAAGCAGCCACCTCTTGGTTTCAGCTCAGGTCATGATCTCAGTTTCCTGGGATCGAGTACCACATTGGGCTCTGCTTGAGATTCTCTCTCTCCCTCTCCCTCTGCCCCTCCCCTGCTCACATTTCTCTAAATAAATAAATAAGTCTTTAAAAAATAAATAAAAGCAGTTGTCTCTAAATACTGGAATTGTATACTTTGTTTTTTAAACTTTTCTGTATTTTCAATATATCTTAATAAAACGCCTATTCATCACAGATATTGCAGGACATCTCTCTTCTCGTATCCTTTTAATAGTTAATTCATTACATACACTTAAAACAGTTCTCTAAACATTATACTATAAATCAGGCTTTTTATCAATAGAAACTTTCACTTTATTCCAAATGAGAATGAGAGGTATTGCATCTTAATTTTTCTTCCCCAACCATTCATTTTTTTAAATAAATAACCTCAGACCGACATGCATGTTTTAGAGGGAATTTATGTATTGAGTGACATTGTTTTTCAAACTCTTCTGCCAAGGCAGAAGAGAATGAACAGTTACTCCTGGGGGCCTGAGGGCATATAAAGTCTGTCTGCTTGGTTCTCCATTGCAACCTCGGTGCCCAACTCAGGTCCGGGCGTGAGTGAAATGAGTAAAAAAATAAATAAATAAGCTAATAAGGGGTCTGGGAACCTGTCAGGGAGGGTAGGAGTGTAAGAAAGGGAGGAAATGCATGCGCATCAAGGGAAAACAAAAAGAATTAATGCAGCAGCTAAGGGCAAAAAACACCAAGAACAAACTGCTAGCTTTAACAGTTTTGCTAAAGATTGACTTTTCAATAGATACCAGAGCCAGATATGGATTGGGGAAGTGGGGCACCTCAGCAAAGGAGCAGAGGAGACAGACAAGTATGTGGAGGAAACTGTAAGCCAGATGCATCTACTCAGGATTCACACAGTTGTTCCTACTTTTCTTTATGGTAAATGTAATTCAGACCACTGAGAGATCTAAGCAGATCTCCCTGTCCCACTCCCCTATACTCCTGGACTCCCAGACTCACCAAGATCTTGTTTCTAGTCTGAAGACTGCTTGAGTATGTGATTATAAAACAGGAAGTCACACAGGGCCCTTGAAAGAAATCAAGGCCACAAATACTGTCTATGAAAGGCTTCCTGCACAAAATTAGGGTAAGACATAAAGTGTCACTTGTCATAAATCTGTGCAATTATAGAAGAGATAAATCCACATTTGGAGCGTGATGTTGATGGATCAAATTCCCAATCTCTTGATCTCTCTCTCTCTCACACACACACACACACACACCTCTCATACATTCTCCATTGTCATTCTCATAAATACATACCTAAAAACACCAATATATCAACTACACCTTTGAGAATCTTGCATTCTGAAGCATCTAAAATGTCCTTTGACAAATAATTAGAAAATATTTCCACCAAAGGCCAATTATTTTTAAATTTAAAAAAAATCTCTAGATTCCAGCTTTAGTCTGCACCCTGACTCTGGACACAAACTCGACATCTAATTTTAATTATCCATCTTACAAATGTGTAATGAAACAGGTAAGGGGATATCAATGTGAAAGTATGGGTGACAGAACAAACACATCCCCAATGATGGAAAAACTCCAGAAAGCTCCTCTTCTTCCCAAAAGATCATCTTCATATTACAGAGGATAATGCATTTTGCTTTCTTCAGTGAAAGGAACACACCTGACAGGCCAGTTTTAGAGCATGCCAGTGACTTCAATGAAGGCCTCCTCCTTAGAAGACACTTGTCATCAAGTTTTCCATGCCACTCAGCCCCAGTGAAAAAGCTTAAGGCAAAATCCAACAAGTTCAATCAGTTTCAACTTCACAAAGGCAGAAAAATACCCAGCTAGATTTGCCTTCATGAGAAAGTACCTTTAAATATGCTTAGAGTGTCTTTTTTTTTTACAAGATCCCTCTGTTTGCATATGATCTGCTCACTGCAATATAACACACGCATAAAACAGTGCAACTGTGTTTGTTTTAATAATCCCATTTTGAGCAGCTGTTTAATGATCCATGGTGTTAAATGAAAACTACAGGTGTTCCAAATGCAAACCTTATGGCCCAGGGCCCCCCTTATTACTGCTTCACAATTAGCAGCCAACTGCTCTTAGGCTGCACAAAGAATTGCCGCCATCATCATTACATTATTTCTTAATTTCATTCTCTACCTAAGTGTCTTCCCCCAAAGGAAAAACCTGCTTGGCATGGGAAAGCATAACAGTGACAAAACTAACAGGGAAGGCAAACACAAACCATTCCCTGCCCAACCACAGGCAGGCCTCAGTTAAGGGGGAAAAAGCTGGCTGAAAGGCTCAGACACTTGAGGAATACTCGAGTGGCTTGATGGTCAAACTGAGCAAAGCCTTCTTGAAACTATCAGTGCTCATGAAGATTCCATTGACTCTTTCCTCCCCATGATTTTCCAAGCTTTATTACTCTCCTAAACCAAATTACCAGAAGCCACATAACTGGACCCTATCACTCTGGCTTCTGCTTTTACACAACTATCATTTTAACCTCACAACTTCAGCTTTCACTGAGGGTACATATAATAAGCAGTAAAGGAGAAAAGCTTCCTTATCATGTGAAATTGCTAATCTATAGCATCAGTCATTACATAGCTCAATACCCCTTACATAAACATGCCTGAGACAAAATTAATCAGAGCTCAGCAACAAGTTTATCTTTCCATATCAATGGGTATTCTTTCTTCTATAAAAGTAGTAGTTCTCAATTCTGGCTGCACATTAGAATCATCTAATAGTCAGCATATTCGCATGCCATCTCCATCCTAGACCAGTTAAATTTGGATTTCTAGAAGTGGGTGCTGGACAGGGCTGTTGAGTTGTGCAGCATCAGGGGTCACCATTTACAATGTGCTTGGCTAAGCTCCAGGATTATACTCTGCAGCCAAGATTGAGAACCACTGCCCCAGAAAATGAGAGTTTTATAACTCACTGCCTCTGCCTCCTCATTTTGGTTACTAAGAAGCTCAAAACTAATTGTGTTGAATTGCAGTAGTTTTCCTCTGCCAGACTTTTTCAATATAATTTTCCCTCTGAATCCCCTTGCATTAAGGGTTGTACCAGTACTTTAATGTAAGCTACCAAATATTCTTTTTATAGATAAAGCAAAATAAAACAAGCAAATAAGTAAGAATTTGTTGGGAGGCAAAGGTAGATCAATATATATCTTTAATAATCACTTCAAACATAAGATGGCCAAAAATGAACCCCTGGTTCCCCTCATACTAGCTCTTCCCTAATTCTTCCCCATTGCAGTAAACGATGCCCCATTTGCTCAGTTGCTCAAAAGCGATCCTTGACTCTTCTTCTCTTTCATCCCACATCTTGGAAACATCAGCAAATCTTTTTAGTTATACCTTCAAAACATATGTAAAATTAACCACTTCTCGCCATTTCCACTGTTACCAGTTTTTTTGAGGGGAGTTCGTTTTGTTCATTTTTGGGTTTGGGTTTGGGGTTTTGTTTTTGTTATTGCTTTTGGTAGCTTCCAACAATCCCAGAATCTCTGGGGCTTCTGGAAATATTTATTTCTTGCTCAAGTTACATGAGGGCTGCAACTCAACTGAATTCTGCTGGGTTCCACTGGGATGAACTTAGTTTCATGTGTCTACAAAGGACCCTGAAGGCCATGATATTCTGATAGTGGAGAACAGAAGTTCATGGGCAGCAGAGCCAAACCATAAGTGCATTTGCAGCTCTGCTCTGATAGGATATAGGTTACATCTTCTCAAATTTAATTGGCCAAGTCAAGTGACATGGCCAAGCCCAAAGTTAAGAGGGAGGGAAAATATATTTAGCCTACAGGAAATCATGGCAAGAAAGGAACAAATACTTTTGAACAAATATACAATTACCACAGTCTCCTAATGGCTATCCCAGTTTCCACCTTTGATGCTTTTGGTTTTTTTCTCAACATAGCAGCCAGAAGATTCTTATTAAAATTCAAAACTGATAACGTAACGCCCTTGCTTAAAACCCTCCAATGGCTTCCCATCACATTTAGATTCAAATATAAATAATTTGTTTGTTTATTTAAAATTCCCTTCATGATCTGGCCCCTGCCTACCTCTATGGTCTTCTCTTAGTACTCCCCTCTTCACAAAATCTGTTCTGGCTATATTGATCCTCAAATATATCTTCCCCCACTCAGGGCCTTTTCATTGGCTACATCCTCTACCTGGAATGTTCTTCCACTTGGTCTTTGTAGTCTGGCTCCTTCTTTCATTAAAAACTAAGTATTTCCTCCTCAGAGAACCCTTCCCTGACAACATAATCTAAGGTTGCTCCCCCCACTCACTCTATCACATACGCCTATTTTAATTACCTGCATGCCATGTATCATTATCAGAAATCATTTATATTATTTTATTTACATGTTATATAAGCCCTCATTACTCAAGTTTAAACTTTTTTTAAGATTTTATTTATTTATTTGAGAGAGAGAGAGAGCATAGGAGCAGGGAGAGGGGCAGAGGGAGAAGCAGACTCCCCACTGAGCAGGAAGCCCGACACAGGGCTCGATCCCAGGACCCCAGGACCATGACCTGAGCTGCAACTGAGCTACCCAGGCACCCCAAGTTTAAGCTCTTTGGGGGCAGAGGCTTCATCTGTTTTATTAACTGTTTTATCTTATAGCACTTAGAACAGCATCTGAAAAATAATAGGTGCTCAATAAATATTCATTGAATGACTCAATCACTCCCCAAGTAATGCTTATACTTGTAAATATTTAAGTAAATATAGTGCTATAGTTTCTTCAAGCATAGGACAGGGAATTGGACAGATTACGTTTTAAGTCTCATCAAATCTTAAGATTCTGTGGTTTTCTAGCCAAGTCCCTACATTTGTACAGCAATTTTCCACCTGCAAAGACATTCACAATCATTACCACTTTTGATTCTCACAAGAACCCTGTGGGATTTCCAGGGTAAGGTATTAATACAAGTGAAGAAACTGCTTTATACATTGGGTCAGGATAAGGGAGAGGCAACAACTGAGAAGAACACTGTTACTGACTGACCCTTTAGTACATGGGCAGATGTAAGCAGTAGGATCTAAGCTCTTCAGGTTTTACACTTTCCCCCTCTGATCCCCTTAAGACATTCAGACACTGATACTAGTGTTGTACACCAGCCCCAACCATCTCTTTTTCCTTCAGAATCCAGACTTCCCTACCCTATGCTCCTCCACTCAACTGGATCTGGTCAGAGAAATCCATAACTAGATTGTGATCTTTTCCCAAAGCAGTTTGTTCTCCTCCAGGAGAAAGAAACAATCTCCAGAAGTAAACGAGGTGAGATTCTCTGGCTGGTGTAATGCTTTGAAAAGAGTCCAGACCATGGTGAGGAGTGTGTCTCACTATTCCCCTGTTTACAAGTAAGCAGAGAGAGAAACAGATGGGCCAATTTTACCATCTTACAAAAAAACAGTGTTTTCAATATGGTTTCCAATATGGAATTTTGTTGGGGGACTGGATGGCCAAAGAAATTATTTCAGGAAGACAACAATAAACCTAGTTATGGGCAAGCAGCATGTTTTTTGATTGATAGCATTAATTAAAGTGTGGACCAACAAATGAGCCAGACTTCTGCAGTATGTAACTGTCCTTGGAACAAAGTTCAGGTACAGACTGAGCCTGTTGAAGCATGCCCAAATCCTCTACCTCCCACCTGCCGGTGCTTGGAAGTCTTCACAGAGAGCCTTGCCTCTGTTGGTTCTGCTAACAGAGTTGGTGCCTGCCTCTGGCTTCTGAAGAACCCTGCTTTACTCTAGGTAAGATCACCCACACTGGCTTTGTCTATTCTCACTGAGAAGCAGGTTAAATCAGAGCAGAGGAAAATAATCCTGCCCAGTGAGACAGCAATACATCAGTGGGGTTCAGAAAACACTTTACTTTTTTTCCTTCAAATTTATTTAAATTCTAGTTAGTTAACATACAGTGTAATATTGGAGAAACTGCTTTTAATCTTAACTTTGGGGAACACTATGCTTAATGAAAGGTCAAGAGGAATGCAGATGATCACCATATGGCCATGTTTAGAAAATAGGAAATGCATAATGATGGTGGAGTTTAACGATGCTTAACTTAATTCCCGATTTCTGATCCCCAACTACCACCACCCCTTAGGTAGATCCTAGTATAATTCCCTCATTTCCAAATGAGAACTCCCATTTAAGGTTATTTTAGCAAGCATAATTTGTTAGGTCAAAGGTATAATACAAGCAAAAAAAAAAAAAAGGAACAAGGCAAGCATAACTGGAACATAAAATTGTATATGGATGCAGGGGAGTCAAAGTTTGGAAAAATAAAGAGAAATCTGATCATGCCAGATGTTGCATGGAAGGCTGAAGAGTTTAGACATTCATTTAATTGTAACTCCTGACTTGGCTGGGGAAAGTTGGTGGGCAATAGTGAATACAACAAAGAAGGAACTACTTGTGAATCCTAGCTCTGACATTACTCACAGATAAAAATAAGCTGTTTAACTACAGGAATTTGAGCAGCACGAACAAGTCCCCATGCTTTGTCCATACCCTCTTCCCACTGACCCAGCCACTACCACCACACCCAAAATCCCAATAATAATGTAATAACAATAACAACAACATTAGTCACTAACCTTTACTAAGCACTTACTATATTCCAGAATCTATTCTAAGCACAACACATAGATTATTACTCATTCCTCTAGTTCAAGACATTAAAACTTCCTGACAAAATGCATAAGTTTCTGGAAATAATACATTAACCCATTATCAATGACTAACATCTAAATATTCACTAGGTCATATTAATGAAGGGTGGTATGCAGAGAAATAACATGATGAAAAAAGTTTCTGGAAGATTCATTTGACAGCTGTATAGAGAATCAATTAGGACTAGAAAGAACATAAAACCCTGCAAATGAGTTAAAGGCTGTTCTATAGGAAATCCTGTTGTCAATCCTGTCAATTAAGTTTTAATTGATATATAAGTGTTATAAATTTAGATATATATGTGTGTATATATATGCATGTATACACACACGTACATACACACACACTCATTTATGTATATACTAGAAAACAAACCCAATCAGATGGGCCCTTTTAAGCAGTAAATGTACAACTGAGAGTATGCAAAGGGAGGCCCAGAATTAAGTATTGGAGTTAGCACTAGAGAGCCTAATTGCTTTGCATAAGAAAATTTGTAATACCTTTAGATTCCTCCTGAGAGGACAGGTGCAAAAAGTAAAGAAAAGGGAAGAGGCCATGAGGAAAGATCAAGGAGGCTAAGCAACATGGTGGGAGGCTGGAGATTGGGTTAAGGGACTTTGAAGGACAGGAATAGTTACTATTCCATTTAAAGTTGTTTGCATGCCTGTGGTAAAAATCCCCCCATATCCCCCAAGCTTCATTAAAATCGGCCACATCCGCTTTCCTTGTGTGAGTGGGTTTTTGGAAAATTAAGGCTAAGTTCTGAGTTTGAGACAACATACTATAGAACAGAAACTGCACATACAGCAGAGTGAGAAGACACTGACATGGCAAGTGCTCAGAGCTACGAGTGACTGCAATGGCTCATGGAGGGCTTTGGACTTTCCACAATCACTGGGATAGAGGTTCCAGCCAATCTTACTTAGATTCTAAGGATGATGAGGGTGACTCTAGCTGACATTATATTGCATGTGTATAGGATTTTCTTAAAATGAAATGCAAAAGCAACGGGAACTAGGAAGTTTTCCAACACAATTTGGTTGCCATAGGCCCCTAAGCTGAGCTATTTTTTTCTTTTTCTTCTCATTTACTTGTGTGTGTGTGTGTGTGTTTTCCCCTTTCAAAGCTGGAAATGGTAAATTACAAAAAAAGGTCCAGTAATTCCAATTGTAGGTATATCATGCCTGCATTCTGCAATCTGTAAGTGAGCTTTATGAAGAAAGAAAATTTATCAAGGTAGAAGAAGATTGCAAGCCATATGCCAGTGTCAGGCAGGAAAGCTGCAGCTGCGCTGTCAATTAGAACATTCTAATACCCGGTTATGAAGACTGACACTTTGAAAGTAATTAAGTATTAGATATTTTTAGGTAATTGCTGCTGCAGGAACATACAACCTGTGCATTTGGAAGATCGAAGACTTGATAGTGGCATCTTCCTTGGAGGCTGCACTATCTTAATTGTCTCTAATCATTTTCAACACCTATGGTGTTTTGTGATTGCCTCAAGCATAGCAATTGGTCAGATGTGAACCAAGGGAGAACCGCCGCCTCTTCTTTTTTGCTAAGTATCACGGAAATCAGCAGGGGCATATTGGAATATCAAACTAAACCACAATGACAGAAATAGCCCACTGACGTGCTAGATTCCCATTAAAAGCATACACTGCTACAGCTAATTTCCTATGGCTAGTAGGGGATTCTAGGAGGCAATAATCATTCTGTCAAGATGCTGAGATCATCAGAGATGTCTCTTTCTCACTGGGGTAAAAATAGAGGAAAATCTTAGCCAATCATTATTTTAGTTAACATATTGGCATTGTGCGTCCCTACCATGTGATCAAGCCCTAGGCCACACATTGTGGGGGAGACAGAAGGGCCCTCAATAACAACAAAGAATTCACAGCAGCACCTTTGCATAAAATCATAGAATTGTAAAGAGCTTCCAAGAACTACCATACCTGAGACTCACCCTTTACCAATCAAATCAGAATTTTGGGGTGGGGGCAGGGGAGAGGGGGTGGGCATTGGACATTAATATATTTTATATGTATTTTAGAGCTCCCCAGATGATTCTAATGTCAGCCTGGGTGGAGAACCACTTGTTCATCCCAACCCCCTTATTTTACAGGGGAGAGAACTGAAATCCACAAGGTCACACAATTGTGACAAATCTACACCTAGAATCAAGCCTCTGAACTCCCAGTGAGAGCTCTTTTCTCTGTCACATAATGCTGCTTCCTGTCAAAGGAAGGTAATAGAAGGTAAGGAATTTACTCAAGGTCACACATCTTGTAAGTGGCAGAACAGATATTTGAACCCAGACAGTCTGATTCCACAGTCTGTGCATTTAGCCACTATGCTGTTTACATCCCAAAACAAAGCCAATCAACAGGATCAGGCCAGATGATAATGACACCAACAGTGCTGTAGGAATGTAGAGAAAGGAGCAGTGCATAGAGGAAGGTCATGTTTGAACTGGACCTGGAGATCTGGTAAGATTTGGAGAAGCTGACTTGCCAGGTTAAGGAGAATTGTTGTGGGAATGGTATCAGTGAGGGAATGGAGATGGGAATCCACAAGGTATACTCATAAGGGAAACAGTTGTCATCATTCTTTGAAAATAATTTCAAACTTAAAAGTTACAAGAATAGTACAGAGAATGCCTGTTTACTTTTTACCCAGGTTTATCTCATTCTCTTCCTGCCACACACACACACACGTTGATCAGCTTTGTTTTCGGATGCAGATAGCAGAGTAGCCAAATGCATAGACTATATATATACATACATACATGTGTATGTATAATTTATTAACTAGAACTAATTTCTATATCTTATATAGAATTTTATATATATTTAATATATGTATATATATAATTTGTTTTCAGAACCATTTGAAGGTAGATGACATACATCAATCCCCTTTGCCCCCTAATACTCCAGTTTGTACTTCTCCTAAGGACAAAGATATTCTCTTAGATAACCACAGTATAGTTATCAAATTCAGGAAATTTAACATTGTTACAATACTTTTACCTACTGCCCATATTCTTATTTCATCAATTGTCCCAATAATGTTCTTTATGGCATTTTGGTTCCTCCAGCATAGGAAGCAACCCAGCATCATGACTGCATTTAGTTGTCATATCCCTTTAGCTTCTCTTAATCTCAAACAGTTCCTCAGCCTTTCTTTGTCTTTTATGACACTGACATTTTTGAAGAGTAGAGGCCCAGTATTTTATAGACCGTTCCTCAGTTTTGGTTTGTCTGATGTTTCCATATGGTTAGATTCAGGTTATGCATTCCCAGCCAGAAAACTACATAAGCAATGTGTCCTACTCAGAGCACCACATTTTGAGGACAAAATGTCTGCCTATGATATTGGTTTTGATCATCTGGTCAAGGCTTTGTCCAGTTCTTCCACTGTATAGTTATTCTTTTTCACTTCATAACTAAAAGTCTTCTATGATGAGACACTTGGGGACTATGCATATATCTAGCTCTTCATCAAAATCCCCCCGCCAAAGTTAGCACCAGTTAATGATTCTTGCCTGAACCCTACTATATTATGATGGCAGCAAAATGATGATTTCCCAGCTCTACACTCCCTCCACATAAATCAGTTGGCGTTCTACTATAAGGAATCCTTTCTCCCCAATTTATTTGTTTATTTATTACTGGTGCACAATTTAATGGTTCCTACACCTGGCTCTGCTATTCACAATAGGGGGTGGCTAAAATATTATGGTAAAATGGGGTGCCTGGGTGGCTCAGTCGGTTAAGCATTGGACTCTTGGTTTTGGCTCAGGTTATGATCTCAGGGTCACTAGATCAAGCCCCACATAGGGCTCCACGCTCAGCACAGAGTCTGCTTGAGATTCTCACCACCACCCCCGCTCCTCCCTTTGCTGTCAAATAAATAAATAAAATATTTAAAATATTATGATAGAAGCCAGTGGAGGTTCCAAATATATGCAAAAGTGTTTTGACACTTTACGAGAGAAACAAGGCATGCACATCTGGAGATAAAAGGAAAAAACTAGTAAACCTATAGGAAGTCCTGGTGGTGGGTTAAATCAGATATAATGCCCATTAAAAATGCAGCCAACTATTCATAGTAATAAACCTGAAATCCAAACAAAAGTACTTTGCTGTTTGCTTGAAAGCACTGTACCTATTTACATGTAGCATCTCAATTTTCAACCACCAGCCCAGCAAGGATTATTTCAAGAACCTAGTTTTGTCCAAAAAAAAAAAAATGCATTCAGCTAAATGCATCTTGACAGTTAGATTATTCACAGCTCCAGAAATAGATAGGCTTTCTTGAGGTGGGTTTGCTGAGAATGAGGGATTGGACTACAGGAGGTGGTAATTAATCTGATAAAAATCGCTCAAACTGTGAAAAAATTAATCCTGCTGAGATTTCAGGGTATGTTAGCAGTTCAGTTAGGGTTTGTGCAAACCATACCAGCAACACTGAAATACTTTAACAATCAAGAGCTGCTGAGGCCCAGGGAAGACTTTATTATCAATAAATTTAAAAATCAGGACTGCAAATCCAAAGAGTGCTTTACACATCAGTGGATTTAGATTCGGGTTGAAATAAGTCATGTGAGGAATATGCATCAAATTTCTTCATTAAAGCACACAGAGAAGGCCATCTCTTTTCCCAAGTGCTTTTTTTTTCCCTCCTATTTTACCCCCTCCCCAAAAGCATACTCAAATGTGAGTCTGCTTTGGTCACAGCTAGGTCTGGACAGACCAAGTAAGTTTGGGGTTACCTTCTCTCTGCTGCCCCCTCACATAAAGAGGCTCCAAAAAATGATTTCCTTATATTTTCTGAAACTGAAAATCCCAATTATGGTAAACAAGGCTGATACCAGCTTTGCCTCATTCTGTCTTACAAAGATTTTTGTGCTGCCTCAGAATGTAAAAAGTTGTAAGGGAGATACGCTTTGCATGAGAAAATGTTGGAATATTTTCGGAGTGTCAATAGTTAAGGGGTCTAAGAGGACAGTTTTTAAAAAGATCTCATTCAAGAAAATTCAGAACACAGAGCTGATGTACAAATATAAAACAACAGGGATTTCTTGGCACTCATTAAAGTTTGATTGAGTTTTTAAGCCTTTTTGGAAAAAGAACAGATGCTTTTAAGGTAATAACTGTAACTGGTTTACATAAAGGATTCAGGTTCTAAAAGATACAAGTGAATTCCCTAATTTCAAACCATATGATGGGTCCATTGTTCCATCAAAATGACTCTTTTGCATCAACAAAGCCTGACTTCCCGAGTTCATCCACCATGAGAACCTTAAACAATTTGTTGGTAACCAACTAGTTAATCAAGTCCCTTCTTGGGAGAATTTAAGTTTCAGTTCCTGGAAGGTCCAAAGCAGAGGAATACTGGCTGTTGTGCACAAACCACCCACAGGATGCTTTAAAGGACTCTTGACATGTTGGAGACATTAGATTCAAATTTACTATTAAGCTGCTGTAATATTGTTCAATTTCTGAAATGATTTTGTGATCTTTAGAACGATGGGATTTCTCATATAGCTCTTTGGCCTTGAAACATACTTATTCACAACATTTGTCATATGCAGCAACATTCAGGTACAGCAGAGTAAATAGGTTTAAAACAGTGCGTTCTGCCTGCTGGAATGCTTTATCATTATACTTTGGCATCCTCAAATGCAATAAATGTGGAAATTTGGAATTGAAGGGCTTGATTTCCAGTCTCATTGGCCTCTCTCCCTTTGAATTAATGTGGTGCCATTGAGTTCAGCAATAAAGCATCTCATGCTAACAGAGAGAAAATATCAACTTTCTTCCTGTGCATATGTGAATTTGGCAAAATATCAGTAAGAAGGCAATATAAAAGTAAAAATTATTTAGCCATCATGAATATTAGAAGGTGAATTTGATGCATAACTAACACCCTGCAGAATTTGTGGTTCTGGCATATTGGGGGAGGTAAGACATTAATTGAGTTAAGCTTTGGAAGAAAACACTTTTTCTAGTGATAAAAGCAAAGTAGTATTCTGGATGCTTTTCTCTAAGTAATATTACATTTAAATCACCTTATCATCATCATCATCATCAACAAAGAATTGCTGCTTAAAATTTCCTGTTTCTAGGCATGCATAGTATAGAGAAGGGATTATACATATTCTCCCATTCTTAGCTCTAGTGTCTTGCCTGGTTCCTCTCCTCTCTCGTTGTGCCACTCCCTTGGCTAAAGCCATTTGCAAAATGAGCCACAAGCTTGGGACCAACATGTTCCTTATCCCTGCTCCAACCATGCAGGGCAAAAAATGCTAATTATCCCCAACTTACATTTCCCCTTCTTCCAGTTTTAAAGCCACCCGATCCAGATGCCACCAGGCTTCCAACTCACCAAATATCTTGTGTTTGTGCATTCTTTCTGCTTCTAAACTCTGCAGTGCTCTTCTCCTCTGTTCCAGGAAAATTATGCCCTTGACAGATCTCCTGATGCTGGCCATCTACCTGAACTGCTTCCTGTTGCCTGTACTAGATTTTTCTGGACATGAAGCTGAATCCATTACTGAGTTGGGATCTCCCAGACATGTTGGTTTAGTTTCCAGTTCCAGATCTTTCTTGCCCTGGCCCATCTTGCTGCCTTCTAAAACATCTAACACTGTTTCACACATTTACCACTTAACCATACCCTGACTTGTTCATGACCAACTATTTACTTCATGTACTCTGGAATAAAGTCAGTTCCTTACTTTTCCTCTAACACCACCTTCTGATGGGCAGAAAGAACCATTTATATACAGGTCATGAGAGACTATAGACTCTGAGAAACAAACTGAGGGTTCTAGAAGGGAGGGGGTTGAGGGGATGGGTTAGCCTGGTGATGGGTATTAAAGAGGGCATGTACTGAATGGAGCACTGGGTGTTATATGCAAAAAATGAATCATGGAACACTACATCAAAAACTAATGATGTAATGTATGGTGATTAACATAACATAATAAAATTTAAAAATATATACAAAAGGTCAGACTGGGTAGCTCAAGAAAGCCTGTATTTCAGGAAAATTATACTTGTATAAAGTACATTAAAATGTATTTCTAAAATCCCTGAAGGTTATCAAAGGCCAGGACAAGTGAGGCACTGCCCTTGGATGCAAAATGTAAGGAGGTAGCAAAAGACTCAGAATCAAGATAAATAATATTCTAATGCAACCTTTTTTTAAATAAAAAATAAGACAAAATACATGATGAACAAAATATCAACATTTTAAATAAAGACAGGATATTAAATGGCAGTATCTAGCCATATTGGAGCCTGAAGGTAAAAGAAAAAAATCAGCAATATTGATTGTCATAAGTAATGTTCCCTGCCTTCTAAAGATGAAGATCCCAAACAAAATGGAAGCCTGAGTTGTTACACGAGGATGTAAACTAAAGAAGCTCAGAGAAAAGTTAAATTGCTCTCTGTAAGAAAGGAGACAGGTGCCTGGCTGGCTCAGTCGGTAGAGCATGCGACTCTTAATCTCAGGGTCATGAGTTCAAGTCCCACATTGGGCATGGAGCCTACTTAAAATAATAATAATAAACAAAATTAAATAAAAATAAAAATTTAGGGGTGCCTTGGTGGTTCAGTTGGTTAAGCGAACACCTTTGGCTCAGGTCATGATCTCAGGGTCCTGGGATCAAGCCCCACATCAGGATCCCTGCTGGGCGGGAGGCCTGTTCTCCCTCTCCCGCTCCACCTGCTTGTATTCCCTCTCTCGCTGTCTCTCTCTCTCTGGCAAATAAATAAATAAATAAATAAAATCTTTAAAAAATAATAATAAAATGAAAATTAAAAAAAAAACAAGGAGAGCGGAGCAAGATGGCGGAGGAGTAGGAGACCTAGATTTCGTCTGGTCTCAGGAATTCAGCTGGATAGGGATCAAACCATTCTGAACACCTACAAACTCAACAGGAGATCGAAGAAAAGAATAGCAACAACTCTCTGAACAGAAAAGCGACCACTTTCTGGAAGGTAGGACTTGCAGAGAAGTGAATCCGAGGCGATATTCGGGAGGATAGACGGCGGGGGAGGGGCCTGGGTTGGCTGAGGGTTAGAGAAACCCTTTCTGGAGAAGTAAAAGAACTAAAATCTAACCAAGTCGAAATCAAAAGGCTATTAATGAGGTGCAATCAAATATGGGGGCGCTAACTGCTAGGATAAATGAGGCAGAAGAGAGAATCAGTGATATAGAAGACCAAATGACGGAAAATAAAGAAGCTGAGAAAAAGAGAGATAAACAACTACTGGATCACGAGGGCAGAATTCGAGAGATAAACGATACCATAAGACGAAACAACATTAGAATAATTGGGATCCCAGAAGAAGAAGAAAGAGAGAGAGGGGCAGAAGGTATAATGGAGCAAATTATAGCAGAGAACTTCCCTAATTTGGGGAAGGAAACAGGCATCAAAATCGAGGAAGCACAGAGAACCCCTCTCAAAATCAATAGAAATAGGTCAACACTCCGACATCTAATAGTAAAACTTATGAGTCTCAGAGACAAAGAGAAAATCCTGAAAGCAGCTCGGGAGAAGACATATGTAACCTACAATGGTAGAAACATTAGATTGGCAACACACCTATCCACAGAGACCTGGCAGGCCAGAAAGGACTCGCAGGATATATTCAGAGCACTAAATAAGAAAAATATGCAGCCAAGAATACTCTATCCAGCTAGGCTGTCATTGAAAATACAAGGAGAGATAAAAAGCTTCCAGGACAAACAAAAACTAAAGGAATTTGCAAACACAAAACCAGCCCTACAGGAAATCTTGAAAGGGGTCCTCTAAGCAAAGAGAGAGCCTAAAAGCAACATAGACCAGAAAGGAGCACAAACAATATACAGTAACAGTCACCTTACAGGCAATACAATGGCACTAAATTCCTATCTTTCAATAGTTACCCTGAATGTAAATGGGCTAAAGGCCCCAATCAAAAGACACAGGCTATCAGATTGGATTAAAAAACAAGACCCATCGATATGCTGTCTGCAAGAGACTCATTTTAGACCCAAAGACACCCCCCAGATTGAAAGTGAGGGGGTGGAAAACGATTTACCATGCTAATGGACACCAAAAGAAAGCTGGGGTGGCAATCCTTATATCAGACAAATTAGATTTTAAACCAAAGACTGTAGTAAGAGATGAGGAAGGACACTATATCCTACTTAAAGGGTCTATCCAACAAGAAGATCTAACAATTGTAAATATCTATGCCCCTAACATGGGAGCAGCCAATTATATAAGGCAATTAATAACAGAAGCAAAGAAACACATCGACAACAATACAATAATAGTGGGGGACTCTAACACCCCCCTCACTGAAATGGACAGATCATCTAAGCAAAAGATCAACAAGAAAATAAAGACTTTAAATGACACACTGGACCAAATGGACTTCACAGACATATTCAGAACATTCCATCCCAAAGCAACAGAATACACATTCTTCTCTAGTGCCCATGGAACATTCTCCAGAATCGATCACATCCTAGGTCATAAATCAGGCCTCAACCGGTACCAAAAGATTGGGATCATTCCCTGCCTATTTTCAGACCACAATGCTTTGAAACTAGAACTCAATCACAAGAGGAAAGTCAGAAAGAACTCAAATACATGGAGGCTAAAGAGCATCCTACTGAAGAATGAATGGGTCAACCAGGAAATTAAAGGAGAATTAAAAAAATACATGGAAACCAATGAAAATGAAAACACAACTATTCAAAATCTTTGGGATGCAGCAAAGGCAGTCCTAAGAGGAAAATATATAGCAATACAAGCCTTTCTCAAGAAACAAGAAAGGTCTCAAGTACACAACCTAACCCTACACCTAAAGGAGCTGGAGAAAGAACAGCAAATAAAGCCTAAACCCAGCAGGGGAAGAGAAATAATAAAAGATCAGAGCAGAAATCAATGAAATAGAAACTAAAAGAACAGTAGAACAGATCAACGAAACTAGGAGCTGGTTCTTTGAAAGAATTAACAAGATTGATAAACCCCTGGCCGACTTATCAAAAAGAAAAGAGAAATGACCCAAATCAACGAAATCATGAATGAAAGAGGAGAGATCACAACCAGCACCAAAGAAATACAAACAATTATAAGAACATATTATGAGCAACTCTATGCCAGCAAATTAGATAACCTGGAAGAAATGGATGCATTCCTAGAGATGTATCAACTACCAAAACTGAACCAGGAAGAAATAGAAAACCTGAACAGACCTATAACCACTAAGGAAATTGAAGCAGTCATCAAAAATCTCCCCCCCCCCCCAAAAAAAAGCCCAGGGCCAGATGGCTTCCCAGGGGAATTCTACCAAACATTTCAAGAAGAATTAATACCTATTCTTCTGAAACTGTTCCAAAAAAATAGAAATGGAAGGAAAACTTCCAAACTCATTTTATGAGGCCAGCATTACCTTGATCCCAAAACCAGACAAAGACCCCATTAAAAGGAGAATTACAGACCCATATCCCTGATGAACATGGATGCAAAAATTCTCACCAAAATACTAGCCAATAGGATCCAACAGTACATTAAAAGGCTTATTCACCACGACCAAGTGGGATTTATCCCTGGGCTGCAAGGTTGGTTCAACATCTGCAAATCAATCAACATGATACAATACATTAACAAAAGAAAGAACAAGAATCATATGATCCTCTCAATAGATGCAGAAAAAGCTTTTGACAAAGTACAGCATCCTTTCTTGATCAAAACTCTTCAGAGTATAGGCATAGAGGGTACATACCTCAATATCATAAAAGCCATCTATGAAAAACCTACAGCAAATATCATTCTCAATGGGGAAAAACTGATAGCTTTCCCCCTAAGGTCAGGAACATGGCAGGGATGTCAGTATCACCACTGCTATTCGACATAGTACTACAAGTCCTAGCCACAGCAATCAGACAACAAAAAGAAATCAAAGGCATCCAAATTGGCAAAGAAGAAGTCAAACTCTCACTCTTTGCAGATGATATGATACTTTATGTGGAAAACCCAAAAGACTCCACCCCAAAACTGCTAGAACTCATACAGGAATTCAGTAAAGTGGCAGGATATAAAATCAATGCACAGAAGTCAGTGGCATTCCTATACACCAACAACAAGACAGAAGAAACAGAAATTAAGGAGTCGATCCCATTTACAACTGCACTGCAAACCATAAGATACCTAGGAATAAATCTAACCAAAGAGGCAAAGGATCTGTACTCAGAAAACTATAAAATACTCATGAAGGAAATTGAGGAAGTCACAAAGAAATGGAAAAATGTTCCATGCCCATGGATTGGAAGAACAAATATTGTGAAGATGTCAATGCTACCTAGAGCAATCTACACATTCAATGCAATCCCCATCAAAATACCATCCACTTTTTTCAAAGAAATGGAACAAATAATCCTAAAATTTGTATGGAACCAGGAAAGACCCCGAATCGCCAGAGGAATGTTGAAAAAGAAAAGCAAAGCTGGTGGCATCACAATTCTGGACTTCCAGCTCTATCACAAAGCTGTCATCAACAAGACAGTATGGTACTGGCACAAAAACAGACACATAGATCAATGGAACAGAATAGAGAGCCCAGAAATGGACCCTCAACTCTATGGTCAACTCATCTTTGACAAAGCAGGAAAGAATGTCCAATGGAAAAAAGACAGTCTCTTCAACAAATGGTGTTGGGAAAATTGCATAGCCACATGCAGAAGAATGAAACTGGACCATTTCCTTACACCACACACAAAAATAGACTCCAAATGGTTGAAAGACCTCAATGTGAGACAGGAGTCCATCCAAATCCTAAAGGAGAACACAGGCAGCAACTTCTTCGACCTCAGCTGCAGCAACTTCTTCCTAGATACATCGCCAAAGGCAAGGGAAGCAAGGGCAAAAATGAACTATTGGGACTTCATCAAGATAAAAAGCTTTTGCACAGCAAAAGAAACAGTCAACAAAACCAAAAGACAACTGACAGAATGGGAGAAGATATTTGCAAATGACATATCAGATAAAGGGCTAGTATCCAAAATCTATAAAGAACTCATCAAAGAATCCAATGAAGAAATGGGCAGAAGACATGAACAGACATTTTTCCAAAGAAGACATCCAAATGGCCAACAGACACATGAAAAAGAGCTCAATATCGCTCGGCATCAGGGAAATCCAAATCAAAACCTCAATGAGATACTACCTCACACCAGTCAGAATGGCTAAAATTAACAAGTCAGGAAATGACAGATGTTGGCGGGGATGCAGAGAAAGGGGAACCCTCCTACACTGTTGGTGGGAATGCAAGCTGGTGCAGCCACTCTGGAAAACAGTATGGAGGTTCCTCAAAAAGTTGAAAATAGAGCTACCATACGATCCAGCAATTGCACTACTGGGTATTTACCCCAAAGATACAAATGTAGTGATCTGAAGGGATACGTGCACACTGATGTTTATAGCAGCAATGTCCACAATAGCCAAACTGTGGAAAGAGCCAAGATGTCCATCGACAGATGAATGGATAAAGAAGAAGTGGTGTATATGTACAATGGAGTATTATGCAGCCATCAAAAGGAATGAGATCTTGCCATTTGCAACAACATGGATGGACCTGGAGGGTATTATGCTGAGCGAAATAAGTCAAACAGAGAAAGACATTATCATATGACCCCACTGATATGAGGAATTCTTAATCTCAGGAAACAAACTGAGGGTTGCTGGAGTGGGGGGTGGGGTGGGAGGGATGGGGTGACTGGATGATAGACACTGGGGAGGGTATGTGCTCTGGTAAGCGCTGTGAATTGTGCAAGACTGTTGAATCTCAGATCTGTACCTCTGAAACAAATAATGCAGTATATGTTAAGAAAAAAAAAAGAAGAAGATAGCAGGAGGGGAAGAATGAAGGGGGGGAATCGGAAGGGTAGACAAACCATGAGAGATGATGGACTCTGAAAAACAAACTGAGGGTTCTAGAGGGGAGGGGGGTGGGAGGATGGGTTAGCCTGGTGACGGGTATTAAAGAGGGCACGTTCTGCATGGAGCACTGGGTGTTATGTACAAACAATGAATCATGGAACACTACATCAAAAACTAATGATGTAATGTATGGGGATGAACAGAACAATAAAAAAATTTTTAAAAAACAACAACAACAACAGAAAGGGGATAGAAGTAAAATAGAATGTAGGAGGAGGTAAGAGAGCAGAGGAACTGAGGAGACAGGCAGAGTAAAGTAAGAAAGAGGGGAAAGACCTAAGGAGAGTTAGAGACTTTGGGAGAGATATGTCCAATGAAGGAATCAGATTCAATTTTACTCTGTAGTGTGAAATGTAACCAGGTCTTCCATTCCCCCATGAAATGTCAGCAAATTGCACATTGCCCATCAGTGGAAGTGGATTTATTTGTGGGATAAATGACAGAGTGATGAGTCTTATCTCAGGAAAAGCATAGGGCAAAAGAAGAGGCTACCCACAGGGAGTACAGTCTAATCCTTCTTCATCTAATCACTCACAAAGTTCTAGTAATGCTACCTCTTAAATATTTCTTTAATCTGTCTACTTTTTTCCATCTATACTGCAATTATCACCTTAGATCATCATCTTTCACCTTAACCATTGCACTAACCTTCTAACTGATCAAGGTTTCACCCCCCCCTGCTCTCCACTTCATTCCCCATGCTGCAGTTCATTTCTAAAAACCTCATGTCACTCCCACTGCTCCTAGGATAAAGTTAAAATAGTTCAACGTGGCTTTCAAAGCCCTTCAGAATCTCACCCTGCTATTATCTTTTACCATACCCCATTATAATCAATGCACCAGCTACAGTAGACTTCTTCAGGTTATTTGAATGAATACACTATGATAAAGTCGGGAAAATTAAAAAGGCATAAAGGTAGTATTTGAATGAATGCACTATGATAAAGTGGGGAAAATTAAAAAGCATAAAGGTAGCACATAGGAAACAAGTTGCAAATTCAAGAGCTATACCTCAAAATTATAATAATTAAAGGAACAGTAGGATAAATGGAAGCTAATCAAGTCTAAGATCTGCTTCATTACCCAAACTATACCCAAAGACATTCATTTGGTTTATGGTATATCATTTTTTCCTGTTCCATTCTGTAGTCCAAGTCACCAATAGTATGATATTGAAATAGACATTAAGTTTTTTGGCTTTGACTGAATTATAAATGTCCCATATAAAGATGGAACTCTGGTTATTATATCAACAGCACAGAAGAAACATTAATAAATTCTTTAATCAAAATCTTATTTACATTTCTTTTGTGAAATATTCATTTCTCTGCTTCAAACAAGATGCATTACTTTCATTAAATTCATCAATACCCATTAGTAATGGATAATATGTTTGAACTTTCCATATCCTTAGACTGACCACAGAGACAGATGCTCCACAAATACTGGCATGCTCTCATCTAAAAATCAAGGTGAAGGGTCTATCTAAAGCTGACAAAAGCCTATTCTTCTCAATAGAGGTATAAACTGAGCTTAGACATATGGATTTTCTGATTGTTCTCTTTTCCTTACAGTTTTGTTGCTCTTGGATCTGGAAACTGACCTAAATTCTATGCTATGCTGTCCAATATGGTAGCCACTAGCTCACAAGGCAATTTAATTTTAAATTAATTACAATTAAATAAAATTTAAGAGCGCCTGGGTGGCTCAGTCGGTTAAGCAACTGCCTTCGGCTCAGGTCATGATCCTGGAGTCCCGGGATTGAGTCCCGCATCGGGCTCCCTGCTCGGCGGGGAGTCTGCTTCTCCCTCTGACCCTCCCCCCTCTCATGCTCTCTCTATCTCATTCTCTCTCTCAAATAAATAAATAAAATCTTTAAAAAAATAAATAGATAAAAAATAAAATTTAAAGTTAAGTTCCTTAGTCACACTACCCACGTTTCAAGTGCTCAATAGCCATAGGTTGTCCGTGGCTACTGTATTGGACAATGCAGATACAGGACATTTCCATCATTACAGAAAATTCTATTGGACAGAGCTGCTCCCATACATTCCAAAGCCTCCACATCCCCTGCCCCAGTACAGGGATCAAAGGGAGCTCTAATTTCTCGGTTCCCCCTCTCTCCACATTCTGAAAGATTTAGATTTTTTTTTAAATCCCCTATTACAACCCAGCCTAAGTCAAAGTGGAGACTCTGACAATTTTATTACTACCTTATCAAGTCACTTCATGATTTTTAAGAAATTATTATTCTAAAAACCCATTTATCCAGACCAGAATTGGTAGCTGTATGAAGTCTATTAATTTAATAGAAACTGACTTCCAGCACATGGTTCCTGGCTTCCTTGCCCCCTAATGTGCTCTGTACCCAGCAGCACTCACAGTATACATCCTTTCCAAGAAAGTTTCCTTCCATCAGCCACATTCACAGACCCATTTAAAATCATGTTAAGGCATTTGCTTTATGTTCTCACAGTCACAGGAAATTACCTCTTTCACTTGAGTTTCATTTTTTCCCTTCCATTTTTTTTAAAAAAAGGCTGTCTCCCATGGCAATAAGGCATTTGTGCTCTCTGCAGTTGGATGATTGGAGAAGAAACACTGACAGGCATATTGCTATATCAGTAATGCACTGCCCTTCACAGACAAAAGGCACAGCTACTGACCCACCTCTAGTAAAGCACAAGCCTTGAACTGGGTCTCCAGTGGTGAGAATGGGTTTGCCTTAACCCATCTGATAATGATCATTTGTGTAATAGCTATCTAGAGTTTAGGTGCCAACTGTGGCCAGAATAGGGCTCAATCTGTGGTAAGGGCCAGGACTTAGCTTTAACTACAGTCAGGAAATGATATTGTGGCTAGAATCAAGGCTCAACTTATATCTGATGCTGATGGTCAGAAAATACATGAGAATTAGGGATTAGTAGTCATGGGTTTTAATTCTCTGACCTAGCAAGGTATAGATAATAATAGTTTTTGGCAGAAATCTACAACTTTCTCCTCTACTCCAAGGATAGTACATTTTTGAGGTGTGTGTGCTGTCAATCTCCCATCACATACCCACAGAGCAGACATCACTAATGGGTCATGGCCTTCTTTCCTGCTGTGTTCAGATGAGGCCTCAAACAACTTCACCTTGCAGTGCTCTATGCAGCCATTACTATCCAATCAGAATTGGCCCCAAATATAAAACCTATTTATCATCTTTGCTCCAGAGAAGTCCATGAACCAAGCAGCAAATTACTCCTGCAAAGAAGACCATTATGATTCTGACCATTTTTTAAGGTGAGAAGAAGGTATGGAACAACTTAAGGGTAAGACCTGAGGCAAATCAAAGTATCAGGCACTCCCCTGATTCAAAGGTGAAGAGTTGGCACAGTCTGAGGAGGGATGGGTAAAAGGCAGGAAAGTGTTATTCCCAGACCAACTGCCCTAGTCCTAACTTTACATACTGTCGGAAGTAACATGGTTTTGTACCAATTGGATATATTTGCACCATTTTCTACCTTTTGCTATATGAGTCACTGAATAGTTTCAGCTCCTTGTTTCTATGAGCAGCCACTGAGGCACCCCCAAAAATAAGATCCAAAAGATTCAACTCATTTTGCCTCTAGAAATGACTTTGACCAACTCAGAGACTGAATCTAGAGTAGCACCATTCTTTTCTGGGCACGCCTTTCAGTCACTGGAAAGCATCTTCCTGAGTTACCTCTTTTCAATTTCAGGACTACACATATGTAATAGATTTACTGTCTTTCCAGAGACTTGGTCCATGATTCCACTGGAAGCTTTAGTTCATCATGCCTGAGAACAAATGGCTGCTATAGTTTTAAGTTCTCAAACTTTCTCCAATCACAATTCCAAAGAATCTCAGTGATGGAAGAACCCTTAAAATTCATCTTGTCTAGCCACCTGTCTATTACTTGAATCTCCTTTCCAGCATCCTCAACAAGCTGTCATTAGGTGATTCTTGGACCATTCCAGAGCCAGAGCCAAACTAACAACCTTTCCCAAGGCATTCATTCCACCAACATCTTTCACTGTACCTTTCCCTATCAGCAGAGTTCCCACTTCTGTATATTTCTTCCTTATATTGTGCCCAAAATCTCTCTCCTGATTTCTTCTACCAATTGGCCCTGCTTCTGCCTCATGATACCTTACAAAAAATGGAATCTGTTTTTTACTTCTGTATGATGGTCTTTCAGATGTCTGAGGACAGTTATCATGACCATCACTGTGCCTTCTCTTCTCCAAGCTAATCAGGCCCTATTCCTATGACTGGTAGCCATCAAGTCTTTTCACCATCCTAGTCATCCTTTTTTATTATTATTATTTTTATTTTTACTAATAAGCCAAGAGCTTTATGATGTAGCAGGCATTTTACAATGAATCCAAGAGAGCCCGTCTTCTCTGGGAAGACAGGATGTCTGTACAAACCCTCAAAGTTTTACTTCAAAAAAACAAGCTCTCCCTTTTACCACAGCCCTTGGATCTGTACCTGCCCAAATTGCCCTCCCCCATTTGATATAGGCAGAGCACACAGGTATACCGACAGAGCTGGCCAGCCACTCCAATAAACAGTTACCACATCAGTTCTGTGTTACTCGTGGACAAAGGCATAGACTACCAGATCCTGCAAAGGATTTAGGAAACAGATGAGTTCTCCCTCCACCTTGAAAATAAAATACACTTTAGCAGATGCATGTCCTGAAATAGTTTAGTTGGGAATTCCTAGGAAGACGGTCCATTGTCAAGCCCTTCTTTATCAGCCTGTACGTCCAAAATTCTTCTCAAGGTAACATGAATCCTTTTACTTTTTTAAAACAGTCTTTCTTCCTGTAAGAACTCTTATAATGGAGCCTAGCCCTCCTACTGCTAATGCCTTTTCATGCCACTGGATTAACACTGCGCTGCTGTTTTCTGTGGGCTTCTCAAACCCTTTATAAACGTACCTCATTAGCAAGTAAATGTCATTTCTGTCCAGTGACTGCACAGCCTGCTCAACTGCACTGCTCTTAAAGTTTGTAAGCACTTTCAGCACCACGTGCTAGGCTCATTCCTTCATGGCTTGATTCTTGGTGTTGACAGGAGAGTTCCATAAGGCTGCATGGAATGCCTGAAGCATGTCCCCTTGCTACAGAAAGCCATCCACCTCGCTAGGGTCCGGGCCTGGCTTGGCTGCTGCCGCTGCCACCTCCTCCTGCTCGTCCACGAATTTGTTCTCGTCAAACTCGTCATTGTCCACCAGATGGAAGCACAAGGACAGCGTGCTCTGGGCCATGGCGGGGACTCGGCGCCCACTCAGCCGGCTCTGCTCCAGGTCCGACCTCTGCTCTACCCCACTCGACACTGGCTCAGGCTTGGGCCTAGTCATCCTTTTTTAAGCATGCTTCGGCTTATCAATCTCCTCAAGTCTCAGAACTGGATGCCTTTAAGTTTGGCTTGATCATAGCTGTTAAGTCAAAGCTGTGATTTTTCTTTCTCTAGCTATTATACTTCTATCCATGTAGTTTTTAAACTTATACTCCTTTCCTTTGGAAATCGTCTCACACTCTTGACTCAGAGAGCTTCCTAATCACTTTTTCCCTCCTTCCCAACAGTTCATCCAATCTATCAAGTCTTCTTTTAAAATACTTCTTGGGTCTCTCCCTTTCTTCCATTCCAATATCTCCCAACTATAATTTGGGCCTAATCACCTCTTCCCTGAATTACTACAGTGGTCTCCTAACTGGTCCTCCTCTCTCTATTCTTTCTCCTATTCCTATTCATCCTCTGGCCTATTGCCACTTCCTAATAAATAATTTTGATGGTAGCTTAGTATAATCATTCAGGGCTTAGACTTTGGAGCTAGACTATGGGTTCAAATCTCAGCTCTACTGTTTATGAGCTCTGTGAGCTCGGGGAATTCACTTAACCTAAAAGAGCATTATTGCATTCATCTTTCAAATATGGCTAATAATGGTATCTATCTCCCAGAGTGGAGTAAATGAGATATCACATACAAGTTAGCCTCAGGCTTGGCGCATAGTAAACATGCAATATGTGTGAACTATTATTATTATATCTGCTGTTATCACCCTGCTGATAAAAAAATCCCCAGTGTTTTCCACTGCCTATCAAAAAAAATTAAATATCTTTTACAGAACATCTGAAGCTATAATGCCAAACTACTATAAACCAGCTTGATTACTTTGAACAAGTTACCTGTTTCTCCACCTATAAAATGAGGGGGACAGATTAAATTATCTCAAATGACCCTTCAAGACCAGACATTCTATAATTCAACCTTTCTAGTCATTTTTCCTTTCATATCCAATTGTACTAATCATAGTTCTTAAAAAAAAAAAAAAAAAAAAAAAAAAAACCTGTCCTTTCCAGCATCCATGTCTTTGCTTATGCCATTTCCTCCGATGGAAATGCCACCCCCCACTTGTCCTTCAAGATGTTGTTCAAATGGTATGCCCTCCATGAATCCTTCAATCAGAAGAGATCACTCTCCTCTCTGAAGTCCAAGAACTATGAGTTTCCTTGGCTCTGTGATACTGTTCACATTCTACCTATGGACATATGTCTTATACCCCCCACCAGACTATAATACAGGTACTGTATCTTTTTCAGCTATGTATTCAGCCCATTGTGTTCAGGCATTGTGTTCAATGCCTCTTACATTGTAGGATATTACAATGCTTATTGAATACTTGAAGAATGAAGCTTTGCTTATATGTGACACAGAGTTTTCATCACTTGATAGTGTATTTACCTTCAACCAATTCATGTTTCTTTGACATATATTTTAAAGAATATTCAGGAACACAAAAAACAAATAATCCAATTTAAAATGGGCAGAGGACCTGAATTCACATTTTTCCAAAGAAGACATACAAATGACTGACAGACACATGAAAAGATACTCAACATCACTCATCATCAGGGAAATGCAAATCAAAACCATAATAAGATATTGCCTGACACATATCAGAATGGCTAAAATAAAAAAGACAAGAAATAACAAGTGTTGGCAAGGATATGGAGAAAGGAACCCTTGTACCCTGTTGGTGGGAATGTAAATTGGTATGGCCACTGTGGAAAACAGTATGGGAGTTCTTCAAAAAATTAAAAATAGAAATACCATATATCAAAAACTAATGATGTCATGTATGGTGATTAACATAATAAAAAAATAGAAATAGCATATGATCCAATAATTCCACTACTGGGTATTTACTCAAAGAAAACAAAAACATGGGCGCCTGGGTGGCTCAGTCGGTTAAGCAACTGCCTTCGGCTCAGGTCATGATCCTGGAGTCCGGGGATCGAGTCCTGCATCGGGCTCCCTGCTCAGCGGGGAGTCTGCTTCTCCCTCTGACCCTCCTCCCTCTCGTGCTCTCTGTCTCTCATTCTCTCTTGCAAATAAATAAATAAAATCTTTAAAAAAAAAAAAAAAGAAAAGAAAACAAAAACACTAATTCAAAGAGATATATGCACCCCTGTGTTTACTGCATCATTATTTACAGTAGCCAAGATATGGAAGTGACCCAAATGTCCATCAGTAGTTGAATGGATAAAGAAGATGTGCTATGTATATACAATGGAATATACTCAGCCATTAAAAAAGGATCAGATTTCTGCCATATGTGACAACACGGATGGATGTAGAGGGTATTAAGCTAAGTGAAATAAGTCAGACATATACCATATGATTTCAGTTATATGTGTAATCTAAAAAACAAAACAAACAAAAAGCAGAAACAGACTCATAAATACAGAGAATAAACTGATGGTTGCTAGAAGGGAGGGGAGTAGGGGATGGGAAAATGGGTGAAGGGGAGTAGGGGAGTAGGAGGTACAGGCTTCTGGTATGGAATGAATAAGCCACAGGGATGAAAGGCAGAGCATAGGGAATATAGTCAATGGTATTGTAATAGTGTTATATAGTGAGAGATGGTAGCTATACTTGTGAGCATAGCATACCATATAGACTTGTTGAATCACTACGTTGTACTCCTGAAACTAATGTAACATTCTGTGTCAACCATCTTTCAATAAGAAAAATATTCAGGAAATCAGCAAATGCCCACCATACCCATGCTGAACACTGGTTGTAAACTCCTTATTCCTTTGGAAACTTCTAATTAGATGTTTAGACAAAAGCACTATTTTTAATAAAATAATTTGTTCCCTAAAAATGAATGTGTCAGAACAGTTAAAGTCTAAGAACTGTAACTATAAAGTCTGGAAACAGTTAAATTCTAGGAAATTGAATAAGCAGAGAACTTAACCAAATCAAGAATGCTGAAAAAACAAGGAAGACCCATCCTCTCACCTAAGGGAAATAGGTGCTGGAGCCTGCTCAGGAAGATGGGCTGAATGCTCCATGAAGATCTCCTGTGACAAACCTCTTTAGCTATAACATCTTCAAATATCAAAATAGTTGAAGTTGTGTCTCCCTCATACACAGGGGAAGTGTGATGAGGGGCAGTGCTCAGAGGTTTCCTTACATAAAGCTCTATCCCACCTGTCAGCTTATCTGACACAAACTCTCAGAAATCCCCACCATTACTCATTTTGTCTTACGATGATACTGCAATCCTTGGTTTCTGATTAGACACTGTAAAAAGGGAAGGAGTATGAAAGACAGCACAGAAGAAACTACTTAAGCTACAATTTTGTCTAAGGCATGAGATGTTATAGAGCTGAGAGTTTTGAGAAACATCTGTAAGTTCCTGTGGGCAGAAATAACCTTGCCTCCACTCCCTTACTATGAGGGGAAGTCCTCCCAACTTTATGTAGCATTCCTTGGAGATGGGATATTTCAGAGTTGGGAGACATTCCTCCATACTCAATATTATCAGTACAAAGCCATAATACATTTTGATATTTGTCAATATGTGACCTCTCAGTCACTTTCCACCCTTCAAAGCACTTTCATATACATTTTTATTTGTTTCAAATACTGGAAATAATGACCAGTCACTCTTCTGAGCACTTAACATGAATTACATCATTTAATCCTTACAAAAAACCCTATGGGGTAGGTGGCTATTATTACCCCCATTTTTAAAATGTGCAGATCAAGACATGGGGAAGTAAATAATTTACCCAAAGTCAGACAGCTAGTAAATGATGAAGCCAATATTTACACTCAAATCTGCCTAACTAGAGTCACCACTGTTTAACAAATATAGCATACATATCATAGTATATTTACACTTTGTAACCTGCCTTTTCACTTAATAAATATTATAGAATCTTCCAATGTCAGTAAATATAACTCTACATTGTCATTTCAAATGCATGTTTAGTATTTCATATAAGGCTGTACCAAAATTTACTTAGTCTCTTATTGATAAAAATTTTGGTTATACCTAGTTTTTCACAATTTTAATATTATAGTGCTAAAAACCTTCAATGTACATAAAATCTTCATGCACATGTATTACTATTTTCTCAGAATAAATTCTCATAACTTTTATGTCACTTTCAGGATGTGACAGGAATGATCTACATAATATTCCAAGGAAAGACTCCAAGGAAAGAGCCAAGCCAATGGCCTTATAAAGTTAAGCACAAATTCCAAAATGAAGATGTGTTTAATGGAGAGTACAGAAAGAAAAAACAAAAGCAAAATAGCAAATATCAAAGAATAAGAAGAATTTATATACAGAGTCAAGGAGATAAGTGAAGAAGAGAAATCTAAAACAAAACTAAAGACAGGACCTATGAACATTTGAGAATGAGTAAGAGAGAAGAATATTGTCTGGTGGTGGCCTTAATGGACAAAATGGACAGATTGACATTGTAAAATGAGAAATTTGGACATGAGGTTCTTTTCAGAATTATTTTTGGAGCAGAGAGAAGGGAGGGACCATGGTCTTATGTTGAGGCACCACTCAAAGGAGAAAGAGACAGCTAATAGAAGAGCTGACATGATGGCTCCAGAAGTGAGCAGCAGGATCCAGTTGTTGAAAAAGAGAAATACTCTCAGCCCTGCCAGTCTCACTGCTGAGTTCAACACAACATTGGAGGACAGAAGTTTCAGCAAAACTTTGAAGGCTGCTGTTTTCAGTGGCACCTGGGAGGAAGGAGAAATGGCCTTCAAGGTGACACAAGGAATCCAGCTGCAGAAGGTGCTGAAACTGGCAGAATTCATACTTCTCAAAGTGCTAGAAACAGCAATAAAGGGATAGGCAATATTTGACTGACAAGTATTAGAATTTCTCTGAAATTCTTTAAATGTCAAAGGCTGTGAAATATGTCTGGATCAAAAAAAAAAGGTTTGGTATATGATTTTCTTCTCAAATTCTTGCAGAGAAATGAAATGCCAGATGTATTGATGAAATCAAAGAATATAGCACATAGCAATGGGTAGGTAAGGGAAGAAAATGAAGTAATAGTGAAGCAAGAAAAGGCTACCTATTATATGTAGAGGTCATACCTCTCTTATGGAAACTGATGCTATGTTTGAAAGAAGCAAAAGTCTAAAGACAAAAAGGGGATGGTTTATATATAACCAGTTAAATATTTTTCAGATGAAATCATTCTGGTAAGATGCACAGAAGGCCAGAGAAGCTAAAATCAGACAAAGTGAAAAGTTATAAATATATAAGTCAAAGGCAGATATGCTAGTACCAAATTCTATAAGTGGTGAAAATTCTTGGCATCTACTTTGTAGGGAAAAAAGACACAGGACTAACTCAGGAAATCAAAATAAAGATCAGAAGAAAATAAAATAAATGTGGAGAATTTGTAAGTTATAATATAGGCTAAGACTGAGCAAGCAGATTGGGTGATATAAAGTCAACCTAATGGGAATCTCTGAGGTAGCTGTCTAGAACAATAAATCCAAACTTCAGGAAAGTCACATTCTAGCACCTGGAAGAAAACAAGGTGGGTGTGATCAAGGTGGAGATGTTAGAAGAATTAATATAGTGAAGGAAAAAAATACTTGAATTTAGGCATCAGACATACCTCAGCTTGCATTTTAGTTCTGAAATTTACTAGTTATATGGCCTTAGACAAGTTATCTCTCTAAGCTTTGGTTTCTTCTTTGTAAAATGAGCATAATAATGGTATGGACCACAGAGGGCTATTGTTAAGAAATTGATAATATTCATAAAGTTCTTAGAGGGGTTCTTGGCATACAAGAAGTGCTCGATAAATATGGGGATATCAGGGAAAATGTTCCCCCAAATTTTAATAGTAATATCTCTTAGTAGTGAGATTTGTAGAATTCTTTACTTTACTTCCTCCTTTAATTGTTTTATCTCTTGAATGGACTTTTTTTAATTTCAGTTGTTAACATGAAGTGTTATATTAGTTTCAGTACAACATACTGATTCAACAATTCCATACATCACCCAGTGCTCATCACAAGTGCACTCCTTAATCCACATCACCTATTTTACCCAACCCCCTCCTTAATCCCCATTGCCTACTTTACCCTACTTTACCCACCCACTTCCCCTCTGGTAACCATCAGTTTGTTCCCTACAGCTAAGAGTCTGTTTCTTGGTTTGCCTCTCTATTTTTCCCTTTGCTTGTTTTTTTGTTTTGTTTCTTAAATTCCACATATGAGTGAAATCATATGGTATTGGACTTTCTCTGGCTGACTTATTTTGCTTAGCATTATACTCTCTAGCTCCATCCATGTTGTTGCAAATGACAAGATTAGATTATTTTTAATGGCTGAATAATATTCCATTGTGTATATATAGCACACCTTCTTTATCCATTCATCTATCAATGGACATTTGGTCTCCTTCCATATCTTGGCTATTATAAATAATGCTGCTATAAATATAGTGGTGCATGTATCTCTTTAAATTCGTGTTTTTGCACTTTGGGGGTAAATATCCAGTAGTGATCACTGGATTGGGGGGATAGTTCTATTTTTAACTTTTTGAGGGACCTCCACACTGTTTTCCACAGTGGCTGTACCAGTTTGCATTCCCACTAACAGTGCAACAGGGTTCCTTTTTTTCCACATCCTCACCAACACTTGTTGTTTCTTGTATTGCTGATTTTAGCCATTCTGATAAATATGAGGTGATATCTCACTGTAGTTTTGATTTGCATTTCCCTGATGATGAGTGATGTTGAGTATCTTTTCATTGGAATGGACTTTTTAAATAACATCTTATTTTGAACTAGTTTAAGACTCACAAGAAATTGCAAAATTATAGAGTTCCTGTACACCTTTCACCCAGTCTCTACCAATGTTAATATCTTACATAACCATAATACACATCAAAACCAGAATGTTAGCATTGCTACAATACTATTAACTAAGGTACAGACTTTATTTGAAGTTCACCAGTTTTTATATGTACTTTTTTGGCATACAGTTCTATAAAATTTTATCACATGTATAGATTTGGGTAACCATCATCACAATCAGGACACAGAACTGTTCATTGGGCTTTTTAAAATGACACTGTAGCATGTTTTCCTTCTTTAAAAATACAGTATTATAACTGTAAGATTATAATATTTTTCTTCTCTTTTAAAATATTCCTACCAAAACTTATAAGATGAAGGAAAAACAAAAACAGAAGTTTATAGCTATAAATACCTACATTAGGAAAAAAGAAAGATCTTAAATAAACCACCTAATATTACACTTCAAGGAACTAGAAAAAGAAAAACAAACTAAGCCCAAAGTTAGCAGAAGGAAAAAAATAATAAAGATTAAAGCAGAAAGATATGAAATAGAGAATAGAAAGCAATAGAAAAGATTACAAAACTAAGAGTTGGTTTATTGAAAAGATAAAGAAAATTAACAGACTTTTAGCTAGACTAACCAAGAAAATAAGAGAAATCAAATAAATAAAATCAGAAATGAAACACATTACAACTGATACTATACAAGTACAAAGGATCATAAGAGACTACTATGAACAATTATAAACCAACAAATTGGACAACCTAAGAGAAATAAGTAAATTCTTAGAAATATGCAACCTAGAAAGATTGACTCATAAAGAAATAGAAATTCTGAACATACCATTTATGACTAAGAAAATTGAAACAGTAATCCAAAACCTCCCAACAAAGAAAAGCTCAGAACCAGATGGCTTCACAGGTGAATTCTAACAAATATCTAAAGAAGAAATAACATAAATTTTTCTCAAACTCTTTCAAAAAATTGAAGAGGAGGGAACACTCTCAAACATATTGTATGAGACCAGCAGGACCCTGATTCCAAAGCCAAATAAGGACAGTATGAGAAAAAAAACTACCAACCAACATCCCTGATGAATACATGTAAAAATTCTCAACAAAATATTAGCAAACCAAATTCAACAGCATATTAAAAGGACATATGCCAGAAAATAAAAATTAAAATAAAAAAAATAACAAAAGGATCATATGCCATGATCCAGTGGGATTTATCTCTTGGATACAAGGATGATTCAACATATACAAATCAATAGATGAGATACATTACATTAAAAGAATGAAAGATAAAAATCATATGATTCAGTCGATGCAGAAAAAGCATATGACAAAATTCATCATTCTTTCATGATAAAAAAGTGGGTACTGAAGGAACATACCTCAATATAATAAAGACTGTATATGACAAACCCACAACTAACACCATACACAGTGGTAAAAGGATGAAAGCTTTCCTCTAAGATCAGGAACAAGACAGGGTATCTATCCACTTTCACCATTTTTATTCACCATAACACTAAAAGTCCTAGTCAGAGTGATTAGGCAAGAAAAAGAAATAAAAGGCATCCAAGTTGAAAGGAAAAAGTAAAATTGTCTCTATTTGCATATGACATGCTATTATATATAGAAAACTCTAAAGACTACACCAAAAAACTTAGAACTAATACATGAATTCCATAAAGCTGCAGGATATAAAATCAACAAACAAAAATCAATTGTGTTTCTATACACTAATAACAAAGTATCAAAAAAGATTAAAAAAAAAATCCAGGGGCACCTGACTGGTTCAGTCAGAGGAGCATGAGACTCTTTATCTCAGGGTTGTGAGTTCAAGCCCCCATGTTGGGTGTAGAGAATGCTTAAAAATAAAATCTTTTTTAAAAAAAGAAAATAATCCAATTTACAATAGCATCAAAAACAATAAAGTACTTAGGAATAAATTGAACCAAGGAGGTAAAAGATCTCACTGAAAACTACAAGACTTTGATAAAAGAAATTGAAGAAGACTCAGATTAATGGGAATATATCCTGTGTTCATGGATCAGAAGAACTAATATTGTTAAAATGTCCATATTATCCAAAGTCATCTATAGATTCAATGCAATCCCTATCAAAATCACAATATTTTTCACAGAAAAAAACACAATCTCAAAGTTTTATGGAAATAAACAAAAATAGCCAAAGCAATCCTAAGAAAGAAAAAGAAAGCTGGAGGCATCATACTTCCTGATTTCAAACGATATTACAAAGCTACAGTAATCAAAACAGTATGGTACTAGCATAAAAACAAACACATAGACCAATGGAACAAAATTGAGAGCCCAGAAATAAACCCATATAGATATGGTCAACTAATATTTGACAAGGGAGCCAAAAATACTCAATGGGGAAAAGACAGTCTCTTCAACAAATGGTGTGGAGAAAACTGGATATTTACCTGCACAAGAATGAAATTAGACCCTTATCTTACACCACTCATAAAAATTAACTTGAAATGGATTAAAGACTTAAACATAAGATTTGAAATCATAAAACTCCTACAAAAAAACAGGGGGAAAGCTTCTTGGCATAAGTCTTGGCAAAGATTTTTTTTGATATGACAACAAAAGCACAAGCAACTAAATGAAAAATCAACAAGTGGGACTACATTAAACTCAGAAGCTTCTGCACAGCAAAAGAAACAGGCAACATAATTGAAAAGGCAACCTATGGAAGGGAACAAAATATTTGCAAACCATATACATGATAAGACATTAATGTCCAAAACATATAAGGAATTCCTACAACTCAACTGCAAACAAAATAAAACTAAAACAAAAAATAATACAATTTTAAAAATGGGCAAAGGACCTGGATAGACATTTTTCCAGGGAAAATATACAAATAACCAACAGGTACAAGAAAAGATACCCAACATCACTAATTCATCAAGGAAATGCAAATCAAAACTATAAAATATCATCTCATAAATGTTAGAGTGGCAATAAACAAAAAGAGGCAAAAAATGTTGACAAGGATGTGGAGAAAAGGGAACCCTCATGCACTGTTGGTGGGAATGTAAATTGGTACAGCCACTAGGAAAACACTATGGAGGTTCCTCAAAAAATTAAAAAAAGAACTACCCTATGATCCAGCAATCCCATTTCTGTGTATATGTCCAAAGAAAAGATCATTATCTCAAAGACTTATCAACACCCCCATGTCTATTGCAGAATTATTTACAATAGCCAAAACACGGAAATAAACTAAGTGACCATCAGTGGATGAATGGATTAAGAATATGTAACATATATATAGTGCAGTATTATTATCCATAAAAAAGAAATCCTGCCATTTGTAATAATATTGATGGACCTTGAGGGCAACATGGTAAGCAAAATAAGTCAGAGAAAGACATATATTATATGATCTCACTTAAATGTGGAATCTTTAAAAAAAAAAAAAAAAGAACTCAGAAACAGGTGATTACCAGCACTGGGGAGGACATGACATGTGATGGTGGTCAAGAAATACAAACTCCCGGTTAGAAGATGAGTAAATTCTGGGGATGTAATGTAAAGCATTGTGACTATAGTTAACAATACAGTATTGTATACTTGAAAGTTGCTAAGAGAGTAGATCTTAAATGTTCTCACCATATACAAAAAAAATGGTAACTATATGAGGTGATGGATGTGTTAACTAACCTTATTGTGGTAATCATTTTATAATATATATGTATATCAAATTATCACATTGTATTCCTTAAGCATACACACTGTAATATGAACATTATATCTCACTAAAGCTGGAGAAATTCTTCCATGGGTATCTAGTATATTCGAAAGTTAAAAAGGTGGTCTGATTGCTGTTGCTAGGACTTCTAGTACTATGTTGAACAATAATGGTGAGAGTGGGCATCCTTGTCGTGTTCCTGATCTTAAGGGAAAAGCTCTCAGCTTTTCCCCATTGAGGATGATATTAGCTGTGGGTTTTTCATAGATGGATTTTATGAACTTAAGGAATATTCCCTCTATCCCTATACTCTGAAGAGTTTTAATCAAGAAAGGATGCTGTCTTTGGTCAAATGCTTTCTCTGCATCAATTGAGAGGACAATATGGTTCTTCTCTCTCCTCTTATTAATGTGCTCTCACATTGATTTGTGAATGCTGAACCACCCTTACATCCCGGGAATAAATCCCACTTGGTCGTGGTGGATGATCCTTTTAATGTATTGTTGGATCCTATTAGCTAGGATTTTGTTGAGGATTTTGGAATCCATATTCATCAGGGATATTGGTCTGAAATTCTCCTTTTTGATGGGGTCTTTGCCTGCCTTGGGGATTAAGGTAATGCTGGCCTCATAAAATGAGTCTGGAAGCTTCCCTTCTGTTTCTATTTTTTTGAAACAGCTTCAGGAGAATGGGTATTATTTCTTCTTTGAATGTTCGGTAGAATTCCCCAGGGAATCCATCAGGCCCTGGATTCTTGTTTTTTAGGAGGTTTTTGATCACTGCTTCAATCTCGTTATTGGTTATTGGCCTATTCAGGTTGTCAATTTCTTCCTGTTTCAGTCTTGGCAGCTTACAGGTTTCCAGGAAGGCCTCCATTTCATCCAGATTGCTCAATTTATTGGCATACAGTTGTTGATAATAATTCCTAATAATTGTTTCTATTTCCTTGGTGTTAATTGTGATCTCTCCCCTTTCATTCATAATTTTATTAATTTGGGTCCTTTCTCTTTTCTTTTGGATAAGTCTGGCCAGTGGTTTATCGATCTTATTAATTCTTTCAAAGAACAAGCTTCTAGTTTCGTTGATCTGCTCTACTGTGTTTCTGGTTTCTAATTCATTGATCTCTGCTCTAATCTTAATTATTTCTCTTCTAATGTGTGGCTTAGGCATCGTTTGTTGTTTTTCTCTAGTTCTTTAAGGTGTCAAGTTAGTTGGTGAATTCGGGATTTTTCTATTTTTTTGAGTGAGGCTTGGATGGCTATGTATTTCCCCCTTAGGACTGCCTTTGCAGTATCCCATAGGTTTTAGATTGATGTGTTTTCGTTCTCATTGATTTCCATGAATTGTTTAAGTTCTTCTTTGACTTCCTGGTTGACCCAAACATTCTTGAGCAGAGTGTTCTTTAGCTTCCAAATGTTTGAATTTCTGCCAAATTTTTTCTTGTGATTGAGTTCCAGCTTTAAAGCATTATGGTCTGAGAATATGCAGGGAATAATCTCAATCTTTTGGTATCGGTTGAGACCTGATTTGTGACCCAGTATGTGGTCTATTCTGGAGAAAGTTCCATGTGCAATAGAGAAGAGTGTGTATTCTGTTGTTTAAGGGTGGAATGTTTTGTATATATCTATGAGGTCCATCTGGTCCAGTGTGTCATTCAAAGCTCTTGTTTCTTTGTTGATTTTCTACTTAGATGATCTATCTGTCTGTTGCTCAGAGTGGAGTATTTAGGTCTCCTACAATTAACGTATTGTTATCAATATGACTCCTTATTTTGGTTAACAGTTGGCTTATGTAGATGGCTGCTCCCATGTTGGGGGCGTAAATGTTTACAATTGTTAGATCATCTTGTTGAATAGACCCTTTAAGAATGATATAGTGTCCTTCTGTGTCTCTAACTACAGTCTTTAGCTTAAAATCTAATTTGTCTGATATAAGAATTGCTACCCCAGCTTTCTTTTGAGGTCCACTGGCATGGAAGATGGATCTCCATCCCTTCACTTTCAGTCTGGATGTATCTTTAGGCTCAAAATGAGTCTCTTGTAGACAGCATATGGATGGGTCCTGTCTTTTTATCCAATCTGCAACCCTGAGCCATTTTATGGAAGCATTTAGGCCATTCACGTTGAGAGTGATTATTGAAAGATATGAATTAATTGTCATCATGTTGCCTGTGGAGACGTTTTTCTTATAGATTGTCCCTGTAAATTTCTGTTGTATATCACTCTTGTGGGCTTTCTCCTTTTATAGAACCCCCCTTAATATTTCTTGCAGGGCCGGCTTAGTGGTCACATATTCTTTCCATTTCTGCTGGTCTTGGAAGCTCTGCAACTCTCCATCCACTCTAAATGACAAGCCTTGTCAATATGGGAATATTTCAGGGTGTTGGAAACTAAAGATAAAGGTTTCTAATAGAAGTACCTTTGATTAAAAGGGGGGGAAAAGTACCTTTGGTTAAAAGGCTGTTTTTTATGGCCTTTCAAATTCAGTTTCTCACGTGCACATCTCTCAGCAGCCAGCCAACTTTAACCTGCCTCCTAAACCTGACAGAAAGAAAAGTCAAAGAATGGAGGCAGATAAGATGCTTTAGACTACTGTTAGTTAATGTATAATCTGGGAGCTTCACCTTGGAGCTTGTTGGAAATGAAGAATCTCAGGCCCCACCCAGAACAACTGAATCAGAATATTTACTTTAACAACATCTGCTGGTGATCATTATGCACATTAAAGTCTGAAATGTGCTGTTCTAGGGATATGGCAAAATTAGAAAAAGGAATATATTTTTAAGCATATTTATTTCTTCATCAGAATGAAGGACCAATAAGACAATGAAAACAAGAGAGGAAACATCAGCTGATAAAAGATTTGAAGAAATAGTTTAGAAGACAGAAAGTAGATGAAAGAGTGGTCACTGATTTGACAAAGTAGAGAAGCTCATGACCTAAAACATGCAGAGAGGGGATTTTAATGAAAAGATGCCTGAAAAGATTCACAGAACCCAGGAGATGCTCAAATCTTAGAGGTATCATTTCTGGCAATGTGTAGGAATGGAGTTCTGGGGTAAAAATAGGGATAGATCGAAAATGTATATATGGAATAATCAAAGTTTGCCCCCTACAACACACACACACACACACACACACACACACACACACACACTACTCCTCACACTCACAGAACATCCTCAGCCAGAACCTACTCTATAAGCCAGAAGCCAATGGAAATTTATTAACTGGTAAAGCTGAACTTAAAAATCTTAGGAATCAGGGACAGCAAGAAAGATGATGGGTGAGGGTAAATACAAAGTTGAATGTAAGTTGAAATGCTGCATATGAAATGGTCAGACACCCATGCATACCCCTTCCTCTATACTGTGGTCGGAAAGCCTTAGAACCAAATTAATAACCTCAGGCAAGTAATTGAAAGAGTGATCTCTGGAGAAAAATGGCTTAAAAGAAAAGACCTCTACATAGTAACAGTTTGGGTCCCCAGTGAACTACCTGAACAATCAGGAGTAAACTTCTCCAGACTGTATACCCTGCCCATATACACAAAGCCCCCATTCAGCTTTTATGTATCAAACCTACATATGAGCAGGTAACCAATCATCATCATATCACTGAGAAAAGCCTTCAACATATGAGAAAAGCAAAAATAAACAGAAAGAAAGAAATTCAAGAAAATAATTCAGAGAATAGGAAAAAGGCTACAAAATATGAGAAAGCATGCCTTCCATGAAATAAACATAAAATGTTATGAAAAAAATCAGGAAAAAAAGTTAAAAACTTAAAAAATTAAACCTTAATGAGAATTAATATAATTCATTTTTTACATAAAATCAATACATATGGCTTAATAAAATAAAAATTCAATAGAAAATTAGAAATAAAATCACAGAAAATTCCCTAAAAGTAGGACAAAAATGAATGGGAGTCAGAAAATAGAAAAAATTAGTGTCCTCCAGAATCAATCCAAGAGAACTAATATCCAACTAATCAATGTTAGGTCCTGAAAAAAAAGAGTAGAGAAAGTAAAGAAGAAATTTTCAAAGAAATGCCATAAGAGAATTTCCCAGACCTGAAAAACATGAGTATCCAGATTAAAAGTGTTCACAAAAGTTCCAACAAAATGAATGTTAAAAGATTTGCCTATACCAAGGCACAGCACTGAAACTTCAGAAAAGTCCCAGGATGATACCTGTAGAGTAGGCTAAGGGACTAGCCAGTCCAGACAGGAAAAAGAAAGCAAAGGACCTCAAGGAAAAGAAATTTTTAGGGAAAAAAGCCTTATGGTAAATGAGTTAATATGATGGAATATTTGAGAGAAGAGAAAAGGACAGGTGGTAGGCACATTTGATGGAACAACTTGGAAAAAATTAAAGAATACTACTTATTATAATAATATAAACACTGATACCAGTTTAATGAAAAAAATGGTGACATGACTCTATTGAAAAGATGATGAAAATGAGGTAAAATATATGAGAAAGCTAAATCCTTATCTACCACCACAACAAAATCAATAGATATATTAAATTTTTTAAGTCAATAAGTAGTGGAGTGACCATATTGTCTAGAAACATGGAAGGAAATAATAGAAGAAACAGCTAAAAATATTGAAAGTGGTTGCTTCCAAAGAGTCAGACCCAGGCATATGTAAGGAAGGGGTAGGGGACTGCAGACTTTTATCATAAATGCCTTAACTTTTTAAACTATGTAAATAAGTTACTTTGATTTTTTTAAAAATAACATACTTCTGCTTCTTGGAATTTGGAGTAGAAATATTTTTCCTTATTCTCTCCACTAAGAACAACTAAAAACCCTGGAAATTATATATAAAACAAGCATAGGAAGACTCTTGAAGGTGGAGAAAAAAAGACAGACCAGCTAGGGACTTCAGTTGCTGAGGAACAACATGGTTGTAAATTCCTCCAGTTTTCTTTTTGCTTAATATATCTCAGACTTAGAGATGAAGAATCTAGCAACCAAGAAACACCAGTGGGTGCAGACAAAAAGAAAGCACAAGTTAAAGACTGCTTTCACTAGTCCAAGGACCTGGAAAGCCTAGCAATGGTAAACTTTTAGACAATTAGCATTATACTCTAGTCGAACACCACAGAAAACAGTAGCCCCACATTTACCCATGCCAGCAAAGGCTGAATGGGAAACAGGCACCCACTCTTGCTGCCCAAAACCTCCATTGGGTCATACCAGAGAAGACCATGTAAGGAGTAGGAACTTCATCACTCCTGGGCAATAATGAGGCCCCCAATAGTAGAAATCACCTGAGCAGCCTAGACTTCCACACACCCCCAGAAGTAACAAGGTGACCTCCACACTGATGGAGGTGATGTTAGAGAAAGCTGAGAGTCAGATTTTTCACCATTGTCCAACATAAATGAAACCTTCCCAAAACTTGTAGTATTAGGGAAAGTCAGATGTGGAGCAGTAACAAGACATATCTACCCTTCCCAGCCAGGGAGTCATCAATGGAGGCCTAGTGAGGAGATGGAAATCTTACTCTTGACCAGCAGTAATGAAGATTCCCCCATTCTTGGCTGTCAATTGAGGGTGAACAGGGAATATAGACTTCTACCCCAACCTGGAAATAATGAGGTGAAATCCCTTTTATCCTGCTAAATCAGTATCCAAAAAGGCCAGCTAAAATAGGTTTAAATAAGATCCAGAGCCTAATATAATAGCCAAAATGTCCAAACTTCAATTGAAAATTACTTAGCATACAAGGAACCAAGAAGATCTCAAACTGAATGAAAAAAAAGACAAAATAAATGGTAACACCAAGATGACATAGATGTATGTTAGAATTATCTGACAAATATTATAAACCATCATCATAATCATGCTTCAATAGGCAATTATAAAGACACTTGAAGCAAACGAAAAAATAGAGAAACTCAGGAAAAAATAGAAAGTCTCAACAAAGGAATAGAAGATATAAAGAACAAAATGTAAATTTTAGAACTAAAAAATAAAATCACCAAAATATAAAGCTCTGTTGATGGTCCCAACAGCAGAATGGAGGGGATAGAGGAAAGAATCAGTGACCTAGAAGACAGAACAACAGAAATTACCCAATCTGAACAACAGTGAGAAAATATAGTGAAAAATAATACACAAAGATGCACTGACTTGTGGGACTATAACAAGACATCTAGTATTTGTGTCATTGGAGTCCTGGAAGGAGAGAAGAGAGAGGGTGGGTCTGAAAAAATGCTCAAAGAAATAATGGCTGAAAAGTTCCCAAATGTCATAAAAGATATAAATGTACAAGTTCAAGAAGTTAAGTGAATTCCAAAAATTGTAAATGCAAAGAAGTCCACACCAACACACATCATAGTCAAACTTCTTAAACTAAATTCAAAGAAAATAAATATTGAAAGCAGTGAAAGGTAATGATTCCTTATCTATAGGGGGACAACAATTTGAATAATAGCAGACTTCTCATCAGAAACCATGAATGCCAAAATAAAGTAGCACAATATCTTTCAAGTGCTGAAACAAAAACTATCACTCCAGAATTCTATATCCAGCAAAAATATCCTCAGGAATGAAGGGGAAATCAAGACATTCTCAGATGCAGAAAAACTAAGAAAATTTATCATGAGCAGAACTACCCATAAGAATGGCTAAAGGAAGTTCTCTAAACACATAGAAAATGGTAAAAAGAAGGAACCTTGGACATCAAGAAGAGAAAGAACATGGTAACCAAAAATATGGGTATATACAATAGGTTTTCCTTCTCTTGAATCTTCTAAATTATGTTTTATGGTTGATGCAAAAATTATAACATTGTCTGATGTGGTTCTAAACATATGTAGAGAAAATATTTCAAACAATCATTTTAAATGGGAAGGGTAAAGGGACATAAAGGGAGCTAAGGTTTCTATACTTTGTTCAAACTAGTAAAATGATGACACATGTGATAAGTTATATATATGTATATAAATGTAATACCAAAAACAAACATAAAAATCCTATACGAAAAGATAAACTCAAAACCACTATAGATAAATCAAAGTGGAATTCTAAAAAATGTTCAAGTAATCCACAGGAAAATGAAATAAATAAAATATATAAATCAAAAATAGGTAACAAATAGAAAACAAAAAATAAAATGGCAGATTTAAATCCTAACATATCAATAATTTACAATGGTCTAAATACAACAATTAAAAGACAGATTAGCAGAGTGAATTTAAAAACATGATCCGACTTCTGGGGGGGAGGAGTTAAGATAGCAGGAGAGTACAGGACCCTAAGTTTGTCTGGTTCCTTGAATTCAGCTAGATAGTTATCAAATCATTCTGAACACCTGAGAAATCAATTGAAGTTCTGAGAAAAGAAATGCTGTAATTCTTAAAGTAGAAAAGTGACCACTTTTTGGAAGGTAGAAGGTGCAGAGACTTGAATTCTAGGTGATATATCTGAGGATATGGCAGCGGGGAGAGAGTCTGCTTAAGGAGACTACTGCAAAATATTATAAGCAGCAGAGCACCAAACTGGAACTTTAAGAAGTCTGCTACAGTGGGGTACATACTTGGCTTAAAGTTGCTGAGATGGTGAAGTGGGGTGGAATGCCAGGTGTGACAGCATGGTCTTAGGATCCCTGGGGTCTCAAGAAGGATAGGTGTTGCCTTAGAGCAGCAGAGCTCCCAGGCATTAGAGTGGGGAAGCCAGCAATTTTAGGTGCCAGCTTTCTACTCTATGTTGCCATAAACTGTGAACCACTACACAGTTGTGCAACTGCTTTCTGGGAAGGGGCCCAGCAAAAGGCAGAAGCGTGGTGAGACCCCTCTTGCTCCCCTGGGAGGAACAGCATGGGTCCATGCTTCAGGAGTTCCTAAAATTTGGAGTTTTGAAACTCAGTCACATGCCTGAGATAAAAAACACTCGGTCCCAGGCTGGGTGAACACAGAGTTCTGACGGAAACCAGGGAGACAAGAGTGACTGACTGCTTTTCTATGAGGGCTTACTAAAGAGTGGGGGGACATAAACTTTCAGCTCCAGGGCTAGAGAGTGGGGCACTACCATATTCATCCTGCCTATCAGTGCTGAAAGTCCATCAGGGAGCAAAACAGCACCACATAGTGGAATCCAGAGCCACTTACACTGAGCCTAGCCCCCTGGAAAGGGAGGCATGTTTCCACAAGGACCAGGGCACCTGAGAATCAGAGCAATAGGCCCCTCCCCCAGAAGACAAGCACATACAACTGGCTTGCACCAAGTTTACTGACCATAGAGGGCTGCAAAGCTTCAGCTCTTGGGGAAAACAGTATATAGCATTCTTTGTATTTTTGTTCTTTAGTCTTTCACTATTATTTGTTCAGTTATTTTCTTATTGTTAATTCTTAATTTATTCTTTTTAATTTGTATTTTTATGTATATATTATATAGATACACATATATATTTGTTTACTTTCATTGTATTTTATTATATATATGCATATATATAAATTTTTCTTTCATTCTTATTTTGGGATCTAGTTTCTTTCAACATGTAGACCAAAACACACCCAGGATCTAGTTTTTTGTTTTGTTTTGTTTTTCTGTTGTCATTGTTGTTTTTACCTTTTCTTTCTTCCTTTCTTTTCTGGACAAAATGATAAGATGGAGAAATTCACCCCAAAAGAAAGAACAGGAGGTAGTACTCACTGTCAGGGATTTAATCAATAGGGATATAAGTAAGATGTCTGCACTAAAATTTAAAACAACGATTATAAAGATACTATCTGGGCTTGAAAAAAGCATAGAAGACACTAGAGAATCCCTTACTGTAAAAATAAAAGAACTAAAATCTAGCCAGGCTGAAATTAAAAAATGCTATTAATGAGATGCAGTCCCAAGTGGAGGAAATAAAAATGAGGATGAATGAAGCAGAAGAGAGGATCAGTGATATAGATGATAAAGTGATAGAAAATAAAGAAGCTGAAGAGAGAAAGGAAATTATTAGATCAAATTATTAGATAGAAGGGAGACTTAGAGAACTCAGCAATTCCATAAAGCAAAATAATATCCATATGATAGGGGTCCCAGAAGATGAGGAGTGGGAGAAAGGGGCAGAAGGTTTATTTGACCAAATTATAGCTGAGAAATTCCCTAATCTGGGAAAGGAAATAGGCATTCAAGTCCAGGAGGCACAGAGAACCCACCTCAATATCAATAAAAATAGGTTAACACCTACACATAATAGCGAAGCTTGCAAATTTCAAAGATAAAAAGAAAATGCTGAAAGTAGCTCAAGACAAGAGATCCTTAACTTACAAGGGTAGACACCTAAGGCTGGCAGCCAACCCATCCACAGAGATCTGGCAGGCCAGAAAGGACTGGCATGATATATTCAACATGCTAAATGGAAAAAACATGCAGCCAAGACTACTTTATCCAGCAAGGCTGTCAATCAGAATAGGAGAGATAAAGAGTTTCCAGGATAAACAAAAACTAAAGGAATCTGTGAACACTAAACCACCCAGCAAGAAATATTAAAGGGGATCCTTTGAGTGGAGAGAGAGCCCAAAAGTAACAAAAACCAGAAAGAAACAATCTACAGGAACAGTGACTTTACAGGTAATACAATGGCACTAAATTCATATCTTTCAATAATTACTCTGAATGTAAATGGACTAAATGCTCCAATCCAAAGACATAGGGTATCAGAATGGATAAAAAACAAAACAAAAACAAAAACAAGACCCATTGATACGCTCCTTACAAGAGACTCATTTTAGATCCAAGGACTCCTCCAGATGGAAAGTGAGGGGGTGGAGAACCATCTATCATGCTAATGGACATCAAAAGAAAGGTGGAGTAGCCATCCTTACATCAGGCAAAATAGATTTCAAGCCAAAGACTGTAATAAGAGATGAAGAAGGACACTATGTCATAATAAAAGGACCTATCCAACAAGAAGATCTAAATATTGTAAATATTTAGGCCCCTAACTTGGGAGCAGCTAAATATATAAACCAATTAATAACAAAATTAAAAAAAAACTCATTGTTAATAATACAATAATAGTAGGGGACTTTAACACACCACTCACAGCAATGGACAGATCTAAGCAGAAGATCAATAAGGAAACAATGGCTTTGAATGACACACTGGACCAGATGGACTTCACAGATATATTCAGAGCACTTCATCCTAAAGCAGCAGAATATGCATTCTCCTTGAGTGCACATGGAACATTCTCCAGAATAGATCACATACTGGTCACAAATCAGGTCTCAACTGGTACAAAAAGAATGAGATCATACCATGCATATTTTCAGACCACAACACTATGAAACTTGAAGTCAACCACAAAAAAAAAATTTGGAAGGACCACAAATACATGGAGTTTAAAAACATCCTCTAAAGAATGAATGAGTCAACCAGGAAATTAAAGAAGAATTTTAAAAAATACATGGAAACAAATGAAAATGAAAATATGACAGTTCAAGACCTTTGGGATGCAACAAAGGTGGTCCTAAGAGGGAAGTATACAGCAATACAGGCCTTCCTCAAGAAACAAGAAAAGCCTCAAACATACAACTTAACCTTATACTTAAAGGAGCTGGAAAAAGAACAGCAAATAAAGCCTAAATCCAGCAAGAGAAAAATAATAATAAAGATTAGTGCAAAAATCAATGATATAGAAATTAAAAAAAAAAAAACAGTAGAACAGATCAATGAAACTAGAAGCAGGTTCCTTGAAATAATTAATAAAATTGATAAACCCCTAGCCAGACTTATCAAAAAGAGAAGAGAAAGGACCCAAATAAATAAAATCACGAATGAGAGAGGAGAGATCACAACCAACACCAAAGAAATACAAACAATTATAAGAGAATATTATGATCAATTATATGCCAAAAAATTAGGCAATCTGGAAGAAATGGATGCATTCCTAGAAATATATAAACTACCAAAATTGAAACAGGAATAAATAGAAAACCTGAACAGACCCATAACCAACAAAGAAGTTAAATCAGTAATCAAAAATCTCCCAACAAGAGTCTAGGGCTAGATGGCTTCCCAGAGGAATTCTACCAAGTATTTAAAGAAGAATTAATACCTATTCTTCTGAAACTGTTCCAAATAATAGAAACGGAAGGAAAACTTCCAAACTCATTCTATGAGGCCAGTATTACCTTGATCCCAAAACCAGAGAGAGACCCTACTAAAAAGGAGAATTAGACCAATATCCCTGATGAACATAAATGCAAAAATTCTCACCAAGATATTAGCTAACAGGATCCAACAGTACATTAGAAGGATTATTCACCATGACCAAGTGGGACTTATTCCGGGGTGCAGGGTGGTTCAACATCCACAAATCAATAAATGTGGTACACTACATTAATAAAAGAAAGGGGGCGCCTGGGTGGCTCACTTGGTTGAGCAACTGCCTTCGGCTCAGGTCATGATCCTGGAGTCCCGGGATCGAGTCCCGCATCGGGCTCCCTGCTCAGCAGGGAGTCTGCTTCTCCCTCTGACCCTCCTCCATCTCATGTGTGCTCTCTCTCTCTCTCTCTCTCTCTCAAATAAATGAATAAATGAAATCTTTTTTAAAAAAAAGGATAAGAACCATATGAACTTCTAAGTAGATGCAGAAAAAGCATTTGACAAAATACAGCATTGTTTCTTGATAAAAACTCTTTGCAGTGTAGGGATAGAACATAAGTCACTATCATAAAATCCATATATGAAAGACCCACAGTGAATATCATTCTCAGTGGGGAAAAACTAAGCTTTTCCCCTAAGGTCAGGAATACAGCAGGGATGTCCACTCTCACCACTGTTGTTCAACAGAGTACTAGAAATCCTAGCCTCAGCAATCAGACAACAAAAAGAAATAAAAGGTATCCAAATGAGCAGTGAAGAAGTCAAACTTTCACTCTTTGCAGATGACATGATACTCTATGTAGAAAACTCAAAAGACCACCAAAATATTGCTAGAACTGATAGAGGAATTCATCAAAGTCATAGGATATAAAATCAGTGCACATACTGGGTATTTACCCCAAAGATACAAATGTAGGGATCCGAAGGGGTACGTGCACCCCTATGTTTATAGCAGCAATGTCCACAATACCCAAACAGTGGAAAGAGCCAAGATGTCCATCGACAGATGAATGGATAAAGAAGATGTGGTATATATATACAATGGAATATTATGCAGCCATCAAAAGGAATGAAATCTTGCCATTTGCAACGACATGGATGGAACTGGAGGGTATTACGCTGAGCGAAATAAGTCAATCAGAGAAAGACATGTATCATATTACCTGAATTCTGAATCTCAGGAAACAAACTGAGGGTTGCTGGAGTGGTGGGGGGTGGGAGGGATGGGGTGGCTGCGTGATAGACACTGGGGAGGGTATGTGCTATGGTGAGCGCTGTGAAGTGTGCAACACTGTTGAATCACAGACCTGTACCTCTGAAGCAAATAATACATTATATGTTAAAAAAAAGAAGAAGAAGAAGAAGAAGATAGCAGGAGGGGAAGAATGAAGGGGGGGTAATCGGAGGGGGAGACGAACCATGAGAGACTATGGACTCTGAGAAAAAAATTGAGGGTTCTAGAAGGGAGGGGGGTGGGGGGATGGGCTAGCCTGGTGATGGGTATTAAAGAGGGCACATTCTGCATGGAGCACTGGGTGTTATACACAAACAATGAATCATGGAACACTACATCAAAAACTAACGATGTAATGTATGGTGATTAACATAACATAATAAAAAAAAAAAGAGGCTTGGGGAAAGATGGCAGAGGAATAGGTGACCCTATTTCAACTGGTCCCCGGAATTGAGCTGGGTATCTACCAGACCACTCTGAGCACCCACGAAACCAGCCTGAGATGTAAGAAGATCTGGATCTCTACAAACAGAATATTGCAGGTGGTTGGTTTTGAGGTACGAAGTGGGGAGCCGTGATTCCGCGGGCAGATATCGGAGGATAAACAGCAGCAGGAGGGTGTCTGGCCCTGGGGAATCCTACAACACCGGTGAGTGACAGCCTCATGCACTGGGGACCGGGCATAGACTCACAGACCGGTAGCAGCGGGGAAAGGACTTTAGGGCAGCCCCCAGGGGGGAAACCCGGAGCAGTGGGGTCGCGCGCATGCACACGTGCATGGTCTGGGAGTGGCTGGCGGTTTTAGAAGCACAAAGGGCAGAGATGTGCCCCTACCTGGAGGCAAGACTAGGAGCACTGTGGAGGGGCACACAACCCAGGACGCTGCAGTTTATAGCAGCACAGAGAGAAACGGAGACGGTGTGGCCTAGAGAGGTCACTGAAGAACAGACTGCGATCTTTCTGCACTGAGGCAGAGGGTTGGAAACGGTCTCTTCTGCTCTGACTCGCATAAGAGACGTGGAAAGCCTCCAGGGAAAGGTGCCAGAGAACAAAAGCCCCAAAGACTGATTCCTGCTGAGCCCATCCCCCACCACAGGGGGGGCAGGGCAACTCTGCCTGAACAGGGATGCCTGAGTAACAGCGTGGCAGGCCCCTCCCCCAGAAGACAGGCTGGAAAAACAAGAGGCCAGCAACCCTAAGGTCCCAAGAAAACAGGTCCATCTTGCTTGGGTTCTGCTCAATAATTTGGACTCTATACATTCCCTCAAACACCCATCAACAGAATGACTAGGAGGAGGAGCCCCCAAAATGGAAAAGACTCAGAGATTATGACTTATGCCGCAGATTTACAAATGGATGCAGACATAACCAAGATGTCAGACATGGAATTCAGGCTAGCAATTGTGAAGACAATGGCTAGAATGGAGAAATCAATTAATGGCAACATAGAGTCTTTAAGGGCAGAAATGAAAGCTGAATTGGCAGAACTTAAAAATGCTATCAGTGAGATCCAATCCAATCTAGATAATCTAACAGCTAGGGTAACTGAGGCCAAAGAGCAAATAAGTGACCTGGAAGACAATATAATAGATAAAAAGGGAAAAGAGGAGGCCAGGGAAAAACAACTCAGAATCCATGAAAATAGAATCAGAGAAATAAGTGACACCATGAAGCATTCCAATGTCAGAATCATTGGAATCCCGGAGGGAGTGGAGAGAGAGAGAGGACTAGAAGATGTATTTGAGCAAATCATAGCTGAGAACTTCCCTAATCTGGGGAATGAAACAAACATTCAAGTCCTAGAGGCAGAGAGGACCCCTCCTATGATCAAGGAAAACAGGCCAACACCCCAGCATGTAATAGTAAAACTTGCAAATCTTAGAACCAAGGAAACCATCTTAAGGGCAGTTAGGGGGAAGAGATTCCTCACGTACAGAGGGAGGAACTTCAGAATAACGTCAGACCTATCCACAGAGACCTGGCAAGCCAGAAAGGCCTGGCAAGACATATTCAGGATACTAAATGAGAAGAACATGCAGCCAAGAATACTTTATCTGGCAAGGCTTTCATTTAGAATGGATGGAGAGATGCAGAGTTTCCAAGACCGACAGAAACTGAAAGAATATGTGACCACTAAGACGGCCCTGCAAGAAATATTAAGGGGGGTTCTATAAAAGGAGAAAGCCCACAAGAGTGATATACAACAGAAATTTACAGGGACAATCTATAAGAAAAACGTCTTCACAGGCAACATGATGACAATTAATTCATATCTTTCAATAATCATTCTCAACGTGAATGGCCTAAACGCTCCCATAAAAGGGCACAGGGTTGCAGATTGGATAAAAAGACAGGACCCATCCATATGCTGTCTACAAGAGACTCATTTTGAGCCTAAAGATACATCCAGACTGAAAGTGAAGGGATGGAGATCCATCTTCCATGCCAGCGGACCTCAAAAGAAAGCTGGGGTAGCAATTCTTATATCAGACAAATTAGATTTTAGGGTAAAGACTGTAATTAGAGACACAGAAGGACACTATATCATTCTTAAAGGGTCTATCCAACAAGAAGATCTAACAATTGTAAATATCTATGCCGCCAACATGGGAGCAGCCATCTACATAAGCCAACTATTAACCAAAATAAGGAGTCATATTGATAACAATACGTTAATTGTAGGAGACCTAAATACTCCATTCTCAGCAATGCACAGATCATCTAAGCAGAAAATCAACAAGGAAACAAGAGCTTTGAATGATACATTGGACCAGATGGACCTCATAGATATTTACAGAACATTCCACCCTAAAACAACAGAATACTCATTCTTCTTGAGCGTACACGGAACTTTCTCCAGAAGAGACCACATACTGGGTCACAAATCAGGTCTCAACCGATACCAAAAGATTGAGATTTTTCCCTGCATATTCTCAGACAAGAATGCTCTAAAACTGGAACTCAATCACAAGAAAAAATTTGGCAGAAATTCAAACACTTGGAAGCTAAAGACCACTCTGCTCAAGAATGTTTGGGTCAACCAGAAAATCAAAGAAGAACTTAAACAATTCATGGAAATCAATGAGAACGAAAACACATCAATCTAAAACCTATGGGATACTGCAAAGGCAGTCCTAAGGGGGAAATACATAGCCATCCAAGCCTCACTCAAAAAAATAGAAAAATCCCAAATTCACCAACTAACTCTACACCTTAAAGAACTAGAGAAACTAGAGAAAAAGCAACAAATGATGCCTAAGCCACACATTAGAAGAAAAATAATTAAGATTAGAGCAGAGATCAATGAATTAGAAAACAGAAACACAGTAGAGCAGATCAACAAAACTAGATATTGGTTCTTTGAAAGAATTAATAAGATCAGTAAACCACTGGCCAGACTTACCCAAAAGAAAAGAGAAAGGACCCAAATTAATAAAATTATGAATGAAAGGGGAGAGATCACGATTAACACCAAAGAAATAGAAACAATTCTTAGAAATTATTATCAACAAATATATGCCAATAAACTGAGCAATCTGGATGAAATGGAGGCCTTCCTGGAAACGTATAAGCTGCCAAGACTGAAACAGGAAGAAACTGACACCCTGAATAGGCCAATAACCAGTAACGAGATTGAAGCAGTGATCAAAAACCTCCCAAAAAACAAGAATCCAGGGTCTGATGGATTCCCTGGGGAATTCTACCAAACATTCAAAGAAGAAATAATACCTATTCTACTGAAGCTGTTTCAAAAAATAAAACAGAAGGAAAACTTCCAAACTCATTCTATGAGGCCAGCATTACCTTAATCCCCAAACCAGGCAAAGACCCCATCAAAAAGGAGAATTTCAGACTGATATCCCTGATGAATATGGATTCCAAAATCATCAACAAAATCCTAGCTAATAGGATCCAACAATCCATTAATAGGATCATCCACCACAACCAAGTGGGATTTATCCCCGGTATGCAAGGGTGGGTCAACATTCACAAATCAATCAATGTGATAGAACACATCAATAAGATGAGTGAGAAGAACCATATGGTCCTCTCAATTGATGCAGAAAAAGCATTTGACAAAATACAACATCCTTTCCTGATTAAAACTCTTCAGAGTATAGGGATAGAGGGAACATTCCTCAAGTTCATAAAATCCATCTATGAAAAACCCACAGTGAATACCATCCTCAATGGGGAAAAGCTGAGAGCCTTTCCCTTAAGATCAGGAACACGTCAAGGATGCCCACTCTCGCCACTACTGTTCAACATAGTACTAGAAGTCCTAGCAACAGCAATCAGACAAGAAAAAGAAATAAAAGGTATTCAAATTGGCAAAGAAGAATTCAAATTCTCTCTTTTCGCAGACGACATGATACTTTTTGTGGAAAACCCAAAAGACCCCACCCCCAAATTCCTAGAACTCATCCAGGAATTCAGTAATGTGGCAGGATACAAAATCAATGTACAGATATCAGCTGCTTTCTTATACACTAACAACACAACTGTAGAAAGAGAAATTAGAGAAACGATTCCATTTACAATAGCACCAAAAACCGTAAGATACCTCGGAATAAACCTAACGAAAGAGGTAAAGGATCTATACTCTAGGAACTACAAAACACTCATGAAAGAAATTGAAGAAGACACAAAAAGATGGAAAAATATTCCATGCTCCTGGATCGGAAGAATAAACATTGTGAAAATGTCTATGCTACCCAGAGCATTCTATACCTTCAATGCCATCCCGATCAAAATTCCAATGACATTTTTCAAAGTGCTGGAACAAACAATCCTAAAATTTCTATGGAATCAGAAAAGACCCCAAATCGCCAAGGAAATGTTGAAAAAGAAAAACAAAGCTGGGGGCATCACGTTGCCCGATTTCAAGCTCTATTACAAAGCTGTGATCACCGAGACAGCACGGTACTGGCACAAAAACAGACATATAGACCAATGGAACAGAATAGAGAACCCAGATATGGACCCTCAACTCTATGGTCAAATAATCTTTGACAAAGCAGGAAAAAACATGCAATGGAAAAAAGACAGGCTCTTCAATAAATGGTGCTGGGAAAATTGGACAGCCACATGCAGAATGAAACTCCACCATTCTCTAACACCATTCACAAAGATAAACTCAAAGTGGATGAAAGACCTCAATGTGAGACAGGAATCCATCAAAATCCTAGAGGAGAACATAGGTAGTAACCTCTTTGACATCGCCCACAGCAACTTCTTTCAAGATACATCTCCAAAAGCTAGTGAAACAAAAGCAAAAATGAACTTTTGGGACTTCATCAAGATAAAAAGCTTCTGCACAGCAAAGGAAACAGTCAACAAAACAAAGAGGCAACCCACAAAATGGAAGAAGATATTTGCAAATGACACTACAGATAAAGGGCTGGTATCCAAGATCTAGAAAGAACTTCTCAAACTCAACACCCAAAAAACAAATAATCAAGTCAAAAAGTGTGCAGAAGATATGAAAAGACACTTCTCTGAAGAGGACATACAAATGGCTAACAGACACATGAAAAAAATGTTCATCATCATTAGCCATCAGGGAAATCCTAATCAAAATCACATTGAGATACCACCTTACACCAGTTAGAATGGCAAACATGGACAGGGAAAGAAACAACAAATGTTGGAGAGGTTGTGGAGAAAGGGGATCCCTCTTACACTGTTGGTGGGAATGCAAGTTGGTACAGCCACTTTGGAAAACAGTGTGGAGGTGCCTCAAAAAATTAAAAATAGAGCTACCCTATGACCCAGCAATTGTACTCCTGGGTGTTTACCCCAAAGACACAGATGTAGTGAAAAGAAGGGCCATATGCACCCCAATGTTCATAGCAGCAATGTCCGCAATAGCCAAACTGTGGAAAGAGCCGAGATGCCCTTCAACAGATGAATGGATAAAGAAGATGTGATACATATATACAATGGAATATTACTCAGCCATCAGAAAGGAGGAATACCCAACTTTTACATCAACATGGATGGGACTGGAGGAGATTATGCTAAGTGAAAGAAGTCAAGCAGAGAAAATCAATTATCATATGGTTTCACTTATTTGTGGAACATAAGGAATAGCATGGAGGACATTAGGAGAAGGAAGGGAAAAATGGGGGGGGAATTGGAGGGAGAGATGAACTATGAGAGACTATGAACTCTGAGAAATAAACAGGGTTTTAGAGGGGAGGGGGAAGGGGGGATTGGTTAGCCCAGTGATGGGTATTAAGGAGGGCACGAACTGCATGGAGCACTGGGTGTTATATGAAAACAATGGATCGTGGATCACCACATCAAAAACTAATGATGTATTGTATGGTGACTAACATAACATAATAAAATTTATAAATAAATAAATAAATAAATAAATAAATAAATAAATAAATAAAATAAAATCAGTGCACACAAGTCAGTTGCATTTCTATACACTGACAATGAGGAAGAGGAACGAGAAATCAAGGAATCGATCCCATTTACAATTGCACCAAAAACCATTAGATACCTAGGAATAAACCTAACCAAAGAGGTAAAAGATCTGTACTCTGAAAACTAAAGAACTTATGAAAGAAACTGAAGAAGACACAAAGGAATGGAAAAACATTCCATGCTCATGGATTGGAAGAACAAATACTTTTAAAACGTCTATGTAACCCTAAGCAATCTACACATTCAATGCAATCACTATCAAAATACCATCAGCATTTTTCACAGAGCTGGAACAAACAATCCTAAAATTTGTATGGAAACAGAAAAGACCCTGAATAGCCAAAGGAATTTTAAAAAAGAAAACCAAAGCTGGAGGCATCACAGTTCCAGAGTTCAAGCTGTAATCATCAAGACAGTATGATTCTGGCAGAAAAACAGACACAAAGAACAATGGAACAGAATAGCTGGACCCTCAACCCTATGGTCAACTAATCTTTGACAAAGCAGGAAAGAATATCCAATGGAAAAAAGACAGTCTCTTCAACAAATGGTGTTGGAAAAACTGGACAGCCACATGCAGAAGAATGAAACTGGACCACTTTCTTACACCATACACAAAAATAAACTAAAAATCGTTGAAAGACCTAAATATGAGACAGGAATCCATCAAAATACTAGAGGGGAACACAGGCAGCAACCTCTTTGACCTCAGCCACAGCAACTTCTTACTGGACATGTCTCCAAAGGCAAGGGAAACAAAAGCAAAGTGAACTATTGGGACTTCATCAGGATAAAAAGCTTTTTTTTTTTTTAATTTTCTTTTTATTTATTCATGAAAGTCAGAGAGAGAGAGAGAGGCAGAGGCAGAGGGAGAGAAGCAGGCTCCCCGCCCAGCAGGGAGCCCGATGCGGGACTGGATCCCAGAACCCCGGGATCATGGCCTGAGCTGAAGGCAGACGCTTAACCATCTGAGCCACCCAGGCGCCCCCAGGATAAAAAGCTTTTGCACAGCAATGGAAACAGTCAACAAAACTAAAAGGCAACCTACAGAATGGAAGAAGATATTTGCAAATGACTTACCAGATAAAGGGCTGGTATCCAGAATCTATAAAGAACTCATCAGATTCAACACCCAAAAAACAAATAATCCAGTCAAGAAATGGACAGAAGGCATGAACAGACATTTCTCCAAAGAAGACATCCAAATGGCTACAGACACATGAAAAAATGCTCAACATCACTTATCATCAGAGAACTACAAATCAAAACCACAATGAGATACCACCTCACACCAGTCAGAATGGCTAAAATTAACAAGTCAGGAAACAACAGATGTTGGTGAGGATACATAGAAAGGGGAGCCCTGTTATACTGTTGGTGGGAATGCAAGCTGGTGCAGACACTCTGGAAAACAGTACTGAGATTTCACAAAAAGTTAAAAATAGAAATACTTACAACCCAGCAATTGCTCTACTAGCAATTTGTCCAAAGAATACAAACATAGTGATTTGAAGGGGCACATGCCCCACAATGTTTATAGCAGCAATGTCCACAATAGCCGAAATATGGAAAGAGCCCAGGTATCCATTGACAGATGAATGGATACAGAAGATGTGGTATATATATACAATGGAATATTACTCAGCCATAAAAAAAGAATGAAATCTTGCCATTTGCAATGATGTGGATGGAACGAGAGTGTATTGTGCTAAGCGAAATAAGGCAGTCAGTGAAAGACAAATGCCATATTATTCCATTCATATGTGGAACTTAAGAAACAAAATGGATGGACATAGGGAAAGGAAAGGAAAAATAAAATAAGATGAAAACAGAAAGGGAGGCAAACCGTATGAGACTCTTAACTGTAGGAAACAAACTAAGGGTTGCTGCAGGGGAGGCTGGTGGGGGGATGGGGCAAATGGGTGATGGGCATTAAGGAGGGCAATTGATGTAATGAGCACTGAGTGTTATATGCAACTGATGAATCACTAAATTCTACCCCTGAATCTATTAATACACTATATGTTACTTAAATTGAATTTAAATTAAAAATTCTAAAAAATAAAAATTTTTAAAAATAAAATAAAAACATGATTGAACTTTATGTTGTCTACAAGAAACTCTTTTCAAATATAATGATATTGACAAGGTTAAAGTAAAAGTAGAGAAAAACATATATAATGCAAACATCAGTCAAAGGAGACTAAAAATAGCCATATTAATATCACATAAAATAAGCTTCAAAGAAAATTACCAGAGACACATAGGGGCATAACATAATGATAAAAGGAAAAATCCACCAGGAACAGAATATATAGCAATCTGAAATGTGCATGCACCAAACAACAGGGCTGAAAGATCTATAAAGCAAAAACTGATAGAACTGTTTTTAGAGTTGTAAAAACAGAACTCTCTATTTAGAAAAATAGACAAATCCACAATTACACCAGGTGACTTCAACAGCTCACTCTTAACAATTTATAGAATAACTCAACAGAAAACCTGCAAGGATATAGACTTGAACAACACAACCAACCAACAGGATCTAATATACATATATACAGCACTACACCCAGTAACAGTAGACTACACATTATTTTCAAGTACCCATGGAACATATACCAACATAGATCATATTGTGGGCCATAAAACAAACCTCAACAAATTTAAAAGAATTTATATCATACCAAGTGTGTTCTCCAACCACAGTGGAATCAAACATGAAATCAATAACAGAAAAAATAACTAAAATCTTCAAAGTCTTGGAAACTAAACACACTCCTAAATTATCCATGAGTCAAAGAAGAAATGTCAGAACGTATCAAAAAGTGCTTGAAAATGAGTGAAAATGAAAACACGACATATTAAAATTTGTAAGAAAGTTACAGCACTAAATGGACACATTAGAAAGGAGGAATAGGGGGCGCCTGGGTGGCTCAGTCATTAAGCGTCTGCCTTTGGCTCAGGTCATGATCCCAGGGTCCTGGGATCGAGCCCTGCATCGGGCTTCCTGCTCCGTGGGAAGCCTGCTTCTCCCTCTCCCACTCCCCCTGCTTGTGTTCCCTCTCTCGCTGTGTCTCTCTCTGTCAAATAAATAAATAAAATCTTTTAAAAAATTAAATAAAAAATTTTTTAAAAAGAAAGGAGGAATAGTCTCAAATCAATAATCTAAGCTCCCAGCTCAAAAATCTAGAAAAAGAAAAGCAAAATAAACCCAATGCAATCAGAAGGAAAAAAATAATACAGAAGTAAATGAAATTTAAAATAGAAAAATAATAGAGAAAATCAACAAAACAAATGGTTTATTTTTTTATTTAAATTCCAGTTAGTTAACATACAGTGTAATATTAGTTTCAGGTGTACAGTATAGTGATTCAACCCTTCCATATAATACCCAGTGCTCATCACAGTGCCTTCCTTAATCCCTATCACCTATTTAACCCACACCCTCACCCACCCCTCCTCTGGTAACCATCAGTTTGTTCCCTATAGTTAAGAGTCTGTTTCTTAGTTTGTCCCCCCCATTTCTTTTTTCCCCTTTAATTATTTGTTTCTTAAATTCCATGAAAGAGTGAAATCATAAGGTATTTGTCTTTCTCTGACTGAGTTATTTTACTTAGTATAATACTCTCTAGGCTCCATCCACATCACTACAAATGGCAAGATTTCATTCTTTTTTATGGCTGAGTAATATTCCATTGTGTCTTTTTTATCCATCATCAGCTGATGGACACTTGGGCTGTTTCCATAATTTGGCTATTGTAAATAATGCTGCTATAAACATAAAGGTGTATGTATCCCTTTGAATTAGTATTTTTCTATTCTTTGGGTAAATACCTAGTAGTGCAATTGCTGGATCATAGGATAGTTCTATTTCTAACTTTTTAAAGAACGTCCATATTGTTTTCCACAGTGGCTGTACCAGTTTGCATTCCCACCAACAGTGCAAGAGGGTTTCCCTTTCTCCACATCCTCACCAACACCTGTTGATTCTTGTGTTGTTGATTTTAGCCCTTCACACAGGTGTGAGATGATATCTTATTATAGTTTTGATTTGCATTTCCCTGATGAGTGAGGTTGAGCATCTTTTCCTGTGTCTGTTGGCCATCTGTATGTGTTCTTTGGAAAAACGTCTATTCATGTCTTCTATTTTTTAATTGAATAATTCATTTGGGGGGTGTTGAGTTTTATAAGTTCTTTATATATTTTGGATACTAAGCCTTTATTAGATATGTCATTTGAAATATCTTCTCCCATTCTGAAGGTTGCCTTTTAGTTTTGTGGAAGCTACAAAACTGTGGAAAGTACAGCACGTCAGTGTGTCCTGACAGCTGGGTCCCTGATGGGTCTGGATGACATTATCTCACAGCAGCTGGTAGAGAAGTGAGGTCTGCAGGAACACGAGACTGCCTGGATCCTGTCCATGGTCTCTCTGGGCTGTGGTTTTGTGGGCTCTGTAGTAGGAGGCCAGTAAAGGGTTTTGGACCAGTTCATCCCTAGCACCACCAAAGTAGATGCACTAAAGAAGATGCTATTGAATCAGGGGGGCTTTGCCCCATGTTCTCTAGGCTGGTTCCTCCCATTGGTAAGAGCACTCAATGGACTGTCAGTCCAGGACAAGTGGGCCAAGCTACAGCAGGATTATCCCAATGCCCTCATCACCAACTACTATCTGGCCTGCCATGCAGTTAGCCAACTTCTACCTGTTTCCCCTTCATTACATGTTGGCCGTTGTCCAGTGTATTGTTGTTATCTGGAACTCCTACCTGTCCTGGAAGGCACACCAACTCTAGGCCTGCCTCACTCCATTGTCTCCACCTTGCAGTGATCCAGCTTGACACTGGAGTAGTCAAACTCCTCAAAGTGGGCACATCTGTTTTCATGGGGTTCAACTGCCAGTCAGAACTTAATGGGTTTAGCATCTGACTCCTTTTGAAATCATTAAAACCTTTAGAATGGTCCTCTACTCAAAACAAACAAATGATTGTTCTTTTAAAAGACCAATAAAGTTGACAAACCTCTAGAAAGACTGACAAAGGAAAAAAGAGAAAACACAAATTACCAATGTAAGCAATGAAACAAGATATCACCACTAACCCTGTAGATATCAAAACAGTAAGAGAATGGTATGTAAAACTGTACACACACAAATTCAACAACTCAGGTGATATGGACTGATTCTTCAAAAAATACCAACTATCACACCCTCACCCAATATAAAATAGATAATTTGACTAGCACTGTAACAAAATTAAATTTAGTAGAATTATACCAAATGTATAAAGAATAAATGCCAATTCCATACAATATCTTCCAGATAATAGAAGAGGAAGAAACAATTCACAATTCACTTCATAAAACTAGTATTAGCCTGATACCAAAACCAAACATAGTGTAAGAAACTGTACCAGACCAATGTTCCTCATGAATACATATGTAAAAGTCTCTAACAAAATAACAGAAAAAAAAATTCGGCTACACATAAAAGTAATTATACACCAAGATCAAGTACAATTTAGACCAAGAATGCAAGGCTGATACAATATTACAAAAATTGATCAATGCAATCCATATTAATAGGCTAATGAAGAAAAATTACATGACCATATCAATTGATGCAGAAAAAAAAAAAAACATTTGACAAAGTTCAACACCATCGTGATAAAAATTTCAGAAAGGGCACCTGGGTGGCTCAGTTGGTTAAGCGACTGCCTTCGGCTCAGGTCATGATCCTGGAGTCCCTGGATCGAGTCCTGCATCGGGCTCCCTGCTCGGCAGGGAGTCTGCTTCTCCCTCTGACCCTCCCCCCTCTCATGTGCTCTCTCTCATTCTCTCTCAAATAAATAAATACAATCTTTAAAAAAATTTTCAGAAAAATAGGAATAGAGAGGAACTTTCTCAACTTGATATAGAGCATCTACATAAATACTACAGCTAACATACTTCAATAGTGAAAGACTGAATGGTCTCCCACTAAGACAAAGAACAAGGCATGGATGTCCATTCTCACCACTCTTATTCAGCCTAGTGTTGGAAGGTCTAGCCAGTGCAATAAAGCAAGAAAAGACAAAACATACAGATGGAAAAGAAAGAAGAAAACTGTCCCTACTTGAAAATGATATGCTTGTCTACATAGAATACCCCAATAAATCTACCCAAAAAAAATCCTCCCAAACTGAGTTTTTGTGAGTTCAGCAAGGTTGCAGGATAGAAGATAATCATATGAGAATCAATTGTATTTCTTTTCTTTTAATTTTATTTATTTATCAGAGAGAGAGAGCGCACAAGCAAGGGGACAGGCAGGCATAGGGAGAAGCAGGCTCCCTGCTGAGGAAGGAGCCTGATGTGGGACTCGATCCCAGGACCCTGGGATCATGACCTGAGCCAAAGGCAGATGCTTAACCGCCACCCAGGTGTCCCTGTATTTCTATATAATAGCAATGAACACATGGACACTAAAATGAAAAATACCATACCACTTAGAATTGCTTTTAAAATAAAATACCTAAGGGCAAATCTAACAAAATACATACAGAACTTACATGCTGAACACTACATAACGCTGATGAAAGAAGTCAAATACAATCGAAATAGATAAATCTAAATAAATACAATCTAAATAAATAAATAACATGTTCATGGGTTGGAAAATTCGACATAGTAAAGATCTAAATTCTCCCCAAGTTGATATACAGATCTAACGCAATTCTTATAAAACTCCCAGCAAGACTTTTTTCGTAGATATACACAAGATTATTCTAAAATGTATATGGAAAGGCAAGGGAACTAGAGTAGCTAAAACAATTTTACAAAAAAAAAAAACGAATAAAGGGGCGGCTGGGTGGCTCAGCCAGTTAAACAGCTGCCTTCGACTCAGGTCATAATCCCAGGGTCCTGGGATTGAGCCCTGCATCAGGCTCCCTGTTCAATGGGCAGCCTGCTTCTCCCTCTCTACCACTTGTGCTCTCTCACTTGCTCTCTCTCTCAAATAAATAAAATCGAAGAAGAAGAAGAAGAAGAAGAAGAAGAAGAAGAAGAAGAAGAAAGTGGGAGGAATCAGCTTACCTAAACTCAAGATTTATTATATATAATATATATGTATATAGTAATCAAGACTATGTGGTATTGACATAGAGACACATAAATCAATGGAACAAAAGAGAGAACCTATAAAAAGCCGCATACAAATATGTCTGACTGATTTTAAAAGCAATTTAATAAAGGATACCTTATAAAAAATTAACTCAAAATTGATCAAGGATTTAAATTTAAAATACAAAACCATGAAAGTTTTGGAAAAAAAACATAGGAGAAACATTTGAGATTTACGGCTAGGCAAAGAATTCTTAGACTTGACAACAGAAGCACAATTCATAAGAGAAAAATTGATAAATTGGACTTTATTGAAATTAAAAATGTTTGCTCTGAAAAAGACCCTGTCAAGAGCATGAAAAGACTAACTACACAGTGGGACAAAATATTTGCAAAGTACAAATCTAACAAAGGACTTTTATCTAGAACATAATAAGAACTCTTAAAACTCAAAATTTTAAAAAATCCTGTTAGAAAATAGGCAAAAGACATGAACAGACATTTAACCGAAGAGGATGTACAGATGGCAAATAAATACATGAAAAGTTGCTCAACATCATTAGCCACTAGAGAAATGCAAATTAAAACTATAAGATATGACTACACACTTGTCCGAATGGCTAAAATAAAAAATTGTGACTCTAAATGCTGGTGAGGATGCAGAGGAACTGGATCTCTCCTATGTTGCTGGTAGGAATGCAAAATGATATATCCAATGTGGAAATGGTTTGGCACTTTCTTATAAACGAAACATGCAATTATCATACAACCCAGAAATTGCACTCCTGGGCATTTGTCCCACAGAAACGAAGACTTATGTTCACACAAAAACCTGTACACAAACATTTATAACAGCTTTATTCATAATAGACAAAACCTGGAAATAACCCAGATGTTCTTTAATGGATGAATGATTAAATTGTGATACATCCATACCATGAAATACCACTCAGCAATAAAAAGGCTTAAACTATCAATACATGGATAAATCTCCATGGAATTATTCTGAGTGAAAAGAAAAAAAAACAGTCCCAAAAGTCCACATACTATATTACTTTATTTATTTAAGAATCTTGAAATGACAAAATTTGAGAATGAGGAACAAATTAGTGGTTTCCAGCGGTTAAGGGGGGGGTGGGGGTAGCTATAAAAGGACAACACAAGGGATACTGTGGTGATGGAAATATTCTGTATCTTGACTATCAATGTCAAAATCCTGGTTTTGATAGTGTACTATAGTTCTGCAAGATGTTACCATTGTAGAAAACTGGGCAAGGGTACATGGGATCTCTCTGCATTATTTCTTACAACTTTTGTGTACATTCATTTCAAAATAAGTTTAATTAAAATAATTATTGTTTTTAATTAAGCAAAAAAAGGAAGCAGTTATTAACTTCAGGATGAACAAAAAGTTGTATACAGAAAGACATAAGCATCACAGTATGCTACTTGGCTCAGCAGTGCACCACACTTACATAGTTATCCTAAGACAAATACTGAATACTGATTTGAAAAAGATGATTTAATTATATTGTGTGGATGTAGAGAAAAGAAGATGAGCAGGGGATAAAGTGAGTGCTAAATCCTCATATTCCATAACAGAATGTCAATAGATGCTGTCTAAAATTCATATATCGGGAAATAGCAATAAAAACATATTACTTATACAAATGGAAAACAACTACCAGAAGGATTAGTCAAAAAGACTTAAGTGGACAAGCTAGATGTGAAGGGAGGGAGAGAATGGGCAGGGCCCTGCTAACTTGAAAGCCTTTTGTTAGTATTTTATATTTTACCATTGTGCAATGTATTGATAAAATTTGGTAAACTTTTTAAGGAAGAGGAAGCACCAACCTCCTAAATAACAAATCCAGTGTCCTCTTCTCTAGCCTCAGCTTCCTAGACCTTTCTGCACTATTTGAAACTATCGATTATTGATTCCTTCCCTGACCAGCATAACACTGTCTCTCTCCATGCTCTCCTGTCCTTTCCATTCCCACTCCTCCAATGCTAGTTCGGAACCTTATTAAATCTCACCCGAACCAATGCACTGGCCTCCACCCTCCTACCCACCTCCTTGGTGCTGTCAAATAAAATTTTCTTATGAAGCATCTGTCATCCTATGAATGCTCTACTGCAGCAGTTGGCAACCTAAGGCCCACAGGCCAAATCCAGACTTCTACCTATTTTGGTAAATAAAGTCTTTTTGGAACACAGCCATGCCCATTCATTAATCTATTGTCTATAGCTACTTTGGTGCTACAATGACAGAGTTGAGTAGTTGTGACAGATACCTTCTGGCCTGCAACGCCTGAAATATGTACTGTCTGGTCCTTTACAGAAAAGTCTGTGGATCCCTCATCTACTACAAGACAAATATATGTCTCATTGTACTCAGAAGTACCTTTGTTCCCAGACCCCTCTTTCACATGAACCAAAGTAGTTATTTCAAAGCTTCTCCAACATTTCTGAGCCTACTATTCTAAGATCTCTTCCATCAGTCACAGAGGAATAAAGGTCATCAAATAAGAATACTTCAACCACTCTGCTTCAAGCCCCAGCACTGCTTGTATTTGCTCTTGTACATACTTCATTCTTTCTGGAATGTAAGCTCCATACCAACAAAGTTTTTTCCTGTTTTTTTAAACTGCTACATCTTTAACACCTACAACAGTGTCTAGTAGGGCATAGAGGCTCCATAAACCTTTGTTAAATGAAATTATCTTCAATTTCAGTAGAATAGGTGCCACTCCTCTTACCTCAAGGCTAAACTTCCCACCTGTGCTCTGGATCGCCTCCGGTTCCACCTCTCTAGGGACCTCAGCTCATTGATAGATCCTTTCCTTTCCTACATCGCCAACCTTACCCTCTCCCTTTAGTGTACAATTGTGCTCATGTCTCTCCTGGTATACATGCATATATAAATAATAAACTATCACCCAGCTGCTCACCTCTCATTCACAGCCAAATACCTTGAAAGAGTTGTCTGTATTCAGTCTCCACTTCTTTTCCTCCATTAAATTCTCAATTCACTACAATCTGGTTTCAGCCCCCACCACACCACTGAAATGGCTTCAGTTAAAGTTAGCAATCCCCTCCATGGTGCAAATTTAGTTACCCATTCCTGCCTGGTTCTGTCTATGTCTCGGTCTCTCCCCCCTCCCCAACCCCCAAGTATCTATCTATTCCTTATATTTCTCCTCTGGAATTATGTCCTTGGCTTTTTTCTGTACTCTACATACTCTGCCTAAACTCCGCATTCACTTTAATGGCTAATTGTGATCTATATCAAAGGTGGAAAACTGGCTGCTTGAAAACTCATATGGCTAAGTAGCTGACTTTTGTTTGGCTGACTTACCAGATTATTTTTAACTTTAGTGCCCTTGGGCAGGACCTATGCACATCTCCTCCTTTTGTCATTACCCTATATCAGCCCCAGACTGAATCATCCATTTATGTTACCTGCCTGGATCCTAAAGACATTTGATTAGCAACTCCTGGCTACTGTGACTCTCAAAACTATATCTGCAGCCCCAACTACATTCGTGCACTCCAAATAACGTATCCAACTTTTTGCTATTATCTCCATTTGAATATCTGACAGGCCCCTCACATTCAACATAGGTAAAACTTAGCTATAGGTAAGACTTCCCTCTCAAATCTTCTCATACACCTGTGTCCCCCTCTAAGTGAATGGCTCTCTCTGACACCCAAGTCCAAGCCTGAAATTCAGCCTTACATTCTATTACCCACCTTGTCACTTGCATTCCATTGATTAGTGAGTCCTGTCAATTCTACCCACATCAATCTCTCCTAGATGTATGTATGACCTCTTCTTCCTCCCCACTGCTATATTTTTAATTCCAAGTTGTGTCATCTTCACCTTGGATCACTACAATAGCCTCTTTAAGGCTTTTCATGATCAGCTCCCCATTGACCCCTCCAGCCTCATCTCTTTACCACTCAATTCACACCCTAGGTTCAAGCCTACCACTCTCAGGAACTCTCCAGGCTCTCTACACCTCAGTGACTTTGCATACTCTCTCTGTTTGAAATGTTCTTCCCATTTTTCTGCTCGAAAAACCCTTCCTCAGTCCTCTGTTTCAGAAAAACCCATACTCTCCTTCATATTTCAACTCAGACATTACCATTCCTAGAATGCCTCTCTTGACCCCTCACATCCTGTCTAGGATAGGTGCTCTCAGCACTTTTCACCCATATCCCCCACTGAACTAGTTTCCTATGATCAGGGAAGGTATTCATCTCTAAACACCACACAATTTTTAAAATGTCTAGCACATAACGGTCCATCAATAAGATTTCTTGGTTGAATGTTTCCTGGTATAAAATCTACCTTTATTAGATTGGTGACCAAGAGTTTTTGCAACAGCTCCATAGCTCCATTTTCATCCATATCTCTCACTATACCAGTACATGTATCTAATGCTCCAAACAATGTAAAGAGTCAAAAATATCACATTATATGTTTTGACCAGGGAGAAAGTCTGTAAAACCCAATAGTTATATTCACAAATTTAGATAAATTGCCACTGTGACTCTTGAATAAGTAACCAAATTGGTCTACTTCATTCCCTGAAGCCCCTGTGCTGGTTTCCCACATCTATCATTGCTCATGGTCTCTTCAATCTCTCTTCTTACAATAAGTCTGTTTCTCATACACCAGATTAAATACTGTCTTCCTGAAACCTGACCAGTTCTACCTAGCCAGAAATAGAAATGATTGCTTCTTCCCCTGAGCTCCTCCATAACTCCTCTGATAACTATCCAATCTCTCCTTGTTTTGTAGTTTTTTGTGTGCATAGCTTTTATCCACTTCCAGACTATAATCTTCCACAGAGGAAGGAACATGTCTTTTTTAACCTTTGAATGCCTTATAACATCCTGAACTTAGCAGGAACTCAGTGCATATTTTAAATGAATATTAAACAAAATCAGATTAGAGGAAGCATTTCACCTAATTACAAATGTATTTGGCATTTGATTATCATCCCCAAATCCAACTGCTTTGTGAATTTGGAAAAAATAAAACTTATCCATGGCAGTAATTAGTAATTATCATGGTACTTCCCATTTACAAATATTAACATAGGGAAAAGGGGTTTTCAAAGTTACTGAGAGGAGTAGACACTTTGGTTTCCATTTCTAAAACCTAAGCTACAGAATCCATTTTTATATGGTCTGCTTGGACAGTGAACTGATTGCCTCAGCCTCCTACTGAAACTATATTGGCAACTCAGAGGTATCTCTTCAAACCCTGAGTAGGTTCCCTGGAGCCTTCCTGAGATAAAGAGCTGTAATTTAATTTGCCATTACATAACCCAGTCACGGAAATCACGAAGGAGCTCATGTTTTCATTCCCTTCATAGTAGACATTTAATTATATGATAATTACTTACAGCTTGCTGCTCAGCTTCTACTTTTATGAAATGTAAATTACACTTCACTCAAAAGTGCAAGATGAGCATTTAAAATACTTCACTAAATAGATTTAAAGAATTTCCTGACATTTTTTCCCCCAGGCCAAGAATTAGAAAGGCAATATACCATTAAAAGAAACTTTCATTTAGATACCAGGAAAGTTGAATTCTTGATAAATAAATACCTCAAAGGGAGAAAAACTTCCAAGTTAAAAAAAATGTATATTGGGTTTTGAATAAGCTCAGTGGCCTCAGTGAAGCCAAAGCTCATCTCTCAGAATAAGTAAACTACTTTATCAACTGTGCTTTACTGGTAGATTCATTAACTGAGTTTTACTGGCAACGCTGAAGAAAAGAAAGTGATGGCAATGATAAAAATGATACAATTTGAAGGACTACTTTTCAAAATGAATGTCAAATCTATCTTATTATTCTTCTGGCATTATTTTCACTTGATTCTAGAATTACAGACTCCTAACAGAGGTGAAATGATTGGGGAAATCATCATTTACATTGCTACATTACGTATTTAAGTAGAAAACGTAGTCTAAGGAATGCAAAGCCACAGCTGACTCAAAGGAATCATGAACCATTCTCCTTAAACCTTGAACCTTGCATTTAGAGGCTTTGACATTGTTTATCACCAGCTCAAAATTTAAAAGTGTTCAGGATAAGTCTCCATATTTGTCTCTGGCTTCTCATCCAGAGTCTTGACAGAAAAGTTCAAAGGAATTGGAAAATAAACAATAACCAGAAAAGCAGACAGGTCACTTAAATTTTCAAATGGTAAATAAATACATAGACATTTAAGTAAATTATTTGCCATTGTTTGATCAAGAAATCACTAAGAATTCAAGGTCAATTACCACTGATAACAGTAAAAGACCTTACACTTGTAGGGAATTTTTTAATTTCAAAACATTTTCACACAAAATCATAACATATTAGAGCTAGAGAGCATCTTAAAAATCATCCAGTGTAATCCCCCTCTTCTTTAATATACTTATTCTTGTTTTATTTATTTTTATAAACTCTTAATTAACTTGTAACATATATACAATAAAGATAAATCTGAAATGTACAAATTAACTTTTATAAAGTGAGCATACCTGTATTACCACCACCTAGATCAGGACTTAGAACTAGATCAGCATTCTAAAAGCCTCCTTCTGGTCTATCACTCCTCTGATTTCTATCACCATAGACTAATTTTGCCTGTGTTTGAACTTGACATAAATAGACTCTCTATTGCATCCGACTGCTTTCTTAGACTTATATCTATGAGATCTATCCAGTTGTTTTGTGTAATATAGTTTGTTCTTTTTTAAAAAAAGAGAGATTTTATTTATTTATTTTAGAGAGAGAGAGCACGAGGAAGAGGGGCAGAAGGAGAGAATCCCAGGCAGGCTTACACTGATCTCAGAGCCCTACACAGGGCTTCATCTCACGACCCTGAGATCAGGACCTAAGCCAAAACCAAGAGTTAGAGGCTTAACTGACTATACCACCCAGGCACCCTTAGTTTGTTCTTTTTAATTGCTGTGTAACATTCTATTATTTAAATAGACCACAATTTATTTATCTATTCCAATGCTGAGGAACATTTAGATTGCTTTCCATTTGGTGCCATTAAAATAATGCTGCTATAAACATTTTTTGCATATCTTTTGATGCACACATATATACATTTCTGTTGGTATATACATATAGGAACAGATTTATTAGATCTTGGGTACATATAGATTCAACTTGAGTAGATATTGTCAGTTTTCCAAAGTGGTTGTACCAGTTTACATTCCAATCAGTAGTAAATTAGAGTTCCATCAGCTCCCCATCCTTGACAATACTTAGTGGTATTAATCTTTTTAATGTTAGCTATCCTGATAGGTGTCTAGTGGTATCCTGTTGTTTTAATTTGCATTTCCCTGATGACTAATGATGCTTGTTAACCATTTCAATATCCTGTTTTGCGAAATATCTGTTCAAGTCCCTAAAAATTTTGAATTTGGTTTTATCTATGTTTTTTAATTGAGTTGTAAGAGTTCTTTATATATCCTGAATACAAGCCCTTTGTCAATTGTGTATATCACAAACATTTCTCCCACACTGGTTTGCCTTTTCATTCTCTTAATGGTGTTTTTTAGATAAACAGAAATTCTTTATTTCATAAAGTCCAAAAGAGAGGGCTCAAATTAGCAATATAAGGAAAAAAGAGATATCACTGCAGATATTATATATGTTTAAAAAATAATTTAAAAAAAACTCTATGCCAACTTTTTTGGCACCGTAAGTTAATGCATTGTCCATTTTCATCCTATAAGCTATTACTACTATATAAGTCTAAAAAAAAGAAAGATTAGAAAATGACCAAGGGATTTTACTTCACAACTGTGGAAAGATTATTTACTTATTCCACATGGTTTTATATATTCTAAATGTTCAATATTATGAAGCAAAGCGGATATAACAATGAACAAAAAAGACTAGTCCCTATCTTTATGGAGCTTACAAACCTATAAGAGAGAAATATTAATGATCACCTTAATAACTCATTACCATTATGGTATGTGCTACATAGAAAAGCTACAGGGTGCTATGCATGTGTATAATGGGGGCCTAAATAGAGTACGGGGCCATGGAAAACTTATCTGAAAGAGTGACATATAAGCTGAGACTTGAAGGATGGTTAGGAGCTTGCTATGTGAAAGGAGGTGGAAGAACAGGGAAGATGATGAGAAAGGGAAATTCAGAAAGAATGAGAACCCTCTCCCACCCCATCCCTGATGTGCTTGCAGAGAAACACTTGTGCATGCTCACATGCACGAGCGTGTGCACGCACACACACACACACACACACACACACACTAGCATGCACACATGCACATTGCCTACCCAGAGTAATATGAGTCTTGTGACCTGGAAACCCGGGGGTTCAACAGCTTCAGGTCAAAGTTAAGAGAATATGTTCTAAATCCAAAGGAGGCAAAGAGCTAAACTGATGTCCTAAAATGGAAGTGGCTCTGAGGTTTGGTACCTCAGATAAAGAGGTACCTAGAGTTTCAAGACAGTATCCTCAAAACTGGCAGGGCTACTGGAGTTTTACAGATTCTACAAGTAGAGGGTATAGGCACCCTGTTCTTTGACAGTGCTCAGGGAGGTGACAAGACCTCAGAGGAAAATGGCACTATGGTATACAAGGAAGGCTAGACTCCAGGCCACTCTGGGGCTCCCACCCTGGATAGAGGTGTGCCCTCTTAGCAGATTAAATTATGTTTAGAGAATAAAAAATATACAGTACTTCTTTCACTCCATATTTTAGAGTAAAATGCATGCCCACCACAAGATTGAATACTGGGGGGGAGTAGTGGAGTCTGGAAAGAGTCTCAAAGTGGTTTGGGCTGAGATACAGGTGTCTTTTCTAGTCTCCCCTTGGTCATGAGTGGAGAAGGAGCAGTTAAAGGTGCAGGGCCAGGGTGAACAAATACTTAGTGAATGAAAAAAGAATGGTCCTGGTCCCTTCAGGGACACATTCCAATCTCCAGAAAGTCATTCTTTCTATCTGACCTCCATCTCTCCCACAGGAGAAATACATAGAAATTTAGGCTGCCTTGCCTTAATCTATTGCTTCCCAGCAGTGAAAGTAGGCCTCCCAAGTGGCCGCCAAGGTTACAGGGGCAAAAATGTGCTTTATGCTTAACTGGGAAAGATGCTACTCCTTGAGCTATGTGTCATTAGTGGATCCTAATGTCATTAGGTACAAGAATAAAAATAGAAGAATAAAGAATAAAAATTTGCATAGAAATCATTGCAGAGAATTGTTTCTTCCCCATGCCGGTATTGATTTTCCAGCACTGTTATCTGCTTAATGCTACTGCTTTTAATTGATTACTCTAGAGGAGTTCCTCAATAGCAGGATTCTTCAACTGAGACACTAGGACATTCATTGAATGTGATTCGACAACCTCGATTGACTCTGGAGACCTGCCTATCCATGGAGCAATCACAGCAGCCCCACACGCCTTAATAAATAATGTGGCCCTTCCAAATACTCAGGCTACAGCCCAGTTAAAAATATGAACCTGTCTGGTTCTGTTTACCTGCTAAAAATCGATGATCAAGTCATACATTTGTAACTACACATAAAGGTGGGTATCAAGGCTTATTTTAAAACTTCTTCTTGTTTCTACCTCTGTATATATGGGGAAACTGAAATGCCTGAATTCACCCTCCTGCCTTAGCAGTTGAGTAACTCTAGCTAGAATCTCCTTTGACTAATCAGGGCTATTTCAGTGTGAAATATTTGGAACACCATTGTCACTACTGAGACTAGAGAAGCTGAAAAGTGTTGGAGTGAAAGCATACTGAGGTAAGGACAGCTCAGGGGAGCACTTTAATACATACTAACTTACCCAATCCCCAGCAGGAGCTTCTTGTCTTCTGATTCAATTTTCTCCTAAATGTTGGCCCCAGGAGGAAGGCTCTGGTTCAGCAAGTCAATCCAGTTGACCAAATATAGAGTATCTTGGTAGGGTTGATATATATGTCAACTCACAAATTCAGATGCTCAAGAATTTTTTGTATAACTTTGTCTACTTTGAGCCCCCATACCTCCAGGTAGTATAAAACTTAATCACAGTCAATTCAAGCACTCCCCACAATCTCTGGGGTTGTGACTAAGACAAGCAGAAAGTATTTAGTCTTAGCTGCTTCTTCCATCCATCCTGGGGTCCGGTCATCTGTGGCCTTGATTATCCACGTGAGGATATTCAAATTCCACCCAGGTCTCAATCACAGTTGTACTCGGATCACTGCTGTGCTTCCTCAACCCTAAGTTTAAATTTTCTCAGGTCTCAGGGCCCTTTGTGACTATCTAGAAAACAGTTGATTCTCCCATACCTTACCAGAATCCAGAGAATTATAAGATCGCTCAAGCCCAGTCTCCCATGATATAATATATGCAGCCAACTCTACTAGCTTTGGTGCTAGGCTGTGTTCAGCAGGACTCTTCAAGCCTTGTTGCCTTCCCCTACGCAGGGAGAGGCAAGGCACAGTCTCTTGCTCAGATTTCTCCATCACCCCCCCCATTTAAGTATTATATTATTTATTTAACTTGAGTCTTGGCTCACATGGACACATTATACCACCTCTCTTAAGGGACTTATCAAGAACACATTCCTTTGCTCTAACTCTCACTCCTCTCATATCCCATAGAATTTTCATCTAGCCTGAGGAGAGAAAAACCTGCTCTGATTGGTCCTTTATCCTTTCAAATCTATTGTGTATGTCATAAGTGTATGTTCTAAGTTCTTTAAGCTCAAAAGTCCTGGTTCCTGAAACTATAAAGAGGATTTTAAAACTCAAAGGCTAAGAATTAACTTTTTTGTTTTCCATTCTACTCTAATAACCTTTCCCTTAGGAGATGTCTTTGCTAAATACGGGAAGGGCTAGGTATAAGGACACACACACACACACACACACACACACACACACTTAGGATAATTTATTAAAACATTATCCAAACATGCTACTATATACTTAAGGTTATAGCAGAAACTAGAGGAGACAAAAGATACAGTCTGTGTGCTAAAGAGAATATAGTTTCATTATGCAGACCATGATTTATATAGCTGAGACACTCAAAATATGCATTGTCTCATATAATCCAGGGATAGCTTGAATGCTACTCAAAATGCTATAAAGAAGCCAAATAAAAGAGCTATCAATATGAACCATAGGGGTCAGAGACAGTTCCGTGGAAATGACTGACCTGAAAGGAAGGAGGTAGAGAGGAGGAGGTAATAAATGAATAATTTCATCTCAAAAACTTTTCTCCAGGCAGGTGTCATGTCCCTTATATTAGGCCTTTTATGGTGTTTTCACGGTCCTCCTGTGTTTTTTATGAAAAGGCCTATATGTCTTCCTAAAATTGATGTGCCCTAGAGGTCAATTCACTTATTATTCAACACTACTTATTAAACATCTACAGTATGCTGAGCCCCAAGTTAGGTACCTTTAGGGCTATTTGTATAGATGAGAACAACCTGGATCTCTTACCAAGACGGAACCATATAACAGGCAGTATGGTATAGACCAGTGATTCCCACATTTGAGCATCAAAGTCACCTGGAGAACTTATTAAAACACAGATGGCTAGGCCTCATCTCCAAAGTTTCTGATTCAGTAAGTCTATGGCAGTTGAGAATTTGCATTTCTACTGAGTTCCCAAGTGATGCCGATGCTGATGGTCTGGCAAAAACAACTAGCAAAATGGTTAAGAACCCACAAGATTTGGGCGCCTGGGTGGCTCAGGTGTTAAGCATCTGCCTTCGGCTCAGGTCATGATCCCAGGGTCCTGGGATCGAGTCCCACATCGGGCTCCCTGCTCAGTAAGAAGCCTGCTTCTCCCTCTCCCACTCCCCCTGCTTGTGTTCCTGCTCTCACTGTCTCTCTCTCTCTGTCAAATAAATAAATAAAATCCTTAAAAAAAAAAAAAAAAGAACCCACAAGATTTATAGTCAACTAGCTCTGGGTTTGAATTCTAGCTCTGGCACTTACTAGCTATGGAAACCTGAGTACATTATTTAGCTATTTTGAGCCTCAGGGTTTTTTTTTAATCTGTAACACTTCATACAATGAGATTCAGTAAACATATTTGAGATATACAGTATGTCTAGGCATAGGGGAAATAGCAGTGAACAAAATAGCTGTAGACTCTCTGGGGGTGACAACTGTTAAAACTGTAAAAGTACTGTATAATTATCGCCGTGATTAATACTATAAAGAAGGGCAAGGTGTTACGGAAAACAGGACAACTTAAGCCAGATTGAATGGTCAGAGAAGACATTACTGAAGCAGACTGATACCTGATCTGTAAGTAAGAGGACCCTTGTTAATTAGTAGGATTAGTAGGGTAGGTCTGCTATTATTTGGAGCTGCTGGATGGGCAAGGGAAAATATGGCTAATAGTGGTATGTAGGGCTTCTGAGTGTAGCCAATAGAGAGTGGTAAGGTGAGGGGGCAAAGAGAGGCATGAGTTATAGAAAGGGTGGATGAGGCTGGGAGTAATAGGTGGGCTAGAGGGTATGGCTAATGGAGAAGGATATGGTGGTGGACATGACAGTGGGGAATTGTGGTAGGGTGATGAGGATATTGGGGAAGTAAAGCCTAATGGAAGTGGTGCATAGGAACTGATGAACTTGCTGCTCGTGGTAGGCAAGGTTAATGAATGTGACTTGTAAGTGATGGTGATGAGTGGAACCATTATAAAGAATAAGTAAACATTACTTTAGACAAATGAAGCAGAGAAGGCCTTCTTGATGTAGTGACATTTAAGTTGAGAATGGAAGGATAAAAAGAGGTGATGTATACTCCAAGCAGAACGAACTGCTCGTGCAACAGCTCTGAGACAGTAGGGAGCTAAGGATCCTATAGAAACCCAGTGCAGCTAGAGTGACAAGAGTAAAAAGGAAAATGGTAGAAGATGATGTTGGAGAGGTAGACAGGAGTCAAACCATGCAGAGCCTTATAGAGATTGGTGGAGTCTGGTCTTTATCTTAAGAGCAATTAGAAGCAATAAGATCATCTTAATATATTCAAAAGCTTACTCTGGCTACATTGTAGATAACATACTAGAGGGGGACACCAGTTAGGAGTTTGGAGAAGACTGAAATAACCCAGCAATTCAGCACCAAGTCACATTTTTCCACTGACAAAATATAAGTACCTCCATAATCGGAGCCCTTCTATGTCTTTCCTCCCTTGTGATTCCTTGCCCAATATCCCAGTAGTGGGACTAGATTTTCTACACAAAAATCTGTTTCCCAATCTGAATCTAGATCTGAATCCCTCATAATCATACCATACTATATCATACCATAATCCCTTGATAATTGACAATCAACTAATCTGGACTCTGCCAATTTTTAAATGCTTGGGTGACCATTGTCAAGTGCCTCACTTCTGCTTAGCCAACAGCCTGGTTCTTCGTTTAGCTTGTCATTAAGGATATTTACTGCTTTTAGCCCTCTGTAGTCTGATTTGATTCTGAACCTACCCTGTAGTCTGATTTGATTCTGAACCTACCCTGATGGAACTCCAAATATCATGTATTCAAGCCTATGATAACCAACATTAAACCAGAGAATTACATCTTTGTCCTGTCCCAGCCCTCCCCTGACCCACTAAGCCCTCCTGAATTCCTAAGTCTTGCTTACTCCTATCTGGCCTGTGCCACCCCTACCAAGCCCTGGTTCTACCATCAGGTATTACTGAAGTGCTAGAACACCATTCAATAATAAGCATAGCCTGGGATTCAGACCACATCAGGTCTTGCTGTCTGAGAATTGGATGTGGGCTATTTGATATTCTTGGGCCCTTGTGATTTTACAACTCAGGCCTGGTAAACAAGTCAGAAATGCTCCTTTGCAATACCTGAGTCCCTCGTACAGTTTCTGGGAAGTCAGCACTCACATTTGAATGGATTTGGATTTGGCTGAGGCCTCCTAATAATTTAATAAGTGCATTTGTTATATATCCTAGACTACAGTCATCACTTGGGTGACATCATTCTACTCACTCTGAGGCAGTAACCCTGAAAAACAAAAAATACCTCCTTCCTGGGTTGCTGAAAGACCTTAGTAGCTATGTAGATCAGATATGTCTCTCTGATTGTTAGGTTAAGGCCCAACTGATCAGATCCATGATCCTCATGTTGAAGTCATTAAATTGCAAATGGAGATGGTGGGAGAAGATGAGGGAGAGGTGAAGCTACTAATGGGTTCAAAGTTCATCAGTTTTCTAGACCTTTGTTAGAGTTCTCTGGGAGCCAGATTAGAGGTAGTGGAGGCAAATGACCAAGTGTGATGATTGCAGACACAGATGGAAGGCTTTTTGGATTCAAGATCCTTCATGTATAAATCAGCTATTTCTCACTATAAAGACCAAAATACTTGGTAGGGGGAGTCAAGTGGTGAAAACAATTCTCTCTCAGAAAGAGTCATCTCACAAGTAATCTGGAAGATCTCTTGATCAAGACCAGCCAGGGGCTAGTGGCAAGAGTTTATAGGTTACAACAAAGAATTCCTAGGAGTGGGAAACTCAAGTCTCTGGGAAAGAATAGAAAAGTGTCTGGCAAGCCTAGCCTAAAGAGCCTAAAGAGCTGAGCTCGAGTCTACAAAAGGCAGTAGAGGTGGCAAAATGTCAGAGTACCAGAAAGAGACCAAAACCAACAGGGGTAAACCAAAGAGTAGTCAGTCCCAAAGTCAGAGATTTTGTAGATTTGTATAGGCAAGCACAAGAAGTTCTTTCTTAAAGTTCACCAGGAGCTCTTTGGAATAGGCTTGAAACTGGATTAGTCACAAAGATGATGCTTACCATCCAAGGTGAGTTTTTTTACTGGTTGGCCCCAGTACAAAGTGTAATAAATGAAATTTAGTTTTTAGGTTCTCTCTCTTCCCTTTTTGGCAGCCTCTTACCCCAAGCATCACTTGCTACATCCAGCCACAAAGATCCCACCCATCAAGTCTATCCTCTCACAATGCCCCAAGGCCCAGAAATCCCTACAATCTGGGTCCCCTTCCATGCTCTCTGCCAGCCCATCAGATCAAAGCATAGCAGACTGAGTGTTGCCTAACACATTTTCCTTTGCATTTTAGTGGAAGCTTTTAACAATTGCCTTTCAGTGAGATCACCCAAAGCAATAATTCTAATATTGGGAACTTCCGGCTCTCCAGCATATCTAGGAGAATTTGGAGGACTGGTTTGAAACAACACAAATTTATTCTCTTATGGTTCTGGAGTTCAGAAGTCTAAAATGTGTTTCAGGGTCTTAAAGTCACAGTGTAGACAGGGCTGGTTCCTTCTGGAGGCCCTTAAGGGAAAATCCTTTTGCCATGGTCAGCTTCTAGTAGCTGCTTATATTCCTTGACTTTTGGTCCATTCCTCCATCTTCAAAGTGCATCATTCTAATCTCTGCTTCTGTCATCACATTGCCTTCTCCTCTGCCTCTGTCTCCTCCTGAGTCCCTCTTATTAGGACCCTTGTGATTATATTGGGCCCATCCAGATAATACAAAATAATCTTCCCATATGAAGATCCTTAACTTAATCATATTTGCAAGGGTTCCTTTTGCATATAAAATAACATTCCAGGGATTCCAGGGATTAGGACGTGGAAATATTTGGGGTATCATTATTCACCCTACCACAGGGAACATTTCAAACTGTACCATGGTTTAGACATTTTCCATGTCTACACATAGCTTATGGGTTAGAGATTTTAAAGAAATGTCAAATGACTCAGTGTTACCTTTACCCAGTGATCACCATCTTCCAAAGGCCTCTGTGGATGGAAGGAGGTGACTGGAGGGTGGGGGTGGGGGAATGCATATTACAAAAGTTCTGCAATGGTAAATTTGGAATTGGCCTCTTACCTGAGTAACTCCACTGCCAATTAGGATCAGGCTCTGCCTTGTACTTTCATTTGAAGCCTCATTTCATGACAATTCATTTCAGTGCTTCTGCTGCTTTTCCAATACAATTTGCTCTTGAGCCCAAATGGTGCTCTCAACCTGGTTGAAGATTGAAGGCCAGTTTCCTTCAACTCAGACCTTGATCGAGGAAATAGGAAGTGGACATTTGGAAAATTTATCTGGGAAGGGAGGGAAATTAAAACTGAAGGGAATCCAATTGTTCTTCAGAAATGTCTAAAAAAATTAGAGCAATGGTGACTCAAAATGACATGCTACTTAGCTTATAAGCTCTCACTTGTTCAGCACTCTGTAGGGCAGGAGACAGCCTGAGTTTCTGTGCCCAGGAAATCAGCACAAGTCTCAGAAGCTGAGGGCAAGGATGCTGTAGTGAGCAAGAAAAGATACTATCCAGGGCCATCACTTCCTAAAGTTTGTGTTCTACGAATAAATGTATATAATAGCTACCAGTGATTGTGTACTTACTATATGCTAAAAACTGTTAAGCACACCAAATGCATTGTCATTTCCTTAACCTTCATAACAGCCATATAAGGTAGTTAATACCACCCCATTTTATAGGTTAGGAACCCAAGGCACAGAGAGGTTAAGTGACTTGTCTGATGTCAGACAGTTCCTATGAGGTAGAGTTAAAGTTTGAGTGCAGGTATATCTGACTCCAAAGCCCATGCTGTTATTCACCATGCTATATTGTTCCACACAGACCTGTGCTTGAGGAATTCTGTGTTAAAGATGTGGAGGTTTATGGTGTCAAATGGGTCATCATACCTGCTCACTAAAACTACTGTCCTAAAGGACTTAATTTCCACATTGAGGGAAGCATTGGAGACAATTTCACCAGATGTGCATGAATTATAATATTTGGTAACAGGTGAGATCCAGGCATGTGTATCTTTAAAAAACAGTTATGTTGTCAGATGCTGGCCAGGGCCAAAGATAACATGACATATATATTATCATGTAGGGGTAAACCCCCTTCTGGAGAAAAACCGTGTCTGACCAGGGTGTTAATTCTAGCATACTTCCTACTTGGAATGATCCTCAGTTTTCTCTTCACATGCATTTTTAAAAAGCTCTATACAGTCATTCCCTATACACTTTATGAATGGAATAAGTTCTAGGTCTCATGTCCTCCAAGCAATAGTTTCCATATATCACCTGTTTCCAACCACCCAGACTGGTTCAAAGGTATGAAAGACTTCAAGGGCCTTGGATCTGAGATCTTTAAGAAAAAAAAAGAAGGCATATAGGTACCTTACTCAGAAGATTTAGAAAAGGTTATAATTATTTGTAAGATTGATTATAGGAGGCAGCTAAAGTTGTGCAGGGCCTCAGCTTAATGACCAAGGCAGGAAGTCAAGACTTGCTCATCAGGAGCTGCCCTTATGCCTCAAGCCAGTACCTACCACCTCCATTATATATTGTTTCAACATCTGCAGGTTTGGGCCACTCATTCAACAGACCTTTGTTAAAGGACCAACTATGTGCCCAGCACTATGCTAGACACTAAGAGGGGTACAAAGATGTACAAGACACAATTCTGCTCAAGATATTATATCTGTCTTGCTATTCAGACTCCCCAACAAGTATAGGAACCAAAGAAAAGTGCAGAAACAAAAGACAAAAATAGGTTCCGTGATCAAGTTCACTCAACTCTAGGTCATTTTCCTTTTTGTCCTGTTATTTCCTTGTCCCCTTCACCCCACAACTTTTCTGTCCCTGATCTCATTCTCTGAAGCTCAGACCACCTTTCCTCTTCTCTCCTCAAGTTATGGCCCATTTTTTGTACTTCACTATCTTCTTGCTGCTTCATGAAGATTTGCTCCCAACTCCTTTTGATACCTGATATCTTCACCTATTTGTAGTCATCACACTACCCCAACCCTAACATATTAACCACCAGCAACAACAACTAACACAACACAGCCTACAGTTTGAATTATGAGAGCATGTGAATTAAAAAACTGGCAACCACTTGGTGGCAGCATACCCAAATTCAAATAGCAGGAACTGTTGCTAAGTGAGAACAGCCTGAATTTACAAAACTAAAGTTAGAAAATGCCAGATATGCAAAGCTAAACTTAGAAAATGATAACCATGTCACAGCTATAAAGAAGTACCAGTTGTACTTAGGAAGACTGAATTGAGAGTGTGTTACAGTCCCAATAACTGCAGAGAAAGAAAGAGAGAGAGATGCAAAATTTATTATGGGATGGGGCGCCTGGGTGGCTCAGTCATTAAGCGTCTGCCCTCGGCTCAGGTCGTGGTTCCAGGGTCCTGGGATCAAGCCCCGCATCAGGCTCCCTGCTCGGCGGGAAGACTGCTTCTTCCTCTCCCACTCCCCCTGCTTGTGTGCCCTCTCTTGCTGTGCCTCTCTCTCTGTCAAATAAATAAAATCTTTTAAAAAAATTTATTATGGGAATTAGGGGTACATTTTCAGGGCCATAGCTACAAGAAAGAGTCCTAATGTTTTAGCACTACTAGCAGAGAGCCTGTTGTGTCTCCATATTCCCTTAGAGAAAACTGAACTTAGACTAATTGAATAATCCAAACTATTGAAAACAATGACAAGCCAAACGAAATGTGTATACAGACATTTCTTTCTGGTATAATGGGCCATAATAATAGGATACTTACAATAATAAAAGCAGCAAGTATGTGGCTTTGGAGAATGCACTCATAAGGAGTCAAATTCTCCTCTGGGATTTGTATCATGTGTCAAATGAGTTCTCATTGATGCTGAAGTCAGTGGGCTGGCATAGATGCCCTCCTGAGGCTCTTGAATTCTACACAGAAACTATATTCTAATTTTTAAGTATCTAGACCATGACAATTATTAGCAACCCAGCACAACAAACTGTCCCTGATATCTTTGGAAATATGGGGCTCAGAATAGCTTTGCAATTGGCCCCTTAGTCAAATGATATCCAACTGATTAAGGAATGCCTATGCCTTGCATCCTAGATGCCTGAAAAACAAATATCTTCTCCCTCTCTCATTAAAGCTTTTCTATTTCTAGGGAAATCTAGTTTTCATCCATAATAAGACACGGAAGCTGAGAATTCCTGTGGTAAAAACTATGAAGTATTCTAGCTCAGCTGGCATATACAGAGTCAATGTCAATCAAACACATATATTGAGCCCTTACTATGTGCCCATCCCTGTGCCAGCAGCTATAGGGTAGACAGAAAAAGTATTGGCATTGGCCTGATCTCAAGTGCTTACCGTGTAGTTGGGAGAGAAGATTAATACATAAAACAATTATATAAAAGAACATGTTTTCAGTTGGATTATTCAGAGGCTAGGTGCTATGGCATTAAGAAAAGAAGAAAGTGAATGTGGACTGGGGTTTTTGTCAAGAACTGTGAAGGGTCTGAGATTTTACTCTACTTAATGCTAGCAAGTTGGCCTGCCACAGTTTCATGGATACCAGCAGAAAATATGGCATTTTGGGTGCGCCTGGGTGGCTCAGTCGTTGAGTGTCTGCCTTCGGTTCAGGTCATGATCCCAGGGTCCTGGGATCGAGCCCCGCATCGGGCTCCCTGCTCACCGGGGAGCCTGCTTCTCCCTCTCCCAATCCCCCTGCTTGTGTTCCTGCTCTCGCTGTCTCTCTCTCTGTCAAATAAATAAAATCTTAAAAAAAAAAAAAAGAAAGAAAGAAAATATGGCATTTTTAAAGTGCTGGAACAAACAATCCTAAAATTAGTATGGAACCAGAAAAGACCCCAAAAACAAAGCTGAGGGCATCATGTTGCCCGATTTCAAGCTATAAAACAAAGCTGTGATCACCAAGATAGCATGGTACTGGCACAAAAACAGACACATAGATCAATGGAACAGAATAGAGAGCCCAGATATGGACCCTCAACTCTATGGTCAACTAATTTTCGACAAAGCAGGAAAAAATATCCAGTGGAAAAAGACAGTCTCTTCATCAATAAATGGTACTGGGAAAATTGGACAGCTATATACAGAAGAATGAAACTGGACCATTCTCTTACACCATACACAAAGATAAACTCAAAATGGATGAAAGACCTCAATGTGAGACAGGAATCCATCAAAATCCTAGAGGAGAACATAGGCAGTTAACCTCTTTGACCTCAGCCACAGCAACTTCTTTCAAGACACGTCTCCAAAGGCAAGGGAAACAAAAGCAAAAATGAACTTCTGGGACTTCATCAAAAAATGGGCAGAAGACATGAACAGACACTTCTCTAAAAAAGACATACAAATAGCTAAAAGACACGTGAAAAAATGTTCATCATCATTAGCCATCGGGGAAATTCCAGTCAAAACCACATTGAGGGTGCCTGGGTGGCTCAGTTGGTTAAGCGACTGCCTTCGGCTCAGGTCATGATCCTGGAGTCCCGGGATCGAGTCCCACATCGGGCTCCCTGCTCAGCAAGGAGTCTGCTTCTCCCTCTGACCCTCCCCCCCCTCATGTGCTCTCTCTCTCTCTCAAATAAATAAATAAAATCTTTAAAAAAAAAAAAACCACATTGAGATACCACCTTACACCCGTTAGAATGGCAAAAATTGACAAGGCAAGAAACAACAAATGTTGGAGAGGTTGTGGAGAAAGGGGAACTCTTTTACACTGTTGGTGGGAATGCAAGTTGGTACAGCCACTTTGGAAAACAGTGTGGAGGTGCCTCAAAAAATTAAAAATAGAGCTACCTATGACTCAGCAATTGCACTACTGGGTGTTTACCCCAAAGACACAGATGTAGTGAAAAGAAGGGCCATATACACCCCAATGTTCATAGCAGCAATGTCCACAATAGCCAAACTGTGGAAAGAACAGAGATGCCCTTCAACAGATGAATGGATAAAGAAGATGTGGTCCATATATGCAATGGAATATTATTCAGCCATCAGAAAGGAGGAATACCCAACTTTTGCATCAACATGGATGGGACTGGAGGAGATTATGCTAAGTGAAATAAGCCAAGCAGAGAAAGTTAATTATCATATGGTTTCACTTATTTGTGGAACATAAGGAATACCATGAAGGGCATTGGGAGAAGGAAGGGGAAAATGAAGGCGGGGAAATCGGAGATGAACCATGAGAGACTATGGACTCCAAGAAACAAACTGAGGGTTTTAGGGGTGGGGGGGTGGGGGGATAGGTTAGCCCAGTGATGAATATTAAGGAGGGCATGTATTGCATGGAGCACTGGGTGTTATATACACAAACAATGAATCACGGAACACTACATCAAAAACTAATGAAGTGGGCGCCTGGGTGTCTCAGTTGGTTAAGCAACTGCCTTCGGCTCAGGTCATGATCCTGGAGTCCTGGGATCGAGTCCCGCATCGGGCTCCCTGCTCAGCAGGGAGTCTGCTTCTCCCTCTGACCCTCCCCCCTCTCATGCTCTCTCTATCTCATTCTCTCTCTCAAAATAAATAAATAAAATCTTAAAAAAAAAACTAATGAAGTACTGTATGGTGACTAACATAATAAAAAAATTAAATTTTAAAAAAGAAAATATGAGATTGCTGAATTAGAAATGACAATGTATTGCTCATAGCAATAGCATTAGCAAGAGTATCTGCATTTTTGTATTGGTTCCAGACTCCCAATTCCCAAAGTATAATGTGAAGAGGGCCAAATGACACCTGCACATGAAGTAGGTTGCATTATAGGAGAGGAACCCTGAGCTTAGGGAACTCGAGCTTATAGAATCTTTTATAATGAGCAATAAGCATGTTTGCCCTTTGTTCCAGATGGAGACACTATCTCTGTATTGCAAGGCTTTTCCCTATACAAACATCCTTAGAAAAAGTCTGGTGGAATGGGCAATCAGTAAACTCACTTGGAAGATATTCAGATACAGGGCACCCGAGTGGCTCAGATGTTTGAGCATCTGCCTTCTGCTCGGGTCATGATCCCAGGGTCCCGGGACCGAGTCCCTCATGGGGCTCCCTGCTCGGTAGGTAGCCTGCTTCTCCCTCTCCTTCTGCTGCTCCCCCTGCTTGTGCTCTTTCTCTCTCTGTCAAATAAATAAATAGAATCTTTAAAGAAAAAAGATATTCAGATACATAAGAGCCTCAGTAGTTAGGCAAGTTTGTGGAGTCATGGCTTTGGGAGTGGGTGTAGATCACAGAACAAATGGCTAATATAAATCCATGTCCATTACAAAGCACATGTCCTAATGAAAAGAGAGTTCCTGAAATGGCTAATAAAATCCTAAAAATTCAGAGCTGCAAAGGCCTTTGTTCAACATACTCATTTTGCAGTCATGGAGACAGAGTCCTGGAGAAGTCAAGTGGTCCTAATATCATTGTGATGTACAACTAGCATGTTTCTTAGGTCTGATTAGGCGGGTATATTCTGTGCCCACTGAACAATGTCCTACTTTTCATAGTAGAATGATGGTTGAGCACCTCATTAGAAATAAAATTATTACCTGTACCAGGTTTACACTAATGTATTAACACCTACAGCACTCGTTAAATGAACCATAAATCAAATACACTGAAGTCATTTTCCACCAAATCAAGTCAGGCTTTGTCAAAAGAATTAGCATTGTGATATACTTAATGCCTGCCATTTGTAGGGGGTCTCTGACTAGATCACTTTGGACAAAGAGAAAAACTTGTGGAGTCATGAAATAGTACTGACTATAAATCATACTACAAGCATCCTAATCCAGAGCTGGAAGGCTAAGGGCAATTGACTTGAATTGACTATTTGGTGAAGCCATCTAAGGATTCACAGGTCTTTGTTTACTAATCTATATGCACTTCCCTACTTTCTCTGGATTCACAAGTGCTATAAATAATACTACTTGTTTCATTTAAGTATACCTTTGGTCCTTCTCAATTTGCATAGCAGCATAACTGTGACAAAGGGTGAGGGAGTAATATAAGAACTATCCAGAGTACAAAACCAAAATCCAGAGTATAGATAGACCTTCTTGTATTTGTGGGGAATCTGGATAAGAATAATCCCAGAGTAAGAAAGTTAATTGGACTTAAATATATTTTCTGGATGGGTTTCATTAAACCTGGCTCAGAAAGTCAGAAGTGAGTATTGAACAAATGAAAAATCTACTTGTGAGTTTCTGATTTTGTATGCAAATCATGCCACAGTATGAGAAAATATAGCTCCTTTCATAACCAGAAATATACTGGCATATAAAAGCCAAACACAGAATAAAGTTAAGTGTGACTCTCAGCCCCCACCATCATCCCCCACCTCTACGCTTCCAAAACCCTAGGGTTGACTTAAAAGTCACTGCCATCTGTAACTGGCTTAAGCAGAATTAGCTTGTTCTGGCTTCATAAATTACTTTAACATAAGACTTGTGTTGAGATCGAGGGGGATGATAATCTCCGTGCACCTGGCAATATACACCCAAAGTATCTGTATTCATTTCTGGGTACTGTATGTAACAAGAAACCTTCAAAATTGTAGTGTGTCCAGAGCAACCAGTATGATTATGGAACTTGGAGTCTCAGCCTTTGAGAACTCGTTGGGGAACCTAAAGATGTTTAGTCAGGAAAAGATTTAGTGGGAAACCATTAGGAGTGTCTTCAAACCTTGGCAGGGTTATTATTTTTAATAAATTACTCAGTCTGGGTGGCTCCAGAGAACAAAAATGGGGCTATTGGCATGGTTGAAAAGGAAAACAGAATTCAACTCAGTGAAAGAAATAACTCTCAAATAATTGCAGCTGTCTGAAAATGAAATGAGAACCAAGTAGGGCAGGATAAATCTTCTGAATAGAAGAATCCATTTGTAGTGTTACCCTCCCTCCACTAGGACTTAGTGCACTCACAGGGTCTGGGAGTCAGGACCTTAAAGTGGCATGCTTCCACTAGACACCAGGACCCTCAATCCTCTGGCTGCAAAGCCTCTGGCTCTTCCAGCCCATTAGATTAAGAACAATCCATCTCTGAACAGAAGAGTTGGGATGTTACAAATAAAACCATAAGTTCTTTCTTAGAAACTTCACATTATAGGACACTGGAGGGGAAAAAAATCATCTAAACTTCCAATTAAGTCCGTATTGCCTACCCAAGCTGACAGTGCCAATGGTTTTACTCTTTGCTTCTTCTAGCATCTTCTATCAGTTTACTGGAAAGCCAAGCTGTGTTGTGGCCCAAACTACAGCACCAACTATGCTTTACAGGCAAGAGCCTCTGACACATGTAGTATGAATAATGCAGTCTGTAGCTCCCACCGGGCTATAGACTCTTCTGAATATCTTCCATGTCCTTCATCCAGCTCTCTGGTCCATGCAGTATATTACATGTTTCCCCTCCACTAAAAAGAGCCCCTTTGCAGGTTAGTAACTCTAAATTCAGTGCCTATGTCACAAAGAACCAAGAAAGTAGAATTTTTCTCTGTCTTACTATATTTTCCACCTACTTAAGTATGCTGAGGCATGCCTTACTTGCTTAGGACTCATTGCACAGTGAAGAGGAGAAATTAGGACATGCATATGCCCTTTACTACTCTTCTTAGTTTTTCTCACGGTGCAGACCTAGAAGGCAAGACTCTTTCCCTTATGCCTTCTGTCTGTTCACACCTGGATGTTGATATGCTAAAAGTCGAAATTTGGGGAATTTAGAAAATCCTCTCTCAACAATATCTAGCTTTCAAGCTGTATTCCTGGTGTAGAACTCTATCATGAATGTCAAAAGCTGAAGGTTAATGTTTTCTTTTATATTTTGCTCTCAATCTTATTTCCTTACCAGTAGATGGATGTCTTAAGCTAAGAAAAAATCATGTACCCCAAAATGCAAATAAGAAAAACACATCTATATTTTTTCAAACTATTTCCTCTATTACATATATTATTATTTATTCAGCACTATTCATGGTATATGCATTTTATATAAGTTACAACATTATGTAAATTATGATTCTTTCAGAGAAACATGTGAGAGAAACCCAATTCAAACAGTTTAAGGAGAAAGAAAGATGAAAGAAAGAAAGAAAGAAAGAAGAAAGAAAGAAAGAAAGAAAGAAAGAAAGAAAGAAAGAAAGAAAGAAAGAAAGAAAGAAAGAAAGAAAGAAAGAAAGAAAGAAAGAGAAAGAAGAAAGAAAGAGGGACGGAGGAAGGAAGGGAGGGAAGGGGGAGGGAGGGAGGGAGGGAGGAAAACACTTATCAGTTTGTAAGTTCAAAGGGTAACCTGCCTCAGATGAACTGAAAACCTCACATACTCTATCCTCTCAAACCTCTTCTATGTGTTGGTTTCATCCTGCAGACAGACTCTCTCCATGTGCAAGGGAAGATGACTGCCCACAGCTCCAGGTTTATATGCTCCCAGTCCAGAAATCCAAATAGAAAAATGTTTATATCTACCTCAGCACCCAAAAGTCAATCCAGAGAAGGCATATGGTTAGCCCTGCTTAGATCTGTTGCCCATCTCTACACCACTGTTATCAATGAACAGGACACTACAAGAGGTCCATCTTAGATTATAACATTACCACTATAGCATGTTGGGATGGGGGGGCATCATGATTAATAACCCCACCAGGATAACATGGAATGGCTGAAGGGACAGTCCCTCAAAGGACATAGAGAGTTGGACATAACAAAACATCAGATATTGACCTCACAAACATCACCTCAACTCTTAAATTCTTCAACTTATTCTCACTTAATTGAAATAAGCTAAATACCTAACTAATAGAAAGTGATAAATCGTCTGCCTATTCCCTGTAATTATTATGGAGTCTTTAAATAATCTCATGCAGTGTTTTGGGATTTATTTTGTTCTCTGGGCACAAATCATTATGATAAACATAAAACAAATATTTGAAGATCAATGATTTAAAAAAAAGAAGCTAAATACCTTCCCCAAAGTCACACAGCTGTATAATAGAGCTGGAATTCAAAGCCAGTCTTGACTGATTCCCAATGCCATTGCCCCTTCCCCTACATCTTATATTTTAAAACCACCCCAACCACCTTGAGTGGTATCTAGTGCCCTCTGCTACTATCTTGTAGCCCCAGTCAAAACCAGCTTTGAGAAAAGGAGTTAACAAACTAATTCACACTCAGCTGTCTGACACTGACTGAGATTCTGGTATTCCTCCTAGGGAAAATTGTAATTTGGTGTGTATCAACTTTAGGAAGCAGAATGGCTTCATAATTAAAGGGATGAATTTAGGACTCAGTCTTGCCTCCAACACTTGCTAGGTGTGTGATCTTCAGAAAGTTATCACTTTGAGCTTCAGGCTAACTCATCTGTAAAATGGGGATAGTAATATACACCAAATAGCAATGTTGTAAGGATTAACAGAGTTTATTCCATTAAAATTCCCACCTCGGAACCTGTAAAACTGCTCCTGTTAAACAAATATTTCCCCTATTGCAAAAGGACAGTTTAAGTTTTGTTTTTAAGCCATAAAATGAGAGGAGTTTGGGGAAGGCCAGAGGCCCTTCCTGTTCCTCTGAAATCAAATAGAAATGCCCTATATGTGTATAGCATTAGCATTTTATTTTTTTAAGATTTTATATATTTATTTATTTATTTATTTATTTATTTATTTATTTATTTGATAGATATGATAGATTTGAGAGAGATAGAGTGTGCACAAAGAGGGGGGAGGGGTCGGGGGAGAAGCAGACTCCCTGCAGCAGGGAGTTTGATGTGGGACTTGATCCCAGGACCCTGGGATCATGACCTGAGCTGAAAGCAGATGCTTAATCAACTGAGCCACCCAGGCGCCCCTAGCATTAGCTTTTTAATTTTTTTTCCACATATATTAGCTCTTTTGATCATTTTAACAACCCATAAGGGAGACAGGGCAAACCATGTTAAGCCTTATTTCACTGATTAGGAAAAGCAGGTCTGAGAAAGTTGAGTCACTTTGTCAGAACAGGTTTTTTTGCCCTCTCATCCAGAACAATCTTCCAGTAGAGAAGACCATATTTCTCGGTAGTCATGGTCGGGGAGAGAGCGGTTTCTTTTTTGTTTCCCCTGATAGAATTTTTTCTCCTCCTCCTCCTTTCCCCACCACTAAGTTGTTCAATGTGGGCTGTTCATCTTGGGTTTATCAGGGACGCCATGAAAAACTTCCTTTACATATAAAACTCATGTCAGTGTAATAAAAGAGCATCTCCTTTCATAGTTGATAACGTAACTTTTTGTTGTTTTAAGTGATATATGTCTCAAAGTTAGAGTTATTCAATCCTAAATGTCACCCCATATGAAACTCATTCCTTCCACAAGCCTTTCTTTCTGCTGCTTCTCAGCAGGGATACGGTGCCCTCTTATGAGTCTCTGTTTCACTGACTGTCTCTCCCACCGGAAAGTCCACCTGAGGAAAAGGCCTGTATCTGATTTATCACTGTATCGCCAGCACCCAGCACAGAGCCTGGCCCATAGGGTGAGGAGCTAAGCCAACATTTGTTAAATGAGGTGATCATTACACAAGGATAAAACTGTTTTTTGATTTAACAATTAGAGAACGGTCCCTGCTCTCCAGGAGCTCAGTGTCTGCTTAGGAATGTTTTACAGCCCCCATTATAAGATCCTGGAGATTAGTGGCTGGGTTTTAATCATCTCCATATCCCCATCACCTCACATAATTCTTGGCATACCCAGTGCTTTCTAAACTTGCCCAACTAACTACCCCTAATGGTAGGGTAGATACTGATGCCTGAATGAATATGGGGACCTAGTCTAAAGTGCCCGTCACAAGCAGAATTTTCTTTGAAGTCTTGTTTTCTACCTTAAAAAATTATATAAATATTATATTATATTCTACAACACAGCCATTTATGCTTTTTAAAAATAATTTAAATTACCGGGGCGCCTGAGTGGCTCGGTCGTTAAGCGACTGCCTTCGGCTCAGGTCATGATCCCAGGATCCTGGGATCGAGTCCCACATGGGGCTCCCTGCTCAGCAGGAAGCCTGCTTCTCCCTCTCCCACTCCTCCTGCTTGTGTTCCCTCTTTCTCTGTCTCTCTGTCAAAAATAAAATCTTTTAAAAAAATTTAAATTACCTAACACTGAGTACAAGTATGCTCCAAAAAGATACCCATGCAATGCTAACTCAGATACCCATCCAAGTAGGTAAGATGCTCTAGATTCAACTTATCAGGCCCAGTGGAGGGCTTGATGGCAGTTTTCATGAAAGAACTGGTCTTTCCTGAGGTTAATTGGCACAGTAAAGAGTAAGGATGAATTGTACTTGGATTTTGTCTAAAATGATCTTCTAGAATGCCTTCAAATGTCAAGCTCCAATTGATAAGCTAGGCAACATCCCAGAAGCAGGAAAACAGTCTTCCTTGGGGGAGGAGGGTCAGGGAGTAGGGAGAGTGTATGAGGGGCTGGCTGCTTAGAGGCATTTTGCTTTGCATCAGACCTGGAGAGCTCCAGTAGTTTAGTCACTGGTCCCATTCAAAAGTGTCTGTTCTGACAACAGTGGGCCTGAGTGTGCCATAAGACCATATTTGGACCAAAGGTAAGGGTACTTGGCAGATGAGAAAAGAGCAAAAACAACCTAAAAAGAAAGGGGCATGGATGGCATTACTTGAAATCATTGTTCCACCGAGGGGGGGGGGGGAGGGGAGAAACACCAGTTGGAATGAATTAGAGAAAAACAAAACAGTTTTCAGGAAGACAGTACCTTTGATTCCAAGGCCAGTTTTGTTTTTGTTCTGTTTTATGGCCCTATACTGAGCCTTGATCCCAGTTTTTCTTAAGTTCCCAAACCAGGCTATAGTCAGAGCCCTAACCCCAAAAGTCATATCATGAAGTGAGTGGTTGGCCACAAATGGGACAGCTAAAATAATGTGAAAGATGCAAAATAGACCAGCACTTCTCAACTTTAATATACATATGAGTTGCTTGGGAATCTTGTTAAAACGCAGATTATGATTCATTAAGTTTTGGAGGGCACCCAAAATTCTGCATTTCTAACAAGCACTCTGGTAATGCCAATGCCTACTGATCCAAAGAGTGCATATTGAGTAGCAAGGGTCTAGATCTAGATCTTTTCCCACTAATGCTCACCTCCTGAGTTCGCTCTTTCAATTTTGATAGTCCCTATGTGGGCCCTTGAGATTTCAGAGGAAAGGTACAATTTGAATTTACAGCAATTGGTTTTTACTCTGTGCTTTCATTATACATAAATGCTTTTTATTGAGCACTAGGTGCTGCAAATAATCCTGTCTCCCCAGGAATAAGAGACATACATCTGGAGCTAAAGAAATCAATATCTTTAAACCACCAAAGAGAGATTTCAGACAGGGGCAGAGGAGATACATAATGGGAACCAGAAAAACTTAGAAATACAGAAGACTATCAGCAGGGTTCTCCAGAGAAAGAATGAATTATATATATATGACCAATTATATATATACATATTATACATGTATATGTATATGTATATAAGAGACTTATTTTAAGGAATCGGCTCACGTGATTGTGAAAGCTGCCAAGTCCAAAATCTGTAGGGCAGTCTGGCAAACTGGAAACCCAGGCAGGAGTGGATGTTGCAGTCTTGAGGCAGAATCTCTTCTTCTCCAGGAAACTTCGGTGTTTGCTCTTAAGGCCTTCAACTAATTGGATGAGTCCCACACACATTATCAAGCATAACCTCTTTTACTTAAAGTCAACTAATTGTAGATGTCAACCACACCTACCAAATACTTTTACAATAATACTTAGGTTAGTGTTTGATTAAATAACATTGGGTAATATAGCTCAACCAAGTTGAAATATGAAATTAACCATCACAGAGACCATTCTAGGTCATTGGTTCTTAGCCTTGGCTTCACATTAGAATCAACTGAGGTTTTTTTCTTTTAAATACTAAAGCCAAGCCTCACTCCCAAGAGGTTCCATAATTTTTAATAGTTCCCCACATGATTCCAATGATCAGTGTAGTCAGGGTGGAGAACCACTGACACAGAGACCAATCCTCCTCATTTTACAGATAAACTAGATCAAAAGAAAAGATTTCCCAGCATCCTTTAATAATCAGGGGCTAGATCTGGAATTCTTAAATCGTAACCCAGTATGTTGCTAACATCTACCTTTTCATCTTCATCCCCTCAGTAGGTGAATTTACAAATGGATTCCATGATATAATATCTAGAATTTTGCTTGAAAATAATTTGGTGTTGAGGTGGGGAAGAGTAGGTAGGGTGTTACAGATAAAACAAGAGTGACCATGAGGTGATGATTGTTGGAGGCAGATAAGGGGTACATGGGGGTTCTGGTACTACTCCCATTACTTTTGTATTAGTCTGAAATTGTCATTAATACTTTTTTAATCAAAAACCAAAAAAATGAGATTCTAACTCTAAAGCAAAGTATCAACTATAATTAACTGTCTTCCACTGGATCTGAAGAAGCTTTCCCTACTTTTCAACCCTATAGCTGGAAGCATATAAGAATAGTCTGTCAGTCATGGTCACATCCCTATGACTGTAATGAATACTGATTCCTGAAATGTAAACGGTCTCTGAAATAATAAACAAAACAAAACAAAAATTTATCTCATGTTACTAACAAATGGAACACTGCCTGTTAAAGAGCCATAAATGTTGGAAATTCAACTGCATAATACAGACCTGACCTTAGTGAGTTGCAAAGCACTGAGGTGCCCAATATTAAACATGGAAAGATTATTCTGCTATTGTTGGGGAGATTATTATATAGATGTCACTTAGGTAAGATTGGTAAATAGTGTTGTTCAAGTCTTCTGTAACTTTGCTGATTTTTTGCCAAGTTGTTCTATCCATTATTTTTTTTTGTTTTTATTAAGTTTTATTTCAATTTCAATTCAGTTTACATACTGTGTTATATTAGTTTCAGGTATACAATATAATGATTCAACAATTCCATACATGACCCGGTGCTCATCACAACAAGTGCCTTCCTTAATCCCTATCAACTATTTCACCCATCTCCCCTCTCTGGTAACCATCAGTTTGTTCTCTATAGTAAAGAGTGTTTCTTGGTTTGTCTCTCTCTCTCTCCTTTTTTCCTTTGCTCATTTCTTTAGTTTCTTAAATACTATATATTGTTCTACCCATTATTAAGAGTAGAATATTGAAGTCTCCAAAAATTACTATTGAATTGTCTATTTCTCACTTTAATTCTTTCAGTTTTTGCTAGATGAATTTTGGAGCTCTGTTGTTAGGTCCATATATGTTTATAACTGCTAATGTCTTCCTGATGGATTGACCTTTTTATCATTGTCACATGCCCCTCTATCTCTAGTAATATTTTTTGTTTTAAATTCTATTTTCTGATATAAGTAAAGCCATCCCAGCCCTCTTACGATTTCTGTATTACTTTTTCCATTCTTTTACTTTCAACTTACTTGTATCTTTGAATCTGAAGTGTATCTCTTGTAGACAGCATATAGTTGGATCTTGTTTTTTTTTTTAATCCAGTATAACCGTCTTTGCCTTTTGGTTGAAATGTTTAATTCATTTACATGTATTGTAATTAGATATGGGATAGGATTCATGTCTACCATTTTGCTATTTGTTTTCTTTATGTTGTATCTTTTTTGTTTCTGTTACTCCCTCACTGCCTCTGTTTTAGGTGAATATTTTCTAATATATCATTTTGATTCCTATAATGATTTCTAACTATATTTTTAGTCACTTTATTTGTGGTTGTCCTAGGGTTTACAATATACATCTTAGCATAGCAGAATCTACTTACAGATTTATACTAATTTAATTCCAGTGAAATATAGAAACTTTGGTCCAATATAGCTCCCTTCCTTCTCCCCTCCTTTGTGCCATTACTGGTGTATGTATTACATCTATATATGTTATAAATACAAAAATGCAGTGTAATTATTGATTTATAAACCTTTGCCTTTTAAAGGACTTAAGAGAATAAAGGAGAAAAAATACACTTTAAGGGTCTTTTATATTAACCTTCATATTTATCATTTTTGGCACTCTTCATTTCTTCCTATGGATTTGAGTTAATGTCATTTGCTTTCTCCAAGATAGATCTATTTCCTCTCCTCTCCTTTGCGGCATTATATATGTTGCAACTTCATATGTTATAACCCCAACAATTTTAAAATTAGCCTTTTATGCAATTATCTTTTTTTTTAAGATTTTATTTATTTATTTGAGAGAGAGAATGAGAGAGAGAGAGCATGAGAAGGGGGAGGGTCAGAGGGAGAAGCAGACTCCCTGCCGAGCAGGGAGCCCGATGCGGGACTCGATCCAGGGACTCCAGGATCATGACCTGAGCCGAAGGCAGTGGCTTAACCAACTGAGCCACCCAGGCACCCTATGCAATTATCTTTTAAATCAGTTAAGAGAAAACAGAGAATATATGTAGTTTTATACTTATGTACTTTGTTTCTTTGCATGTGTTTGAGTCTCACTTCTTTTCACTTTTGATCTCACTTCTTTTCAGTCTGAAGAATTTCCTTTAATATTTTTTGTAAGAACAATTTTCTAGCAACAAAGCCTTTTGTTTTTGTTTATATGGGAGTTTCTTCATTCTGCCTTCATTTTCGAAAGAAATTTTACTGGATATAGAGTTCTTCATTGACAATTATTTTTTTCTTTGAGTGCTTTGAAAATGCCACCCCACTGCTGTCTATCCTATACTATTTCTGGTGAGATGTTGGCCATTAATCCTATTTTGGTTGCCTTGTACATGGTATGTAATTCTTCTCTTGTTTTCAACATTTTTCTCTTTCTTTTTTGACTTTGAACAGTTTGAATATGATGTGTCTGGCTGTGGCTCTCCCATTTATCCTATTTGGGATTCAGTGATCACCTTTTTATTTCTTCCAATGTTTTTCTTTTATTTTTCTGCCTCTCCTTTCCTTCTGGGACATTTATATGTATGCTGGTACTTTTAATGGTGTCCCACAGGTTTCTGAGGTTCTGTTCATTTTTCTTTGTCCTTTTTTCATCCTGTTCCTCAAATTCCCTGATCTCCATTAATCTATCCTCAAAGTTACTAATTTTTTTATTCTAACCAATTCAAATCTGCTGTTGAGCCCCTCTAGCAAATTTTTCATTTTGGTTGCTAGACTTTACAATTCCAGAGTTTTTATTTGGTTCTTTGTTATAATTTCCATCCCTTGATTGATATTCTCTATTTGATGAATCATTTTCATCATGTTTTTCTTTAATTCTTTAAATATAGTTCCCTTTAATTCTTTGAACATATTTATAATAGCTGTTTTCAGGTATCTGTCTGCTAAGTCAAACATTTGGGTCCCCTCAAAGACAATTTCTATTGACTGCTTTTTCCCTGTGTTTTTTCCCTGAGTCACACTTTCCTGTTTCTTTCATGTCCCATAAATTTTTGTTGAAAAAAATTACTTTTTTCAATTAGATATTATAGCAACTCTGAATTCTAATAGCCCCAGAGGTGGCTGCTGTTGCTTTTTATTTGTTTGTTTCTTGATGTGCCTGGACTAATTCTTTGGAATAAATTTCCCCTGCAATATATGGCCTCTGATGTTTCTGCTCAGTTTTTTACTTTTTTTTTTTAACCTGCCTTCCTGAGGGTTGTTACTGGATAAGCATAACTTAGTGGGCAGCCAATAACTGGGCAGATGTTGTGATTAAACACTTTTAACTAGTAAGGTTGACTGTCAATGGACTTGTGTGTGGCTTGGGGAGCACTTTCAAAATTCAAGCAATTTACAAGCCTGCTTTTGCAAGGCCTCACATTTATCCAGGGATGAGCATCTTGCCAGGGACCCTTCCAGTCTCTCTGAAGTGGGCACAGCTTTGCAAATGTGCACAGCCTTGTAGACCACCAGAGATAAGTGGGATTTTAGCAAGGACACTTTTGGTTGTCTAATTCCTAAATCTTCCTGTTAAATCTCTGGCTGATGCTTTGTTGATTTTCCCCAAACAATATCATGATTTCCCAGGCTAACCACAACCTTCCCAGTTCTTTGCCACTGATATTGCTATTGTCTTTGACAACACCCCTGGACATGGATTTTTCCACACTATGCTCCAAAGTTAATTCCAAACAAAGTTAGCTCCCTCTGACAGCATTCACTCACTATCTTTCAGCATTCTCAGGTAGAACTTCCCTGCCATGAAGCTGGAAGAGGATGGTAAGTCCAGGTTAAAACATCACAGATGTTCTTACCAAGATTCAATAGACTTTCTTGAATAAATGCTTCTCAATGGGTATGGCTTTGGTCAATTTCCAGACTATTTTCATGGTTGTATAGACAACTTTGTTCAGTCTTTCATTCAAGGAACAGGATCATGGAGGCAGATTAATCCAATTTAATCTTCAGAGAACTGGAGTAAATAGAACTCCATGGAATGCAGACCATATTCCTTAGAGGCCCATGGCATTTGACTATAAGACTACGTTTCCCAGTGTGTAATCCCTGGACCAGTAGCATCATATACACCTGTGATGGCTTGTTAAAAATGCAGGCTCCTTGCCTCCACCTCAGATTCCATTGTCCGCATACTATAGATTGAGAACTAAAGACCTAAACCATTAAGTCCTAAGAAGTCATGTTTAAAAAGTCATGTTTTAAAAAGTTGCATCAAAATTAGTCATTGCTACTTCATCACAGACTGTGTCACACTAATCCCTCATAGATCAGGACCCCATACCTGTTAGCCTTCCTAGTCTTAACAAAAGCCCAGCTGCCCAAAAGGAACTTCACATGGAATTTTTGAAGAGGTTTTTAAAGAGGCAGATTTGACACCATATTGCAACTACTGTTTACCCTTCACCTTAGATTATGGGACAAGAAAGGGCTAGCTCTTATGAGGAGTGCCACACTGCTAGAGAGAGCAGCCTCAGAGCATTGCAAGAAGGAAGGAGGAGGGATACATAGCTCTTGGATACAGAGGTTGTACTTGAGAACAGTCATGAAAAGGAGGAGGAAAGGAAGGAGCAAGAGAGGCAAGACCTGAAGGGAAATGTAGAGTCACTGATTACAAATTATATTGCAAAATTTAAATAGTAATAATAATATTTCCTCACGTGTACAGCCTTTCCCAATTTTCAAAATTCTTTAACTTCCATTTTTTTTGTTTCTTCTTCTCAAACATCCTGTGAGTTAGGCAGGGCAAGAGTCATTATCCTCAGTCTCTTACTCTACCTTACAGTTTTGTTGTCAGTTCTCTCTATATATTTATGATGCCAGACTTCATGGGTTTAAAGCTCTCCTCTGCCACTTACTAGCTGTGTGACCTTAAGCAAGTTACTTAGCTTTGCTGGGCCTCAGTTTCTTTACCTAAAAAAATAATATAATAGTAATGCCTACTACATAATGTTTCTCTGATCGCTTCTTGTCCTTTTGGCTAAGATCAAGTGTAGTACATAATGTTTCTCTGAATATAAAATAAGTTAATATTTTTAAGGTGCTTGGAAGAGGGCCTGGCCCATAGTATCCACTCTATATGTTTGTTAAATACATAAATTGCCAGCTGGGAAACTTACTGTGTGACCTTAGGCCCCAATGTCTTCATCTGGAAAATGGGGGTGACAGTACATGTCCTACAAAATTGTGGTTAAATTTACCTATACATTCATGGTGAAAGTGCAAATTGGAGCCAGCCTTTTGGAAAGCAATTTATCTCTATGTACACAAATCTTTTAATTTTTAAAACTGAACAACTAAAGTTAAATAAATTTCTATAACTCTACAAGTAATGCAAAATTTGGTGGTGGAGGATTATTTTCCCATAAGTATAGTCATTGTGAATGAATTTATAATAACAGAAAGATGGAAGCAATAATACAGGAACCGTTAAGTAAATTATAGTGTATCTACTTGGTGGAATATTTTGCAGGCATTAAAAATGATAGTGATAAAGGTGGTACTATAACATGGAAAAAATGCTTATGCTATCACCAGATAGTAAATTATATGTACTGTTTGACTGTAATTATGTTAGAAAATTATATTTCTGTTTTTAAAAAAATTATCAAAATTATAAGTGATTGAGATGACAAAATTAAAGTTTTACTCTCTTGGGGTGCCTGGGTGGCTCAGTTGGTTAAGTGTCTGACTCTTGGTTTCAGTTCAGGTCATGATCTTAGGGTCATGAGATCGAGCCCTGTGTCCGGCTCCACGCTCAGTTGGGAGTCTGCATGAGATTCTCTTTCCCTCTCCTTCTGCCCCTCCCCCTTTCCTTCCCAATAAATCTTTGAAAAAAAATAAAGTTTTACTCTATTTTCTAAACTGTCTATTCTTCTATTTTTAAAATGTATGTTTAAATATTACTAATCCCTGCCCTGTCTACATAACAGACTTAGTGTGGAGATTAAATGAGACCCTGACCATGTATGGAAGTGCTTTGTAAACTCTCACATAACAATTTCATAGAGAGTTAAATACACTCTGTCCAGACCCACATATGCACTAAATGGCACTGCCATGCAGTACTTCCCACATTTTCACATCAGGACACACATAGAAAATGAAAATGGCCCTTCCCATCTGAGGGTGAGAAGACCAATATCTGTACACACCAAATGGAAATCTCTGTTCTGTTAGCCTTACACTTTCTTTATTTTTTATTATTTTTTTAAAGATTCTATTTATTTATTTGACAGAGAGATAGAGAGAAAGAACAAGTAGGCAGAGAGGCAGGCAGAAGAAAAAGGAGAAGCAGGCTCCCCGCTGAGCAGGGAGCCCGGTGCAGGGCTCAATCCCAGGACCCTGGGATCATGACCTGAGCCTAAGGCAGACGTTTAACCGACTGAGCCACCCAGGCGCCCCTTTATTTTTTTATTATTAACATATAATGTATTATTTGTTTCAGGGGCACAAGTCTGTACACTTTCTTTAAAAGAGGCCAAGAGGGCGCCTGGGTGGCTCAGTTGGTTAAGCGACTGCCTTCGGCTCAGGTCATGATCCTGGAGTCCCGGGATCAAGTCCCACATCGGGCTCCCTGCTCAGCGGGGGGTCTGCTTCTCCCTCTGACCCTCTTCCCTCTCGTGCTCTCTCTCTCTCTCATTCTCTCTCTCAAATAAATAAATAAAATCTTTAAAAAAAAAAAAGAGGCCAAGAAATGTGGAATCCAAAGATCCAACACTTTGTGACCTTGAACATTTCACTTCACCTCTCATTTACTAATAGAGATAGCAATATTCCTTTCCTTCCCTGCCCCAGAAGGCAAAGAGAGAATCAAGTAAGATGATGGATGTGAAAGTGCTTTGTTTGGAAATACAGAGGATAAGGACATGTGATAGATGCTATTATTCTTTCACATTTCAACCCCAGGAAGGCGCTTCAACACTGGGGAAACTAGAAGCCAGTGTGTCTTCAAATGATATGCATACACTACTCACTTATTCTGCAAGTGCTTACTGAGTGTTCCTTGCTTGCAAAATACTGTGCTAGGTGCTAATAATAAAAATTTCCTAAGGAAAAAAACTGATTTTTTTCTTTGGACATAGCAACAAGTAACCCCCAGAGCCAGTTTTAAACCCATTTCTTTTGTCAGTGACACTTTGTACTAGTAATCATGCTTCTGAAAGCCAACCAGTGGTAGCCCCATGCCTGGGAAAGTCAGCCAGTCAACAGCAGATACACTCCAGTAACCATGTCACCATAGCTAAAGATGCAAAGTCCCTAAATACTTTTGCTTCTGGAGTGCACCACTGCCTGAATTCCACATTTTCCAAAACCCTACATAAAATTAATCATCTGCTTTTCTCAAATAATCTACACCTTAAAAGTGAAGCTCTCCCTTGCTTAAGCAAGCAATAAATTCAGCTTGTTTCAGTCATTGCATAGTATCCTTTAACAGTCCTAAAAGATGTTATATAAATGAGCCAAAGATGGCTTCTGTATATGAGTCCTATGTTGTTGACTTATTCATAGCAGGCTGGGATCTGTTAGCTCAAAAGCCAATAGGTACCAAACTCAAATTCTTACCTATCTAACTGTGTTTTTTAAAAGATTTATTTAGTTATTTAAGAGAGAGAGAGCACATGTGTAAGCAGAGGAAGGAGCAGAGGGAAAGGGAGAGAGAGAATCTCAAGCAGACTCCCCGCTGAGCATGGAGCCCAAGGCAGGGCTTGATCCCAGGACCCTGAGATCACAAGTTTGAGTCAAAACCAAGAGTTGGGTGCTTAACTGACTGGGCCACCCAGACCCCTCTTTATACATCCAGTTGGGTTTTTTTGTTTTGTTTTTAAAGATTTTATTTATTTATTTGACAGAGAGAGACACAGCAAGAGAAAATACAAGCAGGGGGAGTGGGAGAGGGAGAAGCAGGCTTCCTGAGGAGCAGGGAGCCCGGTACAGGGCTTGATCCCAGGACCCTGGGATCATGACCTGAGCCAAAGGCAGACGCTCAACGAATGAGCCACCCAGGTGCCCCCACATCCAGTTGTTTTAAATACAGCCCAAAAAGGCAGATTTTTGCCATTTAGAGCCTACCTGCTTGTATATCCACAAGTCACTGCTGCCCTTCAGATCTCTCTAACACAGAGGTTCCCCATTATACTGCTGAGCAACATTACCTAGACATGTAAGCTCCCTCTCAATCCTCCCTCCCCTGGAAGTTCTTTGTTGTCCTTCCCTCTTTCCTTTCTGGGTAGTGGCCCCTATACTGTAGCCTTTGGAAGGTTTCATGTCATGCCGTAAGGGACTTCTCCCCTACACCCACCCCATCCCCACCATGAAAACCTATCAAATTGGCAACCAAATAAATTTTACTGTATGTTACTGCCACCTTGTGGTCATATATTTTTTCCTTGATCAGCCCCTATATCCCCTCAAACTCACTACAAAGAGGAAATAGCCTGGCTTGAACTGCTCTCCAGGAGTTCTTAGATTGATGAGGGTGTTATGTCAAATCCATTCAGATCAGTGGCCAGTTGATGGATATAAACTGTAAGTGGCCAAATTTGGGAGGAGGGAAGAGGTCACTGTGGGCAGCTTCCTGGAAAATGTGGGAATTGAAATGAATAGTAAGACAACCAGGCAGAGAAGAGGATGTAGAAACAAAAAGATGAAGCCAAGAGAAAACAAGTCGAACCACTCATCAATGGGGTTTTTTAAATTATAAATCTTTTTCTAAAGATCTAGTAGATGTGATGAGCACTGGGTGTTTTATGCAGCTGATGAATTCCTGAACTCTGTATCTGAAACTAATGACGTACAATTGAATTTAAATAAAAAAGAATAAAGATCTAGTAGAATTAGGTTTCCTAACACAGGCTAAATATTGAAAGCTAGTTTCTACCAAGTGGATCTGTATCTAAGTAGTGTTTCAAAGGTTTTTCCCCTTTCAGTGGTCACTAGAGTTTAAGAACACTGCACATGAAAATGATTGCAAGCTAAGTAATGTGTGGATCACAATGCAGGACAGCTTGATGACCCACCTGTCCCCGGGTCTAAATAACTCCAGAAAGAAATAACCTTTATAAATACAGAGGAAAGATTACATCCCACCATGACTTTCCAAACACAAAAGAAATGCTCATAAATATTTTTTTATTTCTCTGGTAACAGCAGGTGATCACAGGAAAATAAAACCATCCTTCCCCTGCTAGCCTCAGTCTTCCAAAGGCATCCCACTGCCCTGATCAGGTTATTCTCCTTGAAACAAAGTAACTTTTAATAAAGTGGATCGCTGGCAGAGAGAAACTGATAGGATCACACACCTGTTATAATAGGATTTAATTCTGCTTCACATGTGCTAGTTTTAATAAAAAAGGATTGAGCAAATCGAAAATAAATTACATTGAAAGGTCAGGCTTATTGCTTGTACAGTTATGTTAACTCCCCCACTGACACTTTTAGAGACTGTATTTATGAGACCTTTTGATTTGGGAAACAGAGGTATAAAATACATCGACAATTTCCCCCATTATTTGCAGCAGTATTTCATTTTCAAGTGTCAATTCCAAGCACTTAAGTATGGCATTCTTTAACAGGAGTAAATCTAAAAAGTATGAGTTGTTTACAGAATGCTGTTATTCAATATATTAATAAAACAAGCTTTTCTATCCAGTGGAAAGTTTGAAAAATCCTGCCAGAGTTTATGCAGCATATAATTCACTTTAGTGAATGTGGAGCATTTATTAAGAATGCATTGGTTCCTAATTTGAATGAATATATTCTTCTGACACAGCATCTCTTCTGCCAGAAGGGAAGCCTGCTTGATTTACTAACTAGGGATAAATGGACCAATGACCCACCCAAGATTATTTTCCTGATCTTTCTAATGGGACATTCAAACAGGTACAGTGAGTTTGTTTCTTTGCTCAGCCTCAATTTAATAAGTGTTACCATGAGCAATTCCAAATGCCCTTCCATATTCCTAGGTCAGTTTCATGATCTATCCATCAGACATAACAGAATGTTGAAGGGGACTTCTATTATTGTCCCAAAATCGGTGACTATGGTCCAAAGCTGTGGACAAGTAATAATAATTACAACAATGACCACTTGCATGGCATTTATTGTGTACCAGGCACCATACTAAGTACTTTATAAACCTTAATCCAACTAGTTCTCACACAAACCCTATAATGTAAACACTATTATTATCCCTATTTTAGGTATGAGGAAACTGAGGCAGAGAAAATTTAAGTGAGCTGCTCAGTGACACAGTTTGTAACTGCAAGAGCCAGGATTTGAACTCAGGCACTCTAGCTCCAGACCTGAAATGTCTTGTCACCTAGATTACCTCATAGTCTAAAGAGAGCCACCAACAGGTGGGACCAGATATTTTCCCCAGGGATTACTAGACATACTGTCATCTATCATCCTCAACCACCTTCCACTTCCAGTCTACTCCCCTGAGGCCTGGAGAAAGAGAAAGAGCAACTTATTAGAGTTTTCACCCTGGTGGAAAAAAGGAAAAGTTTCTTCTCTCCCTTCCACCAAAGTCAAGTAAAATAGGGAGTAGTCCCCAAGAGAATCTCTCATATATTTGGAGAGAATCTATAAGAAGAGTGGACTAGAATCTTGTTCTCAGGAGGATGCTTGAAGATTGTAGACCCTATATACTTACTCTCATGTTTTTGGGTGGAACAAGGTGAGAATCCTTAAGGGAGTATAATAAAGGTTCTCTAAGGGGAGAGGGTGTTTGTGAATATGGAGGCTGGGGCCTGCTCCTCACCTGGAGATTTCTGAAGGCAAGCAACTTGCTAGAATAGTCCATCCCAATAGGATGGGAAACGATTGTAGCATAATGTAACCTGGAGGAGAAGAGAATGATACTTCCACCATAGATCCTCAATGCCCTTGAAAGTCAAAGAAAAGGACCACAGCATTTCTGTGACTCCAGGTAGAGGAGCATGAAGTAGGAGAACAGGAGCTTTAGTGCTACACAGGAAGCTTCAGGGCCAATAGTCATGGCAACCCACCCAGCAAAGAGGTTAGGCACATGGACTTCTGGGAATGACTTCGAGAGACCAGGCTGCTCCTCTTTGAGAGAGTTCTCAGTAACAGGATGCTGCAGTGAAGCTAACCATCACTTCCATGCAAGCCATATACACCGCCTGTTGTACACAGAGGGTAAACACAGCAGCAGAAACTACCAGCAAGAGCTAGAAGCAAATCTAGCCAGGGTGAGGCCAGGGGTATATCCCTACCCCTACCAGACAACTAGAAAGCAATACCAGAGAAAATAAATTACAAGCAGGAAGGGAAAGAATGGAGGAGAATACTACTATGCCCCTGCATCTTCTCCTAGTTCTCTAACCTACTCATCTGGATAGCAATAGAGTAAGGAGCAATCTTTGAATCAGATATGAAGTTGGAACTTTTTAATAGACTAAATTTGACTAACTGAAAAGGACCAGAAGATTATGAATAAAAAGAACTCAATAAAGCATAGTGTGAAAATTACTCTTCAGGCCCTTGACTTCAAAGATTATAGGTCTATGTAAACATCCTGACCTTCCATGGTTCATTTTCAGCTTGTCATTCCTGGCTTTATGAGCAACAGGTGTTGTCCAGACCACCAGCCTAGAACAGAATACAGTTACACACAAAAACAGTAACAAAACTGCCCTTCTCTGACTCAGTTCCCACTTGCAGAATTGGAGGAATGCTAGCCCCACTGAAATTCCTCCTTCGGGCTCAAGTTAGCTATGGTGAAGGATAGAAGAGGAAGGATCCTTAGGGGGTTTTTTGTTGTTGTTGTTGTTGTTGTTTTGCAACGTTTGCCTTAGGCCTTAGATCCACATGGTTCCTGGAGACCAGGTCCTGGGCATTATCTCTGGAGCCTACCACACTGTCACTGTCCAAAGAATCTACTACTATTTGCGGTCACAGCACTCTATCTCCATGATACTGTTAGGGTCATCCCCACTACTGCAGTAGGCCTCTTCTGTACTGGCACTCTTAGTCTCATACAGAAATACCACACCAGAATGTGCTAGTATATTCCAGATACTACTTGGGAGCCCCCTCTCCCTAAGACTCTGACATTTGTCCCAAAAGAATATGGCAACAGCCTATATGAATGTCAACCCACCACAATGCCCTTGATAATCCCTCTCTTCACACCCTAGCATTATCCCTAAGCCAAGTTGGTGGATCCTAACTCTGTTACCAAGGTGAGTTCCTAATAATATTAGAGATGTATTGTGCAAGTGCTGTGTGGTCAAGCACTGTGATTAATTGTATTACCACAATGAATTCTCAAAACTACTCTATTAGACAGTTCCTGGTTAGGATTAGTTTTGTTTGGGAAAGTAGAAATGAAAAGGAAGTAATAGTGACTTAAACAGCATAGGGCATAGTTTCCTCTCATGTTCAAGTAGGACTGATATGATACCCCCACTATGTCAGAGACCTAGATTCCTACTGTTACTCCATCTTGACAATTTCAGCCTTCGTTGGCTGCTAGGGTTTTAGCCATGATTGATCCCATTCCATCCAGCAGAAAGTAAAAAAGACATTGGGGAGGGTATGTGCTATGGTGAATGCTGTGAATTGTGCAAGACTGTTGAATCACAGACCTGTACCTCTGAAACAAATAATGCAATATATGTTAAAAAGAAGAAGAAGAAGATAGCGGGAGGGGAAAAATGAAGGGGGGGAAATCAGAGGGGGAGACAAACCACCAGAGACCATGGACTCTGAAAAACAAACTGAGGGTTCTAGAGGGGAGGGGGGTGGGGGGATGGGTTAGCCTGGTGATGGGTATTAAAGAGGGCACGTTCTGCATGGAGCACTGGGTGTTATGCACAAAATGAATCATGGAACACTACATCTAAAACTAATGATGTAATGTATGGTGATTAACATAACAGTAAAAAATTTAAAAAAAAAAAGGAATGGGAAAGGCATGCCCCTCCTTATTAAGGACATTTCCTGCAAGTTGCACATACTGCTTATGCTTACAACCGATTGGCCAGAACTTAGTCACATGGTTACATCTAGCTGCAAAAGTGGCTGGGAAATGTAGTTCTTATTCTTTTCTTTCTTTCTTTCTTTCTTTCTTTCTTTCTTTCTTTCTTTCTTTCTTTTTTTTTTTTTTTGCGGGGAGGGGGGAGTGGAGACAGGCAGAGAGAGAGGAAGAGAGAGAATCTTAAGCAGGCTCCATGCCCAGCATGGAGCCTGATGTGGGGCTCGATCTCACCATGCTGAGATCATGACCTGAGCCAAAATCAAGAGTCCGATGCTCAACCTACTGAGCCACCCAGGTGCCCCATGTAGTTATTATTCTTGATGACTATGTAGTCAGCTGAAGAACTGGGGTTCTATTGCTGATGAAAAAGGAGAATATATTTGGGGAATAATTAGCAATCACTACCACAGGTAGGTACAAGGCTCCCACATATGATTGTGCATTTTGTGGGTTTAGAAGAGCCGAAACAAAGATGGGAGATGAAATCTAGCCAGTGCCCACTAGCCAAACCAGTGTTCCCCAGCTCAAGGTTCTATCAGCTCAAAAGATGGGGTGCCTTTTTTTTTTTAAGATTTTTTTTTTTTTATTCATGAGAGACAGAGCGAGAGAGAAAGGCAGAGGGAGAAGCAGGCTCCCAAGGAGCAGGGAGCCCGATGCGGGACCCGATCCCAGGACCCTGGGATCATGACCTGAGCCGAAGGCAGATGCTTAACCATCTGAGCCACCCAGGCGCCCTGGGGTGCCTTTTTGTATTAGGTTGAACCATATGAAATTATCATTTTATAGATCAAAATGATGGAATACAAGCAATTTTATATGATTCAACCTAATAATACAACCTTACCATTACTCTGCCTATAGGGGAAGGAGAAGGTCCCTTTATTGCCAAATGACTAAATGCTAAATGGTTGCTAAACATTAACATAAGGGAAAAACGCCCTTATTTGTAGTATTTGCTGATTTCCATGGTGGAAATATCCCTACTATTGCCAATCTTAAACCTTCAACTTGACATCACTGAACACAGAGCTGGGAAGATACATGCAATAGCACACCATTACATAGTATTCCCACACGCAAATATGAGTAAATAATCTCAAGAACATATATAAGCAAAACGTAATAAAACAATCAGGAAGTGATGACTTTTGTGTATTTGTTTTTAATATAATTTTAAGTTTATATAATTTAATTTTTAATCATGGCTCTGCTTAAAACTTAGCTTGCAAAATTTCCTGAAAAGTTAACAATTAGGTCTTGTGAGCCAGAATGAGCTGGCTCTAGTATACCCTTGGCTAAAGGTCATAGTCCAATTATCCAGTCATTTGACCTGCCCAGCAAACTCCTTGCTTCCTTCTCTAAACTAATACCTAGCTACCCACCTGTCCAGCCCTCCAGATGTGTATGAGTTAACTGAATATTTATAGCTTAGGCTACACCCTGGGATTTCTGTCCATATATCAGCACTTTTTTAACTTCTTCTACTTATCTTTTCAGCCTATACTACCTCTTGGGGTAATAAAATTTATATGTACTCCCCACTGGGTAATGTCTGTATTTCCTTAGTTTATTTGTTGTAAAATGATCTCATTAGTCCTCTAACTTCAGAAAGGGCCCCTACCTGCCCTTTCTAGGATCCAACATAGACGACAGTCTCACCCCCACTCCTGATAACAAAAATCTCTATCCTGTAAGCCATCCTTTCTCTATATTGAGAAAGCCTAATATTTTATCCTTGTGGTCAAATGTATCCACCCACCCATCCAGCCAGAAAATTTAATCCCATAGTCTCCTTGGCTTGTCTCTCTACCTTCATTATGGTTTACAGATTAAACATTTTAAAGTCCACATAAGGCCCTTCATGAAGTCCATATAAATCCCTTTTCAGGGACTTCAAATTTTGTCACTCCCTACCTCACATTTGACATTTCAGCAACACTGAAAAGCCTGGAGCTGCTTACAGTCTCCCAGGTGTTCTTTGCCTTGTGCTGCTGCTTTTCTCTCTGCCTGAAATGCCCTCTCCTCCTTTCCCTACCCCACACAATCATGTTCGCCTGTCAAATGCTTGTTCATCTCTCTTCATCTCCTCCAGGAAGCCTTCCCTGATACCTTGAGAGAGAATTCATTAATTTCTCCACGGCACAGTGTCTTTACTATATGTAATCCTGCTGTTATGTGATAAATAGTGTTGCCAAATTTAGCAAATAAAAATACAGGACACCCAGTTAAATTTAAATTTCAGATGAATAATGGATAATTTTTAGTATAAGTATGTCCAATGTGACATTTAGAACATATTTATGTTAGAAATTATTTATTGTTTATCTCAAATTCGAACTTAATTGAGCATCCTCTATCTAGCAACTCTAATGACACCACACTAGCATTTCTCTCTGGCAGCTCATTTATGGGTTCCTTGAGGGCAGGGATTTTGGCTTGTTCACCTATATGTCCTTAGCACCATGTAGTCCTTAGCACATGGTAAGAGCTCACTAAATGTTTTTGGAACTACATTTAGGTACTATTTTATACCATTTGAACTAGTTTACATATAACATCTTATTGACTCTCACAAAAGTCCTGTGAGGTTAAAAAAACAGATATTATTGTCTTCATTATAACAGTGATGAAACTGGGGGCTAGAGAGAAGTGACTTACTCAAGTCCATGCAATGTGACCACTACAGAGCCAGAACTGAGACGACATCCTTCTGAGTCTCTAGTTCTTTCCACTAAACCACATTGCTGTTTTTCTGTATGTGGCCACAGATTTTATGCAACTTTGCAATTCTCAGAACTATTTCTAAGCTTTAAATAAATGATCATACTTGCTTTGGTTTTAAATGATATTATGCTTCCATTGGTATAGCAGTGACTTTAATATAGCTTGAGGTGCTTGAAGTTGAGCCTAGTGAATTTTTAATTAGATATCAATCAAATGGAGGACTGGTTATAAGGCATCATTTTCCAGTAAAGTCAGCAACATAGTAAATGACTTTATTGGTAAACCATGAACTTTTTTTTACATATTTATTATTATTATGTCAATACAGGTTTTCTCTATCTGCATATGTATAGCAGTTGACAATATCAGCCGCATTATTAGTTTGGTTTCCTCTGCTTGGCTAGCTTTTCAGTTGTGGTAAGTGAAGTCTGCATTTCCTGTCTCAGCACTTTTGAAGAAGTGGCAGTTACAGTAAAACTTATATTAATTTACACCCAAGTAATGAGCCCTCTGTTAATTAAAAATTTTCTGCACTTAATGCTCATTAAAAAAAAAAAAAAAGAGGCAATGATGTGAAGATGGACTGACAAACATTTTTCCCCCAGAAACATCTGACACTGGTCTATTCAGTTCAATTTCCTGTACTACTTATATCCATCTAGAGTTCTATACAGTAATGAGTGATCAGCACCTTGGCCTCTATAAAGGGCCCAGCTTTCTACAAGGTGTTGTGGGGTTCAAAAGAGGCAGAAAGAAAATAATATTAAATGACTACTATAAACATCTCTGGAAAGATTTTCAAGAAACTGGTGGTTGTGGTTGTCTCCTGGGAGAGAAATTGAATGACTGACTGGGGGACGGGGTGAGTACGAGGCTTATTTTGCACTATATTCATTTGTGTACATTTTGAAATTTTTATCATGTACCTGTATTACCTAATCAAAGAAATTAAACATTGTTTTAAATGAGCACCATGTTCTTTGCATGATCTAATAAATTATCAGTGACCTTTTAAGATAAGAATTGTTATCTCTGTCTTTATAGAAAAAAAACTGGGGGCTCAGAGAATTTAGGTTACTTGCCTCAGCTCACACTACTTAAGTGAGTGAATAAGAATCTGAACAAGGGTCTGCCTTATTCCAAAGCTATGCTAACTATACTGCACCTCAAAGAAAATGAAAGCCCAGTATTTGTCCTCAATGACAATTTTGTTGGAGAAGTCATAAAACTCTGAAGAGTTAATTACCATATTTCACTAATCCTAAGAAACACATTTTATTTTTTTTATTTTTTTATAATTTTTTAAAAGATTTTTTATTTATTTATTTGACAGAGAGAGACAGCGAGAGAGGGAACACAAGCAGGGGGAGTGGGAGAGGGAGAACAGGCTTCCCATGGAGTAGGGAGCCCAATGTGGGGCTCAATCCCAGGACCCCAGGATCATGACCTGAGCCAAAGGCAGACGCTTAACCACTGAGCCACCCAGGCGCCCCAAGAAACACATTTTAAATGTTCTAAAATTAGGATGAGTCTTCTAATGAGTGGCATGTTGTAGCATATTTGGTGGTGCTTTATTTTTCTTAGGATTCATAAGATAATGGTGTGTTTTTCCCCACCAATGGCATCTTGGAGTCAATGAGATATGGTTCCAAAATAATGCTGAAAATCAGAAAGTCTAAACAGGCAGCGCAAGCAGTAAGTGCTATAGTTCTGAGGAAACAGTGCCCTCTTCTGTAAGAGTTGCTAGGAAAGGCCTTGCACTAATTAGAGCCAAGCTTCAGTGATTGGGAGTGTATCTGTTACCTATTCCCACAATAATGCTTAATTTACATTGAGCCCCTTAACTTCATAACATGGCAACACTGAATTGGTTGAAATTGATTTCCTTTTTGTTTTCAAAAGAAAATTCTCAGTGCTCAAATAAACCACCCCAAAACTCAGTAGCTCAAAACAGCAATCATTTATTATTGCTCTCAAGTATATAGTTTAGCTGGGAAGTTCTAATCATCTAGGCTGGATTTGTTCATATGTCTACAGTGAACTGAAGTCAGCTGAATGGTCTTGGCTAGTCTCATTCATGTCCAGAGATCAGCTGGCAATTAGTTGTTCTAGTTTGGTCTCAACTTGAGTGAGGGGTGCTTTTTCACATACTGCCAGCCAGCTAGCTAAGCATGTTCTCATGGATAAGGCAAGGGAGCAAGAGCACAGATGTGAGAATGAGCAGGAAGAAATGGAAGCCTCTGCTTCCACCATGTTTGTTAACATCCTGTTGGGCAAAGCGTGATATGGCTGAGCCCAGAGTTCAGAGATGGGACAGAACATACTGCCTACAATGGGAGAGATGAAGAATTAGGTCCGTCAATGCAATCAATCTATCACATATAGGCTTCAGAAAGGCAGGTTGAAGAAAGGAGGGCTTTGGTTGCTGGCTAAAAGAGACCTCCAGAAAGAGGAGAATCAGCCAAATAGACTGTATGTGTTTGTTTGAGGGGGTTGTTCCATCAGCAAACACAGAACCAGCCTAGACTGTAACTGTGAGTTTATTTGCAGACAATGTTGACACTGACAACACAAAATCATTATTTGAAATAAGGATAGAGCCAATTATCTCATAAATTCAACCTCCCCCACCTCTACACCCAGAATCTCCTGAGTGTCACCCATGGAACCCTAAGTCTCTACCAAATACAGTTGGAAAACTACTGCATGGCATCCTTGGCCCCAGAAGCAGACCTAGCCTGTCTTTGTTCAGCTTCTTAAGGGAAGCATAATGAATTCAGCTTGGAGTACTAGCACTCTAGGCCTGGAAAAAAGTCACCCTCCAGCTCAGCCATCTTGTGAAGCCAAGTTGTTTTCCTCACTGACCAGGGCACCATTTTTCATATTCAACTCCTTCCAAGGTCAGAAAGAGATCCCCACCTCAGGAAATAAACTTTAGAAAGGACATGCAAGCAACTTCCACCAGGATTCCAACTTGCACCCTAATAATGTTTGCAGAGCTTTCTTCTCTGTGATATTTGTGGATAATTAACCACCTTTGAGCTCTGAATCACACTGAGGATATCCAAAGCACTGAGAATTTTCTTTTGAAAACAAAAAGGAAATCAATTTCAGCCAATTCGGTGTTGCCATTTTATGAAGTTAAGGGGCTCAATGTAAATTAATGTTTTGAATGTATGCCTTTGATCAATAGGTGTAATTATTGATTGGAATCACACAAAGCCAAAAGCAAACCAATCATTTCTGACATTACAGGCTTTATACCATGCAGATAAATCCCAAACACAACTGCACAGAGCTCAAGGCTTATATGACACCCACAATGTTACAAGTCAGCTCTTAAAAAAGATGGCAAACATGTTTATTTTGCCTCTCTTCCTATAAAAATGCCTCTAGATTTTCACTAAAGATCCATGGACCAGAATAAGAGGAGTTGTTCCCGATTGGTCGCTTGTCCAGAAAGTAACCATAAGTTCTCTATGCTTAGTAATTATATTGCTTCTAAGAAGTATAAATTAAGCAGAATAAACTTATGCAGAGCCTTCAGGCAAAGCTAGCCTGATTTTCTAACCGGAGGACCACTGCAACTCCTGTCCCGAATCAAAAGATTACCCCATGAGCTTGCCTAAAGTCAGGTCTAAAATTCTTAATGTTTATCACTCTCAGGGTACCCAAAGGCCTTTCCCCTCTTAAGACCCGTGATCCATTCTCAAACCCAGATCAGTTTCCTATGCTCTCACAAACACTGGCTAATACTCATTGAACACTTACTTATGTGCCAGGCACTCAGCTAGGCGTTTCACATGCATTACCTCACTGAATCTTAACAAAACTCTATGAAACAGCTAATAGTACCCTAGTCCTAATTCTAAGATGCCACTGATTTTAAGATTCACTATCAGTTTTACAAATCCTATATGAATCATATACACTAATTGTAAGATACAGATAAAATACAGAGATGTTGAAATGTTAGACTCAGGAAAATAGGTAATATCCCCTTTTACATGTGAGGAAACTGAAGTCCAAAGGAGTTAAATAACCTGTCCAAGGTTACAAAGCTAGTAAGTGGTGACTGGGGTTCAAACCCAGATCACGGATTCCAGTGCCTGTAGAAGCATGAGCTCTTTACTTCCTTTGGCATAGGTCCTTTGCCACAGATGACTTGCCCTTCCCCTCCACAAATGCTACCTTCCATTCTATTCCACAGAGTTCTGTTCACCCCTAGAGCCTGGCTGCAAGGGTGACACAAACTACCCAGTTTCTTCCTTGCAAAATACCTCAAACAAACAGAAACTAATGATCATACCAGGAAATAATTAACAATAGTATCATCTGGTAGATAAAGGTGCAGAATTACGGATTTCAAGATGAAAGACCTAATATATGCTTTGGTCTCTCCAACCAGCAACAAAACCACTGAAATATAGAGGAATCCTTGAAAGACATAAAGCAGGTGGAATAGTATTGAAGAGAGAAACTACAGCCCACAATATAGGCAGTAAAATTCTGCTCTAATAGATGAGAACAGCAAAAAGGATGCTTCATGCCCTCAGGTGGTAGAAATAGGAAGAACTTAAAGATAACAATGAGATTATTGAGCAAGATCAAATAGGGTCTGTACATCTGTACAAATCGGCTCTGTACATCCCTCCCACCTCCTCTCTCTACAGGCCAGGTAGTAGCAATAACAGCAATGGTGTCTGCCTCCAGGTAGGAGCACTGAGTCTGGGAACTTAAATCAAAGACAGCAATGCTTTAGGTATAAGATTGGCAGACAGATTACAGGACACTCAGTTAAATTTGAATTTTAAAAAAGCAATGAATTTTTTCTGTAACTATCTCCCATATACTGCATGGGACATACTATACTAAAAAAGCATTCATTATTTATCTGAAAACAAAATTTAACTGAAATGAAAATTAATATGTAAAAATTCTAACATTTAAGGGTTTTAACATGGAATATGTGGGACATACTTATAAAAAAAAGTTCACTGCTTTTCTGAAATTCAAATTTAACCAGGAATTCTTTTATTTACTAAATCTGGCAACCTTATTCAAGAGGCTAGCAACCCCTAGAGAAAACCCACATCCAAAAGAATAACTACCCATGTAATCTAGCCAGCAATATGTCCTACTGTCCCTTAAAATAGTCACAACAGTAGCGACTTCCATCTAGTCCCTCAAGCAGATTGCACAGAGAGGCAAGAACTGTCAAACATTTAAGGAAAACTCATACCACTGAAAAGAAACAACAAACTCAATAAATGAAAGAATTTAAGTTAGAGGAAACAAAATGAAAAGGGAAATCAGAATAAAACCTTCACATAAATTCAATTTATTCCCTCAGAGAGGCATGGAAGGGTCTCACGTCCATAAAAGAAGAATAAAAGGGGTGCCTGGGTGGCTCAGTCGTTAAGCGTCTGCCTTCAGCGCAGGTCATGATCCCAGGGTCCTGGGATCAAGCCCCGCATCGGGCTCCCTGCTCAGCGGGGAGTCTGTTTCTCCCTCTCCCACTCACCCTGCTTGTGTTCCCTCTTTCGCTTTTTCTCTCTCTGTCAAATAAATAAATAAAATCTTTTAAAAAATACAAGAATAAAAGATTTTGAATAAGAGCTGAAGATTATTTTTAAAGCTAATTAGAGATTTTGAAAATTAAAATAGAAATATTGAAATAAATAGCTCAATAGATAGACTAAATAGCATATTAGATTTACATCAAAAGCAAATAGGCAAGCTGCAAGATTGAACCGAGATATTATCCAGGAGAACCCAAAGAGTTAAGGTGATAGAAACTGTGAAAGTACAAAGACACAGAGGACACACCCAGAAGTTTTAATGTCAATCTAAGAGGAGTTTTGAAAGAATAGAACAGACAAAATAGAAAGGAGGCAATATTTGAATAAATAATTGGCAAAATTTTCCCATATTGAGGAATTATAATGGGTCTTTGATTGAAAAGGCCCATCAAGGGACGCCTGGGTGGCTCAGTTAGTTAAGCATATGTGGGTCCTAGGATCAGGTCCCACATCGGGCTCCTTGCTCAGCAGAGAGCTTGCTTCTCCCTCTGCCTGCCACTCCCCCTGCTTGTGTGCTCTCTCTCTGACAAATAAGTGAATAAAATCTTTAATAAAAAAAAAAAGGCCCATCAAGTGCCAAGAAGGATAAATTAGACACACACACACACACACACACACATCCTTAGACACACTGTAGTACAATTTCAGAAACCAAGTTTAAAGTGCTAAAAGCTACCAATGAGCAGAAAGAGGAGTCAGATTATCAGAAAGTATGACAATCAGTTTGAAATCAGACTTCCATCTGCAACACAAGATGCAAGAAAACAAGAAGCACTTTGTATTGCCAGTGGAAAATCCTTCTGAACCTAGAATTCTATCAGTCAAGAAGTAAAGTAGAATAAAGACATTTTCAGCCACGAAAAGTTTCAGGAATTTTACCAACCACAAACCCATGCTGAAAGAATTACTGGTGGATGAATTACAGAAAGAAAAAAATTGGATCCAGGAAGAAGTAGTGAGACTCAAACCTAAAATTATCTATATAAGAATTGGGGATAGAAAGCAGAGAGCAGTAAAAGCATGCTAAGGTTATTAACTTTTCAGGAAGATAAATTAGATACTTACTAATTCTAGTGTTAAAAATTATATCTTTTTGTGTATGTTAAAATTTTAAGGGTGATTAATAAAACATAGAAATAAAATGTATAATTTCCCAACTTGAAAGAGAGGAGAGGAATAAAAAAGCTCAATCCACTCAACAGAAAGCAGAAGGAGGGTGCCTGGCAGGCTCAGTTGGTGGAGCATGCAACTTTTGATCTTGGGTGTCAGTTCAAGCCCCATGTTAGGTGCAAATTACTTAAAAGATAAAATCTTTAAAAAGAAAAAAGTTAAGAAAGTGGCAGCATGATAGGTTTATAACAGGAAATAGGAAAGGAATAACTATACACATCAGTAATCACTGTAAATGTGAATGAATTAAACTTATCTATTTAAAGACAATAAAGGGGTGCCTGGGTAGTGCAGTCAGTTAAGCCTGACTCTTGGTTTTGGCTCAGGTCATGATCTCAGGGTGGTGAAGTCAAGCCCCACGTGGGGCTCTGCACTCAGCACAGAGTCTGCTTAGAGTTTTTCTCCCTCTCCCTCTGCCCCAACCTGTGCACGCTCTCGCTCTCTCTCAAATAAGTAAATCTTTTTAAAAATAATAAAATTGGGATGTCTGGGTGGCTCAGTCAGTTAAGCGTCTGCCTTTGGCTCAGGTCATGGGTCCTAGGATCGAGTCCCACATCAGGCTCCTTGCTCAGCGGGGAGCCTGCTTCTCCCTCTGCCTCTGCCCCTCCCCCTGCTTGTGTGGGTTCTCTCTCTCTCTCTCTGACAAATAAATAAATTTTTAAAAAGAAAAAATAATAAAATAATAAAGAAAGTAAATATGATCCAACTAGATGTTATGTGCAAGAGACACACTTAAAACAAAATGACTCATATAGATTGAAAATAAAGAGCTAGAAAAAGATAATACCAGACAAATGATAACAAAAGGAAAACCAGTGTGACAATATCAAGAGTGGACAAAATATAAATTCAAGACAAAAATAGTTCAGAAACCAAGAGAGAAACACCATTTTGATAAAAAGAAAGAGAACACTCTACCAAGAAGATAAAACAGTTACGAACCTTTCTGCACTTATGTATAGAGGATCAAAATATATAAATATAAATGGATAAATGTACAATAAGACAACATACTTTATATAAATCACAATCACAATAAGAGAATTTAACACACTTCTCTAAGAAACTGAGATCAAATAGACAAAAAATAATAAAATTTGAGTAACACAATATATAGAACTTTGTACTCAACAGAGAATACACCTTCTTTTGAACATACACAATTATTCACTAAAAAATAATTCATTAGATCATAAGAAGATAACAATTTCCAAAAACATAATGTCCTACATTGCATTCACTGTTCTCAATGCAACAAAATTAGTAATGAACTACAAAAAAAGATAGTTTTTAAAAATCTTTACACCTGGAAAATTTAAAGAACATAATTCTAAATAACTCTGACTAAAGTATAAGTAAAATAGGAATTATAAACTATTTAAAATAGAACTAATCTCAAAATTGAGGACTGGGTGCTCATCTTGATTAATCATCATGGAAACACAAATAATAACACCAATATAATACCATTACACAATCACTGGAATGGCTAAAATGAAAAAAAAAATACCAAGTGTTAGTGAGGACACAGAGCAAATGAAAAATCTCATACAACATTGAATGTAAATACTTAGGGAAACTGGTATGAAACAGCTCAACACACACATAATCCATGATCCAGCAATCCACTCTTATATATATACCCAACAGAAATGCATGCTATGTTTAGCTAAATATATGTACAAGACCGTTCAAAGCAGCATTATTTGTTATCACTAAAAACAGGAAACAATCCAAATATCCATCAATAATAGAATGGATAAATTTTTGTATATTTACATAATGAAATACTACACAGCAAAGATAATGAACCATTACCCACAACAATATGGATGAATCTTAAGATGTTAAGTGAAAAAAATCCAGACTCAAAAGTGTATATACTGTATTGTTCCATTCACATAAAGTTCAAAAGCAGGCAACAGTAATCTGTACAGCATTATAAATTAGAATAGTGTTTACTCTTGAAGGTGGGAGTTGGTGATGACTGAAATGGGCACAAGAGGACTTCTGAGATGCTGGTCATAGGTTCTGTTTCCTGACTAGGGTGTTAGTTACACAGGTGTGTTCAGTTTGTGAAAATTCATTGAGATGTACACTTTTGATTTACTTTGTTATATATATGTTATACTTCAATAAAAATTACAAAAAAAACCTTAGAGATGTGGCCAAATGTACTCAAAAATAAATTTAGTCTTAACTGCACATATTAGAAATAAAGATTGAAAATAAATGAACTAAGCTGTCAATACAACAGAAAGAAAACAATAAGTCTACTGAAGGTAAAATGAAAAAAATATACAGATAAAAATATACATTGATAAATATAAAACTCAAAAAACTAAATAAACAAAAATGAGTACTCTGAAGTAATTAATGTAAGTATAAATAATCTATATTTATTTAAAATATTTTAAATAATATAAACTAAAATTTAGAAAATATGATCATTTTAAAAAGAGACATAGGAAAATAAGCAATATCAGGAACACAAAAGGGCCTAGCTAGAAATAAAGTGGAGACTTTAACAATTACAGGAGAATACCATGTACAGTCTAATAACAATCAATGTGAAATCTTAAAAAAAAAAAGAAAAAAGAAAGGACACATTCAAGGAAAATACCAATTACCAAAATCAGCCCAAGAATAACAAGGAATGTTGAATAGACCAAAAAACACTGAAGAAATTTTATTAGTAGCCAAAATTTTCTAATACCCCCCAAAAAGCTCCCAGTGGTTTTACTGACATATTCTATCAAAGCTTCAAGAAAGTAATATTTACATGTAAATGAAAAGGAAAAGTTCTGGAAGTATACAACAAACTGATAATAATGGTTGCTTCCAGAAAAAGCAGGTAGAGATTATGTGTAACAAAGAGATAATAAATAATAACTTTATTTTTATAGAATATCTTCATATATTACTTGTCTAATTTGTAATTTCTTAAGAATTACTCCACAATTTAAACACCAGAAAAGTCTTGATTTGTACCTAAGTTGAAGGCCTAAATGAAACGGACAATTTCCTATATAAATTACTAATACTGACTCAAAATCCACCACTTTCCAGCTGTGTGAACTTGGTGACAAATTATTTAATATCTCAACCTTTAATTTCTTCAAATAAATGCTGAATAATAATAGTACTATACTGATAGACATTATAAAAATTAAAATTAGGGGCACCTGTGTGGCTCAGCATTTAAGCATCTGCCTTTGGCTCAGGTCATGATCTCGGGGTCCTGGGACCAAGCCCCGGGTCAGTCTCCCTGCTCAGCGGGGAGTCTGCTTCTCCCTCTCCCTCTGCTCCCTCCACCACCCACCCCTGCTCATGCATGTTCACTTTCTCTCTCTCTCAAATAAATAAATAAAATCTTTTTAAAATAAAATTAAATGAGTTAGACAATAAAAAATTTTTAGCAGAGTGCCTGGCACATAGTAAGTGTTCAACAACTGTTCATTATCACCATTACTATTTATTTATAAAATAACAATATTGAGGCATTACAGAAGCTATAGAACCTCACAGGAATTCATAGTCACCATCCTTAGTCTATAATTCCTGACTCCCTTCTGAGTCGATGGTGACTGGAAACCCCCTTGGGATTCTGTCCTCTACTTTCATTCCCAACTGTAGGCCTTACTCTCCCTCCTCACCCACAACTCTGACCCACTTCAGGGAAAGTCACGTGGTGTCTCTTTTGTTTGCTTCTATTTTTTAAATTATTCTGGTAAAATATATATAAAGTTTACCATTGGAATAATTTCCCATTAGAATAATTTTTAGGTACACAACTCAGTGGCATTAAGTACATTCACACTGTTGTGCAACCATCTCCACCATTCAACTCTAGAACTTTTCTATCATCCCAAACTGAAACTCTGTACCTATTAAACAATAATTCCCCACTGTGGAGTCTTTCTCCTGAAATTCCTTCTTTCCTGCCTAAAAATACTAAGCCTTTGTCTCCAAGGACACCTACTACCTCAGCAGTTCTCTAGACTGGGTGGCCTCCAGGTACCCAAGTCTCTAGAATGATGGTCTCCCAGCCTTTCTCCAAAGTCAGTACTTTGAATGAAAGGCTTCTTTTGAAATATAAATATATTTACAGAGATAATGGACCATTTTAAGTCATTGCCTATCTTACTGAGCTATTCAGAACCTGTTATGGATTTAATTATAGTCCTCAAAAATTCATATGTTCAAGTCCTAACCAACCCTCCTGCCCCTGCCAGTATCTCAGACTATAATCTCATTTGGAAATAGCACTGTTGCAGATGTCATTAGTTAGGTTAAGATGAGGTTATATGGAAGTCAGGTGGGCCCCTAATCCAATATGATTGGCATCCTTATAAGAAGAATATCATGTGAAGAAACAGACATACACACAGGAGAATGTCATGTGAAGATTGAGGTTTTGCTGCCACAAGCCAAGGAAATGCCAGAAGCTAAGAGGGAATCTTGGAAGAGGATCCTTCACTAGCACCTTCAGAAAAAGCATGGCCCTGCTGATACCTTGTTTTCAGATTTCTGGCCTCCAGGACTAGGACAATAAATTTCTGTTGTTCCAAGCCACCTAGTTCATGGTACTTTGTTAGAACAGCCCTAGGGAACTGATATAGTCCCCTACTCAAGAAAATAGGATCAGGAAGTTTTGAAGGGCAATGGGTGACTGGAGTGTATTAGCTTTCTATTGCTCCAGGTAAAAAATTACTGAGAGTACAGGGCACTTCTGAGGAGAGTCGGCTTTAGGTAAAGTTAGGAGCTATAGATAACAGAAGGGATTATAATGGTCCTGGTTCCCTTGAAGACTCAGAATGTCTATAAAAGCTAGTGTGCTTAAGACCATTTTTGTAGTGTTTCCAAAAATACTTTTTCTGAACCTATCTGATGACTTCCTGGTGCCACAAAATATATAATTTTCCCCTTTCTGGTATTTTTGTGTTCATCTAAACAGAAAATCCCTTGGGAGCAAATAGGCATTTGAGGGGACCCATCAGAGGGAGGCAGTCTCTCCCATTTATAAGCTGCTCAGTCTGGCATCATGAAGCACCTAGTGCTCAACTCACATGTTGTTTGAGCTGGAGGCTGATTTTTGTCTTTTAAAGGGCAGCAGGCTACCCTGGGTATTAGGAATTTTGAATACATAGTATCTGGAATGAGTTGGAATACTCAGTCTGCCTTTCTCTGAAGAGCTGGAGGCAGGGCCCACTTCTTTGTCAGCCATGGAGTGATTTCCTTACTACAGACCATAGGCTCAGGAATCCAAGAAGATCTTTCAGCCTGCAGCTGTTGTCTAAGAGTTGGGACTGAGGCTACAGGGTCTTGACCAGAAAGCTACCCTGTAATCCTCCTGACCTGCCTGGCAGTTGAAAAGGCAAGATTCTTTCCCCAGGGCTTGAAATTGGCTCCTCCTCTTCATTAAAAATGAAATTCACAGAATTTAGAAGTTCATGAGGCTGAAACATTCACTTACTGAATTGGCCTTTTATGGTCTCTCCTTATCTGTGTCTTCCTGTTTACCAGCCTCCTGTCAGCATGCCCATAACAAAGAAAATAGCCCCTTCTCAGCAAAATACCTGGAGGTTCAAAAATGACAAATAGCTGAAAAGGGAGAGAGCCTATGCCTTAGTTGGCTATATAAGTTAAAAATGTGCCATCTCCTATTTTTAAATTATCTTTTGTTTTTAATTTCCCCAGCGAATCTTTGCAGAAATTAGGTAACCATAATTACAAGCCAAAGGGAAGGCTCTCCCCTTATGGCAAGATTTTCGGCCATAATCATCTTAACCAAATATCTAATCATAATACACAATCATGCCCTTGGCATTTACAAAGGTTTTCCAAGATCTAAAAGTGTATCCCTTCAGGAAGACATCAAATAACAAAGTAAAATGGAGAAATTATGGCAAAGTCTAACATTGTCACTGTATCTTAAGTTTCTGAAAAGTAGTATATAAGCTCTGATGTATGCTGTCATTTATTCACACATGTATTCATTCAGCAGATTTTTTTTTCAGCAGATATTTTTTAAGAACCTACCATATTTTAGGGGGGAGGAGCAAGATGGCAGAGGAGTAGGAGACCTAAATTTCATCTGGTCCCAGGAATTCAGCTGGATAGGGATCAAACCATTCTGAACACCTACAAACTCAACAGGAGATCGAAGAATAGCAGCAACTCTCTGAACAGAAAAACGACCACTTTCTGGAAGGTAGGACGTGCGGAGAAGTGAATCCGAGGCAATATTCGGGAGGATAGACTGCGGGGGAGGGGCCTCCATTGGCCCCTTCTGGCAAGTGATAGAGCCGCACACGGTACACAAAATAGGAACTTTTAGAAGTCGGCTCCGCTGAGGGACATCGCTCTAGTGGCTAAGTGGGGGGTGGAATACTTGCTGGGACAGTGTGGTCTCAGGACCCTCAGGGTCACAGAAAGACTGGGGGTGCCTGAGTGTGGCAGAGCTCCCAGGTATCAGAGCGGGGAAGCCAGCTACAGAGACGGAGCCGAGGTGCAGGCTCTCAGCTCGGGGTTGCCATAAACCGTGATCCGCGGCACAGTCAGGCCACTCCTCCTCCAGCAGGGACCCAAGAAGGGGCAGATCTGGGGAGACTCCCCTTCCTCCCCCGGGAGGAGTGGCATGGGAGCGCACCACAGGGATCTGCTGGGTTTGGAGACTCCACCCGGGGTCGGGTGCCAGAGATAGAAATGCGCGGTCACAGGCCGGGTGAGCATGGAGTGCGGCCGGAGACCGGGGAGACGGGAGTAACTGACTGCTTTTCTCTGGGGGCTCACTGAGGAGCGGGGCCCCGAGTTCTCGGCTCCTCCGGGGTGGAGATTGGGAGGCCGCCATTTTCACTCTCCGCCTCCAAAGCTGTACGGAAAGCTTGCAGGGAACAAAAGCTTCCGAGAGCAAACCCGAGCAGATTACTTAGCCCTGACCCGGCAAGGGCGGGGCAACTCCGCCTCCAGCAAAGACATTTGGGAACCATGGCAACAGGCCCCTCCCCCAGAAGATCAGCGAAAACAGCCAGCCAAGACCAAGTTTACCCATCAATGAGAACGGCAGAACTCCAGCGCTAGGGGAATACTGCACAAAGAATCCATGGCTTTTTTACCATGATTCTTTAGTCTTGCAAAGTTAATTTTTTTTTAATTTTTCTTTTACACTTTTTCAACCAACATCTTATCAATCCCTTTTTTAAAAATCTTTTTTATTTTTCATTTTTAGAGTCATATTCTATCCCTTCATAGTAAACCTTATTTTTGGTATACATATAAATTGTTCTCTATTTAAAATTTTGGGATACAGTTTCTTCTAACGGACCAAAATATACCCTAAATCTCTACTTTATGGCTTTGTTCTAGTCTCCTGCCTGATCACATTCTCTTTTTTTTTTTTTTTCTAATTTCTCTTCTTTTTCAACCAACTTATCAACTCTTTTTATAAAATCTTTTATAATTTTCATCTTAAGAGTCATATTCCATCCTTCATCATATTTACCCTTAGTTTTGTACATATACAAGCTTTCCCTTCTGCAGAATTTTGGGAGGCAGTTTCTTCTAACAGACCAAAATACGCCCAAAATCTAGTGTGTTGCACTGATCTATTCACCAGCCTGATCATATTTGATCATATTCTTTTTTTTTCTTTTATGTTTTCTTTTTGTTTTCTTTTTTCCTTCTTTCCCTTTCTTTTCCCCCAGTTTCAGGTCTCTTCTGATTGGTTTAGTGTATATATTTCTGGGGTCATTGTTACCCTGTTAGCATTTTGTTCTTTCATTCATCTATTCTCCTCTGGACAAAATGACAAGATGGAAAAAATCACCTCAAAAAAAAGAACAAGAGGCAGTACCAACTGCCAGGGATCTAGTCAATATGACCATTAGTAAGATGTTGGAACTAGAGTTCAGAATGACGATTATAAAGATACTAGCTAGGCTTGAAAAAGCATGAAAGATATTAGAGAAACCCTTTCTGAAGAAATAAAACAACTAAAATCTAACCAAGTCAAAATCAAAAAGGCTATTAATGAGGTGCTATCAAAAATGGAGGCTCTAACTGCTTGGATAAATGAGGCAAAAGAGAGAATTAGTGATATAGAAGACCAAGTGATGGAAAATAAAAGAAGCTGAGAAAAAGAGAGATAAACAACTACTGGATCACAAGGGCAGAATTCGAGAGATAAGTGATACCATAAGATGAAACAATATTAGAATAATTGGGATCCCAGAAGAAGAAAAAAGAGAGAGGGGGGCAGAAGGTATATTCTAGCAAATTATAGCGGAGAACTTCCTTAATTTGGGGAAGGAAACAGGCATCAAAATCCAGGAGGCACAGAGACCCCCCTCAAAGTCAATAAAAATAGGTCAATACCCCAAAATCTAATAGTAAAACTTATGAGTCTCAGAGACAAAGGAAAAATCCTGAAAGCAGCTCAGGAAAAGAGGTCTGTAACCTACAATGGTAGAAACATTAGATTGGCAACAGACCTATCCACAGAGACCTGGCAGGCCAGAAAGGACTGGCAGGATATATTCAGAGCACTAAACGAGAAAAATATGCAGCCAAGAATACTATATCCAGCTAGGTTGTCATTGAAAATAGAAGGAGAGATAAAAAGCTGGCATAGAGTTGCAAAACTAAAGGAATTTGCAAACACAACACCAGCTTTACAAGAAATATTGAAAGGGGTCCTCTAAGCAAAGAGAGAGCCTAAAAGCAACATAGACCAGAAAGGAGCACAGACAATATACAGTAACAGTCACCTTACAGGCAATACAATGGCACTAAATTCCTATCTTTCAATAGTTACCCTGAATGTAAATGGGCAAAACACCCCAATCAAAAGACACAGGCTATCAGATTGGATAAAAAAACAAGACCCATCGATATGCTGTCTGCAAGAGACCCATTTTAGACCCAAAGACACCCCCAGATTGAAAGTGAGGGGGTGGAAAACGATTTACCATGCTAATAGACATCAAAAGAAAGCTGGGGTGGCAATCCTTATATCAGACAAATGAAATTTTAAACCAAAGACTATAATAAGAGATGAGGAAGGACATTATAACATACTTAAAGGGTCTATCCAACAAGAAGATCTAACAATTGTTTTTTTTTTAAAGATTTTATTTATTTATTTATTTGAGAGAGAGAATGAGATAGAGCATGAGAGTGGGGAGGGTCAGGGGGAGAAGCAGACTCCCTCCTGAGCAGGGAGCCCGATGTGGGACTCAATCCCAGGACTCCAGGATCATGACCTGAGCCAAAGGCAGTCACTTAACCAACTGAGCCACCCAGGCGCCCCAAGATCTAACAATTGTAAATATCTATGCCCCTAACATGGGAGCAGCCAACTGTATAAGCCAATTAATAAAAAAAGCAAAGAAACATGTCGACAACAATACAATAATAGTAGGGGACTTTCACCCCCTCACTGAAATGGACGGATCATCTAAGTGAAAGATCAACAAGGAAATAAAGACTTTAAATGACACACTGGACCAAATGGACTTCACAGACATATTCAGAACATTCCATCCCAAAGCAACAGAATACACATTCTTCTCTAGTGCCCATGGAACATTCTCCAGAATAGATCACATCCTAGGTCACAAATCAGGTCTCAACTGGTACCAAAAGACTGGGATCATTCCCTGCGTATTTTCGGACCATAATACTTTGAAACTAGAACTCAATCACAAGAGGAAAGTCGGAAAGAACTCAAATACATGGAGGCTAAAGAGCACCCTACTATAGAATGAATGGGTCAACCAGGAAATTAAAGAAGAATTTAAAAAATCCATGGAAACAAATGAAAATGAAAACACAACAAATGGTGTTCAACTGTTCAAAATCTTTGGGAGGCAGCAAAGGCAGTCCTAAGAGGAAAGTATATAGCAATACAAGCCTTTCTCAAGAAACAAGAAAGGTCTCAAGTACACAACCTAACCCTACACCTTAAGGAACTGGAGCAAGAAAAGGAAAATAAAGCCTAAACCCAGCAGGAGAAGAGAAATAATAAAGATCAGAGCAGAAATCAATGAAATAGAAACAAAAAGAACAGTAGAACAGATCAACGAAACCAGGAGCTGGTTCTTTGAGAGAATTAACAAGATTGGTAAACCCCTGGCCAGACTTATCAAAAAGAAAAGAGAAATGACCCAAATAAATAAAATCATGAATGAAAAAGGAGAGATCACAACCAATACCAAAGAAATACAAACAATTATAAGAACATATTATGAGCAACTCTATGCCAGCAAATTAGATAATCTGGAAGAAATGGATGCATTCCTAGAGATGTATCAACTACCAAAACTGAACCAGGAAGAAATAGAAAACCTGAACAGACCCATAACCACTAAGAAAATTGAAGCAGTCATCAAAAATCTCCCCCCCCCAAAAAAAGCCCAGGACCAGATGGCTTCCCAGGGGAATTCTACCATACATTTCAAGAAGAAAAAACACCTATTCTTCTGAAACTGTTCCAAAAAATAGAAATGGAAGGAAAACTTCCAAATTCATTTTATGAGGCCAGCATTACCTTGATCCCAAAATCAGACAAAGACCCCATCAAAAAGGAGAATGACAGACCAATATCCTGATGAACATGGATGCAAAAATTCTCACCAAAATAGTAGCCAATAGGATCCAACAGTACATTAAAAGGATTATTCACCACGACCAAGTGGGATTTATTCCTGGGCTGCAAGGGTGGTTCAACATCTGCAAATCAATCAATGTGATACAATACATTAATAAAAGAAAGAACAAGAACCATATGATCCTCTCAATAGATGCAGAAAAAGCATTTGACAAAGTACAGCATCCTTTCTTGGTCAAAACTCTTCAGAGTATAGGGGCGCCTGGGTGGCTCACTTGGTTAAGCGACTGCCTTCGGCTCAGGTCATGATCCTGGAGTCCCGGGATCAAGTCCCACATCGGGCTCCCTGCTCGGCAGGGAGTCTGCTTCTCCCTCTGACCCTCCTCCCTCTCATGCTCTGTTTCTCATTCTCTCTGTCTCAAATAAATAAATAAAATCTTAAAAAAAAATAAAAATAAATAAATAAATAAACTCTTCAGAGTATAGGCATAGAGGGTACATACCTCAATATCATAAAAGCCATCTATGAAAAACCCACAGCGAATATCATTCTCAATAGAGGAAAACTGATAGCTTCCCCCCTAAGGTCAGGAACACGGCAGGAATGTCCACTATCACCACTGCTATTCCACATAGTCTAGAAGTCCTAGCCACAGCAATCAGACAACAAAAAGTAATAAAAGGCATCCAAATTGGCAAAGAAGAAGTCAAACTTCCAGATTATCTAATTTGCAGATGATATGATACTTTATGTGGAAAACTCAAAAGACTCCACCCCAAAACTGCTAGAACTCATACAGGAATTCAGTAAAGTGGCAGGATATAAAATCAATGCACAGAAGTCAGTGACATTCCTATACACCAACAACAAGACAGAAGAAAGAGAAATTAAGGAGTCGATCCCATTTACAATTGCACCCAAAACCATAAGATAACTAGGAATAAATCTAACCCAAGAGGCAAAGAATCTGTACTCAGAAAACTATAAAATACTCATAAAAGAAATTGAGGAAGACACAAAGAAATGGAAAAATGTTCCATGCTCATAGATTGGAAGAACAAATATTGTGAAGATGTCAATGCTACCTAGAGCAATCTACACATTCAATGCAATCCCTATCAAAATACCATCAACTTTTTTCAAAGTAATGGAACAAAGAATCCTAAAATTTGTATGGAACCAGAAAAGACCCCAAATGGCCAGAGGAATGTTGAAAAAGAAAAGCAAAGCTGGTGGCATCACAATCCCGGACTTCAAGCCCTATTACAAAGCTGTAATCATCAAGACAGTATGGTACTGGCACAAAAACAGACACATAGATCAATGGAACAGAATAGAGAGCCCAGAAATGGACCCTCAACTCTATGGTCAACTCATCTTTGACGAAGCAGGAAAGAATGTCCAATGGAAAAAAGACAGTCTCTTCAACAAATGGTGTTGGGAAAATTGGACAGCCACATGCAGAAGAATGAAACTGAACCATTTCCTTACACCACACACAGAAATAGACTCAAAATGGTTGAAAGACCTAAACGTGAGACAGGAGTCCATCCAAATCCTAAAGGAGAACACAGGCAGCAACCTCTTCGATCTCAGCTGCAGCAACTTCTTCCTAGAAACATCGCCAAAGGCAAGGGAAGCAAGGGCAAAAATGAACTATTGGGACTTCATCAAGATAAAAAGCTTTTGCACAGCAAAGGAAACAGTCAACAAAACCAAAAGACAACCGACAGAATGGGAGAAGATATTTGCAAATGACATATCAGATAAAGGGCTAGTATCCAAAATCTATAAAGAACTTATCAAACTCAACACCCAAAGAACAAAGAATCCAATCAAGAAACTGGCAGAAGACATGAACAGACATTTTTCCAAAGAAGACATCCAAATGGCCAACAGACACATGAGAAAGTGCTCAACATCGCTTGGCATCAGGGAAATCCAAATCAAAACCTCAATGAGATACCACCTCACCCCAGTCAGAATGGCTAAAATTAACAAGTCAGGAAACAGATGTTGGCGAGGATGTGGAGAAAGGGGAACCCTCCTACACTGTTGGTGGGAATGCAAGCTGGTGCGGTCACTCTGGAAAACAGTATGGAGGTTCCTCAAAAAGTTGAAAATAGAGCTACTGTATGACCCAGCAATTGCACTACTGGGTATTTACCCCAAAGATACAAATGTAGAGATCCGAAGGGGTACATGCACCCCTATGTTTATAGCAGCAATGTCCACAATAGCCAAACTATGGAAAGAGCCTAGATGTCCATCGACACATGAATGGATAAAGAAGATGTGGTGTATATATATACAATGGAATATTATGCAGCCATCAAAAGGAATGAAATCTTGCCATTTGCAATGACATGGATCGAACTAGAGGGTATTATGCGAAGTGAAATAAGTCAATCAGAGAAAGACAAGTATCATATGATCTCACTGATAGGAGGAATTCTTAATCTCAGGAAGCAAACTGAGGGTTGCTGGAGTGGTGGGTGGTGGGAGTCATGGGGTGGCTGGGTGATAGACACTGGAGAGGGTATGTGCTATGGTGAACACTGTGAATTGTTTAAGACTGTTGAATCACAGACCTGTACCTCTGAAACAAATACATTATATGTTAAAAAAAAAAAAAGAATATAGTAGGAAGGGAAAAATGAAGGGGGGGAAATTTCGAGGGGGAGACGAACCATGAGAGACTATGGACTCTGAGAAACAAACTGAGAGTTCTAGAGCGGAGGGGGATAGGGGGACGGGTTAGCCTGGTGATGGGTATTAAAGAGGGCACATACTGAATGGAGCACTGGGTGTTACACGCAAACAATGAATCATGGACCATTACATCAAAAACTAATGATGTAATGTATGGTGATTAATGTAACATAATAAAATTTTAAAAATACAAAAAAAAAAGAACCTACTATATTTTAGGCATCATGCTACACCCTGAGGACATAGTCATAGGCAAGATGGACCTTGCCTTCACTGCAATTAAAGCAATTACAATAATGTGTGATGCTTTCTGTAAGAGGTTAATCTCTCAAGTTGCTGTGAGTCTACAATGAAGGTACATTTTTCCTGGACTTGGGAGTGGGAGTTGAGTTAGGACGACTTTCCACCGGTGGTGAAATTTCAGCTAAAATCAGAAGGATAAGTTAAACTGGCAAGATGAGTGAAGATTGTAGTTCTAGTCAGTAGAGACCCATACAACAGGCCAAAACTGTGAGGCTATCATTGTAAAAGAGGAAGAAGTACGGCAAAAAAAAAAAAAAAAAAAAAAAAAAGTGTAATTGATCAGGTGAACAGATGCCAGGTCATAAAAGATTTTCTAAAATGTGTAATAAATTTAGACATTTTCCTTAGGCAATGGGAAACCACTGATGGCTTTTGAGCATGGAAGTGACATGATCAGATTTATGCCTTAAAAAGTACACTCCAGCTGTAATGTAGAGAACTGCCTGGAGGATGGGGAAAGAGTAGATGCAGGGAGACAATCAGGTTATTGCAGTACTTCAACAGAGAAATAATGGTGGCCTGGAAGGGAGTGGTAGTCTGGTGCAGTGAAGAAAATGCAGAAGGATGGAAAGATTCAACAGATATTTAGGAGGTAAGATGAACAGGACTTGGTGATTGAAAGTAAAAGAGGAGAAAAAAGGTGTTAAGGATGAGTCTTTGATTTCAGGCATAAGAAACTTGGTGGTTGGCAATGCCATTCACAGCGATAAAGAATGCACAGGAGAAGGTACAAACCTGAAGGACTGTAGAGAGAGACAGATGAGTTTAGTTTCAGAAATTTTGAGTTTGTGGCACATGTAGTATATGCCAATAGAGACACCTAATCAGTAATAGAGGAGAAGCTTGGGATGAAAATATAACTTGAGAGTTGATATCATTTAGAATATACTTGAAGCCACCAAATAAGATTGCCTAGGCAGAGAATGTAGGGCAAAAAGTAAAAAGGGCTGGGCACCTGGGTGGCTCAGATGGTTAAGCGTCTGCCTTCGGCTTGGGTCATTATCCCGGGGTCCTGGGATCGAGCCCCACATCGGGCTCCCTGCTCCGCGGGAGCCTGCTTCTCTCTCTCTCTGTCTCTTATGAATAAATAAATAAAATATTTTTTAAAAATTTAAAAAATGAAAAAAAAAGTAAAAAGGGCTAATGTTCAAGTCCTAAGAAATCCAACATTTAAAATAAGACTAAGAGGGAAAGGCCAGGAAGTAAGAGGAAAATCAGAAGAGTTGTATCATAGAAGAATAAGAAAGGAATGTGTTGAGCAAAAGGGAGTAGTCAACAATGTAGTATGCTGCTGAGGAGCCAGGTAAGATGTGGACTAAGAAGTGTCCACTGGATTTAATGACATGGAGATAATTTTCTGTTCTGTATCGCAGTTGTCTCACTCCTAAAATGCAGGAATTGGGTTCATCTTGGTCTCACCCAAATTCAACTAAAGTGCTTTGGCTTTTGTGTGCTTTACATGTTGGACTTCTTTATATAAGATTCCATTTGAAGAAAAAAAACTCTATAGATTAAAAAGAATCGAATGAAAACTATAGGAACTGGACACTGGACTAGGAATTCCAGTTCTAGCTGGAATACTAGCAATATTAGCCTTACAGCTCTAATATTCTATGATTCTATCTATTCAAGATCCACTCCAATCTATACTTATTTTAATAATATTGTCTCTAAATGGTTCCTGATATGGATATTCAACCGTATTAGTCGACCTCCTTATATTGTCAGTGCCATGTTAGTTTCTTTGCATCCCTTTTACCCTTCTCTCCAATGAAATCTTTCCAAATTAACTTAAGAGCTCACCTTCTCTCAAAAACCTTCACTGACTCCAAGTCACACTGACAGTATGCTCCTCTGCCCTTGTTTTAGCAATTATCACACACTATCTCTAACTTAATAGCTCTCTGTTTGAGGTATGTTAGTCTTATCACCCCAGTGAGACTGTAAACTCCTCTAGAGCAGCAACAATGTATTTGCTTGCCTATCCCCCCATGCCTGACACAGGCTACATGCTCAGCAAGTACCTTAAAAAATGATTTTTCTCCTAAAACTGGTATGCCGCCTGCCTTTTTAGCCATTAAGGCAGCAAGACCAAGCCCAACACTCTGATATTTGAGGTATGCTTATTGCAAAAGATTTTCATTCTATGGCATTTGCCATAGTTAATGGGGTGAGGCAGGGATATGTCAATATTTTAGTTGAAGCATACACACACACACACACCACAGGCAAATGCCACAGGAAAGAAAACAACAGCAGGCACTATGCTCAGGAACCTAGGACCTTTGTTACAAACCTTCAAACCCCAGCCTGGGCCTGGCTGTAACAATAAATACTTCATGCTAAGAGACACTCATTTTCTAAAGAAGGTCATGTTTGAGGTCATAGCTAGTAGACTATATTGCTTTAATGGGGACAATATAAAAATCCTACATTTTCTAAACAAGGGCTGTGGGAATGACTTTGCTTTGGCTTGTGATGCATTTACCCTGGAAGGAAAGCAGGTAAACATGGTTGAGACTTTCATTAAGCTATAAAAATTGATGGAGCCAATTATCTCCTTCTGAAACTCAGCCAAAATAAGAAGAAGAGAAATGGCTTAGAAATGGAAATGGGGCACTGACAGAGGTATGAGTGGCATCTAGGCAGTTTGATTTTCATAGTGGCCTATAAGGCACTGGGGGTCTTTCTGGGAGAACAAAATTTGACTGAAGTCAGTCAGCTTTTATGAAGCACCTCTTGTTCCTATAAGCCTTTGTGTTGCACACTGTCATAGATAATATTAAAATACAAGGTTGCTGCTCCTTGCTCTATAGAAATCTACAGTGCAGTTGGTGGGAGCCAAGACAAAGATATCTGAAAAAACAGAAGAACATTTACAAAGTGCTATGAGCTGAAACAAAATGTAAATTAGCTTCAAGCACCCAGGGAAATGGGGAGTCAGGGAATACATGATGTGTGTGTATCTCCATGTGTATGTGTACCAACCTGTATCTGTTGAAGGCGTGGTTGTGCAATTTTTGGGAAACTGAGCTTTATCCAGAGGAAGTATATGAGCTATATTGTTGGAGGAAATTGGGCATTCTTTGTAACCATATGAGCAATGGGTACAGAGGCAAAAATAAACAGCACATGTAGGGGCACCTGTGGCTCAGTCTGTTAAGCATTTGCATTCACCTCAGGTCATGATCCCAGGGTCCTGAGATCAAGCCCCAGGTTGGGCTCTCTGCCAGCAGAGTCTGCTTCTCCCTCTCACTTTGCCCTTTCCCTGACTCATGCTGTATCTCTCTCCCCCCCCAAATAAATAAATATTTTTTAAAAACTTTGCATGTAGGAGTAGGAGCAAGATGGCAGAGGAGTAGGAGACCTAAATTTCGTATGGTCCCAAGAATTCAGCTGGATAGGGATCAAACCATTCTGAACACCTACGAACTCAACAGGAAATCAAAGAAAAGAATAGCAGCAACTCTCCGAACAGAAAAGCAACCACTTTCTGGAAGGTAGGACGTGCAGAGAAGTGAATCCAAGGTGATATTCGGGAAGATAGATAGCAGGGGAGGGGGCCTCCATCAGCTGCTACTGGCAAGTGATAGAGCCACGGAGCACAAAATCGGAACTTATAGAAGTTTGCTCCGCTGAGGGACGTCGCCCCAGTGGCTAAGGGGGTGGGGGTGGAACCCTCACTGGGACAGTGGCAGGACCCTCAGGGTCACAGAAAGACTGGGGATGCCTGAGTGCAGCAGAGCTCCCAGGTATCAGAGCGGGGAAGCCGGCTGCACGGACAGAGCCGAGGTGCAGCATCCTTTCTTGATCAACTCTCCAGAGTACAGAGATAGAGGGTACATACCTCAATATCATAAAAGCCATCTATGAAAAACCCACAGCGAATATCATTCTCAATGGAGAAAAACTGATAGCTTCCCCCTAAAGTCAGGAACACGGCAGGAATGTCCACTATCACCACTGCTATTCCACATAGTCTAGAAGTCCTAGCCACAGCAATCAGACAACAAAAAGTAATAAAAGGCATCCAAATTGGCAAAGAAGAAGTCAAACTCTCACTCTTTGCAGATGATATGATACTTTATGTGGAAAACTCAAAAGACTCCACCCCAAAACTGCTAGAACTCATACAGGAATTCAGTAAAGTGGCAGGATATAAAATCAAAGCACAAAATCAGTGGCATTCCTATACATCAACAACAAGACAGAAGAAAGAGAAATTAAGGAGTTGATCCCATTTACAATTGTACCCAAAACCATAAGATAACCATAAGATAACTAGGAATAAATCTAACCCAAGAGGCAAAGAATCTGTACTCAGAAAATTATAAAATACTCATGGAAGAAATTGAGGAAGACACAAAGAAATGGAAAAACATTCCATGCTCATGGATTGGAAGAACAAATATTGTGAATATGTCCATGTTACCTAGAGCAATCTACACATTTAATGCATTCCCTATCAAAATACCATCCACTTTTTTCAAAGAAATGGAACAAATAATCCTAAAATTTGTTTGGAACTAGAAAAGACCCCAAATGGCCAGAGGAATGTTGAAAAAGAAAAGCAAAGCTGGTGGCATCACAATTCCGGACTTCAAGCTTTATTACAAAGCTGTAATCAACAAGACAGTATAGTACTGGCACAAAAACAGACACATAGATCAATGGAACAGAATAGAGAGCCCAGAAATAGACCCTCAACTCTATGGTCAACTCATCTTTGACAAAGCAGGAAAGAATGTCCAATGGAAAAAAGACAGTCTCTTCAACAAATGGTGTTGGGAAAATTGGACAGCCACATGCAGAAGAATGAAACTGGACCATTTCCTTACACCACACACAGAAATAGACTCAAAATGGATGAAAGACTTAAACATGAGACAGGAGTCCATAAAAATCCTAAAGGAGAACACAGGCAGTGACCTCTTCGACCTCAGCTGCAGCAACTTCTTCCTAGAAACATCGCCAAAGGCAAGGGAAGCAAGGGCAAAAATGAACTATTGGGACTTCATCAAGATAAAAAGCTTTTGCACAGCAAAGGAAACAGTCAACAAAACCAAAAGACAACCAACAGAATGGGAGAAGATATTTGCAAATGACATATCAGATAAAGGGCTAGTATCCAAAATCTATAAAGAACTTATCAAACTCAACACCCAAAGAACAAAGAATCCAATGAAGAAATGGGCAGAAGACATGAACAGACATTTTTCCAAAGAAGACATCCAAATGGCCAACAGACACATGAAAAAGTGCTCAACATCGCTCGGCATCAGGGAAATCCAAATCAAAACCTCAATGAAATACCACCTCACACCAGTCAGAATGGCTAAAATCAACAAGTCAGGAAACGACAGATGTTGGCAAGGATGCGGAGAAATGGGAACCCTCCCACACTGTTGGTGAGAATGTAAGCTGGTGCAGCCACTCTGGAAACAGTATGGAGGTTCCTCAAAAAGTTAAAATAAAGCTACCATACGAACCAGCAATTGCACTACTGGGCATTTACCCCAAAGATACAAATGTAGTGATCTGAAGGGGTACGTGCACCCCGGTGTTTATAGCAGCAATGTCCACAATAGCCAAACTATGGAAAAAGCCTATATGTCCATCAACAGATGAATGGATAAAGAAGAAGTGGTATATATATACAATGGAATATTATGCAGCCATCAAAAAACAAAATATTGCCATTTGCAATGACCCGGATGGAACTAGAGGGTATTATGCTAAGCGAAATAAGTCAATCAGAGAAAGACATGTATCATATGATCTCACTGATATGAGGAATTCTTAATCTCAGGAAACAAACCGAGGGTTGCTAGAGTGGTGGGGGATGGGAGGAATGGGGTAGTTGGGTGATAGACACTGGGGAGGGTATGTGATATGGTGAGCACTGTGAATTGTGTAAGACTGTTGAATCACAGACCTGTACCTCTGAAACAAATAGTACGTTATATGTTAAAAAAAGGGAGAGAGAAAAAGAAAATAGTAGGAAGGGAAAACTGAAGGGGGGGGAATCGGAGGGAGAGATGAACCATGAGAGACTAAGGACTCTGAGAAACAAACTGGGGGGTCTGGGGGGAGGGATGGGCTAGCCTGGTGATGGGTATTAAAGAGGGCATGTATTGAATGGAGCACTGGGTGTTATATGCAAACAATTAATCATGGAACACTACATCAAAAACTAATGGTGTAATGTACGGTGATTAACATAACATAATAAAAAAAAACTGTGCATGTAAAGAAAAGAATAAAAATATCTAGGTTATTTAGACAACTGGGTTTTTGTAAACAAGGCTGGAATTGTGGAGTTGGGCAACAGGCATACAAAGGTTGGTAGTGGGGGAAAAATTGAATAGATCAGTTAAGACAAGTCGAAGGAGAGCTTCGAAACCCACAGCTAGGGGCCCCTGGGTGGCTCAGTCAGTTAAGCATCCAACTCTTGATTTCAGCTAAGGTCATGATCTCATGGTCATGAGATGGGACTCTGTGTCAGGCTCCATGCTCAGTGGGGAATCTGCTTGAAATTCTCTCTCTCCCTCTCCCTCTGTCCCTCCCCCACCCCATGCTTGTGTGCTCGCTCGCTCTCAAATAAATAAATCTTTAAAAACAAAAACAAGGGGCCCTGGGTGGCTCAGTTGGTTGAGCGGCTGACCAGCTCAGGTCATGATCCCAGGATCCTGGGATTGGGCCCCGCATCGGGCTCCCTGCTTGGCGGGAGGCCTGCTTCTCCCTCTCCCACTCCCCCTGCTTGTGTTCTTTCTCTAGCTGTCTGTCATTTAAATAAATAAAATATTTAAAAAATAAATAAAAACAAAAACAAAAAACAAAACCCACAGCTAACATCATACTCAGTGGTGAAAAACTGAAGGCTTTCCATCTCAGGTCAGGAACAAGATAAGGATGCTCACTTTCACCAATTCTATTCAACATTGTACTGATGATTCTAGCCCAAGCAATCAGGCAAGAAAAAAGAAATAAAAGGCATCCAGATTGGAAAGGAAGAGGTAAAACTATCTCTATTTGCATATGATAGGATCTTAATATTTAGAAAACACTAAGGAATCCACTAAAAATCTATCATAACTAATAAACATGTTCAGCAGGATTGCAGGATATAAGATCAATATACAAAAATCAATTGTATTTCTATATACTTGCAATGAACAATCAAAAATGAAATTAATAAAACAAGTATATTTCCAATAGCATCAAAAAGAATAAAATACTTAGGAACAAATTTTAAAAGAAGTGAAAAACTGGGGCACCTGGGTGGTGCAGTCAGTTAAGCATCCAATTCTTGGTTTCGGCTCAGGTCATGATCTCAGGGTCGTGTGATTGAGCCCAGCATCAGGCTCCATGCTTGGTGCGGAGTCTGCTTGAGTTTCTTTCTCTCTCTCTCTCCCTCTGACCCTCTTACTCATTCTTTCTCTCTCTCTCTCTCAAATAAATAAATAAATCTTTTTAAAAAATTAGAAGTGAAAAACCTATACTCTGAAAACTACAAAGTATTGTTGAAGGATATTAAAGATCTAAATAAATGGGAAAACATCCATGTTCACAGATTGGAAGACTTTATATCATAAATATGGCAATATTCCCCAAATTAATCTGCAGATTCAACATAATCCCTATCAGAATTCCACCATTTTTGTAGAAATTGACAAGCTGATTCTTTTTTTTTTAAGATTTTATTTACTTATTTGACAGACAGAGACAAAGCGAGAGAAGGAACACAAGCAAGGGGAGTGAGAGAGGTAGGAGCAGGCTTCCTGCTGAGCAGGGAACCTGATGCAGGGCTTGATCCCAGGACCCTGGGATCATGACCTGAGCCAAAGGCAGATGCTTAACGACTGAACCACCCGGGCACCCCGACAAACTGATTCTAACATTAATATGGAACTGAAAGTTTCCCAGAATAGCCAAAACAACCTTGAATAGAACAAAGTAGGAGGACTCACACTTCCAGATTTCAAAACTTTACTAAAAAACAACAGTAATCAGGACAGTATGGTAGTATCACAGGATAAGCATATAGATCAGAAGAATAGAATCATGAGTACAAAAATAAAACCATGTGTCAAGGATCAACTGATTTTCAATATGCCAAGACCATTCAGTTGGGAAAAATATTATTTTCAATAAATGATGCTGGGACAGCTGTATAATCATATGCAAAAAAATAAAGTTGAACCCTTACCTCATATCTTACATAAAATTACTTTAAAATGGATCAAAGACCTAAATGAAAGAGCTAAAACTATAAAATTCTTAGGAAACAGAGGTAAATCTTCATTACCTCAGATTTTGCAAAGGATTCTTAGATAGGACACCAAAAACATGACTAACAACAAAAGCAAATAATATGGACTTCATCAAAATTTAAAACTTTTGTGATTCAAAGGGTACCATGAAAAAAAGTAGAAAAGAGAACTAACAGAATGAATGCAAATATCGGCAAATTATATATTGAATAAAGACTTGTATCCAGACTATAAAAAGAACTCTTACAATTCACCAATAAAAAGACAACTCAATTTAAAATATGGCCCAGGGCGCCTGGGTGTCTCAGTTGGTTGGGCGACTGCCTTCGGCTAGGGTCGTGATCCTGGAGTCCCAGGATCGAGTCCCGCATCAGGCTCCCTGCTCAGCGGGGGGTCTGCTTCTCCCTCTGCCCTCTTCCCTCTTGTGCTCTCTGTCTCTCATTCTCTCTCTCTCAAATAAATAAATAAAATCTTTAAAAATAAATAAATAAATAAATAAATAAAATAAAATATGGCCCAAAGATCTGAATAGACATTTCTCCAAAGAAGATACAAATAGCCAATAAGCACATGAAAGGATGTTCAACATCATTAGTCACTAGGGAAATGCAAATTAAAACCACAATGAGATATCATTTCATACCCACTAGGATGGATATAATAAAGATGAATAGGGGTGCCTGGCTGGCTCACTTGGTACAGCATGTGATTCTTGATCTCAGGGTTGGGAGTTTAAGCCAGACGTTGGGTGCAGAGATTACTTAAAAATAAAATATTTAAAAAAAAATGAATAGTAACAAGTGTTGAGGAAGATGTGAATTAACTGGAACCCTAATACATCTCTGGTGGAAATGTAAAATTGTGCAGCCACTATGGAACACCATTTGGCAATTCCTCAAATGGTTAAATATAGTAACCATATGACCCAGCAATTCATAGTTATATACCCAAGAGAAACCAAAACATATGTCTACACAAAAGCTTGCAAACAAATGTTCATAGTAGCATTATCCATATAGCCCAGAAGTGGAAATTCAAATGTCCATCAACTGATGAAAGGATAGACAAAATTAGTATATTCATACAACAGACTATTATTCAGCCATAAAAAAGAATGAAGTATTGATATATGTTATAACATGAATCAACCTTGAAAACATTTTACTAAATGAAAGAACAGTTACATTTGACATACTGTATGATTCCATTTATATGAAATGTCCAGAGAAAGCATATTATAGATTAGTGATTGCTTAGGGCTGGGGCAGGGAGAAGGGGGAAATAGAGAGTGGCTACTAATGGATATGGAGTTTCTTTTAAGGGAATGGAAATTCTAAAATTATACTGTGGTGATGGTTGCACAACCCTGTGAATATACTAACAACCACTGATTGTACACTTTAAATGGGTGAATTGTATGATATGTGAATTATATATGAATATATAGGAGTTGAATTGTATTTCCCAAAAAATATGTTAAAATCCTAACCCTCAATACTGGTAAATAGGACCTTATTTATAAATTTAATCAAGTTAAGATGAAGTCATTACATTGGTCCCTAATTCAACATGACTGATATCCTTATAAAAAGAAGACAATTTTAAAAAAGACACACAGGCAAAATGTCCTGTACAACAGAAGCAGAGATTGTAGTGATGCAGGTGCCAGCCAAGGAACACCAAGGATTGATACCCAGCACCAGAAGCTAGGAAGAAGCAAAGGATGACAGTCAGAATCTCAGAGGGACCATGGCTCACTAACACCTTGATTTCAGGCTTCTAGCCTCCAGAGATGTGAAACAATGAATTTCTATTGTTTTAAGTCACCCAGTTTGTGGAATTTTGTTATGATAGCCATAGCAAAACAATACAGCTATTAAAAATAAATAAAACAACCCAAGGTGTTTCAACTTGTATGAGATTTCAAAAATAATTAAGAGATCTAAATTTTTTGTCCCAATTCTCTCCTGACTCACTGGATGACATAAGGCAAGTCACTAGCTCTCTCTGAGCCTAAATTTTCCCATTTATAAAATAATGCAGGAATTGGGTTACATAATCACTAAGGTCTCCTCAAGGATGACATTCCCACTGTTAATAGAACTAATTCATTTTACAGTTCTGAAAAGTTAGCATGGGGCCCCAAATTCAAATAACACCAATAAAAGTAGGGAAATATTTTATAACCAAATTAACTTTGTACATCTTAAAGCTCTTTGTTCATCTTGAAATCTTGCTGGAACTAAAATCACCCCCATTTCTTCTTAGTTGCTATAGGAACATGAAATCATTCCCCAAGACTTGTAGGGACTATGAACTGAGACATAACAGTTTCTAAAACACAATACAGTTGTGAATTAAACTCCATTTGTTCTCTTACACTTTATAAATGCAAAACGTCCTTTCCAGCATTGTATGAATATAAAACTTATGTGATGCCAACAACTAAGCCTCATTTAACCGAAGAAAGAAAAGTAGCATTGTCCTAGTTCTTGTTCAGCCTTGTATTCAAAGATGCTTTATGTAGTTTGTAAACCATTGGTTTTGACATACATTAAAGAAATCTCATGCTGACCTCTTCTTCGTTATTAAAAACGTACAGCATACTTGCACAACACAGAAGGTGTTCAAAATGGTTTCCCAATCCCCTTTCTATGTTTTAAAGATTTGGAACATAAAAGGCTTTCCTTTATGTTTCCTTTCTGCTTTTTTTTTTTTTTTTAACTCTTTTTTCTCTCTCCTGTGGTCCTTTCTCTTTGCAGGAAAAGTCACTTGACCCTCTTGACACTGCCAAACTCCTTTGTAGCTCAAGAAATGGAGTATGCATCAGTTGCTGAATTGTGCCCCTGCAAGAAAGGTGTCTTTTCTTTAATACATAGCCTCATGTGAAGTTTAAATTACCTTCCCAGATCACCACAAACCAGCAGAATGCTTTTTTACAGGCTGAATATTCAGGAAGCAGTTTTTTATTTAGTTTCAAAATAATGAACTCTTCTAAGGGCCAATCATTGGCTTTTTGGCAACTCATTATGGTTTCTATTTAATAGCCTGCCTTTGCACTTAATATTTTCTAACTTAACTACTGCTAATATGTATCAAAACTTTTTATCTTGTAGGTTTTTATAAAGTGGCATTTTTTTATAAAATGGCATTTTTAATTTCATGCTACAGTAGTTAGTTTTACATTTATTCAGTCACTCATTCATTCAGCAAGTATTTGTTGAGTATTGTACAAAGCTAAATAGAAACAATTTTTACAAATTAAACCACATTTCAATACAATACATGAGTGGTTACTTAGAAGAAATCTAGAGTGGATCCTTCTGTAAAGTAAATAATCATTTGGTAAAGAGATGCCTCTAACTTAATGTATGCTGCATATAGTTTACTTAAAATAAGGACCCTATTAGTTGAACATAGATGGAGCATTAATATTCCTCAGGAGACAGGAAATGTGGTCTTGAGCCCACATAAGACAGAAAACTGGAACTGAGACTCCTATTTAAAATTAGGATCCTCAAAATCTACCCATTCTATGTAAAGGAGATTGGAACAATTTCACCCATCATCTCAGGGAAATATCAAGGATATTTATGGGCTCCTGGTGGCTACAGATTGAAAATAAATTCCTCCATGAGAAGTCAAATTCTGAGAATGTGACCTATTTCTGCATGGCGGTGCCCCCATAAATATTACTCACATGGAACAGGACAATAAATTAACATAAAATTTGGTCCAGAACTGGTAAGAGTCCTAAGGTTCTTATGAAATCAAAACCAATTACTTAGAAATACCTCCACACCCCATGTTATGAAACACCCAAGAAAAGACAACCCTGAGTTTATAATAAAAACATACAAACCACATGAGAAAATTAATCACTGTAAGGAAAAGTAAGTTGTCACAATAAACAGCAGGATTAGCATCTCAAGAACTGTACAAAGTAAACAGCTGAAGGAGATTATAAAATAGGTCTGTTTAAAATAACTTAAGGGGCACCTGAGAGGCTCAGTCATTAAGCGTCTCCCTTCGGCTCAGGTCATGATCCCAGGGTTCTAGGATCGAGCCCCGCATCGGGCTCCCTGCTCTGAGGGAAGCCTGCTTCTCCCTCTGCCACTCCCCCTGCTTGTGTTCCCTCTCTTGCTATGTCTGTCTCTGTCAAATAAATAAATTAAATATTTTTTAAAAAAATAAAATAAAATAACTTAAAATATAAAATAGAAATTTTTAAGAAAAAAATAATTTGAAGAACAAAAAGAACTTCTATAAATAGAACATATAGTCATTGAAATTCAAACTGAAAAGAAAAGTAAATCTTCAGACTAGACACAGCTAAAAAGAGGCTTTGTAAATAGTAGAAGTTAGCTAAGAAAATTACCAACATGGAAAGATAAAAATAGATGGAAAATGTGAGTGATTAAAATACCTAGGGATAGGGCACCTGGGTGGCTCAGTTGGTTAAGCGACTGCCTTCGGCTCAGGTCGTGATCCTGGAGTCCAGGGATCGAGTCCCGCATCGGGCTCCCTGCTCAGCAGGGAATCTGCTTCTCCCTCTGACCCTCCCCCCTCTCATGTTCTCTCTATCTCATTCTCTCTCTCAAATAAATAAATAAAATCTTAAAAAAAATAAAGTAAAATAAAATACCTAGGGATAGAATAAGCAGAATTAAAGATCCCATTCACAAAAGATAAAAAAATGAGTGAAGTGAAGAAAAAGAATGGGGAAAAGGCAATATTTGAGGAAATAATGGCTGCAAGTTTTATAGAACTGTTCTCAGATTTTATAGTTCCTCAGATTAAAAAAGTATGTTGATCTTAAACAGTATCAAGACATGCATATCGAGACATATCATAGTGAAAATGCAGAATACCAAAGGTAAAACTAACCAAAAGAGTCCTACAAGGAAATGACAATTAGATTGACAATAGAGGCTCAAATAAAATGAAATAATAGTTCCAAAGTGATGAGGAAAAATATCTGCTACCATGAAGCATATGCCTGGCTAAACTATTATTGAGCGGAGTAAATAGCAGACATTTTCAGATAAATAAGTCTATGAGCATTTTTCACTCACAAACCCTCACTGAAAGACAATGAAAATATGTACTTCAGTAAGGAAAAATAATAATTTCAGGAGAAAGTATAGCAGAAAAACTAAAAACATGTTGACAAGTATTAAAAGCACGGAGTATAAAAATAAGCAATAATAATAGTTGGGGATGGTTAGTAATAAAGTTAATATACTAGGAAATAACATGGAAGTGGGGGGTGGTGATAAGTATTTGTGTTCTACTGACCTTGAATTATTCAGAAAAATAGATATAGTGATTAATATTAGACTTTATTAAGTCACATTTATCTGTACACATATAGGGGGTGATATATTCATTTAAATTTTAAGAGAAATAGAAATGCAGAAGCAACATGTATGACTTCCAAATGAGTAGAGGGTGGAAAGAAAAATAAAGATAACTTAATCATTAAGAAGAATCACCATTGAAAGTTTCTCAAAAAGTTAAACATAAAGCTACCATATGACCCAGGAATTCCACTTTAGGTATATACTCAAGAGAACTGGAAACATGTCCACATAAAGACCTGTAAATCAATGTTCATAGTAGTATTATACACAGTAGTCAAAAAACAAACAATTCAAATGTCCATCAAAATGTGGTATATTGGGGATCCTGGTTGGCTCAGTCAGTTAAGCCTCTGCCTTCAGCTCAGGTCATGATCCCAGGGTCCTGGGATTGAGCCCCACATCGGGCTCCCTGCAAAGCAGGGAGCGCCTGCTTCTCCCTCTCACTCTGCCTGCTGCTTCTCCTGCTTGTACAGTCGATCTCTGTCAAAAGTAAATAAAATCTTAAAAAGAAAAACCAGAACAGTGCAAAAGGAGGATGAAAACAGGACGATCAGTCTTATAATCATTGATGACAATTCTGAAATTAAATATTAGCAAACCACTGTATTATAATTTTTAATACATTATAACCAAGTGGTATTTATCCCAGCAATGTAAGCTTAATTTAACATTAGAAAATCCATGTAATTCACAAAATTAAGTGTGCAAGGGAGAAAATTCATCAAGTCTCACTAGGACAAAAAAAGCATTTGGTAAAATTCAACATTCATTCATATGATTACAAAAACCAAACTCTTAGCCAACTTAGAACAAAGAGGAACTTCCTTAAGGAGATAAAAGGTAACTATCAAAAATCTGCAATAAACATCATACTTAATGGAGAAACATTAGAATCATACTCTTTAGAATCAGAAAACAAATCAAAGATCCTCATCGTTGTTTCTACTACAAGACTAAAGGGATTTGTCAAAACAATAAAACAGTATAAAAATGAGAGAGCATATTTTAAAGAAAAAAGAAAATTGCCATTATCTGCAAATGATATAATTGATAGAGAAAAACTCGAGAATCTGCAGACAAACTATTGGCACTAATAAGAGATTTCAGCAATGTTGCTGGATACCAAATCAATATACAAAATTCAATATACGAGCAATAATTAGAAAATGTAGAACACATTTTATAAAAATATCATTCACCATTGCAACAAAACCTATAATACACTTAGGAATAAAACTAACCAAGTATGTGTAAAATCATAAATAAGAAAATTATTATTCAATTCTATTCCAACCAAAATGCCAACAGTATTTGTTTTCATGGAACTTGACAAGCTGATTCTAAAATTTGATATGGAAGAGTAACACGCCAAAAACAGTCAAGAAAATTTTGAAGAAGAATGAGGGGGGATTCACCCTACCAAATATCAATTTATTATAAAACTATATTAATTTTGAAACAATGTGGGGCACCTGGGTGGCTCAGTCACTAAGTGTCTGCCTTCGGCTCAGGTCATGATCTCAGGGTCCTGGGATCGGGCTGCATCAGGCTCTCTGCTCAGCGGGGAGCCTGCTTCTCCCTCTCCCACTGCCCCTGCTTGTGTTCCCTCTCTCTTTGTGTCTCCGTCAAATAAATAAATAAAATCTTTAAAAAAATTTGTGAAACAATGTGATTAGTGTAAAAATAAACAAATAGATCAGTTTGCCTGGGATAGACCATCCCAGGCAGTGAGGAGGCTTTGTGCCCCCTGTTGAAGACATTTGCTAGATGAAGAGCTACTACTGGCCAAGGGGTAGGGTGACCAATGACAAACCATTCCAATTTGCCTGAGACTGCCCTTGTTTTAGCCTTGAAAGTCCCATGTCCTAGGAATCCCCTCCATCTCCAGAAAACCAGGATGGTTGGCCACTCTACCTAAAGGAGAAAGGCCTGATAGGCTTAGAGGGAGGAAGGAACAGTGGCAGCTACCACGGTCAGTTTCATTTTTAGCCCCAGTAACACCCTTCTTGTTCCCCAGAGAGCTCAGCTATCTTAATTTGGGCAGGTGGCCAGTGGTGTTACTAAGTCACCAATTCCCAGATTGAGATTCCACTAAACTGAGATTCCACCACTCCATGTTGGGGGTTGGCAACAGCGGGGCCTCTAACATGTAGGCAGAGACAAGTGTGGGCCCTGGGCAGGAGAGAAGTGCAGTCACCAGAAGGGGAGGCAGGCACTGAAAGTGGAAAGGGGAATGGGGGGCAGAGGAGTATGCCCAGGCTTGGTCTTCACCACTTATATTGCTAGCTTGCTTGAGCCGTGCCTATGGTCAAGATGTGGCCTGAGGGACATAGTTCACTGACTCCTGAAATAGATCAGTGCTTCAAATTAGTGCCCAAAAGCAGATTCACATACATATAAGAACTTGGTATATGACAGAAATGGCATTATAAATTAGTAGGGAAAGAATGGACTATTCAATAAATGGTGTTGGAACAATTTGTTATTTCCACAGGTAGGGGGAAATAAAATTAGATCCCTACCTCACATCATACACAAAAATAATTTCTAGATCTAGGGAGCAAGATGGCGGAGGAGTAGGAGACCTGGATTTCGTCTCCTCTCAGGAATTCAGCTGGATAGGGATCAAACCATTCTGAACACCTACAAACTCAACAGGAGATTGAAGAAAAGAAGAGCAACAACTCTCTCATCAGAAAAGCAACCACTTTCTGGAAGGTAGGACGTGCGGAGAAGGGAATCCGAGGCGATATTCGGGAGGATAGACGGCGGGGGAGGGGCCTCCGTGGGCCGCTTCTGGCAAGTGATAGAGCCGCGGAGCACAAAGTCGGAACTTTTAAAAGTCTGCTCCGCCGAGGGACGTCACTCGGGTGGCTAAGCGGGGGGTGGAACCCTCCGGGACAGTGTGGTCTCAGGACCCTCGGGGTCACAGAAAGACCGGGGGTGCCTGAGGGCGGCAGAGCTCCCAGGTATCGGACCGGGAAGCCGGCTGCAGAGGCGGAGCCCAGGCGCGGGCCCTCAGCTCGGGGCTGCCATAAACCGTGATCCGCGGCCCAGTCGGGCCCCTGCTCCTCCAGCAGGGACCCGACAAGCGGCAGATCCGGGGAGACTCACCTTCCTCCCCCGGGAGGAGCCGCGCGGGAGTGCACCGCAGGGATCTGCTGGGTTTGGAGACTCCAGACCGGGTCCAGTGCCAGAGATAGAAACGCGCGGTCACAGGCCGGTTGAGCACGGAGTGCAGCTGCAGACCGGGGAGACGGGAGTGACTGACGGCTTTTCTCTGGGGGCGCACTGAGGAGCGGGGCCCCGAGTTCTCGGCTCCTCCGGGGCGGAGATTGGGAGGCCGCCATTTTCACTCTCCGCCTCCAAAGCTGTACGGAAAGCTCGCAGGGAACAAAAGCCCCGGAGAGCAAACCCGAGCAGATTACTTAGCCGGAAGGGGGCAAGGGCGGGGCTATTCCGCCTCCGGCAGAGACATTTGGAAACCACGGCAACAGGCCCCTCCCCAGAAGATCAGCGAGAACAGCCGGCCAAGACCAAGTTCACCGATCAATGAGAACAGCAGAACTCCAGCGCTAAGGGACTACTGCACATAGAATTCATGGCTTTTTTACCATGATTCCTTAGTCTTTTAAAGTTATTTTTTTTTTAACTTTTTGTCTTTTTCTTTTTGAATTTTTCTTTTTCCCTTTTTCAAACAACATCTTATCAATCCCCTTTTTTTAAAAAAAACATTTTTATTTTTCATTTTGAGAGTCATATTCTATCCCTTCATAGTAGTTACCCATATTTTTGGCTTATATATATAAGTTGTTCTCTCTTTAAAATTTTGAGATAGTTTCTTCTAACAGATTAAAATATACCCTAAATCTCTAGTATATGGTGTTCTCTATTCTCCTGCCTGATCACATCCTCTCCCTTTTTTTTTCTTTTTCTTTTTTCTTTTTTTAAATCCTCTTTCTTTTTTCAAACAACTTCTTATCAATTCCTTTTATAAAATTTTTTATAATTTCCATTTTTACAGTCATTTTCCATCCCTTCATCGTATCAACCCTTATTTTTGTACATATATAAGTTTTTTTTCTTTAAAATTTTGGGAGACACTTTCTTCTAAAAGACCAAAACACACCCCAAATCTAGTGTGTGGCACTGATCTATATACCATATAGATCATATTTGATCACATTCTGGTTTTTCTTTTGTTGTTGTTGTTTTGTTTTGTTTGTTGTTGTTTTTATCTTTATCTTTTTCTTTTTTTTTCTTTTTCTTTTTTCTCTCTTTCCCCTTCTTATCCCACTGCTTCAGGTCTTTTCTGATTTGTTTAGAGTATATTTTCTGGGGACGTGGTTACTCTGCTAGCATTTTGTTCTCTCATTAATCTATTCTCCTCTGCACAAAATGACGAGACGAAAAAAATCACCTCAATAAAAAGAACAAGAGGCAGTACCGACTGCCAGGGACCTACTCAATACGGACATTAGTACGATGTCAGATCTAGAGTTCAGAATCATCACTTTAAAGATACTAGCTGGGCTTGAAAAAAATATGGAAGTTATTAGAGAAACGCTTTCTGGAGAAGTAAAAGAGCTAAAATCCAACCAAGTAGAAATCAAAAAGGCTATTAATGAGGTGCAATCAAAAATGGGGGCGCTAACTGCTAGAATAAATGAGGCAGAAGAGAGAATCAGTAATATAGAAGATGAAATGATGGAAAATAAAGAAGCTGAGAAAAAGAGAGATAAACAACTACTGGATCATGAGGGCAGAATTCGAGAGATAAGTGATACCATAAGACGAAACAACATTAGAATAATTGGGATCCCAGAAGAAGAAGAAAGAGAGAGGGGGGCAGAAGGTATAATGGAGCAAATTATAGCAGAGAACTTCCCTAATTTGGGGAAAGAAACAGGCATGAAAATCCAGGAAGCACAGAGAACCCCTCTCAAAATCAATAAAAATAGGTCAACACCCCGACATCTAATAGTAAAACTTACGAGTCTCATAGACAAAGAGAAAATCCTGAAAGCAGCTCGGGAGAAGAGATATGTAACCTACAATGGTAGAAACATTAGATTGGCAACAGACCTATCCACAGAGACCTGGCAGGCCAGAAAGGACTGGCAGGATATATTCAGAGCACTAAATGAGAAAAATATGCAGCCAAGAATACTCTATCCAGCTAGGCTGTCATTGAAAATTGAAGGAGAGATAAAAAGCTTCCAGGACAAACAAAAACTAAAGGAATTTGCAAACACAAAACCAGCCCTACAAGAAATATTGAAAGGGGTCCTCTAAGCAAAGAGAGACCCTAAAAGCAACATAGACCAGAAAGGAACACAGACAATATACGGTAACAGTCACCTTACAGGCAATACAATGGCACTAAATTCCTATCTTTCAATAGTTACCTTGAATGTAAATGGGCTAAATGCCCCAATCAAAAGACACAGGCTAACAGACTGGATTAAAAAACAAGATCCATCGATATGCTGTCTGCAAGAGACTCATTTTAGACCCAAAGACACGCCCAGATTGAAAGTGAGGGGGTGGAAAACCATTTACCATGCTAATGGACACGAAAAGAAAGCTGGGGTGGCAATCCTTATATCAGACAAATTAGATTTTAAACCAAAGACTGTAATAAGAGATGAGGAAGGACACTATATCATACTTAAAGGATCTATCCAACAAGAAGATCTAACAATTGTAAATATCTATGCCCCTAACATGGGAGCAGCCAATTATATAAGGCAATTAATAACAAAAGCAAAGAAACACATCAACAACAATACAATAATAGTGGGGGACTTTAACATCCCCCTCACTGAAATGGACAGATCATCTAAGCAAAAGATCAACAAGGAAATAAAGACTTTAAATGACACACTGGACCAAATGGACTTCACAGACATATTCAGAACATTCCACCCCAAAGCAACGGAATACACATTCTTCTCTACTGCCCATGGAACATTCTCCAGAATCGACCACATCCTAGGTCATAAATCAGGTCTCAACTGGTACCAAAAGATTGGGATCATTCCCTGCCTATTTTCAGACCACAATGCTTTGAAACTAGAACTCAATCCCAAGAGGAAAGTCGGAAAGAACTCAAATACATGGAGGCTAAAGAACATCCTACTGAAGAATGAATGGGTCAACCAGGAAATTAAAGAAGAATTAAAAAAATACATGGAAACCAATGAAAATGAAAACACAACTGTTCAAAATCTTTGGGATGCAGCAAAGGCAGTCCTAAGAGGAAAGTATATAGCAATACAAGCCTTTCTCAAGAAACAAGAAAGGTCTCAAGTACACAACCTAACCCTGCACCTAAAGGAGCTGGAGAAAGAACAGCAAATAAAGCCTAAACCCAGCAGGAGAAGAGAAATCATAAAGATCAGAGCAGAAATCAATGAAATAGAAACTAAAAGAACAGTAGAACAGATCAACGAAACTAGGAGCTGGTTCTTTGAAAGAATTAACAAGATTGATAAACCCCTGGCCAGACTTATCAAAAAGAGAAGAGAAATGACCCAAATCAACAAAATCATGAATGAAAGAGGAGAGATCACAACCAACACCAAAGAAATACAAACAATTATAAGAACATATTATGAGCAACTCTATGCCAGCAAATTAGATAACCTGGAAGAGATGGATGCATTCCTAGAGATGTATCAACTACCAAAACTGAACCAGGATGAAATAGAAAACCTGAACAGACCTATAACCACTAAGGAAATTGAAGCAGTCATCAAAAATCTCCCAAAAAACAAAAGCCCAGGGCCAGATGGCTTCCCAGGGGAATTCTACCAAACATTTCAAGAAGAATTAATACCTATTCTTCTGAAACTGTTCCAAAAAATCGAAATGGAAGGAAAACTTCCAAACTCATTTTATGAGGCCAGCATTACCTTGATCCCCAAACCAGACAAAGACCCCATCAAAAAGGAGAATTACAGACCAATATCCCTGATGAACATGGATGCAAAAATTCTCACCAAAATACTAGCCAATAGGATCCAACAGTACATTAAAAGGATTATTCACCATGACCAAGTGGGATTTATCCCTGGGCTGCAAGGTTGGTTCAACATCCGCAAATCAATCAATGTGATACAGTACATTAACAAAGGAAAGAACAAGAATCATATGATCCTCTCAATAGATGCAGAAAAAGCTTTTGACAAAGTACAGCATCCTTTCTTGATTAAAACTCTTCAGAGTATAGGGATAGAGGGTACATACCTCAATATCATAAAAGCCATCTATGAAAAACCTACAGCAAATATTATTCTCAATGGGGAAAAACTGAGAGCTTTCCCCCTAAGGTCAGGAACGCGGCAGGGATGTCCACTATCACCACTGCTATTCAACATAGTATTGGAAGTCCTAGCCACAGCAATCAGACAACAAAAAGAAATCAAAGGCATCCAAATCGGCAAAGAAGAAGTCAAACTCTCACTCTTTGCAGATGATATGATACTTTATGTGGAAAACCCAAAAGACTCCACCCCAAAACTGCTAGAACTCATACAGGAATTCAGTAAAGTGGCAGGATATAAAATCAATGCACAGAAGTCAGTGGCATTCCTATACACCAACAACAAGACAGAAGAAAGAGAAATTAAGGAGTCGATCCCATTTACAATTGCACCCAAAACCATAAGATACCTAGGAATAAATCTAACCAAAGAGACAAAGGATCTGTACTCAGAAAACTATAAAATACTCATGAAAGAAATTGAGGAAGACACAAAGAAATGGAAAAACGTTCCATGCTCATGGATTGGAAGAACAAATATTGTGAAGATGTCAATGCTACCTAGAGCAATCTACACATTCAACGCAATCCCCATCAAAATACCATCCACTTTTTTCAAAGAAATGGAACAAATAATCCTAAAATTTGTATGGAACCAGAAAAGACCCCGCATAGCCAGAGGAATATTGAAAAAGAAAAGCAAAGCCGGCGGCATCACAATTCCGGACTTCAAGCTCTATTACAAAGCTGTCATCATCAAGACAGCATGGTACTGGCACAAAAACAGACACATAGATCAATGGAACAGAATAGAGAGCCCAGAAATGGACCCTCAACTCTATGGTCAACTAATCTTCGACAAAGCAGGAAAGAATGTCCAATGGAACAAAGACAGTCTCTTCAACAAATGGTGTTGGGAAAATTGGATAGACACATGCAGAAGAATGAAACTGGACCACTTCCTTACACCACACACAAAAATAGACTCCAAATGGTTGAAAGACCTCAATGTGAGACAGGAGTCCATCAAAATCCTAAAGGAGAACACAGGCAACAACCTCTTTGACCTCAGCCGAAGCAACTTCTTCCTAGAAACATCGCCAAAGGCAAGGGAAGCAAGGGCAAAAATGAACTATTGGGACTTCATCAAGATAAAAAGCTTTTGCAAAGCAAAGGAAACAGTCAACAAAACCAAAAGACAACCGACAGAATGGGAGAAGATATTTGCAAATGACATATCAGATAAAGGGCTAGTATCCAAAATCTATAAAGAACTCATCAAACTCAACACCCAAAGAACAAAGAATCCAATCAAGAAATGGGCAGAAGACATGAACAGACATTTTTCCAAAGAAGACATCCAAATGGCCAACAGACACATGAAAAAGTGCTCAATATCACTCGGCATCAGGGAAATCCAAATCAAAACCTCAATGAGATACCACCTCACACCAGTCAGAATGGCTAAAATTAACAAGTCAGGAAACAACAGATGTTGGCGGGGATGCGGAGAAAGGGGAACCCTCCTACACTGTTGGTGGGAATGCAAACTGGTGCAGCCACTCTGGAAAACTGTATGGAGGTTCCTCAAAAAGTTGAAAATAGAGCTACCATATGATCCAGCAATTGCACTACTGGGTATTTACCCCAAAGATACAAAAGTAGGGATCCGAAGGGGTACGTGCACCCCGATGTTTATAGCAGCAATGTCCACAATAGCCAAACTGTGGAAAGAGCCAAGATGTCCATCGACAGATGAATGGATAAAGAAGAAGTGGTATATATATACAATGGAATATTATGCAGCCATCAAAAGGAATGAGATCTTGCCATTTGCAACGACGTGGATGGAACTGGAGGGTATTATGTTGAGTGAAATAAGTCAAACAGAGAAAGACATGTATCATATGATCTCACTGATATGAGGAATTCTTAATCGCAGGAAACAAACTGAGTGTTGTTGGAGTGGGGGGTGGGATGGGAGGGATGGGGGGACTGGGTGATAGACAATGGGGAGTGTATGTGCTCTGGTAAGCGCTGTGAATTGTGCAAGACTGTTGAATCTCAGATCTGTACCTCTGAAACAAATAATGCAATATATGTTAAGAAAAAAAAAAAAAGAAGAAGAAGAAGAAGGTAGCGGGAGGGGAAGAATGAAGTGGGGGAAATCGGAGGGGTAGACGAACCATGAGAGATGATGGACTCTGAAAAACAAACAGGGTTCTAGAGGGGAGGGGGGTGGGAGGATGGGTTAGCCTGGTGGTGGGTATTTGGGAGGGCACGTTCTGCATGGAGCACTGGGTGTTGTGCACAAACAATGAATCATGGAACACTTCATCTAAAACTAATGTTGTAATGTAAGGGGATTAACATAAGAATAAAAAAAAATTAAAAAAAAAAAATAATAATTTCTAAATGGATTAAAGACCTAAGTGTGAAAGGCAAAAAAATCAAAAAACTTAGAATTAGAAATAGAATATCTTCATTACATAAATTAGAAAACGACTTATTAAACAGAGCACAATAAGCACAAACAAGAAAATAATTTAACTACAAATAAAAATATTTTATATGAAAAATTACATCATTAAATAAAGTTAAAAAGACATTTACAGTCTTTAAAGTCAGAAAAAAGACATTTACAATGAATTTAACTAATAATGGATTAATACACAGTATTTTTTTTTTTAAGATTTTAGAGAAAGAGAGAGTGTACGTGCGTGATTGTGGTGGGGAGGGGCAGAGGGAGAGGGTAAGAGAGAATCTCAAGCAGACTCCCATCTGAGCATGGAGCCCCACATGAGGCTCAATCTCATGACCCTGAGATCATGACCTGAGCTGAAAGCAAGAATCAAATGCTTAACCAACTGAGCCACCCAGGTACCCCCACAGTATTTGTTTTTTAACTCCTACAAATCAATAAGCCCATATGAAAAAATTAGACATGGAATGAATAGGCAGTTCCCAGAAGAGGAAATCCAAATAGCTAATATTAGGACTTACACTGCAGTACAAATCATCCCCAGATTTCAGTTTCTTTTTTTCTTTTTTTTAAGATTTTATTTATTTGAGAGAGAGAGAATGAGAGACAGAGAGCATGAGAGGGAGGAGAGTCAGAGGGAGAAGCAGACTCCCTGCCGAGCAGGGAGCCCTATGCGGGACTCAATCCCTGGACTCCAGGATCATGACCTGAGCCGAAGGCAGTCGCTTAACCAACTGAGCCACCCAGGCGCCCCCAGATTTCAGTTTAACACTGAGCTTATTTCTCACTCATAAAAAGTCAACTGTAGATCAAGAAACTCTCCAAGGCAGCATTTCTCTGTGAGGTGACTTAGGAATTAAGGCTGCTATTATCATATGGTTCCAATATCTCTACAGCCAACCTTCATGCCCATGATGCAAGGGGGTGGGGGGGAGGGAAATGAAGGAAAAGAGAGGGGGAGGGAAGAAGAGAGAAGTGGGGGAGGGAGGAAGAGAGAATGAATAAATGAATATGAATCACAAAGACTTTTCACTGCCTCAGCCAGGAGGTGACCCACATCACTTTTGTTCACATTTTATTGGCCAGAGCCAATCATATAGCCCTGCAAGGGGACTGGAAAATATAGTTTTCTGTTGTTCAGGAAGCAGGAATATAAAACAGAATTTAGTAAATACATAACATTGTGTCTGCCACAAATGTTCATTACAGGGGGTTTTTTAGAGATTTTATTTATTTGACAGAGCAAGAGAGCACAAGCAGGGGGCAAGGCAGGCAGAGTGAGAGGGAGAAGCAGGTTCCCCGCTGAGCAGGGAGCCTGATGCAGGGCTCGATCCCAGGACCCTGGGATCATGACCTGAGCTGAAGGCAGATGCTTAACCAACTGAGCCACCCAGGCACACCTCATTATAGTTTTAAGGTGAAAACAATACAGTTGTAATATGAAAACTTGAAAACAATAAAAATATCCACCAAAGTGTTAACTAAAGTAGCAAATTTACACATTGGTATACTACAGTGAAAATGAATGAACTAGATCTGTATATCTAAACAGATAAATCTCAAAAATATAACGTTGGAGAGCATAAAAATAGGAGGGATAAGCACAAACCTCTAATGATTACCTCTGAAGAGGAAAGGAGGAAGGGGAATGACATTGTGGGTGGAAGGGGAATGGGTCCTCAATGGCATAATGGGATATTTGTTTCTTTTTTTAAAAATAATCTATGAAGACAAATTTATAGAAAAAGATAGTCAATTAGTGGTTGCCTGAGGCTGAGAGTGGGAATGTAGTCACTCTGAACACAAGGCAACTTGATGGAATGATGGAAGTCTTCAAAAATTGAATTTTGGTGATGGTTACACAGCTCTGTAAATCACTGAATTCTACACTGAAAATGGCAAATTTCATGGCATTTAAATTATACATCAATAAAACTACATAAAAAATTATCTGTAATAAATACAGCAAAATGTTAGCTCGCATGACTCCATTTAAAAAAAAAAAAAAAAAACATGTTTGGAGCACCTGGGTGGCTCAGTTGGTTAAGCATCTGCCTTCAGCTCAGGTCATGATCTCAAGGTCCTGAGATCAAGCCCCACGTCAGGCTCTCTGCTAGACTCCATGCTCAGTGAGGAGTCCGCTTCTCCCTCTGCTGCTCCCCCTACTTGTGCTCTCTTGCTTGAACACGCTCTCTCTCAAATAAATAAATAAAATCTTAAAAAAAAAAAAAAAAAACATGTTTGTATATGTATTAAAAGCTTTTTTAAAAAACGATGGGGCAGGGGCGCCCAGGTGGCTCAGTCGTTGGGCATCTGCCTTCAGCTCGGGTCGTGATCCCAGGGTCCTGGGATTGAGCCCCGCATTGGGCTCCCTGCTCCGCGGGAAGCCTGCTTCTCCCTCTCCTACTCCCCCTGCTTATGTTCCCTCTCTTGCTGTCTCTCTCTCTGTCAAATAAATAAATAGAATCTTTGAAAAAAAAAAAAAAAAACGATGGGGCATAGTAGTTGGTTTCTGCCTATAGGTCTGATAGCTCAAGTTAATTGCTTTTTGAAAATGAAACAAAGAATTTGGGACTTAAAGATAGCATGGCTGAAATAATGACAATGAAAATAATAGCTACTTTATATTATTTATTAACTTATACATACCTATTTATACTTTAAGTTACACGTGTTGATTATCGACTCTCATTTTGTGAAGTCAAATCACTGTTTTCATCTTACTGGATCAGTTTTTGCATCATCTAACACAATTTTTCAGAGCACATCATTTCAACTTTCAAATAGTAGAAGCAATATACAAGAAATACACAGCCATAAAAAAGAATGAAATCTTGCCATTTGCAAGACAAGGACAGAACTAGATATAATGCTAAGCAAAATAAGTCAGTCAGAGAAAGGCAAATACCATATGATTTCACTCATATGTGGAATTTAAGAAACAAATGAGCAAAGGGGAAAAACGGAAAGAGAGAGATGCAAATCAAGAAACAGACTCTTAACTATAGAGAACAAACTGATGGTTACCAGAGGGAAGGTTGAGGGGGAGGGGAGAGGAGATGGGTGAAACAGATGATGAGGATTAAGGAGTGCACTTGTTGTGATGAGCATATGGTGATATATGGAAGTGCTGAATTACTATATTGTACACCTGAAACTAACATAGCACTGTATGTTAACTAACTGGAATTAAAATTAAAACTTAAAAAAATAAAAAAAATTTAAGATACAGCATTTTAAAGATACTATGAAATGGAAAGAAAAGGCCATAACTAGAAGAAAACTATGAAAGGAAAAAATTTCATAGGTAAAAGCAAACATATAGTAAAGGTAGTAGATTCATCACTTAATACACATAAAATGTTATATATAAACCCAATGGTAACCACAAATCAAAAGCCTATAATAGATACACAAAAAATAGAGAAAGCAATCCAAACATAACAATAAAGAAAGCCATCAAACCACAAGGGAAGAGAGGAAAAGAAGAGGAAAGGAACAGAGAACTAGAAAAACAACCAGAAAACAATTAACAATTAAAAAAAACAAGACCCATCCATATGTTGTCTATAAGAGATTCACTTCAAACCTAAAAACACATACACACTGAAAGTGAAGGGATGGAAAAACATATACCATGCAAATGGAAGTTAAAAAAAAGAAGCTGAGGCAGCAATACTTATATCAGACAAAGAGACTTCAAAACAAAGATTGTGGCAAGAGACAAAGGGCACTACATAGTGATAAAGGGATCAATCCAACAAGAGGATATAACAATTTTAAATATCTATGCACCCAACATAAGAGCACCTAAATATGCAAATCAAATATTAACAGACATAAAGGGAGAGATTGACGGTAATACAATAATAGTAGAGAACTTTAACACCCCACTTACATCAATGGATAGATCAGACAGAAAATCAACAAGAAAAAATCAGTGGCTTTGAGTGACACATGAGACCAGATGGATCTAACAGAGAATATTCCATCTAAAAACAGCAGAATACACATTCTTTTTAAGTACACATGGAATATTTTCCAGGATAGATTACATGTTAGGCCACAAAATAAGTCTCAATAAATTTAAGAAGACTGAAATCATATGAAGCATCTTTTCCAACCACAACTGGAAAAATCACAAACACATGGAGGCTAAACATGCTACTGAACAACAAATGGGTCAATGAAGAAATCAAAGACGAAATTTAAAAAGTACATGGACACAAATGAAAATGAAAACACAATGGTCCAAAATCTTTGGAAGGCAGCAAAAGCAGTTCTAAGAGAAATTTATAGCAATACAGGCCTACCTCAGAAAACAAGAAAAATCTCAAATAAAAACCTAACCTTACCCCCAAGGGTGTAAGAAAAACAACAAACCCCAAAACTAGTAGAAGGAAGGAAATAATAAAAATAGGAGCAAAATAAATGAAAGAGACTTAAAAAATAGAAAAGATTAATGAAACTAGGAGCTTGTTCTTTGTAAAGATAAACATTGATAAACCTTTCTTAAAAGATTTATTTATTTACTTTAGAGAGAGAGCCCACACGTGAGAAGGGGGTAAGGGGCAGAGGGAGAGGAGGAGAATCTCAAGCAGTCTGCCTGCTGAGTGCAGAGCCCAACTCGAGGCTCAATCCCATGACCCCGAGATCATAACCTGAGCTGAAATCAAGAGTCGGACACTTAACTGACTGAGCCAACCCATGTGTCCCAATAAATCTTTAGCCAGAGTCACCAGGACAAAAAGAGAGAGGACTCAAATTAGTAAAATCAGAAATGAAGGAGGAGACATAACAATCAACACTATAGAAATACAAAGAATTATAAGAGAATATTATGAAAAATTATATGTCAACAAATAGGACAACCTAGAAGAAATGGACAAATTTCTGGAAACATATAATCTTCTAAAACTGAAACAGGAATAAATAGCAAATTTGAACAGACCAATTACAGTAGTGAAATACAACTGGTAATCAAAAAACTCCCAACAATCAAAAGTCCAGGACCATGTGGTTTCACAGGTAATTTCTACCAAACATTTAAAGAAGAGTTATGAATTCAGTAAAGTTGCAGGATACAAAATTAATATACAGAAATCTTTTGCATTTCCATACATTAATAATGAAGTAGCAGAAAGAGAAATTAAGAAAACAATTCCATTTATAATTGCATCAAAAAAGAATAAAATACCTAGGAGTAAACTTAAACAAGGAGGTGAAAAACCTATACTCCAAAAAGTATAAAACACTGTTGAGAGAAATTGAAGATAACAACAACAACAAACGAAATTGAAGACATCATAAATGGGAAGATAAACCATGCTTGTGGATTGAAAGAATTAATATTGTTAAAATGTCCATACTACCCAAAGCAATCTACAAATTCAATGCAATCCCTATCAAACTACCAATAGCATTTTTCACAAAACTAGAACAAATAATCCTAAAATTTGTATGGAACCACAAAAGACCTCAAATAGCCAAAGTAATCTTGAGAAGAAAGAACAAATCTGGAGGTATACTAATTCCAGATTTCAAGATATACTACAAAGGGATAGTTAGTAATCAAAACAGTATCGTACTGGCACAAAAATATATACATAGACCAATAGAACAAGATAGAGAGCCCAAAAATAAACCCACACCTATATGGTCAATTAATCTACAACAAAGGAGTCAATAATATAAAATGGGGAAAAGACAGTCTTTCAAAAAAAGACTGTGGAATTTAAGAAATAAAACAAATGGGATGCCTGGGTGGCTCAGTCGGTTTAGCATCTGCGTTTGGCTCAGGTCACGATCTCAAGGTCCTTGAATCGAGCCCCGCATCAGGTTCCCTGCTCAGCAGAAAGACTGCTTCTCCCTCCCCTTCTGCTGCTCCCCTTGCTTGTGCACTCATGCTCTCTGTCAAATAAATAAAATCTTAAAAAAAAAAAGAAATAAAACAAATGAACAAACAAAAAACCCAAACAGACTCTTAAATACAAAGAACAAACTGGTGGTTGCCAGAGGGGATGTTGGTGGGAAGGTGGGCAAAATAGACAAAGGGGATTAAGAGGTACAAACTTCCAGTTACAAAATAAATAAGTCATGGAGGTGAAAAGTACAGCACAGGGAATATAGTCGATAATACTGTAATAACATTGTATGGTGACAGATGATGACTACACTTATGGCGAGCACAGAATAATGTATAGAATTGTTGAATCAATATATTATATACCTAAAAGTAATATAACATTATATGTCAATTAGTAATAACAGTATTTTCTCCTTAAATAAATAATAAAAATACTTACATGACGTTCTGTATGAAAAAAAAAGTTTCCAGGCAACAAGTACCTATAGGCATAACATGCATAACAGTTCATTTTTCCCACCAATAATTTAACACAGTGATTAAAATACAGTCTCTGGTATGGTGACTAACATAACATAATAAAATAAAATTTAAAACAAAAATAAAAAAATAAAATATAGGCTCTGGAAGTTTAACCAGCTAACATCTATTGAGGACTTACTAAGTGCCAAACCTATCCTCCTTCACAATAACCCTGTGAAGTAAAGTGTAACTTAGCACCATTTTTTTTCAAAGATTTTATTTATTTATTTGACAGAGAGAGACACAGCAAGAGAGGGAACACAAGCAGGGGGAGTAGGAGAGGGAGAAGCAGGCCTCCCGCGGAGCAGGGAGCCCGATGCGGGGCTCAATCCCAGGACCCTGGGATCATGACCTGAGCTGAAGGCAGACGCTCAACGACTGAGCCACCCAGGCGCCCTGCACCATTTTAGATGATGAAAAACAAGGCTCTGAAAACTTGGATTATCTACAGCTAGTGAGAATCTGATGGTAAAGCCTAAGTGTCTCTATTCTAGCTGCTCCTATCAAGAGTCTTAGCTACCAGAGCCATGTTATGAAATTAGCCACAAGAATGTGGTAGAAGGGGAGTGTTGTCCTCAATACTTGTCAATGCTGTCAGAGCAAAATCTTGTTCTCAGTTCATCCAATGATTTCAAGTAATTTTGACACCAAGGATTCCAGAGAATTCAGATGTCTTTACCTGAGCTTTTCAGATTGTTTAAATGCTCAAACTACCCAAAGCAACTGACAGATTCGATGCAATTTCTATCAAAATCCCAATGTCATTTTTTACAGAAATAGAAAAAACAATCCCAAAATTCATATGGAACCACAAAAGACCTCAAATAGCCAAAGGAAGTTTGAGAAATAAAAATAATTTTAAATAACATCCTCAGAAAGATTCAAGATATTACATCCCTAAAACAAGGACAAAATGCTATGACAAAGGACCAATCAGAGAAAAAGTTTCTGTAAACTTAAAATGTTATTTTCAGGGGTGCCTGGGTGGCACAGTCAGTTAAGGATCTGACTCTTGGTTTCAGCTCAGGTCATGATCTCAGAGGTCATGTGATCGAGCCCTGCGTCTGGCTCTACACTGAGCATGGAGTATGCTTAGAGTTTCTCTCTCCCTTTCCCTCTGCCCCTCCCTCTTGTGCTCTCTCTCTCTCTCCTCTAAAAATAAATCAATCTTTAAAAAGAAAAATAAAATGTTTCTTTGAAAATAAAATTTTCTAACAAGGTTGAGCATAAAGCTGAGGGAATTTCCCAGAAAATAGAAGAGACAAAGAGATGGGAAATATGAACAAAAAGATAAGAGACATAGAGAATCAACACAGAAATTCCAAATTTGATTAACAGGAGTTTCAGAAAAGAGAATGGGGAGGGGCGCCTGGGTGGCTCAGTCATTAAGCGTCTGCCTTCCGCTCAGGTCATGATCCTGGGGTCCTGGGATCGAGCCCCGTATTGGGCTCCCTGCTCAGTGGAGAGCCTGCTTCTCCCTCTCCCACTCCCCCTGCTTGTGTTCCCTCTCTCACTGTGTCTCTTTCTGTCAAATAAATAAATAAAATCTTTTAAAAAGAGAGAGAGAAATGGAGAAAGGAGAGGAAAAGAAATTACCACAACAAATAATACAAGATTATTTTATGGAGCTTTGTGAAGAAAAGAGTTTCTATGTCAAAGGGTCCCCCCTCAGTGTTGGGTGCAATGAATCAAAAACATTCCACAACAGGCCACATCATTGTGAAATTCCAGAATGCCAAAAATCGAGAAGTTGCTAAATGCTTCCAAAGATTACAAAACTGGTCATCTACAAAGGTACAAAAATCAGACTGACATTATATTTTTCATCAGCAGCATCAGATGCTAGAAGACAACTGAGCCATGTCTCCAAATTCTGAAAGAATTCTCAAATGAAAATTCTGCATCTACAAAGTTATCAATCAAGTAATAAGAATAGAATGAAAACATTTTCAGATACTTAAAATTCAGAAAGTTTATCTGTCACACATTCTTTCTTAGGAAGTTACTTGAGGATCTATCCCAGCAAGAAAAAGTAGTGAGCCAAAAAAAGACATTGAGATCCAAGAACCAGTGGCTCCACCCAAGAAAAGTGAAGAGAAGTCCTAGGATGATTGCTGTTCCTTAGAACTGGGGAGAATTCAGGTCAGATTGCAGCAAGGTAGAGGGCTCCAGGAGTGAGATATCCATGGAATCAAGAGATGTTGTACTATCCTTAAAAAACAGGAACAACCTAAGGAGATAATTAAGGCAAGAAATGCCTGGGAATTAGGAAAGCAACCAAGCTAGCAGTAAGTAATACAATGCCCACAGACTGTTCTGGAAAGAACTACTTAAGGATACAATACATTCAGGCAAGAAATAAGCAAAATAAAATCTTATAAATAGATATTCTTTGTTAAAATGGACTGGTGGTCCAGGCATTAAATCAATGTAAATATAAAACTAAAATCAAGCAACTATGGAAACTGAGGTCAAGGACTTCCCACCTTAGGTAATGTGGTGAGTAGCAAAACTACATTTCTCGGCCTCCCCTACAGATGACAGGGGCTTGGGGCAGGCAATGAAATATAAATAGCACTTGGGGCTTCTAAAAGAGTCTTTTTGGGGGCACCTGGCTGGCTCAGTCGTTAGAGCATGGGACTCTTGATCTCAGGGTCATGAGTTCAAGCCCCACATTGGACACACAGATTACTTAAAAGAATTAAGACTATGAAATAAAGCATATATTTTTTTAAAAAGGTCTTTTTTACCTTCTTCCCCCTTCTTCCTGTTTCTTGCCTGGAGTATAAACATAAGGACTCGAACTCCAGCAGCCACCTTATGACCTTGAAAATGAAAATCACATACTAAACATGGTAAAGCAAGATAACAGAGGAAGCTAAGTTCCTAATGAGTTCATGGAGCCCTGACCATGTCCTGACTCTTACCTCCAGTCTTCCTTTAGATGTGAGGCTAAATCCTTATGTGTTTAAGTCACTATAGTCAGGTCTCTATTAACTGACAGTCAAACACAATTTCTAACCAATTACTAAAACATGAAATAAATGTTATAAACTTTGACATTGTGATAAATTATTATATAAAACATAAATTGGAAGGGGAGAAAAAAAGACATAGGTGTGATTTCCTCATCTTTCATAGCAGAGAGTCAATCAATATTATTAAAATTGAAACAAGAAGGAAAAAATAACAACCTCTTGATGTATTTTACATCAATTTTTTCCCTCAACCTTACAGGGATCTCTTAGAAACAGAAGGAAGGGAAAAATGAAGGGGAGGAATCAGAGGAGGAGACAAACCATGAGAGACTATGGACTCTGAGAAACAAATTGAGGGTTTGAGAGAGGAGGGGAATGGGGGGATGGGTTAGCCTGATGATGGGTATTAAGGAGGACACGTATTGCATGGAGCCCTGGGTGTTATATGCAAACAGTGAATCAAGGATCACTACATCAAAAACCAATGATGTACCGTATGGTGACTAACATAATAAAAAAATAAAAATAAATAAATAAAATCAGAAAGAAAGAGAAACTGATATGCCTTGTGGGGAATAAATATTTTTCCAAAGTGTATAGTTTCTTCATTTTCTTTTTATTGCATTAATTTATAGTAACAGTACATTGAGTAATTTTGATAAAAATATGTATAATAGGATGCAAATTTTATTTAAAAAATTGATTGTGTACATCTATCACCTATTTTTCTGCAATGAGATATCTAGAATCCTGTTAACCTCACATTAATGGTGTTTGTATCAGGGCGGTAGGAATTCAGGTGGTTGTAACCCTCAATTTTTTACTTTGAACTGCTTGAATTTTTTTAAATAATGAGCATGTATCATTGTTAGAAGAACAATAAAGTCATTTTGAAATGAGATTAGGCTCAAAGGTCTCCAAAAATCTCCAAGCTCTGTTAAGTCTATGATGTAATATTCTATGAAGCAAACATAGATCCATAATTCAATGATAAAAGTCTCTAGATTTTTTTGTAAAATAATGTCTCACTGAATCTTCTAGCCTCCTTTGATCACTGATCTTTGTCTAGGCTCAAGCCAAATAGAAAAGCACTAGAGGACCTCAAATAATTAACCTTAGAAGACAGTGTGTTCTCATCAACTAAAAACAATTTTTTTAATATAAATGAAAATTTTAAAACAGGAAGCATGCAGAGCACCTGGCTGGCTCAGTCAGAAGAGCATGTGACTCTTGATCTCAGGGTCGTGAGTTCGAACCTCACATGGGGTGTAGAGATTACTTGAATATATCTTTAAAAAAATAAAATGAAGCATGCTATCTAATCTAATCCAAGAACAGTGAAACATTAATTTACACATAAAGTCGTTCTAATATTTAATTGTAATGATGGTAAACTATTTAGAGAGGTTGTAAATATAACTTCCATTGGCATCCTTTCTTTAAAACAAGGAGTACAAATATATGATCTGGTAGGAACATTCACTATTCCCCTAATCTCCCAGCTCTTTCATACATCTGTGTCTTTATACACACCCTCTTGCTTCCGCCTTCATCTGTAATTTGGACAAATGCCATTCACCTGGCAAAACTCAGCCCTTCCCACCACTTTAAGCCTATAGTACTTGGTGTATACTCTGTTATAACAGTTCTCAGGGCCACAGTATATAATCGTGCAGTTTGTGCACTGCACAAAAGCACACAGATGAGGGAGTAACTGGAAGTTGAAATCCATCCTGAGTTCAGCTGCCAAGCTAGGCTGTACCTGCCTAGAGGAAGTCTTTCTTATTAAATTTGCACAAAGTCACCTTATAGGTTCACGTTAACTCTTAAAATTGTTGGGTTGAAATCAGAGTTTATTCATCTGTTGTTCTTCCTAGACTGTGAACTCATCAAGGACCCCACACAGAGTAGGAATTTAATGTTTGCTTAATGGAAACTGAATAAATATAAGATATAAACAGTTCCCCTTAATCTCTTAACATCACAGTGGAAACAAGTGTCAGGCATTTTCTCTTCCTTTATTTAGGTTGAAAAACATGTTTTTTAAAAGTTCTACAGAAAAAAGGGAAGAATATAAAACTAAAATTTCATTAGTAATTGTTCATTAGTAATGAACTTCACATATTTTTCATTTGATGTTCTCAATAACCCTACCCATTAAGTCCTATTCAGAGTAATAGACAAATATTTAACAACCAGTACAATATGGGCATCCATTAATCAGAGTGGACACTGGTCCAATCAGAACAGAGCCCAGCTGTAAACAGTTGTTCCAGTCATGCTGGGAAGTATCAGCTGAATGTCAGCCCTGAACAGACCATCCCCACCTTACAGATGGACAAATTAATGCTCAGGAAGGTTAGATAATGTGTCAAGCTCACATAGCTAGTAAGTGGTAAGTGGAGAAGCTAAGTGTAGACCCTGGATGAGTCTGAGTCCCAAAACCAGTGCACTTTCCACTATACCATGATGCTTCTCCCTGGTCTCTAAAGCCCAGCAGGAGTGTGGGAAGTTGGGTCTGAGTTTCCTGATTTCTAATCAAATGTCTATTCACTAGACTACTTACTTGCCCAAAAAGGAATAGCCATTGTTCATGACTCTAAAGTAATGACCCTCATTCCACAAGTCACACACAAGTAGTCATGTTGCTTTAAAGTCATGCTTCATATCTTAATAAATCTGAGTGAGACATTTTTATTACTTTATATATTGAAGGGGTTAGCAAAAGGAGACAATTCTTGAATAATGCTCCTGGCTCCCTTTGCATTTCTAAAAGGTCTGCATTCTTTGAATTTGAACTACATAATGTAGTTCCTTTCAGCAAATACACTTCAACTACTGAAGAATATACCAAATGTAATTTTGTTCTGCGAAAGCTCAGGGCAATACTTTGCATCCTACACATTTTAGTATCGGTTGATGAATTCTAGCTTAAGGCCTCATATGTTCTATGAACATATGTTCATTTCTGGACCCTGTTATTTACTCAGTCCTTGGATCAGCCATTGCATAGCACTGTGGCCAGACACTATACATCATGCCAAATCCCTACTGGGAATGAAAACATTCAACAACGTTTGGTTTACTTTTAGGTTGTTTTCCATTACAGCCTTGTAGGAGATTCTAATAAATTTGTTTCTACTATGAAATCAGTTCTTCTCTGTAAAGGAAAGGGGATTTTTCCCCCATAGGTCAGTTTGACTAGAATATAATACTAACTTACAGGCAATCAACTCATTCTGATTTGTTACAAAAATTAATTTTTCTGGCAATAAAAGAATGAACCTAGGGAAAGATTATCACTTTATTTTTTTTTAAGGATTTTATTTATTTATTTGAGAGAGAGAGAGAGAGAGAATGAGAGAGAGCACATGAGAGGGGGGAGGGTCAGAGGGAGAAGCAGACTCCCTGCCGAGCAGGGAGCCCGATGCGGGACTCGATCCCGGGACTCCAGGATCATGATCTGAGCCGAAAGCAGTCGCTTAACCAACTGAGCCACCCAGGCGCCCGAGATTATCACTTTAAAAATGCTTTTTTAAAGACCTGATTTCTTCTTTTTTACAGAATAAATGGTGAATGTTTAAAAAAATGCAAAACTTCTAGAAAGACACGTTGAAATTGCTTTAGATCAACCAAACTACAAAATGTGTTACTTACAACTACACTTACACAAGTACACACAGAAAATACTGTACATATGCCTTCTGCAATATGGACTTTGAATCCTCTTTCCATGCAAGTCACAGGAGTGGCATTCAAAATATTTAACAATCACTATGGCACAGACATCGACCAATCAGAATGAAAGCCAACCCTAACCCTGGGGCACAAGCCTGGAGTCCTCCACTAGACCACAAATTAACTCTTTAGTTGCTGGGTAGTAAGAAGATCTGAGAGAGATCAAGTCAGCAGGGGTGGGAGAGGCACTCAAGAGGCTCAGGAAAAGAACTACTTACCAATCACTAGGAGGTATTCAGTATTTTAATAACCAGTACAGCTGTACTAGCTAGCAAATAATTACCATTAGTGTATTTTAATGTATATTATATTTTAATATTACTAAATATTACTATATTTTATTTTTTAAAATATTTTATTTATTTGACAGAGAGAGACACAGCGAGAGAGGGAACACAAGCAGGGGGAGTGGGAGAGGGAGAAGCAGGCGATGTGGGGCTCGATCCCAGGATCCTGGGATCGTGACCTGAGCCAAAGGCAGATGCTTAACGACTGAGCCACCCAGGCGCCCCTTCAATATTACTATATTATTAAAAAATAACCAGTATGGTAGGCAGCATCTGAAAACTAATCCTGCCAGTCAATATACTATACTTAAAATGTCCATCAGTGCCTGCCACAACCCAAACCCTTTGTCTAACTTACCCTACCCTTAAACCTCGCTGCCCAGTCTGTCATGTTCTATACCATATGACTCCGACATTCACTGGCTACAGCCACCAGGAAAGGCCATAGCCAGTGGAACTCAGTATAGACTCACAATCCAAGGGCTGAAAATCCACAGGCCAGCCAGCAACCCTTTTTGGCCTAACAAAAAAGATAACCTGGCCGACCAATCAGATTCCCAGTCTTAGGATTTTGAGTTAGGAAACACAAAAAGACTGAGGCAAGTAGCAGTAAGTCCTTTCCTGGCAGGAAATGAGAATGGGAAAAATGATGAAAAGGTATCACTAAATACACAAAAGAAGGGGCAACTAGGGTTGGACACAAGTGGCAGCAGTTAATCGCAGAAGGGAGTATGAACATCGCAATCGGCACATGAAGAAGGGTGGCAATCCAGGTGCCAGTAGGGACAGAACACAGAGAGACCTCTGTTTTGGGTTTACACATTGAGGGATTCCCACGGAACAGAAAACCTAGAAATAAACCCACAATTATAAGGTCAATTAATCATCAACAAAGCAAGAAAGAATATCCAATGGGGAAAAAGACAGTCTCTTCAATAAATGGTGTTGGGAAAACTGGACAGCAACATGCCAAAGAAACTGGACCACAGTCTTACACCATACACAAAAATAAATTCAAAAGGATTAAAGACCTAAATGTGAGACCTGAAACCATAAAAATCCTAGAAGAGAATACAGGCAGTAACTTCTTTGACATCAATCATAGCAACTTTTTTCGAGATAGGTGTCCTGAGGCAGGGGAAATAAAAGCAAAAATAAACTATAGGGACTACATCTAAGTAAAAAGCTTCTGCACAGCAAAGAAAACAATTAACAAAACTAAAAGGCAACCTACTGAATGGGAGAAGATATTTGCAAATGATGTATCTGATAAAGAGTTAGTAGCAAAATATACAAAGAACTTAGAAAACTCAACAAGACAAATAATCCAATTAAAAAATGAGCAGAAGACATTAACAGACATTTCTCCAAAGAAGACATCCAGATGGCCAACAGACACATGAAAAGATGTTCATCATTACTTACAATCAGGGAAATGCAAGTCAAAACTACAATGGAATATCACCTCACACCTGTCAGAATGGCTAAAATCAAAAACACAGGAAACAACAGGTGTTGGCAAGGATGCGGAGAAAGTGAAACCCTCTTGCACTGTTGATGGGAATGTTAACTGGTGCAGTCACTCTGGAAAACAGTATGAGGTTCTTCAAAAGGTTAAAAATAGAACTACCCTCTAGTCCAGCAATAACAGTACTTGTTATTTACCCAAATACAAAAACACTAATTCAAAGGGATACATGCACCCTTATGTTTACAGCTTTATTTACAATAGCCAAGATATGGAAGCAGCCTAAATGCCCATTGATTGATGAATGGATAAAGAATATGTGGTGTGTATATATATACAATGGAATATTATTCAACCATAAAAAAGAATGAAATCTTGCCATTTGCAATGACATGGATAAAGCTAGAGAGTATAATGCTGAGTGAAATAAGTGAGTCAGAGAAAGACAAATACCATATGATTTCACTCATATGTGGAATTTAAGAAATGAAACAAATGAACATGGGGGGAAAAGAGAGAGAGAGGCAAACCAAGAAACAGACTCCTAACTATAGAGAACACACTGATAGTTACGGGGTGGGGGGGGCACGGGTGAAATAGGTGACAGAGATTAAGGAGGGCACTTGTGGTGATAAGCAGCTGGTGATGTATGAAGTGTTGAATCACTATATTGTACACTTGAAACTAATATAACACCGGATGTCAACTGACTGGAATTAAAATAAAAACCTAAAAAAAAAAAACTTAAAAAGCCAAAACAAAATTGAGGAGTTCCCAATAACACAACTGACAGATTAAACCTAGAGAAATTCTCCTGGATTGAAACTACCAACAAAACCCCACTTCTACTTGACTACTAAAGGCCTGATTTACTCACCCTAGAATAGGGGTTTTTATTTAAAATGTGGTTCCTGGACCAGCAGCATCAACATCACCAGAATGCTCTGAAGCAGAAACTCTGGGGGTGGAACTCAGTGCTCTGTGTTTTAATAAACCCTCCAGGTGATTCCAATCCAAGCCAAGTCTGAGAACCAATCCCTCAAAGCTGGCTTTGCCCAGAGTGCCGGTATCACCTGGAAGTGGACTCCTGCTGCCCTTAGAGCATGTCAGGGGTAATCCTCCCAGAGGCAGATTCTCCAGTTGGTCAGATTTGTTGACCAAGGAATGCATTTTTGTGCAATAATGTATGCCTACTGATTCCACTATATAATTCACCATACCCAAGCAGCTGCAGGATGCAATATATACTCTGAATTAACAACCATAGGCAGGCTCAGGAATTGAAGATTTGAAGATGCCACCTAAAAATTATCAACACTGGGTCTGATAAGCAACTTTTAATGTGATCTTTTCTCATTACTTCTAGACAAAACTAGGTTGTCTTCCTCCTCCAAGTGGGAGAGCAGGTGTTTGTGGTTGAGGCATCATTGGTAGATTGTTTTAGGCAGAGACAACTTTGGTACAGCATACAGGAGGAAAGTTAATATACCAATGGGCAAGAAGCAGACTATAGGGAGATATCAATCACGGCCTGCCTGCAACCTTTGCTGCCAAGTTTTATATCACATGACCTTGCCCTTAGCCATAGGGTGTACCCGACCCAGATTTAGCCAAGTCAATCAAACCACTTACCTACAATGCGACCTAATGCGGAAGATGATCTATACCCCTAAGATTCTCACACTTAAAAATCTGAAGACTGTAGCAGTAAGAAATGACAATCATCACTTACCAAAAATGCCCTGAAGAAGAGAAGGATCTATGGAGGATCATGGCAAGGCAAAGTAACAACAAAAGCAGAACGCATTGAGAACAGCATGGAGTTTCAAGAAATAAAATCAGTAGGTCATCCATTGAAGCTAAAGAAACAGAGAAACAGAGATACTGAGAGGGAATAACAATGACAGGGACATTGAGAGACATCATGTAGTCCTGAAGAGAGATGGAAAGCATAACTGCCTGGATTCCTGCTGGCTGGTGTTCTTACAATGCCTGAGGAGAGGGCTATTTAAATTAGTTTGAGTGTAAGAGCAGTTAAGGGCGATTAACAAGATGAGAGAAACACAGTCAATGAGAGAGAGAGACAAAGATAATGATAGAGAAATACAGATCAAAGGGGACAAAGACAGTTCTAGTGATGCAAAGCTTAAAGGGCATTCTATCAGAAAAGTGGTCACGGCTACAATCCCTTCTCCCAGGAGTTTATCCTAAAGTCCAATTAAATGAAAAATAAGTGAATAAATGCACACATGAATAAATAATAAATATATTTTGAATAAATACATTAAGTTAATGACATTTGTCAGAATGGACAGAGGTGACTCTGGTCAAGGCCCAGTAGCAGAAAGAGCAACAAAGTTTCTGAGATCAAATCACTATGAGAGTAGAAAGAGATGCTTACCCCAAGCCAGGTAGTCAGAGAGGAACAGGGTTGGATCTGTGCGGTGGCAAACCCAGCAACCAATCACACTTCAGCTCTTCTGGTGTCCTGAAGAAAAGTTAATGTTTCTAAAGAGCTCAAGTATTTGAATTCCCGACCAGTTCTTGCTAGAGCACCTTTGCTCAGTGGTGGCCCGGGTGGGACCTCAGTAAGGGGCCAGGGAAGTGATGTGAGTGGGAGTGTTCTGCCCTAGACCCATCAATTCAGTCATAACAAGTGACAATGCACAATCCAGTACAGCAATGGCAACAGGAGCAATCAAGGGATCAAAAACCTTGCCAACTTCAGTGGCAGTAAAAGTGGCATGAAAGCCTGTCCTGAAGCAAACAGCTTCAGGTAGCCAAGGTGGAAGGAAGCCTGCAGCCTTGATAGGGCTTGTCTGGGTTCAGACCCAGTGCCAAGAGAGGAGTAGCAGGGCCAAGCCCTGAACCTGGATAAACATACAGGACCTTGGGGGCATTCCCAGACACACAGAACATTTTGTTCTCACTGCCTATTTTGACCCTGCCATTTTGAGCCCAAGAACATTTTTTTTTTAAAGATTTATTTATTTATTTGAGAGAGCGAAAATGAGAGAGAGAGAGTACATGAGTGGGGGAGGGTCAGAGGGAGAAGCAGGCTCCTCGCTGAGCAGGGAGCCCGATGCGGGACTCGATCCCGGGACTCCGGGATCATGACCTGAGCTGAAGGCAGTCGCTTAACCAACTGAGCCACCCAGGCGCCCGAGCCCGAGAACATTTTTGTTCTGTATTTTGCTCTTTCATCCACCCAGAGTGGAACAATTGACATTAGAATTCAACTTTGCTAGGAGTTTAATACCTCTACTTCAACTCATAAGAAATTTCTTTGAATGTATAAATAAGGATTTGACACCTTGAAAGTAGCTGAGCCAATGAGAGGAAAGACACTGCGTGCTGATCTTCCCAGTTATAGGGTTGGCACACGTTGCATTAAGTTCTCTTCTCAGAGTACTCCTGTTTTACTAGTTTATAACAATGACAACCTGAAGTGTGGTGCCTGAGAAAGAAAAAAGGCATCTCCCGAAATCCAAAAGCTGCTCTGATGGTCACAGCTGTCATGTTATTCTCCTACTGGACATTAACAATTTCACATATCAACTCCAAAAAATGTTACTCTGAGAACATGAGAATGTGAGACGAAACAAAGCCACTTCATAATTTTGTCTTAAGCACAAAGTCAAGGTCACTGTGTCCCCAGCAAACTACCAAACTCCACCCCCTCTTTGCCTAAATGAATAACCGCTACTTCTTTACCAAATATAGCTTTATCCTGTCTCTAGCCCATCCTCTCTAGAGAGAAGATTTTATTGAGAAACCCAGTTATAGAATCATCCCTGATTTCTGACAGCATCCAATCTAGAAGGAACCCTCATTTCCTTAGACCTTCCCTTAATCACCTAACCAAAGCTCAAATCCCATAATAGATTCTTTCTACAATCCTCTGAGAGACCCATGTTTCCCCATGGGTTTTTTTTAAAGATTGTATTTATTTATTTGACAGAGAGAGACACAGCGAGAGAGGGAACACAAGCAGGGGGAGTGTGAGAGGGAGAAGTAGGCTTCCCGCAGAGCAGGGAGTCTGATGCAGGGCTCCATCCCAGGACCCTGGGATTATGACCCAAGCCGAAAGCAGACGCTTAACGACTGAGCCACCCAGGTGCCCCTCCCCATGGTTTTTATTTTCTCTCCCTGCAACAAGTAATAAACCCAACTTGCTTATCTACAGGTGTGTTCCTGGTGGACTTCAGCTGAAGGTCATTGACACACCCCTAAAATGTATTCTTTTAATTGATTTATTTTGTCTTTATTGTTGTAGGTGTGTGTGTTGCGTTAAAGGTTGAAGGACATAAACTTTCAGTATCATACTGATGATGGGGGGGGTGCGAACAGAGTTTTACATGTTGAGCATACAGTAACCGCAAACAATTTAAGGGAGAACAGATAAATAGCTATAATTATATTAGGAGAAACTGCCTAATTAGGTTGTATTATGATAAGTAACATTAATTATTAAACCACTTGAGTCCATTTTAATGGAAATTTGGTGGTGTTTTAAGAAAATCGGTGTCAATTTGGGGGCTCAGGGATGTATGACATTTTCTCCCGTTTAAAGTAATGGTAATTGCAACTTTGACTTAGGAGGATTTGCGCTAAAGGAGATTGCCAGAAACAAGTCATTTATATTTATAAGTATGGATGTGCAATAGCATAGATCCAGTCTGAAGAACAGGAAAATTCTGGAACATCTGAGGGGAGTTGCTCACAACTTCCTCATGGAATCACCAAGAAATTAGTATCAATTTCCAAGTCATAAAAATATAGCAGTTAGAGGGGCGCATGGGTGGTGCAGTTGGTTAAGCGTCCAACTCTTGATTTTGGCTCAGGTCATGATCTCAAGGTCATGGGATCAAGCAACACATCAGGCTCTGCACTCAGCGTGGAGTCTGCATATCCTTCTCCCTCTGCTCCTCCCCCGGCATGCTGTCTTTCTCTCTACCTCTTTAAATAAATAAATAAATAAATAAATAAATAAATAAATAAATAAATAAATAAATAAATAAATAAGATCTTTTAAAAAATATATAGCAGGTAGAACTAACACAAATAAAATGGTCAATGTCTAAAAATGCACATAGTAGGGCACCTGGATGGCTCAGTTGGTTGGGCGGCTGCCTTAGGCTCAGGTCATGATCCTGGAATCCTGGGATCGAGTCCCACATCAGGCTCCCCCTGCTCTGTGGGGAGCCTGCTTCTCCCTCTGCCTCTGCCCGCCACTCCCCCTGCTTATGCTCTCTCTCTCTCTCTGTCAAATAAATGGATAAAATCTTTAAAAAAATGCACATAGTAAAATTTATTAGAAACAAAAAACTAAAAACTACCTGTCATTTTTAACATTGGCAATTCTGAAAACTGAGCTGAGAAAATGTAGACTTGGTGGACATAACCACCATAGAAAAACATGAAAAGTGGTGAAACTGCACATGATAAAATTTGTTATTGGCTATAATTTTACAGAAAAACCACACGTTCTTGAAAAATTTAGATCTGTAAAATTTGACTCAGGGAAACTAGACCTTGATGAAAATCATGTCCACAAATCAAAAATTTACAATGCCAAGTAAATTTTACTATGAAAATTAATTTATGGATAAGGCAAATCCTTACTATAAAGTTAAGATGAAACTAACCAATCCCAATGAAAATATGCTCAGTAGAATAAAAGTACAAATGGAAAAAAATGGAAATGTTTTATCTTACAACTTAGAAAATTCATCAAGGACTTTCATTGGCTTGAGGGAATTTGTTTCAACAAAAATTTGCTCAATAAAAAATCATCAATACTGGGATATTAGGAGGTGCCTGGGTAGCTCAGTCAGTTAAGCAGCTGCCTTCGGCTCAGGTCATGATCCTGAGGTCCTGGCATTAAGACCCATGTCCGGCTCCATGCTCAGCGGAGCGCCTGCTTCTCCCTCTCCCTCTGCTTGCTGCTCTGCCTACTTGTCCTCTCTATCTCTGTCAAATAAATAAATAAAATCTTTTAAAAAAAAAAAACTGGGGTATTAGGATAGAGTTCCATATACTAATAACAACAAAATTTGAGACAGTGGCTTAAACAGATGGAAAACTATTTCTCTCTCAAGATAAAGAAGTCTGGAAGTGGGGGCACCCCAGGGTTGGAAGGCAGTTCCATGGTCATCAGGGACCCAGGCTCCTTCTATCCAGTTGCTACACCATCCTTGATGTGCATCCATATAACTGAAGGTGGTTGCTTGAACTCCAGCCATCAAGTCCACATCCCAACCAGGAGGAAAGAAGAAAGGATGAAGACAACTTCTCCTTTTCAGGACACTTTCCAGAAGGTGCAATGTTACTTCTCTTTACATCTCATTGGCCAAAACTTAGTATGTGGCCATACCTCACTATAAAGGAAGCTGGGTAATGTAGTCTTTTAGCCAAGTGGCAATGTGGAAAAACTGAAAATAGATGTTCTTATTACTAAGCAAGAAGTAAAAGATGTATACTGGGAAGCAATTAGCAGTCTCTGTCTCTGTTAGCATTAATTGTGATATAACTGCTTATACTCAGAAACAGGGAGTCCAAATATTCTTGGGGCCAAAATAAATAGGATATCCAAACTGCTAAATCAAAAAGACTACTAGTTCAAAATGGCAGTCAAAAATAAAATATCTTTGTACCCTTCACAAACATATCAGGAAGGAAGGCTCTAAGTGATAGACTCTGGACTTTCCACTGAGCTATGCACACAGGGACTCAAATGTTATAATTTGGGATACTACTAGAGGAATGTTAAGTCACACACTAACTATAAATCGGGACACCTCAACAGAAAGAGCCTGTGATAGATTCCCTCCACACTCATCTTGTATCCAGGCCTTTTGCAATGTTACTTTGCAGCATCTCCCATCTAGAAGTGGAATCAATTTCTTTATCCCTTGAATCTGGTCTGGCCTTATAATTTGCTTTGACCAATAGAATCTAGTAGAAGTTGTGTGAAATCTAAGCCTGGGGCTCAAGAGACCTTGCAAGTTTTGCTCTTTTTGTTGGAACCCTGCCAAGCTACCATGTGAACAAGCCCAAGCTAACCCACTGGACAATAAGAGATGTGTGGCTGTTACCCCCATTGACCAAGCCAACAGTCAACCACCACAACCAGTGTCACCTAACTGATCAGAAGCTGACCAAACACACAAGTGAGCCCAGTCAAGACTAAAGAACTACCTAACCGAGCCCAACCCAAATTGCCAACCCACAAAATTGCAAGTTAAATAAATGGTTGTCTTGGGGCACATGGCTGGCTCAGTTGGTAGAGCATGCAACTCTTGATCTTGGGGTTGTTTGGAGTTTGAGCCTCATGTTGGGCATGGAGATTACTTAAAAAAATAAAAATAAACGGTTGTTTTAGGCCACCAAGTTTCTTATTTATTTGTTTGTTTGTTTGTTTTTAGATTTTATTTATTCATTTGACAGAGAGAGACACAGCGAGAGAGGGAACACAAGCAGCTGGAGTGGAGGAGGGAGAAGCAGGCTTCCCGCGGAGCAGGGAGCCCGATGCGGGGCTCGATCCCAGGACCCTGGGATCATGACCTGAGCCGAAGGCAGACGCTTAAGGACTGAGTTACCCAGGTGCCCCAGGCCACAAGTTTTAGAGTAGTTTGTTATGCAGTAAAAGTTAACTGATACAGAACCTAAATAAAACCAAACCAAACCAAGAATAGTTGTCTTCAAAGGCTGAAACTGACAATTCTGAATACAATTCCAAATGTTTCCTTCAGCATATTAACTCTAAACTCTGCATCCTGAGACATGACTCACCAGTTAAGGTTCTACAAGCCTTGGGCAGTGCGGCTTGCTATGCTCCAGCGCCCACCTACCATTGTGGAAGATCTCCACATGAGGAAAATTATGGCATACAAATTATTAACATATCATTTACCTTGCTTTTTTTAATTATAAAATAAAACAGATGTTTTGAAAACATAATCAAATTGCATATTCAAATGTTAGCAGTAAATGTGCATTTATAATAACATATGAAAAGCATCATTTTTTCTCCTACTGTCATGACTGGCAACCGTCACCATCTCCCAGAAGACTCAAAATACTGTGACACTGTTGTATAGTAAATGATTGTTCACTGATAAACTTTGTCTCATCAATAATCACAAAATATGACAGATGACAAGAAATCCCACATAGGTGATACGGATTCTCATTAGAAGTTACCAAGTTTGCATTCTGTAATGGTACCTCCTGTGATACCTTTTTTATTAGTCAATGTTCCAGCCATGTATGAACATGTATCAAACACAAGCTGTAGGACTTGACCTGTCTACAGAAGCTGAGCACTGAAGCAGTGTAAGCATAGTGTCCATATTGGCCTCCAGGGGAAGGGGTTCAAAGCTCCTCTGTGGTCCTCTCCCTAACCTCCTATACAAGTAGTGGAGGAGTGCAGAACTGATGGGTAAGATTCCCAAACACTTTTTGCACCAGAGTTTCTAAATGTGTAGATTTTGGGAATCTAAACAATCCCATATGGATAGAAAGCCTCTTTCTGGATTCATTCCCTCTGGAGTTGGTAGCTGTGAGGTTTTTTCCTCATTGGAATGGCAAATTTTGAAATTTGATTTTGGCTTCAAGGAAATGCTAAACTATTCACCTTGCTTTGGTTCTGAGTTCCAGGCAGCCTCTACCCTAAACCTCCTTGTGCTCAAGCCCAATCAGTAGTATACTAAACTGGGGTTTGGAACCAAAGTCCCAGTTAATAAAATGCTACTTTGCTTTCTTTTACCACTTTTTTATGTACATACATCCCTTGTGGAACACACAGAGGTGGTAAGGTCAAGGCAGAATTTAAGTATTCCTGAGTCCCCTGGTCTATTACCATCATAATTTCATCCCTTAAGGTACTTGCATCTCACCTCCACCCTCCACATTGGCATTATCTCAGCAGACAAAGCAAATATGTGCCCCAGGAACTGACATTTGGAGAGCAAAGTCCCACAGAAGAGACTGAGGTTCAGTCCTCCAACTTGAAGCACTTCTTCTGTAGGCCGAGAATATAATCTCCCATGTGTAATAGGCAGGTACCGGTACTGATGCAAATATTCATTTTAAGAGCTAGGGTAGACTTTGAATTGCAGGAGCAACAAGGTCCACGACATGACCTAAGTCTTCCTAAAATAAGCATCTTTGGCCTATTGGATTGTTAGATCTAAATAGTCACATGGCCAACTAGATGGCAGGCCCAAACTCTAAATCTCTTAACCTTATTTTAACCTGCATCCAGGGGTAAAGAGAGAATGACGGCAAGATGAAATTCTGGGTGTCATATGTCTTCTCCAAAGTTTTCTGAGTCCCTTTCCACCATATATTCTCATGTTGACTCTGATTTGGGCAATATCTAAATCCTAATCTACAAATTTGTGGAAAGAAGATAAAGGGATAGACTAACAGAAATAACCCTTAGTGATTTGCAAGGCCTAATCAGGAGAAAATACATTCCTTGCAATGGCTTTCCTGATCTGGTATCTTCAGTGAGCACTGGTCAAATGTCTAATCATGGTTGTGGATTTCAGAGGCTTCAGAGTGTGGATACAATCACCGCAGGTAGAGGTCACTAATAAGAAAGGAATTGAGGCCTTTGCTGCAGAGGGAAAGTAGATTTTTTGAGGTGGAAAGGAAAATTTAATGCAAGAAAAAAGTCAAAAAGATATTAAGTAATGCCTGTACCCAGAATGCCTTGGCTTTGAGAAATGGGTTGGCCTGGAAACAGCGGAAGGCCCTTAGTCAGCAGGTAGAATGATTACAGGATATTTTAAAACTCTTAACCAGGAGACACGTTGAGTTTTAGTTGTGATGGGAGGCAAGCTAGGAAAGAATTAGGAAATGAAGAGAAAGAATAAAGCTTGAGATCTTAGAAACCAGGATAGACATATGAAACCCAAAAGGACATACCTACAAAGATATAACCAGACATAATTGCCATCATCTCTCACAAAGGTAAGGGAGGCCATCTACCTAACTATGAACAATATAGCTAACACATACTGAGAAACAGAAGGAATACTCAGTGATCAGAAGAAAATGGGTAAATTATCGTATTTTAGCAATGCTCTCATATGGCCCGTACAAAAACTAAATGGCATTTGGAGACTTACAGTTGATTCTAGGAGAGAACTGAATAAGGCATCAATCCCAACTGATGATGATGATGGTCATATACCAAATATTCTAGAAAAGATAAGACCTTATGCAAAGATCTTTACTGTCTTAGATATAGTAAACAGGCTTTGGCCTCTACCACTAAAGGAGATATATTAGCTCAAAACTATATTCATGATGGGAGGTAGACAACTGCACATACATGGCACTCACCATCAACCTTCCACACATAAATGGAGATCCTCAAAAATAGACCACAAAATTTGGTAGTCCTATATGGACAAATTCTGATATGTATCTCTTGAGAAGAAGATGAAAAATTAACCAAGCATGTCTTGGCAATACTTGGCAAGGCTGAAAGCCAATGGAAATACACAGCTTGAATCTGACTACAACGGCCTAGATGAAAGTCTCCCCAGTAGGAAAACAATGTATCAGGGAATGGACAAATCATCAGGTCACTAGGCCAACAGACGAAAAAGCCTGGTCACCAGGCTGTTGTAATGGCAATATGCCTCAGTACAGGGAGAAAGGCCAACACTTGGTTCAGTTATCTAAATGGACCACTGCTACAGGAAAGGGGCACCAACTAGCATGTAGAACACTTCCAGAGGCCATAGCTTGGACACTAGCTTTGGCCTTACCAAAACTTGGAACCCTTTAACCTCTGCCTAATAATTCCCAATGCCAAAACTGTTGGTTGTATGGAAAAAGTTTCCTCTATTTATGGAGAGAAATCAGAACCCAGCACTTTGTGCCAGGGCAGAATATCCTGATGTAATCATATCACCTACTAAGTGTCCACAGAGGGGTAGACCTTCTAAGAACAGATCAATGATATACTGTCCAGTCATTACTCTCCTTAAACACTCTATACCTTTTAATGAAATAACTAAGGGCTAAGAAGAACTATGCATACAAGGTGAGTGTCTTAATTTGGGTTTCCTCAGAAGCAGACCCTGGGATAAGACTCTCACGCAAGTAGTATCATTTAGGAGTTGACCCCAGAAAATACCCACAGGGGAATAAGTGATACAGGGAAAGAAAGTCAGTAAAAAGTATGTCATCAACACAGCTACTACTTTGAGTAACTAGAGCTTAATTCTATGAGTAAACTCTGGGGAACCATATAGATCACATACCTAAGAGAGACTTTACTCAAGGGGTGAGAGAGTTTGGGTACTTATACACAACCCCAAGTAGTTTTTGATTGAGAGCCACTCAGAGGTGTTAACCCTCTAGCTCTCCCAGCCTATCAAACAAAGGATTGAAAAGCCTTCCAAGGCCTCTGATAAAGTCCTCAAAGTCCTTAGACAAAGAGATACTAGCAGTTAGAAATCAGCTAGAGCACACAGAAATGATAAGGCTGAGGGATTGGGGACATGACAAATAGCATTAGCTACATGTATTTGAACCACAGGAAAATCTTACCCTTTGTCAATTGGGGAAGATAGCTTAAGCAGACTAAATGAAGACTACATGGAATAGAATATTGATGGAAGTTTGAAATTTGATGACAACTTGAGGATTTCAGGAGTTGATAAGAATAGCTAGAGAGAAAGCAATGTGGACACCAGCGCTATCATGGGCCTTGAAACTGGCACAGAAATCTGAAATAGGTGGCTGCATTGGCTACCGCACCATAGAGGAGGAACAACAGACCACAGCGGGGACCTTTGTCAGTAATTAGGAAATAACAGCATTTTATTTTGGTGACAGTAGATAGTTCCACCAGTTGAGTACAGGTTTTTAAAACCAAACACCCAGCAACTAAGATAGCTGCAATAACTTCTCTTAACTGGGTGGTCTCAGACAATGAAACCAAATCTGGGGGCATATTTCATGGAAGAATTGTGTGATGCAACAGTATCCAGGTTTTCCATACAGCATAACCACTCATAGGCCAGGGAGCCAGCAGTAAAAGGAGCTGTGCAATAAAGACAGATACAAATGGCTATTATGCAAATGAGATAACTGAGCTCACCCCCTTCTTTTGATTCTAAGGCAATTAGAGCCTGAGTACCCAATGGATCAAGACAGATGCTTTCCAAGTGCCTCTGTGGGAGGATTATTGGAAAACCTATTCACCTCTTGTCTTCTACAGAGGTCTTGAGTGAAGAAAACCACTCAGGGTCCCTGTTCTACTCACTTCCATCCTTGCACATTCTGTAAATAAGGAATCAGGTAGGGTAAGATTCCCATACAATCGATTGGACCATTTTTGCTGGTGGGCTGGATCATTGTGCATTTATAAGACTGTAGTCATGAAAACAGCACACTCTTCTGCTTCCTCTGGCCTCCAAGCAGCTGGTAAACTGAATGTCCTGTTTTTTCTCCCCAAAAGGCAGCCAGGTCTAGAGCTACTACCCCATCAGTCTCAGTCCCTTGTTTGAAACGGGATTTTTCTCTCAGGACTTTTGAATTGTCTATCATACTTCAATTTCTCTGTGGAGAATTGACAATAAGAGAGGTTTCAAATACAGATTCGGGGCATTTTGTATCCCCAACATTGTATTATTTGAACTGTGCTATCAGCTGGTGTTCACTGTATGGGTCTCCTTTGTAGGCTATGTTCAACAACAATGCTGTACATAATCTAAGACAAGGAACAGAGTAGGTGGTGAATTTTTCACTAAATATGGTGTGTTCTTCAAGTTAATGTCCTGGATAAAACCATTTCACAAGTTTCTGAGGATGACACCAGAGGTATTTATTGAACATCTTGAAGAGCTGAATTTCACTTCTCTTTGGTCCAAGAAAGTCTCATAAGAGCCATGATATGGATCAGGAAAATGGCCCCAGGAAAAGGCTGGAAGAACTTACCTGCAGATTTTCTCCCCTAAAGCAGATAGTCACATACAGCTTAACTATTAACCCCTCTGGGTTAACAGAGAAAGAGCAAGCAGAGATTGTCAAATTTCCATGAAAGAAGTTTAAAGATCCTAATTGTACTGCTCCCACCGTGAATTTAATTGCTAAGAAAAGAAATGCTGAACTCATTGATCAGAGTCTAGGACCCTCACTGTTTTTCAGTACACAAAACTTGGGGGTTTCAGTAGAACCCTCTCAGGTATCATTTTCTCTAGCCCAGGTAACTATAGCGTTTAAATCTCATTGAGTAGAAAATTCCAAGATTTTATTTTGGGCTTAAGAGCTCTGGATTGAAGTTTGGAGCCAAAGTACCAGCTACTGAAGTGTTACTTTGCTCACCTTCACCTCTTTGTGGACCTTACAGAAAGGGTAGTTAAGTCAAGGACAGATTTGGGTATCTCTTGGTCCCTTGACCTAGTATCATCCTGACTTCATCACTTAATAGCACCTCAATTTCACCCCAACTTCCAACAGAGTACAAGACTCTAAGTCCTAAGAGTAGAAACAGTAAAAGGAATCCAATCAGGAGCATGGCAGTAAGAAATATGAAATCTAGACAATGAATGAAGACTTGGAAGAGTCCAGCAGACAGTGGATTGTCATTCTAGATTGATTCCTAGGTGTCAGAACCCCTATGAAAAGACTGAAGGTGTGAATTTCACGGATACCCAAGTTTTGCCGGTGACAGAATCAGATAGGAAATGCAAAGGATTTTGGTAGGGGGAGGGAGCAACCCTTTAGTGATCCAAACCTTGTTTTGATAACTAAAATCACTTTCCTGCATTCCCAACTTTGCTTATTTGCTATGTGTTTCACACTAGATTCCAATCCATTTTTCCCTGTTCCCTTATAACCTGACCTTGATTCTGATTGATCACATGCTAACAGTTCCATGTGTTCCACGGGTTCTTTCCTGAGCCAACAGGCCTGGCAGCAGAGGCAGTAATGTAAAACATTCCACTTGTTCCCCTACATTTGCCAGCCATCTTTCACATACACAGGACCATGTGACTACTTTGGGACGATGAAATATAAATGGATGGGACATGTGTCACTTCTGGGCCTAGGTAACGAAGAACCTACATTAGATTCTTCAGCCTTTCTCCTACAGCAGCAGCTGAAAAGGCCACATGTTCCAGATGGTACAGCGACAGTAAAAAACATTGGAGCCTCAGTCAGCCTGGAACCTTGAGTGACTGTGTGGAACAGGTCCCCTCCCATTCTCATATCCTTCTGACCTGCATGGAATCTATAGTGTGAGCAAGAAATAAACTCTTGGTGTATAAAAACCTCTGACACTTTGAGATTGTTTGTTATCTGAGCATAATTGTATTCCTACAGAAGCCAGACCCCCTTCTTCTACATGCATAGCACTTATTTTGTACTCTTAACTTAGTTGTTAATAAATCTACATGTTATACCCAGACTCCTCTCAACTGTCTCTACGGGACAGAAGATCACTCACAAGTCAGCAAGCAAAGCTTTAACTTGCAACCAAATACACAGTAGTGAGCAATGCAATTCAATAAACACAACTATTTTTCTACTGCACAAAACACAGGAAATAATTAAATTTCTTATAGACATTTCTTTATTATATTTTCCCACTTGAATATTTAGAGAATAATTTAAATGTAATGCATACTGACAGCAAGCACAGTATCAAATATTAGGGTTTTTTTTTTATATTTTTCTGTTCTCACCCTTTATTCCTTCAGGAAAAAAATATTTAGATGACCTCAAAAGAAACAATTATTATGCTAATCACAGTATGCAGTAACACATACAAGCCCATACTCAATAGAAAAGAAAGCAACAAAGAAGTGAAAAAGTCTTTCTCCTCAAATCATTTTAATTCATTTTTCCACAGCCATATAAATTTAAAGTATGAAACAACAATAATACAGCTATAGAATCTAGGTTCTCTTTCAAAGCAGCGGCATATAAAACATAGAAAAGCTAAAACCTCAGCACAAGCTTCAAAAGAACAAGGACTGAGAGGATTTTGATGAAGACATGAAATGCACAAAATACAGTACACAAAAATACTAGAATGCATAAAATATAAAGCTACACATTTCAGGTAGAAAGCATTGTAAAATATATAAAATATGCAAGAAATCAAAACCAAAGAGATTTTTCTTAGAGTACCATGAATACACTGGAACTGGCAATTAGCATTTGAAGATGGGAACAAGAAAATAGCAGTTTCCCATTTAAAACTTTATTTCTAGGCTTTAGGATTTCACCTTCTTGACATCCTTCTTTCCAGAGCTCTCAGTAGCTGACTCTGCTTTTCTTTTCTGTGACTAAAATGGAAACAGATTTAATGTTCTGCTCCAATATGCACATTTTTAAATGGCCCAACAATGTTAAATCTAGGATGTAAATGCATTAAAAAAAAATTTTAACATGAATATTCACTTAAATGTTATACTCACAGTTAACGTTCTATATAGCCCAACAAAATATATAACCCAATGTAAAATAACCTTCAAAGATTTTTTTTTTAAGAAAAGACATAAAATACCCATCAAAAATAGTCAGCAAATGTCTACTTACACATGGTACTATAAATGTACTCTCAAAGAACTACTTAAAGTTTTCTGGCAAAATGCTATTTATGAATGTATTATTTTTTAAAACTGTATGATAGATATTAAAATACCATATTTCATATATTCTATGATGCACATTTCTTTTTCACTTTAGCATCTCTGAAATCAGGATGCATCTTACAATTGATGACAAATTAGTTACTTGGCAGCAGTTTTACTTAATGATACATAAAATAATGCTGTGTCTTACAATAGGAAGCATCTTAGACTTGATGAAATATGGTAGTTTACTTAACCACACTCAAATAATATGATCTATTAAAGAATATTTTAAATTGTAGCTATACAAGGCAACCTGACTAGATTAAAATCAAGTCATCTTATTATTCAACAGTTAATTTATTACCAAGTAAACCAAGTAAAGCTTTGCTGTCTGCTCAAAGTTCTCATTTGTACTCATAGTTCCACAAAGATCAGAAAACTTATTTGATCAAATCAGAACTCCCAGTTTCAACCTCAGCCCCATCCCATCCCCCCCACCCCTCTCCTACTCCCCCACGACAACCAGAGTCTCAATTCAAAGGATTTTACTTGCATTATACTTCTGCTTAAAGTCATGAGGAATTTTTTTAAATACTGAGCCCTGTTACTAGGGAGTTCCTAACCATATGTTCTACAGACAAATAGGGAATGCAGTTGTAGTGTATTCTTTTTCTGTCAAAAACAAATTAGCACTTCATAAAAACAGTTTTTATAATAGATATCATGTGGCATTAAACATAATATAGGCATTTTAATTATGTAAAAAAAAATGAGATCTACCTAAAAGTTAGGAAAATGCTGAAAATTTTACCATTGGAGTTTTAGTTGCCCGTTTCTTCTTTTCTGCTCTCTCTCTTTCCTCAATTTCCATATTTTCTTTCTCAATCAATGAAATTAGAGTATTACAGCGTCTCTGGAATTCCTAAACCAAATAATAAAAGACTTTTAATTTCTGCAACTGAGGCATAATCTTTAAAAAATAGTAATTATTTAATGGTATCATATCTGAAGTACAGAATTCCTAAAGTTGATGTACTTCAGAACAATATTCATACAGGATAGTAATAGATTCCACCAAAAAGATGGGGGGGGGGTAAATGTCATTCAATTGGTGAACGGGTAAACAAACGGTGGTCCATCCATACCATGAAATGCTATTCAGCAATAGAAAGGAAAGAACTATTGGTAAACACAACAACCTGGATGAACCTGAAGTGAATTATGCTGAGTGAAAACAGCCAATCTCAAAAGGTTATATACCATATTGTTCCATTTACAGAACACTCTTGAAATGACAAAAGTTTAGGAATAGAGCACTTATCAATGGTGTCCAGGAGCTAGCAAAGGGGGGAGAGTGCGTGTGACTATAAAGAGCTTGCATAAGGGAGTCTTGTGGTGCTGATTACACAAATCTACATGTGATAAAACTGCACCGAACCACACACACACACACACACACACACACACACACACACAAAGCGCATGTTTAACCAATGAAATCCAAATAAGCTGTATGGTTGTACTAATATGGATTTCCTGATTATGACCCTGTAATACAGTTATGCAAGGTGTTACCACTGGTTAAAACTTGGTGAAGGGTGAATGGAACCTTCCTATACATTTCTTTATAACTTCCTGTGAATCATTTCAAAGTAAAAAGGTAACAAAAATCATATAAACAAAAAAGGGAGGAAAGTCTTATTGCCAAAATAAGTTTTGGAAGTATTCAGGTTACAAATGTCACACAGATTTCTTTACTCCAGGGCTTCTCAGAGACTTAAGTTCCTGATGAGCACTGTCAAGCACTAGGTGGGAGATGTAGGATGCAAGCAGTTCCCAAAGCTATTCAACCAGCAGAAATCTCTTCTCAGAGGATGTCTTGCAGGATTAGAGTTCTGAGGAGCGTATCTCAGGAAACGCTGCTGTATTTGTTAATGCAAAGCAAACAATAGCTGAAAAGACTTTGCATTAACCTTGCCAATTACCTATATTTCACTGCCAGCAAATCAATGCATCCAAACTATAAACGGTTTTTATGAATGTATGGTGAGTATTAAACATATGATTCATTAATACAGGTACTCATACATATTAACCCTGTAATACTTAGCTGTATTTAAAGGAAATCATAGATAAATAACATTTTAAAGTATAATTCCTTTTCTATATAAGCAAAAATGTCTGATACATACAAAATAGCTAAACACACAAATGAAAATGCAGGTGTATTGGCAATTAAGAACCCCAACAAAAATATGGTCAAAATATAAGAACAGAAAACTCACAGAAAATTAAAACATCCAAATATTTTAAAATTTTTCACTGAAACTAATGATCAAAGAAATGCAAAGTAAAACGTCATCTTTATCAAATTGCCAGTGATATGTGCGTGCATGTGTATGTGGTGTACAGATCCAGTATTGGCAATAAGATGGGGATATAGGAGGGGGGGCGTGACTGGGAGGCTCAGTCGGTTAAGTGCCTGCCTTCGGCTCACGTCATGATCCCAGGGTCCTGGGATCGAGTCCCACATCGGGCTCCTTGCTCAGCAGAGAGCCTGCTTCTCCCTCCGCCTGCCGCTCCCCCTGCTTGTGCTCTCTCTCTCTCATTCATGCACACACGTGCGCGCACGCACTCTCTCTCAAATAAATTTTTTAAAAAAGGAAAAGTTTAAAATCTACATTAAAAAAAAAAGATGGGATACGGGAACTCTCATTCACTGATGATGGGATGCCAACGTTACTGCCTGTTACAGACTGCATTGCACCCCCCCCCCCAAATTCATATGCTTCCCGCAATGTGACTGTGTTTGAAGATAAGGCCTTTAAGGAGGTAATTAAGCTTAAATGAGGTTGTAAGGGTGGGGCTCTAATCCAACAGGACTGGTGTTTGTTTTTTTTTTAATATTTTAAAGATTTTATTTACTTGACAGACACAGCTAGAGAGGGAACACAAGCAGGGGGAGTGGGAGAGGGAGAAGCAGGCTCCCGGCTGAGCAGGTAGCCCGATGCGGGGCTCGATCCCAGGACTCTGGGATCATGACCTGAGCTGAAGGCAGACGCTTAACGACTGAGCCACCCAGGCACCCCAGGACTGGTGTTCTTGTAAGAGAAGGAGGAGACACCAAGAGGTACCTCTCTCTACACTCGTACAGAGAAAAGGCCATGTGAGAACACAGTGAGAAGGCACCATCTACAAGCCAGGGAGAAAGACCTCACCACAAACCAACGCTGCTGGCACTGTGAGCTTGGGCTTCCAGTCTCCACAACTGTGAAGAACGTCTGTTAAAGCCCCCCCCATTTGTGGTACTCTGTTATGGCATCCCAAACAGACTACTACACTACACTTTTCAGGGCACCTGGCTGGCTCGGTTGGTGCAGCATGCAATTCTCCATGTTGGGCTGTGGGTTTGAGCCCCACCTTGGGTGTGGAGGTTACGTAAAAATAAAAATCTCTAAAAAAACACACTATACCTTTCTAGAAAGCAATTTGGGAATATCAATGAAGCATTTTAAAAATTTAAAAATTTCTTTTGAACTAACAATTCCACTCCTAGAAATTTAATGTAAGGAAATAAGATGTATACCAAAATTTACAGAAGAATGTTTGGAGAAGTCTTATTTTCAGCAGGGAAATACTGAGAACTAAATTTCTGATCATGTGAAAGTGGAGGGGCACCTGGGTGCTCAGTCGGTTAAGCATGTGCCTTTGGCTCAGGCCTAGATCCCAGAGTCCCAGGATTGAGTCCTGCCCGTGTTGCGCTCCCTGCTCAGCTTCTCCCTCTCTCTCTCTGCTCCTCCCCACACTCGTGCTCTCTCTTGCTCTCTCGCTCACTCTCTCTCTTAAATAAAATCTTTTAAAAAAAAAAGAAAACAGAATACACAGACACATCTTACTGTATACATGTATACAGAAAAACAGCTGAAAGAATAGTAACTACAGCAGTATGAGTAGTCAGCAGCAGCTAGCTCTGAAAGGAGGACCAATGCTAACTTTTATTTTCATTTTCATGCTAGACTGTTTTCCAAATTTTCTGCAATGAACATTTAGGTCCTGGGCAACCTGTAACGCTTTTAAGAAATGGCAAATGGTTTTAACTTTCCAAATACAAGCCAGAAAAATGACATACAACATAGGAAATGATACATACAGAAAGATTATCAACTATCCAAGCATTTTCTATTCCTAAAAATTCAAGCCCAAAAGGAAAACCAAAGATAGTCTCTACCCAGAAAAACAAATCCTCCTTAATGTTTTAAAAATACTATTATTTATTAGAAATAACCTTACAAAGCACTGGCACATTCAGATTTCTCCTGCATCCCCAATTACCCAAGGTTAAATAATTTAGGAAAAAGAACATCTTTACTTACCAAAACAATAGTGGTATCTTTAATATGCAGACCAAATACTCTTCATAGCTTCACCCAATAACACACATACAAATTAAACAGCATGTTATTCAATTTATCTATTATAAAAAGGACTAAGTTGACCCTGATGAGATTTGATTGTTGGTTTCTAGGGAGACTATTAGATAGTCTTTATGTGAAGCTGATTCTTGACTCATTAAGCTGTACCCTCTGGCTGTTATTATTCTCAATAAGTACTAGTTGCCAGTGACTGCAGATATCTTCAGATACATGTTCATGGTTCATATGGGTGATTCAGAGGGAAAAAACTAATCCTTTTGAGACTGTCTCATATGCAGGGAAGTAGAACATCTCCAAATGATTATAAATAGACTGTATAGTAAGTTCTTACCTTCATTCCTTTTAACATGCCACTAACTACTCCAGACAGAAAAATACCCTCAAGAGAAAGGCACCAAGGAATGGAAGAGTGTGGATGTTACCTTCTTAGCATAGGTAATGTCACTTTCTCTACAGATACCAACCCCATTTTTTATTCACATGCTTAAGCACTGCCTAACTAAACAGATGGTATCATAAACAGAACACTAGCTAAAAACAGAAATTACAAAGCAAAAGGCCAGATTATCAATAAAATGGTGAATCACTTTTTGATTAACTATGAAAAATTTCATAATATCAAAAGCACCTTCATCTTACATGATTTCTCCTTTCACATCCATATTCTCCTAAATTTTTGTACGTCTTTATATTCTTATTTTCCTGGGGTTACAGGGAATGTGTCTTGTGGTCTCTGTGTCCACAATTCTGTGGTCTAATTATCTTTTACCATTTCCCAATGCTGGATTTAGGAATGAAGTTGGAGCGAGAAAAACAGCACACAAGAGGAAGAGAGAGGATGCAAAAACAATAAAATACCGAAGACAGTAAGAAAATGACAAACGGAGGGGTGCCTGGGTGGCTCAGTCAGTTGAGCGTCTGACTCTTGGTTTCAGCTCATGATCTCAGGGTCATGAGTTCAAGCCCTGCATCAGGCTCCAAGCTCAGCATGGAGTCTCCTTGAGATTCTCTACCTCTCCCTCTGCCCTTCCTTCCCCCATGCTCTCTCTCCCTCTCATTCTCTCTAAAATAAATCAATAAATTTTCAAAAAAATAAAAGAAAATGACAAAAAAACTGGTGTTAGTATCTGTGGCAAAAAAAAAAAAGTATTGTGTTTATACATGTGTGGGAGATACTGGATTTTTAAAAAGTTAAACAAATTTCTTCAGGGCAGGACTTCTCAGAGCTTTTAGTACACTAATGTAGATTGGAAATGTCAAGGGCAAGACAGTATCAGCATTTCCCAAATCTATTTGAACACAGAACCTATGTTCTGCATATCATAGATTTTCATATCCTAGAACAACATTTGGTCGAAACCAACTTGGGAGATGCTATGCAGGGTAAGAGTGATAAAGCTAAGTTTGGATCAAAGGACAAAGGACCTAGACACTAACAGTGAAGAACTTAGGAATTTTACTTAATTTAGCTGACAAAAGGATCTTATTAATGGATTTTTGAGCAGAAGTGGTGTAATCAAATGTGTATTTTGTACTCAGAAATCTTCCCTTGATACAGACTTTCAGTGGTGTGAGTTCATAAAATCACAGACTCTCAAGATTAGAAAGGATCTTTAAAAATCATTCAAGTTGATGCTGAATCCATTCTACTAGGTCTTTGCTAGTTAGTTGTCTGGCCTGTCTGAATTCTTCCACCAATGGGACTACCAATAGACTACCTCCCAAGGTTGTGTATTCTACATTTGGACAAGTTAAAAATGTTCCCTAATGCAGTGCTGCCTTATATTTCCCACAATGTGTTCTAAGTCTAATTCTTATAGACATAGAGAACAAGCTGATTCCCTCTTCTGTATGACAATCCTTCAAATACTCCAAGGCAGCTCTCACGCCTCCACCACAATCACCACCAGACCTCCCAAACACCTCCCTTTTAGGCTAAAGAGCCTCTCCCTTTATCCATCCTTCATTTCACACTTTTCTTAAAGGACTGTATAGCACTTATATCTACCATTGGTTATATAATTTCTTTCTTTCCTTTCTACCTTTCTTACAGTCTTTTAACCGGAGAGCACATCTTTTCTGTGAAGAGCCAGATAGTATGTGTTTTTGGCTTTGCAGACCGCACAGTCTCTGTCACAACTACTCAGCTCTGTGGCTGTAGCAAGACAGCAGCTGTAGACAATACATAAATGAATGTGTTTATGGGCTGTGTTCCCATAAAACCTTACTTACAGATAATAAAATTTGAATTCTGTATCATTTTCACATGTCACAAAATAGCTTTTTAATTTTCTTCCTACCATCTGAAAATGTAAAAATAATTCTTGGCTTATAAGTCATAGAAAAACAGGTCGGGATGGGGGGCTATGGTTTGGCAATCCCCGTTTTAAACTATAGTCTTTAGATTTACTTTAAACAAATTATGCTGACTCGGTTTTCCATACCTTTCTAATGGTTTGTGATTCTATTCAATGCAAAGTCACCCAAGTTTCAACTTTTGAATACTAGGATACATATCTCTACCTTTATTTAATAAATGATGAAATGTTTGCAATGAGCAGCACTGCCCCTTACTGTGCGATGATTATCAATCATGCCAGGCACCAAGTTCAAATATCCTTTGCCCCAATACTCAGCTTCAAAGCATCAATTCAAAAGGCACAGAAAGCATCAGTAGACTTGAAGTGACTTATTCAAAGAGATTAAAGAGGCTCCACATTACATTTCCTATGTACTAAAATCCTAGACACTAAGCCTACCTAAGTCTGAATGACAGAAGGTCTGTGCCTGTTACAGTTCAAAGTCAAAAGCAGGTGAATGAACAAGAGCAAAAAAAACCAAATAAATAAATTGCACTGCACATTTGCGCCTCTAAATCTGTAGGTAGTTCTATATAGTCAGAATTTTCTTCTATAGTTCTTAGTAAAACAAAATGGGTGTTTTTCTCCTTTGCTCTTTTATTAACTCCCTATACTTTACTTCCAGAATCAATACCTTCAACTGTACATTCTGTGGTATATTTTCCAAGTTCTTTGTCACTTTTGAACCTCTATCATACTTTAAAAAAGCAACAGCATTCTATATTAGAATCTCAGGGCCCAAGCATACTGACAGTTAAATGGGAGATAATACTCCAATAAATATATCCTATATTTCTCAAATAAGTATCAAACATTATGATACTTTTAGTTAACTGCTGCCATTTACACACATCATTATTTACAAAATGTTATTGTCCTCTCTTCGCAAGATAACACCTAAGTAAAAATACATAAAATGGACTCCTGTTAGTGCATTTATCATATTTCAGATTGTTAGAATAGTTCAGTCTTAAATCCAATACTATAGTTGCTAATAAAACACATGATATTTATAACAGGCTATTCAAACTTATGAAAAAATAAAAGCTTCAGGGATGACAGCCAAATAAAGTCTATCATTAGAAAAAGGTAGGTGAAAAGAAAAGAAACACTTGCTGCTAGATCTCTTTACTTTCTACCCAAATTTGATACAACCGTAGGAGTTTATGGGATAGAAGCCAACTGAAGTACAAAAGTTCCATGCTCATTTATTCACTGAATACCTACTTTGTGCAAGGTGCTATGCTGGTCCTTTTAGATATAACTAATTGCACTTGAATGTTAAGAGAACAGCAGTTTAAAAAAAATTAAAAAGACTCTGGGGCAGATGGTGATACATTAGCCAAGGGGTAAGGAAAAAAAATGGAGGAACAGAGGAAAGATAGAGATATAAATTTGGGAATTATCAGCCTATGTGGTAACTGAGATAGACATTTGCCCACTTCCACAGAACAGTATTTCTAAAATGTAAATCTGATCACTGTCACTGCCCTATTAAAGTCTTTCAATGACTCCCCCCATTTCCTACAGACTAATGACAGAAGACTCTGTACGGCAGACAAGGCCCTTCATAATTTGGCAGCCAGCTATTTACTCATCTTCCAATACTTCCCTACTCACACCCTACCATACTAACCTACTCGCAATTTCTGAATATGCTGTGCTTGTTTATACCCTTGCATATGCTGTTTCCACAACCCAGAATGTAGTCCCATGGCCAACTCCTAGTTTTTTAAGACTTAGATCCAAGAAGGACCTCTTCTGGGAAGCCGTTCCTCTAACCTAACCCTCAAGGCAAAATTAAGCACTACCTCTCCTATACGTGCCTCTGTATAGAACCTTTTTTAAAATTAAGGCAGAAAAGGAACATTTTAGTCTTTTAGATACATGAGGAACTATACCCCTATGAACATAAATATATTTTGTTTTTAATATTTTAATAATACTACAGTCAAGAAGAACCCATCAATATATTTTACAGTTTACCAATTTTACCAACAGTGTATTAATTCCTATTTTCACATTTCATTGTAATGCTCTAAGATATCAACATTAGCTATTATCACACAATTAAGTACTATTATATAAAATAAAAAGTCACAAGCAGCACTCTGCATGAAATTTCCTAGACTATACTGCATAAGCAACAAAAGTGTCATTGCAACTACAGAATAAGTTGGAAGTTTTTGAATTTGACTTTCATTTTTCTAAATTATCTATTAAAAAAATCCTAATTGGACAGATAATTTATAAAATATCCTGTACCAAACTGATAACCTAATTAACATTTACTATCACTGATAAATCTATAAAAAGGAAGCAAGCTAATAAAAAGCTATAGCAATATTTTCTAAAAAGTATTTTTTTCTCCAATTCTAATCAGGAATGTCATTGTCTTAATTTTAAATAAGGAACATTTTCATAAAGTTGTGATTTGAAAACAAACAGTAATAACGTGGAATTTTTATTACATTGTATACAACAGTATGCAATTCTTTCTGAGATGCTATCAGAAAAATTCATTTAACTACCTAAGGCAGGGTAATTGTAAACAACTCATTACTAATACTTTGATTCAACTCCAAGCTGCATGGCTACAGGCAATGCACACACAGCTTCTTGAGGTGGCTGAGAGAGGAAAGAAAAAACCTCCTCAGAGAGGCTAAAAGGCAAGAATGCTTTTTGACTAAAATTAAGACTTAAAGCAACCCTGCAAAGGATGCTATAAACGGTTCTATCAAGAAATGTTCTTTATCTCAGAAAGTTAAATTCTGCCTTTTCTCCTATAAGTCCTTAAAAGGACCTAAGCAGGTCTAAAGAATTACTGATTAAACTTTGGGTATTTTCCACATGTCCTTTCCAGTAAACTTGAATAATGTGCTACATCTTTTGAATCTTGATTCTTCTCAAATCTCCCAATCACGTTAAGTCTGTCACTAAATGAATGGAGATAATACCCTGATATTCATTCCCTAAAAGGAATGGCAAAAAAATTAGTGAGCTAATATTAGTAAACAGATTGGCAAGTATTACATAAAGGATACTATATAAACATAGTATTATCATTTCCTCTTACAGTCACTTGGTAAAGGTCCTTTTAATTCTGATCATCTTTGAATGTCCTAAGACTAAGACCCCATTATAAGATGTTTTCCTTTTTTTTTTTAAAGATTTTATTTATTTATTTGAGAGAGAGAGAATGAGAGAGAGCACAGGAGAGGGGTTGAGGTCAGAGGGAGAAGCAGACTCCCTGCCGAGCAGGGAGCCCAATGCGGGACTCGATCCCGGGACTCCAGGATCATGACCTGAGCGGAAGGCAGTCACTTAACCAACTGAGCCACCCAGGCACCCTATAAGATGTTTTTCTTAGCAGGAAAATGGTAAGGCAATTCACATGCTCTGAGCTTAAAAGTCTAAATTGATCATATCCTTCCTACTTGTTTATGTAGTTCAATAGCGACTGATTACTTACTTAAAGACCACACACGTTCTCAGAGAAAAAAATCACAATCCTTTTAGCACATAGAAATAGAACTAAAACTCATTTTCTCTTTTGTATAGCCAGCATTTTTAAATGGAGAAGAGACTCAAAGAAATCTTCATACTTTAGCTGAAGGCTTTCAAAGTCAGGCATATTTAGAAGTGGAGGTTCATGCCTTTAAGCACTTTAAGACTGTTACAAGTCAGAAGCCATGAATTCAGTACTTTGAGATGTCTGAGTAAAATATAACTACCAAGGTGTTCACTTTCTTACTGAGTATTTCACACTATTTATTGGTGTTTCTGGGAAAGAATCACCTTTAAGCAAAACTATGTTTTTTAAAGATAGCTTCTTTAGTAAGCTAAGTTTAAAGTTTACTCATTAATAAGATTTCAATTTGAACACAGTGACACACATAATGAATCAAATTACATCCTTCGTAGTTCTAAGATAGGATTTTTCAATGAAACAAATTAATTTTGGAAAACACAACTGCCTTTTTCAAGAGGAAGTTCCTCTTCCTAGACTGTGCATGTGATTCACTATACAAGAACAATTATTTAAAATAAAAGGGCAAAGAGATCACCTAGAATTATTAATAATCCATTCCTTTAATTCCCTAATGATTGATAATGCCATGAAATATTCCAAAAAGACAGTCTAACTATATGCATGTTCTAAAATATATCACCTATACTCTAAATCCAGAAACATAAGCAAAAATTATCCACTAACTAGGAGGGAAATAAAAAAAATATGATAGAAAAGTTAAATAAAAAACTTTGGATTAAAATATTTAAATATGAAATAAACTATTATATGTTCTTAAAGATTCTTTAGAAATCATAAATTCCACCTCCCAGAAGGACAGAGGTATCTTCGTTATTAACAGACAAAATAAAGGTTTCACTTCGCAATCATGTAATTAATTAGTTAATATCTGCTCTTTGGAAAATATACATTGGAGACTTAAATCTCTTGGTAAAGAAAGAAGTAAATGCTTTGTAGAAAGAAGATGGAGGAAAATAAGAATCTTTACAAGGGAGTTCAGAGACATCTAGTGGTTGATAATAATATACCGGGGTTTTTTTCTTAGAAAATAAAATAAGGTTATGTAGTTCTATAGCCATGTTTTTATTACAAATAATGTAAGGTTTTTCTTGTACTTTTGAATCTGTTTCATCCTCTCCTTTAATTTAATGATTCTAGAAACTGAAAACAGCATTAAACTCTCAACCTTTTAAAAAATTAGTAAGGTATCACTGAAATAATACTCAAAATTCAGCAAATGTTCTATCACATAAAAGGACATTTATGATCTAAAACATGATTCACTGACCAATGCAGGTAGGCATTTGTCTTTTACAAGTTGTTGATGCTGCTCTACATTAGATCATTACACACATAAAACTCCAAATGGCTAAAATTTTTAAATTCATGGCTTTTGAAAGTTCTCTGCTAAACATGGTAATAGATGCACTGAGCTAGAAGACACCTTAAAAGGCCAACTAGCTCACTGCCAAAGTCTTCAGACACTCAAAATAGAATCTCATTTTCAAAGCTAATAGAAAAGCTATTTACATTGTTCTTCAATAATCTATTTCAATGATCCAAAGAACCCTGTCAAACAACTCTTTTCTACCTCAAACCTCAGCCTTTCATGCTACAGATTCTTATTTTTTATTTTTAATTCAACTCTTCCTACTATATCTTATTAACATATATACCTCTTCATATTCTTTTGTGTAAGCACAGCACTTTAAATTTATCCCTATTAATTGTCATGTTGTGAGATTCAGCCTGTCCATCATTCCAATTTCTCCAGTTCCTTTTGAATCCTGGCTTGATCCAAAGTATTTGCTAGCTCTCCAGCATTATGTATTCCATCAACTTGACAGGCACATTCTAATAGTCCATGAACACTCTAAATTTATGTTAAAGTTTTAATACGTATTTGATCTTATAAAGCATCTGCCAAAATTAGTGTCTTCCATATAGCAACTCAGATTTTTCTTTTCTTTTTATTCAGCTTGAACTGAAAATATAAAATGAATCAAACAAAATATTAAGCAGTTACACACCCCTATTCACACTTTAGGCCAAGAAAACATTTATGATAGATAGCAACTCCTTAAAAATGTCCACTGTTGGGGGCACCTGGGTGGCTCAGTTAAGCATCCGACTCTTGATTTCAGCTCAGGTCCTGATCTCAGGGTTGTGGGATCCAGCCCCATGTCAGGTGCTGCGCTGGATATGGAGCCTGCTTAAGATTCTCTCTCGCCCTCTCCCTCTGCCTCATTCTCGCCCCACCTCTCTCTCTCCCTCTCTAAAAAAATGTCCATTGTTTGAATTGTTAGTTTCTGGTGCTTTTAATTTTTAGGCTATATAAGTCTATTTTTGTCTTAATTACCTCAGCTGAGAAAAGACTGACAATGCTAACATTAAAAATGTGTTGCATTTAAAAAAGTGTTCAATATCAATTTGAACACTGTCAAGCAGCAGTAGAATTTAACAGGAACACAATTCACATTAGAAAGTAATGAAGTAAATTGCATGAAGCTAAAATATCTCTCCTACTGGGGCGCCTGAGTGGCTCAGTCGTTGGGCATCTGCCTTCGGCTCAGGTCATGATCCCAGGGTCCTGGATCGAGCCCCACGTCGGGCTCCCTGCTCAGCGGGAAGCCTGTTTCTCCCTCTCCCACTCCCCCTGCTTGTGTTCCCTCTCTCACTGTGTCTCTCTCTGTCAAATAAATAAATAAATAATATTTAAAAAATAAAATAAAATAAAGTACCTCTTCTACTTAATTATATTGTCGCATGATATTCTTTTAAAGATTCAACTTAGGCAACAATTCCTTCTCATTAAAAATAAATCCTTAAGTTATTCACACAGTCTCAAGTATCACCTGCCCAATTACAAAGGGGGAAAGGTAACTTTAAAGTGGACAACGCTGGTGGTCATCAGATTAACCAAGTGATCAAACTTGGCATTACCAAGAGTGGGACAACCTATGTCAACGTGCCTCCTGATGTGATGTGATAGGAAGTACACATCACTTATGTCACATTCTTGCCCCAAATGCTTAACCTAAATCTAACAATGAGCAAATGAGATAAATGTGAGACATTCTACAAAACAATAAGCCCAAGCACCTTAAAAAAAGCCACTGTCATAAAAAACAAAAAGAAAAAAAGTTGTAGATTCAAAGAGAAAGTTGTTGATTCTAAAGAGAATCAACAATCAAATGCAATATGTGCACTTTGCCTGGATCATCCCAGCACTTTGGGAACAACTGGACAATTTTGTACATGGACTGTATACTACATGACATTACTGAATCAATGTTAACATTTTCAGGGAGGATAAAGGTATTGTCGTTATGTAAGAAAAGGTCCTTATTTTTAGGAGATAAATGCTTAAGTATTTAGAGATGAACACTCATGATGTCTGCAACTTACTTTCAATTGGCTCAGAAATCTCGATATGTAGATTTATGAATATCAGATACAGGTATGTGTTTCTGAATATAGATATGTTCCTGTATTTCTGAATGCAAAATATAGATACTATATGCATATATAGATTCTATGTATGCATGTACAAGTACTTATCTGGGCCGAGGGCAAAATGTTAACAATTAAAGAATCTAAATGAAGAATATATGATATTTGAAATTTTTCAAGATAAAAAGTTGAAGGAAATAAGTAAAGAATACATACCATGGCAGTTCTAGACTTGATAAACCAGTCAAATCTAAACTGAGGAGCATTCCGCACACACTGTCTTAATTCTTCATATACGTTTTCTCTATCAAAGCCCATTTTGTGTAACATACAAATCAAGAATCTGTCTTCTTCTTCAGTATAGTTCTTTCCTTTGCTGGTTCCATACTGAATACGCAATTGATGAAATGGAGCCTTGTATCTTGCAATCTGTAAATTAAAACAAAATAAACATTTTAACTAAATGTGCAATAAGTCAAAGCTAATCACCATGTCAATTAAAACAATCTAATAATAATTCGAAAATTATGAAATATAGTACCTTGGCATCCAGGGCTTTCTTGATACTGATCCTTCGTTGAATTCTTGCTTCTCCACGTTCAATCTGAGCCATAATTTTCTCAATGTCCTGTAATTCATTGCAACGTTCCCAAAATACAGCTGAAAAACAGAATTATTACTTTTCAATAAATGTACTACTATCTTAAGCAAATGAATCTGAGGAGTTATAGAATAAAGAATTAAGATTCTTTAAGATAATAATAAAGAATAAAGAATTAACAGGACATGATGCAGTGAGCTTTATACTGTTTAAGACTAAGATTCAGATTCATAAATATATATATATATTCAATTATTAAATACCTCTTTTTATTTAAAAGTAAGACCTCAACAAGAAGGTTTTAGGTTAGTGAATTCCTTTTCATGAAATATTACGGAATTTTTTTTTTAAGATTTTATTTATTTATTTGACAGAGACAGAGACAGCGAGAACAGGAACACAAGCAGGGGGAGTGGGAGAGGGAGAAAAGCAGGCTTCCCGCGGAGCAGGGAGCCCGATGTGGGACTCGATCCCAGGACTCTGGGATCATGACCTGAGCCAAAGGCAAATGCTTAATGACTGAGCCAGCCAGGCACCCTGGAATTTTTAATCATCAATCCCAAATGACTAGAATTTCAAAAGATACTACAGACACTAATTTAAGCTATGCTTTCAATCAAATTTGATATAGAAGGGACCAAACACATAAAGTTAAACAGAAGAGAGGGTGGGCATATAAACTTAGAGAACATAGCTTCCCAGCATGCAAAAACAAAAACGAAACCCATTATCAACAAGTCATTCAAACTTCCTATGAAGCAGCAATTTCTACCAAAACTCTTCACTTTCGGAACCACTCACTAAACTTAGGTATTTCCAGTGACCTGTATCTTGTTTCTAAACTTACTTGAAACAACCTTTTCTCTTAAAAGCAAAAAACAAAAAAACCAACAAAGTCACCCAAATTTTATATGTAATCTAAATAATTTGGCTGTATTGTCACGTTATGACTTCAGTGAAAGACCTTTTCATGGCATAGCCTACCTTCTCAAATTTTTCATTTTTAGAGCCTATCATAAAAGGAATGTTAGTGCTCTCTGACTTTTATTTCTGTGGGGGTGGGGTTTCAACAACAAACATTTATTTCTCACGGTTATGGAGGCTGGGAAGTCCCAAGATCAAGGTGCTGGCCGATTCCAAGTCCAGTGAGAGCCCACACCCTGGGTAATAGATGACCGTATTCCCAATGTGTCCTCACATGGTGGGAAGGGCAAGAGGGCTCTTTGGGATCTCTTTTATAAGGGCACTAATCCCATTCATGAGGACTCTACCCTTATGACCTAATCACCTCCCAAGGCCCCCATCTGCTAATACCATCATGTTGGGGTTAGGATCTCAACATAGAAATTTGAGGGGGAAACATCCAGCCCATAGCACAAAATTGGTACATTAGCAGGCCATTTTCTTCTTTGCACTGGACATTAACCACCCCTCTCATCATCACATGAGGAATTGTCACTCTCTGCCTTTTATAAGCACCTCTGTTCATTTTTTCATTCTCTCACTTATTCACTCAACATATAAACGCCTGCTATGTATAATATACTCACAAATAACCAATTGTATACACTTCTTCTTTTATTGCAACCACTTACATAAAGCCATTCCAATCTCCCCACCCTCTGACATGGCCCCAATTAAGCTGTCCTGAGCTAGTCATGCCACCAGAACATCTGACATGGTATTTTTTAATCACTTATTTTCTTGCAATTTCATCCACATTGATGCTATTTTGAAGAAAATTCTATTTCAGAAAACCTCTCTGCACAAAATCTCTCTTACACTCTTTTCATTCTATTCTTGCTGCTAGAATTTCTCTCTCTCTCATCTATTTTTTGCCCCCTCTGAGCCCCAAATGCCCTAAAACTTATGTGATAAAGTTTAAGAGTAATAGTAATGTTATGCTGGAATCAAGGAAAAGGAAGTTCATAAATTTGGTATTACATGAAATAAAAACTCAATATAATCAGCTTCTAAATTCCCTGGTAATCACCAGAAACCCTTTCAGATTTCCAAAAGAAAAAGTGTCTTTTCCCTAATGAATCTGGATTTCTTCAAGCATTAACACTCTAGATAAATTAAAAGCTGTTCGTAACTTCTATCAATTTTTGGTGTATTTATTAGTATCATAATGTTTCCTCCGGGCTATTTTTCACTGCAAAAACAAAGAATTTCAGTTGTTAAGCTAAACAGGTTTTGAGAGGTTAGCATAGAAACCTAAAACTACTTCGTAATATTGCTTCTATAAGAAAAAATGTTTTATATTCTAAACAGCTCATATTCAACTAAATTTGAAAGTTCAACCTATTTGAAAGTTAGAAATTTGCTGTTCTACATATAGAAAACTTGCCAGATAATTACCTATCTTTAATAAGACTTCTTTCAGAAGCCTGAGGTTGGATGTGCTGTGACATGGGAATTAGTATTAACTCCATATGCTTTAAAACCAAAGACACAGCTGAGTAAAAAAGGGAGATGATTCTAGAACCAATAAAAAGATTTATTCAACCAGTCTTTTTAGATCTATTCCAGCTTGGGGCGCCTGGGTGGCTCAGTTGGTTAAGCGACTGCCTTCGGCTCAGGTCATGATCCTGGAGTCCCAGGATAGAGTCCCGCATCGGGCACCTTGCTCAGCGAGGAGTCTGCTTCTCCCTCTGACCCTCTCCCCCTCATGCTCTCTCTCTCATTCTCTCTCTCTCAAATAAATAAAAAAATAAAAAAATAAAAAAATAAAAAAGATCTATTCCAGCTTGCTCCGAGTTAATGGAATACATATGACCTGCCTGGAGTTGACTGGAGCGCTGAGGGTGTCTGAGGATATAAAAGGGCCTGAGAGGAATTTTCTACTTCAAGGATGACCTAGAAAGACACTAATTCAATCCTCTGAACCTAAACTCTCAGATTTGAATTGCCCAGAAGAGGACCAAATTCCAGAGATGGGAAAAGTGGGAAACTAATTTTGTCAATGCTCATTCAATAGCTACCCTTGTTTCATTAGGGCTTTACTTGGCTCTATTAGCTAACTACTAAGGACAATAGCAGTCCATTTAGATAAATCTTATAATCTTTTTTGTGGAAATACAATTATATTTTATACTTTCACCTACACTTTATTCATAAATGTTTAAAAGATCTCTGAACAGGGGCGCCTGGGTGGCTCAGTCATTAAGTGTCTGCCTTTGGCTCAGGTCATGGTCCCAGGGTCCTGGGATCGAGCCCCGCATCGGGCTCCCTGCTCCACAGGAAGCCTGCTTCTCCCTCTCCCGCTCCCCCTGCTTGTGTTCCCTCTCTCGCTGTGTCTCTCTCTGTCAAATAAATAAAATCTTGAAAAAAAAAGAAGATCTCTGAACAATGATACAATTAAAGTGACACTAAAGAAATGAATAAGGTTACAAAATTAAACACTATCTTTAAAGGTTATATACAAACCTGAATATTCCATGACCTCCTCAGGGGATTTGCCCTCCACCTCTCGAGCTATATTATCAATGTCATCTCTTCCATACTTCTCATTAGCTTTAATAAACTGGTTAAAATCTCGCTTAGTCCAGTTTGTGAATCCCTGTGAACAGAAATTAAGCATCATCAGTACAAGTTAAATTAGCAAACCCATTTATTGTTTGACTTATTTCTATACAATGATACATTAAAACAGTTTAAAAGACTTAAAGTATTCCTCCTTACAAAATCCCAGGTTTTTTTAGAATCAGAAGCTGAGTGTTATAAAAATAACTGCTTTTCTATCATGAAGAGAATATACTTTTGTCCAAGTACTACAAACAGATTTATAGTTCCAAGATATTGTGTAGTTTTTAATTCTGTATTTTATAGATGCCTACATTAAAATACAAATGCAAGGATATAAAAATGCTAATATAAATAATGAAGTCCTGATATTCCAGTACTTCAACAGTTTTTTTCAAAGATCTGTTCCCATGTAAATTAAGAAAGGAATGTGATTGCATTAGATCAAAAAACACAGAGGAAAAAATCAGAATGCAGAAAAAAATGTGTAGCTCTTTACATCATTCCAAACTATAGGTGACCCTTGAACAACATGTGTTTGAACTGTGTGGGCCCACTTAGAGATGGATTTTTTCAATAAATACTGTGCAGTGCTGTAAATGTATCTTCTCTCGCTTATGATCTTAATACCATTTTCTCTTCTCTACCTCATCTTATTGTAAGAATACAATATGTAATTCATGTAATGTACAAAATATGTGTTAATTGACTGTTTATGCTATCAGTAAGGCTTCCAGTCAACAGTAGGCTATTAGGTAAGTTTTGAGGAGAGTCAAAAGTTACAGGAAAATTTTCAGCTACATGGGGGGTCAGCACCCCTAACTCCCATGTTGTTCAAGGGTCAACTGTACTGTGAATAAATAATTTCTATTCAAAATTGTATTCATAAACAGAATTTCTATAAACAGAGTGTTATTGGTCCCACTCAATTTCTTTATTAAAAGATAGAACAGTTTAACCAGTCAATGTTTTAAATCTCTTTGGTATTATTAGTATGTCTGTGAAGTCACAAAACCAAGAATTTATTTTCTACTCCTTATATCCCAACCCATAACAATGTGATATCCCTGGCTGTTCAAAACTCTATCCCTAGCCTTTAGCTGACGAGGATGATTTCTGGTGACCCCACATTTTATATCTTTGCCATGATTTTTTAAAAAGATTAATTATTTAAGGCACCAGAGAAAGATGTTTAAAGATGAATTCAACTACTAGAGGGGGCAAAAAAATTGATTTTACTTTTAATTACAAACTAAAGCAATTCCTCAGTTGATACTGTATATTCACAGTATAGTATACATTCACCATATACTGCAAGCCAAGTAGCATTCTAAGACCATAACTTTATTTTTATGTTCAGGAAATAAATTATGAAAATAAAACATGAATAGTTAAATGTTTTATTTTATTCTGTGGTAAGTCCTAATATTCAGCCAACTGCAATTACATTTTCAAACTAAACTTTATGACTTTCAGGCATTTCGCTCAAAAACTTATGAATATAATTTATAAAAATTTATTCAGTAAAATTACACATCATAACAAAGAAAAGACCTACATAATAAATAAGATATAAATATAAAAATTATCTCTCAATAATTAATGTGGCAACTTTCCTAGCACTGTGCCTTGCATATTGTTCAATATTGTTGAATAAATAAATCTTGCTGGCAACTTTCTATACTAAGGTGGTATCATACAGTACACGTTTATTATCTTGCAAAGGTCTTTTATGCTGCAACTTTTTTATCTTCTACGGATTATTCATCTTCTATAGATTATTTGTATATTGTTTCTACACTCAAAACTCATTAAAGCAACAATGACCAGAAAGCATTAATATTTTATTCAAATGAAAATGTTCCCTATTTAATAACTATTAGCTTTTAATTATACAATAATCACACCTTACAAAGTTTCAAAAATCTCTCACTGTTGTATTAAAGTTCTTCCTAAGACAGGATAAAAGGCATTTTGAGAATTATGAAATTATTCCATAAATAAAAGATTAGTAGAGTATAATTTCAGAGGACAGTTCACAATCAGTATAATAAATTTAAACTTTCAAGAATATGCTAGTAATTATTGCCTATCAGGATTCATACATGGATTAATATAACTGATAAAATACATGTCTTCATAGTAATAACTGACACTTATATTTTGCATTTATGTATTTTCTAGCATTTCCGAATGGGTGTATTCTACAAACGGGATGAAAAATAGGAATAGCTAATCTAAATGTATGTTTACAAAATAGCCTTGCGTGTTGTTGATGAGTCTAATCAGCTCATACAATAAAAGGTAAATGTGGCCTGTATTTTCTTTTTTCTACTAGTTAATTAGAAACACTTAGCCACTTAAAATATTTTACTTGTGTAAGAAGTTTTTCTTTTTCTTCAGTCTCTTCTGGTGTAAGAGGTTCAGCTCCATCAATCTTTTTTTGCTCCTCTCTTTGAGCCACAGCTGGATTTGGAATATCAGGATTCCTTGGGACCTATAAATCAAGAAATGAATTATAAGTAAACTGTTGAGAAAAACTGATTGAGGGTGTATATACACATATCAATCTTAGAGTTATTTCAACAGTAAACAATATAAAGTCATACCAGATTGACACATGATCTTCTCCACATTCTTACTACCATGATATTATCAAAATAAAAACCATTCTTAAATGTGTTGCATGGTATTTTAGAGCTAAACCCCTTGCTAAATGCCACACTATATTCTAGATTTAATTATAACTGTGGAACAAAATACATCCTTATAATATTGTAATACAGGGTAGTAACAATAATATCATTATGCCAACATCAACATTATACAATAAAATCTCAAGCCCAGAAGAAACAAGTTTTGCAGTACAAAAGAGCCCATATTCACCTGGCAATATAGATCAGGGTAGAGAAGTGCAATGCACCTGAAGAATGCATTCAATGCTCTGATCAGGTCAAAATGCAAAAAGAAAAGGAGTGCTTTTACTGCCTGCCAGGGTATGGAAAGGGAGAGCATCTTCATATAAAATGCAAAGACTGGAAGAAGTGAGAGGATAATGAAGAACCAAAAAAAAAAGAGAGAGAGCGAGAGAGAAAGAATATATATAAAAGGGGAAGGGTAGCAGAGCACACAAACAGCTATGATGGAACCTGCAGTCGAGAAAAATCTACAGTGGGGCACCTGGGTGGCTCAGTCGGTTAAGCGTCTGCCTTTGGCTCAGGTCATGATCTCAGGGTCCTGGGATTGAGCCCCACATCAGGCTCCCTGCTCAGCGGGGAGCCTGCTTCTCCCTCTCCCTCTGCCTGCTGCTCTGCCTATTTGTGCTCTCTCTATCTCTCTGTCAAATAAAAAACAAATCTAAAAAAAAAGAGAGAGAGAAAAAGCTACAGTAGCAGTGACCAACAGGAATTCTAGTGTTTTAGATACAGAACTGCAAATACACTGACACCTGAGAAGAGAGCTCAAGTCCAAAAGACTGAGGACAGAAGCTCAGCTCTCCAAGGAAGTAAGCAGTCAGCCATTCACCTGCATCTCAAAGCTGTGGCCCCTATGTTCCATGTGTCACAGTGAACATAGACAACCAGTACAGTTCAGCAATATGGAGCAGCATTCATTGTATGGAGTGACAAACTAAGTCACTCAGGCCAAAGCCTCACACCATTTCTATGTGCACCTGCAGTAACACTGTAGCACGCTGATTTAAGATAGCAGGTACATAACATGTGTGGTACATTTTACAGCATTCCATTAAACATGAAAAGGGTTGACACTAAGCCTTCCACTGTTTGATATGCACACCTACCACAAACAACTCATTCCCTAGGGATATCAGATAGTCATGGGTTTACTACAATGTAATTATAATACATATCAGAGTACATTTTCCTAATTGTTATACATATTTCACAGTTTGAAACAATAAAATTGTAACTTGAAAATAAAAATTTTTTAAAATGATTGCATCCAGTAGTTTTTTAAATATAAACCCTAATAACTGGGTTTAAAAGAATTACTGAAAAAACACGTTCATTTACAATCATCAGTACCACACAAATTAATAAGTACTGATTAAATGTCTATTATGTCCATAGCACTATGAGAGGTATTCACTGGAACATAAAAGCAGTAGACATGGTCCTTGCCTACGGGAAGCTCACAACCTAGTTGTGGAATTTTGAATTCTAAGGATTTGGGGAAATGGAAAAGAAGAGAGAAACAACATTCTAGGCTGGAACAATATGAGCAAAGCCAGGAAGGACCATATAGGGTCCTTCCTCACATAGACCTTCTGTCCTCATATAGACCATATAGGGTTTATGTCGAAAAGGAGTAAGAAACAAGGCCAGGCTGAGATAGATTTACAAGGGTTTTTTGAAATTACACAGTAGTGGGGCGTCTCAGTGGCTCAGTCAGTTAAGCATCTGACTCTTGATCTCAGCTCAGGTCTTGATCTCAGGGTTGTGAGTTCAAGTCCTACACTGGGCCCCACGCTGGGCATGGAGCCTAAGTAAAGAAAAAAGAAAAATCTATACAGTAGACAACAGCAACCACTAGAGATTTTTCAATAAGAGAAAAATTGACAGAACAGTACCATGCACCATAATACTCCCAGCTATAAGACTACACCTCTCTCCCTTGAGCTAGCAATCCTTTAAGCAGAAGGGGGGGGGGGGAGAAGGAGTCCCTTTCTGAGAACCTAACTATGCAAAGAGAATACCAGGTAGCTGCACTGTAGCAATCTGTTCAACTGAGAATAAACTATTGTTCCACTCACTTTGTGGCTCTGGTGAGTTTTCTGGAGCTATAGGGGGAGAAAAAACAATGCTAGGTATCTTCGAGAAGATATGTATAACAGTTATCAATATCACAACATCCCTGGAAAAAAAAAAAACAGCTTTTGCAGATGACTAGTATGCCACGCTCATCTGTCTATACTCTGAATTTAAACACAACACCTACCTAATTAAAGCACCCACCTTAGCTCAGGTCTGCATCCCCTGGTAAAGAATGGAAGAGACAAGGTTCAGAAAGAACCAACATCCAGAATGTACTCTTATTTGTCTCATAAATCCTCAGCTAAATATGCATATATATGGAGGACAAGGCAAGTCTTAAGATGATACTAAGACAATCCAAAATGAGGCTAAAGAGAGTACAAGGCTAGTAGAGTGGTAGAGGATGGATTTTCCTTCCACCATCACCACCACACCACCATACTCCAAGCCACCACCATCTTCTCTCATCTTTTCACACTTCAACAGCCTTCTGGCTGGTTTCCCTAGATAAACTCATCATTCTCTGTATTGAAGCCAGAGTGATCTTTTAAAAATGTAAATCTGATCATACTCTACCATTTAAAAGTTGCTTGACAAGGCAAATTACTCGACCTCTATGTGCCTCAGTTTCCCCATCTATAAAACAGGGATGTAGTTTCAGGGCTGTAATGAGGATAATGAGCTGATCTTTTGAAAGAACTTAGAACAGAAAGCAACACAAGTAAGGAACCACCCATTCCTCTGCCTTAAAAACACCTCAGTGATTTTCCTTTGCTCTAAAGCTAAAGTTCAACCTAATTAATGTGACCTACAACTAATGTTCAACGCTCCACATTATCTGACTACTCACTCACCAACTTCATCTCGCCCCTCTCCCTCCTTACCAACACTGGCCTGCCTTCAGTTTCCGAAGGGGCCGTCGTCCTTCCTATTGCAACACCTCTGTACCTATGGTTTCCCTGCCTGAGCTCCTCTCCCACACTTCCCTTGACTAATTCCCGTGTTGTCTCTCTGATCTCAATGTAATAACACTGCCTTAGGGACCATCTTCCTGATCTCCCAATCCACATTAGATAGGCATTGTCATGCTCCCTCATAGCACCCTCTGTAAGCACAGAAAACAAATAATGTCATTACTCTGTGGCATCAGCTTAATATCTGTCTCCTCCATTAGAACACAAGTTCCATGCACTGAGGGACCTTGTCTGTCTTCACTACTTTATCACCATTGCATGGCCTAGGACCTGACACAGAGGAATACTCAACAAGTATGGATTAAGTGAAAAACAGCCCTCATACTCCCTTCTCCTGTCACGGAGCTCTGGGAGGTGAGGAAGAGAAAAGAGTAAGGTGCCAGAGCATGGAGTCCATGCCGTCTTCCCTCTCCTCATTCATCCCTGTCCTCTCTTCTTCCACCTGCCTCCTTCTTGTCACCCTTTGCAGCTGTCCCTTCATTCCTCCCTCTTCTAAGGTTTCTCTCTCCTCCATCTCCTTCCAGTTGGCCACCACCCAACTGTGATTATGAGACCTCACCCCAACCACAAACTGCCTGTAATGAAAGGCACGGCTTGCATTAAAACCAGAGCTGTGGCAAGGATGTGGTGGGCGCTGTATTATCAGAGGGAACAGAATCTCAGGATCTCCAAAGAAGGAGCATAAACAGTTATATTGGCAGAGAGGATTTTTTTTATTGCTGCTATTTGACTACCACTTGGCTCGCCTCCCAAACAACATGTCACACCACCATAAACACAGTCCTTATTTAGGGCTGCAAAAAGCAGCAGGGTTATGTCACATGCAGAAATAGCGCAGAATGTCTGAGTGGAAAGAGCATAGCATTTGAACACTGAGAACCTGGGATGGAGACCAGCACCTCTGGCAACTCTGTTAGCTATGTGACCTTGAATGAGTCTTTTAACCTCTCTGAACTTCACTCTCCTCACCCCTTTATGGAGGTGATAATAACACCTATCTCACATGGCTGTTAGAAATCAAGTGAAGTATGTGATAAAGCATTTCATAAATTATAAAATGCTTCACACAGCTATTTGGTTGATTACTAACTGGGCTTAACATTTCAACTAATTTTCAAGTCTCACTAAAAACACTCCACAAAAGTAACAAAATAATCATCTAAACCTAAAATTTTTGTAACTTTTAGGTGGAATAATATATATATTTGTTTACCTCATGAAATATTACTACTTTATTAATTTTGCTATCTTCATTTTTATTTTGGATCTACAATTTCCTGTTTCTTCTGGTATATCACCATTTTCACCTTCTTTGAAACTGATTTTATTCCTGGTCTGAATGTTCAACCATGGTATTTTTACTCTTTGACAACTTCCTAAGACAGATTTTATCCAGTCATGTCGGTTAAATACATTCAAATGTAATCATATTTCCCTAACCAGATTATAACTACTTATATTCACTGTCACTTTCTCGTTCTTGTGTACATATATTGAACTTTGATACATAAATAGCAAGCAAACCCTTTTTTGCTCCATTTCAAATGGTAATGCTCTCACTCTGGACAAATAGTACAAACACTCTAGAGATCCACTTTAGTTCCAAAATACAAATGAACTAAGTACCTTATATACATGAAGCTTTTCTAGGCACATTACAGCTACTAATCAAAATAATTGCACATAGTTCCACTTGTGACAAAGGTTCACAAAATAAATTTTAAAACACAGCTTCCACTTCATAAAACAGAAAACTTCATAAAATTACAATAGTATTAATATTTTTATAATTTTGCTTATCCTACTTATACTAATTTCACAGCTTTGGTCATCCCTTTCCATTCACTGGAAAGTCAGTTTCAGCATATAGAAATAACTAGGTAGGCTTAATCTCTCAGTGTGATAGCTTTAGGGTGACAAACATTTCCCTCACTAAAAATGGGTTCCTATCTACCTATATAAATAAGAATCTTTATTTCCAAAAGATCATTTTAAAATGTTAGAATTCGTTATCACATTTATCATTAACACCTAAGTGGCAACAATCAAATAACTACCAATAGGGCTTTCATCAACCAAAGAACAATAAATACAAAAGTACTATTCCTTGGTCATATTAAGAAAAATGATTAAAAACTTCTGTCATCTATCATATATTCACTTCTAATTTAAGATATGCCTATTGTTCTTTCTACATATTCTTTCACCACTCAAACATTTAGCATTATTAAGATAATATACATTATCACTATTTTTGAAATATTGGGTAATTCGCCATTAATCCCATTTCATGATGATCCTACTGGTGATTTGATAGTTTGATGCTTGACTTCTAGTTAAACCTCCTCTTTGGTTTTAGAAACACCACTATTTTGATTTACTTTTATGTTCTCTCACATTAAAATGGAATGCTTTCCAGTCTGGTTTAATAGATTATATTAGCTTAAAAGATTATATACTAATCTAAAAACTTTAAAAAATAAAAAATAAGTTAAATAAATAAAAACTTGAAAAATTACCTTATAGCCTATTGTCTTCCTATAATAAAGAATTTCCTTTTCCAGGAGCTCAAATAAACGTGGTGGGAAAAACTGAAAATCCTGAACATTTGGCTGCTTTGGAGGTCTTGGAGCCTATGGGAGAAAAGTGCATTACATACATACTTGTTTTCAGTACATGAAGTGAACATACTTCTTTTACTATTTCTTTTATATATAGAAACATAAATACAACGGAATCCCTTTATATGGTGGGGCCATATCAAGTACTTTTCTACATCATTATTATATCTTAAGGGCTATAATGTTGCACTGATACAAGTCAATCTAAGTCACAGACCATGTTACAAGAGAATTCTGCTATAGGACATAAAAACTGGCCTCATAATGTTTTACCTTTGGAACCTTTGGCTCGCTGACACGTAAAGCCTCTCTAAAGTAGGCATCCACTGCATAGTTTGCTTTGCGTTCTCGTTTAGGAGGTTCAATCCATTCCACCATCCCAAGCTATACACAAGAACAAGGAATTTAATTATTCCAAAATGTTTTTAAAAATCAAACACATCAAGGTTGCAGAAGCATGAGAAAACTAAAGCCATTTGGAAGAAGCAAAACTTGCACTTTAGAAGTCACAATTATATGTCCCAAGTTCCAAACCTGTATATGTCAAGTTTAGGTGCAAGGATGTTTTTGTTTTCTTTTTTTTTAATAAGCAAGTTTAGTTGTTATTTAAAAACTTAGTTCTTCCTTAGTAAGTGAGAAGAATCTGCACAATCTGGTTAGTATTTTATGTTGAAATAAATAGTATCTAATATAGAAGACTAACATTGATTCTGGTAACGGTGTCAAGTGTACGAATTAGAAAGTAGCTGAAAAGGGTAAATGATGACTATCAACATGATAGGCATATATCCCTTCAAATCAAGAGAAATTTTAAAATGAAGTAAGGCCTTGGTAAGGTAGCGGTGGGAAAAGTCAGTGAAATCAGAAAAGACCTGAATTTGAAACCAGGTTCTGCCACCATACCAGTTGTGTAACTTGGGCAAAATTAATTCCTCCCTCAGTGAAGTGGGAAGAATAATACCTACCTTGAGGATTAAATGTGACCACATAAGTTAAGGCATTAGATAAACTGCCAGGAGTTGAACCTAAATTATTATTAAACACCCAAAATTGGGTGAACAATGATTAGGATTAGGTAGCATTACAAAACTCTACCCCAGGGGGCGCCTGGGTGGCTCAGCCGTTAAGCGTCTGCCTTCGGCTCAGGTCACGATCCCAGGGTCCTGGGATTGAGCCCCCGCATCGGACTCCCTGCTCAGCGGGGAGCCTGCTTCTCCCTCTCCCGCTCCCCCTGCTTGTGTTCCCTCTCTAGCTGTCTCTCTCTGTGTCAAATAAATAAATAAAATCTTCAAAAAAAAAAAAAAAAAACAACTCTGGCCCAATATCAGCTAGAAAATACAATTTAAAAGGCAATAGGCCAAACTGACAATACAAAATTCTGGAGTCTATAGGGATGGTTTTCCAGTTCAGATATTTTTCTTGATTTCACAGCACCTATCCTAGTGCCTGAACACAAAAGAGGCCATTAATCTACAATTAATGATCCCACTATATTTGATCTTATCTAAGGATGGAGTTCCAACCTTAGCATCATAGTTTAAGAGTGGATGATAAACTAAGATGAGTAGGATGGTTAGGGATCTACAAACTCTCACAGTGTCCAAAGAAGTAAAGACTAAAGACAGACATAATGGTAGTATTCACATATGTAAAAGTCTATCAACTACAAAAGAACACAGGTCTCAGTTGATCCATAAGGTTAAAACCAATGTGGAGGGGCGCCTGGGTGGCTCAGTAGGTTAAGCGACTGCCTTCGGCTCAGGTCATGATCCTGGAGTCCCGGGATCAAGTCCCGCATCGGGCTCCCTGCTCGGCGGGGAGTCTGCTTCTCCCTCTGACCCTCCTCCCTCTCATGCTCTCTGTCTCTCATTCTCTCTCTCTCAAATAAATAAATAAAATCTTTAAAACCAATGTGGAGGGGCGCCTGGGTGGCTCAGTCGTTAAGCGTCTGCCTTCAGCCCAGGTCATGATCCCAGGGTCCTGGGATCAAGCCCCGCTCCGCGGGAAGCCTGCTTCTCCCTCTCCCACTCCCCCTGCTTGTATTCCCTCTCTCACTGTGTCTCTGTCAAATAAATAAAATCTTAAAAAAAAAAAAACCAATGTGGAAAGTAGATTCCTACTCAATGTAATTTAATAAATATGTCTTAAGTACCTACTGTATCAGTGTCAGGGATACAAAGATGAATAATCTCTTCCATCAAGGAGCTTGTAAGTCAAATAACAAGTTTTCTGAGAACCAAAAAATATAAAACTGTGAAATGAACTCTCCCAAAAGGAGTATGATTCCCAATATGACCACATTCAAATAGAGGCTGGATAACTGCCCTACATCCTACAGATGGGATTTCTTAATTAAAAAAGGTTAGACTAAATGACCTTTAAGTTTCTTTTAACTCTAAGAGTTTATGAGATATAGACAGTATAATGTGAGTTTGCATAAAATAAAAAAATATTCAAAGCACTGAAAGTAGTTTTGTTTTCCCCCCCTCAAATGGATTAATGTGAGAGGATAGTAATAGAAAAAATATTTTATAAATAACCAATATGTTATTTGTCCCAATTGGAATGAAAATAAATCAATAATAACTTAACTTAGTCAAAAGTAATGTATTGGCCATTTAACCCATACTTATACGCAGGTCTAGGTATCCAAATTTGGAATAAGCATTAAGGGCCTATTCCTAAACTTTCAAATACACTAAATCATGCTGAATTAGTTTGTTTTAGATAAGAGCACATTAATACAAACTAATTCAGGTTAATTTCTTCAGGATCAATGTCAGTCATTATGACTTAATTTCCCAGGTATGGTTGTAAATAATGCTGATTCAACAAATCATATATGAAAATCTACCTCATTGTGTAATTCCCATGATTTACGTATAAACAATATTTTTGTAGGTTTTCAATTCTCTTCAAAGGATAATTTGAACCTATTTTAAGAACCTATCTAAAAAATATGAAAAGCCAGAAATAAGAGATAATGCCAAGTCAGAATATTTTTAAAATCTGATTTTCTCATTCAATTATAAAAATATAAGTAATCATAATTATTACTAAAATTCCTCTATATTTGTACATTATTTTACTAGAATTGTAAGCACAGGAAACCTGCTATATTAAACATAGACAAGTATTTTTTTTTTTAAAGATTTTATTTATTTATTTGACAGAGAGAGAGATAGCGAGAGCAGGAACACAAGCAGGGGGAGTGGGAGAGGGAGAAGCAGGCTTCCCGCCGAGCAGGGAGCCCGTGGGGCTCGATCCCAGGACCCTGGGATCATGACCTGAGCCGAAGGCAGACGCTTAACGACTGAGCCACCCAGGCACCCGACAAGTATTTTACTAAGTTTAATTTTACTCTAAGGATGTAGATTAGAAGTTCCACTGATATTTAGACTCTTCACTGTTTAATATTTTTCCACTTTATAAAATACTCTTAATACCAATAAGCCCATAGAAATAATTGTAAAATTTTAAAAATTTGTATCGCACAATGAGATCTCAAAAACAATTTCTACCTTATGCATGCAAGTCATCATGTTTATCTCATCAGAATAAAACATAAGCAGTCTAAATTAAGGTTACAGATAGAACAACCAAATAGATGTAAGTCAAGACACTAAAAACTACGAAAAATAATGATAGCAACAAAGCATTATCAGCATACTAGTTGCGATGCAAACTAAAATGGCTCACCTCTCATTCTTCAGTAAAATCAATATCCAAAAATAAGCTTTCTTATTTTAACAAAATTCATTTCTGTGAGTTAAAAATATAACAGCTTTATAGAACAATTTTGGCAAACAAAACAACGATAAAATTGTATTATAACCCAAAAAATAAAATAAATATTCATGAGCCCATGCTGATATAAATGAGTATAAAATAAATGAGAAGAGACAGGTCTTCCTTACGGAAAAATCCCAGTTAATAAATGTAGATGGAATGAAAGAAATACAAAATTACTATCAGGCAAAAACCACAAAAATAACTGTTGCAGGCAAATGCCACCAAAACATGCTAAAATCAGTGGGTATATGTTTGAGGAATATATTCCCCAAGATATTTATCAAATACAAAGGGAAAAATGGTAACTCTACAGTGAAGAAACCCAGCAGACACCACCTCAACTAAGTGATCAAGGTTACTATTTCCTGTAATACAACACAACAACATCTTATATTCCCTGATAAGATGTACTGAAGACTTAACATCCCTGCCATGGAATTCTTGCCAAAAAATACATAATCTCAGTCCAATCATGAGACAATGTCAGACAAACCCAAAATGAGAGACAAACTACAAAATAACTGACCAATACTCTTCAAAAGTGTAAAGACCATGAAAGACAAAGGAAGACTGAGAACTAACGCAGATTAAAAGAGCCTAAGAAGACACAGCAAAAAAAAAAAAAAAAAAAAAAAAAAGCATTGTGGGTCAAGAGAATGAGAAAAGTCACAAAATGACAGAAAATATTTGCAAAACACATCTTATAAAGGACTGTTATCCAAAATATACAAAGAACTCTTAAAATTCAACAATAAGAAAATAACCTGATTTTAAAAATGGGCAAAAGACCTGAACAGACGCCTGGCCAAAGATATACAGATGGAAATAAGCAAATGAAAAGATGCTCAACATCTTATGTCAGTGAAATGCAAATGAGAACGAGATACACTACACACCTATTAGAATGGCCAAAATCCAGAACACTGACACCACCAAATGCTAGTGAGAATGTGGAGCAACAGAATTCTCATTCATTGCTCATGAGAATGCAAAATGGTATGGCCACTTTGAAAGAACGGTTGGCAGCTTCTTACAAAACTAAACATAAGCTTATCACACGCTCCAGCAATCACGATCCTTGGCATCTACCCAAAGGAGTTGAAAATCTATGTCCACCCAAAAACCTGCACATGGATTTTTATAACAGCTTTATTCATAATGGCCAAAACTTGGAGACAACCAAGATGTCCTTCAGTAGATGAATGAATAAATAAATAGTGATACATCCAGACAACAGAGTATTACTCAGCACTAAAAAGAAATGAGCTATGAAACCATGAAAAAACATGAAGGTACCTTAAATGCATATGACTAAGTGAAAGAAGTCAATCTGAAAAGGCTACATACTATATGATTCCAACTATATGACAGTCTGGAAAAAGCAAAACTATGGAGATAGTACAAAGATTAGTTGTTGCCAGTGGCTATAGAAAGAGAAATGAATAGGCAGAGCACAGAGAACTTTTTAGAGCAGTAACACTATTCTGGATGATACTGTAATGGTGGATACATATCATTACACATTTATCCAAACCCACAGAATGTACAATACCAAAAGTGAACCTTAACATAAAAGATGGGCTTTGGATGATAATGATGTGTCAATGTAGGTTCAATTGTAACAAATGTACCACTCTGATGTGGGATATTAATAGTGTAGTAGCTATGTTTATTTGGAGTAGGTAGATATGGGAACTCTGTATTTTCCACTTTATTTTGTTGTGAATCTAAAACTGCTCTTAAAAATAAAGCTGTTTTTTTATTTTTTTAAAGATTTTATTTATTTATTTGACAGAGAGAGAGAGAGAGGGGGAACACAAGCAGGGGGAGTGGGAGAGGGAGAAGCAGGCTTCCCGCGGAGCAGGGAGCCCGATGCGGGGCTCGATCCCAGGACCCTGGGATCATGACCTGAGCCGAAGGCAGACGCTTAACGACTGAGCCACCCAGGTGCCCCATAATAAAGCTGTTTTTTTTAAACTGCAGTGTGAGATCCTGGATTGTATCCCCTGGAACAGGGAAAGAACTTAGGGAGAAAACGTGTTAATTTGATAAATGTACTATGATTATGTAACTTGTTAACATTAGGGGAAGCTGGGTGAAAGATATATGTGAACTCTGTACTTTTTTATAATAAAGTCTAAAGTCATTTCAAATTAAAAATTTTTAATTACAGCCATAATTTCAACCAAAATAAATAAAACTCCCATTTCCTCAAAGGACCTTTGCTGTCCATGCAGTGTATTACTATACCCTCCATTTGATAGTGGAGAAAAATGAGTACCCAAAGTCACTTAATTAGTAATACAGTTGGGATTTCAGCTTCAAAATCCAGGAACTCCACCACAATCCTACACTGCTTGTCAAAAACAGTAATAACAGCAACAACAGCAGCAAAAATGATGAGGAGGATGATGGTAATCATCATCATCATCTTCATCCAGCAAAATTTATTAAAGATAGCAATTGCATGAGATCTGACCTACATCAAATTTCACTCCATAGCAGAGCACTGTAATAGGTAAGTGCCAGTGGGGTTTTTTTAATTTTATTATTGTTTTAATTTTATCTGTTTTTTTAAATAACCCCTACACACAACATGGGGCTTGAACTCACAACCCCAAGATCAAGAGTCACACATGTTCTACCGAATGAGACAGCCAGATGGCCCGTCAGTGTTTTTTAATAATGGTTATGGGGAGAAATGCTAATTTGAGAGTCTAATGGCTGAGGGTAAAAAGTTACCTTCTGTTTTTCTCTATAATCTTCTCCTTCAAACTTGTACAAACTTTGTTCAGTGTCCATTCTAAAATTTCTCAGAGAAGACTCTCCCATTTTCTGCAAGCGTTCATTCATCTCTGCAGTCTACAGTTCAATGCATTGAAATTAGAAAATTATCACTGAATTACTTACAAAAATCTGTGGGCTCTCTATCTTTTTAAAAGTCAGGTTTGACATGAAATATCCAATCTGTTAATTTACAAGGTAAGAATGCAAGGCTAACATTAAATGAATATAAATTTAACTTGTTCCAAGTATTTTAAATATTTAAGTGGTTATTCAAGTATTCTCAATTAGGCTTTCTTTGAAATCTTTTATCCCTGAAGATGTAGCCATATTATAATTTCTGTCTACTTTTACTCATGTTTGAAATTATCTAAAATAATTTGTAAAAAAAAAAAGTAAATTCAACACAAAATGGCAATATTCTGAAATAGTTTATTATACTTTAGCAAATAATGCTTTAATATTTCATGAAATGTTCACAAAAGATTTTCAGTTAATGCAATGTAATCCAGTGTAAGAAAAAGGCTGCAAAAATGTAGTCCTGATATATGTGATTGAACATGAAATTTATTTGGCTTTTAAGTAAATACCAACATTATTTTCAATAAACATAAGATATAAGGTCACTCAATTTTAAACTCTAGTTCTTAGTCTTTCTTACCAAAAATTAAACTAAAAAACCCTAAACTACCTCTGGATATAAATCTACAAATCCTTAGAGAGAACATGAGTCATTTGAAACATGCATTTGAAACAACACAAATCCAATTAAGCATGCTGAAGTACGTTGATTTTAAAGCAATTCATCATGAAAACAAATGTCATTTTAACTAACCTTCTTTTCCCCTCTTTCCAGAAGAGTTGTAATGTCTTCATCTGTCAGCTCACTTTCTTTAGAAGCAAAAACATGGGTGGCTCCATGACGTATCATTTGCAACATTTCCTCTTTTGCCAGCTTGTTAGACTGTTGGTCAATGAGTCTTCCTAATAATAAAAATAAAAGTTGTATATATTCAATTATATTCCATAGAAAGCACAGCATAATAGTTCTAATCAGACACTACCACATTTAACTGTAAGTAAAGCTTTAAAAGCACAGAAAATTAGTGACCTTTCAAGTTATATTAATGAACACACCTACAAGTTTTTCTCCTACCATACCTTCTATTTCAATATGTTTCCTTCTGTAAAATTCAGTTAAAACTCAGAAGAACAGAAACATTTTTTCATTTTCAAAGCTCATTTGTCAGATCAAATTTCTTTCTATCAACAGGCACTCTCTAATACGTGTATAAAAATTTTTTAGGGGCGCCTGGGTGGCTCAGTCAGTTAAGTGTCTGCCTTCAGCTCAGGTCATCATCCCAGAGTCCTGGGATAGAGCCCCATGTCCATCAGGCTCCCGCCTGCTTCTCCCTCTCCCTCTGCCCTTCCCCCCTCCCCCGCTAGTGCGTGTGCACTCCCTCTCTCTCATAAATAAATAAAGTCTTAAATCTTTAAAAAAAAATTTAACTAGACATTTTAACTGCTAAATAATATCAGGTACTTGAGAAGACATGCCACTGGCATTCAACTATAAACTAGTGATGCTTAACTATCTATTCCATATATTGAATGCAAGGCTTTAAATTAAATGGATTTAAATTAGCAATTTTTTTTTTAAAAAACTGACTTTTTTCCTGTAAGTTTGCAAATTTTAGTCAACTCTAAAAGTAATCTCCTTGGGGTACCTGGGTGGCTCAGTCAGTTAAGCATCCAACTCCTGATTTCAGATCGGATCATGATCTCAGGGTCCTGGAATCGAGACCCGCATCGGACTCCCCAATCAGCAGGGAATCTGCTTGTCTCCCTCTCCCTCTGCCCCTCCCCCCACATGCTTGCTCGTGCTCTCTCTCTCTCTCTAAAATAAATAAATGAATCTTAAAAAAATAAAAATGTCCTTTAAAGAAAATTGCATGTGTTTTTGGGGGAAAAAAAAAAAACACCTAATTAAGTTTACATGTATAAATACCTTGTTGTATAACAATTGAGTCAAGTCTCAGTTTTATCTCTGCTCTTTCTACAATCCTTTCTTCAACAGTATTATCAGTGATGAGACGGAACACACGTACTGGCTTCTTCTGACCAATACGATGTGCTCGATCCTAGAAGAAAGAATCCTAATATAAGATATTGGGTATTCTGGGTAAAATATATAGACAGCCACCATATGCTATAAAATTCTAAATACAAAATTAGTTTCTGAGCTCTCTAGACCTGCCACATTTTAAAGGAGGATAATGAATATTAAGAATATATATGGGGCGCCTGGGTGGCTCAGTCAGTTAAACGTCTGACTTTGGCTCCGGTCATGATCTCAGGGTCCTGGGATCAAGCCCCATGTTGGGCTTCCTGCTCCGCCCCCCGGCCCCCTCTTGTGCACATTCTCTTTCTCTCAAATGAATCTTTTTTAAATAAAGGAATATCTAGATGTCCCTGTGACCAAAAAAATCTGCCAATATTATACTATACCAGTAATAGAAAACTTCCAGAAAGGCAACAACCAAAGCCCCTTTAAGATGAGGACTAGAGGGAGTTTTCTAAGCAACTTTAAGCCACTAAATGCAAACATCTTCCACAATAGCAAGTAGTTTCATGAGGGGCAAAGTAGTTAGCAAGGGTTGCTATGGTGGCAAAAGTCTGCATAATCAAGCAGTTCTTTCTGCTTATGGAGGCAATTCAGGGATGTGTAATAAAAGGTAATAAAAATTAATGGCATATTAATATCCTTACTATATAGTGGTCTAGAATTAGTCCTATGGTTTACAGTTGGTAAAGGTGACAGATGGCAAGTTCTGATAATACAAAAACAGCTAAGGGGAGTGTTTTTAAAACACAGAAGCTGCTAGAGCAAATAGGTGAAGGGAAGAGGGCAGTTGAGAAAAACAAATCAAAGAAACAAGATTCAAAACAGCCCTTGAACTAAATATAAAAACACTAGAGCTCAGTAACAATTTCAACAAAGCACAATGAATGAGAATGCAACACCTCTATACAAATTTAAAATTTCAAACTCAAATCAGTAAATCATGAAAGATCAGCTAAGCTCTAACAATTTTAATGAAATGAAGTGTTATCAACAGGTTTTCCAGTTTAGTAACCCTGTAACTTACTGGGGCTTATTCCTACTGAGTAATATCAAACGGCTAACTCAGTACCATGCTAAAGTAATGATAAAAAAAGCATTTCGATTTAAAAATGTCCTGGGGCACCTGGGTGGTTCAGTCAGCTAAGTGTCCAACCCTTGATGTCTGCTCAGGTCATGGTCTCATGGGTCATGAGACTGAGCCCTGCGTCAGGCTGCTTGACGATTCTCTCCCTCTGCCCCTCCCCGGACTCGTTCATGTGCACACGTGGGCTTGCTCTCTCTCTAAAAATACAAATAAATCTTCAAAAAAATTAAAAAATTAAAATGTCAGGGCGCCTGGGTGGCTCAGTCGTTAAGCGTCTGCCTTTGGCTCAGGTCATGATCCCAGGGTCCTGGGATGGAGGCCCGCATCGGGCTCCCTGCTCAGCAGGAAGCCTGCTTCTCCCTCTCCCACTCCCCCTCTGCTTGGGTTCCCTTTCTCACTATATCTCTCTGTCAAATAAATAAATAAAATCTTAAAAAAAAATTAAAATGTCCTGAGAGTCAATATGTTTTAATTCTGTTATTAAAAAAAGGAAGGTGGAGGGGCGCCTGGGTGGCTCAGTCGGTTAAGCGTCTGCCTTCGGCTCAGGTCATGATCCCAGGGTCCTGGGATCAAGCCCCGCATCGGGCTCCCTGCTCAGCGGGAAGCCTGCTTCTCCCTCTCCCACTCCCTCTGCTTGTGTTCCCTCTCTCAATGTCTCCCTCTCTGTCGAATAAATAAATAAATAAATCAAAAAAATTAAAAAATAAAAAAAAAAGGAAGGTGGGGCGTTCACTCCCGGGTTTCAGCACCAAAAAATATAAATATAAATATATAAAATTTTTAAAAAGGACTTCTAAGCTATGCCTCATTGACATATAGCTTTAATTGCTTCCAAAGATAGTAAATTATCCCATAATTTATTGGGATTTTGAGTGCATAGCTATTTTGCATCTTTGTACTTCTGAAATAACTTTTCTTTATCTCAAAATGTGAGTCACACTGACAGAAGTTGTAGCTCTAATTCACTAAATGACAGCATGATGACAAATAAAAGAAATAGCTCCTTGAAATTTTTTTTGAAAAAAGGGTAGGATATTTTCCAATGGTGCCCTTAGGTATCAAATGTTTTCCTGGAATATATTCCTTTGTTACCTTTTTACCTCCTCATCCCAAATGTTTTATTACAAAAGTTGAAATCATACCTCTCCCAATTTTAGTGCTAAGGATTTTAACGTATTTAGTTATCCAGAAGAATTAATAACAACACATTAACTTTTTAACCCTTTTCATTAAGACATATGTACATGTCCTTTTCAATATTCAGGAGTGAGGAAAAAACAGTTCTGTTTCATGATAAATGCCAAAATAGACACATAAATGCTGTAGTTGGATTTGGGGTGTGTGTGTTTCTGTTTCCTTTTTTTTTTTTTTTTTGTAATTAGCACAGTATCTTTGTTTTCCAAGATAATCTATTTTAACATCTAGAAAACCTCCCAAAAATTGTGGTTGCCCTTTTATAAGTTACACCTGTGCTACATAAATAACAATAGTATTCCTAGTTAAAATAAATTTCTGACATCATTAAAGATTACTAACCATAGCTTGTAGATCAACCTGCGGATTCCAGTCTGAATCATATAGTATAACCACATCAGCACTTGCCAAGTTAATTCCAAGACCTCCAGCTCTGGTACTCAGCATAAAGATGAATTTGCTACTATTAGGAACATTAAAGGCCTCTATTGCTTCCTTTTTTTAATTGACACAGGAGATGGAAGAAAAACAAAAATAAAATTATATTAACAGAGTCATTAAGAAATATTTTTAACATGCATATTCAAAAGCCCACTTTATGATATTCTTCCATCTCAGAAACACTTAAGCATATATCTATATACTGTACTATGTGAATTGCTGTAGAAAGTATATTACATAAAGTTCCTAATATTTAGAAGCTTACATCAATAGAGACACAGAACAATCGTATAAACAACTAGGCAAGCAATAAATCATTTAAATTATTTAAAGCAACAACAGTGAAAATGTTTTGAGTGAGAGCTGAAAAATAATCTAGGAGGTAAAATGTCAGCTATCTCAACTTCATTCCCATTATTTTACATAGGATTAACAAAGACAGTATAGTTTGGAAGACCAACGAGAAAGAAAAAGGTTCAGAAATGTGAATGAGAGAATTGGATAAAGGGGAGATTAAGTAGATTTATTTCCATATGGTGACAAGGGGCAAACAGGGAAGTAATGAAGAAATTCAGTAAGGTAATCCAGGGATATTTAGTGAAGAGTCTTAAAATTAATGGGATGTTAATATCCCTACTATATAAAGATCTCATACAAATTAATTAGAAACACTAAGACCCCAGTAGAAAAATAAGCAAAAGAAAGGAAAAAAAGAACAGACAATTCATAGAAGAACAAATATGAATGGCTAATAAATACAAAAATAATGTTCAATCTTACTAGTAATCAAATAAATGCAAATTAAAATGTAATACCATTTTTTGAAGATTAAAAAAATAATACTCAATGTTGACGAGGGGGCGGTGAGACGGGCACTCTCATACATTGCTGCAGGGAATGGAAATTGGTACAACCTTTCTGGAAAGCAATTTGGCAATATGCATCAAGTCTTAAAAATGTTCATACCCTTTGACCCAGTAATTCCACTTCTAGGAATTTATCCTAAGGAAATAATCAGAAATGTGCACAAAGATTTATGTATAAGGACTTTCACTTTAGCATTATTTATAATAGTGAAAACTTGGAAACAACCTAAATGATCAACAACTGGGAGATAAATTATTTATAGTACATCCACTGGATGTAATATTATACTTAAATTATTTTTACAATGAAGCTTATTACTGATATAGGAAAGTACAACATAATGCTGAATAAAAATATTACCAAACTTCATATATAATATATAGTATAGTATCAGTTATTTATATAAATTATATATACAAAAATTGGCCAGAAATACTTTTATTTTGCAAATTTCCTTCAGCAGTCATATATTACTTTGATAATCAGAAAATACAGGAAGTCATATTTTTAATGAATAGAATGGCATGGTCAAAAGTTGCAGCAGAGAAGGTGACACTCGCTGCCACAGTCCATATAGCATATAGAGGGGGCAGTATAGAAAGCAGCATGGTGTAGTGAGAGGCAATTTGGTGTAGAGGAAAGAGCAAAAACCTGGTGTGAATCATTACCATTTACTACATATGTGTTTCTAAGCAAGCATTTAACCTCTCTGAGACAGTTTCAAGTAGAGAAAATGATACCAGTAAATTATACTTTACTGGGCTGCTGGGAGAATTCAGCTGGAACTATACATTGCCTAGCTTAGAGTCATTGCTTGACAAATGTTAGATCCTTTCCCTATAAAAGTGAGGAGGCCAATTAAGTAAAGGTTATAGGAACTGAGTCAGAGGGTGACCAGAGACTTCGCTAGCTGAATTTAGCGGTAGCAATGAAGAAAGGGCAAATCTGAGAACTACTGAAAAAGAATTGCTTATTAACAGCTGGCAAATAATTAGAGTAAGGAATCAAATGTGGCTTCCCCTCTTTACTAGGAAAATAGATGAAACGATTAGGTGGACAACAGTATAATGGGAAAGTGGGACATTTCCAAAAAAAAAAAAGAAAGAAAGAAAAGAACAGCTCTGACTTTGCTGTACCTAAATTCAACATATGCAATTCAAACCCTCTGAAGGGAGAAATTATTTGAAATTTTAAGAAACCAGAATAATTTGGGTATAATTAGGAAAAGTCCACATTGTTCATAAACAGGGAGATCAGTCAGAAATGCAAATTGGCTATTTGAGGTCAGAAAGCACCTACTTTTCTGCCTTAGTATCATCTTCACTCCAGGAAAAAGGGTCATTTCGAATAGCACTATATGGCTTGTACTTAATGTGGATTTGAAAGAAACCCATTCTGAGGAATAAATCAGCAAAAGCCCAATAAAGCTTCAAGTTACCATTTCAAAAAAAGTAAACTACTATAGAGCAGGGACCAGTGTAAACTTTGAAACGTGCCCATTATTTGTGAATGTTACCAAAAATGTTTCCCCACAATGGGTAGCAGGTAAACCCTTAATATAAAAAGGGCCTGTGTGCCTGCTATGGACCCTATCCTATGCTACAGCCAAGCTTCAAGAAGGAAGCACACAAGAGACAGAGTGCTCACTGAAGCTATAGAAGGAGAGGGACATGGACTAAGAGTCCTTGTGGCCTGAGATGGGGCCCTAAAGCTGAGAGGTAAAAGGCCTGTGTGCAATTTCATGACATGTAGTATATCCTGCACTACAGAGTTTTAAAAACTGCATTCATATCTATTATACCCAATGATCCTCATAACATTGTCAGAAAAAAAGAAGCCGAGGTATTAATACTACCCTGATAATAGTTAAAGATACTGAGGCTCAGAGAATTAAACAGCTTGCATACGCTACAAAGTGGTGGAGTTGGTGCTGAAATTTAGGTCTTCTGAAACCAAGTTCAATGCATTTTCCACTATACCATGAAATCACAATCTTTGCCCAGAGCTTGAGGACAGACTTAAAAGAGAGACCAAAGACAGAGCCTTGAAGGACCACAGAAAAGTGAAGATAAATTAGCAAAGCCCTCCCCTCAAGAAAGTATTTAAAGGGTTTAAAATACATTAGACCCATGACATTCATGAGGGATAATCTAAAGATCTGTAAGAATTCCCAAATTTGAGAAAGACACTGGCTGCTAGGTAGGTTTCCTCACTAGCTCAGTAACTCATTCCATACACCAGCCTTGTGGTATTCCAAGATCCAAATGCATGATAAGCACCTAGACCTATGTTGTCCAATTTCAGTTTTACAAAAATCTAACACTGAGATTATTTTCTTTACAAATTACTGTTTCATGAGTCTTTAGGATTACTCATAAACCGGAAAAATCTCAACTGTTAAACTCCACAAATGGCGAGGGTCTACTGCAGGAAGCAAATCAAGAAAAGAAAATGGCAGAATCAGAGATTAAAGAGTAGGATGAGAAACAGTAATTAGAAGGTCAGAGCAGTGGTTAGAGGAGGTAAGGGTGTAATGGTGTAGTATCCTTTAGATAAGTGAGGATGTCTCTGAAGACCTTGAAAAGGATGCTTTGTAAAGAGTCAGTATAATGCAAGCCAAATCGAAGCTCTCAGAGAGACAGAGAGGTGTTAAGTGAGAAATTCAACACACCTAGCTATTTAAAAAAGGGCCAAAGTTCAAAACTACCTAATGATGAAAAACATGGCTTAATTGAACTCTGATTTTTAAAGTTTTGTTTTATTTTCTTTTCCTCACCTCTCTTTCTTCATGTGGGGTTTGTCCATCCAGTCGACAATACTCATAACCACGCCACATACAATAATCCTCCAAAATGTCCAGCAAGCGAGTCATCTGGCTAAAAATGAGAACCCTTGAACCTAAAACATTTCCCCCAAAAAAGCAAGTTATTCAACTTGTGTAAAACTAATTTGAAAGTTACAAAAATATAAGTAAACATCACATGTAACATAAATATAGAGTGGAACACTTCATGAAACACACACACACATACACCTTCGAGGACTGCTATACAGAATTATGCATTGCTGAGTTATGCATGTTTAAGGATTTCAAAACCCTCCACACATATTGAGATTATTTAAACTCTGCCTTTTCTCTGTCCTGAGGATGAGTGATTGGTCCACACAACCTTTCACTAGACTACTGCAATAGTCTCCCAACTAGTCTCCTGTTTCTCATCTCTCATCCTCAGTAGAACCCCTGTACTGCTTCAAAGGTTCTCCTCCAAACATACAAGTCTGATCATGTGAGCTGACACAGCAAAATCTTCTATGACACACCTCCCTCCCTGCCTTCCAAATAGTCCAAACTTCTTTAGCATGTTTAAAAGGCCTTTCATAATCTGGCTCCATCCATCTTTTCAGATTCCTCAACTGCCACTCTACCCCAAATACTGTAAGCTCTGCATTCCCTTTTTTTCACACTTCAGTTTCATTGCCCTGTAAAACGTTTCCCCCTCCTTTTTCCCATGATTTACTTCTAGACATTCTCCAGGGCTCACTTCAAATGTCACCTTTGTGAAGATTTCCCCAACTCTGTTTCTCAACATATGGCACTTATCACAACAAATTTCAACTGTTCCTCCTCACTACATTGTTTGTCCAAGGCAAAGACTGTTGTCTTATGCATCTTTGTAATAGCCAGCCCATAGGACAATTCCTGGCAGATAATAAGTACTCAACAATGTTTGCTGAATGAGTGAATGAATAAATGATGGGTAAATATGCAAAATGTTATTCATACACAAGTCAGTAATATAAAGTCATTTCATGTTAAGGTATAGATTTGTAACTCACCCTGTTCTTTGAGTTTGGCCAACAGTTTATCAAGAACTACCATTTTACCACTGTTGCTGACAATGTGCTCATCAGTGGTATAAGGTGGACCAGGTTCAGCACCATCAAACAAGTAAGGATGATTACAACACTTTCGAAGCTGCATCAGAATGTTTAAGAGTCGCATCTTGTCCATCTTGCCAGCAGAATTTAACACATCAATATCTTTCATCAGGATTTTTGTATACCTAAAATTTTTAACTATAATTAATCATTTATTATATGTAATTGATAAATCACTAAATTCTACTCCTGAAACCAATATCACACTATATATTAATCAATTAGAATTTAAATAAAAATTTGAAAAGAAAAAAAAGTAAAAAAATACTCAGTTTTGGTGAATATGTGGTGAAATAGGAAGATCTTTTAAACTGACATGGATATGTTAGTACACTCGTTCTAAAGGGCAATTTGGCAAGATAGGTAATAAGTTTTAAAATGTGAATATTCTACATCTACAATTTCGTCCTTTGTAGATAGCCACATAAGTGGAATAGTGTTCATCACAACACTGTAATAATAAAAAGTTAAAGCAATCTAAAAAAAATGTTCAGGGTGCCTGGGTGGCTCAGTCGTTAAGCGTCTGCCTTCGGTTCAGGTCATGATCCCAGGGTCCTGGGATCCAGGCCCATATTGGGCTCGCTGCTCAGCGGGAAGCCTGCTTCTCCCTTTCCCACTCCCTCTGCTTGTGTTCCCTCTCTCGCTGTGTCTCTGTCAAATACATTTTTTTTTAAAGTTAAAAATAAATAAATAAATAAAAAGTTCAATGTCATCAAGCAACATCCCTTTACTGATCAGCATAGAGTCCTATTTAAAGATAAACAAATTCGATTTGGAGACTAAATCTGATCAGCAAAACCAAGAAACTTTTGAACATTTTAACTTGTATGTTGCCTACAAACCTGTTTCCTCCTGCTTTATCCATTGCTACAAATTGCTATCAACTGATAACTATTCAGATAACCATATCTGATAATTAATTATTCAATAACTACAATATTTGCTGAAAGTTGGCATCCAACTTTTTCTTGTTTGAGCTAAAAACAATCACAATTTCTTTTTTTTTTTTAAGATTTTATTTATCTGACAGAGAGAGAGAGCAAGAGAGGAAACACAAGGAGGGGAAGGGGAGAGGGAGAAGCAGGCTTCCCGAGGAGCAGGGAGCCCAACGCAGGGCTCGATCCCAGGACCCTGGGATCATGACCTGAGCCGAAGGCAGATGCTTAATGATTGAGCCACCCAGGTGCCCCAACAATCAAATTTCTTATACCTAATCTTCATAAGGCATTTTTTTCTGATCCATAAACATTTTTCACTATCTTTTGTTGACCTTTACCCAGGTGAAAATAGACCTATGTATCCACCTGAACAGTAATTAATACTTAATTATAATAATAGCCAAATTTTATTGAGTGAAAGTGTCAGGTATCATGTGAAGGGCTTTATATAAATCATCTTGTTAAATCTTCACAACTTTGAGGTATGTATAGAATCAACCCCACTTTACGAATGGGAATTCAGGCAGCTAAGAGAGGTTAAACAACCTACTCAGGGCCACAAAAAGGGACAAAGTCAGAGTTTGATCTTATGTCTGAATCTAGAGAAATACACTCTTCACCACCACCCTATACTGGTTTCAGTAGTACAGAAGTCATTACAAATAAAATTAGATCACTTGTAAGATATATTAGCAACATTTTGCTTCTCTTTAAGTAGGCTCCATGCCCAACACAGGGCTTGAACTCATGACCCTGAGATCAAGACCTGAGCTGAGATCAAGAGTCAGACACCTAACCAACTGAGTCAACCAGGTGCCCCATAACATTTTGCTTCTTTTAGCAGCATTATTACATAAGCATGTCTAATTTATGATTCCTTGTGACTTCTCTTGTCAATTTCCTGCTTTGCCTGTATTTATCAAACCAATTCAGCTTCTATTTTTATAATATCTATAATTGCTATTCTCATCCATCTTATTATTACTTATTATTATGGTTATTACTATTTTCACTGATGGAAAAAGAATATCAAACAAATGTGCAAGTGACAGTAGTCTCTTTAACCCTGACACTGACTCATCAGCTAAGTATTATTATCCCCATTTTATAGAAGGGAAACTGAGGTTATATGATTTACCCAAGCTAAATAGCTGCTAAGGGACAAAGCATGGGATTCAAATACAGTTCTATAATTAATGAGTTCATGTGATATAATGAGCATTGGGTATTACATAAGACTGATAAATCACTGACCTCTACCTCTGAAACCAATAATATATTATATATTAGTTGAATTTAGATTTTAAAAAATATTTTAAAAAAATACGGCTCTATAAAATCAAGGCCCATGCTCTCTCCCAAAGGCTATCAGCACTACTCTCTAACCAACTGAGCTAACCAGCCAGCTCATGCTCTCTCCCAAAGGCTAAATAAAATATTCACCAATTGTCTATTAAAATATTTGAACTACTTAACTTGCCCTTTAAACATAAAACATAAATTTTGATCTAAAGGCACAACTGAAAAAAAATAAGGGCATAACTGAACCACTACAAAGCTAAATTTTAATAAATCCTTACACGTAAATAAATGCCAATGGAAATAAAATAGCTCACCATTCTCGTTGCATTTTACTCAGTCCCAAGTAAATCTTTATTTCCTTTTTAGGAGGCAGGCTCTTCTCTACATCAGTTTTTATACGACGTAACAAAAATGGTTTTAAAACCTAAAAAGTGATAGTTTTTATAAAAGTTTATAAGATATTTAATATTATAAACCATATATTTCATTGACAACACCCTAATGTGAAATTTACTTCCCAAAGCATAACCTGAAAAACACTACCAATGCCAGTTGCCAATTTTCTCAATAGAAAAGAACCAATGGCCCATTAAAAAATCAGAACAGGGGACCTAAATTAGATATTCATAATTTGATAGCACAAAATACATTAAAAAGACAAGATTACTGACTATTGAGTAAGCATGAATGAATCTTTTTTTAAAAAATAAAAAGCTGCTGTCATACAACATTTGTTTTTTTATTCTGTATAGGAATAATTTTGATGGTAACAGACGTTTTTCCAAAAACGACCTACAGATGACCAACGGACACACTAAGAAAAGATGCTCATCATCACTCATCATCAAGGAAATGCAAATCAAAACTGCAATGAGGTTATCACCTTATATCTGTCAGAATGGCTAGTATCAAAAAAATAAGAAATATCAAGAGCTGGCAAGGATGTGGAGAAAAAGGAACCTCCATACATACTGTTGGTGGGTATATAAATTGGTACAGCTGCTGTGGAAAACAGTATGGAGGTTCCTCAAAAAAACAAAAATAGAAATGCCATATAATCCAATAACTCCACTACTGGGTATTTACCCACAGAAAATGAAAACACTAATTTGAAAAGCTATATGTACCCCTATGTTTATTGCAGCATTATTTACAATAACCAAGATACAGAAGCAACACCTAAGTGTCCACTGATAGATGAATAGATGAAGATGTGGTCTACATATATGTGTGTCTGTATACATATATGAATACATACACATGCATGTATGTATGTAAATATAATACACACACACACACACACGATGGAATCTTACTCAGGCATAAAAAAGGATGAGATCTTGCCATTTGTGACAACATGAATGGACCTAGAAGGTATTACACTAAGTGAAACAACAAGATTTTTTAATCTTAGAGGAAATCTGAAGTCAGAGTATGAATCAGAGAGTCTCTGCAAGTGAGATAAAAATGCAGGCCATTTCAAAATAGTTAAGTATATGAATGAAGAGAAAATAGTTCAATGTTAAGGAAGATATGGATGAATAGAGAAAAAAGATGAAATAATCAGTATATACCTGCCAGACAGATTCCATCACAGGAAAGTAATGTGCTACCATCATCTATAGAGTACATGCAATGTGCCAGACAGTGCACCATGAACTTTACAACCCAGAGTACTAAATCCTTACAATAAATCTTTAAAGGAAATGTGATTATTTTAATTTTCTTTTTTAAAAAAGATGTTTTTTTTATTTATTTATTTATTTATTTATTTATTTATTTATTTATTTATTTATTTATAGGGGCGCCTGGGTGGCTCAGTTGTTAAGTGTCTGCCTTCGGCTCAGGTCATGTTCCCAGGGTCCTGGGATCGAGCCCTGCATCGGGCTCCCCGCTCAGCGGGAAGCCTGCTTCTCCTTCTCCCACTCCCACTGCTTGTGTTCCTGCTCTCGCTCTCTCTCCGTGTGTGTCAAATAAATAAATAAAATCTTTAAAAAAAATGTTTAAAAAATTTTAAAAAAATAAAAATAAAAATATCTATTTATTTTAGAGAGAGAAAGAGAGAGCTCGAGCAGGGGGAGAGGCAGAGGGGCAGAGGGAGAGGAAAAGGCAGAGAATCTCAAGCAGACTCTGCACTCAGTGTGGAGTCCAACATGGGGCTCAATCTCACAACCCTGAGATCATGACCTGAGCTGAAACCAAGAGCCAGACACCCAACTGACTGAGCCACCCGGGTGCCTTTCAATTGTATTAACTCAACCAAAGTCATTTTGCTAGTAAGTGGTAGAAGCCAAATTCACACCCAGATCAAGCTGATTCTAAAATCAGCTCAGTCCCTGATTAGCTGTTGTGAGAGCCTGGACAAGTTCCTTAACTTTTCTGAGCCTGTTTCCTCATCCATTCATCAAAAAGTTATAGTATATGTATATGACAAGCATTTTAAAATGAGAATAATGATACCTATTTCCAAAGCTGCTGTGAAAATTTATGATAGTACTTGTGTAGAGCTTAATCACAGTAGACATTAGTAAATAGAAGCTATTACTATTAGAGATCTATGGGGGGTAAGGAAAAGAAAAGAGTGAAAGACAACTTCTGATCTCTGGTTTGAGCCTCTTAAAATTGTCTGAGAGATTCTTTAAGAGTTTAAACTGCCTGTGAGACATTTAGACAGAAAGATATGCAGAAACTAGGCAAGAAATAATGGAAAGATAAATTTGGGAGTTATAAGTAGATAGGTGGTAGCTATAACCATGGAGTGGATCCCCAGGTAGAGCACATAAAAAAGAAAGTCAAAGACAAAGCCCTACAAAACACTAAACTTTCAGGGACAGACTGAGAAAGAAAACCCATAAAGGGGACTGATAGGAGTGGCCAAAAAGATAAGAGAAAATCCAAGAGACAATCCATTCTGTACCCCAGAAACCAAGTAGGAAAGGGTTTCATGCAGGAGTGGTTAGAAGTGCTAAGCAGTACAGAGAAGCCAAAATACTGAGCAAAAAGTATACCCTGAATTCAACAACTGGAAAATGACTGAAGACCTTCCAAGATAAGTTTCAGTTGCGTAGAACGGATAGAAGCCAGTGGTCAATGAGTCAAGAGTAAACAGGAGATTAGGTAGTGGAGATGGAGAAAATAAACCACTTTTTCAAGAAGCTTAGCTATCAAGAGAAGAGACCAGAATCACAGCTAGAGACACACAATGATAAGAGAGTACTATTTTGTATATGCGTGAGGGTGGGTGCATACGGGTGTGGGTTTGGATTTTAATAAGGGAGATACTTGAGCATGTTTACATGTTAGGACAAAAAGCCAATATAGAGGGAGAGCTAGAAAAATCAGTCAATAAAAAGGATAAATTATGGGGAGAGGTCCCATGAGGAAACAGGGAGAGATGAGATCCAGGGTTCATGTCCAAAGTCTTAGCCAATGACCAAAGAAAACACCTCTCCTTTCAGAAAGAAGATAACACAGACGCAGATATCCTTGGAAGCTGGATATCTTTAAAGGAGTTCCTACCTAATAATTTCTCTTTTCTCTTTGAGAAAATAATGATGCTACTTACAGAGAAAGGAAGGGGGCAGAGAGTATCTGGGACAGAAGTCTTGGGGAGATTGAGGAAGGCCTGAAGCAGCTGTTATTGGAAATGGGAAAGAATGCTATAGAAGGCCATGTTGAAGGATTGCTGACATCACCAAACCCCAGCTTATGTTATAGAACATGAAACTGGAGTTGCTCCCATCTGTACAATTGTATAACCTTCTTTATCAGTGTTGAACAGCTCCAGTACAGAACAAGGCACTCTCCTAGTAAGTGGTAGAAGCAGAATTCAAACCCAGAAGACAGAGACAGTTACAGTATTCCAGTGTCGGGCTTCCAGGGCAGAAATGGCAGATAGACAAGAAAAGAAAGAAAGTTTGGGAGTATTGGCAAAAGGGTGGTTCAAGTGATAGAAAATGGGCTCATTGTTTGGTAGAGAAAAAAGTAACAACAGGGGCACCTGACTGGCTCAGTCAGTGGAGCCTGCAACTCTTGATCTTGGGGTTGTGAGTTTGAGCCCCATGTTGGGTGTAGAGATTACTTAAAAATAAAGTCTTTTTTTTAAAAAAGAGAGAGAGAAAAGTAACAACAGAAATGAGGTGATGGATGAGAAAAAGCAGGGGTCCAAGGACTGGAGGTCTCTGTAAGGTAACAGAATAAGTACAGAAGGAGTAACATGAGTGAAAGAGCTAAAAAAGGATATAAGAAGTTGTTATCAAAGAATGGAAAACTGGTATTTAATGAATGTGAGGGAGTCACCTGGAGATGAGTGGATGACAGAGAAAAGAATGGGTGGAAGGTGGACCTGCAAGATAACTTCACCTTAAAGGAAGAGTTCTGTACATGATGGTGGAGAACTAGTGGCTTACAAGTGGCACTGGGGAACTAGAAAAATACTGATGCCATCTTAAGGACCTATGGGGTATGCGAGTATGGACAGCCTCTACTGGAGAGGACCACATTATCCATGTGGGAGAGCTGAAGCAAAAAAGCTGTTCCCTAGACAGGCTGAAAATAGAGTAGAGTTCATTTCCCAAAGAGGCTGTCAGAAAGACTGGAAGGGAGAAGCAGTGAGACTGAGCCAGGAGGTAAACCCACAAGTTCAAACAGATTCTATGGCAATTTTGTTTTCTGGGTTGGTATATATATTTAATTACTAAATTTGCTTGTCTATTACTTACTGCGTGAAGTCTTTCCACAAGTTTTTGATCACCAAGACAATTTTTAGTGTCAAACCAAGAGTCAAAGTCCTGTGGAGGGGTGAAAATTTTGCAGTAAGCACACAGGGGATTGGTTTGGTTTTTTTTAAATAAACTCAATATTGTATAAATTCTCATACAATGACACAACAGTAGTTCATTTTAAAAGCACTTTCAAAAATACGTTCACTGTGATGGCCAATATTATTTACTTCTCAAAAATAGCTAAAATACTGGAGGAGTTAAAATTTGAACTCCACCAGCACTGTTTCCTTAAAAGTCTTTTATTAGGCTTCCCCATATCATAGTAGCATTATATCCAGTTAAGAGTTAGAGTAGGAATAAGAATATAAAATGGAAGGCACATAATGATAACAAAAATTTTAAACAAACAATAAAAATAAACCAAAGCAAGATAAGGTATACAAACCAATGGATAGCTGAACTTGGTACTTTTTATTATCAATTAATATCAGAAATGAGAAAAATCAAGCTCCAAAATCCTTAAATCATTCAATTCAGTTTGCTGCACTAGCATAACCTTGTGTTAATGATAAAAACAATGTAAATCACACATTTACAAAATATGCTGTTTTTCTAATCACACATTAATTATGAGCTCTTTAGTGCTCACCAAATGTTAATGACTACAATAATCAAAGACCATTTTAAAGACTCCACCTGCCAAACTAGTATGTAGAAAGCCCTTCTAATTTAATTAAAAGAAAATTTTGAATTTACTATTATGAACTCAGCCTATTTCATATCAGAAGTTGTGACAGCAATGCAATATAGGCAGTTTAACAGGCAGAATACTCTCAAAGAAAAGATACATTATTTCTCTAAATATCCCCATTTGAAAAATTTGTGCTTAAGAGCTTTTTTTTCTGAGAAAACCAAAACACACAGATAAAGAATTACAAATGAAAAAGAACTATAAATTTCAATCTACATTCTATGCTTTGAAAACAGATGTCTGTGAACATAAGAAAATCATATTTAAAACATATGACTTAAACTTACATCTGCAGAATTAAAGACATCAGGCAACAAAAAGTTGAGTAATGCCCAGAGTTCATGCAGGTTATTCTGCAAAGGTGTTCCAGTTAGGAGCAAGCGATTGGTTGACTTGAACTCACGAACAATCTCAGAAAGCTAGAAAAATAATAATTATGTTAACATCCCTCTATTTATTAGAATTCTCAAAATTCAGTTCCTTATCCAACCATGTTTTGAATAAAATAAAACTTGAAAATTATTTTTCTGAACTAGGAAAATATCCTAGTTCAGGTGACATTGCCACAATGAATCACAACTGAACAAAATATCCTAGGCATTTCTACACTTGCAAGAATGCAAATCATAGTCATACCTCAGACCCCTCCCTCACTTCAAAAAATTTATTTTCTCCATTTTGGGTCCACAGAAACAGTCAAAACTCCATGGAATCCAGGCTAGTCACTTTACACAATATCCCCTTCTCCCTGCCAATCATGTTCACCTATATACCTAGCCAAGTTCTAACTTGGCCTGGTGACAATTTCTAAGCACCAGAGTTGCACCCATTTTTCTTATCTTATATTAACTTTCTAAATATAAAGCTATAGGGGCTCCTGGGTGGCTCAGTCATTAAGCGTCTGCCTTCAGCTCAGGTCATGATCCCAGGGTCCTGGGATCGAGGCCCGCATCGGGCTCCCTGCTCAGCGGAAAGCCTGTTTCTCCCTCTCCCACTCCCTCTGCTTGTGTTCCCTCTCTCGCTGTGTCTCTGTCAAATAAATAAAAAAAATCTTAAAAAAAATAAAATAAACATAAAACTATAAAAATTAAAGCACAAAAGCATAAAAGAACAATAACCTTATCAATAAAAATGCACATTTTTATAAAACTCTTAAATAATTATTCTCTAACATGCATCCTTTTTTATTGGGTATTAGTTTCAATTTGAAATTAGTATGATCCACCTGGTAGTTTTCCTCCAGTTCTGTCCCTGTTTCTCCCAAAGTAGCCCAGTGATCCAAAGAGAGGTTCATCATAATAACTGATGCTTTTCCTACTGTTGATGGAGTTGAATGGCAAGAAATATTGATATTTTTCAAAATTAACACCACACTCTAATTCACACAAATCAGATAATTCCAAGAAATGATTTTTTTCTAATCCTTATGAATACACATAAGCTGGTAGGCTCCTCAATAAAAGGCAAATCAATGCAAATGACTTTTGTACACCAAATATTACCAAAACATTAAAATATTGTAGCATAACAGAGTTAGGCTGCAACAAGTATAGCAAATGAACACCTAATTTTCCTTATATTAAAAACTGTGCTCAATTTTCATTTGTCTCATATTCAATAATTTAAACTTTAAAACCATTTTTAAAACTGATTTTCATTCACATTCTGTGAATAAAATCACAATCTTCCAGCCCTTTTTAATTTTGAATACACAGAAGTAAACAAACAGACATGGTAGTTAAAAGAAAACTTTAACAATGATACTGAAAACTGGCTTACCTTAGATTTTTCATTCTTTATTCTATGAGCCTCATCAATGACTAGGTATCGCCAATGAAACTTTTTAAATACGGATTTTTCTTTAATTACCATCTCATAAGAAGTAACACAAACGTCCCATTCTCCTGGCATCATTTCATCACGAATAAAAGCAGCCTAATGCAAAATAAAGTTCCTCATATTAGAATACACTGACAAGATGGTCACAGAATTATAACATCAAGAGAATATTAATAATTATAAGAGACCTGGGAATCATTTAGTCTCATCCATTTTAAAGATAGGAAAACCAAGGCCCAAAGACACATTTGTGGGCAATTATCTGGATGATATGCTAATATATTCATCAACAAAAGAGAAGCAAAGGCTTCCCTTAAAAGAGTACAGCATATCCAATGAACTGGAGTAGTTCTTATCACCAGAAGATGACTACATTACTAGACTCTCTTCATAGGACAGATGGTCCAAAAAAACATGGGTGAAGTAACTGCCTTCTGAAAACCATGTTCTTACCAAGAGCCAAGCATTACTAACTATTACCAATACAGTTTTAACAAATGAAAAGAACTCAATATAATGATTTCAACCTTTTGAGATCTCTTAATATGTTCCTTCCCTTTCTAGCAGGAATGAGTCACATATTTTGTTAAGGAGTCATGAAAGCCCATTAATGCTTTTGTGGACTTCCTGATGTTTTTTTTTTAAAGATTTTATTTATTTATTTGAGAAAGAGAGAATGAGAGAGAGCACATGAGAGGGGGGAGGGTCGGAGGGAGAAGCAGACTCCCTGCAGAGCAGGGAGCCCGATGCGGGACTCGATCCAGGGACTCCAGGATCATGACCTGAGCCGAAGGCAGTCGCTTAACCAACTGAGCCACCCAGGCGCCCTTCCTGATGTTGTTTTGAGGCTACGGACATTATTTTATAAAGGGGACTTGCTCTATCTAGTACAGGAGACTATTTAAAACAGTGAGACTATTTAGAACTGTTGTTAAATCTTCACAGGCAGTGGCCAACTAGTAGCCAAGCTGACTGAGAGCATTTTTAACTTGTATGAACTGAATTCCAGATGTTACAGGTCAAAATAAAACCACAGAAGTTAACAGGGAGCAGCCAAATCTATACTGAGAAGGTTCTGATTAGTACTGTAAATCTGAAATTACAGTACATAAACAAAGTAACTGTTCACTGCAAACTCATTATTTCATAAAGTCAGTTATGCACCAAACACACTATAGACTCATTCAACAAATATTTACTGAGTGCTTATATATACAAAAGGATCCCCTGGACTAAAGCAGAGAACAGAAAAAAGGCCTTTGTAGAGATCTCAGTTGCACTCTGGGAAGTGGTCATATTGAAAAAGCTAATTAAGACATTAGGGAGTTGGAAACAACATAAAGAGAACCAGGGTACCAGACCCCATTTGGTCTTGCAAACACCTTATCTTCTTTGATTTTGTGAAACACTCAGTTTAATTGTTCCTCCTACAGTTTCATGAAACATATGCATATTTTTAATTTAAATTAGCCCTACTTTGAAATTTGTGTGACACAACATTGAATATCACATAATCCAAAAGCTCTCACTTTATAGGTGACAAAATTAAGGCCCTTCAACAGTCACTCAACATCACACAGTCAATGGCAACATCAGAACTAACACCAGATCTCCTGTTTCCATCTCCAAGATCTTTGATGCCTCTGGAGTGGAAAAGGAAGGGGTCAAAAACCAAGTTTTGTGGGGTGCCTAACTGGCTCAGTTGGTAGAGCATGCAACTCTTGATCTCAAGGTTGTGAGATCAAGTCCCATGCTGGGTGTGGAGCCTATTTAAAAAAAGAAAAACTAAAAAACCTTACTTGGGATTCACACCTCTATATACTTCAGGACTACATTAGTATCAAACTGGATCAATAGTATTACTAAGAATTTCCCAACTCAATCAAATACCCGTTATAATCTACATCAAATTTTTTAATAACATATTGACCTCATAAAATATTTACAAAAGGCCAGGAAACTATAAAGACCCAATATATCTATCCCATGTGGTACCAAGATTCAAATCTGTCTATAAGTAATAATCTGGATTTTCACTATGCATACTGACATCAATCTCTAAATGTTGAATATAGTACATTATTTATGTTATTAATAATTACCAGTTTGCAAACTCTTTTGCCCATGGACCACAGTAAAATTATAGTTTAGGTTACAATCCTTAAAAAAAGGAGCAGTACATGGGCGCCTGGGTGGCTCAGTTGGTTAAGCGACTGCCTTCGGCTCAGGTCATGATCCTGGAGTCCCGGGATCGAGTCCCGCATCAGGCTCCCTGCTCGGCAGGGAGTCTGCTTCTCCCTCTGACCCTCCTCCCTCTCATGCTCTCTGTCTCTCATTCTCTCTCTCTCAAATAAATAAATAAAATCTTTTAAAAAAAAAAAAAGGAGCAGTACCTATCCCCACCATGAGTGAAACACTGCCATTTTCCAATCTTTTGTGTCTCAGTGTTTTAAAAAATTCTTGTCTCCACCAACATGAATTCCCAATATTAATGAGTGGCAATATGAAAAACACTGACTTTGAAGACTGGTTTTCAAGATTAAAAAATTTTTGAAGCTGCCAGTAAAATCCCAACCTCCCATGGGGTAGAGAGCCAAGAGCCAAGCATTACTTGGCTTGATAGAGTCACAAATTAAATACATCCACTTTTTCTTTTAGGGGTGCCTGGATGGCTCAGATGGTTAAGCATCTGCCTTCAGCTCAGGTCATGATCCCAGGGTTCTGGGATCGAGCCCCACATCTGGCTCCTGGCTCAGCAGGGAGCCTGCTTATCCCTCTCCCTCTGCCTCTCTCCCTGCTCATGCTCTCTCTCTCTCTCTCTCTGTGTCTCAAGTGAATAAATAAAAATCTTTATAAAAAAAAAACCTCGAAGAAATACTTCATTAAATCCTTGGATTCCATATAATATAGTTGAAAACCACTGACAGTTTTACTGAGATACCTGGAAACACAAGCGTAGATATTTCTCTTTTGCTTATGACCTTCAAGAAATAATTTCAGCCAAAAATCAGTACTTTAGAAATGCAAAGTTTTATAAGGAGTGGTATTACATCAAAGAACAGCAGTGAGGGGCACCTGAGAGTGTCTGCCTTTGGCTCAGGTCGTGATCTCCAGGTCCTGGGATCAATCCCTGTGTCTAGCTCTCAGCTCAGCAGGAAGTCTGTTTCTCTTTCTCCCTCTCCCTCTGCCCCTCCCCCCCACTCGTGCTCTTTCTCTCTCTCTCTAATAAATAAATAAATAAAATCTTTTTTAAAAAGGAAAGAACATCAGTGATTAGAAAGAGTTCTAACTGACTAATTTGCCACTGGGAAATATTAGGCATAGGGAAGAATCAAGCCCATAATTCTAAATTTATGAGCTCAGTATTTCAATATTTAAATTATTTATAAGTTAAATTTAAATAAATTTAAGTAATTTTTCTTCAAGCAAAATGATAATAAAATTACATAATTCATTATGCTACCATTCTTTTGAGAATATCTTTTGATAGCCTATCTAAATATGTAAAATAGAATAAATCTTTAAACTATGTCCTCTGGAGGCAAAATAAAGGCAAAGTTTAATAATATGCTTTCTAAGCTGATTATTCATTTTGATATTTTTGCATAATTTATTTATTTTAGATTAATTCTACAGTCCTAAATAATTGTAGCCTACTAGATTGACAAATGGCTAATTTAAGCAAGAGCCCAGAATTTCTAATATCTAAGAATGTATGCAGATATATATTTTTCTATTCAAAGACCAAACTGAAAGTTGTGTCTATGCATAAACACAAAACACAATGCTCTCCATACAAATAGAGAAGGTTCCATTCATGTGTGTAAGCACACACATGTGTGCATGTATACCAAGTCAAAGTCAAAAATAAAAAAAATAAACATAAAAAATTAAGTCATGCAAAATTACAGTTTTGGAGTCAAATAGCACAACTGATAGAGTCACTGATAAGATACACTGTCAATAAGGACTTTTTTTATAAAAAGATATTTAAAATGCAACTCAAAAACGCTGAGGTTAATGACCTAGTTGAAATTAAATGCAGATAAGCATAGTAATGGATTGTCTGTTATTAATAAGTAACACATCTACTTCACAGGAGTGTTGTGAGAATTAATTAATATATAAAAAGCACTTAAACAGAGCCTTAACGTAGAGTTATTTACTAGTAGCAGTCAACTTCAATGTCTTTTATGGTAATAGTAGGCAACTTAACCCCAGAAATGATGTTATTCTTGATGGCCTCTTTAAACTTATTTCTCACTTACTCTCGCATCCTTGTCTCCGACGAAACAAATAACACGTAGAGATGGGACCCATCGTTTAAATTCATTCATCCAGTTGTATAAAGTAGACTTTGGAACTAAAACCATGTGAGGTCCAGGAATGTTTCGGTAATGTTTCAGGTAACCAAGCAAAGCAATCGTTTGTAAAGTCTTACCAAGACCCTGCATTACCATTACAAAGAAAAAAATCCGTGTTTATTTAATGAAACATTTTGTTAGTAATAACATTACAAAAGACATTTGTCAACTATGTCACATAGGGAAAAATTTAAAGACCTTTGTTTTTTTAAGTGAATAACCATTCCAATTTGTACTTACTGTGTGCACAAAAAGAAACCAGGGACTTGCAGGTAGAAAGCTGCTTTGTTGCTCTTCTTAAAGGAGCAAGCAGTCTACTTTATAATTTTTTCTAAAGGCAAAATTAGGGATTTCATGTGTATGCGTTTCGCACTCATTTCCCTTATCAGCCTGCTTAGATACTGGTCTTTCTTTCCCATTGCCCCCAACATTATTATAGCCCAGACATGAAATATTCAAACTATGCATCTCAAGGGACTTGTGGCTCTCTGTACTTGCATCTCACACCCTTGAAGACCTATGGAACCATAAAAGAACAGAACATAAAAGAACTCTGCAGCCAGAAAGGGCCTTAGAGATCACCTGGTCTGGTGAACTTTTTAAAAAATAGCATATTGAGGGGCGCCTGGTTGGCTCTGTCGTTGGGCGTCTGCCTTCGGCTCAGGTCATGGTCCCAGGGTCCTGGGATTGAGCCCCGCATCGGGCTCCCTGCTTGGCGGGAAGCCTGCTTCTCCCATTCCCGCTCCCCCTGCTTGTGTTCCCTCTCTTGCTATGTCTCTATCTGTCAAATAAATAAATAAAATCTTCAAAAAAAATAGCATATTGAACACCACGAACCCACCACCTAACTGATGAGAAAGGGAACAATGTTCTATGCTGTGTGGTCTTTTAAAATTAAAGAGTTTCTGGGGGCGCCTGGGTGGTTCAGATGGTTAAGCGTCTGCCTTCAGCTCAGGTCATAATCCCAGGGTCCTGGGATCGAGCCCCACATCAGGCTCCCTGCTGGGCAGGGGGCCTGCTTCTCCCTCTCCTTCTCCTGCTCTCCCTGCTTGTGCTCTCCCATGCTGTCAAACAAATAAAATCTTTAAAAAAAATAAAAATAAAAAATAAAAGAGTTTCTGGCTTTATCTCTATGCAAGGTATATATTTGCATTTATAAACCTAGGCTTAAACTATTTTTATAGGATTTATCCCATCTAATATTTCACTTAATGAGATGCATCAAAACCTTAAAATATCTAAAATTCCTTAATCAAGTAATTCCATTTTTAGGAATCCCATGGAAATAATTTGAAAGGTGCAGGAAAACTAAATTACAAGGGTTCTTACAACAGTATTATTACATACCATATGTACATATATATCAACCCATACATACTAAATATACGAAACATATACTACATACTACACATCAATCCAAATGACCCGCAATAAGGGAGGAGATGAATAGAACTATGGTAACTCTCCAGGATTAATTGTTATAGAGTAATTAATAATTACTTTTACAAATATTTGAATTATGTAAAAAAATGTATGAATATGAAGAAATCAGAATACCAAATTATACATACAATATGATCGCAACTATGTAAAATAAACACATCTGGAGTTAAAATACTAAAATGAAATATGCCAAAATGTCAACTATTTCTAGGTAGCATAATTATAATTTACTTTCAATTTTTTTCTTGAATTTTTTCCAAATTTTCTATACTCCTTATTAAAGTATCTTTCCCTTTTTTAATAATCAAAAAGTATCTGGTATCAGCATAAATTCAGTATGAAGGCTCTTTAGATCCTTTAGACAGGCTGCAGCCAAGAGGAGCTTGGGGCAAATAATCCTGGTCTTTCTGTTATCCAATTAACCAAGCTCCTCCCCCTTTGAGTTAATTGTAGTCTCCAATCCAGAATACTAAATATAAGGACCTACAGACCCTTGATTTAAAGGACCTCCTGCCACACACCTAACAGCTGCTCAGCATCTATGGGATCAACTACTACACTACATGTTACTTAGCATAAATAGTCATGTAAATATGGCTCCAGAGTCACATATATAGGAGTATCACTGGGTCATAAAAATCTAGAACTCCCCCCCCCCGCGCCCTCTCTTAAATCCCATCTTACTCATTTGGTCTTAAAATACCAATGTAGGCCTTCATGTACTCCCCTGATCTGCTGAATTAGCATCTTAAATGGTCTTACTTTTTCTCTTTGGTCATTTTATTTATATGCCCATCATTCCTTAGCTTACTTCCCAGGTCCCACCTGGTACTCTGCTATATCAGGACTCAACATTGCTCTTTACTTTTTTTTTTTTATTCCATCTAGTCACTTTCTGAATGCTCACACATTGAGGTGCTTACATGCATTCATTCATGGTTTCATCATTTATTGTTTGGTTTATTCATGCACTCATTTAGTGTTTGGTTTATATACCCCCACTTCATTACCAAAAGGATTTCAGGTCGCCTACAAAGAAAATATGTTTCAGGTGGCCTACAATGAAAACATGGAACATAAATTAATGGTAAAATAGAAATAAAGAAGGGCCAAGGGAAGATTAGAAGGTATAGAATAGAAAAAGGCATAAAGGCACAATGGGCTGGCCATTATGTTACACAGGGTCTCCATTTTGGCATTCATTTCGGCTCTGAGTTTCCTGGAAGCCAAAGTGCAAACAAAAACAAAAGTACAAGGAGGTTTTTTAAACCATATGAGGAAATCGCACTAAGAATTTGTAGCCTGTGAAAGTATATGTTCTAGAGATTACTTAAAGAAACAATTCTAGACTTTACAAATGTCTTTTACATTATAACTAAATAAAGCAATTAGCCTCCAGGCCTCAGGGGGACAATACAGCTCAGGTATTTCAAATTTACATAAAAATTGATAACTGAGACTGTGTTTTTAGCTATCAACTCCTTACCATTTCATCTGCCAAGATACCATTGACTCCATTTTCATACAAAGAGATCAACCAGTTCAGCCCCCGAATCTGATAATCTCTCAGTGGTCCTCCTTTCACATCTGAAAAAGAAATCAAGACATCTCATACTTTCATTAATACAATCAACTACAGGGGTGCCTGGGTGGCTCAGTTGGTTAAGTATCTGCCTTCCGCTCAGGTCATGATCCTGGGGTCCTGGGATCGAGCCCCAGGTGTGGCTCCCTGCTCAGTGAGGAGTCTGCTTCTCCCTCTGTCCCCCTCCTCGTGCTCTCTCATGCGCGCTCTTTCTCTCAAATAAATAAATAAAACCTTTAAAAATATATAATCAAGTATATAATTTTTCTAAAACCAAATTGGAAAAAAAATACCAACATAATAAGATACTTACATGAAGGTGACACCTCAAATCTAACACACACATTAGATGTTTTCCGACTCTCTGAGAGTAGCTCTTCATCTTCTTCTTGTTCTGTGCGCCTGTGGCGGTAGCTGAAATGAAAACAAATACCTTTATATTCAACCCAAATGCTAAGCTGTCAGTTAAGTCACTACACATTGCTAATGTCTGTCATGAAAAAAAAATGGGTTATCTAAGGTCTTGCTTAGAAGTTGGTAGAACCAGCGTACATTTTTATTGATTTCTAGTGAGAAAAAATAGTTGCTTCCAAAACTTACTTACACTGACAATAACCTTATTTTTTTAATACAGAATTATACTGAGTAAGTAAAAAGGGAATGAGAATATAAGAGGAGGGAGAGGTGGGGACAGGAGGAAGAGAGGGAATAAAGTAGAGAGAGATGCCAACGTACTCTCCAGCAGAAATTAAGGTCTGCTTGTCATCTTTCTTTATTCGAGGACGTCCCAATTTCATGTTCAGAGGAGATGTTGGAGATTTCTGTGCTGAAGGTTGAATGAAATGTGCAAAAAGTTCTGTCTGCTTTAATAAAAATTCAAATCTCTTTGCTCGGTCTGCTTTCTAATGTACGAAACAAAAGAAAAAGTAATGATTTTCTTTCGTATTCAAGGTTATTTAACAAAGACTTATATTGCCCTTCTACTTTGTACTATGTTCTAAGCACTTTAAACATACTAACTCATTTAATTCTCTTCGTAAACTTATGAGGTGGGTACTAATATTCTCTCCATTTTACAGATGATAAAAGTAAAGCACGGAGAGGGTAACTAACTTGCCCAAGTTCCCACAGCTAGTAAGCAGAATTTGAAAATGGCATTTTCAGATAGTTTGAATAGAAGCCAAGTGATTTAAAAGCAGTAAATGCCCCAATAAAAAGTACCCTGCTTAAAGAGTCAGGGCCAAGGGGCGCCTGGGTGGCTCACTTGGTTAAGCGACTGCCTTCGGCTCAGGTCATGATCCTGGAGTCCCGGATCGAGTCCCGCATCAGGCTCCCTGCTCGGCAGGGAGTCTGCTTCTCCCTCTGACCCTCCCCCCTCTCATGTGCTCACTCTCTCTCATTCTCTCTCAAATAAATAAATAAAATCTTAAAAAAAAAAAAAAAGAGTCAGGGCCAAAAAGCAAATCCTCTTCCCAAAACATAACAATTTTCTTTTCCTAGTGAACAAAATAAAGCATCATAATATATAATATATCCTAAATACAGAAATATAAATTATTAGCTATGATATACATATACCATAAACTGAACTCTTAAGAATTTTCAAGTTGCATCTAGGAATAATTATTAACATCTTAGAATACAGTGTCATCCTCTCTCAAAATATTGTGAATGTGTGGTACAATAATGTAATAAATATTTCTCTCTTCAATTACAATGATCTGGAAAATTGCACTTTTTTAAAGATTTTATTTATTTGAGAGAGAGAGAAAGAGAGTGCAAGAGTGGGGAAAAGGGCAGAAGGACAAGCAGACTCCCCGCCAAGCACAAAGCCCGATGTGGGGCTTGATCCCAGGGCCCCGAGATCATGTCCTGAGCCAAAGTCAAACACTTAACTGACTGAGCCACCCAGGTGCCCCTGGAAAATTGCACTTTATGCTAATAATATAAAAAGTATGTCTCCAAAGTGAGCAGGATTTGGAGGAAAAATATATACACACACGTAAGTAAAACAGTTAATGTATATTAACTATTAAAAATTGGTATGTATTAAAAAAAATTGGTATGTATTATAATTTCTCAATAAATTGTAAAAGGACATAAAACTTATACCACATTAGTGAAATAAAACTTCACTAAAAAATCTTAGAAGACCAAAAGATGTATACATCATTCTAGATAAAGAAAAAAATGAAAATTATTTTTTAATTCCCAATCACTTTCTGACCACAGGGTAGAGAATATTTGATTGCTAATGAAGGTTGCATAATTAATAACACCAGAAACGTACAAGAGTTCATTAACATAAACACAAGAATTAGACAAATATATTCAGACCAGAAATTGGAAGGAGGCCAAAACTTTTCCATTTTATGTTATCCTCACTGGAATGTTGTTTTTAGAGTTGTTAAAACATTAACTGTCTGCGTTAGATGTGACCTTAGACATTTAGGCATGGATTTTGGTAAAATCACTATGAGCAGCCAAAAAATATACTTCATCTCTACTCATTTTTATAATATTACTGCAAAAACAACCCCTCAACAAAAAAGTTCAGTTCCAACTAAAATGAAAACTAAAATATGGATTTTAGTGAATAAAAATTTTTTTAAAATGAAAAATTAAATTAAATATATGGCAAAGCAGTAGGTGGGCATCACTGAGATTATACTGCTTAAATATGTAATATTTCCAGGTACCAGGCAAATGTCCTCCAGAAAATGTGTTACTATATTATGTTTTACAATGCGTAACATTCATTAATATATTCAAAGCAAGAAGAGAGGAAGAAAAAAATATCAGTCTGGCTCTGCGACCTGCTTTCTTTCAGCCAATATTTTTATTTTTAGCATAAAACATCTTATGATGGAAGTGGCAGGGTGGCTCAGTCAGTTGAACATCTGACTCTTGGTTTTGGCTTGGGTTGTGATCTTGGGGTCCTGAGATCCAGCCCCCGAGTCTGGACTCTGGGCTCTGTACTCAGTGGGGAGTCTGCTTGAGGATTCTCTCTCCTCCTCTCCCTTTACCCCTCCCCCAGCTTGCTTGTGCGCCTTGTTCTCTCAAATAAATGGATAAATCTTAAAAAAAAAAAAAAAAGAAAGAAAAAGAAAAGAAAATCTGGGGCACCTGGGTGGCTCAATCAGTTAAGTGTCCAACTCTTGATTTCGGCTCAGGTCATGATCTCAGGGTCCTGGGATGGGGCCCCACACTGGGCTCTGGACTCAGCAGGAAATCTGCTTGAGGATTCTCTCCTTCTCCCTCTCCCCCTCCGTCAAATAAATAAATAAATCTTTAAAAAAAAACATCTTAAGGGCAGCTGTGTGGCTCAGTCACTTAAGCGTCTGTCTTTGGCTCGGGTCATCATCCCAGGATCCTGGGATCGAGGCGAATGGCGGATTGGGCTCTCTGCTCAGCAGGGAGTCTGCTTCTCCCTCGCCCTCTCCCTCCTCCACCCCCCTCACACTCTCTCTTACACTCTCTCACAAATAAATAAAATCTTTTTAAAAATCTTATCATGGGGGGCGCCTGGGTGGCTCAGTTGGTTAAGCAACTGCCTTCGGCTCAGGTCATTATTCTGGAGTCCCGGGATTGAGTCCCGGGCTTCCTGCTCGGCGGGGAGTCTGCTTCTCCCTCTGACCCTCCCCCTCTCATGCTCTCTGTCTCCCATTCTCTCTCTCAGATAAATAAATAAAATCTTTAAAAAAAGAGAGAGAGATTTAAAAAAAAAATCTTATTATGGGATAAAGAGCACTGAACAAAAGTGTAGAGATATGACTTCTGTTCCCAACTATTCCATATAGTTTCTCTGATCCTTATTTTCTCATCTGAAAACAAAGAGATTCATTTATTCAACAAAATCTACTATGATGAGGCTGCCTGGGTAGCCCAGTGGGTTGGGCATCTGACTTTGGCTCAGATCATGATCTCGGAGTCCTGGGATCAAGCCTCGAGCCCCGAGTCCCGCATTAGGCTCCCCAGTCAGCAGGAAGTCTGCTTGTCCTTCTCCCTCTGCCTCTGCCCCTCCCGCTGGCTTGTGCTGTCTCTCAAATAAAAAAAATATTTTTTTAAAAATCTATTATGACTGATTATATATTAAATTACTTTCCAATTCTAAAATCTATGATCCTGTATTCATTATACACACACATGAATTTTTTCAGTTTTTCACATCTCCTCTGTAAAAATCAACTACGGTGAAACTAATGTAAGATTAAGTAACAACTATACTTCAATAAGAAAAAAATCAACTACAGTATTCACTATCCTACCCAAGAATATATTTACCATTTTCTCTTCATATTCTGGGTCCATTTCCTTTTCAGATTTAGAAGCTTTAGCAGCAAGTTTGAGTTGAAACAAAGAAACATTTTTCTAGAATTACAAAAAAAAAAAAAAATAAGCCATCAAATTACAAAGCAATATCTTAAAAGTGGTCAACATTTTCATTTGAAGAAAGTAAAAAGTAATTAAATACTAAATAAATAAATGAACATGGGCCACACATAGACCAATGATGAGAGCATGTCATGAAGCAGGGCTTATAATTAATCCAGTTCTGTGCACCTGAGGTCCAATAAAAAAATCTGAATTCTTAAGACCAGAGAAATAACATTAATTAAAATAAACACCAAAAGGTGAAACATCAAGCCTTTTCACCTATTTTTTAATTTAAAGCATAAAAAAGCATATAACCATTGAATAGAAGATTTAAAATCTAGAATATGCTAATATTATCAATCACAAACCAAAAAATTCAAGGAAAGTAAATATTAATTCTCAGAAACACTTCTTTATGTAATGGAAATAAGCCAGACTTTCAGAAGAAGACTGTGGTTTCTGTTCCTGAAAAGACACTTTTTATTGTTTTCATATTCTAATCAGAACATTTAAACTTTTTTATATAATGCAATGTGTTCATTTCTATTTAAATAATAAAACAGTACAGTTTCAAACTTTTGATTTATGTTAATTTTCTCCAACTGGAAAGAAAAGTATTTTAAACCATATTACATAAACATTTTGTAGAAGCAGTTTCTCAATGCTATCAACTATTAACCGTTGATATTTAAAAAGTTGTAATTTAGTGAAAACTGGCATAAATCAGCTTCTTAAAAATACTGAAATTATCTGGAGGGTGATTTCATGAATGCCATCCTTAGTAAAGATAAGCTTGTACTTGTAAATATAAATAGGCATATAAAATATACCTCCTTCCCTGTAAGAAATGGAGAAATAAAATAATAAAAACACAAATCTACACCTTAGTACCAGAGCCAAGAGTATTTCATTTTTAACACAGACTTTGTACAAGTCAAAACACAAATGTTTGTGAAAACTAAAGAAATTATGTCCATTTTATCATGGCTTTTGTCAACCAGTTTCTGAAAACTTAGGTCCTAAATCAACAACAGAATGTGATCTTAAACATAAGAAAGACAGGACCCCGGGGTGGCTCAGTCGTTGAGCGTCTGCCTTTGGCTCAGGTCATGAGACCGGGGTCCTGGGATTGAGCCCCACATCGGGCTCCCTGCTCTGCGGGAGGCCTGCCTCTCCCACTCCCCCTGCTTGTGTTCCCTCTCTTGCTGTGTCTCTGTCAAATAAATAAAATCTTTAAAAAAAAAAAAAAGACATGACTCCGATAGTTCATGAGTATGTCTACCAACATTTACTGAAATTTCTAATTTGAGAAAATCCAAACGAAGATTATGGAATTTGACCCTTGTCAGGGTTCTACTTTGAAGCACTGATCAGATACTGTTCAGTTATTCTTAACCCAAATAATAGCCATCTTGACTTAAGCACCTCATATGTATATATCATCTATGTGGGATGTTTTGAATGTAATCCTGGATGGGCAAGAATAGAAAACTGCTAAAATTCTCTCAATCCCACACTTTCAAACTGTCACATATACTATAAATCTGATTTTATTTTCAAAGCAACAAGTAAAGGAAAATTGGGTAAAAAAAAAAAAATCACACCTTTATCATTACCTGAAAAGCTATATGTAGCTTTCTAGCTTTCAAAACAGTCAAAATTACTTCCCCTCATATACACAAGTGTATATCTAATAATGTGGGACATAGATTTTACTTATGGAAAAATTAAAGCTTTAATTAGAAAAAATTTCACTCAATACTCTTGCCTACCTTGTGGTAGAATACCATAAAATTTAATTATATGCTGATTAAAATTCCTAATCTTGAGCAGTGCTATTAAAAGCTGTGGGTAATTACTTAATTGGCACTATCTTCCACAACAAATTTTAAAACACCTACCTTCTAAACCTTCTCCTTTGTATATTTTCAAAAATACACTTCTCACACAAGATAAAAAGTGACTAAGATATTCTAATGAATTTCTTATAGATTTTTTTTTAGGATTTTATTTATTTATTTGACAGAGAGAACACAAGTAGGCAGAGTGGTAGACAGAGGGAGAGAGAGAAGCAGACTCCCCGCTGAGCAGGGAGCCCGACGCGGGGCTCGATCCCAGGACTCTGGGATCATGACCTGAGCCGAAGGCAGACGCTTAACGACTGAGCCACCCACGCACCCCAATTTCTTATAGATTTTATTATCTGGTAGTTTAGATGCCAAGAGAATACAGCACAAGGTCATCAGGATGCCCTGTCTTCAAGACCATGACCTCTTTCTTGATGTTTTCATTACCAAAAATACCAACTCCAACTTCCAGTGTTAGGTTATCCAACTATCACTTGAACCCAAGTAAGTTCAAGAACCAGAAGACAAGCAAAAATACCTTTCTGTCGCTGAATGTCACAAGTCAATCTACTAATTATGCATCACAAAATGCTCTTCTTCAGAGCCAATTTTCTTTTATCTGATACACAATTCTAGCAAGTTCGATAATCTGGCTTGCCATACTACAGAGAAAAGCAGCAGCAAATGACATGGGAAAGACCACTAGAAGAAGGGACAATGTAAACAGCAGGAAGGGATGGCAGAAGCCCAGGACTACAACATGAGTTCCACCGCAATAACATCCCTTTTCCTTACTATTGGTGTGATTACTTCCCTCTGCCTGCATCACTTGTACTTTTGTCTTTTTGTATTTTTACAGTTGTTTTAAATGGTTTTATGGTTTTATAACATCTATGTCCTTTATTATAAATTCTTTCTGATGAAAGTAGTAAAAAATGATAGCTAACAGCCTGACAATTGAAGAAGGAGAGAGAAAAATCATTAAGAAAATCAACACAATACTGGAACTGTCTGGGAAGTGGTTATTTGAGGGGAAACAGCACCTCAAATGCCTTTGTATCACTTCCAGAGTACAACAACTAATGAACATGAGGAACACGTTAATCTGCACTTTCAGTACATCACTTAAGGAGTCAAGGGAGTGATGTATTTAGATTTGGCGGGGGGGGGGGGGGGGGGTGCCAAATTACTTTATTTGAAGGAATGACACAAATGAAAGAACTTAAGTAGATGGTTTGGTACTCTTTAGATTTTTCAGGAAAAATAAAAAAGATGCGGTGACTAGAGTAATAAACTTCAGGTATTCAAAAAGTTCCTGCCATGCAACACCTCATTTCCCTATGCTGAGCAGACAAATGAGGTATTATTAGGCAATTTCTGATGAAGTTACAGAATTCATGAATAGCTATGTATCAATTCAGTGTTTGTTACATAGGTTTTTTATTAATTCCCAATCTTTTCACAATTCAAAAAATTCACACTGCCATAAAAAGATAGTTTAGCCCTTACATTTGCCCAGTCTAGGGAATAAAAGGCACCTAGACTCATGTCTGAATTCCCCAATATTTGATTTTATATTGATACTTGGTATTTGACCCATCTTTACAATATTGTCTCACTGATCCAAGTACCACAAAGATCTTAAAATGTGCATGTTTTCTACGGTTTTCACTTAGCACTACAATTGTCTTTCTGTTTAGTCAACCTTGTAACAGTAAAATGTCACTTAAACAACTGCTGCATTTAAAATTAATGCATGGCAAAAGCTGTTAATTTCCCTCAAAAGCTTTTCATTTGGTCGTATGATATCAGGTAATGATTCAGACAAAGCCACTTGAGATCTCTAAAGCATAATTTTAATTACCTACCATTTTTTTTTAATTGTGATAGGTCTACTCGTAAATGGAAAAAAATCCACCCATAAAAGCATTCTACAATTTTATTATACATCAACAATCCTTATGTCCCATCCTATTTTTCATTTCAAATTTTGAACGTGTTTCATAGTTTCATTTGCATGTCTTGGTCCATATGAGAGATGCCTTATGGAGATAATACATATTTTCTAGATTTGGCTTTAATAAGGTATCTGAGCGGTCCCCTTATGTATGTTAGCAGTTCATCTTATCGACGCTGGGTTAAAGAAAAATAAAAATAAAAATAAAAAGCCCTGCGTGTGTCCAGGAGCCAGCAGCGCCCACTAGGAGAGGGAGGCGGAAGCCTGGAAGGCTTGGGGCCCCATTGGGGGACCATTTGGGTGGCCCCAGAGTGAAACACTATACCGTCGGGGGCGGGGCAGGAGAGGGTGAGGGTGCACACGTTGGAAATTTTCCTAAGCCAGCGTCCACGATTCCTCAGTTTGGGGTTTGGATGGCGGGCGGGGGGGGGCGGGTAGGACGCGGAGAGCTCATTTTCTCGGGGTGACACCCCCGCTTCAGCAGGCGGGACCAAACGAACAAGGGATGATTTTTTTGCTGCCACCTAAAAGGCCGACATTGTCATTCAAAAAAACAAGTCTCTCCTATCGTCCTCCTCCTCCCAACCACCAGCACCTTAAAATTCAAATTTAAAAAAATAAGCCCCAGCAGAACCCCTTTTGCGCGGGTGTGGGATTGAAGGGCCCAGATTTCCCAGGCAGAGGCCGACGGGAAGGGGGGGGAGAGGGAGCGAACGAGAGGAGAGGGAGAGGCGGAGGCTTTTTCCTGCACAGCCCCATCCCCCACCCTGTTACCCCAGTTCCGGGAATGTGAATGGGGCCGGGGGCTGTCCAGGGGCTCCAAAGCCCCCAACTCCCGGGATAACGGGCACCCTCCACCCCGCGCCGCGCCCAGCCCCGCCCCCGCCCTCCAGGCGGCAAGGAGGAAAGGGGGAGGGGAGCGAATGCTAGACTGTTCCGCCGTCCCCCACCCCCAGCGCGCCCTCGGCCCCCATCCCCGTGGAGCTCCGCCGGTACCTGTCGGCGCCGAAAGGTCAGGGCTTGGGCCCCTCGGAGGGGCCCGGCTCAGAATTTGTTCACCAAATACACACACACACACACACCCCCTTCCTATTTACCTCCTTCTTCTTCTCGCTCTTCTCCGTGGCCACGGTGGCTTCGGTGGCTGCGGCGGCCGCTCCCTCCTCCTTAGAGGTGGATGGCCCCGGCTGCTCGTCCTCTATGACCACGATTGTGGCGGTCGCATTAGCGGCTGCCACGGCGGCTGCCACTGCAGCGGAGTCCGGCTCCATGGCGTTGGAGCGGGAACGAGAAGGGGGACGAGGAAGGGGACGAGGGCTCCTGGGCGGCGGCAGTGGCTGCACTGGAAAGAGCTAGATGGAGCAGGGGTGGGGAATCACTCCGCTTCCAACCCCTTCGCTCAGCCCCCCCTTCTTTAAATAACCCTCAACCCTGCCCCACTTCCGTCCACCCACCCTACGTCATGGCCTCCCCCCCGTCACCCTCCCCCCTTCCTCCACCCCCCCTCAACGATCGCGAGACTCCCCCTCCCCACCCAGAGCCCGGGCCGGCCCCGCACGACCAACTGTTGCCTGAGTGTGGGGCGCGGACTGGGGTAGAGGCGGGAACCCACAAGCCCGCGGCTCCCTAAAAATCTCCTTTCCCACACGCCCCCAACAGTCAGCCTGAGCTCCCCTCGCAGATGTGTGCAGAAGGAATCCTCTTTCCCTTAAATCTGCTCTTTGTACCTCAGGGCGCTCTCCCCTTCTTGCACAAAGAACTTTTCCTCTGCTTGTAACTGCACTGCAAAAGGTCTTTCTCACCATTTGCAAAGCCCAGAACCCCTCTGGGGACTGCCCTTTCCCAGATCTCGAAAGGGGGATTGGTGGTGCTATTCCCACCTTTGTAAATTCTGCAGAAGGAGAAGCACTCCTTGAATCTCCTGATTGCAGCTGCAAACATTCTCTTACAAGGCAAAGCATGACTCTAGGGTTTTATGTATATTGCTCTATTTGCAACTCTGATACTTCTCAGATGGCCAATGTGCAGGGGCCCTTCTTTTGCCTTTTGCCTTCACCACTGAATTTTAAAACTCCTGCAGGGAGACAAGGTCAAGGGACTCACAGAACCTGGGGCAAATCATGGTAGGTACCCAATATTTGTAATTGGATTGAATTACTGTGAGTTTTTTGGTGCGTGTTCTTTTTGTACCTCTGTTATTAAGTAGTAATTAAATACCAATAATATGCATGATTATGGATATAAAAGCATTTTGTAAAGGGTGGGACAGTATGCAATGTCAATTATTAAATATTATTGTTTTTATTTCTCACTATTTATTTTGATCAATTATGGGAAGATTTACATCTTAGTTTTTAAATTCAGTCATTAGGGAGGAAAGACAGCAAAACATGCCAAAAACAGTAGACCAAACAACAATCACAAAATCTGCAATTTCCAAAGTGAAGCAAATGCTTTTCAAAGAGTAAAGAAATGATTACTTTCCCTCAACACACCTTCCTAAATTACCAACTAAAATCAACTATGATTTCTGTGAATGGAAGGAAGGCACACAATTGCCCCCCAAATCTCTTTTTCCTGGAGATAGTAGCCTAAATCCTTTTTGTTTTAAAGCTGCCACTCCCTGGTATGCAAAACCCTTGTGACATTTTAGCTACTATTGGTCATTTACACCTTAGTGTGAAGGAGTGTGAGATCCTGTCCAGGGACTGGTTTTACACAGAAACACAGAGAAGTGTTTAGAGGAAAAGAGCAAGACACTGGTGACTGAAGGAGTGTGCCACTGAGACTGGTGGTGCTAGCTTTGCTCTGATTTTACTTTCATTATGTTCTTATCATTTGCCCTTGTTTCCCATCCTGAAGTACACCTGTGTACTATGCAATGGGTATAGGGAGTCTCAGTATAACAATGGTTCATATTTCTGGAGCGTCAACCTTAGTCAAAACGTGAGACGGAATTAAGTCACTTAACTGATCACTTGAAACACTATTTTTTCTATTAAACGTGCAGACGTATTAAGGAATGAGCTACAGAGTTTGAACTGTCTCCAAATAAAAGCTTGAGACTTCCAGTTAGACGTCCTACCCCTTCCCCACCACCTGTTCTGTCTCCTCAGTCATTAAAAGTCGTTTGGTGGGGAATTCCGTTCAGGAAGGACTGAAAGCAAAGGATGCTGCAATGCATGCATCCACCTGACTTGAGAAGGATCCTCCTAGACAAGCAGAATGGAAGATTTCTTTTTCACCAAACTATAGCTATAAGAGGATAGAATTCCCCTTTCCTTGCCTGGGGCTTCAAAGGAAAAGGGGGTCAGTAAATACTTGTTTTGTACTCTGTGTTCCTGCTAGTGAAGATTCTTTGTTACATTGTATTTCTCATTGCCAGTGTAGGGTATTTGGGTTACATTGTGGGCTAAATGCATTTTGTGAGGACATCTGGGAAACTCACATCCCTTTATAATACCTTTTCTGTGGAAATGTATTCCAAGTTCCAAAAAAATAATTTAGAAATTAATATGGGGGACAGAACATATTTGTATGTTGGCAATTTTCCATGTATGTATAATGTGATCCTTACTTTTTCAGGATGACGTGGATGAAAGTGCTACCAAGTAATGAGTTTGGCTGGAAAGGTCAATGCTTGGTCCATAGACCTTGCTTCAGGATTCATGTAAATATTGCCCTTTGGCTTGTGGCAACAGCTGCTATTTACAGAGCATGTGCTATCCTTATTTGCAAATCTGCCTAAAATTCATGATCTGTAGACTTTGTTCAACAAGAGTCACCTCATTTCTGAACCTACTCAACACCTTGCTCTATCTGCTACTACTTCCTCCTATTTTGTCTTTTCATTTGAAATGGTCTTTAATTGCTATACTCCAGTAAGGTAGGAGAATAAAGCAAAATTTTATAGAGGACCTTGGAGCTATATTTGAGAACCTCGACCAATCTTAGTCTACTGAACAATACATCCATTTTGGCAGATTGTGACTATTGCAGAAGTTATTCCATAGTCATTTTGTATAGCCAAATTCAGTAGCTGCCAGAATGCGTGTGCAGTGGTGGTATTAAGTACTTTTATAAAGTTCATGAAGGCAAGGTCAAAGACTTGGTGTTCATTTTCTTATCCTGTATCTGGAATTTATCACTGAAACCACAGTATGACTTAAAACTACATTGTGATCCCACTTATCAATGTTCTTCAGAAGCTGGTACAAAGGATTCTGGTCACAGTATCTTGCTTACAACTATAGTAACAATTCTGTTCACAGCAGTAAACTTTCTCACCATTCTTCTTGAAGACATGTATGATAGTGGCATTTTTGAAAATGTGGTATTTCCTTGGTGCTCTGTATATTAAGGAAAAGGTAATCGTAATGGCTAGTATGCATCAACCATTTTTTCAGCACCCACTATTGCATCTAGCACTGTGCTAGGTTCCTGACATATGATATTGCTAATCCTCCTGGTAATTTTATGAAATAAATGTTATGATCCCTATTTTACAGATCAGAAAATGGAGACTGAGGCTACATAGCTCATCTAAGGTCTCACAGCTAGTGACAAAAGCCAGATTCAAATCCCAGACCGGCTGGCTCCAAACTTCATCTTTCCACTTCACCTTTATTAAGTTCTCTGTTCTTCACGGGGCTTCCTGCTTGACAATAGAAATCATATTGAGAAAATTACTAAAAATATTTCTGCCATCTGTCTCCATAGTGTTCCCTCTGGATTTATGAGGAGACACTGTCACTCTTCAGGCTCTGGTAGTATGCACAGCCAGATAATTGCTTTAGTTCCACAGAAAAGTTGCTGTAAGGTGGAGGTTAGAGAATAACTTGGGATTCTTGCATGGCTTGTACCCAAAGTAAATTCTCAGAAGAGTAATGGGACTCAGGACACAGTGCAGGGTCAGGGAAAACCTAACTGAAACAACGTAAATGTGCAAGAGGAAGTGTTCGCAAAATGTTGTACAAAACATCCATAAATGGAATACTATACAATCATTATGGATGATTATGGAAGTACGTATCTGTTGGCATGGAAATATGCTGCTAATAGATCTTTTGTTTTCCGTTTTTCAAGTTTTTCATTTTATTTGTTTCATTATGTGTATATAAAGTATTTGAAAAAAATTAAGTATTTGAGTCTCAACAGTCGAAATTATGTTTAAATATATACTCATAGAATCTCTACTACAACACTGCCTTATCTTTTTCCTGCTCCCAACAAGTAGCCACTTCAGTATTCTTTTTGGTTGTATTTCCCATTTTTACACCAAAACCTGGCTATGTCAGGTTCTCCACATATAGTGGAGATCACTCCATATTAGATTAGTAGTCTTTCTCAGACTTTTTATAGCTCCACATTATATAATCATGTGTCTCCCCTCATTTCCTAGGTCGTTTTCATCAAGGCAAGTCAATATGACAAATTCTGCCAAATAGGATAGGAGTAGAATAGATGTCTCTCTTCTAGGCCAATTGTGTAAGAGCCAATTTGTGACCTTGCTCCCTGTTCCTTTGCAGTCATGATCACAGAGGCCCCTAATATATTGTTGAGTGAAAAAAGGCAAGCAACAAAATAGAATGATCCCATTTTTGAAAAGCAAGAAAGAAAGGAAGAAAGAAACTGTTTACACAAATAGAGTTCCACAAAGGAAAAGGTCTTAAAGGTTCTACTCCAAATGTTAACAGTAGTTGTAGCAAGGTGGTGGGATTATGGGTGACTTTTTTTCTTATTTTTGTCCCTTTATTATTTCTAATTTTCCTTGATGAAGGTGTTTATACTTATATAATGAATAAGTAACATTTTAAAAGATTAATTGAAAAATATTGCTCAAAAGTACACAGGTTGAAATAATCCCTAACAGATGGAGTAGGAACTAGTAGACAGGATGAGGCAAAAAAGGGAAAGAACAGTTTCACACTAAAGAGACAGTGCAGTGCAGTTATTTAATGTGTAAAATAAGAGAAGGAATATAAATTACTGGGCTATTTACAATAATGTTACCTGGTTAAGGAGCTGTTTTTGACATTATCATTTTAAGTTGTATGTAAAAGGTTTTTTCTACTTTTAAAAATTATCACACAAATCCTAGCTCTGAAAAAAGATATAGCCAATTTTTCAAACACTTTCCACCCTGGAATTCTATACACCAAAGTGTGCCCTAAAACGTGTAACACATGCTAAGTAATCTGAATTGGGTTTGCTAAAAGCACATGGTGAATATTATTAGAGGCAGAATAGCATAATTATTACCAACTTGGGCTCTAGAGTCAGAAAGACTTGGAGTTCAAATGCTACCAAATTATTTAACTTCTCTGAGCCTCAGATTTGCATCTCTAAAATGGATATAATATGTAACTCAGAACTAACTGGAATTAAAATAACAATTTTAAAACAACCTAACTCAGAGTGGCTTTATGAGGATTTAATGTAAAAGTATATGTAAAACATTTAACATTGTCTTAGCATGTAATATGCATTCAATGGATGGTCGTTAACAAGAAGAAAAAAAGGAAGGTGATGCAGACTAAACCAAGGGAAAAGCCAGGACATGAGAAGGTCCGTCTGGAAGTCATTCCTGAACTAAAGTGAGAATAAAGCAAAACTGTTGTCTGCCAAGTTAATTTTTTCTGTTCATTATCATTTATTAGGGTCAGCAATTTGGTGCAATTACACTTCCTGAAAAGTAAGTTTTGGAGAGAAGCAGTAAAAGAAGGAGAAGAGGATCAGGACACTTCCCTACATAGAACATGACCTCCTTGAGACAGGGACCATATCTGATTCATCTTTGTTAAAAGGCTGCATGAAATGAGGTGGAAGGAAGAGGGCACTGGGGCTGGCTCCCTAGCCTTCATTGTGCCCTCCACCCTCCACATATATCCTTCAGATTTTATGTTGCCCTCTGTGGTTTCTCCCACTTTTCCTCCTCTAATTTTGACCTAGGTGTCTATTTTGGCCAGATTTCACATGCATAGAAATATATTTATAGAACACTTTTGAAGGCTCTTTTACAGCTTACCCACTATGGGTAGAACAAAACATGAAGGACTATGATGGCTCGCAAAGAAAATGGATTAGGTCCTTGCCCAGCGCCTAGATCAATGGTCTCAAACTTTAACACATACGTCAGCATCACCTGGAGGGCTTGTTAAAATTCAGGTGGCTTGCCCCACTCCCAGAGTTTCTGAATAGGTTTGGGGTATGGCTAGGAATTTGCCTTTCTCTTTTTTTAAAGATTTTATTTATTTATTTGACAGAGAGCGAGAGAAAGCACAAGCAGGGGGAGCAGCAGAGGGAGAGGGAGAAGCGGGCTTCCCGCTGAGCAGGGAGCCTGACACAGGGCTCCTTGTGGGGCTCCATGTGGGGCTCGATGCGGGGCTCGATGCGGGGCTCGATGTGGGGCTCAACCCCAGGACCTGGGATCATGACTGGAGCCAAAGGCAGATGCTTAACCGACTGAGCCACCCAGGCACCCCGAAATTTGCCTTTCTAACAAGTTCCCAGGTGATAATGATGCTGCTGGCCAAGGGACCACACCTTAGAACCAGTGACCTAGACTAGAGATCAGCAAACTTTTTCTGTAAAAGGCCAGATAGTAAATATTTCAGACTTTTTGGTCCTTGAGGTCTTTGTCACAATAACCTCTGTTGTGGTAGCATGAAAGCAGCCAAATCAATAGGTAAACACATGAGAATAGCTGGGTTCCAATAAAGCTTTATTTACGGACACTGAAATTTGAATTTCATATAATGGAATATCATTCCTCTCTTGATTTTTGAACAATTTAAAAATATGAAAACCATTATTAGGTTGAGGGGCATACAAATATTGACATCAGGCAGTGTTCACTGATTCCTGCCTGAAAAAGGCGCATTATCTAAGGAAGACAAAACAAATACAAGTGGATAAAAGAGACATAACAAAGCAGTAAACGTATGAGGTGTTTAACCTCAATAGTCATCGGGGAAATGCAAACTGAAGCCACAATGAGATACTGGTACACATCCACTAGAATGGCTAAAAATGTTTTAAAGATTAACAATGACAAGAGTTGACGAGGATGAGAAGCAATAGGAACTTTCATATAGTGCAGCTGAGAGGGTAAGTTGTACAACCACTTTGGAAGCCAGTTAGGTATTATGACCTAGAACGGAACACTTATGTACCCTATCACGAGTTGTGATAGAGAAACAGAGATGCCACTCTGATTCCCCTTCAAGGAAGGACATTCTGCACAGGTATGGGGAATGCATCAACAGATAGCCTCCAGCTGCCAGCTCCTTGAGGGTCTACCTTAGCTGCAGAGAGTTGCTTTGCCCAAGGTCATGCTCTTCCCAAGGTGAATGAGTAAGGCAGGAGAGTAAGTGAGGTTTGATGCAGAACACACAGATGGGCACTACTTGTTCCAAAGCTCCACGCCAAGTCAGCTCAAGCTTTGTCAGACTTGTATCACAGTTTATCTTCTTCCTCTGCTCAATCCTACTTCCTTCGCCTTTCTTCCACAAGTGTTAGTCCCTAATAAACATCTTGCACTCAATACTCCATCTCAGCTTTTGTTTCTGGAAAGCCCAACTTGCAACACCTTTGACCTAGTAATTCCACCAGGATAACATATCCTAGAAAATAATCATACGTGCACCAAAAGCCATATACAAGACTGTCCATACTAGGTTTTATTTATAATAGCCAAATATTTGAAACCATTCCAATGTCCATCAACAGGAGAATGAATGAATTGTGATGTGTTCATACAATGAAATATTACACATCAATGAAAATGACAGTTATGTACAGCTACATACATGACATAATATTGAGTGAAATGAGCAAGACAAGTGAATACTGTATGATGTCATTCATAGAAAGTTCAAAAACAGGCAAAGGCATTTATGGCTGCATCTGTAAGTGGCAAAACTATAAAGAAAAGCAACAAAATGATTATCACAGAAGTCAAGAGAGTGGTTATGTACAGGAATGATCTTCAAAAATTTTAACAGCTGGTATGACACAAACCTTGCCTAATCCAAATAGACAGAAGCTTTTATACCTCATCAGAGTATGCTGGCTTGATACCAGCCCTGGTTTAATTCTGGGTGGAAGAAGAAGGGGTGGTCAGAGAGAAAGCATCTGGTTTGGGGGTGTCTTCCAAACTGCTAACAATGTTTGCTTTCTTTTCTTTTTTTTATTAAAGGTTTTATTTTTAAGTAATCTCTATACCCAACATGGGGCTCGAACTCATGACCCTGAGATCAAGAGTCACATGCTCTAACCAACTGAGCCAGCCAGGCCCCCCAACAGTGTTTGACTTCTTGACCTGGAGAGAAGTTACATGGGCACTCACTTTATAATCATTTGTTAAACTATACATATATATTTTATGTTCATTAAAAGAAGGGAAATAAGCATACTATGGAAAAATGTAAATACATGTTTTGTAAATATTTACTTTAAAAAATATAACTGTAAAGTGCTGCAGAGATGGCGGGGGAGTGAAGATAAGAATGATCAGAGCTCGGGCGCCTGGGTGGCTCAGTTGGTTAAGCGACTGCCTTCGGCTCAGGTCATGATCCTGGAGTCCCGGGATCGAGTCCCACATCGGGCTCCCTGCTCGGCAGGGAGTCTGCTTCTCCCTCCGACCCTCCCCCCTCTCATGTGCTCTCTCTCTCATTCTCTCTCTCTCAAATAAATAAATAAAATCTTTAAAAAAAAAAGGAAAAAAAAAGAATGATCAGAGCTCATGGTGTGCTTATTCATTCTGTAACAATATGATACAAGATAGACCTTGAGAAGTTCCAAGAAGTTCTATAAGAGGTACACAGAGACACTGTTGTTCAGAAGAGGGAGCATTCTTTTCCAGCTGAGGGGTGAGAGGAGAAAAGCTTCAAAGAGGAAGGACCATTTGAGGTGAGCATTGAAGAATAGAGAGGATTTCAGCAGGTATGGTTGCAGAGGAAGTTGGGGAAAAGACACCATTAATAAGATGGAAGTAGTAGCATGTGATCAAGAAACGAAATAGTCAAATATTTAAAGCAGTATTTCACAACTTGTTTTGATGCTTAACACCCTTAGGAAAATTCTAAATCATGCATTATTTTCTGCAAGGGATAATTATATGTTCCACAGATACCTATCAAATAGCTACTGTGCTAGTGCCAGGTGCTAGGTACACAGCCATAGCAAGACAGACAAGGTTCTGGAGCTTACACTGCCTATATCTGGACTTACTTCTTTCTAAGTCACCGTTCTTCCTGAGAGCAGAAAACAGTCTAGTTTTATCCACGTGAACTCAGTCAATTCAATGTTGTGTGTGTGTGTGTGTGATTTCATGTTAAATTCAGTCAGATTTAAGAGTCACCTCTTCCCTTCGTCATGTCCCTCATGTTGATCTGGAACTCTAGAGTTAATGCAAGACTGAAATAGCAGTGGTGGGGAGGTCTCTACTTCTTGGGCTCTTGATATATTCTGCACCAGCCTTCCTTGGGATATATAGTCACCCTTTCATCCGTTCCTACTGCCATTCACTAGGGGGGCCAACTCCCTATCAGGCCTCTAATGGCACAGTCCCTACTGCTACCCAATGCTGCTTCCCTTCCTCATCACCACAAGATCCCACCTTCTGTTTTTTTTTTTAAGGTTTTATTTATTTATTTGTCAGAGAGAAAGAGAGAGCACAAGTAGGGGGAGGGGTAGAGGGAGAGGGGGGCAGGCTCTCTGCTGAGCAAGGAGCCCAACATGGGACTCGATCCCAGGACTCTGGGATCATGACCTGAGCTGAAGGCAGATGCTTAACCCACTGAACCACCCAGGCATCCCAAGATCCCATCTTCTAAGTTCCCTTTTCTACTTGCTTTCTTCTTCTCAGTTTTTTTTTTTTTTAAGATTTTATTTATTTATTCGACAGAGAAAGACACAGCGAGAGAGGGAACATAAGCAGGGGGAGTGGGAGAGGGAGAAGCAGGCTTCCCGCTGAGCAGGGAGCCCAGTGAGAGGCTCGATCCCAGGACCCTGAGATCATGACCCAAGCTGGAGGCAGATGCCCAACAACTGAGCCACCCAGGCACCCCTCTTCTTCTCAGTTCTGAGGCTCTTATCTACTAGGGTAGAGGGATGGGGTAAGTAACATAACACATCTTGCCCAAAAAGAATTCTTCTTTTTTTTTTTTAAAGATTTTATTTATTTATTTGACAGAGAGAGACACAGTGAGAGAGGGAACACAAGCAAGGGGAGTGGGAGAGGGAGAAGCAGGCCTCCTGCTGAGCAGGGAGCCGGATGCGGGGCTCGATCCCAGGACCCTGGGATCATGACCTGAGCTGAAGGCAGATGCTTAACAACTGAGCCACCCAGGTGCCCCCAAAAAGAGTTCTTCTTAAATCTCTTCCACCCTGGACTGAGACATAAAACAATAATCTAAAAACCAAGAGTGTGTTCTGCCCTTCTTTCATGATGCCTGTGTCGGAGGCGACACCAGCATCATGTGTCACTGCCTGCCTCGAGAAGTGTCATAGGATTGAGGATAGAAGGAGCTTAGGTAATCACTCAGTTGAATTTAGCCATAACTCTACTTTCTCTTTTAGGATTTTCGAAGTATGTGCTAGAGAAATCTTTACATGCCATGTAAGAATTTTGATCAGATAAATGCAGCTTATAGGTCTGATGAGTATCACCTTGAGAATTTGTAGAATTTTTATCATTTTTATGGTCTGTATTTCAACATCAGCATCTCTTTGATTTTTTTATGGATGTATATTAAACAGCTTATGACCATTAAAAAAAATTTAACACTCTATAAAGGTTAAGACCAAGATGACAAGTTAGCAGTATTCAGCTGAATGATCAATGGAGTAACTGAATCATGAGCATACCCGTCTGATTGTCACTAACTGCTGCATGTGTTCAATTCTTAAGGAAAATGCTGGGTAGAAAATAAGGTTTGTAAACAGTGGTCTTGGTAAGTAACTGGAAAGATATGTTCAGGACAGAATCCTTGGAGCCTTAAATACCAGGCTAACTCCATATTCTTTCAGTTTAGCATCTCCAGTTTCTGAGGGGAGAAGGAAAGTAGGCCTGGGTGGGCAATGCCAGACCTGGCTATGGGATTCTTGAAGCAGAAAGGAGAGTCTGGCCTTAGAGAATGAAATAGGGGTGGAGGTCAAAGGAAATGAAGAAACCAACTAGGGTAGGAATTAAGCAGCAAATACCAAATTCTATAAGAAATGAAAAGTATAAATGGAAATATGTAAATAAAAATGAGCTCTTCTTTAGGCTGCTTTGTATGGAAAGCAATAGCTGTGCTGGATTTGTGTATATGAAAAGTGAGGCTTTTCAACTAGTGGTGATTTAAAAATCTGTGAATCATTTATACCTCTGCTCAGCCTGCCTTTCAGCCTCTGGCTGCTGACTCACCCATGCAAAATCTTCCCCAGCCTCATCTATGTTAAGCAGGCCTGTTTCTGCCTTTGCAGGCCCTAAGCTCTCTCACTTGTGAATGCTTCAGCCAGCATCATATTAAACATATTAAAATGCATCCACATCCTGCATTAAATATTTATATTTTTGCTATAAATTTTTGAAAGGGCTTTTGTAATTTTTCTCTTGAAATTATTTGTCTGTGCATAACTAATTTAATTTATAATGGCTGTGATTTCTCCATAATCATTATACATACTTGGACATTCTTGGGAAGTGAGAAGATCCAACCTAAAAATTGTTTTCAAAGACAGTGGATTTTTTAATAAATAGAAAATTTAATAATTAATGAACTTGATATATTTTGTAGCCATTTAATTAAATTATTTTTGAGTTTTCCCATTTTTTTAGTATTTTATACTGTCTTCTTAAGATCTCACTTTATTTTATCTCTAAAAGCCTGTAAGTTGTAAGCTCTTAGTTACAGTTGTCTAATAGATAAAAAATAGGCACTGAGCACTGACTTAAGTGTGTGTGTGTGTGTTGTGTGTTTGTGGTGGTGGTGAAGGTGGTGAGACTCATGTTTTCTTGAAGCTAGAATTTCATGTATTTGAATTTTGTTCAATGACCATTTAACTCTTTGCATTGAATGTTTCTTGCATGTAAATACAAGTATAGGGCATAAGACCTTTATTTAGTTAGGCAAATTGCCATCTGATGATGATAGGTGAGAATGATCAGAGATATACATTAAGGAATTTACTATAGAATTGACAAAACTTGAGTTATTAAATACTATAGATGAAGGTGAGTAGGTTCACCAATAAACCTGAAGTTTCGGGGCACCTGGGTGGCTCAGATGGTTAAGCGTCTGCCTTCGGCTCAGGTCATGATCCCAGGGTCCTGGGATCGAGTTCCGCATCGGGCTCCCTGCTAGGCAGGGAGCCTGCTTCTCTCTCTGCCTCTGCCTCTCTCTCATGAATAAATAAATAAAACATTAAAAAAAAACCCTGAAGTTTCAAATTGGGCTGACTAGTTAAACAGTGATATCATTAACAACTATAGCTAAGTCAGAAGGTGGTTGTAGATAAAATAATGATTTTAGCCAATCTACAAAAATTTTTTAACACCTACATAAGCACTTAAGTAAGCACAGTCCCCGAAGTGATACTTAAAAAGATACAATAATTTGCTGCTGGATCAGACCTAGGGAATGATTATATTGGTCAAGCTTGCTTTCCTTCTCTCTCCTGGCCCTAGGCTGAGGGGATACATATCTTTACCTAATTTTGACTCCAGGATCAGCTATTCCAATGTATCACAACTACCACTTTAGACTCCCTCACTCCATGACTTCTGCTTTGCCTGCTATACCAATTCCCAAGCTTAGTGCACCTTCTTGGTATATTTTCTCTACTCTTGCTTTTCATCTGCCAAGCATTGCCAAAGAAAATTACAGATCTTTGTTGATTTGGACTGCCATAGAAATTCAAGTTGTTTGCCTCCAACTGGGCTCTCTCTCTGTTGCTCTAAAACACCTTATTAAAAAGATTTTATTTACATTTATTCATTTGAGAGAGAGAGGGAGAGAGGGAAAGCCAGCATGGGCGCACACGAGTTGGGGAGGGCAGAGGGAGAGGGAGAAGCAGACACCCAGCTAAGTGGGTAGCTGGACGTTGTGCTCCATCCCAGGACCCCAAGATCACGACCTGAGCCAAAGTCAGACACTTAACCAACTGAGCCACCCAGGCACTCCTCTAAAATCCCTTAATTTTTCTGGACTCACTGTCATTCTCCAACAGTGTCTTTTCCTTCCTTCTCCACCTTATTCACGTTCCCAAGCCCTCTCTCTCAACTTCAGTTTCATTAAATTAAATGTGATAATTCAGGTAGGGCAGTTACCATAATGCCTGACACACAGAGGGTTCTCAATAAACACTGTTAGTACTGTTAATACTGAATGAGCTGCATAATGTGTTTGGTTAAAAAGTTCTGACTTTAGAGTCAGACAAACATTGAGTTTGAATCTTAATTTTGACATTTACTAGTTAATGGGCAAGTTGCTAAACCTCTCCAAGTCTCAGTTTTCTCACCTTTAAAATGGAAACAATAATATTACTATTTTACAGGGATTTAGTGAGGATTAAATGAAAGTGTGTATGTAAATCCATGTGGAGAGTGTCACATGAGTATTCAACATTAGCCACCAGGATTATTACTGGTATTACTATTATAACATCCACTTATTACTTTTTTTTGGAGAAAGTCATCATCTCCCCTGTGCAAGACCACAGTTTTTAGTGTCCTCACCTCAATGTATTTCCATTTTTTCACAACCTCTTAATCTTTACAACAAATATTTGAGTACTCCACTATATGCTGGGCACTGTTTTAGATGCTGAAGATATGTAGATTCGGAGGAAGAAATCTCTCTCCTCTTCCCTAAAGTTGACTCCTGGGGCGCCTGGGTGGCTCAGTCGTTAAGCGTCTGCCTTCGGCTCAGGTCATGATCTCAGGGTCCTGAGATCGAGCCCCGCATCCGGCTCCCTCCATCCGGCTCCGTGCTCAGCGGGAAGCCTGCTTCTCCCTCTCCCACTCCCCCTGCTTGTGTTCCTGCTCTCGCTATCTCTCTGTGTCAAATAAATAAATAGAATCTTTAAAAATAAATAAATAAATAAAGTTGATTCCTCCATCTGTACCTTGGATCCTTGTTCTTCCCAATCACCAGGGGATTTATTTTATTTTATTTTATTTATTTGCTTGAGAGAGAGAGAGAGAGATTGAGCATGAGCGGGGGGGGAGGGCGGCGGGGCAGAGGGAGAGAGAGAAACAGGCTCCCTGCTGAGCAGGGACCCCCCCCCCCAAAGCAGGGCTGGATCCCAGGACCCCCGAGATCATGACCTAAGCCGAAGGCAGATGCTTAACTGACTGAGCCACCCAGGCGCCCCTGGAGGATTTTTCTTATAACTTTTCTGTTTCCCTCTTCTAGTATCTTAAATTTCTCCCTCTTCGGGGGCCCCTTCCCCTTTGCTTTAAAATGGCTTCAGGTTTTGTCAAGAATTTCTGACTCTTCTAATTAATTGAATTAAAATTGTATTTCACTGCTTTTTATTTCCAAGCCTCTTCAGTACATGGTGTCTTGTTTCCATTTCCTCACAATACAGTCCCTTCTCAATTCCCTGTCATCTTGTTTCCCTCCTCACTACTTACTGAAACCACTTACTTAGTGGTCTCCAGTGACTTCCTTGACACATCCAAAAAGTCTGTCTATCCTCATTTTTCCATGCAGCATTTGACACTGCTAAACTTCCCCTGCATATTACTTCCTTGCTTTTCATTTTCATTGATTGTAAACAATTTCAAATGCAGGAAAGTACATAAAATAATATAAACAATATATGTGCCCACCACCCAGTTCTATCGAATCTTGCAACACTAACTTTTAGATTTTGTTTAAAGAAATAAATATTATACATATAATTGATATTACCTGTATGCCTCTCCCCAGTCTCAATCCACTCCCTCCCTTGAATTTGGTTATGATTACGCCCTTTCATGTTTTATATACTATTACTATTTTATCTATGTAGCCATAAGCAACAGATAACATTTTCAGACTTTATGTACGTAGTCTACTGCACATGTTCAGCTCTTTTTGCTCAACATTATGTTTTGAGATTTAACTCTGTTAATACATAGCTCGAATTATTCATTTTAGTTTCAAAATAGTATTTAACTTCATGAATACTGTGATTTATTTGTCCATTCACCTGCTGATGGACATTTATTTTGCTTCCCCTTTTTTTTGAGAGTACAAGTAATGCTATAATGAACATTCTTTTTTTTAATTTATTTATATATTTATTTGAGAGAGACCACGTGCACGATTGCACATACATGCTAGTTGGGGGGGAGGAGCAGAGGGAGAGAATCCCAAGCAGACTCTGCGCTGAGGGTGGAGCCTGATGTGGGGCTCGATCCCACAACCCTGGGATCCCGACACTGAGATGATGGAGCTGAAACCAAGAGCCTTTGCCCAACTGACTGAGCCACCCAGGCGTCCCTGCAATGAGCATTCTTTTACATGTCTTCTTGTGCATAAAGGTTAGAGTTTTGCCTGGGTTTATACCTAGAAATGGAATTTCTGGGTTGAAGTGTATTACATATTCAACTTTATTAGGCAATGTCAAATTTCTCTTCACAGCAGTTCTACCAGCTTATGCTCCTTCTAGCAGTGGATCAGAGTTTCATCTGTTCTACATCCTCAACAACACTTGGTATTATCTGAATTTTTAAATTTTGCCAAACCAATAGTCGTGAAATGCTACCTCATCATTTTAGTTTTCAATTTCTCTGAATAGTAATGAAGTGAAACACCCTTTCATGTCTTTTTTTTAAGTTCTTATTTATTTAACTAATCTCTACACCCACCACAGGGCTCATGGGGCTTGAACTCATGACCCTGAAATCAAGAGTCACATGCTCTTCTGACTGAGCCAGCCAGGCACCCCCATCCTTTCATGTCTTTATTGGCCATTTGAGTTCCTTTGAATATGAATTGCTTGTTCATATATTTTGTCAATTTTTCTACTAGGTTTCTTTCTTTTTCTCACTGATTTATAAGAGGTCTTATACATTCTGGACACTAATTCATTCATTAATTTAATCAATTTTTTTCTAGCATATACTTTGTTCCAAGAATGGTTGTAGGTTCTAGGAATGTAGTTATGAACAAAACAGACAAAATTTCTGCCCTCATGGAACTTACATTCTCATGGGGGAAGGTAAATAATAGACAAGATCAATAAGTAAAATAGATAAAATAATGGATAGTGATAAATCTTATGGGAAAAAAATGAACATGGAAGATGAATGAAGAGGCATGTTTTTGTGAAAGTGGGTAAGGAGATTGTTTAATTGCAATTTTAAATAAAGTTGTCTAGGAAGTCTTCACTGAGAAAGTGACATTTGAGCAAAGACCTGAAGGAGGTGAAAGTGCAGGAAAACAACAAGTGCAAAGGCCCTGAAGCAAGAGTGTGCCTAGAAAGTTCTAGGAATAACAAGGAGCAGTGTGACTAGGCAGAGTGAGTTGCAGAGAGTGGTGGGAGAGAATTCTGTAAGGTGATGACAGCTAGAAGTATAGAACCTCATAGGTTATCCTTTGTCAGTTAAATGTATCAAAAATATCTTCTCCCAGTCTGTGGCTTGTCTTTTAACTTGTTTATGTTGTCTCGAAGTACCTGCATTTTGAAATTTAATGTAGTTAAACGTATCTATCAATTCCTTTATTGTTTGTGCTGTCTGGTGTCTTAAGTAGTCATTCTTATTCCTTATTCCAAGCTCGTAAAGATACTCTCCTATTTTCTTCTGAAAGTTTTAAAGTTTTGCTTTATCACGTTTGGATCTTGAATCCACTTGGAATTGAATTTTTCCTATATGGTATGAGGTAGGGATCTAGTTTTATAATTTTCTATATGGATGATTCAGAGTCCCAGAACCATTTAGTGAATAATCCATTCTTTTTCCACTGATTTGGAATGCCACATATGTTGCATATCAACTTTCCGTATATGTGTATGAATCTGTTTGGGGCTCTGTATTCTGTTCTATTGGTCTGACCAGCTCCACACTGTCATAATTACTTTAGCTTTAAGATCAGTCTTGCTATCTACTCCACTGTAGATTCTTGAGCAAGTAAAAAACACAATTGAAACATTACTCGGGGGGCGCCTGGGTGGCTCAGTTGGTTAAGCGACTGCCTTCGGCTCAGGTCATGATCCTGGAGTCCCTGGATCGAGTCCCGCATCGGGCTTCCTGCTCGGCAGGGAGTCTGCTTCTCCCTCTGACCCTCCCCTCTCTCCTGTGCTCTCTCTCATTCTCTCTCTCAAATAAATAAGTAAAATCTTTAAAAAAAAAAAGAAAGAAACATTACTCGGGGAAGAATGTTCTTATGGTTATCAACAGAGTAAAACGGTCAAAGGAGAGATCACAAGGACTACCAGTAAAGTGATGGGGGTGCAAATGGAGAGAAAACAAGGAATCTGAAAGTAATTCCAAAGAAAATATTAATAACGTTTGTTGACCAGTTGGATACAGAGAAATTAGGAGAAAGGAAGAAAGCACATGGCTTCGAAGTTTCAAGCGTGAGTGGCTGTGTTAAATGATGAGTTAGTTTTGTCATCCAGTATTGTGTTAACCAGTGGGATATGTTGGGCAGGGGGTCTGGACCCGGGAAGTGTATTTGGTCGTTGTCTCGTTAGAGATGACCGGGGGGGGGGCATAAAGGAAGAGCTAAGATCTGAGCTTTGGGGATTTTTCTAAAGATTTAGGTGGTGGAAGGAAGAAGGGGAAGGGGAAAACATCTAAGAGGTAGGATAACCAGCAAGGTGTGTTATAACTGTAATAAGGATTTCTTTACTGGATTTAGGTCCTATTGGTCCAACACATTTGAGTTCTCTCATAGTTATAGCTGTGTTTTGTTTCTATGGCAATCTTCGAAGCCCACAGAACAATTCTGGTGTCAGGGGCAGTATTTAAAACGCACTCCTCCCTGGATGTGGTAGAGACGCCCCCGGTCCGTCGGGTCTCTCGCTGCAGTTCCGCAGGTTGGCCGCAGGGGGCGAAATCTGCGGCGGCCTGGAAAACTGGCGGGGGCGCGAGGCGCCGCTCTCTCTCGGGTCAGGCTCTCGGCTCTCGGCTCGGCTCCCGGCTCCCGGCTCCCGGCTCCCGGTGCCCTGCGTGGAGCTGTTCCTCAAACGACGCGCAGCCGAGGACTGTGGGTGAGGACACGGGAGGCAGTGTCGTCGGATCCGCCCGCAGTCCGCAGCTCCACTGAGCCCGGAGGCCGCCGGGATGGAGCCGCGGCTCCCGGTCGGAGCCCAGCCTCTTGCCGTATCCGCCTGAGGGAAGGGGGAGGGGAGGCCAGGCTGGGCGGGCGGAGGGGTGGGGGTCGGGGGAACTGCGGAACGCGGTGGAGGGGTTGGGGGGCGGTCGGGCCCAGAGGCCTAGCGGAGCAGGGTAAGGGGGCCGGCGCGGGAGACGATGCCTTGGGCAGTGGGGAGGGGGGGCAGAGGGGTCGGAGACTCCTTCCAACCCGCACCGCGCCACCCCTCCCTGGCCGCGCATCTGGAGGAGACCCTTGACTAGTGCCTGCATACTATCGAGGGTATGGAGATGAAGGGTACTCTCCGGGAGCCCTGCGCCCTGACGCTAGCCCAAAGGAACGGGCAAAATGAGTAAGTAACCACCTGATTCCCACGGAGGAGGGGAGCCTGCCAACTCCCAACCCCAAACCGTGACAAGCCACCCACCCTCCTCCCCCTGAGGCTGCGTGGGCAACAGGTTCAGGCCCAGGTGTGAAGTGCGAGTGCTGTAGGCATGGGGCTTTGTCCCCAACTTCCAAGCCGCCAGATCGTTCCTGGCAGTGTGGTTCAGTGGAAAGGACTCAACAGGCGGGCGTTGAAGCAGGAAGCCTGGGTTTTTAGTTCCTGCCTCTGCAACTGACAAGTGTTGTGTAACCTTGGGCAAGTCAATAATGCTTTCGGGGTCTTGGTGTCCTCATCAGTTAAATAAAAACATTAACTGCCTTTACCTTATAGACTTTGAAGTTGTAACTGGAAGAATAATAAATGCAAAAATGGCTTGCAAAAAGTAAGTGTTATAGAAACGCTTGTTAACCTTACAGAAGTGCCTTTTCTTAACCCCATTCAGCTGGTTCCTCCAGTCTCCCCACTCCATATTCCACTTGGTTGAAGGCATATTCATTAATTCAGTAATGGTTTAGTGTACACCAGTAACTGCCTCACTTACTGACTTGACTGATAGAAAAAATAATGAAATGTGTAGAAATATAAATATTTGGCAGTTTATCAGTGTGTGTTACCTTCCATTCTGCCTTGCATTTAGAAGCTCAGTAAATACTGTTGACTGACTGAATAAAAGATTATTTTGATAAACTATCACTACAGTTGCTGATCTCACTCCCTTTCCACTAATGCCTCATTTTAAAAGTATCCATGGTGACCACTGCGTATCATGGGCCCTATCCCTGTGTGCCCAAGCCACCTCCCTTGGTTGTTCATTGGTTTCTTGACACCAGAGTTTAAAAATCATTGATCACTTAAATCCTGTCTTCTCCAAACATTGGATTTGGCCTAAAAACAGTTTTTCTCAGTCCCTGCTTTTAGACCGTCCAGACTCAGTCAGTCTGTGCTGTCTAATTTACACACAGGATATTCCCACTAACCTAGCCTGCTCTTTTCTGAGACTCTTGGTGCAACTCTTAACTGGACGTCAATTGGGCCTATGAAGTAGCTTTTCCCTAGGTCCTGTTTGGTCAGCTCTGTTGGTGTGGTAAATTCATGTTGTTTTTCCCAGATTTCATTAAACCCTGAAAGACCAGTTTAATAGTAAATTCAACAGAAAAGTGAATTGAAAAGTGAAATACCACCGCCACTTCCAAAGGCTAGAATGGGTGGAGAGATGTGACCCTTGGGTAAATCAGTAAATTTTTTGCACTTCTGTAAAAACAAAATTAGGAGGATTAAGTAAAATAGCTACATTGTTGAGATGACCACAACCTAGGATGTGGTTCCTTGGTTTGATAGGTTTAGAGCTCTAGTTAGCTAATACGGAAGTGAGCAGCTGTCCTTGAGATAAATAAATGCCTCATTCTATCTGGCCTCCAGTACTAGGAGAACTTTTAAACTTGGAGTGGGGGACACCTGGGTGGTGTTAAGCATCTGCCTTCGGCTCAGGTCATGATCCCAGGGTCCTGGGATGGAGTCCCCTGTCGGGCTCCTTGCTCAGCAGGAAGCCTGCTTCTCCCTCTGCCTGCCGCTCCTCCTACTTGTGCTCTCTCTCTGACAAATAAATAAATAAAATCTAAAAAAAAGAGAAATCATTTATTGGAGACACCTGATACTGTCATATCATCTATAATCCTCAGATTCTTGTCTCATGGGTACCTTCTCTGACTTGGATTCTTCTTAGAATTTTTTTACTTTTGGGCTTTTTATCTTAGAATTTGAAGCCTATTACAATCTTTAGTTCTGTAGTTCCTGCTGTCAACCATTGGAGAAATTTAGTTGAGAAAGTAAAATTATAATTAAAAATAAGAGGTTTTTTTGAAATAGGGAATCAAACACTTCATTTTTTTCCAAGGAAAATGGATCATGATGCAACCTGTTGTTTCATCTTTAACCTTCCTTGAACAAATCAAAGTATTTCTTAGGCATAATGCCGAGTCCACATTCACAATTTGCTACTCTTTTTTGTTTGACAACTAACCAAATTCTAATTTCCATTTTTTTAAAAGATTTTATTTATTTATTTATTTAAGAGAGAGAGAAACAGCATGAGAGGGGAGAGGGTCAGAGGGAGAAGCAGGCTCCCCGCTGAGCCAGGAGCCTGATGTGGGACTCAATCCCAGGACTCCGGGATCATGACCTGAGTCGAAGGCAGTCGCTTAACCAACTGAGCCACCCAGGCGCCCCTAATTTCCCTTTTTTTTTGCCATATACCTACTACTTTTCATCATCTTGTTCTGAAAGCATGATTACATTTAAGAAGTTTTTATACTTATTTTAAGCCCTATTCTTGCTACAATTTATTTAGTGCCTAACACATAGTAGATATTGGGGAATTGACTTAAATTCCAAGTTTATCTTTGTTTTGTGATGGATTTTGGGGAGGTTGCACTTTTTAGATTGAGGTATAATTGACATTGTATTAGTTTCAGGTGTACAACACAATGATTCAATATTTGTATACATTGTGAAATCACAGTAAATCTAGTTAATACCCATCACCACACAGTTACAAATTTTTTCTTTTAAAAATTTTTAAGATCTACTCTCCTAGTACCTTTTAAATATACAATACAGTGTTATTGACAGTAGTCACCGTGCTGTACATTATATCCCCATGACTTACTTATTTTATAACTGGAAGTATATACCTCTTGACTCCCTTCATCCATTTCACCCATCCCCTACCTCTTACAACCACTGATCTGTTCTCTGTATCTGTGATTTCAGGGGTTTTTTTGTTTTTGTTTTAGATTCTACATATAAGTGAGATCGTATGGTATTTGTCTTTCTCTGATTTATTTCACTTAGAATAATGCCCTCAAGGCCCATGCATGTTGTTTGTTTCATGATGGCTTTTTTTTAAGATTTTTTTTTTTAAGATGTTATTTATTTGACAGAGAGAGACAGTGAGAGAGGGAACACAAGCAGGGGGAATGGGAGAGGGAGAAGCAGGCTTCCCGTGGAGCAGGGAGCCCGATGCAGGGCTCGATCCCAGGACCCTGGGATCATGACCCAAGCCGAAGGCAGACGCCTAACGACTGAGCCACCCAGGCGCCCCCTTTTTTAAGATTTTTATTTATTTTTGAGAGAGAGAAAGAGAGGGAGAGAGAGAATGAGCTGGGGGAGGGGCAGAGGGAGAAGCAGACTCCCCTCTGAGCAAGGAGCCCAGTGCAGGACTTGATCCCAGGACCCTAGGTTCATGACCTGAGCCAAAGGCAGATGCTTAACCAACTGAGCCACCCAGGCGCCCCTTCATGATGGCTTTTAACAGTACAATCCATTTGAAGTTTTACTGCTAATGTCAAACACTCTATTTCACATCTTCATTTCTTTGAGATTATATTGGTTTGTGTTCATTTTCCCCAAAGTGAGCTCTTCCTCCTTTACTCTTGCTTTGTCAGTCTTTATCTAGTTTCTGATCTTCGTCTGGGTTTATAGAACTTTCTGCTCAACTCATGAACTTTGCTGGCTGAAAGGAGCCTGCCCAAGGGCGCCTGGGTGGTGGCTCAGTCGGTTAAGCGTGTGACTCTTGATTTTGGCTCAGGTCATAATCTCATGGGTCCTGAGATTGAGCCCCATGTCCAGCTCTGTGTTCAGTAGGGAGTCTGCTTGAGATTCTCTCTCTCCCTCTCCCCCTCCCCCTCCCCCCACTCATGCACACATGTTCTCTCTCTAAAATAAAGAAATCTTAAGAAAAGGAGCCTGCCCGATATTCCTCTAGTCGCCTTAAAATATGAACCCTTGCAAATTAGGCAAGCAGAGCCGAAAGACAGCATTAATATTTTTATTTCCCCTTAGTTCTAAGTAATTCCTTTCCCCATGTTATCTCCTTTAAAGTTAACACATTTGAAAAAAAAATTCATAAAGCTAAAACAAGTCCCCCCAAAAGACAATAAACTAGAAATAAAACCCTTCAAAACAATGACATTTTTTTGAAGATTTTTAGTTATTTATTTAACAGAGAGAGACACAGCGAGAGACACAAGCAGGGGGAGTGGGAGAAGGAGAAGCAGGCTTCCCGCTGAGCAGGGAGCCCAACGTGGAGCTTGATCCCAGGATCCTGGGATCATGACCTGAGCCAAAGGCAGACGCTTAACTGACTGAGCCACCCAGGCGCCCCACAATGACATTTTTTAATGTCAGAGGTTGAACAAATGGTTTAGAAAATTATCTCTGTATATAGTTTAGTTAAACTGGTTCATTTATTCAACCAATATTTATTGAGCATCCATTAGGCAGGAAGGAAAACCCAAGTATGATATGGTCTTTGTTTTCAAAGAGCTCAAATCAGTGAGGGAAATAAATATAACTGCAATGGATGGTGTACGTGCTTTATTAGAGGGGTAAACAAAGGGGATCAGGGCTGGTTCTGCTTCGGGGAATTAGGAGAAGCTGCTAAGAGGAGGTGATATTTGAGCTAGGTCTCAGGAAGAAAAGAAGAGTATTTGTGGCAAAAAGAACCACCTGAAGACTGCCTGATTTGGGGAAGCTAAGAGATGTTCAGAATGGTTGTTTACCAGTAGGTCATACCTTGATTCTGGGCCACTAAGATAAGTAGTAAATGAAAATTAATATTTCTGGAGTGCTTAGAAGTCTTTCATTTCATACTGGGGGGCCAAATTCAGTCATGTTTACCTAGAAATACCATCATGAAGTTGGAAACCAGAGTAAAAACACAAGGAATGTAAAGGCACTGGTTGTGATATCTGCTACCCTGTTGGTCATGGGTTATTTTAACTGATCCAGCTGGCTGGGCACCTCTTCTTACTTCTCCATGAACCTGTATACTTGTTTGAAGAGACAGAACCATTCTTTGGTAAAAGCCATGGGAATACAATATGAAAGCTAATTTATGAAATTTCTAATTTATTTATTCAACAAACTTGAGTGAGTACTGAGTTCCAGGCACTATGCTAGGTGCTAGAAGTACTGTGGTGAAAAGACAACCATAGTCTGCCCTCATGGAGTGCACACCTAGCTACTCTTCACTCTGGTATGCATACTCTAAATGTGTATGCACTATAATTCTTGTTTTTAAGATCGTAAGCTGTGTTTAGGACATAGACTATTATATATTCTTTATGGCGTAGGACAGTGTGGGTATTCAGATACTGATCATCACTAATACCCTCTTAGATCTAGAGCAATTTCTAGCTGTCGTGATGCTCAGATCCAGGGAATGAGATACAGTAAGTCTAATATAGACTAGATTTGTGTAACAACACAGCAGTATATTTTGTTGTTAAATGTTTGAGTTTTTCAGTAGCTATTCGTTGATGCATTCTTCTGTTTCCTAGGTTAATAATCCAGTTGCGCGAGAAGGAACAGCATGTTCAAGATATCATTCCTATAAATAGCCACTTCAGATGTGTTCAAGGTACTAGCTTTAATTGCCTAGCTAGTTTTACAATGTTTTTCCTTGGTCATTATTGCATTGTGTAATACCATACATATTTAAATACCATACATAAAATGAAATGTATTACTCTTTGCATAAAATGATAACATTACTAAGCTACCATGGAGAAGATGGTAAGTGCTTTGTCTGTGAGTGCTGAAGGGTTGTACTGAAATACTCACCTGCTTCCCTGGCTGGGGGTTAGAGATGTATGTAGTCTGTTACCTATGTAGGTAGGCTTTTATGCTTATGGACCTGTATGTGGATCTAAATGACATTCTTTGGTTTAACAAACACACTGCTCATTGTAAAGTATCAAGGTCACTTGGATTCACACACATTCAGCACTTTTTCCCCACACTATTTGAAATTAAAACATTTGGCAACAAGCCTTACCAGATTTTAATACCTTACACTCAATTGTGCTGATTCTCAGACCTTGACATTGGTGAATCCTAAGAAAATTGACTCCAAGGAGGAAATATTTGGCTTCCTGCCCTCAAATTTGGAGACAAAGAACAGAAAATCTGTTGTTTCATCTGCTACAATGATACTCAAAATTTGGGAGGTTTATGTGGGAGGTGTTGCTTCTGTTATCTCACATTGCTCTAGAAGGGAAATTGATTACTAGAGAACAAATGCATTATGTTTCCAGTGGGTTCATTGGCATCATCAAAAAGAAAGTATTCTGTATCAGTTGTAGCTTTTTGAAAAACTTGAATATTGCCTTGCACAGATTTTTTTTCTTAAGTTACATTGAACTTTTTTTTTATTACAAAAGTAATACATATACTGTAGAAAGTTTGGAAAGACTAGAAAAGTATAAAGAAAATAAGTACATTCCCATTCTTCAGAGATAAACACCTAACATTTTCTTTTTTTTCTACACATGTAATTTTTAGGGTGGGCAGAACTCATACTATATGTAATTTTTTGCGTGTTCTGCATGCCATCACATTATGATTGCTTTTCCATGCTATTAATAGGTATGTACTATGCCATTTTATGAAGAGCCCATAATGTAGTTATATCCGTGTTTGACATTTTGGGTTTTTTTTCACTAGTTTAAATAGTAATGTGATGAATATCTCTGTACATAAATCTTCTTGCACATCTCTTATTAGGATTTATTCCTGTAAGTAGAAATACTAAATGGGTATGACTTTTTTTTTAATGTGTATGAAAGACAATATATATTAAGAATTAAAAATGCCTGCAATGAATAGTATCCACATTGTATAGAAGAATGAAATAGCCATTTAGCCTGCCCTGTGTGAGAGGGACATACTGAATAAGGTACCTGCATGCCATAGTAAGTTGCTGTGGTCATTTTACTTTTCATGGTGTAGCACCATTTATTACATACCTAGCCCTTTAAGGAGGTGAAAAGCCAAAGAACATGACCTTAGGTTTTAGCATCCTATTAACTCTATACCTATTTTGTACTATTTCTACAGCTTCTTTTACCCTATTTCTCTTAGTATTCTTTTTTAATAAGAAATAGATGATAGATTGTTAGATTGTTAAATTGTAATCTAAGAAAATATACACAGTATATACACATAGTAGTTCCCGGTAACAAAAGGAACAGTTACTTCCTTGAGTTTTTACATCCTTTCTCTTTCCCAACCTGTGCATCTATTTTGATAAGTCTATAAATACTTGGGTTTTATTTTTTTTTTAAGAGTTTATTTATTTGACAGAGGGAGAGACAGCGAGAGAGGGAACACAAGCAGGGGGAGTGGGAGAGGGAGAAGCAGGCTTCCCGCGGAGTAGGGAGCCCGATGCGGGGCTCGATCCCAGGACCCTGGGATTATGACCTGAGCCGAAGGCAGATGCTTAACGACTGAGCCACCCAGGCGCCCCAATACTTGGGTTTTAAAGAATTAAAGTTACTGAAGAACAGTGGGGAACTTACAGTACTTATGTCCTGATGCACTATTGTCCCTTGCTTCATCATGCTAATGAGAATATTGAGGCTATTTTTTTTTTATTTTTTTTAAAGATTTTTATTTATTTATTTGAGAGAGAGAGAGAGCATGAGAGAGGGGAGGGTCAGAGGGAGAAGCAGACTCCCCACGGAGCAGGAAGCCTGATGTGGGACTCGATCCCAGGACTCCAGGATCATGACCTGAGCTGAAGGCAGTCGCTTAACCAACTGAGCCACCCAGGTGCCCCGAGGCTATTTTTTTAATATTAGACAACTACTCACCAGTAGCTACTGTAGTAACTGAATAATGGGGCCAAATATATAATCCAGGCTTGTGAGGGAGCAAGAAAAGGCTGAGACTACTGGATCTGGCCAAGGGAAATCCAGGGTAATCGTAAGGAGTCAGTACCCAGAGTTCAACTAGCCAGGAGGGTCTTACAGGTGCTGTTGGCCAATTCAGGGAAGTCAGAGAGGAAGAGATGGGTTACATCTAGACACTGGAGGTAAGGAAGGAAGTCCAAGAGAGTCATCTGGGAGAAAAGAGAACTCTGAACTTGGAGACTGTGCTTTGCCCTGTTTTATACTTCCTTGTTGGATGTGGTAGTCCTGATCCCAGGTATTAATTGTAGCCTGAAGGTCAAGAGCTTATATTCTCTGATCCTAAACGGGGCAGAGGCAGAGGAAATGAGATTACTGGGAAGTTTTCAGAGACAAAATCTGAGTTAAGAAAGTAATTCACCTCTGGGCCTTTGGGGTCACTTCCTTGGCTTTTTTTTTTTTTTTTTTTTAGATTTTTAAAAATTTATTCATTTTTAGAGAGTGGGGGGAGGACGAGAGGAGGAGGGAGCCCCACACATGGAGCCCACGGAGCTGGATGGAGTCGGATGCAGATGTGGGGCTCTATCCCATGACCCTGAGATCATGACCTGAACTGAAATCAAGAGTTGCATGCTCAACCAACTGAGCCACCCAGGTGCCCCTTGGCTTTCTATAAGAATTATCTAGGGGCACCTGGCTGGTTCAGTCAGTAGAGCATGTGACTCTTGATCTCGGTGTTATAAGTTTGAACCCCACGTTGAGTGTAGAGATTACTTAAAAATAAAATCTTTTTTAAAAAAAGAATTAACTAAGTGACGCAGTTAGATTATATTAAATCAGTATGTTATAGTTGAGGGGAATTAAGCTCACCTTCACTTGAATTAACATGTTTATATTGCCTGCTATTATCGTTCCTTGATTTGCTTTGAGGTGTTCCATTTGGCTATTCAGTTTAGTTTTCTTTGAGTTGAATTGCTCAATATCTTTAGAACCTAGTGCTTCCAAATCCACTTTTAAAAATGCTAAACAAAAAAGCAAAGGATTTTTAAAATGTTTTCTAAGACCTAGGAGTGGTGACTGCGAGAAGCAGTTATTTACTTAGGCGTATACTTCTTTTAGTTGTAATGAATGGTTTTCTCTCCCCTGATCCTGTTCTTTCTTCTTTTCCCTCAGAAGCAGAAGAAACTCTTTTGATTGATATAGCTTCAAACAGTGAGTACCATTCTGAATGGAATTTATTTTCATTCAACATATATTTAATTGAATACCCACTAAGACCCCTTTTTGGGCACATTTTAATTTTACCATCTTATCCTGTGTTCTTCGTTTCCTTAAGGCAGCTGTACAAGTTAACTTTGCCCCCTAAAAACATTTAGTCTAAACATAAGAAAAAGTAGGTGGCTGGCAAGAATCTTTAAAAAGTTGAAGATGTGATCTGCTTCTCTAATGCTGAACTTCTTTGAGCCATCAGTATTTTTACCATCAGTGGTTTTATGTCTTTTTTAACTGCTGTTATATTTTAACATTTTTTCTCAACTCGCTTTTTATTTTTGCATATTAAATCATAATGTTTTCCTTTATTCGTTACATTATTTGGGAGGCTATAGAGTCCCTCTTGTACTGGGGATTCCTTGCTTGTCTCGGGCTACCTCTTTTTCCTTAAAATAATTTTGGTCTTTTATTTAAGCTCCATCCCCTCAAGGCATCCCTTTATCAGAAAGAACATGGTCTTCTTTCTCACTGTTTCAGTTTTCTCATTTTTATCTGTTTGAAGCAAATCATCATTGACTTTCTGTGCAAGCTGTTCTCTGTTTATCATCTAATTGTACTGCGTTATGGGGAGGAGAAAATGGGCACTTGAATGCTACCTTGACGACTCAGTGGTTGCTATGGAAAAGAGTTTGTGACCACATGAATGTAAAACCAGTTGCCTTATCTCTTGCTTGAGTCCTTGGATGAGTGGGGTTTAGCCCTTAGCTTGGGGCTATGGGTTATACATAATTTTGTTTAGAAACAGTCCCTGTCCTTGCCACCATTAATTTGTATTGAACAGTTTAGATAGGCTTTTTCTGATTTGGGTTTTACTATTCTTTTCTTTGGTCATGGATTTTAGAAGTCTTAAGGGTTAATTCTGAAAAGCTAAATAAACCTAGCTGCTGATTTCTGCAGGTATCCAAGAGAGCAAATAACTTACTATCTATGTCTTATTGTGCTTAGAAAGGAAAAGGCAGAAACAACACTAAAAAAGCAAAATTTGAGCAAAGGCAGTTCAGTAGTGACTGACATTGCTGTCGAAATAAAATGCCAGAATGTCCTGTTCTTGCTGTAGAAATAGATATTTGATCCAAAGCTGAAAAGTTAAACTGAGCTGTGCCTTTTCTCTTATAAACACCTATTTATGGCATTAGTTCCTTTGGCTTCTCCTACATAGAAATTAGCCACATGTTGCTCTGTCCAGAGTTCAAGTTACTGGATCATAGCAGGGTAATAGTTCAGTAACCCCTTGAATAAAATCCTTTGTTATTTCTGCCCATTTAGTAATATTTGCAGTGAAACCAGATTTTATCTTGATCTTTGGGCTTCATACACAAACCTTTAGAGCATATAGTATGTTGCAGGAGGGAGGTCCTGGGTTTGTTAGGCAGGCCTGATTTTAATGTAAATATGTGTTTTCCCATTGTGTGGATGTTGGTATTAAACATTTTAAAATATTTTTTCTGATTATTGAGGTAATAAATATATCTTCATTATATATAATTTGGAAAATTCAGAAAAGTTTGAAGTATCAAATTAAAATTATGTTCCTGCAATCTAGAGATCGCCACTGTAGTTAACATTGTTAGGTATCTCCTTCCAGCCTTTTATGTTTTTATATGACTGGAATCTTTATATGTAGTTTTTGTGCTGCATTTTCATTTAACATTATATTGTGAGCTTTTTCCATGTCATTTAAAATTATTTAAAAACATGATTTTTAATGACTAGTATTTCACCATAGGTATGTGCCAAATTTTAATAAATTAAGTCCTTTATAAAATTAAGACACTCTCAAGGAACATGGTCCTAACTAATAGTTACTGAGTTTTAGATATTTATCTTTTATCCAGCCACCTTATAGAAATATATTTAAAATTTTGGGGGTGCTGTTTATTTTGTTTTTTGGTTTTGATAGACAGCCCTAGTCATTTGCAAATAATAATTTTGTCTCTTTTCTTCTAGTACCTATAACTTTTAGTTTTGCTTCATGTGTCATTACACCAATGAGAATTTTAAGACCAATATTAAATAGTGATGATAATCCTTGTTTAGCTCCTATTTTCAGTAAGAATGCCTCAGGTGGTGCTTCATTGTTGAGGACATGATTGCCTGTTGATTTGATAGGGTTTTTTAAAAACCATATTCAGAAACTGCATTTATTTCAAGTTTATGTGGTTTTTAAAATCATAAATGTATATTGAATTTTATCAGATGTCTTTACGCTATTTAAAGAGATGGTTATATTATTATTCCTTATTTGACCTATTGATGGACTGTATTATACTAATTTCCTAATATTAAATCCTCCCTTGTTTATTCATTATTTAACAAATATTTGTTGAGTGCCTTCTGTTTGCCAGGCACTGTTCTAAGTGCTGCAGAATCAGTAGAGAACAGCATAGATAAGATTGTTGCTCCTGCTTTTGTTCTTGCTTCTGTGCTGTTTGGTACTAGATGCCTATAATCCATTAATTCATTCTATAAAATATGAGTATCTTTTATGTGCTAGGCACTGGGCTAGGCTCTAGAGATATATCATAAAGCAATATAGTTAGGTTATATCATCAATCAGTACAGGAAACAGACTTTGAACTGATAAATGTAAATACTTACGTAGTTGCAGTTTTGATAAATGCTATCAAGGAGAAATACAAAGAGTTTATAAGAGGGTTAACTAAATTAGGTGACATGGTCAGGGAAGGCCTCTTTTTTTTTTTTAAAGATTTTATTTAATTGACAGAGACACAGCGAGAGAAGGAGCACAAGCAGGGGGAGAGGGAGAAGCAGGCTTCCCGCTGAGCAGGGAGCCCGATGTGGGGCTCAGTCCCAGGACCCTGGGATCATGACCTGAGTGAAGGCAGATGCTTAACGACTGAGCCACCCAGGTGCCCAGGGAAGGCCTCTTTAAATGACATTTAAATTGAGACCAGAGGGGCTAAGTAAGAGAGGGGTAAAAATGGAGAGAAAAGTATGCCAGGTAAAAGGAACTACATGTGTAAAGGCCCCAAATTGGGGAAGTAGCTTGACACTTTCTTTGAAATGAAAGAAGGCCAGGGTGACTGGAACAAGGCTTAGGCATCAAGTTAGGATGGGCTAAGGCCGGATCCAGTAAGATCTTGTAAGCCATGTTAAGGAATCTGGATTTTTACATTTAAAAAATGGGAAGAATATGAAGGATTTTATGCCAGGGTGTCATCATTTGCATGAAAGCCAGTTAGGAGGCTGTTTTAGGAGTTTAAGCTTGAGGGGCACCTGGGTGGCTCAGTCAGTTGGGCGTCTGACCCTTGATTTTGGCTCAGGTTGTGATCTCAGGGTCATGGAATCTGGCTGACTGGGCTTTGTGCTCAGCGGGGAGTCTGCTGGAGATTCTCTCTCTCCCTCTCCCTCTGTCCCTCCTCCTCCCCACCCCCCGGCTTATGCACACACTCTCTCTAAAATAAATAAATCTTGGGGCACCTGTGTGGCTCAGTTGGTTAAGCGTCTGCCTTCAGCTCAGGTCATGATCTAGGATCCTGGGATGGGGCCCCGCATTGGGCTCCTTGCTCAGCAGGGAGCCTGCTTCTCCCTCTCCCTCTGCCTGCCGGTCCTCCTGCTTATGTGCACGCTCTCTCTGTCAAATAAATAAATAAAATCTTTAAAAAAACCTTTTTGTTTTTCTTTTAAAAAAAAGAGTTTAAGCTAGAGAATATGAGTATGGTGGCAGTATAAATGGAGAGAAGTGGACAGATTTGATAAATGTTTTTGGAGGTTAAATCAACAGAGGTTGGTTTGGGCATAGGTAGTGAGTTGAAGAGAAGTGTCAGGGATGACTCTTAGGTTACTAGCATGAATGTGGATGATGGTACCATTTGCAAAAATAAGAACATTGCAGAAGGAATGAGTTTTCCTTTGAGGGGGGTCGTGAATTCAGTTTTAGCTATGTTTAGTTTGAGATTTCTTTGAGACATTTGAGTTTAGATGATAAATTGACAGTTGAATGTATGCATCTGAAGCTCAGAAGAAAGGTCTGGGCCACTAGCACATAGATGGTATTTGAAACCATGAGAGATGATGTGATTGGAAATAGAGCCATGCTATCAGATATGGTAGTACTAGTTACATTTGCCTGTTTAAATTAATTAGAAATAAAATTAGAAGTTCAGTTCTTCACTCACACTAGTCACATTTCAAGTACTCATTAGCCACATGTAGTTATTGGTTACCATATTGGACAGTGCTGATACCAAGTGAGAAAAAGGTTTTAGATTGAACTCTAAGGAACCCTGCTTTTTTAAAGGTTAGATAGAGGAGGAGATACCTCAAAGGGCACTAAAAAAAATTAGTGACCAAAAAGAGAGAGGCAAATTAGATGAGTATAGTATCATAGAAGCCTTCAGAAAAGATTATTCAAGAACTGGTCAACTATTGATTTCTGCTGATAGGTCTAATAAGATGACTGAAGAGGATCTATTGGATTTAGCAATTTCGAAGTTATTGGTGACCTTAACAAAGATATTTTAGAAGGGTTGTGGGAGCCAAAGTCATATTGGGGTGGATTAACGAGAGAAATGGGAGGTGAGAAGTGACTGGTGGCTCAGTCAGTTAAACGTCTGTCTTTGGCTCAGGTCATGATGCTGGGGTCTTGGGATTGAGTCCCTCCCACATCGGGCTCCATGCTCATCAGGGAGCCTGCTTCTCCCTCTCCCTGATGCTCCCCCTGCTTGTTCTCTCTCTCTCTCTCTGACAAACAAAATATTTTTAAAAAAAGCTCTACTGTGGAGGGGAATGTAGAGATAGACTGGAGTTGGAGGGGAATATGGGGTCTAGGAAGGTTTATTGTTTTTAAAATAGGGAGGATTTAGAACACAATTTAATGCTAATGGGAAGGAGCCTGTGAAAGAGGGAGGTTAAAGATATTGGGGAATGATTGTGAGTGTAAGGTTCCTGAGAGAATCGGAGGGGTTATAATTCAAAGAGAAGGTGTCCTTTGATAGGAGCACTCCTCTTATATCAGAAGGGAAAGGAGACGTTTCATGTGATGGCTTCCATTTTCTCTGAAGCCTGAGATGAAGCAATCCACTTGGAATGAGAGGGTTTGAGAAGAGGGGATCCAGAAATTAAGGATAAATGAGGAGGTGTGAAATGGTTGTTCCAGATAGTAGTGGGAGACTAGTTGACTGTGGAAACTTAGATGACTTCCTATCATAGAGGGCCCAGTTGAGGTTAGCAATCATTTTATAATAATAGGGTGTGTGTGTGTGTGTGTGTTTACTCCCTCTGGAGTAAGGCAGTTAGTTGGATTTCTGAGGGTTCAAAGTTAACCAGGTAGGTGCTGTGGAGGAACAGGGTGGTAAGGCGGTAGGTGCTGTGGAAGAACAGGGTGATAAGGCAGTTCTGAGCTTTTGCAACAGAGTTTAATGATGACATCTGTTAGACAAAATAGAAAGTGAAAGCAGGAGTGAGCGAATGGATACTAAGAAAGTAGAGGGATCAAACGGCTGGAGGTTCCCATATGAGCAAGTAGGCTGGAAGTAACAGGTCAGCATGGGATATTTGAATTAGAGATTTATGAGGTGATGGTTTCTATGATGAAAAGGTTCAGAGTATAACTGAGAGAAATCCCAGTAGGGACTGAAGGAGTAGGTGGCTGAGATGGTGGGCCAAGGTCATTGGATGAGGAAGCTGAAGACGTTGATTGTGTTTTCTGCACTAATTTGTAAGGGACCCAAATTTAAGGCAAGAGTTTGCGTGGAGAGGAAGTCGTATGAGTCAGGTATTGAATCCTGGATTCAGACGTTTTTGGGAGGATGGTACATGATCTCATAGAGGGAGGAGGGAAGGGAAGAAGTTGGTATAACCCAATGGGTGAACCTAAAAGGAAAATGATTTGTCTTGAGGGAGAATAAGAAGGAATGGTCTGGAGATGGCGTTAGGACAAATAAGGACACCAGTCTTAAATTCCATAAGGTGTGAGAGACCATAAACAGCATCCAGGGACCAGCCACTTCACAGGTGACTCTTTGATTTTCAATTTGGATACACTTTAGAATCACTTGGGGAGTATTTTAAAAACTAGCAGTGCCTGAGCCTCACCCCCTGAGATTCTGCTTCATTGGGCTGGGGTGGGACCCAAAGGTCTATTTTCTAAAAATGTCTCTGGTAATTCTAATACACCAATAGTTGAGAATTACTGAGAGATGCAGGGAATGTTCAGAGGAGAAGTTTGAGGATATAGGAGCGTTCGTTGATCACAAAGAGGCTAGGGGATTTTGGAAGGAAGAGTAGTAGAAGGTTGGGTCATGGGGTAATTTGTACTCTTTCCCATACAACATGGTGAGAGAGTATCCAGTGTTATTTTGTAAGCAATTTCTGGAATTTTCTGTTAAATGAGTCAGTGTATTTTTTATATTTGCTAAGATTATTATATATCTTTCAAGGATTGTGGGAGAGAGAGATTATGTGTTCTTGTTTAAGTTTCTATCAAATAGAAACAGATCTTTTAATTTTCTTCTATTTTTTATATAAAGTATCTGAGAAAGGGAGGACTGCTTGTACCCTGAAGGAGGTTTTCCCTGTATCTTCAAGGCCATGATAACTGACAGCCTTTCTTCATGCCCTTTGTTTTTTTCTTCTCCTTACGGTAACACCCTCACTAATTTTCTTATCTGTGGTCCACTTGGGTGCCTTCTTTTTCACATTTTTCTCTATTTTTTATCTCTTTTCTTCTAATTGCTAAATCTATGAAGATAGAAACATAAGGAAATGCAAAGGCAAGAGAGATTCAGAAGTGGATTTCCAACATAAGAAACTAAGATTTCGTTTCATTCTTTTTTTTTTTTTTTTAAGCTTTTATTTATTTGACAGAGAGAGACACAGCGAGAGAGGGAACACAAGCAGGGGGAGTGGGAGAGGGAGAAGCAGGCTTCCCACGGAGCAGGGAGCCCGATGCGGGGCTCGATCCCAGAACCCATTCCCCGAGCCGAAGGCAGACGACTAACGGCTGAGCCACCCAGGCACCCCTCCATTTCATTTTCTCATCTCTGTCATTTACAAGTGTGAGGGAGTCTGTTTCAACAGTCGTCTATTAAATGCCTTCTCTCTGAAGTCTGACAGGTTCAACAGTCATCTATTAAATGCTTCTCTGTCTGTAAAGTAACCAATCATCCTCGTTTGCCTGGGACTTTCCCAGTCTTCACTTTGAAAGTCCCGAGTCCTGAGAAGCCCTTCCGTCCCAGACAACCCTAGGAGATCATCGAAAGTGTTGTGTTGGATTACCTGTATGTGCAGTCTGCCTCTTCTCTCAAGGAACTTACGGTTTCCAGGGGCATGAGAAAGCAATATATGTATAAATCAGTTAAGATAAGAATATAAACAGATACATGGGTTTCCTGGATCACCATATCCAGACAGTTGATACATATGATAACTAGGGCGTCAGAAAAAGGGAGACAGTATGTTATATACATAAGAAACTAATGTCCTAGATCACTTTGCTGCTCATTATACTGTTTTCCGGTATAATGGAAATGCTTGAACTGGACCACTGTTGGTCATAGGTCATTATATTGCTTTCGTACATTTATTCAAGACATGCATTTTTTACTTGAGGTAATGGTATAGGTGCTTCTTTTCAGAATAATTCAAACCAATCCCACTATTCTTTTCTTTTTAAATTAGTTTATAAATTCAATTGCCTAGGTACAGTCTATACCTAGGAGCAAACCATCTCATTTTCTTTATTCCCTTTATGCTTCAGATACTCTAACTATGTAATCTGGATTTGAAATGGTAGAAATTTCCAGCTGGGAGATGGGAGGAGGGTGGTTGGGGAAGTGATCTTTCGTTGGAATTTGGTTCCTGCATTGACATTGGGGAGATAGAACATAGGAGAACTGATTTTAGTATGTATCACATCACTATAATTGGGCTGCTCACTGACACCGTTCATCAGCCCTTTAGATTTCCCTCCCTGTATTCCCCCCCACACACACCAAATCCCCTGATCCTATAGACATGTTTCCTACATTAGAGGTCTTAGAATATTTGTGATTTGGACCTTCTCCTGTTAAACTGATAAGTTGAGAGTGTGACCCCGAGAAAGCATGTATTCCATAGCTATATGTGTGTGGATTTCACTTCTTTTTAGGTGGCTGCAAAATTCGGGTTCAGGGGGACCGGACCAGAGAGCGGCGCTTTGAAATCCCTGATGAGGAACACTGTTTGAAGTTCCTCTCAGAGGTCCTTGCTGCTCAGGAAGGTAACTCAAGACTCAGCAGTTTTCTTTCTGCTCTTTGAATGGCAGTGAAATTCTGACATGCTAATGCAGAGGCAAGCAGCCATTAGCAAAGTACCTCACGCCTTCAGTCTTTAGTGCTGATTTTTCTGCTTTCAGGAACAAACCCAGGGTTAGGTTAGGGAACAAGTCTATTCAGCTGTAAGGACACTGAGCCATTTTTCAGAATCTTCAGTGTCACAGCATGGACAGTTTCCTGAAGACTCTAATCCTCCTTCTGCTCCCAGATGATCCCAGAGCTTCCCTCATTCTCTTCGTCTCTTCCTTTACACTTAAGAATGCTTCTGGCCCCTGCATTTGAGGAGTGCTGAGGGAATGGCTTTTGGTTATGGTAAATCCCACTCAATGAAGGGCTCCCCTGTTTCTGACCATGACTCTTATCTCTGTAGCTCAGTCACAACTTCTTGTTCCAGAGCAAAAGGACTCATCTAGCTGGTATCAGAAATTAGACACCAAGGACAAGCCGCCTGTTTTTTCAGGTACTGAAAAGATTCTCTTTTGCCCGGTTGCTATGATCATTGCAGAGTAAATAGATTTTATCTGGACAGATAAGATAATGTGGATTAATGTCAATCCCAGACACCTTCTGCTATGGAGTGGTTTTACTGAGTCCATGCCCACTGACTAATGTTCATTCCTGATCCTTTCTGTGGCATGTTAGCTCCTCAGGAGCCTGCTTAGCAGTGTGGTAAAAATTGCAGGCTCCAGGGCCGGACTGCTTGGGTTTAAATCCCAATTTTATGACTTGCTAGTTATGTATGACCTTTGTCAAATTACTCAACAATGCTGAGCTTCCATTTCTTTTTCTGTAACATGGAAAGATTTTTAATAGTACTGGCTTCATGGGGTCTTTATGATGATTAAAGGAGATAATGATATAATCCCTTATATCAAATAGGCATTATGCTAAGTCTTTAATAAATGTTAGCTGTTACTATTCAGATTCCAAATTAATGTAACTTGCTATTGTTCTAGTTTGTATGTCAAGTCCTTCAGGGTATCCTTAATGGTACCTTTCTGTTTGGTAATGCCATTGAGCATATAGTGATCAAATTAAAACCGCTGATCAAAACAAAGCTCTGTCTATCCTGGATAAATTGGATGTTATCTTTGACTCTGGGTTCTGTGTACTTCAGGGCTTCTTGGATTTGAGGATAATTTTTCATCTATGAATTTGGACAAGAAAATTAATTCACAAAATCATCCTATAGGGATTCATCGGGAACCCCCACCCCCACCCCCTTCAGTGAATAGAATGTAAGTCCTATGTCAAGACATATTTCCCATTTAGGAGACTTTTTTTATTATAAGCAGTTTCACTTTTGAAATTCTCATTGATTTGCTAGGCTTCCACGCGACAAAGAAGCTTCTAACAAGGAACAGCCCAAAGTGACCAACACCATGCGGAAACTCTTTGTACCAAACACCCAGGCTGGGCAGCGGGAGGGTCTCATCAAACATATCCTGGCAAAGCGAGAGAAAGAATATGTCAACATTCAGAATTTCAGGTTAGTCTCTCTTCTACTTACTGAGGTATGGCATACAATGGCTGTTTGTTATTTAAGGTATTAGTTTAATTAGCTTAATTAAGAATCAAAGCATAATAAAAGGAATGGTCAGCTGGCTCAAGCCCCTGTCTCTATATCGGTCAATAACATACATGAACAAAATAACACAAATGCTACAATTTCCCTTGGATTTTCTAACTACTAATGATACTATGTCTGCTAATGGTTCTAACCACTCAGAACCAAATCAAGTTCCCATGTACTAGAGGATTATCCCCTAGCACATTCCTTAAGCAAGTGTGTTTATCTTTCTGGCCTGCTGAATTTTTTCTCACCAATATTTGAAGATTAATGTCTGCCATTACCATAAGCTTAACTTACTTACTTTGGTAAGTTAACTACAGAAAATTTCACCCAGTCCTCTTGATTGAGAGGTCTATCTTGGATTCTTTCCTCTGTATCATATTTTTCGTATCACATTTACTTATTGGTATCTTTTCTGGACATAGTGTGTGCAGTGTGGCATGGCGTGTATTCTGGTGTGCAAAGCAGCAACACTTCTTTTTGTTGTTTGTGAACAACACGTACGCTTAATAGTCCAAGATTCCGGTCCCATCTGCTATCCCAGTATGCCTCATTTGTTCTAATTCAATTATAACCATATCCCTATGCTAAAACCTATAGTTTCTCATATTCCCCATGATGCTTTTTTTTGTATGTAAACAGTTAAGACAGGTGTTTTCCCTTCCGCTTTCCCCCTTAATACTGTGTCTGCCTCAACAGAATTTCCTACACAGATGTCCTTGTAATCCTTCGGGAAGTGAGTTTTTGGATTCAACTATAGCTCCTTATAGAACAGTTATCCACATTAGGTGTATTTACAGCATGAAGATACCTTTTTCCCATCTATAAGCTCTCCCTTCAAGTATAAGTTTGGGTGGAGTTTAATTAAAAAGAAATGTGGTAGAGCAATTAACTTTGTATTTTTTAAATAGCAACTTAGTTCCTTTCTGTGGGTTCATCTAATGTAAACTTTAGAGAATTAAGCCCACTGCCTTTGTGTTGTATGTGTGAGAGGTGTTTCTTATGTGTATAGCAAAACATTTTGAGAAATTATGTTGGCTTATTGTGAACATACCCTTGTATAAAAGTGATGAGAGAACTTCATTGGTTCATACTTGACCTTCATTTTCAAATAATTTTTTGGTATTGTGTATTAGATTTTTTGTTGGAACATGGAATGTGAATGGCCAGTCTCCAGATAGTGAGTTGGAACCTTGGCTGAACTGTGATTCAAATCCTCCTGATATCTACTGCATTGGGTAAAGAACACATCTGGAATTTCCTTTTGGCTATATGTTTGGTATTATTTTCCATGACATTTTGCCCTCCTTTTTCTTTTTTAACTATCTGGTAAAAATTCACTGTAGACTATATGTGAGAATTAACTTGTAGGTCAAATTTATGAGATAAGAAAGGAATGATACCTGAAATGGTGAAAGGAAACATCTAGTCCTCTCAAAATGCAAAGAAAATTGCATTCTTAATAGAAACAGACTTGAGGTCAATTCCAACAGTGATTATTCCTAGGATATATAAACAGCGCTCCACTGTTATCCCTTGTGGAGGATTTTTTTGTTTGTTTTTTGTTTATGTTTTGCATAGTCTGTGCATATACTTTTTTCAAAAAGATTTATTATTTGAAAGAGAGCGAGAGAGAGAGAGAGAGTGCATAAGCAGGGGGAGGGGCAGGGAGAGGAGAAGGGAGAGGGAGAATCTTCGAGCAGGCTCTCCACTGAGCAGGGATCCCAGGACCCTGAGATCATGACCTGAGCTGAAATCAAGAGTCAGCTGCTCAACCGACTGAGCCACCCAGGTGCCTGCCCCCTTTTATAAGATTTATTTTGCATAGTCTGTGCATATACTTATAGAGGGTCTTTTGAAAAAGAAAGCTGCTTGTCCTTACTGATCACCTGGGTCAATAGAGCAGTTCTCTAAAAATTTATCTCTTTCCCCATTCTCTTTTCACCTAATGTCTCAGAAAATGGGAAAGGAGGTAGACAGAGATAATTATGGGATATGTATAGATCTCAGGTCTTCTTGTTTGTTTTTTTTCAGATTCCAAGAGCTGGACTTGAGCACAGAAGCCTTTTTCTACTTTGAATCTGTGAAAGAACAAGAGTGGTCCATGGCTGTGGAGAGGGGTTTGCATTCCAAAGCCAAGTATAAGAAAGTAAACTGCATTTGATTTTCTTTTTTAATATACAACTAAATAGAACTCCTTAGAAGTTATTCTGTTATCTATAACTTGTTCCAAAAGAATGGCTTAATTGACTTCTTCCCTGTGTGTAATACTGCAATAGGGCAGACTAATCCTTTACACCTGTTTTTCTAGAAAAAAGTTTTCCTAAGCTTTCTGATCCTATATTTTCATTGCTTAGGTAGCTTTAGGAGAAAAGAAGAATTTTATTCTCAGAATGATAATTAGCTTAAAATAATTACTTATAAGGTAACAGTAAAAGTTTAAGATCAGAATTGTTCACTGACATGGTCAGAACTGGATGCTTTACAGAAAAGTAGTTTGAAGCATGTGGGTGCATAGGGTATGCTGTGAAATCAGTAAGAAGTGTTGTAGAATTTAAATGAGTTCTCAAATTTGTTGTAAATCAAAAGTAGAGTTGACTTTAGCAAGGTGGGCCAATTTATTGGTCTTTAGAAAGCATGTGGTAGAGGCTACCAGAAGAGTTATTTTAATTACATGGCTACCACAGTAAGCCCTTTAAAAGTAGTCATCTGAACATTTTTCATTTACTTCTTCTAACAGTTGGTAATAGGTAATAAAAATCCTGAGCGTGTTACTCCTGTCATATAGGTCCCTGACTAACACGTATTTCAGATGTATTTCTAGCTCTAGTTCTCAGACTTAAAATAATCAAAGTAAAAAATATTGCTATTTTATAAATTTTAATTTCTTAAGAAATTGGAAATCAGAAACTAGGAAGGAGAAGTGAAAGGAACAAACTGGGATAGGGGTTTTTTATTGATTTTTTAATACTATCTACTCCTGGTAGGTTTACAAGTGATTAAAATAATGGATCCTAGAGCTGAGTGTACTTGATGTCCCCAAAGACTTTTAACTCCTATTGGTCAGAGTCAGATAAGAGCTTCCCCAGAGAAATTTTGTTTCCTTTGTATGGGGTCCCCTGGGAAATTAGAGGATTTGGATTCAGATTTGAGCATCATTAATATCTTCTTGGTGGAAAATTAGTTGTGTGACTAGATGTGTGGCAAAGAGTGGTATTAACATGAACCTTCTTCTAACTCCCTGGAACTCAGGTTCAACTAGTCCGCCTTGTTGGGATGATGCTCCTCATATTTGCCAGAAAGGACCAGTGGCGCTATATCCGTGATGTTGCTACAGAAACAGTTGGAACTGGAATCATGGGGAAAATGGTGAGTTACTTTGGAAATGAGCTTGATTATTATTTATGTCCGTGTGAAGTTTAACTGCTAGTTGTGTCTTTGTACTAACTGAATAATTACTCTTGCTTACAGGGAAACAAAGGTGGGGTAGCTGTGAGATTTGTATTTCACAACACTACCTTTTGTATTGTCAATTCCCACCTGGCTGCCCACGTGGAGGACTTTGAGAGAAGGAATCAAGATTATAAGGACATCTGTGCACGCATGAGTTTTATGGTCCCAAATCAGACCCTCCCACAGCTGAACATCATGAAACATGAGTGAGTGGTTAAATCTCCTTTGGCCTTTGAATAGTGGGGCTGAGAAGAGATTAAACGGATAGGAAACTGAAGAGTGAAGGATTACCATTTAGGGATTGGGGTCGCAAAGAAGAGAGGGTTTTTGAGGAATAGCAGATTCATTGAGGCAGAGAAATCAGATTTGCTATCGGAGGTAGGATTAGTTCTGTTAGTGGCCATGTAAGAATAATGCTGGAGGTGTCTGTCAGCTGGAGTCAGTTTTTATTGTTTTTTATTATGAAATAGAAATGTTTATTGTAAATGTAATAAAAGATAAAATTAAAAGTAGAAATCACTGTGCTCTCCCCAGCCAGTCTCTCAGAGGAAACTGTTAGTAACATTTCACTGTGTATCCTGGAACTGTGCTGTCCATTGTGACAGCCAGTAGCCATAAGTGGCTATTAGACACTTGAAAGTAGCTAGACCAAATTGAGATGTGCTGTAAGCATAAGCTGTACATTGGATTTCAGAGACTTAGTAGGAAAAATGTAAAATATGTCAGTTTCTCAATGTTGATTACGTGTTGAAATGATAATCTGGATATATTGAGTTAAATGAAATTTATTGTTAAAGTTATTTTTACTTGTTTCTTTTACTTTTTAAATGCAGCTACTAAAAAATTTAAAATTACATCTGTGACATGCATTTTATTTCCTTTGTTCTAGACCTTTCTCTATATACAAACACATGCACACTTATTATATAGGACTATATTGTCCTATTATTGTGGGTCTCTTTCCAAGCCAGTGTGTATATGTGTGTGTGTGGGTATTATATTACCTGTATTAATGTATACATTATAATGTATACATTGTATATATTATGTGTATATATAGATCTATATATTATATGAATTATAGATATATATATTCTTAGTGACTGTGAATCATTAAGAATAGGGGCAATGGAGATGTAGACAACAATGGATCGATAGGATGAGAGAAAGGTTCTTGGAGAATAGGACTTAAGGATAGAAGCAGAAATCAGTTGAGGCATGGATTGGGTGGTAGAAAATGATGTCAAGAAATTAATAATGGTAATTGAAATTCTGAGAGAGTGGTTTGAGATGGGAATTAGTAGGAAAAAAAAGATAATTTGGATATTAGAATCAGTAGAGTAGGGTAATTGAGGAAAGAGTAGGGAAGGGTAGTGATATTGGCCTGTTTCCATATTGTCTCAACAATTAGGATCATATACAGTTCTGTATCATGGTAGTAAAGTCAAGGCCTTGACATTAATAAAAAGTTGCCCTGAAATTCCTTACATTTATTTCCTCAGAATTCCAGAAATTTCATGTTGCATTTAAGATTGGCAAAGAGACCCATTCAGGACTTGAGATAGCTCATAAGGAGAATCCCTTTTAGTGTAGTAATTTCAGAGTCTGCCCTATGGGGGCTCTCAGCACATCTAGGCGCCTGTTACGGTGATTGGGAGCCTGAGACTCCTGTGGCAAGCCAGTCTCCTTCCTGCCTGGGACTTGGACTGTGGATCTGGGGCAGGAATAGGCAGATTGGCTATAGTGGAGAGCTGTGGACCTACTTTTGCTAGGGTCCTGACTGGGAGAGCTGTCATTCAGACCACGCAGACCTTAGTGGAGAGCCTGCAGAACGTCAGGGCTCAGAGAGGCAGAAAATGTTCAGATTCTCTTCCCTTGGAGACCTGGCAGGCAGCCAGACAAAATTTTGGCACTAGTCCAGCAAATAAACTACATGCTTCTTTTAGGCAGTTAACTCCTTGGCTTCTGAATCCCACACATAATACTGTATTTCCCTATCTTTGTTCTTCGCGTATGGAATGCCTATCTTCCCACCTATTTGGTAATCCCTGGTCCTTCACAGGTGTTGGGAGTACTTCACTCCAAAGGATAAGTTACAGCTTAAACCCTTTGTCTCAGGTAGTGATAAATGAATCCTTATCAATAATCTACCTAGCTTTCTTTTCTCCATTTTCTCTGACTTTTTATGCTAATTATTGCTACTCCTGTTCATGTATTTCTTGATCTTCAGTGTTGTCATCTGGTTGGGAGATTTGAACTATAGACTTTGTATGCCTGATGCCAATGAAGTGAAGAGTCTTATTAACAAGAATGACCTTCAGAGACTCTTGAAATTTGACCAGGTGAGTAAATTTTCATGTTGTAGGTACTTTCCTAAGTGGCAGATAAAATTGTTAGGTTTATGAGATACGTGTGTGGCAGGTGTGTCTTTAGGAATAGATGGAAAGGTCTCTGTCCTGGGGAAACAGTGTGACTAGTGATGCAGCGAATACACACAAGGTTTGTGGTGCTTTTATTAAGTGCTTGGATAGGAACAGGGGAGAGAAAAAGTAAATATAACATTTGTTCATTGTCTTTATCAAGAAGAGATTTGAGAGATTTATATAAATAAGTTGGAGAATGGGTGGGGTTAACTGGAGAGTACTTCCTGGAGGAAGTGGGCTTACAGCTATGTTGATGTGGTTTGGCAGATGGAACAGGGAAAGTTGCTCTATGATTACTTGGCAGGCTTAGCAGCAGTGTGGAGGTAAAAGAGGGAGGCCCTGTGAAGGGATTGGGAAGAACAGAAGAGAAGTTTGGGATAAATAACACAGACTGTGGTCTAATGGGAACTGATTGAGAAGTTGGGGCTATCTGGCTTATAGATGTTAAAACCTGTGGGAAAAGCATTGATTTGGTAACATTTTTATAAAACTTGATATTCAGGAACCTAGTTTTCTGTAAATTTGCCTTGGAGCCTGGCACGTGACTTGAATTTTTACTTCAGCTTATGGATACTGGTTGCTAAAAGTGAATGCTTATGGAGGGAAGAAAATGTTTCAACTTAATTTTAATGTCTTTAAATCCTTATGTAAGCCTTTTTGACCTTCAGAAATAGTAAAAATTTAGGAGTTTTGCAGTCGAATGGTTTTTTATAGTGAGCCTTATTTGGCTGTATCTTTCTTCATATTGAAGTTGGCTGGTGGATTTCTTTGCATTTCTTCCTCTGTCATGCTTCCAAAGCGGGTACAGTTGGAATAAATTCTAAGTCTTATGTAATTCTGATAAAGTATTTGAGTAAGGATAACTTTCAGAATGCTCTGTAACAATTCACTGAATTTGGCTTTTGGAGTTATACATTCAACATTTGTGTGTATGGTTTTTTTTTTAATTAAAATTGTGCTAGATGGTTCCTGCCCAACTTTGGAGAACTTACGATTATTCATATTTCATTTTTCCATTTTCTTTTTTTTAAGGATTTTTTTTTTAAATTTATTTATTTGAGAGAGAGTGAGAGAGAGAGAGCACAAGAGGGGGGAGCGGGAGAGGGAGAAGCAGACTCCCTGCCGAGCAGGGAGCCCGATGCGGGACTCGATCCAGGGACTCCAGGATCATGACCTGAGCCGAAGGCAGTCGCTCAACCAACTGAGCCACCCAGGCGCCCTCATTTTTCCATTTTCTAATGACTGTTAGCAATAAGAAATTAGTGATGTGCTCATAATGAGCATCCTACCTGTGGGTGAGTTTAGATGCTATGGGAATGGCAAGATTTTAATTCACAAGGTACAGAAATTTTATTTATCAGTTGCAAAGGCTGTGGAACTAGATAATTAGAAATGGCTGATCAACCTGATTATCACTTGTATTAAGATGGTGTTACCCTACTTATGTGATGTTTCTTTCTAGCTAAATATTCAGCGCACACAGAAAAAAGCTTTTGTTGACTTCACCGAAGGTGAAATCAAGTTTATCCCCACTTATAAGTATGACTCTAAAACAGACCGATGGGATTCCAGGTAAAGTAACAAGAACCTCCTCCTGGAGTGGGTTCAGGCCTGGTCTTATTTCTGTCCCTCTATGTTGGTAAAGGGCTAGGAATTTTTTCAGTCATGCCAGAAGCAGATATAAAAACTTAATGGCTCAGTGCTATTACAGAAGAGTTTTTAATTCATGTGTACTCAAAGATGAGCTTATCTTAAGAAAGTATTGCTTCTGTGTCAGAGCTATTGAAGTTTTATGGGCTGCCTGCAATGCCTTATTTCTATCCTCTAAACAGACTTGCTTAGATTTTAACATTTCTGATTCCACCGCTATTTCCTTACCGATTGTCCTGTTCTGAATGTTTTTTCCCAAATTGTTTCTCAACTCCTTAACTCAGAACACCAGAAAGTGAGCCATGAAAGGCTCTTCCAGCACAATGGTTCTCAGTCCTGACTACACATTAGAATGTCTTGGGGACTTTTTAAAATACTGATGCTTGCCTCTGCAACTGCTAGAAAAAGCTAAGAGCTACTGTCTATTGGGGGGGGGGGCGCTTTGATTTCCTAATTACCCCCAGTAAAGCACGCCTCTCAGTATGTTCCTGGTAACTATTTGTCTTCTACCTACTATCTCTTTGTTTCCTATGGTGTCCTAGCTGGCTGAGCCCAGAAGCTTGGAAGAGAAAGAAAATCCCTGGGCATATTCAACTTCTTTAGACTCAGAGCACTAGGGTGGGTTGGAGAGGAGTCTGTATCTCTGTGCCCTGAGGGAACTGGTCAGCAAGTAAAAAGTGACACTGACAGATCTTGTACACTTCACCTTGTTTCTCCCACTCACCTGACTTGAGAGTCATTTGAAGAGCTACAGATAAGAACTTATTTGTGTCCCCTTCTGGATCAGGTGTACAAGGTGCTGCTTATTTTAATAGAATGATGAATAAGCTTTTTCCCTAACCTTGGTAATCTGTGGACTGTTATATGTTCAGAATTGCATGCTTAGATGTTAGTTCATCTCTATCTGAAGAAGCTAGACTTGTCATGAAAGTCTAGGTTTAAAGGAGAAATCTCTACTATTACTTATCTCCAGAAATTAAGCCCTGTCGTGGAATTTAGGATTGGAGTTTTAGATTTTTATTAGTTGTCTATCTGTGTAAAATGTCACTGCAGTTCATCGAACAAAGTGTGCTGAATATAATCCTGACCTTCTGAGGATATTTTAAGAAGGGGCTATTATATTTTCCCCTGGGACAACATTGTTGAAGGAGCAACATTGTTGAAGATATAATGCTAATTTGGGGAACACAGTTTATTCATTCATTAGATAACTATTCATTGAACACCTACTTTGCATAAGATAATGTGCTAGAGGTTGGGAATTCAGTAGCAAACAAGCAGACACAGACCCTTTACAGAGCTTGAATATAGTAGGGAATATTATAGTTGGGATCATTAGGGAAGGAGAAGCATATAAAAGACGGCCTACCCAGGTCTGAACCAGTGTGGTAGGTATTACATTCTTGTGTGGTATGTTCCCTTTATTATTCTTTCTTTATTTGCAGTGGGAAATGTCGGGTTCCAGCCTGGTGTGACCGGATTCTTTGGAGAGGAACAAATGTTAATCAGCTTCATTACCGGAGTCACATGGAACTAAAAACCAGTGACCACAAGCCTGTTAGCGCCCTCTTCCATATTGGGGTAAACACTTGTTTGTTCACTTATTTGTTTCTGTGTTAAAAGTATTCTTAGAACATCATTTAGACTCAAAACAGATCAGTAGTTTACTGAGCCATAAATGTTACCATAACCAAATAATCATTTGCAACATTGAGAAATTAGTGCCCTCAACCCTCCTAAATGCTGTCCATATGGTTCTTAATGTGCTAGGCCTTTTAGTGACACAGATGTTTCTCATGCTGCATAATGGCTGGGTGGTAACCTTAGCCTCCTAAAGTTGTTATACATAAGGAAGAGTTAGAAGCTAGGTTTTAAAGAATGAGTAGCCTCTCATCAGATAAATAGGAAGGGAAGCCCTGGGAGAGAGGTTCCAAGTGGAGGGGTGGGGACAGCAGGAGCAAAGGCATAGACTGGTCGGCATACAACCAAATCTGTATCTTACCTTAAAAGGCATGTTGTCAGCCATACTATTAGTGAAATTTTCCTGTCCAGGAGCACAGGTTTTAAATGTTTTTTAAGATTTATTTATTCATCTTAGAGAAAGAGAGAGCGTGAGCAGGAGGGGCAGAGGGAGAGGGTGAGGGAGAGAGAATCCCAAGCAGATCCCACGCTGAGTGTGTGGAGCCTGGTACGGGGCTCTATCCCGAGACCCCGAGATCATGACCTGAGCAGAAACCAAGAGTCAGACACTTAACCACTGTGCCACCCAGGCGCCCCCAGGAGCACAAGTTTTAAATTTTTCTTTAACTCTGTTGCATCCTGGCTGGATTGATGGCCAGTTATTTAATTTTTTTGTCTCTGTTGTGAGTAGTTTTTGTTTTCACATTGTATTTTTTGCTGCCTGTTAATAGTATGCAGGTTATGTCTTGGGATCTTATTGATTTATTACAGCTAGTACATTTAGATTATTTCTTGTAGATTTTCCAGACCTACAGTCATGTAATCTGTCAGAATCTATAAAGTGCTGTGCTTGATAGGGTGGACTTTATGGATAGACTGCTTAGATTTGCATCCCAGTTCAGCCACTTTCTGTGTAATCATGGAAAATATATGTAACAGCCCTGTACCTCAGTTTCCTCCTCTATAAAATAGGGATAACAATGGTACTACTTATGAGAATTAATGAGGTAAGACATGTGAAGAACATAAAAGATGTATATTTGATTCTTTTGGCTTCTCAGATTATCACCAACATGTCTTGTTCTACTCCTGTCTTAAAGGGGAATGACTTTGGGGTATTTCCTTTATTTACAAAATTAGGTCTTGGTCTTAGAATAGAATTTAAATTTTATCAAGGCAATTGTGACTTGACTTTTGTCCATTTTGAAATTTTAAAATGATAGTAAATAATAGTGTTTCTCAAATAGTAGCTAGTATGTGCTGGGAACTGTAATGGACAATTTACACACATCTCATTTACTCCTCACAACAGTGCTTTGAGTTAAATATTTCTCATTTAACAGATGAGCAAATGGAGAACCGATGAGTTTAAATAACTTTACAAGCATTCAACTAGAAGGAGAGCTAAGATTCAAATCTTGTCTGTTTAACTCCCAAGCCTATAGATGTTCTTTCCACTAATCCCACAATGCCTCTATAGTTCCAGAGAACTTATTGACTAGATAAACCTTTAGATACTACTTTTAGCCCACCTAATTTCTCGTTTGTACTTGTGGGCTACCCTGTTTTCTTCATTTGGATTCTCTTAATCCATTTTTATTTTTTATTTTTTTTAAAGATTTTTTTTTTTTAATTTGACAGAGAGAGAGAGCAGAGAACAGGAACACAAGCAGGGGGAGTGGGAGAGGGAGAAGTAGGCTTCCCTCCTAGCGGGGAGCCCAATGTGGGGCTCGATTCCAGGACCCTGGGATCACGACCCGAGCCAAAGGCAGACACCCAACGACTGAACCACCCAGGTGCCCCTCTCTTAATCCGTTTTTAAAAGGATGTCTTTCCCCAGACACTAACCTTTTTGGTTTATTCAGCTGTGCTTGGCTTTTTTGTTTGTATTTCTCTTCAGAACTTAGGAATATTTGTAATATTCCACACATATTAATCCAGAGCTCTCAGCAGGATATTTAAAATTTTTCCAAGCTTCCTGTGTGTATTTTTGTGTATCTTTAATAAAGGTCTACCTTTCTAGTTTTTAATACTAAAATTGCACAGGAATTCAAAAGTGCTTTTTCTTTAAAATAAAAAAAAAAGTAAGCAAAATTTACAGATAAGGCTGGAGTTCTTCAATCCCTGTTCTATCCCCCACTCCCATCTTTGCCCAAGACCCCCACTTCCCAGCCAGGCCAACTACCATTATGAATTTATATCTTTCTAGACCAGCACAGTCCAGTAGGTCTTTCTGTGATGATGGAAATAGATATATAGAGAGAGATCTATACTGTCCAGTACAATACTGCTGACTTTAGGTGGCTCCTAATCACTTGAAGTTTGGCTAGTGTGACCGAGAGAGCTGAATTTTCTATTTCATTTAGTTTGAAGTAATGTATATTTAAATGTCCAGATGTGGCTTTTGGCTATTATCTTGAACAGCACAGTTCTAGACTTTTGCATATGTTTTTCTGTTGGCCCATACACAATAGAGTATTGTTCTGTGTGTGGGTGCAAATATTATAAATGGTCTCATTTATAATATGTGTTGGTCTGCAGCTTGCTTTTAAAAAAAATCAGTAGTGTGTCTTGGAGAGCTACCCATGTTATTACCTAAAGATCTAGTTCATTGATCGTCTAGCTCATTCTTAATTCCTAATTTTGTTGGTAATTTCCTTTTCTAAAGTGGGTGTATCAAGTGGTGACATTCTATGGTGTTTTTCCCCTTCATTATCCTTGATGTGCCATTAAGGGGTATGATCATGATAACCCACTGAGGAAAGGCTTTGAGTTTATCGAGTAACCACCCCATATTTTGGTCTCTTGGACATGCTATGATTAGAGGCTTTAAAAAACACATTATATTTTACCACTATTGTTATCAATGACTGTTAACAAAGGGACCAAGTGCTCAATGGCCAATTAACTTTAGAAGACTTGCTGTGGGCTGGCTGAGATTAAGCTGAGATAGGGTTTCCACCCCCGTACTTGGTAATGGGATCTGTTGCATTGGTTCTCAGACTTTGGTGGACATAGAAATTGCCTAGGGAGCTTTTTTTTTTTTTTTTTAAAGATTTTATTTATTTATTTGACAGAGAGAGACACAGCGAGAGAGGGAACACAAGCAGGAGGAGTGGGGGGAGGGGAGAAGCAGGCTTCCCGCCAAGCAGGGAGCCTGATGCGGGGCTCGATCCCAGGACCCTGGGATCAGGACCTGAGCCGAAGGCAGACGCTTAACGACTGAGCCACCCAGGCGCCCCGCCTAGGGAGCTTTTAAAAACTGCAGTAGGCCAAGGCATCTGTATTTTTTTGTATTTTTTTAAAGATTTTATTTATTTATTTGACAGAGAGAGACACAGCGAGAGAGGGAACACAAGCAGGGGGAGTGGGAGAGGGAGAAGCAGGCTTCCCGTGGAGCAGGGAGCCCGATGCGGGGCTCCATCCCAGGACCCTGGGATCATGACCTGAGCCGAAGGCAGACACTTAATGACTGAGCCACCCAGGTGCCCCAAGGCATCTATATTTTTAAGACCTACCTGAATTAATCCTGTTGTATACCTGGTATTTTGGGAATGGTCTTGCACTAGAGGTTCAGATACAACTTCTGGTATTAACTGTGGCAGGGAGCAACTTAGTTGATCTTTTTATATCTTGATATTCTCAACGATCAGAAGAATAATCCTTGCTTTGGTAGCTTTGCAGTTTGTTGTGAAAAGATGACACATGTAAAATACTTTATGAAAAAGCAGTTGCAAAATTTTATAAAAATATTTTAAAAGTATAAAATTCCTCTTAACCTAACACTATAGTGTGGACTCTAGTGATTGCTTGCTCCTCAGTTTTCTAAGCATTATGGTTTAGATATGTAAAAACCTTCCCAGTCTTTGAGATATTTGGCTCAGCTTTGATGCTCTTATTTTCCACATTTGATTTACAACCTTGTCTACATGCATCGGTCCTTTTTTTTTGATATTGAATTTGTAAAGTTTCCTATTCTAAAAAGAAACCGGGACCTCAGTAAGTTAAAATGCTATGTTAATTATGTTCATTTTTGGCATTGATTCGTATGAAGTTTTAATAGTGAAAAAAAAACACACAGCTATATCAGGAAGCCAAATGTGCTGTGTCAGATGGGAAATGTTTTTGATCTATTAGTTAAAATGATTTGTTTGTCCGTTGTCATGCTTTTACTCTAATCTAGGGCATTTTGTATTGGCCGTTTTCTAAAATGGCCATAAGATCTATTTACTAACATACCTTTAGCGTTATATAATCTGTGCATTGACGTTATGATTCTTGGCATTGTGCATAGCAGCTAATAGAATTAAATGCTTCAATCATTTTTTCTGCTGTTTCAATGCTTTGTGATCATTGTTAGAAATGGTAGTAGGTATGTCTTGACACTTATTTTATGCAATGCAGGAAATAATTTTTGCCACAATTGTCACATTTCCCCCCCCACCAAATAACAATGGAGCAAGAAAATAATTTTCCCAAATACTACTGCCAAGCTTCTTAGCACCAAGGTTTGACTTTTCCAGGAAGTTAACCAATTAACCTTATCTTTACCATAAAGTGGGTAATGCTATAATGCTTACTTTAATTTATATTTGTTTGTGACTTTTAAAAAAATTGTCATTTAAAAAAATTGTTAGACTCTTAGAGATTCAAGCTGAGCACACACAAGACTAAAATAAGGATCTGTTTTCTTTGAGGTAAAAGTTGTGGATGGAGTGATATTTCAGAAAGTGTTTGAGGGTGTTTTTGCAATGTTTAAGTGATTGCTGTAACAACCCATTTTAAATTGTTAGGTAGTCTCAAGGGAAGATGAGCTAGGAGCATTTAAGACTGAAAAGAGGGTTTGTTTTCTTTCAGGTGAAGGTTGTGGATGAACGGAGGTATCGGAAAGTGTTTGAAGATATTGTACGCATTATGGACAGGATGGAAAATGACTTCCTTCCTTCCTTAGAACTCAGCAGGAGGGAGGTGAGCAAAAATCCATGGCTTCCCCATCTACTGCTCATCGCAGTTAGTACAGTGGAAACCATGTTTGGTAGAGGAGGCAGCACAGCAAAGTGGTGAAAACCGTGTGTGCTGGAGTCAAACTGCCTCCATTTGGATTCCAGCACTGTCATTTAGAGGCGCATGTCTAACTCTCTCAGAGCCACAGTTTCCTTTTCTGGTTAAAGGGGTGGTTGTGCGGATTACATGAGTTAATACATGTGAAGCTCTTAAAACAGCTCCTGGCGTGAAGTAAGCCCTCAGATGTTAGCCGCTCTTACTTAATATTTCAGAGTTGCTGGTTAGTTCATATCTCAGGAACCAGGACTGACTTGGTCACGGGATGAATGTCCTGACCCAAGGTTGGGTTACCCTCTTAGGATCTCAGGAACAATCAGAGTAGCCTAGAGAAGTAGCAAGAGCTGCCTAGTTCCTCCTCTGCTGGTGTGAATACAGTAGGAAATGAGAGGGCATGGTATACAGCTGGCTCAGTTGGTGAATGCATACAGCAGTTGCACACCTGGTTAATAATTACTTTATTCTTTATTCATATTCTCTATGGAATAATCCAACTGACATACTCCCCCTACTAGTGATGCATGTTTGTGTCTGTCTGTTATTCCCCAGTTTGTGTTTGAGAATGTGAAGTTTCGGCAACTACAAAAGGAGAAGTTCCAGATCAGCAACAATGGACAGGTTCCCTGCCATTTTTCTTTCATCCCTAAACTTAATGACAGCCAGTACTGCAAGCCATGGCTTCGGGCTGAACCTTTTGAGGGCTACTTGGAGCCAAGTGAGTTGTCCCTTTACCATTGTCTCTGCTTGCAATGTACCATCTCCCCATGACTCCCATGCCTCCCTTTGTTTAACTTCTTGTTTTCTAACCACATGTCTCTTACCTTCACTGTCATTATATTGCGGAGACCTCTTTTGTGTGTCCAGTGTCTCCTCCATCACTTGGTGATTTTTTAGAGGACACTACTTCTGTTGGTTCTCATCTCCCTTTTGCTCTTCCACCAGAAGTTTCTGTTACCGTGTGTCATTTCTTATATTTCAGATGAGACAGTGGACATTTCCCTTGATGTGTATGTCAGCAAAGACTCTGTGACCATCCTGAATTCAGGGGAAGATAAGATTGAAGATATTCTAGTCCTTCACCTGGATCGAGGCAAAGATTACTTCTTGACCATTAGTGGAAATTACCTCCCAAGTTGTTTTGGTACATCCTTAGAGGCTTTGTGCCGAATGAAAAGACCAATCAGAGAAGTTCCTGTCACCAAACTCATAGACTTGGTAAGAAACATTCTAAGACATGGAACCTCCTCTAGATGTAATTTTCATAATACTTAAGGGATGTCCTCATTGTCTCTATGCTTTCTCTTTTGTCGGGGTTGGGGGAATTGTCAGGTGATAAATAAGAACAAGAATGTCACTTTACTCTAGCACTACTTTCATTAGGTAAGCCTAAAAGGAAAGAGAAAAGAGCAATCCGTAATTGCCTCTTGTCAGGAATATAACATGTAATACTAAGTTCACTGAATTAGATTAAAGGCTCCCTTCTCAAAGGTCTAATGCTTATTTGTTATGCTCTTCATACTTTAAGTCACTCTTGTATAAATTAGCATGTATGCAAGGTACAGTAATTGGGGGGGGCAGTATTATCCTCAGTAAACACATGAGAAAGCTGAGGCACGGAAACAAGAACTTGCCCAAAGTGGAATAAGTTAGTGACAAGTCTGTCCCCCAGACTTTCTGATTCCCAGTTCAGTAACTCCTCACTGTATCATCATATCTAATCCCAAACTTGGCTGCATGTTGCAGATCAGACCCGTAAATGAACCTCAGAGTACCTGCCTCAGAATCCCCCAGGGATCCTTGAACAAGTACACATTCTCCACCACCACCCCCACTCACCTCTGGCAATGGAATCACAGCCACGGGACGCAGGGCTTAGGAACCTGCATTTTATCAGCATCCCGGATGATTATAATGTGCCCTGAAGTTTGCTCCATGTTTAATGGGACACACTTAACAAAAGGAAGGAGTAGGATTTCCCCTCCCTGACACCAAGCTCTAATATCAGTGTCCTTATGGAAGAAATGCTTATTATTTTCAGTAACATAAACTGATTTTTTTTTTTTTTTGAGAGAGAATGAGAGAGAGAGCACATGAGAGGGGGGAGGGTCAGAGGCAGAAGCAGGCTCCTTGCCGAGCAGGGAGCCCGATGCGGGACTCAATCCAGGGACTCCAGGATCATGACCTGAGCTGAAGGCAGTCGCTTAACCAACTGAGCCACCCAGGCGCCCCATAAACTGATTTAGTAACAAGTTCATCCTATTAAGAACTCTTCTTCTAGATGAAAATATTGCTGCACCCAAAGTGTACAGACCTCTTTGGGCTATAAAAGCATACTCTTGGTCTTTTACCAAAGAAAATGAGGCGATGTGACAGCCACACTTTATCATTTCTATTAGTATTCATGTTGATCCTTTCAGCCTCACCAGAACAGTGATTTTATCATCTAGTGAGGAGGGCTAGACCAGCGCGCAGGCTGCTGGCTTGTCTGAATGGGATCTGTTCTGTTGCCATGGAATTGTTTTAGCTATGACTCAGATGGCAGATTAAAACACTTGAGTCCAGTCCCAGCATTCTTTCTTGGAATTATACTTGTTTCCCTAGAGCTCTCATGACTGTGTGTATTACCTCTGTTTGAGAGAGAACCATTTTCTTCAGAAATTCACATCCTTACATTCTGTTATTTCTTATGATACTTGTTTTCTCTTTGACTACTATATTCTGCCTTTCAAATTTAATATTTCACCATTTAGGATATATTCCAAATGAAGTTTCCCCTTTTTTCCCTGCCCCCTTCCCTCCATCCTAAACACCATTTCCCAGCTTTCTTTTTTCCAACTTTTAATTATGAAAGTGGCAAATGTGCAGAAGAATGGAAAGAACAATACAGTGAACCCCCATGTGCCTTGCAGATATAGATGTGTTTTTCTTTTTTTCTGCTGTACCATTTGAAATAAAGTAGTGATATGTGACTTCACTGGTGAACACATTAGCCTGCCTCTCTTAAGAAAAAAGGCAATTTCTTTATAAGCACAATACCATTATTATGCCTAAGAAGACTAGCCACTCCATATTTCAGTTTCTCCAGTTGTCCCAAGAATTTTTTGATAGCTTTTTGAAGCCAAAATCTCATCTGGATTCATGTAATACCTTTGGTGAGGTCTCTGCAATCTCTCTTATTTTTTTAAAGATTTTATTTATTTGAGGGGCGCCTGGGTGGCTCAGTCGTTAAGTGTCTGCCTTCGGCTTGGGTCATGATCCCAGGGTCCTGGAATCGAGCCCCGCGTTGGGCTCCCTGCTCGGTGTGAAGCCTGATTCTCCCTCTCCCACTCCCCCTGCTTGTGTTCCCTCTCTTGCTGTGTCTCTCTCTGTCAAATAAATAAATAAAATCTTTTTTAAAGATTTTATTTGAGAGAGAGCAAGCACGAGTGGGGGAGCAGAGGGAGAAGCAGACTCCCCACTGGGCAGGGAACCCAACTCAGGGTTCCATCCCAGGACCCCCAGATCATGACCTGAGCTGAAGGCGGATGTTTGACTGAGCCACCCAGGTGCCCCTCTACAGTCTCTTTTAGAGTAGAACAGTTCTCCCCTTTTATTTCTTTAATGACATTGACTTTTTAAGAGTCCAGGACAGTTGCCCAATCAAGGATCCACCATTTCCTAAATTGTCTGTTTCCTCTTGGTAACTGTTTAAATTTAATCCTTTCGTACTCCTTCCTTTCACTTTATTTCCTGTAAACTGGAAACATTTTGGTCAGAGTTGGCAGAGGCATTACGATACCCTTTATTGTAATTGTCCTGTATTAATTAGAGTGACTGGAAGGAGGTTCAACCAGTGTGAAAATGTTTTATTTTGTTTAAAATATTATCAGGTAATTCATTGTTTGACCATGAATAGGAAGTAGCCAAAATCTTTAATGGAGTTAATGGGTCTGTAGGAAGCCCTTTTCCTTCTTTTTTGTGCACAAATGATTCGAGGTTTAAAAAAATAGAACCCTGATAATTTTTTCATTATGAAATTCTGAGTTCTTACTAAATTGTATATGTGTGGTCATCATTTATTCTTTTAAAGCTTTTATTTTGTAGAATATAGGGTTCCTTTTTTAAGTTTTCATTTATTTATTTGAGAGAGAGAGAGGGAGAACACAAAGGGAGAATGAGAGAGAGAAGCAGACTCCCCGCTGAGCAGAGAGCCCAATGTGGGACTCCATCCCAGGACCCTGGGATCGTGACCTGAGCTGAAGGCAAAATATAGGGTTCTGATTCTTTTTTTTTTTTTTTTTAAGATTTTATTTATTTGACAGAGAGAGACACGGCGAGAGAGAGAACACAAGCAGGGGGAGTGGGAGAGGGAGAAGCAGGCTTCCCGTGGAGCAGGGAGCCCGATGCGGGGCTCGATCCCAGGATCCTGGGATCATGACCTGAGCCGAAGGCAGACGCTTAACGACCTGAGCCACCCAGGCGCCCCTAGGGTTCTGATTCTTTCCACAGCCTGTCACATTTTATTAAATTCCAGTATCTCATTGATGATAAAGTTATCCATATTAGTGTGGGGCAATAAACAAGAAATCTAAGATTATCTGTACCCCGTTTGTAATATCTTCCCACTCTGTTTTGACTTGATTTTGACCTACAGTGCTTTCTTATATTTGTTCATATTTGTTCCAAGACCCAAAATGATATTTCAGATCCCTTGAGATGATGCTATTAATAATGATACCTATTATCCACTATTACATTATTTACTCTAAAATTTTGGTGAAAACAGAAATGAGTTCAGTGCCTACGTTGACTTTCCATGTACTGTTTTCAGAAAGATTCTTGTGTCACACCCTCTTCGCACCAAATGTGGAATGAAATAACTGGCATAAGTCCTTTTCGTTCTTCTTGCCCTTCTCAATGACCATGACTTTGCCACTACTAGCATAGTTGGAATTAGCACAAATGGCAAACAGAGGAGAATTTGTTTGTAATTTTCTTTATTCTTTTCCAGACTAAAGATAGATTTTTCTAGTTTTTTAACTAGCATATTAACTAGCGCATAATCATCAATATTTATTCATTACACACTGAATACGAAGTATTACAGAGTTTATGTGGGTTCTGTAATTTAGTGGTGATGAAAGTTTACTTATGTGTACAATATGGCTAAATTCTAAATCAAGGTTAATAGGCAGTTTGGTTAAAGGTAATCTAAACATTAACTACTTCTACTAGCTGATGTCCAATATGTTTGGTAAATCAATATTTTGGAAAGACATTTAGAATGAGAGTTGTGGAACTTGTAATTTGTATTAACAATAGATTCCTGTGCTGTTTACTCAAGCCTTATATGCTATAAAAGCTTATTGATCGACCAGCTAATTTCTATAAAAATCAATCTCAGAACCAGCCTATTTTGGCTTTTTGAATATTTGATTTATGTAACATTAACATAACTAGAAAGAAATTCAGCAGATAAGAATAAAGTGGACTAGAAAGGTGATTTGGGGTTCATCATAGAAGTATTTTGAGTCAAGTCCAAGTACTGAAGAAATATGTATTAACATATTGGGTGAGCAGGTTCTTCCAGGTGTAAGGGACATCATGAATAAATGTTAGAAGGTGAAAGCAAAAAGACCATATATGAAAAATTATAAGATTTCCCTGAGAAGAATGAAGATTTTAAAAAAAGAGTATGTGAGGCTGGTTGGGTGGGTTGGGAGCAGGGGATAGAGCGTCTTGAAGTCAACAGATGAGTGTGCTGGAGCCACAGGGCATCTACAACTATCAGAAGGCTTTTATGAGTAGTATGAGGTTGGAAATTGACATATTTGGAGGAATAGTCTGGTGTTGCTTATAGATTGGACTAATGGAGAGACCAGGTTTGAACTTAACCAGATCTGGTTAAAGGTGTTGCTGGTAGATAGAGACAAAAAAAAGGTTGAGGGATGGGTGGACAGGCTATACTTGCTTGGGGACATGTTTATTTGGAGAACTATATCAAAGTGTGAAATAACAAGAATAACAGCTTGGTGATTATTTCATCCCTAGTGGTCTTTTCACTAAGTGTTTACTTCGTCTTACTGATCCAACCACTCATTTCTTATCCTGTTAGGTGTATAGTTTGTGTTTCTTCTCTTTATAGTTCACATGAACTAATCCTTTCTAGAACTTTGATATCCATTCAGTTTCCTGCTTTTTATTTTTAAAGTTGAATCTGCCTCTAAGTGACTCTTTTACATTATTTAACTGCATTTACTACTGGCAAAATTCCTCTATGGATGAATGTTGGAGTGAATAATGATTTGCAGTGCATTTGTAGCTTGCCATGGTTGCCCCACTGGGGAATCCTGAATTAGGTTCCCTTTTTAAATGTGATCAACACACAGCCTTTTGCAGAGAGTGGGCAGGTCAGTTGAACTAAGTGATTATCAGTAACCTTAGGACTACCTTAGGAGTATGCTGTTTATTAGTGGAGGCTAAGTGATGTTTCTGTTTTCAGAATCAAGCCTAGTGTTAAAATAAATATTATTTACATCTACTATATGCCTGTAGCCTGAGAAGTAAACTCTCAGTGTAAATGTGCTGCTCTTCCACCAGTATCTAATCAAAGTCCTTTTGATTCTTCTCTCAGAGTTTTCTCTTTTATCCAGTCATTTTTAAAAATATATTTTCCCATTATTCAAGTGTTTACTCCTTTTTGACCTACCTTGATAGCCTTTTAAGAATTCCCTTTGCCTTGGGACATCTGAGCGTCTGCCTTCGGTTGGGGTCATGATTCCAGGGCTCTGGGATCGAGTCCCGCATCAGGCTCCTTGCTCAGCAGGGAGCCTGCTTCTCCCTCTGCCTGTCGCTCCCCCCCGCTTGTGTGCTGTGCATGCGTGCGCTCTCTCTCTCTCTCTCTGACAAATAAGTAAATAAAATCTTAAAAAATAACAACAAAAAACAATTCCCTTTGCCTCTATCACTACCCTTTCATTTTTCCTCTTCAGGGCTGTCAAACTGATCTTCCTGTAATACAGCTTTGGGGCCTATGACTTCCTTAAAGGTAGTCAGTGACTCCTCCATCCCTACTAAATACAATCCAAATTGCTTTACCTGTCATTCAAGTTCCCCTAAAGTCTGACTTCAACATTCCTTTTCATATTTATTTCCCACTGCTTTTCTCAACATTCCCCCAGGCTCCCTATAGAACAGATGACTGACTTTTCCCTACTCCCACCTTGGGATTTACCTTCTCTGAACCTGTGTTTATTTTCGCCCCTCCCACTTGTAGTGTCCCCACCCCATCTCTACTCTTTAAAATCCTATGAATCTTTTTTAAATTTTTTTAAAGATTTTATTTATTTATTTGAGAGAGAGAGAATGAGAGACAGATAGCAAGAGAGGGAAGAGGGTCAGAGGGAGAAGCAGACCCCCCGCTGAGCAGGGAGCCCGATGTGGGACTCAATCCGGGGACTCCAGGATCATGACCTGAGCCGAAGGCAGTCGCCCAACCATCTGAGCCACCCAGGCGCCCTAAAATCCTATGAATCTTTTAAGGGCTAGTTAGGCCCCATCTCTATTATAAAAAGTCCCCTGATAGCCCCAGCTAAAAGCTATCTCCTTCCTTTGAACCCCTGTTTTGTTTGTTTTTCCTATTAACCATTTATTGAGAACCCATATTTGTGAGTTATAACAATATCAGGCTATAAATTCTGGGACTTCTTACCCCAACTCAATTGCAAACCCAAGTCAGGGACCATACTGTTTTCTTCTGTATAGCATCATTTTTCATCCTCCCCCTCCAACACCCTCCAAAGGCATGCCTTGCACTAGTAGATGGTCACTGCTTGAAGAAAGCTTATTTGAGGGCCTGGTTGGACAGGTTAGTATATGAAAACTCTGCCTAGTTTTACTCATTTTGTCATGTGTCATGTATTCATGGGAGGCAAAAGAGAGAAGTCTGTTAGGCAGGTTCTACAATTTCTTAATAAGTCGTCCTAAATTTTAAAAAAGGTTGTACTCCAAAATTGTGTGAAATTAGATGTTTGGCACTCAGAATTTAACTTTTAAATTAAAAAAATATTGTAATTACAATATTATAAATATTGTATACTTCATAAAGCAATATTACTTTATTTTTATCTCACTTCATATGTGGTATTTAGAAGTGTAGGTAAACCTACAAGAGCCTGTTTAATTCATAATGTATCTAAAAATAATAAAATATCTACCCACCATATATATAACAGTCATTTGGGGGAAATGCATTTAGCATTGCTATTTGGAACATCAGGAAACACATACTCCCCCGCCTCCAGCCTCCTGCACATCTTTCATAGTGAGATCGGGACTTCTCCTTTTACTGTCAGACCTGAGAAGTGTGATTTATACTCAGGTTCTTGGTGGCCCATGGCAGAATTGGGAGGATTCCAGTTGGGAGTGGCTGGGGAGGTGCTCGTCCACTGCACTACACTGCCCTGCCATGCCTGGATTTTAGGCTGCCTCCTTAACCCTACAAAGCAGATATTATTCTCCCTGTTTTAGAGATGAAAAAACTGAGGCTTTATGAAGTTTAGTCACTTGCCTGATGTCTGTACAAAATTAATCGGGGGCAGAACAAAGATTTGAACCCAGGGCTGTCTACCACCAGTGCCCGTGCTCTCTCTGCTAACCATGGTGCTTTGTTTCTCACTGTCTTTTTCACAGCTTTCCCCTGCCTCTCTGCCCAGGAAGCAGCCAGATTGTACTTTTTGAGTTGTCTAGGGGACCATAGTGGTAATGACTGTAGAGTCCGTCAGACCTGAGTTCTAATCCTGATCCTGCCACTTAATACCTAATAGTATGACCTTGGGCAAATAATTTAAGCTCTCAGAGCCTCGGCTTCCTCATCTGTAAAATGGGAATAATAGCTACTTTGCACACTTGTGCAGACTAAATGACACTGTCCATGAGCACTTTACGCACTTCCCACTACATGGCATGTGCTCCCTACATGGCGGCAGTAACTATCGTTGCGGTGCTTGTTATTGGATTGTAATAAGAGCACAAAAGATGGGAGACCATTAACAAGGTGCCTTTTTCCTTCTCCCTTGCTGCTTCTTCCTCTTACACACTATAGGAAAACATGATAGGGGGTAATGATGGGTCTTCTGGTCCACAAAGGTCTGAAATGAAATAAATTTACAATTCAGAGGGGCCTCTATGTTTGGGGACTCTCAGGTCCTTTGAAGAGGGGAATAGGTATGGGGTGAGGGAAAAGAGTGTGGGATACTGCCTGGGGGGCCAACTAGGGTGAGAGGAATGGCAGTAGAGAGGGGAGAAGCCAATCGTCTCCTTCCGAATGCTGCCATCGGACTCCCATTCACCCATCGGGTGGCATTAGTATGAGGTAAGAAGCCACACAGTGTAGCAGCAGGGCCTGCCTCCAAGTAGCACGTGGAAAGGAGCCACCATTGGGCATTTGGCCAGGTCAGCTGTCAGCTGCCAAAGGACACAAAAGTCTAGGACTACGCATGTATGTTTCTTGAGTGATAATCTCAGTAAACTACATGAAAATTTAATATGTGTAGTAGAGAACTTTGCATATGAGAACATGTTCCATTTTCAACAATAATGATTTATTTGGAAAATTTAAAGCTGTTTAAAGTGTACGTATCTAGTAAGCTAGTGAGTTCTAATAATACTGATCTGTTTCTAATTCTGTAAATTAATTCAAGTAAATTTCTGTCTGTCAATGACTTTCTTTTCCTGCTCTGCTCTCAGGAAGAAGACAGCTTCCTAGAAAAGGTAATGCAATCCATGGGTGGTTATGTGTTTCCTGGGCTTGATTAACAGTTAACTGTGGTTCCTGGAATCTGTCCCTAGTCTTTCCCATGTCAGAGTCCTCTGACTCCACAAGACTCCACCAAAGTCCTGTCAGCTGTCTCTAAAGTATGTCTGCAGGCACAGAAGAGATTTTTGCTGCACCAGTCATCACTGAGACCCAGTACATAAAAAGTACATAGGACTCCAGTTCCAGATTTGTATGTTTAAAATGAGAAGTAATTAAGAGCTGTCTTGATGTATCTGAAAGCTCATGAGGTGGAGGAGGGTACCACTTAGCTGTCCTCTGTTTCCAGTGATAGTCAAACCAGAAGTGGATTTCTGTTGCATTAAGAATGATTTGGGGTTAGTGGCAATAATGATTAATTACTGAAAGAATACACAGATGTATGGTTAAGAAACGGAGCATAGAGGGGCGCCTGGGTGGCTCAGTCGTTAAGCGTCTGCCTTCGGCTCAGGTCATGATCCTGGGGTCCTGGGATCGAGCCCCGCATTGGGCTCCCTGCTCTGCAGGAGGCTTGCTTCTCCCTTTCCTACTCCCCCTGCTTGTGTTCCCCCTCTCGCTATCTATCTCTGTCAAATAAATAAAAATAAAATCTAAAAAAAAAAAAAAAGAAACAGCATAGAGTCATCGAACTGAACAAGATCAGAAGGGATCATCTGGTCCAGCGCTGTGCCTTCAGACAGGGTAAGGTGTTTTCTGCATTCTAATAGACAAGACAACCAAGGTCCAAGAAGGTTGAAACACTCACTCAAGTCCTACTGCTCCTGACAGCAGGGGTGTGGGGCAGAGGGGACTAGAACCCAGGTCTCCTGAATACCTAGTGAAGGAAGCTAGTGAAGCACTCCTGCAGTGCTGGGCCACCTTCCATGTTCGGGCTGGAGGGTGTCTGGCTCCATACAGGCCTATCAAGTAGAGAAACGTGGGCTTGAAAAACATTCTTAAAGCACTGTCACATACTATCTAATGTGATCTCCCCATTTGGTGGAGTTTAATGCATTTTGATGATGGGGATGATGTACTGTTTTCTGCAGTAGTTATTAGCACTATGGTTTCAAAGTGTGGGCTTCTCAGGCACCAGATGTGTCTTGTTGAAAGAAAACAAAGTGTGCCTGATTTCCCTTTGAAAATTAGAATTCAGGATAATTTGTGGACTTTTGAGAAAGTATTGTTTCTTGTGCATGATCTTTCTCAGACTTTAGAGACACAAGTATGACATTTTGTATTATCACACATGAATTTGAAAATGGATAGTGGATGATGTATATAACCTACTGACATTTTATTAACCTTTTTAAACCACTAAGGATTGAGGCGGTTCTGCTTCCCAGCCCTTCCTTGTTAATAGTAGGCCATGTTGTCTTTTCATCTCAGACAGTGCCTTGTATTGCCTTAATGACTTAGTACAAGAAAAGTGCCAGTTGGATGTCGAGTTTTTTAAAAAGTACATGAATCAATGCTGAATAATTTATATATGGTAAGTTTGGAGGCATCTGCTAAATCTATACACGTGTTGCGTTTGCTTCAGAAAGTGAGCAGAGTGCATTATGGACAGTGCTTTGGTTCAGATACCATGTGGATGCCTGGATTTAATACTTGCAACCGGAAAGAAGTTAGTGGATGAGCCACTGATAAGAAATTCTGGCAGCTACAGGGAACATGAATATCAAATGATAGAATCCCAGGGAAAGAAAGAAAGGAAGCAAAATGAATGTGAAGAAAGTAGATTTTTAAACAGTAACCAACTGTCATACTCTTTTTTTATTCTCTTAGAAAGGTACAGCGGCTTTAAAAGGTCACCAATGCTTTTGAAGAACATAATGTTAATCAGAGCCCTTAGCTCTGCTCTAGTGTACACAGTCTCTGGAAGTAGTGAAACACTTCTTTTCTTTTCCATAAAGCAACATGGCTGGGGGTTGGGGATGGAATTTACAGAATTGCCTAAAGTTGAAAGTACACAATATATAACCCTTAAGCTGGAGGTGGAGAAGGGGGGAAGATGCAAAAAATTGCTCACCATTTTCTCCACTAGGATTTTTCTGAAGGCTGCCTTCATATGACTTTTAATCTGTTTCAAACACCTTTTTGTTTTTTTAAAAGATTTTATTTATTTATTTGACAGAGAGATAGCGAGAGCAGGAACATGAGCAGGGGAGTGGGAGAGGGAGAAGCAGGCTTCCCGCTGAGCAGGGAGCCCGAGCGGGGCTCGATCCCAGGACCCCGGGATCATGACCTGAGCCAAAGGCAGATGCTTAACGACTGAGCCACCCACGCGCCCTCAAACACCTTTTTAATATAATTTCTATTTGACTATATAGACATAAGATAATTGAGTTTATTTCCCCAGCCATTTACAAGTTCAGATTTAGTTGTTGTCACTTTTGGGTTTTTCTTAGATTCTTTCAGGAGAATCTAAGAAAGTAGAAGGCTATGTGAAAGGGGTCACAGCCCTGAGAAATCTCTGCTGAGTTATTAATATAAAGAGTAACTTCTGGACTCAGACCCTGAACTTTTCACAGTATTTCTGGCTCTTGGTATGCTGTATTTGGTTTACTATTTTTGGATCTTCAGAGTTACGAGTTTTAGTGCCTTAAGATTAGACCTTCCATTGAGCCTGAAATATTCACGAATGTAGGTGTAATGTGGAGAATTGTCTTTAATTTCTGAGGACCAGAGAGCCTCATTTAAATCAACAATGAAAACGGTAACATTTGTGGTAAGACCTGAGAGAATATTAAGTTCAAAGTCAACAGAAACCTCTCCGAGGACTGTACAGACTGCTGTGCTGGAACGGCCCCCAGGTCTCGGGCGGCGCGCGCACTCCGCCGCGACCGTACTGCCAAAGTGCTTGTTCTGCGCGTCACCCCTGAGAGGATTTACAACACACGGTGCACCACATGATGAACATAATAAACCCAAATGGAATGCTTAACTGTTAAGCATCTAAAAGAGGAAGAAAATCTTTTAACTGTGGGAATCCGTATCAAGTGCGTTCTGACCAGGGATGTCCCCAGTAAGAAAAAATGACAAATCTTAAGAGATGAAGATCACATTGTACCTACATAAAGCAGAATATGAAGGAGATTAGGTTACACAAATTTTTATTGAGACCTCTTTGAATCTCCATTTTCATCTCTTAGGAGAAATCCCTTCTGCAGATGGTTCCCTTGGATGAAGGTGCCAGTGAGAGACCCCTTCAGGTCCCCAAGGAGATCTGGCTTTTGGTAGATCACTTATTCAAGTACGCCTGTCACCAGGTAAGTGATCGTGGGCCTGCCCTGCAACTTTGGGAGGTGTGTGAATCCGGTAGGAAATGATAATACCTCCTGTCAGTATAGGGCTTGTAACTTTCCCGAGCTACGTTCACCGAGCAGCACTATCAGGTCATCTGGGCAGATGGAAGTGTCCTTATTTACAGATATGAGACTTGAAGCCTGCAACCTAAGTGATTCAGCTAAGACCACAGCATAAGTGTGATGACGGAGCCAGGCCCAAACCGAGCACGCCTGTCTCCTGACTACACACACTTTCCCCTGGACCGCTGTGTACCTCAGTCTGTAATGCCTGCTTTGGGTCTCGTGTAGGCATTGCAGATTTTAAAGTCCAAAGCACACTTCAAGCCCATTTCTTTAATTTGGTTTTCCTTTTTTAATCCTATCTAAAATGCTAGCTACCTCCAACCCAACCCCCCAGAAAGAGAAATTTCTTGGGACTAAATTGGAGGAAAATGTTTTCTTACCTACTGAAGAGTAATAGAACTCAAAGGCAAGGTTTGGTGTGGGCATGCCATTTACCTCTGCCCTAGCCTTCCCTAGTATCAGTATCTGGATGTGGTTCAGCTGTTTGGACTCTGCCTTCTACTTGGCAGGAAGCTAGAAGTGGGGACACCTCGTCACCCACTCTAGCTATCTAGTCCTCTGCCATCTCAGGTATAGGCTAAAACCTTTGAAGATCATGTTCTGTTTTGAAACAAAATTTCACGCGGATTATACAGATGATAAATGGAAAAGATGCCTTTGTCACACCTCTATTCCTAATCACGAGTACACATATTACCCTTCCATTTGCATCCTGCCACTCTCTCTCTCTCTTTTTTAATTTATTTTTTTTATTAACATATAATATATTATTTGTTTCAGGGGTACAGGTTTGTGATTCTTCAGTCTTACACAGTTCACAGCGCTCACAATAGCACATACCCTCCCTGCCACTCTCTTGATTCCTGGGTGGTCTTCAGAACCTTAGGGCTGATTATCTTGCCTTGTTCCATTCATTGTGACCTCTCTGGCAGGAGGACCTGTTCCAAACCCCTGGAATGCAGGAGGAGTTACAGCAGATCATTGATTGTCTGGATACTAGCATTCCCGAGACAATCCGTATCCTTTTTGACAAAGGCCTAGGAAGCTGGATGAAGAATTTTTGACCAAACTCTCCTTCCTGTCCACATTTGAGTTTTGTGTTTCCATCTTTACTTTCTTTGTAACTGTCTTTTATTATAAGGTAATCATTGACTCTGCAGTTGCTTTTCAATCCCTTTCAGGAACTTTTGACTTCTCTCTATCTCAGACTCTTACTGATAGGAATCAAGGGGTAGGTAACAACGACTTTTAATAAACGTGGAACATAGGACCCACAGCACTGGTACTGTTCTGCTTCAGGCTATTGATCACTCCTGCCACCACATGTGTTGTCACTAGGACATGGAAGAGGATGGGAAACATTGGTGACTAGTTTCAGGGACTGATGCAGTGTGAACGTCATTCTGCACACCATATTCCCCTGACTCTCAAGTTGAGCCAAACCTCCCAAGAGTCTTTGATCAATTCTGTAGCAACTCAGCTGCAGCATACCTGGACCAATAAAATATCAAACCCCAGTTAGGATCAGTGTGCCCTGAATAATAGGAAGGAAACTGTCCCTGTGGGAGCTGGAGGAAGAAAGCAAATCAGGTCTCTGTGTGGCCTTTTTCCTGGGGCCCCTTTCCCTTGACTTAAATTAATCCAGCTGGCAGTAATCACTCTGTGGCTGAAGCACTGCTCATTTTCCTGGAAGCCCTGCCAGAGCCCGTCATCTGTTATGAGCTGTATCAGCGATGCCTTGACTCTGCTCAGGATCCCCAGAACTGCCGACAGGTGAGTTTTACTGCTCTGAGGATGTGTCTGGGGCAAGTGCCCCCAGAGAGAAATCAATTTCAGATGTGTAGCTAGCTATGTGGTAGGATGGGTCTGAATTTGTCACTCATGGCAGGACACCAGCATTGAGAGTTGGGACTCGTAAATTTTAGGTTATTTCCTGTTATATTTGCCACACTTTTCTAGTTGGCCTATTGAGTAGGGCAGATACCTCTACTCTGGCATAGGATTGGTGAAGCTGATCATGGAATTCTGGCTGATATTACCAGGAAGGGTCCGTGACACTTGTGAGCCTTTCTCCTTTTTGTCTTCTTGGTGTTTGTTTTTTTTTTTTTTAAAGATTTTATTTATTTATTTGCGAGAGAGCACAAGTCGGGGGTGGGGAGGGACAGAGGGAGAGAGAAAAGCAGACTCCCTGCTGAGTGGGAAGCCTGCCGCAGGGCTCGATCCCAGGACCCCAAGATCATGACCTGAGCCGAAGGTAGACGCTTAACCAACTGAGCTACCCAGGAACCCCCTTGGTGTTTTTTGTTTTTTTTTTAAGATTTTATTTTTAGGGACACCTGGGTGGCTCAGTTGGTTAAGCGTCTGCCTTTGGCTCAGGTCATGATCTCAGGGTCCTGGGATCGAGTCCTGCATCGGGCTCCTTGCTCAGTGGGGAGCCTGCTTCTCCCTCTGCCTGCCACTCTCCCTGCTTGTGCGCTCGATTATTTTTAATTTTTTTTTTAAGATTTTATTTATTTGCGAGAGAGAGAATGAGAGACAGAGAGCATGAGAGGGAGGAGGGTCAGAGGGAGAAGCAGACTCCCTGCTGAGCAGGGAGCCCGATGCGGGACTCGATCCCGGGACTCCGGGATCATGACCTGAGCCGAAGGCAGTCGCTTAACCAACTGAGCCACCCAGGCGCCCCTCGATTATTTTTAAATAATCTCTACACCCAGTGTGGGGCTCGAACCCACAACCCTGAGATCAAGAGTCGCATGCTCCACTCACTGGAGCCAACCAGGTGCACCTTCTTGGTGTTTGTTTTTAATCTTGAAATAATTTTGATGCACAGTGGCTGAGAACACTATTCAGTCAGACTAGTGAGTATTGGGAGGAGCTCCCATCCATGCTAAATGACATTGCATAGAAAACCAGTGAGCTTGGCAGATGCCATGGCTACCTGTCTGAGGAGATGGGAAAAGAGCAGATTAATACTAACCTGCTTGTGAGGTGCGGTATGTGTGTGAATGTGTGATGACCACATCACACATATGAATGTGGCCTGGTCATTGAGTGTACAGGGGCCAAACAGTATGACCTTTTTTTTTTTTAAGATGTTATTTATTTATTTGATAGAGAATGGGAAAGAGAGTGAGAGAAAGCACAAGCAGGGGGAGCAGCAGAGGGAGAGGGAGAAGCAGACTCCCCGCTGAGCAGGGAGCCCATTGCGGGGCTTGATCCCAGGACCCTGAGATCATGACCTGAGCCAAAGGAAGACACTCAACCAACTGAGCCACCCAGGCGCCCCCAGTATAACCATTCTGACTTGGAAGTTTTTATTTGGCAGGGACTCTGGTAGTCATGAGGAAATAAAAGAGAGTTGTGACAGATGAATGAGGTCCTATATGGGTTGGATTATAAACTACTATGACAGCTTTAAGCTCTTCTTACTCCCTTTCACTTGTTCTCACTGCCCACCCCCCTTTTTTTAAAAACAGGTGATTTCCCAGCTTCCAAGATGCCATAGAAATGTTTTCCATTACTTGATGGCATTCCTTCGAGAACTCTTAAAATTCTCTAAATACAACAACGTCAGCGAAAACATGATTGGTAAGAGTACTTCATGAGAACGGCCACATGAGCAGGGGGGCGGGCTGGTTGGGATGGCCTCCATGTCCGGGCACATGGCCTGCTGCCCTCATCCCCTGGCCCCCAGTTTCCCATCCCTGAGGCTTTGCTTAGGTTGTGTCTGACAAAGGGTTTCCCTTTTCCTTTCTCTCACCCTCTAGCCACTCTTTTCACTAGTCTTCTCCTAAGGCCTCCACCCAACCTTATGGCAAGACAGACTCCAAGTGACCGTCAGCGTGCTATCCAGTTCCTTCTGGGGTTTCTTGAGAGCGATGAAGACTAATGAGCCTTTTCTTCTTACTACTCTCTGAGATTCTAGAGGCGGAAGATCTTGGGCACCAAGTATTTCAGAATGATTTGAAAAGTCATGCCACAGGAAGGGACTGTTGCAGAATTTTGAGGCTGTTGGCATGAAAAGGTTGTTTCTAGTGCAAGAGGAAGAGAGTTTCCTAATCCCTCCCTTACCATATCCTACACAGCAAAATACTTTTAGACTTATATTGCCAAGCCAAAGGTACCATATTTTGGTGTTTTTGTGTTCTCTCTTTATGAGGCAAAGAGATCTGTATTTACACTCCTTTACCTGGGGATGTGTTCGTTGCCCTCCTGCCCAGCTATCATGATTGTCCTTAGCACCCTAGGCCTAGATTCTGAGATGTTCCTGTTCTAGGTCTACAAGCACTACGTGCTATAGCTCCGACTTGTCTGTAGTCCTTCGTCTAAAGCACTTTTGCCTGACCCCCTCCCATATCACCCCTTTGCACTCCACTCCACTAGTTCTATTACATCGAAGGAAGTCTGAGTGAAGCTAGCGACTCCTCGGATGTCCCCAGCAGTGAGTTAACCATCTACATGTGGTTGTGACATGCATTTGTGCATTTCTACTACGGTGGCATCTGTATGTCTATAACATTGGCCTTTTCCTGGATCTGCACTGGGTGGAACCATATTCTCTTGTCTCAGACCACATTTACTAGCAGAACTTTAGGCTAGAGATGACATCATTGATGTGAGAGAATCACCATCAGAGTGGAAGCACTTTGAGCATTTCAGAAGTGAGAATATTCATGTTTGACAGGTCCTGCTTTCTACCATCCCTTTCTGTTCTTAATCAAATTTTACATGAGAATTAATCCTGGTTGTCTGGGGGACCCATTCCCCACTTAGAAATCCACCTCCAGAGCAATGCTTGCATTGCAGTCAAAAAGGCAGGCTGGACCTCAAGTGGGCCTCTCTGGTGGTACTGCTCCTCCCCCCAGCAGGGTATTATGGATAACCCTTGGAACCCCCTCTCTGGTCTCCTGAAATACCGGGGGGCAGATGTTGCCCCCTCCCTCATCAGGCTGGCTCTGGAGGGCTTTACGACCAGCTCCCCATGGCTCCTAGTCACCTTATCGAGTGTTACGGAAAAGAGACTATGCAGTGGGCCCAACGAAGCCCCTTTCTCTCCCACCCAAGACAACCCTCTGAGCTTTTCATTTACTCAAGCTCTGTGGGGCAGCATTCTTTTTTTTTTTTTTTTTTTTTTTTTTTTTAATTATTCTGTGTTGGTGGGCAAATCAGCTACCAGCCACTGACTGCAAAACTGCCTGATGCAGTTGGCTTCTTCCTGGATTTCTTTCATTAAAACCACCCTGAGTCAACTCATTCTTGACTGTTAACATTAAATCCAAGGAGCCTAATGTACAGACTCTGTGTCTTGTCTTGGGCATGGACTCCTGACTCTTCTAGCACATTGAAGGAGAGAGCCAGGGGAAACACCACTGCTGAATGGTTCCTCAGTTTCCCCCATCTCTCGTAAGTTGAGTTCTGTGGGGGAAGAAAAGGTATGTATCCTGTGATATTCTGGTTAAACCCTTTCCTGATTTGGAGTTATGGAACTAGGAGTCAAGTTCCTGGTGCCAAATAGCTGCAGATCTGATAGGTCAGAACTTCGTTAATGGAAGATTGTGAGCAGAATGCTTTTGTCATCTGCATTAGGCCAGAAAGTGATCATAGGAGAGGCAGATTATAGAAGCTGGGTCAAGGTCATAAGACAAAGACAGGGAAATGACTGTCCTGGGCACATTGTCTAGTATACTGCCAACCTGGGATCTTTGGATCATCAAGGATATGGTTGGTGGGGAGCGAATGCACCATCCTAGCTCTTTGCTTATGAGGCAAATGCACTAAATTTGTTTACCGCCTCTCCGTTTTTCCAGCTCTGGCCCTGGGATGTATACAGCATTAAGGGTTTGAGACAATCTCTAGGTAGGGAAGACAGAAATGGAGTAGATGTAAGAAATCTGCTCCCCTACTGTGCCTACTCCAGCACGCCAACCTCTAATTCCTAAGTAACTCTAATGCGCTATTTATTTCATAGCTCCTCTGAAGGAAGGAGTTCAGATCCAGCTGGTAGAGAAGAACTCTGCATCTGTATTGTTTTAGGGAAGAAATGGTTCGAACCCACGTGGTGACATTGCATTAGTTTCCCCTTTCACTGTTTTCTGGTTCTTATTCTGTAATTGTTATATTTTCCAGAAATGTCTTGGTCACTAAGCAAAGCTGCTAGTGGGATTCTGTATTTTGTGTCATCTTTTTTATTATAATTTATTGCAGATTTTTTTCTGAATAAATATATGTTGTGTGAAAAATCAGTGTGATCTTGGTAAAGAAAAACTGAGGAGGGAGGCTTATGTCACTGGGTCCCACTTGACTGCAGTCCTCACAGCTATGACGGTACCGACATTTCCTGTCTTACAGGGAAATCTAAGAATTCTCAGTATATTTGCCCTTGGGTGCGAGAAGAAGCCACGTATTTTCAGAGACTAAGAAGGAAGTCACAGCACTTCCAGAGGCCAGCCCAGGATCTTATCTTAACCCTGGGGATTCAGGGAACAAAATAACACTGTTAGGGAAAAAGATGTTGATTCTTTATGCATGTAAATGTCACACCAGGTCAGATCCTTGATCATCCCACCCCCACAAACGCCAACATACACATTTTGGGAGGATGCAGTGTCCTTGCCAACATAGCCTCAGCAGTTTAGACATGTCCCTACACCTGTTTTCACAGGATTCATTTGGCAACTTTTGAAAACCAGTTTTGAACCTTTGTTACCTCTTGGGGGGACAAAGTCCATAGATTTAGTACTTTGGGGGGCTCTAATCTGAACTTTGAGAGGAAACCCCTAATTTGAGCATGGTGCCTTTTATTCCCCTGCCGATCTCCATGTGGGTTCCGTTCCCTTTGAGACCAAAGAGGCCTCAGCTGGAGCTTTCTTGGCAACCAGGGCCGTCTTCCAGTTCAGTCTGACTATGAGCTTGACCCTGATGAATGTGCTGATTCAGTGTTGTCATCAACAGTTTTTTTAGCCCCACCCGCAGCCTTGGCAGGGGAAGGTGTTTCCTTTTGAGAGCAGTGTCCCCCCAGCGGGCGGAGACGACTGACACCCAGCAGTTTTTACACAGCAGCAGGCAATGTGGGCCGAGCAGCCTCAGTGACTCCCTTCCCAGAGGTGACAAACTGCACCCCTGGCTACTGTTACAGAGAACCGCTAGGGTCTTTCGGACCACAGGGCAAGTGGATGACCTGGCTCGTGGTGTAGCCTAATAGTTTACAGCTACACACTGCCCAAGTGGGAGCGCCAAGTGTGAGGGAGAGAGCCTTAGGGATCCAACCCCATCTCATGGTTCCGACGGGCTGAGTCAGGCTCAGAAGGGATAAGGAGGGACTCAAGGTCACTTAGGTTAGTGACACAGCATGCCACAGTGGGGAAAAAGAGTTTAAACTTTGGTGTTAGACCTAGTTCTTTCTTCCAACTTTTTATTACAAAACCTTTCAAACGTACAGAAAAGTCAGAAGGATACAGTGAACACCCTATACCCTTAACTCACCACCTGTTAACATTTTGCCACCCTTCATCTCAGAGAGGTCTGTCTGGTCTTCGCTCTGGACTCTGCCACTTCCTCCTTGTGTATGACCCTGGACTGGCTAGCCTGTAGTTTCCTGGCCTAGAAAATGGAACGGGCATAGCACTTATTTTGATGACTTAACTACATCTTCTCACTTCCCTCTTAAATTAAAACTCCTTAGTGACTTCCCAGTGCATTTAGAAGAAACTCCAAACTTCCCATGGCCTACCAGGCCCTGCATTATTAAATGAGAAAGAAACAACGTGGCAGGCACGGTACCTGGCACGCAGTGGGTGCTGCATAGATGTTAGCCTATGCCCTGCGCCCCTTAGCTCTCCCCTGTATTTCACTGATTCTCTCACACTGCCAAAGGCTTTCTGGCTTTCATTTGATGTTAACCTTGTCAACTAGATACAGTCAGACCTCACACTCAGCCTACTCCACTGCCTTCCTCCCCCCTGCCCACCACAGACACACCACAGTGCCCCCCCCCTTTTTTTTTTAAGATTTTATTTACTCATTCGAGACACAGAGATACAGAGAGAGAGAGAGCATGAGCAGGAGGAGAGGCAGAGGGAGAGGGAGAAGCAGGCTCCCCGCCGAGCCAGGAGCCGGACGTGGGGCTCGATCCCAGGACCCTGGGATCATGACCCAAGCCGAAGGCAGACGCTTAACCATCTGAGTCACCCAGGCGTCCCCCACAGTGCCCCCTTCTATACTTGTGTATTTCAGCCTTCTGCTGCACATGTTTGGGGAGTAGGGGTGAGGTGTAAATTAAAGGATGAATAATGAGCTACCATCACCAGCATGTGACACCTGGCTGTTGTTGAGCCTCAGGAACCACACCTGCCATTCTGCCCATCCCCCCAGGCGCCTCCTTTTGCTCTTTCCTGCCCTGCCCTGGGTGCCTGGTTCTTGGCCCTTCTTTCTCTCTCTGCTTTGTAGATAAATCCCCCCTCTAGTTTCCACCTTTGCTGCTCCTACCTGAATTGGTTCTTACCCAGCCAATGCTACTTACCTTCTCCCTTGTCTGTCCTGTGGAAGCTGCTCCCATACCCCAGACCTCCAGGTGAAGAGGGGCTTGCCTTTTCTTCGATCACACTTTGAAGCCGTGGTTTTGTGCCGCTCAATTCCCCTTCTTCAATCTAGATGAGTGCTTCTCAACCCTGGCTACTCACTAGAGTCATCTAGGGCATGTTTCTCAAAGTGTGGGCCCCAAATGAGTATCACCTGGAAACTGGTCTAAATCAGTGGTTCTTTTTTTTTTTTTTTAAGATTTTATTTATTTATTTGACACAGAGAGAGAGACAGCTAGAGAGGGAACATAAGCAGGGGGAGTGGGAGAGGGAGAAGCAGGCTTCCTGCTGAGCAGGGAGCCCGACGCGGGGCTTGATCCCAGGACTCTGGGATCATGACCTGAGCCGAAGGCAGACCCTTAACAACCTGAGCCACCCAGGTGCCCCTAAATCAGTGGTTCTTAACCCTGGCCACAGAACCCAGGGTCTTAAAAAATACCAGTGCCTACATCCCACCTTAGAATGTTTGAATGCTCACCAGTAATGCTCCCCTGCCCCCACCACTGCACTCTGACACTATCCTTTCACTCCTCCCAATTAGCTAAACTCTTTCCCACCTCAGGGCCTTTGCACATGCCACTTTGCTCTATCCAGAAACCACCTCTCTTGTGCACTTTAGAATAGCTCAGCTGCCATCTTTGCCAAGCCTAACAAAGTCACCACCACCCCCAGCACCTCCATTCCATTCATTTTCTGTGCTTCCATTCCAGGGCTTCCTGGCATAGCCTGGTAGCTGGCTGACTGCTCCTAGGACTGCATATATCATTCATTCCTCAGTCCTCCTCTTCCTGTCTTGCTGACCCTTCATAGACTTGCGCCTCAGGGACTGAGAGGCAGGAAATTGCTGTGGTTCTTTGCATAGGCTCCCAACAGCCGGATTGCCTGGATTCAAATCCCAGCTCTACCACTTTTAGATGTCCAACCTTAGGCAAAAGTAGATTGACCTCTCTAGGCCTCATTTACCACATTTTGTTTGTTTGTTTGTTTATTCATTTGAACGAGCGAGTGAGCAGGGGGAGGGGATAGAGGGAGAGCGAGAATCCCAAGGAGACTCTGTGCTGAGCATGGAGCCCAGCACGGGGCTTGATCTCAAAAGCCTGAGATCACGACCTGAGCTGAAATCAAGAGTCAGACGCTCAACCAACTGAGCCACCCAGGCGCCCCAGTTACCCCATCTTAAAATGGAAGTAATAATAGTATCTTTCCTCATAGGATAATCATGAGATGGTATCAGCTAGTACATTTCAAGGGCCGGGAACTGTGCCCACTGCATAAGTACTAAATAAATGGCAGCTAGTATAATGACTCCAAAACCTTCCACTGGCCTCAAGGCCCAGACCTCTTCCTCAGCCCTTCCCCTCTCAGCAGGTGGCCACACCCTTTACTTTGTGAAAATGTCAAAGTGGTTAGCTGAAGCAGCCCTCAAAGCCTTGCTCTGCAAATCAAAATGTCACAGCTTTACCTCACCCCTCCCCCTTCCCACCTGTGTCAGAAATAAGTGGTCTTCCTTCTTGCCTAGGCTAACTCTTCCAACTGTGCTTGGAGTCCATCTCTTCCCAACCTCACTGGACTTGTTCCCATCATTCATCACCACCACCCCACCCCACCCCCTACCTTGCATCTTCAATATCAGCCATTCATTCAACAAGTGTTTATCGAGGCCTCCTGTATGCCGGGCGCTGTTCAAGGTGCTGATGATATAGCCGCCACGGTGCTTTCACTAGGAGGGTGGGGTGGGATGGGGTAAGCAGACAGAAATAGTGCACAAGGTAACTAGAGAGCATGACAAATGCTCTGGAGAGAATAAAGCAGGGTGACGTGCCAGAGGGCACAGCAAGCAGACTTGGTCAGGGAAGGTTGCTTTGAGGAGGTGATGGTTGCTAAGACCTAAATCTCAGGAGGCCAGAAGGTCCCATACCTTGATTTGAAAGATGATTACACAGTATATATGCCCCTGCCCCCCCAAAAAGCCAGCTATACAAGATCTGGCAAAGAACATTCCAAGCAAAGGAAAGAGCAAATGCAAAGACCTTAAGGCAGCAAAAGCAGCTTGCTGTGTTCGGGAGACAGGCGGAAAACAGTGGGGTGGAGGTAGGGGTGCTGGATGAGAGGTGGGCAGGGCCTGTGGAGCCTGGGGAAGGAGGCTGCCTTTTATTTTATTTTATTTTATTTTATTTTATTTTATTTTATTTTATTTTATTTTATTATTTTTAAAGATTTTATTTATTTGACAGAGAGAGAGACAGTGAGAGAGAGAACACAAGCAGGGTAAGTGGGAGAGGGAGAAGCAGGCTTCCCGCGGAGCAGGGAGCCTGATGTGGGACTCGATCCCAGGACCCTAGGATCATAACCTGAGCCGAAGGCAGACGCTTAACGACTGAGCCACCCAGGCGCCCGGAGGCTGCCTTTTATACTATGGGCAACAGGAAGCCATGGATGACTTCACTGGAACTTCATGATTTTTGCTTCTCCTTATCTTAATAATAGTAATAGTCACTAACAACTACAGCTATCATTTACTCCAGGTGCTGTACAAATACATTTGACCTCACTTTCAGCCTTGACAACCACTTTATTAAGTACTACTTTATCCACCTTTCATAGGTAGATAAAACCGGCCCAGAGAGGCTACTGAGCTTGGTACTTGACTAGTGGCAGACCAGAATATGACCCCAGACCAAAATTTGTGCTTTTACATATAGCCAGTATCTCCCCAGCTGGAGTGGGGATGAAAATGGGGATGCTCCTTGAAATCTCTCTTCAAGCTATATCCCAAGATTTCATGACCTGCCAGAAGCTCAGATTAACCTGACTCTGCTCCTGACCAACTTCTCCTGGCAAATTCCTCTCTCCCTTCAGCCAGGCTTGAACCTTTGATTATTTTTGGTCCCTGCCCCACTTCTAATCAGTCACCAATTGCAATTCAACAAATATTTATGGAGCACCTGCTAAGTGTGGGCCACTGTGCAACGTTCTGAAGGAAACCAAAATGAGTAGAACTGGTCATCATAAGACATACATAATATTTTTTATAAAGAAGGAGGAAGAAAAGAGAGAAGGAAAAGGAGAGCGGGAAGGAGGGAAAAAAGAAAGAGGGAAGAAAGGAAGAGGGAGGGGAGGGGAGAAAAGGTGTGATGGGACATTCTTAGGGGGCCAAAGTCAGGTTGTTCAGTCTCGTCCATCTGACCCCCCTTTCCACTGTCCACTTCCCTCACCCCACCACCAAATTCAAACACTCATTACCTCAGGCCTGGCGTGTCCTGTTTAACCCCTTTCTGACTAATTTTTCCGCTCCCTTTCAGTTTATTCTACACACATCACTGCCAGACTAATCTTCCTAGTGCTCTTTGATGTGGTTCACCTCATCAAAACCCCTCAGAGTCCTGAGCCTCCACTTACCACAGAAGTTCCAGTTCTTCAGCTTGGAATTAAAGCTCTCCTTAGTCTCTTCTGCCCACCTCTCTGGCCAAAACTCCCACTCTTGACCTTGTCATGCCCTTACCTTCCCTAAACTCACGTACACTCCACTTGGGCTCAGTCTGTGTCAGCCACTTGGAACTCTCTAGCCCCTGCCACTCCACCTGCCCAAACCCTATCAAACCCAAATGTCACCTCCTCCAGGAAGTCCTTTCCTACAACTCCCGCTTCCTCTGAACTCTTAGAACCTTCCCTTTGTACCACTATTTTAACATACCACACACAAAAAAAGTGTTGTTGCCCATCTGGGACTAGAAGCATCATGCGAGTGGGAACCAAGCTGGGCATATTTTGGATTTCCCCACAATGCCTCGGACAGAGTAAGTGCTCAACGATATTTGGTTAATAAATAAAGATTGTCCTTCAAAGCACTTAAAGACACAAGTCTGTATATAATAGGTGTTTCTGAAATGTGAATACATTTAATTATTCATACTGAGCTCTATTAACATTAGAGGAGTTCGTTGTGGGTGTGTACAGTATACTTAGTAAATTATATTAATGTCATCCAAGAAGTTAATAGCTTTTAACAGCCATCCAGTACTATTTTCTATTGTTTTGTAGCCAACAAAATCAGCCTTGCTAAATTCGCGTTTTAAAAGTGATTCTCAAGGTTCCTCAAAAAATTAAAAATAGAACTACCATATGATCCATCAATCACATTTCTGGGTATAAGATCCAAAAGAATTGAAAACAGGGATTTGAACAGATATTTGCACACCCACTTTCATATCAGTATTATTCGCAATAACTAAAATGTGGAACCAGCCCAAGTGTCCATTGATGGATGAATGGAGAAACAAAATGTGGTATCTGCATGCAGTGGAATATTATTCAACCTTAAAAATGAAGGAAATTCTGACATGTTATAGCATGGAAGAGCCTTGAGGACATTACGCTCAGTGAAATAAGCCAGGCATAAAAAGACAAGTACTGTATGATCCCACTTCTATGAGGTGCCTAGCATTGTCAAATTTATAGATGGCAGGCAAGTAGATGGTGGTTACCAGGGGCTGGGGGAAGGGAGAAATGGGAAGTTGTTGTTTAATGGGTATAGAGTTTCGGTTTTGCAAGATGGAAACATTTTGGGGATCTGTTGCACAACAATATGAATATATTTCACACTACTGAATCATACACTTAAAAATGACTACAGTGATAAATTGTGTTACTTTTTTACCACAATTTTAAGAATTAAAAAAAATTTTTTTAAGTGATTCTCAAAAGGTAAATTTAATCACAACACCCCTCTGTTTAAAGCCATTTGCTGGCTTCCCAGAATTAGGACCCACAAGGCCCTGCAGGTCTGAGTGCTGCTGACTCCAGCCTCCTCCCACATCCTGCCACCCCCATTCTCTCTGCTTCAGCTACACAAGGACTTGTTCCTTGCCTGCTCTCAGCTCCCTCTCTCCACAGAGCCAACTCCTCCCATGCTGTGCTCTCTCCCAGAGCATCATCACAGTGTGTATTTACACGTTCATTATGGGATCAGGCCGGTCTCCCACTGGGTCAGGAACTGTGGAGGCAGAGACCAGGGTTTATTTCCCTGACCGTGGTATCCCCAGCACCTGGCCTAAAATCTGGCACCCAATAATCTGGGTCGTCTACAACTCCAGTGTTGGCAGAGGCCAGGCAAAACATGCGTGTCTGCTGCTTGTCAAAGGGTAAATGAGTGTCACCTTCCTAGAAACAGTAAGGTCATGTATTGAGAGCCTAGAAACATTGATAGTAACAATTTTGCTTCTAGGAAATGACCCTAGAGGAGCACAAAGGGGTAAGTCCACGCAGGGTCATCCTAGCATTATTCATTAGAGCAAAAACCTGGCAACAATCTACGTACCCTTCCGAACCAGAAGATGGGTAAACACGATATATATTTTATGGATAAAATATCATACAACCTTTACAAATAATGTTGCTGAGGAATGGAGACAGGGAAAATGCTGAGAGGTAACACTGAGCAGAAAAGCAGGCTTCTAAGTAGGTATGTACCAAATGTCCCTAAATTTAAGAAATCAGATATAATATATAAAGATAAAACATGTGATGTATAGCATGGTGAATATAATCAATAATACTGTTTCATATATTTGAAAGTTGCTAAGAGAGTAGATTTTTTTTTTACCAAGTTTTTATTTAAATTGAAGTTAGTTAACAATAATGTAATATTGGTTTCAGGAGTAGAATTTAGGGATTCATCGCTTACATACAACACCCAGTGCTCATCACAACAAGTGCCCTCCTTAATGCCCATCACCCATTTAGCCCAGCCCCCCCCACCTCCCCCTCCGGCAACCTTCAGCTTGTTCTCTATCGCTAAGAGTCTCTTATGGTTTGCCACCCTAAGAGAGTAGATCTTAAAAGTTCCCCTCACAAGAAAAAAATGTGTAATTCTGTGGTAATGGATGTTAACTAGACTTACTGTGATCATTTCACAATGTATACAAATATTGAATTATGTTGTACACCGGAAACTGATATAATGTTATATATCAATTATACCTCAATAAAAAGTAAAATTTTAAAAAGATAATCCATAGGCACAAAAATAGTGGAAGTCGATGCTCCATTCTGTAAATAGCAGTCACTCCTGGGTGGTGGCATTGTGGGCAGCGGTCGTTCCAGAATGTCTATAAAGGAAGGTTTCGAAGCCATTCAGAAGGAGGCTAGTCACTTTGTCTTGAAACTGCAAGCTGTATTTGCATAGCAAGCGGAGTTTTTCCTTAAACTGCATATATATTTGGGGTGACTTTGGGGGTGCTGATGGAGATTATGGTGAAGCCCCCCAAAGCACCCTGCGATGCCAACCTAAATCATTTTTTTACCTTCATATTTGTCTGCTTCTCTAAATGTTTTACAATGAGCATCCATTACTTTTTATAGCAGAAAAAGATTAAAGAAAACATTATTTCATAAGAGAAAGAAACGTCTGTGTGTTGGAATGAACGGACACAGTGTCCCGCTCAGGCTTGTAGGCGGCTGGAGAGGGCCTCTCGGGCACAGAGCCCGGCCCACTCCACACCACTTCCTCACATCCCAGGCCTGCTCTGTCCCTAGCATCTGCAAGCTTCTTCTCTTCTAGCTTCTGGCACGTCAGACCAGCACGCCGTCAGGCAGCCTCGGGGCCCTCCAGCCAGCCTCGCAGCTCCCCAGGGCATGAGGCTCTAAGCCACATCCTGACACAAAGCACACTTGCAAGGGCCATTTGGTGACCATGGGCCACTCCTCTATCTCCAATGGTGACCCTGGTTCCGAGGGGCAAGAATCATTTACTGATTGTGCCTGTGGCCGGTAGGTGGCAGAGGAGAGCGCTCCCAGTTGTAAAACGGGTATTCGAAGCTGCAGTTACTTTTCCGGTTTCATGATAATTTCTTTCTATTTTGAGGAATTTTATGGACTCTTCTCCTTACAGTCTCTTACTTACGGCCTCAAAAGTCAGCAAAAACAACAATTTTTCAGGCATTATCTAAAGGCCATGGAGCTTTCAGCCCCATCTCCCTGAAAACAGGTGGGGTTAAAGATCATTTTCCTCTCTTCCTTCACCATCCCTCAATGTTGCCAGTTATTTAGAAAGTTTCAACAAGGGTGGGAGGTCATCTGGTTGCAGAAAGTTGATGAATTAGATCTTCTCCAGAGAGGGGTAAGGAGGGATGGAGGTGATGAGGAGATAGAAGAGGGGTGGGGGGCACAGATGTGAACAGGAAGGAAGAGAATAATCCCTGGCCAGACAATGGAGAGGAAGTGGAAAGAGAGGAGACCAAAAGGCTTTTTATACGTTGAATTGTGCTCCCCCCCACAAAAATTCGTATGTTAGAGTCCTAACCTCCAGTACCTGTCATTGTGACCTTATTTGGAAATAAAAACATTGCAGATGTAATCAGTCAAGTAAAACGAGGTTATTTTGGAGTAGGGTGGGCCTTAATCCTGTATGACTGATGTCCTTATAAAAAGGGGAAATTTCGACCCAGAGACACACAGGGAGAATGTCATGTGAAGATGAAGGTAGAGATCTGAGTGATGCATCTACAAGCCAAGCGATACCACAGACTTCCAGCAAATGACCAGAAGCTATGGGAGAGGACTGGAACAGAGTCGCCCTTGCATCCCTCTGAAGGAACCAACCCTGCCAACCTTGATCTTGAACTTCTGGCTTCTAGAACTGTGAGAGAATAAATGTCTGTTGCTTAAGCCACCCAGTCTGTGGTACTTTGTTATGGCAGCCCTCGAAAACTAGGCTCTTTGGGGCAAGGTTCTAGGAAAAATGAGATGATGGCAGAAAATGGAGGTATTTCCTTTGCTCCTCCCCAGGACTGTATGCCCTGGTATAAAGGAGTGATGGCTGATGGAGAGAAGTCTTCCCGCTCTAACAATCTGTCCCCAACAGCCACACTTAAAAGAGTTGTCTCCACTTACTGTCCCCACTTCCTCACCTCCACTCACCCCTTGACCCTCTCTGGCCCTTCCCTCTGATGCCACTCTCATCAAGGTCACCAGTAACCACCATGTTTCCAAAGCCAAAGGTCATTTCTTAACCCTCACCTTCTCTAACTTCTCAGTACCACTTCCCCACTTCTGGAACACTCCCTCCACCAGGCTGCCAGGACCCAAACTCCTCCTGGTTTCTCTCCCACTTCACCCACCATTCTGTGGCAGGCTCCATTGCAGGCTCATCATCCTCCCTGGTCCTATCTCTAAAGGACAGCACATCCTAGGTCCTAGGCCTCGGGCTTGGGCCACTTCTCTTCTTACTCTATATTCTTGCTCTGTAAATCCCACTCACTCTTCTGTCTGCTGTTGTCACCTATCCGCTAGTGAATCCCCAAATTCTGAAGCAGTGTCCTTCCCCGCCACCTTCTACTTCAGACACATTTACAGTGGTATCACATCCCATTCAGGATAGTCCACAGGCAATTACTTCAGGCAAAAATGGAATATACCCAGAAAAATCCCTTAAATACCCCAAAAGTGAAATAATGCTCCCAGGAAGCATGTCACACACACACACACACACACACACACACACACACACACACAGACACCAAGAATAGCTTTATTTTTTGATAAAGATTTTATTTTTACATAATCTTTCCACCCAATATGGTGCTCGAATTTATAAACCCCAAGATCAAGAATCGCATGCTCTACCGACTGAGCTGGCCAGGCACCCCACAATATCAGCTTTAAATACATGACCCGTATCAGCCCAGACAGATGGCCATACCATGACAGGCATGGAAGAACTGGGACTCACTGAAGGAGTGGCAGACCCACTTCTTTGTCTCACATTCATTCCAGAGTCCAGACTCAGCTGGCCAAAGGACAGGTGGAATCACTAGAATACTTTCCGTTATCATCTTTTCTTTCTTTGGCAGCATGAGTAGACTTGAATTCAGGTAAATCAAATGCCTGTGTGAAACCACCTGCTGGATATCTCCATTTGGATGTCCCACAGCCATCTTAAACTCAACACATCCCAAACCAAACTCTACCTCCATAAACCTCCTTCTCTTCCTGTGTTTTCAATGAATGGTGGCACCATCCCACCCTGGCAATCCTCATGTCCTTTCTCTCCTTAGGCAGGGCAAGGGGTGGCCCAGGGTTGGCTGGTGGTGTGCTTGGCATCAGCCAGTGAGCTAACACAAATGGCTTGGTGCAGGCAAGGGACCAACCTATGTGAAGTGGCCTTGGTTGAGATTTAGACTTAATCCAGTGATAATCTAGGAGATCTAGAATGCCAGGTTGGTCTGCTCTCTGAGGGTGGGCACAGGACATACTATTGAGGAACCTAAGCCAGATGCCTTGCCCACCTACCCAGCCAGAAAGGCTTCATTTAAGATGTCCATGAAGACTTTCGATGACCCTATGTTGTTGTTGTTTTTTTAAATATAAGGTATTATTTGTTTCAGAGGTACAGGTCTGTGATTCAACAGTCTTCCACAGTTCACAGCGCTCACCATAGCACATACCCTCCCCAATGTCTATCACCCAGCCACCCCATCCCTCCCACCCCCTCCCACTCCAGCAGCAACCCTCAGTTTGTTTCCTGAGATTAAGAATTCCTCATATCAGTGAAGTCATATGATACATGTCTGTCTCTGATTGACTTATTTCGCTTAGCATAATACCCTCCAGTTCCATCCACGTCGTTGCAAATGGCAAGATCATTCCTTTTGATGGCTGCATAATATTCCATTGTATATGGCACTCTCCTGTGTAAATCATGTGTAATATGCCTCTGGTCAGATCTTGTAGAATTATGTCTCAGTTGCTCTCGGGGGTTGGCAAACTATGGCCCACCATCTGTTTTTGTAAATAAAGTTTATTGGAACACAGCCATGCTTATTTCTTTACATGTGGTCGATGGCTGCTTTTGCATGGCAAAAGCAGCGTTGAGTGGTTGCAACAGAGACCATATGGCCTGCAAAGTCTAACATATTTACTATCTGGTCCTTTACAGAAAAAGTTGCTGACCCCTGATCCAGACTGTGGTGGTATGAGCCTCTCATCCCTGGAGGCTGGGGCTCCTTAACAGAGCACCCACAAACCTGGAGGTTGGCCTTGATAGTAAGTACATATCATGTAGCATTTAACTTTTAGGAATTTATGTATATATACTCAGAACAAAAAAAAAGAGATTAAAAAATGATTCAGTGTAGGGATTTCAGTCTCCTACCACTCCATGAGCACATAGCTAAAAAGATCAGGAGCTACATGGGGATTGTGAATCTGCTGTTCCCTCAGTCACCATCCCTATGTGCTTCTCCCTGTGTGAGCAGCTCACTGTGCTGGGTGTGATTCTAGTGTTTACTCTTCAACAAGCCATGTTGGGTCAACCAGGTAGACATTCAGAAGAAAATAGAGCTGGATCCAAAGCTTACATTTAAACAAGGCAAATGCCCCTCAATCAGGGACTGAGAAACTTCTTCTCTGCCCGAGGAGGCCGCTGGCAGGATGGTCGGGTTGCACACCTTGTGGGACTCAGAGACTTCAAGGAATTTGGGTATCATGGAGCTGGTCTGCAGCAGGTGGAGCCCTTGGCTGGACAGAAGGCACCCACCTTGGGCTTCTCAAATGTGTATCTCTCAGAGCCAGCCAGGAAATGGGGCTAAAGCAGGTGGTCTAGGATGGAGCAGGCTAGCGGCTCACATAAGGTGAAGCCTCAGGAGCGTATCTTGTCCTAAGCAGACCACACTCTGTCAGGCCAGGAGGTCAGGCAAACTGTTGTTCGTTAGTTACCGAAAGATGGCTGGGGCGCTGCACAACTTAATGACCATGACGGTGGGTCACCTCAATCGCCCAGCCCCCCCTGATCCACAGAACCTCCAGAGGTCCTCATTTTGGAAGATGAAGCAATTCCTGTTTGAAGTCGACAACTGGAGACTCTAAGGGGAACGGAAAGGGAGAAAGTCGGAGGTACTTTGGACCCAAGCTGGTGTCAATATCCTTGCGGGGGCTCAATCTCAGACCCTGAGAAGTATTAATTACAACACACAACGAAGCACTTTATGTATATTAACTCCTGAACCTGGGTGAGCCCCCTATGAGGGGAATATTATTATTATTCCCATTTTACAGATGAGTCACATAATAAATTGTAGATTTCTCCAAAGTCATAGGCCCAGGAAAATAGGGTCCAGGGACCCCAGGGGCCATAACAAAGGCTGATGGCTAAAACGTGCTAAGGGGGAATGCCATTCCTTGGGGATGGTTCACCATCTCTAGTCAGATGGTGCAGGAGACAACAGCAGTGGGTCAGTGATCACCTCAGCCTCAGCAACACAGCTTGGGGTGTCCCCAGGCCCTCATGGCAAGTTCCTGGAGTCAGAGGGCAAGGGAGGGAGCTACATTTCCTGAGTCAGTCTCCTTAGAAGATCTTTTCAATTGCTCCAGACCAGCCTTGTGCTACAGCCCGCAGGGTCCTCTGAGGCCTGATGTCTCTCAGCTCCCCAACTTGGGGGCATAGACTGTTGGCTCTGGCCCCGCACTCACAGGCTCTGGCGTGGAGGGCAGAGAAGGTGGGGCACTTGGCAGTTCTTTCTGACTGGCTGTAACCCCAGAGAGGGTGGTGGCACGCTGGAGAGTGGCCAGGCCCACTGTCTGGCTTGCAACACGCCCACCATGGGAACCCAATTGTAAGACCCACTCTGCCCCTCTAGTTTTTTGGGTGGGAATGTCCACAAGCGGGTGTGGGAGGGACATCCAACACAGCTACTTTTAGATAGATACCAGGCTTGTAGCTACCAAATATGGAAGGCTGGGAATTTTGAAGACTATGACCAGTTCAACCTGGAGCCCGGTTTCCTGAGTCCAGCCAAGGACAGAGACCTCAAGGCCTAGTTGTTCAGTTCTTTGGGTGCCATCTTGGGCCATCTCTCTACCAGCAGGTCCACCAAACGGATGCGTTGCTCAGATTCATAAGAGCTGAGGAGTGTCACGGACAGATGGCCACCAGCAGACCAGCAGAAGCAGGACCCGTGTGCCCTGCCAGGGGAGAGAGGAATGTGAAGCTCTCTCAGGGGTCTGCAAACCGGTCTCCCGTCTTACCTTGGCCTGCAGTGTGCTACGGGACCACTAAGCGGCACTGTTGGGTCACAGGAAGCTCTGAGAAACCAGGCCATCTTCTAGCCCCAGCCTTCTGGGGGTGAGAAAGCCCCTAGGGGAACCCTGTGGTGTTCTGGGAATGTTTGGGATTTCCCTCCCTGTCAGGAAGGATCTGTTCTAGTCAGTCATAGAGGCCTGGCCTGGGCACCTTATGCTAGCTGTTGCCAAGAGTGATGCAGAGAGACAAAGAACAGAGGCCTAACGTGGCCCTAGCTTGATTCCAGGCACCAGACCCTGGCCAATTAGCTGGACCAAGCAAGGGGTAAGACCAAAATGCAGAAGCAAGCAGGTGTGGAACCGAAAGGAGCCAGGCAGGAGGCTGGCCAGAGCAGGGGAGGACAGGGGTTTGGAGGCTGTCTTGGCTGCTGGGTTCAGAGGTTCTCTGGGATGTTTTAGGAAGGAAGTATGTGTTAATTGGGGTAAGGTGCTGATAGAGGACCCAACACAGAACAAACAGCCCAAACAGGAGATTGGTTGTTATGTTTGACACCTCCCTCTCACTTTTCCTCATCCACGTCATCCCCAAGTTCTTTCATTTCTATCTCCTATTACCCTTTGAATTTTTCCACTTCTTTTTTTTTTCTCTTTTTTTTTTTTTTTAAATTCATGAGAGACAGAGAGAGAGACAGAGGCAGAGGGAGAAGCAGGCTCCCCTTGGAGCAGGGAGCCCGATGCGGGACTCGATCCCAGGACCCTGGGATCATGACCTGAGCCGAAGGCAGACGCTTAACCGACTGAGCCACCCAGGCGTCCCTGAATTTTTCCACTTCTATCCAACTTTACTACCTCTGCCCTAGTCCAAGCCTCCATCATCACTCCTTGATGGCTTTAAGCTAAGGTTGCCAGATAAGATATGGGATGCCCAGTTAAATTTGAATTTTGAATGCATAAAGAATAAATTTTGCTATATTTGTTTCATGAAACAAAGAATAAAGTTGTGCTATAAAAAATAAATAAATAAATAAATGCATCAAGATGATCTCTTGGTATGTCTATCTGCCCCACTAGACTACAGCACCCTGCAAGGAGGGCTCTCTGTACTATCCATATCTGTCCCCACAGTGTACGGCACAGCGCTTGGCCCAGAGTGGGGCACTCAATAAATGCGTGAGGCGCGAATGAATGGTTGAATGAATGAACGTAAGTGATTCTAAATCTCCTGAAACCTTGATGGACCACTGGCAGTGACAGCAGTGACAGAAGGGGACACCAGGGGGCAGAATTACCTTAGTTTTGTTTGGCTTGTTGGGGAGTGGTACGGAAAGCTGCCTCCTTGGCGCTTGCCCCTCCCCCTTTTCCCCTGGGGGAAAGCCGGTCTGTTCTGGGCCTGCCCAGCTCAGTCAGAGTTGGCTGCCCTGCTAGCTCCAGATCCCTAGATCCTCAGTACCCAAGCCTAGAATATCTTCGTGGACCTGAAAGGTTCTGCGAATCCCAGGGAAACCCTGGGCCCGGCCCAGGCCCCGTGGCAGCTGCAAACAGGACTGGGATGAAGGTGAGGCGGGTGAGGTGCCTAGGGTGCAGAATTTAGGGAGGCACTCACCCACCGCAGGGCCCAGGCAAGTGCAGAGTCAGCACCTGACAGTGAGCGCCTCCGGACAATTCGTGCCCTGGGCGCCTCACCTGCCTCGCCCCGGCCCTGGCCCTGGGCACAGCACTGAAAACTGAGACCTTGTTCTCCATCCGGCTGCCAGGCCAGCCTGACCCCAGAGGGGCCACAAGGAGGCAGGGGCTGCAGGAGCTCTTTGAAGGCAGGTCTGATGGATGGCAGGTACTCAGGGATAGTGTTCCACGCTGAGTAACTGGTTCATTGTAGTCTTAACTCGAGGGGCGACAGACGTACAATGATTTTCTTTTTCTTCAGTCACTATCCCCAACTTGGGAGGGGTCTGGAGGCTTCAAAGTTCCCTGAGGTGGGAGAAGCTGTTCAGAAGCTATTCAGTCACTACTTCTTCCAACCAAGCCCCCTGCCCTCATGCCTTACACACTTATACACCCCTGCTGCTCCCAGGGTCCCCTCGCCCCGTGGCCAGTCCTCTTGGGTAGTATAAGGTAAAACAGCTCAAACCTCACTACCTTCTGAGGCAACCACTTGACCTGAGGAAAGTGCCATGAGTCTGCCATGCAAGCAGATGTCCCACCAGGAATGAGATGCCATTCCCCTCTCCTCACTGGCCCCCCAATCTTAATGGCTTTCTCTTGGAACCCCCTGGGTCTGCAGGAGGGAGAAGCTACAGCACCAGTCCAAAGTTTCCTGATCCCAATGATGCCCCCCCTTTCTGCTTACATAGACGGGGAGGGGAGGGGATTGGGAGCAGTGGAGTGGTGGCCCCCCACTGCTGGAAGTCCCTTAGCAGTTCTCATCTGACATTTGACCTCAGCTTTAGGCCCTAGTAACCCATCCTAGGCCTACAGGAGAAGTCCCACTCACATCCTGCTGAAAGTCAACTGCATAACTCTGCATGCCTCGGCTCCGGCTCCCAAGGATCAGAAGATAAAATGAGGGCCTTTATTGACCCCAGCTATTTTCAACTGGGCAGAAATGAGGCTTAGAACACCATCGTGCCAGGGGAGGAGGAAGGGATTAGCTGGTGCCCAATTTGCAAGTGAGAGGCGCCTTGGGGTAGCAAAAAGAGCAACTGGTCGTCATTCATTGGATGCGGCCTTGCGCAACTCATGGACCTATCCCAGCCTCTGTCTCTTCATCTGTAAACTGAGGATAACACAGATGTCTCAGGAATGTAGTAAAGATCCGATGACACCAAGTATGTAGAAGCCCTATATAAACTGTAAAGTGCAGGTCAAAAGAGAAAGGCTAATTATTAACCAGTTAGAAGAAACTGTCCCTACCCTCAAGAGCTTATGGGGATTGGGGAGCAATTCAAAACATATGGTAAATGGAGGCTGAGCTGTCAGGAGCAGGAGAGAGTACTGGTTATAGCAGGGGTCTTTGAATCTGATAGGCCTGGGTTCCAGCTTTGCCCCGTACGAGCTATGGGACTTTGGGTAGATTGCTTCCCCTCTCTGAACCTTGGTTTCCTTGGGTGTAAAGTAGGGATGATAACACCTCCCTCGGGATGTAGGAGGATCAGATGAGATACCACACAAGAAATATGAGCTACTGGAGGGCTTTGTACGTCGTGGTATACAATTGATGTTGGTTATAGTTATTATTAAAAGATCAGCAGGCATGACAGTGGGAAGGGGGAGTCAGGGAAGTTTTCATAGGAAAGATCAGGTTTGAACTTGGCTTTGAAAAAGGAGAATTTGGGAGGTCAGATGGGAGAAATGTCTTGCCAGGCATTAAAAAAAAAAAAAAAAAAGCCAAGACCCCACAGTTCACTTCCATCCTTTCTCATGGATGGTTTGCAGAGATGGTCATACGGGTAGCCCAGACCAAGAGGGGCATACCAATGAGAAGTCACAGGGACCCTGGAGGAGTGAAATGACCCTCTTGCTCCCGATGAGATTCAAATCCCCTCACGGGCAGAGGAGGGATCACCCTGGGCCAAGCTGTGTAGTCTGCCTCCAGTTTGTGACCCAGCATGGCCCTGAGACCCCGGGCCTGTCCCTTTTCCTGAAAAATCAGTCCTTAAGAAATGTCTCCTCCTGGTGTGCCTGGGTGGCTCAGTCGTTAAGCGTCTGCCTTCGGCTCAGGTCATGATCCCAGGGTCCTGGGATCGAGTCCCGCATGGGGCTCCTTGCTCAGCAGGGAGCCTGCTTCTCCGAGACCTCTGCCTGCTGCTCCCCCTGCTTGTGTTCCCTCTCTCGCTGTCTCTCTCTCTCTCTGTCAAATAAATAAAATCTTAAAAAAAAGAAGTGCCTCCTCCTTTTCTTCATGAAGATGGTGCCAAAGGTGAAGAAGGAAGCCCCAGCCCCTCCCAAAGCCAAAGCCAAAGCCAAAGCATTGAAGGCCAAGAAAGTGGTGCTGAAAGGCGTCCACAGTCACACACACACACAAAAATCCACACATCAGCTACCTTCTAACGGCCCAAGACACTGTGTCTCTGAAGGCAGCCCAAATATCCTCGAAAGAGCACCCCCAGGAGAAACAAGCCTGACCACTATGCCATCATCAAGTTCCTCCAACTACCGAGTCAGCCGTGAAGAAAATAGAAGACAGCACCACACTTGTGCTCACTGTGGGTGTCAAGGCCAACAAGCACCCCCTCAAACAGGCTGGGAAGAAGCTCTATGACACTGATGTGGCCAACGTCAACACCACGATCAGGCCTGATGGAGAGAAGAAGGCATGTGTTTGCCTCCTAACTGTGATACTTTGGATGTTGCCAACAGAATTGGGATTGTCTAAACTGAGTCCAGCTGGCTAAATCTAAATATAAATTTTTTCACCACACACACAAAAAGAGAAAATGCCCCCAGGTTGTCACAGGACAAATGACTGAGCCCTTGAAGGGAACTGGTATGCATTTCAGTGGAGGCTTCCTGGAGACCATGCCTTATCTCTCACGTTTCCCAGCTGCTTGGTAGCTGGGGCTCTTGCTTTCTTACATGAAACCTCAATGGATTTCTTGAGCCGTTTACATCTTCATTGTGGGCTGAATCCCAGGACCCAGGAAGCACAGTTTGCATCTGTCTGAATACCCAGGACTCACTGGTGCTGGTGGCACTCATCTGCTTTGGCCCTACGGTGTTTGGATGAACAGGATATATATATCATGTCCTTTTCTCTGCCACCGTGCATTGGTCAGGATTGGCTAGTAGTAACACCGTAGTAACACAGAAACCCTGAAATCTTGGTGGTTTAACACAGGAAAGGCTTCTTGTTCACACAACAAGCTGAGCTCTCTGGAACATGTGATCTTTGAGATCGCCATAGCAGGGAGGAGAGAGATGAAGAAGCATGTGTCTAAGTCAGGTTGGGCTGCCATGACAAAATGCCGCAGATGTGGGGGCTTAAACAACAGAAATGTATTTTCTCATAGTTCTGGATGCCAGGAAGGCCAAGATCAAGGTGCTGGCCAATTCAGTTCCTGGTGAGACTCTCTTCCTAGCTTGCAGACTGCCACCTTCTCACGGGCATCCTCACATGGCAGGGAGACGGGGAGAGGAAGGGAGAGACAGAGACAGAGAGATCACTTTCATGACCTCATTTGATCTTAATTACTTCCTTAACACAAATACAGCCACACCAGAGGACTGGAGGTTAGGGCCTCTTAACTACCTCAGCCCAGAAATGGTGCACACTACTTCTGATGACCCTCCCGCCTTGGTCAGAAATAGTCACGTGGCTCAAACTTAACTGTAAGGGAGGCTGGGAAATGTGGGGGAGCATATGTATTTGTTGAGCACGATCTTTGCCACACACTCTCTTCTGGGCTGAGCTTTGCTGGAAAAGGAAAGTCTTAATGGTCAGAAGAATAGCTCTGAGATATAAGGAGGAAAAACACACGGCTGGGACTGTCTACCACGTAGGTTCAAAGAACCAAGACCTGGAACCTGATTCTGAATAGAATTTTCGGGGGTGGGCGGGGGAGGGTAGGAAGCTTGTCCCTGTGTTTGGTATATTTTGAGCTTTACTATGTCCTACCCAGGATGTAAACAAAATGTTTCATCACAGATATATCAATAGATGCTCAGGAAGTTCCAATGAACTGCGCAGAGACCAAGCTTTTGATTCAACTTCTAAAAATTGATATATTGAATGTCCCTCCACCAAGCTCTGTTTCTTAATTTTTTAAAAAATAATTTAGGGGGCCCCTAGGTGGCTCAGTTGGTTAAGCATCCAACTCATGATCTCAGTTCAGGTCTTGATCTCAGGGTCGTGAGTTCAAGCCTCACGTTGGGCTCCACGCCCAGCATGGAGGCTACTTAAAATTTTTTTTAAAAAATCATTTTCCACTAATGTCAATAAGAAAAAGGCTAACAATGTGCAGCCAAGTCAGGGTCTTCAGAAACCTGCTTTAATGACTAGATAAGCCTGCTCTGTGAGCTACACAGCCATGGTTGATTTTTAATTTGCTGGAGAGTGTGTTCTTTTAAACAGACAAGCTCTGCTTCATTTGGTGGCATTTGGGAGACAGTATAACAAACCTACCACCTCATAGCCTGGCCTCTGTGTGGACTAGTTCAAAGTTTGAATTGGTGAAGTCCAAAATAGACAGGCTTTGCTGTTCTGAAATGTCCATAACCATGGTGGGGAAATGCATGACTGGGTGCCACATCTTTCCTTTTTTCCAATAGACTCTGGATGATTGTGCAATATGTTTTGACAGGTTGTTTTAGGGAAAGCTCTTGGCCATCTGGCTTCTCTTATTGCAGCTTATGCCCGAGCCTGCCTCACCCCTCTGCCTGATGACCCAGGCATGCTGGCCCCCATTGGGTTCCAATAGACCCCAAGCCCTTTGCTGCCTCAGGGCTTTTGTGCTTGCTGTTTCCGCTGCCTGGAATGTTCTCCCAGATTTTTGCAGTCTGCTTCCTTCCCACCTTTCAGGTCTCTGCTCAAATGCCACCACCTCACAGAGGTCTTACTAGTCGTTTAAAGTAAAAGCCTCCCCTCTTCTCCCCCAGCCACCCACATACATATACTCTTTATCATCACCCAATATATTTCTTTGGTAACAATGGTCACAATCTGTACCTATCTGTTTCAATTACTTTCTTATGAATGACTTGGAAGTGATTTCTGAGGGATGGACCTAGTAGACTGAATTTCCTCAGGGAAAATAGGGACTGAGGTCTCTATATCCTCTGTACCCCCCCCCATAGAGGGAGGGGCACTGCTGACTTGTATTTATGAATATTTGAGTCCTAAAGTAGCAGAAGAGTTACCAAAGCCCTGGGTGAAAGTCGCATGAGCGTCAACTGAACACCTACTGTGTATAAGTTTAGTACTCACTGTGTTCTAGGGCTCTAGAAAGTCATGGTCCCTGCCTGACTTCATGGAGCTTGCAGTTCTTATGGAAGACAGACAAATCAAGTAATTACACCAGTCCTACTCATCATCATCATCATCTTCAATATCCTGATAGCAGTAGTAACAGCTAACGTTTACGTTGTGCTTACATATTTTGTTCTGGACATGGGGGGGGGGCGGGATATAGATCCTCTCCTAGAAATACTCACCATCTAGAAATAACAATACAAATAATAAGTGACACATAGTTCCAAGTACCTTACATCTAGTAACTCATTTAAACTTCACAGTGGCCCCATGCAACAGGCACCATAATTATTCCCATTTTTACAAACAAGGACACTGAGGCTCAGAGAGGTCAAGTAAGTTGCTCGAGGTCACCCAGCCTTTGAGTGCAAAATGAGCTATTATTAGTCACTAACCGGGGAATTCCCATGTTTCTGTTGTGGTTGTTGTTGACCCAGGTTGCTTAGGAAGTGCTACATCAACCCCAACTGCAGTTTAGATCCTGTCTGCTGATAGTCATGGTAAACAAACAATGCTGTAGGAGACCTGTATGTGTGCCCAGAGCACTTCTGAATTTTCTCATTGATTTTGTATGCGATTGAATAGCTTTGAACCTCAGTCACTGAGGCCCTTCCTTAAGAGTGACCGTTGCAGTAACCCATCTTGGCAGGGAAGTCATGTTTATAAGAGTTTTTCTTTGTTCTAAGTTAGGATCTCACACTGGCCAGTTGAATGGCTGTGCTCCCAAATGCCATGCCTTCCCCTCAGGGATGGCTGAGAATGCGTGACAATGGAAATATCATCACGTTTTATATAGTGCTCAAAAAGAACTGAAATCAGTGAATTCATTCATTCAACAAATTCTTCTCAAGGACTATTCATGGTGTTGGGGCACAGCAGTGAGCAAAACAGCCAACCCTTTCCCCTCCCCTGCCTCTCTGGTCCATACCATGTGACAGACAGCAAAGAAGAAGAATAAGTAAAAAATATCATTTGATGATAAATGCTACTGGAGAAAAAGAAAGCATAGAGGGGGGATGGGTGCAATTCTAAAGAGGGTGGCCGAGGGAGTCCTCACTGAGAAAGTGACCAGTGAACAAAGACCTGAGAGAAATGGGGCAATTCCTATTTCCTGGAGACTAGCCCGAGGCCCTGGGCATCATCGGGGCTTGCCAAGGCCTCAGAGATGGATCTCCTTTTTTTTTTTTAATTTATTTATTTCAGAGACAGAGAGAGTGCAGTGGGAAGAGGGAGAGGGAGAGAGAATCCTCAAGCAGACTCCAAGATAAGCAGAAGCTCAATACGGGGCTCGATCCCAGGACCCTGAGATGGGGACCCGAGCTGAAATCATTTGTTGGACGCTTAACCAACTCAGCCACCCAGGCGTCCCTGGATCTCCTCTTTTCAAGTCTGTTTCTGTGATCTGCAGGTGTTGGAGTGTGCTTGGCATAAGCAGCTCAGACCAAGGGTACCCACCCGCCCACCCTGCCAGGGCTTCAGAAGGTGTTATGCTGAAATAACCTTGCCCCCATGCCCCTCCTGCCACTGAAGGGGCAGGTGGACCACCCCAAGAGGCTCCCTAAAGTCTCAAAGGGGCAACCCCCTTCCCTAGCATTTTATTGGTTCCCTGCTGAGAACCTCAGCTGCTGTCTGTCCTTTTGGCTTTATACTTTCAGTGTGAAGGCAGCCCTGGGATAGGCCCTCCCTCCCCCTCCCACAAACCCTCAGCAGCCTGTGTTCCACAGAATCACTTCCCTGCTGGGGGTTGTAACATTTGCACTGAAGAGATATTGCCAAAGCCTGGGATGTGTGTGCGTGTGTGTGCATTGCAAGGGGGGGGATGCGTCCCAGAACCCTCATATTTCATCAATTCATGGCTTTTGCTTCAGCATGGGACTAATGAGGTCATAGATGTGGATTCTGGTTTGTTTCATTGGACAGTATAACATGGAATTATGAGCATGAGTCTAGCATCAGATGGACTTGAACTTGAGTACTAGTCCAACCATGTACTTGTTCTATGACCTCAGACAAGTCACTTTGAACCTGGCTGAGCATGCATTTTCTCATTTGTAAAATGGGGATAAAAAAGCAACACCTTCTTCATAGGATTGTCAGGACGAAATGAGGTCATCTTTGTGAGGTGCCTAGCACAGTGCCTGGTACATAGCGGGTGGGCTGTAAACGGCAGCTGTTATTACTATTAATTAGCCAGGCCTTGCTGAGCACACGCTGTACACCAGGCACTGTGCTAGGCGCACGAGAGTGTGGAGGAGGGGCACTGAAATGAGTCAGACAGGGGCCACCTTGGCTCTGTTCCTCACGCAGCCCCCAGTCCAGCTGCCTGATGCACGGGACCTTGCAGCTGGATGTGTGAGCACCTGCTGTGGCTCCCACAGGGTCCAGGCCAGAGAGTGTCACTGGCCCGGTGCACCAATCACACCCGCACCTCCCACGCCCACACCAGTGCTAGAGACACAACTGAGTGCGAATTCAAGGCCACCAGCGGAGCAAGGCATGCTTTTCCAGCTGCGCGTAAGACAGGGGGTGGGGTGCCAGTGCTGTGGAGGTCATAACTGGGTCACCAATTTTCTGTTGCCCCTCCTCAGCTTTTTTTTTTTAAAGATTTTTATTAATTTATTTAACAGAGATAGAGCACAAGTAGGCAGAGCGGCAGACAGAGGGAGAGGGAGAAGCAGGCTCTCCGCCGAGCAGGGAGCCCGATGCGGGGCTCGATCCCAGGACCCTGGGATCATGACCTGAGCCGAAGGCAGACGCTTAACTGACTGAGCCACCCAGGCGCCCCCCTCCTCAGCTTTTTGACCACTGGCAATGGGTCATGACTCTCTCCCTTTTCTTGGGAAACGGCTTCCCCTCCTTGTCAGAGACTCTGCCTATTATCTTTTCCGTCTTTTTCTTTTCACCACTGTGCACTCCCCAATTCCTGTCCTTAGTCATTACTGGCCTCAGTGGTCAGTGGATCCCTCATGTCAATGGGGAAGCTCATTGGATCATATCAATATGTCTTACTGGCCTGTAGGACATGGTGCACTGTTGGGTGCTTTTGGGAAGAGGAGGGGAAGGGAGGGGAGAGATGAGTCCTTGGTCTCTGCCCTGGCTGACGGAGAGTATCATCTCGTGTGGGAGGGAGGGAGGAAGCCCACAGGGTATTGCGTACATAGCCTAGTGTGCAACTCTGCAGCCCGTACTTTATGCCATCAGAGAAGGTGAGAGCAGTGAGAACCACAGCAGAAGAGGTGGGACTAGGGCTTGAAGGAGAGGAAGGATTTTCTACACTACTCCCCCTACTCTCTCTCCCTTCTCTCCTTGTCACCACTGTCCTCCCTTCTTCTGAGTCTTAGTTATTTCATCTGCAAAATAAAAGTGCGCATATTGGAGGCTTGTGGTGTCACCTCTCCTGCTTTCCGTTCTGAAAACTCATTGGAAAGATCTGCTTCCTTCGGGCTGTTCTCCCAGGCCCGAGCCCTGCAGGCTCCTGTGGATGTGTCCCCAGGGGAAGGAGGCATGAGGGTCCAGGCTTGGGGTTCTCTGCTCCTGCTTGCTGGGATTTGGGGAACAAGCCTGTTTCACTTTTCACCCAGGCTGGAGACAGGCAAGGATGCCAAGTCTAGAAACTGCTTTTCTTCCAGAGTCAAATGACTTCCTCTCAGCACTGGTCCCTTTAAGATGAGAGAGAAGCCAAAAGAGGTCTTTGATGTTGTTCAATGGAGAAATCCATCAGGTAGGAGCAAGCCCGGAAATGCTGAAGTGGAGGGCTCTATGGCTGTTGCACTGGTAGGGGCGCTGCCTGGACTTTGTTTTTTGACAGCAAACATTCCCTGACATAAACACAGGCAGAGCAGGGAATAACAACATTCAGTCCCCAAACAAACAAAACAGGAATGGGACCTGCCTCCCAAGGGGGGTGGCTCTTGATGCTGTGGTATTTCCTGTGGTAAACATGATGGCGTTTCCATTCTTGTCCCCGAAAGGACACCCACCTCAGAGCTTAGTGGCTGCTGGTGGGGCTCAGCAAGGCTTCCTGGAAGTGGGCCTGGATTCAGAGGGGCATGCCTCCCTGCCGGAGTCAGGCCTGGGGCGATGGCCACTACTGCACCCCTCAAAGCTCCCTAAGACCCATTACCTTCAGGTGCCTGAAACCCCAGCTTGAAACGACCTTCCTTTTCTACCTCATCTATGACTACTCCCCTTCATACACCAAACACTCTAGCCCTAACGGACTCATCTCTGCTTTCCATGAGGGGGCCATGTTTCCTTACATCCCTGACTCTCTGCTCGGTCTATTGCTTGGACCATTGGGCCCCCACCCTGTTTCTGCTTATCCAAGAGGCAGTGGTTATGAGCATGACTCTGTCTAGGTTTGATTCTGGGCTCCATCACTCACTATCTGTGTGGCCTTGGTCCCATCACTTAATCTCTCTGTGCCTCCATCTCTATAATGTTAAATGGCGATGGTGATGGTACTTACTTCATAGGATTGTGGTTAGCCCAAATGAATTACTATTTTTAGTGCACTTGGAAGAGTATCTGGTACTTATTAAGCACTATATAAAGTGTTGGGAATTGATATCCAAATCCTACCCCCTTTCAAAGTTCGGTTCAAATGCCACCTCCTCCATGAAGTCTTCCTGGAGATGCTCTCTCCCTCTTCCAACTTCCCATAGCTTTTTTGCTGGATCTGCCCTGAGAACCTAACTACTTGGTGTTGTAACAATGTATGCACAGGTATCAGCTACCTGAGGGCTGGGATCCATTCTGTAATCTCCACAGGGCCTTACACGTGGTAGGGGCTCAGTACATGCTCGGTGAATGATTGAATGGAGCTGAAAAGGATCCAGAGGGATAGTGCAGCCGCTCTTCAGCCATGGCTGGCTTCTCCAGGGGAAAGTGAGGGACCCATCACCAGCCAGTCATGTTTGTAGCAGTGGGGCCGGTCATGCGGATCCATCACTACCCTCTGATCAGGTCTTCTTTGTGGGCATTGACAAGGCTGGGGCACGGTCAGCGGGACGGAGGGAAGGGATGAACCAAGCTGCCTCCACCATGTTGTTCCCTGACCGTAACCGTAAGGCACACTGGACTGGATCTGGGCTGCTTTATGCCCACTCTGATCCTGCGATTCTGTCTATAGTACAGCCAGATCAATCCAGAACTCAGAGCAAATGCCACACATCTCCTTCCCCCAAAATGCAGCTTACTGCTCCTCTTCCCATGATTGACCTGGTTCCTGCTGACCTTGGGCCTCCAGAGGTTGCCCATTTTCTTTCCCTCCTGGTCAGGGATTATGGACACATCCAGCACCTCCTTGAGTCAGGCCCATATCGATTGAAGTTAGACTTGGGTCCTACCAGGGTACTGAGCTGTTTCATTGGTAACCCCAAGCACCCTTATATACTTTTAATGACTCTACTCTCTGACTTTTGTTCTTTGCCTATCCACCTCTTGCTGAAATGACTTCTCTGTGGGCTTCAAGCGACCATAGCTTTTTTGTATATTTCACAGCACCTAGCATGGTGGGGGTGGAGGTTGGCCTTGCATGTAGTGCATGTAGTAGAGGCATCCTTAATCCTTTTTGGTTCAGTTGCTGAATTAAAGGGTGGGGGGAGGGAAATAAAGTTACAATCACTCTGATCATATTCTTAACTTTTAAAATTCTGATCATGCTAGTGGATCCATGAATTACCAGAGTCCTGCATGACCCTTGAGATCTAAACAACACTATTATGAGCTGCCCTCCACCTCTGTGCCATGATTTGTGCAAGTCAAGAGCCCTGTCCAAGGTATTGGTGAATTTCTTAGGGGGGAGGAATAGGGAAGATTTATATTCTTTTTTTTAAAAGTAGGCTCCAGGGCGCCTGGGTGGCTCAGTCATTAAGCGTCTGCCTTCAGCTCAGGTCATGGTCCCAGGGTCCTGGGATCGAGCCCCGCATCGGGCTCCCTGCTCCGCGGGAAGCCTGCTTCTCCCTCTCCCGCTCCCCCTGCTTGTGTTCCCTCTCTCGCTGTGTCTCTGTCAAATAAATAAAATCTTTAAAATAAAAAAATAAAAAATAAAAAAAGTAGGCTCCACACCCAACATGGGGTTTGACCTCACAACCCTGAGTTCAAGGGTCACATGCTCTACCAACTGAGCCGGCCAGGAGCCCCAGAAGATTTATATTCTTGTGGCCTCCTCTGCCACCCAGGTTTCTGTGGCTTGGAGCATGGTCTCTGCTTTCACTGCATTGACCAAAGCATGAAACCCTGACCCTTCCTCAGTTCCCACCAAGTAAAGGAGAGTAGAATTTACTGAAGGTCTTTGGTGGATGGAATCCTGGGGAAGGGGTCACATCACACACAGATTTTCTTCATTTCTTTGGCTCCTCTGCCCCTCTTCCCCTCTGCTCCTCACCCTTTCCCTTCAAGGTTTCTGAGGTTGCTACAAATTCATCACCCACTTCTGAACCCTTGGTACATATTAAGTGTGTGAATATCAGGGGTAAGTATCACTTTCCTCACGAACCTATCTGAGTCTTTTTACCAACATAGGTTGTTCTTGCCCTGTGGATTCTTGCCATTAAGTAATGAGATCTCCTCCACCTCATTACATGAGCAAACTCCTTCCCCTCTCTGGGCCTCAGTTTCATGGTCTGTAAAATGGACTATAACCACTACATCAGTCCTGTCCAATAAAAATATAATGCAAGCCACAGACATAATTATAAATTTTCTGAGGTGCCTGAGAGGTTCAGCCAGTAAAGCATCCAACTCTTGGTTTTGACTCAGGTCATGATCTCAGGGTCGTGGGATCGAACCTTACATTGGGGTCTGCACTCTTGGCGGCGGGGGTAGGGGGTTGGAGTCTGCTTGAGATTTCTCTCCTTCTCCCTCTGCCCCTCACCCCGCTCTCTCTCTGTCTCTCAAATAAATAAATAAATAAAATCTTCAAAAATAAATAAATTTTCTAATAGCCACATTAAAAAAAATGAACAGGTGAAATTAGTTTGTTTTTTTTTTTATCCTCTTGGGTAGCAAGGGGGGAGCTACTATAGAATTTTTTAACAACATTATCGAGGTATAATTGACATGACTGGAACATACCTAAGGTATGCAGTTAAAGTTTTGACATATATATACATCTGTGAAACCCTCCGCACAATCAAGATAGTATCTTTGGGCCCTTTGTAATTATATGTTTAATGATGTATTTTATTTAACCCAATATATCAAAAATATTGCCATTTATATATAAATTCAACATGAAAATTATTAATGAGATATTTGACATTCTTTTTTCATATTACGTTTTCAAATTCCAATGTGTTTTACGCTGACAGCTTGCCTCGTTTTGCACTAGCTCCATTTCAAGTCATATGGGGCCGCTGGTGACCATTTTGGACAGCAGAGAACTACAAGATCTCTTAGAACCCTTCCCTCTCTCTCACTGAAGGGCTCCCTGTGTCTGAATCTCTCTCGTGCATTTCCTGAAGTGTGTCTTCATCTTTGATCTTCAGGCTCTACTGTGCTTCTGCCCCCGGATCATTCAGCTGTGTGCTGTGCACCCAGGGGCCGGTGAACAGACTGCTTCCCCATGCTCAAGGCGGCTTGAACCAAGTGTTCCGGCTGTGTGCCCTACCCAGGGCCTAGCCCCTTATGCAGCCTGCCATCTGGACCCATAGTCACCCCCACCCCGACTGAGACATCCAGAAGAGGGCCACTGCTTGGAACCCCTCTTAGACAATCGATTCCAGAGCAGGCTCTGGATGGAGCCATTTCTGTCAACAACAGAGTTAAGGCGGATCGGTTATGAGGTATATTACTACTAATAAAGTCTGCAAATGGGTGACTTTTTATTAGAAATGAGGTTGGATTCAGGATTATTATTATAGATAACAGCAGAGTTAGAGTTACCCTAAACAAGGTCGTTTTCCCTCCAGCAGACCTTCTTGAATGGGACACGAAGGGTGTGGGGTTATAGCTTCCTGTTGGCATTGCACGTGGCCCCTGCCTGTCTTCTCTAGGCAGGACCCTGGAGTCACCATGAAGCACCACTCCTACGTGCGGCCCTGCTTGCTACACATTTGGGTTGGGGAGGTTGTTATCACAACCTGAGTATGTCAACGGGGGCATGTTCAGAGTGTGTCGTGGTGCCAGGAAGGCTGAGAAGTTCCGGAACAGGGTACCGAGGTGGGATAGGTTCTCCAGATGAGAGGCCTCAACCTGTCTGGGGCTCGGGGCCGGTCACTGAGGCACTGCGGGAAGACGTGGAGGCTGAGCAGCGCCCGCCAAGATGGAGCTGGGCTTGCCATCTTCCAGACCGCAGTGCCCTCAGCACCAGCCTGGGGGACAGGCAGGGAAAGGGCGGTAGACAATCACCCTAAACTCGCGAAGCTTCCCTGTAGGCCCAAGGGGCCCCTGCTGGGGCTTGGAGGAGCTGCCTGCCTCCCCCAGGGACCGGGGAGGGAAGCTGGGAGTGGGGCTGCCTGCAGCCCGAGCTCCCAACCTGTAGGACAGCCATCTGGGGCCAGAGGGAAGCTGCAGCTTTTGCTTTTGCAGCTGCAGCGGCAGTGAAGAAAGCGGGAGGGCATCCTGAGGCGGGAAATGCCTCTCGGTGTCCTCCCCAGCTGCTTCCGGCTTCCTCCTTCACGGATTCGGCAGCTCCTCTGTATCCCCGCCAGCCCCGGTCCCATGCCCCAGGTTCTGGCAGGCAGCTGTGCACCCCTCTCGGGGTCCGCACGTCACAGGTCCGCTGAGGGGCTGTCAGCTCCCCATTGTTCTCAGGACTTCTCCGGCATTCCTTTGGCTCAGGAGGGGAAATGCCTGAAGCTTCCCCCCACCTCCTCAGAGATGCTTGGCCAAATAGTCACCACCATTCTTGGCTCCTCAAGGGACACGGCACCGCAAGTACACCTGCTGGAGGTCAGAGATGGAATCTGAGGGGCTTGGGCTCACCCTAAATGCCCCAGGAGGGCATCTTTCCCCTCTCCCTCCTGAGCACACACACACAGTTACTCCACAGTGAACACGCACACACACACTCCCTACTCTCAATCCTACCCATTTCTGCATAGTTCCACACATGCTCTCACACAAATGTCCCCACCCAGCCCATTTTTCCAGGGAAGATATCAGATGTGACAGAATCAGAAACTACTTTTGCTGTGGGTGTGGACTGAGACTCTTCTAGAAAGCCTTCCTTGATGATAGGTAAACCTTTCGGGATGGAAGCTGACCCCACCCCCCCTACTATGCACCGGGCTTATACACACTGGGAATACAGTAGAGAACACACCAGACAAAACCCCTGCCCTCCTAGAGCTTACATTCTAGTGTGGGGAGGGGAGAACAATAAAGAAACAAGCGCTGAAGTTCAGGAGAAGAACATTCTGGGATAAGGAGTAAGAAGTGCAAAGGTCCTGCTGTCAGCAACCCTCAGTTCCTGGCCACGTGGAATGCTCCATAGGGCAGCTCACAACATGGCAGCCAGCTTCCTCAGTGCAAGCGAGAGATGCCAAGAGAGTGTGAGGAAGACAGGAGTCAAAGTCTTACAATCTAACCTTGGAAATGACAGCCCATCACTTCTGCCATATTCCATTTGTGAGAAGCAAGTCACTAGGTCTGGCCACACAGTCAGGGAGGGGTTGGATGAGGGTGGGGATACCAGGGGGCGGGGATCATGGGGACCCTCGTAGAGGTTGCCTACCACAGAAACCAGAGGACTTAGGTGGGCGCAGGATCAGTGGGATCAAATGTCTGCAGAGACATCAAATAGGATGAAGTGTGAGGTGGGCAGGGCGTGAAAACCAGAGGGCAGGAGTAAGAGGATGGGCTACAGACAGAGAAGATAAAGGCAGCCGGCAGAGACCGTTTGTCTCAGAACTTTGCTGGTGTATGTCAGTGGATGGACAGAAGCTCCAAGCACATTTGAAGGCCAAGGGGAAGGCAAGGAGCCAGCGGGGAGGTGAACATTACAGATGGTGGAAGGGAAAGGGAAAGTGTGGAGCCAGACTCCTAGAAGAAGAGGCAGGGCATCTTGTCATCTGCTGCTGAGTTTTTATATAGCACACTGTTGGTTAAAAGCACTTTTACATACACATTCTGATTTGATCCTCACACCAACTCAGTGAAGCTGGCAGAGCTGGTTCTAGCATTATCCCCATTGTATGGAGGAGGAAACAGGTACAGAGAGTCTGAGTCAGGACTAGAAGTCGGGTATTCATTCCATCTCCGGGTGTTTCAAGTCCAGGGCTGGCTCCTCACTAGGCCCCAGCACTTTCCGCAAGCTCTTCCACTGCTCAAGAACCAACCTTGGCTCCCTTGTGCCTGTAAAGTTGAAGAACCTCTCCTTACCCCAAGGGGACTAAATGGGGGACTACAGTTTCAGTGAAAGCAAGGCAGACTACAGCTGGAATGGAGTGAGAATTCCTTGACTGTCAAGGGGCCTAACTCAAACTGGGTGGCTGTGGAGTGAGGGGGCTGTGGGGAAGCCCCTGCACAGTAGTCTGGTGAGCAGTGTGCAGCACGGTCCACGGGACTCTGATTAGGCCCAATGAGGGAGCGTGGGCAGGAGAGCTGCTGAGTCTATGTGGGCCAAGCAAGGCCCCTTGGGGGAGACTCAGGGCTCGGAAAGCCGGCTCTCACTGTGGAGGAGCTGTCCCTATGATTTCCTCTCCTCGCCACTCAGTGCTGTTGGCTCTCGAGCCAGCTGTCGAGCCCAGTGAGCAGCTGCTTTGATCCAGCCTCGCCAAAGCCTGTGTTCCCTTTTCAGCTGGAGGCCCGCCAGCTTTGGGCAACATTTGGAAACTCACTGGAGAGATGGCAGTCTCCCTCTGGGAATCCTCGTCTCAGGCCCCACCCCCTCCCTCAGCTCAGCCTTAGCCCTTCCCCAGGAGAACTGGAGCACCTTGAGACTGGGCGCTGTGTCTCTCCCAACAGGCAGGGAACCCAAGCCCTGCCATTCGTGAGCCCCAGGACACACACGACTCACCCTGACCCTGGGACAAGGAACCAAAGACAACCGGTCATCTGGAACCACCTGAGCTATAAGGGTTCTCAGAGACCTTCTAGAGCCTCATTTTTTTATATAAGGAAATTAAGGTACAGAATAAGGAGGGGCTTGGTCCAAGGTCACAGAGCTACTGAGTGGTTGAGGGGGAGGGCCACAGTTTGAAGGAGACTCGAAGCTAAGGAAGAAAGGCTGCTGGGCAGCTAAGGCAGGAGTTCTTCCAAGGAACTGATCCAAGCAACCCTTGAGAAGGCATGGGAGTGGCATGCAGTAGGCGCTTAACAAATGTATCGTAAATAAATGAGTGATTGCTCCTGCAGAGGTGGGGGAAAGGACCACGCCACAGGGGGAGAAAACGCTGCCCTGCTCGGGGTCTTGCTGAGACCAAATCAGGGAGACTGGAATAGCCAGTCTGGGCTTTCTTCCCATGGGACCAACTCTGACAAGACGCTGGCGTGGAGGCCATGAGAGGGTGTTAGACGGAGGGAAGCCCCACAGTTACTTGGGATGAAGACCTCCCCCTTACTTTCCCCTTCAACTCTTACTCAGTGCTTCCCTCGGTGCCAAGCAGTATTAGAAACACACGCACACGCACACACACGCGCGCAGCATTGACCTACAAGATCCCCGTGAAGCAGACACCAGTAACGCCTCCATTTTACAGATCAGGGGCGCTCTGAGAAGTTCAGTGGTTTGCCCTCTCACAGTTAATGCGTGCCATCTGGTTTGAGTGCCTGTGCTCCTAGCCATTTGACTACACTGCCTTTTGGCTGAGAAGGGCAGCTTGGAGCAGAACTGCTGTCCTGCTAGTCAAAGGCCCGCTCACTCAAAGCCACCCCGGCTTGGTGGCGGCCTCGCAGGGCCCGGTTTGGGGTTGCCAAAGTCCCACGTGCTTCCACACAGCCTCTGTGTGTCATGGGCCCCGGGGTGCTCGAACGAAAGGCCTATTGAGCCATTAGCCCTGATGAAGGCTTTGACATGAGTCTCTCAGACCTCTGCAGGGGCGTGAGGGGCCCTAAGGAGACTGAACCAGGGCGGCAAAGTTGGGAAACGAAAGGAGAGGGGGTGGAGCCGGCAGCCTGTTGCCATCTCTATTCCTTTAACCCCCATGAGCCACCTACTCTGTGGCTGTGCGGGGGGCCGACGGGGGGGAGCTGTCCCTGCAGTCACACGGCCCACAGTCCAAGGAAGGAGAGCAACTAGCGAAGAGCTACTCTGGCACGTGATGGGAGCCAGCAAAGGGGCAACGAGAGGGCTGTGGAGGCCCAAAGTGGGGCCAAACCGACACGTAGTCCAAACCGGTCTAGGGTGCCAGGGAAAGTCTCCCCGAGAACTTGACTCTTTCAGCGGAGGTCCTGTTTGATTCCTGCCCCAGCCCAGTTTACAGAGAAGACAACTGAGGCCCATCGAAATGAGTGAGTCACAGAGTTAGGACCCAGAGTCAGCACTCCGACTCCCTGTCTGGTGCGCTTCCCACTCACTGCAGCGGAGCCCATGAAGACAAAGAAGCTCCAGTGAAGGCGGGAGGCTGTGCCCTGGAGGAGAGGTGCGAGGCAAGCAGGCTTAGAAGGTAAGTGATGTGCGACCTGACAGAGCTCAGTGCCCCTTGAGGCCCAGCCTCTCACCACAGGCCGCACGCTTGGGCCGGTCCTGGGGGCAGCCAAAGGAGGGCCACGCCCACCAGACCTTCCACATGACAGATGTGGCGTTCCTGACACCTTCCCCTGAGTTTCCATGGCAACTAGGAATCATTTCCACCCCCCCCCAACTCCAACTCAAGATGTTCTGCCTGTTGTGGCCTGCAGCTGTGTGAGCCGTGAGGAAATAACACATCTGGCCTTCAAGATTGGATTTGCCCTTCATTCATCCCTGATGGGGCAGAGTTAGACGTGGATATTAGTGGGGGTGGGGCAGGCGATCAGGGGTCTCTAATGCTTCGCATGCATCCACCTGCTTTAGCTCAATGTCACCAGAGATAGGTTATGGGTCAGCATTCATCCCAGAAGCCCCTGCTCGAGCTAGCAAGGAGGCATCCCCGCCGAAGACATGCTCAATGTTTAATAGACCCAAGCTTCAGTTAACCCCCAAAGCTTCCATTTTCCCATCTGCTAAATGAAGGTAATTACGCCTGTCTAAATAGCTTGTTATGAGGAAGAAATAAGACGACGTCTAGCACAGAATGCATGTTCTGACAAAATGTCTAGCACATAGTAGGTTCTGAAAAATGTCCATCTGGAGGGTCCATTCTAAACATTTTGCCTGCCCCCACAATGTAACCTTCTCTCCTCTTCAGATCCTTATTATAACCTCCCATGAATAGGCAGGAAGACAGAAGTCCCAGTGGTCTTTGGGAATTCGAAGAGCCCGAGTTAGAGATCACCCGGAAGTTCACAACTTCCTGGTTTCCTGGGAGTGGCCCTACCAGCATGAGAGTCCCGGATTTTAGTGCTGGCTATACTAATGACTGGCTCTGGGGCAACGGGCAAGTCACCTGTCCTCTCTGGTCCCCGGTTAGCCTCTCCATCCTGACAATGAGGGACTGGCCTAGGCCAGAGGCTTTCAGATTGTGTTCTACAGAAGGCTAGGTGCTTCAGGGGACACTGTGGTGCGGAGAGGAATAAGACCGAATGGGTGAGGCTCTGGGACTCCAAATCCTGCTTTGATGGAATTCATACGTGCCACAGCTTTAAAAGTACTTTGAAAATTCTGGCCCCATGCTCCTGGCTTTGCTAGGGGGAGACGGCCCCCGGCTGCTTCCTTGGCTCCAGAGTTCATGAGCCCTGTGGCCTGGGAGCAGCCATCCCGAGAGATGTTCCTGACCCTAAAGGTGCCCCAAAGTTCCATTTTCTTCCATGCCAACCAGCCTCAGCCCTCTTCCCGCCTCAGCCCTTCTCCCTGACAGTCTGAGCTGCCTACCAGACTGCTTCAGCCAAACACCCTGAAGAACAGTATGATGAGGGGGGCTGGGGTCGAGAGGGAGCCTCGGAAGGGGAATAAGCCCTGGTTAGTGCTTCGTCTTGGGAGGGAACAGGAGGACACTGGGCCGGTGGCCTGCCTCCCAGGGTGTTCTTGCTGAGTGTGGACGGTGGGGCTCTAATCTGCATTTGGGACAAAGCCTACGCGGTGCTTGAGTGTTGTTGTCATGGAGACTCAGAAAGGTGTTATTAGCATCTTTTCAACTCACTGGCCCTGTGTGGTCCAGTCCCGTGCAATCTTAGCAATGGCGCACCATCACCCTGGCAACCCATTAGCCTAGTGTTGTTACCATGGAAATCCCCGCAAGGTCGACCAGCCCAGAACTTCCCGGAGGAGATGTGTGCTGGGGGATCCACTCATGGCAGGGCACACTCCGCAGGTCTCCCAACTGACAGTGACCCACTCTACGGACACTGAAGGTAATTTAGGATCTTTTCTGGAGCGGTTCAGAGTCAGTGAGACAGGAAGGAATTTGGCCCTGAAGAGTGGCAGGCTTTGTTACCATGGAAAAGCTGCTTCTAAGGATCTCAAAGCACAATGCAAAAGTAACTCTTCCAGGAGATTGAGGCAGGAAAGGAGGCTGTGAGTCTGTCCTTCATTTACTTGTCCATTTATTCATTCAGCATTTATTGACCGCCTGTTAATACAATGAGCACTGTGTGTGTCCTGGGCTCTATCTATAAGAATACCTGCTCACTCACTCTCCTCAATGGAAAGAGGAATAGTGAGGTGGGGGAACCATCCCACTTCCTGCTTCAATCTCCATTTGAGGAGAAGGTGTGGGCATGCCAAAGGAAATGAGATCAGAGGGTCTGGGCGTGTTGGGGGGGGCGGGGTACAGGGAGTATATTTGCTTTCTGTAGTCTCCTCTTTTTAGCCTACCCCTTGCTTGAGTCTTCAGAGAATTGGGATCTTTCTGTAGTCTGGATCACCAAAGGCTTGCAAGAAGATTCTAGCAGCCACGGCTAGAACAGGCTACCTTGAGAAGTGATGAGCTCCCCATCACTGGAGGTATGCAAGCAGAGTCAAAATAACTACTCAGTGAAGACCATGTAGAAATGATAGAGCACAATGATTAAGAGCACAGATTCTGGAACCAGACTTCCAGGCTTCAACTCTTGTCCCAATTGACTAACTCTGTGACTTTGGGTGATTTGCTGAAGCTTATTGAGCCTTGGTTTCCTCATCTGTAAAATGGGGATAATAAGAGTTTCTACCTCATGGGGTTGTTGTGGGGATTAAGTGAGTAAAATATATGTAGGGCGCCTGGGTGGCTCAGTTGGTTAAGCGACTGCCTTCGGCTCAGGTCATGATCCTGGAGTCCCGGGATCGAGTCCCACACGGGGCTCCCTGCTCAGCAGGGAGTCTGCTTCTCCCTCTGACCCTCTTCCCTCTCATGCTCTCTGTCTCTCATTCTCTCTCTCGCAAATAAATAAAATCTTTTAAAAAATTAATTAATTAATTAATTAATTAAATATATGTAAAGCACTTAGGAAAGTACCTAGCATATAATAAGTGCTCAACAAATACTAGCTTGTCTGATCTAATGATGGCTCAGCAGAGGTTCCTGCCAACACTGGAATACTGTATGGTTGTTGTTTACAAATGTACCTGAGCACCCTGGATATAAAAACAGGGATTCTGGCAAGAGTGAGACTGCCCCACTGGGGAGCTGGCTGAGGGGAGCTCCTTAGAGCTTTGCATTCACCCCTTGCATGCTTCCAGCAATGGTTTCCTTTTCGAAGTGATTTAGGATTCAGTGTCTTCATTGAACCTCAAGACAGCTCAAGAGGTACAATTATCACCCCCATGTTATAGATAAGGGAGCTGAAGCTCAGAGGGGGAGAGTGAGGCAGCAACCAAGTGGCAGAGCTAGGAGGGCAGCTTCCCCCGGATCAGAAGATCTAGCAATCCTCAGGGCATATGGGGAGGACAGAAGGTGGAAAGGGCAAGTCATAGGGCCCGCAGAGGAGGGGCTCCGCCCAGCAGTCACCTGCAGAAAACAGCTCCCACAGTTTGCATTTCTCTCAGGAAGAGCTGAGGCCCAAGCCCAGGGAGCAGAAGGTGTTTCCTAGAAATGCTGTGGGTGCGGCTGGTGCGCCTCACCCAAGGACAAAGGACAAGGCTAGGCCTGCTCCTGAGCATTCACTTGAACCTGAACTTGAATCCTCCAGAGCTCCCTTACCACTGAGCTTACTCAGAAAGCTGGGCCTTTGGGCAAAGTCCAAGGGAGTCATTAGACTCTGATCTGATACTTCAGAACCCAGCCCAATGACTCCAGTGTTTAACTGATGGCTGATGGCCTCACCAAGGAATTTTGCCTGCTGAGACTAGTAAGGTGGACTAATGTTTTCATGCCATTTGGAGGGGCAATGAAGAAGGGCTATTAAAAGAAAAAAGAAAGAAAAACACAACCGTCCTGTCAGGCTTAAGAACTAAGTCATGGTCTCCTGAAGCTCCAGGTTAAAATATATATATTCCCTGGGAGTGTGGGAAGTGGACAAGGGGTGACATTAAAAATCTTTAATAACCAGTGTGGCATGATCAGCTCTGACTGATCAGAATGTTTGCAGGCCAGAAACACCCAGGAAGGCCGCACTAACCCACAGAGAAAAAGAGCAGAGGCCTCACAGAGGGCCTTGGCAGCGGTGGGGTGCTCCTTTAGGGCTCTCCCATGAGCACACACACGCAGCAATCAGATTTGCTTATCGCTTCCGGGGGCTATGAGATTTCCCCCAGTAGCTGTGAGGGTACAGGTGTGTCCCTGCTAGCAGGGGCTCTGGCAGGGACAAAGAAATATTCCTTGGGACAGCCCAAGAGCCAGACAGCCTAGGACCACCCAGTACGGATGCAAACAGGGCCTGACTTGGACTTACAGGGCCAGCTGCTGCCCTTTTGCAACCACGAGCTGGGTAACTTCACCCCTGGTACCCCTGGCTGGCAACCTCTCTTCCTTCCCCGCCCACAGTTAGCATGCACACAGACTCACACAGTGCACACCTTGGAGCAAATATACACACCTGCCCCAGTCAGTGTTCACACACACACACAGCCCACTACACTCATGACCTGTAGACGCACCCTTGCACCCTCACACTCTTTCGTCATGGGACACACATTCACACCCACGAAATCATTCACAGACTCTCATTCGTGCAGCGGAGGCAACTTAGAGTCAGCTTTGACTAACTTCGATCAGCCTCCCCCCACACCCACCTTGGTCTGCTCTCCCTCACACCTCCTGCTGAACGGGACAGATGAGGGGACCTCAAAAGCTTCCTCCCCCTTCAATGGTCTGGGCCAAGGCGGGGCTCAGGCAGTAAGAAGTTCCTGCAGTCCCCCGGATCCGCCAGCAGGGGGCAGCCTCTCACGCCACAGTGCATTTCACCCAGAGACTAAGGGACGTGGAGGAGGAGGGGAGGCAGAGCAAAACGAAAGTGGAACGTCTGAGTTTTCAAAGTGCCTCTCCAGCCTGCAAGCCGGCCCAGGGCACCCAGCGCCCCGCTCCGGTGGGTGGGAAGCCTCGGTCCCTCCCACACAGCTGGTGAAACCGATAGAGCATCAGACAAGTTATCGGAAGAGGATGTCTTAGGTACCATGGCAGGGCCCTGCTCTAGCGCTGCCCAGTCAAGAGCCTGGAAGAGAATCAGCCAGCACTCAGGAGTTGAATGGAACCTCGCATCCGGCAGGTCACAGCCCCTCTCGGGGTCCATGCCCCGTCTGTGAAATGGGTTTAAGAATAAATCACACCTGCGGGGCACCTGGATGGCTCAGTTGGTTAAACGTCTGCCTTCAGCTCAGGTCACAATCCCGGGGTCCTGGGATGGAGCCCCACATCGGGCTCCCTGCTCCTCCCTCTCCCTCTGCCTGCCACTCCCCCTGCTTGTGCTCTCTCTCTCTGTCAAATAAATAAATAATCTTAAAAAAAAAAAACACAGAATAAATCACACCCGCTCTCTCCCCTCTTGGCGCTTGGACTCAAGCAGCATGCTCCCTCTGCCAGGAATTAATTCCCTTTGTCCCGCTTAACCTCTACGCACCTTGAGGTCTCAGCTCCCACTTCTCCTCAAGGAAGCGTCTCCGAACCCCCTCCCCAACAAGTCCTTGAGCTCTCCCTGTGAGAAACTTCCTAGAGTCCTGTGCTTTCCCCCAGACCCCTTACCACAGTCACAGTCAGACATTCCTTGTGGTTTTTGAATGACATCGGATCTCCCTCACCAGGTTGGAAGCAATGTGGCACATAGTAGGCCCTCAACCATTTGTTGAATGTTGGGAAATGAATTTCTATGGCACTTCGCTGATGACAAAGCGTTTTCCCGGGGCCAGCTGGAAGGTAGGCATTTTTCTCCCCGTTCACACAAGCGTGGCACTCTTTAGTGTACCAAGCATTTTAACTTCAAAAACATTTTAACTCCATTTTCACTTCACTTGAGCCTTACTACAAGCCTGTGAGGAAGCTACAGATTATGATTTCTATTGTAGATACAATAAACCTGAGGCCTAGATGGGTGGCGTGACCCAAGCTTAGTACTTAGAGGAGCCAGGGTTTTTTCCCAGATCCCACGCGGGGAGGCGCAATCATTATATTCCCTGGTCATCATCACTGTAGGCATTGTCACCTCCACTGTGGTTACAGCCATGCTCAGTGTGGCAAGAAAGCGTGCGGTTGGCAAGCACACAGGCTTAGGAGGGAGACAAACCTAGGTTCCCATCCGGGCATCCGCTGCCGTGACCTTCAGGGTAGAGGAGCATCCTGTAAGATTTCCTGGGGGAGGCAGACTGGGCTGGCACTTGAAGGACTGGGAGAATTTGGAGAGGCCGAGAGCCAAGGGAGGGAAGTCTGGGTAGACTAGAAGAGTACCGGGAAAAGGGGGGTGGGGGGACTTCAGCTGATGCCTTCGCAGTTTCTGCTTCCCGAAAGCTGTGTGTGAAGCTCTCTCCCGCACAGCTCCCACTGGGGCCGGGGCGCAGCCAGGGGTACAGAGGGCACTGTGGAAGCCACAGGCTGCAAGGGCTGTCCCACCGTACCTGCACACCTTTCCCTTCAGCCTCCCAGAGGCGAGGCAGGGAGCAAGTCTTCTCCACGGTGCCTCCTCCACTGTGGCTCACGCTCACGCAGGGTAGGGGCAGGCAAAACGGGCTTTTCTTACGCTTGGGTTCGGAAAATGTTAGCATAAGTGGAAGGGGAACTTGCACAAGACATGGGACCTGAAGCTTGACAGGCAGTTTGGGAGAAGGGATGGGGTGAAGAGGGCTGTGGAGCTGAGCTGGGAGGTGGTCCACAGTCGGGTGGGGAAGGAGGGAAATCAGACTGGAACTCCTGGCCAAACCAGGGTCTGAGATCTCTGAGTGATGGAGGTGAAGGGACTGAGTGGTGAGCCTTCCCTCACGAGACCCCCTCCTCCAGCCGCTCTGTACCCCTGTGTGATCCTTCCCTCTGCTTTGTGGATCTTTCCATATCTTTCCACCCAGCCCACACCTGAGGAGCTGGGAGTTCTCTGAGGGAGGTGAGAGAACTCTAGGCTCTGAGAAAGGTTGGGAGCCTACACACGGGGGGATGAAACCTCATAGCTCTGCCCCAGTCACCGGCCCCTGTCCCCACACTTGCTGGGGAGGGAGCCAGAGACTGCCTTTAGGGAAACCCGAGCTTCTTGTGGGGAGGAGGGGGGAGGCGGACCTCCCCCTGGTCCCGCACATGCAGCACTTCTGCTGTCCCGGGCCTGGGGGCGCTCGAGTGAAGCTCTCCCCACAGCCAGAGGAGACAGCCGCCCTGGACTGAAGGCTTTGCATTTCAACGCTGCCTTGGCCTCCCTCTGAAGTGCCTTCTCTTTCGTTTTTTCACACCACAGGGCATCCTCAGACGGACCCAGCCTCTCCACGCCTCAGGTTCCTCAGCTAGAGAATGGGCTTGTGATGGAGACGAAGTCAGGACGGATGATGTCCCAACAGCGCTTGGCCCGGCACGTTTGCTAGCACCATCTAGCTGTGCCCCTTAGAGTGGGCCACTTTCCTCTACGGAGTCCTGCTTTCTTCATCGAAAATCAAAGGGGTTTGGGGGACTGAATGACCTCCCAGTTGCCTGCCAGCTTTCTTCTTCTAGGATTCTCTATGTCTGAGGTGGGGAGAGCAGAGATTGTTGGGCTATGATGATATGTGATGAGGGGGTACTGGGAGCCCCCCAAAAGATGAACTAACCTGCCGAGGATCACACAGCCAGTTACTGGCCAAGCTGAGGTGAGGCTCCAGAGTGCCAAACCTCTAGTTTCAGGCCACTGGGCTGGCTAGGCTGCAGCCTGCCCGTTCTTTAGCACCCATGGGGGCATCAGAAAGCATTTTTTTTTTTAAGATTTTATTTATTTATTTGACAGAGAGAGACACAGCGAGAGAGGGAACACAAGCAGGGGGAGTGGGAGAGGGAGAAGCAGGCTTCCCGCGGAGCAGGGAGCCTGATGCAGGGCTCGATCCCAGGACCCTGAGACCATGACCTGAGCCGAAGGCAGACGCTTAACGACTGAGCCACCCAGGCGCCCCCAGAAAGCATTTTGTTTGCACAGTGAGGGAAGTATGAAATGGAGGTTATGGCAGCCTCTGGGACCAAGGGAAGCTTGTGCAGACCCACAAAACCCAGTGGTGGCCTTCCTCACTGGCCAAGGTTCCCATTTCCTGCTATATGCCTATTTCTTCTCCCAGAGCTCCTCCCTACAGGTCCCTGTGGCAGGCCCTGGACTCTTTCTGGAGGGTGGCCCGAAGCATCCTCACTGTTCGCTGGGAACCCCAACAAGGCCTTATTCACAAGTGGGTGCTTCTCACTCACCCACCCTTTCAAAGAGGCCTGGGCAGGTGAGGAGGCAGAGGCCCAGAAAGGGCCAAGGAGAGACTTTGCCAAGCTACCCAGCAAGCCCTGGGTGGAAACAGATTCAGGACTGGAACTCAGGTTTCTGGGCTCCCGGCTTTGTGTAGAGAAGAACCCAAGGGCCAGGCAAGTCTCCTAGAGCATGAGCCTGGCTTTGAAATCCTAGCCCAGGTGCTTCCCAAACTAATCCTGCCACAAGGGAAAATGCTGAGGGCCTGGTCTGTCCCTGGGGAGGCCCTAAGTGTTGTCTGGGACACTGGAAGTTTCTAGGGGCCAAGGCACACTCATGGTGGGGAAGCAGACCCCTAGCGAGGGCATGGCAGCTGACCCCAGCTGAAGACAGAACCAGGTGGCTCTGTGAATTTGAGCAAGCGCCTTGACCTCCCTGAGCCTGTTTCCCCATCTAGAAATTGGGGATAATGATGGCTGCCCTGTCCACTTCTCAGGGTTAGGGTGAAGCTTAGCAGAGATAACATTAACTCCCACTGTAAGCTTGTGCCACGGGCCGGGTGCAGTGCCCAACACTTTCCCTGCATCGTTTCATTCAACCTTGACCACTGTGCTGAAAAGTGGGCATAGCATCCTGCCAGATTTGGAAACAGGGCTCACTGAGATCAAGACACTGCCTTTAAGTTCTCACAGATAAGTGAAGAGTGGTGCTGGGATTTGAACCCTGATCTGACCCAGACTTCCCCCTTCCACTGAAAGCCCTTTGTCAGTATGATTATTATCAGATTAGCATGGCACGGAGGCCAGCTCATAATCAGTTTATTAAATTCCCTTCATTCTAGACCGTACTGTAGAACGTAAGTCTTCTCTTTGGGCCCCAGGCAAGGGTTCAAGGGCTGAGTTGAGACCGGGTTCGGCAAACTGAGACCTGCCACCTGTTTTTATAAATAAAGTTTGGTTGAAACACAGCCACACCCTTTCATTTACACTTCGTCTAGGGCTGCTTTTGCAGCAGCTGACTGGGGGAGTCAAGACAGAGATGGAAAGGCCCCGCAAAGTCGGAAATACTATCTGGCCCTTTGCAGAAAAAGTTTGCTGACCCCTGATTTGAAACATTCAAGGAAATATTCTGGATGCGGCTCTGGCTTTTGGCTCAAGTCCACGGGAGCAATGAGGGGAGCTCCTTGCCGGGCTCCCTCTGTAAGCACTGGCCAGTTACATCAGGAATACCAGCTTGTCAAAGGAGCCCTGGAGAGGCCTCCCATTTGGAGGTTCCAGAGTAAGGCTGGCTGAGTCTGCAGCCCCTTCTAGGGCTGGGAGCAGAAGATAGTAAGTCTTCTCTGCTATTCCCTTTCACTGTTAGCTGGCCTGAGCTCACTCTGGTCAGAAAGAAACTGTGGATTGAGAAATTTCAGCTGAGTAACCTTTAGGCCTGAAAAAGAAAGTTATACAAGCACTTCTGAACGGCTGCTTGGGCCAGGCCCCATAGTTCCCTCCGTCGTGGAGGAGCCCAGCCCCAGTTGGTACCAAGTCAACCAGGGCTTGTGGGAGTCTGAAACGTTAGGCTTCGGAGGGCTAGGGCTCGTTTTATACCACACCTGGGGGCCTGAGAAGCCATGTGTCTGGGCCTGGGTCTCTTTGCCTCCCTCATCTCTGTCATTTCGGAGGCTGCCTACTTTCCACTGTTGTTTTTCGAGTTCTCTGTCCCCCACCCCCAGCCTTCAACCTCTTGCTCTAGGACTTATGGGCCAGAAACAATTAAGTGAACCCCTTTTTCTTTTTACCTCTGTGTTTGCAAAAACCACCCCCTACTCTGATCCTACTGTATTTATTTGGTTAAGATATCACCAAAGGGTGGCAACCCGTATGTCCTGCCTTCTTTTGGTCTGATGTCTAATTATCTAATTATCTTTCCCTCATTCTCTGCCCCAGGGTCAGACTCGCAGTCACCCACTAGCCTCCAGTTGGTTACATACACCTGGAGGACGCAGGTGGCCGCTCCCCTTCCTGCCCCTACCTCCACTGCCCGCCAGCCTCCTGCCAACTTAACCAAATGTGATCGGGCTGTGGGGGCCGGTGTTAGCGATCCCACCAGTCCACACCATGCCATCCATTTCTTCTGCACTTACTGAGAATACCGAACACGCTTTGTACTTAAGTCTTCCCTCTAAGTAGGGGAACGTTCAAAGGACCAGAGAAAGGATTTGCATTCTAGAATTTGAAGTCCAGATTCTAGATTCACTTACTAGCTTCACTTCTCTGAGCCCCTTGTCTCATTTCTCACTGGTAAAATGGGGCTCGGGGATTGTGTCACCTAGTCGTTAGAATGACAAAAGGAGTTATTTTTATAAGGAGTTCTGAAAGCTGCACACTTCTGGGTGGGTATTAAGTTCCCCGGCCCTGCCACCACCCCTTTCTCCTTGGTTTCATGTAAAATTAGAGCTTTGGGGGTGATTAGGGAGGTAACAGACCAATCAGCATAAAGCCAGCCCACCTAAACCTCTTTGCCTAACCAGTTACTCTGACGACCAGTTTGCCTAAAAGTCAAAGTAGTAATTTTGAAAGAAGGCATTTTGTACCAATTTTCTTAAGAGGCACTTCCAGCATAATGTCGTATTTTTAAATCACTGTGTCGCAATCGGCAGCATTTTGTCAATGATGAGATTATTTTGTATGCTTGTGCGTGGCTTTTTCTATTTTGTCTCCTACTGAGCAGTTTCATGGCTTTTTAGCAAGTTTGTCTGCAGACCCTTTCTTAAAATTATGTATTTCTAGCACCAAATACCCATCAAATCTGTAGAATATCCCACAAGATTTATTGAACGCGCCTTTTTGATCACTCCTGTCTCCTTCTCGCTGGGTTGTACTCTGCACTGTGTCTGTCTGTGTGCACCTGATGAGTTGATTAACCAAATTAGTGTATACCCATGCTCCTTTCTGTTCTGCAAGATATTGGCGTTTCGACAGCAAGCGTGAAGAAGTGAGACAGATGGGGCAGAATTGTATTGAACTCCTTGCATTTTATTTTTCAGCCTTTCTCATTCATCAAGCAGCTCTATTTTGTGGAACATAAAACGATACATACAAAGTCATTACCAAGTGTACTTATTGCAGGAAACATAACCATTTTCAGGAAAGGCAAACTGGCTAAAAAGTCCTGAAAGTGTTCAGAAGTAGATAAAATTAGAAGACACCCACCAAGGATATAAAACAAATTTGAGTAGGAATCCCACCTTTAACCAGAATGTCCTTAAATCAATTGCTTTGTAAAAAGCTTTAAATGACACCGAAGGGGGGAAAAAAGGACACCCAAACAGATGCCAAAACACTTAAAAGCGGACTGAATGTTATGTGAACCGGTCATTAAGCACAGAGGTTCCTTTTGCGAGTTTGCGGCAAATTGGTTCAAGGCCATTTGACCTGGAATTGATTTGGGATGCAGGCACTTACCTCCGTGCAAGTGCAATATGTGGGCACAGGGACAACCATGGACCTCAGGGGACAGGAATGCCCCTCCTGAACATGACCTCCAAGAATAAGGGTGAATTGTCAGCTTTTAACTCTTTATTATAAAGACATATTTACACAGAACAATTTTTACAAACACAGTGAACACAATTATGGGAAAGGGACAATTTCTTAATGAAAAGGGCTTTAATATCTTTGTATAAATTAGTATAAGAATCATACACAACCATTTTAAATAAGACAAGCCCCCAGCCCCCCACTGCTCTCTTCTGCCCTGTGCCTCTGGACTTGACCAGCTTTCTCCCCCTACCCCACGGGGCTGGCTGGGCAGCTGATGAGGCAGGAGATGCAGAGAGGAGGAGGGGAAAGAAGGCCCGATCCCTGATGGGGGCATCAGTGGCAGAAGGGGCTTCCTGGACCCTGGCCAGCCCCCACTCCCAGCCCGAAGGGGGTGGGGGAAGCGGGTGCCCAGCCCGGCTCCTCAGGGTGGGCCTTAAAGCAGCAGTGGAAGTGAGGGGGGAGAGGCGGTTAGGCAATGTCGGGGTTACTGTGGGACTCGGAGGGCCCTGACTCCCCCTGTCCCCACACATACATAGGTGGGCCATCAGGCTCTTGTCTCCCCTTTCCTCCCTCCTGGGAGGCCTCTGGGAAGGAAGCCTGCTCAGACCTGTACTTCCTCCCATCTTTCCTTCCTTCCTTCCTTCTCTCCTTCCTTCCCTCCCTTCCTTCTTCTCCCCCTTGCCGCTCCCCTAAGGAAAGGCCACTGGGAAAGAAGGTCCAGTCCACATGAAGGGAAGGCTACCGAGGCCAATTACTTAAGGCTACCTTCTGGCTCCCGAAAACCAGTGTTGGGGTTCGAGCAAGAGCCTCAGAACCTGAGCTGCCTCTGCGAGAACACCTGGGCCCTGGAAGTGCTGCAGGAATGGGGGCCGCTGGCCAGGGACGGGCCCTTTCAGCCCAGGTCGGGGCAGGGGGGCGGGATGGACCAGCAGGGCCAAGCCAGGGAGGGGGGAGCAGCTGGGCCCCCACACAACCGCGGGGCACTTCACAGCCTGCCTGCGCCTCCCTTCCCCGCCACCCCCAGCCCCAACCGTGCGTGGGCAAGGCACTTAGTGTGTTTTGAAAAGATATCATCAAGAGGGAAGAGGACATCATCAAGTGGGAGTGGGGAGACCTGGGTCCTCATTCTGGCTCTGCAGTGACCCCGAATAGGTCCACTGTCCCTCTCCAAGCCTGGTTTTGCAGGAGTTTGCCTAAGGAGGCGGAGCTAAGTGATCGCCAAGATTCCTTTTGGCTCTGACATTCTGTGATTCTTGGCAAAAAAAAAAAAAAACCCACTCCTCCTGCTTGGCTTTTGCTCCTGGGAGGGTACAGAGCCATCTCCTGAGCGAGAGCTTAACTAGCGGGCACGGGAGGGAGGGAGCGAGTTGGGGGTGAGGTGGGGGGCAGTGTTAGGAGACACAGAGAGGAGATGAAGTACTTCATGGCCCCTCTCCTTCGCCTCTTTGGTAAGCCAAACACGGCAGGAGGAAAAGCCTACAGCAGCTATTCCTCTTCTCCAGTGCTTTCCCTCTCCCCTCACCAGAGGACCGAGCCCCGTTCCGATACCCCGCAAGGCGCCTGGTCTGCATCCCAATCGATGCCCCAGCCCGTCTAACCAGGGCCTCCTTGCCGGGTGAAGGGTCCACGTGACTTGAAAGCCTGGGACCTGCCGGAGCCCACTGAAGAAGGAAGGGAGTGTTTCCCCTCCAGCCCCCAGGGCACCAGTGAGGTGAGGAAGGAAGGGCTGGGCGAAGCTTGGGCTGTTGGACTGGGGGTGGGGGAAGACGACTAGAGGAAGGGGAAGGCCAGGGAGAAGTCCAGCCTTCCAGTGTTGGGTCTCCGAAGTCAGTCCAGGGATGGGCCAGGAAGAGGGGCTGAATGGATCCATGGGAGAGAAAGGGAATCATCCGAACTAGGGGCAGGATCATGTCATTCGGGGAAGCCGGTGGGTGAGAAGAGCCGGGACCGTCAGCAGCAAGGACAGGTGCGAGAAGAGAGGCGAATGGAAGTGAGGGCTCCAGAGAAGCAGACCAATCTATGGAGTAGCCAGAGTCGCAGGGGGTGGGCACTCAGGGGCCCCCTCAGTCCTAGAGAAAAAAATGACCAGCGAGAAGTCACGGACATGTCTTAGGTCAAAGGAACCAGCCGGGAAAGCAAAGGAGACAGCCTTCGTTCCCCTCTCCCCACAACCCTGAACCTAAAGCCCAAGGTCCCTGAGTTGGTGCCACCTTGTCCAGGCTACAGGGGCGAGACAGCAGGCCAGGCCTCAGGGGCAAGCTTAGGCCTTGCTTTCTCTGCTACTGCCTTGGATTTTTCTTTCTTTCTCATGGCTCTGGGCAACCTCTTCCTCGTCTCTGCCTGCTGCCCCCCAAGGCTCTCTGCCTCCCTCCCCTTCTCTGGTGAAGATCCACCCTGCACACCGGTAGGATACCCTGAGGCATCCCTCTCCAGCTCAGCAAGGCCCCTCCGGGACTTCTAGAACTCTCCAACTGGGCCAGCCTGCCCAACCCCGGGCAGCAGAGTGGAGAGGGGCTGACACCCCACTCCTGGGGAGTCAGGAGATTGGCTCCAGGTGTCAAGCCCCTCTCTGGGCCTTGGCTCCATGTCTGTAAAATGAAGGGGTAAGATGGGTGCTCTGTAAGCACCTACGTTGCGTGCGGGGCCGGAAGGGCTCGGTGCAGGTGTCTGGCCAGCAAGAAGCAGCAGGGTCCCCCAGCTTCCAGGCTGTCCCTCCCCAGCTCCTTCTGCTGCCCACTGACCAGAGGCTCAAGTACCTGCTTCAGAAAGGCATGGGGCCCTTGTGCGAGAGGCGCGGCCGCTGGCGGCGGAATTTCCTCCGACCGCCCTGCCAGGGCCCCGGTCCATTCCTCGATCCTCTGGGCTGCACCAGGTGGCGGACATTGCCCTCCTCCAGCCCCTTGCCATCGGAAGGCTGCAGCAGGGGCCCTGCAGGAAGAGGAAAGCCTGTTAGCCAGGAGGGCTGATGCGGATGGGCAGGGGGCTGCAGACTCGTGGTAGGGGGCCAAGTCTTCACGAGGTAGTATTCATCAAAGCTTCTCTTTGGTTTTATCTTCCATCTTGGTGAAGAGTTTGCAATTTTTACACTGGCCTGGGCCAAAACCTACTCACATCTTGCAATTTATGGAGCTGACTTTAGGTCCTTTTGGCAGTTCTACCATGTTTCTGGCAGGCGCAAACATGTTCCCCGTTTAGAACATCGGGGGGGGGGTACAGTGTGGGGCATACGTCTGTACTTGGTCAGGGCACAGCAAGCGATAACTCCCCATTGCACCCTTGCAACGGATACACTGAAAACAGTTCACACATACAAGGAAATGAATCCCCGTACCACCATGTACCCAGCACCCGGATTCAACCGTTATCCAGGTGGAGTCCCATAGCCTTTAGTTATCCCTTTTCTTTTTTTCTTTGTGGAAGTATTTTACAGCAAATCCAGAACACCGTGTCATTGGACTCGGACATCCTTCAGTACGCAGGTGACCCACTTTTGAGTACTTGAGATCTCATACCTCACGTGATCTCCCAGGGGGTGTGGCTGTGCTGGGGGGTTGTAGAGACTCTGTGCGCCTTAAGCTGGGCTCTATCCAGCCTGTGACCACATTTAGAGGCTAGTAAATATTATCTGGATGAATGAGTGAACCAATGAGTGAATAGGCACTTGAGGCGGCAAGTCTGTGCATCAGGAGGGGTGCGGGCTGCTGTAGTTGGCACCTCCCCACCGAATGCCCTACCTCCTTTCATCCCCACATCACAGCCCGAGCCTGTGTCTGATGTAAATTCCTCCCACTTACATCCCAGTTGGCTTCTCCTCGGCTCTCTGGGGCTCTGCTCTACATCTGCCCACACCTGGCGTAGAGCAGGAGCCTCCTGATGCCAGGCCAAGCCCTGACAATGGAACCTAAGTGGTGCTGGGTGTTCTGGGGTGCAGTGAGGGAGAAGGCACCTGGGCTGGCTCTCACCAAGGCTGCAGCACAGCCAGGGGAGGGGAGCTTGCACTCCAGAAACAAGCCCCGCCTCTGGAAGCAGGCAGAACAGGGAGACGAGACGGTGCTGGGCAGAAGGCGGACTGCAGGGCACTTGAGCCATGCCCAGTCCGGGGCTGGGCTGGGCTGCAGAAATACGGCTTCTGAGGTCAGCGATCACAAATCCCAGTCTCTCTCCTCCCACACCACTGGATTTGCCTTCAGTTATATCCCTGCCCCTGAAGCTCCATTTCCATCCATCCAGGCATCCCCACAACTAGCTCAGAGTTTCCATATCACCACCCGTTGGCTGCTAGCCCCCCAGTCATACCCCTGGCTGATCTTCTTTTCCCTCCTCCTGCCTCCAGCACCCCCATGCTCTGGGTCCTCTGTTGGCTCCTTGGCTCTAGTGATTCTTCCTCCTGTTGCACACAATTTCCAGGCATTTCTCCTCCTCTTGGGCCAAAAGCAGGCGAGGTTTGTTCTTCAGGCCCTCCCCACCCAGGCTCCCGGGGCCTGCTGCTCTCTCAAGACATGCAAGCCCTGGGGCGCCTGGGTGGCTCAGTCGTTAGGCGTCTGCCTTCGGCTCAGGTTGTAATCCCGGGGTCCTGGGATCGAGCCCCGCATCAGGCTTCCTGCTCAGCGGGGGAGTCTGCTTCTCCCTCTCTCACTCTCCCTGCTTGTGTTCCCTCTCTCACTGTGTCTCTCTCTCTGTCAAATAAATAAATAAAATCTTAAAAAAAAAAAAAAAAGACACACAAGCCCACAGCGCATATGCGCACACTCTAGTCCTCCTCCCGCCTTCCCCGAGAAAAGTCCCAGGCCGGGCAGGACCCCACTGTTGACCAGCCACATTTCTGTGCTTCTGGTTGGGGTGGGTTAATGTGTCAGCTCCTCCCCCAGTGAGAATTAAAACCCATCATCTAATGAGAATGAAAACACAAATTATATTCACACTTTGGGGCCGTGGGGCAGGAAGCCACTTCTGTCTGTCATAAAGCCATTTGCAAAAGGGCTGGGCCAGGGAAGGAGAGAGGAGGGAAGGACCTTCACTAAGCCCCCACCTCCACCCCTGACCTCAGCTGCTGCAGCTTCTGCCCTGTGTTTCGGGGTCCTCTCAAGGCTCTCCCTGACCACTGAGGGGGGCAGGAATGATGCTGATGAGGCGTCCATATGAGAGGCGCACTCGGGGCTCGGGGCGGGAAGGACTGTGCTGAGGGTGTGGCCAGGCACAGGGAAGGACCCTTCTGGGGCCTTGATCCTGCGAGGTCTTGTTCTCCAGTCCGTGCCCTCCACTACTGGGGGTGGAGTGGGAGGGGGCCGATGGCACAGGTTACAGCCCCAGCGGTAGAGTGGGCATGGAGAAGAGAGACATGGTACCCAGCTGGCGAGGGCATCACCTCCACATATTCAGCACCCAGGACTGTGAGTGTTGGTGGCAGTAAGGGAGGGAGGACTAGGGGTGAAAGGCCCTAAGTAGGGGGAGGCCGAGAACCGGGATGGGGAACGGGGATGGTAGCTCAGACTCCAGCCAGGGAGACATCTCGACTCCAAGCAGGCAGAGAAGAACTGCCTTGAGCCGACTGAGCACTCAGCCAGGCCCTAGAGAACGGCCACCCAGGAGCCCTGGCACACTGCATCCCGTTGGGTGGGGGGTGCACTGTCTTCTTTGCAGCCAGAAGTCTGCAGCTCCTCCCACACCCTGATGCCATCACCCTCCTGGCTCCTCAGACTTTGGATTCTGAGTCCGGCTCACCCTAAGATAAGCTGACACCTGAAACCCGGGCTTTATGCCGTCCAGTTTAGAGGCTGTTGATGCGCATCACTGCAGAGGTCCTGGCTGTACAAAAGAATTCCCCTTTCAGAAACGGGGGCCGTCCTCAGTGCACTTAAATATTTTCTTCTAATTCATTCGCTACTTAAAGGAGGCTGGGGGCAATCCCCACAAAGAATCTGAAGCCTAGAGGGACTGGAGCCCCTGCTCTCTGAAGCGACGTCGGAATGAAGCCTCAGCGTCTCTACGCTGAGAACGGCAGTCAGGGGTGAACAGGGTTTGACTTTTGTGCGGCCCGAGCTCCAACCCTGCCGGTGCATAAAGAGGTGTGTGTGACTTTTCAGGAACATGCCAACCTCACCAGGAGTGACGCGTCTGCCTCTCGCCTTGCCATCCAGTCTATCTTGTGACTGCTTTAAAAGCCCAGCTCCGGTGGGGCCCCCCGCTGGCTATGACCCCTCCCGGTATTGCAGGTCTCTCCCCGCTGAGGCACCCGTCCTTGGTCCGCTCAGCCCTCCACCCCAGCACCCCGAGCTACCTTCCCGGGCCAGCCTTGCTGCCCTTGCACACGTCACGCTCTGGCAGCCTAGCCCTCCACTTCACTTGCATTAGTCTTTTGCCAGAGAGAGGCCGGACTCAGGTTACAAGAGCGCTTAGCACTTAGGGACTGGGGATGGAGTAGAGGTACCCGCTCCCCGAGAGGGTGACATACAGTAGGCTGGCCTCACGCTGTCACTGTAACTGCAGGCTCTGAGCTAGGGCCGAGGAGGGGGAGGAGGAGGAGGGGAGAGGTGCTCAGACAAGACCAAGAGGCACTCAGGCCTGGCCCAGCAGCTCTCAGACTCAGAAGAGCAAGGTCAGGAAGCAGTGGAGGAGTTCGTGTGTGTTCGGTGAACGGGGGGAGGGGCACGGACATTCCAAATCAGGACAGAGTGTATTGTGGAGGAAGGAAGGTTTTCAGGCCTGGGAAATTTTTTTTAATGATTTATTTATTTGAGAGAGAGAGAGAGGAGGAGCGGGAGGGGCAGAGGGAGAGGGAGAGAGAATCTCAAGCAGACTTCCCTCTGAGCGCAGAGCCTGATTGGTGGGGGGTGGGGGGGAGCTCAATCTCGTGACCCTGAGATCACGACGTGAGCAGAAACCAAGAGTTGGCCACAAAGCCGACTGTGCCACCCAAGCACCCCTGGGCCTGGGACTTTGACTGGAGACTCTGGCTGGGGAGAGCATGCCCAGAGTCTGGGCCAAGGGCAAGGCGGTTCTGGGGGCCCTGTTTCTGACCCAGGATAGGAGGCAGGAGAAGCAGGACATGAGTACCTGGACCCTTGGCTGGTGGCCACCTACACGGAAGTGGCCCTCCTTGGCTCCTAAAGATGTCATGGGGGTGGAGAAAGCAGTGAGAGCCTAGTGTCCAGTGCTAGGCTTAAGCAAAATGTGAGGGCAACAAATTTACCCAAATAAGGGCACAAAGGTAGATGGCCTAATGAAGAAGGGCAGATTAAAGCAAGAGGTGACAGGGTCTGCACCAAACACCGTGTTCCCTCCCCTTGAAACTAGCTGTCCCCTTTCCCAGCTGGACCCCTAAAGGGTCCTAGTGCTGGTCAGTTGCCCAAGGGTCTCCCCATAGCCTCTGGGGGAGCACCAAGTATGCAGATCAGGAAGCCCCAGTTTCCTCCAGGACACCCTCTCTGTACCCACTCTTTCTCCCCCCACGGTACCACTTTGGACCGTTTGCCAGTGGTGGCGTCCTGTGAGTGTCCTGTCTTGCCAACTGCACCGGATGGTAGGTGCCTGCAGGACAGGCCCATGAGGTGTCCTTCACCCCTGTCTTTTGCTCTCTGTTTGCCTGCCTGACAGGAGTTTCTGAGGAAAAGCCTGCTCCCTTCTTACCAGGGAAGAGGCTCACGCCGCCCTTGGGCCCTGAGGAAGAAGACCCCTGGACAGCTAGCTGAAGGCAGGGGGTGCCAGAGCTAACTGATGCACCCTCCTGAGAAGCCAGGCAGAGCTCCCAGGGCGAGGGCAGTGGCAAAAGGCAAGAGCAGAGAGAGAAGGCAGCCTCCAAAGAGAGAGAGGTGGAGCCCCGCCGGGCCCCTCAGGGGCTCCTGGGCTGCAGGCCCCCCTCCTATTCTGGAGGGTCTGGAACTAAGTAGGGCCCCATGCCCTTCATCCAGGAAACCTGCTGCCCTGCCCTCTCCTTCCCTCTGCTCCCACCTTTCTGCGTCTCCAGCCCTGGCACTGGCATTCGTCCACCTGGTCTTGGCCTTGCCCTTCTGTGGTGCCAGGCAAGCAGCAGTGACAGCCAGATCACAGGACTGTGGCAGCTGGAGGCAGGAGCTGACAGCCCCAGGAGACACTGACGCACGGGGGACAGGCAGCCTGGGCTGAGGCTGCCAGGGCATCGGCGGGGACCGGGTCTGGGGAGGGCAAGGGAGCACTGGTGCCAAATATGCCAGGTGGGGGGTGTGGTGCAGGTGGGGCAGAAAGGGGTCCCCCTCCCAGAATTGCATGGAGGTGTCCAGTCAGGCGCATGTTTCCCGGTTTGGTGCCTGGAGACAGCCTGTGGCTGGGGCTCATGAGTAAAGGCCGGAGCCAGGATATCGAAGAACGAGGCCCGGGGAGGGGGGGCGCGGGGGGCGCGGAGTGCGTGGGGCGGGCCTCCTGTGCGGGAGCAGGAGAGCAGACCAGATTGGAGCTTGGGGAAGAGAAGACCAGCCTGGCCCGGGCAAGGCTGCCTCCGCTCACACGCAGGCTGAACCGAGCAACAGCCGGGCTCCACGCCGCCGCCCCCGCCGCGCGCTCCTGCCTATGCAACAAGTGTCACGTCTGCATCTTGGCACATCATCCCGAGTGGCCCGCGCCCCGGCACCCGCGCGCGGCCCCTAACGTCCAGGGGCCGGAAAACCTTCAACTCGGGAGGCCAGGCCACCAGGCTCAGGTCAGGCTCCCTCCACTGATCCACGGGGAGCGGGACATGCTCCCCCCCACCCGCCACACACATCCCCTCCACCACGTGGGGTACAGGGCGCGGGACCCTGGACGCACGCCCGCGGCCCTGAGCTCCTCGGACTTCGAGGGGCCGCCGGGAGGGGCAGGGCGCCGGGCGGGTGACGCCCGAGACCGAGGCGAGCCCCCTTCCCGGAGGAGGCGGTGGCCCCGGGCCGGCCGGGTCCCTGGCCCAAGGCGCCCTGTCAGTCAGTCGGCGGCCCGGCGCGGCCGGCGCGTGGCTGCTCCCGCTCGGCTGGCGCCCGGGTCCCGGGAGGCGGAGAGCGCGCGAGCTGGGGGCGGAGGGAAGGGAGCGCGTCGGCTGCGGTCCAGGAGGGCGGCGAGGGGCGCGCGGGCGAGCGGCGGGGCACGCACTCACCTCCACACGCCGCAGTCAGGGAGAGCCAGAGCAGCAGGAGCGCCTGCACGCAGCGCCGCAGATCCATGCTGCTCCTCGGCCGCGCCGCAGCGGCCCCGGGGCCGGGGGGCGGGGGAGGCCGGGCGCCCCGAGGCGGGGAAAGGCGCGAGCCGCGGACCGTGCGTGCGTGCGGGCGCGGAGCTCGCGTGGCTCCCTGGCTGCGCCGCGCCGGCTGGCCGCCTGCCGCGCTCGCTCGCCGCCTCCTCCCCGGCAGCCTCCCTCTCCTGCCGCGGGGCAGCGCCGCCAAGCTGGCCTCCGCGGGCGGCTCCGGGGACGGCGGCGAGCTCTCTCCAGGAGGCTGGCTGCTGGGCCGAGGCTCCGAGTGCCCGTGGCCCGGGCTGCCAGCGAGAATGCTCCCCGCTCACTCCAGGGGCTGCATTTTGTAGCTTGTGGCTTGGCCGCGAGCCCACTTGGTCATGTGGTCATCGGGAGGGCTGGAGTGGGGGGGGCAGGAAGAGGGAGAGGGAGCGAGCCTCCCGCACCGCCCCCCTCCCGGCACGCATTCTGCAGCCCCAGCCAGGGCGCGAGAGGGAACCTCGAGGTGGCCCCACAACAAAGGCGGCACGGCCGCTCCGACAACCCACAACCGCTCCCAGGACAATGCCCGCCTGGCCGGGGGCCAGAGAGTTTGGGAGACCTGAAGGATTTCAAACACAGGAAGCATTTGGGGCGGTGGAGGGGCACACTTAACCCTTTCTCACCTCGCTTTCTTAACGGCTGTCAAGGAACCTGGGCGCCCCACTCATCCCCTCCGCCTCTGACCTGCTCCTTCCCGCTGCCACTCCCCAGCCAAGACCCACCCCCCCACTAGCCCTTCTTTCTCCTCTGCATCTTCAACTGGGTTTGTATTGGGGCGTGACTGTCTAGGTTTGTGCCCAAGACAGCTTAATTGTCCGGTGGGCGAGTCCCCAGGAGGCACCCTCTACCTGGAATGCCCACCCCCCCATCCTGCCTCCCAGTTCTTCATTCTTGCAATAGCACCTCGAATTCCATCTCATTCAGAAGACTTGCCGGGGTAACAGTAATCCAGGAAGGGCTGCCCCCCCTACAGGGGGGGGGGGCGCTCCTCCTCGCCTTTGGGACAAGCAGCAACTTCTAGGGTGTTCCCTTTCTTGTTCCCCATCATCATGAGGGGGACAGTTTACCCAACTCTGAACAGTCTAGGCTGGATTCATTTTGCCCCTACTTGGGATTCCCCTTTGTAAGTGGGTCCTGAAGTTTTTTTGCCTTCCCAAGCTAGACTGTCAGCTCTTACAGGCTGGGAGCTCCTAAGGCAAGGGACTGCCTCTTTCACCGGGCTGGGAACCCCCTAAGGCAGGACCTTGTCTTCTCATTCTTCTGCATCTTTCCAAAGTCCCCAGTATCGGACTCTGCACATAGGTGGCACTCAACACATGTCAAAAGACTACTTCGAAAGGTGTTTCCACATTTCAACTAGCCAGGCAGATTCTTGAAGTGCAGGTCCAGCTTTACACACAAAAATACATTGGACAGTGTGTATGTGTGCCACAAACGATGTGAGAGGCCCTGGTATATTTGAAATGTTTTTGAAATGTGGAAACAATCCAGTATATACACAATTTATTTATTGTCAGTCTCCCCCCCACAAAACTGTCAGCTCCACAAGAAAAGGAGCTCTGCTTCATTCACAGCTGTAGCCCCAGACTAGAACGCTGACTGGAACAGGGTTGGTGCTCAGTACATAATTTTGAATATATAAATGAACTTTCAAAAATATCTCTATTGCCTCAATCAAGGCAGTGGGAAGGGAGTAAAATAAGAGTTCCTGTTACTTGTCTCTGGCCCCGTTAGCCACAGTCCAGTAGGTAAAAGGCAGACATGTGAAGCAGAGCACCTCTCATCGTCCATAATGCGTTGGCCGTGAGCAGTGGGCATTTATAATACGACATCATTTCCCCTGGTGCCGCCCCCTGGAAAGGGTCCTCCAATCAGGAGGAAAAACACCTGGCCTCTGGTCTCCACCCTTCTGTGCTGTAGGACCTTGCTAGTGTCACCTACTTACTGGATTTCATGAGGATGATCATTTCTAACCTCCCCTCTTCAGGGTTGTTATGTGGTTAAATGAGATAACGTACCTGAAGGCACTGTACAAATGGGGAATAAACCCTTGTAGGATCGTTTTTAGGAACCGTGACCCTCCAGCCCCTGATTGATCAAGCCTGTGCAAACCCAAAAGCGGTTTGCCCCCAACACTAGGTTAATAGAAGCATTTATATTTGATCGCACCTTTACCAGGGTGTGTATGAGCTATTTGCTAAGCGGTTAGAGCTGCGCTTTCCTATACGGTAGATATGAATAACATTTAAAATAAATTGAAAAAGTCATTTCCTCCGTGGCACTGGCCTCATTTCAATTGCTTAGTAGCAACTCGTGGCCAGTGGCTACTGAACTGGACAGCACAGAATAGAAGCTTCCAATCATGGCAGAAAGTGCCATCAGACGGTGCCGGGTTAAAGCACCTCATTCATTCTTCCTTTTTCTGTAATCCTTTTCCCCACTTTACCTAATCTTCAAAATGTGCAAGGGAAAAAAAATATGAAAGCAAACCAATAGTGTTTAAGGCAAGCAGCATTCAGTAAATAGAAGGCATGCATTTAAAAGCAAGATTTAAAGAGCTGAACACATGGGAGAATCATGTCTTAATCTAACCCTTCTCACCATTTAACCAAACTGCATCTATTTTTCCAGTCCCGGATCCAAGATCTCATCTTCCTCCTTTCTCAGGCCACTCTCACCCGCCGAGACTGTGCCCTCTTCGTAACAGCTGTGGCTGTGCCTTTCATTGGCAGTCGCTCCTGCAATGAGTTGGGAGCACTTTTGTATTTGTGTGCCCTGCTTTGCGGGGCTGTGAAGAGGGTCCACCACCAGCACACGCCTTCTGGAATTGAGGCACATGAGGCAAGGAATGCAACTCCGATTGCTCACCCTGAAACCCCCACGGGCTCCCATATATCTTAATGTCATACTCAAAGGATGGGTTTTCGTATCTGTCTCCACTCACCGGACTTTAAGGTCACGGGAATGATTGTACCTAAGACAGTGCCTAGCACACAGCTGGTACTTGGAAACTGCTGGTCAAAGACATAAACTGTTGGCATAACTCTGTGCTGCCTTTGTTCATTTGTTCAGGAAGATGAGACTATTGAGTTAATATCAGCAAATAAATGTTTTAAGGTGTTTCTTCAGGGGTGAGGGGAGGTATGTGAAACCAGCCCCACTCCCCTGCCCCTAGGCAGCAAATAGCTGTGACGTGCTTTGTTGCACGTGAGGATTGGGTCAGGGCCAAGATTCAGTTTCCAATCAAAGTCAGGGGCAATCCTGGGGGCAGGGGTAGGCTCAGTGTATTACTGGGCACAGAGATGAGATAACTGACCTATGCAAAGCCATTCTGTGACTTGTCACCTTCATCGCTGCTGTGCACAAGCTGGTCAGCATTGCTTAGTGTCCTATGTCGTCACCACCACCACCATCGGTTGCTGCCGTTCCGTTGCCTCATCCAGATCTCTGTCCTCTGGGTTTGAGCGAGCACTGTGCTCTATTAGAAAGAACTCAGCTTTTGGAATGTCAAATAACTGAATTCAAATTCCGCCTCCCCAATCTCATTTGTTAACTGTGTAACCTTGGGAAAGTTATTTAACCTCTCTGAGACTCCGTTTCTTCAGCTGTTAAATGAGGGTAGTAATAGTACCTACCTTATTATGCTTGCGAGATTAAATGAGATAATGCAAGTGAAGAACTTAGCAGCATGGTCCCCTGTCCACAGTAGTTGCTCCTTCAATGTTAGTTTTCTCTTCTTCCCGACATGCCCCTCCCACTTAGGGCTCTGGCCTCTGGCCTCTTGAAACTGATCAAGAAGGAAAGGCTCTGTCTTTGCTCTGCTCCATCCACACCTGTCTTTTTAGTAGCCATCACAGCTGCTCACTGTCTTATTCCCCCAAAGCACCAATCTCTGCTGGAGCCAATCTGATGAATGCACTTGACTCAGGGAGTTAATGTGTGATAGTGGTTTGAGGTTTTGCCTCCTAAGTATGGTATTCATTTTAATGGGGGCCTTCGGGAGAAATGTCCTACCCTAGGGTAATATCAAGCTTAGCCCTTTTTAAAAAAAGATTTTATTTATTTATTTGAGGGAGAGAGAAAGCACGACCTGGGCGGGGGGGTTGCGGAGCAGAGGGAGAGGGAGAAGCAGACTCCCCGCTGAGCAGGGAGTCCGATGCCCCCGATCCCAGGACCCTGATATCATGACCTGAACGAAAGGCAGACACTTAACTGAGCCACCCAGGCGCCCCAAGTTTCACCCTTTTGAGCAAGGGGACACTTTAGTGACTTTTGTTTAGCTGCTCTAAATAGAGCTCATCCTGCTTCAAAGTCAACACAAAAAGGTATTACCTTTGGCAACTTACAACCCAACTTTTAACCTGTAGGTCCAGCCGGTGAAACCAGAGTGCAATCCTGTTGCAGCCCATTTCTCTCTGCCTGTCCCCACAGATGATGATGATGATGATGATGATAATGATATAGCTAAAATTTATTGACCATGTGCCATGTGTCAAGCACTGTTCTGAATGCTTTACATGTGTTAATTTATTTAAATGAATGAATCACACCTATGAAGTAGCCCTATTCCTTATCATCCCCATTTTACAGATGAGGCATCTGAGGCTTACAGAGGCTAAGTAATTTTCCCAGGCCTGCCTAACCTCAAAGCCCTCACTGAAGGCTCTTCCCTCACTGAGCTTTGAGAAGCAAATTCTCACATCTCTAGCCCCATATATCACTTTATTTGTACTTTTAAAAAAATATATTACAAGTAAAAATGTATTGACCTTGAGAAAGAGTGCTTGTATATTTAATATTGCTTCTAATTTATCACAGGAATTACTTCCCAAAGATGTTAATCACAGCTGGATTGAAAGAGTATTTGGGAGATGTGGCACTGTTGTTTATATAAGTATACCACATTATAAATCTACTGGAGATCCAAAGGGATTTGCCTCTGTGGAATTTGGAACAAAAGAACAAGCAGCAACAGCTATTGAGGTAGGTCTAGAACCTTTGGAAAGAAAGGTTTTCTTAACCTTCCTGAATTGTACTCTCCAAGTGTCCTGTTCTCCTCTTGGAGGCTCACTTTATTTGCACGTATAACACTGAATTCATACTGTCTTGAATCAAGGAAGCAGTGAAGCATAAGGGTTAAGCATATGGGTTCTGGAGTAAGACAGCTCTGTCACTAAGTAGGTAACTTGGGGCAAATTATTTGCTCTTTCTGAGTCTTAGGTTCCTCGTCTGAAAAAAGGGCCAGTGCCTAGCTCCCTGAGTTACTGGAAGGATTAAATAAATCTATAGCTATAAAGTACTTGGTACAGTGCTCAGGTCTCCTGGTAAGGCAAACATTATATAAATGTTATATATTCTCATAGATATTTGTGTCTGTCTTACCAATACTATGAGATAGTAACACTGTGTCTTACTCATTTTTGTGTTCTCACCAGCAGTGCTGGTGTCCAAAGTAAATACTCAATAAATGTTCACTGAGTGCAGAAAGGAACTGTATAGTCATATTAACAATCACTCTGGGTTTCTGATATATATCAAGTCCTGATTTGGATACTTTCATTTGGGCAAAATCATCACGACTTGTCCAGTGGGTTCTTAGACGGATCAATACCAACAGCAGCAATAACAAAAAGATATGAATGTCCCCCACCCCCAATCATGTAGTGGTTGTCAGTACTGGAGTAATGTAAAAAGTGCAGTGGGGAGAAGACATCTGGAGAATGATGAGCCTGGCCAGTAATCAATCAGAGGAATCTCATAACAGAAAAAGCCCCAACCTCCTCATTATGCAGATAGAAGGCCCACAAGGGAATAGTGACTTGCCCAGGGCTACCAGAAAGCTGATGGCTAAGTCAGGATGAGAATCTAGGTCCAACCAACTCCTGTCTCCTGCTTTTCCCTCCAAGCCCTCCCAGCAGAGAGCTCCCACTCACTGGCTGAGCAGAGCCCCAGCTGGCTGTGGAGGCTCTCCGAACTCTGTGGTTCAGCACAGGACCCTCCTTCCACAACCCAGCCCTTCTGGAGCACTCATCATGCTGTGTCTTTTCAATATTGCTCATCCAGTTTGTTCCCTAATTAATTTAGACAAAAGCTAAATTAATGAGCAAAGAAATTCAGTAGCAGCAACAGTAAAAGGTATTTAAGAAGAGCCTCAAAGCTGCCCCTGTCTCTAGAGCTACTTAATGGGAACTTGAAAAACAGCAGAAGAGGTTGGCGGCTACTTGATGCCTCACTAACTAGCTCCATGACAAACAATTTTTGCTTGGTTAAGCACCAGCAGAGAACATGAATGTTCACTGTCTCGTTACTAAGTCTCTGACTTTCGAATCCTATTGGCCAGAGTTGAACTTTCTAACTCTTCTATATCCACGAGAGCAACCAGCACAGTGCTTGCCACAGAGGAGATGCTTAAGACATATTCAGTGATTAACTTACCTATTGTGGGGGTGAGACCATTTTACTCAGAGAGCATGGTGTTAATTATGCAGAACCTAGCCTGGAAGCTACTCTATAAAACAAAAGACCTTCATGAGCTTTTGGAGGAAAAAACCCTGGTTCTTGGGATTTGTTGGACTTTGCTATGATTTCTTCTGCATCCACCTGAGTGATTCTCCTCTCACCTTGGTGTCCAACACCTCCTAATCCTGATCATCAGCGGATCCTAACTCTTCCCATAGGCGGAAAGCTTGTCTCTCACATTTGCCCTTTCCCCAAGGGCACAGAGTCAAATACTATTATAAGTTATCACTTTTGCAAAAGTGAGAGAAGTAGCCATGTTGCCGTGTAACTGCCCTACCTGTGTTTCCATCCCCAGTATTTATCACTGCATCTGAGCCCCACTGCGTGCTAAACCCTTCCACAGAAATGCTTATTCCACTTACAGGTGTCTTCCAACTTCTTTGCAAACTACATACATTCTCCAGGTCTCTTAAGAGACAACAGAAGTTCCCTCACAGACACACCTCATTTGACACAATAATCATGTTCCTGAAAAATATTATGGCAGTGGAATTTAGATAATCAGCCACGTCTTTCAAATGTCTCCAAAGGGATCACTGTTTACTAGTGGAATAGGTCCTAATAGAGATCCTCCAAGAAGGTGAAGAACTACTGCTCTGCTCCTGCAGCTGACCCAGCCCCACAGGGTTGCCCCGTTTTCCTTGTCTCCTGCCCAATTCCCTCTGATCCTTTGGCCTGTCCCAGAGCCACACAGGTCCCTGTTCCTCCTGTTGGTCTTTCAGAGCAATTTCATTTCCTCTGCACATCCTCTATGACGTCTCCCAGGGGCCTCCATCCTTCCTCCCCTCCAGGGTCTATAAATACTCTAGGCTCCCAGGGGAACCATGCAAATTCCTTCCTCAGGCAGTAAGGCCCTTGCGAGTGGTCCTAGGATAGCCACTCCTGAACGAGCGGGTTTATCTCCAGGGCTCAGTGGGCCATCGGACCTGTCTTCCTCTTACTTTGCCAGCTAATCTTATTTGTACTTAAATCAGGTGGGATGGTAACCGATTGCACATCTTGTGTACTGAGCCAGAGCAAAGACAGTTAGGGACTAGGTGCTGAGTCTGTGCTGGTTTGGTTATGGGTTTAGAGCTCTGAAATAATGAGGTTAAAGTCAGAGGGACAATCTGGGTCAACTTTGCTCCACCTCAAATCCCAGTTTGTACCCCTAAAGTGATCAGAGATTGGTACCAATCATCACATGGGTCCTAAACCTAGTCACAGACTGAGATTTTCTTGGCTTCTTTGCCTTTCATACATTTCCTGAACACGTAAAGAGAGGGTACAATAGTGTACCAACCTTTAAAAAGTAACACGTCAGGGGGAAAAAAAAGGAAGAAAAAGAAAAGTAGCCATTTTAAAGAAAAATCCCATGTATTAGTTTCCCAAGACCACCGTAACAAATTACCAAAAATCTTGGTGCCTTAACACAGCAGAAATGTACTCTTTCTCAGTCCTGGAGGCCAGAATTCTGAAATCAGGAGGTCTCTGGGGGAGAATCTTTCCTTGCCTCTTTCAGCTTCTGATGGCTCCAGGCATTCCTTGGCTTGGGGCTGCATCATCATCCCACAACCTTCTCCTCTTCTGGCTGTGTGATCTCCCTTTGCCTCACTCTTATAAAGACACTTATCATTAAATTTAGGGCCCACCTGGATAATTCAGGATGATCTCCTTTTGAGATCCTTAACTTGGTTACATCTGCAAAGACCTTTTTCCAAATAAGATGACATTCACAGGTTCCAGGGTTTATTACGTGGACATATTTCTGGGAGGCCACCAATCAACCCACTATGCCCCATTACCTCCGTTCACATCCCCGGCATGTTGGAATCGAAAGAGCATGAACTTTCTGTCAGTTTTACCTATAAATCTCTCTCGAGTCTGTACACTCATCTAGGTCGCTGCTGCCCCATCCTCATTCAGTCTTCGTCATTTCTCACACATCACTGTCCACAGCAACTGGAATGGTCATGCTGGTCTCGCACTGCTTGTAAACCTTCTGTGGACTCCCATGGCTCTGAGGATCAAGGCCCAATTCTTGGCCATGGTCTGCAAGGCCCTGCATAATCTAGCCCCTGCCCACCTTGCCAGACTCCTCTCTTACTTCTCACTCTCTTTCTGTCTGTAGTGCCATGTCCCTTCCTGTCACAATGCCTTCCCAGTACTCTCCCCTCCTCTCAGAAAACTCTCTACCCCACGCTATCATCTCCTGGCTAACACCCATTATCCATCAGCTCAGCTCTAAGGTCAAATAACTCTTCCTCAAGAGATGCTTTCTGGCCTCCAGACTGGTTGAGAGTCCCCTGTAATAACATCTCTCAGAGTTTGCAATTAGATTTGTGTTGCATTAATGTCTCTCTGCCCCCTCCCCAGCTTAACTAAACTGAGCCTCACAAGGGCAAGGACTGTGGCTGTCTGGTTCCATCACTATGTCTTCAGCCTTTAATCAGTGTCTGATGCATAGTAGGTGTTCAGTCATGATTTGAATGAATATATGAATGGATGAGTGAATGGATTCATCTGCACATCTCTGTTCTGATCCCTCAAGTTCCTCTACTAAAAAATGAGAGAAACAATGCCTATCTCATGGGGTTGAATAAGAATCAAAATGAAATAATGGAGAAGGGGCTTTATACACCATGAGATACCTTACTAACTTAAGGAATCGTTATGATATTGGCTGGTGTAACCAGTTTTGGGGGGGGACGGGAAGGTGCAGTGCACATGGTGTAGATGCAGCAGGAGAAATGAGGGTGGAGATGAGGTATGATACTTGATGTCTACATTCCTCTGAATAGCAAGGGTTTCTGTGGCTTTGCTGTGTAAAGCTTGTAAAATTACAAGAACACCTAATTCCCCTGCTCCAGACTTGAAGCTCATAACTTATCACCCCCTGGGACCAAAAGAAAATGCCCTCTCCTCCAGTGTAAACGTTGCCTGGAGTCACCCTGGGTCTTTGGGGTTTTGGTTGTCTTCCTTTCAAGTATCTGCTCCAGGTGCAATCCGAGGATCGGGCAACAGAGCCTCCTGGGCTGAGGCCATCTTCACCGGGGCTTCCCACGAGGTGATCTATTAGCCATAGCACTGGCTTCAGGAGCTGCCCAGCTGACAAATGACTTTGAAGTGTGCCCCTTGGCTTTCCATTCTTTTCCTTCCTTGCCTTCTTGGCTTTCACTGCTAACAGGGGGTGGGGGAGAGTAGCACCCCCTTCCTTCTGCTCCTCTAGCACGTCCATCTGAAAGGCATCCCTGGAGGCTTGACATTCCAGGTCTTTAGTTTCTTACATTTGATTTCCCCAGACCCCATCAAATCATAATCTCTTTTCCTGCAGGGAAGGGACACTTCCACCTCTTCCTCCATATCCTCTCAGCTCCTTGCATTTGGGTCAAGAGACCTAAAAAGGCCATTTCTCATTTCCATCTTGTCTTTCATTGTTTTCTCCCATGGGATGCCTATGCATTCAAGGACCTGAGATACCTCACTGGTCTGGAATGTCCACGGCGAGCCGATCCTCTGAATCATAGACTTAAAGAAATTGGAAAGAGCAGAGCTCATTAGGCTGTCATTTCCCCAGTTTCCTCCTCTGACTTGCATGCCTTCCCACTGGTTTGCCGGTGTGCTTCCCTGCTCTGTCACTCCACTGGGCTTTGAGGCTCTGTCTACACCGTCCGAGAAAGGTGAAGAACAAAGGCATATTTCTGAATAAACCAAGAAAAAACCCCAGTTTGGTCTCAATGATTTGGGCATTTTAGCACGAAGCGTTATTTTGATACAGAGCTTCAAGATAATTCCCTCTAATAGGTGCCACAGAACTGGAGCTGGAAAGGACCTTGCAGATCATCTGTTCAAAGACCTGCTCCTTTTTTATTTATGGCTTTATTGAGGTATAATCGACAGAGAGTAACCTGCACACTTTACATGCCATGTACAAAAAGTGTATAATTTGCTAAGTTTTGACATATATATACCTCCGGGAAACCATCACCCACCATCAAGTTTCCACCATTCCCTATAATTTCCTTTTGGCTCTTTGTAATCCATCTCTTCATCCACTCCCCAGGCCCCCATCCCCAGGCAACCACTGATGGGCTTTCTGTTACTATATAGCTTGCATTTTCTATAATTTTATATAAATGGAATAACACAATAGGCATTTTTATTTTTTTGCTCGCTTCTTTCACTTGGCAAAATTATTTTGAGATTCATTCACATTGTTGTATGTATTAATAGTGTCGATGCATCAGTAGGTTGTTTCTAATTTTTGACCATTGCAAAAGAAAATGCTGCTATGAACATTCATGTACAAATTTTTGTGTATATGAATGCCTTCAGTTTTCTTGGGGATTTGCCTATAAGTATTTACCTGAGTCATATGGTAACTCTATGTTTAACCACCTTTTTTATTTTTTTAAAAGATTTAATCTATTTGACAGAGAGAGAGAGATAGCGAGAGCAGGAACACAAGCAGGGGGAGTGGGAGAGGGAGAAGCAGGCTTCCTGCCGAGCAGGAAGCCCGATGCGGGGCTCGATACCTGGACCCTGGGATCATGACCTGAGCCGAAGGCAGATGCTTAACGACTGAGCCACCCAGGTGCCCCTGGAGAGAGAGTCTTAAGCCGATTCTGCGTTGAACATGAAGCCCAATGTGGGGCTCCATGCAGGGCTTAAGCTCACAACCCTGAGATCATGACCATGAGATCACCACCTGAGCCAAAACCAAGAGTCCGATGCTTAAATGACTGCACCACCCAGGCACCCCTGTTTAAGTTTTTGAGGAACCACCAAACTATTTTCCAAATCAGCTGTACCATTTTACAATCCCACCAGCAACATGTGAGGTTCCTATTTTTCCATATCTTACCAACACTTGTTATTGTCTGTCTTTTTAATTTTAGCCATCCTAGGGATGTGAAGTGATATTGTGGTTTTGATTTGTATTTTCCTAATGACTACCGATATTGAGCATCTTTCAATGTGCTTATTGGCCTTTTATACATCTTCTTTGCAGAAATATCCATTCAAATCGTTTGCCCATTTTAAAAATTGAGATATAATTCTTATAGCATAAAATTCACCATTTTAGGGGCACCTGGCTGGCTCAGCCGGTAGAGCATGTGACCCTTGATCTTGGGGTCATGAGTTCAAGCCCCACATTGGGTGTAGAGATTATATTTTTAAAAATTCACCATTTTAATGTGTACAACTCAGTGGCTATTAGTATATTCACTAAATTGTGCAACCATCTAATTCTAGAACATTTCCATCACCCCCAAAAGAAACTCCATATCTATAAGCAGTCAGTTCCAATTCACCCCTTCTTCTAGCCCCTGGCAACCACTAACCTCCTTTATATCTCTATGGATTTGCCTTTTCCGTACATTTTATATAAATGGAATCCTATAATATGTGACCTTCTATGAATGGCTTCTTTCACTTAGCATAATGTTTCAAGGTTAATCCATGTAGCAGCATGTTCCACTATTTTGCTCATTTTTACAGCTGAATAATATTCCATCGTGTGGATATACTACATTTGTTTACCCGTGCCTCAGTTGATGGACATTTGAGTTGCTACTGTTGTTGGACTGTTGTAAATAATGCTGCTATGAGCTTTATGTACAAATTTTTGTGTGAAAGTGTTTCAATTCTCCTGGGATGTATATCCTGAGGAACGGAATTGTTGGGTCATATGGTAAGTCTATGATTAACCTTGTGAGGAATCACTGAAGTGTTTTTTATAGCAGCTGCACCATTTTACAACCCCACCAGGAATGTAGGAGGGTTCTAATCTCTCCACATCCTCCCCGCAAACACTTCTTTTCCATTTTTGTTTTTATTATAGCCATTGTAGTAGGTGTGAAGTGTTATCTCATTGTGGTTTTGATTTGCATTTTCCTAATGACTAATCATGTTTCATGTGCTGGTTGGCCATTTGTATATTTTCTTTGGAGAAATGTCTATTCAGATCCTTTGCCCATTTTTCACTTGAGGTATTTGTCTTTTTATTGTTAAGTTGTAAGAGTTCTTTATATATTGTGGGATGGTAGAACCTTATCAGACATAAGATTTGCAAATATTTTCTTCCATTCTGTGCATTGTCTTTTCACTGTCTTGATAGTGTCCTTTGATGCACAAAAGTTTTTAATTTTGATGAAGTCCAAATTTATCTATATTTTTTTGGTTGCTTCTGCTTTTGGTGTCATATCTAAGAGACAATTGTCTAATCCAAGGACATACAGATTTACACCTATGTTTCCTTCTAAGAATTTTATAGTGTTACTTCTTACATTTAGGTCTATGACCTATTTTGAGTTAATTTTATATATGCTGTAAGAAAGGAGACCAACTTCACTCTTTTGCATGTGGCTACGCATTTGTCTCAGCACCATTTGTTGAAAATACTTCCAGTAAAATGTTGAATAAGGGCAGGCATCTTTGTCTTGCTCCTGATCTTAGGGAGAAAGAATTCCGTAATTGACCATTAAATGTTATGTTACCTGTAGGCTTTTCATAATACCCCTCATCAAGGTGAGGAAGTTTCCTTCTATTTCTACCTTGCTGAGAGTTTTCCTTAGGAATGGATGCTGGATTTTATCAAATCCTTTTTCTGAATCTATTGAGATTATCATATGATGTTTTTCTTTTTTAAAAAATTTATTATTATGGTGAATTACATTGCTTGATTTTCTAAAGGTAAATGAACCCTGTCTTCCTGGGATAAAGCCCACTTGATCATGGATGTAGTCTCCTTTTAATATATTGTTAGATTTGATTTATTAAAATTTTTGTATCCGTGAGAGACATTAATCTGTAGTTTTCTTGTTATGAGTTTTTTTGGTTTTGTTATCAGGGTAATGCTGATAACAAACATGGAATTAATGGGGAAGTATTCCATCCTCAAGTTTCTGAAGACTTTGTATAGAATCGGTATTACTTCTTTAAGTGTTTCATAGAATTCACCAGTGAAGTCATCTGGCCTTGAAGTTATCTTTGTAGTAAGGTGGTTAACTATAAATCCAATTTCCTTAATAGAGGGCTATTCACGTACCTGTTTCTTCTTGAGTGACCTTTTGCATTTTATGTCTTTTAAGAAGTCTGTCCATTTCATCTAAGTTGTCAAGTTTAGTGTCAGAAAGTTGTTCATAATATTCCCTTAGTATCCTTTTAATATCTGTAGAATCTGTAGTTCTATCACCTCTGCCATTCCTCATATTAGTAATTTGTGTCTTCTTTCTTCTTTTTCTGATGTTCCCTGGCTAGAGATTTATCAATTTTATTGATCTTCTCCAAGAACCAGCTTTTGGTTTCATTTATTTTCTCTATTGTTTATTTCTTGTATAGTTCCTTGATTTCTGCTCTGATCTTTATTATTTCCTTTCTTCTACTTACTTTGGGCTTAATTTGTTCATCTTTCTCTCTAGCCTCTAATGGTAGAAGCTGAAAATCATTGGTTTGAGACCTTTCCTCTTTTCTAATACAGGCACTTAGTGGCGTCCCACAAATTCTGTTATATTGTCTTTTAATTTTCATCCATTTCAAAATACTTTCTAAATTTCCTTTTGATTTTTTCTTTACCCCAAGGATTATTTAGAAGCATATTATTTAGTTTCCAGATATTTGGGAAATTTCCCGAGATCCTTCTCTTATTGGTTTCCAGATTAAATTCATTGTAGTCAGAGAATATACTTTGTGTGACTTGGACTCTTAAAATTTTTGAGACTTGTTTTATGCCCCAGAATATGGCCCGCCAGCCTTAGTAAATGTGCTTTATGCTCTTGGAAAGGATGTATATTCTGCTCTCGTTGAACAGAATGCTCTCATTGAGTCCTATAAATGTCAAGTAGGGTCAAGTTGGTTGATAGTGTTCCTATCTTCTATATCCTTGCTGATTTTCTGCCTACTTATTCTGTCTATCAATTACTGAGAGATGAGTGTTGAAATCTCCAATCACAATTGTGGACTTTTCTGTTTATATTTGAGGTTCTGTCAGCTTTTGCTTCATGTATTTTGAAGCTCTGTTATTAAGGGCATACACATTTAGGATTGTTATATCCTCTTGTTGAATCGAACCCTTTTTCCCTATGAAAGAACCTTCTTTATCTCTGGTAATGATTTTTGCTTTAAAATATACTTCATCTCATATTAATATAACTGTTCCACATCTGAGATCATGACTTGAGCTTAAACCAAGAGTCAGACACTTAACCAACTGTGCCACCCAGGCGCCCCTACTTTTTTAACATATTTTTAACTTTATAGTTAAAATACTTTACTTGTAGGTAGCATATGCTTGATTCTTGCTTTCATAACCAATCTGATATAGTTAGGTTTAAATCTATCATTTTGTTATTTGTTTCTATTTACCCCATCTGTTCTTTGTTTCCTTTTTTCTTCGTTTCTGTCTTTTTTGTGACTAACTGAATTTTTTTATATTTCATTTTGTCTCATTTTTTGGTTTATCAGCTGTAACTCTGTTTTGTTATTCTAGTGGTTACTTTCAGGTTTATAGTAAACATCTTTAACTTAGTCAATCTTCAAGTGATATACCAGATCACATATACTATAAAGACTTCACAATAGTGCATGCCCCTTTCTCACCTCCCCAACCTTTGTGCTGTTGTCGTCATATGTTTTATATTTACATATTTATAGACCATACACATGTTTTTTTGCTTAAACAGTCCATTATCAAAGATATTTAAATAATTTTTAAAAAATCTTATGTATTTACCCGTGTAGTTGTGATTTTTAGTGTTCTTTCTTCCTTTGTGTAAATCTGTTTTCATCTGTTATCATCTTCCTCCCATTTCTTCTAGTGTGGGTCTGCTTGTGATGAATTCTCTCAGCTTTTGTATGACTGAAATGTCCTTACTTGGACTTCCTTTTTTTTAAGATTTTATTTATTTATTTGACAGAGATAGACACAGCGAGAGAGGGAACACAAGTAGGGGGAGTGGGAGAGGGAGAAGCAGGCTTCCCGCTGAGCAGGGAGCCCAATGCAGGGCTCGATCCCAGGACCCCGGGATCATGATCTGAGCCAAAGGCAGACACTTAACCGACTGAGCCACCCAGGAACACCCCCCCCTTTTTTTTTAAATAGGCTCCACGCCCAGCGCAGTGCCCAGTGTGTGTGTGTGGTGGGGGGGCTTGAACTCACGACCCTGAGATCAAGACCTGAGTTGAGATCAAGAGTCAGGCGCTTAACTGACTGAGCCACCCCAGCACCCCTGGCCTTCCCTTTTGAAAGATATATTTGCCTGACATAGAATCCTTGGTTGACGGTTCTTTTCTTTCAGTACTTTAAACATTTTGCTCCTCAGTCTCCTCACTTGCATTGTTTACAGTGAGAAATCTTATCTTTGTTTCTCTGTATCTAACATGTCTTTTTTTCAGGCCGCTGTTAAAAAATATTCTCTTTAACACTGGTTTTGAGCGATTTGATTATGATGTGCCTTGATGTAGTTTTCTTCATGTTTCTTGCACTTGGATTTTGCTGAGTTCCTTGGATCTCTGAGTTTCTAATTTGCATCTCATTTGGAAATGTAGGGGGTATCATTTCTTCAAACACTTCTTCCCACTTGTCTCTTTTTCAGGGACTCCAATTATATTTATATTAGGCCACTTGAATTTTCCTACAGCTCAATAACGCTCTGTTCATTTCTTTTCATTCTCTTTTTGGTGTGTGTTTTATTTTGAATCATTTCTATTGCTAAGTATTCAAGTTCACTAGTGTTTTTCTCTGCAATGTCTAATCTGTCATTAATCCCACTGAAGGTACTTTCCACCCCACATGTTGGCGTTTTCATCTTTATTAGTTCGATTCAGGCATTTCAAAATATCTTCCATTGTCTCCATTTAATTTTGAGCATGTGGGGATACAGTTATAATAACTTGTAATATCCTTGTTTATTAATTCTACCATCAGGGCCAGTTCTGGTTTAGATTTCAATTAATTGATTTATCTACTCCTTATGGGACATAGTTAACTGCTCTGTCCATGTCAAATAATTTTTTTTGGATGCCAGATACTTTGAATTCTACCTTGTTGGGTTCTTTATATGCCTGTATTCCTTTATCAGTGCAATTTTGTTTGTCTGGAAACATTCTTGGTTGTTGCAACTGGAGGGTGCTATGGGTATCCAATGCATGAAGGCCAGGCAAGATGGTAAACATCCTACAATGTTCAGGGCAGCCCCTGCAACGTTTATTATTAAGCTCAAAATGTCAGTTGTTCTGAGGTTGAGAAACTCTGCTATAAATATTCTTGAACTTTGTTCTGGGACTCAATTAAGTTTTTTGGAAATTGTTTGATCCCATTGGGTGTTGCTGTTAAGCTGCATTAGAAGAAACCAGAGTGGTGCTTGGTCTGGGGCTAATTATTCCCCAGTACCGAGGTAAGACCCTTCTGTGTACTCTACCCAATGCCCCAGTTTCAGCTGATTGGGAACTGGCCCTATTCTCAGCCTTGTGTGAATTCTGCGCACTGTTCAGTCTAATCATTTCATATAGTTTTCTCCCCAGTATCAGACAGTGTCCTCACGCATGCTCATGAAAATACATAGAGTTTGTTCCATCCCTTTTTCACCCCCAGCACCCAGCTGATGTCCTCCAGATGTCCTAGAGATACTTCACATTCACTATTTCTGCTCTTACTCGCACCTCACATCTACTCCTCCTTTTATAGGCGCCAGTGAATGGTGCCAGCCCCCTAAGCTTGAACTCCAAGAGTTACCCTCCACTCCTGTCTCGTCATCACCCCACCATGTAGTCAATCAATGTGGTTTTGCCAGTGTCGCCTGCATTCTGTTCTTACTTTCCACTTCCACCTTCTCTGCCCTAGCTTCGGCCATTATCATCATAGGAAGGCCCCAAATTGCCCCTCCAGCATTCCCTGCTATTCCTCCTATACCCGTTCGCCTCCAGTACCGCAGAAATCGTTACTACCGATCAAGCAGGCCAGGCCCTTTCACAACTCTAAGCTTTTGTACGTGCTATTCTCTTTGCCTGAAATATAGTTCCTCTCTTCTTTGGCCCAAAAACTCCTCCTTGTCCTTCAAGAGCCAGCTCAAAAGACACCTCTCCTTGAGTCATTTATTCACTCCCGCTCCTCTGTTCTCCTACTAAGTTCTGTTCACACTTTGTTCACAGTGCTGATCACATCGGTTTACACTACCGTCTATCTCCCCCACTGGATTCCCCCTAGGAATCTAGTAATCCCTGCAGGTGCTTGCTATGGATGGAATTGTGTCCCTCCCTCAAATTCATATGATGAATCTCTAACGCCCAATGTGACTGTATCTGGAGATAGGGTCTTTAGAAGATAATTAAGATTAAAGGATGTCATGTGGGTAGGCCCTAAACCCTTAGGACTGTGCCCTCATAAGAGGAAAAGGTATGTGAAAACACAGTGGGAAAGTGGCTGTCTGCAGGCCAGAAAGAGGCTCACCAGAATCTGACCATGCTGGCACCCTGATCTTAGACTTCCAGTATCCAGAGTGTGATAAAATAAATTACTGTTGTTTAAGCCACCGAGACCATGGCATTTTGTTATGGCAGCCAGGCTGGCTACTACACTGCTTAATACATGATCAATGCATTTTTGAATGAATGAGAAAGAATGCAACAGAAGAGGAAGGGATGGAATGAATGGGAAGAGAAAGTAAAGTAAGAAAGCTAGAGACAACAAGAGGAGAACAAGAATTAAGGAAGCAGGAGAAAGAAGGCAGAGGCTGGACGTGAGCTCATGAGGGATCCTTTTTTCTGTGGAGCCCGCATTGCCCATGCCCCGGGAGCCACTGCCAAGATGGAGGTAGATGGGTACAGACCCCAGGGCCAGGGCTGAGCATCCAGGCACAAGATTTTACATACGCCTGCATGTATATATACATAATTTCCCCCTGGAGGGACCAGGCTGTGCTTTTCTCAGAAGCTATGTGTCCTTTAGGAAAGGACCTGGCACCTGGGGCTTTCGGAGGGAGGCACGTTGGCTCTTTGGCTGGGCAACAGCTGGGTGCCCTTGCTTCCCCAGTCAAAGGTGGCTGCCGTCCACACCCAGCTGCAGGAGCAAGGAGAGTGTTTACCCAATGGCCGGAGTGTCCTCAGAGGACTCGGCTCTCAGTTACACAGCAAACAGCTGGCTCCGGAGGGGCAGCGTCCTGGGCGCTGCGAACTGGCAGCTCCAGCGATGTGTCAGCCTCGCCCAGGAAAAGGCTTCCTTCAACCCCCAACGCTCCCCCCGGGCTGGGAGGGGGGTGTTCTCACTTATGAGCTGGGACCTGACAGGTGGCTTTTTGCAAACGCTCGTTCCGAGAGAACACCCCCCCCCCACGCCCCCCGCCCCAAGACGAACACAAAGTTTTCTGTCGCCCAGGGCTCGTCGAATTGGTTTCAGACTTCGGCCACCCGCCGCAGCAGACAGCAGCTGTCTTTCCAGTAAGAAGACATTTCCTGGCGGGGAAGCCGAACAGACAGGCGGCGGCGGCGGCGCAGGGCTGTGCCAGCCGCCCGGGAAGCGACGGCCTCCCTCCGCCCCAGGGGGGCAGTGCAGCGCCCGCCCGTGCTCAGGGGCCCGCAGCCGCCCCTCGGGGCCCGCGCCTCGGGACCCGCCCTCCTCGCCGCCCCCCCCCCCCCAAACTCCCCCCCTCCCGCCCAGGCGCCCGGCCGCACGCGCCAGGGCACGAGGGCACCGTGCGTCCCAGCCGCGCTCCCCCGCGCTCGGGGTGGAGGGGGTCCCGGCCCGGTCCGAAGCATCAGGGCTCCCGGTCAAAACAGGGTCCACCTTTTTTTTTTTTTTTTCAGGGTCCACCTTTAGAAACCAAAGCAATAACAGAATTGGAACACATTTCAACAGCCTTTTCTGCCTGGGTGGGGGAGCTGGACGGATTTGCGGGGGGGGGGGGGGGGTTGGTGGTGGAGAGACTTGCAGGGAGGCGCGCGTTCGCGAGCGGTCCCTCTGTGCCAGCTCAGTGCTTGCAATGCCAGCGAGCATCGCTAGGCCCAGCCCTGCCGTTCGTTGGGTGCAGGGACGTGACGGGACCGCCGCGAGGGCTGCTTCTTTATTCTATTGTTCCCACTCGTCAGAAAGGGCTCCTAGCGAACATGTCCTGCTAGTCCCAGCTTTCCCGCTGACATGGAGACCTCTGCTTTGCTATCGCTCTTCAGGACGGCGGTTTGGGCCCATGCTAAGACCTACTTTACAGTATCTATCAGAGTGGCAAAGCGCTGAGGCAGCCGTTCGGTTGGGACGTGTGGAAGAGTGGAGGGAAGGAGATTTGCTCCTACCCAAGCGGCTGCACACTTCGCTGGAAGCTGGAAGCACCACCCAAGTGTACACTCTCCTGCCTGACTCCTTGGCGGTGCTCTTCAAACACTGTTGCTTGGACGAGTCACTTGGCGCCCTTGTTAAAATACAGATTGTGATTTAGAAGATCTTGGTAGGGTCTGACACTCTGCATGCTTCAGGAGCTCCCAAGGGACACAGCTGCTGTCTGGACCACACTTGGAGGAGCAAGGAGCAAGGGGAAGAGCATTGCTCTTCACTGCAGCTGCGCATTAAAATCACCTGGGGAGCTTGAAACACTTGAACTTCACTAAGAGCATAAGTCTTCCATGTTCTCACTACAAAAGAAGGTGCCTGTGTGAGGTGATGGATATGTTAACTCGATTGTGTTACCATTTCCCAGATATACCTATATCAAATCATCACAGTGTACACCTTTATTTTTTATTTTTTATTTTTTTTAAAGATTTTATTTATTTATTTGACAGAGACAGCGAGAGCAGGAACACAAGCAGGGGGAGTGGGAGAGGGAGAAGCAGGCTTCCTGCTGAGCCGGGAGCCCGATGTGGGACTCGATCCCAGGACCCTGGGATCATGACCTGAGCCGAAGGCAGTCGCTTAACCAACTGAGCCACCCAGGCGCCCCCACAGTGTACACCTTTAAAAACATCATGTTGTACAATGTAAATATATACCGTTTTTATTTGCCAATGGTACTGCAGTAAAGATGGGCGGAAAACTAATTAGGCCGGCTCCCCCACCCCCAGATATTTTGATTTAATTGGTCTGCGGTAAGACTGGGCTTTTTTTTTTTTTTTTTAAAGTAAGCTTTTCATGTGATTTTTATGGGCAGCCAGGATTGAGAACCACTCACCCAAGCAGCTGTGAGGAGGGACATAGGCTGTAGCCAGGGACATTGATTCAGTGCTGTAGGGTTATGACCAAGATGAGGAATTCAGTTTGTGATCAGTGAACGTATTTAGTCCATATGGTTTCAAATACTTCGTTTTGCCTCACATTCATTCAATCATCAAGTCTTTACTGAGGCATTACATGGTGCTGGGCACTGAGCTAGCTACCAAGGATGCAGCAGTGAGTAAGACTGATGTGGAGCTGACAGTCCCGTGATGTAGACGACAGTAATCGAATAATCGCCAAAATCGATGCAGATGCACAATTGGAAAGAATCTGATTTAACATGTACCTGGGGAGAGTAAGGGCAGGAAAATGACAATCAATCACCTGCAATCTGAAGGATGAATTGTCACTAATAGGTGGAAGGGGATGGGTTCTAGGCAGAGAGACTGGAAGTAGGGCAATGTGGCCAGAATGCAGCCAGGGTGGTCATGGGGCAAGATGGAGCTTGAGAGGTAGAGAGGTATCTATGAAGATCACAGGTTCCCAGAAAATTAAAATCCCCAGGGTACTTTAAAAAAATAGACCCATGCTTGGGTTCCAACCCTGAGGTTCAGTTTTACTGATCTGGGATAAGAGTGTGCACTTAACAGACCCTGGGTAGGAGGGGTCAAGGCTGAGCTCTTCAGTGAGTATGCAGAGGGTAGGCTTCTGTGCTGCGGATTCAGATTCGGGTCTGGGTGCTCTGGGTACCAAGACTGGTAACACAGGTAGGGGAGCTGGGTTTTTTTTTTTTTTTTTTCAAAATGGACATGCGTGCCTTTCACAGTGCCTAGACAGAAGGCCACTGCCCACCTCAAGCCGATGAACTGCTTGGGAGCAGGGCCAATGCATTGCTTCAAGAAACAGCTGTGGATCAGCTCAAGTGTTTGAGCAAGTATGCAGATGAACTTCCAGAATAATGGGCCTTGGAGTGTGAAAACATGACATTAGGCTGGACGGTTGGAAGATCTGATGTTTGAGTAGCACGACCTTGGGGCTGGGGCTGGAGCCGAACCAGCATTCTAGCCGGAAGGAGGAGGCAAGGTAAAGGCGGGAAGGTGGGAGGGACGTAGCACTCCCAGGGGACAGTGAGCCATCTAGTCTAGCTGGTAGGGGCGTTCAGGAAGGAGTTTGAGACCCCACTGCCTGTTCTGATCCCACTGGTCCTACTGCTCATTTGATAAACCAATTCATAAACACATCATAGTATTAGAAGGTGACACTGTTGGGGAGAGGGGTGCCCTGGTCCAAGAGTGACTAGAAAGGGTCTGCTCTGTTAGACTTAGGCTCAAACTTGCAAATGCGTAGGCTCCCCTTGGAAGGAGTCACCTAGGAGGGCTGGCAACCATTGCAACCAGACTGTGTGTACAGCATCACGGGGCATGTGGCCTCGTTTTGTGTGCCACGGACCCCTTAGCTGTCTGATGTTGCCTACGGGCCCCTTCTCAGAATAATGCTTTTAAATGCATAAAATAAAACATAAAGGATTATAATGGAAACCAATTATACTGAACTACAGCTATCAACATATTTGTAAAATGTGTAGTATAGGTGCCTCATTATTAGCACATGAAATAACAAGATCTAGCAGTGGGGCGCCTGGCTGGCTCAGTTGGAAGAGCACACGACTCTTGATCTCGGGGTTATGAGTTCGAGCCCAATGTTGGGTGTAGAGATTGATTAAATACATAAAACTTAAAAAAGGGGGGGGGATCTAGCAGTAAGTCTTAGAACCATTTCAAAATAGTGATGAACATATTGATATTTGAAGAAGAGATCTACTTCAAAATATGTGTGATTTCTATTGGGGGCCAAGTCACAGGTCCTCGGGAGTTCTGGTGGATTGTTGCCTGCATTCACGATGGAAGGAAGTGCTAAAATGTAGTTACCAAGAGAGCAGACGTAAACAGGCAGTGTTCCCTATCCAAGTTCATGAACCCTCTGAATTCTAGCCACAGACCCCTTAGAAGACCGGGGACCCAGGTTAAGGACCCACGTCGCCTTCCTGATGCCCTTCTGTGGGAATCACCCTTTGCTTCAAGTGCCCTCACTGGAGCTCTCATTGGTGAGGGGCAGGGGTGGAGCTGCTGCCCTGCCTTCTCTCCTCTACATTCTTAGAGCCCACATCATGTGGTTTTCTCTTGTGGCAGGTGGAGGGCTTTCCATCTCCAGTAGGGTTCCTCTTTCCACACGTGGCAACTGCACATCTGTTGAGCACAGGGCTCTGCACTATGCCTCCGCTGCTGGAACAGCGGCCACAGAGAGCAGAGAGAGAGAGAGAGTTATTAGTGATAACACCTACCACTTACCAAACACTTTTTACATGCCAGGTCCTGCGTGGGCACCTGATTCAGTGAAGATTTCCTGAGCGCCTGCTCCATACCAGGCACTGTCCTAGGGGCTGTGGGGATGGCAGTGAATAAAACAGCTAAACTCCCAGCTCTCACGAAGCTCACACTCTAGTGGGGAGGACAAATGGCTCTAGAGAGTAAATAGGTAAATGATGCAGCATGCCAGCTTGTGGGAAGTGCTTTGGGGGAAACAAAGGCGAGAAGGGGGAGGTAGAGTACCTCTCGGGAAAGGTGGGCGCAGTGTCAAACGGGGTGACCATGGAAGGTCTCAGTGAGGAGATGGACATTTGAGACCAGACCTGAAGCGAGTGAGGGGTGAGCCTTTGCAGGCATTTGGAGGAAGAGCATTCTGGGCGGAGAGAGAACAGCTTTGCCAAGACCCCGAGGCCAGAACGCAGAGGAGGCCTGTGGGGCTGGAGGAGAGGAGTGAGCAGAGGAGGAGTAGCAGATAAGGGCAGAGGGGAAGTGGGAGGATTTGAACGGAGCCCCCCTCCCCAGCAACGCTGCTAGGGGATAATAGCATTATTTCCATTTTCAAATGGGGCATATGGCTCAGGAAAGCTAAGTGCCTTGACCGGTGAGCGACAGAGTGGAAACTTGTAGGGCTCACGCCTTCTCCTTCTCCTGTGGCCCCAGACTCAGAGAAGAGTCAGCATGTTCTTTACTTCCTTCTGCTGCTTCCAGACTATTGTTCCTTTGTCACTTCCCAAGGACCGTACACTGCTCTGTGTACCAACTCCTCCTTGCTGTCCACCTATTTTATCCAGCAATGCCACTTTATTGAGCATGTGCTGGGTGCCAGGCACTGTTTTAGATGCTGAGAAGAAAATGACAAATAAGAAAAGTCAGCTCCTTGGGCACGTGGGTGGCTCAGTCTTTGAGCATCTGCCTTTGGCTCAGGTCATGGTCCCAGGGTCCTGGGATCGAGCCCCGCATCGGGCTCCCTGCTCGGCGGGGAGCCGGCTTCTCCCTCTCCCACTCCCCCTGCTTGTGTTCCCTCTCTCACTGTGCCTCTCTCTGTCAAATAAATAAATAAAATCTTTGAAGAAAAAAAGAAAAGAAAAGAAAAGTCAGCTCCTTGCTGTCATGGAGCTTTTTATTCTAGTGGGTGGGGGGAGACAGGTGCATAGGAAAATAAAAAAAGAAAATAGTCTTTAGTAATCAGAGCCACGCAGAGAGGAGAGAGTGACTACTTTATAGAAGCTGGGTGGAAATGGCCTCTCTAAGGAGTTGACGTTTAAATTGAGATCTGGGGGAGAACATTCCAGACAGAGGGAGGTACTGAGCAAAGGCAAAGGAGGGTAGGAGCTTGGCACGGTAGAGGAACAGAAGGCAGGAGGACAGGGAGCGATAGAGGCCAGGGCGGCCGCGCAGGGGCCAGCTTGGGCAGGGCCTCGTGGGTTAGGAGCACACGGGGGTCCCCTGGAGTGACTGAAGCAGGGGGAAGGACACAGGATGGTTCATATTTTCAGATCGTGCTGACTTCTCTATAGAGAACGCATAGGTGCAGAAAGCGGGGGATGGAGAAAAGTGAAAAGATTCAGGATGTGTTTGGAGATCAAGTCAAGCAGACAGGCTGATGACTGAATGTAGGGCGTGAGGGAAAGCATGGATTCAAAGACAGCCTCGAGCTTTTCGAGCCCCTGTTGGAGCAGCTGCGTGGCTGGAGATGCCATTTGCAGACCCGAGGAAGGCTTGGGGGAAGTGTCAAGAGTTCTGTTGTGAACAGGTTCGCCTGAGATAGTAATGTCAGACAGGCAGTGGGATTCAGGAACCTGCGGTTCCAGAGAGCAGTCAAAAACTTTGGCTGGTTGAGGGAATGAATGGATAAAATGTGTTCTTAGAGCTCTGGAATCAGACAGACTTGGGTTCAGATTTAAATCCTGGTTCTGCTACTTACTAGCTGGACCTTGAACATGTTATTAAACGTCCGGGAGCCCCAGCTTCCCCAGCTGTAGAAGGGAGAGCGCAACGATAACCTATCCCGTCGGGCTTACTAAATAAGCCACGTGCGGCGTTTAGCACAGTCCGGGGGCATGCTGAGCACCCAGTAAGGTGGTGGCTGTTTTCATATTCAAAGAAGCATGATGTAGGCCCCGAAAGGGCCAGGCTTGAAGGGACATTTGAGAAGGCAATCCCAGAGGCTGGGTCAATGGAGCTAGGCTGTCGTGTGACAGGCAGTAAGCCTCATGGTTAGGTGTTGCCCTCTTGAGCCAAAACTGTCCGGGTTCATAATCCTGGTTGAGCCACTTACTAGCTTAATTAAACTCTATGTGCCTTGGGGCTTTAAAAAATTATTGATATTTAATCTCTAAAATAGGGATAAAAATAGACCTACCTCATTGAGCTGTTGTGAAGGCTGAAATGAGATAACCCATGGAAAAGGTTGAGGACAGTGCCTGGTGCACACCAAGGGTTCCATAGGAAGGAGCTATTATCACAGGGACACAGGAGACAGACAGCTGTAAATAGGCTTCAGCTGTGTCCTTGACCTCCCTCCAGAGAAGACAGTATTCAGCCCTGGCCCAACAGCAGAGCCCATTTTAAATAGCTCGGCCCTCCCAACATTATCTTCCTATTTCTCCCCAGCTGCAGCCTTCCAGTCTTTGCAACTCTCTGCCTAGCGTGTGAGCCTTTGCCAGGGTTGGTGTGGAAAAGGCCAACTCCTCCACTCGAGGACTGCAGAAACACAGCCCCCTCTCACTCCAGGGGAGGTGCCAGCCACAGGCTACGGGCAAAAGGAGTCCAGGTCCCTGAGCTGCCTGAAGTTGTGTAGGAGCAGAGAGAAATAACCAACTGAGACAGTCCCAGAGGGCCTGCAGGCTTTTCTGCTCAAATGCTCCCTTTGTTGCTAAGAAGCAAACCTACCCCATCCCCACTGGTACCAGCCTGCCCATTGTTTTCCTAAGAGACCATCCCTAGCCAAGAGCTAGGACTACCTCTGTCTTACAGAAATGGCAGCCTGGAGACACCGTTGCAGTGGGAGTGTCATGTAACCCAAATTCTCCACAGCTAAAGACTCGAACAGGGCCTGGGGTCAGGTGTCCTGGGCAGACCCATAAAAGGCCCAAAGGAAGTCACTGAATGCCTTTGGCCTGGCTTTTCTACTGCACTCAGGTACCTGTGGTGATTACGGCTCGAGGCCCTGACATCTGAACAATGGGCACAAGGCTAATCTAATCTCAGCTCCATTTGAGCAAAGTGATGAGCCTTGCGGGTTTGTTCCAGAGGGGGGAAAGCATGAAATATCCCACCAGGAAGATAGAGCAGAGATTTGATAAATAGCTGGTCGGTCTTTCAGGTAGGTGGAGGTGGATGGGTCTGAAGTGGAAAGGGCCAGAGGGGCCTGTTTGGTACTTTGCAGCTTTGGGCTCTGAACCTGGCGAGTAGACTGTGTGCCTCTGACTTGTCCCCCTCCCCCTCCTGTCTCCTCCCCTTGTCAGGTACCTCCTTGGGGCTTCTCATCACCTCAGTGCTAACCTTCCACTTGGCTGAGAAAGAGGAAGGACTCCCCAACTCTGTCTTCATTCACACATTTTTCTCTCTAGAACCTTCTCTCAGCATGTCTTCCGCTCAATCATTCTCCCTTTGCTTAAGGATAAAGTTCCAACTTCTCTGAGGCATATCACCACAAAGGAATTTTTAGAACTAGAAAGGTCTTTCTAAATCATTTCATCCTAGTATCTTGTCTTTACAAATAATGAAATCAGGGTTCAGAGACAAGTTTCCTGCCCAAGGCCCCACAGCAAGTTGTTGCCAGGGCCAGACCTAGGAACCCAGCTCTCCCGACTCCCAAACCAGTGTTCTTTGCACAACAGTACCCTGCTTTCACCAACCTCACTTGTCACAAAGCCAAACGTTAGTGACTTAAGACGACAGCCCTCATTTTATTAGTCTCATGGTTTCTGTGGGTCAGGAATGGGTGGCTCAGGCTCAGGGTCCCTCAGAAGGCTGCAGTAGGAGAGTGACTGGAGCTGGAGGAGTAGGGGCTGGGGAGGATGGGGCTGGGGCAGCTGGGAACAACCAGGCATCTCTCTCTCCATGCAGTCTCAGAGACTCTTCCTGTGATTTCTCCATGGAAGTTAGTTTGGGCTTCCTCCCAGCATGGTGGCTGTCCAGTGAATCACACAGTGGCTCAAGGCTTCAGGAGTGAGTGTGGCAGCAAACAAGGCGGAAGCTGTAACCCCTTTTACGACCTAGCCTCCAAAGTCACTTAGCCTCATTTCGGCCATAATCACGAGCCTACCCAGCTTTGAGGGGAAGGACCATGGCCCCTGTGTCTCAGTGGGGGTGGTGTCAGAGTCGCCCTGTAAGAAGTGCCTGTGGGATGAGAGATCTGGTTGCAGCCCTCTTGGAAAAATACTACCTGCCACCCCAATCTGACTTCCCACTTTTCCCTCAGACGAACCTTCTGCTTCAGCCCGCCGGGCTCCTCCAGTCCCTTCAGACAAGCCTTCTGCTGTCTTGGGTTTTTTCCTAAAGACTTCCTTGAGCATCACAAGCCGCAGTTTCACCCATTCAAGGCTATAGACACTTTCATGTTTAATAGGCCAAAGAGTTGCTCCACACCCGGTCGGGGCCAGTCTGACCGGGTTTCCACATCTGGGCCCTAACCATCTGGCTTCTGTTGGCCAAACTGTCCTCCTCATTCTTCCAGGGTCACAGACTGTCAGGTTCACATGGCTTCTGGACATAAAAGGCTAGACATAGCGCAGGGTCTCTTCCGAGGTGGGCGCAGGTGTGCGCCCGATGCTGATCACAAGGCCCTGGCAGTCTGGGCAGCAGTGGCAATCACATGTGTTGGCAAAAGCCTTTGGCTGGGAATCAGGGAACCAGGGTCCCTCCACCAGCATTCTGGCCAATTTGATGCACGCATGACCTGAAGCAAACCCCTTGATCTCTCAGTGGGCCTCAGTTTCCGCATTTCTGCAATATGAAACCTAGAGCTTGCCCTTCCTACTTTGTGATGAGCAGATAAAATATAGGAAGGCCCCTTGAGAGCGGAAAATGCTTTTAAATGCTCATGATTCTTGTATTTGTTTCTTCTCTCTACTACCTCTTCTTTCTTCACCAGCATGGAGACTCCAGGAAGTGGCTGAGTTGGTGGGTGAATGGTTCTGGAACTGGTATTGGTCAACAGCCTTTCCCTAGACACATATGGTAGGATTCAGGAGGGCGGGGTTTTGCAATATGGCCATTCCCCAGTCTCTGAAGGGCTGGCTCATCCTGGGCAGGAGCTGAGGCTGAGCAAAGGGCTCAATTCAGAGCTAACAATTTCTCCCTGTCCTGCTCCAAAACCCCCCAGCCTATTCACACTCCCAGGGAACATGCCACATCTGGAAGAAGGTGCTGTCTCTACCCCCCAGTTAGAAAGTGAGGCTACTAATTAGCTGTGTGGCCTTGGGTGAATTCCTTCCCCTCTCTGAGCCTTCATTTCCTTAGAAAACAATGGTCTCATCACCACCCCTGCTGCTAGAGAAGAGTTTATTTCTTGGCTTCAGCATATCTATTGTGCAGGGGTGGCATGTGGTCTCTCTGGAGCTGGAAAGCATTAAGTCAGAACAGTCTTCATCAAAACCATACACAGTTTCCCCCAAATAAAAGGCCCCCCCCCCGCCCAGGCTCCTTCACCTCGTGGGACCTAAGAGAGCTGGCTGAAGCAGAGTGTGGGCCCAGGAGTTAGCAGTTCTGGTCATGTGATGTGACCTTGGCTAAATCAGACAATCTCAAACCCTTGGAGCTAGAAGGCACCTACCAAAATCCTCAAGCAGAGCAGTTGTCAGCCTCCAGAATGAACTTCTCAGATGACATTCACATGGGGGACCCACCGCCACTCCAAGGTTCGGGGCAGTTCTCTGTTAGCTGAAACTTCACCTCTCTTCCTCCTACTCTAGAAAGCATACCACGTCTCTCAATTTATGAGACTGGTGCAAGTGCACAAAGGCTGGTCGTCACAACATTGTTTGTAACGTGAAAACTCAAAGCCACCTAAATATCCACCAGCAGGGGATCGGTTAAATAAATTACAAGACAGCCATTATTATGGAATGTTATGCAGAGATTTTTTTTAAGTGCACATAACAATATGTATGATACAATAGATATGTTACACGCAACTATCTTATTTTTTTAGGATTTTTAAAAATTTATTTGAGAGAGAGAGAGTGTGCGTGCAGTGGGCAGGCAGAGGGAGAGGGAGAAACAGACCCCGAGCTGAGCAGGGAGCCCGATGCGGGGCTGGTCCCGGGACCCTGAGATCATGACCTGAGCCAAAATCAGACACTCAACCAACTGCGCCACCCAGGGGCCCTGCAACTATCTATTATTACAAGTAGGTTCATATACATGTAATGTATGTACTGTATATATGTTAGAGTCCTCCAGAAAAACAGAACCAATAGAATATAGAGATAGAGAGACAGAGATAGAGAGATACAGAGATTTATTGTGAGGAACTGGCTCATGCAATTATGGAGGCTGAGAAGTGCCACGGACTGCCATCTGCAAGTTGGAGACCCGAGAGAGCTTGTAGTATAATTCCAGTCTGAGTCCAAAGGCCCGACAACCAGGGGAGCCCATTAATGGTCTAAGTCCCAGTCCCAGGGCAGGAGAAGACCAATGTCCCAGCTCAAGCAGGCAGACAGAAAGGGAACAAGTTGGCCCCTTCTCCACTTTTTATTTTATTCAGGTTTCTTCAGGATGATACCCACCCACATTGAGGAGGGCAATTTACTTTGCTAGGTCCACTAATCCAAGGACCAATCTCATCTGGAAACACCCTCACAAATGCACCCAGAAATGATGTTTAATCTGGGCACCACTTAGCCGGTCAAGTTGACATAAACAATGAACTATCACAGTAAGCAAGTACATAGACAAAAGCTTAGGATACCCAAAACCCTTAAAGGTGATTGCCTTCAGAAGAGGGCCTAGGATGAGAAAGGAAGCTCAAGGAGTTCTTCCAAAATACCACGATGGATTTTTCCATCGTGAATTTATTCATCAGTTTATTCTCTAATTAAAAATGCAATTCAGGGGCACCTGGCCAGCTCAGTAGGTAGAGCATGTGACTCTTGAGCTTGGGGTGGTGAGTTCGAGCCCCATGATGGGTGTGGAGATTACTTAAAAATAAAATCTTTAAAAAAAGGCAACTTAACAATAAAGCAGATGAGAGAGGGAGCAAGATGGCGGAGGAGTAGGAGACCTGGATTTCGTCTCCTCTCAGGAATTCAGCTGGATAGGGATCAAACCATTCTGAACACCTACAAACCCAACAGGAGATCAAAGAAAAGAAGAGCAACAACTTTCTGAACAGAAAAGCGACCACTTTCTGAAAGGTAGGACGTGCGGAGAAGTGAATCCGAGGCGATATTCGGGAGGATAGACGGCGGGGGAGGGGCCTCCGTCGGCCGCTTCTGGCAAGTGATAGAGCCGCGGAGCACAAAATCGGAACTTTTAAAAGTCTGCTCCGCCGAGGGACGTCACTCTGGTGGCTAAGCGGGGGGTGGAACCCTCCGGGACAGTGTGGTCTCAGGACCCTCGGGGTCACAGAAGGACCGGGGGTGCCTGAGGGCGGCAGAGCTCCCAGGGATCGGAGCAGGGAAGCCGGCTGCAGAGGCGGAGCCCAGGCGTGGGCTCTCAGCTCGGGGTTGACATAAACCGTGATCCGCGGCACAGCCGGGCCACTGCTCCTCCAGCAGGGACCCAACAAGCGGCAGATCCGGGGAGACTCACCTTCCTCCCCCGGGAGGAGCCGCGCGGGAGGGCACCGCAGGGATCTGCTGGGTTTGGAGACTCCAGACCGGGTCGGGTGCCAGAGATAGAAACGCGCGGTCACAGGCCGGTTGAGCATGGAGTGCAGCCGGAGACCGGGGAGACGGGAGTGACTGACGGCTTTTCTCTGGGGGCTCACTGAGGAGCGGGCCCGAGTTCTCGGCTCCTCCGGGGCGGAGATTGGGAGGCCGCCATTTTCACTCTCCGCCTCCAAAGCTGTACGGAAAGCTCGCAGGGAACAAAAGCCCCGGAGAGCAAACCTGAGCAGATGACTTAGCCGGGAGGGGGCAAGGGCGGGGCAATTCCGCCTCCGGCAGAGACATTTGGAAACCACGGCAACATGCCCCTCCCCAGAAGATCAGCGAGAACAGCCAGCCAAGACCAAGTTTACCGATCAATGAGAACGGCAGAACTCCAGCGCTAGGGGAATACTGCACATAGAATTCACGGCTTTTTTACCATGATTCCTTAGTCTTTTAAAGTTAATTTTTTTTTTAACTGTCTTTTTGTCTTTTTATTTCTTTTTGAATTTTTCTTTTTCCCTTTTTCAAACAACATCTTATCAATCCCTTTTTTTAAAAAAAAAACATTTTTATTTTTCATTTTTAGAGTCATATTCTATCCCTTCATAGTAGTTACCCATATTTTTGGCTTATATATATAAGTTGTTCTCTCTTTAAAATTTTGAGATAGTTTCTTCTAACAGATTAAAATATACCCTAAATCTCTAGTATATGGTGTTTTCTATTCCCCTGCCTGATCACATCCTCTCCCTTTTTTTTTTCTTTTTCTTTTTCTTTTTTCTTTTTTAAATCTTCTTCTTTCTTTTTCAAACAACTTCTTATCAATTCCTTTTATAAAATTTTTTATAATTTCCATTTTTACAGTCATTTTCTATCCCTTCATCATATCAACCCTTATTTTTGTACATATATCTTTTTCTTTCTTTAAAATTTTGGGAGACACTTTCTTCTAAAAGACCAAAACACACCCCAAATCTAGTGTGTGGCACTGATCTATATACCATATAGATCATATTTGATCACATTCTGGTTTTTCTTTTGTTGTTGTTGTTTTGTTTTGTTTGTTTTTGTTTTTATCTTTATCTTTTTCTTTTTTTTTCTTTTTCTTTTTTCTCTCTTCCCCCTTCTTATCCCACTGCTTCAGGTCTTTTCTGATTTGTTTAGAGTATATTTTCTGGGGACGTGGTTACTCTGCTAGCATTTTGTTCTCTCATTAATCTATTCTCCTCCACACAAAATGACGAGACGGAAAAAATCACCTCAACAAAAAGAACAAGAGGCAGTACCGACTGCCAGGGACCTACTCAATACGGACATTAGTACGATGTCAGATCTAGAGTTCAGAATCATCACTTTAAAGATACTAGCTGGGCTTGAAAAAAATATGGAAGTTATTAGAGAAACTCTTTCTGGAGAAGTAAAAGAGCTAAAATCCAACCAAGTAGAAATCAAAAAGGCTATTAATGAGGTGCAATCAAAATTGGGGGCGCTAACTGCTAGAATAAATGAGGCAGAAGAGAGAATCAGTAATATAGAAGATGAAATGCTGGAAAATAAAGAAGCTGAGAAAAAGAGAGATAAACAACTACTGGATCATGAGGGCAGAATTCGAGAGATAAGCGATACCATAAGACGAAACAACATTAGAATAATTGGGATCCCAGAAGAAGAAGAAAGAGAGAGAGGGGCAGAAGGTATAATGGAGCAAATTATAGCAGAGAACTTCCCTAATTTGGGGAAAGAAACAGGCATGAAAATCCAGGAAGCACAGAGAACCCCTCTCAAAATCAATAAAAATAGGTCAACTCCCCGACATCTAATAGTAAAACTTACGAGTCTCAGAGACAAAGAGAAAATCCTGAAAGCAGCTCGGGAGAAGAGATATGTAACCTACAATGGTAGAAACATTAGATTGGCAACAGACCTATCCACAGAGACCTGGCAGGCCAGAAAGGACTGGCAGGATATATTCAGAGCACTAAATGAGAAAAATATGCAGCCAAGAATACTCTATCCAGCTAGGCTGTCATTGAAAATTGAAGGAGAGATAAAAAGCTTCCAGGACAAACAAAAACTAAAGGAATTTGCAAACACAAAACCAGCCCTACAGGAAATCTTGAAAGGGGTCCTCTAAGCAAAGAGAGACCCTAAAAGCAACATAGACCAGAAAGGAACACAGACAATATACGGTAACAGTCACCTTACAGGCAATACAATGGCACTAAATTCCTATCTTTCAATAGTTACCTTGAATGTAAATGGGCTAAATGCCCCAATCAAAAGACACAGGCTAACAGACTGGATTAAAAAACAAGATCCATCGATATGCTGTCTGCAAGAGACTCATTTTAGACCCAAAGACACCCCCAGATTGAAAGTGAGGGGGTGGAAAACCATTTACCATGCTAATGGACACCAAAAGAAAGCTGGGGTGGCAATCCTTATATCAGACAAATTAGATTTTAAACCAAAGACTGTAATAAGAGATGAGGAAGGACACTATATCATACTTAAAGGATCTATCCAACAAGAAGATCTAACAATTGTAAATATCTATGCCCCTAACATGGGAGCAGCCAATTATATAAGGCAATTAATAACAAAAGCAAAGAAACACATCGACAACAATACAATAATAGTGGGGGACTTTAACATCCCCCTCACTGAAATGGACAGATCATCTAAGCAAAAGATCAACAAGGAAATAAAGACTTTAAATGACACACTGGACAAAATGGACTTCACAGACATATTCAGAACATTCCACCCCAAAGCAACGGAATACACATTCTTCTCTAGTGCCCATGGAACATTCTCCAGAATCGATCACATCCTAGGTCATAAATCAGGTCTCAACCGGTACCAAAAGATTGGGATCATTCCCTGCCTATTTTCAGACCACAATGCTTTGAAACTAGAACTCAATCCCAAGAGGAAAGTCGGAAAGAACTCAAATACATGGAGGCTAAAGAGCATCCTACTGAAGAATGAATGGGTCAACCAGGAAATTAAAGAAGAATTAAAAAAATACATGGAAACCAATGAAAATGAAAACACAACTGTTCAAAATCTTTGGGATGCAGCAAAGGCAGTCCTAAGAGGAAAGTATATAGCAATACAAGCCTTTCTCAAGAAACAAGAAAGGTCTCAAGTACACAACCTAACCCTACACCTAAAGGAGCTGGAGAAAGAACAGCAAATAAAGCCTAAACCCAGCAGGAGAAGAGAAATCATAAAGATCAGAGCAGAAATCAATGAAATAGAAACTAAAAGAACAGTAGAACAGATCAACGAAACTAGGAGCTGGTTCTTTGAAAGAATTAACAAGATTGATAAACCCCTGGCCAGACTTATCAAAAAGAGAAGAGAAATGACCCAAATCAACAAAATCATGAATGAAAGAGGAGAGATCACAACCAACACCAAAGAAATACAAACAATTATAAGAACATATTATGAGCAACTCTATGCCAGCAAATTAGATAACCTGGAAGAGATGGATGCATTCCTAGAGATGTATCAACTACCAAAACTGAACCAGGATGAAATAGAAAACCTGAACAGACCTATAACCACTAAGGAAATTGAAGCAGTCATCAAAAATCTCCCAAAAAACAAAAGCCCAGGGCCAGATGGCTTCCCAGGGGAATTCTACCAAACATTTCAAGAAGAATTAATACCTATTCTTCTGAAACTGTTCCAAAAAATCGAAACGGAAGGAAAACTTCCAAACTCATTTTATGAGGCCAGCATTACCTTGATCCCCAAACCAGACAAAGACCCCATCAAAAAGGAGAATTACAGACCAATATCCCTGATGAACATGGATGCAAAAATTCTCACCAAAATACTAGCCAATAGGATCCAACAGTACATTAAAAGGATTATTCACCATGACCAAGTGGGATTTATCCCTGGGCTGCAAGGTTGGTTCAACATCCGCAAATCAATCAATGTGATACAGTACATTAACAAAGGAAAGAACAAGAATCATATGATCCTCTCAATAGATGCAGAAAAAGCTTTTGACAAAGTACAGCATCCTTTCTTGATCAAAACTCTTCAGAGTATAGGGATAGAGGGTACATACCTCAATATCATAAAAGCCATCTATGAAAAACCTACAGCAAATATTATTCTCAATGGGGAAAAACTGAGAGCTTTCCTCCTAAGGTCAGGAACGCGGCAGGGATGTCCACTATCACCACTGCTATTCAACATAGTATTGGAAGTCCTAGCCACAGCAATCAGACAACAAAAAGAAATCAAAGGCATCCAAATTGGCAAAGAAGAAGTCAAACTCTCACTCTTTGCAGATGATATGATACTTTATGTGGAAAACCCAAAAGACTCCACCCCAAAACTGTTAGAACTCATACAGGAATTCAGTAAAGTGGCAGGATATAAAATCAATGTACAGAAGTCAGTGGCATTCCTATACACCAACAACAAGACAGAAGAAAGAGAAATTAAGGAGTCGATCCCATTTACAATTGCACCCAAAACCATAAGATACCTAGGAATAAATCTAACCAAAGAGACAAAGGATCTTTACTCAGAAAACTATAAAATACTCATGAAAGAAATTGAGGAAGACACAAAGAAATGGAAAAACGTTCCATGCTCATGGATTGGAAGAACAAATATTGTGAAGATGTCAATGCTACCTAGAGCAATCTACACATTCAATGCAATCCCCATCAAAATACCATCCACTTTTTTCAAAGAAATGGAACAAATAATCCTAAAATTTGTATGGAACCAGAAAAGACCCCGCATAGCCAGAGGAATATTGAAAAAGAAAAGCAAAGCCGGTGGCATCACAATTCCGGACTTCAAGCTCTATTACAAAGCTGTCATCATCAAGACAGCATGGTACTGGCACAAAAACAGACACATAGATCAATGGAACAGAATAGAGAGCCCAGAAATGGACCCTCAACTCTATGGTCAACTAATCTTCGACAAAGCAGGAAAGAATGTCCAATGGAACAAAGACAGTCTCTTCAACAAATGGTGTTGGGAAAATTGGATAGACACATGCAGAAGAATGAAACTGGACCACTTCCTTACACCACACACAAAAATAGACTCCAAATGGCTGAAAGACCTCAATGTGAGACAGGAGTCCATCAAAATCCTAAAGGAGAACTCAGGCAACAACCTCTTTGACCTCAGCCGAAGCAACTTCTTCCTAGAAACATCGCCAAAGGCAAGGGAAGCAAGGGCAAAAATGAACTATTGGGACTTCATCAAGATAAAAAGCTTTTGCAAAGCAAAGGAAACAGTTAAGAAAACCAAAAGACAACCGACAGAATGGGAGAAGATATTTGCAAATGACATATCAGATAAAGGGCTAGTATCCAAAATCTATAAAGAACTCATCAAACTCAACACCCAAAGAACAAAGAATCCAATTAAGAAATGGGCAGAAGACATGAACAGACATTTTTCCAAAGAAGACATCCAAATGGCCAACAGACACATGAAAAAGTGCTCAATATCGCTCGGCATCAGGGAAATCCAAATCAAAACCTCAATGAGGTATCACCTCACACCAGTCAGAATGGCTAAAATTAACAAGTCAGGAAACGACAGATGTTGGCGGGGATGCGGAGAAAGGGGAACCCTCCTACACTGTTGGTGGGAATGCAAACTGGTGCAGCCACTCTGGAAAACTGTATGGAGGTTCCTCAAAAAGTTGAAAATAGAGCTACCATATGATCCAGCAATTGCACTACTGGGTATTTACCCCAAAGATACAAAAGTAGGGATCCGAAGGGGTACGTGCACCCCGATGTTTATAGCAGCAATGTCCACAATAGCCAAACTGTGGAAAGAGCCAAGATGTCCATCGACAGATGAATGGATAAAGAAGATGTGGTATATCTATACAATGGAATATTATGCAGCCATCAAAAGGAATGAGATATTGCCATTTGCAACAACGTGGATGGAACTGGAGGGTATTATGTTGAGTGAAATAAGTCAAACAGAGAAAGACATGTATCATATGATCTCACTGATATGAGGAATTCTTAATCGCAGGAAACAAACTGAGTGTTGTTGGAGTGGGGGGTGGGGTGGGAGGGATGGGGTGACTGGGTGATAGACACTGGGGAGTGTATGTGCTCTGGTAAGCGCTGTGAATTGTGCAAGACTGTTGAATCTCAGATCTGTACCTCTGAAACAAATAATGCAATATATGTTAAGAAAAAAAAAAGAAGAAGAAGGTAGCAGGAGGGGAAGAATGAAGCAGGGGAAATCGGAGGGGTAGACGAACCATGAGAGACGATGGACTCTGAAAAACAAACAGGGTTCTAGAGGGGAGGGGGGTGGGAGGATGGGTTAGCCTGGTGGTGGGTATTTAGGAGGGCACATTCTGCATGGAGCACTGGGTGTTGTGCACAAACAATGAATCATGGAACACTTCATCTAAAACTAATGTTGTAATGTAAGGGGATTAACATAAGAATAAAAAAATTAAAAAAAAAAAAAAAAACAAAACAATAAAGCAGATGAAAAGGGACACAGAAACAGATTAGTGGTCCCCAGGGTAGGGATGGCAGGAGGGAGGGGTGGGTGCAACGCTGAAGGAGCCACGCCAGGGAGCTCTTTTATGGTGGCAGGTACGCAAAACTACACACGTGATAAAATTGCCCAGAACTATACACACGAACATGCACACACACAGGAGGGCATGGAGAGACCTCATGAAATCTGAACAAAGTCTGTAGTCCCGCCACTGATATTGTGCCAATGTCTCTAACTTCACTGGATTTGACATTGTGCTATAGTTATATGAGTTATGTGAGATGTTATCACTGGGGACGGCTGTGTGAAGGGTACATGGGGCCTCTCTGTACTGTTTTTGCAACTTGTGAGTCTATAATTATTTGAAAATAAATAAGAAAGGAGAGACACAGAGATCTCTTTGAATTTTTTAAGGTGATGGAAATGTTTCCTCTCTTGGATGTGGTGGTGATGGTTACATGACTATACATTTGTTAAAACTTATTGAACTGTACATGTGAAAGGATGGATTTTAATGAATGCAAATTATGCCTAAAACCCAATTTTTATAAAAAACTCACACCAGAGGACAAATGGATGGGAGTGATACTACTGTAGGAAGAACTGCTCTAACTTATTATTTTTTTAGTGTTTTTTTTTTTTTAAGATTTTATTTATTTATTTGACAGAGACACAGCGAGAGAGGGAACACAAGCAGGGGGAGCGGGAGAGGGAGAAGCAGGCTCCCCACTGAGCAGGGAGCCCGATGCGGGGCTCGATCCCAGGACCCTGGGATCATGACCTGAGCCGAAGGCAGACGCTTAACCACTGAGCTACCCAGTCGCCCCAGAACTGCTCTAACTTATTAACACAAGTAAATTGTTCACAAACTTTTGCATTTTGTTTAATAAAAACTTACGTCAACACGCTCCACAGTAACCAGCAATGCTCACACTGGGGTCCCCATCAGATGATCAGCTTCCCCCAGGGACGGGGAAGCCCTCACTAATACTGGAGCCCATACCAACTATAATAGAGAGTTCTGTGTGAGGTGACTGATTAGCTGTGAGGCCTTGGCTGTCTTACTTCCCCTCTCTGGGCCTTGGTTTCCTTAGAAGCAGATGGACTAGATGACCTCTCGGGTCCCCTCTGGCTCTAACATTTGAGTTGTTAGAAATTGGAATTTGCCTCCTTGTGACTATTGACCTGGTTCTGCCTTCTGGAGTCCCCCAGAACTTGGCCTCATGTGACAGTAATAGCCAGTCCATCACACGCCAGAGGTCGGCTCCCCTGCCCTGCACATTATCTTCATAGCACATGGAGAGACAGCATGGGGCAGGAACGATGATCACAGGATCTGCAGTCAGGCGGCCTGGAGTCTGACTCTGGATCTGCCACTTCCCAGAGCCTCAGCATCCTCTCTGTATAAAGGGATTAATAGTACCAACTCGGAGGGGAGGGGATACGGGAGTAAATGACATAATGTATGTAAATCCAGATGTGGGGTTGGCAGAATAATGGCTCCCCAAAGATGTCCACATCCTAATCCCCACAACCTGTGAATGTGTTAGGTTACATGGCAAGGGGGTATTACGGTAGCTAATCAGCTAACTTTAAAAGAGGGAGATTAGGAAATTGGTCCAGTTTGTGCAGAGGGCTTCAATATAATCATGACAGTCTTTATAAGTGAAAGAAGGAGGCAGGGGACTCAGATTCAGAGTTGATGGGACATGAGAAAGTTTCTATTAGCCAATGCTGGCTTTGAAGGTGGAAAGGCATCAGGAGCCAAGGAATGTGGGCAGCCTCTAGAAGCCAGAGGAGGCGAGGAAATGGATTCTTCCCTAGAGCCTCCAGAAGGAACACAGTCCTGCTGACACCTTGGTTTTAGCCTAGTGAGACCCATTTTGGACTTCTGACCTCCAGAATTGTAAGAGGACACATCTGTATTGTTTTAAGCCACTAAGTTCATGGTATTTTGTTAGAATGGCAATAGGAAACTAAAATGGGATGGCTATGACCCCCTCCTAACTGGTCTGCCTATACCTACCTTTGCCTTGCTCCAATCTGTTCCTTACAATGCAGCCAAAATGATGTTTCCAAGACCCTTATCTAACCAAACCACATCTTTTTAAAAGATTTTACTTATTTATTTGAGAAAGAGAGAGAGAGAGAGAGAGAGAGCATGAGCAGGGGGAGGGGCAGCGGGAGAAGCAGACTCCCTGCTGAGCAGGGAGCCTGACACGGGGCTCGATTCCAGGACCCCGGGATCATGACCTGAGCCGAAGGCAGATAGACACTTAACCAACTGAGCCACCCAGGTGCCCCAAAACCACCTCTCTTAATACAACTCTTCTCCTTGGTCTTCAAATGTGCCCCAGGACCTTTGAACCTGCTGTCCTGTTTGTTTAAAAGGTGTCATGGTCCCCTGCGTAACATTTAGTTAGCCTTCATAAATTGGTGCAGAGATGAAAATGCCTTTTCGTCCAGGCAGGCTGCCCTGATCCTTGGTCTGCATCAGGTTCTCTGGGCAACTGCCCTCAGAGCACATTGCACACCTCTGCAGTATTTGTGGGTTTTAAAGAAAATACCTGTGTTTATCTGCCTTGGGATGTATTGCCTATCTTTGCCCAGCAGGCTATAAGCTTCCCAAGGGCAGGGACAATGTCCGTCTTACCTTGTCTTGCCAGCATCTGGCACATAGGAAACACTCAGTAAATGGCGACATTTATCACTGTTTTATTTCTGTATTCTCACCATTGTAGTCACTCTGTAGTTGGCAGTCCTCTTTAAAACGTGGTGCCCCTGCCGTGACCTAGTCCTCCAGGTGGCAAGAGCATCGCAAAATGGAAGCTGAATATGCTGTCCCTGCTTATGGGGGGCATCCCATTTCTAGTAATGCAGCTGAAATCTCTGTTCCTGTGTCACCAACCACAGTACACTCAGCTTCAGCTGAGCTTGGGGCCACCCACCCGCACGCCCCAATATTTGCTTCCATCAGAACATCTGTCAAGCTAGCTTTCCCTGTCCTGTTTCTGTCCGGTTGCTCCTTGTCACCTAAACGTTGAACGTCCCTCTCGTCCCTGTGGGGTTCTGTCGTCTGGCGTTGGGGTCCTTGTTCTAACCCGTCTAACTCTTCCTCAGTCCCCATTCAGCCGTCCGCCATGTTAACCAGCCCTCTCAGCCCCATGTCAGCTGCACCCCTGAGCAATGCGCTCCTGTGCCTGCCTCCAAGCCCTGGGTGACAACGTAGAGCAGGGCAGGGCTAAGCACATGGCCCTGGAAATGTTGCCAGAGACCCCCGGGGCCTGACACTCATCGCAGGGTGTTGAATCAGCAACAAAAACTGCCTGGGTCAAGCTCTGGCTTTACCTAGCTTTTGTGGCTGAGAACTTGGCAATAACAGTATATTCGTTTCTTAGGGCCACTGTAATGAAACAGCACAAACTTGGTGGCTTGAAACAACAGACATTTCTGCTTGTACAGGTTTGGAGGTTAGAAGTCCAAAACCAAGGCGCCGGCAGCCACACTGCGCCTGAAGCCTCCAGTGGAGGATCCTTCCTTGCCTCTTCTAGCTCCTGGTGGCTCCTTGGCTGATGGTGGCATAACCCCAACCTCTGCCACGTGGCCTTCCTCTCTGTGTGTATCCGTGTGTCCTCTCCTCTTTTTATAAGGATATCCGTCATTGAATTTAGGGCCCGCCCTACTCCAGTATGACTTCATTTTAACTAATTACATCTGCAAGGACCCCATGTCCAAATAAGGCCATATTCTGAAGTTCTGGGTGGACAGGAATTCGGTGGGGGGACACTATTCAACCCACTATAGGTAGCAATACTTTCTCCTAACCCCTTTGTGAGAGCCCAGGAAGATAGCGTGGGGCGGGGCTTCTCAAACAGTAAAGTGCACCGAACCACCTGGAGATCTTGTTGAAGGGCTGACTCAGATTCTGCCAGCCTGGGGTGGGTCTGCATTTCTCACAAGCTCCCAGGCGATGCCCTTGCTGCTCCTCCATGCTTTGAACAGCAAGGATGTAGGTGAGAGAAAGTGCTTTTAAAAACAGGTTTCTGTAGGCTTATCCATTTCTTTTGTAATGAGCTTTTCTGAAGCTCCCCGGTTTCCCCACCCACCTGGCTGTCCTGCAAACTGCAGAAGGTAGAATATAAGTTTTCCTTTGGGCTTCCCCCCCCCCGCCCCCGCCAAAAGCAGACTCAGAGACAAGGACTGGGATTTAGGTAGTTTTGGAGGAGTGAGGTGGTCATGTGAAGCACACATTTGGAAGTAGGGAACAAGAAAAGGAAGAGAAGCCAACAACAAGAGAGCTAAATAGCACGTGGCCCTGGGGGCAACAGGGGCCCCATCCGGATGGGGATTGGCTCTTCAGAATTGGCTGGCGGGATGACTGGAATGGGGTAGGGGGCAAGGGCATTTTCCCAGTGATCCCCATTCCCCCCCCCACCCCGCCCCGTGGCCCTGAGGGTCGGGTTCCTGTGTCCAGCTGGGCAAGCTCCCCAGGCTGCAGGCACTGGAGGTCAGATGCTCAGACGCGCTGGAAACAGCCTTCTCCTGCAGCTGCAGGTGACCTCAGCTAGGCCGTGGGGGAGGGTGGGATCATCATCTTCGGCTCCAGAAGCCTTCCAGGTTTGCATGTCACTTGTGTCTCTACCGTTCTATTTTGAGTGCATGAGCTGCCCAAGTGAGCTCTCACTTATAGTTAAGATTATGACTGTCACCCAGCCCCAGCGGACACCTTGCCCACAAGGGTGTCATGGAAGAATCTGTCGATGGCCTGCCGAAACCCACATGTGCCTCCCCTCCCCTCCCGGGCCCTGCTTTTGCGTGGGTACAATCCTTTACCCTGTGGGTATGTGGTGTGAGGTAGTGGAATTATGCTTCAGAGTCCCCTTAGGAAGGGAATACTTCCCTCTCTCACAGTCCCTACCTTCACCTACTCCAATCAATCCCCACCCTTGACATTCACTGTCACATTTCACGCACACCACAACCTTACAAGCTAGTTGCTATGATTGTCTTCATTTTATAGCCAAGGAAACTGAAGGCCAGAAAAGCTAAGTCACTTGCTCAAGGTCACTCAGTAAGTGGCAGAAGTGGGATCCAAATACGGTCTCTCTGATTCACTGTGTTCTGTGGATTCCATAGGTGAAACTAGGTAGCAGGCCCCAATGAGATTTAAATATAAATGTAAAGTACACTTCTCTAACAGTCTGTCAAATGAGAACAGTGAGAAGAATCACTTTTATTTGTACACAACTTTTTAAAAAAGATTTTATTTATTTAGTTTTATGAGAGAGAGAGAGAAAGAGAGAATGAGCCAGGGGGGCAGTGGAAGAGGGAGAAGCAGACTCCCCGCTGAGGGAGTCCAATGTGGGACTCGATCCCGGGCACCCTGTACACAACTTCTAAGTCTTAGTATAATCCGATGGGTCCATTAGGATGTGACTCTTCATTTTGAAAAATAAGTTACTGCAAGTAACATACATTTATTCCCTTTTATAAGTTAGTGTCTATTTACTTTCTTCTGGGATAGATGCATTTTTCTTAGGTAATTGGTCAATGAATAGATCCAGACTCTAATAAGCGAATGATGCCATGGAGAAATGAAATAAATATTCAGTGATTCAAAATCATTAGTTTAAAAATTTTCACCAAAGAATTTCCTCAACCAGTGATTTTTCACAGTGCATCAAATACAGGATTCCACTCCCACACACATTTCAGGAATACACTCACAAAATAAGAGAGCCCTCCTGTGTGTTTGGGTCCATTTTCCTCCCCTTTCCAGGCAGCGAACTCCCTGAGAGTGGGGATGGTGGAGATTCTTTCCCACATCGATTTCCCTGCACATCACATGGACAGGGCCATAGGTATGAGCACAGAGAGGTTTTGAACCCCTGAGTTTGGGTAAGCCAGCCCTTGGAAAATGAGCCCATAAGCTCTCAGAGAAGAAGGAAAAGAGAGAATGTGGGGTGGGAAATGTGAGCTTTTCTGCATTTCCTCACCTCTGGCTTCTTTCTTTCTTTTTGCACACTTGATCACTCACTGCAGAGAACGCGGAAAAGAAGAGGCCCCACTCTCTGCTTTGAAGGAGTGGACAGTCCAGTTAGAAAGACCAGTGGAACACACTGGGAAGAATTCATGTACACTACAAGAGAGCTGAAGAACAGTGCGAGAGCAGGAGGCTCTGATGGAAGTGCTGAAGGGGCTCCAGGGAACGGAGAGATAAGTGTGGGCTGAGAGCAAAGTAGATGGCGTGAAAAGAGCACCGGGCTGGGAGTCAGGAGACCTGGGTTCTAGCTCAGTTCATCGCTCAGTCCTCTGGGTCACCATGCACAGTCACTCCTCTCTCGCAGCGCCACCTTCCACCAGCTTGCAGTGTGGCAAGGGACAGGGGGCCAGAACTCCTACAGATGCATCTGATACCGCAGGATCAAGGAGGTGCTGTCATGCACCCGGCCAACATCTCCTGAGCGCCGTGCTGGGCACTGGGAGGCCCAAGTCAAGCAGCCGTGCCGAGACAGCTGTAGGTCCCCAAACCCGCCGCTTACCCTTGCTTCTGCACCTTTGCTTGTGCTGTTCCATCCTCCAGCATCACTGGCTTCGTTTTATCCACCTGGAAAACTCTTGACCCTTCAAACACCTGGTCAGGAATCAACTCCTCTGGGAAGACTTCCATCGGAGTTCGGGCCGCTATAACGGAATACCAGAGGCTGCACGGCATAAACAACGAATTTTGTCTCTCATAGTTCTGGAGGCTGGAAGTCTGAGGTCAGAGCACCGTCGTGGGCCAAGTCTTGAGGACTCTGTCCCCAGTTTGCAGGTGGCCATCTTCTTGTTGCATCCTCACATGGCAGAGAGGAGGGAGAGACAGGAAGCAAGCTCCCTCTTGTCTCTTCTTGTAAGGACACTAATCCCCTCACGAGGGCTCCATTCTTGTGAACGCATCGCCTGCCAAAGGCTTTACTTCCTAATACCATTATATGAGGGGTTATGATTTCAAAATATGAATTTGGGGAGAACAAAACCTTCGGTCCGTAATGACTTCCAAGCTCCCTCTCTACCCTCATGCCCCAGTGAGACTACTTACCTCCCCTTCTGAGCTCCTAACACTGAGTTCTATCAGTGTCCCCTTACACTGGACTGAAATGGTCTCTGGGCCTCCCACCTAGCTCTCCAGCTCAACTGCAAGCCCCCCGAGGACAGGAACCAAGAGTTATCTTTGTACCCCGTAGTGCCATAGTGATGGGCCTAGAGCAGTAGCTCCTTCAGTGAATGTCGAATCTCACAGAATCAAAATCAAACTGAAAATAGGATCTTCAACTCCATTAGACAGTCACCCTTGGTAGAGAGGGAGCTGGGAAGCATGACCAGCTGGTGGGCTTTGCTAACTGTGGCAGACCAAGAGGTTCTGGGTTGAAAACCTAAACTCCAGAGGGGCCCATTTTCAAAACCAGGACCAGCCATAGTTTGGCCACTGCAAAGCCCACTGGGCTGAGGATCCCCATTGTCTTAGTTCAGGCTGCTACGACAAAAAGACCGTAGACTGGGTGCCTAACAAACATTTCTTTCCCAGAGTTCTGGAGCTGGGAAGTCCAAGATCAAGGGGCTGGCAGTTCAGGCCTTCTCCACACTGTATCACCACATGGCAGAGAGCAGGGGGAGGGAGACAAGAAACAAACTCTCTCCTGCCTCTTCTCATAAGGGCACTAATCCCATCATGATGGGTCCACCCTCATGACCTAATCACCTCCCAAAGGCCCCATCTCCCAATATCATCACATTGAGGACTAGAGTTTTAATGTATGAATTGCAGGAGAGACACAAACATGCAGTCCATAGCACCCATCATGTTGCACATAGGCAAGCCCCCCCACCCCAAAATTGTGCCACGCAGTGGCCTAGCACCACAGACGAGCAGAGGGATGAGATTGACCGGCCCTTGGTGGAGTGGCCTTCAGCTTCTGCTGTCTGTCTCCCTTATATTCAACCCCTGCTCTGTGCAGAGGGAGGAAGCAGAGGAAAATAAAAATAGAAAGATCATGAACAGAAGAGAAGGTATAGTCTACACACTTTCAGAACCTGCAAAATAAACAGAACACTCCAGAACTCAGGGTCCCTTTGATTGGTTAGGGGAGAAGTCCAGGCTAATGAGGACAACACTGTGGACCCAGCATGGACCCAGCCAGTGTGCTTTCCACTGTTTTCCAGCCACAGGCTTTACTTTCCAGGGCCTTGTACATAAGCACAGGGGATAGCTTGTGACAGCTCAGCGGCAGCCCAGCGATTTCCACCACTAGAGCAGAAATCTGGGCATACGGGACAACACAGTCACCATGTTTTGGTCCCACCTTTCTGTGCTATCTTGGGAGTGAGGCACATGTGACCCTTCCCAACCGGAGACGTCATCAACACCACAGGTCAGCCCTCTGGATTCCTCTAGAGGCCAGCTGGGGTCAGTTCAGCTGGGATAAGGAGGAAGAGCAGAGAAGAGAGCTCCGATGGAGGCCTGGCAGGAAAGACACCCCCCACCCCAAGAGAGACACCATGACATTGTGGCCAGGGCCAGAGACCAGGGCAGGGATAGGGAGAGGGGTCCGGAACAGCACCCTTCTGCACACAATCACTACCCCATCTTCACAATGCAGGAAGGCCTGGGTCAGCATCAAAGCCTGTGACGGGGACAACAAGCAGGTGAGAGAGGGAGCAAACATCTGGGATAAGCTTCTAGAACAGTGTCTTTGCAAGCACCGTGGCTTGTTTATTAGTATGACTTTCCATGCCCACTGCCACCCTGGAGCTCAGGGCCCTAGAGTTGGCCTGTGGATAGGATCTGGGCTTAATCTGCAATAGTCTGGGGGCAGCCTCAGTCTGTGGCCGGCAGCCCAGCGCAGGCCCCATCTCCAAGGCCAGGCTGCCTGGGCCCACAGTCTCAGCTTCATTAACACCAAGCTCTGACCGACCAGAGTGACCAACCCTAGGCTCAATCTCCAGGAACAGCTTCATTTAAATCTTTGTCAGATGCCGGTAAACTGCACACTAATGAAATCCACAGATGAGCTAAAACTGGACTGTTCAGAATCAGCCAAGACTGAGACTGAGTCTCCAGAGGGCCTGAGAGGTTAGAAATATGGTGAGGAAATAACCCAGTGAAATTCGGCCTGGACAGGAGCCAGCTAACCTCGTGTGCACACTGCCAGGTTCTCCCACAGCTATCGGGAGGTGGGACGGTGTGGAGAGCAACAGGGCTCAGGGAGACAGAAGGGTGGGATGTGACAGGGGTTTGGGGTAGGTGGCCCCACCCCAGTCATTTGGGGGTAAGTCTGTAGAGACAGCACATGCAGCAGGGAGCAAGCTCCTGCCCATATGGACCGGAGGGATTCTGAGGAGGCCCAGGTCGACCAAGGGGTTCCAGGGGGAGCAGAGCTTTAGGGGCGCTGGGCAGGAAGGATATTTTGGGTGACTCATGCTTGGGATAGTTTTGCATCAGGAATACCAAGATCTCTGGTACCCGCCTGTCCCCTGGGGAGCCCCACAGCTAGCCTAGACCCCAGGAAGAACTTAAGGCAGCAGAAGATGGCAGTGATAAAGCCTCTAGAGTCAGACAGACCTGGGTCCCACTCCTAGCCCTGTTCTGAACTTGGAGACTAGTTATCTAACTTCCTTCAGCTTCAGTTTCATCTGTAAAATGGGATGATATTTGACCTTCCTCACAGAGTGTCCCGAGGACAAATTAACATAATGCTTGTGGGGGTGCCTGGGTGGTTGAGTTGGTTAAGCGTCCGATTCTCGGTTTCGGTTCACGTCAAGATCTCAGGGTCATGAGATTGAGCCCTGGGATGGGCTCTATGCTGGGCATGGAGCCTGCTTAAGATTCTCTCTCTCCCTCTGCCCCTCCCCCGTCTCTCTCTAAAAAAAAGAAAGATAATGCTTGTGAAGTGATAAGCACAGGTCTTAGGACCCAGGGTCAGTCAAGAAGAGGAGGTGGAGGAAACCAAGATTGTGCTGCGAGAGCCCTCACCATGGTGTCCTTCCATATTTCTTCCACTGACAGCCTGTCCCCTGGGGCTCCAGACCAACCCATTCTCTCCTTAGCTTGAAGATAACTGCCCCCTCCAAACGCTGCTCTCTGCCAAGCCTCAGTTGCTGAAAAAACGGACACTGCCACATTCATGGCCGATCATAGTTGAATCTCTTACTTCATTCATAACTCCTGCATTCATGGAGTCCACCAGACCTTTAGCTAACACCCGAATTTTGAACTTCGAGCTTTTCCTCAAAGATTCACAAAACAAGTCCTAGTGTGTCGCTTGGGAGTAACAGACAATATCTAAATGTCTGGGCTTATTGACTTCGGTTGATGTGGCCCAGTGAGGACCAAGTCTGTGGATTCCATCCCAGTATGGACCACTTGCTTTCATTCTAGCCCTAGCCATGGACTAAGCCCTAATTGAACCCTAACTCTGGCCTTAACCTGAGCTTCCAACTTTCGTCTGCCTGCGTCAGATGGAGTATGAGAAAGCCTCAAGCCAAAGCCATCCTCAGTGATGGAAAAACAACCTAAAGACATCTCATGGGAAAGATACTGGCTTATTAGTTTGTTCTCTCCCATTTATGAGCCCTCACTGAATCTGAAGTTGCACAAAATAAATCTTCCCCAAAGAACAATAGAGCCTTGGAACCTTCCCTCTGGGCACTTGTAGTCCCTAGGTGGTCACGACAACAGCTAGGAGTGCAAAGACAATGCGTTAATGGATAAGGTGTTCTCTCGTGTTGGATCAAGACTCAGGGACCTGAAGGGGTTGATGCCACAGTGAGGATGATCCTGTGGGGGGTGCCCGGGCTGAGCTGGGTGTAGAAAATATGTTGCTGCTCTCTTTATTATTTCTTTCTTTCTTTTGAGAGCGAGCAGGAGGAGGGGCAGAGGGAGAGGAAGAGAGAGAATCCCAGGCAGGTTTCATGACCAGTGTGAGCCCAACACGGAGCTCGATCTCACAACCCTGAGACCATAACCTGAGCCAAAATCAAGAGTCAGACGCTCAACCATCTGAGCCACCCAGGCACCCCTGTTGCTGCTCTCTTATAGGCCCATGAAGTCTTTCTCCTTTCTCAGTGCACTCGGGTCATGCCAACCTCCAACAAGAGGGCCAGAGGTAGGCCTGCTGGTAAGACCCACTGCCTGGGAACTTGGCCCAGCCCCCAGGAGAGAGACTTGGTCTCCATCTGGGCTGTCCCTTACCATGAGCAGTCCCAGCATAAGGCTAGGAAGTGTCCTGTTGGATTTCCCAGGCCAGTTCCACTTTCCAATATGCAGGCCCTTGGTCAGACCATGTGTCCAGAGTTCTGGGCCAGAACATGTGTTCCCCATAAACAAGAAGCCTAGAAATGAAATGTGAAGCAGTTGGCTCCAGCCAGCTCTTGCCACCTCAGTTATTCCAATGTCCCCCTCAGTGTCAAAAGTCTTCTCCAGCCAGCTGCAGCCGGCTATGTTCTTGCTCATAACTTCTTTTAAATGAGTCCTTATGTCTAACTATTTCAGAGTCAATCCTGGCTCCCACCAGCTGCCTAAGGAGCTGTGTCTCACCCTCAGGTTGGGAGCTCCTATGGGCAGGGCCTACGCTTTCCTCCTCTTTGTGCACCTCCCAGATGCTCTTTGTTGAGTGCTTACTACGTAGTAGGCTCTGAGCTAGGGTGTTGCAGTAAACAAAACAAAGTTCCAGCCCTCACGAACCCGACATTCCAGTGGCAGGCAAAGGAGATCACTGGGAGGGGAAACCAGGAGAAGACATTTGTTCAACCAACAGGTATTGGACACCCGCTGTGCCCCAGGCTTTAGACTAGGTCCTAGAGGCACAATAGCAAAGCAGACCTGGTGGTTGGCCAGAAGCCAGCAGCCAGGTGAGGGCTGTGGCCACCTTTCGGAGGGAAGGTTTTCTCCTGGGATCCTGGCTGAAGGTGGCTCCACTGGCCCTGTTCAGCTACCCACTATCCCCCGCCCCGTTCCTTCGCCCCTTTCCTCGCCACCAGCAACACAGGTCAGCTGAGGGCTCACAGGGAGCCATTCACCCATACATCTACAAGGAACCAGACTTGGCATGTCCTTGAAGGCCAAGGGGGAGGAAGAGTTCATTTCCAGGCCCAGAGCAAAGGGAGCAGAGCAGGGAGAGAAGCAGCTGTGGCCTTCCTTTGGGGGGTGTTGTTAATGTCTCTACCACCTGCATTGACCACCTGATGGGTGGGTAAATCAAAGCCCACAGCCCTTCCCCAGTGCCCCCCGCAACCTACCTGCTCTAAGCAGACACTCCATTAAGGTGGGGGGCTGGGAGCCAGCACCCTACTCTGGAGCTTGAGGAGGCCCAGGCAGATTGTCTGGCTTGGAGGTTCGCTGAAAGGGGAGAAACAGTTGCCTTGGGAACAAACCAGTGAGGACTGGTCCCAGGCAAGGGAGCAAGGGGACAAGCTAGAGATCCCAGGAGGCCCCAGGGCTGGTGTAGGGGGCACGAAGATGCACTGCTCAAATTGCCCTCTGAGAGTCGGCCACAGGGAGCAGAGTTCACTGACAGGCCCAGCTGCTGTGCTTTTGTATCTGTGGTGGTGTTCACACAAGGCCATGTTTCCCCCCGGTTGCTCCCAGCCAATGGCTGAGTCTGGCAGGGATGCCAGTCTCAGCCCATTCCTGCAACATGGGACTCCTCCAGCAGGCAAACCTTGCTCAGGGATTTCCCATCAATCTGGCCAAGATTTTCTCAGAACTGTGCTGTAGTCTGAGACTCTTCCTACCCAGGCCTCCTTCCTTGCCCCTCTCTTTTCTCGTCAGTCCCTCATGGTGGTAGGAAGGCTCTTCCTGCCTACCCCTGCTTCTGCCCCTATATCCTTCACGGGTATTACCCCTCATAAGTCACTTGCACATTTAACCCCATCTTGACATCTGCTTCTCAGAGGACCCACTCTGACAGAAGGCAAAGATCCTGTCGGTGGGGATAAGTAGCCTCATAGATAGAGATGCCCCCTGCGGCCCAGAAAGTCCAGTACCTACTAGCAAGAGAGCACTGTTTTCCCAAGTCTGGGGAAGGAAGAGGAGCACGGGCTCTTTTCTGATGGCCTAGAAGGGATCCCAGCCTCACACAACTCTGTCCTGCTGAGAAGAACCTCAGCTGAGAGGCCTCCAATTTCCTCAAGTAGAAGTCTTGGAAAACTCTCCCCCAACATCTTAAAATATTTTTTCATTTGAACTCAAAAAAAGAAATCCAGATGTACCTCACTTTACCCAAGAACTGTGTCCTTGAGAAGTTGAGAGCAAATTAAACTGGGGGGAACCAGATCCTATTGTCCATGCCCCAGGAGGCTCACCATTATAAAAGAACTCTGCAGTCCATCAAAGTCCGTCAGCACGCCACACAGCTGAGCTGACAGCAGAGATGACAGTAAAGCTGATGAAGAAGGGTCCCCTTTGACCTGCCCCAAGGCATTTTTCCAAGGTGGGTAGGTATCCTGTCGAGAAGCCAAGCAAACAGTAATTGCGGCAGGTCCCTGGCCTTGGGGAGCTCCCAGCCCATCGGGGAGAGAGACAGCATCCAAATGGAGAACAATAGACCACAAAGGATGAATTTGAGTCCTATCTGCGTGGTGACACCATTGCTAGTTCACTAGTCCTGAGAAGTGGCAGTGAATTTAGGCAAAAAGAGTCCGGGAGGACACTGAAGTTGGGCACCTGGCACAGGGCTCCAGGCCTCCCTACCACTACTCTATAGAGTGGTCCCCTTCCTGCCCCTCTCTGTCTATCCCAGTTGCTCCGGAGTCCTCCCACTCCGCTCCTGAGCCTGGCCACATGGTTGGCTGCCCCAGGGAGGCCCTGGCAGGGTTCCCAGTGCCAGAGGTGGGGGTGAAGATGTGCGGGCTGGTTGGAGCGTGGCCAGCCCACAGGGCCCAGCTGCCGGGCTCGGGACCAAGTTGATGATGCTGGCCTGGCAGAGACAGGGTGGCAACTGCTGCTGCCGCCTCCAAGATACCAGCGGAGGTTTTCTCCTAGTTGGGGGTTTAGAAACTATTTCCACTTCTATTATGCCTTTGTTTGTCCTCCTTTTCCTTTTCTTTGTAATAATGTTAATGGTTGTGCCTGGAGGTGAAACAGGGAGGGCAGGCCAGAGCCAAAAGAACAGTGAAGGCAGTAGAATGTGCCCTGGGGCCCCACACCTTCTCTTCCAGCAACTTGTCCTCCCATCCCAGGGGTCTGTGCCTCCTCCCCAGGCTCTCCCAGGGCTTATTCTCCATGGATGAAGACCAACAGGGCTCTTACTCGATCCCATTTTCTCCCCCATCACAACTTCCCTAGACTGTGGCCCCTTCTCTTAGCATCTAGCTCTCTGTGGCCATTGACTCCGTCCTGAACCACCTTCTCCTCTCATTAGACATCCTCTCCCTGGACAGTCTCACCTATTTCCATGGCGCAGTTGTCATGTATATGTCATAAACTCCTAATTTATTTCTCCAGTCCCCAGCTTCCCTCTGAATCCCAGATCTACATATCCAATACCCTTTCCATTTGGGTGGCTCATAAGCACCTCAAATTCCACATGGCTGCAACTGAACTCACCATCTCCACTCCACCCATCCACCAAATAAACAACACACCCCTCCAGGAAAGAAAAAAAAAAAATCTTCTCCTGCCTCAGTCTGTGAATGACACTAGCATCCTTCTAGTTGTTCAAGCCAGAAAACTGGGGGGGGGTCATCCCAAACTCCGCCCTTTACTTCACCTACTACCCACATCCAATCTATCATTAAGTCTCATCAATCCCACCTCCTAAATAGCCCTCAAATGTTTTCACATCTCTCCAGTCTCACTGCCTCTCTTTTAGTTATAACCACTATCAGGTGATTCAGAGCAACTTAAATAACCTTTTAATTTGTTTTTCTGCCTCAGTATTTACCTCTTGTGCATCCAAGGGACCAGCAGGTGGCCACCAGCTTTTCCTTAAAAACAAGTATGATCGTGTCTCTCCCCTGCTTGAAAAATCTCTACTCTGACTTCTGCTTCCATTCACGTTGGAGTAACTTGTATCAGACTTTGTCTGCTGTCACTAAAAAAACTGGAAAATTGAACAAAATAAATGAAAGAGCTGTTTTTAGACATTGAACAACAGTCAGTACAGGACTGTGATCCATGAGAAAAGAGAAACAAATGAGGTGAAGTCTATGATAGCCCTTGGATTCTGCCTGAAGGCACTTTCCAGACCATGGTATGGCACAGGAAAACTCCAGAAAAGCATAGTGGTCTCCCTGAGTTAAAGAGAAAAACATTGGAGTTTAGGGTACTGAGGTCCCTGGAATTTGCAGGGCAGAGTTCTGGAAAAGAAAGAGCAACACAGAAAAAGCGTTCTAGAAATCTATGTAGGGATCCTCTTGATTAGATTGCTGGATACTAAGCTATACATATGTAGGGTGAAACTCCACAAAACAGGCAAGAACTACCAAAAAACTGTAAGCTGAAGTTCCCAGAGCTCTCACAGGTTTGGGAGACATTCAATTTCCCAAGAGCCAGAGAAACTTTATGAAAACCCAGGGCAGGGGCACCTGGGTGGCTCAGTCAGTTGAGCGTCTGCCTTGGGCTCAGGTCATGATCTCAGGGTCCTGGGATCGAGCCCTGCGTCAGGCTCCCTGCTCAGCGGGGAGTCTGTTTCTCGTCTCCCTCTGCCCCTTCCCCCTGCTTTGTGCTCACTCTCTTTCTCTCTCTCCCCCAAATAAATAAATAAAATATTTTTTTTTAAAAGATGAAAGAAAACCCAGGGCATTCAGTAGAAGCCCCAAGAAAAGTCCTATCTTAGCAGTAAGGATAAACCCACCCTAGAATAAATGCTACTCTAGACCTGTCCTGATGAACTTTAAAAACAAGTCTGGAAAGGCTCCTGGTGAAATGCAAGTAACTTCATTGCCTTCCAGAACATACTTAAAGGAAGACAGAAAATCTAGACACTTGACAATGAAACATTCACAGTATCTAGGATTCAACAAAAAATTATTAGACATATAAGGAAGCGAGAAAATGTGCTCTTCCATAACCAGGGAGGAGGGGAAATCAGTCAATAGAAGCAGCCAGAAATGACAGAGATGATAAAATTAGCAAACAAAGACTCTTAAAAGAGCTATTATAAATACCCTGAAGGATTTAAAGAAAATGGGAATATAGTGAGGAAAGAAATTAATATATACTTAGGTTTATATACACACCAAATAGAATTTTTAGAGGTGGAAAATATAATATTTGAAATCACCCATTCACGAGATGGGCGTAACAGCAGATTAGACAATGCAGAAGAAAAGGTCAGTGAGTTAGAAAAATTAGCAAAAGAAGCTATATTCAAAATGGCTGATGGGGGGAAAAAAGGCTGGTAAAAAGTTAGCAAAATGAATGGGTAAGTGAAGAGTGGTACACCCATACAATGGAATATTATTTGTCCATAAGAAGGAATGAAGCACTGACATGTGCTACCTCATGGATGAAACTAGAAACAGTATGCTAAGTGAAAGAAGCCAGACACAGAAGACCAGAATTTATATGATTCCACTTAGGTGAAATTTCCAGAATAGGCAAAACTATAGAGACAGAGGTGGATTAATGGTTGCTTGAGGATGGGGCAATAGCTAACGGGGGTGGGGTTTCTTTGGAGGTGATGAAAATATTCTAGAATTGACTGTGGTGATGGTTGCACATATCTATGAAAATACTGAAAGCCATTGAATCATGCTCTCTAAATGGGCAAATTGTATGACATATGAATTGTAGCTCAATCAAACTGTTATTTAAAAAACTTAACAGAGCCTCAGTGACCTGTGATTCAATATCACGCAGTATAAACATATGTATCATTACAGTTCCAGGAGAAGCTGGGGGCAGAAAAAAAAATTTGAATAAACAATGACTAAAATTTTGACAGATCTGATGAAAACTATTAACTACAGATCCAAGAAGCGCAACAAACCTCAAGAAGGGTAAAAATGAAGAAAACTAAACCAAGGCACATCATGAGAAAGTTGCCAAAAACCACAGATAAAGAGGAAATGCCAACACCAGCCCTAGAAAAAAGATGCCTTATATATGGGGGCACCAAGCTAAGGATTATCACGGACTTCTCAACCAAAATGTTGTAAACCAGAAGAGAATAGAGCAATGTCTTTTATGTATTCAAAGACCAAGGGGTGCCTGGGTGGCTCAGTCATTAAGTGACTGCCTTCGGCTCAGGTCATGATCCCAGGGTCCTGGGATCAAGCCCCGCATCGGGCTCCCTGCTCCACGGGAAGCCTGCTTCTCCCCTCCTACTCCCCCTGCTTGTGTCCCCTCTCTCACCGTGCCTCTCTCTGTCAAATAAATAAAATCTTTAAAAACAAATAAAGTATTCAGAGACCTTACTACAAGAAATGTTAAAGGAAATTCTTCAAGTTGAAGAATGATCCTGGATGGAAACTCAGAACGTACAAAAAGCACTGATGGGCACCAGAAATGGTAAACATGTAGGTAAATATTAAAAGACTTCTTTTCCATTTAAAAATTTTTCTGTAAAAGACAGTTGACTACCAGGGGCGCCTGGCTGGCTCAGTCAGTGGAGTTTGTGACTGTTGATCCTGGGATTGTGAGTTCGAGCCCCACGTTGGGTGTAGAGATTACTTACAAATAAAATCTTAAAAAAAAAACACACAAAAATAATCAACTACTAGATGCCACTGAATTGTTCACTTTAAAACGTTAATTTTATGTTCTGTGAATGTCACCGTAATAAGTTATTTCAAAAAAATAGAAATGACTATTTAAAGTAAAAATAACAACAATGTATTTGAGGGTTTATAATATATGTAGAAGCAAAATATATTACAATAATACCACAAAGGACAGGAGTATAGAAATCAAAGTATGCTGTTTTAAGGTTCGTGTATATGAAGTCACATAATTGTATTTGAAGGTAGATTGTGATATGTTAAAAAGGCTTTTTAAAAACTGGAGAGCAACTGCAAAAAAAAAAACAAAAACAAAATAAAAAACCAAACCAAACCAAAACAAAACAAAACAAAAAACCTAGCTATAGCTAAACAGCTAATGTTGGAGATAGAATATTACAAGATTTCAATTATCTCTTGATACTTGTCCCCCTAGGAAGTGGAGCTTAATTCCCCTCCCATTGAGTGTGGGCTGAATGCAAATAGTCACTTGCATATAACAAATACAATTTGAAAAGGGAAAAACGGGAGTTTACAGTGGAGAAATCTGCCTGACACCACTTTGACCAAGTGCTCAAGGTTAAAATCACCAGTAAGTCATGTTGATGTCACATACCCCCCTGATATGATGGGATGACAAGGGCACATCACCTCAGTGGTATCCATCCCCGAAATCCACAACCACAGACTAATCAAGAGAAAACACCAGACAAACATAAATTCTACAAAATCTCGACTAGCATTCCTCAAAACTGTCTAGGTCATCAAAAACCAGGAAAGTCTAAGAAACTGTCACAGCTAAGGGAAACCTAAGGAGACATGATGACTAATTGAAATGTAGTATCCTGGATGAGACCTTGGAACAGAAAAAGGCATTAATGGGAAAATCCAAATGAAGTCTCTAGTTAATCATATTATAACAATGTGAATTTCTTAGTTTTGATAAATATGCCACGTTTATGTAAGATGTTAACATTAAAGAAAATTGGATAAAAGGTGTATGGAAACACTCTATACTATCTTTGCAACTCTTCTGTAAATCTAAAATTATTTTAAAATAAAAAGTTGCTAAAGGAAATACTCAATGCAAAAGAGGGCAGAAAAAGAAAAGTTGGTGAAGTATAGATGGGAAGAATAGAAAACAAATAGAGAAATGGATGACATCACCAGTAACCACATCAATAACTATGTTAAATGTAAATGTACTCTAAACAGTACAATTAAAAGTCAGAGATTATCCTAATGTATGAAAAACAAAATTGGCTTCAAATATTTTTTGCTGTCTATAAGAAACATCTTTTAAGTATAAAGACAGATAGTATAAAACTAAAATGATGGATAAAGATATCCCAGGGACAAGAGTGCCCCACTGACTCAGTTGAAAGAGCATGTGACTCTTGATCTCAGGATCATGAGTTCAAGCCCCACACTGGGGGTAGAGATTACTATAAACAAACAAAAATGATATACCAGGGATGGTTATATTAATTCCAAAGTAAGCTTCAAGACACAGAATATTACCAAGAGTAAAGGCATTTATAATGATAAAAGGGTCACTTCATCAGAACACTGTAACAATCTTAAATGTGTATGTACCTAAAAAAAAGCTTCAAAATACATGAAGCCCAAACTGACAGAACTAAAAGAAGAAATAGACAAAGTCACAATTGTAGTCGAAGAGTTCAACAGTCCTTTCTCAGTAACTGATAAAACAAGTAAACAGAAGATCAATAAGACATAGGAGACCTGAACAGTACTATCAATCAACTTGACCTAATTGACATGAATAGAACATTACACGCAACATCTGCAGAAAACACATTCTTCTTAAGCACACGTGGAATACTCACCAAGAAAGACAATATGCTGGGCCATAAAATGAGGCTCAGTAAATTTTAAAGGACTGAAATCATAGAGAATATGTTCTCTGACCTCAACAAAATTAAATTAGAAATCAATAACAAAAAGATGTTGGAAAATCCTTAAATATTTGGAAATGAAATGACACACTTCTAAAGAATCCATGGGTCAAAGAATAAATCAAAAGGGAGTTGGAAAGGGGGACCTGGCTGCCTTTGGCTCAGGTCATGATCCTGGTATCTTGGGACAGAGCTCCACATCCAGCTCCGTGCTCAGTGGGAAGTCTGCTTCTCCCTCTGCCCCTCCCCTCACTCAAGCGTGCTCTCTCTCTCTCTGATAAATAAATAAAATATTTTTTAAAAAGGATTTGGTAAGCATTTTTAAATGAGAGAAAACAAAAACATATAAACATTTGTGGGATGCCTCTAAAGCAGTACTTAGGGGGAAGTTTATAGCACTCAGTATCTGTATTAGAAAAGAATGGTCTCAGATCAGTGACTCAGGTTCACATCTAAGAAGCTAGAAAAAAAAGAGCAAATTAAGCCCAAGGTAAGTAGAGGGAAGGGAATAATAAACGTAAGAGCAGAAATCAATGAAATAGCAAAAAAAAAAAAAAAAAAAGAGAGAGAGAGAGAAAATCAGTGAAACCAAAAGCTGGTGCTTTGAAAAGACTAAATTCATTGAATTGCACACTTTTAATGGGTGCATTTTACTGTCTGTAAATTATACCCAAAGAATGGACACTTCACAAAGGATGACATACGAATGGCCACTAAACACATGAAAAGATGCTCAACATCATTAGTCATCAGTGACATGCAAATTAAAACTATCATGAGATACTAGTACACACCCACAAGAATACCTGAAATTTTAAAAAATAACAATATCGAGTAGATATGAAGCAATAGGAACGCTCTTAAATTGCTGATGGGAGTATAAAATGGTACAATCATTGTGGAAATCAGGCCATAGTTTCTCATAAAATTAAATATAAGCCAAAGTTTTGGCTCAGTAATTCCACTCCCAGGTATTTTTACCCAAGAGAAATGAAAACATACACCCATAAAAAGCTTTGTACAAAAATATTCAGAGCAGTTTTATTTATAAAAACCCCAAACTAGAAATAGCCCCAGTGTCCAGCAACGGGTGAATAGATAAACAAATTGTGGTATATCCATATAATGGACCAATGGTATATTAATATACAATATAGTCTGTATCAATATGCAACATATACTATGGTATGTTGCAATAAAGAGGAACAAACTACTGATACCCGCTACAACATGGAGAACCTCAAAAGCGTTATGCTAATTGAAAGAAACCAGACACAAAAGGCTAGATACTGTAATATTTCATTTATTTGAAATTCTAAAATAGGTAAAACTAATCTAACGGTGAAAGAAAGCAAGACAATGGTAGTCAAGGGTGGGGCATGGGAGTAAAACTGGCTGCAAGACCCTTCAAGGTAACTTTTCACCATGAGGCACATGGTGTAAATCGACTGCACAGGTGGTCTTACGTACACAGCCACTCGTAGGGCTCAGAACCTGGGAAAATGCACTTTAGGTGGCCCTTGTCTGTAGGCAATATTTGAATCATCCACAGTGTGTCAGTATCATTCTGGTGACCCAACTTCATGCAATTGTGTCTAAGAAATACTACATTGCCACACAGCCCTCTTGGAACTAGGTACCAACCAGGAGTCCCATAGGTGAGAGTCCTGGAGTTATCTGGAACAGCTGGTGGGCCCCAAGCATGGTGGGGGAGGACTCTAGAGGTTCAAAGAGCGCCTTGAAGGGAAGAAACATGGATCATGTCCCCTTGTCAACCTGGGACCCACTCTGTACTCTGGGCAGCCCACCCTGATGGTGTTGCTGGCCCTGTCTGCTCCCAGGAACTAAAAGGGAACTTTGATAATTTTAAGGAAGGCGTTACAAAGCACAGGACACACACACCCCCACCCCCACGCCCAGATGTAGGCCACAGGGCAGGAGCTCCATTTGCCCAGGCCTAAGGTGATACTGATTACCTAATCTGAAAATTACCTAATACCTAAGTATATGTATTTGTCAAAACTCATTGAACTGTACACTTACAATAGGTTCACTTTATTATATGTAAATTATACCTCAATAAAGCTGAGAATAATTACTAACAATAAAAAAAACCCCTCTATCTCAGATTCCCAAGACCCACTTCAGATAAAATCAGGTTGTTTTTTGTCTGGATACTCTGGGAAACCCTTATCTTTGGTTCTCATTTACCTATAGGATCATGTCCAAGTCCCTTAGGTTGGCATACTGTGTACTTCCTAACTCAATCCTGACCTATCCCATCACCCTCAGCTCCTGATACTCCTTTTCCTGCCCCATACTCCAGACACACTGAACTTCAAACCAATCCCTATCACTGAACTTTGAACCAATCCCAATCACTCTCCTTTGCAAATCTGTGCCTCTACATATTAGATTTCCCCTGCTTTAAATGTTCTTCTTTTTTAAATAAGATTTTATTTATTTATTTGACAGAGAGAGACACAGCGAGAGAGGGAACACAAGCAGGGGGAGTGGGAGAGGGAGAAGCAGGCTTCCCATAGAGCAGGGAGCCCGATGTGGGGCTCAATCCCAGGACCCTGGGATCATGACCTGAGCCGAAGGCAGACGCTTAATGACTGAGCCACCCAGGCGCCCCTTGAAATGTTATTCTAGAGCCACGTCTTCTCCATCCAAGGAATTCTTTCAAGGTCCATCTGCTATGTCACTTTTTTCTGTGGAGCCTTCCCTAACCCCCAAACAGTGCTGGATGATCCCTCCCCGGTACCGCCGCAGGTCTTGGGACACAGTTTTTATGACTATGACACTTGTCAACAATGGACTTTCAGCACCTGTCTTGGGGTTTTTCCCATACCAAATTGCAAATTCCTCCAGGGCAGAGACCATACCTTCTTCAACCCAGCACCTAGCACAGTGCCTCTCCCGCCTAGACTCTCAATACAAGCTGCTGAATGAGTGAGTGGATCAGTGAACCAATGATTGAATCTGTTCCCTTTTGTGACTCTTCAGCGGGAGGCTTTGTTGGACAGTGTCTTCACCACAAAGAGTGACCTCTAAGCAAGAAATTTTAAGAGCTGACCCAGTCCAGAGAGGAGGAGTATTTGGCCAAGGGTCCATTTTAACCCCTCAGATGATGTCGGTGATGTTTTTCAGGTGGCCCAGGACCTGTATTTGTGAGACGGCCAGCCTTTGTTAGATACCCGTCATCATCATCTACCCTTTAGTGGGTCCTTGTTATGTGTCAGGTGCTGACACTTCTTTATATTACCTCATTTAACCTGCACAAGACCCCTGGGAGAAAGATGCTGTTGGGTTGAACCAATAGGAAATTGGCAATATTCAAACTTTCTTAACTTATAAAATAGCATTTTTGTATGGTTCAACCTGATATTACCATTCCTTTTTTGGAGCTGAGGAAACCGAGGTTCAAGGTGAAGTCCCTCACATACGTTTGATTATCTAGTGAGTGGCTGAGCCCAGAGTGGAATGTCCATGCATCTGACTCCAGAGGCCCGGCTTTCTCCCTCACACTGCTCGCTTCCATCAGCTGTGAAATTCCTGCTTTGTCAGTCCACAGAGGCCAAGAAGTCAGACAGGGGGGACCTGGCTAGGGTTTCAAACACTCTTTTGCAGGAGGGATGAGCTGGCTTGGCCTGCAAATGTTAGCCTTTTAGTGGTCATGTTTTCAATTTCTTTTCATTCGCTCTGTCCTCCAGAAATCCATCTCCTCCACCGTGTGTGCATGTGCGCACGTGCGCACTTTCTCGATCTCTCTGTCTCTCTCTGTCTCCCTGTCTCCCTCCTCCTGCCCCCTCCCTCTCTCTCCCTCAAGTGAAGAGCCAAGCAGCTGACTCACACACTACACCACAGTTGCCCTGACTTTGTTCACGTAGGCTCAGCCTCTGGAGACCCCCACTGGCCTCAGCACTGTCATTTGGCACCCAGAGAAGCCACTGCATTTTCCCCTCCATGTGGAGATGGCTGGACTGAGTGCTGTTGCCCTGGGGAAAACAACCACAAGAGGTTGGCAGCAGCTCAAGTCTGAGGTCAAAGGTGATACCCAGCATCTGAAAAAGCATAGGCAGCAGTCGGGGAAGTCCGATTAGCTGAGACTTTGGGCCTTGGGCAGAATTGGCAGCAGGCGGTACAGACTTCAATCCCGCAGACCTCAATCCCGCCGACGTCTCCCCTGCTCACTTGCTGAGCCCTGTGAGCCACCTGCTGGAACCATAGGCTTGACAGAGTGTTGGGGGCTGGGAAGGGAGGAGACCTGGTACAGAAGGCAAGGATACCCGCCCCCCCAAGAGAGGTTCACGATGATCCCAGGTCCTGGTGTGATAACAATGACCGAGCATTGCCTGGCATGGCGTTGGGTAAAGAATGGAGACCAGGGCACTGTAGACTCGGGCAGAGCCTCAGACATCAGGTGGGCACGAGAGGCCAGGCTGGGAGTTCAGGCAGACCTCCACGATGTTCCACCTTGAGATGAATGCTGGTGGTTGGTGGGGGGAGTCCGGCTGGCTGGGAGGTGGTCTGGGACTTCAAGCCCCGGGCCATAGGAGGAGAGAGGAAACCAGAAGGGCTACCTCCAAGAACCTTAGAAGCCTCTGGCCTTTCCCGGTATAACTAGAAAGAGAAGCAGGCTGCCCCCGGGATCTTAATGAAATATAGCTCAAAGGCTTGTCTTCCTGTTTCTTCTCTCATGTGGGGGCTGCCCGAGATGCCTCAAAGCACCCTGGGCCAAAAGTTAGGAGGCCTGGATTCTAGTCCCATCCTTGCTTCCTGGAGCCTTCCCCTTTCTGGGCTTCAGTGTCCGCATCCGTATTGGTGATGAGGCAGGATAGGTGGCAGCTCAACATGTGAGGCAGATGAAAACAGAGCTGTTCAAGCCCCTTCCCCTCCCCAGGGGTTTCCCCAGAACCTTCATGGCACCTCAGATCGCTGGGTTAAGGGGGTTTTTTTAATTTAAATTCAATGAATTAACATATAGCGTATTATTAGTTTCAGAGGTTGAGTTCAGCGATTCATCAGCTGCATATCACACCCAGTGCTCAGCACATCACATGCCCTCCTTAATGCCCCTCACCCAGTTACCCCCTCCCCCAAACCCTCTCCCCTCTGAAACCCTCAGTTTGTTTCTTAGAGTTAAAGGTCTCTTATGGGTCGCCTCCCTCTCTGATTCCATCCTAAAGGGTTTTAAAGATCACCGGGTTAGGGCAGTGGTCCTGTCTTGAGCCTGCACCAGCATCCCCTGGAGGGCCAGATTGTTGGGCCCACCCCCGGGGTTTCTGATTTTGTGCATATGGGATGGGGCTGAGAATCTGCATTTCTAACAAGTTCCCAGGTGAAGTTGATGTCACTTGTCCAGAGACCACACTGTGAGGACCACTGGGCCATATTACAGCTACAGGCCTTTCTATGATTCATGCCAAATCACTCAATATGTACGTTAATCTACCTCAGACATATTTTCTATGATATTCAAGCGTGGGAGAGCACGTGGCATTGTGCCTGGCACAGAGTTCTCAGTCAGAGCTGGTGGGATCTAATTCTAAATGCCCTGCCTAGAAGTCTCTTTAAGTGTAAAGCCAGCTAGTGACTGGTCAAGGGATAGACAGAGGCAGAAACCTTTCCTTTAATGAATTTACAGTCTGTCAGGTCCCTCTACCCACCAGGAAATAACACCTCCGCACTAATTCCACCAACAGAGGTTATTTCATGTTAAGCATTATCCTTTCCAGACGTTCTCTTTTTTCCATGTAAACTCCTTAGCAAAGGGGTAACAGTTTGGTCCCTGACCCCTCCGTGTTTCTTTCTTTCTTTTTTTTTTTTTTAATTTATTTATTTGACAGAGAAAGAGACAGTGAGAGAGGGAACACAAGCGGGGGGGGGGGTGGGAGAGGGAGAAGCAGGCTTCCTGTGGAGCAGGGAGCCCGACGCGGGGCTCGATCCCAGGACCCTGGGATCATGACCTGAGCCGAAGGCAGACGCTTAACGACTGAGCCACCCAGGCGCCGCCCCCTCCGTGTTTCTATCCTCTCTGAGTTCTTCCAGGCCAAAGACCTTATCTGTACCACTCTTCCCAGCATCCCCCATGGCTCCTAGCCCACTACCGGGCAGAGAAGGCGCTTGCTACAAGTTTGCCAAATCGAATCAAGGAAGCACGGGGGCCCCAACTGGACTCCCCCCCACACACCCATGCAGACCACCAATCCTCTGATCGTGCCTGGCTCAAAGTCCCCAGTCCCAGCCTCTGGTCAAGGCTGCTCGCTCGGGGACGTTGGAAAGGATGAAATGGGGCGGGGGGATGCTTCTCCAGCCACATTCACCTGGCACTGCCACCCCGGGGGGGTTTGTGAACGAGCTCCAGGAATGTATGGGGCCTCCCATTCCCCACATCCTCCTCTTCAGCCTTGCCACTTTCTTAAATAAATTGGCACTGACCCTGATGACAGACTTGATCATTTCCTTTTGCTTCGTGATTGTGTTAAGTGACTGCCAAAGGCCTGTTCCTGAACAGTCAGCACATTCCTCGGGACAGCGAGTGGGAGCCCATCTGCTTCCTTTCCTTTATTGTGCTATTTTAGCTTCAATTTCCCATTTGGACAGGAGCGTCTTCCAGCCGGGGGTGGGGAAGGGGAGAGGGTGGGGAGGAGTGCCACAGCTTTCCTTCATTTTTTCATTCATCTTCCGGTTTCTCTGGAAATAAATCAACAATAATCATCCTACGTGCCAGGCACTACTCTAAGCTCTCTACACGTGTTCACACGCTTAATCCTGATAACACCACGGTGAAGAAGGTACGACTATGATCTCCATTTCTCATGTGGGGAAACTGAGGCACGGAGAGACAAAATGCCCTGCCCAAGGTCGCACAATATGTGCTAGAGCTGGGATTGAGCCCAGGTAGGTCTGGCTCTGGAGGCTAGGCTCTTCCCCATCGGCTCTACCACCTTGCAGGGCTTGGATTCTTGAGGCTCTCGACCTGGGCCCAGGGATATCTGAGGCCATGGCCTCTTGCCCTCTTCACTGTCAGCAGGACCTAAGGTCACGTGCATTAAAAATGGAATTCCTTGCATAGCACAAGGTGTACCCCACCCCTTGCCAATGACCCACTCATCTAGTATCTAAACTCCCAGATCCTAGGCCAACAGGAGAATGTGGACTCTACCCTAGGGTTAGTTGCACGGGGCTGATGTAATAGTGCAAAATGGCGCTGGGAATCTAGTACTCACTGTGTGCTCTTCTCTTCAGACATCACCTCAACGTCCCACAGGAACCCTCAAGCAGGTTTCAGGGAGGAACTGAGGCTCACAGAGCTCCCAGGCAACCACAGACCTACCACTTGCGCACTTCATCGCTACGTTAGATATTAAATAAGTAAGTCGCATTCACTGAGTGTCGGGTGGTACCTAAACATCCTCTTGCATTGATTCATTCAATCTTCACAAGAACCCTATGAAGTGGGTACAATGATTACCCCTATTTCCCTATTTCACAGATGAGGAAGCTGAGGCATGGAGAGGTCAAATAACTGACCCAAGGTCACACAGTCAGGAAGTGGTAGATCTGGGATTTGAACCCAGACTGTTAACTTACACTGTTGGACCCCTGATGTATGGTCTTAACCACTACACTAAGCTACCTCCTGGCACTGAGGCCACCTCAGGGCCCTTGAGGGGTCGTGTTACCATAACCCCCTCCACCTCTTCTTCTCCATCTCTCCCTGTTATCCCAGGTATATTTCCAAATAACCATAACTGGAGGCTCTGGAGTCAGACAATCTGGGGTTCAAATTGCAGCTCTGCAATTCACTAGCCCTGTGACCTCTCTTTTTTTCTGTGCCTCAGTTTCCTGACCTGTAACACAGGGATAATAATGGTAATGACCTCCTAGGGTGGTTGCAAGCCTTTAGGTCAAATAGGGTAGATTCTCCCAGCCCCACCACCACCTCCTCTTCTCTAGGCCAGCTTCAGTGTCCTGCGGAGGGAAGTGGTGCTTCACGCCCTTGCACTTATCAGTCTCACCCTCCGTGTCGTCTCTTCCTGTCCCAAATGAAAGACAGCCTTCAGTTACAGATTCCCTAGGCTTTTCAAAACTTGTGATTACAATTCCTCCCAGGAGATCAGAGAAACCCATTTCCCTAGCAGTCTAAGCAGGAATTCTATTGTCGTTTGGTAACTCAAACATGGCCAAGGTGGCCCAGCCCATCTCCTTTCCTCCCTGCCCTTAGTATAAGGAAAGAAGAGACACTTCACTGAAACATACTCACCCGCATGTCATGGCCAGAGTCTCCCAGAGAGAAATTCACAGCAAAGAAAGACATCCCTTTCAGCTATCTATTCGGAATCTGAGAATGCCTTGCTACACCAGTGGCTCTGGAAGCGAGCTTCTCCTTCTTGCCTTCTTTACAGAAAGTGTAGAAGTACTGGGTGGGGAATATGAATGACCCAGTATCTTTCCCCACCTTCCTCAATGTCTTTGTCCTATAATTCTAGTCTTCTCTAGTTGTCTAGTGTCTCGTGTCTTTAGGTCAGTGGGTAGAGCACAGGGCTACCTATAAGCAGTCAAGACAGTCAGGATTAGAAACGGAAAGCCCCTTCACTTAGTTCTTCATTCCCAGTCGGAGCCCTGACCCTGGTCTCTGACTGTCCTTAATCTTTTTCACAGGCTGAGTATACGATTGCAGGATGAGGCAACTCAAACTTAGAGAGATAAAGCAACTTGGGCTGCATCACACAGAAGCAGTCCTCCAGTCCAGCCATATCCCGACCATGAACCTTCAGCCCATGTTTTTTAGCCACAGAGGACAGACTGCAAGCACGTGGATGTAAAGTGCAAAGGGATCCCTAAGTCTAAGGTTCCAACTCAAGGACAGGTGAGTGGACAGCACATTTTTATCTCCGAGGGAGAGTCCACTGCTCCAGTCTTCCTAGAGTGCTGGGGATGTTAAAAAGAATTCTTGCCTAGGGAGAATGATTTGAATGATGAAAGAAATCAATAAATTGTTATTGAATGTAGTCCAATCTCACTTACTCAAACTAATGGAGGTAATCCTTCAAATTAGTGAGCCATTTGTATTGTAGGTTACTTGTAAAGAAATGAAGTTTTATTGCTTTGAATAATTCACAGTTACTCCAAGTAGGCTAACAAATTGTAGCCTAATCAAGACTTGCCTTAATGAAAGAAAAAAAAAAAAAGAATCCCCAGCATCAATCAGTTGTATGCAAATGGTGCTTCCAAAGGAGTGATAAGATTTGTTGCCTAGAGTATGGAAATACAGTGCATGGAGTCCATTTATTCAGATGGCTCTTTCTGCCAAGAGTGGGCAAAGTAGGGCCGGGTAGGGCCCAAGACTACTCATGGTACTCACGGAGTGTCTTCTAAATGAGGTTTTACTGAAAAAGGAAATGATCGGAGAGTGACCTTAGATGCAGCAGGTGCAATCTGTCTACTGATGGAATAAAAGATGGTTTTGGAATACTGTCACTTCCTTTCATTTTTTTTTCCCTAAGAAGACATTAGACCAAAGAAAAGAAAAGTTACCAAGGCAAGTCTAGTACCTCAGTGTTTTGTTAAAACCCGGAACAAACATTAAGGGGGAAAAAATCTGAAGGTCGCAGAAGGGAAATAAACAAGAAGAGTAAGTAAAGCATGAATCATCCGTTACCACCTGATGGCTCCTTAAAAATAAAAATACAGCCTTGGAAGGAAATAAAGCCCATGCCACAGTTTGGCATTTTGCTAGAGGACCTGGCACAGACTGTGTGCTCTTTTATTGCACAGAAGGAAGTGGCCTTTGGCTTCTGACTTGGATTTTGCCTTTTTCCTCAAGGCCTCACAGAGCTCACTTCTCTCTTGGACGCTCGGACGGAAGATAGAAGAAGGGCATTTTATGTGCATGTGTTTAATTACTTTCGCCTCGTTTCCCAAAGGCTTGGAAGTGGCTTACAACAATAAAAAATGATAAAATAGAAACAGAGAGTCATGACCAGGAGAAATATCAATAGAACCTTTAAAAATCAAGTGTGAAAAAACCTCAAAGGCCATATAGAGGTGAACTACGGGGATCTAAACAAAGCAAAGCAAAACAACCCAAAAAACAAAAGCAGAACTGAGATTCAACCTAGCTCAGTCCAATGGACCATCTCCTGAAAGAACACAGGCTCCCCAGATGGACCTATTTATAAGTGTGATCTTGGGCCAGATAGCTAACTTCTCTGAGCCGCAGTTCCTCATCTGAATGATGGACCGAATAATAGATATTATCTATTCCGGAGAGTGTTATGAGGATTCCATGTCTGTAAACCATTGATCCCCACTATCTGGCAGAGATAGTAATGGTAGTAAAAGGTAGATATGAGAATCGAGATGAAGACAACTTCATTATGTGATACAAAGCATTTGCCCATGATGGTATCTTGTTTGACCCTCACACCAGCCAGGATTTGGGCCCACGGTTATAGGGAAGGAAGAGTGGAGGAAGGGGGCAGTCTTTACTGGAAATCTTCCAGCAGGAGGTGGTATTCTAGTTGGATCTTCTGAAGGACAGGTAGGACTTGAGGAGATGGAACTGAAGTACAGATTAAGAATGAGACGGCAGTGTATAGGAAGAGTAGGAAGACCCTCCCTACTAGAGCAGAGGGACAGGTAGGAAATAAGGGTAGGGAGGGGAAGATAGGGCAGGATGGGCTCATGGAATTGCTTGGCTCTAGCCAGATGGTGAAGGAATTTGGGGCGCATTTGACAGGAAATGGAGAGTCATTGCAGGATTCTGAGCAGGTTGAGCAGGGGAAGGATGTGACATGTTGAAAGGGATGTTTTCAAAGGTGGAGTCAGTGCGCTGCTGTCTGCTATGTGCAGGCTGGGGTGGGGGGTTGGGAGGAGGCAGAGACTGGCAGACCAGCTGCAGTGACCCAAGGAAGGGACAGATGGTGAGAGCGCGAGCTAAAGCAACAGGAATGGAGAAGACAAGAGATTGCATGAAGCAACACCGGAGAGGCAATGATTTGCAATTGATGCACTTTCCTTCTAGACTCAAACTGTGCATACCTTGTTCATCCTTGCATCCACCAGGATTTAGCATAGTGTTTGACACATAGTAGGTGCTCAGGGAGTGCTGAATGAATGTATTCACACATGCCTCCATGCAGACAAACACTGCATAAGAATAAGAATGGTTGCTCGGTCAACAATAAGCAATAGTACAAGAAAAACAAAATAGAGGACTGCCCCTGAAATCTCATTGCCTTAACCTTCTTTCACTGTCCCTGGACCTACACTGACAGTCTGGGGTAGGAAGGCAGCCCAGAAAAGAGCCAGAGCAGGCTGGGAAAGATGACCACTAAAGCAGAACACAGATAGGCATGAATGCTCTGTAGGAAGCTCATCCCCCGGATAGTTCACACAATACAGGAACACCCCAAAGCGGGTAAATTATGGATGAGAGGAGGTTTTTTTCAAATGGGGATATTTACCTTACAAGAGAATTAACTGAGAATCCATTTGAAGTAGCAAACTGCCTTGCTTTTATATATAATTTGGGACCAGGATTTGACCTACTGAAACTGTGTTTCCATCCAACATAAAGTACAGTAGTGATTTTAAAAAAACAAAAACAACCTGATTTGGGAGTCCAGAGACCTAATCTTGGGTCTAGGCTAGTAGCAGAGGGTACGGCTGGGTTTACATCCTCATGCACCTTGGACAAGTGGCTTAGCCTTTCTGAGCTGCCGTTTCCTCATTTGTAAAATGTGTTGATACAACATCCGATTCTGCCCCATAAGGTTATTGTGAGGACTAAGTGGGGGTAATATATGTAATGTGTTCAGCAGTACCCATAAGGTTTCGGTAAGTGCTAACTTTTACTTTGAATCCTAACTATATGCCTTAGGCAAGTCATTTCTCCTCCCCTGGGCCTTGGATTCCTCCTGAGCCTGAGGCTTTTTTCATTCGGACCTTAGGGACTCATTCCTTACCTGTATCACAAATTCATCATCTAACACACATAAGGGTACCCACCCTCTAGGGTCCCCAGTTGATAACTCTGCCCTTAGAAGGACCATTGGGACTCCAAGAAAAGTGAGAAGGCCCAAACACATACAAGACTAGGATAGATGTATTTTCTTTAATATACTTTGTAAATATCGCAACTCAGTCAGCTATCACCCCTAAATTCTAGCCCCTTCTGCCCCTCCCAAGCCGCCCTACTTCCTTAATCATCTTCATCCCAGACCCCAAGGGAGAGGAAGCCAAAGAGTACTCCTCTGCTCTGGACAGCTTCCCTAGCCCACCCTGCATTTGGAATTAGGACCACAAGTTCTTCCTTTAGGTTTCTCTTCCCCACCCCCACCCCCACGCCAACCCAGGGAACTGCAATCACATCAACCTCTGCTGCCCTCTGCTGTCTGGATCCAGATGTGCTGGCTCCAGTTAGGTTAAGTCGGCATCCATGCACCTACCCGTTTCTCCAGCCCCTATCTGCCTCCCTGACCTTAGGGATAAAAGGCGGTGTCTTCTGCACCACCCACACTCTGCCCTAATCAACACAAACACACACACAGTCGTCCCTATTCAGACCCAACATATAAAAGCCACAGCTGGTGTGGTCTGTGAGTGTGGAGCTGTCGTCTTCAGCAAAGAAGGTGAGCTGCTAGAGCCAGCCAGATTCTAAGTCTCCTTAAACATTCCCCAACCATTTATTGAGCGTTTGCTGTGTGCAGGGCGCTATGCTAAGTGTTGCACGTGCATTATCTTACTGAATCCTGGCAACGGCCTTGCAAGTAGGGAAAATTATTATTATCCCCATCTTACAGATGAACTGAGACTCAGAGAAGTGAATGTCTTGCTTAAGGTCACAAAGCTAGTGAGTGGCGGAGATGTGGCAGTTGTCACAGACGCTGGTTGGTTTGTCTGCCTCCGTTCTCCTGTTACAAAACTAGCCCCCGCACCATGGCCAGTGGTGAAGACGTAGACTCTGGAGCTAGAGGGATCTGGCTGGCTCGAGCAGCTCACCTTCTTCAGCGAAGCCGACAGCTCCACACTCATGGACCACACCAGCTGTGCTTCGGTATGGTGAGTCTGAATGGGAAAGACTGCGTGTGCACTTGTGTTGATTAGGGGGAGCATGCAGGTGTGGAAGACACCCACAATGACCTTTAGATGTACTTACGAGGTGGATATGACAAAATATATCGATCAATTGCAAGTGAAGACAGGAGAGAGGGAAGGGTCTGAAATAACTCTCAGGATTCTGGCTCAGACAACTGGGTGGATAGGGACGCCCATCATTGAGATAGGAACAGTGGAGATGATTGGATGAGGAATGTGATAGGCTGCGGGAGAAATGAAGAGATCCGTTTTGGCCATGGTGAGTGTGAGATATCCAGGTGGAGGTGGTCAGTGGGCGTTTGGTTTTACAAGTCGAGAGCTCAGGAAAGAGGTCCGGGTTGGCATCACCTTGTAGATGGGAGCTTTTCCAGGGAGAGTGAGATGCAACAGGAAAAAAAGAGGGCCGAGGTAAAAGCATCCACATCTGAGGGGAAGGTAGAATAAAAGGAGTGTAGGTAGGGGACTAAGAAGCAGCGCCATGGATAGAGGAAGAAAACCAGGAAAAACTGTGAAGGAAGTCAGTGAAAGAGAAAGTTTCAAGGAGGGAACAGTCCTACCAGATCATCTACCACAGAGAGGTCAGTGTACTCAAAATGGTCCTTTAGATTTTGTCATTAGAAGACGGTTCTGTTTGGGCGCCTGGGTGGCTCAGTTGGTTAAGCGACTGCCTTTGGCTCAGGTCATGATCCTGGAGTACCGGGATCGAGTCCCGCATCGGGCTCCCCGCTCAGTGGGGAGTCTGCTTCTCCCTCTGACCCTCTCCCCTCCCATGCTCTCTCTCATTCTCTCTCTCTCAGATAAATAAATAAAATCTTAAAAAAAAAAAAAGAAGACGGTTCTGTTTATCTATTGCTATATATAAAAAAAAAAAGTCACCTTAAAACCTAGTGGCCTCAAACAACAAAAATCTGTGTATTATTCTATTATCTCTCATGGTTTTTATGGGTTAGGAATTTGGGGGACTAGACAGTCTGGCTCAGGGTCTCTCACACAGTTGTGAGAGTGGCCCGAGCTGGAACACTATGGGGAGGGAGGTGGCTGGAGCAGCTGGAAGCTGCCTGAGCATCAATCTCTCTCTCGCTCTCTCCAGATGGTCTCAGGGCCTCTCCAAAATGCCTCCAGAATGGGCTACTTTGAGCTTCCTCATAGCCTAGAGGTCTCAGGGTAGGTTTCCATACACCAACAACAAACAAGCCACAAAGAACTTACGAAAACAATTTCATTTATAATAGCATGAGAAGAAGATCTCTATCAATAAATATATAAACAAGGAAGTGAAATTCTTATATACTGAAAAGTACAAAACATCGCTTACCAAAACAAATGAAAGAAGGCCTTGGAAAGACATCCTTTGCTCATGGACTGGAAGACTTAATATTGTGAAGATGGTAGTATTGCCCAAAGTGAGCTAAAAATTCAATGCAATCCCTATTAAAATTCCAATGGCCTTTTTGTGCAGAAAAGGAAGCTGAGCATCTAATTCATGTGAAATTACAAGGGGGTTTGATGGCCCAAACAATCTTGAAAAAGAATAATGCTGTAGGACTCACACTTTCTGGTTTCAAAGCTTACCACAAAGCTACAGTAACCAAAACAGTGTGGTACTGGAATAAAGACAGACAGAAAAGCCAATGGAATAGAACAGAGTCCAGAAATAAACACTAACACTTATGGCCAATTGATTTCTGACAAGGGTGCTCAGGTCATTATACAAAAATTAACTCAAAATGAGCCAATGACCTAAATATAAGAGAAAAAAATTATAAAACCCTTAGAAGAAAGCATGGAGGTAAATCTTTATGACCTTGGATTTGGCAAAGGGTTCTTGGATATGACACCAAAAGCCAAGCAACAAAAGAACAAAAAATAGATAAACTGGATTTCATCAAAATGATAAACTTTTGTTCACCAAAGGGCATTATCAAGAAAGTGAAAAGATAACCTACAGAATGGGAAAAGATATTTGAAAACCATGTCTCCAATAAGGGCCTAGTGTCCAGGACATATAAATAACTCTCACAAATCAAACCAATTTTAAAACGGGCAAGGGACTTGAATAAACATTTCTCCAAAGAAGATATCCAAATGGCCAAAAAGGGCATGAAAAGATGCTCAGCATTATTAATCCCTAGGAAAACTCAAATCATAACCACGAGATACCACTTCATACCTATTAGTATGGCTATCGTTTAAAAAAAAAAAAAGGAAAAGAACAAGCATTAGCAAGGTCATGGAGAAATTGAAGCCCTTGTACATTGCTGGGAGGAATTTAAAATGGTGTGGAAAATAGTTCAGTGATTCTTCAAAAAGTTAAACATAGAATTACCCTATGACCCAGCAATTCCACGTCTAGGTATATACTCCAAAGAATTGAAAACAGATGTTAAAACAAAAACTCATACATGAATGTTCATAGCAGCACTCTTCACAATGGCCAAAAGGTGGAAACAGCCCAAATTTCCATCAGTGGATGAATGGGTGAACAAATTGTGATATACCCATACAACGGCATATGATTTCAGCCATAAAAAGAATGAAGTACTGAAACATGGGTGAACCTTGAAGACATTATGCCAAGTGAAAGAAGCCAGAAAGGAAAGGTCACATAGTGAATGATTCCACGTATTCGGAAATGTCCAGAATAGGTAATTCTACAGAGACAGAAGGTAGATTAGTTGCTGCCAGGGGCAGGGAGAAGGGGGAGGAAATGAGTACGGGGTTTCATTGTGGAGTGATGGAAATGTTTTGGAACTACACAGGGGTGGTGATTGCACAACACTGTGAATATATTAAATGTCACTGAATTGTTCACTTTAAAATGGCTGATTTTATGTTATGTAAATTTCACCTCTTTTTTTTTTTTTTAAGAAAAAGGAGTATTTTGGCAAGCAAGGCAGGAGCCGTACCGACTTTTCTGATCTAGCCTCAGAAGCCACATGGTGTCACTTTCACAATACATTATTGGTCAAAACAGTCACAAAAATCCACCCAGCTTCAAAGGGAGAAGACATAGTCCCCCACTCCCAAGGGGAGAACACCTCAAAGGTCATTGCTGACTCTAACAAGAGCACCTGTGGTGGAGTCATAGGGGCTGAAATCAGGCCACGGTGGGTGAGGGTGAGGGTGGAAAACTTGACAGAAAGGCATAAAATACCTGAATCAATGAAGAGACATGGTATGTTCCAGAATAAGAAGGCCCAGTCTTAGAAAGATAGACATTCTCTCCAGATTAATTCATACATTTAATACAATCTCAACTTGAATCAATAATAGAATTTTGTTGGGCTTGAGGAGCTGATCTTGAGATCACCTAAAGAAAAAACTGCAATTATGACAAAATAATATTTGGGTTTTTGTTTGTTTTGGGTTTAGGGTTTTTTTTGACCATTTGTTTATTTCTAAAACGTGACTAGAGGACTTTTTTTTCTTTTTTAAAGAGAGAGAGCGGGGAGGGGCAGAGGGAGAGGGAGAGAGAGAGAATCTTTAAGCAGGCTCCATGGAGCCCAAGGTGGGGCTCGATCTCAAAACCAAGAGTTTGATGCTCACCCCCGGCTGAGCCACCCAGGCGCCCTGACAAAGAAGTACTTCTAAAGGGGGAGGAAGGCTTGTACTAGCAGCTCTCAAAACAAAACATAGACTGTATTAATTAAAACAGTGGGATGTTGGCACAAATCAATCCATTGGACAAAATAGAGTCTAGTACAGCCCGGTGAAGGCATATTGTAAATCGGTGAGAAAGCTGTACTAGTCAATAAGTGATTTTGGGATGATCAATTGTCCAAATTAGAAAAAGAAACCCCAAATCACGTTGGACCTGTACCTCTTACCACATCCAAATATGAATTCTAGATGAAATAATGAGCTAAATACACATGCACTCTCTCTCTTTCTCTCTCTCTCTCTCTCTCACACACACACACACATGCACACAAATAAAAAACTCTATAAGAAAATGTGGGATAATATTTCCTTTTCAAGTAGATCACAAATCCTAGAAATCATAAAATAATACCTTGATAGATTTTTTTTTTTACTACATAAAAAACTATGTCTTTAAAAAACAAAGCTAAAAGGGAGAAAATATTTGTGGCATATGAATATTTGTAATATGTCAAACGTATAATGGAGAAATATGTAAAATATATGAAGATCTTTTTAAACCAATAAGAAAGACAAACAACCCAACAAGAAAATGGGCTAAGGAAAGGAACAGGTATTCAGAGATGTAAAAATAAAAGACAAATAAAACATACAGCAACGTAGTCAACCTTTAGTAGCAATAGGGTAAATACAAATAAAACAACAAGAAACCAATTTTCACCCATCAAGTTGAAAAAAATCTTTTAAAATTGATGACATCCATGTTGATTAGGTTGTGGAAACAGTTATTTTCATACCCTGTTGGTATGAATGTGACCTGGCATAGCTTTTCTTGGATGGCAGTTTGATAGAATCTACTGACATGAGAAATGCATACTTTCTACTTCTAGATGTGGCTCCCAGAGAAATCTTTCTACGTGTGCAAAGATTTTCAGTGCACTTGTTTGAAATAATGCAAAGGCAGAAACAACTAGAAGATCCATCGGTCATGGAATGCAGGCAGGTTAGGGGTCTGAGGACCAGGGTAAAAGTCGGGAATTGCCTACGAGGGCAGCAGGAAAGGGAGCTGACCCAGGACAAGTGAAAGGATTGCCGCCGCGTAGCATCAAGAGGCCTGCTGACATGGGGCACCATGAATCTGGAGTGACTCCAACCCACAGAGGTGTGATATTTTCTCCTATGAAGAAGACAAATAGTTCAAATGCCCTGGGGTTTATTCATTCATTCAACAAATATTTACAAGTGCCTACTAAGTGCCAGGCAGTGTTTCTAGGCTCTGGGATACAGCAGTGAACAAAATAAACAGTCCCTACTTTCATGGAGCTTGCATACTAGTGAGAGAGAAATAGGCAAACAGATAATAATATATTGTCAGGTAAATGCTCTGAAGGTAAATAAAGCAGAATAAGAAGATAAAGAATGACAGAGGCACTGTTCAAATAAGATCAGGGAAGGTCTTTCCGTAGAGGTAACATTTGAATAGAGGTCTGAAGGAAGTAAAGTGAGCCACGTTGATATCTGGAAAAAGAGCATTCCTATTAGTGGGAACAGTGTGTGCAAAGGCCTTGGGGTAGGAGTGTGGTTTACTTGAAGATGGAGATTGGCAGGATGGATGTAGTGGAAGGACAGAGGTACAGAAAAGTTAAATGTGCTAATTAAAGGGAAGTTGGAGTGATGGATTATGTTACCTGGACCAAAGAGGGAGGGAAGTGAGACTGGGGATGCTGATAAATGGATAGGAAGAGCGTAAGGTAAGTGACAGGAAATTTTGGTGAGGTAAAAAAAGCAGGTCTGATAGGAGTAAGGAAGAGAGGACTATTGACAGAAGGATAAGAGGATGTGGCCAGAGAATGGGAAGCTGGAGTTCACTGTATCAGAGAATGGCAATCCCAAGCAATGACAAGGCTCAAGATGCTGCTTTTGGTGTGGGAGGTTGAGGAGAAGTGGAGGAGAAAGGCTTTGAATTGAGGGGCTTGAACTTGAAGAACCAGGACATCAGGTAGATTGTTGAAAGGAAACTTGATGTCACGCAGGGTAACAGCAGACGTGAGGGGAAGAGGCAGCCATGAGCCACGATCCTCTCCACAACTGAGGAAGTGTTGGGAAGCAGATGGTGGGATCTGTGACAAAGGCAGTAAGAGGACTGATAGGGAAATTCAACCTAGCAAGGGGGTCAGGGCAAGCTTCCCAGATGAAGTGACACTTGAGGTGAGACTTGAAGGAGAAGGAGTTCACGGGGCAAGAGAGGAAGGAAGGGAATTCCAGGTGGAGAAAAAAGAACAAGCAAAGGCCCTGTGGCTAGATGGGGCATGATGAATATTCGAGACTGACGGAAGGGCAGTGTGGTTGACATGGGCCCAGTGAGGAGAGAGGCATAAGCTGACAGAGAAGTAAAAAGGGATCAGGCTACCAAAGACAGATGGTTGGGAGAATGCCCAAGGACCACCAAATAGAGGCTTACGTGGAATTGACTGGAACCTTGGTGAGCCACGGTGGTACTCTAACCACACGTAGTGCAAGGCCTCTGAGGAGGCAGCATAGGTTTGCACCATGACTAACTGAGCTTAGCGCTCAGCCAGGACTCAGGATCTGACCCACTCTGTGCCCACAGAACCAAACCAAACTAACTGGCTCACAAGGGGCTCCAGCCAGGCGCACTGTGCCTCGCTAACAAAGTTCCTGGACCATAACCACTACCTTATTCCATGAGGAGAAGGAGCCTCCTGCTGGAAGGGAGCTGCCCACTGCATCCTCTAATCACAGCAAAGGGAAGCCCAACCCTCGTTCTGAGGGGATAAACCTCCTTCCTGCTGCCTGGCCGGCTAGGGGGTGAGGTTCTGGGTCTCATCACCGCAAAGACCAGCTTCTCTGAAACTGACTCATGCCTCCACCCCCTGTGACCGCCCCTATATTTATACACATGCGCCCGCACACACCCTCCCGGGGGCAGAGTCCAGAAGATGGGGGAGGGGTGCCTGCTTGGTTTATTTGCTTCCAGGGTTGACACTTCAACCCAGCTGATCTTTGCTATATTAACTGCCATTTCAGCAGTGCTGGATGCCAGGGGCAGAGAGGTCAAGGTACAGACGACACCCGTTTTCGCTGTAGTTACCTATTTGACTTCACCCACCCTCATACCGCATTGACTCTTTATGGCAAGCATGTTCTGAGATCTTCACAAACATGAACTCATTTAGTCCTCATCATCTTGCTAAGAAATTAGTCCTAGGGACGCCTGGGTGGCTCAGTTGGTTAAGCGACTGCCTTCGTCTCAGGTCATGATCCCGGGGTCCTGGGATCGAGCCCCGCATCGGGCTCCCCCTGCCCTGCAGGGAGCCTGCTTCTCCTTCTCCCTCTGCCTGCCACTCCCCTGGCTTGTGCTCTCTCTCTCTGTCAAATAAATAAATAAAGTCTTAAAAAAAAAAAAGAACTTAGTCCTAGTATTACCGCATTTCACAGGTGAGGAAACTGTGGGCTCAAAGAAGCGAAGTCACTTGCCTGAGACCACGAAGCCAGTGGGTGACAGAGCTGGGACTGAAACCCCGGCAGTCTGGCTCCACTGGGGAAGGCAGGGCTGTCTGACCTAAAAGGCTGTCTTCGGGGTCCCTCCTTGGCATGGCCCCATCAAGTCCACCTGCTCGACCTTCAGGATGGCTAACACAGTGCACAAGGGGCTATAGGACGTCTGGGGGGACATTTCCCCCGTCCTCTGGTCTCTGGGAATCATGTCGTTCCCAGTCCTGGAACGGGGCTGAGGGGGAGAGAGAAAAGACAGCGGGAGGGTCAGTGGTCCCAGAGCCACACAGGGTTCTCACAGTCCTCGTCCCTGGCCTATCCTCTAAGGCTGTGCCCTCTGCCTTTACTCCTGGAGGTGGAGTTCACTGAAGCTCCTCACTCATTTCAATTCCCCTCCTTCAGGGAGTCCCATGAAGACCCCCTTCCCCTCTTCCAAATGGATCTATTTTATTGTATTTGGATGGATTACTTGGAAGCCACCTTAAACTTGTGGATGGGAGCAGAGTGTAAATACATTAAAAATAAAATCAAAAGTTTGCCTCTGGGGCCCCTCACTGGGACCTTACCAATGGCTAGGTAAGTACCTGTCCATTGGGTCTGTTTGGCTCTCAGAAGTATTGCTTTCTGGCCGAGTGTTCTAGAGGGCATGTACTGGGAGCTGCCTATAGGCGCTGGTGCAGCGAGCTGCCCGCTCGTGCCCTGGGTGTGGAGACAAAGCTGGCCCCGTATTCCCCACTTCCCCTGTAGGGACTCATGCTGGTTAGGAGTGATCCATACTTCAGGGGAACCAAAGCCTTGTTCTAGAAGCTGTGGCAGAAAGGACATGTCCAGTTCACCAAATGCATCTTCTGGGAGCCCCCAAACTCCCCTTTTTGAGTCTTTTTCCCTCGTCAGTGGCATGCCCTGATCCCTCCAAATGGGGCCTTCATTCCCTCCCACGTAGGAATGGCTCCGAGGGCTGAGTGGTGAGTGGGCGCCCCCCCAGCCCAGCCATCCCGGGAGAAGGGCGGGCTTCCTTGGCCAGTGGCTGGAGGCTCTTTTACAGAGTGGGCTCTCCTGAGGGGACTCACCCCAGCTGAAGAAAGTAGCTCCCCAGCTGTAACCAGCTTCCCCGAGGCATGCACTGGGGCTTCCCAAACACTAGGGAGAGAGGACACTGGCTTTTTCTGAGACAGGCCAGCTCAGGGGAGGAGGAAGGATAAACATTCCTCTCGGAGCCAGAGCCTGGGGTGGGGGAGCTAATGGGAAACAGCTTGCTGGAAGGAGGGGGACAGAATTCGGGAATGACGGGGGCGGGCTGCTGAAGAGGGGGCAGGGGGGAGGAGCAGGCTGATGGAGACCAGCGGCTGCTCTTCTGCCCTGGGGATCTTTGGACTTCGCACAGGGCGGGCTCGGAGAGCGCGAGCTTCCCCACCCACCCGGACTCCCGGACTCCCGATGCCCACTCCCCGGAGCCTTCAGATACAGGAGACCAGAGCGGGACTCTCCATCCCCTGGCCGGACGCCTCCTCCCCATCGCCAGCCCCAGCCCCCTGGCTGCTCCTGCCCTGGGAAGGCCTGGAGGAAGAGGCCAGGGAAACAGCCCTGCCCCTTTTCCCCCGTCCCTCCATCCACCCAGCACCAGCATCTGGAGATCCCATGGCCCGGGCTCACTGGGGCTGCTGCCCCTGGCTTGTCCTCCTCTGTGGTATGTGCATCCTGGTCCCTCCCTCCCACGCCGGGAGGGCAGGTCCAGCTGGAGAGCAGCTCTGGCCTCTCCCCTCTGGGCTCAGAAAGGGTTGGAGGAAGGGCTGGGGCCCAGGTTCTCTCTTTCTCTCTTGGTCCTCCTCTGTCTTGAGAAAGAGGAACCCCGGGGCCAGTCCTTGGGGCCCTCCAGACTCAGGTCAAGTCTGGCTTTGCATCTTTGCATTCCCACCTGTTAAAGAAAAGATGATTCTGGTACTTGTTAAGAGTAAGGAAGACTTTATTCAAAACTATTGCAATAAGGGCACTGCAATAGGGGAGAAAGATCGGGCTCAACTCTGAACACAGCATAGATGGCTGAGGACTTACAGCCAATGAACAGAGGGAGGGGGACAGTGGATGGAAAATTACTAAGAGGAGACATCAGGGGTGGGGGGGTTCTCACTAAGCCAGCTTAATAGGATTCTTGCTGGAGGCAGGCCAGGGTGAACAGATACGAAGGGTGAAGGATGAGGAATTTGATCAGATAGCAAAGGTGATCAGATATTAAGGGTGGGGGATTGTCTCTAAACTGGCTTAGCAAGATTCTTATTGAGGACTGGGTGACGCAGGCCCAGCAAGGACAGGATGGACATGGACCAAGTCAAATCCAAGTAAAGAAGAGGCTCGAAGGAGCCTAACTCCTCTGGTGCCCTGTTTTCCTCTTTGGTCACAACGAGATGCCCAGCTCAGTGCCCTCCACACCCACTCCACCCCCAGCCTTAGGGAGGCCTCCCTTCCCTTCCTTCTCCGTCAGCAGGACCCAGCTCATTCAGTCAGCACCCAATTCCTGAGCACCTCCCCAATGCCAGGCCCTGTGTCAGAGAGCACAGAGAGATTCAGCTGCACAGCCTGCCCTTGGGAGCCACAGCCCCGGCCTCAGAGAACAGCAATCTGGGTGTCCCGAGGGACACAGGTTGGCGGAGTCTTGCTTCTCGTGTTGGCATCTCAGCATCACCATTTTGCCAACGATCTGTTCCTACAGAAACGGGATCATTTTCTTAGATCAACAGTATGGGTCTCATCTCCCCGCTGAGTTTATGAGACCAAGACAGCCGGGCAGGGTATTTATGGTGTTAGATGCTAGCCACCCTCCTCTCCGTAGCTCAGCCCACTCAGAAGGTAAAAGTACAGTGTCTCCCCATACCCAGGCCCCCATTACGCTCTGAGGAGATCCCCCCCAGAGGCGGGGGCTGGAGGGAAGGACTAGCAGAGACCACAGGACTTCTGGGGCTGGAAGGCCCCGAGCCTGTAGGACTTAGCCCAGTGTCTGACACACAGTAGATACTCAGGAAACGTTTGCCAGTGAATGCTGGGTGACTCTCCTTGGGTCACACCGAATTGGGGGCAGAGCCCAAATTGGAAACTAAGTCTTCATATACTCTGTCCTTTCTGTGGAAGGGTTGACTTTTTGTACTCAGATGGCCCGGGTTCAAATCCCTGCTTTACCACTGACTCACTGTGGCAAAACTTGGATGAGTTACCAAACCTATCTGGGCTTTAGCCTCCTCCTCTATAGAAAACAGACGGTAATACCCACCTCACGGGCTTGTTGCAAGTATAGAATAAGATACTATAGATAAATTACCGAGCTCTGGCACATAGTAGAAGATCTTTAAATGCTAACCTACCTTTCTCCACCAGGCGACGGTGTCAGACTGGGATCAACTGTTTTCTGTATTTAAAATGGGCCTGGAATGAGAGCCAGAGATTTGGATTGTAATAAATGGCACAAGTGGGCCTTGAATTTAAGTAAACCCAATATATATAAAATTAGATTTATAGAAGGGTAAAATGAAGGTGGGGTGATTATTTAGCGAGATCCTCTAGAGCATTTCAAAGAAAATTTGATTACAACAATTTAATTTACACACAACAGTTCGGTAAACCCCGAAAAGACCCAATTAGATTAGAAGGGAAAAATTGATTTAATGAGCACTAAAATCCCTGCAAAAGTGGCAATCACTTGTCGATGAAACAGGTTTCCTTGATTGTGACCCAGGGTGCCAACCCATTCCGCCTAATTTCCTATGAAATGTGATTATTTTTATCCTCGAGTTGGACAGCACTGCTTGTTTAAAAGGATGGAGGCCCGGTGGGGACGGGGAGTGCGATTTAGGAGACCAAGTCCCTGTGCTCTCTAGAAGCTAACTGGTCTCCCAAGTGACCCTGAATTTTTTCCCCCGGTTTCTAGCTTTGGGTGCCTGGGGCCACCCAAAACAAGTGGACCGGAGAGGAGAGGATGTGAGAAACTGTTCCCTCAGCCCTCCGGTAAGGCCCCGCCCCGCCCCGGCCCGGCCCCGCCCCTCAGCTCCCATCTCCTCCCAACGCCCATTGGCTCAGTTGCTGGCCTTTCCCTCTAAGAGCCTTTCTCCTGACTTCCGGACTCTGGGGCCCCTGTTTCTGATTAACATCCCTCAGGGCGAGCAGCACATTCTCAGGTGTCTGACATCCCCCATCCCTCCCTCCTACCCACCCACCTATCCCTCAGCAGGTTATTTACTTCCCTCCTGGCCTGGGCCGCCCCACTGTGGGGGGAGGGCGGGAAGGAGGGTGGAGGCCCCTAACTCGCCTTTGGCGGAGGCTAGGCAGAGGCAAGCAGGAGGATGGGAGGAAAGAAAACAAAAGTTCTAAAGGAACGGCGCAGAGGGAGGCACAGAAGGGAGGAGGGAGGAAGACCGAGAACTAGAAAAGCCGGTGGAAAGGAGGAGAGCGAGGCCTAGGGTGTGACTGGGGAGAAGGCCAAGCATATTGGAGCTGAAAGGTCAGCAGCTTCCTACCTGGAGACCAGAAGATTCTTTCCACAACCAGATTAGGGCGAAAGAGCTTCCTCAGGCTGGGGCAGGCCAGAGGTGAAAGCTGGTGGGCTGCCAGCAGTCCCCTAAGCCTCAGGCCGAATGGGGTACATCTGCTTGCAGCGTCAACTTTATGAGACCACTGGGACAGGCAGGTGGGTAGGCTTTTATATGAAAACAAACATGGCTATGCCATTGAGCAGAAGGTAAAACAAAACAAAAAACCCACACTTTTCTTTTTTTAATTAATTAAATTTTTAAAAATTTTAAAATTTTTAAAAAATTTAAAAATTTAAAAATAAATTCTAAAAAATAAATTTTAAAAAATAATTTTTAAATTTTTTTTCAGATTTTATTTCTTTATTTGACAGAGAGACACAACAAGAGAGGGAACACAAGCGGGGGCGGGGGCGGGAGAGGGAGAAGCAGACTTCCCGCTGAGCAGGGAGCCCAATGCCGGGCTCCATCCCAGGACCCCGGGATCATAACCCGAGCCAAAGGCAGACGCTTAACGACTTAACGACGGAACCACCCAGGCGCCCCACACATTTTTCATTTTAAAGATAAACCAGCCTTTAAAGAAATGTCTGGCTTAGAGGGGGATCTTTCTGGATAATGTCCCAAACTCCTGGGGGTACTCATTCACTCCCCTCTGCCATTTGGGACCAGTGAGTGGAAACTCGAAAAAGTCCCCAACGTAGGATTGCCAGATGAAATACAGGGAGCCCAGTTACATCTGAATTTCAAATAATGAATATGTGTTTTAGTTTAAGTATGCCCCAAATAGCACATGGGACATACTTATTCTAAAACATTGTATGTTGCTTATCTGAAATTCAAATGCGACCGGATGGATATCCTGCATTTTGATTTACTAAATTGGCACCTCTGCCTCCAAGGTATCCCGAGAAAGACCGTCCCTCTAACCTGGCCCAGTGCCAGGGCTCGGCTTCCCACAGTTCTCAGCCATGCCCCCATCCCAGACTCAGGTCCCTTTTTTGTCACAAGGAGTTCCTCTCCAAGTTCTTCAACACCTCCATCTCCGCTCAGCCCAGGCCCCTTAATCTAGACTAACCCGTAACATCAGCTGCCGCCCCGTTCCCCTCCAGGCTGGCCCAGCCTACCTACCCCCAGCACCTGCCTAAGGAGAAGGTGGCAGCCCCTCCACACGCTGGGGCCTGGGCATGATTCTCTCTAAACAGTGTGTGTCTTGGTGTCTTCCTGTCACCTGTCAGTACCTTCCAGTTACTGCGGTCAATACCACGGCGCAGCTCACAGCCCTCCGCCAGCAGATGCACATCCAGAATCTTTCTGCCTACATCATCCCCGAAACGGATGCCCACATGGTGAGGGACAGCTCCTCCCCCACCCTTGCCCTCTGCTATCCTGGGTCGACCACCAATGAGAACAGGTCACAAACCAGAGGCCCTTAAGTCTCAGAAGATGAAGGCAGAGAAAGGATTCAAAAGGCAAAGGGAAGGAAGGAGGTGGCTTGGACATGGGAGTTTTAAGGCAGCTGAGAGAATGTATTCCTTTACGTGGGAGAGAAGACACTGCCAAATCTCCTTGACTTCGGGCAATGAAACTGCCAACAAGTTCAGAATCGATTTTGATCAATTCTTAGATGGCAGATCCAGAATGAATGTTTAGGGTACTCTGGCCCTAGGAGGTTAGAGTGTGGGCTAGGAATTGGACTGGAGGAATTCGAACCTTCCCATAACCTGATGGATGGAGCATTGGAATGATCCAGAGGCCCGGGCTACACGAGTTTGAGGTGTAGGTTGGGGGAGGGGGGCAGGCAGGAAACAAGATTGTCTGAGTAAGAACTGCTTTCCCCCAAGCAGTGCCCCTGCGCACCCAACCCACCCTTTCCCCACCACTGGTCCCACCTCCATCCCATCCACCTTCCCAGCACTAGCCTGTTGGGAAGAGAAGGCATTGTCAGTGTTAATAAGATTGTTAGAGTTTGTTGTCCCACCTCGGGAAACTTCTCTGTTTCCCACCTGTCTCAACGTCTCTGAGCCTCAGTTTCCTCTTCTGCAAAATGGAAATATTGAAATCTGTCTCGAAGGATGATGATGATCAAAATACAATAATGTGTGAAGCCCTCTGTAGAAGTTCTTGATGATGTACCCAGTGTACTGTACTGGGGAGGGGCGGGACAGCTGGAGGGGAGAACCCAGAAGAACCAGAAGACATGATCTCAGACTGCACAGAATTTGCGTTCTGGCCAGGGAGATGAGATTCTTTGGCTGTTCTGCCCAGTGCTGGACTATGGGATTTAGACTCCGAGAAATACAGCTGTCCAAAGGAAGGGGAGATCTGAGGTCCAGAAGTGACAGAGGACTTCCTGGAAGAGGTGCCCAGTGTGCCTGGGCTTGGATTCAACCAGACAGAAAGAACTGGGATGTGGTTGGGGGAGTCTTCCATGGGGTGCGGGGGGGGGGGGTCTAACGCCATGAAAACAGCTAACGATGGTGTTATTGATTTCCTAGAGTGAGTACATTGGCAATCGCGACAAGAGGCGTGCGTGGATTACGGGCTTTACAGGGTCTGCAGGTGAGAGCCATTTCCCAGCCCTTCTTGCTTCTGTGGGTAGACCCAGACGTGGTCACAGAGGCTCTGATGTGGCCGGTTCTCAGAAGCCAGGACGCCAGGACCTAGTGTCCAGAGGCTCTGCCTGCCCTCCACCACTCTGAAAAGGGTTGCCAGGGCACACATCATAGCCCGCCAGTCACACTTCTGCACGAGGCAGATGGCCCTCCCGGCTTTGTTCCTGCGCTTACTGTCCCTGCGGCAGCCAGGCCTAGCTTAGCACACCCTGGGCGCCATTTCTGGAACAGATGCTATGTCCACATCCAGCCACTAGGGGCCCGCTGATTCCCTTCACACATGGCTCACTTGGGGACACCTCCCGTAGCCAAATGAGACGCAAACACAGAGGCCCTTTATGGGGTCCCAGTTTCTGAAGGAGCCTTCCAGCCTGATCCCGGCCCCTTGAATGAAATCCAAGCTTCCCTTGCTGATCCTTAAACATTCTTCCCCTGGGCTTCACGTTCCCTTGCCTTACCCATCCTTGCCAAAATCCCTGGGTTTGGCTCCTCTGCCTGTCTTCAGCTAGGCCCCTGGCTTAGTGGCCCTATCAGCCACCGAGTCTTCATACTAGCTACCACACCATCTTTCCTGGGAGCACCTGCATGCAGCATTGACTCTTTGGGACTGCCAGAAGCGGACCCCACTCGTCCCTCCTTAGGAGAGGCCCTCAACACAAAGCAGAGATGCCCAGGCTGGCTTCCCCCAGGGCTCCCCTTAATGTCACCTGCCTCACTTCTTTGCAACGGAGGAGAGAAGTTCTTTCCAGAGGCCCCTTGTGACATTCTCAGAGCCAGCACCATATTGCCCATGCATTACCACCTTCCCCACCTTCATCCTCACCTCCAAGTTTCTCTGTTCTGCCCCAGGAACTGCAGTGGTGACCATGGGGAAGGCAGGTCTCTGGACCGACAGTCGTTACTGGACCCAGGCTGAGCGGCAGATGGACTGCAACTGGGAGCTACATAAAGAAGGTAGAAGGGTCGCATGTCCCCCAAACTCTGAAACCTGGACTAGGTTCAAGAAGGCACAGGTAAGAGGATGCATGCAAAGCCATGATGGGCCTCTATGGGAGACTCTGGAAATCTGAAGCCATCCCTAACCTTTGAGGCTAACATCACGGACAGATATGGTAGGACTGTCATAGACAGAAATCTGACTGGAAGGCCTGGGGCTGGCTCTGGAGGTGACTCTACGTTCTTTCCTGTCTTCCTCTCAGTTGACATAGCTTCCATCACCACCTGGCTCCTCACTGAGGTTCCTGCCGGAGGGAGTGTGGGCTTCGACCCCTTTCTCTTCTCCATTGGTATGTTCTTTCCTCATTCCTGCATTTGCCCACACCAACAAGGGTGACTCAGCCCCTCTGGGATGTAAAGAAGCATACCTCGGTAGAAGGAGGGACAGGATGACTCTAAGGATAGAGTGTCTGAAGCTGTAGTTGCCGAATATTTTGCAACAAAAATTTGTTCATGGATTGTGAAATGAAAATACATTTAAAAGAATGAATGCAGATTTTTTTTTTTTAAAGTCATGAGTACTAAGACCCAACCTAGAAGACTTGGGGAATCGTTAAGATCTAGCAGACAATAGGCCAGGATGTTCTTGAACCCAGAACCGTCCTCTGTGCTCTGGAGCTCTACCAATTATGGCACTGGAATCATTTGGGAGCCCTCTTCTGGAAGGCAGCTTGGAAGGTCAAAGGAGTTCAGTGGGTTTCTGAGCAAAGGAGCATGGTCCCCTCCCCACCCTAGGAATACAGCTCCCTGAGCTCTGGGGTCCCAGCCAGCTGGCCAGCCTGCCTCCAAGGGTGGAGTCTTCATGAATATGTACCTAAAGGCTCCCCCTTCAGAACTGGCTTCTTTGCCAGCCTTTCTGATGACGTGAACATCGCCATTCCTTTGAGTCGTGGCACTGATGCTCGGTTAAAATGGATAGTCCTGAGAAGAGGGCCCCACGGCCATTGGCACTTGAAAAGATAGGACTAGCCAGTTGGCTGGGGGCAGTGTTGGGGTGGGCCCCAGGCAATGAGAGGCGGCTGGGAGGCCACACCCCAGGAGGACCAGCCTGCTTGGGCCTGCTCTGGGCCGCTGAGGTAGCAGGAGTGGAGTGGAAGGCAGAGCAGACAAGGACTAATTTTGCTGGAGTCACAGTTTTTCCTGAGGTGTAAATAGGCAGGGGATGAGTGACGGCTTCCTGTCTCTGCAGGTTCCTGGGAGAGTTATGACATGGCCCTCAAAAACTCTAACATACAACTGGTGCCCATCACAGCCAACCTTGTGGACCTGGCGTGGGGGTCACAGAAGCCTCTGGTTCCAAGCCAGCCCATTTATGCCCTGCAGGACGCATTCACAGGTGCTTCCCTAAGCTCCTTCTTCCCAGCTTGAAGCAACACAGGTCCCCACTGCTGCTCCTTGGCTGAAAATGTTGTCCTGGGAATTACCCGAGCAGCGCCTCTCAAACCTTCCTGTGCACCCGAATTGCCTGGGATGCTTATTTATTTATTTATTTATTTATTTATTTATTTTTTAATTTTATTTATTTATTCATGAGAGACAGAGAGAGAGAGAGAGAGAGGCAGAGGGAGAAGCAGGCTCCCAAGGAGCAGGGAGCCCGATGCGGGGCTCGATCCCAGGACCCTGGGATCATGACCTGAGCCGAAGGCAGACGCCCAACCATCTGAGCCACCCAGGCGCCCTGGGATGCTTATTTAAAAAGCAGACGTCTGGGCCCCCTCATCTCAAAGAGTCTGAATCGAAAGGTCCTCAGACCATATTTAGAAAATGCTGGAATAGATAGTGTTAGGATTTGAAGCAAGAGGGAGCAGGAAGGGAAGAAACAAGGGAGTCGGAGCAAGATTAAAAAAAACAACAAACAAAACCCTACCCCTTTGAAGAGAGAGAAAAAAAACATGGTACGAGTTGCTTGTCTGGTAGTGGAGACCGGTTTGTATTGATTCATTCAAACCTTGACTTCCGGCCCTCCTGTAGTAAGATGACTAGGGTCAGGTGGGTCGGCTGACAAAGGAAGTATACCACTAAGCTCAGGGTCAATCCATGGCACAAATTAGGGTTCAGGTTTTGGCCAGACCACAAACGGAAGTTAACTGACCCCCCCAAATTCTAACATCGATAATCTTCATCTTGACGTCGTTGATACCATCTAATTAACGTCATAAAAGAACAGCATGCTCTATGATTCTGGTAAGTAGTAACTAAAATCCTGACCAGGACCAGGCTACTGATGATGAATCACCATCCTGGCCACCACCACCCGCTACCTCCCCAGGAATTCCGAAAGAGCCAACGGACATGGATTCCTAGGAATATTGGGCAATCCGAGAGGCCCCTTTCCGCACACAGGTCCGTGCACATTTCTTGTTTGAAAAGGAGTCAAGAAAGCAGGAGGGAAATTTCAAAAAAGCAAGGATGATGAAACAAGCTAAAATTGTGCCCAATTTTCTTTATCCGTTCTGATAGAACTTGCAGAATCATTCTGCATCTCGAAGAAGTTTTTAAAGAAACTTGCTATCCAAGACTGTGTAATCATAAATAAAACTCATCCCTTTCAGATAAAGGGCGAAGTTATGTCGGGAAGGGGAGGGGATAAAGGGGGGAAACCTTCCAGGGACTGAGGGAGAATTCATATGGGATTTGTCACTGCCCACAAGTGAGGGAATGCTGCGCCTTCATAGGCTGCTAGTCTTCAAGGAAAAGCCATCCAGAGCCGGAACTGGGCCTGGAAGCCCAAGCATAGAGTTCTTGAGTCTATAAGCTTACAGAGACAGGCGAGACTTTCTCTCCAGCAACTGATAGGCTTTAAAGGGGGCAAAGGGCAAAGAGAAGAATGTGAAAAGTTAATTAATTATTCAAAGATACCTGTATGCATCAGGCAATTTAAATTGGCTTTCATTTGTTGTCGCAGATTCATGAAACTTGATAACAGGATTCTAAGCAAAAGAATCCAAAGAAGCCCCCATAGTGTATGATTCCATTTGTATGAAATATCCAGTATAGGCAAATCCATAGAGACGGAAAGCTGATGAATGGTTTCCAGGGGCTGAGCGGGGAGGGGAATGGGGAGTGACTGCTTCTGGCTGCAAGGTTTCCCTTCTGGGGTGCCTGGGTGGCTCAGATGGTTAAGCGTCTGCCTTCGGCTCAGGTCATGATCCCAGGGTCCTGGGATCGAGTCCCGCATCGGGCTCCCTGCTCCTTGGGAGCCTGCTTCTCCCTCTGCCTCTCTCTCTCTCTCTGTCTCTCATGAATAAATAAATAAAATCTTTAAAAAAAAAAAGGTTTCCCTTCTGGATGATGAAAATGTTCTGGAATTAGATAGTGATGGTGGTTGCACAATCGTGTGAATGTTCTTAAAGCCACTGAATGAATTTTAGCCACTTTAAAATGGCTAAAATGATAAAATTTTACTGTATGTGTATTTTACCACAATAAAATAAAATAATCCTTAAAAAGTATCATACCCGAAGCTCTGGCTCTGGTTGAGTAGTTTTTCCCTGTTTGCATAAAGCTTTTTTAAATGGCGTTAAGTTACTTATGCCTAATCTCTGAGCCCAACTGGGGCCCTTAATGTTTATGACCTTCTGCCAGCAAATTCTGAGCCCTGCCTAGGGGCAGACTCTTCATCTGCATTGCGGAGAGTAGGAATAAAAGATGAAAACTAGAACCAGGGTACAAGCATCCTAGAAAGGACAGCTCTGTGACACAGAGTTTCAGGACAAGTCTGGGGACTGACTGTGTTAGCAAGGGAGTCCAGAGTCCATATAGAGTAAGAGGGTGGGCCATGTAGTCAAACAGACCTGCGTGGAAATCTCAGCTCTACCCCTTGCTAGCTACGAAAACCTAGATGAGTCACTTTTCCTTCCCGAAGTCTTAATATCTATAAAATGGGTCAAAGAGGGATTAAAACCATGTTCAAGGACCCGTGGCTAATTAGGCACCAGGTTATTTCAGAAAAGAGGCTTGAACATGACCTAGCCTGATCCCTTCGCCCTTCAACTAAGGCTGCTCTCTTGATCTCTGTTCTGCATGCTTATTTATTGATCAGAAAGTTACACCGGGCTTACCATACACCAAGACACCGTTCTGTGTGCATTACAAATACTAATGCATTTGATCCCCATAACAACCCTATTGACCAGATACTATCATATGACGATCCATCCTCATTTTACGGGCATGCAAAATAAGACACAGAGAGGTTAAGTAATTTGTCCAAGGTCGCACAGCTAGTAATGGCAGGGCCAGAACTGGAACGCAGACAGTCGGTCCAGAGAGTCCATGTCCTTAACAGCTACACAGTGAGAGTTTGTTTGGAGGAAGTTTTCTGTTGCTTTGAAAGACATGGAAAACGGTTGCCCTAAGGAAGCCCTCTCAGGAACAGCGCGCCAAAGGGAAAGTACGTTGCTTATGCTTTCTTTGGGCTCTTTTGCTTCCAGGGAGCCCCTGGCAGGAGAAGGTAGCTGGTGTCCGCAGCCAGATGCAGAAGCATCGCAAGGGCCCAACTGCCGTCCTTCTGTCGGCACTCGATGAGACAGCCTGTGAGTATGGACTCGTGGACACGGGATGGGCACCTGGGTCCCCCCAAACCCCATGCCTCCTGGGCCCTGCAGCCCAGGACTCCGCCCCCAGTCACCATATACCCCGGCTTCGCTCCGTGGCCATGGCCTGTGGGAACTGAGAAAGCTAGGAGGCAGGAGATCACGTCTGTGGAATAAGAAAACCAGGAGGCCCGGAGCAAGCTGACCACAGCAGCAAAAGCTGTCTCACGAAGGGAAAGGGGCCCAGCTGACACCTGCCATCAGCCTGGCCACCAGCCCGGGGCGTTCATACCCCCAGCTTTAGCAGCCAGTGCCGCCCGATTCTGTCGCAGTGTGGCTCAGGGCTTCTGACCTGACCCCAGCTCTGGGCTTCAGATTTGCTGGGAACCCACTGAAACTATGCTGACTGCTGGCTGGGTATCTTCATTTTTCTGGGAGGAAGGGTCTGTAACTCTCATCAGCGCCTCAGAGACCTCCCCCCGCCAAAAAAAATACCTGAGAAACATTCAGAGGCAGATGTGCAGGCTTACTGCTGGGAATCTTTGGGGGGCCAGAGCAAACGGTGGGCCAAAGGTGGGACATGGACTTGCCTCAGGCAGATCAGCCTCAAAAAATGCCCATCAATTCTCTTCCCCAGGGCTCTTCAACCTCCGTGGCAGTGACATCCCTTATAACCCCTTCTTCTATTCCTACACACTGCTCACGGACTCCTCTATCAGGTACGGCTCTTCCTCGGCTTGCTCTCCGGGACTTCCCCCAACTTCCGCCCCTCACCTGCCCCACCGCTTACCCTGCCCTAACATGCAGCCCTCCCAGGAGCCTGCTGCCTGCCGCCTGCCCCCAAGCAGGGAAGCTTCCAGTCGGCTTTTCCTGACCCCTTGACCTCTGTTCCCACCCACTCCAAATCTGGTCTGCTTGGCTCTTTGGTGGGGTTCCTCTGACCTCCAAGAACGAAGGGATCCTTGTCCTTTGCACCGTCCTGAGAGACCCTCAGGAGCCCCCCTGGTCTCTCCTCCCCACCCAGGTTATTTGTAAACAAGAGTTGCCTTGACTCTGAGACCCGGAAGTACCTGAACTCCAGCTGCACGGGCTCCATGTGTGTGCAACTCGAAGATTACAGCCAGGCCCGCAGCAATGTCCAGACCTACGCCTCCGGAGACGTGAAGATCTGGATCGGGACCAGCTATACTACATACGGGCTCTACGAAGTGATACCTACGGTAGGTTTGCCAGGCCCCCGCCTGGGCCAGGCATCACCCCCCGCCCCCACTCCAGCCTTGGTAAGTCTCAACCTAAAGTGGGGCCACAGCCCCTCGGCCATTCAGGCAGTTGGTCAGACCCCTTCTAGGCCTCCCTGGGAAGAGATGGAAAAAGAGGAAGCAGGTGTCTATCCACAGAAAGCTCAGAGGTTGTCAAGGAGACTAGACGGAGTACAGCCTGTAGGGCAGAGGCTCTGAGGTCGCCAAACCTGAGACTGAGGCCTGGTTCTGCCCTGAACTGACTGCGTCATGACCTTGGACAAGTGACTTAGCTAGTCTGGACCTCTGTTTCCTCACCTGCAAAATGGCAGTACGAGCCCTGACGTCAGAGGAGTTGCTCTGAAGAGATTAGAGGAGATGGTGCATGTGAAGCCCGGTGCCTGGCACACAGCAGGCGCTCCATAAATGTTCTCTCTTATGATATGGTATGTGTAGGAAACTCACGTTGTTAGAATAGCCCACTGAGTGGCAGGAGCTAGGCTCTGATCCATCCCAGAGCGCTGCTGGGATCCAGGGGCAGGGAGGGAGGGAGGGAGGTAAGATTCAGCTGGACACAGAGACAGGGAGAGACCTAGGCAGCCAGAAAGCACAGGAAGGAAAGGTCATTGCCACTGTAGGGAATGGTAAGCCTCGCCTTAGCTGGGCCTTCCGGCCAATCCTTTTCAAACCCCACTGTGTCCTGGAGATGCTCCCCGACCTCCTCCTCTCTGCCCATGACAGGAGAAACTCATAGGAGACACCTACTCCCCAGTGATGGTGACCAAGGCGGTGAAAAACAGCAAGGAGCAGGCCCTCCTCAGGGCCAGCCATGTAAGTCATGGGCAGGCGGCCTAGCCTGTTGGGAACTCCTGGTCTGATGAGTTAGAAAGGAGACCCTGCCAAGAAACCCGAAGAAGCTCTATGAAACAGAGAAGTGGACACCAGCCAGACTCCTGAGCACCCACCTGGGCTTCACCTCCTTATTCCTAGCCTGGTACCGTGGTCTAGAGCCTGGGCCCCAAAGCTAGAGTGTCTGAATTCGAATCCCAGCTCCTCTACCCACCTCCCAGCTGGGTGGCTTTGGGCAAGTTGCTTCACCTCCCTGGGCCTCAGTTACTTCATCTGCGAAATGAGTATCGTAACGGGAATCTACAGTGTAGGGTTGTGGTGAGGATTAAATTGATAGATAAACATACATGTTATATAATATATAATATCTATAAAATATATAAGTAATATTAATATTTTAATACATATAATAACTATATACATATAAATAGAAATATGTACCTATATAAGTATATAATGAGTTTATAAATATATAACTATATACATATAAACAGAATTATATACTTATGTAAGTATAATCATATTGAATTTTATATATATATATATATATATATATATATATATATATATATATATATACATATTGCTTTGATCACTGCCTGGCACATTCCAAGTGTTAAGTAAGTGTTTGCTGTCCTGATTTCCCCACCCTGGCAAGAGGATGGCTTGCTCTTTTGGATATTCCTGTTGAAACGAGAAGAAATCGCCTCACTTTACCAAACTTTTTCTTATAGAAAAGTGTAAACATATACGAAAGTAGAGAAACCAGCCTAATGATCGCCCGCCCCCTCACTCGCTTTGCGGCTTGTGGCCGGTTGGCCCACGTAAGGCCACATTCCTTGCCTACACGCCCAGCCTCTGTCGCTGGATGGTTTTAAAGCAAATCCCAGGTATCAGAAGGTTTCTTCTGTCGACACTTTAGCATCTCTAAAAGATAGCACTTCAGTAAGTATCTCTGAAAGATAAGAACTCTTCAAAACCTAACCACACTATGATCATATATATAAACTTGCCCAAGAATCCCTTAACATCATCAAACAGTCGGGGACACCCTCAAGTGTGTGGAGCTCAGCTCCCGGGGCAGCCAGCTGATCCCCTTGATCCCGGAGCCCCGGCTGCGAGCACTCAGCCCGCCCCTCTGCCCTGCTCGCCTGCTCAGGTACGGGACGCGGTGGCTGTGATCCGCTACTTGGTCTGGCTGGAGAAGAACGTGCCCAAGGGCACGGTGGATGAGTTCTCAGGGGCAGAGCTGCTGGACCAGTTCCGCGGGTGAAGAACCACCTCCTTGTATTGCGGGGCGCGGGGGGTGGGGCTCTCTGGAACAAGGAGTAATAGGTCCTTGGGTAGTAGGGCAGCTGGACAGCGCGTGTTCCGCGACAGTCCCCGGCCCCCTGCTGAAAGCGGGACAACTAAAAGGGCCACAACCCATCAGTGCCCCCTAGTGTCTGCTTCAGGCACAGACCCTCTCTCGGGTGGGGGGGCGTTGCGTGGAGGCTGGGTCAGGCCAAGTGGGGCTCCTGGACCACTTGAAAATACCAAGTTGGGGAGGGACGTTCCCGGAGGGCACGCTTGGCCCAGGCCATAAGCATAGTGTAGGTTTGAGGCGCAGGATGCTGCTCTGGGGCTGGGGAAGCTTTCAGACACGAGGAGTTAGGTTTCTTTACTCTGGCTTTACCACGAACTTGCTGTGGGACAATGGGCCTTGGCTTCCCCATCTGAGAAATGGAGGTGGAGGGGGATAATTGGTGTCTACAGTCCCTCCTTCTCTGACCTTGAAGGCTCCGTCACCGACAGACTGGAGCCTGGGAAGATGGCACCGGGAGGTGGCGCTGGGAGCGCCAAACAGAGTCTGGCTGAGGTAGAGGCAGCCATGACCTTCGTTTGCCCTGGTTCGATATCCTGGGCCCAGCCTAGCTTCTGACCCCATCTGTTGACCGTTCCTGCCTTGTACTTTCTAGAGAGGAAGCATTCTCTTCAGGACCCAGTTTCGAAACCATCTCTGCTAGTGGCCTGAACGCTGCCTTGGCCCACTACAGGTACTTCAGGAGAAGGAATCTTCTAGGGCCCTGTGGGGCGGGATCCTGGGGTATGTGCAGGGGGGTAGGGGGGTGTGAAGGAGGGAATGCTCGGGGACCCAAGTCCACATGTAAGGTCTGACGCCTTCAGTACTGTGGGGGCTACTGGTGGGCAGTAGAGCTCAGTCAGGGATCAGGAGTCTTCTGGAAATGAAAAGGCCCAAGCAGTTTTCTACCACAAAAGGCTGAGACTTTGTGAGCACACAGGGCTGAGGGATCTGGAAGGGAGGCAGGGCTGCTGTTGGTTTTCCTTGGCTTCCTGTGAGTTATTTATATTAGCTAATTCTTAAAGCTCTCGAATACACAGGGAGAAAGGCCTGTTTACTCAGCCTGGGCCAACGAAGGTGGGCCCAGAGGTGGGCCCAGAGGTGGGCTAACCAGATGTTTGGCTCCATAGAAAACAAACACCTGCAGGCCTGCCTGATGGAAGTTGGGGACCCAAGCTGACCAGAATGCCTCAGCCTGGCACAAACACAGCAGGAGGAGATCAGATGCCCTCCATGGGCCAGCCTGGCCTCTCCCAGAATTCCCTCACCTAGAGTCTCCCAAGCCTACAGCTGTGTTGGCCCAGCCCGTTTTGCCTCCTAGAGAGTAGCAGGGGAGGAACTCCTTGGCCCTACCAACTCTTGCTCTCCAGCCCCACCCTCGAGGACCCCCCTTCCCCTTCCTGTGTCTTGGCTTCTCAGGGCCCTCTGCTCTCAGGGGCCACAGAAAGTTAGAGAGAGAGCACTGGATTGAGCATCTGGGTCCAGGCCCAGCTCCTTCCCAGCTTTACCACACAGCCCCCTACAAGCCCCCGAGCCTCTGCAGGCCTGCGGCTCCTTACGTAGGGGGAGATGGCAGCCTTGGATGCTCTCTGAGGCTCTCCAGGCTCCCGCATTCCGGGCTCCTTCCTTTCTCCCCTTCCTGGGATCCTTGCTCGGTGAGGTACCAGATCAACAGTTGTGCACTAAGTACGTTTGCGGCATCAACCGAGTACTCCCCCAGGGCCCTTAGGGAAATAAGGGATGAGGGGTTCCCCTGCTTCCACTCAGGGCCCCCTACCCTGCACAGTGCAGGCTTAGGCTGCCCCCTTCTCAGTGGCTCTCCCCTTCCTAGTCCGACCAAGGAGCAGCACCAGAAGCTGTCTTCAGATGAGATGTACCTGCTGGATTCTGGGGGGCAATACTGGTATGTATTCCCCACCCTGCCCTGGCCAACTACCTCAGCTCAGACATCCGGGGCTTCCCAAGAGCCGGCGCAGCTCCCCTTCCTGGGTGTGAATCCTCTGTCTGAGAACGGAGAGCCCTGGTGGAATGAGCCTGAGCATTGTCCCCATTTGCGCACCCGGGGACCCCTGCGCAGTGGGAAACACACGGAAGCCAAAACGGTGGGGCTGCCCGTGCAGCAGCTCTGTGTGAATCAGGAAACACCTCTCCTTGCTCAAGTAAAATGTTCTTGGAGCCCGCATATCATGACACAGTCCGAGCGGCCATGCTTAGCAGCCCTGCCTGGCCCCACAGGGGCCGCATGCACATTCCCACCTACTCACACGCACCCCGGACATGGTCCCCACACCACCAGCAGCAGGCATTCTCCTCGCACCGCACAGACCAGGTGACCACGTCGGCTTGGGGGGGGGGGGGGGCAAGATCAGGCCTCTGAGAGCAGCAAGCAGTCTCAGGGGATGCCTGGAGCCCAGCCGGAACAGGACACACCTAGCCGCACGGGCGCGCGTCTGTGAGTAGATATGCGTGAGTGTGTGCGTGACCATGCCGGGTTATGTAGGAGGGCCCTCTCCCCCTGCTCCGAGACCCCACGATCTATGTGTGCACCCGTGTGCCCTCATTGGCATTCCTATATAACCACGAAGTGCCTGTGCTACCCTTGTACAGTGCACGGTCTGAACACCTAGACAGGACAGCCATGCAGAATAGGCTAACCCCAATTTTTCCAAATGTGTGACCAATGGTTCACACAGAAGTTGAGATGAGATGAGCCAGTAGATTCTCTTTTTCCCCTTCTCAGCTAGGAAGCAAGTGGACTGCGGAAAGCTTGGGCGGGGCTGGTGGGGGGAGGAAGGGGTGTGCTGAACTGATGGAGGAGCAAGGAGTCCTTTCAAACCGGTTCCCCTTCTCTATCCCGCGGAGATGGTCAATGTGCTAATGACACCGGCTCTTCGCTTGTTCGGAGCACAGCTCTGGGAGCTAACGCAAGAGCTCAGCCTAGCAGCCTCTGCAGTCTGGCGTTGTGTGTACTGCGTACTTGAGATGGCCAGTGTGCAAAGAGGAAGTGGATTTGTGGGGCACTGCTGGATTGGGGCACGCTCTGAGCAGGGTGAGGCCGGGGAAATGGTCACCTCACTTCCTCTTCTCTCCTTCTTTAAGAAGTCTGCCACGCCCTGTGACCTGTTCCCAGGGAGGAATCCCCAGGGCCCTGGGACCATTTCTCCCCTCCCCCTCCCTGGTGGTGGCCACAGGGGCCATCTGGGGCCACAGCTGCCGCTGGTGGTTGGGAGTCACACTTTCTGGCTTCTGGCTTCAGTTCCCTAGGACTCTGAGCAAGTCCTTGGGTCAGATCCATGTTTACAAGGAGAGGACTGTGGGGAGAGTCATTGTTTGCTCCAGGCCTGGCTTCACTGAGGCTCAGAAAGGGAGATGGCTCATGGCCTCAATTGCCTCATCTGGGAAATGAGGATAATGTGGCCTCTTCTGCTACCCTTCCCAGGGAGCTGCAAAAGTGTTCTAGAAATGGTAAATATATGAATGTGTAAGAGTGTGATGATCTCTCTGAACCTCAGTTTCTCCACTGGTAAAAATGGGACGTTCCCCTCCCTCCTGCCTCCCTGAAAGACTGGAAGAAACTGCTTTGAAAGCCAGGCTGACCCAAGAAACTCAGATTTATAAAACAGCCAAAATAAGTGGTATGGGGGTGGAGTATGCATGTGGGGGATCAGGATTGTCAGACAATACAGCGATTTTGAACTTAATAGCTTTGCAGAGTCCCTTTATGCACAGATGCGGAAGATGGGAACTTGATGGTAGCATCTATGTTCTTCCTTTACCCCTAACCCACCTCACCCCCACCCCACTCCTGCCACTCGAACCCCAGTGGAAAGCACACGGGAAGCACACAGCCACAATCCCAACCCCCAAGTATTCAGCAGAGCTGTATATGTTGATTTTCCTTGCCCGCAGGGATGGAACCACAGACATCACCAGAACAGTCCACTGGGGTACCCCCTCTGCTTTCCAAAGGGTAAGCATTGGACCCAGAATTCCCCTACCCACCTTTAGCCAAGGGACATCCAAGCAATCACTCCAGCAAGAGCCTTTCATTTTACAGAGGCTAAAACGGAGGCCCAGAGAGGTTAAGTAGTTTGCCCGGAGTCACACAGCAAGTTAGAACCAGAAAACCCAATGCTCCTGGCTACTTCCCCAGAGATCTTTCAGCCCTCCAGCAGGGCTCAGCTGAAGCTCTTCATCATCCCATTTCAGTAAATCAGTGAACAAATACCGCTGCTGTCTGCGTACCTAGCCCTGTGCGCAGCAGGAAGGAGGGAAACAGGCGTTCCGGGCAGAGAGAAACAGCACAGGCAGGCTCAGACATGGAGGTGGAAAGATGCTGGAGGTTTTCAGAAAGCAGCGAGGGCTGGTCCACCTGGCGCTGAGGCTGGGACATCCTCTGTGTGCACCAGGGGCCTCTGGGTGGGTGAGGAGCAGGGGGCCGCATTTGTGCATTCAGCAAGCAGACTGTGGCTCAGACGTGGTGCTGGAAAGAGAGAAAAAACAAAAGCTGGCCAGGCCTCAAGGAGCTCACAATTTAGCGGGTTGAGTCTCCAGGCTGTCCTGCACAGGATGACAAGCCTCTGTGTGTGTGTGTGTGTGTGTGTGTGTGTGTGTGTGTGTGTGTGTGTGTGATGAAAGGGACTGACCACATTGCCACAAGGAGTGAAGAGGTCGCTGTCAGCCCACCTCCCTCCCTTTATCCACAAGGTGAACCAGCCCAAGTAAGCAAGGCTGACCTGCCAGATTATGAGGCCCCAACCCAAACATAAGGCCTTAAGAAAACGGAAGGATGATCGTAACAGTAATAAGGGCGCTGACCTCTATTTGAACATTTACTCTGTTTGAAGCACCTTATGTGCATGAATCTACCTACTCCTCCCAACAGCCTTATGAGCTGGTACAAATGAGGAAACTGAGGCACAGAGCGGTTAAAGTTGCTTACCCAAGGTCTCAGAGTTTGTGAGTGGCCAAGTCAGGATTCTAGCTCAGGGAGTTTGCCTCCCAACTCCCTTCTGTCAGGCCTCAGCCCACCACCATATATAAGCATCCCTTGTGGACCAGCCAAAGAGAATCACATGGACCAAACTCCAGCTTTCAACAGGTACCCCTCAGCTGCCTCTGACCACTTTCCAGAACCTGGATGACCACACATGACCATGCACCTCCCCCCCAACACAGCCCCCCTGTAGGCCTGGGAGCTGGAAACTCCCAAGATCCTCCTCTTACGCAGCATGTTACCTCTCCCTCTCCCCATCAGGAGGCATATACCCGCGTGTTGATAGGAAATATCGATCTGTCCAGACTCGTCTTTCCTGCTAGTACATCAGGTGGGTTTTAGAAGCCAGGCTGGACCCAGAGACTCAGGCCCTGATTTCACTGGACCCAGACAGCCACCCTGGGAGGCTAGTGGGGCAGGGATTATATCATCATCCCATCCATTATATAGATGAGAAAATCCAGCCCAGAGAGTGAAAGCAACTTGTCCAAGGTCACACAGAGGGGTCACTGGGAGAGCCAAGCCTTGAACCCAGGCCTCCTGCCTCCTAATCTAATACTATAGCTCACTGGGGAGGGGGGGGTCACTGTGGGTTATAGCAGTCATGGGAGGATTTCTGGGGGAAGCAGGTATCCTGATAGATGGGGAGAAACTATAGTAGAGTCATCAGTGCAGGTAATGTAGGTACGATGTAGAATGTGCTAGAAAAAGTGCTTGCTAACCTGCCTCTCAGGAGCGACTCTCCACAGGTACCATCTTGGTAGTTGGCTCTGGAACAAGAGAGCAGGAAGGGGCAAAGCAGACTGTCTGGGGTCCAGCCGACTGATTAGGCCCATCTCTCTTCCAGGGAGAATGATGGAGATCTTTGCCCGCAGAGCCTTGTGGGATGTTGGGCTCAATTATGGTCACGGGACAGGCCATGGCATTGGCAACTTCCTGGGTGTGCACGAGTGTAGGTGTCTCTTCTACACTTCCCTGGGGTCCCCCCTCTTACAAAGGAGGTAGAGCATTTCACAGGTATGGAAATGACTAAGACCCACAGAGATAAAGTGACCCACCCAGGGTTACCCAGCTTGTGGGAGGTGATGCTCCACAAGGTAAGTGAGAAATGGTAGCACCTGGCCCTTCCTGCTGCCTGCTTGGCATCAGGGAGGGCCTCAGAGGGAAGAGTGGCAGGTCAAGGCCTAGCGGTTGGCTGGCATAGACAAAAGCAGAGCCAATCGGGTCTCCATACCAGCCCCAGGTAGACAATGATGTGGTGGACAAGTGCTGCTAGAGATGCCCCAGGGTTCCCCCAGTTACCTGCCCCTCCCCAGAGCCTGCTAGTTTCCAAGCTGGTGAGTATGGGAGAGTTGACACCATGCCTACATCTCTTTTTCCAGGGCCAGTGGGATTCCAGTCTGGCAATATCCCCATGGCCAAGGGCATGTTCACTTCCATCGGTATGGCTCTTGGGCTCTTCTACTCCCCTCCCCACCCTAAGACCAACCCAGGACTGCAGTCTAGGGAGCACCAGCCTTCAGGGAGCATGCCAGGCACAGGCCCCCTGGGCTCCAGCACTCCCAGCCCCAAATGCATTGTCCCACCCTAATCCTAAAACCCTTCGGCTCAAACCCTCATTTTGCCTGTGGGAGTTGGTTCCTGGCTGTACATCCAAACTCTGGAGTCTCCAGTCAAACACTGGGGTAACAAGATAGTAGCACACCAGGAGATGGGAGTGCCTCCAGGATCCAAGTGAGCCTTTATGTCTTCCCTGCTGGGCCACAAGCCCTGGCCTCCCCCATGGTCAGTGGTGGGTCTGCCCAAGCCTGGGGCAGCCAGGCAGCCGGGCCTCCAGCCACTCCTCGACTGGTACAGGAAACAACGGGCTTGGGTCCTCCTCCTGCTTAATACCACCAGCATCTCTGTGTCTCCTAGAACCTGGTTACTATCAGGAAGGAGAATTCGGGATACGTCTTGAAGATGTGGCCCTTGTGGTAGAAGCAAAGACCAAGGTAAAGTGCTGCTGGGACAGGCTAGAGCTGTAGACAGCATGGCGGTGACTTTGGGCTGTATGGGGTATGAGGAAGGTCCAAGGAGAAGGGCATTTAATAGGCAGACGTGAATTGATTTGGAGTTTTCCTCTGCTCCAGAAAAATTCCATAACTCAGAGTTTCTCAAGCCTGTTTGCACATTAGAGTATCAGCATCATCAGAAGAGCTTTTTGGTTTTAATGCCAATGCCCAGGTCCCACTCTAGACCAAATGAATCAGTATCCCTGCTCTAAATCATTGGTCTTTGATGCCCATAATAATCACCAGGGGAGCTTATTAGATATGAAGATTCCCTATAATAGCAACCAACAGGATAAAATACCTACATAAAAACTTAAAAAGACTTATATGGAGAAAATCTCTACTGAGGGACATAAAAAAAGATTTAAGTAAATGGTGCTTTCTGCAAAGAAGCCTCAATATTATGGAGATGTCATTTCTCTGAAAATTTATCTATAAATTCAAGACAACCTCAATTTCAGTGCTAACTGGATGCTTTTGTAACTTCACAAAATGGTAGTAAAGTTTGTAGAAATAAACAGGCAAAAATAGCTAGGTAGCTAGGAAAATTCTGGAAAAGAAGAGCAATAAGGGAAACTAGCCTTTTCAGATATTAGCACATATGATGAAGCTACTGTAACAAAACAGTATGGCACCAGAGATGGGAGAGATAGATGTAACAGTGGAATAGAACAGCTAATCCAGAAATACACCCTCTAATTTATTATTTTCTTGGGGGGGGGGCAGAGGGAGGGAGAGAGAGAGAATCTTAAGCAGGCTCCATGCTGGGGGTAGAACCTGACGTGGGCAATCTCACGACCCTGAGATCATGACCTGAGCCCAAATCAAGAGTGCAATGCTTAACCGACTGAGCCACCCAGGCGCCCCTCTAATTTCTATAAACAAAATGGGAATTTAATTTATAATAAAGCTGGTGTTTCAAAACAGTAAAGACAAGAGAGATTTAATAAATGGGGGGGTAAATGGCTAATCATTTGGGGGGCTATTAAAGTGAAGAACCTTACTGTTACCCCAAAATAAAATTCTGAATGGATCAAGATTTAAAGGTAAAACCATAAAAGATCTGGAAGAAAATCTATATAAATTCATTTATAATCCCAGGGTGGAAATGAGCCTTTCTATGCAAGACCCAGAAGCTGTGAAGAAAAAGATTGATAAATTAAATGTAAAACTGTCTATATGGAGGGACACCTGGGTGGCTCAGTCAGTTAACTGTCTGCCTTCAGCTCAGGTCATGGTCCCAGGGTCCTGAGATCAAGCCCCGCATTGGGCTCCCTGCTCAGCGGGGAGTCTGCTTCTCCCCTGCCCCTCCCCCTGCTCATGCTCTTGTGCTCTCTCTCTCTCTCTCAAATAAGTAAAATCTTAAAAAAAAACCTGTCTATATGGAAACAATACCATAAAGAAAGTCAAAAGATGTATGACAAATAGAGCACATGCAACAGGGAAAGCATGCATTTCCTTCTTTTGCCCCATGAGCTTTTTACAAATCAATAAGACAAAAATAGGGAAAACAGAAAAAAACAGGCAAAGGACATGAAGAGGCAACTCTCTAAGATCAACACAAATGATCCATAAGCATGCAAAGATGCTCAACTTTATTCTTAAGCACAAATCAAAACAATAGATTACCATGTTTCACCGATCTGATTGGCAAACAAGGAGAGATTTTAATGATACCCAGTACTGGTGAATCTATGAGGAAATGGGCCCTCTCACACACTGTTGGAGGAAGCACAAATTGATACAATCTTTCTAGAGGGCAGTTTGACAATATCTATCAAAATATCTATTCAAAATGCCTTGGGGCACCTGGGGGGCTCAGTTGGTTAAGCATCTGCCTTCCGCTCAGGTCATGATCCTGGAGTCTGGGGATCGAGCCCCAAGCCCCACATCTGGGCTCCCTACTCAGTGGGGAGTCTGCTTCTCCTTCTCCCTCTGCCCCTTCCCCTGCTTCTTCTCTCTCTCACTCACTTTCACAAATAAATAAAATCTTTAAAAAATAAAATAAAAATAACATAAAATAAAATGCCTATACCTTTTGTCTCAGCAATCCCTCTGCCAGATACATGTCTTCTGGATCTACTCCTAGAAGGTCACCAAGATGTTTTATACATTGATGTGTTTTGTAGCATCAATAGTCACAGTAAAAAAAGAAGTGGAAACAGCCCACGTATCCCACTGATTAAATAAATCATCATGCATACTATGGACCGTTACACAGCCCTTAAAAAAGAGTGAGGTAGATATTCTTGTGCTAATATGCAGCGCTCTCCTACATTTACTATTAACAGGGTGGAGAGAGGTGCAGAAAAGCATGTGGTAGGATCCATTTTGTGTGGATTAAAATAATTAATTAATGGATTAATTACTGTATATGTCTTAAATGTTTTTAGGAAGGAACCTGGGCAGGGAGGAGACTTTCCATTTTTATTGTGTATCTTTTTGTAGTTTGAATTTTCTAAGCACACCCATGCAAGGGATCCCTGGGAAACGGGAATTATGGACTATTTTGTCTTCTTTATACTTATTTCTATGGGTAGGTCAATCGAGAGATACAAAGAGATTTGGATAGAGATATATAAAGATATAGATTAGATAGATAGATAGATAGATAGATAGATAGATAGATAGATAGATATAAAAACCTAATAACTTATCTTAAAATTATGAAAATGTGTGTTCCCAGCCCTGTGCTAGAAGTTCTCACTCCAGTGGTCTGGGGGGTGGACCCGGGAATCTACATATTTAACAAGGCCCCCGCAGTGCTATGGATACACGCACTTTGAGAAATACAGACCTAATAAGCACCAAAGGTGAGGTGCTGACTGGCAGACCGGGGTGTGGGGGTGGACAAGGGGACTGTAGGACGTTCAGCCTACCTGGAGTCTCGGCCTTGACAAGGGCCAGTTCCCTGTGCCCGTGGCTTCTGAGTGGAGCGCTGCCTCCCGCCCTTCAGCCAGGCCCCTTCTCCTCACTCATTGTCCTGCTTTCCCGCCTTTCCTGTGGCATCCCAGTACCCAGGGTCCTACCTGACCTTTGAAGTGGTGTCCTTGGTGCCCTATGACCGGAACCTCATTGATGTCAGCCTGCTGTCTCCCGAGCACGTAAGTGACCCTCAGCACCGTCCATCTTTCGGCCCGTGAACCACTGACTGCCTTCTTCCCAACCCTGGGCCTCTCTCGCCTCTGCTCCCCCTACCCCAAGACCCTCTGCCACTTCCGCTCCCCTGGGAAGGTCCACGCTGTTGGCTTGTAGGCACACACTGGGGCATCCCTCCCTGACCTCACCAGAGACTCCAAAGCTTCTAGAACTTTCTGGTCAGACCAACCTGCCCAACCCCAGGTAGTGAGCTCCTGGGGAGTCTGAGTCTCTGGACTCTGCCACCTCAAGTCCTAATATAAGCCTCAGTCCCTTCTTCTGTAAAATGGGGATAATGATGCTTGCCCAACCTTCATTCCGCTCCTGTCCCCCACGCACCCCGCGGAAGTGTCACTGTGACACTAAACGGCCACTGTGGTGAGCTGCCTCTGAAAAGCCCCCAGGGCATACGCCTGTGGCCTGATGACGGCTGGGGAGCTGTGGGTATCTGTGGGTACCCGTGGGCCCCTGCGCCAGGGCGGCAGCCGGAGTACCATCGCCGGGGACTGGCTGGCACCAAGACCTCACCTCGTGGCAGCTTGGCCGGGGAGGCCCTCACCCCTCCTTCCCTTGGCAGCTCCAGCACCTGAACCACTATCACCAGACCATCCGCGAGAAGGTGGGCCCGGAGCTGCGGCAGCGCCAGCTGCTGGAGGAGCTCGAGTGGCTGTGGGAGCACACCGAGCCCCTGCCCGCGAGGGCGCCGCGTCTGGCCTCCTTGGCCTGTCTGTGGGCAGTCGCCTCTCTTACCGGCCTCGGCTGGAGTGTCTAGACGCTCAGACTCCCCGGCCAACCCTCGAGCTCGGCTCCCCTCACCCTGCACCACCCGCGCCCCCACCGCCCCTGCCGGCCCATTGCCCGGAGACCATTGCCTCCGCTTCCTTCTCCAGGACTAAGCCCCAGGGACACAGGGCTTCTTGGCCCCGGGCTGGCCCCCTCTGGGCCTGTACACCGCACCCTGGGCCAGCTAGTCCCTTTCCTCCTGTGAGCCCAGGAGGCCCAACCTGTTAGCTGGCAGAGCCTCCTACCACTGCCCCGCCCGCCTCGACCAGTATGAGGCCGTACCCTACCCCCAGGGGCGCCATGGCCCCCCACCCCCACCCCGGAGAGCCCCACCCTATCGCCACCTGCTGGATGTAGTCAGAGCTCTTCCCACCCCCTCGGGCTCCTGACTTGGTCTTTCCACACCCTCGAAGCTGCTTCCGACCACCGCAACTTGCCCCTGGCCCTACAAGGCCCTCCTGGCTGCACCCACAGGCTGAAGGAATGAGGGCTGCCTCTAGGCTCCCTGCTGAGCCTGTGGAGGGAGAGGAAGGGAAGGTGGCCGAGGCTTCTGCAACCAGGACGGCCAGCCAGAAAGGGGCACGTACGCCAGCCTGCCCCCCATGTGAGCTCATCACCTCTAAACCCTGGGTGGGTTCCACGCCAATGGACAGGACAGGGAGTTCAGCCATAGGAATTTGGCCGTGGGGGAGGAGGGAATGTGGGGAGCATTCTGGAATATGACCCTACCCAAAGTTGGGAACAACCTCAGCAGCAGTGCCCAATCACCATCCCAGACTTCCCAGCGCGTGGGTAGCCCTTTTAACTCTCCAAAGTGCAGCTACGGTGACAATGCTGTCGAATCCTCCAGCATCTTCGGATGGGCTTGAACCTATGTGGGCTGGTTTAACTTGTGTGACTCTGTTTTCCCCATTTTACAGATAGCAAAACTGAGCTCCAGACCGGGGGTACCTCTCCAAGAACACACAGTGTTCGGTTGGGATGTGGCGGGGCCAGAATGGGCTCGCAGTCCAGCTATTTTGCCCTTTGGCCCCATGTGAAATCCCTTAGCGTACCTCCCAGCCCCTTCCAAGTTCATTGAGCCCGCTGTTGGGGGCAGGGCGGAGGGGAGGGAGGGAGCTTTCTTTGGTCAGCCCTGCCGTTAGCCACCTGGGCTCACATCCTGCTAGATGCTTAAAACAGCATGGCAACGAAGCCTGCCTCTGGGTTTTGCATTGTGTCTTCTGTGTTGCTGGGGACTGCTGTTACCTGTGGCTTTTGTGGTGGGGGAGAAAGGGGAGGGGGTGAGATGGGGGGAGGGATGTGAGGCTCCCAGAAGCTCGGGGCTGGGGAGCACATGTGCTTGAGAATGGGCATGTGAGCATGCGTGCGTGTACGTGTGTGAACATTCACGTATTCGCGTGCATGCCACGCCCAGCCAACCAGCGCCCGTGCTGAAGGTCACAGCCTTCTGGAGAGCATGGAAGGGAGCCCCATGCCGTGGGACTTGTCCAGTGTAGTCCAGGAAAGTTGGAAGCAGCACCTGTGCTCTGCTGAGCAGGGTCAGGGAGAGGAGAGAACCAAGCCTCCGAGGTAGAGTGCTGGGGAGAGGCGCCAGGCAGAGGAGTCCCCCCCTCCCCCGCCTGGGACCACCAGGCCTGGTTGGCTGAGTGAGGGTGACCTGTGACAGTTATCACCACTGGGGCTTGTATCCAAAGGCCCCTGCTCTGAGCCATCCTCACTGCGAGCCTATGGCACCCAGCAATGGGCCTCAACTTGCTGATTCATTTACTCTCTCACCTGGTCACCCCACAAAGACAGCTACTAACAATAAAATTAAAGTTATCACCGTCATCATCATCATCACGATCATCATCATCACTGCCATTCACTGAGTGTTTCATATATTTGAGGCACTGTGCTTTATATGCACTTTAAAAATATTTTTTAGGGGCGCCTGGGTGGCTCATTCGTTAAGCGTCTGCCTTCGGCTCAGGTCATGATCCCAGGGTCCTGGGATCGAGCCCCACATCGGGCTCTCTGCTTGGCAGGGAGCCTGCTTCTCCCTCTCCCACTCCCCCTGCTTGTGTTCCCTCTCTCGCTGTGTCTCTCTCTGTCAAATAAATAAATAAAATCTTTAAATATATATATATATATTATTTTATTGTGATAAGAACGGTAAACATGAGATCTACCCTCTCATACATTGTTAAGTGTACAATACATTATTGCATTTTCCCACTTAATCTCCACAACCTCTGAGAAGGTACTTTTACTGTTCCCGTTTTGCAAGTGAAGAAAATGAGTGAGGCTCATAGAGATTAGCCAACTCGCTCAAGGTCACTCCTCAAGGAAATGATAAAAGCGGGACTCAAACCAGTCCGATGATTCCAGAACCCGCCCTCTCAGAAAAGGGCAGGTGGTACGGCTCTCACTTACCTCAGAAAACTGAGGCTCGGCCAGGATCACACAGCCGGTGAGCTGGGCCTCAGACCCGACTGTTGTTCTCCACACCAGCCTGCTTCCCCAGGGCCTGCCCACCCAGGTCTTTCCCTTTGATCCCTGATGCTTGCTCCTGGGGTTCAGGCAGGCCATAACCTGACCAGGACCTGCTCACAGGCCTCTCAGCCCAGGGCAGCTCACGTGCTCCCCCTTCCTCCTTCGGTGCAAGACCCAGGGCTCTGCCTCATTGCTTCCCTTAACTACTCCTTCCAATCCACCAGCACGGGGTGGGGTTGACAGCATGGCTGCAGGGGGGAGGGGGGGCTGCCACCTCAGCTCCTCCCTCCTTGGGGCCCAGATCATCGGCACACTGAGCAGCCCTCTTGAAGGGTTCCACTCTGCACCAGGCAGGGCAACATTCAAGCATACACAGCAAGGCGAACCCACGCAGGAGCACTTGGAGACGTCAGTAGGAACTGAAGATAAATGAATGCCCCCTTGGAAAAGCCTCTTTTCCCAGGAGTTCGGATTCTGGGGTTCCAGTTCCAGCTGGGCCAGCTTGTGTCTATAGGCAAGTCACTTCACCTCTCTGGTCTTCAGTTACCTCTTCTGTAAACTACCTGTACCACCTTCCGCATGAGGTGACAGTGAGAGGCTCCTAAGATCCGGATGTGACAGCACTCTGTGAGCCAGGAAGCCACACAGACAGGAGATGATAATGCTATTATCCGCTCAGCACGAGTTCAACTCTTGCCTCACCTTTGGAGGTAGGTAAGGAAAAAACGGGGGATCCAAATTTTATATATACATCATCGAAACTACACAGGCTTTTGACCAAGTATCTAATTTGTGTTTTTCCAGCTGTGCTTCCTAAGAGCCCGAGGCTCCTTAAAAATACCACAAGGACTGCCACGAAAAGCAGAGCTCCAGCCAGAAGCAGCCTGCATGGGCTTCCCATAAAATTGTATCGGAAGTAGTTGCAAGGCCAACTTCCGGGTGATGGGCCTGTGCAGTCTCGCAGGGCCTGGTGCTTAGAAGAGCCCCGTACAGGGGCGCCTGGGTGGCTCAGTCGATTAAGCGTCTGCCTTTGGCTCAGGTCATGATCCCGGGGCCCTGGGCTCCCGGCTCAGTGGGGAGTCTGCAGCTCCCTCGGCCTCTGCCCCTCCCCCCCACTCGTGCGCGCGCTCTCTCTCTTGCTAATAAATAAATAAAATCTTTAAAAAAAGAAGAGCTCCGCTGTCACCGTTTTGAAATTTTTAAAAATGTTTGAACAAGGGGCCCTGCCTTTTCACTTTGTACCAGGTCCCACAAATCCCATAGCCAGCCTGCACTAGGAGCTCCATGACCAAAACCAAAACCAAAACCAAACCAAAACAAAACAAAACAAAAACTAAGAAAAAAAACGGGTTTCATGCTTTGATGTACAGATGGGGAAACGCCACAGCAGCCCAGAAAAAGGAGGGACTGGTCCAAGGTCACACAGCCCGTTGGGGCCAAAGCGAGGATTGAGTCCCCAGCATCCTGATTCAACTGTGCGGGCTCCTCTCTTGCTTTCAGTGTGTTCTGTCACTCCCTACTGCCTCGAAGGAGCAAACTGAAGCCCAAGGGGACCCGTTGCCGGTCACATGGCCACGGTAACAGCAGGGATGATGGGCTTGAGCTACATTTTTTTGATGCTTTAAATCCTTTTTGGAATAGGAAAGAGCCTGGGTGAGATCATACATACATACTTACGTATATACACAAAGAGTCTAAATGGTTCGTTTTTAAAACGACAACGAAGCCAGTCCTCTCTCATTTGCCAGCCAGCTGGCTCGGGGGCTTCATGAGCTGGGGCCACAGGAGGGCTGGAGCTGGCTGCCTTCAGCCCCCCAAACCACATCAGCAGTGCAGTTTACCAACTCACCGCGCACTTCCTCAAAGCAGTGGTTGGGCGCTCTTGGTGCCAAAAAATATCTGGAAATATGAAAGAATTAGTAGCAACTGTTTCCCCCGCGTGCATCCCTGCCCTCCAAGGCTCTCTTAGCTGGAAGTGGGAGGCGCTCCCCGACCACACCCAGCCTGCCCTTGCCCTCAGGCTGGCCCACCTCCTCACTTCCTTGTTTCTTTGTGAAACAGGAACTGAGCAAGCAGCTCAAGTAGGGTAGGATGGGTGGTTGAGACAACCCCAGTGGTCCATAGCAAGGCCATGAAGCTGAAAAGTTAATTTCCCTCCCAGCGGGTCCTGAGTAGTTCTAGATTCTCTCGCTTGTCACACCTTCCATGTTCTAGAATAGCTTGGCCTGAGGGACCCTGTCCTGGCGAGGTGGAGACACACAGCATATGGGACAGAGTCACGTAGCAGAGATTCAGATGGGGTCCAGATGAGATGTAGAAGCAGGTGCCAAGGCAAGAGGAGACACTGTGGGTGGAGCCTGGAGTGAACCGATATAGTCCCCCACCAGGTACCAAGCATTTTGCATGAGCTGTGCACTGGACTGACAGCATTCTGTCTAACATGTCATCTGGGTAACTCTGGTTACTTACACACACACACACACACACACACACACTCTCTCTCTCTCTCTCTCCCCAAATGAGGCCCACATTATCACTGTCTCCACAAGAGCTCATTGCTCAAGGTCACTTGCCCAAGGTCACGCAGCCTCTAAGTGATATATGGCGATTTGAATCCAGTTCTACCTGACCTGATTTCTGGGAGGGGTCTCCTGCCCTTCCTCTTCCCTAGACACTTGTCCCCTAGACTGCTCAGCGACCTTTGTCCTTGTAACCTTGGGACACAGTCCTAGGCAGAGCAGCCTGGTCCTCCCAGTCTCCATAGAAAGGCCCTGCAGTGAGTAATGAGGGTTTTTATCTGAGCACTAAAGCCCGGCCTCTTCTTTGCGGTCATTGCCATAGCTGCCTGCAGGTGTTCTTTGTTTTTAAACCAAGACCTTATCACGGGTTCAGAGATTCAGAGATGACTTTCCCTCCCATCAGCCCCTGCTGCCAGGGACTCCCCAATGCTCCTAGAGCTGAGCGTTCTGCATGTACTGTGTGCCCGAGGAATGGATGCTTCCTGCCCAGGTTCTTGCCCTCCTCTGCCCTTCTCCTACCTGTGCTTTTACTCTTCTCATCCTCCCTGCCTAAGACTACCACCATGAAATCTGCTAATGGGCTGGGCCTTCCAAAATGGACTTCACCTCGGAAATGCCCAAGTGTTTCCAAGCGACTGTGTGGTCTCTGCTTGAACGTTTCCAGAGACAGGAAGTTCTACTACTTAACCAGGGCTGAACTAGTACCATCTAAATATCAAAAGTGTCCGGGCACTTGGGTGGCTCAGTTAAACCTCCGACTCTTGCTACTTGCTCAGGTCACAAACTCAGGGTTGTGAGATCAAGCCCTGCGTCGAGCCCTGCGTTGAGCCCTGTGTGGGGCTCCACAATGGGTGTGGAGCCTGCTTAAGATTCTCTCTCCTTCCCTCTGCCCCTCCCCCTCCCACTCACTCTCTGTCTCTTTCTCAAAAAAAAAAAAATATATATATATATATATATGTATATATATAAAATGTCTTCCTAGGAAGGGACCCAAACCTTCCATTTATGTTTCCCGTCATTCCTGGCCACCAGAATACATCCCTTCCTCTCTATGACAGCTCTTCAAAATCAACTTGCTTCCCCACCCCAACCCTCTAAGCCAAATACTACAGGTGTTGAGTACTCCTCAGGTTGGTGGGGCTCCCCTACAGATCACACACACACACACACACACACACACACACGCAGCCCTAGCTATTCAGCTTCTGTACATGGGATCAGACTTCCAGATGCCCTCCCCTTTCTCTTCATTCCCACTGCCTGCCACAGTGTATTATTTTCCACGGGATGTGCGTGTGTGGCTGGGAGAGGTGAGAATAAGAATCATTTGGGAGGTTTATCCAAATATAGATCCCTCGATAGCCAAACTCTTACTCTCTAAAACCAGGATTGTACCCATTCGGAGAGTGAAGGACACTTTCACACATATCTGGGTCCTAACTGCCCCAAATATCCCACCCATGATCTTCTACCAAATTAGAATCTCTTCAGGGGTGCAAGTGGGGGGCTGCTCTGTGTGAATGCAGCCTACGATAACCATTGTGCCTTTGGCAGCCCTATTGTCTACCCTCTGAGGGTTCAGACGGATCTCACTTATCTGTGGCACCTTGCACCCCAAAACACACAATAGCAATATTGCTGCTAAATCAAAGCTTTGCCGTCCCACATTTATACTGGACACATCTTTGCGATAATAATCCCAATTTAAACTGCTTACCTCAGGGGGTTGTGTTGGGATTAACGTAGTGCTTGGCAAAGAACAATGCTGCGCAAATGTAAGCTTGCCTCCCTGCAGATACGGAAGCTCCCAGGTGCAAGGGACTTGGACAACTATTTATTTTGCATCTCTTCATAGTGCTTAGCACAAGGCTCTGCCCAGAGCTACTCCTAGGTCCTGTCTACCAGCCCATTATCAAGTTTGAGGTGGCCTCGTTCACTGCACTACTGATCTGAATCACCTCTTTAGCTGAGGGCTCTGTGTACCTGGGAAGTGACCTATAAAATGTTGATGTGTGGCCCGGAGGGGGAACCTGTTTAAAACGTGTTTAAGGCCCATTAGCCAGCTGGGGCCTGACCTCAAGGGACTCAGGCCAGGGCAATGTGCTGGGAGGGATAAGTTGGGGGAAGGCCAGTCCAAATGGGGGAGCCCCTGGACCCCCAGAGCGGGGGTGGGGAGGAGGCACACCTGAAAGGGAGACAGAAGGGCAGCGCTGAACACACTCGCTCCCTTCTGTCCTGGGGGCATTGGGGACCTCTCTGTACTTTACTAGAGGTTCCTCTCCAGCCCTGCCGCCTTTTCCCAGGCCTGGGCAAGGTGGCCGCCCAGCACCCTGGTTAGCTGGCTGCCTTTGAAGGCTCTGCGGTTAGCGTGTGAGCTGCGCCCGCGGCCGGGGCTGAGCAAACAGGAAGCGGGGCACATCCTGCACGCCGGTCCACGGACGTGCCGTCACGGCGCAGGCCCAGAAGGTTCTGTGGGGGGCTCCGGCTCCGACCGCTCCCGCTGCCCGAGCCCCGAGTGCCCAGAGCCCCTGCAGCCCTGTGCCCGCCCCTCGCCTCCTGTGGGGTCAGCCTCCCACCCCTGCTCCCGCCACCTCGTCCCCAACCTGGGCAGGCTCCTTCCCAGGCCTCCAAGCCCGGGCAGTGGGAGCCCTGGCGCCAGCCCCTCCCCCCAGCTGCCAACGAGGGGAGCATGGCCTGTGGGGGAGCGAACTGGGGTGCTGGCACCCCCGGCCTGGCCGGCTGAGGAGGACAGAGCCAAAGAAGTATGGCTTCAGCTTGGGGGAGAAGGACCTTGTCTTCCCTGAGCTCAGCCCGAGGGATGGATGTTCAAAGGGCGTGGGGCAGGCTGGGGGACAGCGGGGAGGAAGTCACAAGAACATCTTGGGAACAGGGGAGGGCCAGCCCAGGATTTCACAAGTGCCGCAGAAAGGAAAGCCTTAAAAAGATGCACAACTTTTACCCCAGGATTCCCCTTCTGGAAATCTATCCAAAGGAAAAAAATGTGGATGTGAATATTTGCCTTAAGGATGTACCACGAAGAGTAAAAAAAAAAAAAATATATGAAGCCATCCTAAGTTCATCGGTGGGGGCCTGTTGAAATCATCATGGTACCCGTGTGCCGTGGGCTGCTCAGCAGCCATTACGAATGGCATTAGTTGACAAATAGCTCACAGCGTGAGAAAATCTCAATGATACTTCAGTTTGACAAGCGGATATCAACACAGTTTGTGAAGTATGACTTTTTTTAATTTTTAAAAATTTAAAAATGGTTCTGTTTAGGTGTAATTGGCCTACAAGAAACTGCACACTTTTAAAATGTATGATTTGTTTTAACATACGTATGCACCCATGAAACCATCACGGCAACCAAGATAGTGAACATATCTATCACCCCCGAAAGGGTCCTTGTGCCCTTTCTGACCTCTCAAACCGCAGGTCTGCTTTCTGCGCAGTATGATTTTTGTAAAATAGAGAGGAGGGGTAGTTAAATGTTAAAAAATAGAAAAAGATATTTATCCAAACAGTATAATTATGGAGAAAATTTTAATTTTCTTCTTTTTGTGTATTTGTGTTTGCTAAATTATGTTATGAATATGAATTGCTTCTGTAATAAGAAGATCATTGAAGTTATTAAAATATCTGTTACAGATAACCCACAAAGCGAACATTCTAAACCACACATGCATTTAAGAAATGCCTCTTGCCTGGGACATTTGCTGATGGTATGCAGTTGCTTGCGAGAACATGCCTTTTTCGTGGTGACGGCTGTTGTGATGATAAATATACGGGGGGGGGGGGACGCGGGGGAGCCAAGGTGTTTTGACTGCAAGCATGACTGCTCTGCTAAGAATGGCTACGGGCATGCTGGTGGCAGTGGGGATGACTGCCCCAGTGACCCCTGCAAGGATGTCGTGATGGCTGTAAGGATGATGACTGTAGGGCGGATGGTTGTAGGGGTCAGATCACTGTCGGTGACTAGCTGGAATGTCCATAAGGGTGACAGCCATGAGGCTGCTGATTGTGAGGGTGCCAGCAGCAATGATGATGATGGTGGGGGTGACGTCCGAGGCTGCTGGCTGTAGGGTGCTTGCTGTCGCGACGACAGGCTGTAGGGGATGACTGTAGGGTCATGGTTGTAGGGGTGGTAGTGGTGATAGTGATGACCTTGGTGATGCAAGACGACCAGGAGCATTGGCCTAACAGGCAGAGATGGCCCCGCTTCTGGCTTCTGGCTTCTGGTCGGCGGGAGAAGAGGCTTGAGTAGGCCATATCATGTCAAGTCGATGGGCCACGTCCAAGGAGATGGAGCAGGGCAGGTAATGATTGACACGAGACGGCAGGGTAGGGACTTTTCTCTGCTTGTTCAACCTAAGAGCCGTCTGTATCAGAATCTCTGGAGACTGAAGTTGGGACTTCCTTCCTCCCTCGGGGCCGGCGGGGGCTGCGATTGCTGTAAGAGCAGGTCACGTGGCTGGGCTTCCTGTATGCTGCTGCCGCTGGGTGTCCATGGCCCGTGCCCCCAAGCTGCCACTCCAGCACGCAGAGTGGCAGCCAGAGGCTCAGTCCATGCCGTGCCCCCTGGACGGTGCTCGTGAGGCTGAGCAAGAGGCCTCGGCATCTCGACACCTAAGATTGCGGGGACGGAGTGTCACCAGGGCAGAGGACCATGTTGCGCCGCAAACCCTCCAACGCCAGCGATAAGGAGCCCACTCAGAAGAGAAAGGTGAGGAGCATCTCTGGGAATTCGTGTCTTCCTTCCCTCTGCTCTCTCAACCCACCCCCTCCGGGACTCTTAGAAGTGGGAAGAGCCAAAGGCCGGACGTTGTGTCTGTAGGCAAGGGCCATTCTCCCAAGGGCATTGGGACAGGGCCCCAGAGTTTACTGGAGTAACAAAAGTACAGAAGAGACTTTCAAAATCTAGAGAGTCAGGGTTCCAGACCCTTAGAAGTCTAGAGTTACAGAATTAAACCCTACAATGATGGGATAGAGATCTAAAATCAGGGGTAGAATCCTAGACTAGAATTCAAGAATCACAAAATATACTTCTCGAGTTGCATCCCAAGACTGTACTCAATTCTCTCTCCCCTATGCCAGTCCTGCCACTGCTTCTGCCCAAGCACGGCCTCTCAGGAGACATCTCACTCAAAGGGACCTGCGGGGCCACCCAGATAGACGCCATGATGCTCCTGGGGCCCCTGCCCTCTAGCCATAGCCAGACTCTGCCCACTTGGCTCAGCTCTGTTGCAGCTCCCCAGGCCCTCCTGGAGAGGCGGCCAACCTGGAGAGGGGGCCCAGGGGATTTCTAGACTCAGGAAAAGGCTCTCCAAACCTGCAGTGGGATGCAGGGGGCATGCAGGTTCTTCCCAGGCGGGGAGAAATTATTTGTGAAGAATGAGAAATGAAGCTGGCGAGATGGGAAATAGGGGCTGAGGAGGAAAAATTCAGTGGAGGGACTCTAAAGACCAAGAGGAAAAGCAGCTATCGTGGACAGCTGAACTATTCCTCTTCCTGGAGCAGAGACCAGACCAGAAGATTCCTTGAAGACTGCCAGATCTAGATTTCTCTAGTTGGGTTTGAGAATTTCTAGACTTATTCTTTGAATTGATTATAGGACTCTCCCAGGACACCAGCTAAGTACATTCCACACATCCAGCAGGATCCTAGGACCATCCCCAAGCAGGCCTGAACCGGGTCCAAGAGACCTAGGCCTAGCCCCAGGCCACACTCGGGGGACCTCCAGGCCCTCAGTGTATCCTGCTGTTTTCCCCGGGAGCTCAGCCCAGGTGCCCTGTGGGGGAGCCCCTTTGTCAGGGGAGCAGCTCCCAGACGGAGGCCAAGCCAGCTGAAAGGCTGAGCCCTTGGGCACTGGGGTGTGCATCCTGCCCCATCTCAGGTCCTGGGGTGGCTGCCACTTCCGGCTGTACTCTCCCCACCCCAGATGCTTCTCTAAGTTGCAGTGGAGGTGGGCAGAGGGGGGTGGAGATTCATGAGTCTTCACACGGGCTTCGTCACCCCCATCTAAGCCCTGCTTGGTGCTAGGCCCAGCAGATTTACCATTGGCTGCCACTCCGGGGTGAGCAGGTCCCACTTCCCCTTGCTCTCTGGCTGATGGGGGTGGGAAGCAGAGACTACTGTAGACATTGCTGGGCCCCAAACCACAGGGGAGCTGAGCTGGGGGAAAGAGCCTGAGAAAGAGCTGACACTTTGACGCTGGGACCCTGTGCCATCTCAGGCGGAGGTGCCCAGGGGCACACAGAAGCCGGAAGTCCCTGTCTTCTTCCCTGACTTCCTTTATCTGGATTCTGTATTTGGTGGCGAGGCCTCTGGGATTGTCCCCCCAGGCTTCTCCCAGGAGAAGCAAAGCCCGTGTGGCACTCTGAGGTCCATGTCCCTCCCTCCAGGGAGGATCATCCAGGCAAACCCCGCCCCACCCCTGCCTGAGTCTGGGCCAGCCTCAAGAGCCACTCTCCAAGCCCCAATACTGTGGAAATGGCCTTGGAGAAGCCAAGCTTCCAGAAGGTAGAGATAGCATCTTCCCCACGCCCAGAGACAGCAGCCTAGCTCCAGCACCGTGACCTTGGGCAAGTCCCTTCTTCTCAGTGGCTGAGGTGACACAGTGGAGGGAAAGCACAAAGGCAAGTGAGGCCTCTCTCACCTGCCCCTGCTCCTCCTCCCAGGTCTGCCAGAATGAATGTGCTGAGCGGGAGGCAAGACAGGGGAGTTGAAATCCTATGGATTCTAGCAGTAGGACCTTGGACAGTTCATTGACCTTCTTTGGGCCTCGGTTCCTTCACCTTGGAAAAAGAGGCTAGCTCTTGATCTGCCCATCTCAGGAGGTTGTGCAGATGGCCTGGGACAATAAACATGAGAGTGCTCCCTCACGAGCAGGCATGTGCACACGAGTAGGGTGCATGCTGTAGGCGTGGGCGGGCGCGGGGCGCGCACTGCAGAGAAGACCAAGCCTGGGTCCCAGCCCTGAGGTGGAGGAAATGAGACTTAAAAGCACTAAGAGCCTGCACTAAGGGAGGACTTGTCAGGCGCCAGGTGCCGCGCACTCTACCTGTATTGGAGCTCGTTGGCTCCTCATGAGAACCTTGTGAAGCAGGGGCAGATATTGCCTCTATCTCTATTTTATGCCCAAGTCTCAGAGAGGTGAAGTGACTCACCCAAGTTCACACAGCTAGTAAGCTGCAGAGCAGGGATCCAAGCCAAGACTTATCAGTCTCCAGAGTCTTAACCCTTTCTTCCTCTACTCTCTTGTCCCCCTACTGATCCCAGAAGCACTAGAAGAATCTGATGAACATAAGAGACTCAACCCATGAGTAGGAAAGCACACCTCTACGTGACACCCCCACCAGCATACATGTTGCGTTTCCAGTGGCTCCTCGTTGCCCGCAGGCTAATGCCCAAGGTCCTCGGCATGGCTGGCCAGGGCCTTCCATGGCCTTTTCTGCTCCACCTCGCACCACACCGACTATGCTTAGATTGTTTCTAACTCTCATTCTTGTTTAAACCCTTCCCAGTTCCTCCCAGAGAAATCCTGGCTCCCTTGCATAGCCCAGCTTAAATGTGTCTCCTCCTCCCTGAAGCCCTCCTGAGCCCTTCCTCCTCCATGCTCCCGCTCACTCTCCAGGAGGCTCCCTCCAAACGCCACCCACAGTTTCCATTACACTCAGTGCATTTCTATACTGGAGACAACTTAGTGAGCTCTGAGCACAGCAACACACACAGGCTTCCAGAGTCACGGAACGGGGTTCAAACCCCTGCTCTTGCTGCTGCCCGCTGTGTAACTCTGCCTCAGACACTTCATTTCTGAGTCTCAGGCTCCTCAGCTGGGCAGGAAGGGTGTTAAGACGGGGCTGGAGTGAGGCTGGAGTGAGCTGGCACACACGAAGGGGTGGACAGGGTGCAGGGCACGGGGGAGGTGTTTAACCCCTTTCTTCCCGGATCCCCACACATGCACAGGCCAGTGCCTGGAGCCCAGAGGGTGCCAGGTATGTGACTGGTCCGCTGAAGGAGCTGGGGGGCTAGTTGCAGAGACACCCGGTGAAAGCCAAGCTTGCTTAGGAAGCAGGGGAAGAAGATGCCAACGGCGGGCAGTGTGAGGCTCTGAGGGGGTGACCAGGGGAGGCTTCCTACAGGAGGCAGCACCTTTGAAACTGGATTTGGAAAGCCTTTCTCTGGATGTATAATATCTGTCCAAAGAAGTGGATAAATTACAAGTGTTCCACTCAATGAGTTTCCATAAGGCGAACATTCCCTCATAGGCAACACCCAGATGAAGAAACAAAGCACTTTGGAGGACCTGGCTGCTTCAGTTGGTATAGCACGCAACTCTTGATCTCAGGGTGATGAGTTCAAGCCCCATGTTGGGCATAGCGCTTACTTAAAAAAAAAAAAAGCACTCCCAACACTCCAGAAGCTTCTCTCATGCCCCTGCTGGTCACTACATGCTCCCTTTCCCTAAGGGTAACCACTATCTTGACTTCCAATGGCATAACTTAGTTTTGCCGGGTTTTGAACTTTCTATACAAGGAACCATATAATGTACTCTGGTGGCTGGCCCCTTCTGCTCAACAGTGTATCTGCAAGATTCATCCATATTGTTAGGGAAAGCTGTACAAGCTCATCGCTATGTACTATTCCCTCCAATGACTGCTACAATTCCTATATCCACTATATAGTTGGTGGGCACGTGGGCTGTTTCCAGTTCCATTGGATTTTGAAGGAAGGGAGAAACCATGGTTGACAGAGAAGGGTGGCGTGTTCCAGGTGGGGCATGCCCTGGGTAAGAGTCTGGAGGGGGTCAGAGGAAAGGCTAAGCACACATGGACATTCGTTGAGGGGTTGCTGTGTTAGCAGTCGGGCCTTCTATCCTCACAGCAACCAACGAGGTAGCTGCCTTTGTCTTCGTTTTACCCACGAGGAAATGGAAGCCCAGAGAAGTTGTGGAACTCTCCCCACTTTACACAGCTGGTCAATGGCAGAACCAAGATGTGACCACCTGTCAGCTCATAGACACTGAAGGTCAGGAGGTTAAATAACTCCCCGAAGGTCACATATCCCAAAGCTGAACTCACCAACGTCTGATGCCAGAAAAGTAGCTCTTTCCAAGAGGCCCACATACTCCCCTTGGACATGGAAAAGGGGCCAACAGTGTAGGGTACTACCTGCTGCCTTGTGCAGGACCCCCAGGAAGGCCTGGCTGCAAAGGGAGACCAGGTGGAAAATCCAAGGGGACCCAAGGATTTTAACTCCTACCTGGGAGGGGGATCATTTCAGGGTCACCAAAGACCTTCAGGATATTTGGGGTTGGCCCCAAGGTTGGAGGTAGGCCGGGCAAAAGGCCACCCTGGCTGGCCCCAACCCTTGTCACCCGAAGCACATGTCTAGTCCTTTCCATAACCCTGGGCCGAGGAGTGGCCAGCAGGGCCCAATTCCCAGCGCCACCCCACGGCATTTTGGATTGTTTCCTCCCACTTTGAGCGAAAGCTGGGACAGAGGGGCCCTGACATAAGGTCCCTGGGGGCCAAAGGTCCCCCTCCCAGCCCCCAGCCTGCAGATTAATGACAGGAAAAGGAAAAAACTGGGGCCCGGTGGTGAGTTTACTCTCCCCAACAAAGCCCACTTCCAGTGCCAGGCCTGCCCTCTTGCATGCTTTCCAGGCTCGGAGTCCCTGGGGCTTCTGGGGCGACTCCCAGCCTCCCGGTCTGCAGACCAAGCTGAGGGGCGGTGAAGGGAAGGCCGTAATAGGTCCCATCGGTCTATAAATAGCAGCCCAACCTGCCCTCCTTGGGCCCAGGCCAGCCTGGTGCCCACCCTCTCTCTTTTCCAGGCAGTAAGAGGAGGAAGTTACCCAGGCAGCTGCATCCTAGCCATTCAAGAGGAGGAAATAAACAAAAGGTGGAGGAAAGAAGGGGAGAGAAAGGGGGAAAAAGAGGAAAGAATAGTGGGTGGGGAAAACCAAGGAAGGAGGATGGAGGAGACGCATGAGAATCCGAGCGGTCGCCCCACGGTCATGCTCTCCCCTGCCTATGCCCACTCATGGCCTCCCCTTCTCCAACTCCCCAGTGTAGCACAGAAGAGGCTTTCTGACGGAGGCCGTAGGTGCCCCATCCGGGAGGCCCCTGTGGCCGCAGCATCTGATGGCCTGACCGCTGACCTAGTTTTGGGCCCACTAGCTTGCTGCAACCTCTAGGAAAGTGTAGCCCCTGACCCTGAGTGCTGACTTGCCTTGGTCAAGACCCACCAGGAGAACCAAAGTCCCCAGGAGTCCCCACCGGAGTCCCCAGGAGTTGGGGCCAATTGTGTGCGTGTTGGGGGGCGGCCCTGGGGGGTTGTCACTGGACCCCCCTTTCATAGGAAAGAGGATGTGAAACTTTCAGCTTTGTGTGGCTTTGGGGCTTCGGTTCCTCAAGCCCTTATCTCTGGTGTCTGCAGTCTATCCCGCTCTATCTGTCTGGCCATCTGTGAACCCTGGTTCCTGTGTGTATCTCTCTCTGGTCTTGACTGCTGATCTTGATGCAGGCTCAGCCTTACCTCTTGCGTGTAAAGCCTGACTCCTTACCTGCCGGGCCCTGGCTTCTGGCTGCTATCTTGCCATGCGCATGCATATGCAGTTAAGAAAGCTCATTTCTTGAAAACAGTCTCATCAGCGCAAACAATCGGCGGGGTTTAAAAGTCCAAGCTCTGGCACATGTCATCAGCAGTAGCCAGCTCATCACGGTAGTGGCTAAGGTTAAAAGCCGAGATGGAGGAATTTAAAACAGCAACTTTCTTTTATGAAATGAGCCCCAGTCATTCATGTCCCAAATCTGTTGGCACCTTCTCTTAATAAGCCTCTCCCGAGGGTTTCCAGAAAGCAGAATGCCAGGTCTTACTGACTCCTGGGGGGATTGCCTTGCTCTTCTGGGGACACAGATTCATCAGGCTGGCGACCTCAGTGTGTTCAGCTCTATCACCGCGACAGGGACACCATGCTTGCCTCAGGTCCAGAGCAAAGAGGCGGCGGCGGGGTTGGAGAAGGTTTGCTCTATTAGGTAAAGGTGATGCTATCGTCCTGCTGAGGTACGTCTCCAGTAGGAGATATGCTTTTGCTCAGACTCGTTTGCTCTTTGCCTCCAGAATTCTGGGGACCAAACTGCAGGTGCTGGTGGTCAAGTGGGCTTCGTGTGAGGCCTGGCTGAGGTTGGAGGCTCCTGAGGTCCGGAGCTTGCTCTGGGGCCCGCATTAGGGGCTACCCTCTGCTGAAGGAGAGCAGCCATTTTCCAGCCACTGAGGGCCACACCTCTGCTTCTTCCAGATCTCACTTCAGCGCTCCAGCAGCTTCAAGGATTTTGCCAAATCCAAACCCAGCTCCCCCGTGGTGAGCGAGAAGGAATTTAATCTGGATGATAATGTGAGTTGCAGAGCCTCCCAGGGGGGTCTGGCTGCAGGCCCTGGGTGGGGGGAAGAGGAGATCTGGGGATTGCTGAGGAAAGCCTGCTTACACACAGAAGGCCAACCCTCCCACCCGTCAAAATTCTGGGCCCCCTAGAAATCACCCACATCGTTTTCAATTACAAATTACAGTTGACCCTTGAACAACACGGGTTTGAACAGCATGGGTCCACTTACACGCAGATTTATTTTTTTTCAATAAATACAGTACAGGACTGTAAATGTATTTTCTCCTCATAATTTTCTTAGTAATGTTTTCTTTTCTCTAGCTTACTTTATAGTAAGAATATAGTACATATACACACAAAATATGTATTAGCCCCCTGTTATCAGTAAGCCTTCTGGTCAACAGTTGGCTATGAATAGTTAAGTTTTGGGGGAGTCAAATGTTATACGTGGATTTTCATCTGCGCGGGGCGGGGGTAGTTGGCGCCACTAACCCGCACGTTGTTCAAGGGTCAACTGTAATTGTCAAATTAATTACAGATTAATGGGGCTGAGTACGGGACTGGGGCTAGGAGGGAAGGGGATGGGAGCCTCTCATTCCCACCCCCATCCTCTGCCAGGACCTGAAGGCCTCCTTCTGCCCCTAAATCCCGGACCTCCTCCTTTGTTGTCACAGATTCCAGAAGATGAGTCAGGTGTCCCTACCGCAGAAGATGCTGGGAAGAGTGGCAAAAAGCTGGGGAAAAAGTGGAGGGCCGTGATTTCCAGAACCATGAACAGGAAGATGGGCAAGATGATGGTGAAGGCGCTGTCAGAAGAGATGGTGAGGCCTGCGGGAGGGGTGGGGGGCAGGGAGGGCAGGCAGTGCTCTGGCCGCCTGTGAGCATAGCCACCTTGAAGGCCATAGCTCGGGTACTGGGCCTGAGGGCCTGATTCACTATGAGAAGGAAGGTCATAAGGGAAGAGAGCTCACTCAGCCATGAGCCTGGCAGCAAGGCATGGTCCTGAGGGAGCAGGAGTGGGGTCTGAGGAGGGATGAAAGTCTGGGTAACAGAAGCTTCCAAGGAAGCCTGGCCTGAGGAGGGGGGGCGGCGCTTGAAAGGGAGATGCAATTGCCTGAAGCAAATTCATCCACCTCAAAGTTTTGCTTGGAACTAGCCTCTGGGATTGGGAAGACTGGATTGGAAGAGGGGCCCCTAGGAGAGAAAATAGAGAAGGCTGGCTTGGGCCCAGGGAGAGAGGGTGGGACAGACAGCTGTGGGGCAGGCACGTGCAAGTAGCTGACGTCACACAGTGAGTTGGCTGTGGCCATGGCTCTGACCGAAGGTTCGCGGCGGGGGGGGGGGGGGGGGCGGGGGGGGGCGCAGAGTGCCCTAGTCAGCTCTTACTGGCTGCTACCAGCTCAGGACAGCAATTGGTCAAATTTTGAGGAATTTGGTGAGCCAGGGGTGAAACCCAACCATTACCAAAAATTACATTCTATAAACTTAGAATTAAGTAAGTTCTATTGAAAATAAAGAGACTACGGGCAACCTTCAAAACTCATAATTTCCTGAATCTTATACTACCTTTCACTGTTCTCTGGGCTCTTGAGGTTATTTGCCTCTGTAGTCTCCCTGCAGCGGAATTGGCCCCCAGGGTGTGCGGCTTGGTGAGCGACTCCACGGAGGGGGAGTCTGTATGACGCTCGGGCCTTTGGTTCCTAGAGAGCCGGGCCGCTTGTGAAAGGGCGGCCCCCGCCCTGAGGTGTGTGGTGAGGCGGAGGAGCTCTGGAGTCAGGCCAGCTCAGCTCGGTTGTGGGTTCCTGTGCGGCCTTGGGGATGTTCCTCCGTGACTGCTCCTCTGTGAACTGGGGACCATCAGAGCGCTTACCCTGAAGTGTCACTGTGAGGGTGCAAGGACCTGACAGGCCCGCCTGGCACGCAGGAGCAAGGCCGAAGGTAGCTCGGCCCTGGCGGCCCCTCTGAGCCCCAGCTCGGGCGCCGCAGCCCTCTCCGCGCGGACCCCGCACATTCCTGCTGCAGGAGGTCGCCGCCTGAGGACGGTCATTCCCACATCAGCGAAGTGGGAGCTTGCGCAGCCTCGGAGCCCCCACCCCCACCCCCACCCCCCGGAGAGCCCAGGCCCATTTCCTCTGTGCCCCTGGGCGTCCCAGCCAGGGCTGCTCAGGGTCCCCTGCCTTCCGACCCCTGCAGGGAAACACTCTGGAGGAGGGCTCCGCCTCCCCGACATCTCCAGACTGCAGCCTGGACAGCCCCGGCCCCGAGAAGATGGCACTGGCCTTTTCTGAGCAGGAGGAGCGTGAGCTCCCAGCACTTAGCCGCCAGGCCTCCACGGGTGAGTAGGCGACCGAAGGGGACATCTGCTGAGTCTGGAGAAAAGGACTGGGTTAGGGCCTGGAAGCTGGCTGTGTGGGAGGAAGGTAAGAGGAATGAACCTTAGCAGTTTGCCTTCGGGGAACTTTCCCGGCCGTCTTCACATTACAGTTTCACAATAACTTCATGGTGCTGGCACTATCATCCCCATTTTATTGATGTGAAAACTGAGACTCAGGGAGGTTTTTCACTTTGCCCAAGATGACCCAGTCTTGAACTGAGGTCTACCCTGGAGGGGCTGCCACTTGCTGTCGTCAGGGCCTGGAGGGGCCCAAGGGAGACGATGAGCCCCCCTGCGCTCTTGGACTAGCCCAACGCCACCCTTCCAAGGGGAGGCGGAGGCTCCAGCCACCTGGGCCTCTGACATCCCAGACTGGGGGTGGGGCTAGAGGGTCTCCCGCGGGGAAGTCTCAGCCTCTTAGACTGCAGCCCTTGGTTTGCTGGGCTCAGGGCGCCATTTGGCATCTTCTAGGTGCCTATGAGGTTGGACAGGAGGTTCCAGCAGCCCCTCCTGGAGGAGGGGCTGCAGGCTCTGAGCTGCAGACCCACGGAGGCACTGGCCTTCTCACCCCTCAGGCTAGTTCTAAGTTCCGTGCTCTTTCTCTGGCTCCACAGACACCTCCCTGCCCCCACTGAAAGCCACTTATAATGCCCTTCATCCCGCCCTTCCCAGAGAGAAAGAGCCCTTCTGAGTTTTCATGTGATGTTGTAACTAGATGCTGAGTCTTATTACATACAGAAAGTAAAATACTAGTTTAGGGTGTGGTTTCCTGTGTGGAAGGTGGCTTCCAGGAGCACTGGACTGGGAGTCAGGAGACCTGGAGTCAAATGGACCCAGGGCTACCAATTATAAGGTGAGAGATCTTGGGTGCCCAGTTGGCCTGTCTGGCTTCAGTTTTCCCTATCTGTTCATTGGGCCCAGTTGGTCTGCAGAGGTCCTCCCAATTTGCTCATTCTTTGGTCTCTGAGCCCTTTCTCCTTCTGTGGTCAACTGTTTTCATGTCTGAGGCCCCAAAGGTGAAGCTGGGCTCCTGCAGGGTGGCCTTGGGATTTCGAGCCACAGCCCCTGGCAGCTACCTGCTGGGTACTCCCCCAGCTGTCTTGCGACAAAGGTGACCCTCCTCCCTGCCCCATCTCCTGCAGGCAGTGAGCTCTGCAGCCCCAGCCCAGGTTCTAGCAGCTTCGGAGAGGAACCACCTGCCCCCCAGTACACAGGGCCCTTCTGTGGCAGGGCACGAGTCCACACCGACTTTACTCCCAGCCCCTACGACCGTGACTCGCTGAAACTGCAGGTAAGGTTGGCGTCTAGGCCTCTCCTGAGCCTGGCAGGCTGGGCCCATAAAGAAGGCTGTACTGAGCCAGGATAAGACGGTGTCCATGGAAGCCAAGGGAATACCCTTCTCCTCTCCCCTGCTCCACTCTGCTCTCCTGTCCTCCCACAGAAAGGAGATGTGATCCAGATCATTGAAAAGCCACCTGTGGGCACGTGGCTGGGCCTGCTCAATGGCAGGCTGGGATCTTTCAAGTTCATCTACGTGGATGTGCTGCCTGAGGAGGCTGCAGGGCCCGCCCGCCCCAGTCGCCGACAAAGCAAGGGCAAGAGGCCCAAGCCCAAGACTCTGCATGAGCTGCTGGAGCGCATAGGCCTGGAGGTTGGAGCTGGGACCTCCAGGGAGGCACACTTGCCCCAGGGATGGAGGCTAGGGCATGGTCAGCTATGTGGGAAGGGAGGGATCCCAAGTGGGGGTGGCTTGTAAGTGGCCCCACTGGGGGTCTGCCTTTGCCCGCAGGAACACACATCCACCCTGCTGCTCAATGGCTACCAGACACTGGAGGACTTCAAAGAGCTGCGGGAAACACACCTCAATGAGCTGAACATCATGGACCCACAGCACCGGGCCAAGCTGCTCACGGCCGCCGAGCTGCTGCTGGACTACGACAGTGAGTGGGTTTAGGAGCCAGGTTTGGGGGGGTGCCTCCAGGTATTCCGGGGAGGGAAGGCCTGCCCCAGCCCGGCCCAATGACCACACTCAGCCCCGGCACCCCTCTGCAGTGGGAAGGCACTTTCCACACTTGAATTCCAGTCTCGGGCAAAGTTTGCGGACAGAGGGGCCTTAGGGATGATGGGGTCCAACTCCCTTTGGGATGAAAGGGGAGACTTAAGGCCGGAGAAGGTAAAGCATATACTCGAGGCCTCCAAGCTGGGTCATAGCAGAGCCAGCAATCAAGCGCAGGTTTCCCGGCCCCTAGCTGGCTGCTAAAGAAGTTGGCTCTGGGGCTGGGTTGCTGGCTTGGAAACCACGCCACCTGGTTCTAAGCTGGGAAGGGTGAGAGGGGCAGGGGTGGTAGTGGGTGCCCAGAGGGAAAGACTGCCCACAGTGGACTTCCCAGAGTCCCTACCCCCCCCCACACACAGGGGCTCCCTGGGGCCTCTGAGCTCCCTCCCAGCTAAGGCCCAAGCCCCCCCCCCCCCCCATATTCCATCCTCTCCTTTGGCCCGGCAGCCGGCAGCGAGGAGGCGGAAGAGGGTGCGGAAAGCAGCCAGGAGACAGCTGCAAACACAGTGTCTGGACCCAAGGTGGACATTCCTCGAGACTCTGGCTGCTTCGAGGGCTCAGAGAGCGGACGTGATGAGGCCGAGTTGGCAGGCGCTGAGGAGCAGCTGCAAGGCCTCTCCCTGGCCGGGGCGCCTTGAGGCAGAGGTGGAGGCGCGGGCCGAGGTCGGGGCCCCAGCAGCAAAGACTGCAGGGATGGGCCCGGCCTCCCACGGTGGCGCACTCCCTGGAGGACTGGTGCTGAGCCGGGCCCTGCTCCCCTAGGAGCGCCCAGGGCGGCAGGTCAGCCGGGGCGCCGTAGGCTTGGCTGGAGTGGATGGGGAGCCACCCAAGGCACATCCTACCCGTGCAGCCCCCTCCCTCCACCAGCTACTGACAGCACAGAACTTCCAGGCCCCACCTGCTCCCAGCCACAGCAAGTGGGACACTGAGGGGCCGCCCTACCCATGTCCCTCACCACCGAGGCCCCCAAACCCTCCTCAGCCCCACACCACTTTCCCCTGGCACACTGCTCCTGAAAGGGAGGCCAAGTCAGTGTTTCGGGATGGTTTCAAAACCCTAGGGAAGCTGGCCCTTTAAAAGGACCCTAACTGATCATGGGTAGGTACAGATTTCCCCAAATAAGGCTTGAGGAAAGCCGCATGTACCTTTCCCACATTCCTTCTCCTTAACCTTTTTGGAGGTTTGGCCACTAACTGGTGGGGATTAGAATGGATACTGCTGGGGGCCTTGCCAGCTCTGACATTCTGGGACATTAAATGTCTGCTCTCCTGTTACCTGTGGCCCAGGACACCAGTGGGGTTGACTGAGGGAGCTGAAGGGGCCTTGGGCTCCCAAGTGAAATGGCTCCTCCCGCTCATTCATTCCATACCTCCCCACATAACTCAAGCCAAGCTGCAGCTCCCCCCAGCTTAAAACAATGCCCAGACCTCATGCAACATGCACTCCCCCCTTCCACTCCTGGCCCCGTCCAATGACACTTCCCCTGAACGCTGATGGCAGATGGTCAGATCTGGCTTCCAAGGACAGAACTGCCCCTCGGAAGTCACATGCAAGTCTGAACTCAGACTTGGCCACCTGTATGGGTTCTTACAAGCAAAGAAAGCACAAAGCTTGACACTGGGGAGTCTGTTACCCCAACTTTGCTTTGCAAAAGGTTTTGATGTACCCTGAGCTCCAGAAAGGGAGGAAGTGTATCTGTTGGTGGGGGCCTCCCTTGACCTCAGTACCAAGTCTGTGCCCTGAATTTGCAGAGTAACCCTTCCCCAGGGCCCAGCTGGCCTGGGGACAGTGCCCACTACATCTAGGACTGCCTGCTTAGTGAACACACTTCTGGACCTACTACGAGGAACTTTGGTAAAAGCTAGCTTGGGGGAAGGGTTTGGGTGTACATATGAGGGGATGGAGGGGGATAAGTTGGCAACAATAAACATAGGTAGAACTAATTACAGTCTCCAGTTATCTTTCCTATGGAGAGAGGGCTGGGGGAGGGTCAGACCAATATCCTTCGAAGCTGGACTTGGCAAAGTGACCTCCATTATCCTTTCAGGGCCATCTGCCCCTTCCCTGCAGATGCCCAGTGCCCTTGATCCTGCTGACCTAAAGCTCCAGTTTGAAGCGCTAATGGTCTCTGCTCTTCCCACTAACCAGCTGTCCCCTGAGTACAGGCTCCCAGGGCCACAGGCCTTGCTGGGCTCTGAGAGTGGTCTCTTCCTAGAATGATTATTTAAGAAGAGCCTTGAGGGCCTCCCCAGTGAGGAAGGGCCGGCACTAGGGCCTGTCCAGTGTCCAAAAGGGAGAGATTTGGATTCGGCCGGGCCTTTCCTCTGAGGCCACCTCCTCCTGGGCCCCACCTCGTGCCCACTGAAGCTACACCATCTCCCAGGAGGTGGGACAGAGACGAAGACCCCTGGCTTCCTTTGTTTCTGCCGGCATTAACTGCATCAGGGAGGGCAGACTGGAGTGAGAGCTGCCCCCAGAGCGAAGACAAGGCCACTGTGCTTCCAGGCCTTGTTCTCAGCTGCACTCATCCCACTGCCCTTAGTGGCTGTGGGCAGTAGGAAACGGCCAGCATTATCCTCACCAAAGAAACAAGGAGAAGCCCAGCCTCAAAGCTCCAATGGCACCGAGTAACTGTTGTCACTTAGTGGGCACCGACACTGGGGCCTGAAACCAAGCATTTTGCATTGACTCCCTCAGATAATCTGCACAGCACCCCACTGAGGTACATACCATCATCTTTCCATTTTACAGAGGAGGAAACCGTAGCTCAGACAGGTTGAGGAAGTTGAGTAGGGAGTCCAACAAGCTTTCAGAGGCCCCCGGCCCTCCGGAGGGCAATCCGACCCTCTGTAACGTGCCTTTGACACCTTTTGACCCAGCCATTCCCCTCCTAGGATTTGATCCGCAGAAAGAGCCACACAAGTGCACACAGATAGGGACAAAGATACAACAGCTTTGTCTGTAAGAGTAGGGAACTGGAAACAACACAAATGGGGAATTAGTTAGATACATTATAGTTTGTTCACACGATACTGTGTAGCCATTAATCATGATGTAGAAAAATATATAAAGACACAGGGAAAATCTTCATGATTTTTTATTAATTAAAACTTTTTAAAATTACACAAATAATGTACAAACATTCTTGTTGTAAAAGAAATCTGTGCTATATCATGGGGGGGAACAAATACTAAAACATTATTTATAGGGTGATTCCATTTTTATTTTAAAAAAGGAAAGCATACAAAAGAATAAAGACTGGAAAGATCTGCACCAAATGGTTACCAGTGAGAAAAGTGGGGTGGGACTGGGGGAGTGAGGGAGAGAAACACTCACTTTCTATATTCTTCTTTTGTTTGAATTTCAAGAGTATCTATTATTCTACATCTATTTAAAAAGGAACAACATTTTAATTTTTGAAAAAAATAAAACCAAATAAATAAATAGGCCCAAACCTCTGGCTTGCAATTTGGGGCAGCGGCAAAGTCATTACCCTGCTATCTTTTGGCACAGGCTTCTGGAAAGGTGGTGAGTGGGGGATGAATAATGCCCAAAGTACTTAAAAGTCACACACAGCAAGAGGACCTTATCAGAGGAGATTCATAAACCTTTCAAAATCCCTGGGTACTATCTATCTATTAGGTCTAACCTGGGGAAAGGAAAATATCAGAGAAAGCAAAATCAGACTGAGAAAGTAATTTGAACTCCCCTCCCAGCCTAAGGAGGAGGGTGGGAGCATCTCAGAACTATCTGGCCCCAGCTGGGTCTATAGGCTGGATACAGGCTAGAAGTAGGTAGTCATACAAACACTCCAGTGACCACAGGACTTTGGGAGGGGTAAGTGAGGAGGGGCAACAAGGAAATGTACTCTACAGGCCAGGGCCTGAGGGATGAGAAAGGCAGTGCCAGGTGAGGCTACAGCCCATGGCCCGAAGCTCCTCCTCCAGGCAGGGCTGCCAGGACCTCTTCTCCAGCCCATGGACATCTAGAAGATGCCAGGAGGTACCCTAAGTCCAGCAAACTGAGGGCTGCAGTCCAAGAGGCTGAGTCTTCCCAGCTGGAGACCCCCTGCCCCAACCCCCAACCTAGTATGTCAGAAGCCCAGGCAGCTGTAGCCTCTAGCTCCCCCTGGAAGGGTAGGGGTGGGCTAGTCCAAGAGGACAATGGGCCCCTCTGATCTTGGGCCCCTCCAGGGCCTGGGGACAGCAAGTGGCAGCTCCTCTAGGTCAGGCAAAGCCTAGCAATTAAGAGTCAGGGCCCACCTGAGTTCAAGTCTTGGCTTTGTCCCTTAGCTGGGTTATCCTGGACAAGCCACTTAACCTCCTTGAGCCTCACTTTCCAAATCAATAAGGTAAGGATAATAGTACTAGCCCCATGCAGTTGTTACAAAGATTGAATGAACTAGTGTATGTAAAACTTAGCAGAGTGTCCAGGACAAAATCAATGCCTAATGAATAATAATGTGTCTGATCCCCTAAATCCACATCACCTTGCTCCCTCCATTTCACTCCCTTGAAGGCCCATCTCACCTTGAACCCCTAGTTCATGTAGTGACCAAGAGCAAAGGCTTTGGAGTTAAACTAAAGTGCCTTCAAATCCTGGCTCCACCACTTACTGATTACATGACTTTGGGTAATTACATACATACACATTTCTTTTCTGTAAAATAAGAATAATAATCTATATTGCAATATATAAATGTATCAAGCCAACACACTACACACCCTAAACGTACACAATGTTATATGTTAATAATATCTCAATAAAAAACTAATTAAAAAAATAAAAATTAAATTTAAAAAAGAATAATGATCTAATAATATTCTTCCTCTTTGGGTTGTTAGAGATACAAATGAGATCATGCATATAAAGTTCCTGGCCCAAGGTAACAATAAATGGTGGCCTTCTGACTCTCTTATAACCTCCAGGGTACTGAGCTCAAGAATGGGCACAAAAGTCATGTCCAAATGTGCTTGTCTGCAGCCTAACTGCTACAGCCTAGAGACAAACTGATAACCAAGCTCCCAGAGAGGCTGGTGATGGAGAGAAAGACCACCTGAGGAGTGGGGGGAAGCCCTGGACCTGCCCCATTCACAATAGGATGATCAGCCCTGAAAGTTACACTTAATTCAGGCAATTCCCTTGGACATCCACGGGCTACCAGAAGGAAGAGGATATAGGCCAGATTCAAGAAGAAAGAATTAGAGCCCAGCCAGCTCCTCCCCAATTCAAGGTTAGGATCAACTTCCTCCTCCCTGGCTCATCAGGGAAGCAGCTGGCGGAATCAGCACATCCCACTGGAATGAACTTGCTCTCCCTATTTCTCACAAGCTTCCCTTAGACTTCCCCAGGTAGGTTCAGATCAGCTCCCCTAAAACCTCGCAATGAAGGCTGTCAACTCCACAAATTCTCTCTCCTACACGCCAAACCCTATAGCAGTGTAGTTCATCACTGGCCCCAGCCGTGGCTTCCAGCTCTCACTCATAAAGACCCCCATACCCAGGTCTTTCGCATAAGTGGAGGCCGTGGTGGGGCCAGCCAAGACCAAGGGCATTAAAACAAAAGCTAAAAGACGGTTTTAAAAGGAAAAAAGGGCACTGATCACTGTTGTCTCAGTAAGGTCCAACACCTTCCCCCCACCTAAGTCAGGAAATTCAGGATGAAGTATGAGGTTTCCCAGCTGGGGAAAAGAAGTGGCTCTCCCACCTCTCCTTCACAATAGAGGCTACCTTAGCTTCTCACACAACGTTGGCCACATTCTATATTATTCAGCCAACAACACAATCAAGTGGGAAGGAACTGCCTCCCTTCTAGACTCAGCCAAGACTCCTCCTCCAGGAAGGCCCTAAATAAATGGAATTCTATAGCACTTGATATGTAGGCTTCACCTTTTCCTACAACTTCACAGTTACCAATATAGCATTTGTATACCATTGCCTCTGGGACCTGCCAGGGATAGCGTCAGAAGGAGCCCAGGGCAATGGCCCTCACAAAGGGACAGCCAACTTAACTGTGGGAACCAGGCAAGGCAACTTCCTGACTTTCTGTGCTAAAGAAACCCCACCATCAGTTCAACCTAAGTGCAGGGATCTGGAGAAATATTTAAGAGATTTAAGTTTAAAACAAAAACCCAACAACCACCCCCATATCAGATTGACTACATATAGTTAGCTCTCTATATGCCTAAAATGGAAAGATCATTGGCAAGATTAATCCAAAATGGTAAAAAAAAAAAAAAAAATCCTAAAATCATTGCTGGTTCTTAACTCACAAGAGAATGGGATCAGCAATGCAATTTCTCCTAAAGTTAACCCTAGCACACAGTCAGTTTTCAATAAGTACTTACTGAATGTCAAATAAATGAATAGGCTCTCAAGTAGACATTTGGAGTTATTCAAACCTCTTTATCTGTCTGCACCTGGGTTATGCCAGAAAGCTGTCTGGACTGGGAGTCAGGATATCTGGGTTCTGGTCTCGGCTCTACCAGTAACTGTCTATGTGACCTCAGGTTAAGTCACAGTATTTAATTTGGTGAGAGAGCAAGAGCAAATGCAAGCATGTTCCTTTCAGCAACATCATTTAACAGAGCCCCGGTTGTATGACAATCACCCTGTCTCTAATTTGGCACAAAACTACAACCCTTTAGCCACACTGGAACAACCAGATAGCTGAAGATGGGCAGTGGCTGACAGAAAAGGCAATGAGAGGGGCTCCTGAAGAAAGTGAACGGGCATGGAATGTCAGGGAGGTAATTCTACACCATGTTCCCAACATTGTAAAACCACTTCTAAATCAAGGCCCCCTCATTTCCTGCCCTGTGGTAGAGTGTGAGCTCCAAGCTCTCATTTACTAATCGAGTAGAAAACCCCCCAGCACCAGAAGAAAAAGAAAGGGCTTGGCCAGCCAATTCACAGAATACAAATGGCAAGAAACATAAGGCAGATGGGAGGCACAAAAAATGTTTGACCTCATTATTAACAAAAGAAATAGAAATGAAGTGACAACGAGATACCAGTTTACAACTATCAAATTACCAAATGCTTAAATGAGATGTGTTGAAGGAGGCTCTCCGATACACTGCTGGCAGGACTAACAGTGACAGGCTTTTTGTAAAGCCATATTTATCAAAAGCCTTTAAAAGAGTACTCCATTTGACTCTTGTGATTCCACTTCTAGGAATCTATCCTAAGGAAATAATCACAGATATACCTATATATAAAGAAGTTCATCACAACAGGATTTATAATAATGAAAAATGAAACTCCTACATGGCTGACAATAGGGGGTTATGTATATGTTATGGAATCATTAAGTATTTTCAAATGATTTCTAATGATATGGAAAATGCTAAGTAAAAAAAAAAAAAAGCAGGATTACAAACTCTATAGTTGAATTCCAGTTACGTTTAAAAATATGCATGCACACGGGGGCACCTGGCTGGCTCAGTCAGTAGAGCATGCGACTCGATCTCATGGTTGTAAGTTTGAGCCCCATGTTGGGGGTAGAAGACTAGAAGGAAATACACCAAAACATTAACAGTTATTGTATCTTGGTGATGAGTTTATGGGTAATTTTTAAAATTATCTTACTTTCCCAATTTTCAACAATGAGCATGTGTTGCTTTTAAAATTAAAAAGCACATTAAGGGTATGAGGGGAGGGGGATGTTTGTTTATTTTCTGAGTTTTCCGAATATTTAGAGGCAGAAAGGGACCTCTGATATAATATAGTGGTTCTCAACCCTATCAGCCCCAATCCTCCCTTGGTAGCTACAATATTTTGTGATGCACCCTTTGCCATCCTGAAACGACTTTCATAGGTAAGATAACCTGCTATTTATATACATAATTTCCAGAATAGTAATGTAATATACTAATTATAATATAAAGGAGAAAAAAAGGAAGTTTGTTTATGAGAGAATATATATTTCAATATGCAAATGCCTGGGCAAGACTACACTAAAAGATATAATAAAGCACTCAGAGGCTTCCACTTACATATGTAGATCCACTGTGAATGCAATTGCTACAAAGAAAGACAAATACAGGTACATTGCACTGGCAACTTAAAAATCCATGAATGACACTGCGTTGGTGACTTGATTTTCGAAAGTCACAACTCTTGGTAAAGTTCTGAACCAAATAAAATACCATCTTCCCTCAATTTACACAGTTGTTGCAGTCCTGGAAATTCAGTGTATATATTGAAATTGTACAAACAGGGGCACCTGGGTGGCTCAGTCAGTTAAGTGTCCAACTCTTGATTTCAGCTCAGGTCATGATCTTAGGATAGTGAGATCCAGTCCCCCACTCAGCGGGGAGTCTGCTTGAGATTCTCTCCCTCTCCCTCTGCCCCTCCCCCTGCTCGCTCGCTCTCTCTCTCAAATAAATAAATCTTTAAAAAAAAATTGTAAAAACATATTTTGTGTTGATTTGTAAAATAATTAGGCCAAGCTACTTACACTAGGTTTTCCCACTTACATTGATGTCCTATAGGATATTTGAAAATTTACAGATACAGATTTCTAGTTCCCATTCCCACTTCATATTTATCCAAAACACGAAATTCATAATGACTCCCTCTTTTGTGAGTTGGGCTTGCATCCTTTAAAACTAATGACATTCACAGTTTTAGCCTTTGATACTATTTCTAAAACCCATTGCCTAAGAATAGCAAGTGATTCCTAGAATGCATTCTTTTTTTAAAAAGATTTATTTATTTGAAAGAGAGCACGCATGTAGGGGGCGGACAGAGGGAGAAAGAGAATCTCAAGCAGACCCCTTGCTGAGGGCACAGCCCAACACGGGGCTCGATCCCACGACCCTGAGATCATGACCTGAGCCAAAACCAAGAGTCAGATGCTCAACCAACTGAGCCACCCAAGCACCCCTAGAATGTATTCTTTTGGAATTATTGAAAGCATTGCTCTTCTTTAGTAGCACCAAGCACAAGGACAAATTGTCAGTTTTTTGAAACCATTTACTGTGATCCCTTGGTGATTTTCCCTAGCCTGGCCCCATCCTCAGAAGTAAAATGAACAGAGCTGGAAGAAAAGGACTAACAGGGCTAGACCATGGGGAGAGAGGGGGTGCTAGGTTGCTAGGTTACCACTTGAGCCAATCTAAGCAGTCCCAGAGGAGTACCAGATACAGGACAGGTCCCTCTCCCTGCTCCACTAGGCTGAGGGCTCTCTCAAAGGAAGGGGGTCAAAAGGTGGGGGAGGGGCTGGTCACACACTAGGCACAAGTAAAGAAGTGAGGCAGAAGCACAAAGAAACAGACATCCCTGTATTTCTAAAACCATTCAAGTCTCCTTCATTAATTGGTTTCACCCCAAAAAGAAAGATTTCTTTATTAAGAAATACCAGAGAGTGAAAAACCTATCACACATACACATTTGTAGGTTCACACAAAAGTGCAGAGATTTACATATTAAACTGCATTTAAGTTAGAAAATAGATTTAAAAACAAAATACTTTTTTCCCCAACAAGGTAAAGAGATTTGGTCAGTAGGAAAAGGGACCTTAAGGGTAAAGGCAGGAAGGACAGGGCAGGAAGAATGGAATTTAGCTGCTATAGAATTAGAACCTACATCTACCACTGGGAAAAAAAATGCAAAGGGGGAGATGATGCTCTCCACTAGGGCAAAGAGGGCCCCGGAGCCAAACGGACATGAAGAAGTGGTCCCAAATAGCCAAATCCCACCACTCCACAGGGGTTTTGGATCCATGCCAGCCACCCTGGCCTGGGGAAGTGGGGTGCATAGGAAACTTAAGGGTTGGAGAGGAAGGGGAGAGGTGGAAAGAATGTTAGCCATTGAAAAGAGTGAACAATTTAAGGCCTATTCCCCCGGGAAGGACCAATTCTTCAGTCTCCTCTCTGATCTGTAACTCAGACTAGGGACAGTCCCAGCTGGTGCACAGTATGAATGGGACAGATCTTCAGGCCAAGGCCTTAAATACAGACGATTTATAAAGGAAAAGAAAGAGGACAGGGAGTATATGAAAAAAGCAGAAACTTTTAAAAAACTGATTTCACACTAGAGATAAGGGATTTCCAGGTTTACCCTTCATCTCAGAAAGAGAAAGCTTCTCTGACAGACCTCAGGGTCAGCAGAAGAGTGGTTGAGGTTAAGTTGAGTGAGGAGAGAAATCTGTCATAACCCAAGAGAAAAGATGGGCTGAGACAGGGTAGGCTGAGAACTGACTAAAAAGGGGTTCATCTGAGTGTCAGGTTAACTGGAAAAACCTAGTAACTTCCAAACTCTCGAGGCTTGGCCTCATTTTGTACTAACTAAAATCTAACTACAAGGATAAACCTGAGAGATCCAGAAAAAGAATGGGAAAGTAGAAGCAGATAGGAGAGGAATCTGAGTCAGTCAGAGCCAGTCTCCCCACTCCCCTTAAGGATTGCTACACTCAAACCCTGCTACAAGGAAAATAGGAAGACATATGGAAAAATCTAGAAGCAGCTAAATTTCATTAATTTTAATTAACTGGGGAGGGTGAGATAGTTATTGGTAAGGAGTCTTGACTTTAGACCATTTAAAAAGAAATATATACCATCGCTTGTAAAAGATCACTAACAAAATATTTCCAAGAGGGGGCCCTGATGAGCCTGCTTTAATAACTAAGACTCATTTGCAATTAACAGCATCCCTCTGCATAAAAACAATATCCTAATAAAGAACATTTTCTCTTAAGTAAATATAACCCCCTCCGACCCTCCCAATCTTGCTAACACTGTATATTGCCTTGAAAGTCCTTTTTTCATAGCCCAGAATCAGGTAAACGTCAGCCCAGAATGTGATATAGATCAGTGGAGAGTTTGGGAGCTATCTCTCCAACTCAAGGGCCCCCTAGGAAATGGGAGTATGGGTAGTAACAAGCAACCCCTTCAACCCCCACCCCCACCCCCCCACACAAAGACATTCACAACCTCATGGTGGTTCTTGAAATGGAAGGGGGAAGGAGGAGGCAGGCAGTTTGCATTAGACACAGTTTAATCACCTTCAAATAGATTAAAAGTTCTGGTTTACACTTCCCCCCCCTCCCCGTAAGTCATCCAGACAGGACCCTGGCTTAGAAAGAGAAAAACACAGGTGCTTTAGGAAATATAGCCACATATAATACATAAATCTTCTTCCCTGAAATAGAGCAGGTCCTGAGCAGAGCTGACTGGGGGCCACGGCCCACCCCCAGGGTGAAGTGGCTCTGGGACTCTGCCGGTGGAAGTGCTGGAAGAGCGGGGCTTGGACAAAGCCCCTGTGTGGTTACCAAGCCCAAGGTGGGCCAAGGCCTTGGAGTGGGTTTACCCGGGAGGGCAGCAGTGCTGGGCTTTCCCTCCTCACTCAGCCGAGGCCTAATGGAAGTACTGGTTATTCTTTTTTTTTTTCTTCTTTGAGGGGACATAGGGGGAGAGGAGAGGAGAGGAGAGCCTCTCTGTGCCTTGGTTTCCCCACTTGTGCATTCAGGGCCTGTACAGGCCTCACACAGGGAGTCTGAGGGGGTAGTGTTTAAGTGAGCACTCAGGCTTCCTCTGAGGAAAAGGAACCACCAAAGTGCAGACTTTTATTACTGCCATTCCTGCTCCTAGTGGGAGCAGGAGTCAAAAGGAAAACAAAAGGGGCTAACGAGAAAGGAGAGATGAGACAAAGAGTGCGAGGGGCCATGCCGTTGGCATCTCATCAATTCTTACTAAGAATGGCACAGGTATTAAAAAGTTTCTGGACAGTCTACAAGAAATGTGAATTGTTATCTCTACGGTAACTACTTACATATATCTAACTGGAAAAGAGTGGGGCTTGGGTGTTAAGAGTGGGCAGGGGACAAAGGAGAAGCTACATGAATAAATACAAGTGGAAGTTACCTGCCCCGTTCCTGAAAGGATTTGCTGGCAATGTTGGCACTTTGTAGCCAGGAGAATCCTCCAAGCCCACTCTTCAATTCTGAAGGCCCCAAGAATCCAGTTAGGATTCCCCGGCCAGGGTTCTCTGTGACTGCCTCTGGACTCAGGACATGCAGCAGCTTGAGAGGATTTGAGCCAGTCTCAAGAACCGTTAACCCCAGAATTGGAATAATGACCCCAAGCAGGAGAGCTGGGATCTGGAGAAAAGAGAAGGGAGTCCAAGGAGACTCCGTGTCTGAGGCCATGGAAAGCCAGTGCCAGGGCCTAAGAGACCCATTTGTCCAGTTACCAGAGGTGACTGACATCTTCTGTGACTGCCTTGAGTCCAGAAATTAAAAAAAGCTTGCAGCAAGAAAATGCCAGTGTGCAGTTGGGTGAATAAAGACAAAGGAAAACAGTAAAAGGGACAGCTCACTTGCTCTCTGTCTCAGGTTTATCTTCTCCCCTTAAATCTCTCACAGCCCTAATTAAACACAAACAAAAGTCTCTTCCATAGATAGGCTACTTCTCAGCTTCAGTCACCTCCTGTGGTGGCTCTGGGGGCTCTGGGGGTGGCATCTCTTCAGGAGTGCTGGTGTCCTCTGGCATCTCATTTGGGCTCAGATGTTCTGTTGGGGCCTGAGAAGGAAAACAAATCAAATTCAATGCAAAGCTCTCCCTTAAAATCCAAATGGAGATAATACACAGACACTGAACTCTTCTTCTGAACCCATCAACCACACTGATGCTACAGATATGCAGCCCCTGACACCACACTCGGAACCAAGACTGAACTACAGTCTTCTCAACAGAATGCAACTGAAGTGTGAGTTCTATTCTTCACTGTTGTGGACAGATGTTTCCCTTATTATTCAAAATAAAAATAAAATGGACCATAAATAATTACACAGAAACCCCACCTTCACAACAGAATGCTATAACATAACTTGTCTAACAAGGCCTGATCCAGTGGTTCTCAATCTTTTTTTTTCTCTTAACACACAGCTCACTAGAACAGCGATTCTAAACCAAACAGGGTGGGGTGGCAAAATCTTCAGATGGTATATGTGGTTGGAAAATGCCCCGAGTGATTCTAAAATACTATCCTTCCCTACATTCAACTTAGCATCACTAACCTAGATTGTTATGATTTTTTTTTAAAGATTTTATTTATTTATTTGAGAGGGAGAGAAAGCAAGCATGAGCAGGGGAGGGGAGGGGCAGAGGCAGAGGGAGAAGCAGACTCCGCACCGAGCAGGGAGCCCAACGCGGGGCTCGATCCCAGAACCCCGGGACCATGACCTGAGCCGAAGGCAGATGCCCAATGACTGAGCCACCCAGGCGCCCCTAGATTGTTATGATTTAACGTCAGATTCATCAGAAAAATGATATTAAAATGATGATAATAATATATAAACAAGAGTTTGCTTTACTTCAAAAAAAAAAAATTCAAAATTTAGGAAAGGCAAAGTAGAGAACAACTGACTTTACAGAAATCATTCACTTTTTTAAAAGTAGGATTCTATTTGAAAAGAAAGTTCAAATCTACTAAAAATCTATTAGAATAAACAAGTTCAGCAAGGTTTCAAGATACAAGATCAGTATACAAAAATCAACTGAATTTCTATATACTCCCAATGTACAATCCAAAAATGTAATTAGGAAAATAATTTCATTTGCAATAATATCAAAAAGAATAAAATACTTACAAATAAATGTAACAAAAGAAGTAAAAAACTTATACTCCGGGGGCACCTGGTTGGCTCAGTTGGAGAAGCATGTGACTCTTGATCTTGAGTCATGAGTCTGAGCCCCACGATGGGTGTAGAGATTACTTAAATAAATAAAACTTAAAAAAAAAACCAAAAACTTATACTAGGGGCGCCTGGGTTGTTCAGTTGGTTAAGCGTCTGACTCTTAATTTCAGCTCAGGTCATGATCTCAGGGTCAAAAGATGAAGCCCCGCATTGGTTCTGTGCTCAGCAAAGAGTCTGCTTGAGATTCTCTCTCCCTCTTCCTCTGCCCCTCCCCCTGCTCACGTGTGCACCCTCTAAATAAATAAAATTAAAAAAAACTTATACTCTGAAAAATACATTAAAGAAGACCTAAACAAATGAAGACAGCCCATGTTAATAGTTCAGAAGATTTAATCTTGTTAGAAAGACAATACTCCAAAAATTGATCTATAGATTCAATGCAATCCCCATCAAAATTCCAGTTGGCTTCTTTGCAAACAGACAAGCTGATCCCAAGATGCATAGGGACATTCAAGGGACCCAGAACAGCCAAAACAATTGAATAAATAAAGAATAAATTTGTACTACTCACACTTCCTAATTTCAAAACTTACTACAACACTACAATAACCAAGACGGTGTGATACTGGCACAAGAATAGAGATCCTGATCAATGAAATAAGATTGAGGGTCCAGAAACAAACTCTTGCATTTACAGTCAATTGATTTTTTATTTATTTATTTATTCATTAACAGAGAGAGATAGCAAGAGCAGGAACACAAGCAGGGGGAGTGAGAGAGAGAGAAGCAGGCTTCCTGCTGAGCAGGGAGCCCGATGTGGGGCTCGATCCCAGGACCCTGGGATCATGACCTGAGCTTAAGGCAGACACTTAATGACTGAGCCACCTAGGTGCCCTACAGTCAACTGATTCTTGACAAGGGTGCCAAGACAATTCAATGGGGAAAAAATCGTCTTTTCAACAAAGGGTACTGAGACAACTGGATATCCACATGCAAAAGAAAGAATTTGAACCCCCTACCTCACACCATATATACAAATTAGTTCAAAATGGATCAAAGATCTAAACATAAGAGCTAAAACTATAAAATTCTTAGAAAAAACAGAGGCATAAGTCTTCGTGACCTTGGATTAGACAATGGTTTATTAGATCTGACAACAAAAGCCCAAGAAACAAAAGAAAAAAATAGATACATTGGACTACATCAAAATTTAAACTTTTGTGCTTTAAAGGACACCATCAAGAAAGTGAAAAGACAACCCACAGAATGGGAGAAAATATTTACAAATCATATATCTGATAAGGGACTAACACAGAGAATATATAAAGAATTCTTGGTACTCAACAATTAAAAAAAAAAATCAAATTGCCCAATTTAAAAATAGATAAAGGATCTGAATAGACACTTCTCCAAAGAAGATATACAAATGGCCAATAAGCTCATGACAAAATGCTCAACATCATTAGGGAAATGCAAATTGTAACCGTAACCATAATGAGATACCACTACATTACCCACTAGGATGGCTAGAACCAAAATGTCAAATAATAATGACAAGTGTTGCCAAGAATGTGGAGAAACTGACACCCTCATACACTCCTGGTGGGGGATGTAGAAGGGTTGCAGGTACTTTGGAAAACAGTCCACCAGGTACTCAAAAGGTTAAACATAGAGTTATTATATGACCTAGTGATTTCACTCCTGGGTATACAGCCAAGACAAATGAATGCATATGTGTCTACGCAAAAACTTGCACAGGCAAGTTCATTGCTGCATTATTCATAATAATCAAAAAGTGCAAAGAACCCAAATGGCTATCAGTGGAGGAATATATACATAAAATGTGGTACTATCCATATAAGGGAATATTATTCGGCCATATAAAGGAATGAAGTACTGCTACATGAGACAACATGGATGAACCTTGAAAATATTATGTCAAATAACAGAAGCCAGTCATAAATGACCACACATGATATGATTCCATTTATAAGGAATGTACAGAAGAGGAAAATCTATAGCAAAAGAAAGTAGATTAATAGTTGCCTAAGGATGGGGTTGGGGGAACTAGGAAGAAAGAGAGAGTGACTGCTGATGGGTACAGGGGTTTGGTGAGGGATCATGAAAATGTTTTTAAAACTGATTGTTGTGATGATTGCACAAATCTGTGAATATACTACAAACCAGTGAATTGTACATTTTAAATAGGGATTTTATAATGTGTGAATTATAGCTCAATAAAGCTATTATTAAAAAAAAAAAAGAAATGTCAAGGGGTGCCTGGGTGGCTCAGTTGGTTAAGCGTCTGCCTTCGGCTCAGGTCATGATCTCAGGGTCCTGGGATTGAGCCCCGCATCGGGCTCCCTGCTCAGTGGGAAGTCTCCTCCCTCTGCTCCTCTCCTTGTTCATGCTCTCTCTCTCAAATAAATAAATGAATAAAATCTTTAAAAATTGTCAAATAGTAACTTTTTAGGAACATGCTTTGTAAAGTATATCCTGAGCAAGACAGCTGGGAGATTTTCCACAACATCTGCATATGCTAGGGAGGAAGCCCCCTTCCACCAAGGTAACCCCTCCATTAATTCTAACCCACTGTCCTGACCCCTATCTTTGCTCTGATAGCATTTTATGCTTCCCTCCTCAAGGCACTTTTCATAACATTGAGCAATGGCCTGTATTCTTGTCTCTCATCCCCACTAGACAACGAGCTCCTTGAGAGCAGGGACATTGCTTGCCTTGTTCACTGGCATATCCCTAGCACCTAGCACAGTGACTGTGCTTAATCTACCTCAAGGGCACAAAGATCTGAAGACAATGTCAGGGCAGAAGCAGAGACAGAGAAGCTGGAACGACTGGACATGAAATTGCCTAATTATATCTCAAAGGTGTAAATTTAGCCTACACCTTCTATCACTGACTCAGCCATTACATCAGGAATACTTACTGGGCTCTGTGGTAAAAGGCTGCTACTGGTCTCTTGAGTACTGGGAGGTCGACTTCCACTTTCCTCCAGTGGCAAAATACCCCTTCGGTCCAGCACACTGAAAGAGAGAGGACTGTTAATAAAGCATTTTGTATTCACCCCTCCACCCACCCACCCCCAGAACCTCATTGTGTGTACTAGAAAACATAAACCTGACCTTTAGAAGCCTAGTGTTTCCTAACACATGTCTCCTGTCTTCCATTCAGTTTTTTCTTCCACAGACCAGGGAACACCACATTAAGCAGGGAACAAACAAATGAAATAAGAATGAAAGCCTGTGGTCTGTGGTCTGTGTAGATATGGCACCAAGGGATAATCCCCAGGAAGACCCATTTGACCCCAAAAGGCCACATTCAGAAGAATGCATCAAGGGCTCCTGGGGGGCTCAGGCAGTTGAGCATCCAACTCTTGATTTTGGCTCAGGTCATGATCTCAGGGTCCTGGGATTGAGCCCCCATGTCAGGCTCCCCGCTCAGTGGGGAATCTGCTTCAGGATTCTCTCTCTCTACCTCTCCCTCTACCCCTCTCCTACCCCGCTCTTGCTTTCTCTCTCCAATTTAAAAAAAAAAAAAAAAGAAAAAGAAAAAGAATGCATCAGGCCAGGTAATAGGATCAGGTTGAATTGCTTGTCCCAAGAATCCCAGTATCTTCTAGTCCTCTGAGTACCTGGGGGGCAAGGGGCCACACAGCACTTCACAGCAGTTCTTCACAATGTTGCCATGGCTATAGGGATTCTGGACACGATTCTTCCCTGTCCATGAGCCTTTGATCTGCAAGATAAAAGCCAAGGCTTATAGTAAAAATTATGTTGCAGAAATACTTGCAGCATGGAAAGATGAAAAGCTCTGGAGATGGATAGTGGTGATGGTAGCACAACAACATGAATGTACTTCCTGCCACTGAATTCTACATTTAAACATAGCTAAGATGGTACATTTTATATTATGTATATTTTACCACAACAGGAAAAAAAGAAATACCTGCCTAGCCATGGAAAAATGTTCACAATTGAGTGAAAAATCAGAGGCTGAACAGTATGTATTATTTTCAATTAAAAATACGAAATATATATTCATCTAAACAAACATGGGAACAAGTCTGGAAGACTACAAATCATACCATTAACAATGGTGAATTTAGATAAAAACTTAAAAAAAAAAAAAAAACCATGGTGACATCAAGGAGGTAAAGTTACAGGGACTTATTTGCCATGTTTTACTCATCTGTATTTTCTGATTTTCTACAATGAGCATGGATTAATTGGTAAGTTTTAAAAAGCAGGGATTTATTCAGTGCAACTGCCCCTCTCCATTCCAAATCCAGAGGCACTAACTAGCCTTTAAGGACCTTTGAACAGCTGAAGACCTTGTACCCATTCAACCACTGAACCCCTTCTTTCCAATTCTCAATAGGCACTCAGCTCCAAACAAAGCAGTGTGCTTTCTCTTCCACGCATTGGATTTAACAATCTCCCAAGCCAGGTTTCTGTCTGCCTCGACCTCCCAAGCCCTGGAGACTCAGTTCTCAAGCGGGTAATGAGAGAATAGGTTTTGGGGAGAGAAAGAATATGTGATGAGGAAAAGGGAAAGTTGACTCACGTCTTCATTGGTTGTCTGGTTGAGAGCCACGAGGAAAGTGTGAAATCCAGTCAGTCCCACGACGGACCAGAGTGTGAAGAAGCAAATGAGCACTTCTAGAACAGTGAGGTGATGCTAAGGAATGTTGAAGAAGCTACACCAGGGACTCAAGGCCTCAGCCCATACTCATGGCGCCAATCACACCATCTTTACCTCTCAGAACATATACCACAAGTGGCCAAGTATCCATATATAACAACAGATGAATTCTAAACTCGCTGCATATATGAAAGGTGAAGGACTCCTCTTTATTCACTACGAGTAGCTCTCTAACATTTCTGGCATTTTTAAGTGTTTGTTTATTCATCATTAGTTCTTTGAAGAGAATGTTTAGAAGAGGGCCAAAGCTAAATAATGTTGGCCATCACTGCCAGTGGGAAATCCATCAAAAAATAAACCTTATAAATGAAAATTTGGTGGGAAAAACAGAACGTGACTTACAGAAACCCCATCTGAATCTCCTTTTCAGAAATGCAACTGCTGTACAAAATAAGCCTGAGCTGTAACAGAAAGGGAGGACTTTGGTCAAGCGACATAAGGGGTGTACTGAAACAAACACAGGCTGAGCCCGGGATCAGAAGGACTTGTGAGGGAGGCAGTGGAGAATGGGCTGAGGGAAAAACCTCCATTTAAGCCCTGGCCATCTTCCATTCCGGTTGCTACCATTAAGACTATATATTTTTTTTAATTTCAGATCTTGGCACTCTCTAACATCTAAAAAACGAGACGGTGGGAGAAATGCAGAGAGAACGCCTACTCGAAAGTAGTTTAAGAGGGAGTCACAGGGACATACTGCCAGGGGAGGATATGTTCCAGGAGTTTCTTTCAACGTCTCCAGGAAGCCAATTTTCAAGGATTCTGTTAAATTGGGAGGACAAGTAGAAAGAAAAATCAATGACTTTAGTAAAAAATGCACACTTATCCTAGTACCCACTCATTTCCTTCCCTCCCTATCCCTTGTTACAAGCTGGCAAGAGATTAGCCCTCACTCAGACAAGGGACTCTCACCTACAAGCTGGCAGTATCCTCACTGAAGAGTTTACATTTTCACTGCGGGACGACCTGGCACTGGACTACAGAGTCTGGCAGAAGCCAAGCTTCCTGCTCCTCTCCCTTTCCCCGAGCCCCCAACTATGGCCATGGATGGGGAATATTCATTCATAGATGAAAGAAATCAGAAATATCTAAGAAAAATCCTTTCTCCTCACCAATCCGTGTACCTCCTTTGTTCAAAATCCAGCTGAGAACTCATCTCTTGATCAAGAAGCCTCTTTTAACTCCACATCCCATCTGTCTTTAGGGTGATTTGGTGTGTGTGTGTGCACGCATGCACATGCACACATGCATATGCACACATGTGGGTGTGTATTTTCTGTCTCCCAAAGTAGACCATGAGCTACTGAAAGGCATTTCTCTAGTATAACCCCCTTCTACCACCTGGCACAGAGCAGGTCTTATAAGACAGAAGAAGAAAGTATGCAGTCTTTGGGATCACCTCAGAAATGCCCACTACTCTGGATACAGACCAGTAATCAGAGCCTCAGTCTTCAGCAGAAGGCCAGTGAAAAGGCCAACACGCTCAGGAATACGGATTGATGTGAGCTGAGGTTTGGAGCTCTGCTCGAGAGCAGAGTAGTATTCATTTCTAATTGGTCCTAGGATGCCTTTGCAATAGTAAAGTCCCACCAAGAAACCCAGCCACTCCCCTCAGCTCTCCTTAAGTCTTCTCCCACCTTTCACCAACAGACACTGCCCTGCATACTCACTGAGAGCCACATAGACGATGTTGAAGGCGAAGACATAGATCGTGAGGAGGGAGAGAGAGAGGATAAAGAGGTAGAAGTAACGGTAGTTCCTCTTTCCAACACAATTCCCCACCCAGGGGCAGTGATGGTCGAAGCGCTCTGTGGGAGAAAGAGAGTCCAGTGCCAAAGCCTCCAAAACAAAGCACAACATGCCATCCACATAGTACCTAATTTAAAGACCCCCAGGATCACTGCCGATTTCAATTATAAAAAAAACACTGGTTTCTATTTTTCACTTTTTCAGAATGTTTTCAGTCATCTCATTTGATCCCCACAATCACCCTGGAAGTCAAGCAAAAGAAGATATTCTTGTCCTCACATTGCAGTTGAAGAAACTAAGGCACTGAGGGGTCAAGTGAACTGCCTCACTGTCAGTTGACAACAGAGACTTTGCTTTTCCAAAGAAAAATCTTAGGTGGACTTACTAAGTTCAGGAAGAATAAGTAGGTGAAAAAATAGCCAAGGAAATTTTAAAAAATGAGTAGTATGGTTTTTCTTAGCCTCTAGTTTTTTTAAAAAAATGATAAAACTACAGGGGCACCTGGGTGGCTCAGTCGGTTAAGTGTCTGACTCTTGATTTCCACTCAGGTCATGATCTCAGGGTTGTGAGATCCAGTCCTACATTGGGCTCTGAGCTGGGCATGGAGCCTGCTTAAGATTCTCTCTCTCCCTCTCCCTCTGCCCCTCTTCCCCCCCTTCTCTCTACCTCTCTAAAAAAATTAAAAAATCAATGTAAAAACAAAATATAACCATAAAATAATTATAAAGAATAGATGAGGGGTGCCTGGGTGGCACAGCCAGTTGAGGGCCAACTCTTGGTTTTGGCTCAGGTTGTGATCTCAGGGTCATGAGATCAAGCCTCGAGTCAGGTTCCGCACTCAGTGCGGAGTCTGCTTGAGATTCTCTCCCTCTGCCCCTCCTGCTCCTGCTCGCTCTCTCTAAAGTAAATAAATAAGTCTTTAAAAAAAAAGAATGGATGACCATTTATCCACTGTATAGACAAGTATTTTCTAAGTAACCATAAAAGTAATGAAAGAAAACACAGATATTAAAGAAAAATATATTTGACTCCATAAACCTTAAAAAATAGCTTAAATATGTTAAAAATACTATAAAAGAATATTAAACAGGAGAAAACCAACAGAAATATATGTAAATTTTAGACCTTAGTATATGAGAAATCCTTATAAATCAATAACAAATTACAAATAGTCAAAGGGCAAAACAGTTAACAAATACCACATAAACATATATTTAAATGTTTTCAGATTCATTAATAATTCAGTGCAATACTAGTACAATTTTTGCCCATCAAAATAAGAATATAAAAAAACAATATCCAGTGCTGGTGATAATAGCTTAAAATGGACACTAATATACTCTTTGTGGGAGTATAAATTGAGAGAGTCTTTCTGAAAAGCAGTTTGGCGGTGTGTATCAACAGCCATAATAAGGCTCACACCCCTTTGGCAAAATAAATCCATTTTCAGTAATTTCTCATAAGGAAATAGAGATGTGCACAGAAATTTAAGTTCAGTAATTTTTTTAAATTTTTTTTTAAAGATTTTATTTATTTATTTGACAGAGAGAGACACAGTGAGAGAGGGAACACAAGCAGGGGGACTGGGAGAGGGAGAAGCAGGCTTCCCGCTGAGCAGGGAGCCTGATGCGGGGCTCGATCCCAGGACCCTAGGATCATGACCTGAGCCGAAGGCAGACGCTTAACGACTGAGCCACCCAGGTGCCCCTAAATTCAGTAATTTTTTATTAGAGTTTTTATTGTGGTAAAATATATAACATGCAATTTGAATATTCATTTTAAGTGTAAAATTTAGTGGCATTAATTACATTCACAATGTTGTGCAACCATCACCATTACCTATTTCCAAAAATTTTCACCACCTCCAAAGAGAAGCTCTGTACCCATTAAAGAGTAACTCTCCACTTTCCCCTTCCCCCAGACCCTGGTAACCTCTAATCTTTCTGTCTCTATGCCTATTCTAGATATTTCATGTAAGTGGAATCATACAATATTTGACTTTTTCTGTCTGGCTTCTTTCATTTAGCATAATGTTTCCAAGATTCATCCACATTGTAACATATATCAGCACTTCATTCCTCCTTATGGCTGAATAATATTCCATTGTACGGATATACCACATTTTGTTTATCCATTCATCTGTTGATGGATACTTGGGTTGTTTCCATCTTTTGGCTACTGTGAACAATACTGCCATGCACACTGACATACAAAAATGTTTGACTATCTATTTTCAATTCTTTTTGGTATTGTTATGGACAGAATTGTGTCCCCCCCCAAATTTATATGTTGAAGCTCTAACCCCCAATGTGACTATATTTGGAGACAGGGTTTCTAAGGAGGTAACTAAGGTTAAATGAGGTCATAAGGGTAGGGCCCTAATCCTGTCAGATGGTATCCTTATAGGAAGAAGATGATGATGAGACACCAGGAAAATGGAGAGTTACTCTTTAAGCAAACCTGCCACATAAAAACATTGGAAACTGTAGATTTACACAGATATATTTTTACTGTATTTTATTTTTATTTTTTTAAGATTTTATTTATTTTAAAGAGAAAGAGAGTGGGGGGAAGGTCCGAGGGAGAGGAAGAGAGAGAATCTCAAGCAGACTCCATGCTGAGCACAGAGCCCTACACAGAGCTTGACCTCACGATCCTGAGATCATGACCTGAGCCAAAATCAAGAGTTGGATGCTTAACTGACTGAGCCACAGGCACCCCTACTGTATTTTAAATCACACTTTTTCTGATAATATAATTAATACATGCTCATCGTAGAAACCTTGAAAAAAAGAAAGAAGAAAAATGAAGGAAACAAAATCACTCATAATTCCACAACCTATAGATAATAAACTACAAGCATAAGCATCTTGGTGTGTTACCTTGCATATATCTTTACATGTATTTTTTCAAATGTGTAACTAAGATCACACTATATATATAGCCTATCTCCTATTTTATTTCATTTAGCTTTCTGATTTGAGCTTTTCCCGTAAGTCTATTGCATGAATGTCCCACAATTTATTTGACCACTTATCTACAGGTGGACAATTGGGTTTATCCAATTTTTCATCATTATAATAATCCTGAGGTAAATATTTCCATACCTAACTCTTTTACCACATCCCTGATTATTTTCTTAGGATAGATTCCTAGAAAGGGAATCGCTGGCATCAAAGGGTATACATATTATAAAGCTTTTATGAATCTCACCAGGTTGTCTTCCAAAAAGTTTGTTCCAATTTACACTCCTGTCACGGTAGGACTAAGCATTATCAGGTTTTATTTGCTAATGTTCTAAATTTAAAAAGATCCCGTTTTAATTTTTATTTCTTTGATGTTTAGTAGGGATGACCCTTTTTCATGTTAACTAGTTAATTACATTTCCTGTTTTACGAACTGTCCATATTTCTACTGGAATGTTAATGCTTCTTTTTAAAAATCAGGGGTGCCTGGGTGGCTCAGTTGTTAAGCATCCGCCTTCGGCTCAGGTCATGATCCTAGGGTCCTGGGATCGAGCCCCACATCAGGCTCCCTGCTCAGCAGGAAGCCTGCTTCTCCCTCTCCCACTCCCCCTGCTTGTGTTCCCTCTTCACTGTGTCTCTCTCTATCAAATAAATAAATAAAATCTTTAAAAAAAATCAAATTGCATGAGTTCTTTATATTTAAGAATATTAATAAGGAGAGGGAATTCTTTATGAAAACCTTCATATCAGACCTTCTTGAAATATCAAGTTTCCTAGCTAATTTAAAACAAGTTTTGGGGTGCCTGGGTGGCTCAGTCGTTAAGCGTCTGCCTTTGGCCCAGGTCATGATCCTGGGATTCTGGGATTGAGGCCCACATCAGGCTCCCTGCTCAGCGGGAAGCCTGTTTCTCCCTCTCCCACTCCCCCTGCTTGTGTTCCCTGTCTTGCTGTGTCTCTCCCTGTCAAATAAATAAATAAAATATTTTAAAAAATAAAAAAAATAGTTTTAATTTATAAAAGTCCTATCTACATACAGATTTTTACCATATAAAGTAAGCTTTATCTTCCCAACATTTGCCTAAAGAATTGGCTAATAAGAAGAAAGCAATGTACTCAGTCAGGCATGTTCCACGGCATATACAAAGAGTGCTAGAAGTATGCTTGGGGAGCCTGGGTGGCTCAGTCAGTTAAGCGTCTGACTCTTGGTTTTGGTGCAGGTCATGATCTCAGGGTCCTGGGATCGAGTCCCAAACCCTGTGCTGGGCTCTGTGCTCAGTGCAAAGTCTGTTTATTCCTCTCCCCACCCCCAACTCTGCTCCTCCCCCCCATCCCCCTACCCTGCACGCATGTGCACTCGAGCTCTCTCTCTCAAATAAAAAAATTAAATCTTTAAAAAAGGAAGTATGTTTATTGGTAAAGTAAGGAGTTGCACATATATGCCTATCAACAGACATATTTACTGCCTGTTTCTGATCTTTCCCAGGGTTCAGCACACACTAGGCAGTGATTACAATTAAGCCACATATACCCAGATAGAAGCACAGACCCATGTATTATGCACACCTGCCACCCTTGCAGCATCAGCAGAGAAAGATGAAGTGACAGTTTTGGAATCAGACCTGCTCCAGTTTCATCTCACATTAATTACATGAACCTGCATAAAGGTGCTTCACCTATTTCCTCATCTGTAAAAAGGGGATAATACCTATCGCATGGGGTTCTTACGAGTCTTAAATGAGAGAAAGGGAAAGCACTTAGCACAGTGCCTGGGATATAGTAGGAACTCAATAAATGCTAGCAACTTTCTTCTTTGGTAACACTACTTCTTACATATCCCTTCCTTCCCCGATGCTGCCCTCCAGTGGACTAGATTTCTCCTCCCCCTACGTAAGGTGGGCTCCACTTGAAACAAATCCAGATTTGAAAAACAGGTAAAGTTTACTTCCCCATTTACCAAAAAGGTTTTTTTAAATAAATTTTAGACTAGAGGATATTTAAATTATGGTTTGATCTACTACAGAAGTACAGTTGATTTACAGTTGTTCAGAAGCATGTTTCCTATCTAAAGTTTCCTAACTAAATCTAGCTTATTTCCTATAGAAACCTATCTTCCCACCCCTACTGATTTTTCCCTAGAAAAATAACCCTGACCCTCTCCTTCAGCTCAGCCTTTCCCCCCAGACAGAGCCCCTTTGGTTTTACTCACCCACACAGTTGTCACAGATGCTGCAATGGGAGGCCCGGGGAGGCCGAAAGATCTTGCAGGTATAACAGTATTTCAGCTTCACAATCTGGTTGTTGATCTGGAAATTCTTGATACGAGGAGGCGGTCGCTGGCCCTGGGGCACTGCACCATTGGTAGCTTCTGTAGATCAGTAAAGACAGTTAATATCACTGCCAGCCATTATTTGAGCCCCAAAGTCTCACCACTTCTCCAAAAGCAGTGGGAGCAATCACCAGTTCCCTAGGCCCACTGTTTTCTCCAGACTAGCATTGCCTGAGGGCACTCTCAACATCAAAGAGTGTCGTGTCAAATTCTGCTGAATGCCATGCAATTCTTTTGTGCAAATGTGAAAAAAGGTTTCTTCACATTTTTGGCAGATTACAAAGAAAAACATTCATAAAAGAAATAAAAATGGCTAAAAAATATATAAATATATGAAATGAAAACATTCAAATTCACTAAGAATCAAAGACATAAAAATCAACACAAAGATACTGTTACCTCCTACTATATTAACAAATACTAAAAAGAATAAAAATACCCAGTGTTGGCAAGGACGGGAAGAAGGTATTTTTATACATTATCAGTAAGCAATAAAGCAGTGGCTCCCAAAACTTTAAAGGCATATATTTTTTGACCCTGCAATTCTATTTCTAAGAATTTAACAAAATTACAAAGAGATACACAAAAGATGTTAACACAAGGATATTTGTCACAGAGTCCCTTTTAATAGTGAAAACCTGAAAATAACCTCAGTGTCACAATAGGGGGTTGGTTAAGTAAATTATGATACATGCATAGGATGGAATATTATGCAACCATTTAAAATGATATAGACAAGTGAATGAAGACTCAGGACAACAGTCACAATATATTGCACAATGAAAGTGTACACTAGAAAGCAACTAGTGTACATTCTATCTTGCAAAAATAAAATATATGCATGAAAAAAAGACTGGTAATACTTAGAATCAGAAAAATAATCATTTCGGGGTGCCTGGGTGGCTCAGATGGTTAAGCGTCTGCCTTCAGCTCAGGTCATGATCCCAGTCTCCTGGGATCGAGCCCCACATCGGGCTCCTGGCTCAGCGGGGAGTCTGCCTCTCCCTCTCCCTCTGCCTCTCCCACTGCTCATGCTCTCTCTCTCTCTCTCTCTGTATCTGTGTCTCAAATGAATAAATAAAATCTTTAAAAAAAATAATACTCATTTAAAAATAAGAGTAATGTATGCTTATTGTAAAAAGTTTGGAAAAAACAGAAGATATATATAAGAAAAAATAAAAATCACCGACAGTCTCTCAATTCAGGAATATCCATGCATTTTGGTGTATTTCCTTAACAGGTGAATAAACATTCGTGATTTTTAAAAACTTGAGATCATATTATAAATATAATTTTGTACCCTGTATTTTTCACTTAACACTATATGGTGAACATTTTTCCATGGTTGTTAATTTCTCTTCCAAAAATATTAATATTGGCAATATAATATTCCCTCATATGCACATACCATAATTTATTTAACCATTCCATACTGTAGGGCATTTAAGTGGCCTCTGGGTTTTTACTATTTAAATGGTGTTGCATGAAAAAACTTAAAATATTACAGATAAAGCTTAAATCCCCTCTGATCACCACCCCAATCCCAATTTCCACCTCCCCTCCTCAAGAATAAATACATTTGTTGGGGCACCTGGGTGGCTCAGTCGGTTGAGCGTCCTACTCTTGGTGTCAACTCAGGTCATGATCTCAGGGTAGTGAGACTGAACCCCAAGAGTTGGGCTCCAGGCTCACCTAGAGTCTGCTTGAGATTCTCTCCCTCTCCCTCAGCCCCTCCCCCCATTCTCTTGCTCTCTCTCTCAAATAAATAAAATCTTTTTAAAAAAAGAATATATACATGCATTAAAATTAATTTCTCAAACAGAAAGAAAAAAGGAAAAGCATGTTGAAGTCTGAGCAGTAATATATGAAGTTGCTGGCATTAAAATAGCTAGGCCCATATTAAAAAGAAAAAAAGGAAAAAGAAAAAAATGACGTGCTGAAAATCCTTCTACAGTAATTTGTATAACTCTGATTATTTCCTTTAACTAAACTCTAAGCAAAGTGGAATTACTGGATCAAAGGGTATGAATCCTTAAAGCCCATATTGCTTATTGTCAAAATGCTTCCCAGACAGATTGTATCAATTTGCACGCCCATCCATCTGCAGCATATGAGAATGCCTGTCTCGTTGCACCCTAGATGTGCAGGATAATTCTAAAAACAGAATAATTTTTCAATTCACTTTGATTTTAAAAATATCTGCCATATGGAACTTTTTTCCTTTTTTTGCAGAGTGGGGTGGATGCTGTGAAATCAAACAATAACAGTGTGCCACAAGTCTTAAAAGGATGGGGATAGCTATTCATTAGAGAATGATATAAGTACCAGCATGCCACCTTAATATTCCTTTGCATGGGCTTTACATGAGGGCACCCGTGAGATAGAGTTCATGGTTCATCCTCCCCATGAGGCACTATGATGCAAGGGAATCACAGTGTCGTCTTCTGCCCGTCCCCCAGCCCCCACGCACACAGCATACCCAGCACAGGGATGAATGTAAGTTAACAAAAACTTGCTAACATAAACATACGAATGAACACAAGAATGCATTCTTCTAAGGAGAGAAACATGCTAAAAGGAGAGGTCTCAATGTGACAGCTCAAGCCTGGGCTCCAGGCCCAGTGATCTGGCAAAACAGAACTAACCTTGCTAACACCTGCTGCTAGATGCAAGAGACAAGTCAAGGCACTGCCTTGACCTTCAGTTTCTCCATATGTGAATGGAAAGAGGATGATAAAAGAATAATCGAGATGGAGAAAAGATGGCACACACAACTCTCCCTCCTATCTTGCTCCTATCTCAGCTTTACCAGGTCTCCCCTGAACTCCAGCTGCACCAGCACACCCAGCCTCTGCTTTCTCCCCACTATTCCCACTCTCACCCCATCCCTAAGTAGTTCAAGCTCAGACGTGCACAAACCTATGTCCCCCTAGCGCAACTAAAACAGGCTGGAACTCTTCAAAAAGAAATTCGCTGAGAAGCTAGAGGGAAATGCAACTAAAATAAACAAAAGAAATACAAAAACTTGGAAGCTTTCAAACCACTCTAAAGGAGTATCAAATCAACACATTGTATACTTTAAACTTACACAATGTTGTGTCAATTATATCTTGATAAAACTGGAGGAAAAAACATCAAATGGAAATGGGAGAAAATATTTCATTGATGATAGCATGCATATAAACATTAGGAATAAACTCAATATGAGAAACAGAGAAACTAGATTCTAAAACTAAAAATTTTATTCAAGGGCATAAAATTCAATCTGAAAATAAAGACACAGTATTTTCTTGGATAGGCAGATAATATTATACAAATGTAAATTCTCTCAAAAAATATAAATGTAATATACTACCTATTATAACTTTAATATGTTTGTGTGTTTTTAATTAAATAATATTAAAATAAACAAACAAACACCCTAACAGTTTAAAGGCTAACTATAGATTGGTGGTCCATGGGCATAGCTTTTAGTCTTACAAGTTCTGGGCCCCTTTCTTCTAATCTATCTGGCTTGGATGCTGACTCAAGCTACTTGGGTACTGGACTTGCAAACAATTTCGGCAGGCACTGCTATGGGGTCTGAGGGGCTCCCAGTCCCCGCTAGCACTGGTATCATGGCCTTCTTTCCCAGTGTGAGCTCCTAGGATATTCCCTCCTCTAGCCCTGGGATCTTCTGCTTCAATTTGTGGAGCCACCCTGGCTCCTGGCTAGTGTACCACTTTATCTCTGTCCCAAAGAGACCTACCCTGAGCTGAAAACTGCACTGTAATGAGCCTGTAACTGCTTCCTTTACCCTCCTTTACCTTCCTAGAATTCTCAATGGTTCCTGGCACCATGGCTGTCTCCTCTCACCTTATGTATTGCCTTAAAGCAGGAATTCTTGGTGGGGCTCATGAATGTGCTTCAAAAGATCTATGAATCCCTGAAATTACATCTGAAATTATACGTATATGCAAACATATAAGAATATTTTTGGACAACCTGGGTGGCTCAGTTGGTTAAGCGACTGCCTTCGGCTCAGGTCATGATCCTGGAGTCCCGGGATCGAGTCCCGCATCGGGCTCCCTGCTCGGCGGGGAGTCTGCTTCTCCCTCTGACCCTCCCCCCTCTCATGTGCTCTCTCTCATTCTCTCTCTCTCAAATAAATAAATAAAATCTTTAAAAAAAAAGAATATTTTTATGAAAAGAAGGCTTATAGCTTTCATCCAAAAAAAAAAAAAAAGAACCAAATGAGTTCATGACCCCTCAAAAGTAAAAAAATCCCATCCTCTTGGGAACAGTGCAGCAAGACCTTGGTAACAAACCCCTCCTGAAACACAACCCAACGCAAGGAAGAATGAAGCATATGGCTTTCAAATCTTGCTAAACCTGCCTTACCAAAATCATAGGGTGGTCATGATCTCAGATTCAGGATCTTAGAGGGAAAAGGCTAGAAATGATTCTTAATCTCCAACTACTATTAGGATTCCATTCCCTTAGTGATTAAAGTCACCCACTGCACAGCATCTTGCCAGCTGGTTAGAACACTCACCTATCTCCATTTCTATGAAAGCTGCTTCATCTGGTAGGGCCCGAGGGATCACTCCAGGGTCACTGAAGCTGGTCCTCAACAGTGTAGCCATGGAGAAAAGGAAGAGCATGGCAGCAAACACAGGGATGGCAGGAGACAGCTGGACAGCCAGGTAGCGACATCTGAAGAAAGTAGGTGATTGAACATTTAGTTATACCTACCCTATATTGATCACAAACTGTTACCAGCATGTGGATCCGGTCTCCACAACAAAATCAGCAGTACCTTGAGGGAAGGGACCATGTTGGTTTTCTTCTCTTGAACTACCCATAACTCCTAATATATGGTTCTGCACATAGTAGGAGCTCAACACTTATCTGATTGATGCCACCTATAACCTACAGAAGACAGTCTCAAGGGGCCTCTCCATCACCAAATCCAGTTCCTCCTGTCAGCCTGTTGAGAACCACATTCCCTCTGTGCCTTGGGAAAGGCTCACACCTACTAAGGTCAGGGAAGCAACTGAGCCTGGACTTGTAAGTACCACAGGCTGTTCTCACTCTGGGAATGTCTAGAGCTTTTCATAACCACTCATCTGGCATTAGGCCTGAGCTCAAGGAGGAGGAAGAAAAGATGAGGGCCATCCATGAAGCAGGGTCCCAGCGTCAGACGGTACGTCTGGCATGCTTCAAGGCCAATGAAAAAGCTTCACAGCTGCTGACTGACTTTGCAACATCCATCCTCTTCTCTCCTCAATTAGCTCTACTAGTAGGTACTCAGTGACCTTAGGCAAAGGAATAAGAAAATTGTATCTCCTCAGCACCTCTTCCCAACATCATGTTTGCCCCTCTTCTTTCCTCATAATTCACCTGGAAGGCCATCCCTCTTCCTCTCTGGATATCCCAACTCTACTCATCTTTCAGGTCCCAGAGACATCAATGCCATCGTTGTCATCATCACGACAATTTAATGAGCACTCAGCATATGCCAGGCATTGCACTAAGCCCTTTATATGCATTATCTCATTCAAGTCTCACACTAAATCTAGAAGGTAGAGTCTATCATACCCATTTGATAGCTGAAGACTCTGGGATTTAGAGAAGTCTTGCCTCTTCTGAGAGGCCTATCCTAAGCTGCACTAATCTCTCCCTTCTCTACCACTGTCGTCCTCACTGCCAGAGCCTTGTATTGTTTCCTAGCTGGTTTTCACTATGTTGACCTCATCTCCCCCAGCTGGACTTCAGAAGAGCAAGAACCTTGTCTTTTTGAAGTGGGAATGTTTGGGTTTGAATTCTGGCTCTACCAGCTCCTCCTTGGGTGACTTAATTAACTTCAGTCTCCTTAGCTGTGAAATGAGGATAATAATAGTACTACATAGGGTTATTGTGTGGATCAAATGCATGAATATAAATAAAGTGCTTAGAACTGCACCTGACACATAGTAAACGTTAAGTAAATGTCAGCTCTTAACATTACCATCGTAGTTCTGTATCTCCCAGAGCTTAATACAAGTATGGGAACAAAGAAGCTATCAACAAATACTTGTGGCACTCAATTGAATTTCAAACCAAATAAATAGGAATGTGTGGTGAGAGTTATCACTGACCTATTTTTATTCTCTTCCTCCTGAGGCACATTTTTTCCTTCAATACAGAGATCTTCTCTTGGAGGCAGATTCTAAGTGGATGAGCAAGGACCAGAGGGAGAGCGGAGAAAGTAATCTGAGGAAAAAGGCTTACCTCATTGGCATGGGGATTAAGCAAGCTGCTGTCCACTCAGAGTGAACATTTAACCCCAGGTTGTACATTCACTGTAGTTTTGGAACAATCCACATGAGATCCTCCCCCTGTCTCCCTGCCATACACATGACTGCGGCGGGGGGCGGCAGTATAGCCCAACTATAATATTAGGCTGAGCAGTTTGTCAGCAGAAGGTGAACATACGTAGTGAACTTGCAAAATGATTTTTGTGGCTTTTTGTTTGCTTGCCTGCTTGTTTGTTTTTAACAAAATCCTTGGTCATAGACTGATTTTGTATGATTTACTTCCTTCCCCTAAAAGCTAAGGGTAGGGGGTATAATTTGAAGAACTGAAGGATCTGACTACGTACAGGGTAATTAAGGCCCTTGCGTATCACTAGCTTGTGGATTACCTTCTTTTCCATGTTCCACCTTCAGTAGTACAGATAATCAAGAAGTGAATTTGGAAACAAAAGTCACCTCCACCTAATCAGGGACCCAAAGGACACAGGAGAAACATAAGACTGTTTCACAAGCAAGCCAAGTAAAATTACCACACTAACAGAAAATAGCCATCTTTCTAGTCACTGCCCATTTCTAAGATCACTCTTTGAAAACAAACAAATAATTTCTCTAGGACACAAACTGCTCTGGGTGTACAGTCTCCAATGAATAGAAAAATCAGAGCTATCTGATTGGCCACCGAAGGGATTTTAAATCATTTTATTACAGGAAAAAGATATAGAGAAAATAAAACAATCTCTCTCCCTCGTACACACACACACATGCGCGTGCGCACACACACGCGTGCACACACACACACACACAAGATCAATGTTGCCACCATGCATGAAGGACCCGAGATTAACTAAATCTCATTCCAACACCTGCTTGTTAACCAGACAAAGGACAACTTAGATTTGAATTATGCTACGCCATCAAGGATAAAGGTCTCTGTAATCTCTACACGGACTATCTTCTGCACCTGCTAAAACAATCCACTCTGTATGTCAACAAGTACACAATAGGCTCATTGTATTGTTCTCCAGAGATGAGGCTATTGGCAGCCAGTTGTCACTAGCGAGTGGGTGTGGCTGGGAAGGCAGATGTGGGACCAGCAGGCCTTTCCACTCCAAGTAAGAGGAAACAGAGAGCCAGTAGCTAAGACTGCTCTTAACTACAGCCTATCATGTCTGTCTTTAATAGTTATGATCAAAAATACCCCCTTAGGGGGCACCTGGGTGGCTCAGTTGGTTGTCTGCCTTCGGCTCAGGTCATGATTCCAGGGTTCTGGGATCGAGCCCCACGTCCAGCTCCCTGCTCAGCGGCGAGGAGCCTGCTTCTTCCTTTCCCCACTGCTCCTGCTCTCTCTCTCAAATAATTTAATAAAATCTTTTTTAAAAATACCCCCTTAAGTTAATCCCGTAATTGCAGCAAGCTAGAGATCTGTCTCTGACAGGAATAGGGTATGTGAAAATTGGGTGGCAATTCCCAATATCAATCTGAAAAGTCAGGAGTATCCTAAATCACTAATTCATCCTACTGGAGGACTGGATCTGTCATCCATGAATATAAGCTAACTGTTTTTGAAATCCCCTAGTATTTTCCATTTATATTACTTCTTGGAATAGTGATATTCATACACTTCTTGAAACAGAACTCTCTTTTGTCTTCAGAGTACTAAGAGGCTTTCCCCCTTCCAAAGGGTTTAGAAGTCGCTTTTCTCCCTTGTGAATTTTATAAACGCAACCATGTCCCCACTATCTTCCTTTACGCCACCTGAAGAAATATTATTTTAAGCCACCTTCTACCAACTTCTTGTTTGGCCTCAGGCTTCCATAGCTGGGCTACATGACTGGACTTCCACATGTCCCATGGGCCACATGGTGGTACTGTCTAGCAGTAACCAGCAGTGCCAGGCTGGGCTGGTGTGTCATGTCCCATCCCCCATTCCTAGCACGCTAGTTCATTGGCGGGACAATGATAATGACACAGACTTCAACTGACATGAAAAAACTCAAGAGATTCATGAGTGGATCTGGTAAGAAACCAGACAGATTCCATAGCAGAGCTCTGCCTCACAGACTGGGAGCATGGATTGGTGTTCTAAACAATACTCTACCTCTAAGTCTCCCTAATAGCTCAGTGCAATCAATCAGCCAACAAGTATTTATGTGTCTAACAAATGAAGAACAAGAGAAAATAGGATTTAATTTTGTTGGGAAAAACATAACTAACATATGAAACAGCTAAAGAATAAGATCAGACCAATAACCAAGTGTTAGGATGGTGATTCAGACTCTAAGGACTGTAAGTGGTCAGAGAAGAGCTCTCTTGGGAAGTTGGTGGCTGCTTAAAACCACTCCCATAGCAGCTGTTAAGGGTGCCTTTAAGGAAAAGCTGTGCTTGGAACAGCAGAAAGGGCCCAAGGTTAGAGTCCCATGATGGCCCTTGTCTCACATAATAGTAATAAGCCTTTGCTATAAGTCCTCACTGATATGGACGGTTGTCTGTTCTCTTACACACTACCTACTTCTAAAGCATAGTAAACATGTAGAATCACCTATAAGACTGGCTCGAGGGTCTTCTGATGACACTCAAGAGTCTGCTGATAGGGAAAAAGTTTCCTTGGACACTAAAAACATAATTTAAAATCAGCCTCTAGATTGACTGCTATGTGAAGGTCAGAGGAAGATGCATAAGGCTGTTTTGCTCCAGTAGCAATGGGGAAAATTAACCAAACAGGGACATCTTCAATTCTGAGGCAATGAGCCATCTTCTCACTGAGGAGGGCCAAAATCTCTAGCCAGGCAAACCTGCTAAGTAGTTGCTAAATCGCAGTGATAATAGCAAATTTCACATTTCGATTATAACAAAAATAACAAATTTCAAATATAACAAATAACAAATTTCAAATATAATATACTCCTGCTCAAAAATTTAGAACAATTCCCTGCTGCTTATTATATTAATCCCCAAACCCCACAAGCCAGTATTCCAAGGCCCTCCATTAACTGGTTTTATCTAATCATCATCATAAGGTTCTTGCCTTCTCATTGCACCATTCCAGAAATATCCCCCTAATTACCCTGAATTCACTAGCTTCTTGCTATTGCAAAAGGCATAAGGTACCTCCTTTGTTCTTAAACACAATACCAGCTCGGGTGTCTCTGAGGAAGAAGATTTAGGAGGTCTCTTCTTTCCCTCAATAAACATCTCAACTGATGTCAGCATGCTGGGGGAAATCCCTGTTCTTTGTGCTCACTTTTCCCAAAATAGAAGATCACTATACTCAATTGAGACTCATTCTCAAAAGATGGGAGGGGCGCCTAGAGGTGCAGTGAGTTAAGCGTCTAGCTCTTGGTTTCAACTCAGGTCACGATCTCAGGGTCCTGGGATGGAGCCCCGCATCCGGCTCTGCACTCAGCATGGAGTCCGCTTGAGATTCTCTCTCCCTCTGCCCCTCCCGCTCATTCTCCTCATTGTCTCTCTCTCTCTCAAATAAATAAATAAATATTAAAAAAAAAGATGGGAGATGCATTCAGTAGAGATTGACAGTGTGAAACTCATCACCACAAAAGGTAGTAGAGGCTGAAAATATACAAATAAATTCTGAATGATGGAACTGCAAAGAAAGGAAAGCATACTGTTCAGGAGACACAACCCAACCCTTCTCCAGGGAATGTGCTTTATCAGGAAGTTGAACTTAGCTACGTACCTTAACAGATTGGTATCAGAGAGGCAACTATGACTTTCTAAAATTGCCATTTGGTTGACCAAGTCTTAGACAGAATCTTGGGCTAGGTAAAGCACAAGACAGAACCTCCATAGAAAAATTTTCCAGAGAATGTTCTCTTGGTTAGAGATCATGATAAAGCCACTTTTTCCTCCTCCCAATCTCATGTAAGTAACTTCAGGAACCTGGACCTTGGAATTATAGACACAAATATTCTGCCATGTCAGTTTGGTTTTGGTCTACATAGCTCTGTGTTCCCTCAACCTGGTAACTTTGTGTTGTCATATTGCTTTTTCTCTTCCATCTCTCTGCAGGGACATGATGCCCCTCTCATCAGGATCACCCACATGGTAATGAGGTAGGGAGAACACATTGCTTAATTTTTCTCCAAGCCATCCTCATTCGGGCAGCAGGGACTATGAGTAGCCACAGAGGTGATGATCCCCCCTAACCCACAAAACTTCCTTTCTAGGTTCACACTAAACATAGGCTTCTCTGTTATTGCAAGACTACCAGAATGCTATGCCAGAATGCTATTAGTTTTCTACAAAGACACCTTCATTTCCTAGGAGCATGAGCTGGGGAGGCCCAAATAACCTAGATGCTACTAGGTAACACAATCACTAGCTAGGAAGAACCCAGAATATGCTAGTCTAGCATTTGGCACTATGTACACTTTAGTAAATCTGAATGTCTTCAGGATTCCATAGTCAAAAGATAACAATGAGATGAAAGGTAGTGTCATATAGAGGCATTGGCTGGCTGGCTGATCTCAATAAAGGGACCTCTCTTCTGTGGGCCTGATTTCCTTACTTGCAAAAGGATAGCGATAGTCTCCAAGACCCCTTCCAGTTCTACCATTCTATGATTCTGTGAGTCAAGACTGTTATATTTTAAGTGTATCCAGAATGTATTAATTCAGTCACATTTATTGACCACCTACTCTACATAGGGTCTGGTGGAAGGCACCGTGGGGGGCTATACAGACATAGGAGATAGTCCCTGACATTGAAAGAGCTCAAAGTGTAATAATCATAGAATTTAGAAATCTAAGAAATGTCATATGATGATGTGTTAAATGAGCAGTATGTACAATTAGTCCTACAAATGCAGAAATTACTGGAAAGGTTTCATGAAGGAAGACTCAAGAAGGGACTTGAAAGAGAGGCAGAATTTGCATAGACTAGAAGTGGGTCAATTATGAAGCAGCACTACAAAGCTTTTTTCAGTTCATCCAATTCAATGACTCTTCTACATATCAAAAGCACCTGCAAGGGTCAGTCCAACAGGGTTCGATAGTGCCTTGATACAATTTCCTCTACATACAGCACGATGAGGCATAAGTGCTGATCGTAGAAGCAAAGTGCTTCTACTTCAGGCGTCAAGAGTCACACAGTCATTCTTGTCACAAGAGAAGTCTGGGTACCTTGACCCCACCTGTAATCTGGTCATAAAGTTAAAAGAGACAGCTAGGAAGCCAATTCCAGAAGACAGTGCACTTGGTCCTTCCTCCAAGCTTTATCAGGAAGTTGAATTTAACTAAACACCACAATAGTCTTTGAGTAGCTGGACACCTCACAGTTGTCAGTGCCATTCCACTATAATGTCCTGACATTACCGGCCAAGCTGGTGGCTACTTGTTCAGACAAGCTGGACAGGGTTTGGGCAGAAAAGAAGGAGAATGGTTCATGTGGTCAAAGCTGAAACTGGCATATCCACTCACATTTCCTAAATACCTCACCCTAAAAATAAATTAGGAAATCCTTTTTTTAAGCACTGCACAATTTTCACTCTGCTTTTAAATACATTTACCATAGTTACAGTTACATTTAAATATGAAATATATTTAAATACAGCTACCTACTGGTAATCCAACCATTCCTTTTCAGTGTGTATATTTTAATCTTCCAGACAAACACAACAGTTACACAGAATTTCAGACTCTCAGACTTGCAGGAGGCTTAGTGATAATCTAGCCCAATTTCCCATCCCAGGCAGGAATCTACTTTGCGACAGCAGCCCTGAGAGATGGCCACCGAATATCTCTGGAAACACTTCTAACAATACAGAGCTAGCTAGCTCCTAGATGGACAACCTTCTTTCATTTTATATATTCAACCTATACTGTCTGTCCACTGAAAATTACAGGTCCCTCCTTTGAGAAGTCTAAACATGTAAAGGCAAAATCCCAAAATAAAAAGATATCCACTGGCACTACTAATACTGCATGTTTTTCATCAAGGGGTGCCCACATGCCTGACCAGATTTCCCCAGCCATCTGGCTGACCCAGGGCTGTGCAATGGGCAGCTATAAATCAACTTGCACTAGTTCCTAAGCACCTGCTGCAGGCAAGACCCTATTACAAAACTGCAGGTCCAGATGTGCAGCAAGATCTAGACTTCCCTAAGGCAAAAATGCAGTGGCCAGAGGATGTGGAATCGACACTCCTCGACAATTTGAGGATGAAAATAGTCCTCTGTCACTGGTGGTTCAGATGCCCTCACCTGCCTGAAGGCAGGGGACTTGATCAGCTGATTTCCTGAGGTCTCCCTAAATTCTAATGCTAACAAAGGGGCCCATATTCTGCCCCCCAAATCCTATCCCCCACTGTGTGGTTGGTAGTGAATTATATACTCCAAAGGAAAAGGTCGACCAGAAAGCGATTGCATGCCTCAGAGGCATGCTAGTGTCCTTTGTACAGCCTGTCATTAGCTAGGCATAAGGCAGCCACCACCTAGAGTGTCAGTGTGTCTGCACGTGACACACACACACACACAAACACGTGCACGTGTGCACAAACAGATTCCACCACTCTCAGTAAAACGATTCATCACCAGGGTCCTCTCCCCTTTGGTCAGCTTTATGCTTTCCCATTCCACTCCTTCACTCACACGTTAACTTCTTTCTCCCTTCTCCTCTCCCTTTTCCCTCCCCCCAGCCCTACCCACAAACATATTTACTCTATCTGGGTGGCTCAGTTGGTTAAACGTTGGACTCTTGATTTCAGCTCAGGTCATGATCTCAGGGTTGTGGGATGGAGCCCTGCATTGGGCTCTGCGCTCAGCCCAGAGTCTGCTTGTCCCTCTCCCTCTGCTCCTGGCTTGCTTGCTCGCTCTCTCTCTCTCTCAAATAAATAAATAAATAAAATCTTTAAAAAAATATTTACTCTATCACACAGATAGCTGGAACTCAAGGCAGTTCACAGACAACCTTACCCTTCATATCTGAGGGCAAAGCACAAGAAATAACTTGGGAAAAAAAGTCATCTTGGTAGAAAACTCAACCTGCCTCCGTCAAACAGTAACTTGGCTAATTATAAGCTTCATCCCACAGGCAGTTTTGTTCAGAGGCTTCTGGGGCCTAAGTGGGACAGATCCAAATCAGACTCTGTCTGGCTCCCAGATACAAAAAGGGCCAAACGCCAATAGCTCCAAATTTCAAGTTCCCCTGGACCAGAGGTTTCCCGGACCCAGAATTACCAGCTCACTCAGGGCCTGAAAACAAATCTCATCTCTGTTTCAAATGGCTCCAACCACAAAAATTTAACTCTAAGATGGAAGGGTGTGGTGGCAGAAAGAGCTAGTGATTCAGCAGCAGGAGGATGGAAAGAGAGGGAGAATGATAGAGAGCAGAGTTCAGCTCTGTACTTCCAAAAAGCAGCAAGGCAGGAATCAAGAGAAAAAAACAAACAACTTGGAGAGAAGGGTGAGAGGGGAAACATTTTGTTTTAATGTTACACATACGCCTGCCTGACCGCACATGCTCACTTGTACCACACACAAGTACACACATAACACTCTCCACCATAAACCTCAGACTGGAAAGCAGCTAAGAAGCCATCACCAACCGACTTTGCCAAATACTTCACAAAGTCAGCAGCAACAGCAGCAGCAAAAGTGCCTTTGACAAAGAGCCTCTCTGACCTTCCTTTCCTAGCCCTGTTATAAACTGCCCCTTCCTCTCCCTGCTGTTATTCAAGCCAGCTTCAACCATCAAAAAGTCTGGCAAAGCAGCCTGAAAAATCACTCCTGATGCACTGGGAAAGCCTGGAGCCCTTACAAAAGAAGGGCAAAAATGAGCTCCAAGAGACCAGAGCTCATTTTAATTACCCACAGAGGCTGGCCAAGGAGCCCCCTCCTCCCTCCCATGGCCACGCCCCAGCATGGGAGCTCCATTTTCAGGTCATTCTAGTATATGAACTATAGCTGGCTCATATCAGGTGTGGCTCCCAGTCTACACACACACCTCTTGGCTCCTCAGAGCCCTCCTCATAATAATCCTAAACCAATTAGCATTGCTTCCATCCCTAGAGTATACAGTATTCTCAGCACACCCAGTAGTCATGCCATAGTACCCTAGAATCCCACTGGCCACCTCCCTAGAGCAGTGACCTATACAGGATTCAAACAGTGGCTCTAGTACTAGCTATTACATGGCAGAAAAAAATAACTCCAAGGCTGGTATCAGGCACACACAGAATACAGAATTGTTTATGTTGAGTGATCCTGAGTGAAACTCACATTTAATAAGCACATATGTACCACACATGCGGCTAGTTTGTGGCACAGTTGAGGCTGGAACTGATCTGTAGGTCCCCAATTCTGATGGCTTTTCAATTTAATCGCTAGCAGACAGCTGAGCCCTAAGGAAATAGGACCCAGAATAACAGAATAGATGAGTTTTGTGGTATCGAGTTATGACCATGAGGGCTGCCCCTAGGCCCAAAAGGGGTGGGGAAGAGGGAGTCTGCCACTAAGCAACTAAGGAGACCACTGAAAAAGAGAGGTGAATAACAAAGACAAATTCCTTTATTTCCCAAGTGTGCCAAGGGTAACGCCAAATCAGTGCTATAAAATTGGGGTCAAAGGTCTTGGCCTTTTTAGGAAGCAGGTACTCTGCTAAAAGCACAAAGAAATGAATTCGGTTGGCATGATCTAAGGACATTGCTCAAGAGGATAGTGCCATCCAAGGACCATCCACAAACTTCCCAGAAAGACGGTTCTTCCTCTAGACCCAAAGTAACCATAATCAGGTAACTCTACTCAATGGAAACTCACTCGAAGGCGAAGAAGAGTGTACATGTCCCCAGGATGAGGAAGAGGGTCAAATAGAAGATGCCCTTTTGCCGGGCCATCATGACTCGCCCATCACAGCAGAAGGTGTTCCTGCCTGGGAGTTTCTCCCATTTCCGTGTCACCTTCTTTCTCACCACCATCACAGACATGATTGGAATTCCTGGTCCAAAATGAGCTTTGTGATTACAAGAGGGAAGAAACAGAAGCTGAGCCCAGCTTTGAAATCACGATGCCTGCTATTGCTGCCGCGGGGTCAAACATCATCAAAAGTCCAATTTCTAGCCCTAAGAAAAAGCACAAAAGGAAAAAAAATGAGGCAGGAACAAGAAAATGCAGTTCAATCCTCCTTTCCCAGAGGTGGAAAGATGAGCACTGCCTGAAGGGGTAAGGGTAGGGAAGCGGGAAAAGTTTATTTCCAATCTGTGTTTGTCCCCTAAAAGGAGAAAAGGTTAAAGGTTCTCAAAAAAAAGGAAGGGGGCTAGCATATCGTCTTAAATAAATCCCTATGCTTCCAATATAATACTGTTCATTTGATCATCATAGAACCTTGGAACTAGAAGGGATTTTATGGGTGATAACCCCAATTACTTTGTTTTGGAAATGAGTAAAGTTAAGACCAAAGAGAGGAAATAACTTGTCCAGGGTCACACAGCTGCAAAGCTAAGCCAAGGAAACACATCTGCTGACTTCCAGTCCAGGGCACTTTCCAGTATACCACACTGTTCTATAATCATCAGTAAGAGGACTCTAAAAACAATAGTGGAGTTTCTGTCCTTAAGGAGCCATTCCCTCCCCTCCTCCACTTCACCTTCTTTCTTCAATTAGCCACTCAAATATGAATCACACCCGGGAACAAATCACCCTCTGGCAGGGCTAGGAGGTTCTGGACACTCTGTACACATACCCAGGTTGTATTTACTCAAAACAGATTTCCCCTAATCAAACCCTCTGTAACTTCCTGAGTTCGGGAAATGAACCAATCTTGCCAGTCTAGCCTAACATTTGTGGGAATCTTAATGAAACCACATCACAGATCTGTAGGTGAAAGGCTGACTTAAGCAGGAGAGGTTCTGGAATGGTTGCGGGTGGGGGTGGGTGGACATGGCAGCAGCTAAGAAAAGTCATAAAGGTGCTTGCTTTCTGGGACATTTCATAACTGCCATCTCTACTTGGCATCCTGAACCCCCAGGCCCAGCCTTTCTCAACCACTGCCACCCTTCTCCTCTCAGGTGTGGTGCTGTGGCTTCTGTTTACTGACACCACATGCCCCACGCTGGCAAGAATGAGGTGGAAGCCTGCAGCCCGCCTGACTGATGAGAAACAACCGACCCGAAATCATTCCGGGCTGGAGAGGGCAAGGGTCCAAATAGAAACCAGGAGATGAGCAGGGAAATGAGAAAGCAAGAAGGCTTGGCCAAAGGGAGGGAGCACCAGAGGTGCAGAGAACACTTCCTTTGTGTAAAACTAACCTGGAAAATAATCTCCTCCAGATAAACCGGCCCAGCGGGAGAAGAGAGACCAGGAAGGGGAGCCGGGCCCTGGGAGAACAAAGATCAAAATCCGTCGAGAGCCAGCGACCGGCCCACCAGCCGGGGACCGGAGGCCCGAGTCCTGGGCGGGCGGCGGGCGCGGCCTCGGGAGGCCAGCCCTGCCTCCGCCACGCAGCCGACCACCGCCCCAGGAAGGTTGGGACGCGCGCCACCTCCACACGCTCGTACACACTCACACACGCCCCGCCACGTGTAGTCACCCGCGGTCAGGGGCTCGGCGGCAGCCCCGCTGAGAAGGGCGGGTGCCTATGTCCGCGCGGCCGGGCGCAGCGGAGGGGTTGGCAGCCCACCATGCGGCCGAGCCCAGGAGACCCCAACCCCCACCCCTCGTTACCTGAACCCGGGAGACCGAACTCGGCCGGGAACTGAGGGCAGGAAGTGCACCGTCCCAGGGGAACGCGTCAGCTGCCAGGGGTGGCAGCGACTTCTCCTCCCCAGCCCGGAGGCTGCCTCCTCCTGACAAGGGGCCCCAATGGTCGGGGCCCTAAACCAGCTGTGGCAACCGCCCACCGCTGGCCGAATGGAACGCTCCTCACGTCACCAGGTCGTTCCAGTAGTTGCTCGCCCGCCATTGGCTGGTCGGCCTCGGCGCCTCCGCCCCTGCCTCCCCTGCCCCGAACTACCATTGGCTATCCCAAACGCCACTCGACGCTGCCTCCGCCCCACTCCCCCACCCATCTCCCGGCTTCGTGCCCACCTGCCAAGCCACTGCCAGCCTCCCTTTGGGGTCCGAGCGCCGCTGTGGGAAGTGTCGCTTTCTACTGATATAGTTATGCAGAGACGGAAGTGAAGGGTAGTGCTGATGGGACAAGGAGGGCTACCAGCCTCCTCTCACACACAGGGTGAGACGCTGAAGCAACACTGGCTCACAGATCCGGGTGCTCACCCCATACTAGGTCCGCCCTGGGCCTCGTCGGCCGTACGTGCATGAAATCAACCGCTACTCCGGATTTTACTCTTTTTCAGCATAAAAACAAGTCCTCTGCCTCCCAAGTCCCATTCATTAGTTAGGGACCTCACCTCTGTCCCAGTCACCCTGGCCTGCATCTCTAAGGCTTCTGCAACAAAACAAACAAACATAAAAAGAAACTTGAAAGGGATAGCTGTCCCCAGGAACGTAGAATCATTTTGCAGTACCGAAAACAAGTAATTGACTGTATGAAGTTAGAGAAACTCTACTGACAGGACTTAAATTCTTCCAGGTAGGAAATGAAGTAGGATTGCCAAGAAGGTTGTAAATTACTGTTCGCTTTGGAGAGCTTACGATAATTGGAGGGGGGCGGGGATCCAAGGCAGAATCCCCACCCACCAACCACATTGATTCTTTCCTTCTGCCTCCCCCCTCTGCAGCTACTGCCACAATGAGCCACTGCTACTGATCCAGAGTGAGCCGCATCCTTTAGAAGAAGTTCGAGACTGGAGTGGGAAAAACAGTTGAGAATCAGGGCATGAATATTATACAGCGGACTTTAAAAGACATTAGGTCTGTTTCCACTAGTATCGCTCTTGGCTTCCAAATATAAGGGGAAGTATGAGAAAGGGCTGAGGGTGGCCTCTCCTTACCCGTCACACTGTTGGGGACAGTGCCTACGTTGCTAGCTATTTTCCTGAACTTGAATCAAGTTTCTCTAGGGTGAGAGTATTTGCAATTAATACAGAGGAGACTGCCAAAGCTCTTCCCAAGGCAGCTCTTGTGTGTGTTAGTTGAAGGACCACGTACATGGTCAGGAACTATTTCTCCTTTACAGTATTTGGGTCCCACGTGATATTAAAAAAAAAAGCTATTTAATGATAATTACATTTGACACTTTCATGGTACCACCCTTCAATCAAAAATTTAAAAGGATTAAAAAATCACTAGGTAATTCTCTTATGAGAGAGATGTGTTATAATTAATTTGTAGGGTAAAGTATGTCTTTATAAAGCTTCTATTGTTCCTTAGCACTCATGCTGATTATAATCATTGCTTTATTCCCTATAAACTGTATGATCAGTATCATTGTCTCCAATTCTCCCCCTTTGAATCCTGGAGGGTGCTGGTATTGGGCACGCTTGGTATGGAAGGGAGAGGAACTTCCCTCAGCCCCATCAGACCCCTGGATTCTCAAGCCTGTGTACACTAGACTGTGTACACTATTCATAGCATGTTTACCCTAGCTGCCATCCCCCTGACTGTGGAGCAGTCACAAATAAATCTCTGCAGCTTCCAAACATACTTTGTGCATATCTCAGGCGCAGGTGAAGCCCAGGGAGTCCTGGAATCAATGTGTCACAGCAACACATTCCTGGGCTCTGCCCCACCCTGCTCTGGGTCACATCCCTCTGGGATTAAGTGGCTGTGTAGGTCAGGCTTGTTTTATTACTATCTGTTATTACTAGTGTTTACCACTAAAAGAAACATAAGTAAGGTTTATATGGACAAACATTCCATAGCAGTTCCTTCTCTATAGTTACATCATTTCATATAATCCTGGAAGTCTTAATGCACACACACAACTAAATTGTGACTATAAAATGAGATTGTTTCTTTTTTCTCTTCTCTTTCCTTCTCCTCTCAACAAACCTCCCAGACTTTATGTATCCATATGAGCTTTGGTTCCCTTGAAGGGGAGTTAACAGTCACAAGATGAGCACTAGAAAAACCATTGCAATCGGCTTCCATTGTGCAGTATACATTTTGGTGTGCCTGTTTAAAGATATCTGTCTCCATATTTATGGCTCCCCTGTGAGTGTGTGTTTGTGGATGTGTCAGTATAAAGTGCGGGCCTGAGGGCTTCCAGTGGGCTGCAGCTTGCCTGCTACTGTTGCTCCAGGTATTTCTTCTGCAAACACCCAAAGACCCATTTAGTACTGCATGCACGAACAGACCCCCAAAATCAGCCCCCATCCTGCATTCCAGCTCATGATGACCCTTTTCTTTTGCTCTTTTTTCTCAAGTTTCAACCCTCCCATGTCCCCTTGCCCTCCCCCCACACACGTGTCCCTTTCCACACCACCTACCTGACCTGCACTCCTCTCCCAACACTCTGGCCATAAATAAATACTTACTTGTATAATGAATTGATGAGCAAAGGAAAGAACCATGGGACACCCTGCCCACACATAACCAACTAGTTCTTAGGCAGCAACTACTTCACTGAGGTCGGGGCTGCTATGACTGACATAGGAGAGGCAGAATGGTGTGTATAGCAGAAGGCACAAAAGCTTTATGGCCAAATAGACCTGGATTCAAATCCTGGCCCTCAGTAGCTTATATAAACTTCTGTAAAATAGAGCTAATACCCACTTCATAGAGTTATAAGGGAGATTAGAGATAATGTGCAGGAAATGTCTGGCATATAAGAGAAACACAATCAATGCTATATGTTATGATAAACGTCTATATGTAACAAACCTGGCCTGCCTCCCTCCTTTATCTATGCTACTGACTAGGGGTAGAAAGGTAAGAAGGAAACCCATTCTTCACTTTGTTGAACCTGTGTCATCCATGTGCCCCCATGTTTTCAGAGCCTCTAAATTTGTCCCTGGAGTTAATCCTTATCTGCCTGACCTCTTGGTGTCCCAATCCCAGGCACCCCACTCCCTGATGAGGAAAAGCTTGGGCAGTAATCTTGCTCTAGCCAAATGGCTGTTCTCTAGCACCATCGTCTCAAGTGAATCCCCAACACTGCTGCCACGTTATCCATTTCAACAGGAGAGAGATCAGTGAACTCTTTCATTATATACCTCCCGTATTCACAGCACTGTGCTGGGATTGTTGGCTCCTGTCAGAGACTGAAAGACACCTTTAAGATGCCACTGTGCAAAAGCTAAACATACAGAAAGCCCAATAAAAAATGCCTAGGGTGGCAGGGAAGGTGATATTACAATGCAACTGAACTCAAACCTAGCCTCTGTTCCCACCTCTGATACCTGTCTGCTCCTGCTGGTTCTCAATTTTGTTTCATCTCTAGACTGTGGATTTCTGACTCCAGCCTGAATGGTTTTAGGTTTTAGGTTTTAGAGCTGGGCTTGAACCCTCAACACTAGCCCTAAGGCTACTCTCTCACCAATAAAGACAACTTATTAAGAATCTCCTGAGCCAGGGATTAATTTAGGTGCTTTATGTAAATGAGGTTCCTAGATTATGGTCTAAACTTGATATCCAAGTGAGAGCATCTGATACTGACCTGGCACAGCCCTAGTCTCTGACTCTGCCCAGCCTTCTCATTCCAGGAGCTGACCTCAAGGGATTGTGTAGCCCAAAATATAAACTGGTTTATCAGTCAGTCATTAAGTATGTACTAAGCAGCCAGTTTGCCCAGCCTGTACTAAGCACTATAAGAAATACCAAAGAAGTATATGACATGATCCCAGCCTCTAAGGAACTTGAAATATTCAAAGACAGAAAAGACCAGCTCATGTGAAGTCATTAAATATAAATAAAAAACAGTACAGAGTCCAGTTCTCAACTATGCACAGCAGAGTCTCCAACCTTTTAAGGAGAGTTTGCCTCAGAAGTTTGTACCTTCTCAAATACTGTTAATAGGAAAGTAAATTGGCAAATTTTTTTCAGCAGGACTATTCAGTAGTATCTCTTAATGTTTATACATTTCATAGCCATTGACCCAACAGATCTACTTCTATCAAGAAATAGTAACACAAAAGTTCAAAGATATATGTTCCAAGATGTTTACTATAGCATTGCTTATAATTGCAAAAGTTAGCAAACAAAAAATTCTTTATTGCATAGGAGTACTATGCAACTATTAAAAATAAGGAGATATAGCATATATACAGAAAGAGCAGACCATTGCCTTTCTATATGTGTATATATTTCAATAAAAATTTTACATTAAAATTTAAGTTTTGGGGCACCTGTGTGCTCAGTCAGTTGAGCCTCTAACTCTTGATTTCAGCCCATGTCATGATCTCAGGGCTGTGGGATCAAGCCCCATGTAGGAGTCCATGCTGAGCGTGGAGTCTGCTTGAGATTCTCTCTCTCTCTGCCCCTCCCCCATCTCAAAAAAAATTAAGTATCTATGTGCTGATATGCAAGTATGCCCAATATGTTAAGTTTAAAAACCCAGTATCTAAATGTTTATAAAATCCAACTATCCAATCTATCAAGCAAAAAACCTTATTTTGTGTATGTGTATATGTATATGATTTTGTATATGCATATTTTAGAAGTCTGGAAGGATATTTACCAAACAGTGTCACCTCTGGGGAGTGAGGGTGGTGAACAAACTTTTAAGTTTTATTTTATACACAATTCTTTAATGTCTGAATTAATTACAAGAAACATTAATTTTAGAACTTAAAAAATTAAAATTTAAAAAAGTATTGTAAGGCTCTATATTTGTTCAATATGGCAGAATGACCACATGCATTAATTTGCTCTCCCTCCTAAGACACTATTAGAATTATAGTAGAGGGATTTATTTTTTTTTAAGATTTTATTTATTTATTTGTGAGAGAGAGAATGAGAGAGAGCACATGAGAGGGGGGAGGGTCAGAGGGAGAAGCAGACTCCCTGCCGAGCAGTGAGCCCGATGTGGGACTCGATCCCGGGACTCCAGGATCACGACCTGAGCCGAAGGCAGTCGCTTAACCAACTGAGCCACCCAGGCGCCCTATAGTAGAGGGATTTAAAAGGTATAAGCCCACAACAAAGAAAAGGGACATCAGATGACAGACAATATATGTCATCTGGAAGATAAAAAATGGAGGGACAGGTGTTGACAGAATACACAGAACTAAAGCCGATTTTTCGAGCCGACCAGTCCAGAAAAAAGCCATACAGAACATAGGAGAACTCCAGGAAAAAGGGAAATCAGCAAAAGAGATGATATGGTTAAGAGCTAGGAAAACTGGGGCACCTGGCTGGCTCAGTCAGTAGAGGGTGCAACGCTTGATCTCAGGGTCATCAGTTCGAGCCCCATGTTGGGTGTAGAGATTACTTAAAAAAATAAAAATTAAAAAAAAGAGCTAGGAAAATTAAGGATACAGTAAAGGCACAGAATGCAAGAAATAAACCAAAAAGGTACAATAAAGAAATCCCAGGGTGGGGCGCCTGGGTGGCTCAGTTGGTGAAGCATCTGCCTTCAGCTCAGGTTGTGATCCCAGGGTCCTGGGATCAAGCCCCACATCCGGCTCCCTGCTCAGCTGGGAGCCTGTTTCTCTCTCTGCCCCTCCCCCACCCAGCTCATGCTCTGTCTTTCTCTTTCTCTCTCTCTGTCTGAAATAAATAAATAAAATCTTTAAAAAAAAAAAAAAGAAATCCCAGGAAAAACAAAAGCTATACAAGAAATCTATGGATCAAACTTGAAGAAATGGTTTGAATTAACATAGGAAGTAGGCCTAAGGAAGAATAGAATTTATTTTGAGCAATGAACAAAATGAAAAAGAAACTGGAAAATAGCAGAGATATGATAAAGAAGGCGTATGTTTAGTCTACCCACAGCATAAATACATATATACATACATACACACACTCATACATAAATGAATGAATGGCAATCAGAAATTCAAGGAAAATACAAAACTGTTTAAAAATGCTATTTTCCAATAATTAAGGCAATCAGGACATGGAATGATATAGAGCAACCAATGGAGGTTGTAACATTGGAACTACGAAGAAGAAAATGTAATCAAGGCCCATCCCTTGGCTTTATACAGATATATATTTATATAGTCATAATAATGTAAATACTATCCTTATTGGTTTTCAACTTTTGAAATCCAAACTAGAGACAAATCGCCTAAAACTTAATTATGATTACAAAGTATAAAGTAAATGTTAACAAACTTAATGTAAAAGCATAGCATACAGAAATTAGAAAGTAGACAAAATTAGAGGAGGCAGAAAATTGTGTAGAGGCACTAATATTCCAATTTTAGAAAGTGCAGAATCGAGAGATACTATCTGTAGATGATGGAACCAAAAAAAAAAAAGAGATTTATGTGTCTTATAGAAAGGCACAAAGATAACCAAGAAGACATACAAACAAAAAGATACATCACATTAGAATGGTTGTCTCTGGAGAGGTGTACTAAGTAGAGGAACTACAGAGAGTGATAAGAGTGATGTATTTGGAGGAAGAGAGTGGTGGTGCTGCTGTGTGAGTGAGTTAAATCCCACCTATTAGAGCAGCAAGTCACTAGATGATGCTTAGAGCTGGTAAACCAACGACCGGCAGTATACACATACCATTTAGAGAAAAGGGATAATTGCAATACTCCCCTTACTGGTCTCCCTACATCCACCCTTGCTCCCTTTTGGTCTATTATTAACACAGCAGCTAGAGAGATTCTGGTGGGTTGTTTTTGGGTTTTTTTTTTTTAAGATTTATTTATTTATTTTAGAGAGAGAGAGCATTGGGGGGCGGGGGCAGAGGGAGAGAGAGAGTCTCAAGCAGACTCTGTGCTGTGTGTGGAGCTCAATGTGGGGCTGGATCCCATGACCCTGAGATCAAACCTGAGCGGAAACCAAGAGTCAGATGTTTAACTGACTGAGCCATCCAGGCGCCCCTAGAGAGATTCTTTTAAACGTTAACTCAGATCCTGCATAATAGAAAAAATATATATATTGGTCTCTGCCCCCCCCCCCCGCCCCCAGGTCATGGCACAGAACTAAAACCCTTGTAAATTCCTAAGTGGTAAGAGCACTATGAGCATCTTTTGTTCTAATATTTGGTCTTTGACCCTGGTTCCTGACACAGGGCTCCTGAAACCCTTATAATTTCCTGGGTGATAGAAGCATCCTTTGTTCTAATGAGGTGACTCTAGGTGGGCTCTTGGATGGTTCCTGGATGGGGGCTGGTCACCAGAAAGAAAGATCAAGCCATGATTAGAAGCCTGGAATTTTCAGCCCCACCTCCATCAAGAGAAGGGAGAAGAGCTGGAAATGGAGTTAATGATTGATCTTGCCTATGCAATGAAGCCTCCATAAAAATCCCAAAAGTATGGGATTAGGAGAGCTTCCTGGTTGGTGAACACATCCATATCCCAGGAGGGTGACATACCCAAACTCCAGGGACAGGAGTTCCTACTCTTGGGACCCTCCCAGCCCTTGCCCTATGTAGATACATCATCTCCTTCTGGCTGTCCATCGGTATCCTTTAGCATGTCTTTAATAACCTGGTAAACTTAAGTAAGTGTTTCCCTGAGTTCTGTGAGCTGCTGTAGCAAACTAACCAAACCCCAGGAGGGGACCATGGGAACCTCAGATTTATAAGTAGTCAGAAGCACAGGTGACAACCTGGACTTGCCAATGGTATCTGCAGGGGGCTGGGGGAACAGTCTGGTGGGACTGGGCCCTTAACCTGTGGGATCTGACACTATCTCCAGGTAAACAGTGTCAGAATGGAATTAAATTATAGGACACCCAGCTGCTATCACAGAGAATCCCTTGTTGTAGGGGAAAAAAACTCACACATCTGGTGTCAGAAGTGTTGAAATGTGACAGTAGTGTGAGAATAAAGGAGACACACAGGAGGGAAGAACGAGACTTTTCTAACACACCATCTCACTCAGAACAAAAGCCAAAGTCATTACAAGGGCTTACTAGACCTTACACAATCATCTGCCTCACCATCTCCCAACCCCTGCATCTCCTGCTACTCCCCCTTGTTCATTCTGCACCAGCCCCAGTGGCCTCCTTGCTGTTACTTCAACAAACTGGACATGTTCTACACAGGATTTTTGCACTGGCTATACTCTCCACCTAGAATGATCTTTCCCCAGATATCTGCATGTCTTACTCTATCACCTCCTTCAGGTCCTTACTCAAATGTCCCCTTCTCAGAGAGGTTTTCCCTGGCTACACTGCAGCACCCCCCCCAAATCTCCCTATCTCCTTTCTCTGCTTTATTTTTCTCCCATAGCACTTAGTGTCTTTTAACATACTGTATATTTTAACTATGTATTTATAGTGTATTGTTGCTTTCCCCCACTAGAATGTAAACTTAAGAAGAGCAGGGACTTTTGTGTTTTGTTCACCACTTTATCCCCAGTGCTGAGGACAGTGACTGGCACATAGTAGGTGCTTATTAAGGGCTAAATTGCAGGGGCACCTGGTGGCTCAGTCAGTTAAGCGTGTCCTTCAGCTCAGGTCATGATCCCAGCATCCTGGGATCGAGCCCCGTGTTGGGGTTCCTTGTTCAGTGGGGAGCCTCCTTCTCCCTCTCCCTCTGCCCTTCCCCCCACTCATACACTCTCTCTTGCAAATAAATAAATAAAAATTTCTTTTAAAAAGGACTAAATTACATCCCCCCCCAATTCATATATTGAAGTCCCAATACCCAGTATCTCAGAATGTAACTGTATTTGGAGATAAGTTATTTTTTTAAAAAGATTTTATTTATTTATTAGAGAGAGAGTGCACACAGCAGGGGAGAGGGAGAAGCAGGCTCCCCGCGGAGCAGAGAGCCAGATGTGGGGCTCTATCCCAAGACCCCAGGATCACTACAATGAGATAAAGGCAGACACTTAACCCACTGAGCCACCCAGGCACCCCTGGAGATAAGTTCTATAAAGAGGTGATTGAGGGCGCCTAGGTGGCTCAGTTAAGCGTCTGCTTTCAGCTGGGGTCATGATCCCAGAGTCCTGGAATCGAGTCCCATATCCGGCTCCCTGCTCAGCGGGGAGTCTGCTTCTCCCTCTCCCCTCACTCCACTCTCGTGTTCTCTCTCTCTCTCTCTCTCAAATAAATAAATAAATAAAATCTTTTTTTAAAAAAAGAGGTGATTGAGTTGAAATGAGGCCATTGGGATGGGGCTCTAATCCAGGATTTCTAATCCAGAAATGAGGCCATTGGGATGGGGCTGGTATAACAAGAGGAAGAGACACCAGGGGTAGGAATACACAGAGGGACAATCCCATAAAGAGGCAGCAAGAGGGTGGCCATCTGCAAGTCAAGGAGAAAAGCCTGGAACAGATCCTTCCCAGATGGCCCTCAGAGGAAACCAAGCCTGCCAGAATCTTCCTCTTGGACCTCCAGCCTCCAGAACTGTGAAAGAATAAATTTCTGCTGTTTAAGCCTCCCAAGCTGTGCTATTTTGTTATGGCAGCCCTAGCAAACAGGGTGTTCAATGAATATGTGCTTTGAATGAATGGATAAACAGGTAGATGGATATGGCAGGAACATAAGAAAAACTCAAACCAGAAACAGTATAAAAGTGGTAGACCTCAGGGATGGGAATATGGGTGAGGAGGAGTGGGGCAGGAGACAGTTGCTTTTTATTATAAGTCCTTCGGCACTATTTAATTTTTATCTACACAAATGTATTATTTTGGCAAATGTTAATTTTTAAAAAGGGGTGTTACAGAACAAAAGAATATAGGTTTGTGAGACTTTATATTACTGGTTCTCCATCCGGGGCAATTTTGCCCTAAATATCTAGACATTTTTTCGTTCTCCAATTTGGAGAGAGTGCTACAGGCATCGGGGGGGTGGTTAAGGCTGGGGATACCGCTACATATCTTACACTGTGCAGTACAGCACCCCACAAAATGTCAGTAGTGGCAAGATTGAGAAATCCTTTTACATAATTGTGTGGATGATAGTGCCATAACAAATTATTAAGGAAAGTTATGGCTGTTTAGGTAATAGAATTAACCTCCGAGAAGAACTTAATATAGGAAAACTACCATACTATGCTACAACCGATTCTTTGGTGCCTTTGTTAGAGAAAAATTCTGGACTGAACGATAGTTCTGATGGCAGTGCTAGGAACATGGGAGACACAGTATATATGGAAGGACTGACTGACTTCTGTCCATAGATTTTTTTTAAAGATTTTATTTATTTATTTGACAGAGAGAGACACAGCGAAAGAGGGAACACAGCAGGGGGAGTGGGAGAGGGAGAAGCAGGCTTCCCACTGAGCAGGGAGCCCGATGCGGGGCTCGATCCCAGGACCCTGGGATCATGACCTGAGCCGAAGGCAAACGCTTAACGACTGAACCACCCAGGCGCCCTGTCCATAGATGTTTATACAAACCTTCAATATACGCAAATGCAAATGGCCATTCATCCCACATCACCTCACTCTCACCTCACAGCCTCTTCCTGCCAGTCTAATTCACCCACTCTGCTCTCTGCAAATCAACACTCAATACTCCCTTCTTTCTTTTATCCCAAACCCCAATTCCAAGATTTCTCCCAGACCACAGCTCATGCTGGAATGCCTTTTCTGCACCTTTCAGCCAAGATTTCTTTCTCCTTTTACCTCTCTCATGAAATCTCCATTCCCTGGAAAAGAGGGAGTAATTTCTCACTGGTTCCATCTTGCTTAAAAACAGAACTCCTTCCTTGCTCAACAACCTATCAAAAGCACCTACTTTTTCACACACACCACTAAGTAAATATCTAATGTATGGATCTGTTAGGTGTTTTGATTGCTGTGTATTCATGATAAATGTATCTGTGCCAGTATTATGTCCAGTTAGAGGTGGTATAGACAAATGTCTTGTGATCGGCTTTGAGAATGTGGTTTCCCAGGAGGGGTGTGAGAAGAATCAAGGGCAGTCACTCTTCCATGCTATTGCTCAGAACATTAGTTCTGACCTCAATGAGCAACATTTTCATGCTGCCAGGTACTGAAAGCCTGCTAGGGAAGGGGGAAGATCCTGTTCCAGAATCAACGCACTTTGGAATATCTATAGAAGGAAACACAAGAGACTGGTAACAGTGGTTTCCACCTCAGAGGTAGAAACTGGAGAACTTAGACATAAAGGTGGGAGAGAGACCTAATTTTCAGTGTATACCCTTTTATAACTTTGGAATTTTGCTCCATGTGCATACATTAGCTATACAAGAATATTAATTTTTGTGTCAGTATACTGTACAAAACTACAGTATTTGTATCTCAAGCCAAACTTCTACCCAGCTACAAATGGATGTAAAAATATCATGTTTTTTTAATATTCTAAACTGAGGTATTAAATATATATCCTGGCAATCTATTAGACTCTGAATCCCACACTGAGAAAAAGACTAAAAAGAAATTGTCTGCAATGATACGTTCCTTATTGACATGATTGTCTTTATATCACGTGGAAATAGGCAGAAGAAAATTGACCTAACTATAGTGTTCATATACCTCCCTAAAGCAACACTTTTAAAAATAATTGGAGGGCTGAAAAAATGCAATGACAAAATTTTATTTACATTTTAATATAATATATAATTGATTGACCAGGAGCTTTAAGCACTCTGTTCTAGATGGCAAGAGAAGACCATTTTATCCGGGAATAAATAGTTCTCTCTGCCTTGTTTTAGTTTGGATGTAATAATGATGAATACCAAATCCCCTGGGATGAAAAAATGCTTTATTGAGAACTCCATTTCCTCAAATTTTTCTCTTTCCCCAGTGACTGTAATATCAAATGTCACAAGTTTAAAACAAAGCAAAAGCATGGAAATGTCCCTTGCTCAGACTGAGCCTCTTATATGAAGATATACTCCTTTTTTATCTGACCTGTAAGGCCCTTCCGAATTTGAGGATGTCTACCAGACCTCTGGCCATCCAAGGTAAAGGATCATCATTCTGGTATATCTTCCCCTGGCCACTCCAGGAAATTGACTTTAGTTCCCACTGATGAACTTCACCCTACTGACATCTCCCATCACATTTTGCTTCTAATCTCTGAATTAATTTGCACAGCAGGTGAGCTGGAGACTAATTTTCAAAAGGTGCCATGAATATGTTTTTCAAATGTACTCCTTAACCACTCTTCTAAATGAAGAAGGAATCGGGCAGGCGAAGCTGAATCAGCTAAACCAGGCAATCTACCTACCTGGAGATTCTTGGTATACCTCTCTGTGTGTTTCTGTTCTGGGTTGAATAGACATCCCATTGGTTATTATATTTATCTGTGGAAATTTAATCTCTGTTATTCTAAAATAAAAAAGTCATCTCTTCACCCTTACAAAGTCTGTTTCTGATAACAGCTTTATTGGTTGTGCATGCACACTGATATATTTGTCTGCTAAGGCTGCCATAACGAAATACATAGACTGAGTAGCTTAAACACAGAAATTGATTTTCTCACAGTTCTGGAGGCTAGAAGTCCCAGATCAAGGTGCCAGCCAGTTCAGTTCCTGGTGAGGGCTCTCTTCTACCCTTATGACCTCACTTAACCTTTATTATCTCCTTATAGGCTCTATCTCCAATTCAGTCACATTAGGGGTTAAAGCTTCAACATATGAATGGAGTGGGGGGAATTCAGCCCATAACAACTGAATTCACAGTAACGGACTGTTTTATATTTTAGTAAATTAGCAGGTTATCAAAGATATAAGATATATATCAAAGATATTGGGGGAGGAGGAAGAAGGGTGTTAGGAAGGAATGGAAAAAATCAGCTGGTGGGGGGCGCCTGGGTGGCTCAGTTGGTTGAGCGACTGCCTTCGGCTCAGGTCATGATCCTGGAGTCCCAGGATCGAGTCCCGCATCGGGCTCCTTGCTCGGCTGGGAGTCTGCTTCTCCCTCTGACCCTCCCCCCTCTCATGCTCTCTCTCTCTATCTCATTCTCTCTCAAATAAATAAATAAAAAAAATCAGCTGGTGGGATAGGAAAGGAGGAACAGGAGAACTCCATATGGACAATCTCTAACCAGGAGAGTGTTAAGTTTTTAGTAAAGTCTTTCACGAAAGCAAACGAATTCCACAGAATTTTTTGAATCCCCACTCTTCCTAATATCCACTAAGGCAAAGCTCTGCCAGGCAGGCTGGAATATGAACATTGGCCTAACCTGTCCCATCCTGATTTCAAGCTCACGGGAGAATGGCAACTATGTCCCTTTAACTCATTCTCTACAGTATTGCTTGGCAAAGAAGCATTTAAATGCTTTTGGTGGTGATGATTATGAAGAAAAATGGAATATAAATGGCTACTGACAAGTTTCATTGTAACAACTTTTATAACCCCATTATTAAAGAGATGAATATCTTCATATTCCTAAATAAGAGGTAATCACATGTCTAAAGGCCCTTCGCCCCTCACTTATTTTGTTAAAATGCTATTCTCATTTATTCTCAATCTTTTCCTCCGGATGTGCATTAGTTACTATGGAAACATTGGGATACCACCGTTTGAGCATATCAACATTCCCAAATTCTATTAGAATATGAAGCCAATTTACTGTGGTATTGGGGGAGAGAGTTCTTACCTCAGAGTTATAAATGAAATGTATGGCACTGCCACACAACACAAGCCCCACTTAGCACCACAAAATGGGTAAGGCTCATCTTACCTGCCCACTCTAATCCTGACTGGAGTTATCAATGAAATTGTCTTAGTCTGTCCACGCTGCTATAACAAAATACCATAACAGGGGGAGGGGGACGGGGGGAGCCTTATAAACAACAAACATTTGTTTTTCACAGTTCAAGTTCAAACTCACAGCCCCAGCATATTTGATGTCTGGTGAGAAACTGCTTCCTAGACAGTCAATGTCTTCTCACTGTGTCCTCACATGGTGGGAGGGGCAAGGGAGCTCTCTGGGGTCTCTTTTATAAAAGCACTAATCTTATTCATTAGGGCTCTATCTTCATGACCTAAGAACCTCCCAAAGGCCCCACCTGCTAATATCATCATCTTGGGCGTTAAGTTTCAACATATGAATCTGTGGGGGACAAAAGCACTCAATCTATAGCAGAGGTCTACTAAGTAAAGATATCTATCCATAACAACATCAGCACGGGTTCTTTTCTCTTTTTGCTGTAATTATCATTTATTCATAAACAGTTTATTTGTGTCATTTCCACTTTAACCCAAGAGTTTTTAGGCTAGTCATTTTAAATTTCAAAGTGACCAGATATTTTCACCCCCTGTGGTTTTCTTGTTAATTTCCCATTTTTAATTTTATTGTGGTAAGAACTTTCGCCCATGTGTGGGTACCTACATACATCTTGACCACAATGTCCTGCATACAACTAAAACTGAATGTATCATCTCTCTTGAACTAGATGCTCCTCTGTATTCTTTACCTCGGTTGTAATACCACATCTACCCAATCACTCAAGCTAGAAAATCTGCAAATCAGCTTTCCCTCCTCCCTCCCCTTATTCATTAAATTGGATCAATCACCAAGCCTTACAAATTTTACCTCCTAAAAACTCTTCAAATTTCTCCCCTCCTCTATATTTCTTGACATCATCTACTAAATAATGCTATGAGAGATAAGGATTAAGCTCACTCCCACCACTCCCACCTCCCATCCATCCCTTCCAATATAGTTTCAACATTATTTTTATTTCCTCAAATGGTTGTATTTTTTGCCTTTTTAAAAAGATTTTATGTATTTTTTTATTAAAGATTTTATTTATTTGACACAGAGAGAGAGACACAGCGAGAGAAGGAACACAAGCAGGGGGAGTGGGAGAGGGAGAAGCAGGCTTCCCGCTGAGCAGGGAGCCTGATGCTGGGCTCAATCCCAGGACCCTGGGATCATGACTGAACCTAAGGCAGACGCTTAACGACTGAGCCACCCAGATGCCCCTATTTATGTATTTATTTGAGAGAGAGAGGGAGAGAGGGAGCAACGGGAGGGGCAGAGGGAGAGGGAGAGAGAATCTTAAGCATACTGTGCTGAGCATGGAGTCTGATGCAGGGCTCCATCCCACAACCCTGAGATCATATCCTGAGCCGAAATCAAGAGTCGGCTGTTCAACCGACAGAGCCACCCAGGCACCACTCTTTTTCACTTTAAAAAATATGCATAAACTTACATTTCCTGTTTGATCAACCATAGGTAGTTTCTCCTAACTGCCCACTTTGTAAGATGAAGACATTAGAGTTCTATATTTCTCTCTCCCTCCTCTCACCCCTACCTCCCAACTTATGTCTGTTTCTCCACATCTCTGTTTTCACATTTATCCATGCCATCATCTTATCAAACCTCCTACTTGGTCTCCCTATTTCCATTCTCAGCCCGTCTTAACTCTTCACACAACAGCCAGAGTGATTGTTTAAATCAATTTCTGCTTTTGTCAATGACAGACTAACTTGTTTCAGACTAACCATCCCATTGAGAGCAACTCTAAAAGCTGAACACATAAAAACATTTTTAGTCACATTGAAGGGCCATCAAGGCAGCATGAAATTGAGACAGACCAAGATTCTGTAGGAGAGAGGGAGAGGGAGAGAGGAGAGATGTGAGCCAGACATCTGGCTGCATTTTTGCTTTTAAGCCATTTGGCCATTTGAAAGCTGTGGAATGAGAAGCTAAGAACCTTAGGAAAAAAACAATGCAGAAAATAGTGCCTGAGAGTATGAGAAGCTGAGAAAAGCTTTCAGAAGTCTAATGAAACTGAGAAAGGGAAAATGGAGTTGAGTGCCCATGAAGGAGAAGCCCTGGTAAATACCACAGAATTTCAGCTGAATCCCCCCAAAGGGCCACAACCCAGGAGTAAGAGAGAATGGGAAAAAGATCAGCGCTCATAAAGATGGAAGCTCAGTCCCAATCTCTAATCAGATTAAGGTGATCTATCCCTACCCTGAGTGCTTGCCAGAGTAAAAAATAACTACCCCCTGGAGGAAGATAGCATCAGCCAGCACCTCAAATTATCTCTTCAACTTTTTATACGGTGTCCAACATTCAATCAATAATCATAAAGCATGCAAAAAAATAAACACTCACTGAAAATCAAGAAAAAATAGGGACAGGACACCTGGGTGGCTCAGTCAGCTAAGGGTCCGACTCTTGATCTCAGCTCAGGTCTTGATCTCAGGGTCGTGAGTTCAAGCCCCACACTGGGCTCCATGCTGGGCAGGGAGCCTACTGAAAAAAAAAAAAGAAAGAAAGAAAGAAAAGGGGGCGCCTGGGTGGCTCAGTTGGTTAAGCGACTGCCTTCGGCTCAGGTCATGATCCTGGTGTCCCTGGATCGAGTCCCACATCGGGCTCCCTGCTCAGCGGGGAGTCTGCTTCTCCCTCTGACCCTCCCCCATCTCATGCTCTCTCATTCTCTCGCTCTTAAATAAATAAATAAAATCTTTAAAAAAAAAGAAAGAAAGAAAAGAAAATCAGGAGAAAAATAGACAATTGATACAGAGCCACAGAAGAACCAGATATTAGAGTTCTCAGTCATAGAATATAAAATAATTTAATTAATATATTCATGAAATTAAATGACAAAATGGAGAATTACAGCTATAGAAGACTAATTGCCTATAGAGGAATTATATTAAGAAAAACTGGGAGCCAGGTTTCCCCCTTTTAATCTACTGAGAGGGCCTGGGAGCAGCACCACCCTTGTCTTCGTCAGCTCTGATTACTATAACAAAATGCCATAAACCGGGGGGCTTAAATAACAGAAATGTATCTCTCACAGTTCTGAAGGCTGGGAATCTGTGATCAGAGCACCAGCATGGTCAGGTTCTGGTGAGAAGCCTCTTCCTGGTTTAGCAGATAACCACCTTCTCATGGTACCCTCTTAATGCTGAAGAAAGCTCTGGTCTCTCCCTTTTCTTGTAAGGGCACTTATCTTCCATCCTCATTACCTTGTCTAAACCCAATTATCTCCTAAGGGCCTCATCTCCAAATACCATCACATTGGCAATTAGGGCTTCAACATATGAATTTTGTGGGGATACAAACATTCAGTCCATAACAACCCTAACCACAATGAGCACACCCAGGGCCCAGATCTTGGTTTCTAAATACCATTCTACATTAAAAGGAACCAGGGATTCTTGGAGAAAAGGTTAATCCTAGGACTGGGGGACAGAACGTATAAGAGGAGCTTTAACCTTCTTTTTGTCCCCTAAAAGTAAAGAAGTGCTCAAAGAATAATGGGGGAAATATCAAAAGGACACAGAAGCCAACCTAAAAGGGCTCCCATTGGCTAAATTTGAACATCATAGTAAATAATGATAGTAATAGCTTAAAACCCATTGAATAAAAATAGGAAGTCATAAGTCCATACTGATATGAATGAATGAATGAATGAATGAATGAAGTTTGAAGAGGAACTGGGGATAGATATACATATACAGATATATAAATATACAGTTTCAAAGTACCTGTACACAAAATACTTACTATTTGCAAAGGAAAAAAGAATCACCCTACAGTGGAGAAGCCTAGAAGACACCAACTTAGTGCATTGAAAGAATAAAGCATCACTTCTGTTGTATTCCTGCCAAAAACTTATAAACTAAATATAATCATGAGGAAACATCAGATGAACACAAGTTGTGGGACATTTTACAAAACAACTGGGCTGTAATCTTTAAGTGTCAAGGTAATGGAAGTCAAGTAAAGACAGAGTTACTATTGTAGATTGCAGGACTAAATAGACATGACAACCAAATGCAATGCTTCATTCTGAATTAGATTCTTTGGCTATAAAGGACATTATTGGCAAGTTGGCAAAGCTTGAATGGGTATCTGAGTATTGGATAATAGTGATATATCAATGTTAATTTTCTGATTTGATAGTTACGGTGCAGTTTTTTTAAGTGAATGACCTTTGTTTTTTAGGAAATACACATGGAACTATTTTGAAATGATAGAGCATCGTGTCAGTTATTTACTCATAAAAAGTTCAGGCAATTGGGACGCCTGGGTGGCTCAGTTGGTTAAGCGTCTGCCTTCGGCTCAGGTCATGATCCCAGGGTCCTGGGACTGAGTCCTGCATCGGGCTCCTTGCTCAGCAGGGAGCCTGCTTTCCCCTTTGCTTGCTCTCCCCCTGCTTGTGTTCTCTCTCTGTCTCTCTCTCTGACAAATAAATAAATAAATAAAATCTTTAAAAAAAAAGGTTTAGGCAAAAATTTCTTTGTACTGTACTTAAAACTTTTCTATAGGTTTGAGATTGTTTCAAAATATTTTTAATGTCTCATGAAATATTTTTAATGTCTCATGATGTTTAAAAAAACATGATGAATTAAAATTCATGACATTAACAGCACAGAACAACAGCTCAATTTATAAGGAAATAAACTGAGTTAAAGAATTGAAAGGTCCTTACATTAAGCAAAGGTAAAAGTAGTAATTGCAGGTAGGTTCTAGTCAAAACTACATGTTGTAATTTTTAGGTTAACAACTAAAAGAATAATAAAAGAATGTATTACTAGTAAACTAAAAGATGGAATATAGAATAATAAAAAACACATCATACTTAATGGCTCACTTCTAAAGAATGGAGTATGGGAAGGGGAAAACATAACTTTACAGTGAAGTAACCTGGCAGACACCATCTTAATCATGGTTAATATGACCAGTGATAAGTCATGTTGTTAGCATGCACCCTCTGATATGATGTGATGAGAAACGCACTTCATCTCTGTGGTACACTCTCTCAAAACCCAATAACCTAATCTAATCATGAGAAAAACCCAAATTGAAGGACATCCTACAAAATGCCTGACAAATTCTGCTCAAAACTGTAGGTCATGAAATTCAAAGACTAAGAAACTGTCACAAATCAGGGGAGACTAAAGGCACATAACAACTAAATGCAATGTGGTATTATAAATAGGATCCTGAAGCAGAGTATTTGGACTATTAAAATCCAAATAAAATCTGAAGGTTAGTTAATAATGATGTAGAAATGTTTGTTTCCTAATTACAACAAATGAGAACATTTGGGAAAATTGAAATTAGGGGAAATTGAACCTGGGTGAGGGGTTTACAGGAACTTTCTGTATTATCTTTGCAACTTTTCTGTAAATCTAAAAGTATTCCAAAATAAAAAGTTTATCTAAAACAAACTTGGGGCTCAGTCGGTTAAGCGGCTGCCTTCAGCTCAGGTCATGATCCCTGGGTCCTGGGATCGAGCCACACGTCCGGCTCCCTGCTCAGTGGAGAGCCTGCTCCTCCCTCTCTTTCTCTGCTTGCCTCTCTGCCTACTTGTGCTTTCTCTCTCTGTGTCAAATAAATAAATAAAATCTTTAAAAAAAAATAAAACAAACTTCATAAATCCAAAAGTAGACAAGAAAGAAAAAAAAAAACAGGTATAATAAATACGCAACAAACAGAAAGATGCCAGACATAAATCTAAATATGTTAATAATTACGTTAAATATTATTAGATTAATGTTCCGATTAAAGAAATGGTCCAGGGGCACCTGGCTGGCTCAGTCAGTAGAGCATGCAACTCTTGATCTCTGGGTTGTGAGTTCAAGCCCCACATTTGGCATAGAGCTTCCTTAAAAAAAGAAAGAAACAGAGACACAGTCCAACTGTATGAAAAAAATCAACCATATGCTGCTTGCAAGAGATACATTTTTTTTTTAAGATTTTATTTATTTATTTGACAAGACACAGCAAGAGAGGGAACACAAGCAGGGGGAGTGGGGGAGGGAGAAGCAGGCCTCCCGCGGAGCAGGGAGCCCAATATGGTGCTCGATCCCAGGGCCCTGGGATCACGACCCGAGCCGAAGGCAGATGCTTAACAACTGAGCCACCCAGGTGCCCCAAGAGACACATTTTATTTTATTATTTTATTTATTTTTTTTTAAGATTTTATTTATTCATTTGACAGAGAGATAGAAGAGCATAAGCAGAGGGAGTGGCAGAGGGAGAGGGAGAAGCAGGCTCTGCACTGAGCAGGGAACCCGATGCAGGACTCGATCCCAGGACCCTGAGATCATGACCTGAGCCGAAGGCAGACGCTTAACCATCTGAGCCACCCAGGCGCCCCCAAGAGATACATTTTAAATGTAAGTGTACAAAATGGTTAAAAATTGGGGCGCCTGGGTGGCTCAGTCGATTAGGTGTCTGCCTTCAGCTCAGATCATGATCTCAGGGTCCTGGGTTTGAGTCCTATGTCAGGCTCCCTGCTCAGCATGGACCCTGCTTCTCCCTCTTCCTCTGCCCCTCCCCCTGCTCATGTGTGTGCCCTCTCTGTCATAAATACATAAAAATCTTTTAAAAATATGTCAGGACATATGAATATTAGACAGAATAGACTTTATATTCTGGAGGATCTGGAAGGCTGTATGCATACAAAGGGCTGCATATATGCTCGGGGGAGATCAGAAATGGCTGACCTTAGGCCTTATACAAGAAGAAGGTAAAAATCAGAGAAGACTTGTAAGCTGCCTGAACTTAGAATAAGTGTACTAACACATGCACAGATTCCCTAGGAAAAGGGTGGAAACCTTGCTGGCTCAAAGTGTTTAAGCAAAATCTTTGACAAATAATTGGCTGATCACTAAGCTATGATGACCCAAGGGTGAAACCTAGGTGGCTAGGCTTAAAAATAAGAACAAGAATGTTAAAAAACAAACTGAGCAAAGATTCCAGTTGTCACCACAGGGGAGATGGACACTACATAATTAGTCTAAGCATATCACTAAGCAAAAACAAAGGAACATAGTGCGATATAAAAAATAAAAATAACTCTCCTCCAGCCACCCAAGATGCTGAAAGGAAAGAAGGTGAAGGGGAAGAAGATGGCCCTGGCCCCTGCTGTTGTGAAGAAGAAGGAGGCCAAGAAGGCGGTCAATCCCCTATTTGAGAAAAGGCCCAAGAACTTTAGCATCGGACAGGACATCCAGCCCAAAAGGGACCTCACCCACTTTGTCAAATGGCCCTACTACAACTGGCTGCAGTGGCAAAGGGCTATTCTCTATAAACATCTGAAAGTGCCTCCTGAGAGTAACCAGTTCACCCGGGCCTTGAACCTTTAAACAGCCACTCAACGGCTTAAGCTGGCCCACAAATACAGACCAGAGACAAAGCAGAAGAAGCAGAGATTGTTGGCCCCCGCTGAGAAGACAGCTGCTGGCAAAGGGGATGTCCCCACTAAGAGGCTGTCCGTCCTTCGAGCTGGGGTTAATAATGTCACCACCTTGTTGGAAAACAAGAAGGCTCAGCTGGTAGTGACTGCACATGATGTGGATCCCACTGAGCTGGTTGTCTTCTTGCCTGCCCTGTGTCGTAAGATGGGGGTTCCCAGCTGCATTATCAAGGGGAAGGCCAGGCTGGGGCGTCTGGTCCACAGGAAGACCTGCACTACTGTTGCCTTCACACAGGTTAACTCGGAAGACGAAGGAGTTCTGGTTAAGCTAGTAGAAGCCATCAGGACCAATTACAGTGACAGATATGATGAGATCTACTGTCACTGGGGAGGCGATATCTTGGGTCCAAAGTTGATGACTCTTATTGCCAAGTTAGAAAAGGCAAAGGCTAAAGAACTGGCCACCAAACTGGGCTGAGTGGACACTGTCAAATTTTCTGTACATAAAAGTTACAAAGTTCTCTATAAATAGATAAATAAATAAATAAATACAAAGAAACAAGGTGTAGCCCATACACAGGGGAAAAAATCAGCTTATATAAATTATCTGCAGGAGGGCCTCCATGATAGATTTAGTACATAAAGACTTCAAATAAGCTATTATAAATATGTTCAAAGAACTGAAAGAAAATGTTTAAAGAATTAAAGGAATGAGTGATGACAATGGCTCATCACATAGGGAACATTAATAAAGAGATATGAATTATAAAAAAGAAAAGAATAAAAATTCTAGAGTTAAAAGGTACAACAACTGAAATGAAAAATTCACCCAAGGGGCTCAACAGCAGATTTGAGCTGATAGAAGAAAGAATCAGCAAACTGAAAGGTAGATCAATAGAGACTATCCAGTCTAAAGAACAACATGTAAAAAGGATGAAGAAAACTGAAGAACCTCAAAGGCCTGAGAGACACCATCAAACATACCACATATGCATAATGGCAGTTCCGGAAGAGAAGAGGAGGAAAAGGGGGCATAAGTATATGAAGAAATAATGAGTGAAAACTTCACAAATTTGATAAAAAACATTAATCACAACATCTAAGTTAACTCCATCCAATCTACATCCAATTTCAATGAATTCTGAGTAGAACAAATTCACAGATATTTATAGCTAGAGAGGTCATAATCAAACTTTTGAAAGCCAAAGAGAAAACTTGAAAATAGCAAGAGGAAAATCACATGTGAACCACAATGAGATTAACAGCTGACTTCTCATCAGAAACAATGGAGAAAAGAAGGTGGTATTATGACATATTCAAAGTGCTGGGGGAGAAAACTCAACCAAGAATTCTAGGAGTCAGGTCACCATGGCAACAGCTCATGACAACACTTTCTCCTCCCCAGCTTCTGGGTGTCCCTTAAGGCCTTCTGCTGTAAGCTGTGCTGAGGAGAAGGGTGTGGGAGGTCTCTGACCTGACACCATGGGGGACGAGAGAGGGGACGACTTTGAAGGTATGAGCATTGACCGCCTTAAACTGGAGTTATTGGAAGAAATACATATGAAAGACTTAGTACAGATCTCAATACTTGAAATAAGACACAAGATAGCGGACCTGGAAGCCAAACTCAATACTGACAATGAAGGTGGTGAATGGAAAACCCGTTATGAAGCACAACTTGAACTGAATGATCAACTACAAAAGCAAATTGTTACTCTCAAAGAGAAAATGGAAAAAATCCGTGGAAATCCTTCAGATAGACTAGCTTCTATTCGTGTCTATGAGCGAATGCCAGTGGAATCCTTAAATACATTACTTAAACAGCTAGAAAAAGAAAAAAGGAGTCTTGAAAATCAAGTGAAAAACTGTGCACTTAGACTGGAACAAGAATCAAAGGCTTACCACAAAACCAATGATGAACGCCGCGCATACCTAGCTGAAATGTCTCAAATATCTGGCTCACACCAAGTTTCTAAAAGGCAACAGATGGATCAACTTCATAGAATTAAAGAGAATCATGTGAAAGCAGGAAGACAAAATCCAGCTTATCAGAAGATAGTAAATGCCAAGAAAGGACAAGCAAAAAAGATTACAAAACCAAACCATCTTCCAAAACTCAATCCATGATGCCAGAACTGGATGGATTTCTATTTCTTCCCTTTCTTCATATGTAATTTTCAACTTGTAAAGTTAGAGTTCAGTGCATTTTTCAGGGAATGAAATAGATTTTTAAAAAGAGCTATTAAAACTTCTTTAGCTCCTCTTCCAGATGTTTGTTCCTTTATTTTCGTGAAAGTAATTTTTTTAGTAATTTAGTTTAGTTTTAAAAATTACTCTAGGAAGTCATTCTACTGACCCTAATATATCTAATAGCAGTTTGTGATTCTTAAAAAGTCCTAGAGAAACTAAAGGTTATCATCATTATACTTACTTTTTAATAATCTCTCCATGATATGCTTTGATAAGTAATATTGCTATTGTATTTGGTTTCTAGTCAGCTGTAATCTAAAAATGTGAGCTCTGGGTACCTGGGTGGCTCAGTCAGTTAGGCATCTGACTCTTGATCTCAGCTCAGGTCTTGATCTCAGGGTCATGAGTTAAAGCCTGGCATGGAGCCTACTTAAAAATAAATAAATAAATAAAATTTTTTAAAAAATCTGAATTTACCAAAACTTTTTGCTATTTTAGGCTGTGTCATGCTCTTTTTTTAGCCCAAAGCTTAAACAAGGCTGCAAATCAACTGCATTTTAAACTTTGGCTTGAAGTATCATGGTATTGAGGAAATAGCCTTCAATCAGGAATCAGCTTGGTTATAGTCCCCACTCTGCCTTGAACTTAACGAGATTTGGGGAAAGTCCCTTTACCTCATCTTTATTTCCTGCACCTGTAAAATGACTGAGGCAAACTATGCAACTTGTAAGGCTTCTTACCATTCTAGAAAACCAATACATATTCAGCTACAGGGTCCTGCCACTTAGCACATAGTGAATTAAGTCATGTTTGTGATGTTTATTAATTCATAGTAATGACCTTATTTTTTGGACCAAACTTAGCAAGTGTCCAAAATACTCAAGTCTAGAAGTGGAGACAGAATGAGGATAGGAGAGAGTTCTTTTAGAAAATTTATTAAATTCACGGGGCGCCTGGGTGGCTCAGTTGGTTGGGCGACTGCCTTTGGCTCAGGTCATGATCCTGGAGTCCCTGGATCGAGTCCCGCATCGGGCTCCCTGCTTGGCAGGGAATCTGCTTCTCCTTCTGACCCTCCCCCACTCTCATGAGCTCTCTCTCTCTCTCATTCTCTCTCTCTCAAGTAAATAAATAAAATCTTTAAAAAAAATTTATTAAATTCGGGGCGCCTGGGTGGCTCAGTCATTAAGCATCTGCCTTCGGCTCAGGTCATGATCTCTGGGTCCTGGGATCAAGCCCTGCATTGGGCTCCCTGCTCAGCGGGAAGCCTGCTTCTCCCTCTCCCACTCCCCCTGCTGTGGTCCCTCTCTCACTTTGTCTCTCTCTGTCAAATAAATAAATAAAATCTTTTTTTTTTTAAAAGAAAATTTATTAAATTCTCCTATTCACACTTAGACTGTTTTTGTAATTGTCATATAGGTCTGCAATACACATATAATTTATTTTCTCAACTTCATAAGTGAATTTAAATTCCCAGAAATCACCCAATGGTCAGTAGTTTTTAGCTAATGGTGTTCTCACCTTGTATCTGGCACTAAAACCTAAATTCTATTCAGTATCACCAGTAATGAATACCAAATGCATTTCTATAACTATCTATATATTTATTCACTTTCTTTAAGGAGAATGCATAAATTCCATATAGCCAAATAATTCTTTTATATGACTGTAAAATATAATGCAGTGAAATATAAAGTCACCTCCTATAAATTACTCTACCTTGGAGCTGTTTGGAAATATTTTCTTCTACTCTTAATTAAGCTAACTACAGATATCGGATACCATGGCCCATATTATCAAACAAGTACTAGATTTTTATGTTTTACACCATCTTTCTTAGCATTAGCAACAAATTGCTAATCTTAATATTAGTAATAAATAGAATCACAGATCATCACTGAAGAATAAAAAAGGTTTTTTTCTATCATATAGAGGTAGGCCATTGTAGGGATTAAATTAAGAACATTTAAAATTATCTCCATCATTGTGATGGTCTATTAATTGAACATCTTACCACGGGGATTTATCATGTTTTAAGTGTTAGGAGCTTCTTTGGAATACTTCCCAGATAACAGAAAATGTCCGTCTTAAACACGGTGATGGAATGTTGATGGGGTAGTGTAAAGGACTGAAATGGGAGACTTTCAAAGATCTGTGTTCTGATATCAGTTTTGCCACGTCTAAGCTTCTGACTATAAGTAAATCACTTTACGTTGCCTCACTTTCATTATGTATAGAGTTGGGAATATTTACCCTAACTACCTCCTTGGGATTGCTGTGCACATCAAAGGTACTTACTAAACATTTATTTATTTACTTCTTTATACCTTATTTCCCTCTGAAAGGGTGCCACTAAATTTAGAGGTATAAAAGCAACATCCACAACATGGAAGATGAAAATAAAAGTTAAACAGTTTTGCAAGAATTTGTGACTAAGAAACACTCTAGCTTTAAGCTTTCTAACAGCCAGCACAAAGAAAGAATGAGCTACATAGCTCTCATTAGTTTTGTAGATGGAATACACAAGTAGTGAAAAAGTTTTCCCTCGTTCCCTAGTTCCAAGCTCTGAAGATAATTTGTCATGAGAGGTTTTATAAGAAGGTGCAATTATTTATTGCAATAATCAGAGCAAAAATGAGAGTTTGGGATCCTTCTTTGTTTAATACTGAAATATGTATTAATATCAGTATTTTTAAGTTTAGAATTCATAAAGCAAAAAATCAGTAAAACAATATTTAGTATATTTCAAATTTTTAAATGTCTAAATGTATTACAAAATATCAAGAAATACCATAAAACATAAACACAGATGTTGCTATAATCAAAAAGACAGATAATAACAAGTATTGGCTAGGATATGGAGAAATAGGAACCCTCATACACTGCTGGTGGGGATGTACAATGGTGCAGCCACTTTGGAAAACAGTTTGGAAGTTCCTCAAAAGGTTAAACATAGAGTTATATGACTCAGCAATTCTAGTCCTACGTATATACCCAAGAGAAATTAAAGCCTATGTCCAGGGGCGCCTAGGTGGCTCAGTCAGTTGGGCGTCTGCCTTCGGATCAGGTCATGATCTCAGGGTCCTGGGATCGAGCCCCACGTTGGGCTCTCTGCTCAGCACGGAGTCTGCTTCTCCTTCTCACTCTCCCTCTGTGCTTCCCCCCACCTCAAATAAATAAATAAAATCTTTAAAAAAATAAATCCTATGTCCACATAAAAACCTGTACATGCATGATTATAGCAACATTATTCATAATAGCCAAAAAGTGGAAGCAACCCAAATGTCCATCAACTGATAAATGGATAAACAAAGCGTAGTATAGCCAAACAATGGAATATTATTCAGCAATAAAAAGAAATGAAGTACTGATATATGTATGCTACAATGTGGATGAATCTTGAAAATAGTAAGTGAAAGAAGGCAGTCACAAAATACCACATATGGCATAATTCCATTTATATAAAATATCCAGAACAGGCAAATCCATAGAGACATAAAGTAGATTAGTAGTTGCCTGGGGCTGGTGGGGCCAGAGGGAGGGTAGGTGATGGGGAGTGACTGCAAAGGGTACAGGGTTTCTTTTGGGGTGATGAAAACGTTCTAAAATTGATGATGGTTGCACAACTCTGTGAATATACTAAAAAACCACTGAACACTTTAAGTGAGTTAATCATATGTTATATGATTTATATTTCAATAATGCTATTATTAAAAAATAATCTTATATTTACCGAAATAACCCTTAAAAAATGAAGACCTCACAGAAAAAGACATTCCCGGGGGGAAAAAAAGCCCAAGAGAACCAATTGCTATCAGACCTGCCTTATAAGAAATTTTGGAAGTTCATCAGGCTAAAAAATAATAATAAAAAAATTTTTAAAAATTAAAAAAAAAGAAGTTTGTCAGGCTGAAGAGAAATTGTAACTTGAACCCACACAAAGAAATAGAGCACCAGTAAAGGTAATTACATAGGAAAACATAAAATACAATGTAAACATATTTTTCTTTCCTTCTCACAACTGATTTAAAAGATATCTGCATAAAACAATAATTATTAAAATATTGGTAGATTTAGAATATATAAAGATAGCACAAAGGAAGGGAGAGGAAAGGAAGCAATATTAAAGCATTTCTGTACACTACCAGAAGTAAGTTAGGATTAATGTGAAGTATATTTTTTTTTGGTTAAGATGTATATTGTAATCCCCACACCTACCACTAAGAAAATAATTCAACAAAGAGAATAAATAAAGAGAATTAAGATGGCACACTAGAAAACATCTATATAGTGCAAAAGTAGGCAGTAAGGAAGAAATAGAGGAGAAAAAATACACGAGGCATAGAAAATAGCAAAATGGGGGCGCCTGGGTGGCTCAGTTGGTTAAGCGACTGCCTTCAGCTCAGGTCATGATCCTGGAGTCCCAGGATCGAGTCCCACATCGGGCTCCCTGCTCGGCGGGGAGTCTGCTTCTCCCTCTGACCCTCCTCCCTCTCATGCTCTCTGTCTCTCATTCTCTCTCTCGCAAATAAATAAAATCTTAAAAAAAAAAAAGAAAATAGCAAAATGGGGGCACCTGGGTGGCTCAGTCTTTAAGCATCTGCCTTCGGCTCAGGTCATGATCCCAGGGTCCTGGGATCAAGCCCCGCATCGGGCTCCCTGCTCCACAGGAAGCCTGCTTCTCCCTCTCCCACTCCCCCTGCTGTGTTCCCTCTTTCACTGTGTCTCTCTCTGTCAAATAAATAAATAAAATCTTTAAAAAATAAAAATAAAAAAATAGCAAAATGGTAGTTATAAATAATTACATTTATATGATAATCAATACTTACATTAAATGTAAATGAAATAAGCATTAAAATAAGAATAGATGATCAGACTAGATTTTTTTTTAAGATTTTTTTAAATTTTTATTTATTTATTTGAGAGAGAGAATGAGAGAGAGAGAGCATAAGAGAGGGAGAGGCAGACTCCCCACTGAGCAGGGAGCCCGACGTGGGACTCGATCCCGGGGCTCCAGGATCATGACCTGAGCCAAAGGCAGTCGCTTAACCAACTGAGTCACCCAGGTGCCCGATGATCGGACTAGATTTAAAAATGGGATCTGGGGCACCTAGGTGGCTCAGCGTCAGTTAAGCATTCAACTCTTGATTTCAGCTCAGGTCTTGATCTTAGGGTCACGAGTTTAAGCCTCACATTGGGCTCCATGCTGGCGGGGAGGCTACTTTAAAAAAAGGGGATCTAATTGTATGTTGCCTAGAACAGATACTTTAGATTCAAGGCACAGATATGTTGAAAGGATGGAAAATGATACGCTGTGTGCAAACCGTAAGTAACCATAAGAGAGCTGGAGTAGCTATCCCAAGGCATTAGTTTTCTACTGCTGTGTAACAAAGGACCACAAATTCAGCAGCTTGAAACAATAACCATTCATTAGTTTACAGTTCTGCAGGTCATAAGACCAGGCAGGTTCTCTGCCTAGGGACTCAAAAAGCAAAAATCAAGGTGTTGGGCAGGCTGGCTTCTTATCTGGAAGCCCTAGGGAATAATCTGTTTCTAAACAAACAAACAAAGCATCTGCTCCCAAGTTCAAAGAATCTGCTTCCCAGTTCAGGTTGTTGGCAGAAATTCCATTCCTGGCAGCCATAAAACTCAGGCCCCCATTTCCTTGACACATGGTCCCTACTATCTTTAAGCAAGCAATAGAGCTTTAAATCCTTCGTGTGCATTGAATCTTTGTCAACCTAATTTAGCACCAGCCAGGAAAAAATTTTTGCATTTAAAGGGTTCACCTGATTAGGTCAGGCCCACCTAGACAATCTTTGTATAAGATTAACTGACTTGGGGCTTTTTAAAAAAAAAATTTTTTTTAACATTTTAAGTAAGCTTTATGCCCAATATGGGGCTTTAACTCACTATCCCAAGATCAAGAGTCATATGCTCTACCGACTGAGCCAGCCAGGCGCCCTGACTTAGGGCTTTAATTACATCTGAAAAATTGATCACTTCATAGCAGTATCCAGATTAGTATCTGAATGAATAAGAAGGGAACAGGAATCTTGTGGAGCCATCTTTAGAATACTGTCTACCACAACTAACATCAGATAAAATAGACTTTAACACAGTGTTACTAGAGAAAAAAAATGACATTTTATAGTGATAAAGAGTCAATTCATCAGGAAGACATAACAATTATAATACACACCTAACAAAGAAGGCCCAATATAAATGATTCAAAAACTGAAAGAACTGAAGGGAGAATAGTCTCTAGTATCTTACTCTCAATAGAACAAGCAGCAATGTCCACAATAACCAAAATATGGAAAGAGCCCAGATGTCCATCGACAGATAAATGGATAAGGAAGATGTGATACATACACACACACACACACACACACACACAATGGAATATTACTCAGCCATCAGAAATGAAATGTTACCATTTGCAATGATGTGGATGGAACTAGAGGGTATTTTGCTAAGCAGAAATAAGTCAGTCAGAGAAAGACAATTATCATATGATTCCACTCATATGTGGAATTTAAGAAATGAAACAGGATCATAGGGGAAGGGAGGGAAAAATAAAATAAGATGAAATCAGAGAGGGAGACAAACCATAAGAGACTCTTAACTATAGGAAACAAACTGAGGGTTGCTGATCAGACTAGATTTAAAAATGGGATGGGGGGGTGCCTGGGTGGCTCAGTCAGTTAAGCATCCAACTCTTGATTTCAGCTCAGGTCATGATCTCAGGGTGGTGGGATTGAGCCCTGTGTCGGGCTTCTCGCTCAGCGGAGAGTCTGCTGGAGTTTCTCTCTCCCTCTTCCTCTGCCCCTTCCCCCCTCTCTGTCTGTCTAAAATAAATAAAGAAATCATTTTAAGAAAACTTTGGAGTGCTGATAATAGAGGTTTTCAGTAGTAGGGCTCAAGTTGTTCCAAACAAGCATAGACATTTTATTATGGGAGTAAGAAGAAGGAGGAACACAAGTAAAGTTATTGAATCCTTGTAGGCCAGCCCATAACTAGGTTTCTTATTTATATGGCCTTAGCTAAGAAAGTGGATTTGAAACTTCAGAGGTCTCTAACGATATGTTGGTGGAGTTGTAAAGTGTGTTAGAAATATGCTCATATTAAGGTGGCGGGCCTGGCAGTTGGGTTGTTGGAGGGTATGATGTAAAGTCTATGTAAAGATTAGTGGTATTTGTGTGTAATTAAAGGGAAGGAGTGGTTGTGGTGGTCATGGTCAGAGATGCAAGGTGGGAGATTGTGGTGGATAGTGGGAGGAGAGTAGTAGAAGGCACTTGGGAGTGAATGGTCCTCTCCCCAGGAGGTCCAGGGGTTGACTGATAAGAGGCAGGTGTCTCCTGGGGAAAGCAATAATCTCCATTACTTTTTAGAATGACACAGATAGTAGTAACTGCTACCAGATTTCCCTTTAGGCATGGGAGTATAGGAGTGTACATTTTAGCAAAGAGCAAGGAGTATAGCAGGATCATGAGCTCTGCAGACAGTGAGTTCAGGAACATAATAGGATCCCTAATATCAAAGGAAGAAAAGCAAAAATGTCCTGAGTCCATTTTGGGCCTTAGGAGAGGCAGTTCATGCGCACTGTTTGTTTGGAGGTCTTAGCGCCTAGGGTGAAGTTGTCTCCAGCACAGGGAGTGAAGTCATCTCTAGTGGTGAGGTCTTGGATTGAGGCAATGTTGTCTGAAGTGATGTCATCTCCAGCAGTAAGTTCCTGGACCAGGGCAATGTCATCTAGGGACTTGGGATATACTTTTTAGGGGGATACCCACTCAGGTTGATGTGGGTCTTAACATTTGCCATGTTTGGTTGAAACAATGGCTTACTTGGAGAGTTGGGCCTCCAGATTATAAACCAATGAAAGTATCCAGACCTGTGGTAAAAGACTACAATCACCAGCATGGCGTGCAGCTACACTTAACAGGCTTTTTATTTGGGGTGGAAGTTTAGGTTCAAATGGGTCATATATCAGATGAGCAGCTGCCCTGCCTATGGAACAATCTATGGTTAACGGGTCCTAGGAGAATATGCACCCTGGATCTGGCTTCCAGCCCCTATGGGATGGAGCAAGATCAAAATTTATAAAGATTGGTTAAAGCCTGGGGTAAGATAGAGACTCATGGAGACTGAAATTTGAAAAAGAATTGTTTGAGAAGACCATTATGTCTCTTAGTTAAACAGGCTATTTGGGACCTACTAGAGTCATAGAAGTTCTATTGAGCATCTTTTCTAAGAGCGAGGAATTGTATATTTTAGGAAATGAAATGTTACCTTGGTTATTATTATTGTTTCTAACTCCAAAGGTAATGAGTGTCTTGGCAAGGCCTTATATTTAGAGGACATGGGTCCTTTTATATTTTGGGTGTCTATGAGGCAAGAGACTCCCAGAGTTCTTTAACCTGAAAGAGACCATTTTTAAGGCAATGCCCATCAGTTTACAATAAATGTAAAGATAGTACCATTCCTTGGCTGGGGCATTGGGCATCCAGTGTTAAGATGACTACCTGAAGTTTGGCTAAGTGTGTTGTTTTTTGGGTCCCACCTTTTATAAGGGATATCCTGGCTAAAGGATGGGAAGCAGCAACATTTCACTTAGCTCCATCACATATGACAGTCAGCAGTGCCATTGGGCTGGTCTGTGCTCTCTGTTGTTGTTCACTCAGTTAATCCCAGGGAGTTTCCGAGGTATCCAAGTGTCTGGGGGAGGGGTGACTTCTTCTAGCACCTCGGCATCTGGCAAGGGACTGAGGACAGGGGAAGCCTCCTGCAAGTAGAATATGTCAAAGGGCCCAGGTGTGGTTGCATCCTGTTTTGAGAAGGCCTCTATAGCTGTGCCAAGTTTGTGGGATGCTGTTTCCATGACTCAAAGTATACTGGGCAGCAGAGTATGTAGGATCACACACTCAGGTCTACGAAAGCCTCTATTTTTAGGGAGGCCTGGTAGGTAGCCAGTCATTCTGTTTGTTTGTTTTGATGGTGTATAGTATAAGATTAGAGGGGACAGTTTCTTGCACCTGAAGCCTTTGGTCAACTTATGGCCATCAGAAGCGGGGTAGACTCCAGCAGGTACAAGAAGACATTGCCAAAGTGTCTTTGGTGAAGGAGCTTGGCAGGGGGAGGGGGAGTGACTAACAAGAGTGCCTGTCGATTTTAATTTGGGAATAAAATTTGTAAATGAGGAATATGTTGTCATCAGAACCCAAGATGGACTAAAAGATGTTGGACTAGTATGTCCTTAATGAGTGTGTTTAATGAATCTCCTTGGAGGAGGGTTATCAATGTAATGTCATACCTGTGCTCCTATAGGAAGGTGGATGTAGTTAAGATCTTGTCTGTAGGGTGCCTGGGTGGCTCAGTTGGTTAAGCGACTGCCTTCGGCTCAGGTCATGATCCTGGAGTCCCAGGATCGAGTCCTGCATCAGGCTCTCTGCTCAGCAGGGAGTCTGCTTCTCCCTCTGACCCTCCTCCCTCTCATGCTCTCTATCATTCTCTCTCTCTCAAATAAATAAATAAAAATCTTTGGGTGCCTGGGTGGCTCAGTTGGTTAAGCGACTGCCTTCGGCTCAGGTCATGATCCTGGAGTCCCTGGATCGAGTCCTGCATCGGGCTCCCTGCTCGGCAGGGAGTCTGCTTCTCCCTCTGACCCTCCCCTGTTCATGCTCTCTCTCTCTATCTCATTCTCTCTCTCAAATAAATAAATAAAATCTTTTAAAAATAAATAAATAAATAAATAAAAATCTTTTTTTAAAAAAAAGATCTTTTCCGTAAAGACGGTGTGTGATGGCACGTCTGTTGAGGTGCCCCATGGGTAGCCTGGAGGTGTATTGTGTCCCTTCAGAGGTAAAAGCAAACTGCAGCTGAGAGGCTGTTGAAATCAATACTGAGCAGAAAATGGTAGCCAAATCTGTAAGAGCAAAATATTTGCTAGTTGTTCACTGAACAGCATCAGTAATTTTAGTAATATTGGATGTCTGGTGTGGGGGCCTTAATGGATGGGACCACAGCATAAAGACAGTAGTGATCTACCATGAGGAATACCCACCCACACACAACTTTTTTATTTTCTTTAGATTTAAGAACAGGCAAAATTGGGCTGTCAAAGAAGAGGCAATGAAGATAATCACCCCTTTATTAATTAGGTTTTATATAGTGAGTTTTAATCCTTGATCCCCCTGTTTTAACTTATATTGGGACAGGTTAACTATTTTAACTGGGGGTCTATGGGGTTCCATTTCATTAAGCCAGTTTGTAAGTCTCAAAGACGTACTTTAATTTTAATTTACTATTTATTGTATCAGACCGTCCAAATGGAATATTTTAAGTCAATGCATATTATAATTTTGGAAACTTAGGCAAGGCTATAAGCATCTCGGAATCTGGCAAACCAATTTTTTTCTTCACTTTATATTTAGTTACCTTCTTAAGATTATAGGGGACACAATGCTTAAGTTCAGTGGGATTCCCAAATACAACTATAATTTGAGCCCCATCTTGATTAAGTCCATAAAGGTCTTATCAATTGATGTATTTCAGCAAAAGTTAAAGTTAATTTAGAACAAAGGTTGTAGAGGCACAACAGCCAATCAGCAGTCCTTTTATCATTTAGTTATATAAATTCTTTAGTACGTAAATTTTGGACTTCAAACTGGATCAAATTTGGGGCTTTGTTTTAATTTAGTTATATATATATTACATATATGGATACATATACAATTCATCTATTACATATTTATATTAAAATCTTATATAGGTGTACGTAATTTCTTTTTTTAATTTAATTTTCTTATGTTATGCTAGTCACCATAAAATACATCATTAGTTTTTGTTGTAGTGATCCACGATTCATTGTTTTCGTATAACACCCAGTGCTCCATGCAGTACGTGCCCTCCTTAATACCCATCACTGGGCTAACCCATCCCCCTACCCCCTCCCCTCTAAAACCCTCAGTTTGTTTCTCAGAGTCCATAGTCTCTCATGGTTCATCTCCCCCTCTGATTTCCCCCCCTTCATTTTTCCCTTCCTTCTCCTAATATCCTCCATGCTCTTCCTCATGTTCCACAAATAAGTGAAACCATATGAAAATTTACATCAACATGGATGGGACTGGAGGAGATTATGCTAAGTGAAATAAGTCAAGCAGAGAAAGTCAATTATCATATGGTTTCACTTATTTGTGGAACATAAGGTATACATAATTTCTTAATTACATTTTATTTTCTCCCCCTGTATCTAGAAGTTTGTTTTAAAATCATTAAGTAACCTAGGGCTGGGGCACCTGGGTGGCTCAGTTGGTTAAACATCTGACTCTCAAATTCGGCTCAGGTCATGATCTCAGGGTTGTGAGATGAAGTCCCACATCGGCTCCACGCTGGGCGTGAAGTCTGCTTGAGATTCTCTCTCTCCCTCTCCCTCTGCCCCTCCCCTACCTTTCTCTCAAATAAAGAAATATATCTTTAAAAAATGAAATAAAATCAATAAGGGTGCCTGGGTGGCTCAGTCTGTTAAGCATCCACCTTGTGCTCAGGTCATGATCCTGGGGTCCTGGGATCAAGTCCTGCTTCGGGCTCCCTGCTCAGGGGGGAGTCTGCTTCTCCCTCTCCCTCTGCCCCTCCTCCCCACTTGTGCCCTCTCTCTCTCTCTCAAATAAACAAAAATCTTAAAAAAATAAAATCAATAAGTAATCTAGGGATAGTATTATGTTTGTTAGACTAGAATTTGCTCAGTACATAAGGTTTAAAATTCCCCCTTCTTTCCCCTTGGGCTTGTATCTACCTAAAACTGCAGTCTTTTTTTCTCCTCTGTTTTAGGCTTGTAGCCACCTGAAGCCACAATCTTTAGTTTTTGTCTCCAACTGATAAGAGGGAAAGAAGGGAGAGAGAAGGGACCTCATGCCTCTAAGCAACCTCTCTCATTGGGACCATCCCTGTCCCCATTTAAGCTTTTTTTTTTTTTTTCTTTCAAAATGACCTGTATTTCTAGGTAGCTAAACTCTCTCCCCTTTTTTTCTTTTGGAACCTAAGTGTGTCAAACCAGGGAAATCCGATTTGGACCAGTGGACCAAGCTGTCCAAGGTAAGTTGATAACTAGTGAATTGGCAACCACTATCCAAGACTTTAGCACCTGAGACTAAATGAGGAGTGCCATGGAAGTGCATGCCTTTGAGGTCCTCCTTGATTTAGCTGGAAGATCATGGCAGTATTCAGCAGATGTATCATGAACCAGTGGCATCCAGAGTGCCAGCATGCCAACAGCCAGCCACACCTTCTCTGGTAGCTCTCATGAATGGGATCAGTGTTTTTATAAAAGAGATCCCACAGTGCTCCCTAGCCCTTTCCGCCCTGTAAGAAAACAGAGAAAAGGCACTGGCTATGAACCAGGAAGAGGGCTTTTATCTGACCATACTGGCATCTTGATCTTGGATTTCTAGCCTCTAGAAATGTGAGAAATAAATTTTTGCTGTTTATAGACTACCTAGTCTGTGGTATTTTGTTACAGTAGCCCAAATGGACAAAGACAGGTGGCAGCAACCCAAGTGTCCAATGACAGATGAATGGATAAACAAAATATGGTGTATATATATATACAATGGAACATTATTCAGCCTTATAAAGAAGGAAATTCTGACACATGCTACAATAGGGATAAACCTTAAAGACATTATGCTAAGTGGAAACAAGCCAGTCACAAAAGGACAAATATATGATTCCCCTTATATGAGGTACCTAGAGTAGTCAAAGTTATAGAGACAGCAACTACAATAGTGGTTGTCAGGGGCTGGGAGGAAGAAAAGCAGGGAGTTATTGCTTAATGGGTACAAGAGTTTCAGTTTGGGAAGATGATACAGTTCTGGAGGTAGATGGTGGTAATGACTGTGCAACAATGCAAATGTACATTATGCCGTTAAAAGTATACTTAAAAATGGCTAAAATGGTAAATTTTGTTATGTATATTTTACCACAATTAAAAACAAATTCTCAGCAAAGTCAGAATAGAAGGTAAATTTCTCAAACTGAAAACGGACATGAGGAAAGTCTATAGCTCACATCATAACATCATCATAGTATCAATGGTGAAAGAGTGAACACTCTCCCACTTTGACTGGAAACAAGTCAAAGATGCCCACTCTTGCCACTTGAATTAAGCACTGCACTGGAGATTACTATGCCAGTGCAATCAGGAAAGGAAAAGAAATAAAAAGCATCCAGATTAGGAAGGAAGAAGTAAAACTGGCTTTTTTGAGAGATGACAATCGCCAATATAAACTCAGATGAAATCCCCAAGAAAAGTGCTACTAGACTAATAAGTGAGTTTAGCAGGAATGTGAGATAAAAGATAAATATAAAAATAAATTGTATTTCTATATACTAGCAATGAAAAAACTGAAAATGAAATGAAGATAATTCTATTCACAATAGCATCAAAGAAAATAAAACACTTAAAAATAAATTTAACAAAAAAGCGCAAAACATACACAAAAAACTGTAAGAACATTGCTGAGGGAAATTAAAGATCTATATAAATGGAGAGAAATTCTATGTCATGAATTGACTCAGTATTGTTAAGATGACAATTCTCAACAAATTGATCTATAGGGCGCCTGGGTGGCTCAGTCGTTAAGCGTCTGCCTTCGGCTCAGGTCATGATCCCAGGGTCCTGGGATCGAGTCCCACATCAGGCTCCCTGCTCAGCAGGAAGCCTGCTTCTCCCTCTCCCACTCCCCCTGCTTGTGTTCCTGCTCTCGCTATCTCTCTCTGTCAAGTAAATAATCTTTTAAAAAAAATTGATCTATAAATTAAATGAAATCCCTATAAAAATTCCATCAGGCTTTTTTTTTCTTTTGCAGAAATTAACAAGCTGGAAAAAAAAAAAAAGAAATTATCCAGCTGATCCTAAAATGTATATGGAAATGCAAAGGATCCAGAATAACAAACATGACTTTGAAAGAGAGTCAATGGGAGAATTTTGCCTCCATATTTCAAAAGTTACTATAAAGTCAATTATCAAGACTGTGATACTAATATGAAGATAGAAATATAGATCAATGGAACAGAATGGAGAGTCCAAAATGAACCCTTATATTATGGTCAATGATTTCTGACAAGGTACCAAGGCAATTCAATGTAGGAATGACAGTCCTTTCAACAAATGCTGCTAGGACAACTGGATATCCATAGGCAAAAAGATACATTTAGACCTTTATCTCACACCACACACAATAAATGAACTCGAGGGGCACCTGGGTGGCTCAGTCGGTTGATCATCCAACTCTTGATTTCAGCTCAGGTCATGATCTCAGGGTTGTGGGATTGAGCCCCATGTCGGACTCTGTGCTCAGCACAGAGTCTGCTTGTCCCTCTCCCTCTGCTCCTCCTCCCACTCTCTCTCTCTAATAAATAAATAAAATCTTTTAAAAAATGAACTCGAAATGGATCAGAGCTAAAGTAAAAGCTAAAACTATAAAACTTCTAGAAGTAAACACAGAAAAAAGTCTTTGTGACTTTGAGGGGTTTATTTCCTTGTGGCCACATGACTGAGGGCCATACCAATTTGACCTATCAACCAACTAAATCAAATTGACTTTTTTTAAGATTTTATTTATTTATTTGACAGAGAGAGAGAGACAGAGAGAGAGGAAACACAAGCAGGGGGAGTGGGAGAGGGAGAAGCAGGCTTCCCGCTGAGCAGGGAGCCTGATGTGGGGCTCGATCCCACAAGCCCGGGATCATGACCCAAGCTGAAGGCAGACCCTTAATGACTGAGCCACCCAGGCGCCCCTCAGATTGACATTTATACAACACTCCAACCAACAATAGCAGAATACACATATATTTCAAATGCACATAGAACATTTACCTGTACATACCATATTTTGAGCCATAAAACAAATCTCAATGTATTGTAAAGGATTTACATTATAAAAAGTATGTTCTCTAATCACAATTAAACTAGAAAGCAGTAACAGAAAAAATATTTAGAAACCAAATAGCACATTGCTAAATAACCCAGGAAATGAAAGAAGAAATCAAATGGAAAATTATAAAAATTTTTTAACTGAGAGAAAATTTTTAAACAGTATATGAAAATTTGTGAGATGCTAAGGAGGCAGCACTTGAAGGGGATTTATAGCAATAAATGTCTATATGAGGAAAGAAGAAAGATTTCCAATCAATGAACTCCTATCTCCAGCCCCTCTCCCCTCCCTAGAGGTAAGGTCAGGGGCCTGAGAGTTTCAACCCATTAATCATGGTTGGTTCCCTGGCAACTAGCCCCCACAATTAGGGTACTTAGGGGCTTTCCAGAAGTCACCTCATTAATAAAAAACTCAGGTGTGATGAAAAGGGCTCCTTAAGAATGATGAAAAACACTCCTATCACTCAGAAAATTCCAAGGGTGTTGGGAGCTTTTTGCCAGGATCCAGGGACAAAGACCAAATATATTTCTTATTATATCACAGGGGGAGATGGCCAAAGAGGGTACATGGTTTGTTCTTGGGGTGATGAAACTTCTAAAATTTACTGTGGTGGTGGTAGCACAACTGTGTGAATATACTGAGAACCACTGAATTCTACACTTAAAAAACAAAAAAAGAAGAAACTACTGACATATACAATAATCTGAATGGATCTCCAGTGAGAAAATCCAATCCCAAGAAGTTGCATCCTGGATGATTCTATTTATATAACATTCTTTTTTTAAAAAAAAGATTTTATTTATTTGACAGAGAGAGACACAGCGAGAGAGGGAACACATGCAGGGGGAGTGGGAGAGGGAGAAGCAGGCCTCCCGCCGAGCAGGGAGCCCGATGTGGGGCTCGATCCCAGGACCCTGAAATCATGACCTGAGCTGAAGGCAGACGCTTAACCAACCGACTGAGCCACCCAGGCACCCTATATAATGTTCTTGAAATGACAGAATTACAGAAATGGAGAGATTAGTGGTTGCCAGGGGTTAAGGAGGCAGTGGTGGGAGGGAAGTGGGTGCACTGTAAAAGGGCAACATGACTGATCCTTGCTCTGATGGAGTTTTTCTGTGTCTTGACTATATCTCAATATCAATATCCTGGTTGTAATATTGTATTAGAATTTTGCAAGATGTTACCATTAGGGTAAACTAGGTAAAAGATACACAGCATTTCTATATTTTTTTCTTACACCTTGTATGTGAATCTACAATTATCTCAAAATAAAATGTTTAATTAAAATGGCACCATGGATATAAAAGCACTTAGTCTGTTCAGGCCGCTATAACAAAATATCCCAGATTGGATGGCTTATAAACAACAGAAATATATTTCTCACAGTTCTAGAGGCTGGTGGTCCAAGATGAAGATGCCAGCCTGGCTGGGCGAGAGCCCTCTTCCTGATTCATAGCCTTCCTTCTGTGTCCTCACACTGCAGAAAGGGCAAAGGAACTCTCTGAGGGCTCTTATAAAGTTGCTAATCTCATTCATGAAAGCTCTACCCTCAAGACCTATTTACCTCCAAACTGATCCACCTCTTAATACCATCACCTCAGGGATTAGAATTTCAACATATGAATTCACATCATAGCAAGCACCCTGCAAACTCTAAAAATTATATACAGGCAGACTTTGTTTTTATTGTGCTTCACTTTATTGCACTTGGCAGATATCATGTTTTTTACAAATTGAAAGTTTGAGGCATCCCTGTGTTGAGCAAGTCTATCAGCGCCATTTTTCCAATAGCATTTGCTCACTTGGTATCTCTGTATCACATTTTGGAAATTCATGGCAATATTTCAAACTTTTTCATTATTATTATTTGTTATGGTGATCAGTGATTGATGGTTTCTTTTTTTTTTTTTAATTCTATTTATTTATTTGACAGAGAGAGACACAGCGAGAGAGGGAACACAAGCAGTGGGAGTGGGAGAGGGAGAAGCAGGCTCCCCGCAGAGCAGGGAGCCCGATGCGGGACTCGATCCCAGGACCCTGGGATCATGACCTGAGCTGAAGGCAGTCGCTTAACCAACTGAGCCACCCAGGCGCCCAGTGATTGATGGTTTCTTGAGATGAAAACTATTCCTGGTGAAGATGCTGTGAAGATTGTTGATGTGACAAGTGATGTAAAATATTATATCAACTTTGTTGATAAAGCAGGGGCAGGGTTTGAGAGGACTGACTCCAATTTGGAAGTTCTGCTGTGGGTAAAATGCTATCAAACAGCATCACATGCTACAGAGAAATCATTTGTGAAAGAAAGAGTCAATCGATGCAGCAAACCTCATTGTCTTATTTTGAGAAATGGGCACAGCCTCCCCAACCTTCAGCAACCACCACCCTGATCAGTCAGCAGTCAACATCAAGGCAATACCCTCCACCAGCAAAAAGATTATGATTCACTGAGGCTCAGATGATGGTTAGCATGTATTAGCACCAAGCATTTTTTAATTAAGGTATTTACATTTTTAGACATAATGCTATTTGTACACGTAACAGACTACAGTATAGTGTAAACATAACTTTTATATGCACTGAGGAACCAAAACATTCATTTGACTCACTTTATTGCAATATTCACCTTATTGCAGCAGGTCAAGATCCAAACCCGCAATATCTCTGCATGTACAAATAGTTATTACTATGCATCTTTTATGAGAATGAATAGCGTGGAACTATTACGGCTTTATTCAATCATTAATTAAAAAAAAACACTTATTGAGTCCCTTATTATTGTTCAAGGACTATGTTAGATGCTGCAGGGCATACAACATCATGAATTTATGGTAAAATCACAATTTTTGCCATGTTGCAAGTTTTGGCTGAGCCTGGGTCATTTTTGTGAAATATAAGTCAGTTAATATGTAAACATACTTGTAGGGAGAAAACATTATTTTATTTACTGATAATCACTAATAGCCATCGTTGAGATCAAAGGCTCTTAATTAATTATCTTTCACAACTCCTATAGCCAACTACATACTTGATATCTCCACTTAGGTACCTTGCATTCAAACCTCGAAAGTATTAAACTGAACTTGTGGTCTCACTCTCCGAATCTGTTCCATCATTAGTCTTCTACATCTTAATAGTCTACTGTACTTGTTCACGCCAGTAATGTAAGCATAATCTTTCTCTTTCCCTTACCTCCCCACATTCCTCTGGTGGGTCCATCAATGACTCCATCTCCTATTGCAAACCACCACCATCTCCTGCTGTACTACACAATAGCAGCTTCCTGACTGGTCTCCCTGCTTCCGCTTGTGTCCCCTCCCACCCCAGCCAATGCATTCTCTGCACAATAGCCAAAGTGTTTTTAGTAAAATTTACATTATGTCACTCTCCTACATAACCCCTGCATAACAAATAAATTGTGGCCCATTTTATGTAGAGTAAAATCCAAATTCTACCATAGCCCTACAAGACCTGAATCCTGCCCATCTCTCCATCCCTCTCTGTTATATTTACCTTCTTGTTCACTACCATTCAGCCACAGTGGCCTTTCTGTTGCTAAAATATAGCAAGTTCTTCACAGCCCAGAGGGCCTGAGTATACATTGTTTCATTGCCCAGAACACGCTTCCCTGTTCTCCACAGTGCTGGTTCCCTCTCTTCCTTTAGGTCTCAGCTGAAACGCTGCATTGCTGTTTCATAATTCTACATAAGAGGGAAATGGGGCAGCAATTTGGTTAGAGCTGGAGAAGGGGAGTACCTAGGGAACTTGCCTCAAAGCTGCATTTGCATAGCAAACACACTGTCTTTACTTAGATTAAGTATAGATCAATAAAAAATGTCAATGTTTTCTTAAAATGCTTTTATTCATACTTTCTGTAAGATTAAGAGAACATCATCTGTCCATAAAAATGTAATTTGGGCCCCACATCGGGCTCCTGGCTCAGCCGGGAGTCTGCTTCTCCCTCTCCCTCTGCCTCTCCCACTGCTCATGCTCTCTCTGTGTATCTCTGTGTCTCAAATGAATAAATAAAATCTTTAAAATATATATATATATAATTTGGAGTGCCTTGGGGGAAGCGGCAAGCAATTCCAAAGAGGTTGGAGAGGTAGACAAAGACTAAAGAGATTTTTTTACTTTTATCTTGAAGGTGATGAGGGTCTATTTGCATCTTTTCAGTAGGGTTGTGACATGATCAGACTTACAGGATTGAGTGAGGAAAGACTAAAGACTGAAAGGTCAGTACAAAGTAATTATTATAGCTAACATTTATTGAGCATTTAATGTGACAGGTATTATTCTAAGGGCTTTCCATTTATTCGAGTGTTTTATGTATATTAATTCATTTAGTCCTTGCAACTACCCAATGTACTTCATACCCATTTTAAAGGTGAGGAAACAAAGGCATGGAGAAGTGATTTACTCGAGAATTACAAAGCTAGTAAGTGGCAGAGATAAGACTCAAACCCAGAGAGTCCAGTTCACAACTCATGCTCTTCAATATGTTATAATGCTCCCCTTCACTGTAACAGTTTTCAGCAGTACCACACACTTGAAATTGCAAGAATCTGGTGGATGATGATGGGAAGGTGGGGAGATATTGGAGAGAGATTTGGGAAGTCAAACCAACAATATGAAGATCAGGGGTTCCTGGGTGGCTCAGTCGGTTAAGCAGCCGACTCTTGGACTCTGGATTTCAGCTCAGGTCATGATCTTAGGGTCGTGAGATCGAGCCCCAGGTCCGGCTCCGCAATTAGCGGGGAGTCAGCTTGAGATTCTCTCTCCCTCTCCCACTACCCCTCCCCCTGCTTGTGTGCTCTGAAATAAATAAACAAATCTTTAAAAAAAACACACAATATGAGAAGCAACTGTGAAGTATAAGGTAGAGAGGAATCAAGGATGACTCGCAGACTTTTGACTTGACCAACTAGTAGTTGATGGTGCCAGTCACAGAGATGGAAAGTAAGGAACTCTGGTGGAAAAGATAGAAGTTATTAGACACTTCATGTTTGATGTGCCTGTGGAACAAAAAGGACTGCCAGGAAGCCATCAGAGATACTAGTCTGGAACTCAAGAAAAAGATCTGAGCTAGACATATAGATTTTGAAGTTCTCATACAAGTGTTAAAAGCTTAAGAAGAGCATGTGGAGGGGCATCTGGTTGGTTCAGTTGGTGGAGACTGCGACGCTTGATCTTGGGGTGATGAGTTCAAGCCCCACATTGCATGTAGAGATTACTAAAAAAAAAATTAAAAACTTAAAAAAAAGAAGAGCATGCGGAATAGACAAAGAGGCTGAGAACAGAGCCTGGGGAACATCATCATTTAGGGAGTAAGTACAGAAAAAGTATCCAGCAGTGAAGAAGTTGGCCATGAAGCTAAGATGCCAGGAGAGAGGGGTGTCATGCAAGCCCAGGATGGAGTTCAATAACGACAAAATTATCTGTAATCCCTCTAGAAAGTCAGTCGTATGAAGCCATGGAACATGTCTGTTTTGTGCACCAGTGTTCCCCCTGGCACATAGCAAATGGTCAAAAACATTTCCTGAATATGAATAAGAAAACAAACCAACAGTATCAAATACCACACAAAGTTCTGGGAGGACAAAGACTGAGTGAGAAGTGTCTGTTTTATTTAGCAACCTAGGGTGTCACTGAGGATCTTGTTCAGAGCAGTTTCAGTGGAATAGTGGGGCAAAAGCAAAATGGAAGTGGCTTAAAAGAGATGGCAAGAACGTTTTCGTATGTTATTTTTCTGCTTTTTAATAAAAAAAAAAAAGTCTTAACAGTTGATGGGAGGTGAGGATGTTGCAGCCACCAACACAGCCCATTCTTGGAAGAACCTCTGTTACCTACGGTAGGAGGAACCTGGAGCTGCAATTACAAGGGGACACAAGACGAAAGGGGATTTTTCCTTCCGAGGGGAGGAAACTTGCTTCGTTCACCGCCGAATCTCGGGGGCTAGCACAATGCTGGCCACTTCACTGGCGTTCGAGAAAGCCTCGAGCTGGCCGGTGCCGGACTCTCAGGACTCTGTGGAACACGGACGGGCGCGGGAGCCTTTCCTTTCAGATCAGGCAGCGACAACCAAGGCTCGGCCGGTCCCCGACAGCGCAGCGCCCTCGCCCTAAGCTCACCCACCTTGGGCCACGAGGAAACCACGAGCCGGGAGCGCGAACCAGAGATGACGGGGAGGTTGGGGGAGCAAAGCTCCGCCCGCTGACAGGCTTTAAACTCCAGTGTCCGGGACTCCTGCAGGCCCCTCCCGAAGCGTCTCCAGTTTCTTGCAAGCCTTGGGGCGGGGCGGAAGTGACGCGACACGCAGCGCGTGATTGGCGGAAGCAGAAATTGCTTTGCGGCCGGCACGGAAATTGATTTCCTTTCGGCTTCCGCTTGTGGCCCATGTGAGAGACAGGCTGCCGAGATGAACGTGGTCCGGGCTGCGGAAAGGTGAGGGATAAAGATCGGAGCGGGGGGCCTGGGTGTCATTGGGGCCGGGCCCCCCGGCTTTTGAGGAATGGAAGCCGCCTTTTAACAGACGACAGTTGTTCCGCTTCCAAGACCTCACCATTCATTACAATTTCCGCGATAACATCCTTGAAAAGTCCTTCTGATTTAATTTAATTCACTCCCTCCGCTCCCCAGCTTTTTAGCCTCATGCCTATTGGTCCTGATGCGGCCTCTCCCTCTCCAGCTAATTTGTTGCACTTTCCTCATCACGTGACTCCCTTTGCTGCTGCCGAGGCGCGTTCCGACTCTCGGTGTCGGGAGTTCCTGCGTTATAAATTCCCCTTATCTTGGATGCCTTGTAAATGTAATGGTTGTAATGGTTGCCTTGTAAAGATTGGTACATACTGTTAGGTAATAGAATCTATAACTTGGTTCAGGGTACCAGTCTCCTTAGTTAAGTACCTACTTTGCCGAGAAGGCCCCAGGAAAAACTGTTAACTCAGCTGCTTTCGTCCAATTCCCCCTTTCCCCATTCCTGGGAACAAATGATCGACATGTCACTTTTGAGTAAGCTGCACCTATAAAGGTGTCTTCCATTTGGAGGATGCTTAGAAATATTAATGGTGAAACTGCCTTGCCTCAAGGGCCAGCAACAGTGCCTTCTGTCACCTTACCTAGAGTCTTTTTTTTTTTTTTCCTTACCTAGAGTCTTAACATTTTTACAGCCTCCCGGAGGTCAGTGGAAAATTCAGTACCAGTAACTGAAGAGGGTTAGCTCTTTTTCATTCCATGCAATTCTGTAGGGGTGTTACCACCCACTGCTTACCCCATGGGGATGATGCCTGACTTCATTCTAAATTTAATGTCTTGACAAATCTCTTAAGTGTCCACATTGCTTGGTTTGTACCTCTTCCAGGGGATAGGACCATTCTGTGCTTAAATACCGAAGTTATGTTTTAGAGATTGTTGTAATAGAAGTTATTTCAATTGATAATATTTCTCTTTTATCTCCTTTAACAGCCTTCTGGCTTTAAGCCAACAGGAAGAACTAGATTTGTCCAAAGACGACCCCTTGAGCCCCAGTGAAGATGAGGTGGGTGACAGCTGCTAAACTGCCTTCTCTGGTTCCCCTTCTGCCTCACAGTTACTCGACAGAAAAATGGTGGCAACATTGTTTATATTTTTTTCAGGTCTTGCAAATAAATTACAAATAGTCATTTAGTGTTTCATGTATAAGATATTGTATTAAGTGCTATGGGAATTTGAAGACTGTATAAGATACACTGTTTTCAAGTTGCCTAAGTATAGTTGAGTATATAAGACCAAAACACATGATCTTCATTATATGATTTCCCTATTACCCAAGTTTGGATTTTTGTAGAGGTATTTAATTACAAATCTTCCTCAATTTAAGATGGCATTACATCTGATAAACCCATCATAAATTGAAAATATTATAAATTGAAAATGCATTTAATGCCCCTAACTACTGAACATCATAACTTAGCCTAGCCCACCTTAAACTTGCTCTGAACACTTACATTAGCCTGCAGTTGGGCAAAATCATCTAACACAATGTCTATTTTAGAATAAAGTGGTGAATATCTCATGTAATATATTGACTACTGTACTGAAAATAAAAACCAGAATGGTTGTGTGGGTGTAGAATGGTTCTAAGTGTATCAGTTATTTACCCTGATGATTGTGTGGTTGACAGGAGCTGCAGCTCACTGCCACTGCCCAGCATCACAAGAGTCATATCCCATGTTGCCAGCCTGGGAAAAGATCAAAATTCACATTTGAAATACAGTTTGTACTAAACACCTGTCACTTTCTCACCATCATAAAGTCAAAAAATTGTAAGTCAAACCATCATAAGTAATGGACTGTCTGTGTCTGACTGAAATACACATATACGTAATTAAGCTGGCTCGCCATCAAATGCTATAGGAATTCCAACTCTTTATTCTCTTGACAAAACTACTGAAAGTTTGTGTTTTTTTAATGTGAATGTTTCTGTGTCAGATCATGCTATATATTCTATACAGAGACATTCTCATAGCACTTTTCTTCTCAAGACTGATTAAGAGAGAGGCATGACATTAGCTACGGATCACTAGGCACTATGGTCTTTATGAGGAAGTTTGGCTCTTGAAGCTGTTCTTTGTTTGAGCTTGAATGCCTGCACACTAGACCTCATCTGATTCCCCAATCCTCCACTGACCAAAAGAACAAGAGATTTCCATGCTGTCTTTTCCTTTCCCTTATTCTGATGGTTTTTCCTTTTCTGTGTCTAGGGGGACATTGATGGAGAGAGAAAGCATCAAAAGCTTCTGGAAGCAATCAGTTCCCTTGATGGAAAGAATAGGTAACACTCCCGTCCATTTGAACAGGTTATAATTATAGCTGATTCCATGAGACAGATCTGCAACTAACATTGAGTGCTGGGGCTCCTGGCTTGCTCAGTCATTTGAGCATCTGACTCCTAGTTTCAGCTCAGGTCATGATCTCAGGGTCCTGGGATCAAGCATGAGTTGGGCTCTGCACTCAGCGCAGAGTCTGCTTGTCCCTCTCCCTCTACTCCTCCCCTGCTTGCTGTGCTCCTGCCGCATGCTCTCTCTATCTCTCAAGTAAATAAATAAAAATCTTTAAATAAATAAAATCTAAAAAAAAACATTTATTGAGTGCCTAAGACAATGAAAACACAAGTGTCAGCATCATTATTAAGAGCACATACTTTAGAGACACACTGTGTAGGCAAATTTTTATCCTCTCTGCACCTAAATTTCTTCAACTAGAAAATAAGATTAATAACATTACCTACCTCAGAGGGTCATCATGACATTTAAATGAGTTAATAAGCATAAAGATCTTAAACCAATGCCCAGCATATAATAAGCATTATGTAATTGTTTAGCAGTTATTGTGTTAGGCCTTTGTGCATTTGAATTCTTAATCCATAATTATAGTCTTTTGAAGCATTGACTAGGAACTACTTATCTCCGTTAGAAAAGTTAATTGACTTGCTCCAAAGTCATTCTGCTCATAAGTGGCAGATCCAGGATTCAGATCTAGGTATGTTTGAATCCAAGTCCAGTACCTTTTCTGCTATGCCTACCTCATATTGCCTTGTGTTTTTGAGTGGCTGAGTCTACATTAAGAGATGGTTAGACAACCAAGTCCAGGTTAGGAACAGATTTCCTGGTTTCTTTGTGACAAAACCTGATTCTAGAAGAGAAATACCTGAAACCAAAGCCTTGTTTGAAAAGAGAAGTGCTTTCCCCAGCAAAACGTGGGGAAATGTACTATATTCTGCTTTGCCTAATTTCAGGAGGAAATTGGCTGAAAGATCTGAAGCTAGTCTGAAGGTGTCAGAGTTCAATGTCACTTCTGAAGGTAAGTTAACAAAGGAAGCAATCTGTTCGTGGAGCTTATGGAGTTAAAAGCATAATGGTCACTTCACCCCCACCCCCCTGGAACTGTTTTTGATATGGTTAATGGATCATACCATAAATACTTAACTGTGAGTGGGTGAAGAAAGACAGTCAGATGCCCTTGAGTTTCTTCCATTTCTAGAAGAAAGCCTTAAAGGCCACAGTCAAGGTCTCCCACCAATGAGCTACTTCTAGGGTACAGGGACATGAATGAAGGCAGCTACCTCTCACTAGCTTAATCACATTCACGATTTTATTTTTATTTCAGTTCTTACAGTGCTTTGAGTTTGGACAGGCAGATAATCTGCTGGAGCTCAAGAAGTCAAGTTACTGGGGCGCCTGGGTGGCTCAGTTGGTTAAGCGACTGCCTTCGGCTCAGGTCATGATCCTGGAGTCCCGGGATCGAGTCCCACATCAGGCTCCCTGCTCAGCAGGGAGTCTGCTTCTCCCTCTGACCCTCCCGCCTCTCATGCTGTCTCTCATTCTCTCTCTCGCAAATAAATAAAATCTTAAAAAAAAAAAAAAAGTCAAGTTACTTACTCAAGGGCCTTCTCCTAGTACAATGTTTCTCAACCTCTTTTCTGTATTGTTCCCTGAGAAGCCTTTTTAGACTTTTTTTTTTCATTGCCTCTCCCCCTCCCCACTCCCACCCCCACAGCCAGGAAATCAGATAACAAGGAATAAGATTTTTGTTGGATAGAGTTGAGCTTTGGAGGAACACCAGAAGTTGGGAATATCTTAAGATTTTTTGGGGGGGGCGCCTGGGTGGCTCAGTCGTTAAGCGTCTGCCTTTGGCTCAGGTCATGATCCCAGGGTCCTGGAATCAAGCTCCGCATCGGGCTCCCTGCTCCGCGGGGAGCCTGCTTCTCTCTCTCCCACTCCCCCTGCTTGTGTTCCCTCTCTCACTGTGTCTCTCTTTGTCAAATAAATAAATAAAAATCTTTAAAAAAAAAATTTAAAAAAAAAAAAGATTTTTTTTTTCACCGCTCCCCCACCTCCAGAACCAATTTTCATCCCTTGAGTGGGTGAGTGATAATCACCCCTAATGTGAATACATGATCTAATAAATTGCAGAGTTGGGATTTTAACCTGATACGAAGTCTAGATGCCGTATCTTTTTCACCATATTCACAATTTAGGCAGCTCCAATGAGTTACAGGCTTCTAGTAACCACTAATGTAACTCCTCAGAACAAATAACAGTGTATTCAAGCTTATTCATTCAACAAATACTTATGTTTCTACTATGTATCAGTTTCAGGACAGTTTAATAGATACTGGGGCTACAATGAAGAATAAGATGGGAGAAACGCTTCATGGAGTCTAACATTCTAAAGGAAGATCAAGTGGGGAGATAATAAGGATTAAAACCTGGTGGTGCAGTAAAGTGACTGAGTGGCTGCTTTAGTTTGGCTGGGCTGTGTCCTTTAGAATGATGTGATTCCAAGTATAAAGGGGAGCCACTGGAGGATTTTCAGCAGGATCCTGACATGCTGTGATTTATAGTTTCAAAATACCACTTTGGCTGCTGTGTGAAGAATGAAGTGCAGTGAGGCAAAAGTAGAAACAGAAAGACCAAGAGAAAAGCAAATGACTTTTTTTTTTTAAAGATTTTATTTATTTATTCATGAGAGAGAGAGAGACAGAGGCAGACCCGCACCCGCGGAGCAGGGAGCCCGATGCGGGACTCGATCCCAGGACCCTGGGATCATGACCTGAGCTGAAGGCAGACGCTTAACCGACTGAGCCACCCAGGCATCCCGCAAATGACTTTTTAAAATAAATAATTTTCTCCTCTCTTCCACCCTTCAACACATTTGGGAATGTAGGAAAGCGATGGTGTCACTATGGCGGTTAAAGTAAGAGAATTATTCCTGCTTCCTCCCTACACATTGGCCTGTCTACCAGCATTTTCTACTGAGGTGTCTCCGTATGTTATATTGAGATTTTTGCCTCACTTCTCAGTCTGACCAGAAAGTTTGGCCTTTCTGCAGGATCAGGAGAAAAGCTAGTCCTTTCAGATCTACTTGGGCCTGTTAAAACTTCATCCTCACTGGCCACTGTGAAAAAGCAACTGAATAGAGTCAAATCAAAGAAGACTGTGGAGTTACCCCTTAACAAAGAAGAGGTTGAGCGGGTGAGTTGTAGAGAAAGTGGTCTATTAAGGGGAAGAAAGCGGACTGACAAGGAAAAATAGGGTAAGAAGGGAAGGTGGGGGGAAGCCTGGAACATGGGGAGAGGGGGAAATTGTGATTGCCATGGAAAAGATTAAAACGCACCTCAGAGGGACTGCGTCCTGAGAAGTAAGCAAGAGCTACTCTCTAGCATACTGACTCTTGGGCTGAGAAACATTGGCCCCTGATTCCCTGCTGGTCCTTTGAGTTCAGTGCTTAATTTTGTGGCTCTTTCCTTTCGTGTACTTTGCCTGTTTCAGATTCACAGAGAAGTGGCATTCAATAAAACCTCACAAGCCCTCTCCAAATGGGATCCCATTGTCCTGAAGAACCGGCAAGCAGAGCAGCTGGTTTTTCCCCTGAAGAAAGAGCAGTCAGTCTTTGCTCCCATCGAACATGTGCTCAGTGGCTGGAAGGTGAGTGCCCCACCAGGAAACTGCACCTTGGCAGGTGAGATTGATGGGATTGGACCTGGTAAGCCAAGACCCCGGCTGCAGTCTTTAGCAGTCAAGGAAGGGAGAGAGGGGGCAGCAAGACTCATGGTCAGTCATGCAATAGCCAGAATTGCTCTATAGTCACCCTTCACCCAATTGTAAGCACACAGCACATGGTTATGTCCATGTTTTTGTGTGAAAGCATCTTTGCCAGTAGAGAGGGAACAGAGTCCTGTTTTCTTTTTCATACCCCAGTTTTTAAAGCTGCATTCTGATCTGGGGAAAATCAGGAACTCAGCAGCATTACTGAGCCGTAGTAGGATGACATCTGAGCAGTAGAACCAGTTTGCTTTTAAAGGACTACCACATTAACAAATAATGTATCATGAGTCATGACTAGAAATTTAGCAAGTAGCTCATTATGACTCTGAGCTGCAGAAAATAAAAAAGTTATCTTAGAGCTGGGTTGTCCAGACACTAATCCCTGGCAAATTTTGTATTCATCTGAACTAAAAAAGATAATTGTGAGTATGGCGGATATAAAGTTAACCAGCTCTTCTTTACTATGAGGCTATGCTTTCCATTTTAATAGCATTAAAATAGCTTTTCTTTTATGAAATGATGGGACTGGGGGTGGAACGGTAGTTATGCCCTTGTTGGTAATCCTGTGTTCGTCCCCAAAGTCTCAATTTTTAGTCTGTGAACAATTTCCGAACAATTAGACTTCCTTTTCCAATACGCCATTGCTTATGGAGTTTGTAATGGGATATTCTGTCTTAAGTAGGAATGGTGAAAAACAGCAGTGCCCAAACTATGGATAGATGCCCTCTTTATGCTTCTTGTCTGCTTCCTAAGAATCCAGAAATAATAGTGTTCTATTTGTCAGGAAGTTGAGCTAATTAACGCTAATCAAAGTAAACATGGCTTGCTGCCGTAGCTAGACACTGAGCAAGCCATTGCTTATTATGGGGATAAGCTCTGTTTCAGATATTGTTGTTGAAGTCACTACCATTCTCTTTCTAGGATGCTTCCTTTTCCACAAGAAAAAGAGATCAGGTTTAAAGTGTGGCTGCAGGATGGAAGGGAGACTTTAGGAAAAAAAAATTAGGAGGTAATACAATTTGTAGGATTCAAAAATAAAAAGTATAGAAGATATATTGTAAAAAGCCTGACCCCACCTCTGTCCCCCATCTGCTCATTTTTACCCCCATACTCACTCAGAAATAACCACTTTTGTAAGTTTTTTTGTTGTTGTTAACCTGAGAGTTTCATTGCTATATTTGTGTTTACCTCGTTTTTTTAATCAAAAGAGTAGTAGCACGCTACTACACATTCTTCTGCACCTTGCTTTTTCCAAATGACAGTGTCATCTTGGAAATAGCTGGAAAATGCCTAGTTGGTTATTAAACATGAGATGATGGAGGAGTAGGTTACATTAAGAATGGTACAACCTTTGCTCTCCAGAACCACTGTGCAAGACAGAGTGGAGCCCCCCCCCCCCACCAAATGCTATACATGAATCTACCATTTATTCTAAGATTCATTTTTTTAAAGATTTCATTTATTTATTTTTGCGAGAGAGAGGGAGTGAGAGAGCACGTGTGCATGCACATGAGCAGGGATATGGGCAGGGGTATGGGCAGAGGGAGAAGCAGACTCCCCACTGAGCAGGGAGCCTGATGTGGGACTCGATCCCAGGACCCTGGGACGCTTAACCAGCTGAGCTACCCAGGCGCCCTCTAAGATCCATTTTTGAGAAATTAGGCCAGTATGGCACAGAGCAGTAAAGAAATGCTTAGGTCAGGGCATGCTTTCTGGTTAGCAACTGAGTTCTCTTCTTATAACCTAGAATGCAAAGTACCAAGGACTCCAGAGATTAAGAATCCAAAAAGTCTGCACTATAGTTTTGGCCCAGCTTCTGAAAATCCCATTTCACTCCAAGAAGATTTAAATGGGATAATGCATGAGAAAGCATTTGTAAACTGCAAAGTGCTAGAAATGATGTAAGGTACCTTCCCAGCCCCTAGCAGCCTACACTAGCGTTACCCAAAGTGTTCTCCTCAAAACCCTAGTTTCTCAATACGCCCTCAAAAAGGTGGGGTTCTGTTGCTAGAAAATGTTGCATGCCCTTGCTGGAAATTGGCAGTTCATAATATACACTAGCATTTAAAAGGCTATGAGAAGGGGCGCCTGGGTGGCTCAGTTGGTTAGGCGACTGCCTTCGGCTCAGGTCATGATCCTGGAGTCCCGGGATCGAGTCCCACATCGGGCTCCCTGCTCAGCAGGGGGGTCTGCTTCTCCCTCTGATCTTCTTCCCTCTCGTGCTCTCGGTCTCTCATTCTCTCTCTCTCAAATTAAAAAAAAAAAAAAAATCTTTAAAAATAAATAAATAAATAAATAAAAGGCTATGAGAAGACAGTAAAGAAACCTCTTTGACTTACTCTAACCCAGAGTGTACAAACGAAAAGCAAATAAATTTAATTTTAAACTTAAAAAAAAATAAAGTAAATCTTGTTAGTTGATGAGGAATTTGCTTTGGGAAGAGCTGTCTCCACTGCTGCCTCTGTACTCTTACCTTCTTTCCCTACTACCCTACTGAATCTTCTCTCAGAGGGTATTAGTGAGAGGCCTCTGAATCACCAAATCCTAGGCCCTCTGAGGCTTCAGCCTATTGGACGCTACTGACACATCACATTGGTTAAAAAAAAAAAAAAAAAAACTCTCCTCCCTTGGCTTTTGTGATGACATAGTCTGATTTTTTTTTTTTAATCTATCTGACTTTTCCTTAGTTCTTTTTATTATTGCTCTGTAAATTCCATAGCTTTTGGCTATCACCCGTATATACTACAGATCACTCTAGATGCCTTCTTCTGAGCTCCAGTCCCATATTCCATATGACCAGCAGGCCTCGCCTGGATCTCCCATATGCAACTTAAACTTCACACACAACAAAGTAAACTTGGCATTTTCCTTCATTCTGTAACTCAGTCAACAGTATAACTCCCTACCCTGGTCCCTTAGGTTGGAAACCTCAGCCATCTGATTCTTCTTCCCCCTTCTCCCGCTCCTCCCCCCTTAACTGCTACCCCTCCCCAGCCCACATGGTGGGCTACTCCTGTAAATTTTCTCTGTAATAGCTCTCAGATCCCTGGTTCGTCTTCTCATTTTCACCTGTCATTTGGCACTTTACATATAAACCCTTACATGAGCGCCAGGATTTTTTTTCCAAAACACAAAACTGAGTGTCTCCTGCTTAAAATCCTTCAAAAGGCTCTTTACTTATAGAACAAGACAGAAGTGCCTCGTGTTTTAGCTACGCTGGACAAAACATTTTCCCTTACATATCTCTCCATATATGTGTTTTTATTTACACTCATCTCCATCCCCCCCGCCCTTACAGAATTGTACTTAATGCCTCAAAGCCTAATTCAAAAAGTCCTTCCCCAAGCATAACCCACCTCCTAATCAAAATTATTGTTCACTTCCTTTGTGATCGCTCCGATGGATTAATATGTGACCCATTATGTTGCCAGTGGTACCTGTGTCTCTTCCCTCTGAAAGGCTCTGAGCTCTATGAGGACAGGAACAATCTTAATCAATTGTGTATTCCTAGCACCCTGCACAAGTACCTGGAATGTAGCTGCAATCAATAAATGTTTGTAAATTGAATTGGAGGTAGATTACAACATTGTAATATAAATCATTTTGTAGCCTGTGATTGATCACTACTGCAAATACTAAAAATGGAAGAACATGCACCTTTACCATTCAGTAGAATAGGTTTATGGTTAAATCAATAGCGCCGTGTAACTTGTGGTGATCTGTGTTTATGCATTTGTCCAGATATTTGTTAATACCCACCATGATGTATATGGCTGTTGAAGAAAACCTCATATAATACATGTGTGAGGTTTGAAACTGGCTCTGTTGCCTAGGGCTATCTTTGTGCCTTGCCAAAGTGGACCATGGCATGATCAGCCTGATTATTTTAACCATCTACACAGTATCAGTCAAGGAGTAAACAGCGTCTTTTGTTGACATGTGAAGTAACTGGTTCAGTCCATTCATTTCATATATATAGACTACGTAGCATGCAAAGTTAAATGGAAACTAAGGGATAGGAACCAAAATTAGAAAATGACTAGAGTTGGGATGCCTGGGTGGCTCAGTCGTTAAGCATCTGCCTTCAGCTCAGGTCACGATCCCAGGGTCCTGGGATCAAGTCCCACATCGGGCTCCTTATTCAGCAGGGAGCCTGCTTTTCCCTCTGCCTGCCGCTCCCTCTGCTTGCGCTCTCTCACTCTCTCTCTGACAGATAAATAAAATAAAATAAATCTTTAAAAAAAAGGATTGAGAAAAAACCTTTTAAAAAATGACTAGAGGGGCGCCTGGGTGGCTCAGTCGTTAAGCGTCTGCCTTCGGCTCAGGTCATGATCCCAGGGTCCTGGGATCGAGCCCCGCATCGGGCTCCCTGCTCCGCGGGAGGCCTGCTTCTCCCTCTCCCTCTCCCCCCGCTTGTGTTCCCTCTCTCGCTGTATCTCTGTCAAATAAATAAATAAAATCTTTAAAAAAAAAAAAAAAGGCTTGTAAGAATCTTAAATTCCTTTTTTTAAAAAATATTTATTTGAGAGCAAGAGATAGCGAGAGTGAGCATGAGCAGGGTTAGGGCAGAGGGAGAAGCAGACTCCCCGCAGAGCAGGGAGCCTGATGTGGGGCTCCATCCCAGAACCCTGAGATCATGACCTGAGCCGAAGGCAGAAGCTTAACCTACTGAGCCAGCCAGGCGCCCCCAAGTCTTCAATTCCTAACTTAACAATAATACACATACGTACTTCAAATATACGTAATACAGGGACCATTTTGTTTTGCCACTATCAGAACTGACAGTTTGGTACTGCTGTCCCTCCGTCCTGCCAGCATTTACCTTAAGGGCATCCTGCTTTGATATTTAAGAGAATGGTATTCTGTTTTACATATTTTGGTAATCTGAACAGAGTGATCCCCTCAATAATATTAGAGAGTAGTTTTAGAATCCCCTTGCTGAAGTTGTCTTAAATCGGAAGAAAATGAGGTTTTATCTACACCGCTGAACAGCGAGACTGAAACCCTTTCTCTTACTGTAACAGCCAATCCTTTCCAGTTTGTGATTCCCATTATAGTATTATAAAGTAGATGGTCATAGGATTGTAAACAGGGACGCCAGGAGCATGGCTTACGACTTAGAATGCTCTCTTCCCTCCTTAAGGCAAGAACTCCCCTGGAGCAGGAAGTTTTTAACCTCCTCCATAAGAACAAGCAGCCAGTGACGGACCCTTTACTGACTCCAGTGGAAAAGGCCTCTCTCAAAGCAATGAGCCTGGAAGACGTAAGTGTAACAGGCCCTTTGATACATCCAGACATGTTCTGTTCCTCCCAGTATTTGCCCTCAAGCCCAGGAGTCACTGTGAATGTCATTCATTGTAGGCTAAGGTGCGCCGAGCAGAGCTTCAGAGGGCCCGGGCCCTGCAGTCCTACTATGAAGCCAGGGCTCGAAGAGAAAAGAAAATCAAGAGCAAAAAGTAAGGAGGCCCCTATTGAAGTGGCCATGGGTGCCCTGGAAGAAAGTGATGTGGCTAATCATGAGTCCATAGGAAAGAGCCTTTGACGTAGCAGCTGGGGTCATGTGGAAGAGGTCCCAAATAGGAGTGACTAGCATTTTTTTTTTCTCAGTCCAACCTCATAGTTTTGCCTGCTTCGGTAGTGCCCTCTCCTCTGGCTTTGGCTTTCAATCTTGGTTTTGCTAAAAAGAGGACTGTTCAATTACTTTCTCTCCCTTCCAGGACATCACGGAGTGGTTCTGCAGAATGAGCTCTGAATTCTACAGCTGTTGAGGCCAGTAGGGCTTCCTTCCTGCCTTTTTGCCTCTTTGGAACTTCTACTCTTGCCTTGCGCTCTAGAAGCAGAGGGGACTCTTTGCCCTGCAGAGGTGTGCCCCTGGGGGCTGCAGGGACGGAGAGGCTTGCCAGACCTCTCAGGTCCCAAACTGGTTCCCTGTAGTCAGCCAGCTCTGTGATGTCCTTTCTAGCCCCTGCATAGGGAAACCCCTTGGGGAGCGGGGACACTTTTGTGTGTGGCATCAGTGTTTCAGCTAAATCTCTGCCCTCTCACTCTATAGGTATCACAAGGTTCTGAAGAAAGGAAAGGCCAGGAAAGCCCTCAAAGAGTTTGAGAAGCTGCGGAAGGTTAATCCTACCGCAGCATTGGAAGAACTGGAAAAAATTGAAAAGGCCAGAATGATGGTGAGGCTGCCTCTTGCCCCCCACCCCTTGAACCGGCTTTCCCCCAGAAAGTGGTAAGAATCTCACTCTGCCCTTTCTTTCCAGGAGCGAATGAGCCTTAAGCACCAGAACAGTGGGAAATGGGCCAAGTCAAAGGCAATTATGGCCAAATATGACCTGGAGGTAAGAGATCATCGGGGTGAGAGAAGAGATGGAATTGGAGGACAGAAAGGAAAATCAGTCCATAAGGATGCTAGCAGAAGCAGAGTTGGGGAAGAGCCCTGAGGAAGAATGGAAAACCAGGATTCTAAAAAGGCATCAGAAAATCTCTAAGGCAGAGAGGAAAAGAACCAGGAACAAGGTGGAAAAGGAGAGATGAAAGGGAAACAGCATTGAAGGCAAGTCCAGTTAAAGGGGAGAGGAGCTTTTTTTTTTTTTTTTTTTTAACCTTGTTTCACGTGTTGATTTCCTTGAGGACAAAGAATTTGTCTCCCATATTATTCCATAGCCGTTAACACAGTGGTATATGTGCAGTTTAAACAGTAGGTACTGGTAAGAAATACTTAAGTCAAATTGAGAGGAGGCAGCTTTACGAAATGAACCAGGCAAGGTGTCGTTGCAGTCACTAATGACAAGGCACTCGTGCTGTGACTCCTTCCTCCAGGCTCGCCAGGCTATGCAGGAACAATTGGCCAGGAACAAAGAACTGACGCAGAAGCTCCAGGTGGCCTCCGACAGTGAGGAAGAGGAGGAAGGTGTGGAGGAAGAGGGTGAACTTGTCCCTGATGCAGTGAATGAGATCCAGATGGATGCCAATGGACCGAACCCGTGGATGCTCAGGAATCACTCCAGAGGCACAAAAGAGATCAAAGTCCAGGACCCTGAGCAACTTCCGGAGCCTGTGGCCCACGAGGCTTCTGAGAATGAGGAAGAAGAAAGACCAGGGGCAGAGGAAGAAATTTTGTTGAATGAATTCGAGGAAAGGCGATCACTTCGGAAAAAGTCTGGGCTCAACCAGGACGCCGAGCTGGTGAGCAGACAAGAGCCAAAAGGTGAGTTGTGGTGGACTGGACTGAAGAGCTGCCCAGTGCTAGTGCTGTGGACGGACCGAGAGAGGCAAACTGTCCACGCACACGGCTGCTGAGTGATTCGGCTCTCGGGACTTTCCAGAGAATGCTGTGGGTCCCTGAAGAGAAGACAGATTCATAATAACCGTTTTTCTTCAAAGGCATTTAATACACAGTCATCTGCATGGCTGTACAAGGTGTATTCGGATATGTTTTCTGCTCTTGAGGGCCTATGGTCATCAGAGACAGAACCTCTCCATCCTTGAGGTAAGGGCAGGAGCTAACATGACTGGTGCCCACAAACCAGACCCAACTGCATGTGGTAGCACGGCAAGTCCGAAAGGCCGTTCGTACCCACAGACACAGGCAGATTTTGAGGCATTATGAAATTTCTTCGAATTACTGCTGCCGTTTCCGGTTTTGTTTGTAAAGTAGGAGTGGCATTTTTAGCACTTCACGATGTCGGTTGATATGTGCGAATGTGGGATAAGACTTTCTTGACAGGAATGAAGGACTCCACAGGCTACGTGGCAAATTAGAATTGTCACCCCATGCTCACACTCGATTTGTGTATTATATTTTCTGTTATTTTCAAGAGATTTCATATTAACAACCTTAGCACCCTTGAGACAGGTCAGAAAGCTCCCGTTCTGGGGAGAAAGTCTGCTCAGGAAACTACATTTAGAAATCACTTGGCTATCTGGGCAGATTCTTGGGTCTGATTTTATTTCCTATAAAAATAATGCATTCAGATGATGGCAAGAATCTGTTTTTCCATGTAAAACAGTATTTTGAAAGAGCTGTCATTTAGAATGTATCATAGGACCTTTACTTAGGGTTCTCAGCTGGAGAGTTCTGGGATTAATAGTTACAAGCAGTCACTTCCAAGAGGCCTTTGGAAAGCACCACCGCAGGCCAAGATCATGGGGGCAGTCTTTATACGACCCCAGGACACCAGCCGTATGGTCCTGAGCTTCCTCAAAAGCTGATCCTCTTGCTAAAAGTATAGAGCAGTTGGTTGTGTGGTATGAAAGGTGGATTTGGATTTCCTTGGATGAAAAATTAATAGAATGTTTCCAAGTCTTCAGGCAAATAGCATCCTAAAATAGTGGGAAGTTGTGGGCCCCAAATAAAATGAGCCAAGGACCTTGATCCTTATGGAAAAAATATACATGTGTCCAAAGGGCAGATTTAAGTAGCTTCTCAGAGGCTTCAGGCCAAAGCTAGGGAATAGGATGGATAAACTTGGGAATGGAGGCAACTCGAGTCAAACAAAGAAGAGTTTAGACGTATGTCCCTGCCATATTTCCCTCAGGGCTCTCAGAGCCTAGTGGTATTTGCTCAGATGTTGCCGGTGACTGGAAAATGCCAAGCAACCTGACTTGGCCACAGCAGATTATGAAATGCTGCTTTCAGATAAAACAGTGCTGGATTTGGTTGGGACAAAAAGGAAATGACAGCGTAAATTACAAATGGTAAATCACATTTTTATAAATTACAAATAATAAATTACAGTGACGTTGCATTCAGAGGCTACCTGTTAAAACGGCTTTTTTTTTTTTTTTTAATTTGGGACTTGGGGCCAACTCTCCAAGCGGGGTTTACTGCAGGGGGAAATTAAGCCACAGTTCCAGTTAGGCAGTGAGTCACTGACATAGCTGGGACTAGGACCCGGGACATCTGCTTCCCAACATGCTGCTTTTAACTACTAACCTCTATTGCATGCTACTTGATAGGCAATGATAGTGAACTCTCCAAAAGATCTAGCGAAGGGAATCCTCTCTTCCCTGTGGTGCCGAGCCCCATGAATGGGAGCACCTAAATGCTCGTCGAGTGTGCTCAGTAAATGCTCCTTGGCAAGGCAACTTCCAGCCTCCTTTTCTGACCGCTTTCCTTTCTTTCCCCAGGTTCTAGCAGCCAGGAGGTGCTGTCTGAACTGAGGGCACTGTCTCAGAAACTCAACAAGGAAAGCCAGCAGTCTGGAAAGCAGAACGTGAGTTCCGTGAGGACAGTTCTGGCAGTCCAGAGAGAGGAACCTACCGAGGCAGAAGAGGAGCCCCTGTTGTTGCAGAGGCCAGAGAGAGCACACACTCTGGAGGAGCTAGAAGAGCTGGGCAAAGAAGGATGTTTTCAAAATAAAGAGGTCCCCAGGCCTGTGGGGGAAGGGCAGCAGTCGGAGAGGAACCCAGATAATCAGCCTGATGCTCCCAAGGAAAAGAAAAGGAAGGAGCAAATGATTGATCTACAGAACCTCCTGACCACAAAATCTCCTTCTGTGAAGTCTTTGGCAGTTCCCATGACAGTAGAGGAGTTGGTGAGCAGAGCCAGGGTCGTGGGCCATTGTGGGGGATCCGAGCTGGTGCAGAAAGTGTCCTTCTTGCAAGGAGAGTAGAATCAGGGAAGTTTTGTTGTGCTGGGGGCACATATCAGTAGTTGAAAGGCCCAGAACAGTAAGGGGCCAGGCTGGTCCCGGTGACCGTTCAGTAGACACCACTATGTGAGTGCTGCCCAGACTCCCACATCTTAAATCCTGAGCCACCAAACATTCCCTGGGGCGATTCTAAAACTGCTCTCAGAGGAAAGGAGGCACTCAAAGCTCTGAGCAGATCCCAGGCAGGACAACTCAAAGGTGAGTCATTGAGCTATTGCCAAGGTTGGACTCTATTCACTGGGATCTGAAATGGTCCGAGACTGCCTAAGTAATTGAAACTGCTCGAGTGAGGAGCCCTATAGGGCCTGTCTTTTCAGGGATGTAAGTCGGAGGACATGCATGCTCTGGCCAGGCCGCTTAGAGCTCCTCCTCCTAACACAGGCCATCCCTTTCTCCACGCTGCAGCTTCCTTACTGAAAGTTTAAAGTCGTGTCATATGATAAGGAGTTAGGGATATTTACCCTAGAGAGAAGAAAATTAGAGCAGGATTGCCTACCGATCCCTTAAGATTGCAAGACCATAATTGTTCAGCGCTTTCCCCCTAGGGGGCGCTAAAATGTCACAACCCAAAATTCAAGCGTTCTTGCCCCGAACCACCACGGCTCTCCCACCACGGCTCTCCCACGGCTCTTAAGGCAAGCTGTAGCTCTCACTCTTGTTTTTTCCCAGGAAGATGAAGAGGAGAGAGATCAAAAGCAGATGATAAAGGAAGCTTTTGCCGGGGATGATGTCATCAGAGACTTCTTGAAAGAGAAGAGGGAAGCTGTGGAGGCGAGTAAGCCAAAGGACGTGGACCTGACTCTGCCTGGCTGGGGCGAGTGGGGTGGTATGGGCCTAAAGCCCAGTGCCAAGAAGAGACGCCGGTAAGAACAGGGAAGAAAGCCTGTCAGAAGTGCACCAGGTTCTCCCACTTCACCCTCATGCCTCCTCCCTGCCCTTTTGACTGAGTCCTTAATGCTCTTAGTCAGGCGTCCTGCTGTTCTGCTTTCCAGGTTTCTCATTAAAACCCCTGAGGGTCCTCCAAGAAAAGACAAGAATTTGCCAAATGTGATTATCAATGAGAAGCGAAATGTCCATGCAGCAGCTCATCAGGTGAGGAAGAGAGAAACCCTTTGCTGCCTAGCTCTCTTGCTTGAAAGGAATATTCTAGTGCTCTGTGGTCAAGAGGGATGTGTGATCTTGACCACAGAATCAAAGCTGTTCTCTTTATCACTGACTGGCTCTGAGATGAATAATTCCAGATCAATTCTGGTGTTTTAATTTCTGACTAGGAAGAGGTTGAGGCTTAAAGGAAAATCTTGGCAACAATGGTGAAGCCCCCGAATTTGCGTTTTCAGCTAGCACCCCAGATAATTCCAATGCAGACAGGTCTCACCAAGCTAAGAATTACCATTCCTCAGGCTTGTATTTGTAGTCAAGGTAATGTTGAGAGGCCATAGGTTTGAGCTGCATCTTAAGAAAAATGAAGACAAACTGGTACTCGTTCAGGACAGCCAGTGGAATTAAAATTGTGTCCAATGACAAGCCAGGGATATTTACCCAAGAGAGAAGCAAACTGGAGCATGATCATGGTCTTCAAGTATATTGAAGGTTGTCATGTGGAGTGCAGTCACATAAAGTAGCAGTTAAGGGAAAAGCAGGGAGGGAGTTCAGTTAGAGGAGAAACTCTGGGGCTGGCTCAGTCGATAGAACAGGTGGCTCTTGATCTCAGGGTCATGAATTCAAGCCCCACATTGGGCGTGGAGCCCACTTTTAAAAAAAAAAAAAAGGAAGAAAGAAAAACTTTCCCCTGTTCCACAGGGAGAATGGGTTGCCCTGGGGATATGAGTGTGTGTAGAGGGGACTCAGGAATGAGACTGGACTCGATGACTTTTATGTTCCCTTCAATTCTAAAAGTCTGTGACCCTGAGACCTGTCCCCAGCCAGTATAATATTGAAATGAGTTGTAGTTTTTCTTCTGAAAAAGAGGGGGAACTATTTAATAGCTACAAAAGAGAAGTAAGAAATGATCATTTCAGTAATACTCTACTGCTCTTATTTTGTGAACCAATCCCTGCGGAAATTGAATTGTAATCCCAGTTGCAGATCTATAACCACAAAAGAGGCAATGATCAGGCAGTTATAGGATAAAAGAGAGAGAAAAAAGGGTTAAAAGGGTGCTTCACCAGGACAGGAAGAGCAGTGTGGACCTCAGTAAAATCAGGAGTCTTGCCTTTAAAAAAAAAAAAATACCGGGGCGCCTGGGTGGCTCAGTCGTTAAGCGTCTGCCTTCAGCTCAGGTCATGATCCCGGGGTCCTGGGATCGAGCCCCGCATCGGGCTCCCCGCTCGGCGGGAGACCTGCTTCTCCCTCTCCCCCTGCTTGTGTTCCCTCTCTCGCTGTCTCTGTCAAATAAATAAATAAAAAGTCTTAAAAAAAAAATAGTCACAGTAAACTGACAGTTTTCCAAGAATCTCCCTGATTTTCCTCATCTTTTTAATAAGCTGTAGCCTGCAGGTCCCAGCATGCAGTAGAATAAAGTGTGCTTCAAGCTGAAGGAAGAAAGAAAAGCCTCCCAAGGCTGAACATTTTGCCCAGGTGTTTTTTTCTCTTTATGTGACATGCACAGATCTAGGCAGCAACCCCACTAAGACAACACATTCCCTTAACCTAAAGAAAATCTGTGTCCTTCACTACCACCAGGACCACCCAGCAGTATCAGCTTCTCAGGTGTTCCACTGAACATCTCCAAAGACTACTGATTATAACTTCCTGATTTTTCTGCTTACATTTCCCCCCCGCCTCTTCTTTGGCCTTCAGGGGAAGTGTTTAAAGATTGTTGTTTAAATGTCTGAAGGTAGCGCTGTTTGGAGTGGAGAAGAGTACTAGACAAGGAAAGGAACCCTAGGTTCCGTTCTCCCTCACTGCTCATAATTTACTTGGGTAAATCCTTTCCCCTCTCTACGCCAGATTCTGAAGCCAAGGGAGATGACCTTTGCCATTATCTAGGGCCTCCCAGCTCTGACATTCTGTGATGCCAAAAAGGATGAAGCTAACTAAGCATCACAGCCTGGTGTAGTTCAGGATTCATGGTCAACCTCTGGGTTCTTTAAAACGTCAAACCTGTGTCTCAAGGAGAAGAAAGCAAGGGATTAAGAGCTCAAAGAGGGTAGGAGGGTCACAGCATTCACAGGGACCCACAAATGCCCAGACGTGTCTTGTGGTCACAGTATCGTATATTTCAGTTCCGGTTGTTGGGTAAGCCAGCAGGGTGTCTAATCCCAATTAGTCCCTTCCACTCCCAGATGTCCTCAAGCAGATTGGAACTTTTAAGGTTAGACAGGGGCATTTGGGATTCCTTGATGTCTCAGTAGCTTCACTCACTGCAGCCACATAGAACTGTGGCCTGGCACTAAACTACCGACCAGTTGCCATTCGAGTTTACCAACTACACCCCAGGCCAGCTCGTAACAAGTCACTCTACTTTCCTTTCCAGGTGCGGGTGCTTCCATATCCATTCACACACCATCGGCAATTTGAAAGGACCATCCAGACCCCTATAGGATCTACGTGGAACACGCAGAGGGCCTTCCAAAAGCTGACTACACCGAAGGTTGTCACCAAGCCAGGTCACATCATTAAGCCTATAAAAGCAGAGGATGTGGGCTACCGGTCTTCCTCCAGGTCGGACCTCTCTGTCGTACAGAGGAATCCAAAACAACTCTCCATACGTCACAAAAAACACCTGAAGAAAAACTCTGTAGATTGAGTTGCTGCAGGAGTGACATCTTGGTGCCCAGAACTAGGAGCCCCAACTGCTCCTTCATTGGCCGGGTTTGACTCTGAGCTGCAGGATCCATTCCCAGACTGGCTTAGCACACTGTGAGTGTAGTTAAGCCACATTTTAGAAATAAATGCATTTTTATCTATTTAACTGGAATGTACTTTATGTTGTCACAAGTCAGGACACCTTTGGGTGCTCCCCATGGCACTTCTCTAGTCACACTTGTCAGAGAAACCTCACTTTCTCACCAAGGATTATGTAGTTAGTCCTAAATTAAAGTAGAAATTACCAGAGCCTATGATCTTAAATACATATCAGACATGATCCCCTAGAACACACTCAAAGAGTCAGGGATAATGACTAAATACTGTATACTCTTAACCTCTGAACCTAAAAACAGCATGCACGAACCATGCACTCGTGCCCTCGGCTGGTTTTGGGGCGGTGCTGAAGCTGGTGGTAGCTTTAGTCCAGCTGCTACTGTTGTTCTCGCCTGTGAGCCGCCGAGCTCGCAGGGCTTGCTGCCTAGAGTAGTTGGCACTTCTTTTCTCGCTTTTTTTTTTTTTTTTTTAGATTTTATTTATTTATTTGACAGAGAGCAGGAGAGCACAAGCAGTGGGAGTGGCAGAGGGAGAGGGAGAAGCAGGCCCCCTGCCCAGCAGGGAGCCCGATGTGGGGCTCGATCCCAGGACCCTGGGATCATGACCTGAGCCGAAGGCAGACGCTTAACGACTGAGCCACCCAGATGCCCCTTCTTTTCTCATTCTTTTTTTTTTTTTAAAGATTTTATTTATTTATTTGAGACAGAGAGAATGAGAGAGACAGAGAGCACACGAGAGGGGGGAGGGTCAGAGGGAGAAGCAGGCTCCCCGCCGAGCAGGGAGCCCGATGCGGGACTCGATCCCGGGACTCCAGGATCATGACCTGAGCCGAAGGCAGTCGCTTAACCAACTGAGCCACCCAGGCGCCCCTTCTTTTCTCATTCTTAAGACAGTTTTTACCTTTACCTTACAGATGAGGTAGATGAGCTTCCAAAAGTAAAGCTCTGTTCCCTTTCCTTCCTAACTCAGGACCAGCCTCTCACTCCAACTGCTATATGGCAGTTCACCGGGGCTTCTCAGCTCTGGAGAACCTGCTTGTCTTTGGTTGACTATATTATATATACAATATGGAAAGAGCCCCTACACCTGAGATTTCTAACAAGGAATTGGAGAAACTTCTTAAGATTCCAAAAGGACATAACCACTACTGTGCTCCACTCCCTGGCCCTTTTAGTCCAAGATGTGGGTTCATTTTTGTGTGTATACAGAGCCCTCTGAGAATTTGGTGGGAGTTATGAACCCTCCCCAGAAAAATGTACAAACATGTACACTATTTTACATATAGTTTGAGGAACTTTACAGACATTTGGAATTCCTGGGCCAAAAGCTCTGCAAACTCCACGGAATTTTCTTTTGCAATCCTCCCCCAAATCGATATGGCCCTGGTTTTCAAGCACACCACTCTCCAGATCCATTCCAAAATGTTTAGACCTCAAAGGTAACTAGTCCCGATACCTTTATTTTATAGGTGAAAGAATGCAGAGTAGAGTGATATATCCAGTGCTACACATTAATGACTGAGTAGGCACTAGGAACCGAGGCTAACTCTAAAGCCAAAAGCCACACCATAAATTTCTATGAAACTCCCGATGGTAGCTGCGAGCCCTTAATACCATTGCTTATCCTCTCAAGAGCTAGCCCAGGGCTGGGAAGGGAAATGAGTACGTTGATCGTGTTTAGAGCCCAGTTTGTATTTTTAAGTTTTCCACTGGTTTGAGATTATCCTCGATCTACTTGCTGGTTGACACTTAAGTAGCCAGTGGGGGGATGGGGGACCTGTGCCCACTCCTGCCTGTTAGAGAGACCATAACCTTATCTTCTCTCTTTTGCGCACAAAGCTGCCACCCCTGTCCCACCCACCCCCCAAATTGAAGTGCCCAATCAAGTGCCCCCAGTAAACGGCCAATCCTCATCTACTTTCCCGGGACCCTCCTCAGCTCCGGGTGCTCCCCGCGGCACAGGAGTGATGCAAGCGACCCCATCCTTCAAAGGCGAGGGCAGGCGCTGGAACGTGCTATAAACGACGCCCACTCCCAGGCTTTCAAGCCCCCAAACGGATTCGATTGTTGTTTCGTGGAGCTTTTTTTTTTTCTTTTCTTCCTCCGAACCTCCGAAGTGTTCTCCCTTCCCATTGGCCAAAGCTGCCCCTTGACGCCACCCTGGCCTTGCTCGCTGATTGGTCCATTCTGGATGTGCCCAAGCCTTTTTCCCAGGGTGTGGCGCCCCCCCCGCCCCCAACAGGGTTCTGACCCCTGGCTCCTCCCTTCCCCCCCCAAGCCCCCCTCTCTGTTCCGAATGGTACCGCCCTGGCTCGGCTCCCCCACAGCCCAGGCCACTGCCCTTAGGGCCCCCGGACGGGGCGGGGCACGCTGGGGACGGGCAGAGGGCGGTGGTGGCGCCTTCCTGCCGAGCCCGAGGCCGCCCCCGCCACCCTTCTCCAGCCCTCGTAGGTCCCACTTTCCCCTGGGCAGTTTTCGTCCTGCCCTGGGAGCCCCGTCCCGTCTGTGCGGATCCCCACCGTGGTCTTTTGGTCATCCCGACCAGCAGTGTTAAATCACTGCCCTCGGCGCTCCACGCACGCCCATCCGCCTCCACCCTCGGGTTCTCGCAGCACTCCCTTTCCCCGTGTCTGCTCACCCTTCCCCTCCCGAGCCTGCCGAAGCCCCGGCCCCCCTTCCTCGAGGACTGTCCATCCCCAGGATCCCCCTCCCTGCGTGTGGCCGTTCCTCCCAACGGCCTCCCCTTCGTGGCCTTCCCTCCCCTTCGTGGCCAGCGTGGTGGAGCACTCCCGGCCCACCCACCCCCCTTTCTCCGTACCCCCGCACTCCCTTCTTATGTTGTCCCTTCACGTCCCTCTCTAAGTCCCTCCCACACCATGCTCCCCCCTACACTCATACCCCTCCCTCCGAGGCGTCCCCCGGCGCCCTCCCCTATCCCCGCTTGTCTATGCCCCTCCCACCCACCCCGTCCTTTTGTCTCCTCTTTGGTCTCTAAGTCCCCCGCCCCTCCCTCACTCCCGCCCTCGCTCCCCGCGAGCACGCTCTTATCTTCCCCAGGTCCCAGCGCCCCGCCCCCTGGCCGCGCCCCGCCGGCCCCCTCCCTCCCGCGGCCCCATCTCCGCCCTCCGCGCTCCGCCCTCCCCCCCGCGGCTCCGGCCCGGCAGGCCGGCCGACCTCCCGGGTTCCCGGCTCGCTCCTCCCGCCGCCGCCGCCGCCGCCGCCGCCGCCGCCGCTCCCCGACCCATCCTTCCCGGGCCGGCGGCTCGCGCTCCCGCGCGCTCCCCCCGCACACGCGCTCTCTCCGCCCCGCCTCGCTCGCTCGCTTGCTCGCTCGCCCAGGCCCTGCGGCGGCCCGGCCCGGAGCTGCACGCAGCCCGCCCTCGGGGGAGCCTCGGCGCCCCGGGGCCACGGGCACCTCACGCGCGGGTGCACGACCCGGGAGCGCGAACCCGGGCCGGGTCGCCCCTGCCCAGCCCAGCCCGGCCCGCGGAAGCCGTCCGGAACGCAGGCGCCCGTCGGAAGTGTTTGGGCGACCCGGCGGCTGCGGCGCCTCCCGCAGCCTAGGCCTGGCTGGAACGCCCGTGGCGACGCCGCGACCGGACCGCCCGCGATGGTTTTACACGAACCTTCTCCCGGCTCCCTCCCCAAACCTGTGTCACCTAGGCGCACCGCGCGTACCTGGGACGCGAGGCTGGAGGGACGGGGTTGGGGGGAGGGCTGTCCCGAAAATTCCGCAAGGGACCTCAGCTGCGGACCGTGAGGCCCGGCGGGGCGAGGGCCGGTGACACGCCCGGCCACCCAGGCAGAAAAGGCGAGCCCACTCCGAGCGCCCGGGCCCTCGCCACCTGGCCCGGGTCTCCCCACCACTCCGCACAGAGCGATGTTGCCTCTGGCCCTTTGTACTGACCCGCGTGGAGGACCAGCATAAACCTTCAATCCGGGGTTGGGGACGCCGCTCAGGTGGACAGAAAACCCAGCCATGTGCCAATAGGCACTTTAATGTCTGTTCGTTGATGCTCAAGTTGACCATGTTTCCTCTGCTGAACCTCTTCTGGGCCCTCATTTAGTCTTACGTATTTACCCACCAGACTGGAAGCTCTTTGAAGGGGGCCCTGTTAGTCGCTGTGGTTCAATCAATGGATCCCTTGTGACTGGCGGACGAGTGTGTGTGTTTATTAACCGCCGGCCTTTGGGATCTGTGTCATTATTGTGTGCCTTAAGGTTGTAAACTTGGGAGGGCCAGGACCGGGTAGGGATTATTAGCTCGTGCCAGGCACAGCATGATGCCCAAAGAGATGGGCCATGAATGTTTTTTGACTGATGGAGCTAATTATGGAGGAGGCAGATGCTTACCTTCTCCTGGTCCCCAGAACTCCCAGTTCCAGAGCTGGTTGTCCTGAGTGAGGAAGAAACTAAGGGAGCTGCCTGAGCTCACTCCCAATCTGAGACTGGGTTGCTGGGGCCAGATGCCCGTCGCACTCACTATCAGAACCCACGGTGTGATGTGACTTTCTAGTACTGGGAATGGGTTTGCAGGGAGCCATAAACTCTCCACTTTCACTCCCATCAGTTGCAACTGGATCGGGGAGGAAGGAAGTAGCCGGTTTTTTCTGTGTGAAGCAGGCTGTCCCATATAAGGATCAAACCTGTAGTTCTCTCATCCATGTCCCCCAAGGCCAAGCTAAACCCCAATCTGTCAGAGGCAGGAGGCTGCAAAGAACTGGACACCCACCGTCAACAGCAGTTAACTCCAGGGAAGGAGGGACAGTGGGAAGTGCTCCTTCCTCCCACTTATGGATGCAAGATTCACCCTGTACTTTGCAGCGGCTCATTTGTAACCTGGTCACTTTGAGAGTCATTACAGCTTCCTGCCCACCTCACAGCCTGTCCCCCAGGTAGACAGGTCCTCTCTGTCTTTACTCAGCCCTACACTGCCTTCACCCAAGCCTGCCTGCTCTAAGCGGACATGGTCAGTGATCCAAGCAGAAACTGAAACAGTAACAATTGGACAGTGTCAAGAGACTCGGGCAGAGATGCCTCGGAGCGCCCGGCCTCCTCCTCTGCCTTGGCACAGATGTTCTTATTGTCCTGGAAAGAAATAGGAAATTCCCTCCCCAAGCGTGGAAGGGGGGGGTGCTCCAGGGCTTAGCCCCCAAGAACAGAGTTGCTGGCCCAGCCCAGCCTCTCTGCTTCATTATTCAAAATAGGACTGTCACCATTCCTCTTCCTCATCCTAGCCAAGGCTGGCTCCCTGGGCCATTTGTCCCCCTCACCAAGGAGATTAAGGGGAGTGGGACTAGAGCTGCCTGAGAAGATTACTAAAATCTGGGTGGTTCTCTTTAGGGACCGTTAGCCCATCAAAATACATATTTGGAAAATGCTCACAATTAACACTGGGAGAAAAACAGTAAACACAGTGTCGCTCAACAGTTTTGTTTTGTTTTGTTTTGTTTAAATGCTAATGGCCTCAAATGGGGAGCAGCATCCATCAGTTAAATAAACAAGCCATTAGACTGAGACTAGAAGTGTCAACACATGACTAATCTACTAATTGTGAGCTAGTGAGGAGCAAGGCTGCAAAGCATGCTGGAGACTGGGGAGTACGCAGCTGCAACGCCCAGTATGTGGGCTTGGGAGCCAGTAAGACCTGAGTTTGAATCCTGCCTCTACCGGCTGTTAGCTGTGTGGCCTTCTGTTTCTTATTCTGTCCAGTGGGGACACTAGCAGCATCTACATTGCAGGGCTGTTGTGGGGATGAACTGAGATGCTACAGGTTCTGGCTGCTGAGCCGGCCACCTCATAAGCGTTCAAGGTCTGTTAGCTGTCATGGGTAACAGTAAAGTACCTAGGAAATGGGAGACATTCAAAAAACGTCAGCAATGGGGCGCCTGGGTGGCTCAGTCGTTAAGCATCTGCCTTCGGCTCAGGTCATGATCCCGGGCCTGCTCAGCAGGAGGCCTGCTTCTCCCTCTCCCACTCCCCCTGCTTGTGTTCCCCCTCTCTCTGTGTCTCTAATCTGTCAAATAAATAAATAAATAAAATCTTTAAAAAAAAAAGTCAGCAATAAAGATGAAAAAGAAATGACTTGTGGTTGCTAGATATGAGCCATTAAAGGTGAACGTGGACCCCTAGTGGGACCCCTGGTGTCCCCACATCCTCCCAAACACAACTGGCAAAGGGATGCTTTTGGTTGGTTGATTCCAACTTCTTAGGGCCATCCCTTTAACCAGCCCTTAAGGATCACTGTCGTGTGCCAAGGTTGCTGCATTCCAGGGCCTTCTCTCCTGACACTTACCTAAGAAGCTTGGGTTAAGCTGGTCCTTGCAGGGGAAGAGCAGCCCAGCAGCATCCTGGGCATCCTTCCCCAGCCTGCCAGATCTGTCCTGTAAAGAATATTCTGGACCGTTCTTGACTGCCTCTTTCCTGTTGTGTGTAGAGACAGGTGGGAATCACAGTACTGAGAGGGGCCAGGGTGAGGAGGAAGGAGGGCAGAGAGGGGTACACGGGACCCCCAAGAGAGAGAACTGTGACCTGGACAGAGTGGTTGGTCTTTGCTTCCTTGCCCCACCCTCTCCTTTTGAAGCTCACTGCCTTCCCTGTCACCTGCCAAGAAGGTCGGTCCTCAGCCAGAGGGAGTCTCCCTCTTCACTTGCCAGCCCTGTTCTCCTTCACTGACTCTCTGCTCTCCCCTCATCCCTTCCAGTTCGGAGAGTCTTGCTCTCCACCTGGAAGATCGGTAAGTCCTAGTGTAGATAAGCCTCCCTGCACAGGTAAAGTGTTAACAGTGGCTAAACATACCACCTCCTCCCCGGGGCTTGTAGTGCAGAGTGGCCTCTTTAACTTGAAAAAAAAAAATCCTCAAGGTGCCTAGAAAAGAATGAAAACAGAGCATGGCGCTTTCTGGGCCTTCCACAGGCTGAGGTGGCTTGGGCGGGAGAAAACTTCCACTCTCCATTGTCCATCACGCTCTGTTTTGCCTGCTTGTATGTTCTGCCTTGAACTCAGGCCCCTGAGCAGACTACCCAGACCCCACCAGGCCCTCTCCTCGGCCGTACTGCACCTGGAGTGCACCCCCACCCCAGCAAGGAGGTTAAGGAGCTTCTCCACCATCCACATCTCCCAGCTGAGCCCTGAAACAGGCCCCTTCCTGGCTCTGCACTTAACCAGCAAAGAGCAGGTTAACTTGATCAATGAAGCCCTCTCCACACTGCTTACTGAGTGCTAAGGGGTTAAAATGTGTTCTCCCTCCTGCCACGCCCAACTGGACTGCAGTTCTCAAAGCACACCAGTCACGTTCTGTTCCAAAGTCTGGGTGGCTGGCACCAGTTTGTTCTCTGAGCCTGGACCACTATAACCAGCAGCCCCCCACCCCGTTCTCTGCAAATCAAATTCTCTTTCTCAAAGGATGGGCTGAACCGCGCCCCTGCCTCCAGGAAGTGGCCCACCCACTGCAGGTGAGGTCACCTTTCCCTCCAGCAGGGGTGCACTGCACCTCCTAGTCCTCTTCGAGGGCATCCTTGCATGTTCTGCCAGACATAAAAATTAGTTGCTGGCTGGCTTCTCTCCTATGAGATAAATGTAACCTTCTCCAGGACAAGAAGTGCTTCTGCTTTCTTTTATAGTTTGTTTCGATTTCCAAGCTACACAAACAAAGGGACCGTGCAGTGAACCCCACACCTGGATTCCACAACCGTCAAGATTTTGCCACATTTGTTTCTGCTTCATGTTTGTGGCCCCCTCCCACACCCACCGTGCCTAGCACTGCCTTGAACCGTGCTTTCAACAAAGGAGCTGGGACTTGTTGGGAAATGGGAATTCAGGCTCGCAGGGCAGGCTCCTGGGGATGACATGGGCTGGGGGAGCGGGCAACCCCTGTCAAAAGTTGTCCCTGCTCAAGTACCTCTTAGGAGCCGGGTGCTTTACAGTTTATCTCATTTCACCCTTGGCACAACCTTATGGGGTAGGTACTGTGATCTCCACCATATAGATGAGGAAATGAGGCTCAGAGAGGTGAAGGGTCCCCCAGATGGGCAGTGACAGAGCTGGGATTTGAATCCAAGTCCTGTGCCATTCTCGCTGGGCCATGCAGCCTCCCTCAAAGGGTGCCAAACGGGCTGCCACCTGCTCTGCTTCAGATTTACAGAGTACAAGACATGCTTTGTGTGTGCCCTTACAGAGTAGTATGCGTGCACACACGCACGCACACCCACGCAGGGAGCCGCGTGCTCACAGTAGGATTGTAAAATAATACACTGAGTTTTATCTGTGGGAATCAGTCTGCTCATTTTAGAAGTCACCCTTTAGCCCTGCAAGCATGGAGGGAAGTGCAGGGGGGCAGTGGGTTGAGCCGTGGGGGGGGGGGGGCACGGGGTTGAGGGAATTGGGGGAGCCTCCCTCACAGTCTCAGTCTCCTACACCCCCTTCTCAAAAGGGAAACAAAGTCTCTTTCCTCGCTCCCAGCAGTACAGTACATTCTCTTCCGATCTCCACAATGACCTTGTAACCAGCACCCTCCTCTACAGCCAGGCTGCCTCCCTCAACAAACATTGCTCTTGGCAGCCTTTGTTCTTTTGCACAACCCCCCACCCCACATAGATGCTTCATGGTGTTCCTCCAGCCTGGGCTACCCTCCCCACCATCCTCCAAACCGAAATTCTCCAAGTCCAGGTTCAATACTCACCTCCTCCCAGAAGTCTTCCCTGATTCTGAACACTTCTCATCAACTTTTTCATCCGGTCTGATTTTTTTTTTTCTTTACCTGAATCTCGATTCTCTGCTCTCCTGCCTTGTTCTCTAGTTGTTTCTTGTAAGCTGTCTCCTTGACCACACTTTAAGCCCTCTGAGCTCACAGTTTCAGCTGCAGAGAAATAAAAGAAAGTCTTTCAAGAAAGACATGTGGTCAGCTTCCTTTTTCTTCCCATGGTCCTCTTGCTTCCTCCATGTTGTCGCTGGCGTTTCCAGCTCTGCTGCCACTGGCATCTTCTCTACAAAGATCAGGAGGTAAAAAGGAGATTCACGTGTTTACCTTGATCTCTCCTTTTTATTTTTTTTCCTTCTTGTCTTTCATGTGCTCAGGTGGGTAGAGGGCTAACTGGGGTCTGAAAAGCCTTAAACCACAGAAAATTCACCCTGAAGCTACTCTCCAGCTTTGCAGGTCTTTTTGCCTGAGCATCTGTGGGAAAGAAAGCCAAATCTATTGGGCATGTTAATGCTTGCAACACTACCTCGCATTTCCCTCCCCTGTATCTCTTTCACCTCCCCCAGCTCCATTTCCTTACCCCCTTCCTGCAAACTGCAACAACAGCAACAACCCACAAACAAAACAAAACAAAAACAATCTCTGCCACACACAATTACAGCTAGAAAGACAGAGTCCACTTTCCAGATTTCAGGAGGAGCAGGGCAGTGTTGGAAGACAATGTCCTACAGACCCTGAGATTGGGCCACCTCATGCCACCAAAGGAATTCTTTCCACTTTAGCAAATTGCTGGGCATTGAGGGCTCACCTTAATCTTTGAGCAGTGACAGTTGGGATAGGTCTCCCCTGCCAGGCCAGGGAGGATTGAGAAGCAAAGGTTGAGCTCCCTTCCCCCCAACTTAAGCTGGGGTGGTGGTGAGCAGTGTCCTGGCCCTTAAAAAGGTCTAGGCTAAATGCCCAGCCTTCCAGTGGCTGTCAGTAAAGGCACCAAAATTGGTTGTAACTCTTATAGTTACCTCTGCTTCCCTCCCAGCTGAGCCTGGAACTAGAGACGCTGCAAGAACATTGTACCCGGAGCGCCTGGGTGGCTCAGTTGGTTAAGCGACTGCCTTCGGCTCAGGTCATGATCCTGGAGTCCCTGGATGGAGTCCTGCATCGGGCTCCCTGCTCAGCAGGGAGTCTGCTTCTCCCTCTGACTCTCCCCCCTCTCATGTGCTCTCTCTCTCTCAAATAAATAAAATCTTTAAAAAAAAAAAAAAGAAGAAGAACATTGTACCCAATTCTGTCTTGTGCGTTCTCATATATCCCAAGGTTATGCTGCCCCATTGTACAGATGGGTGGGGGTGGGGGATTGAGGCATTGAGGGAAACAGACTGGTCCAGTTATCTCGCACGCAGGAAGGGAAATTCCTCTCTAGCTTTGGCGACCTCTTTATCCCTGGGGGAGTCCCTGTCACCTCCGCTAGGGCTCCCAGCTTTGAGGAGTTTTGACAGAGCTTCTGGAAATGGAGGTGAAGAGGGGATGGTCCATTCCTTTCTGTCACTCCAGTTCCTTTAACCAGGCGTCACGGGTCGCATCTTCTTTTCCCTGGATCTTTTCTGGAGCTCCTCCCGCAGCTCTCAACACTCCCCGCCCCTGCGCCCCGCCCGTTTCCCAAAGGCCTTTCAAGAAGGGCCCAGTGCAGGGCCACTCCCTCCCCTGAGCTAACTTGGTGACCCAGGGAAAGGCTCTGGGCCTTGCCGTTTTGATCCAACCGGTTGAGAGCCCCAGATAGCCTCATGGACTAGTGAGAGAGCTGTTCTCAAGAGAAGCCAGACTCTCCCCAAGTCAGAAGGCTAGCTCTGAGCATCCTCCATTGGAGCCATGGACTTGCCCTTACCCTTCTACTTAAAAGGTGTCTGCACCTTCCTGCCTATAAGAAAGTGCCTCCCTTGACCCTTCAGGCGAGGAGGTTGCACTGATTCACATATATTCTGCCCGTCCCCCTTTGGAACATACAGATTTGTATGATGGAGGATGGAGAGATGGGGTGGAAAAAGGCTCATTGTACAGCACAGATCGGAATTCAGGCTCTGGCCAGGGTTGGGGTGATTGGTCTGTGTGTGGAGTTAGGGCATCCATGGGGGCCTGGATTAACCGGGAGAGGGTTCAGCCTGTGGTCAGGGTTAGAACCAGTATTAGAAGTCAGGGCAGTTGTCTCATCTTCGAGGCATCCTATTCAAGAATGTCCAGTCCCTGTCAGGAACTGGGTTTCACTGGGATCCCTTGTTCTGAGAGGCACTGAAAGGTCCCTAGAGTGGGCCTGGTGTCAAGGAAGTCACTTCCCTTCTTTGATCCTCAACTGCTTCATCTAAACAATAGAGGAATCAGTTTTAATCTCCAAGGTTCCATCTAGTTCTGAGAATGTACTACTTTGGGTCTGTGAGAATATTTAAAAAGCTGTTCTATTGATCTTGTAGTGTTAAAAATAAGACAATGTAAGGGAAAAGAATCTGAAAACATGCAAAGTACCAAAAAGAAATGAAATACTGCTTTTCCCCCATTAAAAATATTATCAAAGTATCCCATGCTCATTGTAGAAATTTGGAAAATACAGGAAACTATAAAGATCATAAAAAATCATTTGTAATCCTACCACATAACTTACCATCATTAACATTCCAGTATTTTATTTATATTTATATTTTAAATAAAAATGGAAGCATGCTATGTATAACTGATCTGTAACCTGCATTTTTCATATAAAATGTACATTGCATTTTTTAATGTCAGTAACTATTTTTTGAAAACATGATTTTTAGAGACTCCAACCAATGAATGTGTCATAATTTATTTAACCTATCTTTTGTGGGGTGTTTAGGTTGTTTTCCCTTTTTCCATTATTATAAATATAATTCCTTGTGAACATCCTTTGTGCATATCTGATTTTAGGAACAACTGGATCAAGACATATGCATATTAAAATTTTATGATGGAACCTTTCAAACATATACAAAAATAAAATAGTATAACAAACCCCCATATACCCATGTCCTAGTTTCAATAATTATCAACTAATGGTTAATCTTGTTTCACCTATACCCTTACCCATTTATTCCTACCTATGGATTATTTTTGAAGCAAATCCTGGACATCATGTAATTTTAGTATATGTATTTTAAATATCTGACACACAGTACCAAATTGACCTATCAAAAGATCTCGCTAGTTTACACTCCCACCAGAATATTCATACCAGCTTTATTCACAATATGCCAGTCACCACAAACTGGAAACCAACCCAAACGACTTATAGGTGAATGAATTTTTAGACATGGTACATTTATTACAACAGAAAACTCCTTAGTTATGAAAAGGAATAAACTACTGATACATGCAACAACATGGATGAATCTCAAAAACGTGATGCTAAGTGAGAGAAAGCAGACCAAAATATTATGCAATGCATAACCCTATTATATACATTTCTAGAAGATACAAATGAAACCATAATAACAGAAAACAGATCAATGGTTACCTGGGGACAGAGGTGGAAGAAGATGAAGATGTGGACTAAACAGGGGAATGAGCATAGTTTCAGGGGCAATGGAAATGTTCTGTATCGTGATTGTGACAGTACTTTCATGCGGGGATCTCTATGTCAAAACTCATTAAATTGTACCATTTAAATGGATGTAACTAATTATCCCTCAAATAAAGCCGATTCCCTAAACTGACAGAATATTATTTAAATAAATAAATATTATTAGGGCGCCTGGCTGGCTCAGATGGTTAAGCGTTTGCCTTCGGCTCAGGTCATGATCTCAGGGTCCTGGGATCGAGTCCCGCATCGAGCTCCCTGCTCCTTGGGAGCCTGCTTCTCCCTCTGCCTCTCTCTCTCTGTCTCTAATGAATGAATAAATAAATAAAATCTAAAACAAATAAATAAATAAATAAATATTATTAAAATAAATAAAAATGTATACATATATATTTGCTACCTTGATGAGCAAAAAAGTGCATGTCGAGGGGCGCCTGCCTGGCTCAGTGGGTAGGGCATGCCACTCTTGATCTCAGGGTCGTGAATTTGAGCCCCACATGGGGTGTAGAGACTCAAAAAAAAAAATGTATCTCAATATGTGATTTGTGCTTCTTTAGTAATATTGAATATTTTTCCTAGTTCAGTGGTCATTAGTATTTCTTGTTTTGTGAATTGCCAATTCCTGTCCTTTGCCTGGTTTTCTAATGAGATGTTGGTTTTTCTCTTGTGGATTTGTAAGTCTTCTCTATATCTCAACGCTACTACAGCTTTGTCATATATTGCAAATACTCCTTGCTTTTAGGCCTTCTAATTTTGCTTGTGGCATTATCATTTTTAAAATACAGAAGTTTTTTTTTTTCTTAAGCCAGACAGGGAAAGGCAAATACCAAATGATCTCTCTTACACGTCGAATCTAAAAACAAAACAAAACAAGCTCATAGATACAGAGAACAGATAGGTGGTTGCCAGAGGTGTGTGTGTGGGGGGGTGAGGGGTAGGAGAAATGGGTAAAGGGGATTAAAGTGCAGAAGTTTTACATTTTTACATAGCCAAAACTATATTTTTGTGTCCTTTATTGTTTCTTGGTTTATCTCTATGCCTAGAAAGACTTTCCCTACTCTCAAGATCAAAGGAATATTCATTCACTTATTTTCTTCTAGGTTGCTTATGGTCTTATTGTTTGTTTGATTGATTGTTTGTTTGTTTGTTTGTTTGTTTATTGTCATTCTGGACCAATCTGGGGCACAGTGAATAAACACAAGTTCCCATCCTGGGACCGTAACTCAGCTCCATCCCTTACTAACTAGCTTTGCAACCAAGGGCATCTTCAGATTCCGCCTCTATAAGGTGGGGATAAATAATAGTTTCCAACTTGCAGGCTTGTTTTCAGGATTAAATGAAATAATATATGTAAGGCAATTGGCCCAACACCTAGCACACAGCCAGTGCTCAAGAAACACTCGCGACTATAACTGGACATTTTTGGTTTTGGTTGCTCAGTACCCAAACACCGTGATGATTTGAAGCAAATCTCTCAAGAGACAAAGAAGGTAGATAGATACTCCCCCTCCCTACCCACTGGCAGCTAAGGTAGTGGGGATGTGGCCCAGGGTCTGCCAGTCAGATGCTGTCTCTCCCTTTGGAATTTGGTACTTCAGCATACAGCACTGACTGCAGGGGAGAGCAGCAATTATTCCTGAAGGTCTCAGCAGCCCCACCTCCAGAAGGGCATCGGCAAGTCTCCGGAGGGGACCACACACTTACAGCATCCTGAGCAAGGCCATCCTGTGGCGTGGTCCTGACTGTGGCTGCTTCCCTTGGTTCCTACTCTTTTCCTGAGGCTGGTTCTTTGTGTTTCCACTCACAGTGAAATCCCCAGTCGCCTTCCAACAAACTCCTTTTCTGCTTCAGTTACAATTGGATTCTGTGGTTTGCAACCAAGAACCTGACTGATCAGGTTACTATGATTTAACTCTGGAATTTACTTTGGTAGGTGGCATGAGGTGCTAACTTCCCCCCACACACACACCCCAAATAATCAGATATCCACAAATCATTCATTAAATAATCCATTCTTTCCCCCACTGATTTGAAATAGGTGACATTTTCTATTAAATGACCTCTCGCCCTTTGGGACTGTCCTATTGACTAGAATCCCACGCCTCTCCTAGAACCCCAGAGGGTTTTCTATACTCTTCTGTCCAAGAAAAGTGTCATGTTCTAGGACCCCAGGTTGCCTGCTCGATACTGAACCCTCCGGACATATAAGGATTTCCCTGTCTTAAAAGCTGGAGGACTGTGTTGGGAGACGTGTCTGCTGGCTCTGGGTCGCCCTGCAGCAAGCCATGCCATCTATTTGACAAGTTTTGTTCCACTTTGGAGAAACTCAAAAGGGTTACAGGGATTTACCTAATGAGAAAGAGAAATGGCCCAAGACAAACACCCATTCTCAGCCACACCCTCCCTGGCTCCCTAGTCCGTAACTCTCATTCTCACCCTGGGCAAGACTGAGGCGAGAAGAGGACCTATTAGCCTCCCTCCTGACACGGGAGCTTGATCTGCCCTCCAGAGGCCTGCCAGTGGCTACAGTGTTTGCCTTCTGGCCTACTTTCTTGGTGACATCAAAACTGAGTTTGTAGGGCAGTCGAGGTGCCATCTCTGGCTGCAGAGGGGACTGGCATCCGGAGAGTCCTTGAGGAACCTCCAGCCCAAGCTTAGGGGGCAGGCTGGGGGCTGGAGAGAGGCAAAGATGCTGAGGGGAGAGAGGAGGTGTCCTCGGAGGTAGTGGTTGCATTGAGTTACAACAGGGGACCACAAGGTCTGAGGATGTCTTGGCTGCCCAAGGAGTGTATGATAGGGCAGGAATGCCCAAATGAAAGGACCAATTGCAATCAATGTCTCCAGAAATAACTGGATCTGAATGGGGGTGGGGTGGAGGTGGGAAACGTGGTTCCATAACTGTCTTCAGTAAAGACCTGGTATGGCCAGGGTGGTGAAGGGTAAAGGATAAAGGAGACAGTAGGCTGGAAAGCTCTTGTTTTCCAGCTTTATTGAGCTATAACTGACATATAACCTGGGAGCTTTTAGAAAGGGACCAGAATCTACACAATGGACTACTACATGGCTGCAAAGATGATGTTTTTAGGGACCTTTTTTGATAACATGAGGAAATTATTTTTTTTTTAAGATTTTATTTATTTTGACAGAGAGAGAGAGAGGGACAGCGAGAGAGGGAACACAAGCAGGGGGAGTGGGAGAGGGAGAAGCAGGCTCCCCGCTGAGCAGGGAGCCCAATGCGGGGCTCGATCCCAGAACCCTGGGATCATGACCAGAGCCGAAGGCAGACGCTTAACGACTGCCAGGCGCCCCAGGAAATTCTTGTTATAACTTTAATTAAAACTAAAGGGGCAAGTTATACAATGGTATACTGAGTTGAATCACAAACTGCATGAAAAAACTATGCATTTAAAACAAACGGGGGGGAAATGCACCCAGAATGTTAGCAGCATTTGATTGTTTTGGACGGTAGCTGTGTAACGCTACTAGATCCCTACAAAATATGAAGAACCTCTTATGTACCAGGTTCCATCTTGGCATTTAATTTACTTAAATACCGCACGCCTTTGCCCAACAACCCCGGGTGGCAATTTACAGGAAGGAAAACTGAGGCTCCCAGAGGCCAACTCGCTAAAATCCACACAGCTCAGAAGTGGCATCATTAAAAATTATTGATTAAAAATTACGTTTCTGCTATTCTCTAGTTTCCAAATTTTTGACAATGAACACGTGCTTTCTACCTTTTCCCAACTGTCCCTATCTTCATCTAATTAATCCTCCTGGATTAGGAACAAAGGGTAGCAGTCTCTCCTGCTCCATAGAATCTGTGATCTCCTTCTTAGCAGAGCACAAGCTCCTGGTGGGGAGAGACTAAGTCCCTGGTCCTGAGCATAGAGGAGTACACAGTGGTGCCACACAGATGTCTGTGGAATAAAAGACTGAATGAAGGAATACATGAGTACCAGTCATGAACAAGTTAATTGGGACGCATGGGTGGCTCAGTTGGTTAAGCGTCTGCCTTCAGCTCAGGTCATGATCCTGGGGTCTTAGGATTGAGTCCTGCAACAGGCTCTTTGCTCAGCAGGGAGCCTGCTTCTCCCTCTCCCTCTGCTTGTGCTCTCTATGAAAAATAAATAAATAAAATCCAAAAAAAATTATTTAAAAAAACGAACAAGTTAATTGTGATGTTGTTAATGCTTTGTATATACAGAGTGCTTGTGGAGGGTTCAGCCTTTTCACTAGAATGTTGAGAAGGGTGCCATTACGTCTAAAGTTTTCCTATGAGGCTTGGGTCCCTTTGCCTTGAGCAACTTGGCCAGCCAGCCAGCTGTATCTCAAGTGATATCACTAGCCTTGGGAACTCCACGTACGGGCCTGCCATCCAAGGCTTATTGCTACCAGGTCCCTCCCCACACTGAACACTGAAATACCCCTTTGTTTGTCAGGCCCCAGCTCCTAGCAGGCTGGAGGGGAAAGAGGTTTAAGGTCAGGGAGATGCTGGAATTTTAGAGCACCCCGGAAACCCCTGTAGATAACAGGAAGTCGACTGTGTTTTGCAAGCTGAAAAGGATAACAGATAAAGAAATTCACATGATTAATATGCCAAGAAGAAAGGACCGGGATGGCCAAAGAACATCTGACCTGCTTACAGGGACTTGGAATCTGGATTTCGAATCCCTGCTCAGTGACTCCACCAGTGAGGCCAAGCACATGATGAGAGGGCAGGTCAGGGCTAAGGCAAACCTCTGGGTGCCCCCTGTCCTCTACTCACCAAGTGGGTAGCCACCTCCTATCCCTGTGGGGCAGGGGGACAAGGAACAGGATAATGACTTCATTTCCTCCTGGCCTGAGCTTCCCCAGTGGAAAAAGTGGACCGAGGAAAGTTTTCATTGAACTGGTAGCACTTTGGAAAATTATAGCCAATTCCCAGTAATCAGCACCAACAAGGGGCCAGCAGTAGGGTCTGCAATTAGATAAAGAAAAATAGTGATGTTTACAATTCAATTTGTTTTAAAACAACAGATTTACCTTTATAATTATGAACCAGTGCAGGTTCCTGCTAGAAGGAACTGGCCAGTGCTCCAGCCCTCCTGCTCAGAATAAGCCCTCCACCTGCACCCATAGCCCCTGGAATCCAGAGCTCTCCTCAGCCCTCAAGGCCTCCTTCAAATCCTACTTCCTCCCAGAGGCCTTGGAGTTCTTCAGTCTTTTCTCCTTCTTCCATACTCCCTCTAGCACTTTCGTTGCACTGAGTAGAGCCCCTTTCACAGTTAGCCATTTCTGTCTGTGATCTCCTCTCCCTGGAGAGCAGAAGATCCCCAAAGGGAGGCCACAGCCTTTCCGCTGTGTTGTCCATCTCAGGAACCCCCCCGGACCTAGCACGGTGCCTGACAGGGGGCTCCTGGCCCTTGCCTCATCTGTTCTTGTCCAGTGGAATGGACTCACGGATTTGGAGGTTGGGGGATCTCTATGGTCTGGGAGATTCCGGATTCCCAGGACCCTGGGGGAGCCCCTGCGGATAACAGGGAGTTGTCCTTCTTTTGCAAGCTAGAAAGGAGTATTTACCAGGCCTAATGATAGCTGATTTCGTCTTTCCAGGAGTGAGGAAGTCTCAAACCTAGCTGCATCGCAGTGAGACAGCGGAGCAACAAGGGGCCCCTTCGGCAGGAGGACGTGTTCTCTGGTCCCCATTCAGTCACTGGGCCCCCCAAGTGTGTGACCAGAGAGTTGAAGCTGGGGAGGAGAGGGAAAGGGAGGGGGAGGGCTGGGCGCGCCGCCCTCTTCCCTCCCGCTCCTCTTTTCTCTCGTGGTCCCCGCCGGCCTCCCTCTCGGGCTCTTTGTCTGTCGGTCGGTCTGTCTGTCGGCTTTCTCTCGCGCTGGCTCTCCGGAGCTCTCTTTCTCTCTCACTCTCTCTCTCTGTCTCTCTCCCTCCTCGGTTCACGTGACTGCCTGCTCTCAACGGCTCCGATCACCTCTTCCTGAGGCTGCACCTTTCGGTTGGTAACAGGAGACACTCGGGTGTTGGGGGCAGGATGGGTTTCCTTCCTCCGCTTTTTCCTCCTCGCCTTCTCCGGCAGCTCCGGCCGCTCCTCTCGGCTCGGCCTCTGGCCCTCCACCCCTCCAGCCGCTCCCAGCCCCCATAGTGCTCGCTCCCTCTCCCCTCCCCGTCACCCCCCCCCCCCGCGCCGGGCCTCCCTCCTCCCCCGCTGCCAGCCCTCTTTGGGGAGGGGGCTTCGGCGCGGGGGACAGACAAAAGGGCCCGGACAGACTCGAGGGCACCCTATTGCAGCTCCCCACCACGTGGCCCCCTCCCTCCGGGGACGGGTGCAGCTCCCCCTTCCTCTCTCCAGCCAGAGGTCCGGGGAGTTCGCCTCCCCTAGCCCCCGCCCCCCCCATCCTTTCCCGGCCTTGTTCGCGCCAATCGCTCCGCCGAGGGTGCTGAGCCTCCGGGCGTCTCGAATACCAAGGAATGCACCGGTCGCCGGTGGGGAAGACGCTCAGAGGACGGAGGCAGCTCTCGGTTCCCAGGCTGGGGAACGAGCAGCCTGAGCGGGTTGGGGAGGGGAAGGGGGGAGACTCGGGCCCCGCCGTCCGTCGGAAGGTTCCTGGTCTGTGGGGGTGACGAGGTCTGCAACCTAAGGGAGCTTGAGTTTCATGGAAGAGACAAACTCTTTGCAGTACAAACTCAATAAAAAAGGACGAATCTAAAAGTGTTGTGAAAGTGCCATGCAAAAGCAGAGCTGAACCTACATCTTCGTGAACTTCGGGCAGAACTAGATCGTGTTTCCCTGCCCACCTTGCTCAGCACTTAGTACTTAGTCCAGCACTGCTGCTCCCCATCCTACCAACCCCCACCGCCAAAATTTGGAATTAAACGTGAACTCTCTGGTCTCACACCAGGGTAAAATTTTAAACAAAGGCCATTTAAGATGGATCAGACAAGACATTTTCAAAGCCGCCTCACTGTGAATGCACACTTAGCTAGTGGCAAGAGCCATGGTACTAGCCTGGCCCTAGATACCCTGAGTATGCATTTTAGACCCTATGGAGGAACAGTTGCCCTGAGCCCCCCATTTGACCACCTAAAACCATTTTAGTCAATGAAACTCAATGCCCTTGGGGGATATTGCCTGTGGCCAGAGCCACACCTGCTGCATCTTAGGCATATCCCAGGCCCACCCCAATATCATACTGCCCGAATGCTGGGAGAGGATGGGTGCCAGATGGAATCCCATCTTTCCAGGATTTTAGGGAGGGACTTGAGCTGAGAAATGCCCCAGGCTTGACTGGTACCAGTTTTATTGCTTGCAATAAAACCTAGTAAGAATGGTCACCACAGCTACAATTTACTGAGCACCTACAAAGTGCCAAGGACATAGTATGCATCATATTTAATCCCAATAACAGTCTCATGTGGTAGGCACTATAATTATCCCACTTTAACAGATAAAGAAACTAAGGCTCAGAGGAGGTAACTTGAAGAGGTCACACACCTGGTTAGGGGCAGAGCTGGGTTTGGAATCCAGGTCTGGCCGATGCACAAGTCCAGGCCCTAAACCACTACACTATCCCACCTCTTTCCCACAAGGAGTGATTCTAAAACTCTCCCAGAAGGAACAAGGACAATCACGCGCCAGGGCACAATCTCGCTGAAATTGGCTACTTAGCAAAATGTGGGTCAACGGGGGCCCAAAGTCATCCTGCTGGCTTCGTAAATGCCACAGCCTCCCAAATAAAAGTCTAGATCCTAGATTTCTAGCAGAATCCAAAGGACCTGTCCTATTTGACCATCCACACAGAAATCATCCCACTGTCTTTCTTGGGTAATGGTGAGATTTGCAGGATGCCAGGCCAAGAGTGAGCTTCTTGGAGGCAGTCTTATGGGGGGTGGGGGTGGGCTTGATAATGGACCCCCACTGCCCTACCCCCAGTCCTCCCTGGAGGGAGGACAAATAGGCCCATTGATTCGAAACTCTCCCAGAGGGCATTAGAGTAATGACTCTGGGCTGTGTGATGCCTACACCCCCGTTGACCTCCTGACTGACCCCTGCCCTGGGAGGTTCCAAAGGCCACAAATCTCTGTTGCTTGTGGGCCATGTGGTTTGTGGCTGTTTGTAGTTTTGGAAGGGAGGGGGGAACGACAGGGGTAGGGGACACTGCTTCTCACTGTGCTGGGCTTCCCGAGAGAGAGCTAGCAAGGGGCGGGTAGGGCCCCTTCCAAACCCTGCCAAGACACACTGCAACTACTGATATGGGCTCCATCATTTATTTTTGAAAGCAGCAGGGCTCTTGGCTCATTTGCATAAATGTTTGCACCGCCCGCTATATCTTGGTTCAGGAGAAGGGCACCAGGGCACAGAACATAATATACGTAACAGATTTGTAACTGGGCAGCTTGAGCCTGCTCCTGGCCAGGTGAACTAACCAGCCAGCCCAAGATGGCCCTTCACCTTCTGTGCCTACTTTTGAAAGCCCCTCTAGGTGCAGAATCCAGCACCAGCCATATGTAGCAATAGAAAGATCTTGTCCCTAAAGGGGTACTTCTAAGCCAGGTGTGCAAGTGGATGAGTGTATAAGGAGCATTTTGACTTGAAAAGGGCCAGAGTCTGGACTCCTGATTTCTACTGTTCACTAAAGAAATACTTACTGAGTGTCTTCTATGTGCCGGGCACTTTACTAGGCACTGAGATAACATAATAAGTTTAAGACCCTGTCTCCATCATTGAAGTACTCCTAGTTGAGCATGGGTGACAGAAACATAATCAAACAACCCTGGCTTGGTGTGCCATCAGAGGGAGGATAAGAGAAGCCTGCTAAGGTAGCATTCATCTAGCAGTGGGAAGGAGTCTGGAGAGACTTGGTGGGGGGGTGTGATTGCTTAAGGAGTCTTAAGCATTAACCCCCCCCACCACCACCACCATCTCCAAGCTATGTTTTTTAACCTCTATTACTAACTCCCTGTGTGAGCTCAGCAAATGCTTAAGCTCTCTGGGCTGCTGCGGTTTCTTCATCTTCAAATGGGAGCCATAATTTGTGAAGTGGGCCCCTGTGTGTCCTGTGTGCCCTACTTCCCACCTTGCCTGGTCCTATATCAAACATCGACCCCCGAGGGAGATCATAAGGGCTTCCTCAAGATGCATGCAGACATCTGGCAGAGTTGGGGAGAATGGGGAATATCAAGAGGTGGTGGGAGTGGGAGATGCACCTTGCGCACAAGGGGTGTGGGCCCCAAAGGAAGGTGCAGGTAAAGGTGAGGATTAACCTCTATTCTGAGGCAACCATCTTTGTGTATCTAACCGCCTTTCCACAGCCCCTCTTCTCCCCCACCGTCTTGAAGCGGGAGCAGCTCTGGGGGAGGAAAGCGGGTTGTTGGGGAGAAGGCACCTCAGGAATAGCAGTCAGGTGTCGCCTGCTTCAGCCCCTTCAGCCCCTCCCGCCCCTTGCTGTCCATCTTTAGGACGGAGGCACTGAGGGATCGGTTGTCCGTCCCGACCTCCACCCTTCAATGACTGAGATCGCCTTAGTTTCTCTCTGGAGCCGAGCATTTGCCCGCACTTTTTCTTTTTTCTTTTTTTTTAATCCCCAATGTGGCCCGTCTCTGGGATGGGGGTCACCAGTTCTGTTAAGTCTTCTCCCCGCTGAGCAGAGAAGGGCTTCCTTCTACTCATCCTTAACGACCCCCCTCAGGGCTTCGCGCGGGCGCGAGAGCTCGGGGCCGGCCGGGGCCGAGCCGGCTGCGCAGCCCCTCCAGGATTTCCTGCACTCCGCGCCCCGAGGTCTGCTCGAACTTCGGCCTCCGCCGAAGGCAACTCGGCTTCCCTTGAAAATGCAGAAACTCCCGGCCCACACCCCCGCCCCTCGGGCCGCCTCCTCCCCCTTCCCCCTCCGCCCCCGCCCCGGCGAAGGCTCCGCCCCGAGCCCTCGGCGTGGGGGCCTCCCTGCCACCTGCCCGCTGCCCATCCCACATGCAAAGCGTGACCGCCGGGGAAGGAAGCCGAGCGCGCGCCCACACCGGCCCTGCGCCGCGGCGACAGCGAGCTGCTCGCCTACTCCGTCCGTCTGCGCTTACCCAGCATGCACTTCCAGGCCCCGAGCTATCTCGGAGCTGCAGCCCCGGGGTCAGAGCGGCCGGAAGAAACAGGAAGTTTGGGACGGTCCTAGTCGTGGGGCCGGGAGTCCTAAACGGCAGGCCCTTAACTCCGCGCTGCCTCTCCCTTCCCCCGCCCCCTCCCTCTGGCGCACTTCCCTGGGGTCCGTTTCGGGGGCTGGCCTGAACTCCAAAAATCCAGATGTGTTTGGGGGTCATTCAAGGCACACTCCCAGGGTTCCCTTCGCCGTAGCATCTCCCGGCTTTATGGATCGAGGGGTGGGAGGGGGGAGGGAGTGCTCCCTTCCTGGTGGGGTGTTAGGCCCCGAGGGTGGTTCGCCTTCTGCCCGCGGAGAGGGAGAAAGACGCTCGATTGGGTGGCCGGTGGAGGGCTGGAACTTAGCCTCCCACGGCCATCTCTTGGGCAGGTAGGGCGGAGGGTGGAACCTGGTGCTGAGTCCAGAGTTACTGTCTCCCCTCCCTCTGCTAGATAGCTTCGCTCTAATCTGCCCTCCACACTAAGGCTGTCCCATTCTCCTCAGCAACCATCTCATTAAAGGGCACTGCTCTTCACCAGGGGCACCGGGCAAGGGAGAGGGGATGCCTAATGCGACCCATTCCGGGGGCAGAAAACGCAAAGGGCATGCCCTGTTGGAGGTGATCTCCTTCCTCTCTGCACACCCCTTTGGCCAGGCAGGAAGGACTGAATTCTCCGTTCTCTTGGCCTCCCTCTCGGTCTCCATCTCCACGCCAAAATGAGCTACACCAGTGCCACGGGCAACCTCAGCTAGCCCCACTTGAGCCTCTCTTGGCCTGTAGCGGAGAGGGGTATAGGTCAGGGTGGATCCCAGTGGGCCATGTGGATCTTAGTATGCCACTGGCCAATCCTTTTCAGGTGCTGAAGACATCTTCCTAGATTTCCTGAGAGAAGGGGGGGTGAGGAGAACAGGATGAATGGAAGTAGGAAGGTGAAGGTAAAAACTCACTAGCTGGGGAGTGCTTGTGAGACTGTCCCAGACAGTTTCACCCCCAGGCCGAATTAATTAGTCTTTCTGCTATGCTCCCATAGCCTAGTAGGATTTATACCTCTATTATCGCATTGTATTGTAATTATTTGTTTCCATGTTTCTCGCCCTTGCTAGACGGTGAGCTCCTGGAGGGCAGAAACTATACCTTATTTATCTCTGCAGCTCCCTGCACAGATCCTAGCTCACAAAAGGAGTGTTGAATAAATGAACTAGAAATGGAAGAGATTCAATTTGATGACCTCCAGGATCTCATTCAGCTCTAATATTCTGTGATGCAATTTAAACATGCACCCAGAGATGCACTGGCACATGTGTAAAACACACAAACAGAGCAAAGAGACAAACACCATCATGCCACAGTCCGGGTGTCAGTGTGAGACCACTCCTTGGAAAGTGAACAGATGTTACATGATGCCAAGTAACTGGCCTTTTGAAAATTGAATCTCCAAACCTAAACATCTAAAGTGTCGACAGCCAACATCACAACTGGTTCGGCTGATATTTTTTTTTTCCCCACTGCCCTGACTTTTTAAGCAGCCATAGCCCTACGTGTAGAAAACAGCGAACATTCGGGCTGAGAGGGCCCTCTGAGATGCTCTGGTACAACACTTCATTTTACAGATGACAAGGTCCAAAGTCACGCAGCAGCAGAAATGTGAGTCCTGCCTTCTCACCACTTGGAGCATGCATATGTATGACACATGTATGTGTGCAGACAACTGCCTGGATCTGCACAAGTGGCTGCTGACATGCATAGACGTGGGTGCATCCTCGCAACACGTGCCGCCACTGCGCCCAGGCACACCCTCCCCCAACATCCACCTAGCAAATGAGGACGGCCCCACCCCCCATGTGGCTGCTGATCTGGGAAGGGAGGGCAGGGGTCACCCTGGGCCTGGGCAGCCCTTCCCAGCGCGAGAAAGGGACGCCGAAGCCTACAGGTTTGCAGCTGTCATGTAATGTGCTCCGCTCGCCCAGCGCCCCTCGGCTCCCCTCCGTCTGCAGAGGGCGAGGAGAGGAGACATTCCGGGCTCATTCCAGCGAGCCGTGTGCACACTGCAGGCGTGGTATGTAAGTCAGCGGCGCGCTTCCCCGGGCTGCCTTACACTTCGAGGGCTGACAGGCAGCCCCCTCCCCCCAAACAAAACTCGTTACCCACCGCTGGCCTCTCTTCACAGGGGCACGATTAAGGCTTTTTCTCCACCTTCGCCTGCCCGCCTTTCCCTGGGGGGGGCGGATCTCCTCTCTCAGACCCACCTCTAGCTGGAAGCCGATGCAGACTTAACCCCCCCCCCCCCGCCTCTGGCAGCCCCATTACAACGTGCTCCTTTAACACTCTTGTGGATAGTTTGCACCCTAGTTGTTGGTGCCTACTCATTTTCCCCCATCAGGGTCCTCCCTCCCACCTCCACCCCACTTAACGGGTGCTTTATAGAGTGCTTTATAGCTTTCACAGTGCTTTCCCATATGTGTCTGACTTTATCGCTACCACAAGCTTGTAAGTCGAGTATTAGTACCTTCATTTCACACACCCGGAGACTGAAGCTCAGAGAAGGTAAGCAAGCCGCCCAAGGTCACACAGCTAATACCCCGATCTCCATCTTTGACTACAGAGTGCACACTTTACCCACTCGCCACTCTAGTGCCCAGTTGATGTCCGGCTCGCCAAAGGGAGAGAGCCGTCTTTCTACTTCTTTTGGACCTCCAGGCTACCTGCTGTAGGACTGGCTCTGTACACAATGGGCATTCCAAGGCCTAGGTAGACAGACTGATGATACAAACAGCAAATCCTGGGATCTCCAGGAAGGGAGAGGCATTTGCCAGCTCTGGTGGTGTGTACCACCAGGGTCTTTTCAGCAGCCCCCACCCCTAATGTCTTCTGTCTGTCCTCACTTGCTCAGAGAGAGCAGTGCCAAAGCCAGAGTGGAGATCATCCCTATGGGCGTAGACCCTAGCTCTCCCCTCCCCCTCTCCTTTGGGGCCTTGGAGAGTTCAGATCTCATGAATAAAGCTAATATTGGAACTGGTCGTATACCAGTCGGAGAGGGACTGTTCTCTGGATCCTTCTTTGCAGGGACGTATTGTGCCGATAGAATGCCCCGAGGCCCCGTCCCTTTCGTGCAGCCTGGCTCGAACCGAGGGCACCCCCTCCCTTTATGAGTCTCAGCTGATTTCCCTTGAGAGCCGCCCTGCTCCGCAGCCCCCCCACCACCAATCGGACTCCCTCACTGTACCTGGGCCCCGCCCCGACTGTCCTCAGGGGCGGGGCCAGCCCTAGGGCAGGCTGGGGCAGGAAGTGGTTGCAATTACACACTCCCGACCCCGCACTGGCTGCCTCGCCTGAGCGACGGTGCTAAGTCGGCTGGCCCCAGACGTCAGGAAGGGTAGGGGCTGGAAGAGGGCTCAGCCAGGGGCTCCTGGGCCAGAATGAAGCTCCTTCCCCTGATGGAAGGGGGTTTCCAAGGCTGGGGGAGGCTGGAAGCCTCAACTCTCTGCCGGTCACAACCAGGGATAAAGGGAGGGGGTCGTGGGTCTTCCTCCCCAGCCCAGCATGGCAGCCACTCAGCACCACCATCTCTTTTTAACCTGGCCACTAGCTAAAAGCAGCTTTCCCCTGCTGTTTGGCCCCTGCGTTTTGCGATTGTCAGGATAGCCCTGACCCCTCCTACCAAGGAGGACAGGCTTTGATCTTCTGCTGCAAACCACCAGAGCACAGTGGCTTTATACCCCCTATTACTCCCTAGCTTCTCAGACATTCCCATGTGGGGCCAGCACTGGGCTAGGTGGAGGGTGGGACTGGTGTGGCCATCGCTATGGGCTAAGTACCTTGTAGAGAGAGGGATAGAGAGTTGGAGAATGTCTGGCTGGGGTAGCTTGAGAACTCTCTGGAGTGGCCTTTCTGAAAGCATCTTTAGCTCAGAAAATCGTGGCTACTACGTTAGAGGAATGGGGTAGAAGGGGGCTCAGTGAAGAGACTGGAGGAATGAAGAAGATAGTGAAGTACGGGAGGTAACGGGGATGAATGAAATAGTTGTTGTTTTTTTTTTTTTTTTAAGGGGTCTACAGGGCTCCTGGGTGGCTCAGTTGGTTAAGCGACTGCCTTCGGCTCAGGTCATGATCCTGGAGTTCCTGGATGAGTCCCGCATCGGGCTCACTGCTCGGCAGGGAGCCTGCTTCTCCCTCTGACCTTCCTCCCTCTCATGCTCTCTGTCTCTCATTCTCTCTGTCTCAAATAAATAAATAAAATCTTTAAAAAAAAAAGGGGGGGGTCTACAAACCCAGTGGATACAATGGGGGCTCCTCTTTGCCCTTCACTAGGATCTTCTCTTGCAAGCCCAGGTTCCTTTGGTATGTCTGCACCCTGCAAAGCCTGCACTTAGCGGCTGCCTCCCCAGCTTCAAAGCCCCATTTCACAACCTACTAAAAGCTTCATGGCACACTCCTTTCCTTTTCCATTGAAACTCTCCCCTTCTCCGGGGCCTGCCTAATCTGCTGAGGTGGGTTGGTGCTCACTTTGGGGCTGCCCAAAAAGGAAAGTCTTCCCTCCCCATGGTACTGATTCTTGCAGAAGCTTGGGGGGGCGGGCTACTGATCAGCAGCCTTTTCCCTGGGGTTCCAGCTTCCCAGGAGTCTGGGAAGTCATAGGCAACTTCCACAGACAGCACATCAAGAGAGAGAGGGAAGAGAGAAAGAAAAAAGTGCAAAAAATCAAACCGGGGGCAGGACTCTTAGCCCTGCCTTTGTCTTGCTTCACTCACAGATGGAAATCACAATCAGAAGATTGTCTTTGGGGTTTTGTTGTTGTTGTTGTTTTAAAGATTCTATATATTTATTTGACAGACAGAGAGCACAAGCAGGGGGAGCGGCAGGCAGAGGGAGAGGGAGAAGCAGGCCCCCCACTGAGCAGAGAGCCCTGGCCCCCCGCAGGACTCAATCGAATCCTAGGACTCCAGGATCATGACCTGAGCCTAGGACCCCAGGATCATGACCTGAGCTGAAGGCAGAAGCTCAGCTGCTCAACCGACTGAGCTAGCCAGGCACACCCAGAAGACTGTCTTTGGGGCGCCTGGGTGGCTCAATTGGTTAAGCGACTGCCTTCGGCTCAGGTCATGATCCTGGAGTCCCTGGATGGAGTCCCGCATCGGGCTCCCTGCTCAGCAAGGAGTCTGCTTCTCCCTCTGACCCTCCCCCCTTCATGTGCTCTCTCTCTCTCAAATAAATAAATAAAATCTTTTTTAAAAAGTTTAAAAAAAAAAAAGACTGTCTTTGAATATGACATGATGACAGGACACAGGATCAAATAAAGGAATAGGAATGGAAGTGTTTTGTAAACTATTAAGTTCTATACAGATATGAGGGATTACCATTATTATTACTATGCATTACAAATTTTCGTTTTGCTCCCATGGATCTGGTTTATTCAATACTCTTCTTAATAGAGGTACGTGACACAGACAGGTTAGCCTTGGGGCGTTTGAGGCCCTGAGTGAAGCGTCGTGAGTGCAAGCAGCTTGTGTGTGTGTGTGTGTGAGAGAGAGAGAGAGAGAGAGAGAGAAAGAAATAGAGGGAGTGATTAGGTGGAACCCCTTCCCTCAACATTTGTCCCCTGGCAAAATGGGCTATAATGAACAAGAAGAGACTTGAAGGGGGAGACCTCGCGAATCATATGGCCAGAGAGGTCTAGGAGACAAGTCTTGTTTGTCTCTGTACCCTCAATAGCCGGAACAAGCTGCCCCCATTAATGTCTGCACATTTAATGACTGATGGAAGGAAATGAGGGAGGGGTGCTCCAAGCCTTCTGCCTCCTTTTCTGCCACTACAGTTCTGATCCCGTGCATCTCAGCTCCTTTCAACTGCAGGAGTCCTGTCCCACCAGCCCAGTCCCCCAAGTGCTGGTACATCCTTGCAAGTCTGTCGCAGCAAGTCACCATACCCCTGATGTCTCTGCCACAATAAGAAGGCTGGTGTTCAGAGGCCCAGCACACAGCCAAGGCCACTCACACCACACATGTCATTACTATTTGATTCTTCACAAGGCCTTCCAGACTCTTGCAAAGCCTCGGGACCATTCTGAACATCAATCAACCAAAAAACGGGGTCATGGATGGGGAAGCACTTTGTGACCAGCAAAACCCCATGCGAATATAAGGGATTATTGCACTGTATTGCAAAAAGAACATTCTGATTCTCTGACAGTTGTGGTTATTTGGATTTTGGCAAACAGGAGTTTACTGCATTATAAAATGTGTGTGTTGGGCAGGGGATGTCTGTGCATGTTTGTGTTCAGTGATAAGACCCATAGATACAAAGCTACCTGGCCAAATGGCACAAAGAGTCATTTAGGTCATGCAAAGCCAGTATGGTTAAGTTAACAAGAGTTCCCTGGCTCTCTATCTTTTTCGGTATGCTTTCATATAGGTGCTCTCATCAGATTCTCCCTACAACACTATGCCACTGTTAAGTACCTCTGACTTGAGTTCAGTAGAATAAAGCACACAGTGAGCTCAGAGGAATCTGCTTTTGAGACTCGTAGGCTCTGAGAACTTTGCCTGGGAGAAATTTTCAGGCAGAGAAAAACATGGTCTGTGTAGGTCCTGGCAGGGCACTCCAGACACATGCCAACCTCGCTCCATTCTCTGGCCCCACAGAACAGCTCTACAATGCTTCCATAATGACCTCCAGACCAAGAAGAAGGTTCTCTTTCAGTCATTCAATCAACATACATGTTTTGAGTGCTTTCTCATCTGTGCCAGGACTTCTGTTAGGCCCTGGGGCTAGAAAAATGAAGAAGCCGTCATCGCTCACCATCCCTCTCTCAGCTCTCAAGCAACATGTTTTGTGGCATCTTTTCCCCTTCAAGACTCTCCTTGATGTTCATTTTATTCTGCTGAGTGAATCCAGGGCTAATGGTTTTGAATCTAGTCTGGTTGTTCAGTCTCTGATGGGGCAACGAAGGATCCCTTTGGAGAGAGAGGTGCTCAGAACATCAAATGGGGCTCTTGGACATGGAGCACAGGTGTTACAAACTCCAGAAGAGAGAGCCTTTTTTTTTTTTTTTTTTTTTGTCCACACACTTGAAAAGTCAGGAGAAAAATTATGCGATCAGTGTTGTGTTGGAATAGCATTCTCACCTCAGATTCTGTCAGAGCAGATGCTTTGGATCTGGAAGGCCTCTCCAGTAAGTCCAACTTAGCCTGTCACCTTTTGGGGGTCAGTTAAAGGGCTGTCTTATTGGTCCTCAGTATATGGCCATGTGTATCCTTGGTGGGAGAACTCTGGTTAGTTAACTAGAACATTCAGGCAGAATGACTTCCTAGATTTTGGAATTTTCTAGTTTAGTGAAGGGTAACCTCCAGCTCCTTTCTCGTTTAGCTTCTTGGTGTGGAAAATCTAACGTGCATGAGCCCACTTTCTAAATCAGGGTCTCCAAACCCATAAAAGCCTGGGAGAGAGTCTCTGACTTATGTCTGTATTTCATAAAGTCTAGAGAAACATAACCGCATGATGCTGCAGAGGTTAACTATAACATCAAGTGTTGTTGGCTTTAGCTGGAATTGAATGACCTCAGTGTGACTATCTTGGGATGATCAGAAGTTTTGATATAGCTTTATTTGTATCTGATACATGTTTACTTTTTTATTTTTTAAAAGTTTTTCATTTATTTAAGTAATCTCTGTACCAGTGTGGGGCTTGAACTCATGACCCCGAGATCAAGAGCCCCACGCCCTTCTGACAGAGCCAGCCGGGTACCCCATATCTGATACATTTTTAAATGGCAAATTATTACTTGAAAATACATCCTGTTTAAGTAGGTAAGTATTTTGAACACACAGGGTTAAGAGCCCAGACTCTGGAGCCAGACAGTCTGGATTCAGATCCTAACTTTAAAACTTATTAGCTAGGAATGGATAAACAAACTGTGGTATATCCATACAATGGACTAGTATTCAGCCATAAAAAGGAATGAAGTGCTGATACATGTTACAATGTGGATGAACCTCAAAAACATTATGCTGCGGTGCCTGGCTGGCTCAATCGATAGAGCATGTGACACTTGATCTCAGGGTCATGAGTTCAAGTTCTGTGTTGGGCGTGGAGCCTACTTTAAAAAAATATGCTAAATGAAAGAAGCCAAAAACAAAAAGCCATAGATCATATGATTTCACTCAAATGAAATATCCAGAATAGGTAAATCTATAGAAATAGAAAGCAGATAGGAGGTTGCCAGAGGCTGGGGGTAGGGAGGAAAGAGGAGCAACCACTTAACAGGTATGAAGTTTTATTTTGGGGTGATGAAAACATTTTGGAACTACTTAGAGGTGGTGGTTGCACCCAGTTGTGAATGTACTAAATGACAGTGAATCTTATACTTTAAAATGGTAGTTTTTAATTTATATTATGTCAGTGAATCTGACCTCAATTAAAAAAAACTTAGTCGCTGGACAACTTTGGGCAAGTTACTGAACCTCTGTGTACCTCAATTTCTTCATCCGTAAAAGGGGGAAATAATAGTACTTAGCTTATGAGCTTGTTATGAGTATTAAATGCATTACATTTGTAAAATCCTCAGAACAGTGTCTGGTACATACTAAGCAATGTATAATTGTGTTTAATGGGATCCATGAGGGGAAAGACATAATCAGACCCTTGGTAGTAACAAATTTGGGGACCTCTGGTAAAGATGAAAGTGGAAAAGTGCTCCATGTATTTCAGTGTGTAGTCCAAGAGACCTCTGGTTTCTAATTCTCAGTAGACATTGGAAATTCAGAGTATGAGGCACCACCCCAGACCTATTCAGGAAGACCCTGGGTGGGAGGGTGCCTTGGAATTTGAATTTTAACATGCTCCTCCCAGTGATTATTATGTATATTAAAGTTTGAGAAAATTTGGTGTGAGACTTTAGGTTGAATGTATGTGGAAGGCGGAATGTTGTTCTCTGGATTTAAAAAAAAATCAAAATCCCAGGTCGCAACTTATTTTTTGATCATCTTGTGACTTTCTTCCCAATTCTTCTTCTAAAGCCCCTAGGACAATTCTTCCTCTAGAGCCCCTTCCAGTTTAATGAGCAAGAACAGACACACAAGAATACATATAGGGGTGCCTGGGTGGCTCAGTCGTTAAGCGTCTGCCTTCGGCTCAGGTCATGATCGAGGGTCCTGGGATCGAGCCCCACATCGGGCTCCCTGCTCAGCAGGGAAGCCTGCTTCTCCCTCTCCCACTCCCCCTGCTTGTGTTCCCTCTCTCGCTGTGTCTCTCTCTGTCAAATAAATAAATAAAATCTTAAAAAAAAAAAAAAGAATACATATAAACACACACACCCGAAATAAGAATGGTATATTTACCAAGTTATCTATAGCAGCAAAACTACGTGCTTCCTCCATTCGGTGAATGTTGGAAGTGCTATGCTGGACTGTGTGGAGGACACAGTAAAACGTGGCCCTTGCCTTCCAGGTGCTGACAAGTTCTAAGAGACAAGATGGCTACTGAAAAGGCTGGGCATCGTGTGAGTGGGGGATTTGAGAAGTGGTGTATATGTGGGGAATGGGGGTGTGGGAAACTGCATGCTGGGCAGTACTTGAGGGGACCCATGCCCCCATTGAACGCCTACTGTCAGTCTCCAAGTATTCATGGAGTGCTGTTTGCTCAAACACTGCTAGGCATTGTGGGGGATGCTGCTTTCTATGGCAAAGTGCCTGCCCTCAGATGGGGAGGTAGAACTAAGTCACAAAGCACAGAAAATCACTAAGTGCTAAGCAGTACTTACCTACGGGGCCAAGAATTCAGAGGCAAAAGCATTCAGAGACAGCTCAGTGGAAGTGGGGCTTGAAGGATTTGGCCAGGGGGAAAGGAACTCAAGTGTGGGCACGTGGATAGGAGTGAGCATAGAGATGTGTTAATTCAGTAGGGTATCTCGGTCCCATGCCAACATCCCTGAGCCTACATAGAATCACCATCACAGCCAGAGGAAGTGGAATTGGGTGAGCACCCACTGAATGTGGGCCACTGAACTGGGTGCTAGTCTCAATATTCTTTAGCCTCTTTGGGGGAAGAGATAATAGTTTTGCTGAAAGGTCTTGCTAAATTTTATTCCATTCACCTTGCCAAAAATCCACCTTTCTTTTTCTTTATGTTTAGGTTGTGCTTTTATCCCCAGGCTTGAATTAAGCAGGTGCTCCCAAGTTCTGAACTCTAAAAACTCCTCATGCTTGGGGCGCCTGGCTGGCTCAGTTGGTAGAGTGTGAGACTCTTGATCTCAGGGTGGTGAGTTCGAGCCCCACGTTGGGCATGGAGCCTACTTAAAATAAAAATTAAAAAATGGGGGGCGCCTGGGTGGCTCAGTCGGTTACGCATCTGCCTTCGGCTCAGGTCATGATCTCAGGGTCCTGGGATCGAGTCCTGCAATCGGGCTCCCTGCTCTGCAGGGAAGCCTGCTTCTCCCTCTGCCTGCTGCTCCCCCTGCTTCTGCACTCTCTCTCTCTCTGTCAAATAAATAAAGACAATCTTTAAAAATAAATAAATAAAAAGTAAAAACTCGTCATGCTTAAAAAAAGAACAACTACTATGGGGTATCTACTAGGTGCCAAGCACTGTTCTAAGTGCTTAACGTCTGAGAACTCATTTGATATTTATAACATTTTCAGGAAGTATTTATTAGCACCCATTTTATAACAGAAAACTGAGGCTCAAACAGAAATTAAAGGTCTAAGGTGATATTGCTAGGAAGTGGCAGAGCTAGGATTCAAACCATGTCTGTCTAACTTCAGAGACTGTGTGTAGGTACTAAATGGGAAGAGAAAGACTAAAGGAGGCTAAAACTTAAAACTGAGTCTTCAACGGGCAAGAAGGGAAGCCAGGTCTGGGCCTCAGTTTCCCCACTACGAAATAAAGGATTAGATTAGATCATCCATTCGGGGCGCCTGGGTGGCTCAGTTGGTTAAGCGACTGCCTTCAGCTCAGGTCATGATTCTGGAGTCCCGGGATCGAGTCCCACATCGGGCTCCCTGCTCAGCGGGGGGTCTGCTTCTCCCTCTGACCCTTCCCCTCTCGTGCTCTCTGTCTCCCATTCTCTCTCTCAGATAAATAAATGGAATCTTTAAAAAAAAAAAGAGTATTAAAAAAAAGATTAGATCATCCATTCATTCATTCACTTAACAAATACTTGTAAGAAGGCCTACTCCATGCCATCGTAGGGGATGTTGGGGGGAGAGAAAGCAGGCTGTGATACACAATTGAGAAATACTGGGTCCCTTCATCCAAGGAAGTGGAAATCTAGTTGGAGAGACAGATAGGCAGAGTGTAGAAGTGCTTAATAGAGGGCCAAGCTCCGTATGGTGGGGGAAACCCCGAGGAGAAGTTAACTTCCATGGGGAGGGAGTGGGGGTCAGGGAAAGTGGCATGAAAGAACCAGCTTGAGTAATGGTTGAGTGGGATTTCAACAAGCCCAGAAGGGCATAGAAAATGCTGAAGGAGCAGTCCAGAAAGCGCTTGTCTTGTCCAAGGAATGGTGAGAGGGCTGGTTTGGTGAGAACAGAGGCTTTGTGAGGGACATGGATGGGAAGGAGGCTGGAGCAAGATCAGGGAGGGCCGTGGAAGCTAGGTGAAGGCTTATGGAGTTGATTTTGTTGCCAATGGGCAGCCAATGCCAGTTTTTGGGAGGGCAGATGATTTCTTAGTTTCTTCCATCTCTAACACTGTCTGTTTGATTAAAAACCTTATTAAGAGTCTTAGAGAGAAAAAAAAAAAAGAGTCTTAGGGAGGCAGGGAGGCTTGACCTTGAGAAGCCTCTGGGGTGATTTTAGCCCCCTTCCTCATTTTCCCCCCTTTGGCTATAAAATCCAGAAAGGCTGTTAGTTGTTTACAGAGTTTAGTTTAACCAGACATGCTGTCTCCCCATCTAGACCCAGGGCTCTTAGAGGGCAGAGAACAGGCCTTCCTCAGCATGCAGTGGGCTGTTGGAATGCGTCTCCAGCAGCAACCTGCTGCAGTAGGGTTCATGCATTTGAGATATATGAAGAGCCAACAGGGGCGATGAATTCTCCCCCACGGCCCCTCCCAGGGCACAAAGGGAAACACTATAGAGCACATAGTGTATGTAACTCATGGTCAGCCCTGCTTCACTCTTTCTTTCCTGAATTTGCAGGGTGCTTTCTGTACCCTTCACTCCCCTAGTCTGCTTTCAACTGCAGTGGCTTAAAATGAGCCCTTTGACAGTCCTAAGACTCTGAGTTCGAGCTCTGACTTCACCTTCAATTGACCGGGGGGTGGGGGGTGGGGGGTGGGGTGTTGGGGGGGGTGGGCAGGGGGTGAAGGGATGACCAGAAGCTTCAAATTCACTTCCTTCTGACACTCCAGCGATCTAAGCCACTGAAATTGTTGTCATTGTTGTTGTTGTTGCTGTCACAGGACTGGACTGTTTTACCAGAGACACAAGGAAGGCCTCTGATTTCAGAACAAAGCAGAGAATTGGAGCAATTATCCTATGAATTAAGTCAGAGGTTGGTGTGAGGCCTAAATTACCCCCATGAACCCCAAATGCCCTATTTTGTCTGGTTGGCTCCAGGAGGGCAGAGCCCAGGCCCATGTCACCCCTAGGTCTCTGTGCAAAGGAGGCTGGTGATGCTGAGGCTGATAATAGTAAAAACTTGCATGAGTCCAGTAGTTTACGGTGCACAAAATTCTTTCCCATCCACTATCTCATTTGATGCTCAGGGGTGTGCTTGTGAGAGAGGGAGGACAGGTGCATTGATTCCCATATTTTGGAGTTGGGAGGAAGACCCAAAACACAGTCCCTGGCATTGGGCAGGCCCTACTCAAATGTTAGGGCTTGCTTGAGGTCTCACTGCTAGCCATCGACAGGACAGAACTAGGATCTGGTTCTTAAAACTCTCCAAACAATCCTCTTTCCATCACACCAAGCTGACTCTCTGAGAGTCCAGGCCCAGGCCAGTAGCTGTTATTGATGGAAGAAACAATCATTTAAAAATCTGCATGAAAAGGAACATTTTGGCATTAAATGGAGGTGCTATACCATGTTGAAAAGAACTCTGGATGTGGGGTCAGGATTACTGGGGTTGAGTCCTGGTTCAGGAACTCACTAGCCATGTGACCTTGAGCAAGCCACTCATAGATGCTCATAGACTCAGTTTCCTCAATTACAAAATCGAGGGTTGGAGTGAGAAAACAAATGGAAGAACACAAGTGAAAGGGCTTCGTAGACATCCTGAGATTGTACAAAGGTATTATTACTATTATTATTATGTTGTGGTTCTAGCCTCAAATAAAATAATCATTAATCTTTACTCTTTTCAAGGTTTCCCACAGCTCTCCCCACCCTGCTCCTTGATTTCCCATCACCTCCTGTAGGGCAGGAAGCATGGCCCCCAACAGGAAGGGCTCAGAGAAGCTAGAGCTTCAGCCAGGAAATAACCATCTTGCCCCAATCTTCATTTCGCCAGATAAATGATGCAGCCAAATGGTGAGATAGAGATGAGTGGGGAACAGAGGTGTCCAGAATCCATTTCAGCCTCAAACCAAAGAGCAAAGTAGCCCCAAGGCCTAAGGCCCTTAAGAGAAGTGGAAATTTAGCAATTACCAGATGAATTAAAATCAGTGAAGACAGCCAATTTAAATCAAAGCAGAATTGCTGGGGCCTGCATTATCAGGCCCAATGGAGGTGATCCCTCACACCTTAATAATGCCTGTAGAACTCGTATGTTGATTAGTCTAAAGGAATCATTTCAAATTTTCACTTTCCCTTTGTGCAACTTAGGCCAAACATTTTTTAAAGTGTGTGTGTGTGGGGGGGATGCACAGGAGGGTGGGAATGGCCAAGTAAGACAGCTAGTGAATAAGTTTCCAAAGCAAAGTGGCAAGTGTTTGGTCCCCATTGCTGGCGGTAGATTTTGAGGCTGGTGAGGACAAGCCAGAGGGGTCATAGAACAGCAGGCCTTAAACAACAGCAAAGCCCCTGCTACCTCAGTGGCTTACCCTCCTCTGCAATACTCCTCCTTTAAACCAGGTGAGGGAGACATACCAGGCAAGTCTCACCTGCCATCTCTAAAGTCCTTCCAACTGAGAGAAGACACCCCATAGCTTAGAGATGGAAACTCTCTGGGCCTGGGACAAAGGAAAGGGGCAGGGAGGAGGAGGAGGAGGAAGACATTAATCCGTCAGGGCTTCCTTCTAGTCCAAATGACCCTCTGGCTTCCTTAGTATAGATAAATATATAATAAATAATATCAATATATCTGCACATAAAGATTTTTTTTGCAAATTCCTGCTATTCATTTCACATTCCGTGTTTACAAAGCCCTGAACCCTCCAGGAACTGCCGGGCACCTCCCCTAATACCCTTTAGGCTGAGGCGATGCCTTTGAAGTCCCAACCGCGGTCTCAGGGTTGGAGCTGCTAAGAAACACCCTAAGACTGAAAGCAAGTCTGCCGGCAGCTTCAGCTCCTTCGCAAGCTGCTCTCCTCCTCGGAGTTAATGTAAAGTCATCAGAGTTCCAATGTGGTCCGCAGGCTTCTCAGCCCTTCAGTCTTGGGGATGGCGGGATGGCCTGGGATGTAAACACATATGAGGATTTATTCCTTTGGCCAGGCGGGGAGTCGTTAGGGTAAAGGGTAAGGGTCAAGGGGGCTCGGTTTGGTGACTGAGGAGCCTGGGGGGGGGGGTTGGTAGGGGGGGCTGGGCAGAAGTCGAGTTTTCCTCGAGCCAGGTTTTCGGCCCCAAAATCGTGCAGGCTTTCCCCCTTTACAGACCTTTCGTTTCCCTCCTCCTCCCTCAGGCCTCTAGCTCCAGGCACCCCCCCCCCAAAAAAAGGTGCCTCCACGCCCAGGCCAGGGGCTGTCCTTTGAAGTCGGCCCAGCGGGTTTGCAGCACGCAAGGTTGCCACGAAGGGTGGGCCGCCCTGGAGACGCAAGGCGAGGCAGCGAGCCCCGGCATTTTCCCTTCCCCAGCACCTGTCCCACTTCGGCGCCGGGGCTGGGGCTGCGCCCGCGGGCGGCCTCGGTGCCCGAGCGCCAGAGCCTTGCACCGAGGTCGCCCGGGTTAGGGAAGTGGGGGGCCAGGGAAGGGGCGGGGCGTCCGGCGGGGGCGCCCCCCCCGCATGCAAGACCCCACGCACCCCCCCATACACGGAGGCTAAACGGAGATAGAGAGTCACACATAAAGCACGAGCGAAAACGCTCGCTCTCCGACCCCGAGCGGCGTTACTCGCCCCCCCCCTTCCTGGAGCCGGGGGCTGGCGGGGGAAGGTGGCTCCGTTCTTCCCCCGTGGCCAGTGCGGGGTCTGCGGCTGCCCGGAGAGGTTCCGGCTTCCCCGGTGCTGGCAGGGGGAGCCCCGAGAACTGCAGGCCCGCCCCCCCTTCCTCCTCCTCCTTCTCCTCCTCCCCCACGTGTCCTCCCGGAGCCCAGCGGCCTGATCCCAGCACCCCCCGCCACCTCCCTCCTCCTCTCGCTTCGCCCGCTTCCCCGGCGGCGTGGAGAAGAGCAAAGTTGCGACAGCGGCCGGGGGGCTCTGCCCAGGTGAAGGGGGCGCCGTGGGGGGTGGGGGATGGCGCGGCCCTGCGGCGGGGGCGGAGGGAAGATAAAGAAACTTGCTTTCCGCGGCCCCCACCCCTCGCGGGTTCGGATCTTGCGTGGACCGAGCCCTCGTGGCGAGACGCGGCAACGCCGCTGGGACCGAGGCCGGCACCGGGACCCAGACCCGGACCGCGCGCCTGGGCCGGCTCGGCGGGCGCAGGCAGCGGGCCAGGCCGGCACCCAGGCAAGGGCGGGGTGGGTGGCCATACACCGGACCGAACCGGAGACTCCGGTGGCCTGGGCGCGGGCCGAACCCGGACCGGGCCGAGTTGGGCGGCGAAGTAGGACGTGGATTCGGGGGCGGGGCGCGGCGGGAGGGGGAAACCAGGCCCCGCCGGACTGGCCTGGGCGTGGGGGCGGGGGGCGAGTTCGGGGCACTTGCTGGGCTCGGGACCGAGCGGTAGGGCGGGGCGGCGCTAGGGGCTGGGCCGGACCCGCGGGGAGAGGGTGAAGGGGGGAGCCGGGGGTGGAGTAGGGGCGTGGAGTTGCGAGCGGGGTCTGGCCTCGGCCGGGGGCGAAGGTAGATCGGCGGGGCCGCCAGCGGAGGGAGGGAGGCCCGCGGCAGCGCGGCGGCAGCGAAGGCCAGCTTCCGCGGAGTTTGTGCCCGGGCTTCCCGGGCTCGGGCCGCCTCACGCGCACAAATGGGGCTAGGGGACTGACTGGTAAGCAACTGCGAGTGTTAGACGGTGTTCGGCGGCGATTCCGGGAAAAGCAAGGAAAGACACCGTCTGCAATTATGCCGCACCCCCCACCCACCTCTTAGCATCTGGATTTTGCTCTCAGGGGGCCGCGGACCCTCCCCGCCACAACCCTTTCACTCTCCTGCGCTCGCACCGCCTCCCCCCTTCCTAGGCCATCTGACTCTCCTAGGGGTATGTGTTTGGGGGTGGACGACGGCGTGGGGTGGGGGGGGCGGCGGTATACTCTCCCTCCCGCGGCAGCAGCCTAGTTCGTATCTTATTCCTACATGTAGCGTCGCTTCGAGTCTTGTGGACATTGGGGTTTAGATAACCTACCCCCACCCCACCCCCTCAAGCGATTTGATGGCTTTTAAGGAAAGGGAGGAATCCCTGGATTTCCACGCCTAGAACGAGGTTTAAGGATTGAGATTCACCCCCAGCTCACTTCCACTACCAACCCCTTTCCTTGTAAGCCATTTCCACGGGGATCCGAACTTTGGGGGGCGGTATTAATGTGCTTCTCTATCTCTACACAGGGTCGGCGTGGCCAAGGACGGCTAGTCTCTGAGGGAAAGTAGCCACCAGTCCAACTCGGGTCGCTCCCACTATTACTTCGGTGAGGGGGGCAACGCTAAGGAGATAATGGTGGGTAGGGACCCGGTATAAAGGAGGGGGCTGGGTAGTCGCCCCTGGAGGGACTCCGTTTCTTGTAAGGTAGGGAGAAGCGAGCCCAGGCTTCAGGGGAGGAGTTCTGGGAGGGACATGGGGGGTGGCGATGACGGGGGGAGGGAGGAAGGGGGGAGTCACACCCTGCCAGCAAGGGGAGCTTCCCTCAGGCCCCTGGGAGAAGGGGACTGAATGTGTCTGTTCTGTGCTGCCCGGCAGGGGAGATCTGGGGTCTCTGGATTTGCACACTGGATCGGGCACCAGTGGCCTGAGAAAGTCAGGTCGGGGCATATGGTGGAGAGCCTTGGAGGAGAGAGACAGAAACCCCTGGCCTTGGCGCCCTGATCTTTTCCCTTCCTCAGTCTTCCCGTTCGAGGGGCATTGAGGGCTGGGGGCGTGGGGCTCTTGCAGCCCCTAGGATTGAGCGCCTCCGCCTCTCCTGGGAGTCTAGCTTTTTGCCCGGCTTGCTGCAGCCACTGCTGCTGCCTCCCTCTCCGGAATCCGCTTGGTCCTCGCAGCGATCCCCTCCTCCTCCCCTCCCCTCCCAGTGTCACCGGGGCTGCTTGGCTCTGCCCCCTTCGCCGCCGCTTGCTCCCTGCTTTCGTCCCTCCCTCTCTTGCTCGCTCCCTCCCTTCGCCTCCACCTCCCCATTCCTCCCCCCTCGGCAGGTGGCACTCTGGGAGTTGTAGTCCCGTGGAGCGACGGCTAGCGCCGCCCGCGAACCCCGCCGGACTCCACTTCCCGTCGAGCCCTGCGACCGGCACCCACTCCGCCAGGCTTCGCTCGCACACACAGACACACACACACACCGCTCTCCCCCTCACTCTTTCGCTTGCCGCGGCTGCTGCCAGTGTGTGGCTCTGTCTCTCCTCCGCTTTGCCGAGCCCTCCCTTCTTCCTCTCAGTTCCTAGAGTCCGACCGCCGCCGCCGCCGAGAGAGAGGAGAAGGAGGTCGGTGGCGATAAGGGGCGGAGGGGGGGCATCAGATCGGGGCAGTATTAGGCGGGTGGCGGCTCAGAGTGGGTAAGAGGGAGCCCGGGTGGCGGCCTGAGCCTCCCCGCGGAGCCGACCCGGGAACAGGTGCGTCTTTTTTTTCTCTCCCCCAACCCCTCCACCCCTTTTGACTCCCCGGCTTTCTCGTATCCCCCCACCCGCTTCTTTCTATCTTAAGCCTTTTCCCAACCCTGTCCCTTCGCCCGGCGGCCGCTCTGCTTGCCCCCCGGGGGCGCCGTCCTCTTCGTGTCCCCGGACGTAGCGCTCCCTGGAGCTCGCTCTGTCCTCGCCCCTCCCTTCGGGACAGCTCCCCTCCACTTCCCACCTTCGTACCCCATCCCTGCCCTACCCTACCCCCTCCTCACCCCCTTCTCCCTTAGCCAGGTGAGACTTGTTCGCCACGATCTGAGAGTCTTCTTCCTGGCTGGGCGGGGGTCTCCATGGAAACGGGGGTCGGGTTGATCCTGGGGGGGAACCATTGGAATTACCCCACTCCTCAGAAAGGGAGGTGGAGACTATGGTCTTGTTAACTACCTGGCCCTAACACCCCCCACCCCCCATCCAAGGATCCAGTGATCCGAAGGGAGGCTGGCCAGGAGGGCAGGGCGAGAAAGGGCTTGTTTTTTGGGGGGGGGGTGGCTGTCCGTGATGAAGTCTTGAAGAGACCTGGAGAAAATACCCTCCAACCTCAGAGGGGAGGTGCGACGGTTGCTCTTCAGGGCTGCTTTCTCCCCGGTGTTGGGGTGCGGGAACCGTAGGGTAAGGGGTACCCCTAGGTGGCGGCGGGGCCTGGGTTCGGGAGTGGGAGTGCTGTGATGGGGGCAGGGGCAATTATCCGAGTCCCTGGAAAAAAGGCGGGGGATGACTTCGGAGCGCCCTGGCTCCGCTGCCCTCGCTCTAGGGGCGGGGGCTGCCGGGCCGGGCGCGGCGGGGAGGGGGCTTAAATTGAAGGAGGATGAGATGGGGGCAATTCATACTAGCCCCGGCAAGCCAGGGGGAGATCCGGCGTGCAAGCTCTCCACCCGCTCCGCGCCAGGCCTGGAAGCAAGGGGTCTGAGAGCGAAGCCGAGGGGTGGAAGGAGGGAGGCTCCGGTTACGGGGCCGGGTTTCGGCATCAGGGGCAATCCCCCAGCCCTTGAAGGAGGGAGAGGGATGGCCGCGAACCCCAGGGCTCCCCCACCCCGGGTCCTAAGGGGCGTGAGGAACAGACAGCAGGCCCAGCGGAGCTGGATTCGAGCGGATCGCGGCTGGGGAGTGGGGGGGCTTAGTGGTGGGCTTCGGGGGGAGCAGTCCGGCGGCGGGGCGGGCGGGCGGGGCGTGGGGCTCCGGCGGGCGGCGGGGCGGGGCCGGGGCGGCGCTGCTGCCGCCGCCGCCGCTGCCGCCGCCGCTGCTGCTCCTGCTGGGGCCGCTGCAGCCGTTGCTGCCGCCGCCGCCGCCGCTTCTGGGCGGGGAACGGAGGCCAAAGGGAGTCCCGTGCCGGGGCAGAGGGCGCAGGCGGTGCGTGGTGGGGAGGGGGCCGTCCTGGGGGCGGGGGCAGGCGGGGGGTGGAGCCCCCGACGGGGGGCGGTACGAGCCCGGACGACGACGACGAAGAGCCCCGGGGGCCGGGTGCATGGAGGACGAGGTGCTGGGAGAAGGAAGGGGGGGTGGGTCCCGCGACGGGCCTCGTGGGCTTGGCTCCTCGAGGTTCTGCTTTGGGACAGAGCCCTGCAGGGGCGCCCAGAGGCCCGGGAAGGGACAGGGAGGTGAATTGGACGGTGAAGGGGGCCCTCCTCTCCGGGGTCCCGCCGAGGGGAAGGCTGGGCCGGAGGGACGTCCGGGGTAGGGTTGGGAGGAGCCGACCGCACCTCGGCTGGGGATTTCGTGTTATGGAGGGGCGGGAGAATGTTGTAGGGAAAGATGTGGTCGAGGGGAAAGGCGAGAGGGAAACACACTGCAAGCCCGGGAGGCCAACAGCCCAGGCCAGTGGAGGTGCCCTTCTGTTCCGCCCGCACCTTCCCCCTCTCCCAGTGCAAGCACTATGTTTCTGTTTTATTGTTTTGAAATTTTCAGTGTTGACTGTAGGAAGCTGTCGATGTGGTGATACTTACTCATTCTTGGTGTCTCCTAGAGTAGACAGTAAGGACAGGCGTCGCTTGGCGAGGATGCGTCTAGCCCAGGGTTTAGGGGCTCTTTACGCGAGAGTGGGAAGGGGGCCTGCTAACTTCGTGCGACAGCTAAATACTCAAGGCAGTTTGGAGGTCGTCCCCGGGCACAGAGGTGGAGTACAATTGCAAAAATCTTTGGTGAGACTTCTGGGGGTGCAGTTGTAGGTTAGTGTTACTCTGGTTGGCCTGGCTCTTTCAACTTAGAAGGCTATTTCTCAAAGTCACGCTGCTGAGACGCTGGGGAAATGAACAGGGGGAAGCGTTTGGTGTTGGAAGCAGATTAGGTTTATAATAAAATCCCAAGGTTGGAAGGGATTTTAAAGGTCATCTCGTTCTCTGTTTACCTGACCTGTCCTTGAATGTTGGGATAGAGGGAGCTTTATTTTGGGGGAGATGGAGCAGGGTTTAGGGGTACTCAAATTGGATGGCGATGTCACCATGTGGTACTGAAGAGGACAGTATGTAGGAAAGAAATTTGGAGGATTCCACTGGGGATTAAATGGGATAACCCAATCCCAAGAATCGAAGCAAAAGTTTGGGGGAGGAACCTGTAAAATTTTGATGGAGAGGCAAAGTTAGTAAGAAGGACTGGGGGAGCTAGGAGGAGCAGGGGACTTGGTGACTCAAGAGAATCTGAAGGTTGATAGAGTTTAGGAGGGACATAGTCGTTTTGAGTAAGCCATGTGGCTATTGTTAGGCAGACTCATCTTTTGATAAGGCAACTGGGGCCGCTGCCTTTGGGATAGATGGTGAGGACAAGAGGCACCGGCCATCAGGCACAGAGCCTTACTCAACTTGACTTTCAGCGGGCTGACCCTGTTACCAGCTATGCAGCAAGGGTAGGGTTCTTTCTGTCCTGGCTCTGAGAGTCATTGATGGAGGAAGGGGTTAAGGAGGACTGTTTCTTTAGAATAAGCCATAAGGAAAAGACAGCAAATTGTTGGGATAGGGCAGAGGAAAGCTAAGTCCCTGGCACGTTCTTTTGTTGGAGTCTGGATTGGGCAGAGTGGAGGGGAGTTCCAGAGGAAATGGTGGCAGCACCAAGGGAACTCAGAGATCTGGCTGTTTTGATTGCCCAGAGCTGGTAGGGCATAGACTCCCAGTGGCCTAGACTTTGGGGAAGCAAAAGGGTTTCCTCCAGGGTTCTGTTTGCTTTATTCATGCTGTAGTTCACTCCATAGGAGAAAAATGTTTAGTACAGGTGGCAGAAAATCTCACATGATGAGTCTGGATTACAGGTTTCAGAGAGGGGCTTCTTTTAGGAGAACAGAATTATGGGAGAAAAAGACTTGAATACTAGAAAGAAGGAAGGCAAAAAGAAAAGTCAGGAAGAGGACTGATTAGGCAGTGAAGGGGGAAGAAAAGTGATCATCCCTGGTTTCACATCAGGGCCAACTAAAGAAAAAGTGGAACCCTGAAATTTCCAGGCTAGGTTTTCCAAAGTAAAATTTGAAGAACCTTGAAGGCTCTTTACACTTTCATGCTAGAATCACTATGGTTGGTGCGTGAGAGAGGACGATCTTGGGTAAAAATAGGGTTGGAGAGAAACTGGCATGTAGGAAGGAATATACATATATTTACCCATAGGGATGTAGAGAATATAGAGATAGTATATAAGCTAAAAAATGCAGAATATGACAGAGGGCGGAATAAGGAGCCAAAGGAAGATGTTTACTCACATGTTCAGGGAAGGTAAAAAGTTGCCTTTGATAGCTGTTGTCCTGGGAGGGCCCAGGCAGCAGAGGTTAGCTGAGATCCAGGGCTTATAAGTCTAAGCATTAGTTAGAAAATTCAGGCTAAAATAAGCGTCCTGGATGGGAGAAGGAATTCAGCAACCTAAGTAGAATGGCCTTGAAAGAAGCTGAAAGTGGGAATACACCAGTTTTTCCAGTCTGCAAGTGGAAGGAATCCTAGATATAGGGAGGTGAATTATGGAAATTCCAGAGTGAGACAGGATAAAGAACAGTGGCCTTAGAGCCTTGGGCCAGAATTGGAGGGTGGGATGGGCGCATGGAGGAGAGGTGCTAATCAGGGGTTGGGCATCTGGACTGGTTCATTGATTCTAGGCTGAACTCAATTTGAGATGGAATAGAATGGCCACAGTGGGGTAGAGAGCTGTTTTCCAGCGTCAGCCAGCATCTGGGATCGAGAGAGGAGGAGTTCATGGTTAAGTTGGGTGGGAAAATGAACACTAACTAGAGTGGAACAGAGAGCCCTGGGGAAAGTGGGCATTGTTGGGATAAAAGAGGACAAGCCACTGATGATTGCATAAGGGGGGAGGAAGACCCTAGACCTTTGAGTTTTCAGAAGGAAAGGAAATTTCTTAATGCTGGAGTTCCAGTTAGGTATGAGTCTATGCTTGCCAGAAGGTTTAGTGCCAGGATGGCCAAAGAGGGAGGTAATAGGTAATCTACCTTTTGGCCGCTAGGATGCCGCTAGTACAGTATTTTACATAATCTCACTAACTAGGCTTTCTTAATGCCAGTTTTTGAATGGTTATCCTTAAAGTAATGTAGAAACTGTTCTCTTTCTAAATCGTACCCTTTCCCACTGTTATAACTTGAAAGCAGTCTTTCATGATGAAAACTTTCTTTGGTGAACTGAAGTTGAATTCTGGTCAAGAGTAAAATTTAACTGTGCTTCTATCCTCATAATTCAAATATGCTGTTCTGTTTCCCTCTTTTTCTTTTTTAAGCCGAAGCCACCCTTTTCCCATAAAACATTTAAAAATGGATAATTGTTTAAAAAGTGGCTGCAGGCTGCGTGTCAAGGTCATATTTTCCCTGGTCAATGAATTGTGATGAATTTGAAGAGCGATGATTTATTATTTGTAAAATGTGGTAATTTTCAGATTTATTCTTTGAGAGTATGTGAGGCAGGATACGTCTTTATTTGAATTTTAAGAAGATCTTAAGTTAAGCATTCGTGAAGAATTGAGAGTACTGAGGGGCAGCAGAGCTTTGTGTTTCAGGGTTCTTTACCGATTGTCGGCTAAGAAACAAAATTTGGTTACCTCACTGCTAAGGTATGCCTAGAAATCTTAGCGTTAGTGCCATTTAAGGGTACAGTCAAGTTTTGTTATAATGTTGGTGTCCGGGGATAAGGAAAACAAGCAGACTTTCATTTTTCCAAGTTCTATAGACTATAGAAGAGTGTATTGTATGTGACTCTGATCCCCAGGATGAGTCAGTACACTCTCTACCTGGATCCATGAGGTGATGTAGGTGTCTTGTGATGATGAGGCTTTACTCAGTTTAACTTGGTCGTGCCTTGTATAGGTTAGTATCTTGCAGTGGTTCTCAAACTTTAGCATGTCTCAGAATTACCTGGAGGGCTTTGGAGACATACTGCCCTAAGTTAGAGCCCTTGCTCTTTTACTTCCTAGCTGCGTGACAGGAAGCAAATCACTCAACTCTCTTGAGCCTCAGTTTTCTCATCTATAAAATGGAGATGAAAATCCCAGTCTCACAGGACAATGAGAATTGCACAGATATCATCTACATGGCAGACCAGGTCCATAGTAGGAGCCCAATAAATGACATCTATTATTATGTTATAATCTAGTTTTTCTTATTCCATTGAGTCCTGTGACCTTTTATATTACGCTATGGTAAACATGGTGGCAAAATTAAAACTATCAATGGCTCCTGAGCACTCCCCATATATCTTGATTCTCTGTGCTCTTTCTCCATATTCCTGTTGTATTAGTACATATTTAGCATTTACAATGTGGTAGGAAGAAATAGCTTGGCTCATCACTCCATTATTGCATCCACCTTTGAGGTGGAAGTGGCTAAGCTTCTTTAACAGCTGTGCTGTAACACTGCTCAGTATTTTGGGGCAGGAACTGAAGACTGTATATCCAGTTGGAACTTCAGGGGACATTTTGGGCCATGCTTAAAAAATGACCCAAACCTAGTTTACTAGGGTGACATTTTAAAAAACCATTGCTTTCTGAAAAGGGCTGCTGTATTTAATTACGACTGGTTGGGCTTTCCAGATGTCTCTGACATCTGAAAGTTCTACAAAGGCTGGTAGATAGAGCCTAGGTCTTGTATGGCTCTATGACAAAGAGGTTCATCAGCAATTGGATTGGAGAAAACGTGTTTCAAATAGCTCAGGTATCACCAAACCAAACTTCTGAACACTGAAAAAAAGATGGGCTATAAAACAGAGATCCTTTCTGTAGCCAGAGTGGATTTTGATGCCAACAATCAGCTATGCCAATATAGGGAGAGAGTGATAGCAGGCCAATTTAAAACGGTAGATCAGTTAACAAATTAATAATTTCTTTTTGGCTTGGAAATGCGTTATTCTCTACCTGCCCCCCTACCCAGCAGATTCACCTTCCTATTTATATTCTGCTTAGGCAGACATTAAAATGAGTTGTTCCCTGAGTACACATCTACTGTAAGTGGCAGAAAGCTGTCCATAAGTTGGCTGGGTTTAAAAATTAGCTGTGGCTAAACCATGCTCAGATAATTGGAGGTTGACTTTGTTGCTTTGCCCTGGCCTGATTTTATTTCTGTGATTGTCTTTGTTGTGGAAGCAAGGAAAAGAAAGAAGAGAAAGTTTATGAGAGAGCAAGGGAAGTAAAAGGCATCCACAGACCCAGTGCTTTTTACGTGGGTTTCTTGGTTTCCATATGACCTAGAGAGAATTTCAGTTTTTCCCAGTAGTTTAGCAAGTATTTACTGAGCATGTATTATATGCTTTGTATCATGCTACACAGTATTGGGAGTGGCTATTAAAAGAAGTAGAAAATATTCTTGCTGGCCTTGGGGAACCTATAGACAGGTAGGAGATTGGGTCAGTACTGAGATAACTCTGTGTGTGTACACACACACATTATATGTATGTACTATATATTATATATACACTATGGTGAGCATATATGTATATATGTACTATATATGTATGTATATATATTTATATATATGAGTAATTTATACAAGATGAATTGAGCCCATAGTCTGGAGAGAGTAGAAAAAAATAGTCTGATAATGGCCTTTCCAAATATTTGTGTGAGAGGTCCAGGAGACTTTAAAAAAAAAAAAAAAGGTAAAAGTTCGGTGAGGAGGAATCCTCTTTAGATGAAAAAATCCTTATCACGAATGCTGTGTACTGAAATGGAGACGCCCGAGGGCCACTGCCACAGTCCATGGCATGGAAGATACACAAGCATCACAAAAGGGATTCAGGTCTCAGATTGCAATGATTCAACTTTGGAGTGTGAAAGACACACCAAATATTCATATAGTTCTGCTGAAGACCAAGACTAAGGAAAGCCAAATCTTAGTTTTGATCTAAGAGAAATGAGAAGTGCTAAAAAAACAAAACCAAAAATGACCCTAGTAACTTAGCATGCCATTTTGAGGTGGCTTTGCATTTTGAAAAGGACTGATTAATTTCATGGGGACTGCTTAGTTTTTCTGGATATCGGTGCCATCTAGAAATTGTATAAAATCTTGTGGCTAGATCCTAGGTCCAGCATAAAGCTGTGATGAGGTGTTGTCCTTAAATGCGGTAAAATTACTTCCTTAAAGCAGGAGATGGAAGTAGTATTTGAATAACAGGAAAATAGTATGGCAGTGGGTAGAAAAGCTAAACGAACTGGTGGTATGAAAATGTGAGTGAGAGATGAAAACTTTTGCTTTTTGCCTCCTTCATTGTTGGAATTGATTACCTTTGTTCCTTTTATGGGCTTTTGTACTCTTCTCAATTTTATTTTATTTTTTATTTTATTATTTTTTAAAGATTTTATTTATTTATTTGACAGAGACAAAGCGAGAGAAGGAACACAAGCACGGGGAGTAGGAGAGAGAGAAGCAGGCTTCCCACTGAGCAGGGAGCCCGATGATGCCGGGCTCAATCCCAGGACCCTGGGATCACGACCTGAAGGCAGACGCCCAACGACTGAGCCACCCAGGCGCCCCTTTATTTATTTTTTAAAGATTTTATTTATTTGACAGAGAGAGCGACAGCGAGAGAGGGAACACAAGCAGGGGGAGTGGGAGAGGGAGAAGCAGGCCTCCCATGGAGCGGGGAGCCCAATGTGGGGCTTGATCGCAGGACCCTGGGATCATGACCTGAGCTGAAGGCAGAAGCTTAACGACTGAGCCACCCAGGCGCCCCTATTTTATTTTTTTAAAGTAAGCTCTGTGCCCAGCATGGGGCTTGAACTCACGACCCCAAGACCAAGAGTTGCATACTCTCCCGACTGAGCCAGCCAGGCGCTTCCTATTCTCAACTTTAAGTAGGGACTCATTTATTCCCATTTTGCAGGTGATATAGTAAATGGACATAATGAGGTACCTGAGATGGCTGGCAAGCCCAAATCCCCCCCCCCCCCACACACCCAGTTTAGGCTGTGGATAGTAGACTATATCACTCTTCAAGGGTGTTGCTGCTATGTGACTAGATGGCTCTGAATGGATTTTGGCAGTTTTTAAACATCAAATTGTCTCTGAATAAGTGGGGATCCAGCACTAGTGAGGAGATTGAGAAAGGGTATGGTTTGGATTGGAGAGGGTCGGGGTGATAATATTTGCTGAAGACCTAGCTCCAGGGAGATCGCAAGCCCTGGCCACTCCACTGAGATGAACGGCTAGCCTCCCAAGGTGACTACTTTGGAGGTAACTACATTCATTTGAATGAGTAAGTTCTCATGTGTTTAACAGATAGTTAAAAATTCTTTTGTATCCAGTCTCATAAATGTTTATAGGCCAGGTTTTTAAACATGGAGGTACCAAGCAGTCTGTGAAGGTGTCCACACTATAGCCATGTGCGGGCAACTACTTAGTCTTCCTGGTAAATAGAGGAATTAAATGTATCTGGGAAGAGGATGCAATGACTCCTATAAGACTTATCCCTTGGGGTAGAACCAGTAGAAATATTTGGGTAGAAAAAAAACCCCGAGGGGAACTAGAAAGTGCTACAGTAGATTAGTCAGGCAGAAGGCTGGGATGAACAGTGCAGAGGGCCCCTTCCTCCTTTCAGTTGCCCAGCAGATTATTTCCAGTTGATTGTGTGTGTGTGTGTGTGTGTGGTGGTGTGTAGTGATAGAGGAAATTGTTTGCATGAAGGGGGGCAAAGTAAAGTGATTGGGGCATGTATAGGGACTCTTGAGTTTCAGGGAATGATATTTGGTTAATGGTAGGGAAAGGTGAGGGGATGTAGTTAGAGGGAAAGCCTGCGGAGAATATTAGAATACCTTTATATGGGAAATCACTAAATTAGGACAATTTTCACTGGGAGAACTTCCTCATTAGGAGGTGAGGTTTGGGATATATGATTAAATAGGGAAAACAGGAACGTTAGTCTCCAGTTGAGTCCACATGGAAGAAGGTGGAGCGGCAGGGAGGGTAAGGTCTGTGGTCAGGGTTCCATATCTAAAGCCAGGTAGAGTCATCCTTGTTGGGTACATGTACACTTGCCTATTGAAAACACTGCTTTTGAGGGGCGCCTGGGTGGCTCAGTCGGTTAAGCGTCTGCTTTGACTCGGGTATTGATCCCAGGGTCCTGGGATCGAGCCCTGCATCAGGCTCCCTGCTCGGCGGGAAGCCTGCTTCTCCCTCTCCCACTCCCCCTGCTTGTGTTCCCTCTCTCGCTCTCTGTCAAATAAATAAATAAAATCTTTTTAGGGGGAGTGGGAGAGGGAGAAGCAGGCTTCCCGCCGAGCAGGGAGCCTGATGCGGGGCTCGATCCCAGGACCCTGGGATCATGACCTGAGCCGAAGGCAGACGCTTAACAGCTGAGCCACCCAGGCACCTCAAAATCTTTAAAAGAAAAAAAGAAAACACTGATTTTGAGACATCTTGACCTCTCTCTAAAGGCACTTCAGTGACTAGGTGGTAGTCCTGGCCTCTTCCCTTCAGCCCCAAGATCTAAATGTCAGTGGTCTCTTGGATCTCCTTGGGGGTGTCTTAGATGCTGCTTTTCCCAAAGTGGGGTAATGGGCTGGCCTCTCCTTTGATTCTGTGAGGTTTGAATGTGAATGTCTCTGTCTTATGGGAGCTTTACCCAGAGCTCTGGATTTCTGTTGGAGCAATAGGTCCCAAAGTTGGTTTTCTTTACACATTAGTCATTGCTGACCCAACCCTCCTTCTTAAACTGTCTATTGGCCACGCCTATTCTCTTGAGGACAGACTCAGGGCCAGGCTTCAAGAAGAATATTTTCCGGCTCTTTCATTTTTTTAAAAATCATAATTGCTTCCAGGTCACCAGACAATGTGAACCAAAATAAGCCTGGGGGAGTACTACCAGATTTAGTTTAACTGAGACCTTCTTAATCTTGAATTTCTAATTTATTGGCTGGATGGTAAGAGTCCAACCATGAATAAATGGGCAGGTTTCATGCTACGCATAAAGGGCCTAGTTGGGTTCCATATGTTGCCAGTGCCAATTGTTCTGCACATAGGGGGTCTTTGGCCCCAGAGGAAGCTATGTGATTCTGGGGAACTAGTTCACCGGATAAACACCCTGGCCAGCCATGTTCAAGGTTAACGTTTTACCAAGGTAAAGACATTTTGTCAGATAGATGCTGTATTATCTCCTTCCGCGTCCTCCCTTCCTCATACGCACAACGACCATACTTTTGCTTGTAATTGTTGTGAAATCTGCTTGTTTGGGCATCTACATTTCAAAACAAAACAAAACCTGTCCACCCAATCGGTAAAATCTCCTTTGAGCTTTTAGTGCTGCCCATCCCCTATTACCAGTTCCCCCTAACCCTGACTTGGATTATAATTTGATGTTCTTCCCCTTTTGATAACATTCTCTCTAAACTTTTCTAAAATGTCTGTGTTCAGTGCTTCCCCACAGCGTTTCAGTTTGGCCCACGATGGTGAAATATTTCAGGTTCCCCTATTTCATTTTTTCTCTTTTGGTTGTTATATTCTGTAGGCTTCTCTTTTATGCCTTTCACACCTGCCCTTATCTTCTAGCAGTTATTTTTTTTCTTTTGGATTTTTTTGGGGAGAGATCTCTACTTCATTATGGTTTGTCTTCTACTATCTGCTCACCCTCAGCTTAGCTGCTATTTTCACCATTTTAAAGTTATTGCTCTCCTGTTAGTCCATTTTCTTTTTGGCTTCCCCTGTTCTATAATGTGCTGATTATGTCTGACTGCCTGCTCTCTGCTGTCTGCTCGCTGGATTCAGCCCCTTGCATCTTGGTCAGTGCCTCTACTTAAGTGTGTGTGCATGTGCCTGCTAGATTGAGATGTTATATTTCTTTATTTTTTCAGCCCTGCTGATCACGCATGTGCTCCTTTGTTCCCACTGAGTTGGATGTGTCTTTCGAGTTTTTCCCCCCAGAGTGGGGATAGCTCACAGTGGTCCCACTGCCTTTCGGGCAGTGACCAGCATTTGATTCTGGGGCCATGCAGCTGTTCATTTCTTAACAATTACATGGTTGTGATATCTGGGAAAATCCTTTGAGGTATTTCGTATCCTTGTGCCCGTGCTTCCTGGGTCACTCGGGATTACCAGGTTTCTTCGAAGTTCCTTTTAGGACCTTTGCCTTTAGCCTTTGATGTGATGGTTCCCATCAGAGAGAGCAACAGAGAGATGAAGAAAGCACACCACACATGAGTGCAGGCTCTGTGAGTAGAAGCAAGTCGGCACATGAGTGTGCACACCAGAGGAGCCTACCAAGTGTGGTGTGTCTGTAAGGTTTTTCCTTTTTGCTCACCTCTCCTGAGAAGGAGTGTACAGTGGAGTGGTTGCTAATTTGATTGGACATGATGGTGATGAAACGAAATGCTAGGCCTCCTGGACCAGAATCTCCAGGGCTGGGACTTAGGAATCTGTATCTTGAACAAGCTCCTTGGTGATTCTGGCTTGGGAGACCTTGGTGTACATTGGCCATCTTGACTCCTCCCGTCCTGTGTGGGTATTGACGTCATCAGTGCCTCTTTGGAAGTTCCTTTTGCTTACTCTCTGGCTCAAGAGGACCAGTCTTGCCTTCCTGTGTAGACCACTTAGCTCAGTGCCCTCTTGTCTGTGATATCTACCTCGCCTCCCCCCTCCTCTGCAAAGGCTACTGTTAATAGCAGCAGTGGGCTCTACATAGGAAGAGGGGCTGCCCTGAGAAATTCCTAACAGAAGAGTGGGAAGCCAAGGTGAAGCAAATATTCTATCTTCAGGATCTTGTGAAAATGAGGGTGCCTCCAGGTAGTCCTAAAATGTGTGGTATTGTCTGGTAATTATTTTGGTTTTTACTTGGTTTTCTTTTTATTGTTGTTGTTATTGTGGTTTTGGGGGGGGTCTAAAAACTCCTTTATTTAGGTGGTGATATTTTATATGTTCTGTTTTCAAATGCCAGGATTCATTCCCCCCGCCTCTGATTTCTGTCCCAGGCCCTACAAACAACTAATCCCTTCTAAATAGAACAAAAATAAGCCCAAGAGTGTAAAAGCAATGGTGACTGACTTATATCTGCTGCCTACAAGTATTCAGATAAGCACTAAAATTTATACTTTGTGTTAAAATTCATCCTATGCAAGTATGACCCCTTTCATTGCTTGACTCTTCTCATGCTTCATAGAGAGAAAAGATGTTTTAAAAGTACCTGGTGTATTGGTCAACAGGCTGAGCTGTTGTTTTGTTTTGTTTTGTTTTGTTTTTAAAGATTTTTTTTATTTATTTGACAGAGAGAGACGCAGTGAGAGCAGGAACACAAGCAGGGGGAGTGGGAGAGGGAGAAGCAGGCTTCCCGCGGAGCAGGGAGCCCAATGCGGGGCTCGATCCCAGGACCCTGGGATCATGACCTGAGCTGAAGGCAGATGTTTAATGACTGAGCCACCCAGGTGCCCCTTGTTTTGTTTTTTTAAGTAGGCTCAAACTCATGACGGTGAGATCAAGACCCGAGCCGAGATCGAGAGTCTGACACTTAACCGGCTGAGCCACCCAGGTCCCTGAACTGTTGTTTCTTGAACTGGGATATTCCAAGATTCTAAGAAAAAGTCAAAACTTGATTGACCAGGATGTTCAGGGATAGGATGGGATCCGGGTGAACTGATTTGAAGCAGACAGTCAATCCATTTGTCTTACCCCTTGTTGAAATCTTTCTAAAATTATATGTTAACCCGTATAACTGTCTTAGTAATGTTAAGGATAATTTCCAGAAAAAGGTAAAATCATGAGTCTCGTACCGATATAAAAATGAACATGCATTAAAGATTTTATTTTACTCGTTAATCAACAAGGGAACCAGACAGATATTAGAGCAGGTTCAAAGAAAAAGTCCAAAAGCACAAATTTATATGGAGTAAAGGAATTGAATTGCAAATGGAGGCAAAACTGTTTTTTTCCACAGTGGGGAGGGAAGTCAGTCCAAACTCTATGGGACAAGACAGAGTTTGCATATCCATCAGTTATCTGCAATTTACAGAGGTGCAAACCAGCTCAGAGACAATGAGCTATGCTGGAATGGGGCAGCTGCGAAGGGTGTGCTATGGGCAGTGCGTGGTGCTTTCAGTGAAGTACAGCTTTCTTTTCTACAGTAACTAAGCCTGGTGGACACTTTTGGGGGGGTTGATTTTGCTTCTTGTAATCTCTCAGAGTCATCACCTCAATTTCTCATCCAGGATTCAGTTCCATATAACACTCATTTACTGAGTACTTACTATCTCTAAGACATTACAGAGGAGGGACGCCTGGGTGGCTCAGTCGGTTAAGCGTCTGCCTTCGGCTCAGGTCATGATCCCGGGGTCCTGGGATCGAGTCCCGCATCGGGCTCCCTGCTCCGTGGGGAGCCTGCTTCTCCTTCTGCCTCTGTCTCTCTCTCTGTCTCTCATGAATAAATAAATAAAATCTTAAAAAAAAAAAAAAGACATTACAGAGGAACCAGACACCAAAAAGACGGTATTTCTCACCTTAAGTAGCTTGATTGGTGGGGGAGACAGACATGTCACACCCCCAGCTAACCACACTGTGGAGAAGAGTAAGAATCTGTGCTGTGGGAGAGGTAGGGATGAAACATTTGAGGAGAACCAGAGAGGGAAGAGTTAACCGATCAGGGGCTGGGGAGATGACATGATGACATTTAAGCCAGGCTTTGAGGGGTGACAGAGAGAGGAGGAGGGGCACAGGAGAGGCCATTTCAGGGTGAGGAAACAGCGAAGTCCTGAAACTGGTTGATCTGTTCAGGGAAGGGTCAGGAGCTGGGATGGCAGAGGCCACAAGGAAATAGCAGGATGTGGCCAAAGAGGAGGCCAGAGGAGGTTTGAGGCCAGGTCAAGGAGGGCCCGGAATGCTGTGCTAAGAAATTTGGGCTTGATTCTGAAGACAGGAAATCTACTGAAAGCTTTTGGTGGCAGGGGGCAACATGGTCGAATTGGTGCTTTAGAAGATGAATATATTGTAAAATCAAGAAATTGGAGGCAGAGGGACCAGTTAAGAGGCTATTGTAATATTCTGGATGAGAGATGATGAGGGCCTGCATCAGGGTGGTGGCAAGAGGGGCAGAAGGAGAGGATGGAGATGGCATTAAGGCTTGACTCCTGATTGGCTGTGGGCGGCGATGTTGTGGGGGTGGAAAGAAGGAGTTGAAGATGACACCACTGAAATTTCCAGGCGGGGGGATAGTGGTGCCATTAACTAAGATAGGAAACGTGCTGGGTGTGGGGGGTGGGGAGCGGGTTTATGGGAACAGATAATGAGTTCGGTTTGAGACACATTGAGTTTGAGGGGCTCGGTGGACATCCAATTAACAGCGAGTTGCTGGCAGCTGGAAATTCTGGTCTGGGTCTGAGGAGAGAGGTCGGGTCTAGAGATACAGATTTGGGAGTCTTTGGTGCGGGAAGGGGAGAGTTGTAACTGGGGGAGCTCTGGAGCTGGAGAGAAGGAAGAGCGGGGTTCACACAACCCCCCTTCCCCCCCCCCCGCCACACACACACCGAGAGAAGTGGGGTAGGGGAGAGCCAACGAGAGCCAGACTGAGCTAGGGAGCCAGAGACAGAAGGAGGGCAAGAGAGACAGAGGGAGACAGAAAGACAAGAGAGGGAGACTGACGGCTGAGGCGAGGACAAAGAGTAGAGGGGAGGGGGACACAAGAGGAAGGAAGAAGGGAAGGAGGAGGAAGAGAAGGAAGAGATGAAGGGAGCCAGAGGGAAACCAAGGATGAGGAAAGAAAGGGGGGAAAGGACCCGGGCAGGAAAGGTGGGAGGGGGAGGAAGGTGGAGGAGCACAGACTGCGCCAAGAGAGATGGGAGAGAGGGAGAAGAGAAGCAAGGAAGAGGGGAAGAGAGAGACATCTGGGAGAATAATAGGGGGAAGAGGGAGGTGAGGAGGAGTAGTAGAGGGGAATAGGAGAAAGAGAAATTGAGAGGGAAGGGGAAAGGGAAAGAGAGAGATGGGGGTAGGGAGGAAAAGAGGCAAGGGGAAGAGACGGGGGCTGGCAGAGGTGAGGAGAGACCAGGCAAGACCAGGGCTAGGGTTCCGGGGTGGGTGGAGAGAGAGCCTTGGAGAAGCAAGCAGGCACTGGGTCAGGGAAGCCAAGAGAGGGGCAAGTACAAAGAAAGGCAAGGGCAGCAGTAACCTGTGCTTCGGAGAGAGGGAGGAGGGTGAGGACCAGGATGAGGATGGGGGGCTGTGGGGCTGTGGCTCTGCTGTCCTGGTGCTGCCTCCCTCCCTTGCTTGGGGACTTTGCACCAGCCACCTGGCCTCCTGGCTCTTTCTGGATCTTAGCTTGCAGCCTCCTGCCCTAGGACCTTTGCATAGATTGTTCCTTCTGCCGGGAATGCTCTTCCCCCCCGATGATACACACATGGCTCATCCCTTCGCTTCCTTCAGGATGTTTAAATGTCTCCTTCTCAGCAAGGCCTATGCTGGTTACCCCCTTTCAAAACTGTAGCCCATTCTGCGTGCCTCCCCCCGCCGACCATCGCCATGCCCCTTAGCCTGTGTTATACCACCTTCTAACCTTCTATAACAGGAGTCATTTAACGAGTGTATTGTCCATCTCATCCCACGAGAATATAAGTTCCATGAAGGCAGGGATTTGGGGTCTTTTTTGGTAGTCGTTGAATCCCCAGTACCTGGGACTGTGCTGGCACATAGCGGGAGCTCAATAAATATTTGTTGGATGAGCAAGTGCTCTTGTGTTGAATATGGACAATCTCTGAAGGTTATATAAAGAATAAGCGAAACAAACCCCTGATGTGACTATATTGTACTGATTTACTTCTTGGGAAAGTGGAGAACAGCAGAAAATTCTGATCACTGAGGGTTCTGTTCAGCTGAGCTCCAATGAAGAAGACTTTTAGCTAACTCGGGACTTTAAGGGTCTCAAGACAAGCTCATTGGGTAAACCGCTTTTTCTTGATGCCTCATTTCCTCTACAATTGGCTGTGCAGTGGTTGTCAACAGCGACAGCTGGACATTAGCTGCTGAAGGGGGTGGTAGGTCATGGGGATGACAAGTCTGATAGAAAGGGACAAGGACAGAAATGTGTGGTTTGTGATGGAACATTGTTTTTTGTTTGTTTGCTTGTTTGTGGTCAGAGTACAAAGAGTATTGCATCTGATTTTGAGGGAGCTTTAAACCAGCTTAAGTATGTGTGTTATATCTATATAACTCCCCAGTCGAAATCAGAATAGAATATTTTTGAAGGGCTTTTAAAGAAAGCATGTGCTTCCTCTGGAGAACTTAAATTGGTACGTCACTCAAATACTTCAGTACCCATGGATTAGAGAGTTGACGAGAAAAAGATCCCCAGTAGTCTTTCAATGCATTGTTCATATATGGGAACAACCCTCTAATTGTAGTTGGTTGGGCTAAATGTGTGTGGAAAAATATATTGTCATCTCGTTTGTCTGGAATAGATTGAATTTCCTCGAACACTCAAGCATATCTGTCTTTAAGATGATTTAAAAATCACTCTAGGTGATTAACAGCATCCTCGTCTCCATCCTGAAACCTATGGATTCCTGGAAAGCTGGTGCCCTCATCCCCGTTTGGGCCTTAATTTTCCATAGCAGGCTGGCTTGTGGGAGAGACCGCTTTACCATTTTGGTACCGTAATCACCTTTATTTAAATGTTTCCCTGTTAAAGGTGGCTCAAGCAGCTGTCCTTGTTAGGAGTTTTGATTTTTTGGCCTTCTTTTTCCTCAGGGGGAGCGCGGCCACAGCAGGTCCTATCTGGTGGTGAGCGGCTGTCATGATCTCGACAGCCCCGCTCTACAGCGGCGTGCACAACTGGACCAGTTCTGACCGGATTCGCATGTGTGGCATCAACGAGGAGAGGTGAGGAGGCTGGGAACGTGGCCGGTGCTGGCTCCCAGTGAGCGGTCCTTACTCACCAGTGGGGCAGCTGCGGCAGGGCCCTGGGAGGGACCCCAGGGGAAGAGTCTTCGGTTGTTTCTAATTTTCCTGGGATGGGATGGAGCTGGGGCCGTATGAGTGGCCTGCCCTGCCATGCTGTCCCCGTTCAGATGAAGGTGAGGAGGCCAGCAGATGACCTTTTGCCAACTAACATTTGTCTGCTCATTAAGAACTGTCAGACTGTGGAGTAAGGGGAAGCTCAGGCGACTGCAATTTTTATTTGCTGCATCCATGTTCGGTGCTCAAGGATACGCACAAGATATTTTTGGTCCTTGATCTAAGCCTGGAAGAAAGGCAGTTTTATTATTCAGCTGTATACTGGGAACTGTTAGTGGGTATTCTGGTGATCAGCGCTTTCCTGCCTCACGAGGCTAATGACGATTCGCAGTGCGATCCTTCTGAAGTATCTCAGGAAGAGCCAACTGCTTAATGTAGTTGTCGTACGGAACTGAGAGTTGGTGATGCCTGCCTAATCCGTGTGTGTTTTAAATGTTCTGTTCACCAAAATATTTGGTTGACCAAGCTCTGCCATTTACTGATCATGCCCCATAGGAAGGACACCCAAAATGGCCTTCAGATTTTATATTTTTGACTCTCATGACCTTTGGCCAAAGAAAGAGCTATGTGTGATGGTCGCAGTACCTCTCTCCTTTTTAGAAAAGGCATGCTTGCTGGTGTTCAGCTGTTGTTTCAGTCCATCGACTGTTTAAATTCCAATGCATCAGATCAGTCCCCTAGAACATGGACCGTTACGGCTTTTCCCGGGATTAAAATCCGGTGTTTTCCTTGGGTGAATCTTGGAAGTGTGTGCGTAGCTGTGTGTGCATGTGGGAGAATGTGTGTCTTCGTGGGTATCTTCTTTTTTCTTCTGCTCTTAACAGGAGAAGTGTGTACTTGTCTGAGGTTCAGGTTAGGAGAAGAGACCTTTTTTTTTAAAGCCATTAGTGCCTAATAGTTTAATGTTCTCTATACTGAGGAACAAGTTAGAGACGGACTTAAAAGGAATTTGATTTTAGAATATAAAAGTCAGGACTAAGGAAAATAAGACAGAATTCCTCTCAGATTTGCATAAGAAAGATATTTTCCTTTGCATGTGAGGTATGGCCTTAGGTAATGACCAGGAGGGGGACTGGGGAAAGGGAGGGTGGTAGTATTGATTTGCGTAAGCATTCACCCGCAACTTGGCAACTCGTTATAGGCAGTTGAGCCTTGGGTGCAGAGATCTGGACTAGAGCCTTTAACAAATAGGTGTACAAGCTGCCTTGGTTCATTGTCCATTCTAAATCCCTGCTGAGAAAGAAACAGGAAGGGAGCCCCAAACCCGCCTTTCCCTCTTTATGGACCTTTCTTGGGATGTTAAATTACCAAATATGCCTAGTGGTTAAGATGACCTTTTAAGCATTGTCACTTTTGATCTCATCTACCCTTTATTGTTGCCTTCCTCTACAGTCTAGGCCATGCTAGAGCTGCTTTCTGAAATGTGATCTCACCTTATTTAAAAACCCATCTTCCTCAGCCCTTTACAACTTGTAGAACTTAGACATTTCGGGTGTAAAGCTGCACATGGGGGTTAACTCTTAAAACTGTTTGAGAAGGGCGCCTGGGTGGCTCAGTTGGTTGAGCGACTGCCTTCGGCTCAGGTCATGATTCTGGAGTCCCGGGATCGAGTCCCGCATCGGGCTCCCTGCTCGGCGGGGAGCCTGCTTCTCCCTCTAACCCTCCCCCCTCTCATGTACTTTCTCGCTCTCTCAAATAAATAAATAAATCTTTAAAAAAAAAAAAAAACAACTGAGAAACCTGCCCGGCGTCATTAGATGCAGTTGAGGACCGATGCTGTTGCAGGGACAGGGACAGGGGCTTTCTGCAGGCCCCAGGTGGCTGACTGTAGTCACACCTCTGGTTAACTTTCTCTGTTTTCTCGCTTGCTTGCTTCCTTTCTTGTATCCATTCATTCCTTCATTCACCCACCATTTACTAAATCCAGCAGGAGCAAACCAACAGTCACGGGATGCTGATGGTGAGTGCTATAGAGTGGCACGCACAGGCCCTGTGGGAGTCTAGATGCAAGAACGGTAGACTTCCTGGGGGAATAAGGGAAGGCTTTCCAGAGGCAATGACATCTGACCCGGTGGCTTGAGGGATGAGTAGGAGTTTGAGGTGAGGGTTGGTATGTCCCACACGGTATGTTTGGGGAAGACCCTGGCTGGAATGAAGGTGGTCTTGGGGTGTGGTAGGACTCAGGCAGGGAAAGTCTGCAGGGGCTGGAATTTAAGGAGCCCGGTGTGGGTGGTGTGGTCAGGGCCCAGTGGGCACTAAAAAAGCTCTGGTTTGACAGTGGTGCTAGCCCTTCATAATTAGGAAAACAGCCCTGAAAGGTTATCGCCATTTCTGGTTTAAGTTCAACAAAGCCTGAAGCGCAACAGCCCAGGGTCATCTCTGCTGGGAAGAAGTGGTGGGATTGATTTTCAGTCCTGATTGAAGCCTGCTTTGACCCCTGCTCCCTCCTCCCTGCCGCCTGCACCCTCCTAACCTTGCCTGGTTGACCCACTTCTCTTTGTGCACCCCTCCCCTGCAAGCTATTCCTGTCCCAGGCTCCTCTCTCCATGGAGCGATTTAATGTTTGCTTAGCTTTGCACACCCCTCTCCTCAGAGAATTTGAAACGTGGCCACACGACGTTTTCCCAGAGCCTCGGGGGCTGGCACTCGGGCCCGGGCATGGCTGGGGTAGCCGGGACTGTTGCTTCCACTGCCGCTGCCACCCCCAGAGTCCCTGGGCCGCGGGCTCTGTGGGTCTGCCTTGGAGGCAGGTGGCAGGCTTTCTGCGTTCAGTTCAAGGTGATTTTATGTGGGGTGGGACCCCAGTAAGGGCAGCTAGCTCCCCTCCCTGTGGTCAGGAGAGGAAAGAACGGAAATAGCTAACATCTTTCCCCTGCAGCCCCTCAGGTGGGGTTGGCGAAGGGGAGGGCAGTGCCCCTCGTTCCCCTTGCTACTGCCCTCCTCCCAAAGCCCTCGCTGGCCAGTCTCATTGGAACATGCTTCTCCCCGGCCCAAGGCTGGGTGTAGGGCTGGCTTTTCTGGTCTCCCAGGAGCCAATGTCCAAGTATGTTTTCCCTTTCCCTCAGGGCCCCCCTTCCTCCCCTTCCTCGAGACCCCTGACTGCCTCTCCAGCCCTTGCCTGTCCTTACAGTCATCTCTGTTTGTCACCAGCAGTCATTGCCAGCGATGGAACCCTCCCACTTCTGCCAGCCTAGCTGCCTTTTAAAGGGAACAGATCTCCACCCCCCTTCCCCAGTTAGTCCCTCCTGGAGCCCTGAAATGGGAGGGAGAGGCCTGCGGTGATCTCCCTTGTCTTTTTTGCTTCTCTTGGCCCAGGTACAATTTTGGAGTCCATCAGTAGTGCCCTGTTCCAGTGAGAGGGAGGGAGTTAGCAGGACCCCTCCCCATTTTTATGGGGGTGGGCTGCAGGCTCCCAGACTGTCCTAGACTAGGGTGGCTGGTGAGGCAGGTGTTAGCTTCTTCCCGGGCTGCTGTAGAGCTGAGGGCGAAGAAGAGGAGCAGACTCCAAGGCGGTCCACTTCCCCCAGAGGTGCACAGAGCATTCCTGTGCTTCTCCCCCTCGGAGCTGCGCCACAGGGCTTCTGCTGGAGCTTTATTCTTCTACCCAGACCTTCCACTCAGCCACTTACCTGGGCTCTTGCCCCAGTGGTATCCTCCCTTGGGCAGACAGTGGTGGATTTTTGCTGTACCCCAAAAATGGAACTTCTAGTGGGTGTTTGTCCTCTCCTCAGCTTCACCCTCCTAGTCTTTTTTCCCCCCTAAGGTTCTTCCTGAAAACCTGGAGAAGACTTTTGGAGTAGGCTGGGGTTCAGTTAGGTTTTCCTCCTTTGCGACCCAGCTCTCTGGCCTTGAGCCCTTCCCTTTGCAATATACCAACTTGAATTTGGGGTCAGTGGCCTTGAAGGCCTCCCTTTGGGATGGGAGTGAACGTGGTGGTGCTGGGAGAACAAGGGGAGCGTGGGGGGCTGGCGGGGCATGGGATGCAGGCAGGAGGGCAGGTGCTGGCTGGAGCTCGGTGGTACTTTAAAATAGGGGAAGAGGTACCCTGGAGGGAAAGAAGTCGTGCCCTTGAAATGCCCCTCAGCACCCAGTGACCCGGTGGCCTCGAATCAGTATCCTTACATGCGCTAATAAATGTGTATCCGCTCTAGGCAACCCCATCAGGTGAATAGGTGATGATTCAGATTTAGAACATGACACACAATGGAGGTGGCTATTTGTTTTAGAAAAGGATTACCCTTATGATATCTGCAGCCAGCTTCCCTTATAGACTTAAAATAAGATTGCACTTAAGAGAAAACCTGGTTTCCATGCCTTTTGAGATCATCTGCCTTTTGGCAATGCCCAGTACCTCCTGGATGGTCACCTTGACAGGTAAGCTCGGGACAAAGCAAAGGTGCTGGGCCATCCTCCACGTTCCTGGTGAGAGCCCCAGAGAACAGGATACACAGCCCAAGGAGGGGAGTCTAGTCAGACTGGGCTCCTTTGCAGGAATTTGCAAAGCTGGGCTTGGAGGCTTCGGCTTGTGACCTGTCCCCCCAACAATTCCTTGTGATTTCCTCCAAGCCACCAAGGGAAGTGGTTTTATGGGAACCAGGGCAGGCAGGAGGCATTCTGCCGAAGGTAGTGGTGGCCCAAAGACCAGGCCTCATGGCCCTTCTCTGGTTGTGTCTCCCATGCTAGAAGAGCACCTCTTTCTGATGAGGAGTCCACGACAGGTGACTGCCAGCGCTTTGGATCTCAGGAGTTTTGTGTCAGCAGCAGTTTTTCCAAGGTAAGGGGCCATGTGGCGCCACATGTCACCCGGCAAAGGGCGGAGCTGATGTGCCCAGTCTGCCATCCCAAGAAGGGGGGCAGGCAGGAACGGGGTATTTCCCAGAAGTTGCTGTATGTGAGACAGAAATTGGGCGAGTCGCAAAGCGGGCCCGCCGCCGCCCGCCCCGGGCCTCGGGATGTGTGCCCCGCTGCAGAGAGCTAGCTGAGACGGGCACGCTGCTCTGTCGTTGCAGGTGGAGCTCACGGCAGTTGGAAGCGGCAGCAATGCCCGGGGGGCAGACCCAGATGGCAGGACAGCAGAAAAACTTGGGCACAAGTCAGAAGACAAGCCTGACGACCCCCAGCCACAAATGGACTATGCTGGGAATGTGGCTGAGGCCGAGGGCCTGCTGGTGCCGCTGAGCAGCGCCGGGGACGGCCTCGCGCTTCCTGCGGCTGACGGCGCTGCCGAGGCCAGCGACAGCACGGCCGACTGCTCCTGGGCTCCCCTCAGCACCCAAATGAGCAAGCAGGTGGACTGCTCAGCAGCGGGGGTAAAGGCTCTGGACTCTCGGCATGGCGTGGGGGAGAAGAATACTTTCATTCTGGCCACTCTGGGAACTGGAGTCCCTGTGGAGGGAACCCTGCCTCTGGTGACCACTAACTTCAGTCCACTGCCAGCGCCCATCTGCCCCCCTGCTCCCAGTTCGGCTGCCGTCCCCCCGTCTGTTCCGGATCCGTTCCAGGTTCCCCTCTCCGTCCCCACCCCGGTGCCCCACTCTGGGCTAGTTCCCGTCCAGGTTGCCACTTCAGTTCCGGCCCCTTCCCCTCCCTTAGCCCCGGTCCCGGCTCTGGCCCCGGCACCACCGTCGGTGCCCACGCTCATCTCTGATTCGAACCCCCTTTCAGTTTCGGCCTCAGTCCTGGTGCCTGTGCCAGCTTCGGCTGCCCCCTCGGGACCCGTTCCCCTGTCGGCTCCAGCCCCTCCCCCCCTCTCAGTCCCAGTATCAGCTCCTCCCTTGGCTCTGATCCAGGCTCCTGTGCCCCCTTCAGCTCCAACCCTGGTCCTCGCGCCTGTCCCCACACCAGTTCTGGCTCCCATGCCGGCGTCCACGCCTCCAGCGGCTCCCAACCCTCCGTCAGTGCCGATGCCCACCCCGACTCCGTCCTCCGGCCCGCCCTCAACCCCCACCCTCATCCCCGCCTTTGCTCCTACACCCGTGCCCGCTCCCACCCCAGCCCCGATCTTTACTCCAGCCCCCACGCCCATGCCGGCGGCCGCACCAGCTGCCATTCCCACCTCTGCGCCCATGCCAGCCTCTTTCAGTCTGAGTCGAGTATGTTTTCCTGCAGCTCAGGCACCAGCTATGCAAAAAGTCCCCCTGTCCTTTCAGCCAGGGACAGTACTGACCCCAAGCCAGCCGCTGGTATATATCCCACCTCCGAGCTGTGGGCAGCCGCTCAGTGTGGCCACACTGCCAACCACCTTGGGGGTCTCCTCCACTCTTACACTGCCTGTCCTGCCTTCCTACCTTCAGGACAGGTGTCTCCCTGGTGTGCTGGCCTCCCCAGAGCTCCGGTCTTACCCATACGCGTTTTCTGTGGCCCGGCCTCTGACTTCAGATTCCAAGCTGGTCTCTCTGGAGGTGAACAGGCTTCCCTGTGCGTCCCCATCCGGCAGCACCAGCACCCAGCCTGCGCCCGATGGGGTCCCTGGGCCTTTGGCAGATACTTCCCTCTCTACTGCTTCTGCCAAGGTGCTTCCAACCCCACAGCCTTTGCTGCCAGCCCCCAGCGTGAGCTCGGCCCCAACGCACCCTGCCAAGGTGCCAGGTGGTGGTGAGCAGCAAGCAGAAGGGACTTCCGTCACCTTCTCTCCCCTCAAGTCACCTCCACAGCTGGAGCGAGAGATGGCCTCTCCACCTGAGTGCAGCGAGATGCCCCTCGACCTCTCCTCCAAGTCCAACCGCCAGAAGCTTCCATTGCCGAACCAACGCAAGACACCCCCCATGCCCGTGTTGACCCCCGTGCACACCAGCAGCAAGGCCCTCCTCTCCACGGTCTTGTCAAGGTCTCAGCGCACAACCCAGGCTGCCGGTAGCAATGTCACCTCATGCCTGGGCTCCACTTCCTCGCCCTTCGTCATCTTTCCCGAGATCGTGAGGAATGGAGACCCGAGCACCTGGGTGAAGAACTCGACTGCGCTGATCAGCACCATTCCTGGCACCTATGTGGGAGTGGCCAACCCGGTGCCTGCCTCCCTGCTGCTGAACAAAGACCCTAACCTGGGCATCAACCGAGACCCCCGCCATCTCCCCAAGCAGGAGCCCATCTCCATCATCGATCAAGGAGAGCCTAAGAGCTCCGGTGCCCCCTGTGGCAAGAAGGGCAGCCAGGCTGCGACTGAGGGACAGCCAAGCACAGTCAAACGTTACACCCCAGCCCGCATCGCCCCTGGGCTGCCGGGGTGCCAAACCAAGGAGCTCTCTCTCTGGAAGCCCACGGGGCCAGCAAATATTTACCCACGGTGTTCAGTCAATGGGAAACCCACCAGCACCCAGGTCCTGCCTGTTGGCTGGTCACCATACCACCAAGCGTCTCTGCTTTCCATTGGCATTTCCAGTGCCGGGCAGCTGACCCCCAGTCAGGGGGTGCCCGTAAGGCCCACCAGTGTTGTTTCTGAGTTTTCTGGTGTGCCGTCTCTTGGCCCCAGTGAAGCTGTGCACGGACCTCCCGAGGGGCAGCCGCGGCCTGGGGGCCCCTTTGCTCCAGAGCAGGGCACTGGCACAAAGAACAAAACTTGCCGGATTGCTGCCAAGCCTTACGAAGAACAAGTCAACCCCGTCCTCCTGACTCTCAGCCCTCAGACGGGGACCTTGGCGCTGTCTGTCCAGCCTAGCAGTGGGGACATAAAAGTGAATCAGGGGCCTGAGGAATCAGAGAGCCACCTCTGCCCCGACAGCACTCCGAAGATAGAAGGTCCCCAGGGGGCTTGTGGCCTGAAGCTGGCAGGAGACACGAAGCCTAAAAACCAAGTGCTGGCCACCTACATGTCCCATGAGCTAGTCCTGGCCACCCCCCAGAACCTGCACAAGATGCCCGAGCTGCCTTTGCTACCTCATGACAACCGCCCCAAGGAACTCATCTTGGATGTGGTCCCGAGCAGCAAGAGGGGCTCCAGCACAGAGCTTTCACAGCTTGGAAGCCAGGTGGACCTGGGACGGGTGAAAATGGAGAAGGTGGATGGTGACGTGGTCTTCAACTTAGCCACCTGCTTCCGGGCCGATGGCCTCCCAGCAGCTCCCCAGAGGGGCCAAGCTGAAGTTCGGAATAAGGCCGGGCAGGCCCGAGTGAAACAGGAAAGCGTAGGTGTCTTTGCTTGCAAGAACAAGTGGCAGCCAGACTCGGTGGTGACCGATGGGGTGACCGAATCTCTGCCGCCCAAGAAGATGAAGTACGGCAAAGAGAAGGATGGTGAGGAGCAGCAACCACAAGCCAAGGTCACAGCTCGGAGTTCCCACGGACCCAAGGTGAGTGCGGGGCTGAGGTCGAGGGCAGGGCCCGCACACCGGAGGTCTGCTTTATCCTGCAGATGTCAGCCTCCCACGGCGGTGTTCTTGAGTAGCTCTGTGAACTGAACTCCTTGGAAGGCTTGTGTAAAGTGAATAATGACCTGCTGTCCCCTTTCTAAGTCCCATTGTCCATATATGGTGTTTTAGCACGAAGAGGGGCCGGCTCGTATTTTGTAGGATGTGGGAAATGATTTGGTCCCTGAGGCCAGGGAAGCCATTGTCCCAGATGAGGTTGGAAAGCGGAAGAAGGGATTGACGAGGGAAATCAATTAATAACAGGCCCTTCCCCACATAACCATTCTTCCTTTTCCTTTTCTGAGATGACTGCTGGCCTTGAGAACTTGGGATTCTCAACAGAGTTGTTCTCTGCACCACTGGGGGAGCCTGCTCAGGATATGCTTGGAGTTTTGTGGGGCCGAAGCCAATTTGGCTTCTGGGCTCATCCGCCAGTTTCCTATCTGCCCAAGGGCTTGGGGTGGCAGCTTTGTGTGTAGGCCCACTGGGAATTTGGTGTGCAAGGCAGGTGGGCATCTGGGTCTGGGTTCTTAACAGTGGCCGCGATCTAGGCAAAAAGGTGGGCCAAGAGGATTTGACTTGAATCCAGTGGTGTTCCAGAGGGGATCCAGAAGCCGCTGGTGATCCAAGGAGATTCTTGAAGCAGTTGAAGATAGGTCTTCTCAAAAATGTGGAGCAATTTAGGGGCACCTGATGGGCTCAGTCAGAAGAACATGTGACTCTTGATCTCGGGGTTATGAGTTCGAGCCCTGCTTTGGATGTAGAGATTACTTAAGTAAATAAAAAACTTTTAAAAAATAGGGAGCGGGACGCCTGGGTGGCTCAGTAGTTAAGTGGCTGCCTTTGGCTCAGGTCATGGTCCTGGGGTCCTGGGATCGAGTCCCAAATCGGGCTCCTTGCTCAGTGGGAAGCCTGCTTCTCCCTCTGCCTCTGCCTCTCCCCCTGCTTGTGCTCTGTCTCTCTCTCTCTCTGACAAATAAATAAAATCTTTAAAAAAAAAATAGGGAGCAATTTGAAGTTATGTTAAGCCTTCAAATTGAATGTTTCTTTAAAGATTGTATTTATTTAGGGGCACCTGGGTGGCTCAGTCGGTCAGGAGTCTGCCTTCTACTCAGCTCATGATCCCAGGGTCCTGGGATCGAGCCCAGCATTGAGCTCCCTGCTTGGTGGGGAGCCTGCTTCTCCCTCTCCCCGTGCCCCGCTTGTGCTCTCTCTCAGTCAAATAAATAAATAAAATCTTTTTAAAAATTTAGAAATAGATTGTATTTATTTATTTGAGAGAGAGGGGGGTGGGGGAGAGCAAGGAAGGAGAAGCAGACTCCCTGCCGAGCAGAGAGCCCAATGTGGAGCTTGATCCCAGGACTCCGAGATCATGACCTGAGCTGAAGACAGATGCTTAACTGACTGAACCACCCAGCCGCCCCACTTTTTTTCTGGCTGCTGGTTGCCATGTTTTATTTTTTTTATAAAGTTTTATTAGAATGCAGCCATGCTCTTTTTTTTTTTTTTTAAGATTTTTCATTTTCGGGCGCCTGGGTGGCTCAGTTGTTAGGCGTCTGCCTTCGGCTCAGGTCATGATCCCAGGATCCTGGGATCGAGCCCCGCTTTGGGCTCCCTGCTCCACAGGAAGCCTGCTTCTCCCACTCCCTCGCCCCCTGCTTGTATTCCCTCTCTCGCTGTCTCTCTCTGTCAAAAAAAAGATTTTTCATTTTCAAATTGAATGTTGATATACACTAATGAACAGATTTCTAGCCAGAGTACAAGGAATTTGGGTTTGTGGTGGAAACTCTTAGTCTTTTTTGGACCGTAGAGCATTTTGGGAAACTGTAAGACCCTGTCCACAGAAACATGACCTCAGAATTTTGCCAGTAATTTCAAGGAGTTCATGGGCCCAGCCCCTCCACAAAGCCCGCCCTTGGGCTCCAAATGAAGAACCCCAGGGATAGAGTTGGGGTGGGTTTTCTCAATGATCTCACAGCCACCTCTGTATGGCAGAGACATGCCAAGTAAGAACACAGGTCATAAAAAAAAAAAAAAGAACACAGGTCATGACATAGTAGAGCATATATATAGCATTTGCTCAAGTAACTGTGATTTGTCCTTGGTGGTAATAAGAATAATAATTCATGTTGTTACATGTACTGTATGCTATACACACGCAGACACACACACACACACGTAGCCTATATACTATATGCCAAGTGCTTTCTACAGACGTCGTCTAACTTCATCCTTACAATAACCCTATGAGGTGAATGCTATACCCAATTTACAGATAAGAAGATGAAGGAAACAGACTGAATGGGCAGGTTACCCAAAGTTACACAGCTACTAAATGGCAGAGCTAGAACTCAGACTCTAGTTGTTGGCTCCAAAGTTCATGTCCATCTTCAGCTGTGCCACCCTGTCTTCTACTCTCCTCATGTATAACTGTTTCACTGGCCATTTGGCAAGTGTTTGTTGAGTAGTTACTACATGCAAGTCCCTCCCAGGCGTGAGCTACATCTTCAGGAGGGCGGTACAGCATTGTGGTGAGGAGGATGCTTTGTGGAGCCAGGCACAGTGCCCAAGTTGAAGTGTTGGTCCTGCTTTTTCCTAACTGTGTGCTATCGGTCAAGTGACTTAGTCTCGCTGGCCCTCAGTTTCCTCATCTGTATAATGAGACTATAATAGTACCTCTTCTGGGCGCCTGGGTGGCTCAGTTGGTTAAGCGACTGCCTTTGGCTCAGGTCATGATCCTGGAGTCCCGGGATCGAGTCCCACATCGGGCTCCCTGCTCGGCAGGGAGCCTGCTTCTGCCTCTGACCCTCCCCCCTCTCATGTGCTCTCTCTCTTTCTCTCTGTCTCAAATAAATAAATAAAATCTTTAAAAAAAATAGTACCTCTTCCATAAGGCTGTGCAAAGATTAAATGAGATGATGTCATGAAGTGTCCAGAATAGGCAAATCGATAGAGACAGGAAGTAGAATCGTGGTTGACTAAGGCTGGAGGAGATGGGGAAATGGGGATGGGATTTCCATTTGGGGCAGTGAAAAAGTTCTGGAACTCCATGATGGTTATATGACTCTGTACTAAAAGCAATGGAATTATAAACTTAATCAAATGAATTGTATGGCATATCTCAAAAAGTAACATGTCAATAAAGCTGTTACTAATAAAAAGTAAATGAGGTGATATATATGAATGCTTAGAACAGTGCCTGGCAGGTAGTAAGTGCTCAGTAAATGTTCGTGGCTGCTGGTTGTTATTGTTAGTATTACTAACAAAATAGACATGCTCCCTGCTCTCATGGAGCTTATGTCTTGCAGGCGACCTGATGACAGGCAGGCTCTGCCCTTTACTCTATTAGATGAACAGTTCACTGGGCCCACTGACAGGTGCCGAGGGCAGAGAATAAAGTTACGAGATCAGGGGCCTTGCAGCAGCCCTTCGCAGCTTCCTGTAGTGATTTAGCAAATGTCCATTTTTGGGGGAGAGTAAATAACTTAGATCTTTCTTTTCTTATCTTCTATTTTTCCAGAGAAAGAAACTTGATAAGCAAAGTCAGATCAGGGCTTAATTCAAAACAGCCCCTTTCAGGGTATGGCCAAGAATCAGAATAGTCTCCTGTCCCCTACACCACCTGCCCCAAGGCCTCATGGAATCCTGAAGGGCTGGCTGAATCCTCAGCAAAGAAAGAGTTCTGCTTCATCTGGTGCTGGGTATATTTTACTGTCTTCTCAGCCTTTGGAAAATTCCTTGGAAAACCTTTCAAAACTCTGTTAACCAGAACATTCATCTTACACGGTCTCCCCATCCACCCAACTTTTTGCCTAAGTTGGAGCATGCAAATACATTTTTACTCTCGGTGCTGCCCTTGCAGAACATTTGGACAGAAATCCCTTCTAGATGTTCTGTTTTACTTGTTTTTGACTACCTTAGGAAATAAAAGTTAATGATCTGCACTTGAAAGAGCCAGCTAAAAGTGATATTCAGAAATAAATAGGACATGTTCAGATTTATGTGCATTTAACTTTATTCCCCCTGACTTCAAGTAGTCTTTCTCTGGCCATTCCTGAAGGTGAGATTTTAAGCAACGGTTCCCCATCTTTCTTTCCTCCCCAGTTCTTTCTTTTTCCTAACACTTTGATTTGTAGGAACCAGCAACAGGCAAAGGGGGCAACTGAACTTGAATTTTTAGCTCAGCCCTCTGCTGAGTAAGAAGCAGGAGGAAATCACAGTTTAGTAGGAGTCCTGGGAATTTGGTGGGGAATGGTCACTCCCTATCCCTGGGGAATTGAGACACTTCCCCCCGCGACACCCCGGAAAATGTTCTATTGATAAGATATCGGCTATCCCCTTAGCTGGAGCTAGACAGTGATAACCTTCTAGGAGGTGCATGTGGGTCTGCTTAGGGGGAAAACAACTCTTCCTTTCTTCCTAGGGCCTGCTTTCATGTTAAAACGTTTTGCTTATTCTGCACTCCCTGGATGCTAGAATACTAGAAATCCCTACCTTGCCCTATTTCTTGTTTGGTGGCATGGAGAGACCTCAGAGCTTGTGAGCGTATGCAGCTGTGAGGTTGGGAGTGTCCTTGTGCTGTGCAAGCACGGCCGGCGTGCCTGTCCGAGTGGGCGAGTGAGCAGGGCTGAGCAAAAACAGTGGAGGACGTGAGTGGGGAAGGAGAAGAGTGAGAGCTGCTGCAGAGAGAGGCCCAGGTGGGGAGCCAGGAGCCCTAGGTCTCAGTCCCAGCCCTGCCACTTTGTCACCGCAGGCGCAAATGAGCTCATTTGCAGATTTGCCTGGGAAGTGGCAGGCGCCCCCCAGCGCGCGGACGCCCGGGGTCGTGTGTTGCCCTGGACAAAGCATTTAACCTCTAGTCTTGGAGCCTCAGTTTCCTGGTCTTTGCAGTGGGGATGATACTAACTTCTGCTTTCAGGGTTGTCAGGAAGATCAAATAAAATAACAGAGAAGGAAACGTTTTGAGACGTTGAAAGTACTGCAGAGTATCAAGTGGCATTATTAATAATGCCTCGGCCTTTTCCTTGTCTTCCGTAAGTGCGGGCCAGTGTGAGTTGCTCCCGTGTCATGCCTTTCTTCTTGCCTTTGTTGAATCTATTACACACGGAGATAGACCGTTTTTCTTGAGTTGGCCCAGGCTAAGGATTGTTTTCAGTTGTTGGTGTCTGTACCATTTGCACTGAAGGTATTTGACCAGTGTGGTCACCCGACTTGCCGAAGAGGCATTTCTGTTTGCTGCCCGTCTCTATTGCTGTTTGGATGTAGAGAGCATGGGCCTGACTTTGCGCCTTTGAAAATGACTTTGGGTGTTGATGTGGCTTGTGAATGCAGCCTCCGTAGACCTGTAAAAATGATGGCGTGTGGATGTCTATGGAGATTAGTTAGGGCACAGGGTTCAGGCCCAGAAAGCCCCTGCCCTGGGCCCCCACCTGGGCTCTGAGCTCTGTCCGTGTGTCAGAACGGGGCCCCAGACTTATCATTGGCAAAGCTTTCTTAAGAAGAGAAACTGATCTCAGACTTGACTCTCTCTACCTCTCCACAGTGCCGGAAGCCGCCTAGTGACCCCCAGGAACCCACCAAGAAAAGCCCCAGGGGGGCTTCAGATTCAGGAAAAGAGCACAATGGAGTCAGGGTAAAGCACAAGCACCGGAAGCCAGCAAAGCCGGATTCCCAGTCTCCAGGAAAGCGAGCTGATGGCCACGAGGAAGGTAGGCTCCTCAGTTCCTCGCCCTCTGGGCTGGGCTATAGAGGGATCCCCATGGCAGGTCATTGGCGGGTTGGGGGGTGGGGGTGACTCTGCACTGCCCAGAATAGTGAGACTTCCTCATTATGGAAAGAAGATAAAACTGACACCTCTGAAATCAAAGGCAAGGGAGAATGGGGCTTATTCTGTTCACCCTGGTCACTAGAATAAGGTACGCTCTGAGGGCCAAAGAGGGTGGTTTTCAGACAAACACAAGTCAGTCCTATGACAGAGTAGCCGAGCCATTACCCTGCAATGGGTCTAGGCTCAGAGAAGAAATGGGGTTCATGAGGACTGAGATCAAAACAGCAGGATGGGGTTCATGACACATGTTTTTCTACCTTTGGTATATTCGAAAACTCCCATTATAAAAAGTTAAAAAATTAATACCCAGCTAGCTAGCCAGAAGCGTTTAGGGAAATACTGAACTCTTATTATCGAGAGACACGCAGTATGTTTGGAGTCGGGAGGTGTGTACTTGACCTGTGTGCTCTGCCACGCTAGTTCCTTGGTGCCCTCATCAGAGAGAGACACCCACGTGTTCCTGCGTACATAGCCTGTTTTCATGGCTTTGCCTGTCTGACCCGACCTGCCTTTTTCTAGTCTGTTCTTATGCGGCAGTTTTCCTTTCTCCACTACGCCCTGCTCCCATCTTCCTGCCTTGCCCAGTCCTCTACGATCCATTGAGGTTGCCCTCGTCTGGGACCTGCTCCAGCTTAGTTCTAACTTTGTGGAGGTGCGGCAGCCTCACAGTCCTACAGACAGCCAGGCCTTCAACTTGCTGGCGAGCTGGCGAATCGATTCTGTACACAGCCCTTTCTTTGGTGTCAGCAAAAATGACCCAACTCCCAGTTTTCAAAAACCGCTGGGAATTGCTCCTTCTCCAAGAGAGGTACATAGGTGAGAGCAGCCTGAGGAGAGCCGATGAATGCGACGCCCAGAAAGACACAAATCCTCCCTTGATTTTTCCACCCAAGCCTCTCCGGGATGGGGGGGCGGGGTGTGGGGCTTTCAGTCCTTGGACTCCTGATTGTGATATTTCTACCTTCTGCCCTGAAACCACACGTCACTCCAGGTTCCTTGGAGAAGAAAGCAAAGAGCAGTTTCCGTGACTTCATCCCCGTGGTTCTGAGCACGCGGACGCGCAGTCAGTCTGGTGAGTGAGTCTGAAGCCACGGCCCATCTTGGCCCTTCTCTGCAGAGAGAGGTAGAAATCTGGTCGAGTGATTTTGCCATTGGTCTAGGTGGAGAGTTGAGACTTCGACTCACCATGCTAAGATGCCCAGCTCCTTGCAGAGACAAGAGAGCCCAGGGTGGGGAGGGGGAACACAGCCCACAATGTTAGGACTGCTTGCTTCACTTTTCCAAACAGGGCGTTTCCGAGCAGGGATTTGACATCTCTTGTTGGCAGCCAGTGGTGGAAGGAGGAAAGGCCTGTGCCACTCAGGAAAACCGGCCTACTCCAAGCTTTCGCATCTCATGGTCAGCGGGGCCAGTCTCAGGCACGGACATGCAACCTTTGGACTTACCGCCCTATGTGACAGGCGTCAACAAAATCGGCAGTGGTCACTGAGTTGTCAGGGCCGGTGGAATCGCATTTGGCCCCCTGAATTTGTATTCAGTGTCTGAAGAAAGATAGCTCTTTCTGGCCCCCGCCTTTGCCTGCCAGCCTCCACGTTGGTGTGTAGCACTAGAAGTGGTTGCCCTGCTTCACCTGTGTTTCCATGCGGAGTGGCTAGAATGGGGAAGCAGGGCGCAGTGTAAACTCAGCTAGCTGACATTCTATTAACTGGCACCCTCAGCTCACGGAGAGCGCAGTGGTAATTGGGGCTCATAATGACGGCCTGGAGGCCTCGCAAAATCCTGAAGTGTCTTCTGAATCATCAAAGAGTGATTACATTATGCCCAGTCTCATTTTACTGTTAAACACATTGTACTGCATTTGATTCTTTGGAAATTGGTGATCCCTGTGTGATCTCTCTGGTGATTCTGTATTAACCAGAATATTAGATTAACCAGAACACTTCGTTCCTTGCCTGTCTGTATATGGAGATTTTGCTGGATATTTGCTGTCTTTAAACGGTCTGACTGACTTGAAGCTTTGGTTAAGGACTATTCCTTTTGCTTCAAAACCATTTCTTTCTTCCACTGACCTCGCTTGTGTTTGGGGATTGTCAAGTTAATAGCGAGTCCTTGGGAGAAGGATGGTGGTGTTTCAGAGCAGCTTCTGAAGAAGATCATCAGATCTGCTGTTGTGCTAAGCCGGGCCAATTTAGGGTCGTACTTTTGTGGTTAGCAGAGTTATGAAGGAAGGAGTGGGGATGAAAATGGCCTCTTGGCAAGATGGTGGAGGAGGGCAGGAAAGGTACCATCGTGCCGGGGTGCTGGGGAGAGGGGAGGGAAGTGCCTGTCCAGCGGCGAGGAGCCGCTGCGGTGGGGAGGAGGGGGGTGTGCAGGGAGAGAGCTCCACCCCTGGACTCTTGGCCACTTAATAGGAGGTGGGGTCAACGCGAGGGAAGAGGGCCTGGCGGAGGAGCATTTGGGCGGGACTAACCCAGGCTGTGTCACAGGAAAGTGACTCCTTGCTTCGCTTTTCCTGAGACTCTTCTTTTGTGATGATTCTGCTTGCCCAGGGTGGCTCTGTCAGTGAGACTGGTGGTCACATAGCGAGCAGGGGCGGGGGTGCCCTGCCGATCTGCCCTCCCTCACCTGCTACTGAACCCTGATTTCCCAAAGGGCAGGGACCTGTGGCCTCCTCCTGCTCCTCACATAGTGCTTTGCGCCTCATAAGCACTAAGTAAGAGTTTGTGCAATGAGTTAAAGTCACAGCAACGTGGATGAGGAAGGGCGTGTGGCTTGGATACTCGATATTTGTGTGGTATATTGGACTCTGTAAAATGCTTATGGGCGGATTATCTCATTTGAGCCTCAAAACAGTCCTGTGAGGCCAGTAAGGCAGAGAACAGTGTCCCCGTTTTAAAGAGGAGGAAACAAAAGTGAAGGAACTTTCCCAGAGCACACAGCTAATAACTGGCAGAGCCTGAACTTGAACCCAGACCTTCAAGCTCCTAATCCAGGGCACTTGCTTCGACACCATACTCTTTGTCCTTTGAAGAGGTACCTGACCGTCCTCTGTACATCCCATCCACAGGAAGCATCTGTAGCTCCTTTGCTGGTATGGCAGACAGTGACATGGGAAGCCAGGAAGTCTTCCCCACAGAGGAGGAAGAAGATGTGACCCCCACCCCGGCTAAGCGTCGCAAGGTGAGAAAGGCCCAACAGGACACCCAGTATCGCAGCCACCATGCCCAGGACAAGACTCTGCTGAGCCAGGGCCGCCGGCACCTGTGGCGAGCCCGAGAAATGCCCTGGAGGACTGAGGCTGCCCGGCAAATGTGGGACACCAATGAGGAGGAGGAGGAGGAGGAAGAAGATGAGGAGGAGGGCCTGGTGAAGAGGAAGAAGCGGAGACGACAGAAGAGCCGAAAATATCAGACTGGGGAGTACCTGACGGAGCAAGAAGAAGAGCAGCGGCGGAAAGGGAGAGCAGGTAAGGCTGGCTGGGGATTGCTGCCTCAGCGAGCTGCTATCACTCATCCCCAGGCCACAGTGACTTTGGCTTCTGGGGACCCTCGGGCATCCTGGGTGTTCCCACCTCTGCCTTCTCTTCGCCAGCCGAAGGCCTCTGCACCCATAGAAACCTGGTGCTGTGAGCTCCAGCTGCCAGAGGGGGTCACTCAACTCCAAGCCCCAGGCTGTGGCTTGGGGTTCAGATTGAATGAGTTTGGACTGACCTGCAGGGGAGCGGAGGACGTGAAGGCCCGAGCCCTCCAATTTCATATAAGAGTCTGAACCTCTGAGCAAGGCCACAGTGGCATCCTTGGCATGTGACAACTCGATACCAGGGAGTTCTCTGGTTGGCTTGAGGGAGCTGGCTCTTGGGAGGCTGGGTTCTTTCTCCTAGAATCCTGGGTTCAAGAAGAAAGAGGCATTGGCTGCCTTTCCTGGGATGCTTCCAGCCCCTACACTAAAGAGAAGTACCAAGTTTCCTCAACTTAACAGAAGAACTTCAAGTAGAAGCGGGCACAACTATGCTTTCTCCATTAAAGCTGCAAAGGTTCTTAAGAGGCAGAGTGAAGCTTTGAGGTGACCCAAGGTGCCATCAGTTTTGTTGGACCCAAGTTGGAAGAGCAGGCAGACCAAGGAGAAAACCAGGCTTTCTTTGGCTACGTCAGATGCTATAATATATAATCATGGAGGCACAGACTGTCACCAAGGCTAATATCAGTATGTTCTGCTAAGTATTGTTCGGGCCCATTTCTGGGGTTTTTTGGGGGGGGCATTTCTATAGCAGATTTCTAGATGAGCAAAAAGTATGTTTCTGGGTTCTGTAAGAGCAAATCTCTCTCTCACTCTTTCTCTGACCTCTGCCCTTGAAGCAATATTTGATTGTCTCTGATAATGTATTTATCCTGCGCTGCTGGGAAGTATCTACAGTCTCCCTATTATTGAAAACAGAATAGCTGCCTTCTGAGGGGGTAATAGATTCTGGGTTTGCTATAACGCAAACAAGGCTAACCCTCACTTCCAGCTCAGTTTAAGTATAGATGTGTACGATACCGTCCCTATACTGCAGAGGGTAAGAGAACTAATTTTCATCAACTGTGGGAGAGGGTGGGGATGATTTTCCCTTTTTCCTGCCAGAGCCGTAAGGGATTGGTCAAGAATGAGGCATCAAGCCGTTGGTCTCAGCCACTTGTGTTTGGATGAAGAAGAGCTTTTGTGTCACGCAGTCTTCTTTACTGAGAGCTGGTTCCCTGCAAGCTTGGATGCTTCCTGTGGAACTTACTGGTTTGGAATCAGAAGGACCTTTGAGGTTATCTGGTTCCATTTTCCACCCAAAGCAGAGATCTCTGTAGCACTGTGGATAGGTAGCCTTTATGTAAACACCCCTGGGAGCATGGAGAACAACTGCTTGGCAAGGCGTCCTGTTTGATTTGGGGGCAGCTGCAGCTGTGGAACGTAGGTCATTCTCCCTCCGTGCATATGTCTAAGGGTTTTGAGTCAAGGCTGTTGGCTTTGGCTTATGGTTTGGTTACCTTCCTCCAGATCCTATGGTGACATCTTCATGAAGGGATTGCCTGGCAAACATCTCTCTTCTCAGGAAAGCTCTGATCCTTCCTATTACTGCCTATCTTTCAGGTTGACATGAGGGAGTCAGGCAGAGGCCAAACTAGACAGGTCACCTTACTTCTGTCGGAGCCTCATGGCCTTTCTGTTTTTTTAAAGGATTTTATTTATTTATTTATTTGAGAGAGAGAGTGAGCATGAGTCAGGGTGGGGGGCGGGGTGGGCAAAGGCAGAGGGAGAGGGAGAAGCAGACTCCCCACTGAGCAGGGAACCCGATGAGGGGCTCCATCCCAGGATGCCAAGATTGTGACCTGAGCCGAAGGCAAATACTTAACCGAATGAGCCACCCAGGCACCCTCATGACCTTTCCTTTTGTCCTGGACTTTGGTATCTCCCTCCTTGACCTGCAGAGGGGATAAGAATTGGCTCTGGGTTTGGAGTGGAAGAGCCACTTCCACTTACCCAGCTACTGCTTCCACTCTGTTTCTTTCCGTGCTACTATGAAGTTCTTGCTCCACTGCAGCTGAATAAGCTCCAGAGCCTGCCCATCCCTGGGTCAACGGGGTAGGGAGCTGCTGCTTTTCCTGTGGCGGTGAATGCTGTAATATGGCGTCCCCATGTTTCCTGAGGTCCTCCCTCACAAGGCACAGTTCTGTTCCTTCCTCTTTCGCCTCAGCCCAGACTTGTTGCATCAAAAGTCCCAGTTTAGAATGTTCTGGTTGGAATTGCCATTAGAAGCCATCTAACACAGCCGTTCTTGGACAGGTGTGAGGACCCACTGGTGGGTTGGGGCTAGTTGGGAGAAAACGTTGGTATGATAACTGGCTAAGAGCTGTGCGTAACCCAGAGCCAATTCCTCATATTCTAGTGATGGCTCCCGCATCTGGATTTGCCATTGGTAATGTCACATGTGAGAACACATGCCACGGTCAAGGGAGGCTAGCTAAGAATTCTTGGATCTTGCTTAACTCCCTTGGTTCACAAATTGGAGAAACTGAGGCTGCAGTTACTCATTTCCTAGACATACTGATCTTTTGTCATGTGCTCAGTCCTGTGGGGGAAATAAAGAACACATGGGCATGGCCCTCCCTAAAGAGCTTGCACTGCAATAATATGATAAGGATGCCTTCCTCTTTATAACACCTTATAAAGGGGCTTTTGTATATGTGACCTCATTTAATTCTCATACCAGTCCTCTGATGTGGAATATACTTTCTCCATTTTATAGACATAGAAACTGAGACTGTGGGAGATTATGTGGGTGATTATGACTTGCCTCAAGCCAATTACACAGCTAGTGGCCAAGCCATGTGACACTAATATTAGTTAAGAGATAAGAGTAAACTTAATCTATCCCCCCTATACCTGAGGTTTAGGACTGACCTGTGGGATGAGGCTATTGGCAATGAAGTTCCCAGCGCCGCTCAGGGATCCATCTGGAAAGAGCTGTAAGAATCACAACATACTTCTAAAAAAAAAAATTTTGTTAATTTATTTTAGATTTGGGGGGCAAGTGGGGGGAGGGAGCAGGAGGGGGAAAGAATCTCAAGCAGACTCCGTGCTAAGTGTGGAGCCTGATGCAGGGCTCCATCCCACCACCCCAAGATCATGACCTGAGGTGAAACCAAGAGTCAGCTGTTTGACCAACTGAGCCACCCAGGCGCCCCTTGAATCACAGCCACACTTTTTGAAACTAGAAAGTGCTTTGTCTAGTGAGCTGTGGCTAGAATTAGAGATGTTGCCCAGTGTATCCCAGTGACTTGATTTCCAACCAGGGAAGGCAGCAGGTTTCTGTGACTGTCCATCAGCTAAGTAGGCCCAGGGCACCTTCTGGTTTCAGGGGGTTTCTTTGGCTTTGATCTTGGCATCCTCAGAGAGTGACCAACCAGGCAGTCAGGTGGGTGGGCGGAGGCAATGAAGGAAGACTTCTCCATTTACGCCCCACCCCAGTATACTTCATACTTCGCTTCAGCAGAGCTGCTAAATTTGTTTTCATACTAGAATGGAGAAAGAGACAAAGCCGATGGGGGAAAAGCTGAAAAGAAGGTTCTGATTTGCTCTGGGCTATGGGGAAATCCTTTTAAAATTACCCTCATCTTGGGGACAGCCAGCTGGGCCGCCCCCTGCTGGCAGGGCTGGGGGTTGTCACCGGCTTGGAGAGGAAAGACTTGGATGTTGAAGTACAGTGTCCACTTGAGAAGCGTTTAGTGGCATTGTTGGTACCACACTAGACACTGGTAGCTGATCGTTACACAGCTCGGCACTGAGATTCGACTCCCCAAAGCCTTCTGATTCATCGTAGAGGAAAGCATTGCTTTTCTGTGTTCCATTTCCCTGACATCCATTCTTTCCTGTTTCTTGCCTTCAGATTTAAAGGCCCGTAAGCAGAAGACTTCCTCCCAAAGTTCGGAGCACCGCCTCAGGAACAGGAACCTTCTCTTGCCCAACAAAGCCCAGGGGATCTCGGATTCACCAAACGGTTTCCTCCCAAATAACCTGGAGGAGCCAGCCTGCCTTGAAAATTCAGAAAAGCCATCAGGAAAACGAAAGTGCAAGACCAAGCACATGGCAAATGTCTCAGAAGAGGCCAAGGTGCGTTGCCAGTGAGGGGAGTTTATGGGAAGGAAGTGGGCTAGGGTGGCAGGCTTTCCACAGGCTCCTTGAACAACAGTCATCTGAGTGAGTGAGTAAGTGGATGAGGAGGACCCAATTAGCTCATATTTATTAAAGTATTTTGAAGTAGTTCCAGAAGAGTTGGGGGTTACATTTGAAGAATGGGACCTAAAGTTATCAGCTAACAATAAGAGTCTGCAAACTCTCAGGTTTGGTTCTTAATGGCTTTTCCTCAACAGCTCTTGGATCTCCTTTGAGTTAGGGAAGAGTTGAAGAATATGGCAGGATGTTAGCCTGAATAGCTTGTTAACATCCAATCAAGAAGCTTTTGTCTGGGCTTAACTCCCTGGAAACCAGTCAGAGAGTTTTCTGAATCAATCAAGGTAGAAAAGAACTTGTAGAAGCAAGGATGTTGATGTCCAGACAAAGGTTGCTTGAGGGTAGGCTGAAGGAGTTAGAGCTGCCCTCCCACTGGCAACTCACCAGTTCCTTTGCTTCTCGGGGAAGCAGAGGAGCAGGTAAGTGGGCACTCACCAGTCAGTAGCCAGGCCAGCATTCTAGAATCGCTGTTCATAATTGACATCTTTTTGGGGGTTCTGATGTTCACATCATTGGTTTCAGGTTCCACATTATACCATTTGCAAAAAATCACATGGTCCTCAGTCCTCAGGTGAGCTTTACATTTGAGAGAAGCGAAGGTCCAGGCCCCAATGTCATTGGCAACCCAAAAAAAAAAAAAAAAAAAGGTCATAGTGGTCTTGTTTGGTGGTTGTGATTTTTCCAGCTCTTTCCAGCTCCAGAGCAGGGATCCCTGAGTGGCACTGGCAAAAGGCGGGAGACCCAGGTGCTCGTCTCCCCCTCCTTTTCCCTTCCCCCTCCTGGAATCTGGTTCCAGCTCAAACAAGGTACTCAAGCCTATTTCCTCATCTTTAAAAATGGAGATGATACTCCATGTCCTTTCCATCTCACAAGGGTGCTTGGGGGAACAAAGGAGGCAACGGATGTAAAAGGCTTTGATCACCGTAAAGTGCTCTTTGAGGTTGGTGTACATTCTTGAGCTTCGGGTCGAGGCAAGGATGGGAGGACAGAGGCCCGGAGTGGCAAGGTAGTATGACCATTCCCTCAGACCCCCGGAGGGGGCGGGGCCAGGGGAATAAAGAAGTCTGGTCTGTGCTGAGGGCTCCGTTCACGTGGTCGTTCTAAATTCCCACAGTGGCTGTTAGAGGTAGGCACTGTAGTCCTTGTTTTATGGTGAGGAAACCGAGGCTCCGGGAGGCTAAGGGACTGGCACGAGGTTACTCGGGGTCACGAGTGACAGAGTCAGGACGGGAAGCAGGCCTCACTGCCTCAGCTCTTCCCGTGTGCCTCCACCCGGTCAATGGGTGGCTTCTGTCTGTATCCAGGAGACGCTGGGGCGGGGAGCAGCCAGGCAGGGACACACTGCGACACTGAGAGGCTCTGGTGAAAGGTGGGCGTCCCCCTCCTCTCCCCCCGGCTCCTCCCCAGACACTCAGATGGCCCTGTCCCACACAAAGGTGACTGGCTGCCTGACATTCAGCAACACACGCTCAGAGTTGTGTCTGGTTATTCCGCCTGGCAGTGTGTCTGCAGAAATGTTCCTCCCAGAGAGGTTTTGTCCCTTCACAGGGCCTCCCTTTCTCCCTCCCGCCTTTCTTTCTCTCCCAGTCACCACCACCTGCTCTGGATGCCCCCATGGCATGGTGCTTTGTAGTGGGAAGCGGGGCGGGGGGAGGGTGGGAGACGTGCCTGCGACACTAAAGCTAGGGCATTGGCCAAAGGCTTCTTCCCACAGGGGCTCTGAGCCAGGGAGGAAGAGGGGAGGGGGCCCCCATTTGTTCTTGCTCCTCCCCCTCAGGCAGCCTCGCTTGTCTCTGGCGGCTCTTGCCCCCGGAAGGAGAGTCACCCTTTGGCTCCTGGCTTGGCTTAGCAAAAACCTAGGCACTTTACCCAGCATCCTCCAGTAGTGCCATTTTCTACCTCTGTCCTCATGGTAGTAGAGCACCACTCTACACTCCTCGGCAGTGCCTTCCTGCTAGTGACTGAACCTCTCTGCCCTTAGGGGATGGGGATGGATAGCAGCTCTGGTGGTCTGGGGATTTACCAGAGGAGACAAATGCCCTGGGCTCTGGTCTTTTCCCTGCTGCCATCCCTTCCTGGGCTTCATGATTTTCTAGGTAACTTTTCAGTCTGCCCAGGGCTCTGCACAGAGCTGGCTTGAATTAGGTCAACAAATATTTGTTGTGATGATGTGTCCAGCCCTGAGTGAAGTGCTGTAAGAAATAAAAGTGAAGATGACAGTACGAACCCTGCCCCAAAGGAGCCTCAAACCTAACAGGGGAGGCCAGACTTGCCCATGAAATAGTAGGAGGAAGTCAAAAGTCTGGCATCAAGTACCAGGTTATTTGTTTCAGGCTAGGTGCCCTGGATATGTGGAGAAGGAAAGCTAGAGTATTATAGAATGTTACAGAAGACATAGGATTTCCGTGAGACCTTGGTAATACTCTGAAGGATTTGGATAAGTGGTATGTATTAGTTGTCTCTTGTGGTCTAACAGATTACCCTCAAACTTAGCTCAATGCAACAGCAAACATATTATCTCCCACAGCTTCTGGTGGTCAAGGGTTCATGAGCAGCTTAGCTGGGTCTGGCTTGGGGTCTCCCATGAGGTTGCGGTCAAGGTGTCAGCCAGGGCTCCATTAAACCGAAGGACTGACTGGGGCAGGAGGGTCCGTTTCCAGTGGGGCTCCCTCACATGGCTGGTCATTGGCAGGAGACGCCTCTTTACCTTGCCCTGGGGGCCTCTCCAAAGGACTGCTTGAGTGTCCTCATGACATGGCAGCTGATTTCCCCCAGAACAAGTGATCCAAAAGAGAGAAAGGCTGAAGCCACATTGTCTTTCAGGAAGTGGCCTTGGAAGTCAAACACTGTCACCTCTGCACTCTCCTGTTGGCTACACAGGTCAGCCCTGTCCAGTGCACGAGGGGGCTACATGAGAGCACAAATATCAGGAGGGGTCATCAGGGGCCATCTTAGAATCTGATGAGGGCAAAGTCTGCCCTCTGGTCGCCCAATGATTCATGTCCCTCCCCACACGCAAGGCAGACCTACCTCTCCCAAGGCCCTCCAAAGTCTTGTCCAGTTATGACATCAGCTCCCAGTTTATTTTTATTTTTTTTAATTTTATTTATTAGAGAGAGTGAATGAGTGAGAGCACGAGTGGGGGTGGGGGGAGAGGCAGAGGGAGAAGCAGGCTCCCTGCTGAGCGGGGAGCCAGACTCGGGGCTCCATCCCAGGACTCTGAGATCATGACCTGAGCTGAAGGCAGACGCTTCACCGACTGAGCCACCCAGGTGCCCCCAGCTCCCAGTTTAGAATCTCACCATCTAACTTAGGTCCAGGTGCAAATGAGGCTCCTTGGGTCTGGTTCCTGGAGCTCAGTTCCTCGAACACAGTTCCTCTAACACTCCCCACATGAAGAGCCCACAAGGGAGAAAGTGAGGCTCAGAGAGGTTGGGCCTTAACCCAGGTCTTGTAGCTAATGGGTGGCAGAGGCAAGATACCAGACCTACGTCTGTCTGACTCTTGAGCCCGAGTGCTTTCCACCACCCAAGGCGGGCATGAATGTGATCTAGGGCCATGGTGTGGAGGAAGGTGGGAAGAGGCTGGGGTAGGTTAGAAGGCGAGTTTTTACCACAAGAGTGAAGGCCTTAGCAGCTGTGCCTCTTCAGTCAAAGATAGCTGTCTCCACTTCTCTTTACTCTCAGTTTGCTTTGCTCATTTAGAAACAGGACTTGTCAAAACCTCAGCAAATGGGGATTGAGGCAGGTAAAGAAGGCAAGTGGAGTGCTTGGGGGAAGCTTGGATGTGCCCTCGGTCTCTGATTTCGGATCCCTTGGTCATTCGTTGGTTTATGTGGTTGAGGATTTGAGCCCCTCCGCATCTGCTGTTCGGGTGGGAGCGGATGGGAGCCTGCGCTGATCCAGGACCCCACCCCCCCATCTCTGCTTTCTAGGGCAAAGGTCGTTGGAGCCAGCAGAAGACACGATCTCCCAAATCTCCCACCCCAGTGAAGCCCACGGAACCATGCACACCCTCTAAGTCCCGAAGTGCCGGCCCAGAGGAGGCCTCCGAGTCACCTACAGCCCGGCAGATCCCCCCAGAGGCACGTCGGCTCATAGTGAACAAAAACGCGGGCGAGACCCTCCTGCAGCGGGCGGCACGTCTTGGCTATAAGGTAGGGAGAGCCCCAGCGTCTGTGGAGAAGCTTCTCCCCATTGGCTCTTCTGTGGCCTGGGCTTCAACCCCCCCCCCCAGACTCCTTCTATTGCCCAGATGGTCTCTGGGGCCGCCTAGCCACTCTCGGGGAGTGTGGGTACGCAAGCTCATTTGAATATCAATTGGGGATGAAAAGAATTGAAATATTGATAACCCAACACATTCCTAGGCCAGAAACGGGGTTTCGATGTTGTCTTGAGCTTCGCTTTGTGACGGCTCCCTCACTCAGAGAGGAACAGGGGTGATCATCACTCACTTCACACCCTGCAGCTTCCCCTCATTTGAACTCCCGTGGGGGGAGAGTCAGTGGTGCGTCGGCTCCCTGCCCCGACACTGCTTCCCTAGGGGGTGGAGAGAAAGCAGGAAAGGGAGCTGGCATTTATCGAGCACCACTTTGGTCATGTTAAGAGCTCTGATTACTTCATATGATTTCATCTTCACCACTGACCTGTGGAGGTAGGTTTTATTCGCTCCATTTTACGCATAAGAACATCAAGGCTTAGCAGTGCTAAATGGTGTATCCAAGACCATTCAACTCTTAACGTATGTATGATTCTGAATTCCCACCAGGTCTTTTTGATTCCCAAGTGCCAGGGTAGGGTGGAAGCCTGACTCCGTGACCATGATAAAATGTTTTCGGACACTTTTGTTGATACGAACTCCTTGACCATGTATCTTTGCCCACCACACCAATTATTTCCTAAGGATTTGCTCTTAAGGGTGGAACTGCTGGGTTTTAGAGTAGGCCTTGATTTAAGGCCTCCGATCCCTATAACTGACTCATTTAAAGATGGTCGCACTCCCAGCCAGGCTGCTCGGCACAGGAGAACTACCTTGGCAGTGGCTCACTGGCGAGCTGCCCATCTTTCTTGAGCGCCTGGTTTGGGGGCCGGGGTAGGTGCCAAGAGAGGTCTGAGGAAAAAAGATGACCAACCCCTGCCCTCAAGTGTAATCTTCTTTTACCTGGGGCCAAACCAGCAAGTAGGAGACCGCAGGAGAACCAACCAGGACAGGACAGGAGCAGGGGGGGCAGCCTGTCAGGGGAGGGTGGGAGGAGCAGTCTGAGGCCTGAGGGAAGAGGCCAGCATTGTCTGCATTGGTGAGGAGGGTAGGGGCCTTGCGCTCTCCTGAGTGCAGGGAGCGGGATAGTTCCTGTACACCCACGAGACCGCACCCCCACACCGGCACACATCGCCTGCTGGTTCGCGCACTTTCTCATTTCTCACTCACTTGCTCCAGCCGGCTAGCCTGTGAGCTAGCTGTCAGTCAGGGTGCCTGAGCCACCTGTGTCCCCAGGGCCTGGGAGAGGGCTGGTAATGGGCCCCTGGTACTGCTGCCCACGTCTTCCCCTCAGAAGAGGGGCTGCCTCTCCCCTCCCCCTCAGCTGGTTCACCAGCTTCATCCCAGACCAGCTGGGGTGCTTCTAGTCCTGGAGTCCTGCCTTTGGTCTTGTCGTGTAGCCCAGGGAAGCTAATCATTACTCTGTGAATGAATGACCACACTGGGTTATGCTCAGAGCAATCCTGATTTGAGGGGAGGGCTAGAACTGACTGCCCTGGGATAAACATCCAGGGACGGTGCTGAAAACAATTAAAACTAGCCTCCAGAGATAGAACTTCAACCAGTTTTTTCTTCCTTGCTCTCCAATTACCACCAGAGGCCGTGCTTGCCGCCACATGCCTCGTTGCTCTGGGCTGATGCTGTCTTACAAAGGCCCGGCCTAGGGAACCGGTGCTCGGGGAGTTGAGGCCTGAGAGTTTGAGCTCCAGGTGGGCAGGTGAGCCTCTCTGCAGACCTCGCCCCAACAACCCACACCCAGATGAGTGAGTATCCTTGGTCATAAGATGTGTCTCCCCACTTCCAAGGAACTAGCCCAGAGCTCAGGCCCTGGCCATGGCACCTCAGGGCTGACTTCATTGACGAAAGATTTTGAGACTTGCCTGTTATTCCCCGGGATAAAGTGCAGGCTCTGAGACTTCCTCTTTGGACATTTGGAGAGCTTCGAGCCTAACTGGGGTGATCTCAAGAATTAGGCCTCTCTTTGCTTATGGAGCTGTCCCTGTCCCTACAGGATGTTGTTCTCTACTGCCTCCAGAAGGACAGTGAAGACGTGAATCACCGCGACAATGCTGGCTACACGGCCCTGCATGAGGCCTGCTCCAGGGGCTGGACTGACATCCTGAACATCCTGCTGGAGCACGGGGCCAACGTGAACTGCAGCGCGCAGGATGGCACGAGGCAAGAAGGCCGCTCCCCAGCCCCCCCCCCCCCCCCCCCCCCCGCAGCTCAGCCCCTCACTCCAGAGAACTTGCTGCGGCCTGGACCTTCGCAGCACGCCATGCCTTGTCAGGAAGTGCCTCAGGAAGCCGACTACAGACTGCAGGGGGAAGCGGTTTAGGGCAGGGGTGGACGAGTTCCTGGCTGGCCAGCCCACATCGGTTACTAAGGAGAGGTTGGGGTTATTTAGGGATCATCCTGTCAAATGCAGTTTTACCAGGAACACCACTCAGGCGTCCCTCACATCCTCCCGGTGGTGCATCTGTCTTCGGCAGAGTCTTAGGCTTTAGGAACGGGGAGGCCCACCTTAGGGTCACGTCCCAGATTTGATTCTTGATTTGATGTCTGTACACTTTAAAAAAAAAACACACCTGCTGTGTCTTAAAGAAACTGTACCCATTCGCCTGTATCAGAGGGCCTACTTCCTGGGCCACATTGAGACATGAGCTGCTTACCAAGTAAGGGGACTTGGGTCAGAGGACGCAGGCTTTGCTTGGCCGCCACCTAGTGTGTGGAACCACTGTGCTCATCCCTGCTCCAGGGTGGTCATCCAGATCTTTCTGTTCATACCCCCAGCATCTGCTTTAAGTTTATCCTCAGTCAGGGGGGCCCGTTCTCTCCCAAACTCCAGAGCAACCAGTGGGGCTACAGTGCACCTTAGGGACTGTCCCAAAGTTTGGGAGAACATAAGAGAGAAATGGGAGGGAGGAGAAAGAGGCAGAGAGAGGAGAAGGAAGTGGGGAGATCTGATGGTGGGTACAGTTCAGAGGTGGTTCCTCTACCCTAACTCTCACCCACATTATTCTGGGCTCATTTTACGTTACCTTCCCCTGAGGAAGTAGCCCGGTGCTAGACACCCAGGTTCCCATCCATTGTCCTCCCCCTGTGTCACCTCTGCAGGCCAGTTCATGACGCGGTGGTCAACGACAACCTGGAGACCATCTGGCTCCTGCTGTCCTATGGGGCTGACCCGACACTGGCCACCTACTCGGGACAGACAGCCATGAAGCTGGCCAGCAGCGACACCATGAAGCGCTTTCTCAGCGGTAAGCGCGGCCCAGGCTTGAAGCCATCACCCTTGGGGCTGGCCTCTCATTCCTGAACTCCTGAGGAGGTATTCTTCACCTCTCTCCACCTCAAACAGCTCCCATGAGGGGTGTCAGCCCTCTTTACAGGCTTTGCTTGAAGTGTCTCAGAAATCTCTATGCACTTTAAAAAGCCCAGAGGTCCACTTCCTCTTATTCCTGTGTCATGAGTGTCCATATCGCATGCATCCTCTTCAGGGCCATGGCAGCCCACAGGGACCCATTTCCCAGTGAGGTATGTGGGGTAGGCCTCCTTGGGAGACAGTGGCCCCACTAATAGATTGAGCTGTGGGCAGAATGTGTTGACCCCTGTTCGGAGTGGGATGTTAGTTACAAAGAAATGACACTTAGCGTTTTGCTTTTGTCTTTGTACTTTTTCCTTGTTGGTGATCAGAGTGGAACCCTTGGGCCCCCTCCTGATGCTGTATTTCTTTTTTTTTTTTAAAGATTTTATTTATTTTAGAGCTTGTGCGTGCATGAGCGGGGGGAGGGGCAGAGGGAGAGGGAGGAGCAGGCTCCCCGCGGAGCAGGGAGCCCTATGCAGGGCTCGATCCCAGGCCCCTGGGACCATGACCTGAGCTGAAGGCAGACGGTTCGCTGACTGAGCCACCCAGGCACCCCTGATGCTCTGTGTCTCACAGCCCCTGCCTGTGGTAACTGACGTTCCCTCGGCGCCTCCCTGTCCCTCATTCTTCCTCCCTCACCTGGCCCCTCAAGAAAAGTGCCTGGTATTCAGGCCCATGGCAAGAGCCACAAGGCAACATGCATTTATTTTCTCATTAGTGGATAGCCACTGTTTGTCTGCAGTTTGATAGCGCTACCGAGTTGGGCAGCAGGGCAGAGGGAAGGAGAGAAGTCTAGTATGGGCATGCTCACTGGGAATCTGCTCAGACTTGACCGAATGAAGGAACCCCACCTCCTTAGTGACATCACAGCTCGGCCCTTGCTCTAGCAGTTTCTTCTTCAGACTGCCAGAGCGCTGGGCAGACCTGAAGCAGCTAGCAGCCGTCTCATTGCCCCTCTGTGGAGGCTTCCGTGTTTGTGGTTGAACCCCTCTCAGCGCAGGAGCCCACAGGACCAAGGGTTTGCTCAAGACCACTCACTCTCACCCAGGCTGTGGCCCTCATTAGTCCTAAAGGCCCACCTCCCCGAAGATACAGTTCTGGGTTCCCAGCCAGGGGATCATTTATTTCTTGAACAAAGGTTAACTAGATAGCTGATGATGGAGGGAGAAACAAAGGAACACGAACTAAAGGTCCCCACGGGAGGAGGACTAGGTGGGAAGCACCACCTCGTACTAACAAAAGCTGAAGGGGAAGTGATGGGAGGCCATGGAGGGAGACCTTGACCCCTGCTCAGCCAGCCTCCATCCAGCCCCCAGTCAAGCCAGCTAGATCCTGCAGTCACTGGTCACCGTGTACAGGCCTCAGGCCTCCCTTTGGGACCCAGCCCTTCTGGCTAGGGGCAGGACTGCCTTTTTCTTCCTCGCAGCTCTGGGGTCCTGGGCCCCTGTCCGTGAAGGGCAGAGCAGTTTGGGGGTGCTCGTTTCGTCATTTGTCCTGGGCTAGTGATGATTCTTGTTCACTTTGACTGCACTGTCATGGAGGCGCAGGGCTCAGGGCAAGCCACCCTTTGTGGCCTTTTCTCCCATACCATGTGCCACGTGCACTGTCTTACACACACACACACACACACACACACACACACACCTGCCCTCGACCAGGAGAAGCTGGCACAGATGAACACCCAGAACTTCTCAACATGATAAAAACACTGCATGAAGCTCTGTCTCTGATCAACAGGTTTAATCCGGGGGCTTCTCCTGGGGCTAGAAACTGCCCTCCCGAGGGTCTCGGGGCTCTCTGGATCCAAATAAAGCTATCTGACCACCTTAGTAAGCAGACAAACTCTTTTCTTCCCTGACCCCTTCTCCAAAATCCCAAAGGAATCCAAATGTTGAAACCATTTTCAGTAGTTAAAAATTTAGAAACAAACACATTTTTCCCTCTCATTTCCATTAGCTAATCCCAACCACTAGCCAGCCTTTTGATGCCTTCTTAAACTAACCCAAATGCCAGCCCATGTTGCAGAATCAAGAGACTTTTTTCTTTTCTTTTTTTTAAGATTTTATTTTTAAGTAATCTCTATAACCAACGTGGGGGCTCTAACTCACCACCCTGAGATCAGGAGTCGCATGCTCTACTGACAGAGCCAGCCAAGTGCCCCAAGAGAAGAGTTTTCTTAATTCTGGCCCTTGGTAGCCTGTCCAGGCCAAACACCTTCGTTCAAATCTTAACACTGCTTCTCAGCCTCATAGGCACGGAGCTTCAGCGCCGTAATGGGGGCCAGGAACTGAAGGGAGTGTTGGAACAGGGCCACCTCTTTTCCATGCAAATATCAAGTGCCCATCAAAGGCAGATCTCCGGCCAGCTGTTTGGGACAGTGACGGCAAGCCAGGCTAGGACCTTGGCCCAACACCCTGGGGAGGCAGGCACGGCAGCAGTCAGAGGCTCCTGGGAGAGGGGACTTGGGCCCAAAGTTTGTTTTGGGGGGATGAGATGATAATACTCAAGCTTTTTTTTTTTTAATTGAGGTGAAATTCACCTCATCTAACCATTTGGAAGTGAATGGTTCAGTGGCACTTAGTGTATTCACAATATGGTATGTGAGTCATCAGGAGCTTAATTCCTTGAACCTCGTATTTTTCTCTTTTTGAATCCCGGCAGCCTCCCCCCCCCCCCGCCCCCAGCAAATCTCACGGAACCACTGCACAGGGCGGCATAGTGGCTGCAGAAGGCACCCTAGGCTTGGAAGTTTGGGAGGCGTTTCCCCTCACTGCCCCCCTCCCCAGCCCCTAAACCTGGATGCATTTGGGTGGACTTCTGGATTTATTAATTTTTTTTTAAAGATAAATTTATTTATTTATTTGAGAGAGAGAGAGTACATGAGAGGGGGGAGGGTCAGAGGGAGAAGCAGGCAGCCCGATGTGGGACTCGATCCTGGGACTCCAGGATCATGACCTGAGCCGAAGGCAGTCGCCTAACCAACTGAGGCACCCAGGCGCCCCTGGATTTATTAATTTTTTTTAACCTTGCCTATCTGGCTGAGGTATTTAAAAAGCTTTTTGCTTTTCATCCCCAAGCATTTGCCTGACCAGACTCTCTGTAGATTGTCTTCTTCCTCCCCCGGCGGAGATCCCACTGGGCCAAAGATGAAGGCGCATCCTGGTAGGCTGCGAAGGGCTCCATTTTCTGCAGGTGGAGAAGATGAGCACGAGCCTCGGTGTTGCTCATGGTGTAGAGCTTCCCTCTCTTTGCACGAGGCCCCTGTTTTGGAAAAGTCTGGGAATCGAATCCTCTTAAATACACAAAGGAATGTCACTATTTACAAATATCCTGGAGTGAATCCTTTTGCATCTGGGTTGTAAGTGTGGATTTTTCTTTATTGAGTTGGCTTAAAGTGAGGCCCATTTCTCCTGAGATCAGGAAGGGTATGGCGGCACCCCTCATCTGTTCACTCATCCGCGTGCTTATTGAACCCCCTGTTGGGTTTCAGGTACTGGAGGTCAGGCAGCAGAGCCCTTTCTCTTGTCCTCAGGCTTGGAGCACCAGGCCATCCAGACTCTCGGAGAGGCCTTTGGAAGACCTTCTCCTTGGGCCAAATTACAGGCAGGCATGTGACCGATTTGCCTTTGACCCTTTGAAGAAAAGAATAATATCCAAGCTAGTCAAGGGAAAACAGATTCGTGTCTCTGCTCTGTCAGAAGGAATGTGGGGGCCGAGGGGAGTTGTTGCAGTTTGGTTTGGAGCATCTGAGGAAGAAATATCGGCACTGCTTTTTCTTCCACTGATGAAAGGGTTTAGCAGTGTACCCCCTCGAGGTCACGGAATCACAGGTTTTGTTTTTCCTGCCGGAGACCTCTGCCATATGACCCCGTGTTGAAGACTGCTTGTTTTTGGTTTTTCTCCCCTTTCATGTCCCTTGGCTGGTGACTTGTTTGGAGGACACGGGGAGCTACGGTATGGTGGGACCCTGGGAAAGAGAGAAACTCTGATTGCCAGGGTGACCGCTCGCACTGAGTAGTTAAGACATTTTCTTTTGTGGAGATGAAATTCACAGAGCATAAAATCAACCGCTTGGAAGGGAACGATTCAGTGGCGTTTCGTGCGTTCACAACGTTGTGCAGCCACTGCCTCTATCCGGTTCCAAACATGCTCATCACCCCCAAAATGAAAGCCCACACCCACTAAGCAGCTGCTCTCCATCCCCGCCCCCAGCCCCCAGCAGCCACCCATCTACTTCCGGTCTCTATGGATGTGTCCATTCTGAACATTACATGTGAGTGGAGTCGCACAACACGGGGCCTTTTGAGTCCGACCTCTCACGTAGGGTCACGTTTTCAAGGTCCGTCCACGTGGTGGCGTGTTGCAGTGCGTGCTTCTGAAGGCTGAGGAGAATGCCACTGCACGGCTCTGGCACGCTGTCGCCGCTCCCCGGCTGCGGGACGTGCGGGTGGTGCCCGCCTGCTGGCGGTTGTGGCCGGTGCTGCTGGGAACACGTGTGAGCGCATGGGCGTGAGCACCTGTTTGCAGTTGTCGCGGCCACGTACCCGGGAGCAGGACTGCCGGGCTGAGGGCACTTCTTGGAGGAGAGGAAAAGTGTAAAGGACTGGACGTGGTGGGCGGGGGCAAGGGCCAGTCAAGGGAGAGGCAAGGCACTCCTTGTCCTGATTGTACGCGGAGGCGTGTGCGGCGGCGGGACCGGAAGCCGCACCGTCCGGCCGGTCCGAGCTGCTTCCTAGGCGCAGCTGCTTCTGAGGCGCAGCTCGCGGGCCGTTCCCCGCCCCATCTCTTCCTGCCGTTTCACACCGGGCTGCCTCGGAAAGGCACATTCACCTGCAGGGGCCCCAGGTTTGCGGGGAGAAGTAGCGGCCTGTGCCATGCTGGGGGCTCTGAAGGCAGGCCCTAGAGAGGAGCCCCAGGAATGTGGTGAGCGAGGGCTGCTCCGCCTGCCGGAGTCCCCGTGTGACCTCCTCGGGGGGCAGGGGCAGCAGTCATCGGGACCTGTATGGTTCGGCCTGCTGGTTAAGCAAGCACGCTACTTTTGGTCTCACCTCGTGGTAATTCCTCCCTCCCTTTCTTCCCCGTGTATTTATTGCGCTCCTACGATGTGCCCGGAACTTGGGCTTATTAGGCCATGGGGAGAGAGGGATGAGCAAGGCAGACGTGGTGCCCGCCTTCTAGAAACTTCGGCTCTCACACCTTCCTCTCCCAGGACACCTAGCACAAGGCCAGGCACAGAATGGGCACGTACCTAACTGATGCTTCTGGCAGAGACTCCTTCCAAGTCTCAAGGGGCACGGGGTCCAGAAAAGTGCCCAAACGGCCAGTCGTGACCTCAGCGTTGTTTTGCCGAGTACATAGAAAAAGATCCAATGTATGTGACTAAAGGTTTCCCACTGTAGCTGCTCAGCCATTATTTTGAAAGCTCTCTCTGGCTGCTTTTTCCTGCCAGAAGAAAGCTGTAATCTCCTAGAAGATTGCTAAAAACTTATTTCTTTCAGTAGCTCACAAGAGCTAATAGGCATTTTTGCTGAGAGGATGTGTGACCCAGAAGGGCAGGCTGTTGGAGTGTGGTGGTGCCTTTCACTGGGGGAGACTAGCTTCGGGCCTTCAGGAGGGGCTGCCGCCTTCCCCCTGGGATCTGGCTCAGCGAGGGCGCCCTCAGGTCGCCCATGCCCTTTGGACTCTCGCCCGTCCTTGTGCCCAGGTGTCGCTTGAGGCCAGGTAGCACGCATACAGAGCTAAGTCAGCTTGCCAGCAGGGCTAGGTAGCATATTGGCAGCCACGGGGCCACAGGCCCACAGATGACACGGTTGAGTTTGTCATGAAAACCTGCTTTTTGTCCCCGCGGGGTTGCGAGGTGAGACAATCGCACAGATGCTGCTCAGCCAGGAAATAAGGAGGCGGGGCGGCGACCTGCTGTCTGTCCTCGGGTCAAGTAAGCAGAGGTGGTTTAGAATATGTTTATTGTGGCAAAATACTTAGAGCAAAACATGTACTAGTTTAACCATTTTGAAGTGTACAATGAGTGACATTAAGTACATTCATAACGTTGTGCAACCATCCCCGCTGAGTTTCCGAACGTTTTCATCACCTCAAAAGGAAACCCTGTGCCCATTAGGCAGTTACTTCCTGTTCCTTCCAAACTACCAGTCTGCTTTCTGTCTCTCTAGATTTGCCTGTTCTGGACATTTTATATACATGGAATCATACAGTATATGGCCTTTCGTGTCTGGCTTCTTTCATTCAGTGTAATGTTTTTAGGGTTAATTCATGTAGCATTCAGTGTAATGTTTTTAGGGTTCATTCAGTACTTTGTTTTTTCTTATAATTGCATAATATTCCATTATATGGCTAGACCATGTTTTGTTTATCCCTTCATCAGCTTAACAACATTTGGGTCGTTTCCACTTTTTTTTTTTTTTTTGGCTATTGTGAGTAGACCTGCTATGAACATTCATTTGTGTGTAAGTTTTGTTTGAACACCTGTTTTCAATTCTTTTGGGTATATACCTAGGAGTGGGAGCAAAAGGTTTTTATGAGGATAAACTTGGCCCTCTCCCCCATGTTTTCCAAAGATGAAACAGAAGGAATTATGTTTCCTTATCTTACTTTGAATTGGAGAGATCCTGATTGGCTATATGAACACTGTGACCTGCAGGGGGAATTGAAATCTTGGGATAGGTCTAAGATTCTGCTCGCAGAGTCCAGTTCTTACACCACTAAGAGCAGGGATCCCAGACCTAAATGCCTTTGGGCTGATCATGGAGGAGAGCAGAGCAGGCTGGGTGGGGACTGTTGAGCCGGAGAACGCACATGTCGCCTCTCCCTCCAGCCAACTGTTGACATGCAGGAATGCGGGATGCCGTGTTGCCAGATTTTCTGATTTTTTTTTTTTTCAGGAAAAGTTGGAAATCCGGATTTTTAGGTGAAATCTCTCAATTTTAAAAACTTAAACGTTAATTAACTTTTTTTTTTTTTTTTTTTTGGTTTAAAACACTGGGCCAAACTCCAGGTGGTCAGTAGGCTAGATTTGGCTCCTGTCTACTGGTTGGCAACCTCTGATTAACAGGAGGAAATGTATCTCTCTCTCGTAGCTCCCAGGCCCTCTTGTGGTCCTTCCTTCCCTTCTCCCGTCCTCCTAGCCCTCTATGGACGTACTTTGTGTCTAGATCCTTCTCCAGCCTACCCTCCTTGTCTCACTGCTTTCTCTTCTTTCATCAGATCACCTCTCGGATCTTCAGGGCCGGGCCGAGGGTGACCCTGGCGTGTCCTGGGACTTTTACAGCAGTTCTGTGTTGGGTAAGCTTGGAGTCGGATTCCTTCCATGCTTGCCTATGGCTCAGAGATGGGGGATTGCTTTGGGTTTCATGGAGCATTCAGTGTAATGTCTCAAAGACAGGAGTGAACCTGTGGAGGCAGCCTTTCTCCATCTGTTAGTAACTTACAGACCCTTTCAACCCAAACCCTAGCCCATGCTCCCCCCAGACTCATGCCACAAAGCCACCCCTCATTAGCCCTCTCCCCCTTCTGCCTCGGGTATTGTTTTCCTTCTCTGTCCCCCAAGGGCCCTTCTCCTCCCTTGCTTTGTCTTAACCCTGCCAGAAGCCCCTGTTGTGCATCATCCTCTCTTCTGGCGTTGCTCACACTGGCCACTCTCATTCCCTCCCTGCCCTGCCCCTACCGTGCACACTTTCTGAGACCACTGCCCTCTCCCGAGCCCTTAGCCTCTGACCCAGGCTTTCCTCTCTTGGAAGAGTCTTTATCTGTGACCCCATCAGCTCACAGTCATCCCTTGGGCCAGGGCTGCAGATTGGGGGAGGTGGCCACCCCCGAAGCCCTGGGGAAGCTGGAGCAGGAGAAGGTTGGGATGGAATGAAGTGAGCCACACCCAGACATGCCGGCTGGGGAAGGGAACTGGCTGAGCGGCCCCTCTGGGCTTCTGAGGGCCCAGCAGGCCCGGCAGGTGTTTTTCTACCTTGCCTTTGACTGCTGGTAGTATCGGCAGGCTTCATATCACCTGGCTTTATTCCAACTGAAAGGTGGAGGAGTATAATGAATTTCTGGCCACAAAATAATGTCTCCCAGGGATAGAACTTTCATGGGCCCTCCCAAGGGTGGGAGCCATGGGATCAGCGAAACTGGGCCCCGACCAGGGGTCTGTGGGCTTGTTGTTTATCTCCTAATCACCCACCTTCAGGCCCCTTTTCTTTTTTTAAAAAAAGTTTTATTTATCTGACAGAGGGAGACACAGTGAGAGAGGGAACACAAGCAGGGGGAGTGGGAGAGGGAGAAGCAGGCTTCCTGCAGAACAGGGAGCCCGATGCGGGGCTCGGTCCCAGGACCCTGGGATCATGACCTGAGCTGAAGGCAGACGCTTAACGACTGAGCCACCCAGGCGCCCCCAGGCCCCTTTTCTTGTTGGAGCATTTCTTTTCTTCAGTTTTGTGCATGTAGCTAAGTCCTAATATCCCATGTGCTCTCCTTACAGAGGAAAAAGATGGCTTTGCCTGTGACCTCCTGCACAATCCTCCCGGGAACTCTGATCAAGAAGGAGATGATGTGGAAGAGGATGATTTTATGTTTGAGCTCTCAGACAAGCCTCTTCTCCCCTGCTACAACCTCCAAGTGTCAGTGTCCCGAGGGTAAGTGTCTAAGAGATCTCCAGGAACCGAGTGCCAGGATCCTGGCAACCCCTGGCCTGCCTCCCTGGGAAGGGTGGAGCTCTCCAGAAGGAAGCCCAGACCTGGCGAGCAAATGCTGGAGCTCGGGGAAGCTGACATATGACCAAGGCCAGCCTGACTTTCCCGCCCTGCTCAGTTACGTTCGGAACAGAGGCTGTAAGCTCCGGATGTATTGACTGTATGTCCTTCCCAAACCCCAAATCTAGATTCGCTCTCTGAAGGATTCTGCTTGCTGTTCCTGGGTGTAAGAGATGATCTGGGAGATATTTGGGCTGATGAACTATTAGAATCTCTGGAACATTTTTGTGGTTTCTGGGAACAGCCAGACAGAATATTTGAAACTGAGATTCTTGGACAAGCCGCGACATATGGTTGCCATGGCTGCTGGGGTCCTTAAGGAGCCCACGGGCTGCTTTCTCGGAGCGTTCGTGTTGAAGAGATAATGGCACGGGCAGTGTCCTCTCAGATGACTGGATATTACTAACGGGTGTCACCCATTTTCGGAGACTAGAATATACCTGACACCATTAGACCGAACCCGGTTTAATCTTTACTTGATGATCCAGAAGGGAGTTGGTCGGCCTGCGGGGCTGTGGTTCTGGTCGGCTTTCACCGGATGGCAGCGTGTGGCCGTGCTCCTTAGGAGGATGCTGGATGACCTGTGCTTTTGTTCTTAGCCCCCATCATTCAGTATTTTCTTCTTCTTGGTGTCTTCACATAGTTCAAATACCTTTGTAAACACTCTTAAGGATACTTTTCCTTTGATAATTTATTTTTAAAGTACCCGACCCTGTTTTTGTTTAAAAAGTGATGGTACATGAAGCGCACATGGCAGAGAGAGGGGAGGACGGGGGATCGGGAGCCCTTCAAGTGAGTCCCTCAAGTTGACAACTCTAACCATTGGGCCACAAGGCTCTGTGCATCCCTTCCCCCAGGGCCTGATAAGAATAAAAATAGCCTATATGATGACACTGGTAGGGATCAGGTTTCAGGGGCTTTTGGTCCTTATTCTTCTGGGCATCAGCTGATCCCCGAGGGCGGGGCAGGGCCTCTGGGCTATAGTATTGCACAGTTAATTAATTCCTCCAGAGTATTCAGCACCTCCTTCTCTGAAACAGGATCTTGGGCCCCAGGCAGTAAAAAGACCAGGGTAGTGTGCATCAGGTGTGGACGGAACACGGGGAAACCGAGGGCCACTGGCCATGCAGAGAGCCAGGCAGCGAGCAGGTTTTCAGCTGAGAGCTTGGTCCGGGCAAAGCTGGGTCTCCTGCCAGTCCGGCCTCCTGTCCTCCTGTGCCTCTTTGGAATCTGCCCTTCCCCACAGCTGCAGCACGATGGGAAATACAGATTCTCCAAGAAGTAGGGAGGGTGTAGGGGCGCCTGGGCGGCTCAGTTGGTCGAGCTCCTGACTCTTAGTTTCGGCTCGGGTCATGATCTCTGGGTCATGAGATCGAGCTCCCAGTGAGGCTCTGTGCTCAGTGCTGAGTCTGCTTGAGATTCTTTCCCCCCTCCTTCTCCCTCCCCCTCTGCTCCTCCCTCCACTCGCTCTGTGCTTGGTGCTCACGCACGCACTCTCTCTCTCAAATAAATAAGATCTTTAAAAAAAAGAAGTAAGGAAGGTGTAGAATGATGACCCTGAGGCCCTGCAGGGTTCATAACTGCCTTCGGAATCATCAAAGCAAAGCTGAATTCTTATTACCAACTGTTCTGAGGGCTCTCTTCCATTTTTTTAAAGCGATGGTCCAAGTGTATGGTATCTATAGTCCCTTCCTCTGAACCCAGAGCACTCCATTTCCTGATGGTGCGAAAAGAGCATTTACCATCCCTGGGAAGGCATTGCATGTTCGGGAGAAGGGTGTGAGTCTGGGCAGAAGTGGTATGTGGTGTGCAGAACAGTCCGTCCTGTACCCGTGGCTTCAGCAGGTGCACCGGGCAAACCCCGAGGGCCAGAATACAGTCTTCAGAGCATCTCCAGGCTAGTGGAGGAGACAGACGAGTATACAGTCAGTTCTAATAAGAGACAAAATAAAAATGTCACACAGTTGAGCAAGGTGTCAAGTGAATGATGGGAGTTCCAGTCCACCCTGAGCCCCCATTCCTGTGCCACGGAGACAGCAGTTTCCATTGCTTTTGTAGCCTTTCTGAGACAGGCTGTGTTCGAAGGATTATAAAGGGGGTATGAACCAAGTGCCATGGGACGGTGAGAGATGGGACGAGCGACCAGTTTCACGGGTCGGGGTGGGGGGGTTGAGGGGGGAGACTTCACAGGTGATCTGGCATCTGAGCTGGGCCCAAGAGGCCGATGGAGGGTGTGGTACAAGCAAAGGCTAACAAGTTCAGGAAGTTCAGAAAGTAGGGCTTGTCCTTCATCCAATGGCTGGCACTTGGTGGGGTGGGGGGATACAGTGTGTGTGTGCGTGTGTGTTTGTGTGTGACGGGGGAGACTGGGCTGAAGAGGTTGGATGGGGTCCTGTTTGAAAGGTCTTGCAATATTGTAAAGAATTTGGAGGCTTGTTTTTTTTTTTTTTTTTGCTGGAGGTATGGAGATCCATGGAAAGCAGTTCAGGGAGTGAGAAGGTCGGATTTTCTTTTTAGAAAACGAATAGTAAGAGAGGATCCAGCGAGGGCGGGTGGGGGTGCAGCCGAGTGACTCTTGGCAGAGGGCAGCCAGTTGGGAGGCCGATGCGGCCGCTGGGAGCCGGACAGTGCCACGGGAGGAGGGACCGCCTTGGAATGGGGCCCATTAACGCGGGGATGCAGCGTGTCTTCCTGGTTTGGTCAAAGGGAGGAGCTGTGGCCCCTGAGCGGCCTCTCTAGCACCCCTCCCAGCTGTCCCCAGGCTGCCGCCCAGTCGGGTATGCTCTGCAAAGTCAGACTGGCTGTAATGTGAGCTCCCGCCCTGCAGAAAGGACGGTGCTGCCGCTGGAGAAAAAACTTGTCTAATGCATTCCAGAGCCAAAGAGAAATGCCTTTTAGATTACCCGCAGTTTAGGCCTTTCTCCACGGCTCCCCGTCTGTTGGGGAAGGTCTCAGAGAACAAGGAGGCAGGGGAAGCAGGAGTGAGAACAGGAAAGGGAAACCAGACGGGGGAGCCGGGGTCAGGTTGGGGGAAGAACTGGTCCCAGCAGATGGTAAATTCCAAGTCGCGGGGTGTGGGGGAAAGCCTGGGGATACCTGCTCTGAGTTTTAGGTTCTGGAAGGCCCCTTTTCCCTCCCGCTCCCACTTTTTGGGAAGAGGTCAGTCACGGGTTGAGTGCTGGAGATGGAGCTGAAAGCGGTTCGGCCACTGGAGGGAACAGGAAAGTTTTACCTTAGCGACACCCAAGGAGCCCATGGTTTAGTTTGGGGGCGGGGGTAGCCAGACTGGCAGCCTTCCTGGGCCCTCCGGAGTGTTCCCGGCACCCCACTGCTTCCCCCCAACCCCCTTCCCTAACTCCTACTCTTGCCTCTTCCAGACCCTGCAACTGGTTCCTCTTTACCGACGTCCTGAAGAGGCTGAAGCTTTCCTCCAGGATCTTTCAGGCTCGGTTCCCGCACTTTGAAATTGCCACCTTGCCCAAGGCTGAGTTCTACCGGCAGGTGGCCTCCAGTCAGCTTCTGACCCCAGCCGAGAGGCCCGGAGGCATGGACGACAGATCAGCCCCAGGCTCCTCTGAGACTGTGGAGCTGGTGCGGTACGAGCCCGAGCTCCTTCGGCTTCTGGGGTCTGAGGTGGAGTTCCAGCCTTGGAACAGTTGACCAGGCCAACGGCCGCTCCCTTTTCTTCTTTCTCCTCCCCCACCCCCCGGGTCTTTCCCCCCCGCCGCCGAGCACCAGACTGCAGAATGAGGCAATAATACGGACCAACAAGAAGCCGCCTTATCAATGCCAGCATTAGTGACTGGATTTGTTTTTTTTTCCGGTTATGATTAGTTCTCATCTCCCTGTCATCGTCTTTGTTGTTGTGGTTGGTGATGGGAGTGGAAAGTTGAACTCCACATCTGAGGACAAGAGGTCCCGGGGATGGTGGGAGGTGGCGCCAGGGTCCATTGGACTGGCCTCCTTTGTGTGTGACCAAGACCACACCTGGGCGCTGGGGTGGCCTCGGCCTGTCCGGAGGAGAAATGAGAAAAGCCCAAATCTCTGAGTGACCCCTCCGTTCCCCTGTGTTCTTCTGTCTTCCATAGTATTTATTTTATTAGTATTTAATTTGTATTGTTTCATTGGTTTCTGATAAGTCTGTATCACTGTGACGATTTGAGACAACTTGTTGTATTGAGGGACTTTCTTCACCTCCTTTCTTTGTCTTTCTTGATCAGCTCCGGAGCTGCCCCCTCCCTCTGACAAAGTGACTCCCAGGTTTGTTTTCACCCCACTGGGGAGGGGGCAAGAGGGGTGGGTGGAGGGGGGCCCTGAGGACCTGTGACTAATGAAGGTGGCTGGTGCTGGCCTGGGGCTGGGGGGTTGAGGGTAATCCTGAGGCTTTGGTGCTTCCCTCCCCTCCATTTTTCTGTTCACCACCTGCCCTTTGCAGCAGCCCCACTATCTTGAGATTAGTGTTTCTGGGGAGAGGTGGATTGTGAGGGTGGCGGGGTTAATGGGTCACTCTATTTGGGGAGAGTCAAGAATGGGCCTGAAGGCTAAGGTCGCCCCCTCCTCACACTTCCTTCACTGCTCCCCTCAAGAGTGCACAATATGGGCTTGTACCCACATCTCCACCCCCCTCCTCCAGCCACCCCACCCCCTCCGGCCCTCACCCTTTCTCGATGCTGAGCCTCTCAGCTACCAGCCCTTGACCCTCACCTCTCCCCCTTGTCAGACTCAGTACCCCCTTCCTCTCTCCTCCCTGCTTCTCCCTCTGCCCCCCATTCTCCTTTGGAATCTGCAGAGGGCTCTGGGACGGATTGCCAGATGTGAGATCCAGGCCTCAGCTGTTTGCTAGGCGAGGGCAGGAGGTTGGGCTCCGTTCCTGCTAAGGGACCTGGGGCTGACTGTGGGGCCCTGCCAGGCCTCCCTCCTGGCCTCCTGCGCTGGGTTTGTTCTGGGACAGAGAGGGAGAGAGGGAGGAGCTGGGGGGGGGGGCGGTTCCCTGTCCCTGCCCCGCTCTGTGGCATTGTCTTTCCTACTCCTGTTCTTATTTTTCTACCAATTGCTATTTTTTCCAAACAATCCTTGTAGAGAGTATGTACCATCCGAAGGCAGGAGGGCCTCACTGTGGCCGGCTCTGGTTGGAGATGGTACAGTTTTATTGTACAGGTGCTAAAACAACAACAAAAGAAGAAAATGGAAAAAAAAAAAGACAAAAAAAAAGGCAAAAAAAAAAAAAAAAAGCCAGTTTGAGGGTGGGACAATCTGTTCTCTGGAGACTCCTGACCCATGCGGGAGCATTGGTGGTTATTTTCTTTGTATTGTGTTTGTTCTTTGTTCCCAGGGGGAAGTTCTAGGCCCCCTTCTGTAGGACTGCTCCCCACCCCCACCATACTGCCCAGTTGGTTTTGAACAGCTGTTCTCCCTTTTTAAAAAAAAAAAAAAAATATATATATATATATATATATAAAGTTGAGGGGTTTTGGGTTTTAATTTTTTGGTTTTGTGGGGGTTCATGGTATTGTGTGGTTTATTTTATGTTTGCCTTTACCTTTTTGCATTTGGGTGTGTATTCTGGCTGCCCTTTATGTTTCATTTTAAGCAACTGGCTGTGGAGTCAAAAACACTTGCATACTGAAAAACCTGTGTCAGGGCTTCTGTCTCCTGTCTTTACTCTTCTCCCCGCATTGGCTCTTCCGTGGTTAAAACAGATGGGCGTCCTGATGGGAAACCCCTGATCCTGCCTTGCAGTTTGGGTACCACAAATGAGGACAAGGTGGCGGGGCTAGTGAATATTGGGGCCACTGGGGCAAGATCTGGAAAGAAAAGGCAAGGCAGGGGCACATCCTGGTGGCGTGCGGGGACAGGGAGCAGTGGGAAGAATGGACTACCTGCGTCCATTGAGCCATGCGTGTGTGCGCACGCGTGTGTGTGTGTGTGTGTGTGTGTGTTCCTTGTTTGCCACAGGAGTAGCAGGACTGGAAGGAGGAGCCCTCTTTTAGGCTATAAGGAATGACCCTCTTTAACTCAAGGAGATCACCTGCCTGCTGGTTCCCTTGCCCTGGGCCACCCACATCTGCATCTGAGCACACAGTCTTCTCACTCCCTCACTGTTGTGCCCGTGCTCCCCCTGCCCACCCGCACAGTGCAGGCCTTCCGTGGTTCTGGCTTCCTAAGAGCCAGCTACTGTGGAGGCAAGATGCCCATCCTGGATTTTACACCTTTTCTTCCCACTTCTGAAAAGCAGTGGTAGAAGCTCCAGTTCCTTCTGACTGCTGGCTCCAGAATGGGCCTGTTACTGGTTGAGGGGAAGGGGATGTTTGATAGGTTTGGGGTGTTTAAGCTATATTCTTAGGACCTCTCCCTGTGGCTTAAGTCTCTGGGGAACCCTGTCAGTGTACAGGTGAGGGGATCTGTGGGTCTGGCCAACTGGAGGCTAGCCAACCCCCGGAGTGAACTGTGAGCTGCCTTTTGCTTAAGCCCCAGGTCTTTTTGTCCAGGTGGAGGAACATCCATTCCTTTGAGCCACAGCATTAATCTTCCTCATTGGCCTTTGCTTAACCTCTTTCTGATCTTGATGCTTCATGTTTCCAAACAACCGCATAACAGCACTGATTTTAGCTCAATCCTCTGTTTGGAACTTGTAGTTAAGACATCAGATATGTCAGTAGGTCACCAAAGCTATGTGGTGAGTGCAAGGATTCAGCTCAAAGGGATGGGCAAGAGCCCTGGGGTGGTTGGAAGGACTTCCTGGGAGAGGGTGCTCAGTTGACACTTCAGTAGAAAAACAGGAATTAGGGGTGGTAGGGAAGAGTCTCTGAACTGAGGGGACAATCGGAGCAAAGGCTTAGAGACAAGAGGGTAGTACGTGCAGGAAACCACAACCCACCTGAGTGTCACTGCAGCTGGAGGGGACAGATTGGGAGGGAGGGCGCAGGAGACCTGCCAGGCATGCCAAGGAGCACAGTCTGGACTTTTGCTTTAGGTGATGGGGAACCATGGGCAAACTTTAAACTGGGTAACCATAGAGGGTTTTTTGTTTTTGTTTGAATAAACTGGTAAAAATGTGTTGGGAGGTGGGCCAGACGGAGAGGTAGAAAGGTAATCGCTTGAGATTCAGAAGAAAGGACGAAGGGAGAGTGGTGAGGGTACTTACTGTAAGGCTTTCCACTTAAGGCAGAAGGGAAGATGCTGCGGGCAGAGTCAGAATGACTCCAGGGGAATGGGTGAGGGGCCTTTGGGGAGCCGGGGACAGCCATGGGCGTCTGGGTTTGGGTGTGTGGGCACACACAGCCCTTTATTTCCCTGCAGAAAGGAGGTGAGTTAAAAGCAAAACCAACCAGCAGTTCCTTGTTTTCTTGCCTTTGGGCTCCTTTCCCCACACCTTTCCTAGAGACCCCTCACTGCCCTTCTGCCAGAGTGGGAAGACCAAGGCAGGAGGTATGGGCTGTGATAGGCTCTGCATCCCCGCTCCAGACCGGAGTGAGGGCGGTGGCCTCCTTCTTACTGAATGGATCGCCTCATCCTTCCAGTGCGGCCTAGGGGAAGGCGCCGGCTCCAGCACTTCCCGCCCAGGCTGACCTCTGGTGAGAACCTAACCATTCTGTCTTCATTGCTCCATCTGCCAAACGGCTCGATTTACCCACGGAGGAAGGGAATCGTACTGAGCAAACACGGCTGTTTAGCTGAAGTTAGTTCCTCCTACATGCCGAGGTCGTGGGCCTACTGTTAATGATGGTTTTACCAGAATGTTCCTCTTTGGGGTGCAGGGTTAAAAGGAGGCCCTGTTCAAGTCTCCGTATTTCTGCCGAAAGGACCATCCGCTCTCGGCACATCCCCATTTGGGTTGGAGGGGGGCGAATTGGGCAGTAAACCACCCTTCCATAATCTAACCTGTAACAGGGGAGCTTGTTGAGTGTTCTATTGTGTCCCGCCCCTGCGAAGCCGTGTGTTGGGGGGGGGGGTTGTGGGGGGTGTGTGTGTGGGGTGTGTGTTTTAGGGGGAATGGGGTCCGCCCCAAGCGAAGCCGTGTGTGTGGGTGTGTGTGTGTGAGGGGGAATGGGGTCCGCCCCAAGGGCGGCCTGCTTAGCAGCCCAGGGGAGGTGCCGGGCTCGGGCCTTCTGGACCCCGCAGCGGGGCGGGCCAGGACTCCACGTGGTCTCTCAGACCCCGGGTTTCCGCCGCGAGGGGGGCTGGCACGCCGCAGCGTCGGGCCGCCGGGTGCAGACGCCTCTCCGGCCCCGCACCGGCCCCGCACCGGCCCCGCGGGGAGCCCGGGCTCATGCTGCGGGTGGTCGGGGCCCTCCGGGGCAATCGGACGCCGCGCTCGCTCTCCAATTTCCAGGTGGAAAGCGGCGCCTCGCGGGCGTGCAGCTAGAGGCAGGCCGCGGTGGGGAGGCGGGCCGGGCCGGGCGCCCTGCGGCGTTGGAGGGGGGGGCGGCGGCGGAGGCTCCCTCCCGCCACCGGGGAAGAGCGGCGGCCGGCGCGCCAGGCCGGGTCCACCGCGTGCTCACCTGCCTGTCCCGGAGGCTGGGGGAGGGGGCCGCAGGGGGGAGGGGGCGGGGCCGGACGCAGCAGGCCAATGGGGAGAGGGCGTTCAGCCCCCTGCTAAATTCTCCCTGGAAAGTGGAGGGGTGGGGAAGTTCGAAGCTCCGGCGCCGTGCAAGGCCTTGGTGGGGGCCGGAGCCGCCCTGGGACAGTCGGGGGCGCAGAGTCGGGACGGAGGGACGGGAAGACGCGGGCCCCACCCCAGCCGCCTCTCCCTTCCCCGGCGCTCCTGCGCCGGCAGCCCGCCATGGCCAGCTCGACGGCGCCACCTGCTGGACGTTGGTCCCCACGTCCGGCGCGCCCGCGGCCGGGGTTCTCGCAGGCTGCGACCTTCGAGGCCTCGCAGGCGTGGGAGCGGGAGGAGAATGAGCTCGCCCACCTCGGGTCCAGCAGCTTTGGAACCAGCGACAGCCGAACCGCCTCTTTAAAAATACGTTATGGGGTCAGAAAGACCTAGGATGGTGAAAATAACTTCTCGCCCCGCCCCTTCCATCGGGCCTGACGTTTCGGCCACTGGGTTCCCCCCAGGGGTGAGGAAACAGTGCCGCAGCTGTGCCGGGAAGGGGGCGGGGCGAAGGGCGGGCGCTCAGGAGTCGCCCGCGGCTCCCGGTGGCAGCGGCGCACAGCTGGAAGCGGCTTCGGGTTCCTCCTCGTGGAGCCTTGTTGCGGAGGGGGGGGTGGGCGCAGACACGGGCGAGGAAGCAGCGGCCTGCGGTATCACGCGAGGGGTCCAAAAGCTGTGAAAGCCCCCAGGTCTGGGTTGTTCTCCTCCTCCCCCTTCTGCCTGCCACAGTGTAGGGCTGAAATCCCCGTGATTAGAGCCAAGACTCATTCCTTCTTTCAATAAACATTTATTGAGCACCTACTGTGTGCCAGGCACTGTGCTAGGCGCTGGGGATACATCGGTGACTAACACACAGTCCCTGTCCTTGAGGAGCTCACAGTCTATTGGAGGGGCAACATACATGAACACATAGCTAAGGAGCTACCATGTGCTAAGTGCTACAGTAAGAGGTATACGCAAAGTGCCGTGGGGGCCCAGAGGAAGCTGTACTACATCGGCTGCTGGGGGTGAGGAGCCGGCTCCTGACTCCATGACACCATCGCAGAGGCCAGGATGGTGCTGCCACAGGACTCTGGTCAAAATGAACCTGTCTCCTGAGGGTCTCCTCCAGCCCTCTCCCGTAACTAGATCAGCACAGGTTAGTTAACCAGATGAGCTAATTTAACACTTTGAATTAGGGAAGAAACCGGACAGGGAAGTTTCTTTAGGGGCAGGGGATGTTCAAAGTAGTAACAACTCTCAGGTGCAAGGCTGGGGGGTGGGAGTGGGGGTACCATGAGGGCACTGAGCCAGGGAGGGCTGGCCCTGGGCAGTGGAGCACCTGGGGTGAGTGCCTGTGCAGGGGGGAGGTCAGAGGTCGCCAGCCTCAGACTTTGGTCCCCATCTCTCACCAGCTCAATGGGCAATATTCGCTGGTGCTCACTAGATGCTTCGTAGTGTGCCCTGCTGTGGGTGCCACGGCCCCCCCCCCCCACGCCCTCAGAAGGTAACACACTAACTGGGGAGACAAAATAGGTCCAGGTCATTGAAGATTTAAGTAACAGTTTGTGATTATAACAGAGGAGATGTCACAGGCTGTTCTCGATCAGTTGCCCAAAGAGCGGCAATTGCTACGAATGTAAAATGAAGAACTCCTGTAACGGTAGGCTGGTGTGGGGAAGCAGCTTCCACAAATCGAGTCTTAAAGGATTCGCGGAGCATTCTGGTTGAGCAGAACCAAGTAAAGCAAAACCACAGAGGTGGGAAACTTCAAACAGAGGCAAGCTCAAAGGCCAGCAAATCCCTAACTCTGACTGGAGCAGTACCTTGGGGGTCAGGGAAACCAAGTGAGACGACGACTAGGGAAGTCAGTTGGGACCTCATGGGGAAGGGCCTTGCCAGGTCAATGACTTGGGACCTCACTTTTGGAATTACAGCCCTGAGCCTGCAAGTGCTCCCTCCTCCCTCCTCCAGGACCCCTGGCCTGCCTCAAGATTCAGCAAATACAGGGTTAATGCCCAGCTGCCTCTGACAACAGGTCGGAGGCTCAGTATTTTGAGTATCACCCTACCTAGAGGCAATGAGGAGCCACTGAAGGCTTTTTAGCAGAGAAAGAACAGAATCGGTGCCCTGGCAGATCGGAGGGGATGAGAGAGGTCACACCGTGGTGCGTGTTGATGTGCCTGGGAGGGGGGGATGAGCTCTGGGTAAGTCTTAGCTAGGCTGGAGGCTCCGGGAATGTGGAAGAAAGGGGAGATTTCAGAGACGTGCCAAACGGCCTGGACTTCAGGAGATGGGGGAGGGGACAGGGTCAAACGAAGGCAGCCATCAGATGGCTCTGAAATGTCAAGCTTAGAAGGTCAGGAAAATGGTGGTACAATGAACAGAAATAGGCAAGTCATGACAGCTTTTTGTTTGTTTTTTGAGGGGAAAGGTTGTGTGTGTGTGTATGTGTGTAAAGACTTTAAAATTCATTTGTTTTAAATCCATGTTTGACAGAGGGGCTGTCTTTGAGGCAGGACAGGCGTCTGGATGGAAACGTCCAGCCGGCCGCTAGAAATGTAAGCAGGAGCTGCAGCTCTTGACTTCAGAGCCGCCCCTGAAGAGCCAAGCCAGAGCCAGAGCCAGAGCCAGGAGACGGACCAGAGCCGGGGGGGGGGGGGGGGGGGGCACACTCAGCGCGCGTGGCCGGAGTGCGGCCGCTACCCGAGGGGGTGGGAAGTGGTGTCACGAGCCGCCAGGACTCACGGGGACTGAGAACTGTGAGGACGACATTTGATGTCACGGTAAGGGTATCAGTGACCCTCAGATGATGGGTTCTGTGGAATTTGGGGGGGCAGGCACCCCTAACCCATGCAGCGCCTTTGTGCAAATTTTTTTTTTAAGGTGACTCTTTCGCAGGATGTTTCACTTTCCACCATCAGGAATTTGTCATAATAAACAGATTAGAAAAAGGCATTTTAATGCCAAGTGCTGGAGACGTGTAATAAATACACCTGCACACCCATAAATGGTTCCTTTCCAGAGAGAGAAGAGGGAAGAACAGGAAGAGAGTGGGAGAGAACACAGGAGGCTTGGCAGCGACCAGAAGGAGAGAGAGAACAACCTGGGGAGGTAGTTAGGTCAAGTGGATGGTTTTCTACTGAGGACATAGCCAAGGGCCTGGGGCACTGATTCACATTAACCAAATTCACCAGATAATAGAATCGATTCTGAGGCTGCCATGTCTTAGCTCTTAGCCTTGCCCCCAAATCTGGCTGGAGAGAGGCAAGCTAATTCAAAGAAGGGGAAGGAGGAGTGAAGCCGAGGGGTTCACTTAGGAGAGGATGGGTTGAAACGTCCTCAGAAAGGAAAGATGGAAGCAGGGAACCCTGTTGGGACAGGAGAAGTGTCAGGGGGGCTCACATTCGCTGGCTCCTGTCTTCTTGGTGTGGGAGTCAGGGCTAGGTGCGCGACTTGGGAGATGAGAGCCAACAGTTCACTCGAGGTCTGCGGTAGCCATCCTGCGGCGGGGGGGGTGTGTGTGTGGCAAACCTACAAGGTGAGTAGAAGGCAGGCTGAGCAGCGGGCACGCACGGGCAGGAAGGGAGGCAGCCCCAGTGTCCACGGCTACACGACTACCCCCGGCCACGCCGACAGGAGGGAGATACCGGGGCGACACTAATCAAGAGGGACCCCCGGATCGGGGCGGGGTTGGATAGGCCAGTGTGCCAGTGAAGGCTGGTATTACAGCCCAGGCTCTTGGCACAAACATTCAGTTAATCCAGCCCTGCGTGGGGACTTCGTATCTGGGTCCGACCCTGTCCCTTTGAACTCCCATCTTCCCCAGCACACACACCCATCGAAATCCTCCTACCCTGGATCTGCTCCAGCTCTGTGACATCTCTCCCAACTGGATTCAGCCTATACCCCATAGCCTCGGGGCAACTGAATGGTTTGTCCAAAGGGAATTAGAGAATGCTTCCCTTAAAAAAAATCCCCATCTCTGCAGCTGACCCAGAGACACACACCCTTGAAGACCTCACAGCTCCACCCCCTTCCTCCCCAAAGAAACAGAGATACAGACCCACGAGTACACACACATACATACAGAGATATTCACATATGGGATAGGGAATTCCCTGTGGAGGGAACGCAGACGGTCAGAAGCCCCACGAAAGGACTCTCCCCACGAGGCCCCTGCATCGGCCCTGGCCACAGACTTCTCAGGAGGTCCTCCCTCCATCACCCAGTCAGCCCACGACCCTGACAAGAGCATATCCCCTAGTGCTCTTGAAGGCCATGGTCTGACGCCAGGGATGCTCCAACTGGGCATGGCTTGGCCAAGGTGACACCGGGCAGAGGTCGGGGACAGGGGATCCGGTGTACTGAGATCCCACCGAAAAGTAAGGGCCCGTGTTCTGCTCCGGTCAGTCTCTGCTATCGGAAGTCCATAGAAAAAGGCTGCTCAACTTGGCCCCCGGCCCCTTCATTTATATGTCATGGGGCTCCATCTTAATAAGCGAGGTGGGGTTGAATGGGGAGAAGGAGGCTGGGGTTGGGGATCTGGTCAGCAGGCTCCCAGAGGTGGTCACACTAGGCTCAGCCATACACAGGGACCCTGAGCCTGAGGAGAGCTCAAGTTCAGCCACTGGGGTCAGCCCAACAGTGGGGCGGCTGGGAGAAGAGAAAGTCTGGTTCCCCAGAAGGCTCGGATTGTGGGAACCCCTTGAAAACACCTGGGTTGGAAGTGGCTGAAGGTGAGCCCGATCCCTCAGGAGCTCCCTCAGGGTCTCTTCGGGAACCAGCAGCCCCTCCACGGGGGCCCCAGTCACCATGCCCTGCACATACGAGGAGGGCCTCAGCGGCCCCTCCTTGACCCCAGCGGCTGCAGTGGCACCAGAAGTCCTGATGAAGGCGGCAATGACAGTCCCGGGGGGCTGAGGGCTGGACCCGGCCGGTCCAGCCCCTGCGATGGAGGATGGCACCGGGTTGGTCGGACGGTTGGCCCCAGCCAGAAGTTGGGGGAGGCCACTGAGAATCAGCGGGGCCCCCGGTGCTGCCACCTGACTTTCTTGGAAACTGGTGCTCAGGGGGAAGGAGGCCTGCAAAGTGAAGGTGTCCTTGAAGGTCGAAGCAGGCGGAACACTCTGGAGAACGAGCTGTGTGGAAGCAGGCGTACTGGCAGGGGGCCCGCTGGTCAGCACTGTGGTCAGTGGGATCGTCTGCAGGGTCAAGGCGGAGCCCGACCCCACGGGGGCCACTCCCAGGTGGATGTTGCTGGGCACTGAAGAAGTACTGAGAAGAAACAGAAAACAGGTTTGGTCAAGGCAGGAGGCATTTCCCAGCGGGCTGGGGAGGAGGGCCCAGGAGGAGCAGAGCTGGTTGAAGGTGTTCTGTCTTTGTTGCTGGATCGCCGAACGTCTACTGAGCACTTAGTACAGGTCAGGAATCTTCCAAGCAGCCCATGCACTGAGATTAATAATCTGACTTTACAGCTTGAGGAAATGGGAGCACAGAGAGGTTATGTAACTTGCCCCAGACCACACAGCTAGTCGCGGGGACCCACATCTAGGCCTTCTGACCCCAGAGCTCCTGTCCCTCACCACGCCGCTCCAGCGCCTTCCTGCCTCAGAAGGGCACCTTGCCCCTGCCAGCCTAGCGGGCACCACGTACACAGAACTCAAAGCCCAACCTTCTCAGGGAAAATGTGGAGACACTTAGCATGGACAGGAAGCAGCGAGAGCTTTCCAGGGGGAACTGGAGGGCCCGAGGGAAGCAGAACGGGCATCTCTGTCACGTTCTCCGTTGCCTCTTTTCTGGAGTGGAGGCGGCTTGGGGAGATGGGCCCGATGTGGAGGTCGCTGGTGGCTGCTGGGGGAGCACTCTGAGATAACGGGAACAGCCCCAGCGGGTGACAGACGCCTCCCAGGGCAGAGGGGCTGGCTTTGCCACCACTGTGGTGTGCAACCGTGGGCAAGTCACTTTTCCTCTCTTGACCAACAAGCGCCCCGCTGGCTTCCCAGGGATCCTGTGAGGTTCCCGTGAGACTGGAGACACCACAGAACTCGGCAAGAGGCTGACCACGTCCACCCCCCGCCCTCCCCCCGCGCCCCCCCCCCCCCCCGCCATGAGGCACTACGGGAGGGTGTCTAACGGCTCCGGGGCCCTTACCTCACGGCTCTGGTGAGTTTGGCCTGGCTCTCTGGCAGGGAGGTAGTGGGGATCTCCTCATCTACAGACAGTCCCAGTTCCAGATTCGCAGATGGCTGTAAGCCAACGTTCTGAACCTTTGGCTTCTCCCAGGAAGGGCCTCCCTTGCCCTGGGGAGCAGCTCTGGCCGAGACCCTGGAACTGGCTCGGCGGGTGGTGCCGGTGGTGGAGGTGGAGGGCGTGGAGGCCTGAGGGGAGGCCGCCGTGACTTCACTTCTCTCCTCGTCATCTTCAATCACCACCAGGTCCTTGGGCATCTCCTTAAACTGGTACACCAGCCTCTGCCCTTCCACTTTGGCCAGGATGCCTCTTTGGTAGTAATATCTGGGGGACAAGGGGCAGGGAGTGGGGAGTTAGGCAGGGACACACCGCCCTCCGGGGCAGGGCGGGCAGGCGGCGGAGGCCGGCCGGACAGCCAGATGGGAGCCCCGCGTCAAGGAAGGGGTGAGGACAACTCTTGGACTTGGAAGGCTTTTATGAAATTTCTGAGCGCTCCCCCTGAGGACACAAAGGGCCATGAAAAGGGGTTTCAAAGGCTAGCCCCACCCTGCATTGGGGCGAAGGACAAGGGGGGAATGAAGGATAGGAGGGGATGGCTGGTGGGGAGCTCAGCTGTCCCCCAGCCTGCAAGACTGATGATGGCTAACTCAGGCCTGTCTCCCGAGGTCTCTGGCCAGCAGAATGCCCTTCGTGGGGATGGGAGACCCCCAAAGGCTTTTGTGCTACAAAAAGAGAAAAAGCGAGGATAGAACTGTAAGAGGGCGGGGAGTGTGCCCCCCAGAAGGGGCCTGGGGATGGGCTTAGGGGCAAGCAGATGGGAGCATCAGCAGACTCTAAAGCAGGAGGGACGTCTCAGAGCTTCGGAAAGCCCCCAGGGCAGGGACTCGGGGCCCCAGCAGCTCCTACCTCAGTGCCCGCCCCATCGTCTCATAGTTCATGTCAGGCTTGTTTTTCTGCTTCCCCCACAGCTTGGACACAGCTTTGGAGTCCACCAGCTTGAAGATGCCCTTCTCTCGCTGGGTCCACTTGATGTACTTCGGGCAGGTGTTCCTGTCCTGCAGAAGCGCGAGGAGGAACTCCCACAGGTAGATGGTGCTGCCTGCAGAGGGCCAGCTGGTGAGGAGCCGCCTGGGCACCCCGACCCCCTTCCCACCTGGCCTGACTCCCAGCCCTACCTTTGCCGTCCTTCGATTTCTTCCGTATGGGGATGCTGGGGTCAGTGACCGGTGAGGTACTGCGGGTGCCCTTTGTCTTCCGGACTGGGAGGGGAAGGGGGGGCAGCAGGATGAGGCTGAGACCACACGGAGGGCTGCAGGGCAGGCTCCCGAGTGGGGTGCCACGTCAAGAACCAGGCCACTGGGGCTAGAGGCCCAGGACTGCTCTCCACAACCGCGGCCCTCAGGCTCCCGCGCCCGCCCAGTGGCCCGCCCTCACGCTCAGGCCCCAGAGGTAGACCAGAACTCTACTGCCCACGCGGCCAATGAGCATAGTGCTGACAAATGAGTCACCTTTCGAAGAACCCAACCCGCCGAGCCTGATTTTGGAAATGAGAAGGCGGCCTCAAGGTGCGGCTGTTGTCCAGGTGAGGGTGAGACTGGGGTTTTGGTCGCCACAGCGACAAGGCAGTATTAAGCAGTCCTTGCCTGAGTAAATCAATAACATCAGGGCTTGGGAAAGCCCAAAGTCCTCTCGCGCAAATAGCCCAAGCTCCACAAGGTCTGAGGAGGAAGATAAGCACATAGCATGAGGCGTCTTTTATAGGCAGAGGGCCCCAGAGGGCCAGGGACTGGCCAGGGGGCCAAGCCTGGTGTCCGGACACCTAGACTAGGATTCAACCCATTTGGGACCGTCGGTATTTCTGCACGAGTTTACCTATCTGCTGGGCTGACCGGAGCGGCGTGGGAAATGTCAGGCTTTGGGCAGGCCAAGCTGTACAGAAGGGAGGACTTTTCATCCATCCCCTGTCACACCAAAGAGCTGTCCTCTGAATGTGTCTATGAGCCTTGACCCACTCACCCCTGATAGGCTCCCTGACCCGCCCCCCTCCTACCACACCCCCCTGAAGACAGACAGACAGACACACACGCACACACGTGCACACACACATTTTCCCTCTCTCTCTCTTACTTCTCTTCTTTGATTTTCCAGTCTTCTTGGCACTTTCCTCTCTGGGGACCTTCTCCTCTAGACAATGCCCCTCCTGGTCATCAGTGTCACCCGCCTGGTTCAAGGCATCAGGCTCAGAGACGGGAAACAGGTAGTTGGGCAGAGTGGCAGCCGGAGCAGGGTCTGAGTCTGGAAGCATTTCGGAGGTGCTGACTGCAAGGAGAAAGGCCTGAGGTGCCTGAGCTGCCTGAGGCCCAGGGCAGGCCGGGAGTGTGGTCTCCCGGCACTTAAGAGAATGGTGGGCTCCTGGGGAGGGCGGAGGAGCCGCTCCCCACGGCCCCAGATGCAGGATACACCTGAAAATGCCTCATGTGTCTCACACCACGAGGACAGGAAACATCTGCAGGGCTGTGGGCATGAGCTGGTCCCAATCACGGCTGCCACATTTACAGCCCCCTGCCGGCAGTGGGGAAGTTCCAGGCAACACCCAGGGTAAAGGGCCACCTTGATTTCGTCATTCACTTGTTTTACAACTGGAAGGCGCCTTAGATATCATTTAGCCCAATTCCTCTGCTTTCTTGATAAGGAAACTGAGATCCAGAGATGGCAGGGCATGTGTCCAAGGTCACACAGCAAGTGGTTGCCTGGTACGTGTAGGCATTCAGTAAGTATTTGCTGAAGCCTGAGTGCACATTAGTGACAGGGTCAGGAACAGAAGTGCTGGCACTCTTAACTGGCAGCTTCGGGCTTTTTCCCCCTGCGGGATCCCCAGGCTGTCCTCGGGAAGGGGCAGTTAGGACCAGAAGCCCTCCTGTCCACGACTTGGGCAAAGGCCTGGGGGTGGGGTGGGGCAGGAGCCCACGTGGGGGGCCTTCTGGGAAGGTGGGGAGCCAAGCTCCAAGCCTGGCACATTTCTAAATAAGCCACACCCTGCATAGTCTTTCTGGGGGCCCCAGCAAGAGAGCAGAGGGGACCGAAAAGTCACCCTGGCCAATAGTAGTCAGCCTTCAGCCTTAAAAAGGAAGGAATTTCTGACATATGCTACAACATGGACAGACCTTGACGTCATTATGTTAAATGAAATAAGCCAGTCCCCAAAGATCACTACGGTGTGACTCCACTCCTGTGAGGCCCCTAGAGTAGTCCCATTCATAGTGACAGAGAGTAGAGTGGTGGCTGCCAGGGGCTGAGGGTAGGGGAGAATAGGGAGTTAGTGTTTAATGGGCACAGAGTTTCAGTTTTGCAAGATGGAAGGTTCTGGAGATGGATGGTGGTGATGGCTGCCCAACAGTACTTAATACCACTGAACTGGACACTGAAAAATGGTGAAGGTAGTCAATTTTATGTTATGTGTATTTTACCACAATTTAAAAATTGGAAAAGGAAAGTCCCCCTGGCCACCTTTTCCCTGTCTACACTGCCCCTCTGCCCCCTGCCATTCCTGCCCCAGCTCAAGAGCACGTTTACCCGGCTGCAGCGGCTGTGGGCACGCATATCTGCGTGCACACGTGCCTGCGAATCCAGTACATGGACGTGGTATTTTTAAATGGCATTTTTTGTTGCCTCGAGTTAAGGCACCAGGGTTCACACTTACAGATCTGCTTCTCATCCAGGATGTCGTTAGGAGACTCGACATTGAGCAAGACTTCAGTGGTTGACATGGTTTGTGAGGTTGCTTCATTGTCATCTGGTTCCAGGTTCCATGGTGTGGGGAGCAGGGGGCAGAAAAAAAAGTTCCTTCAGGGCTCAGGGCAGGGGTAGAGCTCTCATGGGGCCAGCCCAGAGAACAGTGCTAAGAAGCCAAGGGACCCGGAAGGGGCTAGCGTGCCACCTACTGACACTCTCCACCTTTTCTCTCCACTCACCCCAGCTGGTCTCCCCTTCACTCTGCCTCGTCCCACTGCATCTTGAAAGACCACAGATCCATTTGGATGGTTTCCTCCTCTATGAAGTGACTACCTTTTGTTTGTCCTAACCACGCTATCTAATCTCCCACTCCTGCGGGCCTTGCCCTTGCTACGTGGGGTCACAGAAAGCCACTGCAGGCTGCTATGTTCCCTGATGGCAGTACCCCTTTTTCTTCCACACGCTCCTGCCTGGGAAGGAAACAAACCTGCAAGCAGAATACTGCCCTCCAGAATCTGATCCTGTGTCATGCACAAGGTCCCATCCGTTATGATGCCATTGTGAACGTCGTCCAGCTCCAGTCCTGAGTACAGATGCAGTAGCTCGGGGTAGGGTACCTGCTCCACGATCACAGCTGGGAACACCGAGGGGTCCTCCAGCTGTGCACAAGACAGGGGTCCGGTTTAAGGCTCACCTGCCTCTTCCAGGAAGCCCTCCCTACCAGAATCTGGCCCTTCTTGCAAGTTCTAATTCTTGCAGCCCCCAGGGCTTGTCCTTTGTCTGGGATGACACTGCTCTGGGTCCAACCTCACTAGGTGATGCTTTGGGTGGATTCTTTTTTTTTTTTTCTTTTAAAGATTTTTTATTTACCCGACAGAGAGAGACACAGCGAGAGAGGGAACACGAGCAGGGGGAGTGGGAGAGGGAGAAGCAGGCTTCCCAGCTGATCAGGGAGCCTGATGTGGGGCTCGATCCCAGGACCCTGGGATCACGACCTGAGCCGAAGGCAGACGCTTAACCGACTGAGCCACCCAGGTGCCCTGCAACTCTTTTTAAAAATTACGTATATAAGGAATTATACCAGAATGTTCATAATAATTATACTTTGATTGTGGGACTTTGGGTGACTTTTTTCCCTTTCTTCCCAGTCTTCTGTATTTTCCAAATTTTCTTTCATGGGGTTGTTAATTCTTTTTTCATGAAAAAAGAATGAGAATGTTCAGTTCCGCCTAACGTTCCTGAAGGATGCAGAAAAAAAAAAACTGCTAAAACGCCATTGGGTTTGGCCACTGGGCAGTCACCCGGGCTAGAGCACTTTTAGGGGACTGCTGGGGTCCCAAGGCACATTACAGCGGATCTCAGAGAGGACGGACTGAGGCAGGCGGTCAGATGTAGTGATGAAGACTACAGAGTTGAGAGCTGTCTGTCCAATATGGTACCCACTAGGCATGGGTGGCTGTTTAACTGTAAAACTTTTCCAAGATACAAAGTCCAGTCCTTCAGTCACATTAGCCACAATTCAAGTGCTTCATAGCCTCTTGTGACTAGTGGCCCTGTACTGGACAGGGCAATTACGTAACACTTCTAGTAGCTCAGAAAATTCCATTGGATTGTCCTGATCTAGAGCTAGACAACCTGGCTTTGAAACCAAGCTCTGCTACTTAGTAGCAGTGGGACCTTGGGCAAGCCACCTAATCTTGCCGTGCATCGGTTTCCTCATTTATAAAATTGGGGTGGCCATATTAAACAACACCATAGGGTTGTGTAAACAGATCAATGCACATAAAGCGCATAGAACAGGACTGGTGTAGAGTCGGCTCTCATCGAGTGTTTTAGGTATCAGGGACTTCTAGGAGACTAGTAATGCTTTTATTTCTTAATCTGGGTGGTGAGTTCATGGGTGTTCATTTTGTAATTATTCATATATATATATATATATATATATATGATTTATATACTCTTTTGTATTAATGATACATTTTTCAATAAAAATGGTTTCCTGAAAGGGAGAGAAAGGAGGTAAGAATGTAAGCACAGAGGGTGGAGACCATACTGATGAACAGAAAGGAGTTAAGAAGGTGGTGGTTTGGGCGCCTGGGTGGCTCAGTCGGTTAAGCGACTGCCTTTGGCTCAGGTCATGATCCAGGAGTCCCAGGATCGAGTCCCACGTCGGGATCCCTGCTCAGCAGGGAGTCTGCTTCTCCCTCTGACCCTCCTCCCTCTCGTGCTGTCTCTCGTTCTCTCTCGCAAATAAATAAATAAATAAAATCTTTAAAAAAAAAAAAAGGTGGTGGTTTTTTGAAGGAGGTGGGTAGAAGGGAGAGAAGACCTGAAGATGTTCTAGGTTGAGGAGAAAGGTCTGGAAGGTCTGAAGGATTTAAGAGAGAGACATTGGAGGTGACCAGTGGTTTGAGGTCTTGGAAGCAGGAGAGAAGAGTTAATAAGTACGGAGAGGAGATACCGCTGGAAGGAAAAGGGACACTTCTTCGTCCCGGGTCAGCGGGAAGGAAACAGGAACAGTGATGTTATCAGTAGAAGGGAGAAGGGAGGGAAACAGAGGGTGTCCTTGGCTTCTCTGTGAATTGGAGCAGAAGCTGTCTGCTGAGGGCGGAGGGGCAGGTGTGGGATTGGGAGGGAAGAACAGCTTCCATGAAGAACAGTTAACAGTTGCTGAGCAGATCAGAAACAGGCAAAAAATGACTAGTAGTATCGAGAACCCAGGTATGGTTAGATTTTTCTTCCCTTCTCTTCCCATGGTGCCTTCCACCAGGCGAGGCACACCACAGATGTTGGGTAAGACTGAGCAACTTGAGGTTAAGACCCCACGGGACAGAAAGTACAATGTGCTCAGAGCCCACAAGGGGGCAGCCCTGGGTAGGCCGCTAGAGGTCGGACGAAGTTTTCTGTCCTCACAAGGATTCAGCACAGAGAGCATCAGTATTCGGCTGGGGTGCCCTTAGAAATAATCCAACTGGATCTCCTCTTGGTGAAGAGGGGAAGATGGCAGCCAGATAGGGTAGGGGACAGGACTTGCCCAAGTGACACTGTGGCCAAACTGGCATCAGAAACCAGGACTCCTGACTCTTAATCTTCTGTTCCTTCTACCATTCCTGGCTGCCTCTTCTCCAGTTTGTGGAAGGAGAGGAGTGGAGGGCAGCGATGGGTGTGCCGAGACACCATCCAAAGGGTACGGCCAAGTGCATGGAAAACGTGCTCTCTCAGCCCCAGTTCAGAGCAAGACACGGAGCGGTAGGGACCTAAGTGCTGAAATTCTGTCCACTTTTTCACCTTTCCCTCACCAGAGAACCCCATTTCCAGATCTGAATCCTCAGATCGAGGCTGAAAAGTTGGTTCTGGAAGGGCCCGTCAACCAGGCTAGAGATGGGAGTCTGAAGGGGCCAGGGACTGGTCTGTGCCCTGTGGGGCCGGCAGGCAGAGCTCACTCTTGCTATGTGGTTGTCCTGGCAGCTTTCTCACTGTGATACTGCAGGTGAAGGGAAGGGGACAGACATGCACATGAGGGTCCATGGGCACCTGTGCATCCGGCCCCCACTGCTGATCGACTGACAGCCCAGCTGCTGTGTTTCATAGCCGCACGGCTGGCTGGGTGACGGTGCATGGCCCGTGACTGCACATGGAATGACCGCCCAAGGACTAGTGACTGGCCGCACGAGTGACGAGCAGGCGCACAGTCTGGCTGGCAGGCAGGCCCGGTGGCCTGGACCTAGTAGGGGCTTGATCTATAATTGCCGACTGGCTAGTCGGGGGTTCCGGCTGGCTTGCTGTCTGCCGGCCTGTGTCTATCTGATCGTCCGCCTGGCCGACCGGGCTCTGTTCTCTGGGGCCATACCTGGTGGATATCATCCATCCCGTTGCTTGCAAACTCAAAGATCAGGTCACTGGGCTGCAAGGTAATAGCCATGCTGTCTCCTCAGAGAGCTGACAGCAGGATTCGCAGGGCCCTCTGGAGCTGCGGGGGTGTTTTTGATGAAGAGATGCTCTTCAGGTACTTGGAGCTTAGAGCCTACACCCCGAGCCACAGTAAAATAGGGGGTATAGAGAGCTGGAGTAGGTGGTGGCCTATGCCAGGTTCAAAGCTGCATGCTGGGCCGGGCCAACCACGGGGGTGACCTAGGGAGAAGGGAGAGACAGGGGCAATGAGTAAGTCACCTTCCTTGAGCTTTGTTCCCAGGACGCTAGCCAACAGCAGGGACCCTGCCACCAGGGCCAGACTGCCAAAAGGGGAGGATGATAGGAGAAGGAAGGGGAAGAAGAAAGGAGGCAGGTTAAAAAAAAAAAAAAAAAAGAAGGAAAAAGAGGAAGTTAGTTAACAGTTGCGTCCAGTGGGAAGTGGCCGAGCCTCAGTGTCAGTCTGTCAGCAGCGTCTGCACCTGAGCCGGCCACGAAGACACACAGCCTCCCTCCGTTCTCTCCTGCCTCCTCTGGAGGTGACAGATCGAGGGACTCTGGGCTCTCTCCACCCTGAAGATTAATCTCCAGGGTGTGGCCACAGGGGAAATCAGGGCACCCCATCCGTCCTTATAGATGGGACAGCAGCATGAAGAATCCTTAAAATTCCCTTGGCTCAGAAAGAATCTTGTGTGAGAGGGTGTGGGTTAGAGACACATGGCGGTACCAGGTGCTCTTCCAGGCTCTGCCTGGCTCAGTCTACCTTGGACGTGGAGGCCACTCAGCTCTGAAGGGCAGAGTCTACGGAGGAAGAAACATCTCAGCGTGGGGGGTTGTGCGGTCAGGGCCAGTGCAGGTCTGACCCTGCTCCTGGGGAGGGGACTCTGGGAACTGGCCACGTCCCCAGAGAGCCCCGAGACAGAGGGCCAGGTGGGCCACAGGCCCTGCGCACTTATCGCGGCCCCGCCCCCCCCGCCCCCCCGCCGCCACCCGCTGCCTTGTGTGGGTTCGAGCTCTTGCTGCAGCTTTGCTTTCAGTTTCAAGACTGAACTGTCACCCTGGGAACTTGAGAGGAGAGCCCCAGCTCAGGGAGGGGCCCACAGAACCTTCCCCATCCTCCAGGGCTGGCTCAGCCCCCCCCCCCCCCCTTTTCCAGGACACCTGTCTTCTGCAGCCCACACGTCTCTCCTCTCCCCAGTGCCTCCGGTGCCGACAGCATGCCCCTCAGACCCCCGCTCGGCACCCGGGCCTCCAGTGGTCTGCTGTGGTGGCCCGCGTGCCGACCCCCCGAAGCCTAGCTCCCACTCCCATGGCCCCCCTGCCAGCCCGCTCTGCGCCTCTCCTCCCGAACGCTTGGGCTTTGCCACTTGCGGGCACCTCGGCTTTGGCCCGTAGGGTTGTTTTTAATGGTACGCTCGTGTGTGCGGACATGGGGTGGGTCTACGAACAGCCCGGTTCAACCACGAACGCCTGAAGAACTGGGTCCACGCACCACAGCAGGAGCGACACACCTGCTCTCCAGGTTTGGCAGTGCCAGGGTGGCAAAGCCTTCTCCTGGCCCCGAAAGAAATGAGGAACTTCAGAGAGGGGCAAAGGGGAGGAAAGGGAGGAGGACCATGGGTGACCTCTCTGATGACCGCTCTCCCCCACAGGAGACACCCAGGCCTCTCCCACTTCCTTTCCGTTAGCCCACAGGGCTGGCTCCGCCCGCTCCCCACCCCCACCCCCACCCCCCGCACCTTTCCACCCCCGCCCCCCAACACAAAACTTCAAGAAGTCGCTCCACTCAACCTGTCAGGTCTGAGTTTCCTTTGGGTGAAGGAGACAGCCCCGCTAGGACGAAGAGGAGGCCCAGGGGAAAACACGGTCTGGCCTGGGTTCCACCCCTCCCACCCCACCCTACCCCCACCCGGCCCCGCCTGTGACCCAGTCTCCTGTGGCCCGCCTGCGAAGCCTCCCAGGGCCATTTATGCTTGGAAGGTCTGTCTCCTCTAGCCAAAGCGCCCCAAGGCCCGCATTCCGCAGCTCCCCGCCCTGCCTCCGGCCGGCTGTCTGCCCCCAGGAAGCATTCTCATACTAATCAAATGAAAGGGATCACTTTCACCTAATCCCACTTTGTCTAAACACGAAACTCCGGTGTCTGCCCCCGCTCCCCTCAACGAGGTCATTCCGCTGCAGCCCTTCCCTCCAGGTTTGCTCATCTCTGGCTTCTCTTCCCAGATCAGCACTTGATGTTTGCGTGTTCACTGGTGCTCTCTGCGTGTGGACCTTCCGTGCACCTTCCTGACCTCCCCCATTAGGCGGTGGCTTCCTGGAGGGCTGGGACATCAGTGGTCATCAGTGAAACGTTAGCACCTTGCACGGTGCTTCGCATGTAGCACAGACTCGATTTATGTTTGCAGAACAAACACATGAATGAACTAATGAATGAATGAACGAACGAATGCATGAATGATACTGGTCAGTCAGTACCAGTGAGGTGTATTTTCTGGGCAAGAAGTATATCCATGTGGGGCGCCTGCGTGGCTCAGTCAGTTAAGCACCTGACTCTTGATTTCGGCTCAGGTCACTATCTCAGGACTGCGAGATAGAGCCCCGCACGGCGGCGGGCTCCGTGCTCAGCAGGGAGTCTGCTTAAGAGTCTCTCTCCCTCTCCCGCCTCTCTAAAAATATATATATCCACGTGTACATTGGTTGTGGGGTGGGTGTTGTGCACCCAGGCTTATGAGAGAGAGAGAAATGTGTGCTGTGTGTGTGTTACATCTGTACAGTTTTGCACTGTAATCGACGATGGGGGTTCTCACTGCGGGTGTGCGAACACACCACGGATTTACTTGTGTGCAGGCTGTGCTCATGTGCCCCAAGCGTGGGGATGTGTGCACGAGGGCCTCTGTGTGTCGGAGGGCTGCCCGGGCCGGGCCAGCAGCGCCACAGGCTCCGTCCTGGGCTCCTCCTCCTTCACGCCTGCCTTCGTGGGAAGAAGAAGGACAAAGCGGAGCTAGCGCCGGCTCCAGCGGGGCCGCGGCGAGGGGGCTGGGACGGGCTGCCACCGCTGCTGCCCCCTACCCCGGCCACCGAAAAGCCAAAGTCCTGTGCTTCCCGGGAAGGAACGGCGCCGGCCGCAGTATATGGAGGTGGTGGGGGAGGGAAGGCCGCCCGCGCACGGTGCTGGACGGAAACCTGGGCCATCGATGCAGAGGGCTTTGAAAGAAGAGACTAATCCAACTGCATTCTTTCGGTGTCCACATGTCTAAGTACCTAAATTCAGGGCCTGGTTGGTGCAGGTTCTGCTGACCCAGGGCCGGGGGCACTGCGAGGGTGCTGCACACGGGACCCAAGGCTGAGCCCGGTGTCCTGTTCTGTCCCAGTGCCAGCCTCCAGCTGGGGTTGGGGTGAGGGGGGAAGTAGCTGTCCTAGGTTTGTTGGCCAAGGCTAAGAAAACTCCCATCCCAGCCCCACCATGGAACCTTCCAGTCCAGAAAGCTTTGCCCCTCCCCCCTCAGATGTTTGAGGATTTGAAAGTGAGAGGTGGGGAGACGCTCATTTGCATGTCACTCACTCTCCCCGGCAGAGGAGCGAACCACCCCCTCCCAGGTCCCTCAAAATAACCTCCCTCTCCCAGGAACCTGAAACCCAAAAAACCACCACCACAGAAGGCCCGCCCTGCTGGAGGCCAGAGAGGCCCACACCAGGGGCGCTCCTCCCTGGTGTCCTTACAGACACACTGAGACACAGCTTCGGTGGCCTAGAGCCCCCGACACTGCCTCGACGGTGAGCGGGGCGCTAGGTGGGTACACACAGACACTTGGCTCAGTGACAGACGTGCCTGGGAAGGCCCCCACCCGCCCCATCACTGTACAGATCACAGCTGGCTCCAGTCGGAGTCGGCTCCCAGGGTGGCAAGAGCTCCACTCCTTTCACTCCCCTGGAGGCCACGGCAGGATCCCTAGCTCCCAGGGCCTGTCCTACTTGCACTGAAAGCACGGCGTCTGGAGAGCAGATGGCCCCGGACACCGTGTGTGAGCGAATGTGTGCCACAGGGGGGAGCAAGCAAGCGACGGCGCCTACATCCCCAGCCTGCAAACGCACACCTCGGGCTCGCTGTGGTTCTGACTGCATTTCAAAACCAAAAGAGCAAAATAGAAGTGGTTTGGGCCACTCTCTGCGTCATCACAGTCGGGCCCCCTTCAAGACCCTTTCTGGGGCTGTCACTGGAGCACGTCAAGCGGTGTCCAGCACCCACCCACTGGGCCTCCTCTGCATACAGGAAGCAGCCCCTATGTGGAAGCCGTATCCACAGTCTCCGTGGAGCGAGTTTAAATCTACGCCCGTTCAGGGACGCCTGGGTGGCTCAGTCAGTTAAGCGTCTGCCTTCAGCTCAGGTCATGATCCCAGGGTCCTGGGATCAAGTCCCGCATCGGGCTCCCTGCTCCGCGGGGAGCCTGCTTCTCCCTCTGCCTCTGCCTCTCTCTCTCTCTATCTCTCATGAATAAAAAAAAAAAAAAAAAAAAAATCTACGCCCGTTCAGCTGAGCCAATGGCTCTCACAGAACTGCTAGTAACACCCGTGGCAATCTCACGCACGCCAGGAAACATGGGGGCCGGATGGTCAGCCAGGCCACAAAGCAGAGTTCTCCTTCTCCAGTTCCTCATCCTCTCGGAGCCAGCCCTCACTCCTGAAATACCCAGGCCTCCATGAAACCTTTCTGGAATTCTCTGGAAAGGAAGTGACAATTTCCTTCATGCCATTTCCCACTCTCTCACCGCCCCTCCCCCACAACCACAAACAAAATGGAAACTACCCCAGGAACAGCTGTACCCTCTACTTAAAAACAGCCCCTCCTCTGGCTAATAGTCATCCAGAGGCCGATTTGCATGCTGCCCCACGTGACCAGCAGTGTGTATTTAAGAGCCGGAGGGCCAGACCCAGGGGTCCAGTCTGTAGCCATGGACGGAGCAGCAGTAATCCGTCCGTCGGCCTCTCCCACAGCCTTGACCCCGACCAGCGAGCAGAGCCCTCCTCCTGGAGCAGATGCCCAGCCAAGGGGCCCAGCCACAACTATTTTGTCAGCTCCTTCTCCTCTATTCCTTTCTTTTCACCACCCCCTCCATTCGAGAAGAAATCAGGAAGAGGGAGGAAAAAAATAAAGGTTTTGCAAGCTCTGTTGGTCGGGGTTTCTCTTTGCTTATTTACAAGAAACCCAGTTTCCTTCCTTGGCCCTGGGTCACTGCCTGCTTCCAGTGTAGGGCTTGTCACAACTCCGATGGTGAGGGAGGCGGGAGCTCATCTCCAACTGCCCTTGTCCTTTCGTGCTCCAGTCTGGCCTCTATCTTCCCAGGCCCTGAGCTGTCCCAGTGGAGGGGGTGATTAGGGCTGCAGGAGGTGGCAGGTCCCCGCCCCCCTTTCTCCAGGAGACCCGTAAGCTTGCCCCACGGTGTGCACTGCCCAGCTTGCAGGGAGGAGGAAGGAAGCCCTCTCCTGGCTCTATCCCAACCAGCTGTGAGACCCTGGAAAAGTCAGCCCTCTTTCTGGGCTGTGGTTTCTGTCATCCTTACAGTGGGGGAGGGCTGAGGGTTAAGCCAGCTTTAGCAGATGCTCACTGGGGAGTCTCGGGTGAATGAAGATGGTGGTGGGAAAGCACTTTGGAAATTAAAAATCACTCATCCATAAGATGAGTTTCAGGTGACCTCCCAGAGAGCAAAGGGGGCTTGGGGCCCCGTGAAGCCCCCGGAAGTCCCCCTTTGGCTCCAGAACATAGACGGGGTGGGGCTGGAGGCTTCCAGTTGTTGGTTTTGAAGGGGCTGGCTCCTGGCGGGGGCTGGGGGGCCCCCCGCGGAGAGGGGCAGGCCGCTTTGGTTGGAGAGGTGCTCCCAGTCCTCATCACCTTCACCCCGCCCCAGCCCTTGGGGTTGTGGTTATGTGGCAAGAAGAGCTCTACAGAAGCCCCAATAGGGGAGGATGGTCGGGGAGGGGGGAAGGGTTACCGACAAAGTGAACCTATTTCCCCAGCCGCCCTGACTCCCAGGGGCCTTGCCTGAGAAAGCCAAAAGAGCACCCCCTGGAGGTGCCTGTGGCCACCACATCCTCATCTCTACCGCTCCAGGGACCTGCTGAGAGAGTCACTAAGCCCTTCTGGGAAGTGGAGGACAGGCCAATGACAAGGAGAACACACTACAGGAAAGAAGGCAAAGCCTAGTCCAGAGCAGCTACTGAACCCCAGTATGGTGGGTTGCCAGCTACAGCTTAGGAGGGGACCCCAGAAGTCCCTGCAGATCATAAGGGCATGATCCTCCCCAAGAGAAGATCCAGCTTTGCCTTGGGGTTTGGCCAGGTCACCTTCTTCCTCTGTGAAATGGGGACATCCTCCTTAGTTCAAAGGGTTGTCACAAAAGGCCAGTGAGTTAATGTAGGTGAAAACTCTCTGTTACGTCCCAAACATGTTTTTCAATTTCCTGGTCTGATTTGTGTCCTTCTGACTATAGTCACTCGTCCAATGTTCAGCATATCTTTACCTGGATGGACAGGAAGATAGGGACATGGAGAAGAAGGTGAGGGAGGACATAACCAACAACCAGAAACCTCCTGGGACAGAGAGGAAACCAGCTTGGCTATGGGGGACAGGGATTAGCTGGGAGGTCAGGGAGATCAGTTGGATAAGTGCCCAAGATCCACCAGATGGTGGAATTTGAACTTAACATAGACAGCTACTGGGAGTTCCTGGAGATTCTAGAGCAAGGGAGGGGCCTAAGGCAAGCAGTTCTTTAGGCAGATCCGTTTGGTCTGAGTGTATGAGTGGAGTAGATGGAAGGAGACCCAGTGGGGCAGCTGGAACCCAGGAGGTGAAGCCCAGAGCCACCCCGAGGGAATAAAACGACAGAGTTTGGGGTAACACAGTAGTTGTAGCGTCCCCGAGATGTGGAGCCTGTTCTTACCGTAAAGACTGTTAAAAGATATGAAGTGATTGCGGTAGGAAATAAGGCAAGAAGATGAGCTCACCTTGGACATTCTGAAGTTGGGATTATCTTGAAAAACCCAGGTGGAAAAAAGAGGACCTGGAGAGTCATTTTGCTACACACACACACACCCCACCAGCAGGAGGGACCTCTACAGGCCTTCAGTGGCCAAAGGGGCCCGTGAGGCTGGCAACCCAGATACAAAGCTGTGGCAGAAAGTGGCATGTGATGAATGAAAAGCACACACCCACCCCTGCCCCCAGGAAGGCCTGCTTGCGTCCATTGGTGGGGGGAGGGAGGGTAACAGAAACACTGACCAGAGACTAATTAAATTCATTAGTGGGTTTTTTTAGAGGCTGGGGAAATCTGTGACTCGGCACCAACAGGATATTAAGTCAGATAACTTTTGTTGAAGGGACAGTGTTCTCTGTCAAGGCCCCTGCCAGCCCGTGTCCTAGAAACTGATGCGGAGGCTCCTTGCTCAGATCTGGGACTCCCCCAGGCGGCAGGGGCGGGGCTGGGTTCACTGCCTGCTGGGGTGCCCCTTCCAAATGCCCCCCCACCCCCCACCACTGGCCACTTCCCAGGCCAGCAAAAGCAAAGGGCAGTCCGGTGTTGCCTTCATGGAGGGGAGGGTGCAGGGCGGAAGTGGAAAGACAGCCTATCAGGGAGGGCACCTTCAGCTCTGATGTCACCGCAGACTCCTGGGGTTCCTCCTTCCCCCTCACCCACACTACTCAAAGCCTCTTCCTGACTCAAGAGTCCCAGGATGTCAAAGTTAAAAGGGACCTGAAAGATCATGGCATCTCTCCGTCCCATCATCCAGCTGCAGACACCAGGTTCCTAAGGGAGGAAAAATGACTTGCCCAAGGTCACACAGCCCGTGGCTATGACTCCCAGGCGACCTTTCTTCTTCCCCTCCTCATTGTCTCTGGGCAGCCTCAATACAGCCAACCCTTTCCTCTGGTGAGAACAGACAGCAGCCAAAGACCCAGGGCTGGCAAATAACAATGAGGCCACACACGTGCAGAACACATTTAACTTCTGCAGCAGCTTCCCCACCTCCGTGCCTTTGTTCACACCATGCCCTAGGCCTGCTGTGCCCTTCCCCAATTTCTGCAGCTCCAATTCCCACACAGTGGTCAAGATCTGAAGTGAATGTCACCTCCTTTTCACAGCCTTACCTGCTTCCTCCCCACCAAGTATATTCTCTCCCCCTCCTCCTGACACCTTAGATTGACTTCTTAGACTAAAGTACGGGTTGGCAAACTAGGGCCTGCATGCCAAAGCCAGCTCACCATCTGTTTGGATGGCCCACGAGCCAAGAATGGCTTTTACATTTTTTAATGATTAGGAAAAAAATAAGCAGACGAATAATATTTCATGCCACATGAGAATTATTCGAAGTTCAGATTTCAGTGTCCACAAATAAAGTTTTATTGGAATGTGGCTACGCTCATTCGTTTTCATATTGTCTGTGGCTGCTTTTGCATTAGAAGTTGAGCTACTGTGACAGGGTCCATATGGGCCACAAAGCCTAAAATATTTACAATCTCTTTGCAGGAAAAGTTTACTGGCTCCTGGGCTAAAGGCTTCACTCCCCTTCAGTGTGAACAGATTAAGTTCACTTCTGAGAAAGAAAATCCTGGCCCTGGCTCTGCCCATGGTGTGACCTTGAGCAAGTCACTTCTGCTTCGTGGGCCTCAGTTTCCTCCGCTACACAGTGAGGGAGTTGGACTGGATGGTCTAAGGTCCTTTCTAGCCCTATGATTCAGGGTCAGCAATCTGTTGCATTTCCAGCTCACACAGTTTTGAGCAGACACGGTCCTGATCATCTTCTGTAAGAATAAGAACTTACGGAAGGCTCCCCTGCCCAGCTGTGGTTTTCCGCTGCCACTGTGGGCCCCCCTCACCCCATACTCACCTGCCCTGCCCCACCCTTCCCTTCTAGCTGACCTGTCTGCCCTTCTCTCTGAAGTCCTCTCCTGTCAAAAGAGAGATGGCTTCCTCTGAGAGCCCCCCCGCCGCCCCGCCCCTCCGACCCGGTGGGCCAGGAGCATCCATTTTTTTTGTGGGGGTGGAGCCAGGGCAAGAAGGGTGCTCAGCTCTCCCCAGCCTCCCAGGGCCCCGGCAGACAGGCAGTCAAGTAGGGGATAGGGCCAGCTCTCACCGCACCCCTGCTCTGCCAGAGGAAACAGCCCCTCTCTGCCACTTCCTGTCCCAGGGGTTTCAGCAGTTTCCCCTTCAGGGCCTGCAGGCCCTCCCGCCCCGCCCCTGCCCCACACAGGTCAGAGAGCGCAGGGCGGGGAGGATCCCTCACAGGAAGGCTGAGGAGATAGCTGTGTACGCGAGGGGACGCCCCAACAGCTCCGCTGCCAGCCTGCTTGGGCTGGGGGGGGGGGCGTGGGGGCTGGGAGGGAGCTGGGGCTGTCTCGGCCAAAGCCTCTCTTGTTAGCGGATGAGGAGAAGTGGGTTTATCACCTTCCCTAGCTATCACCTTGAGGGGGCGGGTGCAGAATGAGCCTGGCCTTCGGGGACTGGATGAAAGACTGGATCAGCCCCGGGTGGCTTAGGATGGACGGATGGGCTGAAGCAAGAGCCTGGGGAAAGCAGGCCGACAGTAAGGGTTAACTGGGAGGGGCAGGTGACACTGAGATCAATGCCACTTGACAATTTTGCATAGTTTTGTCCCCGGCACCAATGGAGAGAGACAACAATGGAGAACAAAGTATTATAGTACATGTGGGTCAAGGGTAGCGATGGAAAAGGAAGCCATCACATTCCATCGCTGCTCCTGATTCGGTGTGGTGACTTGCACTTGTAAATACCTCCCAGTTGCCCTTGCAAGGTGGAGCTCCTAGCACTGGGACTATGTGCCCATGAGGGATCCTGCAGGCATGTGACCAGCTCTGCCAGGCCTTCCCAAGGCGATGGGTCAGAGGAGCAGTAGAAGCCCGAGGCCCTGGACCTCTGCCTAGCTGCCGGTCCTCCTGAGGACAGGTTACAAGTACATGATAATGGTTCTAGAAGCCCTGATGCCTGGGATGGGGGCCTCGTACCGGATAGACACAGTCTCTTTGGTCCCCCTGTGGTTATATTGTTCCATGAGGTCCAAGCAGCAGTAGGAGAAGTTGAGGGGACCCCTAGACATGATGGTACTGGGTGAGCCAACAAAAAATGGACGGGAAGATGGTTTTGATACCTCTCTCAGTTCTGAGAGGTCATCCTCTTGCGACTTAGGCTGAGAGCCCTGCCCAGCCAGGCCTCCTGTCAGGAGAACAGAGTCTCTCTTTTCCCTGTCCCCTCTCCCTCCATACCCCCCCACCAGAGCAAACAGGACCCAGTGCCCCAGTGACAGGGCCCCACACAAACCTGCTTCTCCACCCCTGCAATTTGGAGTAAATCCTGCTTCACAGCTGGTATGGGGGACGCCAAGGAAGCCTTGGAGACAACATCTGGATGTGCACCTGGGCTTCTGCCAGGCCCTCCCTACATCTGCAGTGCAAACCCAGGGCCAGGGTTTGGTTACAAGCCTGACTCAAAGCTGGTGGCACGTGTTTGGAAAGTGCATCTAGCCCGGGTGGAGGGGTGCAAGCACTTGAGATCAGTGCCAGCTCAGGGCAAGTGCTTGTGGGGTTGGCACCGATCTGAGCTAGTGGTGGGCCTGGGACGGCGGGTGCACACTATGGCCTTGCCATGGGCCCACTGGGGGAGGAGCAGAGGGGTGTGGGTATTGTGTAAATGTGGGTAAGATTTTCTTTTGTGCCCTCTGATAGCACTTCAAGTTGTTCCCTCTGCACCTGGGGAAAAGGGCCAAACGGTAAAAATTACAGGGTGACAGCGTGGCACAGAGGGAAGGTGGCAGGGATTTACACTTGTTGGGTATGAGCTGTGGGGTTAGCTCCTTTAATTCTTACAAAGTAGCTCGTCAGAGCTGGGGTTCGAACCTAGGTTTAGTTCCAACTACTACGCTCTCTGAACTTCGTTTTCAGTGAAATCTCTTTTGGTAATAATCCTGTTTTAATAGTTCCGTTTTAAAAACAGCAGAAGCGAGGCTCAGAAAAGATTAGGTAACGTGACCAAGGTCACATGGCCCGTCAAGAATGGAGGCAGACCTTTTCTCGGGCGGTGGGTGAGATGGCGGACATTTGGACGGAGGGTGCCTACCGAAAGCAGCTGACTGTCTTCCAACATAAGCAGAGGGTCCTGCTTCAAGAAACTGACAAGAACAGACTCCCGCGACATTACAAAAACATTGGTCTGGGCTACAAGATGCCCAAGGAGGCCACTAAGGGCACCTATGCTGACAAGAAATGGCCCTATACTGCTAATGTCTCCATCCGAGGGCAGATTCTGTCTGGCACGGTGACCACGATGAAGATGCAGAGACCACTGTCATCCACCGTGACTACTCCCCTTACACCCGAAAGTACATCCAAGAGATGCCACAAGAACAGTTCTGCACACCGGTCTCCTGCTTCAGGGACCTCCAGATTGGTGACACTGTCAGGGCAGGTGAGTGCCAGGCCTTCTGAAAGACTGTGCTCTTCAACGTGCTTAAGGTCAGCAAGGCCGCCAGCACCAAGAAGCAACTCCTCAACTTCTAAGACTAGACATCCGCCCACACCAGAAAAATAAAGCCATTTTCCCAGTCAAAAAAAAGGAGGCAGAACTCAAACCCAGACTGTGTGCCTTCGATCTCAAAGTCTGTGCCTTTCCCACTGTCCCATGCTGGTGCCCATTTGCTCAGATCCCGAGCTCAGGGCTTGCTCACAGCACACAACTCTGAAGGCTCAGGACCTCTGTGATGCTCCTTCAACAAAAGCTTCCCAGGTCTGTGACCCACCCCCTTCAGGGCTTCAATCCCAACCAAAGCTCCTAATTCACTAATAAGTGAATCCTAACTTCCTGGGCCAAGTCTGCGCCAAAATGGTGACAAGTTGAACTCCTGTGGCCAGCTATGGAGGAAGGGGAAGTGGAATAGAAGGCTTCCAGCTCTGTTGATGAAGGACGCTGACTCTATTCCTATACCTCAAGGGGCCTACTGTTTCCAGAGAGTTCCTGGATCCAGACCTGGAGTGGCCATGTCATGGCCCTGCCCCATAAATATACACTTGCTCTTGGCTTACACATAATATAAGTCTGGGTTCTTATCTCAGGGTATTGATGCACATGTTTATTCAAATATTTATGGAAAGTCAGCCCTGAGCACCTCATAGATGGAAGGCCCATGGCCAGGGGCTTATCACCAGGCCCACCCTATTCTCCTCGAGGTAGGTTCTCTTCCTATCTAAGTTCCTGGTAAGCTGGGTTAGTCCATCTACCTAATCAATATTGCTGGGTTTTTTTCTCCCGAAAATACATCTGTAGCAAATATCTCTTCATAACCGAGGCCCAGATGTTGGCAGAAAATGGGTATAGAGTCTCTTTATGGGGTGATGACAACACTCTATAGGATTGTGGTGATGAAACTACAATTCTGTGAATATATGAAGCCACTGAATTGTGTACTTTGAGTGTATAATTGAATTGTATGGCAATGAACTAAATCGAATTAAACTGTTGCTCATTATTATTTTTATTTTTTTATTTTGAGAGGGGGGCAGGGGCAGAGGCAGAGGGGGAGAGAGAGAATCCTTAAGCAGGCTCCACACCCAGCGCAGAGCCCGACATGGGGCTCCATCTCACAACCCTGAGATCATGACCTGAGCCGAAATCAAGAGTTGGACGCTTCACCGACTGAACCACCCAGGTGCCCCTAATTAAACTGTTACTTAAAACAAACAAACAGACAAAATGAGGCCCAGAGAGGGGCAGCAGCTCACTCAAGGCCATGTGCAAGTTGACACAGCAGTTCAGGCCAGACTCCAGACTTCTGATTTTGAGGCACTTTCCTCCTATCAGCCTCCCCACAACCCTAAGCAAGGATAAATGCTGAGGTTGGGCGAGTGTGCAAAGCAGGGCCAAGCAGCCATGCATGAGGGCTGGTGGCGGGACCTAAAGCAACAGGGTAGGTAGGCAGTGGAAAATGCTGTAGACCAGGGGCTTTAATTTAGGTCTGCCATGAGCGTCACCAAGTGCCCCTCTCTGGATCCCAGTGTCCCCGTCTGTAAAGTTAAGCGAATGAGTCTGGCGCTCCCTTGCTAAAGGCCCCACGCACGAGCTCTGACCCTCTAAGGTTCTAATTAGAAAGCACTACGAGATGAAACAGAACGGCGCGTCAAATGTGTGCTTCTTCTCAGACGGCTGCAGGAGGTCCTGGACACAATTAGGCGTTCCAATCGATGCTCCTCACTGATAACGGTGACCAGGACTTCCCTGTGAGAGTCAGATTCTCTCAGACAAGTCCACTGCTGAGTTTCTCCATGGGGGGGGGGTAGCTTGGTCCCGATTCCCCCCCACCAGCAGTGTTAGGTGGTAGGATAACCCATAACAGAGACCCATTAATCATGTTCTTTGGAGATGTGGGGAACCAGGTTCTCGGCCTGGTGCCCAGGCAGCCCCACCTTGTGCTGAGCTTGCCTCCTTGGTGGAGGGAGTGACTGCTGATGGCCAATGGTCTAGCCCCCGCTGGACAGGATGTTTCCACATCAAGCCCCACTTCCTGCCGCTAGCCCTGGGCTCCGGTTCCCCCCTTCTCCTGCCATCTGGTCGCCTGCCCTCTGCCCCCTCCCCTTGCTGGGTGTTTACAGGCTGTCTTATCAGCTTGGGGAATCTGGGCCTCACCCAGCCGGCTGCCCCGCCCCGCCCAGCCCAGACAGCTTGCCCAGGGCCCTACCTGCTGTGGTTTCGTCACTCCAGGCACTGGAGTCTGGAACCCCCCATTGCACCCCTGGCCGGCAGGGCGGTGTGGATGAAGGCTTGCTGCCTGCCAGAGTGAAACCTGAATATTCATAGTGCTTTATCCACTTTGCCCAAGCTGGGGGAGGGCAGGCATTCTTTGTACATTGTCATCATCTCTATCTGCAGGCTATGGGGACAGGAATGAGGTGCTTGGGTCACTGAGGAGGATAACTTTGGCCTGGAGGCCTTGACGGCTCTTCTGTTCTCAGCCACCAAGAGATGAGCAGGGGCAATGCTAGGCTCTGAGAGCAAAGGCAGGTTTTCTTTTTTCTAACTGGGAGTACTGTAAACACTCCAAGCTAAAGGTGAGACCAAATGAGGGGCCACAGGCTGAGCATGGTGGAGGAGGGAAGGCTAGGGAATCTGTGACCACAGCCTCAGCTAATCCATGCCTACTTCGGAGTCTCATGAGCCCCACACTGTCTCCATCCCACCCTGGGATCTGCTCACCCACCAAAGGCTGGGATAAGGCCAGAGCTAACCACTGAGCAAGTCCAACGACTTTCCCTGGGGACACAAAGGCTTAGATTTTTCCATCAAGTAAATTTGAACGAAGGAGCGGGACAGGGATGGGGACAGCAGGCAAATGAACACGCTGCAGATGACGGACTTGCCTTCCAGCACTTCGGGCGAAGATCCCGAAACTGTAAGTTCTGACCTGTCCAGAAGCAGGTCTCACAGGGACAGGGCCTGCTTGCTAAAGTTGACCCAGCCACACAGCAGGAATCAAAGCCACAGTCCCAACCCAGTGCATCTTTCCGGAGCTTCCATGTTGTTTGCTGATAAATCAATGAAAATATATTTAGGCGGTAGACTGCAACATTCACACTTATGATAAAATGCCATACTTCAAAGAAATTTACGAGACTGTGTCCTTCTAGGCCTCTAGGATATAAATCAATAGTCTGGGGCACTTGGGTGGGCAAGTTTGGAAAACCTCTGCTAAGGCAATTTTGCCCTTAATGGGCTATGTAACCACAGGCATGCCCAGTCACATGGCTCTCACAGCCTTGGGCCTCCTGTCCCCTTCTCCACTACAGACCTCATGCTACCCAGAGCTCTTCTGACTGACCCTAGTAGCAGCCAGGACACCACAGGCCACCATCCCATCTCCCCAGGAATGACTTCCCCACCACTCTGAAAAATCACAAACCATTTAGTGTTAATGTGTTAGTGGGTGATATTAGGTTAATGTGTCACTTCTATCCTAACACATTTTCATTGAGAAAGGCCATCTGGAGCTACCCTGCCTTAGTCTAGAGAGTGGCTCCGGGGCAACAGTGGGGCAGACCAGTAGGTAGGTGAGCCAGGTGGGTATTTCTCAGTGGTTCTGCCTCCCCTCGCACCGTTCGCCATGGGGCGATCTGGCCCGCACCACCTACTCCCCCTGCCCGTAGGCCGTTAGGAAGCTGTATGGCGTGGACGTGAAAGCCTTGGAAAAGCTAACAACTAGGCGCGGCGCAGCAGAAAGTCCACCGACTGGGTGTGAGGAAGATGGAGTTGCCGTCGTGGCCATGCCTCTGCCTAGCCCCTCCCTCAGCCTTTGAGCTGGCGCCAACTCCTACCCCAGGGCACACATTCAGATCTACGGCTGTGGCCACACCAGCTGTACTCGGCAAAGCTTTCCAGTCCAAACTCATCTGCTTGGTTTCCAAAGGTCCTTCACAGGCTGACCCCACCCTACCTACTCCGCCTTGTTTCCCAGGATTTCCCAACTCAAGCCTGGGCTTGAAGCCCAGTGGTCTCCTCATGGTCCCCTGAGGGAACATTCCAGCCTCATTCAGGAGTTTCTCAGGCCAGCCATGCCCTCGCTGCTCTGTTTGGGTTAATCAAATAATGCCCATCCAGCAAGGTCCCAACCAAGGTCCCCAGACCCCTTGAACTGGTTACACCCTGGTAAGTAGAGTGCACACCTATGGAGCCCCCTTTTCTAAGTGCTGAGAGCCCAAATTCGACCACAAGATCTCTTAATGCCACACAGGCTTGAACTGCTCTTTAATTATTTCATGTGTGTATCTTGTCTGCCCAACAGGCAGTCAAATCCATGCGACCAAGGCACCTCATTCCTGTCCCCATAGCCTGCAGATAGAGATGATGACAATGTACAAAGAATGCCTGCCCTCCCAGGTGCTGACAGATCTTTAAGGCTACAGTCTAAGGGTGGGGATAGGGATGGAGTTGGGGGACAAAGGTCCCCAGCCTCAAACACTACTTGACCTCTCTTGCTCCCTGTCTCTGTTTGGGGAAACATATACCAGCTAGAGTCATTTATTCCAAGCTGCATCGAGAAGGTGGTTGATGATCAATCAGGTCATCTCTCTTTGTACAAAACCACAGTGTTTCCACCCTGGGAATATTAGGTGCTGATCTGATCACTGGAGTCTCGGGAAAGATTTCATGATTCTGGATCAGGTCTAAGACCTAAAATGATTCAGAAGAATAGGGTGTGTGGAGTGCCTGGGTGGCTCAGTTGGTTAGGAGTCTGACTCTTGATTTAGGCTAGGGTCATGATCTCAGGGTCTTGCGATCAAGCCCCGGGACTGGCTCTATGCTCAGCAGTGAGTCCTGCTTGGGATTCTCAATTCCTCTCCCTCTCCCACACCCCCGCCCCCGGCTTGTGTGCTCACACACTCACTCTCTGGAAAAAAAAAAAAAAATCTTTAAAGAAAAAAGAATGGGGGTGTGATGGTAACTATATGAAGAAAAGCTCTTTATTTTTTTTAAAGATTTTATTTATTTATTTGAGAGAGAGAGGGGGAGAGCACCAGCGGGGGGAGAGGCAGAGAGACAAGCAGACTCCCTGCTGAGCACAGAGCCCGGCGCGGGGCTTGATCCCAACACCCCGAGATCATGACCCGAGCTGAAGTCAGATGCTTAACCGAATGAGCCACCCAGATGCCCCGAAGACAAGCTTTTTAAAAAAGAGGTGTTATGTTGTTTAGACAGAAAAGGTTGGAAAGGGATATAACTGGCATCTATAAAAATGATGTACAGAGCAGATAATCATGGACCCAGTCACCAAACATGGCTCATAAATGAAGGGCAAATAATAAATAGTCCTATTTTGCAAATACATAAGTTTGTAAACTTATGGAACTCTTTAGCTGAAGAATATCAATGAAAAGATAAAGCATCTGCTAAAGTGACAGTTACATCAGGGTCACCCATGATTATAAAAAAAGATCACAAAAGCACAGCCAAACATATCTGTTATAACAATTATTGTAAATAGGATAAATTCGAGTATTAAAAGAAAAGGATATTATTCTAAAACTCATATGAAATTGCAAAGGAATTAAAATAGGCAAAAATAACTTTGAAAAAAAGAAAGTTGGAGGGCTAGCACCACCTGTTTTCAAAAATGATTATAAAGTGGGGCACCTGGGTGGCTCAGTCGTTAAGCGTCTGCCCTCGGCTCAGGTCATGATCCCAGGGTCCTGGGATGGAGCCCCGTGTCGGGCTCCCTGCTCAGCAGGGAGTCTGCTTCTCCCTCTCCCCCTCCCCCTGCTTGTGTTCCCTCTCTCACTGTGTCTCTCTCTGCCAAATAAATAAATAAACTCTTAAGAAAAAAAATGATTATAAAGTTACAGTAATCAAAAAAATTGGCATTGGTGGAAAGATAAACAGATCAATCAGCAGAACAGAATATAGAAGGGTGCCTGGGTGGCTCAGTCCCTTAAATGTCTGCCTTCGGCTCAGGTCATGATCCCAGGGTCCTGGGATATAGAGCCCTACCTTGGGCTCTCCTGCTTCTCCCTCGCCTCTCCCTTTGCCCCTCCCCCCCATTCATGCACGTGTGCGCTCACTCGCTCTCTTTCAACTAAATAAATAAATAAAATCTTAAAAAAAAGAGAGAGAACAGGGGCGCCTGGGTAGCTCAGTCGGTTAAGCGTCTGCCTTCTGCTCAGGACATGATCCCACCTGGGATCAAGCCCCACATCGGCCTTCCTGCTCAGCAGGGAGCTTGCTTCTCCCTCTCCCTCTGCTCCTGCTCATGTACTCTCTCTCGCTCGCTCTCTCTCTCTCTCAAATAAATAAATAAAATCTTAAAACAGAATATAGAGTCCAGAAATAAGCCCACATATATAAGGACAACTGCAGGAGCCTAACAATAGCTTTTCCATTCAACGGTACTAGAATAAATGGATATCCATATGTAAAAAGAAAAAAATGAATGTGAATTCACACCTCTCGTTATATAGAAAAATTAACTCAAAATGGATCAAAGACCAAAATGTAAAGCCTAAAACTATAAAACTTATAAAAGAAAACATAAGACAAGTTATTTGTGACCCTGGGCTAGGCTCTTCACCTAGCCCAAAAGTATGATCCCTAACAGTATGTATCTTTTACCATACCAAAAGTATGATCCATAAAAGTAAAAAGTATGATCCATAAAAGTAAAAATTGATTAGCTGGGCTTCATTGATATTAAAATCTTCTGCTCCTCAAAAGACACTATGAAGAGAATGAAAAGGCAAGCCACAGACTCAGAGAAAACCTTTACAAAGCACGTATCATCTGATAAAGGTCTTGTATCCAGAATATATAAAGAACCCTCAAAACTCAACAAGAAAAACAAACAAATCAATTTAAAAATGGGCAAATTATTTAAACAGATACCTCACCAAAGAAGATATATTGGTGACAAGTAAGTACATCATTAGGGAAGGACAAATTAAAACCACAATGAGATACCACTGCACATCAATTACAAGGGCTAAAATTAGAAAGACTCACCAAGTATTGGTGAGGACGCGGAGTAACTGGAACTCACACACTACTGGTGGGAATGTAAAATAGTACAACCACTTTGGAAAAACAGTTTGACAGTTTCTTAAAAAGTTGAACCTACAACTATTGTATGATTCAGCTATTCCCACTCCTAGGTATTTAACCAAGAGAGAAGGACATATATAGCTATGGAAAGATTTGTACACAGATGTTCATAGCAGCTTTGTTTGTAATAGCCAAACATGGGGTGGGGGGAAGCCACCAAATGTCCATCAACTGATGAATAAATAATGTGTGGTATCTCCATACAATGGAATGCTACCTAGCAATAAAAAGGAATGAAATATGGATGTATATAACAACATGGACGGATCTTAAATATGTCGAATGAAAGAAGCCATACAAAAAGAGAGTACATGGTATATGATTCCATTATATAAAACTCTAGAAAATGCAAACTATTACAATGAGTAGTAAATAAGCCCTAGAGCTCTAATAAACGGAATAGTAAATATAGCTAACAATATTGTATTATAATCATCAAACTTGCTATAGAGTCTCTTAATCCCACACAGTCTTGAATTGCTCTTTAATCACTAGAAAAAAAGGATAATTAGGTACCGTGATAGAGGTGCTAATTATCATTACAATGGTAACCACATTACAATATGCAAATAGCCCACTATGGGGCTAAGTGCATGTGTATTACTACATACAGCTCTAGAATTGGGTTTAGATCCTTCAGAGCAGGAGGCTGGGCCTGCTGTGGTGGTTTTTGTTTTGTTTTGTTTTGTTCTGTTTTTCATCAGTGTGGAACCAAGAAAGTGGTCAGCTAATGTAATGAGATAGGTGTTTTCTGTGCATGGATTCTCACAGAACCAGTAAAGCTGAACTAGCTTCTTTTATCCTCTGGGGGCATTATGGGAAAAAGACAAATTATCTCCTAAATCTATGTTTAAGTACCTCCTTGCTATCAGGTCATCGGGAATTTGGGGAGGTTAAGACTAATTGCCCACTCTCCCATCCCCCAAGGCCTAGCAGTTCTAACCTGAGGGGAGGAGACCAAGGGACTGAGTGAAGTGGCTCAGGGGTGGTCCATGGGTGGTCCAGTTTTTCCTGGGCAAACACAAGCCATCTGATAGCAGATGGAACCTCCAAAGTACTTTCAGGGAGGCCTCGAATGGGGATGGCGCACAGCCCCCGGGAACTCGTCTGGGCAAACGCAGTGCCCCAGCTCCAACCCAAACGCCTCTGGGCATTGGCCCAGAATGGACGCATCATCTAATTCTAGTAAAAGGACAGAGAAAGTGAGAAGTGGCTGGTCAGTTGGCTCCTAGAATTCTACACTCAGCAGAGTAATAACAGACCAATGGTTGCTAAATTCTTGCCAGGGGTACAACATGAGGCCTTCTCTCAAAGGAACCAACTTCTTATTCCTGCAGCAAATGATACTCAAGATGAGAGTGGTGGGGTGCCTGGGTGGCTCAGTTGGTTAAGCGTCTGCCTTCGGCTCAGGTCATGATCCCAGGGTCCTGGGATCGAGTCTCACATCGGGCTCCCTGCTCAGCGGGAGTCTGCTTCTCTCTCTCCTCCCTGCTCATGCTCTCTTCTCACTATCTCTGTCTGTCTCTCTCTCAAATAAATAAATAAAATCTAAAAAAAAAAAAAAAAAAGATGAGAGTGGCGAAGAGATAAAGATGGCAATGTTAATAAAAACATTAAGGACTTGAGTTTTGCTCTTCACAGCACCACTTTCTAAGCCTGCCACTTGGAAAGACTATTCCACACACACTTCTTCCGGGTCCCCTCCTTCTCCTGTGTGGGGGCAGACTTAACAAAGCGTTAGCAGGAAGATAAGGAAAATCTCCCTCTCAGTTTCAGGAATGGGTACGGCAGGCCGTGCCAACGCTGCCAGAGAAGCAGTTGATCCCTGGAGTTGGCAAAGCCAAGGGTGTATGAAGGGAAGTGACAGCAAGAACAGCCACGGGCATCACAACAGCTAGCCCCGTGGGGCGGTAACTGTGCGCCCGGCACCATGCGGAGTGCCCTACGTGCAGTCTCTCGTTTAATCCTCCTTGCGACCCTGTGAGGTGGGCACGGGAACCCAGCGCGGTTAAGTGACTAGCCCATACTCACACAGTCAGTAAGCAGTAGGTCTGCAGTGAGAACACAGCCTGTACTCCGCCCCCCCGCACCCTTCTAGACAACGCACTTCTCTGGAAGGATATTAGGTTAGACTGGAAGAGGAAAGGAAGCTTGAGGAAGGGCAGATGGACTGAGAAGCAGGGAGTACCAGCAGTGGGACAATAAAATGGTCCCTCAGGAAGGTGGGAACCTAAGGCCAAGCTTGCTCAACCTGGGCAAGCTGCTTAACCTCTTTCTTCCTCTTGGTTTAAGAAATGTTCCAGCACTTTCCCTTGCAGAACCTCCTGCATGAGACACCTTTCTCTGAGCCTCCTTCTCCTCCTATAGAAGGCTGGGGTCTCTGCCAAAAAATTCACCTTAGGACGTGATTCCCCAGCCAAGAAGCCAGGGCACTCTGGTGTGTCCCTGTGGTGTTGCAACGTGCTGGGGAGGGGGCAGGGAAAGAGGGCAGTGAGAGAGGAAAACTGATGCGGGGGAGGGGAGGATATGTGTGTGTTTGGGTGTTTTGCTCCAGTTAAACGCAACAAGAGCCCAGTTCCCCTCTCCACTCAGCCATGGGAGACACAGAAGCAGCAGAACAAATACATGGCTAGTCCTTGCCCTTGCCTGGGTGGTCTGGACAGAAACAGTGGGACTGTCGAGACTCTTGGGTTCCCACTGAAGAAATGAAAATCTCTGTCCTTCACCTGAACCTCCTGGCTTTCAGAGGAATCCCAGACCCCTGGGGAAAGGTGGGATCCAACCACCCATGCCCGCTGTGAACACCACTGGTGTGTCGGTTTTCCTGTCCCTTTGGTGCCCTCTACCTCTCTTCCCCTCTCTCCACCCGCCTCCCCCAGGGCCTGTGTGTGTGTGTGTGTGTTGGTGGGGGTGGGGAGCTCAAAATGAAATCCCCTCAGCTTGGGTGGCAGGGAAGCCTGCCTACCCTTTGTGTCTTATCAATACACGCTGGGCTCCCTGGGCTCCTGGTCCAGGCCGGCCACTTTCTATCTCCTGGAGTGGAGATTGGGGGGTTTGCTCTGAGCCACCCACACTGGCTGACCTGGTCTTTTATGTGACATGCATTTGCCAAACAATTATCCAGGCTTCGAAGGTCAGTCTGTGGCCAGGGAAGACAGAGAAAGGCGTCTTTTCTCCCTTTTCGCCCAGCCAAATCTCCCCCGCGCAGCCCCACCCCCCCTCCCTTCAAGGTCTAGCTCGAGCTCGGCCCTCACAAAGGCTTCCCCCCCTCCCTCCAGCTGCCGACCTCAGAGCCCTGGCCGCCTCTGGCCCCTGCTCCGAGGAGCACAATTAGCACCTGACCAGCCACTGACCTGGCTGCCTGTCCTCGCCTCTGATTGTTTCAGTGTCTTAGTCATCTTTCCCCCACCACCTCCTTCGCTCGTCTCCTCCACAGTGCCTAGCACAGGTTGGGCACACAGTAGGTGTTAATAAATGGCTGTTGAATTGAAACTCAGCAGCCCCTGTGAGGTCAGAACCCTCAACGAGCACCCCGACCAGCAGTTCCTTGGCAACCAGCACTGGGGCCCGAGCTAGAGGGCATTACTGGCGAGGCCACGATTACCGGCCATGTGAGGCTCAGCGGCCAGAGATTTGCAGGCAGGTTGGTGTTGATGAGAAAAGCCCCTGACCTCTAGGAAAGTGCCCATGGGATTCTGGGTACCTCGGATGAGTTTCCTTTCTCCCCTGCAGAACTAGTTTTCAGTCTGAGAACCACAAAGGGAATAAATTGGCAGTGAAGCCAGAAACCTCTTTGCAGCTTAGAAATCCTGGAGAGATAACCAAGCCGAGGCTGGGGTCAGGCCCAAGCTTGAGAAGAGAAGGCTGCCCTAAGCCCTTCCCAGCTCAGCAGGGAACCTCCGGGAGGTGGTGGGGGTGTGTCAGAGGGCTAGAGGGGTGTTTGGGGGGTGGCACTAAGTAATGCTGTCCTGCCCTGGGACCCAACCCAATCATGCCATTTGCAGCCCATGAAGGAAGCAGGTCTCCCTTTCCCCGTCATTCATCCAATTCCCAAAGCAGTTCAGAAGGTGCATCCAGACCAGAACCCCGCTGGGGTCCCCAGGCAAGGAGAAGTCTCCAAGTCTGGGATGCCTGGCTCCCCACACTAGCTCAAGTATTCCAGCCTGGCTTCGAATTATGGTTATTTATATAGATGACCTAGACGCTCTCCCTGGCTCCCTCCCACACCCTGCACCCCAACTCTGGCCTACAACAGAAGCTATACACAATCCTGAAAGGCATGTGGCATCTTCTTCACCTCCGTATTTTCTCACTGCCACTTCACTGATGCCTGCTATGGGGACTGGCTCTTGGCAAACGTTTGTTGAGTGGAATGAGTTTTAGGCCCTGTATTAAGATAATACCATAATGCTGGTTCGTGCTCACTATGTGCCATATACTCTTCTAATAAACAGCTTATGTTTATTGATGTATTTGATCTTCGGAGCAACCTTATGAGGTAGGGCTCATTTGACAAATGGGGAAACTGAGGCATACAACTGCCTGGGATCACATAGCTAGTAAATAACAAAGCTGGGTTTTAGACCCAGACAGTCTGGATCTAGGGATGGAAGGTAAAATGAGAAAGTTGGGGGTGGGGGTGGGGGGCGCGGCAAGGCCCAAGGCCAAGCTTAGGAGCAGGGATTTCCCTGGGAAAGCAATCCCCTCAGCCTGCGCCTGGCTGGGCCTCTTCAGAGACAAAAGCCCTGAATTTTGCAGGCCAGGGGCATTTTGGATAGTCTATTAATCAGGCCTATGAATGACAGACCACAACACCCTCATTTTTAGATCCCAACATAGGACAGAGAAGACAGAAGCCACTGTACCACCACTTTGCACCAGTCAGGGGGAGAGCAGATTTCAGGCCCCCAGCTTGTCCAGGGGTGGGCGCCAGTTCCTGAGCAACGACGGAGCAAACAGTGCAGCAGTGGGAGGAATGCCAGACATAGCTGCAAACAAGCCACTCCTTCGGCTCACAGCTAGAGCCTGGGTGAGGGTGGCAACGTGGAGCCTGCTCAACAGCCGCCCCCCCCAACATCCCAGGCTTTGAACAGAACCCAGCCCCAGAAACAACCACATGCAAGGCATCCTCTTCCCCACACGGGCCAGGATAACAAGTCCTCCAAGATAGTTAAGTCTTTCACTTAACTCAAGACAGCTCCCCCGCTAGGCTGTTTCTGCTCTGGGTCCACTGAATCAATGGTTGAGAAAGTGCCTTCTAACCGGTAAAACCCTGTGTAACTAACTGCGAAGAGGGATTTGCATTCTTACCGGGCATACGTGTGCCCTAGGCATTTTTAGTGCCAAAGTGTCTGGTCTCCCTGCAAGGGGAGAGCTAGATCTGTTCCCTTCACCCCTCTCCAACCTGGCACTCAGGCCAGGGGTCAGCTTGCAGGGGGTGAGTCCCCGATGGGCGTGCCCACCAGCTGTTGGGGCCAAGCAGCGGTGGCTCAGGCCCTGGGGTGGTGACCTCACTTCCGCTCCTACCTCCCCACCTCCCTAGCACTCCTCCCATCTGAGGCCCCACCAGGCCAAAATCGAGAAGTCCAAGGTTAACTGTTCCTCCCCACTTTAAGAGCTAATTAAAATGATTAGCCACAATGAACTGTCAAACATTAACCAGAAGAAGCTGCAGGACCAGACAGGCCTCTATCTCGAGCATAGGGATGAGGGGCAGGAATCAAACTGCCATCAAATCCCACGGCGGGGGTGGGGGGGCAGCCAGGGAGAACCTGGCTGAGCGGAGGTACCAAGGGGTCAGGAGGTGACTCTGGTCAGGAAGGCCATGTCCCTACACACAGTCCTGAGGAGAGGGCAGCAGAGTCAGGGTGCGGTGGAGGGACGAGAAATTCGTAAAGCGGACACCGCCGCCGCAGTTCCCCAAAGCAAGGCGCTGGCGGCAGGGCACCCCGCGCTGTGCGGCCACTCAATCCCCTCGCCGGCAGCAGAGGAGGGAACCGAGTGGCGGGAGAAACCGGGAGAGCGGGAACGCGGGAGCGGGAAGGCTGGTGTCTTGCTCACACGGGAACTCTGGCCCCTGCCAAGAGGTCTCTATTTTGGCGATCCAATTATCCAAGTCATAGGGGTGGGTGGGTGGGTAGGTGTGTGCGCGCGCGCGTGCTTTACACTAGTGTGTGCTTTACACTAGTGAGTGTGTACTTTACACTAAGGCTCCTGGCCCCGGAGGCGCTAGGGGCCGCCCGATCAATCTGGCTGCCCCGCCACCGCACGGTCTGACCTCCCGCCCTCGAGCACCGAGCTTTTGGGGGCCTTCCGTCACGATCGGCCCCGTCACGGAACCCCCGCGGCCCGGGGCGCGGGAAAACTGGCTTCCCACCCTGGCTCGGGAATTCGATTCCGTTTCTAACCCCGGCTCAGAAGCGCGGGTTCCCCAACACACACGCGGTGGGGCGAGGCAAGGGCGGGACTCAACACGCCGCGGCTCTCCCACCATTCCCTGGGCCCCCAACCCCGACACGCCGGGGCCCCAGCGTCCCCGATCCCGCCCTCAGGCAAACTTCTCGAGGTCCCCGAAGGCTCGAAGAACCGGCGCCATCGACGTACCTGAGGCCGAGTGGGCTCGATCGCCGGGCTGGGGTCGGTCGCTGCGGTCTCCTCCCCGCTCCGGGGGCCCAGGCGAGGGTCCCCAGCTGCCTCCCGCCCTCCCCCCCCTCCCCACCGCCCAGCCCGCCTCCGCCCCTCAGAAGCCGGGCCGGGCCAGTGGCGCCGGGACCTCGGCGCCGGCGAAAGGAGAAGTGGAAGTTGAGCGTGGCGCCCGGTCGGTCCCCGCGGCCGCCGGGGCCACCGTCCCCCTCCCTCCTTCCCTCCCTCTTTCCTCTCTGCCCGCCTGCCCCCGCGGCCCCGCGCCCGTGACTCACCTCGGCGCCGGGGCAGGCTGGTCCGGGCGGGCGAGGCGCAGGGCTCTCCCACACGTCGCGCCGCCAATGGCAAGTTGGAGGGCGAGATGCAAATACCAGGTGAGACGGCGGCGCCCCGATAAAACGACTCCGGGGGGCGGGGTGGAGTGCGGGGGGGACCTGGGTGGCTGCCGGGGAGGGCCACGCCGAGGGAGGGGGCGGCGGGGGCGCCCGGGGAGGGGGCGCGAGCCGGCGGAGCCCTGCACTGAGACACCCGAGCGAAAGGGGAAATTGCACTAGAGACACACACGTCCCCGCAGGCGGCGGCTGGGGCGGGCGCGAAGGAGGCAGGGCGGGAGGGAGGGAAGAGCCGGAGGGAGGGACCGACGGGAGGGACCACGGGGCGGGCGGGCGGGGTGGGTGAGGGAGCGAGGGAGGGACGAGGCGTCTTGGTGGAAACAGCGCCCCTCCACCCCCGGCCCGCCGCGGTCGCCAGCACGGCAGGGGGAGCCGTGCCAGGGGCCCGCGCGGCCTCTCCTTCCCCTCGCGGCTCGCTCGCCCCCGGGGACCGCGAGAGCAGGGCCCCTGCAGAGCCCACGTCGCGCACCCCTTTCTTGGCCCGCGCCCCTCAGTCCGCTAGCACGCGGCGGGGCCGGGGCTCTCCGCTCCCCGTGGGGGCCCTTCCCGGCGGGAAGCCCCCACACAATGCCTCGGGGAGAACTCTATTCCCCGGGGACCCTGGATGGCTATGTCCACCCCCTTCGGCCTGCACACGCCACTGGCTTGACGCCTTTGGCCCACACCCTTGCACTCCAGATCATTGAGCGCCTGCTGTGTGCGGACCTGACGGGAGGACGAGGGCGGGAGGAGCGGGTGGTGAGGCCGGGAGATGCCCAGAGGATACAATTCAGGAGCTAGATGCCAAACACTGCGGAATCCTGGGCCAAATGCCTCATCGTGTGCTTGGGGGTGACTGGAGAGTTTGGGGGACTTCTTAGGGAAGTCGAGCCTAGGGCTTCTGGTGGGGGAGACCAGGCAGATATGAATTAGGGGAAGGGCTGGGGTGGGGGGGGAGCGGGACTGCCACAGCAGGTGCAGAGGCAGCCAGAGTTGGGGTGCTGGGAAAAAGCTCGTGCCCCCCTTCTCTCCAAAGCCAAGCTGCCCTGCTTGGGGCATCCATATGAACCCCAGTCTCCCATTCTATATCCCCCTTACCTTCTCTGACCTGCCTCGGCATCCATACAAGCCCCCACACTCCACCGGGTCCCACAGCTAGGAGGATCTATGAGGGAGATGGCTGGAAATAGTCACTTCTTATGGTTCTGCATGGTCTGGAGGAAGGGCCCATCCAAGCCTCAGCCCTGGCAGCTCCTCGGCAGAAAGCAGGAAAGCTGAAGGGGCCCCAGAGGAGGAAGGCTCTCTGAAGGGCAGGGGTGGCCAAAGGGCCTGAAGTTCAGGGACCTGCTCAACCACCAGCATCTGCCTGCTTCCCCAGCCTTGGGAAAGGATGGTCCCTGGCACAAGACTGGGGGACAGGAATGGTGGTGGATGATGACAGTGAAGGCAGCTGCAGATTATAGGTTTCTGGGGAAAAACCTAGGGGCTGGACTGGGGCACTGGCCCTTGAGATCTCTTGCCTACCTATAGCCAAGTCCCTGAAATAAGCCCCAAGAGAAGATTTCCATTTTTTTTTTCTTTTCTAAGTGGCCATGCTTTCCTCAGGGGATTCCTGATCCTGGAGCCACACCATTCTCTGCTGGTCTCTTGTCCATGAGGCTCCCCTCTTGAAATCGTGGTAGGTCCCAGCCATCCCTAAGCTCCCTTTATCTTGACCTTGAGACTCACTAATAGATACAAACACATATACTTTTCCAAAATCTTGCTAAGAGTTCAATGGTCCCTAACATCAGACAGACCTAGTTTCCTATTCCAGCTGCACCATTTACCAGCTGTGTGTCTTTGGGCAAGTCACTTAAACTCTCTGAGCTTCACTTACCTTATTTTTAAGTTGGGGATAATAAGAACCTACATTGAATGGCTATGGTGATTGGGCGCCTGGGTGGCTCAGTCATTTAAGCATGCGGCTCTTGATTTTGGTTCAGGTCCTGATCTCAGAGTCGTGAGATCGAGCCCTGCGTCCGCTCGGCTCCTCGCTGAGCATGAAGCCTGCTTAAGATTCTCTGCCCCTCCCCTGCTATCCCTCTCAAAACAAAAAAACAAACAGAAAGAAAGAAAGAAAGAAAGGAAGGAAGGAAGGAAGGAAGGAAGGAAGGAAGGAAGGAAGGAAGGAAGGAAGGAAAGAAAGAAAGAAAGAAAGAAAGAAAGAAAGAAAGAAAGAAAGAAAGAAAGAAAGAAAGAAAGAAAGAAAGAAAGAAAGAAAAGAAAAGGCAGTGGTGACAACTGAATGAAATGACCTGTCTATGGAGGTGGTGCCTGGTGCCTAGTAAGCTCTCAATCAATGCTAGCTACCTTCAGCAGCATTTTCATCTTCATTTCAACTTTTCTCATCCCCAGTTCTCAGGAGAAAGTCTGATAAGGCCAGGCCAGAAGGTGCTGAGGACTAATGGTGGGTCCCTCTTAAGAGTGTGGTTTAAACCAGAGCTGAAGCTTCAAGGCACGGAAAAGCCAGAGGAGAGGTCTTCCTCTTGGGAAGGGCAGGGGGAGAGGGCACTGTGCCGACCAGCTAACAGCTAACCGGTGACTGGCCCGATTACCTGCCAATGACCTGGAGCCCACTTATGGGAATCCCATAAGTTCCCACCTTCCCCAGCCACTCGGAACTAACCACAGTTCCAGGATCTGGGAGTTGCGGCCAAAGCAAGCCCCACCCCCCTTGATGAAAATCTTGTGCTGACCTCCCCTTGGGGAGCCCCATATGGGCCACAGGAGTGACTTGCCCGGCTCCATGGCTCCAGGTCAGCCAGGCTGCCCTTCCCGATGACCTTGCTGCTCCCCAGCCTGCCAGCCCTTCCCCACCTGGCTCCCCGCTCTTCCAGTTGCCCGTTGGGTGAGCCCCGGCCAGGTGGGGCTGGCCGACTGAGATCACTGCCCCTGACGACAGCCACGCTGTCTCTGCCAATGGCTCAGTCCCTGACTTGGCAGGAATTCCCCTTCTCGAGTTGCCCATGGATGCCCAGGCTGCGCTGCATCATCCAGTGTGTGCTCTCAGCCTCTCTCCTTCCAACCTGTCCTCCCCCACCCCCACTCTCCAACTCCGATTCAGTCCTCTCAAGCCTCAGAACCTGGGTCCTTCACATAGTCCGTGTGGGGCCAGCTCGCTCGCCACTCCTGTGTTCAACCTGCCTTTCCACCTTGGCAGCTTTCTCAGCCTTTGTCCCGTCTTTCAAGCAGTGCCTACGTTTGTCTGCAAATCACCCCAGGTTCTTTAGAGACAAGGTGGCTGGTTGCTTCCCCCTCCTCCCTTAACCCCTTGGCCTCAACAAATTCTATTCGAACCTGTGGCTAAAACAAAATACCACAGTGCCACAGCTTCTGTGGCCATGGCCCTTACTTTCCACCACAGACACACGCTAGAAAAGTCACCCAATAATCGGACTTTCAGAATGAGAAGCATATTCAAAAGCCAGGAGAGAAGTTATAGTTTAAAAGAAATCCTCCCGGGGCGCCTGGGTGGCTCAGATGGTTAAGCGTCTGCCTTCGGCTCAGGTCATGATCCCAGGGTCCTGGGATCGAGTCCCGCATTGGGCTCCCTGCTCCTTGGGAGCCTGCTTCTCCCTCTGCCTCTCTCTCTCTCTCTCTCTCTCTCTGTCTCTCATGAATAAATAAATAAAATCTTTAAAAAAAAAAAAAAAGAAATCCTCCCACTTGTAAAGCTGAGAAGCCCCCTAATAATCCTTTCTGTGCAAACAGCAACCGTTCCTGTGTTGATATGCTCTATAACTCCGGATTTGCCTCTATTGGGCTTACACGACAAGGCCCTAGAAAGCTCCAAATGGCAGACAGAAATCTCTATGTCCCAGGTTGTGACTGAGCATCATAAAAAGTGTTTCTTCTAAAAAGATTGTTGGGTAGCGGGGGGCCTGAGTGGCTCAGGCGGTTAAGCATCTGCCTTCAGCTCAGGTCATGATCCCAGGTTCCTGGGGGGCCCCCTGCTCAGCGGGGAACCTGCTTCTCCCTCCGCTGCTCCCCCTGCTTGGGCTCGCTCTCTCTGACAAATAAATAAAATCTTTTAAAGAAAGATTGTTGAGTAGCTGCAAAAGATAAGAATTCCTTGAGATAGGTTATACCCAAGCGGCTCCTTCCCCAGATGGCCATCTCTTGCCCAGGTCCATCTTGGAGGCCGACGGGGGTGGGAGCGGGTGTGTCCAGGCCAAAGCACAGGCATGCAGATGGGAAGGTGTAGTTGGGAGCGACTTCCCAGATCATGACTTTCATCTGGCCGGCCACCTTCTTTGGCTGAGGCTCTTGGAAAGTCGCTTGGCCCCCCCCCCACTCCACGCTGCTCTCATTAAAATGGAGAGTTATACATTTCCCCTCCAGGCCTTGACTGGGATAGGCTCTGACACCAAAGATCCCCTACAAAACTTCAGAGGACCACCAGGTTTCACTTCTTGGAGGGCTGGCCAGCAGTTCAGGGGTCTGCCTGGAGTGAGATGACAATGTGACCTAGCAGGTGCTTCGGGCCTTGAGTCAGTGCTCCCTATGTCCATCCTCGCTTCGGTGGCTGCTGTGAGGTGCTGTCCCCACCGCAGGCACTGCTCAGAGTGGGCCTAGCATTTGGGAAACAGATTCAGTGACCTTCAGGCCAGCCCTCTTGGGTTGGTGGGAGATTTTTGAGGTGGGGGGAGGAGGAGGGACCCAATCATTTGATTCATTTGCCAAAAATAAGGAAGAAGTGGCTTCGAGCAGAGTTCAGCAAATGAGGGCAGGTACCCTGAAGTCTAATCCTACTGGCCTCTAGCCCCTATCTTGGAGCCAGGGATCAGCTTGGAAAAGTCCCTGGGACCAGGGCCAAGGGCAGGCACTTACCCTGGGGCACCTATCAGAGGCAGCGGGGCATCCAGAGTTTTGGGGCACTGTCCAGGGGAGCCAGAGTTAACTCCTCAGCCTCTGCCATCTGCTAGGCCAATACCCATCTTGTGTGGCTGGCTGGCAGCCTCCCTGTGCTCCATAGCCCTTGTGGAGATCCCAAATGACCCTCCAAAGGCGCCTCCCTTCACGGCCTGCAAGAAAAAATGAGTGGGCCTAAGGGGACCTTGGCCCAAGGGGCTGCTGCCAGGGGGCAGAGACTGGGATGGAGGCGCAGAGGGATGTCAACATGTAATGGCTTTCCTGGAGGAGAGCACCAAGTGATTTCTGTGGCCCCTTGAGTGTGCTGGGGAACAGGGAACAGGCAGCCATCGAGCTGGGTGTTCCCTTCTCAGATGGAGAGGAGGCTCAGGGGAATGGGCGAGGCACCAGTCACATCGCACGGGGTGCTACCTATTATATACATGGTGAATGGCGCCCCCTGGAGTTGTGCTTGGAGGTAGCAGTTCGGACAGACCCAGGAGAAGTGGGGATGGGGTGCTTGGATGGAAAGAGAGATCGGGAACGGCTCAGACTGGGACACCAGAGTGGTGTCTGGGGATCCTCGGGTCTGGGGATGAAGTAGAGGAGTAGGGAGAGGCTGTGAGGGGGCCCCGGAGAGCCTGGATTTCACCCACTTCACATCCTGCCAATGGGCGTTTCTGGGCTGAGGTTTGTAGCAGGAGGTAGAGGATTCTGCTCTTTGGGGATTGCCCCATCCCACAGGGAGGCGAGGACAAGCCGGAGACGACGTGCACCAGACAGAGACCCAATAGGACTGCAGCCTCCCCGCCCTGCCATCGCAGCGGGGGTCGAGGGTTGTTGTTGTTGTTTCATCCAGAAAAATACAACATTTAATGTCTATAAAGGTGCAGTATGAGTCATTTCACGGAATGTCTAGGCCCCTTCGTTGGCAGCAAACAAACTTTCCAGCCCTCTTTTGAGGAAGCCGTCCAACTCGACTGCTGTTGCTGGTTTGTGTGTGAGAGTGTGTGGGGGGGGGTCCGTGTGTGGGATGGGTCTCTGTCGGGCCTTGCCTGCCTATGTGTGTGTCCGTGTGGGTCTCTCAGATGTGAGTGAGGGTGCACCCATGGCGGGGAGGGGGGCTGTGTGTGTGCGCGCGCGCGTGTGCACGCATGCATGTGTGTGAGCTTGACTCTTGGATGTGAGTGGCAAGTCCCCTCATGCGTGTTTGTGGAGGGCGTGCGCATGTGTGTGTCTGCAAGGCAGCATGGTATGTGAGCCTGTGCGTCTGAGGGTGTCTACGTGTACATTTTTTTCCTCATCACTGCCAAATTATCTTCCCATCTCTCCCCTCCGAAGTGAAGGGCTGGCCGAGGGAAGCTAGCGATCCAAAAGGGGGGCAGCTGGGGAGGGGAGAGGGGCTGGAGGAAAACCAAAGCAATTCCACTCGTCGGAGGAAAGTGTCAGCCAAGGATGAAACTGAAACCGAGGCACCAGCACTCTGGGATCGTCCTGGGGCTTCGGTTCCTCCCACTCCCCCGCCCCCTCCAGCGGGCTGTGGAGATTAGTCAGCCTGAAATTCCCATCCCCACAGCCTCCACTCGGGGTTGAGGCTGTGAGGCCGGCTAGAAATTGGCCTGTGGTTAGCACGTGACCCCATTAGCGCCCATTATCACATTAACACAAATTAGTATATCAGATCCTCTCGCAGTCACCTAGTGGGGCGCAGGGCCAGGCTGGAGGGAGAGGCCACAGCTCAGGCCCTGCTCCCCAGAGGAGAAGGCAGCACGAGGGCACCAGGGGAGTGGGCAGGCTGAAGACCGCCGCTGGTCAGGTTAGGGACCGAAAGAGGGGATGGAGACATCAAGGTTGACAATATGATCCTTTTCCTAGGTCGTGCTCTGGGAGGAGACACCTTGGGGAGGGGGTTAGTCAAAAGGAGGGGGTTTCCAGGAATAGCTGGGCACCGCCCTGTAGGAAGGAGGCCCGGGCTCTGAGGTCTGGGCGGGAGACAGACGGTATTTCTCCTGGCACACAGTGAAACACAGTGAAACGTTTAGGATCCTTTGGTTTTGTGTGTGTGTGTGTTTTTTTTTTTTACCCCTTTCCTCTTCTTTATGGAAAATCCTAAGGATAACTTTCTCAGATGGCTTTGGACATCCTGAAAGCAGGGGAGCTGGGCTGACTGACAGAGGAGAAGCACCCAGAACACTAGCACAGGGCATAGCTTTGATGTCTCGGCACAGAAATGGGAGACACACTCTGCCCATGTATTTCTGTGTGAAGTTGTTATCACGGGAATAGCCACTGGAGCCTCTGGAAAGGATGAGGCTGGAGACCCCAATAACTTTTTTTTTTTTTTCAGCTTAAAGGTGTCTGGCCACAGGTTATTTTTGAGCCTTGATACTCTCAATATGTTAACTAAAGAGCCACCACATAACCATGAACCAACACGGGAAGGTCAGCAGCATGATGACTTCTAGAGCTCAGGGCCTGCAAGGATGTAGAACACAAAGCTCTATCTACCGAGAACAGGGTTGCAAGTTTGAGCCCCAAATGGGCCTCTTAGCTTTTTTGCTTCTAAAGCTGCCAAAGACTGGATTGAGACGCGCGGAATCCCTAAACCATCGGCCTACATCCAACCCAAAGCTGAACCCCTGCCCCTCACCTAGGCTGAGCCCTGGTTCCAGACTGCACCCCAGCCCCAGCCCCAGTCTATCCCTGTGCAGGAGATGCATTCTGGGTCTCAGGAGAGCCAGGCTAGAAAGTGGCTGTTCAGGGAAACCCACCCCCAACGCCCGAGACGCGACTCAAAGTTTCCATTCTACTGCCCGCGGGTCAAGAGCGCCATCCCCGGAGAGGAAAGACGGCCCCTAAACCACAATCCCTTTGCTGAAAGTGAGCCGCCCCAAGCTCTGCGGGGCCCGGGAGGTGGCCCAAGGGACTATTAAGCACGCAGGAGCCAGCCCCACGCCGCGGCGCTAGCGCAGCAGGTCGGCTCTCCGGACTCTCCCGCCTCTTGGGCTGGAGCGCGGGGCCCGAGGGGCAGTGGAGGTTCTGGCGGCCCCTCCCACCTTTCCCTCGCCTCCCCCCCCGCCCCCCCGTTCTGGGCTCGCGCGCCTTCCAAGCCCGGGATACCCGCTGGGGCTGAGCTCCACCCCCGACCCCCAGCAGTGCGCCCAGGGCGCCTCTGCAGCGCCACCTGCAGGCGGAACGCGCGCTGCGCGGCGTCTCGGGCCGAGGCGGGAACTGGCGACCGCGAGGGTGGAGGAGGAGGAGAGGAGAGGTCGGCGCCTCTGCCCGGAGCTTTCCTGGCCCGCGCGCAGCCTCCCCTCGCCACCCCAGCCCCGAGCGACCTGGCCAGCCCTGAGCTCTGCCCCGCGCCCTGGCCGGCGCAGGCGGCCGGGGCCTCCGACCTTCCACTCCTGCTGCTGCACTCTGAGCGGCCTCCTGCCCCGGGCGCCTCTTCTCGGGAAGCAATGAAGTCACACTGAGCCCGCTCCGCTGACTCATGAGAATCCTCCCCCCTCCCCGGCACACCCCTTGAAACTTCCCCCTCAGTCCCTTCTTTCCTGCTCCCGCCCCCCGTTCCTCCCGTCCCGACAGGCGAGCAGGGGCGGCTCCGGGAGGACTCCCAGGGAGGACTCGATGGGGGCAGCTGGGAGAGAAGTGGCGGGCGAGAGTCCCCACCGAGACCTCCGCGCTTCTGTCCCAGCCCGGCCACTGCGCGCACAGGGAATGCCCTGGGGGAGCTGCATGTTTGTAACCTCTGGCAAAACTCCCACCAAGGTATTCTTTCGTGATTAGGCACCTCACACAGTGCGCGCCTGCTGAGAGGGGGGCGGCCCGGGACCTTCTTCCCTCCTCTGGGCCTGGAGTTCACTTGGTAGCTGAGGTCTCTTTGGAACCTCCTGTTGGAATGAACGGACCCATAAGGGCTCGGCGCCACCAAAGGGACAAGTGTAGAGTGCTCTGAGCCTTGAGCTGCCCTCCACCCTGCATTAAGTCAAGCTGATCACCTGAAAGGTCACTGTGGCCCTTCCTCTTAGGACTTGGTACTGGCCCCGTCCAGGTTGAGGTAGGAGTGACTTTGAGGCCAAGGATTCCCTATTTGCAGCACTCCCCTCCTCCCTCCGCCCCCACTATGCCACTGGAGTGGACCAGAATCCCTCAACAGTTGCTTGGGGTATTAGTCTCAACAAGGTGGCTGAGGGCCTCGGGGCCTGTTCAGGGTAGGCTTCAAGCTGGAGGCGCTCTGCTGGCCTCCCTGAAACACCTAAAGCTCCCCTTTCCCTCTGGAGGGGCAGTGATCCTTAAGCATTCTTGTCCACCCAGCAAATCATGGTACTGGATTTTCTTTCCTTCCCTGTATACAGTTTCCAGCTGTCTCTATGGTAAGAGCTGGGTGGTAAAGCTTGCAAGCTTCCTGGCTCTCTTGTCACCACTTCGGGGCAGGGTTCTGCCAAGGCCATAACCAGTGTGAAAACTGGCCATGGACCAAGAGCGAAGTGGGTGTACAGGCTGGTCTAGGGGCTCAGACCTTATGTGGCATGAGGGGCGGTGTTGTGAGCTCTTCTGTCAGCATCAAGTTGATGGCTGCCCTGGGTTATGGTGGCTATCCAGCCACCAGCTCTGCAGGGTGTGTTTTTTGGGGGGATTGGGAACCATTAAATGGTTGGGTAGGGGTGTATGTGCTAGGATCATGGCTAAGAATAGTCCCGCCATAAAGCTTTCCTGGGGAAATTCTGGGCTTGAAGTCAACATTTTTTAGGGGCTGAAGGATGCCACCTTTCCTGGATCCCAGTTTTCAGGCTGTAAAGCTCTCCATGGAGAGCAAATAAGGCAAGGTGCAATTCCTAGGGATTGTAGGGGTTCTGGTTGTAACTTGCCGGGTCAAAGAAGAATCACAAGCCATAAGCTAAAAAACAAAACCCAAAAAACCAAACCTGTAAATCTAGTTGAGCCCAAGGGACAGCAGAGGCCATGTGGGGAGACACTTGCCAAGAGGTTTGAGTCCCATTAGCGTCTGCTCTAGACCTTAGAGATGAAAGGCAACTGAGCCCATGGCAAGGTGAGTGCAGTCCCGTGCAAGCACCTGAGAGACTTTTCCCTACGCAGGAGGTTAGAACTGAGGGTGGAGGGATAATCCAGTCTGTTCCCCTCAGTTTACAGATGAAGCTACGGAGACCTAGGTAAGTGGCTGCCCTGGGCCATGCAGGCTCAAACAGCAGGGCTGAGACTCACATCCAGGAGTGCTCTTTCCACTGCCCTCCACTGTTGGGAGAAAAAAAAAAAAATGGGCAGAGAGGAACCTGAGGAAGACACACAGGGAGGAGGAAAACAAGCGGGGGAGACTGCAGAGATTCTGAGAGGAAGGACGGAAAATGAAGGGGCTGAGGAAAAGTGACGAGAAAGAGGTGTATTGTCTTTGGGCAAGAAGAACATCAGCTCCATCTTCCGTAATAAGCATCTTACACACGTTCACTTAAGCATAGTGAACATGTTCATATTTTGTTCGCAGAGATGGACAGAGAGGATACAACCATAGGATGGAGTCCTTTGGTCAGTGAAAGAAAAGCCTCGACTAGAGAGAAGCAGAGCATACAGCTCCGTGAGGCTCGCGAGGGTCCGATCTGAACTCACACAGCATACTACCAGCGTTGGTGTTGCGCTGATGGTCCCCGCTGCCCTGCCTCTGGCCACCACTAGGTTATAGGGCCACGAGGGCAGGGACTACGCATTACTCATCCTCTTATCTCCAGGGCCTACCGTACCGTGGCACGCAGGAACTGTGCGGTGCGTGTTTGCTAGCTGACCAGTAACTCCATTTATGAGTCTGTTTATAAATTCAACGCCCATGGTTGGGGCTCCTCCAGAAGCATCTCTGTTGCGTGGCAAGTGCCAAGGCATCGCAGTAGGTGGGAACCTGCCCGGGAAGCCGGGCACCTCTGTCCACAGACACCAGATGCGACTCCTGGTCTTTTCCCAAGGGACACACAGCCTTCCGAGGCTCCACTGGGGCGTCTTGGGGAAGGTACAAGAGGAGGCAACATGCCTGAGGGCCTCTGCCTGGTAGTGGGCTTCTGGCAGATATTTTTGCTTTTCGTCTCCAAATTGCCAACGCCCACCAGCCAACGACCACCAGGACACTCCTGGGGTTGGACAAGTTAGGTTTGCTGCTCACTGCAGTGACGAGGAATGTGCATGGGGAACCACAGGGTGTGTCAGGAAAAGGGTACTAGAAAAGATTTATTAAAGGATTTGGGCCAGGCTGCGTGATTTGGGGGAGGGCTGAAGGAAGCAGGGCTTTGCTTTGGATTGGATGCTGTCAAAAAGCATGAGTAATCCAACGGCTGGGCGCCTTATTCGCTAAGTTTCATCCTATAGGAGGGCAGAGGAGAGTGAGGCTCAAGCTGTAACTGGTAAGACGGCAGCAATCGCTCCCATGAGACAGTATGGGGGTGGGTGGGTGTTGGTCATCTCTGTGGTTTGGGCAACGGTCATGTTTTTGTCTGTATTCACACATGATTACGAAGTGGTCTTGTTTCTGTCTGCCTCCACCATGGTCAGAGCGGCCGGGTGCGATGCTAGCGTCTCGTGAATCTGTTTACATTCAACAGAATACCCGGGCCTGACCGTGAGCGCCAGGCCCTCTGTAGCGACACCACTGCCCTGCTGACAGCCCCCCTGCCCCAGGCCAGCCTCCGGGTGTCAGGGGCTGCATTTCTCTTTCTCGAACTATCCGTTTTGAGATGAGCCCTGTTTTCCGACCAGGGCTTGGCAGTCCGGTATCTAAATATTTCGACCCTCCCTGTACTCTGACCCGGTCACACCCATCTGTAGAACCAGCCAGGCAAGGGAACGTCATCACTGGCTTGGGCTGTGTGTCTCTGTGTGTGGTTTTGTGTACATGTGTCCGTGCCCCCGCCAGAAATTCCCTGATAAGTTGGGAAAGAGGCCAGAGGCGGTTCTACTTCACCTCTGGGCCCAGCAGGACTTCCCCTCTGCCCAGAGAGCAAGGCACTGGGGGTCCCAACAGTCTCCAGGGAAGCAAGGGTGCCCCGCGTTAGGTGGAGTCAGGGAAGGACCGAGGGGATATTGCAGCAGCCAAACTTTAGAGGAGCGGGAAAGGGAAGGGGTAGTGGTGGAAGGGAGGGGAGAGTTCCTTTGTATAAATGGGTCTCTAGAGAAGCTGCTGGTTTTCCTTCAAGGAAGCAGCCTGCAGTAGGTCACTGTGGATCCCCACCCCCATCCCTTTCTGCTGTAAGCTTCTTGTCTCCCAAATGGGACCTGTTGATTAGAACAATGACAACAAAGTCACATATGTTGACCTCATCCTCCACTAAGAGGCTTACTCTGACTCCTTTCGAGTCAAACGTGCTTCCTTCACTCAGGTCCATCTCTCCAGCTACAGCGTGAGGCCATCTCCTGGGTGCCTCAGAGGTGGCCAGGCAGAGACCAGTACCACCATGATGTGGTGCTGAGGTGCCATGGGGTATCATTTGCAAAATGGCAAAGAAAAGTGAAATGGAAGTCAAGTGGGTGGGCTGCAAACACCCAGTGTTTTGGCAGAGCCCCAACCCTTCTTTGCAGGGCGTGGCTGGCCCTGTACTGCACTGTGTGGTGGCTCAGCTGCTCCCAGGCCGGCTCTCAGGGGCCAGAACTCAGCTGGCACTGCTCCTCGTCTGTCTGGTTAGAAAAAGGTCCCTGCAATCCTTGGGGGCCTGGACAGATCAAATGCATCCTGGGTATCTGTGGCAAGTCTCGGCAGTGGGTGAAGTGATGGGGGTCTGATAACCTGGATTACAGAGAACAGAGGTTACAAGGCAGAGGGTCATTTTTGCAGTAGGCCCTGTTATCTAGCATCATCCAACCAAGCGACCAAGGACTTGCTCAGGACTCTGCCGGGGTTTGGGGGGATGGGGCACATTGTCCTCATTCTGAGAAAAAAAAAGTCTCTGTTCTGGGATAGCTTACTATCAATTCAGGGAGTGAACGTTAATAATGCGGAGCATGACTTAATAAACAATCAAGTTCAAAGGTAGCAGGTGCAATTGGAGTTCAGAGATGAAATCATGCACGGGCACTAATCCAACTGGTACCGCGTTACCAAGGTGCAATTTCATTTGGGCCTTGAGAGGTGAGCAGGAGGGGATAGGTAAAAGGGAACAGGGATGACATTCCAGATGTGGAGAGCACAAACAAAAGTTTAAAGGCGTCAATAAACCAGATGTGTATGTGTACATGTGCACGTGTGTCTGTTGTGGGAAAGGAGGCTGGATGGGGGCAGAGTGGGCTGAGGTCAGGAGCTCTGGGGAAGACTTCGGGCCTGGTATGGTTGATGACAAGGAGTCACTGTACATTCTTCAACGGGGGAGGGAGGGGGTGCCGCTGGGAGGACATGGACTGAGGCTTTAGGAAGTGATCTAGCAGCAGTTGAGGACGGTTGCTCTGGCTGATCTCCACTCTTGGCATGTCCACAGTACTTTGTGTCTTTCGATGGACACATCTCACTGTAGGGTACTCCTGTGTTCACGTGTCTGCTTTCCTCAAGTGGCCATGTCTCCTCCATCTGCCTATTCTGACATCTACCTGACTCACAGTAGATATTCAACGAACACTGACTAGATGAATAAATCATTTTACTTTTTTTTTTTAAAGATTTTATTTATTTATTTGAGAGAGAGAATGGGAGAGAAAGCATGAGCAGGGGGAGGGGCAGAGAGAGAGGGAGAAGCAGGCTCCCCGCTGAGCAGGGAGCCCGATGCGGGACTCGATCCTGGGACTCCAGGATCATGACCTGAGCCGAAGGCAGTTGCTTAACCAACTGAGCCACCCAGGCGCCCCCATTTCATTTTACTTAACTGAATTACAATGACACTCTATACAAGGATAACAACTGTCAAAAAATTAGACTAAATTGCACATACCACTAAAAAAAGATAATTCACAATTTGATCTTTTAAAAGATGATTTGTGAACTGCTTCAGGATCTTAGAACTACCACCATCTTTGTAAGTAGCAATGAGCACCGAAGAGTCGATCCTATTTCATACGCTAGGTGAGTTTTCTACATATGCATTTGGATGTGCCATGCATCAGATCATATTTCACTAAACCTGTATACATATAGTAAGAACCTGTCCTGGTGCAGCTAATTCTTTTTTTTTTTTTTTTTTTAAGATTTTAAGTAATCTCTACACCCTATGTGGGGCTTGAACTCATGACCTTGAGATCAAGAGTTGCATGCTCTTCTGACAGCCTGCTGGGCACCCCAAGATTTGATTTATTTATTTTTTGTTAATTTTTTAAAAGATTTTATTTATTTGACAAGAGACACAGCGAGAGAGGGAACACAAGCAGGGGAAGTGGGAGAGGGAGAAGCAGGCTTCCCGCCAAGCAGGGAGCCCCATGCAGGGCTTGATCCCGGGACCCTGGGATCATGACCTGAGCCAAAGGCAGACGCTTAATGACTGGGCCACCCAGGCGCCCCAAGATGATTTTTTAAACTTAATTTGAGGGCACCTGGGTGGCTCAGTTGGTTAAGCGTCTGCCTTCGGCTCAGGTCATGATCTCAGGGTCCTGGGATCGAGCCTCACATCGGGCTCCCTGCTCAGCGGAGAGTCTGCTTCTCCCTCTCCCTCAGCCCCTTCTCCTGCTTACTCTCTCTCTCAAATAAATAAAATCTTAAAAAAATAAAGTTAATTTGAAATATAAAAAATGAGTTGATTTATGAACCTCTGACTTCTGTTCTCGGGAAATCATCTGTAAAGTGAGGTGTGTCTATAAGCCTATTTTAGGTCAAAGGGGCGAGGGGAGAGATTTCTAGTTTGAGGAGTTGAGATGGGAGTTGAGAGATCACGATCCCTCAAGGAGTCAGTCTCAGGTTTAGCCATGAAGCACCAAGTCTCTGAACCCTTGCTTCTTTTGCAGTAAGTGACCTCTCTAGCCCCTCGCAGGTCCAAGCCAGTTCTGAGCAGGACAAAAGGAATTGTTCCGGGTAAAGCAGAATCTGTTCCGTGGGTTTCTGTGTTCGCTCATTTAACAGTGGATGGGGCCAGAGAGACATTCAGGAACTGAAAGCAGTTGAGAGTGTGGAGCAGGGAATACAAGGCTGAAACAAATCACGCACTTGGTAGGAGCTCCAGTGTGCCTGCTCACTGATATGCACAACTTTCCTCCCTTCGCCCACCCGTTCCCTTTCAAAGAGAACAGAAGTTAATTTAGAAGAATCAGGTTTTATTTAGTGATGTGAACATTAAGAATCTGCCTACATGGTTGAAATATTCACAAAGGACTTTACCATTCACACTCATATGCAGAGGAAGTCTGCTGAATAAAAAATGCTCCTTTACTCATCCAAGCTGCTGTCAGGGACAGCAAAGTGCTTGCCTGTTCCACTGGGGGGCTTCAGTCCTCGTGAATGTTGAATAGTTTGGCTACTTCATTGAGATCTTCGTGTTGCTCACCGTCCTTAATGATCTGAGGGAGAGAGGAACAATGGGTCACCGACTCGCTTCGTGTGCGCCAGGCCGGCCTGCACAATGGGGAGGCCTGGGCCAGTCCCCACATCGCCCTGGGAGGGAGCTGTGGGAACAGCCTTCTGTTAACCCCAAATGAGTATGTGTCAACTCCCCAGCCACCCAGCCAAGTCCTGAGTGAAAAAGAAACGCTCCTGAGCCAAGGCTACACCTTTGTTCCGCTCAGGCACAGCCTGACCCAGGTGGACAATGCACAGCAGGGCACCCGATGAAGTCCGGGGTGCGTTTTCCCATCTTCCTCGAGGAGCGCTGACAGGTACCCACCTTCCTTGCTATTGGCATTCGGTTGAAGATGTTCCACAGCACGATCCCCACCACCACTTTGTCCCTGAGGTAGAAGATGACGCCTTTGCCGTAGTCCTCCCCTTGGGCAGGGACCTGGGGGACTACAGGATTGCTGGGAGGAACAGCGATTTCTGAGGCCTCAGACTCTGTCTCACTCTCTGAGCGGATACCAGTCCCTGTGGCCAACCCCCAGAACAAACAAAATAGAAACAAAACAGAGTCAGTTATGAACTTAGGAAATTCTAGAAGGCAAGTATCTTCCGACACCTGCTTCAACCTGCTCCTAGAGGATTTGTTTTTATGCCCCCTTAGTAAACACTGGCCGTCTCCAGCTCCTCTCCACTGGCAAAGCCAACAAAAGCTCTTCCTTGCCGTCTCCAGGGCACTGCGTCAGTCTGACCCAGAACTTCCCTCCCTTACCATTTCGTTTTAAATGTATGCTATAGATTCTTTCCTGGTATCTGGATTTCTTCAAACTGCAGAAGACTTGCTCTTTTCCTCTGAGAAACAGTCGAGAGCTGCACAGTCCAGTCCAGTAGCCACTAGCCACAAACAGCAATTCCAGTTCCATTATTAAAAAGTAATGAAAATTTAATTGATTTTAACCAAAATTAAATCAAACATAACATTCAGTTCCTCCTGTGCACTAGCCGCATTTCAAGTGCGACATAGGCACACGCACCTAGGGGCTACTGTAGCGGACAGAGCAGAAACAGAACACTGCCCCTGGAGCAGAAAGGGCCATTAGACCGTGTGGCTAGAGAGGCCCTCTGGCCAAAGCAGGAGAGGGCACTTCCATATGGACAAACCACAGTGGAAGGGGTTCCTCCTGGGGAGGGGGCATGCTGGCCTCTGAGAATGGTCAGGCTCCGAACAATACTGCCCAGGGTACAGAGTAGTGCTCTGGAGTTTCTAAGTCCCCGGGGCTCTCTCCTGGATCCACTTCTCTGGAGAGGGCCGGATGAAGGAGCGGGTGTATGTTACCCGCTTGAATTACACAGGAAAAGGACCTACATGTCCATGTAATGTCTTGTTCTCTCCTTTAAAGAGCAACCTGTTCTTGAAACGCCTCTGACAAGAGGACACAGAGGTTAAATAACTTCAGCTAGGGTCATGGAAGGGAGAGAGAATAGGTCTAGGAGTTAATGAAAGAGTCGTGTGTGGGAGAGAAGTTCATTCCGTGAGAGGTACCTCCCGTCTAAAGAAAACCTGGCAGTAAGATGTGACAAATGGAATTACAGGCAGCTCAAGAATTACTCGGCCCAGTTCTTCATGGCCCAGGGTCCGTGGAGGATTGCAGGTCCTACACTAAGGTTCTTGGGATTAGTAGGAGGCTAATAATAATAATGATAATAAAAAATAAAAATCTTAAAAGTTCAGGTTTTCTTCAGTGCGCAGGGCTTCCCAGTCCCTAGAGGCAAACTAAACCAGCGTCGCCGAGCCAGTCGCTGCCCAGAGGATAGGACGAACACCCACCACATCTGAGTCTACGCTCTGACCAGGATACCTGATTTTGCCAGCTCTCAGTCCACGAAAGAGTAAGGACTTCGGGTTGGGTTTATTTTAAAGTCGGGTTTATTTTAAAGCACAACATGAAGAAAGGCTTTCACTGACAGTTCCCTCTGGCCAATACAGAAACCCCTTGTTCAGGAGAATCTGGACCACTGCTTCTCAAGACTCGTCTCAGAGAAGTAGTTGGGCTTCCTTACCGGACTGCTCTGTGGCAGATTTTGGGTTGTCTTGTGCAGTTGCTTTTGCAAACACACCGACTGTGGGCAAACTACTGTCCACAAGACCAATAGCTTCATAGCCAACATCGGGGCCCAAATCACTCCTAAGGAAGGAGAGAGAAGAGGGTGTTCTGTCAAGGGGACTGCAAAGAATGACACGGTGGTATATTTTTTTATTTTTTCTAAGACACCACACTTTGATTCGTGCCAACCAAAGAACCTGGTGTGTACAACAAGGGAAAATGCCAAACTGATCGGTCTGCTTGCCAGGGCATCTGGGGACAATCGTGAGAAAGCACTGTTATCCCAAAGCAGCTTTTATTTTCCTTAAGAAGCCATTATACATATCACATATCCATACACTAATCTACACTTCCTGAAATTTATCCATGCTTTTATCCCTTGGGGCGTGATGGGTTCATCAACTTTACTATTCACTACGTTCCTTTAACTCAACCTGAAAAAGTGCCCTGCTGGCGCTGTAAAGGCTGCTCCATATTTACAGAATTCAGAATCTGAGATCCTGTACGGCTTCATCAATGGATGGTATCTCCTCTGAGCCTTCATTTGTTCAAGGCTGGAATGCCTCCATCCACTTGATCATTTTATTTTAATTGTTCTTCCTGGAAACTTCTCCTATCATTATCACACTGTTTTTACTACGCCAGGAACTTCGAAGAGTATTTGTGCCACCGACACACGATGGTTTTGTAATCACGTGAGGCTACTACTCATGGTTTTGTTTCCGGTGCTCTACCTTTTGCCATCATTTAATTAAGTGATTAAGTAAGTAAGTAAGTAAAATTTGAGAACAGTTGACACACCGTGTTACATTCATTTCAGGTGTACAACTTAGTGATTTGATGAGTTGACACACTGTGCTGTACTCACCACAAGCATAGCTACCATCTGTCCCCTTATGCTATTTGAGTATCATGGACTAAATTCCTTATGCTCTGCTTTTTATTCCTGTGTTGTCATTTCTTGACCATAGAAGCTCACTGGACTGGGATCTTCAGGGAATGGTCTACAGTGACTTCTCGGATACTGGTCCTGAGACCTAACTGATGATTATCTACCTATGGACTCTTTTGTTCCTAACCGCAGTGTCTTACAGGTGTTGACCCCGAAACCCAGCTGTTATGTTTCTGCTGCCCGCTCACAAAACTGTGTGTGATTGTCCTGAAATGTATTCTCACCAGCTGAGAATTTCCCCAACAGAAACTGCTTAGAGGCTTCTGAAACCTTGAAGTTTTTTATGTATCCCATCTTTCAAAGCAATAAGAGGAGAGTGTGCCAAATAAGGCCAATCCCAGTACTCAGGAATGTCCCTTGCTAACTTTTTGCTATTCAGAGAACTGTCTATAGATGCCTGACTTTGAACTGCTGATCTTAAGGGTTACATATGAGTGGGCTGCTTTTTTTTTTTTTTTCTTAAAGTAATCCCTACACCCAACATGGGGCTCAAACTCACGACCCGGAGATCAAGGGTTGCATGTTTCACCGACTGAGCCAGCCGGGCGCCCCTGGGCTGCCTTTCTGTCAGTACGTTGGGCTCATGAGGGTTAGCACCGAAGAACAAATGAAAACATACTGCCGTCTCTAGCTAAGAGTACACGTTTGTACCGCCTACTGTAGCTCAAACTCTGAGCTATTTTATCAGAAGTGCTGATGCCATCTCCATGCATTCACCTAGTCTAACTTATGCCAGGTGGGGCCTTTTACCAGAAGGCTGCTTGGGTGTAGAATGCATGGAAACAAGATGAAATTTTTCTCCCCTCTGTATGAAGCTAATTGGCCCACGTGGAAACCAAACTGTAACTCTGGCTGCATTAATTTCGTGTTCTAACCAGTTGAGTCCGCAAGGTACAAAACTATTACCAGAACATTGACTGATGCCAGTATGGCTTAGCAGCTCCAGTCATATTTTCTCCAGCCAATCTTCCACTCACAACAGCGTGATCATGGTGCTCTACCCGCCTCCTACCCAACTTTATATCGTAGAAGCATGCAGCATCTCCTGCCTTTGGAAACAAGTACATTATATGAGCACGTGATAAAACAAAAACAAAAACAAAAACAAAGACAGAACATACATTTTGAGGGCTCAAAAAAACCCTTGTGCCATTAACTAATTAGTGTTTTCCATGTATGGGCCAGAATCGCACCTACACTTACTAAAAAAAAAAGTTGAGATTCCATTTTTAAAAAACTATTCTATGCTAACCCCCCAAAACAAAAAAACTATTTCTATGCTTCCACAAAGCGAACCTAAATCTTCTATGCTGCAGCTCACACCTATTTCCTCTCTCATTCTGCCCTTAGCAGAGACCGAATATTTAATAACTGTGATTTGCAGAATATTCTTTCCTATGCATGGAAACCAGTTTTTAGGTACGAGACCGCCTCTCACCTAGAAATCTTTTCCAAGATAGGATTTTCTTTCTTTCTTTCTTTTTTTTAAAGATTTTATTCATTTATTCATGAGAGACAGAGAGAGAGGCAGAGGGAGAAGCAGACTCTCACGCGAGGGAGCCCAAAGTGGGACTCGATCCCAGGACCCTGGGATCATGACCCGAGTGGAAGGCAGATGCTCAACTGACTGAGCCACCCAGGCACCCCAAGATAAGATTTTCTTTTGGTCATTCAGTATCTATTCGTTCATTCACCAAATATTTATGGAAAACTTATTTCTGTACAAAGCATTATACTGTCTGGGTGGCCGTGACAAACCTGACCCCCCACTTTGCCCACAAAAAGCATATAACCTACCTGAGGAAGATGCAGCATCATTCCTCACTAGAATGCAATGCAAACCAGCAGGGTGCCATGTGACAGGTACAGAGTAAGTGAGCTCAGTGTTTCAAGCAGAGAGCCTCCGGCTGGAGGTGAACAAGGCCAACCTCACTAAGGATGTGGCACGTGAGTGCTCTAACCCTTTGTGGCTATTCAGACTCTCCCAAGGCAACCTAAAAATCTAACATGTGAGCCGTGGTGAAATAAACTACGAAATCCACTTGGTGGACTATTATACAGTCTTTAGAATCTGAAGCAATGTGGAAAATACATTAGAATGGTAAGTAAAAAAGAGAAGAACACAAATGTTTATTGTAGTACACTCACCATGACCATCTACAACAAAGGGAAAAAAACCTATGCAGAAGAAAATGAAGGGAAGGAAATACACCAAAATATCGGTGGTTGCTGTAGGTGATTTCCCTCCTTTCTCTTTTTATCTGTCCCCCTTTCTCATTCTTGTCTGTCTTCCATATTGGGTGCATATTGCTTTTTTAAAGATTTATTTATTTTAGAGAGGTGGGGAGGGGCAGAAGAAGAGGGAGAGTGAGAATCCTAAGCACACTCCCCACTGAGCATGGAGCCCCATGTGGGGCTTGATCTCACAACCCCAAGATCATGTCGTGAGCCAAAATCAAGAGTCTGATGCCCAGCTGACTGAGCCACCCAGGTGCCCCTACATATTGCTTTTATAACAAGTTTTTAAAAATCCAGTACACTCTAGGCGCACCTGGGTGGCTCAGTCAGTTAAGCATCCAATGCGTGATTTCAGCTCAGGTCATGATCTCTGGGTCCTAGGATCGAGCCCTGGGTCGGGCTCTGCGCTCAGCAGTGGGGACTCTGCTTGGGACTCTCTCTCTCCCTCTGCCCCTCCCCCTGCTCATGCTCGCTCTAAAATAAATAAATAAATCTTTAAAAAAAATGCAGTACACTTTATCTTTAAAAAAAAAAAGCTTGGGGCGCCTGGGTGGCTCAGATGGTTAAGCGTCTGCCTTCGGCTCGGGTCATGATCTCAGGGTCCTGGGATCGAGTCCCACATCGGGCTCCCTGCTCCTTGGGAGCCTGCTTCTCCCTCTGCCTCTCTCTCTGTCTCTCATGAATAAATAAATAAAATCTTTAAAAAAAAAAAAAAAAAAAAAAAAAACTATATGAAAAAAAAGCTTTAAGGGAAAAACACCCTTCTTAGTTGCAGAGTCCATAATCAAACACAATACACTTGTAATGATCTAACAATGGGGAAATTACCTCATGGTTCCTACATACTATAGTCTTGTTTGTGTCATAACATTTTTTAAAACAGCTAAAAATAGTGCTCAAGGATAACGAAAACAGAGTAATTTTCCCTTCTAGGGAATGTTATAAAACTGCCTCATCCTCCATTCCCTGGGCTCACTTTCGGGCAAAGGGAACAGCAGATCCATCTGAAAGCTGGGAACATGCCCATCAGGGCAATGCCGATGGCAGCTGCCAACCACAGAACGGGAAGAACTCTATTTCGGTAGGTGCACACACTGTTCATTTCCTTTTCCACTAGCTTGTGGCATGCAGCCATACCTGACCTTGTAAATCAAGTAATGAAGTTTCTGTTCTTGACCCTCAGCCTCCAAACATTCTGACTCTATCTGGGCAAGGTGCTGACGAGCTTTCGTGCACTGCCAGGCAGACTCGCTCACGGGCTGGGCACAAGGAACCATGCCCTCTCATGCTGTCGCACACTTACCACCCAGACGTTGGAGCGGGCTTGGAGCTCTGCATTTACCCGGAAGCCACCAAAATCAGAGTCTATCTCTAGTCCACCCGTCTTGGCCAACTCAACATTGGGCTCCAGGCCCACAGCTGCCACTATGTGGTCAGTTTCTACCTGAGGAAAAAAAAGAAATAATTCAGCCAGGGGCGCCTGGGTGGCTCAGTCGTGAAACGTCTGCCTTCGGCTCGGGTCATGGTCTCAGGGTCCTGGGATGGAGCCCCGCATCGGGCTCCCTGCTCGGCGGGAAGCCTGCTTCTCCCTCTCCCACTCCCGCTGCTTGTGTTCCTGCTCTCGCTATCTCTGTCTCTGTCAAATAAATAAAATCTTAAAAAAAAAAGAAATAATTCAGCCAGTTACCACAGTTTCCATGTATGTCTATGGACACAGCAACTGTACTTTATTTTACTAAGAAGTGGAGCTTTACAAAAAAAACAAACAAAAAAACAAAAAATGAAAAAAAAAAACCCAACTCACTGATTAACTTACATAACTCTGGTAAACAGATTTAAAGGTCTACTTTATAAACTTCCTCCAACACAAATCTACCCTACATTGTCGGAACAGAAATCTGCCACCCTTGTAAGATCTCAAAAATCTGTGATACAGACGGGAGGGGGAAAGTGGTTCACAGGTGTCTACTCTGGCTCTCATCATTCTTATTTTAATGGAGGGAAGAGTTCATTCAGAAAATTATGACAATGTTAACGGTGGCTGCCACGAAAACTATCTACTGTTATCAAACGAAGGAGTAAGAATGAGGAAAGGGGAGGGGAGAGCTGGAAGGTCTGGCAGCCCACCTTCCCCTCCTTACCTTCCGGCCATCTTTCAACTTGATGAGTAACTTGCCACCGCTGACTCCAACTGATTGCACAATAGCATTGGGAAGCACCTTAACCCCCTCTGTGAAGGCAAACAAGACCTGAGGCTGGGCGTGCGAGCATCCCACCTTCATGACGAGTAGGGAAGATGACTAAAGGCACCCCCTATCATAAAACCAGTAATCATCAGCTCGCAGGCAGCCTTGGGGAACTGCAAGAACCCACACCCACAGTTCATTTTCAGTACTTCCGGGAATTTGGTGCGTCAGATTCAGAACGCCTATTGGAACTTGGCTGAGTGGAGAATGGTAGAAATATTTCATCTGCCAGGTGATATGGCTTATGTCAAGGGGATTCCCAAAGAAGCCAACTTTGCGTAGGCCTCATTCAAAGGAAAGAGCGGCAGCATATGGAAAGTCTCTCTACCTCGTCTGACTTTTTCCATGGTCCAGTTGCTGAGGTATTCAGGGAGGATCTTTCCCATATTTCCTTTCTCAGGGAAGAGCTGAATCACTTCTGTACCCAAAGCTCGAGCTGGGAAGAAGAAACAGACTTGGTAGAGCAGGAGGCAAAAGCCAATCCTGGGAAGACAGGAAGAGAAGTGAAGGAGCAGCAGGTTGCCATTCGTGACACACAGGGCAATGCTGCGACCTAGGCCAGAGCTCCTATTTGTGGGGCACTGACAAGGCAAATATAACGGGCACCAGAACTGCTGTCCCTGGATTCAACTACGCACCATGTACTAAGTGCATTACACCCAGGCATCCGCTCAGGCTCACACCTCTGCCTGTGGCCTCTGAACAGGAAGCACCCTCCTGAGAAGATGCCCTGATTTCACACAGCCGAAAACTGACATTAAGGAAAACGGCTGTCACGAAACATTCAAACTGGAACACACAGAGCTGTTGAACTGGGAACCATCGTGCGTCTGAAGAAAGTCTGACTTTTACAGGGAATAGCAGTTCAAATATACATACAACTCTGTAGTCTACATTGCCCTTATCTTAATAACTCACTTTCCTTAATATTTTATTTCTTTTTTAAAAGATTTTTTTAAAAAAGATTTATCAGGGGGCGCCTGGGTGGCTCAGTAGGTTAAGCGTCTGCCTTCGGTGTGGGTCATGATCCCGGGGTTCCTGGGATTGAGCCCCATGTCAGACCCCTTGCTCAGCGGGAAGTCTGCTTCTCCTTCTCCCTCAGTGTGTGCGCACGCGCGCTCTCTCTCTCAAATAAATAAAATCTTTAAAAAAATAAAAATAAAAAAAAAGATTTATCAGATGCTTAACCGACTGAGCCATCCAGGCACCCCTAAAGGTTTTATTTTTACGTAATCTCTATACCCAATGTGGGCCTCAAACTCACAACCCTGAGATCAAGAATCATACACTCGGGGTGCCTGGGTGGCTCAGTTGGTTAAGCGACTGCCTCCAGCTCAGGTCATGATCCTGGAGTCCCGGGATCGAGTCCCGCATCGGGCTCCCTGCTCGACAGGGAGTCTGCTTCTCCCTCTGACCCTCCCCCCTCTCATGTGCTCTCTCTCTCAAATAAATAAATAAAATCTTTAAAAAAAAAAAGAGTCATACGCTCTACCAACTGAGCCAGCCAGGCATCCCCTTAATACTTTATTTCTGAGGAGTCCTGGCTTAGAGGCTAGAGGAAGGGAAAGAAAGCATTTCTGCTCAGTTGCTCAGATGGCAGCTTTTTGGTCACTAAGGGATTCCTCACGAGAACTAAGCTCAGTGCTTAGCTTTTCACCATATAAATCTTTTTTTTTTTTTAAGTAAACTCTACCCCCAATGTGGGGCCTGAACTCACATCCCCAAGATCAAGAGTTGCATGCTCTACCAACTAAGGCAGCCAGGCACCCCTTACCACATAAATCTTAATCAAACTCTTTCTACTGATCCTGGCAAATGCATCCCTGGAATTTGTGAGAGCCCCAAAAAGCATGGGATATAAAACCAGAAAAGAAAAATTGAGGTCACTGCCCAGTACTCACCCTTTCTGCCAAGAGCGCAGGCCAGTTCGCTCCCAAGGAAGCCCCCACCGATTATCGTAATTGACTTGACTTCCCGGGAGATCTTCTCTAAGGTTCTAAAGTCTCCAATCTGCAGGATCACACCAGTTTAGTCCACTCATTTCCCAAAGGGGCATAGGATAATACCAAGAAATATTTTCGGCTAAATCTCTGACATGTAATTTGCACATAAAATCTTCTCCTTGTATGAAGTGGCTCAATGATAGCTTCTGTTACTGATGTAAATTTCTCACCCTTGGAACATTCCTTCTAGCATCAGTGGTTCTCAACTGGGGGCAGTTTCGCCCCCTCCCCCTCAGGGGACATTTGGCAATTTCTGGAGCCATTTTTGGTTGCCACAACTGGGGGTGAGGAAGTGCTCCTTGCAGCTAGCAGGTAGAGGCCAGGGATGCTGCTAAATATCCTATATGCACAGGCCAGCCCCTCATGACGAACAGTCATCCGGCCCAAAATGGCAATGGTGCCAAAAGCTGACAAACCTTATTTGATCAAGAATTTAAAGGATGACAGCAATCTTCTCAAATACCCGTAAGAGTGGCTGGAAAATTTCAGCAGGTGTCCCAAGTAAAGCACAGTGTTAAGAAGCAAAGCCCCCGCTTCCTTTTTCACTTAGGTACTCGAGTTTTCTCTTCAAAGTCTCCGCAGTAACATTTGCAATGCAAAATGCCAAGAGGCTATAAGGAGTTCCAATGACTCAAAGGCATCAGGAACAAAACAACTATGGAAGAGCAATCGGAAGGAACTATAGCAAGCAATAAAAAAACACTAGATGTATTTTTCACCTAGGAGCTGAAAACCCTTGAGTGAGGTATTTGAGGTGCAGAGAGAGGAAGTGACTTGCTCAAGGCTAGATAACAAGTCTATAGAAGAGCCATAAATAGAACTCCCATCTCCCAATTCCTGGGTGGTTACTTGGGGACCACATGATTATGCTACCTCTTCAAAAACCAAAACAATCAAAGCCCTAAAGCAGACAATTACCTTTCTGAAAAGCGTTGTTCTACTCTTCACCTCTGCTCCAGCCCTATCAATGGCAGACAGACTTCTTGGAGTGCCTCCTGGAAATAGGAGGAAAACCCTTTAGCCCACCGAGCGGGGAGCTAGCCCAAACGCTCCCCCCCAAAAGGTGGTGCTGTGGCGAGTGAGGTTCTGCTGGTGCCACCTCAGCATCCACAAGACCCAGAGGCTTTGTTTCCCTTCACCTGGCCTCCCAGCAGGCTTCTGTCAATTTCCTTGGAGAAGCCATTTGTGAGTCTCTACAAAGGGCCCGCCCTCCCTGGAGATGGCCACAAGGCCTCGGTTTTTCCTTCCCCAATCCCTTCTAGGGGCATCGCCAGAAAGCATGCTATGTTTGTTTAAGCAACCGCTTCAGTCTCCTCTCTTGATTTCTTTTTTTTTTTTTTTTTAAAGATTTTTTAAATTTATTTATTTGAGAGAGAGAGAATGAGAGAGAACACATGAGAGGGGATAGGGTCAGAGGGCAAAGCAGACTCCCTGCCGAGCAGGGAGCCTGATGCGGGACCCGATCCAGGGACTCCAGGATCATGACCTGAGCCGAAGGCAGTCGCTTAACCAACTGAGCCACCCAGGCGCCCCCTCTCTTGATTTCTGATCACAAGTGGCAATGAAGCTGTGAGGCTGTATCACTTCTGGGGCACAGGTAGGAGAGCAGAGGGCAGCGGCTAAACGGGGAGAAGAAAAAAAAAGGCCATCCTCTTCAATACCCATCTGTGCCCTTACCCAAAGGAGCAGCAGGGGTACTCCAGAAGGGCTGCTGATCAGATGCCTGTAGTTAGCTGGGCTTTGCACCAAGAGAAGCCACCCACTTCAGAGAGACTGGGTTTTGGTTTTCTTAAGATTAAGTAATGCCTTCTATACTAAAACTCGAATGAGCTGTACCAGGGAAGAAATCTGTCTGGAGAAATACTCACCTGTTGCAATCAAGCACTTTTCATAGGTTATCTGAGAGCCATCGTTAAGTTTCACCATGTTGCCTCTCACGTCGAGCTGCACTACCTGGGACACACACAGAAAGACGGAGAGATGAGTTAGCTTAAAATGCTTTGGTATCGAGACATAATTCACATAACATTATACTTACCATGTTAAAGTGTACAATTCGTGGTTTTTAGTATATTCACAAGGTTGTGCAACCATCACCACTATAATTGTAGATCATTTCCATTACCCCAAAAAGGAACCCTGTACCTTTCAGCCATCAGCCCAGGGAGAAGTATTCGTTCTTGACCCAGGGTGATCCTCAAGAAACCATTTCTAAGTAATCACTGGCACCACAGTTTCTGGTACCCAGCCTCTTCAAGTGGTCATACTTTCTTAAGCAGCCAACATTAAAACAAATCCCTGCAGTCCCCAAAGTCCCTGCCCAATTTGTGGAAATGGAGAACAGAGACAGACTTTTCTGCTTGGCTTTTTTGGAAACCTTATTTCCTGGTTAACAACGCTCCTACATCCTCAACATTTTTACAAAATGTTTTGTCTAACTTCTTTTTTTTTTTTTTAATAAAGATTTTATTTATTTATTTGAGAGAGAGAATGAGAGAGAGAGCATGAGAGGGGTGAGGGTCAGAGGGAGAAGCAGACTCCCTGCCGAGCAGGAAGCCCGATGCGGGACTCGATCCTGGGACTCCAGGATCATGACCTGAGCCGAAGGCAGTCGCTCAACCAACTGAGCCACCCAGGCGCCCTGTTTTGTCTAACTTCTACCCTTCGCTAGAACTCAGCTCTCCTGCCAAGGATAGCTCACATGTAGAGGCCGCTCATTCACGCACACTCCTCCCCCATCACACCCAGGGGTGGGGGTGCTGGTTGCTGCTGCTGCTTCCAGATTCGTGGAAAGGCACTTATACAACAGTGTTATTAAGACCTTGGGCTCTGGAGTCAGAATTTTGGAGTCAGACAGATATGGGCTCAAATTCTGTCTCCACCATTTATTAGCTATTTGATCTTAGGCAAGTTAGTTGACTTTTTTTTTTTTTTTTTTTAAGTAGGCTCCATGCCCAGTGTGGAGCCTGAACTCACGACCCTGAGATCACGTCCTGGGCTGAGATCAAGTCGAACGCGTAACTAACGGAGCCACCCAGGCGCCCCACAGTTGACCTCTTTTTAATCTCACTTTCTTTCTCTATAAAATGGCAATAATAATAGTACCTAGCTGGTAAGAGTCTCATGAGAAAATGAGATAACAGCTGTAAAGCACTTTAGAACCGGGCTCTCCGCCACCGCTACCACCACCCCATCACCGCGGCCGTCACGGCCGCTACTGCCCTAATCTGCTCTGTCATCTCTCGCCTAGATTACTACAGTGTCTTCCAAATGGTCTACCTCTAGTCTTGTCCCCCTGAAATCCATCCTCTTCAGAGCCAACACAGGGATTACTTAAAACTCGATCTGTTCTATATCCTTGTCTAAAATGCAAGAGCCCCTCAGGGCCCATGGGGAAAAGCTCAAGTTCTTCTATACAACAGAGCTCTCCATGGTCAGGACCCTGTGTAACGTCTCGCTTTCATCTCTTGCCATTCTTTAGCTTATACTTTCTGCTCTGTCAGGAGCTAGCTGCTTGTTTCCCTGCACCAAAGGTGCTTTTTCATACCCCCGTACCTTTGCTTATGCTGGTTTCTACTTGAATTCTCTTCACTTACCACGAATCTGGTGAATTCTTCTTCATTCCATAAAATTTCCCATTCTATAAGACCTCCTCCTCCAGAAAGCCTTCCCTGAAATCACCTCTATACTGGGCAGGTTTCCCAGTAATTCCCACAATACACTGTGCCTATCTTTCTTACTCCACATCTATGTGTTATGATTATCGTTCCTGTTTTTTCTTAAATACTGTTAAGCCCTAGAGAGCAGGGCCTGTGTGTTATTTACACACAGAGGATACTTAATACCTAATGTCTCATTACCAGCTTTTTTTTTAAAAAAAAAAGATTTTATTTATTTATTTGACACAGAGAGACACAGTGAGAGAGGGAACACAAGCAGGGGGAGTGGGAGAGGGAGAAGCAGGCTTCCCGCAGAGCAGGGAGCCCGATATGGGGCTCGATCCCAGGACCCTGGGATCATGACCTGAGCCGAAGGCAGCCGCTTAACCGATTGAGCCTCCCAGGCGCCCCTCATTACCAGCTTATCCATAAACCTATATCCACCTCCTCTGCCTATGTCTCCTTATAGAAGAAGTGGGCTTATGCCTAGCAAAGGTCAATTCTCCACTTGTGCTCTGGATCCCATCTACTCTGGACTTTGCTCCTTCTGATAACCCTTCCCTCTCCACTGGAACATTGCCATTAGTTTACAAATACACTCTCACACCTCTCATTAACAAAAATGAAACATAACATAGCAAAACAAAACCCTCCCTGGACCCCACAAATGCCCTCCAATAACTGCTCCCATTACTCAGGCACTCACCTTTGTAAAGTCTAACGATACTTCCCATGCTGACATAATGCCTAAATTATTTTACTATCCTGAATAATATACTGCTGTCAATCTCTTGTCATCAATAATCCCAAAGAAATGTTAGTGTGGAAAATAGGAAGACAAAGGAAGGGCAGAGGAGCAAATCTGGAGAAGGATCAGATTCAGGGTCACTGTCCCCAATGGTTTGACTTCCCTGGGAAAGTTTAGTTGACATGCTTCTCTAGGCTTTGAGATTAGTGCTTCCCCCGAGAAGAAACACCACGCAGTGAAGACTGGCAAGACCAAGCCTAAAATGACTCGATCCTTCTTTGATGAACTACAATGGCAGGACAGATGTAAATCGTAGTGCGAATACAAGTCACCATACTTGCAGCCCACATGGAGTTTGACAAGGGAAGTGGCCTACTAGCTCACCTTCTTCCCAGTGAGGACAGCCACACCACCATTCTCAATGTGAGGCAGATCCTGAGCAGAGACATAGAAAGAGGGTGGCTGGAAATATATGCTGTATAGAGAAGAGGGAGAAAATGTTATAAGCACCTGGAACTGCCATTAACTTCCCCCATAAGCTTTAGTAAAATTGTTTCAATCATGAAAACTCTTAGGAACATTTTCCAGAGTAAGTTTCCAAGTCCAATAAATCTTGGTAGTGACTTATTTACACAAAGGTATTTTAGACTAGTGGTTCTCACCTGGGGGCAATTTGGCAATGCCTAGAGGCATTTCTGGCTGTAACAGCTTAGGGGGAGGGAGGCTTCTGGTATCTAGTGGGCAGAGGCCAAGGATGCTATTAAACATCCTACAACGCACAGAACAGCCCCCACAACAAAGAATTATCCAGCCCTAAATGCCAATAGTACCAAGGTTGAGAAACCCTGCTCTGGATTTAGGTTCAAATTTAGAACAAGAAAGGGCGCCTGGGTGGCTCAGTTGGTTGAGCGTCTGACTGCTGATTTCGGCTCAGGTCATGATCTCAGAGTGATGAGATCAAGCCCCGTGTCGGTCTCTGTGCTCAGCAGGGAGTCTGCTGGAGATTCTTTCTCTCCCTCTCCCTCTGCCCCTCCACCCACTGCACACTCTCTCTCTCTCTCAAATAAATAAATCTTAAAAAAAAACAAACAACAAAAAACCCCCCAAATTAGAACAAGAACACCACCCAGGGAGCTGGTATTCACACATCCACCCGAATGAGTTGTCCAGAATGGTGCTGATCAATGGACAGCGAGGTCTCGCACCTGAGAGGACTTTGCCACATTAGCTATGAGATATTAATGAAGGGATGGCTAACATAATTGACAGTATGCATCCTGCTTGAGAATAGAACATGATAATGGGAGTGAGGGAGGTGGGTAGATCTGTAAAACTTAGTCCAGTATCAAAGTGATCACTAGTGAGAAAAAAACTAGAACCCAAAAACATGGTACTGGAATCAAGAGACCCATGGAGTCCTATAGAAGGAGAAGGCTTCTGGACCTGTCTTTCCAAGTCTTTCATGCAAACATCTTAATAACGAGGTTCTTCCTTATAGTGTTTCCACTCTGTTCCCGCAATTCTGCACGCCTACTAGGGTGTCAAGGAACACTCCAGAGAACAGTGTCTTCTCTTTTGCTTTTACGGGAGACACCTCGGCAAGTGTAATGTAAGGAAGTGACAACACAGGCCGAGCTGATCTTCACGGCAGAAGTCTAACAGCAAGGTCCTGGAAATAGGTGCATTAGTCCTTCGGAGGCCAACATTACAGCTTTACTTGTTGGCAGATCGGGTAACAGAATCCAGGACTCTTGCCATTGCCTCTACACTGTGCCAAGTGTGCACCACAGCAGACTCCACACGGTCTGTGCAAACTCCTGACCAATGCCCTGTGCTCAGTTCAAGTTGCCAGTCAGGCCCATTTTACAGAAGTGAACGCACCTCCTTTCTTTTCCATTCCACTGTCTGAATCGCAGCGTCTTTGTGACATTCGGATCATCTGAAAACCATAGTTCTTTTGAAAGAGGAGGTCGCATGTATGGCAGCTCAGGATCTTCAGACACAATCAGTACCTTCAGATAGAAAATGATGACAGTTATCACAGCCAAGTCATTTAAGAGGCAGATGTCAAAGTGCGGACACTGGCTAAGTACTTGCAGACTCTACCCTCCGTGCCAAGTGGAAGAGTGTGTGCCTTACCCTGGCCCCAGGATCCCGAGCCCGGATGGATCTGGCTGCAGCAAAAGCAGCGGTGCCTCCCCCGATGAGCAGGAATGGGACGTGACTTGGTACCCTGACTTGAGGAACTGGTTCTCTTTCTGGAGCTGGAAGCAACACACCAGACAGGGTGAATTTTCTTAAAATCTCAGATGACTCTTTGCCACTATTTAAAGTTTACTTATTTATTTTTTAGTAATCTCTACACCTGACATGAGGCTTGAACTCATGACTCTGACCGAGATCAAGAGTCACAGGCTCCTCCAACTGAGCCAGCCAGCCAGCTGCCTCTCCTTGCCACTATTAAAAAAAAAAAATCACCTTGTACTTGTTTCAATCCTTTACATAAAGCTAGCAAAGACTGTACCTACATTAATCTTGACAAACTTCACAGCAGCCTGATGAACAAGAAAAGCAAGTACTTTTTCATTTCATAAGTGAAAAATACCCCCCAAAGAGGCAAATGATTTGGCCAACGTCATTCATTCATTACATCTGTCAGAACCAGAACCTAGCTTAAATAGTCTATTTGTAAAATACATCAGAAAGTATATATCAGAAAGCTTCTGCTCTTCCCACTAACTTCCTAATGATCAACAGAAAAATACCAAGTTCAGTTTCACCTTTTGTTAGCAGTAAAAGGGGAAAACCCAGCAGGTCAATTGGGGATTATTATACAATGTTCAAGAAAAAGGAGGTGTTTTGAAGAAAGCAATGTAAATCGCCCACCCAGAGTTGTAGGGCTTATTAAGGGATTAAAACATTTCATTCTGAAAAATCAAGCCAGTCTTGGGGATGGAAGTGACAGCTAGTGCTATATGCTTTAGGAAAACAAATATATCCTTAACAACTTGAAAACTCCAAAGACTCTAAAGGGGAACAAAACAAACCAAAAGAATTTCCTCATTGGGAAAAAAAAGCCTTCATGTCTTTTCCAACAATTATCCTCACCAAGCTTGCCTTTTGAATTTAAAGCTTGCCTTTTTAAAATTTTTTATTTATTTTTATTTTTTAAATTTTATTTTATTATGTTAATCACCATACATTACATCATTAGTTTTTGATGGAGTGTTCCATGTTTCATTGTTTGCGTATAACACCCAGTGCTCCATTCAATACATGCCCTCTTTAATACCCATCACCAGGCTAATAAAGCTTGCCTTTTAAGAGTCTAATATATTAAAAAAAAAAACAGCCAATCATAATCCTCATTAATAACTATTCTCAAACCCAAATTCCAGTCAAATACCTTAACAAATTGCTCCCAGGTCTGGGGTAATTCCACAGTTTCTGGAAGCTTACAATCTCACAGCATTGTCATGTCAATAAGACATCTGCAAAGCATAGCACCCAAACTGTTTTTAACTTGCCCTTCATATACTGAGTCTCAAATAATACTCACCAGGTGACGTGACCCTTTTCTGTTTCTCTTCTGGTGTCAGCCCTAACCCTGACATTCTTTCATCATATCTTTTTTGATCATCTTTTATAGTCTTGTAGGCCTGCAGATCCAAACATGGAGAAAATGTCATCATAAAGCTAGCTCATACCGTAAGTAATATCATTATCTTTCAATTAAATGAGAAACTTTTGTCTACATGAAGTAAGTTCTATGTTAAAATCACTTAAGGCAAAATTATTTTCTCAAAAAAATATCGGGTATGTACACACTTGGTCTAAAAAGAACATAGGTACACCGATGAAAAGGTTCCAGTTTCAAATTTCCTTAGGCTCTATGTAAAGAATTTTCCTTATATTGAAGTCTGAAGGTACAGCTAAAGAAAAAAAGGAAATAATTTTTTTTCTTTTTTTTTTTTTCTTTTTTAAAAGAAATCTCTATGTCCAACGTGGGGCTCAAACTCATGACCCTGAGATCAAGAGTCACATGTTTTACGACTGAGTCAGCCAGGCGCCCTGAATTACACTGATTTTAATTTTTACAAGCTTTTATAAAGAAATAAAACAAATGTATATTCATTAATACCTGAATGACTTTCCTCCCCTCTTAAGCTGTCTTTACCATCTTTTTAAAATTTTTTTTTAAAAGAAAATCATTTTATACTAGACGAATAAAGGGCTAAACTTTATTATTTTTTAAAGGTTTTATTTATTTATTTATTAAAGATTTTATTTATTTGACAGAGAGAGACACAGCGAGTGAGGGAACACAAGCAGGGGGAGTGGGAAAGGGAGAAGCAGGCTTCCCGCGGAGCAGGGAGCCCGATGCGGGGCTCGATCCCAGGACCCCGGGATCATGACCTGAGCCGAAGGAAGACGCTTAATGACTGAGCCACCCAGGCGCCCCTTATTTATGTATTTTTAAGAGAGAGACAGAGAGAGCACGAGTGGGGGGAGTGGCAGAGGGAGAGGGAGAAGCAGACTCCCTGCCGAGCAGGGAGCCCAATGTGGGGCTCAGTCCCAGGACCCCGAGATCATGACCTGTGCCGAAGTCAGAGGCTTAACCGACTGAGCCATCCAGGCGCTCCAGGGTTAAATTTTATAAAAGGGGTTTTGGACCATGCTTAGCTGTGGATACTAGCTGTGAAACGAATCTATACAGTTCTGGGTAGGAAGCTGGGACATTACGTTTTCTTGGGAGACGTTCCAAGTTTTGCTGGGTACTCGGCTAATGCCCTGAAACATGACTGCCTATATCCTAGTCTTACAGAGTAACTCATCTTTCCCTCAATAGTCTATCCTGCTTTTGACACTTAGGTATTTACCAAGGGTTAAATACCTTGTTTAATCACCTATTTCAAATCTACTATCTTCTCTAGCTGTTCAACTTGAAGTGTCCGTTAGCATTATGACTAGTTTTTTTTTTTTTTTTTAACGTACAGCACTGGAATTTATTGGAATTTAAAAAAAAATAGGCAAGAATGACTTGTTTTACTTTTGCTCTTTTGTACCCCAAAGGCTCAACAAGACGAAAACTTAAGTAATTGATGTTAACTGAAATCCCAGGTCGTTAATTAATGTAAAATTCCCTTTCTTAAAAGAAATTTTTTTTTAGGTGTGGGTAAATACTGGATTCGTGTATGGTATCTGATGGCAAGGTAAAAACTTTATTCCTGAAATTGATGTCAGTTGAATTCATTTTATTAATGTGATGAATTTAGTGGTGAATTCATCACAAAATGGAGAAAGTAAGGACAATCAGAAGTGTCATAAAACATGTTTGAAGAATATTTTTTTTAGAAGATTTCATTTATTATTTATTTGACAGAGAGAGAGAGAGAGAGAGCACGCAAACACAAGCAGGGGGAGAGGCAGAGGGAGAAGCAGGCACCCTGCAGAGCAGGCAGCCTGACGTGGGGCTCAATCCCAGGACCCTGAGATCATGACCTGAGCTGAAGGGAGATGCTTAATGGACTGAGCCACCCAGGCGTCCCTGAAGAATATTTCTATGAGCCCTATACAGAGCAGCCCATTAGGCAGTGGGCTATAAGGAGGAACCTGGACCCCAGACTTAACATTTATCAGCCTGGAAATATCTAACATATGGTATGAATGGGTTAGAAAATTAAGGACGGTATGTTAAAAGTGAATGGCTATTCCTTGAATTCACCACTAAATTCATCACATTAATAAAATGAATTCAACTGACATCAATTTCAGGAATAAAGTTTTTACCTTGCCATCAGATACCATACACGAATCCAGTATTTACCCACACCTAAAAAAAAATTTCTTTTAAGAAAGGGAATTTTACATAAAAAGATGGCTTAAAGCTGGTCAACATGAGTAAACAGAGAAATAAACTGGGGTCATGTTTGGATGGAGAGAGATAGCCAAAAATAGCCTAGACCCAGTGGCTTCACATGTGAGGGGTAGAGTAGACCAAGAAAATTTTTTTTTTTTTTTTTAATATGGCATCTGTGACCTTATCTCTTGGTGCTCTTCTTAACCACATTAGCCTATTTACTGTTCTTTTTTTTTTTTTTTTAAGATTTTATTTATTTGACAGAGAGACACACAAGCAGGGGGAGTGGGAGAGGGAGAAGCAGGCCTCCTGCTGAGCGGGGAGCCTCATGTGGGACTCGACCCCAGGACCCTGGGATCATGACCCAAGCCGAAGGCAGATGCTTAACGACTGAGCCACCCAGGCGCCCGACCAAGAAAAATCTTGAGGTTTAGTGGGGAAAGGACAAAAATGAGGGTCGTCATATATTTATATACATATTTACGTATCTAGTTTTTAAGTAAATATTCTGATATAAAAATGTTTGCAGACATACTAAATAAAAATTTACTTTTCCCCCAAGTATTACTGTATTCCCAGTTTGCACAGATTTCCAATTAGTGGCATGAATACGTGTCGCGTTAAGAAAAACTACAAATCTGTGAAAAATATCACTGGAGGCAACTTTTCTAAACAGATTAATATGGCAGTGTTTATTTGTCTTGAAGAAATTTGAAAGGAAAAAGGTCATTTTATGAGGCAATATGATTTTACCAGTTGAACAACCAGTTGAACAAGTTGGGCAAAGGGCCCCAATACTAAATCTCATTAAATAGTCTAAAGGCTACTTAGGCTCTGCTCACTGACAAGTAACAGGACTGAGATCAGATCTGTCTACAGTCCTAGAGAAAGTCACTAGCAAGACAAGGAGGAATGTCCACATCTACACCAATCAGGAGTTCCTACTTGCAATCTAAGCCAAAGAAGTGCTGTTCAGATCAGTGCTTTTCAAATTAAGGTTGCAACCCATTAGTGGGTGGTAAAATCAATTTAGTAAGGTTATAATCAGCATTAAAAAAACAAATAGAAGAGAATAAAACTATCAGAGTATGTCACACCTACTAAGTATTATTTTGAATTTTGTTTGAGTTTTATGTATTTATAGTTATATAACAGGTTGCCAGATAAAATGTACTTTTCTGTGAACTGTGGTGAGAAATGTAAAAACCACTGGTTTAAAGTACAGACCCCAAGGGTGCCTGGGTGGCTCAGTTGGTTAAGTGTCTGCCTTTGGCTCAGGTCATGATCCCAGGGTCCTGGGATCAAGTCCTGTGTCCTACTTCCTGCTCAGTGGGGAGTCTGCTTCTCCCTCTCCCCCTCCCCCTTGCTCGTGCCCTCTCTCTCCATCTCCCTCTCTCTCTCAAATAAGTAAATAATAATCTAGGGGCTCAGTTGGTTAAGCAGCTGCCTTTGGCTCAGGTCGTGATCCCAGGGTCCTGGGATCAAGCCCCTTGTTGGGCTTCCTACTCAGTGGGGAGTCTGTTTGTCCCTCTCCCTCTGCTTCTTCCCCCGCTTGTGCTCTCTCTCACTCACTCTCTCTCTTTCAAATAAATAAATAAAATCTTTAAAAAAAAACAATCCAGGGGGGGCGCCTGGGTGGCTCAGTCGTTAAGCGTCTGCCTTCGGCTCAGGTCATGATCCCAGGGTCCTGGGATCGAGTCCCACATCGGGCTCCCTGCTTGGCGGGAAGCCTGCTTCTCCCTCTCCCACTCCCCCTGCTTGTGTTCCTGCTCTCGATGTCTCTTTCTCTGTCAAATAAATAAATAAAATCTTTAAAAAAAAAAAAAAAACCAATCCAGGGGTGCCTGGGTGGCTCAGTCGTTAAGCATCTGCCTTTGGCTCAGGTCATGATCCCAGGGTCCTGGGATCGAGCCCCACATCAGGCTCCCTGCTCGGTGGGAAGCCTGCTTCTCCCTCTCCCACTCCCCCTGCTTGTGTTCCTGCTCTCGCTATCTCTCTGTGAAATAAATAAATAAAATCTTAAAAAAAAAGTACAGACCCGGAGCAAACATTTCAGAAAAATTTCCCTTGTTCTTAGTTCTGCTCTCTTAGTTTTTTTTTTTTTTTTTTGGGGGGGGGGATGTGGTAAAGAGCTCCCAACTCAGTAGTCACTAAAATAGTATTTGTACTCAAATTAGGAACACTTCCTCATGTGAGAGAGAAAAGTTATGAAGGAACACCACTGTGGATTGAATGTGTGTCCCCCTCCAATTCTTATGTCGAAGCCCTAACTCCCAATGTGATGGTATTTGGGAGGTGATAAAGGTTAAATAAGGGGGGGGCTTAATCTGATAGGGCTGGTGCCCTTATAAGAATAAGAGACTCCAGAGCTCATGCTCACTCTCTCTCTCTCTCCCCCGTGTAAGGACATAGGAGAAGGTGGTCAAGCCAGGGAGAGAGCTCTTACCAGAACCCGACCATGCTGACACCCTGATACTGGACTTCTAGCGTCCAGACTGTGAGAAAATACATTTCTGTTGTTTAAGCCACCCAGTCTGTGCTATTTTGTTATGGCAGTCAGAGCAGACTAACAAACACTAAATAACTTCTAGCCACATCTCATCAAATCTGAACTCCAATTTTTAAGTTCTTGTTAGATTAAGACCAATTTCAGAGGATAAAAACCTAAGCTACCTCAGACCACATTTTAAATGACTTAAAACCCAATATAAAACTTTACAGAATAGTTCAATAACAGTTGTAGGTAGACAAAAGCTTATCATTTAACCTGAAACCACTATAATCTAGTAGCTTTACTATTACCAGTGTTGGATAAACACAGAGGGCAATGAGGCATTTAAGTGAATGGCTTGAGAGGAACTTGTGCTTCGGAGATATTTCCAAGGAGGAAGAAAGCAACAGTGACTCGTGGCCCTGTCTTGTGGCCTGGCATCAAGAGATTTGCCTGGCCAGCTCTGTGAAGGCCATCCAACTCTGGTACAGCAACATAAACCAGAGGTTCAATAGGTTTCAGCTGGTACAAACATATCAGATGCAAACACTTCACATCTATTTTGGAATGAATGGGGTGGCACTGACAGCAGAAGTCGAGAGCTAGGCAATGGAAGAGGTAAGGCTCAGAGGGCAGTATCTAAATCATGAATGAGAGGCGTTTACAAAAGCAGTCTACACGAATGTGTTATAGCTTGTACCACTTCAGCCACTAGTTTGACCAAATTAGAGATTACAAAAGGGACACTGCCAAACGAATTTACTTTGAAATAGAGGCTGGGGGTGGGTGGGGAGAATATTGTAATTCTGTGGCTCTTTGGACCTCCTCAGAAGCATTCAATAAAATGCCTTTTCGCAGTAAAAGTCGGGTTGACTGTCTCTGACAAAACACAAAGATGGCGTTTTACCTAAAATGATCCAAAATGGGTGGCATTCAAGTTACTTTTACTTGCTTATTTGACGTTTACTCTTTGAGACTATCTTGTTAGGTATGCAGCACTAAAGCACAATATAATTTAGCATCTTAAAAAGAATTATGACCTTGGTAAAAGTTTTGAAGGAAGGGTTAATGATGAGGATTTTAAAAATAATCATTCAATGTATGGCTTCACATATATCTGGTAGGACTTCAACAGTTTGGAAGATGAGGTTTGAGGGCTCCCTGGTGACTGACAATGTCCCTTTAATAAATACCAAGAAAGCACATGCTGTGAATACTTCGTTGTATTCTAATGGATCAAGTTTTCATTAGTGCCATGGTCTCACCCACCCTACCCCGAAATATATTTTAGTGTAAGCATCTTACATAATAAACTCCTGCCCCAGTGACTGTTGCTCCTACAATTAAGAAGTATACTAGGCTGCTGCCATCTTTCCCAGAAGCACCTGCAGACGCTAGTGATCTAGAAGGGGATCCTAGGTGATGACACTGCACAACTGTAGGTAAAGATAAGGCCAAGAAAGAAACAAAAGGAAATAGAAAAAGCACTAAGTATTAATGAAGACACATTCAACACAAAGGCAGGGAAGCATTTTTGGTTACCCTGTGCTACAAAAGAAAAAAGTGCTGCTCCAGGACTGGAGGATGTGTACTTCCTCAGAGCCGGTTAGCGGACGGAGCTCACCTACTTCTTACTTAACTGGGTTCATTCACACCTGGCCCAAACTGTCTCTGTGCACTTGGGAGTCAGGTCAGGGAATGACAATCTAGGTAACTTCAAGTCACTTTCATCTCCCTGTTTTACAACCTAGTGACCAAGGAACAAAAATAATTTCACTGTCTTACCAATGTGGAAAGAACTAAAATTGTAATGGCACCCAACCATTTGCTCTTGGGGAGTCAAACAAACAGCTTCCTTCAATCAAGGGTGTTACTAGGTGTTATCTAAGTTGGTTCACTCGACCTTACATGATCCAACTTTAGACTGATCTGCTTAGTCACAGCAAACCCTGCCAAAAAAAAAAAAAAAAAAAGCACCACAGAGTAATTCCTCTGTGACCAACTAAGCTGATCAGAGTTCATTTAAGGAGCTATAACTATGTTAATTTTACATAGCATTTAAAACCGTATTTCTCACCTCACACAAATTCCATTCTGAAATTAGATACTAGGCCAACTTCTATAATTTAGTCTTTGGGTGAGATTCAGGGATAGCTTTCCTTCTAGGAACACTTAATATTTTGGATTGAAAGCTGTTATTGTTGTTTAATGTCTATCCCAAGCTGAGGAAAAAATAAAATATTTGACAAATGGGGCAAAATCAAATATTGTGCTAAGGAGCTGCAATGAATTCTCACCTATTCACAGGTTAGTGTGTCATATCCAAGAGAAAAGGTACAATTTTGTGGATTAGTCAAATCTAAGAAAACACAGTGGCTTTCGAGTAATGAGTAAAAAGACAAGTGAAAAGAACAAAGCTAATCAACAGGAGATTAAATTTCAGTCATTCCCAAATTGGCTCTCACAGGATTATTAGACAGTAGGCACTTTAAAGAAGGCTTTTTGGAAATTTTTTCAAAAGGAGAAAGGGGAATTAGTTGCAAAAGTTTTAAAGCAGAGTAGTACTGAGTCTACTAATGGGAGCTGTTTGGCAGCTTCTTTACACAAGCTGCTTTTCTACTTACATATGCACCAGCTCCTATTGTTGATAAGCCCACAATAAGGACTAACACAGAATTATCGATTTTGCCCCCTGATGCACCAGAGCTAGCCATTTGTCTTGTCATCTGGAGTTCTAGAGGAACATGCCATCGCTGGAACAAGTTGCCTAAGGAACACAATTTATTAAGACACACACACATACAAAAATAAAATAGTTAATACATGTTTATGACTAGAGGTCATTGCATTGTACAAGTAAAGACTTACTGCCCATTGGGGTGCATGATGTTCACTTTTAAACGACCAAGAAAAAAAATAATCAAAACTGTACAAATAATGCAGATATCAGAATCCACACACTTAAATTGTTGGGAGTTTTTAATAAGAGTATAAGTCAATGCTGCCCAGGGAGGAAATTACAGCTTCCCAGAAAAGATAATGAAAAACAAATGGGCAGTTCATCAAAAACACTTCTCTCTTCACATCCTCACCGTAAACAAAGTAAGCACAGAGCAATGGCTGAACAGATACAAAAAGTTAAATATAGACTACCTAGGGGCATTATAACCACCACTTAAAGGGTAATTTAAATGGCTGGCTCAAACCTTGCACAAAATAATAAAACCCTGCGACACAGTCCTTGAAGACAGAAATGTTAAAGCACAAAATAAAAAAAAAATTTTTTGTTAAGTGGATTTATCTTTTCCAAAGAACTAAAGAATTTCAGATTATAAAATATTTTTTAATGATTAAACTTAAAATATCAACTACTTGGCTCTTAGTCCTCCAAAATAATACAAATATTATGTTGATGTAAAACTCTGTACATCCATGTAATGATCTGATGATTAGAACAACTCTCACACATGGAAATGAAGGAAGGTCTCAGGACTACCTTCTCTGCTTATGATACTCCTCATGTTGACTACTGACTAGAGCAGGGGTTTGCAAACTCTTTCTGTAAAGGACCAGATCGTAAACATTTTCAGCTTTTCAGGCCATATGGTCTCTGCTGATGTCGCACAAAAGCAGCCACAGACAAAGTATAAATGAATGGGCAAGGCCGTTTTTCTTTCTTTCTTTTTTTTTTTTAAAGATTTTATTTATTTATTTGATAGAGAGCACAAGTAGGCAGAGTGGTAGACAGAGGGAGAGGGAGAAGCAGGCTCGCCGCTGAGCAGGGAGCCCGATGCAGGGCTCAATCCCAGGACCCTGGGATCATGACCTGAGCCAAAGGCAGACGCTTAATGACTGAGCCACCCAGGAGTCCCACGGCCATTTTCTGATAAAACTTTATGGGCACTAAAATGTGAAGTTTAAATAATTTTCATGTGTCCAAAATAGTTATTTTTAATCTTTTTCATCCATTTAAAAAAATGTCAAAACCAATCTTAGCTCAAGGGCATGCATACAAAAGCATGTGGGTTTGGCCTGTGGGCTGCAATTTGCCAATTCTGATCTAGGGCAGTGGTTCTAAAACTTGAACGTGCATCAGAATCCTCTGGAGTGTTTGTTAGAACACAGATGGCCAGACCCACCCCAGAGTTTCTGAGTTAGGAGATCTAGAATGGGGGCCCAAGAATTTGCATTTTTTAACAGGCTCCCTAGTGATGCTTATGCTGCTTTGAGAACCAACAGTCTAGAGGCAGATTCCTGGTCTGACCAGGCTTTAAAAGATTAACAGAATGGGCACTGGTAGTAGCATTTCATATTAGAAATATGGAGCTTTCCCCCTTGCTTTCACAATTTCAGGGCACAGAAGAGTAAAAACTGGTCCAAACCAGGTCTGCAGTCTCTTACCTGAAATCCTCGGGAACATGGATATTCCAGAACTCAGAATTGTATGGTTTTAAGTATATAGTGTTTATACCATACAGTAAATAACACCCAGCACAGTAAAAGGCAGCAATCCACAGTCACACACATTAATGTTTCCATGAAAAATTTCAAAGTGGGATGAACAAAAGGTTATAAGCAGCCTCTCTCTCCAGTTTAGGTCAGGTGTCAGTGACAGATGAGTTATAAAAACCTGATTTTTAGTCCTATTTTCATTTCTGAATTACAGATAAGAGACTATAAACCTACACCCTTAGAAGTGAAAATGTATTTTTCTTTACTATTTTTATTTATTACCTGCTTTAGAATCCTTTATCACCACATGAAAAAAAATGGTTTATATTTGGAAATAACAAATCATGAAAATGAAAATGTGCAAGGGTGGGGAAGCTTATCTTGATCTGGACAAGCTTTTGATTTTCAGAAACCCATAAAATGAGTAAGCACCAAAAGTAGGGACTGACAACTCTCAGAGCTTAGTAAATGAAACTGGGTAGAAAAAATTCCACGTGGTTTAGTTCAGCGAATTTAGTTGTGTCCCCCACCTTCACCCCAAGTTTATTTACTGAAAATAAGTAGTTTATTTTTTTATTTTTTATTTTTTTAGATTTTATTTATTTATTTGAGAGAGAGAATGAGATAGAGAGAGCACGAGAGGGGGGAGGGTCAGAGGGAGAGGCAGACTCCCTGCTGAGCAGGGAGCCTGATGAGGGACTCGATCCCGGGACTCCAGGATCATGACCTGAGCCGAAGGCAGTCGCTTAACCAACTGAGCCACCCAGGCGCCCGAAAATAAGTAGTTTAAAAAAATTCGTTTATTGTCCCTCTAGAAGATCCTAAACCCAGATGCAATAACTTTGTTTTAATGTAATACTGATGTGTTTATTCTATTTTTGCTTGCTTTTCACAGATAAAACTAAGAGTGTAGATTTGGGAAAGTTCAGCAGTTTTTGCCTTAATTTGCCAAAAAGAAAAAAAAAAAGACATTTAAAAGTAAATTAACTTTTTAAAAAGTAAATTGGTTAACATTTAAACTACTGCCTGAAAAGAAATGTAATATACTATTATTATCAACAAACCAAATTTTTACATACCTACCAAGTGACTTTAGTTTTGTAAGAAGTGATGTTGTATGGATGTTTATATTCCCCGCCCCCTGCCCCCAGTTTTCTTTTACCCATAAAATTACTCCCACACCTTTCCCCCATAGCTTCAAGATTTTAGGAAACTTCGTATCATGGCTAAACATGTCTTTTCACTTGTCTTGCTAAGGTGAGAAGCCAACTTACTCCTTGACTTCTCATTACAGCAGTCTGTTTTAGATTCTCCTTTAGATTTTTCACAATCAGACCACACAGAGAGGTAGCACTTCCTTCCTCACACTTGGGATTCAATTTTTTTCAATTTGATACATTTATATTATGATTTCCATTGTAGCAATAATTAGCACCTCTATTACATAATTATCATTTCTTTTTTTTTTTTAAGATTTTATTATTTATTTGACAGAGGGAGACACAGCAAGAGAGGGAACAAAAGCAGGGGGAGTGCGAGAGGGAGAAGGAGGCTTCCCACTGAGCAGGGAGCCCGATGTGGGGCCCAATGTGGGGCTCGATGTGGGGCTCTATCCCAGGACCCTGGGATCATGACCTGAGCCGAAGGCAGACGCTTAACGACTGAGCCACCCAGGTGCCCCATTATCATTTCTTTTTAGTGGCTGGAATAATTAAGATCTAGTCTCTTAGGAAGTCTGATTAGGATACAGTATTGTTGTCTATATTCACTATATTGTTCAAGGATTTGATTCTTGAATTGTTGTTACAATTGTATTTAGTGCCTAACACATAGTAGGTGTTTGCTCGATAAATATTTGTTGGACTAATTAATGAAGGAAGGAAACAGAAATTCCTTCCAATTCTATGATAAGGACTAAACATTTGAAGAATTTTTTGCAAAGAAGTTTAGCCAGATCTCATTTATTTCAGGTTGCTTAATAATAAATCAGTAAGTTCAAATACTACAGACTAGCATTAGAATAGTGCCTAGGGGCGCCTGGGTGGCTCAGTCGGTTAAGCGACTGCCTTAGGCTCAGGTCATGGTCCCAGGGTCCTGGGATCGAGTCCCACGTCGGGCTCCCTGCTTCGCGGGAAGCCAGCCTGCTTCTCCCTCTCCCACTCCCCCTGCTTGTGTTCCCTCTCTCGCTGTGTGTGTCTCTCTCTCAAATAAATAAATAAAATCTTTAAAAAAAAAAAAAAGAATAGTGCCTAAACCAGCAATTTCATTTCTGTAGATTTCATAATCTCCTGTTTTTTCATACTCCCAGAAAGCCTTTTCCAGAAATACACCCACAGAACTGAGGCTCCTAGGATTCTCAAATAGTTAAGAGGTCCATATGCTCTGGAGTCTTGTTTTCTGAATGTCAAACTGACTTTTCTGACATGGATAAAACACAAGATAGGACAAGCCTACATGATCTGTCCACTGTAACTAGGTATCTAAGAACTATTTCCCTTTATCAGCTCCCCAACTTTTCTTTAGCATAACCCTTGCTGTTATTTTATTTTTTAAAAAATATTTTATTTTATTTATTTGAAAGAGAATGAGATAGAGAGCATGAGAGGGGGGAGGGTCAGAGGGAGAAGCAGACTCCAAGATCATGACCTGAGCCGAAGGCAGTTGCTTAACCAACTGAGCCACCCAGGCGCCCCCCTTGCTATTATTTTAGATGTATCATAGTAGTAATAACTAGAGTGCAGTGAGAAAGGCACCAGAGGAAAAATGATTTAGATGACAAAAAAGCAATCTCACTCTTTTCTACAAAGTTAAGTCCTTCACAGTACTAGGGTTCAGCCACTGAGAATTTACCATGTGCCACAGACTATGCAAAGCACTGAGGACACAAAAACAGGACATAATCCCTGGTCTCAGGTAGTGTGTAGTATAGGAAGGGACAACGGCTGCCACTATTCTGAGTATCAGAAAATGGGCTTAATACAAATCACAGGAGACTCAAGGCTGCTCAGTCTGTTTAAGCCTTAAAACAGTATTTTCCAAACTTGCCTGATCATAAGAATTACATCAAGAGCCTGTTAAAATAAAAATTCCCAGGGCTCTCTCCAGGACATTCTCATTCAGTAGGTTTGGGGTCAGCTCTCCACTTGATTTACTGGACTAGGTAATTTTTGGAAACATGATCTAGAGAAATGTTACAATATGCAGCAACTCCTTTAAAATGTTAGGAAATATCTAGAAAATACAACTTATTGACTGGATGCAGAAAAGGCTGACTTGCTACAGATTTTCTTCTGGAAAGCTTTGCCTCAGCAGAAAAAGTGGGGAAGGGCTCATCTTCTAGGCTTCGGAAAAAAAAGTGTCATTTGGCAGTTCCCAGAAAGTCTGGATCCTTGCCCACAAGGAGTCCAGTTTCCTTTTTAAGGAGGTAAGAAGGATTCTGAATAGAGAAAAATGTTCAAACATTTGACCCTCAGGTCAGGGGTCGGTGATCAGTTTGATCACATGGGCAGCACAATGTTTGGTAACCAAATAAAATACTACAGAATAGAAAATATCTATTACCTAACCTATCTGCTACTCAGTGCCAAATGCAGACATAAAGTAGTCACTATTAATTGCCTTCAATCATTTCTGGAAAGAGGCAGAACATCCAAATAAAGTAAGTAAACAAATAACAGCAATTAGGTTTTAAGGCAAAAGGCAGCATATAATGAAAATGAACTTGACAATGGTGACAGATGTGGATGAGATCATTTCAAGGTGGGTGTCAAGTTTGCTAACATCCTGACAAAGAATTGGAGGTGGGAGGAGAAAGGGGAAAGAGGAGGGGAAATGGCATATAAACAAAGAGCGCCTCTCTCCTATCTACGCAAAAACATAGAGCAGTTGCTACGATGTGAAAAAGAAATCAGATTATAAGCAATTAGTAATCAAGCTACAAAACAGGGTTAATTCCTAAAATGACAGAATCATTTCTTTTTGAAATTGTAACCCCACCCTGCCCATTTCTAAAGGCATATGATGTACTGTGGTGCTTGGCCAAAGGACAAAGATTAAGTGTATACAAAGAGATGGATGGGTATGTCAAGAAGTCAGAATATATTCTACAGCAGACTGCCTCCAAACAAAATCATGCAATGGAAAAAACCATTTTGAGTCTGTACTTTTCAGTAGTTCTAATATCACCAAACATCTTCAAATATCTAAAAAATCAATTTAACTTTAAAAATCCATACTTATTTAAATGAGAACTTTTGGTTAGACTTCAGAGTGCTGGTAAAAGTTGTGAGTTGTAAGCAAAATAAGTACACAAAGTTTGAAAGGCTAGTATGGATGAAAATCTTCAGCTTACCTAAGTTTCTGTGTAAATTTCTGTACAGCTTACATAGAGCACTATCATTTCAATGCATAAAACCCATACAGATGACACCATAGATGGGATATTAGTTTAAAAGCTAAGGCAGAGGTTTTTAAGTTCCAAGAGCAATTTGTTTTAGGATATGTCCTCAGATACACAAATTAGGAAATGTTTTCTTGAGGCATAGCAACTGGGAAAACTGTTCAAATGCACATTTGCAAACACTCTAAGGGAAATATTTTCCACATTATATTTTTAAAGCACCCAGAAGGTGGTTCCACATTGGAAAGGCCTCAAGGATAACTTCTGACATTGCAAATGTGAATGTCCCCAGGTGGTCATTCAAAAATAGATTAAAAAAAAAAAAAACCCAGCACCTCCTACAGGTGGATAATTCATTATCCCCATTAAGTTGTGCAGTTTGAAAATGAGCAAGCTCAAGACATGCTCAGATAAGTTCATGGATATCTCATGCACAGTGGGCTAAAGGGGAATCGGATGCATTCTTAACCTTTTGAGGTCAAAATTTAGGAAGCATGTGGAGTTGTGGCAAGTGGATTAGTGGCCTAGAGATGGCAAAGTATCCTTTGCTCTACCTATTAATTAGGTATGTGACCTTGGGCAAATAATTTCACCTCTCTTGTGTCTCCGTTTATTATCTATAAAGTGAGTGGGTTGAACTTTACCACAAAATCCCTTCCAGCTCTAAAATCTGATGAAACAACTTCACGGAGAGCAAATACAATGCGCTCTGCAAACTGTTTCTTTGAAGCATTAAAGACCACCAAGAATTACATGGACCAGACATTTCAAATTAATTCTGGGCCGACTCTCCTGTTGTCTGGCGCACAACCGACTGACTCCTTACTTGAACTGCACTGTTTCTCTTTCACTGGGCACTCGAATCTATGGATCTCATCTGGGATTTGGAAAGTAGAACAGGTAATATCCTCATTTACAGAAGGAACTAAAGCATCGGGCTTAATGCCGTGTTTCAAGTCTCACAATCGGTAAATGACAAAGTCTACTTGACCTCATTGCTCTAAAAAGGCGGACTGGGGGTGGCCTGGAGGTGGTATTGGACAATACCAAACAGCCAGCTGTTCTGTTATCCCTGAACGGCAAACCCTCCCAGGAAAAGGCCTCAAGCGGACTACTGAGTTCAAATCCCTTGAAGGTCAGGTCGGCACGGCTTGCGAAACTCATGGTTTGGATCCCGCCAATTCAAAATTCACGCGGCTGTGAGTGGGTTAAGGTTTTCCCAGGGAGGAGGCAGGGGGAGGACTACCAGGCCCAGGGAGCCTATGGAACCCAGGCCCTTGGTCTGCGAGGTCAGGGTTGCCTGGAATGGGTCAGTCACCTGGGAGCCGGTTCCGCTGCCTCGGGCCTCGGACGCACACTGTCCGCACCAAGGGCGCCAGCTTCTGCTTGAATGCACCTGCTGCCAGGCTTCCACACCGGAACATTTCGGCAACCGCTACTCTGTACCTCCTCCTTTCCTTTCTTCTCACTGACCCACCGACCGGTCAAACACGGTGGGCCCCGGCCGGTTCCCCCCCCCGCTCCCCTCACACGCACTATACGCAGGCTCCTCCTTCCAGCTCCGGGAGGGCATTGGACAGTTAAACTGGCCTGCTAGAGCAGGGGAAGGGGAAACGCGGCTGGAGGCCTACTGCGCAGGCGTAATACTCAGCGCCGCATTGCGATTGGCTCGTACGGCTAGAGATTTGCGCATGCGCCTGGCTGCCCACACTGTTGCAAAGACCGCGGCAGCGGGTGTTCGCAGGTTTCCTCGGGTTGGTGGCAATGTCCGCTGAGCGAGTTTCCAAAGGAGGGAGTCGTGGGGCCTCTTTGCCTGGCGGTTGTGGCCGGTGCTGCCGCTGTGTCGATGGCGGGAACAGATAACAGTACCTCACAAAGCGTGAGCACCGTAGCACCGCATTTTGTTCTCCTGTCCTAGGCTACCACTCGGTACTAAGCCTTCCTGATTCTCTGGCTGTATTCCACTTCCAGTCTTTCCATAAGGTCCGAGCCAGAGCACCTGGCTTACCAGATTCGGAGTGGACTTCCGTCTTTTACAAATTGCTGGCACTTTCCCACCCAGCCCCTTTTTCTAGGAGAAGTAATCATTCCGTGCTCTCTTTCCCCATGTCGTTTTTATATTGTGCAATTCTATTCCTAGGTGCTGTACCAGGTGCTGCGGATAATCTCCTACTATTATGGCTTCTGTGCTTGAGAGCAAGGATGCTGGCAAAAAGAGTTTGTGCTTTGCAGAGAAATGCTAAGCAGGACTTTCGAGTTGCGGGAGGAGTAGGGTGAGGGGCTGAGTGTAAATAGGTGTTTTGACTCTCCCAAATGTAAGCTAAGTTGGAAATAAATTTTTTGACTGTTTGCAAAACATAAACATAGGTCTTTTTCAAAGTTTGGGGTTACATATTCATTTAACAAGTGTATAATGAGTACTTGCCACTTGGACTATATTATGAAAGGGGCTCTGGAGCATGTGGAAAGTATAGGAAGTGGTCACTAGTTGGGGAGATGACACATACTATCATTTAAATAATATGGAATGTCTCCTTCAGTGCCAGAGCAAGAGAAAAGTGAATAGGATGGAGTAGCTAAGGAAAGACTTCATGCAAGTGTTACTTGAGCTTTGTCTGGAGGGATGTATAGTAAAATTCAAATAGACAGTGGAGGAGGAGGAATGACATTTCAGATGGTGAATACATTGGGACCAAAGGTAATATTTTTAGTGGTTGAGCACCCCTTGACTTTGGATCCAGTCTCACCCAGGTTGAATCCTGGCTCTACCACTTGGGCAGGTCACTTAACTGTGCCTCACTTTCCTCATCTACCAATCTCCTAGGGTTGTTGTTATGAAGATTAAATGAGCTAATATTTGTCAAGTATCTTAGAGGAAGCACCATGCTGTTTAAAAGGCTTAGAGGTGTAAAACAAAGAAACAAACCCCAGCACATTTCTGGGGGACAATGACAAAGAATATATACTAGGAATTAGATAAGGACAGGTTAATATTCTGGGGCCAGAGCTGACTTGGCAAAAGAATTTGGCCCTAATCTTGTAGGTGATGAAGTTTTTTTTCTAGTGGAATAGGGATAGAGAATGAAATCACAAGACCTCGTTTTAGGAAGTTTAACTCAGGAAGCAGTCTTAATTGGGTGAAAAAGGTCCAGGGTTCCCTTAATGTTCAGAAGCGCAGGCAATGGGTGACTTTTTACCTAGGGCTGCTTTGAGGGATAAATACTGAAAATATCAATTTCACAATAGGGTAAAATTATTTATATGTACTTAATATATTAAAGGCCTTACAGACATTGATATTTCTTACTATTTCTAAAAGCCAATAACAATAATAAACATGGAATACAAAATTAATCATATCTGTTGGGGAAAGAGGCTTTGGAAAACACAGTCAAAATCATGATGATCAGGTGCCTATGAAAATGGCTGGGTATATTTGAAAGACAATCATTTAGTGATGCACAATTAACACAAAGAACAGGTGCTGTATAGCACATTTTTTTTTTTGCAATAGATGCAATGAGGTACTTTAAAAAAAATCTCTAATTAAAAATTATATTTCATCATGTTTTTTGCAAAAGCAATAAACACACAACAAACTAACTCCAAAGATATAAGTGAAAATTTCCCCAAAATCTCACCCCACAGAGGTAACAAGCACTTTTTATTAGGGCATGGTGCCCATTTTGAGATACCATATTTCCAGAAATGAGTGTTTCTACCTTAAAGCTATAATATAAACTCTGAGAGTGACAAGTTTTTGCTGGAAGCACACATCTAAATAATCTCATGTGGATGTAATGTTTTTTGTATCTCTCAGAAAGTTAGCATTGATTCTGACTGTGAGTTGGCTTCTTTTCACTCTACGTACTGGGTATGCCTAATTAATAGTTACTCCCACTTTTGTAACTACTCTTCTGTAGATAATGATCACCAGGAGCATCACAAATACAGAGGAGAATGATGCAGCAAACTATACTTAGACATCAGCCAATCAAAAAGCCAAAATACTGTACAGTGAAGATTGCTATTCACACTGTACCATAATAATTGGTATTCATAATGATGACCTTGGATTAGCCACTTAAGATTAAATCCTCGAGATGGTTTTAATAGTGAATAGTATAATCTAGGGTTTTAGAAATGGGTAACTCACATATTTTGGAAAAGAGTTAGCTGTAAGTATATCTGCTAACTCAGCTAAACAGCTTATTAACAGAAGACCCCCAAGTTTTCCCAGCCATTTTGAGTAACTTGGACTTGGCTGAGCGGTCACATTCCAACTTGCTTACAGATCTATCACCGATTCACTGAATTGTTCTTCTCATAGTGGGAATGGACTTGGTCACGTTTGTCTCTTCTGCCGCTCAGCCTCGCACACAAATAAGATGGCAGCTCATGTGCACCGCTGGAATCCCTGACTTCGATGGCATTAGCAAGTAACTCATATGTGGGTGCTACTGACATATGTCAATATTGCCTTGCCTTAGCCTGTGAAATGTGTGAGAGGAGGGATAAAGTCTTAAAAGCAAACAAAATGGGTGCATTTTATTGTATGTGAATTGTACCTCAGTAAAGGTGATTTCAAACAAGCAAATTCTGAACCTGAATCATCCTCAAGAGAAGGAATACAGGTCTCCACCAAGATGCGTGATGCTTAGTAAGCTTTGGGAAGCTGCCCCCTAATACCGTAAGAAAGTTCTGTTCATTTATCATCTTCCAAGCATAATCTAGGCTTCTGGCAAATTAGACTCAACCACTTTGTTCTACATTCAGTTGCAGAGGGGTGAACCCTCCTAGGGGTTTCCAATTCCTTTCGAAACTCCACCATTCTGAAAGGACTTATGATTATATGGACATTATATCATATGGGAGACACTGTGAGGCTTATGCCGTGTCCCAAGATCCCTCCACCTGGGTCAGTAATGGTTAGCCCCGAAAACAAGGTTCCCTTTGGCTGGCGCTGCCACCACTAGCTTCCCCCCTTCTCCTACCCCCCGTTTGGCCCTCTCCGGCGGCGGGCCTTCCCCATTGGCCAGCCAAACACAACCGACTGCGACAGCCAATGGAGGCCGCTCTCCTGAACATTCAGAGGATGGGTGCTCGTGGTGTGATGAGGGGAGGTTGGCGCCTGGCACGCGGCCCCCTACATCTGGCAAGTCGGTGACAGAGACAGTAACTCCCCCTACACACGCACATCCCGTGCCCCCGGCTCCCTCCTGTCAGCTGCGCGGGCCCCCACAACCCAAGGCATGTCTTGGCAGCGCCCTCCCCGGCTCCGTGGGGCGCGCGAGTGCACCTGCTTACTCAATAAGACAGAGCATCCCTTTATCCCAAGGCTTGGGAGGGGGCCGAGGAGGCGCGGGAGGTGAAAGAGGTATCTCTGCCCCTCCCCACCCCCCTCCGAGTCGTGTCGCTCCGGGGCCGAAGTGGTCCAGAGATGCCTTACGGTGCAGCTCTCTTTGTCCTCTCCAGCTGTGCTCCCTGCCCACTGACCCCGCGCGCTCCGAGAACGTGGGGGCGGGGAGCCCGCAACCTATAAAATAAACGGGGGCAAGGAGAAAGGAAGACCTTCCCGGGGCGGCGTGTGCCGCTCTCCTCACCCCCTCCCTTCCCTCTTTAGGCTTCCTCCCTCCGGTGTGTCCCCGGGGTCCAGGCAGGGGAGGGTCTAGGCAACGGCGCGGCGGCGGCAGCCGCTTGGGGAGTGCTGTAGGACCGCCTGCCCGAGCGTCCGGTCCGAGGGCGCAGGCAGAAGGAGGAGGCTCGCGGCCGGCTCACTCTCCTCCATCTCTCTCCGGCTCGCCGGCTTTTGTGTCGGTGCCTCGGAGCGGCAAGGAGGGTGCGCTGGCGGAGGAGGGGGGCCTGGGGAGAGAGGCACCCCCTTCACGCGCGCGCGCACACGTTGCCGGCGCACGCACACACGCGCGGACATACACTCACAGACACGCACACACTCACACGCACAAAGCTCGCTCGCCTCGAGCGCACTAACGTGGCCGTTTTCTTTGTGTGGAGCCCTCGAGGGGGGTTGGGGCCCGGGTCCGGTCTGGGGGAGATGGCGCAGCCCATCCTGGGCCATGGGAGCCTGCAGCCCGCCTCGGCCGCTGGCCTGGCGTCCTTGGAGCTCGACTCGTCGCTGGACCAGTACGTGCAGATTCGCATCTTCAAAATCATCGTGATTGGGGACTCCAACGTGGGCAAGACCTGCCTGACCTTCCGCTTCTGCGGGGGGACCTTCCCGGACAAGACTGAGGCCACCATTGGCGTGGACTTCAGGGAGAAGACCGTGGAAATCGAGGGCGAGAAGATCAAGGTGATCCAGACGGTCAGGTCCGGGAAGGGAGGGATCTGGGAGGGGGGCCTCGCCCGAGGCATCGCTCTAGTGGTTGTAAACGTCCAGCGCGTGGCCGTGTGGCCGCTTGCCGAGCCCAAGACCCTCGGCACCTCCTCATTCCCTTTCGCTTCTCTCAGTGGCCTGGTTCCCACCTCACCCGTTTTGTTTTGCTTTTTAGGGCTGGCGGGAGTGGTTACAGTCCTGCCCTTTGCCCCTGCCTGACATCTGCCACAGGAAAAGCCTGTCTGATCCCATCCTTGACCCTGAGCCAGGAGCATGGCACCTGTGGGCAGAGGGAGGAATGAGGCATCTCTTGGTCCTGGTCCGTGGGATAGATCCCAAAGCACTTTACACATCCTGGGGTCTCTTCTGCCTCTTGGGTATGAATGGGCTGCAAGAACCCACTTGGGCTTAGCCCTGAGGCATTAGAGAGGGGGAAAAGATGGAAATCCATAGTGAATGAAAAGAGCTTTATTTTAAATTATGGCTTATGGTTAAGCTTAGGGCTGAGGTGGAATAGGGGTGAAGTGGGGGTGGTTCTGGCACAAAGCCATGAGCCCTTTTAAAGCAATTGAGACAGGGTCACACACCAGCCCTGCATAAGAGACAAACTTGTTCTCTTGAAGCAGTCTCTCTCCAATGGTCTCTTCTTTATTTGTCTGCGATACCTAATGAATGAACTGCTTCATTACTCATTCTGTTGGTATTGTCTTCAGTAGGCCTTCGTAAAAATGCAGAGCAACTTATCTGGAGGCCAAGGAAAAGTGTCTTGCTCCTCCCCCCTCATCAGTTTATTTATCAAATAGGCTAAGTACAGATAATCTTGTCTGACCATTTATGCTCACTTTAGTTCAGATAAGGTAGAAACCCAGGGCGCCTGGGTGGCTCAGTCGTTGAGCGTCTGCCTTCGGCTCAGGTCCTGATCCCAGGATCCTGGGATCGAGCCCCGCATTGGGCTCCCTGCTCAGTGGGGAGCCTGCTTCTCCCTCTCCCACTCCCTCTGCTTGTGTTCCCTCTCTCGCTGTGGCTCTCTCTGTCAAATAAAGAAATAAAATCTTAAAAAAAAAAAAAAAAGGTAGAAACCCAATAGGACAGAAATAGTTCAATGTGCAGAAATATTTCTATGTGCAGAAGGAGGACATGACAAGGGCAGCTTCATGTGTCAGGGGAGCACAGGGGACAGGATGAGGGGCAGGAATGCACCTCAAAAGGCACTGGGCACTAAAGGCCAACTCCCCTAGGCCCACAGCTGGGCTTTTCTCGAGGCTATGGTCTGACCCTGTCGGGTGAAGGTCAGCCTCCCCCTTGCTGGTCAAAGAGCCCAAAGGACCCCAAGGCCCCTCTTCTGGGTGAAGTGGAGAGAAGGGCTGAGTAGTGGAGAAGAATGAAACACTCTGAACTGTGCACAACTCCGGATTCCTTGATTATTAAAATGAAGGTGTTTTATTTTATTTTTATTATTATTATTTCTTGGATGAATGTGTTAAAATGGCTTCAGAGACTGGGCCAAGGCACTAGACGTCAGGAAGATGGGCAGCTCAGTCCTGGTAAGGGAGAGCTCTGGAGAACAAGTGAGTCCCAGGGTCAGGAAGATAGGGCACTGTTTTGAAATAGTGACCTTTTTGTTCCTTGCATTTTGAGGGGAATTGCTACATTTCCTTTTTAAGTTAAAAGTAGCTATCCGTCTCTATCCTTTTCTAGGGCTCTTATGTTGAGGTTTACTTGCTTTGGACTTTCTCTTGTGTGTCAAACTTCTTTCATGCAAGGTTGTAAGATTCTGGAATTTCTAAAACATGCCTTTTTTTAATGCAAAGTGGGAATATACTTACGGATGTGCTCTTCAACCCTCAAAGGCCTTAATGCTTAATGCTATTGCTTGCTTAAAATCAAGTGTCCCATTGAGCCAAAGAGTTCTCTGGATTTAAAAGAGGGGAAATAAGTCCACCTGAAATTCATATGGAGGAAAAAGAAGCGTTTGGGAGTTTGGGGAAGGAGGGAGGAGAGAGGACAGGAGGAGAGGAGAGGAGGAAGCCAGAAAGTGGGAAATGGGAGGGAAAAACAAGTGGAAGAGGGCCACTGCCCAATGGCCTTGGGGAAATTTTTAGAAGACTCCTTCCCTTCTAACACCCCAGTACTTAGCGAAACTGGATTTTACAGTCTTTGCCAAAGATTCCAGACTTTTTCCCAGAGGGCAGAGCCTGTGACAGTGTGACTCACCAGAAACAGAGCTCAGCACAACACCATGTGCCGATAAGTGCTTAATACAGGCTTTTTTTGGAAGATGATATTTTCGAGAGGGCAGAGCCTTGTGACACTGCTCCCCGAGGGGCCTTCTGAGTGCAGATTCTGAAGGAGTTCAGGGTGCGGGGTGGGGGCGGCGAGAGGGTGACCCTGCCTCTTGTGAAGCTGCTGCAGCTCGGGGGCCCAAGGCAGCAGGCGAGAGCGGCGTGTCTGTGGGAAGGTGGCCGCGCAGCAGCTAGCTCCGGATCTAGAGGGGAGGCGATTTTGCCCAACACTCCCGCCGGCTGGGCGTTTTTCAGGGAACAAATGCCGAATCCCTGCGAGGTGACTGCTGAAGGCTTCTCCCTTCGGGGGAGGGAGAGAAGTCCAGGGTGACAGGCTGAAGTGGCCCTAGACCACAGCCAGCGATAGGAGTGCCAGCCCCCACAGGGCCAGGGTGGAGAGGTCTGGGCAAGCTCTTCCCCGGCCCCGGAACAGGGTGTGGCCTCTGCTGGGCTGCCTCACCGGGCCCCTGCAGGGGGATGGGGGACTGTGTTATTGGATTGGGGGCTACTCTCTTAATTACCAGGGCCATCTCTAGGGCTTCAAAGCCCCATTTGGTGTCTCCAATCATGTATCCCCGCCCCCTCCCGATCACAACATTTATAATCCAGTGTTTCCTGGTTAACATGAACATCCAGGAAAGCTTCCAATGAGTAGACAACAACAACAATAATAATAATAACTGCTATTTATTGATTAAACCAAGAGCCCGGGCTAGGTGCTTTGCATGCACTATCTAATTTGATCTTCACAGCTGCCCTATGCAAATCGGACTGTTATTATCATTCCTATTTTATAGATACGGAGATCAAAGGTAGGTTAAATAATTTGCCTAAAGGCACTTGGATCTGAGCTCCCGTCTTTGACCCTTGAGCCCAAGCACTCCTCTGTCTCACTACCCTGCCTTCCCTGGGACAGGGTCCGGATTTCCACGTAGATTCAGAGCCCATGCTCTTTACCGCGGCTCTCTGCTCTTGGGGGGGCAATCTCTGGCCCCCGGGCAGTGTGCTCAGGGGTGGGTAGCAGGCGGGGCAGCCAGCCTTGTGGGCTCTTCTAGGCCAGGGACCCGGGGTTATAGCCCTGGAACTCAGGAGCCTTCAAGATGTCTCCTTCAACTGCACCCCAGACACTGAGTTGAGTGCCTGGGTTTTACTTTTTGCACCTTGACTGTCTCCCTTTGGATGTGGAGAATCGGAGAATGTTCAGAGATGGAAGAGACCTTAAAGAATCTCTAACCCAGTGTCCTCATTTAACAGAGAGGAAACTGAGGCTTGGAGAGGGAAGGTGACTTGCCCAAGATCACACAGGGACAGGCCTACCGCTCAGGTCTCCCCATTCCCTGGCCAGTGCTCTTCCCTGGCAATTTGGGCTAGTCCCATGGTGTGCCCAACCCATGCAGTTACCTGTGACAGGGACACGAGGGGCATCATATAGGAAAGATGACAGGTCTTCCTGACATGAGCCTTTAAGGACAGGATGTGTCCATCTCCTACAGGTTTAGCTCAATCATACTGAGCTTGCCACAGCCCAAAAGCACTGAAAAATGCCAGATAGGAGTGGGGGGGGGGGCGGATGGAGGAGGTAAGAGAGGGGAGGCTCAGAACTAATTTTTGAGCCATTCTTTGTAAATTCTCATGGAATTTACCCCTGCTCCTGTCTAGTTTGGTTCTCCCCCCGACAGCTGGGCACCCCCTCTGCCCCAGCCCTCCAGACCAGGGGCGAACTGCAGGTCAGCCATGGCCGTGGGCAGGTGCTGCCCAGGACTGTGGACTCTCTTCCTCTGCTGAGCACTTGGACCAACACCTTCCTGTGTTACATTACTGAGTGGATGGAGGCTGAGCTAAGTGTTCCCTCAGAAGCTGCCTGCAGTCAGAATGACATCATGTCTTCCTTAGGGCTTCTGAGCTTCCATCTTCTGCCAGTTCGCTTAATGGCTAATTATCTCTTAGTGTGTGTTTCTCTGTCGGCCTTGCTGCCTCTCTTTCTGCACGTGAGTTTCTCTTTGTCTCTGTCCTCCTTTGCCATTCTCTGTGTCAGCGTCTTGTGTGAATGCGTGTGTATCTTAGACGCAGATGGGACAGTCCAGCTAGTTGAAAAAAGATTTGTTTTAGACTTTTTCCATCATCCATTCGGGCATCCTCCGAAGGTTACAGATGTATTTGTCTCCCTTTTTCTATTTCTACCCTCCCCCACCGGCCTCCAACAAAAGGACATTCATCTATAGAAAGTTGCCAGATATGTTCCCCAGGGAAAAGAAATACCCATGTCAGCTAAGAGCACGTGCAGGGGTGGGGGACTTGCTGAAACTTGCTCAGGCAGCGGTAGCCCCAGGAAAATGGTTTAAAAAACTAGATTTGTCTTTGGCAGCTCCCCACACTCTGCCCCTCGACCCTCCTCCAATAGGACAGGACCCCCTGTCCCTTTGGGCCTGCCCCCAGCCACCCATGGCATGTTGCTGGCTTTACTCTCTTCTCCCCCTCCCCAGTGACTGCCTTAGCTTTGGCTCTCGCCCATCATCAAGAAGCCAAGCTTTCTGGGCTTTCCAGGAGGAGAACCAGTGGATCCAAGGACCAGTGCTACCAGGACAGCTGATGGGCCTTCTGAGACAATGGCAACAACTAGCTCTTGCAGAACACTTATATTTTGCAAAAGCTCTTTCTTGTGTGTTATTTAATTTGCCTAGTCATTTACTCCGCTACTAAGTAGAGGAGCTGGAACCCAGGTCTCTCAATTCCAAGGCTACTGCTGCTGCATTTCCCACAGCACCTGCTCAATTAGTTGTCAGGCCAGACTTGATGGTGGAGGTTTCGGGCCAGGGAGGAAGGGAGAGTGCGCATTAGGCGCTGTGTCCTGTACTTATAAGGAACGCTAATGCTTACAGCATCCCCACAAGACTGCTGAGGTTATCCTCAGTTTGCAGGGGAGGACACTGAAGATAGAGTAAGTAACTTGCCTAAGGACACCTGACTAGTAATAGCACGTGATTGTGCTGAGGTTTGTATCCAAGTTGGTTTGCTTCCTCTATGCCCCCACTAGCCCTTGGAGAGAATAGAGGATCTGGGGAGCAAGTAGGTGGCTAAGGGGCAGTCAGCACCCCTGGCTACTGTGTGGATGCAGGGCCCACAGGAAAGGAAGAATGGATGAGAGGAGTACCAGCTGGAAAGCGGAAGGAGATGCTTTCACTGTCTGGCAGGGATCGTGGGTTTGGGAGGATGCTAAGAACAGGGACACCAAACCCCCAAACAAAATGAGGTCATTTGTGTGCAGTGAACCGACTGCTGTGCTCTCCCTTTGTGATGGCTCTGAGGCCAAACCATCCATTCTGATTTTCTGCTGTGAGCAGCCTGTTTCCTGGCTCACTGCTGTCCACAGAGAGGGGTGCAAAGAACTTCAAGGTGGGGTTTATAAGGAGCTAGAACGGGAGCAGGGTTACAGTTTAAATTCTGAGCCTCCAGACAAAAGCTTCAGGGCTCCCCATGGCATTGGAAAGGCAGAGGAGGTCTACAGCAGAAAGGGTCTTTCCCCCACAGCTCCGGCAGTTTGGATGGTGTATACAATTCTGAAGCCAAAGAAAAGCCAAACAGCCAACCTACTCAGCCCCAAACACCTCACACACTCCCACCCGTGTTCCTGCTAGTGGCAGGTATTTTTAGAGTTCTGAGCTCATGGTGTTAAAGCATCTGCCACATGCCTGAGGGCTGGTAGGGATTCAGCCTTGCTCAGAGGCAGGAGTTAGGACTACTGGAGGGTGGGGGTGGGGAGCCAAGTGGTAATGATATTCTTGTGCTATACCCGCTCTCTTCCCACTGACCTCCATCCCTTTCCTCGCCCGCTCTCCCTTCCTCCCTGCTCAGAGCACTGGCGAGGGGGAAGAAATGAAATCTTTTCTGTCTCTGCTTTCTGACGCAAATCAGTGTTCAAGGACTTATGTTTTTCTGCGTAACCAAAATCGAATGTTCTCTCTGAAATCGCCTTGGCAGATATGTAGGATGCCAGACTGCTTGTAGTTTTGGTGGCTCAGGCCAGTACTGCTTTTTGATGATGATGATGATGATGATGATGGTGGTGGTGGCAACCATGGTGACAAGTGATCTGATGCAGAAAAAGAACTGCTTACAAGTTTGGCTGGAGAAATGCCAAGAGCACTGATTAAATAACTAGAGAACAAATCATATATTCTAAGTGGTGTGGTACAGGGGCACCTGGGTGGCGCAGTCGGTTAAGGGTCTGCCTTTGGCTCAGGTCGTGGTCTTGGGGTCCTGGGACTGAGCCCTGTGTCGGGCTCCCTGCTCAGCCAGAAGCCTGCTTCTCCCTTTCCCCCTGCCCCTCCCCCCTGCTCATTCTCTCTCTCCTCCCCTCAAAATCTTTAAAAAAATAAATGGTGTGGTACAGACTCAAAGTGCAATAGAAAGTTTTAAGGAAAGAGAATTTAAGAGAAGTTGGAGAAAAATGGAGTTTTAGGAAGAAGGCAGATGTGAGCTGAGCCTTGAAGGATGGGTGAGACTCAGATAGGGCAATGAGGGGGCACCCAATTCTGCTGGGGAAGGATGGACTAGCACGAGGGAACAAACCGGGTGTAGCCGAGCAGTCTGAAACCAGGCTGGGTGGAGTGGAGACTTCTAGAATCAAAAAGACTCTGCTGTAGTCCAGCAGTGAGGAGAGGAGGGTCTGGCCTAGGGACATGAAAATCAAAATAGAAGAAGGGGGGGTGCCTGGGTGGCTCAGTTGGTTAAGCGACTGCTTTCGGCTCAGGTCATGATCCTGGAGTCCCGGGATCAAGTCCCGCATCGGGCTCCCTGCTCGGCAGGGGGTCTGCTTCTCCCTCTGCCCTCTTCCCTCTCGTGCTCTCTGTCTCTCATTCTCTCTCTCTCAAATAAATAAATAAAATCTTTAAAAAAAAATAGAAGAAGGGGTGAATCTGACAATTGTGCCAAAGGAATGTGGCAGTCCTGTCCCTAGAGGAGATGAAAGGGAGCCTGGACAATGAAAATTGATGTTCAGAATGATGAGGACTCTGGGGCCCTGTAAGATCTTCACTCAGCAAAGAGATTCAATTATATTTACCAGATACTCACTGACTGCTAACTCCAAATAAAGGCTATACTTGGTTTTAAAGAGCTGTAGTAGTCAATTAGTGACCATAATCCAATTTTCTTTGATAACTGAGAATTGTATAGGGCCTTGGGACCATCATTCTGATTATGAATTTCTCTTGTCCAAGACTTTGGATGTATAAAGGGAAGTAGATGGGGCTGAATGTGTGTCGACTCCAGGGTATCCCTTGGGAGTTGCATCTTTGTATATGTTACTGATATCAGCATTTTTCCTTCATAATTTGGCCTTTATCCTAAAAGCTGAGATGCAGAAGAAAAATCCAGTGAGCTAAATTGCCTTTTACATACCAAAAAAGTGAACTTAAAATAAGCTAAAAGATGAGACTTTTAACACTAATTTCATTTTCTTTAAAAAGTCATGCAAAGAATGCAAGACAAAATGATATATGTTTATAGTAGAAAATTTGGAAAATACAAAAAAGAAAGAAAATAAATACCATCTATAGCCCATGGCCCATAAATAACCATTAATCTCCTGGTACGTACGCTTCCAGTCTTTCCTAGGCATATATCTATGTTTAATATTTTTCTGAAAAATTGGGACCATAGTATATGAAAGATTCTGTATCCTGCTTTTTTACTTCCTGATACTTTTTTTTTTTTAAGATTATTTATTTATTTATTTCACAGAGAGAAACACAGCAAGAGAGGGAACACAAGCAGGGGGAGCGGGAGAGGGAGAAGCAGGCTTCCCGCTGAGCAGGGAGCCTGATGTGGGGCTCGATTCCAGGACCCTGGGATCATGACCTGAGCCGAAGGCAGACGCCCAACGACTGAGCCACCCAGGCGCCCCTCTTCCTGATACTTTATGAGAATTTCCTCTTTGAAAACATTATTTTTAATGTCTGCATAATAGTCCATTGTATAGATATGTACATTCATTTTAGCTGTTCTCTTACTGATATTTTAGGTTATTTCCTGTTTTTAAAAAAGTATAAATAATACTGCAATTAAGACCTTTGTACAGAATTTTGACCACATCTCTATTTTATATAGCTTTCTGGAAGTGAGATTACAGACTTGAAGAATTTTGAATATTTTTAAGGTTCTTAATAATATTGCCAAATCGCCCTCCAGAAAAGTTCACCAATTTACATTAATTTTTCAACTAAAAGCCTTAAGATTTTTTAAAAAAGATTTATTTATTTGACAGAGAGAGAGAGAGAGAGTACAAGCAAGGGGAGCGGCAGAGAGAGGGAGAAGCAGGGTCCCACTGAGCAGGGAGCCTAACGTGGGGCTCAATCCCAGGACCCTAACGTGGGGCTCAGTCCCAGGACCCTGGGATCATGACCTGAGCCAAAGGCAGATGCTTAACCAACTGAGCCACCCAGGTGCCCCCAAGATTTTTTGACTCAAGATTTTCAACTAAAAATTTTAAGAAATATTTTACATCCCTGAGAGAAACCTCTCTCTATACTTTGATAAGTCCACTCTGCCAGTCTGTGTCAGGGCTTCTCACCACATTTTTGTTTTTTGAAGATTTTACTTTTATTTTTTTCAAGATTTTATTTATTTATTTGACAGCGAGAGAGACACAGCGAGAGCGGGAACACAAGCAGGGGGAGTGGGAGAGGAAGAAGCAGGCTCCCCGCTGACCAGGGAGCCCAATGTGGGGCTCGATCCCAGGACCCTGGGATCACGACCAGCACCGAAGGCAGATGCTCAACGACTGAGCCACCCAGGCGCCCCTGTTTTTTGAAGATTTTAAAATTTATTTATTTATTTGTCAGAGAGAGAGAGAATGAATGAGCGCACAAGCAGGGAGAGCGGCAGGCAGAGGGGAAGCAGGCTCCTCGCTGAGCAGGGAGCCCAGTGCGGGACTGGATCCCAGGATCCTGGGATCGTGACCTGAGCCGAAGGCAGACGCTTACCTGACTGAGCCACCTAGGCATCCCTCTCACCACGTTTTTTATAAGATCACAGAATCAAGTTTTCTCCTATGCATTCTTGTTTCCTTTTCTGACTCCAGATACGGGTTTTGTATCTTCCAGGTTCAGGTGTGGGACACAGCAGGTCAGGAACGCTTCCGCAAAAGCATGGTCGAGCATTACTACCGCAATGTGCATGCAGTGGTCTTTGTCTATGACGTCACCAAGATGACATCCTTCACCAACCTCAAGATGTGGATCCAAGAATGCAATGGGCATGCCGTGCCCCCACTAGTCCCCAAAGTGCTTGTGGGCAACAAGTGTGACTTGAGGGAACAGATCCAGGTGCCCTCCAACTTAGCCCTGAAATTTGCCGATGCCCACAACATGCTCTTGTTTGAGACTTCAGCCAAGGACCCCAAAGAGAGCCAGAACGTGGAGTCAATTTTCATGTGCCTGGCTTGCCGATTAAAGGCTCAGAAATCCCTGCTCTATCGTGATGCTGAGAGGCAGCAGGGGAAGATGCAGAAACTGGAGTTCCCACAGGAAGCTAACAGTAAAACTTCCTGTCCCTGTTGAAACCAAATGGTGTAAATACAAGATCCATTATTACTGGAGTTTTTTCTTTCCCTTTTTTTTCTGTGCCTGCGTAACGCTGACACTTGCTTGTTTCCATAAAAATTGATATTAAAATAAAATTTGTATAGATTATCACATGCCTTCATGTCTTGCTTTCCTCCAAGAAGACATTTCTGATTGTGCTGAGTAGAAGAGCAGCCTGCCCTCCTAGAGTGGTACACTTTGCCAAGGCACACTCCCTACCAGCCTTCTATGCCACCTGAATCATTTGAGTCACTTCTTCAGGACTAATTCTTTCTGTTAACTCAGTGTCATCAGTGGGCAGAAACACCCAAAGGGGGTGGGATACAGGCCAGACATGTTTTTCTAGGGTGCCAATGGAGGTGGAGGATAGAGAAATCTTGAAAGGAGATGTTGACTCACAAATATTTCCTAGGTTCCCTGGATGTCGAGAGTAGGTGGCTCTCTCCTTATTTCCCAAAGCTTAAAAATAAAAAGTATAAGTTTCCCAAGGGGCTCAGTTGGCTTCCAAAGTAGTTAAATCCTGCTTCCCATGTTTCACCATGCAGTCTCTGATACCCAGAGTGGTGTTTCTTGAAGAGGGTAAGACTCAAGCCAACAATCTGTTATGCCCCCAGATCCTTGCTGGGTCCTATGGAGGAAACATAGCAAGAAGAGGATTTGTCCCCTATGTTCAAAGACCCTCTGATCTTGTGGGAACAATGTACACACTGAAACCACTTGTGAACGAAAATTAGACAATGACATCACCAAGTTCGAGTCTGTGCCATGGGAATTGAGAGCGTTATGTACTCAACATTAGGGAGGAGTCACTGAAAAATAACTGACCTTATTTTGTATGTTGAATAGTGTTACATTTGGAGTGGTAAAGAGGAGGGGGGTGGGCCAAAGTAGGGAGGCAGGATTGACCTTGGGGGTTGAGTGAAAAGACAAGAGCTGAGCAGCCCTAGTGGGGAGTTGAGGATAAGGAGGCCTGTACAAGAGGCAGGACAGTTTGTTGCTCTTTGAGTCACTGGGAGTTTTTGGTGGCTCTCCAGCAGGAGTCCTGTAGGTATTTCTTAAATGTCTGGTCCTATGGATGTGAAAGCCCCCTGTCCAATTGTTAAAGCAACTAAGAGTGGTTATGAAGGCAGAGCTACAATAGCCCCAGATGGATTTCTTTGTTTTGAGGGTGCTCCTTAAGGCTGCTCTCTTGTCAGAAGCCCACAGAAAGAGGGTCCCAGGCAGACGAGCCCTGAGCACTTTCCTCTGCCAGGTGAATTCAGGTCTGTCCCCTGTCCTCCTCCCCGTCACCCCAGCGAAAGGTAATACTACCAGATGTGCTTCCCACCCAAACAAGTAGCCTGTCCGGTCCTGCCTAGTTGTCCCTAAAACCTTCTTCCTCTAGAACTGGCTAACTCCCCACCCCATCCCCATCCCACCCCCCACCTGGCCTCAAGCTGAGTCCCAGCCCCCAGTCTGGTTTTCATCACTTGGCTTCTGCCTGGATCTGTCTTTGGAACCTGCCTAATACCCTGGTTAGGGCTGTGTTTTCTTACAAGTTGTCCCCACCCAATGCCCTGCCCTTGAATCTCACCCAAGGGGCTGGGAGCCTGTTGTCTGTTGGCGAACTGTCTGCCGAAACCCCTGTTGCTATGCTTCTCCCCAGCAGAATAACCTTGGGCCTTGTCTCAGACTTGAGATGCTGACTCCTTACCTGGGACACGACCTGCTATTGTGGTCTTTTGGCTCTTGACCTGGCTGCAGGGCTGGATCATCTCTCAGTGGCCGCAGGTATGCTCGTCCATTCTAGTGGGTACATTTCAGTCTGCGTCCTGGCCTGTCTTGGTCAGGGACCTTCTCTGCTGTAACAGGGTCAAGATAACAACCTTCTAAGTCCTCTAATCAGGATTGCCTCTTCTAGACCTGAATTGCCTCTGACACCTTTTAGGCATTCAACAAACATTTACTGAGCATCTACTATGAGCCACTGTGCTAAGCCCTCGGGATATGGAGGTGAACAATATAAAATTCTGCTCTCATAAAGGAGATAGGCACTAAACAAGAAATGAGATCCATATGAGAGAATTTGAGAGCAGTAAGGACTCTGAGGGCCATAAAACGGTAAATGGATAGAAAGTGAGGGAGGGGGCAGGAGAGCAATATATTAGATAAAGTGAACACAAAAGATACATTTGAAGAGATAACATTTGAGCTGAGACCCGAATGAAGAAAAGCAACCAGGGGTAAGATCAGAAAGAGAACCCCGAGCAGAGGAAAGAGCAAATGCCAAGGCCCTGAGGCAGAAGTGAGGTTGGTGCGTTTGAGGAACAACCAAGAGGCTAGTGTGAGCAAGGGGGGAAATATGGGAGGTGGGGTTGAGAAGTAGGTAAGGCCAGGTCTACTGGCTAGGGTTTTATTTAAGTGCAGTGGGAAGCCAGTGGAAAGTTTTAGCATCATCTAGACTCAGTAACCTTTGGAAAGATTCAGAAGGCTTGCTGACCAGCAAGAAAGAGGGAAAAGCCTCTACTTTTCTTAGCTCCTCTGAGAGGAATAGACACCCTTCCTGGGTAACTCCTGAGTGTGGGCCTCAGGGCTGTCATTTCCATGCTGGCTGGCCCCCATCTTAAAAACCAGACTCTGGGGGCACCTGGGTGGCTCAGTTGGTTAAGCGTCTGCCTTCGGCTCAGGTCATGATCCCAGGGTCCTGGGATCGAGCCCCGCATCGGGCTCCCTGCTCGGCAGGGAGCCTGCTTCTCCCTCTCCCACTCCCCCTGCTTGTGTTCCCTTTCTCGCTGTGTCTCTCTCGCTGTCAAATAAATAAATAAAATCTTTAAAAAACAAAACAAAAACCAGACTCTGACCTTCCCCAAGACTATCATCTTTTGGTCCTGCCAAGGCTCTGGTAATTTTGCAGTGACTAGCAGGCACTCACCAATCCTACCTGCCTCTGTCCTCTGAGCCTCACCTTCGTGATCCTGTCCTTACCTGCAGTAATAACACTGCTCTCCCTCAAGTACCTGGGAACAGAGAATCCTGAGAACCTCCGGGCTTCACCCAGTCTCCCAGCCCTAGAACTTTCTGCTGGCATCAGCAGGGTGGCACAATGGCACTCAGGCCTCCATTAGATTGAGCAAAAAGATTTGGGAATGGGCTGTTCCTAGAATGCAACCAGAGGGAGGGGACTCAGGAGGCCAGAGAACCATGACACCCTGGTTGTTGTGAGGGTGGTGAGGAGCAGAGAGAATCAAGTGAAGTGAGGTGCTTCTAGGCCTCTCATTCAGCCTCACTATGTCTCTGGAATGATCCATGATGGCCAGGATGTCTCCTCTACAGCTCCTCTTTACTTTTTGGAGCTATGCCCTTGAATCTTCACCTGTGTGACAGAGACAGAACCCAGAGAAATAACTACCAACATTTGAATGCCTATTATATGCCAGGCCCTATAGTAAAACACTACATTCCTTCCCTAGCTCATTTAATGCTCCCTCAACCCTATGAGGTGGGGATAATGATTTCCATTTTACATATATGAATATAAATGTGCTGACAGATTTAGTGACTTGTCCGATATAGTAAGTGGCTAAGCGAGATTTGTCTTAACTTCAGTCTAGGCTCTTTCAGTGATATTATACTGTCTTTCTAGCTAGTTCCAAGCTCCAGAACCCTTGCAGGGATTACAGGTTCAATAGAGCTGGTCCCCCTGACCCATGGGGGTTTGGCAAGCAGGTCATTCAATATCCAGGAGGCCAGAATGGGAACATTCCTTCTTGAATGGGATGCCCTGATCAGGTCTCTGCAAGAAGCCCAAGTGGCTGACAGAATTGTCAGCTCTGAGCCAAAGGAGTCCCAAGATATCCCTGCCTTTGGACAACAGCTGGGAACCACACAGACAGCTGGATTCTGCTGCTCAGCCTGTGGGGCTGTAGGATATTGTCACTGGTCCCCCCCCGTTGCCCCACGAACTATCCCTCTCCCAGTATCTTGCATTTGCTCAGGCCTCCAGATTCAGCCTGCTGACTTGCTTTGGCCAAGTTCACTGAGGCTGAGGACTGTCTCAGCAGGATCCTTCAGTCAAAGAGCCCAAGACCAGATGCTGTTCTGAGCACCACCACCTAGAGCAGTGCCCAGGAGGGATACCCAGCCCAGAGTAGCTGGAGAAGCCCACCAAGTGAAACTGACTGCAGCCCACCCTGAGTGTGGGGTGGGGATGGAGAGTGTGGAGATGTGCTGAGAGCTCCCTGGAGAGCAAGGCTCAGCTTCTCTAGCAACTTCGAGTAGCAGATGCAGAAAGAGGTCAATGATTAGCCTCTTGTAACACCTGAGGGGACAGAGTCACTGCCTTAATTTACAGGCTCTCCTCCACTCACCATCCCTCATCCCCCGCACTGGGAGAGGCCTTGCTCCCTTTGGAAGGACTGGTCTAAGCTCCACTGCTTTCAAATCTTGTTCTGACTCCAAGTCCCCTTGAATATCCACGACCCTAACAACTGGAGCTGGGGCAGCAGGACCGAGATAGGGGTCCCAGAAATACCCTTAGATTAGCGGCTCCAGACAGTAGGCAAGGCCAAGTCTACTGGCTAGGGTTTTATTTAAGTGCAGTGGGAAGCCAGTGGAAAGTTTTAGCATCATGAGCCACCATTTTGGAGCATGGGGGCAGAGCTCAGGAATCTGTATTTTTAAAATGTCCATAGTTGGTTCTCATGTGCCTCCCAGGTCTCTTCTCTCTGGCACATGCTCTCTCTCTCTGGGTAGCTGGGCGTCCCCAGGCTTCCTGATGAACTTTCAAATCAGAAACTACCTTTCCCAAGCCAGAGCTTCAAAACTAGTGATCTGGGCAACCATGGAACCCAGCTGCGTGAAGACCACCCCACGCAAGACACAGCTTGATAATTCAATAGAGATTGCACGTCTGCTGTGTGCCCTCTGCTGGTTAAAATTCATGACGGTTGGAAAGTGTTCACCAGTAGGAGTTTTTCTGACTGGTACTGACCATTTCCTTGGTTGGAAGGCTGTACAGAAGAAGCTACTCCTGGTCCCAGTTTGGGCACTTAGACACCTGAAACTAGAAGGGTTACTAATTAAAAAAAAAAATAGCTTTATTGAGGTATAATCGATACATAAAAAAACTGAACTTATTTAGTTTATACAATGTGATGAGTTTGGACATAGGCATATACCCATAAAATCATTACCACAATCAAGGTAATAAACATATCCATCACCTCCAAGTTCCTTTGTGCCCTTTTTTCGTGTGTGTGGTAAGAACACCTACAATTTGTTAAGAGAGGAGATCTCACGGTAAGGGTTACTCTACGAAGTAAGCTACCTCTACCGAATCACTAGGGCTCACCTCTGCTCAGGGAAATCTGCAGACCCTGGTAGGAACTACTAGCATGGCAGCAAGGAGGGAGCAGAGACATTGTGAAGCACCTCACCTGCCCAGGGAGCTAGATTTTGAAGCTGGGTGGGTAAGGAAGCCTGAGAGTCTTAGGAGATACTATTGAGGGCACAAGAATATTCCTCTACACCAGTTGAGAAAGACTGAGAAACAGACCTCAAGACCTGAGCTGACTCTATAGTTGGTACTTAATCCCTTCCCTAGTGACAAAGTAAGTACCGTGACCCTTTGCATTTAATCTTAAAGTACGGGAGGAAGCGTCAGGTAAAATCATGGATAAGAAATCTGGCCTACCTGATCCTTACCCAGCAATCCCAGGTGGAAATCCCAATGCTTCAGATAAAGAGGATGTACCCCAGGTATTGTGGTTTTGCCTATCCTTCCAGGGAGATCATTAGATGGGAAGAATATCAGACCTAGCCTAGTTTCCAACCTCTATTCCTCTAACTGAAAGAACATTAATGGCAGCGAACTTTTTTTTTTAATTCTTTTTTTTTTAAAGATTTTATTTATTTATTTGAGAGAGAGAGAGAGAATGAGAGACAGAGAGCATGAGAGGGAGGAGGGTCAGAGGGAGAAGCAGACTCCCTGCCGAGCAGGGAGCCCGATGTGGGACTTGATCCCGGGACTCCAGGATCATGACCTGAGCCGAAGGCAGTTGCCTAACCAACTGAGCCACCCAGGCGCCCGGCAGCGAACTTTTTAAAAAGACTTTATTTATTTGAGAGAGAGTGTGTGAGAGAGAGAGAGAGAGATCACGAGCAGAGGGGAGGGGCAGAGGGAGAAGCAGACTCCCCACTGAGCAGGGAGCCCAATGTGGGACTCGATCCCACAACCCTGGGATCATGACCCGACCCAAAGGCAGACGTTTAATGGACTGAGCCACCCAGGTGCCCAACATTGTTTACTATGCACCAAGTATTCGGTTATGTGCTTCCCATGGACTATCATGTGTAATCCTCACAATAACCTGTGAGGCATGGAATGATCAAAGTAGCTTGCCTAGGGTCAAAATGCTGCCCAGTGTTGGAGCAGGGTATGACCAAGATCTGTCTAACTGCAGAGCTAGTCACAATGCTAACTTCTCTTACTCTTCTCTATTTCTCTTAAGCCCAAGACGAGGATGTGTTCCTGGGCCTGAGACTAAGGGCTCCACCGCTGCTGCATTTAGGACTAAGTAGTAGATGAGTTGGGAGTTGATGCTAGATGCCAGGTCTTGAACTGATTTAATCACTATTAGCTCAGCTATAGGCCCAGAACCTGGGGACAGGGACTGAGTGGGCAACCGAGGATCAAACTGTCCTCCTAGGATGGGAGGGCAGGATAGGGAGATGGAAAGTCTAGGAATGGGCTGGCTCTAACGATTGGAACTGTTTTCATTCAAAAGAGGTATTTTAGAAGACCTTCTTGCACCATTTGAAATGGGAAGAAATGACCTCTAAGATCCTTTCCAGCTTTCCATTACTATGAACAACAAACGGTGTGATCATGCATTAGTTTTTTTTTTCAATGTCCATATGTATTTTAAGCCACCTATGAAGATAATGCAGTTTTAGGCCTCTGAATGAGGATTGTTCATTTGTCTACAGATCAGAATCAGCTTTGAAATTGTGCATATCTTTTATTAATGAGAATGCTCAGATTCGACTAAAACCAGGGCAGGGAGGATAATGTTTCTGTAATGTGAACAAGTCAGTACTTCTTGATACTTTTTTCCGAATGGCAAGTGAAATCAGTTTGCTCATCTGTAAAATGGGATTGAAAATCATCTTTACAGGATTTTTTTGAAGATTTAACTAAGATAAGATAATACATGTGAAATGTAGTTTATGGAAAAAGTTTGTATATTATACTTATTCAATTCCTCTGATATAAAGGGCAGCGGGACGAAATGAAAATGGAAGACCATTCAGGTTTTTCCTGATCATTCAGTTTTGAAAATAAAGCTGCATTGAATATATTCTTCTTTTAAATTATTCAGAATTGAAATAATTTGACCACAAAGCTACTTGAAAGTCACCAAAAGAACTAAATAAACTTTTAAAATCACTTCACATTGTGGTCTTTAGGACATTTGATTTAATCAATCAGACAACTGGTTCAATAGCCTAAGTTTTCTAAGCTTGAGATACTTACTGATTCACTCAAGATTTCTTATGCTACAGGGGTGCCCGGGTGGCTCAGTTGGCTGGGCATCCGACTCTTGGTTTCAGCTCAGGTCATGATCTTGGGGTTGTGGGATCGAGCCTGGCATAGGGCTCCATGTTCAGCGGGGAGTCTGCTTGTGATTCTCCCTCTTCCCCTCCCCTCCACTTGCGTGCGTGCATACTCTCTCAAATAAACAAATGTTTAAAAAAAGAATTCTTATGCTCTAAGGCTCTGAAGATTTGCTAGATAGAATTACCCCATTCAATTCTCAAAATTTTGTCAAGAAAGAAAATTGTACAACTTAAAATGTTCTTCTGCATTATAATTAGTCAGGTAGATATACTGGAGAAGATGGAGAGGGGGGAAGGAGATAAGGGGCAAACAGAACAATTCCAAGACTGAGTAACACTATCTTTAACCTCTGAAAAAAGGGAACTTCTTAATCATTTCCAAGTCCTACAAAAAGAAAGGCCGCTTTACTGTTGGTATTTACAATGACACTTTCCCACAAAATTAATAGTACTGGACAAGTAGCCGAGATTCCTGAAAATGAATTCCTGGTAATAATTACTAAAAAGCCTCCCATAAGGAAAGGATTCTCTAAGCACGAAAGACAATGTTTTTCTCCAAAGCAGACTGGATTCTATACTAGTTTTCAACAAGGCAGTGTCGTTCCATAGTCTTTAGACAGAACTACACTCATTTCCAACGTTGGAGAATTACACCGCATGTAACTGAAGCACTGTGATAAAACATCATCCACCCAGCAGTTCGGAGGAATGTACTGCGAGACCTGGGAACTACAACACAAGGTTCCAGATAACCACAGTGCTGATGGACTGCCACTAAAACTGTCAAGAAGATTCTACTGATGAGTAGCTTCCAGGGTCTCCTCTCAGCAGTGGTAATAGTAACAGCAACGGAAGCAGTAACAGCAGAAGCCGCAGGAAGAGCACTAACATGAGTGGTCGTAGTGGGAGCAGCAGTATTTATCGACTGCCTACTTTCCGTCAAGCCAGTGTCAGATCTTACGCGCGCACGCACACACACACACACACACACACAAATTGTTAAAGCAGACTTGTGAGAAAGTCGTCATTACATACCTTTCACTGATGCGAAAGCCGAGCCTTGAGGTAGTTTGTTTGAGGCTACACAACAAACCACGATGTAAACCTAGGACTGGCTTATTTCAAGGCTGAACTCTATGGACACCAGCATACATCACGGTGGTATGGATAAATAGGTATTTTTAGTGTGAAGGATTACAAACAATTGAAGAGATACACCTTAGCCTCTCCGAGGTTGTTGAGGACAGCAAGCTTTTCCAGGGAGTCGAATAACAAAGCGACAGGAGGGAGGCTGCAGAAGGATCTCAAAATCAGAGAAGTGAGGTGTGTGAGTCTGAGTGTGAGGCGAACCATGGTGTGGTTAAGGGAAAGGCAGTATAATTTAGGGAAAATACCTTAATGCTATTTTAAAAAGGCAGTTATGACTCAAACGCACCTAGAAACATTCATAGACATTCCATAAAAATAGAAGTCTGGTGGGCTTGAGACATGAAAAATCTAACGGTATGCCCACCTTTAGTACTGTGTGCTTCACCAATGACTCTCAAGAAAGACACAGTGGGTTAAGGAAAAGAAAATTACCAGAAATGATTGTAGGAAGGTCATAATGAAAAATAGGGTGGGGGCGTCTGGGTGGCTCAGTTGGTTAAACATCTGACCCTTGATTTCAGCTGGGGTTGTGGTCTCAGGGTCGTGAGACTGAGCCCCGCCTCCAGCTCCGTGCTCAGCAGGGAGTGTGCTTGGGATCCCCTCTCCCTCTCCCTTTGCTCTCCCCCTGCTCTTGCACACGCTCTCTATAAATTACATGAATGAATGAATGAATAAATAAAAGAAAAACAGGGTGAAGATTAGGGCCATTCTATCTGAATAAAATGAAAACAAAAATAAAATCAGGAAGGGTGGTAATAAACTAACAATAATAGTAACAATGGTGACTTACATTCCTGTGTGCCAATCACCGTTCTGCTATACACACGTTATGAAGTCATTTAATTCCCTCAGCCCGATGAGTAGGTGCTGTTGTTTACATTTTACACACGAGGCACAGAGCTCAAAGTCACACACATTTAGTCATTGGTAGGGTAGGAACTCCATCCCACCTAGGCAGTCTGCTGCAGAGTCTGGACTCGTAGCTCCTCCGCCACACTGCCCCTTGAAGGTACAGGGAGGGTTTACTCTGGAGTCTGGTATTGAAGCTCAGAATCAAGGAAGATCTCTTGAAGCTGTGTAAGCAGGAAGTAAACTTTAATAGATACTCCTTAATAGATAATAATAGGCTGAAAATTGTAATGGTTTCAAGAAAAGTAGGCAAGTGGGTAGACTGATAAGCTAAGCATAAGCTATAGAGAGAAGCTAGACGTTATCACAGTAAGAGTCTGAAGCTTTTGGAATTTGAAATAATGTAAAATGACGATGTCCTCCAACACAAGTTACTGGTCTGTTCCAGTTATATATTTCTGAAGTTTTACAAACATCGTAATGAGCATACAATTTTTTCCTGATATAATTTCTACGACTATGAAAATGGTATTACTAGCCTCCAGCTACATATGCCACCTTACAAATGACTCATGAACATGAATGAAATGTCTAGAAGTTCATCTTAGTCAATGCCCTCATTCAACTATTTTTTATTTTTCAATTCAGAAAATCTGACAATAATTAATCTAGGTCAGCATTCTCCATACTGTATCTTATGGAGATGAATGTTTAGAAGTTATTAAGTAAGGGGGGAAATTCCAGGATCCAGTAAGTGCTCACTAAATTCTCCTAGAGAACCACAGACCACATGTAGCACGAACAATCCCGTAATAAAGAATCTATGCAACTGTGACCCAGTATTTCCTACATTTGGCCATGGCACCTCTTTGTTGCAGACCATTTATAAATTATGGACATTCATTCCAGATCTAGATACTTTCTTTTGGACAAGTGTTACTTTTACAAGAGTCCAGGAAGGGAGTTTATCATGCGTAGGAGTAATTGGGGGTATTTTGTTCTCTCAATGTTTAAAGAGTCCCTGTTTCTGCTATTAGGGATGGTGGTATGTGGCATTCTGAACTCATTTTCTCCTAAGAACAATTTATACCAGCCACTCCTTAGTCTCCTCAGCTGATTTCCTCTCATCTCTCTAACCTCTTATTGTTAGCATGCCCTGGAGCTCAGTCTATGGACCTTGTCCTTTGTCTATTCCTGTTCTATTTGTGGTGATCTCATAGTCTGTGACTCTTTAATAAATTTAAAGGTTACTGACAGCCTGGACTTCTCCTCTAAACTCCAAACTCACACATTAGGATGTCCAGGGCATCCCCACTAGGATATCTATTAGGCATCTCAAATGCAAACATGTCCCAAATCAAAGTCCTCATCTTCCCTCCCAAACCTACTCCTCCTTTAGTCTTTTCCATTTCAGTTAATACCACTTTTCCAGTTGCTTAGGCTAATGACTAATGTGCCATCCTCCACAACACTTTTTCTCTCATGCTTCATATCCAAACCACCAACAAATTCTGTTGGCTCAACCTTCAAGATATACCCTCAATTGAGCCACTTATCACCTACACTCTCATCATCCTAATTAAACCTCTATTAACTCCCAAATGGATTATTACAACAGCTTCCTAGCTTATCTTCCTGATTCTGCCCTTGGTCCCCTGCAGCTTGTTCTCAAGACAGCAGCTAGGGTGAGCCTGTTAAGACTGTAATAAAGAATTTTTGTGGGGGCACCTGGTGACTCAGTCGGTTAAGCGTCCAACTCTTGCTCTCAGCTCAGGTCTTGATCTCAGGGTCATGAGTTCAAGCCCCGCACTGGGGTCCACGCTGGGCATGGAGCCTACTTTAAAAAAAAAAAAAGATTTTTTGTTTTTCATTGAGGTATTAAAGACTTCTCCATTCAGAATCCACTAATGGCTTCCTATCTCTGAATGAAAGCCAAATCCTTACAACTACCTAGGAGGCCCTATACTACATGGTCCACATCACCTCACAGGCCCCATCTCCTACTACACAGCCCCCTGTCCAGCCCCACTCTACTGTAGTCCCATCAGTCTTGTTGCTGTTCCTTGAGCTAGGCATGATCCTACTTCAGGACTCATTCTTTCTACCTTTCATTGTTATGTTAGCTGATTTTTTATTTTTATTTTTTAAAGATTTTATTTCTTTTTCAACAGAGAGAGAGAGACAGTGAGAGAGGGAACACAAGCAGGGGGAGGGGGAGAGGGAGAAGCAGACTCCCAGCCGAGCAGGGAGCCCGATGCGGGGCTCGATCCCAGGACCCTGGGATCGTGACCTGAGCCGAAGGCAGACGCTTAACGACTGAGCCACCCAGGCGCCCCTTGTTAGCTGATTTTTATTAGGTTAGGTTAAAAAGGTTTCCTTCATATTCCTAACTTGCTAAGCTTAAGGGTTTTTTTTTTTTTTTTTTTTTTTTTTGTAGAGGTGAGAGTCACATACCTTAAAATCAAAATTTAAAAAGTCAACCATCTTGGGGCGCCTGGGTGGCTCAGGTTAAGCAACTGCCTTCAGCTCAGGTCATGATCCCAGGGTCCTGGGATCGAGTCCCACATCGGGCTCCCGGCTTAGCGGGGAGCCTGCTTCTCGCTCTGACCCTCTCCCCTCTCATGCTGTTTCTCCCCGCTCACTCTCAAATAAATAAATAAATAAATAAATAAATAAATAAATAAATAAATAAATAAAAAAAAATCTTTAAAAAACATATAAAAAAGTCAACCATCTTAAAGTGAACAATTCAGTGGCATTTAATACATTCACAATGTTGTATAACCATCTTTATTTAGTTCCTAAACATTTTCATCACACCCCAAGGTCAACCCTGTACCCATTAAGTAGTCACTCCCCATTCCCCACTGCCCTCTCAGCCCCTGGCAAACACCAAACTGTTCTCCATCTCTATGGATTTAACTATTCTGGATATTACACATAAATGCAATTATACAATATGTGATCTCTTATGACTGGCTTTTTTCACCCAGCATGTTTTTGACGTCCATCCACCTTGTAGCATGTATCAGTACTTCATTCCTTTTTATGGCTAAATGTTACTCCATTGTATGAATATACTACCAATTATTTACTCCTTCATCTGTTGGGCTCTTTCCATCTTTCAGCCATTGGGAATAGTGCTGCTATGAACATGCACGTACGAGTATCTGAGTCCCTGCTTTAGATTCTTTTGGATATACACCTGGGAGCAGAATTGCTGGGTCATATGGTAATTCCATGTTTTAACTTCTTGAGGAGCTGCTGAACTGTTTTCCGCAGTTGCTAAACCATTTTACATTCCCCTCAGCCATGTGTGAGGGTTCCAATTTTCCCTTCAGGACTTTTGCATTTGTTATTCTCTCTGGAATGCTCTTCCAATAGATAATCCAGTGGCCCACTTCCTCACTTCCTTCAGGTCTATACTCAATGTCCTCTTCTCACAGAGGCCTATCCTGACCACCAAATTTAAAATGGCAACCTCCCACCCCCAGCCCACACTTACCATCCTCCTTGCCCACTTTATTTTTCACCATAGCATTGATCATCTAACACACTACTTAATTTTCTTAATTTTTATCGTCTTGTCTTCAACCACTGAAATGTAAGCTCCACCAGGGAAGAGATTTCAGTCTATTTTTTTCCAGCACCTAGAATAGTGTTAGGCACATAGTAAGTGCTCAATAAATATTTGCTGAACAAGTTAAGTGAGGCCCAAAGAGATGTTTTGGCAAAGTGTGACAAAAAGGAGCAAGAAACTGTCTCTGTAGTTCAGAGGCTATTTTTCTAAGAATGGTGATAGATTGAAACTGAGCCAATCACAACTTTTATTCAGCTGTAACCTTTTAAAAAGCACACATGCACGAGCTGGCTATTTCTGAATCAAGCGAAAGAACTATTTAGAAAAACCTGAGGGTAATGGGATCAAAATGTCAAGCTAAAACTCATTTGCCCCAATTAAAACTCAACTAACTGCCTATAATAAGCAAGCTTAGTATTTACTGTTTGAAATGTTTTATTTAAAGAAAGTAAAAAAATATGGTGCTACAGGACACAGAACTTTAAGAGTATTATACTTTAAGAAAATGAACCTAATACATACTGTTAGAAATAGAATCCTATGGAAGAACAAAAAGATGTACCCCTACCTAAAATATTGCTATAGCAACAGTGTAGTTTATCATATCCTCAAAATATAACAGAGCCAGGGAAAATATCTGCATATAAAAAGAGAATCTATGTTGAAACCACAAGAATTTTTATCTGGACAAAAGTTTAAAACTTGGTGTAATTAGTACTGAATTTTTCACTTGAAAATGGTTAAGATGGCAAAATCTATGTTATATATTTTCATTACAATTTTTGAAAAGTAAAAAAAAAATGGATAGAAAGATGGTGGATGAAGAAACATTCTGGGGACTGATACAGAAATAAAGACTCGAACACTGCCAAGTCTACTATTAAGAAACAAGTAGGAGGGCGCCTGGGTGGCTCAGTCGGTTAAGCGACTGCCTTCGGCTCAGGTCATGATCCCGGAGTCCCGGGATCAAGTCCCGCATCGGGCTCCCTGCTCGGCGGGGAGCCTGCTTCTCCCTCTGACCCTCCCCCCTCTCATGTGCTCTCTCTCTCTCTCATTCTGTCTCAAATAAATAAATAAATAAAATCTTAGAAGAAAAAAAGAAACAAGTAGGAGTAGAAACACTACTAAGAAACAACACTTTTGGAGATTTTGGAAAAATCATTTACAGCAGAATCAGTCTGGAAAATTAAAACTAATGGATTCAACTTTTTTGACTATGAATTATAAGAATTAGTAAGAAGTGGTCACTGAAACTGGTTTTCAATATGTTTCTGCTATAGGCTGAATGTTTGAATTCGTATGTTGAAACCTAATCCCTAATGTGATGGTATTAGGAAGTATGGCCTTTGGGAGATGACCGCATCAAGAGGGTGGAGCCCTCATGCGTGGGATTAGTACCCTCATACATCAGACCCCAGAAAACTCTCTCACCCCTCCCGCCAGGAGGATACAGCAATATCCTTCTACGAACCAGAAGTGGGTCCTCACCAGACACTGAATCTGCCAGTGCCTTGATCATGGACTTTCCAGCCTCCAGAACTGTGAGAAATACATTTCTGTTGTTCATAATATACCTAGTCTGTGATACTCTACTATAGCAGCCCAAAGGGACTAAGACCGTTTCAAAGTACAATTACGAGTACAAAGCACAAGAAGTTCTGCTGTTAAGATGAAAAAACCACTCATGACTGAGTCAAACAACTTCAGAGCCTGACCACCTTAATGGTTTTAAAGGTCACAAAGGGACTTTGCCAGTCTCTGAAGTTCAAGAAATTAGTAAAATATACATAGTGAGCTTTTAACTGTGCTGGAGGAAAGACTGTAAGATGCACTCAGTAAAGCTCTCAGTCTGTAGGCCAAGTAATCAAGCTTCCATGTAAGAAGCAAAGCAATGCTCCTACTTACATGATAAAATCTACAGCTTTTACATGAATAACTCCTGAGGCACTTTACCAATACAAATTTTATTAAAAAAATAAGTAATAACATCAAACTGTTCAGCAAATCTATATTCAATGTAACCAAAATAAACAAACACCAAAATAAAAAAAATATACATCTATATATATATGGGCAAGAAACAAGTGCATTTTTTGGTCCCAATATTTTCTGAATATATTATCTTTATCCAAAGGAATTACATTAATGGCTAAGAAGATATTATGTATTAGATGTACAGAAACATAGCTTTAAAATTTATTTTAAGGTCTGTAGGAAGTGTTTTTTGCCAATTATTTATGTCTTTGAATTGATAATCACTAAGATAATGATAGTCCCAAGATAGGCAGAGGATGTAATAATGTCTAATTACCAAATCTAGAAGCCATCAATAGGTAGCTACATGAAATTTGTAGAGAATTCTAAAGAATTTCTTGAGGTTCTTAACAAAACAAAACAAACACAAAACAAAAGTTTTAAAGAGAAGAGATAAAAGTGGACATAACAAAACACACATTAATAAATTTGGTGAAGGACAACATAAAACCAAGATAAAATTAAACTTAAAAAAATTTGAATATTAGTATTGCTGAAGACTCCTAGGGTTAATACTGGATAAAACTTCAAATGACAGTACAAATAACTATAACTTTGGAACTGTAATTTTAGAGACTTGTTTTCCAAGAACATGAAAGTAACCTTGGTTCCCTACACAACCAGTTTTTATATTCCTTGGACTGCATGCAAACTAGACAAAGATTAAAGGGCAGCAGCCAAAATGATTAAACTTCAACTTGGATGTTGAAGCACGGATTTGATGGGTCTTTCTTGGTTAGAATGAACCCAATAAGCATAAGATCAAAAACCAAAGCCCCCAGTGGGAAGTTGTGCTCAATTTGGTGGGCCTTGAGGTCATCTCTGGCCAAATTAGCATCAGCCTTATGGGAGGCCAGTCATGAAGGAAGGGACTCTCCCCAAGGTCTGATTTCTTAAGGCCACAATCTAGAGGAGGTCTCACAGTCAAATAATTCACATTCCTTGGAAAGAGAGAACAGGCATCAGTTGTGTCCATCGAAGGGGGACACTGACCAGGAGTATCCTGGACATTTTTTGAAATTTCTGTGTTGCTTCTGCATCTGAAAAATATGAAAAATAGAACAATGACAGACAAGGAAAGAGGAAAAAGACAGCTATCTGACCTAAAAATGTAAGACTTATAAGAAATTAACTAAGAAACCAGACAAAACAAAGAAAATGAATAGCCATATCATTTGGAATGCAATATTCTGAAGGCAAGTACAGCAGAGAAAAACACAAATTATTTTAAGCAAAGCAAAAAAAGACCATAGCAACAAAAGTTATTTTTGGAGAGAGTCAACTGGAGAAAAAAGCATATGTTAAGATATGTTAACCTGACACAAAGATAAGGTGGAATAAGAATCTAGTGCCATCTGAAAGCTGAAAAGAGCTGAATCAGAGCTAGTGTCATGAACTTGGCTGTTTAACCGCCTTCGTGTGAGAAAACACTTCAGAAGTTTGAACTTAGGAAACTGCCTTTGTGTAAGAAAACACTTCAGAAGTTTGAACTTAGGAAATTCCAACTTGTCTTGCACCAGGTTGCACGAGCTCCATAGAGCAGGAATCTATTTCAACAAGCGGCTTTAAAAACAAAAACAAAAACAAAATACTTTAATATTTTTCATTTCTATTAATGATACATTTAAAAATGCAACAGTGCTAAAATCCATCAAAGAAAAATGCACTCAATGAAAATAAAACTTACTCAGAAGTGGGTTCAGAACTGGGTTCAGAAGTGGGTTCAGAATTGGGTTCAGAATTGGGTTCAGAATTGGGTTCAGAAGTGGGTTCAGAATTGGGTTCAGAAGTTGAGGTACTTTCGGGAACTGAAATTAGAAGAGTTTTACGTTTAAAATAGTATAGATAATGAGTGAGACTATTAACTTAATGCAAAAGAGCCCATATTGTGGCTGATCAAAAATGCTGGAATCAATATCAGAAATTCAAAGTAACACAATTATACATACATACCATTCTCTATTATAACTTGGCAAGTATGAGTTTTACGTTGACACAAGTGTTTAGCCATACGGTCTAAACCAGAAGAATCAGTTAGGAAGTCACATTTAAGGCACACGAGAGTAATGCCCCTATGAAGAAAAAAAGAAAGCAAAGGTTTTTAATCTTTTTAATCTTTTATGAAAGTCCATATAGAAGTTCAATAATTATTTTTCCATGTAACAACTCTTGATGTGCTTTTTATGTGTCATGACCATCAATTTCCAATTTTGTTATACAAGCCTGATTTATCTGAAACGGTACTCTAGAAAATGACAGAGCCATGTTTAAGTCATGCTAACATTCAGTGCTTTGTAAACTGTCCCCTCTCATATTGGTTGCTAAAAGACAGGAGTTAAGAGACCTAAAACCTAGTGGTGGCTCCACTAACATCCTTTCTGTACCTTCACCCATCTGGAACACAAGGATATAATACTCATTCAATATACATTTGCTTTTTTTTTTTAAAGATTTTATTTATTTATTTGACAGAGAGACAGTGAGAGCGAGGGAGAGAACAAGCAGGGGGAGCAGCAGAGGGAGAGAGAAAAGCAGGTTCCCCGTTGATCAGGGAGCCTGAGGCGGGACTCGACCCCAGGACCCTGGGATCATGACCTGAGCCGAAGGCAGACGCTTAACCAACTGAGCCACCCAGGCGCCCCTCAATATACATTTTCTGAGGACCTTCTTTACACACTCCATATTACTAGGTGTTGTGGATTCAAGAGTGAACAAAAAAGAGGGTAAACTCTGTGGAGCCTATAATCTAATATCTTATTTTAGTGGTGATAAAATTAGAAAAGAAATGGGAAAGTTTTAAAAATAAATCATGTAATTTAATTATTATTTTCTGTCAGTTAACGAGCATAAACATACTTTTACAGTTCATTGAATACTTTAAATTTAAGTACTTGTATAGGAATAAAAACCAGTAGCATACTTTAGACTGACTTCTCCCCTGTGGCTTTAGTTTTTTTTTTTTTTTTTTAGATTTACTTATTTTGAGAGAGAGTAGGGGGACGGGTACAGGGAGAGAATCTTTCAAATCGACTCCCCCACTGAGTGCAGGGCCTACCTGCCAGAGTGGGGCTTGAACCCATGACCCATGAAATCATGACCTAAGCTGAAACCAAGAGTCGGACGCTTAACTGACTGAGCCACCCAGGTGCTCCTATTGCAGCTCTAGTCTTAACAGCCCGCTGTATATTTATACCTGGCTGTCATGCTGGCACATCAAAAATGATCTTCATAAACGGAAATTGTACTTTCGTCCCCACCCCTGAAAACCATTCCTCCTAACTAATAATCTTTCTTATGATGTCATGCTCCCAACACAAAGGCTCAAAATTATTTGACTCTGTTCTTAGAACAGTCAATATTTCAAATATTTTATAATATTAACAATTTATTGAACACTTAACTGTGTGCCAGGCTGAGGGTTTTAGACATATTATCTCATCTAAATCCTATAACAAACCAAAGAGGTAGGTGCTAAAATTTTTACTTTTTTATAAAGGACAAGGTCAGGTTTAATAACCTACCAAGGCCAAAATTAGATTGAAAATGAGCCCTTTGGGGTGCCTGGGTGGCTCAGTCGTTAAGCGTCTGCCTTTGGCTCAGGTCATGATCCCAGGGTCCTGGGATCGAGCCCCACATCGGGCTCCCTGCTAGGCGGGAAGCCCGCTTCTCCCTCTCTCACTCCCCCTGCTTGTGTTCCCTCACTCGCTGTTTCTCTCTGTCAAATAAATAAAATCTTAAAAAAAAAAAAAAAAGAAAGAAAGAAAATGAGCCCTTTGATTCCAGAGTCCATGTTCTTAAACAGTGTGATACCATTTCACCACCTTAACCCAGATTCTTATTAAATCAGACTTAACTACCGTAATAATCTTCAACAGTCTGTGTCCCATGCAGCTACATCTTACCTCATATACCCTCCACGTTGACCTTCCTTAATTCTACACAAAACACCAACAGTTTCCCCAATGGGTCCAAACTCCCTAGCCTAGTTTTCAAGGATTTCATAATCTAGATCTGAGCTCAAAACTATTCCCCCAGACTCTGATCTTAATACTATGTTATATAAACTTCATGCTTCATCTAAATTGCACTACTAGTCATTCATTGTGTATGCCTTCTGCTCTTTCCTTTCTGTACTTTTATTTATACTATTTCTTCCAACTAGAATGCCCTTGTGTTTCTTCTAAGTGGAAGTCTCTCCTCCCTTTGAAATCAGTAACTCTCACGGCACTTATTACGAACCTTCCTGTATTACTGTAGTTACTTATATTCACACCTTATCATAAATTGTACATTCCTTGAAGGTTGGTACCAAGCCTTCTTCATCATTGTCAACTTAATAGGAACTGCTATGTTGTGTTATACATAATAGGTGCACAATAAATAAAAAATGAACATTGCATTTTAACAAAAGAGTAATTACAAAATTTACTGTTTTACAGAATTATAAATATGCTAAGTCCCATACACAGAAATTTATCAACTTTCTATTTAAATCTGAGGCCCACCCAAGTTAAGAAAAAAGCATCTCAGATCTTTAAAGTCACAGAATGAATTCAAGAATCAAGCACACAACTAAGCTTGACAATAGTGAGGTAAATAAAATTACACTCTCTAATCTTTAGAATTAATAAATCCCTTTTCATTCTTATAAAATTTTTCAGTAAAATTCTACTTCCTTGAATTTAGTAATATTTTAAAAATAGCACGAATATATTTTTACAATAGAATCAAACTTTCCCCTGCCTATGAGCTGTTGGTCCATCATCCACATATGTCATTTTCAACATATACACTAATTTACTCAAAATATTTACAGAATGTCTACCATGTGTCAGGCACTACTCAATGCTTAGTAAGCATCTGACATAGACAAATATCCAAACCATACACATTCTAGTGAGAAGACACAGATAATTAACAAAAGAGTGAAGTATGCAACATGTTGGAAAGTAAAAAGTGAAGAAAAATAAAACAATAAAGGGGGATAGGGAGTGGTGGGAATGGAGCCCAGGGGAAAGAATGCTATTTTAAATGAAGTGGTCAAAGAAAGCCTCACTCATTGGACTAGAGACTTGAAGGAGGTGAGGGAGTTAGCCCTGCAGATATCTAGGGAAGAGTCAACAAGCAGAAAGAATAATAAATACAAAGATCCTGAGATCTATCATCCCCTCCTCCACTTTCCCACTAAGCCAAAGCATCAAAATAAGTACTGGCTAAACTTAAGTCTTTGTCTTAGCCTGGTGGTGCTACCAAGATCTTGGCACTGTAATTTCAAATAGCAATGACGACATGAGCAAAATAATTAAAGGAATATGAAGTCAAAAGAAATCAGAAGAATGTGGAAAAAAAATGATGCTTAGTGGATTCTGAGCTAAGGGTGTGTGGTATAATCAAAGTTAATTATCAATGCCTTTAGAAATGTTCATCAGCAATTCCTTTTGTAAACAGGTTGTGTACTTTTCTTTATTTCAAAATTTTAAAAACCCCTAAGAATTGTGAAGGCTATATATTGATCGAAACCGGTGTTATTCAATTTAGTAGATATCTTAAACATCTTTTTAATCTTCAAATATTGTTGGAGAGCCTTATTTTTTTTATTTTATAATGCAAATCCATGAAAGTTTCATCTTGATGCCTAACACCACTGCAACAAAGTTTAGCTAGAAAACATAGCTATTTCCTCTTTGATCTATGATATAATGAATAGAACTGTCTTATGTCTGGTAGCAATCATTCATTTTCCAAACTAGGTACTTAAACATCAGGTTAAAAAAAGTTACTACAATTTTTCAAAAGAGAGAATGGAAAAAGATCAACTACTTACCTGAGAGTTCCAGAATGCTTCTTAAAAATATAAAACCGTTTAGTCGGATGGTTGCTATGAGAGCTGGAGAGACAACAGACAAGTGGGATTTTATTATACAATAAGTCATATTAATTTTATGACCATATTTCAAAGTCCATGTTTAGTTTCTTAGTTTTGAATAAAAGATCATGACCTAAATTATTAAATTCTATTCTTTTGTTTTAATTCGTTTTTTATCTTACATTTCATTTTACCTGTGTATTTTCTAACAACATATTTCCCTGAGAATATTCTTAAATGATCAGTACCCTCACCATTATAAAAAAAAAAACCTCTCAAAGTTAAAAATGCAAAGAGCATCAATTTAAATTTTTACAATAATTAAGAGTTGAAAACAATTTAAAAGGTATTTGTTAATAATGTATTTTGCTATAATATAAATTGTTATGAATAATAATTTTCACACTTTCTTATCTTAATATACTTAGCAAGTGGGGAGAATCTGAATGATCCTTGAAGTAAATGCTACTTGGGCTAAATTACATTACCTTTACCTGCCATCAGTAAAACGAAACATTTAAAGAATCTTTTGCAATTATTAGGAGAGCCTTTAGGGAAAGCAAAGCAGAGCTCATGAGTTAAAACAATATTTCTTCTATGCACAGAACAAAAAAAAAAAAACCACTAACCAAGTTTTGCAGCCAATGGCATTAGCTTTTATACCCCCTTTTATTTTTATTTCTAAAAGATTTATTTATTTTAGAGAGAGAGCGTGTGAGCAGGGGGAGGAGCAGAGGGAGAGAGGATTCTCAAGCAGATTCCCTGCTGAGTGTGGAGCCTTGGCATGGGGTTTGATCCCAGGACCCTGAGATCATGACCTGAGCCAAAATCAACAGTCGACCACTTAACTTACTGAGCCACCCAGTACCCCCTTTTAAACTGATAAGGAAAGCCTTCCTGTATTAGAAAGTCAGGCGGGATTAGCCAGGACTAGCATAGCCCAGTGTTACTCAAAGTGTGGTTCATGGACCAGCAGCATCTATATCACCTGGGAACTCAGCAGAAACACAAAGTCTCAGGCCCCACTCTAGACCTGCTGAATTAATTGCTGGCACTGAGACCCAGAAATCAGTTTCAACAAGTTTTTCAGGTGATTTTTTTTTTTAAATTTTACTTATTTATTTGACAGAGAGAGAGCACAAGCAGGGGGAGTAGCAGAGGGAGAGGGAGAAGCAGGCTCCCCGCTGAGCAGGGAACCCGATGCGGGGCTCGATCCCAGGACCCTGGGATCATGCCCTGAGCTGAAGGCAGCCACTTAACCGACTGAGCCACCCAGGCGCCCCTTTTCAGGTGAACTCTTATGCAAGCTAAAGTTTGAGAAACACTAGCTGCCCTAGCTTGCACTGACAGACCCAAACCAGCCAACACACCAGGTCAATGATTATCATTAGACAAAAGGTAACTATCACCAGCATACCATGTACGCATGGGAAAAAAAAAATGATTCTGGCTAGCTATAATCCCATGAAAATAGCTGCAGAATAGGTGCCATGCTGAATACAAAGAACTGCTCTCTCAAGTAGATAAGACACATATTTAATATGAGGCAGAATAGCTCAATGGTACAGAACTCAAAGGAAGGAAGGATTCCTATGAGTGGCTGTGGTGATCATATTCTTCACAGAAGAAGGTAAACTGAGAGGGAAGAAGGGGAGCAGTCCAAGGAATAACAAAGAATATGGAAAACCACTTTAGATATTGAATATGAAACAAACTATATGTTGGGGAAGATTAATTTGGGGGGGCCTGACTTGTTACAGAGTCAGTGCGGGCTGGGAATAAAGGTACTCAACCTCTAAGAAAATGAGACTCTGTAGGTACAGAGCTCAAGTCTATGACAAAAGTCCACACTGGGTCAGGGTGTACCATTCAGAGGGAGGTACCTGAGGCAACAAAGGAAGCAAGACACCACTGAATTAGGAGAAATGCAAAGGCCCTTAGAAAAGCCGAAGTGGATACTTTCAGTTCTTTATGAGGCTAATAATGCGTAAGTGCTCCACGTGTGTTATAACAATGCAGTGCAAGGTTGGGGCTCACTGGAAATTAGGAAAAGGTTATAGAGGAAGCCTGAGGCCAACTGGGAATATTCGGGGACAGAATGGTATTGGAGGTCCTAGAAGACAGCTGAAGAACCTATGGAAAATGGGAGGCAGGAGGACAGAATGACCATGGGTTTAAGAAACACTAAAAATATTTTCCAATTTAATCTCCTACAAATTAGGGGCAGAAATAAAGCTCCATTGGGGCAGCCATGTGTTTGGCACAGAATAAAAGACCAGCATTCATAATTGCTATCAAAATACCAACACCACTTTTCACATAACTGGAAAAAATAATCCTAAAGTTTGTATGGAACCGCAAAAGACATCGAACAGCCAAAGCAATCTTGAAAAAGAACAAAGCTCGAGGTATCACAATTCCAGATTTCAAGATATACTACTAGAAAGCTGTAGTGATCAACACAGTCTGGTGCTGGCACAAACACACACACATAGATCAATGGAACAGAACAGAGAGCCCAGCAATAAACCCACACTTAACATGGTCAATTAATCTATGACAAAGGAGGTAAGAATATACAATGGGGGTAAAGACAGTATCTTTGACAAATGGTGCTACAAAAACTGGACAGCTACATGCAAAAGAATGAAACTGGACCACTTTCCTACACCATACACAAAAATAAACTCAAAATGGATTAACGACCTAATGTGAGACCTGAAGTCATAAAATTCCTAGAAGAAAACATAGGCAGTAATTTCTTTGACATCAGCTGTAGAAACATTTTTCTAGATATGTCTCCTCAAGCAAGGGAAACAAAAGCAAAATTAAACTATTGGGGCTACACCAAAATAAAAAGCTTTTTTTATTTTTTAAAGTAAGCTCCATGCCCAGTGTGGAACACAGGGCCTGAACTCACTTGACCCTGAGATCAAGACCTGAGCTGAGAGCAAGAGTCGGAAGCCTGACTGACCGAGCCACCCAGGGGCCCTCAAAATAAAAAGCCTTTGCACAGCAGAGGAAACCATCAGCAAAACAAAAAGGCATCCTACTAAATGGGAGAAGAAATTTGCAAATGTTATATCTGCTTCGCCCTCTCCCTCTCCCCTGCCCTGCTTGTGTTCTCACTCTCTCTCAAATAATAAAATCTTAAAAAAAAGAGTACAATTATCTTGATGAGCACTGAGCAATGTACAGAATTGTTGAATCATTATACTGTACTCCAGAAACTAATACAACTGTATGTTAATTATACTTAAATTAACAAAATACCAGCATTCTTCCCAGCAGTATACTGAGAGAAAGATTTGCTGGGGCCTGGTTTAGAGCAACCAAGGTATAGAAAGCCCTGCAGTAGTTGGGAGGCAGAGTGGTAAATTGCAGAAGGTGGACATTCAGGAAGCCATTTTGAATGGTGGCAGGTCAAGAGAGCACCATAGGCTTCAGAAACGTGTATTATTTTCAGTTGATGCTCCACATTTCCGCAAATGACACCTTGAGACAAACTGAGCTTAAAGAGTATTGGGGTGATGGTAGTTTGGATCCCAGACAGACAGTGATGTTTGACTTATTTTTGCTCTTTATAGATGCCAGTGGGTCAAAGATGAAAATATCTATCAAACTGATGAAGAGATGGATCTCAGGAAAACTCAGCATTGAAACTGGAGGATTTACAGTTGAAAGGTAAAACAAAATTCTGAGTGATTAAGGTACCAAGAAAAGGAATGTAAGGAGGCAAGAAGAGTTGAAAAAAAGAAAAGGTAAGGAAATAGAGGCAATCTACTGAATGGGAGAAGATATTTGCAAATGATGTATCAAATAAAGGGTTAGTATCCAAAATATATAAAGAACTGATACAACTCAACACCCAAAAACCAAATAATCCAATCAAAAAATGGGCAGAAGACATGAACAGACATTTCTCCAAAGAAGACATCCAGATGGCTAACAGACACATGAAAAGATGCTCAACATCACTCATTATCAGGGAAATGCAAATCAAAACTGCAATGAGATATCACCTCATACCTGTCAGAATGGCTAAGATCAAAAACACAAGAAACAACAAGTGTTGGCAAGATTGTGCAGAAAAAGGAACCCTCATGCACTGTCGGTGGGATGCAAACTGGTGCAGCCACTGTGGAAAACAGTATGGAGGCTCCTCAAAAGTTAAAAATTGAACTACCCTAGGATCCAGTAATTGCGCTACTGGGTTTTTGCCCAAAAAATGCAAAACACTAATTCAAAGGGATACATGCACCGCTATGTTATTGCAGCATTATTTATAATAGCCAAACTATGCAAGCAGCCCAAGTGTCCACTGACAGATGAATGATAAAGATGTATATATATACACAATGGAATATTATTCAGCCATAAAAAGAATGAAATCTTGCCATTTGCAATGACGTGGATGGAGCTAGAGAGTATAATGCCAGGCGAAATAAGTCAGAGAGAGACAAACACCATATGATCTCACTCATATGTGGAATTTAAGAAAAAAGCAAATGAGCAAAGGTAAAAAAGAGACAAAACCAAGAAACAGACTCTTAACTACAGAGAACAAACTGATGGTTGGGGGGGGGAGGGGGGAGGGTGGGATAGGTGATGGGGAATAAGAGCACACTTATCATGATGCGCACGGAGTAATGTATGGAATTGTTGAATCACTATACTGTACACCTGAAACTAATATTAACACTGTATGTTAACTATACAGGTTTTCAAATGAAAAACTTAAAAAGTAAAAAAAAGAGGCAAAAAAAGAAAAGGTAATGAAATAGAGGAGTAGCCAAAAGGGAAGAAAAAAATTATGGTAACATATTAAGAGAAGTTGAGATTTTCAAAAGTGAGTGATCAAAAGCATCAAATATTCTTAAGAAGTCACAGAAAAGTAAGAATGGAAATTATTGAGTACATTTAGTGATTAGGATATGACTGATAATTTTTAAAGGGGCAGCTTTAACTAATAGGTGGGGGTGATACTCAAATTACAAAGGGTAAAGAAGTGGCAAATAGGTAGTAAAGAAACTCTTTAAAATGTTGACAGTAAAAGGAAGACAAAAAATACGCACAGTGAAGGCAAATCTCCTTCATCCTAAAAAAAATGCCTGAAAATATGTGCAGGCAGAAGGAATGTGGTAGAGAAAAAGAGATGAAATGAAGACACAAAATAACTGAATAAGGTTGTGGGGAAAATGGAAGAGATGAGGGGCAGTATTTGCTTTCAAAAAGTGAGAAATATCTTTTTCTGAGATTTATGTCTGGATAAAGGGAGAAGAACCTGAGGTAGAAAAAAGTTAATCTTGGGAAAAATGAGAAGGATGACCTCTGAGTAATTAGTAGGAACAAGACTAACAACAAAGAGACTAGAATAAAATCTTGAGGGTATTGAAAAGGATTTAAACAGATGTTGTAGATAAAAAAAACAAAGAGGTATTTTTAAAAACACAGAACGAAATTAAAGTTAAAAATCACAAATTCAGAGCTAATTAAATCAAGTGCAGTTTGGTAGTTTGGAAAGGAGCACAGCAAAAGATTGAAAAGGATAAGAGATTCACGGATAGCAAGGTTAAACATGTCTGAATATGAAAAGGATTCTAGGAAAAAAAAGCAAGCAACATTCAAAACAGATGACCTTAAGGGTGAGGTTGATAGGAAGTTAGATTGGTGCAGCTGGACTGGAAAGAAGGGTCAAGACTCTAAAAATCATGAGGTAGGGCGCCTGGGTGGCTCAGTTGGTTAGGCGACTGCCTTCGGCTCAGGTCATGATCCTGGAGTCCCGGAATCGAGTCCCACATCAGGCTCCCTGCTCAGCAGGGAGTCTGCTTCTCCCTCTGACCCTCCTCCCTCTCATGCTCTCTGTCTCTCATTCTCTCTCGCAAATAAATAAAATCTTAAAAAAATAAATAAAAAAATAAAAAAAATAAAAATTATGAGGTAATGAGAATTCAAAATGAATACTGTATATGATGAGCTAAGTTGGGACACTGGTAAGGAAGGGGGTACAACATAGAACAGAGGTCTTATGCTCTGCACGAAAACCACTTTTATTAGTTATTTCTGATTGAAAATAAATGGAACTACCTCAGTTTGAATAATCAACTTAGCATATTTATATCTGAATAATTTTTATGTATTTAAATAAATCCTTCCTGGAAGAATAAAGTAAGCTGCTACTAACGAGGTCCAAATGAAAGTAATGTGGTCTCTGACGTCTTTCTCTAGCATAGAGTACACGGTAGGTGCTCAAATAAGATAAATTGAATTGATGTATGAAAAGGAATTCTAACAGTAGCATCATGACTAGAATATCCCTATAGTCTCTCATTTCACATTTCATTGTTGAATGCAAAGATAAACGGCTTGAATGACTAATGGACAGAAAGATGGATGAAAGGAAGGGGGGAGAAGGAGGGGGAGAAATTCTTAGCATCTTTGACAAACCTGGAAGTCTCTCAAAGTGACTGCTTTGAAGAGGATAACACTCATGGGGTTACACGTATTTATGTGATAAATATTTTGAAAACATTAAACATTTTTATGTTTGAGAATAACCACTTTTTAAGACTTAGAAAAACAAATTTCCCAAACCTATTCTAATTTCATTGGTCTAACTGTTCTTAAAAATTTCTGTCCCCCTAATTTCACGATTTATTATGCTGGAAAATAATATTAAGTAATATCCTAGAAGTTCCCTATTGCTCAATCCTTTTAGCTCCTTGACATGGACAACTATTAGGACAACTTTATTTTTAAAAAACAAACATCTTAAGTGGGAATTTTCATTGGTGGTGTACATGTTTAACTTACCTCACCATGTGATTTATAAAGGCTTTGTTACAGTTAGTGTTGTATTTGCAAAAATTACAGTGGATATATATTGAAAAGTGGCTTGCAAAATCTTTTATTTTGGAATGACACTCAATGCACTTGTGAACTCCCCGACGACACCTTGTAGAGACAGAAAAAAAAAAAAAGATGAAAATATATCATGAAACAAAAATAATAAGGTAAAGCCTTATTCACGTTTTATTAACTAAAGCTAAAATGCTTAAATTAACATCTTTAAGTAGAGACATAATTTGAAAATTTGATTTGAAACAATAAGCTAGAATAAAGTGTCAAAAATCAAACACCTGGAATAAAAAGGATCACATTTTATTCCCTGGAATAAAAAGGATCACATTAATCAATTCAACTATCACAAGATATAAGCACAAAATAGATTAGTGTAATTGATGATAATTATATAATGAACACTAATTCCAGTTCTGCTCAGCAGTTGTAAAGAGTACCTTTTTTTAATCTGCTTAGCCTTTATGCCAGACAAGTGATCAGCATGTAACCGTGCAAGGGACCTTTGTGATATGGTAAATTATATTAAAATAACCTTTAATATTTATTTATTATTTTTTTTAAATTTTTTACAAATTTTTTATTTATTTGAGACAGAGAGAATGAGAGACAGAGAGCATGAGAGGGAGGAGGGTCAGAGGGAGAAGCAGACTCCCTGCCGAGCAGGGAGCCCGATGCGGAACTCGATCCTGGGACTCTAGGATCATGACCTGAGCCGAAGGCAGTCGCTTAACCAACTGAGCCACCCAGGTGCCCCTAACCTTTAATATTTAATATTCAATTAGTATTATATATCTGGAATAAAAGATATTACCTTAAGTTCTTCAAAGCCATGCTGATTTTATTCTTTCTGTTGCGTTGTTTCTTTTGCTTGTAAGAGGTTTTAGTCTTGCATTTAGATGCACCTCTACCTCGCTTACTGGTATTAGGTTTAGTTCCATGAAGCTTACTTGTCTTAGATTTACTTGTATTAGATTTTGTGGAATTTTTAGCAGTTATACTTTTAGACTTCACAGGTGAGAGCTGAAAAGAAGAAGTGCTTGGAACACTACTACTGGGAGATGATATAACTGGTTTTGAATGAAGCGGTCCAATTGAGGCTCGAATAGTGACCTATAAAAATGAAGGCAAAATATATACATATTTTAGAAAATTAATCGTCGCATTAATATTAAAAAGTTCCCTGCATGTCTTGACATTATAGTCCATTGTTTTTTTTTTTTAAAGATTTTATTTATTTATTTGAGAGAGAGAATGAGATAGAGCGAGAGCATGAGAGGGGGGAGGGTCAGAGGGAGAAGCAGACTCCCTGCTGAGCAGGGAGCCCGATGCGGGACTCGATCCCAGGACTCCAGGATCATGACCTGAGCCGAAGGCAGTCGCTTAACCAACTGAGCCACCCAGGCGCCCAGTCCATTGGTTTTTGACAAGGATACCGAAACAACTCAGTGGAGGAAACAATAGTCTTTTCAAACAAATGGTGCCAACACAACTGGATATCTACATGCAAAAGAATGAATTTTGACCCCTATCTCATACTAGACATAAAAATGAACTCAAAATGTATCAAGGATCAAATTATAAGAGCTAAAACTACAAAACTCTTAGAAGAAAACATAGGAGGAAATCTCCATAACTTGGGGCTGGGCAATGACTCCTTAGATAAGATAGCAAAAGCACAACGATCAAAGGAAAAATAGATTAAATGGACTTCATAAAAATTTTAGACTCCTGTGTTTCAAAGGACACTGTAAGAAAGTGACAAGACAATCCACACAATGAGAGAAAGTATTTGCAAATCATATTTCTTTTTTAAAAAGATATTTTATTTATTTATTTGTCAGAGAGAGAGAGAGAGCGAGCACGCGAGAGAGTGCACAAGCAGGATGGGCAGCAGGCAGAGGGAGAAGCAGGCTCGCCACTGAGCAAGGAGCTGGATGCAGGACTCAATCCCAGGACCCTGGGATCATGACCAGCTGAAGGCAGGCACTTAACCAACCGAGCCACCCAGACATCCCGCAAGTCATATTTCTAATAAGGGACTGGTATACAGAATATATAAGGAACTGAGAGTAGACTCAGTAATATCAACTTCAACAAAGTATGGCATTCAAGGCACTATGATAGATGCTAGGGACACAAAGATAAAATAAACATGATTCTTAACCTTAGCAGCTGAAGCAGACATATATGCTGGAAAAGCTCACGAACAGCCTATACAGTATTGAAACAACTCACTGACTCAGTCTCCAGTTAATCTAGTTGCACTCACTATAAAGGAATCTGCTCCAATATACCATGTGTCAACTAACTAAAAAAAAAAAAAAAGATATTAGTTTTTCTTTCCAAACATAAGAATGACAAAACCTAAGGGATGCCTGGCTGGCTCCGTCGGTTGTGTCTGCCTTCTGCTTGGGTCATGATCCCAGGATACTGGGATCGAGTCCCGTATCAGGTTCTTTGCTCAGTGGGGAACCTGCTTGTCCCTCTGCCTGCCGCTCCCCCTGCTTGTGCTCTCTCTCTGACAAATAAATAAATAAAATCTTTAAAAAAGAATGACAAAACCTAAAATTAAATCTTAATGAGAAGCAGAAGTTAATTTTTAATATTACAGATAAAGCCAGGCAGGAATTTATTTCTATTACCACACGAAATGTTAAAATACAACATATTTAAAACTCACTTTTGTACCAGGAGGCAATCCTTCTAGCTCTTTAGGCTTTATAAAGGTCCGATGCTGGGTCTTGTGATCCAGTTTCTCTTTGCAGGTCAAAAATTGCAGTCTGCATTTTGTACAACGATGAACTCCTTTTTTCTGTTTACAAAAAACATTAAAAATACTATCAGAAATAATAACTTCTACCACTACAAATCCTGGGACCTGAAGTTGCTCTTAATTGTAATTGCTAAATAATTTTTAAAAACCAGTATTTTACCATATCCCATCATAAATAATGCCAAAATGTTATTTCATTTTTAAAAACACCGCTTGCATTAGTATTTGAGTTTCAAAAGTATTTGTGGGGTGCCTGGATGGCTCAGTCGGTAGAGCATACAGTAACTCTTGATCTCAGGTTTTTAAGTTGGAGTCCCACATCAGGTGTAGAGATTACCTAAAAAAAAAAATCTTAAAAAAAAAAAAGTATTTGTTACCATATAGGCAATCAAAATGAAAATTATATCAGTTAGTTTAAAATGTGATGAGTCCTATACCTTTGTAGTGTGAAAGTTTTAATTATAAATTTGAAGTATAAACCATTCAAGCACACGATACCGTGAAAATGAGTTAATTTTTAATCCTAGAAAAGACCAAGTTATTTTTAGTTTTTAAAATTTGTTTCATAAAAAACTGAAATTCCTACCGCCAAACAAATTTCATTAATTTAGATTTAAATAGACACAGGTGGCTAGTGGGTGTGCTATTGGACAGCATGGGTGTAGAAGCACAAATCATAACAACGGATCCCAAACTACTGTCAGAGAACCCCTTGACTAGGTCCCTTCTCAAACTCAGGCCTATTATTATTTTATCAATGGGAATTAGGACCCAAGAGAGATCTAAGTCATTTGCTCACAGCTAGTTGGTCTTCTAGTATATATTATCAACTGCAATCTTTATGTATACGCTCTCACTAATTAAAAAATACAATTTATATTTATATGTAAATTTAGAACATACAAATGCAAAAGAATGTTTTCTCCAAAGCTATATCTCCACAGGCCCGTCACTATTTCCATGTAAAGCACAACTAATCACTTAGGAAAAGCAAATGAGTTAACATAAACGAAAGTAACTAGCAGTTACTGGTGCACAGCAGGCATTTGATAAATATAAAGTTCTTTAAAAATTTCAAAGCAGGGGCGCGTGGGTGGCTCAGTCGGTTAAGCGTCTGCCTTCGGCTCAGGTCATGATCCCAGGGTCCTGGGATCGAGTCCCGCATCGGGCTCCCTGCTCAGCAGGGAGTCTGCTTCTCCCTCTCCCTGCCGCTCCCCCTGCTTGTGCGCGCTCTCTCTCTCTTGTCAAATAAATAAAATCTTTTTAAAAATCTCAAGGCAATATAGAAATATGTTTGTATATTACTGTTTTAGTTTCATTTTTAAGACAATTTGAGAAGTATGGTGCATCAGATCGTCTCACAGGTACAGGCAATGTATAAACAGATTCACCTAATATGTGCTCGAGAGAGAGAAGGAAAAGAGGGAAAAAGATCTCAATCAAGAAAGAGACAGCAATATAACAGGACAGATAGAAAATTCCCCAGAGTACAGTTCCCAGAGGTCTCTTCTCTGCCTGTACCTATATCTCATCCAGTTTCATGATTTTTTTTTTTTAAAGATTTTATTTATTTATTCATGAGAGACAGAGAGAGAGAGAGAGAGAGAGAGAGGCAGAGGGAGAAGCAGGCTCCCAAGGAGCAGGAAGCCCGATGCGGGACTCGATCCCAGGACCCTGAGATCATGACCTGAGCCGAAGGCAGACGCTTAACCATCTGAGCCACCCAGGCGCCCCAGTTTCATGATTTTAAATAGTATCCATCCAATTGCCTACTCGACATCACTACTTGATATCTAATAGGCATTTCAAATCAACATGGACAAAACTGAACTCTAGATTTCCCCCCATATACCCTGCAAAGAAAAAAAAAATCTGTTCCTTGCCTAGTCTTCCCAATATCTCAATATAAGCGAACACCATTCTTGGCAGTGGCTCAGGACAAAAGAACTCGGTAACTCTTAACTCGTCTTTCTCTCACACCCCACATCCACCAACCCATTAATAAAACCTGTCAGCTCTACCTTCAGGAACAATCTTTCCACTTTTTTCATCTGTTCAGCCACCATATCAGTCCAAGCCACTCACCTGGACTCTGACAGTCGCCTCCTGCCTTCTTGTTTCCACTCTTTCCTCCTAACAGTCTCTTCTCTCCACAGCTGCCCGAGTCATCTCTCACATGCTTAAAGCCTCCAGTGGCTTTCCATACATACCAAAACCCTAACTCTGGCTCACAAGACCCTACAGCATCTGCTCTGCACTCTATTGGTACAATCTCCTTTCCTACCACCACTCTTCCTCCCACTTGTTTACCATGCTCCGGCCACACTGGCCTTGCTGCTCCTTGAACATCTACATATATGCTCAACTCACTGCCTACTTACTGTACCCTGTCCTTGGAATGTTCTCTCCCAGATATCCACACAGCTAACCCGCTTATTTTCTCTGGAGAGGCTCTCTTTGACCAACCCCCTCCCCCCCCCACCATATATAAAACAGAAAGGGCTCCTCACCTCCTAAGTCCTGGCACTCCCAACACTCACATGCTTTCTTCCCACGGTATTTTTTTTTTTTTAAAGATTTTATTTATTTATTTGAGACAGAGAGAGAGAATGAGAGAGAGAGCACATGAGAGGGGGGAGGGTCAGAGGGAGAAGCAGACTCCCTGTCGAGCAGGGAGCCCGACGCGGGACTCGATCCAGGGACTCCAGGATCATGACCTGAGCCGAAGGCAGTCGCTTAACCAACTGAGCCACCCAGGCGCCCCTTCCCACGGTATTTATCACCAGCTGGCACACACATACATTCAGACATAATACACATACTTTTTCCACTACAATGCAAATTCCAGAGAGCACAAACTTTGCTTTGTTCACTTCTGTAAAACAGTCCCTGGCATATATTAAGCACTCAATAAATATTTGTTAAATAAATAGTGAGGAAGACAGCAAGAGATTGACAGAGTGTGCACATGAGAAGCAGGCACAATTTAACTAATTCAAAATGTCTGCCATTTCATTCAATGAGCATTTACCCAAAGCCCTGGGTTGAGAGACATTCATCTACTATTCCCTTAGTTGGACTCAAGTCTTGCATCTCTCTCTTATGCATGTATGCTTGAGATGTGGTAAGAAGGATAATACAGTACATCTTAAATAATAAGACATTCAACCAAAAAATTGGTGATCAGTTCCAAGGATAGAGAATAACCTGTCCGGGTTGAACGTTTTGACAAACATACTGTATTGTCTGGGTGATTTGAGGAATTTTCAAGGCTAATTCTGACTATCTGTAATATCTGCTTTGAGACAGTGTCAGTAAAGGATATGACTCTATGATAAAACCTTGGGCTTTAAGTCTATTTTTGGCTCTACCGTTTATTAGAGAATATGATATTGGGCAAGTAACTTATTCTCTATAAAGCTTTGTTTCCTTATCAATGATCAGATACCTGTTTTGTAGGGTGGTCGAGAAGACTAAACAAAATAATGCAAGTAAAAACACTGTGACTGTCATATGGCAAGTGATTAGTATATATTAACTACTTGTGATTTTTATAAAGATCTAATAAGAATATTTAACATATCTAAAATCCCTCATCCTTTCTTAAAAATTGTGTGAACTGTATTTGTTAGCTCTAAAATCACTTAGGACATGATAATATGTTTTTTTTTTAAAGATTTTATTTATTTATTTGACAGAGAGAGAGAGAGAGAGAGAGAGAACACAAGCAGGGGGAGTGGGAGAGGGAGAAGCAGGCTTCCCGCCGAGCAGGGAGCCCGATGTGGGGCTCGATCCCAGGACCCCGGGATCATGACCTGAGCCGAAGGCAGACGCTTAACGACGGAGCCACCCAGGCGCCCCGATAATATGTTCTTTTTAGGAAAAGGTTACAACTAAAGTCTTTAAAAAGAATAAAATGAGCCATATATTCAGTAATTCCTAATATCTAAAATCACACCTATATTACCTCAATTACAAGTATAGTCCTGCTCAGTTATGGTTTTTGAGTCTTTTGTGAACAATTGTGTAAATTGCAAGTGCTTTCAAAAATGCCTGATGATCCTTCTGATTAACAGAGTCTTTCATCTGTTGACTGCTGACTGCCTACCTCTCAGGTACTCCGAAGTCACAAAAACTGGGCACCAATGGTGTGTCAGTAGTCCTCAAGACCCCTCCCAGGTTTGATGATGCAGTAGAACTTACAGGACTTAGAAGTTGTTATACTCATAGATATGGTGTATTATAGTGAAAGGATACAGAGCAGGATTAATAAAGGAAAAAAGTGCATTGGGTGGAGTCTGGAGGATACTGGCAACAGCTTCCAAGCGCCCTCTCCCAATGGAGTTGCAGAGGACACGCCTCAATCAATCCCCCAGCAACTAACTGCAGCAACATGTATGAAGTGCTTTTTACCAGGAAAGCTCTCTTGAGTCTAAGAGGCCAGGTTTTTTGTTTTTTTTTTTTAAAGGGTTCAGTTACCAAATCTTCAGTCTTCCAGAAGAAAAGCAGGTGCTCACCATAATCATACTTTTTGTACAAATGATCTAGAAAAGCTGGTACAATATGGCTTAAGGTTCCAGGCATGCAAAACACTCATCAATTAATAACAAAGCCTCCATTTCCAGGAGTTAGCCAAGGGCCAATTATGCAAGTATGCAAGTAGACCCTTGTGAAAATGTACACGATTTGAAGAACTCAGACCTGCTGGGTTAACTCTTTCCTATACACACGGCAAGTTAAACATACAATTTAGGGTATGAAGAGTGACTACAGATCAGGTAAACCACTTAAGAGACACAGTCCCCATACCAAGTCCATCCATCTCTTTCTTACCTTTCTAAGGATACTATTACTCTCCTTACATCTATATCTCACTCTGGAGCTTAGGAAAGCATGGCAGAAAGCACTATGTTAAAAGCTTCATAATGAAATAGAGCTACTGTTTTACATCTCATCCTTCCTTTCAAAATCAAAGGTCAGGGGCGCCTGAGTGGCTTAGTCGTTAAGCGTCTGCCTTCGGCTCAGGTCATGATCCCAGGGACCTGCAATCGGGCTCCCTGCTCGGCGGGAAGCCTGCTTCTCCCTCTCCCACTCCCCCTGCTTGTGTTCCCTCTCTCGCTGTGTCTCTCTCTATCAAATAAATAAATAAAATATTTAAAAAAAACAAAATCAAAGGTCAAAAGATGGAATAGAGAACCAAGACCAGCGTTTTCCGAACTATTTCTCAAGAAATGTTAATAGGTATTGTGCAAATAAATGGTTAAATAAGTCTTGGAAACAATATGTACAATATCCCTTCCTTGGAGATTTATGAGCTTTTCCAGCATTTTAAAAGCTCTAATCTTAAAAATAAAAAACTGTTAATTTTATAAATCTAGCCATTTACTGAATTTGTTTTTCCAGGAGCAATTTTAGAGTGGAACATTTATTAACATCTGATGGAAAACTGTTGGGGAAACTCTAGAATAGAAAGATTTTTGCCAGAGGTTCTTAACGGTAATATGCCATACCAGCATGTTGGAACCATCCCATTCATAACATAGGTGATCCTGAATGTACTCGGATAGTCTACTTTTGTAATTTTTTTTTTCAATTAACAACTACAAGTTGATTTCATGATCATCTAATGACTGGAACTGAAAACAATGTTAGCACCAGTGCTGAGTAAATTGGCCATGGCAATGCAATCAATAATAAGAAAATGTAATGAGCTGATCAGTGAGGAGACAAAACTTGATTACATAATCACATTAAGTAAACTCACTGACTTCTCATTTTGGCAAAGGTACCGTTGCTCTTTCAAACACTCAAGAATAGGCTTACGGTTTCATCGAAGTTTTCAGCCTAACTAAAGGATGGTCTAATTGTGTCAGTAGAAGACCCAGCAAGAATAAAATGAGAATTCAAGAGAAAGGTACAAGCACTAATACTGGTATCCCAGAAATTACATAGCAGAACTGGCAAAAGTCATCCAGGAAACAAGTTATAACCTAAATATAGTTCTCTGGCATAGTTCACATATCTAGAAATAAGTGTCATTGCTATTTCCTTTGTCACTGGCTGCTACAAAAGACCATTCTGGGTTGCTAATGACAACCACATGTCTTTTCATAATGAAAAGTAAGCTAGAAAGTAGAAACGAAGTTTGAAGGAGGAAAAAAGATTGAGTCCTCAATCTTATTCCCCAGTTCAAACATATCCTTTTCCCTACTCTCGATTAACTACCTTCAAAATCCTTTCCCTTTTCACCACTCTTAGACACCTGAAATATTCAACTGAAATATTTCACCCATCTTCCCTTTTCCCTTCCACTCTAGGGTTCCTATTTCTACCTTTGTTTCCGTATTTTCACTAGTCAAGAGCCTCATCACCACTAGGAAGCAGACAAAGAAAAGAAGTGGAAGTTTCAAAAGTCATTCAGCATAAATTGTAAATTAATTGTGTCATTTGGAACCACTTAACTTTCCTTTTAGAACAAATCTAACAAATGCTCAAAGTTTTATATATCTACCTTTTTACTAAGACAAAATGAGCAAATAACTGCTAAATCTCACCTGATGCTTCATGTAATGATTCATGTAGGGAGTTGCCATTCTACTAACTTTGAGGCAAAATGGACATAGCAAGTTCTTAGTGTTTTCATGGGATGTTCTAAAGTGACTTTCTACATCAGAAAATGTTGATGATCTAAACTGGCACACCTAGAAATATAAAGAAGGTTTAGTTTAACTTGAAAGTTTATACCTGATACGCAATTACATCAAAGTAGCAATGAGGAGTCACTTGTTTAGAGGAATATTACGCACTGCTAATTCAGCTCTCTTGCCTATACAACCAAGAATTCTAGCACTGAAAATAATAAGTATAATCTTCGAAACAGAAAAGTTATCTTTCAAAGTTTAGGGATATATTCCTAAATATAACCAGATTTTCTTCTTCTCAGATCTACTACCCTCCCTACCTTGCTTGAATTTTTAAACTCTGACATCTCTTGTCCTAGAAAGTTTGTCCTGCTGTATAAAATAGAATATTCTTTTCTTTGGATTTTAAATAGCATCCAGGCTATGACAGAGGAAATTTTTCTTATCTCGCTATCTTATTGGGAACCACTTCAAATTCTGGAAAAATACTAGTCCCAAAGCATTTAGTTGAGTTCCCCGTAACTAATAGCATTTCCTATTTCTCTGTCATGGCTATATTCTTCTCTACATGGTAAGAAAATCCATATATTTGTCTTCTCCAGCAGGGCATTTTGTCTGTCTAGGAGAGGGGTCAGTAAACTGCAGCCTCCAGTCCGAGTCCAAGCCACCATCTCCACATACAAGAGTTATGTCAAGGGAGTTTCCACTATTGAAGAGGGTCTTCAATTTCAGTAATCCATTTTATTCTAACGGTTAAAAAGAGCGATAGAATACTACTATTTTGTGGCACATGAAAATAAAACAAACACCTAAGTACATCGTAAAATGAATGTGTACCTGGCAAATATATGGCATTTCACCGGGTTTATGAGTGTCCTTCATATGTTGCAAAAGAGCATGTTCTGTTTCAAATGATAATTCACAGATTTTACAAATAGCTGAAAGTGGAAAAAAACACATTACACCATTTTATGGATGTATCTAAACAAAAGATTCATTTTGTACATCCACAACAACAGCAATAAGTAGTAACAGTCATCGTGGTGGTGGCTCCCAACAGCTCTATGGTTGTTAACTCCGCAATGTTGTTCCACGGGCTTCACTTATATCGGCTTACTTCTCATGCCATCACTGACAGAGTACTGCTATCTTACCCCCATTGGTCAGAGGAGGAACCTGAGGCACAGAAAGATTAAGGACCTTGCCTGAGATCTCGCAACCGTATTAAGATACAGAACTGCAACTTAAATCCTAGCTAGCCCCGGACTCCGTGATTCTTAACTATCACTGCAGTTACTTTTCTTATGAGAGCGTGAATCAAGACCACTGATTTCATACTTGCAAACCAGAGAATCTGATTTTCTAACTTAGCCCCCTACATACAATGAATGCGTGAGTCATGCAAAAGGAAGTTTCCGTGTACAAGAAGGACTTCAGTTTTTGCAAGCAATTCTACTGGAAAGTTTGTACAAGTTGAAATCTGTTTTTCAACTGTGCCCCCAAACCCAAAGTCTATTTCTTATTTTTAGGTTATCAGAATTCTTGAGGCTTCCTCAGAGTTTAGATGACCACAATCATGACTGTTCGAGACTCCCATAAAATTGTGACTTACTGGAAAACTCATGGGGAGTGTGTGTACTCTCAATGTGACACTGCAGCTGGAACGGGGTGGGATACTGACGGTAGCAGTGCTGGCAGGTGGTGTGGTTTTCCCAGCTCTCACTGTTCTGCTTCTCAAGTTCCAAATGGTGCTTCATGTGGTTCATAAACCTGTAAGTGATCGTCAACAGGTGCAAATTTCAGATTTATAGCCAAGAGAAAAAAACCTCTCAAATAAGGATTTGAAGCTAAACGGTAAAAATGCAGTTGTAGTACTCAAAATCTCTCCAAAGCTTGAAAGTCCTCCAGAAAAGTATGCACTTTAAATAATCACACTTGTTTGTTTGTCAGTCAGACGGGGAGAGCAGAGGTAGAGCAAGCCCGATGGCGGACTCGATCCCAGGACCCTGGGATGACGACCTGAGCTGCAAGCAGACGCTTAACCGACTGAGCCCCCCAGGTGTCCCAATGATCTCTCTCATTAAGTGGCTCAGTAAACATTTTTCTTTGCATCTTTGTTTTAAAATAATCCATTAATATAGTTCATATGAAATACCACTAATTTGCTAGAACTCTTCATCATTATTTCAGATTTAAAAAATTTTGTAAAGAACAACAGGCTGCAGGGGCGCCTGGGTGGCTCAGTCGTTAAGCGTCTGCCTTCGGCTCAGGTCATGATCCCAGAGTCCTGGGATCGAGCCCTGTGTTGGGCTCTCTGCTCAGCGGAAAGCCTGCTTCTCCCTCTCCCACTCCCCCTGCTTGTGTTCCCTCTCTCGCTGCGTCTCTCTCTGTCAAATAAATAAATAAAATCTTTTTTTTAAAAAAAAGAACGGGCTTCTTTTCCATACATGAAGTACTATTTACATTTGAAAATAAAATCCTTAAGGAAAGAAAACCCTATTACCAAAAGCAGCTACAGAGTCCCGAGAGAAATCTTTTAAAGGCCTTAAAGATATACAATAGGTTGTCAGCTGCTTAATGGCAAATTAGTGTTTTAATTTGTGGTTTGGTTTCTAAATGCATGTACTAGCAATCTTAATACCTATAATTACAAGAACTTTTTGTTTTATTTAATGATGCTGGTTTACTGTGAGCACAAACACTTCATTTTTCACAGACTGTGCCCTCTGAAACACAGTCCATTTTTTAGCTCTACATTCCGCTGTCAGATTCCATAATAGGTTTCCTATGAGAAGGAACTGTGACCTTCAGTGGCAGAGAGTACAATATAAAAAGGCAGATCTATTTCATAGGGCTTATTAAAACTTTTTAAATTTCAAAGTAAAGTTATTCAATCAAATTAACTTTAATACTGAGTCAAATATTAAGTTATTCATTATGAGTCCCAAAAGGATATAATCCTGAAGTGATTATGTCTTTAACCTAGATAGCAATTGTAATATGCAGGCTTTAACATTTATCTTTTCACATCTCCTGCTGGTGGTACACTTTGAAATATCTTTTATCCTCCTTTAATTTTTTTAAGTAGGCTCCACACACAACGTGAGGCTTGAACTCATGACCCTGAGATCAAGAGTCACATGCTCTGCCAATGGAACCAGCCAGGTACCCCCTCCTCCTTTAATTTTAACATCATCTCTATTAAAATCTGTTTTAAAAAAAATCCTAGTTTTGCCAAAATATTTACATATAAAGGTCATGAGCCATTAACCTTTCAGCTCATAACTTTAATACATAAAATCTATCTGTATAAAGTGATCTGTTAACTAGCTAGCTAGCTCTCAATTATTACACTGCCCCATCAGCAGTGCACGTTTCTCAAACCAGCAGATGGAGATGTGGGAAAAAGCAACCCCCTCACAAAGCTATTCTCAGAATAAAATAGCCCTAACTGGTTTTAGTGACACTTAATGTAGGAAAGAATAATCCTACAATATCTTGACAGGGCAGAGAGTAGAAATCTTGAACTATTAGCTTCTATCATCCTCTAAAACCATCAATTTGCCATCCTAGATTTTACCATTAGGTAAAATGTTATTTAACACATATTAACCTCTTTGGTTACCTACTGTCTACTGGTCAGGTTTTATTTACTCAACCATATGTCAAAAATGCTACAAAATTTCTAAATGTTGGGGTGCCTGGGTGGCTCAGTCGTTAATCGTCTGCCTTTGTCATGATCTCAGGGTCCTGGGATCGAGTCCCACATCGGGCTCCCTGCTCGGCGGGGAGCCTGCTTCTCCCCCTCCCTCTGCCTGCAGCTCCCCCTGCTTGCTCTCTCTCTCTCTGACAAATAAAGTATTTTTTTTTTAAAGATTTTATTTATTTATTTGACAGAGAGAGACACAGCGAGAGAGGGAACACAAGCAGGGGGAGTGGGAGAGGGAGAAGCAGGCTTCCCGCGGAGCAGGGAGCCCGATGCGGGGCTCGATCCCAGGACCCTGGGATCATGACCTAAGCCGAAGGCAGTTGCTTAACGACTGAGCCACCCAGGCACCCCTGACAAATAAAGTCTTAAAAAATTTTTTTCTAAATGTTATAAAATATGGTTAGCTTAAAATTTCTAGATATTCTGATAATCTGTAACCAGTCTTTTGGAAGGAAAACAAAAAAAAAGGAAATTTCATGTTTAAGAGTAAATGGACTAACTTGTTGAAAGAACTTCTAATATCATACGCCCAACATTTAAGTATAATAAGGAACTTAAACAGGGACCCACTTTTCTGTGTATTTCACCAAATTTACTAATTTTATTTTCTGATATATTTTACTGTAAAAAGGTAAAGATATGGAAGCAGGTCACAGAGTTATATTGTGACATTATTTCAGTGTTATATCTCAAAGCACAATTCTCTTCTGTTAAGCTACTGGGCCATTAGCAACTGATGGCCGTTAGGGCTTGATAAAAGGAGGTAAGGAGGTATGAAAACTCATATATGTGAAAGGTCTATGAATACTACAAGAAGCTACCACAAATGTAGCATGCATAATTGTTTCAGGTTTATCTTGCAGTGCATTTTAGGGTTTTTCTATGTACTTCATTTTGGACTCAAGGATTCATCAGACAATAAAAATAAATGCTAGGCTTAGAAATGACCTACAGGACACTTAAGAATGCTAGTTAAAAAAGACAGCCATCAGGGTAAATATCTTTAAAAGCTTACATATACACGTGTGTATGTGTGTGGACCACAACATACATACATATGACTATCTCATCTAAGGGAAGTGCACTGATGTCTACAATTTACTCTGAAATGTAAAATAAATCAGATAGAGTCTATGGATGAACAGGTATGCGGTAACACAAGTGAGGTAAAATGTTAATGGTAGAATCAAGGTGGTAAATATACAGATGTTCACCGTAAATTTTTTTCAACTTTGCTGAATATCTGAAACTTTTTATAATAAAATGTTGAAAAGACAATGTCAGATTACATAGCCAATGCAAAATACCAATCAGCTTATCTTGTTACGTTGCTTTGGTTACTATCTTACTTAGGATTGTAGATATGTAATATGCCATATTACTCCAAGACTGCGAAGTATAAGTTCCTAACATTTAAAACATACATGTGTAAGTCTTCAAAACCTTCAAAATTGAAAATTAAATCTCTACTTTTAAAATGTGTTAAATTATAAACTCAAAGCAGACATGTTTCATAAACTGGCACTTCTCTAAAGATCATCAAAAATGTCACTTTCTCTGCAAGGTTAATGTGGTAAAAATGATAAAATGAATTGAAAAACTAGAACATTAAATAAGACTAATATGGAAGAGGTCAAACTGGATAAAGCACTTCTTGTGATAGGAAAAGTAGATTCAAAAGAAGCTAAATAGTAAAAATATCACACTGAAAATTCTGAATTCAATGGTTATATAGATAAGTGATTTTTCTCTAAGTTAAAATAAATTTCGCCCTTTCTAAAGCTGTATTAAATACAAATCAAGTGTTAAACTCCTAAAATACAATAAAAAACAAATGCTTTGACATGATAATCTGCCTTTATTCTTAGAAAGTGTTTAAATTGCTTATCTAGGATAGCACAGGAAAATAAAGATACAATATTTACATCAGTTGCATCCCAGTTTTCAGATGGAAAGAGAAATAAGTATTTACATACCTAATATTGTTTTTAAGAACTTTCAAGCAACTGAAGCATTTAAAGGTTGTGTAAGTCTTCTGTTCATCATCAACAGCTCCTTCATGTCTTCCATAGTAAAAGTCACTAACTAACATGATCAATTTTCCTTTCTCTGCACCAGTCTTTTTATTTTCAGTAATCGCAAGTTCTGCTTTAATCATTTCCAAAAATTTGTTTACCATGTCTGGACAACAACGCTGAAAGAGAAAAAAATATATGTAAGTTTTACTTAATCTCTTTAAAAAATTAGATAGAAAAAAATTGATTCTGTGTTTATAACTAGGGCCAGCTTATGTAAAACTATGCTTGGCAATATATCTGGAAAGAGTCACCAAAATGTTGGCTTCTTTCTTTATAGAGTCTAAAAAAATTCAAACAATAAACACCTCTTACCTTAATAAAGAAATAACTTCAAAAACAAATTAAAAACCTGAGGCCAGGGATGGCTAAATATCTAACACCATTTTCCTTGTAATTCCAATTTTCAGATGTAAATATTTTTTTTAAAGATTTAAAAAAAATTTTTTTTGACAGAGAGCGAGACAGCGAGAAAGGGAACACAAGCAGGGGGAGTGGGAGAGGGAGAAGCAGCTTCCCGCTGAGCAGGGAGCCCGACACGGGGCTCGATCCCAGGACCCTGGGATCATGACCTGAGCCGAAGGCAGACACTTAACGACTGAGCCACCCAGGCACCCCTCAGACATAAATATTTAATAATAATTTGATCCCTGGCCAAAAATCGTTCATATCTGTCAGGATATAGCTTAAAATGAAAGGTAGTTTTATTTTATTTTTTCTTAAAGATTTTATTTATTTGACAGAGAGGGAGAAAGCACAAGTGGGGGGAGCTACAAGCAGAGGGAGAAGGAGAAGCAGGCTTCCCACTGAGCAAGGAGCCCAATGCGGAGCTCGATCCCAGGACCCTAGGATCACGACCTGAGTCGAAAAGAGACGCTTAATCGACTGAGCCACCCAAGTGCCCTGGAAAGGAAGTTTTATATGCCATTCTGCACATGCTAAATTATCCAATAATATAGTAGTATTTTGGTAAAGCCTGGTTGGAACTAGACGCTGAGCACAGGTAACCTGCCATTCCCCAGATTCAAGGTACTGGAAAACGTATGGGACACAAAAAAAGAAGCATAAGTTATAATTTAAAAACCTCAACACAGTCTATCTAGAATGCTGAAATATGTTAAGGGGAAATCAATCTCATGAATAAAATTAAGACCTCATATAAACTGACCCTAATAGGGAATACTTTTTCTTTTTTAAAGATTTTATTTATTTATTTGACAGACACAGACACAGCAAGAGAGGGAACACAAGCAGGGGGAGTGGGAGAGGGAGAAGCAGGTTTCCCGCCGAGCAGGGAGCCTGATGCGGGGCTCGACCCTGGGAACCCCAGGATCATGACCTGAGCTGAAGGCAGACGCTTAACGACTGAGCCACCCGGCGCCCCTGGAATACTTTCATACGTTAACTTTTAATTTTCAATGAGATAAAACTAGTTCATTTATTATATACAATTTTCAGTTGTGGAATTTCACTAGAAGAATTCTTTAAGAGTAACTAGGGAGCAAAAATACAAACTTTTCTAAAAACCCAAATTACATACTCGCAAAGCAACCACAAAGGGAAAAACTTAGAAAAATAAAGAACAAAAAATTGTGACAGAATCAAGACCAATCAAACCTATCAGATCAATTAAATCCATCCTATCAATGAATACAGATGGGTGGGTTTAACTCAGCTACTGAAAAAATAAATTTCACATAGGATCACAAAAGAAAAAATGACTCTGTGAAAATTAAGAAATATACCAAAAACAAAGTGATTGGAAGGCTTGAGGGGCGCCTGGGTGGCTCAGTCTTTAAGCGTCTGCCTTCGGCTCAGGTCATGATCCCAGGATCCTGGGATTGAGACCCACATCGGGCTCCCTCTCCACGGGAAGCCTGCTTCTCCCTCTCCCACTTCCCTGCTTGTGTTCCCTCTCTTGCTGTGTCTCTTTCTGTCAAATAAATAAAATCTTAAAAAAAAATAAAAAGATAAACAAAGAATATAACAGGCAAATGGTAATAATGAGAAAACAAGGGTTGTGAAATTGATGTCAAACAAAATAGAATCCAGGCCAAAAAGGGAACACTTAATAAAAATGCTAAAGGATACATTCACAATGAAGTTAAAAGAGATAGATCCATCTATATCCTAAATAGTAACAGCCATAAAACAGAATTGTAAGATATCAAAGAAAATAGTGATAATTTGAGACTTTGAGACCTACTCAAAAAATGACAGAGCAAATAGATGAATATAAATGAAGACACAGGAACCTCAATAACATTATTAGTATGTTAGATCTGACTGATAACTATCAAATTCCATACTCCAAAAACAAATTAACACCCCTTATTTTCAAGTTTCTATGTAACATTCAAGAAAACAGCACATACAAATTTCAAAATGGGGAGAAAAGGAACCTGGGCATTGCCAGCAAAGAGACTGAGGTTTGAATCTCAGCTATGCCAATTAATTGGCTATAAAACAATGAGAAAAAGATCTGGCCTAAAGAATTTTCTAAGGATTAAATGAAATAATACTTTAAAGCTTAGTATGGTGTCTTAGATCAATAGGATGTTTGACTTACACTCCCAAAATTCTTCCTCTGGAAGAAAAGATTACCTTTGTGGTATACCAATCTCCTTACCTATAACAACAGCAAAAGATCATTCACAAATAATCTAAAATTCACATTTTTTTCAAAATGGAAATCCTTACTGTAATATTATATAAATTTAACTGATATATAAAAATGCATAAGCGGAATGCCTGGGTGGCTCAGTCGGTTGGGCATCTGCCTTTGGTTCAGGTCATGGTCCCAGGGTCCTGGGATTGAGTCCCACATTGGGCTCCTTGCTCAGTGGGGAGCCTACTTCTCCCTCTCCCTCTGCTGCTCCCCTGCTTGTGCTCTCTCTCTCTCTCTCAGAGACAAATAAATACAAAATCTTTAAAAAAAAAATGCATAAGCTAACATGTGAAAGTCTCACTTATTTTTTTAATGACTAACAATGCTATAATAAATAAAAGCTACATTTTAGAGAATGCTTGCCACTTTCTTCAGGTGCAGAAATATATATAATGTGCTATGATTTGTGTATAAAATAGAGGGAAAATAAGACATTCATGTGTGCCTGTACATTCAGAAATTAAAGTCAAAGAAGACATAAAACAAATTAATAAAAAATGATTTCTTTTGCAAGTCCTATTGGGAACTAAGCAAATAGATGAAGTGGGATTCTTCACTGTATACCTTCTTTTTTATTTAAAATTTTTACTTTATTTTTTAAATTTTATTTTGTTATGTTAATCACCATATATTACATCATTAGTTTTTGATGTAGTGTTCCATGATTCATTGTTTGCGTATAACACCCAGTTATACGTGCCCTCTTTAATACCCATCACCAGGCTAGCCCATCCCCCCACCCCCCCCCCCCTCTAGAACCCTCAGTTTGTTTCTCAGAGTCCATAGTCTCTCATGGTTTGTCTCCCCCTCCGATTCCCCGCCTTCATTTTTCCCTTCCTACTATCGTCTTTTTTTTTTTTTTTTTAAACATATAATGTATTATTTGTTTCAGAGGTACGGGTCTGTGATTCATCAGTCTATGCATCTATGATGCAAAACATAAAACATCAAGTATTTCTATACAATATTACATATTACATAGATTGGAAGATTGAAAACACTGGCAGAAGTTAATTTTTATATAAAACCAAAACCCAAAGTCCAGTTCACAGGAATCACCCTCAGGGAGGTAGAAATAGTGATAGATCAAATACAGTTTTGTCCAAGAATAAAGAAATTGTGTTTGGAATTTTACACTTCTTTTCTTTCTACATTTTTTGTAAAATGCTGAATTGCAATGAAAAAATTGCCGATCTTTGAAATAGCAAGCAATAACTTTTTCTAAGTTGCTTCTCTGCTTTGCAGTCTTCTCACCCCCTCTTTCCTGAATATAATCTACATTGCGTTTTTTCCTGCCTCCTTTCTCCCTTCTTGCCATTTATACTGGGCATGCAAGAAGAATACAGATTATCTTTCCACAGACACACAGAACACTGCAATATCTATTAAAATATCTTAAGTGGAATAATACCTAGACCTCATACTTCATTAGTACTTCTAAAATTACCTAAAACCTAATTTTAAGAGCTTCCTACACCAACGTAAAGGTAGAATTTATAACAACTATACAAACTATATTCTGGATTGAGTTAACACTGTGATTTCTTGAGAAATGCTCCACTATTATGAGTTTATGTCTGAGTGCTGAACATTAAAATGCAAGACTGAGATTTTGAGTAATGTGACATTCATATGTCACCAGACAAAAAAATCATGTTAAAAAAAGGAGTTTTTAAGTTATAGGAAAGATTAAGCACAAAACAAAATGCCTGCTTTACAAGAGCTTTGAAGAATAGCGTGATCTAGTCAATAAAATATTCTGATTAATACATTATTGTCATTAAAAGTTAAAATACAACATGCATAGAATTTTTTTTTTTTTTAAGTAGGCTCCACGCCCGGCGTGGAGCCCAATGCAGGGCTCAAATGCACCACTGTGAGATCAAGACCTGAGCAGAGATCAAGAGTCAGACACTTAACTGACTGACCCACCCAAGTGCCCTACAATATGCACAGAGATTCAAGTGTCACGTGTGAGTGCCATCCACCTGGGGACCCTACCCGACAAAGGCTGCAGCCCCTGCATGACTCGGTGGCTGTGGTACGTGGGACTCACTTAGCTGGGAACCGTGCGGGATTGAATAAAGCAATGCGATTAGAGGCCACCCCAGAGAGGGAGCGGATTCCCCCACCCCTGAACCATTTTTGCTGGTTGCGGCAAAGGATTTTCCAAATGAGATTTGCCACAGACATCTGCTCTACAAGTGGCAAAATGTCAGAAATGAAGAGAAAGAAATGTTAAAGATCCGAGAAATAAATGACTCACCTGGGAAAGCTCTAATACCCGCAAACACTCAGGGCTGTCACTAAGAGAAACATCGGACTTTCTGCAAAGTCTTCCAGATATAATACTTTAAAGAGGTCGGAGGTAGGTCTATTTCTTCCATTTCTTAAAGTACTACATACTGTGTTTAATGTATTCTCTCAAGCCTCAGAGAGATCAATGACAGTCACATCTCTTAGACAAAGCAACAACTAAAGCTTTGATCTAGCATCATTAGTTTTAAAGCAACTCCCACACATTGTCACTTTCACCTTACTTCAGCATCCAGCTCCAGAAAACAGATATTTTTACCAATAATTTTATGGTTGATAAAGCCATTATCACATCTAATAAAATTATCAAGGATTACTTCGTATCCTCTAATATCCCCCCCAAAATACAATATGCATATACGATAGTACATATAAGCTTAATTTTTAAGATTTCATGATTGGGAAAGATTTTAAAATCTTGTATAAAGATAATCACTATGGGGTGCCTGGGTGGCTCAGTCAGTTAAGCAGCTGCCTTCGGCTCAGGTCATGATCCCAGGGTCCTGGGATCAAGCCCCACATTGGGCCCCCTGCGCTGCGGGAAGCCTGCTTCTCCCTCTCCCACTCCCCCCTGCTTGTGTTCCCTCTCTCGCTGTGTCTCTCTCTGTCAAATAAATAAATAAAATATTTTTTTAAATTTTATTTTATTATGTTATGTTAGTCACCATACATTACATCATTAGCTTTTGATGTAGTGTTCCATGATTATTTGCATATAACACCCAGTGCTCCATTCAATACATGCCCTCCTTAAATAAAATCTAAAAAAAAAGATAGTCATCACAAATATCAATTTTTACTTAAGTTATATAGAAATACCAATGAGAAGATTTCTTATCTAAATACCTGGACAAACGAGCATTTACTATATATCAATCCTTAATGTTTTCAGAGATTTGTCAATATTTTTAAAAATCAAATTTTGGAAAAAGTTTTACCTTCATGTGATATTTCAAAGGATCCAGAAGATTAAACTTTACATTGCACTTTGGACAAGATCTTAGAAAAGGTGTTCCAGTTTTATAGTGAGCTGATGAGGTATTTGTACCTAAAATAGATTAAGAACTTTTACGACTCAAATTCTTTTTTAAACATTAAACAACCAGTAAAAAAAAAAGTTTAAAAATTCATCAGAATTTCTAGAATTTATGTATAAATAATACAATTTCTATTTTATATGCTAGATTCATATTTACCTTTTGATATCATAACATGGGAAGATGTCACTGGAGGAGAGTTAGTTAGAGACAGTGAAGCACAAGGACTTATTTCAGAAACACTTTCGCTGGTCTTTGGCTTTTTTGGAGTAACACTGTTTACTTTAGAAGCAGAAGAACGTTTTAATATAGGCAGAGTTTGATCTATACCTACAATGATTTAAATAGTGGGAAAAATATTTGTAAATATGTACAGAACACTGCTTACAAATGCTACTAAAATGGCTTTATATTTGAATTTAAGTAAAAACACTTTGAAGCTAAATTAAAGATAACATAATTGAATTATATCATACAAATGACAAAGAATGATCAAAATTTATATGATCAAAAAAAGAAAAAATTTATATGATCAATAGGTAAAAAGAAATTGTACAGATATTATGAACTACACGTATTTGAACAATTCATGAAATAAACTTTTTATACAAGAAAATTCTAAAAATACTTTCAAATAAAGAAATATATAAATAGGTATAAAAGAGGTCAGACCAAAAGAATCCGAAGCAAAAAAATTAAAGCACAGAGAATGTTCTAAGCTCAGTTCCCAAAAATGAATTTATCTTTAGATGCTTAAATACATTTGGGCTTGGAAACAAAAACCACCTTTATTCTAAAAATTTAGAAAAACCCTTTAAGATACTTAAAAAAAACTTAAGATGTCTAATGGAAAACTCAAGTTGGTTCTTTTTCCACTTATTAACAATCTGATGGGTTTAAATTATCTGTTTACTCCCTATGAACAAAGTACAAACAACTAATCTTGAATAATACCTTGCTCATTCATATGAAAAGTCTTAAGAAGTTAGTATAATGGTCTTCAAATGATACTCCCCTGAGGCTAATGATTTTGCTTTAGGGAATACAGTAAGCATGTCAGATAGAAAAACTCTTTTACCTTTTTTAAAAAATTAGATTTTTACATAAAATTTTGTTTGAGGAGATTTCATCACTAAAGATAGTTCTGAGCTTGAAAACCATCACCTTAAAGGCTTAGGGATGGTGTAATTCAGGGCATTTGCAAGAAAAGTGGGGCTATTTAGCCTATAACCAGACACAGCAAAAGTCCGTTTGAAAATAACACACAATTGTACTTTGTGATAAAGATTCTAAAACTGCACATCGTATTTTAATGCTCCCAACTGTACACTAATAGGCGAAGCAGTAGAATAGAGAAATACAAGGAAAAGGAGAGCATCGCATTAGTGGGCTCCCTGTCAGATCTGTCTTTCATTCTCTGAGATAACAGAAATGATTTTTTTTTTTCCATCTGCAAGCACATAGTTACTGACAGCCATACTGCAGGCACTTGGGACTGATTTCTGTGTAATCACTAACATTTTTCTCAGATGCTTAGGTTACTTGAACAACCAATGAGTGCTGGTATTTTGGCAACTAGTTCTCTAGCAGGCTGTATAGTAAAAATAGACTGTTTTGTATATAATTTTTTTAAGCATGAGTAAATCTCCAAGTTAAATAAAATCACTCTGAGCTCAATAGTTTTAAATTCTAACCGTTTAACTTGTTTATTTCTATTGCCTCTGGCTTGTGCTGTTCACTATCTTCAACAGTGCCAATAAAAATCCTATTCTCATTCTTCAAAATCAAGTTCAAATCCAACCTTCTCCAAGAACCTTCTATGATCATCCTTGACAGGAGTCCATTAATCATGCTTCTGAACACATAATACGTATTATCATTCATAATTATCATTCTAAGAACTGTTTACTGTCAAGTCCTTTAAAGGTTTAAGGCATTTTTCATTTCTCACTTATCTCATTTGAACCTCAAAAAAGGCCTGAGATAAGTAGAGCAAGAATTAAAATTATATCTCCAAATGGTGACTTCAGGTCTGGAGAATGAATGTATTATCTGAGAAAGATAAAAGTATATATTTCAATAAAATGAGAAAATTGAAGTGTAAAGAGGTGACTCGATAAAGGCCACAAAAATCTTGAGGATACAGGCTCAAATCTACACCTTCCTAACTGACTATAACCCTATTTCCCATCAAGGCAAAGTTCCACTCTCTGCAATACAACAACTTACAGAGAGAGTAGGCATCACTGTTTTACCCCCTAGAATCTTCAAGAATTCAGACTTTTTTATGAATAAAGACCACGTGCATTATAAAATCAGACTTCAGACAACTATTTTACTTCCTCATTTATTTTGGTTCTTGGCTATTTTACTAACTATAAGTGACACCTAGATAGGTGAATAACAAGCCATGTGTTATCAAAATGGGAAAAGTATTTTTGGCAAACATATTACTATAATTTTTTTTCTATTTTGGTTTGGTAAATGTATATGAATTTGTTAGTAAACAATTTAAACATTAAAAACTTATGGACCTCTGTCCAATTATTGAAATATAACAAATTTACTAATATACAAACAGCAATTGCTTTGATTATGGGGAATTTTTCAACTAAATAAAATTCTTTCAGGGCATACTAATTTATTTCAAGTTAATGAAGAACTTTGTTATTGTACACAAAGAACTGTAATTCTTCAATTAAAAATTTACATTATTCCTTTAATGGATATTTACTAAGTACTTACTATGCACAAATTACTATTTTTGTAATACTTCCTTTTTATAATGATACTCTGTAATCATATTTAACTATCATATCAACATCATTTATTTGGAAAGAAAGACACCAGTCTATTAAAAAAATCAACTATAACCATGTACTTTTTCTCATACTAATGGCCTTCCAAATGATTAATACTTTAAAAAAAAATGATAGTATTAGGTCATTAGGAGACTTCCTGGACTCACAGAATTTATATTAAGATTTTTCAGCCCATGGCTGGCTCTAAGTGAGAATGAGCTCAAAAAATACATGTTAGCTAACTTAATAGAAAGAGATACAATATTCTATTATTAAATAAGAAATCACACAAGAAAGGCATTCAGGGATTATTAGCTTCTATTTTATGGTATATGAAAAACTTAACATGAAGGTATGGGTTTCAAAATAAAAATTCATTCCACATCTATATGCATCAAGTTTCTTTTTATTATACTCAAAAAAAGTGCTAAGCCAAACCTTCTATATAAATTGTTGATCCCTCTTGGGACAGTGGAATTGTATCCTGGGTCAAGTCAAATAGTAAGTCTGAAGAATCATCCGATTCAACTTGTAATGAATTCTTTGTAAAATCCTGTAAAAAGTTATAATTATTTTGTTTCATAAACTTTTATAAAGGTAAGTTTAATTGTATCATAATACTATAAAGATAACACCTTAATAATTTAATTACTAATAAGCTATAAAACACTAAGGTAATTATTATTCTGTCAGAGTTAGCATTTAGTGGGTAAGGGTTATATGGGAACTCTCTGGATTACTTCTGCAGTTTTTCTATAAATCTAAAGTTAGTTTGAAATTAAAAGTTAAAGTTAAGAAATAACGATAATATTATTGGCAAAGTAGACATGTTTTGGTACAACTTTTCTGCAAGAAAATTTTGGCAATATCTATCAAGGGCTTTAAAAAGTTCATATCCTTTGACCCAAATATTCCACTTACACTAATTTATGCTAAGGAAATGAAAATATTTAATGGAGAATTATTTATAATAGCAGAAAATAAAAACCTGTATGTCCAACAATGGAGGAATGGTTAAATAAATTAAACGACAGACTATAATGCAACATCATGCTTTTGAAAAATAACCAAAAACAAAGAAAAATGTTTCCAATATAAAGTTCAGTGAAAAAAGAGGAGCACATATCTGTGTACAAAATATAATCCTGATTGATATATTCTATATACTACACTAACCATCTGCAAAAAAGGAAATCAAAGTACAGTATGTATTGTCTTGTTTCTTTTCTAACTACCGCCCCCATATACAGTACCTTTATAAAATAGGAATATAGGGATCTTGCTTGCGTGTTTTGTGCTTACAAGTTGAGAAAAAATCAGGTTTTAAGAATTTTACTTTGTTATCGTTTTCTGTTTACATAGGCTTAGTAAGAAGTTATAGAGACAGATATTGAACTGAACCAAACCATTCCATTCCTAGAATTTGAGCATAACAGGCAGATTTCTGCATTTGAGCCTTAACATGTACTATAAAAAATGGCTGTATGACTCAATGATGGCTTTATGACTTAACTGTAACCAAGCATAATCTTCTGCAAGGTAAATATTTTCTCCAAATATGTGTACTTACAAATGGAAAATATTCACTAGCAATTCTCCAAACAGTTCTTTCACAGAAGTTCCTCCAAATAAAGTTAATACTTCATTTTTTTTTAAAGATTTTATTTATTTATTTGAGAGAGAGAGAGAGAGAGAGAGCATGAGAGGGGGGAGGGTCAGAGGGAGAAGCAGGCTCCCTGCTGAGCAGGGAGCCCGATGCGGGACTTGATCCCAGAACTCCAGGATCAGGACCTGAGCTGAAGGCAGTTGCTTAACCAACTGAGGCACCCAGGTGCCCCTAAAGTTAATACTTTAAACCTTTTCCTAGGTGATAACTCTGGCCAATTAAGTACCATTATTTCAGAGAGCAGACATATTAGTCAACAAATAACTTATTAAAATAATTCTCTAATTGGGAATTTTTTATATCTCATAAAATAGTTCAGCAAGATACCAAATACAACAGTGAGGTACAACAGGCAATAGACTGGGATTTAAAAGACCTCCATTTATTTAACTGTGGAACCTTGGGCCAGTCACTTGAGATTCAAGTTTTCACCTTTCCAACTGAAATAATAGCTGCCAATTGTCTGTTTAAAACGTACTTGACTCTTTTACAGTCCATGTGTTTTATATCAGGTAGTTGTCACAACAGTACTAATAAAGACCTAATATTATCTCCCACCTTATAAATAGGTAAACTAAAGTTCAGTATAGTTAAGTAAGGTTCCCAGTACAATCCAGCTTGTTCTCGATGATGAAGCTGGAATTGGAACCGAGGTTGGCCTGATTATAAAGCCTGTGCCCTTGGGACACCTGGGTGGCTCAGTCGGGTTAAGCGTCCGAATTTTCTTTTCTTTTCTTTTTTTTCTAAGTAGGCTCCACATGGCATGGAGATCACAACCTGAGCTGAGACCAAGAGCTGGAAGCCTGAGTCACCCAGGCACCCCAGGCATCCATCCTACTCTTGATCTCAGCTCAAATCTTGATCTCAGGGTCCTGAGTTTAAGCCCCGTGGGTGTGGAGCCTATTAAAAAAAAACCACAACAACCTATGCCCTTAAGCTATATCACACTGACATTAAAAGGGACAATAACAATTATCTTCTAGACTGCCCTGAAGAGTTGTGGTAAAGAGAAGAAAAAACTTAAAATTTTCAGAGAAAATTCCCTCACATAGGATTCTCAATTTATTTGAAAATATAGATCTGTCATTCTCCACTCTGGCTCACATTAGAATCACCTGGAGAGTTTAAAAAAAAAAAAAAATCTATCATGCCCAGGCCTCACCCCAGATCAAATGATAAAAAACTGTTTTTTAAAGCTCCCTAGGATTGGGAAACTGATTGAAGAGCTTCGATTAAACACCCAAGCCCACAAAAACAAAAAGTTCTGAGTTTGAATGACCTCTAGTTTCTAAGTTTTTTTTTTTTAATATGAAAGATACCACCCCCCCCATTGTTCTCCTTCTCTAGGTCCAAGGTAGGAATAATTTTCGTCTATCTCCATGTAAATAATCATGTTCCCTTGTTTTTTTTTGTTTTTGCTTTTCTTAAATGCCAAACAGCTGAATTAGTCTGATTCCAGCTAAAATAAAATAATTTTAGCATTTCTGGCAGCCTGCCATTATCAGGTACACCTATTAAGTTTTTATTAAGAACAGCCCGTGGTTGCTTAGAGGATCCAAGTTTGAGAGCCGGTGGTTTGGGTAAAGATTCTCATTTTAAAAATGAAGAAAGTGAGGCCCACTGAGGTTGTAAACAATGCTTTAGCTAGGCACAGACAGAATCAACACTCAAGTCTTTCATTTTCAACCTAGATTTCTTGGACTACTCCTCCAGGACTCCAATTATTATTGTTTCAGAATGCAGATACAAGTCAAGGATTGAGAGTTAATAAAATTAGGAACAATTTGGGGCGCCCGGGTGGCTCAGTTGGTTAAGCGTCTGCCTTCGGCTCAGGCCATGATCCCGGGGTCCTGGGATCGAGCCCCGCATCGGGCTCCCTGCTGGGCGGGGAGCCTGCTTCTCTCCCTCTGCCTCTCTCTCTCTCTCTCTCTGACTTTCATGAATAAATAAAAAAAAATTTTAAATTAGGAACAATTTATCACTTCTTCAAGGTTAGTCTCAAGTGAGTGAAATTTTTCTCCTCTGAGTGTTTGTGATGGTCACGAATACAAAAACTACCAGCGCTGCTGGGCGCCGCTGCCTTCATTCATACGAAAGCACAGCAGTTTTACCCTCCGTTGCTTTTGCATCATCGGTGCAAACGTTGACAGAGTGAAAAGAGGAAATGTCTCAGTGTAATTATCACATCAGTTTTAACTTCACGAACCCCCGAAAGGGTCTCAGGGAACCCCAATGGTCTGTGCACTGTACTATTGCTCTAAGGCAGTGTTTCTATGTATAGCAATGCTTAAATGTATGAATGGATGTGTGTATGCATATGTTAAAACCTCTGGGCTGGGGCACCTGGGTGGCCTAGCTGGTTAAGCATCTGACTTTGGCTCAGGTCATGATCTCAGGGTGCTGGGATCAAGCCCTGCATCATCTGCTTCTCTCTGCCCCTCTGCCCCTCCCCCTGATTATGCTCGCTCTCTCTCTCAAATAAATAAATAAAATCTTAAAAAAATAAAATCAAACCTCTGGGCTAACCTGGATTGAAATCCCAGATCCATCTTTTATTTATGAGTCATATGGCCTTGAGTGAATTATTTAGCCTGAGTCTCAGTTTCCTCAACTATAAAATGGGGATAATAACTGTGCCTACCTCATAGGGAAATCGTAAGAATTAAATGATATTAATTTAGGGGCGCTTGGGTGGCTCAGTTGGTTAAGCGACTGCCTTCAGCTCAGGTCATGATCCTGGAGTCCCGGGATCGAGTCCCGCATCCTGCCGAGCAGGGAGCCTGCTTCTCCCTCTGACCCTCCCCCTCTCATGTGCTCTCTGTCTCTCTCATTCTCTCTGTCTCAAATAAATAAATAAAATCTTTAAAAAAAAAAAGATTAATTTACATACAACATTCAGAATAAAGACTTACCCATAGTAACAGAATAACAAATGTTAAATATTACCATTAACTATTACTTCTCTTAAAAGTTTTAAAAGCTAAGCCATGAAAGTAGGTTTTCAGAGTAAACAGCAACAATGACCTCAGAACGATCTTCCCAAATAAGAATACCTGGTTCCGTTTACTCTCTTAAGAATTTTGCCATTATGCAACATTCATTACTGATCATTTTTTTTTACTCAGTTTTAGATAGCCTAGTTTTCAATATTATACCTATTTAATTTAAGCATATTACCTGATTTATTGACAAGTTGGTTAGTTCCTACAGTTATTACTTTGGGTATTGGTTGAGCTGTCAAAGATAGTGACATTTTCTGATTGTGATCATGCTTCTAGTGGAATGGTGACTAGCTATGATAGTCCACAATTCTAACTGGGTACTATAATATCCATTGCATCCCTGAGCTAATTATAGTTTCAGAAACACTTACAGGTTTAGACACGTTCTGAACAATAACAGAATTCTGTGAAGATTTAGATTCAGGATGAAATCTAGGCAAGGCAGCCACTGGATTTGATGTTGGATCTTTGCAGTGTTGACTTGTAGGCTTGAATGGATCAGTAACACCTGCATTTTAAAATTACACAACATATTGAATATTTTTCTATACAACCAATTTTGTTAAAATACTTCACTTTAAAATTAAAATGGTATAATACTATACCTTGAGTGAGTGTCTCATTCTTTATTCCCTTTGAAGATGAGCTGGGGTTACCTCTGTTCAAAATATCTACAAATATTATGTTTATTTTAAAACTCATTATTTGAATTGTATATTTAGACAATAAAAAACTTTCCAAAAATATATCCACATACAACTAATAATTTAAGTATATTTCTTTCTCTTAGTGGTGACCTCAGATCAAACCCTTCCCCAATTCCCATGCCACATTCATACCCCCTAAAAGCCTGGAAGTTTCATTATGGGTAAGCTGGTCACATTATCTGTACCACTCCTCTTGAGTTCTGAGAGGGACACTACTGAAGACTGCAGACTAAATTTAATCTAGAGTTTACCATAGTATCTCAAATCTACTACTATACCAAAAGTCAATTGGAGCCTGACATGACCCTATGAATCAGTTTAAGATGCTCACTCCTGTACCCGTGTGAACCCATAACTTCTAGGTTATTAAGGAATCAAATGAAAATTTGGAAGAGTAGAGATATGCCTAAAATTGCTAATCAGGAAAAGGTATATTTTAAAAATCCCATAAAACCTCAAAAAAATTTCCTTTTCCCCTCCTAGTGGAAAAGAACCAGATCTCATAGATTAATTCCATAAAGTAAAGGGTCACACAAAAGTAGGGTTGTTTTATGATAATGGAAATTCAATTCTCTAAACCTAGGCACTACAGAAGTTTCCTAGGAGAAAAATCTGCTCAAACAACTTGATATTGTTTTCATTCAGAAATTTAAAATACTGGGCGCCTGGGTGGCTCAGTTGGTTAAGCGACTGCCTTCAGCTCGGGTCATGATTCCAGGGTCCTGGGATCGAGCCCCGCATCGGGCTCCCTGCTCAGTGGGAAGCCTGCTTCTCCCTCTCCCACTCCCCCTGCTTGTGTTCCCTCTCTCACTGTGTCTCTCTCTCTGTCAAATAAATAAAAAAAAGAAAGAAATTTAAAATATTTACTCAAGCCATTAAAGAGTTAAACCTATAGTACTTTGTGGTGACTGTAGTCTATCAAACACAACCTTTTACCATCCCTCCAACTTAATGATGGTTCTATATAAATATTTAGCTCATATTCCATATGCCAAAAATATTTTATGGCTCACACATAAAACATCAATAAAATCACCTAAATTTTGAGTTCATTTAGAAAAGAAATTTCACTGGGGTCAACTTTCTTTTTGATAGAATCACTTAAAACTAACACACATTATTCAAGTTGAGTACTGTTAACAGTTATCTACAGTTGATATAAACCCAACCTGAACTGCCAGGCTTTCAATAAGATGATCTGAATAATAATTTGAAATATGATAGTATTTTGGGATAAAAATAATCACAGCAACTAGGAAACAATATTTATATTATTCTGTTCCACTATCAGCAACAAACATGCCAACATACTTCATTTTATAATTGAAGTGACATTCCACTTAGCACCTCTCAATTTGCCACAGGAAATGATATTGAGAATTAAATTATTCTATCTCTGATAAAACTGAATAGAAGAGCTATTCGAAGTTTAGAGTCAAGAGAAGCAAAAACCGGGCTTTCAAAAAATTAAAAAACTCCTCTCTTAACCACAATATTTCGCACTGCCATGATAGGTAAGAAAACACTGGTATGGCTGCCTACATTCTTTGCTAAATTCTCCTGGCTTAAAAAAAAGTAAGTATAATGGAAAAGAATCTATTTTCTCGTTCTCCCCTGAAATTCAGTATGTTGTTCCTCTGCACTTTACACATTTTTTATTGGACATTTTAACAAGTGTCATCAGTATCTTCACTATAACATTATCACAATGGCAATTCTAACTCTAACTGAAATCTAACAATCTACAAAATTACTGAACGTGTTCTGCCAGAAAGCCATGAGGATTAAGTGTGCTAACCGCCTGCATTGTACTAGTACAGTAGCTAAAGACCAGACCCTCCCTCCTTCCTTCATGAATATAATCAGGAGTTGTTGGAAGATGCGTGTGGCCAGAAACTATAGCTCAGGTTGGTACACATACCAGAGACTGTATAATCATGCAGTGCCTGTTCATTTTGTAGCCATGATTCAAGATGACACTGTGATGAGGCAGTTGTCTGGCTGTGAGAACCCTCATCAGAGACTAACAAACTTACTCAGTATTCTGGTATTTTAAGCAAAGCACTCCAAACACTTCCTATTCTAGGTGTTTTTGGACTTAAGGGAGAAAAAGAAAAATTAACAAACAGGTGAATAGGCTACTTAGCTCCACTAAAACTTAAGATTGCCAATTTCAGAAGGCCTATAATGCTGTTAGGTAATCTTAACCTTTAGTTACCTTAGTTAACATTTCCCTTTTCTCTCAAATGGTATTTTAACCTCTGACCTTACTCAAGTCCCCAACCATATCCCCCCTCTGATTCTCACAAATTCTCACTGATCTGTATGCTTCAACTCCTTACAGAATAACAAGGACACAGAAGACAGCTCACAGATTTTTCTATTAGAAACAGCAACTTATAAAACTTTACTTCACTGAAATAAATGCTTACTTGAAATGGCTGGTTTTGAACTTGATATCTCTCCAACAAAAATCAGCTCATCATCATCTTCATCCAGAATTTCTTCTACTTTTTTCTGCCACGGTTCCAGCTCTTCTTCTTCACATTCCATAAAGAGTTCTGCCATTTTTGGGTTATCTAATTTTCAAGAGAGAAACGCATCTTATTTTTTTAAAAACTTTTTGCAATGCATAGTATGATATTTAAGATATACTTTAATAATCTTAATATTAATTACTGAATTGATATTTGCAGTCAGTACAACTCACCTCAATCTCTAAGATCTAAACTAGTAAACTAGTAAAATTAAGCTAGCTAAGTAACAGACGATAGTAATTACTAGTAGTTGCCAATAAATTTTAAGAATAATCAAATCCAAAAAAACCTTGAAACATAAAAAAAAGAGTAATCAAACCCAGGAAAGAATATCCAATGGGAAAAAGATAGTCTCCTCAACAAATGGTGTTGGGAAAACTGGACAGCAACATGCAAAAGAATGAAACTGGACTTTTTTTTTTTGAAGATTTTATTTATTTATTTGACAGAGAGAGAGAAAGCACAAACAGGGGGAGCAGGAGAAGGAGAAGCAGGCTCCATGCTGAGCAGGGAGCCGGTTCAGGGCTCGATCCCAGGACTCTGGGATCATGACCTGAGCCGAAAGCAGACGCTTAACCCACTGAGCCACCCAGGTGCCCCAGAATCTGGACCACTTTCTTACACCAAACACAAAAATAAATTGAAAATGGATGAAAGACCTTGGGAGCCTGCTTCTCCCTCTGCCTCTCTCTCTCTCTCTGTCTCTCATGAATAAATAAATAAAAATCTTTAAAAAAAGGGGGGGGGGCGCCTGGGTGGCTCAGATGGTTAAGCGTCTGCTTTCAGCTCAGGTCATGATCCCAGGGCCCTGGGATCGAGTCCCGCATTGGGCTCTCTGCTCCTTGGGAGCCTGCTTCTCCCTCTGCCTCTCTCTCTCATGAATAAATAAATAAAAATCTTTAAAAAAAAAAATAGATGAAAGATGTGAGACAGGAAACCATTAAAATTCTAGAGGAGAACACAGGCAGTAATCTTTTTGACATCAGCTGTAGCAACTTCTTACTAGATATGTCTCCTGAGGCAAGGGAAACAAAAGCAAAAATAAAGTACTGGGACTTCATCAAATTAAAAGCTTCTACACAGTGAAGGAAACGATCAACAAAACTAAAAGGCAACCTATGGAATGGGAGAAGATATTTGCAAATGACATACCTAATAAAGGGTTAGTACCCAAAATATATAAAAAACCGATACAACTCAAGACCCAAAAAACAATCCAATTAAAAAATGGACAAAAGACATGAATAGAGGGGCGCCTGGGTGGCTCAGCTGGTTAAGGTTGTCTGCTTTCGGCTCAGGTCATGATCCCAGGGTCCTGGGATCGAGCTCCGCATCGAGCTCTCTGCTCAATGGGGAGCCTGCTTCTCCCTCTCCCTCTGCCTGCCGCTCTGCCTACTTGTGCTCTAACAAACAAATCAATAAAATCTTTAAAAAAAAGATGGGGCGCCTGGGTGGCTCAGTCGGTTAAGGTTGTCTGCTTTCGGCTCAGGTCATGATCCCAGGGTCCTGGGATCGAGCCCCACGTCGGGCTCCCTGCTCAGGGGGGAGTCTGCTTCTCCCTCTCCCTCTGCCTGCCTCTCTGCCTACTTGTACTATCTCTATGTCAAATAAATAAATAAAATCTTTTAAAAAAAAGATATGAAGAGATATTTTTCCAAAGAAGACATATAGATGGCCAACAGACACGTAAAAACATGCTCAACATCACTGATCATCAAAGAAATACAAATGAAAACTACAATGAGATACCATCTCACACCTGTCAAGAGGGCTAAAATCAAGAACACAAGAAACAACAGGTGTTGGTGAGGATGTGGAGAAAGGGTAACCTTCCTGCACTGTTTGTGGGAATGTAAACTGGTGCAGCCACTCTGGAAAACTGTATGGAGGTTCCTCAAAGGTTAAAAATAGAACTACCCATGATCCAGCAATTGCACTACTAGGTATTTACCCAAAGGATACAAAAATACTAATTCAAAGGGATACATGCACCCCTATGTTTATAGCAGCATTATCTACAACAGCCAAATTATGGAAACAGCCCAAATGTCCATCAACTGATGAATGGATAAAGAAAAGGTGGTATGTGTATACAGTGGAATATTACTCAGCCATAAAAAGAATGAAATCTTGCCATTTGCAACAGTGTGGATGGAGCTAGAGAGTATTATGCTAAGTGAAGTAAGTCAGAGAAAGACAAATACCATATGATTTCACTTATATGTGGAATTTAAGAAACAAAACAAATGAGCATAGGGGGGGAAAAAGAGAGAGAGGCAAACAAAGAAACAGACTCCTAACTCTAGAGAACAAACCAATGATTACCAGAGCGGGGTGGGGGGTGGCTGGGGGGGTTTGGGAATGATGGTTGAAATAGGTGATGGGGATTAAGGAGTGCACTTGTGATGAGCACCAGGTGTTTTATGGAAGTGCTGAATCCCTATATTGTATACCTGAAACTAATATTACATTGTATGTTAATTAACTGGAATTTAAATAAAAACTTAAAAAAAGAATAATCAAATCCAATCAAAAGCAGTTTCAGTTTTATGAACAGAATATATCTATTAAAGGATTGTACCTAACTATATCTGAAAAAAAAAACCCATAAACTTTTATGTTAACAAAAAGGAGGTAAGCTAAGAATAAGAGGCAACAGGTTGGAGATACACTAGAAAAACTGAACTAGGTTCATAAACACCAGGCACAGAGCAAAGCAGGGATGAAGTGCAAGAATGAAAATAGGGGACTTAAGTGAGGCTTATTCCATCCCAGGAAAGATTAGACATTTCTCACCTGAAGAAACTAAGCAAAGAACATACTGTGAATACCACCAGCCTACTAGTACTGACCAAGCATTCAGAATTCTGAGGAAGCATTTTAGTGCCTCCTAAATATGGATAGACAACCAGTGAATACCAGAAATATGACTAAACCTCCAATGTGAAAGACCAAAACAATAAAACAGATTAAAAGCTCTTAAAGAAAACAGAGATGGTACAGAATGCAAAAGTTATTAATGTAATTAGCATTTTTAGAGAAATAAATGTTATAAAATGTTATAAAACGTATGTTATAAAAAGTAACACTCAGAAAATAAAAGTTTAAGAATAAGACAGCCAAAATTCAGTAAAAGAAAAACCCAAAAACACAAATGCCGAAGTTGAATAACTGTCCCATAAGTGGAACTAAAAGACAAAAAATAGATATACACTAAATAGATGGGATTATTAGAAATCAATTTCAAAGGTACAATTCACCTAATAAAAGTTCCAGAAAAAGAGAAAAAAGAAAGGGGATGTAATCAAAGGAAAAATACAAAAGAAATTTCTAGTTCTAAAGGACACAAATGTCCAGATTGAAAAGGCCTACCAGGACCCAGCACAAAAATCAAGGAAAAAAGTCTACAGTAGAGGAATCTCTCATGAGACTTGAGAATGCTGGAGAGGGAAACTATCCTAAAATCAGCAGGAGAGAGAGAGAGTTAGAATAATGCTTTCAAAAGTATTAGTGAAAATAATTTTCAATTTAGAATTCTATACCGACCAGCCAAGGTTTTCATCAAGCATGAAGTACATATTCTTTCATCAAAAATAAAGGTCACCAACATCACACAAAATTTACCCCCCCATTCACCCTTTCTTTCTTAGGAAGAATCCACCAAAATATGGGACTTAAGAAGGAGAAAGATACAGAATGCAGAAAACATGACATTCAATACAATACAAAGACAAAGGAAAAGTCCCAGGATAATAGCTGTTCAATAGGTCTAGATAACAACCAGCCAGAATAGGGCAAGAGAACATGACTCCCAGGAGGAATGTCTCCAGGAAACCACAGACAGACAGACACACACACAAAGATTCAAAAATTAAAATGTTAGATTACCTGGCAAGTTTTACCATGTAGAAAATTGAGTTAAGAGGCTACGGAAGGGGTTAAGAAGACTTGGCTATAGACTTTAATAAAATTTAGCAAATTCAGTCAACTATACTTCAATAAAAAAAAAATTTAGCAAATTTTAAAAAATTAAAAATTTGAATATCTGGGTATATACAAAAAAGAGAAAAAGGGAATATATCCATAACATATTAATACCATAGCACTATACTCATCAGTGAACAATATTTATTATGGCCATTACAATAAAAACATTTAATATGATTTAACCAAAAACTGAGATATAAATGCAGTGGGAGATGCTTAGAGGGAGGAGTAAGTGTAAGAAAACTAAAATCATCATGTTCCGTTGATAGAAAAATTAGATAATGGCAAGAAAATGATGATTTAAGAGACAGGAGTATGTGTATGTGTTTTAAAAATTTAGAAATATGGAGGGGCGCCTGGGTGACTCAGTCAGTTGAACATCTGCCTTCGGTTCAGGTCATGATCCCAGGGTCCTGGGATCGAGCCCCACATTGGGCCTCCCTGCTCAGCGGGGAGTCTGCTTCTCCCTCTGCCTCTCCCCCCTCCCCCCCGGCTTGTGCTCTCTCTCTCACTCACTCTCTCTCAAATAAAATCTTTAAAAAATTTTTTTTTAAATTTAGAAATATGGAAATTATTAGGAAAAAAAGCTAAAATATTGAAAGTGAATGGCTTGCAAAAACAAGGAGTAACAAGCCCAGAACACATGCACACCACTCTCAAACTCTTACCCTTCAAGAAACTGTGGTTATGCAACTTTATAACTTTCAGATTATTTTTTACAATTATGCATGCATTGTTCTGCTTTTAAAAAAGTATTGAGGGGGGTGCTTGAGTGGCTCAGTTGGTTAGGCAACTGCCTTCAGCTCAGGTCATATGATCCCAGGGTCCTGGGATTGAACCCCATGTCAGGTTCTCTGCTCAGTGGAGTCTGCTCCTCGCTCTCCCTTTGCCCCTCTCCCACTTGTGCTCGCACGCTCTCTCTCTCTCAAATAAATAAAATCTTAAAAAAAGTATTAAGGGAGCCCCTAAATTAATATAATAGCAATGGGGATGGATACAAGTGGTACTAGATATATGCAGTGAGATGTAGGTGGAGGAACAACTAAAAAGAAACAAAATAATAATTCCAGGATTCTGGCTTAGACAATAATCATCTGTTTTTCTTAGACAATGATATCTTTACTTTTTAAATGCAATCATTTCTAAAGGTAATTTTACTAGATTAAATGTCATTTTTAATTTTGACTCAAAATTCATGTGTGAAAACAATGATTTGGGGATGGCTTACAAAAGAAACACCATAACAAACAGGCACCATTTGGGTGCCTGGGTAGCTCAGTTGGTTCAAGCGACTGCCTTTGGCTCAGCTCATGATCCTGGAGTCCCAGGATGGAGTCCCACATCGGGCTCCCTGCTTAGTGGGGAGTCTGCTTCTCCTTTTCACCCTCCCCCCTCTCATGCTCTCTCTCATTCTCTCTCAAATAAATAAAATCTTAAAAAAAAACCCAAATAGGCACTATTCTTTTAAAATTATTTAAAGTTAATTTCCTCATCTATATAGGTATGCCAAAATCATTTCTTGGCATAATGTTGTTTAATGTTTAGTGGTCTACTTACCATAAAACAAAACAAAACAAAAACCTTCTCACCCTTCCAAATGTAACCAGTTTTATGAACTTTCTTTTCTAACTTTACTTCGAAAACACATATACAGAATGGTCTAAGTCAAATAATTAAGAGTAACTCACAGTTTAGCATCTTCATATTCTGAATACTTGAAAACACCATCCTCATTGTGTCCCCTGGAGTCCTCCTTTGTAGGGTTTATTCTATCTAAAATATTCTTCCTTCTTACCTTATATTGTCCACGTTATTCATGTATAGTAGAAGGAGCATGGACTTGACATCAAATTGAATAGCTGAAATCTCCATTGCACCATTTCTAATCACGTGACTCTGGAGAAATTACTTGGATCTTGTTTTCTTACTTCTAATATGGGTACAATATCTACCTAATAGAAGTGGCAATGTAGACTGAGAAAAATGTCATATGAAGTACCTAACCTAACCTCAAGCAAATACTCAACAAAATCTTAATTCCCAACTCTTGGTTCAGTTACAACTTCCTCAATAAACCAGTAGACCTTGTTTGTCTTCCACCTTTTACTACATTGGCATTCTATACCATATAGTTCAAGATTTACTATATATAATTTCAAATTGCTCACTATTTCTTAATGTGTTTTTTTTTTTTAAGTCAGCTCTACACCTAATGTGGGGCTTGAGCTCATGACCCTGAGATCGAGTCAGATGCTCTACTCACCGAGCCACCCAGACACCCCTCTTAATGTGTGTTTCTTTACTGTACACGTCTAACACCAAAGTAAGATCCAAAGGAAGAGTGAAGAACTTATTTTCTTCTTCCTTTGTATCTCCTCCTATACATAGTAGTCTACTGGATAAGCATCAGCACTTAATATGACAATCAGTGAACTAAGAAACTAGGCAGTCAGGCAATGCCAAATTTAAAAAGAAATGAGGGACACTCATGTATACAGATAATAAAAAAAATAATTTATATCTATGTTGATACCATGGTCTTGATACCATGTCTGACACATAGATCTTCCTCATTCTTTTTAACGGGGTACTGCCATTGTCAATATATTCAAGATAGATTGTTGAGTAAAAAAATTTTAAAGGCACATAATAGCATATATAGTATGGTCTTATTTAGAAAATTTTTGACTATGCATAGAAGAAAATTTGTGGGTGGGGGGATAACTCGGTGATGGGCATTAAGGATGGAGGACATGTGATGTGATGAGCACTGGGTGTTATACTGAACTGATGAATCATTGAACATTGTATAAAAAACCAATGATGTATTATACCTTGCCTAATTGAATTTAAATTAAAAAAAAAAGAAAAAAGCTTGTGATTATGTGTACCAAACCAATAATAGTAGTTATCTCTGGAGATCAGGAAGAAACACTTCATTTCTACTTTACTGACATTTTTATTGTATATTTTCTTTTTTACTATGAGCATGTATTACTTTAATAAATTTAAGTGTTCTTTTAAAATGTGCATACTTCTGTTTCTTTTACCTTTTCTCACAAAGGAAGGTCATCAGTACAAAAGCCACGCATACTAGTATCACTTGCAGCAGGAATACTTACTTTTTGATTGAAAAGGGTTGTCGTCGTCCATCAAGTTGCAGAGTCACCTAAGCACCAACACATGACATCAATCAATTTTATGAGTTACTTTAACACCAAATATTGAAACATGAAACTTGGGATTCAGAAATCTTTGGGTCTAATTTTGATCTCCAGCAAACTCACCATATGACTCCAGAGAAGAAAGCAAGTTAAGTCTTAGTTTTCTGCCCTATAAGATAAAGATACCTACTATTAGGGTGGATTTGTTAAATGCATTCACATTTAATCATTTTCTCCTACAAAGAGCTTACCTTTTGAGTTTGATATGTTTGATATACACATGCTACTGACTTTACCTAATTGTAAATGCAAATTTAGTAAATAAAATGCTGAAATGTATTAAGCATTTATTACTCGAAGAAATCTGATGGACTGTTAAATTACAAATAAGTTTTGAAAAGTACCTCTGTGTAAATATGAGTAATCACCTTGTACTACATGTTTTAGTCAATCTCAATTTTGAAATGCTAAGTGACATTAATCTTTAACCGTTACTTATTCTCCATATTTCAGAAATAAATGTAATTATTACAAGAAAACACATACAAAAAAGTTTTAGTTTATATATTTTTATTTCTTATTAACACTAACTGCAAGGAATAGAAAATCAGTTGGATAAACTTCATTATAGATTAATTCATTAAAAAATAATGACTCATTGCCTTCTGTGCTCAAAGTGATATTCTCAGTTCTAGGGAAAAAATAAGATGAATAAATCATAGTCCTTGCCTTCAGAAGATTATAGTCTAATATATCTACAGTTCTTTGGGCTTTTAAAAAAGCTGTTGTATTAAACATTATCAAAAATTGTTTTTGAATTGCTTTCTTTAAAGCAGGAATTCACAGTTGTCTTTATTTTCAGACTGATAAAAGCAAGCTTTCCTGCTTTTTCCAATTCCAAATTATTTAGACTGAATTAGGCCAAAGGAAAAAACATACTTTAACTCCAGAAGAAGTTACTGGTATGAATGTTTGAATTACTATCACAAGGATCTCAAGTGAATTCTGTACTTAAGTAAATGTCCTGAGGTTTGACTATTCAAATCTCTTTAACTCAATTATTTGAATAGTTACTATTTCTCCCTAAACTAGAATTAAGGTACTGCATATGTCAAGTAGAAAAATACATGTCAATTCTTGCTCAGTATTAAAGACCTACTGCCACTAGGAACACAAGTTTTTTTTTTAAGAGTCACAACTGCATAGCCTATGGAGATTCATGTATAACACTTTTATTAAATGCTCACATAAAATATCTATTAGCACAAATAGCCTGAAATTAGAACTGAACATACATGTAGTTTATATAAACAAGTCATATCCACTGCCTATGACTACAGAGATGAATTCTGAGGCCTGTAACAGCCACCAAGGAGCTTCAATTGGTACATTTATAAACACTCTAAAAAGTCAGAAATCTTCAGATGCCATTAGAACCATAACTTCACCTAAAGCTGCACTATCCAATAAAGTAGTCAAGCCCTCCAAAACTATCACCACAAAAAAACTCTCAAGTCATAATTTCAGAGTTCTGGTGACAATGCAAGGAATTATATGGGAAGTAAGTCATCTGTCAAAGAAATGGAATACCCAGCAAAACGTGCAATGAGGATCTTAAAGCTCCCGTAATAGCAGCTCCAGAGGGTCTCTAGGTTCTGCAACTCAGAGCTGGCACCAAAATAGGCAGAACAGAAAAGAACTCTCCACTTCAGCTATTGACTTAGGTAGAGATACTATGCCCATGTTAGTACACTGTTCCTATGAGGGAAAAATGAATTCCAAGTAACTAATGAAAGACCTCTTGGAATACAATCCAGTTTTTGGAGACGGCCTGTATAAATAATAACTACTATTTAGATATTTTATGGTTTCAGTTTCTATATATTTAAAATTCACCTATCTTTTAAGAGTTCAATTCTACAAAATTTTCAAAAAATGTTAATAGATTAAAATAGTTAAAATGGTAAATTGTATGTTATGTGCATTTCGTGCCTACTAGGATGGCTATAATAAAAAAGGCAGATAATAACAAGTGTTGGCAAGGATATGGAGAAATTGGAACCCTCATACACTGCTGGTGGGAATATGAAATGGTGCAGACACTGTGGAAAATACTTTGGCAGTCACTCACAAAGTTATACATAGTTACCATATGACACAGCAATTCCACTCCAAGTGAGAGAATTGAAAACATATGCCCATACAAAAACTTATACACGGGAATGTGCATAGCAGCATTATTTATAATAGCCAAAAAGTGGAAACAACCCACATGCCAACCGATGAATGGATAAACAAAATGTGATATACCTATACAATGGAATAATATTCAGTCATAAGAGCAATAATACTGATACATACTATAACATGGATGAACCTTGGGAACATACTAAGTGAAAGAAGCCAGTCAAAAAGACCATGTATTATATGACTTCATTTACATGAAATGTCCAGAAATGGCAAATTCATAAAGACAGAAAGTACAGTAGTGGTTGCTTAGGGCTGGGAGGGCTGGGGGTAAAGTGGGGAGTGACTCTTAGTGGATATGGCGTTTCTTTTGGGGGTGATGAAAATGTTCTAAATTGACTGTGGTGATGGTTACATGCCACTGTGAATATACTAAAACCATTAAATTGTATACTTCAAATGGCTGAATTGAATGTTATGTGAAATTTTTAAAGATTAGTTATTTTAGAGAGAATAAGAGCATGGGGTGGGGAGGGGCAGAGAGAGAGGGAGAGAGAGAGAATCTTGATCAGACTCCCCACTGAGCATGGAGCCCAATGCTAGGCTCAATCCGATCCCAGGACCCTGAGATCATAACCTGAGCCAAAATCAAGTCGGACACCTAACCAACTGAGCCACACAGGGGCCCCTATTATGTGAATTTTATCTTAATAAAGCTGTTAAGAAAAATAATAAGCTGGTAGGATATAAGCCTGGGAGTAATGGAGTCACTATGTGGAGAAAGAATGTCTAAGAAAGAAACCAACAAAGAAAATGGAAAAGCCTTAAGATTCTGGGGTAGAGAAAGAGTAGGGTAGGGAGATATTCAAGTTCTGATAATACCATTAAATACCTGAAGCTAGCCATGCTTGAAGTTAATTAACTATTAAGACTTTTCAGTTAAGAGGAGGAATAATTGTTCATTTCTGGTTTAATCCACCTTGAGCGAGGTTTCTGGTACTTGCATCCAAGAGTAATAATACACTTACCAGTGGCTTATTACCCCCATATTTTTCAAACTAATAGACCTCTGGGGAAAAGATAATGCGGATGGTGCAAGAGTGCTCTATCTAAAACAATATATTGTTTTGCTATCTAAAAACTTCCAAATATACAATAGTCTTATTAACTGTAATCACCATTCTATAAATTACATCTCCAAGGCTTATATTACTGGAAGTTTGTACCTTTTGGCCATCTTCACCAAATTCGTCCATCCCACACCCCAGCTCTGGCAACCACCAATGTGTTCTCTGTATCTATAAGTCCCTCCCCTTTTTTAAAGATTCCACATGTAAGTGAGATCATACAGTATTTGTCTTTCTGATTTATTTCACTTAGCATAAAGCCCTCAAGGTCCATGCATGTCATGAATGGCAGGATTTCCTTCCTTTTTATGGCTGAATAATAGTCCATTTTATATTTATACACCAAATTTTCTTTATCTATTCATCCAATGATGGACACTTTGGTTGTTTCCATCTCTTGGCTATTGTAAATAATGTTGCAATGAACATGGGGATGCAAATATTATTTCGAGTTAGTGTTTTCATTTTCTTCAGATAAATACCCAGAAGCAGGAATTGTTGGATCATATCAGTACTGCTGTTTTTGTCTGTCTTTACTACTGCATTTTCATCAAGTACTATCACTTTTACTGCTGCTGGCTAATAACAAACTAAAGAACATAGGAAGAAAATATCTAAATGATGCATTTGCACTAAATGGACAAATGACAGTATGGTTAGCTATAAAAATGATGGTATTTAAAAGATTCAAATAGAAAAATCTTGCCATTGTTTAGATAGGTATGAAAAATGCAATACAAGTAGGCAGTGACTTTGTTTCATCAAAATGTATATTCACTCAATGTATTAAAGTTAATTCCAATAGCATTGATTTTATAGTTTTGATTTTGTTTTATGATTGTGTAAGAGCTCTAGAAATATTTTAAACATTTTAAGTAGGAAGATGTCTATGAAAATGTTTTCTTATAACAGAAATTAATTGCTACAGTACTCAAATGCAAGGAACACTGGATTAGGGCGCCTGAGTGGCTCAGTTGGTTAAGCGACTGCCTTCAGCTCAGGTCATGATCCTGGAGTCCCTGGATCGAGTCCCACATCGGGCTCCCTGCTCAGCGGGGAGTCTGCTTCTCCCTCTGACCCTCCCCCCTCTCATGCTCTCTCTATTTCTAGCTCATTCTCTCTCTCAAATAAATAAATAAAATCTTAAAAAAAAAAAAAAAGGAACACTGGATTATACCTTAATTCCTTAGACAATTTCATTGACACCTAAACAATTCAAACTCTCAAACCAGGTTTTGGGAACAAATCACATATAATTTAGAAGGAAAACTTAGGCTCATCATCTTTTTTTTGTTTAAGAAATTTTTATATTGTGGGAATTATTTTTTTCAAGTCTGAACACATGAAGTCCTGGCATATTTTGAGAAGATATTTCTTTAATAATTTTCCTATTTCCCCCTTATTTTATTTAGGTTTTCATTTTTTTTCCCCTCTGTCGACATTCAGATTTCATCTATTTGTGGAAAGTAGCTAGTTGACACTACAACTGAGGTTCATTAGCATAATACTTTGCCAAGATTGCTTATATATATATATTTTTTTTTAAAGATTTTATTTATTTATTTGAGAGAGAGAGTGAAAGAGAGAAAGAGCACAAGAGGGGGGAGCGGGAGAGGGAGAAGCAGACTCCCTGCTGAGCAGGGAGCCCGATGCGGGACTTGATCCCGGGACTCCAGGATCATGACCTGAGCCGAAGGCAGTCGCTTAACCAACTGAGCCACCCAGGCGCCCCAAGATTGCTTATATTTTAAAACATTTTCTTTTATGTTAGTTTTTTGGGTGGGGTGCTATAAAATTTACTTTCTGCAAAGTAATTTTTATATCATACTCAAGGTAAAGATTTTACCTATAAGAATGTTTTTATTGCACTTCATATGTAGAAGGCATAATCTGCAAAAAAGGCTAAAATAATTGGCTTTTCAAAGCCAAATTATATAATAAATATTTTATATAAGTTTCATAAGATATTCTATAATCACTAATTACTAATCTCAGGAAGTATTATTAATTAATTCACATTTTATAGGGATAAAACATCCACTGTGGAAAATGTCAAGTAAAAGAGTAGAGTACAATGATGAAAACACTTGACATAGGGGCTGAATAACTGGGAATTTTGAATCTACCACTTTCTGATTGCCAAACCTACAGGATGTTTAATCAACCTCTCTGAGCTTAGTTTTACTACCTGTAAAGTAAAAACAGTAGTATCTTCCTTGCAGCACTATTAGGAAGATTAAATAAAGCACAAGAAAAATTATTGTACAGTACATTATTTTACTCAACTTTTCCTTCTTTAATGGAAGTCATATTACAAGTTGATGAATATAAACACTAAAGGAAAACAAAATCCTAGTTCATGTAAAGAACTGCTAAGATGTTGTCACCAATAACGTACACCAGACCAGTAGTTCTCCAGCTTTTTGATCTCAGGATGTCTCAGGACCTCTTTGCATTCTTCAAACCTGAAGACCCAAATGAGCTTGTTTATATGGATTATATCTATTGATATTTACCATAATAGAAATTGAAAATGAGAAAAAATTAAATATGTATTATTTAAAGTAATAAGCCCATTACATGTTCATATAAATATTTTAATGAAAATAACTATTTTCTAAAACAAAAAATTTAATGAGAAGAGTGGCACTGATTTACATTTTTGCAAATGTCTTTAATATCTGTTTAATAAAAGACAGCTGGATTCTTTTATCAGATTCTTTTATCAGCTAAATATATACAAAGTACACCATGTTTCAATCCTTATTAAATATCTAATAAAGTTGATTTCACTATTTCTTTATTTTTATGTAAATTATTTGTAAAAGGACTTAAAATATAAAAAATAAAATAAAATGGTCCATTTTATCCAGATGATACATAGGGATCACTATTTTCCTTGACATATTGAGGGTTAATAAAACCACTCCTTAAAATAAAACTGCTTTGCAGAGAATGAATCAAAAACACATTTTTGATACAAATTACTGAGTAAACCATGTCTTCCTGAGTCATTATTTAAAACCTTATAAAAACCAAACATTTTCAAGTCCCTCTCTGAAGCGGGAGGAGAGAAAAAATATTCAGCGTTATATATTTAATTACTGAATATATCACAAATATTTCTGTTCTTTGAAAAGTTACTTTTGAAACAACAAACTATGTTTTCAATATGTTTCCTATATCCAGTCACTAAAACTATGGATTACTTTCTATTCACAAAAATCACTTTTCAGCTAAGTATTTTTCCTGCCCAGTTAGTATAACAACAGCAACAACAATTTTTTTGATATGGCTCTAAATGTCCTCTTGAATAAAGAAAACAAATGGTAGAGAAGCAAGGATACTGAATTATATACTCTTTCCACTTAAGTCTCCTTTTTTACTAAAAATGCTGGTGCTGGGTAGTAAAACACTGGGATGAAGAAATCAGATTGGACTAGAAAACTTAAGTGAGGAAAATGGGTTGAACAGGGAAGCTGAAATTTGGAGCCCTTCAACATCACAACTTTTTCTGATGGAAAAATGAGCTACTGGAAGAATGGGCTATTCTTCAACATTTCAACATGCTTGGAAATAATAACGATATCATTTAAATACTAAAAAGTTGAAAAGATATTAAGTCTTAAAAATGAAAATATAAAGGAAAGGGAAATTGAAAAATAGCTCCTATATTTTTTTAGGTGAGTGTCCTTGCTTATTCTCCTTGACCACCTCATTCCCATTAGAAGTGGGGCATGATACAGTGAACTGAGCATTGGAGAAGTCAGAAGACCTAGGTTCAAGAACTGGTTCTATCACTTCCTATCCAAGTCGCCTCAGGGAAAGTCTTCTCCTTGAGGCTGTCTTCTCACCTTCTAAACAGTTCTACCAACACTCCACAGCACCTTAAAAGGACCAATTATCAATGACTATACAAATGAAAGACTCAATTATAGCGGAATCTGTACCGATGTTAAAGCACCAAGGGCACACAGTCCTAACTTAATTTTATAAGCAAACCAGTTCCCTCATAAGCTCAGTAAAGTTTCTGCTTAAGGAGACAGCTTGAGTTTTTACAGTAACCCCCAAATCAGGACATTTCACAAATGCTAAGAGGAGACTTTTGTAGTTTGAAACTCTATTTCTTGGTTTCAATTTTATTTTTAATGGCACAAAAACACATTAAAATTCAGTCCAAACCAGAAAACAATAAAGGCAAATTTTAAGTTCACAGATTTAAAAAAAACAACTAAAAAATCTTTGCAAACAAAGACAATCCCTTAGATGAAGATCTCCTGTGCTTGCAGAACCTGGCTCACTTGACATTTTCTTCTATGATTTCTCCTTTAAAAAAGCATTAAAACTGAGATAACTTAAGAGGAACTCCCTCTGTGTCTAGAGAAGGATAAAACCTCAAAATGAAATAATTTTTTCCATCCAAGCAAAACGTGCAAAGCTCACTGTTATAAAATTGTGTATCTAACTCCACGTTTCTCCTTAGGGCTCTTCTCTTCTAAACAATAACTGAATGGAGCACGATTTCTACAACGAGCAGCACAGCACAGTCCCTTTGGCAAGAACAAGGGTATCAGCACTGAATGACCAGTAACCTGGATGGGGGAACCAGGACTGAAAGGAGGGGCCCAAGAGGCCCAGAAGCCAGAAAGTTCAGAACCTTCTGTGGTCTCTTAAGACTGAAGAGACTTGAGGGTGGGCGGGTCTCACCAAACATTGGTATCAAATATACAAAAGACCAAAGGGAGTTGCCTCCAGAAAGAAAAGCCAAAACCAGGCTGAGGACTGACAAGACGCACAGGCCCCGGTTGGTGAGGAGGCAGCGGCGGCGGCCCGCCCGGCCAACGGCCTGAGCGGGCCGCCAAACCCAGCCGCCGAGCAGCTACCTTTCCGAGATCCCTCCCCCGCCGGGGCTGGCGCAAGATGGTGGCCCACCCGCCACCGCGCCGCCAAGTTCGTCCCCTCCCCCGCTCCCTTGGCGATCCTAGCAACACACGCCGGCATCCGGACCCTCAACCTGCCCCCCTCAGAGCCGAGCCGGCGCCGCCACCCTCAGAGCGATACGGCCACGGCCGTGTGGCAGAGCCGCTGCCGGCTTCAGCGAGAAGCAGGCGGGGGCGGGGGATCACTTACCGTGAGCAGAGCAGGTTGCCCTGACTGGGACTCGAAGGAGGAGGAGAAAGAGGAGGAGGAAAGGGAGGAGCGCGAAGACACTAGGCGGCGGCCACAGAAACGGCGGCAGCCGCGGCGACTCCCAGCGCGGAATGAGCGCCTCAGACCAAGGGAAAAGTATATAACTACGCGCACTGCCTCATGGGTAGACGCCAACTCCTCCCCCCACCCCACCCCGCCCGTGCACATCCGGGTTTCTTTTCTAACAGACCGGGAAGGGCGGCGCGGACATGTGCGTGGTCTTACACTTTCTCGAAGGCAGAGGCACTCTGGCAGTGCACTCTGGGCCACGGGCTGCGGGGGGAGGGCCAGGGTAAGGGTCCCACGCTGATGACGATCTCCTCAGTGAATCCATTATTCGACCTGAGTTGCAATCTTGAAATTTGGGCTGCACACCTTGAAAATGTGAATTCCGGGTCTTTCTTGAGTGTAAGAGACAGGAACACCAATAAAAATTAGTACTGTACCTGAGAGGCAAAGACATAAACCAGATGAGTAAAAGGAATAAAAGTCAGATTATTTGAATTATTGGTTAATTTCACCAAATTTGTTTTAAATAATATAACTTCGCTTGCAACTCCGTTAGTCTTGGCATATAGATGTCTATAATAGTTATTAAAATGTTAAGAAAAATATACATTTACAATAAAAACATTTGTCAAGATACTGCTTGCACAAACATTTTCTAAACATGTGTGTTCTGAAGAGTAAAAAAATTTCTTCTCCCAGTAGACCTTCAGAAGGTCTATGGCACTAGGGGTCCCGCTCTCAAATTACCCAGACTTAAAATCTTGCTTCATTAGTTCCTGAACACACACGTAAATTCAGTCAGTCACTGAATCCTACCAATTCTTCTATTTGAGTTAGTTTCTTCTTTCTCATCTATACTACACTTTGCTACTGGTCCTGAAAATAAGCTTTACAAGAAAAACAGAATAATCAAAATAACAACTATGGGAAGTTAAAAGTTCCAAAATCTTGGGGCATTCATAGATTCCTCCCCACTTCTGGACAGGCTAATAGGAAAGCCCAGTGCCTTCTCATTTGTTGTCAGTGGGAAATTTAAAACTCGCAACTCTCCAGCTGGCCTCTTCCTTTGGTGCTGATGAGACATTTAAAACTGTCAACTCTGCAGCCTGCCCACCATCTCCTTTGGCACAGGCATGAAATTTTAAACTTGCAAATCTACAGTCCGTGAAGGGAAGCTTTTCCCCAGTCCCATCCTCTAGACCCTAAAGGCCCAGCATACTTTCTCTTCCTCTCACAAGCCAACCCAGACCTGTTTGCTTTCCTGCTCTCCAGGGAGGTTCCTTGAGTAATAAAATTTCTTTCAGGGCACCTGGGTGGCTCAGTTGGCTAAGCATCTGCCTTTTGCTCAGGTTATGATCTTAGGATAATGGAATTGAGCCTGGTGTCCAGCTCCCTGCTCGATGGGGAATCTGCTTCTCCCTCTTCCTCTGATGCTCCCACCCCCCACCCCCCGCTCCTGCTTTCTCTCTCTCACATAAATGAATAAAAATCTAAAGTAAAATAAAATAAAATAAAATTTGTAATTCTCCCTGTGTATAGAGGGTTATGAGCCTCTACATCCAATCTAAAATTAGGGGGGGGGGAGGGTCAAATTGCCTCAGTGGGATGATCAGAAAACATTTATAAACCAAATCAAAATTCCAATCCAGGTTATTCTTTCTTCGTGGAAAATATAACAACCAAGAAGACCAGAAAACCCTGGTCAGCAAATTTTCTCTCAAAAGGAAATGTACACAGAAGCCAAACTATAATAAAAAGGATGCCTGGTGAGAATGGAGTCAACACATGGGAAATTGTTTGAATGGTTGACTCTCCTTAAAACTCCTCCTCAAGCTTCTAGAAAACCAGTCTGTTGGTTCTGTTAATTAACTGGCCACTGGTTATTTTTTCTCTTTTCAAGACTGCCATTAAATGAGGAGTTACTCCTATATAGTCTTTTTGGGGCAATTTTAAAAATTGAGATACTCACATAAAAAACCTCACCATTTTAAAGTGTACATTACAGGGGTGCCTGGGTGGCTCGGTCAGTTGGGCGTCTGCCTTCGGCTCAGGTCATGATCTCGGGGTCCTGGGATCGAGCCCCACATTGGGTTCCCTGTTAGGTGGGGAGTCTGCTTCTCCCTCTCCCTCTACCCTTCTCTCTGTCTCTCTCTCAAGTAAATAAATAAAATCTTAAAAAAAAATTAAAGTGGGCGCCTGGGTGGCTCAGATGGTTAAGCGTCTGCCTTCGGCTCAGGTCATGATCTCAGGGTCCTGGGATCGAGTCCCACATCAGGCTCCCGGCTCAGCGGGGAGCCTGCTTCTCCCTCTGACCCTTGCCCCTCTCATGCTGTTTCTCTCTCGCTCTCTAAAAAATAAATAAAATCTTTAAAAAAAATTAAAGTGTACAACACAGTGGTTTCTAATATATTCACAATATTATGTAACCATCATCACTATCTAACTTCAGAACATTTCCTTCATCCCCAAAAAGAAACCTCATACTTGTTTAAAGCCATTCCCAATTCCCTCCTGCCCACATACCCTGGTAACCTTTAATTAACTTTGTGTAATCTACAGATTTGCCTCTTCTGGACATTGCACATTGCATATAAACGGAATCATGCAATATGTAGCTTTTTGTGTCTGGTTTCTTTCACTTAACATAATGTTTTTGAGGTAGGTTCATCCATGTGGTAGCATGTGTCAGTATTCCGTTCCTTTTTATGGCTGCATAATATTTCATCATATAGATTATACCATATTTTTGTTTCTCCATTCTTCAGGTGATGGATATTTGGGGTGTTTCCATTTTGGGGGCTCTTATAAATAATGCAGCTATGAACACTGTGTATAAGACTTTTTCAAAAACAGCTTTATTGAGATATAGTTCACATTCCATACAATTCACCCATTTAATTGTACAATTCAATGGTTTTTAGTATAATCACAGATATGTGTGATCATAACCACAGTCAATTTTATAATTTTTTTAAAGATTTTTATTTATTTATTTAACAGAGATAGAGAGAGAGCACAAGTAGGCAGAGCGGCGGACAGAGGGAGAGGGAGAAGCAGGCTCTCCACTGAGCAGGAAGCCCGATGCGGGGCTCGATCCCAGGACCTTGGGATCATGACCTGAGCTGAAGGCAGCCGCTTAACTGACTGAGCCACTCAGGCGCCCCTAATTTTAGAATATTTTAACCACCCCAAAAGAAACCCCATACACATTAACTGCCATGCCCCTACCCACCCACCAGTTACTCCCCAGCCCTAGGCTACCACCACTCTGCTTTCTGTCTCTATTGATTTCCCTGATTTGGACATTCCATATAGATGGAGTCATATAATGTGTCATTGTGATTGGCTTTTCTTTCCCTCAGAATAGTATTTTCAAGGTTCATCCATGTTGTAGCACATACATCATTCCTTTTTATGGCCAAATAATATATCATGGTATGCATATAGCACATTTTATTTAGTCATTTGTCAATTGATGGGTAACTGGATTGTTTCCACATTTGGCTACTATGAATAATGCTGCTATGAACATTCATATATGCATTTCTTTAATTTTCTTGGTATCTATCTAAGAGTGTAAATGCTGAGTCATATGGTAACTCTGATTAACTTTTTGATGAACTACCAGTATTTTCCACAGTGGCTGCACCACCTTTCATTTCCACTAGGATTTATTATGATTCCGATTTCTCCACTACTTTGCCAATACTTTATTTTTTCTGTTTGTTTGGTGGTGGGTTTTTTGTTTTTTGGTTTTTTTTTTGGTTGGTTGGTTGGTTTTTGTTATAGCCATCCTAGTGGGTGTGAAACCATCCTAATGGATATAAACTGGCATCCCATTGTAATTTTTTTTAATTATTTATTTATTTATTTATTTATTTATTTTTTAAAGATTTTTATTTCTTTTTATTTGAGAGAGCATGAGAGGGGGGAGGGTCAGAGGGAGAAGCAGGCTCCTCGCCAAGCAGGGAGCCCGATGCGGGACTCGATCCCGGGACCCCAGGATCATGACCTGAGCCAAAGGCAGTCGCTTAACCGACTGAGCCACCCAGGCGCCCCATTGTAATTTTTTTTTTAAAGATTTTATTTATTTATTCATGAGAGACAGAGAGAGAGAGAGGCAGAGGGAGAAGCAGGCTCCCAAGGAGCAGGGAGCCCGATGCGGGACTCGATCCCAGGACCCTGAGATCATGACCTGAGCCGAAGGCAGACGCTTAACCATCTGAGCCACCCAGGTGCCCCCATTGTAATTTTGATTCACTTAATGCATTTGAGCATTTTTCATGTACTGATTGGTCATTTGTATATCTTCTTTGGATGGATGTCTATTTAAATCCTTTCTTCATTTTTACTTGGATTGTTTATCTTTTTTAAAGATTTTATTTATTTGAGAGAGAGAAAGAGAGACAGAGAGAGAGTGAGCACATGAGCAGGCAAAAGGGGCACAGGGGGAGGGAGAAGCAGGTTCCCAGCTGAGCAGGGAGCCCTACATGGGGCTCGATCCCAGGATGCCAGGATCATGACCCGAGCTGAAGGCAGACGCTTACCCGACTGAGCCATCCAGGTGCCCCTATCTTTTTATTGTTGAGTTGTAAGACTTCTTTAAACATTCTGGATACTAGGTTGTTATTAGATATATAGTTATATGGTTGGCAAATATTTTCTCCCATTCTGTGAGTTGTTTTTTCATTTACTCGATAGTGTCCTTTGATGCATCAAAATTTAATTTTGATGAAATCCACTTTATATTTTTGTTCTGTTGTATATGCTTTAGGTATCATATCTGCCGGCTAATCGAAGGTCACAAACATTTACCTATGTTTTCTTCTAAGGATTTTATTTATTTATTCATTTTAAAAGATTTTATTTATTTACTTGAGAGAGAGTGAGAGAGCACAGAGGGAGAGGGAGAAACAGGCTCCCCGCTGAGCAGGGAGCCCAATGCAGGGCTCAATCCCAGGACCTTGGGACCATGACCTGAGCCGAAGGCAGATGCTCAACCGACTGAGTTACCCAGGCACCTCTAAGGGTTTTATAGTTTTAGGTTTTAAATTTAGGTTTTTGATCCATTTTGAGTTAATTTTTATATACAGTGTGACTTAGGGGACCAACTTCATTCTTTGCATGTGACTATCCTGTTGTCCCTGCACCATTCTCTGAAAGGACTATTCTTTCCCTATTGAATGGTCTTGATATTCTTGTCAAAAATCAGCTGACTGTAAATGCAAAGATTTATTTCTGGGCTCCCAATTCTATTCCATTGACCTTTATATTTATCTTTATACCAGTACTGTACTGTCTTGATTACTGTAGCTTTTTAAAAAATCTATTTATTTATTTATTTATTTTAGAGAGAGAGAGAGCATGTGCGAGTGGGGGAAGGGGCAGAGGGAGAGGGAGAGAGAATCTCAAGCAGACTCCATGCTTCTGAGTGCAGAGCCCCACTCAAGGCTTGATCCCTCAACCCTGAGATCATGACCTGAGCCAAAATCAAGAGTTGGATGCTCAACTGACTGAGCCACCCAGGCGCCTTGATTACTGTAGCTTTGTACTAAGTTTTGAAATTAGCAAGTGGAAATTCTCCAACTGTTCTTTTTTTTTTTTTCCAAGATTTTTTTTTTGGCAGTTTAGGGTCTCTTGTATTTCTACATGAATTTTAGGGTCAACTTGTCCATTTCTGGGAAAAAAAGCCAGTTAGAATTTTGATAAAGTTGTATTTAATCTGTAGATCATTTGGGTAACATTGCCATCTTAACAATATATATTTTTTTAAGATTTTATTTATTTGACAGAGAGAGACACAGTGAGAGAGGGAACAGAAGCAGGAGGAGTGGGAGAGGGAGAAGCAGGCTCCCGGCCGAGCAGGGAGCCCGATGTGGGGCTCGATCCCAGGACCCTGGAATCATAACCTGAGCCGAAGGCAGACGCTTAATGACTGAGCCACCCAGGGGCCCCGCCATCTTAACAATATTAAGTGCTCTAACCCATGAATCCAGGATGTCTTTCCATTTATTTAAGTCATATTGAGGATTTTTTGAGTCTATATCCATAGGGACCTTTTCTTTTCCTTCTTTTTTATATGATGTCTCTCTCTGGTTTTGGTATTAGGGTAACACTGACCTCATAGAATGAGCTGGGAAGCATCACATCCTCTTCTATTTCCTGGAAGCATTTGTGAAACACTGGTATTAATTCTTCTTTAAATGTTTGGTAGAATTCTACAGTTAATCCATTTGGTCCTGGACTTTTCTGTGTGGGAAATTTTGAACTATTAGATAAACTTCTTTCCTTGTAATTGACCTATTCAGATTTTCTATTTTTTCTTGCATTCATTTTCATAACTTGTGTCTTTCTAGGAATTTGCCCATTTCATCCAAGTTATCTAACTTGTTCACATAAAATTGTGCATAGGGGCGCCTTGGTGGCTCAGTCGGTTAAGTGTCTGACTCTTGGTTTTGGCTTAGGTCATGATCTCGTGGTCAAGAGATTGAACCCCATGTGGGGTTCCACACTCAGCATGGAATCTGCTTCAAATATTTTCTCCCTTTCCCTCCCCCTCCTCCTCTGCCCATCTCTCCACTTGCACATGCTCTTTGTCTCTCTCTCTCAAATAAATAAATAAATAAATTGTGCATAGTATTCCCTTAACTTCCATATATGGTAATAACTGAAATTTGAACCATGTTGTCTCAGACTGGTGTTCCTTAAACCAAATTCTGGGGCGCCTGGGTGGCTCAGTTGGTTAAGCGACTGCCTTCGGCTCAGGTCATGATCCTGGAGTCCCGGGATCGAGTCCCGCATCGGGCTCCCTGCTCAGCAGGGGGTCTGCTTCTCCCTCTGCCCTCTTTCCTCTCGTGCTCTCTGTCTCATTCTCTCTCTCTCAAATAAATAAATAAAACCTTAAAAATAAAACCCAAATTCTGGTAAGTAAAATGTGTGAAAAATTTAAAAATTATTTATTAATTTGTTTTAACAATAATAAATCTATTACATGTTAACATACATGACAAAGGCATATATAGTAATGATTATGATTATGGCTAAGGGTTGTCAGCACAGATCCTACAGACATTGAAGAATAAGAAGAAAACACTATGAATAACATTATGTCAACAATTCAACAACATAGCTGGAAGGACAAATTTCTTGAAAAAATACAATTTACCAAAATAGACTTAAGGAGCAGAAAATCTGAATATCACTTTATCTATTAAACAAATTGAATTTGTTAGAAAAAAAATTTCTCCAAAAGAAAACTGCAGTGCCAGATGGCTTCACTACTGAATAACACCAATCTTACAAACATTTTTCAGAAAACAGAAAAAGAGGGAACACTGTCCAGCTCACTTTATGAGGCTAGCATAACCTTCATACCAAAACATAAGAAAAGTATTTTAAAGGGTGCCTGGGTGGCTCAGCTGGTTAAGCATCTGCCCTCGGTTCAGGTCATGACCCCAGGGTCCTGGGATCAAGCCCCGCATTGGGCTCCCTGCTCAGTGGGGAGTCTGCTTCTCCCTCTAGCCCTCCCCTCTGTTCATGCTTGCTCTCTCTCTCTCAAATAAATAAAAATCTTTAAAAAAAAGAAAAATATTTTAAAAAATTGTAGGTCAATATCCTTCATGAATATAGAGGCAAATTTCCTTAGCAAAACATTAGCAAATAACATAAACAGCATATAAAAATTATACTTCAAGACTCAAGAGGGTTTATCCCAGAATGCAATGTTAATTTAACTTCTAAAAGTCAATCAATGTAATTCACCATAGTTTTTTTTAAAGATTTTATTTATTTATTTGACAGAGAGAGACACAGCGAGAGGGGGAACACAAGCAGGGGGAGTGGGAGAGGGAGAAGCAGGCTTCCTGTGGAGCAGGGAGCCCGATGGGGGACTCGATCTCAGGACCCTGGGATCATGACCTGAGTGGAAGGCAGATGCTTAACTGACTGAGCTACCCAGGTGCTCCTGTAATTCACCATATGAACAGGATAGAGAAAACCCATATGATTATTCCAGTAGATGCAGAGAGCACATGACAAAATCCAATATCTATTCCTGACAAACATTTTTAGAAAATTAGAAATAGTAAGGAACTTCTTCAAATGAATAAAGGGCATCTATAAAACACCAACACGTAGCATCATAATTAATGGTGAAAGATTGAATTACTCTTTTTTAAGATAGAAACAAGGCAAGGATGCCACTATCACCACTTCAACATGGTACTAAGCCACAATGAGATATCCCCTTACACCTGTCAGAATGGTTAAAATCAAAAAGACAAAAAAAATAACAAGTGTTGGCAAGAATGTGGAGGAATGTAAATTGGCATAGTCACTGTAGAAGACAGTATGGAGATTCTTCAAAAAAATTAAAAGTGGAAATACCATATGATCCAATAATTACACTACTGGGTATTACCCCCCCAGAAATGAAAAAATTAATTCAAAAAGGTATATGCTTCCCTGGGGCGCCTGGGTGGTTCTGTCGGTTGGACGTCTGCCTTTGGCTCGGGTCATGATCCCGGGGTCCTGGGATTGGGCCCCGCGTTGGGCTCCCTGCTTGGCTGGGAGTCTGGGAGTCTGTTCCTCCCTCTCCCTAAGCCCTCCCCACTCCCGCTCTCTCTCTCTCTCTCTCTCAAATAAATAAATAAATAAATCTAAAAAAAAAAAAGATGTATGCATCCCTATGTTTATTGCAATAGCCAAGATATGTAAGCAACCTAAGCGTTCAATGATAAGTAAGTGGATAAGGAAGATGTGGTATATATAAATATATATACATATATACTATATATGTACAATGTGGTATTTATATATGTGGTGCATGCACACGCACACACACACACACACAAACACTAGAATATTATGCAGGCCCAAGAAGGGATGAGATAATGCTATTTGCTACAACATGGATGGACCTAGAGGGTATTAATGCTAAGTGAAATAAGTCAAACTGAGAAAGACAAATACCATATGATGTCACTCGTATGTGGAATCAAAAAAACGAATAAACAAAAAGCAGAATCAGAACTACAAATTCAGAGAACAAATGGATAGTTGAGGGGAGGGAGGTGGGAGGTGGGCAAAATGGGTGAAAGAGAGTGGGAAATACAGGCTTCCAGTTATGGAATGAATAAGTCACGGGAATAAAAGGCACAGCATAAGGAATACAGTCACTGATACTGTAATAGCATTGCATGGTAACAGATGGTAGCTACACTTGTGGTGAGCACAGCATAATGTATAAACTTGTCAAATCACGATGTTGTATACCTGACAGTAATGTAATGTTGTGTGCAAACTCTACTCAAATAAAAAAGTTTAAAATAAACCTACCATAAATTAAAAAACAACAACATATACCTACCATATGACCCAGGCATCCCACTTCTAGGTATTCACCATGAGAAATGAAAACATATGTCCCTATTAAGATTTGTACACAAATGTTCATAGCAGCTTTATTCATAACGGCCTAAACTGGGAACAACCCAAATGTCTATCAACAGATGAATGGATAAACAAATTGTGGTATACAATGGAAATCGGGCCATATCCATACAATGGAATATAGCAATAAAAAGGAACAAATTATGAATACATGGAACAATATAGATGCATCTTAAGATCACCACTCTGGGAGCGTCTGGGTGGCTCAGTTGGTTAAGCGACTGCCTTCAGCTCAGGTCATGATCCTGGAGTTCCGGGATCGAGTCCCGCATCGGGCTCCCTGCTCGGCGGGGGGTCTGCTTCTCCCTCTGATCCTCTTCCCTCTCGTGCTCTCTGTCTCTCATTCTCTCTCTCTCGAATAAATAAATAAAATCATAAAAAAAAGATCACCGCTCTGAGTGAAAGAAGCTAGAAAAGAGAGTACATAGTGTGTGATAGCATTTGTATAAAATCTTAGAAATGCAAAATAACCTATAGTGACAATGTGCAAAATCAGTGGTTGCTTGGAGTTAGGGATGGAGGGAGAAATGCACAAGATGGAGGCATGAGAAAACTTTGGGAGTGATGGAAATGTTTTATAACTTTCTTTTTTTCCCCTTGAACTTATATTTCCATTCTACTTCTCTACAGAATTTTATCCTAATTAAATATATTTCTATATTTGGAAGTCTTTAAATATCCTCAAGTACTTCTATGCAATAAAATCATAGATAAAGCAAATAAATTTTAGGGAAGAATTCATAATGAAGCAGAGAATCTGGAAATTCTAGTTTGAAGATGATGAACTATAACATTCATTTGGTGCTTACTACCTTAAATTGTTAAATAACTTATCTATATATGTCTTATTTGACTAGATGATTAGTTCCTTGAAGGCAGGGATGCATCTCAGATCTTCTATAGCACAGGACCTGGCACTCAGTAAATGGCTCATTCATTCATTTTCTCATTCATCTATGCAACAAAGATTTCTTGAGTATTTATATGTAAGGTACTTAGAAGGCCTTGGGCATATAATGATGAGTACACCCAAGGCTCAGTAAATTCCTCTTGATAATTGATAATTATCAAGTACCTTACAGAAAGGGTGTAATTCTCTTTTCTCCTGTAAGTGCAGTTGCGCTATTGGTCCTATTAACCTTGTTATAAAAGCAGGGACACCAAGAAACAGAGATAAATTAAGTGACTCGCTTGGGGTCATGCACTCCATTGTGAGTGAATTAAGACCCTTACAGGTTCTTCTCTGAACCAAGGTGCTGGGGAATTCATTCAGATTGCCTGGGGTTCATATTTCATTTAAATGCTCTCATTTCACATCCATCTTCTCAGATTCATATTTCTGAACTGGCTTAGTTCCACTTCGGACACTGTCAGAATAAATTAGAAACCAAGGGTCCATGATACCATCTGAAGCGAAACTACTGTAAGTAGAAAATATAAAACAGCAGTATTGTATTCCCATATAGTGTAGCACTATTTGTGAAACATTTCTTTTTTCTGAGCAAAAATAGGAATGATAAACTTGGGTGAATTTTTAAACATTAAAATAGAAAATAAAATTCGATTTTACCATATGTTCTCCAGTAAGTGTAGCCAAAAGGTAGTGGGTAACAGTAAATACTTTATCTCCTAAAAAATCATCTACAAACTATTCTGATAAATAACCAGATCGATTCCTGACCATGAGCAGAGAGAGGGTAACAACTCTGATGGCACATAAACTTGAATCAGATACAAGCTCCTTGGCCTAGCCCATTCAGATGACAAGGCATGTTGTTAATAAAGCATATTGTATCACAAGTACATTGCCCTACAGTGTTTATCTTATTGGAAACTGTAATTGACTGAAACAACGCCCTCAGTGAAAAAATACGATATGTTATGAGTTGTACAAAGATCAAAATACTTTAGACTAATAATAGTAGTTATTTGTGAAGGATTAAAATATGAGTTATACTGTATAGAGTTAATAACTCAGCATTGCTGTTAGGTTTTGTTTCCATTCTGGTCCCTGCCAGAGAGCCATGAATTTCAAGCCAAGTCTTGTGAGAGAAACAATTTCCTCCACCAGAATATAAGCTCCATGAGGCTGGGAACCCTGATTCATTTACCAATGTCTTCCCAGCATATTGTTCTTGAAACAGAGTTGAACATTTGTTGAATGAATAAACGCATCAATGGAGTGTAAGAAAATGGAACAAGTTTCAAGTTCAAGCCAAATCATTCTCAGTCATTCTCATATCTCCAGAATGGGACACAGAAAATTAGAGTGGAACTCAATTTCCAGGGGATTGTGGCTGGTGGGGAAAGGAGGGAGCCTCAAAACAGGCTGTGGATACCACATGATACTCCTACATACCAGAATGGGACAGAGAATCCTTGTGTATAGAATCCTGGTAGGAAAGAATAAAGCATGTTCTTGGTCCTTACCTCTCTGCCCCCATTCCTGTCCCACCTCATAGGGTTTGAAAGTGTTCTTGAATCTTTAAATCTGTACTCTTCTGGGACAAATAAAAGGTCTTCAGATATTCTCTGATTTTCAGTTAAGGAGTGCCAGGTGGAACATATGTAGGTGTGGTTCAGGAATCACTGTGAGGGGCTAGGACAAGAGCAAGGTCAAGGACCTATCAGGTACACAGAGGGCCAGGTCTTGAAATGGAGGGGTATTACCTCTCAGATAGCAATAGTACAGAATCTGGATGAAGACAGAACAATATACAGGTGATGAAGAGGGATAGATCCACAAAGATTTTACAGTAGAAGGAAGTACGTACAAACCTTTGAAGTGGAGGAGAGGGAAGGTGAAGGAACTTGAGGCTTAAGCCACAGTCACCTTTCCTTATTTCTGGAAAAAAATCGATGTTGTTGGAGCCTACTCTGCCACATGTTTTGGCAAGGTGATTTTCTTCCTCAGCATGAGGAGCTCATTATGATTAGTCTCATTCCTTTTACAAGGAATTAGTTTAGGATGGGTGCATGACACAATTTTGCCTGATGGGACCCAAGGGAAATTCTGCTAGAGGCCTCCTGAAAGGCTTTTCCTTCCTTTGTTGAGAGAGAGGGTGTAAGGAATGAATCACAGATCTGGGAGGCATCGTCCCTCCTTGCTGGATGCCTCTCTGCATCTGATGCCAAGGAATGCTGAAGCCGTGGTGTAGCCCTGACAGGAGATGATAGGAGATATTACCATCATGCTGAGTGTGGCAGAGTAGAAAGAAGAAATCCACTTGGGTCTTCAATTATGTACTTGAGCTACTCAATTAACCAACCTTGGAATCATCTTCCCCCAAATTTATTTTATTAGATAATACATTTCTTATTTTTAAAAAGTCACTTCTAGTCAGGTATTCTATTGCTTGCACTTGTGTTGATGCCTTGATCCTTCAAGTAAAGTAAGAAATGAGAGCATGTGTGATAAATATAAAGTTTGGGATTTGAAAAGTTTGAAACAGATACTTCAGCTTTTACCTATAGCCCCCCTCCCTCTTCTTTCTCTTCACCCCATCCCACCTCACTGCCCTCTGGACTCAGACAAGGGCCAGGAGACAGAACTGGGCTCAGAGGATCTCTCCCTTCTGATGACCTAGTCTTTGTTTTTGGCTCAAGCTTATTGTGTTTGGCTTTTTCTTCCTTGAGGACATGTGCTCTCCCAGGAGGTTCCTCAGTCCCTGGAGTAATCAGACATGTCTGAATCCCAACCCACAACTTAGGCTCAAGTGGAGAGCCCCAACTTCCACACCATTTTGTGCCTGTATTTAGAATGCTCTGCAGCCTTTGAGCACAAATAGGAAGAGAATGAAAATGGACCAGCCTCAGGGCTGGGAACTGGCAGAGGCATAAGAGAAGGTCAGAGTGCACAGGTGTTGGCATGGCTCCCCTGGGTTATAACTCCTATGAAAACCACATAGCACACAACCTCAAATGCTGCATATACAGAGTTAGTACTCAATAGATGTGCATTGAATTTAATTAAATGAATGGCTTGTAAACTGAAGGTCAAATGGCTTTCTTCTACTAAATCTTCCATTCAGAGAGCTCCTTTCACCCACCACTCCCTTCCCTTGCCAAGCAAAACCTTCAATATTTTCACCTTGATTAAAAATGTAAGTTTATTTTTATGACATACTTGTGAGATAAGGAATGGTAAGAAGAGTTTAATTTAATTTAATTTACCAAGAAGAAGCGAAGATACATCCAGTTGATCTAACCTGGCCAAGGTCCCAGAGGGTATCTGTGCAGAGTTAGGGTGGTCCACTAAGTCCTCAGGCTCTGAAGCCATTGTTCTGATGTCCTTCTATGTACTTGTTTGATATCACTTTCTTTGTTCTTTCTCACTAGCTTGCTGATTACCTGTGCCAATCAAATTCAGGAACACCACGGGCTACAGGTCAGCCACAGTCTCAGGAGGATGTAATGCAAGTGAGAAAACAAGGCACAATATAATATTTTCCTCTTTCAAATATGTGCATCAAGTGTGGCTCATAAGTCTGAAAATGTGTGCAGGAGGGAGTGGTGCTTCCCCCCCCCCAAGATATAAAAAGTAAAAGATATATCAAATGCTCTGAATGGACCACAGCTGAAAACCAAATGAGAAATTCACCAGTTTAAGATTCTCTTAATAGAGAACACTCAGAATGTTGAAAGGGTTCATCACAGAGTCGCTAAAGAATCAGGAGAGATGCATTCTTTCTCCCTCCTTACTGAGAAGTCTCCATGGCATTGCTTTAAACGCAATCTGTTAAGAAAGCCTGGACAGCAGTGGAACGTTTAGTATAAACCTTGACAGAAATGTTAATTACTATTCTAACAAACATCCTCTTGGCTCATTCATTTTCACTGTAGAGAGAAATATCACGGTGTTCAGACGGCAGGGTGTAGAACTGGAGAAGGTTCAAAGGAGAAAGGCTGTGGAAGAAAGGATGCTGAGTGGGAAGGGGAGCAAGCATGGGGGTGGAGGCTGCTCGAGCGAAGAGATTCTGCATTAGCCCTAGGCTAATCTCTGCCACTCATTCTGCCAGACAAGCAGACAAGGTCTCTGGGGCCCCTGAGTCTTGGACCCCCCGCTGCAGAAGGACAAATTTTTCTCTAGAGCTGCTCTACCACCCAGAGGCTGGGCCAGAGGGAGGTGAGTGGACTGGACCAAAGCTACACTCTTGGAGTCACATGGGCGGACTGTGCTCCCCTGGGCAAAGCATTCAGTTTCTACAGTTAAGTATGATGCTCTATCATTGTTGAGTATAATATTAGCTGTAGGTTTTTGTATATGTACTTTATAATCTAAGGAAGTTCCCTCTATTCCTAGTTTACTGAGAGATTTTATTCTGAATGGAGTTTGGATTTTGACAAATACTTTTCATTGTCAATTGATATGATCAGAGGATTTTTCTTCTTTAGGCTGTTGATATGGTTGGTTGCGTTGAATGATTTTTAAATGTTGAACCAGCTTTTCGTACATGGAATAAATCCCTCATGGTTGTGGTATATAATTCTTTAGTTAAAATTAGATTTTGTTTGCTAGTATTTTGTTGAAGATTTTTGTGTCTAAGTTCATGACAGATATTATTCTGAAGTTCTTTTTTTGTATTGTGTTACCTCCTATTCTATTTTCTGGAAGATGTTGGGTAGAATTGGTATTATTTCTATGTAAATGTTTGGTATAATTATTCAGTAAAACCATCTGAGACTGGAGATTTCTTTTTGAGGAGGTTAAAATTATGAATTAGTATTACTTAATAGTTACAGGAACATTCAGAATATCTCTTTTGTTTTTAGTGATTTTTGGTAGTTTGTGATTTTCAAGCAACTGGTCTACTTCATCTAAATTCTAAAATACAGGTGTGTAGAATTTTTTGTAATATTCCTCTTCTATCCTTTTGATGTCTGCAGAATCTGTAGTGATATTCCCTGTTTCATTCCTGATATTGGTAATTGTGCCCTTTTTCCTTTGTCAGACTTGCTAGAAATTTGTCAATTTTACTGATCTTTTCAAAGCTCCAGCTCTTTGTTTCGTTGATTATTGTCTTTCTGTTCTCAGTTTTGTTGATTTCTTTTCTTAGACACAGGCCTTTGGGGCACTCATATATAGCAGGAAAAAACCTGTGTAGCAAATAATTATGATCGAATGATCCTATATATTTGAAATGGCCAGAGAAAGCAAATCTATAGACACAGAAAGTAAATTAGTGGTTGCCCAGGCCTGAGGGTGAATATGGGGATTAGCTAACAGTAAATGGGCCTTAGGGATCTTACTGGGATGATGAAATGTTCTAAAACTGGATTATGGTGACGGTTGGACAACTTGCTAAATTTACTGAAAGTCATTAAATTGTACACTTGAAATGGGTGAATTTTATGATGTGTACTTTGTATCTCAGTAAGGTTGTAAAAAAACAATAATTATGAAATAATGTGAATAAATGCAATAGTACAATCATGGAGCCTTGTCCCCCTTTAACAGGAAACAGAGGACTAAGTGGTTTGCCCAAATCACATAACTGGTTAGTGATAGGGTGGGTATATGAACCTTGTCCTATTAAGCCAAGACCAATCATCACCAGAATAATAACAGAAGAGACATAGAAATGTATGCCAAGAAATAGATATCCTTCCCATGAGTGGAGGTTGCCTCTCTCTTAGAATGAAGCTCACCCTGCGAGGCAAAGATGACCCTGAGTGGTGACCTGATAGTATCTCACACATATACTGCCAACCGACAGGGCCATACAGATCAACTAGCCTTTGGCAGATCTTTTGGCTTGATCAAACAGAGGTCTTCGTTTCAAGCCACAAAGATCAGTTCTGAGTGATTGAGGTCGGAAAGGAATCAAGCAGCTCACAGAATCATTATAAGGACGAGGAACCAAGTTCAGAGCTGTGCAGTCAGGAACAATGCCTAAAATCATGCTGCAGATTCAACCCTGCGAGAGGACTGCTGTTACTGATGCTCCTGCTCATGCTGGACTCTGCCCCTTCCTCCACCAACCCCTACTGCCCTGGGAACTCATTTTGGCCACAGCTGTGGCTCTTGTCAGAGAGAGAACTCACTGCCGTCATTGTTTTTTTTTTTTTTTTTTTTTTTTTTTTTTTTTTTTTTTTTTTTTTTTTTTTTAAAGATTTTATTTATTTATTTGAGACAGAGAGAATGAGAGACAGAGAGCATGAGGGGGAGGAGGGTCAGAGGGAGAAGCAGACTCCCTGCCGAGCAGGGAGCCTGATGCGGGACTCGATCCCGGGACTCCAGGATCATGACCTGAGCCGAAGGCAGTCGCTTAACCAACTGAGCCACCCAGGCGCCCTGCCGTCATTGTTTTTATGTGATACTAATTCTTGATTCAGATCACTTTGTAGGGGTTTCTGATTGGTCCAGTGTAGATCATACAGCTAAATCCAGGCTGCAAGGCAGGCTGGTAAAATGAATATTCGACACCTTTTATCAGCTTCCATAGTGGAAACCAGGCTCTACGTTCCTCCAAGAATCATACACTGGTGAATTCCCTATGGAAAGTGAGTTCAGACGCTGGGCAGCTAAAACTCATGCGTGTGCACGCGCACACACACACACACACAATTTTCCACCACAGCCTTGCTCAAATTGTGGTCTACAAACCAGCATTATTGTCATCGGCTGTTAAAAATGCAAATCCTCTGGTCCTGCTCCAGATCCTCAGAATCAGAATCTGGTTTTTAACAAGCACCCCAGATAATTTGTATGTACATTAAAGTTTAGAAGTGCTGTTTTAGGGGTGCCTGGGTGGCTCATTCGGTTAGGTGTCCGACTCTTCATTTCTGCTCGGGCCGTGATTTGGGGGTTGTGGGATCGATCGGCCAGCGTTGGGCTCTGCACTGGGCAAGGAGAATGCTTGGGATTCTCTCTCTTCCTCTCCCTCTATCTTTCCCACCCCACCCCCACTTGAGTGCTCTCTCTCTCTCAAAATAAAAAGAAAAAATAAAGAAGTGCTGCTTTATGTTATACAATATATAGTCCTTTTTAATTTCTAAAGATTAGTCACTATTACCCTCTACTCATAAGTAGGGCTGTCAGAATCAGCAAATAAAAATACAAGACTCATGGTTAAATTTGAATTTCAAGATAAACAATAAATAATTTTTAGTATAAGCATGGCCTGTATTTTATCCGGCACATGCACTCATCCATATACCCCTCTCCCCACAATTAACAAATTGAACAAAAGGAAAAATTAACATAGCCTACAGGAATGCATGCAAACCAGTTTTCTGTTTTGGCATGGTAGATTATAGAGAGCATGACAGCAGAACAGTAAACTCTACATAGATTCAAGCACACTGAGTTCTGTTGTAAGCAGTCCATGCCTGGGTCTCTATAATTTGAAGGGAGAGTGGCTTCCCCTATTAACTATTCTATAGAATGAAGTCTTTTTTCCCCCCAAATACACTATGAATTGCAACTACTTTTACTTAATGAAATTTGATCAAAAACACCTTTATCCCATAGAACCTGACTTACATTTCTTTCAAAATATGGATGAAATGAGTCTTAAAGTAAATAAAGAAAATATGTGGTAAATTAAAAAATATGAAAATATGTGCTGGCATTTCTCTGGAGAATGCTTCGTTTTCTTCCTAAAGAGTTATTGCCCATGTCTAGGAGTCTTAGAAAAATAGCTTTCAAACATTCTGTCTGAGAAAGAGAGAGATTCTATAATGTATCAATAGGAATTAGAAGCATCATGGTCAAAAATTAAAGAAAACTTTTAGTACTCCAAAATATATACCAATTGCCTTGATATTTATACCAAGTATGAAATGGCTTAAGTCACTCTAACGTTTCAGCCAATACAAATATCACCAAGCAACCAAACAGGGAATTTTGGGTGGTTGGGAGAGAGTGACTTTCTGTTTATAATTCTTAGGAGTAAGAGAGCAGTTTTCTAAATAAAAGCTTCTTGCTGAGATGAATAAGAAGTGAGCCATCTCCAGTGACGCTTAACAACAAAAACCTTTCAGTTATTTTATTCCCACCAAGTCTTACCGAGCTGGCTGGTGATGAAATGTCCAGGGACTGTGAAGGGATTATAATTCCAGGAAGCAGAACATCCTTAAGGGCTAATGAGTATTAGGGACTAAATATACATACTTTTCCTTCCAGAGATTTTATTTCATGTTTGCTGCCACCTTTTATTTTTTAATTAATTAATTTTTTTTTTGCTGCCACCTTTTAATTCATTATTTGCAAGCCCCTCTTTAGAGGCAGATGTTTCTCTTTTTTTTTTTTTTAAGATTTTATTTATTTACTTATTTGTCAGAGAAGGGGAGAGAGAGAGAGCACAAGCAAGGGGAGCAGCAGGCAGAGGGAGAAGCAGGGAGCCCTTTGAGGGGCTCAATCCTAGACCCTGGGATCATGACCTGAGCCGAAGGCAGACTCTTAACCGACTGAGCCACCCAGGCGTCCCAAGGCAGATGTTTCTAATAGGTTAATGATGCACACTAGTTCATGAGTCAGGCCATAAATAAGTCAACTGACTAGGCTTTCGTTAAATATTAAATAATAAAGAAAACATTTATTTATTTTTTTGGTACTTTTAAAATCCATTTATTTCAATCTTAGTCCTGACCACATATAAAATTCTTTTCCATAAATTTCCCTTCACAAACCTTCTACAACTTTCTTTTTCTCTCAACAAAATGTATTCATTTCTTATACCTTCCTTACACATTTCCTACTTCCCTACATACAGATTTGCTTTCCTTATCATTTCTAGCAGTCTTAATTACATTTAGCAGAATTTTAACTCTTGGAAACCTGAAAATTAAGTAGTAACCAATTGTCAACTGTCTGTTACACTGGAATTCTTTAGACTGGCAAAATTACAAATACATTTCATAATTTCTAAAAACATATCTTTTCCCATAGTACAATAATAAAACATTTATAAGCATACCATCAGTCAACTTATATATACTATTTCTATAAAATAGCTCAGTATTTAATTTATAATACAAAACAATTAGAAATTATCTAAAGCTCTTTCCCTCCAAATAGTGGACTGGTTAAATAAATAATAGTACATCCAAAACATGCAGCCATTAAAAATAAACTTTTCCAGGTCTCCTTGGAGATATAGCTGAATTCAGGATTGGAGCAGAAAATTACAAAATGGGGGCACCTGGGTGGCTCAGTCGGTTGAGCGTCTGCCTTTGGCTCAGGTCATGATCCCAGGGTCCTGGGATCGAGTCCCGCATCAGACTCCCTGCTCAGCAGGGAGCCTCCTTCTCCCTCCCTCTACCCCTCCTCACTGCTCTTGCTCTCTCTCTCTCTCTCAAATAAATAAATAAAATCTTTTTTTAAAAAAGAAAATTATAAAATGATCCTTGAACATCTTGTCATATAAGAGGTTAAGTATCAAAGACCACTGGGTCATGCAAAGAAAGACTCAGGAGCCAACCTGAAGATCTTCCTGCTGCTCAAAGAGGGGACAATTTGAGTAGCAATGAGAAGAATAACTAATGGATTGAAATATATCAAATCTATTTCAGTGCATTAGGTCAGACTGATACTCTAAAACAATGCTAGGGAACCAACTCATAATTTTAAAAACTGGAAAATAAAAAAGAATGAAGTATCTTTATCTCACGTTCCTTTTTTTTAAGATTTTATTTATTTGACAGAGAGAGAGAACACAAGCAGGGGGAGTGGCAGGCAGAGGGAGAGGGAGAAGCAGGCTCCCTGCAGAGCAGGGAGCCCGATGCGGGACTTGATCCCAGGACCCCGGGATCATGGCCTGAGCCGAAGGCAGACGCTTAACCGACTGAGCCACCCAGGCGTCCCCTTTATCTCACCTTTCATATGCATATTGTTCTTAAGGTTATCCACATAACTAATAAGAGGACATTTCCTTTTTTTACAGAAGTAGCCCAGTTAATAAATGGAGAAGAAATGATAGAGTGTCATAATTTTATTATCCTTGGTGAAAAACTGTAGCTAGGATGGGATCTTAAGTGGCTGTTAGCCTCCCCAAAATAGAGCCAAGCAGACAATAATTGCCTCCTGATGGCATGTATACAACACCACATATGAAGTATTCTTGTGAAAAACCTAACTAAAGTCTATTAAGCCTCTAGCTCTAAATAATAATTCACAGAAAATACAGAGGATAAATACACACTAAATGACACAATGAGAAAACCCAGACTATGGAAAACTCTATAGGACAGACAACCCAGAATTGCTTCAACAAATGCATTGAAAGAGAAGGAGGGAGATGCCCTGGATTAAAACACACCTAAAATATATCAAACAATTGTAGTGTGTAGAACTTATTTGGATCCCAGTTTGAACAAACAAACCATAGCAAAAGCGTTCATGATACAATTGGGGGAAATCTGAACACCGACCGAAAGGTTGATGCTATTAAAATTATTATAAAAATTATAATATTGGTATTCTTGTTATGGTTTTAAGAAGTAGCCTTATCAGGCGCCTGGGTGGCTCAGTCGTTAAGCGTCTACCTTCGGCTCATGTCATGATCCCAGGGTCCTGGGATCGAGCCCTGCGTCGGGCTCCCTGCTCAGCGGGAAGCCTGCTTCTCCCTCTCCCACTCCCCCTGCTTGTGTTCCCTCTCTCGCTGGGTTTCTCTCTGTCAAATAAATAAATAAAATCTTAAAAAAAAGGTGGGGCCTTTGGGAGGTAAATGGTTTTAGATGAGGTGATAAAGGTATAGTCCCACGATGAGATTGGTGTACTTATAAGAAGAGACAGGAGACAGATAGAGCTATGCGAAGATACAGCAGGAAGGCAGCCATCTGTAAGCCAGGAAGAGGGCTCTCACCAGGAATAGAATCGGCCAGCACTTGGATCTTGGACTTCCCAGCCTCCAGAACCATGAGAAATAAATATCTGTTGTTTAAGCTACCCAGGCCGACGGAGACAATAATTTTATGTCTAACTTTTGAGGAACTGCCAAACTGTTTTCTATAATGGCTACACCATTTTACTTTCCCACCAGCAATATACAAGGGTTCCAATTTCTCTATATTCTTACCAACACTTGTTATTTTCTCTTTTTTTGAGTACTTATAATGGTGGATGTGAAATGGTATCTCATTGTAGTTTTGATTTGCATTGGAATGATGCTGAACATCTTTTTGTGTGTTTGTTAGCCATTGGGGAGAAATGTCTGCTCAAGTCCTTTGAATTTGATTGTTTTTAAGTTGATTGTTTTTCTTTTTGTTGTTGAGTTTGGAAAGTTATTTCTGTACTCTGAACTAGCCCTGTATGAGAAATAGGATTTGAAAATATTTTCTCCAATTCTGTGGGTTGTCTTCTCACTTATTAGTTTCCTTTGAGGCACAAACATTTTTAATTCTGATGAAGTGCAATTTATCTACTTTTTTCCTTTTGTCAGTTGTGTTTTTGGTGTCATATTTAAAAAACCTGAATAATCCGGGATGCCTGGGTGGCTCAGTCGGTTAAGCCGCTACCTTTGGCTCAGGTCATGATCCCAGGGCTTGCGATCAAGCCCCATATCAGGCTCCCTGCTCAGTGGAAAGTCTGCTTCTCCCTCTCCCTCTGCCCCTCCCCACCACTTGTGCACTCTCTCACTCTCTCTCTCAAATAAATAAATACTGTTAAAAAAAAGAAACCTGAATAATCCAAAGTGAAGATTTATACATATATTTCATTCTAAGAAAATCATAGTTTTAGGTCTTCGAGCCATTTTAATTTTTGTATATAGTATGAGATAGGGGACAAAATCATCCTTTTGTATATGGATATCACTTGTCCCAGAAGCATTCATTGAAAAGACTAATTTTCTTCACTAAATGGTTGTGGCACCCTCGTAAAAAATCAATTGACCATAGTTGTCTGGGTTTACTTCTGGGCTCTAATTCTATTCCACTTGTCTATATTTCTATCCTATGGCAAGACCACACTCTTTTGATTACTATAGCTTTGTAGAATGTTTTGAAATGGAGAAATGGGAATCCTACATTGTTCTTTTTCAAATTTGTTTTGGCTATTTGGGGTCCTTTGCAATTTCATATGAATTTTATGACCAGCTCATCCATTTCTGAAAAAAGAAAAAAAGCAGGTGGTGTTTTGACTGGTCTCACATTCAATCTAGAGGTCAATTTGGGGAGTATTACCATATTAACACTAACACCCCTCAGCACTAATAAACCCCTAATTTACTTGCTGTCTCTCTTTATTTGCTTATGCTTGACATTTCATAAAATTTAACCATACAAAATGTGGCCTTTGTGCCTGGCATCTTCACATAACATAGTTATTTTTAATGTTCATCTATGTGGCAGCATGTATCAGTACTTTATCCTCTTTTATGGCTGTATAGTATTCCATAGTACGGATACACCATATTTTGTTAATGTATTTATCATTTGATGGATATTTAGGTATTTCCGTTTTGGAACTGCGGGCAAATGCTGAACATGGCTTATGATAGAGTAGATCTCAATCTTGGATTTTAGTTCAGTGGTGATTGGCATGCTGTGAACTAAAGGCATGAACTTGATTGTTATTAATTTTTATATCATATTGTTCCCTCTAGTCCCAAGTGGATAGAGCTATTATAGGAAATCCACTGGGGGGAATAACAAAATATGTCATTAAAAACATTAACAATGACACATGCAAAGACTGTATTACAGCATAGAAATTATTTCTGTTATAACGTCATGTGATTGATAGATATCATTCCAGCCCCAATTTCTGAAATGTCTACTGTGTTAGTTATATGTTATAGAAAGAGGCCTGGCAGCTCGAACCCTGATGGAATTTGCAGTCTAATAAGGAAAAGAAAGTATAAAATAAAATATTATGGGCCATAATAGATATGAAAAATTCCACTATTCAGAGGATCAAAAATGACACCAAAGTCAGATTTCTTTCTGCCTATGTTTTCTTGACCTCTGCTTTATTTTAACTTGGCTCTTTGTTATGTTGAGATATGGCTGCCCACAGTATCAGGAGCTCCTTATTTCTTTGAGCACATGCAGAAGAGGGGATTGCCTCTGAAACTCCTCCAGAACATGAAAGAAAAACTTTTCCCAAAGCCCCCAGGAAATTGCTACACTCACTGGCCCCAACTGGGTCATGTTCGTAGTCAGTCAATGGCAGGGAATGGGATTATGCTGATTAATTTAGATTTGAATTGTGCTAATTCGCTAAGATTGGAATCACACATATCAGAAGGGAGTCAGGGCAGGGATGTAACATTAAAGAACAGGAGGCGGTTACTAACAAGGAGAAGCAGATATTGGGGAAGTTACCATACGGTCAGTCTGCCTCAGGGTCTTGGTTTACACCATTGATATGGAAATTCCCACCCCCAAGCTACAATCGCCTTCCCTGCCGGACACTTTCTTTTCTTTCTTTTTTTTTTTTTTTTAAAGATTTTATTTATTTATTTGACAGAGAGACACAGCGAGAGAGGGAACACAAGCAGGGGGCGAGGGAGAGGGAGAAGCAGGCTCCCCGCGGAGCGGGGAACCGGATGCGGGGCTAGATCCCAGGACTCGCCGAAGGCAGACGCTTAACCACGGAGCCACCGAGGCGCCCCCGGACACTTTCTTTTGTAAGGAATTATATCCATATATTTTCCATTGACTCTACCTCCCTGTTTTCATCCAATTCAGAGTACCAAGGGCTCCTTCTTGTCATGGTGCTGCCCTCAGCTCTGGCTGTTTCCTTCAATTTATTACTCTGGATGTGTCTTCTTTCTCCGCACTGCCTCTTCTGCTTGGGTCTTACCGGTTCTACTGCATTCACTGACCGAAAAACTGCCTGGTTGTCAGTGGAGACGTCCTTACTTCCATCCCTGAATTGAACATAATAGAGGTCTAGTAATGTTTTCTTTCTCCGTTTGGGGCTTCTTCCTCAAGCCAAGTTCAAAACTTGGCCAGATAGTGGCTATGTGACAACACCTGTCTGGTTCACCTCTGTGAAATGAAAAGGATTGTTCTGGTCCATTTCCACGGACTGGTTCCACTGCGAAATTCCGTGGAGCATTCCGAACAGGATTCGGATGGGAGGACATGATTTGTGGACAGGGAGGGGGTTGAGTGATTGTAGTGTTTGGAAACATGAAGCCCACGCTGCTTTGTGGAATTCAAGGGCGGTTCTGCCCTTTATTCTGCATTGGGTGCCGCACCGAATTTGACCAACCAAAACCTACTCGGAGAGTGGGCCGAAATGGGCCGACAGGGCCTGGCCTCCCTTCCCCCACGCGCCCATCTTCAGCGCGGAGCGCAGCGCAACCTTGCGGGGCAGTAATCTCCAGCATCCAGCGCAGCTTGCTGGGGGACGACAGCTAGCCGTGGCATGGGCAATGGATCCAGATGCGGCCGCAGCTGCTTCTCCTTCTGGCTCCGCTTCGGGGCGGAGTAAGGAGTGAGAAGAGCGGGAGGCAGGCTGTGCCCACGCCCGCCGCGCTGCGTTCCCCAGGGGGCCTGCATGCCTCTCCCGCCAGCCCTCCCTCCCTCCCGCCACTGAGGGCTTTGTCCCGGCGCGCACAGCGGTTTCTCCCGGTTCCCGCCGGCTCTTCCGCGTCCCCCCACCCACCCTACTTCCTCCGCGCAGGTGACGCCAGCGAGCTGGGGACTAAGGGGTTAACTAGGGGCTTTTCCAGGCATAGAGGGCGCCAGAGCTGGAGCCGTGGCCAAGCCCCGGGCTAAGACCGCCCCAGGGAACAAATGCCCGCCCCAGACCCACCAGTTCAAGTCCCGGGGGGGGGGGGGGGGGGCGGTCACTTGGTCCTGGGAGGAAGGGGCGGGCTGGGAGCACCCTCCGCCCTCGCTCGGACCCAGAGCCCTTTGGCGCAAAGTAAACCCAGCCAAGGGGAACTTTAATCCCGGTGGCTGGATGCGGCCAGAGGGTGGCAGGCAATTTCAGGCGGGGGGAGGGGCGCCCCTGGCCCGCGCTCCTCCGCAGGGTGCCGAACTCGGAGTCAGCCCCACGTTGGCGAGCTGAGCGGGGCGGCGACTCACGGTCACGAGCCCGCGGGCGGCTGCCGGGGCTCCCGGGCAAGTGGGAGAGCACGTGGCTTTGGCTCGCAGCGGGCTTCGTGGGCTCGGCGCGTCCAGGGCTAGTCGCTCGCGGACAGGGCAGCAAAGGCAGGAGGGGGCCCGGCGAGAGTGACACTAGTGGTCGGTGTCTCTGTTTTCTTTGTAACAACGCGCCTTGGACCTGCAGAGGGGAGCTTTGCGACTGCACACCTGCCTGGGGATGTAAGGCGGATGTAACGCCTCAGACGTGCGCCCTGCAGCTTGTCAATTCCATCCTCGCGGGGCCAACGGGTCACTTCTCGTCTCTCCTCGCCGCCCAGCTGGCGGGACGCCGAACTGAGCCTTCACCCGTCCCGGGCTCTGCCGCCTCCTGTTCACACTGCTTTGGGAAGGAGTAGGGGACATTGGAAGTCAGCCCAGCGCCCCCAAGTTTATGCCTCTTTCCTGACGCCCTGCCTCATCTCCCCACTCTCCACTTTGGGCTTTGGAGGTCTCCTACTGAGCCCCTCTTCGCAGCGTTTGGACCTCCTAGAAGTGGCCAAAGATGAATCCCAGCAGCAGCGCATGGGATCAACAAGCAGCTGAGCGACCTGCTCGACTTTAGTGCCCTTTGAGAATTTTCCACGGCATCTTGGACTTCTGCTGAGGTTTACAAAAAGAGAAAGAAAGAAAAAGCGGGGGGGGGGGGGGGGAAGGCGATGTGTAGACTAGGTAGCGTGAACTCCATCTACTTTGGGTGGTAGTTCCTGGGGCTGGAGTCCAGCTTCCCCAAGCTGGACATCTAAATTTGGATGTAATGTCTAGACTTGCAGATTTAAAATGTGAATGCTAGAGGGGTCATTTGATTTAACCAGTTAAAAAGGATAAAAGTGTAATCATGAGTCACCCTCTGATCCTGCTGTTTATTAGGAATTTAGGGATCAGGTTTTATATGCAAAAAGAATATTAATTTTTTTCAACATCCCTTTCCATTCCCCTCCCAAGATCAGATTAATAATGGTTTATGATACCTGAAATGTCAGTTATAGGAAAGCCAGTACAGGGCTGGAATTTCCAGCCGTTTGAGCTGGGCACTTTTATTTTAAGACTGCTTTGGAATTTGCGGGGAAGGGGGGAATAACTTAATGACTTAAAAAATATATATCAACTCAAACCAGAGGGCCTGCCCTTACTTTTAATGGGTTGAATTTTGTTGTTAAGTGCTGGGTAGGAGGCAAGACCAATACCTGCTCTATAGAACTGTGTTTTTGGTTTTTTTTTAAGATTTTATTTATTTATTTGACAGCAAGAGAGACAGCTTGAGAGGGAACACAAGCAGAGGGAGTGGGAGAGGGAGAAAGCAGGCTTCCCGCTGAGCAGGGAGCCCAATGCGGGGCTCCATCCCAGGACCCTGGGATCATGACCTGAGCTGAAGGCAGACGCTTAACCACTGAGCCACCCAGGCACCCCTAGAACTGTGTTATAATGAATCTTTCCTGCGGTAGAGTTATTGAACACGATTTTGACTGCATCTGTGTAAATGTAAATGTAATGAAATTTACTTTTTTCCAAAGCGAAGATCATAGGTTAACTTTACAATTTAAACTTAATCTTAAGGTCTCTCATCTAAGTGACGAGTTTTCTAGAATAGAACATAACTAATATTTCCAAGTGGTGTTAGGAAATAATATCAATATAGTTGCCTTATATTTGTGGACTATTATTTAAAATGTTACTGAGTGATATAAATGAATAGAAATTTATATGTAAAGTTAAATTAGGTTTTATTCCTGTAGTAGTGCTGTCTTTAAGTTTACTTAAATGTATATTTATGACTAATTTCCATTCTTAAACATTTATCCCATTTGTGTCCCTTGTTTTCCTAACTTTTAAAACTCGTAATTTTTTATAAACACTCCGAAAGCAAGGTCCATTTTATCTCAAAAGGAGGGTATGAGAATTATATACAGGAAGCTTTTTAAAGTGTTTAGCACAATATCTGGAATTTATTAAGCACTCTATAAGCATTCGTTCCTCTTTTTCTTCTCTTCCCATGAAAAGTTACAAATTGATTTTGATACAAAACCCATATTAGGAACTCTTAAAAGTCTTGGATGCTCCTTAGAGAGGCAGCTGTTTTGAATTCCTACAGTTTGTCCTGAACAAGATGATGCACCTGTTATCATTATTAAGTGCTCAACAAGAAGTTATGTGAGTCAGAAAAATTAAACTCTCTTTATAAAATTGAGGTCACTGGAGAAGTTCACCACATTAGAGCAACTTTGGTTTTGGAAATTATTGGAGGGAAAATTGGGGCAACCCAGATTCTTACGACAGAATGCAGATTCTTAGAAGATTTAGTTCCTCAAATCTTTTTATTTTTTAATTTTTAAAAAGATTTTATTTATTTATTTGAGAGAGAGACAGAGAGTGAGAGAGCACGAGCAGGGGAGAGAGGCAGAGGGAAAGGGAAAAGCAGGCTCCCTGCTGAGCAGGAGCCCCTGTGCTCAATCCCAGGGCCCTGGGATCATGACCTGAGCTGAAAGCAGACCCTTAACCGACTGAGCCACCCAGGCACCCCTCCTCAAATCTTTTTAAAATGAACAGGGAGGGCGCCTGGGTGGCTCAGTTGGTTAAGCGACTGCCTTCGGCTCAGGTCATGATCCTGGAGTCCCTGGATCGAGTCCCGCATCGGGCTCCCTGCTCAGCAAGGAGCCTGCTTCTCCCTCTGACCCTCCCCCCTCTCATGTGCTCTCTCTCTCTCATTCTCTCTGTCTCAAATAAATAAATAAAATCTTTAAAAAAAAATGAACAGGGAAATGTTTACCTTACAGGGTAGTTATTAGACCTAAATGAGCTTATGTATGCTAAGAGCTTGTTGTGATCAATAATGTCCTTTTTGTGATGTAATTTTGTTTTCATATATTTGATTTTTATTTTGAGAATAACAAGCTTGAAATGATTTCCCCCAACATATTGAACTGATACTTATGATAGATATTCAGTGTTACCCAACTGAAATAATTATTTATTTACCTATTTCTTAAAGCACACTCCACCCCAACATGGGGCTTGAATTGAGTACCCTGAGATTAAAAGTTGCATGCTCTACTGAGCCAGCCAGATGCCCCTGAAGTAATTATTTTAATGTGGTTATGTCATAATGTGTTTTTTTTTTTTTTTTTGCAGGGAGCAGAGCATTTTCTTGGCATTTACTATAGCTAATTATTTAGAGATTATGCAACAACACACCAGCTGTCCTGAACCAAATATCTTCTCTGCATTGGTGACTACTTTCCTGTTTCCTTGTTGTGAGAATACTGTTCTTAATTTTTCTCCAATCCTGTCTCCCTCCCCTAGATCACTGTTCCTCAGTATCTTTTTTCCCAACTTGGAGTCTTGTTCTCTTCTCTTGGATATCTGTACTCTTGTTATTGGGCTGTTCACATGGAAGTCCTTCCCCCACCCCAAGTCCTTTTATTCGTGGAACATTTACTGAGATTCCACTATATTCTAGTCACTGGAACTACCTGGGCAAAACAAAAATTATCCATCCACATTCCCTGGGCAGAGGGAGTGCTCAGTCTAATGGGGAAGACAGATTACTGTACTATATGATGATAAGTGCTATAATAGAGACAGGCCCTGGAGTAGTGGAAGCACAGAAATAGAAAGAGCACTTGCTTATGAAACCTTCAAGACTTATCCCATATCTAATGAAAATGATAATCTGTTGCATAATACAAGGAGCAGAGAATTTATGCCTGGAGACATCATTAGACAAGTGGTCTTGGTCAAGTGAGTTACTGTCTCTGAGTATCAGATTCCTCACAAGTATAGCAAAAGTGATGAACAGAATCATGGTTTCCAAAGTGTGTTTCATAGAATATTACTAATGTTCAAATAAAGAGCTCCATGATCAAATACATTTGTGTATTACTGGATTAAACAAAATTAAAGAGATTTGTTTATTGTTGGATTTCTCAGTTTTTAAAAAAGATTTATTTATTTGTCAGAGAGAGAGAGAAAGCACACACAAGCAGCAGGAGCAGCAGACTCCTCCCCAAGCAAGGAGCCCGATGCGGGACTTGATCCCAGGACCCTGGGATCATGACCTGAGCCTAAAGCAGATGCTTAACTGACTGAGCCACCCAGACATCCCGTATTTCTCAGTTTTTAATTGGTTATTTTACATTATAAATATTTAAGAGAGGAATATAATTCTTCACATTTTTTTTAACACCATGGAATCCCTCTATATCAGGAATTAAGTTTAACTGCTGCATAACAGCTTCAAGAAGTATTTTAATACCTGTAGGTCTATAGTACACTGTGAATTTATTTTTATATATGACAAAATGAATCAAACTTGATTTTTTTGCATAAGGTTATCCAATTTTGACAGCATCATTTGTTGAAAATATTATCCTTGTCACTTTGGTCAAAAATCAGTTGACCATATATGCAACCTGGACCCCCTATTCTGGACCCTCTATTCTGTTCTTTGTTTGTTTGTTTGTTTAGTAATCCATTATGTTTTATTATTAATACATCTTGGATTTTACCCTGCCCTTTTACCAAGGGTATTACCATTTTGGAAAAATCTAAACAACAGACATATCAATCAAAATAATCCTGCAGAATCTTTCTGAAATGATCTAGAGAAGACTATCTAATGATGTTCGCTGGTCCCAGGATACAGAATCTGTGACTTCCTGGAATTCTAGAAATACAGCCATATGCTGAGGGTATTGATGCAAAATGTTCAGCAGCTTTTCCAATGTATCTCAGGCAGCTTTCATCATTTGTGTGAAAGAAGTGCCTTCACCTCAGGGAAGAGATCCAGTGCAGATTCAGTATCTTGAGGTGGCAAGTTCAGGGCAGGGGACAAAGGCACCATGCCGTCCATGAGTTCCAGGGAGAGCAGCCTATGGAAAGAGAAGCACCAAGACGTGGATGCTGCTGGCTGATGGCTTTAGCAGCCCCATTACCCTTCCTGTGATGTCCAGGGTTAATGAGATCCTGGTCCCATCAGGGCTAGGCATAGATGCATGAAAAAGAATCTGGCTGTGGTTTTTCCTCTTCAGAATAACATCTCAGCCACCACCTCGGCTGAGGATCTATCCATCTGCTCCTTGGTCAGCACAAAGCACCAGCCGGCAACCTGGTGCTGCCTGGCGTCTTCGCTCACCATTGGCTCCCCATAGAGGTATATGCCCATGCCCTGATCCTCCTGGAGGAATCTCTCCACCTACGCTTTTGCGCATTTGTGCTTAACAATGAGTTCACACCACCAATGGCGACCCTCGGCATCCTGTTGGGGGAGGTGGTGTGTCCTCTTGAGGCTTTGCAGAGTTTGGGGGTTCAGAGTCTTCTGCTCCAAGAGATGCTCCAGAAGCAAGACAAGCTGGTCTGGAAGGGGCTTTTCAAACACTTCTTCTGCCTCCCTTCATTTCCGTTATTGGGGTCTCCGTTTCACTTGAATCCATTTCTCCACCTAGGCGCTCACTTGCCCCGGGAGCCCGCACTCCGCCCGGGTCTGGCACTCCCTCTGCAGGGGCTCCTCCGTGGAAGGTGAGGGTGGGAGCGAGGGCCCCACCCTCCGCGCCTAGCGCCTGACCCTGGCCAGCCTGGGAGAGAGCAGTGGACCCTTTATTCTGTTCTATTGATCTATAGGTCTATCTTGGCTATACTACTGTCTTGATTACTGTACCTTTATAAGAAATCTGGAAATCAAGTGGTATGTCTTTTAACTTTGTCATTATTATTCAAAATTGTTTTTGCCTATTCTAGGTTCTTTGCATATCAATGAGGAGTTTTAGAATCAGCTTGTCAATTCTTGCAAGAAAGTGTCCTAGGATTTTGATTGGTATTTTGTTCAATCTATTCATCAATTTGAAGAGGATTGACATTAATACCAAGTCTTCTAATTCTTTTTTTTTTAAAGATTTTATTTATTTATTTGAGAGAGAGAATGAGATAGAGCATGAGAGGGGGGAGGGTCAGAGGGAGAAGCAGACTCCCTGCCGAGCAGGGAGCCCGATGTGGGACTCGATCCCAGGACTCCAGGATCATGACCTGAGCCGAAGGCAGTTGCTTAACCAACTGAGCCACCCAGGCGCCCACCAAGTCTTCTAATTCTTGAGTATAGTATATCTTTCTATTTAAGTCTTCTTTAATTTCTCTTAGTAATTTTTTTGTAGTAGAAAAAGGCCTAGCCCATTTTTCACCTAGTTTATTTCTAAATATTTCGTATTTTTGATGCTTAAAAAAATTTTAATGTCCAGTTATTCATGGCTAATATATAAAAATACAACTGACTCTTGTATGTTGACTTTATATCCTGCAAACTTGCTAAACTCACTTATTAGTTGTTGTGGCTTGTTTATGCATTCCGGAAGATTTTCTGTTTTGCCAATTTATTATCCATGACTAATGAGAGTTTAATGTTTTCCTTTCCTTAAGGTTTTCCAGTCTAGATGTATTTTTTTTTTTAACTTACTGGCTTGGCTAGAATTTCCAGTATAATATTGAATGGAAATGGTAAAAGTGGATAGCCTTGCTTTATTCCTGATGTTAGGGGGAAAGCATTTAGTCTGTCATCATTAAATGTGATGTTAGCTGTAGGTCTAATGAGATGATGATATGGTTTTTCTTTATTCTTTTGTTAATGTGGTGAATTACAGTAATTTTGATTGTTCAACCTACTTTAAATTCCTCAGATAAACCTTCATTTGGTCATGATGAAGTATCCTTTGTACACATAGTTAGATTCAATTTGCTAAAATTTCACAAAGAATTTTTGCATCTCAGTTTTTGAGCAGTATTGGTCCTTGTTTTCTTTCTCATAATGTCTTTAATTTTGGTATCACAGTAATGCTTGTCTTATAGAATGAGATGGGAAGTATTCTTTTTTTTTAAGATTGTATTTATTTATCTGAGAGAGAGAGAATGAGAGAGAGCACATGAGAGGGGGGAGGGTCAGAGGGAGAAGCAGGCTCCTTGCTGAGCAGGGAGCCCGATGCGGGACTCGATCCAGGGACTCCAGGATCATGACCTGAGCCGAAGGCAGTCGCTTAACCAACTGAGCCACCCAGGCACCCGAGATGGGAAGTATGCTATTATCTTCTATTTTCTGGAAGAGTTTGTATAGAATTTTAATTATTTCTTAAATGCTTGGGGAATTCATCAGTGAAGTCATTTGGGCCCAGAGTTTTCTTTGTGGGAAAGTTTTTAACTACAAATTTTTAGAAAATATTTATTTATGAATTTGAGAGAGAGAGTGCATGTGCATACGCAGGGAGGTGGGGGGCAGAGGGAAAGAATCTCAAGCAGACTCCCCGCTGATCAGGGAGCCCAACCAACGTCTGGCTCCATCTCACAATCCTGAGATCATGACCTGAGCCGAAATCAAGAGTCTGACGCTTAACTGACTGAGCCACCCAGGTGCCCCTACAAATTTTTGTAATAGTAATGGGACTATTCAGGTTATTGATTTCTTCTTGAATGAGTTTTGATAGTTCATGTATTATAAGAAGTTTGTCCATTTTTCCTTTTAATCAAAGTTCACAAATTTATTAGCATGAAGTTGTTGATACTATTTCCTTATTTTAACATTTGTACTAGTTACCTATTTCTACATAACAAATCACTGCAAACTTAACAGCTTAAAACAACAGGCATTTGTTATTTCACAGATTCTGCAGATCCAGAAGGCACAGCTTAGTTGGGTCCTCTGTTTGGGGTCTCTCACAAGGCTGTAACCCAGGGCCAGAGTCTCATCTAAAGACTTGACTGGGGGAAGGATTCACTTCTAAACTCACATGGTTGTTGGCAGGATTAAGTTCTTTGTGGGCTGTTGGACTGAGGGCCTCGATTTTCTGTTGGCTGTTGGCAAAAGGTTGCCCTCAGTTCCTTGCCATGCTGCCTTTCCAACATGGCAGCTTGCTTTATTAAAGCCAGCAACAGAAAGACTATAACAAGATGGTAGTCATAGCTTAGTCATGGAAGTGATACCACACTACCTTTTTTGTATTTTATTGGTTAGAAGCAAGTCACTACCTCAGACCACACTCAAGGGGAGAGGATTACACAAGAGCATGAATCCCAGGAGACAAGCATCAATGGGGACTATTTTAGAGTCTACCTGCCACAATATTTGTAGGATGTATAATTTATGCTCTTCCTCTCAATCCTAATATTGGTTCATTGGGTCCTTTTTTTTTTCCTGGTCAGTATGTCTAGAAGTTTATCTATATTATTGACATTCTCAAAGAACCAATTTTCTTTCTTTCTTCCTTCCTTCCTTCCTTCCTTCCTTCCTTCCTTCCTTCCTTCCTTCCTTCCTTCCTTCCTTCCTTCCTTTCTTTCTTTTCTTCTAATTTTCAGTGTGTTTGAATTCTGTCACCTTTACTTTGGATTTAAGTTTGCTTACTTTAAGTTTAATTTGCTCTTTGTCTTCTAGCTTCTTGAGGTGAAAGTTGAGGTCATTGTTTCAAGATCCTTAATGTTTTCTAATATAAGTATTTACTGCTATAAAATTTCTTTTAACTATGGGTATAACTGCATCCCACAATTTTTGCTGTTTTCTTTTTCTTTTTAAAAAATATTTTATTTATTTATTTGACAGAGAGCACGAGCAGGGAGCAGGGAAGCAGCAGGCAGAGGGAGAGGGAGAAGCAGGCTCCCCGCTGAGCAAGGAGCCTGATCCCAGGACCCTGGGATCATGACCCGAGCCCAAGGCAGCTGCTTAACAACTGAGCCACCCAGGCACCCCTTTTGCTGTTTTCATATTCATTCATTTCAAGATGCTTTATAATTTCCCTTTTGATTTCTTCCTTGACCCATGCGTTATTCAAAAGTTTGTTATTCAGGGCGCCTGAGTGGCTCAGTCAGTTAAGCCTCTGCCTTCAGCTCAGGTCATGATCCCATGGTCCTGGGATGGAGCCCCACATTGGGCTCCCTGCTCAGTGGGGAGTCGGCTTCTCCCTTTCCCTCTGCCCCTCCTCCCCCCTCCCCCCAACTTATGCTCTCTCTCCTATCTCTCTCTCTCTCAAATAAATAAATAAAATCTTTAAAAAAAAGTTTGTTATTCATGTTCCAAATATTTGGGGATTTTCCAGAAATCTCTGTTTTATTGATTTAATTTAATCTAATCTAGTAAAATCTAATTTCATTGGGTTCAGGAAACATACGTTTTATAATTCTAATACTTTTTTTTTTAATTCTAATACTTTTTAAATGTGTTGTGAATTGTTTTGTGGCCCAGAATATGGTCTATTTTGGTAAACCTTACTTGGCCATGTGAAAAGAATGTATATTGTGTTGTTCGTTGACTGTTTTATAAATTTCAATTAGGTCAAGTTGGTAGATAGTGTTTTTTTTTTTTTTAAGATTTATTTATTTGACAGAGATAGCACAAGTAGGCAGAGCTGCAGGCAGAGGGAGAGGGAGAAGCAGACTCCCCACTGAGCAGAGAGCCTGAGGCGGGGCTCCATCCTAGGACCTTGGGATCATGACCAGAGCCTGGGATCATGACCTGAGTTGAAGGCAGACATTAAACTGACTGAGCCACCCAGGCACCCCAAGTTGGTAGATAGTGTTAATTCTTCTATATCCTTACATATTTTCTGTCTACTTTACTATCAATTATTGAAAGGTGTGTTGAAATCTCTAAGTGTGTATTTGCTTACTTTTCATTTCTATTCCATCAGTTTTTGTTTCGTGTATTTTGAAGCTTTGTTATTAGGTGTATAAATGTTTAGAATTGTAGGGCGCCTGGGTGGCTCAGTTGGTTAAGCGACTGCCTTCGGCTCAGGTCCTGATCCTGGAGTCCTGGGATCGAGTCCCGCATCGGGCTCCCTGCTAGGCGGGGAGTCTGCTTCTCCCTCTGACCCTCCCCCCTCTCATGTGCTCTCTCTCATTCTCTCTCTCTCAAATAAATAAATAAAATCTTTAAAAAAAAATGTTTAGAATTGTATGTCCTCTTGCAAAATTTACCCCCCCCCACTTTTGTAATCACATTATGTCCATCTCTGTCTCTGGTAATACTCACTTTTATTTATTTATTATTTTAAAAAAAGATTTATTTATTTTGGGGGGGGAAGGGGCAGAGGGAGGGGGAGTGAGAATCTCAAGCAGATTGTGTGCTGAGCACAGAGCTCGACGTGGGGCTGGATCTCAGAACCCTGAGATCAAGACCCTGAGATCAGGACCTGAACGGAAAGCAAGAGTGGGATGCTCAACCACCTGTGCCACCCACGTGCCCCTGTAGTACTCACTTTTAATTGGATTGTTTATCTTTCTGTTGAATTATGAAAGTTCTTCATTCTAGATACTAAACTATAATTAGATATATGATTTTCACATATTTTCTCCCTTTCTGCGGGTTATTTTACCACTTTCTTGGTAGTGTCCTTTAAGGCACAAAAATTTTTTTAATTTTAATTTTTTTACTTCATGTATTTATTTATTTTTATTATGTTATGTTAGTCACTATACAGTACATCATTAGTTTTTGATGTAGTGTTCCATGACTCATTGTTTCCGGATAACACCCAGTGCTCATTACAACACGTGCCCTCCTTAATACCCATCACCGGGCTAACCCATCCCCCCACCCCCCCTCCCCTCTGAAACCCTCAGATTATTTCCCGGAGTCCATAGTCTCTCATGGTTCATCTCCCCCTCTGATTCTCCCCCCTTCAGTTTTCCCTTCCTCCCCCTAATATCCTCCGTGCTATTCCTTATGTTCCACATATGAGTGAAACCATATGATAATTGTCTTTCTCTGCTTGACTTACTTTACTTAGCATAATCCTCTCCAGTTCCATCCATGTTGATGCAAATGGTGAGTATTCATCCTTTCTGATGGCTGAGTAATATTCCATTGTATATATGAACCTCATCTTAAAAGTTTTTTATTTTTTTAAGTCACAAAAATTTTTAAATTTTGAAGAACTCCAATTTATCTAAATTTCCTATGTTGTTTGTTGTTTATAGTATTCCCTTATCGTTTTGCTGTCTGGAGGATCTATGGTGATATCCCTGCTCTCGTTTCTGATAATGGCACTTTGTGTCTTCTCTCTCTCTCTCTCTTTTTTTCTGGATATAGGTTTATAAATTTCATTGATCTTTTGAAAGCACCAGTTTTTGGTTTCATTGATTTTTCTCTATATTTTCCCTGTTTTCTATTTCATTGATTTCTGCCCTTACCTTAATAATTCCTTTCCTCTGCTTACTTTTAATTTAATTTCTCCTTATTTTTCTAGTTCCTGAGGATCAAAGCTGGAGTTATTGATTTGAAGCCTTTCTTCTTTTTTTATATAGGAGTTCAGGGCTATAAATTCCTTTCTAAATACAGCTTGATCTGTATCCCACAGCTTTTGTTACGTTGTTAGGTTTTCATTTTCATTTTGTTTAAAATACTTTCTGATTTCCCTTTCAATGTTTTATAGCAGTGAATTCCAGGGACACATGTGGAATATCTATGCCCAGTAAAGCTCATTTTGAGTCTCAGGGTATGGGTCACAGATGGGAGGGCTGGTCACCTATGTACATCCTGATAACTGGCCATGACCAGGAGACTCAGGACCTCAACAATGTTGACCTCAACAATGAAATCAGGTTCACATCATCAATCTTTGTGTTTGTGCCAAGTAATCCTAACAAGATGGCATGGCATGGCCTATTACTCTAGGTGTACACAACAAAATCATCAATCCATTGGCATTATAAAGAACACTTTGACAGATACATTCTCATGAGTTGCTTAAGGGTCTATCCTGGTTCTCTTGGAGACATGCAAGGAGTAAGCCACCAAACCTGCTATGTTAACTCTTTCCTCATAACACCCAAATTCCCTATTGCTAACCCTGCCAATTTGAGGTAAAGGTCTTAATGATGGGGGAGTAAAGGATGATTAGGGATTGGGCACCATTTGGTCTATAATCACATATAACTAGGAATCATTTGTTTTAATGGAAATTACTCTCTTTTTTGTTTAAAAATATAAAGGATAGATACCTCTGCTTTCTGTAGGCTTGCTTTCTCCTTATTATGTCAACCTTCCCAGACACTTAAAATAAAATCTAAAGTTTTTATCATAATATACACAGCTCTACCTGATCTCTCTCAACCCATGACCTCTCCATCCTCATCTCCTACTGCTCTCTCCCTTCATCCCTCTGCTCCAGTCACCCTGGTGACCTCAAGGTTCATCAAACACACCTCCTGCTTCAGGGCCTTTCTTGTTGTTGTTCTCTTTGCCTGGAATGTTCTCAGAAATCCTCATAGCTTACTCCCTCACCTCCTTCATGCCTCTCCTCAAATATCACCGCATTAGAGGAGTCCTTCCTATTTAATCTAAAGCAGCAGCCCCTGCCATTCTCTGTGTCCTTTCCTTGCCTCATTTTTCTTCACACCGGACGATGTCATTCACCTGAATATTGACTTCCTTTCTGTTTGCCCCTCCTCCCCCAACTAGACTATCTGCTTCATGGAGGCAGGGACTGTTTCTAGTTCACTGCTAGATCCCTCTGCCTAGCACAATGCCTGGCACCCAACAGGTGCTTCTTAAGTACCTATCCAGTAACTGGATGAATAAATTGCATCTATCTATCTATCTACCTAGCTAGCTAGCTAGCTAGCTATGTATCTATCTGTCTACGGACACTGAGTGGAGGAGAAGAAGGAAGGTATTTGGAACATGTAAGATTCCTTATTCTCAGCTCCAGAATGCCAGAATGTAGAGGAGATGCTCAATGAAATTCTCAACTTTTCTCTCAGGATTCGAGTATGCAAGCATTATGTTTAATATCATAAAACTTCTCTTATAAAGATGATTTTAATTGCCCCTTGGAGCTTAGCCCTGTCTAAAAAAATTTTTTTTTTTGATAAGAAATAACAGTTTTGTAGAACACATAAATAATGCAGAAAGAACTGAACTACACGGTGAGAGTTCTCTGGGCTGGAGGTCGGGGGGTGCCCTGTGACGGGGACAGCGGGAACAGGCCCCTGTGTCAGGTGTCAGGGCAGCTGCGTCAGGAGGGCTCACCAAAATGTCCCCAGGCATACACATTGGACTGTCTTGCTTGACTGTTTCTATCCTTCACCTATTTTTCCGGGAAAATACCGTTGTTCGTATTTTCTTTATTGTAAAGCTTGCTGTATATTAAAGACCTTTTTATCTGTCAAATTAGCTACATTTTTTCCCCCCAAATTATTGCTTACCTTCTAACTTTTTGGTGTTTTCTGTCAGTCAGCCATGATTTGTATTGTGTGGTCAGTTCTAATAATCCTTTGCTTTGATTGTCTCTGCCTTTGACAGTGTGCTTAGAAGGACTTCCCCGCCCCCAGGGTTATACTTCTAGTATATTCTATTTTTTTTTTCATAGAGTGTGGGGGGGAGGTGGAGGGGGGCTGAGGGGAGGCATAGAGAGAGAAAGAGAGTATCTTAAGCAGGCTCCATGTCCAGTATGGAGCCATATGTGACGTGGGGCTTATTTCACAACCCTGAGATCATGACCTGAGCCGAAATCAAGAGTCAGAGGCTTAACCCACTGAGCCACCCAGGTGCCCCTAGTATATTCTATTCTTTTTTTTTTTTAAGATTATTTATTTATTTATTTGACAGAGACACAGCGAGAGAGAGAACACAAGCAGGAGGAGTGGGAGAGGGAGAAGCAGGCTTCCTGCTGAGCAGGGAGCCTGATGTGGGGCTCGATCCCAGGACCCCGGAATCATGACCTGAGCCGAAGGCGGACGCTTAACAACTGAGCCACCCAGGAGCCCTAGTATATTCTATTCTTCGAGTACTGTGAGTACTGTCATGGTTGGATTTCATTTTTCATGTTTAAATTGTCAGGGTCCCTGAAATTTATTTGGTGAACATAGACATTTCTTGAGTGCTGATAATGAGCCAGTCTCTGTTCCAAGTGCCTTATGTGGATCACCTCATTTGAATGCTAGTAACTCCAGAGGTAGATGCGAGTAGGTTCTTTGTTTTCACGGGTGAGGGAATGTAGGGACAGGAAGTTTGGGTACTTATTCAAGACAACACTGCTGGCAAAACCTGGCCCATCCAATGGTAAAGCCTACATAGGGCTGTGGTGAGGATTAGAGTCAGCATGTGTCAAGTTTCTGGAATACAGTAGGCATTGAATAGAAGATAAAGCTTATTATTATGATTGCATAGTTCTCATAAACATAATTTCTGATGGCTGCATATTATTTGAAAAGTGGTGTATTTTTAAAGCAAGTACATTTCTAAAATATTATTCCTTCAAAAGCATGTTTAGAATTCCATGGTAACAAACAAAACCTTTATTTATTCATTTATTTTTAAAGATTTTATTTATTTATTCGAGAGAGAGAGAGCACATGAGCAGTGGGGAGGGGCAGAGGGAGAGGGAAAGAGAGAAGCAGATTCCCCACTGAGCAGGGAGCCCCATCTTGGGGCTCCATCCCAGGACCAGGGATCAAGACCTGAACCAAAGGCAGATGCTTAACCAACTGAGCCACCCAGGTGCCCCATAAAAACCTTTATTTTAAGGAACAACTGTCATAAAAAGAAATCCTGGAAGAATCTTTATGAACATGTGAAGAGTTTCATTGGATAATGGGATTACAATTTTTTAAAAATCTTCTTTCTCTCTATAGTCCAGTTTTCTTAAAAGAGCATTTTAAAAAATTTTCTGATCAGAAAAATAACCACAATGACTATTATTAATTTTTATTTATTTATTTATTTATTTATTTATTTATTTATTTATTTATTTATTTATTTATTTTATTTAAATTCACTTGGTCAACATATAGTACATCATTAGTTTCAGATGTAGTGTTCAATGATTCATCAGTTGCGTATAACACCCAGTGCTCATCACATCACGTGCCCTCCTTAATGTCCATTCCCCAGTTGCCCCATCCCCCCACTCACCTCCCCTTCAGCAACCCTCAGCTTGTTTCCCAGAGTCCGAGTCTCTCATGGTTTGTCTCTGTCTCTGATTTCTTCCCATTCAGTTTTCCCTCCTTTCCCCTCTGCACTATTTCTTATATTCCACATATGATGACTCCTATTTTTTAAAGGCTATGATAAAATGGTACAGCTGCTGTGGAAAACAGTATGGTGGTTCCTTAAGTTAAATATATATAATTACCATATGATCCCCAATTCCACTCCTAGGTATTTACCCCGAAGAATTCAAAGCAAGGACTCAAATAAATTCTTGTACACCACTGTTCATAGCAGCCTTATTCACAATAGCCTAAAAGTGGGAACAATCCAAATGTCCATCAGTAGATGAATGGATAAACAAAATGTGGTACATACATACAATGGAATAATTATTGTAAAAAGGAAGGAAATTCTGATACAGTGTACAACATGGATGAATGTTGAAAACATTATGCTAAGTGAAATAAATCAGACGCAAAAAGACAAATATTGTATGATTTCACTTATATGAGGTACGTGGTCAAGGTTACACAATATTATGAATGTAGGTAATGCCACTGAATTGTACACTTAAAATCGTTAAATGGCAAATTTTTATGTTTTGTATATTTTATTGCAGTAAATGGCGACAACAACAAAAGGAGTCAAAATTGGCAACTATCTCATAGAGTATTGGGCTTAAATGAGATAATTGATGTGAAGTTCTTAGCACAATGCCAGGCTTACAGGGAATCCTCAATAAAGGAAGAACAAATGTTTTTCTAATAATTAGAACCATTTAAAGATGGGATGGGCTTCCTTAGGGATGAGATAGGGAGTTCCTTGTTACTGGAAGTGTTTAATACAAGGCAGAACAGACTTCTTAAGTTTCATATGCAAACAGTTCACCTGGGCATAGTGTTAAAATGCAGATTCTAATTTAGGTAGGTCCTGTGTGGGGCCTAAGAGTCTGCATTTCTAACAAGCTCCAGGTGATACTGATGCTGCCAATTGGCCACATTTGAGTAGCAGGGTGCTAGATGATTCTTGGAGTGGGGAGGGGGGGATGCTGGAGAAGGTATGTGATCAGATGGAGCAATGAGTTAGATCGCTGCTGCCCAGTATGGTGGCCAACTCACCAATGTGGCTATTGAATGCTTGAAATGTTAGTCTGAACCGAGATGGACTGTGAGTGTAAAATACACAAAAACTTAGTATCTAAATAAACTGTGAAATATCACAATGTTTTATACTGATTACATTCCAAAATGATATTATTTTAGATATACTGGGTTAAGTAAAATATTGTTAAAAAATTTTAAAGGAGGGACGCCTGGGTGGCTCAGTTGGTTGAGCAACTGCCTTCAGCTCAGGTCATGGTCCTGGAGTCCCGGGATCGAGTCCCACATCGGGCTTCCTGCTCAGCAGGGAGTCTGCTTCTCCCTCGGACCCTCCCCCCTCTCATGCTCTCTCTCTCTCTCATTCTCTCTCAAATAAATAAATAAAATCTTAAAAAAATTTTTTTAAAGGAAAAAAAATTTAAAGGGCTAGGAATGGAAGGTGATCTGGCAGTATCTGGAGGGTGACACAGGGTTAGAAGATTTTCTCTCTTCCCATGTACCCTGGGAAGAACATGAAGCTAATAAGAAGGATAAATGGAGGGAGACGTTGGCTGTCCAGGATGGGGGGGGTGGATGAGTAGGGGTCTGAGATTTGTGAGAAGCCAGGAGGTAAGGCAAGGTTTATGAGGTATATATACAATTATATAAAAGATGGAAAGACAGGAAGGAAACACATAGAAATGTTAATGGTGTTATCTGGGTAGTGGAGATGACTAGAAGGAAACACATAGAAATGTTAATGGTATTATCTGGGTAGTGGGAGTGATGCTTACTTTTTTTTTTTTTTTACTTCTTTTGCATTTTTATCCTCTTGTTTATGGTTTTTATATTTTCTTTTTCCCTTTATAAAGATACATAACTTTTAAAATTGGGGAAATGTGGGAGGACCATAAGAGGTAGCAGGGACACTGACTTCAGCACAGAGGCCACCCTGTAGGAACATGTGACAGAAACATGCACATCCCAAGAATGATAGTATAGTATGTGTGCATGCACTGAGGAAGGACTAGAAGGAGGTTCTCCACACTGTTAAGAGTAGCAACCTTCGGATGTTTGGGTTTTGGGTGATTTTTACCTTCTTCTTTCCACTTCTGTGTACAGTTTAAATGTTTTATAATGACTATGTACTTTTTTAAATCAGAAAAAGAAACCATCCTAATTTTGAAAAATAGGTGTAGACTTCATCACAGAAAAATAATAGTCTCACTATATTCTGTGTTGATAAAACCACATCTTAGGCTCTCATTCTCCTGCTGGCGTCGAAGAAGCAAGTGGCCGTATTGTGAACTGCCCACGGAGAGGGCCATGTTGTAGGAAACTGGGACAGCTTCAGGAGCTGAGAGTGGCCTTTGGCCAACAGCCAGCAAGAAACTGAAGCCCTCAGTGCTACAGCTGCAAGGAAGTGAATTTCACAACAACCTGAGTGAGCTTGGAAGCGAATTTTTCCCTAATCGTCTTGAGATAAACACACCTTGATTGTGCCTCCTGAGACCCAGAGCCCAGGACCCTGTTAAGTCATGCCTGGATTCCTGATCTGCAGAAACTGGAAGACAATAAATGTGTGGTGTTTTAAGCTGCTAACTTTGTGGCAATGTTTTTTACACAGCAATAGAAAACGAATACATCCTTCTACCAGCAGTGTATGAGAATTTGAGATGCTTTCCACCAAACCCCTTGTACTGTCAGTCCTTTTAACTTTGGCCATGTTGGTGGGTGTGTATTGTGATTTTAATTTTAATTTTTTAGATGACTAATAATGTTGAACATTTACTCATATGCTTATATGTCATTTGGATATACTCTTTAATGAAGTACCTCTCAAGTATTTTCCCCATTAAAAAAATTGAGTTGCCTTTTTTTTTTTTTTGGCATGTATGCAGACTTAAGAAAAATTTTTTCATTATTGGAGTAGAATTGACATACAATGTTATATTAGTTTCAGGTGTACAACATAGTGATTCAACAATGCTGTAAGTTATGCAATGCTCACCATGGTAAGTGTACTTACCATCTGTCACCATACAATGTGATTACAATATTATTGACTATATTCCCTATGCTGTACTTTTCATCTCCGTGACTTATTTATTTTATAACTGGAAGCTTGTACCTCTTAATCCCCTTCACTTATTTCTCCCATTCCCGCATCCCCCTCCCCTCTGGTAACCACCAGTTTTGTTCTCTATATTTATGAGTCTTCGGGGTTTTTTGTTTGTTTTTTAGATTCCACATATAGGTAAAATCATATGGTAGTTGTCTTTCTCTGTCTGACTTGTTTCACTTAGCATAAAACCCTTTAGATCCATCCATATTGTCACAAATGGCAAGATCACATTCTTTTTTATGGCTGAATAATATTCCATCGTGTGTATATGTGTATGTATACATACATACTGAGTTGCCTGTCTTTTTACTGCTGAGTTTAGGAGTTCTTTATTTATACTGAATATGAGATTTTGTAGGATACATGGATTAGAAGTCTATTTTCCCAGCCTGTAGCTTGCCTTTTCCCTCTCTTAATTATGTCTTTTAATAAAAATAAAAATGTTCTCAATTTTATTTTTTGTTTTTATTGAGATATAATTGACATAATATTGTATTAATGATGTAAACTTCACCTTAATGAATAAAAAAGATTTCTTCTGGCTCCAAATACAATGCTCTTTTCATTCTTTAAGACCAGGTGTTTCTCTTGGGAGAGTAGAAAGAGGAAAGCATATTTTGGTTCGACATAAATGAGAACTTCCTAACAGTTATCCAATAGTGTAATGGGCTGACTTGTGATGCATACTTATACTGGAAGTATTCTAGCAGAGACTGGATAACTGTACATAATGAATATTATAGAAGGGACCTCTAAGTGCCCCTCCAACTTGAAGATTCCAGGATTCTATCCTCTTGAATACCTTCTCTCCTGGAAAGATCAGAATTCAGGCATAACATAAGACAGAGTATAATCAAATACTGGTCTGTGAGATAGAGACTACAAATAGAAGGTAATTAAAAAGGAAAATGGTCAACTTTGATAATGAGGATTAGATCTTTTTTATGTTGTTTTAGGAAAATGTTGAAAACAAACTAAACAATCAAATAGCAAATGTGTTAAATAAAAGTGTGGTATGTGTTTATGTTTCTACAAATGCTCCTTTTAATTCATCTATTGTAGAACTTTTAAGATAAGTCATTTGAAAACAAAGCTGCTTTTAACAAAGTTTACCTGGGTGGTCAGTGAGACTAGCTGGTGGTGGCAGTGGCTGAAGAGGCAAAAGTGCAGTCTTGTAGAAAAGTTAAGACAGTGATTTGCTCACAGAGAAAGCCTTAATTTTATAAAGTTCAGTGACTTGGATGTGAGGGACAGGACCAGGCCACAGCTGGAGACATAAAATTCACATCGTTGGAGAGAATACAGTTCTTCCAAGTAAGAAGGACTCTAAGCTACAGCCCTTTTTGGCTAGAAGGGAGTGTTCGCTGAGATGTAAATTGAAGGGAATTCACATTTTGGAATGCGAAGGTAACAAGGGTACTATTAAAGTCGAGAGCAGTATAGCAGGGCAGTTAAGAGCCTAAGCTCTGAAGTCAGACCCAGATTTGAGTCCCAGCTCTGCCAATACCAAGTTACTCCTTTAAAACCTCAGGTTTCTCATCTATCAAAAGGGGAAAATAATAGTACCTGTCTCATGGAGTAGTTGTCGGCACACGAAGCTCTTGGCACTGTCCTTGGTAAGCACTCCACATCAGGTAATATTATGTGTGCTGCCTGAAGAAATTTTTTAATGGGCGGAGAAACCTAAGTGTTAACTAAAATGAGAAAAATCCTTTCGGAACAAAGTATTCTAAATACTTATTAATTCAACAATAATTTAGTGCCACTTCCTTGCATCGACCCACTTTTACTTACACGCAACACGCAAACTCTGTTATTTTTGTATTCTCGCGGGATTATGGAACCTTTGCGTGAGCGGCTTAAAAATCGAATGTAGCCCATTGGTCAACGGAATTACCCAGGGTGCTTTGCAAATACTCCTTCCGGTCCCTGGGGGCTAGAGCTAGAAGCCGCATCTCAGGCTCGCTCCTCATTTTCTGGCCGATTGTAAGGTACGGATTAATTTGGACTCTCCCTTTAGGTTTTCTACTCTTCAGATTCTTTAAGTTTTTATGGTCTCCCTTTCTGTTTCCAACCTGTTTTTTCTCAACTGTGTGCTTTGAGTACAGGGCCCAAGTATGATTCCTCAGTCCCTAATACCTGGCGCCCATTCGGTGCCGCGGTTTATTTACTTGATCTTTATTTTCTCTCTGACTTCGGGCACCTCACTAAATACCCTTCACTCCTTTCCCTCATTTTCCTACTTTTAAGTCCTCTGCCCCGCCCCCTCACTTTCCCTCCTTTTTCGTACTTTGCGCGCAGGCGCCCCGCCCCGCCCCTTCACTACGATTGTCCCGCCCCTCGCGTCACTTAGGTTCTGGCTGGCCGCTCTCCTCTTAACCCCCGCCCCTTTCCTAGCCCTAGTACGCGCGAGGTGGGTGGTAACGCGGTAACCAGGCGACATCTCTGCCCCCGACTGGCGAGCATGTGAGCTGCAGAAGCTGTCAAATTCTCACGCCTTAGTTCTCTCTCCCTACACCTTCCAAAAGGTTGCCCTTTCTGGGTCTTTGCATCCGCAGCCGGCTCGACTTCCCCCGTTAAGACCCCTGTCGTTTCCACCTCTCATTTCGTGCCTTCTTTTTTAGGCTTTGAGGAGGTGGTGTTGGAATGCCTGTGCCACCGTTGCCGGGGCGACGACTTGGTTACTTCCGTTGGTCTCAATGCTTCCGGGTTGGCATTGCGGTGGCGTTTCCGATTGTGGGAGCCTCGGCTTCCCAGTCGTCCGATGAGCCCGAGCAGGTGAGGGGGAGCTCCTGGACTTCCAGGCTGGGGAGCGGGGCTGGGCCGCGCCAGGCCGCGCGGGGCCGGGCTGGCCTGGTTCCCGGCCTGGGAGGGGCTTAACGGTCCTTTGATCTCTCTCTCCCCTCAGCTGAGTCCCTTCCCTGTCTTTCACTCTTCTGGCATCGGTGGTTTTACTTCTTCGATTGAACCCTGCTTCCTCGACCCCCTTGGGAGGCCGCCTTCTTCAGGCGCCTCCCTTCTCTCCACGAACTCGCTCTGACAGCTGAGGAACTGGCAAGATCCTGCTACCCAGAGGGTGAATGGGTATCTTTCCTGGAATAATCCTAATTTTTCTAAGGGTGAAGTTTGCAACGGCGGCCGTGATTGTAAGCGGAGTAAGCAAACACCTCCATTGTGTTAGTGTGAGGGATGCTGTTAAAAGATGCTCCCCTTCAGTTTCTATCCCCTGCCACTCCTTAAGGTCAAGGCATTGAAGGCATCTATTAAAATGCAGTTCAGCTAACTAATTGGGATGACAGCCATTATCAACATGAATTAGATTCTCAGACAAGGTAACAGCAGGGACGTTTGTGGTTTTCTGTCAGTGTTTGCTTGTTTTTTCCAGGCTAGGGATGCTTGGAGTTATTATGAACTCTTGTCTTCATTCCCTACATCATCAAGTTCCTTTGTGTTTCTATTTTATAAGTTTATCTCTAACCTCATTGCCAACAAGCATCTTGTCTGCTTTACTTTGTCTGCTTTACTTCATACCATCTTAAGCTAGTTTCCTTGCCTCTCTCCTTTGTAATCCACTGCTTGCTGCAGCCCTAGTAAGCTAACTAAAATGTGGATATCCTCATGTCCCTTCCCTGTTCAAAAACTTATAGTATCCCTCTCATGCTGCCACACACGCATTTTGGTTTTAAGCTTTTCAGTGTAACCTTTTCCTTACCGTACTTCTTGTCTGATAATTGTTTCAATCTGTTAAGGGAATTCTCTGTTCCAGTTAGGTTCCACTCTTCCTTCTCGGAACAAACTCTACTGATGCCTGCCTCCACCTGCTGTGCTTTTTCAACATTTGTGTCTCTGTTCATCCTGTTTTCATCCTCCACCCCTCTCTTACCTACACCTATCCTGATTCTGCCTGCACTCTGGCAAGGCCCATTTTAAGTCTTTCACATCTAGAAGCCTTTCAAATTATTCAGGCCCATGCTGTTTGTCTCCTTTTCCATGCTCCTGCTCTTGTAGTTTATAATATATAATTTAGTGCTTAATTTTTCTCTAATGAACTACTTTGATTTCTTCTGCCAGACTATAAGCTTTTGAAAGGCAAGTGCTATAATTTGTACAACTTTATCCCCACCCCAATCTCCTTGATTATCCAGGAAAGATAGGTTGAATGATAGATATTGTCATATGTTAGAACATATGTTTGTTTTCTTTTAACATGACGTTTATACCCATAGCATGTTGCAGGTTTGGGCATTAAGTATGCCTTCAATAAATATTTGCTTCTCTTTCCATTATTACCTCTGAAGTCTGAGAATCTGTAATGCCTACTCTTTTTTAAAGGAGAAAGTGAGAAAAGCACCCAGATTTATCTGAGCAGATATTTGGAATAGTGTAGTGCTATCTAACTTGTGTTCTAAGACATTCTTCTCACTCTTTAGGAGATCAGATTTTCCTTAGACTTCAGAACACATTTGCATTTTAAAGACATTTTTCATTGGCTGCTTTATGCGATAAATATTTAAGGTACTATATTTCTGTTTTAACTCAGATGTGACTTCTTTCCTTTTACCCATATCTGGGGATAACCCTCACAAGTAAAAATCATTTTTAGCACTCTTGGGGTCTTTTACACAAGTAATTCTCTGCAAAAAGCCAAGGGAAGAGAATTAGAGAATCGCTGTGTTGTGTACAGAGTGTGTAGCATTGCTCAGGTCTAGCAAGTTAACTTTCTAATTTCTCACATAATCTTTTACATACACACTGCCTACATAGATAAAGGACATTTCACTGGAATCAACCAAGTATTTAATGGCTATATACCCAATTCTGTGCAAGGCTTATGAAAAGTACTGTGAGACATGGTGTTTGCCTTCAGAAATCTTACCTAGATAAGAGAGAAAATAACATGGGGCAACTAGAAGAGAAACCTCATCCTATGTGCCTGAAATTAAGATACAGAAGGGGTAAATGAATGTTCAAAAAACGTTGCACAACTGTGGAATAGATATAACAGGACATGCATGTATGTGTATGGCCTTATGTAAAAGACTTAGAGGTTTTAGCTGGCATTTTAATGATTTCAGTAGTGTGAGATGGCCTCCACAAAAGTGACTGCAATTTTCAGCTGTAGTAAATGGAGTATAATATAGTGAGTGATGAAAATTATTGTGGATGTTTACACTGAGAAAGATGTAGGAGAACATGATAGCTGTCTTTAAATACTTGAAAGACCCCCATAAGGAAAAATAATATGTTTAATATTACCTCCCCAAATGGTTGAAAACTAGAGGAAAGCAGACTTTTGGCTCCGTATGAGGAAAGAATGTCTAAAAGCAGACCTAATTAAAGATATAAAGGACTTTTTCGTAACAAGATTCTTTCCTAACATGGAGGAAAAGGGATTTTACTGACAGATGAGGGAGTGGTAGCAGTGTTGAATTTGGCCAGTGGTCCCTAGACTTTTGGATTTCGTGCACCAATAACATTTAAGTGAAAGTGTGGGGAGGAGGCACAAATTAAGGTAGCCAGTCTTATTTTACTAAGAAGAATACTAAACCAAATCAACTACCAACTACATTTCATACAGGAAAGGTGATTTAAAAAAATGCTCCAGGAGGAAGAACATGATTTCCTAATAGATAGTTCTTTAAATTAAACATATTCAGCTGAAGAAAAAAGCACTAGGTGCCCTTATTTTCTTCATTTCACCTCAGAATTGTGAAAACTTCATTAAGGAACCACTGGGCTGACTGACCTAAAATTCCATTCCCTGCTATGGCTCTGCCCCCTGCCTTTAACTGATGTATTGTTCCCTGAACCCTGGGAACATCTTCCTTATTAAAAGTCTGGGCAGCAGGTAGTGAAGTTCTGATAGAGGCTTTCTCTGTAATGAGATGAGTGGAAAGAAGTTGTAAAAAGAAAACTTTGGAGAGAAGCATAGCAGCCATTTGAAATGCTTGACTGTTTTGGGAAATCTCTAAATTGTGTGTGTGTGGGGGGGGAATGCCCTCTCTGTTGACTAAGAGAGGGGATATGCCATGGTCCTTGCTTTTCCATGTTTACCCTCTCACCATGTGTGTCACATTTTACTATCAATTGTAATAAAATGTGGTCATAACTGAAAATGTTAATAAGATAATAGTACTCAAGACTCATTTCAAACTGCAGCTCGTACTTGAAGTGCCTATTCCTACTTTGCTTTTTAGAATTTCTTTCAACAACTTTCCTCCAAAAGAGCTATCTATTCCAGACTCTATGTATCAGATGGACTGGCTGATCACACTATGCTTAAAGGAAGTGTCCATAATTATTTTTGTGGCCTCTTACTAAAACATTTGTCTGCATGTTTGCTGTCCTCTTTGGAAAATTGTTCATTTGTGCTTACTTACAGAGATTTCCTTTTGTGGAAATAAAGCAAAACCTTGTCTCCCCTAAAAAGAGACTGTGACTCAATGGTGCTAACCTCAGTTTGGGCAGTGGGGGTGGTGAGCAGCAAGTAATAGCTGTTAAAATGTAATTTTGAGTACTTTTCAAAATGTAGTAATGATAATAGCTAATAGTTGAACTAGAGGGTGCTTGGTTGGCTCAGTTGGAAAAGCATGTGACTCTTGATCTTGGGGTTGTGAGTTCGAGCCCCATGTTGGGTATAGAGATTACTAAAAAAATAAACTTAAAAAAAATAATAGTTGCACTAGGTGCCAGTTACTTTTCTAGGTATTTTACATATATCATTTAATTTTCACAATAACCTATAAGATAGTATTTATTATCATCCCCATTTTATGAAAACGCAGGCATGGAGTAGTTAAGTAACTTGGTCACAGAGCTAGTAAGTGGTAGTGTCAGGATTTGAACGTAGGCAGTCTGACTTCCGAATCTTTATTCCTGACCGTAAAACACTTGAAGATGTTTTTGAAATTCAATAGTATACGTACTGTGAAGTTCTGGAAAAGGAATAATTTAAAAGAAATCTCAGAGTCCATCTTAAATGAGATTACTTCCATCTGGACCAGGATTTAGTAGGTGATGCATAGAGCAGTAGTAGATCTTAAAGTGTGGAAGCACCAGCATTATTTGGAAACTTGTATATTCTTAGGCCAAACTTGGGCACTAATCAGAAATTCTGAGGGTGAGGCCCAACACTATGTTTTAATTCACCTTCTAGATCATTTTGGTGCACCTAAAATTTGAAAACCACTAATCTAAAGGGCAGAGCTGTGGAAAAAAAATAAAATCCAACAGAGAAATAGCTGAGAGTGGCAGGAAAAACAAAAATGAAAAGATTGAAGATGACAGGTCTAATGGGGGTGGGATGGGGAAGAAGGATAGGGGGCTGGAAATAGAAGTACATTGTTAAAGAGTCTAAACATCGAAGAAAAACAATATTTATATGTATGTGCTTTAAAAGGCCAGGGAAAAAGAAATTCACTAGATGGATATATGTTAAATGTCAGAGAGAAGAGAGACATCATTATATTGTTTTCATTCCTCTGGGAATCAGAAGGAAGACGAAAAAGTACTTAGTTCAGCTTGGGCTTTGAGGGGAGAAGTTGTATACAGCTAGAAGTAGCTAGATGAACTAAACCCCTGAAGTTTATTAGAGAGATGAGAGGTCTAAGAACATGAAAGGGGAGTGGTGTCAGCCTTTGCTTTGCACCTGAATCAAGGTAACAGAATACCATGAACTGCTTTTATGAGATGCCTCAGCCTATATAATTTGAACTCCAGGTTCCTTCACTTGTAATTGTCTAGTTGAATGTCTAAGTTGGTTGTGCTGGATGGACTGAAACCTCTTCTTCGGGTGGGGACATGGATAAAATTAAACTAGAGAGAATGAAGGGTGCAAGTTGATCTTTGAGGGAATTGCACACCTACCCATACAGAATGGCAGTAAAGAACACATTCATGATCATCCAGCACATAAAACAGGATTCCCCATTTTGTTTCATTCCACTTGGTAGGGTTTTTCCTCTACATCTGTTTTATTTGTCAATTTTGTTGATATAAATAATATGATCAGACACAAATGCTCCTCACTCTTGTGCCTTGTTCTGATTTGTGTTTATTTTTAGCACCAGAAAAGTGCCACTGTAAGCCATGAGATGTCTGGTCTGAATTGGAAACCCTTTGTATATGGCGGCCTTGCCTCTATTGTTGCTGAGTTTGGTAAGAATGTGAAAACTGACAAATCTGCTTCTATGTTATAGATGGTAGCTTATGGTGACAGTTATTTTGGTGAAAACTAGAAAAAAAGTGAAAAGAAGCTCATTCTGTTTGTTTTAAAACTATTGTCTCTAAGCCATCAAGTAATATTTTCTGAGAAAGTACTACAAATGGTATGGTGAGTGAGATTAAGAAAAGTCAAACTTAAGAAGCTCTTTTGATAGTTTAATGATTTGTTAATTTGCTCTAGGCTTAAGTAATATGAAAAGGTAAAGGGAGTTAGATAATATAGGGGTTTCTGCTATATTTTTGCACTAATGGTCTTTCCTTTATGCTAAGTTGTTTATAGCTTTCTTAGAGAGTATCCAAACTTTTTTTTTTTCAAACCTCAGTCCCATTTTAGAAGAAAATTGACTAATAAGATCAAACTAGATTCTTCTCTATTTGGTTTTAATTTTGGAATATTTTTAGATTGTGTTTTTTCATTTTCCAAATTTTCTCTTTCCTAAAATATTCATAAGTGACTCTAATCCATTAATCTTTGTTGACTTTCTTGGCAAATGCTCTGGTGTTGTGATATCAAGGTCATCAGTGGCCAGAGCTACATAATCACCTTGTTAGTTTTAGACTTTGAAAGATTCCCTGGAACATATTTTGTCAATGTAATGGCCACTTCTGTGTGTTGATGTAATAAAAGAAGTTGGTTAAAGAAATTTCCTAAGCACTCTGCTGGCATTAGTCCCAAATTACCTGGGAATCCAGATGAGTAGACCAAATAGGACTTTGCCGTTATCTTTCATAATATTAGGGAACTATTTGTTTCTTGTAAACAGATAAAAGAAAAAAAACCACAAAGCTTTCTAATAGTATATAAGGGTACCTGGAACAGCAATCCCATGCTTTCTTATCCTCTTTGTGAAAATTTGGGGAGATTTTATGAAGGCAAAGTGGGGAGATGAGATGGGGGACAGAGGAAGAGACAAATGCCAAATTGAATGTTACAGATGAATAAAACATTTAAATTATTTTGTATTTATAGTATATTAGGACCATCTTAAAGCACTTCACAGTTTCAGTTATACTGTGGGTCAAATCCTACTGCCTAGATACAGTACAGTATATTTCACTTTACCACATTCAACTCTTCTGACAGTGGTACTCCTAGTAGAGATACCCTCTGTGTGTTATAAAAAGAACTTTGTCTTATGTTTTAAAATTGTCATTGGCTTAAATTTGGCCAAAATTTTAACTGTGACTCTTTGGAAAAACTTATAAATCATTGTGTTCCTTTATAGGAACGTTCCCTGTGGACTTGACCAAAACGCGACTTCAAGTTCAAGGCCAAAGCATTGATGTTCGCTTTAAAGAGATAAAATACCGAGGAATGTTTCATGCCTTGTTCCGCATCTATAAAGAAGAAGGTGTATTGGCTCTGTATTCTGGGTGAGAGTGGATTCTTTCCTTACATCATGAAGGGAAATACTTTTTAAAGGAGCCATGTATTTCAGCTGTCTGATAGTGTGTGCCCTTCATATTCACCATTCCAATTTGTAATTCAATATTGACGTGCCAGTTTATATTTCACTTGCTTGTAGGTCTCGAGCTTTGGATTTTGTGTTCATCTGGCTTTAAGTGATATGTTTTAAAATGGATATCTCATTGTAGCATTGGCTTTCTCCTGTTTTCCTGAGAGTCATCGATAGCACACTGTGAATAGCAGCACCAGTTAACTGTATATATTTCTGTAATATTCCTCCTGAGTTGCCAAATACTCATTTCTTTTAAAATTTTCCTCTTTAAAGAAATACTGTTCTGGGAGCTGAAACATAAAATGCAGAATGAGAGAGAGGGAGACCCATCTATTTGTCAACTTTTAATGAGCTATAGATTTGTGCTTTATCATCCATTTTGCCATGTATCTGTTGCCATTTCCTAGGTCACTCTTGCATTCAGGTTACCAGTTTACTGCTCAGAAAATGGACATCAATTTTACTATTAACCTGTGTTAGACTTAATTTTATTTATTTATTTATTTATTTTAAAAGATTTTTATTTATTTATTTGACAGAGAGAGAGATAGTGAGAGAGGGAACACAAGCAGGGGGAGTGGTAGAGGGAGGGAGAAGAGAAGCAGGCCTCCCGCGGAGCAGGGAGCCCAATGCGGGGCTCGATCCCGGGACCCTGGGATCATGACCTGAGCCCAAGGCAGACACTTAACGACTGAGCCACCCAGGCGCCCCTAGACTTAAATTTTAAAAGATAATTTTCTTAGGGAAAAAGATCAAGTAATACATTCTGAAGCTAGTGAATCATGGATCAGCTGTTTCATCTTATTCTTTAATCAGCATGGATAATCACAAGATTATTTTTTTCTAATAGCAAGCAATAATGTCAGAAATATGCATATTTAGTCATCATTTTAAAAATCATAACCATCCAAGCTGCTGTCTTCTTTCTATTTATAACTACTAAAGTGTAGTTCTGCAATTTGGAAGAATCTCAAAGGATACGGTATGAGTGAGAATGTCTTCAGTTTATAAGCAGAACTTAAATAGGGTGAAATCTTGGCTCTGTACCTCCTTGATAGATTAAAGATGTATCTGCAATTGTTAGGAAGTACGGTTGATTTTTAAAAAACCTCCATGAGGGGGTTGGGGGGAGGATAGAGTAACTGGGTGATGGACATTAAAGAGGGCACGTGATGTAATAAGCACTGGTTGTTATATAAGACTGATGAATCACTGAACTCTACCTCTGAAACTAATAATACACTATATGTTAATTACTTGAATTTAAATTAAAAAAGAATTTAATAAAAAACAAATGATACCATATAACCCCCCCAAATAAATAAAAAAAATAAAAAATCTCCATGATGTGAATAGTGGTGTATACTTCTTTTTTTCATTGCTAGATTTGGTTTGCTAATATTTTGTTAAGGATTTTTGCATCTAAATTCCTGAGAGATATTGGCATATAGTTTTTTTGCTTTTGTACTCTTTTTGTATGGTTTTGGTATCAGGGTAATACTAGCCTCATAAAATGAATTGGGAAATATTCTCTCTTCTCTTTTCTGGAAGAGATTGTGTAAGATTGGTGTTGATTTTTTAAATGCTTGGTAGAATTCCCCAGTGAAATTATCTGGGCCTGGAGATTTCCTTTTTGGGAACTTTTAAATTATGAATTAAAAATGTTTTAATGGTTATGAGACTATTCAGATTATCTGTTTCATCTTTTTTTGATGATTCCCATATTTTTATCTATTTCATTTTGAGTTTTGGTAGTTCGTAGTTTTCAAGGAATTAGTCCATTTCTTCTGAGTTCTTGAATTTATGAGCATAAAGTCATTTATAGCATTCCCTTATTATCCTTTTAATGGCTGCAGAATTTGTGGTGCTCTCCATTTCATTCCTGATATTGGTGACTTATGTCTTCTTTCTTTTTATTACTGTGAACCTTGCTAGAGTTTTATCAATTTTAGATTTTTTTCAAAAGAGCTATCTTTTTGTTTTATTGATTTTTCTCTGTTTTTCTGTTTTCAATTTTGTTAATTTATGCTCTTTATTATTCCTTCCCCTTATGCTTGCTTTGGGTTTACTTTGCTCTTCTTTTTCTAATTTCTTGAGTTAGGGACTTAGATTATTGATTTGAGACTTTCCTCCTCTCTTTCTCTTCTTTTTTTTTTGGGTGGGCAGCAAAGCAAAGTTTATTGAGATAGTAAAGTGATAGTACAAAGCTCCTAAAGAGGGAGGGGACCCCAGAGGGTTGCCCGAGACTTTCCCTCCTTTCTAACGTAAGCATTTTGTGCCATAAATTTCCCTCTCAGCACTGCTTTGGCTGTATCCTACATATTTTATTTTATTTTATTTTTTTTAAAGATTTTATTTATTTATTTGAGACAGAGAGAATGAGAGACAGAGAGCATGAGAGGGAAGAGGGCCAGAGGGAGAAGCAGACTCCCTGCCGAGCAGGGAGCCCGATGCGGGACTCGATCCCGGGACTCCAGGATCATGACCTGAGCCGAAGGCAGTCGCTTAACCAACTGAACCACCCAGGCGCCCTATCCTACATATTTTAATAGGTTGAATTTTCATTTTCATTCAGTTCTGCATATTTTTAAAATTTCCTTTGAGAGTTCTTGTGAACCATGGATTGTTTAGAAATGTGTTGTTTAATTTCCAAGTGTTTGAGGATTTTCCTTATTGATTTCTAGTTTAATTCCATTATGGTCAGAGAACATACTCTGTATGACTTCAATTCTTTTAAATTTGTTGAGGTTTGTTTTATGATCCAAATGTGCTCTCTTTGTGAATGTTCCATGGGTTCTTGAAAAACATATTCTGATGTAGTTGGGTGGAATGAGGTGAGTAATGGAAATGAGTAAACTAGATATGTATAATCTACAAGTGCACATTGAATATAATTGACTTTTTCTTTCTTTTTTGGCAGAATTGCCCCTGCCTTACTAAGACAGGCATCATATGGCACCATTAAAATTGGCATTTACCAAAGCTTGAAGAGATTATTTGTAGAACGTTTAGAAGGTCAGTATACACTCATTCTCTTTTAGGGTAATAGAGGGATTATTGAAATCATGCTTACTGAGAAGCATGCATCATGGGATGCCTGAGAGTGGGTGACAGTCATTGCAAGGACAAAGCAAGGTCCTACTGACTTGGGATTAATCCTTGCAGAGGTGATATATGGGATAGAGGGACCTGCTCTTTAAGTTTGTCCCTTTTCCTATCAAAGAAAAAAAAAAGGTTTCTGCTCATCACAGAGGGAACTTGAGTAAGTTTGTCCAGAAAATTAATGCTGTCCTCATCAACAAAAGGACTTCAGCTATAAGCAATTCTCTAGCTGCCAATTTTGATAAGCTTTTGTTAGATGGAGTAATTTTAGACTGTTCTAGATTCTGTTATACTGTGGCCACCTTACCCACATTCAGCATTATCCTATGTCTCTAAATGTGCTGCTGCAGTGTTTCCAGCTTGATACTGTACTTAATGGTTATTTTACCACAGGCCTAGGGCTTTTGCATGGTTGGGGATAGCTGGAGAGCCTTTTGATTAGTAATGTCTTTGAATTACTTTATTGTCCTAAATTGACTTTTTCTGGAGCCTCTTTGAGGATTCGGAAGGGTTTGCTTCCTAAAATAATTTCCTTTCACAGATGCTTCACTTGGGTTTACCTAGTTTCTATTTGTAGGCTCTTCATGGTAAGGAGGCATGGTGAAGATGGAATTTTCATTTTGGAACATTATGCTCTGTGGTTTCTTTCTCTCTCTCTCTCTCTTTTTTTTTTTTTTAAGATTTTTTATTTATTTATTCATGAGAGACAGAGAGAGAGAGAGAGGCAGAGGGAGAAGCAGGCTCCCAAGGAGCAGAGAGCCCGATGCGGAACTCGATCCCAGGACCCTGGGATCATGACCTGAGCTGAAGGCAGACGCTTAACCATCTGAGCCACCCAGGCGCCCTCTTTTTTTCTCTTTTGCTGAGCAGATTTAGTTTCAAATGACTGGTTTTTCATATTTGTCTACAGAATCTTCTTTAAATAAATAGAAGCTAGTAGATATCAAGGCCAGTCAAAATCAATATTTAGGTAATCTTTTCTGTTAACACATAAGTTTTTATTTTTTAACATTTGGTCCCTAAGTCTTCTAGAGTTGATGATTCTCCAGAAAAGGACAAAAGAATTTTCTTTAGGTGTTTGAAATGATTGAAGAAGAAATACCACATTCTGAATTTATGTGGGTTACTGGCAATTGCTGTATATAGAATAATAGGACATGTTCCAGTGTCTTTTAGAAATACTTTTAAAAAATAATGATTTATGTTTCAGTACTGATTTGGGATCTAGAAATATTTGAGTTTCTTTAGTTTCGTAAGCTTTGTGGTTCATTTCTTTTTTTTTTTTTTTTAAAGATTTTATTTATTTATTTGACAGAGAGAGACACAGTGAGAGAGGGAACACAAGCAGGGGGAGTGGGAGAGGGAGAAGCAGGCCTCCTGCGGAGCAGGGAGCCCGATGTGGGGCTCGAACCCAGAACCCTGGGATCATGACCTGAGCCGAAGGTAGACGCTTAACGACTGAGCCACCCAGGCGCCCCTGTGGTTCATTTCTTACAGTCATTTCTCTGCCCAGGGTTCCTTTCCTCTGATAGATGAGTACTCTGTTCTTTGAAACTAGTACTTAATACAGACTTTTTTTTTCCTTTTTACAGATGAAACTCTTCTAATTAATATGATCTGTGGGGTAGTGTCAGGAGTGATATCTTCCACTATAGCCAACCCCACTGATGTACTAAAGGTAAGAGAGGTCTGGTAGCATTGGATGTATACAAAGTGTTATGAAAAGAGCATGAACTTTGAGTCAGATTTGGGTTTATTTTTTTTTTAAAGATTTTATTATTTATTTGGCAGAGAGAGACACAGCTAGAGAGGGAACACAAGCAGGGGGAGTGGAAGAGGGAGAAGCAGACTTCCCACAGAGCAGGGAGCCCGATGTGGGGCTCGATCCCAGGACCCTAGGATCATGACCTGAGCCGAAGGCAGACGCTTAACGACTGAGTCACCCAGGCGCCCCCAGATTTGGGTTTAGATCTCCACTCTGTCACTTGCCAGCTATAAAACCTTGGGCAAATAACTGCTTTAAGCCTTGGTTTCCTCATTTGTAAAATGAAGATAATTCAGTACTTATTGCATAGGGTTGTTTAGGATTAGAGATAATATATGTGAACTGCCTATCATACTTGGTAGATGTAGGTGCTCAGTAAATAGTAGTCAATTTATTATGATATGCATTAATCCATTGGTCTTTAACTTAGAGTACGCAAACCCCTGTAAAATTCTTTCCAAGGACTATGCAATTTTAAGGGAATCAGTTTCTAGATCCCTTACTTCCATTTGTTTTCTTCTAAAATTGATCTGAGAATGAATGTATGTTTTTTTTTTAAATTTATTTATTTGTCAGAGAGAGAGAGCACAAGCAGGGGGAGCAGCAGGCAGAGGGAGAAACAGGCTCCTCACTGAGCAAAGAGCCCAATGTGGGACTCGATCCCTGGACGCTGGTATCATGACCTGAGCCGAAGGCAGATGCTTAACCAACTGAGCCACCCAGGCATCCCAAATTTGTGTTTTTAAAAGTTCTTTCTCCACTTTACAAAAGAAAGGCATATTCCCCACACATTTCAGATCTTAGTATGGTATATTGACCTGTGGTGTAATCTGGGGTACCGGACAAAGGGATAAATTAAAATACAGTTTTTGGAGAAGCCTCCTTTAATAGCTAATTGAGGTACCTTAGTCTATAATGCATCTGTTTTCTTATCTTACCTATATTTCCATGAAGGGTGAGATTTGGCTTTAAAATGGTATATTTTGGTCTGTGTTGGGATATTTTGAATTCAGAACTAGAATAGCATAGATTAGTGGTGTTGATTTTTTAAAGATTTTATTTATTTATTTGACAGAGACGTAGTGAGAGAGGGAACACAAGCAGGGAGAGTGGGAGAGGGAGAAGCAGGCTTCCTGCTGAGCAGGGAACCCTGTGCGGGGCTCGATCCCAGGACCCTGGGGTCATGACAGCCGAAGGCAGATGCTTAACAACTGAGCCACCCAGGTGCCCCAGTGGTGTTGATTTAAAAAAAAATAATAATAATAAATAAACAAATTTTGATTTCTTTCAGATTTTATCAAAACAGGATGAAACATTTAATAATATCAATACTCATTTTATCTCATAAAGTGGTACACATTTTCTGCATAGTTAATAACTTATTTAAACTTATGATTAATTAAAAGCAGTAAATATATGATTATAATGTGTGAGAGGGTCCCTAAGTTTTTGTCATTTATTTTAGGGGAAATGTGAGAAAAAAGAGGACATATGCTTTATTTATTCGAAACCACAGGTGACTAGGTTAGTGAAAGAGAGACCTATTGCAATTCAGAGAATTTTGAGAACTGAGAGGTGACTTGAAACACAGCACACCTGAAAGAAACCAGTGATGGTTGATGGAGAAAAGATATGACATTATCTTTCTGGGTTAAACTGAGAGTAATGTAGCTACAGAATTTTTATATCACTTTAGGTTTACAGAGCAAGTATTTATGAGGAGAATTGATTGTATCCTAAAAGTCCAGAACATTTGCAATATAATTACACTTGACCTTTTCAAGAACAACAATACTTAACTCCCTAAAGCTTCCTTTCTTATCCATCTGGATCCTCGATTTAATCACCTAAGTGATTTGCTTCAAGTTCCTGTCCCTCTGACCTGCCTGGTAAGATTACAACCATGGACCAATGCTATAATCTCCCTTTTCCTTTCTTATACCTAGGTAGGGCTGAGGGTGCTGGGAATGGGGAAAATCACAAACTTAGACCATGACAGTAACTATATAGGATCTATAATCACAGTTGAGCTGTTCACTCCTTTCACATATCCTTGGACAACTTTTTCTCTGATTTCTTTTGTGTTACTTCCTTGCCTTTGTGTATGTAGCTGTCTTTCTGACTGTAATGCCTTTTCCCCCTTTCTTCATGAATTTATCCTTCAAGGCTGCTCAGGAACAGGGACAGGACTAGGATAAGTGAGGTATTCCCTGGATGCAAAATGGAAGGGGACACCAAAAATTCAGTAATCAAGAGAAATAACACTTTTATGCAATATTTTTCAAAAACTAAAATGAATGCAAAATACTCATGATGAATAAAATACCAATATTTTGTATAATTCATCTCACCTCACCCGAATCTCACCCCTTTGGATCCTGTCTTTAGTTAACTACAGTTTTGATATTTGGTTCATTGTGGGTTTTGTGCATAAATTTTCATGTTTTGAAATATTGCATTATTATTTGTCTAGATTACTGAGGTTTTTTGAGTCCCCCTCCTACATTTTGTGCTAGAGGAAAGTGCCACACTTACCTCACCATAGTCCCAGCCCTGCTCAGGAATCCCCTCCTTCAAGAAATCTCCTACTTAGAATAGGATATTTGTAGTTCCCATTTGTCTTTGTGACAGTTTCTATTCCAATTTAATTGAGTTTAGGTTTTTATTTCAAAACTCTTAGTAGCAATTGACTTTCCACATAAAAACATGCTGTTCCATGATATCCCAGAGACATTTATTGAAACCTAGAGTTGCACGTCATGAAAATCAGGCCACATCTGGGCGACTAATATTTAGTGACTGACTACTATGATTCTAAGTGTGCAGTCAGTGGGAAATTGTACCAAATCTTTCACAGGGCTTTTTAATGTTAGCTCTACTTTCTTGCACTTCTCAAAGGTTACTTTGCAGAATACAGTATCATGCTTTTTACAAATAGAATTCTATTTAAGGTCTTGTAAGCATGAAATTATATTTTAAAACCTTTTTTTGCTTTTAATAATTACATAAAGAATGCATGTTCAGTGTAGAAAAAAGTAGAAGGCAGGAGAAAAACACAAAAGAGGAAAATGCTCCCTTGTCTTATCATTCAGACTTAAACCACTGTCTACATTTGGGTGTGTATATGTTCATCCAGTCTCTTTGCTGTGCATAGTTATTTTTAAGTTTACATCTTTTTTTTAAGGGTTTTATTTTTTATTTATTTATTTTTAAAGATTTTATCTATTTATTTGAGAGAGAGAGCACAAGCAGGGGGAACAGCATAGGGAGAAGGAGAAGCAGGCTCCCTGAGCAGGGAGCCCGATGTGGGGCTTGATCTCAGGACCCTGGCATCATGACCTGAGCCAAAGGCAGATGCTTAACTGACTGAGCCACCCAGGTGCCCCTAAAGATTTTATTTTTAAGTAATCTCTACACCCAACCTGGGGCTGAACTCACAACCCTGAGATAAAGAGTTGCATGCTCAGAGCGCCTGGGTGGCTCAGTCGGTTAAGCATCCGACTCTTGATTTATGCTCAGGTCGTGATCTCAGGGTGGTGGGATAAAGCCCCGTACGTATCAGGTTCTGCACTCAACAGGAAGTCTGCTTGAAATTCTCGCTCTCTCTCCCTCTCCTCCTACCCCCACTCATGCACATATGCACACTCTCTCTCAAATAAATAAGTCTTAAAAAAATAAATGTATAAAAAAAGTCTCGGGCGCCTGGGTGGCTCAGTTGTTAAGCGTCTGCCTTCGGCTCAGGTCATGGTCCCAGGGTCCTGGGATCGAGCCCCGCATCGGGCTCCCTGCTCAGCAGGAAGCCTGCTTCTCCCTCTCCTACTCCCCCTGCTTGTGTTCCCTCTCGCTATGTTTCTGTCAAATAAATAAAATCTTTAAAAAAAAAAAAAAAGTCTCATGCTCTACCAACTGAGTCAGCTAGGCATCCATTAGTTTACATGTTTTTAATAAAAATGACATACCATGCATACTGCTCTGCAACATGCTTTTTCTATGTAGCAGTTAATTGTTGACATTTTCCAATGTGAACAGATACTCTACAACAAAATTTGATGGCTGCATAGTATTCCATTAAATGGACATATCATAATTTATGCAACCAGTCCTTTGTTTTTGCTTTTAGACCTGCAGATTGTTTCTAGTTTTTTTACTAAACTGATCACATTTTAAATGAATTATTTTCTACCCTCATTGAGTACTTGTTCTCTCTTTCCTGCAAATTTTCTTTCAACTCCAGAATTGATGGACTTAGTATAAGGGATGTGAGGCTCATGAAAATAATTTTTATAAAATATACTTTGACACAAATTACATTTTTAAAATATATAGTTTGTCATTAATTTCATCATCATAGCAGGCTAATAGTTCTGATAATTCCTAAATACTGTTTTCTTTATTTTGAATAAGTGAAACATCTCATTTTGGTCTCTGTTAAAACAGAGAGTAAGAATCTTCTTATTTTAGATTCGAATGCAGGCCCAGGGGAGTTTGTTCCAGGGCAGCATGATCGGCAGCTTCATTGATATATACCAACAGGAAGGTACCAGAGGTCTGTGGAGGGTGAGTACTCTTTTCCTGGTATTATTTTATGCCCATTTCCTATACTTTGCAAAGAAATCTTTTTATATAGAGCCCTATAATTATGAATTGTCATCTTACACTGTTTAAGATTCTTGGTAACCCAGAAGATAAGGTAAGAAACTTCTTATCACCTATGAAAGGACCAAAACTTACCAGTTGTCTTTATTTCTGCTTAATGTTTGGGGGTTGTGTGAGAGAAGGTTATTATATTATTTGAGGTAGTCATTTGGTTTGCTCAAATTGACAGTGAATTTAGTTCTTCAATATATATTTTTGCTAGTTTTGTACTAACACAGCAGTATATGTTTATGATAGTCTCTGTTTACCTAAAACAACTTTTTTAACCTTATAGAGAGTAAAAATTGTACTATAAAATTTTGAGATCTATAGAAGAGAAAAAAACCAGTAGTCTCAGTAGCTAGAGATAATCACTGTTAACTTTTTATCATATTATCTTCCAGTTTTTTATCTATACTCCTTTTTTATTGTTGTTCCTATAACTTTTTATCTTATTTTAATCCCTTAATATTGTAATACTAAGTAAGACTACTAGTAGAATATGCAGAGAGAGTAGAATGGGAAATCCATTAATAAGCTCTTAAAGAAGAGAGCTTTGTTTTTTTCTTCCTTTATATTTTCCCCCAACTTCCTATAAAAATTTTCAAACATACAGAAACGTTGAAAAGAACAGAACATACCCAGATTAAATGACTGTTATAGTCTGGCTATATTTGCTTTATCTGTGTGTATGTATATACACAGATAAACACACACACATTCTTTGTTTTTTGTGTTTCTTTTTTTGTTAAACTATTTGAAAGGAAGTTGCAGACATCCTGGTACTCTCCTAAATAGTTCATTATGCATCTCCTAGGAATAAGGACATTTTCCTACATAGTAATACATAATAACAATATCATTATCACACCTAAGAAAATTAACAAGTCCCTAATACGTAACATCTAGTTTATATTCAAATTTCCTTTATTGATGAGACCAGGCCAATTTTCTTACAGAATGTTTCCCCTGTATTTCCTGCAAACTGGAAGTTAGGTCTATTGGCTTGATTAGATTCATGTTAAACATTTTGGTGTGAGAACTTCATAGGTGACACTGTATATTTCATATTGCACCACAGCATGAAGCACATGTTAGGTTGTCCCACAATTAATGATGCTGAATTTGATTACTTGGTAAGACAGTGTCCACCAGATCTCACCACCGTAAAAGATTTAAGTTTTCTCACTTTGTAATTAGCAAGTAATCTGTAGGATGACATTCTAGCAATATGCATATATCCTGTTATTTAATAACCTTTCACCTAATGGTCTTAGCATCCATTAATGATCCGTGAGGTTTGCTTTTTGATAACAGGGTGCACTTTCTTGATTAATTTAAAACCAGAAAATGGGCCTAACTAGAAATTTTTCACAAACTAATGCTAAGGGAAAGACAAAGAGCAATAAACACAGCAGGGAGATTTTGTCAGGGGAACATAGCTACTTTATTTTTAATTAAAAATTTTAATTGTGGTAAAATACATATAACATAAAACTTACCATCTTAACCATTTTTAAGTATACAGTTCAGTAGTGTTAAGTACATTTACGTTGTTGTTCAGCCAGTCTCTGGAACTCTTTTCATCTTGTAAAATTGGAACTCCATACCCATTAAACAACTCCTCCCCATTTCCCCCTGCCCCTAGCCCCTGGCGACCATCCTTCTATCTGTCTCTATGAATTTGGCTTTTCTGGGTACCTCATGTAAGTGGAATCATACAGTATTTGTGTTTTTGTTACTGGTTTATTTTACTTAGCATAATGTCCTCCAGGTTCATTCATGTTGTCACATGTCCTTCCTTTTTTAAGGCTGAATGATCTTCCATTGTATGTATATGCCACATTTTATTTATCCCTTCATCTGTTAATGGGCATGTAGATTGTTTCTGTATCTTGGCTCTTGTGAATTATGCTACTCTGAATATGGGTGTGCAAGTATCTCTTCAAGACTCTGATTTCAGTTCTTTTGTGTATATGCCCAGAAGTGGGATTGCTGGATCATATGGTAATTCTGTGTTTAATATTTTGAGGAACAGAGCATAGCTACTTTTATGATCCAGGCTGCTCACATCATCCAGGCATGTAAGATAAAGAAGTGAAGTACATTGTGTTATGTGTTCTTTTGACACAGACATGTATCATTTGCATGTTAAAATACAGGAATATTTTTTCATTTCAACAAGGAAATAGGTTTGCATTTTTCTTCAAACACATGGTCTTCTTTGTTAGTGTTTTATTTTTCTGCTTTGATTTTCACATGGGTGGGTACTGGAAACATTTTATTTTCTAACTCCATTGTAAGAAATAACAGCACAAGTGCAGTAACAAAGTGTAACTGGTACTTATATCAGAGTTGGAGAGACTGTAGAGAGTGATGGGGACTCTGGTGAACTGGAGATCACCTGCCCTGTTCATTGCTGTCATGCATGATGGGAATCCAGTGTGGCCAAATTTTCTGGGCTTTCAAGAGAAGCTCGAGATCTTCATTCCTGTGTGAAGTATCCTGTTTTTTATATGTTGACAGGTAATTCATCCTTCTAGAAATACTTTGTAGGCCACACACAACATTTCTGTGGCCTGAATTCGGCCCATGGGCTCCTGTTTGGGGCCTTACTATTCAGCAAGGTTGTCTTCTGTGCAGATCATCTTCTAACACAGTTGAGCAGGTGGGAAGGTCAGAGAGAAAGGCACTGTTGGGCCAGCCAGCCTGATCAGCAGAATCAGACATCTCCTAGTGATAGCACAGCTATATCATTTCCATTTTATAAATTGAGTTTGGCAATTTATAGATGATTGAGCACTTTAATATAACAGGTATCCAAGAAAGCAGTTGTTCCCATGGTGTATTTTCAATTTTAAATAACATTTAAACAGAGTTATAAAAGTAAAACATTCATTGTGAATTTTTTAAAATATAAGAAAGGCATAAAAATAAAAATTAATTTATGTTACCCTAATTCCAGATAAAGAAAAATATTTTGGTATATTTTCTTCTAATCCTTTATAAAAATTTGGTGTTTGTGCATAATATCCTTTTCCCCAAAGTTAGAATAATGCTATGTCTTGCCTTCTTTAATGTTACCAGCATTTTCTTGTGTCATTAATATTCTTCAAAAATGTGACTTTTAAAGTTCTAGCAGCCCTGTGTTGTAACATGATTTGTGATAGGAGTATTCTGCTAGTGAGTGAAATGCTGATAGCATCCACAGGAGGACCGCTTTGCCTTTCCTTCTCCCTGGCTGCATTATACCTTTGCTGTCATCCTGGTGTGTCTTTTCTGCATATCCTAAAATTCTGTAAATTAAACTTGGAAGCTCTCCTCTCTCCATTGACTTTTGCTTCATGGTTTTATTTTTTTTAATAACATCTTTATTGAGATAATTTGCATACCGTAAAAATCACCATCTTGAAGTGTGTAATTTTAAAAGATTTATTTATTTATTTTGGAGAGTGAGCGTGTGCGTGCATGCAAGAGAGAGAGAAGAGTACATGTGGGCACGTGAGCAGAGGACGAGGGAGAGAGAATCCTAAGCAGACTCCCCGCTGAGCAGGGAGCCGGACGCAGGGCTTGATTTCATGGCCCTGAGGTCATGACCTGAGCTGAAATCAAGAGTTGGACACTCAACTGACTAAGCCACCCAGGTGCCCCTTGAAGTGTGTAATTTAATGGTTTTTAGTTTATTTACAGACTTGTGTAACCATCACCAATGTGTAAGTTTAGAACATTTTCATCACCACTAAAAGAAACCCCCTATCCATCAACAATTACTTCCATGTCTCCCAACCTTCCCAGCCCTAGACAACCACTAATCTACTTTCTGTTTCTCTAGATTTGCCAATTCTGGCATTTCATATAAATGGAATCATAAAATATATGGCATTTGTGACTGGCTTCTTTCATTTAGCATACTGTTTTCAAGTTTCATCTGTGTTTTAGCATTTATCAGTACTTCTTTTTATAGCTGAATAATAATTAATTGGTGTGAAATTGCTAAGTCATATAGTAATTCTGTATTTAACTCCTTGAGGAATTCCCAAAGTATTTTCCACAGTGGCTGCCCCCCATGTTACATTCCCACCAGCAGTGTATAAGGGTTTCAATTTCTCCACATCGTCACCAATACTTTTTATTATTATTATTATAGCCATCCTACTGGTGTGTAGTAGTATGTCACTGTGATTTTGATTTGTCTTTTCTAATGACTGATGATGTTGAACATATTTTCTTAATGCTTATTGTCCATTTGTGTATCTTCTTTGAGGACATGTTTATTCAGATATTTTGCCCATTTTTAAATTGGGTGGTTTGTCTTTTTATTGTTGTTTTGTAAGAGTTCTTTATACATTCTGGCTACTAGCCCCTTATCAGATATATGATTTGCAAGTATTTCCTCCCATTATGTGGGCTGTCTTTTCACTTTCTTGGTGATACCCTTTGAATCACAAAAATGTTTAATTGTGATGAAGTCCGTTTTATTTTTGTTTCTTTTGTCACTTGTGCTTTTGGTGTCATACCAGTGATTTTATTTTTAGTACAGTAAGTGAATTGGGATTTATAAGTGTTCCACTATTAGCCACTGATTTGAAAGGATGGCCTCTGTACTTCAGACTTGGATTTTTATGTCACTTTGTAACTTCCAACCTATTTTCTTCACTTTTAGACTTATGTTACTACTTGTGTATTTCTTTGGTGTTTAATACCACTTATGTTTTGCAGGGTGTCGTCCCAACTGCTCAGCGGGCTGCCATCGTTGTGGGCGTGGAGCTGCCGGTCTATGATATTACAAAGAAGCACTTAATATTGTCAGGGGTGATGGGAGACACAATTTTAACTCACTTTGTGTAAGTGTGATAGGTTGTACTTGTTCCGTATTTCCATTATTTTGAGCACAAAAAGCATCTTTCACTGAAGTCCTTATATAGAATCAATAATGGGTACAGGTGGTCTAAATACCCCTGTCTTTCTTATCACCAGAACTTCGAGCCTTCCAGTACTTGTACAGAGATCCCAGATGCTATGGGTACTTTGGTACTTGGTAGCAGTGTCTATTACAATAGCCTATCAGATGTCTGTAGGATTTGAATTTGTTCATACACAGCCTCTGTATCTAAACTTATCTGTTATTTGCTCTGGTTAATTTTGGATCAGAAAGCAAACTTTTCTCAATGAGAATGAGAAAAAAGTGAAAATTTATAGGGCCTGTGAAACAAAACCACAGTTTTGGGCTGAAAACTGTTGCTAATCTCAATTTACATTCTCTTCATCTTACAACTTTTATGACACTTTACTGCTCAAATGCATTTGGTATATGATGCTGTGGTATGAAAACTTTATATAACTAATAGATGACTTGTGATACTTTCTGCTTAGGGATCTTGCTAGACTTAAAAATTGCTCCCCCCCCCAAAAGGCTGAGTTTTGGATTAAAAAGTGAAGGGGATAAATTTTTTTAAAAAAGATTTATCTATTCATTCTAGAGAGAGAAAATGAGTGAGTGGGGGGAGGGCAGAGAGAGAATCACCAAGCAGACTCCCTGCTGTGCACGGAGCCCAAGGGGCTCGATTCCACAACCCATGAGGTCATGACCTGAGCTGAAACCAAGAGTCAGAAGCTCAACCAATTGAGCCACCCAGGTGCCCCTAACTTTTTTTTAAGATTTTCTTTTCAAGTAAATATGGGGCTCAAACTTACTACCCAGAGATCAAGAGTTGCATACTTTACTGACTGAGCCAGCCAGACATCCCATGGAGATAACTTTTGAGTGATGTTTCTTTAGAAAATATTTCTCTTTAGATTATAATGAAAGGGCAAGAGCCAGATTTTATCTGATGAGTCTGACTCACTGTACATTTATGCATTTATGTTTGGCTTAATTTCTGTTTAGTCACGGTTAGAAGTGAGGCAGTCTAAAAGTTTTCACCTTTAGTTCCAGCTTTACATGTGGCTTGGCTGGGGCTCTGGCTTCCAATCCAGTTGATGTGGTTCGAACTCGCATGATGAACCAGAGGGCAATCGTGGGACATGTGGACCTCTACAAGGGTACTTTGGATGGTATTTTAAAGGTATACACACTGTAGACTTGTTTTACATTTTTAATTTTCTTTGATATCTCAGACATTCAGTCCTTATTCTTAGTTGCTATGTATCATTTTGAAGATGGAAGAATCATGATGTATATATTTAATAGCCTCTCAGAGTAATTCCCAGGTAGAAAAGCTATCTCTTTGGCAATCTGCTGATACACATTGGTCCTTAATATTATTATTCCAATTTGAATGCTTGAGACTGCAGGATACTTTTATTGATAGTACCTTGTAGAATTATTGACAGAAGGGACTTAACATATCCCACATTTGCCTGCTTCAGACAAGACGGAGACCCTGTAGTAGAAAATCCAGTACTCAATTTCAGTTTAGTATTGTGCTGTTGTTCAGACTTTGCCTTTGAAAAGTTTCTGCTCTTATATTTGTAGGAAGCTGAATATCATAAATGTATGATGTAATCACTAGTGATCATCCTTCTACAAAAAGCAAATTTGCGGCTAAAATATGACATTTCCATATGGTTTCTCTGCTGCTATCAGTTTAGTTTAACAACCATTTATTATCTACGAGGCACCATTTTGTAGATACAGAGAAATTAGAGTATACTGCAGGTGTGCAAACAACTAACACAGCTCGGTAAGTGATAAACTCAGGGACCTATGGGAGGGAATTTTAGTCTAATTTGGAAGTTTAGGATAGGCATCTTGAATAATAGTAACTCACGTCCATTGAATGCTTTACTGTGTATCAGAAACTGTCCTAATGAGACTTACATATATTCATTCACTTAATCCTCGTCATTATCCCATGAGGTAGATCCTGAAGCACTAACCTGACCAAGGTTTCACAGCTAGTGGGATTTCAGCTCAGACCATTTGGCTTCAAAACAACATTTTCAAGCTCTATACTATAGTGCTTTTCTCATGTTGATGGCTAAGGGTTAATTAAGTTATAAAGGATATTGAATGCCATGCTGAGGTGCTTGGGCTTTTTTCTTTTTACTTGATGAGGAGCTGTTGAAAGATTTTAATCAAGTCAGATTTGTATTTTAGGTCACTTTGGCTTTGTAGAGCCTGGATCTGAGATAGTGGTTCTCAGTCTTTGATGCACGATTGGAATCACCTGGGGAACTTTCACAGCTCCTGTGTCTACCTTTTCGACCAGTGAACTCAGAACTTCTGGGGGTAGGACCCAGGTTGAAAGTATTTTTAAAACTCCTCAGGTGATTGCAATGTTCACCTAAGGTTGAAAGTCATTAGTTTAAGGGGATAAGCCTGGAGCAGTGGTTCTTAAGACATTAACATGGAACCTAATTACCTGGAGGGCTTATTAAAATGCAGATGGCTGGTTGGGCCCTGTCACCAGAGGCCCCATCACCAGATTCTGATTCAGTAGGTCTGGAGTAGGACCTGAGAATTTGCATTTCTAACAGTTCTCAGGCAATATTGATGCTGCTAATCTGGGTACTACACTTTGAGAAGCACTGACTTAGAGATAGGGAAGCTGATTAGAGGGCTATTATAGTAATCTAAGTTAGAGGCAATGAAGCCTGAACTTGAGCATTGTAGTGGGGATACAGAAGGTGGGATAAAGCTGAGAATAATTTAGTTGATAAAGTCAATAGGATTCGATTGACTGGGTGTGGAGAGGTGTGGGAGAAAGGAGGTGTCAGAGATATCTTCCTGGTTTTTTTGTTTTGGTGACCATGTGGTGATACTCACTGACAGGCATCACAGGAAGAGGAGCAGATTTTTTGGGAGACAGTACAGTTTTGGACACTTAGTTTGAAGTGCATGAGGAACACCCAGTGGATCTATTTGGATATCTTAGTCTTAACTCGGGGGGAGAGTTTGGGGGTATAGATAGGAGCCTGGGGAATCAGTAGTGTACAGGTGTTACCTAACTGTGGAGGGGAAGACCAAGGAGAAAAGGTAGAGGAATTCCCATCTTTTTTTGCCTTTCTAGCACACTAGAGTATTATGAGCTCCTTCCATTAATAGTGATTCAGAGTAAATGATTCTCAGACTCTGGGGAGTAGAGTTTGGTAAAAGCCTCTCCTTAATATTTCTGACATGCTTATCCTTCCACGTGACAACTGGTGTAGGGACAAAGGTAGGGCCAAGGAAATAACTCTGGGGAATACCGATTGCTAAGGGCTTGGCAGGTGGGGAACCTAGGAAAGAAACCAAAAGATAACAGTCAAAAGATATGAGGAAACTTGAGTCATGGAAGCCAAGGGAGTAATGAGTTTCAAGAAGAGTACTTATTTAATGCCAACTGGAATAGAGAGATCCCGTATAAGACCTACAAAATATCTGTTGGATTTAATATGCTCTAGAGGAGGTTTGCTGGGTTGGTGTTTGCAAAAGCTAGATTGCATTGAGGAGTGTGTTTAATTATTCATTGAATACAAAAATGTTTAAGTCTTTTTTAAATTATTTATTTATTTGACACAGAGAGAGAGACAGCTAGAGAGGGAACACAAGCAGGGGGAGTGGGAGAGGGAGAAGCAGGCTTCCCATAGAGCAGGGAGCCCGATGTGGGGCTCGATCCCAGGACCCTGGGATCATGACCTGAGCCGAAGGCAGACGCTTAATGACTGAGCCACCCAGGCGCCCCCCAAAATGTTTAAGTCTTAAGTGCCAGGTGCTGTTCTAGTTGGGTGAACAAAAAGTTTCAGCCTTCATGACACGTGTAATAGAGACAGATAAACACATAGGAATCAAGGGTAAGTAGACAAGTGTAAAATGCTCTTTCAAGAAGGTTGGTTAAGAGGAGATAGAAGGCACAATAATAGAGTAATAGGTAGCATTTAGTGAATGCTTATTATGTGCCACACACTGTGGTATATCCTTTAACTCACAGTAACCCTATGGAATAGATATGTTTTCCATTTTTATAAAAAAGGGAACTCAGGTCAGAGTGGCTAAGTATTTACCCAAGATTACACACTTAATAAGTGGCAGATCTGGGACTTAAACCAGATTCTGATTCCAAAGTTTATATAACCACCATGTTGTGTTGTATTGGCAGAAACATATTTTCATATTGGCAGTAATCTTTACTTATATTTACTCATTCATTCACTTATTTGCTGTTGAAATTCTTTATAATGACTGCTCTATATTGTCATTATATATAATCACATCATGCTTTATTTTTTTCATCAGTAAGAGTCCCAGAGCACTAGTGAATGGAGTTAATGCATTCATCCTGACATTAGAAACAAACGGCAGCAAATCTTATCCTGTCACCTCTATCTTAAAACCTTTGGCCTCTCATTGACTGAAGGCTCTATATGATTTGGCCCCTTTTTCCTTCTACAGCTTTATTGCTGCTACCTTTATTCTACATTCCAGATGGACTGTACAAGTTCTGGTAGACTTTTTTTCATTCCCAAATTTTCATCCATGCCACATACTTTGTTAGATGCCCCCACACTAGCCTAAATATCCTTTTCACTTGGCTAGCTCCTATTCATTCTTCAGATCTCATTACTTTTTCATAAAGACCTTCCCTGACTGTTGAACTAGGTTATGTGTACATAGTTTCTTGTACTTGCTCTGTCAACATTTATTATATATATATATATTTTTTAAAGATTTTATTTATTTATTTGACAGAGAGAGACACAGTGAGAGAGGGAACACAAGCAGGGGGAGTGGGAGAGGGAGAAGCAGGCTTCCCGCTGAGCTGGGAGCCCGATGCGGGGCTTGATCCCAGGACCCTGGGATCATGACCTGAGCCGAAGGCAGCTGCTTAACAGCTGAGCCACCCAGGCGCCCCAACATTTATTATATTTTTTAAGACATCTTTTTTGAGAACTAATTTACATATCATAAAATTACCTATACAAAGTGGCTTTTGGTATATTCACAGGTATGTGTGACCATTATCACCACAGTTGATTTTAGAACATTTTCATGAATTCAAAAAGAAACCTTGTACCCTTTAGTTATCACCCCCCTTTTCCCTCCCTCCCTCCCAGTCCTAAAATACCACTAATCTACTTCCTGTCTCTGTAGATTTGCCTATTCTGGATATCTCATATAAATGGAATCATAGGATATGTGACCCTTTTGACTGGCTCCTTTCACTTACCATAATGTTTCAAGGTTCATTCATGTTGTAGTGTGTATCATTGTGTTTTTCTTTTTATGGCTGGAAAATATTCCATTGTATGATTATATCACATTTATTTACACTTGTTACATTTTATTGTAATTGCTTTTAATGTCCGTCTGTCCCCCTAGACTGTCCCCCTAGACATGTAAGTTCCATGAAGGCAGGGCTATGTGCATCTTAATCACTTTATCCACAGAAATTATTTATTGAATGGGTGCATAACTTTACGAAGTAGTCTGTTGTCTCTGTTATCTACAGAAGTTCTTGTTTGTTTTCACACAACTGCCTGAAGCCCAAAAGTGGGTCTCCCAGTCCTAATGTTCTAAAGGAGTTGGTCACTGTTTTGGGGCTCTTTAAAGATTCATATGGCTCATGGGAGTGTTAGAGATCCTCACTGTGTTTGTATGTTCATTTACTCAACAAATATTCATTAGGTATTTATAGGGAACTTTCTTGTGGCAGACAGTGTTAGGTGGTGGGGTTATAATGGTGAACAAGATAAACATAGTCCCTGTTGTCCTGGGGACCACATTCTAGTTGGGGGAGACAGACAATAAACACAAAAAATAATATAATTTTAGGTAGAAGTAAATGCTATGAAGACATTAACAGAGCATGAAACAGTGACTTGGTAATGATGGTAGGGAAATACTTCGGCTAGGCTAGCCAGGAAAATGCTGTGAGGAGGTGACATTTGAGCAGAAGTCTGAATGATGAGAAGAAGGTGGCCACATGAAAATCTGAGAGAAAAACATTTCATAAAGAAGGAACAGGTACAGAGGCCCTGAGTTGGGAATGAACTGGATATGTTCAAGGGTTAAAAAGAAGGCTGGTGTGGCTGAGTGTGGTAAATGAAGGAGAGAGTAGCAGGAAATGAAACTGGAGAGACTGGCAGAGGCTGAATCATGTAGGATCCTGCAGGTCATCGAAGAAAATATGCAATTAGGATGAAATCCACAGGGAAGCCATTGGAGAGCATCAGGCAGGAAAGTGACACTATGATTTAATACATAAATTAACTATTTATTATATTGGATTGTATCTCTAAGGTCCTTTGCCATTTTAGCAGTCTAACTCTAGGTTATCTGCATCTGGGCTTTATTTTGGCTGAATTTCACAATTTTCCAACATTAATTTTGGTCTGAGACCTTCAACATTGGCTGGTAATCCATTGGGGGGAAGCATATTACCACTCTGTTTCTATAAAAAGTGCCCTTACTCTGTTACTGTTGGCTCGAAAAAAGTGGTTATGATAATTATCTTGAGTATTCTAATCTATAGGATGGGATAGGGGACATTTATAAGTTTGGATTCTCATATTATTGTCTTATCCAAATATATCCATTTTTTAGTATAGTGGTGGATTTTACTTTACCAGTGGAAGGGCAGAATAACATTTTCAATGACCCAGTGCCTAACATACAGGAGTTACTTAATAGATATTTTAAAACAGTCTGTCCACTAAATAGGAACTGTTTCTGTTGGCTGAATTCAACACACACCACCAGTTTACGACCTTTAGTATGCATAATTTGTCATTTAATTTTAATAACCACTCAGTGGGTGTGTGTAGGGCTCCCACTGTATAAAACAGGAAACCTAAACTCAAAGCAATTCACACTGTTCCTCATGTAATCCTGAAAGCATTTGCATGAGGTAGTCCACGTTTCTGATGAAACAGAAGGATAGTGACTTACCCACCTCCCTATTCCCTTACCCTACTTCCGTTTTCCTACTAGAATTTGTCATTTCTGAATATAATATATATCAATCTGTGTATTTGTTTATCAGCTCTGCTGGAGTATGCACTCCATGAGGGGAGGAGCTGTATAAGTTCTCTCTTCCTGTATAACCAATCACTCCAAAACTCAGTGCCTTAAAACAACAAACATTATCTCGCTGTTCCGTGGGTCAGGAATTCAGAAGCAACCTAGCTCCATGATTTCAGCCTAGATTCTCTCATGAGATTGTAGTCAGATGTCAAGCTAGGGCTGCAGCCATCTGAAGGCTTGGCTGGAGCTGGGATATCTGCTTCAAAGATCACTCACATGGCTATTGGCAGGAAGCCTTATTTTCTCACCATTTGGGCCTCTCCTCATGACAGGACAGCTGGCTTTCTCTACTGTGAACAATTCAAGAGAGAAAAAGAAGCAAAAGCCTTTTAGATATAAAATATCTTTTACAACATAACGTGGAGGTGACAGAGTACTGCTGTATTCTCTTGGTGACACAGACCTCTCCTGGGATGTTGTGGGAGGGGTTACACAAGGGTATGAATAACTGGCGGTGGCTTTCATTGGGGTCATCTTGGAGGCTGGCTGCCACAGGTACTTCTCTGGTTTACTATAATAGTAATATTACTACTAATAATGTTACTATAATAGTAATAATAGTAAACTAGAGAAGAGTATAGTAAACATCAAGAAAGAGTACCTTGCATATAGAAGGTGCTTAAATATTTGTTGAATGAGTAGGTAGATTCAGAGTACATATGAATTCAAAATGTATGTCTTTAGAAAAACAGCATTCATGGAGCCATAAGTTGTTGGAGAGGGACATGGAAAAGGAGTACTAAAATAAAAGTTATTGTCAGTTATAAATAGTAAGGGGAAATCACTCTGTTTTTTATTATGTCCCTCAGATGTGGAAACATGAGGGATTTTTTGCACTCTATAAAGGATTTTGGCCAAACTGGCTTCGACTTGGACCCTGGAACATCATTGTATCCTTTTAGAATATGAGAATGAAATCCGATGCTTCAAGCTCCCAGGTAATTCTAGATTATGGGAAGGAAAATTTGATTATTGACACCTTTAGGCAAGTGAGAAACTGAAGCATTCTAATTGTGACCATTGAGGATGGAACTAATAGAGAAATGACTTTCAGCTGGAGTCTAGTACAAACTGAAGGCAGCAGAAAAGATATACCAAAATTTCCTCTTTAAAACAGAACAAGTACAACCAAAGCTGGAATGGGTTATGAAGTTTTTGGAAACCCTGTTGGGATTTGCCCTAGGAAAGTACATGCTGAGGTGGTCCGTATTTCCTACTCCTAACTATAGGACCAAAGTAATGGGAAATAATAAGACAGAAAACACTCTTAGAGCAAAGGAATCCAGGCCAAGTAGGGCTGTTTCCTCATGGGTGGATTTCCTTTCTTTAGCCATGTTTGAGTGCCTCCTCTGTGTAGAGAGATGAATTGGATATTGTGTGTAGTTTATGTGTATAGTGGTGAGTATTGCAGGGTTGAAAAATAACTCCTTGCCCTTGCGGAGACTATAGGTTGATGGAGATAGTATCTCTTCTCCCTCCTTGGGATTGATCTAATCACCTAAAGTCTGTAACAGTTACTCTTAGCATGGAATTATATGTTGTCATTAATATTCTTTGGGGTGGAGGTGGTGGTGGTGGGTGTATCTGTGTGTGCGTGTGTCTGTGTGTGTCCCGTTTGCCCCTGAAGACGATAAGTATGTTAGTTTTAATCTGTTTTTATTACTGCATGCCAAATCATAATGGGGACATGGTGGGCACTCAGCACATGCTTGACTTGCCAGGTATTGTTTTTAAAAAGACTTAAGCAAGTGCAACTCAGAAGAGCCCAGACTAAATACCTCAATGTAAGAGAATGCAGTACACAATTTTAGAACTTGGTTAGGTTTTCACTATCAATCCAGTGATCTTCCATGACTTACTCTTCAGTTTTTTATTACATACGAGCAGCTCAAGAGGCTTCAGATCTAAGGACTGAATTATATGTGAGCCAAGCCCTGCAACCTTTCTACTCTTTTCCCTTTTTCTGTGTTCTAATGTATTTTGACAAAGTTGTGTTTACTGAACCACTGATCTCCCAGGAGCCTCCTGATGGAAGAACTATAGGATGGTTCAAAATTGTTCATGTGTTTGTGTTACCATGTTAACTTTTTCCCTGAGAGGAAGTGTTAACATTGAGACTCTGGCCCCAGATTGGTATCTTCTATGAAGATGGATACTGATGGATGACATTCAACATGGCCTTCTTTTCAAATGTTGGTTAAATGTAGTTGGTTAGCCCCAGACTTGGGCTAGAGCAGAAGGCATAGGCCAGGGCAGTTACTGCTATGTATGTTTCAGACCTCGGTTCTCATTAAAGTATTTATTGGCAGAATCACTTTGGCTTTGTTTTCATTTACTGCTTTCTCTTTTGCCAGCTATTTAAGTTACATTCTCCAGAAAGTGATAAAGGTTACTATGAAATTGAGTCTGGACTCTTAAAGCACATTTATGGGAATAGACAAAGTGCATTGTGTTTTCCCACTGCCACTCGTCGTCATAATGCTACTTACTTGTAAACATCTGGTAAATGGTTCTTTCCTAAGCATGAATAACCAAACAAGTGGCTCATTTGGAAGTTTCTACAGATTAAATGTAAAAAGAGGCTTAAAATAGAACCTTGTGTCCAGGGTTCTAATTGTCTTATAGGCAAAAAGTTTTGGCTACTTTCTTGTACTAGAAAAGTGCCTAGCACATTGTAGGCACTCAGATATTTGTGGATGGAACTAGAGGGTGTTGGTATTACGCTAAGCGAAATAAATCAATCAGAGAAAGACAAGTATCATATGCTCTCACTCATATGTGGAATTTAAGAAACAAAACAGAGGATCATAGGGGAAGGGAGGGAAAAATAAAACAAGATGAAATCAGAGAGGGAGACAAACCATAAGAGACTCTTAATCATAGGAAACACTCATATGTGGAATATAAGAAACATTGCAGAGGATCATAGGGTAAGGGAGGGAAAACTGAATGGGAAGTCATCAGAGAGGGAGACAAACCATGAGAGGCTCTTAACTCTAGGAAACAAACGGGGTTGCTGGAGGGAAGGGGGCTAGGGTGATTGGGTGATAGACATTAAGGAGGGCACATGATATGATGGGTGTTACATGCAACTGATAAATTATTGAGCACGACATCTGAAACTAATGATGTACTATATGTTGGCTAACTGAATTTAAATAAAATAAAATAAAAATTTTAAAAAATTTAAAAAAATCACAGGAAACAAACAGGGTTGCTGGAGGGGAGGGTTACTGGAGGGAGGGGTGGGTTGCTGGATGGGATAGCTGGGTGGTGGACATTGGGGAGGGTGCGTGGTGTGGTGAGCACTGGGTATTATATAAGACTGATGGATCCCTGAACTCTGCCTCTGAAACTGGTAATGTACTGTATGTTAATTAATTGAATTTAAATTAAAAAAATTAAAAAGTATTTGTGGAATGAATAGTTTAGCTCTTCATCTTTATCCATTCATTGATTTGTTCAACAAACATTTATTGTGTGTCTATTATGTCCTAGATGCTGGGAATATAAAAGTAAGTTAAGAGAGAGTCTCTGTTTTCAAGCTCACATTATAGGAGGAGAAAGAGATATGTAAGTAGATAATTATAGTAGGTACTAAGTACTATGTGAAAGATGAACAAAGTGCTAGAAGCACGGAGAAGGGAACAGCCAGTTACCTAGGGGATTGGCCAAAGGCTTCATAGAAGAGATGACATTTGAGGTAAATAGCAGATGTTACCATATGGATAAGGCAGGGAAGGACATTCCAGGCAGGGAAATAGGGGAAAGTTCAGTAGCTAAAATGTAGGGCAGTGGTTTTCAAATACTGTGTGAGGCAGAATCTCCTGGAGATCTTGTGAAAATGTAGATTCTTACATTCCATTGCCCTCCTAACCTTATCTGGGGCAAAGGCATTTGCTTTCATCACGGATACTTGACACAGGTGGTCCTTGGACTACACTTTGGGAAGCACTTGTACAGAACTGTGGGCTGGAATGAAATGAAATAAGAATACTGTGACCAAAAGAGTCAAATTATGAGGGATCTTTATATGCACTAGGAAAGAGTTTGACTTTCTTATCCTGGAGTGGGGGGTAGGCAAAGGAAGTTAAAAATAGGGGAATAATATAACCAGCTTTTAATTTTAGGAGGATAACCCTGTTGTGGAGGGTAGCCTGGAGGGGAGCAACCCAAAAAAGGTTAAGACCCGCTGAAATCTACTCCTTTTTATGTACAGGTAGATAAAATACGGTCCACAAAAATGAAGACAGTTTGTCCTAAGTCACATAACTGGATTGTGGCAGATTTGAGACTAGCGCATAGTTCTCAGATTTCTTCTCTGTCTCATTCTACCACTCCACAGTGCTTTCTTAACTATCAGTTTAAAGTACTATCTTTTTAAAATTAATTTTAATATACTTTATTTTTTTAAAAGATTTTATTTATTTATTTGACAGCATGCACAAGCAGGGGGAGCAGCAGACAGAAGGAGAGGGAGAAACAGGCTTCCTGATGAGCAGGGAGCCCAATGCGGGGCTCGATCTCAGGACCTGGGATCATAACCTGAGCCGAAGGCAGTGACCCAATTGACTGAGCCACCCAGGCGCCCCAAATAGACTTTATTTTTAAAAGAAGTTTCAGGTTCATAGCAAAATTGTGTGGAAGGTACAGAGATTTCCTGTGTACCCCTAACCCTACTTTGAAATTCATCACCAGAGTGATTCATTTGTTACAGTTAGTGAATCTACAATGGCATATTATTATCACCCCAAAACCATTATCTACATTAGGATTCACTCTTAGGGTTATGCATTCTGTGGGTTTTGATGTGTGACATGTATCCATTGTTATAGTATATAGAATCGTTTCACTGCCCAAAAAATCCTCTGTGCTCTGCCCATTTATCCTTCCCTCTCCCCTAACCCCTGCAGTCCACTGATCCTTTTATGATCTCTATATTTTTGCCTTTTCCAGAGTGTTAGACAGTGGTATGTAGCCTTTTCAGATTGGCTTTTTTACTTAGTAATATGTACTTAAGTTCTTGTCTTTTCATGCCATGTCTTTTCATGGCTTGATAGCTCACTTTTTCTTTTCTTTTGGATGTACCACAGTGTATTTATCCATTTACCTACTAACGCATGTCTTGGTTGCTTCCAAGTTTTGGCATTTATGAATAAAGCTGCTATAAATACGTGCAAGTTTTCGTGTGGACACAAATTTCAACTCATTTGGGTAAATACCAAGAAGTACAATTGCTGGATGGTATTGTAAGAGTATGTTTAGTTTTGTAAGAAACTGCCAAACTGTCTTCCAATAGTAGCTGTACTGTTTTGCATTCCCACCAACAATGAACAAGAATTGCTCTTTTTCCACATCCTTGCCAGCTTTTGGTGGTGTCAGTGTTTTGGATTTTGACCATTCTTTTAGGTGTGCAGTGGTATCTCATTGTTTTCTTTGTTGTTTTTTTTTCTTATCAGTTGTCACTTTAAAAAGTTTTTTAAAGTTTTCAACTTTAATTTCAGGATAGTGAACATATAGTGTTATATTAGTTTCGGGTGTACAGTATAGTGATTCAGTAATTCTATACATTACTCATTACTCATATGATGAGTGTACTCTTACTGCTCGTCACCTAGTCCACCCATCCCCCCACCTCCCCTCTGGTAACCATCAGTTTGTTCTCTATAGTTAAGAGTCTGTTCCTTGGTTTGTCTCTTTCTTTATTTTTTCCTTTGTTCATTTGTTTAGTTTCTTAAATTCCACATATGAGTGGAATTGTATGGTGTTTGTGTTTCTCTAATGGACTTATTTTGCTTGGCACTATACTCTCTAGCTCCATCCATGTTGTTGCAAATGGCAAGATTTCATTCTTTTTGATGGCTGAATAATATTCCATTGTGTACATATGCTTTTTAAGACTACTACACTAGTCAGATACCCTACTCATTCCTGAATAGATTAGCAAAAAGGAAGTCATTTTTTCACAAGGGTATAGACTGGAAGGTAGTTTCTTAAAGGGTTTATATATATTGGAAATTGGCATTCTATTCACCTCAGCTTAAATGTTATTCCTTTGGGGAAACCTTACATTGATTTTCTCTCTACCAGTCTAACTTTCTTCATTATAATTCTTTTTTTTTTTAAAGATTTTATTTATTTGACAGAGAGAGACACAGCAAGAGAGGGAACACAAGCAAGGGGAGTGGGAGAGGGAGAAGCAGGCTTCCCGCTGAGCAGGGAGCCTGATGCGGGGCTTGGTCCCAGGACCCTGGGATCATGACCTGAGCTGAAGGTAGATGCTTAATGACTGAGCCACCCAGGCGCCCCTCATTATAATTCTTATGCCACATATTTATAACTACATACTATTATTTGTGTGATTATTTGATTAATATCAATATCTCCCATTAGTCCGTAAGCTCCATAAAAATAGGGATTCTGTTGATTTTGTTTACTGCTGTGTTCTCCATGCCTAGCACATATACTCAGTAAATATTTGTTAAATGAAAAAATGAATTTATCTGTATCCAAAGAGCTGATAAAATACCTAAAACATGGCAAAGATTAAACAAATACTGTGGGATTTAAATGGAATGAAATTAAGTTTTGAATTACTAGATAAGGCTGGAATGATAAAGAATAGGTTATTAAGGATAAATAGAGGTGCTTGGGGAGGGAGATGCACCTAATCTTTTATTTATTATTGTTATTGTTATTTTATATAATAAAGTAGGCTCCATCTCCAGTGTGGAGCCCAACGCAGGGCTTGAACTCATGACGCTGAGATCAAAACCTTAGCTGAGATCAAGAGTTGGATACTTAACCCACTGAGCCAGCCAGGTACCCTGATACACCTAATCTTTTTAATTGATTATCTGTTCAATCATTAAACAAATGTCCCTGCCTCATTGAGCTTACTGTGTACAGAAGGGAGATATAACAAAAAGATTAATGAGTAAAATATATAGTTTACTGGATGGTGATAAGTCATTTACAGAAAAATAAAGCAGGGGAGGGGGAATATTGGGGTAAGGTCACATACCGAGAAAGCCAAATTTAAGTCTATGGGGGTGAGAAAAGGAGCCATTCTAGGGTTAAAGCAAATGCAAAGTCTCTGAGGTGAGAGTCTACGTGGAGTCTAATGATTCAAGCAAGAAGTGATGATGGCTTGGATGAAGGTAGCAGCAGTGGAGGCTTTGAGAAGTGGTTGAAATTCATATATTTTGGAGAAGAGTGAATAATGACCCGCTAGGGCATAGAATGTGGGTTGTAAGAGAGAAAGTGAGCAGTGGTAAGGATTACTCCAAGACCCAAGTCTCTAGAAGGGCAGTATTGCCATAGAGATGGAGAAGGCTCTGGAAGGCACAGGTTGATTTTGTTTTTGGTCAGGAAAGTAGTAGTTTTGTTTTGTACATGTTAAGTTTGATGTGCCTACTAGATTTTAATACAGATGTAGAGTAGGCAGTGAGATGTGGAAGTGTGGAGTTCAGGGGAGAGGCATGGGCCAGGGATGTACATTTGGAAATCATCAGCATATAGATGGTGCTTAAAGCCATGATGAGATCACCAAGGGAGTGTCAGTAGCAAGAGAAGAGGTCTAAGAACTGAGCCTGGGCCAGTCCAGCATAAAACAGTTTGGGGAGGACATTGCAGAGGACACTGGTGATGACTAAGAATCAGTCTGAAGTATTAAAAAACCCAATATTTTAATGGTAGAAACAGAGTAAAAGGGCAGGAAGGGCCAATTATTTTCAATACAAAATTTGAAGAAAAAGAGTTTGAAGCTGATGATATCTTTATCCAAATTACCAAAGCTTTAAAGATTGATACCTTTATAGTAGCCATAATCATGGGTAGGTAATTCAAATTAAAGAATTTGACTTGTTATTTTTATTTTAGGTGTGTTATCCTATCCTATTCTTAGCCATGGATTAATACAGTAGCCCCTCGGATAACCAATATGATGAAGAGAGTATTTTGATTGAACACTAGGGACTAACCCATTTCTATAGTGAAATAGGCTACTACAGTAAGAGCGCCTCAGAGAGTAAGTAAGCGTCTCTTACCACAGAACATTTGAAGGGAATTATTTTACGTGTATGAAGAATTCAGTGTTTCACAAAAATATTCACCATAGAGTTCCCTTAAGTAATAGCTCCCCATTGTATATATGAATTGCAATTTTTGATTGAAAAATAACTTTTTAGGGACATAACGGTATGAAATAGACCCACCAGTGTCTTTTGAAGGGAGATTGATAAGGGAAATCTTTCAGAGTCCATGAGTACAAGGAAACAGTCTTTAAAGGGACTAAGGACTTTGGATGAAAACCTTTTTATCAGGGCGCCTGGGTGGCTCAGTCGATGAGCATCTGCCTTCAGCTCAGGTCATGATCCCAGGGGGCTGGGATCGAGCCCTGCATCGGGCTCTCTGCTCTGCAGGAAGCCTGCTTCTCCCTCTCCCTCTCCCCCCGCTTGTGTTCCCTCTCTCGCTGTGTCTCTCTCTGTCAAATAAATAAAATCTTAAAAAAAAAACAACCTTTTGGTCAAAAAACAAAATAAGACAAACTCTTTGTACTGTCAGCTCAATTTGTGTGTAAACTTAAAACTGTTCTAAAAAACAAAGTCTGTTGGGGCGCCTGGGTGGTCATTCGGTTAAGCGTCTGCCTTCGGCTCGGGTCATGATCTCAGGGTCCTGGGATCAAGCTCCACATCAGGCTTCCTGCTCAGCGGAGAGTCTGCTTCTCCTCTCTCTGCTCCTCCCCCCACTGCTCGTGCTCTCTCTCTCAAATAAATAAAGTCTTTAAAAAATCAATAAGAAATGAAGTCTATTAATTTTTCAAAAATGCTAGAATGAAAAGGTATAACACAAAGATGAGCAGGCACCACTGATGTGGTAGAGAAATGATTTTCCCAGGTAAAAAGCCCAGCATATCAAAAAGAAAGCCAGACAGTAACAGGAGTTGGTGAGGATGTGAAGAAATTGGAACTTGTACATTGCAGGAGAGGTTGTAAAATGATGTAGCCCTTTTGGAACACAGTTGGGCACATTCTCAAAAGTTAGACATAAGATTACCATTAGGCCCAGTAATTCTGTACCCAAAAGAATTGAAAACAGGGACTCAGATACTTGTACACCAATGTTCATTACAGCATTATTCATAATAACGAAAAGAGGGAAACAACCCAAATATCTATCAACTGATGAATGGATAAACAAATTGTGGTATATCCATACAATGGCGTATTCAGCTGTAAAGAGGTATGAAGGGCTGACAACGTTGCTACAACATGGACGAACCTTGAAAACATGTTAAATGCAAGAAGTAGACACAAAAGTCCACCTGTTGTTATGATCCCAGTTTTATTTCTTTATTTTTAAAGATTTTATTTATTTGAGAGAATGAGAGAGCCCAACCGGGGGTGGGGCATGCGGGGAGGAGCAGAGGGAGAGGGAGCAGACTCCCCGCTGAGCAGGGAGCCCAGTTCGGGGCTCAATCCCAGGACCCCGGGATCACGACCTGAGCCAAAGACAGACGCTTAGTCAACTGAGCCACCCAGGCGCTCCTGTATGATCCCAGTTTTATTTTTTTATTTTTTATTTTTAAAGATTTTATTTATTTGACAGAGGGAGACACAGCAAGAGAGGGGACACAAGGAGGGGGAGTGGGAGAAAGGAGGTCAATAGCTGTGGTGGGTCACTCTTTGACACTTCACTGTAACACTGGCTTTAAATTATTTTCCTGGCGACCTGTAACTGCAAATATATAATTTCCCTCTTATTCTCCACTTTCTACTTCTTCCCTCTCTTTTCTCTGTTGGCCTTCTCCACAACCTCCTTCCTCACGAGCCCACCCCTTCTTTCTCCAGTCTAAGTGAGCGCAGTTCACCATACACACAGGAACTTGTTTTTGTTGTATGTTGTTATATTTGTTGAAGAACTTGGAATTATTGATAAAGAAGCCACTAGTTTGAAATGGAATAACTTGGACATGGGGCTAGACTTCTCACCCTCTCTCCTCCAGCACAAACAAATGTGTTGTTAGGCTTATAAACAGATTTATGGGAGGAATGATTAAACTACTAAGAACCTGATTATAAATACTTATTTTCTATTTACTAAAGCATATCACTTGAGGAGTAATATTTTTGCTAGCCCAGCCCAGTCAGAATATTGCATGTAGGTTAAAGTCATAAAATTGCTTTTTAAAAAACAAATATCTTTGGGGTGCCTGGGTGGCTCAGTCGTTAGGCGTCTGCCTTTGTCTCAGGTCATGATCCCAGGGTCCTGGGATCGAGCCCCGCATCGGGCTCCCTGCTCGGCGGGAAACCTGCTTCTCCCTCTCCCACTCCCCCTGCTTGTGTTCCCTCTCTTGCTGTGTCTCTCTCTGTCAAATAAATAAATAAAATCTTTAAAAACAAACAAACAAACAAAACCCAAATATCTTCTTATAGTAGCTACTCTGTATTAATTCCTGAGATTTCACTAGAGGATGTTTCTTCTAATAACTTTCTCAGCATCAGAATTCAGTTGTATTTTGGGCTGTGCCTAACTCACTATAAACACTCTTTATGCATTCTTTCCTGTTTATTTAGCAAATAAGAAAAACAATTTAATGCATCATTGCTTAACATTACTAAGAGAGGGGCGCCTGGGTGGCTCAGTCGGTTAAGCGTCTGCCTTCGGCTCAGGTCATGATCCCAGGGTCCTGGGATCGAGCCCTGCATCGGGCTCCCTGCTCAGCGGGAAGCCTGCTTCTCCCTCTCCTTCTGCCGCTCCCCCTGCTTGTGCTCTCTCTCTGTCAAATAAATAAAAATAAAACCTTAAAAAAAAGATTACTAAGGGACCTGGTAATCTTAAAGTGGTAGTTGGAATTTTGGATTATGAATCTTTTCCACACTTGAAATAACCTCATAGCCATTTGGCTATAGTTTCTTGGTTTAGGTTTCTTACTTTTTTTTTTTTTTGAGAGAGCATGCCAGCAAGGGGGGTGGGGGCAGAGGGAGAAGGAGAGAGAGAATGTCAAGCAGGCTTCACACCCAGCACAGAGCCCGACACGAGGCTCGATCTCATGACCTGAGCCAGGATGAAGAGTCGGATGCTCAATTGTCTGAGCAACCCAGGTGCCCCTAGTTGTCTTACTTTTTGAGCCACTTCTGAGATGACATGACACCAGTTTGCTTTCCTATAGAAAGTGCTTTAGTATTTGTTGAATGGCTCAGTGGGCAAATCTGCAAAAATATTATGAGTGGTAAAAGCACAATGAACAGCTTTACAAGACAGTGTGGCATTTTATTGGGCCAACGACTGTTATCTCTGCATGTTTATCAGCTTTTTAGTACCTTAATGTCAACACAACCGAGACAGAACTGGAACTGATACAGATTTATTATAGTAAATAGGAAATATGATTCAATCATGGGATTGTTGGGCAACATACACCAAATAAAAATAAACCTAAACCAATAAAGAGACTGTCCTCAGGCTCTGGGTCTTACATGACTTTAGTCCCCTCCTGTGTGTTGGAGCAAATGGATCCTGCCTGCCCTATTGTGTAGAAGGCATTTTCCAGAACCAGGAACTGCTTTGTCATTAAAACAGACTCAGACCCTTAACATCTGCATTGGTTGTTTCTAGGACTCCTCATGAGAGGGCTCTTTGAGCCCAGTGGCTGATTATGGTCCCAACAGCTTGTAAAGCCAGTGAACATATGGCTGGGTAGTAGCATGTTAAGCTCATGCGCTTTACCCTGCACGGTTGATCCATTAGGTGGAGCACACCTTTCACTTTCAGCAACTCAGCAAAACTATGGCTTCAAGATCTCATGTGCATCACGACCGGTCTCCTGGCTCCATGTGATTATGTGTTCATATTCTCATGCCTACTTAGCATTTTATGGTGTTGCACAAAGCAACTAACTCAGAAAATTTGAAGAGTGAAAACACACTGAAATTGATACCTGAATATTACACAGTGCCATATTGATGATGCAGTTTTAAGAGGTGTTCTTAAACTGCTGTGTCCCATTAATCCAGATTTCTAAATCTGCAGATTAACTCTAGCAGTAGGATGTGTCAATAGGCTTTCTTTTGTAAACAAACAACAACAAACAACTGGTTAAACCCTTGGCATGGTTTATGCCTTCAGAAACCATGTACTTTTATTTCTTTGAGATATTCATATCAGTGTGGTCTTTTCATTTGTGGCTTGCTCTTGACTTCTCTTAACAAATATCTTAGGCAAATGTTACACTTTAAGAAATGCCAGCAAAAATATGAATCAAAATTCTTATATATGTTTAATGCTCCTTGACCTGGTAATACTTCTTTGTAGAATTTATCCTAAGGAATTAAACAGATGTGTCAAAGATTTATACACAAAGGTATTTATAGGGGTATTATAACAGTGAGATATTGGAAATAACAAATGTACAACTATAGGGAAATGGTTAGAATATTATATACTCATATGTTGAAATAACATGCAACCATTACCAGTCATGGTTTTTAAAAATTTATTTATTTATTTATTTTAGAGCAAGCGAGCACAGGGAGGGGCAGAGGGAGAGAGAAACTCCAGCAGACTCCTCTCTGAGCTCAGAGAGGGACACGGGGCTCAATCTCAAGACTCTGAGAGCACGACCCGAGCCGAAACCAGGAGTTGGATGCTTAACCAACTGCACCACCCAGGGGCCCCACGAGTCGTGTTTTTGAAGAAAAGTTAATTACATAGGAAAATATGCGCAATATAATGTTAAGTCAAGAAAACACATAGAGAATAACAGTGATCATCCCTGGATGGTACAATTACGGGGAACTTTATGATTTTCTGTATTTTCAAAAATTTCTGAAATGAACAAAGATTATTTTTATAATCAGAAAAGAATAACGAATCTCATATATACCATCATATATCTCTGAAAGAAATCCCAGCAAAGCTGGGGAAATTTTAGCACCTAGCTCTCAAAAAATGTTTGTGGAGTAAGTAGATAGATAGATGGACAGATGAATGAATGAATAACAGTTGACACTTGTAGGTACCATTATCTAGTTTATATGACTGCAGAAATAACAAATGATTTGTTAATTAAAAGGAGAAGATTCCAGACCAGGCAGCAGTTTGAAGGGTGGCATGGGAGGTACTGAAGGAGTCACAAAATGAGTGGCTGATGGCAGCTAAGGAGTTGTGGTCTGGCCTTGGGTCCATTGCTGCTCTTGTTGCCCAGCTATCAACACCATGTTTCTTCTTGTTCTATGTGTGTCCTTGAAATATAACTTGTGCTTGCTATTTTCATTGGTCTCTATTCAGTTTGGCCATTGATTGAGCAAGTGTGAATGAAATCAAAGTCACGAGTTCATTTTCCATTTGAATCAGTAAATACTTTTCCATATGGGGAGAAGATATCCCAAGGCTAACTCTGGCTGGCCAACTCTCAGAGATGGGCTTATTACACAAGCAGGAGAGTTTGGTAGATCAGGGCAACCTGCCTCTACCACTTGTGAGACCACTCAAAATGCCCCCGGACAGAGGATTGTGTGTTCTTATGTATTGGAGAGTAGTCCTCTGAAACAGGTGTGCTATGCATAATGTTAGCTACCCAAAGAAGTAGCAGAAAACTTAGTCATGTCGCAGTTTTTATAACAAATTCACAAGCTCTTTATGGTAATTATAAATGGAACCGATTGACCTACATTCTGTCCTTGTAATATCTTTTGGCTATTTTGATCAAATTGCTGAACAGGATCTGGCAAGTCCACCAGGAGACAGCGTCAGAAAATCTAAATGTTTCCTCCCCAATGCATTCCCTTACCTGTGCCGGAGCCTACATCAAAGAGCCATTAGATTTTGCATAGCATTCTGTATCTCTGCTCTTGGTGGCTTATTAAATACCGTGTCCATGATTGTAGTTACTCTTAAACCCAAGTGTATGATAATAGTGCCTTGTTTGTATCTGCTCTCTTGATCCTGCTAAGGTATTAGATTTACTGTTTGTCTTTTTCAACCTGAGTCATCTCTCATCACTCATTTTCAAAAACATTCAGGGGTTGAGGAATTCACAGTTTGGAGCCTAATTGTCCTTGTCCTGGTGGCCATAATATCTACAGATATGACAGACTCCCTAAATTGGTCAGCTAAATATTTTATTCTTCAGGATTTTTAAGGATGAAGAAGAGAACATTTTCTGAGTACTAACCATCTGCTGTAGTTTACTAGGCATTTTCCCATACATTATCTGAGCTAATCTTCTCTATAATCATATAAGGTAGGCATTATTACCCCGGTTTTACAAATGAGGAAACTGTAGCTTTGACAGTTTAAACAAATGAATCATAATTTGAACACTGGTCTATCGGACTTCAAAGCCTGTGATTTTTCTACTCAACACACTGCCTCCCAGGGATAGCAAGGTTTCTTACACTGAACCTAACAAACAACACAGCAGTCACTTAGCTTCCCCTCAGCTCCTGCCTTTCTCCTGTAACTAATTTCCATTCCACTTTGCTTGTGTTACCTTGGCTGGATCAGTCCTTTGCAGCAAGGCCAGGAAGTTAAGCTTTGAACCACCAGTAAGGAGGGCATGGATTTGAGCCAGCTTCCCATCTTGTCCCCAAACCCAGTTACTGTTTGTGTTTTACATAGTTCCCAGTAACTCCTACCCCAGTCCAAGAGGGTGCCTTACTGGTGGCCTAAGTGGTACTTGCTGGGTGCTCAGCACTTCAAAGCACATGGGGTTCCATCATCCACTTGGAAGCCAAAAAGTTCTTCAGTTGTAGGAACATAAAGCCTGCTGCGGTGAAGGCACACACGATTCTCCTCTGGGCCAGAGTGGCAAGCAAAGCAACCGCAAAAAAAAAAAGTCTACCAAAGGAGGGTTGGTGTGTATTAGAATAGATCAGTGAGCAACAGACCATTTGTGCTGAAGGAAGAGGGTGAAAATAGAGAGAAGGGAATTTTCCAGAGTATGGAAATGGAAAGGGACGATCATGAACCTCCAAACAACCGAGGGAAGCCAGCGGGGCATTAATCTAAGACTGAAGGGGAATTAAAACCCAAGTGCAAAATATCATGGTGTGGTGCCATCCTTTGGAGAGGAGGATGGCCAGATTCCCTCCTGGTTCCAAACATTATAGTTTCAGATCTGAATGAAAAATTTCATGGGCCTCTTGGCATTAGCCTTTACACATGGGATTCAGATGCATCCTCAGGCCATCAATTTACACATATCAAGGGGTTAACCTTCCAAGGTTGTTTTGGCACCAAATCCCAGACAAATTTAATCCATTCTGTATTGGTTTCTTCTTGCCTTCTTTGGTTGTCCACTCAGCAGCTTTCTAGGGAGATAATCTAGTTGAGGGCCTTAAGAGGCAAACTTTCCTGCAATCCACTGTGGAGACCAGGAGATTGAGGAAGGGATTACATGGACGCTCAGGAAGATTGAGCATATTTCCCGGGTTTCTTCCCCACTCGGTTCTTGAATTTCTGCTGCCAGGGGTGCCCAGGGGGAGCCCGGCCACAATTCCTGGCTGCCAACAGCCATTTTCTGTACCCACAGAAAGCAGGAGGAGACACCGCTTCCTCAGCTGGTCTCCTGGGCCATGTCAGAGGCATCCTCTTATGCCACTGAGTTTCTTAGGAAAATGCGGATTTAAGAAGGTCAAGCTCAAAGGGAAAAAGTGGGTCCAGTGTGGAGAGCTTGGCAGTGCCTTTCTTGGTACTACCCCTTTTCCCTCTTCCTTCCCTTTCCAGTGTCTCAGAATTGGTGGTTCAGCTTTGTTATCAGCAAGTAGCTACACATGAGATAAGAAGCCAACTGAGGGGAAAGGGCACCACAGAGTTAGTTAGAAAAGTGGTGGATTGGGAGGGGTAGTAGCAGAAATAACCACAAGATTGGCTATTTCCAAAGAGACGGTGTTTTGAACACCATGAAATGTAAAAGAAGACAAGCTGTAGAATCTAATTCAAGTCCCTACATTTTAGGCAAACTCACTGCCTAAAAAGTCTGATTTACATCAGGGTGGGCAGGACTCCTCACTTTATTATAGTCAGTCACCAGTCAACAGTTAAAAGGAACCACCTCATTTCTCTAGTACTGTGCTATCCGATATGGTAGCTACTAGCCGTGTGTGGCTACTAAGCATTAGAAATCAGGCTAGTTTGGATGGAGACGTTCTGTAAAGGTAAAATACACGCCAGATTCAGAGATTTAGCATGAAAAACACAGTGCAGTAATTTTTATATTGATTACATATTGAAAGAATGTTTTAGATATGTTGGGTTAAATGAAACATTAACATACATTTTGCCTGGCTCTTTCTCTTTACCTTTTTAATGTGGTTACGAGAACATCTAAAATTATATGTGACTTGCGTGATATTTCTGTCGGATAGTGCTGCTGTAGGGCATTCAGAAATAGGATTTGATTTTTTATGATCATTTCAGTAGTACCTTTCCTGCGGTAAGTATACCTGTACAGGAGAAACAGACTCATTGCAAAAGAAAGATAGGGAGGAATGGAGATTTGCCGAGAAGGAAATGGATTATAGAAGAAAGTCAGCACCCTACCTCGGTTTCTCTCAGTCTGAGGTGAGGGGTGGTCAGCTGCCTGAAGCAAGGACTCTCATTCTCCTAGCTCCATCTGATTTCCTAGTTGGGGGCCCAGAGAGGGGAGGGAGAAGACACTTTGAAACGTCTCTGCCCTTACCGTCTTAGCCATCAAGATGTGAGTGGGAGATAATGGCAAAAGGATAGGAATTTTCCCTGCGCCCCTCTGGGCCACCATCCCTGGCTGAGAGAAGGCGGAGGCACGAGGTGAGCCCCTTCTTCACTCCCAGGGCCATCTGGTAGAGCTGCTGCTGCACCTCCTTCTGCCAGTAGGCGTAGATGAGTGGGTTGAGCAGGGAGTTGCCCACACCGAGCAGCCACAGGTACCGTTCCAGCACCAGGTAGAGGTAGCACTTCTGGCAGGCCACCTGCACAATGCCAGTGATAAGGAAGGGGGACCAGGACAGAGTGAAGCTCCCAATGAGAACAGCCACGGTGCGGACAGCCTTGAAGTCGCTGGGAGTCCGCGGAGACCGGTAGGCCCCGGTCATGGCTCCTGCTTGTTCCATCTTTCGGATCTGCTGGCTGTGCATGGAGGCAATCTTGAGCATGTCGCAGTAGAAGAAGACAAAGAGGAGCAGGGCTGGGAAGAAGCCAATGCAGGAGAGGGTCAGCACAAAGCGTGGGTGAAACACAGCGAAGAAGCTGCAGGTACCGTGGTAGCTGGTCTGCTGGAATATGGGGACTCCGAGTGGGAGGAAGCCAATGAGGTAAGACATCAACCACAGCCCGGCAATGCAGGCCCCGGCCACGAACCCATTCATGATCTGGAAGTAGCGGAGGGGTTGCTTGATGGCAAGGTACCTGTCAAAGGCAATCAGCATGACCGTGAGGACAGAGGCAGTGGCGGAAGAAGTAACAAATGCCATCCGAAGGCTGCACAGGGTCTTCTGTGTGGGCCGAGCCGGGCTGGAGAGCTGGTCTGTGACTAGGCCAGAGATGGCCACACCAAGCAAGGTGTCAGCCACAGCCAGGTTCAAGGTGAAGCAGAGACCGACACCATCATTCTTGTGGATCAACAACAGCACAGCCACGGCCACTAGCACATTAGCAGCAATAATGAGGGAGGCCAGGACAGCAAGGATCGCTCCAAATGGGAAAGATGACTCCATGTCTTGAAGTGGCAGGATTTCCACTTACCGGGGCATGCCGGCTCTCCAGCTCAAGTGGTCACGGGCTGCAGGAGAAAGAGCGGAGTTCAGAACCGCAACATAGCTCTGGCCACTGCTGGCAGTGCAGGCCGGCAGCCTGCCATCTGGAGATCTTGCGGCTCCCCACGAATCTCCCGCCCTCGCTCAGTCCTCAGCCTCTTGCCTCTCCCGCTCTCTGAAGGCGGCAATCCCAGTGCGGACCTCCCCCTGGGCCCCGAGCTAGGCCCTCCCCCTCCAACACTCCAGTTGCTAGACAACTCCCGAGTACCTGGTGCACCCTGTCTCCCCAGGCTTTCTTCCTCACTGATGCCTCAAGGACTTTCTCTGGAGGGACTGGGGCATTCATCGGGTCTCCTGTCTGGCAGCAGAGACATTTGACTCTAATCACACTTTTTCTCCCTCCATAGCTTGATATTGAACTTCCACTTCTTTTCCTAAGCCTCAAGGACTAGCTTAACAGCTACTCTTGGCTTAATGAAGCATTTACTTAATAACGAATTCTCAGTCACTACTATTACTGCCTTCAGTCCAGCAGGATGATCATAATCAGTTGAAGTGGGAAGTGAGGGCAGGCAGGCAATTTCAGGGCCCAGCATACTTTAAGGGGAGTCACCACACATTTAAGCTGTTTTTTTTTTTTTTTTATCTTTTGTTTCCTAACACCTCGGATTCTAATTCTCTCAAATAGGGTGTGCTGTTCCCCCCGTTCTCATCCCTCATAACTCAGCTGAATCAGAGGGGCAGGAAAATGAAAGGAGAGAATTGTTAATGGTTGTTATTCAGTTTAGAAGAGAGCCCACTCCCTGTCTAAAGCTGCTGTCTGGGGACACCTGGGTGGCTCATTCAGTTAAGCATCTGCCTTCGGCTCAGGTCATGATCCCGGGGTCCCAGGATCAAGTCCCACATCGGGCTCTCTGCTCAGCGGGGAGCCTGCTTCTCCCTCTGCCTGACGCGACCCCTGCTTGGGTGCTCTCTCTGACAAATAAATAAATAATTTTTTTTTTTAAAGCTGCTGTCTGTTGGGTATACTCATTGAAAACATGTCTCTGATCATAAGTAGTGGCCGCCAACCCTGCCCTTCTTGATCCTGTAGACCCAGGGGTTGAGACAGGAGAAGAGGAGGTGGGCTGCATTCTGCAAAGTATCTGTTCTCATGTTTGGTTGTGGAATTTTCCATTTTCCATTGTGGAATAGCGTTAGGCTGAAGGGTGGCAGTGTTGCTGAGGTAAGGGAGATGTGCTCAAGAAGGCAGCTGTGTTGGTCACTCCTATTTTAGGTTGTATATCCATTTGTTCGGGTACATTAGAACTAACCTTTTGCCTGCTACTCTCGGATACCAAGAAGAGAGGGGTGGGGAGAAGAGTGGTTTGAAGCGTATTTACTCAGTTCAGGTGAGAGCACAAATGGGCGAGGTTAGTGTTTTAAGTGAGGGAGCGGAGAGCAAGGTACAGGGTTGGAGGCAAATATTATATTCCAGGATGTTTTGACAGCCTGAGAGGGCCTCTGACAGATGTCTCTTCTACAAGGAGCAGAAGGGCCATGGCATGGGGGCTCGGTATCCCAGTTGCCAGTCTGAGAACAGTTCTTATTCTTATTCTTTGGTACCCCCGTTAGGAAGCTGACTTCACTTGCTTGGTACCTGGCCTGATTTTATGCCTGGATCGAAGGTTGTGCTCTTGTTTCCCTAGCTCTTGAGTACGTGCATGGTGTCAGGATGGTCCTTTTGAAGCCCATGCTCAAACTGGAGAATGCACCAGAATCCCCTGAAGGGGGATGTGCGTGTTTGTGTCCAGAATCTTGGGCCTCACTCGGAGTTTTGGATTCTTTATGGCTGGGGTGGGCCTGAGAATCTGCATTTCTAACAAGTTCCCAGGTGATGCTGATGCTGACTCAGGGACCCCATTTGAGAAGCACTACTCTAGTGAAATGTTTTTTAACCTTAGCTGTGCTGTGGAATTACTTGGGGGTTCCAAAAATACGGATGTTTGGGTTGTACACCAAGAGATTCTGATATCATTTTACTTGGACAAATGACTTCACCTCTCTGACTTAGCTCTGGCTTCCTCATGTGGTAACATGGGGACAATAATTTTGATGTTGCAGGGGTGACAAAATGAGGTATGATGGATAATTTGTAAGTAATCTCGATACTCAACGTGGGGCTTGAACTCACGACCCTGAGACCAAGAGTCACATGCTGCATGGACCGAGCCAGCCGGGTGCCCCTGAGGTATGATAGATATTAAAAGGCTTAATGAACTGTAAAATGTTACACAGGTATTTTTGTGGAGTGCTTTCTAGTCTCTTGTTAATCAAGGTGTGTTTCACATCAGGAGCATTGGTATGACCTGTGAACTTGGGAGAAATGCAGATTCTTAAGCCCTGCCCAAGACCTACCGAAGCCGAGTCCGCCTTGGAGCAAGATCCCCAGGTGATCTGTATGCACATTCAAGTTGTCCTTTCTTCCCTCCCACTCTCAGGTGCCTGGTTATATTCGTTAACTTTTGCTGCTGTAACAAACCGCCACAAACTTAGGTTGGGTATAAATGTACTATCTTACCATTCTCGAGGTCAGAAGTCCAAAATAGGTCTTACAGGGCTCAAATCAAGGTGCTGGCAGGGCCGGATTCCTTTGGGAGGCTCCAGGGGAGAACAGTTTCCTTGCCTTTTTCAGCTTTTAGAGGCTGCCTGCATGCCTTGGCTCATGGCACATCACTCCAGCCTCTGTTTCCATAGTCACATCTCCTTCTCTGACTCTGACCCTCCTGCCTCCCTCTTTTAAGGACCCTTGTGATTATATTGAGTCTACCTGGATAATCCATGCTATCCTCCACATGTCAAGATCCTTAACTCAATCACATTTGCAAAATGACTTTTGCTGGGTAAGGTTAAAAAAAAATATTCACAGGTTCTGGGGATTAGGACAGGCACACCTTTGGGGGGGGCATTTTTCTGCCTCCCACACCAGTCTTCTCTGCTGCTCACATCTTCTCCCTCCATTCCCGAAAGGTGCTCTTCTCAGTGTAATCTTCCTTTGCTCGTGTCCTAGACATTTATTTCTTTTAGCCATCAACACTTTCTTGTTTTCTCTCTTGTCCTCTCAGGCATCCACAAGCTGATTTAAACTAATCTCAGCAGCTTTGGAAAATAGTGAACTCCCTGTCATTGGAAGTATGCAAGCAGAACCTGAATGCTCACCTGTCGGGAGGGCCTTAGAGGAAATTCCTGCGGCAGTGCAAAACATCTGCAAAACATTGTTATTCCCATTGAGTTGGCTTTCAGTCCCTATACAACCTGGTTTTGATGGGCCCCTGGGAGTCTTTTCCCTCCCTCAGCCCCCTCCCTTCCTTCTTAGCTATCCCCTCCTCTGTGTCCTCCTTGGGCTTTTCTGTCCCCTTTCTCACACTACCACATGGACTCAGCTGTATGTCCTATGACTGTGCCCAGGCTGGGGGATCAAAACTACAGAGAACATGGTTCCTTCCTGGAAGGTCGGTGGTTGGTCCTCACAATCCTGAGGCTGAGGGTTCTCAGTCTCTAGAGTGGAGCACTGACAAGGTAAACAAGCTGGGGTTGACAAAGGGGAGGAAGGTAAAGGATGAGAGGGCTTATTCTCTGGTCAAACTATCACGTAACCAATGCATTAAATGTTGGTCATAGCGGGCTGTCACCAACGATGCAATAGGGTGCTTCATCCACCCTGAGGGCATGGGACTGAGGACCAGAGGCTTCACCTGGAATGGGTGTGGAGGAGAAGCCAGGCTTCAGCAGAGACCACCTTCAGAGTGGGGCCTCTGGGAGAGGAGCTCTAGGAAGCTATCCAAGACAAGTCATGCCTGATTCCTTGTGGTGCCTAGACCAGCCATCTGTTTCTATAGTTTAGCTGCATCTTGCCCAAGGACAAAGGCAGCAGTGACATTTAATATCTCTTCATGAATGACTAGACTGGTACCTCCATTGCTATTAGATATTATGCAGTGGTATGAAAAGAACGGGCTAGGTTTCTATGTCCTGACACAGACCTCCAAGGCATATTGTTGATTGATAAATCAAGTCACACATCAGTATGTAGCGTCTGGACCCACTTATGAAAATAAAGCCCCCAACCCCAGCTTTGTGAAAAATACATAGAAATCACAATAAATGCATGTTAACAGAGAGAGAATAACTGAGGAGAGTAACTGTCACAATTTACTTTGACTACTTCTGACTTTCTATGTATTTTCACAGCGAGGATGTATTCATATAGTTTCAGAAGGAAAAAAACCCTCAAACCCCTCCCCATTCCAGCTCAAGCACCACTTTGCCAAGGCCCTTTGCAGACCGCAGAAAAACGTATGTGGCACACACACACATTTTATATATGAATATATATATAGTAATGTATTTGTTTTGCTCATATTGTTGTTACCTGCCTGTGCTGTAGTTGTGTGCGGATTGGGAGAAGTGGCAGGGCCAAACGGGGGAGAAATCAATCCGTATTTGAGGCTTTAGTCTCTTCGTGGGGTGGGAGGCACTTGAAGGAGGGCCCTAGGTTTCTGGGGCTTCTGAGCCTCCTTGTAGCAGTGATACAAGCTAACATTTATGGGACCTTTATTTTTTATTTTTTAAAAATATTTTTCTTACTTATTTGAGAGAGAGAGAGGGAGCATGAGCAGGGGGAGGGGCAGAGGGAGAAGCAGGCTCCCCGCTGAGCATGATCCTGGGATCATGACCTGAGCCGAAGGCAGAGAGATGCTTAACCAACTGAGCCACCCAGGCGCCCCGGACCTTTATTTTATTTTTTTAAAGATTTTATTTATTTATTTACGAGAGAGAGAGAGAGAGAGAGAGCAGGGGGAGAAGCAGAGGGACAAGGACAAGCAGACTCTGCGCCCAGCGTGGAGCCCAATGCAGGGCTCTATCCCACGACTCTGAGATCATGACCGGAGCCGAAATCAAGAGTCGGACGTTCAACCGACTGAGCCACCCAGGTATCCCTTATGGGGCCTTTAAATGCCGAGTACTTTAAATGCCGAGCATTTTCTCCTTTTATCATCACAAAAATTCTATAAGGTAGGTACTAGTAATACCTCAATTTTACAGGTGGGAAAACCCAGTCATGCAGAGGCTGACTTATTTGCCCAAGGCCACATAGCTCATAAGCAGCAGGTGTTGGAAACAGGTCAGAAACCTGTGTGGAACAGCCACCGAGAGTTTGTCCTGGCTCTTGTCAACCATAGAGACTACATGTTGTCCCCTTTTCTTGCCAGTTTGTGCCTCTGTGCCTTTGCCCATCCTACGACTTCAGGCCTTCAAGCTGACACGTCTATGCTTTAGGTTTTTTCACGGGTGCTTGAGCTGAACTTAAGTAGAAGATCCTCCCCTCTTCTTTGGTCACTAAAGCCCAATGATTGTGGAAAATGAGGATTATTTTTTACCCTGAGCCCAAGGAAATATAGGATTCTGGACTCACTTACACTTCTCCATTTATCTTCCCACTCCTGCTTTCCATTCTTGCTAGTGCCTCTCTCATTTAGCACTTCATTGTCTTTCTTTTTAAAAAAGATTTTATTTATTTATTTGAGAGAGAGCGCGCGCAAGCATGAGTGGGGGGGAGGGGCAGAGGGAGAGGAAGAAGCAGGTTCTCTGCTGAGCAGGGATCCTGATGCGGGGCTCCATCCCAGGACCCTGAGATCATGACCTGAGCCAAAGGCAGATGCTTAACCCACTGAGCCACCCAGGCGCCCCTAGTACTTTATTATCTTTCATCTGCGTTGTGGTCATAGCCTTCTAAATGCTCGTCCTATCTTTCCCCATGTTAACTTCCCCTTCCAGCGTGTTCATGGAGCACCTGCTCTGTGCTCACTACTATGCTTAGAGCTTTTCATACATTCAAGTGTATGACACCTTGTGAGCTAGGTGGTATTATTCTCCCCAGCTTACAAGTGAAGAAGCTGAGGCTTGGAAAGGCCAAGGGACCTGCCTGAGGTTACCCAGCCAGGAAGCGGCTGCAGAGCTGGGAGCGGCATCCAGTTCTCATCACTCTTTGTCCACTAGCTTTTTGCTCCTCCAGGCTGCAGAAGCCTGGGTGTGGTAGGCTGAAGAATGACCCCCAAAGATGTCTGTGTCTGAGTCCCTGGAACCTGTGAATATCTTGCGTTACATGGCAAAAGGGACTTGCTGATGTGATTAAGTAAGGATCTTGAGATGGGGTGATTATCCTGGAGTTTCTGGGTGGGCCCAATGATATAATCCCAAGGGTCCTTATAAGAAGAAGGCAGGAGATCAGTGAGTAATATTGGGGAAGATGGAAGCAAGAGATTGGAGTGATGCCAGAAAGGGGTCACAAGACAAAAATTGCGAGAGGCCTCTAGAAGCTAGAGAAGGCAAGGGGACAGAGTCTCCCCTAGAGTCTCCAGAAGGAACTGGGCCTGCTGATGCTTTTTTTTTTTTAAGATTTTATTTAAAGGGTTTTTTTTTTATTCATTTGAGACAGAGATACAGAGAGAGAGAGAGAGCATGAGCAGGGAGAGAGGCAGAGGGAGAGGGAGAAGCAGGCTCCCCGCTGAGCCAGGAGCCCGATGTGGGGCTTGATCCCAGGACCCTGGGATCATGACCCGAGCCGAAGGCAGACGCTTAACCATCTGAGCCACCCAGGCACTCCTAAGATTTTATTTATTTACTTGACAGAGAGAGAGAGAGAGAGAGAGAGAGAGAGAGAGAGAGCGCGCACAGACAGGGGGAGCGACAGGCAGAGGGAGAAGGAGAAGCAGGCTCCCCGCTGAGCAGGGAGCCCGACACAAGAGGTTCAATCCCAGGACCCTGGGATCATGACCTGGGGTGAAGGCAGACGCTTAACCCACTGAGCCACCCAGGCTTCCCCCTGCTGATGCTTTGACGTGAAGCTGATTTCGGACTCCTGACCTCAAGAACTGTAAGGTAATAAATTTCATGTTGTTATAAGCCATAGGTTTGTGGTGATTTGTTACATCAGCAATAGGAAACTCATACATTGAACTAAAGGGTTAATATGAGGAGACGGTTCAAAAACTGTGTTCTGGTTATATTGCTGCTTGGCAGCGCCTGCCACCTGAGAGACATTTGGTTGTGATACGACGAAGATTTCTACTTACCAGGAAAGAGCAGCTTGCTGGACTGAGGTGCCAAATGCCAATGACCATGAAGCCCAGCAGAGGGCAGGCACTCTGCAGGGAGAAAGCAATCCTTGGAAAGCTTTGCTCCAATCTAGCTATATACAGAGGAGGGGTCTTTAAAAGGAAGAAAGTTCCTTCTAGGCACTTCTGGGTTGCTCTGATTGTTTTGCATCTTAGCTATGCCTTCATGCAGGCCAGAGGGGCACGGCGAGTACAGAAATGTTTTCATTTGCCACCCAGGGCTCAGAAGTTTCTTGCTCCTTTTATTTATTTTTATTGTTGGGACTAGAGCATGGAAAGCCTTCCCTCTCCTGCAGATTAGGAGTTGGGTAATGAGGTACAAATACTTTTGGTTCATTCCCATGGCTTGTGCAGTGGGGCTGGGGTGAGGGGAGAAAGTATACATTCAATTAACATTTGGTTTTTTTCATTGAAAGTCTTGAAGGCTATTCAGGGTATTTTTCAAGAAAGACTGCACTCAAGGGGCCATTCTAGCCTAGTTTTATATTGCAGCCCTCTGGCTCTCAGATGGCCATTTCCAGCTTCCTCCCGAGGAAGATCTGGGGGTAAGATTTGGGGGTTGCAGAAGGGGTGGAGGGATCATAACAATGGCCGGAGGTATTTGGAATCTGAGAAGAGGATTATTATTAATATTCATAATACCTCTTATCACACACACTTTTTTTTTTGATAATCAGAAAAAATTTTTTTAATTTTTTTAATGAGAGAGGGTTAGCCTGCAGTTTGTGTCACCGATGAAATGGATTGGTCTGTATGGAAGAGGGCTGGGTTTTTGGCGTTTATGGTCCGGACTGCACTTCAGTGATGAGATGTCCACTCTCTTTCTGTCTTGCAGCTCTGGTCGTCAGCACCACTTCGGCTGGATTTGCACTGGCCCCAGGACCTTTTGACTGGCCCTGCTTTCTGCTTACTTCTCTGGGCACAGGCCTTGCATCCTGTACTGCCAACTCCATCAATCAGGTGAGTGGGTCACTTTTCAGCTCAATCGTGGTATTACTACTTTTTCCTAGACTGTGGTATTGTCACATTTTTTTAAAAAAAGACTTACCGAGGGGCGCCTGGGTGGCTCAGTCGTTAGGCGTCTGCCTTCGGCTCAGGTCATGATCCCAGGGTCGTGGGATCGAGCCCCGTGTCGGGCTCCCTGCTCTGTGGGAAGCCTGCTTCTCCCTCTCCTGCTTCTCCCTCTCCCACTCCCCCTGTTTGTGTTCCCTCTCTCGCTGTGTCTCTCTCTGTCAAATAAATAAATAAAACCTTAAAAAAAAAAAAAAAAAGACTTACCGAACCACATATACAGATGGAGAAGTTCCAGGAACTTGGGACACTGCGTCTCCTGTAGAGGTCTCTGGGTAGCAGAGCTGATCTGTCTCATCTCTTGAGGTGAATGGTTTTCGGGTGAGAGAGCAGTCATGTATCTGCTTCAACTGACCAGGAGTCCTTGGGGTTAGAAGCGTTTCAGAGCCGTCAGACTTTCTGCTCTCATCCGGTTCATGCACATTTCCCTGAGCTTATCATTTTCTGTGTTCTTCTTTCTTTGGTTTGATTTGTTTGCATGTGTTTACATATACAACAATGTATTTGTTCTAAGATTTATTTATTTATTTCACGGGGGGCGGGCAGAAGGAGAGAGAGAATCCCAAGCAGACTCCGCACTGAGCATGGAGCCCAATGTGGGGCTCAATCTCACGACCCTGAGATCACGACCTGAGCCAAAGCCAAGAGTTGGATGCTCAACTGACTGCGCCACCCAGGTGCCCCACTAATATATTCTAAACAAGCATATCCAGCTTTTTAAAAAAAATCAGTAATTCAGTATTCAGTAAACTTGGTGTATGTGGAATCACAGAATATATTAAAATCAATTAGCATATTATTTTTAATGCATCCTTTTGTCCCCCTTTTATTTTAAACATCAAAATAGTTGTCTAAAAATTAGTTCTCCCCCCTCCCCTGCCTGGTTATTGTGGTGTGTGCCCCCACACATCCTTTTTCATCAGATACCAGAGTGAAAAAGTCTTGGCTAAAACTTAAGGAAAGTCGTTTTCATCACCAGAACACCCACGAGGAGTTGGCCCAGTTTTAAAACAGGAATTCAACTTACAAGTAGGAAAACAGCGTGGCCAAGTGGATATATAAGTTGGCATTCTGTAAAATATGGGAATTTTAATTTGATGATGCCTCAAATCATTATGCTTTCACAATGTGTAATCAGCTGTTTGGGGAGGGATCAATCTATTTCAAATAAGGTTTATTTCTTTTTCTTTTTTTTATTGTTATGTTAGTCACCATACATTACATCATTAGTTTTTGATGTAGTGTTCCATGATTCATTGTTTGTGCATAGCACCCAGTGCTCCATGCAGAACGTGCCCTCCTCAATACCCATCACCAGGCTATCCCATCCCCCCACCCCCCTCCCCTCTAGAACCCTCAGTTTGTTTCTCAGAGTCCACAGTCTCTCATGGTTCATCTCCCCCTCCGATTTCCCCCCCTTCATTCTTCCCCTCCTACTATCTTCTTCTTTTTTTTTTCTTAACATATATTGCATTATTTGTTTCAGAGGTACAGATCTGTCACACACACTTTCCATGCATGAACTCATTTAATCCTCACAATATGCCCGTGAGGTGATATTATCACCAATGCACATAAAGTTAATTGAAGCTAATTAAATCCCCCGAAGTTCCACAGCTAGCATGTGCTAGAAGTGGGATTTGAACCCAGGCCTGCCGAGTCTCGGAGTCTATATTCATCTAACTATGCCAGCCGGTCTCTTCAGAATTGCAATGTTGTTACAGAAGTGTAAGTTGCTGAACAGAGGCGGAGTGAAAGCCGTGTGGCATCACCCTATGGCTTTGAAAGCTTGTGCCCAGCCTCGTGACAGATGCCAGCATCCACCGTGCAGAAGAGGAAAGCAGTCAGCCTGCCTGCAATGTCACTGGGTTTTGAGCCAAGATACAGGCCTGTCCCGTGTCTCATCTCTGAGGGCTTTGCCTGCTTCTCAGTTTGTCCCTCTGATCACCCATCTGCTCTAGTCTCTACAAGCATGTGTCTCAGTTGTCTGGCTGCTCAGCCACGTGGCCGCCTACCCCTTTTCCTAATCTACAGACTGTCTCCTACCCTCTGGATCAGTGTTTCACCTGGCACCCCTGCTAAATGGCTTCTTCCCCCTTGGTCTCAGTATGTCATCCTATGATGTGGCTCAGCAACAGAACACCCTAGAAGAAGTCTGGCTCAAAACAGTGAGAATCACGGAGAGGGCAATAAAAGCTGGTAATGCAAGGAATATTTTGAAGACTAGAGGGTAGGGCACTCACTAGTCATTGGCTTGGAGATTGACCTGCTTCAGTGCCAAGACCTTTTAGGAACTCCTACTCTAGGCAGGCTCCTGCCATCCCTCAAAAATACTTTTCTATTCAGCTCCAGTCCGATTGGCCCACCTCTACTCCTCATCCCACCCGGTCTGATGATCCCATTCAGTTCAATTCTGCTCACATGGTCCATAGGCCTGTATGCCAATGGGGACTTCACATCATGAATTGAGAGTAAATTTGTGATTACAGGTGGGCTCCACTTGAATCAGAGCCGTCTACTGCCCCAGCGATTTCTTCTTTAGAAACCGGATTCTGTTTTTAAAGTCAGCTCGTCAGAATTCTTAGCCACTTCTGAAATTTGTGTTGCTTGAGGTTTGGAAAGCTACTGCTTTGGCCTGGGCACTGGAGAAAAGTTGAACAACGACAAGCACGTGATAAAAGGACATCTGCCGTGTATCTTCTAGAAGGCATGTTCACCCCTGGAAGTGACTTGGCCTCCTCTTCCTCAAGATTTTGGGATTCTCTGTCCAGCTCCTCAAGATTATACCTAAGAGTCAGATTGCTGGGAGCAAGCAGCTGTGCTGAGCCTGGGGGGAGCCAGCGGGGGTGTGGTGTGCTTCCAATTGGTCGATATCTGACTCACATAGCTCATGCCAGTTCTCCTGCAACAGCTTTGCAAACTGCTCTGAATTATCTGTACATGACGATATTCACAGATAATGCTTAGATGCTCTAAGGCAGTGGTCCTCAGCTATTGTTTTCCCAACCATGGAACCATTTTGGAATCTGTTAGAAGCTATGGACCTTCTCCTTAAAAATGCACATGTTCATGTAACATAGACATCATACGAACAAATGCAGGGTCCTTATAGACTCACTGAAGCCCGTGTATGGATTCAGGTTAATATTCCCAGAAGAGATGGTAAGATGCTATTAACACAACCCATCATTTCTTATTCTCTATTCCTCCAGACAACCTATAATTAAGGAACAGACATTGTTTGTCTGTTTGTCAAATCTTAATCTTAACGACTGAGCCACCCAGGCGCCCCTTTTTGCTCTCTTCTTGAATCCTACTTTCTCCTGCTGCTTCATCTTCATCTGTCCTCCTCTTCCTTGGTCTCCTTTGTTGGCTCCTTGGGTGCTTTAAACTCAACAATTTGCCAACCAAATTCATCTGTTTTCTCCCACCCCAGTCTTCCTCCCTGCCTTTCAACTGTCCCCTGCTGCACGGTAGCTTTCCCTGACACTCTGCTTTCCACCCCCACCTCCCTCTGACTCCCAGTAGTCAGAATTAATTGATTCCTCAACTGGTTCCAATGACATTTCACTCACACCTTCATTTTGACCCTCATCCCTTTGTATTATGTTTATTCACATATACAACTATCTGGCAACTTTGTGAGCTGTTCAAGGGCAGGGACTGGGTCTTGTGATCTTGTTTACTGTAGTATCCTCAGCATCTAGCCCAGCACCCGAGCACTCATAAACATCATATACCTTTCTGTTGATGTCATGTGTGTTCTTTACTCTTTTTAATATATTTTTTAGTTTAAAAAATACCAACATGGGCCACCCTCTCCTTAGCTGCTCCCTGAGGCAAACCACCATCATCTCTTGCCTGAATTATTGCAAGGCTTCCTAGTCTCCCTGACTCTACCCTAGGCACTCTTTCCAACCCACAGTTTGCAGCCAAGGTCATCCTGCTAAATTGTAAGCCAGATCAGAATACTTTGTTGGTTTCTCACCTCACACTGAGTCAAATCTAAAGTTGATACCCAACATGCCCCTGCCTGATCTGTTCCTCTTACCCCACTTATCTAAGGGTGCAGACGTTGGAGCCATACCACCTGGATTCAAATCCTGGCTCTACCATTGACCAGCTGTGTGACATAGGGCAAATGACCTCTCTGTGCCCCAATTTCCTCATCTGCAACATGGGGTTATAGTGTCTACCACATAGGATTGTTGTGAGAAGCAAATGTGTTAATGTATATAAAGTACCTAGAACAATGTCTGGTACATGGTGGGTATTAAATCAGATTTTGTTAAATAAACAAAAATCTGTCATTCTCTTTCTTGCCTGCTCCTCTCTAGCCACTCTGGCCTCCTTATTGTTTCTCAAACACACTCCTGTCTCAGGACCTTTGCACTTACTGTTCACTCTGCCTGAACATTCCTCTCCTGAACATCCCCATGACTTGCTCCCCATCTTCTTGCAGGTCTCTGCCTCCATGTCACCTTATCAGGGAGGGCTTCTTTGACCCATCACCTTTTTAAAATAGCAAAACTTTGTCATTCTCTGTCCCCTTACCCTTTATAGCACTTTTCAACGTTGGATGTATATTTATATGTTTATTTTCCTCCTTCCCCAAGAATGTAAACTCCATGAGGAAAGGAACTCTCCTTGCCTTATTTATTGTTATAACCCTAGCACCTAGAACAGTGTCTAGCATGTAAAAGTTGTTCAATGAATATTTGTTGAATGAACAAAAGACAAAAGTGAGAAAATAAAGGTCTGCCAAGATAACATGGCAATAAAAAATGTAAGTGATGGGGCAACTGGGTGGCTCAGTTGGTTAAGCATCTGCCTTTGGCTCAGGTCATGATCCCAGGGTTCTGGGATCAAGCCCTGCATTGGGCTCTCTGCTCAGCAGGGAGCCTGCTTCTCCTTCTTCCTCTGCCGGCTGCTCCCCCTGCGTGTGCTCTCTGTCAAGTAAAATAAGTAAAATCTTTTAAAAAATAAAAATAAAAAATGTAAGTGATAATCTGGATAAAGGGAAGAAAATTCTTTTTTTCTTTTTCTTTTTTTTTTTTTTTTTTAGATTTTATTTATTTCTTTGACAGAGAGATAGACAGAAGAGCACAAGCGGAGGGAGTGGCAGAGGGAGAGGGAGAAGCAGGCTCTGCACTGAGCAGGGAACCCGATGCGGGACTCGATTCCAGGACCCTGAGATCATGACCTGAGCCGAAGGCAGACGCTTAACCATCTGAGCCACCCAGGAGCCCAGGGAAGAAAATTCTAACAGTATAGAAAGAAACAAAGGGTAAGTAAAAGCTTCTCTCCTCCTTTCCTCATCTGCTTCCGCAAAGGTAACCATAGCTCTGTGTGTTTTCAATTTCATTAACCAATAGTTGTATTGGTTGCTTGCTATGTGTGCAGAAAGGTGTTTGAGGTGCTGAGGGCTTAAAAAGAAAGAACCTTTCTTTTCCAGGATCTCACACTCTTTCTGGGGAGATAACATGAAAATGTTATGATGTGCTGCAGAGTTCAGAAGTGGGAACCATCACTGTGTACTGATGAGGTCAGGAAATGTTTCCTGCTTAAGGGGTGCCTGGATGGGGGTTTGGAGCTTGGGCAGATTTCAGAGAGAGAAGAGCCATCCAGGGGTGTGGGGCTTTCCCAGCAGGGTGTCTAGGTTGGAAATGAAAGGAGCCCCTGAGGAAATGGATAGAAGTGTAACCTGGCTGAAGTTGAGGCTTTGTGTTGGGGAGCAGTGGGAGGAAAGACAGGAGAATAGGGGCCAAGGCAGTTCTGAGAGTAGTGAAAGAACTAGAAGTCATGTGATAATGAAACAGAACTGTTGGGGTGCCTGGCTCAGTCGGTTAGGCATCTGCATTCATCTCACGTCATGATCCTGGGGTCCTGGGATTGAGCCCCGTGTCTGGCTCCCTGCTCAGCAGGGAGCCTGCTTCTCCCTCCACCCCTCCCCTTCCACTCGTGCTCTGTCTCTCACTCTCTCTCAAATAAATAAGTAAATAAATAAAATCTTTTTTAAAAAAGAAACAGAACTGTGACTAGATGAGATGCATTTTATAGACACTGCAGTAGCACAATTATTAGGACTTAGTGATTTGATAGATATCTTTGGGTGAGGAATAAGGATGACTGAAATATGAAACCCCTGTTTGTACCTGGGCAACCAGAAAAATGGTGATAGCATTGCTTGAAATAGGGAAGTCAGGAGGGAAAGCTGTTTTGGGATGTGGTGTGGTGGGAAGTGAAGAGATGAAATTGGCTGGACATGTTGCTTGGCCTTGCCTTGAATGTGAGGATTGCCTTTGGCTTCCTTAACATTGCCCAGAGGACCTAGACCTGAACTGTCCATCCAGTGGGTGCTAAATCAATGTTACTGGTGGAGATCACTAGTAGCCACCTTGAATAGCAAACCCTGGTCCTCCTCTCAGATGCTAAGATCAGAGGGTCCCCTCGATCCTCATCCCCTTTCCACTTACACTTGTGGATATCTCTAGGCATCATCTTACCTACCAATTCCTACCAATTGGAAGCATGTTAATGGAGATGTCCCGGGTAACCTGGGATGGTTTGAAGTTCTCCCGGGTTCAGAATATCTCTGCTGAACCTACTAGCTAGATAGTAGCAATCTTCCCACGCCTTCCTCCAACTAAACTGTCCTTCCCTTTGGTTGGTCTTAATCTCCTCTTTCACTTCAGCTTCCTTTTGAACCGTCCTGATGACCAAGACACAGGTTTAGCCCTATTTCTCTCATTTCACAGTTGCCTGAAGAATCCAGCCAGATAATGCTGCATGCTAGTTTACCACTTTGCAGTGGCTACTTCAACCCTACAACTAAGCAACCTAAGATTCCCAGGAGCAGATGAAACCTGTATGCAATCTGTCACTGTTTAGTTTTCATTGCCAAGATAATTTCACAAAGTTAATGAATAGCTGGTTTGGACTGGGGGAGGGGCACAAACACAGAATGAATGAAGAGAAACTGTCATTGGTGGGGAGTTTCCTGCTTTTTGGCAGGATATGGGTAGATGGTGAGTCATTGAGGGTAGAGTTGTCATCATCACCATCATCATCAGAGTACTTGGTGAAGTGCCTAATTTCTGGGGTTCTGAGCTAGGCTTACAAAGAGAACTACACAGCTCTGGAACTTCACTTTTATACCATGCATGGTCTGATACCAGTTATTGATGAGGACACATGTGAGACAGAGTCAAAGCTTCAATATGGCTTAAATCACACATTATATGCCACCATCTCTTCTATGGATTCCTGGTTATTTCTGGAGTGAAATCTACCAAGCAAATTTATCTTGTCTCCTCAAAGATATTAGCTCCTTCGGGCAGAGAACCTCACCTTACATTCCTGTCTACAGACATGCCTTATAGGACAAATATAGATACTCAGTAAGAACTGATTAAATCAACCAGACCTGATAGGTAGAGGCAGAGTACCTCCTTTGAATTAACTAATTAACTCCTTTGAATCTCAGTTTCTTCCTCTGTAAAATGAGGAGGGTAATTGTATCTATAGACTCTATGGGGGTGGTTGTGAGGATGGAGGGCCAGTACATGTGAATTTCTTAGCACACAATCTAGCATCTGCTCAATTATTAGCTTTTTCACTATTTCTTTCTGCCTCCTGCTTAAGTAGAAGCGAGACAATGGAAAAGGGTGGCTGAGGGTAACAGCTCTTAACACAAATCTGGGTATTCAATTCAGCCTATGGAGGCACACTGGTCAGTTGCCTGTGCATTTGAATTTGAGGAAGAAAAAAAAAAAAGATTTACCCTCTCACATATCTTCTTCACTTTTCTGCTGTAATTCCTGAACAGGGATGCTTTGATGGGTGTGTGTGTGCGTGAGCAACTGGCTGGGAATGAAGCCCCAGTAGGGATTTGCACTGAGAGCAAGCAAAGGCTGGGACTTAAGTCGCCATAACGGGCACATTTTTCAGTCTTTATTCAGCAAACATTTATAGCTCGCCCAATCAATGCCAGGCATCGTGCAGGGGCTGAGGGTCCTATAATAAACCCGGCTCACACCCACGTTCCCGTCCCACAGAGGGACGGACCGAGGGACTAGACAAAAATTCTCTGGCGGAGCGAAACACGCAGAGCGAGGAGTCCCTTTCCGCGCTAGTGCGCAAGCGCCACACCCCGGCGCGGCCCAGCTCTTCCGGCGCGACGCGAGCTCCGCGGAGTCCAATGGGAGCGCTGCGTCGGGGCTGCGCACGCGCGGTGCAGACTCGCCCGGAAGTCAGGGTCTCGGTGCTGAGCGCGAACCTGAGAAGATGAAGTAAGGACTCAGTTTACCTCTGAAGAAGTAGGGATGGGCCGCGGGAGGTGGTCCACCAGGGCTGGGGTGGTAGAGCGTCTGCCGGGCCGAGGGGCGGGAGAGGCGCGGAGACTGGAAACTAGTCCCCTAGTTTTGCTCACCCTTACCTCTGGCCAGGCCGCACTTAAGGTCCGGTTTTACGCCCTCTCTGCAGCCCTTTAACTAAAGTGAAGCTGATCAACGAGCTGAATGAGCGTGAGGTCCAGCTTGGGGTGGCAGATAAGGTGTCCTGGCACTCCGAGTACAAAGACAGCGCCTGGATCTTCCTGGGTGAGGTCCACATCTTTCCCCTGCACGGCTCCTCCTCCTCTCCTGGCCTACTTCCTAACCTTTCAGTATTCCCGCCTTTCATTCCTCCCGGCATTCATCCCGCACTTTTATTTCCTTCTGCTGGCTGCCCCGTAAATCCGTTTTCCGTATCTCTTTTCTCTCCCATTTTTAGTCTGCTCCCCCTGCCAAACCAGTGTCCGTGATAGTTACCCTTTGCCATTCACTGTGGTAAGAGTCTTGCCACTTGGTTTCTTGGTTTCAGAGACCATTGTTATACCGCGTCCCCTATTACAGAGCTGAGGAAACAGGTGCAGGGAAGTTAATGGACTTACGTAAGGTCACACAGCTAGTAAGTGGGACAGCCAGCACTATGGGATTCTAGAACTCATGGTCTCAGGCACGATCCTGTATTACTGCTAGTCCCCTGCCCTTTCCCCTTCCATCAGAATTCATTTTCCTCATCTAATTAGCTCCTGCCTTCTGCCCATGGCCATATTGTCATCTCTATATTCACTTTGTGTCACTTCCAGTAATTTGACAGTTTGTTCTGTTATATTGTGCTAAGCACTTTATATCCATTGTTTTATTTAATTCTTACAATTCTGTGAAGTAAGTACCAAAGTCCCCATTTTACAGATGAGGAAGGAAAGATTTGCAGGGGAATTTATTTCCTATGAAATGCTGAACAGTTGTCTATAAAGACAACTAAGGATTATAAACTCCTTAGTCTATGTGAGGTGGGGTTAATATTTTCATATTTAAACTGATTTTTGGATCTTAGCTGTGAATTTGTGGGTAAAGAGCAGGTGAGTTCAAGATGTGTTTGTCGAAGCAGAGTTTTATGCCAGAAACTATCTGCTTTGTCCATAAGATTTTGGGTGTGAGGAGTATTTGGTTAGTGGGGACACCAACCTTTCCACAAAGTTAATCACTTCTTTTGCTGCACTAATGCTGCACCTTATGTATGCTTCTGTTGTGTCATCAGACTGAGTTCTTTGAGAGCAGGCTCTGTGGCTTACTCTTCTTTGCACCCCCCAGTGCCGGGCCTGGTGCATGGTATGTAGTAGACGCTTGGTAAATGTTTGTGGAACTGAAATGTGGTTTTCTCTTCTAGGAGGGCTTCCTTATGAACTGACTGAAGGGGACATCATCTGTGTGTTCTCACAGTAAGTTTTTTTTCATTTCCTGCCTTCTGGGTCACCAGAGTATGCTTCCATAATGCATTTTGTGGCATCACAGAATCCATTTATTTTATTGTAGGCTCACTGGCCTCCCTGCATGGGGAGGGCTGGAGCTTCTGCTCTAGTCTAGATGAGCCCCAGGACATGGTTGTAGAACTCTTCCAATATGGACAATCCAAGAAGTTGGATGATTTAGGAGGCTGTCTTGGGGATTCTGGACTGTTTTTATTGCTTCTTCAGTGAGGCTTGTTCAGCCTGGGCCAACACCAGAACAGACTGGAACTCACAGGAAGCTACCATGTTGGGCTCTTTGGGCTCCTGCAAACTAAGGGGTTTCCATGATCACAGAGCCCTTCTGGCTTACACCTGTGTGGTGTTGCAGGATTAGGGCAAAGCACAGAAGAATGGGAGAAAAAGCAAAAGGTTTAGGCAGTAGTTTGTTTTCTTTGTTTCTAGATGAGCATAAGGTTACTGAGCAGAGCCAGTCTCTTTACCCAGAAGCTGAGAATTACAGGCTGTTGAGGAACAAGAATGAATAGGTCAACCATATATTCTTCATTCCGCTATGAGATGAAAGCAGCAGCATTGGGTGGGAGAGCGTCTTGGCAGCTTGCTCTGGTTGTGGCAGCTGGTAGAGAGGGGCTGGGCCCAACCCAGAGCTACACAGAGTGGTTAGACAGTCTGTAAGGCCAGAGGGGCCCCGAGGGCAGAGGACTGTTGCAGAGAAGTTGGACAGCATGTACAGGCAGAGGACCGTGGCGGAAGGGTTTGGGGAAGCAAACACAGCCAGCCATGGCAGGGGATGGTTGGGCCGTCCGATAGGAGGAGGACCCTGGCTGAGTGGTCGGGCAGCATATGGGGGAGAGGGCCATGGGAACGCAATTGGGCAATACACATTGAAGGCCATGGGAGAGGGCCTCCGCAGCCCACACTGCAAAGCGCCCAGAAAGGGACAGAGGCTGTTTCCTCCTACTTCTGGGGAGCTGGAAGGTCACAGCAGGTGCAGCCTGTAATTTCCACCCCTTATGATACCTCTGCCTGGTCCAGCCTTCCATCTAGAGGCTGTTTTTGTCTTATTTGCATTGAGTGATGATCAGCTAGTGTGTTTGTTTATTCTCATTCTCTCTTCTGGCTGTACACATTGCTCTCCATGAAGATTGCCTTTGCCGTTGGTAACAGTGGTTTTCAAAAAATGTTTTGTTTTCTGATTATCAAGGTAATGTGTAATCACTATAGAACATTTGGCAAAAAGGGAAAGCATAGAGAAGAAACCAGAATGTACTTTAAGGAAAAACTGTTAACATTTTGGTGTATTTTTTTATCATCTTTTTTTTTTTTAAATGTTGGGCATTATTTGCTGTTATAAATTGTATTGCATTTTAGTGTATATATATATACACACACACTATATGTATACATATATATATTCAGTATATACATTATAGTATATGTATATACATATTTAGTATATACATTGTAGTATATACATCCTTTGTATGCATTGCTGATAATTTCCTTAGTGAAATTACTAGATCAGCATTTTTAAGATGTTTTGTAAATATGGCCAAATTGCTCTCTGAGAAGGTTGTATCAGTTTCTACTCTCACTAGAATGCCCATTTTTCTGAATCCTAATTGGCAGTGGTTATTTTAAAAAAATATTTGTCATATGGTTTCTCATTATGAGTTTACTTTGCCTTTATTTAATTATCAGTGAAGTAGAACATCTTTTCATAGATTTACATGCCATTATTTCTTGTTTTTTTGTTAAGTTGTCTTTTCATATCCTTTGCTTGTTTTCTTCTGTTGATGTGTTCCTCATATTCTTAGTGATTTTACAAAAGCTCTTAATGGTTTCAACTCTGTTATACCACTTTGTCATGTATTGTGTTACTGTGGACTTATTTTACTTAATTTGATGTGTTTTACTACATTGCCATCATTATTATTTCTTGATGCTCAGATTGTCCCAATTTGGTCTGTAGGAGTCCATTTAAATGAGTTTCTATATTCTCTTTACTTTTTATTTGGAAATAATCTCAGGCTTAAAATAGGAAAGTTATAAAGTAGTGTAAAGAATACCTGTTTCCCCTTCGCTTAGAATCCCCAGATGTTAACATTTTACTACATTTGCTTTGTCATTTCTCTCCACGTATACCTATTATTTTTTTCTGAACTGTTTGAGAGTCAGTTGCAGGCATGATGCCCATTTATCCCTAAATTCTTCAATATTTGTTTCCCCCCAAAACAAGAGCATTCTCTTGTTTAACCTCGGTATGGTGATTAAATTCAGGAAGTTAACACTGATCTAATCCATAGACTTTATTCAGCTTTACCAGTTGTCCTGATGATGTTCTTTATAGCAAAAAGGAAAAAAATTACTTTCTGGTCCTTTATCTGTGATATGAGTTGTAAATATTTTCTCCTATTTTGTCATTTGTCTTTTGACTTTGTTGTGGGGTTTCTTTCTTTCTTTTTTTTTTTTTTTGCTGTGCAAAATTTAAAAAAATTTATTCATGTGTTTAAATTATATGGTAAAATTGACTTTTTTTAGGGAGTGTACAGTCCTGTGAACTTTAATACGTGTATAGATTTGTGTAGTCACCCCCACAGTTAGGATGAAGAACAATTCCATCCCCCCCAAAAACTCCTTTGTGCAGACCCTGTATAGTCTCACACTCTAGTGTTTTATATGGTCAGATTTATCAGTCTTTTTTTGTTGCTTCTGGATTTTGAGTCATAATTAGATAGTATTTCTCCCCACCCACCCATCTGTGTTCCCTTCTAGTACTTGTATGGTTTCAATTTTATGCATTGAAATCTCTGATCCATTTAGAGTTATTCTGATGTATAGTGTGAGACACGGATCCAATTTCATGTTTTTTCAATGGCTATCCAGTTGTCCCAACATTTATAAAAAAGTTCATATTTTCCCCCAGCAAATTGGGATGTCACCCATATCATCTTCCTAATTTTTCCATATATACTTGAGTCTCTTTCTTGGCTTTCTTTTCTGTTCTATTGGTCTGTCTGTCTCTTCATGTGCCAGTACCACACTAATTAATCACAATGTTTTCAGTGTGTTTAGTATCTGGGAGAGTTACTCTCCCTCATTGTTCCTTTTTTAAAGTTTTTCCATCTACTCTTACATGTTCATTTTTCCATGAGAACTTTAGAATTAACTTATCCAGCTCCAGGAAAGTAAAACACAACTTGTACTACATTAAATTTAAGTATTAACTTGGGGGAAGATGTTGCTGTCTTTAAGATGTTGAGTCATCCTACCCAAAAACAGGGGATGTCTTCTATGTTTGTTCAAATCTGTGTGTGTCTTTCAGTTTTAAAAAATTTTCTCTATATAGACTTTGTACATTGCTTGTTGCTAAGTTTATTTCTAAGTATTTTAAGTTTTTTGTTGCTAATACAAATGGGGTTTCTCTTTGGTTATATCTTCTAACTGATTATTGTTTTTGTAAGAGAGTGTTTTATTTTTTTACCTTTATATCCTGTTACCTTCCTGAATTATTCTACTGTTTGTTTTTATCATTGTTTATCATTAATTCTCTTGGGTTTTCTATACATACTATTATATATAAATCTTCAAATAGAGATAGTTTTACTTTTTCATTTTTTTACATCTGTTTTCTCCTGTCTAATTGCACTGGCCTATACCTACAATGTTAAATAGTGTTAAATAGTTCCTGACCTTAGTTGAATCAGCTCCAGTACAGGTTTCCCCTGCTATTCGGAGGTAGAGTGTTCTGTGAAAGCTTTCTAAGCTAAAACGGCATAAAGTGATGAAGCAGTTACTATGTCATAAGAGTGAAAATCCTCTTCAGCTTTCTTTCGGTTAGTGAAAACAGGTACTAATGTAGGTCTTTTGTAAAAGCGAAGTGACATAAAATGAACATTCGGGTAGCGGGAGAAACCTGTATTTTCTGTTAGGTAAGATGCTAGATATCTGGCCGGAATGTATGTATGTGATCATGTTATTAAGTATCCACCAATTCCTATTTTATTTTTATGACTTTACTTTTTAATTTATGAATCTTTAACTTATCTGGAATTTAACTTTGTATAAGGAGTAAGGTTGAATTTTTTTCTATTTTCTCTTAATTTCTGCTTTTATCTTTATTAACTCCCATCTGCTTTCCTTCGATTTGTTTTATACTCATTCTGCCTTTTTAACAGTAAAATTCTCTAAGGTTACAGATTTTTCTGAGTGTGGTTTTAGCTGCATCCCATAAGTTTTGGTATATATTCTTCTCATTTTTGTTATTTTTTAAGTAATCTGCTGTTGATTTTTTTCTTTATTTCACTTTCATCCAGTTGTTAGCTAGGAGAGTAGGTTTCAAGTTCTAGCTAGTAGGGTATTTTTTATTTAAAATATTATTTCCAGCTGGAGAGCATTGTGATTGGAGAACATATTCTGTTCTGTTTTTAGAAGTTATTGAGGTTTACTTTGTAGTCAATTTTAATACATATTTCATGGATTCTTGAGAAGAAATTGTCCTCTTTTTGTAAGATTCAAATATATCTATATATCCACTGGTTTGACATTAATATTTGTTAACATAATTGTTATTTATTTATATTTATGTTATATAATTATATATTGATATTAATTCATCTGACCTTATTTTTACCAATTTTATGTGTTATAAACTTAAGTAGTATGTTAAAATACCTCATAACCTTTGTTACCAGTTTCTCTGTATTTTTAATAGTTTCTGTAATTAAATTTTTGATTTGTGAGCTTATGCATAAAGGTTCACGACATATCTTTGTAATATATCAGGACCTTTTTCAGTGTAAAAGAGCTCTCTTAGTCCCATTTAAATATCTTTTTTGGCCTTGAATTCATCTTTGATCTTAATATTACCACCCATTTTGTAATTGGGTGTTCCTGCTCTGTCCTTGTCTAATTTTTATTTTTAACCTTTTTATGTTATCTTGTTCTAGATGTGTCTCCTGTACAGATTATATTATTTGAATTTTGTTTTGTCATTCAGTCTGAAAGTTTTTGCATTTTAAATCAATAGTGTCTTACTCTTTTATAAAATAAATAGATATGGGGAGATTGTTAACATTAATCTGGTGCGGGACAAGAAGACTGGGAAATCCAAAGGATTCTGTTTCCTTTGCTATGAAGACCAGAGGAGCACAATTCTGGCTGTTGACAATTTTAATGGGATCAAGGTGAGTGTGTTCACTAAGCAGGATTTGGCTGGACTTTACCTGTATGTAAGGGTTCGGTTTAATTTCCCACCTGATTGCCACAGGTTCAAGGGCAGTACTGGTCACCTGGGTGCGTTGAGAGAGTTGCAGAGGTGTGGGGACATACTGACCAGGAAATGATCCCAGGAAATAATTTCATTGGCGTATGACCCTGCTAACACTTGTTCCTTTTCCTCATGTTCATCTTCCCAGGAGCATAGGTACCATGCCCCCCACTCCCGCCCAAGTCTCTGGTTTCTCACCTTTCCATTCTCAAACCCCACTCTCATCTCTGATGTATTGGGCAACAAAGAGACTTCCATGCTATGCTCTGTCAGGGGATTTGGGGCTCTCTCATGGCTTCATGCTCTAAGACATAGCTTTGTGGGTCTGTCATATATCTCCACTGACTTAGCATTACTGGGCCCTGGAAATTCTCTAGTTAAAAGTCTGATGACAAATTCTACAAAAGTAACTCATTCTGAAGTTGTTTCTCCTCTGTTCGCTCTTACTCCACCCTTGGCCTGAGAGAAGGTGATGGGCAAGTCAGGCTTATGTATGCTCTACCTGGTTCCGATGCTTATTTAGGAAAAGCACTGCAGTTGGTTAAGCATTGTCATAGCTTGGGGGGGGGTGTGACTTTTGATTTGGAGAGTTTGTCACTGATTGCACCAGTATGGAATAGCTGGTGACTATAGGACAGGGTGGAACAAGGTACTAGGCTTGATTTTTAAGAGAGCCAGCAGTCAAATGGAGTCACCATAAAAGGGAGGTTTTCAAAAATGTTTTCAAAAGGGGAATAGGAAAGATGACCAACTGCTCAGGCTTAAAGGTAAGAATAAAAATCTGCTCTTGTGTGGGAACAATAAAAGCCAGACTTTTAAAATTTTGGATGATTTTGCCTATAGAATAGGTCTGTATCTGCCTGAATTTTTTTAAGATTTTATTTATTTGAGAGAGAGAGAGAGAGACAGAAGGAGTAGGGGGAGGGGCAGAGGAGAGGGGGAAGCAGTCTTCCCACTGAGCAAGGAGCCCGACGTGGGGCTCGATCCCTGGGGCTCGATCCCTGAAGCTCGATCCTGGGAGTCTGGGATCGTGACCTGAGCTGAAGGCAGACGCTCAACTGACTGAGCCACCCAGGTGCCCTGCCTGAATGTTTTTAAGTGAGGGGTTAATTTTTGTTGTTCACCCAGAGAGTTGTGATTCACAGCAAAAATATCAGTGTGAGCCAGTTGTCCATTATGGTGGGGGTAGAGCAAGGTGTGAGGGCTTAAGAAAAAGCTTCCTTACCCCTTTCTAGCTATTGGTCTTCCTTGGCCTCATCCTGACTGCTGTATCAAGAAAACAGCTGCAGCACTGCACTTGATTTCAGGAATTCTTTCTAGCTGCCAGGCCACAGTATGTTTTACTGTGAATAAATGTTACAGATTGAGGGTAATTCATTGTTTATGCATGTAAATTCTCATTTTTCCCTGCTGCTTGTGCTTTGGGGCAGTACTGCCCAGCCTTTCTTCACTTAATGGCACACGTAGAACATGAAGGTTATTCTGTGGCACACTGGGGTAAACTGAGGAGGCTGTCTGGTACAAGTGCCTCAGGGACTCCAGCTGCCCCAGGCCCTACCTGGCTGCCCCAAGGGCTGAGCAAATTATTATCTAGGTATATGTGCTGTGACATCAATTGGGCAGGTCTCCTTCAGAGTAATTTCCCCAGAAATAGAATTAGCAGGAAGGTAAAGGGTGTGGTTCAAACTATGGCATTTTGCAGCTGGGTTCAAATAGTTCAACGGGAGGGCCATCTCTGCTGAAGCACTGCCTGTCTGTCTTAGATCAAAGGAAGAACTATTCGAGTGGATCATGTGTCCAACTATCGAGCTCCCAAGGACTCTGAAGAAATAGATGATGTGTCCAAAGAACTCCAGGAGAGGGGCTGTGGGGCTCACACCCCCTCAGTGAGTTCATCTGAAGGTTCTGAAGATGACAAGCCCACAAAAAAACACAAAAAAGGTAAAGCGTTAAGACCCAAGAGAAGATTCTGGGTAGTCTTAGTGTTTGCTCTTCCTAGCGTTCACTGAGAGTTGATAATCATTTCTCACGTATGAAGGGGAAAGGTGTGGGGAACCTTACTTTAACTGGGAAAGGAGAGGTGTCAGTGGAAGACTAATATTAAGGGCTAAATTCTGTCTCCTCCAAATTCCTATGTTGAAGTCCTAATCCCGCAGTGCCTCAGAATGTGACTGTATTTGGAGGCAGTGTCTTCAGACAGGTAATTAAGGGTGAGAATTGCCTTATACAGCCACTTGACATATCAAGGGGGACAGACATCCAAGTTGGCTTCTCGGAGACACTTTCTGGAAGTGTCGATTACGACTGCTTGCCACCACTGCCAGCAGTGCTTTCCTTTTGCATCCCCTCCCCTCCTCCATCTTCCTTTCCTCATTGGTTGTGCCCCTTTTTTCCTCCAGACAAAAAGGAAAAAAAGAGAAGAAAGAAAGACAAAGAGAAGCCTGACCGGGAGGTACAGGCGGAGCAGCCAGCCCCCTCTTCGCCACCCAGAAACAAGATGGTAAAGGAAAAGGACGACCATGGCTCTAAAAAGCATAGCAACAAGAACTCAGAGTGGGGTCAGAAGTCCGAGCCCAGGGAGGTGCGGAAGCACCAGCCCAGCTCTCCCGAGGTCAGGGCGACCTGCCGCGGTGGAGCAGGGGACAGAGAGAGGGAGCCGAAGAAGGAGAAGCCGAAGCATGAACATAGGTCCTCAACCAGAGAAGAAAAGAACAGAGATAGAGACCGGGGCCGAAGCTCAGACACACACTCCAGCCGGCCCAATGGGCGTTCTGAGGGGCGTAGTCAGCGAAGTAGAAGTAGGAGCCGAGAGAGGTCCCACAGGCCGAAGAGGGCCCGGCACTCGTGGGACCAGGAGTCCTCTAACCCCGGTGACCGCAGACACCACTGAAGCTGCGGCCTCTCTCTCTTCCTGGTAGAACTGGAACTGGAAATGAACTTGGTCTTTAAAATGCAATCGTACTCAATTATGCTTTTACTGTTACTCTAAGTAAAATATCTGAGGCCGAATTCTTCCAATCCCTTGAGTATTAGAGTCATTGAGAGCTGTAGTTTTAACAGCCTCATAGGCCTGGATTTTTGAGCGAAATCCATTGTTCCTGGGAATATGCTCAGTACTTACCAGAGGAGGTATTCTAAATTTGGTTTCATAAATGTGGTCCTTGAATTTACGACCCCAGTGTATGATGAAATTGCCAGGAAAGGGGAAATAGCAGGCAATTCTAGAATTCTAGTCTTTGTGCTAGAGGTGTAGGTGACCTTTCCAGTTGGCAGGTACAGCCGTGCGTAGAGAAGGGTGGTTTAACTAGGTCTAGACAGCTCGATGTGAATGGGATAGTAATTCTCAATGCCAGGCCGCTCCCTCTGCACCCCACCCTCTTTTTAAAAAATTTTTTAAATGTCTCTTTTTTAACATCCACGCACCTCCTTGCTATTTATTTATTTATTTATTTATTTTTATTGAGGTGAAATTCACATAACAAAATTAACCATTTTGAAGGGAACAATTCAGTGGCATTTGGTACATTCATAGTGTGCCAAACTACCGCTCCTGTGTAGTTCGAAAACATTTCCATCACCCCAGAATGAAACCCTGTGCCTATGAAGCAGTTACTCTCCATTCCCTCCTCCTCGTCCCTGTCGACTACCAGTCTGCTTTCCATTTCTGTGGAACTACCTATTCTGGACATTTTATATAAGTGGAATCATACAACATGTGGCCCTTTTGTGTCTGGGCCATACTTGGTATGTTGTTGAGCTTCATCCGTGTTGTAGCATGGACCAGCACTTTGTTCCTTTTTATTTTTAAGATTTTTAAAAATTTATTTTTTCAGAGCGAGAGAGCACAAGCAGGGGGAGCGGCAGGCAGAGGGAGAAGCAGGCTCCCCGCTGAGCAAGGAGCCCGATGTGGGACTCCATCCCAGGACCCTGGGATCATGACGTGAGCCGAAGGCAGACGCTTCACCAACTGAGCCACCCAGGCGTCCCAGGACTTCGTTCCTTTTTATGGCTGAATAATATCCCATTGTATGGATAGACCACATTTTGTTTGTCCATTCCTCAGTGGATGGACATGTGGGTTGTTTCTACCTTTTGGCTAGCCAGCTCCCTTTCCGAGTTTCAGACCTACCAGGCTACTTGTGGGCTGAGTTTCCTTTTCAAGTAGCTGTTATTGCTGAGATGGGAATACTTTGTCAGCTTCATTGCATATCTCTCTGGTCTCCTTGGCAGTTTTTTCTCATTTGGAGAATCTTGTCCTTTTATTTTATCAATCAGTCCCTTATGAGTTAGGTAGGAATTAATTCACAGGACCTTAATACTGCTGCTGAATCACTAAAATTGAACTTCTGACCCTGCAAAACAAAGGAATAGAGCTTTAATAGTGAGCACATTTAATTAGTTTACCTGGTATGTTAGTTTGGGTCCAAGATTAGATGTGCGAGAGATTTTTTTTTTTTTTTTTTTTTTAAGGGGAAAATGCCCATGAAAGAAAGTGGGAAAGGAGGTTGGAGGAGTCTGGGAAAGCAGTCAGACTCTGATAGAGGTCTAACCTCTGGAGAAGAGGGAAGGCAAGAAGGAAGGTTGGGTAGGAAAAGTCTCACACTGCTGTGGAGTTCTGAGAATGGGTCAGCCAGACCAATGATGCGGTGAGTCCTTGAGGTAGAGCACCTGTCACGAGGAGTCCCGCGAGATCAGCCTTGGGAAGCGGGAGTCCTTGCTCTTGGGCCTTTGTCAGTCGTGTGGCTCTGTGTTCATGTGTCCTTTGTGCCAGTTGTGTGGTGGCCGCTGACCAAAGGCCCGTGCGCCTGGCTTAGCCACTGTGTCTGCTTGCCAGTTCAGTGCCTCTTCCATGGTGGATGCTCTGATGGTTGTTAGCATGGGATACAGAACTAGTCACACTTTGCTCCTCCCATGTGTCAGTCCACAGTCTTCACACCAGCTCTCCTTGTCTCTGATCTTCCGCCCTGGTCCTTCCAGTCCCCCAACGAGACGGCCAGGCCATTGGCCACTGCCCAGGAGTCTGCATATCCGATAAATATTCTCATGTTCGGCCGCTTCTTTTACACCAAGTCAGGTGCACTGCTTGAGGTCCTGTCCATTAGAAAAGTTTTCCTTCTGCACCCCTGAATATGGCTGTAATGCAGATATCATTCATCTTCACTTTGTACCCACATACTGAGCTGACCCACCTATAAACCAAGCTCAAGCTGTTTTCTCCCTCTCCTGGTCACACAGGAACCCCCATTTGGCTATAGGTGCAAAGATATAGGGGCTACCATTCTCTGTGTCTTTTAGGGTCTTAATAGTTGCACTGATCTACTCTGTCTCCCCTGAGATGTAATATTGTTTTGATTTATCTATCAATTAGGGTTTTACCAGGAAAACAACCAGTAGGATATATGTATCCTGCTGTAAGCCAATTCCTGATGAGAAAGCCTACAGGCATACCTCATTTTATTGTGCTTTGCTTAATTGTGCTTCACAGATGACTGTTGTGGTTATTTTTATACAAATTAAGGGTTTGTGGCAACCCTGTGTCGAACAAGTCTTGGTGTCATTTTTCCAACAGCATTTTCTCACTTCGTTTCTCTGTCAGATTTTGGTAATCACATTTCAAACTTTTTCATTATGATTACATTTGTTATGGTGATCTGTGATCAGTGGTTATGATTCATTGAAAGCCCAGATGATGGTTAGTAATTTTTAGCAATAAAGTATTTTTAAATTAAGGTATGCACATTTTTTTTTACACATAATGTTATTACACACTTAATAGACTACAGTGTAAACATCAGTTTTATATGCACTGGGAAATGAAAAGATACAAGTGACTTGTTTTATTGTGGTCTGGAACTGAACCCCCAGTAGCTCTGAGGTAGGTGTGTGTGTGTGTGTGTAGGGCAAGGAATTGAATTATGCAGTTGTAGGGACTGATTAGGCCAGTCTGAAATTTGTAGGGCAGGCTGGCAGGCTGGAAACACTTGGACAGGAGCTGAAACTGTCGTCCACAGGCAGAATTTCTTCAGGGAACTGCTATTAAGTTCTTCAACTGATTGCACAAGGCCCACCCTGATTATCAAGGATAATCTCCTTTACTTAAAATCAACCAATGGTAGATGTTAATCACAACTATGAAATACTTTCATAGCAAAACCTAGATTGATGTTTGATTGACTAATTGAGTACTTAGCCTGAGCCAAGTTGACACAGAAAAGTAACCATCTCCATTTATTGTTGTGTCTGGGGGAGGGGATCAGTTTCAGAGGTTCCCACTTGACTTTCCTCACCGTGACAGCTCTTGCCCTACTGGCCCAGGGCCCCCGTGGGCATTACTCTCAAGCACCACCTCAATCCCAGTTACACCCCTGAGGAGTAGGAAATGACCACTAGGTAGGTCTGCCGGCCCCCTGTGAGTCTTGTTTCAGGCCAGGACTTCAGTGATTACTCAACCCTGAAGCCCCCAGTCTAACTGGGCCGTGGTCATGCTTCAGGTCTCTAGGTATCAATGTCAACTTTGATCTTGAGCCCAGTATTCCTCAAATGTCCGACTATGTACACTGTGTATATACACTGAAGTTAGTGGCTATAGGTCCCGTTAGGGGAAGTACTGGGGGGGGGGGATATTCGTCATTGTCCTTCCTTCTAGGGACCCAGCTACCTCTTCGAGGTCAGAAAACAGCTGAAGTCTGGAAATGGAGCAAGGAATTAGAGGACTTTTTATTGGGAAAGCTCCCTCACACCCCTGCGCCTCCACTGTTGTCTTTTTCAGCTTGTAGATCTCAATACCCTTGCTGGCTGTCCATCTGTATTATTCCTAGGGACACTTAGTCCATTTGCCATCTCTGCAACTCCTTGAGGGTAAAGCTTCCTTGGCTGCCCCTCAGGCCTTGTGGTTTGTTTTGGTATTTGTGGCCTCCTGGCTTCTGGTGGGTAGCACCTCCACCTGGTTTCTCTTACTCTGGGCCCCAGCTCTGTGATGGTCTCTTACCGCCATCCCTGGCCTACAGAGGAGGTCACCTCTGAATGTAGTGATGCTGGTGCCCCTTTTACCACAGCCTTCCTGATGACCTTGGTAAATGAGGTGTCCTCTGCTTCCCGCTGAGCCCCCCCACCCCGCACCGTGGAACACTACCCTCTCACGGGGGTTTTTACCTCGTGCAATTTATCCACTGCATCATGTGTGCTTCCTTCTGCCTTTTCATTCTTTCTTTTGCCATTGGTCAGGGCAGCTCAGGCATTTCTACTTTGCTCAGTGGTAGCCATCACTTTCTCCAGGCCTCTAAGAACCACTTAGTAGAGACTTTGTATCCCCTGTGGGTCCTTGCCAGGGGATTAAATCTCTATTTTGAGAATGTGCTCCTGAGTCTCTGATTTTTGCTTTTCTGCCCCTCTTGATATAGCACCCTTGAAATCCAACCCCAGTGCTTCCGTGGCTCCTGTCAGTACCCATCAGCTAATTCTTGCAGCTCTTTGGTGTATACTTTCTTCTCTTAATTAGGCCAGGTTATGCTGGAATTTAATCCTAGTTATCAGCTTAGTAACCAGGAGAGGGGCCAGGCACAACTTCTTGGAGGGGGACGCGAGTGGCTTTGTCGGGGGAACAGGCTCTGCAGCATCTTCCAGCACAAAGGAAATGCTAGCTGTTAGGAGGGAAGAGTGGTCCCCTCTGCAAACTGAAGCCTGGGTGGGGGTGTCCGTAGAGCCAACACCCTGAGGAGTGTCTGGCCAGATGCTCCCACTCCATGTCTCAGGGTCCCAGGATTTCCCAACCACATGGAATCATGTGGCCCTGACTGGCACAAAGCAGACACGCCACATGTTAAATATTGAGTATTTGATCTCCTTTGAGTTCGGCCGCTCCATTATGTTCTCCCTTGGTCTGCTCCTTCACTGCAGGAGAAAGGGGCTTTGTGAGCTCCGGCAGAAGCCCTCTGGCCCTCACGCTTGGTCTTTAGCTCCTTATTAACTGTCTTCCATTTCCGTTCCCCGGCTGCAGGGCGTCCAGTACAATTTCACAGTGTCCAGCCATCTCCACCGTCTCTCTAGGTGTTATTCTTCTCGTGTATTTCGAAGATCTGAGTCACCACATCTGCCAGGCCATTCTCCCAGTGTTCCCAGGTTATCTCCAGAGAAATCCTGAGCAGTTGGACTGCCGTCCTGTGCCTGGGACCATCTGTCCCCCTTTGAAGACATAATTTGCCGTCCTGTGCCTGGGACCATCTGTCCCCCTCAGGACCGTGTCCATTCTGTCCAGCAGGCAATGCCTGATGTCAGAGGAGTCAAGGAGAGCTGCCGGACAGACTAGGTGCAGGTGTAAATCCTGTGGAGGAGAGCAGGAAGGGCGGAGCGGTGGGTAGGGAAGACCTTGGACTGTGCGGTGCAGTTCTAAGAACATCTGGCAAAGCAAATGCGTCTGTTGGGAGAGGCAGTCCACTGTGGGTCGTGAGCATCCTTGCACGTTCTTGGTGAGGGTTTTTAAAGCCAGGCTTATTGGTCTCCAAATACTGAGCCATTTCTGTAGGGCAAGGTGAGCACAGTGTGACTCCCGTTTAACTGCTTGCTTCCCAGGGGAGGGACACTGGTTTGTTTGCTCATTGCTCAAAAAGTCCCAGGCCCTCGAGCCCGGGTTCCTCAGCTGCCATGCAACCCACTGCATGGGTGGCATCCGCCTGAGCCCATTACATTGTCCTGTGGGACTTGGGACAGGGGGACCGGCACAACTACGCCAGTACTCCTGCTGCTGCTGTTTGCTGTGCTGTCATACGCCGTCTTGTTCTAAGCCAGTAAGTCTCACTGTCTACCTCCTGCCCCTGTGACGTGGTGACAGGTCTAGTCCTTGCTGTCCTTTGTGAGGCTGGACTTCTTCCCCGGTAGCATCTCTGACTCCCAAGTCGCCTGTGAAGGGAACCCCGCGTCTCACAGGAATGGCCTGTCTCAGTGTCCCTGCCACATTCGGGCACTGACGGAAGCTTGGCCTTCGTGGAAACGCAGGGATAACGGATTGCCGCGGCCGCAGCCGGAGCCGCTCGTCACCCGCGCCCCCTGCAGTCAGAAATCTGAGAGGCGCACGTACACGCTGCAGCAAGCCAAGCCTGACACAAGCAGGCAGCAACGGGTTTTAGCGGATCGCTGGGAACAGTGAATGTTTCCTTGTTCCTTTAATGGATTCACTTCACAGAGGACAGTTGGAATTCATTGGTGGGCAAATTCCCAGTGATCTCAAGGCTAAACAGCCACGTTGAATGAAGTGCTCTTTAAGGACGTTTTTCGGTTCTTGCCGTATCAGCTTTTCTTTCATGGTGGCCTAATTAACACCCTAGTCTGTCTGTCTGTCCCTTTTTGCTTCCTCTAACCTACTGGGGCATGTACCTAATAAGTATCTATCTCAGCGGTTTGTGGACTCATTGAATCCGAAATTGGAGATAATCCTTATCTGGTACAGGACATCCCTCCTGTAAACATGTTTTGAAGCTCTTTGAAAGGAATAACCTGGTCATCATCTAAGTGGGATTCTAGTGAAGTGTAAAATGCTCTTCCCTGTGCTGTTAGGACCAAAGAATAAAGTTAAATGTTTCCTGATGTCTTTTATTTTATCTGAAAATGTAAACTTTGAAGACATAATTTGGGGTGTGATTATTTGCACTAGAAGGATTTAACCTAGCATTCTTCCTTTACTAAATAAGTGGCTCCTGATTCCTGCAAGTGTTACTGGAAACTGCGTCATAAAATAGATAAGAGCAGGTCAGTTTTCAGTAGGAAATAATCAACAATTACATTTACGATAAGCATTTGGTATTCTATAAATTAAATATGACCAATAGTATGTCATCAAAGATACATTGGTCTCTAAATAAATCACTAAAAATACGGAAATGATGTGCCAGGTCCTATAAAGGGGCAAAACTGTATGACATATGTTAATTGTTACTCTAAAGTATATGTGAAAAAAAAATTTTAAAAATAAAACATATGTGTATCATGCAGATATATGGCTGTTGTGATTGTATATTTAATTTAAGGACAGTATATTCTCTACAATGAACTTCAGTCAAAAATGTGACTACCTTTTGCCAGCTTAGGCTTTAGAAGAGTACCTTGGGGATGATTGGAGATGACCTAGCCTCTTTAAAGAAGCCATTTTAAAAAGTCTGAACTGATGTTTTCCTTTTCGTCATGCCTCATAAGAAACTGAGGTATTAGATATCATTCCATTTGGCTTAGAAGAGGGTTACAGGTGGCTTAAGAAGTGATGTCGATGATGAATACGATGATGTTTCTTCAAGAGAAAGGCATTTACTAGCAAGTAGCTAACAACAGCAAAAAACCTTCATGATTATTAAATCTCTAACTTCTTTGGATTTTTTATTAGTATGCCATATGATTACCAAATCATAAAGTATACTCTGGTTGTTAGAGCACACATCTTATTTTGCAGGCTGGTTTTGCTTATTTCAAATGTGCATTTCTGTTTGTTTAGGTTGTCACTAATCCTTGTCATTTTCAGTGTCTATATAGCATTCTTTCTTGTTAATAGGCTGTCCAGTTCCCCCCACTTGGATTGTTTTAATTTTTCATCATGATTAATACTACTGTTATGAACATTTTTATACAGAGTCCTTTTTAAATTTTTCCTTTTGTATTATTCCCTTGACCACATTCCCCAAAGGGGTGTTACCAGATCCAAAAGTGCAGACAGAACCATAACTTGTCTTATTGTTAGATTGCTTTCCAGAAAGATCAAATTTGTGGGACCATCAGCACTGTAGAGTTCAAATATAATTTTTCCCCTACATTCTGGACAACACTGGTATTTATCATTTCCTTTTTTCTTCTCTGGAAGGTATATTGTGATAACTTCAGGTTATTCTAATTTGCATTTTCTTTCATTGCAAGTGAAGCTGTGCATTTTTACTTTTAGTACTTTCATCTATTTCTTTACATTTAGATGATTCCATCTCCAAGGAGTGTAGCTACTAGCTCAAACATGCTTAGTGTATTTTGACCAGCAGACTTTGAATCACTATGGTAGGCATCTTTCCTCCCATTGTGGGGCTCGCCTTTTGGCATTTAGCTCATTTGACAAAAAACATTTGTTTAAAACGAGGTCCGACTTTATTTGAAGCTACAAATGAAACCGTAGAAACAGACCAAATCAGTGGCTTGAGGCAATAGTATCTGTCAAATAGCATGGTTGCATTCTCTCCTTCCTTTCTCACCTCCCTCCACCTCTTCCTTTCTCTGTTTTCTGCCTTTAGGAGGGATCCATTGATAAAAGAGATTGCTTCTGGAGAGCAGAGCCAGGTAGCAGCTAGAAGAGCAGAGGTGGAGAGGCTTACTTTTCACCGCACCATTTGTACTTTTGACTTCCAAACTGGATTTGTATTATTAGTAAAGACAAATTAAATCCATATGTAAGATTAGTATTTGTCATTATTGTGAACCATTACAAAATGACTTTAAAACTTAGGCTGCTGCATGTGATGAATTTCAGTATGTAGGGGAAGGAATGAGGGAACAGATGAAGGTGGCCAACTTGGGAATAGGTGATATCTGGGCAGAACTGCCTGCCGTTTTATTTGCAAAAGTTCAGTTAACGTAACATTTATGGACTATAGGTACAACATAAAAGAAATTTACTTGCCTGGAAATATTTCCCCAGGGAGTTTTGGGTAAGGCTGGGACCTTCCTCTGACCTAACTTTTTGGATAAAGTTGGGGTATGAGAATGACTAGTTGAGTGATCCTCTTCCTGTTGACTGCATAGAGGGAGGCCGGAGTGGTGGTTTCAGTACCAGAGTGGTGTTTCTGTCTCATGGAAGCAGTTTCTAGCCAAGCACTGTGTTTGAAGCCAGTTGGCAGGTACAGGTTCTGATTTGCTCTTTGTGATTCCTTGACTTTGGTGTTCTAGAAGGGACCTGTCCTTTCTCCATCCATGGAGGTTTTTTTTTTTTTTTTTTTTTTAAGATTTTATTTATTTGTCAGAGAGAGATCAGAAGCAGGGGGAGCGGCAGGTAGAGGGAGAAGCAGGCTCCTCACTGAGCAGGGAGTCTGATGCGGGACTCGATCCCAGGGCCCTGGGATCATGACCTGAGCCAAAGGCGGACGCTCAACCCACTGAGACACCCAGGTGTCCCCATCAATGGAATTTTGGCAAGTGCAGGAGCCGAGATATGACTGGAAAGCATGAGCTCCCTCTGGCCACTTCGGTGGTTCATGTGTCTTGAAGGCGCCAAGAGGGTAACTGGAGGCTTCAAAACCCCTCTGAGGAGTCAGATCCTTGCCTTGCCCTAGGTATTTGTGGATAGACTTTGGAACTGAACTTTCAGGGAACTCTTCTCCTGATCTGAATGGGCTACTGCCCATGAAGCCATGTACTAACTAGACTGACACTATCGAAGGAAGGAGCCGCTAGCTCCTCATGGCTATTTAAATGGAGATAAAATGAAAAATTCAGTTCTTTACTTACACTAGTGACTAAATAGCCATGTGGAGCTAGCGGCTACTGTACTGGAATGAAAATGTAGCCAGAGGGAGTATATCTATATATCTATGTGTGTGTGTACGCCATTTCCATCATCATAGAAGATTCTATTGGACAACACTGAATTAGATCATTCAGGCATGGTGGCTTTATATGCAGCTCTGGGACCAGAGGTGAAAGCCTTCCTGGTGCTTTCCAGACCTACCTGCCCTTTGAGGATTGCCTCAATTCCAGTTCCTTTTGGTTTTAAGTTAGTCTTCTCTTCCCAGCAAGGCTTCAGTGCCCTGAAGAGCAGAGATTGAGTCCTACTGGCAGATGTATCTCGATGGGAGGCACAGTCCCTCTTTTTGTGCCAAATGCCTATCAGAAGCATTTATCAAATCCTTCTTTTTTCCAGCTGCCTTTTTGTACATTCTCTGCTCTTATTTATTTATAAGAATTTAAAAGTATTTATAAGAATCAGTGTGTAGGACACAATGTCATGCTTTAAAAACCATTTATTATTTTTGGGGAAGGTCAGCACCTTTATTGATGTTAGCTGTCACAGTCTCAGCTTCTGTCCTGGTGAGGGGGGGGTGGGGGTGAGGAAGATTTGGAAACATTGGCATTAGATCTTGAAAATACTTTGGACAGAGCTGATGATACCTTCTTCATCATTTCAGAACCCTGTTTGGAAGTACTGGGCTTATCAGCATCTGTGAACAAACCAAAAGAGAAATCTGGTCATTTATTATTGGGCTTTCCAATTAAGGCTGTCAGGCTGGGGTTGATGATTTAGGATTCAGAAAGAAGCATTTATATAATGACTTTTGAGTTTTAAAGTGCTTTCACAGAGAGTCTTCTTTTAAAGTTTTTTTAAAAAAGATTTTATTTATTTGAGAGAGAGAGTGAAAGCATGATGGGGGGGGGAGGGTCAGAGGAAGAAGCAGACTCCCCGCTGAGCAGGGAGCCTGATGCAGGACTCGATCCTGGGACTCCAGGATCATGACCTGAGCTGAAGGCAGACACTTAACCGACTGAGCCACCCAGGTGCCCCCCCTCCCTTTTTAAAAGTTTTTAATTTTCATTCCTGGGTAGTTAATACACAGTGGCGTATGACTTTCAGGGATACAGCATAGTGATTCAACAATTCTATATATTACTCAGTACTCATCATGATAACACACTCTTTATTTGCTCCTTCTGAGCCCCCTGGGAAGGAAAGCAGAGACATTCAGTGAGGTTGGATGCCTCATGTCAGAGGCCTTAGTTGGCACTAGATAGAGCCCAGGCGCTGGTGCGCAGCTCTGTGCTCCCTGCACGTGACGCTTCTCGAGCCCGCTCAGCAGTACCTTCTCCCTCATCCAAAACAGCCTGAGGAGCTGATTCCACACGAAAAGGTAACTTCCAGTTCTCAACAGTGTGAGCATCCGTTTCAGAATGTCCAGGTAAAAGCAGCAGTGCATTAAAAAAGGTTATCGTTTCTGACTTGCTTTGGGTAAATTTTCAGTTGACTGACCCCAAGTGATCTGTTTGTTGTGTGAGCTATAAAGGACTTGTGTGGCCAATAAGAGTCTCCATTTGGACCCATTTTTTCTGCACCACTTGTTTTGTGCAAATCATCTCATAGTTTATGTTAACAGAATGATTACTCTGTCTATAAGGACAGAAATGAGCATTTATCTGTGTTGCTGATGCATCATGACAGGATGTCATGAAAAGACACAGGGCAATAAAGCACAGACTTTCTTGTTTCCAGTAAACGACAAAGTTCTCCTCTAGCTTTTGCAGTTATCTAGCTTTTAATCTCCAGCCACATAACCTTGGGAATCTCAAGAATCTATGATTAAAAGTAAGGTGGTAGACAGCAAATTTGCTCCCAAATAAGTGGAAAAAGTTTAGCTTTTCAAAGTAATAATGCAGTACTGGATTGTGCTAGTAGTTAACAAAATAAGAACCACCTAGAAATTAGTCAGGAAAAAGTCAAAATCTGCAGAGGCAAAGACAAAGGCTTGAATGGAGAGATCTACAGTCTGAAAAAGCAAGCCAACGACTTTTAGTTACAGGATTGAGGCATGCGCTACAAGGCCATATTCTGGAAATCTCACTGGAGGGGAAAGATGAAGATTTGTTTTTGCAGTCTGAAGATCTTGTTAAGAATGCAGATGCCTGGATCCCATTTCCCAGAGATACGAACCGCGCTGCTCTGGGGAGGGGCCGGGATTCTGTATTGATAGTAAGCATCCTGGGTGATCATGACACAAGCGAGCCATCACTGAACAACACTTTGGGACACTGCCCTGGGACATGGTGCTTCACAGGGTGGATGTGAGAAAAGCACTTAGCAGAATGCCTGATAAATGTTACTGCTAGGAACTGTCACCCCTTTGCTGGGAGGTTCAACTGAGAACTGCATACCAATTTGCAAATCACAATCTATATACATAGTAATATTATTGCAACCCCATATTGGTGGCAGAGGAGGGTGCAAGGCAGGAGCCACTCACTGCAGGGGGAGTGAATATATTTAGAATGACATCACTGAAAGCTTTATTAGAAAATCATAAATATGTTGTACCTGAAGTGTCATCATTTGAAGAATACAGGCCGACCAGAGCACTTTTGCATTGATAGAGGGTGATAAACTGCCAAGACAGAGGTGAAATACTAGCTTAAGCCTCTGTCCTTTGTTGGACAGCAAACACCAGAAGTACCTAGAAACCCTCAAGGGACAAAGCACAACCACATGGCATTTGTACACCCCAGTGGTGGTGCTCTGCAGTCTCGAAGACTAATTCTCTGGGATTCTGGCTGTTCCTAGGCATGACTTCTCATGATTTTTGCCAATTATGACACCCAGGATTGGCCCCAGGCTTGGACATGCACTGCCCCTTTAGGATCATTTCAAGGGCTCAAGTGTCCCAGGTTGCAAAAAATGCCAGCCATGCGTGCCCCTGTCCCCTTCTGGGGCTTGGAATAAATGACATGTTTTAGATACTTCTCTGAGAGAAGATAATGGTGGGGGGGGGTTCTTTAGGGGAGAAGGGGGAAAAGGGATGTCCAGTTCACTACCCCAGTCTTCCTTTAAATAGTTCTTAACAGTTGTGAGGTGTGGAGCAAGTCAGTGGCCGCGTGGGGCTGCAGGAGCACGGAGGTGGTAGGGCAGGGCCAGTGGCTCGGATGCTGGCTCTGCTCTATGGACCTTTATCACCACCTAGGATGCAGAAGCGGCCTGATCCCAGAAGGACAGGCTGCAGGGTAGCCACTCCATGGTGGCAGCAGTTAAAAAGGAAGTAGCAAATCCATGAACTGAGGCATAAATGCATGCAAGATGAGAGAAGTTGTGTTTTATATTGATGGGGCGGAGTATTATTGTAAAAGTTGACTCTAATTCTTCTAAGAGGATTCGAGGCAGCTTATGGATTAAGACATTGCAAAATAGGATATTTACAGGGATCAACCAGGACAGGGACAATCTAAAGAACTAGTTCTCAACACTAGCAGCACAAGAGAACCATCTGGATAAATATTAAAAATAGGCATGCTTTGGCCCCAACCCAATTAAACAGGAACCCCTGAGGGTGGGGCAAGCATTTATTTGTTTTCTAAGTTATCCAGGTGACTAACGTGCAGCCAGGCTGAGCGCTCCTGATCTAAAGGAAGGTGGGGGGTGGGTGCTTCTGAATGGCCTGACATGAGTAGGTAGAGTCAATGGTTTGCAATGTTGGCTATCCATTAAAATCACCTGGGCAGCCTTTAGAACTCCCCAGGCCCAGGCTGCAACCCAGACCAATCAGAATCTCTGGGGCTGAGGCCTGGGAATCCACTTTTAAAGTTTGCCAGATGATTCCAATGTGCAGCCAGGATCGAGAACCTCTGCTCTGTGTAGTAGTTCCCAAATATGGCTATACATCTGACTAATGGGGAGAGAGCTAGGGAACTCCCAACACAGAGATTAAATTTGGTTCTGACGGCTAAGGCTGTTCTTTCAAAAAAATGTTTGTTGGGCTTCTACTATATTTCAGTCCTGTGTTAGGTGTTGGGCATACAGTTATGAACAAAACAAAGACCTTGCCATCATGAAGCTTATATTCAAGTGAATATAAAGTCTACCAGAGGATGAGAACAGGAATATTTGTCTGCTTTCTTTACTGCTGAATCTCCAGTGCCTGGCACATAGTAGGCACTTGATAAAAAATTGTTAAATGAATGAATGGTTGACTGAATAGTGACTCAAGTGCTGTGAAGAAAAATAAAGCAGGGTAAGGGAGGATAGTGTGTGTGTGCCCATCTTACATGGGGTGGTCACGGAAGGCCTCACAGAGATGGTGACTTTTGAGCAAAGACTGGAAGGAGATGGGGGAGGAAGACACACAGCTATCTGGGGATAGTTGTGTCCCTGGCAAAGGAAGAGCAAGTTCAAAGGCCCTGAGGTGAAGCTTGCTTGGCAGTTTAGGGGAGCAGTAAGGAGGCCAGTGTGGCTGGAGGAGTGACAGTGAGTGGACAGAGGGGTAACAGAGTGACAATACGGGTAATGGGGGTTGGGAAGAGAGGGTGGGCAGCTCATATAGGGCCCTGTAGACTACGGCAAGGCCTTTGGCATTAAGGGAAACATGATGGCTTCTTTTTCTGTGTCTTGACACTGGAGAGTGTATGTATTCATGTGTACAGTGACTAATGTTTACCTGGAGCTGAATGCCAAGCAGGAATTTCTGTGCTACTCGATAAAGAATGCTGAATATCTTAATGGATCAGGCCTTTAACTATAATTTACAATGGGAAAAAACTCAGCAAGCAAGAAGGACAATCAGTAAGAGGAGTCACAATGAGCCAGGGAATCAGCTTGGCAATGGAAAAGCCTGTCAGCAGGCCTCCAGACTGGCCTCTAAGTGATGCCTGAGGTTGTCAAATAGATGTTACTATTGCTAAATGAGAAGTGTCTAGAAAACCGATGAGGGGTGTATGAGAGGGTGTGTGTACACGCACACTGGGGAGTGGTTAGAGTAAACCTAGAGGAAAGCAAAAGTGATACAAAACAGAGAAGAGGGTCCAGGCAGATCTATGGCTTCAGCCATTATTGGAAACTTCCTAAGAGCGCCTTAGGGAAGGGGAATTTCTTGGGATCACACTGAGGTTCCTGAGGCCCCTCAAAGCACGACACACAAGCAGTCCCTTATTTGAAGAGAGTCCCTTATTTCTGTAAGGGCTTCACTAGCCACAATAAGGGGCCAGTGAAAAATATTTACCTTAATACTGCTTGCATTCTCCAGATCTGGATATGATACCAAGAGGGAAGTTTCCAAAAGACCCACAGCGAGGGAGGGAGCGAGTAGTAAAAGGGGCAATAGACTTGTTTGGAGTCAGAAAAACGGTGTTTGAATCTTAGCTTCACTATCTAAAGCTCTGTGAATACGGTGAGTTCTAACTTCTCTGACTCTGTTTCCTCATATGTACAATGGGGATGTGACTACTTTCTCACAAGAGGGCCAGGTGAAGTAATGTGTATTTGATATACATTTTATACATGTGTAATCATTAAGGACCAAGATGAGAAGATTCTCTCTGGATTAACCTTTGGGCCAAGGATTCTAGAAAAAATACAGTAAAACCTCAGTTACCTTGAATATGAGAGAGATCCCATTACTTGAATTATCTGATGAAATTGGTTAACCAGAATATCCACTCAATTTTATTATCAGTTGCTAGTTGTTCAAAAGTGTCTGAATGTACTTTCCTATTTTAGGAAGTCTTGTATACTGTACATATTTGAACTGACTTTTTTTGGTAATTGGGGCCATTTGGGTTTATCCGGGCCATCATTCCAACATAATTTTCAAGCATCTAGGCTAAATGCATGGCATCCCTTCTAGATATATCTAAGAAGTTGTTTTGATAAAGAGGGAATGGAAACATTCCAGGTACTTGAGAGTTCCAGATGGTCAGAGTCAAGTTGAGATTTTATTGTCTCTTCTGTGAAATGAATTTGTATTGCCAGCCCTGACCTCCCCACTGAATTCTAGACTTAACTATCCAACTGCTCATGTGATCTGTGCATTTGAGTGTCCAATGGCCTCAATCTCACACAGCCCAAATGGAATTCTTGTTCCCTCCACCTTCACTCCCCTGCCTGTCTCACCACATGGTACCACAAGCCACTTAGTTGCTCAAGCCAAAATTGTAGGAATCATCCTTGATTTTTCTGTTTTCTTCACTTCCCACATCCACTCCATTAGCAGTTCCTGCTGATTCTACCTTCAAAATACATTCTGTATCTGTTCACTTTTTACCACCTCCATGGCTATACCCCTAGTCCAGGCCACCATTATTTCTTGGCTGGATTATTATGAAAGCCTCCTAAATGTTCTCCCTGCTTTAATCCTATCTCTACTTAGTTCACTCTCCAAATAGTAGTCAGAGGGATTTATTTAAAAAAATTCATAAATTAGATTATATCACTTCTCTGCTTAAAATCCCCCACAGGATTCCTACAGCAACCCCAAAGTAACCTACGCTCATTTCCACTGTCTATAAAAGGCCCTAACATGATCTGACCCCTAGCTATCTATCTCTCTAACCTCATCTCATAACACTTTCCTTCTCACTGGGCTCTAGGTACTGGTTTTATTCTTTTCCTCTAACATGCCAAGCTCATCCCATCCTAGGGTCTTTGCACTTACTGTACCCTGTGCCTGGGACACTAGCCAGCCACTCTCTTTCTTTTCTTCTTATTCACTCACGAATTCCACAAATACTTACTGAGTGCCTACTGTGTGCCTGTTTTCTAGGTATGTGGGGATATAGTGGACAGACAAAAATCCCTCCCCGCATGGAGCTAAATTCTAGGGGAAGGAGACAGTCAACAAACAAAAACATACAATCTATCAGATAGTATAAATGCTAGGGAACAAATTAAAGCAGGGCAGGAGGATAGGGAGTGCTGGGGTGGCCGTGAGTGCTGGGGTTGCAATTTTAAAGAAGGTGCTCAGAGGTGGCTTTACTTAGAAGATGATATTTAAGCAAAGATCTGAAGAAGGTGAGAAGTGAACTATGCAGATACCTGGGAAAAGAATGTTTTCGGCAGCTCAGTAAGTGCAAAGGTTCTGAGAAAGGAGAATGCCTGGCATGTCTGAGGGTGTGTGTGTGGCTGGAGTGGAGTGATTAAGAGGGGATCATAGGAGAGGTGGTCAGAGAGGTCATGGGGAGGGGGGAATGCTGTCCAGACCATGTGGAGCCTTGTAAGCCACTGGCTTTTACCCTGTGTGAGATGGGGGGGTACTTATTTTTATCTAGATTTATTGTGTTTATATTGCCCCCTGGCTCCCAAGTTAGAATGAGGGTAAGGACTTTGTCTCTCTTACTCATGGCTTTATCTCCAGAACTCAGAACAGTGTCCAGCACAAAGAAAGTGCTCAGAGAATCTTTGTTGAACGTGATTGAATGAATCAACTGGACAGGTACAATATTACCAAAGGATATAGGAACTAAGCATAATGTAGTGCAATGAAGTTGAGGAAAACAATGAAATGGATTCAGGTTTAGGAGACTTAGGATCTATACTCTGACTCAATGTATGACCTTGGACAAGTCACTTCCCCACTCTGAACCTCAGGCTCTTCATCTTTAAAGTGAGGTTATAGTAGATGGCTTCTTTCTGGCTCTAACAGCCTATGATGATTCCATACTGCAGGCTGCACACCATTGATACATTATCTCATCCTCTGACTATGACCTGTCCATGGAATTCTGGCAAATTTAACAACACTCTATGGTTCATCTTTTAATAAATGTTTCCACTTACAAATGGAGAGGATAGCTTTCTTGAGTAACCTTTTGAGTGGGTTGCAGGCTTGAAATAATCAAGGTCAACTCCAGTCCTGCAGTTTGTATTTCAAGGCCACCTTTATTTTTTTTTTTAAAGATTTTATTTATTTATTTGAGAGAGAGAATGAGATAGAGAGCATGAGAGGGGGGAGGGTCAGAGAGAGAAGCAGACTCCCTGCTGAGCAGGGAGCCCGACATGGGACTCGATCCCGGGACTCCAGGATCATGACCTGAGCTGAAGGCAGTCGCTTAACCAACTGAGCCACCCAGGCGCCCCTCAAGGCCACCTTTATAGTAAACATTACACTCCCAACTTTAGGCCAGTGCTGCCACTGTGAGAACCCATTGATCCTTTGCAGTTTAAAAGAATAAGGGACCGGGGCGCCTGGGTGGCTCAGTCCGTTGAGCGTCCACCTTCGGCCTTTGGCTCAGGTCATGATCCCAGGGTTCTGGGATCCAGCCCCGCATCGGGCTCCCCGCTCAGTGGGGAGTTTGTGTCTCCCTCTCCCTCTGCCCCTCCCCCTTCTCATGCTCTCTCTCTCTCTCAAATAAATAAATAAAATCCTTAAAAAAAACCCCTGGGATTCAACAGTCTTGCACAATTCACAGCACTCACAGATCTGTACCTCTGAAACAAATAATACATTATATGTTAAGAAAAAAAAAAAAGAAGATAGCAGGAGGGGAAGAATGAAGGGGGGGAACGGGAGGGGGAGACGAACCATGAGAGATGATGGACTCTGAAAAACAAACTGAGGGTTCTAGAGGGGAGGGGGGTGGGAGAATGGGCTAGCCTGGTGATGGGTATTAAAGAGGGCACGTTCTGCATGGAGCACTGGGTGTTATGCACAAACAATGAATCATGGAACACTACATCAAAAACTAATGATGTATGGTGATTAACATAACAATAAAAAATTAAAAAAAAAAACCCTGGGAGATGGCCACATCACATGGGAAAATAAATATTTGAAAACTGTATATTATTTCATGCTTTAAAAATTCTTTAAATTTGTATTGTGAAGTACATTGTACTCAGAAAAAAAAAATAAAAGAATAGGGGACTAAGAACTCAAGTTGTAAATATTTTAATGAGTCAGTTCTAACAGAGACAAAAGATAAAGTGGAGTCTACCCTAGCCAGATTCTAACATAAATAAATTTAGGTTTAATTTTTAGCTTTAAAAGCTTTTGGGGGCACCTGAGTGGCTTAGTTTGTTAAGGGTCTGCCTTTGGCTCAGGTCACGATCCCAGGGTTCTGGGACTGAACCCCAGGGCAGGCTCCCTGCTCAGCAGGGAGTCTGCTTCTCCCTTTCCCTCTGCCTCTCCCCCATGCTAGTGTTCTCTTTCAAAAATAAATAAGTAAAATCTTAAAAAAATAAAAGCTTTTTAAATATATTTTACTGGGGCTAAGCTAGTCCTACAAAGAAAGGATATACTCTTAAAGAGAGATTAAATCCTTGCAGCATGAGCTCCAGTCCACATTTAGATGCGATAAACCCATATTTTCTGGATATTTCCTACAGAAGCATGGCAATTTTAAACCCATAATATCACACCATGTACTTTATACCAAAATTATTAATGAAATTTTGGTGATTCCTAAAAAGCAAACTCATTGGCTCATGTTAACTATTCCCCCAAAGTAGGTCAACCTATTAGAAAACTTAGTGTTAGTTTCATGTTTCATAAGAGGAAATTTTATCAATGCAAAGAACAAAGTCTCCTTTAAATAGTATCTAAGAAAAAAAATCAATCCAACCTTCTGTTATTTTGGCACTTGGATATGAGGGACGATCATCATCATCACTAAAAAAAGGTAAAAGACATTTTATTTACTATGTATTTAATATATGAAGGAATACTGGTTAAGTAAAAGAACAATGTCAAAATCATTACTCATATAGAAGTAAATCTAGAATGGTATGTCTCTGAGTTCTCAAATCAAGTGAAAATGACTGCTACATTGACTTTTATTTGGTTTTATATATGCCCTCTCATCTTCTCCGGTGACACAAATAATTGAGAGTCGCCTGCTTTACTACTTAGGTCTGTTACTACAATCTTGAAGGGAGAAAGGATCAATGGTGGGCTAGGGGTAGGTGTCCTAAAATGGCATCAGGTCAAAAAGACACCTTAATTTCATAGTGCCAAGTAGAAAAGAATATAGTTAAAATCAGGTAGATTTTTCTCCTTATACCCTAGTTTTCCCATGATACAAAATGCTACCCTTCCCAGTTTGTGAATATTCTTATAAACACTGGAACAATTTTAGGCACGTTTAGGCTATTCTAGAAAAAGTGTTAATCAGACTTCAAGTCTACAGTGTACTTTATTCCTCTTTGTCTCCTATAAATACTGCAGAGTCCATCCTTTCTCTTACAGTCTTCCCCAATTTGGATGGTCTTGTCTAAAGCTCATCCATCCTTCAAGGCCCAACTGAAACTCCACTGCTTTTGAGAATTCTTCCCTGAATGCTCCAACTTACATAACCCCTCCATTTTGGGGATCCCTGTGACAGTCAGTGCCACACTGTTGAGTGTTTAGGTACATAAGGAAACTAAGTAGGAAGCCCTTAGTGCAGGAACTACTGTTGACCCAGGGCCTCTTAGGTTCCAGAATCTAACACATTAAAGACTTAATCTAACTATACTAACTAGACCACTATACTAGAAAGAAGGAAGTAGAGACCAGATAAATAGAAATAGGAGAGAACATGGAAAGGGGAGGCCCAGGAAGTAACCACAGAGGAGAATGAGGGGAAGGAGTGAGGGGAGTTTGAGGGGAGAGACACTGGCTTTCTCACATGTTTACTTGAGGGGCCCGTGCTTCGCATTAATGTAATTTTCATTTTGGATTTCTATTTTCTTAGCCAACTCATATTGCTTTAATTGACTGTACCTAGAAAATGAAGGCAGATCCTCTTCATTGTATGAGGATGAACTCATAATTCTATGTAAGAAGTAATATGCCGGTTCAGTACTAGCTTTCCTTTCTTCTCTCTGGAAAAGTACAAGTCAGGTAATTATAAAAAGGAGATTTTGTAATAAATTAAGTAAAATACACTATAATGTTTCCTTAGTTATCTATGTAGCCAGCATTCTGATCAGGCACACTATGTTTGCCCCTAAAATCTCACATGGCTTCCTAATAAATAGATCCTAATAAACAGATGTGAGTTTGTGTTGAGGCTATTTTGTCCTGGTGAGCCTCTGAATTGGCCAGAGTTGTATCTCTGTGTTTTCTTGTAGTTTCTGGGTTAACCTGGAAATCATTGCAAATGGATAATCCAGGGGGATTGTCTCACCAGGAAATCCTAAATCATGTGTATCTTCCAAATGCATGTACAGTGCAAATTTTTTTTTTTTTTTTGGTAGGGCTAACCCAAGAGGATGATAAGTGATCAGTCACTAGAATGATACAGAACCAGGGACAGGAGCTGTGTGTCAGAGTGATAGTGGGGCTTATGGACTGAGGAATATTCAACATACTTTGAATAACTTGCTACGTTTCAACAAGTTGGGTAAGGAATTTTTGAGAGTAACTTGCCCAAAGGTCACATAGCTACTAAGTGGCAAAGCCAGAATTCAAACCCAGATGGGCCGAATTTGCATGAATCTTTTTACTCCCCTCCAGCCCATTTTCTGGTCCTGCCCACTGGCATGGAGTTTCTGCAAACAAAACTTCCAGTGACTATTTATAGGTCAGAGTACAAAGAAAAATTAAATATATGATTTTAAATAATTAGACTGCTTTTCTCCTAACTGGTTTCCTTTTTCTGTTTTTCTTGTCCTTCTGACTAATCTAGGACATTTTCCATGATCTATTTTTCTTCAATTGAGGCTTCTGACTTCATCTGTTAGTCATTTCCCTGTAGTTGTAAATATCATCAAAGTTGGGAGAGACTGCCCGGATTCAGTTTTTGCCCTCTTCTTCCTACCCAATGTAAATTACTTGGACTAAGTTTGTGAAACTCTACCTTCCCTATAGAAACCCAGTCACTGAGAGTCCCATTTGTCACTTACACTTAGTTGTGTCTTTCTCTCCCAAAAGGAAGAATCTGTGCCAGTCGAGGATTTGGAGGTAGTCATATCAGCATTAAAAACAATTCTTCGTTGTGTCTCCTCAGATTCTGTCCATTGATTTGGTGATGCCTCAGTATTTGCTGTAGTTTCAGTGGATTTGCAATGACAACATTTTCCTAGTGACAAAAATTTTTTCAGATTTCTCTTGCTCTTCAGTGGCTTGGGAAAAGCCACTGTGCTTATAATGGGCTTTATGTTTTCTTTTACTTGATCTTCCAAAGGGCCTTCTGGAAGTTCTTCTTTCTCAACGTCTTGTAAAACAACTTCATCTTCATCAGAAGTTAAGCCCTCTTCCACTTTATTTTCTGAAACTTCTTGATTAATATCATGAGTTACCAAACGAATGATAAGATCTTTTTTGCTGTGGACATCTTTTAAAAGCTCCACTTTGGTGATGTCAGGCTTTATTAAGTTCTGAAATGAATTCCTACTAGCAGTCTGGAATTGAAGAGAAAATATTAAAAACTATTGCCTCAGTCATTTTTCCTATGGTTCTATAGTAATAAAGCAATTTTCACATGGTTTTCAGTTTCAATTTAGTAAAATTATCCTCAAATGCCACTTACTGGTAGAGTAATAATATGTGATATATTTAAAAGAAGAAATAAATAAAAATCATAAGCAATATTTGCTCATTTCAGTAATTCTTTTTTTGCATTCAAGAATAATGTTATCCTTGGGCCGCCTGGGTAGCTCAGATGGTTAAGCGTCTGCCTTCGGCTCAGGTCATGATCCCGGGGTCCTGGGATCGAGCCCCGCATCGGGCTCCCTGCTGAGCAGGGAGCCTGCTTCTCCCTCTCCCTCTGCCTGCCGCTCCCCCTGCTTGTACTCTCTCTCTAATAAAAAATAAAAAATCTTAAAAAAAAAAGAATAATGTTATCCAGTCCAAAGAAGGGAACCCTAGTAAGTTTTGTTTTTGCTTCAAATTTTACTTTTTACTTGCCAAGAAATGCAAAATGCACAAATACTGTAATTACATTCTGTTTTCATCATTTACCTGGAAAGTTCTGTGACAGACTTAGGACATGTTTTTCTAAACTTCTTAGTGAGAGAGTCAATCATAAGAGCAATCTAAATGTATATATTTTCATGAACAAAAGAGAAGGTATTGGCTGACCTGGATTTTAAAACATGATTGTGAAAGACTTTGCATGTTCACTTTTCACCCTCCACATTCTAACCCTTGAACATATTTTCCAAAGGGAGCTTCAGAGAGTAACTTTTCATTCCTCCTCACCTCCCTGGTCAAATGTTACTTTCCATTTTGCAATGGTAAAGACAGATCAAGGAAAAGACAGTCATAAATGACTTTTTCATTTCTGTAGCCTTTGATGATGCCACAGAACCTTTACATTAATTTGGGTTATCAATCTTAGATCTCTGTAAAACTGCAACCCAGAGTTTCAGATAAATGCTGCCTTTACAGTGGTATCTTTTGTGCAAAACAAAATGAAAGAACTCCTGTAAGAAACTGAAACATGATCAGTCTTGATGATCTGGGGGAGGGAAATAGTGGTTCAAAAGCTCAGAGTCATCGCTATGGCTCCAGGATGTGTAACTGTAGGAATCTTTGAGAGGCGTTTGTCTGGTGTGTTGGGAAGCTTTGGTACCTCAGAATAGCAAATGAAGCACTGCTTATGGATTCCTGACTGAGGACTAGCCTGGGAGTTGCCTGGATTCCTTAAACTGATCTCCCGTTCTTTCTGAAACCTCCATGCCCATGTTGGGGATGGACGGCACCACTGTCCACCTAGCTACAAAGCATCTGTCTTAACTGAGCTAGCTAAGTCTGTTTGCTTTCCCTGAGATAGCTTTTGCTTCCCTTACGAGTAGCAGCAGTAGTTTCTTTGGATTAGCTATTCTCTTCCAACTTTCTGTGGGCTATAAAGAGATAGTTAAAGTACTGATAAAGGATGTAAAAGAAGAAAGCAGGTAGCCAAAACTGACAGGTGATTAAGAGGTAATCACTTAGAGGTAATGTTCTATAGAGAGAAAAGGACATTTTAGAACTGGAAAGGACCTTCAACTGGTCCAAGAAACTAAGGACCAAGGAGACTCCATCAGTGCCTACGACAATCTCAGTATTTGAGACTAAAAAAAAAAAAAAAGATCCGTAATGTATTCACCAGCTCTGAGACTTAGTTCAGTGGGCTGGAAAATAATGCTAAGGAAAACACGCTCCTAGGCTTGTGCTCTAAGCAGGCTGGTTCTATAGAACTTTGCTCAGTTTGTAAATCACAGACTATATACTGAGTGTGAGTGCACACCATCATCCTTGCAGGAGGCTCATTTATGCAGATAGACTTTGGTATTATGTGAGAATGTGGGACTGGATTAGTGTAACTCCATCTCCCGGAAAGACCATCCCTATGTCCTAGTGCCCTAAGATCTGTAAACAGAACTACTTTTTCAATTGTTATGTTGTACCAAGGACAGTGTTTTGGCATTTCAAGCCCCTTTAAAGTATATTTAAAGCCCAAATATAAGACTGTAGAAAAACTAGTTCATAAAAATAGAAGTATGAAGACAGCTGGGTCTAGAACAAGGGTAGACTAGGAAAGAAACTGGGTCCCTCCTGAGTATGTAAGAGTATAGGGAACTGGGAGAGTATTATGTAATGGAAGTGAAATAAGAAGAAGCAAATGAACTCTAAAGAGCTTGCAGTCTGATGTTTGTTGATGAATGTTGCTAAGTAAAAACAATACTACTGTGGAGCCTTAAGTTTGAGGATTTCAATCTTTAACAGGTTGACCTGTTATTCTAACTGGCCCTTTTGGACCCATATAATACTATGATAATGTATATCCATTAAAAAGAACTGTGGGGACTATAAAAATTGCATTTCTTTCGGGTTGCCAAATGAGGACTACAGTTCCATTCAGTCCTGTTTGCTGGTAAGGGTATTTCCCTGTATTCCATTCTTCAAGAAATGGCAGTTTAGTCTGACTGGCTAATGGAAAATAGCCTGCCACTTTTACACTGAGCCACACTGCTGATGGGTGAGTCCCAGGAAAGCAGAGAAGTGGCTGAATCATAGTGTCCCAATTCTACTGTGCTGGGCAAGAGGAAATTGACCATATTTTATAAATGCATTCCCATAGACCTCCCCGAGGAAGGAAATCACAGGACAACCAGGTCTCAGTAACTACTCATTTCTTTTCACCATTGCGTTTAGCACTTACCTCTAATGGTTTTACATTCAGTCGTCCCATCTCATCCAGTGAGATGCGTCTTTCTCGCTTTTGCTTTCCTGCATCAGGTGTGCCCATTGAGTGACTCCTCCCACTCACTGACACTCTTCTCAGTTCCTTGATGCTGCATCCGGTTCTAGTTAAACACTCCAACTGCAGTTTCTCAAGAGGTTGTGTTTTTATAGAAATGACTCCTAGGTGATCTGCCACAATGTCTGGATCGATATTGATTGGTTGTTTCCCACGGTGAGGAATTATTTTAATTGGAAGTTCCTCTTCACTTAAATCTTGACCTAATTCTTTTTGCTCTTGCTCAGGCCCTCTTTTAACAGCATGCTCATGCACCTTTTCAACAATTCGACTAAGATCCAAATCGCCAAAGAGATCAGCCTGTGAATCTTTTGGGCTAAGTGTTTCTAATGGACAATTGGAAATTTTACTGATGAGTAAAGAAGCTACCTCTTTAGGGAAGACATTGTTTGTACCTTTCATGTCATAATAAAGTTCTTCATGAGTTCCAGATTGTTGTAGTACCTGATTATAAACAGAATCGACGATCTGAGAAATAATTTCTGTACTTTCTGGACTTAAAAATGTTTCTTCAGGTTTATCAGCTACAACACTAATGTTATTTCTGGAAATTTCAGCTGTCACAGATTTTGTCAATTGACATGCAATTTTATTTACCTCAGACTTTGATAAGTTTTTCACATCTCTGCTTGAGGCACTTGGCAACTTTACTAGTTTAGCCAAGAACAAGGCCAGCATTTCCTCTAAAAATCTAGCATCTAACACAGTCTCTTTTTTGGTTGAAGGCTTTTTCTCTGACTTAAGGTCATCAGTGATCTTAACCACTTTTTCCATAATTTTGACAGCTTCCAGAACTAACTCTGAACTTGATGCTTCTTCTTCCACTTGAGGATGAAGTTCTGAATTGGAAATTTCCTTCACCATTAAAAATCCTATTATATCAGAAAGGACATTGCTCTTACCCATTAAATCTTTATACACTGAAATATGGGAGCCAGAGCACCTTAAAACACTGTTATAAACAGAAGTAACTACTTTTTCGATAGTTGTACTGTCTGCGAAAGATACCGTGGGTGATTCTTTGGCCTGTGGCACTACTATAATTCGACTTTTAGAGAGATATTCTTGGAATGAATTTAGGATTTTTGAGATTATTGTTTGCATTTCAGCGTTTAGAGAATTGTTTTGTTTCTTATCCACTTTTGGAAACATAGATAAAAGCTTTGACAAAAAATTTACAGCAATTTCTTCTATTATGTAAAAAGGCAGTTTGTAAGCCCGTGACGGCTGAGGCTGGGGAACTTCAGTGGTTTGGATGACATCTTTAAGGATACTTTCAATAACACTGTCAACTTCTGTACACTGATGTGACGTTAGCTCTCCAGAAAAATAGTTCTGCAACTGGTTGCCAGCCACTTCCTGTACAACTAAATTAACTATGGTTTCTGAAAGGATTTTGCAACCACTGCTGACACAATTTTGTATGCGCTCTTGAGATCCAAATTGTGGCAAGAGATTATTATAAATAGTCTGAGCCACTAATTGAATAATTTCATCATCATTAGGATGTAAGGATTTTACATACTGTACAATCATGCCTTTATCTTTGGAGATCTCTGTCATAATTGTACTTACTAACTTCATTTGAAGGAAATCCAGTTCTGCGTGCAAATTATCTTCGGATATTTCTGTTTTAGCATTGGTTACTGTTGAGAAAATTTTTGATAAAAGAAAAGAAATTACACTTTCTAAAAATTCATAAGGTAGCATTATGGTATATGGCGATGATGTTTGACATTCTTTGCAGGCTGTTTGGACTACCTTATGGACCTTTTTCATAACCTCCTTAGATTCTAGAGGCAAACATGCTGCAGCCGGAGCTTCATCATAAAGTAGCAAGTTTAGCTGATGCTGAAAAATTTCTTCTATCACTGCATTAGCTAGCTTTCTTGCTAAATTTTCACCATTACTATTTATGTCTTTATAAATGGAGTCTTGAGATCTATATTCCTGCAAAATACTGCATATAGAGGAGTGGACAACCTTGTTGACCAACATTTTATCACTTGATGGTATGTTAGCCATAGAAGGTGCCTCATCTAAAGAATCTATCTTAGTTGCAGCTGCCGTTTTTTTCTCTCGAGGTGCTTTATTCACAGATGGTTCTTTTTGCCTGAGAGGTACATTGTGAACTGATGAAACTTTATCTGTAGATGGGAGGAACTGACTTCCCTGACCTAGGTTCAGTACTTTAATTTGAGCATCTGAAAACTCCTTTAACAGGGAATCAATCAGTTTCATAGCTGTGTCATAGAGCTCAGTCGGATTTACATTTTTGGTTACATTTTGACATGCATCATCTGTACCCAGTGAGGAATCAAAAACCAATTTGTTTACTATTTCAGAGAGAACATCTTCTAAAAAGTTAGCAGGAAAAATCCCACGGTTATTTTCTGGTGGATTGTCTGGTTTACTAGGTTTACTTTTAATCTCTTTATCTTTACTTTTTTTATTCTCTTCCTCTTTTGCAGGAGCATTGTGTTTAGCTGGATTTGTTGAGTCAGGCTGGGCAAAACCCTTGCCATCTGCTTGAGTTACATATACCGCTTTATCACCTAGGGGATTTGGGGATTTTGAATCATCTACTGGTTCTTGGAAAGGAGACAATTCTAAAACATTTCTGTAAATGCTTTCAGTGAAATTTTGGACACGTTTAAGACGCAAGGTCTTTTTGTCATCTGTAACTCCATAAGCTGGAGAATCTCTCCTCTTCTCTTGGATCTTTCTATTTCTCACTTTGGATTTCAGAGATGGTAATTCAGAAGGTCTATTGTCTTTTTCTAATGAACTCCCTCTTTTCTTGTCACTTTTCTTTTTATCTATTTTTAAATCTGGTTCCAGGACAACCTTCTTGTTTTTTGTATCATCAGTAGCTGATGAAAGATGTTGGTATACCTCATCACCTTGCCCTTTTTCCTCTTTTATACCCAAAGTGTCTTTCTTCTTGCTTTCATTCTTTTTAGGTGCCATACTCAAATCTGGTCCCCGAGTATCTTCACTTTCCACAGTAGTTGTTGGAAAAGTAACTTTTGATGCCTTCTCATTCTCTTTTCCAATGGACCTTTCCTTTTTCTTTTCATCCCCTTTCTTTTTATCTGCCACACCTCCAACTAAACCTGATGCTAGGGTAGTTAATTCGCCCTTCACAATGCTAGTTAGAGCAGTACATATCGGCTCCTGGATGCTGCTTGTCTTCATAAATGTCTTCTCCTTTTTGAAATTCTCTTTTCCATGAAGTGCTCCTCTACCTATTTCCAAAGTGTCTGTTATGTCTTTCAGGCCTGAGGTTAGAGGAGTAAGTGTGGGTAATTGTTCTAGTGAAGAAACTGGGTTCTCCTTCAAGCTTTTATTTATTTTTGTAAAGGTATTATATGGTAGGTGTTGAACTCTTTGGATGATGTTATCCACATTTAGAAATGAAAAGAAGGTGGAAGACCAGTCTCCTGAAAAAAGTGGTTGAATCTTGAAAGCAGAGATTGCCTTTTTGGCTAAAGCAGCTATCATCTCTATAACAATGTTACTTCTATCATCTTTCTGAACATTGTTAGATCCATACATTTCTATGACCTCATCATACACAGAATCAGATACGTTACTGACTGTCTCTTTATCTATTGGTGGAAAAGAAAACCTTTCTCCAGAATTTGCTAGGACTTTAATTTTACTTTTCCTAAATTCTCCTACCAGGGCATTTGCAAATTTTATAGCCATGCCCATGGGGTCTTTTTCTGATATCTCTTTGTTCTTAGGGTTTTCAGCAATACTTGGGAGAGTATAAAATTTGCGAACAAGGTCAATTATGACATCTTCCAAAAATGTAGCAGAATACACAGAAGCCTGTGGGAAGCCTGTGAGTATTTTTTCTTTATCAGGATTCAAGAGTTCAATGATATGGTCATTTTTGGGTAAGTCACAGGGAGGTGATTCTTCATCATGTAAAAATGGCTGCAGATGGTGGTCCACAATTTCTTTCATAATGAAACCAGCTATTTTCCTGAGGAACAAGCCTCCCTTTTTGTATGTATCACTCTTTGTTTCATTTTCTAATTTCAGTTTTTTCATAATACCATTACATATGGAGTTAACAAAGTTCTCACTTGCCTCTAATTGCATACTTTCCACGTGCTCCCCTGCTGTGGCCAGTCTAATTTCATGTTCAGAAATTTCTGTTATAATTTCATCTGTCAGTTTTGAAGCTGCATTCACAAACTCATAATCTGGTGGCACCTCTTTCTCATTGAGTTCAGTTTCAGTCTCAGATGAAGGGAATATATGTGCTAGAAGCTTATAAGTAATATCTTCTAAAAGGGAACGTGGCAATACAGTGATGCATGACGGCAAGACACGGCTATCATCGTTGATGCTGTCAAGCACATTTCTGATGATGTTTTCATCTTGGAGGGAGGAATAGGAAGAGGTTGATAATTCTCCCAAAACTAATGACTCCACTTGATAATCATAAATTTCTCCTAATAGCAAATAACATATTTTTTGCCCAAAACTGACAGCATCACTTTGTATAGCTCTATAAATATGAATCAGCGATTTATAATCATCTAATAGTTTTTCATAAATTAGGCTGACAGTTTTTTTGACTATTTCTTTATATCCTTCTGAAAAATACAGATTTTCATCCAAGTGATCTGCAACTAAAATTTCTGATGTGGTGAATTCCAGCACAATTGATTTTACTAATGTTGTAACAATGTTAGTTACATTGGTTTTTGCTTTACATGGGTTTTCGGCAGCCAAGACATTATGTGAGAATACATAAAGGATTCTGCATAAAAGATCAGAAATTACATCCTCTAAAAAGACAGCTGAATTCACAATAAACAACAATTCTCTTTGTTGAGGATCTGTTGCTCTCTGTTGATAAGTTTGACCCACTGTACTTGAAGGAAGAGTTTTATCTGCAGATAAAAATGACTCAAGATGATGGTTAAATATTTCTTTTATTATATAACTTGCTATTTTTGTAATAGGTATATTACTTATGCCTTTTTTATCTTTTGTAAGAGACTGGCATAGATTTGAGTGAGAAATATCAGCATAAATGGCATCAACCATAGCCTGGATATCTTTCTCTGAAATCATATTTTGTTTTTCATTTCCATGTTTAATAATGCATATTGCATGTTTAGAAATTATTGACATGATCTCATCAATCAGCCTCACAACTGTGTTGTGGAAGTCTGACTGCAAAATGTCTGGGTCTTCTGCACTGCAGTTCAATGGATTTATCTGAGATAAAACCTGAGTGACGATTTTTTCCAAATGTGTATGTGATAATATGGTGGTATATGGTGTATAAGTCTGTCTCTGGAGTCTTGATTTACTAATAGCATAATGAACTCTCTTTATCAAAGCATCAGCATGGAGTCTTGAATATGATTTAAAAGGCAGCTTTGCTATGAAATCTGGATGAATTTGGAAATCAAAAACTTCAGCCAGGATAATTTTAGTTACCCTTTCAGCCAATGTTTTTGTATCATTGAGAAGGTCTTTACCAGGTTCCAGTTCATATTCTTGTAAAACTTTGCTATATACCGTGTCAATAATTTCGATCACTACTTCTGTATGCACTGGTGGCAAACATAATTGTTCCTTAGCATTTTCTAGGATGCTAACTTGAGCTTTTGAGAATTCTTCCGTTATCAAATATATGAGTTTTTCAGCTGTTTCTAACAGTTCTTTTCCTGAATCTCTTAATGAGTTTGTTTGCACAATACCTAACACCCTGTGGAATATTTTGCTTAAAACCCCAGAGATTACATCTTCCAAAAAGGCTGAGGAGTAAACACCGGCAAAAAAATGCTGCCTTCTCACATCATCAAAGTATGTATATGATGGAGGAAGTAATGACTTTCCATACACAAATGGATGGAGATGCTGTTGACAGATATTTTTAATGATAAAACCTGCTATTCTATCAATAAGAACATTGTTACTGCTTGTAATATTGTGCTCAACTGCTTCTTGAGACCCAGAGTTTTGCAACATATTTCTAAATACAGAATCAACGAGATGCTGAACATCATCCTCTGAATAAATAGATTTGGTTTCTTCTTCATCTTTTGAAAATCGAATTTCATGTTGGGAAATTTTCATCCTAATATCACTGATTAGCTTTGAAGAGATTTCATCACAATTAATTCCTGATCTACCTTTTGGAGTTTTGCTGTATGGAACCATGTTATATGTAGAAGGAAAGATTCTAGATAACAGCACTCTAATTATGTCTTCTAAAAGTGTGTATGGCAGCAAGGTGTTATATGGAGATAAATGCTGGCTTGGTTTGGTAGATTCACTGCTGCTGCTAAAGATGTTCTGAATAATGTTCTCTGCTGTTAAAGTAGCATAGGAGGAAGACGACAAGTCCCCAGAAAACAGTGGGTGAAAAAGATAATCAGAAATAGCGGCTACAATTAAATTGGTAACATTTTCTGCAAAAATATCACTGTCTTTGAGTTCTTCATTATCAACCTCAGTGGTTAGTCCATGCTGTTGCAGAACATTCTCATAAACTGAACTGACGAGTTCATCCACAGTGTCTAGATCTACAGTGGGGAAAGACTGCTCTTGGTCATCATGAAGAATGCAGATTTTAGCTTTGTTAAAATGGTTATTTATTGAGTTTACTATTTTTTGGGTCATTTTATCCAGTTCACATTCAGTGTTATATATTGGATTGAAGATCTTTGATAATAGCCGGGCAACAATATCTTCTACAAATGCATTAGGATAAAAGTCCATACCTAGTGATGATGGCTTCTGGGGTCTATGTGACCCTGTGACCTCACTGAGAACCTCTTTAACCATATCTGATATTTCATCTAGTGAAGTCATTGAACATGGTAAGCCCTCTCCACACAAAAAGGGTTGAAGATGATTTTCAATAATCTCTTGAATAATGAGACTGGCCATTCGGTCAATCATAATTGGGCTTTGGCTTACTATACTTTTCTGGACTGACACAAGAGAGTCAGACATCTCTAAAACATTATTATAAACAGACTCCACCATATTTTGAAGGCTTTTTTCTGTATATAGATGTTGACAATCATATTTAGTGAGCCAAATCTTATGCTTTGAAATGGCTGACAAAATCTTATTTATTAAACAGGTGGATACCTCATTAAAATCTGAAGTCAATAAATACTTCTTTCCCAAGCACGAAGGCTTGCAGGGTGGAGAAATGAGCTGAGATAATAACTTCCTGATGACATCTTCTAAAAATGAGTGTGATAACATGGTAGTATAGCCCGTTGAATGTTGACCTTGGTAATTAAGTTCTCTCAGGTTGTTTTGAAGTTTCTGCAGTATATTTTCAGCTTTAAGAGGGTAATATGAATTAGGCATGAGCTTTCCTACAAAGCACAGTGGGAGTTGGTAGTCTGCACTCTCTCTCAATATGCCGTTAGTTATCTGTTCTGCTATTGAGCTGGTAGCATCTGTCAGATGACTGCCACCAGTAACTTGTAATGCATATTCCCATGAAACAGCACTATTAACTGAGTCAACAATCTTTCTAACAGTTTCTTTATCAATTGGTGGAAAACATACCCTTTCTTCAACATCTCGTAAAACAGTGACTCGAGCATTGTTAAACTCATTCACCACAGAGTTGACATCTAATATATTTATCTCATTGAGCTGAGCTTCAGTGATGTTTACATTTTTGCCCTGCAAAGAGGTGGAGAGATTAAGGAAAATGTCTGCAATTATTTCCTCCAGAAATGTGGCAGAGTAAACTCCTGTGTTCATGCCTCCTGGATATTGCATGTTAAGAATAGCTGTTGCATTCTCTTCCTTTTTACCTGGTCTTCGAAGAGGAGGTAGAGGAGGGAATTTTCCTGAAAACTGCTTACCAAATGGGGCTTGTATTTTGGAATGAGTCACAGTGAGATTATTCAGTGGTTCTCTCAAAGGCTTGCTGTCATAATTCATGAATCTTGCAGAGCATTTACCCTGTCTTGATTCTTTTAATTTTGGCCTTTCTCTTTTTGGGAAACCAGGGAGTCTTTGTCTTCTTCTATTCATTAAATGCTTGTTTGCAAAAAGTGGGCTTCTGGGAGGTCGGTTTATACCACAGGACAGTTTTTCCATTAAGGATTTTACCAAGGTATGGGAAGTAATACTAAGCATAGATTCTTGATCTATTTCTGCCAGATTTTCCAAAAGGGCTGACATGTTATATTCTTCAAATGATGAGCCACGGTCCATTGTTCCCCTGCAATAATTCTCTGTGTTTTGAAGTATGTTGGGCAGTTGACCTTCTGCTGGTATTTCACCAGAAACAGCACCATCTGTAAGGAGGTTGTTGGCTGTACATTCTTCCAAAAGTGTTTTAATAAATTTCTCACATACAATGTTCAGAAGAAAAACTGATTTTGGGGAGAGCCCTGGGTTATTTCTAGGTATTCTATGACTTTGCTGGTTATTTGAAGATAGGAACCTTTTTCGTGGTATTTTACCAGAATCCATATTCCAGTTTGGGCATACATCTGGCAAAACCAAATTAGAAATTTTATTGACTACTTCTTTGGATTCATGAGTTTTTAGGCTACCAACCAGAGTGCCTAATTTGCATGCCAGAGAATTTAGTTCATTTTTCTGTACTAGTTGATTAATTCGGTGAGTAGATGATTTCCAACCTCTGGAGCCTGTCTGTCTTTTCATAGTTTTGGTTTCGTTGCAAATGGGCAAACTATGACTTTTAAGCCCAGAGAGTGGTTTGTTTCTTCCTCTCCTGTCAGGCTGATGCTTTATTCCTATTTCCTTGGACAGAACATGGATCACTCCTATTAAGAGATCCTGAAAGAGATCATCGAAGTCAGCCACAGCTACTCTTGGGCAGTAAATATATTTTGTTTTCGCAGAAACCATTTCTTGTGTAATGTCTACCTTTAAAATGTCGCTATTAAAAAGGATTCGAATAATGATTTCAGAAATGCTTAAAGCAAGTCCTCTGATAGAAACTGACCGACTTACAAATACTTGTGAATGAATTAAAATAAACTTGCTAAAAGCTGCATCTTGGTTTTCCAGTGATTTCTGTTTTGTTCCACCATCTTCAGTAAAATCACAAATGCTTGACATTATATAGGAAATAACCAATTCAGTGAGATGTTCACAAAATTGATAAAGTGAAGTATCATAGTTAATGCTTCTTAGAGGCTGTTTTGATTTATATTTTTTCCTTAATGGTGTGGAAACAAATACTTTTTCATCAAGAGGACCTTAAAACAGAAAACATTACTATTTTTAACATGCATTAAGGGAAAATGTTGAGCATTCAAAATACTAGCAATATTTTATAATGAATTTTACCTAACTCAAGAAATAGAAAAACCTAGTCAAGAAATTTCGGAACTGAGTTGTCTTCAAATCTCTATTTCCCACCTGTGGAACCTTACTTCGGCCATGAAGTTAAGAATATAGCCTAATAGAATTCAGATCTCTAACTGCTGGTTTCTTCCTTGTATAAGGAATTAAAAGCTGGAAATCCTAGGGCAGAGAAATGATTTTTAGCTTTGGTTGCAAAGCCCTAGAGTGATTCCAGTGATGACTACAGACCTCATATAATTCTTGAAGATATTTTCAGCTGTTTAACTAATTATCTAGTTTGGGACTATATAGTATACACTAAATTGAACTGGATGAAACTACTGATGTTTGACAGTTTTTGACACACAAAATGGTTATTTCATATGGTTCAACTCAATATATGCATGTAAGCATTCATAGAAAGGGAGTGCAGATATCCTATTTGTAAACATGGGTTTGGAGTACTGTACTTAAAAAGAACTTAAGTCAGAACACTGGAATATGAACAGAACAAGAAATTTAATGCCATTGTTCTTATAAACTCTATCATCAATAACTGCAAAGACTTTAACTGTATATCTCAAAAAGAAGTTGGATCATTACAGTCAACTATGTATGAAGTCTGACTATACTTTAAGAAGTCATTTTTTAAAAAAGCACATGAAAAAGAAAACCCTCTTTGAACTTCAATTTGGGAATTGCCTTTAGAGCAGTTGTATGTCCCAAGCAAGACAACTGGTTTCATCATGTCATAGTCATAACTCATGCCCACCCAAAATATCTCACTTTAAATTATGCCCATTTAATTTCATCTGTTGATAGCAAAAACTGAACAATACTCCTTCAAATAACAATTAGGTAAATGTGCTCAACATTTTTTTCTTTTAGCATACTGACCAGTTTAAAAGCACATAGTTAATCAGCCACCCCAAATCCAAGGCTATTTTCAGAGAAGTAATGAATACAGCTTCTTGGATGTGAGAGTGCCAAAACTCATTGACTTTTTTTCTCTAAAATGATGCCAACTCTTTATAAGTCATCCCTCACTCACCTCTGGTTTCAAAGTTCTTGAAATGTGTGACCACAGCTGTAGTAACATATCTTGCTACTAGGTGGATTTCATGTGGTCCCAGTTCCTGATCTGCAAAAGCAGTGACTTCAGCCTCTTCAGGAGGTTCTGGTTTCTCTAACTTCGGGTACTTATCTTTCCACTTTTCCAGTAAAGTGAAATCTTTTCCACTTGCTGCAAGGCTTTGGTTTTCTTCTTTGGTTTTAGAGCTGATTCTTTTTTCCCATATTTTAAGCAAACTTTTCTCATCCTTTTGTTCTTCAGACATCACAGACAAAGGCCCTTCCTTTGATACAAAAAATGGCTTCATTGTTTCTATACTTTCATTAGTATATGGGGTTTGGCTTGGAAGGCCATAACTCAACAGCATGGTATTGACAATATTTTCTGCAGCTATACCTATTTTGAGTGGAGAAACGGTTGTCTGTATTTGGTTTGGCTTAATAACTGGCTTGGGGAGCTCATAGTGAAGAACTTTTGGATTTTCACTTTCTTCCATTTCTATGAAGGACATGGGGTGCTCTGGTGCTGCTTGCACAGAGTCCCCGGATTTCTGAAGTGGTTTTTGTAAGGGGAGAGAGCGGTTTCCTTTCACGGCTTGATCAAAATGGCTAAGGCCTTGGGCTTCACTTCTAGAATATAACAGTTTAAGTTCTGATTCGAGCCCTTCCAATGGCTCTGTGGTTTTAAGTGTATCTCCTGCAGAGTATTTGACATATGAAGGTAGATTTGATGAAGCCTTCTCCTTTACTTTACTATCTTCCTCTGAATAAAAAAACAAGCCAGGGATTTGTGGAAGATCATCCCTGCAGCTAACTCCCTTTGACTTTGAAGTGAACATTCCCGTCCCAGTTGCAAATCTGGGCCAATTGGCAGTGCAGGCATTTTCAGCTAGTTGGAGCTGATTTTCCTTTGGATGGCTTTTGATCATTGACTCATAGAAATGAGTACACTGGTCCATCAGTGTGCTGATAATCTGACTTGCCACAATGTTTTTTTCAAATATGCTTGTTGAAGATGGTTCCACTTGGCATTTTCCTTTGTCTAACTTGTTCTTAAGTATACCAAGCATGTAACTGACAGTATTAGCAGCGTAAGTAAGCAGTTCTGAATGGAACGAGTGAAGCTGTCGAAGGGTATTGTGCATGTTCTCCTGGGAAATCATACTACTTGATTTAGATCCATTAGGAAACTTACTCAGTGGTTGTAGCTTGGGCAATATTGTTTTCATGAATGGTTTCTGTTGGACAGCAAAAAAGTTTTCAATAGGTATTTTCACAATTTCAGAAAAAGCGTATGTAGAGATATGTTTAAATTGTAGGTCTACAAATGATTCTAAGGTGTTCAGAACCCCTTCCACGATCTCTTGAGCAATTTGGTGGCTAGAGCCCCCGTGTATTTTGTCTTTCAGCTTTGCGTTATAGATTGGTACATTGTTGAGGTTGTTTGTTCTTAAGGAGCCACATTGACTTCTAGCAGTAGTTTCTTTCTTGCTTTCTAGCATTTCTTTACCATCTGTTAAGAACTTATGAGTCATGAAGTACACATCTAATTTTTCTAATAGCTTTTTAACAATTTCCTGACCAAATATATTAATTTGTGCTTGGGAACCCTCAGCTCCAGAAGCAGCGCTTTTAAAGTTATGATACCTGCTTTCACAAGCCTCAAGAGGTGACAAATTTAAAAGTGAAACAGATTGTTCTAATTCCTTTGTTTTCATTGAAATTTCATTCAAAACAGTCTCAGCTATCATCAATAGCTTATATTTTTCATTTTCCATGTCATTTGATTCCATTTGCCATTTATCAAACATTTGACTAAAAATACCTTCTTTAGGGAAGATTTTCTCTAGCTGGGAAGAAACATTCTCCAAAGAGAAACGAACTTCTGGATTTGCAAGAGAGATTGTCTTAAAATTCCTCTGTGAAAGTTTGAGATCATGTGAGTATGAGCCTTTTATCTGGTCGGCCAAATTGTCATTCTTTGTAGCATATAATCCTTGCAAAACTGCATTAACTATTGTACTTGCTGTCATGATTTGATCAGAAGTTAAAGTGTTTACATTTACCATTAGTCTATTTTGCCTCACCTTTTGAAATTCATTCACAATTGTTTCCAGAATATTGCTTACTATATCCTTGGCATACATTTTTAGTTCTGCAGTGGGGAGTTTTATTCTCACCAAGGAGTTTTTGGCATCCCCTGTGGATAGCAGGTATGGCAGACCAATGGCAGTACTGGACTGACTGCCTCTGAAAGTCTTCTCTCTAGGACTTAACTTGGACGTACTTTTGGCTTTAGCACCACCAGGTCCTAGCTGTGATTTTGTTCCGAATTTAGGCAAAAAGATAACTTTTGATTTTGCTTTGAAGTCTGTTTTAAAACTTACATGAGGGCTGCCTTTGGAACTAGCATTAAAGCTGCGTGGCCTCAGAGACTGCATTCCATCAGACTGATCTTTCAGGGACAAATTCTCTTCTAGATTCAGCAAAACAAAATTCGTAATATTTTGGAGAACCTTTTGGACCAATTCTTCGCCCACTTGCAATGGAGAAAATTGCAGTAAGGTGTTTTCCAATGAAGTGACACTGATACTGCCTGTGTAAGGATAAACTCGCAGTATCACAGGTTCAGGGGGGACACTTCGTTCTGCTTGTTTTGATTCCCGAAAGCTTGATGGGGTCGCCAGTAATTCATCACGGCCAGATGCTTCCAATTCTCCCCTGGTCTCATTCTTTTCATATAAGGATGTCATGACTATTGAGAACATTTTTCTGAAAACACTTTCAACTATGTCATTTGCAACACTGCTTATATGTGACTGCAAGGTTTTTTTCCAAGCTGCTGCTGTTTTCATTTTAGAATCAGATGTAGAGTGGGGGGGTTCATTAAATGGAGGCCAGTGGTCTATGTCTTCCATTACCCTCTGATATGCCTTCTTTAAAATTTCCTTAACCGCCCTTAACAAGGCAGTTGTTTTTTCCTGTCTAAAGTCTCCATTTCTAAATATTTCTTCCAAAACCCTTCTCAGGTTTTCTGCTTCTGATATAATTTGGTTTTGATAGGAGTATTTTGAAAAAAGAGACAGTTCAGAGTTGTCTTCCATCTTCCTTTGACCTGGCAATATTTCATTTTGTACAGCTAGTTGTGTAAACAGGCTGGGATTCTGCTGTGAGTAAAACCTACTTGCCTTCAAAGATATTTTATCATGTAAACTCTTTAAGATGTTGTTGACAGTTTCACTCAAAATTATGTTTTCTTGGAATGAAGTATTGTTTGGATACGAATACATCTTTTGGATTTCTGAATCTATGTCATTTTTTATAAGCATCAAAATGGTATTGGCAATTATGTCAGCATATTCCCTAAGACTAGCTTGTGATATATTAATTGCAGGTCCATGTTTTCCCCTGTAATTAGCAAATGTGTAATCTGTGACCTCTTGACTGAGAACGGTTCTAACTGTTGAGATTTCTAGGATATTCACATCCGATGGCATTTGGTTTGCTTCAAGAAATACACTGTTGTTTTGTTTACAACTTGTAAATTCTGGGCCAACATATGTTTTTTCTGTAGTCTTAGTATCAAGAGTAAGTATCAAATCTCTTCTTTCTGTGGCAAAAGATTTTAATCTATTCAAAATGGCTTTAGTAATAAAGTGAACATTTTCCTCACATGGGTTGGAAGCAGAGTTCTTGGCATCTTGTTTTTTAAGTACAGTTGTCCGATTATCATCAGAATAAACTGATTTCAGCTGTACATCTCTTCCCTTTCTTGCAAATGTAATTATCTCCTTTTCCCCCTCAGTCATTGAGTCTGTAACAGGAGATGGTTGATGCTCTGCTTTGGGAAATGCATCAGAAAATGTCAGGGGCAATTTCAGAGAAATAGAATCCTTTGCATTTATGCCAAGCATGAGAGCAGAAGTTAGATTTTGAAGAACAATATCCACCATATCATTGGAAATCACTGTGACACACGACTTAGGAACTAAAAGCATTGGGATAGCTTTATGTGCACACTTGGTGTTTGTTTCAGAGTTTGCTTCTAAATGTTTCCCACTTATGTTACACTTGTTAAGAGTGGATGCAGCAGGTAGGAGATTATTCTCGTCTAGTGTTTTCTCACAGATGTCACTTAAGATACCTTTGATGGTATCAAGTATTTGAAATTGAAGTTTTTTTCGATAGTCACTTTTATTGAACAGCTTTTCAACAATAGCTTCTGGCTGACCTGGATCAATTTCTCTGTCAAACAGGTTTTTTTCATATTCGCCTTTAGTAGACAGAATACTTAACACTGTGTTAACAACCTGGCTTGGGATACTGTTGGAAACCACAATATTATGGATTAAGAATGGACTTTTCATTTCCTTATCTAACTTATGTTTGATTCCTTGTAAAATTTGTCTAGCCACTTCTATTGCATATGAATTTAATTTACAGGCAGTCAGTTGACATATTGAGGTGGTCTTTCCTGACTTGTTATGATCCACTGAGCAATAGGAAAACTGATCACCAGAATATGAATCTTTGATTGATAGCCATGGTTGGCTGAAAGCAGTCTCATCCTCTTGTAGAGGCAAAGCCATTGGAATTGTGAAATTGATGTGAGGACAAAAGAGAGTTTTTACTTTGGAAGTAGCAAATGTTTCTAAATTTGTTAATACCGACTGTATAATATCTTCAACTACATACATTTTGGTCATTTTACCACTACTAAATGTGGACTGAAGTGTGCATGGATTTCTGTCCAGGATGGTACACTGAAGAGAGGCCTTTTCTCCACTGGTGTGTTCAGGAAAAGAGATATTTGCTGGACAGGTGATAATGTTAGATCTATTTTCACTTGCATTTCTATCTGTCATGACAGCAGAATAAAGTTTTTGAAGTATGGTTCTAACAACATTATCTGCAACAACGGTTACATCTGCCTCAGACACTAAAGGATCCATTATTTTATCCATAGATTGAATTGATCTGTGAGCAACTGGCTTATCACCAGGATGAGGAATGTCACATAAAGGGGACTGGGAGAGAGTAAGCACATTTAATTGATCAATTAAGTCATTCAGAAAAATTTCATTCAAAATCTTTCTTATAATGGGCACAACTGGGGACTTTTCTGGTTCTTTGAGTTCTACTTCACATTTTTTAAATGTTCTTTCTAGTTCCCATTGCTTAAGAGATTCTGATTTAGTTTCTTCTGGTGGTCTTTCCTCTCCAGCACTTTCTTTCTCTGTATCTGCAGGCTCTTCTAGATAGGACTCTGGGTCAGCCCCTCCTGGAAGAAAATTTCCATAGATTGGCCTGTATCTGTAATTTTCAATGCCTTGCTCTTCTGGTTCAGTTTCATTAAATATATGAGGAGGCCCTAAAATTAAATCGACTAGATTCTTAAGCATTTCTTTCTCCTGTAGTGGCTTGGTTATGCCTGTTTCCAAATCTGGCAAGCTCACATTTAATTCTGTTTGAATAGCCTTCAAAATAGTACTTGATACTTTCTTTGCATGCATGTATAAAGCAGACTGCAGTTGTTTCTCATGTGTGTTTGTGCAAATGTTGATACTTTCACTTTCCCAGTACCTCTTGTTGCTCTTTTTATTTCCATTGATTATAGTGCCCAGAGTTTCTAAATTTCTTTTGGCAAACCCTTTCAATTTAGCAAAAACCATTTCAAAGATATCAGAAGCCATGACTTCCAGTTTATTTGGGTGCTCTTCTTTTGTGGTTCCTGTTTTGGGGGCAGTTGGCTTTCCCTTGTTGTTAGTCACCTCTTGACTACCTGGCTGGATCACACTGAACAACATGCTGGAGATTATGTCAGAGCATATGCCCATTTCCTCAATAAGCAAAGCAAGTGATAGGCTGTCAGTATCAATATAATCTGAGATAGCCTTAAATTCTGAATTTGTGAAAATCTGATCCATCTCAGCACTACATAATTTTCTAATGATATCTTCTAGAATTGTATAAGAAATGAGCTGAATATTAGACTGTAATACAGTGGTTGTTCTCAAATTCTCATTGATCCACTCTCTATTTTGTTCATCAGATAGGGGAGAACATGGACGGTCTCCTGTGAGCTTGTGTAACATGTCATATAAGGTATCCCCAATTCTATCTAACACTTGCAATCTGGTACATTTGTGGACTTCCTCTTGCATATGAGGGCACTGAGAAGGCACAAGTTGTTGTTGATCAATCTCAGCAGTTTCATATGAGATTTTAGACCTTAGCTTATCTGAAGGGAGAACATTGCTTTTATCTGTATTTCCACTTAACAGTTCACAAATGCAAGTTGCTAACGAACTTGTCATAATGTCATTATTTAGCTTTGTGACAACAAAGTCTAATTCCTTTTCATTGTCAGCAAAAACTCCTGTATCTATAAAGTCTTTGGGAGGGCCACACTTCCCAAGATTTAGATTTTTCTTATTGTATTTGAGTTCTTTCTGGATAGCATCCAAAACAATTTTTACCACTTTAGTTGTGTAAGTACTAAGGTAAGATTGAAATGAAGATTTCTTGTCAGGTGCAGGTTTTGAATGATCAGCATGGCTTTCTAGTTTAAAGCAGTTTTGCAATTTTGGACAAATAAATGAGTTTAGCTTCTTAAAAGCTGTGTAAGTGATCCTATCATTAATGTGAACTACAGGTTCAGGTGTTGATTCAGTTTCTTCAGTTTCTAACCAGGGATGTTTTGTAGGGTCTATGTCAAGTACAGATAAAAATTTCATCTTCCTGTTACTCTCAAGCCATATTTCTAATGGCTCTTTATTTGGTACGTCAGCATTATCTAGAGAAGTTTGAGGTACTGATGAAGAATGTCTGATAATGTGACTATAAGCTATGTGAAGTATTTTTAATACAGCATCTACAATTTCTTGAGCTACTATTTGGATTTCTGACGCAGAGAACATCTGGTTCATCCATTCTTGATTGGACAGATCTTGTGGGCTTCCTGATGTAAGAAGTGAAGCTTCCTTATAACCTGAGTGACCAGAGAGCCCAGAAGATAGGTCTTGGAGCATCTGTGCTAAAATACTTGTAATTATATCTTCTGAGGCTTTTTGTATTTGATGCTTTTCATCTTGGCTGAAAATCAAAAGGTCTTTATTCAAACATGGCTTGTCCTTAAAAAGGTCCTTATTATTAAAAGCTGGAAGGTCAGTCTTTAATCCCCAATCATGAAATGCTACTTCGTCTTGATAAGCAGGCTTTGTCGATAAGTTCATATTTCTTTTGTACTTTAAATCAGCATTTTCCCTTGTTAACCAGTGATCAGGAGCCTGTTCTTGTAATTTTGCTTTTTCATCTTTGATAGATGAAATCAGTACATTTTCCACAATCTTGTCTATTTCTTTATTTTCGTCTTCAGAATAAAGGACCATGCCAGGAACATTAATGGGTGGAAAGAGGCATCCATGTCTAGGATCATTAGCTACGCTGGTGCTGGTGAGTCTGTGCTCTTCTTCAGTGCCAGAAGGACTACTCAGTCTTGGGTGTCTTCTCTTTTGGACATCTGTTTTTGCTGGTTTCTGATGTAACTGAGCCAAGACATCATCAAGTAGATGAAGGAGGATCACTGTTTCCTCAGATGCAATGAGTCTCTCGTTATTAAGTTCAATTTGTATATAACTTAGTATAGTGTTGATTGCTTCCTCTATATAACCAACCAGAGAGGATTGGGAAAAAATATTTGACACTAAATTTTTTATGTCTTCTTTGCTAATCAAATTGGCTGCATCAGGTTCAGCACTGGATTTACTTTTGCTGGCTCTTTGAAGGAATGCATATGTTGGATCTTTCCTGTGTTGCTGATAAGCAGGTTCAGTCGTGATTTCAAGATGAGCAAGTTCATTTTGCTTAGAAGATGCAAGAGATGTCAGCTTTTCTAAAATCATATGAACCATATCTTCTGCAATACCACTCATGTTCTCCATAGTATAAGGCGGTGAAGCTTTTGACGTTTTTTCTTCTGGTGAAATGAAATGTTCCCCACTGGCTGTTAAGTCTGATTTAAAGTGAACTGACAAATTTTCTTGTGCAAATACCTCAATACATTTTTTCTCAACTGCAGACTGTAGCTTCTCAAGCACATTTTCCATAATTTCAGCAGCTGCTGAGGAGATACTGACATTGGAGAGCAAGTCTCCTTTGTCAGTGTCAGTTTGATCAACCAAAGTTTTGGCTGTAACAGAAGCAAGAGTGGGGATGGTCTTGGTTAATTCAGGCATCATTTCATGAAAAATGTTTTCTAAAATCAACTCAGATTCCTCTTTTAGGTGATATTTAAAGTTATCAAAAACATTCTTTAACTCCTGCATCTCCTTTACGACTTTTGCTTTTTCATCAGAAGACGGTGGGTGTTCTAAGGCATCTGTTTTAGTGGTAGCATCTTCAGATTTCTTTGTGCCTGTTTCAATCGATGCAAAAAGGTGACTGTCGGGTTTACAGGTTTTAAGTTTGGGGGATTCAGCGGTCTTATTATGTTTAGGTTCAGAGGTTTTAGGTTGTCCTTTCCTGTGATGTGTTTTTCCCATAACTGTTCTTTCTTTGTGGGCAGAAGATGGTTTTACGGGTGCCGCTGGTTGCCCTATTGACCTGTCATCTGTGTCCGCACAGGCCTCTGCCTGAAATGTCTCTGCCTGAATACCTGTTTCATATAGAAGCATTTCACTGCATGTGCTACAGCAACTTGCACTATTTGAAGAGAGGGTAGAGTCATCAGGCATCGGGTATATAATATTTTGCAACCTTTCTTCATATTTTGTGATGGCTGGATATAATATACTGGTCACTGCAGCCACAACCCAGGTCATTATATTATGAACTATACTGTTCAGTTCTTCTGAAGTTACCTGGAAAGGAGGTAAGCAGGACACAAGGGAAATCACATATGAATTTACTCTATTGTAGGGACAGGGGCTAACCTTTAATTCCTTGTATCAAACAATGCATAGCTAGAATCCAGCCATGGTGTATAGAGAGAACATAGGAAAGGCTCTACTTAGAATAAGAGATTAATTTCAAATTGGTTTATTCTCTGTGGCTGTGATCTGCTCTTTGAATACGATTCCATTTGATTCAAAATCCCTAGGAACATTGATTTTCAGCATTTATTGCTGAGCATAAATGGCTTCCTGGTTTAAAAAATAGCCAAGAGGGTGTCTAGACTCATAGAAAACAAATGCTCGGGCGCCTGGGTGGCTCAGTTGGTTAAGCGACTGCCTTCGGCTCAGGTCATGATCCTGGAGTCCCGGGATCGAGTCCCACATCGGGCTCCCTGCTCAGCAGGGGGTCTGCTTCTCCCTCTGACCCTCTTCCCTCTTGTGCTCTCTGTCTCTCATTCTCTCTCTCAAATAAATAAATAAAATCTTTAAAAAAAAAAAAAGAAAACAAATGCTCTGGCAAAAAGTAAAACTGTGTTGATGATCCAAGCAATATTTCTTAAAAATACAAACCATGAGAGACTATGGACTCTGAAAAACAAACTGAGGGTTTTAGAGGGGAAGGGGGTGGGGGGATGGGTTAGTCTGGTGATGGGTATTAAAGAGGGCACGTTCTGCATGGAGCACTGGGTGTTATACGCAAACAATGAATCATGGAACACTACATCAAAAACTAATGATGTAATGTATGGTGATTAACATAACATAATAAAAAAAATACAAACCAGATTACCTCTAACAAACTATTTCACAAAAAAAATTTGCAGTCAAAACATTTATGTGCCTTCGCAGAGATAGCCTCCTTTTATGTAGGCATCTGTCCAGCTAGCAGGTAAGGGTGAAAAAGTACCACAGCAGAAGGGTCAGCCTGTGGGCTCTGCGGCCCACCGGCTGCTGCCTTCCTTTGTCCATTCACTGTGTTTTTATGTATGCAGATGACCACAGCTACTTGTTAAGGTTTAATGAATGGTCAACAATTAGCAGTCATGATTTAGCAGAAATGAATAGGCTTTGGGTCCAACAAGAGACTATCAGCGTAAACTGTCTTGGAGAGGGAGGCAGAGGATGGTTCATGAAATAAAGAAACACATTAATCTCGGTCAAAAAGGCTGAGCTAGAACTGGGATGGACTCAAAGGGCCAGAAGGCTGGGCAGTAGAGGGAAGTTGGGGGTCTCCTTCACTGTGAGCTGAAGTAGAAACCCAGGGACCAGGCCTGAATGACCTTTTCCTCATTGGTTAGTTGTACTCACTGTCACAGCTTAGACTGGACCGGGGGCAGATGCAAACTGCACCTGCAAAACTCTATACTTGTTTATGTACTTCTTATTGCAGATATATTTTGGGAACATAAAAATCCTCCTGCCTATAATAAAATAGTATTTGTTTTTAAGTTATTGTTACCCTCAAGACAGCCAGACCAAGAATGCATACCTTCTGCAGACACTCTTATTTCTCAAAGCTGTGGATACAAGTTGGCAGCAAAGGTGGGATGCCTTGCATTCTGGCTATGCATTGTTTGATATCCTGGCATTTGGGCACCAGATTCCCTAGAATGTGGTTGTTGCCTCCCAGTTACCTCCAGATTTAGCTTCCAGATTGTTCAGGTTTAGGCCAATATTCAATGAAAAGTTAACACTTTGTCAAATATAGCATATCTCTCCTGATCCATTAGAGAAGGTTTGAGAACCACTTCAGATAAAGCCATTTTTTCCCCACTCCAATTCCCAAATCTTTTAATGCATTTTTATTGTGATTAAATAAACAGAACATAAAATGTACCATTTTACCATTTTAAAGCATACAGTTCAGTGACATTAAGCACGCTCACAATGTTGTGCAAACATCACCACTATCTAGTTCTCTTAATGCATTCTTTGTCACCTTCTGCCCCGACTAGAACATGGCTATTGAGTTTGAAAAACATAGTTTGGGATGACAACATATGGTTGAAAAACACTTCTTTTACATAAACATGTCCTAAATCAAACACTTCTCAGAATAATAGCTAACCATTAATAGGTAAGTTACTTACCTTCTTGGTCTAAATTGGTCCAAATCTGTTCTAATACATATGAGCTAAGAATTTCAATATATATTATTTTCTTAATACCACAGAAAATGTACAGAAGACGTACATTATTATTCTTAAGGTAGCTGAGAAGAGGCATTTTCAACCTTGATATATAAAACAGGGGCATTCCTACCCCGATGTTTATAGCAGCAATGTCCACAATAGCCAAACTGTGGAAAGAGCCAAGATGTCCCTCGACAGATGAATGGATAAAGAAGATGTGGTATACACACACACACACACACACACACACACACACACACACACACACTGGAATATTATGCAGCCATCAAAAGGAATGAGATCTCGCCATTTGCAACGACGTGGATGGAACTGGAGGGTATTATGCTGAGCGAAATAAGTCAAACAGAGAAAGACATGTATCATATGATCTCACTGATATGAGGAATTCTTAATCGCAGGAAACAAACTGAGGGTTGCTGGAGTGGGGGGTGGGGTGGGAGGGAGGGGGTGACTGGGTGATAGACACTGGGGAGGGTATGTGCTCTGGTAAGCGCTGTGAATTGTGCAAGACTGTTGAATCTCAGATCTGTACCTCTGAAACAAATATGCAATATATGTTAAGAAAAAAAAAAAAAGAAGATAGCAGGAGGGGAAGAATGAAGGGGGGGAAATCGGAGGGGGAGATGAACCATGAGAGACGATGGACTCTGAGAAACAAACTGAGGGTTCTAGAGGGGAGGGGGGTGGGGGGATGGGTTAGCCTGGTGATGGGTATTAAAGAGGGCACGTTCTGCATGGAGCACTGGGTGTTATACGCAAACAATGAATCATGGAACACTACATCAAAAACTAATGATGTAATGTATGGTGATTAACATAACAATAAAAACTAAAAAAACCCACGGGCATTCCTAAAGTTTTTAATGAAATGAAATGTGATAAATAGAATCTGATTTTCAGCTTATTTTCACTATACATTAAACCAAGAAATATCCTTTGGGTGCCAGTATGTCTAGGTCTTTGTGTTTGTTGCATGTTCTCTGAGTTGAGTGGGTGTAGATGTGAAAGACTGTGTGTGTGCACTACTCCCCTGCACCCCTCTCATGTTCATGATTCCTCTGTCTAGCCCCAGAGTTGGGGCTCATCACATTCACCCTCATCTTTGCCTGGTCCAAGTTGCAGTCCTCAGGTGACCAGGTCCCTTCTTTTGATGGAGTACCATCCTAAGATTTTTCTTACTCCCGGGAAAATTAGGAGACAGATCTAGGCATCCTGGCTCACATGCCCAAGGGACAGGATGCTCAGCCCTAAGCCAGATCTCAATGGTCTGCAAAGGCATTTCCCTTAATGGTTTCCCATTATGGAGCCGGTTTGTGGTATTTGATGCTTTTCTCATGATAACTAAACCTCCTAATGCTCCCTTAATCTAGCCTCCTGAGCCCCCTGCCCAAAGGGCCAATAACAGTAACTTTGGACCCCTGCAAAACTCAAGATTAACTGAGAGTGAAAGTCAAGAAGAGAAGAAGGCGAAGAGGGAACTGACTAATGTCAGCAGATGATTTTGCTTGTTGTCTGATTCACAGACTTTTCTCTAATTTCATATTACAAAATATCCTTAACATGTTGCTTTATCAGTGAATTTCATCATACATACTTTTTCTTGACAGCAATTTTGATATTGTTGTTGTCTGAAAAGTAAAGAGATTAATTTTATTACTTCTGATCAATAATTTATGTAACTCCCCCCTCCCCCAATTCCTAAGCATTGAATCAGGTTATATCCTTTGTGCTTGGGAGATTTTTTTTCTCCCTAGCAATTCACAAAAAAGAATAGGCTTTATTTTTTGTCTAATTCCCTTATTTAGCCTCCTACTTAGATATTGGTCTGTGGGTACAGGACATGCTCCATTACTCACAGGAGTAGAGTGATAGCTGAATAAACAGTAGAATAGTAAACAGCTGCTGCATAAACTAACATCTGTCTGATATTACTATTCATGAACCACTTAGCCATGTTTGTTTCGTAGTGAGTTGGGAAGAGCATGGGGCTGGGGAGAGAGGGGGTGGGCTAGTCCTTTCTGCCTGCTCTGCTTGATCAGAGCTTCCTGATAACTCACTTTCTGCCCACCTCCTCAAAACTCCTAGTCTCCTCCCCTCACCCTACAGTAGGAAAAGATCCATGGATGATTCTTGATAACGATGGATTAAAATAATGGGTTTCTGATCATATGCAATACCAAATTAGATGTAGCCCTTTTCTAGGTATTATAGTATTCTGTTCTATGCTTTTTTTTTCGTCTTATTTTGTTTTATTTTATTTTTTTTAAAGGTTTCATTTATTTATTTGGCAGAGAGAGAGAGAACAAGCAGGAAGCATAAGCAGGGGGAGCGGAAAGCAGAGGGAGAGGCAGGTTCCCCCCTGAGCAAGGAGCCTGATGCGGGATTCAATCTCAGGACCCTGGAATCGTGACCTGAGCCGAAGGCAGACTGAGCCACCCAGGCGTTCCTTTTTCTCTTTTTTTAAAGTTTTTATTTTAATCACCCAGTGCTTTTCACGACAAGTGCCCTCCTTACTCCCCAGCACCTATTTCTCCCATCCTTTTGTTCTGGTAACCATCCTTTAGTTCTGATAACCATCCTTCTGTTCTCTGTAGTTAAGAGTCTGTTTCTTGTTTGCCTTTCTTTTTTCCCTTTGCTCATTTGTTTTGTTTCTTAAATTTCACATATGAGTGAAATCATATGGTATTTGTCTTCCTCTGACTGATTTATTTCACTTGGCATTATACTCTCTAGCTCCAGCCATGTCATTGCAATCTATTCTCTGTTTTAATCAAAATTATTTATTATCACCTACTACATGGAACCAAAAATATATTTTACTAAATTGTAGCAAGAGAACACAATCATGTAAATTATAGAATACTAAAAAAAGTTATAAAAAACAAGGCCTAAGACTCTAATTCCGATTTATTTTCCTTCCTACATGGATCATTTGCTTCTCTTCTTCGTGACCTTCTTAAAGGAAAAAGCATACTCTATCTTCATTTTTACTTGGCCTGCCCTTCTGTTATCAAAATTTCTTTTTCCCCCAAGGCCTACAATTCAATTTTGAAAAATATAGCCCATCTCTGAAATTACAACCTAACTCCTAGTAGGAAAAGAAAAACTTAGAGGTGTCAGCTAGGGTTAGGGAGCAATAGCCCATCCTCAGACTAGTACCTTCTTGTAATATGGAACCTGGAGCATGAGTGCTGAGTCAGTGACACAGTTCCTATCCTTTGGCTTCATTTATTTTTCTAAGACTCAGTTAGTTTCTCAGGCCAACTCTAGCTCAGTTTCTTCTTGTAGGTTCTCTGCAACCTAACGCATACAGATTCTTTTTTCTGCTCTCTCTAACTCATACAACTGGCAGCAAGTGGAACCCAGTGAGTCCTGTGTATTTGTTGCTACCTGTGCTCAAAGGCTTTCTGTCCTAAAGGCACGCATTTAGATAAAAGGAAATAGCAAAGATCTGAGAACAAAACTAACCAGATAAATGAGAAAACCTCATATAAGACCACTAGAAAATAGTTGTGATACCACATACAATCTACAATTCACAACGAATTATCAAATTTTTGTTGGAGTCAATTGAACAGAAACATGCAAATGAACTTGCTGTTATATTGGAAAGGTCCATCACCATTCCAGGAGTGACACGATATTCCACCTACTTTTCCCTAGTCTTAGGTGGTTTTCCTCGACAGGTTGACGCTACTAGAGAAAAGTGCCTAAGGTTTAGGTTATCTGTACTGCTAACTTCCTACTTCTTAAAGAGGGCAGTGATATTAATGACCATTAGTCCAGAAGCCCCAAAGAGAAGGCACACTTTTTCACAGTTTAACTTGCCATGTCACAAAACTATAAATATACCTTTCTGCTTCTGACCTTCTCCACCATACAAACTCACTTTAATCCAGAAGATAACTTAAAGACATCTTCATATGGTTGGCCAGCACCCCTTGAGGATTAATGTGACAAGCCTAAATTTTAGTCGGCCTAATCCTTCTGAATATCTAATTTTTAATGTAATTGGTGGCCTTCTGTTTGTATCTCAGGCCCATAGCTTTGAGGTGATGCCTGATACCTCCTGCTCATCCACACACGTAGTCTATCCTATTGCCAAATCTGTTTACTCATTCCAGTGGCTAACTGGGAATTTAAAGCAGCACCTCTGTATCCTGACATCAGTGGTTTAATCTGAAACCCCAAAACTAGGTGGTACCACGGTGGCCTTCCTTTTTCCTGACATTTTATCTACTGCCCTGCACTCAGTCCACTCTCTGGCATTCCTCAAGTCTCCCTGTCTTTTGTCCTGTTGCTGTGTAAAGCACAACTGAGGTCAGAGGTAGTGCTTTTTCATCTTGGTATCCCTCTAATACCCAGAACTATACTTTGAACATTGTAGGTTCTCAAGAAAGTTTGGCACATAAATTCCCATTTAACATGTTTTAGATGCATACTTCTCTCTACTCCAAAAGGAAGGCCGTTGTACAAGGCCACAAATCATTAATGGACTTCTGTAACGGGCACCTATTTAACTATCTTTCATTTGTCCTACCTGCTGTTGTCACAGGTGTTCAGCAGAGATATTGACTTGATAATATCATATCCCAACTCAAAACCATTAAACTGTCATTCAGTGGATGAAATACAGACTTCTGAGCATGGTCTTGTCCTCTCATCTTCCATCCCAATCACAAGAACATACTCAGTATCTAAATGCAAAGCTTAATTATTCCAACTGTCTACCCCAAGGCTATCTTATCACATTTGCTTCCTTTTGTCCTGATTTCTTTGGTTTCTAATTCTATTTTGTTAAGCTTACCGTGTATGGCCTTTGTGTAAGCGTTAGGAAAAACAGAGAAGAAGTTGAGAGGAGAGAAGGGAGAGAGGTAAGTGGTGGAACACATGTGATGCATCTAGCACTGAGGCTTGGGAAGCAAGGAGCTGCATCAGAGAAAGAGGACGAAGTCCAAGCCCTTGAACCTGTGTTCCTCTCTGTAAGGTAAGGTGATGTGACATGGGTGCAATGGGCAGAGTCAGACCAGATGGTCTTGTTAGCCATGTTTTATTGGGCTCTGGCCTGGAATTGTCCTAGGTATAGCTAAAAGTACTTTTTTTTTTTTTTGATTTTTATTTATTTATTCATGAGAGACAGAGGCAGAGGGAGAAGCAGGCTCCCCGCGGAGCAGAGAGCCCGATGCGGGACTCGATCCCAGGACCCTGGGATCATGACCTGAGCCGAAGGCAGACGCTTAACCGACTGAGCCACCCAGGTGTCCCTAGCTAAAAGTACTTTAACCCTGTGTATTTGAGAGGAATGGGGAAGAAGCTCCAGGTCCTGTGCAGAGCTCTTCATCTTAGCTGAGCTAAGATTTTTAGCAAAAGGGTATCCAGAGCATGTGCTTTTGAAAAGACTCAAGTGATTCTGTAGCTCTGTAGTCTAGGGTGGTGGGAAGGCAGGAGGAAGAGGCAAGTAGGAATTAATATTTTCTAAAACTACATAATCATCACTCCTCACCTTTATTTCTTTAAACTGTCCTAATATTGGGCTAGTCAGTTTCCTTCAGCATCTTTGCATCTTATGAGCACTCAGTAAGTCAAACTTACTTCATCACTCCTAAGCATAAAATCCTTCTTCTAGGAAGCTCGCTCTGAATGTCAATACCATTTACCACCACATGCTACTTCACCTTACCCAACCATTTTCATCAGAATTTGGAATTTATAAAACCTATCCTGGACTTCATTTGGTTTGAGGGTTTAGAAGATGATGGTGTTGGATATGTGTGTTCCATCAGGGGTTATTTGATATGCATGAAATATTCAAGTTTGAGGGGAACTGCACTTTAGCAGACTAAGGGGCCACCAAGGTTTGAGGGCTGAAAGGCACCTAGGCCAAAAAAAAAAAAAACCAACAAAAAACTTCTCCATTGTCCTTGATTTTTGTATCATTAGAGATTTATTACTTTAGATTACAGTACAAATATCCTCAGGATGGGGTAACAGATTAAGTCATTAATACTATATGGTAGACTAATGCATCATCATTAGAGAACCAATAACCTCAAAAGGCACAAGTAATATATGTTTGAATGTGGAGAGGGGAAAAGAATAGATACAGATCCCAGAAAGTTACCTCGAAAGAAGAGGTAGGGGAGTGAAGGCCCTGGGGATTAGGGGAGTACAGAACAAAAGTGAGACTAGAGGGAAGGTGAAAGAACATAAATAACTTTGCCTGCTTAGTCCTGAGAGGTTGCAAAAAATGAATGCAAGTAGAACTACAAGAACTGAAGATTCCACGGGAGCATCTGCCCTCAAGCAGCACTCTGGTGTAATTATTAAAAGGTTAATTTAAAATAACACATTAATTTATTAAGCTTTCTTAGATACTTACTTAATTGACGAATCACAAGAAGGGAAGATTCCTTGAGCTACAGGTGAATTTTCAGAGAGAAAAAGAAAATAACTACTTGTTGGTGAATTTTCAGAGAGAAAAAGAAAATAACTACTTGTTGGTAGCCTTCCCAAGCTACTTGTAAATGATAATTAACATCTATTAATAGGTCTTTATTCCCTGTTGTCACTGCTGTGTTTAAACCCTCCAGGGACTGCTGGGGAGGCATAAAATATACTTTATGATCTGGGGCCACTGCCTACCTCACCAGCCTCACTTCTGGTCACCATTCTACATATATTCTGTGCTCCAGAGATCCTGAACAACATGCAATTCCCTTTGCCTGTGCCCTTACTATTTAGTTTATAACTTTAATATCGCTCTTCCAAATTCCTCACCTTTTAGGATTCACTCAGCTTGTGTCACCTCTTTCAAAGAGCCTTTTGAAATTGCCTACAGAGACAGGCATCCTCTGTCAATGCTCCTGAAGCACCCTATACTTCCTTCTATTATAGGACTTACTGTGCTATAGTTTACAGTGTCTGGCATATAGTAAGCACTCATTAACACTTATTTATTGAACCAATTCTTTAACACAGGTGTTGGATCAATGTTTATTAGTCTAACAGTCATTAATCTCTTCCCACTCAAATACTGTCTAACATGCCATCTAGCAAAGTTCCATAAGTGGATATTAGAAAATATTTCTAGGTAATTATAGTAAAGCAAGTCTTCATGTAGAATATCTCCATAGGAATACTGGAATGGTGTATATCAATTATACACATACACCACTAAAGTCTTAGACAAACAGAATGCTCTGAGTAATAGAAAGTAGTATTACCAATTGGAGCCAGTTCAAAGTCAAGGCAAATTGCTATTTTTCTCCTAAAAAATGTAAAGTGTATTTGGAGTAACCAGTAAATTCCAACGATCTGTTTGAAAACATTTGCTTAAAATTCTGTGTGCCTTCTTGAGTTTGTGTATGAGCATATTTTTGCATGTGTACAGTTTTGGAAGGAGCTGGAATTAATAGTGTATAAACCTGAAAAATTAAGTGTGAAGATAATACTGTTGTGGTGCTTTCAAAGTATGTCTACAAATTCTCTGGTAATACTCCCTCCAAGAAGTGGAGGTTAACTCTCTTCCCCTTGAGTCTGGGTTGGACTCAGTGACTTGCTTCTAATGAACAGTCCAGGGTAGAACTGATGGTATATAACTTCTGAAACTAGGTTATAGAATATATTGTGGTTTCAACCCCTCTACCTTGGATCACTCACTCTGGGGGAAGCCAGATGCCATATCATGAAGATACTTAAGAAGCCCTATAGAGAGGTCCACAAGGTGAGGCACTGAGGCCTCCTGCTGACAGTCATCTTGGAAGAGAAACCTCCAGTCCCAGTTAAGCCTTTAAATGACTGCAACAGCTCTGGATGACAATTTGACTATAAACTCATGAGAGACCCTGAGTCAGAACGACCCAGCTAAATTATTCCTGGATTCCTAACCACAGAAACTATATATATATTTTTTAAACTGCCACGTTTTGGGGTGATTTGTTACTTAGCAATAGATAACTAATGTGACTGTTAGAAAAAATAAATAACTCTTCTATGGTTTCTAGGAATATGGTGGATTAAATATCCTGAAGAGCCTGTGTGAAACCTATTACAAATGTAATGGGAATTTGATAAATATACAATTAGAGTGTAGAACTTTAATGCACCTCTTTAATAGCTGGACACATTTGTAGACAATAAAAAAAGTCTAGTAGACAAAAAAATCTGTAAAGACATAAAATCAATAAATGTAATTTGATATCCATTTAGAGCTTTCCATCCTTCAAATAGAGAATACACATTTTTTTTTTTTTTGGTATGTCCATGGAGCACTTTCAAAGAGCGATCACATATTTGGCCACAAAAAAACAAAAACAAAAACAACAACCTCAACAACTTCAGTGTGTTCAAGATTTACAGGCTATATTCTCCAAATTTAATTAAAAAATTGTGACCCAAAATATTAATTTCTTAATAATTAAGAAACATACTTATGGATAACTCTCAGATCGAAGAGGGAATTAAGAGGCCAAAGTATAATCTACCTCAAAAAGCTGAACTAATTTTTTCGCCTCCAAACTTGTTCATCTTTCTGTACTGCCTGTCTACTGAATGGCACCACTATTCACTACCCATTTAGTTGCCCAGTCTAGAAATCTGGGTGTTGTCTTCAATGCCTTCATCTCCCATATTCAATCAGTACCAAATCTCATCCATTCGACCTCCTTAGTTTGAGTCAAATCTGTACCCTCACTGTCACTGAGTTTGTTCAAGACTCATTTCTAGCCTTGACTATTGTAATAGTCTCTCTAATTGTAGTTAAGTGGCAGCATGGCATTGCGGCTAGAATTGGTTGAGTAAGACAGACCTGGGTTAAAACCTTGGTTTTGTCACATACACTGTGAAACCCTGGGCAGGATTACTGAGACTTAGTTTACTTATATGTAAAATGGTAGATAAAAATACTTCTGTCCTCAGTAAATTGTTGGGAGGGTTAAATGAGAGGATATAAAGAGTTTAGTGTAGTAACTGCATATAGTTAAGTGTTCAATAAATGCTATTATTTTTATTGTCTCATTGCCTCTAGTCCCCTCACCTCTAATTCTTTTTTCCCTTTTTAGAAAAGACAAATTCTGATTATATTACACCCTTGACAATATTCTTAAATAGTTGCCCTTCAATAACAGGATAAAAGGTAGATTTCTTGGCATGGCCTACCAGAAACTTAATGATCTAACCCTTCTCTAGCAGTCTAGCTTCACTTCCTGCAATTCTCTAGCTTGAACTTTTAGATAAAGCAATTCTGAGAAAATCTGTATTTCCAAAAACGTACTATGCTCTAATGTCTATATCTTGGTAAATGTATTCCCTTTTCCTGGAAGGTTCTCCTTGCATTTGTCTGCTTAGGAAATTCTTTCTTATCCTTCATGTCTCAGCCCAATTGTGGCTTCTTCTGGACAAGTTTCCCTGGCTTCCCTATGCTTCCGCTGAACTATGTACGTACCTCCATTATTACAATTATCATAATGGGTTGTGGTTATTGGTGTGAGTGTTCCCCACTAAACTGTAAAATCCAGGATAGGGAGCATGGCTTTTCTATTTTGTATGGTTTCTACCTTGTACGTATGCAGTAATTAGCACGATGTCTGTCATGTAGTGGAAGCTCAATAAATGTTCGTGGAATGAATGGATGAGTAGATGGCAGGATTTACATAATAACTGTTGCTATTGTTTACCTGATTCATGGTTAAAACTTGGTTTCTTGGTCTTTTTTTCATTAACATCAGCATATGTCACCTATATATGCCACAAGAAAAAAAAAAAAAACAATGAAAATCCTCAAAGGAGTTTTAAAAGAATTTGAACATCGGCTATTTCTCACATTTAAAATACAGAAATTTAAGAAAATGATTTTAGAAGTCCATTTGTGATAAAAGTACATGTTTTACTTGGTTTATACTACATGTATTACTTATAAAATTCACAGGTTTGTAGAATTCATCAGTATTCTAAAATTAACTGAGGAATGCACTGAGCAGCATGGATGGTAATCAATTGAACAGCTAAAAAGATGATGTGTGGTTTTTAAACAAAGTTAACTATAGGGGACATGATTTTAGAAAGCTGGAAGGCAGAGAGCAGGTTTTCCGCCTATATAGGATATGACTCTTTGATTTGGCTGAAAACTTTACCTACCGAGATAATTGTACAGAAAGATAAATCCAACAAGAGTAGACTAATTTTTTCCCAGGTCTGAGAACTAAACACAAGCCACAAGAAGTACCTTTCCTGGCACTGATGGAATGGGTGAAATAAGTTGGGAAATAGTATCCTATTCTATTATAATAAAAGTGGTCATGCTATTTCTCCAAATAAATTAGGTTTCTGTGGCCATTTGATGTAGTCATATTGTTCATGTGTATTTTAAAGCCTCCTTTAAAAACAGATAGTCTAAATTTGTCTATTGACTTTTTTGGGGGCAAAGTATGTAGGATGAGGTTTGTCATCCATGTGACAACTCAGGGCATACTTTTTTTCCTGGCTCTATAGTGAGGCTAGTGAAAAAAAAAATTCCTGATGTACAACTACTACACTAACTCGAAGTAGTGAAGTTTCTTTTCTTCGGAAACTAAGCATAGCGATTATGGATGTGGACACAGTGACACAGTGCCCTGTCGCAGCAGGTGTTTGATAAATATTTTTCTATACAGAGAAGCATACTGTGGCTAACATGCTGCATTTGAGCAGCTATATATAATTGGGTCTGTTGCTTTCTATGCATTTCATGTAGGACACTGCAAATGATGCCACTTTCTACCTTAGTTGTGAAGGTAGACTTTGGGGAAGACTTTAGTGAATTTCCTGCTTGATGACATCTCTTTCAAACCATGTTAACTTTTTAGAACAGCTGAGCCGGTTAATACAGTGCTAACAGAGCCAAGGATGTGGATTTGATTCTTAAAATGACAATCTGGCAGTCCACAAAGGCAATCCATGTTGTGACCAGAGGCCGCACCCTGAATGCTGCCAACTTTCCACCATCAGGTGAGTGATCACTGGTCACAGAGGGGACAGGGTAAGGCAGCCTGGCTGTCTCTGCGCAACCCATCAGCACTAGAAGAAAATGATTCTCAAAGCCCGATTTGTTGCTTTCTCTGCAGGGCACAGGTCTGTACTTTGAAGCTCTTGAAGCTCATCATTTAGGAAGCCTTTAACCTAAGGGCTAAGTGGGAGCATTCAAGTTGCTTCTGGTAAATCTCTGTTAAAATGGAGGCAAATATAACATTCAAATTTTGGATCCGTTTAATAAATTTAAAGTCTCAGTCTTACTACTTTTGCTGGCTTACAACTTGTTACTGATATTCCCTCTACTTACAGTATGACAACACTAACTGATAGCTGTGAGCTTTGGAAGTCTGAAGTAGCACAGCATTATTACCGTGGGTTTGCATTTCAATTTTTATAAAATCTTACTATAGGGTGGCTAATTTCAGGGAATAAGGCTGTTCTGAATTGTCTTTTAATGAATGAAACTCTGTTATACCAGTCTTGATAATAATTTCATACTTCATTTGTTCTATCTGTATCTGGGACAAAAGAAATGTTACTTGCCTCTTGTTTCAAAATAGCCTGTATAAAATGTGTGGGGACATTTTCTGTTTTAGCAGAAGCATCTGGAGCTTGATGTGAGATACTTTTAATTCCTGGCGGGAGGGGGGGAAAGAAAAGGTACCTTTAAATATGAAAAAATGATATAGTTCTTGCTGCCATAATGTCTGGAATTACTGCAGTCAGGGATGTATTTATTTATGCAAGTAAAGGCAGTATCTCCAAATACAAGATGCCATCCAGTGTCTTACCACCACTGTGAGGGACAAGCCTGAATTCCCTAACTTCTGGCCCTAAATTACTCTGCCAGCTTTATCTCCCACCACTCCCCCTGCCCCAGAATGAACTGCTTTGCACTTTATTCAGTAGGCAAGGGGGAACCACCAAGGACTTCTGAATAGAGGAATTATATGTTCAAAGCTGTATTTCGAGACGATTACATTCACAACAAAATGTAGGCTAGACTGACAGGAGGAAAAAGAGACTGGAGGCAAATTATTGCAGTAGTTAAGGGCACAGGTGGTGTGAATGGAAAGGAGGGGAAGATTATGAGATAGTTAAAGGAGGCAGATTTGACAAAATGTGACAACTTTTGGATGTAGAATATGGGCAATAGGCAAGAGTCAAAGATGACTCTGGCTTTGTGCCTGAATAAAAGGAGGAACCGAGAACAGGTTTGGGGCTGACTGGAAGATGATGAATTTGGTTTTGTGCATACTGGATTTGAGGTGCTAATTGGTCACCCAGGCAGAGATGTCCTAGTGCTCTTGGTGTGTGTATAGAATATGCATGGGAATCTTTTGCTGAGACTAACAGAGACTTAGCTAATCTCTAGTCTAGCTGGGGACATGGGAAACTGGATGTATTTTTACGTCTGGGGAGAAAGGATGACATTAGAGGATAGAGACTTTCCTGGGGGAGAATTCTCTGCACAAATCGCAGTACTTCAGAAACTTACTCTGCCTATCCATATAGGCAGCCACAGCAGAGACTCTAACTTCTCCCTGGTTTGCAAATTCCTAAGGGCCTATTCACCCAGCAATCACTCAAAAATGTGGGATACTGACATTTACAACCATGAATAATTTTTACATCTTCCTTAATCCAAATAATCACAGATTTTATAATCGGGAAAAAAGCATAACTTGGAAAACTACATGACAAAACTATAATTATTTAACTGAAAGATAACAGAGCAATTATAAATATTGTTCATTTTCTTACCTTCATCATTTAAAGTATGTGATGTTTTAGTCATTTCTTTATCTTTCTGTATGTTCTAACATTCAAGAAAAAAGCATTCATTAGTAATTGAGCTTCTAAAAGAGACTTGCTGGCTCTAGAGCAAGCAGATTGATATAATATCTCCCTTTGCTCCAGATCCCTTACCTCTCTCCTAAGCTCTGGTCTCAATGCTAATACATAGGATCAACCTCTTTGATGAATATCTCTCACAGGTACCTAAACTAACTAGTTCAAAATGAAGCTTATCATGTGCCCATGTACTCCCATCTTTCCAAACTTGCTCCTCCTCTGTCTTCCATATTTTTGGTTAAAGACATAACAATCTATCCAGTGATCTCTTCTAGAAAGCTTAGAGTTACTCCATTTATTTCAGATAGGGCCAGTCCAATCCAATCTAATGCTTATTGAGCACACTGCTTGGAATTAAAATAAGATATACAATTCCTGACCTCAAGAAGTTTATCATCCAGTAGGACAGACAGGAAAATATGATACAGTATAGTGAGTTCTGACATAGAGGCCAGCGTGAACACTATGGGGGCACAGAGAAAAGACATCCCACTTCAAGAGAACCTATATACAAAAATTATATCTTCATCATCATCATCATCCTCATCCTCTCCCTCTCTTTCAATCTACACGTCTATTGAGTCACCAAATTCGGACATAGTCTGACTCTGAAATATCTTAAATCTGTGGCCTCTGGGTCATCCTCATTGCCAGTGCCTTATCATTTTTTAAAATTATTTTTTATTTTATTATGTTATGTTAATCACCATACATTACATCATTAGTTTTTGATGTAGTGTTCCATGATTCATTATTTGTGTATAACACCCAGTGCTCCATTCAATATGTGCCCTCTTTAATACCCATCACCAGGCTAACCCATCCCCCACCCCCCTCCCCTCTAGAACCCTCAGTTTGTTTCTCAGAGTCCATAGTCTCTCATGGTTCATCTCCCCCTCCAACTCCCCCCCCTTCATTTTTCCCTTCCTACTATCTTCTTTTTTTTAACATATAATGTATTATTTGTTTCAGAGGTACAGGTCTGTGATTCAACAGTCTTACACAGTTCACAGCGCTCACCATATCATTTTTATCTGGACCATCCCAGTAGACTCAAAACTATCTTCCCTCTAATCTCCTCTCCCTCAAACACTGCATCTATGTCACACACTTCAACCAGATTATCTTTTTATTTTTAATTAAAAAAAAAAGACTTCTCTCTCTCCCTTTTTTTAAAGTGTCTTTATTTGGGGCACCTGGGTGGCTCAGTCGGTTAAGCGTCTGCCTTCGGCTCAGGACATGATCCTGGAGTCCCGGGATCGAGCCCCACATCGGGCTCCCTGCTCAGTGGGGAGTCTGCTTCTCCCTCTCCCTCTGCTCCTCCCCCCTCGTGCTCTCTCTCTGGCTTACTCTCTCTCAAATAAATAAAATCTTTTTTAAAAAAGTAAAGTGTCTTTATTTAAGTAATCTCTATACCCAACGTGGGGCTTGAACTCACGACCCCTGAGATCAAAAGTCGCATGCTCTTCCAACCGAGCCAGCCAGGCGTCCCCAGATTATCCTTTTAAAACCCATCTCATTCTTATTTCACATCTCTACTCAAAAAGCAGCAATGGCTCTCTGCTACGGAGAGGCTAAACCCATTCTCCAGCAAGGCGTACAAAGCCTTGGCGGCAACCTATCTTGTCAGTCTCCTCTGTGGCCGTGCCCTGGCTTCGCTGGCTCACACTGCGGCTCTCGCTGAACACTTTAACACCTGTCTGTAATACTGCCTCACTATAGCTTCACATCTGTTCATCTGGAAACTTCCTACTCACACTTCAAGACCTAATTCGATGAAGCCCTCCTTTAATAAGGCCTTTTTAGGCTCCTCTAGGCAGGACAAGTCTCTAAATACTCTGTGCTCCTCCTGCATTTTGAACAAATCAAAACTCTCCTCTTATTTTATTGTAAGGACTTTTGTTTACATGTGTCTAAATCTCTGGACAGTGGGTTCTCATGAGTAGTGATGATGTCTCTTCCATCTCTGTATCCTATGTCAACTGTTTTGCCCCTTTCTCCTCCTTCTAGCTTCACATGGGCCCTGGCCCACAGCAAGTTTTCAGTAAACATTAGCTATCATCAGTATCATCAGATATTTAAGTCAGTTTCTGCTAAACCGTATGGTACATTTAACATGAAGCTGACTCAGAACCTTCTCTGCTAGGGAGAGGAGCCAGATCTGTGTAGGACCCCATTATCTCTGACCAGTCAGTACCATGCCAGTGTAGAGGATATCCCATAGAAATAACAGTTAACCAGATAAATTAATGATCAATACAAAGCATCTACCTTTTGTTCTGCTTTGTTTTTCTGTACATCAGGCTGAGAAGATACGAAGACTGATGGTTTTTTGGCAGGAATCTTTACAAAACTATGAGAATGGCCTGGTTCTAAAAGTAAATGAAAGAGAAGTAATAGAATTTTAAAACAATTTTATCAAAATACAATTGAAGTACAAGGAACCACACACATTTAAAACATACCATTTGTTCCATTTTGACATATGTACGAACCCATGAAACCATCACCACAATCAAGATAAACATTTCCATCACCCCCAAAAGTGTCCTTGTTCCCCTTATAATTCATCCCTCTCTCTCTAGTTCTCCCTATCTCCTGTGCAACCACTGATCAGCTGTCACTATAAATTGTTTGCATTTTCTAGAGTTTGCTATAAATGGAATCAAACAGGATATACTCTCTCTCTTTTTTGGGGGGAGGGTGTCTGGCTTCCTTCATTTAGTATATTTATTTTGAGATTCATCAATATTGTTGCCTGCAACAATTGTTTATTCCTTTTTCTTACTACATAGTATTTCATAGTATGGGGATGTACTACATTTTATCCATTGGGCCACTGAAGGGCATTTAGGTTGTTTCCAGTTTTTTTTTTTTTTTGCTATTATGAATAATGCTGCTGAGTCTTTATGTGGACATATATTTTCATTTCTTTTGGGCACATACCTTGGAGAGGAATGGCTGGATCACATGGTGGTTTAACCTAAGTTAGCAAACTGTTTTCCACAGTGGTTCTACCACTTTACACCCCAACCTGCAGTGTCCGGGTTCTAGCTGCTTCAAGTCCTTGCAAATACTTGTTTAAATTCAGTTATTTAAATTCTAGCTATTTTACTGGGTGTGTAGTGGTATCTCATTGTGGTTTACTTTGTATTTCCCTAAGGACTAATAATATTAAGCAGCATTTTTATGTGCTTATTTGCCATCTGTATGTCTTCAGTAAAATGTCAGTGCATTTTCCCCATGTTTATTAGGTTGTTGCATTCTATATATCACATATTTTTCTATAAATTTTTTTTTTTACAGTGAGCATACCTTCTAGATGTAGGTCTGGAGACCCATCTTTCATTGTGCCTACTTTTGGGGCTTGACAGATGCGAAACAGCCATTATGCAATAGGGCTATTATTTTCTCATTTTTGACTCCCTAAGTACAAGAACTCTGCCCTAGTCTTCCATAATCATCTACCTGCTTGGGGGTGGAACTAGGGGAGAGGAGGTTAGAATTTTTAACAGGAGGGATGCCACAATAAACACCCAAGTAATATTCAGCACCTGTCATTCAAAATAGGATGACATAGTCAAGACAGTATGCTTTGCAGGCCATGCAACTGTCTTGAGAACTTCCCAGAATTTAACCTTCCTTTTTGTGTAGCAACAGACTGGAATACTTAGCTCAGAAAACTCTCCCTTAGTGTACTGGAGATACCCTAGCCCACCAACAAGAGTTATCTGGGCTCAGAAAGAAGGAAGACATGACTTAAAGAAAGGTAGGAGGGAAAGTTCACTCCTTCAATAGCTCAGAGATAGTGGGAAAGTGGAAGGGTGGTGGGAGAGGCTAGAGAACAAAGGAATCAGATGAGGCTTCACATTTTTCTTACTTTGGGCCCTGGTTGCTTCAGACAAGTGAAGTTAGCACAGAGAGAAAAGAACTATTGCTCTGCTTCCCATTTGGGACTCTAGAAAGAAATCTCTTAGGCTACCTCCCACTTGCTGCCTCCTCCTCCTCACCTGGGACATGGCCCAGAAACTCTGCAATATAGTATGGTCAAGCAGAGCAAGGCTTTCTCTGAGGTTGGTCCTTCCTTCTTCCCTTCCTTCTTTCCCTCTCTCTCTTCCTAATTTCAGTTAGTGATGTATCTAATTGACATATAAAATTGTAAGATAGTTAAAGTGTACATCGTGGTGATTTGATATATGTATATATTGTGAAAGGACCCCCCCATTTAGTTAATTAACACATCTATCACCTCACGTATTTATATTTTATTGTTGAAAACATTTTAAGTTCTGCTCTCTTAGCAAATTTCTGTTATATATACAGTGCTGTCAACTATAGTCACCATGTTTTTCCATTAGCCCTTCAGACTTTATTCATCTTATAGCTAAAGTTTGTACCTTTTTACCAACCTCTTCCTATTTCCTCTTGAGGTTTTGCTTTCTCAAGCCACTCTTGGTTCCTGTGTGATGGACATGGCCCAGAAAGGGCTGAGAGTCTAGCTGGGGAGCTTGCCAAGGGGATAACTGGGGTGGAGGTGAGAGCACTCCACCCTGAGCGTTATGGGGCAGCCAGCCAGAATGGAGGTGGGATGGGAAAGCCAGAGGACTCTAAGCTCAGTGAGACCAGGCCATGAGTCACTGAACTGTAAATGCCAACAGGCCAAGCACTATCTCAGTGCAGGGAAGAACAGTTCTCTGGAGACCAGAAGAGGCAGAAGACATTTTGTCCAAGCGCCATGACTTTATTCCACCTCCATGAGGTCACGGAAGCCACTGTTCCCCAAACTTTAATGTGCATATAAAGCCCTGGGGATCTTGTGAAGATGTAGATTCCGATTCAGTAGGTCTGGGGTGGGGCCTGGGAATCTGCATTTCTAATAAGCTCTTTAGGTGTTGCCCGTACTGCTGACACACAGAGGAGTAAGAACATAAGCCACACCTCTGACCCCAGACATCTGGACATCATCTTCAGGAAAGAAGCAGAAAGATGGGGGGAGGCTCCCTGAAAGTCTGGGCCATTATGGGGGCCCCACAAAGGCAAAGTCCAGAGGAATGAGTTAGAAAAATCGGTGACTGAGCGAGAAAGCAAAAGGAAGGAAGGCACTTAGATCCAGCAAACAGCGCTAGCCCTACGTGTACTAAAGCCTACTCAAGAAATAGGTTGACATTTTAGAACGACAACACCTACTACTCTGTCAGGCTGTTCTAAAAGGAACAGGGGATCGAGAATGGGCAATACTGAGCAGCAGGTCCACTGCTGCAGAAAAATATGTGGCAGAATAAAATATTTCTGCTGCCAGCAAAGCGACAGAAGTTACTCCAGGCCCGGAAAGTCCAAAGTCTAAGGAAGGGCAGGTTTTTGAGAAGGAGCTTTGATTGGGGTCTCGGTCCTCACTAGGTCCCTAGGGCCACTGGCTTCAGAAACCTCCGTGGCACCTCCAGTCAGCAATCTGCAAGGATGACTCTCCAGGGGAAGGCAACACATGAGCTGCAGGTGAAAGCTTCCCTGGGAGGCAGAGGCCGAACAAGGAGAGGTAGCAGTAGCGGCCAGTGAGGAACAGGTTCAAAAAAAAAAAAATGCCGCGGGGTCTTGTTGGTAATGGAAAAGTACAGAAAGGAGATCGGGAGCAGGGGCCCTGGAGAAGAAGGGCCCTGAACTGGGCGTGTGGACTTGTCAGCTGCAAAATGCGGGCTGCCCTGCTCCTGGGCGTGTGGGGGCAGCGACATGAACTGAGTGTGTAAGCAGGGAGTCTGACCCAGAGGGCAAGAGAGGCCATGGCCCTGTGGGTAGGCATTCCTCGAAATCCGTCTTTCACAACAGGGGACAGAGTGAGGATCTCTCTGCCCTGTAAGCAGAGGAGGTCAGTACCAAATCCCGTCTTTCCACAAATTACTATTCTAGCACTTCCAGTCGTAATCAATTCAATTACGTTTTTGTTCCTGGTGCGATTGCTGGCCACTGGCGGTATCACTTGCTTTCTTGATCTTTGAAGAAGCTTAAAGAAACACAGGAAAATATTTATTTTTTAAAATAGTGGAAATGACCAAGTTATCCAAGATAGATTCTATTTATTCTTTCTGGCCCAGTAGGAGGAGAGCCATATGCTAATCTACATATGGAGCTGTAGGGAGGAATTGGAGAGGGTAAGTAGTGGGTTCTCAGTGGGAGGCACTTGTGTCCCCTAGGGGACATTTGGAAATGTCTGGAGGCATGGTGATTGTTACAGATGTGGCGAGGGAGGTTTGCTCCTGGCATCTAGTGGGTAGAGGCCAGGGATGCTGCTAAACAGTCCACAAGGCAAAGGATGGCCCCCACAACAAAGCGCTATCCAGCCCAAGAGGTCGGTAACGGCAAGGTTGAGAAACCTGAGGAGAGATGTGATGGGGAGGCAGGACAATCGCTTTTATGATATTATCTTGTGTAATTAAAGCTCTACTCGGGGAAACAGAGTTGTCTTCTGGGAGAAGGGAAAAACTCCAACCCTCCAGCCTGCCCAGTGAGAATGTGGCCTTTTCTCTGCGTGGGGAGGCACAGCAGTGCAATAACTATGCTGGAGACCCCACGAGAGTGCTTGTGATCATCCTGGGCCGTACCTCAGAGCTCTGGTGGAGGCAACAATGCTCATGGACCTCAGCTGGGAAAGAGGTGACCGAAGTTCCTGTTGCTAATCATTTAGATAGACAAATTCCAAACTGTGTGTGCTGACTGGATTCCCACTAGAGTTTTAAGATGTGCATCCCTGGGGCGCCTGGGTGGCTCAGTCAGTTAGGGGTCTGCCTTCGGCTCAGGTCATGATCCCAGGGTGCTGGGATCGACTCCTGGTGCATGGGGCTCCTTGCTCGGTGGGGAGCCTGCTTCTCCCTCTCCCTCTGCCCTTCCCCTTACTCTTGTGCACTCTCTCGTTCTGCTCTCTTTCTCTCTCTCAAATAAATAAATAAATAAATAAATAAATAAATAAATAAATAAATAAATAAATAAAATCTTTACAAAAAAAGATGTGGATCCCTTTGGGTCTACGTGGTGGAAGATGACAGCCTTATTATAGTGGTAGAAGTCTATTTCATATGTGAAAGAGATCTCTTCATTCTCCGGTCCACCTATGTGATGATACTGTGAACATGATTTTTTTTTTATATTTTCCTTTTTAAAAACCATTTGAGGTGGCCACTCTTTAAGATGCCTACCTGAAACTTTCTTCCTACCTAAAGTAAGAGTTAACAGTTAAAGATGGAGGAAGCAATATAGCTGCTGAAGTGATTTTTTTTTATCCCGGAGGCAGAGGTTACAGCCTCATCATTTCACTGAACTACATTATGAGCTTTTCTTACTGACTCCCCTTTCCTAAACTTCATTCTTTCCTTCCTTTCACATTGTCTGTTCTTACTGGCTCGTCCTTTAAAAACTTTCTCTTGCACATATTTTCTCTCTCTTTTTTTAAAAAAAAAGCCCTTTATATAGGGGCACCTGGGTGGCTCCATCAGTTAAGTGGCTGATTTTGGCTCAGGTCATGATCTCAGGGTCCTGGGATGGAGCCACGTGTCCGGATCTGTGCTCAGTGGGCAGTCTGCTTCTCCCTCTCCCTCTGCCCCCCGCCCCACTCATGCTCTCTCTTTCTCTCTCAAATAAGTAAATAAAACCTTTTAAAAAGCCATTTACTTTCTGTACTCCTTTTAAAACTTCTTTTCTCTCTATTCCTTTTCCTCTCTCCTGCTTCCCTTCCCTCTTCTTCCTTGCCCTATCCTATCCTGCCCCATCCTACCCTGCTCTATCCTCTCCTCTCTTGCCCTATCTTACCCCACTCTATCCTATCCTGCCCCATCCTCTCCTGCTCTATCTTATCCTCCCCTGCCCTATTTTATCCTATCCTATCCACCCATCCACTCTTTTTCTGTTACTCTCTCTTTACTGGCCCACTTTTAAAAAGTTTTCCATTTCTTTTCTTTCCCTTTCCAATTCTCTCTTTTATGTACTCTTTACCGGTTTCTCCTATTTCAAATCAGGCTTATCTATTTAGGTATATATCTTTCTATCCATGTCTGCCTGTCTATCTATCCATCCATCCATCATCTACCCACATTTACCTACCTAGATATCTATCCATCTTTATTACATTGTATCTTTTATTGACTGCTTTTTATTGAAGTATAGTTGACACACACTTGACTTCTCCTTTGTAAGTCTTCCCCCCTCCCCCCCCATTATACATAATTGCACTTGCTTTACTCAACGGCCCCTCTCTCCCCCTCTCCCATTGTCTCCCTCTCTCCTGTATTTAACACTTACCTCTATGGATTCATCGCTCATCCACTTGTCTTTTCCCCCTTAACTTCCTACTTCTGCTCTTTCTTCCTTCCTTTCATCCTCCTTCCCTTCTCCTTGCCACATTCCTTCTCTGTTTCTCTCTTCACCCTCCAACCCTCCGTCCCTCCCATCTTCATTTCTCCCTCCCTTCCTCCTCCCCTCTGCCCCCATTTTTCCCTCCCTCCCTCCTTCCTCCCATTTTCCCTTTACTTTCTTTGTACTGGCTCCACTTCTAAACACTTTTCCTTTCCTTCTCTCCTTTCTCTCCTTCTACCTTTCCTATATATTCTCCTCTAGTGGCTTCCACCTTTTTTTAAATCTATATAGCTACCATCCACCTCCCTACCATCTAGCTATCATCCTTCCATCTTTATTTCAATTTTATGTGACTTCTGTTAGATTGTTTTCTCCTTGTCCTCCACTCTGTACTTCATGTTCTTACTAGCTTCTCCTTTTCAACTCCTCTGTGTCTCACTCTAATATTTGTTCTTTTTATTTTACTATTTTCCTAGTCTCACCCCAGTTTAGAATTCTTCTCTTTTTCGCCTTCTTCTTTCCCTCTCTCCCCTCCCTTCTACCTTTCCACCTCCATCTCCTGTGTCTACATCTCCTTCCTACTCCTCCTCTGGATTGCTTTGTCTTCTTTTGGTGAACCTGCACTTCTGCCTTCCTTCCTCCCTCCTCACCCCTACTTCTTGCCTTCCCTCTATCCTCACCTCCTCCCTTTCTTCTTTTTCCTGCTCCTTTCCTCCCTCCTGCCCTCCATTCTTCATATACTCCTTTATACCGATTCCCCTTTTAAACTTTTCCCCCTTCACACTCTCTCCTGTTACCTTTTAATATTGTCTTTTGTATGAGACCCTCCTCAGAAAATCCTGTCTACCTATCTACGTGGTTTCCGTCCATCCCTTCACCCTTATTTTTTATTTTTTAAAAAAGATTTTATTTATTTGACAGAGAGAGAGAACACAGGGAGGGGGAGCAGCAGGCAGATGGAGAGGGAGAAGCAGGCCCCCTGCTGTGTGATGTGGGGGAGGGGGGCTTGATCCCAGGACCCCAGGATCATGATCCGAGCCAAAGGAAGACGCTTAACGACTGAGCCACCCAGGCGCCCCTCACCCTTATTTTTTTAGCTGACTTCTCTTTACATCTCTCTATCCTCTATTCCTCCCTCTTCCCTCCTTCCCTTTCTTCTGGATACCCTTTACCTTTTCTCACTCCCTTCTTTGTCTTTTTCTTTCTTTTCTTTCCCTGCCTGCATGCTTGCCTTACTTCTTCCTCTTTCCTCCCTTCCCTTCCCCCCCTCCTGCTTCCTTCATCCTTCCTTCCCTCCTATTTCCTTCTTTCTTACCTTCACCCATCTGCTCACCCTCTCTCTCCCATTTGCGTTCCTTTCTTCGATTTCTCCTCCTTCCTCTTTCCTTTCTTCCTGCCATTCTTCTTCTACTCTCTTTTTTACTACTACTCTTTTTAAACTTTTTTCCCCTTTCCCCTCTCTTTCTTTATGCATCTTTGTCCTGCCTTCACTGCTGCTTTCCCCTATTTAAAAATCAGGTTTTTTTTCGGGGCACCTGGGTGGCTCAGTTGGTTAAGCATCCACCTTCGGCTCAGAGTCCTGGGATTGAGCCCCGCATCAGGCTTCCTGCTCAGTGGGGAGTCTGCTTCTTTCTCTTCCTCTGCCCCTCCCCCTGCTCGTGCACGTGCTCTCTCTCTCAAATAAATAAATAAATAAAATTTTTAAAAAAATCAGGTTTTTTTCTACCTATACACCTGCCTAGCTGGCTATCTATACAGCTATCAATCATCTTTCTGTCTTTATTTTACTGTCTTTCTTTACTGCCTTCTAGTTTTTAATTCTCTTGCAAATCACACAATTGTACTTGATTTTCTTACTGGTCTTCCCTCCCCTGTAAGTAATGTTTCCCTATTGACTCATCCTGTACAAACTTTTCTTTTCTTCCTTCTTTGCTTCTTATTGCTCCCTCCCTTCCTTTTTCTTTTTTGTGGCTCATTATAACAACTTCTTTCCTTCTCTCTCTCATTTTGTATGTTTTTTTGTCCTGTCTTACTCCTGGTTTCTCCTATATGAAATCCTATCTGTCTATCCATCCACCCACTACTGTTGAGCTGTCTCATCACTTTACCTGTCTTTATTTTACTCTATTTTTAAGTAATTTCTTTTTAGATCTTTCTCTCTCCCTGCCTTCCTCAGTTGCACTTAATTTTCACAGTAGCTCCTGCTTTTTAAACTCCTGTGTCCCTTACTCTCACATCCTGTTATTTTTTATTTTACCAATTTTCCTAGCCTCATCCCTTTCAAAATTCTTTGCTTTCTCCCTCCCTCCTTTCCATTCCATCCCTCCATCCTTTCCTCCCTTCTTAAGCTGTCATACCTGCTTCCTAGAACATCTTCCTATTTATCTTTTTTATGCTCCTTTTCCTTCTCAGTGGAATGTACTTTTAAAGTCCAGTCTTTTCTATGTATCGCTGTATCTATTTTATTTTACTGTATTTCTTAACTAATTTCTTCTTTTTAGATCTCAATCTCCCCCCTCCTGTCCATGATTATGTAATTTTCCCACTAGCTTCTTCTTTTCAGCATCCTGTCTCTCTGTCTCTCAGGTTCATACTCTTTGTAATTCCTTTTCCCAGACTCACCCCTTATATAAACTTCTTTACTTCCTGCCCCTTCCTTCCCTTAATTCAATCCCCTCCCCACTCCCCCCATTTCTTTTAATCTCATTATATTCGCTACTTTATTTTTCCCTTTTTTCTCTATTTTTTTGTCTTGTCTTTACTACTGGCTTCTCTTTTTAAAAATCAGATCTACGTGTCTGTATATGAATGTATGTATGTAAGTAATTATGAATTGATTGATCCATCCTTCTAATTTTAATGTATTTTTAAACTGACTTCTTTTTAAAAAGTTTTTTTTTTTTAAGATTTTATTTATTTGACAGAGAGAGACAGCGAGAGCAGGAACATAAGCAGGAGGGGTGGGAGAGGGAGAAGCAGGCTCCCCGCTGAGCAGGAAGCCCAATGCGATGCGGGGCTCCATCCCAGGACCCTGGGATCTTGACCTGAGCCAAAGGCAGACAGTTAACGACTGAGCCACCCAGGCGCCCCTAAAAAGTTTAAGTAAGCTCTATGCCTAACATGGGGCTTGAACTCATGACCCCGAGATCAAATTGCGTGCTCTCCCAGCGGAGCCAGTCAGGCGCCCCTAAACTGACTTCTTTTTAGATGCTCTTTCAAACTCCTTTGTTTCTCACTCTCACAATCTCTCTTTTTATTTGGCTTTGTCCTACTGACTTATGCTTTTAAATTTTTTCTTCTCCATCTCCCTTTCTCTCTCTTTGTTCATATATTTTATCCCCTGTATGTCTGTTTCTTCTCCCTTTTCTTTCACTCCCTTTTTTCTTTGCCTGTTTGTCTTTATCCTTCGTCTAGTCTCTTTGTCTCTTATCTCTTTGCCTTTGTTTTCCTCCCACCCGCCCTCATCCAGTGTGTTGTATATATGTGTGTGTTAGTGTGTGTGTTTTCTTACTGGTTTCTTCTGTTCAGTTTTCTTTCTTTTTCTCTTATTCATTCTTTCCCTCTTCTCTTCATTTCATTCTTTCTTTTTGTACCATCTTTTCTTACTGCCACTAACTTTTTAACCTTTTTGGTCTTATTTTTTATCTATCTCTGTTTCATGCTTGGTATATTTTAAATGACTCTTCTTTTGTCTCCTTTAAAAAACACTTTTTTTCTCTCTTTCTCTTACTAGCTTGCTCTCTTTGTGTTTTGTATAATCTTTTCTTACTAGTCCTCAGTTAAAATTTTTTTTTTAAATATTTTTTTTTGTCTCCCTCTGTTGCAGTCTATTTTTTTGGTAATGTTTTCTCTTACTGGCTCCTCTTCTCTGTCTCCCTCTCCCTTTATATACATCTTTCTCCCTCTTTGTCGTATCTTTTTCTTTTTTTTTTTTTTTGTACTGTCCCATCTTACTAGCTCTTTTTTAATTAATTAATTAATTTTTTAGAGAGACAGCGCACATGAGCGGGAGTGGGGAGAGGGGCAGAGAGGGAGAGGAAGAGAATGAGAATCTCAAGCAGGCTCCATGCCAGGCACGACCCTGACTTGGGGCTCAATCTCATGACTCTGAGATCATGATCTGAGCTGAAATCAAGAGTCAGATGCTTCACTGCTTCACCGACTGAGCCACCCAGGTGCCCCGGCTCCTTTTTAAGCCTGTGGTACAGGCGGTGTTGTCTACTGAGCCACTTTATAGAAGTGTTGAATTTGTTATAATGTATATAATAATATTGTATGTGTACATTCTTTACAACTTGAGCTGTAACGGGGAGATGCCTTGCATAGTGCTTGGCACAGGTAGTGTGAGCTTCTAGGATTTCCCTTTCCAGGGGTCTTCTGACCTCACCACATAAGCACATGGAGGTGTTTTTTTTTTTTTTTTTTCCCAAGCCACCAATATTTAATATATAGATATGCATCTTCTACTTAGATACTTTATCATTTATTGTTTCTCTCTCACCTTCTCTTTTATCCTGTCCTTTGTTTTCAAATATATTTCCCTCCGGTCTGTCTCTCTTAACGTCATCTCTTTGCATTTTTTGTAAGTGATAAGCGATTTTTTTCTCTAGAAGTGCTTGTTTCTAAAATATTAAAAATATATATTTAACATTTATAAATTTAATTAGCAGCTTGCTACTGGAAATGCAAAACAGATATTTCAAATATGATGGTCTACTTGAAGGGCACCCTCATTCCTATTTTGAGATTTCTGGTCATAATGAGTACAAAACTAGGAAGGTAGTAAGGGGTAAGTTTCCTTTTGTTGTCCAGCATGAAGAAGAGTGCTCTTTCTGCAGACTGGTCCCATTTCAGAGTAGTCCTTGAAGTCCAGGTTCAGACCAAACCAGGTTTCTCCATCAACAGCTATCCTCGTGAGTTTAGGCCACTTTTGCTAATTCAAACTTTAAAATATCAAAATTGGCAAAAGCTTTTCCTCAAATAGCCCAAGTTATCAGTAAAAGCTCACTCTACCTTCTGGTGAGCTTCCTCCCTGACTTTTTGACGTTGTTCCTCAATTCTTGCTTCTCTTTTTACTTCTTCTCCAATCTTTGTCAAAAGTAACATCTCTTTTGTCTTCCATTCCTAAGGAGCACAATGTTATGGTAGTTAGCAGGGGTTCTCTTTCATTATCTTTTTTTTTTTTTTTTTGGTATCATGTCAAAAAGCAAATTAGATCAAGTCAAGGGCCTTACAAAAATTGGGTTAACAATAATGAAAATCTTATGTTGGCTTTAGAATGGGCTTCTCACTGCTTTTTACTGGGAATATGTTGGTGGATGCAATGGAATGGCAAAAGGAAGGAAATTATTTTGCTTTTGGAAACTTAATTCAAGTATAAACCTGGCTTCAAAGATAGATCTACGAAGATGTTGGCAAGAGGGTTTTCTCTTATTGCCTAAGGGTATATCATATGTGATCTGTTGCCCTTAAATGTATTTTGGTAGAGAAGATAAGTAAATGGGCTTGTCTGAATTTTGAGAGAATACAACCATGATTATTATTATTATTTTTAAAGATTGTATTTATTTATTTGACAGAGAGAGAGACACAATGAAAGAGGGAACACAAGCAGGGGGAGTGGGAGAGGGAGAAGCAGGCTTCCCTCCGAGCAGGGAGCCCGACGTGGGGCTTGATCCCAGGACCCTAGGATTATGACCTGAGCCAAAGGCAGACGCTTAACGACTGAGCCACCCAGGCACCCCAACAACCATGATTATTTTTCACTAGTTAATTTCTAAAGCTTTAAGAGCAGATGAGGTATTACTATAAATGCAAAATAATTTATGGTATTAATCTCACTATGTTAAGTAAAAGCGTGTCTATTATAACAGTGATAAAAGATTAATAGTGGTTTATTCTTTATTATTTTTAATAGTGGTTTAATTTTTAGACCTGAAATAGCTTCAGGTAATATGGTGGGACTGCTAAAAATGTTTATCAATGCAACAAACATATGCAATTTCCCCTCCAATGTTTAAAATTTGGTTTTCCTCACCTCTTCAATTTGTCTACGGAGATGAAGTTTTCTTCTAATGTGGTCCTGATGTCGTTGTTTTTCTTCCTTCATCCGGAGTATGCTCTGCTTTTCTGCCGTGTGCTCAACCTTGTCTAATTCCCTACTAATCATATCTAAATATCTAATAAAAGTGCAAATATAAGGGAAGGTAAATTAGGTGTTTCCCTTGTGATGGTATTATCAATTTTGATATTCCCAAACCACCTTCTGGGTTGCTTTTTATTTCCTGAATACAGAAAATGTAGAGTTTTTCAGGGACCTTTAAGCTAACCTGATCCACCAGCTCACCATACTGCACTAATTTTACCAGACCCTGTTATACAAATCTGTTATTGTGGTTGGGACAATGGCAAAATGTGGAACAGAGTGATTAAAAGCATTTTACATAGAGATTACATACAGCTCTGCAGTTTTAGGAACATGAATTTCCAAAGACAGCTGAAATCAACTTACAGACTGACTTCAAAACACAAGTCGATTTGAATTGCCTTTAAAAATAAGTGGGTACTGGCCTCTCTGTAATTCCCAAGTCCTTGAATGACCTTCCATGTACAGAGAGGTCCGCAGACTCCCAGTCTGGGACCCTGGTGGATCAGCATGTATTCTGGCATATCATGACATGAACCCATGGACTTCAAGAGGCAGGGTAAGGGGAACTGGCCCTTGTCCCTGATAAAGGAGGAAGAGAAAGAACTATAGCTCATCTCTGCCTCTTGGGGCATGGGCTTGGCCTCTGAATAGTAACACTGAATGTGTGTGGGTGGTAGCTGAATGAACATACATGATTGGTTGGGGAACAACACCTGTTTGTATTAGCATCAGATAAAGTTATAGGAACTCTCCCTTTCTGACCCTGCAGTGACTTCCTTCAACTTAATTTTGAAACATGCTTAACACACTTTCTCTCTCTCTGCTACTATGGATGTGGGTTTCCCAAGCTCAGGGATTTGGACTTTGGATTTCTTCAAATTCAGTTTGGCTTACCTCTTGGGCTTCTAGTGAGTCCAGTTTCTCAGGTAGAAACTCTCCCCCCAAGCCTTGGTACCAGGGGGTTCCCAATCCCGTTACCTCTTAATCCCTTTTCCTTTCTCTCCACATTAAAACTATAGGGGGTTCAAGAGTGTCTAATCCTTTTTTTGAGTCCTGCTTGCAATTCTTTCTAGTATTTTCACAACTTTCTAGGGTCTACAATATGTCCATGTATTGCCTTCAGCCGTACCTGTGCTTTATTATCAGCTCTTGGTCTGGAGTTGCTTGTGTATCTTCCTGTAACAGCCATTCTTGGAAAGGTTTGTTTCCATAACTCTTATAGGCTCTTCTGGTTTCATACAATTTATTTACTTGTTTTTCAATCATTTTCTGAGAGAAAAAAAATCAAAGTCTTTATACTGGCTAGAAATAGACCTGTCCTTCGATAGGCCCTCTTAAGTGTAGGGCTTGGTAAACCTCCTACACTTTACAGATGGTTAATTCTGTTAACGTGCATTTAAGTCTAGTGTGTCTCCATTCCAGATAAGTGAAAATTTCTCTCTGTAAATTAAAGGCAAAGGTCTAATTTTTTATATCTTATAAATCTCTAGGGTTCTTATTTGATTTGTTATCTTCATAATTCTAAGTCAGGTAATTATAAGTAAATATTCTGCAAAGGACCAAACCTTTCTTCCAAACCCTACATAAAAACTATCTTACAGACCCCAAAATAAAACAAATTTAAGTATTAACTTACTTGTTCTCTTACATAGTTTCTTTCAAAATCTAATTTTAAAGTGGTCAGATACTGCCTGTACTTATTCAATTCTTTCAAGGTACATATCACCTATAAAAGCAAAATCAAAAACCAAACATATAAATAGAAAGTTGTAACAATCATAAAGCTTTCCAGAGAAGAGTGTCATAAGAATATTCATTTTAGTAACAATTTTAGGATCAAGGGTAATAATAGCACATTTTGGGAGCAATTTGGAAAGCGGTATCTAAAACTGCTGTATCACCAGGAAATTTCTATCTAAATAGTATTATTTCAATAATATGGTTCACATCATAATCAGAAATTTACAATTCTCAATGAATTTTTTATTAAAACACCAGTATAATAATGACATTTAACACTCCCCCAATTTATTTCATCATGCTGTTTTCTGCTAGGTTTCCATTTTGTCTCTTCTCAAAACGTATAGGAAATATCCCTTGATAGGTATACTGTGCCTTTATTACTTTTAAAGCCAGAGGAAAGGCACTATACTACAGTAGGGAAAAAATACATAAATAAAAACATTTGTATGTATGTCTTTACATATTTGACAAAAGAAAAAAGTCAAGAAGGAACAAGTAGTCTTATTTAGAAATCCAAATACTGAGTAATTGAGTTTTCTAATAAATATTCTTTATTGTTTAACCAAAGCTGAAACAGGCTCCTAGTGAAGTACAGAACCGAATGTCTATCAAGTCCCTAGGGGTTTCTACTGGTTAAGAGGAAGGAGGCTTCAACCTACTTTATTATTGCTGGTGATGTAACCGCCCTTCTTTAATCTCCTTAGGATATCCTTTCGCTTATGGTATGCTTTTAAATGGGGATCATGCAGACTTTTATAGCTGGTTTCCAAAAGTTGGCAATAAGGATCAGTCAGGTTAAAGTCATAAGAAGGCTGATAAAGCTGCAAACACACGGATTCAAAAGTATTATGTGTGTAAAATGAATGAAGTTGCACTTTTAAACCTCAAGTTGTTGAAATGACTAGGTTGGTCAGTGAAAATAAAACATGAAAGCAGGACCTGAAGTGAGGGAATCCGGAAAATGGATTGATTTAGGTAAATCTAACGCCCTTTCTCTTCCCCTCTCCTCTACCAGAGCTGTCTTTAGGCTGGGGTGGTAGCCTCAACCTCAGTTCAATTCATGAACACTGAGGTGTGGCCCTAAGAGTCCTGCAAGGCAGGTAGGATGCTTCATATGTGGGCAAAGAAAGACATCCTTCTGGGCAATGATTTAATTTACAGTGAGACTAGATAGGAAGCCCATATCTTTCCCAGAAGAGAAGTGATCAACAGTGATGGCAGCTGAAACACTGCTGCAATTAGTGGATTGATTATTGCTTCTTTTAGATGTTGACTTTTGTTGGTAACAGACATGTGTTGACCAACGCTGGGCTACTGACCTATCCAGCAAGAGACAAATCCATTTGTTGAGGCCAGTGTAAGCTTTCTATTGTCAATTACAGTAATTGGTTTCCCTGAACTGAAGAGTCTATTATAGCATCACTATGTGCCAGGGGGAGGTCACAAGGGAGACTTTCAAAAGTGTGCAAATTGTTCCTTTCACTTAACATGTTATCTTTTCTTAAAAGCAGAATGTCGAAGTTAATTGGCAAAGTATTTACTATTAACATTCAATAAAAGCAATTTAAGGAGTTTGTGAACAGTTGCTACCTAAGTATAGTACATTAATAAGCAAACTAATTTATAAATACATTACCTGAGAATAAGTTTGGTATCAAAATGTTGTATAGGATCAGTTGTCAGGTTTGGATTAATGCATAGCTAAAGATAGGTAGGTTATATTGTTACATTTTAATCTGACTGGAAAAAAGACAGTCAAATACCATCATTTTGCTTCTATCTGCATTCAAAACAACATGAAAGACCTTTAAATTTCCTGTTTCTGTAGTGATCTGCTAAAGTGGTCTGCAGCTGAGGAAGCAGCAAGGTCAGGTAACAGAGTATGGCCTAAGAATCAGGAGACAGCGGTTCTGGTCTGAACTCTGCTACTATCTACCTGTGACCTTAGATAAATCATAGCTTCACCTTACAAGGTGGTCATGAGGGTAAAATGAGTTTAAAAAAACAACAACACCTAAAGGTGTAAAATATAAAGTCTTACTTCCTTGAGGAGATCCTGCTAAAAGATAAAGGTCCCACAAAGTTAGTCTTCAGGGTACCTGAATATAGTGCCTGATCGTGATCAAATGCATATATTTTGGGGTAATCAATATAATAACGTACAGAGATAATCAATATAATTTAGTATAGAAAAAATCTGGAAATAAGAAGTAGTTAGCAAGTGAAAAACAGGAACAGAACAGAAATAATAGCAAATAGAAGATATTTGAGGAAAAAACCCCAGCAGATAGGGCCACAGTTACAAAGTAGGAAGCAGTGTTATTACTAGTAGTGAAATAGGTTTTGAGTATGTTTCAGGAAAGCTAATTTGTGGGAGTGTGATTCAGTCAATTTCTGTGAGGTTGGCATATATTTAGTAGAACATTATGCATTTTCAAAAGAGAAACTCTATTGTTTTCCAGCAATAAAACCTAAAATAATCATATATATTAGACAATTATCAGAAATACCAAGAAGCCCCTACTCATCCTTGATGATGTGCTAGACAGTGCAAGAGTAAGGAAGTCAGAATTATTCCTGTAGAACCTTTTGCTATTGTGATCAAAGCACATTCTCAACTAGAAAGTTCTGAACCTCCTTCGGGCTTGGCCTTAATTATGGACAGAGCACGGGGTGTTAGGCAGAGGACTTAAAATGTGTAACAATGTGAGTGCAACACACTGCATCACTAACAGTGCTGACTCAGTGCTGAGTAAGATAGTGCAGACCAAGGGCAGGTAAATTCTAAGGAAAGATGAGATAGTTGGGTGTTGTGACACTTGGGAAAGGCTTTGTATAGTAGCTCTTAAAGGATGGCTCAAATCGAAGGTCAGAAAGGAGAGAAGAGTGCCTGCCAGGTTGTGGGAGCCAGATGGACAAAGAACTTAATGTAAGAATTAGCAAGATAAGTGTAGGTAGGCAGAAAAGACCCCACCCAACCTTTGGGAACTGAGGCTCTGGGTTGGAGATAAGGCTGAACTGCACGGCTGAGGCATATCATGGGGCCTTCCATCATAAAGTGAAGTTCAGACACCAATCAATTCATTTAACTTAACTTGGTGTGTTAAGTTGAAGTTGACATAAAGCAAAATCATAGCAGTGTTTCAAGTTTAATAGCAAGCTATTAAAAAGGGTAAAGAAAATCACTTAAGCACTATTAAAACTCAGTTTACCTTTTCACTTATATTTGTAGTATAGAATATATTGTTGCTTCCTGGGATAATAGGCAGCTTGACCCCAAGAGGAAGATCCAATAGATTAGCTGCTCCGACCTCTGGAATGTTTTTTTTGTGTGAGCCCTGTCAGATACAATGAGAAAGTCTGTCGATTTTTACGAACTGTTCTTTTAGTTTAGACCAATCTACTCACATTAAAATGGGCTAATATTTCCAAATAAACCAAACAATCCTACACTCAGGGTTGAAAGAGCCCTCCCTGCTGACAACCCGGAAGCCTCCCAGCTTCCCCGGGTTACCGGCCCTATCTCTGGGCCCCACCCAAGGCGGGTCCTGGCCACAGGCAGCTCTCGCTACTGGCTGCGGGGCCTGGGAGCCTGAAGCTGAGTCGTCAAGCACCGACCCCTTTCCCCCTCGCTCTGATGAGGTCTCCGCCCCTTCCGTCCGCCCGCCACCCCGAGACCCCTCCCAGGAGCAAGGAGGAGGGTGACTAGAGACTCGGCGCCACTCACAGTGTCGCCGTGCTCTCTGTCGGCTGTTAGGCTGCTGGCGGCTGCCTTAGTGGCAGCGGCTTCAGCAGCCTTATAGCAGTTGTTGAGGTACAGATCCATGGCCGCCCGTCAGCCCCCAGGGTGCCGGGGGCTAGGGCTGCAAGCCGTTTCTCCTCTTCACGCACACCTTTCTGGCTCTAAGCTCTGATCAAGTCTGGGCCGCCGAGACGGTGGTCGCCAGGGTAACGCGTCCTCTAGGCCACGCCCCTCACTGTGCGGCGCTCCGCGCTGGGGTGCTGACGTCCTCATCGCGCAGAACCGACCCGGAGGGGAAAGGAAGCGGTGACCACTCACCGCTCACGCTGCTGCCGCGAACCTTCAGCGCATGCGCGGGTTTAAGAGCCTCAGCGTTTGGGGAAGTGGTCCAAAGGTGTGGTGTGAGAGCGCGCGGCGGAGGTTACGTTTCCCTCTGAAAGCAACACCCCTCATTTAAAGATTTTATTTATTTATTTACTTGTCAGAGAGAGTACAAGCAGGGGGAGTGGCAGGCAGAGGGAGAAGCGGGCTCCCCGCTGAGCAAGGAGCCCCACGGGGGGGCTCCATCCCAGGACTCTGGGATCACGACCTGAGCGGAAGGCATTTAACCCACTGAGCCACCCAGGCGTCCCAACACTCCCTCGTTTAAACTAAACCGGAATGTACCAACTTGTGTCAGTGGGTAGCTGGCTGTAATTCTTAGAGTTCTTCCTGTCCCCCCGCCCAACAAGCTATGTGATTCTGTTCAACTCATGTCCCGAGTAATTGTGTGGTTTGTCCTAGGGCCAGAGGCTTGGCTTTCCACATCAGCCAACTTTATAGATACCATGACCCCCCGTTGCCCTAGGCATACTATCTCTCCAGGTCCCACATAGGGCACAATAACTTTTTTAGGGCTCAATGCTTTCTTCCCTTGTCTTCCCTTTTCCTGTCTTGGGCTCATCATCTCCTTGGCCTCCTCTCGCTCCCTTTCTCCCCCTTTCTTCTATTTCTTTCTACCTTCTCATTAGCTTAGCCAACATTTCTTGAGTGCCTGCCCTATGCCAGACACTGAGCTGGGTGCTGAGGATAGAACAGTGAGTAAAACATAGTCCCTGCTGCCTAGGAGTTCACTAGACGGTAAATACATTAAGGGCTGGAGACTGCACCTGGTGTGTCAAGAGTTTGTACTTTGCCTCCATGTTTTTTTATGCATCTTTTTATTGTGATAAAAGAGCTGGCCAAACATAAAATTTACCATCTTATAATGATAAGTATACTCACATTGTTGTGCAACAGATCTCCAGAAATTTTTCATTTTCCAGAACTGAAACTCTGTACCCATTAAACAACTCCCCTTTCTTCCCTCCTCCCCAGCCCCTGGTAACCCTTTCTGTTTCTATGAATTTGACTACTTCAGATACCTTATATAAGTGGTATAAGTGGAATCACATGTTATTTGTCTTTTTGTGATTGGCTTATTCCACTTAGCATAATGTCCTCAAGGTTTATTCATGTTGTAGCATATGGTAGGATTTTTTTTCCCTTTTTTAAGACCGTATAGTATTACATTGTATGTATACACCACATTTTCTTTATCCATTCAACCATCAATGAACATTTATGTTGCTTCCACCTCTTGACTATTTTGAATAGTGCTGCTATGAACATGGGTGTGCAAATGTCTCTTAGAGACCCTACTTCAAAATTTTTTAGCTATATACTTGGAAGTTGCTGGATTTTACAGGTGAAAAATTGCTGGATCATGTGATAATTCTATTTCTAATTTTTTGAGGAATCTCTGTACTGTTTTCCATAGTGGTTGCACCATTTTAAAGTCTCACCAGCAGTACACAAGGGTTCTAATTTCTTCATGTCCTCACTGTTATTTTCTGTTCATTTTTTTTCTCACTTTTTGGACAGTGGCTCTCCTAATGGGGTGAGGTGATATTGTGGTTTTGATTTGCATTTCTCTGATGATTAGTGATGTTGAATAGCTTTTCATATGCTTGTTGGCTATTTGCTGTCTCCATGTGTTTGGTCTACTTCTTTGTTCTCTCGGGCATTTAGTAATAATAACTACCATTTATTGAGAATTTACTAATTTTAGACGCTATGCTAAACACTCATCTCTTAATCCTCACAAAACCTCATCTAATGGCAATGGCTATTATGTGATGGAACTGGGAACTGAGATTTGAATCCAAGTTAACTGATTCCAAAAGCTGTGTTCCTTTTTTTTTTTTTTTTTTAACTTTGGAACACAGTAATCAAAAAACTCCCAACAGGGCGCCTGGGTGGCTCAGTTGGTTAAGCGACTGCCTTCGGCTCAGGTCATGATCCTGGAGTCCCGGGATCGAGTCCCGCATCGGGCTCCCTGCTCGGCAGGGAGTCTGCTTCTCCCTCTGACCCTCCTCCCTCTCATGCTCTCTGTCTCTCACTCTCTCTCTCTCAAATAAATAAATAAAATCTTTAAAAAAAAAAAAAACAAAAAAAAACTCCCAACAAACAAAAGTCCAGGATCAAATGGCTTCAGAGGTGAATTCTACCGAACTGATTCAATTTCATTGCAAGTAATCAGTCTGTTCAAATTTTCTACTTATTCCTGATTTCATTTTGGAAGGTTATATGTTTCTAGGAAATTATTTCTTCTAGGTTGGTTAATTTTTGGCATATGATTTTTCATAAAATTCTCTTATAATCCTTTGTATTTCTTTGGTGTCAGTTATTATTTCTCCTTCTTCGTTTCTGATTTTATTTATTTGTGTCCTCTCTCTCTGTGATGAGTCTGACTAAAGTTTTATCAATTTTGTTGATTTTTTCATAGAATCAGCTCCGGGTTTCATTGATCTGTTCTATTATTTTTTAAGTCTCTATATCATTTATTTCTGATCTAATTTTTATTATTCCTTGCTTCCACTGGCTTTGGGATTTTTTTCTTCTTTTTCTAGCTCCTTTAGGTGTAAGGTTAAATTGAGATTTTTCTTGCTTCTTTAGATAGGCTTGTATTGCTATAATAGTCCCTCTTAGAATAGCTTTTGCTGCATCCCAAAGATTTTGGACTGTTATGGTTTCATTTTCATTTGTCTCCATGTATTCTTTTAATTTCCTCTTTGATTTCTTGGCTGACCTTTTTATTGTTTAGTAGCATGTTATTTAACCTCCATGTGTTTGTGCTTTTTCCAGATTTTTTCTTGTGGTTGATTTCTTGTTTCATACCCTTGTGGTTGGAAAAGATGCATGATATGATTTCAATCTTTTTGAATTTGTTGAGGCTTGTTTTGGCCTAACCTGTGATCTATTCTGGAGAATGTTCCATGTGCACTTGAAAAGAATGTGGATTCTGCTGTTTTGGGATGGAATGTTCTGAATATATGTTAAATCCATCTGGCCCAATCTGTCATGCAAAGTCACTGTTTCCTTTTGATTTTTTGTCTGGACTTCCTTTATGTCTGTAAATAGTGGTTTTATATATCTGGGTGCTCCCATGTTGGGTGCATAAATATTGACAATTATTATATCATCTTGTTGGATTGTTCCCTGTATGATTATGTAGTGTCATTGTCTCTTGTTACAGTCTGTTTTAGTCTATTTTGTCTAATACAGATATTGCTACCCCAGCTTTCTTTTCACTTCCATTTTCATGGTAAATGTTTTCCCATCCTTTCACTTTCAATCTGCATGTGTCTTTAGGTCTGAAATGAGTCTCTTATAGGCAGCATATAGATGGATCTTGCTTTTTTATCTATTCAGCCACTTATGTCTTTTGATTGGAGCATTTGGTCTATTTCCAATTGAAGTAATTATTGACAGGTATGTACTCATTGTTGATTTGTTACTTGTTTTATGATTGTTTTTGTAGTTCTTATCTATTCCTTTCTTTTCTGGATCTCTTCCCTTGTGGTTTGATGGCTTTATTTAGTGATATGCTTAGATTCCTTCCTCTTTATTTTTGCATATATATTACTGGTTTTTGATTTGTCGTTACCAATATGTTGACATATAACATCCTATGCATGGGGGCGCCTGGGTGGCTCAGTTAAGTGTTGGCCGTTGGCTCAGGTCATGATCCCGGGGTCCTGGAATTGAGCCCCATGTTGGGTTCCTTGCTTGGCGAGGAGCCTGCTTCTCCTTCTCCCTCTGCCTGCTGCTTCCCCTGCTTGTTCTCTCCCTCGCTCTGTCAAATAAATAAATAAAAAGCTTTAAAAAAAATCCTATGCATATAGCTGTCTATATCAAGTTGATGGTTGCTTAAGTTTGAACCCTTTCTAAAGCACTACATTTTTACTGCCCCCCCCCCATGTTTTATGTATATGGTGTCATACTTTACATCCTTTTATTTTGTGAATCCCTTGACTGATTTTTATGGATAGAATTGATTCGACTGCTTTTGTGCTTTAACTTCCATACTGGTTTTATAAGTGATTAATCTATTACTTTTATTATGTTTCTATATACCTGTGAAATTTTTTTCCTTTCCTAATTTTCTTACTCCTGATTATGGCCTTTTCTTTCCACTCAAAGAATTCTCTTTAACGTTTCTTGTAAGGCTGGTTTAGTGGTGATGAACTCCTTCAGTTTTTGTTTGGGAAACTTTTTGTCTCCTATTCTGAATGATAGTCTTGCTTGATAGAGTATTCTTGGTTGCAGGTTGTTTTTTTTTTTTCTCTCAGCACTTGAATATAGCATGCCACTTTCTTCTGGCCTGCAAAGTTTCTGCTGAAAAATCAGTTGATAGTCTTGCAGGATTTCCCTTGTATTTAACTGTTTTCTCTTGCTGCCTTTAAAATTCTCTCTTTATCATCACTTTTTGCCATTTTAATTATTATGTGTCTTGGTATGGACCTCTTTTGGTTGGTTGATTTTGTTGGGGGCTCTCTGTACCTCCTGGATCTGGATGTTTGTTTCCTTCCCCAGATTACAGAAATTTTCAGCTATTATTTCTTCAAATAAATTTTCTGCTCTCTTTTCTCTCTCTTTTCCTTCTGGGATCCCTATAATGTGAATGTTATCATGCTTGATGATGTTGCTGAGTTCCCTTAACCTATACTCATTTTTTATTTTTCTTTCTTCATTTTGCTGTTCAGCTTGGTTGCTTTCTGTTAACTTTATCTTCCACCTTGCTGATCCATTTTTTTTAAAGATTTTATTTATTTATTTGAGACAGAGAGAATGAGAGAGAGAGCACATGAAAGGGGGGAGGGTCAGAGGGAGAAGCAGACTCCCCGCCAAGCAGGGAGCCCGATGCGGGACTCGATCCAGGGACTCCAGGATCATGACCTGAGCCGAAGGCACTCGCTTAACCAACTGAGCCACCCAGGCGCCCTTCCCTCCAGTATATTTTTAATTTCAGCTATTGGGTTCTTTATCTCTGATTGGTTCTTTTTTATATTTTCTCTTTGTTGAAGGTCTCACTGAGATCCTCCACTCTTTTCTCAAGTCCAGTAAGTATCGTTATGACCATTACTTCGAATTCTCTATCAGACATATTGCTTATTTCTGTTCCATTTGGCTCTTTTGCTTTGATTTTGTCCTGTTCTTTTATTTTGGACATATTCCTCTGTGTCCTCATTTTGTCCAACACTCTGTGTTTGTTTCTATGTATTAGGAAAGTCAACTATGTATCCTGATCTTGAAAGTAGTGTCCTTATGAAGAGATCCTTTAGTGCCCTGTAGTGCAGTATCCCCTGTTCACCTGAACCAGGTGCTTCAGGGGTATCTCCTATGTGTGTTGCATGCGCCCTACTCTGTGGCTGAGCTGCATTTGCCTTTAGTCCAGTCAGCTGCAATGGCCCACTTTGTCTTTGTGGGCAGGGTTTTGTCCCTGTGCCCTTAAGGGTCCAGTCTGAGGCTGCTTTGGGTTTATAGTTGAATCAGACCAGATGCCTGCCCTCAGCTCATTTGCAGGGGATGTGGTGGCACCAACTGCAGGGCACTTTCCCTGTGTTGACCCCTGAGTGGCTTTTTTTGGTGAGTGTGGCCTATAGTCGGACCAGATGACTGCTGCCTGTCTGTCAGGTTTTCAGTGATCCCAGACTACAGGGCTTTCTCTTTGTGCTGTTCCCTGTGAGGTTTTTGTTAGTGGGTAGGGCCGGCAGTCAGATCAGATGTCTGCCCCCAGCCTGCTGCACTCAGGCTGCAGTCGAACTGGTATGTGTGGTTACCTTCCCCTCTCCCCAGGGCAGGAGTCATTTTGGAGTGGCACTGGTCACTGTCATGGCTGCTTGCACAATGAGACTCCACTTTGGAGGGACTCCTGCTGAGTGGGGCAGTTTGAATGGGGTGGCTCCTCAGGAAAATGCAGGGGTGGGGTTTGCAGTGTTGACAAGCTAGGTGGAGAGTGTTCATGCTGGTTCCCACAGGTGTCTGGGTCCAGGCTGGGAGGAGCAGGGAGAGAAATGTTGCCTTCCAACTCTTTTGTTCTTGGAGAAGTCTCCTAAAGATCTCTGCCCTTCCAGCATGTGTTCTGAGATTAGTAAATAACTCTTCCTCCCATATACCCCAATACTTTTCAAACTGCTGCTTCTATGCTGTATCTCTGAGGGGTTGTTTGTTATGCTGTCTCTTTAAGGGTGAGGACTTAGTTTCCTGTAACCATCTGGCTGTCCAAGAGCCAAGGCTGCTGATTTTTAAGGTACCCAGAGTTAAGCCCCGCTGGTTGTATAAACTACTGAAATTAAGCCCTACTGGTTTGCAAAGCCAAATGTTAAAGGGGACTTGTCTTTCCAGTGTAGTTTCTCCATGTGTGGGGTGCCTGGTGTGGGGTCTGTTCCTCTCCCTTCCCCATGATTGTGGTGTCCCTCCCATTTGTGGTTAGTCTCCCCAAGAGTTTGGTTTCCAACTGGGTCTCTGCCCCTCCTACTTTCTTGATATGGCCTCCTCTTTATGATTAACTGAGGAGAGTCTATTCTGCCAGTTTTCAGGTTGTTTTCTGAGTTAGTTGTACTGATGTGGCTGTAATCTATGTGTATGCATGGGATGAGGTGAGTTTAGGTTCCCCCTACTCTGCCATTTTCCCAGGCTCCCCCCAAAAGCTGTATTCTTAATGCACTGCACTCTTGCATGTGTTCTTGTTTTAATTCCACATATATAATTAAAACTCCTGCATTTAAAACTCTAGCCTGGTGATATACTCTACTGCAAGCCAAACATCTCTATGTGGATGTCTGACAAGCAACTGAAACTGACATACTCAAAATTCAACTCAACCTCCCCTCAGTGAAACAGAACAAAACAAAGGCCTCGTTACTCTTCCTGTATTTCCTCTTTCAGTGACTGGTACCACTTCTATCCAAGTTAGAAACCAGAGACTCTCCTAGATATCTCTGTTTCTCTGCAACTTTAGCATTCAGTCTATCCCAGGGTCCTACTGTTTTTATCTCGTAAATATTTCCCATATCTCTTCCCTCTTTGCCATTTCTTCTACCACTGCTCCAGTTAAGCCACTCATCATTTCTTGTCCTCACTATTATCACAGCCTCATTATATCTCTTCTATCTTTCACCTCTCCAACCCATCTTTAATTTTGCCATCAAAGTGATCTTTCTAATTTGCAAACTGATCATGTTTCTCCCCTGCTTAAAACTCCTAATGATACTCAGGAAGAATGAAAGCAAAGCATAAAATATCTTTGTGGCTTGGTCTTCCAAAACACTATTGCTATACCACCTCTCAAAATTGACCCTACAGTAATACAGAACTGCTTTTAGTTGGTCCTCTGCATGAAGCCTGCTAGTTTATAACTCTGTGCCCTTGCTCATGTTGTTCCTTCTGCCTTGCATGACTATGCTCCTTTTTTGCATGTTAATTCTGGGGTCTCAGTTGGAATGACTGGGATAATTGGGTCCTCTCTTCATGAGTTTTTTTATCCTCTAGCAGGTAAGGCCATGCTTCTTCACATAGTGATCTTACAGGTCCCAGCATTGAGAAAGGACAAGCCCCAAAGTACAAGTACTTTCAAGATTGTGATTGAATCACATCAGTCAAAGCAAGTCACATGGTCAAGCCTAGGAGAAGCTTAACCAAGGGCTTAGATACAGAGAGGTGTTGTTCATTGGAGGTGATTAATATAACAATATAGCACAGTCCACCCTCTCGTCCCTGTGGTTCATATTCCTCCTATATGCAAAATATACTTACCTTTCCCAAGACCCCAGAAGTTTTATCCTATTATAGCATCAGCTCCAAAGTCCAGGATTTGTCATCTACAAGTATATCCAGAGGTAGCTTTTTGTTATTCCAGAGAACTATGAACTATGAACAATTTGCATTACTTACCTATTACTGTGTAACAAATTACCCCTCCACTTCGTGGCTTAAAACAATACAAAACCATTTATTACCTCCTTGGCTTCTGTTTTGGACAGGGCATCAGAAGGTATAGCTTGTCTCTGTTCCATGATATCTGGGGTTTCAGTTGGAAGACTCGAAGGTAGAGGCTGGAATCATCTTAAGGCTTTGTTCACTCACATGTGTGACAATTGATGCTAGGTGTTGGCTAGGAGCCTATCTGAGGTTGTCAGTCAGAACACCCACACCTGGTCTCTCCGTATTGACTGGGCTTCCTCACAACATAGTATCTGCATTCCAAGGGCAGAGAGAGAGAGAGAGAGACAGATAGACGGACATAGAGAGGGAGAGAGAGAGCATGCACTAGGTGAAAGCTATGTTGCCTTTTATGAGCTAGCCCCAGAAGTCGTGCACTCTCACGGCATTTTATTGGTTGAGGCAGTTACAAAAGTCCACCCAGGTTCATGGGGAAGGAACAGAGATGCCACCATCTCAAGGTCTTGGCACAGCCATGCTCCCTCTGAAGCCTTCAGAGGAGTCCTTCCTTAGTCTTCCTAGCTTCTGGTGGTTTGCAGGCAATCTTTGGTGTTCCTTGGCTTGCAGCTGCATAACTCCAATCTCTGCTTTCGTTGTCACGTGGAATTCTCCAGGTGTGTCTCTGTCTTCATGTGGTTATCTTCTTATTAAGACACCAGTCATATTGGATTAGGGACCCATGCTACTCCAGTATGATCGCATTTTAACTTAGCTAATTATATCTACAATGACCCTATATCCAAATAAGATCACATTCTGAGACACTGGGGGTGAGGACTTCAGTATATCATTTTCTGGGGATACAATTCAACCAATAATAGTTTGCCCTTTGCCCTCTCTCCCCAAGTTCATGGCCTTCCCACATGCAATTTCCCCCATTCCGACAGCCTCAGAAGTCTTAACCCATTTCAGCATCAAGGCTAAGTCCAAGATCTTATCCAAGTGTCGTTAAATTAGGTATGGGTAAGATAGGGTATGGTTCATCCTGGAGCAAAATTCCTTTCCAGCTGTGGATCTGTGAAACCTAGAAAACAAATTATCTGCTTCCAAGATACAGAGATGGAACAGTATGGGACAAACATTTCCATTCCAAAAGGGAGAAATTGGAAGGAAAAAAAAAAGGTGTCACTGGTTTAAAGCAGTTTGCGACATAACAGGGCAATTCAATTAGGATTTATAGCTTTAGAATAATTCTCTGTGGCTATGTTCACTGGGCCCACCTCCTCAGCTCTGAGTGGTAGTCCACCATCTGTAAAGAAGAGATAGCTTGGCCCCTAGCTCTAGGTGGCCTCCCTGACGATCACGCCTGGACAATAACCCTAACCCCTGGGCCCTGGGTGGAGGTCCCACCCCCTTAGTCTTGGGCAGCTACCCTACCCTCTAGAGCTGAGGAGGTAGATCCTTCCTCTGGAAATAAGATGGTGACCTGGCCTTCTTAGCCCTGGGAAGAGGCCCCAGTTGTAAGCCCAGAAGGGAGCTCTGATCTCTGGAACCCAGGACATGACCAGTCCCATTATTACCCCCCATCCCCACCCCGGCCACCCCCTCACCCTTGTCCTGAGTAGTAGCTCCACCCCCCTCATTCTAGATGGTGACCCCACACTCTCATTCCTGGGCAGTGGCTCTGTCATCTAGAAGGAAGTGGTGGCTCTGCCCTCAGGAACCCAGGCCTGATTTGCCCAGGTGCATCAATGGCTCTTCCAGTCATTCTTTCTTCATTTTGTCCCTCTCTGTTCCTTCTAGTCCATGCTGGTAGTGTTTATGAGGAATAAAATTCTCAAAAAATTTGCCAGCTTCCCCTGCAATTCACAGAAGTCCAAGCCATCAGAAAAGAAGATTCTCCACATATCTTAACTGGATAACTGCATCTCTTCCTAGCATCTGTTGAGATGTTTGATTGGATCCTTGAGTCACACACAATCTATCAAAGATTGCCCAGCCACATCTTTTTGTTCTCTCCAGAGCATGCTTTCCCATTTTTTTGCAATGTGGTTAGACTGAGAATATTCCAAATCTTTAAGTTCTGGCTCCTTTTTGCTTAACAATTCATTCTTTATCTCTTTCTTCTATCACCTTACTACAAGCAGTAAGGAGAAACCAGGCTGTGCTTTCCATACTTTGCTTGGAAGTTTCCTTAGCTAACTATCTAAGTTCATCACTTAAAAGTTCCACTTTCCTCCCAATAGTAGAAGATAATTTGGCCAAGTTTTCGGCCACTTTAAAATAAGGATCAGTTTTTTTTCCAGTGTCCAACAACTTGTTTGCTATTTCTGTCTGGGACCTCACCAAAGGCACCTTTAACATTCATATTTCAAGAGACATTCTCTTCAAGGCAATCTAGATTTCTTCTGTCATGAACCTCAAAATTCTTCCAGCCCTTACCTATTGCCAATTCCAAAGCCACATTGTTAGGTATTTGTTACAGCCTCATAGTACTCCACTTCCCAATACCAAAGTCTGTATTAGTTTTCTGGGGCTGCCTTAAGGTACCACAAACTGGATGGCTTCAAACAACAGAAATTTATTCTCAGTTCTGGAGGCTGGAAGTCTGAGAAATCAAGGTATCAGCAAGGCTGTGCTCCCTCTGAAACCTGTAGGGGAATCCTTCCTTGCCTCCTCCTAGCTTCCAGTGATTTGCCAGCAACCTTTAGTATTCCTTGGATTTCAACTGCATAATTCCAATCCTTGCCTTCATTACCATGTGACACTCTCTCTCTATGTCTCTGTCTTCATAGAGCCATCTTCTTATAAGGACACCAGTTATATTGCATTAGGTACCCACCCTGCTCAAGTATGATTTCATCTTAACTAATTACATCTGCAACATACTGAGGTACTATGGGTTAGGACTTCAAAATATCTTTTTTGGGGGGTACACAATCCAACCCATAACAGAGGTTAAACAAGGTTAAGAGATTCTTCTTTTGTGTGGGCAGCCTGGCATGGGGAATCAGAGCTGGAGCAAGGTAAGGAGGACATCCACACATAGGAGTGGCATGGTGTGGGGTGTCAGACCCTGAACAGTATGAGCAGGGCATCTATTCAGGAAAAACCTTGGTGAGGGGTTATGAGCCCAAGCAGGATGAGGAGAGCATTTATGAGAGGTGTGCTAGATTTCTGAAACTGAACAAGGTGAGCAAGGCTGTGCTCTACATGGGGGCAGGAGGGGAAGAGTCTGGTATGGGTTGCCAGAGCCTGATGGGGTGAGAAAGGCCTCCATGTAGGAGGGACGACCTAGCTTGGAGTGTTGGAATTCAAGCAAGGTGAGGAAGGTGACTGACTATCTGTGTGGACAGTCTGGTATGGGTTATCAGAGCCACCATGGGACATTATTGAGACAATTGGCAGAACGTGAGGTCTGAAAATTTTCATGGTTGCATTGTGATTATGTAGGAAAATGTATTTGCTCATATTGAATACTAAAGTATTTGGTGCATCAAATCAGCAACTAGAAAAAAGTTCTGAATTGTACTTGTCACTTTTCTGTAAATTTCAAAAGAGAAAATAATTAGAAACTCTGAAACAAATATAGCAAAATATTATAATCCTAGAGACCTGAGTGGTATATGCACAGGTATAGTTTTCTATCTGATTATAACATTTCAAAATAAAAATATTTGAAAATGAAAGATATTGCATGCTTATTAGAGGAAAGAAGAAAGCAAACATGAACTCATCACTCAAAGACAAAGTGAACACTGGGTATCTTCCTTTATGTTGAAAAAAGAGAATTATTTTTTTATTAACACATAATGTATTATTTGTTTCAGGGGTACAGGTCTGTGATTCATCAGTCTTACACAATTCACAGCACTCACCATAGCACATACCCTCCCCAATGTCCATCACCCAGTCACCCCACCCCTCCCACCCCCCACCGCTCCAGCAACCCTCAGTTTGTTTCCTGAGATAAAGAGTCTCTTATGGTTTGTCTCCCTCTCTGGTTTCATCTTGTTTCATTTTTCCTTCCCTTCCCCTATGATCCTCTGTCTTGTTTCTCAAATTCCTCATATCAATGAGATCATATGATACTTGTCTTTCTCTGATTGACTTATTTCGCTTAGCATAATGCTCTCTAGTTCCATCCATGTTGTTGCAAATGGCAAGATTTCATTTCTTGATGGCTGCATAATATTCCATTGTATATATGGACCACATCTTCTGTATCCATTCATCTGTTGATGGACATCTAGCCTCTTTCCACAGTTTGGCTATTGTGGACATTGCTGCTATAAACATCGGGGTGCATGTACCCTTTTGGATCCCTACTTTTGTATCTTTGGGGTAAATACCCAGTAGTGCAACTGCTGGGTCATAGGGTAGCTCTGTTTTCAACTTTTTGAGGAACCTCCATACAGTTTTCCAGAGTGGCTGCACCAGCTTGCATTCCCACCAACAGTGTAGGAGGGTTCCCCTTTCTCTGCATCCCCGCCAACATCTGTCGTTTCCTGACTTGTTAATTTTAGCCATTCTGACTGGTGTGAGGTGGTGTCTCATTGAGGTTTTGATTTGGATTTCCCTGATGCCAAGTGATGTTGAGCACTTTTTCAAATGTGTCTGTTGGGCAGAAAAAAAGAGAGTTATTAAAGTAAATTGAACTTGATGGTATAAGCTTTTGAAGGGTGGGTGATTTTTTAAAGTTAAAATCAGATCATTTTCCTTTTTTCACCTCTAGAGAATTTGAAGTCGCTCAAGGTGGAGAGCGTCAGACTTAAGGTACCCGTTCACTTGCAAGTCATGGCTGGAGCCACCAGAGGGCGCACTCTCATCAAAGACCATACAAAGTTCTGAAACTAAAATACTGTTAACATTTTTTGAAATCTAACAACAACAACAAAAATTAACTTCCATCCATCTTTTGCAACACCAGCATGGTATCCTGGCATCCTTTTCATTTATCTTATGTCTGCTTACTTTACTTTTAGGATGAGAAGGTGTAGTCTGTGGTCTGCCCCGTGACTGTCAAAAATATTGGCTTTTCTATTTAAGTCTAATTCTACTTCTCTACCATAGGTAGTAATATGAACCCTCTTGAGGTTCTGTAGGTTCTCCTTACAATTTCCTCACATTTCCACAGGGGTGGAAATCATCACAACTACCCTGTCAATGATCCTGCCCTAATAGGTCATCCTCCCTTTGGAGCTATGAGACTGGTTTTTATTTTTAGAGATTAAAGGTTTTTTTCTTTTGTGAGTTTGATAGTTTTTGAGAAAAAGGTAAAGGATTTTTACTTTGTTCAAAAGGCAAATCAATCCTGATATTGGGGTGTGTGTGGGGGCAGAGCTGGGCTTATTTGAGGAGGTGTTTAAGGGTGGCAATACTTTTTGGGGAAATCTGGCCAAGAAGCAAGCCCATTGCAAGACTCAGGATTGTGCCAGTTCATGGGTGCTATGATGAATACATCATTTGGACACAGTCAGAAAGTGTCAGTGCTGAGAGAGACCTAAACAAACAGCATCATTTTCTATCTGTACTTGGTGAAATCCTACAGTTCCACAAATGTTTGATATGAATTTTATTAAGAACTTTTTAAGCCCACACTTGTCCTAAAGGAAAATGCGTCCATTCAAATGCTAACCTAGCTTATTCTTCAGTAGACCTCAAAATAATTATTCTTGGTGTCTCAGTACTCATATTTAAACTTCTTTTAAATTTCATTGATTAGTAATAACAATAGCTGGTATTTACCAATGCTTGCTACGTGGCAAGCACCTCGCATGCATCAGCTAATTTAATAGTGCAGTTAATTTTTATTTTCTCACTTTACAGATGAGGAAACAGAGGCCTGGGGAGTGATTTTTTTTTTTTAAGATTTTATTTATTTTTGACAGAGAAAGAGATCACAAGTAGGCAGGCAGGCAGGCAGGCAGAGGGGGAGGGAGAGGGAGAAGCAGGCTCCCCGCTCAGCCGGGAACCCCATGCGGGCTCCCAGGACCCTGGGATCACGACCCAAGCCAAAGGCAGACGCTTAACCATCTGAGCCACCCAGGCACCCCTGAGGGGTGATTTTTTAAAGTAAAAATCAGATAGGTCATTTTCCTTCTTTCACCATTAAGTAATTTGATGACTTAACTTAGGTCTTTCAGACTCCCTAAGTTTTATTTACTTAGCCATTAAACTACATGGCCTTTCCAAGTGGGCAGTTTGTAAAACCATGCTTTTTTCCCTCAATTCCAGCCTGTATGCATTTGTTTATATGTAAAGTTGTATAAGCCACAAAGCACATACGGGCCACACTCAGCTTAAAGCTAAGCAAACCTTCAGGAATTTGCACTGGGTCAGACTCTGTTATTGTTATAACAGATAGCATCAAATGAGAAGACTTGATGGAAGCCTTTGTGGAAGTTTGAGGGGCAGCAAAGTAGGTCAGTGTGGCTGGAGTAGAGTGAATGAGGGGGAAAGTAATAGAAGGGACCAGATCCATAAGAGGGGAAGAGATTTCTTAGGGACTTAGAGACCTTTGTAAGGCTTTTACTCTATATGAAAAGTGGAGCCATTGCAGGGTTTGAATAGGTGAAAGACATGATCTGACTCAGAGGCTTAGCAAGATCATTCCAGCTGCTGCATTAAAATGAGGCAGTAGGTAGTCAAGGGTAGAGACAAGAAAACCAGTTAGGAGGTACATCAGTTTTTTAGGACCATAACAAAGTACCACAAATGGGGTGGCTTTAAAACAATAGAAATGTATTGTCTCACAGAGCTGGAAGCTAGAAGTCTGAAATCAAGGTATCATCAGGGCCATGCTCCCTCTGATAATCTGGGTAGAATCCATCTTTGCCTCTTCCTGTTGGTTGTTGATCCTTGGAATTCCTTGGCTTGTAGCCGCAGCACTTCAGTCTGTGCCTATGTTGTCATGTAGCTTTCTCCCTGTGTATCTATCTTCACATGGGTATCTCCTCTCTGTGATTCTCCCCTCTTCTTATAAGGACACCTGTCCTATGGGATTAAGGGCCCATCCTCCTCCAGTATGACCTCGTTTTAACTTATTGAGTTACATCCCCAGTGACTCTATTTCCAACTAAGGGAACTTTCTGAGGTATTGGGGGGTTAGGACTCCAACATACCTTATTGGGGAACACACTTAACCCCAAACAGGAGGATGTTGCAGTAATCCTGGCAAGAGATAAGGGGAGCTTGGGGCAGGGCAGCAGCATAGATCTGGTTATGAATATATGTTGATGGTAGAGCGAAAAAGCTTTGCTGAGGAATACAGACTGAGGCCTAAGATAAAGAGATGAATGCAAGATGATTCCAAGGCATTTGGCTTGAGAAGCTGGAAGGATGAAATTAGCAAGAACTGAGATAGTAAATGTAGAAGAAGAGCCGATTTACGGGAAAAAATTACAGCTTGATTTTGGACAAATTAAATTTGAGATGCTTATTAGACATTCAAGTGCAGATGTCCAGTACTGGAAGCAGTTAGCTATATGAGCCTGGAATTTAGGAAAGGATTCAGAGCTAGAGATAAAAGTTTGGGAGTGATTTCTAGTGAGTATAAGAGCCCACTTATGATCTGAGGTCATGAAGCTTAAATTGAAACTTGCTCCAGCTAGGATCAGTTGCTGGAATACAGATATAAAGAAGATGGAGAATCCAATTAAGTCTTGGTTCAGGTTTTTCCAGGTAGCTGTGATGGTGGAAGAGGGAGTTGGAGAGTTGAGAATGGATGCCACAGAGTGATTATAATAATGGACCATGGGATCTAAGTTGGATAAACATGGAAATGAGGATATGAGGGAAGTAATGGAGAGCAAAAAATAATGGTTAGGGGTAGGAGGATTGGTGGAGTGGATGTATTAGAGGGAATTAGATAGAAAAAGATGAGACTGGGGTACTAAAATCAAGATTTTTAAGGTGTTGTAGTAATTTGTATTGACAAGGTCTAAGAAATGAGTGTTAGAATGGGTGGCTGAGCTTGGTAAGAGGATAAGATCTTTGGATTGGAGGTCAAGCAACTGACAGGCCAGGGTATTGCATGGATTGTTTACAATGTAGACAATGTATGTATGTATATATGTATGTAGACTCCACATCGATATTGAAATCTCCAAGAATGATGACACAAGCAGTTGTGAGAAAGAGCGAACCCATGAGCTAAAACCAGGAATGAATAAGGGAGATTGAACAGGAGGAGAATAGGTGACTGCAATAAGGAAGTCTAGCAGGTGATATAATCTGATAGCAAAGTGATTAAAAGGAGTTGGGCCAGGGGATTTAGAGAGGACCCATGAACAGAAAGTGCCAAGGAAGATCAAGGACACATATCCTGCCCTTCAGCCGAGTGGTACATCATGTATGAATAAAAATAGCCACCACTTGAGAAGGCTGTACAGGAAGCAGTGTCTTCAGAAGGGAGCCAAGTTTTTGATAAAGCATGAAAATCAAGGGAAAATTTATTTTTTATTTATTTATTTTTTTTTTAATTTATTTTTGAGTGAGAGAGAATGACAGAGAGAGAGAGGAGAAGGGTGAGGGTCAGAGGGAGAAGCAGACTCCCTGCCGAGCAGGGAGCCCGATGCGGGACTCGATCCCGGGACTCCAGGATCATGACCTGAGCCGAAGGCAGTCGCTTAACCAACTGAGCCACCCAGGCGCCCTCAAGGGAAAATTTAAAGAAATTAAGGATGTCAGGGATTTTGCAGAGAGCAGAACAGAAGGGTTGGGGAAGTTTGAGGAGGGGTGGTAGATTGAGTCTGATTAATGGGTGTAGGAATTCATTTTCATGTGCAAAAGAAGGTGAGTGATAATGGATGATCTAAGTGGTTTGAAATTTTTGTGATGACTGAAGTAAATAGGCATTTAGAACTTGATGAGTCCCAAAGATCTCTTGGCTGGGGAGCAGATGGTCAATTTTAGATGTAACCTCTTCTTGGGACTGGTGCCTTATTTAGTGCACAGCAATTGATAACAGAGATTATAGGGGAAGAGGAGTGGTGGTCTCAACAAGAGCATGCAGGACGTTGGGCACCCCGTGACCTTCTCCAGAGAGGTGTCAAGTCTGGAAGAGGCTTGATCTTACCCTTAGGAATTGTAACCCTTAGGCCTTTCTTTTAATCATGGTAGGTAATTGCAATACTTTTTTTTCCCCATAGGCTGATCATCACTTTAAAATAGTGCAATGATGTTTGTTTTTATAAAAATGATACATGATCATTATAAAATATTCCAGAAGTTGAGGAAGGCAAAATGAAAATAAACCTCCACAAATAACCGTCATTAATGCTAGGTGAACATCATCTCAGACAACTGTATGAATTTTTACTTTTGTAACTATTTTACATGCTCTTCGGTTTCTTTTAAATAATATGGGCCCATTGTTATAAACAATTCAAATACTATAAATTTATTCAAATTCTCTCACTTGACAAATGAGGACATCGAGTTCCAGAGACAGGAAAAGACCTGTCCAAGTTCACTCATCCAGTCAGTTAGATCCAGATCTCTTGACTCCCCATTTCAGTGGGGGTTTTTCCCCATTAAACAATGCTCCTCTCTTCTCTTACCATCTACATGGCATATCCTCTGCTCTTTCACTATAAGGATATCTGAGTGGCTCATTTTGTCTTTTGATTTGAACATTTATTCATCTAGTCTTTCAACAAATATTTATTGAATACATGCTATATATTAGGCAAAAATGCTAGCCATTGGGTGTGTAGTGGTGAACAAAGCAGACAAGATCTCTGAACTTGTGAAACTTACATTCTACAGAATGTACAGAAAGTTTATGTTTTACTTCTCAACTTTATCCAATCAGGCCAAGACTCATATGATTGTTTGTAATCCCAAATCCTTCAATGATGATAGGAAAACAAAATGGAAATTGTTAGACTTAAAATCATACCACTAACACATGGGAGAACCAAATGAGTAATTGCAAGTAATAGATATTAACAGAATTCATGAGGTCTAGAACACTTTTCTGTAATGATTTTTTTTTTTTTTTTTTTTTTTAGAGAGAGAGGGAGATAGAGAATCTTAGGCAAGCTCCACACAATGCGGGGCTCAATCCCATGACCCTGAGATTATAACCCGAGCCGAAATCAAGAGTTGGACGCTTAACCAACTGAGCCACCCAGGCATCCCCCATTATTCTTTTTAAAGTAATTTAACACTTTAGTTTAAAAATACCATAGTGTTATATATATAAAAACAGAAAACAAGCCCATAATCCAACCATTTAAAATTTATAAGCATATATAATCTATAAAGAGGTAAAAGACCTCTCTAATCCTACCCTCCAGAGGTAACAATTCTAAACACTTTGATGTGGGCCCTCACCAACATTTTTCTATGCTTATATATATTGTAGTTTTTGTTTTTAATAATAAGAGGATTGTGTAATTGTTATAAAAATTCAAATAATAGAAAGACCTACATAGTATAAAGAGAGAAAGTTCCTTACATCCTCACCCCCATCTCAGTCCTTACAGGTAACCATTAATATCTTGATGTATTTTTGATGTGAATACTTTCAGATCTTTTTCTATAAACAAATGTGTGCACGTGCGTGTGTGCATGCACACACGCACACACACACACACAAAAGGGGCTCTTTAAGTTTTTTGCTTTAAGCCAGCAGTGGATGGAAGTTTAAAGTTCAGTAGTTGAGGGTGCGTTCCTATGTTTTTCATTTTCTACAAGTAGAACAATGCAGCCATATGCCAGGCCCTCTCTGGATTTAGTACTCGATGCTTGGAATGCAAGCAGATGCTGAAAGCCATTAACAAAGCCCTTGAAGGGAGGCCCATTCGTGTATGTTATAGACACAGGCCAAAGTTGAATGTAGTGGCCAACTGAACAGCTGGCAAGGGGGCAGGAAAATGAAGAACATGCCAACATTGGATGCAAGTTGATGGGCAATGGGAACCATGTTATCTGCAACAGTGTCCCAAAATTCCTATAGTTTTGGAAACAGAAGCAATACTTAGAGACTTACAGCCTTTTAACCTCAATTGTTAAATGACTGTGTTGCAAAACAAAGAAAAAATACCCTGAAATAGTAAAAATAAGATTGATTTCTATCATGCCTAATATTGGAAAATGCCAAGCTTTTCACTTTTTAAATTCCTTAGTTTCAAAGAATAAGTCATAGTAATGTATGTCTGATTAATGCCAACTCTCTAGACTCTTTAATGTTAACTCACTACTCTTCATTACCAAACACCACATGTGCTCTGTCAGCTTAGGCATACCTACCCATCTGCAGAAGACACAGTGGTGATCTCTATCAGGCCAACAATCAGATATTTGCCTTCTAATCAAATTTCACAAGAAATCTCGATGAAGTCGTTATAACCAGACATGAAATAATTAACCTTTTCTAATTTAAAAGGCCTAACAGGGAATGGTCTCTGTGACAGGTGTAAAATTCCATTCCTTCCAGAAAATTACCCGCCCAGCAGATGCTCCTTCTGACTGAAATAGAAATTTCATTTTTAAAAAAGTTCCACCTTTTATCATGAATATTGCACAGGCACAACATATTAAAGTAATGGCTTTCCTTGGGGCACCTGGCTGGCTCAGTCAATGGAGCATACAACTCTTGATCTTGGGGCCATGAGTTCAAGCCCCATTTTGGGTGTAGAGATCACTTAAAAAACTGAAATCTTAAAAAAAAATAATAGAAAAAGAAAGTAATGGCTTTCCATGCAGTAGTACAGCCCCTGATCTTCTGATCACTAATAGTCATTGTTCACATACAGATGATAAATATCCACCTGCTTCCATTCTCCATCAGTGAATTGCAAGAGCACTTGAATTCTGGTGCTTAGAGTCCCTGGAAGTCTTATAATACATCATAATATCAGGCTTTTTCAGAGAAGTACAATAGGTTAGTGCATGAAAGCCTTGAATTGAAAATAGAAATTGTATGGGAAAAATAATTCCACTGCCATAGAGAAGAGTCAAGAGCAAGAAGGAGAAACTATTTTTATACCATAGTGCAAAGACATAGAAACCTTTGACTTATCATTTGGATGTGACCTTGGGCTTAACTTAGAACAACTTGAAGCAGCAATTTTCTGAGTTCTCGCCCTTCTCCACCTACACGAACCCACACTCATATACAGACAATTTCTTCAAGTCAAGTCCAATGTGAATATTGCATAAATTCAAAAGAGACCTCTGTGTGTTAAGAGGCAGGCCCCAGTAGCCTGAGATGGCCTTTGAGCGGGAGAGGTCTTTGCACAGAGACCTAGTTTTCAGGGGGGAGGAGTTGGGTGGGTGATAGCAATGGGAGAAGTTATGGAGTCTGCTTCACTTTTGGGCTGAGCATGAGTAAGTTTGAGAGGAAGTTAGTGAAGGTGAGGAGTTGATGATCTTGGGTATGCCAACCTTGCTGAGTGATAACTGGAGGTGACATTAAGGTGGCAAAGTTGGAAGGGGTGTAGGGGTAAAGGCTTCTGAAACAGTGGCTAATAAATGGTCAAACAGAGCATACTGGCTGTTTAAAAAAAATGGTTTCTCTTCTCTCCTCTTGCTGACCTGATTACATTCTCTTTCCGTGTTCCTCCTGGGATAGAGAGTACGAAGGATGGACTTCAGAGAGGCTATGAGCTCCTTGAAAATTCAGGTAAGGAAAGGATCTGTAGTTTGTGTAAGCTTCTCCGACTTGCCCAGATCCAGAACCCCCAAAAGACTGAGAGGGGCTTCTTCTCTCTGTTCCACCTCCCATTTAATCCAAGGTCTCTCTCCCTTATTTACACATAAAATGGAAGCAAAGTTTCCTTTAGTCACTTTTATTTATTGAACCGTTTTACCTTTTATTGTGAAAACGAGTGGGCTTTATTTCTTGCCCATAAAACCTAATGTAGTTAATTTCTTTCAAGTTGTCTTTTGCCCCCTTTGACACAATTGCTCTTAATAGAAAAATGATGGTCCTTCCCTTCTATGGGTGCTTTGTATTTTGCAGACCTATTGAAAAATAATATTCACAATAAGAATGAGCAATTATTAAGCCTACAGAGTAAGCCAGACACTTAAAATGTATTATGTTATTTAAGAATAGTGCCCACCCCACTGGAAGGTTGAGCAAGCTCATGTATATGAAGTGCCTGGTGCAGTGCCTGATGTACAGCAAGCTATCAATAACATTAAGCTCTTATCACTGTTATTGTTACTATCGATACCATTATGACTATCTCTGCCTCTACTACTATGAGTTACTGGAATAAGACACATCCAATAGCTTTGAAAAGGCCAAGTTTCAGGGTCTAATAACCAAAATTCTTGCCAGATAGAACAACACAGCTGGGTATAGGATAGTACAAGGTTCTTGGGATATGGCGGAGGAACAACGGTATAGAAGCGAAGCAACAGAAGGAGTAAGGAATAGGCTGACGACTATCCCCAGTCTTAGCCCTGGGGAGAAAGTGTGACTGCTTTTGAAGATGGTCTTTAGCAAGGGTGACTACTGTAGTGAAGAAGAGGACATCCAGGTTTAGGTTTCAGTCCTGGCTGTGTCATTCACTAGCTGTATGACCTGGAATAAATCACTGCACTCTTTAGAGTCTCAGTTTCCTCATATGTAAGATGGGGGAGCTAAAAGAGCTTAGCTTGGATGCTCGTGTGATGCCACATGTGAAATAATAACAAGCGTGCTAACCTTGGAGTGCCTGCTACCCAGTGAATGCTGTTGCTATTATCATTAGCCTTTCAGCCACCTGCAAAATAGGTAGAATTACCTCCATTTTATAGTTGAGAAAGTTGAAACTTAGAGGGCTTAAATAGCTTGTCCAAAGTACAATTAATAAGCACAAGGCTAGAGTTTGAACTAAGATTGATCTGCCCCAAAGCTTGTGATCTTTCTGCCACTCCGTGATGTTTCCCAGACACATTGTTCTTATCCCAGAAATGAAAAGCACAAGTCAGCTCTCACCACAAAATAATAACAAGCCCCAAATATGCTCCTTAGCCCTTGAACTACCCTGGCTGCTCATTTCACTCGCTTTCAACCCCAGAGAAAGGGAGCTGTTTGTTATCTACAGTCTGGTGGAACTATATTTTTTCTTCTCCAAAGCCCACTTCCCCTTTTCACTAAATTAGTGTTATTTCCATGAAACAAAGGTGTTTCTGATGTTTCAGCTTTTTCATCTTCTGCTAAGCATCCACTTTTCTGGCAGCTTTTTATTTTCAGGTAGATTACTGCCACCCCAAACACAAGGGCCTGAGGTCTAGGGATTTTCTGGAGTCTCAGTATCTTTGTGACAATTATGCTAGTACTGGGTTTGGAGCATATAGGAAATTCGAAACATCATATTTTCAGAAGACCTATATGCCTTTCTCATCTTCTATGTGATGCTGCACTCACCTTTGGCTTCAGTTTTTTGGCATATGGTGTTGTTGGCTCTGGCATCTGATAATCTCTGCAGCTTTGGTGTTGCTTCTTTTTTTGAAATAGCGTGCCCTTTTAGGTATCACTCACATATGCCCTGGTTAGGACTGCTGGCATATGGTGTTCCTGGAGCCTTATGATTCTTACCCAGCAAAGGGGTACAAAGGGGGCATATTTGTCTTGTTGAACTGGGGAGAGTGAGGACCTAGGAGGATAAATGTCTCAGACTTTATTGGAATTGTGAATGGAAATCATTAATTGCATGATCTGAATTTATTTGACAGAAAATTATTGAATGTGTGTTATGAAGAAAGCACTGTGCTGAAGACAGCAGGAAAACAAAGACATGCTCTCTCTCCTTACAGAGTGTATGAGTTAATAGAGGCCTAAAACAACCTTTAAAGTCTTTGTAGACTTGAATTTCCACAAGGAAAATACAAAAAAAGAAAAAAATCTGTAGGGATCCTGTGTTTGTAGGACTAGAGAAAGCTTCACAAAGGTAGTGATATCTGATCTGGCTCTGGCACAAAATAGGTGCTCAAGAAATATTTATTAAAATGGAGTTAGATAAAATATGATAAAGAGTATCACAAATGGAATGAATGGTGTGAGCAATATTGTAGAGACAAGAACAGTCACAATGTCAGGATGGCTATTATAAAAATAAACAAAAACAAAACAAAAGGCAACCAGTGTTGGCAAGGATGTGGAGAAATTAGAAGCCTTGCACACCGTTGGTGGGAAGGCAAAATGGTATAGTCACTACAGGAAACAGTATGGAGGGTCCTCAAGAAATAAAAAAATAGAACTACCATATGGTTCAGTGATCCCACTTCTGTATATTTATCTAAAATAATTGAAGTCAGGATCTCGAGGAGGTATCTGCACCATGTTCACTGCAGCACTACTCACAAAAGCCAAGATGTGGAAACAACCTAAATGCCCACTGATGGACGAATGGGTAAAGAAAATATGGCATATACATGAATGGAATACTGTTCAGCCTTTTAAAAGAAGGGATTTATGCAAAATGTGATAACATGGATGAACCTTGAGGACATTATGCTAAGTGAGGTAAGCCAGTCGCAGAAAGACAAGCACTACATGATTCCACTTATATGAGGTCTCTAAAATAATCAAATTCATAGACTCAAAGAGTGGAATGGTGGTTGCCAGGGGCTGGGGGAGGGGGAAATGGGGAGTTCTAATCAATCAGCAGAAAGTCTCAGTTAAGCAGGAAGAATAAGTTCTGGAGATGTGCTATACAACATCATGCCTATAGTTAACGATACTGTATTGTACAGTTAAATTTTTTTAAGAGGGTAGATTTCATGTTAAGTGTTCTTACCAAAATAAAATAAAATAGTCACAATGTATACTGGAAACAGGAAGTGGTTTAGGCCAGAGCAAAAGAAGTGTGTCAGGGAGGAGGGGGGAGTTAGGCTGGGAAGGAAGATCATGGCCTGGAAGGCCAGGCTAAGGAGTTTGCCCTTTATTTAGCAGGCATTAGGGGATCATTGAAGATTTTTGAGCATCAGAATAATGACATAGATTGGTGGCCACTGCTTTTTTGTAAAACAACAGTTGGAGAGAGGTTAAGAGAATGAGCATGAAGTAAAGGCCACCATATTTGGTTATCACAATGCATTCAAGACCTCCCTAAAGAATACTTATGGTAGAATGGTGGGAGTAGAAGCCAGATTTCAAAGACATAAAGGGATGAATGTGGTAGTGGAAGGAAGGTGAGTGAGCCTTAGCAACTGATGGCCTGGGGGGCCAGAATGGAAGGCTTATGGAGTCAAGCATCTTTGAAGGCAGAGAGGAAGGGACCTGTGGGGAGAAAGAGAGTCCCCACAGGGAGTCTCCCGGCGGTTAATTCATACAAAGAGATCATGGAGGGGGAGGGCTGAGATAGGAATTAGTGGCAGGATTGTCCTTGGAAAGGAGCATAATTTTCTTTTTCAGATATGGGACTAAAGGAAGATAAATGAGAGGAAATATTTTGAGGAAGAGAATGAGCCACAAGAAAAGGAAAGAGCAACTGAAGTTTGCTCAGGCCTACATATAGAGCCTTGGTGTCTTGGCAGAATGCTAAGAACACACCTCTCAATGCCTGCCCATCACCCAGGGTTCCTCTAAAAGATTTATGGCCTGACTGATTCTCTTTAGCTTCTGTCAGAGACCACCTGACAGCTGCAGTTGGCTCAGCCCTTCTTGTAGTGAGTTGACACAATTTCAGGCTGTGCTCAGCACCTAGGCAGCCTCATTACACAACCAATTAAACCTCTATCAGTTGAAAGGAATCGATGGCGATTCAAGTTCTACTTGAGTAGACTTTGCATTTCCATGTTCGTACGTATTACACCCTTACAGTCAAGGAGTTCCCAACGACTGCAAAGGGAAGATGTAAACATGACCTCAGAAACTAGGTGTTTTCACCTTCCCTAGGGGGAGTCCCAGAAGTTCTTAGTCATTAGATAGTAGGCAGGATCCCTTGAATCTTTCTGAACAGAAAGGAGTCCAGGCAACTCTTTAAACAGTGGGAAGCTCAAGCGTTTTGCTCTGTTGACCCATCTGGACACAGGCATGTTGGTTCCTCAGTATTTGTCCTTCCCGGGGTTGCTGAAGTCTGTGGGTGTTGAGGGCAGTAAGCCAAAGTCTGGGTTTTCCCCACAGAAAGCTTACAACCCTCTTGCAAATACAACTTTCAGAAACTAATTTAGCTGGATCCACTGAAATGAACTGGGAAATGACCCAACAGAAGGACTGAAGTGGGGGCCACACTGGGCCTTTTGCTTTCCGCTGGAGAATGTTGACTTTCTGAATGCAACACATTTTCCCATCTACTTAACTGTGTTACTTAAATAAATTGCTTTGCTCTTGAGGGACCTTGTACTCTTTGGCTCAGTGCAAAGCTCGTAGATTGGAGTCAGAAGGAGCTGTCAATGTGGAATTGAATAGAGTTTCAGTGTGGGAATATTAGGGGTCAGCCACAACCTCACATTAGTTATCACATCTTGTCATTAGATGACATGGATATTACTATAAAGAGTAAATCTGTGGGGAGCACGAAGATGAAAGCTGTAAATTGGCTGGAAGAAGTAGGAGATTTCAATGTGAAAGCAAGTGCTTCTATTCAAGATATGAACACCAAGCATAGTGCTCAGACTCTTTGCTTTATTCTTATTCTCCTATCACTTTTTACTCTTTTAAATACTGTTAAGTTTGGATTATTCATTGGCTCTTTTAAAACGAGGTCAGGCCTTGTTCCTTAGTGGCCCCTGCTGACAAGAGTTCAGCACTGGCAGACTAATTTTAATAGTGGCCCAAACAAACTTAATTAGGGAGGCTGCTCTGCTGCCAAAAGTCACCTACTGCATTCCAAAGCAAACTCTGAAGGGCTTGCGAATTTCCTATTATTTTCTATCATCTGTATTGCGGCTTCCCTTCTTTGCTGCAGGGCAAGGCACTCAAGAGTTTATTATTATCCTGGCTTCCCCCATGACCAGCTATGTGACCTTGGCTAAATTACATAACTCCTCTGAACCTCAGTTCCTCCTATTTAAGATGGAGATAATAATGGTACTTACCTGTGAGGATTGTTGAACGTGTTCAGTGAAGTAATGTATTTGGAGTGGTTAGCCCAGTGCCTAACACACAGTAGGTGCCAAGTAAATTATAGTTGTTTGTTTTTTTGTTTTCTTAAAAAAGATTTTTTTATTTATTCATTTGTTTGAGAGAGAGAGCAAGTGGGGCAGGGGAGAGGAGGAGAGAGAGAGAGAGAGAAACTGAAACAGACTCAGTGCTGAACTCAGAGCCTGACTCAGAGCTCAATCTCAGACCACGAGATCATGATCTGAGCCAAAACATAGAGTCAGATGCCTAACGAACTGAGCCACCCAAGTGCCCCTAGTTGTTTAATGTTAATAACAGTCATTTAAAGCAAATATGTAATGAATTGGATGTGTGTGTACTTTGGGGTTGATTCATTTTATTTGGCCTGATTAAAGGTGCTTCGAAAAGGAAAGCATAAATGTGAGGATAGAGGGGTAAGAAATATATATCCACATGTCTATTTTCTTTGCACTCTAGAGTTTCATAGTTAAGGTTTTAAACTAAGTTACAAGAAAGGTGCAATAATCTGCCCTTGCTAAAATCCTCAAAATTCAAGACTGCAAAGAACTTCTGTGTTTTTCACCCATAATTTATAACATCACTATTACAATTGGTAACAATCCATTTTTAAAAAAAATATGTAGCTGGGGTATGCAACATCTCATTTCTCTTTGATCCACCATTTTTTAAATGGGCACATCAGAAGAATTGGCACCTGGATATTCTGTAAAAATTTAGTCTCTTGGACCTCCATCCTCAGAGGTTCCAGTTCAGGAGGGTTGGAATGGGGCCCAGGAATCAGAAGCACCACAAGTGATTGAGATGCCAGGGTCCAAAATCAGACTTTGAAAACCATGGGTCAGTGAGATCCATCCTCTCCCTACCCCATGGCACTCCTGGGCATTCCACAGTGCAAATCATTCTACAGTCTGAGACCCCCTAGTATCCTTTAGCTGGCATGGCTTTAGAGCCCCAGTTCACTTCTACTCTTCTGCAGAGAAGAGATGAGTCCTTAAGCAAGGTTTGCACTCTCCTCCTGATATCAGCTCCCCCCAGCACCCCACATAATTACCATAATTGTCTCCCAACTTCTGATTAGATACAAACATGACACCAGCAATCACGTTTCATCTTCAGCTTGTAATTGGATGCAATATAGTGATTATGCATCCTGATTGAAGGTCATTTCCATGGGATAATAAGTACTAACAATAACAGTCTCCTTGGGATGTTTTTGCTTTTGTCTTATAGCTGCATGCCCTGTCCCAACTTCCCTTCCTCCAAAGGGAGAGTATTACTTCAGCATCTGCTGCTGTTTTGCCTTGATTGTCTCATCAAACACACACACACAGACACACATCCCACACACAATCTCATTTGGTGCATCTGTTACTAATTAACTGTCTCTCATGGCTAGTCCTCCTTCTTGGGCTCTCCCCTTCCCCCAACAATTCCTCTAATCCCTGTAATCCTCACGGTCACTTAGAATGTAATTGATAAGAATGATTTGTGAATCACTTCTGTAGAAGACTTTCATTTTCCTCCATCAGTGTGTAGCATCTCTTCCTTCTTTCTGTCCTTCTCGTGGTCTCTTCTATTAACAGAAAACTAATTTTATTTTTTAAAAGATTTTATTTATTTATTTGTGTGTGTGTGTGAGAGAGAAAAAGCACAAGCAGGGGCAGAGGCAGAGGGAGAAACAGGCTCCCCGCTGAGCAAGGAGCCCAACATGGGACTCAATCATGACCTGTGCCGAAGGCAGACGCTTAACCAACTGAGCCACCCAGGCATCCCAACAGAAGACTAATGTAACGGTCCATGGATCATGCTCTCTCTCCCTCCCTCATCCTTCTCCCTCAGCCTCTCCTCATCTGTAAATGGGGAATTAGCATGGTAAAATATAAGGAGACTGGGAAGCCAGGTAGTCCAGTTCTGCCATTTACTAGCTGTGTGAACCTGGGCAAATTATCTCACTTCTCTGAGCCAAAGGTGCCTTGTTTATATGATGGGAATAATTGTGCTCAACAGTATTTTGTACTTTGCAGTATTGTTTGAGGCAATAAATTATACATAAAAAGTGCCAAGCTCAGTGTGAGCAGTCAATAAATGCTGATCATTATTTTAATACCTACTACATAGGGTTTTAAAAAATGAGATCATGTGTGTAAATAGCTTAGAACAGAGCCTGAGTAGTTGCACAACCATTACCTGCTCCCTTGCCAGTTGCTTTTTGTTTTTGGAAAACAGAATGGGGAGGCAGGAGAAATATCACTGGATCCCAAACCAAGGATTTAAGGAATCCTCATGATTGTGCCATCTTGCTTCAATGTGATCAACTTGTCGAATGTTTCTAGTGTACCTGACCTAATTAGTGCAATAGACCACATTTCCCATTACTCCTTAGAAGGCTCTGTGTCTTCCTCACTGTGTGGCACAAGTCACCTTCCAGAAACCCTTACATTATGACCTGTATGGCCCTCTGTGTGGGCTGCTCCAGGGCTTTGTGATGGTTGATATAAAGGTTACCTTTGGAAATCATTGTCCACCTTCCACTGAAAAGAAAAGAGGTGGAAAGTGGACCACGATTCTCTTCTCTTCTCTTCTCTTCTCTTCTCTTCTCTTCTCTTCTCTTCTCTTCTCTTCTCTTCTCTTCCTTTTATTTTCTCTCTTTACCCTGCATAAATCTGATGGTGGCATTCGAGACTGGAGAGGATGCTAAATCAAGTGCTAGATTCCTATGCCATCCACCATATATTTTATTGAATTTGATTTTTTAGTTTGCTTTTCTCTAAATGAAAAAATCATGGTATATCAGAGTCCAGAGGATGTTTAGAGACCATAAGTCCAAACCACTTTTTTTAAAACATTTTATTTATTTACTTGAGAGAGAGCAAGAGAGCGCAGAGGGAGAGGGAGAAGCAGAGTCCTAGCTGAGAGGGAACCTGACATGGGGCTCGATCCCAGGGCTCTGAGATCATGACCTGAGCTGAAGGCAGATGCTTAACTGACTGAGCCACCCAGGCGCCCCCAAACCACTTGTTTTAAAGGGAATTGACACTCAAAGATGTCAACTTATTTGTTCAGGGCTAGGAAGGGTATTCATGACATATCTGAGGCTAGGCCAAGTCCCTGACACTAGTCAAGAGCTTTTTAATTTATTAAGCCATAAGTTACAGACAATTCTGCTCTTTTTATTTATTTATTTATTTATTTATTCCCAAAGTCCTCCATTTTTAAATTGATTCTGGCCTCCCAGTTATGGGTTGAATCATGTCCCTCAAAAACGATTTGTTCAAGTCCTAACCCTCAATACTTCAGAATGCAACCTTATTTGGAAATAGGGTCTTTGCAGAGGTAATCATGTTAAAATGAGGTCTTTAGAGTGCACCCTTATCCAGTCTGACTGGTGTCTGTATATAAAGGGGAAATTCGGCACAGAGACAAACACACACAGGAAAGATAATGCAAAAACACACAAGGAGAAAATGTCCACGTGACTGGAATGATGTGTCTACAAGCCGAGGAAGGGGAAGGATTGTCAGCAAATGCCAGAAGCTAAGAAGAGGCAAGGAAAGATTCTTTTCCATCAGAGGAAGCCTGGCCCTCCTGACATTTTGATTTTGGACTTTTGGCCTCCAGAACTGTGAAACAATAAATTTCTTTTTTTTTAATTTTAATTTTTTAATTTTTAAAAGATTTTTTTTATTTGTCAGAGAGAGTGAGAGAGCAAAGCAGGGGGAGTGGCAGGCAGAGGGAGAAGCAGACTCCCTGCTGAGCAAGGAGCCAGATGCAGGACTAGATCCCAGGACTCTGGGATCATGGCCTGAGCTGAAGGCAGATGCTTAACCGATTGAGCCACCCAGGTGCCCGAAACAATAAATTTCTGTTCTTTTAAGCCACCCAATTTGTGGTAGTTAGTTATGGCAGCCCAAGGAAACGAATACACCCAATTTGGATACTTTTGTAATCTTCAAAGGGTAAATATTATTAACTCGGGGAGGGGAATTTGTCAAAAGAGTAAGTACCCAGCACACATGACTTGTCTGCTTTAGATTACATTGTATTTGTACTTGGGAGTGAAACAAAATGTCCGTGGTGTCAGTGTTATAATTGCTTGCCCAAGCCTTCTACTGAATCTGTAAAATCATTTTATTGTTGTTTTGTTGCTTGTGCTTATTCTGAGATTTGGAAGATTTGTGATGAATACATTTTGGTTGGTGGTTACATAGGGTAGATGTGATGGCCAACATTGTTTTTCTAGGCATAGTTATAGTTTTTGAGGATTGTTGTAGGTCCTCTGCTTGTGTGGCACTCTCCAGATATACCTTTGTTCTCTCCATCTTGTTTTCAAGCCAATGCATCTGGGCCGTGCTAACAGAAGGTCTTTTATATTATTGCCTTGGTAATACAGCTGTAACTGCAATCTCACAGGACAGTGACAGGATCCAAGGATAATGTTTTATTGCCAAGCATAAAAGCCAACAAATGCACACCAATAACTACCTTCTTCCCCATTCTGGCACTGGTGCAGTTACCAAGAATTGTCAATACACATGTATTGCTAATCTACACTGGGAAATACCCAAACCAGACCTCATGACAGATGCTTTGGAATTTTCATAAACAGGGATCTTTGCTTGTAATCTTCTTGATGGTGTTTTCCCGGGGCTGGAACTTAGCTGGAACTAGTATGGCTAATAGTATGCTGTGAAGATTGCATTGAATTCGGGGAGAAGAAACAGGGGTTATCTAGCCATGACTAAAGCAACTGATGATGAAAATTGGTATAACTTTACAGAGGGCATTATTAATGGGTACTATGAGGCAGAATGAAAATAGTAAGGACTTTGGCATCACCCAAAATCTTGGTTTTGAATTCTCTGTGACTTTAGAAATATGACCTGAATTTACTGAGCCATATATATATATATGTAAATATAATATAAATATATTAAAATATAATTATATAGATTATATATAGTAATAGAGATATGAAAATTTCAAATACTGCAAAGGTAAAAAAAGAATAATATAGCAAACATAAATACATTCATCACCAAGTTTTAAAATAATTATATATTACAAATACAGTTGTAACCTCATGTATGTCCTTCCACAAGTACATATGCCTCCCTGCTCCCTGACCCTGCCACCTCTCTCCAGTCCCACCACATACACTCAAAGCAATTCATGCTAAAAACTCAAAAAGGCTCTGACATAGAGAAAGTGAAATTGCTTCCGAAATGGCAAGAGTTGGTAGAGACTCTCTTACTGCAGGGTTAATTAATATATCTAGGAAAAGATTAGCAAAAAGGGCTTGTTTATGGAAGTCATGGATGGTATTTCTACTTTTTAAATATAAATTAGACTATGTCAGGAAGATATTAGATTTCTAGTAGGCTGCATGGTTTTCTAATTTTTTAAAGATTTTATTTATTTATCTGAGAGAGAGACAGACAGAGAGAACATGAGTTGGGGGAGGGACAGAGGAAGAGGGAGAGGGACAAATAGACTCCCCCCTGAGCACAGAGCCCGATGTGGGGCCAATCCCAGGACTCCCGAGATCGTGACCTGAGTTGAAATCAGACGCTTAACCAACTGAGCCACCCAGGCGCCCCTAGGCTGCATGGTTTTCTGAACAAGACCAGATTAGTTAGTCCCTGTAATGAGTTCTCAGTACACATTGGCTCTGTGTAGGTGTGATGGTTAAGTTTCTGTATCCACTTGGCTGTGCCACAGTGCCTAGATATTTGGTCAAACATAATCCTGGATGATTCTGTGAAGGTGTTTTTTGGATGATATTAACATTGGGGGAGGGGGCACCAGGGTGGCTCAGTTGGTTAAGAGTCCAACTCTTGATTTCCACTCAGGTCATGATCTCAAGGTCATGAGATCAAGCCCTGTGTCAGGCTCTGTCCTGGGTGTGGAGCCTGCTTAAGATTTTCTCTTTGCCTTTGCCCCTCCCCACCCTAAAAAAAAATGACCAAAAATAAATTGGTGGTGGGGCGCCTGGGTGGCTCAGTTGGTTAAGCGACTGCCTTCGGCTCAGGTCATGATCCTGGAGTCCCAGGATGGAGTCCCGCATCAGGCTCCCTGCTCGGCAGGGAGTCTGCTTCTCCCTCTGACCCTCCCCCCTCTCATGTGCTCTCTCTCATTCTCTCTCTCTCAAATAAATAAATAAAATCTTTAAAAAAAAATAAAAAAAAATAAATTGGTGGTGGACTTTGAATCAAGCTGATGACCCTCCATAATGTTGGTGGGCCTCATGTGATCAGTTGAAGGCCTTAAGAGACCAAGATTGATCTCTCCTGAGCAAGAAGGAATTACGCCTCCAGATTGCCTTTGGACTAGAGCTGCAATGTCAACTCTTCCCTGGATCTCCAGGCTGCCAGCTTGCCTTGCAGATTCTGTTCTTATCAAGCCTCCATAATCAACAGAAGTGAATTCCTTATAATCTCTCTCTCTCTCTGTACACAAACACCACACACACACACACACACACACACATACACACACACTCTTTTGATTCTGTTTCTCTTGAGAAGCTTGTCTACTACAGTGGGGTGTGCAGCCCCTCTTTTGGTTTTCAAAGGGTAAAATAGTTGGTGCTTTCTAATCATCCTGTTGGTTCTTATCTTTCCAATATATATGCACATACCTCACACCTTATGTCACTCCTCAGTGCAAAAATTCTCCATGGCACAATGAATCATGGGACACTACATCAAAAACTAATAATGTACTATGTGGTGACTAACATAACATAATAAAAAAATTAAAAATAAATAAATAAAATGTTTTTATAAAAAAAATTTCTCCATGGCTCCCTCTGTTTACCAGGTTAAGTAAAAAATGCATTGGCCCAGCATTCCAAGCTATCTACAGTTCTCCTATTCACTATGTCCTTATACTCTTTGTATCAAAACACCTCTGCATGTAATTTTTCTTAAATTTGGACAATATTCTCTCTACTCCCTGGGTCTTCTAAACCCAAATGAGGACAAATCCTATCATGTTTCACATTTCTTCTAGAAGTTGAAAATCTGTGGGACTAAGACAAATACAATCCCTTTCTCATGGAGTTTACACTCTGGTAAGGAAGACAAAGAACAAACAAATGAATAAGCAAATATGATAATTTCAGATAATTAAAACTCTGAAGAAATTGAAATAAGGTAATATGTACACCGTGATTTTAGATTGTTGGCCAGAGATGTCCTCACTGTGGGGGTGACATTGGAGAAGCTATAACTCTTGCCCTCGTAGTTCTCACAACTAGTTGGAGATACAGGGAAGTAAACAAAAGATATAATTTGGGGCATGAATGTTATGTGGGAGTACAAAGAAGCAGTACCTAACATGGGCTGAGATGCGGCAGAGAAGTTGTCCTGGAAGAATGACATTCAGGTTGAGATCTATAATGTAAGTCAGAGTTAGGCAAAGAAAAAAAAAGTGGGGGGTTGTGGGAGAAGAGACGGGAACATCTAGGCACAAGTTTGTATGAATATCCAGAGATGAGGAAGGGCATGACTTTTGGGGAGACAAAACCAGTTCAGTTGGTTGAAACTTAGATGTGAGCATGGAATGGTGAGTAATCAAGCTGGAGAATTAAACTGGGCCAGAACATAAAGGGTTTTGTGGATTCTGCTACTAAGGTTGAGGCACTGAGATGAGTTTTATTATTATATTATCTTCTTTCTACACATAAGGAAACTGTGTCTCAGAGAGAGTAAATAATTTGCCCTTGGTTTCATAGCTACTAAGTGGCAGAGCTGGGACTGAAATCTAGGTCTGTTTGACTCTACTACACCATGCTACCTAGTAAGAATCCAATGTAATGATTAAATTCTTCATAGGGAACCCTGAGTAATGTGGTTTGGCTACAACATACGGTATATTTAGGAAAATAGTGGGTCAGAAAACTAGAAAAGCACACTGAAGCCAGAGTATAAGGGGACGTACTTCAATGCCTACCTGATGAATGTATACTTAATTATTTTGATTTTACAGATGAGGAAACTGAGGCTCAAAAAACTAAGAAAGTTGTCCATGGTTTCAAGGTGCATAAGTAGTAGAACTGGAACTGAGGTTTAACTGGTGCCAGAATCTGAGGTCTGTGCCATTTCTCCAAAATGGTTTCCCTACTGTACCTTCAACTGCTTTCTCTACACTGGATCTATCTACTCAGCTATGCAGAAAAACAGAAAACAAAACTCCACATATTTTGAGCGCTTATTATGTGCCACAAACTGTATAAACTCTTCTGCATTCAGCAGATCATTTAGTCCTTCCAGCAGTGCTGTAAAGGACAGCATCATATTTACTCTCATTTTATAAATGAGGAACCTGTCTTGGAGAGGCAGAGTAACTTGCTTAACATTGTACTGTGATTATATCACATAGCTGTGTATGTAATGGTGATAGTTGAAGCTCTAGGAGTAGATGTGCTTACTGAGTAGGATAATGAGAGGGACAGAGGAGAGAGAGAGAGAGAAGGGGGCAGAGAGGAGAGGGAAGTAAAAGGGAAGTGAAGGTGTCTTAGTCATCTTGTGCTGCCATAACAAAATACCATAGACTAGGGAGCTTAAACAATGGGAGGGTTCTGGAGGGTAGAAGTCCAAGATCAAGGTATTGGCAGATTTGGTTCCCTGGCAAAGGCTCTCTTCCTGGCTTAGAAAAGGCTGCCTTCTTGATGTGTGTGTGTGTGTGTGTGTGTGTGTGAGAGAGAGAGAGAGAGAGAGAGAGAGAGAGAGAGAGAGAGGATGCAAACGAGCTTACAATGGGACTAATCCCATCATGAGGGCTTCACCCTCATGACCTTATCTAACTTTTATTACCTCCCAAAAGCCCCATCTCCAAATACCATCACATTGGGGATTAGGACTTCAACATAGGAATTTTGAGGGAACACACTTCAGTCCATAGCAGAAGGGAAGAGAAGAGAAGAGAAAAAAAATGAAAGTGTGAATAGAACCTGAGAATGTCCACAGGTAGAGACAGAAGGAGGCAAAGGAACCCATAGAGACAGAAATGATGGTCAGAGGGGTGCTATGCTCTGGAGGTTGGTGGGGGAAGGGGTTTTTAGGAGTGCAGGGACAAGAATTTTGAATGTTTCTAAGTCACTGCAGTGGACAAAGTCACATGGAAGTGCCCAATTGTTGGATTTGGTCACTTGGGATGCTTCAGAGAAGTTGCAGCCAGTAGGCTGGTGGGGACAGAGGAGAGATTGCAGAGGATTAAGGGAAAAGAGAATAGGGCACAGGTGGATGCAGAGGTTGGGTAGAAACAGGGCAGAGAGAAGGAGAGATCTCTGGTTGAAGAAAACCAGTTTCAAAGGGGGATACTAAGTGATTTTGAACAACTGACAGGAAGAGGATAGAAGAGGAGAGACTGAGGTTCAAGTAAATCAGTGAGGGTGGGAAATCAGTAATGGAGTGAGCTCCTGGAGTTACTGGGAAGGGAAGGGGGCTGAGCAGAGTTGGAGAGCTCAGCTTTGGACAGGAGCATATGTGTGGTACAATGGACAACACACGGGTTTTATAATATTACAAATTTGGATCTTGCTTCCTGGTTTGGCTACTTCATAACTTATGACCTTGTTGAAATCATTTAATCTATCTCAGCCTCGGTTTCCATAACTGTCAAATGGAGGCAATAATAGGACCTATTTCTTTTTTAAATATTTATTTATTTAAGTAATCTCTATACCCAGTGTGGGGCTTAAACCCACAACCCCGAGATCAAGAGTCACAGGCTCTTCTGACTGAGCCAGTCAGGTGCCCCAATAGGACCTATTTCTTAGGACAGTTGTGAGAATCCAGTAAAACAATAGCTGGGAAATCATCTAGCATAGAGTCTGGCACCTAGGAGTGCTCCATAAGGGGATGATGAAGAAAAAAGCAGAGATATTAGGAGTGAAATTAAGTTAGCACATATGAACTGGGCTCATAATTCAAAAGGTAGCCTGAGGAACATTGTTCCTTGCCTAGATGGGGTCTGCCAGTGCCCCACTGTGGTAATCGTTAGTGCTGCTCACTAATATTACTGGTGCTTTTTCTTCTGGGCACAGGGTGGGACTATAGTTTTCTCCTCTCTTGAAGTGAGATGTGATATGACTTACTTTGGTAAATGGAATATGAGCGAAAGTGACATGCATCATTTCTCTGTGGAGCAGTTAATTGTTAGTTCTCAATTCTCTAGTGCTCTCTTCCTTGGCCTTGCCAAATGGGGAAGTACTGTGATGGCAGAAATGCAATGCTGAGCCAACTAACGGAGGACAGCTACCCAAGATAGTCACCCAGACCTGCAGTGGGAAAGAAAAAACTTAGCCTGTTTTAACCCACTGAGATTTTGAAATTGTTTACTATTGCAATAGAACCTGGCCTATCTTGATTTATATGCCAGAGAAAGCAAAAGGAAAGTGTCCCTTAATTTAATACGTAGTAGTGTCTTTGAGGACACAGTTATGAAAAGTGAGGATAAAGCTAATGTGACCGGTTTTTAACAACTTGCCAGGATTTATAATTCCCCAAATTAATGTTCTTGCCTTCAAAGTAGTCACTGTGGGATTATATAATAATTTAAATGATGTTAAAAACAGTTATGAAATTACTTTTACAACCTAGCCTCAAAATTGATTAATTTAGTCATTTACTATGTGCCGGGCACTGGGAATACAGAGATGAAAAGACATGTTCTTTCCCCTTCGGGAGTTCATAGTGTTGTAGCAGGAAATATATAAAGTGTTCTAAAATATGTAAGTGTTGCAATGCATGGCAGGGTCATAGATGAGGAAATGGTCAGTTCTACCGGAGAGGTTCAGGGAAGGCTTCATAGATGAGAGATGACCAGGGGTTCACTAGACAGATAGATCGGGGGTGGAGGCGAGGCTATTCCAGGCAGAGGAATAATAGGAGCAAAGGCATGGAGGTTTGAAGTAGTATGACACACTTGGGTAAGTGCAGATGTTTCTGTTTGTCCAGAACCTAGTGTGAGAAGGGGATGCTAGAAGACATGAGGCTGGCAAAAAGTATGGGCACATCACGAGAGGCCATCCATTGTGCTAGCCAGGATTGTAGCATAGGCAGTGTGGTTCCGAGGCCAGTGGTTCAAAATCCTTTTCTGCAAAAGAAAAAGGATAATGGCACCACTGCTTATTTAGCAGGATATTAATGGTGGCTTCCTAATGTCTCAAAGTTTGTCACTATTCTGAAAAACATTACCTGGATATTTGTCTCCCTGCGTTTCTGATTATATGATTTTTCTACTTCCTTAATGGCCTCCATTCTGCTTTCATATTTTTGTCCTATTTTTGGATTGTGTTTAATCTTAAAATTCATTTCAAATTATTTGGCGGGTAGGTATGAATCTTAAATCAGAGTACCATAGAAACATTGAACTCTAGAGTTAGAAGAGGCTTTTTCATGTAATCCAGGGCAAGGTGTACTGGATATCAGTAAAGCCCACTCTTATGGTTGGGACTTTGTCCTCAGGTCCTCCCAATACTCTCTTATATTTAACTTTCCCATGTTTTGTGTATGTGACAGGACGAGGTTTGGGAAGCCACCTCAAATACCATGCTGTCATCTCAGATCTCTGATTCTAGGAATCCAGTTCTCAAATACTGCATGTGGATGAATGCTAGGAGCAACCAGCCTCAAATATCCAAATTAAATTTCAGTTCAGTCCCTCTAGTTTTACTAGTGTTTCTCTTTAAACCTTATACAAGATGCTTGTTCCTCCCCCACCCTTTTGTATTTTACAGAGTTCATTCAGAGTTCTTTTCTTACACTATACTTAAGGATGGGCAAAATGTTCTTGACATTTCAGTCAGAATAGTAATTTCCAGGAATCAATTTACGTATGCATTGGGTCAAGCGTCCAAATCTTAGTGAAAAATGACAAAGGATTTGCCATTTGCACATATCACAAAAGCATTGCAATACTCAGTGGCTGCTTTGGAGACCTAATAGAAGAGTTGAGTAAAAATTTTGCAATGCCTGTTCCTGGTACATTCTGTTCATAAATCATTGTCTAAAAGTTCAAGGGTCACATGATAGAAAAGGGGTAACCCCCTATTAAAAACCTCATTGTGAAGATGAAGTGTTAGTGTCAATTCTCATCTTGAGAATTATAATTGAATAAATAAATAACTATATAAACTATAAAACTTTTGACAAAAAATATGCCATTTTCAGTGACGGGTCAATGTAATATTTGAAATCAAGCTAAGTGGCATATAATAAGAGACTTGTTAAATAACTCATGGTACAAACATAGGATGAAATATTCTATGGTTGTGGTTGGCAGAATTCTAAGATGACCTCCGAGTTTCCAGCCTATGGTATACACACTTGGCATAACCCCCTTCCCTAAAGTGTGGGCAAGACATATGATATGATGGATAATTCTCCCTTGACTAGGTTATGTTATGTGGTAAATGTGATGAGATAGTCACTCGCATGTTTATATTATAGCAGGCTGGATAGAGACTCCCTTGTCTGTTTCTGAAGAAGTAAGTTGGCTTATGAGAGGGCCATGTGCTAGGACCTGGGATTGGCCTCTCAGAGCCAAGAGCAACTCTTGACAGACAGCTAACAAGAAAACAGCCACAAGGAACTGAATTTTGCCACAAACTTGAATGAGCTGACAAGAAGACCCTGAGCATTAGATGAGAGCACAGCTCTGGCTGACACCTTGATTTCATCCTGGCGAGACCCTGAGTAGACAGCCTAGCTAATTCATGCCTGGAATCCTGGCCCAAAGACAACATGAGATAATAGATTCGTGTTTTAAAACAAAAATTTTGTGGTAATTTGTTATTCAGCAATAGAAAACTAATACAATAGCCATTTGAAAATGTGTTGATAAAAACTTATTCAATGAGTTTTGAAAAGGCTTACAACATTAAAAATAAAGATACAAAATTTTACACACAATATGCGCTTAGGAGCATCAAGGAAAATATAGAAACAAAAGAAATATTCTAGCATATCAGAAATGGTTGCTGCTGGGATTTTTCTACTTTTGCTTTTTTTTTACATGTTTCTGTGTACATTTTCTAGAATGAGCATATATTCATTTGCTAACCAGAAATAATTATGACCCTAAGAAAAGTAAGAAAAATATAGGTATTAAGGATATAAAAAATTATTGAAGAAAAATGTGCTCTTCTTTCTTTTTTCTTTCTTTCTTTCTTTCTTTCTTTCTTTCTTTCTTTCTTTCTTTCTTTCTTTCTTTCTTATTTATTTATTTGAGAGGGAGGGGGAAGGGCAGAGGATGAGGGAGAGGAGATTGAGAATCCTAAGTAGGTTCCATGCCCAGTGTGGAGCCTGATGTGGGGTTCGATCCCATGACCCTGAGATTACAACCCCAGCTGAAATTAAGAGTCTGATGCTTAACCAACTGAACCACCCAGGTGCCCCTCTTTCTTTTTTTTTTTTAAGATTTTTTTATTTTTAAGTAATCTCTGTATCCAATATGGGGCTCCAACTCACAACCCCAAGATCAAGAGCCACATGTTCCACTGACCAAGCCAGCAAGGCACCTTGAAAAATGTGCTTTTCTTAAAGTTGTTCGTCACAGTAATTTTACTTGTATGATTATAAATCCATGACTCAAAAAACCAATTTCCTATCTTTGTCCACTAAAATGACCTAGAAGTAATGATACTTCAGTATCAATGAGCTTATCCAGCATTCAGACCTTGGTTTCTAAATACTATTTGCTACTAAAAGAAAACAAAGGCTCTTTATGGAAATAGTTGATTCCAGGTGTGGGGCAGGGGAAGTACAGGATGTACAGGACATCCTGTTGTGCCAGAAAGCAGCAAAGTACACAAAGAATAATGGGCTCATATCGAAAGACCATGGGAGACAGCTTGAAGGGGAACCCTCTGGCCAAATTTGGAACAATCTGAGTATCAAAAAAAGAATGATTATAATTGTTTAATAACACATTGATTTTTTAAAAATCCATGAGTCCATTGTGATATCTCTATCATCTATATATCTCTCATCTATCTATCTACCTCTCATCATCTATTGTAATCTATATCTATATAAAAGAATAGCAGAGAAAAGAAAAGCTCTTCTTCATAGTAACTATCAAAGAATGATAGAATTAGAGATATCATTATTTTATAACACTTGATGTAATAATTGCTGGCTGGGTCAAGCAGCAATCATCAGTGTATTTTAAAACCATTGGATAAAATGTTGTTAGGAAAAAAGCATATTTACACGATGCTGAAGAATCACTCCACAATTTACTTAGTAATTGCAAAAGGGAAACTGTACATGATATCTGGAGGTCACCACCTGAACCTAACAATCAATAATTAATCATGGGATGATCTGACATTATATGCCTCTGTTATGGACTGAATGTTTGTGTCCCTCCCACCACTCCCAAATTTATATGTTGAAATCCTAACCTCCAATGTGATAGTATTAGGAAGTAGGGCCTTTGGGAGGGGATTAGGTCATGAGGGTGAAGCTCTCATGAATGGGATTAGTGCTTTTATAAAAGAGACCCCAGAGTGCTCTCTGGCTCCTTCTGCTATGTGAGGAGACAGCAAGAAGATGGCTATCTATGAACTGGGAAGTGGGTTCTTACCAGACACTGAATCTGCATCTTCCTTGATCTTAGATTTCCCAGCCTTCAGAATTGTGAGGAATCAATGTTTGTTGTTTAAGCCACCCAGTCTGTGGTATTTTTGTTATAGAAGCCTAAACTGGCTTAGAAATTGGTACTGAGAAGTCGGGTGCTGCTGTAACAAATACCTAAACATGTGGAAGCAGCTTTGGACCTGGGTAATGGGTAGAGGCTGAAAGAGTTTTGAAGTGTATGCTAGAAATGTGAAAGGAATTTTAAAGGAAATTCTGAGGAGAGCTCAGAAAAAAAGAGAGGAGAGCTGTGGAGAAAGCCTCAGTCTCATAGGGAACACTTAAGTAATCATAAACAGAATGTGGTTAGAAATACGCATAGTAAAGACCATTCTGATGAGATCACAGACAGAAACGAGGAATATGTTATTTTATTTTTTTTTAAAGATTTTATTTATATATTTGACAGAGAGAGACACAGCGAGAGAGGGAAAACAAGCAGGGCGAGTGGGAGAGGGAGAAGCAGGCTTCCCGCGGAGCAGGGAGCCCAACATGGGGCTCGATCCCAGGACCCTGAGATCACGACCCGAGCCGAAGGCAGACGCTTAATGACTGAGCCACCCAGGCGCCCTGAGGAACATGTTATTGAACAATGAAGAAAAGGTGATCTTTATTATAAAATGGCAAAGAACTTGGCTGAATTGCGTTCATGTACTAGTGTTTTATGGAAGGTAGAACTTCTGAGAGATGAAATTGGATATTTAGATGAAAAGATTTCTTTTTTTAAAAAGATTTATTTATTTGAGAGAGAGAGTGAGTGGAGGGGCAGAGGGAGAGGGAGAGAGAATATTAAGCAGGCTCCATGCCTAGTGCGGAGCCTGATGCAGGGCTTGATTTCATGACCCTAAGATCATGACCAGAGTCGAAACCAAGAGTTGGTCACTCAACGGACTGAGCCACCTGGGCATCCCTAGCTGAAGAGATTTCTAAGCAAAATGTTAAAGTAGTGGTCTTGTTTCTCCTGACTGCGTATAGTAAAATGTGAGAAGAGAAATATGATTTGAGGGCAGAATTATTAAGCAAAAAAGAGCCAGAACTTAAAGATTTGGAAAATTCTCAGTCTATCTATATTGCAAAGAATGAGAAGGTGCATTCAAAAAAGAAAACTAAGGGTGTAGCCAAGTGATGGTTTGATAAGGAGATTATAATGGATATGAACCATGGACTTAAACAGCCATCTCAACAGAAGCCAGGTACTATTCTTCAAGACAAGGGAAGAATGAACTCCTCCTCGCCAAGGTGATTCAGGTATCATTCCCACTAGGACTCAGAGTGCAAGGGCCTGGGGGGTGGAGGAGTTTCCAAGGATGAGGCTGCCTCACTGTTCAGGCCTCAGGGGTGGGGCCCCTGCAGAGGACTGTTGTCATGGGAAGAACCTTACCAAGTGGTAGGGGTGATGTTGCCACTGAGGTGGGTGTGAAAGGCAGAGCATCAAGCCAAAGAGGATTATTCTCAAACCTTAAGGTCTAATGGAATTTGCCCCATTAGGTTTTGGACTTACTTGCGACTCATTACCCCCTCCTTTCTTTTCTGTTTCTCTCTTTGGGAATAGGAATGTCTCTGCCTGTCCTACCATTATATTTTGGAATCATGCAATTTACCTCATTTCATAGATTCACAGCTGGAGAGAAATTTGCCTCAAGATGAATCAGACCTTGAGTCTTACCCATATCTAATTTAGATGATATTTAGATTAGACTTTGGACTTAAGACTTTAGAATTGATGCTGGAACCAGTTAAGAATTTTGGAGCTGTTGGTATAGAGTGAATGCATTTTGCATGCAAGAAGTTCATAAATTTTGAGGGATGAGGGGTGGAATATTATGAACTGAATGTTTGTATCCCCCTAAATCCATATGTTGAAATCCTACCCTCCAGTGTGATGGTATTTGGAAGTGGGGCCTTTGGGAGGTGATTAAGTCATGGGAGTGGAACCCTCATGAATGAGATTAGTGCCCTTATAAAAGAGACCCCAGAGAGCTCCCTTGCTTCTTCCACCATGTGAGGACACAGTGAGAAGACGGCTGTCTATGAACCAGGACGCAGGCCTTCACCAGACACCAAATCTGCCAGCTCCCTTGCTTCTTCCACCATGTGAGGACACAGTGAGAAGACGGTTGTCTATGAACCAGGACGCAGGCCTTCACCAGACACCAAATCTGCCAGCACCTTGATCTTGGACTTCCCAGCCTCCTGACTGTGAGGAGTAGATGTTTGTTTTTAAGCCATCCAGTCTATATGGTATTTTTTGTTACAGCAATGTGAATGGACTAAGATAGTCTCCTAATGTGATGCAATACGATGTACACAGTACCACCAGTGAAGTTTTCTTGCTCCAAAAATTTAACCTGAATTTAATCAAGCCTCTATCAAATGCTGTCCAAAAGAAATATAATGGAAGCCACACATGTAATTTTAAATTTCTTTTTAAAAAATATTTTATTGATTTATTGAGAGAGAGGGGGAGGGACAGAGGTAGAAGGAGAAGCAGACTCCCCACTGAGCAAGGAGCCTGACACAGGGCTCGATCCCCGGATCCTGGGATCATGACCTGAACCAAAGGCAGCCGTCCAACCGACTAAGCCACCCAAGCACTCTTAATTTTAAATTTCTAATAACCACATTGAAAATAGAAAGAAATAGATGACATTAATATTAATAATGTATTTTACTTAATCAAGTATATCCAAAATATTATTTCAGCATGAATCAAAATTTTTAATGAAATATTTTATTTTTTTAACAAGTCTTCAAATTCTATTGCATATTTTATACTTACAGTACATTTCATTTTAATCTAACCACATTGCAAACACTCAATAGTCAAACGTAGCCAGTGGCTAACATATTAGACAGCATGACTCTAGATCTAACTTCAAGCTTATAAGACATTCATGGGAAAGAGGAACAGATTAAAGCCATCAGAAGGAAACAATTAGGTAAAATTCCGAATGTGGGACTTTCTATAAGAAAATGTGCCTGCAGAAACAGACACATAGATCAATGGAACAGAATAGAGAGCACAGATACGGACCCTCAACTCTATGGTCAAATAATCTTCGACAAAGCAGGAAAAAATATGCAATGGAAAAAAGTCTCTTCAATAAATGGTGCTGGGAAAATTGGATAGCTATATAAAGCAGAATGAAACTCAGCCATTCTCTTACACCATACACAAAGATAAACTCAAAATGGGTGAAAGACCTCAATGTGAGACAGGAATCCATCAAACTCCTAGAGGAGAACATAGGCAGTAACTTCTTCGACATTGGCCACAGCAACTTCTTTCAAGACACATCCCCAAAGGCAAGGGAAACAAAAACGAAAATGAACTTTTGGGACTTCATTGAGATAAAAAGCTTCTGACAGCAAAGGAAACAGTCAACAAAACAAAGGGGCAACCCACAGAATAGGAGAATATTTTTGCAAATGACACTACAGACAAAGGGCTGATATCCAAGATCTATAAAGAATTTCTCCAACTCAACACCCAAAAAACAAATAATCAAGTCAAAAAATGGGCAGAAGACATGAACAGACGCTTCTCCAAAGAAGACATACAAATGGCTAACAGACACATGAAAAAATGTTCATCATCATTAGCCATCAGGGAAATTCAAATACTACATCGAGATACCACCTTACAGCAGTTGGAATGGCAAAAATTGACAAGGCAAGAAACAACAAATGTTGGAGAGGTTGTGGAGAAAGGGGAACCCTCTTACACTGTTGGTGGGAATGCAAGTTGGTACAGCCACTTTGGAAAACAGTGTGGAGGTTCCTCAAAAATTTAAAACTAGAGCTACCCTATGACCCAGCAATTGCACTACTGGGCATTTACCCCAAAGATACAAATGTAGTGAAAAGAAGGGTCACATGCACCCCAATGTTCATAGCAGTAATGTCCGCAATAACCAAACTGTGGAAAGAGCTGAGATGCCCTTCAACAGATGAATGGATAAAGAAGATGTGGTCCATATATACAATGGAATATTACTCAGCCATCAGAAAGGATGAATACCCAACTTTTGCATCAACATAGATGGGACTGGAGGAGATTATGCTAAGTGAAATAAGTCAAGCAGAGAAAGTCAATTATCATATGGTTTCACTTATTTGTGGAACATAAGGAATAGCATAGAGGACATTAGGAGAAGGAAGGGAAAAATGAAGGGGGGGAATCAGAGGGGGAGATGAAGAATGAACCATGAGAGAGTATGGACTCTGAGAAACAAACTGAGGGTTTTAGAGGGGAGGGGGGTGGGGTGATGGGTTAGCCCGGTGATAGATATTAAGGAGGGTATGTATTGCATGGAGCACTGGGTATTATATGCAAACAATGAATCATGGAACACTACATCAAAAACTAATGATGTACTGTATGGTGACTAACATAACATAATTTAAAAAAAAAAGAAAGGACATGTGCCTGTGAAAAGTGAAAAGTGCTATGGTGAGTGCTGTGAATTGGGCAAGACTGTTGAATCTCAGATCTGTACCTCTGAAACAAATAATGCAATATATGTTAAGAAAAAAAAGAAGAAGAAGATAGCAGGAGGGGAAGAATGAAGGGGGGAAATCGGAGGGGGAGACGAACCATGAGAGACGATGGACTCTGAAAAACAAACTGAGGGTTCTAGAGGGGAGGGGGTGGGAGGATCAGTTAGCTTGGTGATGGGTATTAAAGAGGGCATGTTCTGCATGGAGCACTGGGTGTTATGCACAAACAACGAATCATGGAACACTACATCAGAAACTAATGATGTAAGGTATGGTGATTAACATAACAATGAAAAATTTAAAAAAAGGAAAAAGTGAATGTCATAGGTAGAGGAAATGTTCTTGATTAAAAGAGTCTAAGGAGTCATAAAAACCAAATGCATTTCACAAATTCTGTTTTTACAAAAGCTATAGATATTTTAAGGACAATTGGGGAAATTTTAATATGAACTGAATATTAGATACTACTAAGGAATTATTTTTTTTAAAGATTTTATTTATTTGACAGAGACGGCGAGAGAAAGAGCATAAGCAGAGGGAGAAGCAGGCTCCTCGATGAGCAGGGAGCTCAATGTGGGGCTCGATCCCAGGACCCTGGGATCATGACCTGAGCTGAAGGCAGATGCTTAATGACTGAGCCACCCAGGTGCCCCACTAAGGAATTATTGTAAATTGTGTTGGGTGATAATAATATTGTGGTTATGCAGGAGAATGTATTCTTAGGAGATGCATGCTGAAGAATTTAGGGGTGGACTTTCATGATCCCTGCAACTTTCAAATGGTTCAGCAAAAAATAAAACGTGTACATCTACTATCTATTTATATAAACCAAATATGGCAAAATGTTAAAAAAAATGTTGGATCTAAGTAGAAGGTATGTGGCTATACACTATACAATTCTTTCAACATTTTGTTAAAATTTTTTTAATTGTGAGAAAATTGTTCTATAAAGAAACTTCTGGACTAGATGGAGATGGCTCCACCAAAGTTCTACCACACTTTAAAAGAACCTAATTGTATATACAAAGTAAATAATTTTTAAAGTAACTTATGAGCACACTATTCTGTAAATACTTCGTGAGATATATTCTAAGGACACAGAACTACAAAGACAGCTTTCCTCATTAGGTTTATTGTTAATAGTATTTCAATTTTGAAACAATTTTATATATATCATAGGACAAAGCAAGTAAGTATGCTAATGTTATTAGGAACTTAGATTTTCACTGTAAAGGAGTCAGAAATACATGTTGATGGGAACTACCCAGGGATTCTTGAGAGTCACAGTGGTTTCGGGGTGAGCTCTTCAGAATCACCTGCTTTGGTGCTGCAGGGTGAGAACTCTGGCAGCAGCTTCCCTGACCTTTGTTCCTTTAGCCCTTCCAATTGATGTGTAAGTCTATTTCCTTGTGTTAAAACTCTTTATTCTTGGTATATGTAGAGTGACTTCTGTTTTTCTTGACCGAACCCTCATTAATATAGGGAAGCTATTTTTTTTAAAGATTTTATTTATTTGAGAGAGAGAGAATGAGAGAGAAAGAACACATGAGAGGGGATAGGGTCAGAGGGCGAAGCAGACTCCCTGCCAAGCAGGGAGCCCGATGCGGGGACTCGATCCAGGGACTCCAGGATCATGACCTGAGCCGAAGGCAGTCGCTCAACCAACTGAGCCACCCAGGCACCCCTATAGGGAAGCTATTTTAGTTGTGATTTGTCCATACCCTAACTTAGAGCCCTTTACAGTGTCTGCTTTTTGTGGGTTAGGCATCCTTTCAGACTCCTTAATTTAGGTGGACTCTGAGCCTTGACTTCTCTGCACTTTGCCCCTTGAGACTGTAGAACTGATGCTCAGAGTGTACAGTATCAGCAAATGCTCTTAGGGCTCAAGTGGCTTTGGTGTTCTGATATTTAGCTTACTTCTCTGAGATCAGGCTTTCTCCTGAAAATATGACCTTGCATTTCTCACACTATCCTTTAATTATGGAAATATTTTTAAGGGAATGTTTTTGTTTATTATCTAGGATTTTTTTTCTTGTTTTTGGCAGGTTGGTTCTTCTGAATAACCTAGCCTCTTATTAATGGAATGGAAGTCCCCAGAAGCTTTTGAGCATCAAAAGCTTCTGGGGACTCTCAAATCAAAGGAGGCCCTTACAGGGATAAGCTAATGAAAAGAATTTGGGCACTCTGGTAAACCAATAGAGGGGATATATTTAAGGCAAATGGCCTTTTCAGAGTCTCTCCGACTTAAACCATTTATGCAGGTTTCTAATTCATGTTGCTCGTCCTCTTCATTATGGCTTTGCAAATCCAGTAAGGTTTCAATTCTTTGCATTTATAAACTATAACAATGATAGATGTAAAGCCACATTTGTTTTTAGAGCTGTGTCTGCTTTTGGGTCATGGTGTCCTTTGGAAATCTGATGAAATCACATACACACAAAACTGAGCATAAATTTTAGGGGGTTCATAGAACCCCTGAAGCCCATCAATGGGTCCCAGGTTAAAAAGTTGTCATGTAGAAAGTATCTAGGTCACTCAACTCTGGAAACCAGCAACCCTACAGAAAGGGAACTAAAAGAAATAGGCTAATGTGTTAGGCCACTAGAGGCATTGTAGCTCAGCAATGCTCATGCTTCTGTACTTTTGGATTGAGCCAAGTTGCCTTCTCCCAGCTGCATCAACACTTGAGAAACACTAAGTAAATTGATGTGGCACTGCCTAAAAGAACTGTTTTCTGTTGAATTTACTTTCTTGGATATTGAAGATGAGAAGAACAGAGTGTGAAATTGCGCTTATTCACATGAGCGGTTCCTGAAATTCCAAGCAAGTTGGAAGTTAATTCTTCAGCTGGAGAACTCTCTCTGTACATCCTTCCTACTCCTTTTAACAAGGGAATGAATAGAAATTCAGAATTTTTATTTCTGAATAAAATGAATGAAGACTTCCCTTTAAAATTTCCCCTCTTCTCTATCTTGGATCCCTATAAATTATAATCTTTGAAAAATAGGGTCTCCCAATCCAACTCGGTGTTCCTTCCTCTAATATTGTATCAGAATGAATTCAGAAAAGACAATGAGATTTATTGCTGATGATTCACATTAGTCTCTTCAAAAGATGATGCAGGTGAGGATCCAAAAAATGGGATGAGATGGTCCTTCTAAGCTGAAGGAATATTGTTTTGTTTTGTTTTTTAAGATTTTATTTATTTATTTATCAGAGAGAGAGCGCACACAAGCAGGGGCAGCGGCAGGCAGAGGGAGAGGGAGAAGCAGGCTCCCCGCTGAGCAGGGGGCCCGATGTGGGACTCTATCCCAGGACCCTGGGACCATGATCTGAGCTGAAGGCAGACGCTTAACTGACTGAGCCACCCAGGCGTCCCAAGGAATATTGTTTTTTAAAATCACTTTCTCATCTATTTAAATTCCGCCATTTAGTCTTTTCACACAAAATATGCTTATTGTAGAAAAATTAGAAAATACTGATAAGGAAAAAGAAATAGGAGGATACATGCAGTTAATAACTACCATTTATTGAGCACTTACTATGTCCTTATACACTATCTCATTTAATCCCCCAAATAATCTAATGAAATAAGTACTGTTATTCCCATTTTATAGATGTAGAACCTGGGGTCCAAAGCCACACAGTTAAGAGGTGGTAGAGTTGAGATGTGAACATGGGCAGGCTGAGTCTAGAGCCCAATCACTTAACTACTGTACTTTTATATTTCTAACCCAAGTGCTATTACTTAGAGTAGCAACCCAATACAGAGAAATTGGAATCAAGGACCTTGCTTTTAGTTCTGGCTCAGCCATAATTATCTATTAAAACTGGGGCACCTTGTTTAATCTATTCCTGCCAAAATTTCAATGGCTCTCAGTGTGTTTAGGATAAAATTAAGATTTCCTTAGTCTGGCATTCAAGACCCCTATTCAATTCTGGTTTGTTCACTGTTTTTGAGTATCAGATCCACTTGAACTTCCTGTCTTTACTAACCCTTTGGAGTGAATTTGCTTATATCTTGATTCATCCCTAACCAAGCTATGCCCTTCATCCATATCTGAGCTCTGATTAGGGTCATTAATTATTCATAAAAATTATTGAGTGCCAACTATGTTCTAGGCACTGGGCTAAGTACTAGGAATATGATGGTAAATAAGACAACCAATATTCCAGGCCTCCAAGACTTTACAGTCTGGAGCAAGAAATAGAGGCTAAATGAATTTTAAAAAAAACAAGTAGGACTGCAAATTATAATTAAGTGCCATGAAGGAAAATGACAGAAGAACCTAGTTAGATGAGGTGGTCAGTAAAGGTCTTACTGAGGAGATGATATTAAGCAGAGAAATATAAAGAATGAGAAGGAGCCAGCATTGTTACACTTAGAGAGGAGCATTCTAGGCAGAGGATACAGCAAACACAAAGCCCAAACCAGCCTGTTTCTGTACTATGGAACAGAGAGAAGGCCAGTGTGGCTAAAGCAGAGTAAGTAAGGGTAAGAGTGGAACAGAATGAGACTGTGGAGTTAGGCAGGGACCAATTCAAGCAAGGTATTATAGGCAAAGGCAAGTAGTTTTCATTTTTGTTTTATTAATGAAACCAAAAGCCATTAAAATCTCTTAAATAGAGGGATGATATGGTCTGCTTTGCTTTTTGGAACAATTTCATCAGCTGATGTGTAGAGGGTGGTTTTGGGAGAGCTAGAGTGGAGGTAAAAAGACATCTTACCAAAACTGACTCAAGAAGGAACAGAAAACCTGAATTTTTTATAAGCATTAAACACATTGAATCTGTAATTAAATCTTCCTCTGAAGAAAAACTCCAGGTCCAGCTGGCTTTACCAGTGAGTTTTACCAAATATTCAAAAATGAGATAACCCCAAACTTGTACAAACATATCCAGAGAATAGAAAAAGAGGATACTTCCCAACTCATTTTATAAAGCTAGCTTAACCTTAATAACAAAACCCAACAAGAAAACTGTGAAATAGGGGCGCCTGGGTGGCTCAGTTGGTTAGGCGACTGCCTTCGGCTCAGGTCATGATCCTGGAGTCCCTGGATCGAGTCCCGCATCGGGCTTCCTGCTCGGCGGGGAGTCTGCTTCTCCCTCTCCCACTCCCCCTGCTTGTGTTCCCTCTCTCGCTGTGTCTTTCTCTGTCAAATAAATAAATAAAATCTTTAAAAAAAAAAAAAAGAAAACTGTGAAATAATTACAAACAGTCCCTGACTTATGATGGTTTGACTTATTATTTTTCTACTTTGCAATGGTGTAAAAGTGATACAAATTCCGTAGAAACCATACTTCGAATTTTGAACTATGATCTTTTCCCTGACTAGTGATATGTGGTGTGATACTCTCTTGTGATGCTGGGCAGCCACAGAGATCACAAGGGTAAACAACTGACACACTTAACAACCATTGTGTAACCATACACACATTCTGTTTTTCACTTCCAGTACAGTATTCAATAAATTACATGAGATATTCAAAACTTTATTATAAAATATGCTTTGTGTTAGATGATTTTCCCAATTGTAGGCTCACGTAAGTGTTCTGAGCACATTTAAGGTAAACTAGGATAAGCTATGATATTCTGTAGGTTACATGTATTAAATGCATTTTTGACTTATGATATCTTCAATTTACATTGGGTTTATTGGGATATAATCCCACTGTAAGTTGAGGAAGATCTGTATAGGCCAATCTCATTCACGAACATTGATGCAAAAATCTTAAGCAAAATATTAGAAAATTGAAACTAGCACTGCTTTAAAATATAACAACCAAGTTGAGTTCATTTTAGGAATGCAAGTTGGCTTAACACAAGAAAATAAATTTGTGTAATTCTGCCACCTTGAAAAATTCGAGGAAAAAAAATCAGATGTAATTTCAGTATATGAAAGATAACAGTTCTTCCCTAAATCAATCTATAATTTTAGTGTAATTAAGACTTGTTACAAAACTATAGCAACTAAGACAGGTGGCATTTTTATGGGGAGAAATAAATAATCCAGAACAGAGTAGAATCCAGAGATACTTACAGAGACACATACACAAATTGATGCTTCATATAAAACTGAAGTGGCATGACAAGTATGCATTTTTCAATTAATAATGCTAAAAGAATTGGGTCCCCATAGGAAAAAACCTGACCCCTACAACACACATTAAGTATATAAAAATCAACTCTAAGAGGAAAAAAGACCTAAATGGGATAGCAAAAGTTTTATAAGTTAACACAGGAGGATACTTCATAATCTCAGGGTAAAGAAGGTTTACAAAACAGGAAAAAAAGTAATAAGCACCAAGGAAAATATTAATAAAATGAACTACAATAAAATTAAGAACTTTTAATCAAGAGACATCATAAGAAAGTAGTGAAAAGACTGGCCACACATGTAAAGATGATTTTGCAAAATTTATAAAGCGATAAAAAACTCATGTCCAGAATATATAAAGAACTCTTAAAGATCAGAAAGAAAAAGAGAGACAACCTAATAGAAAAATAAACAAGAGTCTCAAACAGGCACTTGATAAAAGAAGAAATTCAAATGGCCAATAAACATAAAAAGTGCTCAACCTGATTAATAATCAGGAAAATGCAAATGAAAGCCACAGTGAAAAACCACTAAATACCCATTTGACTGGCAAAAAAACTTTCAAAGTCTGTCAGGAGCAAGACTTTAGACTGTGGCTAAGTGAAAATAAAAGCAAATCCATCCCCCAAAAAGCAACTATAAAGCTGGACAAAATGACAGAAACAACTGTTTTGGTATTCTGGAAATTAATCAGTCATGCAACATTCTGAGAGGTATTTATTTATTTTTTTAAAAGATTTTATTTATTTATTTGACAGAGAGAGAGCATGAGCAGGGGGGATTGTCAGGCAGAGGGAGAGGGGGAAGCAGGCTCCCGGCTGAGCAGGGAGCCAGATGTGGGGCTCGATCCCAGGACCCTGGAATCATGACCTGAGCTGAAGGCAGATGCTTAACTGACTGTGCCATCCAGGCGCCCCTCTGAGAGGTATTTATACTTGACCACCTGCTGAGCTTTGGGTAAGAACAATGGGTATCTGTGTCATTCTGGCCTAGGGATGTACCTATCCCACCTCAGCTCCATTGGTGTGGATCTTCTACCAGATCTTGACATGGCAGCTTCTCTGCCAAGGTTGAGGGACAGGGCTCTCTCTATTTTAAGAGAGCAAATGCCCATGCTTAGCATCACTATCGGTGGAATTGACTTCTAGGAGGTTGGCCAGTGGGAAAAGGCCAACAGCTTGGCTCTACTAGCTTGAGGTTGTCATAGTTGTGGCTAACAACCTATTCCTAGCTGCTCAAATGCATAGCAAAGACCTTGAGGGGCCCCACACCAGTCACCCACTTAGCCAACTCAGGCTGTATGCATGCTTATAGGAGACTCAAAAGGGCCTGACAGAAAATAAAACGAGGGGCAGGCCTGAAAACAATCTGAACTTTGAATACAATCTCCTACCGAGGCACAGATCCAGAGATGATTCTGGCTTGGGTGTTTGAGCAGAAGCTCTGACCACTAAGCTACACAGATACAGAAGCAACCTCTAGGAAGCAAGGCTTAAAAATAAAAATAACAAGAATATTGAAAAACAACTGAGCAGAGACCTTAGTGACCCTACACTTGCACAATGCAAGTGTGACATATTTAACAGATTAAGTCCAGGCAAGTTACTAAACAAAGAGAGAAACAAATGAGCAAAACAACAACAACAAAAACATTCAGGAGAAAACTACCAGAATACAGAGTGGCTACAAAATTTATCTAAAATGTCCAGTTTTCGGGGTGCCTGGGTGGCTTAGTCAGTTAAGCATCTGCCTTTGGCTCAGGTCATGATTCCAGGGTCCTGGGATTGAGCCCCATGTTGGGCTCTTTCCTCAGCAGTGAGTCTGTTTCTCCCTCTTGCTCTGACCCTCTGCCTGCTTGTGCTCACTCTCTCTCTGTCTCTCTCAAATAAATAAATAAAAATCTTTAAAACGTCCAGTTTTCAAGATAAAAATAGAACTACCCTACAACCCAGCAATTGCACTACTAGGTATTTATCCAAAGGATACAAACATAGTGATTTGAAGGGGCACATGTACCCCAATGTTTATAGTAGCAATGTCCACAATAGCCAAAATATGGAAAAAGCCTAGATGTCCATCAACAGATGAATGGATAAAGAAGATGTGATATATATCTATATCTGTATCTATATCTATCTATCTATCTATCTATCATCTATCTATCTATCTATCATCATCATCTATCATCTATCTATACATAGACACAATGGAATATTACTCAGCCATCAAAAAGAATGAAATCTTGCCATTTGCAATGATGTGGATGGAACTAGAGGGTATTATGCTATGAAATAAGTCAGTCAGAGAAAGACATGATTTTGCTCGTATGTGGAATTTAAGAAACAAAACAGATGAACATAGGGAAAGGGAGGGAAAAACAAAATGAGATGAAATAGAGAGGGAGACAAACTATAAGGGACTCTGAACTATAGGAAACAAACTGAGGGTTGCTGGAGGGAGGTGGGTGGGGAGATGGGATAACTGGGTGATGGGCATTAAGGAGGGCACTTGATGTAATGAGCACTGATGCAACTGATGAATCACCAAACTCTACCTCTGAAACTAATATACTATATGTTAATTAATTGATTTTAAATAAAAAAATAAATAAAATGTCCAGTTTTTAGGGAAAAAACCCAAAAAACTTACAAATAAACAAAGTTTGACCCCCACCCAAGAAAATATACATCAGTGGAAACAGCATCCAAGTGTCCCCAGAGGTTGGATATAGCAGACAAGGAATTCAAGGCATGTATTACAAATGAACTAAAGGAAACTATGTTGAAAGAATTAAATGTGAGTCTGACAACAATAAATCAACAAATAGAGATTCTCAATAAGGAGCTAGAAATGATAAAAAAAAACCAAATGGTAATTCTGAAGTTGAAATTTATAATAACTAAAATGAGAAATGTTTTACAGGGGCTCAGGTACAGATTCTAGATGATAAAAGAATCAGTGGACTTGAAGATAGATAATTTCAATAGAAATTATCCAACACAAACAATAGAAGGGAAAGGATTGAAGAAAAATGAGCAGAGACCTGTGGTACAACAGTAAGCCTTACTGTTGTAAGCCTATGAACAAACATGTAATGGCAGTAGAGAGATACAGGAGCAGAAAAAGAGTAGAAAGGGGAAGGGGCAAAAAAATATTTGAAGAAATAATGGCCCAAACCTTCCCAGAGTTGATAAAAATATTAATATACACATCCAAGAACCTAAAAAAAAAACCTCAAGTAGGAAAAATACAAAGAGATCCACACCAAGACACGTTATAGTCAAACTGTTTAAAGACAAAGAAAACTGTGAAGGCAGCAAGATAATAAAAAAACTCGTTATGTTATAGGGAAGCATCAATACAATTATCAACTTTCTCAGTAGAAGAAATGGAGGCCATGAGTCAGGGGGATAGCATGTGCAAAATGTTGAAGGAAAAAGGAAAATCTTTTTAATAAGAATTTTATTTTTCGTAAAAATATCATTTGAAAACAAAGGCAAAATAAAGACATTTCCAGATAAGCACTAAGATAATTTTTTGTTAGCACACCAGCCTTAAAAGAAATCCTTAAAGTTAAAAAAAAGAAAACCTTAATGATTTAAGGGCTTACGAAGGTCCTTCAGGTTGAAATGAAGTGACAATGTGGTACACTCAAATCCACAGGAAGAAATGACATGTGTCACAAATGGTAAGTATGTGGGGTAATAAAAAAAAGACTATATTTTTCTCATTTATTCCCTTCCTTAAGACATATAAGATCACATAAGGCAATAATTATAATATTGTATTACTGGGCTTAAAATATGCAGAAATCTAATACATATGGCAATAATAGCACAAAGGTGAAAGGAGTAAACTGATTTATATTGGAACAAAGTTTCTCTAGCTTATCAGAATTTAATATTAATTTGAAATAGATTGTAATAAGTTAGTAGATTGTGACAAGTGTTGTAATCCCTAGAACACCCACTAACAAAACAACAAAAAATAGAGTAAAAAATTTGACAGAGGAATTAAAATGATACATTAAAAATGCTTATTTGACACAAAAGAAGTCAGTTAATGAAAAACAGCAAAGGCAGTCATATAAAAAACAAATTGAGAGGGATGCCTGGGTGGCTCAGTTGGTTAAGCATCTGCCTTCAGCTCAGGTCATGATCCCAGAGTCCTAGGATTGAGCCCCATGTGCAGCTCCCTGCTCAGTGGGGAGTCTGTTTCTCCCTCTTCCTGCAGCTTCCCCTGCTTATGCTCTCTCTCTGACAAATAAATAAATAAAATCTTAAAAGAAGGAAAACAAATTGAGAATGGCAAAGGTAATTAAACTATAACAAGAATTAAATTAAATGTAAATAGTCTAAATATCCTAAATGAAACATAGAGATAGACTGGATTAAAAAAAAAAAGCCACGATCCAAATATATGCTGCTTACAGAGGCATACTTTAGATTCAAAAGACACAAATAGGTTGAAAGTAAAACATTAATATCAAACAAAATAGAGTTTAAGAAATATTGTTAGAGAAAAAGGACAGACAGTTCAAAAGTATAAAAGAGTCAATACATAAGGAAGGTATAGCTATTATAAATACTGTGGAAAGAGCTGAGATGCCCTTCAACAGATGAATGGATAGAGAAGATGTGGTCCATATATACAATGGAAAATTATTCAGCCATCAGAAAGGATGAATACCCAACTTTTACATCAACATGGATGGGACTGGAGGAGATTATGCTAAGTGAAATAAGTCAAGCAGAGAAAGTCAATTATCATATGGTTTCACTTATTTGTGGAACATAAGGAATAGCATAGAGGACATTAGGAGAAGGAAGGGAAAAATGAAGGGGGGGATCAGAGGGGGAGATGAAAAATGAACCATGAGAGACTATGGACTCTGAGAAACAAACTGAGGGTTTTAGAGGGGAGGGGGGTGGGGGGATGGGTTAGCCTGGTGATGGGTACTAAGGAGGGCATGTACTGCATGGAGCACTGGGTGTTATATGAAAACAATGAATCGTGGATCACTGTACTGAAAGCTAATGATGTAACGTATGGTGACTAACATAACATAATAAAATAAAATTTTAAAAAAAAGACAGAAATGAAAAAAAATATATATATAGACCCAAAACAGAGACTCAGGAGAAATAATTTGACAACTGTAGTTGGAGATTTTAATACTCTCAATAATTGATAGAACATCTAGACAGAAAATTACATGATATGGAAGACTTGAGGACTATCAACCAACTCAACCTAACTGATATTTATACAATACTCCACTATACAATTCCAGAATATATATTCTTTCAAGCACACATGAAATATTCTTCAAAATAGAACACACTAGCCCATAAAACAAGTCTTAATAAATTGGAAAGGGTTGAAATTATACAAAGTATTTTCTCTGATTACAACACAATTAAATTAGAAATCAACAAAATAAATCTTGAAAACCCTCAAATATTTGGAAATTAAATATCATACTTCTAAATAACCCATAGGCAAAAGAAGAAATCACAAGGAAAAGTGGAATATATTTTGAATTGAATGGAAATAAAAACACAGCATACCAAAATTTATGGGATGTGACTAAAAGCAGTGTTTCATGGGAAAATTATAGATTTAAATGCCTATTATCAGAAAATATGTCAGAAAAAAAGGAGTCTAACATGAAAAAGTGCTCAATATTGCTCGGCATCAGGGAAATCCAAATCAAAACCTCAATGAGATACCACCTCACACCAGTCAGAATGGCTAAAATTAACAAGTCAGGAAACGACAGATGTTGGCGGGGATGTGGAGAAAGGGGAACCCTCCTACGCTCTTGGTGGGAATGCAAGCTGGTGCAACCACTTTGGAAAACAGTATGGAGGTTCCTCAAAAATTTAAAACTAGAGCTACCCTATGACCCAGCAATTGCACTACTGGGCATTTACCCCAAAGATACAAATGTAGGGATCCAAAGGGGTACATGCACCCCGATGTTTATAGCAGCAATGTCCACAATAGCCAAACTGTGGAAAGAGCCAAGATGTCCATCGACAGATGAATGGATAAAGAAGAAGTGGTATATATATATACAATGGAATATTATGCAGCCATCAAAAGGAATGAGATCTTGCCATTTGCAATGATGTGGATGGAACTGGAGGGTGTTATGCTGAGTGAAATAAGTCAATCAGAGAAAGACATGTATCATATGACCTCACTGATAGGAGGAATTCTTAATCTCAGGAAACAAACTGAGGGTTGCTGGAGTGGGGGGTGGGGTGGGAGGGATGGGGTGGCTGAGTGATAGACATTGGGGAGGGTATGTGCTATGGTGAGTGCTGTGAATTGTGCAAGACTGTTGAATCACAGATCTGTACCTCTGAAACAAATAATGCAATATATGTTAAGGAAAAAAAAAAGAAGATAGCAGGAGGGGAAGAATGAAGGGGGGGAAATGGGAGGGGGAGATGAACCATGAGAGACGATGGACTCTGAGAAACAAACTGAGGGTTCTAGAGGGGAGGGGGGTAGGAGGATGGGTTAGCCTGGTGATGGGTATTAAAGAGGGCACGTATTGAATGGAGCACTGGGTGTTATGCACAAACAATGAATCATGGCACACTACATCAAAAACTAATGATGTAATGTATGGTGATTAACATAACAATAAAAAATAAAAAAAAGAAAAAGAAAAAAGGAGTCTAATCAACAATCTAAACTTCTACCCTAAGTATCAAAACAAAACAAAAATAAGGAGCAAACTAAACTCAAGATAAGCAGAAGGAAATAACAATGAAGGATGGAAACCAGTGAAAGAGGAAACAAAAATAATAGAAAAAAATCTGCAAAGACAAAAACTGATCTTCGAAAAAAGGTGAAATTGACAAATCTTTAGCTAGACTGACTACCAAAAAAGAAGGAAAGACACAAATTACTAAAGTCAGGAATGAAAGAAAGACCTCTATTGACCCTACAGAAATTAAAAGAACTATAAGGAGGGGTACTAGTTTCTTAGGGCTGCTGTAACAAATTACCAAAAACTGGGTGGCTTAAAACAACACAAATTTATTGTCTCACGGTTCTGGAGGCTAGAAATCTGACATCAAGTTATTGACAGAGTCACACCTCATCTAAAAGCTCTAGGGGCGAATTTTTCATTGCCTCTTCTAGCTTCTGGTGATTGTTGGCAATCTTTAGCATTCCATGGATTGTGGCATAACTATAATCTCTGTCTTCACAAGGCTTTCTCCACTATGGGTGTGTCTACTCCATGTCTTCACATGGCCTTCTCCTAAGGACACTAGTCATTGGATTTGGGGTCCAAATGGTCATAATCCAATATGACCTTATTTTTAACTAATGACATCTGTAAAGACCTTATTTCCAAATCACATTCTGAGGTTCTGGATGGACATGAATTTTGGGAGGGGACACCACTAAATCAAATACATATGGTATTATAAACAATTTTGTGTCAACAAATTGGGCAACTTACATACAATGGACAAATTTTTAGAAAAAAAGAAAGTAATGAGGCTGATTCAGGAAGAAATAGAAAATATGAATTAACCAATAACAAGTAGAGAAAATGAAATAATACTTAAAAATTTTCAAAAAAGAAAAGTCATGTCAAGATGGCTTTACTATCAAATATTTAAAGAAGAAATAATACCAATCATTGACACTTTCAGAAATAAAGGAAAAAGGGTCATTATGAGGCCAGTATTTCCTGACATCAAAGTCAAAGATATCCCAATGAAAGAAAAGTACAAACCAATATCATTCATGAGCATAGATGCAAATACACTTAACAAAATATTAGTATGATAGAATTCTAACATGGTCACCCAAGATTCCTGGCCCTAGGTGTACACACATCTTTTCTCAGTTACTTAATCAAATACTGACCTAGGTATTGCTGTGAGGGGATTTTGCAGATGTAATTAAGTTCCTAAATCAGTTGACTGGTAGGGAAATGATTCAGATGGGTCAGACTTAATAACATAAGCCCTTTAAAAGCAGTGAGATTTCTCTGGCTGGTCTCAGAAGGGCAGGTCAGAGATCAGGAGCATGACAAGGATTTGATATGCTATTGCTACTTGAAAATGGAGTGGGCAAGGTTATCAGCAGTGTCTAGCTGCTCAGAGCAGCTCCCAGATGTTAGTCAAAAAGGAAACAAGTCCCTCAGTCTTACATTGACAAGGAACTCAATTCTCCCAACAAGAAAGAGCTTAGAAGCATATTTTTTCCTCAGAGCCTCTAGATGAGATTCAGTTTGACTGATAACCTTGAATTTAGCCTGTGAGACCGTGAGCAGAGAACCCAGTCATGACATGCCAGACTTCTGACTTACAGGATTATGAGCTAATAAATGGGTGTTGTTTTAAGCTGCTGAGTTTGTGGTAATTTGTTATGCAGCAATAGAAAACTAATATAATTAGCAAACCAAATTCAGTAACATATAAAAAGGATTATATACCATGACACAAATGAAATTTAGTCTAGTAATGCTAGATTGGTTTAATCTCTGAAAATCAATTAACGTAATATACTATATTAATAGAATAAAGAAAAAGACACATGATCATCTCAAGAGAAGCAAAAAGAGAATTTGACAAAAGCTAACATTCATGATGCAACAAACCAGAAATCAAAGGGAACTTATTCAACCTAAAAAAGAGTATCTACAAAAAAATCCATCCAGTTAACATCAGACTTAATAGTGAAAACAGAATGCTTTCCCATAAGTTTGGGAACAAGGCAAGGATGTGTGCTTTCAATATTTCTTCCAACATTATACTGGAATATCTAACTAGCGAAATAAGGCAAAAATATAAATAAATAAATGAATGAATAAGTAAAATGCATCAAAATTGGAATGGAAGTATTAAAATGACTGTTATTCACAGATAGCATGGTATAGAAAATCCCAAGGAATCCACAAAATATTATTAGAATTAATAAATGAGTTTAGCAAGGTTATATGATATAAGATCAATGTACAAAAGTCAATTGTGTTGTTACACAGTAATAATAAACCATCAGATACTAAAATTAAGAAAATAATTCCATTCACAATAGCATCAAAAAATATTTAGGAATACATTTAGTAAAAGAAGTGAAAGATCTATACAATGACAACTACAAAATATTGTTGAGAGAAATTAAAGAAAACCTAAGTAAATGGAGAGACAGTTCATGTTCATAGACTGGAATATGCAATATTGTCAAGATGGCCATTTTCACTAAATTGATCTATAAATCACTGCAATCCCTATCAAAATCTGCAGGCCTCTTTTTGTAGAAAGTGATAAATGTATCATAAATTTATATGGATATGCAAACACCTAGAAAAGCCAAAACAATTTTGAAAAAGAAAGACAAAATTTGAGGAATATATTAATTTCAAAATTTACTATAAAGCTACAGTTAACAAGATAGGATGGTGATGGCACAAGGATAGACATATAGATCAATCGAACAGAATTGAGGATCCAGAAATAAGCCTTTATGCTGTGGTTAGCTGATTTTCTACAAAGGCATCAAGGCAATTAAACAGGAAAAAATAGTCTTTTTAACAAATGATGTTGGGATAATTGAATATCCATTTGCAAAAGGAGTGAACTTGGACCCCATCATGGTCATATATAAAACCCCACTCAAAATGGATAATTAAGCTGAATATAAGAGCTAAAACTGTAAAAGTTATAGAAGAAAACAGGAGAAAATCATGGCCTTGGGAACCCATGACTTTGAGTCCTCAGATACAGCATCAAAAGCCAATGCATAGGGGTGCCTTGGTGGCTCAGTCGTTACGCATATGCCTTCGGCTCAGGTCATGATCCCAGAGTCCTGGGATTGAGCCCCACGTCGGGCTCCCTGCTCGGAGGGAAGCCTGCTTCTCCCTCTCCCACTCCCCCTGCTTGTGTTCCTTCTCTCGCTGTGTCTCTCTCTGTCAAATAAATAAATAAAATCTTAAAAAAAAGCCAATGCATAAAAAAGTTGATAAATGGACTTCAACAAAATTAAGAACATTTATACTTTAAAAGACATCAGTAAGCAATTGCACTCTTGGTCATTTCTTCCAGAGAAATGAAAATTTATGTTCACACAAAAATCGATACATAAATATTACCAGCTGCTTTATTTATTTATTTTTATGACCTACATATTTTTATTCAAGTATAATTAACATACAGTGTTATATTAGTTTCATGTGTACAATATAATGATTCAACAATTCTATACATTACTTAGTGCTCATCACAATAAGTGTACTCTTAATCCACTTCACCTATTTTAACCATTCCCCCTCCCATCTTCTCTCTGGCAACCACCAATTTGTTCTCTATATTTATTTATTTAAATTTTTTAAAGATTTATTTATTTGAGAGAGAAAGAGTTGGGGAGAGGGGCAGAGGGAGAGGGAGAGAGAATCGCAAGCAGACTCCCTGCTGAGCTGTTCTCTATATTTAAGAGTCTGTTTTTTAGTTTGTCTGCTTTTTCTTACTGACTTATTTCACTTAGCATTATACTCTCTAAATCCATCCGTGTTGTTGCAAATAGCAAGATTTTATCCTTTTTTATGGCTGAGTAATATTCCTGTGTGTGTGTGTATCTGTGTGTGTGTGTTTGTGTGTCTGTGTGAATCTGTGTGTGTCTGTGTGTTTGTGTATCACATCTTCTTTATCCCTTCATCTATGAACAAACACTTGGGTTGCTTCCATATCTTAGCTATTGTAAAAAATGCTGCAACAAACATAGGGGTGTATATATATTCTTGAATTAGTGTCTTTGTTTTCTTTGCATAAATACCCACTAGTGGAATTACTGGATCATAAGTTAATTTTATTTTTAATTTTTTGAGGAACCTCCACACTGTTTTCCATAGTGGATGCACCAGTTCTCATTCCCACCAATAATACATGAAGGTTCTTTTTTCTCCAAATCCTCACCAACACTTGTTATTTCTTGTGTTTTTGATTTTAGCCATTCTGACAGGTGTGAGGTGATATCTCATTGTGGTTTGAATTTGTGTTTGATTTGAATTTGAATTTGTGATGATTAGTGATGTCAAACATCTTTTCATGTGTCTGTTGGTCATCTGGATGTTTTCTTTGGAAAAATGTTTATTCATGTCCTCTGCTCATTTTTAATTGGATTATTTGGTTTTCTGGTGTTGAGTTGTATAAGTTCTTTATATATTTTGGATATTAACCCCTTATTAAATATGTCATTTATATCAGCTTTATTTTTCATAGCCACAAAGTATAACAACCTAAATGTTCTTCAACAAGTGAATGATTAAACAGATTGTGGTACATCTACACCATGAACTACTATTCAGCAATGAAAAGAAATGAACAATTAATACACACATCTAGTTGGATGAATCTGGAGGGAATTACATTGAGTAAAAAAACCCAGTCCAGGAGGATTCCAGGACAAGATGCCAACATAGGAGGCTCCTGAATTTCCCTCCTTCCATTGATGCATCAAATGTATAGCTATACCTGGAGAAATTCCCTCTGAGAGAAATCCAAAAACTAGATTAAGTGACTCCTAAATATTGGGCAACTGAGAAGATATCAACATTGAAACATAGGAAAGGGTATGACACACTTTTGCTATAAACCCCACCCCCAGCACAGAACCATAAAATTGGGAGGGAATTCCCAACTCACAGCTTCTCCCTGGGGAACAGAAGGTTTGGACCACACATCTAGTGCCCCACCTTTTAAGATTCCCACTTGAGGGATGGGCTCCCAAAGTTATGAAAACCAATGGGACTTCTGTTCATGAGTTCCACAGAACAAGCTTCTAATGCTTCTAATTTCTTTTTTTTTTTTAGATTTTTTTTTTATTTATTTATCTGAGAGAGAGAGAATGAGAGAGAGCACATGAGAGGGGGGAGGGTCAGAGGGAGAAGCAGACTCCCTGCCGAGCAGGGAGCCCGATGCGGGACTCGATCCAGGGACTCCAGGATCATGACCTGAGCCGAAGGCAGTCGCTTAACCAACTGAGCCACCCAGGCGCCCTAATGCTTCTAATTTCTTAATGCAGTTCTTAATGGCATGCAAGCACTCACTGTGGTAATCCTCCAAGGCTCAGCACAGAGGGAGCAGGCAACAATGCTCATCTCTCAGTCTTTCCCTGGAAAGGGTTTGACTGCATACTTTCCAAGTTGCTGCCTGGGCTTCTAATTAGCGTGCAGCTAGATGATGACTGCAATCCTCCCTGGAGTCTGAAAATGCTGGTGGGCACTTCTCCGATCTTCTTCTGGCTGTCTACAACAATAAAACCAAGTTGTCAGTATCTCCCTGGAAAGAGACTGCACATTTATTGCCATAATTTTTATGACTGCCACCTGAAGGATAAGCCCCCAAATCACCTAGCTCTAAAAGCCAATGGGGCTAGTATTCATGAATCCCATAGCAAATAAAAACACAGTTTTGAAACAGGTGCAGAGCACCCCTTCCCATGTAGAGGGAACACACAAAATCTATCCACCTCCTAGTTTCTCCCTGGAAGGGGTTTGACTAAACTGCTGCCTGAGGGACCAGGGTGAAATCAGCTTGGCAATATTCCAAGACTGAATTGTGAAGAAATAGAAAATTTTAACAGCCCAATTACTAGTAGCAAAATTGAATGGGTAATCCAAAAATTCTTAACAAACAAAAATCCAGGACCAGATGTCTTCAGAAGTTAAATTCTACCAAACATTTAAAGAAGAGTTAATACCTGTTCTAAAACTTTTGAGAAAAAATAGAAGGAAAACTTCCAAACTCTTTCTATGAGGCCAGCATTACCCTGATAGCAAGGCCAGACAAGGACACTACAAGAAAAGAAAATTAGAGGCCAATATCCCTAATGAACATAGATGCAAAAATTCTCAACAAAACATTAGCAAACTGAATTCAACAATACATTAAAAGGGTTATACACCATGATCAAGTGGGATTTATTCATCAGATGCAAGGATGGTTCAACATATGCCAATCAATCAATGTGATAGACTGCATTAAGAAAATAAAGTATAAAAATCATATAACCATTGAAATAGGTGCAGAAAAAGCATTTGACAAATTTCAACATCCATTCATGTTAAAAACTCTCAATAAATTGAATATGGAAGGAATGTACATCAACATAAAGGCCATATATGACAAGCCCTCAACTAACAACATACTCAATAGTGAAAAACTGAAAGCTTTTCTTTAAGATCAGGAACAAGGCAAAGATACTTTCCTTCAACATAGTACTGGAAGTCCAGAGAAATTAGGCAAGAAGACGAAATAAAAGGCATCCAAATTTGAAAGGAAGAAGTAAAATTGTCCCTCTTTGCAGATAACATGATATTATATAGAAAACCCTAAAGACTCCACCAAATAACCATTAGAACTAATAAATAAATTTAGTAAAGTTGCAGGATGCAAAATCAATATACAAAATTCAGTTAGGTTTCTACACACTAACAATGAACTGTCAGAAAGAGAAATTAAGAAAAGAATCCCATTTATAATAGCATCAGAAAGACTAAAATACTTAGGAATAAATTTAATTGAGGAGATGCAGGGGTAAGATAGGAAAAACTTGTACACTGAAAACTATAAGACATTGAGGTAACAATTGAAGACACAAATAAATGGAAATATATGCCATGCTCATGGGTTGAAATAATATTGTTAAAATGCCCATACTAGCCAAAATGATCTACAGATTCAATGCAATCCCAATCAAAATTCCAATGGCATTCTTCACAAAAATAGAAAAAAAATCCTAAAATTCATATGGAACCATAAAAGACGCTGAATAATCAAAGCAATCTTGAAAAAGAACAAAGCTGGAGACATCACACTTCCTGATTTCAAACTATATTACAAAGCTACAGTAATTAAAACAGTATGGCATTGGCATAAAGACTGACACATATATCAATAGAACAGAATAGAGAGCCCAGAAATAAACCTATGCATATGTGGCCAATTAATTTTTGATAAAACAGCCAAGAATAGACAATGGGAAAAGAATACTTTCCCAAAAATGGTGCTGGGAAAACTGGATATCCACATGGAAAAGAATGAAAATAGACTCCTATCTTACCCCATACACAAAAATTAACTCCAAATGAATGAAAGACTTAAACATAAGACCTGAAACCATAAAACTCCTAGAAGAAAACATAGAGGTTAAGCAGCTTGAGATGTCTTGACAATTATTTTTTGGGTTTGACACTGAAAACAAAGGCAACAAAAGCAAAAACAAACAAGTGGGGCTACTTCAAACTAAAAGGCTTTTGCACAGCAAAAGAAACCATAAACATAATGAAAAGAAAACTTATGAAATGGGAAAAAATATTTGCAAACCACATATTCAATAAGGGGTTAATATCCAAAATATACAAGAACTCATACATCTCAATAGCAAAAAACCAGATGATACAATTTAAAAATGAACAAAGGTCCTGGGCGCCTGGGTGGCTCAGTCGTTAAGCGTCTGCCTTCGGCTCAGGTCATGATCCGAGGGTCCTGGGATCGAGTCCCACATCGGGCTCCCTGCTTGGCAGGAAGCCTGCTTCTCCCTCTCCCACTCCCCCTGCTTGTGTTCCTGCTCTCGCTATCTCTCTCTCTGTCAAAAAAAAAAAAAATCTAAAAAAAAAAAATAAATAAAAATGAACAAAGGTCCTGAATAGACATTTTTCCTGGGAAGACATCAAAATGGCAAATGGGTAAATGAAAAGGTGCTCAACTCACTCATCATCAGGGAAAAGCACAGCAAAACCACAATGAGATATCATCTCATACCTATTAGGACAAGAGCTAAATGCTGGTGAGGTTATGGAGAAAAGGGAATCCTTGTACACTGTTGGTGAAAACATAATCTGTTACAACCACTACGGAAAACATGTATGGAGCTTCCTCAAAAAAGTATGGAGCTTCCTCAAAAAATTTAAAATAGAACTACCATACGATATAGCAATACCACTTCTGGGTATATATATAAAGGAAACAAGATCACTATATCAAAGAAATAGCTGTACTCCCACATTCATTGTAACATTATTCACAGTAGCCAAGGTATGAAAACAACCTGAGTGTCAACGGATGAATGGATAAAGAAAACATGGTATATATACACAATGGACTATCATTCAGCCTTAGAAATGAAGGAAATTCTGTCATTTGCAACAACATGGATGAATCTAGAGGCATTATGCTAAATGAAGTAAGCTGGACAGATAAAAACAGATGCTGCATGGTATCACTTCTATGTGGAATCTTAAAAAAATTCCAACTCTTAGAAATTCCAACTCTTAGAGTAGAATTACTCTTAGAGTAGAATGGTGGACGAAATAGGGGGAGGCTGGTAATAGAGTACAAACCTTCAGTTATAAGATGAATAAGGTCTGAGAATCTAATATATGACATGGTGACTATAGTTGATAATGTTGCATTGTATAATTGAAATTTGCTGAGAGTAGACCTTGTGTTCCCACCAAAAAAAAAAAAAAAAAAAAGGTAAATATGTAATATGATGTGTTAATTAACTGGATGGTGGGAATCCTCTCACAAAGTATACCTATATAAAAAAATTGTATCCTTTAAATATATTACAGTTTCATTTGTTAATTATGCCTTCATGAAGCTGAAAAAGAAGTCAATCCTGAAAAGCTACATATTGTATGATTTAATTTATGTAACATTCTTAAAAGGAAAAATACATGAAAATGGAGAACAAATTGGTGTTTGCCAGGAGTTTAGGATAAGAGCGGCGGATTGGGAGGGAGTTGGGCGTGGTTATAAAAGGGCAACATGAGGGACCCATGTGGGGATGGCACTTGTTCTGTATCTTGACCTTATCAATGTCAATATCCTGGTTGCAATATTGTATTGTTTTGCAAGATATTACCATGGGAGGAAAGTGGGTAAATGGTACATGGGAATTCTGTATTCTTTCTTTCTTTCTTTTTTTTTTTTTTTTGAGAGAGAGAGAGAGAATGGGGGAAGGGGTAGGTGAGAGGAGAGAGAGAATCTCCAGCAGACTCCGCGCTGAACACGGAGCCCAACATGGGCTCAAAATCGTGACCCTGAGATCATGACCTGAGCTGAAATCAAGAGTCAGACACTCAACCGACTGAGACACCCAGGCACCCCTCTGTATTATTTCTTACAACTTCATGTGAACCTATGCTTATCTCAAAATAAAAAGTTTAATTAAAAAAGATACCATTAAATAAGTAAAAATATAAGCCACAGACTAGGAGAGTTTTGCAAATAATGTATTTGATAAAGGTTTTATATTCAAAAAATTTAAAGAACTCTTACAATTCAATAATAAAAGGCAAATAACTCAAAAAATTGACAAGGTTCTTTTTTTTAAATTTTATTTTATTATGTTAGTCATAATACATTACATCATTAGTTTTTGATGGAGTGATCCATGATTCACTGTGTATAACACCCAGTCCTCCATTCAATATGTGCCCTCCTTAATACCCATCACCAGGCTAACCCATCCCCCACCCCCCTCCCCTCTAGAACCCTCAGTTTGTTTCTCAGAGTCCATAGTCTCTCATGGTTCTTCTCCCCCTCCGATTTCCCCCCCTTCATTTTTCCCTTCCTGCTATCTTTTTTTTTTTTAACATATAATGTATTATTTGTTTCAGAGGTACAGATCTGTGATTCAACAGTCTTACACAGTTCACAGCGCTCACCATAGCACATACCCTCCCCAATGTCTATCACCCAGCCACCCCATCCCTCCCACCCTCCACCACTCCAGCTTGTTTGTTTCCTGAGATTAAGAATTCCTCATATCAGTGAGATCATATGATTCATGTCTTTCTCTGATTGACTTATTTCACTCAGCATAATACCCTCCAGTTCCATCCACGTCATTGCAAATGGCAAGATCTCATTCCTTTTGATGGCTGCATAATATTCCACTGTATATATATATACACCACATCTTCCTTATCCATTCATCTGTCGATGGACATCTTGGCTCTCTCCACAATTTGGCTATTGTGAACATTGCTGCTATAAACATTGGGGTGCACGTACCCCTTTGGATCACTACATTAAAAAATTGACAAGGTTCTTAATAGAAATTTCTCCAAAGGAGTTGTATGAATGGCTAAAAGCACATAAAAATATGGTCAACATTATTAATCATTAGGAGAATGCAAATGAAGGCCTCAGTGACACACCACTACAGCACCCAGTAGAATGGCTCTAATAAAATAGGCAATACTAAGTGAAGAAACTGGGACTGTTGGGAATGGAAAATAGGACAGCCATTGCCAATTCCTTGAAAAGTTCAATGCAAACGTACCATGAGACTCAGCAGTCCCATGGCTAGGTATTCATCCAAGAGAAATGCAAGCATTTGTCTACACAGACACATGAGTGCCCATAACCACATTATTCACAATAGTGAAATAATCCTAATGACCATTAACCAAGGAAGGGAGAAAAAAAATGGTATATGGCTTGTTTGCAAACTGGCCCCTGTACATGGAGAGTAAGGAGTGAGTGAAGGAGTCAGATCACTCTAGATTGGTAGGTGGCAGGTTTGATAAGCCAGGGAACTGACTTAAAAGGCTTGTCTTGGGTGGCCGCAAGACAAGTAGATCTCTGCACCTGCCGCCAGAATCTTAAAAGTTTATATAAAGGCCTTAACCGGGTTCCGTCACGTACACTGCCCAGATGGACTCAAGAACACCTTACTCTCTCCAGGCTATGACCTTGGAACAGCTCCCATTGTGGGAATGGTAGGCAGAGTACATTTCAAGGACAGGGGAAGGGGTGAGGAAACTCCGATTGCCTGGGTTCAGCTGAGGATCACCTGGTGGTCACATCCTCTTGATTATTTCCTCCAATATATATCCATACAATGGAATACCATTAAGCAATTAAAAGAACAAACTGCTGACACATGCTATACCATATGTGAACCTCAAAAATATTGTGCTAAGTGAAAGAAGATAGATACAAACAATTATATATTGTATGATTCCATTTATATGGAATGTCTGGAAAAGGCAAAAAATATAGAGACAGAAAGCAGAAGAGTACTGTTTAAGGCTAAGGATGAGAGTGAGGATTTGCTATAAAGGGCAATCAGGGAACTTTTTGAAGTGATGGAAATGTAGAATTGGATGATACTGATAATCACACAACTCTATACATTTACTAAAATCATGCAAATATACACTTACAATGGGTGAATGTTGTGCTATGTAACGTATACTTCAATAAAGTCGCTAAAAATGTAAAGAATGGTAAAAACAAATACCAAAAAAAGGGCAAATCTCATATCCTACCAATAAGAATATAAATTGGTACAAACACTTTGGAAATAGTTCATCACTCTCTGATAGATTTTCTTTTTCTTAAGATTTTATTTATTTATTTGAGAGAGAGAATGAATGAGAGAGAAAGCACAAGCCAGGGAGAGAGGGAGAGGGAGAAGCAGGCTCCCCACTGAGCAGGGAGCCCAAAGCAGGGCTCGATCCCAGGACCCTGAGATCATGACCTGAGCTGAAGGCAGATGCTTAACTGACTGAGCCACTCAGGCATCCCTGATAGGAGATTTTCATACGGTTGAAGCGCTAAATGTGTATCCTAGGGTAGCTTATATGTTCATGGGTGCAGTGTTTGTAATAACCCCAAACTGTAAGACATGTGGATGTCCATCAAGAGTAGAATGAACAAATCAATTGTGGTATTTTTATACAGTGGAATACAATATAGCAATGGAAGAAAACACACTAGAATTACACACACCAACATAGATGAATCTCACTAATATGTTGGTTGAGTAAAACAAGTAAGTAACCAAAGATTATGTAAATTTGATTCTATTTCTGTGAACCTTAAAGATAGGCAAAGCTAAAGTATATATATATATATTTAAAGATTTTATTTATTTGAGACAGAGAGAATGAGAGACAGAGAGCATGAGAGGGAGGAGGGTCAGAGGGAGAAGCAGACTCCCCACTGAGCAGGGAGCCCGATGCAGGACTAGATCCAGGGACTCCAGGATCATGACCTGAGCCGAAGGCAGTCGCTCAACCAACTGAGCCACCCAGGCGCCCTAAAGTATGTTTTTAAAAGATGCCTACACAGGTAGTAAAGCTAAGAAGCAATGCAAGGACTTTATTATTCAAAATTTGGATAGTGATTACCTTTGGGGGAGAGAGGAATAATTTATTCAGGGGAAGACTAGGGTGGGAGTACTTCTAAAGTGCTAGTAATGCTTATCTGGGTGGTTGTTAATGGGTGTTCCCTTTGTAATTATTTTTTAAATTGTACATGTGTTTTATATACTCTTCTCCACATATGATCTATATCACTCTGAAGGGTTTAAAAAATAATCGAAAAAAAGAGTGGAAGGAACTTGCTCATAATTGGTGTAGGGTGTTGGGAAGAAGAGAAGAATTCAAAATGATTCTCAGGCTCTTGGAGTAAAGTTGCAGCAGTGGAGCTAGAGAGAAATGGATGGAGTTGAGTGGTATTTAGTGGGTAAAAATGGCAGGGCTTGGTGATGGGTTTGATCTAGAGAGTTACTCCATAGGGAGGAATCAAGGATAATATCTAGGTTTTTTATTTGGAGAAGAAGATGGGTGGAAGTGTCATTCATCGAAATGGGGAACAGCATAAGAGGACAAGAGAGAGTGAAGAAGGGGAAGGTGGGAAAGCCCATAAATAAAGTGTTAGACATTTGACAGTGCCTGTGAGACATCCAAGTGGTGATGTAAAGTAGGCTGTTGTCTACACAAGCCTGGAACTTAGTGGAGAGGCCAGAATTACTTTTCAACAACATTTGCAAATATAGCTAACATTTACCAAATGCTTACCACATACCAGGCATTTCACACATGGCATCTCTTCTAATCTTTTTTTTTTTTTTTTTGACAACTCTGTGAGGTCAATACTATTATTATCCTTATTTTATCAAGGAAGCTTAGGGAGGTAAAGTGACTTCTTTGAAGTCACACAGCTAGGAAACAGTAGAGCTGGGATTAGAGCGCCAAGATTCTGACTTTTAACCCCGGGGTCTTTTGAAATCCCGAGCCAAAGAAGTTTAGTTGCAGAATGCTGTTGAGAGCACATACAGCTGATGACACACAGCCTCAGTGGCACCCAGTGCATGGGTCTGCATTGGCATGGGAATGTTCCTCATGGTTCCTTATAAAACTTTGTTACCGGTCAATCCCATTAGGTTTCTCATCTCTGCTCTTCTTTGGCATCTCCTCCAATGCTGACCTCTCTGGTCATCCTATCTAAAATCTCAGCTCTGGTCATTCTCAAACCGCCTTGTGCTTCCTCCACACCAACCTCACTCTGAACTCACTGCCCCACTATGTTCTCTATTGACATGTTCCACAGTGCCTTCTGGAGCCCTCAAAAGAGTTCTAGCTCTCTCCCAGTGTAAGGATGCTCTGTGACTCTCTTAGTACTTCCTGCTTATTCTTCTATGGGCACAAACTGTAGGACTGGGGTCAGATCAGTATTATTTTTGATTCAAGTGCCACTTCCAACTGACTTTTCATCTGTCCTTATGTAGAAACCTTTTCCCCATCAAGGCTTGTGTCATTCAGGTACACCGTCCTCTATTCCTTCTTTATTCTGTCATTTTCCAGCCCCCTGAATGTTTCCTTTTATTTGGTGAAACATTTGCCACCCAAATCACTATCTTCATCTCCACACAAGTGGCATCATTTTGGATGATTTATTCAACTTCCTGGTCTTTTCCTTCTCTACCCTTCTTTGACTCCACCTCCCCTCTACGTCCCCAATTTACTTTCAAGGCTGCACCTTGGAACTTGTCACATTTCATCTTTGATATCTAATCCCCTGACATCCCTCTGTCCACAAGTCTGCACTCTTCCAAGTCTCTCACTCTCATACCCAGACCATATCCATTCCTTCATATAGTTGAAACAAACAACTTCGTTTTTCTACTAATTATTATCTCCCTTTGAATACCTTTTCCCCTTCTGTAGCACAGATCCCATGGCTCATCATGTGAGACCCTGAATCTTGCTTTTATTCTTCCACCTGTTTGTCTGCCATGTGAAATTCAAACTCCAAATCAATCAAAACTTCCAACTCCCTTGTTCCTCTCCCCAGGCTGCTAAACACTGCTGGAGAAAAATCACACAGTTGTTCAGATTGGGATCACTGCAAATTTACATTTCTAACCTTGGTGGGGCCCTAAGTGCTAAGTGCTGCTCAGCCATCCTGCTCTTTGTCTTTAGTGTCCTCTCGCATTTTTGTCAGGGGCTGTTTTCAAACCTTTTCTACTCTTCTCAAACCTTTTACCACATCACCTCCCACCTTAATCTCAGAATATAAGCTTGATTCCTAGGACATATAACAAAAGCCACCAAACAGGAACTCCCCCAATTCCTTGCTGTAAACCTAGCAATCTATTTCCATCTACATGCATTTCCATCTATGCAGACTTGCTTCCTTCCTATTATCAGAGAAGACTTGTCTGTTAATGCCGGTCCCTCTGACTTTGCTTTGGATACCGTTGGTGCCATTGCTTGATTCTTCCCACCAGCAGTCTCAGGAACCTTATCTGATGTATTATTGTTTCTAACTCCTGTGCATGAAATCACACCCTCTCTGTGGTATATTTATTTAGCAAATTCAGAGATATTCAATCTTAGAAAAGAAGCATTGGAAACCAAAATGAAACAAAACTTCCTTAATTCTGGATGCCTCTAACTCTTTACTCCTCCCATCTATATTCTTTAATTTTCATGCAAGCTTGTCCAGAGAATGGCCTGCATTCCTTATATTCATTTTCTTTCCACTTTCTTTTTAATCTGTAACCATAGGGCTTCTTTCCGCACCCTTACTCCCCATTACTCCTCTGAGTTAAGGTCAAGGGCTCCAATAAGTTCCTTTTTTCAAACCCAATGGACTCTGTACTCCCATCTGACTCTATTTATTTTGGCAATTGTTAATGATGAGTATTTCTTTCTTTTTAAAATTGAGATATAATTGCCATATAATGTTGTATAAGTTTAAGGTGTACAACTTGTTGATTGACACACATATATTGCAAAATTATTACTGCCATAGGGTTAGCTAACACCTGCGTCATGCCACATAATTACTATTTCTTTTTTTTTTTTTTGAGGTGATAACATTTAAGATCTACTCTCTTAGCAACTTTCAAGTATATAATGCAGTATTATTAACTATAATCACTATGCTGTACATTAGATCCCCAAAACTCATTCATCTTATAACTGACAGTTTATACTACTTGACTGACATATCTTTTTCCCCCACCCCCTCCCCCAGCCTTTGGTAATCACCATTCTACTCTCTGTTTCTATGAGTTCGGCGTTTTTAGATTCCACATATAAATGAGATCATACAGTATTTTTCTTTCTCCGTCTGACTTATTTCACTTAGCATAATGCCCTCAAGGTCCATTCACATTGTCACAAATGGCAAGATGTCTTTCTTTCTCATGGCTGAATAATATTCCATTACATAATCTGTATCATCTATATCTATCCATCCCTATCTCTATAGCTGCATCTACTACATCTTCTTTATCTATTTACCCTTTGATGAACACTTAGGTTGTTCGCATATTTTGGCCATTGCGAATAAGACCACTCTTTTCTTGAAATTCTCTTCACATTTTGTTTCCGTGGTGACATTCTTTCTTGGTTCTCCTCCTATCTCTCTGATTATTCCTCAATATACTGTGCAAGCTCTTTTTCATCCCACCCCTTAAACATAGTTATTCATCAGGATTTCACTTATATTTTATATCCCCGACTCTCTGTGAGTATGTTCATCCAAACCCTTGGCTTCAATGACTAGCTGAAGATGCCTGAATCCACATCTCTAGTTTTCCCTGGAGCTCTAGACATGCATATCCAGTTATGTATTAGATATCTCTCCCCAAACATAACATGTCCAAAATGAAACTCCTCATTATATATATAATATATATAATGGAATATTATTCAGCCATCAAAAACCGAAATCTTGCCATTTGCAATGACATAGATGGAGCTAGAGAGTATTATGCTAAGCGAAATAAGTCAGTCAGAGAAAGACAAATACCATATGATTTCACTTATATGTGGAATTTAAGAAACAAAACAGATGAACATAGGGGAAGGAAAAAAACGAGAGAGAGGGAAGCAAACCATAAGAGACCCTTAACGATAGAGGACAAACTGAGGGTTGATGGAGGGAGGTGGGTGGGGGAATGGGCTAAATGGGTGATGGGCATTAAGGAGGACACTTGTTATGACGAGTCCTGGGTGTTGTATGTAAGTGATGAATCACTAAATTCTACTCCTAAAACCAAACTATATGTTAACTAACTAGAATTTAAATAAAAATTTGGAAAAACCCCCAAACTCCTCATCTCAATCCACCACCTTAACTAATGGTTTCCTCATCTCCATGGATGGCATTTTATTACATCAAGCTGCCCAACTCAGAGATCTAGGTCTCATTCTCTTGTTTTCTCCTTTACTACCGACATCTAAAGTGTAAACAAATTCAGTAGATTCTACCTGCTTGTCACCTCTCATATCTGTCCAAGCTCGATATGTGCTGGGTGCAGTGCCAAGCACTTTACTTACAAAAATTCCATGAGATAGGGGCACCTGGGTGGCTCAGATGGTTGGGCGTCTGCCTTCGGCTCAGGTCGTGATCCCGGGGTCCTGGGATCGAGCCCCGCATTGGGCTCCCGGCTCGGCGGGGAGCCTGCCTCTCCCTCTGACCCTCTCCCCTCTCATGCTGTTTCTCGCTCGCTCGCTCTCTAAAAAATAAATAAAATCTTAAGAAAAAAAAAATTCCATGAGATAGTCATGACCTCCATTCTACAGATGAGAAGACTGATTCAGAGAGAAGCTGAGTCATCTCTTCAAGGTCATACAGTCAGTAAGTGGCAGAGTGGGCACTCAAAGCCAAGTACTAACTCCTAAACTTGTTCTCTTAATCACTAAAGCCGCTGCTTCATTATGATACACTCTACACTAGTATGGTGTGTGTAGCCTATGTATATAGTAGGCTCACAATAAATATTTTTGATTCATTAGCTTATAAAATGCAGATAACAAGTTTTTCCTTTGATAAAGTAAGCCCCGTGGAAGTGCTAGGAAAGTCCCTAATGCTCTATAAATGTGAGATATTTTTGTAATATTTGCTTAAGGATTGTGCAAATGAGTGAATGTGTATGGTCATAATGCTGACATCCTTAAGTTGACAGGCTCATAATGCTATTTCCAAGTATCATACTGGAAATGTTCCAGTCTTTCCTAAGGAGTATACTTGTCTTGGGACATTATAATCTGGAGTTGAAGAATTCTCCAGAAACTAACCTTAATGTAGACCCTCGTGATACCTTGGTGAAAAGAGCCTAAGATTCTTCTACAACAAATTCTCGGTGGCTTTTATCCCATTGGAAAGCTTCTATCAACAATATCCCTCTCATCTCCATTTCTCTACATTTCTGCAAATGCAGCTCAGCCTACCTGACATCTAACCACGCTAATAGCCTCTCAGTTGCTATGGGGTTTCTTTGGAATAAGTCAAGCTGTTAGAAGCTTTGTCTGGGCAAGGTGTATAGTTGACATCTAAAGGAACTATTCCCTGAGGTCGGGCACTCATCCCAACAGAAAAGGAAGAGCTGCCAAGCCTGGAGGGTGCACAGTGACATATGTTCAAAGCTTGCTGAATTTCGAATAGATAAATCTGACCATGCATACAAAGAAAGGCAATTTAATATTCCGACTACTTCTCTTCTTCTCCTAATGCCATCTGCAACAGAGACACAGTAGCCCTCCCCCTTTTTATTGAAACGAAGATTATTTTTTTTTACTATGGATCCTCATGTCTAGTCCCAACATGCTGTGTGTTCCTTACCCAAGGCAAGTGCTGGGAAGAATGGAAGCAAGGTGCAGAGCACTTAGCAAGCATGTTTATATTCAGGAAAGTGTGCCGAGACAGAAGAGGGCTGTAAGTGAATCTGCTAGGGGTAGATAAGAGCTGCAGGTCAACAGCATCACATGTCACCTGCTTGCGATTTAAGCCATGTGCTTTACGCTATAATTCTTGTTTAACAAGGCAATAAAGCAGGGGTGGGGGTGGACAAAAAGTGCTTCTCAGTGAGTGTATTTTGGTCACGTCTTCTGCCCTTTTCTTTTCTCTTCGTAAATCTGGCATGAATGGCTTAGTTGATTGAAGTTTTGTGCATTGTTTGGCTTATGTATGCATAGTGCCTAGGCTCTGTCTCATTATGCTTGTGTGAGCACAAATTACTGCACGTGAGGCTCTGTCACCTGGAGAAGGACCAAGGAAAGGAAAAATGTCACAGGAAAGGGAAAATGAAGTTAGGTATCTATACCTTCTCCTCTCTACCACATTAAAATAGTATAAATGTTGATTAACAATTGTTTTAACATTGCATTAAAATATTTCAAAAGATTTTTCTTGTGTGTAAGAACACAGCCCCTGGAATCAGATAATCTTAAATTTGTTTTTCAGCTCTGCCATTTACTACCTGTGTGATCTTGGGCAAGTTATCTGACCTTTCTGAGCATCAGTTTCTTCATCTTTTGCAAAATAGTAGTCTGACTCCTAAACCTGTACTTCCAACCACTAACCATATTGCTTCATTATGCACTATGCAATAGGGTACTGGTTTTTATGGTTAGCATTAAATATGATACTGTATTAAAAACACTTACCACTGTGCTTGGCACACAGTAAGTATTAAAAAAATTGCTTTTGTTATTGTTTCTGAGGATACCAATACCTGGAGAGAATATTCGGACTGTAGGAAGAGGTAATTTGGGGGCTAGGGAAGGACTAGTACAGTCCAGTGGTAAATACAATTACACCAGCCATTTTGCTAAGAGTTCTAAATATCATGGGTAGTCTGATGAAAGCCATGGCTCCCACTCCCAAAAGAATATACGTAAGCTCTAATCCCCCCACAAGTTAGTACACAATTTTGAGAAGCTCAAAGTCTTCCTGAAGTCTGCTATGGACCTGTAGGAATTTATGGATCTTGGGATAGGAATCCCTGGATTAAGGGAATAGGACTTTCTTTTGATTTTGGAATTTTGACCATAGAACCCTTCATTCTTGGCCTCAGGGCCCATGAATGTAAACATTTTTATCTTAATCATGGGTTGCCTTTTTTTCCCCAGAATGATGCTTGTACACATGAGGGTACATTAAAGAGGCTTGGTTTCAAGATCCAAAATGAAATGGCTCATTTACACGAAGTGGAGGGGGAATAGTTGTCCTAATTCTTTGGTTTTGTCTGTGGAGAGCTGGTATGAAACTACCCAAGGGAGATTTGATCAAATTCTGGGAGATTAACTTATAGAAATACATATTTTTAATACTTACCTAGGTATATGGGGATGCAATTAGCAACCCTCTTCTAAATACATCCACCTTACTCTTCTCCAAAATAAAGCAAAATCCTAAAATAATATAATGTGCTGCAGATGTTCCAATAGTTCTGGTTTTCTGGCACATAAATGGATCTCTGAAGAATATCTTTCTTTTTTTTGTTATCAAATCAGAATTTCAGTGTGCCCTACTTGTTGCTGAAGTATGGTGCATTTACCATACAGATGTTGATGCATAATCAATGAAATCTTTTAAAATGCCGGGGCACCTGGGTGGCTCAGTCAGTTAAGTGTTTGCCTTCAGCTCAGGTCATGATCTCAGGGTCCTGGGATCAAGCCCCGCATTGGGCTCTCTGCTCAGTGGGGAGCCTGCTTCTCCCTCTCCCTCCGTTGCTCCCCCTGCTTGTACTCTCTCTCTGTGTCAAATAAATAAATAAATAAAATCTTTTAAAAAATCTTTTAAAAGGCTAATATCCCCTACACTAGACTCATCATTCACTAAGTACTGAGAGAGGCGAGGCTGGGCCAAGAGGAGTCAATCCAGTGTTGGGAAACCAAGCTGGTTCTTTGGGATCTACTGTACACTGGTCTTTGGAGTTTGGGAAAATTTGTGTCCGGGTACCTCTTAGGTAAAGGGTCAACAGAAGGGGACTATAACTAAGAGTTGTATATTATTCTCCTGGTTTGCTAGCCTCCGTATGTTTCTTTACATGATCAGCTATAAAGCCCTTAAAATGAGAAGAGCTTAAAGGCAGGTGATCATCTAGAACCCCAAAGAAGGGAGAAGCTAGGGAGGCAATGGCCCCTTCCACAACCACAAGTATGGGAGAGCAGAAGAGTTAGCAACTATGGAAAGATGAGAGGAAGCCAGGGGCTTGTAGCCCCCTGTAAAGAAAGGAACACAGAGAATGGCCTGGGACTGAGAAGGGGCTCTTGTAGTCTTTCATTCAACCTAGAGGAAAAAATTGTCCATGAAATTGTCCAGGAAAGAAAAAACCCAATAGAATTCTGTTGAATTTTCTTCTCAGGTCCTGAATACTTCCAAAGGCCACAATTAGAAATAAAGCTGATTGACAGATGAGATAGCTTTTCAGTTCTCTGACTATAAAACACCTGTTGCTAGATAAAATATTTCATTTAAAGAAAATGCATAGTTGAGTGTACAATTAAGAAAGGAAATCTCTGGGCGTCAGAGCCTAGGAAGGAAATTGCAACTGAGTGGGAAGTGTGTGAGCTGAAACTAAGGCTTGCCTGGCATGGGGGAATGTTAGCCTTGGCAACTGAGGTACCTGAGTTTATGGGAGTTTATATAAGCATAAGAGATAAGCCCCATTATCCTGCCTGAGAATAGGAGATGGAATTGAGACCCCTACATAAAACTAGAGCCCTCGAGGGCTACACTCTCATAGTTCCTTGCAGAAATGACTGAGTCCAGATATGTGGCAAGGGAAAAAAAAACAGATGAGCCTGAAGTAACTTATGATGCCAGGAAGAAATGAAATGCTCCAAACCTGGAGGACATGGTGGAAGGACATAGCACTGATTCAAATGGGCCCTCATTTGTCAATATTAGGACAATTTTAGCATTATTTACAAAGGAAAAAGATACTGTTACAGTGCAGAAGTCTGAAAGACACTGCCTTGAACAAGTGATCAAATTAACATCACTAATAATGGGACAGACTGATATGTGTCTTTGAATGTGAAGTAATGGAAAAAGCACAAAGGCTTCAAAGCAGCTATTACAAATATGTTCAAAGAACCAAAGTAACAAAAGTAAACCATGCTTAAAGAAGTAAAGTATGACAATGCCTCACCAAAGAGACCTGGGCCTGTGTGGTGAGTGTGATCCCAGGATGGGCTCTTCTTGGCTGTTTCTTTCCCAGATTCTATTACTCTTCTGACTGGTCTGCCATTTTGTTTATTGTTATCATGGAGCTACCGGTCTCTCGTCAATGCTTGCCACCAGAAGTTCCATTCTTTTGAACAATGCCCTCAGGTATGAACTTCTTCATGTTCTTTTAAAAAGAAAGTCCATTATCTTAAGCAGGGTTGTCAGGTGCTCAATCCTTATGGCCTACCCCTCAGCCTGGTCAGAACCTTTGCCCCACTGCAGTGGAGCTGGGGGCATGGACAGTGGCCTTCTTCTTCCAGAGTGACACTCCTGTTTTACTACTGCGTGCTAGGGATGATGGTAGCTTGCCACTGCCATAGTGGAATCTCTATTGTATGAGTGAGCTGGGGTGGTGCCAGCTGGGTGCTCATGTTCTCATCCTGTCTTTCCTCCAGCAGAGCCCTTGCCCTGTGAGTGGAAGCTAAATGAGGAAAGGGAGTTTCTGTTTTCTCAGACTTTCCTCTCCAGAATAAAGCCTCTGCAACACAGGGCTGGGGAGGAAGAAAGACACTGGGCAGCCTGCCCCTCCCAGGGTGAAGCTGTAGCTCTAGATTAGGAGTTGTGGGGAAAGGGAGCACCTGTCTTCCTGTCACACCTGCTTCATTGTACAGAGCTGTTGGGGCTTAGATGCCACAGACTTTCGCTATTCTTACTGAGATTTAGCAGATTTTCTTAGATAAATGTTTCTTCATTTGCTGTTATGTCCCTAATACAAATTTTAGAGACTTGGAATGTTTTTTAAAAATAATTTTTCAATGCTGAAATGGTCATTTCACTGCAGAAATTTTCATCAAACTTCTCCTGCCACCATTCCAGAAGTCTGACCTGTCCATGGGCCGTTTCTTATATATAAGGAAGGGTGATTTAGAGGGTGGAGCCAAGAGCTATGGACAATCATTCCTAGAGAGCAGGACCGAGCCCTAAAAACCAACTAACCAACCAAACAAAAAAACAGTGATATATGCACAGCAGGATCTCAGAATTGCTATGGGGTGCTATATGTCTCCCATTCCTCTCCTGTGTGAATGGGAGTGTCCACTACGGTTGCTATGTATCTATCCATGATAAGCTGGGAATGTGGGGGAGGATCTTTACCTAAGGAACTTCACTTGAGGAGCCTTCTCCCCACCGAGACCTGATTTAGCTGATGAGATCCTGGTCCTCAAACTTGTACCCGATGTCAAAGCATGCCAAAATTTTTGGACGCCGTGTTGAGTGGGTGAGTGTATTTTGCCTGCATGAGAAATGTAAATAATATTTGATTGGGGGAGGAATGTAGTCGATTTAAAATGGCTGTCATTTAAAATTCTTTGTCACACCTTCCATCGAATCTGGCCTAATGGAATACAATGGACGTGATGTTCTAAGATTTTAGTCACAAGGTCAGAAGAAACCTTGATCTTCTGCCTGGGACTTTTTGGAATCCACCTACCATGCTGCAAGGAAATCTAAGCAGCCATATGGAGAGTTAACATGTAGAGAAGAACGGAGGTCCCTGGCTGACCGTGCTAGCTGAGCTCCCAACTGACGCCCAACACCAATTTGCCAGGACTGAGAATGATCTATTTTGGAAGTGGTTACTCCAGTTTCAGTAGCGCCATCCAGGTGATGCCGTGTAGAGTAGAAATGAGCCATCCCCACCCAAATTACAGATTCATGAGTGAAAATACATGATAGTTATTGTTTTAAGCCACTAAATTTTAGGGTGGTTTGTTATGCAGCACAAATAACCAAAACATCCTTCAAACCAGCAATTCCACATCTATATGTCTACCCTAATAATCTCTTTCTTTTTTTTTCTTCCATTCTCCTCCCCTCTGGCAACCACCAGTTTGATCTCTGTATTTAGGAGTCTGTTTCTGTTTTTTTTTTGTTTGTTTGTTTGACTGCTTGTACTTACCTTAATAAACGCTTGTAGGAATGAATACAAAACATATATGAGGATATTTATTGCAGCACTCTATATAAAAGTAGCAAAGTTGAAACAATTTACCATTCCTGGGTTGGAGAATGGCTAAATAAACTGTGACTGATTCACACAGTGATTAAAATGAATGAACTAGATCTAGCTATATCAATATGTATAATCTAAAAAATAATGTTAGGTGATAATAGCAATTTGGAAGAAGATACATGCAGTAGATTCCATTTATATACATTCAAAATATACAAAACAATGCTATGCATTATTTATGGACATACATTTTTATAGTTAGTGTATAAAACCAAACAGCTGATTAATAAACATCAACTTAAGGAAAATGTTTCTCTCTGGAGAGGGGAAAGGGAGGGAGAAGGGGTGAAAGTGGGGCTTCACTTGTATGTTTCTTTTTTAATTTTTTCTTTTCTAGTTTTAGAGCTCCATAACATAAAGTATTTACACCTGTTTCACCTTAGTAGTAGGCACAATGTAGTCTGCTATATTATTTTCTGTAACTTGTATGTTTGAATTCATTCATATTTTATACTTTTTAATAAAAAAAGAAAAGAGGAAGTATTGGCTATGCACTCATTAATCAGTACAATATACTGCCTCCACTGCTGGGGGCCTGATCAACAATAAAGAATTAAAAATCTTTACATACAATAAATTGTACCCTTTTGAATTGTATAGGTTTTTTTAGATTTTATTTACTTATTTGAGACAGAGAGAGAGAGAGCGTGAGGGGTGGGGAGGGGCAGAAGGAGAGGGAGAAGTAGGCACCCCGCGGAGCAGGGAGCTGACTCGGGGCTCCATCCCAGGACCCTGAGATCATGACCTGAGCCCAAGGCAGACAGACGCTTAACTGACTGAGCCACCCAGGCACCCCTTGAATTGTATAGTTTGATGAGTTTTGACAAATACATGCACCCGTGACACCATTACCACAATCAAAATGTAGAAAATGCCCATCACTCTAGAAGTTCCTTTGCAGTCAATCTCGCAAACTCTGGCCCCAGGCAATCATGAATCTGCTCTGTGTCACTGTGGATTAATTTTAGCTTGTATACAGCAATTGACATAAGTGAAATCATACACTAGATTTGCTTTTGTGTCTGTCTTCTTTTGTTCACCATAAGAACTTTGTGGTTCATACATGTAATAAGTATATCAGTAGTATATCCCTTTGTATTGCAGAGTAGAACTTCATTGTATGGATACACACTATTGGTTTATTCATCTGCTACTGGACAATTAAGTTGTTTTCTGGTTTTGGCCATTATAAATAAAGCTACTGTGAGCGTCTATATGTAAGTCTTTTTTGTGGACATAGGTTTTTATATATCTTGGGTAAATAGCCAGGAGTGGGATTTCTGAGACATATGGTTAAGTGTGTGTGTGTTTAAATTTACCAGATGCTACCAAACTGTTTTCCGAAGTGCTTGTACCATTTTACATTCCCACCAGCAGTGTATGAGAGTTCCAGCTGATCTGCACGCTCACCCACACTTGTTATTGTCAGTCTTTTTAATTTTAGTCATTCAAGTGGGTGAGTAGTGAGTGGTATCTCGTGGTTTAATTTGCATTTTGCTGATGACTAATGATATTGAGCATCTTTTCATATGCCTGTTGGCCATTCCTATATGTTACCTGTGAAATGTTTGTTTAAATCTGTTGTTCATTAAAAAAAAAAAATCTGTTGTTCAAAAAAAAAAAAAGATCAGACTGTTTGCTTTCTTATTATTGAGCTGCAAGAGTTCTTTATATATTCTGGATAGATGTCCTATGTCAGGTATTTGTATTGTGAATATCATTATGGGTTAATTTTTGTGTCTGTTGTGAGATAAGGATTGAGGTTCATTTTCATTTTATATCATATGGATAGCCGATTGTTCCAGCACTTGATTGGACTATGCTTGGAGTCTACTCTACTTCTGGATTTCTATTATGTGAAATAATAATAAATGTTGTTAATTTAAGCCAAAAAACATATCTGTATGTATTAATTCCTATGACCACCTCCCTGTTTTCTTTCTAACATTTCCACTCAGAATAGCAGGAAAAGGGATAGGGAAATTACTTAAGTGTGTAAAACACACACACACACACACACACACAGATTCTCATTCCTGTTTATCCCAGAGCAATGACATACAGCATCATCAAAGTTACACAGCAGCCAGTGACAAAATTAGTTTAAATTAAAATTGTCTGACCTTTCCCTCTTTGTCTTTCAGCTCAGTCACATTTTACCCTGCTCATTTCAGTTCTCTTTCCAATTCTGTAATCTAAGCCTTCATTGTCTCTTGCTGGGCATGCCACCGCTGTTTCCTTTCTATTTCTCTCCTAGGTCCATCCTGCCTACTTTTATTTATTTATTTTTTTTGCAGTGCTGCTTTTCCTAAACTGTTCCTAAGTTCAGACCTTCTCAGTGTCTGTCTCTCAAGGCCCCATGTCTTCTACCTTTCTTCCTAATAGGCTGGTGTCCTCACTTGTTCCTGGATCAATACAGTGATCACTGTACTTCTTGTTCATGCAGTTCTCCTTCTCCTACAAAGGACTTCACTGAGGTCTCTAGCTTAATCATTCTCTTTTTGTGTGTGAATTTCTAGCACATGGTTCACTCAGTCTCTGTATTTTCTTATACTGTTTGCTATTATTGAATGTGTACATTTCATCTCCCCAATTGGAATAGTGGCTTTGTGATCGCAAAGTCTATCTCCTACATCCTTCTGTCCCCCCATGGAATGCTAAGCACATAAATGCTTCCCTGGCCTGTCTGGCATATTTTCCATTGGTTAGAGTAAATGTCAACTTAAAATTTAAAATGATACTTTTTACTCCTAGAATTGCCTTTTCATTTCATCTGTTGACATCAGTGCCTTTGTTCTGGAAAGGGAAGGAAGGACTTCCATGGAGGGAGCACTAGGTCTGCACCCCACTTCTTGATTCTCTAGTTTTGGTGGTGGGTGAGAAGCCACTATTGTCTAATTCCAGGCCAGGAGTGAACTGGAAAGTGAGAGCTAGATGGCTGGAGAGTGGGTGTTCTCTCTCACAGACATCGGGGGAAGGCTAGAAGCTGGCTCCTAATTTAATCCTAGGTTGCTCTGGCAAAGACAAAGACCAGCCTCTTCAAAAGACCTCCTGATTGCAGTGGTTGCTGCTTCCTGGCTTGAACAAAGTAAAGGCCGAAACTTAATCGCAAAATCACTTTTTAAAATTATTATTCTTAAAGGGCATATAGAAAATATGTGAGGAAAAAAGCATGTGGGCAAACATAATAGTTGCCTTTTCTATCCCCGTTGTCAAGGAAAAGAGGCTCTCACTACACTTTCAGCTCCCAGTTGAGCTATTAAAGATGGCTTACTCCAGGGGACTACCAGTGCTTCCCCGTGGAGCTCAGGAGAGAGTGGTATTTAGTTCTACACACTTGGCCCCCCATACATGTGCACATGCAATCAATCTTTTTAGCTCTTCACAAAAATTCCAGTCTGTTGCCATCAGTAGTTTAATTTGCTCCGTCCATCTCACAGAAGGACTGACCCTTGGGTTCCAACAAGGCTGGTGAGGAATTCTAGCTGTTAGCTGGCATAACAGGGGTGCCTGAGGAACCATGAATCACCTGTGATTTTCAGTAGTCATTATAACAAACTTTCAATGGAATTAAATTCAATTTTTACATATGTGGAGTCTCACCCTGTGAAGATAAAGAAAGGCTGTAAATAACAATGCTTTCAAATGAAAGTGGTGATTAGTATTTGACTGTCATCCACTTTGTTTTGCTCTATGGATTACTTCAACTAGAATTTCTAGTGCTGCAAAAAACCAGTTGAGAAAATAACAATCCTTTATGAGCAATTTCAGGTTTTCTAATGCTTTTGCAATCTTCTACTTTAATTTGTTTTCCATTAGTACATGCTCAAGTGTAGTGAAAAGAAAGAGCGAGCTGGGAGTGGGAGTTGAGAATGTTCCAGCTCTGCATTCTCTTGCTCTGAGACTCTGGGCCTCAGTTTCCTCATTTTTAAAAAGAGAGGCTTGGACTGGATGGTCTTACAGAACTTCCAGCTTTGATATTTTGTAATTCCAATAAAATATGCTATTTTCATGGATTTTTTTTTTTTTTTTGGTCCACAAAACCAAATTTGTAACACTGGCATTAGCAGGTTTTTAAAAATGTCTTTCTTTCCTCTCAATCATAAGTCTCAGAGGTGGGATTTCAAAATGAGAATTTCCTACAGGCTGCAGCCGTAATGATAGAACCATCACAGGAGTGCTATTAGACTTAATATTCTTATCTATAGATATGTAGAGAAGCAAATAACATTTGAAGATCTTTTGTTGTTTCTCTGTGGGTTCTTTATCCAGAAGTGCTTATATAACTAATGTATCTTAGTGGTAAGAAAAGTGGAAATGTAATGAATGGAAGGAAAATAAAGCCCCCTCCTTTTATCTTTGCCCCAACCCAGCTTTGGCCCTTGTGATTGTTTCTCAGTGCCACCACCTATGTTTTGCTGCTTGGGGAGATGGGCAGGTACCCGCACTCCTCTGCTGCTAATAGCGTTCCCAGCTCCTGTCAGGGTTGTCACAGTCGATTTTTTTTTTTAACATTTCTGCTAGTTCCATCAAGTTTTACAGCTGAAAATCAAACTCATTAAGAAGCTCCCTAAGTATTTCAGAGTGAGCTAATTTTCCAAGGCCAGGCTTGAGCACAGGATTTGGTGAAAAGGAATCTAGATATGGATCAAATAAGGACCAGGGACTTTAATCCCAGAACTTTGGGGGACAGAGGGAGGGAGCTGAACAGTAATGCCCCCAGATGATGGCCTGTGTCTTTAATTTGGCAAAATTGTCTGGTGACCCCAAGTACTCCTCCAAAGTCCACATGTTACTTAATATACTGGCAGGTGCATGAAGACTGCTCAGGAATGGTGAGAGATTTTAATTTTAACTCATCCACTCATTCTTTTTTACAGGTGACACTCTAGGCTCTGCTACTTTTCTTGCAGATAGGGTAATGACTTTTGTGACAACCGTTAAAATGGTTTCCTCCTACATTTCTCTCAGCTCTTTCTCAGTCTCTTTTGCAATTTCCCACTCACCCGGCCAGTTTGTTAATATTGGGGTGTCCCAAGTCTTAGTCCTTGAACTTCTTTTCTAACAATGCCCACTCCCTTTGTGTCTTCATCTTGAATTATATCTTTAGATATAATCTATATGCAAACAATGCCCAAATGTATATCTCTACTACAGACCTCTCTTCTGAACTCCAGACTTTTATATCTACCTGTTTACTTGACATTTTCACTGGGATTTAAAATAGATGTCTCAAACGTAACATATCAGAACGGAATTCCCCTTCAAGTCTGCTCATCCGATAGTCTTCCCCTTCTCTTCATCCATCCAGTTTCTCAAGCTAAAAACCTTGAAGTCATCCTTGACTCTTCTTTTTCTCTGACACCTCACATCAGAAAGGTCGTGTTGGTTCCAGCTGCAATATCTACATATTTCCTGCATTTGGCCACTTTTGGCTTCCACTGCTATCACCCCGAAGCTACCATCATCTCTCTTGGATTATTGCAATAACCTCCTCACTGTGTTCCTGTTCTTCTCACCTCCCTCACCCCCACAGTGTGTTCTCAATGCAGCTTTTAGAGCAATTCTTTTAATGCATGTGCTAGATACTGTTGCTTCTCTGCTTAAAACCCCCCAGGGCTCCTCATCTCACCGAAAGCTGTTAGGGCCCAACATGACCTCCCCTCTCTCCTCTGGTTAACTCTCTGACCTCATCTCTTAATAATGTTCCCCTCACTCTGCTCCTTTATGTGCTTCAAACATACCGGGCACGTTTTTGTCTCAGAGCCTTTGTATCTGCTCTTCCTTCTGCAAGAATGCCCTTCCCCTATTCGCATGACTTATTCTCTCATCTTCTTAATGAGTATTCCCTGCTTTAGTTTTTACATAGCACATATCATCATGTAACTCTCATAAAACACACACATGTGTGTTTATTTATTGTTTGTCTCCCTCCACTGGAATGTTAAGTCCACAAGAAAAGTGGAAAAGTGATCTTTGTCTCTTTTGTTCACTGCTGTATTCCCAGTTGCCAGAACCATGGTAAGCACATAGGCACTCAACTTGATGAAGGAAGGAAGGAAGGGAGGAAGGAAAGAAGGAAGAAAGGAAGGAATGAATTATCCAAGTCAGGGTGACCAGTGTCTGAAAGCCAGACATCAGAGAGACAATACAAAAAGGAAAAGTCATTCTGACTTATTGTAACATAAGATCAGGGGCCCACCCAACATAAAGGCTGTATGTTTTTCAGTATCTGCTTAGAGAAGCATAACTAAGTTTTACTCCTGGGACTCCTGGGACCACTCGTTCATTTACTTTTTTGTGTGTGTGGAATGTCTCTCAAATCTTTCTCTTCTTCTCGGGGCGCCCAGGTGGCTCAGTCGGTTAAGCGTCTGCCTTCAGCTCAGGTCATGATCCCAGGGTCTTGGGACTGAGACTCGCATCGGGCTCCCTGCTCAATGGGAAGCCTGCTTCTTCCTCTCCCTCTGCCTGCTTGTGCACTCTCTCTCACTGTGTCTCTTTCTGTCAAATAAATAAATAAAATCTTAAAAAAAAAATCTTTCTCTTCCTCTCCAGTCCTATTTTCATCACTGGTCCAAGCCCCGACCATCTTATGCCTAGCAAACTTTCATGGCCGCCTCTTTGACTCCCTGGCTCCTAGCTGCTTTTGCTCCATGGTGCATCTTGGCATTCCAGTTATCCTCCATCTTGGCAAGACTGTGGTTTTATAATTTGGGGGCATACACATGCAGCAGAGGCTGCTCAAAATGGGGAGATCAGGAAAAGAGGGTACAATACTCATCAGCCTTCAAACTCAAGTGGTCTAGAGACAACCATCAGTCCTCAGGTGGGCAGTCTTGCTGAAATGTTCTGGGCTAGGGTAGGATTGGGGGTCTCGTTCTCAGACTGCAGTTTATCAAAGGCTGTGACCAGAGGAACCAAGTACACCAGCAGGCAGGCCTCCTGATGACCTCCTACACTAGGAAGTTCATTGCTTCTAACACCCAGATTTCGATTTTTATCAACAGTCTGGAGCAGAGAGAACACCCTTCATATTAGCAGAATCTCCATAAGGAATCCTTATCCTTTCCCTGTGCTCTCCTTTCTTCAATGATGGCACTAAGGCAGGGTATGGGGAGAGAAGGGGGTGGCAATTGTTCTGGCTGACTAGCACTTCTTTTCTCTTTTTTCTTATTTTTGGCTTAAAACATCAGAAATTTGTTATCTCAGTTTTGGAGCCATAAATCTGAAATCAACATCACTGGACCCAAAGCAAGGTTTCCGTAGGGCCATGCTCCTTCCAGAGGATCAAAAGGGACTGCTTTCCTTGCCTCTTCCAGCTTCTGGTGGATGCTGGCATCCCGCGACTTGCGGCCACACAGCTCCAGTCTCGTCACCGTCTTCTTTGCTTTTATAGAGACTCTCACAGCGCTTCATTTTTCAATCTTTTTCAGCCCCTCCTCCCTTCCCCCAGACTCTAGTCACCTTCATTTCTCCTCTGCACCACTCAACATCCCTATCTACGTATACAGTTCCCCCAGGAGTGTCCACTCTTTTTATATGGCACTAGCCCCATGGCCACCGGGTCTGGGGACTTGAACGAAGTTGGTCAATGAGTCCCCTCTCCATCGTTACTGTATTTAATAGCAGAAGGTAGTTCAATAATGATCTCTCCCCTGAGGAGCTGCCTTTGTTAAACTGTGAAGCTCTGAAAGTATTGGTGACAGTAGTGAGAGGAAAGAATGAAGTCATATTGCAGGTAGGAGTAGAGACAGACCCGGGGTGGGGGGCGATTCCTGGCCTTTGATGATTCCTGGTTATGATGATAGTTCACACGTCCATAGCGCTCTGAGCACTTTATTTTCGCCTCAAAACAACCCTATGAGGAAGATAATGTTATCATCCCCATTTTATAGATGAAGACATCAAGGCGCAGGGAGGTTTCATAGCTTGCCCAGAGTCACAAATTCAGGACTTGTACCCTTGCATCCAGATTCTCTGCTCTTGACATTATACTGTCAGTCTTTGCAGCAGAGAGAAAGAGCCTAATGGACAAAATCACCTTTTGTGTGCCCAATGTGAAAAGTTTAACTCTCTGGCTCTCTGTCCCTTGCTGCTTCCTGTCTTTCTTTACCCCTGCCCTTCCTTTCTCCTTTTAGTTTTGCCTTCCTTCTTTCTAGTTCACTCCCTCCCCTTGTGAAATTTCTTTGTTGACTGTTTGCCCTATCTTCTTGATTATTTTCAACAGCGTGCCATAATATTGTCATTTTTCTATCTTAAAAAATCCTTTCTTGATTCCATTTCCCCCTTCAGCTTCGGCCCCACTTCTCAGATCCTCTTTATACCAAAACTCTTTGAAAGGGTTATAATATTCAGTTTCGAATTCTTCTCCTTTCGTTCTCTTCGAAATCCAGTTGGGCTTTTGCCCCCACTCCTACTGAAACCGCAGGACCACTGTTGCCCTCCTAGTCCATCCCTTTCTCTGTACCTCCACTACAGGACTTAATGTGAGAACTGAGAACTGATCTGTGGGACTAAAAGAAAGGAGAGGTCATTCAGATATGGGGAGAGAGTGGGAGGAATCCAGAAAGGTTTACTGGAGGAGGTACCACTTGACCTGGGCCTTGAAGAGTGGGTAGTATTTGGACTTGTGGATGTACGGGGAAGCACAGGGAATTCAGTCAAGTTGAACTGGGTGTGTGAAGGGGAATAGAAATAAGAAACAATGTTAGAAATCAAGTCTGGGGCTGAAATGCCAGACTAAGGAGTTTTGCTTTTGGGCATGGTATGAAAGGGAGTGGATACGAAGGTTATAGAATCGGGAATAAAAATTTGAGTCACAAAGCAATGATTTTCTCTCATTTCCCTTTCAGTTCTTTACTCAATCGTTTGTCACTTAACTCTGAGTTCTTTACAGGCTTGATGATGGAGTTCCTAGGCTACCCACAGATAAGAAGCAAACAAGCCAAGAGGGAGGACAGGTTTAATCTGAAAATAGGCACCCCTGGAGGGAGAGAAGGGCTACATGGCTGCTTGACCTGAAGGCTTCGAGCCTCCATTACTGTACAGTCTAATAACTAAGGGTTCTTTTTTTTTTGTTTCTGCATGTCGACATTCTTTTAATAACTTTTTTCCTGACTATAAAAGTAATGCATATTCAATAAAAGACATTTGTAAAACAGAACAGCATAGAAAAAAAGCCCATCTGGAGACAGTCACTGCTAACAGTTGGATATTTGCTGTTCTTTGCACATGTGTCCACAGACACATATACATATATATTTACATATTTTAAGCAAAACTTATGTTGTCCAAATATGAAATAGCCTGCTTTTCTCACTCAACAATAGACATATCATGAATATTTCCCAAATCAATACCAGTTTTAATGGCTTCATGGTATTCTCTTAGCCCTTATTTTGGACTTCTGGATTGGTTCTACTTGCTTACTATTAAATATCTTCGTTACATTCATCATAGCCCTTTTCTCTGCTTATTTCTCTAGGGACATATTTCTAGAAGTAGAATTGTTAGAATATCATATGACTACACTTTTTTTTAAGGTTTCTCCTTTCTGAAAGGTTTTACTGTTCACACTCCCACCAGCAGAGAGGAGGTGCCTGTTTCCTTATGCTCAGTATAGCATAAACTTTCGTATTTGTTTTCATTTTTGCTTATCTTTCCCTTTTTCTTGGGAGTTTTTAGGGAACTTTCAGAACCAAGGGACTCAGAAAATCCTGCCTGCCTTGTGGTCCTTGGCTGAGACCTTGGCATTCCCTTTTTGTCTTGGGCAGAGTGGTACCTTAAAGAAGGCCCCGCTCGACTACATGCAATGCTGCTGCCCCGGGGCAGTGAAAAGCACAGCGTGCCTGCCCTGCCCTTGACCATGTGCCAGGAGACCTGTGAGAACCATGAGGCAGCTGTCTGTAACCAGGTGATATTGATTGAGTCTCAGCTCCCGTCTTTGGGGTGAGCAGATGTCCCAGCTGGCCAGGTTCTTAGGGCTAAGAAGGGCAAGAGCCCTCGAGATTGGCTGTTAGACGCTGAGGTGGGGATTAGTCACTCAGCACGGACCCAACTGGGCATGGAGAGATGGAAAGGGAACTTGGAAGGCATTCGCACTTCTTGGGATCTGTAGCCTGTGCAGCTGGGGTATCATCCATCAGGATCCAATCTATGTGTATGTTGATGCCATGTAAACCGATCTGGATGTTTCAGAGAGGAATGAAGAAGTAAAGGACCCACTGAATCCTCCAGAGTGTGTGCACTTCTGGACCAATAGCCTTTATGCAAGTGAGATGTATGTGCTTCACTGTAAACATGAGCTGGGATGTTTTTATTCCAGCCCACCGTCACCATGAGTAAGTGTGATGTGAGCAGCCTGCCTTGGGAGACTGACAGGCTTAACAAGTCCCCTTCACTCCCCTTCAGAGGACAGCCTCAAGGATGGGCCATGGCTAAACCAGCTGCTGCTAAATGTCCTGCCTCTGATGCTGGATGCCCCAGAGAGTTACACTAAGGCAGCCCTGGAGAGTCTTATTTCGGACTAGCCTTGGGACTTGGTTCCTGCAGTAGGAATGATCTCACTTTGTCCTCGTGCTCTGCCAAGTGAAGAAGGAGGGAGTCATGGGCCAACTGGGGGCAGAAAAAGTGAGTACAGTTGCTAGAAGGCTCATGTAGGCAGATGGAAGCAACAAAGTCTTTCTCTACCTGTGCCTCCCTGCACCCTTGTCTCTCAGGACTCCTGTGGGCCACAGGCCCTGCACTGTGCCTGGCTTGCTAGCTTGAGAACACTGCTGATTCACTTTCTGAACACTGGCTACAACGCAGTGTTCATCAACCTCAACCAACAGAGGCTGATGGACTGTACAGGTTTCCCCCGCTATCTCAAAGTAGAGTGTTCCTATGAAACCGTTCATGAGCTGCAATGATGTAAAGCAAAAAAGCAGTTATTTCATAAAAGCGAAAATCCTCCTTGGATTTATTTCACTTAGAGAAAACAGGTACTAATGTAGGTCTTTTGTAAAAGCGGAGTGGCATAAAGTGAACTTTCGGATAGCGGGAGAAACCTGTATCATGACCCTACTTGGTTCTGTTACGTGAGCAAGAAAGAGAAATCTAGTTAGCACTGTCACATTCCCTCTCCTGCTGTCCCACTCATGGGACCCAGAGCTTGAGTGACTTGCCTAAGGTCTCAGGGCTAATGACAGAACCAGGAATTCCAGTTCTCTTGACTTAGCTGCCTAATAAACCAAGTTGCCTTTTCATGGTCATATTTCTTACTAGCATATTGGGGCAGGGTTGGAGAATACTGGCCCACGCTGTTAGGACAGGAGAGAGACAGGCACCCTTGGCCCCTTAGACAGCTGAGATTCAGAGTAACATCCCTGTTAGTGGTTCTGTGAGCATCTCTTAGCCCCGGGGTTTCTAGAATGGTGATCCTGGGTCAGCATAGGGAGTCAGGGCTGCCAAAGGCTGGTTCTAGCCCTTTAATGAGGAAGGATGTTTATCAGAGAATCAACCCTTTCACTGTTCTTTGTACTGTTAAATTAGTGGGAAGAATGTTCTTTCCCAGAAGTTTTATTATAACTAATGATCTTAGTGGCCATATGGAGTCATCATGGCAAGGTCAGCACAGGTCTAGAACCCTCTGTTTAATAGCATAGGAAATGATGTAAAACATCTTAGAAATGTTCTCATTTAAAACTATTAAAGTAAAAAAAATGGTAATGGAAGGGGCGTGTTTCAGTTATCTGGTAAATTCACTTAAATTCTCAGATGTCTTCTCTTGCTGAATAAACAAGGCACGATTGTAATGCTGGCTTTGCCAAGTGCTCCCGTGGGTGTGTGTGTGTGTGTGTGTGTGTGAGAGAGAGAGAGAGAGAGAGAGAATGAGAGAGAGCGAGAGAAGGAGGGAGAGAGAGAGGTATAAGAGCATATTATGTGAAAAACATTGAATTCCAGGTTTTTCTTTCCCAGACTATATGGTTCTGGTCTAGAGGGTAGAACATGGTCATTAATGTATTTAAACACACCCACACTCTTGATTCCTTGAGCTTCTCTTCAATATGTCAAATTCATCCTTGCATTCCCTATTGGCTGGCAGTGTCTCGGACAGAGTAAGCACTTGAACCACCTGTGAATTGAAATGTTGAGTTTCAAGTCTTGAGGCCCGGCCACACAAAGCACACTGTTTTGCTGGTGTGGGTACAAAACTTTTTTTTTTTAAGGGAATAAGATAATGCCATATTTTGTTTCTATTTTTTTTTTACCATGTTTAGAATTTGTTGCCTTTTTATGATTCCAACTGCACATTGGACAGATGTCTTCAGGGACTTCTCTCCAACAACTCCCAGATCCCTTTCCTATGCCAGAACTGATGATTTGGAGACTAACATCTTGTGAATAGCATTTGGCTCATTTTCTCTGAAATGCAGTACTTTGTATTTGCTCACACTGAAGCTCATCTGTTACTTCTTCACTTGAGGGACCTTCCTGCTATTTATGCATTGCCTTAGAGTTTCACTATTTCAAAATGGGCTAAGAATCAGTTTCTCCATCATTTATAAAATTTATTATTTAAAATATATTTCTACTAAATGAACATAGATAGAGCTTACTGTATAATGGGCACTGTTCTAAGTAATTTATAAATATGAATGTATTTACTGAAATTAATCCTGGCCCCGCTTTGGGGGCTCTCACTTTATATTTCATCAACCTCGAGACTGTGGATAGAATTTAGGAAGCATGTGAACTTGGATGAAAATATTACACTTAGTTTTTCACTAACCTTTAACTGAAATACAGCATTTTCTTCCATTACAAATGTAGACAACAAAGTACAGAGGGGTTCACGGTATCTGTGACTTTTTCACCAGTATTTCTTGAAATATTTGTGTTTATCACTACTTCAAAACTACAGGAGTTATTAGGCCAGTCATTACGTATTGCTATTTAATGTGTTAAGGGAGCACATAGGTTACTATATCACAAATGTGTTTTGGTTAACTATTATTATTTCAATATAGTTGGTTTCCTTTGTTTCATGCATTTAAAAATGTTATTCTCATAAAGGATTCATGGACTTCACCAGACTTCCTAGGGGGTCCATGGCACTAAAAATTGTCAAGGACCCCTACTTCCCATTCTCTCAGCCATACTAGGCAGAGGCTGAAGATGAAGTGGCATAGATATTGGGAGGACTCAGGCACCCTGCATTTTAATCCCAGCTCCACCATCCACTTAGTTGTGTAACCTAGGGTATGGCTCCTCATCCTTCTGATGCTTGTTTTCCTTAGCTGCAATAATGGTGAGAGAGCCAGTCATCCACCCCTGCTAGCTCACAGGGTGTTGTGAAGATCAGATGACATAATGTCTGTGTACAGGGTTGCTCCGAAAACACTTTAAAGCGTGATATAAAGTATTTGTTGAGGAATATTAATGAGTTAAGATTGAAGAGGTCTGATGCTCCAGAGGGCTATTAATCAGACCTGGAGTGAATGCAGTTAGGTAGAACACTCTTTAATATGTCCTGCATCCCATTTTCCACCCAAGATCTGAGATCATCTTCATAAGGCTCCGGACTTGGGTCTGATTGCTCACATTTGTGTATAGTCAATTCCTTTTCCTTCCTCCCATTTCCCCAAGTAATGGCTTCATTATGCCTTTGACACCATCCACCCAGATAGAATTTAGGGAAGCTGGGATCCTCAAAGCTTCCCGTCACACTGAAAGAATAGGATGATGTTATGGATCTTGGGATATGGGAGACCATTATAATTGTGGGTTTATTTCTGGGTTTTCTATCCTGTTCTATTGATCCATGCACCTATTTTTGTGCCAGTACCATACTGTTTTGATCACTTTAGCTTTGTAATATAACTCAAAGACTGGAGTTGTGACATCTCCAGCTTTGCTTTTCATTTTCAAAATTGTTTTGACTATTCAGGGCCTTTTGTGGTTCCATACAAATTTTAGGATTTTTTGTTCTAGTTCTGTGAAAAATAGTGTTGGTATTTTGATAGGGATTGTATTAAATGTGTAGGTTGCTCTATTTGTTCTTTCAGTCCATGAGCATGGAATGTCTTTCCATTTCTTTGTGTCACCTTCAATTTCTTTCATCAGTATTTAATAGTTTTCAGAGTACAGGTCTTTCATCTCTTTGGTTAAGTTTATTCCTAGGCATCTTATTATTTTGGTACAATTATAAATGGGATTGCTTTCTTAATTTCTCTTTCTGCTGCTTCATTATTAGTGTATAGAAATGCAACAGACTTCTATGCACTGATTTTGTATCCCAACAGGTCTCATTCTTAAGTTACCCTGTAGCCCTATGGGATTTCTGACACTAGAAAGGTAGCTCTGCTGCCATCAAAGCATTGTTAATATTATTATTAGTTGAATAATAATTATAGCTATTTTTTGAACACTTATTTTGCCAGGCAGGATTAGTACTGGGCACTTTACATTGAGCAAAGCCTTATGAATGACACTTTCAGGGAAATATGCTTAGATTTCCACTTTATAGATGAAAACCAAAGGCTCAGAGAGGTTAAGTGACATTGTTAGAAGGTGACCTTGGGCACCGTGGTATAATAGAAAAAGCATGAATTGAAGCCAGACAGATTTGGGTTCAAATCCTGGGCTTTATCTCCACTATGTACCTTGGGCAAGTAATTTAACCTGTCTGAGCCTATTTTCTCCTCTTACCATATTTCTAATTTCTTAATGTTAGTGAAGCCTTCCACAATGTTCCTCTGTAGCACTTTGTACGTGACTGTGTCATTTAGCAGGCATCCCCACCAGCGTGTAAACTCTTGAAGGAAGAGGTCCTGTTTTGTTCCCCTTTGAATTTCTAAGACCAAGAATTGTACATATCAGGTGCTCTAAATGGCATGTGAATGAATAATGTGGGGCTTATGGTAATACCAATTAGGTTGATATGAAGGATAAATAACGTATTGGAGCAGTAGGAAGTTTTAAGTTTGTGGTTGGACAGACTAAGATTCAAATTTCACCTCTGCCTCTTAGAAACTTAAGCAAGTTACATTACATCTTAGAGTCTCAGATAAAACCTAAGATAATATTACCTACCATTCACAGTTGTAGTAAAAATGAATAAATCTCTCTCTCTCCCTCTCTAGATAGATACATAGAGATACACACACACACACACACATCACTGGTAAGTAGGAATTACTAATCAATGTTAGCTTTTATTATTAGTGCATATGAATGTAGTTTGTATAGAGTGTTACACAAATACTCATTTAACAAACATTTACTGAGCACCTACAGTGCACCAGGTTTGGGGATGTGACAGTGAACAAATGAGAACCATTCTCTCCTAGAATTTACACTCTGGGACTGGATATGGGGGGGTGCATTGGGGCACAGAGAATAATAATTCAGGTCTCAAGAGTGAGCCATCATTACCACCTTATTCACACCATTGACAGTTGGCCAACACTGAATACTTTTCATGCTGAGCTTTTATGGTCTTGGCTACAGGGTGAAGGATTTAAGTCCAGTGTGTTAAAGCCTACTCTTCTAACTCCTTGAGGGCAAGCACCAGGCATACTCCTTTTGTACTACATAATGCCTGGCAGGGTGCCTGGGCCTGAATAAATGTTTGGAATACCTTCGTACAGCTAGGTTTCCCTTCTCGAGGCCCCGCAACATGATGTAGCTCCACAGTTCTAGGTGTGAACACAAAAGCATTTTTCTTAAAGTGAGGGTAAGGTCATAGCTTATAATTATTTTGGCTGAATCATAATCATAATCATAATCATAACTCTTTATTGTGAACTCATTATGGTCCAGGCACTGGTTGGGCAATTTGCACATACTATCTTGATGACTCTACCACCACTCTCAGACAGGTACTATTTCTCCTTAAATTTACCCATAAGGAAATTGAAGCTCTCACTGTGTCCGTGTAACTTGACACACAGGCAAGAAGTGACTGTAGGCAGCAGGACAGCATAAGAGGTGCTCAGCAGATGGTAGCAATTGTGGTGAATAGTGAATCTGGGTCTATTTGAGAGACTGTCTAAGACAGCTAAGAATCCCAAGGGCTTACCCAGTTCCAGCAGGTGAGTCAAAGGTCTTGTACATCTCTGCTGTATTTTCAAGGGATATAGTTTATCCTGCATTCTATGAAAAACACAGTTTGGGGCCCAATTAAGTAGAACACAGTTAAGTGCTTAGTTTGCTCCAAAAACGATCTCATTTTCACTGAGGACATTTAACAAGCAACTTGGTAATATTAAAGAACCAGAACTAGAGATGTCAGACAGACTAGGAAGAGAGATAAAACAACCATTTGTAAAATTAAAAAATGCTTCTATTCATTATTATCTGGAATCTCTAACTATTGGAGCTCCTAAAAATAACAAAACAGTAATATTTCAAAATTTGGGCAGAATAACAGAACAATTAGAATAAATAGCACTGAGCATTTATAAGGCAAAATAGCTCCATTAATATATTTCTATGATGGATGGAAAGAATTGTGAGATGGCATGTGCTGCAATATGATTATGTAATATAATGCAAATGGATTTTATTTTTACATATTATGACACAACTCTGGACTAGCATAGTAGTCAGGGTTCTCCAAAGATACAGAACCAGTGGGATGTATACACACACACACACACACACACAGATTTATTGTAAGGAATTGGGTCATGTGATTGTGGGGGCTGGAAAATTTGAAATTTGTGGGGCCAGCCAGCAGTCTGGAAATTCTGGCAGGTGTTAATGCTACAGTCGTGAATCCAAAGGCAATCTGGAGGCACAATTCTCTCTCCTCAGAGGACTTCAGGTCTTTAATGGATTAGATGAGTCCCAGCCACATTATGGAGGACAATCTGCTTCAATTCAGTCTACAGTTTCAATGTTAATGATATTTTTTCAAACATACCTTCACAGCAACATCTAGACTGGTGTTTGATTAAGCAATTGGGCACTATAGCCTAGCCAACTTGACACACGAACTTAACCCTCACAACCAGTGTGTTCAAGCAGGCTGGGAGGAGTACACTTAGACTAAATGGGCGGGAATAATAGGAAGAGACCATTTATAGCACAAGTAGATTAAGTGAAGGACAGCAAGGGGCCTGGGTGTAACAGTTGTTGCTTTTAAAATTTGTTGTTTTAAAATGTCATGGTATTTAACTTATTTAAATAAGAAATAATTGATAAGTGGCAAATTTCCCTTGATTTCAGAGATATTATTAAAATAAGGCATTCCAGGACCTCTGAGATTGACAAATCAAAGGCTTCTATAGCGCTGATGACAGGGAGGATGCTTCAGGGAGGAGGCTAGAGTAAAAATAACCCCAGCTCCCTGCTCGTGCCACAGCTGGGTGCTTCAGGGGGAAGCCAGCTTTATGCGTGACTGAGCTGCTGTGGGGCCCTATTTCTAGTTGTCAAGGCGAAGGTTTAGCATCTTCTTTCAACATCCTGGTACTCCAAAGAAGAAATCGAGATGATTCACTAAAGGATTAGAGAGCAAGTAATTCAAAACAGAACACCAAACTGAGGTATAAAAAAGGAATATTTATCTTTGAAAAATACAACTTTGAACACACTACAGACATCTCATTTACAAAGTATTTTCCTGAAATACTCTTCATTGGCTTTGCTTACTTAGTACATTCTTTTATTCTGAATGAAGACTCAAGGGAGGGCATGCTTGTGTTACTATAAACACCAGCAACACCACAGAAGAAAAGATCATCTGTGCCTCAGGATATTAGCCCTAAATCCTCATCCTTTCTCTTTCGTTTCCATCAAGCAGGACTTCCTGACTGGTCCACGTACACTCTGCCATTGCAATCTGCTGGAGGGCACCATAGAACTGGAGGTGCCCACGGCCATCGGCGCTCCAGGAGGAGCTGAGCAATTTGCAGGAAGCCTCACACACCCAGGCTCATTCATTACCAAGAGTTTTCTACTAATACTCATACGAACTGTTTGCAAACATTCAGCTTGAAGTGAACATAGTATTTACAGCGGTACATGGTTTGCAATTCAACACACTGATGGCAGAAGAAAAGGGACCAACAGACTTCGTAAGAAGGCCAGAGGGAAGGCATATTAAAACGAATCCCTTCTGCTAACGTGTGTGTACGTGCATGTGCACATGTGCACACGTGTGTTTTAATTCATAGAAAACTAAACATGCCCTCCTTTAAACGCAGACTATTTATAAGGTGATTCTGAATAGCACATACACATGCCAGTCATACTGGACACTTGCTTTCTGCGAATACATCTAGATGTTTTTAATCTGATATATTAGAGAAAATAACTTCAGAACATTTGTCAACTTTTGGTTCACAGTAATTTTGCAAAAAGCTACAAACCATGCTTTGTCTTTTAAAAGGGGAGCCTGGTCAGGCACCTTCTAGAAGACGCTGTGTTATTCATTTACTGGCTTACTGGGGATTGGAAAGACCACGTCAGTTATGGAGTACCTAGTGCTCCTCTCATTCCTCTCACCAGTAGCAACATTAACGTGAAGAGAAGTTTTGAAACACAAATCACATACAAATCATCAAAACATTTCAATTAACAGTGTTTAAAAAAATACCAAACTCTACAACAGTAGTACAGACACTGAAAACACCCCAAATACTCTTTAGCCTCAGGCCTTTTTCAATATCACTAATAAAAGAGACAAGCCACTGACAGAAAGGGAGCAAGTTACAGCGCTTGAGGGTCTGAGTCCGTGTCTTTTTAGGGCCTGTAGCTTGAGGTGCTGCTCTAGGATCCTTATTTTAACTCAAAAGATATCCCGGGAAGGACCTGCAAATTTAAAGCACTTCCCACTTGAAAACCATTGAGAATACAAATCACTTTCTCAGCGCGTCCACCGCACATTTCTCTGCAGGAGCCCAGGCTGTAAGGCCGCGGCATTCAGGTCAGTTTCAGGCCCTCGAAGCCACAGAACTTCCACCTCTTCTCCAGACTGGCTCCGACCCCGGTCATTTCCTGCCTGAAGGTGTGCTGCAGCCGGCCCATGAGACACTCCACGTCGCTGGTGCAGATCTGTGGGCCAGAGAGAGGAGCTCCACTCAGAAGCAGTTCTACCCTGGGCTTCCCCTGTATGGGTTTCATAACTGCTGTGTGTAGATAATGATTTATTTACAACAAATTCACCTACTCTACGTGTAGAGTTCAATGAATTTTAGTACATTTATACAATTGGGCAACTCTCACCACTCTTTAGTTTTAGAACATTCCATCACCCACAGAAGGTTCCTTCACGCCCCTTTGTAGTCAATCGCTCCTCCCAATCCCTGACTCGGATTTTTTTGCTGTGGTTTTGAATTTTCTGGAAATTTTATATATGTGCGATCATACGATATATGTAGTCTTTTGTGACTAGTTTCTTTCACTTAGCATGACGTTTTGGGGATTGATCACCACCGAGCTTTCTAATGAAAAGAGCTAGTGTCAGTTGTGTGGACAGGCTTGGGTTCATAGCCAGCTGAATGACAGCTGATCGGTGCCGCTGCGCCTGTGTGCAGGCCTACTGAAGCTGCGAAGCCTTTTGGGAGCGGAGGGAGGCAGGGCAGAACTCTTCATACATGCATTGCTTTACAAAGGAAAAATGACAAAAATAAGGAATGCCCTGTATTCCTACTTCTGTGCATCGTCTCCCTCTCCCCACTTCACACACACACACACACACACACACACACACACACACACACACCATAATAACAAAAATCTGTGGACCCCTTTAGGACTTGTTTCAGGTGGTCATCTTGACATGAGTAGCAACCTTCCTAACTGTGAACCTGGGCACTTGGGCTCGACTGAAGAGCACTAGGGGATCCTGAGAGAAACCCTCAGTCGCTGCCACACTGAATGTTCCTGAAGCTGGAGGGAGGGACCCCCCCCTAGTTCTGTTGGCATCACTGCAGGCTCTTTTTGGGAGGCCCTGTCACTGCTCTGGCAGGAAGCTGCTCAGGACAAAATGGGCTGAGAGTAGAAGTGAGGTCATGCTTTCTTCCTAGAGCTAGTAGTAGACAGTAGCCAGTTAAGTAAAAGATGCACATTGCAGAGTATCATATGGAGTTGAATTCCATTCTAAAAACCATAAACATACAATGTTTACAGATGTATACGTACAATATAGGTGCAGCATGCGTATGGAAAATGGTCTGAAAGAAGATATGCCAAACTGTTAACAGTGATGATCCTGGAAGGGTGGGGCTGGGTCACTTTCACTTTCCCTTCACTGTCTTTCTATCTTGCTTACATTTTTAGCATAAAATGTATTTTTTTTTTTTTACAATTTTTGAAAAAAGGGCCAGATCATTTTTACTGACACAAAGTCCAATTTCATACCACTTCAACCTACCACTTGGTCCTGGTGCTCACATTCGATCCCTCCCTTTGCTGCCAAATGGGCTCTTTAATTGTGGAATGGTATCACTTTCCAGAGCTCAATGAGAAGGGCGTGCTGGCTCGAACTAAAACAAATGCCATGAGAAGGATGTCTCACCGCAGCTGGATGCCCACATGGGCAAGTGCCTCTGTTAAGAGGACATATGCTTAAATGGCTTAACATTTTGGACATCCAACTATCAGGAATCTGCATTTCAGTGGCCACATCTCAAGAGCCCCAGGTCCTGTGAAATAGTGAATACAATCCACAAGCACATTTAACTGAATGCAGCTTCTGAAAAAAATCTATCCTGAGTTTATTTATTCTGAGGAGTCAAGAGTCCTCTCCTGCTTCTCTGAGGCATCCTTGACTTTCTAGGGAACTAATACTTACTCTTGCCCCTGATACTTTGTGAGGTCCCTCATAGAACAGCATCCCAGGAAGGAAGTGACCCATGAGATCAGCTGGGAGTAGAACTTGAGTCCATGTCATAGACTTACTGTTTCCTCTGTTTTGTTTTAGCTCTTGCCTTGATCATTTCAACATAGGTAATGGCAGTGGTGACATTGACGGCTGGAGTAAGACTTCCAGTTTTGAACATTAACATTTACTAATGGCTAAAGGCCCGGTATCAAAGTATGACTGGTGAGAGATAGTGGGTCATTTGCAGCTTAGATAGAAATTAAAAGACAGGAGGAAAATTCTTCTCAGACGTATCTTGGAAGGAGGGTGGCCAACTCATTCAGGTTTGCCCACAACTTCCTGGTTCTGGCACTGGAAGTCGCGAGTCCTAGGAAACCCCTCAATACCAGGCAAACAGAAGCAGACGGTCATCCTACTTGCAAGAGAGAAGCTCTGCACTGCATTGCAGTGAGACTAGGCGAGGGAAATTTCCTTAGAGCGATTACTAACGACTTACTTGTGCTTGAAGAAAGTACCCTCCATCCCTTTGCATGCCCATTTAGCACCCCACGTACCTTATTATCTAGACGGTGCAAGTAGGAACAGATGTATTCAATGCTTGCTCCAAATGGGTGGACATGAAGAAATGTGGAAATAATCCCTATAGTGACAATACCATGGAGGTTACACTTGAGCATTATATTCTTTGAAATAAGAGCTAACTTACATGTACCACATACTACATACTGGGCACTATTCTAAGTTTATATACATTTTATTCATTTAATCTGTACAACAACCCACTGCATATACTGCCTCTCACTACACTATATCCCCATGTAGAAACACTGGCATTGGAGGAGTCACTTCCATCATTTATGATGGCTAAAGACCATTTGAGTTCTACATTTCACAGCGAATTTAGAATTTTATAATGAATTTGGATCATTCTGGCCTTTTGCAATTCTTCTGCACAGTCTTTAAACTGGACGTGAGCTTCTTATGCATTAATAATGTCTTGCTGTTGTGGTAGAAGTACAAATCAGGTACTTTGCCTGATTCACTTCATGCCTCTCACAAGAGAATCTGCTGATTATATTTGGTTTTATTCTGTGAGTAGCTCTGTAAAGAAAAGCCAAACATTTCATTCACTCAAGTGGTCACTAGCATTTGTTTGTGCTTAGAGCTCTAAATCTCTTCAAGTAACACATTTTTTTTTATAGAACTTTACAGCCTCTGGGAATGTGCACAATTTTTACTGAGTTTAACTATGGGGTGATTGGCAGCTATACATACTGCCTTGATTGTTCTGGACATCAGGTTAATTGTTCTAATACTTCTTTCTCTGGCAACACGTAGATCTTAAATTGTTCAAAGGCCTACTATTTCTTTCTTTAGATTTTTTTGAATTCCTCTCCTTTCATAAGATCTTAAGTACATCAAATAGACCCAGAATTGAATTTGCCGAGAACAGCCAGGAAATAAAAGCTAAATTTGATTTGGTTTATAGACTACAACTTGTCTATTCCTTCAAGTGACTGATAAAGAATATCACCAGTTTGAGTTGTAGCTTGAAGTTCAAATCAGTTCTTTGTGAAAATCCTCCAAATATCAGAGGGCAAGGAGGTGGGCTGGGGGATCCGGGAGGAGCTGATGGTAGAGTTCAAAATCTGTTCGAAATGGATGCTATTACTTATAACACTATGTGATTCTTAAATGACGAAGTAAATTGAATTGCTATACACTGACTCAAGCTGAGGAACTTAAATTCTAAAGAAGACAGTTCATGTCCAAAGGAATTCTAGGTGCTACGGCCAAGATAGGCTATCTGTCAAATGCTGAGAAATAACTCCTTAGGTTTCAAAACACTAAGCAGTTTCTGTGGGTTCACACCCGAAGAACCAATTTAAAAAATAGATTTTCCTTTCTCTCTGTCAGCCCAAGACTACATTCTTTAAAAAACAAAATAAGAAACACTTATCTTAAGAATTTTTGTTTCTAAAACTATCCATTCACAGAGGCTTCCTTCTACCCCCAGCTCTTCTCTGACAGGTCTCCCTGTTGCCATGCCAATTTGTTAAAGAACTTTGAGTTGTAAAATGGAAATAAGTTGTCACTTTTCTTTAAGACTCAATGGCAGATCCCCTTGTGCATCTTTATTAACATATCAAAGTGTTAAATCTGACTACAATATCCATTACCAAAGAAGGCAGATAAATCTTCAAAATATGCAGAAGCCAATCAGTGTGGAGAACTTCTGAGATTGGGGTGGGGCTGCTGTGGGGTTCAGCTTCCTAGAAGGCAGCTGGGATTATCTGTTGAGGCCCAGTATCAGCCCCTTGGAAATGACAGAATATTTTAGGACCTCAATCTGCCACTATTCTCCAAATGGAATATCAAGTCAACAAACATTTGTGCAGAATACTGTAAGTGCAAAACGGTTCTCATTTTACTGAGGGCTTCCTATGGGCTGCACACTGTGCTAAGGGATTCAGATGAATTATCTTATTTAATACTTGCAGCTGCCCTTTGAGACAGGTAATATCATTCTGCCCATTGTGCAGATGGAGGAACTGAAGCTCAGGAAGGAAATGGCAGAGTCAAACGGGAAACCAGGTTTGTCTGACTTCTCAACCATGTGTTCTACCTTGCCTCTCTGGATGATTTTTATATAATGAGAGCAATTCTAGCATTTACCTCGTCTGAGCCCACCAGTGTCACACACCACAGACAGCCTCCTGAGTTATCTGCCAGTAACCTGGAAAAACATTTCAGAGAGGCATACACTTCCTCTGGAGGCTCATCTGGGAAAGCTCTCTGCCCAACAGTGTCCGCACTATAACCTTGAGTGAGAGGGCTCCGCTAGCCTCACATAGAGATTTTAAAAATGTACAGCGTGTTTCTCCAGCAGACCCTCTCCTGTGCTTACAACCACACATTTGATGTGGCAGCAACCACAGGAGCTAGAGGAGAATTGGGAGCTGCTGTTACCATTTCTATGAAGTCTATACCTATTCGTGCATTGTCATGCTACATAAATGCCTGGCGGGTATATTCATCTTAGGTGAAACCCTTTCCCCCTCCACCATAGTCAATACATTATATGTGCGTGTTCCTTACCCACGAGCAGTGCTTCACGTTCAGATTTGATAGGGCTGCTGTTCAGGGTCTTCTCAAGAGGGTAGTCACTGTCCTGGCTCGATGTACACAGTCTAGTAGCACAGCTTTCCTGTGGGAATAATATGCTTCCTGGGTCAGTTCACCTTACTGCGTAACAGACTTGGATTCAATTACACAACAGGGAACTTTTTAACGTAGTACCCCAAAAGCAATACTGTACAATTTTGATGACTGAATGGGAGAGAAAATAGCATTAATTTATGCAAAAGTATCACAGATCATCCCAAACTTCTTTATATGGCTCCAAAACACAGAAAAATTTAGACATTCATCTTTGCCAGGTTTTTTTTTTCTCCCCCCACCTTCATCATTCTTGACTCTATAGAGGTAATCTGGGGAACCAGACCCAACATTTACTGCTTACTAGGTGCCAGGCACTGTTAGGTATGTGTTATCTCCATTCTACAAATGAGGAAAGTGAGGCTCAGGTAAATTAGGTAAATTGCCTTAGCCTTAGATCACATTTCTTTTTTTAATCTTTATTTTTTTTTATTTTTTTATTTTTTAAGATTTTATTTGAGAGCATGAGAGGGAGGAGGGTCAGAGAGAGAAGCAGACTCCCTGCCGAGCAGGGAGCCCGATGCGGGACTCGATCCCGGGACTCCAGGATCATGACCTGAGCCGAAGGCAGTCGCTTAACCAACTGAGCCACCCAGGCGCCCCTAGATCACATTTCTATGATGTGGTAGAGCCTAGATTTCACACCAGGTCATCCACTGCCAAAAGGATTGTTCAATTTTAGGTCCACACTCTGCTAAAGGCAGGTCCCATCTCTGAGTGCAGAATCTACAATGTAGCTAATCTACTCCCAAATAATCAACTGTTGGCTTTTGAACTAAAAATTAGAGCTTCCATTTATTGACTATCAGCTCTTTCTTCTCCCTGATAAGGACATTATCAGGATATTCCTGACTTCATATCAAGAAATGACCATGACCAAAATACTACTCAGTGGCCTTCTTTGTTGTTGAAAGTTCTCTCTTTCTGAGCATAGCAGGTATGTTTCGTAAGAGATACTCAGGTGAAATTCATGACCGGCAATCAAACTGAAAAATACGTCCAGACCTTCCATGGATCTTTCTTTCTCTCTTTGGGCACTGAGAACATCTTTTCTGTATTACAAATGTGAAGGAAGAGTCTTGAAAAGAAGGAATAAAGGGATCACTGCTTCCAGTCTTAATGCTATTAGAAAAGAAAATGCCGGGGCACCTGGGTGGCTCAGTCGGTTGAGCGTCTGCCTTCGGCTCAGGTCGTGATCTCAGGGTCCTGGGATCGAGCCCTGCATCAGGCTCCTTGCTCAGTGGGGAGCCTGCTTCTCCCTCTCCCACCCCCCTGCTTGTGTTCCCTCTCTCGCTGTGTCTCTCTCTGTCAAATAAGTAATAAAATCTTTAAAAAAAAAAAAAAAAAAAGAAAAGAAAATGCCGGGGAAATGCTCCTGGCAGGGGCAGATCATGGCTGATTCAAATGCTTTGTCACTCTTCCCTTCCGCAAGCCCTCAGCACAGACAGGTGTCCTGTTTTCTTTAAAGATGCCTTTAAAGCTTCCAGGATGTTGCCCTGAATGAAATGAATGGTCTATGCTGCAAGACATGTTGTTTTGTGGATTTACAGGCGTCCTGGCTATAGTCAGAAGGGAAGCCTTTCTTGATGACCTACTCAATCTTTGGCCTTTAGAATCCAATCCAGGCAGTAACCATCATGCCAAGTTTGATTCAAAATACTGGCTCACTTCTAAGCCATGGGTTGTACATCTCCTTCTAACGTCCTTAAAACATTAAATGATCCAGTAAGCCATTTCTTAAGTGTGAGAGTTTAACAGATTGGGGTTGACTCAAGATGGAAAGGCATCCTGAGAAGTTTTAGCCATCTTGAATAGAAATGTAGCCTTACTGAAACCTGACTTCAGTTTTATTATAGCTGGCATTTAAAAAATTAGAAGGCATATTGAAGAGATGTTTATCACCTTGAATTTTACTGGCAGATTCAAAGAGCTAGCTCTTTCTGCAGTAAGACAGACAGAAGTCACATTGTTATATTGCAAAACACTGACAATAACTCACACTACAGTTTACTGTCAAGAAACCCAAACAAAAACAAAAGAGATCTCTCCTCACCAAAACTTATTGCCTTCCTTTCAACCTGGAATTATTTTTGGAGTCTAACATAATGGTACTTTGCTTCCTAACCTAATTGTGTCAGGCTGAAATATTTGGTCACAAATCAGATTCTCAGAGAATATCAGTTTATAATGAACTGTCATGACTTTTTCTGAAAGAAGCTTTGCTTACAGTAACAGGAAAAAAACATTCTGACTCACATTTTCCTGATTATCAGTTGGCTCTCCTTCCTTATCCTCTTTAGCTGCCACTTCATGGTATATTCAGGTTCAGCATGAAAAACAGACTAAGGCACAATACATTAAGTTTCTTCTGTGCCATTTGATCTCGTGCTTCTTTCAATGAAATTTAAAGTGCCAAAAATGCCCTTACACTAAAAATGCCCTTAAATTAATTTGTGATGTCAATCCTAAAGAATGATTCTAAGCATAACGTCATTAGCATAACCTCATGTCTATTGCATTTTACGCAAGAAGCAAAACAGCTATATAGCAGCTCTGAGACATTTTATTTTATTTTTTTTAAAGATTTTATTTATTTATTTGAGAGAGAGGATGAGAGGAGAAAGAGAGCACATGAGAGGGGGGAGGGTCAGAGGGAAAAGCAGACTCCCTGCCGAGCAGGGACCCCGATGCGGGACTCGATCCAGGGACTCCAGGATCATGACCTGAGCCGAAGGCAGTCGCTTAACCAACTGAGCCACCCAGGTGCCCAGCTCTGAGACATTTTAGCAGCTCTGAAAGTATAGGGAAATTCCTGCTACACAGAGCAGCTTTGGCACTTTTCAATTAAATGCTTGATAAATGAATTTCTCTGGGATTGTGCTCATTTCTTTAATAGCACCCACAAAAGTGGAAAGTGAGCTGATTTTATGAAGTGGAAGAATTAAAAGCATATTGCAAATGGCCTCCAGAAGAAAACACTTTCAATCATTTGTTTCAACTACACCAAGGCTGCCAGTTCTTAATGGCACTCTGGGGGAAGTCACTATGCTGGTAAACACACCCAGGGCCTGTATGCATTGCATCTTCCTGAGCTGAGTGCCAGAGATAAAGAGCCCGGGCTCTTGTGTAACGATAGCATTGTTGATTTCTGGCTCTTGGTCTGAGCTCTTAGTCTTTTCCTTCCAAGACATTAAAATCAGGCAGTTACAGGGTGCTGGGTGGCTCAGATGGTTAAGCATCTGCCTTCGGCTCGGGTCATGATCCCAGAGTCCTGGGATCGAGTCCCACATCGGGCTCCCGGCTCAGCGGGGAGCCTGCTTCTCCCTCTGGCCCTCTCCCCTCTCATGCTGTTTCTCTCTCGCTCGCTCTCTAAAACATAAATAAAATCTTTAAAAAAAAAAATCAGGCAGTTACAGTCAATGGGTCTTCCTTTTCAGAGGATTGCTTCAGTTGAATGTTCAGGCATACAGACGATTAGGGAGGTACGGCTGGGAGACACCATCGGTAGACTTTACATACCTTAAGTAGACTGGGCACCTGATTCATGCTTGTGACTCATTAACCTATCCAGATGTTAGGAGACTCCCTAAGAGGCCCTCACTGGTGGCTCTTATTGCTGCAAAGTCCCATCTTGCCCTTCCATGCTGCAATCATCAAGCATTAGAATATTCTTTCTTTTTATTTACTTTCCACACGTTTTCTCCCCTTTGGGTTTTGGCGATTTCACCTGCAGCTGCTCATTATTACACTAGATGGAGTGTCTGCAAAGAAATGCCCATGTTCTGGTTGTATTTGTGTTTCTTCCTTTAATGAAACGCTTTATTAAGGGTACTCTGTGTCACCCGCATTTTCTTTCTTTTTTTTTCACCTGCATTTTCTACGTTGCTACTTGCTTGGCAAGATGAAGCCGGAATGAGGTGTACACGCTGGTCTTCTCCAAGAGGGAAAGACTGAGGAATTTTAGGGATGGACTAACTTGGTATTCATTGAAAAGTACACTCTCCAGAATCCTTAGATATGCCAAGGATTCACATCTAAAGGCAGAGCCCCTGATTCAAGAATTACCCCAGAGAGGGGGCTTTTAATCCCCATTCAGCCAAGCATTCCACGGTGATTCCTACTGCAGGAACTTGCAGGGCATTTTCACTGCCACTGCACAGGGTGGGGGGAAGGGCAAGGGTTCACAGAGGACTGATGTACCTTTTCTTTAAGACTTTCCAACATTTTTTCCACCTGCAACTTGTCATCCTTGACTTTTTCAAGTTCAGCTTCTTTCCTTTTGTATTCCTCTTGGACTTTGAGTAGATGCTACAAGACAGACCAAAGACAATCAAGTCTTGAGGAGCCACAATTCATTTAAAAACCCTGGCTGAAGTTGGACAGTAGGCTGGCCTCCCTCACTTTCTCCCAGCCCACACAATCATTTCTCCATGCAGAGATACCAAAGGGAAAATCAAGGTACTTTTTCACTTAAAGTTATTTTATCTAGTTCTTAAGAACTTCCTTAGGATTTGTTCATATTTTAGAAAGCATCTGAGAAATTAACTGATCTAATCACTTAACTTTTCTATTCCAGCCAGGGGTAAGGATAGGGTATAGTGTTAATCCCATGTGGACAATATCTTGATTGCTGCATACAACTTAATGTTGTAAAGCATTCTTTCAAATAGCCATTTTCCAAGCCAAGTTCAATTTCTGTGAGGAAAACATTTCACAGATGTTTGTTTCCACATCAGTAGGCAAGGAACTGGATTCATCATCATTAACGATTACAAAAATATTACTTATTTAGCATCTAACATGTGTCACACATTGTGGATAAGGTTTTGTATGTGTGATCTCATATAAACCTCAAGTAACCCTATGATACATAATCCTGAGGATTACAGAGGTTTAGTGCTTTGCCTTAGGCCATTCAGATAGTAAGTAGCAGAGCTGGGATTTAAACCCAGGTTGGGTCAACACCATAGTCCATGCTCTTAACCACTATGTTAGACTATACTTCTTTTTGGGATAAGATGGGAGAACCTTTATCTTGTTTACAAGGCTATTTTTCAATAAAAAGTAATCAAAATGAAAAAATTAATTTATCGGGATGTAGAGACCTAATTTTCTCAGAGGTCTCTGAAGTGATGAAATGAAGAAAAAAAAGTTCCTCATCTTTAAATTGTATTTCAGTAGCAGAACTGTCCTTCTGTGGAATGGTTTCAAAATCAAGGTAAGAGAGAAAAGCAACAAAAAATGTTTCCAAAGTTTTGCTTTTCAGAGGCTTGCAAAAGACCATTGGAAGAGCTAAAAGACACACAACACAACATATGTTGTCAAAATTCTTTGAAGTCTAGCTGAAGAGATGCATTTTTTTGGTGGAAAGATCTCAGATATAACTTACATGTTCTAATTAAATTCCATAGTGACAGTAAAAGGAAGGTAAGCATTACTTCACACATTGTGCTAATAGGAAAGGTGAAATATCAATGTGATATTGCTTGTCACACAGACAGACAGTGGTAGCAGAAGTAATAGGAACACAGGGCTCTTAGTGCCAGAAGGGACTCCTTGTTCACAATTTGTGATTTCTAGCCAACAATAAGCTTTGCCCTAGATAATTCCAAGGCATACAATTAAAAAAATTATTGCTCAATTTAAATTGTAAGGAAAATGGCTGGTCATCTGGCAAGACAGAAGAGGATAGTACCCTTACTCAAAAATACTACTCCTTTATTATGATGAGAACAGATGGTGATATCTTTTTCTTTTAAATTGTAGGCTCACTGTGGTGATGGTTACATAAAACATCTAGACATTGAACATCTAATACACACTGTTGTATTTGAATGCAATTACAGTTGGATGCACTTATTTACTTTACTTTTTATACTTGGAATAACGTGCAGGTAAACTCATTCACATAAATGACTCTGAAAACAACACAAAATAAAAGCAAATTGATATTATGTGCCCAAAGCATTGATACTGAAAAAGCAAGGGTAGGATTCCTGCCATTTCTCCTAACAGGCTGTATGGTCCAGCACTGGATCAAGTAGATACTACTTTGTCATATCTAAGTAAGTGAGGTTCTTCATAAAGACCCCGAGGCCCTGTCCAGATCCCAAAGCACCTTCTGAAGCAGAAAGAAAAGATTAGATTATGTTCGGTGTAGTTTTACTGTCAAGTATTTTTCACTGAATGTACATCCTTTGAAAACTGTTACCTCTGTATTGGCCAGAATATTTCATTAACCATAACATAATCCCTTCCTAGTCTATGCCAGAGAACAGAATATCAAGAAAATAAGAGGTTTGCTATTCTCTTTGCTGGCATGGGACCTTTTTCCAGTTGAGGAGCTGATGCTACCTTTCCTAAAAGCTCAGAAAACCAAAGGGCCTTTACCTGTTGCATTCCTTGCAGGGCTTGCTGCAGGAGTTTCAGCTGCTGTTCCTTGTTTGGGTCGTCTTCTCTGGGGGCTTTGCCTTGTTCTTGCTTGAGCAATTCTACCTCATTCCGATAGGCATCGAGCTGCCAACGGAGGCTGTCATTTTCTTCCTTCAGAGCTTCTGCCTGTGATACTAAGGCTAACCAGTCAATATAAAGTCGAACATCCATCTATCCATATTCTTTGTGGTTCACCTTAGTACCATGAAAACTTGGTAGTTTTTAATTGACATGTATAAAAAGTCTCTTGAGCAACTTTAGGTTTGAGGTGGCATGGCAGCAAGAGATGGACACAAAAGCATACAGAACCATTTTTGTAAAGGAACGCAGGATTCCAACACCCTGAAATCATCATCATGCTTCATATTTGTCACCCCAAATATAACTCAGATATTCCCAGCTAACATTGGTCATTTTTATTTGGAAGGCAGCAAATGATAAGAGCTCTGTAATGATAAAGTGTAGGGCTAATTGTCTTGAACTGATGACTGTCCACACGATAATTCTGCAGGGCAGTTGTTTTTAAAAATGTAACATTTATTGTCCTACAGAGGAAAGGTAAATGTAAAAATTAAGACACAAGACTTCTGGTTTCTGGTCTAGTGTGTAAGGAGTTTAGAAGTCGCCACTCCATCCTAACGACAAATAAAAAGCTGAATAAACTGAAAAATCAACAACTCATCTTAGATCCATAAGAGAAGTGATGTCACAGGGCAAACTGCTGCCCCTGAAACTGGAGAGACAGGAGAATCCAAAGAATCACAACTTACCAGACCAGAAACCTATGAGCAGTAAGCTCCACAGGAACTTGTGGCAAGTAAAAAAATCTAAATTGTAATTGGCTAATTGCTGGAGGCTCAGTGTGGACAAGTCTGAGATTTAAAAAGTCCAGAGGGACCCAGTCATAGTGAAGTCTCTATCCTTTTGTGAATTTTCTCTCTAGGAGCATAACCATGTCCTTACAGTGAATATTGGAGAAAAATCCCCTTGTGCTTCCATCAGGGGGAGGGGAAAAGAAACCATTTTGAAATACACCAGAGCACTCTGTTCTTCTTAACAAGGCCTGCCATCAGAAGAAACTATTTTACCAGAGCCTAACCTGCTAGGGTATTACCAGAGTCTAATTGACCTGGAGAAGGGAAATACCCAAGTATAGCTCCCCCCAGCCATCCTGCCCCAAGTAAGGGGGGAGAAAAAACTGAGAAACACTTGTGAAATCACAGTCCAGAGGTAAATGCTCACTAAAAGACTGAGACCTAATCACAGGACTAGAGAATGCTTCCCCACACTTAACTACCATATCACTAAAGTCCTATTTACTGGAGTTCTTTTCACCCAGCACATCATGTCCAGATTTCAACAAAAGATTACAAGGCGTACTAAAAGGTAAACAAACAAACACAGTTTAAAGAGACTGAATGGGGATCAGAACAAGAGTCAGATATGGCATGAATGTTGGAATTATCAGACCAGGAATATAAAACAGCTGTGATTAGTATGCTAAGGGCTTTAATGGGAAAAGTAGATACCATGAAAGAACAGATGGATAATGTAAATAGAGAGATGGAAGTTCTAAGGAAGAATCAAATAGACATGCAAAAGATAAAAAATAATACTGTAACAGAACTGAAAAATGCCTTGGATGGGCTTATTAAAAGACTTGACATGGCTGAGAGAAGAATCTCTGAGCTTGAGGGTATGACAATAGAAACTGCCTAACCTGAAAAGCAAAGAGAAAAAAGCATCAAAAAAACCCCAAGCAGAATATCCAAGAACTACGGGACAACCACAAAAGATACATGTCATAAGAATATTAGAAGGGAAAGAAAGAGAGAAGGGAATAGAAGCAATAGGTGAAGCAATAATGGCTGAACTTTCCCCCCAAATTATTATCAGACACCAAACCACAGATCCACGAAGTTCAGTGAAATTAAACAGGATAAATGCCAAAAAATTAGACCTGAAAAGACACCTCACCGAAGTATATCAATGGCAAGTAAGCATCATCATATGTCATATGTCATACATCATTAGGGAATTACAAATTAAAAGAACAATGAGATACCACTACACACCTATTAGAATGGCCAAAATCCAAAGCAATGACACCACCAAGTGCTGACAAGGATGTGGAGCAAACGGAAACTCTCCTTCATTGCTGGTGGGAATGCAAAATATTACTGGCACTTTGGAAGATACTTTGGCAATTTCTTATAAAACTAAACATACTCTTACCACATAATCCAGCAATCATGTTCCCTCATATTTACCCAAGTGAACTGAAAACTTACGTCCCCACAAAAATATGCACATGGATTTTATAGTAGATTTCTTCTGGCAATTTTATAATTGCCCCAACTTGGAAACAACTACAATGTTCTTCAGTAGATTAATGGGTAAACAAACTGTGGTACATCCAGAAATGGAATATTATTCAGTGCTAAAAAGGAATGAGTGATCAAGCCATGGAAAGACCTGGAGGAAATGTAAATGCATATTACTAAGTGAAAGAAGGCAATTGAAAAGGCTACATAACTGTATGATTCCAACTATACGGCATTCTGAAAAGGCAAAACAATGGAGTCAGTAAAAAGATAAAAAAAAAAAAAACAAAAAACCTAACCTGGTTGCCAGGGGTTAGGGGGGAGGGAAGAATGAATAGGCAGAGCACAGACGATTTTTAGGGCAGTGGAACTATTCTGTATGATACTATAATGGTAGATACATACATTTTAAACATTTGTCCAAACCCATAGAATGTACACCAAGAGTGAACTCTAATGCAAACTATGAACTTTGGGTGATAATGATGTATTTGCTGATTATAAACAATGTACCCCTGTGGGTGCAGGATGTCAGTAGTGGTAGGGGACTATGTATGTGTGTGGGGGAGACAGGGGTACTTGGAAACTATTTACTTCTTGTTCAATATTGTTGTAAATCTAAGACTTCTCTAAAAAATTAATTTATTAATTAAAAAACCCCCTAAGACACAAGAGGAAAACTTGGTTAGCTTTATTTATGGTTATGGCACATTTTTCAAGGCCAAAAATCAGAAAAACTATTATAAAATATTTAATCAGAGGATTTTCATTCATTCAACAAACACTGAGTACTTTCCCTGTACCAGGCTTATGATAATGGTAAAAAATGAGATTCCACTAATCTCTGTGGTTCACAGTCCAAATTAATGGAAACATTTGTAGTTTATTCCTTTTTTGATTCCTAACACAGCATAAAGCCCAGAAAAGAGATGTTAGCAAAATGGATCAAAATTACAAACCTGTATATTCAATGTATAAGAATGTTAAAAGGCAACTTGTCAAAGGTGTGAATTTTTTCAGCTACTTATGGGGAGGGACTTTGGGTAGAAGAAAGTAAACAAAAGTAATGCGAATCAAATCTTCAAGATTATTAGCTATAAGTGGTGGAAGAAGAGTTCTCTAAAGGTATTTCAAAGATAAGATTCATTCTCTACAATAAATGGAAAGAAGTTGTGCTTTACAAAGATGAAATATATAGAAGAAAACCATATTCTGAGGGAGAAAACACCCCATTCCTAAAAGAAAGCTGCTTCGGAGGGGGGTTTAATTCTGTGCTTTCAACCTGAGGGTTTTCCTGAAACAATCAGGTACCAATGCAGGTTGATGTAATCAGATTGTCTATCCAAATTAGAGAGTGGCAACCCTTCCTATTACATGTTCTCTTGCTTTCTGTGAATGGCTATGCAATTATCCTGATACGGCAGTTTGAACCTTGTATTTCAGTTTTTAAAAGAAATTACAAAAACCTTTGGCATGGCACATTCATTGTATGTTTGGTTTTATTATGTATCTTAATTTTTGCTGTAATCATACAGCTTTTGTGTCTTTGAAGAGAAAGCTGTTACACAGAGAGTTGAAGTCCCAGCACTGTAAATACTATCTATCCTTGCCATCTCTCCCAGCAGCTGGGATACCTGTCGTTGGACAGGCAGCATTCCTCACAATCACAGCACTAAAAGAAGATGCTAAAAGTGAAGATGACTGTATATAGGAAAGTGGATGGCAGAAGGGAAATGAGCTATCTGCCAAATGGGAAGAAATATTTGATTTGCTCGTTGGGTCAGTACCAAGGATAGCATCTCGAGCTGGAGTTCCACTGAATAACACAGAGGTTCCTCTGTAAATCAAGTGACTGCTACAGATAGACAGTTATTCATTTCTGCTTTGGTTTGCATGTTTGTCCTCTGGCAAGGCATATGGCTCAATACTAAATAGTGATATTTCATCTTCCTCTTTTGTTTCTTCTTGTACTGCAGGCTAGTGATTACGCTCATGTCTTATGAGTCATGTGGAGAAACGTGGAAAAGGGCAGAGATCTAGGAGAATGGTTAGAGGCATAGTCTCCAGTTTAAATGTGAAAATATTTTCCCTCTGAGCAAATGAGGAGGAGAGACTGCTTCTCTCCCCGGGGGAAAGGGCTTGCTGATGAATGGAGATAGATTCCTGCAGCCAAGTGAGAACAGATAATAATCTCCTCAGTTTGGACCTGTCACTAAGTAAAAGAGAATGTGATCTCCTCTAATGCCACCAGGGCACCTTACTTACGAAATGTATTTCCCACTCTCTGAAATGAGGGTTTTTGTCATTTTAATGAGGACACCAAGTCTTTACTTTCACAGACTTAATATTAATTGGGCCCATTTCTGAAGTTGGATTTCTTTGTACATTGCCAGAACATTGAAAAGTTCAATATTACCTTTTAATAATATGTTTGAGTAGGTGAATCCATCAGTCTTGATACTAAAGAGCATAGTACAGTGAATTTATTCATATCTTGCCATCATTAGTTCTCAGCTGCTCCTTTTTGACTATTTCCTATGTGGGAAAAACATTTCTCTTTATGGGGATGGCTCCTCAGATCTGAAGGCTGCCAGTTCATCATGGCAATATGAAAGTACGAAGGTAGCTGTGAATACCTCTTTTTAGAGGAGCTACTCAGAGCAAAATCCCAGATATGTTTTTCTATGACAAAAGATCTAAAAGGATCTTGTGCCATTAAAAAAATGCCTAAGTTTCTTCGGTGGTACAAATAAAACAAAAAAAATTTTTTTTAAAGATTTTATTTATTTATTTGACAGAGAGACACTGAGAGAGGGAACACAAGCAGGTGGAGTGGGAGAGGGAGAAGCAGGCTCTCCACTGAGCAGGGAGCCCGATGCGGGGCTGGATCCCAGGACCCTGGGATCATGACCTGAGCCAAAGGCAGATGCTTAACGACTGAGCCAACCAGGCACCCCACAACAAAAATTTTAATGGAAGCAAATTCAGGGGGTTGGCCACCCTCACAAAGCTGCATTACAAGAGATGCACCAAATTATTGAAGGAAGATGTATAACAAATGTTACCAAATTATAGAAGGGAAAATGTGCAACATTCCTCTCAAGGGTCCTAAAAAAAATTTGAGCTGGAGCGATTCACAAAGAGAAAAAGCCAAAAAGAACAAAGTTGAAAGAGAGAGGGAGATGATATGAGTGGTTGCAGACCAGTTCAGGGAAATTTTTACCTTACCTCTGCAGGTTATTACTCCAAAGAGGCTTCTACCAGTGTGGATGCACCAGGAACTTCGCTGTTTCTCCTCTGAGATCTCTAAATTCACCTCCCAAACAGTATCTTTATCTGTCAGTTACCTCACTGCCCCTCATCACCCTGAGACACTGCTCTCTTTCTTTGCTGGGACCTTTAATCTCTTGGAGTGGCCAACTTCACCTAGTCCATTAACTATTTTCTGGCTAAACAGATTCCACTGCAAATTCCTTAGTACTCTATATTCCTTCACCCTCCTGAAAATCTTTGGCCAGTCTTACCATGTCAATTCCTAGCTCATAGTCACTCGGCTCAACTTTGTCTGCACCTTATCCTGGGCTGCAGAGGACTCTTATAGGAAGTTGCAGAGCTGGGCAGTCCTGGTCAATACAGACTCATGTTGGTCCTTGATAGTGGGTCTCTTACCTCTCACTGATTTCTTCCTTCCATCCTGCCCAGGGTATTTATTCCAGGTCTGCTCCTGTCTCCTCATGGTCTCATTTCCAAAGCATTTCCCTAATCAATGGTTGACCAATCTCTGGGTATATGGAGAAGCATGGAATGCATATATACTTTTAGCTTCATTTCTCTTGTCTCAGAGGAAGAGGGTTCTCCCCTCTCTAAAGAAAACTCCATCTGAGTTTGGATCACTTCCCATTCTTCTCCAGGATTCTACTTCCATAATTACCCATAAGTACTCTTTCACTCTCAAGCATCTTCAACCTCACTCTCTCCATGGCCTCCTTCCTTTCTATTGAACAACAAACAACAACTTAACTTTAACTTTGTCACCCATTCTAGTTGCCATTTATAATGCCTGCATTTGCTTTTGCTCAGTACCCAACTTTTTGGCCTGTGTCCACTTTCTCTCCTTAATGCCGTATGTTCTGGCCCCTATCTCTATCACCCTACTAAAATAGTTCTTGCTCAATGCTGTCCTTAATTCCTTTCTTCTTTGTATTATCTGATAATGTTGATTATTCCTACTTCTATAAATTCTTCTTGTTTTTCTAGTTTTCTTCCAGCCTCTTAGGCTGCTCTTTCCTTTTTTTTTTTTTTTAAAAAAAAGGTTTACTTATTTGTTTGTTTATTTATTTATTTAGAGAGGGGGTGGGGGGAAGGGCAGAGAATCCTCAAGCAGACTCCCCACTGAGTGTGGAGCCTGACATGGGGCTCGATCCCAGGACCCTGAGATCATGACCTGAGAGTCCAATGCTTAACCGACTGAGCCACCCAGGTGCTCCTAGACTGTTCTTTTTCTAACTGCTCTGCAAACTCCTCTTTCTTTCCTTCTCCCTTACTGTGGGTAGCCACCAAAGTTCTGTATTTAACCCTTTGCTGTTCTTTCTCTCACTTGTCTTTCACATTCATTTATTGATATCCTCCAAGCTTCAGCCAACAACTCTGTACTACCATCTTCTATTCCTTCTACTTTCTTGAACACTAATTTGAATATAAATCCTTTATTTCCTAACTACCTACTGTCTGAAACTGATCTCATATTCTACAAATCAGTCCCATGCAACAGTCCATTTCTGTCAATGTTACTAGTATGTGCTTAATTTGTAACCCCCCCCCCCCGCAAAAAACTCTATGTTGAAGCCCTCAGTATGTGACCTTATTTGGAAATAGGCTCTTTACAGAGGTAATCGAGTTAAAATGAGGTCATTTGGGTGGGCTTATGGACTAGTATACTTATAGAAAGGAGAAATTTGGACACAGAGACACGCAAACAGGGAGAATGTCATGTAAACATGAATGCAGAGATTGGGGTGATGCATCTACAAGCCAAGGAGTGTCAAAGATTGCCAACAAACCATCAGAAGCTAGGAGAGAGGCATGGAACAGATTCTCCCTCACAGCCCTCAAGAGGAATACACCCTGATGACACCTTAATCTCAGACTTCTGGCTTCCAGAACTGTGAGGCAATAAACTCTGTTGTTTAAGCCACTCAGTTTGTGGTACTTTGTTGCAGTAGCCCTAGAGAACTAATATGACCACTGACCCTCCAATCTAATCTCCCAGACTAGAAAACCTAGCCTCATCTCAGGTTCTTGCTTTTTCTTCATCATCTATATCCAATCTGGCGCCAAAGACTTTAGTTATTCTTCTGAAGTGACTCCTAGCATCTTTAATCTCATATTTTCTGTTACATCCTTTTATTTTACTATTTTATCTCAGTTCCTGTTACCTTCACTCTAGTCCTGGGCTTCATCATTTTATATCTAAATTCCTATAAAAGTCTCTGGCAGGTCTCTCTTTCTCCAAAATTTATTTCCTAAAATATATAATTCATGTTGCTTTTATCATACTAGTGCCATGACTGAGACATGCTTATAGTGCCATGTTGTCTATTATGGTAAATGTAACCTTGGCATTCATGGTTCCCCATAATCTGGATCCATCTTGTCCATTCAATCTTTTATCCCCCTATACCCATCATCTTTATTTCTCTCTTTGAGCCATGTTCCTTCTCCTCTCCTGCCTCCACATCAAGATACTTTCTTACTCTCCTCATCCAAACCTTCATCTTTTTTTTAAAATTTTATTTTATTTTATTATGTTATGTTAATCACCATACCACCTGTTCATCTTTCAAGATCCCAATCAGCTTTCACTGAATGCAACTACTCTGGCCACACTGCATTCTCTTGGCCTTGCTGCATTCTAATCAGTACCTTACAGGTTAGAACCAAGTGGTATTTCTTATATTTATGTAAATTTACACATATTGTACCTCTATTTCCATAAGCTTATAGGATGCAGTCCTGGTTAATTAATTGATCAAACTTTTAAAGAGGGAATAATGAGAGGTGGGGAGAGGGAAGGAAGGAGACTGGAAACCAAGAGAAGTGAAAACTTTGGCTAGAACAACGAAGGAGAATGAGTCTCAGTCAATGTTTTCCAAATGTGCTCCCTGGACACAGGGATGCCTGATAAAAAAATGCAAATTCCTGAACTTCATTACAGACCTACTTAATCAAACCCTGCAGCCCAGAAATCTTATTTTTTAAAGGTAACCCAATGATGCTTATAGATACCAAATCTGAGAACCACTAGTCTAAGTGGAAAAGGCAGACAATAGATGCAGAAAAGGAACAGGCGTTCTTAGGTTTACTGGGCACATGTACTTCCCATCATGGCTAACAATAGAATGAAAATAGTTTTATACTATCATGATTTGCTTTGATGTGATTTCCCCTCTTCAACACATTGCTTTGAGCACAGCAGTCCTTTCTTCCATGGCAAGGTTTCCAGTACTGCATCACAAACATGGGCTGGGTAATACAGAGTCCCCGGAAGAATAGAAATTTTGTGGTACTCCAAGGAAAGGTAACGGAGACTGCTAGGCTAGCTGTGACTCTTACTTTCTTTGGGAAGTAGAATTTAACCAGACACATGCTCTAGGCTTCTGGAATTCAAGTTTGGTAGCATGGAGAGAGAAAAAAACAACTCTGAGATCTAGTGCTTAAGCTTTTAATTGGAACCACGTGAAACTAAAACATGTAGCTGATTTAGATAAAACCTGAGGACCTGCTTACTGGCTCACACTGAGCAGGATTTCTGCAGTTGACTACTACAGAAGCAAGATAACAAAATTAGATACGATCGAGGGGAAGAAAAATGCACAAAAGTCCTTGAATTAAAATGAATTGAAACCTTCTGGGAGAAAAGCTATTTGGTAAGCTCCATTAAGTCTACTGTAGATAGCTTTATTTGACAAAGCAGGATCCTGGCATGTGGAACAGGAAAGAAAATAGCTATAAGATGATCTGTCAGGGAGTTTCCAGTCTCTAAACGAATAAGATTCTGTGCAGTAGCCAATACAGCTTTTAACTCAAAAGAGATACAGAAGCAAAATGCAATTATATAACACTAGTAAGTGCATTTAATCTGAATCTCCCATACACCCCCCTGCCGAATAACTCCTCAAATTCAGCAATTTATCAAGCAAATACTCAAACTGATGGTCACGTTAATTTCAGGGGAACACTGGATTAATGCTGTATACAATACTGCAGATACTGAGATGGAGACAGTTCTATAAGTCAAAGATTAGTCAGCTATAAAACATCTTGGCTAAGCACTTAACTAATTTGAATAACTCAATTATTATGAAACTCTTTTGTTTTTTTAGCTATAAGTTTATAGTATGTGTTTGCAGTAATTAGTTCACTGTTCTGAAAATGCTAACTATCTACTGATTACAAAGGATTTATTCAATATATATGGAGGTTTAGATGTTTAGGGATCTAACATATGGCAGAAATAGAGGAAATTCAGATGTAACAGCTACAAATGCCTTTTTAAAAGTCTGAGTTGATAGCTTTCTTTCCTTAAGAGTTTCTGTTCATGGAGTGAAGATTCTAGGACCACTCAAGTGGCTATAAAGCTGCTGACTTCAATATGCAAGTACTGAAACCAAGAAATTCTGATTTGCATTATAATCAACCAGTTCTCTGTCGGTCTCTGTCTCTGTCTCCATCTCTGTCTCTGTCTCTGTCTCTGTCTCTCTCACACACACACACACACACACACACAGTAGGGACAGTTTACTACAATATCTCTAATGTCTAGCACAGTGCTTGTCATGCAGTAGTTATTAAATGAATGAATGAATTTGTTTAGCCATCCCAACATTCCTGTTAGATGGTTGTATAATGTACTTACAAGGGTGGAACCTGAGCTCAGTGGGACAGAAGTCCTTCCTGAGTCAAGAAGAACACAGTTGGGACTAGAACTCAGGTCCTCTAACTTTAGGTCCAGTGCTTTGTCCACTGTACCTTACTGACTCCTAAGACGGTCTAGAATGGCTTACCTGAAAATACTGGTCTTTTGGCTGGTATTTTTATCTCCCTTCTGGTAATTCTCTCCCTGGTTTGCTATGAAATTGAAAGGTGGTATAGTGTCATATTGTTCAACAGGTTTGCCTTATGAGTTCCACTGGGGATCCACATTGTGGCCTGTCTCATGGTGAGGTCCTGACTATACTAAGTAAGAGCAAAAGCTTTTACCCAAACATCTGTCTGTGGACTCCTGTTTGGTTCCCAATAAACCCCTAAATAACCACAATAAAAGTCAGCAGGTAGGTAGATTGTCATATATTATAGATATTTCCCCTTAGTTGGTAGAGTCTCTTTTAATTTTGTGATTCTTTAAAGAAAAATATTTAATTTATAGGAAGATAAATTTATTAAAAGTATCTTTTATAATTTTATCTTTGGAGAACTTCATCCCAAATTATATAAACAACTCCTATATTTTCCAGAATTTCTTTTGCTATGTTTATTTTTTTTTACATTTGAATCTTAAATCCATCTGTTACTAATTCTGGTGTAAGGTATACGGGATGTAGGGATCTAACTACTTTTTAAAATGTTTGGCTAGTTGTCTATTTATGTGTAAGCTCTCTTATGATTCCTACTATAGAACATACTATTAACAAATCCAAATCAAGTATAGAACAGTGCTGCCTAAATGTCTAGCCCTCCTAAGGGAAGAAAGTCCACTTTTAATTCGGCACTGTAATGGAAGATGGGAATGAATAAAAAGATCCTTAGCCACAGGGTTGATATTCAGCCACTGTGTACTTATATGGCTTTACCAATTGTTTCTAGCTGGTTCCAGACTTATAGTTTTCTGCCCATAACTTACTGGATGTTAGAAGTTTCAAAATATCATCCCTGCAAGTAGATGTTAGTTAAATGAAACAAAACAGAATTATCTTTACCTGATTCCTCAGTTTCTTTTGTTTCTGTGGTTTCTTCTATTTCGTCATCGGACATCTCCATTTCTTCTTCTCGCCTGATTCCCATTAATTCATCATTATGTATGTTGCGAATTTCCTAAGGTTAAAAGTTATGCTTTGTTGGTGGGAAAGCTTTGAAAATGTTGAAGAAATGAACAGAATTAAGGATAAGATAAAGCAGGGTTTTTTGACATATGAAAAAACTTCAGAGTACTCTTAAGGCAAGGACAAAGGGGCACATTGGGGCTGAAACTCTCTTGACAGACAAAGCAGACTGTTAACATTGTCTTCCATAAGGCATTCGTTCCATATCCAGAGCTCTGGCAGTTGATGATTCTTATATCCATCTTATATTAGAAAGTACTGTTGGTCATGAAAGGCCTTTTACCTCTTACATGGATTTCTGGACTTTCCTTGAAGGGTTCTGCCATTTTCACCTTCCCATGTCAAATCCTTTAATTTTGCATCTTTCCATCCTCTTCCCTCTCCACTTACAGACTTACTCAATAGAACTCTTAATCTAACTTTTGCACGTTTAGAAGTTACAGCAAAAATGAGCTGTCAGGAGTGAACTTCAATCAGATCAACCCTTCCATGGATAATAACTATACTCTGAACAAAACACAAAATCAAACCAAGCCAAACCCCTAACTACTTGATGGCACTGGAGAGCAGACAAAAGCAGGCATATCCTAAAGAGTGGCTGACACTTGGAAGAAGGATGTGGGTCTCTCAGTTTTTAAGGGCCTTTTAGTCTGACAGCAGACCACAATTAGCAGCTCACAGAGTAGCTACATTTTTAATAGAAAACCTTGTCTTTACATCCTAAAGAAATCAAGGAGATAGCCACAGGAAAGTGAGGAGGGGATCCCAGAAAGGAGAGAGCCAAAGAGGGAGAGAGATCCAAATTCTGCCTATAATATCTACTCAAATTTCTGCATGACCCTTGAACCATGGAAGCACAGGACAGATTCCAAAGAACACAGCTAAGTCTAAAAGAACTGAACTGAGATTTGAGCTGCCATCTAACAGACATAATTTCCAGCTTAAATTCAATTAAGTAAATTGACTGTTAAAACCAAAGAAACCAAAGTCAACCTTCTTTGGAAGAACATAACAAAATGAACATAACAGAATATAATCAGAACCTTAAAAGCAAAATATTCAAAGGCAAGCCCAAGTTACCTGACATACAAAGAACTAGGATGAGATGACCCGTCTTCAAGAGAAAAGATCATCAACAGAAATCAAACTTGAAATGAACCAGATATGGCAGTTGGCAGATAAGGAGTTAAAGCAGCTATTATAACTATCTCAGTGATGGAAAGGAAACATCTCATAATGAATGAAAAGATAGGAAATCTTGGCAGAGAAACAGAAACTTTAAAAAAGAACCAAATAGAAATTCTAAAACTGAAAAATATAATATCCAAAATAAAAGTAACTGGATGAGTCTAACTTTACAATAAGGATGGCAGAACAAAGAGAGAACTTAAAGAGAGAACAATACAAATTTATCCAATCTAAAGAACAGAGAGAAACTAACTAGAATCACAGAGAGAAGAGATTAAATGATTCAAGATTCTTGAAAAAAAAAATAGTTGAAGATGTCTCAACTTTGATGAAATACATTAATCTATATATTCAAAGAGCTCAGTGAACCCCAAGCAGGAGATGTGTGAAAAAGGTATGTCTAAGAACACCATAGTCAAATTGCTGAAACTAAAACATTAAGAGAAACTCTTTAACTCTTTAGTTAGCTAAACTCATTGTGATAAGCATTTCACAATCCATGTAGGTCAAATCATAATGCTGTGCATCTTAAACTTATACAGTACTATATGTCAGTTCTACTCTCAGTAAAACTGGAAGAATAGAGAAACTCTTAAAAGCATCCAGAAAAAAAACAACAACAACACATTATATACAAGGAGACAATTCAAATACTTTGATTTCTTTCAGAAACAATATAGGCCAGAAGTCAGGGGAACAGTATCTTTAAAGTACAGGAAGAAATAAAAATCACTGTTTATTCAGAATTCTATAAGCAGAGAAAAATTCTTTCAAGAATGAAGATGAATTAAATCTATTTTCAGACAAATGTAAATGCAAGAATTTGTCATCCAAAGATTTGCACTATAAGAAATGTGGAAGAAGTTTCCTCAGGCTGGAGGGAAGTGCTACCAAGCTGTAAACACAGATCTTCATGTAGGTATGGAGAACTTTGGAAATGATGGAGATCACACTGGAAAAGTCACTTTAAAAAAAGTCAGCATGAAAACTGCATTTTGGAGCAGCTTGCAATCATTTAGAGGCCACTTAATGCCTATCAGAGGCTTCTCAGCACTGAGCTGAGAATTCCTTGCCTATGTTAGCCCCAATTGGGCCATAATACAGGAAATATCCAAAGCTGTCTGGTGAAAATTGCTTCCATTTAGGGGGATTATAAATACTTCAAGTGGATTTCTTAATAATTAATGCTATAGTTAATCACTATCTCAACTAATATTCTCATTTTTTATGCCTTTCACCGGGAAAAGTAATAATTTCTATATCAAGGTAAGTTTTAGCTACAGATAAATAAAAGTCCCTTTTAAAAACACAAGCCATTCAGTATTTTCACTGGTAGTTAAGAGGTAATAGAAAAATAGAAGTACTAGAAAATAGAACTACCAACATAGCATCTCTCATGTGCTGCAGGGGCATTACTTAAAATAGAAGAAAACAGTGACTTGCTTGAGAAAAATGAAATTTAAAGGGCTGTGTCAAGAGAGAGATTTGCTATGTCTTATTCAAACTCACTGCATAGAGAAGAAAGGAACTGCTCATTTCTAGGAATTCATTCTGTCTCAGGAGTCTGGGTTTCAGTTACCATCAAAGAACAGTTACTGGCAAGGTGATTATAATGAGGTTTGACACTGGCAAATTCAACTATTGTACAACTTGTGGCATCAGGAAAAGTTGTGGCTCTCCTAGTTGCCTAACAAAAATGTAGCCTGTCGGAGGGTGTAAGCAGAGACCAACTTTCAATTCACAAACATGTCATCTGACTCTAGGAAAGTTATTGTGTTTCTCAGAAGAGTAAATTGTGTTCCTTCTAAGGAAATGTCCCAGGGCAGGAAGATCTAACTGAGAGCTAAGACATGCCCTGTAGCTGCTCAGCACCCACAAAACATCTTTCTGCTTCCAGCTGGGCAAGAAAGCATAATCTCTTCTGAGAAGTATAAAAAGTTCAATAACTAAGTGATACAGCTTATCTAGAGGTCTTTCACATCTTCAAAAAATCTCCAGAAATAGAAAGACCTATGGGTAAATTTTACCTCAACGCCTGAAAATACTTCAGGAACAAGAGTTACCAGTTCCTTTAGCTGAAAATGAAACGAGGGTAAGAAAAACTAAGGGGACCCTTGTTCTCCATTGTTCAGTCAGGCATGCAAAGTGGCAGAGCTTAGAGCCTTCTAACTACCAGGCAATCCGCCTTAGCTACAAAGAAACTAAGCCCTGTACAGTTACTCTCCTATAAATATCCAATAGGAAGTCACATGAATGGGACAAAGGCAAAGAGAACATCAGAGGTTATAGGGTACCATATTAAGGTAAACTCACGAGGAGCATTTAGTAAATGACAGTACCCCTAAGTAAAGCAAGTAAGTTTTTAATTCTATGAAAGCCTTACATTTAAAGCACTTGGTATCTAAGATACCTGTTTTCTGTCTTTCTGGTTGGGTCAAAAAAGCTCTGTTTTGGGAAGCAAACTCTAACAAATACCTTCAGAGTGAAGGACTAAAAGGTAACATTTCCCTAAGGAAGGCACTCTACCTAGCTGGGGCATAGGTGCAGGTAGGAGGAGGACTCTGAGCCATTGAAGTGCAGGCAGCAAGGGAAGTCGCTGCCTCCCAGATTTGCCCCCTTTCCCATCCTGACATTTGGATCTAGGGCTAAAACCAAAAGAGTGGCAATGGCAGGCAAAAACATTTTCCATAAGTTTTCATTTGTAAATCTCTACCTGAAATTGAGTGGGCTGTGTCACTGAAAGACTATATTGAAAATGGAAAGATAGCACTCCTGAAGTTTCTATTCTATTCTCCTGCCCACAGTCAACCTGTGAGATTTTTCATTTAAACAGCAAACTGTTAGTGATTTCTAAAAATGCATTATAATGGCTTTGAGTCTGTTTTAATGATAACTTTTTCTGATGCTCAGAACTTCACACACTGCTCCACAATGGAGGAGAAAGCACTTTTACGTAGAATTAAACTGAAACCCGAGACAGAGGAAAATGCACAGACAGAATCACCTTTGTGCCAGCTGACATTTTTAATTTATCATAAAGTAAGCAAATCACAATCATTGCACATTAAGTATCTAACTCTACAGTTTCACAAAAAGTTATGTGAATTTAAATTCATCTTACTCATGTGTTATGATAGGAACATAGTTATCAGTAGAGCAAAGTTCCTTGTTAATTGTGTAACAAAAATAGTACTTACCTAGACTTTCAACATTAACAGGATACTTGGTGAGGAAGGGGTCAGATGAAGGAATGGAAAGGAACAGATAGCTTCTACATTTATGTAGAAATTTGAATCTGAGCTATCATTCAGTACAATGAAGCAAAGCACAAACACAAGTTCTTAATGCCTATTGTATGATACATATGGAAATAAAAATAAGGTTGATCCAAATCGTGTTAATAGGTATTCTGATGGCTGAAAGCTAATAGCTAGTGTTAGAACACATGGGTGCTAAAACAAGGGTATGCAGATGACTTGAACAATGTATCTGCAAACAGTTCTTCAGAGTTTGGAATGGTAGGCTTGGAAATCTAGAGAGAAAGTTATTTTAGCAATCATAGTATCTCATTTTACAAGAATGCTAGCAATTGTCAAGTCCCTTTTCCTCTAGCCTGATGTTATAAAATCTCATACTGGGGTGGATGCAAGGGGGTCTGTTCTAGTGCCTACTGCTATGGCTCTAGTTTCTATATATCATCCAAGGTTTAGCTTGTAATCTAGGCCAGCTTCTCAGTGAGAGAAACACACAGGTTTTAAATGGTTCTATAGAAAAAGAGCTCCTACGATAGAGAGAGCTATCAGCAAAGTCGCTGTAGAGTTTTTAGTAAAGAGAGAAACTTTAGCTTTCTTTTATTACCCTTTTCAATTGTATCAGCAGGAGCCTCACACACATATAAATCAGGAAAGTAAACCAATGAAAGACTCATTAGCAAACTAGTATGCCCAGCATATGCTACAAGGTGAGAGCCTGAGCTCCCTGAAGGTGGGGACTTTTCCTTCTTAATCCATAACCCCACTCTCAGCAGAGGAAGGCACTGTTGGCTGCTGGTAGGATGACAATAAGACAAAGAGCAGGTACTTTGTGACATGAGGAGGTTACTGGCTAGGTCATTCTCAAAGGCAACTGGTAAAGAAGGCTCAAGTCAGAAACTTTCACCTTGATGAAACCTCTGACTTAGGAGTTGGAGCTTTGAACCACAGGCCAAAAAAAGCCAGTCTAGTTGATTTAAGTCACTGAGATGCTCTGGTTCTCACTGGGGTGCTCAGAGACAGCCCCAATTTAAGAGGATGCTTGTCACTTTCTAGAATTTCCTATTACCAAGTTAAAGTATGCAGAGGTTAAAAAAAGCCATGATTTAAAGAGGTACCCATGTAAAGTAGAAGAGGTCTTTTTTAGGTTTAGGAAATGCAATGCCAAAAGGTCATGAGCTATGTTCCACTCTCAGTAGTTTTACTTATCAAGATTGAGGTATTCAAGGTAGCCCTTAATTTAGTCCAATCCAGTAGGCAGGAAGCATTTTTCTGGGTTTCCACGAAGTCTACAAAATACATTATGAAACATGTAGCTCTTGGCAAGTCATGCTAGCCATGTCCTTTATCCTCATCACTCTGCCAAGGAAGCTCTGCTACAATATTAGGTGATAGGGTGGATAGCTCTCATTCTTTACAGGCCCAGAGAAATGTCCAGCTTACTGGCTATCTTTACTGAGAAGGTAATTAAACTCAAGTATGTACCCACCAGAGAGGTAGGCTTGATAGGACTATAGTTCTCTACAGAGAGCCTTGATAAATGATATTCATGGAAATATTTTATTGCAAAGTCATTTATAGAAGGGTGGTCTGGGCAAGTCAGTGCTCAAATCAGAGGCTCCCTTCCTCCTATGAAAAGACATTATTGTACTGGCAGGGCTTTCCGCATCGGGTGGGGCAGTTCAGACAGCTTCTTCCAACCCTGAGAATGGATACACGTGTATGTGTACTAAAGAAAAGTAGAGCCTTAATACTGCTTTTCTACAATTATAAGACATATTGAGCATTTTTCCTCAACCTTTATTCTTCTGAACTGTTCAGACTAAAGAGTTTGGATATTTTCAATTTAGGGTATTAAACTCCACTCCCCACCCTTGATCACTTTCTTTACCTTTCTAGCTCCCTGAGGGCAAAGACCATCTTGTCCTGAATTGCCTGTCATAATGCCTGAGACAGAGAATGTGCCTCAGTTAACGTTTGAATTGAAATGTTGAATTTTGTTTGTTGAGGCTCAACAAAGTCGGGTAGCCTTAGGACTCTAAAATCATCTTGTGGGGCGCCGGGTTGGCTCAGTTGGTTAAGCATCTGCCTTCGGCTCGGGTCATGATCCCAGGGTGCTGGGATCGAGCCCCATGTTGGGATCCCTGCTCAGCGGGGATCCTTCTTCTCCTTCTCCCTCTGCCTGCTGCTCCCCCTGCTTGTGCTCTCTCTCTGTGTCAAATAAAGAAATAAAATCTCTAAAATCATCTTGTGCTACTATATGACAGTAGCTCCCTGTTTTGTTCCTAATTCTCTTTTTAAAAATAATTTAAAACATTACTAGCTTTGTATGACTCTACTTATCCATTGGGCTGATGTCTTCAGGGAGTTCTCCTCAGTGACTCCCAGATCCCTTTGCTGAGCCAGAACTGATGAACACGGTTTGGCTTATTTTCCTCTAAATGCTCTTCACAGTTTTCAAATTGTTGCCCCACAAACTATGTCATATGTTCTCATGAAGGACAGAAAGAATAGATTGCTATCTTCATTTTATAGGTTAGGAAATTGAGGTCCACAAAGATTAAATGACTCACTCAAGAGCACAAGGCAGTTTATACCAGCACTCTGAGAAGAATTTCTAGTCTTGAACTGATCACTTACTAGCTGTGTAATTTGTGTACATCCCTTCACATTTCTGTGTCTCAGTTTCTTCACATGTAAACCATGGCTATCATACCTACTTATTATCCCTTATGGAGTTATGAATGATAAACTGAAATATTACTATTTGCCATTTATATAGCATTTACATTTTTCAAACTCTACACATCTCTTATCTCATTTAATCCCGTAAGACTGGTTTCATTATTATCTCCAATTTAGAGGTGAAGAAACAGAGACTGAGAATGACTCACTAACTTGGTCAAAGTTGCAGAGCTGCAATGTGTCAGAGCTGCAATCTAGATTCTCTGACTCCAGATCCAGTGCTCTTTCCACTATACCACATCTACTGGGAAGCTCACGTAAGTGAGGCAACCGACGTGAAAGTGCTTTATAAAATGTAAATGCCTTACAAACGCTATATAAACGGTAAGGACTATGCCAACCTGCTACCACACTAGCAAAGAGGACTCAGAGACAAAGTTGAAAAAGTTGCTGCATATACAGATCAAAAGTGTCAGGGGCTGGGTAAGGAAGCTGCCCATAGGAACAGAAGAACTTGAAGTATAGGTATCACCATTCCAAAGGCAGATCCGTGAAAATAAACCTCCCACCTTGGTTTTAAATCTTGGACTCAGGATAGCAACCTAATCACTTCAGACATGTTCTATGCTAAAAGTCACCTGAGCACAAGAGCAGAGCTGGGTGTCAACCTTAATCTGAAATCAGAGTCTTCTGTTACCTTTAAAGCTGCCACTTATAAAGATGGCTGAGTGGACTTGATCAAAGAGGCTCAGAAATTTCAATGCCCCAATGTAACACCAGCCTCGACTGTCAAGATGCTCTAATAAATGTAAGACAGCCCTAATATTACTAACACTAGACACACGGGTCAGTAATTATTGTTGTACTCAAGACTAGCTAGCTTAGAGAAGTAGACTTCAAATTATCACAGCTATATTTTCACTACTCAGGTTTTCATCCAGCAGAATGCATTCAAGACAACATGTGCACATTTATTACCCTTTTGGCAGCACATGGTCTGGTCACAGTGACAGGCAATAGAACACATCTTAGTGTTTCATTAGAGCCTTGTTGTGACCATGGGAGCTTGGCACTATTTAATTCTGACTAAACTCCAAATCAATAACTTGTTAAAGAAAGAAACTGTCACCCTGAGGGGCTACCAGAGTAAAAAGTTACCAACCTCAGCTTGTTTGCACCAAACGCTGATGTTTTTACGCTGGGCTTTTGTGAAATGGTCCCATGCCTTCTGTTTGGAGGCAGAATGGTACACAGCTACTATCTGCTCAACTGCAGCATCAGATCAGCAGTCAAATCAGGTGGGAGTATCATCCACGGGTGGCAAAAGAGAGGAGAAAAGAAATAAGAGAAGCATCAGGCTTGTTGTATCTTCTCGTATGACACCACTAGGCTATGGTTGTGCTCCATAAAGGTTACACGTGTTGGGGTACTGCGATCTTAAAGAAGACTCAAAGGCAGAGGTATCAGTATGGAGAACAAATAAAGGGAACTCCAGAAGGTCTGGGGTGAAATGGTGACTACAGTTTTAATATAGGCAGTCTGTATTCATCCAGGCAGGTGAGGCAAGAGTTGTGGTGAATGTGATTTAGTACTAATGACCCAGCGAGCGGCGAACTTGTACCAGCTCCTTCTGACCACAGGCTTCTTTCATAAACTAGCCTTCCAAAATGAGCTTGCATACTTCACTTCAACAGAATCCATCCTTTTGTTATTCTGAGGTATATTTAACCAGAAGCATCAAATTGGAACCTAAGATGAATGGAATCTATTTTAAGTCTATGTAGATGGGCTCGTTGACTGCAGAAATAGAAGTTTCATGGAAGAATACTTGCAAGTGCAGTCCTAAAGCATATTTTCCAGAGTCTCTTAAAAAATGTCAAATGGAGAAATGTGTACAAATATTCTGGTGCTTTTACCTAATCAGTTCACGAGAAGAATAGAAGAGACGGGGGAGGAATAGAAGGACAAGAGCCTCTTCCTGGGTGGGTATTCACAGTAAGAAAATCCAAAGGTGTTATTTTTTTTTCTTTACAGCCCTGATTGTACCCTATGAATGATTTAAGGATTTATAGTCCCATGATGCTTGCTGCTCTTTTTTCCTATTTGTTTTGAAGTCCTAAAAACATGTGTTTTCTCTGCCTGGATTCTATGCCCATATATATTTTCAAAATAAAAATGGAAAAATGAAAGAACTCTTCCTTAATCCTAATTATGTATGAGTCAAGTGTGGGAAGTCACATATGAGAAGAGTGGGCCTTAATTGTTTAAAAGCCAAATCATAAAACTATATCCTTATTCTTAAGGTGAATATAGTTCCTTACTCAAAATATATGAGTGTATAATTGTATAATATGTTGAACTACAAGCATCACTTGAGAATTTTTCTGATCTCTCTCATTTAAGAGACCTAGGAAAGGATTGGAGTAGTACTTCTTTTTCTTCTTCTTCTTTTTTTTTTTTGGTGCAAAAGGGTGGTTTTATTAAAGCATGGGGACAGGACCTGTGGTCAGAAAGAACTGCTAGGAGTAGTACTTCTTTTTGAAAATGGCCATTTTGGGGTGATGGGTATTAAGGAGGGCACGTGTTGTGATGTGCACTGGGTGTTATACGTAACTAATGAATCACTGAACACTACATCAAAAACTAATGATGTGCTAACAGTGGCTAACTGAACATAATAAAAAAAAAGGAAAGAAAATGGCCATTTCGGTGGCTTCCCATCCCGCCCAGTGTCTACAACATCCAGAAAAAAAAATTGAAGAAACAACAGGTAGAAGTAGCAAATTTGGCTTCTATTCAATTACCCTGGGAAACATAATTACACTTTCACTAAAATGTAGTACCTGAAAAAACTTAATATGATAATGATGCAAATCTGAAGCAGAGAAGCTTATAAATGCTGATGCTGTATTCTAACTTTAGCAATGAAATACCAAACTTTCCACCGAGGTCTGAGGCTGCTTATAACTTACTTTGAAAACAAGCAAAAGTAAAAGCACAGGATGGTGGTCTAGCTGTTCGTGTTTCTAAGGTGCTGAAGGAGATATACCAGCAAAAATAAATATAGGAGGTGCCCACATGTATCCCATTAAATTGGAGCTCATGCATTTGGCAATATAAAGAGAGCACAAGGCAGTGAAGAAGGGATCCTTGCCCCTCGACACAGACTGGTTTTGTAGGCCTGGCTCCCTTGCAGAGAACGTGGTGCCAAAGTGAAGCGCCCTCTCACCCTTCTACAGAACTCTGATTTCTACTCACATTGAATGAGAATTCCAGAAAGGGCCTGCTTGAATTTCTCCTTTGCTTCTTCCATGTCTTTCTCATGGGCAGCTTTCTCGTTCACCAGGCGGCGAACGTGGCTGTTGGCTGACTGGATCATAGAGTAGAAGTTGTTGGCGCTGCGACGGTTCACCTCTCCTCGTTCAATCCAGGTGAGCAAGGTCTGTACAGCTTCTGAGAATTTGGAATCATCTGAAAAGAGGATTTTTCAAATCATCAAAAGTAACCATGTCTCTATCTACCCAACATGCTGGCAAGGAGACCCCACCATGGCTCGTTGGAAGTGGTTGTTAAATGAACTGCAGAGGATGAAGAGCCATGCGTGCACACACAGGCAGCAGGCAGGCAGGCTGAAAGGACGAAAGACCCAAAATGTAGTCAGACTGGTTGTAGTCTATGAAGAATTTTCAGAAAGAGAATTGGCACGTATTGCATGGAGTACTGGATGTTATATGCAACAATGAATCGTGGAACACTACATCAAAACTAATGATGTACTGTACGGTGACTAACATAACATAATAAAATAAAATAAAACAAAACAAAAAAAAGAAAGAATTGTTTCTTCTTTTTTAAAAAACAGTTTCTTTACTGATACAGAGTTTATTAATTAGAGTAAAAGTTTACCGATCAGAGTTTTCACATATTGCGAATTTCTTTTTTTTTTTTTTTTAAGATTTTATTTACTTATTTGACAGAGAGAGAGAGAGAGAACAAGTAGGCAGAGAGGCAGGCAGAGGGAGAGGGAGAAGCAGGCTCTGCGCTGAGCGGGGAGCCCGATGGGGGGCTCGATCCCGGGACCCTGGGATCACGACCTGAGCCGAAGGCAGCCGCTTAACCAACTGAGCCACCCAGGCACCCCACATATTGCAAATTTCTTAACCTCTCTGATTGTATGTGTGTGCAGGTGTGTAATGTAGGAATTAGCAATGAGAGAACTGCAGAACCCTACAGACCTGTTTTTTTAATAAGGAAAAGTAAACCCGAGTCTTGAATTTAACTTGAATTTGATAGTAACTTTATCCTGGATCCATGAAATTATAGTGTTGGAAGGAGCCTTAAGAAAGAGTTACACGGGTAGTTCTTTAGGCATCAGCACTTATATTTTTGACCTCTTATAGCATCACTCCTGCATTCAGTCCACAGCCCTGGGCTTTTCACTCAGTCCCAGTCACAATCTATCTTGATGTAATTCATTCTATTTCTACATTTCTCCACATCCTGATTCTCTTGCCTGAGGAACCCTCCAAGTAGATTTCTGCAGCTAGTTAGGAGTTATTCTCTGATGTTAAAATAGTAGTACAGCTTATCCAAAGCTTCTGGTCCAGCTTCCTGTGATAGGCAGTTATATATTCTGTTAGAGGCTCCTGAGAGAGAGAGATCCATTAGCATCCCACTAAAGGCCTGTTCTAGGGCTCCACATCCCTGTCTGGCCAGAAACCCTTATGTCCAGTGGAAATAGCTCTCACTGCGATTTGAACTTCTTGCCTCTTGCCATTTTTCAGTGCAGACATATAATGAGAGGTAATCCTCCCCTTTAGGACAGCTTTTTATTTAATTACTTGCATACAATCTTTATGTTTGCTGCTCATTTTTTGCATGAGGCCCACACACCAGCACATTCATTCTTTAAAAAAAAAAATTAAACTGATTTGTTTGGTGTCCTATAAACATGACGTTTTACCAATGCTTTCAGCCATTCCAGCTTTTCAAAATGTACCATTGTTTCTGTGTCTCCACTCTGTGTCTCTCTTCTCTTACAGGAAGACAAAATCAATCCAAATGAAGGATTTCTTAAATGTGTGAATCCGTTAGGTTATATGTTGCAAACAAGTTTGGTGAATGAGACCTATTTGGAAAGTGGAATTAGCAGCATCGTGCTGAGTCTGGAGCACAAGAAGCACAGAAAATTCATACCATTAGAGCTGGGTTGGTATCATCGACAAGATCAATAGGACACCAGCATTCATCCAATAAAATCAACCATAATTGGAGAATGAAAAAGACTGGATTTGAACTACTAACACAGGAGACCAGGCAGGGCAATTAAAGTTAAATTAGAATAATGGCTCTGAGAGTCAAGCAGGGGGAACAGGAACAAAAACTAAAGGGAGAATGGTCTGATTTAGCAATGTTTCGAAGTCTCCATAGTCACCATATGAAATAAATTGGCCATTTTAAGTGATTAAAGAAGTCATCTTTTGGTTGGTGGTAGCTAAGTCTCTGAGCCATCTAAAAATGGACACTGTGACCACTCTCTGGGCCCCCATTTTCTCATCTGTGGAAAGGGAATTTTTACCAGAGTTTTCCAGAGTGACATCAACTATCATTCTGATTTAGATTTCAAAACTAACTTGTTATCCACAATGAAAGGGGATCCTGACAGGTCCCAAGTCATGAATCACAGCTAAAATGCTCTGATGTAGAAAAGTGGGGAAAATGCATCTCATCCTAGTCATCTTATGTATGGAGAGAAAAACACTATTCCTTGAGGCAGTGCAGGAGTAGAGACACAGGTGTGTGGACAAATTTTTCTGGTCCTTCAGTTACTAGGTACATCTCTCTATCTGCAAAACTCCAACACAAGAAATGCTTAGAATCCGTTAGTGGGAAATTCAAAGGATAACTGCCAACAATACAAATATATCTATTAAATTTCCCCAAAGAAAAGAGTTCTTTTAATCACAAAGCTCAAGTGCTTTCTGTACCTTTTAGTTTTTCAGCAACAATACTGCATTCGTGATCTGAATAGTGGACCACTGGTGGTGGGGATGGTGGGCGCAATCTTTCTTCTTCCATCCTTCTGCGGTGGCGCTCCTCCCTTGCGAGCATACGCTGTTTGCATTCCCACTCATACAGGTCATCTCGAGCCTGTGCAAAATCAACATGGAGCCGGCCTGTGTCCTTCTTGTCAGTGCTAGAGCCCAGGCGAATGCGGTAACCTGAGTGCACAAGAGGGAGAGAGAGGAGTACAAGAGTGGCTCAGTGGGTGAACCACTGTTAAGTACTTTTCCAAGTTCAGTGCTTCCAATGTGGTTGTAGCAGTTTCAAGTGACCACATAATCTTAAATTCTCTCCCCACTACTAGCGAGGTGAACCATCAAAAAACTTGGACTATAGTTTCATTTCTGATCACAGTTTACTATTCTATGGGTTGGGTCAATCTTTTCATAGGAGTTCTATTCCTCCATCTGCCACCCTACCTCTGGCAGAGGGAGGCTCTAGGGGTAATGGTATTAAGAATGAGCCTTATATGGCACCATGGGTTGGAAAGAATGGGAAAAGTAGCCTCAAACTGTGGTGTCTTTGGATAACTTCAGGAGTGTCAGTCATACCACTATATAGAATTTTAATAAACTTTAAATGGATCAGCTTGACATTTCAAGTCCCCAAATTGTTTCCTAGATGTATTTGGCAACCCTGAACCTTTTTTCTTTCTGGAAAAAAAATGGATATGATAGGCAGTGGTATGTGAGCCATGTGATATATAATTTGAGATCCTTAAAAAAAAGAGGTAGTGTGCTTGTAATCTAGTGGTATAAGACCAGGATTCATAAAACCAGGATTGAAGTCCATACTTCCACTTTTTGTGCCAGCTGTACTACCCAAGTTAAATCTCTTAACAAAAATGTGAGAAACATTTATTAAGTTTTTATTAACTTTTTAAGTTTCAGAAGTGGAGCTAGCTGCTTCCACACACATTTATTTTACTTCATTCTCAGCATAAGCTTGCAGACCAACTCCTGCCTTAAATAACTAAAAATATGGAAAATATATATGAAACAATCGTTTTTAAGACATTGGACATTGGTCAATGAAGACAGAGATCACTGAGAGACAAGAAGCAAATGAAGTGATCTATATGATTTCTCCAGTTTATTACATGGAGAGAGTTTCCAGGCCTTAGAACAGGGAGAGGAGCTCAGTCAAAGCATGGTGATCTCCCTGAGTTGAAGAGATGAACTAGGAATCCAGGGAGACTATGGCAGACAGAATTTATATGGCAGAGTACTGGAAAGAAGAAAGCTACACAGAGAAAGAACTTCAGAGATCTGCAGAGGGTCCTCCATTATTATTTAGCTGCACATTGATGTCTGTGTATGTGTGTATGCAGAAACTACCTGTGCATTAGAGGCAACAATCCCTGGAGCTCACATGGGGCTGGGAATAGTTCCTTTCCCCATAAGTCAGAGCAGAAAAAAAGAGAATAATTCACAGAGTATAGAGTAGAGTAGTCGGAAGGGTTTTGCCTTAGTTAGTGGAGAAAAGTGAGCCCTGGACTAAATCCTGCTCTGGTTCTGTTGAACAAAGCTTAAAAAACAAGACCTAAAAGGATAAAAATTTTTCCAAGTTACTTAACTGCATCCCAGAACAAAGTTCAAGAATATTTACAGGAATGAAAAATATATGGTACCAAACATGGTAAAATTCACAATGTTTGGTATCCAATAAAAAAATTATCCAATATTCAAAGAAGCAGGAAAATCACAAGAAAGATTAAAAAATTAACCAATCAAAATGGACCCAGAAGTGATATAGATAATATAATTAATATACAAGGACATAAAAACAACTATTATAATTGGATTTCATATGCTTAAGAAATTAGAGAAAATGTAACCATATTAACTAGTAACACAAAAGACATAAAAAATAACCAAAATCAAATTTCTAGAGATTTGAAGTACAATGTCTGAGTTGAAAAAAATTCACTGATAGGACCAATGGCAAATTAGACACTGCAGAAGAAAAGATTAAGAAGACACAGCAATATAAGTCATTCAAAATGAAATATGGAGGGAAAGGACTGAAAGAAAATGAACAGTACCAATGAGATGTGGGACAACTTCAAGGGGCCTACTATAGCCTAACTGGGGCCCTGACTGGAGAGAGGGGAGGGAATAGAAAAAAATATTTGAAGAAATAAGGGCAGAAAAATGTCTAAATTTAATGAAAACTCAGAGATCTAAGAATTTCAGTGAAACTCAAGCACAAGAAATATGAAGGACATTATACCAGGCATATAATAATCAAATTTCTCAACACCAGTAATAAAAAAGAGAATATCTTAAAAGCTTCCATAGACTTAAGACATGTGCAGAGAAACAAAAAGATAACATTATATTTCTTGTTGGAAACAATACAAACAAGAAGATAATGAAGTAACATCTGAGAGAAAAACAAAAAAAAACAACAACAAAAAAACACTGTCCACCCAGAATTCTACATCCAGAGAACGTATCTTTCAAAAAAGAAAGGTGGAATAAGTTCTTTTTGATACATACAAATGCTGAGAGAATTAATCAGGAGCAGACTTGCACTATAAAAATTGTTAAAGGAAATTCAAGCACAGGGAAAATGATATCAAATGGAAATTTGAATCTATACCAAGGAAGGAAGAGCATACATAATATATGATTCCATTTATATGAAACTCTAGAAAATGCACACTAATCTGACAGACAGTGGAACAGTGGTGGCCTGGGGAGAGAAGAAGGGAGGGGTAGGAGGAAGGGATCACAAAAGGAGTATGAAGGAAGCTTTTGGGGGAGGTGGACATGTCCATTATTTTGAGTGTAGTGATGGTTTCACAGCTGTATGTATGCATGTATGTGCCAAACTATATTTTTGAAATATGTGAATTTCATTGTATGTCAATTATTATACTTCAACGAAGCTGTTATAAAGAATGCCCCTTAACACTAAAACCGCTACACATTCTTTTTAGAAATAGGAAGAATACATTTCATAAGCACATTTTGCTAGGGCTCTTTACAGTTTACAATGCACTTTCACACTCAGTCATCTTATTTGATCATCTGAGCCATCAGAAAAATGGCTATTAATGATTATCTTGCCTATTCTTCCAGTATCATGGAGAGGATCAAACAAGAGGATGATATGAAAGCTTGGTATAAACACACGACAGATACTGTGATGCTATGAGATTGGTACATCGTGCACAATGCCAGCTCCCTAAGATGCTCAAACTCCAATAGAAAGAAATGGTTATTTCTACATTCCCAGCCCCTTTTCTAAAGGATTTTTGTTTGTTTTAACCTTTTTTTTTTTTTTTTTTTACAATGTGGGAGAATAGCCAACCAATTCAGGACATTTCTAGCACTTATGAGCTTTCGGGGAGCAGGTTCAAATTTAAAGGGCAAAATTTAGTTATTTTCTCATCACTGATGATTGCAATCCCTTCTCCTGGCAGCCTTGAGAATGTTTCCAGGATGTAGTTGCTGCCAGAGAGCCGATTTCAATGATGTTTAGATGGATACCTCCTGAGCAGCATGTCATCTTTTATGTACAACTGTTCAGAGTTTTTCAAGACCTTTAAGTTCTTATTAAAACTGTCTATTGTGGAATGCTCTATTATCATTCCTAAGTGCTATCAAATCTTCTGTATATTTTACAGCACTTAGAAAATGTAATAACGTGGGGGGTGGGAGGGATGGGGTGTCTGGGTGATAGACATTGGGGAGGGTATGTGCTATGGTGAGCGCTGTGAATTGTGCAAGACTGTTGAATCATAGACCTGTACCTCTGAAACAAATAATACATTATATGTTAAAAAAAAAAAAAAAGAAGAAGAAGATAGCAGGAAGGGAAGAATGAAGGGGGGAAAATCGGAGGGGGAGATGAACCATGAGAGACTATGGACTCTGAGAAACAAACGGAAGGTTCTAGAGGGGAGGGGGTGGGGGGATGGGTTAGCCTGGTGATGGGTATTAAAGAGGGCACGTACTGCATGGAGCACTGGGTGTTATACGCAAACAATGAATCATGGAACACTACATCAAAAACTAATGATGTAATGTATGGTGATTAACATAACATAATAAAAAAAAGAAGAGAAAATGTAATAAGAGTATTCTACATCTCAACAGCCAAATTATGGAAGCAGCCCAGTGTCCATTGATAGATGAATGGATAAAGAAGAGGTAGTATATATATACATACAATGGAATATTATTCAGCCATAAAAAGAATGAAATCCTGCCTTTTGCAATGACATGGATGGAGTTAGAGAGTATTATGCTAAGTGAAATAAGTCAGAGAAAGACAAATACCATATATGATTTCACTCCTATGTGGAATTTAAGAAACAAAACAAATGAGCAAAAGGGAAAAAAGAGACAAACCAAGAAACAGACTTAACAATAGAGAACAATCTGATGGTTACCAGAGGGGAGGTGGGTGGGGGGATGGAGGAAATAGGTGATGGGGATTAAGGAGTGCACTTGGGATGAGCTCTGGGTGATGTATGGAAGTGTTGAATCACTATATTGTACACACCTGAAACTAATATAACACTATATGTTAACTAACTGGAATTAAAATAAAAAAACTTTATTAAGTTTTTAACGCTCATTAAGTTTTCCCTGGCCTGTTGCAACAGGCATCTGACCTCCCCTCCTCCTAGATACTGGGTATCAAAGTTAAATAAGACACAGTCCCTTCATTTAAGGAGTTCATACTCTGGTCAGGGAGACAGATGTGGAAAGAGACAGTTCTAGCATGGTGCTATAGGTATCATGCTAGGAGGAAACATTGGGTACTGTGGAAGTGCTAAGGAGGGGGTGCCCAGACCAGCCTGAGGCACAGTGGGGAGAGAAGTCAGAGAAAGCTTTCTAGAAGAGGTTATGCTTGAGCTGGAGGTTTGAGGTGTGAGGATGTATATATGGCAGGTGGGATGGAAAACGTAATTATAGTCAGAGGAAAAAGCATAAAGCACCATGGCACATTCTGAGAACTAGAATTAGCTTAGTGTGGTTAGGACATGGTATGTGAAGGAAAAACTGGGAGATGGTGCTGTGAGGTAAGACAGATAATCAAGGCCCTTAGATGTGACAAGTAAGGAGTTTTGGACAACAGAGACAACTGAGAACTACCAAAGAACTTTAAGAAACTGGGTGCAAACATTCATTTTCCATCTCTGAAGGCAAGAGGGGATAGCAAAAACTTTATCTGCCACAGATGCAAATACAATGACCCGCAATCTCTGCACTGTGCCTGGTGGGCACACTGCTCATAACTAAACACCTACCAGAAAGATAAAGGGCTTTGTCCACCATGTATTCCTCAGCAAAGCGAATGTGACAAAAGTTCTTTTTGCTCTTCCGAATAGCAATGATCTCTCCACACTGTTCGAACACTTCCACAATGATCTGCTCTGTCCCATTTTCAGGAAGGCCACCCACAAATACTGTTTTGCACCCTGGTGGTCGTTCTCGAGTTGCAGGAGGTGGAAGATCTGAGCAGAATTGCAAAAGTAATTAAATTAAATTAAAAATTAAATTAAAGAATTAAGATGTTTGCTTGGGACAGACCTCTTAGAAATCTAACATGTCCCAGAGATAGACCTTCGGTCCCCATCAGACTTTGGCCCGAATGCCAAAAGCATGTGGCCTCTAAGGCACTCATCTCTGCTCCATAGCACATGGAAATCATTTTATTCAATGATTTGGTGATCATGATGCCTAAATGATAAAGACTCAGACCCATCTGTCTGTCCCATCCAGAGTTCTTTAATTCTGTTATTTTTGCTGTGACAACTCAGCTATGCCCAATTTTCAGTCATTTTTGCTAATAAGACAGTTGGGGGGAAGTCCCACTTACTTTAAATTCTTACTTTCTGGAATTCTCGGAACCAAGGTCCCTGAGAGAAGGGTTGTTTAATTCAGTTTATAGTTACTAAATTCTCTGTTCATGCTTACTGAAAGAACTGTTTCAGAATTAATTTGACAATGATGGGGTAAACATTTACAATAATATTTATGGGTACCAGAATGATTTGGCTGACAAAGTCAGCCAGACTATAAACCATCCTTTCTAGGTTTTTTGTCTTTTGATACCAGTGAGTCCTTCTTCCAATTTCTGGCTGGAGAGGTGAGATCCAGAGTCAATCCTGCAGCATTTCGAGGGAAGTATGAAAGACAGCAGAGAAAGTAAGCTCATCTGGGAAATTATTAACTAAAGTGAGATAAATTTGTCATGGAGAGTCATTAAAAACCTATTTAATGAGGTGATTCTCCCTCTGCTAAAAAATATGCTTTCTACTCGCTCATCTTATACATAAAGCCTGTTGTATCTGCCAGCCCCGTCTTGCTATTTCTATGTATCCAAGCATTTTCCAAGCAAAATTCTACAGTTCACAGCCCAACAAAACAAAGCATGAAGGTCAAGGGTTTTTTTTTTAGTGTGGGTTTTGTATCTGCAAGGATTTATTTTGTGTAATCCATTCTTTCCATTCAGCTCTTCACAATAATTCTCCCAAGATTTGGAGAGCTCAACAACTAGTGATTACAGCTCCCATGCAAAAATAAATGAGTCTCACTTGTAGAGCAGGCCAAGGTCCCCACTTGATGCTTATCCAAGTTGGCAAGTGGATGATTTGGGAGCCTCCTTGGGTATGAGCATCTCTAGCTTCCTCACTTTGCTACCACTGTCGTCTTATCAGTGTGGCTCAGAATAATCAGGTTCTCGTGATGCTCTCTTCCCCTCTATTTATTCAATAAAAGAGGTAAAGGGATTCAGGGAACTTACAAAGTTTCTGTTAATTTTAAAAATTTCTGTCATTTCAAGAACTCACTGTATGGTATTTGTTCTATAGGAGAAGTTTAAAAGGAAAAGGAAGATAACCTAGTGAGCAGGAATCTGAAATGTCTTAGTCATGTGCACTGGAGCAATTTGATTTTAGCCAAAAAGGGGAAAAATGAGGTCCAGAATATCTTGAGACTTCTGCTTCTGAGTTTTTTTAGGAAATAGAAGGATTCTAATATCACACACTTCCAGTGATTCTCAACTCTGACAGCATATTAGACTCAACTTAGGAGTCAAACAAAAAATCTTGGGTCCACTCCAATGAGTGATTTAATTAGTTTGGGTGCAGCCTGTGCATTATTTTTTTTAAAGCTCCTCAGGCAACTCTAATGAAAGCTAGGATTGAAAACTTGGTCTAAACTTCTCATGTTACAGAGAAAACCTTAGCTGAGTGAGGTTGAGTGACTCATTCAAGGCCACCAAATTAGAAGGAGAAGGAACATGAACTTGGAGCAGGTAAACTTGGATTTAAACTTCAACTTAATAACTGTCTGTAGGACCTTGTGAAAATTACATAACCTCTGAGAACCTCATTCTTTCATCTGTAAAATGGGGATACTGTCTTCTACCTTACAAAGATTTTTGTAGGATAATCTACTGTCTATATTGCAAGTGGTACAATGCCTAGCACTTGATAGGTTCCCAATAAATAGTAGTTATTGTAGTGTTATTATTATTTACTGTTATAGAACCCCGGTTTCCTGATTACCAATCTGAGGCTTTCTAAAGCCCTACCACAAGTCTGGAGTGGAGTGGTAGCTTAAGACCTGGACTTCTAAATTCCCAGCTCCTTGCTTTATCCAGATCTTCAGATAAGGCTTGGTTTGGGAAGGAATCACTCTTCTCAATAGAGGAATCTACAGCTGTGAAGACACATATAGTTTTTTTTTTTTTTTTTGAATATTATTAACCTTTACTGAGAACTTACTTTGTGTCAGTTCTTTTTTTTATTTATTATTTTTTTATTTTTTATTCTTATGTTAATCCCTATACATCACATCATTAGTTTTAGATGAAGTGTTCCATGATTCATTGTTTGTGCATAACACCCAGTGCTCCATGCAGAATGTGCCCTCCTCAATACCCACCACCAGGCTAACCCATCCTCCCACCCCCCTCCCCTCTAGAACCCTCAGTTTGTTTTTCAGAGTCCATCGTCTCTCATGGTTCGTCTACCCCTCCGATTTCCCCCGCTTCATTCTTCCCCTCCCGCTACCTTCTTCTTCTTCTTTTTTTTTTTTTTCTTAACATGTAACCTACAAGGGTAGAAACATTAGATTGGCAACAGACCTATCCACAGAGACCTGGCAGGCCAGAAAGACACATATAGTTTTGACCATGGAACACAGAGCCATGTTTTCAAAAAAGGGGCTTTAGCCAAAAATCCTGTTTTAGAATCCTTCTGAAGTTTACTATTTAAGGAATTTGATGGTAAAGAAACTTTTTGTGGAGCAAATGATCACCTTTTTACATTATTTAAGTTTGCTTAGTTAGGTCTTCCTTTTGGTCCACTGAGAGACTCTAAGGAATGTCTGGTTACTTTGCCACAGTTACATATAACACTGAAAATACAAAGGCTTTTTCCTTTAAAAATTCTGCGGGATTTAAAAATTCTGTGATGAAGTCATCATCCTATTCAGATGCTGTGATTATTTTGTGGTAACTGCTAAGTAAGAAAGCATAAAAGCCACTAAGAGTGGGGTCAAGAATGCTGGGGTTTATTTATTTTCCTTGGGTAAATGTAGAAAGCCTCTTCGATAGCATTCGCTGAGATTTAGGTGTATGCCACTCAACAAGGCAATGGGCTGTACTGTCTTCCTTAATGGATAGTACTTATACTTTAATTAGCAGCTCAAAGCACTTTGCTGTCTGGGCCTGGTTTTCTAATCCCACTGAAATATAGTGATCTGGGCACAGCAATGATAACTCCATAGGAGAGCAAATTCAAAGTTCACCTATTAATCAGGTAATGTGCTAAACTCTCTTAACACCCCAACCACTACTCTGGATAGAGAAGAAAACTTCATGTAAAATGATTCAAGATAACTGAGAGTATAAAGAACTTTAATCTCTGGTAATGGAAAAGGAGGAGCTTCTAGCAACTCTAATTACAACTAAGCACCTACTCTGGGGAGCTCTTTTGGGGCAATCAGCATTAAGATCGGAGTCACTGCTGATCTTTGAGAAGTGAGGTAGGAGGCAGCAAGTGGCATAAACCACTTGCTTGTTTCTTGCTTTTCAAAGGAGCATCAGATATCACTCCACTGGTTTGGCAGAATTTATGTACTGCAAAGTCTTTGAGTTGATTTTATTAGACAGCCCAAGACTGAAGCAATCAGCAGGGGCCAGATATATTTTAATGTAATTTCAACTGATTGGAAATAATCAGAAGACTGGTGAATCTTTATTACTTCTCAATTTACCCACTTTCTCTAATTTTCTTTATAGAACCCAGCCCTAGGAGCCAAAATGAGGTTGGACTGTTCTGAAATAGTAAAATGAAAAAAACTGCTTTTTTTTTCTGGCTCCTGGGTGCTTTCCCACATCCCCGTACATAGCAGGTGATATTCCACCATTTATTCCACATTTCCTGTTAACTGGACAATAGACTCAAAATGCAACCTCTCCATGCTGAAGGTCTATCAGCTGAAGTGGGAGGAAAACCAATAGTGTCATATTCTGAAAGCCAAGTAAAAAAGTATACCAATGAGTAAGGAGAAACCAACTGTGTCATATATGGCTATTAGGTCATTTAGGAAGAGAACTGAGAATTGACTATTGGATTTAGTATTATAAAGTCACTAGAGTTCTTAAACAAGGGGCATTTTGAAAGAGGGGTAGGGCAAAAGCATAAATGAAGAAGATTTAAAAGAGAATTGAAAAAAACTGGACACAGCTAGTAAAGAGGGCTTTTGTACAGAAATGCAAACTCCTCTTTTAAATTTTAAAATGTTAGAATTCCTCAGGGCACTTTGGTTGTTTGTCATCCTTTCTTGAGCTATATAATCTCTCTAGTGGTCTGGGTCATTCTTACACTTTCAAATGACGTATTGTTTCAAGAAGGATGAAGGGGTCACTAGTACTAAAAATAGGAGAGAAATAAAGTAATTTAAGGGGTAAAAATTATTCATTGGACCTAGCACCCAATATTTAAGTGAAAATGCATTAGAGAGATGAATGATTAACTATTGTGTTAATTTCAGTATCTTCCACATGGAAATGTTCCAGGAGAAGATAGGCTTGCAGTTGGGCTGGAGAGGAATGGAATACTGGGAAGCAGTTGAACTTGACTAAGGGGTGGGTAAGTGGCAAGTAGAAATGATGGATCGAAGACAGTCACATGAAGCATACCAGTGAAAGGTTTTTGAAGTCAGGAGTTGGACTTGGCATTTGTGGGTAATGGGAGCCCCAGGACTTTTGGGTTCTGTATATGTGACAAGAACCTGGATGAAGTGTCAGGTGGGATGGGGTAAGGAATTGATGGTAAAGATGCTTTCTAATGAAGCAAGACAGAAGCAGATTCGATGGCTGCATAAAGAGACTGTGAGATCACAGGACCTTATTGCTTGAGAGGCCACTGAGCGCAAGAGAATATATCAGAGACAGAGGCAGAATATAGCAGAGGCAGGCTAAGTGCTGGGGTTTAAAATCAAGGCCTTAGCAGACAAGGTTGGTAGGCTCTGGAGAAGATAAGGGATTCAGGCATACCAAATCCCTCTTCCCATCACACCTTCATAGTCTGGGGTGTTAACAAAAATCATACTTGCCATGCTTTCAGCACAGAACTAAGGGAGTCTTCTCCATTAGCGTTTTCCCCCACGCAATTAACCTGAGCCTCCTTGTAACAAAATCCAAGTTCTAAACAGGAAATAGAACACCAGTTTACTTTAAGCTATGTCAGGAGGGTCTGTTTTTAATTCAATCCAAAGCCAGGTTCCTTCCCAGAAGCCACCACTTTACTGGCACTAATTGCTCTGTCTGTATTCTTAACACAGAGATGAAGAACTAAAGGATTGAGCTATGAAGGTAAAATGTTCCCTTTCATTCTGTGGCCCTTCCAGCTCAGAACTGCGAAGGCACGGTGTAGGTGGGGAAAGATAAATGTATTTGAGAGATGTCTGTCTCTTTCTTTTCCTAGAGACTATCAAAAAGTTAGAGCCTCATAAAAAAATTTTAGAGCCTCTTTAAGCTGTGTATGTCTGTATTCTTTTAAAGACTGCTCAGCAATATGGTCTATGTGTTATACACAAGGTATCTGTTATTCTTTGGAAATTCAGCAACTGAATAGCCTATAAAGTCATCACTTCTACCCAGCCAAGATATTACAGGTTATGAACCATCCTGTTACAGTGGACTTGATTGAGACAATGAAAGCCTAGTGCACGCTGATTATGTAATAAATGGATGATTAAACCAGCAGGATTCTACCTTTACATACGTAGGAGGTTTTAACACTGGAAATGCCTGAATTCATGGCTTTTGAAGTGAAAAAAGGTAGTATCAGTGATGCACAGCTCTCTCTAATCCAAAAGCAACACACAGGAAGACAGGGAAAAAAGTCCGCTGCCCATTTGTAAGGACAGTGGCAGTAAGAGTAAGAGACAAGGGTACAACAGTGCCATTCATTCACCTAGGCACTAAACACAAATCCAGGAATGGCCACTTGAGCAGGCAGGTAAGGCCTACTAGGCCATCTTATTCTCCATTCCCTAATTCTCCTGTGACATACTAGTTCTTCTCCCAATTCAGTCCTCCGAGATGCTAGCCTCCTAGATTTCTTACTGGCCTGGAAGGAAGTACCCTGCTGACGATCAAGTTCAAAGACGTGAAGAAGGCATTAAGAACATTTTTCACTAGCAAAAGGGACCAAGGTGATTTGTCTAACCAACCCTGACTAATTCTAAAATCCTCTTGGTTGTGAGCAGACTATCCTAAGTAGAATCTGGGTCCCTGCCAGGGCCTGATTCCATGATTAACTGATTCCTATGTAAGGTGGGAGATGAAATAGTTGTCTGAAGTCACATGTCAAAAGTTATGTTTATTGTGATAAGGCAAGTTCATTTGATCTATGGCCTGAACCCTTGAATGTGTCCCTTAACAGCTTTAATTTCAGCACTGTGGTGGCAGCTCCCTTAAGTAGGCCATCCAGCACCACCACTAGAATCATGGAAAAAGCTTTAATGAGGCTTGAGTCATGGGCAGAAATAACTTCTGATTGCTTAAAGTAAATAAAACCCCAAATATATCCAGAAAAAAAAGTTTGAGTCAATATTGCTGCTATATTTTAAGTGAAATATGTCCACCATATCTTTGCAGATGTTTTTAAGAGTCTAAGGAGAAACCTATTCATTACTGACAAGATAGATCCCTAGACCATTTACACATGAATTTCATTGATTGGATGGATGCAAGTGGTTTGACTTAGTCTCAGTATTCCTCTTTGCCCTCATTGCAAGTTAAACCTCACCCCATTGTCTGTCGCAGCCCATTAGTTGAATAGCAGTAGTTGGAGTGATGTGTGAATAGCTGGTGGCAGTGGAGGATTCTTAGCACCAAATGTATATTCTCATGTGCCTCAGGTAGGCTCAGACACACTCTATTACTGCCATCATCAGCATGTAGGCCAGTTATGAAAAAGAAAGTCTGTAAATAACAGTGTTGAACAATTTGTGTCAGATGTCTCTTTCTGTACGAACACACTTGAATGCCTTACCAGATGGCATTAGAAACATGTTTTATCATTTGTACTGCAACCAGCACAGAGAAATCTACTGTTCTGTGCATAACATTCAGCCATGCCTAGTAAGAGAAAATTTTCCTGTCTTCTGTTTTCTAGGTGAAGCTTCTATACATACATCTATGAAGCCCTTGGGTATTCTTTTGAAAAAGAAGAGTGTTCCTAGACACCAAAACATTGTGACTTGTGTGGAGAAAAAGCAGAATATTACTTGGATTTGGAGGGAAAAGCGTGCAGCTTTTACAGTGTATGATCTCTTTTACTACTGGCATATCTGGTGGAATTGGAGGAGGTACTATTCCTAAGCCAGGCATCATTGGAGTTATTGGTGGAATTCCAGTCATCATTCCAAGAGCAGGATCAAAATCTAAAAAAGGAGAGAAAAGACAGAACAATAAGTGACACCAGGCAAGGTCAAGGGGAGGCAGAATATTACCTTACAAATTTCAAACCAAGGATCTTTCTAAGACAGAGGCAAAATATTTAAGAAAACATGGTATTAGCATTACCAGGTCTTAAATATTATATTCTACTTGTGCATTTTCCTTTTGGGATAGGGCTGTTTGTTTTTGCTTGACCAGTCTCTTTATCTCTATATCTCATTTTGATATCCAAGGCCTTTCATACTATGACTGTGCCTTGTCTGTTGATCTTGCCTTCCACTAGTTCCCAATGCACACCCTCCACTCCATTCAGACAAGGCTTCTTGCTCTCCCTTGTAACACTTCTTGTCTTTTTGCAGTATAGCATGGTATTAAGAGCATACAGTTTTGGGAATCAGGCAGACCTGGGTCCTACTTCTATTATTTGCTTAGCAGGATGAATCTTTTGAACCTCCATCTCCTCATTTGCAAACCCTTACTTTATAGGGAGCTATGACAAATAAACAAAATGATGAATGTAATGTGCTTAGCATAATGTATAGCACAAAAATACTCAATAAATAACTATTCTCTGTGCTTTTGTTCATGTTGTTCTCCCTGCCTGGAATCATTTGAGCCTCCCCAAATTCTCCCCATACTTCAAGGCCTGCCTTAAATAACTCTCCAAGGCCACTCTCCCTGAAGAACTTTTTCCAGATAATTCTGGTTCATTTTCAACTCTGTGTTGAAAAACTGTTCTGTATCTGTTGCCACTGAATTTTATTTTATTTTGCATCATCTTTTCATTCAGGGATGCTTCTAGGATGTGTAGGGGCCCTCACAAATGTTTTTCTGTGGGGTTCATCTATATACACAGTTCAATTCACCCCAAATCAGCATCAACACTATTCAGTGGCATAATCTCATGAGATACCATGAGAGAAATGCCACACCAGGCAGCTAGAGTGATTTACTTACCAGTCTACCTTCCTGGAAACAAGACTCTGGGAGGACTCCACAGGCAGGAGTTCTGAAGCTTCTTGGAGAATCTGGTTGACTCCACATGTGGGGTAGAGGATTGGAGAGTGCCCCAAAGAGGAGAAAGGAGGACTGGGGTCCACATAAGTTCAGTATGAGAGTGGGACTCCTTGCTCAGACAACAGTGCAAGTCCTGGTCAATTCCAGGCAATGAAGAGGAACTTTAAAAATTTTGAGAAAGGTGCTTCTTAAGATTAGAACCTATATAGGACCTGTTCTGGACTCAGGGCACCTACCCTGATCACACTAACTACCTGGCTGGTCCTTAGCATCGGACAGGGACTTAGAAATATCAGGGCAGGCATTTCAAAGCACGAGGTCCCCTGAGATGCGGGCCTAGGGCAAAGGTCCCACTTGCCTGGGTGTAAGGGTGGTACTGATTTCATTTAAATTTTGTCTCTATATCAAAATGCAAGTTCTTTGAGAGAAGGGAATGCATTCTACTTCCTTATTTCCCCACCTCTCACTGTTGTCCTCTGCTACAGAATGCACAATGGACTGTAAACAAAGTATTGCATAAGGAGTTCTGATAATGTAGGGGCAGTTGAAGTAGCACTAGCAGGTCCGACTCCCAAAAACCTTACTCTGCTCACCACAAAGACTTGAGGGGCAACGCCTATAAGCATATCCTTAGGCTGGTTCTGAATCCCCTGGGTGGCTTTCTAAGATATTGAAGGGGGTAGATCTAAACAGGGGGAAGAATCTGTGGTCTCTAGAGAAGCAGAACTTCAGGTACAATAGGCCTAGTAGGGGTGAGTCTTATGACCAGGCAGATAGGCAGGCGGGTAGCACGTGTGCATCCTCCGTTGTAAAGTCAGCCCATAAGAGCTAGAGCATTCCCTATCTTCCCACATGCCTGTCATGCTGAAATATCAAGACCCCAGATATGTTTGGGAAGAAAAAAAAAAGATCTTCCAAGAAATTAGAAGAAATTTTATTTTTCTGAAAACAAATTTACAGCTCACCCAATATGCACTTGTACACATGCATGTGAGCGTGTGTGCGTACACACACACACACACACACATACACATGCCCTTTCCTTCCTTCCTGTGGCTCTCATATCTCCAGTTTCCTCCACATACTAGTTACATGACCTTAGGGAAGGTTTCTTAATATCTGGTAACATAGCACTATTTCTTTTTTGATAAAAGTGGGGATAAATTATGACATTTAGCTCAAAGGATGAAAGGACAGAACAGATATGAAAACACCTGGCATGATAGGTGGTAGTCCTAATAGGTAAATTTCCATCCTTCCATTCAGTAAGTTCACTTATTCAGGCATTCATTCCCACATTCCACAAGCATTTGTGATAGCTTTTAATATGTCAGGCTCCATTAGGTGGGGGCAGGGGGTCTAGGTCTTCCTTTCCATCTTGGAGGACTTAGACCCCTGATACCCTGTGTTTCTATGCTGTATAATAACAGCACTGTGGTTAAAAATGCCATTTGTGTCTTTGGAAAATTTGATTCCTTGTGTATATGATTTTGGAAAAATTGTTAACATTATCTCACCCATTTACAAACTATTAATTTTCAGTAGGAAGAGATCAGATTAGATTGTGTGCCAACTAAACAATTTCATCTATTTTTCCCCTCCAACTGAAATGTTTGTCTTCCTTTTATTGTTCTGCCTGCCTCCTCATTGTTATTCATATAGCTCTGTCACTCACAACTCTACCTTACCACAGATTACAGAAACATCAGTTCATTAAACAAGTTCTGCCACTTCGGCTGAGAAAGAAATGCCTGTCTCCATGTACTGTCTACTAATAAATGGAGACAAACAAAAAACAAATACACAGGATAAATATAACTCCTGACTGATGTACTCACCACTCTGTTTGGTATGATTACATTAATATTTTATGAAATTCATTTAAAAGCAAATGTATTCATGACATATGGCTAAAGTGAGAGTAGATAAACTCCCTTTCTTCCTTGTGTTCAATATGCCAAGAGTTCCATAGGCTACACTGCCTAGCAGGGCTTGCTAGAGGGCAGGTTGCACATGACATTTCAAAGACTCCTAACACATTGATTATTTCTTTTGTTTATCTTCAACCATTAAGCACCAAAGTCAATGTGAATTTCCAATGCCAACCAAGAAAATAACCATTTGAAATCATCGGACTTAAACAAGTATTGCAGAATCTGAAAAATCAAAGTCCAACAATTTAAAATACATTGGGAATAGAACACCAGAGAAATTATCTCCCTCTTCAAGGCCCCCAGCCTGGCTTGACAAGTACACTAACAAGTGCGTAGTATTAACATTTATGTTAGGAATTCAAACTTTTATTTATTTATTTATTTTTAAATTTTATTTTACTGTGTTATGTTAGTCACCATACATCATTAGTTTTTTTTTTTTCCCATTTTTTAATTTAATTCTATGTTATGTTAATCACCATACATTACATCATTAGTTTTTGATGTAGTGTTCCATGATTCATTGTTTGCGTATAACACCCAGTGCTCCACGCAATACAGGAATTCAAACTTTTGAAGGAGATTTGAAATCATTTTATAAGGATTATGGAAAAGGCCAAGGTATTCCTCCAAAGTCCTTCCCACAATCAATACCCTGTTCTGTTTTGCTTCTACATCTCTTCTTCTAGCACCTTTTCCCTACAGCCTTCTGACTCTTGGCATCGCCAAGCCTGGAAGTGTCATAAGACATTGGTTTGTATTCCCTCTTCTGATTCATGAACTTCCCCAAATCCCAGCTTACTAGAGATGCTATGAATGCTTTGTTAGTTGGACCAGCTTGCTCCTCTGAGTTGTGGCTCTACTACATGATTTCAAGTAATATTTCAGTGTAGCCTTAAATATTCCTGCTCCCTAGCAACTTGGGCTCATTCAACCTAGAGTAGTTACCTGGAAGTAAAATCATCCTCTGTTCTCTTTACGCATTTGAGCCAGGGAGTTACACTGGAGGCACATACCATTTCTATGCTGCCATCCAGTCATCCATATGTCCATCCAGTTAATAGTTTGATGCCAGGCCCTGTGCCAGGTGTTGGGATTGAGGGAATGAGTAAGGCAAAATCCTCAGCCTCATAGTCTAGTTTAGAAACATCCATGCAGTTACAATGCTGTATCACCAATTATCAACACCCAAATTATTGGGTGCTTACAATGTGCTAGACACTGTGCTAAGCATTTTATATAATCACATTCCAGTAAGCCTGTGAACTAGCTACTATTATAATCCTTCATTTTATACAGAAATTGGGGCTCAGAGTATTTAGTTATTTGACCAAGATTACAAGCCAGTAAGAAGTAGAACTAGGATTCAAATCTAGGCTGGTCTAACTATAATGCTCCTAACCACTACACTGCCTCTCAGTGTAGTATGACAATTGTTTTAATGAATTAACTTCATTATAGGTGTAAGGTAAACCAGGTATAATTAAAAACATGGCAGATGAGCAACAAAGTGCTTCCAATTATTTTTTTCCCAGTGTGACAGATTAAAGGTGGATACAAATTCTTTGAGACTCCTTTCATCAAGAGATGAGGTCTATGTCCCCCACCCCATTTGAATCTGGATGGGCTACAGACTACTTTGACACAAAGTGTTCTGTTTTCAGGCTCAGGCCTTAAGAGAGATACCATTCCCACTTCTTGTTTCTGGGAACACATGCTACTGGAGCTTCAAGATACCGTGCAACATGTTGGAGTACCGTGGTAGAGAGGCATGTGGAGAGGGCCTTAGAGTAAATGGAGAGAGAGGGATCCAGCTGAGCTCAGTGTTTTTATCTGTCCCTGCCAAGGTGCCATGCATATGAATAAAGTTGTCTTGGAACCTCCAGACTAGCCTACCATTGCTGAGACATCCCAGTTGATACCATATGGCACAGAAGAATTGCCCATATGAGTCCTGCTCAAATTCTTCATCCAGAAACTCTTAAAATAGAATAAAATGATTGTTTTTTAAGCTGCTAAGTTATAAAATAGTTTGTCATACAGCAATAGAGATGCAGAATATGCAGCATGCCTAGGGAATGGGGTGTGATTAATTAACAGAGTTGGCTATTTTCAATGAATGGAAATAGAAAGTACACCAAACACCCAAACTAGACTGACCATGATTTTTATCAGATTATTGAAGAGGTGCTTTGGGACCCTGCAAGGCCCCAGAGCCACTGTCTCGAGAAATTGTCACTGTACTGTTGCTGTGTGGAAGAGCCAGTTGAAACAATGCCAGGTGACTGACACTCTACTATATGGACTAAGACTACAGATGTCTACAAAACACTAGAAACCTTAGAGGTTGCCCATTTTTGATGCCTGACAAAGACACCACATATGCCAATTTTATGGTTCAGCCCTTGATATTTTCTGGCAGGATGGTTCACACTGGTGTTCCTTCTGTAAAATGCAAACTCCACTTTTATGGCAGGGGAAGAGGGACGGTGTCCATAATACTACTACCCATTAAATCAGTGTACATGAATTTCTAGGTTATGATTTGATTTTATACATCTCATTTAATCTTCACAATCCTAAGGAATAGGTAATATATTACTCTCTATTTTACAGATGAAGAAATTGAAGCTCACAGAGTTAACACAGTAAGGCCATACAGTAGGTGGCTTTTACTAACCATACTCTCAACCATTAGTCTATATTGCTTCCCACCAAGTCCATGGATCCACAGGAAAAAAAGATACTCCTTGTCAGATTAAGCTCTGTTTCTTTTTTTTTTTTAAAGATTTTTATTTATTTATTTATTTGACAGAGAGAGAGAGAGAGTGAGAGCAGGAACACAAGCAAGGGGAGTAGGAGAGGGAGAAGCAGGCTTCCCGCCAAGCTGGGAGCCCAATGTGGGGCTCGATCCCAGGACCCTGGGATCATGACCTGAGCCAAAGGCAGACGCTTAACGACTGAGCCACCCAGGCACCCCAAGCTGTTTCTAACTGCTCAACTTGTAGCAGGCCTTCAAATATTTATGTCCCAAAGGCTACCATCCAGTTGCTTATCTCTATACCTAGAACTTCCTGTTGAGATGTTTGATATATGTATTGCCACACTATTAAGTAATTTAGAGGCTTCTGTTTTAAATCCATTGTCTCAACTTTGACCCACAGAAGTTGAAATTGTGGCAGTGTATGAACTGGAGGTGGGCAAAGGTAGGAGATAACACATTTACTGTTGGTCTTGCCTTTTTAGAACTGGACCTGGTTCTGGCTGGCTGGAAGCCCCTTCATACCCTTAGAAAGGCTCTTCCTAAACTTAGTGACTTCTCCCCATCCAAGTGCCCCCCTGCCCATAAAGGCATTTCTATTCTGTTAGGTGTTCCAAAGACTCTTTGAGCACCAGCATGTAGTTTGCACTCACAATAAAACCACTGTAATGCAATCATAGATTAGTCTAAAATAAGTGCACCAAATGGGATCTAAATATAATTGAGGTATTTCACAGAGAATTATGATTCCAATTCAGGTATACGTTTCTGGGACATTATTGCTTTTTCTTTAGAGTTCCCACAAAATTCACTGGAAAATTAAGAATTATGCCTCGGTATTGAGAAATTTTAACCCACTACAGTCTTGACTACCTCCTCTTCATGCAAATCCTCAAAAGACTTTTCAAGCAGTCAACCTGAAGAGAGAATACATATTTCTAAGGACAGCCAGGCTGTACTGTGAGATGATCCTGCAGTTATCACCAGCCCTCTTGAAAATAGAGCACAAGTTTCCAAATTTTTGCATAATGACTCTCAAATTCTACCAACATCTGCCTGTTTCTCCAGAAGATCACCTAAATCCTTGTTTCAGGCCAGCTGGAAAATTAAAGCAGGGCCTCGTTCATGAACAATAGCAAATAAGGTAGCAAACTAGGCTTGGGTGGGTTATATGGCACAGTTTTAGTTCACAAAGACTCACCCCAGTAAATCTCAACTTTGATTTCAAATTTCTACTAATGAAGCTTTTTTTTTTTTTTTAAAGATTTTATTTATTTGACAGAGAAAGACACAGCGAGAGAGGGAACACAAGCAGGGGGAGTGGGAGAGGGAGAAGCAGGCTTCCCGCGGAGCAGGGAGCCCGATGCGGGGCTCGATCCCAGGACCCCAGGATCATGACCTGAGCCGAAGGCAGATGCTTAACGACTGAGCCACCCAGGCGCCCCAGCTTTTTTATTTAGTATAAATTTTTGCAAATATCTACCTTTCTAGCCCATCTTCCACCTATTCCTTCCTATTTATTTATATTGTGTTCTTGCCTTGTTAGAACATTTGACAGATTCAGGATCATGACCTTGACTCTCATGGGATGCTGTGAACATCTTTGGATGTTGGCATTAGTGAGGACATTTCCTGCTACATCTGTGGTTCCCAGATTTCTAGATTTTAGAGAGGAATAAAATAAAATTAATATACACATACATTTAATTATACCCCTCTTAATTTGCCAAGAAAAGACGTGGGGAAAAAATAACAGAAACTAGCCAGTGTACCATTTGCACAGTTCAAAAAAGACAGAACATTTTTTTGGGGGGGAGGAAAAGATGGCAGAGGAGTAGGGAACCCTATTCCACTGGTCCCTGGAATTGAGCTGGATATCTACCAGACCACTCTGAACACCCACGAAATCAGCCTGAGATGTAAGAAGATATATCTGGATCTCTACAGAATATCACAGGTGGTTGGTTTTGAGGTATGAAGTGGGGAGCCATGATTCTGCGGGCACATATCTGAAGATAAATGGAAGGGGGAAGGAGCTGTGGGGATCCTATACCACTGGTGAGCAACAGCCTCCCAAGCTGGGGACAGGGCACAGACTTGCAGACTGGTAGCAGCAGGGAAGGGACTTTAGGGCAGTCCCCTGGACTGAAACCTGGAGCGGCGGGGCTGCACATGTGAACTGGGGGCAGCTAGTGGTTTTAGAAGCACAGAGGGCAGAGATGTGCCCAGATCTGGAGGCGAGGACTGGGAGCACTGCTGAGGGGCACACAACCCAAGACCCTGCAGTTTATAGCAGCACAGACAGAAACGGAGAGAGTGTGGCCTGGAGAGCTCACTGAAGAACAGACTGTGATCTCTCCGCTCTGTGGCAGAGGGTTGGAAATGATCTCTTCTGCTCTGACTTGCGGAAGAGATGTGGAAATCCTCCAGGGAAAGCTGCAAGAGAACAAAAGCCCCCCAAAATCGGTTTTCACTGAGCCCATCCCCCCCCACAGGGGGTAGAGCAACTCTGCCCAAATAGAGTTGCCTGAGTAACAACAGGGCAGGCCCCTCCCCCAGAAGACAGGCTGGGAGAACAAGAGGCTGACAACCCTAAGGTCCCTATAAAACAGGTGCGTCTTGCTTGGGTTGTGGTCAATAATTTGGACTCTATACATTCCCTCAACCACCCTCAACAGAATGACTAGGAGGAGGAACCCCCCAAATAGGAAAGACTCAGAGACTGTGACTTCTGCCACAGATTTACAAATGGGTACAGATATAACCAAGTTGTGGGAGATGGAATTCAGGGTAGCAGTTGTGAAGACAATAGCTAGAATGGAGAAATTGATTAATGGCAACATAGAGCCTCTAAGGGCAGAAATGAAAGCTGAACTGGCAGAACTTAAAAATGCTATCAATGAGATCCAATCTAATCTAGATAATCTAACAGCTAGGGTAAGTGAGGCAGAAGAACGAATTAGTGATCTAGAAGGCCAACTGATAGAAAAGAAGGAAAAAGAGGAGGCCAGGGAGAAACAACTCAAAATCCATAAAAACAGAATCAGAGAAATAAGTGACACCATGAAACATTCCAATGTCAGAATTAGTGAGATCCCTGAGGGGGTGAAGAGAGAAATGTACTAGAAGATATATTTGAGCAAACTGTAGCTGAGAATTTCCCTAATCTGGGGAATGAAACAAACATTCATGTCCTAGAGGCAGAGGGGACCGACTTCCAAGATCAAGGAAAACAGGCCAATGCCCTGGCATGTAATAGTAAAACTCGCAAATCTTAGCACCAAGGAAACCATCTTAAGGGCAGTTAGGGGGGAGAGATTCCTTACATACAGAGGGAGGAACATCAGAATAATGTCAGACCTATCTACAGAGACCTGGCAAGCCAGAAAACCCTGGCAAGACATATTCAGTGTGCTAAATGAGAAGAACATGCAGCCAAGAATACTTTATCCAGCAAGGCTGTCATTTAGAATGGATGGAGAGATGTAGAGCTTCCAAGAATATGTGACCACTAAGCCGGGCCTGCAAGAAATATTAAGGGGGGTTCTATAAAAGTTGAAAGACCCCAAGAGTGATATAGAACAGAAATTTACAGAGACAATCTATAAAAACAAGGACTTCACAGGCAACATGATGACAATAAATTCGTATCTTTCAATAATCACTCAATGTGAATGGCCTAAATGCTCCCATAAAATGGCACAGGGTTGCAGATTGGATAAAAAGACAGGACCCATCCATATGCTGTCTACAAGAGACTCATTTTGAACCTAAAGATACATCCAGACTGAAAGTGAAGGGATGGAGATCCATCTTCCATGCCAACGGACCTCGAAAGAAAGCTGGGGTAGCAATTCTTATATCAGACAAATTAGATTTTAAGCTAAAGACTGTAGTTAGAGACACAGAAGGACACTATATCATTCTTAAAGGGTCTATCCAACAAGAAGATCTAATAATTGTAAATCTCTACACCCCCAACATGGGAGCAGCCATCTACATAAGCCAACTGTTAACCAAAATAAAGAGTCATATTGATAATAATACATTAATTGTAGGAGACCTCAATACTCCACTCTCAGCAATAGAAAGATCATCTAAGCAGAAAATCAACAAAGAAACAAGAGCTTTGAATGACACGCTGGACCGGATGGACCTCATAGATATATAGAGAACATTCCACCCTAAAACAACAGAATACTCATTCTTCTCGAGCGCACATGGAACTTTCTCAAGAATAGACCACATACTGGGTCACAAATCAGGTCTCAACCGATACCAAAAGATTGAGATTATTCCCTGCCTCTTCTCAGACCACAATGCTTTAAAACTGGAACTCAATCACAAGAAAAATTTAGAAGAAATTCAAACACTTGGAAGCTAAGGAGTACTCTGCTCAAGAATGTTTGGGTCAACCAGGAAATCAAAGAAGAACTTAAACAATTCATGGAAACCAATGAGAATGAAAACACAGTGCTCCAAAACCTATGGGATACTGCAAAGGTGGTCCTAAAGGGGAAACACATAGCCATCCAAGCCTCACTGAAAAAAACGGAAAAATCCCGAATTCACCAACTAACTTTACACCTTAAAGAACTAGAGAAAAAGCAACAAATGATGCCTAGGCCACACATTAGAAGGGAAATAATTAAGATTAGAGCAGAGATCAATGAATTAGAAACCAGGAACATAGTAGATAAAATCAACGAAACTAGAAGCTGGTTCTTTGAAAGAATTAATAAGATCAATAAACCACTGGTCAGACTTATCCAAAAGAAAAGAGAAAGAACCCAAATTAATAAAATTATGAATGAAAGGAGAGAGATCACGACTAACATCAAGGAAATAGAAGCAATTATTAGAAATTATTATCAACAACTATATGCCAGTAAATTAAGCAACCTGGAAGAAATGGATACCTTACTGGAAACCTATGAACTGCCAAGACTGAAACAAGAAGAAATTGACAACCTGAATAGGCCAATAACCAGTAATGAGATTGAAGCAGTGATATAAACCTCCCAAGAAACAAGAGTCCAGGGCCTGATGGATTCCCCGGGGAACTGTACCAAACACTCAAAGAAGAAATAATACCTATTCTCCTGAAGGTGTTTCAGAAAATAGAAACAGAAGGAAAGCTTCCAGACTCATTCTATGAGGCCAGCATTACCTTAATCCCCAAACCAGGCAAAGATCCCATCAAAAAGGAGAATTTCAGACTGATATCCCTGATGAATATGGATTCCAAAATTCTCAACAAAATCCTAGCTAATGGGATCCAACAATACATTAAGAGGATCATCCACCACGACCAAGTGGGATTTATCCCCGGGATGCAAGGGCGGTTCAACATTCACAAATCAATGTGATAGAACACATTAATAAGAGGAGAAAGAAGAACCATATGGTCCTCTCAATTGATGCAGAAAAAGCATTTGACAAAATACAGCATCCTTTCCTGATTAAAACTCTTCAGAGTATAGGGATAGAGGGAACATTCCTCAAGTTCATAAAATCCATCTATGAAAAACCCATAGCAAATATCATCCTCAATGGAGAAAAGATGAGAGCCTTTCCCTTAAGATCAGGAACATGACAAGGATGCCCACTCTCGCCACTATTGTTCAACATAGTACTAGAAGTCCTAGCAACAGGAATCAGACAACAAAAAGAAATAAAAGGTATTCAAGTTGGCAAAGAAGAAGTCAAACTCTCTCTCTTCGCAGATGACATGATACTTTATGTGGAAAATCCAAAAGACTCCACCCCTAAATTACTAGAACTCATACAGCAATTCAGTAATGTGGCAGGATACAAAATCAGTGCACAGAAATCAGTTGCTTTCTTATACACTAAGAATTAGAGAATTCTTAGTGTATTAGAGAAATGGTTCCATTTACAATAGCACCAAAAATCATAAGATACCTCGGAATAAACCTAATCAAAGAGGTAAAGGATCTATAGGAACTACAGAACACTAATGAAAGAAATTGAAGGAGACACAAAAAGATGGAAAAACATTCCATGCTCATGGATCAGAAGAATAAACATTGTTAAAATATCTATGCTACCCAGAGCAATCTACACCTTAAACGCCATCCTGATCAAAATTCCAATGACATTTTTCAAAGTGCTGGAACAAACAGTCCTAAAATTTGTATGGAATCAGAAAACACCCAGAACTGCCAAGGAAATGTTGAAAAAGAAAAACAAAGCTGGGGGCATCAAGTTGCCTGATTTCAAGCTATATTACAAAGCAGTGATCACTAAGACAGTATGGTACTGGCACAAAAACAGACATATAGACCAAGAATAGAGAACCCAGATATGGACCCTAAACTCTATGGTCAAATAATCTTTGACAAAGCAGAAAAAAATATGCAATGGAAAAAAGACAGTCTCTTCAATCAATGGTGTTGGGAAAATTGGACAGCTGTATACAGAAGAATGAAACTCGAACATTCTCTAACACCATACACAAAGGTAAACTCAAAATGTATGAAAGATCTCAATGTGAGACAGGAATCCATCAATTTCTTTCAAGATACATCTCCAAAGGCTAGTGAAACAAAAGCAAAAATGAACTTCTGGGACTTCCTCAAGATAAAAAACTGCACAACAAAGCAAACAGTCAACAAAACAAAGAGACAACCCACAGAACGGCAGAAGATATTTGCAAATGACACTATAGACAAAGCACTGATTTCCAAGATCTATAAAGATTTTCTCAAACTTAACACCCAAAAAACAAATAATCAAGTCAAAAAATGGGCAGAAGACACGAACAGAGACTTCTCAAAAGAAGACATACAAATGGCTAACAGACACATGAAAACATGTTCATCATCATTAGCCATCAGGGACATTCAAATCAAAACCACACTGAGATACCACCTTACACCAGTTAGAATGGCAAAAGCTGACAAGGCAAGAAACAACAAATGTTGGAGAGGTTGTGAAGAAAGGGGAACCCTCTTATACTGTTGGTAGGAATGCAAGTTGGTACAGCCACTTTGGAAAACAGTGTGGAGGTGCCTTAAAAAATTAAAAATAGAGCTACCCTATGACCCAGCAGTTGCACTACTGGGTATTTACCCCAAAGACACAGATGTAGTGAAAAGAGGGGCCATATGCACCCCAATGTTCATAGCAGCAATGTCCACAATAGCCAAACCGTGGAAAGAGCCGTGATGTCCTTCAACAGATGAATGGATAAAGAAGATATGGTCCATATATACAATGGAATATTACTCAGCCATCAGAAAGGACGAATACCCAACTTTTACATCAGCATGGATGGGACTGGAGGAGATTATGCTAAGTGAAGTAAGTCAAGCAGAGAAAGTCAATTATCACATGGTTTCACTTATTTGTGGAACATAAGGAATAGCATGGAGGACATTAGGAGAAGGAAGGGAAAAATGAAGGGGGGGGAATCGGAGGGGGAGACGAACCATGAGAGACTATGGACTCCGAGAAACAAACTGAGGGTTTTAGAGGGAGGGGGCTGGGGGGATGGGTTAGCCTGGTGATGGGTATTATGGAAGGCATAATACTGCATGGAGCACTGTGTGTTATATGAAAACAATGGATCATGGATCACTACATCAAAAACTAATGATATATTTTATGGTGACTAACATAATAAAATTAAATTAAATTAAAAAAAAGATAGAACATTTTAAAACCAAAAATGCAGAAAGTCTATAATCTCAGAATAAAGAACAATTCTTTCAATTGAGCAAATTTAGCTTTAGGTAAAAATCACTATATTTTTAGTTCTTATATTTTGCAGCAAACTAGGAAAAGTAGTATTGACTAGTCTTGGGCTACACACCCATCTTTGGGCTTCAGAAATCACTCAAGCTCCTCACTAGTGTCCATTCCTATATATGAAGCTCTGTATGAAAAGATTCTTTCAGAACAAAAATGTCCAACACACACAAAATTGTGAAGGGCTATGAAAAGTTTGACTTCTCTGAGGTTTGGTATATTTTCTCTTCATGGAAAATGCAAATTATGTAGCTGATTAGGTTTCCTTTTTTGTTTTGGCTACCTGGTCACAGGTACAGCTCAACTTTAGAAATTGAGTAGGATCCTATGACCTATACATATGAATTCTAATTAACCTCCCTACCTGGTCTTCACCTTTGATATTCATTTATATTTTCTTAGATGCTGGTTTATTTTACTAGTAATTTTTCTCTTTTATTGTAACCTTACTTATAAGCTGCCTTAAAGTCTTTATGAAATGGGGTGATGTAATTCCACTCAACATTTAACCATTGTCCCCATACCATATACTCTTGCATACTTTCCAGTCATCGATGCATTATTTCCTCTTCCTGGATCATTCTTAGCTCTTTTTTTCCCACCTGCCACATTTCTATATATCCCTGGACACTGAGCTCAAATATTACCACTTCTGTGAACATTCCCAGACCATGACCATCTACCTATCACTCTCTCTCATCCCACTCTAGCTAAAACAGTACTTTTGTACATGTTTCTAACTAAGACATTTGTTACACTGTAGTGTTGCGATATTGACTTGCCTGCCTCTGTTACTGGACTTTGAGCTTGAAGGCAAGGATTGAGGCATGCCCATTTTGATCCCCTGGACCCTAGTTCAATATATTTTTAATGAATGGATGGCTGAATAAAAGCACAAATGAACAAAATAGATAGGAAGCCTCTGAGTTGTCATTCAAGAGGCATCTCATACATGAGATGTATGAGCTGCATTAGGGAGAAAATATGGGGGTTCTAAAAGTACTGAAGGCAGTATGTGGGCAGGAATCTTATCTTTTTTTTTTTTTTAAAGATTTTATTTATTTATTTGACAGAGAGAGACACAGCGAGAGAGGGAACACAAGCAGGGGGAGTGGGAGAGGGAGAAGCAGGCTCCTGGCTGAGCAGGGAGCCCGATGTGGGGCTCGATCCCAGGACCCTGGGACCATGATCTGAGCCGAAGGCAGACGCTTAACGACTGAGCCACCCAGGCACCCCATCTTATCTTTTTTTGTTCATTGCTTTATCCGCAGGGCTTCTCACAGTACCTTGCATATAGCAGACCTCAGTAAATATTTCTTGTATGAATGAATGTGCAAATGATCTCACTTGGCCACTCTTTGTAATAATTTCCATGGGGAGTCTTGAGAGTACCATCACTGGGTAAGTGTTAAGCTTGTTTTACAGAGGTACTAATTTTATTTGTTATAGTGTTTTATATATCATTGGCTTTCAGTGAAGTGTCCACCATGCTGATGAACAGTGCTCTCCTTTCTCAGGATTTCAACCTTATCTGCCACTGAAGGCATATTCTTTTTGTGGAAGATATTAAATATAATGAAACCACAAGTCTGGCTCTCCTTGGGGAGCTTGTAGAGCAGTGGCCTGTCATGTGTCACACATCGTCATTCTTTCTTTCTGTTCCCATCAGAGTTGGCCTTCTGGGTTCAGTGAGAACTGCCTTTTTTTAAAAAAAAAAAAAAAAGAAGATTTTATTTATTTGAGAGAGAGCGAGAAAGAGCGAGAGAGAGCGAGCATGAGTGGGGGTGGCAGAAATAGAGGGAGAAGCAGACTCCCCGCTGAGCAGGGAGCCTGATAGGGGGCTCGATCCCAGGACCCCAGGATCACAACCTGAGCCAAAGGCATATGCTTAACTGACTGAGCCACCCAGGCACCCTGAGAACTGCCTTCTTAAAAATGACAATGCCCGTGGATGGGCAGTGTCTTGCTCTGGGAATAAGGTCCATAAGTCCATACTTTCCAACATCTCCTATTATGGAAGTGACATAGTCAATAAAGTGGAGACACCATAAGGAGAGACACTTCTCCTTTGGGACTTCACAGGCTCCACATTTGGATGCTAAGGATATTTTAACTGAGGGGAAAATAAAGGAAGCAGCACACAGTATTCAATGAGTACTCCTTAATCTGTCCATCCTTGGATTCATCTGCAATGATGGGCTGAACGATGCTCCTTAAACAGAAGGCCTGACTCTTTTTGGTCCCTCTCTTCATGTGAAAACTGACATTAGTCTTATTTGACCAGCTTGGAAAAGCAAATACTCTTGCAGGAAAGACAACTGCCAGCCAGAGGGGACCTCCTAATCTGCCATCATTGGGGATTAACTTTATTGAGTAGCAGCTGTACAAAACACCATGTTAGATGAAAGGGAGCTCCAAACCAAAACCCAGAGATGGCCTGTCTCTGCTACCCACTTAATGAACATAATAAGCCAGACACTGCCCTGACGACAAGTATGTATCCAGGAGACTCAGCTTCCATGACAGTATGGATTTGAGCTCTCTAGGGCAAGTCAAGGAAGCTTATGTATCATTTGTTTTTCATCAGTGCCAAAAGCCTTTTCTATTGTCACAGGCCAGATGAGACAGCACACAAAAAAAGGTCTGCTGTCTTGGTAGGAAACCTAAGGGGCAGAAAAGTAGTTGAATTACTGAGCCATCAGTGGGTGACCTCAGGGAACAGTTCCATGTGGCTCACTGTCTGCCATTTCCATTTTAAGGAATCTCGAGGGGCCGAGAGAGGATTGGGGATGTTTTAGCCCATTCGGTTAAAACATTACATAATAGAGATAACAGGCACCCTTTCCCAAAACCTGGGCAAGAAGAAGGGTACGCAGCATTGGAGTGTGGTGCCAACCTTCCATTTCTGTGGACACCCCCTCAGATTTACAGGGAGCAGTCAGTGGCGCCATTGTCCAGCACCTCTCCTGGGGAAGATTTCATTTCTGCATTCGTTAACCTTCACCGTTGCTAAGAATACAAATGAGCCATAATTCAATTTTTTTGTGAGCCATATATCAGATGTGAACTTGAGACAATAATAGTAGCTAAGTTCACTGAGAGATTACTGTGAACCAGGCATCATTCTAGGACTTTAATGTATTAACTCATTAATCCTCACAACAACCCTATGACATAGGTGCTATTATATCTTTGTTTTACAGATGAAGAAACTGAGGCCTCGAGAGGTTAGGTAACTTGCTAATGTTTACACAGCTACTTAATGGTAGAACACAGATTTATTTGAACCTAGGCAATCCAGATCCAGAACCCATGTTCTAACCTCATGGTTAAACTGACTTCTTAAAATAATACAGAGGAGAAAAAAATAGTTCACCCAAAACTCAAGTGATTTTACAGATAGCTTCACAAAGTATGTCTCAGCCCAATACTATTGTCCCATGTATTTTTTTTTATATTTATTATGCACCTACTGTGTTCCAGGTCTTTTTTTTATTAACATATAATGTATTATTTGTTTCAGGGGTACAGGTCTGTGATTCATCAGTCTTACACAATTCACAGCGCTCACCATACCACATACCCTCCCCAATGTCCATCACCCAGCTACTCCATCCCCCCAACCCCCTCCACTTCAGCAACCCTCAGTTTGTTTCCTGAGATTAAGAGTTTCTGATGGTTTGTCTCCCTCTCTGGTTTCGTCCCATTTCATTTTTTCCTTTCTTCCCCCATGATCCTCTGCCTTGTTTAAGACAAGAAGGGCACTACTAAACTAAATATCAGTATATCTGGATGGCTCAGTCAGTTAAGCATCCAACTCCTGATTTCAGCTTAGGTCATGATCGCAGGGTGGTGGGATAGAGCCTGGTGTGGGGCTCTGTGCTCAGCGGGAAGTCTGCTTCTCTCCTCTTCCCCCTGCCCCTCCCCCTTCTCATGTGCTCTGTCTCTCTCTCAAATAAATAGATATATAAATCTTAAAAATATATCTGCATTTCTAAGATCTGGTTTCCAAAAAGTCAAATAACTTTCCGTAGAGCATAGCTAAAGATCACTGAAACACAAAGTTGAAGGGGACCCTGAGAATCTATTTCTTCATAGTGCTTAAGAAAATAGGATATAGATAAAGAGGGCTAGAAGTAGAAATTAAAATTACTCTTGACTTTTCAAATGTCTGGTTGGAGGTGGATGTGAGGAATACTCATTAGAGCTGACAGTGGCTGCATGGCACCCAAATGCTTTCAATTTAAGTGGCAGCTTAGCAGCCATTTGAAGGAAGTATGTTAGTATTTCCTTTATCTTAAAGAGCATATAGTACTGCTAATACTAATACTAATGATGATGGTTAACCTTTATGGAGTGCTTATTATATGCCAAACATTGGGATAAGCATATTATTTAATCTTCACAGCAATCCTATGAAGTAGATACTACAGTTATTCCCATTTTACAGATGAGGGAACTGAGGTACAGACAGGTCAAGTAACTGGTGAGAGGTCATATAGCTAGGAAGTGGCACAGCAAGGATCCAAACCCAAGCAGTCTGTCTTTGAGGCCTATGCTGTTAAATACTAAGCAAGATACCCTCTCTGTAGGAATAGCCCTCTGAGTTACTGTTAGGAAAACCTACCTAGTTTTTTAGGCCTGTTATTGTCCCAGCATAGGCTTTGGGCCTATAATGATGGTTTGGATGATTTTTTTACTCTCTATGCTAAGCCTTTCTTCCTTCACATTATAGATGGGTAGCTAAGCATCAAAGATTACTGTGTGAGCATAGATTTATGTTTAGATGTGGTAATTTACAAATTATCTGATATAACTATCATAGAGTTCCCTTGGCATCAGAGCAGATCTGGCCTCAACATTTTTCCCAGGACATATACCCACACAGTTCAGATTTCTATAAACTGGTAATAATGGAAGGCAAATCAGATTGTCTAATCTCTCTAGACTATAAGAGATTGTGACTCAGGACCACTCTATATGGAGCTATAAAATAATATATGTTTTAGTTTAAATTGTATTACAGTGAAATAATGAAGAAGAACTAAATTTAAAGACCTATTATACCCTTTAGAAATATCTGTAAGAAATATATTAACAATGATTTTAAAGTATTTTAATAGCCAACATGTTTGAGCACAAGAACGTGCCAGGCATTGTCCTAAGCACAATTGTCATAAAACCCCTAAGGGTTACGTATTATTAGTCTGATTTTATGAATGAAGGAATTGAGTCTCCTAGAAGATATTTAACTACTCAAGATAAAGTAGTGAAAGAAACAGGCTTGGAAGTCAGGCAGATTGACTCTAGGGTCTGAGCACTTAACTATTATGCAATACTGGCTCCTGTCATAGCACCTGCTGATTCCAGATTGGCCCCACTAGTCATTCGAAACCCAAGGAGATCTATGGTCCAATCATTCGGCCCTCAAAGGATCCCTGGTTGCTCATTTCAATCATGGTTGGTCTAATGAAGTAGGATGCAATCTAGTCAATGATAGTCCAGAGCATGAATTATAGTTTGGTGGGGCAGTTCTTTGCCTCTGCCATATATAGAATCCAAGCTCCTTTGCCCTCCACCCATTTCTAATTCACATATTTTTTTTCTTTACATTTGGCTACTTTTATGCTTGTTTCCTAGTTTCTATGTAACCAAATTTCTTAATTTATTATTAAGATTATTAAGCATCATTTCCTACCCTACCATGTCCCCATTATAACTTATAAGGATTCAAAATCTGAACTGGAATTATGAAATTATTTTTTGGGGAGTGGGGGTCACTAACTATATAAACAAATGGCACAACAAAGTGGCATCACTCTAGATCCATTTCTCAACTTTACTGTGTTTGTGAATAACCTGGGGATCATGTTAAAATGCAGCTTCTGATTCAGTAGGTCTGGGCTGGGGCCTAAGATTCTGGGCTTCTTTTTTTTTTTTTTTTTTTTAAAGATTTTGTTCATTTATTTGAGAGAGAGAGGGAGTGAGAGAGAGAGAGCACAAGCAGGGGGAGCAGCAGAGATTGAAGTAGGCTCCCCGCTGAGCAGGGAGCCTGACGTGGGATTTGATCCCAGGACCCTGAGATCACGACCTGAGCCGAAGGCAGACACTTAACTGACTGAGCCACCCAGGCGCCCAGATTCTGGGCTTCTTAACAGCTCCCAGGTTTTGCAGATTATACTTTGAGTAGCAAGGTACTTGATCAGCTTGGTTCTGTCATTCTTTTAAGTAGGATCACAATTAAATGAACCTGGAGAGATTAACGTTTAGGATATTTTAAAAGCACTGAAACGGCAATTCCCTAATGTCTTCACAAATCCATTTTAATGGTTAATAATAGTTCTGGCAGCACAGAAGACTTTTTTTGTGTTTAAACCAAATGCTTCAGATGCTGTGGCATTTTTCTTCTGATTTTATCCTTAGTGGACATGGAATCAGTACACCATGTCCATTCTCTTAATGGTTACTATGTTTAAAAAAATATGAAGTTATTCAATGTGAACAACTTTGGGATGGTTCCCACCATCTTCTTTCCCCCACTTTAGGAATCCATGATTTTTGAGGTGTCTAAGTCCATTCTCATTTCCGCTCCATGTTTATCTGTCTCCTCTAAATCTATAAAATTAGATAAACTTTGTAATTCCTTTCCAAATCCTGTTGTCTTTTATTTCAATGAGCTATTTAAATATTTAATGACCATATCTTGCATCAGATATATCCCTACCTTGCCCATAGTGCAATAGGGAGTATACTAGTAACTACTGGCCACCCAGCCTATAAAGCTCATATTACAAAAATGCACAGTCTAGGCAGAATCTGGTAAATGTCAACTTCAAAATAAGTTGTGTCATACTGTTATATTTATTACCACATGGTCAATAAAAAGAAACACTTGTGACATGATTAAAAATAGCATACCAGGTAAAATTGGTTGTCCAGCGATTCCCAGTGGTGCCATTCCAAGATTATTCATTGCTGTGGCCCATGCAGTTGGATCAGACATAGGTAGCGTCATTGCAGTGGAATCCACATTCAGAGTTCTACTATTATCAGCTAAAGAGAAATGACAAGTAAAGTAATTTGTTGTATTAAGGTTTCAGTATATAGTTTGCTTAACATAAACTGGCAAACTCTTTACAGAAATGGACTGATGGACAAATGGTAGATAGGGCCTTAATTCCAGCTCTTTACAAGGGTTAAAACAATATGGCTTGAATTGGCAGGAAGTCATAGAATTTGAAAGCAGTTTACCAGATGGCATTTTAGTGTGTTTCTTTCTTTCTCTCTCTGCTCCCTCTGTTCCTTCCTTCCCTTTTTTTTTTTTTAATGAAGACTTTATTTTTTTAGAGCAATTTTAGGTTCACAGCAAAATTAAGAAGGTACAGAGATTTCACATGTGCCCCCTGCCTCCACACATGCACAGCCCCCCATTATCAACATTCTGCACCAGAGTGGCACATTTGCTACAACTGATGGATCTACACTGATGCATCATAATCACTCAAAAGCCATAGTTTACATTAGGGTTCACTCTTGGTGTTGTACGTTCTATGGGTTTGGACAAATATATAATAACATGCATACATCATTCAGAATATTTTCACTGCCCTAAAAATCCTCTGTGCTTACTTATTCATCCCTCCCTGCCCCCCAACCCCTGGCCATTACTGATCTTATTCCATCTCCATAGTTTCACCTTTTCTATAATGTCATATAGCTGGAATCATACAACATGTAGCCTTTTCAGACTGGCTTCTCTCAGTAGTATGCATTTAATGTTCCTCCATGTCTTTTCATGGCTTGATAGCTCATTTCCTTTTAGTCCTGAATAATATTCCATCATATGGAAGCACCACAGTTTACTTATCCATTTACCTACTGCAGGACATTGCAGTTGTTTCCAAGTTTTGACAATTATGAATAAAACTACTATAAACATCCATGTGCACATTTGTGTGTGGACATAAGTTTTCACCTCCTTTGGGTAAATGCCAAACAGTACAATCAGTGGATTGTACAGTAAGAACATGTTCAGTTTTATAAGAAACTGTCAACCTGTCTTCTAAAGTGGCTGTACCATTTTGCATTCCCACCAGCAATAAATGAGATTTCCTGTTACTCCATACCATCACCAGTATTTAGTGTCAGCATTCTGGATTCCGGCCACTCTAATAAGTGTCTAGTGGTATTTGTTGTTTTACTTTGCATTTTCCTGATGATACCTAATGTGGAGCATCTTTCCATAAGCTTATTTACCATCTGTATATCTTCTTTAATGAGGTATCAAAGTTTTTTTTTTTTTTTAAGATTTTATTTATTTATTTGAGAGAGAGAGAATGAGAGAGAGCACATGAGAGTGGGGAGGGTCAGAGGGAGAAGCAGACTCCCGCCGAGCAGGGAGCCCGATGCGGGACTCGATCCCGGGACTCCAGGATCATGACCTGAGCCGAAGGCAGTCGCTCAACCAACTGAGCCACCCAGGCGCCCCGGTATCAAAGTTTTTTGACCCGTTTTTAAATTGGGTTGTTTTCTTATTGTGTTTTAAGAGTTCTTTGTATATTTTAGATAAAAATCCTTTATCAGATGTGTATTTTGCAAATATTTTCTCCCACTCTGTGGCTTGTATTCTCATTCTCTTTACATTGTCTTTTGCAGAATAGAAGATTTTAATTTTAATGAACTCCAGCTTATCAATAATTTCTGTCATGGATCATGCCTTTGGTGTTGTATTTAAAGTCATCGCCATATCCAAGGTCCTTTAGGTTTTCTCTTATGTTATCTTCTAGGAGTTTTATAGTTTTGCATTTCACATTTAGGTCTATGATCCATTTTGAGTTAATTTTTGTGATGTGTATAAAATCTGTGTCTAGATTTTTTTTTTTTTTTGCATGTGGATTTCCAGTTGTTCTGGCACATTTGTTGAAGAGACTGTCTTTGCTCCATTGTATTGCATTTACTCCTCTGCCAAAGATCAGTTGACTCTATTTGTGTAGTCTATTTCTGGGTTCTCTATTCTACTCTACCCAGCTATTTGTCGATTATTTCGCCAATACCACACTGGCTTGATTGCTGTAGCTTTATAGTAAATCTTGAAGTTGGGTAGCATCAGCCTTCCAACTTTGTTCTTCTTCAATATTGTGTTGGGTATTCTGAGCCTTTTGCCTCTCCATGTAAATTTTAGCATCAGTTTGTTGATATCCACAGAATAACTTGTTTGGATTTTGATGGGGATTGCATTAAATCAAGTTGAGAAGAACTGACATCTTGGCAATATTGTGTCTTCCTATCCACGGACATGAAATATCTCTCCATTTATTTAGTTCTTTGATTTCATTCATCAGAGTTTTATAGTTTTCTGGGTTTTTTTCCCAACTGTATATACCATAGGAGCTTGGGATGTTTCCTATTCTTCTCATAGTCTAGTTGCATACAATTACTTCAGCAGCTTCCATCCAAACTACCCATGCATGCAAACCAAGAAAAATCATCCAAGGACTTTCATAGTAGCAATAAGAAATGAAAAGTTATATTTTTGATGTAATTTCATATCTTTGAGGCAGTAACATTGAATAGATATAGACACACAATCAACAGATATCAAATTAGCCAATTGAATATTTTGGGAATTAGGGAGACACCAGAGAATAAGCAGATAGAATACATAGTCCCTGCCTTCAAAGGTTATACAATCTAATTTAAGAGACCAGTGATGGTGGTACTGATTACTACTATTATCACTACTCTCACCACCTCCATCCATTACTACCACTAATTACTGAACACTCGCTATATGCTAGGTAAAGCACTTGGCATGCATTATTCTAACTTTCAAAACAACCTAATGAGAGAGACTATTTATATCTCCATTTAATAGATTAGAGGCTTTTACTTTATTTTTAAAGATTTGTTTATTTTAGAGAGAGAGAGAGAGTGTGCGCATGTGAGAGTGGGGGAGGGGCAGAGGGAGAGAATCTTTTAGCAGACTCCCCACTGAGCGGGAGCCTGACTTGGGGCTGGATCCCATGACCCATGAGATCACGACCTGAACTGAAACCAAGAGTCAGATGTTTAGCTCACTGAGCCACCCAGGCACCCCTAATAGATGAGAGACTTAAAGATCACATATATTGTCCGAGGTCACCCAGGTTATATACTGTTAGCCACTATGCTTTATTATCTACAGTGAAACAATTAAGAAACAATCAAAGAAATGGAATTGACCAGAAATGTTACTGAAGTTTAAGGAATGATGGGTGCCTGGGTGGCTCAGTCATTAAGCATCTGCCTTCGGCTCAGGTCATGATCCCAGGGTCCTGGGATCGAGCCCCGCATCGGGCTCCCTGCTCTGCAGGGAGCCTGCTTCTCCCTCTCCCACCCCCCCTGCTTGTGTTCCCTCTCTCGCTGTGTCTCTCTCTGTCAAATAAATAAATAAAATCTTAAAAAAAAAAAAAAAGGAATGAAAAGCTACTGTGGCTTGAGTAATGGAGAAGATAGGATTTGAACAAATGGCCCAGATTTCGACATAACATCTCTTGAGTGATGGGTAGTTATTAGACAAAGAAGAAAGAGGGGAAAAGACATTCCAGGAGCAGTGATGACATAAGCAGACAATGAAGTGGGTTATAACCATGTGCATGTGCATGTATATACTGTATAGTTGGGAGATATATAATCATAAGTCATTGGAGCACAGAAAGACTTATTTTGGGAAATTTCCCTCTGATTACTGATTTCCATAGAAAAATTTTTCCATGGCTTTTCTCCTACCTCTCATGTACACTCCTGCCAATTACCTGAAGGCAACTCTGTTCTAATTGTAGCTTGCTATTTGTTAACATCTATCACATCCTTCTAACCTGGGAACATCAGGGATAATTCCTGGCCTGGTTATTTATAAAAGTGCTATTTTGGAAACTAAATGGTCAGAATAAGAAAATGCAAATGTCCAAAAACATTATTTCTGAAATATTAGTTTTTATCATTCTTCTATGCTGCCTATGTATCTTATCCAAAAACCACTCCCCCCCCCCGCCCCCCACACAGAGTGACTAATGGCCTTAAGCAATTGTTACTATAGTCAGAAGTCACATTTCAGAACTGGTGATTTCTCCACGGATAGAAACTCTAGCCCTCACACCCAGTTTTCAATGCTCTCTCATGAAGGCATATTATGGCTAGAAATAGCCTCCTTGTAAATGTTACTAAGGAAACAAACATGGGGCATCAAATATCCTTCGGGTCAAGAGTTTGCATATTGATTATTTGGTTCATCTGAACTCCCAATCTCCAGTCCAGGTGAGACAAGTTTTAGGGAATGTTATAGCTGGAAGGGACCCCCTGATGAGATTATTGAATCTGCACCCTGATTTTCTCTAATGGCTGCAGAATGACTTCAAGAGGAAACATCTAGGTTTAGAAGGACTGGGCCCCCATGCCAAAAATAATTTCTTGCAACAGTCTGGTTACTCGTTGGCTCTGCAGTCCTGGGAAACATAAGAGAATCAGGAATTATTCTTAATAAAGAATTCTGAGATCAAAAAATGAGAATTTACAATGTATCAACCTAGCCAAACTCTGGACTAATTTTTGGGGAGGGGAGAGAATTATCTAAATTATCAGTTTTTTTTAAAGGACAGTACAGTATTACTATTTTCAAAATATATATTAATTCAAAGTGCCTGTTAAAATGTTAGCAAGTAGAGTTCCTGCTAGGCTTGTTTACATGAACCAGTTGGTTTAGATACAGACCATGTGTAATTAACAGCATTATTTTGCTATGATAAATTCAGTTCTTAAATTCTTAAGGAGCTCTGCCTTTTCATTTCCCTCCACTCCCCCAACACCCATCTACATCTGTCAAATACTACTCATTTTGCAAGGGTCATCTCAAATGTTATGTTGTCTGTGAAGCCACCTCCCTGGAATGAATTACTCCCTCCTAGTGTGTTATCATAACATTTTATCTAGAATTTGATTTTCATATGTTTGCTTATTCTCTCACTCCTTTTCCCTAAACCAAACTTTTATCGAGTCTTACTATATGCCAGGTCATGTGTTAGTGACTAGGAATATGGAGATGAACAAAATTCACTTACTGCTCTGGAAGAACTCACAATACAATGAGAGCATGACATATAAACAACTAAATATAAATTATTATAATAAGTACTGCAGTAAAACTATGAGGAAAGTGCTATGAGAACAGAGAAGGAGTAATTAAATATGCTGGAATGGCTTTGGTTGTATGTGTTTGGGCACAGAGAGCAAGAGGAATACTAGGGAAGGCTTCTCTGGGAAAGAATAATTTGAAATGAGTCTTTAAGGAGGGATAGGATTTTCCTCCAGGTACTGAATGGAGGACTTGGGTTTAAGAGCATTCCAGCAAGCAAGAACAACTGGACATTACCATTGACTGCCTTGAATTATAGTTGTTGAATACATGTCTCTCTTCTCTAGCTAGCCTGCATGCTCCTTTACGTCAGGGACTTGGTTTAGGCATCTTTGTTTCCCTGTTTCTTAGTTCAGTGTCTGGTATAAAGTAGGTATTCAAGAAATATTTGGATGAATGAATAAATAAAATCAACTTACATTGATTTTGGGCACAATAAGCAATCCATGCAGTGACACTCACTGATTATTTATATACCTTTTCAGAATGATAAACTGTCTTAAAAGGGATAGCATAGTTGCTAAACTAATTTTCTCTCCAGGACAACTGAATTGACATGTAGCAATTTACTTAGAGTTACAACCAGAGATAGATGAACCCAACTAATAATTCAGTTTGATAGCATTAGCTATAATCTTTCTCCCATATAGGCACAGTTATACATATAAGCAAGCTTGTAAATTTTTACTTTCAAAGAGAAATCCCAGATGATCGTCTCTGTCTGGCAGCAATCTGGATTTAAGGTCTGCAGTAACAAAATATGTTGTGCTGAACATCTGTTTAGAATCATCACTTAATGGTAGAAAAGTTAAGTCCAGGCCTGATTCACTTTCTAGACTAAAAATGGACATCTAGCAATTCCTTTAAGTGTGTTATAAAAGTAGTCCCATGTCACTAAAGAAAGAGATTGCTCATTTTCCCATAAGTCCTACATTCACTGGCAGTGGCCAAGAATATTCAGAAGGCAAATATCATATATTGATATGCTATCAAATAGTCTTCAAAATGCCTCACCCATCTGAAGAACATGTCCTGCTATGCTGGTTTTCCGTTCTACCTTGTGTGGCGACTCCTCAAGAGATCACAGGTTGTACAGTAATTGTGACTGAATGTCTTCTAGGTAAGTTGATTGAGTTTATGGCACTTTGGAGCAAGAGTTCATTAGTGCCAAAAAAATAAAAGATTTGGAAGTAATTATCGATTTTAACTTGGTATTGCTCCATAACTATCAAGTCATTGCCATCTGTTTATTTTTATATTATACTTCACTTGATTAGTCAATTATTGTCAGTTATTTGATCTTGAAGACAACACACACACACACACACACACATTCTGTGATACACCCATCCTGTAGTAGACTTAATTATTTCATATATTTCCTTTATTTCCTTTGAAACAAGTTCAGTATGTTGGTGTCGTCTCATCGACCATACTCTTTTTATTAAGACAAAAGCTGTCCTTCTCTGGCAATTTAGTCTCCTGAAATTCTCTTTCTTATGTCCAGGTTTATATCCATTGGCTTTTATGCTTGCTGTAATTTTATTACACAGTATTGTGCAAAGTTGAGGAGAGGATTTTGTCAACAAACATCTATTGAAAGTTTGTTAAGAGTAGGAAGCAATCCTGCCTAGTGACCAAGAGTATGGGTTTGGGAGTCAGATGGTTTGGGACTAGAGTCTAGCTGTACTAAGTAACTGTAATGTGCTCATTCTGTTTCTCTCTTTACTTCTCTTCTTGCTGGTCTGCCTTCCAGACTTCCTTTTATAGTTGCTGTACATTCACTGAACATTTTCTATGTGTCAGGCTCCATCCTAGACGTTGAATACATTATGGTGAGTCAAACAGGCCTCAACCTTGTTTTTAGGAAGCTCTCTAGTACAGGAGGGAGATACTAAAATACAGATAAACATAAAATAATTACATATTGTGATAAGTTTTTTGAACAAAGAACTGGGTTTGATGATAAAAATGGCAAGTTACAAATTTAGGAAAGTGATAGTATCGACCTTATAGGTTTGTTGAAGATTAAATTAGATAATGTGGGTAAAAAAATTTAGCATGGCTTCTGGCTCATAGTAAGTACTTGGTAAGTGGTAATAATAATATGTAATAATTAAGATGATGATGATGAACCCAGCCCTTGAAGGGTTCAAAGTCTACCGAGAGATACAGGATATATAGGAATTACAACAATACATTATACAGATGATGAAACAGAGGCACAGGCAGTTTAAGTAATCAGCTCAATATTGCACAGCTAGTAAGTGGTAAAACAGGGAAATGAACCCAGGCGACTCTGGTACCAATGCCCATAGTTTTATCCATCACACTAAACTCCCTCCCAAAGAGCCCTTTATTTTCTGTGTTCCCCTAGCTCATTGAACACATTACTATGATAGCCTTTATCACATTATATTTTTTATCACCTCTTTCTGTGTCTGCCTCTCCTCCTAGACTCTGGATTCCCTTATTCCTCTTTGTTATTCCTAGTGCCTAGACACTGTGTCTGACACAAAGCAGATGTTTAATAAATGATTTTAAATAAATGAATCAGGAAATATATGAACTTATGTAGGAGAGTCCTGCATAGACATTCTTCTTCCTGGAAGTAGGTAGGCATATAGCAGGTGCCAAGCTACTCAGAATGGGATACCACTCTGTTGTTGTATTAGATAAAACCTGTTTTGGTGGGTTTCTTCTGAGGACTAAATACTAAAAATTTTAAATGGAGAGGGGAAGATAAATGGTGATAATTTGAGGTATTATAATCTTAACATGCTGATAATATAAGAAAATAACAATTACATAAATACAAACTTTAAGGAAGATAAATCTGTAGATGGGAAGGTATTTTTCATCACATAAATTCAGGAACTGACTAGAATTTCTTTGAAAATTTAAAGGTAATTAAATTTACTAAAATAAATGTGCATGTAGCAGCCATATTTTTTAGCTTCTTGAGGGCAGGGGATATAAATCTCATTTACTTTTATTATATTCTATAGTGATTAGCTCAAAGTAGGTGCCAATTAGTGTGCTCTTAAATAAGTGAACTCTGGAAGAACTCAGCAATTGTATAAAGTGGGGCTTACCTGCAAAGCCTATTTCATAGACCCACAGCCAAATAAAATCTCTTTGCATTGTGTAGTACTGCACCGTGGACTTAGCCCTCTAGTCATTTCTGCAGAAGGAAGATAGTGGTCCAAAGCTGGGTGAAACAGACCTCTGGAACATACCAGGACTTAGATAAATGGTGAATAATAGTGTTAATGATAGTAATTATAACAAGACTAAAGATAGTTAACACTTATTTAATACTTACTATGTGCCAGGCACTGTTCTAGGCACTTTATGTACATTAATTTAAAACTCACAACAACCCTATGAAGTAAGACCTCTCACTATCCCCATTTTACTGATGAGGTAACAGGAACAGAGAGGTTAAGCAACCTGTCAATGGTCATACAGTTAGCTCGCAGTGAAGCTGGGATTCAAACCCAGGCAATATGACTCCACAATTCATGCTCTTAACCACTATACTATATTAAACTAGGGAAATCATAAAGTTATAAAATATTTGAGCTGGGAGGGCTGTTGAGCTCATCATTACACAGATGGGTGTTCCCCAGGTCCTCTATTGCAGGGATTCTTAACTGGGGCTAAGTTGCCCACTCCCCAACCAGGGAACATTTGGCAATATTTGCAGACACCTTTGGTCGTCACAACTGGAGGTAAGAGGTGCTACTGGAATCTAGTGGGTAGAGGCCAGGGATACTGCTAAACATTCTACAATGTACAGGACAGCCCCCCACAGCAAACAATTATCTGACCCAAAGTGTCAATAGTGCTAAGGCTGAGAAACCTTGCCTTACTGCAGCAATTTTCATGTGTTCTTACTGGAGAGTGCATTATACGCTTGGCTTCTTTTTTTTTTTTTTAAGATTTATTTATTTATTTACTTGTCAGAGAGAGAGAGAGAGAGAATGCACACGAGCACAAGCAGGAGGAGGGCAGGTAGAGGGAGAAGTAGGCTCCCTGCTCAGTGGGACTCAATCCCAGGGGCCTGGTATCATGACCTGAGCCGAAGGCAGATGCTTAACCGACTGAGCCACCCAGGCATCCCATACCCTTGGCTTCTTCACAATCCCTTCCCATCTATCACATGTGCAGCCAATTCTACCTTCTGCAGTTTATGAACTACTCCCTTATGCCACTGTACTAAAACAAATCAGACCACCTCCCCCATCAAGAATCTACTAACATTTTTAGCATGGTTACTTTTATGCTTCACGCCAAAGAAATGATCCTCATGGTGGAGAGTCTAGGTGCCTCGGAAGTTCTGCAAATAGCACTAGGAATACAGTAACAAAGAGAAAGGAAGTTTAGAAAATACTTTACGGAACACAGAAGAAAACACCATCTCTAGCACACCACACAGGACCTTACATACAGTAGGCACTCAAGAAGTACATGTTGTAAAAGGTTATGGCACAAGGGCAGTGTTGGGTGTCCTAGAACAGAATAACATTGTGCTTTCTGTTCTCTGGCTAAGGGAAAGGAAACAGCAGGATAAATCATGTTTTGGTTCTGCATTAAGCCTAGGGCTCAAGGTTTTATCTTCTGTTTGGTATTTATTGCTCATGAAGCAATATATTGTGTGTTGCAGGTGCTATTTTGAATCCTTCTTCATTTTCTTTGAAAATTAACAATCCATCATTATTTGTGAACAATGCGCTGAAGCCCCAGGCACATCCCTCTCTCTCCGATCACAGACGTCACCAGCAGTCACACCACAGCTTGCATCATGGCTATGCAGTGTGAGGGAACTGATAGGGGCTTTTGTAAGACACGGCTCCTAGGTGGCTTGAGAGAGATGATACTATTAGACAAGCAAGGGCTTTATTTCCTTATGAGTGTTTCCAAGAACGGATCAAAGAGCTACTCAAGAGGATCAGGGTGTCACAACATATTCTTCCTTGGAGAAGAGGAGCGGAAGGGTGGGGGAGGGAAAAGGGAAAGGTTTTATGCTAGCCTATATTGTAGGTAATCATTTTCACAAGGGCTGAGTGGCAGGGTGGAGGGTGGGAGATAATAGCTTGATCCTCAAGGTATACAGATGAGAACCTTGGGGTAGAGAGTGCTTTCTCAAACTAACCCTCATCCTGGAAGATTCATTGGTTTAGTCTATAAGCTGGAGGGTCCTGGACACAAGCACCTCTATGTTGGAGCAGTTACAAGGATATTCAAGATGGTTTTTTTGAGGGAGGAGGGGCAGAGGCAGAGGGATAGAGAGAATCTTAAGCAAGCTCCACACCCAGCACGGAGCCCGACGTGGGGCTTGATCTCACGACCCTGAGATCACGACGTGAGCTGAAATCAAGAGTTGGACGCTTAACCACCTGAGCCACCCAGGTGCCCCATGGATATTCAAGGTTCTTAACTAGATCTACATGAAGCTAGAGTGCCAAGCCACCCCTCCAGATAGCAGTTGCTGTGAGGGTGGGGTGTAGCAAGGAAGAAGAAGGACACAGGTCTTAGCATGCACCTCTCCAAGGAACTCACAGCATATATCCTGCATTTATAAAGGCAACAAGATATAGTGGAAGAAATATAGATTTTGAGCCAGATAGACCCAAAATCAAATCTTGGCTCTACTATTTACTAGTTGTGTGACTTTAGGCAAGTTCCACACACTTTTTAGACTGTTTACTCACCTGTATTATTCACCTAACAATAATGATGTTGATTCCTAGTATTGATTAAATGCTTATTATGTGCCAAACACTGTTTTAAGGCTTTATATGTACTATGTAATCTAATCCTCACAACAAGCCTATAAAATTGGTAATTTTATCATACCCATTCTACAGATAAGGAAAATGAAAGACAAAGAAGTTAGGAAGTTGCCCAAGGTCATAGATGGAGTTAATGCTGGACTTGAAATTCAAATTCAGGCAGTATAGCTTCAGGGCCCATACTTTTAACCCCTGAGCTATATATTCTCACTACACTATAGAAAATGCTGAGCAAATATTCAATCATGATCTTAACCCCACTTCCTTTATCTTTCCCTTGTTTTAGTTCCCATTAAGAAACCATTCAGTTGCCCTGTGGGGGTCTCTTCTCCCACTTCTCAGAGCTGGAGCTGGGGGTCTCCTTTGCTATTTCAAGGTGGACTGGCATAGATTGAAGAATCTGAGTAATAGTCCTTGTCACTTCAAGGTTATCAGCTGTATGTGAGCCAAGAGAATAGGTTGAGGTTGGATGCAGGCGTCCTGGAAGTCCAATAGGCTCCACCATTAGGACCTTGGAAGCTTCCTCAGTCAGTCAAAGCAGGGGCTAGCCACACTAGAGAGGCTCTGTTGGGCTTTTCTGGACTAAGTCTGTCATTCCCATCCCTGGCTTCTTGGGCTTCTGAGATCCCAGTGAACTCATGTTACCCTGATCTAGGTTGAATGGTCGACAATGGTGGTCTAGTTTTGAGACTGCATCATTGCCTTCATTCCATATTTCCTTACCTAATATTTAGACAAAAAACACCAAAAGCATAAATGGGCCGCAAAAATGCTACCTTACCCCCACTCTTTTAATGTCTGTGCTAACTGCCTGTTAAACCACACATTTCTTTTCCTGGTTTTGAAACAAACACATTAATATTACTGTCAGGATCCCAAATGCTGTAGGTATTGCTTTTCAATTAGAAACCTTAATATTTAACAAATCAGGTACTGAGCATGCTCTTTAAGTTAATGGTGTGACTGGTGGTGGAGGGGGAACAATGAAAGAAAGAAAAGAGAAGCATAAATTCTGTAAGTTCCCAAAGCTCTGTGGTCTATGCTTTCCTGAGGTAAGTTGTGTAAGAGGTAACTTGGCACCCCTGCTGCTATGCTGTTGGAAGTCTGGAAAGATCTCTTGGAGGAAAAAAAAAAATAGTCCTGGGGTGAATCCACAAGCCATTTTACTTTAGCCTTTGTTGCTGAAAATCTTTCCAACATGTTTCAGTCCACTTCCTTGCCATAGGAGATGGAGTACAACAAAGATAAATATAAACTAGATCTGGAATTAGGAGGGCTGAGTTTCAACTCTGGCTTGACTCTTCTTGCTGTGTAGCAATCACTCACACCTGTGTTTGTCAGAGTGTGGTCCAATCATTTGCATCACAATCGCCTGGGGTGATTGCTAACTAGCCAAGTTCCAGGGTCCACAGCTGAGGTTTCCATCTGGGTGGTGCTGGGGAATCTGCCTGTTGAGCAAGCACCCAAGATAACTCTTAGGCCTACTACAAATTTGAGAAACACAGAGCTTTGGTCGCCTCATGTATAAATAAGAATGATGCCGCTCCTTTCACAAGGTTGTGGTGAAAACACAGGTGGTCAATACGTGCTACCTATACCTGAATCATTGAGTGAGATTATGGCAGGGCTTCAGGATCCATTCTGAGTATTAATTTAACAAACATGTTAAATCCATGCACTATTTGGTGGTACCAGAGTGAAAAATTCATGTTTCCCTGCCCTTTGAGGGGCTCATAGACTAGTGGGAGAGACACACAAACTACTGCATAGCTTGATACTGGCTAAATAGAGATTGAAGGGGAGGCAGTTACTCTGCTGGGAGGAGAGGTGGTGGTAGAGAGGAAGGGGGAACATGGAGGAAGTGATGTTAAACTGAAGAAGTCACTTTGAAGTGAGTTTCAAAGGATAAACCAATTATGATGGTACTGTGGATATCTTAAAAAGGTATAGGAAATAAGGCTGTATTTGTGCTAGGTCTAAAAACTAGAATAGAAACCAGAGGGGGAGACAAACCATAAGAGACTCTTAATCTCAGGAAACAAACTGAGGGTTGCTGGAGGGAGGTGGGAGGGATGGGGTGTCTGGGTGATGGACATTGGGGAGGGTATGTGCTATGATGAGCTCTGTGAATTGTGTAAGACTGATGAATCACAGACCTGTACCCCTGAAACAAATAATACATTATGTTAATAAAAAAATAATAATAAAAAAGAAATTGTCTTTGGGGGGAATGGGCGTGAGCAGAGAATATTTCCCATATCAGTTTACTTATCACTCCTCTCTCCTAAAAGTAGAATATTAAAAAACTGGAGTCATTTTGTATTCTCCAGTTGGTTGGACTTTGAGAGGATGGGTATTAGACTATATTGTTGAATTGCTTTGCAAGTCACTAACTACAAGGCCATGGTCTAAGTCAGAGGGGTGGGACACTGGCCATGACCACTATAAACAAGTCAAGTGTTAAATCCTATTGATAATGGGAACTTTGGCTTGAGAACTGGCTGCCTCAGCAGAGTCATCCTCAAATATTAAGGGTGATGCTATATATACACAGACAGCCACAGGAGGCAGTGACTAATGGCTCTGCCTTGCACCAGCAGCTCTGGCTCCTTTCTAGCTTCTTTACCTTGACAAGCAGCCTAAGCCGAGTTTTCAAACTCCACCTCAATTTAACAAATAATCAGAAAACAATAGCTTGTACCATATAGAACTTCATACTGCCTCCCCCCAATGTCATGTTTCAAAGTAACTGATTTTTTTTTCAAAATTGCAACACACTTTCACCAATCCCCATCATGCCTTTGGCCAGACCAAGCATGATAAACTCTCAATCTTTAATGCTGTGCGACCCTGAATAAAGAAAAAATGAGATTATAACTAGTTAAGATCACGGTTTTTGTATTAGTTCTAATCCTGGCCTGCCATTTACTAGTTGTGTGATGCTAGGGAAGTAACTTAATGTCTCTGGTCTTCATTTTCCACATCTGAATCATAAGGACAACAATAGTATCTATCTCATGGGGCTGTGGTAAGGCTTAAAGGAGAAAATATGTGAAAAAAAAAGTCCATTGCAGTGGCTAGCTAAGGAAGTGGTAGTAAAATACTAGTAATTATTATTAATATATTAACAATAGTGGGCATTAACTCTGATATCTTATAGAAAACAGGGGCCATTTGGGGTGGGGAAAAAAGGAAAATACCAGTAGGGGAATTAGCCATTAATAATACTGGGGTATGTATTTAAACAGAAAAGAACAATATGGCTTCTCTCTAACCAGTTCTTTACCAAGAGCACTGCCAGAAAGAATAGTGGGACTAATTTATATGCTTTTCATCTGCTACATTTTTTAAAAGTGGTACTACTAATAAAACCCTCAAAATATTTCCAGTGTTAACCATCCTCCTCCACCATATATACCCCAAACCCATCAGACTTGCTGCCAAAACCTATTTGCTTTTTTCCCAAAAGCATGGATGGCATTTACGTCCATGCTCTCACTTGTGATCACCCCATCTGTGGTGGAGGAAAGCCAGAATTACTTAGTATCACTTCTTCATTTCCATGATAAGGATGGGAGGCAATGGGGTAGGCAGGAAGACTTGCTTTTCATGGCCATCTTTCCATTAAGACAAAGAGAGGTTATGCCCATAGCTGTGACCTCTGACAGCTGGGCAGAGGACACCCACTGTATCGGCCTACTCCAGGAACAATTCATATGCAAGTGACTTGGTCAGCACTTTGTGATTCTGGGACAATATTAATAATAGTACCTTTCCCAGAATCTCTTACACATGATATATTTTTCCCCATTTAATTCAATAGTTCTCCTGAATATTTTAATACAGCAATAGTAGTCCAAATAGCAAACAAGAATGAGTTATTGACTTTCCTTCCTTTTATCCATTTCTGCTGTAACTTAAATTTTCTTCCTGAGTGAATCTCCAGGCCACTAGTGACATCACCTTTAATCCATTCATGTTTTTTTTTAAATTGGCTTTAACATGGACGGGACATAAGCAGCTAAAAAATAAAAGATGTCTACGTTGGGGATGATTTCCAGAGCAAACCTTACAGGGATTGGTAGAGCAAATTTGATTTGAAAATGGTTACAGAGGGTGAATTCCCTGTAAATAATGAATTGGAAAGAAAATCAGGCTGGGAGTATTTGCTTATCCACTTATTTCCACATGGAAGAAAAGCCATAATTCCTGTCAGCCTGTGCTTATAGCGTGCCTAGATTGGTCAGAGAGAAACCAACTGGTGACAAACATAAATACACAAGCCCACCCGTTCACTGCATTTGCTGTCAGATTCAACACCAAGGAAAGCCAAAAGATAATAAGTCTTTGGGTAACAACCCATAAATCCGTGGTTACAGTTCAAGCACTTAACTTCAAATTTCCAAATGACCGTGCCACTGTTCTTTCTTCTCCCAGAAGCTAGAAGTTCACTGTCAGAAAGGAGAGGGGAGATATAAGGCAGCTGAAATGCTCAAAGACCCTGGGAAAATTATGGGGAAGCATGCCCTCCCCATTCATCACAACTTCTTGAGAAGCCAACTGGTATGTCACTGGGAGATATTGTCAGAGCAAAGTGGCTACTTTTTTTTTTTTTAATTAAAGTGAAACTAGCTTTCAAGAGTGGCTACCTTTTTAAAAAATGTAAAGCTAATTTCTATATGTCAAATCCTATTTGCCACTCACACTGTGTTTCTCTAATATTTTTAAATTAATTATTGAGTAGGTACAAAGGGGAATTTATAAGAGACAAGTGTAAAGTATTAAAAAAAATGGTGCATTTGGGGTGGGGAAAAAAGGGGAGTATTATAATTCCTTCAGTTGTGAAAAGGACAGGAAATCTTTAACACAACATAACAAAATTATGTACCCAACGTGCAGTTTAAGAAAAAGAATATAATTATTACCTTTAAAGGCCTCATGTGCTCCTCCCTAATTCCTTCCATCTCCCCTCAGAAGTAACCACTATTCTGAATTTTGTGTTAATCATTACTTATATATACTTACAGTACTATTACATATGATGATGTTATCTCTTCAGAAATATTTTATCTGAATTTCTGAAGGATTCTTTAGTTGCCAAGAGCTCTGCTTTGTGCTGTTCTCTCTCACATTTCTCCCCTTCCCCTTGCTTCTCTGCCCGTCCTGTGCAGCTTGTCCAGTAGTCTGTGATCCGTGAAAGAACATGAGTGTTAAAGATATCATTTAATCGTGAACCCATAGGGAAAGACAGTAATTCTTTTGTAATATGGCTAATTTCCTTTTGTTTTTTCGAGCAAATCACTGCACGGACCTTAATTTGTTTACCCGGAGGTTTGGGGACATGAAGATGGCAGTGGGCTAAAGAGCAGGGTGACAGGGCTGTGTGTATTGCCTAGCCTGGTTTTGGAGTCAGAAGACTATGCTATTTACTGGCTGTGTGACCTTGGGCAAATTACTTACAGTCTCTGAGATTTGGCTCCCTTATTGCAAAAATGCAGACAACTATAATACTGATCTTAGAAGGTTGGTGAGATGGTTAGACAAGAGCTATTAATTGTAAGTGTTTTTGAAAGCTGTGAGATACTCTATAAAAGTTAGTTGTTAATGATGCTGCTATTCTGCTGCTGCTGTTGATGCTCTAATGTCAGTTCTGTTAAAGTCAAGGTAAAAGATTAGATAGTTTGAATTTTCTAAGTCTGGAGCTAATCCACAGATTTACCCTTGCCAGCTGTCTGGCAAAGCTGGCACAGTGCAGACAAAATTAAATTTTCTTTTCTAACTCTGTATTACCCGTCTACATGGGAACTTTCCACCTTCAAACACCTTCTTCAAATCCCACTGTACCTGCCCAATCTGCATGTGTGGGAGTTGTGTTTGCTCTGGCCTATGTCAGCACTGGAGCCTAGGGCAGAAAGTAGTCACACATTACAGGCATCTAACATTTTCTCAGTCATTTCTCATAGGACAGTTCTGGCTGGTAACTCGAACAGAAATGTATGCAGGATGTGCTCATCATCTGATCAGTTTGTGCCTAAGGAACCTTCTGAAGGTCCTGACTTTTGCCTGTGCAATATTAACATAACCATTTGCATGTTATTTCCATTTTGTTTTTAAAAGGGTCTCTCCTTGAAGATCTGTGAGAATGACAGTAAGCAGTGAAAAGCCACGTTTCCATTCTGCAAACGATATAATCAAATCTGTAAATGGGTAAAAATACACACAAGAGACGTTCCATAAAACTGCTGGCAATTATTTCAGTGAACAGACGAAAGTTGTGCATGATTCCCCACAGCTGCTGCAGGCGTTGAAGGAAGAGATTCAAACAACAGAGGGGGGAATATCGATCATCTTTTTGAATATGGAGCTAGGCTACCTGCTTGGGTGCCCAGGAGAGGGTGAGAGAAGAAGAGTGCTGGTAATATTCCCACACATGTTTCCCACCCTTGAGGCTCGACAGCCACATGCCCATCTGCTATTAAGAAAAAAATATAGACAGGGCTTAAGTACATGGGACAGGCAGTTTGACCTCTGAGGTTGCAAGGCTCTTGCCCTCCGCCTAACAGCTGACGCCTGGAACAAGCAGGCCAACCCCTCATGACCACAGCAGGGGCTAACAGGAGGGCTCCAGCTGAGGGATGGCTGCAGCTATGGCAACAAATGCCCAGGAACGAGTTAACACCAACCAAAGGGGTTAATGAGAGAGGCAAGGGCTTTTATACAAATGCATTAGGGAAAGAAACGCGATACAGTAGGAATGAGGTCCATTAATAAAGCTAAGTGATAAAATCCACCACCATTCTTAAATTGGACTTGGCTACTTAAACTGCTTTTCCAAATCAGTCTCCTGTGTTCTAGCTGTTCATTGAGATACTAAACTTATTTAAAGAATAAAAGCAATGCTATATGCAGTGTAAAAGGAAAAAGTAGGCTGGGCAAAAGGGTATATAATTAGACTTGCAAACAAAGGAAGGAAGAAAAGAGATGTGTACAACTATGGTCTGAATATGTTCAAACAGCTTGTTGTTACTAACAATCACCACCTGACAATAAATTTCCCCCCTACATGTGGATTACAAATTGCATTATTATGATGCATTAGAATCAATCTGAGTACTAATGATAATGGGTGGTTGGGTGGCTAAACATGGCCCCCAATTACTGCTGAGTGCCCTCTCCTTTTGTGGCTACAAAACAACTGTCATCAATATTCTCTCATAGAGGATGTTTTTTTATCAGCATTATGTCCTCAAAACATCCCTGGAAGGCAGGTCAACATTGATGGGCTTTTTTGAACAAAACAGGAAGGCATGGAGAGGTTAAGTGAAAATTAGCAGAGGCAGCACCACCATTCCATAAAAGAATTTGGGTTATAAAGGCAGCCAAGGTACAGAAACAAAGGGCTTTGGCTGCTCTTTCAATGATGGCAGTGCCTACTGAATGTGGTGGATCAGTTTCCAGTCTTCCAATCACTTTCTCAGCCACAGTGAAAAGCATAGATTCCTTAAGCCACTACAGTTGGAATGTCTGGTTGTAGCACAAAGCACAGTACCACAGAATATCTTTTAACTCTGGTATAGTACAATACAAGCCCAGAGTAAAATTTTACTTCTTTTTTTTTTTAAAAAAGATTTATTTATTTTAAAGAGAGAGAGAAGGGGGGTGAGGGGCAGAGGGAGAGGGAGAGAGAGAATCTCAAGCAGACTCTGTGCCCAATGCGGGGCTCGATCCCATGACTCGTGAGATCACGACCCAAGACAGAACCAAGAGTCAACCTGCCACCCAGGTGCTCCCAAAAATTTTACTTCTGAGAAGAAAAAAGAAGAGTACACTTGAATTCAGAAATTAGTATAATCTGTCTGAATAGTATTTCCTAGTGGCATGAATGAATGAATGAGCAAACAGTATTTATTGAGGCCCTCTTAGGCTTTTTGTTAGTGGCTGAAAGGGATATAAGAGAAGTAAAAGACAATTACTTCTCTCGGACAGCTTGTGATCTACTTCAGGGTGGAGGTGGGCAAATTCACACACAAAATGGAAAGGAAAGGAAAACTCATAAAAGGCCTAAGTATAAAGTGACAGTCCTGTTTGTCCTACTCATTAGAGGAAAAAAGCAAGAAAACCTTAAAGGTAGGGTGTTGGTACATTCCTACATGAATGTTACCAGAAGAACTTAAGCTGATAAGCATATTAGACACTTCCATCAATAATGAATGTACTCACAAGAGGGGTGGCCAAAGGAGATGAACAGGAGAGAGCATGAGGTAAATTAGATGGACAGATGAGGTTAGGGAACCAGGATGGAGGTGTCTGCCTTATTTGAATATGATCACATTGTTTTTTTAAAAAAAGATTTATTTATTTTAGAGAGAGGGAGAGAATGAGAGCACGGCAGGGGGTGGGGGGGAAGAGAGAGTCCTCACGACCTAAGCGGAAACCAGGAGTGGGACACTTAACTGTGCCACCCCGACACACTTCATGTCATTTTTGAATCAAACTCCTTTGATACGGCCTGATTCATTGGGGACAGTGCTACTCAGGCAAGTACATCTGGTCAGCATGTTGCTATGTACAGCTAAGAACTAGAGGGCAGATAGTTTGAGGTGTAGTGCTCTGGTGAGCACATGGAAGGCAGATAGTCTGTGTTGTGGGCTGAAGAGTGGCCCACAGGTTTTAGCTGTTAGACATACAAAGTGGCCAAGTTGTCATTCTATTTCAGAAATGAAGGTGTTCGACTTATGTGCCTGTGCAAGTAGAGTGTTAGTCCACTCAGGGTATCTGCAAGGAGAGACTGAATTTTCCTGAAAAAAGCATTTTGGGTCTGTTTTAGTGACTTAGCTGATATTCATCAGTATTCCAGATAATACCTTCCTGAGCCATTTCACTTTCCACTTTCCTCTATCCCCAGCCTCAGACTACACACCTCACCTTGCCTTGTCTTGCAAACACAACTGGCTGTAGGAGACTTGGGTAAGGGCTGTAGATTGTTCTAGAAAACTCAACCACTGAACACACACATTGTCCTCCTTACAGTGGCCAACAGTGTGACCATCACAGGTGAAAGCTGAACACTGTAAGGAGCAACAGGCTAAAAAGCTTCCCCAGATCTACTTGTAAATTTCTCATTGAGAAGAATTACATTCAGAATTGCAACCTGACTGTATCTCCCTCTATAGGTCCTATCCTTTACCACTACTATATCTTTGTGGGAAATTTGAAAGAGACCACAATTATGCCCAAAGGAACTATCATGCTATAAGAAGTTTGTGACTCTAGCCCCTGTAGCTTCAAGGTCTTGTAGTTCTGACAATAGACTGGATGCAACTTTATAGCCTCAGAGCCAATCTTTGGATTTTTCCAGGAGTATGAATGGCAAGTTATTACATGAATGTTACTTGTAGAACTTGAACTGACAAGTATATTAGACGCATACATCAGGAGTGCATGAACTCACAACAGGGTTGGCCAAAGGAGGTGAGCTGGAAAGAGAGAGCCCGTGGTAGATTAGGAAGACAGATGAAGGTTAAAGGGAACCGGGATGGAGGTGTCTGCCATGATCTGAATACAATTATGTCTTTTTTGAGCCAAACTCCACTGATAGGTCCTGCTTCCCTAGGGGCAGAACTTCTCGGGCAAGCAAGCTTAAAAATCATTTGGGAAGAAATATTTCTTTCCTCTGACATGAGCAGCTAGGTAGAAAAGATGAGCAGACATTTGCTTTGGGAGCAAGAGGTGCTGAGCTTAATGCCCATCATCTCCTGGAAATGATGATGTATTATATATACACATAAAATCACTACAGCTGCTTGCTATTTCCAGGGGGTCAGAGTACACAGTCTTTTATCTCCAAATGTCTGTTTTTCAATCTGGCTGTATCTTGAAATCTGTTTTGAATACAACCCAGACAGGAAGGTTTTGGTAAAGCATGCAGTGACTAACCTTCAAGCAAAACAGAAAGCCAGGAGAGCAGCCTGACCTTTGCAGTAAAATTAATTTGATGCTTACAATCTAACCTAGAGTCCGTGGACTTTATTCATGTGACAGAGTCACAGGACAATTTAGCAGGGATGATTAAATTCCACTTAAGCTCATCAGAGAGGAGAACTGAGGTTGATACATTTCAGGATACCAACGAATGGGCCAAACCCATGTGGGAAAAGAAAGGCAGATAGACTTCTAGGAATAAAGTGGAAGAGGCTCCACTTGGTGCACAGTAGAGACTCAATGAGAACTGATTCAGTGAATGAGGCAAAAGAGTAAGACAAATCTCATGTCTGACACCCAGAGAGCTTCTTCCCCACCATACACACACATGCAACTTCAGTCCTTTTGAGCTTCTCATATAGGGAAGCCATATGGCAAGTGCCAGAGATCCCAGGGTAAGGCTGGAAGGTGAGTGTGTTGGAAGCTGGTACAAGACATGCCATCTTTCTGTATTCCCCTTCCCATTCCTGCTGGTGGTAGGAAATCTGGGGCAGGAGATTGCTAATCAGAAATGGAGAAAGCCGGGCGCCTGGGTGGCTCAGTTGGTTAAGCGACTGCCTTCGGCTCAGGTCATGATCCTGGAGTCCCTGGATCGAGTCCCGCATCGGGCTCCCTGCTCAGCAGGGGGTCTGCTTCTCCCTCTGACCCTCTTCCCTCTTGTGCTGTCTCTCACTCTCTCTCTCAAATAAATAAAATCTTTAAAAAAAAAAAAAAAGAAATGGAGAAAGCCAAATAGATACCAATGAATTAAGAAGAATGCATCTTCCCCAAGAGGGCTAAGAGAGCCTCACACAGGAGAACAATGTTGGGTTTCCAGAAAGACTCCACACCAGCAGTACCAACCCCAGCATTACCCAGAGGGAGTCAGTGTTCCAGTTGCTGCACTTTAACAAGTGTGTTGTATATGAAGGCCTAAGATTGTTTGCAGTGGAAAATCCTGGTTGGTTTTATTTAGGCAATATAATAATGTAACTTTCTGAATCTGATGTTCTTTATTTGAACATTCATTATAATGATTCATCTCTGCTCTTTCTTTACCAATGATGTTTGCATTCTATTAGCAAATATAATTTCATAGAAGATGATAAGTGAATCAAAATTATCCAATATGTTTCCATTATGGGAGAAGGAATCCTTCAATGCTTTGTTTTGCATCATTCTACTGATTTCAATAAGTTTTTAATAGGATTTGTAGCATTAAATATTACTCATCATTGCAAAGTCAGTACTAATTTAATATCACAGATAATCTGGTTTTGTCTAAGTGAACCCCCTTATTTTGTTTCACAGGAACTGAACATTTTCCAGTCTGGGGGTTCTCTTGTACCACAGAAAGTATGCTGACCTTGTACCTGAGGAGATACTTAGCACTAATGTGATTCTCTAAATGGTTATTAGCATTTTACTTCATATGAATAGTTAACTGGGTGCCTGCAAAATTTCCCCCATGGGATTGTAAGAACTTTGGGGGCAGGAATGGTACCTCATATACTTTTAATTTATCCCCAGGATATGGCAGAGTGAATGAACAAATAGTCAGTATAGTGCTATCAGTTTTTACCTACTTCAATCTGCTGAGAGCATTGTAATGCCTGATAATAATTGTGGCTCACATTACTTGTTGGTTATTTTATTAAATAGAAATGCTTTTCTTAACTTTTCTAAAAATGTTTCCCAAGTTAATCTTGCTATATTTTCCACATTAATTTTTTCTTTCACTAACTAATCTTAGCTTGGTTCTATCTACCAAAATCTCAAGTCATGGGAATAAAATCAGGGAACCAGAGATGATATTTAAACACCAGTATGACATGAGCAAACAGAATTGGACACTGAACCTTAGCAGTGGAGCAGAGCCCAGGGAGACCCCTTGGCTGTGCCAGGGGTCAATCCATTATTGCTAGGCCATGGGGAAGCCTGGGGGAATACCAGGAGGACCAGGGTGGCCTGGGTGACATTTAGGGGGATCTGGACAGTGATTATTTATTGGCCAGGGTAGCCAGTGATGGCTTAGGGTGTTCTTGGGTACAGGAGTTTTTTTCAGTATTATTAAACTGATATGGCCATTCAGTGCACACTGTCTGAATATCAGCCTGGAGGAAGGGGACCTATTTTCACCCAAACATGCAGCATAAGTAAGCAGATACTCCTACCCACAGCTGTAGTCTCTTTAAGTATTCTGTCTTAATCCTCATGGAAACCTTTGAGATAAAAGTTATTCCTTATATTAAGCCCACATGAAAAAAACCTTTCCTACAGAAATAGTAATCTATCTTCTCTTATTCTGTCTTCCCAGGGGATGAACGGCTAATCACTCTTTATCTGTTAAACATGTTTTTTCCCTTTAAAGGAATTATTATTTAAAATTGTTTTTATTGGGCCTACAAAGAAAAACAAATCCTAACATCTACAGCTTTTCCACCCCCTGCAATAGGTGAGTCAGGTAGGGGTAGCCAAGAAACAGAGACATATGGTGGGAGACTGAGTAGCTGTCCTTGCTGTTTCCTGCTTGAGTGGAGAAAGCAAAACATTTTTAAAACAAGGGCAGGGGCTGAATAACAAAGAGCTCTCCCTTCAGACCATCAGAATTAACGGAAATAAAAGTGTCACATTTTTATGCTCTTTTAAAATCATTTTTATCCTAATCCAACAACATCCTCATCTCTGGGTGGTAGACATATCCCACCTTGACACTCAATAGCTGCTGAGGTACCTTGTGTCACCCATTCCCACCTGTACATGTCCACTTGCTGGAGCTGGGTCGCCATGAGCCACAATTGCTTCTTTGCCAGAAGACCACCTGGGTTCCAAGGTCTTGGTTTGGGTAACCTTGTCTTTGCCATTTAGTGTTAAGTTTACTTTGTAGGAATGCTAGTGAAATTGCTCAGAAAGTTGGACAGGACATGTGGGAAACTGGCAAGGTGACTAATTCCTGTTTCTCTAGAGGTGATGGCTGCAGCTATACTATCTACTGTGAGTAAATGCCAGTTGTAAGTTCCTTAGGTACAGGCTTGCTCAGAATCACAATTTCTGCCTGGAGGGAATGTCTAAGCAATAATATTGGACATGGGGTGTTCAGCGCTAGCTCTAGCACTGAGGAGTCAAGCCTGAGATTTTCACTTAGTAATAGCATCAAATGAGAAAGTAGGCATTCTCACAAATTTATGTAAAAAAAAAAAAATCACAGGAGCATCATGTATGCCTTACTTTCTGGGACACCTCTTAGATTACAAGCTGAACAGACAAAAAAAGTTGGGATAAACACTAATAAACAGTTTCAAATGGCATGTCACATACTAGCTCAGAGGCAGACAACTTGCTACAAGTCTTTATTTGTGAGTTCCAAGGAAATATCCCCCAGACAGTGCCTTTAGTCCTCATCAACTGTAATATGAGGAGATCTCCAATAAAGCAAAGCCCTTTTCCTTGTGTAGGAGATTTCCCCGTGAAGCACAGGTTCCTCGGGTAGGATTAATGCCTATGGAATACATACTGAAAATAATGGCTGGGGGCTGACAGCATAGAAGAGCTCTGACAAGCATGTCCAGTGGGAGACACTGATTGGACTGTTAGATTCCTCCAATTTTCACGCCTCTCCCTGCCTCCTGCTAAGTTGTGTGAGCTTCTAACACACAGGTTAAGATGGCTTACCCAGGGATTTCACTTATGCAATAGACCAACCAAATATGTATACGTGAGTATAAATGACTGCTTGTGAAGCACCTGAAGTTTTTTCAATAAAGGAGGAGCTTGGGGGCGCCTGGGTGGCTCAGATGGTTGAGCGTCTGCCTTCGGCTCAGGTCATGATCCCAGGGCCCTGGGATCGAGTCCCACATCGGGCTCCCTGCTCCTGGGGAGCCTGCTTCTCCCTCTGCCTCTCATGAATAAATAAATAAAATCTTAAAAAAAAAAAAAAAAAGGAGGAGTTTGTATGTGTCATTTGGTCTGCACTCTGCCAGGGGCATATCGCACTGACATTAGAAAAACATGCTCTTTTCAAAAAGATTTAGTCTCATTTCCCTTTTATTCCCAGTCTCTCTCTAATGACTGGAAGTAGAATGAGACTTCGATTTTAGGATGACTTAGAGGTCTGTGAGTTGGCTCTTTCTTCCCTTGGTGTGTGACCAACTTTAAAGAAGCAATTGTGTAACTACTAAGGAAATTAGTTCTTTGCCAAGAGATAAGACCTTTTGTTATAAGCCAGAATGAGTAACTAGGCCCTTCTCTATCTCAAGAGGGCCTCTGGGCTAAGAGGAATGTCTGTCTGGTGGTCTAGGGTTGTTCACTAGAATGACAGGCAGTCAGCTGGTCAAGAACATTGTTTGTGCTCCTTCTGTAAGCAGAAGCACTGGAGTAGAGAGGTTAGGGTGAGTGTGGGGACAACAGTGGAAATAGGCAGTAAACAAATTAACAGATGTATATAGCACAATGTCCAGTGGGTGAGCACCTTCTCTGTGCAAATTACTGCACAAGGTGTTTTATATGCATTTAATCCTTATGTCAACCTTATGAGGCAGGTATTTTGATTCTCATTTTATGGAAGAGTAAACTGAGTCTTGAAAGTTTAAGTAACTTGCTCAAAGGTTTCACAACTAGTAAAAGATGGGCCAAGATTTGAACGCAGGTTTCTATCCTTTGACCCTAGGTGTTGGACATTATATTTGGTATATTGCTTATGCTTAGTCTTCACAACCTTCTTGAGTTGCAGGTATGACTATCTTTATTCACATTTGAAGAAATGGTGGCTCACAGAAGTTAAGCAACTTGCCCAGGATCACAGAGGCAGTAAGTGGCGGAGGATTCTACTCTAAGCCTGACTCCAAAGCACTGAACTCTGCCACCTCTACCTGTCAGACATTTGGTAAATGTTTGTCCCCATTCCAACTGGTACAGTGAAGTAGGTGAAGAACAAAGGGTTGAAGGTAACTTGAATTTAGTAGTCAGAGCAGGAGAGGTTGAGTAGTGGAACTAGAGCTATAGCTGCCATTTTCCCTGGGGGCTGGTTTCACACAGGATGGGGGGGGGCGGCGATTAAAGACATAGGGAGACAGAGGGTAACTGATTTCTATCCCTTCATTCCCTAATTATAAGAGGAAGAGACACCACTCAGAACATGAGCTGGATCTAGGAGCTAACACTATTAGAGAGTGACTATTACCTGAGCTGGCCTGGTGTGCCAGTTATCGATATATTACTTTTTAGCTCCAAATTCACCCTTGTTGCTCATTCTCTGAAAAGGGTTCTGGGCCTTTTAAACATCTTTCCTTTGCCAGTTGGCACAATGTTAAGCTTTGTCAGTAAGGGGCGCAAGAGAAACATTTCAGAAGGAAGTGAGTTTTCTTCCTGGTACCCATTTGCTGGTGTGCTTGCCTTGCAGGCTCCTGCAGTGCAAACACCCACCTTCCCAGTGCCTCACTCCAGTCGCACACACAGCTTCCCCAGCCCCAGGCTTCTGTAGTGCCTGCAGCTTTCCCAGCATGCAGTTCCTGTAGTACATGGTAATCAGCAGCATCCAGCAGCATCTCCCAGTACCCCTTGCTTGACTGGTTTTGTAGTAGAGTGCCTATGCTAAGATACCTCCCTGTGAGCAGCTTTCCCTGGCACTGTGGAGAAGAGATTTCCCAGAAGTTCCATAGGTCAGATTTCTACAGAGTTCCAGGAGGCAGAATTCTAACAAGTTCTGCTGGCACAGCACCACAGAAATTTCTCTGCTAAATCCAGTGAGCCACAACTGTGCCCTTTACTACAAGGTCTCCATCTCACTACTGGGGTAAGGGTTGTACCTTGGTTGCTTTAAATTAGCAGTAGGTACAGTGGATGCTCCTTATATCTGCTATTCCTATATTTTTACAGTTCTCTTCACTTCTTACTAGCCATCCCCTATTATAGTTAATACTTATATTCAAATTACACTGTTCAAATTAGTGTGTTCTCTTTCCTGATTTTTCCCAGACAAATATGGTTAACTCCCTCCTTCCAGATCTCAAAGTAAGGTGATTCATAGGGCAAAGGAAGGGAGTGTAGGTAAAAAGGATGGCCTTGTCCCAGAAACAAGGTCAAAAGAGAAAAGAACATCTTAATTTTTCAGGAGGCAGTAGATGTCTTCTCTGTCTTACTTTCCACTAAAAAAAAAATGACTTAGAACACCTGTGGCCTCTTAGCTGTTAGAATTCTTTCAATGAAGAGGAAAGAATCTGCTAGATAGGAAAGGCAAGTGGAGTCTGAAGACTGCTTGGGACATGAGACTTAAAGGGTTTATGATAATTCCTAGTCCAAACTGTACTTGAAGTTCCATAGTTCAGGTGTTCCAAAGGAGAAGTGGGTATTTGGGAAGACGATCTCAAAACGACCACCCTCTTTACAAAAATGATGAATACTAAATTCAAAATCTCTATGATTGCCCACAGAATCCTTCATTCAAAGTTCAGGGTTGTTTCCTCCACTGCCAGAGATAAAATATTTTCTTTTTTTTTTTTTTGACCTGGCTTTCCTGTGGACACATTTATAGAAATTTCCAGACAGCTTGCAATGTTATGAATTCTGTAAAAACTTCTGATAGAAGTTAGGTGTTTGGAGTTGGTATGTCATGATGTTTTCCAAGTGCCACAAGGAGAAATGGTTTTCAACAGTGATAGAACATCATCATAATTTTTGTATTACTCGTGGATTTGTACAGCTGAGTTCTTTTTGAATTTCCATAAAACATTGTCGTAAACACGTGTTGGTAATTAACCACACTACCTTTCTAATTTTGTTCTCTTTATGCCTTTATGCATCCCCACCCCTCCCACCACCTCAAACTACAATACTCCCTCTCCAAAGCTCAATGAATGCAAAATGGAAGGCAAGCAGTTAAGTAGGAATAAGGAAATGTAAATCTCAAGGTCTGAGAGTCAACTAAAATGCTCCCTATACATGATACAAGATCGTCTTTGGAGAATTTAGGAAGCACTGGTCCAGATCAAATTCAGAGACACTAAAAGCATCATAGTTAATCAGCCAGCCTGCTCAATCACTAGGAAGTTTCCAACATATACTTCCCATGTGTTAGAGGCCTCACAGTAATAATAACTACATTTGGAGCCCTAGCAGCTTTCAATAAAGGGCATTTAGCCAGGGTTGCCTATAATGCCTATGGTCTTTGACAGGCTTCCTGGTTGTCTTCTGAATCATCCAGAGCACCATATATATGTTCATGTTCCAGGTGAAGATCCCAATCAGCATAAATGAAAAGAGAGAAGTTTGAGCCATTTTATATAGTATGATTCTCCTGCTAGAAAACTAACCAACTGCAGTTTCAGAAAATCAGTCCAACTGTAGTCTCTGCTTCCCTTCTTGTTTTGCTCCTTCCAATTTTGGTCTAGGCCCAAGTCCCTGTAAAGCTTCACTAGCCTTCCTTTTTTCCCTCCATCCCCCACATATATGCACACATATACACACAGAGGGATCACATTGCTAAGAACGGAATAAGAAAAGGAGCACTGCCTCAGAGCAGTTTGATGGTTTGTACTGTAGCAGCTTGTAGGGAGAGGTAGAATAGGTGATATGCAGGGGTTTGTTGACCCAGTTAGAACTTCCCCCTGAAGAGTCAGAAGGACACTAATATAAACCAAGGGTTGCTGTAAACCAGTGCAGACTTGCCTTCACTTTCGAAACAGGAACCAGTCCTCTGTTGCTATCATTATAATGATTATAGATTAGAGAATTGGTTTTTAGCCAGGGTGGTTGGATGGTCTGCCACATGAAGAAGTGGTATTGAGAGGAGGAGTAGCCTAATACTTAAGATGGGTCCTAAGATCAAGACCTGGATTTGACTCTCAGATTCACCACTAACCATAAGCAAGGTACTTAACCTCTCTGAGTCAGTCTTCTCATTTACAAAATGGAAATAGTAGTATGTGCATTATAGGATGTTGTAAGAAATAATGTTTCTAGCAAACAGCAAAAACTCTATATATGTTAGTTACTATTATTTCTATACTATTTTTTATTTAAAAAGCACATTGTCATAATATCCTCAGTTGCTATCCTCTCCATCCTATCCATAATATCCTCTCTTTTGCTAGTTTTGGAGGTGTGGATGGAGGTGGTGTTGCTGGGGGGTAAAAAGATGTCACCCACACATATGTTCATAATTGACTTTTGACAAAGGTACAAAACCAATTCAATGATTTTCAGCAAGTGCTACTGCAGCAATTGGAAAGCTATAGGAAAAAAAAAAATAGGAAAAAGAAGCTTGACTAAGTCATAGATACGTTATACAAAACTTAACTCAAAATGAAACCGGGACTTAAATGTTAAATGTAAAACCTTAGGGAAAAAATCTTTGGGATCTAGTGCTACAAAGAGTGCTTAGGCTTGATACCAAAAGCATGACCTCTAAAAGGAAAAATTGATAAACTAGATCTCATCAAAATTAAAAACTACTGATCTGTGAAAAACCCTGTTAAGAGGATGAAAAGACAGGCTACAAAGTGGGAGAAAATATTTGCAAGCCACACATTTGACAAAAAACTAGTATCTACAATATATAAAGAACTCTCAAAACTCAATAGAAAAAAACCCAAATGATTCAATTAGAAATTGGGCAAAAGATATGAAGAGACATTTCACCAAAGAGGATATACAAATGGCAAATTAGCACACAAAGAGATGTTCAACATCATAAGCCATTAGGGAAATGCAAATTAAATCCACAGTGAGAGATCATTACACACCTGTCATAATGGCTAAAATTTGAAAAATTATATGTTTGTAAACCACATATCCAATAAGGGGTTTATATCCAAAATATACAAGGAACTCACACAACTCAATATTAAAAAACAAATAACGCAATCAAAAATGGAAAAAAGACCTATGTAGACATTTTTCCAAAGAAGACATACAAATGGTACATGAAAAGATGCTCAATGTCACTAATCATTAGGGAAATGAAAATCAAAGCCATAATGAGATATCAGTTTACACCTGTTAGGATGTCTCTAATAATAATAAAAATGATGAGATAATAAATGTTGGCGAGGGTATGGAGAAAAGGGGACTCTTGTACACTGTTGGTGGAAACGTAAACTGGTATAGCCACTATTGGAAACAGTATGGAGGCTCCTCAAGAAATTAACAACAGAACTGCCACATGATCCAGCAATCCCACCTCTGGGTATATATCTAAAGGAAATAAAATCATTATCTTGAAGAAATTTCTGTATTCCCATGTTCATAGTAGCATTATTCACAATAGCCAAGGTATGGAAACAACCTAAGTGTCTGTGGACAGACGAATGGATAAAGGAAATGTGGTATATACAAAGGAATATTATACAACCTTAAAAAGAAGGAAATCCTGTCATTTGCAACAACATGGATGAACATGGAGGATATTATACCAAGTGAAATAAGCCAGACAAAGAAAGACAAATACCTAATGGTATCACTTATATGTAGAGTCTAAAAACAAAGTCAAACTTACAGAAACAGAGTAGAAAAGTGGTTGCCAGTGGCTATGGGATAGGGGAAATAGGGAAAGGCTGATAAAAGGGTACAAATGTTCAGTTATAAAATGAATAAGGTCTGAGGATCTAATGAATAACATGGTGATTATAATTGATAATGCTGTATTGTATAATTGAAATTTGTTAAGAGAGTAGGACTTCAATGTTCTCACAAAAAAAGGTAAATATATGAAGTAATGGATATGTTAATTTGATGGGATGAATCCTTCCACAGTGTATATGTATATCAAATCATCATGTACACTTTCAATATCTTGCGGTTTTGTCAATTTTACCTCAGTAAAGCTGGGAAAAAAGGACTACACCAAATATGCAAGGATGTGAAGAGTCTGGACCATTCATATATTACTGGTGGAAATGTAAAATGGTATAATCACTTTGGAAAAGTTTGGCTGTTTCTTTTAAAAATTGAACATGCAACTACCAAATGACTCAGACATTGTACTCTGGGCATTTATCCCAGAGAAATGAAGACTTACATTCACATAAAAACATGTACATGAATGTAAATAGTAGATTTATTCAAAATAGCAAAAAAAGTGAAAAAAACCAAGATGTTCTCAACAGGTGAATGCTAAACTATGGCACATCCATACAAAGGAATACTACACAATCAACTATTGATACACACAATTACCTGAATAAATCTTGAGGGGATTATGCTGAGTGAAAAAAGACAATCTAGAAAGGTTACATACTGCATGGTTCCATTTATATAAAAGCTAAAGTTACAGAAATGGAGAATATATTAGTGGCTGGTATAAGGCAGTAGGGGGGGCAACATGAGGGATCCTTGTGGTGATTGAACTGTTCCACATCTTGACTGTACCAGTGACAATATCTTGGTTATGCTATTGTATTACAGTCCTGCAAGATGTTACTGGGTAAAACGTATATGGGATCTCTCTATCTCTTAAAACTGCATGTGAATCTTCAATTATCTCAAAATAAAAAAGTTTAACTTTTCAAAAAAGGTAGGGGAAAAAAAGATGTGGAAAGACAGAAGAAGCAGAATAGAGATAGATCCTCCTGTCTTTAATACAGTTCAGATATGTGTCCCAGATTATAGCAGGATTTCCAGCTTGGCAGGCTAATCCAGTGTAGTACAGAGATCCCCCCAGTGTAGGAAATCAAGGCAGGCTTTTCCTGCAGAGACAGTACTTGCTCCTCTCGTGGGATATTAGCTATTCCTCTTACAAATTTGGACACTGGGGGTATATAACACAATTAATGAAGGTTAAGAAGCTCTGGGTTCAAGTCAGTAGCAAAGTTCCTAAAAGTCCTGTAAGCAGCTCTGTTGCTGGTACCAAAGCCTCCTTTGAGATCCTTTAAGCAAAGGAGTTGTCTGAGCACAATAGTACTTTTCTGCTTAGCTTCTGAAGAGAAGAAACAACAGAGAGCAGCCACAGGACAGCTCTCTTCTTGAAGACAGCATGGAGAAGGGAAAAAGAAACCTGAGAGTGGTCAAGGAGAAAAGACTGAGGATTACAGGCTTGACAAGGAAGACAGCAGAAATTTCTCTGCCTCCATGTGTCTGGGTAATTGGGCATCTCTTTACCTATCATGGGTGCCATGCAGTACTTCAGGCAAGTTGGAAGGAAAGTGTTGAGTAAAGACCAATTGAGTGTGGACATCTCATTTCTTTTTTTTTTTTTTTAAGATTTTTATTTTTATTTATTTGACAGAGAGCGAGAGAGCGAGAGAGCGAGAGAGCACAAGCAGGGGGAGCGGCAGGCAGAGGGAAAGGGAGAAGCAGGCTTCCTGCCGAGCAGGGAGCCCGACGCGGGGCTCCATCCCAGGACCCCGGGATCATGACCTGAGCCAAAGGCAGGCGCTTAACGACTGAGCCATCCAGGTGCCCCTTGACATCTCATTTCTAAAGGTTAACTGTTCACAGGTGAATGGTTGCACAAAATAGTAAAGACCAGTTTGCTTTTCCATCTGGACGATGGATCACTACTGGGAGAACACATTTATACACTGGCTGACTATTTTCAAACAAACACAATAGTCTTTCTGCTCTTCTCTTCTTTTCTGTGATGTCATTAAACTATCTGAATTGATTAACACTGACTTTAAGGCCTCCCCATACACAGGTTCTCTGTTTACCAAATCCACTGAAAATGCCTAGCCCAGGTGGTCTACCTACAACCAGCAGAATTTCTTGGGGTCAGGTGAATATTAAATGTGTCTGAATTAAGGCATTCTTTAGGTGAACTAAGAACTCCATTCATGTAAATGCCTGCTACAGCAATAGGGATGTGGCTGTCTCATGGGAGCAGCGCAGGGATAGCTCCACCTCTGTGCCCATTTTCCACCTTCCCTGATGCTCCAGGGGCAGACAGGGGCTTCTTGGGCTTCCCAGTGCATTTTGTGTTCAGCCCATGTCCACAGGGCATAGCACCTTCCTGTCTTTCCCACCTTCTCTTCTGGCTGCCAGCTCTGTTATCTCCATCAGAAATTTGATCCTGCTAGAAGTGCTGTGGGGTTTTTTTGTGTGTGTGTGTCTATTTTGTTTTTAATAGAGCCTCTAGTTTCCTTTGGGCCATTATGTTCTCCTGAAGCAATGCTTTGCCGTCAGTCATTAATATTTAATGTGACTAGAAGCTTTCACAAAAACCTATTGAGATGCACATGCTTTAAGTGGCAAAGCTGCTATTTAATGATCTCGGGTGGATACACTAATTCAACCTACCCCGTGAGGAAAGGTGACCTCCTAGTCTCTCTGGCTTTGTGTCTACATTAATATAACTGAAACCTCTTCCATTTATGAAAGCATCCATTCACTCTAGAAGAGAGGACTGTAGGTTTTTTTCTGACATCATAAAAGTAATGGATGATTTCTAAAAAATTGTAAAAGAATATAAGAAATACAAGTATGAAAAGATGTACATATGATGAATGTCTCTTACAACATTGCTATAAGAAGAAAATAAATTAGGAATAACCCAACTATCCAATAATAGAGGATTGGTTAAATAAATTAAATGATATATATTTATATAATGGAATACTTTGTAGCCAGTAGGAATGATGATGTAGATCTATGTTTACTGACATGGAAAGATGCCAAGATACATTAATAAGTGAAAAGTCAGGCTAAAAACCAGTATGTACAATATGATTAAATTGTTTTTATTAAAAGAATAGACACACTGGCCAAGAAAGCCAGAAAAGGTATACACCAAAATGTTTTCTTTGGGTGTGTGGTTGCAAATGATTCTCACATTGTTCTTTACCTCTTTCTTTAGTGTGTCTATTTTTTTAAAAAAATATTTATGTTAAATATTTAAATGCTATGTTAAATATTTAAAAGATATTTTTTAAATATTTAAAAAAATTAAATATTTAAAAAATATACACAGCAAAGTTGTTTTGTTGAAAAAACATTATGGGATTGTAGCTATACAATTGATAAACTACTTTTACTTGAAATCACAGTCCGAGCAACCTCTATATTTCCATCCAAGCCCTAGTTGTTAATCTACAGCAGAAGCTGGCAAATTCTTCTGTAAAGGGCCAGACTGTAAATATTTTAGGCTTTGTTGCCCCTGTCATAACTACTCCACTCTGCTCATGGAGTGCTAAAGCCACCAGAGACAATATGTAAACAATTGGCATGGCTATGTTTCAATAAAACTTTATTTATAGAAGCAGGCAGTGGGCTGGATTTCAACCACAGGCTGTAGTTTATTAAAAACCCTGTTCCAGAGTGCTAAATAGAGGAGGCTGAAGTTCCATGTGCCTTGAGAATTAATCTGTTTTGCTCTGTTCTCCTGGGTCCATGCAAGGGAGAGGTTGCTGCTCTCCAAAGTTGAGGCCAAAATGGCTTGGAGACATCACTGGAACTTTCTATTTTTTGCTTCTCGGTTTGAGAATTTTCTTATTCCATACTTGGGCCATGCTTTATCTAGGCTACTCTGCCCACCAGAGTGAACCCTAGATCTGCTGTAGATAAAGCCATGGTTACAGAAGCCCCCTAAGGAACTCAATTTGGTTGAAGAACTTGCAATCGCTAACTGAATGACTTTAGCTAAACCCAGAAAGCCTAAAAGAATCAGGGTTTTCTATAGCCCACAAGTATTAACACACTTCATAAACCAGTTTTCTGAGGAGGTGGATAATTACATCTGTCCACAGGAAAACTTGCAAGGAATCTTAAAATGTTCAACAACAGCCTAATTTAGGAGTTAAAAAGACTTACATAGCTGGGTCACAATACACATGTGGAAAAAAAAGGGAAGTTTTAGCTAAGATGGCCAGGCACTTTTAGTCACTGACAGCCCCCTGATTCCCAGAAGAGCAGTACAAGGAGGATTTAGTTCATGTGTTTGCCTTTGCCTTCAGTTACAATCAGTGTTGCAGTTTATTAAAGCAGTTTACTTGACATATCCAATCTGTATAGAGTATTTTCTACCTCTTCTTTTTTCTTCAAAGTAAGGAAGATTAAATTATTGCTTACACACACACACACACACACACACACCTGAAATACTTCCAAAAACACAGCTTCCAGATCACCCCTAACCTTCTTTCTAAAATATTGTTCGATCATATTTAATAGTCTAGCCACTCAAAGGAAGTCACATAAGAATTGAATGTATTAGGTACAGGATCCAGGGAACCAGAGGCAGATAATCAGATTCTGGGTTACAGCAGACCTAGATGTCCTAAATTCCTAACCTGGGAAAATTGGGCATATAGCACCAAAAATTTACTGATAGAGAATCTCAAGACTTGCAGGCAGCCCAGGGCACTTGTGGACCAGCCTACCACAACAGGCCTTTCAGAAGAATGGGGAGTTGGCTCAGGTGGGAAAAAGGAATCGGAAGCAGGAAAAGGTCTTCAAGAGAACCAAGAAAATTCAACAGTGTTTGGAAGATTCAAAAGGGAGTGGGGGATGGAGTCAAGCTGTTGGTTGAGGTAAGTGTGAAAAGGGAGGAGCAGAGAGCAAACACAGACATGCTGCTAGTACTGTAGCTGACATTTGACAGAGGCAGGTTAAGTGACTTGTTCAAGGTACCAGGTCAGTTGCCTTGAAATGTAAATTTACTCTTTCCATGTCTACTCTTATGTTATATCCCATCATGCCACCCTGCTGCTCATGAAGCTGGTGCTTATTCATTTTCCTGAAGATTTTAAAAACTTAAGAAAAATACCATGTAGTATGTAGGTATAAAATGGTTGCTTGACTCTTGTGGAAATGGCAGAAATTTTTAAGGTGTGCAAACTGCTTTAAAATGCCTAAGTGCCAGATTCTGAATAAATGGGGATGGGTCATTCCAGCTGATCCCAGCTAGTAGATTGGAGGCAGTTTTCCAATTTGGAGAATGACACTAAAATTGCTATCACTACTTAAAAAGTTTCAAATGTTTAACTTAGATGAACTCATGTAGATGCAAGTACAGTGAATAGGAAGTATGACACTTGGGGAAACTTGGCTTCCAGTGTCAGCTCTGTCACTAAGTTCACTGTGTGATCTTGACTAAGTCACTTTCTCTCTCTGGATGTTAGTTTCCTCACCTGTGAGATCAAAAGGTTGGACTCCATACTCTCTAAAGGCTCTTTTGCCTCTCCCCTTTTATGATTCTGTGATTCCTGGTGGGTTTTTTTCCCCCTGACATTTATTTGCAAGGGCCATTCTGTCATCTGCACAATTTAAGTTTTCAGTAAATTGTGGATGATCTTAAATAAAATCTCCCCCTTAAAGAGGGGAAAAGAACAGGATGTTTGTGCTGAAATGGCTCATGTCAGGTATGACCTTTTTAATTCAGAGCAGCTCTCTAGTGGTTCATTAACTCACCCCATGGGCAGCACAGCAGGCAAGTACTATCATAAAAGGCCTCAACTGTGCAGCCAGAGAGAGCTGCCCTATTACCCAGTGAAAACAAAGTGGTTTCCTATTTGCACCCACACGGGTCAATTTTTAGATCAGGAACATATGATTCTATCACTGAAGGAATCCCAGCCAACTGACAGAAACCCTGTGCCAAGTCTAACACTTGCTTTGAGGACTAAGCTGGAGTCCTTTCCACAGGAAGTGATGGAATTACTTCTAAATAATTGATAACTGTGGTTCTCTTTCCTAGATAATTAAAAATGCTTAGAAAATATAATAGTAATAATAATGACCCATTTTTGCATAATGCTTTACATTTTACAACACATGCCAATTAATGTATTTTTTCATTTCACATTTTCCTAACAACCCACTGGGGTAAGGAAAATCATTATTCCCCATTTACCAGATAAGGAAACCAGGGCTCAGAGAAGTTAAGGATTTATCCCAGGTCTCATAATAAGTGGCAGAGCTGAAAGTAGAATCGTATCTTGGCTGGTTCAGCTAATTCACCAATACATTTTTTTAACTGTCTTGTTATACTAATTGTTAGGTGTTATCATGAGTGCAGGTTAAAGATCAGAGATTTTAGTACTGTGTCTAGATATTGCAAAGTAATTTTACACTCATTTGAAGACTTCTGACATAGGTTTAATTTCTCATTATGGGATCAGTGGCTAGGAGAACTCTGAGAAAGTACATATGACACAATGAATTCAGTTGATCATTATCTATAGCTACTAGAGTCAAAGCAAATATTTATTGAACATCTATATAACTGATCCTGCACAAGATCATATGGAGATAAACAGAAATATAAAACACGATTCCTGACCTAAAAGGGATTCATAAACACTAAATAGTGTATAGTAAAGTGCTAAATATTATAGTTGCCATAGTAAGTGCTGTAGGGGTGTGGGAAAGGGAGAGATTGTGAGGGAAGTGTTCGTGGAAGAAATGGAATTGAATTAAGCAGTTAAAGGATAGGTAGAATTTCACTGGCAGAGAGGAGGAAGAAGACAATTCTAGGTTGAAGGGTGAATGAAGGGTGTGGGAAGAAAATTGCACGAGCTAAGGCAAAAGGGGCAGGCATACATGAGATTGGATATCTGTGAGGACACTGATCTGAACGGAGAACAGTGGAGGAGGGGTCTGGTAAAGCTGCAATTCATCTTATGTGTTCAGGCACAGGGTTGTCTGCTTTTCATAGCATTCTATTCACTCATGAATAAAATGATATGGAAGGCAGACATAATGATTTTTAAAAGATCAGCTCTGGAGTCAGACAGACCTGGGTTTGAGTCCCAGGATTACAACTTACTTGCTGTAGGACCTTGGGTTAATTAATTAACCTCTTGGGGTTTAGTTTCCTCCCCTATAAAATGGGGCTGTAATGCAGAGCCTATGACATAATGCTCATCAAGTACTTAGCAAAGTCCTGGCACACAGTAAGCCTCACTAAATGTGAACTCTAATATAGGTGATCCATTGAATAAGAATTTATTTCTATACCTTTGTGAAGGTTTTCATATGGATACATTAAAAAGCAAAAAGTGTTTTTGCTCTAATCACTTGTTTTGATTTTTTATTCAGATTTTGATTCAAAAACATGATAACCATAGTAGTGAGGACTGAGTTCAGGAGATGCTGTTGAATAGAAAAGTTAAGATCAGATCCTGCGGGACCTTCATGGTTGGTTTGAGGAGATTGCCCTGTAGGGAATATATATGCCTTCTGACAAAGGAGAAGGAGCCAGAGGAATCAGCTCAAGGGCATTTAGCCAACTGCTGGCAAAAGTGTCCCAAGCTTGCAAATTGTTCATCCTTACCTCCATCCACTCATCCGTTTGACACTCTGGGATCCTTTCATTTTCTAAGGAGCATTTCTTAAAGGTATGGTATGCTGGGCACATTTGTGTTCCTCATATATATATACTTTCTGATAGATGGGAAGTTTGGATCAGCATTTTTGTCCTGCAGGCCCTGGGTATAATCACTTTCTCATAAGACATTAGGGTCATCTAAGCAAAGGGTCAGATTTACTGAGGAATTGTCTGAAAAACTCTAGGGAAGTAAATTCCTGGCTTGAGTGTAGCAGGAAGAAATAACAGGTGCCAACAACAATAAGCAACAGAATCCCAGGAAAGAGCAACTGTTACCTGAGCCTGGAAGGTCATGAATGTGGAGCACATTTTCCAAAATAGGAGCCCAGGGACATTGCTGTAATTACCAGCCAATAAGCCTCCCCTTAGTACCAGGAAAACAGATGGATACACTAATTAAAGGGGGAAAGAGAGGGAGAGACAGAGAACAATGTAATATTTAAATGTGAGGAACTCAAGAGAGTGAAACTAGCTATTTCTGACAAAATTACCCTGTTAACTCCAGGTAGCTTTAACCACATCTTAAAAACCTATGCCAAATTAAGTGTTTTCAAGTAATTACATGTTTTCAAATAGTCTTCGTATATAGTTTTCTTTGGTCCAGGGTGAACTGCAATGTTGCTTTTGAAGTAAAGAAATCTTGGAAGCCACCCTCTGTGACCACATATACCATCTTTCTTATGTTTTTCTCCCCTTTCTTTTTCAAAGGGAGGGGAAACATACATTCTAAAAATGACTGAGTTTATTGGCTGTCACTGTTAAAGAATGGTTTACTAAATAGATGATATACAAGCACTTAGGAAAGTAAGTGGTGACCAGAGAAGCAGGAGTAAGAACATGTCTGGTTAAGTAAAGATAATTTTATTTACTTTTTTTCTTTGAAAAGGATACTAGAATGATAGCTTTACAGCAAATCTTTTACAATTGCCTTATAAAAAAGATGGAGAAATATGGATCAGATGACAGCTTAGTTGGCTAGATTCCTAGTTGAAGAACTGTACTCAAAGGGTGGCGATGAATGGATTGACAACAATTTGGAGGGCTACAGAGCTCTCTATTTGCCCCTGTCTTGTTCAATATTTTAATCTATGATTTTTGGATGAAAGTATAATAGGCTTGCTTGTTACAGCTGTAGATAAGACAAAGCTGGAGAGTATACTTAACTTACTTGATGACAGAATTGAGTTTCAAAAGTAATTGTCACTGCAAATTATTGAGTATCTTCTAGACACTACTGTACATAAGCTGTCTCATTGATATCATAAAACCACAGAAAACTAAGTCTTAGGTTTTAAATAGCTTGTCCAAAGCTACACAGCTAGTAAGTGACACTCCCAGGATTTAAACCCAAACCTGTCTACTATTAAAGCTCATGCTCTTTCTCATATACTTTCTCATATACTATACTGCCAGCCACTACTCTACATTGTCTTGACAAACTAGCCTAGAATATGATTTCTCTTGAAGATACGACAGAATTGAGCAGAGGCTGAAAGCTCTGGGAAACAAGAAAGAATCAGACCATATAGATTTACCATGGCTTTCATGAAGGACCAGAGTGGTGCTAAAGTGATGGTGAAAACCAGCACTTAGACATGTCATCTGCTGAGAATATTCTGAGTTAGAAGACAGTGAATGTCACTATTTCCTGGCTTTGTTATTATATCATCTTTATTTGTATGAGGAAAAGTGGCTGGAATGACAAGCCCAAAACTATGAAAATGGAATGTAATATAGGAAAAAAAAAAGCCATAGAAGAACAGAATGGAGGAAATATGACCTCTGTGTATCTCATATTACAAACAATTAGGGCATTTACTTTGCAACTTTTACATGAGATAATAATATGAACTAGCTTCTAGAAAAGCAGATATAACTCAGGTTGTATTAATGGAAGACCTAAGTGGACTCTAGAGCCTAAGGAATAACAGGCACACTATCTTTTGTTCTGGCCACTGTGTTCTCTTGTGATAGGAAGGTATTAAGAGCAATATTGAACATCCCCAGAGGAAAGTGACTGGCATAAAGCACTGGAAACCAACTCCTATGAGGGACATTTTGTGGTAACCAGAATATTTAACTTAGTGAAGAGAAAACTTGGGAGCTATACTCAAATATGTGAAGAACTGTCATGTGGAAAAAAGATTATACTTGGTCTGATATGTTTTATAGGACAAACCTAAGACCCAGGAGACAGCTTAATGTTCAGTATAAGAAAGAATTGCTTAATAAAAACAATAGGTAACATTTAGGCACTATGGTCTACTGTTGACATAGAACCCATGAGGTCCATGGAGAGGGGAATGGCTATATTGTAAAGTAGGGATCTTAATGTCACTTGGAGTATTTATCACAAGTTAGATGAATGCCTGGCAGGAATGTATCATATTTAATTTTGTATTGAGGTGGTGGGGTAGGAGGTGGGAGTTGAATTAAGTGTCCGTGTGAAGCCTTGTTTAATCTAAGACTCAGTAAATCTACTTTATCTGCTTTCAACTTTATAACATTAAACACTGTAATCCCACAGTCCAAATACAGCATTCTGAACCCTTCATAAGATTGCTATGTGTCTATATGTGCACACACATATACATTTATTGTTTAAATCAAAGACCAGGGCTTAAGGAGAAAGCTTAAGGATAATATCTGAATATACAGAAGTTTCTATTAACTTAGAATCCTACAACATTCAATCTATTAAATAAGCCTATGAAATAAAGTGAGAAAAGAACATATGTTGTATTTATGTTGGGAAGAAATTGAAATATACATCACATTTTCAAAAACAGACAATGACAAAAATTTAGAAAATATAAATTTAAAAATGATTTCATCTCAATGGTTGAATCACAGGATGATTCTCTTGCTCTGTCTTTGTGGAGCATAAAGATAATAATTTACAAAGCCCTAACTTTGGCTTTGTATCCATCACTGTGCTAGAGGATTTCATTGTATTACCTTATTTAATCTTTGCAACAACCTGACAAGGTTGGTATGAAGATGTTATTTCTATTTTAAAGTTGAGGAAACAGTCCCAAAAAGAAGCAACGAATCCAAGATCTCACAGTTAGGACACAGCAGTACCAGGATTTGAACACAGGTATTTCTGATTTCATACTGTCTACTACACTAAATCAAAGCCCTCCTTCCCTTTTCTTTCCTCTGTTAACACAAAGCACTTTAAAAATGCAAAGTGTAGCACAAATGGTAATGCCTGCCATTGATAAACAACTATAACATCCAACATCCAGATTCACATGAACTCTGCCTCAAAAAAACTTTATATTTTAGCATAAAATTTGGTCTCTTTAGCACAAATGGGAAGAAATTTGGAGATTCCTGGCCTGTTGTATAGATCTGATTTTAAGAGAAAGAGAACGTGCTTGAAGAACTATTGGAGGAAGAAGGCCCAATGAAAGGTGCTCCTCTATTTCCTGCAATCTAGATTCGAAATTGCTGAGAGATGAGAAAGATGGGAAACCAAACGGTCCATATGGTATCACTTACTGCTTGTTCACTACATGCAGAATCCTGCAATGTCTATTATATGAAGATCCAGAGGAAGAAGAAGGACTGATTTTCCTCCATGGGGGAGTTCCCAGTTGAAGGGTGTCATTGATGAAGGTTCTAAAGCAATGCTGTAAATTTCCTGATCAGTCTAAGATCTTTTGCCGCAAAGGCAGTCATCCTTTTGATGGAGTGTCATGCTCGCCCTACCTCCACCATTAGTCTAAATGAATAAAGTTTAGAGAAAGTCCTGAGCTCAACTTGTTCTTACGTGAGGATTTAAAAAGTAGAGACAAAAGATGGCAATGAAGTACTAACGACTGCCAGGAAAGATTTGGTTGACCAGCTCCAACTTTAAGCCCCTTTTCAGAACCTATCATTTGTTCTCCACAGCCTGTGATGAATTAAAACCCCTGAATCAAACAGACCTCAAGTTCTCACTTCCGAGAAGGCATCAGTGGTGTGAAGAGAAATTGCTACTGTGACAATTCAAGCAATTGGTGAAAGGCCAGTGCATTTCCCAGCTTACACATGCCTCTTAAGCTTCCCGTTAATGAGAGTCAATGCGCTTGCCAGCAGACACTGTACTCACCATTTTTTCCCATCCAGACAGGACAGTCCAGAAACAATTACAGAATCATGAACTTGAGCCATATCCGTAGCCCGACATAGCTTCATTTCCCTAGTGGACTAATGTCTAACTGCTTCACTGCCAACACATGAGTCCTCTTTCTTTATCTTGGGACCTTGCTTTTTGCCTTCTCTTATGTTTTACTTGAGAAACCCTTCTTGTTATAGATACTGAGGATAGTAATACAACAGCCGCAAATCAGTGTCTCCTAGAGGCCAGATTTCTTCCTGCCTTAATTAGCACTGCTTTTAAATATCCCTGCCATCATCTCCAATTTGATATGGGCCTAAGATTCCCCTTTCCCTCCAACAAGGATTTTCTATTGCCGAAACTCCCTACCACAAGGTAAAGAACAATTAAGCTAGTCCCTAAGCACAAAGCAAACCCATTTCCAACTAGCTAATGAGGAATGGGAAAGTGAGACTAGGGTCTATTCAAGGGAAGTTGATTACATTTTTGTCCCTTAGCCCCAACCCCAAACTGAGCTGGGTGGTTGTGTCCATGCAGGGTGGGCACTGGCACAGACAGAACCAGGGCTCCAATGAAGGTCTTCTCTCTCCATCACAATAGGACAGCTGTGTGCAAGCCAGATATGAGTAAACATCTGAAGGCCAAGGCACCAGTTAAGAGGCTCTTAAGAGTACAACATAGGCTGGTGACAGTGAAAATGTAAAAGGAATGCTAACCATGCTTATCTCCCACACTTAAATATTAACTGCAACATGAAGATGGAGAGTGGTGCCAATGGAGTTGATCAAAATTGTCTGATGGTGGCAACTAGAACCATCAAATCCAAGCTTTTAAGTTTGGGTAGAAGGGTGATTTGAGGCATTTTCCTTGGCCAGGGAGGCAGGGAAGCACCAGTACTTTAAGTGAAGCACTTATAAATGACATGTAGTCTTAGATTGTACTCTCCTAGCAGACAGGAGACATCTACCAAGTTTCTATTTTTTTCCAGTATACTTAAGACAGCAATTAGCACTTAGCAGAAAGTCTGAATTTCCTTAAACCTGTTTATATGGGCAATGGCCTTTCAAATGAAAAAGGCTGAACTATAAAAGAAACTGGAATCAATTCCTAGCTTAAGACCCTGTTAATACCAAGAGTTTCAGCTTACTTTCAGAATTTAATTCCTCTGTTCAACTTTGTAATAGTCCATGCAGATAAAAGGAACCCAAGTGCCTCCTGGTTTCAGCAGAATATCGATCACTATCTCCCTGAATTTACTTTGGAGTTATACCCCTCAGGTGACTCCTGATACTGTGTACAGATGACCTGTTTTAAGACACAAAGCAGCTCTGAGCTGTGAGCCTACTGCCCCTGAAGCAGGGCTTTTCAAAGAGCTTCTCTGCTGAGCAAGCTCTTTGCACACTGCAATTAGGCTCAACCAGCAGACAAACTATTCCCCATCTGATGTGTCTTCCAATAATAGAGATTTGCAGCAATGTGCACCAGACTTGGAATATTACTCAGATCTACCAAGTCCCCAGTTTGGGGAAGTGGCTCTGATTGAGTTTGGAATCTTCAGTGTCTTTGGACTGATGTATTTATTCAACATGTGGAGACCTGTGGACAATTTGGATTCTAGCTCAGGCTGTAGCCACTATTTAAGAAGGCCTGCAGACAGTAACTAAAGATTAGAAGTAAATGTGGAGTGATGTAGCTAGAGGAAAATGCTCATTAGGCTCTCATTTGCCCCAAAGTTGTGAAAATTCAGAATAACAACAGCAAAGGGCACAGGAAGTTGGTGCTGCAAAGGTAGGGTGCATATTAAGTACATTGCTACATATTCAGCAGTACTACTTACATCCCAGTTTTCAGAGAACCGGAGCAGGAATCAAGAAGCCTTAATTCTATTGAGTCATTTCTTTCTAAGCTAATAAAAGTGAACATATCAATCACCTATTATGTGCCAGAAACTGTGGGGAACATTACTTCTTACTTACATTATCTCATTTATTTCTTCGCAACCACCCTGTGAGTCCTATTATCTCCTCATTTTACAGGAAGCATAGAGAAGTCAAACATTTGCTGAACATAACACAGGGTATACAGAGCCCAGGTTAGTCTGATGCTAACTTCTTTGTATCACTGCCTGTCTTCCACACTAAGCTTCCTACTTACTAGGCTACACTGACTGCTTACTTAGCACCACTCTTCCTTTGTTTCCTCACTTAGAAGTGGGACTTATGAACTGGCTGGTCTTAGAACCCTCCTAATTCCAAAAATCCAGTAATTTCATAGAAAGTGAGAGAAAAAAGCTATCCTTCTTTCAGCCAAGTGTGGATGCAGTGTCAGTAGACAACACTCCAGTTTGGATCTTAAATCGTATGCTGTGTGACTTTTTCTCCTGGCCACACTAGGTGATGCCCTGGAGGACTGACTTTCCTGTTCATCTCTCTATAGGGTGAGTGTCCTCCACAAAGCAGACTGGGGAACTTTCCAGGAGACAAGGCCACTTCTGATCTCTGCACCCCACCTTAGCAAAGCAGAAAGCATACAGTTTCTCTCTCACTCTCTAGTTCCCTCAGGCCAAATGACGAATGCCCAGTGGTTCTAGGAGGAAGGCTGAGCTGGTCCTCAGTATCTAGCTCACTTTTCCATACCTTTCTCCTTCTGGGCAGGAGCTGGGCTGACTAAGATCATCTGAGAGTCTGGAGCAACAAAAGGCCACCCATAAAGCCCATCTTATTTATTTACACATTATTTATATAATTGGGGGCAACAAATATCAGATGCCAGTCATAATTAAGAAAAAGCCAGAAGTCCCTTTAAGAATTTTAAGGTGAAATGCCTGCAGGAAGAAGAGAAGGTTCCCTAGATTTTTCATTTAAAAAAATGAAAATTTTATTTAAAAATAATGTTAAACTCCTTGGAGCTGCAGCTGAATATTAAACAGAAACATCTTAGAGAAACTTGCCTGAGAGCTATATGAATTCTAAACTATGAAAACAAGACACTCAATAGAAAACTGTAAAAGAGAAAAGTGATAAGTTTGCTTTATCAAAGAAACAAAGCATTTTCCTCCAGGGAGGAAGGAAGCATGATGGGAAATCTGCAAACAATGGACTTCCAAGAAATTTCACGTGTTTTTTTTTTTTTTAAAGATTTTATTTATTTATTTGAGAGAGCGAGAATGAGAGAGAGCACATGAGAGGGGGGAGGGTCAGAGGGAGAAGCAGACTCCCCGCTGAGCAGGGAGCCCGATGCGGGACTCGATCCCGGGACTCCAGGATCATGACCTGAGCCGAAGGCAGTCGCTTAACCAACTGAGCCACCCAGGCGCCCTCACGTGTTTTCTTAAAAACAAAAATAACAACAACCCAAACTCTATGGTATTGATAAGGGACAAATGCTCACGGTATTGACATGGCACAAGTGCTTTCCTACCTAAGAGCACATGGCCCTGGGGTATTTCCAAAAGGCAAAGTTCAGACTCCAACCCCTTCCCAGCATGATTTGAATGATTTTTGTTAGACACCACCTTCCTCCAAATCTCTACCATGTTCCAGGTACCCTGCTAGAATTTCTCCCTGTTGTCCCCCATCTAAGGCTAAACAGTGAGGGACATTTGTGGTGGTGATGGCAGGTAGAGTGGGGGTGAGGTATGAGAGGGTGCCTCTCTGCTTATTTTGCAATTTGTTGCTCTGACTGCATTTTTGTCCATCTGTCTCTCTGTCAGTATGTCTGTTTCTGACTGTTGTTTTGTTCTATTTCCCTGTTTCTCTGTTGTCTCCCAGTCTGTCCACACCTCTTTCTCTCTTCCTGTCTGTCCTTGTCTGTCTTGACACTGTCTGCCTACCTTCTTGATTCCTGTCTCTGTCTGTCTCTCAGGTTCTGTCTCTCTGTTAATCTGTCTTTGTCCGCCTGCTGCTTTGTGGGTTTCCATTGTGCATTCTTTCTCTTGCAATCTCTCTTCTCCCTCTCCCTTCCCCTCCCATCTCTCCCTTTCTCTGCCTGTCTTCATCTCACTCTATCCATCTGTGTTTCTGTCTTTGCCTGCCTGCCTTCTGGTCTGTTTCTCTGTATCTGTCTCTGACCGATGACCTCAGACTATCTCTATTTCTTTCTCTCTCTCTCTCTGAACACCAGTCTCTGTTCAACTGCCCATGTCTGTCTCAGTCTATCCATCTTTTGGTCTGTCTGGTGCTGTATGTCTGCCTTCCTGTCTCTTTGTCAGTTTCTCTGCTACTCTGCCTTTTTTTTTCTATTCATTTGCTTCTTTATTTCTCTGTCAACTATTTCTGTCATTCTATCTCTGTATATGTCTGTTTTTGTTTCCCTCTTTGTCAGTTTCTTTCTACACGTGTCTGTCTGTCTGTGCTCTGGCGGTCTGTCAGTGCTCTGGCGATCTGTCCAATCTGTCAGCCTGTCTCTCTGTCACCCTGTCTCTGCTTGTTTCTTTGATTGTCTGCAGATATTTATATCAGTCTGAACTTCTGTTTGTCTCTTTGTCTAGCTATCTTTATATTGTTTTTCTCTCTCTTCCTCCCTCTGTATCAATCTCTCTGCCTTGTTTTGTTGTTGTTTCTCTCTCTTTTGGTCTGTTTTGCTGTTTCTTTCTCAGCTCCTCTGTTTCTTGTCTTTTAGTCTATCACGCTGTCTCTGTCAGTCTCCCTATGTCTCTGTCTATTGCTCCCTCTCTCTCTTTCCTAATAGTCTGTCTGTTTCATGGTCTGTCTCTTGGTTTCCTCGCTTTTTTCTCGGTCAGTCTGTCTCTGTTGCTTTTCTTTTCTCTCTCTCCTTCTCTGTCTCTGTTTCGCTCTGCCTGTGTCATACTCTGTGTATCTCACCACACTAGTCCCTCTCTCTGCATTCTTCTCTCCCTGCATCTACATGTTCTGTCTCTAACTCCCTTTTGACTCTTTGTCCCTCTTAGTTTTTGTCAATATCTCACTCCCATCTGTATGTGTCCCTGTCTCTGCCTGCCTGCCTGCCTATGTATCTGTCTGTGTTTACCTTTCCCTTTAATAGTCTGTCTGCCTGGCTGGCTCTCTGTCTCTCAGACTGTCTTCCTGTCTTTTTTTCTGTCACTTTGTCTGTCATTATCTTCCTGTCTCACTCTCTTGGTCTCACTTTTTCTTCTCTATTTCTCTGTCTCTTTTTACTGACATGAGATTCATGTAACATAAAATTAATCATTGTAAAGTGAAAAATTTAGTAGCACTTAATACATTCAGAATGTTTTACAACCATCACTTCTATTTAGTTCCAAAATATTTTCATCACCTTAAAAGGAAAGCAGCCTTAAGCAGTTGCTCCCCATTCCCTCCTCCCTAGCCCATCAACCACCAGTCTGCTTTCTGTCTGTATAGGTTTGCCTCTTCTGGGATATTACATATAAATGGAATCACATGACCTGTGAAACTGTGAATCTGGCTTCTTCCATTTAGCAGAATGCTTTCAAGGTTCATCCACGTTGTTACATGTATCACTATTTCATTTCTTTTTTCCCTTTTCTTTTATGCAGACTATTTTTTTTAGAAAAGTTTAAGGTTCATAGCAAAGTTGAGAGAAAGAGAAAGATTTTTCATGTACTCCCTGCCCCCACACATGCATAGGCTCTCCCATTATCAACATCCCTCATCAGAGTTGCACAACCAGAGTGGGATAATTTGTTACAAATGATGAACCTACGCTGACACATCATAATCATCCAAAGTCCATAGTCTTCATTAAGGTTCACTTTTCATGTTGTACATTCTATAGATTTGGATAAAAAGTATAATGACATGTATCTATCATTATGCTATCATACCAAGTATTTTCACTGTCCTAAAAATCCTCTATACTCTGCCTATTCATCCTTAGCTGCCTCTCAACCCCTGGCAACCACTGATCTTTTTACCATCTCCAGTTTTGCCTTTTCCAGAATGTCATATAGTTAGAATCATATAGTATGTAGCCTTGTGAGATTGGCTTGTTTCACTTAGTAGGATGCATTTAAATTTCTTTCATGTCTTTTCATGGCTCGATAACTCATTTCTTTTTGGTGCTGAGTAATATTACATTCGAATATTACTGGAATGTACCATAGTTTATCCATTCACCAACTGAAGGACATCGTGGTTGCTTCCAAGTTTTGGCAATCACATAAAACTGTTGTAAACATCTAGTTTATTGTTAGGATGGAGTGGTGATTTACAAGCTTCTTACATGTAGAACTGGACACTGGCAGTCCTACTTCACTTATTTTTATGGCTGAATAATAGTCCATTGCAGAGATACATCACAATTCATTTATCCATTTATCCACTGATGGACATTTGGGCTATTTCTGCCTGTTATAGTGAATATTACTGTTATGAACATGCATGTACATGTTGTTTGAGTACCTTTTCAATTCTCTTGTGCATATATCTAGAAGTGAAATTGTTAGGTCCTATCAAAATTCTATGTTTAACTTTTTGAGGAACCATCAAACTTATCCACAACAGCTGAACCATTTTATAACCTCCCTAGAAATTTAGGAGGGTCCCAATTTCCCATATCATTGAAAACAGTTGATATTTTCCATTTTTTAGATTCCAGCCATCCTAATGGATACAAAGTGGTATCTTGTGGTTTTGATTTGTATTTCCCTAATGACTAATGGTGTTGAGCATTTTTTCATGTGCTTAGCGGCCCTTTGCATATCTTCTTTGAAGAAATGCCTATTCAAGTCCTTAACCCTTTTTTTTGTTTGAGTCTTTTTGTTGTTGAGTTGTAAAAGTTCTTTATATGTTCTGCTTGCTAGACCCTTACCAGATATATAGTTTGCAAATATTTCCTCCCAATCTGTTAACCCCCCTAACCTTTGCTTTTCATACTTTTAAAAACTGAGATATAGGGGTGCTGGGGTGGCTCAGTTGGTTAAGCATCTGACTCCTGATTTCGGCTCAGGTCATGATCTCAGGGTTGTGAGATTGAGCCCCATGTTGGGCTCTGTGCTGGGCATGGAGCCTGCTTAAGATTTTCTCTCTTCCTCCCCCTTCCCCCTATCCCCACTCATGCATTCTCTCTCTCAAAAAAATATTGAGATATATAATTGACCTATAACATTAGTTTCAGGTGTACAATATGATTTGATATTTGTATATATTGTGAAATAACCACCACAATAAATCTAGGTAATATCCATCTCTTTTTCTTTTTATTTCTCTCTCTTTCTGACAGATTGAGTCTTTCTGTTTGTTTCTGACTACTTTTTTGTCGGTCTTTTTGCATCAATCTGTCTCTATCATGTCTGTTTGTTCTTTCTCCCTCTCCTTCCCCTTCCCTGCTGTTTCCTCTCCCCTTCCTCTCTGTTAGTTTCTCTGCCTTCCTGCCAGTCTCTCTGTTTGTCAACAACTCCCTCTTTCTCACTATTTCTTTCTCCCTCAGCCCTAGCTAATCTGTCTCTCTGTTCACTTAGTTGGCTCTTTTTATATCTCTCCATCCACTTTTTTGTATTGCTCTGGGTCTTTCTGATCTCTGTTGGTTTCTCTCTGTGTCAGTTGGTTGGTCATTCTCTCAACCCGTCTCTGTACATCTGCATCTCTCTGTGTGTTTGCCTTTCCCTCGGTCTCTGTCTCCGTAAGTGTGTCTCAGCATGCCTCTCAGTCTCTCTGTCATGTTCTTTCTGACTCTCCTGCTTTTTCTTTCTGTATCTGTTTCTCTGCAACAGTTCTTTTGTCTCTTCCTATTTCTCTCCTTGCCTGTCTCTTTTCTGATTTCTCTCTTGTCAGCCTCTTAGTCTGTCTCTCAGTCTGTCTCATCGTCTCTCTTCCCTGCTCCTCCAATATATTTCTGGCCAACTATCTCTGTCTGACTGTTTCACTGGCTCTCTTACTATTTGTTTCCCTCTCTTACTCCCTGTCTGTCTGTTTTTTTCTGTCTCTTGTAGTGGCTCTTTCTATGTTGGTCTGGCTCTGGCTCTGTGTACAGCTCCCCTTCCCTCTCTCCCTTGCTCTTTCTCTCTCACTTAGTCCATATATTCTCTGCTTCTCTCTCTGTCTTCCTGTCCCCAGTCTATTTTCCTTTCTCTCTGCAACTCCCCCTCCCCATTTTTCTGTGACTCAGGCTGTATTTCTTTATGAGTGTGACTCTCTTCTTCTTTCTGTCAGTTTTATTCTCTTTGCTTGATTCTCTCTTCCTCCCTCAGTTTCTGTCCGTTTCCCTAGTTCTTTAATTTCCTCTGTTTTGAGTCTCTCTCTCTGTACTCCTTTCTCTTTCTTTGACTCTCTCCTTCATCTATCTTTTCCATGTTTCTATCTCCACCTCTTCCTGTTCCTTACTGCTGTCTCTGTCCCTCTTTCCTTTTTCCCCTTCTTTTCCTATGTCCCTATCTTACAGTTTGTCTGCCTCTTTGCATCTGTCTGTTCATCTCTCTTGATATTCTTCCTTCTAATTAGTCTGTTGATCTCTATAACTATCTGTCTTTCTCTTTGCCTTTCTTTTTTCCCACCTGTCTGTTTCTATGTCTCTTTCTTGGTCTTCCTTCCATGTCTGCCTATTCTTGCCTCTGTCCAACTCTGTCCATTCCTATTTCTATGACTGTCTATCTCTCCCTGGCCATCTGTCCATCTCTGTTTCCCCTTTGAAGCTGCTATGGAGGTTGATATTAATGGCACTAATCTTTTATAAGAGCTAAACTGTAAATCTCTTTCTAACCTCTGCCAGTTGAACACACATATCTCAGAGAAAGGACTTACATACAGTACCTGGCTTGCCAAAAATGCATGGATTATACAGATTTTCTGAAATGTAAGTCTCATATGTCAATTTGGTACCTTTAAAACACAGGTATACACTAACTGTGATATCTTTCAAGCACCGTTACTTATTTGTCCATTACTGAAAAATATAACAAAATCTATATGCTTAAAGCATGTCTTGTAAATCTTTCACTGAGTTTACATCTTAAGTAAGCTTCCAGAACTCAAGAATGTTGAGAAAAATCTATTCTAATGAGAATAGGAGTTAAGGAACTGATCACATAAAATATAGACCCTGAATGGATTGTCTTTGAAAACTAGATCTTCACTGAAACATAGAGCAACCCAGAATTCTGCAGACTGTATTATATCAGAACAATCACTTGATTTTTGCCTGACAGTCTAGGTTGGTGAAAAAGCCCCAATCATATGGAAATATTTAGAGTCATCATGGAACACTGTCATTAAACCTCTCTGAGTCTCAGTATCTTTGTCTATAAAATGGGGCTTATGATCATAAATGACCTCAAAGGTTATTAGGAGGAATAAATGAAATAAACTATGTAAAGCTCTTAGAACAGTGCCTGGCATAGTAGGACCTCCAAAAAAATGTTAGTTATTATTACTTCTATTGTTTTTATTATAATTGTTGCCATTTTTATTATTATATAAACATCTAACAGCAAGTCTGCTCTCTGGGCAGTTTCCTTATCTAAAAAATGAAGATGTACCTCTAAGATCATTTATAGTTCTATGGATCTAGAATTCCATGTGTGTCTGAGTACTGAGCACATGGGGTCATATCTTAGATCAGGCTCCATGATACAATTTTTTTCCTCAAAGTTTTGTCACATCTGTCAGTTACAAAGGAAAGAAATAATCCAAAAGGTTAAACTTTTGATTTTCAAATATTTCTAAAGCCAATCTGACATCTACAAACCTCTGTTTTCTCATTGACTTATTTACTTCTCACAGGATCACAAGAAAAAACATAAATTCTGGACCAATTTTCATGCTAATTCTTTCTCCAATGTTGCCCATATTAAACAGTTGGGGTAGTGGACATTTGCATAACGAGACAAAGACAGATTCCTTATTAGCTAGTGTCATACTTTTTGGTAGGGAGGGATGTTATACTTGGCTTTAAATTGCTATGTGTGGATGTTGTACTTTTCCTGGGAATGGTATTCATGGATGCTGTATCTTTCTTGGGATGCTGCCAATGAATGTTCTGCCTTCCCTAGGAATGCTGTCCATTGATGTTGCCTTTTGTTTTGGAATACTGTGTGTGGATAGTGTACTTTACTTCAGATGTAATTTGTGGTTAAATCATCTTCCAATTTAGGGACTTTTAAAAAAGATTTATTTATTTATTTGAGAGAGAGAGAGAGAGAGAGATGAGAGAGAAAATGCATATGAGTGGGAAGGGCAGAGGGAGAGAGAATCTCAAGCAGACTCTGTGTTGAGCACAGAGCCTGACACGGGGCTGGATCCATCATGTTGCCCTTTTATAGTCATACCTACTTCCATCTCTCACCAACTCCCTTCTTAACCCCTGGTAACCACCAATCTATTCTCTATTTCTATAATTTTGTAGTTTCAAGAATGTTATATAAATGGAATCATATATAGTATGTAACCTTTCAGGACTGGTGCTTTTTTGCCCACTCAGCATAATTCTCTAAAGATTCATCCATGTTGTTGCATGTATCAATACTTCCATTCTCTTTATTGCTGATTAGTACTCCATGGTATGGATATACCAAAATTTGCTTAACAATTCACCCACTGCAGGACATTTGGGTTGTTTGTAGTTTTTGGTTATTATGAATAAAGCTGCTGTAAACATTCACGTATAGGTTTTTATGTGACATAAGTCTTCATATCTCTGGAGTCAATGTCCAAGAGTGCAATTGCTGGATTGTATGGTAGTTGCATGTTTAGTTTTTTTTTTAAGAAAGAACAAACTTTTTCACAGTGGCTGTACCATTTTACATTCCCATCAGCAATGTATTAGTGATTCAGTTTCTCCATATCCTGGCCAGAATCTGGTGTTGTCATTTTTAATTTTAGCCATTCTGATAAGTGATATCTCATGATTTTAATTTGTATTTCTTTAATGGCTAATGCTATTGAGCATTTTTTCAAGTACTTATTTCCCATCGGTATATACTCTTCAATGAAATATCTGTTTATGTCCTTTGCCCATTTTCTCATTGGATTATTTCTCTTTTTATAGCTGGCTTTGAGAGTTCTTAGTTATTTATCCTTTGTTGGATATGTGGTTTGCAAAAGTTTTCTCATGGTCTATTGCTTCTTTTCATCCTATCCATAAGGTTTTTCACAGAATAAAAGCATAATTTTGATGAAGTCTAATTTATCAGTGTATGCTTTCATGGATTGCCTTTGGTGTCATCTAAGTAAACATTTTGCTTAGCCCAAGGTCCCGAAGATTTTCTATTTTTGCCCTAGAAGTTTTATAATACTATATTTTAAAATTAAGTCTATCATATTTTGAGTTAATTTTCATATAAGCAATGGGGTTTAGATCTAGGTTATTTTATTTTATTTTTGCCTATGGATGTCTAATTGCTCCAGCCATTGGTTGAAGAGATTATTCTCCTTCCATTGAGCTAATTTTGTACCTTTAAAAACGAGTAGAGTACATTTATGTGGGTCTATTTTTCTGTTTTCTATTCTGTTCTATTGATCTATGTAACTATTGTTCCATCAATACCACACAGTCTTGATAATTGTAGCTATACAGCAAGACAATGTTGGGTAGATTGATTCTTCCAAATATATTCTTTTTCCAAGATTGACTTAGTTCTTGTAGGGCCTGTACCTTTCCATATACATGTTTGGATAAGTTTGTCTATGTCTCTGAGAATACCTTGCTGGAATTATGATAGGAATTGAATTGAACCTAAAGATCAAATTGGAGAGTACCAACATCTGTACTCTGTCATGCCTTCTAATAAATGAACACAGTGTGCTTCTCCCTTTATTTAGGTCTTATTTGATTTCTTCCATTAGTGTTTTATAAATTTCAGCATATAGATTTTGTACATGTTTTGGTAAATTTGTATTTAAGTATTTCATTTTATTTGGATTATTTTAAATGGCTGTGTTTTTAATTTCAGTGTCTATGTGCTCATTGCTAATATATAAAAATACAGTTTATTTATTTATTTATTTATTTTTAATTCCAGTATTGTTAACATACAGTGTCATATTAGTTTCAGGTATATAATATAGTGATTCAATAAAAATAAAGTTTATTTTTGTATGCTTATCTTGTATCTTGCAAACTTGCTGGACTCATGTATTCTAGGACATATTTTTTCTTTGTAGATTCTTTGGAATTTTCTATGTTGATGATCATGTCATCTACTAAGAAAGACAGTGTTATCATTCTGATCTATATGCCTTTTATTTCCTTTACCTGCCTTATTTCATTGGCTAAATGTACTAACATTTTGTTGAATAAGAGTAGTGAGAGTAGACATCCTTGCCTTTTTCCTAGTCTTAAGGGAAAAGCAATTCAGTCTGTCATCAGAAAGCACAGTGTTAGGTGTAGGTTCTTAGTACATGTTATTTATCAAGTTGAGGAAATTACCCTCTATTCCTATTTTTTCAAAGTTTTTTTTTTTTTGGTTTTAAAAACCAAAACCAGTTTTGGTTTGTTTTTTATTTGTTTTTAATCTAGAGCAACATGAAATTCAATACAAATTCTTAAATTTTATATTTAAATTCTGTCTCCTATATTTTTTTTATTATGTTATGTTAATCACCATACACCACATCATTAGTTTTTGATGTAGTGTTCCATGATTCATTGTTTGCATATAACACCCAGTGCTCCATGCAGAACATGCCCTCTTTAATACCCATCACCAGGCTAACGCATCCCCCCACCCCTCCCCTCTAGAGCCCTTAGTTTGTTTTTCAGAGTCCATAGTATCTCATGGTTCATCTCCCCCTCTGATTTCCCCCCTTCATTCTTCCCCTCCTGCTATCTTCTTTTTTTTTTTTTTTTAACATATAATGTATTATTTGTTTCAGAGGTACAGGTCTGTGATTCATGACTTATATTTAATTTTTAAAATTTTTTTCTGCATTGATTGATACAATTTTAAATTTTCTCATCTTTAGCTTGTTAATAAGGTAGATCACATTGCTTGATTTTCAAATATTGAACAACACTTGCAGCCCTAAAATAAACTTCATTTGATCCATGGTGTATAATTATTTTTATATATTGTTGAATTTGCTATGCAAATATTTTGTTAAGGATTTTACATCTATATTCATGAGGGATATTGGTCTACAGTTTTCTGTTTTGTACTGTCTTTGTCTCACATTGATAGCAGGATAATGTTAGCTTCATAAAACCAACTGGCAATTGTTCTCTCTTCTATTTCCTGGAAGAGACTGTGTAGCTATCCACAATCAAAAACAGCTCTGGGAGAGCTCTGGAGTCCATTTAAGAAACTTCAGCAACACAGTGGAACAAGAACAATAACAAAAAACCTGAGAATAACCATGCAACAAGGGAACATAGAACAGCTTCATTTTGCCTGCACTAAGCCAGCATTCTTTAGTGCCAAGAGGGAACACCCCAGCTAGAAAGAGCTCCCCTTGCTGGGAAAGAAATAGTGGGATGAGCAACCAGCTATCCTTGCCTTGCAGGGCACCACATGAAGGACCCTCTGGTTTCATTCCACCCAGAGACTGGCAAAGCAGAGATGTACAGAGATAGCTAGGAAAAAGGGAAAAAAGCAGGGGCTACCAATACCAGCCATAAAGCAGGAACGACTGTGGTTCCAGTGACCTGCTCTGTAGACAACCCAGACAGTTTTTGCCACTGAAGAAACCAATGGCCAGCATAGTTGCTGTGGATCTCCTGCAGATTTCATTGTTTTTCACCCCTTAGGTATTCACATTCAAATATGCCAGCTGCCTGAGTTTCTCCCTGAGCCCTCCCTCCCGTTGGAGGCTGAAATCTGCACCAATCACCAGCCCAGACATCTACAGCTGCAAGAAAGCAAGATGCAAGCTTAGATCCCCAAGGCTGACCCCATTACCATATGTGCATGCAGGACTAGCCCCTCTAGCTGTGTACCTCCATACCCCCAACCTAACATCTGACACCAACCTCTACTGCTGTGTACTTGTGGTGAGACCCAGCAGCCACAGTAGTACATGTTGACAGCCAGGGGCCAATATGCATGCAGTTGGCCCCAGCTGTTACTCCTTGCCCTGGCCCCCATCACTATATGTGCATCTGCAACCAGTCCCTACTATGACACAGGCACATAGCTGTAGCTGGCCCCTGTAGGCAAGTGTGTGTATACTGGCTCTGGCCACCACTGTTGCTTCCCATGGTCCCTGGCTGCTGTACCCGAAGGAGTCACTAAGGACCCCAAACAGCCCTTTTCAGCCTCTGCAGACCTCTAGAGCACTTGCCAAGGACCACACAATCGTCAATGCTGTGGACCCAACTGAACTGCATTGATGAGTTATCATGCCCCTCTGGACCCTGAACCACCACAGGCCCCCACACATGGTTCCCTGCACCATTAGACTCAGGGTCACATCACACTCCAGCATGCCCCCATACACAGGTGAAGGTCTTTCCATCCTCATCTTCAAATGCACAGATACCTGTGCAAGGACACTAGGATCTCAAAAAATCAGGGAAACAACATCACCAAAGGAACACAGTAAACTTTCAATAACTGACTCCAAAGAAATGGAGATACATAAATTGCCTGAGAAAGAATTTAAAATTGTTCTAAAGATATTCAGAGAGCTACAAACGAACAGAAAAATGATTAAATGAAATCAGAAAAACAATATAAGAACAAAATAAGAAGTTCAACAAAGAGATAGAAAACATAAAAAAGAACCAAAGAAATTTTGGATCTGAAGAATACAATGACTGAAGTAAAGAATTTCATCAAGAGTTTCAACAGTAGACTGGACCATGCAGAAGAAAGAAGCAGTAAGATTGAAGACAGGTCATTTGAAATTATGCAGTAAGAAAAGCAAAAAGAAAAAGAATAAAAAAGAATAAAGAAAACCTATGGGACATTTGGAACACCACTGAAAGAAATAATTTACACATTATTGGAGTCCTGGAAGAGAGGAAGAAAGGGATACAACGATTATTTAAAGAAATAATGACTGAGAACTTCTCAAACCTGGGGAAAATTTTGGATATCCAAGCTCATGAAGTTACTAGGTCATCCCAAAATTTCCATCCAAAATGATCTTCTCTAAAACACATTATTAAAAAACTGTCTAAAATGAAGACAGAGAATTTTTAAAGCAACAAGAAAAAAATTTCTCTCATATAAGAGAAAGGCTATAAGCAGATTTCTTAGCAGAAACTTTGCAGGCTCGGAGAGAATTGGATGATATATTCAAAGTGCTACAAAAACAGAAACAAAAACAAACCAAAAACCCTTCTAACCAACAATAGTTTACTGAGCAAAACTGTCCTTCAGAAATGAAGGAGAGATAAAGAGTTTCCCAAATAAAGAAAAGCGGAGGGAGTTTGTCACCACTAGATCTGCCTTACAAGAAAGGCTGAAAAGAGTTCTTCAAGATAAAATAAAAGTACACAAACTAGTAACATGAAAACATATATGAAAATATACCATATGTTGGCAAAGGTAATTATATAGTCAGACTCAGAATATTCTAACACTGTAATGTGGTGTTGTGTTATTCACTTTAGTATAAAGAGTAAAGGACAAAAGTATTAATACTATTTATAGTTAAAATAATTATAGTTAAACTAGTTAAAGCTAGTTAAAAATACAGTTAAAATAAAGCTACAATAATTTGTTAATAGATTCACAATATAAAAACATGCAAGTTTTTATGTCAAGAACATAAAATGTGTGTGAGGGAAGTAAAAGGACTGTTTTTGTATGAGATAAAAGTTGTTACCAGCTTAAAATAGACTGTTATATCTATAAAATGTCTGAAGTAAACATCAGGGTAACCACAAAACAAAATACGATAGTAGATACAAACAAGATAAAGAGAAAGGAATCAAAATATACCATTACAGAAAATCATCAATTCACAAAGGAAGACAGTAAGAGAGAAATAAAGGCACAAAGAAACTATAAAAGAGCCAAGAAACAATTAACAAAATGGCAAGACTAAGTCCCTACCTACCAATAATTACTTCCAATGTAAATGGAGTAAATTCGCCAATCAAAAGACATAGAGCAGCTGAATGGATGAAAAAACAAGACCCAACTATATGCTGCCTACAAGAAACTAACTTCAGCTTCAAAGAATCATGTAGACTTAAAGTGAGGGAATGGGAAAAGATATTCCACATAAATGGAATCCCAAAGAGAACAGATATAGCTACACTTACATCAAATAAAATAGACTTTAAGTCTAAAACTGTAACAAGAGACAAAGAAGGTCATTACATAATGGTAAGAGGTTAATTCACCAAGAGGATATAACAACTAATAAATACATATGCACTCAACATTGTAGCACCTAAGTACATTAAGTAAATACTAACAGATTTGAACAGAGTAATAGAAAACAATAGGATAGTAGTAGGGGACTTTAATACCACATTCCCAACTACTAATAGATCATCTAAACAGAAAATTATCAAAGAAACACTGGATTTGAGCTATGCTTTGGACCAAATGTACCTAACAGAAATATATAGAACATTTCATCAAATGGCACTGGAATACACATCCTTCTCAAGTGCACATGGAGCATTCTCCAGGAGAGAACATATGTTATGTCATAAACAAGTCTCAGTACATTTAAAAAGATTTAAATCATACCAAATATCTTCCACCCACAAAAATGCAATGAAAATAAAATCAGTAACAGGAGAAAAACCAGAAAATTCACAAATACGTGGAAACTAAACAACACATTCCTAAACAACCAATGAGTCAAAGATGAAATCAAAAGGGAAATCAAAAAATATCTTGAAACAAACAAAATGGAAATAGAACATACCAAAACTTATGGGATGCAGCAAAAGCAGTGCTAACAGGGAATTCTATAGTGATAAATGTTTACATTAAGAAAAAAGACAATAAATAAAAAACCTAATCTTACACTTCAAGGAGCTAGAAAAACAAGAATAAACAAAGCCTAATGTTAGCAGAAGGAAGATCATAACAAAGATCAGAGCTAAAGTAAATGAAATATAGAATATAAAAACAATAGAGAAGATGAATAAAACTAAGAGTTCATTTTTTGAAAAGATAAACCAAATTGGCAAACCTTTACTAAGGTTTACTTAGATCAGAGCTAAAGTAAATGAAATATAGAATATAAAAACAATAGAGAAGATCAATAAAACTAAGAGTTCATTTTTTGAAAAGATAAACCAAATTGGCAAACCTTTACTAAGGTTTACTTAGTATACTTAGTATAAAATCAGATATGAAAGAGGAGACATTACAATTGATACCACAGAAATATAGAGGATCATGAAACTATTGTGAACAATCATATGCCAAAAAATTGTACAATTTAGAAGAAACAGATAAATTCCTAGAAACATACATCCTACCAAGACTGAGTCATAAAGAAATAAGAAAAACAGAACAGACCAATAACAAGTTGATTGAATCAGTAACCAAAAACCTCTCAACAAAGAAAAGCCCAAGACCAAATGACTTCACAGGTGGATTCTATCAAACATTTAAATAAGAATTAATACTAATTATTCTCAAACTCTTCCAGAAAATAAAAAGGAGGGAATACTTCCAAACTCATTTTACAAGGTCAGCATTATCCTGATAGCAAAGTCAGGTAAGGATACTACAAGAAAAGAAAACTACAGGCCAAGATCCCTAGTGAATATAAATGTAAAAATTCTCAACAAAATACTAGCAAACTGAATTCAACACACATTTAAGGAATCATATACTGTGATCAAAGGGTATTTATCCCTGGGATACAAGGATAGTTCAGTATATGGTAATAAATAATGCTAATAAATTCACATTAAGAGAATGAAAGATGAAATCATATAATCAATAGATTAAAAAATAGCATTTGACAAAATCCAACATCCTTTTATTATAAAAACTAGTAACAAATTGGATATAGAAGGAACATGCCTCAACACAATAAATGTCACATGAGAAGGTCACAGCTAACATCATACTCAACAATGAAAGGTTGAAATCTTTCCCTCTAAGATCAGGAGCAAAACAAGGGTGCCTACTCTTACCACTCCTATTCAACATAGTGCTGGAAGTCCTAGCCAGGGCAAGCAGGCAAGGAAAGGAATAAAAGGCATCAAAATCCGAAAGGAAGAAATAAAACTGTCTTTGTTTGCTGATGACACGATCATATATATGTGTATATACATGATATGTATATGTATATATATATATATATGTATAATATATAAAGTGACAATATATATTATGTATATATGCTAAAGACTCTCCTAAAACACTGTTAGAACTAATGGACAAATTTAGTAAAGTTGTAGGATACAACATTAACATACAAAAATTAGTTGCCTTTCTATACATTAATAAACTACCTGAAAAATAAATGAAGGAAACAATCCAACTTACAATAGCATCAAAATTAATAAAATACTGAGGAATAAATTGAACCAAAGAAATGAAAGTTGAAATACCAAAAAACATGGACATTAATGTAAGAAACTGAAGAAAACATAAACAAAAGGAAAGATACCTTGTGTTCGTGGATCAGAAGAGTTAATATTTTTTAAATGTCCTTACTACCTAAAGTCATCTATGGATTCCATGCAATCTCTATAGAATTCCAATGGCATTTTTCACAGAAATAGAATACACAGGGCGCCTGGGTGGCTCAGTTGGTTAAGCGACTGCCTTCGGCTCAGGTCATGATCCTGGAGTCCCGGGATCGAGTCCCGCATCGGGCTCCCTGCTCGGCAGGGAGTCTGCTTCTCCCTCTGACCCTCCTCCCTCTCATGCTCTCTGTCTCTCATTCTCTCTCTCTCTCTCAAAGAAATAAATAAAATCTTAAAAAAAAAAAAAAAAAAAAAAAAAAGAAATAGAATACACAGCTGTAAAATTCATATGGAACCTCAGAAGACCCCAAATAGCAAAAGCAATCTTGAGAAAGAAGAAAGCTGGAGGTAGCACATTTCCTGATTTCAAACTACATTACAAAGCTATAGTAACAAAAATGGTATGGTGCTGGCACAAAAAACAGATACAGAGACCGATGGAACAGAATCAAGGGCCCAGAAATAAACCCATGCATATATAGTTAACTAATGTTTGACAAGGGAGCCAATGATACTGAATGGGGAAAGGATAGTCTCTTCAATAAATCTGTATCCATACACAAAAGAATTAAATTGGATCCCTATTTTACACCACTCATAAAATTAACTCAAAATGGACTAAAGATGTATGACCTGAAACTGTAAAACTACTAGATGTAAACATAGGGAAAGAGCTCCTTCACCTTGGTCTTGGCAACAATTTTTTGAATATGGCTCCAAAAGCACAAGCAACAAAAGCGAAAATAAATGAGACTACATCAAACTAGAAAACTTCTGCACAGCAAAAGAAACAACCAGCAAAATGAAAAGGCACCTTATGGCATAGGAGAAAATATTTACAAGCCATCTATCTGGTAAGGGATTAATATCCAAAATATATAAGGAACTCATAACTTAATAGTAAAAAAGCCTCAAACAATTCAATTAAAAAATGCAGAGAGAACTTGAATTGACATTTTCCCTAAGAAGACACGCAAATGATCAAGTATATAAAAAGATTCTCAACATCACTAATCATCAAGGAAATGAAATCAAAACCACATGAGATATCACCTCACACCTATTAGAATGGCTATTATCAAAAAGACAAAAGATGACAAATGCTGGTAAGGATGTATAGAACAGGCAACTCTGGTGCACTTTTGGTGGTGTACACACACACACACACACACACACAGGAATATTGTTCTTCTACAAAAAAGAAGGAAATCCTGGCATTTGAAACGACATGGATGGACCTTGAGGGTATTACACTAAGTGAAATAAGTCAGACAAAGAAAGACAAGTACTGTATGATTTCACTTACATGTGGAATCTATAAAAGCCAAATTCATTGAAATAGAGAGTAGAATATTGGTTGCCAGGGGCAGAGGTATGGAGGAAATAGGGAGATATTGGTCAAAGGGTAAAAACTTACAGTTATAAGATGAATAAGTTGCAGGAATCTAATATAGCATAGTGACTATAGTTATCAATACTGTATTATATACTTGAAAGTTGCTATGAGTAGAGCTTTCATATTCTCACTGTAACAACATCAACAACAACAAAATGGAAAGTGTGTGAGGTGAAGGATATGTTAACTAACCTTATTGTGGTGTATATTTCATAACATACGCATGTATCAAATCATCACATTGTGTAATTTAGACTTACACAATGTTCTATGTCAATTACATCTCAATAAAGCTGGAAAAAACTTACATGGTCTGTAGAATTGTTTGCAGTATTCCCTTATTAACCTTTTGATATCTGCAGTTTATAGTGGTGTCCCCTGTTTCATTTTTCATATAAGCAGTTTGTATCTTCTCTCTTTTCTCCTTTTTCTTTTTTCTCTTTTATCCCTTTTGTCAGTCCTGCTAAAGGGTTGTGAATTTTACTTTTTTTTTTTTCAAAGATTCAGTTTCAGTGATTTTCTTTACTGTCTTTCTGTTTTTAATTCCATTGATTTCTGTTCTTTATTATTTCCTCCTTCTCTTGATTTGGGTTTATTTGCTTTTATTTTTCTATATTCTTAAGATGGGATCTTAGGTTGTTGATTTGAGATTTATCCTCTTTTCTAATATATGTATTTGGGGATATAAATTTCCCTTTCAGCACTGCTTTAGCTGCTTTCCACACATTTTGATATGTTGGATTTTCATTTCCTTCAGCTCAATGTGTTTTTAAAAAAATTTTACTTGGGGGGCGCTTGGGTGACTCAGATGGTTAAGTGTCTGCCTTCGGCTCAGGTCATGATCTCGGGGTCCTGGGATTAAGCCCCAGGTCAGGCTCCCAGCTCAGTGGGTAGTCTGCTTCTCCTTCTCCCTCTGCCTCTGCTTCTCCTGTTTGTGCTCTCTCTTTCTCAAATGAATAAATAAAATCTTTTAAAAAATTTACTTGGGACTTCTACCTTGACCCATGGGTTATTTAGCAGTGTGATGTTTAGTTTCCAAGTGTTGGAAGACTTTTCTATTACCTTTCTGTTATTGATTACATTGTGGTTGGAGAACATACACTGCATGACTGCAACTCTTTTTAATTTGTTGAGATTTGTTTTAGGGCCCAGGATATAGTCTATCCTGGTATATCTTCTCAGAGCACTTGAAAAGAATATGTATTTTGCTGTTGTTGGGTGGAGTGTACTATCAATGTCAGGTCCTACTGTTTGACAGTATTGTTGAATTATTCTATGTCAATACATATTTTCTGTCTAGTTGTTCTATCAACTGTTGAGAGAAGGGTGGTGAGCTACCTAACTATAATTATGGATTTGTCTCTTTCCCTTTTCAGTTCTATCAGTTTCTGTTGCAACATTTTGTAGCACTTTAATTTGGTGCATATGCATCTAAGATTACTATATATTCTTGGTGAATTGATACTTTAATCATTATATAGTCACCCTCTTTATCCCTAGAAATTTTCTTTTCTCTGAAGTCTACTTCAGCTTTTTTTTAATATAACCACTCTTGCTTTCTTGTGATTAATGTTTGTCCATACCTCTGCTTTCTGTTTTGTTTCTTTCTTACTGATATTCCAAGGTTGATTCTTTTATCATTTCTTTTCTACTTAGGAAACTTCCTTTAGCTACTCTTTTACAGGAGGCCTACTGAAGACCAATTCTCTTAGTTTTCCTCCAACTGAGAAAGTCTTGATTCCCCTTTCATTCCTGAAGAACATTTTCATGGGTATAGCACTCTGGGTTGATACTTCTTTTGGCACCTGAAAAATATTGTGCTACTTCCTTCTGGCCTCCATCGTTTGTGATGTTAAATATGTTGTCATTTTAATTCTTTTTCTCCTGTAGGTAAGGTGTTGTTTTTCTGTCTTCTTTCAAGATTGTTTCTTTTCCTTTCATTTTCAGAAATTTAGGGGCACCTGGGTGGTGCAGTCAGTTGAGCATTTGACTCTTGGTTTTGGCTCAGATTGTGATCTCAGCTTTGTGAAATTGAGCTCCACATTAGGCTCAGCACAGAGTCGGCTTGAGTTTTTCTCTCCCTCCCCCTCTGCCCCTCTCCGCTACTCTCTTTCCCTAAAATAAATAAATAAATCTTTAAAAAAAAGAAATTTAATTATGATATGTCTTGGTATGGATTTCTTTGGGTTTGCTCACCTTCTTGAATTTGTAAATTTCTATCTCTTGCCAAATTTGGGAAGTTTTTAGACATTATTTCTTCAGGTCCTTTTTCAGCCCCACCTTCTTTCTTCTTTCCTTCTTGAACTCTGATGAAATGAATGTTACATCTTTTACTATGGTGCCATATAGAAATGAATGTTACATCTTTTACTATAGACTATATAGAGGTCCCTGAATCTCTGTTCATTTTTTGTCTATTACCTCTCAGTTGTTCAGATTGGGTAATTTCTATTTTTTATCTTCCAGTTCACCAATTTTTTTCCCTCTGTTCTTCCCACTCTGCTATTCTCATCCATGGAGCTTTTTATTTTGGTCATTGCTGTATCTTTCAGTTTAAATTTTTCCATTTGGTTCTTAACTTCTATATTTTTGCTAAGACTTTCTTTGCTGATGTTTTCTATTTTTTCACTGTTTCAAGCATGTTCATAACTGCTCATTGAAAGATTTTTATCATGGCTGCTTTGAAATCTTTTTCAGACAATTCTATTTTAGTGTTTGCATCTATTGATATTATTTTTCATTCAGTTTGAAATTGTCCTGGTTCTTGGTATGATGAGTGATTTTCAACTGCAGCCTGTATATTTTGGATATTATTCTGGATCTTATTTAAACCTTCTGTTTTAGTGGGCATTATTTAACATCATTCTAGCAGGGGGAAGGGAGTGCTGCCTCATTATACTGCCAGGTGGAGGTAGAAGTCCAAGTTCTCCACAGCCTCCATTGACATCATGGGTGGTCTCCTCATTACTGATGGGTAGGTGTAGGAGTTCCAGCCACCCACAGTCTCCACTGACACCTGGTGGGGGTTGGCTTTGTTACTCCTGGGTGATAATGACCATTATGAATCTCTAATACTTCCCCTGACACCACAACAGTGGGGAGAGACAGCCTTACAATTGTCAACTCTTGGAGAGGAGTACAAGTCCAAGCAACCCAGATGATTTCCCCTGATACACTGGGACAGTGAGGGAAGGGTGGTTCATTGCTGGCCAGTGGGGATGAAAATTCCAGCTAGGTACCTTGTCTTCTCTGATACTACCTTGGCAGGGGTCTCTGATAGGGGTATTGGAGTGCCTTGCTAGAGCCTTTTGAAGATGGAAATCCAGGTTTCCCTCTTGGCTGAGAATGGTTGGGAATAGGGCCAATTTTTCTGTGCTGTTTGGCTAGCATAGAACTCTTAGTTAGTGTCTACAAGTTTTCCATCTTACTAGGCTGCTCTTTCCTGATATTTTGGCTAGAGAGAACAAACTTTCATTGGGCCTTTGTTTATTTTTTTATCTGCACTCACTGGTGGTTTCTGGGTTGTTGGTTTCTTCAGCTCCAAGTGTGAGACATATGAGGCAAAAAGAAAACCGAGGGAACTCATCACCTGAAGAGGGAACTCTTCAGGTTCCAAGGTCCCTAGATAGTCTGTCTTCTCTGTATCTTTCAGTATTTTATGATGTTTAAAATATATAATATGCAGAGTTTTCAGTTGTACTTAGTGGGAAGAACAGGAAAAAGTATGTCTGCTCCACCTTCCTGGAAGTAGAAGTCTCCCTATTTGTCCAACACTTAAAGATGGTCATGCTTAAAGAGACATAGTCTAATCTCTTCATTTTATCCCAGAAAATGGAGACTTAGAGAAGGTAAGTATCTTGCCTAAGTTCAAATAATGATATGAGGGCAGAGCTTAGACTAAATCCAGGTCTTCTGGCTTCTCATTCCTGTACTTCCCCCCTCCCCCATACTACTCCATCTTCCTTGCCTTTACCCTGTAATCTTTCATAGGATTACAACTTCTGCTGGTACTTCCATTCTTCTTTTTTCTGTTATGCACTGAATTCTCTACCACAAAAAGATACTGAAATCAGACAACAGCCTCCAAGTCATTTTTCCCCCATTTTTTCACTGTGACATTAAAAACTTGTTCTCCTATTCATTTGTTCAGGTTTTTAGATTCTACACAGGAGTGAAATCATATGGTATTTGTCTTTCTTGGTTTGACCCATTTTACTTAGCATAATACCCTCTAGGTGCATCCATATTGTCACAAATGGCAAGATCCCATCCTTTTCATGGCTGTGTAATATTCGTGTGTGTGTGTGTGTGTGTGTGTGTGTGTACATCTTCCTTATTCAGTTGTCTACTGATGGACACTTAGGTTGCTTCCATATCTTGGCTATTGTAAATAATGCTGCAATAAACATAGGGGTGCATATATGTTTATATCTTTTCAAATTAGAGTTTTCTTTTCCTCTGGGTAAAAACCCAGTAGTAGAATTATTAGATCATATGGTATTTCTCTTTGAGGAACCTCCATATTGCCTTCCATAGTCAACTATACTCAAGTTTAAAATAAATTTTAAAGAAAATAAAATGGTAAAACAAAAGAAAACTTGTTCTCCTAAAAAGCTATAGTTCAGTTCTTTTGATGGTGGGAACAAAGCAATATTTGTGGCAGTGAATGAAGAGAAGGTACTATGTAAGGTCTAATAAATAAATAAATAATCATAGCTAACATACTTACAGATCCAGGCTGGGAGTGCAATTTTTTTTTTCTCTAACTAGGCATTCATCACACACTAGAATCTTCTAGCATAGTGTCCTAACTCAGTACCATCTGCCACTATTAGATTAGATTACTACTATGATTTTGAGTACCAAAGTCATAATATGCAGAGGTTAAAGATTTTTGGTGTTAACATCCTAAAAATACATATGCAGAGTACCTTTATTTTTTTAAAGCACAATTCAGTGAAAGAGGTCTCATGGATTTATAAAAGGTTGAAAACTCGGGAACTGTTACATTTTGAACCTAGTTCTCTGAGTCATTTGGTGTAACTTCATGCAAATTAATATTTCTAATCATTAATTCTCAGGCACAACAGGAAAAGAATGATTGCTTGACAGGAGGCAAAATGAGGAGGAGTAGGAGGAAGAAGAAATGCCAGCAATGACAACTGCTATATACCCAACTTTATTTTATATCAAAAGCACTGGACTAAGCACTTTATTATTCATATATTTATTTTAGGCTTTCAGGTGCATACAATTGGATTAATCATAACACTTCATGATGACATGCTCTTAGCACTGGTCCCCTATTTATTTAGCTAGTTCCTTTTCATAATGTAATAAGCACCTGCAAACTCACAACCCAAAACAAAAACTAAGACCTTGACAATAATCTAAATCTAAGATTCCTTCACCCCCATCTTATATCCCCCCCACTTCCCAACCAAGGAAAGCCTCCTTCAGCCATCATCCTGAGTTCTGTGTTTCTTAACCCTTTGCTTTTTAAAAATTAGGTTTATCACACATATGTAATATAAAAATTATATATTTTTATTTTATTTTTAACTTTATCAAAATATAACATGCTCTGTAATATTTTAGGACTTTTTCATCTAATATACTATTGCTAAGATTCATTCATATTTTTATGTGGGGCTGTAGTTCATTTGTTCTGAATGCTGTATAATATTCCAGTGCATGAATATATCATACTTTATTAATCCATTATTAATGTTGATGGAATTTAGGTTGTTTCTAGATTTTTGTATTGTGAGCTATGCTGTTATAGACATATTTGTATGTATCTTGTTATACATGAATAAGAGGTTTTCTCTTAGGTATTGATCTAGAAGTATAATTTTTGGGTCCATAGGGTATATGAATGTTCAACTTTAGGAGATCATGCCAAAATACATTCCAAAGTCCTCTTAGCAATTTATATAGACAGTAGTCCCCCTTATCCATGGGGGATCTGTTCCAAGACCCTCAGTGGATACCTAAAACGGTGGATAGTACTGAACTCTATATGTATACTATGTTTTTTCCTATACATACATACCTATGATAAAGTTTAATTTATAAATTAAGCACAGTAAAAGATTAACAAAACAGAACAATTATAACAATATACTGTAATAAAAGTTGTGTGAATGTGGTCTCTCTCAAAATACCTTATTGTACTGTACTCACCCTTCTTCTTGTGATGATGTGAGATGATAAAATGCCCATGGGATGGGATGAAGTGAGATTGAATGACCTAGGCAATTGTGATACAGTGTTAGGCCACTATTGACCTTCTGATGATAAGTCAGAAGGAAGATCATCTGCTTCTAGACTGTGGTTGATTATGGGTAACTGAAACCGTGGAAAACAAAACCATGGATAAGGGGGGACTACTGCATTCCTACCAATAATATGTAAGAAATCATGTGACTGCATCTTTTCCAATTACTTCACTTTCTAAGCCAGAGTTCATCTTCTGAACCACAGGACACTGAAAATTATTTGGCTATCTCAATTCTCTCAAGGATGGTACATAACTGATACCATTGTAGTGCATGGGAAAGAAGTTGATTCTTTACTTATAATCGATGCCTTAGGGTATTAGCACTTTGTTCTCTCCAGTACCCTCAGTTGAGAAAGGCTGCTTGGTATTGTCATCTTTACTTTTTTTGCCAACCAATTGGATATAAAATGGTGTCATATTATGATTTGATGTGCATTTTCCTGGTTAATAATGGTGTTGAATCTTTTCATAAGTTAATTGGCTATAAGTATTTACAATTCTGTGAAATGTCTGTTCATGTCTTTTGTCCATTTTTCTACGGGATTGCTTGTGCTTTTAAAATACTCTTTAAAACTTCCTCATCTATTCTTGATATCATTTGTCAGAATATTTTGCGAATATTTTCTCCCAGTTTGTAACTTGTATTTTCTCGTTCTTTAAGGTGTATTTTGATGAACAACATTTTAAATTTTAAATAGTTAAATCTATCTATATTTTATTTTATAGTCAATTCTTCTTGTGCTTTAAGGTAACTTTTTTATTTCAAAGTTAGGAAGATATTCACTGACAATTTCTGCTAAGAGTTTTAAAAATTTTGGTTTTGAAATTTATACTCTTAATTGATCCTATGTATGCTATGAGATAGGATTTATTTTTATCTTTTTCCATATGGATAACCATTATTCCAGCTTCATTTATTAAATAACCTCTATATTTCCTACTGATCTGACATACTACCTCTGTTATATATTGAGCTCCATACATGGATAGGTCTATTTCTGGGTTTTTTTATTACATTTGTAAAAATTTTAAATTCCCCTTATTTCATGCAGTCTTCATAAGAAGCAATCTAACATCAATTACTTCATGTAATCCATAAAATTACCCCAGGAGGTAGATGCTATTTTCTCTATTTTACAGATTTAGGAAACTATGGCTTAGAGATGTTAGTGACTTATTCAAGATCACAGACTAGTGGCAGCTCCAACACCAATACTCCAGAGCCCATGGGTTTAAGCAGTAATTAATACTGGTTCTTACCCTACTACCTCATAAGGATATAGTGAAAATCAGTAAATATCACAGGCAGTAAACTCTATAGTTAGCTCTATAGTAGCTATAAAGTGGTTTGAGGTAGAGTTGGGAGTAGGTTATAAAGGAAAGACAAAGTCTCTGCTCAAATGTCACTTACTGAGTCTTTCCCTAACCACCCTATCCAAATTGTAGTCCTTGTCCATTCTGAACCATTAAACTGCTTTATTATTATTATTTTAGGTAACTAAGTACCCGAACTTATATATCTATTTATTTGTTTATTATCTGACTCAGTCATTAGAATGTATGCTCCACAAATGAGTCATGGAACACTATATAAAAAACTAATGATGTACTGTATGGTGACTAACATAACATAATAAAAAAAAAGAATGTTGCTCCATGAGGGCAGGAACCAACATTGTTTTATTAACTGCAATACGTCTATCACCTAAAACATGCCTGGCACATAGCAGGCACGTGACAAACAAGTATTTAGGGAAGGAATGAATGTATGTATGTACGAATAAATGAATGAATAAGAAAGGCTTCTGTCTTTGAAGAGTTGACAATCTAGCAGGGAATATGTTAGTTCAATGAAAATATGAAAATAAGAAAAATTTACTCATTCATTTAGTACATTTACTGGGTACCTACTTTGTGTGTAGCACTGTGATGTGTACTGTATAAAGGGAAGAGTATAAAGATGAGTAAGACACAATCCTTGCCTTCATGAACTTACAAGCTAGTAGAATCTACGTGTGTATATAAATTTCTACAATACAAGAAATTATAAGTAGCTACAAGAGGAACAAAATGCTAATTTGAACACAGGAGAAGGACTTTAATTCAGACTGGGAGATCAAGGTAAGCTTAATGCTACATGTGGCCATGGTGGAGCTGGGCTTGACAATGTTTTCCTTCAAAGAAGGTGAAAATTGTGGAAGTTTAGTACATATTTATTCAGCCAAAGCCACTACTTGCAGATATCTTGGCATAAAGTACCCAGCACCGTGATAAATAATTTTCACTGTGGGGAGCAAATTGGACTTTGCCTGGCTAAGGGAAAGGATATTCTGGGCAGGGAGAATGGATTGAAAGCACAGGGCATGTTCTGTCAAGAAGTCCAGAGTTGCTGTAACAAGGCTCTAGGAAGGGTGACTGGTAGATGAGGCTGGAAAGATAGTTTGGCTGGGATTTGAAATTAAGAGCTCAGGCCATTTGAAACTTTTTAGGGACTAAGTGATAGTGGAGGCAGATAGGCCATCACAGATTGTTATTTTCCTTTCCTTCCTTTCTCACCTGCTGCCTTTCTTCTTTTCTTTTCTTTTCATAGCAGAGCACAGTGAAAAAGAAAAGGGAATAGGGAGTCCAGAGATCTGGGATTAAGTCACAGTTCTGACACTGAACTATTGCATGATGTTTGGAAACTTAATTCAATTAAAATGGGAGGAGAGGACACTTTTTAAAAAACTACACATATGCTCTTTCCCCTAGAAATATTTCTTAGAAGCCACTCCAATTGGAATACCTGCTTTTAGCCAGCACCACCCTGTCACAAGGATTACTGCTGTAGTGCCAAAGAGAAACGGATACAGATGTGAATGCATCCCCCTTTAGGCGTATTGGTTGAGAATCACTGGATTAGATGATCTCTAAGTGTCCCTTCTTCCATACAGCCCCACCTCTTCTTCCCAATACCCCACTGCATGCTCTGATTCTCTTCTTATTCCCAACTAAGCTTTCAGTGTAACAGTGGACCACCTCCCACCCTCCACGGGAGTTGTTTGGCCCTTCCGGAGATGCTCATGGCTGCAAATTCTTGTCTTGGAAGAAAACTAGCCAAGAGTGATCAAAGAAATGATCACCTGTTCTACAAGGAAGGGGATAGAATTACTGGGCTGCTGCTAACTTGTAAAAATAACTCAGGAGCTCCCCTGGAAGCAAAGTCACCCTGATCCGTTTAAATAACAATTGTGAGAAATGATGTGAGTATGTATGTTGTGAGGAGGGCAGTGTGCAGAGAGATGGCATTCCAAATTGCAGAGCTATCCTTGAAATTCTGATGCTTTAGAACTTCCCTATGGGGTCTAAATCTCAAATAAAGCTTTGATGGAGATAAGAGGGTAGGGCAGAAGGGGGAAAAAGAGGATCAGTCCAATATTCATGATCATTTTTTTAAAGCTGACCTACTCTTAAGAAACTTTTAAATTGCATACACAAATGAAAATGTACCCTCAGCATGAAGCTCTATGTGGTCTAATTATCAGAACAAATGTTTACTGAGTTAATTTTAAAAATACAATGCCAACACTGCCTATTTCATAATTGAGGGGAAGCATTTTCTTCTCAAGCCATGTTCAATATGCAACAGGAAGCCAATTATCACCCCAGAACATCTCTCAGTGAAAAATGTGTTATTCCTTATGACACTTAAGGCTTAAACAGGTTTAAAGCCCTGAACTCACCATTGTCTCTTATTTCTACTATCTAAACACCCATCAGTTCAAACCAAAATTATTTTCACCATTTCATATCTATCCTAAAGGTGTCACTGACACTTGGACAGAGGAAATTTTGGAAAAAGACAAGGCATCTTGTGTTGCTTACTTGAATGCTCATACAAGCTTTTCCTGAAAACAGTGTATGATAACAGGGTTCCTAAGAGAAAAATACAGGAAACAGGTGCTGGTACTGATTAAAATGAAGGTGAATGTAGTTTTATTGCTTTCAAGAAAACTCAGTAATTCTGAGGGGGGAAAGATGGCAGAGGAGTAGGGGACCCTATTTCAACTGGTCCCCGGAACTGAGCTGGATATCTACCAGACCACTCTGAGCACCCACGAAACCAGCCTGGGATGTAAGAAGATCTGGATCTCTACAAACAGAATATCGCAGGCGGCTGGTTTTGAGGTATGAATTGGGGAGCCATGATTCCGTGGGCAGATATCAGAGGATAAACGGCAGCGGGGGGCTGCCTGGCTGTGGGGATCCCACACCACTGGTGAGCGACAGCCTCCTGCGCTGGGGACGGGGCACAGACTCGCAGACCGGTAGCAGTGGGGAAAGGACTTTAGGGCAGCCCCCGGGGTGGAAACCCAGAGTGGCGGGGTCGGGCGAACTGTGAGTGGCTGGCGGTTTTAGAAGCACAAAGGGCAGAGATATGCCCCGACCTGGAGGCAGGACTGGGGGCGCTGCGGAGGGGCGCACAACCCAGGCCGCTGCAGTTTATAGCAGCATGGACAGAAACGGAGACGGTGTGGCCTGGAGAGCTCACTGAAGAACAGATTGTGATCTCTCTGCTCTGAGGCAGAGGGTTGGAAAGGTCTCTTCTGCTCTGACTCAGAAGAGACACGGAAAGCCGCCAGGGAAAGCCGCCAGAGAACAAAAGCCCCAAAGAATGATTCCCGCTGAGCCCATCCCCCGCCACAGGGAGGCAGGGTAACTCCGCCCAAACAGGGTTGCGTGAGTAACAGCGCGGCAGGCCCCTCCTCCAGAAGACAGGCTGGGAAAACAAGAGGCCAGCCACCCTAAGGTCCCAAGAAAACAGGTGCTTCTTGCTTGGGTTCTGGTCAATAATTTGGACTCTATACATTCCCTCAAACACCCCTCAACAGAATGACTAGGAGGAGGAGCCCCCAAAATAGAAAAGACTCAGAGATTATGACTTATGCTGCAGATTTACAAATGGATGCAGATATAACCAAGATGTCGGAGATGGAATTCAGGCTAGCAATTGTGAAGACAATGGCTAGAATGGAGAAATCAATTAATGGCAACATAGAGTCTCTAAGGGCAGAAATGAAAGGTGAATTGGCAGGACTTAAAAATGCTATCAATGAGATCCAATCCAATCTAGATAATCTAACAGCTAGGGTAACTGAGGTAGAAGAGTGAATAAGCGACCTGGAAGACAATATAATAGATAGAAAGGGAAAAGAGGAGGCCAGGGAAAAACAACTCAGAATCCATGAAAATAGAATCAGAGAAGTAAGTGACACCATGAGGCGTTCCAATGTCAGAATAATTGGAATCCCGGAGGGAGTGGAGAGAGAGAGAGAGAGGACTAGAAGATGTATTTGAGCAAATCGTAGCTGAGAACTTCCCTAATCCAGGGAATGAAACAAACATTCGTGTCCTAGAGGCAGAGAGGACCCCTCCCAAGATCAAGGAAAACAAGCCAACACCCCGGCATGTAATAGTAAAACTTGCAAATCTTAGAACCAAGGAAACCATCTTAAGGGCAGTTAGGGGGAAGAGATTCCTTACGTACAGAGGGAGGAACATCAGAATAATGTCAGTCCTATCCACAGAGAACTGGCAAGCCAGAAAGGCCTGGCAAGACATATTCAGGGTACTAAATGAGAAGAACATGCAGCCAAGAATACTTTACCCGGCAACGCTTTCATTTAGAATGGATGGAGAGATGCAGAACTTCCACGATCGGCAGAAACTGAAAGAATATGTGACCACTAAGCCAGCCCTGCAAGAAATATTAAGGGGGGTTCTATAAAAGGAGAAAGACCCCAAGAGTGATCTACAACAGAAATTCACAGGAACAATCTATAAAAACAACGTCTTCACAGGCAACATGATGACAATTAATTCATATCTTTCAATAATCACTCTCAATGTGAATGGCCTAAACGCTCCCATAAAACGGCACAGGGTTGCAGACTGGATAAAAAGACAGGACCCATCCATATGCTGCCTACAAGGGACTCATTTTGAACCTAAAGATACATCCAGACGGAAAGTGAAGGGATGGAGATCCATCTTCCATGCCAGCGGGCCTCGAAAGAAAGCTGGGGTAGCAATTCTTATATCAGACAAATTAGATTTTAAACTAAAGTCTGTAATTAGAGACACAGAAGGACACTATATCATTCTTAAAGGGTCTATCCAACAAGAAGATCTAACAATTGTAAATATCTATGCCCCCAACATGGGAGCAGCCATCTACATAAGCCAACTGTTAACCAAAATAAAGAGTCATATTGATAACAATACGTTAATTGTAGGAGACCTCCATACTCCACTCTCAGCAATGGACAGATCATCTAAGCAGGAAATCAACAAGGAAACAAGAGCTTTGAATGATACATTGGACCAGATGGACCTCATAGATATTTACAGAACATTCCACCCTAAAACAACAGAATACTCATTCTTCTCGAGTGCACATGGAACTTTCTCCAGAATAGACCACATACTGGGTCACAAATCAGGTCTCAACCGATACCAAAAGACTGAGCTTATTCCCTGCATATTCTCAGGCCACAATGCTTTAAAACTGGAACTCAATCACAAGAAAAAATTTGGCAGAAATTCAAACACTTGGAAGCTAAAGACCACTCTGCTTAAGGATGTTTGGGTCAACCAGGAAATCAAAGAAGAACTTAAACAATTCATGGAAATCAATGAGAACGAAAACACATCATTCCAAAACCTATGGGATACTGCAAAGGCAGTCCTAAGGGGGAAATACATAGCCATCCAAGCCTCCCTCAAAAAAATAGAAAAATCCCGAATTCACCAGCTAACTCTACACCTTAAAGAACTAGAGAAAAAGCAACAAACGACGCCTAAGCCATGCATTAGAAGAGAAATAATTAAGATTAGAGCAGAGATCAATGAATTAGAAACCAGAAACACAGTAGATCAGCTCAACGAAACTAGAAGTTGGTTCTTTGAAAGAATTAATAAGATCGATAAACCACTGGTCAGACTTATCCAAAAGAAAAGAGAAAGGACCCAAATTAGTAAAATTATGAATGAAAGGGGAGAGCTCACGACTAACACCAAGGAAATAAAAACACTTATTAGAAATTATTATCAACAATTATATGCCAATAAACTGAGCAATCTGGATGAAATGGAGGCCTCCCTGGAAACCTATAAGCTGCCAAGATTGAAACAGGAAGAAATTGACAACCTGAATAGGCCAATAACCAGTAACGAGATTGAAGCAGTGATCAAAAACCTCCCAAAAAACAAGAGTCCAGGGCCTGATGGATTCCCTGTGGAATTCTACCAAACATTCAAAGAAGAAATAATATCTATTCTCCTGAAGCTGGTTCAAAAAATAGAAACAGAAGGAAAACTTCCAAACTCATTCTATGAGGCCAGCATTACCTTAATCCCCAAACCAGACAAAGACCCCATCAAAAAGGAGAATTTCAGACCAATATCCCTGATGAATACGGATTCCAAAATCCTCAACAAAATCCTAGCTAATAGGATCCAACAATACATTAAAAGGATCATCCACCACAACCAAGTGGGATTTATTCCCGGGATGCAAGGGTGGTTCAACATTCGCAAATCAATGTGATAGAACACATTAATAAGAGGAGGGAGAAGAACCATATGGTCCTCTCAATTGATGCAGAAAAAGCATTTGACAAAATACAACATCCTTTCCTGATTAAAACTCTTCAGAGTATAGGGATAGAGGGAACATTCCTCAAGTTCATAAAATCCATCTATGAAAAACCCACAGCGAATATCATCCTCAATGTGGAAAAGCTGAGAGCCTTTCCCTTAAGGTCAGAAACATGTCAAGGATGCCCACTCTCACCACTATTGTTCAACATAGTACTAGAAGTCCTAGCAACAGCAATCAGACAACAAAAAGAAATAAAAGGGATTCAAATTGGCAAAGAAGAAGTCAAACTCTCTTTTCGCAGACGACATAATACTTTATGTGGAAAACCCAAAAGACTCCACCCCCAAATTACTAGAACTCATACAGCAATTCAGTAATGTGGCAGGATACAAAATCAATGCACAGAAATCAGTTGCTTCCTTATACACTAACAACGCAACTGTAGAAAGAGAAATTAGAGAAACAATTCCATTTACAATAGCACCAAAAACCATAAGATACCTCGGAATAAACCTAACCAAAGAGGTAAAGGATCTATACTCTAGGAACTACAAAACACTCATGAAAGAAATTGAAGAAGACACAGAAAGATGGAAAAATATGCCATGCTCATGTATCGGAAGAATAAACATTGTTAAAATGTCTATGCTACCCAGAGCAATCTATACCTTCAATGCCATCCCGATCAAAATTCCAATGACATTTTTCAAAGTGCTGGAATAAACAATCCTAAAATTTGTATGGAATCAGAAAAGACCCCGAACTGCCGAGGAAATGTTGAAAAAGAAAAACAAAGCTGGGGGCATCACGTTATCCGATTTCAAGCTCTATTACAAAGCAGTGATCACCAAGACAGCATGGTACTGGCACAAAAACAGACATATAGACCAATGGAACAGAATAGAGAACCCAGATATGGACCCTCAACTCTATGGTCAAATAATCTTCGAGAAAGCAGGAAAAAACATGCAATGGGAAAAAGACAGTCTCTTCAATAAATGGTGCTGGGAAAATTGGACAGCCACATGGAGAAGAATGAAACTCGACCATTCTCTAACACCATTCACAAAGATAAACTCAAAGTGGATGAAAGACCTCAATGTGAGACAGGAATCCATCAAAATCGTAGAGGAGAACATAGGCAGTCACCTCTTTGACATCGGCCACAGCAACTTCTTTCAAGATACATCTCCAAAAGCTAGTGAAACGAAAGCAAAAATGAACTTTTGGGACTTCATCAAGATAAAAAGCTTCTGCACAGCAAAGGAAACAGTCAACAAAACAAAGAGGCAACCCACAGGATGGGAGAAGATATTTGCAAATGACACTACAGATAAAGGGCTGGTATCCAAGATCTATAAAGAACTTCTCAAATTCAACACCCAAAAAACAAATAATCAAGTCAAAAAGTGGGCAGAAGACATGAAAAGACACTTCTCTGAAGAAGACATACAAATGGCTAAGAGACACATGAAAAAATGTTCATCATCATTAGCCATCAGGGAAATCCAAATCAAAACCACACTGAGATACCACCTTACACCAGTTAGAATGGCAAACATGGACAGGGCAAGAAACAACAAATGTTGGAGAGGTTGTGGAGAAAGGGGAACCCTCTTACACTGTTGGTGGGAATGCAAGTTGGTACAGCCACTTTGGAAAACAGTGCGGAGGTTCCTCAAAAATTTAAAAATAGAGCTACCCTATAACCCAGCAGTTGCACTACTGGGTATTTACCCCAAAGACACAGATGTAGTGAAAAGGGCCATATGCACCCCAATGTTCATAGCAGCAATGTCTGCAATAGCCAAACTGTGGAAAGAGTCGTGATGCCCTTCAACTGATGAATGGATAAAGAAGATGTGGTCCATATATACACTGGAATATTCCTCAGCCGTCTGAAAGGATGAATACCCAACTTTCCCATCAACATGGATGGGACTGGAGGAGATTATGCTAAGTGAAATAAGTCAAGCAGAGAAAGTCAATTATCATATGGTTTCACTTATTTGTGGAAGATAAGGAATAGCATGGAGGACATTAGGAGAAGGAAGGGAAAATGGGGGGGGGGAATTGGAGGGAAAGATGAACCATGAGAGACTATGGACTCTGAGAACAAACAGGATTTTAGAGGGGAGGGGGGAGGGGGGACTGGTTAGCCCGGTGATGGGTATTAAGGAGGGCACATACTGCATGGAGCACTGGGTGTTAGACAAAAACAATGGATCGTTGATCACCACATCAAAAACCAATGAGGTATTGTATGGTGACTAACATAACATAATAAAATTTAAAAAAAGGAAAAAAAGGAAAAAGAAAAAGAAAACTCAGTAATTCTAACTAAAAACTAACCAATATGGTCCCTTTAGGATTCATAGGGATGACTACAAATAATCAGTGGAAGGGAATAATTTCTATTTACCAGATGTAGGCATCTTGTGGATGACAGCCAGGTTTTATTCATCTCAGTTTCTGCTAGAAATTAGCATATCATTTACCCTTCCATCCAATATCACCTGACACACAGTAGGCATCCAAAAAATGTTTGCTGAATAAACATATTAGCATATTATTTGTTTGCAATTGTCTACTGCTGAGAATGCTTTTAAACTAATTGCATAAATATGCTAAATACAACCTGATAAATCTTTAAAATTTGATTAGCAAACTTTTTATTTCTTAGATTCAAAGAATATAGGTGGGAATTTAAGAGATTTTTCTGTGTCCCAAAAGCAACAGCTCCATTTCCCCTTATAGACACCAGGCAGAACTTTTCCAGACCTCCTTCTGTGTAACCAAATACTTTCAAGTGGCAACCAAACATTCCAAGGTACACAAGCTGTCTGAGTGTCACACTAGAAGACAGCTGGGGACACGGTGTTGAGAATGATCACTGTTTACACTGTATTCACATTCCCTTTAGCACATACCAAATTCCACAGCTATGAGACAGGTGTGTCCTGCTACCCTATTTTTTCCCTCAAAGAGCACCTGGACCCTGTCTGGAATACAGATCAAGAACTGCACTTTCAACCACCATAGGTGGGATGATTAAATTCTCTGACTACAATTGGGAAAGCATGATTTGACATATGTACTTGTACTTTTAGGGACAACAGGCTGCAACATGTTACACTAAGTCTGCTCTGAAAAATCCAGAATATGTGGTTTTCCATATTTACAGGAATGACAACAGAATCTACAAAAAGGAAATAACTTTATAAAATAGGTTTGATTTGAAGGAACACAACATAAACAATGTTAAAATACATGGGAAAACATTTGCAACACACTTAACAGAAGATTAATTTCCATGACATAAAAGAACACTTACAAGTCCAAAATTAAAATGCAAATAACAATAGAAAAATGAGCAAAGGATATCAGAAATGACTTATGAAAGAAACACAAAGGATTAGTAAATTTGAAAGCAATGCTCAAACTCAGTACTCATTAGAGAAATGGAAATTAAAGCAATAGGAGTTAACAATTTCTCACTCACCTAATGGGGCAAAAATCATAGGACTGATATTGTGTACTGGCAAGAAGAGAGGAAATGGCTCTTTCAACATCGGAGTTGGGATGATGACTTGGTGAAACCTTTGTAGATGTTATGATGGTATTAGCCATCAAAATGTATAAAACCCAAAATATATAAAGAATTTACACAACTCAACACCAAAAAAGCCCAAACAATAGGATTACAAAATGGGCAGAGGACTTGAAGAGACTTTTTTTTTCAAGATTTTATTTATTTATTTGACAGAGAGAGAGAGAGTGAGAGCAGGAACACAAGAAGGGGGAGTGAGAGAGGGAGAAGCAGGCTTCCCGACAAGCAGGGAGCCTGATGTGGGGCTTGATCCTAGGACCCTGGGATCATGACCTGAGCTGAAGGCAGACACTTAATGACTGAGCCACCCAGGTGCCCCTTGAAGAGACATTTTTCCAAAGAAGACATACAGATGGCCAACTGACACATGAAAAGAGGCTCAACAAAACTAGTCATCAGGGAAATGCAAATCAAAAGCTCAATGAGATATCACTTCATACTAGTCAGAATGGCTAGTATCAAAAGACAAGAAATAACAAGTGTTGGTAAGGATGCAGAGAAAAGGGACCCCTCCTGCACTGTTGGTGGGAATGTAAATTGGTGCAACCACTATGGAAAACAATATGGAGGTTCCTCAGAAAAATAAAAATAGAAGTATCATATGGTCCAGTAATTCCACTGTTGGATATTTACCCAAAAAGAATAAAAACACTAATTTGAAAAGATACATGCACCACCATTTATTGCAATATTATTTACAATAGCCAAGATATGGAAGCAACCTGTCCACTGATACATGAATGGATAAAGAAGAGGTGATTACACACACACACACACACACACACAATGGAATATTGACTCAGTCATAAAAAAGAATGAGATCTTGCCATTTGCAATAACATGGATGGACCGAGAGGGTATAATGCTAAATGAAATAAGTCAGACAGAGAAAGACAAATGCAATATGATTTCATGTGGAATCTAAAAAACAAAACAAATTAACAAACAAAAAAGCAGAAACAGACCCATAAATACAGAGAACAAATTGGTGGTTTGGGCAAGAGGGGAGGTGGGGGGAATGGGCAACATGGGTGAAGGGGAGTGGGAGGTACAAGGCTTCCAGTTACAGAATAAATCACAGGGATGGAAGGTACAACATGGGAAATATAGTCAATGATACTGTAATAGCATTGTATGGTGACAGATGGTAGCTACACTTGTGGTGAGCATAGCATAATGTATAGAGTTGTTGATTCACTGTATCATACACCTGAAAGTAACGTAACATTGCATGTCAACTTTACTTCAATAAAAAAATAAAAATTGAATTTAAATAAAAAAAGAGCTAAAAAAATGTACAAAGCCCTTAACACTTCAACTCTGCAATCCTACTTTTTGAAGTTTATTCTAGAGTAATACCTGCTCATATGTACAAAGAAACACGTTTATGGATGTTCTTTATAGCACTGTTTATGGCAGCCAAAAGAGAGGAATAATTTAAATACCCATAAACAGGAAGATCCCAATAGTAAAATTTCTAATCTCTGACATGGCCCACTAAGCAGTTATTAAAAAGAGAGAAAATCAGGGCAGAAGTTATCCTTAATGGGGAAGTAAATGACTGGAAAAGGGGGACCAGAATCTTTGGGGTGCCTGCAGAAATGGTCAGTGCCTTGTTTTAGGTGCTGGTTACACAAGTGTGCTGCTTGTGAAAGTTCACTGGTTGATATGTATAATTTTGCATTTTTATGCACTTCAATATTTTTAAAAAACAAACAAAAAAGATTTGGGAGACCCCATAACTTTAGTGGAGAAAGGACTGTACTAGGAAAAAGGAGTTCTTAGTTTCAGCTCCTTTCTGCCCAAACTAGTTTGAGACCCTGTGCAAGTCACTTGGGCTGAATCAAAGTTGACTCACTTGTAAAAGTGAGGTAATTATATTTGGCTAAAAGATCGAGAACTGGGCTCACTGACTTTCATATCTTTTTCATTTCTAGGCTTTATGACTAAACCACAGCAGTTCAGGATGATTTACCTTCATCAAGTTTCTTTTATCTAGCTCTTCTTCCCCACCTCTACTCCCATAACACTGATTCAGGCCCATACTTCACTTTCCTGGGCTATTTCAAAAGTCTTCAAACTTTTCTCTCCAGCTCTAGTTCTGCCCCTTTATAATCCACAATAAAAACACTTTGGTTGGAGTATCCTTTGAAAGTACAGCTCAGATCATGTCACTGCCTTCTTCAGAAATCTTAGAAAGTAGTGGGATATGGTACAGAGTACACAGGACCCATCATCTAAAAACCTGGGTCAGGGGTGCCTGGGTCTCTCGGTTGGTTAAGCATCCGACTCTTGGTTTCAGCTCAGGTCATGATCTCAGGGTCCTGGGATTGAGCCCTGCATCCAGCTTGAGATTCTCTCTCTCTCCCTCTGCCCCTCCCCCTGCTCACATGCACACATGCTCACTCTTTCTCTCAAATAAATAAACCTTTAAAAAAATAAAAAATAAAAGTAAAAACCTGGGTCTGAATAGTTTACTGGCTGTCTAATCCTGGGCAAGCCATTGAGCCTCTGATTCTCTACTATCTCATCTGTAAAATGAGAGTAATAATGGGACCTCCTTCACAGAGTCATGTATAACAGACTTTCAGCTACTGATGATGCATCAAGCTCCAAGTCAAACTAAACTTCATTAGCTAGGGTTCCAGAGTAAAGGCAGAGAATCAAGTTCCTTAGCTACTTTTATCTGACTCACTCTGATCAAGACAGAGAACACTTCTGGGCAGTCTTAGCTTCAACACAAAGCTCTCCATCTGTTTGACAGGAGGACAAAAAGTAAAAGGCATCACCCTCTTGGCAGGTTATGCCCCAGAAAGAGTGACACCTCATGGCAAAGGACAATGGTCTTCACTGATGGCCATCTCCAGTCTGGAAGATCTGTAGTTCCCTCTGTACACACTTAATGTTGGTAATAACTGCTTAACAGAGACCTGGCACCAAATCAAGAGAAGCTGAAATCTTTGCGGTTACCCTGCTGAGATAATTTAGGATGCATTAGTCAATGTTTCTCAGGCTGTTCATCCTAGATCAGGGTAATTATGGAGAGGAATAAAAAAGAACAGATTAGAAAATAGCTTGCCAGTAGAACCACTATATTCATATGGGATGATATTTAAATCAGCATTTGAAAACAGTATGTAGTTATGACTTATTTCCTGCTCAGACTTTATGCCAAGTTCTAAGGCAAATTCAGCATTTAGCATTCATCTTAGATGGCAAGCCTGGTCCCTGTGGCTTGTCACACAAGCCTCTAAAAAGTTCTATCTTGCCATATACAAAGTCCACTCGTACTGGGGATGCCTCTCACATTAAACAAGTTGCATGATCCCCAGGAACTAGTTTTTGGGAAAGAAGATACATTCTCAACTTGGTATCTTCTCTTCTCAGTGAACTCAACCAAGCATCTTCTGAAATTCTATCTCCTTTCTCCTACTTCCCTGACTGGACTAAAGGAACAAAGATGTCTTTGTTAACCTCAACCCTGATCTGAAATAAAATTCCATGAAAACGCCTCCACTCCTCATCCAATGGTGCACTTGCACTCAGTTCTCTACCTGGCATAGCGCCCAGCACATAATAGCCACTCAGTAAATATTTGCTCTTATTTACTGAGTATTCACTGAAAGCAGTCGCTCTTTGACAGCACTCAGCATAATTGCAAATAATTATTTGTATAGTTATTTGCTTAATGACTGTCTTTCTCACTAGACTGTGAGCATCACAAGGCCAGGGTCAGTTTGTGTTATTTCCAGTTGTACTCTTAATGCCTACCACAATGCCTCACACTCATTAAGACCAAATAAATATTCACTGAACAAACACTGTGTACTAAGCACTATTTATTCAATGTCTCACTTAATCCCTAAACAACCTGTGTACTTGGTATTATTCTTCCTATTTCATAGATGAAGAAACTGAGGCTCAAAGAGCCACAATAATTTGCCTAAGGTCAAAGCCAGGACTCTGAGCACATGCTATTAACAACTATGCTGTCGCATCCCCTTCTGTTTAAGTCCTGTTCTACCACTGACTAGATGCAGCCTGGGAAGCTTTTCTTACTCTTCCAAGCCTCAGTTTTCTTATTGATAAACAAAGGAGAAAGTGGTATTTATTTTATAGATTTGTTGTGAAGTTTTCTTGAGGTTGTATATGTAAAGCACTTGGTTATAGTCGTTGGCATATAATCGATGTTTAATAAGAGTTGCTATTCCTGTACTGTTGCCATTGAACCCAATATGCAGAAGGAAGTGATTGGAGCTAGGGAATGCCACCTGCAGAAACATTTCCCCCTCCCAGAATAGTGCACTCCATCTCAGCCGTCGGACATATCTCTACCGGCTTTCTGTGCCACTCTCATCAACCCTTACTCACCACATTCCATAAAACAGCTTGCGTATGAAAGTTGCTTTTGCTTAAAGCTCAAATGTAGAATAAGCAAAATATTTTAAAATTCATTCTATAACACAAGCAATTGCTCAATGTGAAATGCTACAACCTATATGGCTTATATTGAATAGCTCACATTATCAAGGAAATTGAAGATTGGAAAAAATCAAGACTGTCTCCTACCCCATTACAAGAGATAATTTCATGGATTTTTATTTCAATAGATAATAAATGCATATCAGGAAATAGAGCAGAAAAAGAGAAAACTGCAAATTAGGCGGTCTCTTCTTTCTGTGTCACAAAACCTAGCCAACATTTACACAACCACTTTATTTGCCACCTTTTGGTCTACTGCTTTACTGTCACTTCAGTTCTTGGCAGAAGACTCTAGACATACTCTGTCATGGAATACTACAAACGTCCAACATTCTGAACCATGGTGGTCCAGGAATACCTAGTTACTCTGATGCAGTATAGGTAGCTACACTGGTTCTTAAGCCTGTCTGCATAAGTGGGATCATTTGGGGTGTGCTCTGCATCCTGACAAAGTTCTGCTTACTTTATAAGAGACAGAAAGTCTTTTTAACTTGAGGGCATTTTGACCTGAAAGCCAGACTGCAGAAGCGAAGCCCTGAATGAGCACTTATTTTTATTCTTGATCATCAGATAAATCAATTCTTTTTTCTTTTTCCTTTTTGAGAGAAAGAGAGTGTGCAAGTGCGGGAGGGGTGGGGGCAGAGGGAGAGGGAGAGAGAGAATCTCTCCAGCAGGGCTGGATCTCACAACCCTGAGATCATGACCTGAGCTGAAATCAAGAGTCAGAGGCTTAACTGACTGAGCTACCCAGGCATCCCAGTCATCAGATAAATTGATTCTGATTTAAATGAATAACACTGATGCCTGCCCCCTCCCTCAATTTCTATTCTGATTCAGTTGATTCTGGACACTGATTTTGGAGACATTCTGCCTGGGTTTGGATCTCATCTCCTCCATTTACTATTTGGGCAAATTGTTTAACTTCTCTGTATTTAAGTTTTCCTATCAGTAAAACAAGGATAATCATAGAGTTGCTGTGAAAAATTAAATAAGCTGACACATTTGAAATACTTAGAACAGTGTCTGGCACAAAGTAAGTGTTCTATAGTATTAGCTAGTAGTAGTAATAAAATATTTTAATTATTATACCTTGGGGTCATTTAAGAGAAAGGAAGACTTGTAGAGTTTGCAACCTCATGTGAATACCATGCTAAAATGGTTGCAGAGATATTCTGTGTTTGAAATTTGTGAAAATGAAATCCTTTCACTGTGAGGTACTACTTTGAGGTTAAATCAAATGATAGGAGGTTGAGTTCCATCTGGAATTTGTCTTGATTTTATACAGGGAGAATACTTAACACATGTAGGAAAACAACCCTATTTCTTTGTACCACACAGTGGACTCTCATTGTTGGTTTCCCCGCCTTTAAAAAAAACAACAACAAACAAACAACTAAGTATAGGACTTAGAAAAATCAAAACTTATGTTAATCTTCAAATGAACAGCAAAGTTGGGATTGTGAGGGTTCTTGTCATACTTGCCATCATTCCCTGGGGAGGAGGGAACCACCATTCTATTTGTGAGAGAGGACAGACAGTAGTGCTATAGAAACCTCCCTGGGCTTTCAGCCCATGCCTACTTGCTCCTGGGCACAGGAGAATTGATTTACTTGATTACTAAGACTAGAATAAAAATAAGCGCTCATTCAGTGCTTAACTTCTGCAGTCTGGCTCTCAGGACAAAATGCCTCGAGTTAAGATGACCTTTTGTCTCTTACAAAGTGAGCAGAGCTTAGTTAGGGTGCAGGCACTGTTTTCTAGTGGCATGCCCACAGGCCCACCTTGCTCTTAATTTGTAGCTTCCACTGAATTGTGACACAGGCCATCACTCTCAATGACAGTGGCTGGGTAAGTAGTCTGCTTTGCTGATTCAATCTTCCCCATAGGTGGATATCAAACTATAGATTTGGAGCTGGAGATGGTAGGCAGCCTCATTAGACCTTAGGCTTAAGCCATGTTCTTAGATCCAGTTTTGCTTATAATAAAGGTGATACCACATTTTGTTCCTCACGTGGCTTTTTGTGTTTGTTTTCAGTTTGATTTGTAACTGGAAGGAGAAAAGCACTCACCCTCTCACCCTAACAAGCAGAAGCAGTAACTATAAAAGTAAAAGAAGTAAAAATCTGACCATTTTCAAAATGCTTTCCTTATTTAACAGATGTGGAAAGTGAGGCTTACAAAAAGGTTTCTGTGATTTACCCAGGGTCAAAATATTACTACTAAGTGGCATGTCCAGTATTCAAATCACAGTCTTCAGTATTCTTTTCAGTACATGTTGGAGTATGCTCTTTTCTCCTATTAAAGCCAAGGAGGCCCATACAGACCCCAAGGTCAAGAAGGATAGTAGCTTTGATAATGTTACTAAGCTAACAGGAGAGGAAAACAACCTCCTCAAATCTAAGAATCCCCTTACTCTGAACTCTAAAACTGATTTTTTCCAGATAAGTCTTTACCTAGAAATCAAGAAATTGAAAGAGATCCTCCAGACAAAGTTATGCAACAATGTATAAATCATAGAAAAACACCCATCACCCAGTGACCCCACTCCCCACCCCCCTCCCTTCTGTAACAGGTATTGTGATGAGCACTGGGTGTTATATGCAAATAATGAATCGTTGAACACTACATCAGAAACTAATGATGTACTTATATGTTGGCTAACTGAACATAATAATAATAATATCATAGATAAACATTATATATTTTTTTCCCATTTGGATGGAGTGGCCATAAGGGTGGGCTGGGAGAGGGGACACAAACCGTCCCCTGCCAAGTAAGCAGGAGTTGCAAAGAGTTTATTCTATGATTTTCTGAGCTGCTGAAGTTCAGCTCTACAGAAGCAATTTCCTCATAGGTGTTTTCCATTCTCAAACTCCTTTTGTAGCTTGAGATTAAAGGGCCCTCCTCTGTGTAGTAGGCAGAACAGATATGGGATGTCATATACCATTGGGTTAGCTTGCTACAAATCATGTAATACTATTAGCATGGGGGAAGCCGGCTCCTCTAGGTTATAGACATACTTTCTGCAGTACAAATTAATCAACTGCATGCCACAGTCCTAACCAACTTGAAATGATTATATGGGTCTGGTAGTAATTGGTTCTGGTTCTGCCACTAAGTAACCATGTGACTTTCGAAAAGCCCCTTCTCTGGGTCTCAGTTTCTTCATTTCTAAAAATGATGGGGTTAGACAAGGTTGCCTCCAACCCTAAAATACTATGATTCAACATCTACCACTAGCCTTTATATTACCAAAACATGAGGTTGACTCACACTTCATGTCTGCTGAGAGAAGTACTAAAAGCTTAGATACAATAAAGTCACAAAATTGTTCCAAAGCTATTCCCATGGTTGGGTCAACTTAAGAGAGATACATTTGCATTTTTCTATCCTCTTTTTTTAAAGGTTTTATTTATTTGTATGTGTGTATGAGAGAGAGAGTGTAAGAGCAGGGGAAGGGGTAGAGGGAGAAGCAGGCTCCCTGCCGAGCAAGGACCCTGATGTGGGACTTGATCCCAGGACCCTGGGATCATGGCCTGAGCCGAAGGCAGACGCTCAACCAACTGAGCCACCCAGGTGTCCCTATCCTGCCTCTTTTGTGCCACCTTCAATCTTCCCTTCCCCTGATAGTCCATGAAGATAAAAATTTCACACTGAGTTTCTATCAACCTGAGAAAGACAGAAGTCAGCGTACTTTTTTGATCCTCTAGTTACCAAGATATGGCTTTATTTCTTGAATCTGTAATCAGATAAAAATGTCCAAAGGACTAAAGAAACTGAGTAGGGCTATTAGTCTAGTCTTTTTCTTATTTTAATTCCATTTGAAGGAACAATAGGCTCTTCTTGCCTTTGGCAATATAATAATTCAGCTGACATGCTAGAAATACCAAACACCAAGATATAAAACGGTGGCATTTTCTCTCTTTAAAAACAATCAATGCTTTCATTTATGGACTTCAAAGTACATGTGAAATAAAAGTCTCAGCCCTGTGAGTCCGAGGTAAATCAAAAGGCTGTAAGTGTCATAGAAGTTTCCTGGTTCATTGCCCCTCTTCTAGGTAAGAAAAGAAACAAAAGTACTCCCAAAGAGATGAGTGCTCATCTCATTTTATATTTCTCTTTCAAATGGGCTTAAGCAACTTCCCCTAATAATTCATTCCAATATAGTTCTTCCTTATGTCTGACCAACCTCTCCTTGTTGCTACGCAGGCCCACTTCCTCTTATTAATCTTGCCTTGGCAGAGCTAGAACTCTTCACTGTCTTTCATATTGTCAAGTCTCATCTTGACTTCCAGAAATTCTAAAGGAAACCTTGCAAACTGAGTTAGGGGCCTCTGATCAAGTTTAGATACTATCTGGAGCTCCTTGATCGAGTTTAGATATTATCTGGAGGTCCCTATTGTATCATAACGTTCCTGAAGATGCTAGTCCACCTTAGTCAAAGTCATTTCTCCTCTCTGGTTATTAGCACTTCATCTCTAAAATGAAACAAATATGAGAATATATTAAGGGAGGGCACCTGGGTGGCTCAGTCGGTTAAGCATCCAACTTGATTTCAGCTTAGGTCATGATCTCTGGATCGTCGGATTGAGCCCCAAGTTGGGCTCCGTGCTAGGGCATGGAGCCTGCTTGGGATTCTCCCTCTGCCTCTCACTTTCTCTCTCTCTCCCCCCATCCCCCTTTCTAAAAAAATAAATAAATAAAACTTAAAAAATATATTAAGGAAAGAAAGAATCACCATAGCAATGTAAATTATTATTGAATAGAAGAGTCTTCCTGGAGATCCTGAACTCTTGGGATTCAGTCATTATTACAAATGGAAAGTGGCTGAAGATCTCTCTTTTTATACTGAGCTATTCATTATTCACATGAACTTCAGGAATACTGCTCAGTACTGGGCATCATGTATTTAAGTGTAAACCTATCTTTCAAAACAGGCCTATGAGAGAAGACCATGGGAACATGACAATGTCCACATCTGGATCATCACTCTGGTATCATAATTATCCCCAGGTTAGTTGCCCACTCTTCCAGAGACCTGACACTTCCTTTGAATACTAATGTGTCATGATGTTGCTTAAAACAATGCATTCGATTTTAGTCATCATCCCGATGGCCATATTGACTCATGAATTCTTCACTTTAGTGGAAGTATTTGGGAAGAAGACGGGTATCTCTGCTTCTACAAGTTCAGGTAGATCTCAAACCAGAGGCAGCTGGCATCTTCTGGACAGGAACTTGGCATTATGATTTGATGAGGGTTTAATAGTGGTCTACTCTTTAGCCATAGAGTATCATCTGAATAAGTGGACTCACTGCAATCTTAGACCATTTGTGCTACTGTATCATCACCGAGGAAACACTTCTATAGGGAAAAGGTGAAACTTGAGAGCAAACACACTAAAGAATGCCGAGCTCACCTTAAGATAAAAGCTGCAGGGGTGCCTGGGTGGCTCAGTTGGTTAAGCATCTGTCTCTTGACTTGAGATCGAGCCCCACGTCCTGCTCTGTACTGGGTGCAGAGCCTGCTTAAGATTCTCTCTTTCCCTCTCCTTTGCCCCCTACCCTCTCAAAAAAAATTGATAAAAAAGATAAAGGATGTAAAGCAGCCAGATCTATAAAGGAGGAGTCTGTGGTCAAATACTGCAGTGTTATCTAATCCAGATTACTGATCTACTTCACAGAGGAGTTGGGACATGACACCCAAACTCCACCTATGAGTTTCCCTTGGGCACTCGAAATTTCACCTAGTAAAAAGGCAAAGATTCCATTAGGGGAAAGTATTCTTTTCACAAGCACCCAGATTTGATGTGTGGCTTATCTAAGGATATAATCTTACAAATGTCTGGAGTTTGACCTTTAGGGTCAAGTGAGGAAATCAACTAATCAACATTAGATACCAAGTGCCCAGTTTTATACACAGCTCCACTCTGGCAATGACAAGAGAATAATAGTGACTATTAAGGCCAACTGAAAGCAATTATTCAACGAGATACATGATCAACAAATATTTCTTTTTTTAAGATTTTATTTATTTAAGAGAGTGAGCAAGAGAGTGAGCGAGCACACACACAAGTCGGGGGAGGGAGAAGTAGACTCCATGCTGATCAGGGAGCCCGATGCAGGGCTCGATCCTAGGACCCTGGGATCGTGACCTGAGCCAAAGGCAGACGCCCAACTGACTGAGCCACCCAGGCACCCCTTAACAAATATTTCTTGAGCATCTATTCTGTGCAAGACACTGTATCTCTGCTAAAAGTCATATGAGTCAGGGGCCCTTCCAATAAGGGGCTAATGACTGAGTTAAAAGGCTAAGACATATTCCTATGAGAAGATAACTGCAAGGTAATCTACAATCAGTGTCAAATGAGTCATATGAACATAATGACCAAGGGGTTTCAGAGGTACAAATGAACAATTCTAATGGATGATCTGGAAGGCTTCCTGGAGAAGGCTGGACTTGTACTAGGTGCTTTCAGTTGGACAGGACTTTGACAGGTTAAAGAAAACAAAGATCATGCTAGACAAAAAAAAAAAAAAAAAAAAAAAATGGCATGAGCAGGGTACTAAGGCACAATGCTTGTTTGGTAGCAGATCACCTTGCCTGAACTAGAAGACTTGTTTTGAGCAGTAGCTGGGGAAACAAAAAGCTGAAAAGAAGGGACCATGGGATCTCAGAATTTGAAGGGATCCTAGAAATGATCAAATCCAAGCTTTGCTCACCTTATCCTCACACAAATACAGATTTCCCTAGTGTGCGACCAATGTTTAACATACATTTTAGTAATGGGTCTAGATTCCTAATATCTACAGGCATTGTAAATGTGGCATAGTAGTTAGAGATAAGCTGTGGAGTTGCAGGCCTGGCTAGACCACTTGCTAGATGTTCACCCTTAGGTTAGTTTATCAAACCTTTATTTCTTCACCTACAAATGTGGATAATAGTATACTCACTGAAAATGGAGGTAGGGAGAAAAAGGAGAGAGTCCTTGAAGGAGACAGCAAAGGAAGAGGAATCTCACAATAAAGTGTATTGCCAAGGAAAGCTGAAATAGAGAGAATTCAAGGTAGGGGAGGTTGTTTACAGCATCATATGAACCAAACAGGTCAAGGTGGTTGAGAGCAGCCAAAAGACCACCAACTTTGACAATTTGGAGGTCACTGGTGACCTTTAAGAAATCAATTTTAGTATAAAAGGAGAGAGGCAGATTGTAGATAAAGATGAGCTAAGAGGGATGGATGGGAAAGGAAGAAAAACAGAAGGTGTGGTGAGGAACTAGAACTACAAAGACCCCTTCTCATTTGCAGTGACAAGAGAGGGAGAAAGATGGCTTTGATTCAAAGGGTTCACAGGGTTCAGGGATATAATGGCTGGATGTGTAGTTCAGCTTAGAACTGAAATGGCCGGTAACTCTGTTAAGGACTTCCAACCCTAGCCTTCCTACTTGCCAAGATGCAGGAGATGGTGACAAAGGAAGAAGGAAGTTTCTACTCACAAAATATCTTCTCTCTTCCTTTTGTCTAGCACTGCATAGAAAGAAAAATGATTATAAAGTAATCTGCCCATTTATAATACCATAAGATTGCCAGCTGAACAATTATAAGAGACTCCCTATGTAGTAAAACCTCATTAATTTGGACTTCACTTTTTTGGAATTTGTGATAATTTCACCTCGGCTGGAGTTACAAAGAAAGGGTACTACTTACAAAGAAAGGGTTCACTAGGCAAATAGTGTAAAAAAAGATTGCAAGGGAGCTAATTTAGCCTGCCAGGGCCTATTTCACCTATTTAAAGAAAACAGTCTTTTTTAAGAACTTCAGCATATTCATTATTTGAATGCAAACTGATTCTGCTAATTATAGATTAGCATAATCTGCTGCTAAAATCCTATATCTGCAACAGTTACTTTGCTCTCACTGAATATGCTCATTAGAAATAAAACTGCAATTCTTTAAAGTTAGTTCACAATTCAGATGAATCCATACCCCCTTTCTCCACCATCATGAGTTAACTACAGTTCAGGAGGTATTACTCTAAACTAGCACATCACTTATCATGAACACAGTGGAAAAACTAGTAAGTGATCAAAAAAGGCCTCAGAGCAGCCAAAATAGATGTCTTAAAGTTGATGCCCTAAATCCTATAACTGTCTCCATAGCAGGTTCTCTTACAGCTGATCTAACTCTTACTTAATGTACTAATCTGACATACCAGTTTGGAGCTGGCTGGGTTTTTTTGTTGTTTTTTTTTTAAAGTTTGTAACTGATTAGAAGGAGAAAAAGGGCTGCTGCATGAAGGGACACTGAGAAACCAGAACTGACTGACTGCAGACTGTAGAAAGGAGACAGGATATATATAAAATATGGCTGTAATAACTTAAAAGCTACCAGAGTCTAGGACATTGTAGAGATAAAAGTCCTATATTCCTTAGCAAACCCTGAAAACTGTAATACAGTATTATGGTGCAGTACAATAACTAATATCTGGAATTCTGCCTCTAAATGATCAGAGTTGAATACATGCCTTAAAAAGGCAGATACGTTCACACACACAATTTGTATCCATAATAGTTAACCTAAAAATGTGAAATGTGTTGATGCTTAAAAAGATAAAGTTCATAATATTATATAATTATAACAATAGCAACATTTATTAAATAACTACTGTGTGCAGATATCATGCTAAGCACTTTACCTATATAATTGCATTTAAATCCTAAGAAGTGGGTTTTAGTATCATTTCTACTTTACAGCTGAAGAAAGTGAAACTCAGAGAGGTTAAGGAACCACCCCCAGGCCACAGACAGAAACAGGGCTGGGATTAGAACTCACACCAGTTCCTTAGCTATAAACTATGCCTTTCCAGTGTTCCAGAAAATACAGCTCTCTAAAAATCACTCTTTTCTTAAGGGCTCCAGATAGCTGTGTCTTACTGTGTTTTTGTTTTCCGAACCTGTATTTGACAAATACCTTGATTTAGAAGCAGAAAGACCTATAATCTAAGAATCAGATATGTTATATGTTTATAAACATGCTCCATGTTATAAGGTGAATATAATAGTAAAAAAAAAAACCAGAACAAAACAAAAACATCATGAACGTGTCTATTAGGTCCATCCCCAAATCTCAGGTCAGTCTCTACATACTACGGATACTGTTTTCAAATGAATAGCCAAGCAACAAAGAGATATATTTTAAAATGCCAAATGATCAGTTAAGATTTGGTTCTCCTAATGCTTCCCCACTCGTTTTGGAGAAATTTAACCCAAGAATAGGCTAATGGAACATGAAGATAAAGGGGGATTGCAGGGGAGGATAAAAACTCAGTTGGCTGTTATAAACGATTTAGGAAAATCTGCTCATCACCTGTTCAAAGAGCTATGCGGGCATAAAATGCATGTGGCAGAGTGCATACCGTGGGAAACAAGGTGGTGTTGCGGGCTGCAGATATATGTGGTTATCTGCATTACAAGTAAAAGTAAGGGTAGCACACCACATGTACAAAGAAAAACATACAGTGAAACCATTCATTCATGCAGTGCTTCTAACTTAAATCAGTGCTCTTTATTCATCTTTTTTTGTCTCAAGCCTACCCATTCAAGGGTCAGCTACAAACGTCACTTTTTTTTTTTTTTTTTTTTTTTTAGAGAGAGAGGTGGGGGGAAGGAGAGAGGGAGAGAGAGAATCTCAAGCAGGCTCCACACCCAGCACAGAGCCTGATGCCGGACTTGATCTCAAAGCTCGACTTAAGGCTCAATCTCATGACCCCGAGATCATGACCTGAGCTGAAATCAAGAGTTGGACACTTAACGGCCTGAGCCACCCGGCGGCGTCTACAAATGTCACTTCTGCTGTGAAGTGTTCCACGATGCCCAAGGCTGAATTACACTCTTCCCCGTTTGTGCTCCCATTGGTTTTTTTCCCCCTTTTCCACACTTACCACAGTACCAGTGATACTGTCTCATTATTAGAGTGATTCACGTCTGTGTTTTCCCTCTCCTCCCTCTATCCCACCATGAGTTCCTTGAGGACAGGGGACTCTCTCATTTCCGTAGTTCCTACAAATGCCCGCACAGTGCCAGTCACATACTAGGCTCTAGGAAAATGGTGACTCAGCAGCACTGGCTCAAGACGGTGCATTATTGCCTAGCTTACCTGAAGGAGCATTTGTTCTCTTTCTTTTCTTGCTGGACTCCCCTCCATTCTCAATGAGGCCTTCTGTGACCAGAGGGCCACTGGCACTACCAAACTGCAGGGGTTCGTTGTTGTTGGCAGGGTCAAAGGGCAGCTGGTTCAATCCTAAAGAAGAAAAAGAAAGCCAAAATCCAGACTCCATTAAGGACTGGGATGTCTCTAGATAGGAGCCACTAGAGGAAAATTTTCTAAACCTTTAAGAACCTAGGAATAACAGGTGAGTTCCTTAAAGCCTGTTGCCCTGTGTAGTTTTTCCAGATTTTGTTGAAGAGTACAGAATGAAAATGTAGGGTCTTGTAAGACTGTGGCTCATCTTTGAGAAGATCCCTGACATTTCTGGGAAATCAACATTTTTGGCCACAAGCTATCAATTAGCTTCTACCTCCTTCCTTAAAGAGATAGGACCCTCATTAAGTGTGGCTATGGTTGAACCCACTCTTCCTTTGAAAAAGCTTGGTCATGTATTCCTCAGGTTATCTCTCTTTTTTTTAAAGATTTTATTTATTTATTTGAGAGAGAGAGAGAGCAAGAGCACAGAGGGAGAGTGAGAGGGAGAAGCAGACTCCCCACTGAGCAGAGAGCCCGATGTAGAGATGTGGGGCTCGATCCCAGGACCCTGAGATCATGACCCGAGCCGAAGGCAGTCTCTTAACTAACTGAGCCACCCAGGTGCCCCTAATTCTTGAGACAGTGTTGTAAAGGTCAACAAAAGCTTGGAGTCCAGTCAGCTAAAAGTCAATCAAGTTTCAGTAAAATGAATGCTAAGGTTCTAACAAAATGTCTTTACATTATTGTTTTTAGTTAAAAGTACCCCTATGCTAATGTTTTCAGCCCACATAACAAATACCATTTCTTCAGCAATCAGACTTCACTCAGAACATCTCCATTAAATTTCTTCTGGGACTTGTCAAACATTCTTCCTTATATCATCTGAGTAAGTGAAACAATGAAAACTCCTGTATCTTAAGTCAACTATTCACTGCATCATATCTATGTTCTATTAAATCCCTACTATGTTTAGAACTAAAGAAACAAACATCAATTGCTATGTATTAAAAAACATTCCAATAATGACCAAGACGATTTACAAGGACAAGATTTTAATACAATTTACAAATGAAGATGTTTCTTGCACCTGAGTGGTCCCAGAATCAAATGTGAGTAGTGTACTATTGCAAAACTTTTCTTGGTGTTTCTTTCTGCAGTATTATACTGAACAAAACAAGTTCCATGGAAGATGGAATGGTATCATGGAAACAGTATGTATTTTGGACCTGACAGATTGGGGTTAAAATCCTGGCTGTGTCTTTTACTAGCTGGCAATTTGTGTAATCTCCCTTAGTCTTAGTTTCATAATGTGTAAAAGGGGACTGATAACATTTGTACTGGGTTGTTGGAAAGATAAAAAAGATAAAATATATATATTTAAAGTTATTATTATCCTACTATTCTAAGTGAATTAAAAAAAAACTTTTCTCTGTAAGTTTGTAAACTCTTCTTAGGAGGATAGCCACCCCAACACTCTACCCTCTCTCCCCACTCCCCAACTGTATCCTTGGTGCCTATCACCATGCCTGGCACATAGTGAGTGTTGGATGAATTAATTAATACTCAATAGGGAGGGGGTAGGTGACTCATTCTTTTAACTTATGTAGTTAAAGACGTGACAGCTGATAAGAATTAATGCCACAACTTAAAAGTTCTGGTGCTGATTATATCAACATTACTTAAAATAATTAGATTTCAAATGCATCTCCATCATTTGAGTACTATACTGCAGGATGGTGAAAGCTTGATCAAAAGAAATGCTCAGGGATTAGGAGGTTCTGATTAATGACAGTTAATCAGAAAATTTTTTCTTACTTTGTTTTGCATTTGATAATTTTACAGAATATATTAGTCCATTTCCCTGCCTTATTAAGTAGATGACCGAAGATCTTACAGAACTTCAGAGCCATAATCCATAAAGGGAAGCTAATAACAGTGCCTAACTCATGGGACTGTTAAAAGGATTAAAATGAAATTATGTATGTAGAACATTCTGCATTACATCTGGAATATAGCAGATACTCAATAAATATTAACTGCCACTACCATAATTTTGAATTTCTATTTCTATTCCATTTCAACTTCTAGAATTTTTTTTTTTTAAGATTTTATTTATTTGACACAGAGAGACACAGCGAGAGAGGGAACACAAGCAGGGGGAGTGGGAGAGGGAGAAGCAGGCTTCCTGCTGAGCAGGGAGCCCGATGCAGGGCTCAATCCCAGGATTCTGGGATCATGACCTGAGCCGAAGGCAGACGCTTAACGACTGAGCCACCCAGGTGCCCCTCAACTTCTAGAATTGTTGATGTACAATGTGAGGAGAGTGGTCTGAAATTGCTCTGATCCAGGGATAGACCCTACTTCCCTCATTGAATCTTTTCATTGCTGTTTGAAAAGTTGGAGTTCAGGAAAAGAATCTGCTAATTAAAAGTATTCATTCATAGATATTTGACTATAATTGTTTTGCCTTTTATTTAGTCCCAGATGATAACTTTAGGGATTTAGGTATTTTGTTCCTCATACTAGCATATATATTTTTGTTTGACACTAAATAAAACTGAGATTTCAAGTATTTTCTGTGTATCCACCTCAGATATGATCCAGATATGTGAAAATCCTGATAATTTAGTGCACCATCTCAGGCCTTTTTTTTTTTAATTTTATTTATTTGACAGAGAGAGACACAGCGAGAGAGGGAACACAAGCAGGGGGAGTGGGAGAGGGAGAAGCAGGCTTCCCGCTGAGCAGGCAGCCTGATGTGGGGCTCAATCCCAGGACCCTGAGACCAAGACCTGAGCTGAAGGCAGATACTTAAGGACTGAGCCACTCAGGTGCCCCTCAGGCCTTGTTTCTTATAGAAAAGGCTCTCATATCAAGGTGAGAAAGACCTGTCATTCAGTAAGTTGATTCACTGCATATGAATCCACATTTTATTTATTTTTATTTTTTTATAAATGTTTAAATCTTTTTTTTTTAAGTTTTTTTATTTATTTGACAGAGAGAGACACAGCGAGAGAGGGAACACAAGCAGGGGGAGTGGGAGAGGGAGAAGCAGGCTTCCCTCCGAGCAGGGAGCCCGATGCGGGGCTCGATCCCAGGACCCTGGAATCATGACCTGAGCCGAAGGCAGACGCTTAACGACTGAGCCACCCAGGCGCCCCGAATCCACATTTTATATTATCAGGGACCCAATACAGTCTCCAAAGATTTGTAGTTTAAGAACAAGGGCTGTAGAGATAGCAAAATCCTTTGACACCAGTGCTTTCTAGCCACTTTTATTGTATTGTTTTATTTCTCCCCTAAGACAACACTAAATAAACCAATAAGTCAGTAAATCAATAGGTACTTAGAGACTTTTCTGTGTCATGTATATGTGATCCAAGCTGAGGGCTACTGTAAATAAAATAGCCCCATTAAAACGATTTAAGTTCTAAAAAAGAAAACTACCACTTTAAAGAATTCTTACTGCAGAAATTATGACTTAAATGTAAAATATTAGCAATGACCATATTGTAATTGTCACTGAAACTACAGAATTTATCTTTAAATCTCTTATGGAAGCTATTTCTCCTATTTTTCTACTAGGCACGATGAAACCATTAGATTAGGAAGATATTAGGAAAATATTAGATGAGGAAGAAACTTTTGAGGTTATTTAGTTCATTCTTTTATGCAGTACAGGAATCTTATCTATAGAATTCCTGACAGGACTAAACCCCGGGGGTTGGGGGGGGGACTTCTTCACCTGGGGACCATTCCTTGCTGTGCTCCCAGAGATTCACCTTGCTTTGCTTACCTTTTTCAAAACTACCACCTCCTCTATTTTGAGGGTTCCTTTCATCTCCCCCAAACTGCCTGTGAAGGATGATGCATTTTATTCAACTATTAACTTGCTTATTGTCCCTAAAATGAGAGCATAGCATGTCTAACTTTTTAAAGGTTCTACTGATAATTACAGCAAGAAAAACAAATGAGGGGGTAACAAATAGTTAACAGAGCAATGTTAGAAATTTTCCAAAGTCTGGGGCACCTGGGTGGCTCAGTCATTTGAGCATCCGATTCTTGATTTGGGCTAAGGTCATGATCTCAGGGTCCTGAGATGGAGCCCGCGTCGGGCTCTGTGCTCAGTGGGGAGTCTGCTTGGGATTCTCTCTCTCTCTCCCTCTCCTCTGCCTCTGCCTCTCACCCCCACGTTCTCTCTCTCTCTCTCTCTCGGTCTCTCTCTCTAATATAAACAAATAAATCTTTTAAAAAAAATTTTTCTAAAGTCTTATATAGTTCTCATAGTCCTTGCCCTTTTATCTCTGAGGATAAATTTAATAAAACTTTGAACTTTGCTCCTTCATTTCTCCTCACATCTTGTCCCCTCATTGCCTAATCTCACAACACATACAGTTTTTCTAAAGGGAAGCACAAATTGATAAAAATAAAGGAAAATGGATAATAAACATTGGTGTTATAGGTTTTTGCTACTACTGTAGCTTATGATCACAATTAAGTCCATGTGGTAATGTAATCTCATCTAAAACCAGGTTGACTGGTTTAGAGAGCTGACCAGCTGTTATTTCATGTCAAGTCAATACAGATTATCTGACTTCATAACACAAATGAGGCCACTTTAGAGAGTATGCATATTAGGGAAGGGTGGGGGTGGGGTCCTTGGAGAATGACATTTCTCATCCAATGGAACCAGCAAATTAAACATCTCAGAATGAAGTGTAGTTCTTAGTTTATATGCAATGATGTCTGCCATACGGATGCAAATGATTCCTGGGTTTTGAGGAGAGCACTGAAGAATTTTCATGACTCTTGTGAAAGAAGATCAATGATCTCTTTGTGCCCAGCTGCTGTTATAGTTACTGTCACAATTGACTTTACAGAGCTTTCCACTATCAGGTCAAATTAGGACTAGCCTTCATGATGCAATCTAACACTTTTAATGATTGCTCCAGGTTATGGTAGGGAAATATGACCCTGTGGTCCCTGCCACTTCTTATTTGCAGCTGTGGCCCATGGACTGAAGGTGGAACAATCTTAGCAAAAAGAAAACACAATTATAGTCTGGATTAGTTCCCTTTCAAAGAAAATGGTTAGGTCCTGAGAAATCTGGTAAATTCAATTCAAGGCAGCAATCTCCAGAAAGACACTTAGATTGAAAAAAAAAAAATAGAGTATCCATTTTTGGCAAAAGTAACACTATAGTTAATTTATATATAAAACAAATTTCTGTAACCTGAGTCCTATTTTCCAAGTAACTTCAGTTTGAAATCAGATATGGGACTCCGTGGTAATAAGGGGAAGTAGAGGGTCTCCAAATTAGTTTTTAATTCAAAAGTTTTGGAGAAACACGGGGTTATTGGGATAATAGTCAGGACCTTAATGTGCTGGCAGGTGCCTTTGTAGGATTTATCCATCCCTGGGAGCCTCTCCTTCCTCAGCGTAGGCCTGAAAATCTCTGACTCCCTATTTTCAGCTCTCACTACCTAGCTACTCCATGTGCTACTTCTGAGGGAATACTTGCGATGTCTCACAGATTTGGACTGCAGTATCACTCTCCAGCCACAGGGGTTAGCAGCCAAAACCAATGAACATTTCTCAGTTCCAGGTCTTAGCTGATGTCAAACAAACGAAACCTACTTTGTCAATTTCATGAGTTCAATATTCTGTGTAACTGGTTTAATTGAAACAAGAGTTATTGTAAAAGATTAATAGGGGAGCAAAGAGAACAGGGAAAGTGATGAGAAAGAAAAGGGCCCAAATCCTTTTCTACTAAGGGACTTGCTTGAATGGTGGTGAACATAAAAACTTTCACGGAAAAATGTACATTTATGTCACTCTTTCAAGCTGTGATACAGGTGACAGGCAGATTTTTATTGACCGTGATCATTTAGCAACTTTTAGGGACTCCCCAAACTACTTGGTCAGGCATTCAAGTCCTTCAAAATAAGGCCCTACCCATTCTGAGCACTGTTTCTTACCAAGCCCCAGCTTGTACTCTACCCCAACACTTTTCAAACTTTAATGTGCACACATGTTCTCAGGGGAGCTTGTTAAAATATAGATTCTGATTTAATAAGTCTGCGTTGTGGTCTGCTTTACTAACAAGTTCCAGATGATGTTGATCCTGCTGGTGTGGGGAATCACTTTGAGTAGAAAAGACTGACACTCTAGCAAAATGGGACTACCTGTTGTTCAATGAATCATTCCAGTACTTTCCTATCTCCACACCTTTGGCTCACAATGCTCCACCACCTACTTCTTGATTTCCGGCCTTCAAAACAGTATCCTTCTCTAAGGGTTTATCTCAGATGCTATTTCCTTCATGATTCCTTTCCTCATCCACTTTCACCCAACCCATTAAATACACAGCAATGGAGTGGGGCTACCAGGGGATCAACCATTCATTGGCTGTTAAGAATGTGTTCTGCTTTACAAACGTTATCTTTTAATTTTATTTTCTAGTTATTATTCCCATTTTACAACAAAGAAAGGCAAACTTACAGAGTTTAAGTAAACTTCCCAAGGTCATACAGCTAATAAACCATATAGCAAGGAACTTGGGCTTTTTTTTTTAATTCTAAAACACTCTTCTGGTTCTCCTCAGATCTTCATCTGCATTTTTCATATGCCTTTTAGAGCATGCCTTGAGTATTTGTCTTATCCTCCCTTCTCTCCTGCCTTACCACTGCCACTTGTAAACTCCTTTAGCACACACTTTACCTCCCAGTCATTGTTAAAATCTCCTCCTCCACGATGCCTGGCATGATGCCTTGTACAATGTTATAAGCACTCCAGAAATGCGTATTGAACTGAACTCAGCTCCAGCTTGGGTACAATAGTAGTGTTTCCCACCCCAGATGCCAACCAACCTGCTGCTGGGACTATCATGAAGGGAAGAAGGAAGTATGGTCTTTGGGCTCCTTCAGCATTCTTGGTATCCCCTCTATCCTAGGATCCCTGAAGACTCTTTGGGGAGTGGTGGTAGATGATCATACACTCTACCCCTAACCTTGATTCTGCATAACTTCATTCTCCATTTCCAAAGGCAAAACTGTTCTTCCACTGACTAAGACCCTTATATCAGAAAACACTATAAAAGAAACTCCATATATCACTAAGACCCTTATATCAGAAAACACTATAAAAGAAACTCCACATATGGATCTTTTAATAGTTCTATGGACACCAGTTTACAGATTCCTGCTTTACAAACTACAGCCAAGAAAAGGCAATTCCTAGAGAGGTACTGTCCACCACAGTAGCCATTAGCCAGAGTAGCCATATGGCTATTTAAACCTAAGTTGAAATGAAATGAAAAGTTCAGTTCCTGAGCAGCACTAAGCCACATTTCAAGTGCTCAATAGCCATATGCACCTAGGAGGCTACTGTAGTAGTAAGCACAGTGCAGAGTATTTCCATCATCACAGAAAATTTTACTGGACAGTGCTGCTCTAGAATAGACCTGGATTCAAACCCACACCTGCTAGTTACTAGGTGTATCATATACAAGAGGTATAAAGCAAGCCACTTGATCTGAGACTGCTTCTGCACCGTAAAATGGGAATAATGCCCCCTCCTATAGGAAGTGAGGAAAATTCAGTGAGAGAATGTATAGAGTCTAGCACATATTAGATACTAAATAAGTGTATAACTCCCTTCTTCTAGTCTAATTGAGGGTTTATATGAATTTGCCTCAAAAATGGAATAGAAAAGTTTGAGTGGCTGGGTCTTTAGGCCCCCAGGCTACATCCTATTTACAGCTTGGGAGATGTTAGCTCTGCATTCATTTTATAACTTTCTTTTTCTTTCAGATAATACACAGCCATCAAGGTAAAACATTAATAAATAATGCTGGGAATAGTCAGTGATGACTCTTTGCTTGTACTATTTTTAGGAGAGGAGACCATATTTGTCACCTTGAACTTTCCAACATGAAAGAACCACACTTTACCCTTACAAGTGAAATGCCTCCTCTCAAAGCTTTAATCAGTGCTCAGTTTTAGCTGGCTGCTATATTATGAGAATACTGCTAACAGTGACATGAGAACTGGAATGGAGAAGGACAATTTCTCTCCAAATCCGTATTTTCCTATGCTCAGAATGTTCTCTGTGTTTTTCCTGTGGGGCTGACATGTCTCAGGCCTAGTAAAGGTGAATTATTTCAGAAAAGTCTGAACTAAATCTGTTAAGGTGCTTGAGTTCCGTGAGCAGGAAAGCAAAATATATATTTCCAACTTCAAGAAGAACAATGCTTCAGGATTCTTTCCCCCCCATACAATTTAAGGCTTGGGAAACACAGCAAAATCACATTCCTCAATGAAAACAAAGTTCAAAAAAATGTTGATTTGATAGAACAAAGTGACAGATGGTAGATGGGCGATTTATCATTTTCCTTAGGATAAAGTCTGACAATCTTCAGAGGAACTCAGAAGAGAAAGTCTTATTTTCCTGTAGTTTAGCCCAGGGAACAGTTACAGCAACCACCCTTCTCTCCACATCTTTGAGGGTGGGGGATTAGAAAGATGGTGATTAATCAGTGCCTGCTTTGAGCTGGCTCTAGGCCATGCTGCAATTCCTGTTGACCAATTTTCCATGTGAGTGACAGCAAAAGGGCAGGTTCCTAACACTGACCATTAGGTTATCTGTTTAATACTTGCCTGAGAATGTGCCCAGAGGCACTGTATTATGGGTGTCTCTGTCTAAATAAAATAAATAATTGCAGGTTTCAGAGCCTGAGGACAGAGAGTTATTCTGGTATTGAAACTGGAGTCTATCTTGTCAGATCTGTAATGAGGTCTTCCCTTCAGGCTGATTGATTTCATAAAGCTGAGGTAATTATCAAAAGCAAGCACAGTTCTCCCTGCAGAAACCACTTTGCTGGTTTTGAAAACTAGCTAGTCAGCTGGATCTGGTCAGGAGCCTTGGCTGAGCCAGCCCTTTCAGTAGCAACAGTTACTACACACAGAGTACACCAATTTGTTCTAATAGATTAAGACGCCAGTAAATACGCTGTAAACAAGGTTCAGCAAAATAATTTCACATGCTCTAAGTGAGTGAAAATTGAAGTAGCAGTCAGATAAATCTGCATTTCAGTGTAGGATGCTTTGGAGGGGAGAGTGAGAGCTGGAACTCTTTGGTCTTTGCAGAGTTAATTTTATCGATTAGTGCTAGAAGGATATTGGTATCTTTCAAGACTGATGCACTGCATGAATAACATTTGTATCTTTGTTTTCCCTAAAATGTACACACTAATTTCATTAGATTTCCTTTTTTCATTTCATTCAGCCTTCATTAACTATTTATCCAATCACTATGCTACAATTTAAATTGTCTTCTAATTAACCAATGATGAGTTTATGATTTAGCATTCCCTAAAGATAGAACTACATAAATACAATAAATCTTCATTCACATGTTCAAAAAATTTATCCTCCCTCCTTTCCCCCCCACCCCATTAATTTTGCTATATGTATCACTAATGTTCTGGAGTTATGCTTTCTGCACTCCTAATATTTGATCCTCCTTTGGACTAGTTTTTCAAGAATGTACGAAAAACAACCCTGCATTAGCTGCAAAATTAAACACACAGGAGAAAACAGATTTCTGTAATATGATAATACATCTTTTATAGATCCATACCTCCACTATAACAATTCCACCTGAGGAGTATCAGGGTGTCGGAAAGTGATAAACTCCTTTAGAGATGTCCCTGGGCTGAAGTCAAACCTACTACCGAGGAGAAAGCTAGAATCTACTCCTTGAGAAGGTAACATGACTGTAAAGGAAAAAGCCTGCAAAAAAAAGATCTAATCTGTGTTTGAAACAAGTCTTACTGTTGTTGTTGTATAAAAGAATAAGTAGGATCTTAATTTTGCTCCAGCCTGGAGTCTGAGATACTCAGTATGTAGTGGAATGATTGAATCTATGAAATAATAGTGATAGATGGTCTCTCTTCTTATTCATCTAATTCATTCAAACAATTCTGTGTGCCGGGCAGTATGCTAGGGCCTAGCATTTCAGGACTCAATAAAACAGTTTCTTTCCTCAAAAAGATTACAATCAGAAAGGAAGGCAGATAAATACACAGGAAATCTGGCCCAAAGTACTGCATCAGCTTTGTCTCTTGCTACTTCCCACAAATACCCTTTGCTTCAGTCATACCAAACTTCTCAAATTCCTCAAATATGCTATGCCTTTTCACGTCTGTGCTTCTTTTACTGGTAGTAACACAACATAAAATCTACACTGTTAACACAATTTTAAGTGTTTTTACTAGTAGTAACACAACATAAAATCTACACTGTTAATACAGTTTTAAGTGTACAGTACTGGATTGTTAACTACAGGCATGACGTTGTACAGATCTCTAGAATTTATTCATCTTGTGTAATTCAAACTTCATGCCCACTGATTAGCAATTTTCCATTCCTCCTGCCCTCTGGCCACTGGTAACCACCATTCTGCACTCTGATTCTATGGGTTTGACTATTTTAGATTCTTCATATAAGTGGAATTATGCAAGATTTGTCTTTCTGTGACTGGCTTATTTCACTTAGCATAATGTCTTCAAGGTTCATCCATGTTCTTACATATTACAGGATTTCCTTTTTTATGGCTGAATAATATTCCATTGTATGTACATCCTACTATTTTTAATCGATTCATCTGTCAGACATTTAGGCAATTTCCACATTATGGCTATCGTGGATAGTGCTACCATGAATGCTGGTGCTAATATCTTTTTGAGATTCTGATTTCAATTCTTCGGGATAAATACCCAGAATTGGGATTGCTGGATCATATAGTAGTTCTATTTCTAATTTTTTGAGGAACCTCCATATGTTTTCCATAGCAGCTGTACCATTTCACATTCCCACCAACAGTGTACAAGGGTTCCAATTACTCCACATCCTTGCTAACCCTTTTTATTTTTTTAATAGCCACCCTCACAAGTGTGAGGTATTATCCATTGTAGTTTTGATTTGCATTTCTCTTATGGTAGTGACATTAAGCATCTTTTCATATACATGTTGGCTATTTGTGCATCTTCTTTGCAGAAATTCCTATTCAAGTCTTTAGGCTTTTTCTTAAATTGGGTTATTAAGGTTTTTTTCTATTGAGTTGTAGTTCTTCATATATTCTGAAGATTAATTCTTTGTTTTCTCCCATTTAGTAGGTTGCCTTTTCACTCTGTTGTTTCCTTTCTAAGCTTTTTAGTTTGATGTGGTACCACCTGTCTGTTTTTACTTTTGTTGCTTATGATTTTGGTGTCATATCAAGAAATCACAGCCGAGACCAATGTCATAAAGCTTTTCACCTATGTTTTCTTCTAGGAGTTTTAGTTTAAAATTTTATATTTAAATGTTTAATACATTTTGAGTTGATTTTTGTGTATGTGTGAGATAAGGGTCTAAATTCATTCCTCTCCATGTGGACATCAGTTTTCTCAACACCATTTACTGAAGAGACTATCTTTTCCTCATTGCACATTCTTTGCACCCTTGTTGATGTTCAATGGACTGTATATGCATGGATTTGTTTCTGGATTCTCTTTTCTGTGCTCTGTACATACCATTCCCTTTGCTTGAACTATAATTTTCCTTTTTTCCACCTGGAGAGCTCTTATTCATCCTTCAAAATCTTGCTCAAATGTCACCTCTTCAGTGAAATGTTTCTTAATTCCCAAAAGCTTGCTCCACAGGAATACACAGAACCTTTTTATCAGAGCACTTATTAGGACCTTGGGGTTCCTTCTGGATGTTTGTGGGTTTGTGTGTATTATGGGTAGAAGGTTGCCAACAGCTGATCTGTGCCTTAGAAAGCTTACACTTATGGCAGAATGAAGGATGCAGTGGAGGTGAGAAGTCAACAGAGGTAGAGAGACCAGTTAGAACACCAGAGTGATACAGGGGAGAGATGACAGTAATATTACTTCAGACAGTGGCAATGCATGGGGGAAAAATGAGGGGATTTCAGAGATATTCATGAAGTAGAATCCTCTGGATTTGGTGTCTAATTAGATCTGGGAATTGAGAGGAAGAAAGGAGTCTGAGATGACTCCATTTTAAAGCTCTTAAATCGCAGTCCTGAAAATCATGCAAGGTTTGTGGGCTTCAGTATGAGAAAAAGCACAATCCATTGGAAGCATATCCACAAAGCTATGCTTAAAATAAAACCACTTCCAATCTCTATTTACCATGACATAAAGGCTGCCAGGGAACACCAGCAAATGGCTTATACTTGACCTTTACTATGTATTCTTAACAAAGCCTGTCAAAAGATATCAATTCATCCAGAAAAATATAAAGCAGAATAGTCTAAGAGGCAGGATAATATACTATTGGGCTAAGGAGAGAGAAAAACATTTTAATAATAGCTCTCAGACAGTTTATTTTGTCTACAGCATTCACTGACAAAGGTCAGGAAGACTTAATAAATTCTTTCCATTCCTCCCTTCATATTTCTCTCTTTTCTCCTCCTCCCAAAGAACACCTCAAAATGGTCTTATTAGAAAATCTTGCATTTTAATAGCAGTTGTCTTTTGGCTATTGTAGTATGTTGGATTAAGCTGATGTTTCTCCTTTTAACAATACTCAAAGAAAGCTTGGAAAAATTAATGCTATGTTGTTTTTCATCCTGCCACAGAATATAGCAATGTAATTGTCTCCTGGAGAAGAAGCACTCTAATCATCTTTAAAGTAAATTCATTTCAGAAAGATGCTTTGAGACAAACAACTGACAGAGCAAATCAGGGTTCCTAGGAGATTGTGAAGTGATGGATTGTGTTGAAGAGAGTGCTATAATTGAATTAAATTCCATGAACATTTCAACTTAAGAGTTTCTCTGCAACAAAAGAGCACTGCATGGAAGTTAAAGTCCTGTTACATCATGAGATAGAGGCCGTAAACACTGCACAGATCCTTAACACCTAAGAGTTCTAGGCACCCCAGAGGCAGCAATAGAGGAATCTGTTGTACTAGGTGAAGTCAGAGTGTGAAAGTATAGTAACTTTCTAAAACTGCCTTTAAGAAGAATCCAGGACTGGAATAGACCCAAACATCCTTTCAGTCCAACTGACATTCTTGCGATCTTGGAATGGGTTTTAAAAGCCACAGTGTTACTTTGATTTAAAAGATCATTCCAATTTGTATTTCCTTCCTAACTGAATCCATTTCCATCTTCCATTAGGTTCTTTTTGCTATTGTTATTTTTTTTTTTTTTGAGCCTCTTCCCTATAGGTTTGGGGAAAGGCATTCTTTGAAGACAGATGTGGATTGGTAAATTTACAGCTTCGGTATATTTACAAGCTCAGATTTTCCTGGAAATTGCACACTTGCCTAGGATGATGGTGGAAAGAAGAAATGGAATAGCAATGAACTAAGGCCACGAATACCTCACCAAGCAGCCTAGCCTCCTGGGCAGATGCCAAGCATGACCATATAGTCGCAGCACATTAAACCAACTCTATTTAAGAGTCCTCCCTTTGGGCTCCTAAAAGGCAATTGTTTTCTCTGATACACATGTGACCCAAATCGGGTTTGCCACAAAGTGAACAGTGCCAAAAGAAGCTCCCATATTCCTTTGTTTTTCACCAACTACGTTCTGCCTTGACCCAGTCCCCAACCTCACAGATTTGTTAGGACTGTCCCTAGAAAAGATCAAGACTTTAAGGCAGTGCATCTCATTTCTGGCTACATATTAAAGTCCCTGGGGGAACTTTTAAAAAATATCAACACCTGGGTCCCACCCCTATAAATCTGATTTAATTGGTCTGGGTGGGGCCTTAGGATCTAGTTTTTAAAAGCTGCCAGGGGATCATAATGTGCAACCAGGACTGAAAACCACTGCTCTAAATGAAGCAGATGAATATACGCTGACCAAAGTGTTTTATTTTTAAGTTAAAATCAGGCAACATGTAGAAGGTAATTTAATTTACTCATTGCATACAATATGCAGAAAACTGTATTGGTTGTGTGGTATAAATATGTTAGACCTAACTTTATCCTTTTTATGATGCTTCTATGGAAAAAATGGAAAGAAAGATTAGAAGGGTTGCTGGCAAAAACAAAAAGAAACCGAAGTCTTGGAAAAATTTTAGGCAAAGTATAATTACAGGATTACGTTCCTTTCCTTGCTCCAGGAGATACTAAAATACTTCAGAAATACTGTGTCTCTCTTCTTATCCCCAGAGAAAGATTCCAAATTGCCTTGGGGATTAACTTTGAATCTTACAACCCTTGGGACCGCAGGCCAGTCACCATTGCCCTAGTAGATCATTCCTTTTACTCAACTACATGTACGATGTCATGAAGAAGGTTGGGAGGCACTGTGTCTAAACTACAACTACTTTTAGTAAAAATCAGGCTGCAGTGTTTGCCTATGTCACCTGTAATCTCAATGATTCTTCAGTGATAAAACTGAATTTTAAAAAAGATCTGTTAAGGGGCGCCTGGGTGGCACAGTCAGTTAAGTGTCTGACTCTTGATTTCGGTTCAGGTTGTGATCTCAGGGTTGTGGGATCAAGCCCATGTTGGGCTCCACGCTCAGCAGGGACTCTGCTTGAGGATTTCTCTCCCCTCCCCATCATGCATATTCTCTCTCTCTCTAATAATAAATCAATAAATCTTTTTTTACAAAAAGAATGATCTGGTAAAATGTGAAAAATGCAAAGGAGGCAGTTAAATATAGTGGAAAAACAGGTCATAAAGAGACAGGTGTCTGCTCTTCCATCAATTCAGGTGGGAAATGGGCAAGTCGATCTTCATTGAGGTATCCTCATCTAGAAAATGAGAGTAGAACGTTCATCATCATTAGCCATCAGGGAAATTCAAATCAAAACCACACTGAGACACCACCTTACACCAGTTAGAATGGCAAAAGTTGACAAGGCAAGAAACAACAAATGTTGGAGAGATGGTGAAGAAAGGGGAATCCTCTTATACTGTTGGTAGGAATGCAAGTTGGTACAGCCACTTTGGAAAACAGTGTGGAGGTTCCTCAAAAAATTAAAAATAGAGCTACCCTATGACCCAGCAATTGCACTACTGGGTATTTATTCCAAAGACACAGATGTAGTGAAAAGAGGCACATGCACCCCCAATGTTCGTAGCAGTAATGTCCACAATAGCCAAACCGTGGAAAGAGCCGAGATGCCCTTCAACAGACGAATGAATAAAGAAGATGTGGTATATATACACAGTGGAATATTATGCAGCCATCAAAAAATGAAATCTTGCCATTTGCAACGATGTTGATGGAACTAGAGGGTATTATGCTAAGTGAAATAAGTCAACCAGAGAAAGATAATTATCATATGATCTCACTGATAGGAAGAATTTGAGAAACAAGACAGAGGATCATAGAGGAAGGGATGGAAAAATGAAACAAGATGAAACTGGAGGGAGAGATAAACTATAAGAGAGTCTTAATCTCAGGAAACAAACTGAGGGGTTGCTGGAGAGGAGGGTGGTGGAAGGGATGGAGTGGCTGGGTGATGGACATTGGGGGGGTATGTGCTATGGTGAGCGCTGTGAATTGTGTAAGACTGATGAATCACAGGCCTGTATTCCTGAAACAAATAATACATTATGTTAATAAAAAAGAAAAAAATAATTAGCTATTTTGTTGCTTTTGTGAATTAAAAAAAAAAAAGAATTTTTCTAATTATAAACCAGAACTTGTAAGGAAGTCCAGAAAAGTTTTTTTTATAAATAAGATGTTTAAATACCAACACATCTTCTAAGTAACTTGTTATCAATTAGTATTATTTAGAGCACATGTACTGCAAAACTCAGAATAAGAATCTAATGCCGAAATGATAAAAGCATGTCCAGCATGTCAGGAATAAATTACCCTAATTGGACCAAAGCTTTGCTCACATATGAGACATTTCAAAAAATAATGATGTAATGACAAAATTTCTTGTCTTTCTCTGCCAGAGTTATAGGGACTACTATTAAATCCAAGCATGGTATTTGTGTGCATATAAGAGCAGGCAACAATTACAGTCTAGAGATATTTTAAATTTAATCTTTTATTTATTAGTATTGTTATACAGCAATGAGCATTCAGAAAAAAACCTAATCAGTGAGCATTATGCAACAATCAGACAAAATACTCCTAATCCTCTGTCATTCTTTTTCCTTGGCCCCTGGGTACTCATTAAAGGTTAATTTATTTAAATCTCTCAAACATTCATTTCAATCTACTTTAATAAACTAATGAATCTTTGGAACTTTGCCTAATCAGCTTATGTTTTCTATTTTAATACATCTAAAAATGTCTTTTTTCTAAGTTCATTCTTAATAGTTGTCTTCCCTCTTGGAGATTGGATTGTGCTTCAGTAACAACCGGATTTGAGTATTTGGTGACACACTTACAACCTCATCCAACACACAAAGAATGGCTGTGGCTTGCCTATTGCCCTTAAATGTAGTCACATTTTAGAGGACAGTAAATTGATTTATGTTTTAATAGGATAGTGATCCTCCAAATTGAAATGGTTATTTTACAGTTTAGTGGGAGTGACACTTATATTAAAGCAAAGCTTCTAAGAACTTTGGTGCTTGTCAAAAGCTATGAGGGCCTATCAATGAAACAACTTTATTCTGGTCACTGCAAACCAGAGAGATGCATGGTATATGCCATGTAGACCGGCAAATATAAATGAAGCCTAGATATATAAAGAGAAATCTTCAAAAGAGTACTACCATCTAAATGGAATATAGACTTATACCTTACAATCTGTTCAACAATTAAATGTTAAATAAATTTTATTTAATGGTAATGTTCAGGAATCTTTTTCTTAAAAGATTTTATTTATGTATTTATTTAAGAGAGGGAGAGAACAGGGGGAGGAGCAGAAGAAGAGGGAGAGCGAGGGGGAAAGAATCTGAAGCAGACTCTGCACTTAGCGTGGAGCCCATCACAGGGCTCAATCTCATGACCCTGAGATCATGACCTGAGCCAAAATCAAGAGTTGGATGCTTAACCAACTGAGCCACCCAGGCACCCAAGGAATCTTTTATATATCCATCTTTAAGTTGAATGTTCTCAGGGTGGTAGCCAACATTCAGGGACCACACTCCACCTTCTACACCAGAATGCCAGAAACCAAAGTCTTGGAACACTATAACATTATTTCTAATTCTTTCCCTATCAATAAATGACATCATTATGGAATTTTACACTTACCTTGTACTTCCACAACATTCCTATAATGGAGAAAAGGGTTAATGTCCTCGGTTTGTAGATGAGAAAACTGCATCTCAGGGGAGCTTCAGTGATTTACCCAAAGTTATAATGAATATGGGGAGGGCTGGAACCCACATCTTCTGGCTACATATCTTTCCCTTGTACTATTTTCTTTCCCTGTAGGGTTTATACTGGAATTAAAGTTTTTACTGATGGATATATTATCAACGATGAAAGAAAAAGTGTAAATGTTACCTCCAAGATGTTTTGGTAGAAAATAAATCAAACTGATTAAAAATAATTATGATAAACTATTCAACATAACTTATATCTTCATAATACAGGATTTCAATGGAGTGTAGAAGAGCTAGACTTAATTTTAAATTTTATTTTCATTTTACATATAAATTAATAAAAATAATAAATGTATTTTCCACCCTTGGTCTAAATTTCAATTACTTCAATGTCATGTGGAAATTGATGCTTGACTCTCAAGTTATGCTGCTAAAGGTTTTCAAGTTGTTGTCTGCTTTTCCAAACAGTAACGCCAAGGAGTTATCTTTCGGAGTTCATTGTTCATTAATTACTCGTCTGTCCACCCATTCATTCAGCCAATCATCCAGATGACAATTATGGAATGCCTACTTTAAGCCAAGCAACAAGACAGATATGGACTCTGCCTGAAGTTCCTGCTGCTGCCTCATTTGTTGAGACTAAGAACTCCTTGAAGACAGGAATCCTGTTATTTTGTACAGAATATATACAATTCTATTTGCATAAAATCACTTAAATACTTTTTTGACAGTGGAATTTCTGACTTCCTCAGTTACCCACATGCCCCTCCAGACATATGGGAGTTAGGGGAAGAAATAGCAGTCTGCTTATCAAGTCTGACCTTTGGATAATGACTACAGTTCTCCCATCTGAGCTTGCTGCCGTTCTGCCGTGTGGTCAACAAAATGATTAGGCTAAAAATGGCAATATATCTGTTGCTGTTTCCCAGAAATCTTCTAGAAAGCTACATTTAAAAAAAAAAAAAAAGGTTGCTTCTGCCCTTCAGCATAGTGGTGAACTGTATCACCAAATGTACTGTCTTGTCTGATTCAGTGAGAAGTTGGAGCTTATTGACAAAATACAGATAAGTTTGAAAAAGCCTCAAAAGCAGGAACATTTCCTTTCTGTTATCACTAAATAAATACTTGATTTTCTTATATTAACAATAATAACTTATATTCAGAGATTGCCTTTACCTTTTTTTCAAGTTATTTTAATTCCAGTTAGTTAACATATAATGTTATATTAGCTTCAGGTGTACAATATAGTGATTTAATAATTCCATACATCACCCTGTGCTCACCATGACAAGTACACTCCTTAATTCCCACTATCTATTTAACCCATCCCCCGCTCACCAACCTCCCCTCTGGTAACCATCATTTTCTTCTCTATAATTAAGAGCCTGTTTCTGGGTTTGTCTCTCTCCCTCTCTGTTATCCCCCCCTTTTTTGTTGTTTCTTAAGTTCCACATATTAGTGGAATCATATGGTATTTGTTTTTCTCTAACTTATTTCACTTAGCATTATACTCTCTAACTCCATGTTGTTGCAAATGAAAGGTTTCATTCTTTTTATGGCTGAGTAATATTCCATTGTATATATACACCGCATCTTTATTCATTCATCAATCAGTGGATACTTGGGCTGTTTCCATATCTTGGCTATTGTAAATAATGTTTGCTATAAACATGCGGGTGCATATATCCCTTTGAATTAGTGTTTTTGTATTCTTTGGGTAAATACCCAGTAGTGCGATTGCTGGGTCATAGGGTAGTTCTGTTTTTAACTTTTTGAGGAACCTCCATACTGTTTTCCACAGTGGCTGCACCAGTTTGCATTCCCACCAACAGTGCAAGGGGGTTCCCTTTTCTCCACGTCCTTGCCAACACCTATTGTTTCTTGTGCTGTTGATTTTAGCCATTCTGACAGGTGTGAGGTGAAATCTCATTGTAGTTTCGATTTGTTGTTCTCTGATGGTGATGAACATCTTTTCATGTCTGTTAGCCATCTGTATGTCTTCTTTGGAGACATTTCTGTTCCTGTCTTCTGTCTATTTTTAAATTGGATTATTTGGTTTTGGGTGTTGAGTTTTATAAATTCTTTATATATTTTGGATATTAACCCTTTATCAGGTATGTCATTTGCAAATATCTTCTCCCATTCTGTAGGTTGCCTTTTAGTTTTGTTGATTGTTTCCTTTGCTGTGTAGAGGATTTTTATTTTGATGTAGTTCCAATAGTTTATTTTTGCTTTTGTTTCCTTTGCCTCAGGAGACATATCTAGAAAGAAGTTGCTACAGCCAATGTCAAAGAAATTACTGCCTGTGTTCTCTTCTAGGATTTTTATGGTTTTGGGTCTCACATTTAGGTTGTTAATCCATTTTGAATTTATTTTTGTGTATGGTGTAAGAAAGTGGTCTCTAGCCAGGCTTATCAAGGAAGGAGAAAGGACTCAAATAAATAAAATCAGAAATGAGAGAGGGTAAATAATAACCAATACCACAGAAATACAAGCAATCATAAGGTAATATTATGAAAAAAACTATATGCCAACAGATTGGAAAACCTAGAAGAAATGGGTAAATTCCTAGAAACATATAAACTACCAAAACTGAAACAGGAAGAAATAGAAAACTTCAATAACCAGCAAAGAAATTGAGCCAGTAATCAAAAAAATTCCAGTAAACAAAGGTCCAGGACCAGATGGCTTTACAGGCAAATTCTACCACACATTTAAAGAAGAGTTAATACCTATTTTTCTTAAAATGTTCCAAAAAATAGAAAAGGAAGGAAGACTTACAAATTCATTCTATCAGGCCAGCATTACCCTGACACCAAAACCAGACAAAGACACCACTAAAAAAAAGAGAACTACAGGCCAATATCCCTGATGAACATAGATGCAAAAATTCTCAACAAAATACTAGCAAACTGAACTCGACAATATGTTAAAAAAAATCATTCACCAAAATCAAGTGGAATTTATTCCTGGGTTGCAAGGGTGATTCAACATTCGCAAATCAATGAATGTGATACATCACAACAATAGAAGAAAGGATACCATACGATCATTTCAAAGATGCAGAAAAAGCATTTGACAAAGTACAACAATTTATGATAAAAACCCTCAACAAAGTAGGTTTAGAGGGAACATTCCTCAACATAAAAAGGCTATATATGGAAAAACCCACAGTTCACATCATCCTCAATGGGGAAAAACTGAGTTTTACCCCTAAGGTCAGGAACAAGGCAAGGGTGTCCACTCTCACCACTTCTATTCAACATAGTACTAGAAGTCCCAGCTACAGAAATCAGACAACAAAAAGAAATAAAAGGCATCCAAATTGGTAAGGAAGAAGTAAGATTTCACTCTTTGCAGATGACATGATACTCTATGTAGAAAATCTGAAAGACTCCACTGAAAAACTGCTAGAAGTCATAAAAGAATTCAGAAAAGTTGCAGGATATAAAATCAATGTCCAGGAACTTATTTCATTTCTATACACCCATAATGAAGCAGCAGAAAAAGTAAGAAAACAATCCCATTTATAATTGCACCCAAAATATTAATATATCTAGGAATAAACCTGACCAAAGAGGTGAAAGACTTGTACTCTAAAAACTATAAAACACTGATAAAAGAAACTGAAGATGACACAAAGAAATGGAAAGACATTCCATGCTCATGGATTGGAAGAACAAATATTGTTAAAATGTCTATGCTACCTAGAGCAATCTACGCATTTAATGCAATCCCTATCAAAATACCAACAGCATTTTTCACAGAACTAGAACAAAAAATCATAAAATTTGTATGCAACCACAGTGACCCCAAATAGACAAAGCAACCTTGAAAAAGAAAAGCAAAGCTGGAGGCATCATAATTCTGGACTTCAAGCTATATTACAAATTTGTCATAATCAAAACAGTATGGTACTGGTACAAAAACAGACTCATTGATCAACAGAACAGAAAAGAAAATCCAGAAATAAACCCATAATTATATAATCAATTATCTTCGCCAAAGCAGGAAAGAATATCCAATGGGAAAAAGACAGTCTCTTCAGCAAATGGATAGCAACATGTAAAAGAATGAAGATATTACCTTTTCAGCTCTCCTTCCTATCCATCTCACAGTTTCTTTGTGAGGTGACCAGAGTATGATTATACAGTTAACATATGATATTCTAAAGCTCAGAGAGGCTAAGTGCTTTGTTTGAAGTCCCACAGCAAGCCAGTGGCAGGGTTGGGTCTCCTAAATTCCACTCCAAGGATCAGGCTGTTAGGGCTTCTAGTCATCAGGAGAGTTGTATTTTTAAGAATTACTAGAAGTCATGAAAAACTAATCAATTATGTCAGTTTGTACCATTGCCTAGTTAATTATTTAGAAATGATTTCCTAGAAACAAGAAGTGAGGAAGCCATCATGGTAAGCAGGCAATTCTGAACAAGAAACTTATTTTAAGCACATTGAGCCTTAATTGCAATCCTTCCAAATTGAACATTAATTAAGCCCTAAAAGGTAGGATTTAAATAAACAAAAACAGGTGGGAGGAGCAAGATGGCGGAGGAGTAGGAGACCTAAATTTTGTCTGGTCCCAGGAATTCAGGTAGATAGGGATCAAACCATTCTGAACACCTACAAACTCAACAGGAGATTGAAGAAAAGAATAGCAGCAACTCTGAACAGAAAAGCGACCACTTTCTGGAAGGTAGGACGTGTGGAGAAGTGAATCCGAGGCAATATTCGGGAAGATAGACAGCAGGGGAGGGGGCTTCCATCAGCCGCTACCGGCAAGTGATAGAGCAGCAGAGCACAAAATCAGAACATTTAGAAGTTGGCTCTGCTGAGGGACGTGGCTCCAGTGACTAAGAGGGGGGTGGAACCCTCACTGGGACAGTGTGGTGTCAGGACCCTCGGGGTCACAGAGAGACTGGGGGTGCCTGAGTGCAGCAGAGCTCCCAGGTATTGGATCAGGGAAGCCGGCTGCAGAGACGGAGCAGAAGAGTGGGCTCTCAACTCGGGGTTGCCATAAACCGGGATCCGTGGCACAGTCGGGCCACTGCTCTTCCAGCAGGGACCTAACAAGTGGCAGATCCCGGGAGACTCCTCTTCCTCCCCCAGGAGGAGCAGTGTGGGAGTGCAACGCAGGAATCTGCTGGGTTTGGAGACTCCACATGGGGTCGTGTGCCAGAGATAGAAATGCTCGGTCACAAGTCGGGTGAGCATGGAGTGCAGCCAGAGACCGGGGAGACAGGAGTGATTGACTGCTTTTCTCTGGGGGCTCACTGAGGAGCGGGGCCCTGAGTTCTTGGCTCCTCTGGGGCAGAGATTGGGAGGCCACCATTTTCACTCTCGTCCTCCAAAGCTGTACGGAAAGCTTGCAGGGAACAAAAGCTCCCGAGAGCGAACCTGAGCAATTACTCAGCCTGGCCCCCTGGGAAGGGTGGGGCAATTCCACCTCAGGCAAAGATATTTGAGAACCACTGGGACAGGCCCCTCCCCCAGAGAATCAGCAAGAACAGCCAGCCAAGACCAAGTTTACCAATCAATGAGAACAGCAGAACTCCAGCACTAGGGGAATACAGCACATAGAATTCATGACTTTTTCCCCATGATTCTTCAGTCTTTCAAAGTTAATTTTTAAAATTTTTTTTCTTCCTTTTTTTTTTTTTTTAAAGATTTTATTTTATTTATTTGACAGAGAGAAAGACAGCTAGAGAGGGAACACAAGCAGGGGGAGTGGGAGAGGGAGAAGCAGGCTCCTGGCCAAGCAGGGAGCCCGATGCGGGGCTCGATCCCAGGACCCTGGAATCATGACCTGAGCCGAAGGCAGACGCTTAATGACTGAGCCACTCAGGCGCCCCTCTTTTTCTTTTTTTTTAAATTTTTCTTTTTCCCTTTTCCAACCAACATCTTATCAATCCCTTTTTAAAAAAATCTTTTTTATTTTTCATTTTTAGAGTCATATTCTATCCCTTCATTGTAGTTAACCTTATTTTTGGTATATATATATAAGTTGTTCTCTCTTTAAAATTTTGGGATACAGTTTCTTCTAACAGATCAAAATATACCCTAAATCTCTAGTATATGGCTTTGTTCTAGTCTCCTGCCTGATCACATTCTCTCCCCCCCCCTTTTTTTTTAAATCTTCTTCTTTCTTTTTTCAACCAACTTCTTATCAATTCCTGTTATAAAATCTTTTACAATTTTCATCTTTACAGTCATATTCCATCCCTTCATTGTATTTACCCTTATTTGTGTACATATATAAGTTTTTCTTTCTGTAAAATTTTGGGAGGCACTTTCTTCTAATAGACCAAAATATGCCCAAAATCTAGTGTGTGGCACTGATCTATGCACCAGCCAGATCATATTCGATCATATTCTGTTTTTTTAATCTTTTTCTTTTTTTTTCTTTTTTTCTTTCTTTCCCTTTCTTTTCCCCCGGTTTCAGGTCTCTTCTAATTTGTTTAGTGTATATTTTTCTGGGGTCGTTGTTACCCTGTTAGCATTTTGTTCTCTCATTCATCTATTCTCCTCTGGACAAAAGGACAAGATGGAAAAAATCACCTCAAAAAAAAGAACAAGAGGCAGTACCGACTACCAGGGACCTAATCAATATGGACATTAGTAAGATATTAGAACTAGAGTTCAGAATGATGATTTTAAAGATACTAGCTGGACATTAAAAAAGCATGGAAGATATTAGAGAAACCTTTCCTGGAGAAATAAAAGAACTAAAATCTAACCAAGTCAAAATCTAAAAGGCTACTAATGAGGTGCAATCAAAAATGGAGACTCTAACTGCTAGGATAAATGAGGCAAAAGAGAGAATTAGTGATATAGAAGACCAAATGATGGAAAATAAAGAAGCTGAGAAAAAGAGAGATAAACAACTACTGGATCACGAGGGCTGAATTCGAGAGATAAGTGATACCATAAGATGAAACAATATTAGAATAATTGGGATCACAGAGGAAGAAGAAGAGAGAGGGGCAGAAGGTATATAGGAGCAAATTATAGCAGAGAACTTCCCTAATTTGGGGAAGGAAACAGGCATCAAAATCCAGGAGGCACAAAGAACCCCTCTCAAAATCAATAAAAATAGGTCAACACCCCGACATCTAATAGTAAAACTTATAAGTCTCAGAGACAAAGAGAAAATCCTGAAAGCAGCTCGGGAGAAGAGATCTGTAACCTACAATGGTAGAAACATTAGATTGGCAACAGACCTATCCACAGAGACCTGGCAGGCCAGAAAGGACTGGCATGATATATTCAGAGCACTATATGAGAAAAATATGCAGCCAAGAATACTATAGCCAGCTAGGCTGTCATTGAAAATAGAAGGAGAGATAAAAAGCTTCCAGGACAAACAAAAACTAAAGGAATTTGCAAACACAAAACCAGCCCTACAAGAAATATTGAAAGGGGTCCTCTAAGCAAAGAGAGAGCCTAAAAGTAACATAGACCAGAAAGGAACAGAGAGAATAAAAAGTAACAGTCACCTTACAGGCAATACAATGGCACTAAATTCCTATCTTTCAATAGTTACCCTGAATGTAAATGGGCTAAATGCCCCAATCAAAAGACACGGTGTATCAGATTGGATAAAAATACAAGACCCATCGATATGCTGTCTGAAAGAGACTCATTTTAGACCCAAAGACACCCCCAGATTGAAAGTGAGGGGGTGAAAAACCATTTACCATGCTAATGGACACCAAAAGAAAGCTGGGGTGGCAATCCTTATATCAGACAAATTAGATTTTAAACCAAAGACTATAAAAAGAGATGAGGAAGGACAGTATATCCTACTTAAAGGGTTTATCCAATAAGAAGATCTAACATTGTAAATATCTATGACCCTAACATGGGAGCAGCCAATTATATAAGCCAATTAATAACAAAAGCAAAGAAACACATTGACAACAATACAATAATAGTGGGGGACTTTTAACAACCCCCTCACTGAAATGGACAGATCATCTAAGCAAAAGATCACAAGGAAGTAAAGACTTTAAATGACACACTGGACCAGATGGACTTCACAGATATATTCAGAACATTCCATCCCAAAGCAACAGAATACAAATTCTTCTCTAGTGCCCATGGAACATTCTCCAGAATAGATCACATCCTAGGTCACAAATCAGATCTCAACTGGTACCAAAAGACTGGGATCATTCCCTGCCTATTTTCAGACCACAATGCTTTGAAACTAGAACTCAATCACAAGAGCAAAGTCGGAAAGAACTCAAATACATGGAGGCTAAAGAGCATCCTACTAAAGAATGAATGGGTCAACCAGGAAATTAAAGAATTTAAAAAATTCATGGAAACAAATGAAAATGAAAACACAACTGTTCAAAATCTTTGGGATGCATCAAAGGCAGTCCTAAGAGCAAAGTATATAGCAATACAAGCCTTTCTCAAAAAACAAGAAAGGTCTCAAATACACAACCTAACCCTACACGTAAAGGAGCTGGAGAAAGAACAACAAATAAAGCCTAAACCCAGCAGGAGAAGAGAAATAATAAAATCAGAGCAGAAATCAATGAAATAGAAACCAAAAGAACACTAGAACAGATGAACGAAACTAGGAGCTGGTTCTTTGAAAGAATTAACAAGATTGATAAACCCCTGGCCAGACTCATCAAAAAGAAAAGAGAAATGACCCAAATAAATAAAATCATGAACAAAAGAGAGATCACAACCAACACCAAAGAAATACAATTATAAGAACATATTATGAGCAACTATATGCCAGCAAATTAGTTAATCTGGAAGAAATGGATGCATTCCTAGAGATGTATAAATAACCAAAACTGAACCAGGAAGAAATAGAAAACCTGAACAGACCTATAACCACTAAGGAAATTGAAGCAGTCACCAAAAGTCTCCCATCAAACAAAAGCCCAGGGCCAGATGGCTTCCCAGAGGAATTCTACCAAACATTTAAAGAAGAATTGATACCTATTCTTCTGAAACTGTTCCAAAAAATAGAAATGGAAGAAAAACTTCCAAACTTGTTTTATGAGGCCATCATTACCTTGATCCCAAAACCAGACAAAGACCCCAGCAAAAAGAATTACAGACCAATAACCTTGATGAATATGGATGCAAAAATTCTCACCAAAATACTAGCCAATAGGATCCAACAGTACATTAAAAGGATTATTCACCACGACCAAGTGGGATTTATCCTTGGGCTGCAAAGTTGGTTCAACATCCACAAATCAATCAATGTGATACAATACATTAACAAAAGAAAGAACAAGAATCATATGATCCTCTCAATAGATGCAGAAAAAGCTTTTGACTAAGTACAGAATCCTTTCTTGATCAAAACTCTTCAGAGTATAGGCATAGAGGGTACATACCTCAATATCATAAAAGCCATCTATGAAAAACCCACAGTGAATATCATTCTCAATGGGGAAAACCTGAGAGCCTTCCCCTTAAGGTCAGGAACACGGTAGGAATGTCCACTATCACCACTGCTATTCAACATAATATTAGAAGTCTTAGCCACAGCAATCAGACAACAAAAAGCAGTAAAAGGCATCCAAATCGACAAAGAAGAAGTCAAACTCTCACTCTTTGCAGATGATATGATACTTTATGTGGAAAACCCAAAAGACTCCACCCCAAAACTGCTAGAACTCATACAGGAATTCAGTAAAGTGGCAGGATATAAAATCAATGCACAGAAATCAGTGGCATTCCTATACACCAACAACAAGACAGAAGAAAGAGAAATGAAGGAGTCGATCCCATTTACAATTGCACCCAAAACCATAAGATACCTAGAAATAAGTCTAACCAAAGAGGCAAAGAATCTGTACTCAGAAAACTGTAAAATACTCATGAAAGAAATTGAGGAAGACACAAAGAAATGGAAAAATGTTCCATGCTCATGGATTGGAAGAACAAATATTGTGAAGATGTCAATGCTACCTAGAGTAATCTACACATTCAGTGCAATCCCCATCAAAATACCATCCACTTTTTTCAAAGAAATGGAACAAAAAATCCTAAAATTTGTATGGAACCAGAAAAGACCCCGAATAGCAAGAGGAATGTTGAAAAAGAAAAGCAAAGCTGGTGGCATCACAATTCCAGACTTCCAGCTCTATTACAAAGCTGTCATCATCAAGACAGTATGGTACTGGCACAAAAACAGACACATAGATCAGTGGAACAGAATAGAGAGCCCAGAAATGGACCCTCAACTCTATGGTCAACTCATCTTTGACAAAGCAGGAAAGAATGTCCAATGAAAAAAAGACAGTCTCTTCAACAAATGGTGTTGGGAAAATTGAACAGCCACATGCAGAAGAATGAAACTGGACCATTTCCTTACACCACACACAAAAATAGTCTCCAAATGGTTGAAAGACCTAAATGTGAGACAGGAGTCCATCAAAATCCTTGAGGAGAACACAGGCAGCAACCTCTTCGACCTCAGCTGCAGCAAATTCTTCCTAGAAACATCACCAAAGGCAAGGGAAGCAAGGGCAAAATGAACTACTGGGACTTCATCAAGATAAAAAGCTTTTGCACAGCAAAAGAAATAGTCAACAAAACCAAAAGACAACCAACAGAATGGGAGAAGATATTTGCAAATGACATTTCAGAGAAAGGGCTAGTATCCAAAATCTATAAAGAACTTACCAAACTCAACACCCAAAGAACAAATGATCAAATCAAGAAATGGGCAGAAGACATGAACAGACATTTTTCCAAAGAAGACATCCAAATGGCCAACAGACACATGAAAAAGTGTTCAACATCGCTCGGCATCAGGGAAACCCAAATGAAAACCTCAATGAGATACCACCTCAAACCAGTCAGAATGGCTAAAATTAACAAGTCAGGAAACAACAGATGTTGGCGGGGATGCGGAGAAAGGGGTACCATCCTACAGTGTTGGTGGGAATGCAAGCTGGTGCAACCACTCTGGAAAACAGTATGGAGGTTCCTCAGAAAGTTGAAAATAGAGCTACCATATGACCCAGCAATTGCACTACTGTGCATTTACCCCAAAGATACAAATGTGGGGATCCGAAGGGGTATGTGCACCCCGATGTTTATAGCAGCAATGTCCACAATAGCCAAACTGTGGAAAGAGCCAAGATGTCCATCGACAGATGAATGGATAAAGAAGATGTGGTGTGTATATATATACAATGGAATATTATGCAGCCATCAAAAGGAATGAAATCTTGACATTTGCAATGACGTGGATGGAACTGGAGGGTATTATGCTGAGCGAAGTAAGTCAATCAGAGAAAGACATGAATCATATGATCTCATTGATATAAGGAATGCTTAATCTCAGGAAACAAACTAGGGTTGCTGGAGTGGTGGGGTGTGGGAGGGATGGGGTGGCTGGGTGATAGACACTGGGGAGGGTATGTGCTATGGTGAGTGCTGTGAACTGTGTAAGACTGTTGAATCAGAGACCTGTACCTCTGAAACAAATAATACAGTGTATGTTAAAAAAAAAAAAAAAAAAGAAGATAGCAGGAAGGGAAAAACGAAGGGGGAGAAATCGGAGGAGGAGACGAACCATGTGAGACTATGGACTCAGAAACAAACTGAGAGTTCTAGAGGGGATGGTGGTGGGGGGATGGGTTAGCTGGGTGATGGGAATTAAAGAGGGCACGTACTGAATAGAACACTGGTTGTTATACACAAACAATGAATCATGGAACACTACATCAAAAACTAATGATGTAATGTATGGTGATTAACATAATAAAATAAAAAAAACTAATGATGTATGGTGACTAACATAACATAATAAAATAAAAAATATATAAATAAAAAAACAAACAAAATCAATGGTACTAATATTTTCTCTGTATTAGAACTCTTTTAGTTCTGCAAAGATGGAGCTAGTTATGCCATCATATATCTTTTACTCACAAATACTGAAGGCGTAGCTGATATTACTTATGAGGCATTTCTGTTGTTTCCAGACTCCCTCTAAAATATAAGAATATTAGTTTCATGTATATTTGACACAAAATTTTCTTGTTGGAGCATATGTAATATTTTAAAAAATGAATAATTTATATAAAAACAGGATCTTCTGACTTTTATTATCATTTATTTAATTCTACAAAAATAGATTTGCCTAACATTTTGTTTTTAAAATATTTTACTAAACATAATTATATTTCTTCATCTTTCTAATCCTTTTCTTCTTGAAGATTACGTAGGATTTTATTAACTGATTTTTCTAAGCCTTTGACTTCTTTCTCCCTCGTTGTAAGTAAACCACAAGCTATATTACATGCTACATTTTATTAAAATAAATGTCACTTTTATTGCTTCCTGGACCACCACAAAGGATAGCCCTTTGTGACCCAAATCCATTTACCCATGATAAAAACCCTTAACATTTCCAATACAATTAGATCTGTACTTCATAAGTAAGCCAGAAAAATGACATATGTGGCTTAATTATCAGCCCCAAATAATTAGTTTGTGAGTAAGGAAATGAATTAAGCAGAACATAGCCCAGTTGTTTTAGTAAAAGGGATTAAAACAGGAGCTGAGGTAACTATGAGAGAGGTCAAACATAGATGATAGTGTTAATGATAACAAACTTGTTTAGACGTAATTCAAAAAATGAACAATTCTGACCACCACCACTAAAAAAATTCACAACTTATTATAAATGTCACAATTTTTTAAATCTACCCCTCGCCAGGAACCAAAGGACATTTGCTTGGTATATTATTTTCTGGCCTAATACAGCGATAAAAGGGTCTGAAAAACAGAACTTTCAGCACTTTTTTTTAAGGGGCTGATTTTCCTCCATTTATCAGGAAGCTGTTCCCCCCCTGCCCAAAGCCATACAATTAGTTCACCTTTTCACAGGGGATAGAGGCTGTGAAGAAAAATGAAATTCATATAGACCTCAAACTTCTCATTTTGGCCCATGGTTTCTGTTTCCTTCCCCATCACAATCTTCACTAATAGGTAGCAAAATTGGCTGATAAAAGTGTCATTCTCCTATTCCTTCCCTGCCCACCTTCTTGTAAAGTAACTAATGAGCAGTAAAATTACCAAAAGGCAGACAGCAGAATGCAGAATAAAGAATACCAAGGGTATGGAAAATCCACAAACCAGATAATGAGCTCTTTAATAATCAAGATTTTACTTAAACCTCAATTATTTCTAACTTAGACCCATCACTCTATACTTTTCTTTAGCATCTCAAACACAGAATTGCGGTTTATTTTCTAAGCCCCTACTTGGAGGAATGGTAGTGGGGAGTGATGGCCAAACTTTGGTACTGGGACCACTGTTAGTAGCCTCTTGACAGTCCCTCTATTTATTTCCCTAGTCTGTGGCACCCAAAGTTGTTGCTAACCTTTGTAGGAGCCCTGAACACTAGAAGAGATAGTTGTCAATCAAAGTAGTACTTCTTGTTTCCTTAAGCAGGATGAGTTGATTCACTAGGAGTCAACATTCCAGTAACATCAGTATATTGGCTAATTGCCTTTTAGGAATTAAGTACCAGATTTCCCTCTCAATGCATGTACCAGACTTTAGCTGTAGGGGGATCTGTTCCTTTGCATTCACCTACCATGCTTCTCTTTGATTTTGCTTTAAAGCTTTTTTTCTCCTCTTACTTTTCATTCCTTAATGTAGTGGGACCTTTGCACAAAAGCACAATCTATCCCCTGCCACTAAGTAGTTGATATCATCTTTAGAATTCATGTCAGTCTATGACAGGCTTCCTGTGATAGCTACTCAACTCAGATCCAGATTCATTTCTCAACTCCATGTTGAAATCTGCTATCATCCCTGCTACATAAACTATTAGTACTTCAATTCCCAGAGATCTCACACTTCCTGGCAAAACTGCCTGTTCCACTACAATGATGGTTTCAAGGCAGTTTTGGACTTCAAAACTACTTTTCCATATTTTCAAAAATGTTCTTTCTACAAATAATGTCATCGATAAAGGGGAAAAAGTTAGCACTTCTGGGAGAAATTTAAGCTGAATGTGGTGGAAGGGTAAGAAATAATAGTCCAGAATTCCTTAACTTAGAGAAAGGTAGCTTCCTAGGGAAGATGTCTGAGATGGTGTCAGTAACCATTCCTTGTGACCATGCCAACACTATTAGCACTTTTCTCCTACCCTGGCTACCCATTCCATACTCTACCTGAATTCCTTTTAGCTTAGAATTATTCCAAGTCATGTTGTATAAGTACAGTTTCTTTCTCCTAAGCAGATGACATCTTGTCAGCTCACCGTGTCCCCACCCCCAGCACAAGCGTGCACACACACAATTATAATACACTGCAGTACATCATACCACACCGTGTACTCCACAGACATTCAATACATGCCTGAGGACATATTTTATAATGATCCTCTGGACATCTTTCCCTGATAACTCTCTTTCTACCACTCCTTATTCTCATTTCCTTAGAGACATGGAACTGAGGTAGACAGTGAATGGAGTTATTGTTGCCTTCACTTAGGGAGCAATGCCAATGTCAAAACCCGAAACCAAGTTTTATTTTGTGATAACAATTATTGATCCTGCTTGCAGTTGAAGGGGAAGAGAAGAAAACCAAATTGGAAATGTTTATCTCCAAGGCTTTCTTGTAAAGAAACAAGCAGCCCATAATTTTCCACATATCAGTTGCAATAATATGCTTAAGTGATAGAGTTCACATGGACATACTGGTATCTGTTTGCAGGTGACTCCCTTTACCAGACTGGGCAGGTATGGTCTTTGAGTGCATCGTCATTTAAATATAGGATGCTATGGATTACAGCAGACAGAACCAGCAAAGCTGTTGCTTTCGTATATACAATCTGGCTGATATTTAACCTTTGTTAGGGGAAGAGGAGAAGTTTACAACCCATCCTGGCAGCAGCCTATAGCACACTTCATTCAAACATTTCTATTGTTACAGAACATCACTACTGTTAATACTGCCCTTGTGTGACTATGTAGGGAATTGCTATCTCTGCCACCCTGAAAAAGCACCCTCCATTTCACAGATTCAAATACATTTAACACCCATACAAACTAATTTAAAACAAATAAGGAATGCATGATTGCATAAATATTTCTATAAATTCCTGTGGAAAAGAAGAGAAATGAGTGGTCTATAGAATGTTAAAATATGAACAAGCATCATAAGGATTTTTAAAGACTTAAAGAAGTCTTTCCAAATCAGCAAGGGGTACTACAATTTAACTTTTATCATTAGTAGAGCTAGAGTTCTGCTTCTAGAATTACCAATGAATCACTAAGATATTTTGGGTGAATCAATGAACTGAGTTCATGTTCATGATTTGTATTCTGAAATATCCTAGTGGGGTCCAAGGACCAAAAGAATCTCATTAATTAAAATCCTACACATGGAGTCCAAGATAAAAAACTACCAATATTAAATAGGACCTTATAGTTTAAAAAGGTATTTTTGTACCATTTCATATTTAATTTTTATAACTCTGGGGGTTGGAGTAGGTAGAGCAATTATTACTTTCTTTTAAAAATGAAAAAATTGGGATTTAAAGATACTAACTTGCCCAATATAGCTTATAAGGCATTGAACTGGTCTAAAGACTGCAAATTTAGTATTCTAGCACCTAACACAGTGCCTGACACAGATGTAATTAATATTTGTTGGCTGAATGAATGAATGAACATATTACACTACCTCCCCTAACTACATTTGCTCATATGCGAAGAGTCCTATAGCTACATTCCAGAGTAGTTGATAAGATCATTTACTTTCTAATAAGGAAGCAAAAAGTCATTGTGAATATTAATGTAGCCATGTATTTTGGTAACATAAGGCCTGTGAGTTGAAAGCATAAGATATTCAGTGTTCAGTCACTGTGAAGTTTGGAATAGAGTTGATGAAAATTTTGTAGGGTGTTTAAAAAATGATGGGCCAGTTATCATTATTACTTTCTGGGAGAGGGACCTTTCAGTAAGACTTAATGGGAAAAGTAACATTTGGAAAGCCATTTGAGCTCCCACTATGAAAATAAACAATGCCTGTTAAATCGTTGTACCTTCCATTCATTCATAGTCAAAGAAGTCTTAGAGTTGGGAGGGACTGTGGCAGTCACTTGGACTAACCACTCCCCTCACTGCCATTTTGCTGAGAACTTAGGTGATTGAGAGGGGAAGTGATGGCTCACTAATGGGAGGAAGATCCAGAACTAGACTCCAGCCTCCTTATTGACAGAACTCCTCATGGGAGCAGTTGAGATTCATATCCCCTCTATAGGTGTCATCCAAAGAGATTTCCTATCCCATAAATTCCTTACCTTAACAAAGGTGACTATCATATAGCCCTATTTGGGAACATATGGTTCCCTTAGATTACAACTTAAGTGGCAGCAGTTTGTATTATAGATAAATGCTCTCCTGGACTTCCCAGATCAGAGTGATGTGGTAGAACAAAGGCTCTGGAGTTGAACTCTAGCATAACTATCCTGCTTGCCACTTACTCATGGTGTGACTTTGGGCAAGACAATTAACTCCCGGAACATTATTTTCCTTATCTGTAAATGGGGATATTGTCTATATAACTTTTGAGATAATCCAAGTAAAAGAGAGTCAACAGAAGATCTGATACTGAGCAAAATACTCAGTAAAAATGAGTTACCTTTTACTCACTCTTCCTTGCTTGTAGTTACCTTTGGTACATGAGCTAATACTGGCCTCAGTAAGACATGGGTAACTTTCCTTTCATTCAATTAACCAATATTTACTGAGCAGTTATTACATGCTAGGCTCTGGAAATACAACAGTGACCAAACAGGTAAAAATCCCTGCCCTCATGGAGCTCACATTCTAGTAGCAGATATAGAAAATAAACAGAATAAATAAGTAAAATATATTATATGTCAAATAGTGATAAAGTACTTTGTCCAAATCAGGAAGTACATTAGATTAGGCCTATTAACAAAAGCATTGACCTACTAATGTTCTAGGAAGCATTTGTTGCCTCTTGTCCTCTACTTGTTTTTTTAAGAGTTTGGACAACAAAAAGCTAAGACTTCTTGACATGGCCCTTTCTAATCTTGAGGTGTAAGGAGGAATGGGATAGAATATGAGTTGTATATGTGAACAGTTTAGAAAACGGGTCTAGTCTACTGAATTAATAGGAGAGCAGGTTCTAATATTTAGCCATAAAGCTGGAACAAACAAACAAAATGTGCATAAAATCACCACCAATTAGGTATAAAGGGGGGGCATATTCAATTTGGAAAGAAATTTCAAAATTTGTAACATCTACAAAGTTCTCAGATATCTGCAACTCATTGTGGCAGGAACGGTAGACCCCAAACTGGCAAATATGATTTGGGTGGGATAGTAAATAGCCTAACAAGACAAAAAAAGCTTTCTGGGAATAACGTGTATCATAAGGACCTCTCCTTGATTTGTATTCTCCAAGCACTTGATTTCTATCACCTTACTGAGCTGTGGAATGTATAGGTCTTCATTTTGTCTATTGTTGCTCACTTCACAGAAGACGAGACTAAACTACCAATTTCATATCTCTCAGCACACCATAGAGTACACATTCATGGTAGGCTCCCAATTGCCCTGGTGTATGATATAAAGATCAGTAGGTTTTTAGTTGTTTCTAATTCACTACAGATAGTCAATATATTTTTCAAAATCCTTTGTCCTGGAAGTAAATTGTTATGTCCCTACTGACCAACAAGAAATGGTGATAAAAGTGACACAAGGAGCAAGTGACAATATTCATGAGAGTTTTATTAAGTTTATTAACAGAGCCATACTGCTTCAGTTACCTAAAGATACCAGAAAATTACAGTTGTTTCATCTTTGTTGGTAGCTGCCCTAGCCATTCCATTATAGAGAAGGAGTTGATTTATGTGCAGTGGTTGAAAACACAATGAACCAGTCACCACAATTTTAACAAGAGTTGATGCTGGAATACCCACTTCAGATAGCATCTATAACACTGTCATGAAGAAAGTTGACAGTACACTACCTAAAGTAACAATTCTAGTTCCACACTTGCCAAGATTGGCGTCACTGCTATAGAACTGGGTTCTACTGGAGTAGAAGTGAAAATTCACTTTCATGGTCCTTTAAATAAGTCCAAGGCATATGTCCAAGAATGCTGTTTTTTATTTTCTCCTTATGGTATAAGCTTTATCCCACTTGGACTGGACTAACATGAAGTTTGTTTTGATTCCCACAACCAAGTCACTCCTTGTATTTGTCCCCCTCTTTTCACTCTTTATGTATTAAAATTGTGGGAATTTACAAGGAAGATTATAGTTCTCATTAGGAATGGGGCACATTTTTATTACAAATGAAAATTAGGTCTCCACCTACACAAGAAGTTTACAGAATGTGTATAGTGTGTGTGTGTTTGTGTGTGTGTGTATGTGTGTGTGTGTTTGGGGAAACTGCAAAACAGATGTAAACAAGTAGACATAATACAATGTGATGAGTATAAACAAAGAGGTCAAAAATGGAGTAAATAATTCTTCCATGACCTCTTCAGTAAGTCATATTTGAGCTGGTTCTTAAAGAATAAGTAAAGCAGATGGGAAGAAGGACCAAGAGAGGACAGTATTTCAGGCAAAAGGGATTACTGGAGCAGAGGCACAGAATGCAGAGTATGAAAGTAAATTCAAGGAAAAGTTAGTGGTCTTGTGGGGCTTGAGTATAATGTAAAAGCATACTAAGAAGCAGAACAGCCATGCCTATCCTTTTATTTTGCTATGAGACTTGGATGCTATCTGACTTCTTGCATAGTTTCATTAGCATCACCAAGAAGTCTTTTTTGCTTTTTATTTATTTATTTATTTATTTGAGAGAGAGAGAGAGCACAGGGGGAGGGGGAGGGAGAGGAAGGGGGAAAGAATCTCAAGCAGACTCTCCTCTGAGTGTGGAGCCTGACATGGGGCTTGATCTCACAACTCTGAGATCATGACCTGAGCCAAAACCAAGAGTCAGACACTTAACTGACTGAGCCATCCAGGTGCCCCATCACCAAGAAGTCTTACAGAAGAATACCAGCCACACTAAGATTCTCTAATGAAACCAGGCTACTGACATAGACAAAGGGGCAGAAAAAAATGTGAAATGGAAAGATAATCAGGAAAAAGAAATTGGACAATGGAAAGTAGAGGGATGATTTAAAGATGCACCTGAGACAGTGTTGGGGTATGGCAGCAGACCTTAGGGATAAGATGGTTGTTTCCATTTTTTAAAAAATATTTTATTTATTTATTTGAGAGAGAGAGACAGAGACTGAGAGCATGAGCAGGGGGAGGGGCAGAGAGAGAAGGAGAAGTAGATTTCCCGCTGAGCAGGGAGCCCGATGTAGGGCTCGATCTCAGGACGCTGAGATCATGACCTGAGCTGAAGCCAGACACTTAACCAATCGAGCGACCCAGGAGCCCCAAGATGGTTGTTTCTGAGCCAGAATTTGGGCCCAGAGTATCCACAGCACAGTCAGATAAAAAAAAAAATCGAGTAATGGCTTTGACTGTAAATCAAGGGATAGTTTTCACATGGAGTAGGGTGCAAAAGGCATTAATTTGCCAACAGAGATTAGTAGCCATGATAACAGTCATCTTTAAATTGGCAAGAGAAGTGCTTTCTAAGGCAGATACTGCTGATGGATGCATTTGACCAAGATCCACATATTTGATCAGTTTACCTCCATATGGTAGACCTGTTTTTTTTTTTTTTTTAATCAAAGTAAAAGTATTTTTCTGACTTTTGGAACACAAGACACCAACCAACTTATTCCTTTGGTATTGCACATCAGTACCAAGGCTTCCCCTCCAAACACCTATCTTCACTCCCTCTTCCCTTTCTGATCTTCTACAACTTGTTGTTCTTCATTCTTCTTGCTTCTCTTAGATTAGGTCTTCTAAGAGCATTCTTGGGAATTGTTTTAGCACTATTGATGGCCCCAAGGCTCAAAAGGGAGTACAGATGTGTACTAGGAGGCCTCCAAGAAATACTAGTAGAGCTCTTAAAAATCTGCATGTCTGAAATTGGGAAAAATATTTTTTAAAAAAAGATTTTATTTTTCATTTATTTGAGAGAGAAAGAGAGCACACGTGAGAGAGAGAGCACGAGCGGGGGGAGGGGGGCAGAGGGAGCTGGACAAGCATACTCGCTGCTGAGCGGGGAGGCTGACTGACGCTGCCCGATCCCAGGACCCCGGGATCACGACTGGAGCTGAAGGCAGATGCTCAACTGACTGAGCCACCCAGGTGCTCCTGAAATTGGCAAAATTCTTTTTTTTTTTTTTTAAAGATTTTATTTATTTATTTGACAGAGAAAGACACAGCGAGAGAGGGAACACAAACGGGGAGTGGGAGAGGGAGAAGCAGACTTCCTGCTGAGCAGGGAGCCCGATGCGGGACTCGATCCAGGGACTCCAGGATCATGACCTGAGCTGAAGGCAGTCGCTTAACCAACTGAGCCACCCAGGCGCCCTCTTTTTTTTTTTTTTTAAAGATTTTATTTATTTATTCATGAGAGACAGAGAGACAGAGAGAGAGGCAAAGGGAGAAGCAGGCTCCCAAGGATTAGGGAGCCTGATGCGGGACTCGATCCCAGGGCCCCGGGATCATGACCTGAGCCGAAGACAGACACTCAACCATCTGAGCCACCCAGGTGCCCGAAATTGGCAAAATTCTTAATGAATGTTTGAAATCATTAGAATACATCCAAACCATTCCATATACCATAGATCCTTTAGAGCTGGAATAGGACTTAGAGATGACATAATTTCCTCACTTTACATATAAAAAAATTAGAAGAGAGGTGAAATGACTTGTCCAAGGAATACAGTTATTGATAAAGGAGCTAACACATTTCCTATGAAATTACTTTTTTTTTGTACTGAATGATTTAGTTTCTTTTTTTATTATGGCAAGAAAATATGTAACATAAGATCCACCTTCTCAACAAATTTTTCAATGTACAAGACAGTATTGTTACTTAGTGTACAATATGCACATTCTTGTACAGCAAATCTCTAGAGCTTTTCCATCTTCTATAACTTTTTTTTAAAGATTCGTTTATTTATTTTAGAGAGAGAGAGCATTCAAGAGTGGGGGGAGGGGCAGGGGGAGAGAATCTCAAGCAGACTCTACTGAGCACGGAGCCCTATGTGGGGCTCGAACTCATGACCCTGAGATCGTGACCTGAGCCAAAACCAGGAGTCAGAAGCTCAACCGACTGAGCCACCCAGGCACCCCTCATCTTGTATAACTTTATGTACTTTCTTTAATGGTCTGTTGAAGTTATATTTTTAGTGACTGCAACTCCTGTGCATTTCTAGACAACCAGTATATGTTATATGAAGCCATAGCAATACAATCTTACGTCTTACTTCAAGTTGCTTCATTTTAACTTAATGAGGACTCTAGATTGTATGGGAATGATTACTTTCTTCCACACAGTTTTATATTTAAAGCATAGGGACCTTGATAAATTGTAGTCAATTAAAATAATAAACATCTGTTCAACAGAGGCAGCATAAGCAAAGTTAAAAGACAAGCCATAGGCTGGGAGATGATATTTACAAAGCATAGGAATTAGTATGCAGAATAACCTCCTTCAAATCAATAATAAAAAGACTAACAACCAAATAGAATAATGGGCAGATGATATGAATAGGCAATCCATAGAAGAGAAAACCTATATGGCCAATAAACACATGGGAAGATATTAAACCTCACTTGTAAACAAGAAAATGCATATTAAAACACAGTGAGACATCATTTCATACCCACAAAACTGGCAAAATGTTTTAAATGACAATACTGAGTGCTCAAGGATGTGGAGAAACAGTAACCTTCCTCTACCACTTGTAGAAAGTATAAAGTAGTTGTTATGGACTGAATGTTTTGTGTCCCCCCAAAATTTATACGTTGAAATCCCTCCCCTCCCCCAATGTGTTAGTATTAGGAGGTGAGGCCTCTGGGAGGTGATTAGGTCATGAAGGTAGAGCCCTCATGAATGGGATTAGTGTCCTTATAAAAGAGGGCCCTCTGAGCTCTCTAGTCCTCTTTTCTACCATATATGGATACATAAGTCAGCAATCTGAAACTTGGAAGACAGCCGTTACCAGAACCTGACCATGCTGGCACCCTGATCTCAGAGTTCCAATCTCCAGAACTGTGAGACATAAATTTCTGTTGTTTATAAGCTCCCCAATCTATGGTACTTGTTATAGCAGCCCAAGCTATAAGACGGTGGCATGACAACTTTGAAGAATAACTTGGGTGTGTGTTATAAAGTTGACAGATGCATATGCTCTGCAACCCAGTAACGTCACTTCAAGGTGAAAATCTCACACATACACAGGAGACATGTACAATGATGGAGTACTTTTTGTAATAGTGAAAAATGAGAAAAAAACCTACAAAATTTATCAACAAGGACATGGATAAATGCACTGAGAAACAGTCATTCATAAAATGAAATACTCTACAGCTGTTAAAATGAATAGGCATGGGGGCGTCTGGGTGGCTCAGTCGTTGGGCGTCTGCCTTCGGCTCAGGTCATGATCCCAAGGTCCTGGGATCGAGCCCCGCATTGGGCTCCCTGCTCGGCGGGAGGCCTGCTTCTCCCTCTCTCACTCCCCCTGCTTGTGTTCCCCCTCTCACTGTGTTCTCTCTCTCTCTGTCAAATAAATAAATTCTTAAAAAAATAAAATAAAATGAATAGGCATGTATGTACATCAAAACAGATAAATCTCAGAAATGTTAATATTGAGGGGAAAAATCAAGTTGCTTAATGATATGTATAGTATGATACAAATTTTGTAAATATTAAAACTGCCAAATACTGTTTCTAGGTGCATACATTTGTACAAATACATGGATGGGAAAGACACCAACTTCAGGATGGTAGTTCTGCTGGGGAGGAAGGGAGGAAAATGTGATCAGGGAGAGGCACAAAGTAAGCGTCAACTGCTCAACCATATTTGTATCCTTAAAGGACTGAAAACAAATACAGAAAATATTAATGTTTGGTAAATCTGTATGGTGGGTATAACTGTATATACCATGTTCTCTGCATTTGAAGTTTTTCACAATACAATACTTTTATAAAAGAATAAAGAAGTACATTTCCTTTACAACTATCGATGTTCACTTTGATCAAAAACTACAGTTACCCATATGGTAGAAATTATGTCAACTCTGAGCCCTATTTTGTCACCCATCAGCTTTTGCATTCCAAACTGAAAGAGAGTTGGGCTTAGGTGCCCTTTTTATTTTAAGTCAAGTCCCATACAGAGATAAGCATATATAATTACATATCATAAACCTTCACTATGTATACTGTCAAGTGCATACCAGGATCACATTTTAAGTCATTCATTTGTTGTTCCTCAAAAAGCAATAGCATCTGCAGACATTAGCTCCGTATTCAAGCCAGTGAGATGACTCACTATGCCCTATTGTTGTTTACCCACCGTGTTCTTTACTTTCAGGTGAACTTTGATGTGCTTGCATTAGGTCCAGACATTAATTGAGAGATGAAACTGTTTTTAGCTTGAGGAAAACACAAGGCAGCAGCCTGATGCTTTGAAATTGTATAGAAAAATTCTTAAAAGTCAACAAGAAATAGTTCAAACATACATAGTTGAAAACTCTTTAGTAGCCAGAGCTCAGTGAGGAAGAAAATCCTAGAAAGTCTGGGAGGGAAATGACTTCAACTGATTTTAGAAAGTGATTTACATGGTCTAAGAAATGGTTTATAGTTAGGAAAAAAAAAAAAAGAAGAAGAAGAAGAAGAAGGTAGCGGGAGGGGAAGAATGAAGCGGGGGAAATCGGAGGGGTAGACGAACCATGAGAGACGATGGACTCTGAAAAAACAAACAGGGTTCTAGAGGGGAGGGGGGTGGGAGGATGGGTTAGCCTGGTGGTGGGTATTTAGGAGGGCACATTCTGCATGGAGCACTGGGTGTTGTGCACAAACAATGAATCATGGAACACTTCATCTAAAACTAATGTAATGTAAGGGGATTAACATAAGAATAAAAAAATTAAAAATAAATAAATAAATAAATACACTGCCTGGGAGATTCAGACTAAAAAAAAAAAAAAAAAAAGAAATGGTTTATAAATAAATGGTCACTATCTAAATCACATAGATGAGTGATTTCTGAACCTACGCTAGTATCAGAAAATTATACACGCTTGCTAGGGCTTATATAGATAAAACAGATTTGTGTTGGTGGACACAATTCCCTACTAATAAACTAACCCAGCCAAAATGCAGAAACTCATTAAAAGCATTTAAATTCATGTTAAATGCAAATGTGCAATTATCTGCAATTGTGATAACCAAAATAAACAACACTCAGAACCATAAGAAGGCCCTAATAAAACATTTGAAATTGAGAACTTGACTTTTAGGAGTTAGAAAAGTAATCAAAGAGCAAAATCAGTTCATGCCAAGGTAGGATTTCATTTATATGGTGTATCCAGGAACAGAGCCAATAATCTACAAGGTTTGAAAAGCCATGAATTTCCTCCAAATTTAGGTAGAGGTACCTATAAATGGGCTGATTTCTCAATGTGGATACACACTCCAAAATGCTGCAGAGCTGTGCAGTGATACTGTCCCCTCTGGAATAGTCTTTCCTCCTCATCTTTACGAGGCCACGATGACTCATTCTTCAGGCCTTAGCTATCACTTCCATGGGAAGTCTTTCCATCTTCTCTACCCTCCACATCTCAGGTTCTGTACTCCTGCTTGGTATTCTATTATACTCTGGCAATCACCCATGACAGTACTTAAACTTTATTTTAACTTTCTGTTGTCTCCCTTACTAGACCATAACTCATGAGCCCAGAACCAGTCCTGTCTTGATTCTTAAAAATTTTCATCCAGCAAAGCACAGTACGTGGCACATAGTAGGAACTTGACAAATATTTGCTGAATATATCAATGAGTGGATGGATGGATGCATAGATAGCCAGATATAAGTATATTAATGTGTTGATCAAATTCTACACAGTGCAAGGTAACCATTTTTTAAGAATATATTAGATAACATGAGGGTCTGTGTCTGTGTGTTTCTTTAAATGTGATGGTGATGGAGTATACAACGCGTCTGTTTATGGAGAGGGAGGGACTTTCTAAGAACACAAATGCAAGTATGCCTAAATAATTCCTGAGGAGTCATAATTTTTCAGAGTTATGTATTTATGCTCAAACTGTTTCCATCCATGTTTCAGTTATTCTTACAACCTCCAAGCAAAATAGATAAGGACAGATATTATCATTGTGATTTTTCTGAAGGGGAAATGGATTGAAAAGTGAAGTGAACTTGCCCAACTGCAAATGGTATCACAATAGCCAAGCTGATGCTCCAGCCACTAGAATGGTGTATTCCAGTAAGATCACAAGTACTATCACGATCTTTCTAGAGCTGGAGCAAGAGATATAAGCAAATATCTGAGACAGAAAGAAAGCCCTTAATTCATAGTGACTAATCTGCTTTTTGCAGGCTCTTGTAAAGGAAATTTAGCTTCTGAGTTTAAGTTACTTATTTAATTAGCATATACAAGGGGATATTAGGACTGGGATGGAAGTTTACTTTTCGTTTAAGTTGATAAAGTCTTGCATTAACATTGGTCATTCAGTTCAGTAGAAGAAATCAGCAGGCTGATAAGATGAAATGCATTTAACAAGAATGACCAAGATTTCAGCTAGAAGAATTAAATATGATATTTTTCTGAACTATAATTGATAAGAAAAAAAGTTGAGTCTGATTCATCTTCATAATTAATTGCATGTGGAAAATAACATTGAGATTAAAACATCGATATTAATTGAGCTCCTTTTTGAGCCTTATAAATGAATACTGGTTTGAATATTGGTACATGAAAGCATTGGAATGAGCTACTCTCCTCCATACTTCTTTTCTTTAAAAAAAAAAAAATCAGTACAACTCAGTAGGGTGTTTTCAAATATGGGAAGCAAAGTAGGTGCTGCTTCCAAAGCAGTTTTCTGAGGGTCAGATATGAATGAGATTTTATTACACTTTCAGCCTCACATGATGCCTTTCTATCAAGGAGCTCAAGGACCTCACAGGAACAGCCACTTCCCTGGAGCTTGATCAGCAGGGATCCGTGGAAGGTGTCATTGTCCAGAAGTGAAAGGCAATGGTGACCTTCTCAGACAGAGTGGAGGAGATCAGGCATACTATTTTCCTGGGCTCTAGTAACCTGTTCTCACTGGCAGACAATATTCAAATTCTAAAGGAAGATTTCAATGTTAAAAAGAAATCTATGTGCTTACAATATTTATTGTAACAAATAACAATGTGTACCCCTTTATTCTAGACCTTCTAGCTTTACCCCGTCCCTCATGTACTGGCTGATACTGCTTTTTCTTTAGGTCTTTCTCTCTGATGGGCTACTTTCTGCTCCTCTGTGCTTCAGGAAAATAACAAGTAACAGGGACAAAAGTTGCCTATACCTCAAGAACTGACATAACAAGGTAAATATTAGGGCAGGGTGCCATAATCATAATAATTGCTTTGATTAAATGCCTACCGAATGCCAAGCCCTATACTATCACGTACACTATCATGCACTATCTCATTTCATTTTCTCCCACAAACTATCAGATAAATATTTCTATTGTGCTCATTTTGTAGAAGAGGAATTTGAGTATCAGCTCATTAATTTATTTACCCAAGATCTCACAGCTAAGTAAATGGCAAGCTCAGGATTTAAACCAAGGCTCATCTGGCCCCAGAATCATTTTTCTGGGCCATACTGCCAACCTGAAACAAAATGATGTACTCTAAGTATCATGTCAGGTGGTATGCATGCCTGCAAGCAGAAGAGATTCCAAGCTTTCAGACATTTTATGGCTGAAGGGATGATGTAGAACTAGAACTTATTGGGGGTAATGGCTAACATTTGTTGAGGGCACAGTACAGGCGCAGTACAAGAGTGTCACATGCATTGGCTCATTTAATCCTTACAGCAACCCTACTAAGTAAAATATGTGGTATTGTAATGCCCATTGCAAAGATGAAAAAACTGGCACTGAAAGGTAAAATGACTTACTCAAGGTCACACAGCTGGGAAGGGGTGGAGCTAGAATCCAAATCCAAGCGGTCTGGCTCCAGAGTATACATGCTTAATCACAACACTATATTAATGAGAAATTGGTTGAGGTTAGGAATTGTCCCAAGGAAAAAAAGTAATCACACAGTTTTAGAGCCAGAAAGAACCTTAAAGATTATTTGGTCCAAACTTTTTATCTTACCAATGAGAAAAGGGAGGCAGAGCAAGTTTAACGGACTTGCCTAAAGTCACATGGTTTGCAAGTAGCTTGAGACTGCATTACAGCCCAGGTCCTCGCTCAATCTTAGTCATGCGTTCGTTCCATTCTACCACATTATGCTCTCCCAGATACATTCATATGGCAAAATAGGAGTTGAATTCAGTTAAACTACCTTTTGTGGGCCTGCACCTGAGCTACTGAACATGACTGCAGAAAATTCACATAGCTGAGTTGATGGGCTTTACTTTCATGTCAAGTATTCATGATCACAAGCCTCAATTGAGCACTCATTTCTGCCCCAAAATGCTACTTCTGCATTAAACTTACTTTCCCATTCTTCCAAGTGACCATGATATATCTTCACCTATCTCCTCAATCCTTCCACATCTTTCCCACTCCTCTCCCACTTCCTGCTTTTAGCTGACTTTCTCATACTTTGTGGAGAAAACAAAAGCTCTAAGAAAGAGCTCTCTCATTTTCCCATCTCCAAATCTACACACTGACCCACATCTTTATCTATTCTTTCTCTTCTGTCTTGTTGAAATGGAAGGAGTGTCCCCCAATGCCATCATCTCTTGCCTGCCCAAAGACTTTGCTCCTGCTGATACTCCTTTTCTTCTGCATCATCACTTTTCCCCTTTCTACTGGATATCAACCTTGACTTCTACTCTTTCAACATTTCCGATTTCCCAACCATCAGTAAATCCTGCCTTTTGATTCTAACTTCAGAATCCACGTTGAATTTCTCCATTTCTCTTCATCTTTGCTAACATCATTTTTAAAAAAGATTTATTTATTTATTTGAGAGAGAGAGAGCAAGCAGAGGGGAGAGGAAGAGAGAGAGGGAGAGAGAGAATCTTGAGCAGACTCCCCACAGAGCACGGAGCCCAACGCAGGGCTCGATCTCACGACCCTGAGATCATGACCTGAGCTGAAATCAAGGGTCAGATGCTCAACCGACTGAGCCACCCAGGCGCCCCATTGCTAATATCATTTTTATCCAAGTCAGCATTTTCTCTTACCTAGACTCCTGCAATAAATAGCCTAATTAGCTGTTGTGCTTCCATTCTTGTCCACCTTTCACTCACTCTCCACACGCAGCCAAAGTAGTCTTTACAAAAAATATAAAACAATTCATATGATTCCTATGCTTAAAACCTTTCTATGGATTCCCACTGCTTTTAGAATAAAATCCAAACTTCTTAAGGCCTATAAACCTTGCATGATGTGGCACCATTTACCTCTCCCAACCTTATTTCATGCCATATTCCCTTTCACTTAACTATGGTGGGTTTCCCTCCGTTCCTGCAACACACCTAGCCTTTCTTGACTTAACCTGTGCTTGCTGTTTCCCAGGCTATTTGTGTGACAGACGCCTTCTCTTCATCATACCTCAGCTTGAAATGCATCTTTTCAAAGAAACCTTCCTTCCATGATATCTAAGTAGGTCCTGCCATTTTTTTTCTCAACTGTAGCTGTCTGTCCTCGCACTTACCACCATCAGTAAGAATTTTATATATGTACTCATTTATTTCTGTTCACTTGTCTGCCTCAAAGTTCAATGGGGGCAGGGACCTTGGTATATATATAGATTTGTTTTATTGTTGTATTTACAATATCTAACAGAGTATCTGGCACCAAGCAGGTGCTCAATACATTTTTGCTGAATTATGAAATGAATTAATTAATCCCTGTATCTCATTGAAAAATACCTGAAACAGTGATCAAATGGGGAGAGACAGAGTCCTTAGAATAAACCAAAAAAAGGAAGAAGTCAAGAAGGCAAGAGTTCTTCTTTAGGTCCTCCACAATCACTAACACATTGCTAGCAAATAAAGATACCCTCAATGGGGGAAAATAATTCTGACTTCTCTAGGAAAAGAATCTGGCTGGTTTCATGATCCCAAACATTTTGCCAAACTGTAATCAGCAGGTTCTGATCTCCTTCGTGATGATCTCTTTCTGAATGAAAGAAAAATATAATCTGCAAAGTCAACCCAGATGAGGGACAGGACCTTGAGGATGATAACTGTTTAAGGCTCTCTTTGTCAAATATGCTCCTTCTCACTATATATGCTTGCACAGAAAGCAGGAGTTACTTTTTACTTGGTTATTTTTACCTTGAGTCATTTATTCCTCCGCTAAGTAGTTTATCGATTCTTCAACGTCAATTTAGAGCTGGAGTTTACAGCACTCCCATCAGAAACCTTATGGTGCTCAAAATAAATGTCTTGCCTGAACAATACCATGTCAGTTGTTGAAGATATAACTCAGGTAAACAAATGTACCTAAAGGTAGAAACTAAATATAGATATCTGCTTATACATACACAGTTGGGATGTGACCTTTCTAAGAACAAAAAATAAGAGAAAAAATCTGTAATATACAGAAAATTCAGTAGTATAAAGAGTCTAATAAGGAAAATGATAGAATTCACTCTAGCATACTACCTCTCACTAATGTTCTATAACAGTTATTTTAGACAGGAAGCACAAGGTTGCCAAAAGTTCTTGTTCTACATTTCCTGTACTAGTTTCACATCCTACACATCTATCCTATTATTAAAAATATTGTCCATGATATTTTGCATAGAGTGGGAGCCTCCCAAATCTCCAAAATCTGCCTATAAACCTTTTGGGATTCAAATTCCAACTTTCACCCTGTAGAAAGCATATCTGCCTACACACACCACCCCCTTCTAGCAAAACGTTGGTTATGCTCAAATGCTTTGGGATTAGGAGTGAGGAAGTCTTGAATTACATATCTAAGTATAGCCTATTAACTGATGGGCCAGAGAAACACAAGAAAGACACAAATGTTTTAACAGTTTCACCCCAAGTGTAAGTATTCAGGTATATAATGACACATATAGAGAGCACAAAATTTCCTTTTCACCCTAGAAGGAAAGCAGGTGTTAAACTTTGAGTTTTAGCATTGCACATTTAAAAGAACTGCTTTATATGTTGATTTGGAGTCGCAACTCAGATGAGTTGCTTAGGGGATTCCCCGAAATGCACCAGAATGCAGGCATATATAAAATTATAATTACTTTCCATTCCTTTTCTCCAATTTCCTCATAATTGTTCATCCTGATATAGCCCTGTGTTCTTTAAGGGACTATGGAAAAGGGCCCAGCACACTGGGTGGTCTTTCAAAACTGTATAACCAGGCAGGGTCATTCATTCAACGAATATTTATTGAGTGCCTGCTAGGTGCTAGGCACTGTTCTAGAAGCTGGCATAACAAGCCCATAGGGGGGTTGCACAGGTTCAAATGAGCTTGAGAGAGTAACTGGAGAGAAGGCTTTCTGATTTCTAAGGCTGTTCCTTTTTTTTTTTTTTTAAAGATTTTATTTATTTATTTGACAGAGACAGACATAGCGAGAGAGGGAACACAAGCAGGGGGAGAAGAAGAGGGAGAAGCAGGCTTCCCCGCGGAGCAGGGAGCCGATGTGGGGCTCGATCCCAGGACCCTGGGATCACGACCTGAGTCAAAGGCAGACGCCTAATGACTGAGCCACCCAGGCGCCCCCCTTTTTTGTTTTTAATCAGGCAATGGAACAGCAATCATAGGCTGTCCATAGCAGGTAAGATATCAAATGGGGAGCCTCTTCCTCAGGACAACCTGACTTTGGCCTCCCTCCTTTCTAATCCCAGCATAGCACAGCCCAGGACCCAGGGAAAGGAGATCTGAAAAATGAGGGCAATTTTGTTCTGAGTAACTAAGGCAAATGGAGCCCTCTCTAAAGGGAGCCCTCCAAACCATCCTTGCCCTGAGCCTGGGTCTCCACAGCCATTTGCTTTACATCTTGGGTTTAAGGTACTTCTTTACCTTTTCCTCCCCATTACTCCAATGCAGCACAATCAGCCAGGTCACATATATAATGATCTTCACTCTGGTAGAAGGAAAGCTTAAATTTCTATACAGATCATTCATTCATTCATTCAACAAATATTTAGCGAGGACCTACTGTGAACCAAGAATGGCTCTTGGTGCTGGGGATATAGCAGTAAACAAACAGATGATCAGTCCTACTCTGATGGAGTTTACAATTTAAATGGGGGTTAAGGTAAGTTGCAGTCAATTTTGCAATAACCACATAGCTTAATACTGCTTTAAGTGATTACACAGTCCCTTCTTGTTCCTCCTTTCTCTAGTTTCTACTCTAGAGCCCAACCTTTGCACCTATGTGTTCTTGCTGCTTCTGATGTTTCTGTACTCCGCTTCTACTCCTAGGTCCAGCCTAAATGCTTGCTCTCTTTCAGCTGCCTCCACTGCCTTCTCAGGTCCTCAGGCATACTCCCGGTAGTTGTGACTATCTCTAATGAACAGAGCTCTCCTTGCAATGGGACCCCATCTTTCTTAGATCCCAGTGACATCAATTTGACCAAAATCACCAGGGTATTCACTGGGCTCTGGCTTCTCATCTTGGGAATCTCTGATTAGCCTTTCCTTAGTGTCTTAGTTGAGCCTCCAGCTCCATGTACGAATCCTTGTTTTCCTTTATTCTTCTGTAACCTTTTCTTTTCATTTACTTTGTACCTCTATTTTTTCCTGACAAATATTTCTCAACCAAGTTGAGAAAGGAAGATAGTTGGTAATATGAAACAGCACAGCCCAATTTAAATAAATCTATTTGTTAAAAAAAATCTGGATTGTCAAAAATAATTTGAAAAAGAAAGCTTCTGGGGCCAGGTACCATGTCTTCATGACTCTGATCTCATATATACACGGTTGCTTCCTGTGGAATTTCTGCAAGCTGTTCTTTAAAATAATTGTGCTGTGTGTTTCTGGGTTCTTATGGGGGTTTAACATTTTGAAACTACAGGAGCAAACAGGAAAATCTTAAAATGTGATTACTCAGTAGTCAAATAAAATGTTTTAAGAAATTTCCCCATTTTTTTCCTACCCTCCAATTTTTTCCTTCCCAACTGAAATAGAAAACAAGTTGAAAATATTTCAGTCCAAACAGTAATTTTATGAAAAAGATAAGCACCTAGGAACAGAGGCTTATAACGAAAGTGTCTCCTCCACCACAGAGCAACACTAATGTAATTCAGTAAAGTTTATAAGACCATTTCTGCCAATCAAAATCTAGAAAAGACAATTTCCTGTTTGTGGAAATAGATGTGATACTGAACAGAACCAAATTAGGTTGCAATTAACTTAGCAAAAACCCTATACACTAGACTCAGGTTAGCTAAAACAATTTTGCTGCATTTAACACATTTGCATACTAGTTTAATAAAATTAAGATTTCCAAGAGAATTCTTATCCTTGGGAGTGGGGAGGGAAAAATGAATGAATTATGTAGAAAAAAAGCTATATAGTAAAAATAGCAACCATTCACTGAGAGTTTACTATGTTTAGGGCACTATGCAAAGTGCTTTATATACATTTTCTCATTTGATTCTCACCATAATTTTTACAGGTGGGTGTTATTATTTCAGTTTTACAGATGAGGCAACTGAAGCTCAGAGATTAAGTTAGAAGTGTAAATTCACACAAGTAATAAGGGGTAAAATTCAGACCCAGATCTACTCTTACCTGTTAGGTTATGTTGCCACTCATGGAATATATAACAGACATATCTATATAATATATACTTATATATAAGATATATGTATATTTATAACAGATAAATCCTAAGTGAAATAGCTAGGCATGAAGCATCATGACCTAGCAGAAAAAGCACTTGATCAGGAATCCTGAGACCTGGGTTCTACTCTAGGCTCTGACACTAATTAGTTGTATGGCTTCAGATGAGTCTTTCAACATCTCTGGGCTTCAGTTTCCCCATTTTATAACAAGGATATCAAGCTAGAAGTTCTATAGCATCCCATTTAGCCCTGCCATTCTATTACTCTACTGATATAAGTTATGTCATACGTATTACCACGAATATTTCGCCTTTGGGGATAATGTACACTGAAAGCAACTTGAGGAATAGATTCTGCTAAAAAGTGTACCCCTGACATAAACAGACCTGCTAGAAAGAGGGAGAGGATTTCAAAAGGAACACCTTTTTTTGTGATTGCAAATGGTGCTGCCAGCACAGTCTTTGAACTCTCCTTCACCATCAGCCAAAGAGAGGCTTCAGTTAATCTTCACTGAAGATGACAGTCTGCAAGTATTTTGGACCTCCAGGTCGAGGCTAGGTTGGCAAGAACTAAATGGAGAGAAAACCATTTTACAGGGTCACTGCTAAGCCCAGAATCATGGAATTTCTGAAGAAAGTGTTTATGGGTGACTAAATCAAAGGCCTCAGTTAGGTCAATAAAAATAGTTCTAATAATATAAGCCTCATACATTGTTTCTGAAATATCATTGGTGCTTTTAGTAAAGTTAAATTGAGACACAGGCTAGCTGTGAAACATAAGTAGACCACAGTTAGTGAATTCCCTTCTCTAGGGAATTGAGCATTTGGGAATTTTATAAAAACTTCATATAACTTTGGCAAGACACAATGGATCACAATCAGTGTAGATGGACCCTGATTTTTGATCCTTTGTACAATACACAATGTCAAATTGATTAGTCAGTCTCCAGAAAGAATGGACACATTTAAAGACTCAGTGGCTTTCTACAGGGATTCCAGCCAGTTTGAGGAGCAACTGATTGAAAAGTCTTAAGTTTTTATGTTTGTATTTCTCCAGAGTAGCTCTTGACTAGCTTCTCTCTGCCCCTTTGCCTTCCCAGGTGACAACCCACTGTCATCTCTGCCATAGGAAGTAGTAATAAGCCATACTCCTAGCTGCCTTTCCAATTCTCTCAAGAGCCATTGAGCAAAGGAGGATAATGATAGTGTCTTCTCACTTCTACCACTGACAGTAATGGAATTCCTAAAAAGCTCATTTTTCTCATAAAATATTTTAGAAAGGTAGCCAAAGAAAGGTAAAGGAGGGCTGAGGGAGAGAGAGAGAGAAAGGGTTAGTTAGCTGTTATTTTCCTCATGGCATGGTACATTTGTATTTTTAAATTAAATAAAACCCTTTGTGCTCTAGGTGAGAATGCTATATGAATCACAGATGGCTTTTGTAATTGGCCAATATTAGAAATACAAAGGTGTCTGAATGAATAGACAAATGACATTATCATAAGATTGGAAAGGGAAGAACCATATGGCAAGTTAATGCAAGGAATTATTAAGATAAAGTGAAAGAGTTGGAATTTGAAAGTGGGTACTAAATTCATTTGGATTATAAACTGTTGTAATTAGAAAAGAGAACCCTGGAGGCTAATCAATTTTCATTAATGGATTTCTTTTGACCTTGTCCAGTGATTTCTAAATTTGTTTTTGCAACAAACCCTTGATATGGCTTCTCTCCATTTGATGGGCCAGGGCATTAACTTATACTTCATCTGTGCCAATAGCTAATCTACATAGTAACAGAAATAAAGCCTGTCCAACTGTGAGCTCTGACTATCCAACTAAGTCCACAAAAGGCCTAGAAAGGGCATGGCTGCTCACTAACCAGTAGATGTACCAACTTCGATTCATATAATTTTAGAGTTGAAATGGGCTTTGAGTTTATCTTACTCTTAACATGTATTATTACTCTTAACTCTGTATTAGGAGGTACGGTCATAGGGTTGTATGAGGATGAAAGGAAGTGTGTGCAAAGTGCCTAGCACACAGTAGGTACTTAAAAATACGTCAGTTTCCTTCCTATTCTCCATGCCCAAGTTTTCTCTTTTCCAGGCACAAAGTCCCAGTTTCTAACCTTCCTTAATATGGCAGGTTTCCCAGCCCCTGACCATCTTTGTTTTATTCTAGTTTGTCAAGTGTTCTTCTTAAGATGTAGTACCTGGGATAGAAAGCATTATTCCAGAGGTGTGACCCACGTATGCCATGCAGAGTAGAGTGGGACTTCAATCTTAAAGTTCTTTAATCTTGGGAAGATACAGCTCAGCTAAAGGCATATGTGGGCAAGGCAGGGGTTAGGTCTATTCTCTTATCACCATGATTCCTTTTGCTCATTGATTTCCTTTTTCCTGGCCCACAGGCTAATGAGTGATCGATTCCAACAAAACTTCCAAGTTACTTATTGAATCAGAGCAGTTGTACTGGCCAGATCCAGTAGCTCTTTCCTGGGACTCTGCTTTCTTAGCAGGTGATGCATAATAATGCAGCGAATCTAATTCCTGCCACATATACTGATGGGCATTACTGCCAAAGTGTCTCTTCCAATCCATTTTGTGTGGTTGCTTTCCTAAGTAACTTATTGAATTAAAAATATAATAATTTTAATCTTGTTGGTTAGTACCGATTAAGCATGTTAGAGAGGTAGAGTGTATGCTTTGAAAGTATAAGGCTGGAGTTCAGTTTCCACCTTTCCAATTTTCTGGAGGCAGTACAGAATTCTGAGAAGATCACTAAGCAAGAGTCACGGAACTAGAGATAGTGCACTGTATACATCACTAACTTAATATATGATCCTAAGTCATTTAACCTATTTGGATCATAGTTTCCTCCTCTGTAAAAGGAGAGGGTTGTATTAAACAAATTGGAGTGTCTCTTCTGGATCTAAAAATATATAGTTCTATTCTGTGCCTTATTAATTAAAAAATTATATTTTCCTGTACCAAAACTTTTTAATCCAGTTATTGCTAAGGAACAGTCCAAACAAAATAGGATTTTTAAACAACTTTTGTAATTTAAATAGAGAACTGAAATAGTTGAACATTTATTCTCCCAACCTCTTGCTTATGTAATTTTAAAGCAGTTAATGAAATTGTGTTTTACAAAGATTATTGTTATATAGCCAAGCTGAAGGGGAGAGCTCAATGTCTGCAACTGAGGTACAACAGAGAGAGCTGCATTGAGCAAGACTGTGTATAATGTATTAACCATAGGGAATGGCTTGGAACCTGACCTTGAGTAGACATTACATTCCTCATAGCTCAACTTACATTACATTCCTCACAGCTCAATATGCTGTGAGAATGTCTGAGAACATACATCACCCATTACCTTGTGTCAGCGATCATACCATAAGCATGTTTAAAATTTTTGTTATTAATTTAAATCTTAAGGTAGTAATTAAAACTACTATAGAGCAATGCCTTTTACTCTTGGTGCATGTAAAGTAATTGGTTTTTTTTTTTAATGTTTTATTTATTTATTCATGAGAGTCAGAGAGAGAGAGAGAGGCAGAGGCAGAGGGAGAAGCAGGCTCCCCGCCTAGCAGGGAGCCCGATGCAGGACTCGATCCCAGGACCCTGGGATCATGACCTGAGCCGAAGGCAGACACTTAACCATCTGAGCCACCCAGGTGCCCCATAAAGTAATTGGTTTATGAAAGATGTCCAATGTGCAGTCTGATCTTTTATATAGGCTACCCTCTTTTTTTTTTTTTAAAGATTTTATTTATTTATTTGAGAGAGAGAGAATGAGAGAGAGAGCATGAGAGGGGGGAGGGTCAGAGGGAGAAGCAGACTCCCTGCTGAGCAGAGAACCTGATGCGGGACTCGATCCCGGGTCTCCAGGATCATGACCTGAGCCGAAGGCAGTCGCTTAACCAACTGAGCCACCCAGGCGCCTAGGCTACCCTCTTTTTTAACAATCCTCTAAGAAGATAATCTATGAAGGCTGTTACTCTACTCGAATTAAATCTATAGATACATTACCCATAGAAGTCTTAAGAAGCAACACTGCTGGTTACATTTATTAATAAAAAAAAGTCCGATAAAACACTGATAAAATTTGTGTTTTTTGGCTCCTAACTCAAGAAACACCATAATGAGTCATGGGCTATGAATTCTGGTATTTGAACTCTGACAATGGCATCACAGGATTTTAGAGGAGAACATGATCCTTTCCCTCTATGATCATGCTCTTGAATGTTAAGATGTTTAGTAAAACAGACACACACAGACACACACACATCACACATGCCTGTAGGGTAGGAATTCCTATAGTATTTTACAGAGTATATTCTATTTGCTATCACCTATTTCTCCATCAGACTAAAAAGGCAGCACATATGAAGACAAGAAAACCATGAAAAACCTCTGTTTTCAACATTTTGGCATTCTTGTTGAATTAATGCAGTGGCTGAAAGATAAATCCAAAATAGTGGGAGGGGGTAACCTTGGCTCATCACAGCATCATTTATGCTGATATTTCTTTTTTTATATACTGATATTTCTAAAGGTCAGAAAAATTTAGGTCCAGGCTCACTTCCCATTGCTAATTCACTCCAATGTGACAAATCCATGATGATGTGGTCTCCCAATTATCCTCTCTGCAGCTAGAGGGGAAGAAAGCAGAATTTCCAAAGGCCTATGTCATTACTCTGCTTTCCCCAGGTGGGATTCTTGCTGTTATCTCTGAGCTATGACAGAGAGGCCACTACACAGCAGATGGTAAGAAAAGAAGACCAAAGTTTAAATTAACAACCATCACCACGAAAATTAAGCCTCCCTTTGAAACAACAGGAACTGTGAAATCTGATTCTACATTTCTGTTGAAGGTCAACAAAGCAGGGCCTTCTTAGGGGAGACAGGGTTTACTGCCTTTCTTAGCATAAATACACCAAGCAAGAATATATCAAGCAGAAGATAATAGTGCATCCCTAATTCAGTAATTGTCATAGGACTCTTTCCTTCTCCTCAATTAAACAGTTAACAGGGAGCTGGGATTCACACAAAGAAATTCGCTCCTCCTCCCTCTTTCCCAGTTTGATTTATGCATAGCCCCTGGAGACACAAATTAATGTCTTCATAGACCAAAAGCCCCAGCTGTTTTGGAAAACCTATGACAAAGCTTAACTAAGGTTCACGCATGCAAACACAAAGCCCCCATAATTACTAAGCTGGGTATTACAAAGCTGGCTCCTCAATCAAGGGTCTAAAGCCAGCCTTATTGCCTCTCTCATTCCCAGCCAGGCTGGCCTGAATACACCTATAGTGCTAATTTAGTACTGCCTGAGGCATTGTGGATTCTGGATAGATGGACACCTTAAGCAAAACTGAAGAAGAGATATAGAACTGTAGGGATTTAAAACTACAATTCATCATTTATTAATATTCAATGGAAGCACTAGAAATCCATGAAACTCCATTTCTTACAGACCTAATTTCTTCGGTTTATTTGTTCTTTTCTCTTTTGATGGTAAGAACTCAGAAAATGACATGATAAATTTAAAGAAAATTCTAAAAGACACTCAGTACTCTCAATTCTGTCTTAACAAAAGACAAGCCTCCCCTCCATACCCCACCCCTTGGAAACATGTGGCCAGCACTCGCTGTTCCTACTTCCTCTCCTCTTATCCACTCCTGAATCACTGCCTTCTGTCCACAGCATTTTTACTGAAACAACCCTTGCAAATGTCACTGGCAGTCTTTATTGCTAAAGCCAGTGACCACTTTTCAGTCCTTATCTTATTCTTTCTCGCTACAGCATTTAACTCTGCTGACCATTCCTGCTTTCTTGAAACTCTTCCCTTGCCTTCTGTGACACCCCCTAACTCTGGTTTCTCTTTCTCAGTGTCCTTCATGGATTTCTTTCCCTCTACTCATTTCTTCAATGCCAGTGTTTCACTTTATGCTTCTTTTCTTCTTCTTCCACAAGCACAGGTTCTTAATCTAGACATCATAAGGGTTCATGGATGTGCTTCAAGAGGTCTATGAAGCTCCTAAAATCGCATGCAGAAGTGTATATGTAAATTTTATGGGGAGAGGGTTTACAGTTGTCAGATAACTAAAGGAGTCTAAGGCCAAATAAAGTCTAAGGGCAAATGATCCTCAGACTGGCTCTGGGGATCCCATGACTTCAAATCATATCTCTATATAGGCTGATAACTCTGATATCTATATCTCTAGTCCAGATCTTTCTTGGTTTGGGCATCCCCTGGGTACTTCAAATTTAATCCATTATTTTTACTCAAAAATCCTGCTTTTTCTCCCATGTTCTCCATGTCAGTAAACAGCATACAACCCACCTAGCTGTTCAGTACAGAAGCCTGGAAGTTATCCATAGTCATCTCTCTCCCTTGTTCTTCACATCTAGTAACCAAGTCCAACGGACTCTACTTCCTATCTCAAATGTGAACTCTTCTTTTCATCCCAACTATCATTACCTCAGTTCAGGTCATTACTGCAACAGCCTCTTCACGTATATTTCTGACTCCAGTCAACTCTCCAGCTGCAGATAGAGTGGTCCTTCTTTTTTTTTTTTTAAGAGAGAGAGAGAAAGAGAGTGAGAGAGAGCAGGGGAAGGGAGGGGAGGAGCAGAGGGAGAGAGAGAGAATCTTAAGCAGGCTCTGTGCCCAGTGAGGAGCCTGACGTGGGGCCTGATCCCACGACCCCGAGATCATGACCTGAGCTGAAATCAAGAGTCAGACGTTCAACTGACTGAGCCACCCAGGTGCCCCTAGAGTGATCCTTCTAAAAGACAAACATGATCATGTCACTTCCTGGCTTAAAAACTCTTCAGTGACTACTTTATCACTCTTGGACCACAGAACTTCAAACTCCCTGACATGGCAAATAAGGTACTTTATGACCTGGCTCCTGCCTCCTGCTTATTTATCTCTATAGCCTCATCCATACTCTATAGTCCCCTTAACCAACTCCCTTAACCACCTCTCCTCTCAACCCTTAACCACTCTATATTCTCTAGGCATACTGAACCATTTTCAGTTCTTGCCTCAAGGATTGCACATACTTTAACATCAGCCTTGGACACTCTGCCCCACTTTGGCTTGGGTAACCTCTGCCAGGAAGCTATCCCCAGCTACCTAAAGCTGAGTTAGGGGATGCCTTATATATGCTCTGCCAGCATCCTACATGTGCTATGGAAACATACGTTTCCGGGCACCTGGGTGGCTCAGATGGTTAAGCGTCTGCCTTTGGCTCAGGTCATGATCCCAGGATCCTGGGATCAAGTCCCACATCGGGCTCCCTGCTCAGCGGGGAGCCTGCTTCTCCCTCTGCCTCTCTCTCTCTGTCTCTTATGAATAAATAAAATCTTTAAAAAAAAAAAAAAAGAAACATACGTTTCCATATGTTGTGATTGCCTATTTCTCTGCTTCTCTATTTCCCACTAGGGTTTGGTAAATAAACTATATACTCCTTGAGGTCAGGGGCCATATGGTGTCCTTAGCACCCAGCACAATGTCTGGCACAAAATAGTTAATCAATAAATATATGATGATTAACTAAATGAATTAATGGACAGATGGCAAATCCAGGATGTTGACACTATACTCTTAATTCTCACAATTTTTGCCTTCAGCTTAGCATAGGAAACAAAACAATGGACTCCAGATAAGTCAACCAATTTAGGCTTTAACTCCCTAGGCCTCACTTTCCTCATTTGTGTAACTAGGAAACATTCTCCATGGTCCCTAACGGCTTGGAAATTCTCTAATTCACTGCTTCCTTAACATATCTGATTCTCATGCCCCAAATTCCACTTCAGGCCCTCCATTCTCTTCCGTACATGCCCCACCCCCATCCAGATGGCATCATGATCTGGTTTAACATAAGGCCAATATGTATGTGTGTGTTTGTGTGTACGAAAGAGAAGGAGAAGAGGAAGAGAGGAAGTGAGGGAGTGAAGGGGAGAGGAGAAGGGAAACAAAACATAGTGAGGCAGTTTCTGGACATCCTTCCCTTCCCAGTTCTATGCTTTGTAAGAAATGATAGCTGGTCTCAGAGGTCTAATTTTAAGATGCTGACAATGTTAAATTACTGTATGGTGATAAAATTCTTAAAATTGTTTAAGACCACTCAGAACAGTAAAAACAAACCAAAAAAACAAAAAACAGGTAAGGAAAAAGTTAGGGTCAAGTAGACATAAGTTATTTTAAAAAGGTTGAATCTCAGTAACTTGATACAGTTTGGTAAATAAAGCTTACTGAAAGCTTAAAAGAAAGGGGGACATCTCTTTTGAAGTGACATACAACCTGAACTTCTCTGGTCAAGGGAAGTTGAAGAACTATGGTTACAGAAGCATTTGAAGTTACTGCAAAACTATGGGAATATGTAACAAAACTAACCAGCACTAAGAATATAATAATGCAAGGACCAATCCTATACTGGTCCCTGGGGCAGAAACCAGATGGCCTAAAAGACCAATTCTCATCTCTTAATTTCTTTGATTGATAAGGAAGGAAATGCTTCCATTTAGTTCTCATAAACAGTGACCTCTTTTCTCCTCTGTGGACAAAGTTGACGTACTGCCACTTTTGCTTCCAGATATTAAACTCATATTTAATGATATGTGTGCTCGGTAATGTATGTATCCAAAAACTTTTGCTGACAAAAATGGCCTTGCATTCATCTATTTGTCTTTCAGCTGCTGCACACAAATGCAGTAGCGAAGTGGGGAATTTAAATGCACAGCAGGCAGCTGATGTATTTCTCCATAAACTAGTCTACATATTATGGCAAGAGCAGAAGCAAAGAAAACCTCAGATGCATTCTTCCCTATAAAGAGGCAAATGAAGCCAAGGGGCAGAATAGTTAAGAAGGAAAATGAAAGTCCAAAATGAGATTACTAGTGCATACCCTTTTAAAAACAAATCAAAAGAACATTATCCCTGCCAACACTGAAGATGGGTTAAACTCTTTTGGTGCAAAGAAAAAAGAAGAGTGTCCACTTTCTAGTCTAAAGAACCAACAGCATTTTCAACACTGTTAGATAGATGCCATTTCACTTCAGAAGTGGTTACACTTCAGTAGTGAATAGAGTTAGTATGTCATGTAAAGGTTAAGAGGCAAAATAAGAATATTTAGAATAAATGGCAACATACAGAAAAAAAAAAAAGACAGCAACCCCTCTAGCAATGCCCACTGTGCCTGCTGATCTTGGATACCATGGAATTTAGGTAAATAGGTAAACAGATAGTTTATAGAGCTCTTATGCAAATTCTAACTATATCTCACATATAAATATACAAATATATAATTATGTTTTGATATATTAATATGTGATAGCAAAGCAGAGATCAGGGGGCAGGAAAGTACACCTGAGTCACTGGGATAATGAAGTAAGAGGAAACCACAAGAGACCATGGGAGATCAGGTTGAGAAATCAGAGTCATTTCTTGAAAAATTCTACGTGGGGACACATTTCCACATAGTAATATTTTAAAATGCCAAAAGCAGTCCGCATAGGAATATTTTAAAATGCAAAGCTAATATTGTACATTCAAGTAAGATTTGTTTTTACAGATATGGAATTTATATATTTGGTTTCTTAGAAACACATTTTTTTTTCATACAGTGAGGCATCCCTGTACCACCAAGCTTCATGTGGTCTTGCTTTTGATTTTTCTTTTATAAATTTGAGTATGGGCATACTGGGTCTCCATAAAGCTTAGAATGCCTATTCTGTGGCGGGCAGGCAGAGGAAGGAAATCCATACTTCAAAACCAGGAGACTGAGACAATATCCAACAAATCACTGTCCCCATTGAGGAAGTAGAGTTTTGTGACAAAAGGGACTGAGAAAACATTTTTTGGAAACATTTTAAAGGCCTGAGGCTAAATTCAGAAGAATGTAATAAATGAGAGGTAAGAAAGTCCTTAAAAGTCTCCTGAAAAAGGTGAATTGCACTATCTATATTTGGAAAGGAGTGTGTTTTCACATTTTGGTTAAAAATGAATCTCTGATGAGCTCAGAGTAAGGTAGGCACTAAGGTCTCATTTAATGGAGGATAAAGTGTTTTTTACACTATAAGTATTGGTCTGACATACTTAAGATCAATGAATAAATAAATATAAATAGGACTGTTCTGAGGAAACCCTGAGTCTGTTTTTCACTGTCCATATATATTAATATACAAGCATAATTTTTGGTTATAAGTGCAGCTGGTGGCTTCTATCAGAATACAGTGTTTAAAAAAATGCCCCAAGTTTGTAAAACTATATTATTCTATAGCATAGATAGATCACTTAGATATTAATTCCATTTGTGATAGACGTTTCCTTGAGTCCAATTATAAGAAATAGTCAAGTTGATGCATTAGCAAAGTGGTATCTATTAGGTGACCTCTAAGAAAAAAAGGCCAGAAGACAGAGGATCCACAGAAAAATCAGGACTAAAACCCAGACAACTGCCCATTCTTCTGTTTAACTTAGACATACATTTTAAAGAATAATCTATATACATTAACAGTATAAAAACTTGAATTAGGAATAGAACACATTTAACCAGCTTTTGTGAAATTAATACCTTAACTCCTAGATAAAGGCCCATAAATAATAAACATGTGTTGACTCTGATAAATGCAAACTATTATCTTGCATTATATAATGTTCAAAGATTCTAGTGAGATAAAGGTCACTCTAAGTAAATCCTAGTTCTAGCAGTATTCTATAGAAAATCAGCTTTTAGTCTGATAAACCACCCACATTTCTAACTTACCAAGTCATAGTCTCATACCCTCAAATCATCTAATGATCTCAGTTTCAAATCTCTTCTAAAAATAGTCTGGCCACCCTCTATCTGGAAATGATGATCATCCGGGTTTCTTGAACCTCTAGGCTTTACAAATGATAACTGCACTGCACAATTATTGCAATTAAGAATGATATTACTGTGGTTCTTATGAACAGAAAAGCCATTATCAATGCCAACAAATAAAAATGAACACCTGAAAAGATTAAATTATAAATTCAAAAGTTTGAATTTTACATAATATCAAAATCTATGCCACAGTAGATACACTGCCCTATGAAAATCCATCCATTTCAAAATGATGGGCACGGATAGGATGTACTTCTCATTCATTATAACAAAGTCATCCCTAAGGAAAAAAAAAAGTGGAGAGCAAAAGAAAACTGAAAATTGTGAAAGTAGCCTTAAATTAAATGTTGCAAACTTAGCATGAACTTTAAAGTGGAGGTCCTATATATATATATATATTTACCAAATGGATACTGAAGTTCCACCTTTGAATTCTAAACTTTTGTTACAGTGCTTTTCTCTTTCGGTGCTAATAAGAAAGAGGTAACAGCATGCAAAAGTGAGAATAAACAGGAAAAACAAAGAAAACCCAATTTTGTCTGGCCACCAAGCTAATCCCCTCTCTCCCATTGCACTGGTAACAGCAGTAGCAGTAGTGGCTGGTGACAGCAGACCCTCCCTAAGGCAGTCTTAATTATCTGTGTCAGAGAGGGACCATTATGGCCAAACTGGTCCTAGAGAATCTGTCTGCAAAATGTGAAAAACTATAATCCCAAGTACAATCCCTTGAGGAAAGCTCAAAATCCTTGTCAGTAATATTGGTAATCTGGACTAGAGAATTCAGTTCACATTCAACTGAAAAACAGAGTAAATAGGCAACAGGTGAGGCAAAGGAAGGGGAAGCTACCACAGCAAGAGCTAAAACTACTAGTTAAAACAAAAAGTGCATCTGTAGAGATGCAGTGAGAAGGGTACAAATGATGGCATGACAATGCTTATATTTTACAACAATCAAACAAACAAAAAAACCCCAACTGAACTCTCAAAAGCAGTTTTAGTACAACTCATGTTTTACAGTCATTTATTTTCTTAATCTCAACAACAGACAACTGTTAAGTGTTGCATAAGTAAATATGTAAGCTAAAAGCATTTAAGTGGTAGCTATGGTTAGAACCTCTTATATATGTGCCAGTTTCCACAACCAGTCCACCCCAATGACTGCAGTCAGAGAACAAGGCAAGAAAGCTGTCTGCAGCTATGGTGAAGGGTGGGGGTGCTATGAGAAGAGACTAAAAGAATTACAGTTTAATAATCTGGACAGAGGAAAGAATCAATCATGGATAACTACCACCTATACAACAACCACCATTAAGCACTTATGTGTGCTAGTCATATTATTAAGTGCAGAAATATTGAACTATGTCCAAGGAGTGATGAAGTGTTGTCAAAGTAGATTTTAACATTCCTTCTTTCAGTTATATCAAGAATTATGTTAGTCATGCAACAGTTGTGAACTAGTAAACAACAGAATGTCATAGAAAGGACCTCAGATGGGAAAATAGAAAATTTAGGTTTTAGTTTTAAGAGTATGAATAACTAAATATGTGACCTAGAACAAATTACCTAACCTTCTTAGGCTTATCTAAAAGATCTATACAGTAGAGGTGCTGGACCAATCAGTCCTTTTCTGTTGTTTTAAGCAGCCAACCCTTTTTTCAAATAAAATTTTATAGGAATGCCCTACATATAAAGGGGTTGAAAGTACAAATTTTGAGGGGGGAAAAGATGGCAGAGGAATAGGGGACTCTATTCCAACCAGTCCCTGGAATTGAGCTGGATATCTACCAGACCACAAAATCAGCCTGAGATGTAAAAAGATAGATCTGGATCTCTACAAACAGAATATCGCAGGTGGTTGGTTTCGAGGTACAAAGCAGGGAGCCGTGATTCCCTGGGCAGATATCAGAGGATAAACAGAAGGGGAAGGGGGCCGAGCCATGGGGATCCTACACTGCTGGTGAGCAATAACCTCCTGCGCTGGGGAGGGGCACAGACTTGCAGACCGGTAGTGATGGGGAAAGGACTTTAGGGCAGCCCCCCCTGCCGGAGGGAAACACCCAGTAGCAGTTCCACGTGTGCGAAGTGGGGATGGCTGGCAGTTTTAGAAGCATAAAGGGCAGACGTGCCCTGACCTGGAGGCAAGGACTGGGAGCCTTGCTGAGGGGTGCACAACTCAGGACACTGCAGTTTATAGCAGCACAGACAGAAATGGAGATAGTGTGGCCTGGAGAGCTCACTGAAGAACAGATTGCGATCTCTCTGCTCTGAGGCAGAGGGTTGGAAACGGTCTCTTCTGCTCTGACTCTCAGAAGAGACACAGAAAGCTGCCAGGGAAAGCTGCCAAAGAACAAAAGCCCCCCAAAACCGGTTTACACTGAGCCCATCCCCTGCCACAGGGGCAGGGCAACTCTGCCCAAACAGGGTTGCCTGAGTAACAGCACTTCAAGCCCCTCCCCCAGAAGACAGGCTGGGAAAACAAGAGGCCAGCAACCCTAAGGTCCCTAGAAAACAGGTGCATCTTGCTTGGGTTCTGGTCAATAATTTGGACTCTGTATATTCCCTCAAACACCCCTCAATAGAATGACTAAGAGGCGGAACCTCCAAAATAGGAAAGACTCAGAGACTGACTTATGCCACAGATTTACAAATGGATTCAGATATAACCAAGATGTCGGAGATGGAATTCAGGCTAGCAATTGTGAAGACAATAGCTAGAATGGAGAAATCAATTTATGGCAACATAGAGCCTCTAAGGGCAGAAATGAAAGCTGAATTGGCAGAACTTAAAACTGCTATCAATGAGATCCAATCTAATCTAGATAATCTAACAGCTAGGGTAAGTGAGGCAGAAGAATGAATTAGTGACCTAGAAGACCACTTAATAGACAAAAAAAGGAAAAGAGGAGGCCAGGGAAAAACAACTCAGATCCATGAAAATAGAATCAGAGAAATAAGTGACACCATGAAACGTTCCAATGTCAGAATTATTGGGATCCATGAGGGGGTGGAGAGAGAGAGAGGACTAGCAGATATATTTGAGCAAATCGTAGCTGAGAACTTCCCTAATCTGGGGAATGAAACAAACATTCTTGTCCTAGAGGCAGAGAGGACCCCTCCCAAGATCAAGGAAAACAGGCCAACGCCCTGGCATGTAATAGTAAAACTCATAAATCTTAGAAGAAAAGAAACCATCTTAAGGGCATTTAGGGGGAAGAGATTCCTTACGTACAGAGGGAGGAACATCAGAATAACGTCAGACCTATCCACAGAGAACTGGCAAGCCAGAAAGGCCTGGCAAGACATATTCAGAGTACTAAATGAGAATAACATGTAGCCAAGAGTACTTTATCCAGCAAGGGTGTAATTTAGAATGGATGGAGAGATGTAGAGCTTCCAAGACTGGCAGAAACTGAAGGAATATGTGACCACTAAGCCAGCCCTGCAAGAAATATTAAGGGGGGTTCTATAAAAGTTGAAAGACCCCAAGAGTGATATAGAACAGAAATTTACAGGGACAATCTATAAAAACAAGGTCTTCACAGGCAATAGGATGACAATAAATTCATATCTTCCAATCATCACTCTCAACATGAATGGCCTAAATGCTCCCATAAAATGGCACAGGGTTGCAGATTGGATAAAAAGACAGGACCCATCCACATGCGGTCTACAGGAGACTCATTTTGAACCTAAAGATACATCCAGACGGAAAGTGAAGGGATGGAGATCCATCTTCCATGCCAGCGGACCTCAAAAGAAAGCTGGGGTAGCAATTCTTATATCAGACAAATTAGATTTTAAACTAAAGCCCGTAGTTAGAGACACAGAAGGACACTATATCATTCTTAAAGGGTCTATCCAACAAGAAGATCTAACAATTGTAAATATCTATGCCCCCAACATGGGAGCAGCCAACTACATATGCCAACTGTTAATTGTAGGAGACCTCCATACTCCACTCTCAGCAACAGACAGATCATCTAAGCAGAAAATCAACAAAGAAACAAGAGCTTTGAATGACACACTGGACCAGATGGACCTCATAGATATATACAGAACATTTCACTGTAAAACAACAGAATACTCATTCTTCTCCAGCGCACATGGAACTTTCTCAAGAATAGACCACATACTGGGTCACAATTCAGGTCTCAACCGATACCAAAAGATTGAGATTATTCCCTGCATATTCTCAGACCATAATACCTTAAAAACTGGAACTCAATCACAAGAAAAAATCTGGAAGAAATTCAAACACTTGGAAGCTAAAGACCACTCTGCTCAAGAATGTTTGGGTCAACCAGGAAATCAAAGAAGAACTTAAACAATTCATGGAAACCAATGAGAACGAAAACACATCGCTCCAATACCTATGGGATACTGCATAGGCGGTCCTAAGGGGGAAATACATAGCCATCCAGGCCTCACTCAAAAAAACAGAAAAATGCCGAATTCACCAACTAACTCTACAACCTTAAAGAACTAGAGAAAAAGCAACAAATGATGCCTAAGCCACGCATTAGAAGAGAAATAATTAAGATTAGAGCAGAGATCAATGAATTAGAAACCAGAAACACAGTAGATCAGATCAACGAAACTAGAAGCTGGTTCTTTGAAAGAATTAATAAGATCGATAAACCACTGGCCAGACTTATCCAAAAGAAAAGAGAAAGGACCCAAATTAATAAAATTATGGATGAAAGGGGAGAGATCACGATTAACACCAAGGAAATAGAAACAATTATTAGAAATTATTATCAACAATTATATGCCAATAAACTGAGCAATCTGAATGAAATGGATGCCTGCCTGGAAACCTATAAGCTGCCAAGACTGAAACAGGAAGAAATTGACAGCCTGAATAGGCCAATAACCAGTAACAAGATTGAAGCAGTGATCAAAAACCTCCCGAAAAACAAGAGTCCAGGGCCTGATGGATTCCCTGGGGAATTCTATCAAACATTCAAAGAAGAAATAATACCTATTCTCCTGAAGCTGTTTCAAAAAATAGAAACAAAAGGAAAGCTTCCAGACTCATTCTATGAGGCCAGCATTACTTTAATCCCCAAACCAGGCAAAGATCCTGTCAAAAAGGATAATTTCAGACCAATCCTTGATGAATATGGATTCCAAAATCCTCAACAAAATCCTAGCTAATAGGATCCAACAATACATTAAAAGGATCATCCACACAACCAAGTGGGATTTACCCCTGGGGTGGGGGGGCGCCTGGGTAGCTCAGTCATTAAGCGTCTGCCTTCGGCTCAGGTCATGATCCCAGGGTCCTGGGATCAAGTCCTGCATCAGGCTCCCTGCTCCGTGGGAAGCCTGCTTCTCCCTCTCCCACTCCCCCTGTTTGTGTTCCTGCTCTCACTAGCTCTCTTTCTGTGTCAAATAAATAAATAAAATCTTTAAAAAAAAAATTGAAGAAGACACAAGAAGATGGAAAAAATTCCACGCTCATGGATCAGAAGAATAAACAGTGTTAAAATGTCTAAGCTACCCAGAGCAATCTATACCTTCAATGCCATCCCAATCAAAATTCCAATGACATTTTTCAAAGTGCTGGAACAAACAATCCTAAAATTTGTATGGAATCAGAAAAGACTCCGAATCTCCAAAGAAATGTTGAAAAAGAAAAACAAACCTGGCAGCATCACGTTGCCCGATTTCAAGCTATATTACAAAGTAGTGATCATGAAGACAGCATGGTACTGGCACAAAAACAGACATATAGACCAATGAAACAGAATAGAGAGCCCAGATATGGACCCTCAACTCTATGGTCAAATAATCTTCGAGAAAGCAGGAAAAAATACGCAATGGAAAAAAGACAGTCTCTTCAATAAATGGTGCTGGGAAAATTGGACAGCTATATACAGAAGAATGATACTCGACCATTCTCTAATACCATACACAAAGATAAACTCAAAATGGATGAAAGATCTCAATGTGAGACAGGAATCCATCAAAATCCTAGAGGAGAACATAGGCAGTAACTTCTGACATCGGCCACAGCAACTTCTTTCAAGATACACCTCCAGAGGCTAGTGAAACAAAAGCAAAAATGAACTTTTGGGACTTCATCAAGACAAAAAGCTTCTGCACAGCAAAGGAAATAGTCAACAAAACAAAAAGGGAACCCACAGAATGGGAGAAGATATTTGCAAATGACACTACAGATAAAGGGCTGGTATCCAAGATCTATAAAGATCTTCTCAAACTCAACACCCAAGAAACAAATAATCAAGTCAAAAAATGGGCAGAAGACATGAACAGACACTTCTCCGAAGAAGACATACAAATGGCTAACAGACACATGTAAAAATGATCATCATCATTAGCCATCAGGAAAATTCAAATCAAAACCACACTGAGATACCACCTTACACCAGTTAGAATGGCAAAAATTGAGAAGGCAAGAAACAACAAATGTTGGAGAGGTTGTGGAGAAAGGGGAACTCTCTTACACTGTTGGTGGGAATGCAAGTTGGTATAGCCACTTTGGAAAACAGTGTGGAGGTGCCTCAAAATATTAAAAATGGAGCTACCCTATGACCCAGCAATTGCACTGCTGGGTATTTACCCCAAAGACACAGATGTAGTGAAAAGAAGGGCCATATGCACCCCAATGTTCATAGCAGCAATGTCCGCAATAGCCAAACTGTGGAAAGAGTCGTGATGCCCTTCAACAGATGAATGGATAAAGAAGATGTGGTCCATATATACAATGGAATATTACTCAGCCATCAGAAAGGATGAATACCCAACTTTTACATCAACATGGTTGGGACTGGAGGAGATTATGCTAAGTGAAATAAGTCAAGCAGAGAAAGTCAATTATCATATGGTTTCACTTATTTGTGGAACATAAGGAATAGCATGGAGGACATTAGAAGGAAGGGAAAAATGAAGGGGGGGAATTGGAGAGAGAGATGAACAATGACAGACTATGGACTCTGAGAAACAAACTGAGGTTCTTAGAGGGGGGATTGGGGGGATGGGTTAGCCTGGTGATGGGTATTAAGGAGGGCACGTACTGCATGGAGCACTGGGTGTTGTAGAAAAACAATGAATTGTGGATCACTGCATCGAAAACTGGTGATGTAATGTATGGTGACTAACATAACATAGTAAAATAAAATTTTTAAAAAGTGCAAATTTTATGCCAGAAGCACAGTGAAGTTTATAACAGTTCCACAATCCCTCTGCTGGGCCTCCCCCATTCCCTGGAAACAGCCCTAAAGGCACCTATATAGATACCTTTTAAAAATCTATGGGCTGGGGTGCCTGGGTGGCTCAGTCGTTAAGCATCTGCCTTCGGCTCAGGTCATGATCCCAGGGTCCTGGGATCGGGCCCCGCATTGGGCTCCCTGCTCGGAGGGAAGCCTGCTTCTCCCTCTCCCACTCCCCCTGCTTGTGTTCCCTCTCTCGCTGTCTCTCTCTCTGTCAAATAAATAAATAAAATCTTAAAAAAAAAAAGAAAAGAAAATCTATGGGCTAGGAGACCTTTAAGGGCCCTTCTACATCTAATATTCCTATGGCCAAGTCTAAAGCTTTCCTCACCTCCATCTTTAATAATCTTTGTTCAATCTAATCCAACAAGTATTTGTTGAATGTCTAACATCACAGAAAAAACAGGCTAGGATTTCCACCTTAGAGAAGTTTACCCTCTTGTTGTGGAAAACAAAATAAATAAAATGAGGATGCACTTCAGAGGAAAAGAGGGTTTTAAGGAGCAGGACAGCATCAGGGCCCACTAAATGGAACAAAAGATCCACTTCTCTTTTTTGTAGCAGTATCAACAATGCCTGGAGTAGTAGGCACTCAACAGATATTGAATAAATGCATGGATGGATAGATGGACAGATGGATGGATGGATAAGGCTGTTCTCTTACTCATGTTCACTGCAGTTCAGCCAAAATGTGTAGAGTTAAAAGTACTTTCCATAATTTAGAGAATTTTTTCTTATAAGCACAGTGTTACAAGAAAGAAACCAAATTCCTTCATTATTCATTCTATCTACTATCTGCAATTACTTATAGTGATTATTTTACTAGAATAAAAACAAAGCAAAAAAGCACATCCCATTATATTAGCCCCTCCCCCAAATTAAGTCAGCAGAACAAATAAAGGCAAAATTCTGCCCAACCACTTGAGATATAATTTTGTGGGAGCAAATAATTAGACTAAATTGCGATCTGGCAGGAAACCTTTCAAACTTTCAACAAACCTGTTAATACAGAGGTATTCGTATGCTCCAAGTAATAAGTAAGTCTCTAAAGTGGGTAAATCAAGTTAGAAATGAGGGCCATTTTCTGGCTCTACTACTTCTCATCTTCATTAATAGTGGGAAGAGGCAAAGAGGTCAAGAAGGCAACTGTTTTTCTTTTTCCTCCCAAGCTTAAATTCTGTCCCATAAGATACGCTTTGTCTTTTGGAGTCAAAGTCAGCCAGTAGGCACTTAAGTAAAATTAAGACAACTGCACAAATGGCAGAGAATTTGATGGAAAGCTTGCTAGATACAGCTCATTTGAATAAAAGCTGTGTCTATTTAAGGAACAATATAATTTCTGGAGGAAATCTTTCTGGAAAGGGCCAGGTGGTTCTGTACTTTTATAGCTCAGGTGTTATCAGTTATCCAGGACAAGTGATGTATATAACAAATGTTCTCAAACCTGAACTGTGTTTCCCTAGAAGGCTATTACCTTTGAAAAGACATTAAGGTGAATTTAAATTCCATTTTTGTTTTAGCACAGCCCTAATATTTTATTATGGTATACTATATACAATTCCTATTCTGAATATGTCTTATGAATGGACATATTTTTATAAACATCCTGGGAGGCTGTAAAACAGTTTTTTTCCCCAATCTACAGTGCCTGGTATGAGTTGCTCAGAGAGATATCAAGCTAAAATGTAACGTAAGAAATATTTCATTACTTTCTAGCCTTCTTCCAAGGTGCAACGACATCTTAAGAGAAAAGGCTGCATCCCTTCCTCTGCTGTAACCAGTGAAGAGATCCCAGTCTATGTGGGGCTTCATAGGTAGCTACAACAAAAGTCACATTGAGGGGAGAAATATGGCAAGGTTCTGACTACAGAGAACAGATGACATCACTGCTTTCTTCTATTCATTTTAACTATTCTCCTCTAAAAACTGGATTTAATTCAAGGTCTTGAGCTTCATTTGGAAGACCTGTATTTGGAATAAATCCAGTTACTCCAGGGACCACGTGAGTTTTAATGGACCTGGGGCAGCTGGCCAAACTGTCACTTACTTCCATCATCTAAGTAAAATGTGGAAATCTCTGGTCAGGAGTCTTCAATTTTTGAATTTGCCATTCCCCATCAGAGGGCTACAAATGCCATCTTTGGAAAGACTTTGTTCTTATGCTAAAGTATTTTCATAGAACATGAAATGTAGCTTAGATGAGAGGGAAAATAAATAACAAGAGTGAAAAGTTATTTTCTTCCCCTCACACATTTTGATCTAAGTTTGGTCGGTATATATCTAACCTGGAGGTTACTGTCTAGTACCACACAAGTTAGTTGGAATTCCTAAGACTAAGTGCCCAGGACTTTCTATTTCTCTTTGGTCTTCTACTCAAATCCTTTGTGAAGTATGTATTCATTCAACCCATTAAAATATTTATTTAGAGCCTAGTATATGCCAGCGACTTTTCTAAGCATGGAGGATAAAACAGTGAACAAAGGACAGTCCCTGTCCTTATAAAGGTTTTATATTTGGGGTAGGAGAGACAATGAACAAATACATAGATATAAAATATCACAGAGTGCCAAGTGATATGAAAAAATAAGCATAGAGAGTAAGTGTTAAGTGCAGAGTAAGTGTACAGAGAATGGTCATGAAAGGCCACTTTGAAGAAGTGACATTTGAGCACAGCTGTGAATTAAGTGAAGACTTGTCGTGGCTTTTCCCTTTATTCAAAAAAATCCAGGTGGTCACTAAAATTACTGTTTGGAGTTGGAAGTAAGAACAGACATAGAGTTGAGAAATTTGGGAAAAACCATCAGGATATTCAAGGAAGTCATAATAAAGCTGAAAAGATCATCCACTGAAGGCCAACTAAATGATTCAAGGGATGAAAGAAGGTTGAGAGAGGACATGATTGAAATAAATAATTTCAATTACCATTTTGAACATTACAAATGGGAGTCTGTAGGCTGATACATCCAATTCTATAAAAATACCTTACAGGTTGTAAATCACCCCAATGTTTATAGCAGCAATGTCCACAATAGCCACACTGTGGAAAGAGCCAAGATGTCCATCAACAGATGAATGGATAAAGAAGGTGTGGTGTATATATATAAAATGGAATATTATGCAGCCATCAAAAAAAAAAACCCAAAATCTTGCCATTTGCAATGACGTGGATAGAACTAGAGGGCATTATGCTAAGAGAAATAAGTCAATCAGAGAAAGACAAGTATCATATGATCTCACTGATATGAGGAATTCTTAATCTCAGGAATCAAACTGAGGGTTGCTGGAGTAGTGGGGGTGGGAGGGATGGGGTGGCTGGGTGATAGACATTGGGGAGGGTATGTGCTATGGTGAGCACTGTGAATTGTGTAAGACTGATGATTCACAGACCTGTACCTCTGAAACAAATATTATATGTTAAAAAAAAAAAAGAAGATAGTAGGAAGGGAAAATTGAAGGGGGGGAATTGGAGGGGGAGACAAACCATGAGAGACTATGGACTCTGAGAAACAAACTGAGGGTTTTTAGAGGGGAGGGGGGTGGGCGGATGGGTTAGCCCAGTGATGGGTATTAAGGAGGGCACATATTGAATGGAGCACTGGGTGTTACACGCAAACAATGAATCATGGAACACTACATCAAAAACTAATGATGTAATGAATGTTGACTAACATAATAAAATAAAATTAAAAAAAAGAATAATAAAAAGTTTATCTGAGTTTCTGGTTCCAGGACAAGTTAAAGTGACACACTTCTCCCTATTTTTCCTACTAAGTGCAGCTAAAAACCTGGCCATTACATATAAAACAATTATAAGAAGACTCCAAAAGGTTGAGAAAAGAAGGCAGACTGGCTAGAGACTTTAGGACCCAAGGAATGACAAAGTGGTGAGTTCTATGGGCATTCTTTTAGTTCATATATCCCAGACTAGATATTGGAGAAGCCACCAACCCAGAGATGCCAATGGGCACAGACAAAACCAGTTTTACGAAAACTTGCTCTCTCTAGCCAAAAGACCAAGAAAGGAACAAACAGCAATCCAGAAAACTTTTAGACAATAATTACCCTACTATAGACAAAAAACATAGGAAAAACTTGGGCCTTACCCTCAACCCTGTAAGCTAAGGCTAAGTAGGGAACCAAGACTTCCACCCTCTCCAGACTCTAATGAGGTGACCCAATCTGTCTACTGGGGTGGTATAACAGAGAAGGTGAAATGGATCTTTCATTCCCAACCAGCAATGTCAGCAGAGGCCACAAGGTGAGCAGGAATAAGGTGCCATTCCCTCTATCAGCCAGGGTGATAGAGGTCTAGAGAGGAGCAAAGGTCTAGAGGGGAACTTCAACTTTTACACCAATCAGCAGTAATAGGGTCCCCAACCACTTTTCCAGAGTGTCAGTGGAGGCTGAGTAGAGAACCTGAACTTCTACTTCCAAGTGTAATAATGAAGTGGTGACTACTTCCCTGCCAGCATACCATCAGAGTAGAACTACTAAAATGGAAGATATAAATAAAATCCAGAGTCTCATAACATAATACTCAAAATGCCAAGGATTCAATAAAAAATCACTCATCATAACAAGAACCCAGAAAGTCTCAACTTAAAGGAAAACAGACACCAATGCCAAGATGACACAGAGGTTGGAATTATCTGACAAACATTTAAAATCAGCCATCATGAACATGCTTGAAGAAGCAATTATGAACATGCTTGAAGAAGCAACTATGAACATGCTTTAAACAAATGAAAAAATAGAAAGTCTCAGCAAAGAAATAGAAAATATAAAGAACCAAATGGAAATTTTAGAACTGAAAAACAGAAGAGCCAAAATAAAAAAACTCACTGGATGAGCTCAACAGTAGAAAGGAGATGACAGAGGAAACAATCACTAGACTTGAAGACAGAATAACAGAAATAGCTAATATGAGCAATAAAGAGAAAACAGACTGAAACAACTGAACAGATTCTTAGGGAGCTGTGGGATAAAAACAAAAGATCTAACATTTGTATGATTGAATTCCCAGAAGAGGAGGAGTATAGCTATTCAAAGAAATAACAGGTGAAAATTTCAGAAATTTTGCCAAAGACATAAACCTATATAATCAAAAAGCTTAGCTAACCCCAAATAGGACAAACAAAAAAAATACACATCAACATACATCATAATCAAAGTACTGAAAACTAAGACAAAGAAAATATATTGAAATCAGTATGAGAGAAAAACACCTTTACCTATAAAGGAAAGGCAATTAGAATGATAGCAGATATATAAGCAAAATTATACATCATGTCCAGGTGGGGTTTAATCCAGGGATGCAAGGCTGGTTCAGTATTTAAAAATCAGTCAATAGAATTCACCATATAAACAGGCTAAAGAGAAAAAAAAAATCACATACTTATATCAGTTGATGCAGAAACAGCATTTGAAAAATGCAGTAGGAATTCATGATAAAAAGTCTCAGAAAGTAGGAGGGGAACTTCCTCAACTTAGTAAAGAATATTTACAAAAAAAAAAAATCTACACCTAACATCTTACTTAAAGGTGGAGGACTGAATACTTTCCTCCTATTATTAGGAACAAGGCAAAGACAATTTCTGTCACCATGCTTATTTAATACCACACTGGAAGTTCCAGCCAGTGCAATAAGGCAAGAAAAAGAAATAAGAAACATAAAAACAAGAAACGAGAAATAAAGCTGTCCCTATTTGCAGATGACAGTGATGGTCTATGTAGAAAATCTCCTAGAATTAATTTGGAATTTAGCAAAGTCAGATGATACAATACCAACATATTGTATTTCTATATACAAGTAATGCACATATGAACACCAAAATTAAAAAATATATACCATTTATAATTGTTCAAAAACAAGAGAAGTGCTTAGGTATAAACCTAATAAAATGTGTACATGACTTATATGCTGAAAACTACAATAAATGATGAAGAAATAAAAGATATCAACAAATGGAGACACTTATTATGCTCATGGATTGGGAGACTCAACATAGTAAAGATGTCAATTCTCCCTCAAAATGACATACCCGGGGGGCACCTGGGTGTCTCAGTCGGTTAAACAACTGCCTCCGGCTCAGATCATGATCTCAGGGCCCTGGGATTGAGCCCCACATTAGGCTCCCTGATCAGCGGGGAGCCTGCTTCTCCCTCTCCCTCTGCCTCTGCTCCCCTACTCATGCTCATGCTCTCTCTCTCAAATAAATAAATTAAATCTTTTAAAAATGACATATAGATTAAATGCAATGTTTGTCAAAATCTCAGCAAGATTTCTTCTAGATACAGACAAATATCCTAAAATTTATATGGATAGAAAAAGGAACTAGAATAGAAAAAAACAATTTTGAAAAAGAATAACATGAGAGGAATCAGTCTATCCAAATTCAAGGCTTTCTATAGCTGCAGTAATCAACAAATGGTGCTAGAGCAATTACATATGCAAAGGCAAAATAATGAACCTTAATGTAAACTTCACATGTTAAGCAAAAGTTAATTCATTTTGGATCATGGGCTCTGTAAAATGTGAAACTGTAAAACTTTTAGAAGAAAACATAGAGGAAAGTCTTTGGGATCTAGGGTGTGGTGAAGATTTCTTAGACATAACAACAAAAGCACAATCCATAAAAGAAATAAATTTCATAAACTATACTTCATCAAAAATTTAAACTTTTACTTTGTGAAAGACTATTAAGCAGATGAGAAGACAAGCTACAGATTGGCAAAACAAAACAAAACAAAACAAATATTTGCAAAGCACATATCTGACAATGTACTCATGTACATAAATATATAAAATACTTTCAAAGCTCAGCAGTAAAAATACAAACAATCCAATTAGAAAAAGGTCAAAGGACATGAAGAGACATTTCACCAAAGAGGATATACAGATGGCAAATAAGCAGATGAAAAGACATTCAACATCACTAGCCTTTAGGGAAATGCAAATTAAGATATCAATGAGATATCACTCACATTTATCAAAATAGCTTAAATAAAAAACAGTGACATCACCAAATGCTGCCAAGAATGCAGAGAAACTGGATCACTCATACTGCTGGTAGGAATGTAAAATGGCACAGTCATTTTAAAAAGTTTGTCAGTTTCATAAAAACATATGGAATATCTCATCCACTATTACGAATTCCACATAGAATCCCTTTTGATCAAGAAACTCATTCACAGCAAATGAAGAGTGGCAATGATCTCAGGGTTGTGAGATGGAACCCCATGTCAGGCTCTGCGCTGGGTATGGAGCCTGCTTAAGATTCTCTCTCTCCCTCTCCCTTTGCCCCTCCCCACTGCTCTCTCTCTCTCAAAAAAAAAAAAATTGTAGGATAAAGTAAAGCAGTGCTTAGAGTGGACTATATAGCATTAATATGTCCATAGCAGACAGTCAAAATAGACAAAAATTGGAAGCAACCAAAATGTGCATCAACTGATGAATGACTAAATCATAGTTAATTCATACAATGGAACATTACTCAACAATGAAAAGGAACATACTACTGATAATACCGAACAATATGGGTTAATCAAAAAATAAAAATGCTGAGGGGAAGAAGCCAGACACAAGAAAGTACATAGTATATGATCTCATTTCTATGAAGTTTAGTAACAGATAATTTGTGGTGATAGGAGTCAGAATAGCGGTTGCCTGTGTAGGTTGGAGATCAACTGGAACGGATCATAGGGGAACATTCTGGTGTAATGAAAATGTTTTATGTCTTCCTTTTGGTGTTGATTACAAGGGTATATACATCTGTTAAAATCACCCAATTGTACATGAGGATCTATGCATCTCATTATGTAAATTTTATCTCAATATTTAAAAAGTATTTCTTTAAATAGCAAAATGTAACTAGAAAACTCTTTTGTCTCAAATATAGTGAAATTTTAAAAAATTACAAATGAACAAATGCAAGTAATTTTAGATAAAATCACAGATAATAGATTTATAATGGACTATTGAAAAAATTACATTTTTTCCCCTCCCAGGGACACTTCTAACCTATTTTGAGATTGGTATTAGGTGGACATATGATGATTCTCTAATAAACCCCTCTCAAAAATAGAATACTGGATCAGGTGGATGATAGGTATGCCTCATCATGGACATTTTTTACATTTCTACCTATGAGATAAAGGCCACCAGTGGGGAAAAAAATATCCTTATAGCTTATAATAATTGAGTATTAAGTACCCTTTTAAAAGTCCAGGACGGTAATACCTTCTTTCTTTCTCCCCAGAGGTACAAACAAATTTCAGTCTTCCCATAAGAACTTATTTTACATGGTAAAGGTATCCCAGAGAGGTAAATGCAGAACCTAACAAATCTATCTTGTGAGGATTGGCTGTATTACAGTAACTCAGATGTGTATTGATTACACTGGGGGAGATAATATTCCAATGCTATCAAACCCATAGCATAATAACTTATTTGCATCTGAGATGCAAATCAGTTATTCTGTCCCATAACTATTATATTAGAATTTTAAATTGAAGAATTGGAAACAATTCAGTTATAGTAAAAATTTGTAACCCTCCAAACTGAAACTGACATATCCATAGCAAGTAGAAAAAGTGACCACTCATTCATTCACTCATTCAACATTTATTAGGTGCCTACTATGTGTCAGACTCTGTGCTAGGTGCCAGACATTTAAAGATAGGTAAAATATCATTGCTGCGCTCCAAGAAATAACAGCCTAAATGGGAAAAACAGATAAATAAACAGATAATTATAAAATAGTATGGTCAGGGCAACAATAAAAATATAGGCATGACTAAAATACTGAGGAAAGACCAGGGAAGGCTTTCTAAATGAGACAGTGCCTGAGCTGAGTCTTGAAAGATGAGTAGGAGTTAGCTAGGTGATGAGAAATGTAGAGGGTATCTCCGGCACAATGGACTACATGAGCAGAGGCAGAGGCATGGAGGAGAGAAGCAGCCGAGTGTGCATAAACTACAAATAGATTAGGTGTTTTAAGCAAAGAAGCGACGGGATCCAATTTGTGTTTTAAATAGAAAAGTCTAGCAGTGTAGGGGATGCATCAGAAGGGATAAGAAGGGAGGCATAAAGACCAATTAAGAGATTGTTATAGGTTAGACAAGTAATGATGTGATGCTGAACTAGGGAAGGCAACAGCAATAGAGAGGACAAAAGAGATTATAATCAATGGTCAGTTTATTCAATTTGGCTTTCAAGATGCCATACTCTCCTGATTTTCCTCCTATCTCTCAGTGGCCATTCCTTCTCAGTTTTCTTTGCTGGTTCCTCCTCTTCTCCCCAACGTTTTTTTTTTTTTTAAGATTTATTTGAGACGGCGGGGAGGGGTGAGGAGCAGAGAGAGAGGGAGAGGGAGAGGGAGAATCCCAAGCAGACTCCCCACTAAGTGTGGAGCCTGATGAGGGCTCAACCCCATGACCCTGAGATCATGACCTGAGCTGAAACCAAGAGTCGGATGCCCAACCGACTGTGCCACCCAGGCACCCCCTTCCCAACTCTTTCATAATGGATTGACCCAGGGTTCAGTCCTTGTATCTCTTCCGTCTTCACCCTCTGGTTTTTAAATACTATATATGTGCAAGACTCCCAAATGTATAGCTCTTGCCCAGAACTTTCCACTGCACTACAGACTCATATACCCACCTACCTACTTGACATTACCACTTAGGTGTCTATTAAACATCGCAAACAAACATGTACAAAACTGAACTCCTGCATGTCAGGCTTATTCCACCTAATCATTCCCATCTCAATAAATGTCCCCTTCTTCCTCAGGCCAAAAAACCTTCAATTCATCCTTGACTTTCCCCTTGTATACCCCATAAAGAATCTATTAGTATGTCCTCTTTGTTAGACTCTCATAAGATACCCTGAATCTATCTTCTCTCACTATCTAACAGTGTTTCCCTACTGCTCCCAGCCACCATCATCTCTTGGCTTGGATTACTGCAGCAGCTTTCTAGCTGGTCTCCATGCTTCTATCCTACCCATACCCCTATAATCTCTTCTCAAGATAGCAGCCAGCATGATCCTTTTAAAAGTCAGAGTACCTTACTACTGTGCTCAAAACCCTCCAAAGTTTTCTCCCTTTACTCAGAGTAAAAGCCAAAGCCTTACAATGGTTGCAAGGCCCTATAAGAGTTGCCCTCTCCCCCAATTATATTCTTCTGAATTAATCTCTTATTGTTCCCCTTACTCTACTCTTAGCCACACTAGCTCCTTGAATGCTAGTTCCTTGACCATCCAGACACTGTCTTGACTGAAGGTCTTTGTGCTGGTTGTTTCCTCTGCTTGTATGTCCTTCCCTCAGATAGCCACTCTCCTTCAAATAACTGTTTAAATATCCCTTGTCAATGAGGCTACCCTGAGCATCCTATTTAAAACTATAACCTGCATCCTACCAATGCTCTCAATACCCCTAATTATGCCTTATTTTTCCATACCACCTACCATATATATACATATATACACATAATCACTTAGCACCATATATATATATATATTATGCATATATCACCGAAGACTCTGTGTGTGTGTATGTATGTGTGTGTAATAGTTGCCTATCTCCTCCTTCTAGAACCTAAGCAATAGGGCAGAGATTTTTTTTGTACCAGATGTTTTTCCAGCACCTAGAACTATGCTGGAACATAGCAAGCACTCAAAAATTTTGATGAATAAATAAATGAGTAAGAAACAGAACCTATGGGGGATGAGAAAATATGGAGAAATATCCTTAGTTAAACTGAGAAGAATAGGTGAATTTGAGAAGAAAAGCCTATTTGAACAGAATTTCCAAGGGCATAGGAAGGACTAATCACAGCTTCCTTCTTATTCTAATGGATTCCTGAGCTACAGAAAATACAAAGGTAGTTTATGTCTGTAAAGCAATTACCTACATTCCCTAGTAGGACACAGAAAGACTGAGTATCCTATTGCAAGGTACACAGCACTGCCCCACTTCCATAACCTCCAAGCCCAGATGCCTTGACCACATGTATGCACATGCATACACACACACACACACATTTGGTATTGACTTTAATGAAGTTTAGGCTAAAATGAAGTTTAGGGATATATACAGATTTTAATTATGTATGTTCTCTCATTCTCCTTAAGACAAATAACCAAGACTTTTACCTCAAATGTATAATCTGAACATGGACTCATATAATGTTAAGCTAGGAGGGACCTTAGAGACCATCTAATACAAACTCTTCCTCTTTCACTTATTATTTTCCCTTTTGAGAGCAAAGATGTCTGTCTTTGCAAATGACTACTTCATAAATGTAACCCTTTTGAAATACACATACATAAATGCACTTCTTTTAAATCATATACATTTTTTCTCCTTCCTCAGTTTCAAACAGGCAACTGATTTTGTTATGATTAATAAAGCACTTTTCTCTCTTACTTTATTCCTTTCTTTGTCTCTATAGACAAGGACAGGGTTATATCTTTTATTTGGAGTAAATGGGATATGGTTTATGAATGTAAATGAATACTATAATTTCTGGATTTAGAAAGAACAACCCAGACCTCATGAAATTAATTAGTTAAAAATTGAATTTAAAGATCTGCTGCAAGACAGTATTGTTCTGCTTCCTGCTAAATTACCATTTTATCATCAAAAATGTATATTTTTATAATTTTAGTTATTAAACTAAAATGTAATAGAGGTAAAGAAAAGGTAAAGGAAGAGATAGTTCTGACATATGGACTATGAGGGAATCTATAATATCTGTTTTTAGAATTCAATTTCTCACTGGTTTAGTCTACTTTCTCTATCTCTGCCTTCAAAGATGCACTAAAAATATGGGGGCTACATTTAATTGTAGTTTGTATCTTATTTCATATTAACTTACATTAATTGAATAACAGCATAGAAATTAAAATGGAATTACTGTTAATGTCAAACATTTTCTGCTGTCTTTCTGGGCGGTTTTGTAATTGAAGGAATCACTTAAAGATAAATTTTATCTGTGTTAACTTTTTTTCTTCACTTGGCTTTTCAGTTACTTCTCACACTGTGTTTCAGTAAATACACTATGTCTTTAAAAATCATGTGTGTGTGTTTATAAAATTATATATAACTTAATATACATGTGTTTAAGCTTTAGGCATTTTTCTAAAATCCTTTATAGAAGAAGATATAAATTTTCATACTTCAGGAGACAGGATGTGTTCCTGGTTTCATCACAAAACAGTTGACTTTAGCTCTGAATCTTCTCTCTTTCTACAACTTCAGCTGTGAGTTTTGAAGGTAAAATAGGTGTTATCAAACCTGTGGTTGGGAAGCTTCTAAGTTGGTTCCCAATGATCTCAGGCTCCTGGTATTCACAAACCCTTGTATAATCTCCTCCCCTTGAATATGGTCTGGATGTATTGACTTACTTCTAACAATTATAATATGCTGAAGTGATGGAATGTCACACCTGAGATTAGGTCATAAAATGATACTGGCTTCTGTCTTGGGCATTCCTCCTCATTCTCTTGAATCACTCTCTCTGGGGTAGCTAGTTGCTGTGTCATGGGGCAGCCCTGTGGAGCAGCCCACATTGCAAGGATCTGAGGTCTACCAAAAGCCATACAAGTAAGATTGAAAGCAGACCCCTCCATCCATTCAAGCCATCAGATGAGATCACAGCCTCAGCCAATAGCTTGACTGCAGCCTCGTGAGAAATCTTGAGCCAAAAGCATCCAGTTAAGCTATGTCTAGATTCCTGACCCACAGAAACCATGAGATAACATGCTAGGTTTGGGGATAATTTTGTAACACAGCAGTTGATAATAACTAATACCAAAATCCAAACTTAAAACCCAGTCATTGCTATATACTCATTTGTGAGGAAATCCCTGAATATCAAATAACTTGTTTCCTCCAGTAAATTCACCCATATTTCTCTAGTATCCATTATGGAAACTCATGTCAAAACTGAAACAAAACAAACTACTTTAACCACCAAATTGGACATAGTCTTTTCAGCCCAACCAAAGCACTGAGCTTTGGAAAGACTTGCAACTAAAATTTATAAACAAATACCAAAATAAATGTAAAAAAATCAAATTTCTTAATGGCTATGGTTCTATTTAAATTCTAAAGTGGTTATTCATTTCAGTGAAGGATTGCTGCATCAGACACCACCAGCAAAGGAATATATCCTATACAGATGAACAGCACAGACTAACAGGACTGGAAGGTAAGGCTACCAGATGTGTTTCAGTCTGTGGATTTATGCAAATAGACACACATCATCTGTATGGCTGCCTCACATGCAAGTCGGTAACTAAACAATCCACCTCCATTTCCACTGTGCATTTAAACAACACTCTGCTAGCTTCCAATAATACTGCCTGATAAGCAAATAGAATCAATATATCTACAGAGGTTTGTATCTGAAGATATTGCTCATTAATTATTTTCCTTCAATGTGCTCATATTTATAAGGTTTGCAAAACTTTTAGCAGCAGTAGCCAAGTGTAGTCATTTATTAATTCATCACATACTATGTGCCAAGTATAATTCTAGGCACTTAGGAAACATCACTGAGTAAAACATACAATACAAAGAGCCCTGCTTTCACAGAGGTTACATTATATATTAAATCTTCTCTTCTCTGTGGAATCTGAAATGGTGGATTTCCATCTCCTTCTTGACTCTATCCTCCCTTGGCTTCTGTAATCTAGTATTATTCTGTTCTCCTAATAGTTTTCAATTGTTTCTTCAGTATTCTTCACTGGTTCCCTAACAAAACCTAATAGTTTTAGATCATACGTCTTAGTTCCTGGACTTCTGATTTATATAATTTGTTTCTCAGAAAACTCATTCATTTCCTCAAATCCAATAATCATCTCTCTAATGTAGTCTCTCAATTCTATACTTCTCATCCAACTTCCTATCTAGTGACTCCCTATGCATACATATTTCCATTAGGATGATCCCATACTTTCAACAAACAAGTTAATTACCTAGTCATTTCCAACTACTTAAAATGGGTCTCCCTGTGCTCTTTTATATTCCATCAATGACAGCGCTATTCTCTCAGTCATCCAATCTCAAAATTAATCTCCTCTTTCTAATCGATCAAGTCCTATTCATTTTGCCTTTACAATATCTCTTGTATCCATTATTTACTTTCCATTCCCACAACTAGGTCCTCATCACTTCATGCATGAATGACTATAATATTGTCCTAATTGATTTGTAGTCTTTCTATTTCCAAACTCTCTTTTACTCTACTTCTAGATTAATTTTCATGAAATATCACTTTCATCATGTCATCATCCTGAATCACAAAGCTTTAATAGCTTCTCATCGTCTGTAAAATCAAAATTCCTCACCCTGACATTTAAAGCCTTCCATAATTTGCTCTAGTCTATTTTATTCAGCTAATTTCTTGCCATTCACCAATGCAAATTATTTACTCCAGTCAAGATGGTCTCCTACTGTTCCTAGGGCATATTATGCTTATTTTGGCCTCCAGGACTTGGCTCATGGTGATTATCAAGCTTGGAGAGTCTCCCTCACTCTTGTTTTACAAAATCCTACCTATGCCCAGGTCTCTCATTCCAACAAATCCCTTACCACTTTAGTCCACATTCTTCTTTTTCTTGGTTAGTGCCTACTGTCTATGCCACTTGCTTTGGCACTTAGTCATATTTTTCCATAGTGTTTTTTCATGATCTCAGTTTCCCTGTAGGAGCCTAGGCTACTTAACAGTGAGACAAGTGTCATGATTTATAGCCCCCACCACTTTTTTCAGTAGTTCACAACAGCAGTTCCAAAACTTTTTGGTTTTGAGACCCCTTTATATTTTTTAAAAACATTGAAAATCTCAAAGAGCCTTTGATTTTTATAGGTTATATCTATTAATACCTTCTATATTAGAAATTATAATTGCAACATTTTTAAAGTATTGATTTATTCACTTAAATATAATAATTAATCTAATACACGTTAACATAAATAACAGGGGTATGAAAAATAACTATATTTTCAAAAACAAAATAAAAACAATGAGAATGGCATTGTTTTATAAATTTGCAAATCTTTTTTATAGAAGATAGTTGGATTCTTATGTCTGCTTCTGTATTCAATCTCTTGTGATATGTTCTTTGGTTAAAGTATATGAAGAAAATCTGGCCTCATGTAAATATTTAATTGGAAAATGGAGGAGTAGTTGAGTAGTCTTTTCAGATAATTGTGGATATTCTTCTCTAATACTATACCAAAATTTGACAGTGGTAGTTTCCTTAAGATAAATGCAATGGGGAATCTGAATCCATATTAATGAACTTTTTAGAATTTGTTATATTAAAATCCACTGTTTAAATTCCAGTCTTATACTTTATGGATCTTTTACACAGGCATGCTTTTACATCATTCATTGATCATTTGACAAATATTGTTTCACTGAGTTCTGCAGATCTTCCAGATGGTGACATATTTCATTATATAATATTTTTAAAATCACATTAGTAATGTCACTGCTGATCTCATCAGAAAAAGCTATATTATTGGGGAGCTCTCAAGCTTATGGTGGCAGATACTACTGTTCCAAAATTCTCATTTTCACCTGAAAGCTCAAATTTTATTGTTGACAACAAATACTGTCAGCTATTTTCCTTAAAGTGATGGGCTTACTTTATTTTTGAGAAAATGGTTGCCAGATACCCAAGTCTGAATAGTTTGTTAGTTGTTCTTTCAAGTAAAATTGGAGTTCTATGTAAAAAGCTGCAAGTGCTTTACCTGGAGACGCTATCATACTTATGTATGCATCAGAAGTACTTTATGCATACTTTCCATTTTGATACACAGATTATTAAAAAGATATGTACTCATCAAATTGTGCACATTAAATACATGCAGTTCTTTGTATATTAATTATGCCTCAATAAAGTTGTTTTAAGAAGATGTATACAAGGGTCAAGATTTTTAAAAATTAGTAATATTTACTGGTTTATCAAGGACATTATTAAGTGAAAACGACTTTGTTTTTTAACTGTAAGTGTATGGTGGTAAAGAATACAATTATTAACTAGCATAATTTGGTGCTATTTCCTTGATTTCTGCTAAGACACCAGCAGTTTTAGCCACTATTGCTCTTGCACCAGCAGTGAAAATGTCAACTTAAAAAAAGGAAAATAACATCTTAGAATTATTGTGAAGACAGTTTCTGACCTCTCAGATTCCTTGAAAGAGTCTTGGGAAGCCCATGGGTCCGTGGACCACGTTAGGTTCTATACTATGAATCTACACTTGAATCTACACTAGGAGTCTACATTTGAGGTCTACACTAAGCCTGGGGTTCTTTCCTCCTTTAGTATTACCTCTGGTCACTTCACTGGTTTCTTGTTGAGTGTGATCCTCTTCTTTTAGCATTCTAAATATATTCAATGAGTGACATCATCTGCTTAAATGGTTTCAGCTACTATCTATAAACTAATGATTTCCCCAAATCTATATCTCTAATGCAGACATCTCCTGACCCACAGACATGTATTTCTGATTAATATCCTGTAGATACCTCCAACATAATATTCTCAAAACGTAATTCATGTTTTCTCTCAAATTCTTTCATAGTCCTGAATTCCCAATCTAGGCTGAAGGTACCTTTGTTCATCCAGTCATTCAATCTAGAAATCCAGGGGTCATCCTTAACTCCTCCCTCTCACTCACCCATAAAGGGCTAGATAACATCAATTTGTGATACTGTGATAACATCAATATTGTAATACAATAGGGAGTAACAAAGCCTAAGTCAAACTAGAGAATGCATGTTTTATTTAAAGGCATTCAAATTTGGGGCACCTGGGTGGCTGAGTCAGTTAAGTGGCTGACTCTTGATCTCAGCTAGGGTCTTGATCTCAGGGTCGTGAGTTCAAGCCCTGTGTTGGGCTCCAGCATGGAGCCTACTTAAAAAAAAATAAATAAGTAAAGGCATTCAAATTCAAACACTTCAGGGGCCAAACAAAACATACTTGTCAGTTGCCAATCTGTGATACTGAGTTATCTCTAAAGTAGCTCCTGAATTTGCACCTGTCTTTCCACTTCCACTGCCATTCTTCTAATTTAGGTCCTCCATCATCTTTTACGTAGACTATTGCAATAGTCTTATAACTGATCCCTCTGGCTCCAATTTCCCCACAAATACTTTCCCCTCCCTGCCCCACCCAGATCTTGCAAAAGGCAAACAGAGTGATCTAAAATGCAAATCTGGTCACTTATTTAAAATCCCAGCTTAAAACTCCTTAATAGTTTCTAATCAACTATAAGAAAAAAAAATATATCCCTTATCAAAGTGTTATAATCTCCCCTTTCTACTTATTACTTCAATTTTGCTTTTATCCACTTTCCTATCCAAATGCCAAACTCCATCTATCAATATTATGATAAAAGCTAAGGCTTATTAATCACTTCTTACACACCAGGCACTGTCCAAATTACGTATATTAACTCATTAGTCCTTACAACCATATAAGACAGGTATCATTATTAGCCCAACTTACAGATGAAGAAACTGAAGCACAAAGTCAAACTGTATCATTGGGAGTCCATCTAAAGTTTCTCATGTCATTTCAGGAGTCTGTGTCTTTGCATATGCTATTCGCTCTGATTGAGATGCTTTTTGTTTTCTTTTCTAATGAACTTCCATCTTTCAAGATGGAAGATTCAAGATTCAGATTAAATATTATCTCTTTGAACTTACCTTTTCTGGCTACCCTCTTCCCCAGGTAAAGCTGGGTATTCCTTCCCAGCTTTGGAGTATCAGCTATATATTACAACTTACCAGAAATAAACACCTGCTGAGCACTTAGCACAGCAGAACAGTGGCTTACCAGTAGCAGGTAGTCCTTGCTGTAAGCAATACACTATGCCAAGAACTATAATTTTATAAACTACTTTTTATGAAAAATGAGAAGAACAAGGTAAAGGTGGTATTTTTCCTGTTCCCCCTTCTCAACTTCACTCCCCCGCAATCACTATCCCATCCCTACAGCAGACAGTTCTTTGGAGATGATCCAATGAAAAGTCTTAACTTCTACATGTTGGATAACCCCTATGTGGGGCCTTACAATCCAGGAGACTTAAACTCACTTCATAATCTCTCAATAAAGTGATGTCTGTTTGGATAATTGGAACTGTCAAAATCAATAAAAAAAAGTTTTAAAACAGTCATGACAAGCCACTCTGAAATGAGGAAGAGACTATAAGTCACTGATTACTATGATTTTTACAGAGCAAACTATATAGTCTTTCCTAAATTGAGCATTAAGGTATAAAAGCTCCCTATTCTCTAGCACATTTAGAGTTTGAACACATGTAATCTAGCATCTTTCACGAGGCAGGGATTTAATGAACATTTTGTGAGAACATCTGTTTGTTATTTATCTTTGTCTCATTTTACACATCAGCAAATCCCTTTTTACCACCAGAACAGAATAAAAATCACCATTTCATTATACAGTGTTCATAATTTTAAACTTCAACCTGGGGGTAAGAGAAGCAATCGCCAGCTCTGTATTCTACCTGATGTTACAAGGATGAAGTACAAGGGTGAGGAAGTGCAGAGGGGAAATGATTAAATATATAAATCCCTTTCACACACATTCTGCCAATGGCTACTGTGTTTTACTGTTCTAGCAACTGCTAAGGAGAATTAAAAGCCACTCTATCTTTCTAGAAGGGTATTCTCTCTTTTTTTTTGCCCTTTTGAGTTTATGTAAAAAAAAGGGGGGGGGGCTTGTCTAAATAAATTTTTTCCCGCTATTTCTACAGAGAGAACTTCAACAAAGAAACAACTATTGAGATTACCAGGTAGAGATCTTTCTTCCCCAGACAGAGATATAAGTGACATACAACATTGTGTAAGTTTAATGTATACAATGTGATGATTTGATATACATATATCAGATTTGAAAATCTGGGAAATAAGAGAGAACTACTATATTTTCTTCAATGGTCCTATCCTATTTCATGAAGCTATGAATGGCATTTCTAATTGCTCACCATTCATTATGAGAAGGAGCCAGTATCAAGGCCTTAGCCATCAGGAATGGCCAGGGCCATGATGAGCTAAGGTTAGTGCAAAGCAAGAAAAGAATGCTGCCAGCTTAGGCAGTGACTGATGTCATTTCAGGAAGCATATCAATTATAGCATCCACTTGCAAATGTATGTTTAAAGGCAGATAACAGTATAAAATAAAAGCTCAATTATAACAGTAGTTATGTTTATTTTTCCCCTGGACCCAAATATACCGTCCTATATGCCATGAAGAATAATAAAGTAAAGAATAAGAAAGATACAGTCCTTGCCTTCAAAAACTTACAATCATTTCCTTCCAGCAGTCATATATAGTACACATACATCACTAGTCCTGTATAAGGAGAACAATTTTAGCACATATAAACTCACTGAAGAATAGGAGGAGATATAATACCAAACTGAACATTGGATTGGGTGGTACAGGGATTAAATACTGTTGCAGTTCCGGGAAGGGGGAAATCAAGGTAGCCTGGCCGAAAAAGGGGAGGCTTTCTGTGACGTGTAGAATTTGAGTTCAGTAAGTTGGACAGGATTTAGAAAGGTGAAAAAGGAGGACAAACTAAGAATCAAATTAATCTATATCATGTACCTTCATCCTATCCCAACACTAGAGTTCTTTACCACAGAAGTGTTTTTCAAGTCCCTTCGTAGAATATCATCAAACAGGTAAAGAAGATAAGGAAATGCACACACCTCTCTTACACCTTCCTTTCTAAGCCACTCAGACAGAAACCTCAGATAAGAATTGATCTGAATATCTGATTAAAGTAATTGATGCTAAAATATGATTGAGGTTTAACCTTCTCATGCAACATTGGTATCTTAAAAGAAAAAAATCTCTAATTAGAACAATTATATGGAAAAGGTATTTTGAAGCTAGGAGAGGCCCCCAGAGCATTTTTCTCTTCTTTGTCCATTTCAGACAGTGGTGTTCCCATCCCCACATAATCTGCTAGAATTTAAGATGCAGAATCACTGCAGGGAGCACAAGAGCTTCTTTACCTCATTTGGCTCCCGGATATAGCAAATTGCAAACATTGTGAACAATCTGTGAAGTTGTTCTAAGTAAGTTTCTATTGTCTCCAGCATTTGTTCTTTTGTTTGTTTTCTTTTGTAAGGCAAAAGCAATTATTAAGACACAGAGAGTCATTTCAGATTGATGAAAAGTAAAATGCTTATGGATGACAGAACAGTCATTTTTATTTATCTCAGTGATCCTCAACCAGGCTGGTGTAATACCCACTGAAGATCATATCAGAATCTCCAAGAAATCTTTTCAAAAGATGTCTCCCCAGCCCCTGATATTTTGATATTTCCCCAAGGTGGCATATCCCCTCTCTACTTGATTTCAGCATTGGTCTAGACTTAATAATACTTGCCAACTATTACCTACCTTCATTCCCAACCTACCTCTGCATGATCATCATACTAATGAGAGAAATGAAAAAAGGAAAGAAAGGAAAAGAAGGAAGGAAGGCAGGGAGAATTAAAAAAAAAAAAAGCTAGAGGAAATATACAACACCAGCCTTACAGTTGACTAAGCTTTAACACACGAACTGAATTCTCTTCATTGTTAAGGACTGGCTTCTATACTCTAAGAAGCGTTTGTTGTGGCCTAGAAACACATTGTTCCATCTGTAATTGGGAAGCACTTTTGGCACCATCTGAGGCATGGGGTGTGAGGGAATTAGAAAGGCTCTGTAGAACTGACTCCTTGGTAGTAAGAGGTGGGAAGAAAGGACAAAGGTCAATAAACCAGTATCACAAGGTTAGCAGCACAGGTGATCACAGCAGTGCAGGGAGGTAGATCGAACTATAAAGATCTTATGGAGCTACAGCTTAATAGCCAAGAAGCAAATGCAGAAATTGGTATAAAACAAAGGGAATAAATAAAGTATAGGAAAAAAAGGCAGAGAAATAAAAGATAGATTATAAACTCCCTTCTCAGGTGGGACAGCCAGATTCATGTGTAACTCTGAAATCTCAATAATCTCAGCTAAAAGGATGAAATGACACAATGCTTATTTGGAACACTCTATTTCATTATCCAAAGGCACTGTTGCTAGAGTTCAAAAGCAAAAACAAAACAGAAGACACAAGAACAACACACACACATACTTGCACACAAACATGCATATGCACACATCTGAGCATAAGGATTAAAACAGAAACATGCATACTCATATACACAGCCATTCAGCACTCACACAGTCACTGACATTGAAACACGTACACACACACACACACACACACACAGAGGCGCGTGCGCACGCACACATGCGCGCCTGCATTCCAGGATGGGACTGAATGAAAAGAAATCATCTCTGATCAGCCAATTTTCTCCTTCAACTTTGCTTCTTGATTTCTTCACTTTGATAGGAATAATCCTAGTCAAAGGCAAGAGGTGTGCTGGTCACTGAGCCGGGCACTTCATTTTGGTTGTCTTATATTACCTATTAACACCATGGGGATTCTGGTTACTTCAGAAATAAAAGATTAGTTGTAAAAGGTATAAGCTTTAGTTCTGAGGTAGTGTTGATAGTGAGAAAGGGCATATGGAAACTGTATGGAGCCACCCTTCCTGGGGTCCCATTCTAAATGATGTTTGTGCCTTTTAAAACAACAGCCACTCTATAGATAGATTCAATGCAATCCCTTTCAAAATCCAAGCTAGTTTTTTTTTTTTTTAAAGAAATTGACACACTGATTCTAAAATTCATGTGGAAATGTAAGAGACCCAGAATAACGAAAACAACCTTAAAAAAGAAGAACAGAGTTGGAAGACTTCCACTTCCCAACTCAAAAATTACTATAAAACTACAATAATCAAGGTGTGGTACTGTCATAAGGGTAGGCATATAGAACAATGAAACAGAATTGAGCATCCAAAAGTAAGCCCTTATATTTAGCATCCATTGATTTTTTTTAAAGATTTTATTTATTTATTTGACAGAGAGAGACACAGCAAGAGAGGGAACACAAGCAGGGGGAGTGGGAGAGAGAGAAGCAGGCTTCCCGCCGAGCAGGGAGCCCAATGCGGGGCTCAATCCTAGCACTGTGGTATTATGAACAGAGCTGAAGGCATCTAGATGCTTAATGACTGAGCCACCCAGGTGCCCCACCATCAGTTGATTTTTGACAAGAGTGCTAAGATCATGCAATGGAGAAATAATCTTTTCAACAAGTGGTGCTGGAAGAATTGGATATCTACATGCAAAAGAATAAAGATGGATCTTGATCTAATATCGTACACAATAACAGACTAAAAATGGATCACAAACCCATATATAAGGGCTGAAAATGTAAAACTCTTAGAAGAAAACACAGGAATAAATCTTTGTGACCTTGAGTTAGGCAATGGTTTCTTATGTATGACACCAAAACATAAGCAACAAAAGAAAAAAATAGATAAATTGTCTTCATCAGAAAAAAAACAAAAAACAAAAAACAAAAAAAAGACAAAAAAATATTGCCTTTATCAGAATCAGAAATGTTTGTACTGCAAATGGTACAATCATGAAAGTGAAAAGACAGTCTACAGAGTGATAGAAAATATTTGCAAAACCACGAGATACCACTTCACACCTATTAGAATGGCTCCTTAGTTATATTAGATAATAATAATTGTTGACAAGATTGTGGGCAAACTGGAACCCTTATTCATTGCTTGATGGAATTATAAAATTACGCGACCACTTTGGAAAACAATTTTGATGGCTCCTCAAAAAGTTAAACAGAGGTACCATATGACCCAAGTATGTACTCCTAGGTATATACTGATGATAAATGAGCACATATGTCCACACAAAAACTTGTACATGAATTCTCATAGCAGCATTATTTACAATAGCTGAAGAGTGGAAATGACCCAAATGTCCATCAACTCATGAGTAGATAAACAAAATGTGGTATAGCAATATAATGGAATAGTGTGTAGTTATAAAAAGGAATGAAGTACTGGTATGTGCTACAACATAAATTAACCTTGAAAATATGTAAGTGAAAGGAGCCACATGCAAAGGGACACATATTTCACATGATCCCGTTCATATGGAATGTCCAGAATAGGCAAATCCATAGAGAAATGGATTAGTAGCTGTCTAGCAGTAGAGGGAATGGGGAGTTAGGGAGATAATGGCTAAGGGGATCAGGATTTATTTATTTGGGGAGTAATGAAATGTTATAAAATTGAATTTTTGATGATGGTTGTATAGCACTGAATATGCTAAAGATCATTAAATTATAAACTTAAAATGAGTGAATTGTGTAGTATGTAAATCATACCCTAATAAAGCTATTAATAAAAAAATCACTTAGGAAGCACATGATAATTGTTTCTAGCATTTGAGGGGTTACCATATGGAAACAGGGTGAGGTTGCTTGGTATAAGCCCCAGGGAGTAGGCAGAATCAGGGCCACTCCAGAGGGTTCAATTCATGTTGCAGTTTGTGTGAACGATGCTATGCCTGAGTAGAAGCATTGGATGGACACTGAAGGAAGAGGTATTTTGGCTCATTTATGCAAACATTTAATAACTGGTGCTATTTAAAGATCAAATGTGCTACTTCATAGTGGAATGTGCCAAATTATTGGAAGTCTCCAAGCATAAACTGGATGACCATTTGAAGATGGAGTAGATGGGTACATGTAACAGACTGTATATGTATGTGGTGGAAGAGGGAGAAATGACTAAATAGACTTTATGGTTTCTTATAACCGTAAGATTCTATTAAAATGTATATATTATAAACTTTCATCTGTAAACCTTTTTTTCATTCTTAATAATTTCCTCATTAGTCAGGAATAAATGAGTACTTACATATTCCCCCTAGATCCGTAAGTCCCAATAGTGATTTCTTGTGAAATAATAAAACTTGATGCTGTGGTCTAGGCCATTTCTATTATTTATATGCTGTCTCTGGCTCAATCATTTAGCAATGGCCCATCTACTGGATTACTCTTTTTGTAGTCTATAGCTTTTAAGTCTATAGCTTTACTAATAAGAATAGGATCCTACATTGCACTTAATGCTGACAATAGTTCAGTTAATGAATACAAATAATTCTGGACTCTGTCTTTTCTCTCTTTCTACCATCCTTTGTCCTTTCATCAGATACAGAATATGCAGGCTGCTGATTTTTACAAGTTGCTTCCCAAGCTCCAGAATGAACCTCTTGGCTGAAGGATTCAAATATTTTGGCCTAAATCCACAAATGCCATAAGAAACTGGCACTCCATTCTGTAATGCTTTTTCTCTGTGTCAGTAACTTTAACTTGGGATCATAAAGTGGACTCATCTGTCGGGTGGTCCATTATGATCTAGATTTAAAACCTTATGGGGTAGCAGTCCTCTATTCCACTTTACACTTTAGAACTAGTCGGAATGATGCCATACTGAAGAAGAAAAGTTTAGACACAGTGAGAAAAGCTGCTTATCCATCATCTGTTTCATAACAGCAAGGAGCAGTTTAATATCCTGCGAGGGGCAGCTTACCAATAGTGACATGAGGATCAGAAATGACTAAACAGCTTCAAGTCAAGTACCTTCCTCATTGGACTGGTGAAATACAGGTAACACATACCAGCTAAAAGTAATTTTGACTTATCCTGGCTCATTGATATCTTAGACATATACAAAATCCCTATATTAAAAATCTCAAATGGAGGGGCACCTGGGTGGCTCAGTCGTTAAGGGTCTGCCTTTGGCTCAGGTCATGATCCCAGGGTCCTGGGATCGAGCCCCACATCAAGCTCCCTGCTCGGCGGGAAGCATACTTCTCCCTCTCCCATTCCCCCTGCTTGTGTTCCCGCTCTTGCTGTGTCTCTCTCTGTCAAATAAATAAAATCTTAAAAAAATAAATAAAAATAAAAAATAAAAATCTCAAATAGAAAACATCTGCAATGAAATTGTACTCATTGTCTAGCTAGTACACCAGAGCTGTATTATAAATCCAAACCTCAGGGTTCATGCCTTGGAACTGTGTTCTAATGTTCTAACATAGTCCTTCTGTTACTTCCAGTAATAAATCCCCATGGAGAAGTTCCAAGAAGGGCATTGCCTGAGATCATATTCCATGTTAGAGTGAGGTTCTTCTCTACAGCTTGTGCTTCATTTGGTCTTGATGTGAGGCCAGCAAAGAAAATGTTCTGGAGAGTTTGTACTAGGTGGGAGTTCTTTTTATTTTAAACAACTGTAAATATTTAACAAAACAATTATGCCCTTGTCACTTCAAGTCCTTCAGACCTTTTCTCTCCAGACCTTTCCTTTCCCTTCTTGTTAAAAGCCTCACAAGGCCCAAGAGGAGGGCACTCAGGGAATGCTATTTGGGAGGGGGAAAGATACTAGGAATCTCGGGCTCATTTCTCCAATGGTCATATTTCTGCCTGTGTTTATCCCTTTTTCTGCCAGATCGTGCTCTTTATTGCTCATACCACTCAAAATAGTCATGAGCGCCAATATTCACTAACTACTCAAGCTGAAATCTTTGTTGTATTTACTTCGTATCCCACCATTATAAACCACTCTCCCTGGATCCTTTAAACATTTCAATTGCTCTTTTACATTTCAAGCATCTCAATTCCAGAGAATGGAAACTTGGGCATAGTCTTACTACCAATTAAAAAGGGATTCTCACTACTTTGCTCTAACAAGTTATTTGTCTATATCCATGTCAGTTACTCAAAACCATACTGGTTTTTTAAATGCCAGATCATATTGCACTCTTAATATAATTTACTATCTCCTGTCACCTGTAGACTTTTAAAAGCATGAATCAAATTTACTTTTGATGATGATCTCTTTGGATGACATTTACAACCAAGAAAAAATGTAATATGCCACCCAAAAAGCTTTTCCAGAATAGTCTGACTTACTTGCAGATTATTGTAATTTTTATTAAATATGGATTGTCACAATTATTTTATATTCTTCACAGTCCTTATCAAAAGTTTAGGTGAATCCAGATTGTATGATTTCCACTGAATAAGCTGGGCAAATTTCTATAGGAAATTTCTCAGGAAAGCATATTAGAATTGTAGTTCTTTGCAGTTCCGGCCCCACCTCCAAACCAAAGGGCAGTGTTTGGGAAAATGCCAACCATACTTAGCAGCAAGAGTTAGCAATTTAGCATAGCAGATGGGAGTGGCAATGAGTAGAGTGTATAAAGAATTTAAAGAAGGCTTTCTTTACAACCTCTTCATCAGAAGCTTTAACTGGATACATCCCAATTCCTGTTTGGTAGATAGTTAACACAGGGAATGTTTTCTTTACATTCTGTCACTTTACACTGATCTGAGATTTTTGTGAGTAAATACCCTAGTGCTGAGAACCTTCTCTCTCTCATTCTCTGACACATACACACACACACACACACACACACAGATAGGAAAGACAACCATTCCTAAGTTCATGCATAAGTAAAAAAGCAACGGGGATGCAAGCTTTGAAGTCTAGGCACAGAGCTGGAGACAAGTCAGTGGTATATACATCCTTGGGTAATGCAGACAAACAAACATTTATTTAGAGGGCTAATGAGGATTAAATGAAATAACTTATGTAAAGATCCTAGCATAGTTCTATAATATACCTTTAAAATATATTTGCTTCCTTTTCCACCCTGGTTTGAATTATGAAGGGTCCTGATCAGAGTAAACTTTTTCACTGAAAGCAGAAATATCTGGCTCCCTAAATAAAGTAAAAATGTCACTGAAAACTATAGATGTAGTTTGTCGTTAGGGGGAAGGGAGAGGCAAGGGGTTAACCATTTCCTTTAGTTTCAAACGGGTTTTGTCTTTATGCATTTCTCAAAACTGTAGCTCTGATACTATCTCTTTAGTTCTCAAAACAAAAGAACCTATTTACAGAGTGCTCAAGGGTGGCCCTGAGTGGCACTTTGAAACACCCAGTTTGAACTCCTCTAGGCAGTTCAGTGAGGCTGGATACAACAATAGATTCTGGGAGTCTGAATGGTACAAAAAAAGTGGGGGTGGGGTGGGGGGGGTGGTCTGCTGTCCACAGAAAGCAGAGCCAAAGCAAGTGAAGAATGTGAAGGGAGAAAAGGAAATTTCAGGATGTGCTAAAATTTTTAGCAACTGCAAAGAGTACAAAGAACTGGAATCCAGGCAACAGCGGCAGCTCACATAGGCATAATTATTTATCATATAGTTTCCACAGATAGCAATAGTCAAGTACATTATTTTACCTACATGTTTTTTTCCCAAAACCAGAGATTCTGGCACTCAGTTCATTTAGAAAGCCACCAAGTACAAATAATACACATGATGAACTCCACACAATAAAACAGGGTACCTAGATTTATGTCTCTTTATGTCGACATTACAACCCATTTCTGATTCAAATTCTTCCAAAGTCTTAATGCTATTTACATAACGAAATCATGCGGAAAGGGGGTATACTACTGGTTCATGGAAGATTTGTCAGAAAAAGAAATGGAAGCCGAAAAGTAATAAGTAATGAGAGGCTAAGGGGCTGATCAATCCAAAAGAGAATGGTTAAAGGGTTTATGAGAGCTCAAATGTCTGAAAGTGTCTATGACCTAAACACTGGAGCCAGGAGCTCTTTCCTCGGATTAATTCAACTTTCTTATCCCTAGCTCAGAAATCAGGGCTTATCAGCCAGCTCTCAATAGCAAGCCAATATGATTATAAAAATAGTACTGATGAGAAATGCAGAGTGTAGATCTCATTTAAATTTAATTGAGATCATAATTGGTTAAATCATTTCTGAGGATATCTCACTTTAGGCCATTTTTAAATTTTAAACTATTTTAAAAAAGAAATGCAATGTCCTCTACGTCAAAGAAAATGATGTTCCTGTTTGATTACTTACTGATATAATGATCACTGTAGCCATCTAGACCCCTAAGGAAATTATTCATTCTAGATAGCCAACCTTTCTGGATCTGTACTTCCAGTATTGCATCAAATAGCCACATGTAACTATTTAAATCTCAATTTAACTGAATTTAAAAATTCAGTTCCTCAGTTGCAATAGTCACATTTCAGTGCTCGAAAGCCATATGTGGCTAGTGGCTGCTATGTGGGACAATGAAGACATAGAAAATTTCATCATCACAAAATAAGTTTTTTAACTTCAAAGAGCTCAGTGTAGTGGGGGAAGACAGACCAAAAACAAGTATTATAATACAGGAGCAGGTGCATTTGAGCTGAACTTTAAATGTTGAGTGGCTCTAGGGTTGTCAGAGATGTGGAAGAATGGTAATTAAAATGTAGAGAACAGCATGAGGAAAAGCACAAGAGCTTGAAAATTTGGGGTGTACCTCATGACCTAGAAGTGGTCTAGAGTGGTTAGTAAACAGGGCTTAGAGAAAGTTGTGTAGTGAGAGATACATTCTGGGTTTCTGGGACAAGACCATGAATGGTCCTGAATGCCTGTTTGGAAAAAAGCAAAAAACACACCACCAAAGCCTTTAGATGCTTGAGGAGAAAGGTGGTATGACAAGATCTACATTTAAGAAGAACACTCCAACAGCTAGGCATAAAATGGAGCGAGAGTAGATGCAGGGAAGATGTCCTATGATTGGTCATTTGACTGCATGGAAGAAAAACTGCACCCTGGTTGGCAATGTTTGTTCTTGCAAAAACTAGGAATCAAGAGAGAGGCAACAGAATATGAGATTCTGTTTTAGCTGAACATCTGAAGAAAGAGCATGTCTAGTGGCAGTGTTTAGAAGATGCTGGGGATGTAATGATCCACCACGACTCTGGCAACAGAAAACGAGCAATGAGGGTCAGAAAAAAGCAGAATTGTCCATAGTCTAGTAAGCAGACAGACAGACAGCTCTACACTTTCTATGTCTTCCAAAAGCACAGACAATGGGATCCTATGGGTGGCATACCAATGACAAACAGCTTCTTCAGTGAAGTGCCCTTAAAGATATAGAACATATTGCATAGTAGTTAAGGGCATAGGTTCTGGAGACAGACTTCCAGTGTTCGAATTCTGATTCCGCTATTTAGTAATTGTGTGGCCTGGTAGATAGGTTACTTAAACTCTGTGTCTCAGTTTTCCTACCCTTAAAATAGAAATAATACTACCTACTTCATAGGAGTGCTGTGAAAGTTGATGAGTTCATACATATAAAGTATTTATAACATGGCCTGGTTCATGTAGGTACTCAATAAATGTTAGCAATTATTATCATGTGTATACATGCGGGACACACTTGTGCTATGTTCAACAACACTCAAAGACATTAGTGCTATAACCAAGGGATGGGGATCATGTAGTTTAGCAGACCAAAGGGCATCTGCAGTATACTGTCCTGCATAGACAGCATGCCTTAACTATTACACATAATGAGTACCTTAAGTCTTTTTTGGAAAAAGACAGATATGAGTAAGTTTTTAAATTTGTAGATATTCTTAGTGATCCCCTTACATAAGCTAGTGCAAGCCAGCTCCAGCACACCACTGGCTCGTGTATACAAACCCTCATACCCCCATCCATAAGACCTGGCTTCATGACCCTACAACATACTCAGAGATATACTGAAGGGAAAAATCCATCAGACAACCAACTTCACCTCCCTGAACAGCCAGATCCTAGAAATCTACTCCCCCTCTAATTTCTCTCGGCCTCAAAGTACATAGGGAAAAAATGATTGTTTTGAGATGAAAGACTTTTTCTTTCTCCAATCAGAAAATGCCAAATTTTTAAAAAAGTCCTAATATGCTCCTTTTCATTTATATTTAGAGTGCTTGTTCCCAGAAAGAGGAATGGGGTGAGGGGTGTTAGCTAGAGCTTTCAACTGCATGAAAATTTGTCACCTAAAACCAAGTTTAATATGTAGCTTCCAATCAATCCAAAGGCCGGTTTTTCCAGTTCCCCTCCCTCTAACCCTGACCCATTCCCCCAAGTTCCCTCCTGCATTTTTTTAAGTGTCAAATTCCATTCAAGTTTAAAGAATGATAAAAAAGGGCTTTATATCATCCTCTTTTCCTTTTTGCTAGCAAGGAATAATATAAGAATAGCTTTACCTTAAGATATGTTAAAGTATAAAGATATCATCTTAAATAAGGATAAATTCTAATTAGATGGTCTCTGAGACAATATATCCATTACCATCTTTCCAAAAGTCTCATAAATGGGTTCTCATAAAACTAGCCCTATCTCTGGTTCATTTTCTTGACAATGTTCTCAAATATTCATTGTCAAACGCTGAAGAAGAGTTGTCTACAGTGGAAGCATCCAATCATTTCCCCCGTATATGGCACAGTCTCTAATAAATTCAGAGCTAAGAATGACGGCTTCAAGAATGTTTCCTAAAGAGGTTTTTAAAATTGTTTACCAGAGAACTGCTACAAGCTCCTTAAGTATCTGGGCTCATCTGAAGTGATAACAGTTTTAAACAGCAGTCCCTTCTTCAGTGGCAGAAAATATGTTTTTCCCCTTTAAACTATTGAATTTAAAATTGAGAAACCATTTGGAAATTTAAAAAGATGAGAAAGCTGGTCTATTTTATTTAGATAGGTAGATAGATAAGATAAACAAAAAGAAAAGTATGAAACTGAGTTAGCTGTCTATTTTTTCTGTTGATCTGGATAAAATATGCAAATTTGAAAACATGTGGCACTTCGCATTCATGGCCACTATATTTTAAAATACACATACTTTTGGGGCGCCTGGGTGGCTCAGTTGGTTAAGCGACTGCCTTCGGCTCAGGTCATGATCCTGGAGTCCCGGGATCGAGTCCCGCATCGGGCTCCCTGCTCGGCGGGGAGTCTGCTTCTCCCTCTGACCCTCCCCCCTCATGTTCTCTCTCTCTATCTCATTCTCTCTCTCAAATAAATAAATAAAATCTTTAAAAATAAAATAAAATAAAATACACGTACTTTTATGAAAACAGCTGTATATGTTTATTGGACAGAATATTAAAAACAAATTAGCTTGCTTTAGAAGGAAAATATTTCACATTAACCTATTTGATTGAACATTTTAATTCCCCCAAATTTCACAAGGCTCTACCTTCATTCATATTGATGTATAAATTAATCAAAAGACTAATGTTTCTTTATATATCTGTAAAATTAATCTGGAAAGCACTCACATATTAAAATAAAATAGTTAAAATAGTTTGGAAAAAATCTCTAGAGTTCTATCAAATAAGACTTTTTTTTTTTTTTTAGTAAATGAATATATTTAGTTTTGACTAGTAGCTTAAGTCAAATTTACCCTGGATCCATCAACTGAGGGGCAGCCCAGTGTATGGGGGAGAAAAAGCACAGATTCTTGAATCAGATCATCTAACCTATGAGCTCTGGCTCTGCCACTCGTTAGATGTGAGACTTCGGGCCAGTTACTTATTCTGGAAGTCTCAGTTTTCTTACCTCTGAAATGGATATCATAATGCCACTGCCCTCACACTAGGTTGTCATGAGGATAAACTGATCAAGTATATGTGAAATCACTGCATAAATATTTTACACCACATCCACTATCAGCCAATAACCGACAACTGTACTGTAATTAGAAGTTATTTTTAATAGAGTAAAACCATAAGGAAATTAATTAAACATGTATTCATTCATGGCATGCGAATAAAATTCAGTCATAAAAGGCACCTAGTTGGGTTTGACATCATTCATTAGGTCACCCTGGAATTGAGAGATGGCAAGGAGATAATATCACTATCTTTTTAACATAAACCCTTTTATTAGCACGGAGAAGTTCCTCCCAGATATAGTAATCCAGTAGCATAACAAAGCCCAACATTTTCACTGCCAGCAATTTAAACCGGTTTAAATTCTCATGAGAAGCTTCTATGTATTGAACCAAGCAGTATTTTCCATGAAAATGTATCTATTTGCTTTTGTAGTAGAGAAAACAAGATAGTCTCTGTTTTTAATCCAAAGACAAAAAGCACAAGAACTTCTCACATTAAAAATGTACAGAGATGGCTCTTCTAGAGTCAAGCATGCATCGGGGTATGGAGAAAACATCCAACAAGCACAACTCTCCAACACTTAGTGAAACAAACCAAACACTACCCAAAGAAGAAACTGAAGCTATAAATTCAAATAAATGGGCTGCAGGGAGACTACACAAACCTGCTGTTGCTTTAATTGCAGATAATTCAATTCAGCAGCTGTTGGTCCAGGCACTAAGGTTCACTGTATGCTCTTCAGCGTAACCTTGAAATACTGTCACTCACTCACTTCTCCACATCATCTGCATGCTGTCCAATTAATGAGGAGTGAAATCAACTGTCAAACCACGCATCAAAACAGAACATGATCTTTTAGCTCTTAAGCATAGGAGCACAGTATTTTAAGGACAATAAAGCATGGATGGAGGTGAAAGTCCTTGACCATAAATGATACTTAAACTTATCAAAACATATAGTTGTAGGAACTAAGCTTCTGTTCTGTTCAGCAGGAAACTGAAACTTTCTCGAGGTTTTTTCATTTGGAAGGATCCTTTATGTCTAACTGCTGTATAAGAAGCCTTTTTAAACAACATTCACCAGTGTCTGATCAGTCTTCAAGTTCTTCATTATTACGGACCCATATGTTTCTGAAAGCTTAAGAAAATACTTAAGGAACACTTCCGGTCCAATGATATTTTACAATACAAAATGATTTGCTGCTGGCATATTTAGCCTTGCTGTTTCCAGCACTTTTTTTCCTACCAGGAGAACAAACAACAATAATATATAATGTTCATCAATCTGAGTTAAATAATGAAATAAAAATAAGTTTACCAAAATAAATGTGTTCTGGAATGCTTCCTATTTGAAGTTTCCCTTCTCTTAACTATATCCCAAATCTAGACAACCAATTAACAAATATGAGAGTTAAAAACTCAAGAGAAACACAACACACTAAGTGTTTAAAAATTGCTTCTTGCTTCCAAAGCACTGTGTCTTCTGTGAAAACACTCTAGGCTATATCGCATACTACCAGTTGCAGATGTAAGACTTGAGAAATTCAGCACAAGAATACAGCAGAGAAGCATGCACAATTAAGGGATCAGGACTCCCAATTTAACAGAAAACCCAGATTTTACATAGCAATCTGCTATAAACATTATAGCAAGGAGCAGGCATGTTTCATGCAGCTATTTTGTTTAGCTCATTAGAACCTTATTTGTCCTTCAGTACAGTTGAACTGGAGGCAAAATAAGAGAGGAATGCACTTTGAAACAAAAGGGAAATTTCAGATAAAATAAAACATACTATACCTGTATATTGTACCAGGAACATCGTGACACTCTTCAGGGAACTGTTTCACGTTGTATCCTACCGTGAGTTATTCTCCCCTTTCCCTCTTTTCTCCACAAAAAGAAAAGCCAAAGCACCCCAAACCCCACTACACACTACCCCTAACCCAACACCCCATTGAGGAAAAAAAAAAAAACAGTTACAATTCAGCTTAGATCCGATGCTTCTGTTTAGCTCAGCTCCAGCCGAGCAACTGAGCTCTAGCAACGGAGCATAGGGAGGTGGATTCTGATGCCAGTAGCACTTCCATCCACTTCACTTACACAAAAGCAGGCAGTAGAAAATCCAGGAGCCTTGAAGACAAGGGCTGGAACTGGCTTTTATGAATTGCTATTACTGCATGTGTCACCATCCATCTACAATGACGGACACTTACAGGCTGAATTGGGAGTGGAGGGGGTGGGGAGGAGGAGGTTGGAGAGCAGGTGGAGAAGCAATTAGCAGTATGTTCATTGGAGAATTCGTTCGGGATTTCATACATCAGTGCCTAAAGAAACAGCATGCAGTTGACAAATCAGAACTTTACGATTTGCATGCCTTAGAAGAAATCTTAGCTCATAGCTCCAAATGAAATAATGTTTCCCCACTCTTATAGAGCATGAAAAGTCACCCCTCTGCTTTCTCTTTCTCTAGCTATTCTTGTTCCTGAGAAATCAACATTCAAAATGATTATTTGCTAATTTCCCCTAAAGAATTGTATTTAAATGGCTGGAAGCAAAGGAAGTATGAAGAAATTAAATTATATCGAACACGACATCTCTTAACAAAAAGGCAAGAAGCTAATTATTTTAAGCCAACTTTTCATCCCTAGTCCCATTCCCCAGGTGCAGCTTTCACACCTATAATCACTAGATCACACAACTTTTGTGCATATATTTAACACTAGAAAACAATCTATGTATACCTAAAAATATTTCAGTTAAAGTCAAGATGAAAAGCTAAGAGCTATATGCAAGCCTCTCTCCATAGATGACCTTAAGAAGGCACTTTGCCTGTAAGTGCTTCAGTTTTACTCATCTGCTAAACTGAAGCACATTTTTTAGACCAATTTGAAGATTAATCATGAGTAGGAACAAAAAGGAGATAGTCGCTTAGAAAGGAAACATGACACAACTGAAGGAATACTGGGCCTGGGTATCAGGAAACCTGGATTTAGGCTCCAGTTCTACAACTTTCTAGCTGTGTTACCTTGGACAAGTCATTTAACTTCTCTGAGCTTAAGTTCCTTTGTTTATAAATTTGACACAGTAGTACCTATCCTGACAGCTTCACAGGATTGCTATGAAGAGCTAATGAGATAATAGATATGAAAACCCTTTTGTAAACTGTAAAAGACTATAAAATTGTATGGAATTATTATTATTATACTCTGGAACAAATTCTGCCTAAATAGCTGAAGTCAGGCACCTCTATCACATAAGAAAAATAAAAAGAAAGAGCCAATATAATTTCATGAAAAGAATTCTCAATTCTTCCAATTTTAAAGTTGGAAGGAAGCACTGTTTGCTCTTAAAGTGCCACAGAGGGGAAATTGTTTTAAAGGAAAAATTTGAAATCTGATACATAATATATCAAAGTTTATTAAAGAAACTAAAGCCCTCTAATTCCTTCTTTCCTTTCTGGAAAGTCAGTTCATTTGTTTTCGTATGGTCTAATATTATGTCCCATCTAGAATGCAAGCTACAGGACAATGAGCATCACCTTCTGTTAAATCTTTCTATTAACCTGGTATATCCTCACTGCCCAGTGTGTGTGGAAGGATTCAGGTTGATCAGCTAAGTCTAAATCCACAAGGTAAAAATCCAAAGTCATGTTTTATGAGGCTCCAAGCTGCCTTGATACTATATATACAGTGACCAGCTGGCTTAAGCTTGGACACAGTTTTAGCACATGAAGTCCTGGGGTGGCCACACCTGGGGCACTAAATGATCCAGGCAATGTTTGGAGACCTATGGTTCAGCCAAATCCCATATGTCCTGATTTCCATCTGTATGTTGGTTACCCAAGTGTATGTCTGTCCACATGGGCCAAATCTGAAGCAGCCAAAAAAAAGTGGGAGCTATAGCAGAAATGTCAGATGTCAGCTCCCCTTGGCCCCCTCTAATGCCATCTGTGTCCTCAAATAAGTGCTGAGCCCACTTCCTGAGAGAAGAAAGAAAACTTTCTCTAATTGCTCCCTTTGAATGCCATTGCCAATACTGTAAATGCCAGTAAAATATGTATGCAAAATCTATGTTAAGTCAATGGGGAAAATGGATAATATGAATCACAAAGAGTTGGGTGACTGGTAGCTAAGAGGGAGTGAACTATTAAAAGGGGGAAGGAGAGGACAGGGTTGGGAGGGGAGGAGAGAAGAAGGGGGGCAAGAGAGAGGACGTAAGGAGAACAAATGAATCTAAAGTGAGAGGTTTTTTTTTTTTTTTCCTAAGCAGAAACATACTAGCTGGAATCACCCAAAACCTCACCTCCTAGAAAGTGCTTGCCTTTTGAGGTATTGGGAATAGCCTTCTTACCACCACAGCTGCTATCCTAGCCTTCCAAATGCTTAGGTAAACAGTCAACAGCTTGAAAAAGCACTGACAGCCCTAGCACCAGAACTCACTTTCACTTGGCATGTGGAAAGTCAGGTAGGTGGGATACAGTTCTCCAGAGGCCTCATCACTGCAACCCCCCATCCCCACCCCACCACAGCCTTACCTGTGGCATGGCTGGCCACCAACAAAAATGTCGGCCCAATTTCAGGTTTGGCAAAGGAGGCTTGCCTGAGATTTTTTAAACCACACTGGTAAGAAAGGAACAAAGGCTGTATTTCAGAATCAGGCTGTTCTGCCTTTGGGCATTGCAACTGAACTCTTCCACACATTTAAGCTTGAAATTCATACTCCCCAAGTTCCTCAGTACGGCGATTCAAAGTAAGGGAAAAGTACAGGGAAGATAATTTTTTTGTTAGCTTCTTTCTCACAGTGAAAAGATGAGGATAATATCAAGAACATGACCGACAAAAGGCAATGAAGTAGGAGGCAGCAGTTTCCACCCAGATTAACAAGAATGGAAATGAAAGCATCAGAGCATCCTGATAAAAACAAACACACAAACATATACACCAAGAACCTTTGCAATGTTTCCATTATCTTGATTTGAAGCTCCAGAACGTAAGCACTAATGGTTCCCTAATCCACCCAAGCTGCCTCTCAGCAGCCATCACTAAGTCTGACTGACCTTTTCAAATGAATTCCCACTGTTAACCACCTTAGATTCTGAATATTTTTGTCAAAAACAAAAATCCCAGGGGAAGATTTCAAAGAACCAAGAACTTGAATCAAACCATGAGCCTAAAACAGGGAAAAACAACACTAATTTGCTAAACCCCAAACAAAATAGAAATGCTAACAGTTTAAAAGCAGCAACTAATAAGCTGACTTGAACCAGGAAAAAAAAAAAAAAAAGCTTTCTGAATCAATCAAACTTGTAACAAACCCAGAGAGTCCAATCAGTTCACAAATTCCTGCAAAGAGCACACACATCAAGACTTGGTTTCACCTGCCTAAGAACCCACAGAGGAACCATAAAATTAACACTGGATAAGAAGTTGGAGAACTGGGTTCTCCAGATTTTTCTACTGTTGACCTTGGTCAAATCACTTATACTCTTTCAGTCTCAGCTTGCTTGCTTTGGAATGGCTGGGGCTGTGGTTACCAATATCCCAGGTCGAATAGTCTATGCCAATTGTGAAATTTACTCTAGTGACAAAATAGAAAACAATTGTCACAGTTTGGCCCTAAATTTCCGGGAAGGAGGGAGGTGGACCACTCCAACTCTCCTCAGGTTTCTGTTTCTAGCTTATTTTGAAATATGCCGAGAGAAGAGTTAAGCAACTGTGCTTGCGTGGCCTTAGGAATAGTCAGCCTAATATTCCTCTTCAGAATGTTTCTTTTCAAAAAATGTTCTAGGAGCAGTTTGTTTTCTTCAAATGAAAGCTACAGGTGAGTTGTCTGGCCCAAAACGGGAAAAAGGAAAGAAAGTAATCTAGAATATGCTGAGCACCTATTGAATGCCAGACAAGACATGTTTACATGATTTTTTAAATTAGACCTCACAACACAGCTATATGCTAAACATTATTATCTTCATTTTATAGGTAAGGAAACTGAGGCTTACCGATGTTAAGTGACTTGCTTACACTCACTCAACTGGTAAGTGATAAAACTGGGATTTGAACTCAAGCAATTTGAATCCATTACTACACTAACATTGCAATGATTAAAGTCTGAATGACTAAATTCCTTCTGAATTTAGTGATTCATTTGGGCTTGCTTAGGGAATAAATCACATGCTGAGTCAATACAGTGAAAACAAACTTCCTTGCATGTGCACTGGGTTGACAATTGTTTAAAATTTCATCAGACAATGTGGTTAAGACCACTGGGCTCTGGAGTAAAACAAACTTCAGTTGCTTGAATTCTGGCTTATGGGCAAGGTACTTAACCATGCTGAGTCTCAAGTTTTCTCTTCCGACAAATGGGAAAAGAAGTATCTACCTGATTGAGTTGTTGGGAAGCATTAATGATATGATAGCAGCTAGCACAGCGCTTGGCACAAAATTGTTCAATAAATGCATATCAGAGCTATCCTTGTCCTCATAAGCAACAGAGCAAGAAAGGAAAGGTTATAAAGAAAAAGAAAACCAGGATTCATTGAACTCAAGTGCTCCTTGGCCTGTAGAACAGACTTAGCGTGAAAGAAGTTTTCAGTGGCCCACCCATACCCTCTAAAACTAAGCTGCATCTTGTAGATTAGCATATTCATGAGGCAACATGAATATACTAATTGGTGGTGCCTAAGTAGTAGCAAGAAGACTTGTCATGCGGTCTGCTGAGCAGCAATTGTCCCTCGTTTCCTGGAATCTATCCTTCTAAAGAGAGGGTTGGAAAGTAGCAGATAGAAGTATTGCTGGAAGTACCAGGTGGGCTAAGGCCCCTTTCTTCCCCCAATTCTTTAAGCCCTAGCTTCTCTCTTACCCATTCACTTGTGGCCCACTTCCCATATACTCCTCTCCTCCCGCAGTTTATTCTAGTTTTATCGTGATTCTTTCCTTGGCTCTAGTTCTGTCTCTGTACATCAGCAACAAGTGGTATTTATGGAATGTGTGTCTGGCACTGCACTAGGTGAAGTGGAGGGACATCCAAAAGTTAATTGAAGAGACACGTGTTCCATGGCCAAATAGATTGAAGATATACAGGTAGACTGGAGTTTAGGCAATATAGTAAATGCAGATATAACAAGATGATCTGGTTGATTTCAGAGCACAGAGTAGTTTGTTCATCCAGTCAGTGATATACATACTGAAGAATTAAGAAAAAAATGTACAGTTGTCTGTAACTTAATTTGAAATGCATAAAAAGATGTATAAATGGATGGATAGGTGATAAAGCAAATAGAACAAAGTGTTAATTATAGAATCTAAGTGGTGGATATAGGGGTATTTACTATACAATTCTTTAACGGTCTCTATATATTAAATTTTTTTCACCATAAGAGGTTGAGGATAAAGGAGAAGGATAAGGGGTATAGCTTTCTCAACTTCAAATGTTTCAGAACAAAATATCGTATTTATATAAAGAAGCATAGGGGCGTCTGGGTGGCTCAGTCGGTTGAGGGACCAACTCTTGATCTCGGCTCAGGTCATGATCTCAGGGTCTTGGGATTGAGCTCAGCATTGGGCTCTGTGCTCAGCAGGAAGTCTACTTGAAATCCTCTCTCCCTCTCCCTCTGCCCCTTCCCCCTTTCAAAATAAATAAATATTTTTTAAAAAGTTTTTAAAAAAAGCATAAATCAAAATAGGACAAAATGTTAAAAATTGGTGAATCTGAGTGATGGCATGACAGTCCCAAATGATTCATGAAATTTTTATTTAAAATGATTTCAAAATAGAAGGTTAAAAGATAATTTGTTGAATGCTGACCCCTTTTACCTAATGTCTCAGTTGCCATTTTTAGTAGAGAGGATATTGGGTCAATAGTAGTAGAGAAATTGGAAAGGGGGGGCAATAATCAACCCATAGATGTACCTTGGGTGCCTACTATATGCAGGACACTATGCTAGGCACTGTAGAGGATTCAAAGACACAAAAAACACAGTCCCTGCCCTAAGAGGGCTCACAGTGCAGGTGAGGGCATACCAAAGCAGTGTCTGAAAGGGTAACTGGCTGGAGCAGAGAAATTCCATGAGAGAAGTATGAAGATTAGAAAGGTAGATTGGAGCCAGACTGCAGAAAGTACCAAAGGCCATGCTAAGGAATTTGGACTTCATCCTATGGATAATGGGAAGCCATTTACAGTATCTGAGTTGGAGAAAGAACATGTTCTAAACCCATGGGCTAGATAGTATAATCTGTTGGAGCACAGGTACCTTCAACATGTATTTGTTTTATATTCATATACTTCTGGCCCTTCTGTCTACTTCCCATATCTGGATGTGGCCTTTAAGGTTTCTCAACATTCTGGATGCTGCCCATTTTTAAAACAGCCACTTTATGTCATCTTTCCAGCCTCTGTCCCTTTCCCTCCCCCAGCCCCCAAGAGGAGCTGCCCAGCACTCAGCTCAGCCCTGCTGACTCAGTAAGCAATAAATAAGCCTCATGCAGTTTTTTTAAACCAAGTTGCTAAGCTTTGAATCTCTGATTTCCTTCATGGTAATCAAGCCCCAATTACTACTGAGATCATTGATTTGAGTTGAAAAAATGAATATTCAGCTAAGCAACATGTGAAGGAGTACAGGAAGGTATGTCCAATGTGTAGAAGGAAACAACTGTTCAAAGTGATTTTTGGATATTGAAGGAAAACCTAATGGAGATGACACTGCTGAATAGCAGCAAGTGATTAGGGTCAGACCTCTCAAAGACTGCCAAACTAAAAGGTGGACGTTTTCTGTCTCTAGTTTACCACCCCACCCCCAGCCCATCCTCCAATCCAGTCATGTCACTCCCACATTTAAAACCCTGTGCTGGCTCACCCAGCTTGCCCAGCTCCTTAGCAAGCAGACTTCCTTCACCAACTGGCCACAAGATACCTTTCCAGATTCTTATCCTGTCCCCCACCCCAACTCCCAGTGATTCACACACAATATCTTAACTTTTTCTAAACTATCCATTCTGACACATGTGACTGCTTTGCATGTGTTTGGTGGTCCCCCTGCCCACCTTGCCCACCACCTCTTTTTCCACCTGGATTCTAGGCAATGCCCACTTATCCTTTGTGATTCAGCATAGTTAGACTCTGGTCTGTGTTACCTACCTCTAGCAGTTATTCCCTCCATCATGTTTCCAGGGCACCTTATATATACCTCCTCTCTTCCCATTGTAACATAATTATTGGTTTGGGTGTCTATCCCCATCCCCCTCCTCCCACCCCCACTTAACTGTGAACTCCTTAAGGGCAGGCAGGGACTACTTCTAATTCATCACTATTCCTAGTGCTTACCATAGGTTCTGGTCCTGTATACGTGCTCAAATGTCTATTGAATAAATGAGCTTGAATATCAAGTGATCCTTGAATTCAAACTCAGCATCTCTTGAAAGGTAAAAATTAGGATATTATGTGACCAAAGTAATCCTAGTGAAGTATGTTTGAGGACTTGACCGAAGGAGAAATGATGGGAGGACATATTATGGGGTCTTACTGTGGGACAGTTTCTACCCCAGGAAGCTCTTACTGCTAGTTGTTGCTGGCTAAAAAGAAGAGCAGCTGGAGCGGCCAACAAGGGCCCTTACTGGGGATTTCCCCATCGTTATCTTTCACAGTTCAGTACTGAATGAAGTAAAGTTGTTTACATAACATTCTCCACACAGTGTTTTGATTCTTCTGAATTACAGCCAAACTTTCATTTGTGCTCTGCCTACAGATACATTTGGACCAGACTTGTTAACGGGTAGTCACTGAAAGTTCTCCAGTTCACATTCTCACCTGCCATTATTACACCAAGGAACATTTTGTGGGGAAGGGACGACTGAAAATCTGAGAGCCAAAAAGGGGGATGGGGAATGCTAATAAAAATGACCTTTTATTTTTCTCCTAGATTGCCAATATATTTCACAGCACCTCCCTCCTGCATTGGTTTATACCGTGTATCTGTAAAGGCAAAAAAAGAAAATGAAGACTTTAGCAAAACTTGACGCTTGTAGGCAAGGAAAAGAGGAAGCAACACTGAGGCCTGGAATATAAATCTTTAGACATAGGATCCGTTGCCACTTCTGGAAAGTAAACATTTCAGCTATTTTAAACAAATAGCGAAAGCAATTAGCCCCTTCTGTAGACTAAACTGAGGTGTATGCTGAATTTAAAAAAAAAAAAAAACTGAGTCTGTTTTGATCTTCAAAAATGTCAAACTGGTAAACATTTGCTTTTTTTGTACATATAAATCTATGAGCCAAGCCTAGCTTGAGGAAGATTTAAGAGACATAAAATTTGTCTGAGGTGTCTGCCAAATCTCTGCAGCAGAGAGAAACCCTGGAAAAGCTGACATAGTCATAACTCTCACATCACTAGCAGGCTTGTGCAGGGCTGGACGTACACAAAGTCACTGTTCCTTCTCTCAAACTGTTTGTAAACAGAGAAGTAGATCATTTGCTTATCAGCTATCTGGTAACTCATTTTTGCCTATATATCCCACAGAGGAAAGAGGAAAAAAAAAAGAGTAAGTTCCTACTGGCACATATCCCAATTTTCAGCTGGGTAGATCTTCATTTATAAGATGTGCCTGCTTGTTAAAATCTTCTCTGTCATTTGCTCTTGCACACTCATTCTTGTGTGTATACTATATCAATCTCTGTCTCTGCCTCTCTGGAAGGCATTAAAAGAGGGTATTTGTAAGTATCTAGTGCAGTGTCTAACAGAATGCTTTGCACATAATAAGCCCACAATAATTCATCAAATAATTGAAACTCTATCTGTAATTTCTGTATTCAACTTATTTGATCATGGAACAAGAGAATTATAGATTCTTTCTCTTGGAGTATTTAAAAGCGACAATTCCTTACAAAGTAATATCATTTTATTCAGACAATTCATTCTTAGGACTTCTGTCCTTTAAAAGCATCCATTTTTGCACAATGGGTATTATTTGTAAGGCAAATGAAGGAAAGACCACGCTGCAGGATCCTGAATGACAATATGAACACGGATACATTTTGTAGAGAAAATCAGATATCCCATATTCACCTGATTGTATGTCGTTATGGTAATCCACTACATATGTCTAAGATCACTTAACAATGCAGGAATACAGTGCACGCATGGGCTGCATTCTGTAAATAGGATTAACAGTTGAATTCAACCAAGGTCTTCCCTGGGGAGAGATCGCTGGAAAATACATCTACATGACATTTAAAAAAATAAATTAACCAATGACATTGGCTCCCATGAGACACATTGTTTCTTGTACATTCAATTCTATCACAGTTTTCTGTAGCTCTCTGCTGACATCCCCATCCCAAAAGACATAGAATTTCAAAACAGGAAGAAAAACAGAGCAACTGGAGCTCTTCTGTCTCTCCTGCATGAAGTGTTATGTACACAAAGGAAAGATTTCTGTAAATTAGCACAATGTGAACTGTGACATGGTGAGATCATGTCAGTCTGTACTGTTCTTGTTATGCTGTGGTCACATATAACTTGCCCAAGGGAATGAACAAAGTCTGTGCGTATACTAAGATTGGCAAGGGCTGCAGGAAAATGAAGAGAGCTGTGTTATAGCAGGAGGTTTCAATTTTTTCCTTTAAAAAAATGTTCTTTATGATGATTTTTCTTCCCACTTTTATGTATTTAATTTTCCTCATCTGTAAAATAGGGGTAACTATTGCATGTATGTAATATTTTTAGTGAGGATGAAATGAAATCCTGGCACACAACAGTTAACCCATATAGTCCACATCAACATTTGGCTAGCATTAACTAAATACCTATTATATGCCAGGCACTGGCCTTAGACACCAAGAAAAAGTAAATCATAGGAGGAAAAAGTGACACTGGGGAGAAAAGCAGGGAGCTGATTTTCAAAAGTTTTATAAGCCAATCTAAGAAATTTGGATTCTATCTTGAGGACAATGGGCAGCCTCTGAACTATTTTATATAGCGATGGATAGCGTCAGATTTGCGATTTAGAAAAATCATTGTTAGCACTGGTGGAAAATGGATTGGAAGGTAAGCAGGTTGGAGACAGTAGTAATCCAGGCTAGAAGTTGTATGTGTGTGTGTGTGTGTGTGTGTTGCAGGGTGTGTATGTGGGGGGGGTGTGCCCCAAACTATGGCAATGATAATAGGGGTAGACATGGGAAAAACATTTTTAATAACTTTTAAAAAGTAACAAATATACTATTATAGATGATTAAAAAATAAAAAGATGCAAAATGTTAAAAAGAGAACTCACATTACCTTACCATTTACAGCAAACCATTATTGAATTTTTGTGTTTAACATTACAGGATAATGATAATTTCCAATGTATGCATACACGGGGTGTCTGTGTGTGTGGCCACGTGCATGTGTATGTGTGTGTGTTTAAACTGGAATTTGTCAGCTTCATAACCTGAATTTTCTCTTACTATATCACAAACAACTTTCAACATCACTAAATATTTTTTAGTAACATCAACTTAAATGGCTACTTAGTGAACTATTCTATAGATATACCATAATTGATTTAATCCAAATCTCTAGTACTGGGGACATTTAAAATGCTGTTTTTCTCTTTTTTTCCCCTGGGATAGATATCCTGAGAGCTAAAATTTTGGAAATACCACATCTACTTCCTCAGCATAGAGCCCCAGAAGTTGAAGTGGTAGACTGAAAGCTATGTCAATTTTAAGATTTTTGATATATACTGATAATTTCTCTCCAAATTACAGTCCCACTAGCAGCACTTATGAGTGAGAGACCCATTTGAGAGTGATTTCAAGGATGGAGTCAACTGGATTTGGTGGGTGGAGAGGAGGGATGGATCTTTGGCAGGGTATTGGGACAGGAACAATGTGAACTCTGTCAAGAGGAGCAAAGCAATGAGCAGGTCTAAGGAACAGGTGGCTGGGTGGATAATTGATGGGAATGAAAAAGGGAAGGGGACCACAGGAGAGTGGAGGAAAATGAAAAAAAAAAGAAAGAAACCTCTAGTGAAGTTATGCATTCAGGTCACTTTAATTTACTGCTTTATTCAGCAAAAGCAGCTAATGTAGCAAAGAGCTAATCTTCTTGTAACATTTGGCACTATCGTACCAAAGTTCCGAGTTACATTCATATGAATATGTTTATCCATTGTTTTTCGTCCAATAACCATTTATTAGGTATCTACCAAGTGCCAAGAGCTGTTCTAGATGCTCTGGGTATGGAGATAAATGAGACCTGGCCCCTGCCCTCAAGAAGCTCACAGTCTAGGGGAGAGCCAGACACATCCACAGACTGACACACTATAGTGTGGTGCAGCCCAGGACAGAGGTAAGTGCAGGGTTCCATGGAAGCCAGGAGCCTAACATTATTTCATGTATGCTTGCATGTGTTTGTGTGTGGTGGTGGGGGTGGGGAGAGTTGCAGGAAAGGCTTCAAAGAGATGTTGATATTTGAACTGAGTCTTGAAGGAGGAGTTCCTCAGATGACTAAGGGTCACAGATCATACTCATATTCCTTACCAGTGCCTTGAATATTTGTGCCACTGCTGTCAGGGACACTCAGTAAGGCAGTGAAGATGCCCGTGTGTAATCCAAACCCATTCGTGAAAACAGCCTCCACTGATACCTTCATGTATATATGTGCATAGCCTGATTTGGGCAGTAATATGCACATCTTAGAATATAAAGGATAACAGACAAGTGACATACAGACTTTTAAAAATAATTCTGATGACATTGATAGAATAATAATAGTCACCTCTACCAAGTCCTACTAATTCTACCTCCTAAATGTCTCTTATATCTGTTCCCTCCTCTCATATGAAGCTCCTTTGGGTCCTCATCATCTCTAGCTTCCTAACTGGTCAGGCCCCACTCCAGTGCATCCTAAAGTAAAAACCTCATTATGGTGCTCCTCTTCTAAAATATTTTAATGTTTTTTATTGCCTACAATCACTATTTCCCAAATTTTATTTGAGTATTATCATATTCACATACCACATGTACTATTATTTACTTAGTATTTGTCTTTAAATCAACATAAAACTTGTTCACTTTCTATTTTTACTAAGCCATTTCCTGCATAACTTTAGATTGATGACATAGTTCAGTTTTATCTTTTATGAGACACATCAGAATATATAATTACTAAAACTTAAAATGTTTGCGGGAATACAACATAACCACCACTGGCAGACACCCTACAGTTTGAAAAACAATGGCTTATGGGAGCACATCCAAATTTCTTTCTTTTTTAAAAAAATTATTATTATTATTATTATTATTATTAAGTAGGCTCCATGCCTAGCATAGAGCCCAAGGCAGGGCTTGAACTCACAACCCTGAGATCAAGACCTGAGCTGAGATCAGGACTCGGACGCTTAACCAACGGACACCCAGGTGTCCTGAGCACATCCAAATTTCTTAGCACAGCATTCAAGGTACTTCACAAATGAGCCCCAACCTATCTTTCCAGACTCTTCTACCATTACAAACCTTCCTTTCCCAAACAATCTGTACCCTAGCCATGCTGAATTCCTAAATATTGAATGGACATGCTTTGCTCTTCTATAGCTACATGTCACAGACTGCTCTTTCTAATCTGGAATGCCTCCCCTCTACTGTTCTCTGCTTGGCAAACTCATTATCCTTCAAGACCTGTCAGGTCACCTCCTTACAGAAGCCTTCTCCCTGACTTTCCCTTATAGTTAGACACTCCTTCCTTTACCCTTCTAATAGCACTTTGTACCTGTCTCTGTTACACTACACATTATCTCAGAATTATGGGCATACACCTCCCCAGCTAGACCTAGGGAGAGCTCACATCTCATACTCTGTTGCATCCTGAACACTCCATGTGAGCAAAGGTCACGGAGGAGACCTAGTGACCTAGGAAGTCACTTAAAACAAAAGCTACAATAAAACAAAACCTAAAGTACTGTCCAGGTAGCTTACATGTAAGACATGTTTTTTAAAGAGAATTTATCTGATTCAGAAATAGCCATACTGACTATAGTTTTGGCAGACACAATTAGCTATGGCTGCAATAGCAGTTAAGCTAATTTGGTTTTGGCAGTTACTTTACAGCATACACATACTGACATAGAAACTAAAAGTGAATCATTTGGGTTTCTGCCAGGATGATCAACTATACTTCACAATAATCTTTCCTTACCACAAATGGAAAGTCAAGAAGAAAAGTGAACAATGAGACTAGTAAACCATGGTGGAGAGAGCATGGGCTTTCAAGCCAGAGATCTATACATCCAAACCCCAACTCAACTCCTTACAATCCATGTGACTTTGGGTAAATTGTTACACTTCTCTGCCTTTTAGTTTTCTCTTTTAGAAAACTGGGAAAAATAGTACCTACTTCATAAGACTCTTAAGATAATGCAACAAAGTGCTTATGATAGTGCCTGGAACATTACATGGGCTCAATAAATAGTCATTATTGTTACCCAATGAAATGACTACAATTCAGATAATATGATGCATAAGGGCAGCAAATACATTTCTTAAGAAAATAAATTTATGGCACCAGGCTTTAAAATGACAACTATAGAGTGTAGCTAAGAATAGCCACTAACAAAACAGTCTATAAGGCAAAGTTCTTCTTAGGTTTAAATTAAACTCACACCTGGAACATACCACCACACTTCTTTGTGTTCTCCAAGAAATGATCCCAAATCAGGTTCCCCTAGGATGAAAAAAAAAAACAAAAACAAAAAATCACCCAATCTTAATTTTTTGTCTTTAGTTTTATTTGATATAGAATAATATCCAAACTATGTGGATGCTTTAAAGTATCTTGTTATTATGACCCCAAGCTTTCCAACACTATTTCTTTCCCAATCTCTTCTTGATGACACCTTTTATTCCAGTCAGGCATACCCACCCTTCACAAAAGTGCTCCCTCTTCTATCTGCCCTTTTCAGATACCAATCCCGGTACCAGAAGGCATTTTCTCCCTCCTCTTTGCCCATTTCAAATCCTCTTTACTCCTCTGGAGCCGAAATTAAAATTCACCTCCTCCACAAAGCCTACCAGGATTAGTCTGGAAGACAGACAACAGTGTCAAGCTACAGCACTTCCAGGGTTAGGCTTGACCTTCCATAGATCAACTCCCAACCACATCAGTATTACACACTTTTTGCATGCTTTTGTAATAATAAAATAATTGATACAGTCTGTTTCGCACAGTCTACTTTATTCCGCAGTCGGTGTGCCCCCTAAATCTTTGTATTAGTGCTGTATCAGTCCGTGCTGGAAACCCCGAAAGCGCTCGGTTTTTAAAAGAGGTCTAACCTGCCTTTGACTCTCACCAGAACACTGCACTGAACCTTAACCACGTATTTCTCAAAAGCGAAATTTCTTCTATCTACTGCTCCCCACGCCTTTTAGAAACTGAGGAGAAACCCTTTCCACTCCAAAGATCTGGTCAGGGAAGGGGCGGGTGGCTGGAAGGGCCAATAAAGAGTGGGCGACGAACTTTATCCCACCAGCAAGGAAGCAAAAAGTGAAAATTTGGCAAAAAGTCACTCCCTGGGCGTGGCGGGGAATTCCCACGCCCCCACAGGGAATTGGGGAGTGTGTGCATTGGGAGTGGTGTGTGTCCAAATCTGAAATGTAAATTGAGGGAAGAGAGGAAAGAGGTCACCCAACTCCTCCAAGTAGTAAGAAGGAGCGTCCAGACGCCGCCTAAGTAAGACCCCGGTCGAGAACCCTAACTTCAGATCCCTGAGGTGGCACCAGACGGGAGCGGGGAGAGACGATGGCGTTGTGAGGAGAAAAAGAGAGAGGGCGAGGCAGAAAAAGAAGAGAGGGCGCGCTCCCGAGGCTCGAAGCTCGAGGAAACTGGCGTGGAGAGCTCAAAAGCCCACCCCCGACTCCCAGGCCCGACACCCCCTCCCCGGCAGAGGCGGAGCTGGGCGGAGTTAGGCGCTGAAGACAGCGGCCCGGAAGCACCCTCCTCCCTAGGCCCCCTCGGTCCCACAGTCCCCAGCCATAGCCGCTCGGGCTTTCTGCCTCTCTGACCTCCAGCTCTCCGGCTACCGAAGGGCTACTCCTTATACAGCCGCGGAAAATCGGGCCGGCGTAACAGCTTCTGAGAGCACAGCGCCCTCGCGGCGCCCCACGCCACGCAACTGTCTTCTCAACTCCCCGCCTTGCGCTAGCCGGCTTAGGCCCGGCACTCAGGCCCAGGGCTGGACTCTCACCCACATCGCGACTGCTTCAGTGTCTCCTATTGGTTACTGGTCACCAGGGAAGCCGGAGGCCCTATCCCTTGTCCTCATGGGAAATGTAGTTTTAGGCCGTTGGAGGCCGTTCTTCCTGGGAGGATCCAATATTGGCATTGGAGGAGAGACTCAAGTGAAGACAGAGGATTGTGGGAGATGAAGTCGAGGCACTTCTTTCTGTATACCCACAATTCCTACCTCCAGTCCGATCATCCCCCGAGTTCAGATGTGGGAGGGTATTATTGTAGGTGTTGTAGTTTGTAGTGTAGTGCCCTACAGAATCTCTCTTCTTGGGGTATGGGGTTGTGCTTGTGGGGGTAGATGAAGGTTCTAGATTAATTTACTATTGGTTAAGCTATTAACATTTTAGCGGAAGCACTTTATGTCGTGATTTAAAATTCTCATTGAGTTTTGATTGAAAAACTTAAAAAAATGTTATTTATGCTCTGATAAACTTAGAATAACTGGTCCTTTAAAATGTCATAGTGTGTTCTGTGTGAACCATCTGCATTAGAATCACTTCAGAGGTTCTGGGGGAAATGTATACTATGTTTCTAGTCGGGTATCACATTTTTACTTCAAAGTAGTATCATAAGAGGCATAGCAATGTGATCTAAGCCAGCCCAGCAGAAGCCCACTTAACCCATAAGGAAGCCACATTGTTGCCACAAAGAACAGTTGCCACATCACTGGTGTAATGCAACAATTTAGAACAGGTAGAGAATACAACTTGAATAATAAGAAATAAATGTATATTTCTTTAAGAAACTATTGTTTTGGGGGCCCCTGGGTGGCTCAGTCAGTTAAGCGGCTGCCTTCAGCTCAGGTCATGATCCCGGGGTCCTGGGATCAAGTCCCGCATTGTGCTCCTTGCTCAGCAGGGAGCCTGCTTCTCCCCTGCCTGCCGTTCCCCCTGCTTGTGTTTGCTCTCTGTCTCTCTCTCTCTGTGTCAAATAAATAAATAGAATCTTTTTTTTTTTTTTAAGATTTCATTTATTTATCTGACAGAGAGAGACACAGCGAGAGAGGGCACACAAGCAGGGGGAGTTGGAGAGGGAGAAGCAGGCCTCCCACAGAGCGGGGAGCCCGACGCGGGGCTCGATCCCAGGACCCCGGGATCATGACCTGAGCGGAAGGCAGACGCCCAATGACTGAGCCACCCAGGCGCCCCTAAATAAATAGAATCTTAAAAAAAAAAAAGAAACTACTGTTTTAGTAATAGACATGTTAAAAGAGGTAGATAAAGAAATAGATGGCGACATCTAGCACTTTCAAACAATTTAAAGGTTGAGGAAAATGATGGTTTATTAACGTTGATTTCACTCCTAATGTTCGACTTTTTTTCTTTGTTAGAGATGAATCCTTATAGCTGAATGGATCATTACAGTTGGGTTACTACAATTTTACTGATCAGGACAACTTTTTGACTCACAAGTGGAATGAATACAAAGAGGGATTGCATTTTGCTAAGGTAATTGCCTAAAATATTTAAAAGAGAAGTGAAAAAAGAGGACTTAATGGACTGAATAATTTACTCAGCAAACTGCTTTGTGCAAGGCTCTGGGCTAGGCACTATTGCTACAGAATTAGAAAACATCCCTTGCCCTTAAGTAGCTCACAATCTATGAGAAGAGACAGAGTATACAATGTAAAAAGTGCTCTAAAAAATGTCTACATAGGGTTCTACAGGACCATAGAAGCAGAAGAACTCATTCTACTACTGAAAGAAGCCATGCTTGAATGGTGAGACTTGAAGAACTGGTAAGGTATTTGGGGGTGGGGAGGTCAACCATATTTCATACTGAGGAATAAGAATGTGAGAAAGCGGGATGCCTGGGTGGCTCAATTAAGCGGCTGCCTTCTGCTCAGGTCATGATCCGAGGGTTCTGGGATCGAGCCCCACATCAGGCTCCTTGCTGTCAGGGAGCCTGCTTCTCCCTCTGCCTGCCGCTCCCCCTGCTTGTGCTCTCTCTCTCTCTCTGACAAATAAAGTCTTAAAAAAATAAAAATGTTTAAAAATAAAAAAAAAAGAATGTGAGGAAGTGCAGAGAACACCTCCCCCCACCAAAACAAAAACAAAAACAAAAACAAAAAAACAAAAAACAACGAGATCAGGCAGGAATAGAGGGCCATACCAATGAGTTCAAAATTTAACCTGAAATAGCAGAGAACTGTCAAAGGATCTTAAGCAAAGACATGGTATGATCAGATGGACTTGGTGATAATTTGGATATGGAAAGTGAGGGAAAAGAAGGAGTGTCTTGAGACTCTCAAGTTCTGATTTGGAAGATTGAGTATGTGGTTGTACCACTCATTTAGATAGGGAACCCAGAAAAAGTAACAAGTTTTGTGAGGGATAGGAGAAATTAAGTTTTGGACACTTAAAATTTGAGGAGTCTGTGGAACATTTGGGTGGAGATACCTGGTAGCTGCAAGGAAGTGTGGGTCTGAAGCACAGGAGAGAGGTCTGGGTTGGAACTAAACATCAGACTAAACTGATGTCTATATACTAGACATCAGTATATAGATGGTAATTAGCTAAGCAAAGATGGATTAAATTTCACTCAGAGTGTTTAGAATAGTAATTTTTAAAGGACAAAGATTGTATGTATGTATGTAAGTATGGAATCCTAGAAAATAACTATATTCAAGGAGTAGGTAGAGGAAGTCAAGCTTCCTTGCCTTCAAAGGAAGCTGAGAAGAAATGGTCACATAGATGAACCAAGAGAAAATAAAGTATAATTACTAGAATATAACATAGAGAGGTCAAATAAGAGGATAGAAGAGTAACAAGGAGCTACTCATTCATCCATTCAACAAATATTTATTGAGTACCTACAGCTTTCCAGGCATAATTCAAGATGTTGGGAATAGAGAAGTGGGGAAAAAAACACAGATAACATCCCTTCCCTTTGGAGCTTATATTCTAATGGGGGGGAATATCAATAAACAAGATTAATAATTAAAATACATAGCTGTGACAAGTAATATTTCTGCAAAGCTTATTAGATTGCATGTGTATATGTGTGTGTGTATTACACATACAAAGGTGAGACTCTTGATCTATTGTTGGTAGAAAATATGCCTGAAAATATATCCAGGAAAAGAAATACTTGAGTCTAAGAAGATGAATTTGTGGAATAACGGCCTGGGGTATGTTAGTCTGATGGGATTTATAGATCAATCAGTAGGCCATGGTTAAGGTTTTGTCAAGAGATAATGTAAAGTTCAAGTTACGGCCACGGTTCAGGTTTATAAGGTGGAATGTGTTTGGCTTCAGTCTTTCCTTAGGTTAAGGCTTAGTCAGTCTGTTGCTATCTTTACAAGTCAATGTGGATCCCTTGTTAGAGGACCATGTAACCAAATTTAGGGCTCAGCCTGATATCAACATTAGGCCCTGGACGTATAGCCATGGTTCAATCTGTGTCAAGGATCAGAGTCTGTTTCTGATTGGTATGAAAGCTTACTTGGAAGCTGTCATTATTCCAGTGTGGCCTGAATTATACCTCATTGGGAATTCAATATACAAGATTGGGGTTCAAATTTTGGCCAATATTAAGATTTAGTCTGTATGTAGGAAGAGGCCTCATTCTAAAATTAGTGTCAGAGCTGTCTGTGGGCCAGCCTTAGATGGACCACAACCAGGGATAGGGCTCAGCTCAAGGTTTGACTTTAGTTTTCTGGTCAGTGTTGGAATCACTTGTATTTCTAGGCTTGGAAATCAACAAAGACCAGTTATGGCTCTGCCAGAGGCTGCTGTTCATGCTGATCTTGTTGCCTTGGAAAAGGCTAAATAAGAATTTGAATAGGACTTATGTTCAGTCTTTTATTGGGTAAAGTGACAATTAGTGTTCACGGCTAATGTTTATTCTTGGTCCAGCATTAGGCTCAGTCTGTGGTTAGTGTTAAGGCACAGACAGTGTGCCAATTTAATATTCAATCTTTTGTCATTTTAGGTCATTACCTGTGATGTGCCCTGGAGTTGTGTCTCAGATCAATGATAGCATTTCATCCATGGATAATATGAGTGTAGAGATTGTGGCCAGGATTTCAACTATGCATACGAACGGGATTTGGGTAAGCCCAAGGTATAATTTCTGGCTTTAGCCAGTGTCAGTGTTCTGTCTTCATTGATAGCCCCTCTCAGGAATGGTCTGTGGAGCTAACTCATGCAGTGGCCAATGTTGTACCTTATTCTGTGGCTAGAGCACAGCTCACTTAGTGACCTGTGTTAGCACTTCCACTTGGCCTATGTCAGAGTTGATTCTGCAGGTAGTGGTCCTGTTTTGACTCTGTGTAGAGTTTCTTTTTTTTTTTTTAAAGATTTTTTATTTATTTATTTGAGAGAGAGAGAATGAGAGAGAGCACATGAGAAGGGGGAGGGTCAGAGGGAGAAGCAGACTCCCTGCTGAGCAGGGAGCCCGATGCGGGACTCGATCCAGGGACTCCAGGATCATGACCTGAGCCGAAGGCAGTCGCTTAACCAACTGAGCCACCCAGGCACCCTGTGTAGAGTTTCTGTTCACTGAGTGCTGCTGTTAGTGCCATCTGATCAAGCTTTTATTTGTCTATTAACATTCTGGTTGATGTAATTCCAGTATTATTTCATACACAATATATGTAGTTTTTGCTTATTTAGATACTTGAAGGAGGCTTATAATGATCAGTAGCTGGATTGAGTTTTGGGATGACTTATCAAATATTTTTAGATAGATTCTTTAATAATAGTATTAGTTTGCTGTGGTAATACTGTTGATTGGTTAGCTCAATACCTTTAAAATATCCCCTTGCCTTATACTCCTCAAAATACAGACTCTAAAAGCTAACACTACTTTTTCTCAGGCGCTATTTTTTTTATATCAATGAGGCACAAAAGGAAATGTGGTTTGATTTATGGAAAAATTTATTTTCCTGGTCAAAGGAACAAAAATCATGGGCAATGGCCCTTCCATTTTTTTAAAGCTTTATTGAGGTATAATTGATACACAAAAATTCTGCATATTTAATGTATACCTTTCAATGAGCTTGGACATATGTCTGTACCCATAATACCATCACCACAATCAAGGCCCTGACATATCCATCACCTTCAGAAATTTTCTTGTTTGTGTGTATGTGTGTGTGTGTGTGTGTTTTGTGATAAGAACGTTTAACGTGAGCTCTATCCTCTTGACATATTTTAAAGTACACAATACTGTACTTTTAACTATAGGCACTATGCTATGGAGCAGATATCTAGAACTTATTCATCTTACAAAATTGAAACATTATACTCACTCCCCCCAGCCCCTGGCAATCACCATTCCACTCTCTGCTTCTTTGAGTTTGACTATTTTAGAATCCTTATAAAAGTGGAACTATGCAATATTTGTCCTTCAGTGACTGGCTTTTTTACTTAGCATAGTGTCTTCTACATTCATCTGTGTTGTCACAAATGGTAGAATTTCCTTCTTTTTAAAAAGCTGAATGATATTCCATTGTATTTATAGACCACATTTTCTTTATCCATTCATCTGTTGATGGACATTTAGGTTGTTTCTATATCTTAGCTATTGTGAATAATGCTTCAGTGAACATTGGCATGTTAATTTATTTTTGAGATACTGATTGCATTTCCTTTGGATATATACCCAGAAATGAGACTGCTGAATTATAGGGTAGTTTGATTTTTAATTTTTTGATGTAGTGTTCAGTGATTCATTAGTTGCCTATAATATACCTGTTGGCCATTTGTATAAGACCATTTGGAGAACTGTCTGTTTAGTTCCCTATGAATTTTATGATTGTTGTTAAAATTTCTGCTTAAAATGCCATTGGGATTTTGATAGGGATTGCATTGGATCTGTAGATCACTTTGGGTAGTATGGACATTTTGACAATATTAATTCGTCAATCCATGAGCCAGAGATGTTTCCCTATTTATTTGATATGCTTTAATTTCTTTCATCAGTGTTTTTATAGTTTTCAGTGTATAGGTCTTTCACCTCTTGGATTAAGTTTATTTGTATGGATTTTATTATTTTGATGCTTTTACAAATGGGATGTTTCCTAAATTTTATTTCCAGATATTTCATTGTTAATATAGAGAGATGCAACTGATTTTTGTATCTGATTAAGCTTTTACCAGAGTTTAGGGGTTACCTGTGGCCAGATTAAGGCTTACTATGAAGAAGGTTTTAGGGCTGAGTGTAAACATGTTTCTCATATAGGTTGTTGATGTTACATGTCAGTCTACAAATAAGGTTAGTGTGAGAATAGGCAATACATAGGATCCAGCTTGTGTTCAGGTTTAGAGGCTCAGGCTGTTGCCAGGGTTTGAGTTCAGAGTGTTCATGTCCTGTTGTCATTTTGGGATTTAGACTCTGGCTAGAGTAGCAGGTATCCTGGTATCAGTAGTAGAGTTCAGTCTGTGCTAATTTTTAGTGCCTCTACTGTGCCCAGTGTCATGGGTGTATCTCTCCCAATTTAGGATTAGGTTTGTGGCCAGGCTGGTTGCTCAACCTCAAGCTAGTGCTAGGACACATTCTGTGGCCACTAATATAGTGAACTTTGTTTATGGGTTTAAGGCTCAGTCTGTGACAAAGGTTAGTGCTCAGTCTCAGCCTGTTATTAGGCCTAATAATACAAGGAGGGTTTTGAATCAACCTTGCAGTGTGATGAATTGTTCTTTAGCCAGGCATAGGGTTCAGACTTTGGGTCTCAGATTGTGGACAAGACTTACATTCTTCATCCCAGAGTGGTGCTCAGTATGTGGCCAGGAATAGGGCTCAGATCTTGGCCTTGGTGAGTTGCATCTGTGCTCTGTGCTCAGGGTTAAGGTTAAATCTCTTGCTAGGTTTCACACAAATATGAAAAGTATTTGTTTCATTTTGTCCTTAATTCATGTTCAAGACTTGGGTTCAGTCCTAGCCCAGGGTTAGAACTGGGTTAGGCACCTAGCCCAGTTCAGTGCCTCCTATTGGGAATCTGTCTGTGGCTAGAGTTAAGGTTAAAGCTGCGCTTGGATTCAGTCTGGGGCTGGCATTTAGCCAGAGATAGGGTTTAGTCTATGTCAAAGATTCAGGCTCAGCCATTAACCATTTGGGGAGGATCAGTTCTATTTTCAGGGTGAAAACTCAGGTTGGAGGTTAGGCTTATGGGCTCAGTCTGTGATGAGAGTTAAGAATTCAGTCTGTGACCAGAGACTCAGTTTAAGAAGATAGAAGGTATAGGATTTAGGGGCCAAATCTGTGGCCAGGGATGAGACTCAGTCTGTCTCAGGTTCAGTGGATTATTCTGTGGTCAGATTTATGAACCCAGTTTCTGGCCAGGTTCATAATTTGGGCTTTGAACAGAGTTAAGTCTCAGGCTGTGGCTATGTTCAGGGTTCTGTGGGCAGGATTAAGGCATATGATGTGGTCAGAATATATCCTCAAGTTTTGTGGTCGATTTGGTTTCACTTCTTGGCCAGGATTAAGGCACAGTCTTTGGCCAAGTTTAAAGTTCAATCTCTGTACATGTTTTTGTCTCTGTATGAAGCCAAGTTTAGTAGTCATTCTCTTGCCAGTGTTGGGGTCATTTTCTGATTAGTGCTAAGTCTGTGGAAATTGTAGCTGGGTTGGTTTCCAAGATCAAATCTCAGGCTGTGACCGAGTTAGAGCCTCAGTCTGTGGTCAGGGTTAAAGCTCTGTCAGTATCTTTGCTGAGCACTCATTTTGTGGCCAGTGTAGGATATTAAGTATATCCCAGAGTTAGGTCACAGTCTGTAGATCAGGCTTGAGAGTCAGCCTGTGATGATAGGTTGGATCTCTGTATCATGAGAGGGCTTATCAGTTTCTATAGTTATGGTTCAATAGGAGATCAAAGCTAGAGACTCAGTCAGATACCAGTCATAGGTACTTACTCTTGCATCAGGCATAGACAATGAGTATGTGACTAGACCCAAGGACTCCATTGAATCAGGGTTAAAGCCTCAAGTGTTAAGTCCAGAAAGGGGATCAGTTTATGGATAGAATTAAGGTCTCCCTGTGGGGCTAGGGCTAAAGGCTTGGTGTGAAATTAGGGTTAAGACTCCAAGTCCAAAGTGAGGCACTCAGGGTATGTCTTGGGTTAGGTGTTTCATTGGTGCCCAAGGTTAAGCAAAGGAACTGCATTCAGGGTTTGCAGCTTGGTCTATGAGCAGACTTAAGAGACCAGCTGCTTAAGATGTGGAGTGATAGCAGTTTGTTAATTATATGTGAATAAAGTTGTCATAAAAAAGGTTAAAAGAAAGGAAGATTCCTACAGACAAAATATGCATGATACAGGGAAGGAATCAGGGCAAGAGGCTGACTGCTGAATCAAGACCAGCGATTTCCTTGATATCTCAGAATTTTAGGTGAGGAGGGGCAGGGCAAACACAGGAGACTGAGGGGAAAGGAAAGAACTGGCAAATAGGGAGCTGGTACCCCCAAGAAAGTGAATACATGCTTCTTTTTTTTTTTATAAAGATTTTATTTATTTATTTGACAGAGAGAGAGAGACAGTGAGAGAGGGAACACAAGCAAGGGGAGTGGGAAAGAGAGAAGCAGGCTTCCCGCCGAGCAGGGAGCCCGATGCGGGGCTCGATCCCAGGACCCTGGGACCATGACCTGAGCCGAAGACAGTCGCTCAACCAACTGAGCCACCCAGGCGCCCCTGAATACATGCTTCTTAAAGAAGAGAAACTTTTATAAGTTGTCTGGGTCGAAGTTGGAAAACTTCGAAGTTTGGAAAACTTCACAAAGGATGGGAACTCCCGTTTGCTGAGCTTTTCTGTCACATTCTTTGTGCCAGCAACGGGCTTTCCCGAGCACCCTTTCTCAAGTACTCCCCCACCTTTCCCCATGCTATACTGATCTCCACTGTGTCATACTCCCTGTATGTTCAATAAATATTTGTGGAATGTATGTACATAGGTTTGATTTTACTTGTATTCTCCCACTGGGCCTTCACGACAGTCCTTTATGATAAGTCTTCTTATCCCCATTACACAGACAAGGAAGACAAGTTACGCTAATTTAAAAACCTCAAAAGGGTCACACGGCTAGTAAAAGCAGAGCCACATTTTGAATCCAGTTTTATCTTATTTCAATCTCCTATTCTGTTTGCATGCCACCACTTTGCCTGTAGTAAGTTTGTAAGATTTACATCTCACCTTTGCCCCTTGACTTTATAAACTTTGTCCCGTTTAATTCTCATAACTCTGTAAAGTGGTTCTTCTTCTTATCCCCTTTTTACAGTTGAAGAAACATGTTCAGAAAGGTTAGGTGATTTTCTTAAAGTCACACAGCTAATAAGGGGCAGAGCTGAGATTAGAACCCAAATATGTCTGACCCTCGGTGGAAGTTTTTTTCCCTGGTTTATCTTGCTGCCTCAAAATACCTTAGCCTCCAGGAATGACTTTTGATGGACATTTTGGACTTTGGTGCAGGCTGATGTAGGGAAGGATTTAGTGGTGGGAACATGTTTGGCTTCCACTATGTCATTTACAACAGTGACTTGAACCTGTGAGGGATTGAGAGTACCCACAAGGGGGTATACAACAAGCTCCATGGGGGTACATATTGCTGTAGGGCACCCCCTCCATGAGAATCCCTCCCTGAGTGCAAAATGAAAATTACTGATGGTGTGTTGTATGTATGAATTGTAAGGGGATAGGAAAAAGGTAGATGATCACTGACATAGGCCTCCATATTTTTTTCTCTGCCCAAGGACCAGCCTTGCAAACAGTATTTCTAAGGGAACTTGAAGCCAACTTTCCATAATTTCCACAGCCTGTTCTTGACTTGGTTTATCTGCATTGTATCAGGCATCCACATCTTCTCCTAGGAAGTTTGTATGCTGAGGTCAAGAAGGATTGGTTATCTTTCTGCCTTTCATATGGCAGGGTAAACTCCTATTGGACCTATGGAACACTGTCAAGTAGGCCAACATAATTATAATGGGAGTCCTAGAAGGAGAAAAAAGAGAAAAGGGGGCAGAAAGAATATTTGAGGAAATAATGGCCAAAATCGTCCCTCATTTGATGAAATACACAAATCCATGCATCCAAGAACTCAACAAACTCAAAATAGAATAAAATCAGAGGCCTGCTTTTTTCAGCTTTATTGAGGTATACTTGATAAATAAAATTGTAAGATATTTAAAGTGTATGATGTGATGGCTTGATATACATGTACATTGTGAGAGGTTGCCCCCCATTGAGTTAATTAACACATTTACTACTTAACATGTTTCTATTTCTTTTCTTTTCTTCTCTTTTTCTTGGTGAGAACATTTAAGTTCTACTCTCTTAGAAAATTTCAATTATACAATTCAATGTACTTTTCAATCGTATGGTTGACATATTCTTTGGCTACAATGTAGTACCCTTTCTCCAGATAAAATATTGTGCATGAACTCAATACATTAAAAAAGCAAACCAGAGCTGCTCTGTTCTAGTCCTTGGCTTCCTGATGCCACCCGTGGTCAACACTTGGCCCTGGTGTATGAGGTGCTGCCATCCCAAGATCATGTTCTCTGCATGTATAGCAGGAATAATTTTGCCTTAAGGCTGATCTGCAGCCCTACACTCAAAGTCATATGCACTTTGGGGACACCAGGCTGGAGGAAGAGTGCAATCTCTGGATGGAGAAAGTGCAAAATGGGCCTCCAATCCACAACTAAGGAGCCTTCCAAATGGCCCCATTAGTAAATTTCAACTATTTTCCTTTTTTCTCATTTTTGACCTACCCAACCATGGACCATGATCCATTGTCTGTAATCCCCAAATTCAGTAATTTGTAAAAACCTGAAGTTTTCATTAGTTTGCCACCAAAACTCACTAGGCAGCAAAACTTTACCCAAACTGATGTGATCCTATTTATAGTCTTTAACCTATTCATGTGACTATCCATTTTACTCTGAAATACTAACCTGTTTGAAACACCTACCAAGGGGGTTATATAATATAACATGTATTCACCATATTACCTGTCTAAAATACCTCCAGGGGCGCCTGGGTGGCTCAGTTGGTTAAGCGACTGCCTTCAGCTCAGGTCATGATCCTGGAGTCCCGGGATCGAGTCCCACATCAGGCTCCCTGCTCGGCGAGGAGCCTGCTTCTCCCTCTAACCCTCCCTCCTCTCATGTACTCTCTCTCTCTCTCTCATTCTCGCTCTCAAATAAAAAAAAAAAAATCTTAAAATACCTCCAAATTATGAATTTCAGAAAACACCTGACCTTAAGGATTCTATATGAAGAATTTTGGACAAGTACATCCTTTCTTCCTTTGCTGTCTCATTCTGATGCCACCTTTCTCACTTTATTTCTTCACTGGCAACATCTGCCAGGGCCAGGGAATGGGTCCACTGAATTTTTTTTTTTTAAAGATTTTATTTATTTATTTGAGACAGAGAGAATGAGAGACAGAGAGCATGAGAGGGAGGAGGGTCAGAGGGAGAAGCAGACTCCCTGCCGAGCAGGGAGCCTGATGCGGGACTCGATCCCAGGACTCCAGGATCATGACCTGAGCCGAAGGCAGTCGCTTAACCAACTGAGCCACCCAGGCGCCCCTGAATTTTTTTTTTTTGCAGTAAAGCTGGATATCATAAAATAAATAATGTTAAGTTATATTAGTATGACACAGGAGGAAGTGCTAAGCTTTATTTTTTTCTCCCATCCCAGGTTATATTTAAAATAATATTCTCCCACACCATATTAACAAGCTCTCTAGGGTTCACTATCTAGGGGCCTACTTGTAATCCAGCTGGAATCAAGGTCTGGATGCTAAGCTCAAAACCTGACAACTACTACTGCTATACTAACATTGAGTACAACTTGGCAAGTTCTTGTTTTAAAACTTAGAATTCAAGCTCTTTAGATGTATTGGCTCATTTAACCTTCATAAAATCTTGTAAAATGGGTACTATTATTATTATTGTCTCAGTTTTACAGATAAAGAAACTGAAGCAAGAAAGATTATATGTTCAAGTCCACACAGCTAAGAATTAGCCAAGCAAAGACTCTGATATACATTATGTCTCTTTTGCACCTTCATCTTCTTTAGAAATTGGCTTATGGCATAACTTCATGGACAGACTACACAGACAGTGTGTGGGGTGGGAAGGGGGCTGGATGAACTATGAGTCGGGGTAGCCAGCCAGCCAGTCACCCTCCACTGCCAGGATCCAGCAAAGCCAAGATATTTTCATACCCATTTTTCCTGTGGAGGCGGGAATGTGGAATTCATTATGAGAATTTCATGATGTGATGATTTGGCTGGAAAAGCAGACTCGATGGAAATGTTCCCTCACTGATCCCTAAAGACCACTCTGGTGTAAAATATGTGTTGATGGGTATGTTTTTATTCATGTGCATGCACAGGTATGTATTTACATGCATGATTCTGTGTCAGCTAGCACACCCCTGTTAAGTATAGTACATGGGTTCGCAAACTTCAGTCTAATGTCCACTACCTGGATAAAACCTCCTATATTGCTGGAGCCTATCCTCAGAGATTCTGATTCAGCTCAGCTTGAGGGAGCATGTAACTATTTGTTGTGTGCACCTGAAATGATTCTAATGTAGGTGGTTGATGCGGAACACATTTTGAGAAATAGGAGGATAATTGTTTAGCATGACCACTGCGGGCAGGCTGCTAGTGAGTGGCTCTAGGCTTAGGCAGGTCAGCTTGCCGCTCTCAACCTCAATTTTCTCATCTGTGAAAAATGATGAACAGTACCTTCCTCACGAGGTTGCCATGAAGATTGAATGACATATATTTATTTAAAGCATGTCTCATTTGATGTGCCTGACCCATTGCAAGTGCTCAATAAATAGTACCTCTTATTATTACTGTAACATTTATGTTAATCACTATACCAGGAGGAATCTAAGATATGGTCTCAGCCCTCTAGTACTTAACAGTTAAGGAGGGTGCCTGGGTGGCTCAGTTGGTTAAGCGACTGCCTTCAGCTCGGGTCATGATCCCGGGGTCCTGGGATCGAGTCCCATATCAGGCTCCCCCTGCCCTGCAGAGAGCCTGCTTCTCCCTCTGCCCCTGCCTGCCACTCCCCCAGCTTGTACTCTGTCAAATAAATAAACAAAATCTTAAAAAAAAAAACAAAACACAAAAACAGTTAAGGAGAGAAGACTAAAGCACATGAACAAACTAGAGAACATTTATTTTTATTATTATGTTATGTTAATCACCATACATTACATCATTAGTTTTTGAACATTTAAACATGTTAAATTGTGGGTTGATGACTTTAAGGGCAAGTAGTAAATAGGAATCTTGAGAGATTGAAGTGACTGAGAGTCAGGAAAGGGTTAGCACCTTGTCCAGAGGGCTTCAGCGTGACCAAAGACTGCTAATAATAAGTGTAGGGGCGCCTGGGTGGCTCATATGTTTGGGTGTCTGCCTTCAGCTCAGGTCATGATCTCCAGGTCCTGGGATCGAGCCCCACATTGGGCTCCTGGCTCAGCAGAGAGTCTGCTTCTCCCTTTCCCTCTGCCTCTCCTCCTGCTTGTGCTCTCTCTCTCAAATGAATAAATAAAATCTTTAAAAAGAAAGATTAGTGCTACAGTTAGATAAATTAGGACAGCACTTTTGACATGTCAGATGTTCCTAGAAACAAGAGGTCAACTTCGGCTAGGGAAATCAGGGAGACCTTTGTGGTGTTAGACATTGAATAGGACCTCAGTGGATGGGGAGGATTTGAATGGGTAGAGAAAATGGGAATAGGACATTCCAAGGAAAGGAAATAGCCTGTGTATGGGCGTAGACATAGGAATAGAGTACACGCAGGAGGCACCAGTCACTTTGTATTCCTGGAGTTGCTCACCAGAGGGCACTAGTCACATAGCCCACAATGATAATGGCAAGGATCATGGTGCCGGTCGCCCCCCCAACCCAGAATTGTGCAGTGCAGTTGCCCTTAGTGCATGCTAGTAAATTGTGAAGAGGTGGGAGGGACCAATTCCAGGGGGGCTACTATGATTGGGAGTTTTTGTTGAAACCTGTAACCCCATTCCCTAAGAAGGATTTACAGAAAGCTGAAAAGGTGGAAAGGGTTGTAGATGGCATGAAAGGCAGTAAGGGTAGATTTGGGACAATGGGCCCTGTGTCCCAGGAAAACTGGAGGTGGGGGTATTGCTCTTGTATCCCTTTTCCAAGATAGTAAAGGGAGACAGTTATCCAAGTCTGGACACCTTGCCTGTACCATTGCCTTTTGAGGTCTTGGCCACTTTGCTGGTGGCCCTATGGCAGGAGAAGACTTCCATTCATTTAGAGAACATTTATTTGGTAGCTTCTTCATGCCTAGCTCAGACCTATTAAGTGCCTTAGTTTGGCTGACACTTCCTGGATTATAAGAAACATCTGTGCCCATCCTCTTCATCCTGACCATGCTCTGTAAGGAAGGTAAATCAGGGATGATTAACCCCATATTATAAAGGCAGAAACTAAGTTTAAGGAGCATGGTGACTCAACCTAGGACATGCAGTTAGTAAGTGATATCTGCTCACAACCCAAGTTTTCTGACTTTACGACAAGTTCTATTTCTATGATATCATTGGCCTTCCACCATATAAGACACTATATAGAGAGAAATACTAATCAAGCAGAAATCATGGTCCCTGCCCTGAAGGAACCTAGAGTCTTTGGGAAGAAATGAACACACCGGCATTGTGACTTTAAGCAAGTGTCCTCCCATCTCTTGGTTGAAGCATTTTCTGTAAGATGATGGTTTTTACTGTATGACTTCAAACATTTCACATTTCTCAACCTCCTAGAAATAAACAATCAAGTCACAGAAAGCAGAGCATGATGACATGGTATGGTGGGGTGAGGAAAGAATCCTTCAGGCCAGCATGGGAAGCTGCTGCAGAGTCCAATGGCTAGAGTTACTAACCAGGAAAGAATGGGGTGGGGGAGGTGGAGTGGGATCAGGGAGAAGGTTCTAGGTCTCTTGTTGGTGCTAAAAATTCCTCACTCTGACATCTACCAATGGGCAGGTCCCACCAATAGGCCATATGTTGGCTTTTTGAGACATCTCTTTGCTTATTCATCCACAGCTCTGTTGCTGCCCATTGATTTTAGCTAAAAGTGGGGGTTCATCAACAAGGACATTTTAGAAGAGGATGTCATAGATCCTGTGGTGTATCAGAAAGAGTTCAGGGTGCATAGGAATCTGAAGTCACTGAAGTAACTGAGAACCAGGAAAAGGTTCCTGGTTCCTAAAGCCTCCTAAAGCCACCTCTCTGGAGGACTTCAGTGTGACAAAGGACTGGTAATAATAAGATAATCGTAGTACTACAATTCTATAAATTAAAATAGCACTTTCTGGGGCCCCTGGGTGCCTCAGTCGGTTAAGCGTCCAACTCTTGATTTTGGCTCAGGTCATGATCTCAGGGTCGTGAGATCTCGCCTCACGAAGGGCTCTGTGCTCAGCGGGGAGCCTGCTTGAGATTTTCTCTCTCCCCTTCTCCCTCTGCCCCCACTCTCTCTCTCAAATAAATAAATAAATCTTAAAAAATAAAATTAAAATAGCACTTTCTACATGCCAGGTATTGTTACGAGTACTTTACAAGGAGTAACTCTTATATTATTTATAAGAACCTTATGTGATAGCAACTATTATGGTCACCATTTTACAGCTGTAGAAACTGAAGCATTTTAAGAATTCTCTATCCACCTCTTTTTCTCAGGGCTATTTCTTGATTCTCTCCCTCCACCCTGAACCCCACTAATGATCTGTCTTATCTTTGGATCACATTTTTTAAAAGATTTTATTTATTTGACAGAGAGAGAGAAAGCACAAGCAGGCGGAGTGGCCACAGAGGCAGAGGGAGAAGCAGACTCCCTGCTGAGCAAGGAGCCAGATGCAGGACTAGATCCCAGGACCCTGGGATCATGACCTGAGCCGAAGGCAGACATTTAACCAACTGAGCCACCCAGGTGCCCCTTTGGATAACATTTTGTTCCAATAATGTTCTAGTGTATAAGATAAAATGCTCAAACTGCAGAATTTTTAGGATTCCCGAGTCAAGGTGACTTGAAAATCTAACCAACCACAGCTGTGTATCTTCCCTTCTGCTACTCCCCACCTCATTGATCTGCCCCTCAGTGGGACATCTTCCAGGAAGTACCAGTGAGTGACTTTGGGGAAACAGGGAGAGGTTAGAAGTGTGGGTGGAGCAGCTGTTTCCTGGCAGAGGGGATTAAGAGGATTTAGAGAACTTTTTGAAAGGATTTCAGAGGCACACTTTGTCTTAAAGGCCTCCTGGCCCAAATGCTGGATAGGGAAGGATGAAAGAAAAGTATGGGCAGGGCTGTAACTTGGCTTATGGGCTATGACGGTCCATGCAGTCTGGTTTGGGGCAGGCTTCAAACACAAGAAACGAAACCTCTTCTCACATAAGAACTTCTTGTTTGGTTCTCGGGAAATTTCTCAGAATTCAAAAGCCTCTTCAAAGTTTTGCTCAGCATTTTGGCTCCTCGCATTCTCTGGTGCCACCTTGTGGAGAAAAGAAAAGAAGTAATGACTAGGATAGAGGAAATCAGGCGATTAAGTTTGAAGGGAAAGAAAGAGGAAGTGAGGCTGGACTCCGGGGAAGTGCAGTGGTGGACAAGGGGAGTCTAGGGCACCCTAAGGGTAACTGGGTGCCTGGCCAGGCTGGTGGGACATGTAAAGGGAGTCGAGGAGTGTAGATCATTAGAGATAGTATGTGTAAAGCCGCTGGCCTATAGACCCTAATGCACCAAAAGGTACTGCTGAGTGCTTACCACATGCCAGGACTGAGCTAAGAATTTTACATGTGTTTTTAAAATTTAATCTTACAGCCATTTTTTTTTTTGAAGCAGACAAGTAAAGTGAGGCTCAGAAAGGTTAAGCAACTCACAGAGCTAGTTAGTAGCAGAAATGGTGTTCATGTTTTTAATCATGGTGTCATAAATTGTAGCAACTTCCAATGGTGAATTATACAGTGTGGAATTAGAAAGAACAAGGAAGAGCATTAAATACTTTGAGTTTGGGTCGGGTAGGCTCTGGTGCCAATTGGGGGAAGGGAACCAGTGGTATCATACACCCCACCACCTCTACCATGTCCACCTTCAAATATGGGCTTCTAGTTATGGAATGATTAAGTCACAGAAATAAAAGGCACAGCATAAGGAATATAGCCAATGATATTGTAATAGTGATGTATGGTAACAGACAGTAGCTACACTCATAGCCAACATAGCATAATGTATAAACTCACTGAGTTGCTATGTTGCACACCTGAAACTAATGTAATATTGTATGTCAACCGTACTAAAAAAACGTGGGGAAACCAAATAAAGGCTAATCCCGAGTTCCCCCACCCACTCCGTCAGCCAGTAAGCACATTTTAGGCACCTACTCTACCCAGGGCTTTGTGGGCTATAAGGGCATTTTTTCCCCAGGAATCCCAGTAGGCCAGTATTACTTGTTGTATCTCCTTCTCCTCCTCCCACCCCCACACTGTGGTCTTCTAAAGCCCTCAGGTGGAGGAGTGTGTCAGTGTGCCTTTTTTTTTTTTTAGAGAGGGGTTTCAGGGAAGAGTAGAGGGAGAGGGAGAGAGAGAATCCCAAGCAGACTTCATGCCCAGCGCAGAGCCCAATGGGGGGCTCGATCTCATGACCCTGAGATCATGACCTGAGCCGAAATCAAGAGTCCAATGTTTAACTGCCTAAGCCACTCAGGCACCCTTCAATGTGTCTTTTTAAAATTAACTGAGGTATAGTGGACTTACATTACATTACATTACATTACATTACATTACATTACATTACTTTTAGGTGCACAACATAGTGATCAACAACTCTGTATAAGATGCTATGCTCGGGGCGCCTGGGTGGCTCAGTCGTTAAGCGTCTGCCTTCGGCTCAGGTCATGATCTCAGGGTCCTGGGATCAAGCCCCGCATCGGGCTCCCTGCTCAGTGGGAAGCCTGCTTCTCCCTCTCCCCCTCCCCCTGCTTGTGTTCCCTCTCTCGCTGTGTCTCTCTCTGTCAGGTAAATAAATAAAATCTTAAAAAAAAAAAATGCTATGCTTACTACAAGTACAGCTACCTTCATCTATAGTATACATTTCATCCCTGTGACTTATACATTCCATAACTGGAAGTCTGTATCACTCACTCCCTTTCAACCATTTTGCCCATCCTCCTCCCCCCTCCCCTCCCCTCTGGCCAGTTCATTCTCTGTATTTATGGGTTTGTTTCTGCTTTTTTCTTTGTTCATTTGTTTTGTTTTTTAGATTCCACATACAAGTGAAATCATATGGCATTTATCTTTCTCTGTCTGACCTATTTCACTTAGCATACTCCTTCTAGGTCCATCCATGTTGTCACAAATGGCAAGATCTCATTCCTTTTCTATGGGTGAGTCAATATTCCATTATATCTATCACATCTTTATCCATTCATTTATCAATGGACAGTTAGGTTGCTTCCGTATCTTGGCTATGGTAAATAATGCTACAAAAAAAGGGTGCACATATCTTTTTAAATTAGTGTTTTCATTCTCTTTGGGTAAATACCTAATAATGGAATTACTGGGTTATATGGTATTTCTAGTTTTAATTTTTTGAGTAACCTCCATACTGTTTTCCACAGTGAATGCACTGATTTACATTCCTACCAACAGTACCCAAGGATTCCCTTTTCTCTGCATCCTTCCTAGCACTTGTTATTTCTTGTCTTTTTGATACTAGCCCTTATAACAGGTGTCAGATAATATCTCACTGTAGTTTTAATTTGCATTTCCCTGATGATTAGTTTTGTTGAGCATTTTTTTTTAAAGATTGTATTTATTTATTTGAGAGAGAGAGAGAACATGAGAGAGAGAAGCAGAGAGGGGAGGGCAGTGGGCAGAGGGAGAAACAGACTCCCCACTGAGTGGGGAGCCTGACATGGGGCTCCATCCCAGGACCCCAAGATCTGAGTTGAAGGCAGACACTTAACCAACTGAGCCACTCAGGTACCTCTGTTGAGCAATTTTTCATGTGTCTGTTGGCCATCTGCTTGTCTTCTTTGGAAAAATGTCTATTTAGATCCTCTTCCCACTTTTTAAAAAAGATTTTTATTTATTTATTTGAGAGAGAGCACGAATGGGGGCAGGGGGGCACAAGGAGAGGGAGAAGCAGTCTCCCCGCTGAGCAGGGAATCCCGATGTGGGGCTTGATCCCAGGACCCTGGTATCATGACCTGAGCCAAAGGCAGATGCTTAACCGACTGAGCCACCCAGGCGTCCCAGGCTCTTCCTATTTTTTAACCAGATTATTTGTTTTTAATGTTGAATTGTGTAAGTTCTTTATATATTTTAGATATTAAACTCTTCTTGGATATATCATTTGCAATCTTCTTCCATTCAGTAGGCTGCCTTTTCATTTTGTTGATGGCTTCTTTCACTTTCTAAAAAGCTTTTTACTCTGGTGTAGTTCCAATAATTTATTTTTGCTTTTGTTTCCCTTGCCTGAGGAGACATATCCATAAATATATTGCTAAGACTGATGTCAAAGAGATAACTGCCTATGTTTTCTTCTAGGAGTTTTATGGTTTCAGATCTCATAGTTAGGTCTTTAATCCATTTTATTTTTCTGTATGATGTAAGAAAGTGGTCCAGTGAAATTCTTTTACATGTAGCTGTCCACTTTTCCCAGCACCATTTATTGAAGATACTGTCTTTCCCCATTATATATTTCTATATCCTCTGTCATAGATTAATTTACCATATAAGCATGGGCTAATTTCTAGGCTCTCTATTCTGTTCTACTGCTCTATGTATCTATTTTTGTGCTAGTTCTTTATTGTTTTGATTACTATAGCTTTGTAGTATATCTGGAAATCTAGGATTGTGATGCCTCTAGCTTTGTTCTTCTTTCTCAAAATTGCTTTGATTATTTGGGGTCTTCTGTGGTTCCATATAAATTTTGATAAGGATCGAATCTATAGATTGCTTTGGATAGTGTGGACATTTTAACAATATTAATTCTTCTAATTCATGAGCATGGAATATCTTCCTACTTGTTTGTGTTGTCTTCAATTTCTTTTATCAATATTTTATAGTTGTCAGAGTGCAGGTCTTTTACCTCCTGGGTTAAGTTTATTCCTAAGGTATTTTATTCTTTCTGGTGCATTATTAATGGAATTGTTTTCTTATTTTTTCTTTCTGTTACTTTGTTGTTAGGGTATAGAGACACAACAGATTTCTGTATGTTAATTTTGTACCCTGTGATCTTACTGAATTCAGTTATTACTTCTAATAGTTTTTGGTGGAGTCTTTAGGGTTTTCTATATATAGTATCATGTCATCTGTAAATAGTGACAGTTTTACTTCTTCTTTACCATTTTGGATACCTTTTATTTCTTTTTGTTGTCTGATTGCTGTAGCTAGGACTTCCAGTACTATGTAGAATTAAAGTGGTGAGTGTGGATATTCTTGTCTTCTTCCTGACCTTAGGGGGAAAGTGCCCAGTTTTTCCCCATTGAGGATGATGTGAGCTGTGGGTTTTACATATACGGCCTTTATTATGTTGAGTTATATTTAGAAACCACTGTCCCATAGGGAACAAAAGAACAAAAGCAGACGCCATCTGTGTTCATCAGGAAATTAGGGAATAGCTTGGTAAAAAAGGAGAAGCTAAGGGCATCAGGAAGTGTTGAGCACTTACTATATGCTGAGTGATTAACTGCAGGATCTTACCTAATCCTTCCAACTTCTTTGAGGAAGGTTTTGTAAGTATCCCCATTTAAAAGTGGGGGTGACAGGAGTTCAGAGAGTTATTAAGCAACTTTTCTATATTAACACACTAATCAATAGTGGAGCTTGGCATGACCACAAAGCTTATGCTCTTTTAGAATAAGGATTTTTTTTTATTATGGAAAAGTTCAATCAAATTAAATGTAGAGATAATAGTGTAATGAAATCCATTTTACCCATGACATGATACTATATATAGAAAACCCTAAAGACTCCATCATCAATCTTACTTTATGTGTATTCCCATCTACTCCCTCTCACCCAAACTGGATTATTTTGAAGTAAATTCCATACATCATGTCATTTACTCTACAAAATTTTCAGGATGCTTCTCTAAAAGATAGGGACTTTTAACAAAACATAACTGCACTACTGTTCTCATAACTACCAAATTAATACTAATTCCTTCACATGTGCAAGTGTACATTTTTTGTTCAAATTTCTCCTATATCTCATATCTTCTCTAATTTTTTCTGATTATTTGTTTATTGAGATGTAATTTATAGATGGTAATATGCACAAATTTCAAGTGTACACCTTGACAGACTTTTTTTTATGTTATGTTAATCACCATACATTACATCATTAGTTTTTGAGGTAGTGTTCCATGATTCATTGTTTGCGTATCACACCCAGTGCTCCATTCCGTACGTGCCCTCTTTAATACCCATCACCAGGCTAACCCATCATCCCACCCCCCTCCCCTCTAGAGCCCTCAGTTTGTTTCTCAGAGGCCATAGTCTCTCATGGTTCGTCTCCCTCTCCGATTCCCCCCCTTCATTCTTCCCCTCCTGCTATCTTCTTCTTCTTTTTTTTTTTTTAAACAGATAATGTATTATTTGTTTCAGAGGTACAGGTCTCTGATTCAACAGTCTTACACAGTTCACAGTGCTCACCATAGCACATACCCTAGTGTCTATCACCTAGCCACCCCATCCCTCCCACCCCCCCACCACTCCAGCAAACCTCAGTTTGTTTCCTGAGATTAAGAATTCCTCATATCAGTGAGGTCATATGATACATGTCTTTCTCTGATTGACTTATTTTGCTCAGCATAATACCCTCCAGTTCCATCCACGTCATTGCAAGTGGCAAGATTTCATTCCTTTTGATGGCTGCATAATATTCCATTGTATATATATATACCACTTCTTCTTTACCCATTCATCTGTCGATGGACATCTTGGCTCTTTCCACAGTTTGGCTATTGTGGACATTGCTGCTATAAACATCGGGGTGCACATACCCCTTTGGATCCCCACATTTGTATCTTTGGGGTAAATACCCAGTAGTGCAATTGCTGGATCATATGGTAGCTCTATTTTCAACTTCTTGAGGAAACTCCATACTGTTTTCCAGAGTGGCTACACCAGCTTGCATTCCCACCAACACTGTAGGAGGGTTCCCCTTTCTCTGCATCCCCGCCAACATCTGTTGTATCCTGAGTTGTTAATTTTAGCCATTCTGACTGGTGTGAGGTGGTATCTCATTGAAGTTTTGATTTGGATTTCCCTGATGCCGAACGATGTTGAACACTTTTTCATGTGTCTATTGGCCATTTGGATATCTTCTTTGGAAAAATGTCTGTTCATGCCTTCTGCCCATTTCTTGATTGGATCATTTGTTCTTTGGGTGTTGAGTTTAATAATTCTTTATAGATTTTGAATACTAGCCCTTTATCTGATATGTCATTTGCAAATATCTTCTCCCATTCTGTCAGTTGTCTTGGTTTTGTTGACTGTTTCTTTTGCTGTGCAAAAGCTTTTTATCTTGATGAAGTCCCAGTAGTTCATTTTTGCCCTTGCTTCCCTTGCCTTTGGTGATGTTTCTAGGAAGAAGTTGCTGCAGCTCAGGTTGAAGAGGTTGCTGCCTGTGTTCTCCTTTAGGATTTTGATGGACTCCTGTCTCACATTTAGGTCTTTCAACCATTTGGAGTCTATTTGTGTGTGTGGTATAAGGAAATGGTCCAGTTTCATTCTTCTGCATGTGGCTGTCCAATTTTCCTAACACCATTTGTTGAAGAGACTGTCTTTGTTCCATTGGACATTCTTTCCTGCTTTGTCGAAGATGAGTTGACCATAGAGTTGAGGGTCCATTTCTGGGCTCTCTCTTCTGTTCCATTGACCTATGTGTCTGTTTTTGTGCCAATACCATGCTATCTTGATGATTACAGCTTTGTAATAGAGCTTGAAGTCCGGAATTGTGATGCCACCAGCTTTGCTTTTCTTTTTCAACATTCCTCTGGCTATTCAGGGTCCTTTCTGGTTCCATACAAATTTTAGGATTATTTGTTCCATTTCTTTGAAAAAAAGTTGATGGTATTTTGATAGGGATTGCATTAAATGTGTAGATGGCTCTAGGTAGCATTGACATCTTCACAATATTTGTTCTTCCAATCCATGAGCATGGAACGTTTTTCCATTTCTTTGTGTCTTCCTCAATTTCACTTTCATGAGTATTTTACAGTTTTCTGAGTACAGATTCTTTGTCTCTTTGGTTAGATTTATTCCTAGGTATCTTATGGTTTTGGGTGCAATTGTCAATGGGATCGACTCCTTCATTTCTCTTTCTTCTGTCTTGTTGTTGGTGTATAGAAATGCCACTGATTTCTGTGCATTGATTTTATATCCTGCCGCTTTACTGAATTCCTGTATGAGATTTAGCAGTTTGGGGATGGAGTCTTTTGGGTTTTCCACATAAAGTATCATATCATCTGCAAAGAGTGAGAGTTTGATTTCTTCTTTGCTGATTCAGATGCCTTTTATTTTTTTGTTGTCTGATTGCTGAGGCTAGGACTTCTAGTACTATGTTGAATAGCAGTGGTGATAGTGGACATCCCTGCTGCGTTCCTGACTTTAGGGGGGAAGCTCTCCATTTTTCCCCATTGAGAATGATATTCGCTGGGGGTTTTTCATAGATGGCTTTTATGATATTCACGTATGTACCCTCTATGCCTATACTCTGAAGAGTTTTGATCAAGAAAGGATGCTGTACTTTGTCAGATGCTTTTTCTGCATCTATTGAGAGGATCATATGGTTCTTGTTCTTTCCTTTATTAATGTATTGTATCACAGTGATTGATTTGCTGATGTTAAACCAACCTTGCAGCCCAGGAATAAATCCCACTTGGTCGTGGTGAATAATCTTTTTAATGTACTGTTGGATTGTATTGGCTAGTATTTTGGTGAGAATTTTTGCGTCCATGTTCATCAGGGTTATTGGTCTGTAATTCTCCTTTTTGATGGGGTCTTTGTCTGATTTTGGGATCAAGGTAATGCTGGCCTCATAAAATGAGTTTGGAAGTTTCCCTTCCATTTCTATTTTTTGGAACAGTTTCAGAAGAATAGGTATTAATTCTTCTTTAAATGTTTGGTAGAATTCCCCTGGGAAGCCTCTGGCCCTGGGCTCTTGTTTGTTGGGAGATTTTGGATTACTGCTTCAATTTCCTTACTGGTTATGAGTCTGTTCAGGTTTTCTGTTTCCTCCTGGTTCAGTTTTGGTAGCTGATACATCTCTGGAATGCATCCATTTCTTCCAGATTATCTAATTTGCTGACATATAGTTGCTCATAATATGTTCCTATAATTGTTTGTATTTCTTTGGTGTTGGTTGTGATCTCTCCTCTTTCATTCATGATTTTATTTATTTGGGTCCTTTCTCTTTTCTTTTTGATAAGTCCGGCCAGGGGTTTATCAACCTTATTCTTTCAAAGAACTAGCTCCTAGTTTCCTTGATCTGTTCTACTGTTCTTTTGGTTTCTATTTCATTGATTTCTTCTCTGATCATTATTATTTCTTTTCTCCTGCTGGGTTTAGGCTTTGTTTGCTGTTCTTTCTCCAGCCCCTCTAGGTGTAGGATTAGGTTGTGTATTTCAGACCTTTCTTGTTTCTTGAGAAAGGCTTGTATTGCTATATACCTTGCTCTTAGGAACTCCTTTGCTGCATCCCAAAAGATTTTGAACAGTTGTGTTTTCATTTTCATTTGTTTCCATGAATTTTTTAAATTCTGCTTTAATTTCCTGGTTGACCCATTCATTCTTTAGTAGGATGCTCTTTAGCCTCCATGTATTTGAGTTCTTTCCGACTTTCCTCTTGTGATTGAGTTCTAGTTTCAAAGCATTGTGGTCCAAAAATAGGCAGGGAATGATCTCAATCTTTTGGTACCAGTTGAGACCTGATTTGTGACCTAGGATGTGATATATTTCAGAGAATGTTCCATGTGCACTAAAGAAGAACGTGTGTTCTGTTGCTTTGGGATGGAATGTTCTGAATATATCTGTGAAGTCCATTTGGTCCAGTGTGTCATTTAAAGCCTTTATTTCCTTGGTGATCTTTTGCTTACATGATCTGTCCATTTCAGTGAGGGGGGTGTTGAAGTCCCCTACTATTATTGTATTGTTGTCAATGTGTTTCTTTGCTTTTGTTATTAATTGGCTTATATAATTGGCTGCTCCCATATTAGGGGCATAGATATTTACACTTGTTAGATCTTCTTGTTGGATAGACCCTTTAAGTATCCTTCCTCATCTCTTATTATAGTCTTTGGTTTAAAATCTAATTTGTCTGATATAAGGATTGCCACCCCAGCTTTCTTTTGGTGTCCGTTAGCATGGTAAATGGTTTTTCACCCCCTCACTTTCAATCTGGGGGTGTCTTTGGGTCTAAAATGAGTCTCTTTCAGACAGCACATCGATGGGTCTTGTATTTTTATCCAATCTGATACCCTGTATGTTTTGACTGGGGCATTTAGCCCATTTACATTCAGGGTAACTATTGAAAGATATGAATTTAGTGCCATTGTATTGCCTGTAAGGTGACTGTTACTTTTTATTGTCTCTGTTCCTTTCTGGTCTATGTTACTTTTAGGCTCTCTTTTTGCTTAGAGGACCCCTTTCAATATTTCTTGTAGGGCTGGTTTTGTGTTTGCAAATTCCTTTAGTTTTGTTTGTCCTGGAAGCTTTTTATCTCTCCTTCTATTTTCAATGACAGCCTAGCTGGATATAGTATTCTTGGCTGCATATTTTTCTCATTTTCTCATTTCTCATTACTCCAATTTTAGAGAAAGAAAAACTTATATGTGTACAAAAATAAGGGTTAATACGATGAAGGGATGGAATATGACTGTAAGGATGAAAATTATAAAAGGTTTTATAAAAGGAATTGATAAGATAAGAAGTTGGTTGAAAAAAAGAAAGAAGAGGATTTAAAAAAAGGCGGGGGAGAGAATTTGATCAGGCAGGAGACTAGAACAAAGCCATACACTAGAGATTTAGGGTATATTTTGATCTGTTAGAAGAAATTGTATCCCAAAATTTTAAAGAGAGAACAACTTATATATATATACCAAAAATAAGGTTAACTACTCTGAAGGGATAGACTGTGACTCTAAAAATGAAAAATTAAAAAGATTTTTTTAAAAAGGGATTGATAAAATGATTGAAAAAGGGAAAAGAAAAATTAAAAAAAAATAAAGTTAAAAAAATTAACTTTGAAAGACTAAAGAATCATGGTAAAAAAAAGCCATGGATTCTATTTGCAGTATTCCCCTAGCGCTGGAGTTCTGCCATTCTCATTGATCGGTAAACTTGGTCTTGGCCGGCTGTTCTCGCTGATCTTCTGGGGAGGGGCCTGTTGGCGTGGTTTCCAAAAGTCTCTGCCGGAGGCGGAAGTGCCCCGCCCTTGCCCCCTCCCGGCTAAGTAATCTGCTCGGGTTTGCTCTCCGGGGCTTTTGTTCCCTGCGAGCTTTCCGTACAGCTTTGGAGGCGGAGAGTGAAAATGGCGGCCTCCCAATCTCCGCCCCGGAGGAGCCGAGAACTCGGGGCCCCGCTCCTCAGTGCGCCCCCAGAGAAAAGCCGTCAGTCACTCCCGTCTCCCCGGTCTCTGGCCGCATTCCGTGCTCACCTGGCCTGCGACCGTGCGTTTCTATCTCTGGCACCCGACCTCGGGTGGAGTCTCCAAACCCAGCAGATCCCTGTGGTGCACTCCCGCGCGGCTCCTCCTGGGGGAGGAAGGTGAGTCTCCCCGGATCTGCCACTTGTTGGGTCCCTGCTGGAGGAGCAGGGGCCCGACTGTGCCGCGGATCACGGTTTATGGCCACCCCGAGCTGAGAGCCCGCGCCTGGGCTCCGCCTCTGCAGCCGGCTTCCCCGCTCCGATCCCTGGGAGCTCTGCCACACTCAGGCACCCCCGGTCTTTCTGTGATCCCGAGGGTCCTGAGACCACACTGTCCCACGAGTGTTCCACCCCCTGCTTAGCCACCAGAGTGACGTCCCTCAGCGGAGCCGACTTCTAAAAGTTCTGATTTTGTGCTCCGCGGCTCTATCACTTGCCAGAAGCGGCCGACGGAGGCCCCTCCCCCGCCGTCTATCCTCCCGAATATCGCCTCGGATTCACTTCTCCGCACGTCCTACCTTCCCGAAAGTGGTCGCTTTTCTGTTCAGAGAGTTGTTGCTATTCCTTTCTTTGGTCTCTTGTTGAGTTCGTAGGTGTTCAGAATGGTTTGATAGCTATCCAGCTGAATTCCTGGGACCAGACGAAATCCATGTCTTCTATTCCTCCGCCATCTTGCTCCTCCCCCACCTTGACAGACTTTTACATGGATATATATCTGCATAATCAAAGAATATTCCATCAAATTTACACTTCTGCCAGTGATGTATGAGCCTTCAAGTTGCTTCACATCCTCAGTATTATTAGTACTTCTAATTTTAGCCATTCTGATTGGGAAAGGGATAGGGCAGGTGATCTCTTTATTGCTTTATGTTTCTCTGATGAATAATAATGTTGAGAGCACCTTTTTGTGCATCAATTATTAAAAAACTTTGGTTTGTCAATCTTTTTCTTATTGATATGTAGGAGTTGTTTATATGTTCTGGATATTTGTCAATATGTATATTTATCATTTGTCAATATGTATATTTATCATTTGTCAATATGTATCTTCTTCCAGTCTGGCTGGCCATTTCCCTCTATTTTTATCTTGTCTTTTGATTGAAAGATATTCTTAGCTGTAATAAAGTCTAATTTATCAATCTGTCCTTTTTGGGTTTTGTGCTCCATTGAAGAAAAATTTGTCTCCCAGAATGTAATGAAAAATTCTATGTATTTTCTAGAATTAATGTTTGTGTATAAAGTGAGGTAGTGGTCAGTTAATTTTTCTATATGCATCTTCACTTGGCCCAGCATTATCATAATGCCTCTGTCATAAAACAAGTTACTGCATATGTAGAACTGTTTCATGGCCCTCTATTCTCTTCCACTCATCTGTTCATCTGTGGTTTCACCAATAACACACTGTTTAGTTGCTATAGCATTGTATTATTTATTGCTATCTAGTAGTATAAGTACTCCAGCTTGGTATGAGGTAGTGATTCTTTCTCTCCTCCCTCTCCCTTTGCCTCCTCTTTCTCTTCCTCCTTTGTTATCTTGGCTATTCTATGTTCTTTGATTTTTCATATATATTTTTTTATTTTTCATATACATTTTAAAATCAGCTTGTCTATTTCCAAAAACGTGCTGGAATTTTGAATGTTGTTACATTAAATGTATAGATCAAATTGGGAAGAATCGAGATCTTTCAATATTAAGTCTTCCCATTCATGAACCTGTCACATTATTACATTTGTTTCTTCTTTAGTTTCTCTGTGCAGTGTTTTGTAGTTTTCACTGTACAGATCTTGTATTTTGTAAAATTTATCCCTAAATGTTTTTATATTTAGATGCTATTGTAAATGGAATTATTTTCTTAATATCATTTTCTTTTTTCATTGTTACAATACAAAAATACAATCAATATTTGTATATTGACCTTTTATCCAGTGACCTTGCTAAATTCACTTATTAGTTCTTGTAGCTTTTTTTAAATCAGTTTCCCTGAAATTTTCTCTGAGCATAATCATGTCTGCAAATAAACAGTTTTGACTTCTTTCTTTCTAATCTGAATTCCTTTTATTTCATTCTCTTGCCTTATTGTGCTGGCTAGGTCTTTCAATACAATTCTGAATAAAAGTGGTGAGAGTGGACATTGTTGCCTTGTTCCTGATATTTGGGGGGAAATATTCAGTCTTCCACCGTTAGCTATGATGCTGGACTTAGGTTTTGTGTGGATGTCCTTTAGCAGGTTGAAGTTCTTTTCTATTTTTACTTTCTGAGATATGGGTGCTGAATTTTATCAAATGCATTTTATGCAAATCTTAAGACTATCATATAGATGTTCTTCTTTATCACATTAATATGATAATTTCCATTGATCTTCAGATGTTAAACCAATCTTGCCTTTGTGAGATAAAACTCACTGTCATATATGTTATGCTTTTTATATATTGCTATATTCAATTTGTTAATATTTTGTTAAGGATTTTTGCATTTATGTTTATAAAGAATAATCTATTGTTTTATTTTATTATAATATCTCTGTCTGGATGACACGTGGGTGGCTCAGTCGGTTAAGCGGCTGCTTCGGCTCAGGTCATGATCCCAGGGTCCTGGGATCGAGTCCCACATCGGGCTTCTTGCTCAGCGGGGAGCTTGCTTCTCCCTCTGCCTGCCTCTCCCCCTGCTTGTGTTCTGTCTCTCTCTCTGACAAATAAAGAAATAAAATCTTAAAAAATATATATCTCTGTCTGGTTTTGGTATTAAGATAATGCTGACTTCAGAGCGCCTGGGTGGCTCAGTGGGTTAAGTGTCTGCCTGTGGCTCAGGTCATGATCCCAGGGTCCTGGGATCGAGTCCCACATTGGGGTCCCTGATCAGCAGGAAGCCTGCTTCTCCCTCTCCCGCTCCCCTTGCTTGTGTTCCTTCTCTCTCTCTCTTTCTGTCAAATAAATAAATAATCTTTAAAAAAAGATAATGCTGACTTCTTAAAATTAATCGGCAAGTGTTATTTCCTCCTTTATTTTTGAGACAATATGTTTTATAATGATGTCATTTTTTTCTTTTAACATCTGAAATACTTAATTTATGGAACCATCTGGGCCTGGAGTTTTCTTTGTGGGAAAGGTTTTAACAACAGAGTCACTTTCTTCAATAGATAATACTACCCATATTTTCTATTTCTTCTAATGCCAGTATTGGTAAGTGGTGTTTTTGAAAGAATTTGTCCATTTTATCTAAACTATCATAAGTACTGATATAGTTTTCATAATTTCCTCTATTAGTTTAATGTATATAAAACCTATAGATATGTACTTTTTTTATTCCTGTTATTAGTGATTAGTGTTCTTTTAAATCCTGTCCTGTCTTGCTATGGGTTTATCAATTCTATGTTTTTAAGGGACAAATTTTGTACTGAAAACCTTTTCTTTCTATGGTACATTGGCTTCCTATTGCAATGATCTCTATTCTTGTTATTATTTTCTATCTTATACATTCTTTAGGTTGATATTTTTACTGACCTTTTTTAGCTGGAAGATTAGAACACTGATGTTCAACCTTTTTCATTTTAGTGCATCCACTTAAGTCTATAATCTTCTGATTGGAAACTGATTTAGCTGAATCCTACATTTTTATAGTTTGTGTTACTTTTATCATCCAGTTAAAAATATTTTTGACTTTCCACTGAAATGTTTTGATTCCTGGGTTATTTATAAGGTGTTGCTTCATTTCCAAACATTTAGGATTTTGGGGGGTTATTTATCTCTTATTGGTTTCTAGTTTTCTAGTTTATTTCCATTTTGGTAACAGAAGCTCTCCTGTATTATTTCAATCTTTAAAAAAATTATTGAAACTTGCTTCGTCACTCAACATATGGTCTCTTTGGGCAAATATTATGTGAGATCTTGAATGTAGTGTGTTTTCTGCAATTTTTGCAGATGATGTTCTATATATATATATGTATATATATACACATATATATATAAATTAGGTCAACTTTGTGTAGCTTATATCTTTGTATAATTATTTTTTCTCTGCATTTTCTATGAGTTACTTTAAGATATGTGTTAAGATCTCCAACTGTGGTTGCAAATTTGTCCATTTCTGCTTTAAGTCAATTTATGTTATATGTTTTGAAGATGTGAAATTGTATGCACACAGATTTATGATTTTTTTCTATCTCCCTATTGAAGATGTATTATGTACAAATTAATGATTTTTATATCTTCCTGCAATTTCCTTTGTTAAATTTACCCTTTGTCATTATGAAATATCCATCTTTCCTTAAGTATACTTTGAATCACACCGATATAACTATTATCACCTTTCTTTCAGTTAGTGCTTGCATGGTATATATCTTTTCCCAGCCTTTTATTTTTGACTTTTCTCTGTGCTTTATGCAAAATGCCTCTTTTAAAGAGCACAGAATTGGGTTTTCAAGGTCTAACTTGAAAATCTTTGTCCTTTTACTAAATTGTTTATTGTATTTGCATTCCTGATTGTGTTACTGAAGTATAACTTACATATAATAAAATGCACAAATCTTAAGTACACAGCTTAATGAATTTTTATACATGTAAACACCTTGTCATTACCACCAGACCACAATATAGAACACTTCAAGCATTCAGCAGGCTTGTGGTGCTCCCTTCCCCTCAGTTATCCCCATCAAAAACCACTATTTTCTCATCTATCATCATAGATTAGTATTGTCTATTTTTAATGTAGTGCTCATAGAATCATACAGTATGTCATCTTTATTTTTGTTTTTCACTTAATATATTTTAATGAGATTTATCCATATTGTTACATCTACTACTAGTCTATTTTTATATTTCTGTGTGGTATTCTACTATATAAATTTAACATTTATCCCATGTACCGCTAATGGAATTTTGAGTTGCTTTCAGTTTGGTGCTATTATGAATAACGCAATTGAGAACATTTTTGTATATATTTTTTGACACATATACTCATTTATCTTGGGATAAATTTTCCAAAGCTGTTGAAATAATTTTTACCTATGCCAGCAATATATAAAAGTTATAATTGCTACACCTTCATGCTGACACTTGCTACTGTCAGTGTTTTTAGTATTATTCATTCTTTTTTTTTTAAAAGATTTTATTTATTTATATATATATATATATATATTTATTTGACAGAGAGACACAGAGTGAGAGAGGGAACACAAGCAGGGGGAGTGGGAGAGGGAGAAGCAGGCCCCACGCTGAGCAGGGAACCTGATGTGGGGCTCGATCCCAGGACCCTGGGATCATGACCTGAGCGGAAGGCAGATGCTTCACCGACTGAGCCACCCAGGCGCCCCAGTATTATTCATTCTTATGATCATGTAGTTATAACTCATTTGTGGGTTTAATTTGCATTTACCTGATGAACATTGATGTTGAGCACTTTTCATATATCCTATGGACCATTTGGATATCCTTTTTTTTTTTTTTTGAGAAGTGCCTGTTTAAGTATTTTGCTCATTTAAAAAATACAATGCGTATTGAATTGTAAGTTACATAAAATAAAATGTACTCATTTAAAGGGTACAATTTGATGAGTTTTGACAAATGTATTCACCTGATTAACAATACAATTAAAATATGGGACATTTCCATCACTCCCTGCCACTCAAATTACCTTGTGCCCACATGCAGTCAGTTCCTTCACCCGTAACTCCAGGCAATCCTGATATGCACTCTCTCTTTTTTTTTTTAATTTAATTTAATTTTATTATGTTATGTTACTTACCATACAACATATCATTAGTTTTTGATGTAGTGATCCACGATTCATCGTTTTTGTATAACACCCAGTGCTCCATGCAGTACATGCCTTCCTAAATACCCATCACCGGGCTAACCCATCCTCCCACCCCCCTCCCCTCTAAAACCCTCGGTTTGTTTATCGGAGTCCATAGTCTCTCATGGTTCATCTCCTGCTCCAATCTTCCCCCCTTCATTTTTCCCTTCCTTCTCCTAATGTCCTCTCATGCTATTCCTTATGTTCCACAAATAAGTGAAACCATAGGATAATTGACTTTCTCTGCTTGACTTATTTCACTTACCATAATCTCCTCCAGTCCCATCCATGTTGACGGGAAAGTTGGGTATTCATCCTTTCTGATGGCTGAGTAATATTCCATTGTATATATGGACCACATCTTCTTTATCCATTCATCTGTTGAAGGGCATCTCAGCTCCTTCCACAGTTTGGCTATTGTGGACATTGCTGCTATGAACATTGGGGTACATTTGAGCCTTCTTTTCACTACATCTCTGTCTTTGGGGTATATATGCAGTAGTTCAATTGCTGGGTCATAGGGTAACTCTATTTTTAATTTTTTGAAACACCTCCACACTGTTCTCCAAAGTGGCTGTACCAGCTTGCATTCCCACCAACAGTGTAAGAGGGTTCCCTTTTCTCCACAACCTCTCCAACATTTGTTGTGTCTTGCCTTGTCAATTTTTGCCATTCTTACTGGTGCAAGGTGGTATCTCAGTGTGGTTTTGATTGGAATTTCCCTGATGGCTAATGATGATGAACATTTTTTCATGTGTCTGTTAGCTATTTGTATGTCTTCTCTTGAGAAGTGTCTGTTCATGTCTTCTGCCCATTTTTTGACTTGATTATTTGTTTTTTGGGTGTTGAGTTTGAGAAGTTCTTTCTAGATCTTGGATACCAGACCTTTATCTATAGTGTCATTTGCAAATATCTTCTCCCATTCTGTGGGTTGCCTCTTTGTTTTGTTGACTGTTTCCTTTGCTGTGCAGAAGCTTTTTATCTTGATGAAGTCCCAAAAGTTCATTTTTGCTTTTGTTTCACTAGCCTTTGGAGATGTATTTTGAAAGAAGTTGCTGTGGCCGATGTCAAAGAGGTTATTGCCTGTGTTCTCCTCTAGGATTTTGATGGATTCCTGTCTCACATTGAGGTCTTTCATCCATTTTGAGTTTATCTTTGTGTATGGTGTTAGAGAATGGTTGAGTTTCATTCTTCTGCATGTGGCTGTCCAATTTTCCCAGCACCATTTATTGAAGAGACTGTCTTTTTTCCATTGCGTATTTTTCCCTGCTTTGTCGAAGATTATTTGACCATAGAGTTGAGGGTCCATATCTGGGCTCTCTATTCTGTTCCATTGGTCTATATGTCTGTTTTTGTGCCAGTACCATGCTGTCTTGGTGATCACTGCTTGTAATATAGCTTGAAATCAGGCAACGTGATGCCCCCAACTTTGTTTTTCTTCTTCAACATTTCCTTGGCGATTCAGGATCTTTTCTGATTCCATACAAATTTTAAGATTGTTTGTTCCAGCACTTTGAAAAATGTCATTGGAATTTTGATCAAGATTGCACTGAAGGTATAGATTGCTCTGGGTAGCATAGACATTTTAACAATGTTTATTCTTCCGATCCATGAGCATGGAATGCTTTTCCATCTTTTTGTGTCTTCTTCAATTTCTTTCATGAGTGTTCTGTAGTTCTTAGAGTATAGATCCATTACCTCTTCGGTTAGGTTTTTTCCGAGGTATCTCATGGTTTTAGGTGCTATTGTAAATGGAATCATTTCTCTAATTTCTCTTTCTACAGTTGCATTGCTAGTGTTTAAGAAAGCAAATGATTTCTGTGCATTGATTTTGTATCCTGCCACATTACTGAATTGCTGTATGAGTTCTAGTAATTTGGGGGTGGAGTCTTTGGGGTTTTCCACATAAAGTATCATGTCATCTGTGAAGAGAGAGAGTTTGACTTCTTCTTTGCCAATTTGAATCCCTTTTATTTCTTTTTGTTGTCTGATTCCTGTTGCTAGGACTTCTAGTACTATGTTGAACAATAGTGGCAAGAGTGGGCATCCTTGACGTGTTCCTGATCTTAAGGGAAAGGCTCGCAGCTTTTCCCCATTGAGGATGATATTCGCTGTGGGTTTTTCAGAGATGGATTTTATGAACTTGAGGAATGTTCCCTCTATCCCTATACTCTGAAAAGTTTTAATCAGGAAAGGATGCTGTATTTTGTCAAATGCTTTTTCTGCATCAATTGAGGGGACCATATGGTTCTTCTCTCTTCTCTTATTAATGTGTTCTATCACATTGATCAATTTGTGAATGTTGAACCACCCTTGCATCCCGGGGATAAATCCCACTTGGTCGTGATGGATGATCCTTTTAATGTATTTTTGGATCCTATTAGCTAGGATTTTGTTGAGGATTTTGGAATCCGTATTCATCAGGGATATCAGTCTGAAATTCTCCTTTTTGATGGGGTCTTTGTCTGGTTTGGGGATTAAGGTAATCCTGGCCTCATAGAATGAGTCTGGAAGCTTCCCTTCTGTTTCTATTTTTTGAAACAGCTTCAGGAGAATAGGTACTATTTCTTCTTTGAATGTTTGGTAGAATTCCCGAGGGAATACATCAGGCCCTGGACTCTTGTTTTTCGGGAGGTTTTTGATCACTGCTTCAATCTCGTTACTGGTTATTGGCCTATTCGGGTTGTCAATTGCTTCCTGTTTCAGTCTTGGGAGTTTATAGGCTTCCAGGAAGGCATCCATTTCTTCCAGATTGCTCAGTTTATTGGCATATAGTTGTTGATAATAATTTCTAATAACTGTTTCTATTTCCTTGGTGTTAGTTGTGATTTCTCCCCTTTCATTCATAATTTTATTAATTTGGGTCCTTTCTCTTTTCTTTTGGATAATTCTGGCCAGTGGTTTATTGATCTTATTAATTCTTTCAAAGAACCAGCTTCTAGTTTTGTTGATTTTATCTACTGTGTTTCTGGTTTCTAATTCATTGAACTCTGGTCTAATCTTAATTATTTCTCTTCTAATGCATGGCTTACGCATTGTTTGTTGTTTTTCTCTAGTTCTTTAAGGTGTAGAGTTAGTTGGTGAATTCGGGATTTTTCTACTTTTTTGAATGACGCTTGGATGGCTATGTATTTCCCCCTTAGGACCGCCTTTGCAGTATCCCACAGGTTTTGGGAGCAATGTGTTTTTGTTCTTATTGGTTTCCATGAATTGTTTAAGTTCTTCTTTGATTTCCTGGTTGACCCAAACATTCTTGAGCAGAGTGGTCTTCACCTTCCAAGTGTTTGAATTTCTTCTAAATTTTTCTTGTGATTGAGTTCCAGTTTTAAAGCATTGTGGTCTGAGAAGAGGCAGGGAATAATCTCAATCTTTTGGTATCGGTTGAGACCTGATTTGTGACCCAGTATGTGGTCTATTCTTGAGAAAGTTCCATGTGTGCTCGAGAAGAATGAGTATTCTGTTGTTTTAGGGTAGAATGTTCTCTATATATCTATGAGGTCCATCTGGTCCAGTGTGTCATGCAAAGCTCTTGTTTCTTTGTTGATTTTCTGCTTAGATGATCTGTCTGTTGCTGAGAGTGGAGTATTGAGGTCTCCTACAATTAACGTATGGTTATCAATATGACTCTTTATTTTGGTTAACAGTTGGCTTATGTAGATGGCTGCTCCCATGTTGGGGGCATAGATATTTACAACTGATAGATCTTCTTGTTGGATAGACCCTTTAAGAATGATAGTGTCCTTCCGTGTCTCTAACTATGGGCTTTAGTTTAAAATCTAATTTGTCTGATATAAGAATTGCTACCCCAGCTTTCTTTCGAGGTCCGCTGGCATGGAAGATGGATCACCAACCCTTCACTTTCAGTCTGGCTGTGCTTTAGGTTCAAAATGAGTCTCTTGTAGACAGCATATGGATGGGTCCTGTCTTTTTATCCAATCTGCAACCCTATGCCGTTTAATGGGAGCATTTAGGCTGCTCACGTTGAGAGTGATTATTGAAAGATATGAATTAGTTGTCATCATGTTGCCTGTGAAGTCCTTGTTTGTATAGATTGTCCCTGTAAATTTCTGTTGTATATCACTCTTGGGGTCTTTCTCCTTTTATAGTACCCCCCTTAATATTCCTTGCAGGGCCGGCTTAGTGGTCACATATTCTTTCAGCTTCTGCCGGTCCTGGAAGCTCTGCATCTCTCCGTCCATTCTAAATGACAGCCTTGCTGGATAAAGTATTCTTGGCTGCATGTTTTTCTCATTTAGTACCCTGAATATGTCTTGCCAGGCCTTTCTGGCTTGCCAGGTTTCTGTGGACAGGTCTGACATTATTCTGATGTTCCTCCCTCTGTATGTAAGGAATCTCTTCCCCCTAACTGCCCTTAAGGTGGTTTCCTTGATTCTAAGATTTGCGAGTTTTACTAATACATGCCAGGGTGTTGGTCTGTTTTCTGTGATCTTGGGAGGGGTCCTCTCTGCCTCTAGGACACGAATGTTTGTTTCATTCCCCAGATTAGCGAAGTTCTCAGTTACGATTTGCTCAAATATATCTTCTAGTCCCCTCTCTCTCTCCACCCCTTTCGGGATTCCAATAATTCTGACATTGGAACGTTTCATGGTGTCACTTATTTCTCTGATTCTATTTTCATGGATTCTGAGTTGTTTTTACCTGGCCTCCTCTTTTCCCCTTTTATCTATTAATTGTCTTCCAGGTCACTAATTCGTTCATCTGCCTCACTTACCCTAGCTGTTAGATTATCCAGATTAGATTGGATCTCATTGATAGCAGTTTTAAGTTCTGCCAATTCAGCTTTCATTTCTGCCCTTAGAGACTCTATGTTGCCATTAATTGATTTCTCCATTCTAGCTATTGTCTTCACAATTGCTAGCCTGAATTCCATCTCCGACATCTTGGTTATATCTGAATCCATTTGTAAATCTGTGGCACGAGTCATAATCTCTGAGTCTTTCCTATTTTGGGGGTTCCTCCTCCTAGTCATTCTGTTGAGGGTGGTTGAGGGAATGTAGAGTCCTACATGTAGAGTCCTGCCCTAAAGTCCTTTCCCCACCGCTACCAGTCTGCGAGTCTGTGCCCCGTCCCCAGCGTGCAAGGCTGTCGCTCACCAGCGGTGTAGGATCCCTATGGCCAGGCTCCCTCCCGCTGCCATTTATCCTCTGATATCTGCCCGCAGAATCACGGATCCCCGCTTCATACCTTGAAACCAACCGCCTGTGATATTCTGTTTGTAGAGATCCAGATCTATCTTCTTACATCTCAGGGTGATTTTGTGTGTGTTCAGAGTGGTCTGGTAGATATCCAGCTCAATTCTGGGGACCAGTTGGAATAGGGTCCCCTACTCCTCTGCCATCTTTTCCCATCCTATTTTTAACTTTTTGAGAAATCTCCATACTGTTTTCCAGAGTGGCTGCACCAGTTTGCATTCCCACCAACAATGCAAGAGTGTCCCCCTTTCTCCACATCCTCACCAACACATGTTGTTTCTTGTGTTGTTGATTTTAGCCATTCTGACAAATGTGAGGTGATATCTCATTGTAGTTTTGATCAGCATTTCCCTGATGGCGAGTAATGATGAACATCTTTTCATGTGTCTGGTGGCTTTCTGCTATTATTTTTATTATTGCCATTTCCTATTTTCTTTAAGTGTAGTTTTCTGATCTTTTTCTAGCTTCTTGAGTTAGATACCTGGATTGTTGATATTTTATCTTTCGTGTGCGTGTGTGTTTAACTATATATTTCCCTATTATAAGCACTACTTTAACTGTATCTCATAAATTTTAGTGTGCATTTAGGAATAGTTACAATTAGTTAAATGAACAGATCTTAAATGTACAGTTTTATGAGTTTTAACAAATGAATACACTTGTGTAATCAAAACCCCCATCACTTAGAAAGTTCCTACATGCCCATTTATAGTTAATCTTCCTCCTTCCACTCAGAGGCAACCACTATTTTGAGTAATGTTCAATTATGTCAATATATCATGGTTTACTTATTCATTCTCTTTTTGATGACCATTTAAATTATTTCTACTGTTTAGCCATTCTGAACAAAGCTGCAATGAACATGTCTAAGTGTTTTTATGGACATGTTTTAATTTCTTTTAGTAATTTCTTAGGAATAGAATTACTGAATCATAAGGTAGGTAATGTGATGGTTAATTTTATGTATTCATTTGACTAGTTCATGGGGTGCCCAGATATTTGGCTAAGCATATATCAGTGTATCTGTGATGGTGTTTCTGGATAAGATTATGTCTTTGAAATGATAGACTTGAGTAAAGCTGATTGCCCTCTCTCATGTGGGTTAGTATCAACTAATCCACTGAAGGCCTAAACAGGATAAAAAGGTGCAGGAAGGGTGAATTTGCTCTCTTTGCCTGACTGCTGAGCTGGAATATTAGTCTTCTCCTGGTCTCATATTAGGCCTTACACCATTGGCCCACAGGTTCTCAGAACTACACCACCAGCTTTCCTGGGCCTCCAGCTTGCAGATGGCAGTTTGTAGGACTTCTCAGCTTCCTTAATCACATGAGCCAATTCCTTATAATAAATCTCTTTCTGTGTGTATATATATATATTCAGTTGTTCTGCAACCTCTGCAACATTTGATATTGACAGGCTTCTTAATTTTATCCATTTTAGTGTGTATGTAGTAATACATCATTATGGTTTTAACCTAATGACTAACGTTATTGAGCATCATTATTAATTATTGGTAAATACTATTCTGTGAAATGTTTAAGTATTAAGTCCATCTTTTATTGACTTGCTTATTTTTATTATTGATTTGTAAGAGTTCTTTAAATGTTCTGAATATGAACCATTTGTCAGTAACATATTTTGTACATATACCTTTCAGTACTGTGGCTTGTCTTTTCATTTTCTTTATGATGTCTTTGGTTTGGATTGGTTTGGTTTGGTTTTTTAATGATGTCTTTTGATGTACAGACATTTTAAATTTTTAAGAAATATAGCCATCATTTATTTTCTTTTGTTGTTAGTGCTTCATACATTTTAAGGGCTCATTGCCTACCTTCCAGTTCACAAAGATAATTTTCTATGTTTTCTTAGAAGAGTTTTATAGTTTTTTATATATATGTTTAAGACCCATTTTGAATTAATTTTTGTATATGATGTAAGAGATGAATCAAGTCTTGTTTTTTTTTTCAATATCAATATCTAGCAGTTCCAACACCTTAGTGCCTTTGTCAAAAATCAATTGGTGAAACCATAAGAGACACTAAACTCTAGGAAACAAACTGAGGGTTGCTGGAGGGGAGGTGGGTGGGGGGAAGGAATAATTGGGTGATGGGTATTAAGGAGGGCACTTGAGGGAATGAGCACTGGATGTTATAAGGAACTGATGAATCACTAAATTCTACCCCTGAAATTAATAACACACCATATGTTAACTAAATTAAATTTAAATAAAGAGTATTTTTTAAAAATCATTTGGTTATATGTAAGTTGGTCTATTTCTTGATGCCATTTTCTTCCATTGATCTATTTTTCTTATGTAAGTACCACACTGTTAATTACTGTAGTTTTATTTTAGATATTAAAATAACATAGTATAAGTTCTCCTTCTGTGATCCTTTTTCTAGGTATTTTGGCTATTCTAGCCAAGATGCATTCCTTTTTAAAAAAATTTTTTTATTAACATATAATTTATTATTTGTTTCAGGGGTACAGGTCTGTGATTCATCAGTCTTACACAATTCACAGCTTCACCATAGTACATACCTGCCCCAATGTCCATCACCCAACCACCCCATCCCTCCCACCCCCCTCCTCTCCAGCAACCCTCAGTTTGTTTCTTGAGATTAAGAGTCTTTTATGGTTTGTCTCCCTCTCTGGTTTTGTCTTGTTTAATTTTTCCCTCCCTTCCCCTATGATCCTCTGTCTTGTTTCTCAAATTCCTCATATCAGTGAGATCATATGATACTTGTTTTTCTCTGATTGACTTATTTCACTTAGCTTAATACCCTCTAGTTCCATCCACATCATTGCAAATGGCAAGATTTCATTTTTTGATGGCTGCATAATATTCCACTGTATATATATATACCACTTCTTCTTTATCCATTCATCTGTTAATGGACATCTTGGCTCTTACCATGGTTTGGCTATTGTGTACGTTGCTGCTATAAACATTGGGGTGCCCATGCCCCTTCAGATCACTACATTTGTATCTTTGGGGTAAATACCCAGTAGTGCAATTGCTGGGTCATAGGGTAGCTCTATTTCCAACTTTTTGAGGAACCGCCATACAGTTTTCCAGAGTGGCTACACCAGCTTGCATTCCCACCAACAGTGTAGGAGGGTTCCCCTTTCTCCGCATCCCCACCAACATCTGTTGTTTCCTGACTTGTTAATTTTAGCCATTCTGACTGGTGTGAGCTGGTATGTCATTGAGGTTTTGATTTGTATTTCCCTGATGCCGGGTGATGTTGAACACTTTTTCATGTGTCTGTTGGCCATTTGGATATCTTCTTTGCAGAAATGTCTGTTCATGTCTTCTGCCCATTTCTTGATTAGATTATTTGTTTTGGGGTGTTGAGTTTGATAAGTTCTTTATAGATTTTGGATACTAGCCCTTTATCTGATATGTCATTTGCAAATATCTTCTCCCATTCTGTCGGTTGTCTTTTGGTTTTATCCAGTTTCCTTTGCTGTGCAAAAGCTTTTTATCTTGATGAAGTCCCAGTAGTTCATTTTTGCCCTTGCTTCCCTTGCCTTTGGCAATGTTTCTAGGAAGAAGTTGCTGCGGCTAAGGTCGAAGAGGTTGCTGCCTGTGTTCTCAAGGATTTTGATGGATTTCTGTCTCACATTTAGGTCTTTCAACCATTTTGAGTCCATTTTTATCTGTGGTATAAAGAGATGGTCCAGTTTCATTCTTCTACATGTGGCTGCATTTGTTGAAGAGACCGTCTTTTTTCCATTGGACATTCTACCCTGCTGTGTCAAAGATCAGTTGACCATAGAGTTGAGGGTCCATTTCTGGGCTCTCTCTTCTGTTCCATTGATCTAGGTGTCTGTTTTTGTGCCAATACCATACTGTCTTGATGATTACAACTTTGTAATCGAGCTTGAAGTCCGGAATTGTGATGCCACCATCTTTACTTTTCTTTTTCAACATTCCTCTGACTTTTCGGGGTGTTTTCTGGTTCCATACAAATCTTAGGATTATTGATTCCATTTCTATGGAAAAAGTTGATGGTATTTAGCTAGGGATTGCATTAAATGTGTAGATTGCTACAGGTAGCATAGACATTTTCACAATATTTGTTCATCCAATCCATGAGCATGGAACGTTTTTCCATTTCTTTGTGTCTTCCTCAATTTCTTTCATGAGTATTCTATAGTTTTCTGAGTACAGATCCTTTGCCTCTTTGGTTAGACTTATTCCTAGGTATCTTATGGTTTTGGGTGCCATTGTAAATGGGATCAACTCCTTAATTTCTCTTTCTTCTGACTTGTTGTTGGTGTATAGAAATGCTACTGACTTCTGTGCATTGATTTTATATCCTGCCACTTTACTGAATTCCTGTACGAGTTTTAGCAGTTTTTGGGGTGGAGTCTTTTGTGTTTTCTACATAAAGTATCAAATCATCTGCAAATTGTGAGAGTTTGACTTCTTCTTTGCTGATTCAGATGCCTTTTATTTTTTTGTTGTCTGATTGCTGAGGCTAGGACTTCTAGTACTATGTTGAATAGCTGTGGTGATAGTGGACATCCCTGCTGTGTTCCTGACCTTAGCAGAAAAGCTCTCAGTTTTTCCCCATTGAGTATGATATTCGCTGTGGGTTTTTATAGATGGCTTTTATGATATTGAGGTATGTACCATTTATCCCTACACTCTGAAGAGTTTTAATCAAGAAAGGGTGCTGTACTTTGTCAAATGCTTTTTTTGCATCAATTGAGAGGATCAAATGATTCTTGTTCTTTCCTTTATTAATGTATTGTATCACATTGATTGATTTGTGGATATTGAACAAATCTTGCAGCCCAAGAATAAATCCCACTTGGTCATGGTGAATACTCCTTTTAATGTATGGTTGGATTCTATTGGTTAGTATTTTGGTGAGAATTTTTGCATCCATGTTCATCAGGCATATCGGTCTGTAGTTCTCCCTTTTGATGGGGTCTTTGTCTGGTTTTGGAATCAAGGTAATGCTGGGGTCATAAAATGAGTTTGGAAGTTTTCCTTCCATTTCTATTTTTTGGAACAGTTTCAGAAGAATAGGTATTAATTCTTCTTTAAATGTTTGGTAGAATTCCCCTGGGAAGCCTCTGACCCTGGGCTCTTGTTTGTTGGGAGATTTTGGATTACTGCTTCAATTTCCTTACTGGTTATGAGTCTGTTCAGGTTTTCTGTTTCCTCCTGGTTCAGTTTTGGTAGTTGATACATCTCTGGAATGCATCCATTTCTTCCAGATTATCTAATTTGCTGACATATAGTTGCTCATAATATGTTCCTATAATTGTTTGTATTTCTTTGGTGTTGGTTGTGATCTCTCCTCTTTCATTCATGATTTTATTTATTTGGGTCCTTTCTCTTTTCTTTTTGATAAGTCCGGCCAGGGGTTTATCAACCTTATTCTTTCAAAGAACTAGCTCCTAGTTTCCTTGATCTGTTCTACTGTTCTTTTGGTTTCTATTTCATTGATTTCTTCTCTGATCATTATTATTTCTTTTCTCCTGCTGGGTTTAGGCTTTGTTTGCTGTTCTTTCTCCAGCCCCTCTAGGTGTAGGATTAGGTTGTGTATTTCAGACCTTTCTTGTTTCTTGAGAAAGGCTTGTATTGCTATATACCTTGCTCTTAGGACCTCCTTTGCTGCATCCCAAAAGATTTTGAACAGTTGTGTTTTCATTTTCATTTGTTTCCATGAATTTTTTAAATTCTGCTTTAATTTCCTGGTTGACCCATTCATTCTTTAGTAGGATGCTCTTTAGCCTCCATGTATTTGAGTTCTTTCCGACTTTCCTCTTGTGATTGAATTCTAGTTTCAAAGCACTGTGGTCCGAAAATGGGCAGGGAATGATCCCAATCTTTTGGTACCAGTTGAGACCTGATTTGTGACCTAGGATGTGATATATTTCAGAGAATGTTCCATGTGCACTAGAGAAGAACGTGTGTTCTGTTGCTTTGGGATGGAATGTTCTGAATATATCTGTGAAGTCCATCTGGTCCAGTGTGTCATTTAAAGCCTTTATATCCTTGTTGATCTTTTGCTTAGATGATCTGTCCATTTCAGTGAGGGGGGTGTTAAATTCACCTACTATTATTGTATTGTTGTTGATGTGTTTCTTTGCTTTTGTTATTAATTGGCTTATACAATTGGCTGCTCCCATGTTAGGGGCATAGGTATTTAAAATTGTTAGATGTTCTTGTTGGATAGACCCTTTAAGTAGGATATAGTGTCCTTCCTCATCTCTTATTATAGTCTTTGGTTTAAAATCTAATTTGTCTGATATAAGGATTGCCACCCCAGCTTTCTTTTATGTCCATTAACATGGTAAGTGGTTTTCCACCCCCTCACTTTAAATCTGGGGGTGTCTTCGGGTCTAAAATGATTCTCTTGTAGACAGCATATTGATGGGTCTTGTTTTTTTTTTTTTTTTTAATCCAATCTGATAGCCTGTGTCTTTTGATTGGGGCATTGAGCCCATTTACATTCAGGGTAACTATTGAAAGATATGAATTTAGTGCCATTGTATTGCCTGTAAGGTGACTGTTACTTTTTATTCTCTCTGTTCCTTTCTGGACTATGTTACTTTTAGGCTCTCTCTTTGCTTAGAGGACCCCTTTCAATATTTCTTGTAGGGCTGGTTTTGTGTTTGCAAATTCCTTTAGTTTTTGTTTGTCCTGGAAACTTTTTATCTCTCCTTCTATTTTCAATGACAGCCTAGCTGGCTATAGTATTCTTAGCTTCATATTTTTCTCATTTAGTGCTCTGAATATATCATGCCAGTCCTTTCTGGCCTGCTAGGTCTCTGTGGATAGGTCTGATGCCAATCTAATGTTTCTACCATTGTAGGTTACAGACCTCTTGTCTTGAGCTGCTTTCAGGATTTTCTCTTTGTCTCTGAGACTCGTAACTTTTACTATTAGATGTTGGGGTGTTGACCCATTTTTATTGATTTTGAGGGGAGTTCTCTGTGCCTCCTGGATTTTGATGCCTGTTTCCTTCCCCAAATTAGGGAAGTTCTCTGCTATAATTTGCTCCAGTATACCTTCTGCCCCTCTCTCTCTTCTTCCTCTGGGATCCCAATTATTCTAATGTTTTGCTTTACGGTATTGCTTATCTCTCGAATTCTCCCCTCATGGTCCAGTAGTTGTTTATCTGTTTTTTCTCAGCTTCTTTATTCTCCATCATTTGGTTTTCTATATCATTAAATCTCTCTTCTGTCTCGTTTATCCTAGCAGTTAGAACCTTCATTTTGGATTGCTCCTCACTAATAGCCATTTTGATTTTGACTTGGTTAGATTTTAGTTCTTTTATTTCTCCAGAAAGGGATTCTCTAGTATCTTCTAAGCTTTTTTCAAGCCCCGCTAGTATCTTTATAATCATCATTCTGAACTCTAATTCTGACATCTTACTAATGTCTGTATTGATTAGGTCCCTGGCAGTCAGTACTGCTTCCTGTTCTTTTTTTTTTTTTGAGGTGAGTTTTTCCTTCTTGTCATTTTGTCCAGAGGAGAATAGATGAATGAGTGAACAAAATGCTTAAAGGGTAACAACGACCCCAGAAAAATATACACTAAATAAATTGGAAGAGACCCGAAACCAGGGGGAAAAGAAAGGGGAGATAAAAGAGTATGATCAGGCTGCTGAATAGAACAGAGCCACACACTAGAATTTGGGTGTATTTTGGTCTGTTAGAAGAAATTGCCTCCCAAAATTTTAAAGAAAGAAAAACATATATATATAAAAATAGGGTAAATATGATGAAGGGATGGAATATGACTAAATATGAAAATTAAAAAAGAGGTTAGAAAAGGAATTGATAAAATAAGAAGTTGGTTGAAAAAAGAATGAAAAAAATTAAAAAAAGAAATAGAATGTGATCAGGAGGGAGACTAGGACAATGTCATATACTAGATTTAGGGTATATTTTGGTCTGTTAGAAGAAACTGTATCCCAAAATTTTAAAGAAAAAAAAACTTATATATATACAAAAAATAAGGTTAAACACAATAAAGAGATAGAATGTGATTGTAAAAATCAAAATACAAAAAAGATTTCTAAAAAGGAATTGATAAGATTATGGTTGAAAAAGGAAGGAAGAAAAATTCAACTAAAAAATAGAAAAAGGAAAAAAATAAAGAAAATTTTAAAAATTAACTTTGAAAGACTAAAGAATCATGGGGAAAAAAGCCATGAATTCTAGTGTGGCATTCCCTTAGCACTGGAGTTTTGCAGTTCTCATTGATCGGTAAACTTGGTCTTAGCTAGACGTTCTTGCTGATCTTCTCGGGAAGGGGCCTGTTGCAGTGATTCTCAAGTGTCTTTGCCTGCGGCGGAATTGCCCCGCCCTTGCTAGGGGCCGGGCTAAGTCATCTGCTCAGGTTTGCTCTCAGTAGCTTTTGTTCCCCACAAGCTTTCTGTACAGCTTTGGAGGACGAGAGTGAAAATGGTGACCTCCCAATCTCCGCCCCGGAGGAGCCAAGAACTCAGGGCCCCACTCCTCAGTGCGCCCCCAGAGAAAGGAAATCACTTCCATCTCCCCAGTCTCCAGCTGCACTCCGTGCTCACCTGGCCTGTGACCAAGTGTTTCTATCTCTGGCACACGACCCTGTGTGGAGTCTCCAGACCCAGCAGATCCCTGCGGTGCACTCCCGTGCCGCTCTTCCTGGGGAGACGAAGGGGAGTCTCCCTGGATCTGCCGCTTGTTGGGTCCCTGCTGGAGGAGCAGTGGCCCGACTCTGCTGCGGATCCCAGTTTATGGCAACCCCAGCTTAGAGCCCACTCCTCGGCTCTGTCTCTGCAGCTGGCTTCCCTGTTCTGATACCTGGGAGCTCCGCTGCACTCAGGCACCCCTGGTCTTTCTGTGACCCTGAGGGTCCTGAGACCACACTGTCCCAACGAGCGTTCCACCCTCCACTTAGCCTATGGAGCGACGTCCCTCAGCAGAGCCGACTTCTAAAAGTTCCAATTTTGTGCTCCATGGCTCTATCACTTGCCAGTAGCGGCTGATGGAGGCCCCCTCCCCCCACTGTCTATCCTACCGAATATCGCCTCAGATTCACTTCTCTGCATGTCCTACCTTCCAGAAAGTGGTCACTTTTCTGTTCAGAGAGTTGCTGCTATTCTTTTCTTCGATCTCCTGTTGAGTTTTTAGGTGTTCTGAATGGTTTGTTATCTAACTGAATTCCTGGGACAAGACGAAATTTAGGTCTCCTACTTCTCCTCCATTTTGCTCCTCCTCCTGATTCTGCCAAGATGCATTTCTATATAAATTATACAAATGGCCTACCAATGTATATAAAAAAGCTAGCTGATATTTTAATCAGAGTTTCATTGAGAGTAGAGATCAATCTGTGGAGAATTCAAATGTTAAAAATATGAAATAGTCCAAGTTGTGAACATGTTATATCCCTCAGTGTGTGTAGGTCTTCAATGTTTTGAGTGTTCAGTGTAGAAGGCCTACATATTTTTCATTAAATACATGCCTATGCATCTGATATTTTTGATGCTTTTATAAGTATTTTCTTATTTTTCATATTCCAATTATTTGTTACAGAAGTACAATTGATTTTTAAATATTGACCTTTTATCTTGTAACTTTGATGTTTTTTGAAGGTTCCATATGATTTATATGTAAACAATCATATCGATTGTAAAAAACCCAACCAAACAACAACAGCAACTGTTCAACTTTTTCTTCTCAATGTTTGTGCTTTTTATTATTTATTGTTGAAAATCAATATTTTTCCTTAAGATAGTTCATTATGTATAAAATATAATATGGGTACTTATGATACATGAATAACAATATAAAGTTATAAATTGCACAAAATGGAATTATAATTTTATATACATGTAATAAATAAAATTTATTAATGTGATATCTTGATTGATCATAAGGTTTTTCTGGCTCGCTCTTTCACAAAATCATTTATTGAATACTCAATATGTATACTTTTAGTAACTTCATTTTAAATTGTTGCAACATCTATTTATAGCCTATAATAATACTGAAATAAATTTCTGGTAAATTATTTTGAAATATAAATTATGTTATAACTAGAGCTAATGAATCTCAGAGAACAGTTTTTCTAAAAAGGTCTAACTCTTCATACAAATCAGTTTTCTTTAATTTTAATTTTAAATGTAAATTTATACAACTGAGTGTTAAATAGAATTCTAAAAATGGCCCCTAAAGGGTCATGCCCTAATCCCTGGAACCTGTATATATGATGAGATTCCACTCTTGCGATTGTGTTATATTATATGGTACAGTTGACTTTTATTCAGGTGAGCCTAGTCAAATCACATGAGTACCTTACATGCAGAGAGTTTTCTCCAGCTAGCAGCAGAAAGGGAAGTCAAAGAGATTTGAAGCATGTGGGGGATTTGAAATGAGAGATCCCTGTTGCCAGATCTGATGTAGTGAGAGGACATGTAAGAAGTTGATTTTTTCCCCATTCAGAAAAAGTCAGTAAGTCCTGCCCACACTGGTATGATGGATGGGGGCACGTTGGTGATAATTAAGCTTCAACTCCTGGAAGGGAGAATCCACATAAATTATGTGGAATTTCTTTTTAAAATGATTTGTCTTTTTTTCCTCCATTAATTTATTTATCCAATCACTTATTTATACCAGTAAGGACTCATATTTATTTTATATTTTGTATCATAATCCAGTACTATGTTTTTTACTTTGTGGCCGTTGGGAGCTCTTTCATATTGGCTTCCTTACTTTTTGATACTGCAAGATGCTCCAGGCTCAGTTATATTTTCCCTGACACATTTTTAAAAATAGTGAATTAAATCCACTCGCATTTGTTGATATGACTGATAGGTTTAATTTCAACTCTGTCATGCTATTTTATTTTATATTTACTATGTGAATCAGTCAGGGTTAAACCAGGCAAGTAGATTAAATAGAATGTAGGTGTGCATGCATTGTGTATGTGTAAAGAGACTTAGTATAAGAATTGGTTTATTCAATTTTGGGGGTGGCTAAGCAAGCCTGAAATCCATAGGGCAGGCAGTCATGAAGGGGGATCATGGGCAGGCTCAAACTCCACAGGCACAGGCCAAAGCTGAGGTCCACAGACAGAATTTCTTCTGTCTTTTAGAGAAACCTCAGCCTTGCTTTTAAGACTTCTCAATTGATTCAATTAGGCCCATTTAGATTATCAGGATTAACTCCCTTACTTAAAGTCAATGGATTAAAGGCTTTAATTGTACCTGCAAGATCTTATTACAGTAATACCTAGATTAGTATTATAACTAACTGGAGGCTGTAGCCTAACTAAATGGACATATCACAAGAACAGTCATGCTATGGGTATATTTACTGTGTTTTTCTATGTGGTCTCTTTTTTTTCCTCTTCATATTTGGGCAAGTTCGTAGCTAGTTCTGGTGCTTACCTTGATACTACTAACCTTTTATAATACCCTTACTCTCCTTCTACTATCTCATTTATCTGATTTAATCTTTATTTGATGTCACTTTATACCCACACATTCCCTATGCAACAATAAAATAGAATATTTAAAAATATAATCAAAAGAAAAACTCCAGGGTCGCCTGGGTGGCTCAGTCAGTTAAACATCCAACTCTTGATTTCAGCTCAGGTCATGATCTCAGGGTGGTGAGATCCAGCACTGTGTTGGGCTCCATGCTCAGCACAGAGTCTGATTGAGTTTCTCTCTCTCCCTCTCACTCTACCCCTCCCCCTGCTCTCTATCTCTCTCTTTCTATCAAAATAAATAAATAAATCTTAAAAAAAAAAAAAACCTTCAGAAATAAAAGTAGACCTGGATCTTCTCACTGATATGGGTCACCATGTACCTGGGAAAACTGACCCAGTATAGTTAACACTGAAAAATACCCCAGTGCAACTATTAGACTTTAAAGGTAAAGAAATAATCCTCAGGGCAAAAACTTAAGTAGCTTCAAATTAATGTAAATCACCTTAGCATCAGACTTCCCAACAGTAACATGGAAAGTAAGCAAACAGCAGAGTTGCATTTTCAAGAAACTCAAAGAAATATAGTGTGAGCCAAAGATTTTACATCTAGCCAAGCTGTACTTCAATTCCTTCAATGGCCAATTACAACATAACCATCATTTCTATGATGATCTTGTCTTCAGTTACTTCCCTGAATTCAGTCAAATCTTATTTCATATCTTTCTGTTTTTATGTCCACTTAATATGTGCAGATTTCTGTATATCAATTACACCTAATAAAGCTGTTAAAAAATAAAAATAATAAATGTCTAATTTAAAAAGGTTTTTTTTTTTTTTTTTTTACTATTTTGTGATGTATTGCAATTTTCTTTTGTCTCATGGCTAATTTGGGGAGAAATTTTCATATCACTGAAATATTTTTATTTTAATTTTCTGATTTTGTTCACAGTAGCTTTGTATGAATATCAACAGCCATTTTCTGTTCATTTTTAATACATTTTTAAACAATGTATTTCTCTGGACAGCAATAATGGTTGCATTAGAACATAGAGGCTAATTGGGTGTTTTGATTCTAGAGTGCCCTTTCCTGTGGTGCAAAGAAGTGTAGTTTTTTATTTTTGGTTTTGGTGGTGGTGTTGATAATGATGGTCATGAAGATTGTGGCATGTTTTCTGATTCTACCATTCTTTTTTGTTGTTTCTGCAGAATTTTTAACTTCTCCCTTTCCTTCCCTTCATCACCAAGTTTCTGCGGGGTACTCCTTTTCTGATTTGTCCCTTCTTCCCAGAAGAGGTAACTTCCTGAGACTTCTTTCTGGGCGCCTGGGTGGCTCAGATGGTTAAGTGTCTGCTTTCGGCTCAGATCATGATCCCAGGGTCCTGGGATGGAGTACCGCATCGGGCTGCCTCTGCCTCTCTCTCTCTCTCTCCCTGTCTCTCATGAATAAATAAATAAAAATCTTTAAATAAGAAAAATAAAAATAAATGAGACTTCTTTCTGTGGTCCCAGGAACTTTTTTTTTAATTAAAATTTTGAGATAACTGTAGATTCATATGCAATTGTAAGAAATGATACAGAGATCTTATGTACTCTTTAACCAGTTTCTCCCAATGGTAATATCTTGAAAAAGCATAGAAAAATGTCACAACCAGGATACTGATATAGGTACAGCCAAGATACAAAACATCCCCAACACCGCAATGATCATTCACATTGTCCTTTTATATTCACATCCACGCCCCTCCTACCCCTACTCAGTTCTTGACCCTTGGCAACCACTAATCTATTTGCAATTTTTATAATTTTGTCACTCTAAGAATGTTATATACATGGAATCACACAACATGTAACTTTTGGGATTGGCTTTTTTTTTGCACAGCATAATTCTCTGGATATTCACGCAGGTTGTTGTATCATAGTTCCTTTTTATTGTATGCATGTACAACAGTTTAATGACTCATTCATTGAAGGATATCTGGGTTGTTTTCAATTTTGGGCTATCACAAATAAAGTTGCTACAAACATTTGTGTACACATTTAAAGTTTTTATTTTTCTAGAATAAATGCTCAGGAGTATGATTGCTGGTTATATAGCAACTATATGTCTAGTTTTTAAAGAGAACATCAAGATGTTTCCCAAGCTGTACATTCCCACCAGCAATGTATGAGAGATTCAGTTTCCCTGCATTCTCAATAGCATTTGGTATTGTTATTATGTTTTAACTGGTCTAATAAGTAGATAGTGATATCTCTTTGTGGTTTTAATGTTCACTATACTAATGGCTAATGATGTTGAATATTTTTATCACGTATAATGTTAGCTGTAGGTTTATTGTAGATGTTCTTTATCAATCAAGTTGTCATATGTTTTTTATGCATTGATTAATATAATCATATGATTTTTCTTCTTTAGCTTTTAGGTGGATGACATTGGTTACTTTTCAGCCCTGTATTAAATTCCACTTGGTCATGGTGTATAATTTCTTAATGTGCTGATGAATTCTATTTGTTATAATAGTTTGAGGATTTTTGTGTCTATATTCATGAAGGATATTTGTCTGTAGTTTTCTTTTTTGTAGTGTCTTTGGTTTTGGTATCAGAATACTGCTATCTTTATGAAAAGAATTGTTCCCTCCTCTTCTATTTTCTGGAATAGATTGTATAGAATTGTTTCTATTTTTTCTTTAAACATTTGGTAGAATTCTCCACTGAAAGCATTAGGGCTTGCAGATTTTCCTTTATTGGAAATTTAAAAATTATGATCGAATTTCCTTAATTGTTATAGAGCTATTCAATTATCTATTTTGTATTTTGTGAGTTGTGGTTGTTTGTGTTCTCTGATGAATTGGTACATTTTTCTAAGTTTTCAAATGTATGTGTGTAGACTTGTTCATACCATTCCCTTTTATACTTTTTATGTTTGCAGGGTATAAAATGCTATTCCTTGTTTCATTCCTGATATTGATAATTTGTGTCTTTTCTCTTTTTGTCTTTGTCAGTATTACTACAAGTTTGTCACTTTCACTGATATTTTAAAAGAACCAGTTCTTTATTTTATTGATTTTCTCTATTACTTTTCTGTTTCAATGTCATTGATTTCTACTCTTATTTTTATTATTTCCTTCTTTCTGCTTGCTTTGGAAATATTTTCCTCTTCTTTTTCTATTTCCTTGAGGTGGGAATTTAGATTATTGATTTGAGATATTTCCTCTTTTCTAATGTAAGCATTTAGTGCTATATATTTCACTTTCAGCCTGTTATAGCTGTGTCCCACAAATCTTCATATATTGTATTTTCATTTTTATTCAGTTCAATGTATTTTTGTATTTTGTATTTTTCTTTTAAATTTTCCTTGAAACTTCCTCTTTGGCTCATGGATTATTTAAAAATTTGTTGATTACTTTCCAACTGTTTAGAGATTTTCCTGTTATCAATCTTTATTTCTATGTTCTTTTCTATCATACTTGGAAGACACAATCTGTATGATTTCAACTCTTTTAAAATGTGTTGAGGTTTATTTTATGGCACAGAATATTGTATATCTTGGTATATGCTCTATAGACACTTGAAAAGAATATATATTCTCCTGTTGGATATAGCACTCTATAAATGTTGATTGGATCCTTTTGGTTGATAGTACTGTTGAGTTCTTCTATATCCTTGTAGATTTTCTGTCTAATTGTTCTACAATTATTGAAAGAGGGATGTTGAAATCTCCAACTAGAATTGTGGATTTGTTTGCTTCTCCTTTCAGGTCCATTAATTTTTGCTTCATGTATTTTGCAGGTTCATTGTTTGGTGCATGCTCATTTAGGATTGCTTTGTCTTCTTGGTGGATTGACCATTTTATCATTATATAATGTCACTCTCTAGTAAAGTTTTTGCTCTGTCTACTTTATCTAATATGTGTAAAGTAAAAAATTTGAGATGCCCACAGTACATGTTTCCAGCAACACAAGGCTCTGCCTTCTTGTTTCAGGTGTCATACAGTTGATGACCAAAGGATAGAGATGGTAGGAGGCAGTGCAGAGTACTGCAGGAAGCTCTGGCTCTCGGGACAGTTGGATGGAGTTTGAATCCCAACTCTGGCACCTGTTAGTGGGGCAGCCTCAGGCAAGTCACTTAACACTTTTAATCTCTTTGTCCCTTTTTTAGAATAAAGAAGGTAGATTCTATCAGGATGAGCTGATTTTAGGATTTAAGATGATAATCTATGTGAGAAATGTACAGAGATGTACTAGGAGCAATAAATATATAGTTGCTCTTAGTACAACAAATTGAATTCAATCAAAATTAAAGTATTTTCTCTTTAAAAGACACCAAAAAGAATATTAAATGGCAAACCACAGATTAGGAGAAAGCATATACAAAACAAATATCTAACAAAAGAATTATATCTAAGATACATGAAGATCTTTTATAACAATAAAACAGGCAAACTTTTAATACATACTTCATAAAGGAGATAATATGGGAATGGCAAATAAGCATATGGAAAGATGTTCAACACTTTCCAAAATAGTGGAAATTCAAAGACTGTTAATAAGAAATGGTAGCAAGGATATGGAGAAACAGGTAACCTCATAAATTGCTAGAGGGAATGTTAAGTGGTACAACCACTGTAGAAAAGAGTTTGAGAGCATTTTACAAAGTTGAACATAGACTTATCATACAATTCTGCAATTAAAGTCCAAAGTATTTACTTAAAAGACATGAAAGTGTATGCACACACAAAGACTTATACATAAATATGTGTAGCACATTTATTCATAATAGCAAAAATCTGGAAACAACCCAAATGTCCATCAACAGGTGAATGAATAAACACGTCTTTATATCTATGCAATGAAATACTCAGCAATTAAAAGAAACATACTACTGAAACGTGCAACAAGATAGATGGATCTCAAAAACATTCTGCTGAGTGAAGAAGCAAGAAACAGAAGAATGTGTACTGAATAATTTCACTTGTATACAATTCTAAGAAAAGCAAACTATAATGAAAGAGTGCATATCAGAAGGAAAAGAGAGGTAGGGGACCCTATTCCAACCAGTCCACTGAATTGAGCTGGATATCTACCAGACCATCCTGAACACCCACAAAATCAGCCTGTGATATAAGAAGACAGATCTGGATCTGTACAAACAGAATATTGCAGGTGGTTGGTTTCAAGGTATGAAGCCCAGAGCCATGATTCTGCGGGCACATATGTGAAGATAAACGGAAGGGGGAGGGAGCCGAGCCAGTGGGATCCTATACCGTTGGTGTGCAATAGCCTCCCACACTGAGGACAGGGCACAGACTTGCAGACTGGTAGCAGTGGGGAAAGGACTTTAGGGCAGCCCCACAGACTGAAACCCGGAGCAGCGGGGCCACACGTGCAAACTGGGGGCAGCTGGCAGTTTTAGAACCACAAAGGGCAGAGACGTGCCCCGACCTGGAGGCGAGGACTGGGAGCCCTGCTGAGGGGCACACAACCCAGGATGCTGCAGTTTATAGCAGCACACACAGAAATGGAGATATTGTGGCCTGGAGAGCTCACTGAAGAACAGACTGTGATCTCTCTTCTCTGAGGCAGAGGGCTGGAAATGGTCTTTCCTGCTTTCTTGGAAGAGACATGGAAAACCACCGGGGAAAGCTGCCAGAGAACAAAACTCCCCCAAAACCGGTTTTCACTGAGCCTATTCCCGCCCCCCCACAGGGGGCAGGGCAACTCTGCCCAAACAGGGTTGCCTGAGTAACAGTGTGGCAGGCCCCTTCCCCAGAAGACAGGCTGGGAAAACAAGAGGCCAGCAACCCTAAGGTCCCTAGAAAACAGGTGCATCTTGCTTGGATTGTGGTCAATAATTTGGACTCTGTACATTCTCTCAACAACCCCTCAATAGAAAGACTAGGAGGAGGAACCCCCCAAATAAGAAAGACTCAGAGACCCTGACTTCTGCCACAGATTAACAAATGGATGCAGAGATAACCAAGATGTCAGAGATGGAATTTAGGGTAGCAGTTGTGAAGACGATAGCTAGAATGGAGAAATCGATTAATGGCAACATAGAGTATCTAACGGCAGAAATGAAAGCTGAACTGGCAGAACTTAAAAATGCTATCTTTGAGATCCAATCTAATCTAGATAATCTAACAGCTAGGGTAAGTGAGGCAGAAGAATGAATTAGTGATCTAGAAGACCAATTGATAGAAAAGAAGGAAAAAGAGGAGGCCAGGGAAAAACAACTCAGAATCCATAAAAACAGAATCAGAGAAATAAGTGACACCATGAAAGGTTCCAATGTCAGAATTATTGGGATCCATGAGGAATGGAGAGAGAGAGAGAGGACTAGCAGATATATTTGAGCAAATCATAGCTGAGAACTTCCCTAATCTGGGGAATGAAACATTCATGTCCTAGAGGCAGAGAAGACCCCTCCCAAGATCACAGAAAACAGGCCAACACCCCGGCATGTAATAGTAAAACTCGCAAATCTTAGAACCAAAGAAACCACCTTAAGGGCAGTTAGGGGGAAGAGATGCCTTACATACAGAGGGAGGAACATCAGAATAACGTCAGACCTGTCCACAGAGACCTGGCAAGCCAGAAAGGCCTGGCAAGACATATTCAGGGTATTAACGAGAAGAACATGCAGCCAAGAATACTTTATCCGGCAAGGTTGTCATTTAGAATGGACGGAGAGATGCAGAGCTTCCAGGACCGGCAGAAGCTGAAAGAATATGTGACCACTAAGCTGGCCCTGCAAGAAATATTAAGGGGGGTACTATAAAAGGAGAAAGACCCCAAGAGTGATATACAACAGAAATTTACAGGGACAATCTATACAAACAAGGACTTCACAGGCAACATGATGACAACTAATTCATATCTTTCAATAATCACTCTCAATGTGAGCAGCCTAAATGCTCCCATTAAACGGCACAGGGTTGCAGATTAGATAAAAAGACAGGACCCATCCATATGCTGTCTACAAGAGACTCATTTTGAACCTAAAGCACAGCCAGACTGAAAGTGAAGGGTTGGTGATCCATCTTCCATGCCAGCGGACCTCAAAAGAAAGCTGGGTAGCAATTCTTATATCAGACAAATTAGATTTTAAACTAAAGCCCATAGTTAGAGACACAGAAGGACACTATCATTCTTAAAGGGTCTATCCAACAAGAAGATCTATCAGTTGTAAATATCTATGCCCCCAACATGGGAGCAGCCATCTACATAAGCCAACTGTTAACCAAAATAAAGAGTCATATTGATAACCATACGTTAATTGTAGGAGACCTCAATACTCCACTCTCAGCAACAGACAGATCATCTAAGCAGAAAATCAACAAAGAAACAAGAGCTTTGCATGACACACTGGACCAGATGGACCTCATAGATATATAGAGAACATTCTACCCTAAAACAACAGAATACTCATTCTTCTCGAGCACACATGGAACTTTCTCAAGAATAGACCACATACTGGGTCACAAATCAGGTCTCAACTGATACCAAAAGATTGAGATTATTCCCTGCCTCTTCTCAGACCACAATGCTTTAAAACTGGAACTCAATCACAAGAAAAATTTAGAAGAAATTCAAACACTTGGAAGCTGAAGACCACTCTGCTCAAGAATGTTTGGGTCAACCAGGAAATCAAAGAAGAACTTAAACAATTCATGGAAACCAATAAGAACAAAAACACATTGCTCCCAAAACCTGTGGGATACTGCAAAGGCGGTCCTAAGGGGGAAATACATAGCCATCCAAGCGTCATTCAAAAAAGTAGAAAAATCCCGAATTCACCAACTAACTCTACACCTTAAAGAACTAGAGAAAAACAACAAACGATGCATAAGCCATGCATTAGAAGAGAAATAATTAAGATTAGACCAGAGTTCAATGAATTAGAAACCAGAAACACAGTAGATAAAATCAACAAAACTAGAAGCTGGTTCTTTGAAAGAATTAATAAGATCAATAAACCACTGGCCAGAATTATCCAAAAGAAAAGAGAAAGGACCCAAATTAATAAAATTATGAATGAAAGGTGAGAGATCACAACTAACACCAAGGAAATAGAAACAGTTATTAGAAATTATTATCAACAACTATATGCCAATAAACTGAGCAATCTGGAAGAAATGGATGCCTTCCTGGAAGCCTATAAACTCCCAAGACTGAAACAGGAAGCAATTGACAACCCGAATAGGCCAATAACCAGTAACGAGATTGAAGCAGTGATCAAAAACCTCCCGAAAAACAAGAGTCCAGGGCCTGATGTATTCCCTCAGGAATTTTACCAAACATTCAAAGAAGAAATAGTACCTATTCTCCTGAAGCTGTTTCAAAAAATAGAAACAGAAGGGAAGCTTCCAGACTCATTCTATGAGGCCAGGATTACCTTAATCCCCAAACCAGACAAAGACCCCATCAAAAAGGAGAATTTCAGACTGATATCCCTGATGAATACGGATTCCAAAATCCTCAACAAAATCCTAGCTAATAGGATCCAAAAATACATTAAAAGGATCATCCATCACGACCAAGTGGGATTTATCCCTGGGATGCAAGGGTGGTTCAACATTCACAAATTGATCAATGTGATAGAACACATTAATAAGAGGAGAGAGAAGAACCATATGGTCCTCTCAATTGATGCAGAAAAAGCATTTGACAAAATACAGCATCCTTTCCTGATTAAAACTCTTCAGAGTATAGGGATAGAGGGAACATTCCTCAAGTTCATAAAATCCATCTCTGAAAAACCCACAGCGAATATCATCCTCAATGGGGAAAAGCTGCGAGCCTTTCCCTTAAGATCAGGAACACGTCAAGGATGCCCACTCTTGCCACTATTGTTCAACATAGTACTAGAAGTCCTAGCAACAGGAATCAGACAACAAAAAGAAATAAAAGGGATTCAAATTGGCAAAGAAGAAGTCAAACTCTCTCTCTTCACAGATGACATGATACTTTATGTGGAAAACCCCAAAGACTCCACCCCCAAATTACTAGAACTCATACAGCAATTCAGTAATGTGGCAGGATACAAAATCAATGCACAGAAATCATTTGCTTTCTTAAACACTAGCAATGCAACTGTAGAAAGAGAAATTAGAGAAATGATTCCATTTACAATAGCACCTAAAACCATGAGATACCTCGGAAAAAACCTAACCGAAGAGGTAATGGATCTATACTCTAAGAACTACAGAACACTCATGAAAGAAATTGAAGAAGACACAAAAAGATGGAAAAGCATTCCATGCTCATGGATCGGAAGAATAAACATTGTTAAAATGTCTATGCTACCCAGAGCAATCTATACCTTCAGTGCAATCTTGATCAAAATTCCAATGACATTTTTCAAAGTGCTGGAACAAACAATCTTAAAATTTGTATGGAATCAGAAAAGATCCTGAATCGCCAAGGAAATGTTGAAGAAGAAAAACAAAGTTGGGGGCATCACGTTGCCTGATTTCAAGCTATATTACAAGCAGTGATCACCAAGACAGCATGGTACTGGCACAAAAACAGACATATAGACCAATGGAACAGAATAGAGAGCCCAGATATGGACCCTCAACTCTATGGTCAAATAATCTTCGACAAAGCAGGGAAAAATACGCAATGGAAAAAAGACAGTCTCTTTAATAAATGGTGTTGGGAAAATTGGACAGCCACATGCAGAAGAATGAAACTCGACCATTCTCTAACACCATACACAAAGATAAACTCAAAATGGATGAAAGACCTCAATGTGAGATAGGAATCCATCAAAATCGTAGAGGAGAGCATAGGCAGTCACCTCTTTGACATCGGCCACAGCAACTTCTTTCAAGATATACCTCCAAAAGCTAGTGAAACAAAAGCAAAAATGAACTTTTGGGACTTCATCAAGATAAAAAGCTTCTGCACAGCAAAGGAAACAGTCAACAAAACAAAGAGGCAACCCACAGAATGGGAGAAGATATTTGCAAATGACACTACAGATAAAGGGCTGGTATCCAGGATCTATAAAGAATTTCTCCAACTCAACACCCAAAAAACAAATAATCAAGTCAAAAATTTGGCAGAAGACATGAACAAGACACTTCTCTGAAGATGACATAAAAATGGCTAACAGACACATGAAAAAATGTTCATCATCATTAGCCATCAGGGAAATTCAAATCAAAACCACACTGAGATACCACCTTACACCAGTTAGAATGGCAAAAATTTACAGGGCAAGAAACAACAAATGTTGGAGAGGTTGTGGAGAAAGGGGAACCCTCTTACACTTTTGGTGGGAATGCAAGTTGGTATAACCACTTTGATAAACAGTGTGGAGGTGCCTCAAAAAATTAAAAATGGAGCTACCCTATGACCCAGCAATTGCACTGCTGGGTATTTACCCCAAAGACACAGATGTAGGTGAAAAGAAGGTCCATATGCACCCCAATGTTCATAGCATCAATGTCCACAATAGCCAAACCATGGAAAAAGCCGAGATGCCCTTCAACAGATGAATGGATAAAGAATGTGGTCCATATATACAATGGAATATTACTCAGCCATCAGAAAGGATGAATACCCAACTTTTACATCAACATGGATGGGACTGGAGGAGATTATGCTAAGTGAAATAAGTCAAGCAGAGAAAGTCAATTATCATATGGTTTCACTTATTTGTGGAACATAAGGAATAGCATGGAGGACATTAGGAGAAGGAAGGGAAAAATGAAGGGGGGGGAATTGGAGAGAGAGACGAACAATGACAGACTATGGACTCTGAGAAACAAACTGAAGTTTTTAGAGGGGAGGTGGTGGGGGGATGCGTTAGCCTGGTGATGGGTATTAAGGAGGGCACATACTGCATGGAGCACTGGGTGTTATATGAAAACAATGAATCATGGATCTCCACATCAAAAACTAATGATGTATTTTATGGTGACTAACATAACATAATAAAATAAAATATAAGAAAAAAGTTAAAAATAGAACTACCCTACAATCCAGCAATCACATTGGATATATATATATATTTCATCCATAAAAAAAATGAAATCTTGCCATTTCCAATGACATGGATGGAGCTAAAGAGTATAATGCTAAGTGAAATAAGTCAAAGAAAGAATACCATATGTTCTCACTTGTATGTGGAATTTAAGAAGCAAACAAAAAATGAGCAAAGAAAAAAAAAAGAGAGACAAACCAAGAAACAGACTCTTAATTATGGAGAACAAATTGATTGTTATCAGACGGGAAGAAGGTGGGGAGATGAGGGAAATAGGTGATGGAGATTAAGGAGTGCACTTGTCTTTTTTTTTATTGTGTTATGTTAATCACCATACATTACATCATTAGTTTTTGATGTAGTGTTCCATGATTCATTGTTTGCGTATAACACCCAGTGCTCCATTCAGTACGTGCCCTCTTTAATACCCATCACCAGGCTAACCCATCCCCCCACTCCCCTCCCCTCTAGAACCCTCAGTTTGTTTCTCAGAGTCCATAGTCTCTCATGGTTCATCTCCCCCTCCAATTTCCCCCCCTCCAGTTTTCCCTTCCTACTATCTTCTTCTTCTCCTCCTCCTCCTCCTCCTCCTCCTTCTTCTTTTTCTTCTTCTTTTTAACATATAATGTATTATTCGTTTCAGAGGTACAGGTCTGTGATTCAATAGTCTTACACAATTCACAGCACTCACCATAGCACATACCCTCCCCAATGTCTATCACCCAGCCACCCCATCCCTCCCACCCCCACCACTCCAGCAACCCTCAGTTTGTTTCCTGAGATTAAGAATTCCTCATATCAGTGAGATCGTATGATACATGTCTTTCTCTGATTGACTTATTTTGCTCAGCATAATACCCTCCAGTTCCATCCACGTCATTGCAAATGGCAAGATTTCATTCCTTTTGATGGCTGCATAATATTCCATTATATATATATACCACATCTTCTTTATCCATTCATCTGTTGATGGACATATTGGCTCTTTCTATAGTTTGGCTATTGTGGACATTGCTGCACTTGTCTTGATGAGCACCAGGTGATATATGGAAGTGTTGACTCACTATATTGTACACCTGAAACTAATTTACACTCTGTGTTAACTAACTACAAGTAAAATAAAAACTTAAAAGAATTAGGGGTGCCTTGGTGGCTCAGTTGGTTAAGCGTCTGTCTTCAGCTCAGGTCATGGGATCAAGCTGCATCGCATCTGTTTCCCTGCCCTGTGGGGGGTGGGGTGCTTCTCCTTCTTCCTCTGCCTCCCGTTGCCCCTGCTTGTGCTCTCTCTCTCTGTCAAATAAATAAATAAAATCTTTAAAAAAAAACTTTAAAAATATAAAAATGTAGGATGCCTGGGTGGCTCAGTTGGTTAAGCGACTGCCTTCGGCTCAGGTCATGATCCTGGAGTCCCGGGATCGAGTCCCGCATCAGGCTCCCTGCTCGGCAGGGGGTCTGCTTCTCCCTCTGACCCTCCTCCTCTCATGCTCTCTGTCTCTCATTCTCTCTCTCTCTCAAATAAATAAATAAAATCTTAAAAAAATATATATATAAAAATGTAATAGACAAAATCAACAAAGGTAAAGTTGGTGTTTTGAAAACATTAAGAAAAGTAATAGACCTCCTAGCAAGACTGATCAAGAAAAAATAGATACAAAAAATTTACCAATTCCACAAATAATAAAGGAAATTCTATACATCCTATAGATATTAAATAATATATTATGAAGAACTTTATGCCAATAACTTTGAAAATATAAATGAAATGGACAAATTAATATAAAAACATAATTTACCAAAAACAACCCTGAAAATGTGAAGCCTCCTGTATCTGTTAAAGAAATACAGGGACACCTGGGATCGAGTCCCACACTGGGCTCTCTGCTCAGTGGGGAGCCTGCTTTTCCCTCTCCCTCTGCTGCTCCCCCTGCTCATGCTCTCTCTCTCTCAAATAAATAAATAAAATCTTTAAAAAAAGAAATCAAATACATAATTAAAAAACTTGGTCCAGGAAAAAATATTCCAGGGCAGATGGCAACACTGGTGAATTTTTAATATTTGAGGAAGAAATCGAACACAAATTTTTCCTGAGGAAGGAAAAGCAAGTTATACTTGGCAACTTGTTTTATAAGGCCAATATTTTTTTATCAAAACCTTGCAAAAACATTATAAAGAAAGGATAATTACACACCAATATCTATCATTAGCATAAATACAAAAATCCTAAAATTTTTAGTAAATCATATCCAGCAATATATAGAATACTATGCTGTTCTATACTATAAATATATAGTACAATTTATTATACTAGGAGTAATATTTCAGTAGCCACAAATTCAATGCTCAAGGCAACTTTATAGACCATAACTATTGTGAATAATGAGAATCATTTGTAAATATATATAATCACAGTCTATAGGTCTCATTATTTTATCAGGTCAAGTGCAGTGTAAAAATTTTACCTCCTTTTATATCCTTAAGTACCCCCCACACTTATAATTGTCTTAAATATTTCTTTCACATATATTTAGAACCATATAAGGCAGTATTATAATTTTTGTTTCATACATCACAATTTAAAAACTTAGAAAAAGAAGGAAAATCTGTTGTATTTACCCATATTTTGGGCTTTTATATTCTTTCTTCCCTTCTGATGTTCCAAGATTCCTTTTGTTACCTCCTTCTGGATAGAGAACCTCTTTTAACTATTCTTTTAGGGTAGTTCTGCCTTGGTTCATTAGGGGGAAAATCTTTGCTCTGGCAGAAAGATTGCTAATTGAGAAACTGCCAAATTAGAATGAAGCATACTGGTATAATATAATTACCTTAGAGTCTTTAATTCCATGTATCACTGTAGAAAGTAATAACAATATATATTTTTTTAATTCAGAAGATGTTTTTCCACCTACCTATGAACAACAACAAAAACAACTGTTAGAAGGAATTTGATGCTGACCTGACATTGCTTATTCTTTTACTGGGTTTCCCAGTAATAGTCTTATTTCATCTTCATACTACCTTCACAGGTGTGCATGGCAGGTATTATTTTCCCTATGTGAGAGATGAGAATGTTCAGAAGTGGGAAATGACTTATCTAAGATCACTCATGTATTCAGTGAAAATAGTTTCCATTCTTAGCCCAGACACAAGAAATAGTACAATAATAATCAAATAAAGCCTCTCCAGGCCCTCCAGTGAAATTTTGAAATATACTCACCACATAAAATGCTTGTGTTCTCCTAAACTCAGCAGTCCACTAAAAGGTTTAGGGACAGAGTAGAGAAGGTAAACCAACAAGATAATTTAATAGCTTCATTAGTTAACTATTGTTGCATAACGTATTATTCCAAAACATAGTGACTTAAAACAACAAATATTATTTCATACAGTTTCTGAGGGTCAGGAATCCAGGAGTGATTTAGCTGGACAGTTCTGGCCCAGGATCATTCATGAGATCACAGTTAAGCTGTCAGTGAGGGATTGAGATATGCTACTAAGCTCACTTATGAGTTTGTGGGAAGGCCTCAGTTCCTCTCCAACTGTTGGCCAGAGGCCTCTGTTTTGACATGCCACATTGACTTCTCCATAGGGCTATTTGACATGGCAGTTTCCTTCTCCCAGGCAAGTGATCCAAGGAAGATAGGGAGCAGAAGAGAGTGAGAGTGTCCAAGATGACCCTGGTGTTAATACCAGCAGGTGGTGATCATTGGAGGGCCACCTTGGAAGCTGACTACCATAAGAACTAACATGGACAGAGAGTCTTACCAGACATTGTGCTGAACACTTTACCTGTATTAACTCATTTAGTTCTCACAATACTGTGAAGCAGATACTATTACTATTCCTATTTTATAGATGAAGAAACTGAGGTTCAGAATAGTTAAATAATTCACCCAAAGTCATAGATGCAGGAAGTGGTAGATCCAAGATCCAAACCCAGGCAATTTGTCACTATAACATTAAACTATGTTGCTTCTATGTTCCAGTATTGTAAGTGTGGTGAAGGAAATAAAATAAGATAGTGCAATAGAGTGACTGAAGCGGGAAGCAGCCAGGGATTTTTTGTTTTGTTTTGTTTTGTTTTGTTTTGTTTTGCTTTGTTTTGTTTTAGATTGAATTGTCACCTCTGAATTCTGTAGAAGTGATATTTAAGCTGTGACCTAAGTGGTGAGAGGAAAGCTGGCCTCAGGAAGAGTGGGTAAATATATATATATATACACTCATATATATATATATATATATATATATATATATATATACACTCATATATATATATATACACACACACATATATATAAATTACATTTATATATATAAAATGTATATAAAAATACACTATATATAAAGTGCAAAGATCCCAAGATAGGCAAGAACTTGGTATTTTCAACAAACACAAAGAAATCAGTGTGGCTTGAGTGTGTTAAACAAGAAGGGGCATTAGCTGTGGTTTTAGAAGTTAAGCAGGGGGCAGCTTATCCAGGTATCTCAGGAACCCTGTGAAGTAAGCATCAATACCCCCATTTTAAAGATGAGTACAAGATTAGGACATTGAGAGGTTAGGCCTCTTGCTCAAGGTCACAAAGTTGGTAAGAGGTCAAGGCAGGATTTGGCCTCACTTTGGTCTCACTTTGTTGCCTCCCTTGCCTCTTTCTTGCAACTTAGAGGGTTTCCCCCCCCCCTGATGTGTGTCTTATCTCCATCATCCATCTGGGGAACCTCTAAGGGGTTTTTCCTTAGTCCTGGCTAGGACTGTGTCCTAATTTAAACTCACTGGCTCCGGGGAGAGTGGGAGGGTGAACTCAAAGGAAGCATCATTCTTCCCAGAGGCAAGTGCTATGCGAATTCAACAGATTATGTCTGTTGCTGGCTGTACAAACAGAACCATTTTTGACATCCTATGAGGATGAAGTAGTTCTAAACTCAGTTCAAGTGTGGCTATAGCATATATATTTTGCATGTGTCATAGCTGCATTTTCTTCTTTCCTGCTTCTCTATTGAGCCTTGCTTAATATTAATGATGGTGTTTTTATTTTCCCACCCAGCTACTTAACAACCCTTGGTTCTGGTTGCCAATCACCTGCAGCCATGATCTTGATCTCCGGCTTACAGAAAAAGTTCACACAATCCCTTCTCTGGTGTGAGGAGCTTACAGAATCCTCTCCTTCAGAGAGACATCTATTAAAGTGGTCAAAATTATCTAAGAAAAACTTTTAACATCTCTGGAGATGGAACAATGGGCTTACATAAAACTGGAAGGTTTTCACTCAACAAATTTGATTGAAGCCTGTAAGAACAGTGGCGGGCCTTAGCACATGAGCCACATCTATCTCTCCCCCAGCTCCCTGTGTGGAAAAACTATGCTGGGCACACACTGGGCGGACTCAGCAGATGCAGCCTGGGAAGTAGTTTGTATCATCTCTAGTCCCCTGATGTGCAAGATCTACATTGGAAAGGTGGCAGAAGCTGGTTAATATCCCATCTCTCCCATCTCCATGCTGCAAAAATCTACACTGGGTGGGTGACAGCAGCCAGTTGGTAGTGCCTGTTTCCTCAATCCACAGCACCCACACCATAGGGAACATCTGGTGGAGCAGTCAGTGAAGAACAGTGTCCCCCAAATCCCATATGCTTCCCACGCCTTGGCACTGAGGTTCTGCCTGGGAAGAGATATGGGGCAAGCTGCAGAGACTGGCAGATCTGGTTAAGCCAAACAGTAGACTTTATTTGGATCAGAGAATGGAGGAATTCTTGCCCCCAGGATGTTGCCAAACAGTATAAAAAGCAGCAATGTCCACAATAGCCAAACTATGGAAAGAGCCCAGATGTCCATCAACAGATGAATGGATAAAGAAGATATGGTATATATATATGATGAAATATTACACAGCCATCAAAAAAGATAAATACTTATCATTTGCAACTACGTGGATGGAACTGGAGGGTATTATGCTAAGCAAAATAAACCAGAGAAAGACAAATGTATGATTTCACTCGTATGTGGAATTTAAGAAACAAAACAGATGAACATAGGGGAAGGGAAGGAAAAATAAAAGTAAGATGAAAATGAGAGGGAGGCAAACCATAAGGAAACAAACTGAAGGTTGCTGAAGGGGAGGTGGGTGGGGGGATGGGGCAATTGGGTGACGGGCATTAAGGAGGGCACGTGAGCACTGGGTGTTCATGAAATTGATGAATCACTAAATTCTACCCCTGAAACTAATAATACATTCTATGTTAACTAAATTGAATTTAAATAAAATTTTTTTAAAAAATTATAGTGGCTAAAATCAGAGGAGGATAACAGCTTGGTGATACCAATAGAGTGAAATCAGCCATAAGTTTAACAGCTGCATCAGGGAAGGAGATAGTCTAAGAGAATCCTGATAAAATTACAATCATTTCCTCTGATCTGGAACACTTCTGAGCACTTTCTTAGGGATGAGTAGAGAAAGTACTTCCAAAATACAAGTCCCTGACTGAACAGTTATCTCCTGAACTATGAAAGCAGTTTCCAAGCCACACACAGACCCAAAAGTAAAGAAAAGAAAACTTCATTGGATCTGGGGATTTATGCACAATTTCTGGCCAACCAGGGATTAACCACTAAGCTATGCTGACCTAGGTGCAAACCCTAGGAAGCCAGACTTAAAAATAAAAACAAAGGGGAAAAAATCTCAGCAGGGACACCTGAGGCTACACACTACAGGGGAAATAGACTTTACAGAATTCATCCAACTAAACCTCTAAATGAATAAGCAAATGAAAAAACAAACAATAAGCCACAGAGGGAGATTAGAACTTAGAGTTGCTACAATATTTCTATAATGTCAATTTTCAACAAAAAATTATGAGATATACAAAGAAACAGGAAAGTGTGGGCTATACACAGGCAAAAAAAAAAAAAAATCAGTCAATAGAAACTGGGAAATAGAAACTGCCTAGATATTGGCCTTAGCGGAAAAAGACTTTAAAGTAACTATTATAAACATGTTCAAAGAAGTAAAGGAAACTACATTTAAATAATTAAAGTAAAAAAAGAATTAAAGTAAGGTATTGTGACAATTTCTCATGAAATAGAGAATATCAATAAAGACATAGACATTATAAAAAACAAAGTGGGAAATTCTGGAGTTGAAAGGTATAATCACTAAAATGAAAAATTCAGTAGAAGGGCCCAGTAACAGATTTGAGCTAGCAGAAGAAATAATTAGTGAAGCTGAAGGAACAGAAAGAAAAAAGAATGAAAAAAAATTGAACAGAGCCTCAGATACCTGTGAGACCCCATTAAATATGTCACCATATGCATAATGGGAGTCCCAGAAGGGAAAGAGAGAGAGCAAGGGGTGGAAAGAATATTTGAAGAGGTAAAGACTAAACACTTCTCAAATTGGACAAAGAATATTGATCTACACATTCAAGAAGCTCAGTAAGCCAGTCTCTGGTTCTCTTCTCTAGTGGCTGGGTGTCCCTCAGTGAGGAGCTCCCTCCCTCCTCACCTCCCTGAGATTGGGCAACCTCTGAGTCTAGAGACCAGAGAGTATTGGGCAGGTGGACAGAAGGTCTGCTGTGTAGATTTGAGCATATTAGACCCCACACAAAATTATAAGGCCAAAGGAATTCAAGGAGGTGGTAATCCAGCCCATTTTCCACTTCCTAAGCTCTACACCGGATTCAGGGGTGTGTCGATAAAGAGAGAGCATCATCCTTTTCTAATTTGCCCAAAGTCTCGAACTGCTCCCAAGCCCTGTGTCCATTGGGCTACATGTATTAGAAGGGACACCTTTTTCTAATTCTGACAAAGGCGATTTGTTGATTAGAATGAGTCCTGGTGTGGAGACAGGAGGAAAGTAACGAGACTCAAGGCAGATAGAAAAGCCACTGGGTGTTACACGCAGCTAATGAATCATTGAACACTATATCAAAAACATGATGTGCTATATGTTGGCCAACTGAACATAATAAAAAAAAGAATTGTTTTGGCTGAAAAAATTAAAAACAACAACAAAGAAGCAAACAATCATCCAGGTTGGACTTGAGAGTTGCTAAAACTCAGGCCATCCCCAAAACTTACCTTCAACTCTGCTTGAGACTTGAGGATCCAATCATGAGTGGCTCCTTCAGTTTTAATGACTCCAAAAGGCCTTTGCCAAAGTGCCTCTTCATTACCTGAGTGAGGTGACCCAGGCCTAGCACGGTGGTTTAAGAGCTATGTGAACTTGGGCTCCTGGGTGGCTCAGTCAGTTAAGCATCTGCCTTCGGCTCAGGTCATGATCCCAGGGTCCTGGGATGGAGTCCCACATCAGGCACCCTGCTCCCTCTGCCTCTCTCTCTGTGTCTCTCATGAATAAATAAATAAAATCTTTAAAAAAAGAGCTATGTGACCTTGGGCAAATCTGATTTCCTTTTCTGGGTCTTAGCTTTTACTTCTATAAAAATGGGGCAAAAAAGATGGGGCAATAATAATATCTGTCTCAGAAGGTTGTCATAAGGAAGTAAAAGGAGCGATGCCTGGGTGGCTCAGTCAGTTAAGTGTCTGACTTGATTTTGGCTCAGGTCATGATCTCAGGGCTCTGAGATCGAGCCCCTTGTTGGAATCCTCACTGAGTGTAGAGCCTGCTTAGGATTCTCTTTCTCCCTCCCTCTCTAAAAAAATAAATAAAAATAAGGAAGAAAAAGAATATAAAAGTATTTGAACATAATAGACTCTCAGCATATGTGAGCTATTATAAATGCTTCAAGTGTAGCCACCAAAGGCAGGAGTGATTTGTGACTCTTGACATGGTGCTCCTGCAACTGTTCCTTCCTTCACCAGGAGAGCTGGAGCCTTTTGAAAGTCAGTCTTTTCCTTGGGGACACTTGTCTCCTTTTCCTTGGCTCTACAAAGCAACTTTTCCCTTGACCTATTTCTCTTCTAGACTGCATTGGCTAGGACTGGGACTAGAGACTACAGTCCTAGCTTCTTGGAATTGGAAGGGGTCTTAAAGGGCCATTAGCTCAGAGATTTCCAAAGACCACTGTGTGGATAAGATTCAGATCAGCATCATCTGGGGGAGCTTGTTAAAATTCATATTTCCCAGAGCTCTCCTATAGATAATCTTTTTCAGGAGGCCTGGGGTGGGACTTGAGAATCTGTGCTTTTGACCAGTGCCCCCAAATGATTCTGGTCCTGTCTCCTCTCCCTCATGTCTGCAATGATGGAATGCCCTAGAAGGTACCAGCCACCTACACCAGGGATGGGGAGGCAGGTTGATAGGCAGGCAGGCTCTGGCTGTAGAAAGGTTTGTCTCCACCTAAGCCCATTCCCTCTGCCTCTCATACCTTGCTAACATAACGTCTGAACTTTGAAGCCATAATGCAGAAACCAATTTTCTCACTCATTCCCATGTCACCAACAGTGACAACTGTGTTCCTCAAAACTGAAAACAGCTTCTGTCTCCACCCCAACCCTCTTCATGCTTTACTTCTCCAGACTAAGCAAACTTCCCACCCTCTATGTAACTAACTGGCTTAAAGATATTGCTGTCTCACTGGGAGTCTAGGAAAATAAACAATTGTCTTCAGCTTTCATTGCTTTTCCAGGCATGGCAGCGCAGCAGTAGGTGGCAGCTGTGTCCAAAAGTGTCCCCATTCTTTCTTTCTTCCTCCCTCATTCTATTCTCCCTCTGGTCCTGTCCAGGAGTGACAGGCATTATGGGAGTGCCATCTGTTTGTTGCTTCAAGTCCCCCCAAACCAACATGTTGAACATTGCTGTATACATTTCATACAGGGACACATTAGTTTTGCTTGGTGAGCATGCCCTAATTGGGTTCCCAGAGGGAAATTCTAATACCAGTACAGAGAATTAAGAACCAACCAACAGATGGGTTGAGAAGCATGACAGGGAAGGTGGCAGCCAGAGCTGCACATCTCCTGGAGTCTGTATCAACCATGAGACTGACAGGCTGGATCTGGGGGAAGCAGCCAAGCTCTCAGTGGAAAGACAGGATCAGGTGGCAGAATGAAGTAAATCTTTACAATATTTACACAGTAAGTCTCTCCTCACTTGGGGATGGCTTTGCAGAATATGAAAGCAGCCACTTTGAACCTGCTGGTTTTTATATATATATATTTTTATTATGTTATGTTAATCACCATGCATTACATTATTAGTTTTTGTTGTAGTGTTCCACGATTCACTATTTGCATATAACACCCAGTGCTCCATTCAGTACGTGCCCTCTTTAATACCCATCACCAGGCTAATCCATCCCCCCACCCCCTCCCCTCTAGAACCCTCAATTTGTTTCTCAGAGTCCATAGTCTCTCATGGTTTGTCTCCCCCTCCAATTTCCCCCCCTTCAGTTTTCCCTTCCTACTATCTTCTTCTTCTTCTTCTTCTTTTTTAACATATAATGTATTATTTGTTTCAGAGGTACAGGTCTGTGATTCATCAGTCTTACACAATTCACAGCGCTCACCATAGCACATACCTTCCCCAGTGTCTATCATCCAGCCACCCCATCCCTCCCATCCCCCACCACTCCAGCAACCTTCAGTTTGTTTCCTGAGATTAAGAATTCCTCCTATCAGTGAGGTCATATGATACATGTCTTTCTCTGATTGACTTATTTCGCTCAGCCAAATACCCTCCAGTTCCATCCACGTCGTTGCAAATGGCAAGATTTCATTCCTTTTGATGGCTACTAATATTCCATTGTATGTATATACACCACATCTTCTTTATCCATTCATCTGTCGTTGGACATCTTGGCTCTTTCCATAGTTTGGCTGTTGTGGACATTGCTGCTATAAACATCGGGGTGCATGTACCCCTTCGGATCCCTACTTTTGTATCTTTGGGGTAAATACCCAGTAGTGCAATTGCTGGGTCGTAGGGTAACTCTATTTTCAACTTTTTGAGGAACCTCCATACTGTTTTCCACAGTGGCTGCATCAGTTTGCATTCCCATCAAAAGTGCAAGAGGGTTCCTTTTTCTCCTCATCCTGACCAACATCTGTTGTTGCTTGTGTTTTTCATTTTAGCCATTCTGACAGGTGTGAAGTGATATCTCATTGTAGTTATGATTTACATTTTCCTGATGATAAAGTGATGTTGACCGCCTTTTCATATATCTGTTGGCCGTTTGGATATCTTCTTTGGAGGAATGTCTGTTCACATCTTCTGCTGATTTTTAAACTGGATTATTTGGTTTTTTTGGGCGTTGAGTTTGATAGGTTCTTTATATATTTTGGATACTAACCCTTTATCAGATATGTCATTTGCAAATATCTTCTCCCATTCAGTAGTTTGTCTTTTAGTTTTGTTGATTGTTTCCTTTGCTGCGTAGAAGCTTTTTATTTTGATGTAGTCCCAATAGTTTATTTTTGCTTTTGTGTCTCTTGCCTCAGGAGACATCTCTAGGAATGGCTGAAAACCTGTTTGTTTGAGCTCTATTTAAAACAAAAGGATGTATAAAAATTAAACTTGCCACTGGTGGGCTTTTGAGTTAATGGGTCCTGGTCTGCTTTGAAGAAATAAACAACATAGGATCAATATACTGAGGCCATCTTTGGCTCATCCATATAACACAGGGTCATGTGGGAACTCAATATTTAACATGTTGAGAAACTACCAAACTGTTTTCCAGAGTATACCATTTTACAGTCCCACCAGTAGTTTCTCTGTATTCTTGTCAGCATTTGGTGTTGTCACTGTTTTTTATTTTAGCCATTCTGGATAGGTGTGTAGTGATACTTCACTGTAGTTTTTCTTGCATTTCCCTAATGGCTAATGATATTATCTCTTCATGTATTTACTTGCCATCTATATATTCTCCTCCCTGCAATCTCTTCATGTATTTCATCCATTTTTCTAATTGGATTTTTTCAGCTGTTAGGTTCTGAGAACTATTTATATATACAAAACACTTGTCCTTTGTCAGATACGTCATTTGCAAATGTTTTCTACCAACATGTAGCTTGTTGATTCATCCTCTTAACAGAGTCCTATGCAGAACAAAACCTTTTTATTTTGATGAAGTCTAATTTATCAATTTTTCCTTTTATGGATCATGTTTTTGGTGTCAAGTGTCTAATAATGTTTGCCTAGCACAACACCCTGAAGATTTTCTTCTACTTTAAAAAATAGTTTTATAGTTTTACATTTTACATGCATTGTTGGGAAAGCAGCCATTATATGACCTGTTGCCTTTTCCCAGGCTTGCCCACTCAGAGCCTTGGACCTGAAACACTTTCTATCAAGAGATAAGGAGCCCTCACAGCCTGTGCCATGCTTATCGGCTCGTGTGAGAATATCTTTGCTTGTTTCAGAGTCAATGTGACTCCTTTTTTCCTGCTTAAGTGTGTACATCATATGGCACCTGACCAACTCCACTGCTATATCTGTCCACAGTTGTGACATGAGGGGCATAGGCAAGCCAGTTGCCCTGCTGTGTTTGCCGGGAGGGACCTACACCCACTACTGAAGCCTGTCTTGCCTTCTCTTTCTGTAAGTAAAACACTGTTCCATTCAGTGCTTAACTGTGTTGTGTTTTCCTTGACAATTCCAATACCAAGATGCAGAAGGAATCATGCTATTATGATCTTTGCTGTCATCTGTGAAGTTGGAGTCCTCCCTGACATGGGTAACTGGCATTTCTACTTGACATTCATGATCCATTTTGAATGTTTTTTTTTTTTTTTTTTAAATAAGGTGTAAGGTTTTTTTGGTCTTTTAAAAAAAATGTTGTTTTGTCATTGTTGTGGTTGTTGTTTGCCTATGAATGTCCAGTGGCTTCAGTATCATTTGTTGAAAAGTTTATTCTTCCTCCATTGAGACATTTTGGCAATTTTATAAAAAATCAGTTTGGCGGGTCACCTGGATTCCTCAGTCGGTGAAGCGTCTGCCTTCGGCTCAGATCATGATCCCAGGGCCCTGGGATCGAGCCCTGCATCAGGCTCCCTGCTCAGCAGGGAGTCTGCTTCTCCCTCTCCCTCTGCCCCTTTCCTTGCTTGTGTGCTCTCTCTCAAATAAATAAATAAAATCTTTAAAAAAAATCTTCAAAAAATCAGTTTGGCATATTTGGCTGGGTCTATTTCTGAGTTCTCTATTCAGTTCCACTGATCTATGTGTCTATCTTTGTGTCAGTACCACTCAGTCTTGATTACTGTAGCTATGTGTTACTATAGCTGTATATATTTAATATTGAGTAGAATGATTCTTCCCACTTTGTTTTTCTTTGTTAAAAGTGTTTTAGCTATTCTATGGCTTGCACCTTTCCATATAAATTTTAGAATAAGCTTGTCTAAGTCTGCAAAAAACTTTGCATGGATTTTTATAGGAATTGTATTAAACATATAAATCATTTTGGGTACAATTGACCTTTTTACTATGTTGAGACTTCTAATCCATGAGCACAGTATATCTCTCCATTTATTTAGGTGTTAAATTTGTTTCATTAGCATTTTGTTATTTTTAGCATACAGATCCTGTACAAATTTTGTTAAGTGCATTATGAAATAATTTCATTTTTTGGAGTAACTATCAATAATATTGTGTTTTAAATTTCATTTTCTGCATGTTCATTGTTAGTATCCAGAAATGCAGTTAATATTAATGTGTTGATCTTGTGTCCTGTGACTTTGCTGAACTACCTATTAGTTATTTTTTAAATATTGAAACAATTTTAATTTACCACACTAGCCGCATGTTCCTAAGGATAATACATCACACACACATATTCCTCAAAATTTTAAGCAATGTATAAAAACATCCACACCCTGAGAAGCACAATTCTGACCCATTTTATAGGTATCATTGTGAGAAATATCACCTAAGAAATGATTCTTGCAGATTGGCTTAACTAATAAATGGAAGTGAAAGAAACAGTATGTAGTCTGGTATTTCAAGCCTAGAAAAGTAAATTAAGTTTCTATTCTTTCCTTCATCAATAATTCTACAGTTTGACTGTTAAAAAGTATATATTTTTTTTGTTAAAAAGTGTATTTAATTCAATCCAGCCATCATATGAGACGGGAGAGTAGGAATTAAGCTAATTGTTTTAATCATTGTTACAATATTTATCAATTGATGTTAGACTGTGCTTCATCCACCAAATTACTACATATCATCCAATTGTATACAGCACAATTAGATTGTATTTTCTTAAAGAACAATCTTTTTTTTTTTAGGTAGTGTTCCATGATTCATTGTTTGCATATAACACCCAGTGCTCCATGTGATATGTGCCCTCCTTAATACCCATCACTGGGCTAACCCATCCCCCCACCCCCTCCCCTCTAAAACCCTCAGTTTGTTTCTCTGAGTCCATAGTCTCTCATGGTTCATCTCCCCCTCTGATTTCCGCCCCTTCATTTTTCCCTCCCTTCTTCTAATGTCCTCCATGCTATTCCTTATGTTCCACAAATAAGTGAAACCACATGATAATTGACTTTCTCTGCTTGACTTATTTCACTTAGCATAGTCTCCTTTTATTTATCCCAAAGACACAGATGTAGTGAAAAGAAGGGCCATATGCACCCCAGTGTTCATAGCAGCAATGTCCACAATAGCCAAACTGTGGAAAGAGCCGAGATGCCCTTTGACAGACAAATGGATAAAGAAGATGTGGTCCATATATAAAATGGAATATTACTCAGCCATCAGAAAGGATGAATACCCAACTTTTATCTATTAGTTACAGAAGTTTCAAAAATAGATTCCCTTGGATTTCCTACCTAGACCATCATGTCATCTGCAAATAAGGACAGTTTTACTTTTTCCTTTCTAATCTTTTAGGCCTTTTATTTCTTTTGCTTGCCTTAATGCAATGGTTACAACTTCCAGTATTATGCTGGATGAGAGTGGTGAGAGTATATATCCTTGCTTTGTTCTTGACCTTAGAGGGAAGCATTCAGTCTGTCATCATAAAGTATCATGTTAGCTGAAGGTTTTTTGTAAATGTTCTTTAGCACATGCTTACATCATATCAAGAGACATACTGTGTTCCTGGATTAGAAAACTATGATTAGAAGAGTCAGCATAGTAAATATGTCAGTTCTTCCCTAAATGATCTATAGATTAATTCTTCCATATTCCTATTTTTCTAAGAGTTTTTACCATGAATAGATATAAGATTTTGTCAAGTGTTTATTATGCATTAATTGATATAATCATATGATTTTCATCTTTAGCCTATTGATATGATAAGTTATATTATTTAATTTTCAAATATTGAACTAGCCTTGCATGCCTATAATGAATTCCACTTGTTATTGGTGCACTTTTTTTTACATTGTGGATACAATTTGCTAATATTTGTTGAGGATTTTTGCATCTAATTTTATCAGAGATGTTCTTTAGTTTCCTTCCTTCCTTCCTTCCTTCCTTCCTTCCTTCCTTCCTTCCTTCCTTCTTTTCTTCCTTCTTCTCTCTCTCTCTTTCACTGTTTTTGCCTGTTTGTTTGGGTTTTTTTTGATATGAGGGTAATCTTGGTTTCATAAAATGAGTTGGGAAGAGTTTCTTCTTTTATTTTTGGGAAGAGATTGTGTAAAATCAGTGTAATTTTTCTTCAAATATTTAGTAGATTTTTTTTCTGGGAAGTTTTAATTATAAATTCAATTTATTTGATAATTATAGGCATATTCAGATTGTTTACTTCAACTTGGTAGAGTTCAGATAGTTTGTGTTTTCTGAGGAGTTAATTTATTTCATCTAAGTTGTCAAAATAGAGTATAAATTTGGTTTATTTCTATAAAGTATAAAATGTAATATATATATAATATAAAAAGTATAAGGTATTTAGTGTATAGAGTCCTTTGTGGTATTCGCTTATTCTCTTTTGACATTTGCAGAGACTGAATGTTATCCCCTGTTTTATTCCTGATATTGGTAATTTACATCTTCTTTTTTTTTCTTTGTCAGTCTTCCTAATGCTTTGTCAATTTCATTGGCCTTTTCAAAGAACCAGCATTTTGTTTCATTGCTTTTTTTCTATTGTTTTTTTTTGTGTTCAATTTCATTTATTTCTGTTCTTTTCTTTATTATTTACTTCCTTCTCCTTGCTTTGGATTTATTTTGTTCTTCTAGTTTCTTTTATATATATATATATATATATATATTTTTTTTTTTTAAAGATTTTATTTATTTGTGAGAGAGAGAATGAGAGACAGAGAGCATGAGAGGGAGGAGGGTCAGAGGGAGAGGCAGACTCCCTGCTGAGCAGGGAGCCCGATGCGGGACTCGATCCTGGGACTCCAGGATCATGACCTGAGCCGAAGGCAGTTGCTTAACCAACTGAGCCACCCAGGCGCCCATTGTTCTTCTAGTTTCTTGAGGTAGGAATTTAGATTATTGACTTGAGACATTTTCTTCTTTTTTTCTTTTTTTTAAAGATTTTATTTATTTATTTGAGAGTGAGCAGGAGGGAGAGGGAGAGAAAATCTGAAGCAGATTCTGTGCTGAGTGCAGAACCCGACATGGGGGCTCAATCCCACAGTCCTGAGCCAAAATCAAGAGTCAGATGCTTAACTGACTGAGCCACCCAGGCACCCTGGGACATTTCCTTATTTCTAATTTAAGCACTGTTATAAATTTCTTTCTCAGCAGTACTTTAGATATTTAACACAAATTTTTATTTTCATTTTCATTCAGTTCAAGGTATTTTTTAATTTCCCTTTAGACTTCCTCTTTGACCCATGGATTATTTAAGTCTTGTTTAGTTTCCAAGTGTTTGGGTATCTCTTTGTATCTTTCTGCTCTTGATTTCTGGTTTAATTCCATCTGGTCAGTGAATACACTCTGTATGATTTCAATTATTTTAAATTTATCAAGGCTTGTTTTATATACCAGAATATGGTCTATCTTAGTGACTGTTCCATAGGCTCTTGAAAAGAATGTGTATTCTGCTGTTGTTGGGTTAAGTTTTCTGTACCTGTCAATCAGAACCTGTTGGTTATTTGCATTTTCAGATATTTTATATCCTTGATGATTGTCTATTAATTGTACCAGTTGTTGAGAGGAGAGTGTTGAAGTTCCTCAACTATAATTAAGGATTTGTCTATTTCTCTTTTCAGCTCTGCCTATTTTTGTTTCATTTATTTCAAGGTTCTGTATTTTGGTGCATACAGGGTGATGCTTTTAAATCCTAAATTAGATTATGTTTCTCCTGTGTTGCAAACCTCACAATGACTCCCTATTTCATTCAGAACTAAAGTCCTTATAGTAGTCTATAGGGTTCTGTAAGATCTGGCTCCTGGTTACCTCTCTAACTTTATTTTCCACTACTCTCCCCCTCACTTATTCTGCTCCAGCCACACTGGCCTCCTTGATGTTCCTTGAGCAGAACAGGTCACTGCCTTGTTACAGCTTTTACTCTAACTCTTCACATTGCTAAGAATGCTCCATCAACTTGGAATGGGGGTTTGGAGTGCAACTGTTGCAAGAATTGTTAGCTTTATATAACAGGGAAGCAAAGGCCTCGAGAGGGTAAATGCCAATAACAATGAGCATATTGTTAGCAGAGCTAGGGTGTTATGGAAAAAGTAAGCCTGAAGAAGAGCAGTGAGAGAAGGTGAATGAAGAGGGATAAACAGCAGCAGCTCTAGGAAATGAGTTGGGAAGGATTTTATGTATAGAAGGAACTGACACCCCAAATTCCCTCATTTAAAAATTTCTCCTCCTGCAGGCTAGCACTGAGTCTGAAATTCTAGCAGTGTACTTCTTTGGGATAAGTATGTAAAGGCTCTGAGGAATCTGACAGTGTAAAATCTTATATAACTTAGATTTAATCCAGAGCTTTAAAAAAATTATTTGACAACAACACATTTCCCTCCCTCAATGTCTGTCTTACAAAATTCACTTTGGGAAACACTGGGTCAAAGCTTCACGTTTCCAGAAAACTTTTGCTAAAAGATTAATATTACTGGAAAGGCCTACCTACTTATCAGTCTTTCTTATTCTGCAACGATTGTTTTATCCAACTAGCCCAGGGGTTGGCAAACCATGGCAAAGGCCTCAGCTCTCCATAAATAAAATTTCATAAATAAAGACTTATCAGAACATAACCACATCTATTTGTTTGTGGCTTCTTTCTCATTACAATGTAGAATTGAATAGTTGTGACAGAGATGAATGGTCAGCAAAACCAAAAATATTTACTATCTGACCTTTTATAGAAAAAGTTTGCTGAGGGGCACCTGGGTGGCTCAGTCGTTAAGCATCTGCCTTCCACTCAGGTCATGATCCCAGGGTCCTGGGATCGAGCCCCAAATTGGGCTCCCTGCTCCGCGGGAAGCCTGCTTCTCCCTCTCCCACTTCCCCTGCTTGTGTTCCCTCTCTTGCTGTCTCTCTCTCTCTGTCAAATAAATAAATAAAATCTTAAAAAAAAAAAAGAAAAAGAAAAAGTTTGCTGAGCCCTGGATTTACCCTATAGCAAAGGCCTGAGATTTATCTATTGCTGCCTAGCAAATGACAACAAAAGTTAGTGACTGGCACCAACAATTTATTATTATCTCTCATGGTTGAGTGGATTGAGTGGACTCATCTGGGAAGTTCTTATTTGGTGTCTCTCATGCAGTTACAATCATATGGCAGTTGGAGCTACAGTCATCTGAAGGCTCAACTGGGCTGTACATCCAGAATGACTCATTCCCATGGTTGGCAGCTGATGCTGGATTTCAGCTGGGAGCTCAGCCTGATCTGTTGACTAGTGCATCTACATGTGGCCTCTCCATTTAGGTTGGATTTCTCACAATAAGGCATCATTTCAAGAGTAGGAAGTAGATACAGCCAATTCTTTTAAAGTCTAGGCTTGGAACTGGAGTAATGGCACTTCCACCTTATTCAGTTGGTTAAAGCAGCCCTGGACCAGCCCAGATTCAAGGGGACTTGAGGAATAAACTCTACCACTGCATAGGGGAAGGACAATAGTGTGCATAGAAGGATAGAATTAATGCTGATTATGTTGAAGACAAACTACCACCATGAGGAAGTAGTATGAGGTGTTTGGGGAACAGGGTGTAGAAAGTTTTCTTTGGAAAGAACTTTTAGGGTGAATGAAACCAACTCTCCTTTCACCTGTGCCTATTTTATAGATAACTATATTGAAGCTCAGAACATTAGGAGATGCTGCTGAAGGTCAGTGTCTTCCTCATAGTGTTGACAAGGACTCTAGCTGACTTGTTGGAGGTATATAGCTAACCGCAAAGACAGTGGTCTAGGGCCAAGGGGCTGGTATGAAGATGCTAATGGGGCCTGAGTCTCTGAATAAGGTTCCCTCTTTTCTCTAAGGATTTCCTTACTCCTTAGGGCTCACTCAGGTACCTCAGCTACTATGTAAACATCTAGGTTTCAAAGACACACCAGATCCCTCCCACTATGCCTTGTGGGCTTCTGAAGTCTTTCTCAAATCTGGACTCTGCACTACAGATGAACTCTGAATACTTTAAAGACAGGGGCCACATCTTAAATATATATAGAAGACAATAGAAATTGTAGGTCTATTCAAATCCCAGCTCATTTCCCTGCACAGCCTATACAAGTGGAATTCTGTGGTTTGGTCACTGCACACTACGCCAGCCTTATCTTTGACCTTCACTGACCTTCAGTGATGACATACCAGGCATGCATTTTTCTCTCTCTCTTTCTGTCTCTATCTCTTTCTCTCTGTTTCTCTGTTTCTCTCTGTCTCTCTCCCCACCTGGCTGTATGCAGTTTTCAATGTTTGGAACAATTCTTCCTTCTAACCCACCTTCACTCACTAGTTTACCTCTTTGGTATACTTCATAGCATGGGAGTTACTTTTCCAAAGAAATCCTCCTTGATACCAGGTACCCCTTTTGTGTTCCCATAGCACCTTTTGTTTTCCCCTTAATAGTTATTTCCCCACTGCCCTCTAATGTAATTATTTACTTTTCTGTCTCCTTGACTTGACTACAGTGCTTGAGGGCACAGTCCATTTCTGTCTTCAACTTTGTCTCCCCAAGGACTTGCAAGAGTTCTGACACAACAAATGGATTCACTCTCCCTTCAGTGATCTCCACTTTCTTCCTGCTGTCCCGTATAAGTGTGCTGGAACCAGTTGTATAGTGGGCAGGAGTTGGGACGATAGATAAGGAACATGTGTCCAGAATGTCATGCGAGTCACTTGAAGCATCTCTGAACAACTCTTTAGATCTCTTGCTTGTCTTGTCCTGGAACCTTTTTACAAAAACCAAAAGGCTCCTTTGTAAGAATCCACACATATGCTGCTCCATTTTCCCAGCATCCCACCACCAACTCAATGAGCACTGCATGTTGAGCACCTTTCCTTGCTTCAACTCCTCAAACACAGCAGAACCATAGCCTAGCACTAAGAAATGTGTGCCAACTCCTCAGCTTAGGAAGTCTGATCTAGGCTTTGTGAAAAAAAGGTGGGCAGTTTGGTAGCTCTGGGGTGCCACTCAATTGTAAGTGGACAGCTAATGTGCTTGGGAGATAACCAGCCCCCTAAGACCATTTGTAAAGCAGGCTGATTATGATTAAATATAACTTGCCAGACTACAATTGGCCCTCAGACAACAGAAAGAATCTAGCAGAACATTACACATCATGAAACAGCCCCAGGGTAGTGGACGTCAGCAGTCCTGCTCGATTAGTCCTTGGAATCACAGTCAGAATTAATGGGGAACTTGTTGAAAGTTGATCGACACCTTTTGAAAGGTGAAATCCTTTTCCGTTCCCATTAAGTGTTGTTAAGGCCATTAGCAGAAATTGGAATAGAGAAATACGACCTTTCATGTGGTAGATTCAGAGGCTGAGAAGATGGACGAGATGGAAATGTACTGGCAGCTTATAATAAGCACTTGGGTGGGAAGTGATAACTAAAGATTGAAAATTGACAAATGGGTCAAACTGGGAAAGACCAAGACAGAGAGGGATGGAGTGCAGTTTGCATGCAGAGGTGATAAGGGAAAGGGGTGGGAGTATCAATAATTCAGCAGGGTCACCCACACTGTGGGCCAGATATGGATTACTCAGAAAGTGGTTAAAATTTGCTAGGTGGAGAAGTGGGGGAGATTTTGTTACAAGATGAAGAGACCACTTTCCAGCTGTTGAGAGGAGTAAATGATTTAGTCTTCTCTGGGGAATTAGGGTACCAAAGAGAAATTCTCCAGACTAGAAGTCATGAGGTCTGAGACATCTGTTTATTCAGTTTCAAAGTGACTGAATTACTCCAAACCTCCTCACCCTGCAGTTGGTTGTATGCTTCCAAGTGACTAATGTGTTATTTCTTTGAAAGCTATCAAACTTACAAATGTAAGGAATTATAATCATGATCATCCAAATGAATCAAGTGCAAAAGAATATTGCTATAAGGGACTATGTGAGATTTTAATTATTTCCTCTGATGGAGGTGAACATGTTTGCAGATAATCTTGAGTAGCAACAGTGCCCAAATGATTTATCTTGGGATTTAGAGACACACACATCCCTTGATATTTTGATTGAGGAAAGCTCAGGGATGTGGGTTGTGCATCAGAATGGAAGATATGACTTTCAATTTACTCTGCCATTTTGGTTTTGCACAATCATGATGCCCTGACAGTGGGAAAAAGTGGAACATCAGGAGGTGGTGATCAAATGGCTGGGGCACTGTCTACTGCAAAGACACCCCTGAATATCTAAGCCAAGAGTAGTATTTGAGGGTTGGCAGATTTCCAACTACTGGCCTGAGTTGGCATCATTTATATGAGGACTTTTTCATAAGATCTGCCAGAGGCTGAAGCTTTGGGTCATAGTTATTATTTGAATGTTGGTTATGTGCCAGGTACTCTGCTAAGCATTGTACTGTACTATCTCATTTATTTATTTATTTTAAAGATTTTATTTATTTACTTGACAGAGAGAGCACAAACAGGGGGAGTGGCAGGCAGAGGGAGGGGAGAAGCAATCTCCCCGCTGAGCAGGGAGCCTGATGTGGGACTTGATCCCAGACCCTGGGATCATGACCTGAGCAGAAGGTAGATGCCTAACTGACTGAGCCACCCAGGCGCCCCTGTACCATCTCATTTAATCCTCACAACCACTCTGTGGAGTTAGATATTGTTATCATCTCCATTTTACAGATAAGGAAACTTAGACTAAAGTGGATGATTAACTTCTCCAAGGTCACAATGCTAGTAAAAGACAAAGCCTGGTAGTAAAGCCAGGCATTAGCTCCAGAACCTGTGTATAGAACCACTATGTAATATTGCCACATACATATATGAATGAACCTGAGGCTCTGGGAAGGAAAGAAATGTTACCTTCCCAAAGTCACCCAAATAAGTAGTGGGACTACCTACCAATTATTCCTGGAGTGAATCCTGTATGTTCATGGCAAGTGAGGAATACAACAAAGTCTCATTTTATAGATATAGCTCAGGTCTTATAGTAATGATGATGATAATGACAGTAATGATAATGGCAGCAGCAGCTGATAATTATTGAGCATCAGTTATATGTTGGCAATGTAATAGCTACTGCATATGTACACCCATTTATTTATTCATTGAACAAATGTTTATTGAAAGCCTACTATACATAAGACAATGTTATAGAGACTAGGGATATGGTGACGAACAAAACAAGCTTGATGCCTGCTTTTATTTTTTTAATTTTTTGAAACCCCAAAGCCATTTATTAACCATAAAATACATTTTTAAACTCATAAGAAAACAAGAGACGCAAAAATATGTTAAGTTATGTGGGAAGAAAAGGTAGATTGGCGAAAATGGGTATACATATATATGTCAGGTACATGGATAATATCAATAATATACAACATATGGATCTTTCAAATTGAAAACAAAGTCAAAGGAGAAAAGCAGTCAAAGCATTGTATTCATAGAGGAACTCAACAAAATAGCAAGCATGTATTTGAAAAGGACTTTCCTACTAGTGGAGAATTGCAAGTTGAAATTAGGATAAAATGATGGAACAGCACCTTACTTAGGCCTATCAGACTGATACAAAATGAAGGAGAGTGAAGACCCATATTCCAAGTAGTGTGCAGTCAAGTGTACTCTCCTACATTGAAGGTGCAAGTGTAAATGGGAAAGCAATCTGGAAATAGAAATTAACACTTAAAATATAGAAAAACATGTACTCAGCCATCACACTTCTAGAAATCTATTCCATAATAGTCATAGGTAAGGAGTACTACAAGGATATTTCTTCAACACTGGCCACTGAGAGACCCGAGAATTGGGAGGGATGGAGGGAGGGAGAGGCAAAGGGAGAAGTGGGGAAATAGAGAGAATTCATGTAGGTTGGCCTGCTTTTAGATGGAATCTTACAAGTCTTAGGTGGAGAATACCAACTGCAAACATGAAAACAAATGAGATGTCTGATAATATATATGCAACTGATGAATTACTAAACTCTACCTCTTAAACTAATAATAAACTATATGTTAATTCCTTAAGTTTAAATTTAAAAAAATTTTAAAAAGAAGAAAAATTTGAAAAAAGATATCTGATAATAATTCTGTTACAAAATAAATAAAATGGTAATATAATATAGAGGAAATTGGGTAGCAGCTACATTGGATGTGGTGGTCAGGGAAGCCCTCTTATCATCTCATTAAATGCTCTCAACAGCCCTGTGAAGTGTGTAGACACTGGTCAGCATACATGTAAGTAACGGGGGAAATCAATCCCACCACTTTGCTGGTATCTATAAAGCCAGCTGCCTAAGGCTTGATCAATGCACAGCAGGGAATTAGGGAGGCTGTTTTCATTGTCACCCCCAAGGCAATACCTAATCAATTGAGGAACCCAGAAAGTGTTGGATAGAATTTCATAGTCAAGAAAAGACAGTTGTGTAGGATGTGGGAATTAAAGGGACCAGCCCAGGAAGCAGTCTACATGTTCAGAAGTGTTCTTCATGACCTTAAATCTTTGTGACCTTGGATTAGGCAATGGTTTCTTAGATATGACACCTAAAGCACAAATAACAAAAGAAAAAATAGATAAATTGAACTTCATCAAAGTTAAAAACTTTTGCAGTTCAAATGACATCTTCAAAAAAGTCTAGAGACAACACAGAGAATGGGAAAAAGTGTTGAAAATTATATATCTGATAAGGGACTTGAAGAACACTTATAACTCAAAAAATAAAAATAAAAATAATCCAACTAAAAATTGAGAAAATACACATTACTCCAAAGAGAATATACAAGTAGCCAATAAGTTCATGAAATATGTTCAACATCATTAGCCATCAGGGAAATGCAGATCAAAACCACAATGAGATACCACTTCACATCTACTAGGATGGCTATGATCAAAAAGAGCAGACATTTCTGCAAAGAAGAGATCCAAATGGCCAACAGACACATGAAAAAGTGTTCAACATTCCTCAGCATCAGGGAAATCCAAATCAAAACCTCAATGAGATACCACCTCACACCAGTCAGAATGGCTAAAATTAACAAGTCAGGAAACGACAGATATTGGCGAGGATGTGGAGAAAGGGAAACCCTCCTACACTGTTGGTGGGAATGCAAGCTGGTGCAGACACTCTGGAAAACAGTATGGAGGTTCCTCAAAAAGTTGAAACTAGAGCTATCCTATGACTCAACAATTGCACTACTGGGTATTTACCCCAAAGATACAAATGTAGTGATCTGAAGGGGCAAGTGCACCCCAGTGTTTATAGCAGCAATGTCCACAATAGCCAAAATATGGAAAAAGCCTAGATGTCCATCAACAGATGAATGGATAAAGAAGAAGTGGTATATATATACAATGGAATATTATGTAGCCATCAAAAAATGAAATCTTGCCATTTGCAATGATGTGGATGGAATTAGAGGGTATTATGCTAAGTGAAATAAGTCAATCAGAGAAAGACATGTATCATATAATCTCACTGATATGAGGAATTTGAGAAACAAGACAGAGGATCATAGGGGAAGGGAGGGAAAAATGAAATAAGATGAAACCAGAGAGGGAGACAAACCATAAGAGACTCTTAATCTCAAGAAACAAACTGAGGGTTGCTGGAGGGGAGGGGGGTGGGAGGGATGGGGTGGCTGAATGATGGACATTGGGGAGGATATGTGCTATCGTGAGTGCTGTGAATTGTGTAAGACTGATGAATCACAGACCTGTACCCCTGAAACAAATAATGTATTATATGTTAATTAAAAAATTAATTAATTAAAAAAAGAACAGACAATAACAAGTGTCAAAGATGTGGAGAAATCGGAACCCTCATACATTGCTGATTGAAATGTAAAATGGTGATGCTTCTTTGGAAAAGTTTGGATGTTCCTCAAAATGTTAAACATAGTGTTACTATATAACCCAGCAATTTCATGGGTATATACTCAAGGGAATTGAAAATATATGTTCACACAAAAACTTGTACACAAATATTGATAGCAGCTTTCTCATAATAGCCAAAAAGTGGAAACAACTCAAATGTCCACCAACTGATGAATAGATAAACAAAATCTGATAAATCCATACAGTGGAATATTATTCAGCCATACAAAAGGATCAAATACTGATACACAGTACAACATGGATGGACACTGAAAATATTATGCTAAGTGAAAGAAGCCAGATACAAAAGACCACATATTGTATGATTCCATTTATATGAAATGTCCAGAATAGGCAAATCTATAGAAATAGCAAATAGATTAGTTTAGTGGTTGCCAAGACCTGGGGGCAGGGGACAATAAAAGTGATTGCTAGTGGATATGGAGTTTCTTTTTGGGGTGATGAAAATGTTCTAAAATTGATTGTTGGTGATGGTTGTGCAATTCTGTGAATATACTAAAAACCATTGAATTTTATATTTTAATAGGTGATTTGTATAGTATGTGAATTATGCCTCAATAAAGGTGTTAGAAAAAGAGCCAGCCCAAATGGCATCTCCTTTGTGAAGCATTCTTTGTCTCCCAGACAGGGTATCTTCTTCCTCTGAGTCCTCCTAGCACATTGTGCACACCTCTGCCATAGCCCTCATATCCTTGTATGGAATTGTCTGTTTGCCCCGGTCTAGGAGCTCCATAAGGTTAGGGAACATGTTTTATTTATTTCCTACCTCCTACAACATCTTTGCTCCTTTTCTTGTTCCTCGCCGCTTTTCCTCCCTCCATCTTTCCTCTTCTCCCTCCTTCCTTCCTCAGGCTAAATTTTTATTGAGTATCTACTGCGTGCAAAGGCACTGTAGTGGGTATTTGGGGATGTAACAGTGACTAAAGCATGGCTTTGCCCTAGGGTGCTTTTAGCCTACTAAGGAAGACAGACATTAAACATGAATGAAAAGTGTTAGGAAATAAAAGCATTTAACTGGGAGGTCTTACCTAATCTGATGGGTTAGGGAAGAAATTCCTCATGATGTGTTCTTTTATCTGAAACTTGAATGACTAGTAAAAATAAATTGTGGGAGTGGGAAAACAGTATGGTGAATGTCTTGAGGCTGGAAAAAGCTTGATATCTTGGAATAAGTGAAGGAAGAGCAGTCTGGTTGAAAAATTATAAGTGAAGGTGCCAGGGAGGTGGGATAGGTCATGGTTGAGATGAAACTTGAGAGAGAGATGAAGACCTTGGTGGCCAGGTTAAGGAATTTGCAATTTGTCCCATAGAGGGTTTTTAAGAGTGAGTGAGTGTGTGTGTGTGATGTGATGTGATATTTTAAAAAAATTCATTGTACCTGTTCACTGGAGAATGTATTGAAGCGACTGGGAGCAAGAGTATTACTGTTAGAGTCATCCAGACAAGTGATATGATGTATTGTCCTAAGGTACTTGCAGGGGGTATTGAGAGATGTGGATATATTTAAGGGATATCTAGTAGGTAGAATTAATTGCTTTAGTGTTTTGATGAGATGTGGGGAGTGAACAAATCCCAAGAATGATTCCTAGATATCTAGCTTGGGTGACTGGGTGAACAATTGTTAATTTCAATAAAGTACATAGGAGAGGCAGTTTAGGGAGATGTGTGGAAGTGAGGTTTTTTTTGATGTAGTGACATGAAGGTACATGTTGGCATTTTGGGTGGAGAGGCTCAGCAAGAATAAATTGATATGTGTGGAGCTCAGGAGAGATGTCTGAGCTGGAGCTATAAATTTGAAAGTTGTTAGCATATAAGTAGTAATTGAAGCCATGGACCTAGCTTGTTCATCTTTATATCCTCCACAGTACCTGGAGTGGTATTTGGCACAAAGTATCTGTTGAATGTTAAAAATAAGATGTCAATCATAACCCCTCCCAAAGGTGGTGGTTGAGACCAATATGCTCAGGTTCTTCCTTCTCTCAAACCAAGGTACACACAATATTCCAGAGTGGTGTACACGGTAGGTAAACACGAAAAGCTAATGTTTATAAAGTGTATGCTATGCATCAGGAACTGTTCTAAGCTCCTTTGCATGTCTTAATTTTCTCAATAACACTATGAGGTAAGTATTATCACCCTCTCCACTGTACAAAAGGGGAAACTGAAGCACAAAGAGGTTGCATGGTGCATGGTGGAGGTAGGATTTGAACCCAGACAGTGTGAGTGCTCAGCCTGCTCTCTTTTTCTTTTTAAAATTTTTTATTTAAATTCAATTTAGTTAACACATAGTGTATTATTGCTTTCTTAACTACTAAGATATATTACCACTCTAACTAGTATTTGAAGCCTAAGTGACTGGCTTGTTAATTGATCAGAACAGGCTAGTGTAAATGGTTAAAAATTCCTTTTCATATCTTTCCCCTTCTCTCTGGTCAGCACCTTTATCTCATTCTCCTAACATTTCTGTGCTGCCTCCCAACCCAGCCTCCAGACACTCCTTATTCTGTGGCCCAGCCCTCAGGGCCTTTCTCTTTGCTTTTGCTCACCACTCATAAGTTGAATACCTGCATCCAACATGGTGGCATTGAGGTGGATGAAACTCTGCTATGGTAATCCTCTCAAGAATTATATGTGCATGATTTCAGGGGCTTCTTGGAGTCTTAGGGCCTTAACTAAAGGATTGACTCTAATAGGCCTTTAAACCTTTGTGATTGGTCATGAAAGCAAAAGTTTTTCTTTGATTGGGGAGGAGGGGAAGTATCAAGGAGAGGAATTAAATATCCATATATCAAGCTGTACAATAATAGGCAATGTGACTCCAAGAGCCAGCACTCCTAAACAATAAACTACATGGTCCCCTATAGAGGCATGTTCTGCTCTGCCACCACTGAGCTAGCCTCACACCCATCACATGCTACTAGGCAGCACCTACATTATTTTGTTCAATTCAGTGACATACTTCTATATTGTTTGTGTACATTGTGTGTAGCAGGATCCCTTTATGCATTCTTAGTTCTTTTTGGGTAATGGACCCCCCCTTAAGAATCTGAAAGCTATGCACCACCCACAGAGAGACATGAATTGACACACGTGCACTTGTGTGCACACATTTTTGCTTATGATTTCAGGTTTGCATCAGTGGCTCCAAAGGTTCTCAATGGGACAATATCATGCCCTAAGGAGTACTTTGTAATTAGTAGGGGCTCTTACTGACACATAGCAGGTAGAATCCAGGAATATAATTGTAGGATAGTCTTCCCAATGAAAACTGCTCCTGTGTGTCACTAGACTTTCAGATGTCCTGCTGGACATTTATATAGGTGAAAGACTTGCTTATAAATGATCAGAGCCTAGAAAGGAAATTTGTTTTACATAACATGAAGTGTTTTGGTAGACACCAAATTTTTCAGGTACCCAATTGCAATGTAAGTTGAGAGGGAATTGTACTTTTTCTAGGAACTGTACAAGTTTTTCTCCACTTTGGAAATTCATGTTACCAACATCAATAACATTCAGACTATTAGAGTTACTGATAAAGTATACCTGTGTCAGTCTGCATTTGTAATTGGTGTTTTATTGGTGATTTCATACAGACCACTTCATCTTAAGTGTTCTACTGTAGTCAATTCCTGAGATTTACATGTTATATAAATATGTAAATAATTATAAGTTATCTTCTTTTCTTTTTTACATCATAGAGCATTATATTGGTATTTTTGAAATCATGTGTGTAGGTGTGTAGGTTTTATTAGCTGTGAATTTCATTTCAGGATAATAATGAAGATGTCACAAAGTATATTAAAAAAAAGAGAGAGAGAGAGAATGGGTCTCATTAAGATCGAGAGCCACTTACCTAGAATAAAAATTACAGTCTGAAGGAAATTCAATCAGTAGGAGAGGTAATAATGGCTTCCATTTATTAAGTACCTACTGTGTGCCAGTTATAAGCTAAAGGTATTTTCCATGAGCTCATTTATTCCTCACAAGCCATGCCCCATTTCCTAAACTATAAGGCAGAAAATGAGAAGCATCAGAAGAGACACAAAGAAGAGGCAATTGAACATGTAGAAACCCAGGATGCGGATGTGTGGTCCAGCTCTATGTCTGCCACCCCTTCACTGCTCTCTAGACTGATTGTACTGTGAACTGTGACTGAGCCCAGAGAGCACTCTCACTTCCAAAGGATGGGCTGTTCTTGCACTCTGTGTGTGTGTGTGTGTGTGTGTGTATTGATGGAGGTGGAGGTCAGAGAGCTGGGGAAGTCTCTGTGAGGCAATGAGACTGATTACTGCATATGTATCTTTCTTCTTCTAGGACTATGATGACTCTAGGAGTATATTAAAATATGTTTTCCAAGAATTAGTCATTCCTTCATAATTTTTTCCTCTGCCACTGGGCAAAAATCTCCAAGCCACAGTTCCAGAGCTGAGTGCAGAGACAGTGGGTCACTTTTCTTGGAATGACACTTATGCTTTATGACCAGGCTGCTTGGCAGGGGCAGTAGTCTCTGGTCTTCTCTGCTTGCCTTTCCCAGTGTGAGACCTCTGTCCTATGAGAGAGCTGGGGCAAGGGCAACTGGGGTCCAGTATTCTTATCCAGTCATAACTGGGGTAAAGCCTCTGCCCTACCAGTGGGGACTGGGTGGAGGAAAGAATCCTTCACCATTCCTCTTGGTCACACTCGCCAGGAATTTAACCTTTGTAGCTCACAGTTGGGAAGGGGGAATGCTAGAGTCCTGTCCCTTTTGGGGAAATACTGAGTCCCTTGACTGGGGGCTGAAGAGAGAAGGAGCCTTACCAAGCTCAGCTGGGGAAGAAGGAGGAAGTGAGTGTGTCATGGCTCAAATGCCATGGGATTGTCATTCTTCTTACCAAGATTTAGTAGATTTTCTTAAATAAATATTTGTTCACTTGACGTATTGCCTTAGGACAATTTGAGAGGCTTTAAGTGTTTTTAAAAGGTAACTTTACCAGTTATTGCCTGTTTTACTGAGAGGCGAATACCTTCATTGCCATATACTTTTTGGTGCCTGTTTTTCTCTATAACTTGAGGGGGATTCAGAATTCCAAAACAAACAAACCACCTTTCACAGGTGTCAATGCTACATTGTGCTTGTATGATATCATATCTGGAACATGTGCCCAAATGGATAATAAGTTTTTAGAGGAGAAGACTGGGTTCAATACAACCATGACACCGTGAATGGACCCAAAGAAATCATTCCAAGAATGAAGGTAGAAATAAATAGCTATATCTTCTGTTTGAAAATGATCTCCAATATGGAGTACTACTTCTACTCTTTAAGTCTGGTCTCTGCAGGGTGACTTCCTTCCAAAGAATAAGAGTATGGAAAGCTGGACAAAGAGTAACTTTACAGTGGAGAGACTTGACAAACAGTATCTCAAGCTAGTTGACTATGATTAACATCAATAGTGGTAAGTTATATTAATAATAAATCTTCTTGATATGATGTGAAGAGAATGACACTTGTCCTCTAACTTCTTCCTGCCAAAAATGCATTACCACAGTCTAATCATGAGAAAAACATCAGACAAATCCAAATTGAGGGACATTCTAGAAAATACCTAACTTTCAAGGTCTTCAAAAACAAGGAAAGTCTGAGAAACAAACCATCATGACAAAGAGGAACCTAAGAAGTTATTGGGAGTCAATGTAATATAGTATCCTAGATGGGATCCCAGAACAGAAATGAGGCATGGGGTAAAAACAAAGGAAACATGCATAAAGCATGGACTTTCATTAATTATAATCTACCAATACTGGCTCACTAATTGTAACAAATATACCATACTAATGTGTAGATATTAATAACGGGAAAGTGGGTGTTGAATATAAGGGAACTTCCTGTACTATCTTCCCATTTTTTACCTAAAACCTAAAATCATTCTAAAATCAAAAACAATTATTTACCCCTCTCACCCCAAACATATATTCTACAAAGAGACAGACCTTGAGCTGGGCAGAAAGAAACTCAGTCACATGGAGACTCTTTTTCTTGGAGTCCCTTGTGAGGTGGGGTTCATGGAGACCCAGCAAAAAAGCTAGATGGGGCAGAATTAGAACTATATAAACTATAGTTTCTTTTAGATGAATCTCTCCTAGAGAGAAAGCCAGATGAGTGTGCAAAGATGTCTATGCAAGTATGGTTATGGCAGAATGATTTTAAGAGTAAAACACTGCAACATTCTAAATGTCCACAGTGGGGCGGTATCTCACTATGTTTGTTCTATAGAGCATCAGTCCAATGAGATGGGATTCCTATAAAGGGGATCCATGAACAAACAGGAAATGCTGCATACCATATTCCCTTAGAGAATCCAATACAGATTGATGTAATACGGCTCTGAGATCAGTCTTACTGAAAAGAAACTTGTAAATTTCTGTTTGAACCGGAATTTGAAAAGTCATGTGACTGTTGATCCCTTTTTTAATATTATTAATTTTTTAATTAAATGATACTGATACCTCCACACTTGGGAAACTGCTGCATTAGGGGTAGACTATATAAATTAAGGCATATATTTTATTGGACTATTCTATAGAAATTAGTGAGATCATGTTTTTTGAAACTATTTAATGAATTGGGACACTATTCATAATTTTAGATAGCAAAAATACATTTATATATGCAATGTAATCTTGTTTGTTTACTTTTCACACATAGGAGAGGACAGTGGGAAAACTATACAGTTACTAGTGGTTATCTCTGATTATGGACTTATAGGTAATTTTAAATTTCTTCTTTATAATCTTGTAATTTTCCAATGGTTTACAAAGTAAATATATTATTTAACAAAAGAATATATGTCATAAGTCAGTATTTTTGTAAGCTGAATTATCCCTTTTGTGTGTTCTAAACCCCTTACCTTTTGTTATAGATAAATGTTTATCGAGCTTGTTTTTGAAAATACCAAGAAGGGAATGACAGGGTGTCCCAGATGAGCTTAACTGAATTAGTGGAGCATTATGAAAGTAGAACATTCTTTCCTGTGGTTAGCAAGGAGATGGCTGCAGGTAGCCTAAAAAAAAACTAGCAGTCCAGACTGCTCAGCTGATGCTTTCTCTTTGGCTAAAGCCGCCTCTGCAATATGATATGGCATTCCTTTACAAATAGGTGCTTTTCTTTTAGTTATCTTGAGAAGGTAATGAACATACACAGTCAATTCCCCATGTCAGACTGACCTCCTGAGGATAGATACTTCATCTGCTTGCCTGCATGGAGGACCAGGTTCCGCTTTCCTCCCACCAGACTCCTACATCCTACCTACTAATGCAGAAGATACTGCTCCTTCCCAGGAGACTGGAAGGAGAGGGGCTGGGCTGGCAGCTTCAGTGCCTCTCTGTGCAGAAACTCTGTGGCATTTGCCCATCCTTGGTGTCTGGCATAGGGCTAAGCAAGTAGCACGTGCTTAGTAGGAATTGATGACTAGAGGACCTGAAACCCACTTTCAGGTCATTGATTTCATTTATGCAAATGACATTCAACGAATCTGCAATGTTATGATATGATATAACTTGCACTAAATATGATATGGCTGGGAATCGAATGCATGATGCTGGGGAATGAGAAAAGGTTGGTCTTTATCCCACTTTTGCTACTCATTTTTTTGTGTGTGTATCTTGGACAGTCACTTCTCCTCATTAAGCCTGGGTTTCCTCAAATGTAAAACAAGTGGATGGGCTATGAAACTGGCTTTCTACTGCATTTATAATAAAACTTAAACACCCTTACATGGACCCCAGGACCCTATATGATCAGGTCTCTGTTTCCTTCTTTGCCCTCATCTCCTGCTAATGCCCCCCCTCCCCTTTTCTATTCCAACCATACCTCAGGACTTTTGCACTATCTCTTCCCTCTGCCTGGAAGGCTGTCTCCCAGAATCTGGCTCTGCTTTTGTACTCGGGTTCCAGTTTAAATGTCACCTTCTCATAAAGGCCTTCCCTGATCACCTTATGGAACAGTGCCTGTGCCTTCTCTCTGTCACTCTCTTTTCTGTTATCTTGTTTCTCCTCCTTCCTGGAAATAATTATTTTACATTTGCCTTGTTTATTTTACTGTTGACTCATTGTATATCTTACCTCACTGGCCTCTAAGCTCCACAAAAGTGGAGAATCTTATTGATCTTGCTAATTTCTGCATCCCTAGTGACTAGAATAATGCCTGGCACATAATAGGTAATAGATAGATATTTGTGGAATGAGTGAAGAAGAATCTGACATTGTCTTCTTTAACAAACACCTATACAGCACTTATTAGGTACCAGTCTCTTCATTTAATTCTCATAACATCCCTATGAGGTAGACACTATTATTCTTATTCTCATTTTAAAGACAAGGAAACTAACGCAGAGAAAAGCTTAGTAATTTGACCAAGATTATGCTGTAGTTTGTGTGGATTATCTCTTAATCTTACTAACGACTCTACAAAGTAGATGCTATTATTGCCCCATTTTATAGACGAGGAAACAAAGACTTAGAGAGGTTAAGCAACTCATAGAGGGTCACACAGCGGGGTTAGTGGCAAATAAGGACCTCAAATCCAAAGTGTCTGACTCTAGAACCGTGCTCCCTTGTAGTCACAAGGGATAGCTGAGGCTGTTGTAGTAAGCCCTACCTGTCCTTTCTGTACAAAGTCCAGAAGGTTGGAGAGGGCAGGTCCTGGGTCCACAGAGGTCGTGTCACAGGCAAGGGTGTATTGGGGTGAAAGGCTGGTTTGGGGAGAACCTGTGGTTGAGGGAGGGAGAGCCCTTTTGCCCAAGCCACCTAGAGTACATGCTGGAGTGGGCCAAGTCTCCCTCTGTAGCTGGCTTATACCCCTGCCTCCCACCGGAGACAGTTCCTTTATGGGGCCAGGACAAAGGGACATTGCTAAGGCCAAAGGAGCCTGAGTCTTAGACGGAATTGTTGAGCTACCCCAAATCTTTCCTTGCTCTAGGCTCATCCATGGCTATATATCCAGCTGGAGAAACATCATACAGGCCTAGCAAAGATACAGAAGAAATCCAGAGGTGTTACCAAGGAGTGGGATTGATGGACAGACAGAACACTCTGGACACACTGACAAACTAGAAACATTGACCACTCTGGAGGGACTGATAATTCCAGACATACCAGACAGATAACTCCACCCACCAAAAAGAGCCATGGCCTGGCTTGGATGATCTCCATTTACAGATGAGGAATCCAAGAATCAGAAAAAGGAAGTGACTGCCCTAAGATCCTGTAGTTGGTAAGGGGTAGAGCCAAGAGTTCAATGTTTCAGGTGTACATCTACTTCATAACCTTAAAGACCATATAAAACCAGACTATAATGTTGTGCTAGAATAGACACTCAGCTATTTTTAATTAATTAATTTACATTTAAATTTACTTTAATTTAAACCAAATTCCTATTATTTGGCCTTCCTAAAGTTTCTTGCTCTCCTGCCCTAGAGATGCCAGAATAGAAAGGGGTCCAAGAGAGTAGTGCTTAACATTGAAACACTAGGACATCAAGAACTTGGTGCCAATGAGAGGCAGAGTGAGGGGGATGGCATAAGGATAGGGTGCTGGGCCAGCATGCAAGCCTGGAAACATGACAGGTCATCTTGATATTACTGTCAGCTGTTTACCAGCAGCTTCCCAGGGCCTGGGAACATCAGGGCTCAGAAGCCTGTGGCTTGTTGCTTTTCTTGAGCAGAACTGCCCTGAGCATTGACTTCGGTTCTTCCTTCAAATTTCCTTCTTGTGCTCCTTAATGTTTCAAGACACAGCATTATGGCATAGTGGAAAGAATGTGAGCTCGGGAGAGACAGACCTGGGTCCAAGTCCTAGCTCTGACACCCTTCTAGCTGTGTGATCTCAAGCAAGTCACTTAACCATTCTGGTCTTTGCTGATCTGGATCAGTGTGAGGATTAAACTAGCATCAAATACACTAAACTCTCAATGATGAATATAATTCTTATTCCTACTCTGCTCCCATATTTCCACCCTGGACTCTCCAACACTTTTGTCCCCAATCATTTTCCACTTGAAATGAGCCTGGAGCCTTAAGGAATTTCTGTGCAACCACCAGGTGATACCAACCCCCCACCCTTACCACTTTCAACATTCAGGGAGTCTATGTCGGTCCGCACCTTGCTCCATTTTACCAGGCCTAGGCTTGCCTATCCCTTTTCACTGAAACTTCCACACATGCACATATACCCATACCACACTTGGGTCAAGTTGGCATGGGCATGGAAAAGGGTGAAACCCCATCTCGACCAGATTAGAATCCTGATCCAGATTCACAATGACGCAGCCCATAACTTGGAAAGGCAAAGAGCTCAACTGAAAGTCCAATCCCCATGAAAAGTAGACAAAAGGCTACTTTAGAGCCCTTCTGCCTCACCCCATACCTGTCTCATGCCCCACCCCGTTGGTATACCGTCCTTATCACTGTTAGCACCGTGGTTAAGAGCACGAGCTCAGGAATCAGACAAATCTTAGTTCAAATCTTGGCTTGGTTGTTTACTATCTGTGTGACTCTGGGCAAGTTATTTAACTTCTCTGAGTCTCAAATGGCTTATCTCTACCTCATTCATTTATTCAACAATATTTATTAAGCACCTAAGTGCATGGTAGTCACTGTAGTGGACACTGGGAATACAGTGATAGGAAGGGAGATAAACACAAATAATCACAGCCATAAATGTAAAATTGTAACTTTGCAAAGCAGTGACAGAGGTACATGGTAGTATGAGACAGAATGGGACCCAGACAGGGGAGGTAAAATTGACGGGATTTATGCGGTGATGGATCGAACATGGAAGATAAAGTAAAGGAATGAGCAAGGAATAATTCCTTGCTTTCTGGCTGGCAGTAGGTGCTGTTCATGGAGCCTGGCAGCAGTGGAAGAAGGTCAAGTTTGGGGAGTAGCTATGGCTGGTGGAGGCTACACATGCTTGTGCGTACACATACACATACTGACTAAATGCCCCTACTAGGTGTTTACACATTTGTCTCATTTAATTAAATTGTGATGGCAGCTTTATTAGGAAAATTGCTGTTCCCATTTTCCAGAAGTAAAAACAGACTCCGAGGATGGGAGCCACTTGCCCTGGATCTCACAGGTAGTTAGTGGTAGAGTCAGGATTAACTTTCATTCTGTAGCCCAAACATGTGCTTTTTCCACTACTTCACCCTGTGTGGCCCAGCGAAGCCTGAACATGTGCTTTTTCCACTACTTCACCCTGTGTGGCCCAGCGAAGCCTGCAGGGGAAGGGAAGGCTGGCTGGCCAAGGGCAAGGGCTCCAGGAAGTCAGAAAAGGGGGTGAGTGGAAAAGCGACAAAGGGAGCAGAGAGAGAAAGCATTATGGCCAGGGCAGAAAGGATTCTCTCTAGTGACTTGATTAAGATTTATTTTTTGAAGACAGGTTAAGCAGGCCAAACTGAGGTTCATATTTCATAGCTCCCCTTTTCTAACAAATTCTGGCTCTGAACTTTGAGGAGGTGGTAGGAAGGGGAACAAATGAGGAGGCAGTTTATGAAGTGGCCTGAGGCCCAGGGCTAAATTTGAAATTAGCATGGGGATTTCAGTCACAGGGGTCAAGTTTCCAGGGCCATGGCTAAGTCCAGCAGCTAGGGCCCCACGGAGGGATAGAAAGCTGACCCTTTCTGGCTAGCACTTTGGCCTCAACCTTCCTGTCACCTGCTTCATGCCCCTGGCGTTCTAGGAAGCAATGTGAGTCACTTTCTTGGCTCCTGGTTTCTGATACCGTCAGGAGCAGTCTTCTATGCAGCTATCTGGGGCGAGGACAAAGGGAGATGGGTCTGACAAAGGGCTGGGCAGTAGGTTTAGATAGCATGGGGCTGCCATCTGCCTTCTTCCCCCCAAACAATGCTCTGCTCACCCAGGCTTCCCACTTAGCTTTCTTCTAGCCTGAGCTGGAAGCTCAGGGTCGCATGATCCCCAATAGAGCTTTAATGGTCTGTACCTCATCACCTGAGTGTTACGTTCCTAGATCCTTTCTGGGTAATAACTGCTAAGCTAGAGTTTCTTCTGGGTTCTGAAAGTCTCTTTGGGTATGGAATATTCTTAGGGGTTACCGGAGTTCTCTGTGATAATTTTAAAATTGTGTTTTTATTGCAGTGAAAATCTAAATGGAATGATATAAGCTTATTCTGTATCATCCATCTGGATGGTAAAATTAAGGGCAGCCATAGGATTTCTGGACCCTCATTTACATCTGCCTCAGTGTACTAGGATCAGATCAGACTGCATGTAATAGGAAAATAAATCCAAAACGACAGTGGTTTAAACAAGATAGAAGGTTAATTCTCTATCGGGTCAAAGAAGTCCGGAGATGGGGTGTGCAGTTGTTAGGGACCGCCAACGCCTCCCAGCTCTCTGCCTTCTGTCCTTAAGGCATGCCCTTTGTCCTCGTGATCCAAGTTGATTGCTATAGCTCCAGTTAATACTTGCTCGTTCTGAGCAGTAATATGGAGGAAAGGGCAAGGAAGGGCCAGCCGCCTCGCCTTTTAGATCTCCAAGAAATGCCAAATAACACTTTCACTTATATCTCACTGGCCAGAGATTTGTGGTATTGCCACACTAGCCACAAAGGAGGTCGTGAAATACAACATTTTAGTTGGGTACATTAGGGGAGGAAGGGAGTGGTTTGTAGGGTAGATAACTAGCAATCTCTGCCACATTTTGTGTAAAAGATCTCATTAGCTTCACATTGTCCTACTTGCATTGTCAAGGACTAATGAGGGAAAAAAAAAATTAGGAAGACTTAGTATATAAATGATGGCTTAGTCCCAGTGAAGGCCAAATGATGTCCCCGAGGGCTGTAGGAGTGACAGTTTAGCAGTAGATCTGATAGGAAAAAAGTAAGACGAGAGCTGAGTCATCGCCTGGCATGAAGCAATATAGCACGATGCACTCAAAAGAACCTGTATCCCAGTTGGCACCACAGTCACGATCTGAACAGCAATTTAATTTTAGAAAAACAACATAATCCACCTTGTTAAAATCATTACTGTTCATGTGATTTTTATTGGTTTTGTACTTTTGTTTACACTTCATTTGGAAGTTTGTTTCAGCTTTATTGTTGTGTATCAGCCATAAGCATCAAGAGCTTACAGTTCGTTTTCTCTTCGTACATAGTTTAACACTGTAATGAAAATGAGTCAATAATTGGGATCTATCTATATATTTTATTCAACTGGGAAATGCTTCCTGACACCACTGAGCACCACTGTAACAAACAGGAGGATTATGGGAGTTAGAACCCTAAACTAAGGCTTGTGGTTTCGGTTTTAAGGTTCTTTTCATACCACCACCTCAGGGCTGCTGAGGAGGCGGCAGAACTGCGCTGTAAAACAGGTGTTGAACCTAAGCATAGCATATGATCAGTGGAGTCTAACATTGGACGAGCTCATAAAGGTCACATGGCTTGCCTCCCGCCTGAAGCTTGAGCCTCTCTATAAGCCAAGTGCTTGGGTCAGGGGGTGAGGATGAGGTTGGTGGTTTAGGATGACATAAAGAAGCATTTGGGGGGAAGGTTGACTCAAACATTATGTCCCTAACACCAAGGATCCTTGAGATATTTTCTAAGGATGTTCATGTGAATATTTGACAAGCAGAAGAGACCCTAGGGCCAAATGTATGGAAATCTATCCCCTCCCTTGTCCCTAGTAACTGCCCCTGGCCTCCCCCATGACCATCTGCCACAGTCCCCCTTGACCTGTGATGACTTACACCTTCCAGGCTCCTTTCACTGTATTGTAACCTGGATGGCAGCCTGTTCATCATGGGGCAGAGGGGCTACGACAGATGGTAGGGCCGCTTTTGAAGATGGCTAGTTGAGAAAGAGGGGGTTGTCCCAGAAGACTTGTTGCAAGCCATTTATAGATGGAGGGAGGAAAAGCTCCCTCTCTCCTTCTCTGGCAGTGGTAAATCTTCCTCAGCCCCAGCCACCGCCACCCTTCTTTGAGCACTTTCTCGGATTCTTCATCAGTTGTGAGGGAATTCCACAGGGCTCAAGAAAGTGTGAGAAAGACTCTTCCATCAGGGTGAAAGAAGAAGGATCAGTGAGGAGGGAGTGGGGGAGAGAGAGAGACTGCTATAGACAGTGAGACCGACAGAGATAAAGAGGTACATACAGTATATCTGTGTGTATGTATGCATGCACGCACGTGTGTTTTTGTGTAGATAAAGAGAGCCAGAGACAGAGGCAGAGAGATGGAGAGACATATTTATTGAGATATTAACTTCTAGAGGACAAGAGAGATGGAGAAACACAGAAAAGAAACCAGAGAAAGGACAGGAGGAAGTAGAGAGGGAGAAAAGAGGAGAGAGAAAAAAGCAGGTTTTCTGGAGTGGAAGGCAATTTCTAGAACTGTGGGTGGTGAGCCACTGCAGGGGGCCAAAAGCTATACACGGTCACCATGTGGACGTTAGCACTGAAGACAGATCCCAGGGCTCCTCCAGCCTCCTGCCTACCTCCCCGCCCAACACACACTCAGGTGTTGGCCTGTCTTCTCTCATAGAGAACATAGAGCATAGAAGCTATAAGGTGGTAATACTAGCTCCCCATCACCCCTCCATTCGCATCTACCTCTCTTTTTATTATTCCCCTTTTTCCTCCAGGCTCAGCTCACTGCCCACTATCCATTCTTCATCCCTCCTTGCATGCTAAATGATTCCAGAACCTAGAAGGGGTAGTCTCTGAGAAGGGTGTATTAACACCTGCTACACCATTTCATCCTCACAGTAATCATCTTCAATGGGTATCCTGATACCTATTTTAAAGATGAAGAAACTGAGACCCAGAAAGGTTAGGCAACTTAGCTGAGATCATACAACAGGGCTGAGGTTCAAACTTAGAAATTCCTAGGTACTCAGCTTACTTTCCTTCCACTGTGCCAGACAGGATCCAAGGAATCAAACTTGTTGAATGAAATTCTGCTCATTTGGGGCCCACCAGAATCAGGGGTGAGTAAACTACACAAAGCAGTTCTGAGGAAAGAGTCTTTGTAGAAACAAGATTGGAAATGCCAGGTGGGTGTGCCCGTTGGCTGAGCCATTGAGGGTGAGGAGAGAACAAGCAATAAAATTAATGGTTCAAAGAGAAGTTAATTAAGAAAATCCTGCACATGTAGAGGGAAACATTGCATGTTATCCTTCTGCCTCATAATTGTACAAGTGTTGAACTTGGCAAGCGGGTGCCTGGGGGCCCTTCCAATCCCCCCACATTGCCCCGAGCATCTTCAAGGACAGTTGAGAGGCTGATGAAGTTATTTTCTGAACCTGCTCACTTCTCTTCTGGGCCCCTCTCTCCTTGGTGACTACCCCAGCTCTGTGCCTGGCCACCTGCCAGGGACCCAATTTCTACTCAGTTGGATTCCAGTTGAGGGTGTGGCCACTTCCAGGTGTATTTAAATGCCTTCAAGAGGAAGCATCTGGAGAACTTAACTGAGGGTATGAGGCTGTAATCATAGAATTTTAAGCACTAGGGAGGACGGAATTTGGGGTAAAGAGGATTTGTCAGCCTCCCTCCTCCTCAATTCCTCATCTGCAAGGTGAAGCTTACTGAATCAGCTTCCTGAGCTTCCTGAGTACCAGATACGGGACTGGGTGATTTTTATATATGTGATCTCATTTCATCCTTGGTGCAATCCTGTGAGGTATATTATTATTACTATTTGATAAAGGATGAAACTGAGGCTCAGAAAAACGAAGTAACTGGCCCAAGGTCACAGAGCAAGTGGCACAGCTGGAATTTGAACCCAGGCAGTCTGGTTTCAGAGACCATACTCACCGCAGCTAACAACACTGCCTCCTTGAAAACAAACAAAACAATAACAGCAATGAAACCGAATGAAAAAGCATGCTGTTTCTGTCCTACCACCAAAGAAGTATGAAAATCCCGTTTATATGGCCCATGAGACCCCAACCTAGGGCACTTTCTCCCTAATGACATCATATCTGAGCTGCAAACTACCATGGAAAAAATATGTCACTTCTAGAAGGCTCTCCCTGGAAAACAAAAGTGGGATTCAAAGCCAGGACATCATGACCTCTAATCTCATTATTTAAGACCCCTAAGTTGGTCAACTTTTCACACTGTGAGCCCTGTTATGACCCACCTGGGTAATGTGTGATAAAACTGGGCTGTGGTCGCACTTTTTGTGCATTAGACAATATTTTATTTTGTGGACACCCTTCCATGTTTTCAATACATGAACATTCTCAGGGTCTCTGCCATTCCTTCTCAGAACATTTCTATATACTTGTACATTAGGTATAATGGCCAATAGGAATCAAGCACTTACTCTCTGCACTGTGTTCACTGCTTTATATGAATGAGCTCTTTTGCTCCTCCATAATCCCATGAGGTAGGTAGTCCTATTATTAACTATATTGGACAAATGAAGTGACAGAAGCTTAGGGAGTTTAAATGAGCACCTCCAAGTTACATAGCTACAAACTGGCAAAGCTGGGATTTGACCCTTGGTCTGTGTGACTCCAGATTTGGGGTTGTGATCTATTCCTTAGGGCAAGGGTTCTGAGGCATATAAGTAAGGGTTTTAATAGGGAGACTTGTCTAGCAATTATCCCATGGCAAAGATAGAAGAATTGATGCTGAGAAATCTTCAATGAATAGCTTAAATCACAGCCATGTAGGGAGTGGATCCCCGTGACTCGAAGCCTCCACAGTTCTTGTGTGCAGTCTTCAGATAGTGTGACGTCTTTGAAGTCAGGGCTGTGTCTGATCCAATTATCTCTTCAGTGTCTAGCATATAGTAGGGATTTGGTTAATAAAATTTTAGTGATCAAACGAATGTTTCTAATGATTATTTTAATCTGGTCTGGCTTTGGCCTCCTCTAAATGCCAGGTTTCACCTTGTATCAGGTCAGTACCAACCTCCTTCTAACAAAACTGGAATATAGATGAGGGTCTGAGCCATCTGTGCTGTTCTGTTTGAGTTAAGGTCATCTGGGGCTTCAGCAACCAGATTTAACTATGAGCATTTCATACATTCATTTCCTGCAGTTCTGCTTCCTACATAAGTAAACACATGGAGGGATGGTCACAGTAATGAGGAAGCCAAGGCAACAGCTACCAAAAAAAAAAAAAAAAGGCCACATTAACAAAAACAGCACTTACCAGTTATTGAGTGCTTTTTATGTCCTAGGCATTGTTCTAAGACATATATATGTACTAATTCATTTATTCCTCACAGCAATCCAATGAGCTAGACACCATTATTGTCCCTATTGTAGAGATGAAAACACTGAGACTTGGGCGCCTGGGTGGCTCAGTTGGTTAAGCGACTGCCTTCGGCTCAGGTCATGATCCTGGAGTCCCTGGATCGAGTCCCGCATCGGGCTCCCTGCTCGGCAGGGAGTCTGCTTCTCCCTCTGACCCTCCCCCCTCTCATGTGCTCTCTCTCTCTCATTCTCTCTGTCTCAAATAAATAAATAAAATCTTTAAAAAAAAAAAAAAAGAAAACACTGAGACTTGGAGAGGGCTGGCTACATGGCTAATCATGGTAGAACTAGGGTTTTAACCATGTTTGACTCCGAAATCTCTGTTCTTAACAATGATGCTGAACCCACACTCATTACTACAGGACTTGCTCATGGATTAGCTATGTGGGCTGAGTGAGAGGAAGGGGACAATCCTGACTCCTAAGATAGGGCTTGTGTAGCTATGGGGCAATGGTGTGAGTCACAAAGACAATAGCACTAGAAGAAGACTAGTTTGGGATGTGTCATGAGTTTGACTCTTGGATATATCACGTTGGAGGTGTTTTAGAGCTATCCAATTGGAGATGCCAAGAAGACAAGTGAATATGTGGTTTGGAGCTCAGAGGGGAGATTTGGGTCTTCATCATATAGCTAACATTTATTAGTCACTCACCATGATATTGTTGTCTTAGGAGAAATTGAGTCTGATTCTTTGTTTCTTCCCTCAACTCCTTTTTAGCATCTTCAGTTTTAAAGCACATTAGTTGCCCCAGACCCTTGCCTTCAGTTTGGTTCATTTTAGGGCATTTCTCTCAGTACTTTCATGACAGCTTTTGTCCTTTTCATTGGCCAGCCCTCCTGGACTGCAAGCACCCTAGGTCCCACCAAGCACTCTGGGTCCAATCACACACCCAGAATCTATAAAGAAAAATGCAATCTTCAAAAATCCCTCATTTACTTGCTACCACCGCTCTACCCACAAGGGGGCACTACCTCACATAGAATCCTCACATTTTTGCTGCAGCGATTAATCAAAAACAATAGGAGAACAACCACGAAGAAGCAGACCCCCAAATTTGTCTGAAGACCAAACTCCCAACATTGGCCACAGCCCCAGCCTTGGAGGCCCTATTCTGAGGGCGATGCAGCTAAATTGTTAAGAGCATGGGCTTTGGAGTCAACCCGTATAGGTTCTGATTCTGGCTCTATCACTTCCTAGCTGTGTGCCCTCTAAGACTCAACTTTTTCATTAGAAAAGGGGAATACCATTCATAACTAACTCAGGGAGATTCTGAAGAACAAATGGTCAATGTTAGTGAAGAGTTTAACACAGTGCCTGGCACCTGGTACCTAGTCAATAAATAAATGTTCGCTATTTCTGTGCCCTTATCCTGGCCACCAACTGAATTCCTAATCAGGTCACATACTGAGCTCCAAATTCCAGCTATTGGCGGTCTCTTAACTGGTCATCTCATACTGCATGGTTCTGGGAAGGATGGTGGGGGATAGCTCCATGAACCTGCATTCCCACTAAGAGTGAGCCAATTCCAGTTTCACTGATGCCTCTCCCTCATGCCCACCCTGACTGGCCCCGTTTATGTGCACACTTATGTATTCAGGCTAAGGCTTCAAGTCAGTGTGCTAATTTTGGATCTCAGCTCTTCTGCTAGCCTTAGCCTTGGAAGCTGGCTTAGATTACACATTCCTGCCCTGGAGAGCAACACCCCCTCCAAACAAACAGGTACAGGAACACCTCATACACACACACACACACACACACTGAAACAGAAACGCACACATACAGAGGCATCTTCCACTCAGGAACACCTCATACTCACACACAAACACACACACACATACACACTGAAACACACACCCACACATACAGAGGCATCTTCCACTCAAACCCCAGGAGCAAATTCCTGCCCAGAGGGGAAGGAGTGAAAGGTAACTGAGACCTGAGGGACAGTTGGGCAGCTGGCTCAGCGCCTGCCAGATACTTTTCCTAGTAAGGGCATCCTTTGGGTGACAATATCCGATTGAAGATACAGCCCATAGGGAGCTCTGGGACAGTTTTTCTTAGACCTGCTAGCAATTTCCCCAGAATCCTTTTGGGGGATTGTACTCAGAGACTTGCTGGCACTCATTGACCCGGTCAGCCAGCAGCTGGTGCCTGCCTGCCTGCCTCCCCTTTCCTTCTCTCCCCTTACCCCCATAGCTGTAGCTGTAACCACAGAGATAAGTGATTCAAATAACTATATGGTCTCTCTTAGTGCTGTGTGCGGCCTAAGGGTGTCCTTCAACAGTGTTTGTAAGCCTGCACCCACAACAACTCCCATGCCATTTCAGTTGTTTCCCCAAGAGATTGGATGAATCCTAGCTTCTCCAGTTCGAGAATTCTGTGAGTCCTCCAAGCTCCCATCAGCCTGGGGGGATTGGCTTCCCTTGGGTGTGATTCCAAAACACCCATGGATTCATTTCAAAAATATTTAATGAGCCCCTATTATGTGCCAAACACTGTTCTCAGTCTGGGAGATACAAAGTTTTTTCTTAAAAGAAAAGGAAAGGAAGGGGCGCCTGGGTGGCTCAGTTGGTTAAGCGACTGCCTTCGGCTCAGGTCATGATCCTGGAGTCCCGGGATCGAGTCCCGCATCGGGCTCCCTGCTCGGCGGGGAGTCTGCTTCTCCCTCTGACCCTCCTCCCTCTCATGCTCTCTCTCCCTCTAATAAATAAAAAATAAAAATAAAAAAAAAAAGGAAAGGAAAGGAAAATAAATAAAGGAGAAAAATGGACAGAACTTTCTAAGGACCTCAGGATTCACTAGGACTAAAATGCCAATATTGTGCTTACTGTGTGCCAGGCACTGTTCTGAGTGCTTTACCATCTATTCGCTTATTTAATCTTCAAAACCTTGAATAAGGAATATGAGGAGTGTTACTATCTCTATCTTACAGATGAAGAGGCTGAGGCTCTGAGAATTTTTATGATTGTAGTGAGTTAATATAGTGTTCCCCAAAATTCATGTCCGCTGTGAACTTCAGAATGTGACCTTGTTTGGAAATAGGGTCTTTGCAGATGTCATTAGTTAAGGATCTTGAGATGAAATCATCCTGGACTTAGGGTGGGTCCTACATTCAATGACTGGTGTCCTTATAAAAGAGGAGAGGACACAGAAATAGAGAAGTCCATGTGAAGATAGAGTTTATGTCTATAAGCCAAGGAACATGATGGCAGGCAACTACCAGAAGCCAGAAGAGAGGCATAGAATGGTTTCTCCAAAAGGAACCAACCCCACCAATGCCAGGATTTTGGACTTCTTGCCTCTTATCCTGTGAGAGAATACATTTCTGTTGTTTTAAGCCATCTAGTTTGTGGTAATTTGTTACACCAGCCCCAGGAAACAAATGCAATGACTAATATTTGAACCCAAACAGCAGGTTCCTGAGTCTGTCCTCTTAACCCTGAAGCAGGAATTTGCTCATGGAGTTTAGGTAGAAGATGCATAAGCGAGCACATGCGCACGTGTGTGTGTGCTCTACTGTTAATAGCCAACAGTCTATTTACTAACTGTCACACTCAGTGAGGGAAGGTGGTTGGGGGGCTCCTCTACTAGTGACCCCAAGTGAGCAATAGCCTGGTCCCATCTGAGCCTCAATTTTCTCATCTGAATAATCAGAATAATTGGTGCTAGATGGTCTTTAAGGCCCCTTCTAGTTGTGACATTTTAGGAGCCCGTGATTCATGATTTTAGGGCACAGTGACGGCAGTAAGAGCAGGTTGTGGATGAGGGGATAAAGGGGATAAAGGATATGCATTATATGTAATTGATTTTCAAAAGGCCTGTGGATAAAAACCTTATTATGGAAAATTTTTCATTATCTTTCCCTGTTCTCTTTATGTCTGTTTCTCTCAGACTCTCCCTTCTCCCTCCCTCTCACGCACATGCATATGCATCCCCACGCCCACACACATGCCCAGAGACTCTCCTTCAATCCTGGAGAGTAAGTTCATATTTATGAATTTCAAACTGGTACAGAGGGAAAGGACCAAGTTATGAGTGTCCAGCAGTTCTTGGCAAGGAGAAAGGCACTGTGGGAGAGGGGCAAGGGGGAGGGCTTCAGAGACTCAGGGCTGGAAACAGTGTTATTAAGTATGTTCATTAATGAGCCCAAGAAGGAAATGACTAATAAATTGATGGAAGGAGGCTGATGGCACCAAACCACTTGGTTAATTAAAACCACAGAGGTCTTGGAGTGACTTCGAAAAGCCCCTGAGGATGGAAGTGGTCGATAGGAGGCAAATAAAGAATAAAACCAAGAAAGACCATTCAGGGATAATCGTTGAAGGGATGCCTCTTGCATGGAGAGGTATCTAAGACTGGGAAAAAGGCAAATGGACAAAATACCACAATTCCAAAAGTCTTTCCTGATATACTTCCCCTGGGTACTAAAAGCTCCCAACACTTGCCTGCTTCTTTATAAACAGCGTGATGCCTGTGTGTTTGTGACCATAGTTATTTTTCTGGCAGCCACTGGGAATGAGTCTGGGCCTAGGTCCAGAGCAAATGAGAGGAGCTATGGCACCCTGTGGAAGCTTCTAGATACTGGTCAGGTAGAACAGCGTCTGAGAGTCTTTTCTGTTGTCAACACCCAAGTTGCACAGAGCCTCCCAGGCTGGAGTGCACTTTCCCCCAGATTAACCCCTAAAAGTTGTTTCAAATGGAATGATAGGAAATGACTGGAAATTGGCACAGTGCTGATTTAGGGTCTGGGTGGCATTTGCAGAACAATGATAGGCCCATCTGTCACAACTTTTATGCGGGGAACTTGTCCTTAAGGCTTTGTCTATCTCTCTTGGCAGAGGGGGAAAATGCAAATACCAGAAGCCTGTAGTCAGACTAGACTTAGCATGTCACTCAGGCCCTCTTTGGGCCTTAGTTTCTTCATCAGTTAAATGGGAGTAATTAGTCTACCTCATAGGGTTGTTTCTAATGTACAGAATGGTGACTATAATTAAAAATACTATATTATATACTTGAAGTGGGGACAGTAGGTCTTAAATATTATCAACAAAAATATGGCAATAGTGTGAGAGGATGGAGGTGTTAACTAACCTTATTGTGGTAATCATTCAGCACTATATATGATATCAAATCATCGCATTGCACAACTTAAACTTACATATGTTATACGTCAATAATATCTTAATAAAGTTGGGAAAATAAATAAAACTATACTGTTCAAGAAGAAAAACATGGATAATATACCATGCGGGGCACACAGAAAATAAATAGCAGCCTTTGTCACGTTTATCTAGACATCTTTCTTGTATCCCTCAAACTTGATGTAACTCATTAATCCCCCACTGTGTGTTCCTTATCTTGGTTAATGGCATCACCACTAACCCAGTGTTTTAAACTATAAACTTCAGAGTCACCCCCTCACCCCTGCTTTCTTTCAACTCTCATATTCCACTGATCATCAAGGTCTAGTTCTTCTTTATCCTTGTTGCCCCATATTGCCTCTACCCTAGGACAGCCCTTCATTGTTTCTTACCCAGACTTTTGCAACAGCCTCCAAACTGGTCCACATGTCTCTGTCTCTCCTCCCTGCAACCCGTTCTCCATAGTGTAGCCAGGTAAGATTTCTAAAACAGATCTGATCATGTCACTGAGCCCCAGCTTAAAACTTTTCATACTCCCCATTTCTTTAAAGATCAAATCCACACTCTATTTTGTCCTACAAGGAAATTCACAATTCTTTTCCGGTCCAGCCTTCTTTCCATTCCTCACACATTCTGCACTTGAGCTTCACTGAATCCCTTTTCCAAATATACCATGCTATTTGACTTCTCCCTGCCTTTGCATACACTGTTTCTTTCTCCGACTTCTACTTGTTGAACTCCTACTCATCCTTCAAAGCCAGGCTGAAATGGCCTTCTGGTCCCTCCAAAACAGACATTCTGATGCTCTACCTATACTCTCAAAGCACTTATTCAGGCCTCATGCCTAGCACTCTCTTGCTGTCTAAAGACCATCTATTTATTCCACTTGCCTGAGTGCTCCCCAACCCCTGCAGTAGTCAGATTAAGCTGCCATAGTCCAAGGAATAGAATCAAGGCATCCGGTGAGAGACGATGGACTCTGAAAAACAAACTGAGGGTTCTAGAGGGGAGGGGGGGAGGATGGGTTAGCCTGGTGACGGGTATTAAAGAGGGCACGTTCTGCATGGAGCACTGGGTGTTATGCACAAACAATGAATCATGGAACACTACATCTAAAACTAATGATGTAATGTATGGGGATTAACATAACAATAAAAAAAAGGAAAAAAAAAGAATCAAGGCATCCGGCTGTGGCCAGTCTGTGTCCTGGACTCTGCTCTTCCTGTTTCTCCAAAACAAACCCTGTCACAGTCCCCCAGGGAACTTGAAAAACATAGAAAATCCAGGTGACAGGAACTGATGTTGAACAAGCTGGTGCTACTGGATAAAATCTTCTCATAACAAGCCCTGATCAGCTTCCTGTCTTCAAGATAAATGACCCAATGCTGACGGCTCTGCAATTACCAGCTCTTCTAATTGAATGTCAAGACCCCTGATTTTGGAAAACCAGTGGCTTAGGCCCTCCTTGCCCAGCCCCTACCTACATATATGTTCTCTTTTGTCTCTATTCAAATTCAATGGACAGGTATTGAATGTCTGCCATGTGCCAGGTATCTTGCAAGGCAATTTAGAAACATGACCTCATCTAATCATTGTAACAACCCTATCTTGTGGATATTACCATCTTCATTTGAAATATGATATGGAACCTGATGGCTCTAGAGGTGGAAGGACTTGCTCAAGATTATCCAGCTAATAAAAATATCAGATATCATATAGAGAGTTTGAACTATGTGCCTGGCACTGTGTAAAGTACTCCAGGGACATTGTTTTAGCTGCACAATGACTCTAAAAAGTAGATAATATGAGCTCCATTTTAGATTTGGAGAATATGGGGATCAGAGAGATGACATGATTTGACTGATATGATTAATAACTGACAGAGCTGGGACTATGAATCCATGTCTTTCTGTCTTTCAGAAAGATTAGTTTCACTAATCTTTCTACCATACCACATGATCTCTTTTCTCCTCATCAGAGCAGAGTTCTTCAAGTAGGAGTGCTGTGTCTCCCACAGGGAGGAAAGCCAGTGTTTATAGTACTGCTCAGTATGAGGCACAGATGAACTATGGAATGAGAACCAGGCTGCTCCAATCCAAATTTTGGGGCCAGGTACTGGTATGAATACTGGTGAGTCAGACCATTTTGTAGCACATGGCACTGCCTCTTCAGGTCCCTAAAGTAAGCATCTTCAACTCTCAGGGTTCTAGAAGGAAGCTCCTTCTCTGGGAATGAAGTGGAATAAGGAAACATATTCCCATTGCAAACCCATTGTTCTGAGACCACTTCTGCCGAGAAAAAGAGCAGAGATAGAGCTGAAACTGCAGCCACTTGCTTACTTTTACAGATAATCTTCTTTTGGGAGATACATGGATAATGTAGCTAGAATATTTACTAAGTATTCTTGGGGGAGCTACTAGCTTGTTGTGTGTTCCTGGACCTGTGTCCCATGAATCCGAGGAGGGGATAGACCAGAAACTCTCTAAGGTCCTTCTAGCTTGAATCTTCTATAGTTCTAGGTCCCCAAGAAGCCTACATCGATTGGTTGCTGACCTGTTGAGTGTTGTGAATTCCTGGGCCTGCTCCCAGGTCAGTGTCAGCAGAGTCATGCACCCTAGCAGTCAGCTTTGAGCACAGCACCCCAGTTAGGTACTTCATCTTCTTCTTGACAGGCTCTTAAAGTAAGTGGACTGATGGAATGGACAGGAAAATGATGACTCTGGCAGACTCGGTGAGATCTCCTGCTCCCTCCACCACTATCCAGAGCCACAGCCAAATGAAATGGCTCTTGGAACAGAACTGGCTCATCCCATTATGGAAATGAGAGTTCTATTAATCGGAAAGAAACTTTCAAAGGCAGAGAGGTCAGCAACCAGTGTCCATGGTGAACATTACTCTGTGGGTATGAAAAATGGGGGGGGGGGGATTTTGCAGGGGGTGATTCTGCAGGTGGAGGTTGGAGAACAAGGAGGCAGCTGAGCTCAAATGGAGAGTATCAGCCTGGCAAATGTAATTAGGACCAGTTGGCGCTATCCTCTTCCTCTCCTCACCCCTGCCACTTCTAATTCCCTCAGTCACTCCATGTCCTGTTTCCACACCCTAGCCCACTCCCATTCTTTTCAGAATTTGTCCTCTTTGTTTATATAATAGCACTTACTGCCTTTGGATGCTGTGGAATGTTTCAAGCACCACAGAAGACTCATGCTCCTTCTCAGTCAATACTCCCCTAAGCAATAACCACTAGTCCAGAATCATCTGGAGGTTTTGTTAAAGCACAGATGACTGGGCCTCACCTTCAGAGATTCTGATTCAGTTAGATCTGGGTGGGGTCCAAGAATGTGCATTTATAACAAGTTCTCAGGTGCTGCTGGTGCTTTGAGAACCACTGCACTAGTCTGACTTCTATTGGCATCAATCAGTTTTGCTTGTTCTTCAATGTACTCTTTGTGTCTGCCTTCTTTTACTCATTATGTCTATAAAATTCACCCACATTTTTGAGTGTACCAGTAGTTCTTTTTCTTTTTTGCTGTATTAGTAGTATTTTGTTGTATGACTATAGCACATTTTACTTATTTACTCTGCTGTTGATGGATATTTGAGTTATTTATAGTTAGGGGATATTATGAATAATGTTGCTGCTATAAACATTCCTATACATGTTTTCGGTAGACATATGCACTCATTTGTCCATATACCTATGTATAGGACAGCTGAATCATAGGGTAGGTATATTTTTTTCACTTTGTTAGGTACTGCCAAAAATTTTCCAAAGTGGTTATATATGTTTGTACTCCAACCAGCAGAGTATGACAGTTCCAGTTGCTCCTTATCCTTGCCAACATTTGGCACTGATGTTCTTGTTTTAAATTTTAGCTATTCTGCTGTGTGCATATGTGTGTGTGTGTGTATGTGTAGTGGTATCTCATTGTGATTTTAATTTGCATTTTGGGTAGCCACTTTAACTAGAGTGCATAGTGTGAAACTGTTAGGAGCGATGGGAATGGCCAGCACAGGTCTCTCAAAACAGTCACAGATGGTATGAGAAACACTGTACAAACCAACTCCAGTGGTACGTTAGAGCCCTAGATGGAGAAACATTGAGGAAAAGTTTAAGGGAAAATCTAAGCCTCTTCACTGCTCTTTGGTTTATCTTCCTTCCTTGTAGAGACAAGATAGCCTTCTTGGAACAGAGAAGGGACCTCATCGTTGGCCTTTGAGTTTGGGAATACTGAGACAGCTAATGCCAGTCTCTGAGATGGAAATGAATTTAGTGTATTGGGAGTACAGAAAGAAATCCAATATGGTTGACATGTAAGAAGAAAGGGGAGGATATAGATAGTAGAGAGATCAACAGGGACTGTCTTTTAGAGGATCTTGTAGGCCGTAAGAAAGAGCATGGAGTTTATTCTAAGCACAATGACAATCCAGGAAAGGGTTTTCAGCAAGAGAGTAACAGGGTATGGTTTATGTTTTGAAAATATCCCTTTGGATAATGTATAGAGCAGTGGTTCTCATCCTTGGCTACATGTTAAACTCATATATAGGGAGCTTTAAAAAAATACTGATTCCTGAGTCTTACCTTCCAAAATCCTGATTCAACTGGCCTGAAATATAGCCTAGACATTAGGAGTAAAGACAGAGAGAAGTGTGAGATTTGAGGCATATTTTGGATTTAAAATATGCTGGGTTTAGAGGTTGACTATGGATTACAAAGAGAAGAATGACTGAAAGATGTGGCCCAGTGTCTTATATGCGACTTACAGTGGATGGTCGTGCCATTCACTGAAATGGGGAACACTGAGGGAGCAGGAGCATGTTAAGGGTGGGACAGTAAGTTCACTTTCTGAAATGTTGAGTTTAAGTTAAATGAGTTATTCAAGGAGGTAGACAAGACTTCACAATAGATTAGATACTGTGAGGGGAAAGGGAGAGGAAGAGCCATGAGGATTTCGTCCTTTAATGTCCTATATTTCAGCCCTTCCATGACTCTTGCCTTGGTCATTTCCACTTCTCTGGTTTGGATCCCATCACTGTGCTCTGGGTACTAAAAGGCTTATCAGGTAAACTTCTCCCTGCAAATGTGTTAGCTCACTCCACTCCATCTTCCCATTCGATACTTTTGCCCAGTTAAAATACACATGCACCATAGGGCCTCAAAGAATGGTTCTTCTGCTGAATATTCCAAGCCTCTGTGACTGGCTGGTGGGGAAAGTTGAAAGAAAGTGTGCTAAAATTTCACCCCTTCAATTTCAGTAAGAAGATGATGGCTTGATCAAGATAAAATGGGGCAAGATTTTATTCTCTTTGGGAAAATGCAGGCTCTAAGCTAGGAGTTTTACATTATTTGTCTCACTGAATATCCTAAGCCACTCTGGTTGTTATTATTTCTATTTTACAGTTAAAGAAACTAAAGCCCAGAAAGGTTAAGCAACTCATCCAGAGTCATACAACTAGTTAGATGCAGAACCTAGAAGCACATTTCTGCCATGAGAGCTTAGAGAATTTGTTTGTTTATAGCCGTCCTCCAAACCCTGTCCTGCTACATACTCAGCTTTCCCAAACTTTCCATAGTAATCCTGACCACCAGCTCTTTGGACTTCCTTTCCTACAATCTTATCATGAAGTATGCCTCTAGGAAAACAGAAGATCCTGCATAGAGACCTTCTGAGAAGCATGAAGGGAGTAAAGATTTCTCTTAGAAACTAGATTGAGGGGCGCCTGGGTGGCTCAGTTGGTTAAGCGACTGCCTTCGGCTCAGGTCATGATCCTGGAGTCCCGGGATCGAGTCCCGCATCAGGCTCCCTGCTCGGCAGGGAGTCTGCTTCTCCCTCTGACCCTCCTCCCTCTCCTGCTCTCTGTCTCTCATTCTCTCTCTCTCAAATAAATAAATAAAATCTTAAAAAAAAAAAGAAACTAGATTGATTGGTGTACTGGAGTGGAGTCATAATTTGTGAGCAATATCTCTTGAGTTCTGTCTTATAGTAATATGCCACTACCCCTGCCTCTGAAACAGAGATCTCAAGAGCTGGAAAAGCCCTTGAAGAGCAAAGAGTCTCATTCCAAAAGTAAGGAAACAGGGCAGAGAGAGGCAAGGTAGTTTGTTCAAAGTCACAGAGCCAATTAGACACAGAATCAGGATAAACCTCAGGTATTCTGGGGCTCTATTATCCTGGAGTTCTGAGAATCTTTCCAGTAGCCCTTCAGTCCCAAATTGATCCTCACACCCTGGTGAGATATAGAGGAGGCAAGGAGGGTAATATATTCTCAATGGGGGTTTCCCAAGAGAACATATCTCTGGGAGGAAGCTTTCTGAAGGAAGAGGTGGGGGTGGGGGAAGAACAGACAAAATACTTGAGGCTGCAGCAGAGAACTCTCCCCAGAACTGCTGCAGTCACGTCCCACCCTGCCAGCCAGCCCCATAGCCCTCAGCTTGGGGCTGGGAAAAGATATAGGACAGGGCTCCTTAATGAGAACATTTGGGAACCCGGGAAAGGTTAATGATCTGCAGCCTCGACCATCCGTCAGCTGCCCAGCCAGAGACAGTAAACACCGTTACTCATCTAATTAGTCAGGAAAGGCTGGGCAGGGGCTGAAGACAGGGCCTTGAGGATTACAGTCTAAGTGTCCACCCTCTTAGGGCTGTTGAAAGAGGCTACCAGAAGGTAGAAGCCCACATTTCTGGAGGCAGTTGGGAGGGGACTCACTCCTAGCTGGTCCTCCTGCAGCTCTGGCTACAGGCTGTGGTAAAGATGTGGAAGGGCATGGACCTTTATTGAGGGCCTCCTTTGTGCAAGACACTGTGCTAGTCAATTCTCTATGTGTCATGTTATTTTGTCTTCCCAACAACACTGCAAGGTTCTTACATTTATTGAGCACCTATTGTATGCCAGTCACTTTGCATATATTATCATCTTTCACTCTTTTTTTTTTTTTAAAGATTTTGTTTATTTATTTGACAGAGAGATACAGCGAGAGAGGGAACACAAGCAGGGGGAGTGGGAGAGGGAGAAGCAGGCTTCCCGTCGAGCAGGGAGCCCGATGCGGGGCTCGATCCCAGGACCCTGGGATCATGACCTGAGCCGAAGGCAAACGCTTAACCGACTGAGCCACCCAGGCGCCCTTTCTTTCACTCTCCTAAGAGTCCTAGAAAGGAGTTGGTATTTTGCCCATCCTGTAGGAGAGAAAATGGAGATTTACAGAGCATAATTGGATTGTTTGCTGATTTATTCAACAAATGCATATTGCACGCCCACTCTGTGCCAGGCGCTGTGCTAGGCACTGGGGCTATAATGGTAAAAAGACAGACACAGACTTCGCCCTCATGGAACCCACTGTCTAATGGGGGAAACAAACATTAAACATGAGCTCACACAACTAGTAAGCAATGAGACTAAGACTGGGATCTGACTATAGGGGAAATCTGTAGGCAAGGTTGTGAGGGGATTGAGGTGACAGGTATTGTGGGAATCAGACCAAAATACCCTTGCTCATGGCTGGCCTACTCTGGCTCCAGGAGGCTAGGCCCTGGGACAAATGATATACTGCTACTGGGTGTCGGGTGAATTGAAGACCTCTCAAGGCATATGTGCTCATTGTGTTCTGGGAGGCTCTTCTCCTTTCCAGTTGCCATGAATTATTTCAGCTTCAAGAGGAGGTACTGAGGTTAAGAATAGCTTTGTGATTTCTGAACAGTCATGGGGGGGGGGCGCAGCTAAGGCAGGGGAATGAGTATTCTCTGAGCACTTGTTGTATTCCCAACTCTATGCCAAGTCTTTGGAGGGGTGCTCAGGGGCAAAGACCCAGGTTTTTTTTTTCACAGGGAGGCCATTAATCTAGGTTGGAAATATGACTTATTTTTATAGAAAGATTAAGGAAGATAGCCAGTTAAGAGCTGAACAGGCCGGTTCTGGCTGGTCAGCTTAGAAGCCTGAGATTCTTTGAGGGCTTTTTGGAAGAGAGAGAGGAAGGGAAGGAGTGAGAGACAGGAGAATGTGGAAGTAAGTAAGATAAAAAGAAGTGTGGTGAACAGAGAGAGGAAGAGAAAGACAGAGAGACATGAAGAGATACACAGAGATAGCAATGAAAGAGATAAGAAAGAAGAGAGAACAAGAGAGAGGAGAGAAATAGACTAAGTGTGACAGACAAAATGACAGACAGTAGGGGGAGTGAGAGAGAAAGGGAGAGACTGGGGCCTGCAGTTGAACAAGAAGAGGCTCAAATGATGAGGTCACCTCTCATCCACTTTGAGGCGCTACAGACCACTATGGAGTCATGTTTCAAATGGTTACTGCATCCTAAAAAGAACTTTTTGCACTAGTGATGGGCTCAGTTTTCTGGGCAACTGAAGAGTAGGAAAGTGTACCCATGTGCATGCATGTGTATGTATATGTAGAATTAACAGAAATCACTACATAGGCATGGGTGTACCCCTTTCCCACACTCTCACATTTATAAGCCTAGCTTCCTGCAAAGTTGAGTGTACCCCAACTTGTAAGGGAATCTTCTTTTTCCACTAAATGACATTCTCACTCCATTTAGGAAAGATCTCCACTGGGAAGTGAGTTCCTGTTATTTGATCCATAAAAGGATGTTGTCCCCAAACTAGGAATATCAGAATACCTAGGCTCACATCTAGGCAAAATCAGGATTTAGCCATTTATTAGCTGTGTGATCTTGAGCTGTTTCATCAACTTCTCTGGGTCTCAGTTTTCTCCCCAACGACGAAGTGGTTGTATTTAGTCCTTGGCCGTTTTCCCATTTGAGCACGTGCAAGAAACAGGTGTAGCCTGGGCCCCCAAGGAAATCTATCCTGATGACCTTTAATTTGAAAGGGTGAGGGGAGGGGAGAGGATCAACAGATCAGATCAGAAGGCAGTGTGGAATGAGGCAGGGGTATAAATAAAGTAATGCCTAAATAAGTCATCTGAAATGGAATGGGCCTCTGGAAACTCAGTCCTTAGTCAGGCTCTCTTGTCCCAGTTGGCTGGCTCAAGGGAGGGGCCTTCCTCCTCTCACACCCCTCTTGGCTCCTGTCTGCTTCCTGCTTGCCTTCTACCTCCCTTCCACTTTACTGCTCAGTAGGGCTAATATAGCCTGCCTTGCAGTAGGAAAACACCTCCACACACCATTTTTATTTCCAGTAGATTTCGGTTCTGTGTAATGGAATATGACTGTGCTACGGACCTCATAAAATATCCAGAAGGATTAATGGGGTCTCCTGATTGAGAAACCAGCAAACATTCTAGTGGGAGGGGAGAGAGTAAAAGGCCTGATATGGGGTTCTTCAGTCCATGTTAAGGGTGCCTTGGGGAAAATGGCCATTTCTTACTTGACTGGTCATGGGCAAGGTCAATCCCCTCCTCTCTACCTGCAACCCCTCTGACCCAAACCAACTCTTCTTCCTTTGTGCCTGGATTGTTGCGATAGCCTCTTCCCATGTTTCTTTGCCTCCAGCTTCCTGCCTCCTTTCTATTTACCACCCTTCACCTTTGTCTTTCTATATCCCAACATTGATCACATGCCTCCTCTATTGACTGTGAGCTAAGTAAGAGAAGAAACTGAGTCGTCTTGTTAATTGATTATTTTCCTTTGCCAAGGACCATGTTTTTCACAGAGCAGGTGCTTAAAAGTGTTTGGCAGATGAATAAATGAATGAATAAATACCATGGGCCAGTCACTGTGCTAATCATCACAGCATAGTTCTCCCATGTGCTCCCACAGTCCACAGTGGTCATCCCCATTAAATAATTTAGCCCACAGTTTGTAACTGCTTATTTACTAGACTGGGAATTCTGTGAAGAGAGGGACCACATCTGTCAGGCTTACCTTCCCTGACGTACCTTATACCCAGTACTTTGTACTGTTTTGAATGGATGCATGAATGAATTTTCCACTGGGAATATATTTCCCCCCCATCTCTTACTGTATATTCAGAAGTTATTCATTGGGTATCTATTTATGTGCAGGGCAGTGTTCTGGGTATTGGAAATTTAGCAGTGAGCAAAACAGACAAAAACTTTTGCTTTGGTGGAGCTTATAAATCGATAAATCAATGGCCATATTTATATAAGCAAATGTCAAGTAGTGATAAGCACTGTGAAGAAAAATGAAGCTAGAAAAAGGGGTAGAGAATGGTGGAGGGGATTCCTATTTTAGCTGGGGACTTCAGGGAGGACCTCCCTGAGGAGGTGACATATGAACAGACACATGAATGAGGTGAAAAATGAGGCATTCCAAGTAATGGGAACTAAGAATGCAAAGGCCCTGATGCAGGAATATGCTTGGCAAGTTTTAGGAAATGTAAGGAGGCCAGTATGGCTAAAGTATGGTGAACAAGGAGATGGGGAGGAGACAAGGTCAGAGAGCGAGGCAGTGGCCAGACCATAGAGGGTTATGGAGACCATAGTAAAGAGTTGAGATATTATTCTAAATAAAATCAAAAGCCAACAAAAGATTTCTAAGTAAGCAAAATACAACAATTGATTGATGTTTTCAATAGATCTGTGAACCCTGGTGAAGAAATTCCTGGAGGCAAGAGTGGAAGGACAGAACCCAGTTAGAAAGCTAGTGCAATAGGCCAGGTGACAAATGATTACGGCTTTGTCTACAGTGTTAGCAGTGGAAGTGGGGCAGAGTAGCTGGACAAGATATATTTTGAATGCAGAGCCAATAGACTTGTTTGGCTATAGTTTGGACGTAGGGTATGAGAGAAAGAAAAAGGGAGCAATCAGGGATGAGTCTGTGGATTTTATTCAGTTCAAGTCCCATTCGTCATGGCTCAGTTCAAATCCACCCACACTGGGAAGGCTTCCCTGACACACCATTTACCTTAAAATCAGCATCTCCCTCTCAATTTCCATAGCAGTTTGAAGCTGTATAATGCTAACAAGATCATTTTACCTTATGACAGAGCAGAGCTTCCTGTGCCCATCTGCCTCCCCCGCTTGACTTAGAGCTCCTCAGGGACTCTGTCATTGTCACCTTTGGAGTCTTCACTGGATCCAGTACAATGGCTTTTGCAGAATATTTAACCAATAAGTACTGGTGAGACTGAATAGATTAACTAAATCGAAGCTGTTTATTATTGCTTCCAGTGTATGGTTGCAAAACTCTCCAATCTTTAGAAGGTAAGCAGAATAATTATATCAACATCACCAGATTTTAATTACTAAAGTCCATTTGATGGATGCCTCTGCTTGAATCATTGACATCATGAGGATTAAAATACGGTCCTTTGATTAAAAGGAAGCTCATGTGTTGAATGAGGGGCGTGGAGGGTGCTGGAAGGTGGGATATTGAGTGGATCCTGTTCTCACAGCTCATGTTCATCTAGGGAAGCTGTGAGGAGAAGCAAAAGCTATCTAGAGGAAGATCAACCTCATACTTATAAAAATGGCAGAAGTGAGAGGAGGCAGGGATTTTGGAAGCATGAGAGTTGAAGCATATGGACCTGGATTCAAATTTCAGCTCTACCATTTACTAATCATGCTACTCTAAGGAAATCATTTTCAGTTATTGTTTGTTTTTAATTGAGGTACAACTTATATACAAAAAAAGTGCATCAGTCTTAAGTGTATAACCTGATGAATTTTTACAAATGCATACATCCAGGTAAACATCTCCCAGATTAAAATGTAGAACTGTTACAGCATTCCAGGAGACTCTCTCATGCCTCTTCACAGTCAGTACCCCCAGGAGAGGTAGTTACTCCTATCACTTCTGTTATCATATAGTGGTTTTCCTTGTTTTTAATCTTTATATAAATGGAATTATACAGAATGCACTTTTTTGTGTCTGGCTTTTTTTTTTGAGCAAGTCACTTAAACTTTAAGCCTCAGTTTCTTCATCTATATAACAGGAATATTAATAGCACTTACATCATAAGGGCATGAGGATTTAATGAGATAAAGCTTATAAAAAGCTCAGGATAGCACCTGGGACATAGAGTGTACCAAATAAATATTAGTCCTTTTCTTCTTTCCTTCCCTTCTAAGTTCCTAGAACTGTATTAGGCACTACTAGTGCATAAGAGAAGCATAAAAGGCAGTTTATACCCTTAAAGAGTGAATGATCTAGTTAGGGAGAAGAAGATGTAAAATGCTTGGTAAGCAATAAAGGACAATTTTAATATAAGATATTATTTAATATAATAAATAAATAATTTCAATTACTGATCCCACTGCTGATTGGAGAGGAGATAGGCAATATAATGAACTGATGAAATGCATAGGTTTTGGAGTTTTAGGACTTCAGTTTTAGCTCCAGTTTCTCCACTTACAAGCTGTGTGACCTTGGGGATGTCACATAAGTCTCTGAGCCTCAATTTCTTCATCTGTAGAGTGGAATTAATACTATTGTATACCTCATGGGATTGCTGAGAACATTGCATGCTGAGAACATATGTCAAGTGCCTGCCACAGTGCTTAGAACATAGTATACACATAGACAATGGTATTTGCTGAGGGTTTTTTCCTGTTTTGGGATACTAGGATTCATAAAGATCCAGAAGTACCAGTCAACCAGGGTTGGCTAAGTGGCTTGCAAAACCTCACTCTAGCTGAACAGGTAGCAGGGCCCCCAAAGTGACTGTTGAAGCCCAAGGGGCCACTTCTTCATTTACTCCTCTACCTTTCTTGAGACACTACTAGCGACCACTGGCCTATGGGTACTGCCTCTGAGTTCCCCAACCATGCTTTATTTTGTCCATAAGGTTTAACTCCTAGTGATCCTGGGCCCCAGCTGGAAGTCCCCCTCGAAAGGTTGACTTCATATAGCCTTCTACCAGAAGCTATGGCAAGCTGGCTCCAGTCCAGCAGTGGGAGACTCATTTGTCACCAAGGAGTGCAATTTTCATGCCCATTTGAAGTTGACATTTGGAAATCAAAATTCTTTAAAGACTGTATAGCATCACAGTGTTTTGAGAAAACATTTTCAAAAACGGTTTTATGCATTCTGCTTCCCGCTGTTCAAAACAAAAGTTTAAAAAAAAACACCTTAAAAATCCACATGTCTTGAAGATGTTTTTCATCCAAAACAAATGTATCAAAAGCTTTTTGCAGATATGATGATTAGTGAGGTGATTCAGCCCCAAATAATATTTTCTCTAGTGTTGTTCTGATGATTATATTTTGCAGACTTGATTTAGTCAGATTATCACCTCAAAACCATATTTATTTTCCTTCTTCAGACTCAGCCAAGAGACCAAGGAAACTTAACACCTTAGAGCTTCAACATAAAATTATGTGTTGAATAAATCGTTTTTTTCTTTTTGTCTTGGCTGCTAGGAGACTCATAGTTATGTTAGGTAGAGGTAACTATTTCACTCTTCGTTCGGCCTAGAAAGGCATTTCTAAATTTTTTGAAAAATAGCCTTATTGAGGTATAATTGATATAAAAAAGTGACACATGTTTAATGTAAATAATTCAATGAGTTTGGATGTATGCATACACTTGTGAAAACATTACCACAATTAACATAACAGACATCCATCACATCCAAAAGTTTCCTTGTGTTCGTGTGTGTGTGGCAAGAACACTTAATATGAGATCTACCTTCTTAATAAATACTTCAGTGCCTATATGTGAAACTTCTAGAGCAAAACATAGGGGAAAAGTTTTTGACATTGGTCTTGGCAATGATTTCTTGATATGACACCAAAAGCGCAAGTGAAAAAAGCAAATAAGAAAGTGGAGACTGCATCAAACTAAATTGCTTTTGCACAGTGAAGGAAACAACCAACAGAATGAAAAGTTAACTTATGAACTGGGAGAACATATTTGCAAACCCTTTATCTGATACAGGGTTAGTACCCAAAATATATAAGGAACTCCTACAACTCAATAGCAAAAAAAATCAAATAACCCAGTTTAAAAAATAGACAAAGCACTTGGACAGACATTTCCACATGATTTTCCTATCACTCTTTTGATCTTTATTCATCTACCCTATTGCTCTGAATTTTTATGTTAATCTATCTCAAATCCATTTTGGAAGCAGATGGAGTTATTTATGACAAATAAAACGTATATGTTCCAAAATCTCCAAACAAGAAAAAAAAATCTACTCAGTGGAAGATGAGCAAAATATGTGAATTGACATTTCACAGAATAGGAAATCTGACATTATGGGAACATACCCAATTGCAATAGTACTCTGATAAATGTAAATTTGAAAAACCATGAGAAATTGCTTGGCATACCTTTGAATGGCAAAATTAGAAAGTTAGATAAAATCATGAGTAGGTGATGATGTGGGGAATTATTTTCTCATGGACTGCTGGTGGGAATGTGAACCGGTGCAGCCACTCTGGAGAGTAATTTGGAGGTGCTTAATGAAATTAAATATGCATAAACTCTATTACCAAGTTTATAATTCTAGAACAGATCCATTAAAGAATTCCATATGGAATCATATTTTGTGATAGCAATGAAGGCAACCTAGATATCTACAACTAGGGGACTTAGATTATAAAATGTGATATATGCACACAATGAGAATACCACGTAAGATCAGAACTAATACTCTAGATACATGTCTTAGCTCAAGCTGCCATAACAAAATACTGTGGGCTGGATGGTTTAAACAACAGACATTTATTTTCTCACAGCTCTGGAGTCTGGAAGCCCAAGATCAGGGTGATAGCATAGCTAGTTTCTGGTGAGGTGAGAGCTCTCTTCCGGACTTGCAGATGGCTGTCACCTGTGTCCTCAAGTGGCAGAGAAAGAGAAAGCAAGCTCTCTGCTGTTTCTTCTTATAAGAGCAGTAATCCCATCATGAAAACTCCACCCTCATGACCTCATCTAACTCTAATAACTTCTTAAAGCCCACCATCTCCAACTACCATCACATTGGGATTTAGAGAGTCAACATATGAATTTTGATGGGGACACAAACATTCAGTCCATAAAAATACGCCTAAAGCAACATGAATAGATCTTAAACAAAAATGATGTTGAGTGAAAAAATAATAAAGGGAGTTTCCTGGTGCAATAAAATTTATGCAAAAAATACTATGAAATTTCAAGATCACATATGTATCTAAATAAATATGTGGATGATCAATTGAAAAGATGTTTATTAAGTATATTAGAATAGATATCTATGGGGGCAGAAGGAAAATGGGATTTGAGATTGGAAATGAGGAAAAAATATAATTAATTAAAACAAAAAAGAGAGTCTTCATTATGAAGACTGTGTGCCATTAACAAAGAATCTGAGTGACTCAGGTCTGAGGCTTGTGTCTTGAGGCCAAAATAACCAGAAAAATATTTATAAATTTAAGGGGTCTATTACGGTGTTTCAATGTTGGTTCTTATAAATATACAAGAAAACTTTCCTGGCCTTTAAGATATGGACTCTTTTATTCTAGGAGACCTCTTTGCCTACCTCAGGATTATATGAATGGTGTGCAAGGAGTCAAGATGATTTTTATAAAAATGAGGGATTAGATTCTAAAATCAAATCTTACCTTATTTTCAGAATGAGAATGAGTCTGAAGTGGGGGTATAATTTTTTCCAAAGACACTAATGGTGGCAGGTGTGTGTATGCAGGAAAGTGATCTTTGAAGAGGAGTATCTCAAAATTTAATTCAAGAGCATCCAGCCCCCAAAAAGTAGATAAATGATGCACAGTGTGGATTCTACTATCTGGGCTTGGGGAGTAGGAGTGGAAGGAAGGCTTGAGGCAAGGTCAAAAAAGAGAAGTAATTTGGGACAAGGAGAAAGTCCTTCCAAATGGGGAGCAGGATGCAGAAAAATAGTTGTGGATGGCAAGAGTGAGAGTAGAAGTTGTATTGATCAGAGAGATTGAAGATTAGAGATTATGCTGGGTTGGAGGGTTAGAGGAAAGAGAGACTTTTCTAAATGGGAACTCAGAGTCTAACATTTAAGTGACTCTCAGTCTCCCATGTCTAGGTGTCCATCAGCCTGAGAAGAATGACCCTGATAATTCCATCTCCTGCACATACACTCCATTGTGCATGTTACTATTCTCCCTTGCATGTGACAGTAGAATGTGGTTTGAAAGTTGATGGGGATAGGGCATGCTGTCACTGTCAAAGTTAGCTTGCCTAGCTCACTAGATTCCATTCTGGTGGGAGAGAGATAATGAGGGACTGTTGACAAAATGCATTTGGTGTACCATGAAAGTTCCAGAATCATAATTGGAGTGGGTATGCCACTTAATTGACTTTAAGTATAAAACACATTCTTTGCCCACTGAATTTTACTAATAAAATAAGAGACATGTTTGTCCTGAGGGCATGACGTGGGGCCAGGATTTATTTCATTTTATGGAACATTATTGAGTATCCTCTCTAAGCCTATTGCTGAATTTAAATGATTTATAAAAAAAAAAAAACAAACCCATGAGCTCTAATTCTTATAGAATTCATAGCCAATCAATTTTCTAGATCTTCAGAATTAAACCTAGCATTGATATTTTGAAGTCAATCAATCATCATATAGTCATACCTGGGCCATCTTTTTAGGGATTGGAGCTATGAATGGTTGCCAGTGCAAGGATTTGTCATTTTCAGAGACAGAACTGTGCCTTTTAGCTCCAGAGGGAAAACCCTAGCCCACTGAAGGACCTTTTCAAAGGGATAACATTACTTAATGGGTAAAATAAATAAAAAATATAATAATATTAATAGTCACATCTTCCATTTACTGATCATTTACTAGGTGCCAGGCTCTGTGCTGAGCACTTTAAACCCATTATCTTAGTTGGTTCTCTCAGAGATGCAATGAGCTAAGTGTTCAAACCAACTCTTCCAAAGACTGGCATGAGAGAAAAACACAATTGGCTGCATTGAAAAATCTTGCCCCTACAATTTAATGAAATTAAGATGAATCTTTTCAGTAATAGTGTACTTTCCCTCTAGATATGACAGCATGATGTTCCCTTAAGGCATAGGGTAACTAACGTCTACCACTTTTTGTGATTATCATTTCCTGAACTCTTGGTCATTCCTCCCCATTTTCCGAGGACTGATTCTCAGGCTTCCTTGATACCTGAGGTCCTGCCATAATCCTATGTGATCCCAACAATATCCATATAGAAGACTCATCCCACATACCCTGGCCTCATACCTCCCTGATCTTTAACCTTTTACTACGTCAAGCATTACCAACCATTTGACATCAAAAGACATGGCTTCACCCCTAAGAGACTCAACTCTAACATTCCATTGTGACCAAAATCTCCTAGCAATGCCTGGTTCCATGTCATCTGCTCTTTGGTCTCATTGAGACATGTAGTGCCTCAAATCCCTCCTTTTCTCTTCATTTTTTCCCTTGTCTAGTCACTATTTTGAGCCACATTTATTTAGCACTGGCTTCATCTTCATCCACTTGCCCTCCAAATACCATTTCTACACTATTTAGCCTCAGCTTTGGGTCCCTCCAAACATCTTATTTCTCCAATCCCATAATACCCACTGTGGGAGAAAGGAGCAGCACCCCAAACACTGATGCCTAGAATAGTCAGTTTTCAACGTCAGCTGGGCCCTCAGGCCACTCAGCAAACCTTTCAAAAGCCCCAGGTCATCTCTTTTTACCTTTCTCTTCCCATTTATATTCCAAGTTTCTTTATCACTCTCCTCAAGCAATAGCCCCTTTCATTCTCCTCTCTCTTCATCTCCCAACAATTACTTAGTCTCATACTTCCCAGAGGAAATTGAAGCCACCCTTAAATCCTCATCCCCACAACTACAAATGTCTCTTTAACTTCACCAACCCTCACTTCGTATTTCTTCTTCAGTCTCAGAAGAACTGGTCCTGTGTTCTAGTTCCTCCACCCTTGTTCTATTATTTCCTCCTCTTCCCCACTCCCGTCATCTTCCCTAGAACCTTTCTTACATTATTATTTATTCTCTATCTGTATTATTCATAACTCTTCCCTAACCTTTTTTACATTATTATTCATTCTCTAATCCTTATTACCTCCCTCTCTACTAGTCTCCTTTTTTTAAAAAAAGATTTTATTTATTTGAGAGAGAGAGAAAGAGAGAGAGAGCACAAACAGGGGGGAGGAGCAGAGGGAGAGAGAGAAACAGACTCCCCACTGAACAGGGAGCCTAATGAGGGACTCGATCCCAGAACCCTGGGATCATGACCTGAGCTGAAGGCAGACGCTTAACCAACTGAGCCACCCAGGTGCCCGTCTGCTAGGCTCAACTGTGCCTGTTCTTTAGAAATCTTCTTGACACCCTTGTCCCCTTCATCTACTATTAAAGCTCTCCCCAGTCTTTTAAGTTCCTAAAATCAGTGGTCTATACTTGATCTTTACTTCTTTATTTCCTATCTTTCTCCTGATCTTTCTTTTTTTTTATTATGTTATGTTAATCACCATACATTACATCACTAGTTTTTGATGTAGTGTTCCATGATTCATTGTTTGCGTATAACACCCAGTGCTCCATTCAGTAGTGCCCTCTTTAATACCCATCACCAGGCTAACCCGTCTCCCCACCCCCCTCCCCTCTAGAACCCTCAGTTTGTTTCTCAGAGTCCATCATCTCTCATGGTTCGTCTCCCCCTCTGATTTCCCCCCCTTCATTCTTCCCCTCCTGCTATCTTCTTCTTCTTCTTCTTCTTCTTTTTCAAAACATATGTATTATTTGTTTCAGAGGTACAGGTCTGTGATTCAACAGTCTTACACAATTCACAGCACTCACCATAGCACATACCCTCCCCAATGTCTATCACCCAGCCTGATCTTTCAATCATACCAATCCACTGGCACTGAACTCACCATAATTACTCTTTAGTCCTGATCTTACTCTGTTTTACAACTTTATTGAGGCTACAATAAATTACACATATTTAAAATAAACATTTTGATGAGTTTTGACACATGTATACACCCATGAAACTATCATCTTAGTCGAGATAAAAAACATATCCATCACCAACAAAAGTTTCAGGGTACCTCTATAAGCCAAGCATCCTGTACACTGTCCCTAAGCGACCACTGATCTACTTTTTTTTTTTAATTTATTTATTTTGAGAGAGAGAATGAGATAGGGAGAGAGAGAGCATGAGGGGGGGAGGGTCAGAGGGAGAAGCAGACTCCCCGCCGAGCAGGGAGCCCGATGCGGGACTCAATCCCGGGACTCCAGGATCATGACCTGAGCCGAAGGCAGTCACTTAACCAACTGAGCCACCCAGGCGCCCCACACTGATCTACTTTTTGTCACATAGATTATTTTGCATTTTCTAGAATTTTATATAAATGGATTCAGACAGTATGTACTCTTTTTGTCTAGCTTATTTTACTCAAGATAATTATTTTGAGATTCATCCATGTCATGCATGTATCAAACAGTTTACTCTTTTAAATTGATGAATAGCATTCCACTGTGTACAAATATACTACAATTTATCCTTTTACCTGTTGATGAACATTTAGGTTGTTTATAGTATACTCTTAAAACTGTGATGAACATTGTGGGTCATTTATGGATATGCTCTTATTTCTCTTGGGTAAATATGTAGGAGAGGAATGAGTGGGTCATAAGATAGGTGTATGTTTAACTTTTAAAGAAACCATAGTGGATGTACCATTTTCTATTCCCACCAGAAGTGAATGAATGTTTTAGTTTTTCCTATTCTCACCAACATTGGTATGGTCAGTCTTTTTTTATTTTAAATTTAAAAAACTTTTTTTTTTAAGATTTTATTTATTTGCGAGAGAGACAATGAGAGAGAGACCATGAGAGGGAGGAGGGTCAGAGGGAGAAGCAGACTCCCTGCTGAGCAGGGAGCCTGATGTGGGACTCGATCCTGGGACTCCAGGATCATGACCTGAGCCGAAGGCAGTCGCTTAACCAACTGAGCCACCCAGGTGCCCAGTCTTTTTTTATTTTAAACATTCTAATAGGAGTATAGTGATATGTCATTGTGATTTTGATTTGCATTTCTCTAAAGACTAATGATGCTGAGCATCTTTTCAAGCACTTATTTGTCAACTGTATTCTTTTGTGAAGTGTCTATACTCATCTCTTATCTATTTAAATTGTATTGTTTGTGTTCTTATTTTTTGTGTATATCTTATTATTAAGTTATAAGAGTTCTTTATGTTTTCTAGATTGAAGCATTTTATTGGACATGTGATTTGCAAATATTTTCTCCCAGTCTGTGGTTTACCTTCCCATTTTTGTAACTGTTTTTGAGGAGCAATAGTTTTTATTTTGATGAAGTCCAGTTATCGATTTTGCTTTTATCGTTCATGTTAACTATAATCTACTTAGAAAACTTTGCCAAATGCAAGCTTTTCTTAACTTAGCATTTCTACATGTTCTGCTAGAAATTTTACTGTCATCTATTTTGAGTCAGGTTTTGTAGATAGTGTGAAACAAGTGCTGAGGTCCAATTTTTTGCATGTGGTCATCCCACTGCTTCAGGACCATTTGCTGAAAAAGATTTTCCCCTTTGTTAAAAATAAACTGACCTTTTTTTTTCTTTGTTCATTTGTTTTGTTTCTTAATTCCACATACAAATAGAATCATATGGTATTTGTCTTTTTCTGACTTATTTCACTTAGCGTTATATCCTCTAGGTCCATCCATGTTGCAAATGGCAAGATCTCATTCATTTTTATGCTGAGTAATATTCCATTTCCTATATTTACCACATCTTCTTTATCCATTCATCTATGGATGGCCATTTGAGTTGCTTCCATATTTTGGCTGTTGTAAGTAATGCTACAGTAAACATGGGGATGCATATATCATTTTATTTTTTTAAAAAGATTTTATTTATTTATTCATAAGAGACAGAGAGAGAGAGAGAGGCAGAGGGAGAAGCAGGCTCCCCACTGAGCAGGGAGCCCGATGCAGGACTCAATCCCACTGGGATCACGACCTGAGCCGAAGGCAGATGCTCAACCATCTGAGCCACCCAGGTGCCTGCATATATCATTTTAAAGTAGTGTTTTCATTTTCTTTTTCTTTCTTTCTTTTTTTTTTTTTTTGCTTTGAGCATTGTTTTACAAGTTTATTGTTTTACATAACCAGGGTTTTTTTTTTTTTAAATTATTATTATGTTCCATTAACCAACATATAGTACATCATTAGTTTTTGATGTAGTGTTCAACGATTCATTAGTTGTATATAACACCAGGTGCTAGTGGAATTACTGGATTATATGAAAATTCTATTTTTAATATTTTGAGGAACCTCCATCCTGTGTTCTACAGTGGCTACATCAATTTGCATTCCCACCAACAGTGCATGTGTGTTCCTTTTTCTCTACATCCTCACCAACACTTGTTATTTCTTGTCTTTTTGATTCTAACCATTCTGACAAGTGTTAAGGTGATATCTCATTGTGGTTTTGACTTGCATTTCCCTGATGATTAGTGATGTTGAACATCTTTCCATATGTCTGTTGGCCATTTGTATGTCTTTTTTGGAAAAATGTCTATTCAGGTCTTCTGCCCATTTTTTAAAATCAGCTTATTTGTTTTTTTGATATTGAATTGTTAAATAAAAAAGACCCCAGACTCTTTTTTTAAATTATGTTATGTTAATTACCATACATTATTACATCATTAGTTTTTGATGCAGTGTTCCATGATTCATTGTTTGCGTATAACACCCAATGCTCCATTCAGTACGTGCCCTCTTTAATACCCATCACCAGGCTAACCCATTCCCCCATCCCCCTCCCCTCTGGAACCCTCAGTTTGTTTCTCAGAGTCCATAGTCTCTCATGGTTTGTCTCCCCCTCTGATTTCCCCCCCTTCATTTTTCCCTTCCTACTATCTTCTTCTTTTTTTTTTTTTAAATACAGAGAGCAAACTGGTTGTTGCCAGAGAGGAGGTGGGTAAAATGATAGGTGAAATAGATAGAGGGGATTAAGAGTACACACATTATGATGAGCACTGGGTAATGTATAGAATTGTTGAATCATTATATTGTACACCTGAAACTAATATACACTGTAGGTTAATCATACTTCGATAAAAATTAAAAAAAATAAACTTCTCTGTTAAAAAAAATCAATAGACCCTATTGGTTTGTTTATGAACTCTACTCTCTTCCATTGATAATATATATCTGCCTTTACACCAATACTACACTGTGTTCATTATTATACCTTTATAATAAATCTTAAAACTAGGTAGTTTGTTCTTTGTTCTTTATCAAAGTTGTTTTCAGCACATGTAGATCCTTTGAATTCCCATGTAAATTTTAGAATCAACTTGTCAATATCTACAAAGAAGGCTGCTGGTATTTTGACTGTGATTGTGATGATTCTATAGATCAATTGAAGAGAACTGATATTGTCACAACATTGAGCCTTCTGATCCATAAACATGGTATATATCTCCATTTATATGGGTCTTTTAAATTTTCTCTCAGCAATGTTGTATATGTGTCTTCCACATAATTTGTCAAATTTATTCTAAATATTTTATATTATTTGATGCTATTGGAAATATTATTTAAGAAATTTTCAATGTCCTTTGTTGCTAGGATACAATAGATTTTTATATATTGATTTTGTATCCTGTAACCTTGCTAACCTCATTATTACTTCTGGTATATATTTTTTTGTGGATCCTTTATGATTTTCTACAGAGATGATCATGTAGTCTAGGAATAAAATCTGTTTCCAATCTGTATGTTTTTTGTTTCTTTTTCACTCATCATCATCTTGAGTATGGCTTTCAGTACAATATTGAATAGAAGTGTTGAGGGTGGATATCCTTGCCTTATTCCTGATCTTACAGGGGGAAAGCATCCAGTCTTTCAATATTTAGTATATTGTTACCTGTAGATTTTCCATAAATGTCCTTTATCAATTTGAGGATATTCTCTATGGACAGTTTACATAGAGTTTTTTTTAAACATCAAGATTGGATGTTGATTTTTATTTAATGCATTTTTCTATACTAAAATAATCATATGGTTTTTCTTTTGTTAATGTGATGAATTACATTGATTTTCAAGTGCTAATCCAATCTTGTGATACTTGAATAAATTGTACTTGGCCATGATGTAATATCTGTTAAATATATTACTGGGTTTGACTTGTTAAAATGTATTAAGAATTTTGTATGTATGTTTGTGAGGGATATTGGTCTATAGTTTTATTGTAATAATTTTGACTGGTTTTTGTATCAGGCTAATGCTGACACATAAATTAAGTTGTGAAGTATTTTCTCATTTTGACTTTTCTGGAAATGTTTTTGTAGACTTGGTGCTATTTCTTACTTCAGTGTTTGGTAGAATTTACCAGAAAAGCCAGCTAGGCCTAGAGTTTTCTTTGTGGGAAGGTTTTAAACTACAAATTCTTTAATATCTTTAATAGATATTGGGTACTCTTAAGTTATCTCTTCTTGAGTGAGCTTGGTAGGTTTTTTAGATTTGTCAAGTTCATATAAATTTTTAAAATTATTGGTTTAACATTGTTTTGTTTATAATAATCTTTTTATCTCTTATTTTTTTATAGAATCTGTAGTGGTGTTACCTCATTCCTGATATTGGTAAATTGTGTCTTCTTTACTTTTCTTCTAATCAGTTTGATTAGAGGTTTATCAATTTTATTGATCTTCTCAAAGAACTAGTTTTGGTCACATTGATTTTCTCTAATGTGTTTTTGCTTTATATTTCACTGATTTCTGATAACTTAGTGTGACACCTTTTTTCTTTTTTTAATTTAAAATTTATTTTATTTTTATTTTAATTTTTTATTTATATATATAAATATATTATTATTATGTTCTATTAGCCAGCATATAGTACATCATTAATTTTTGATGTAGTGTTCAACAATTCATCAGTTGCATATAATACCCAGTGCTCATCACATCATGTGCCCTCCTTAATGCCCATCTTCTTTTTTAATATAGCCTTTCATAGTATAAATTTCTCTCTAAACACTGCTTCAGCTGAAATCCACAAATTCTGACATCTTGCATTATCATGTTCATTCGGTTCAAAATATTTTCACTTTTTCTTGTGATTTCTTATTTGACCTATGGGTTATTTAGAAGTGTATTTTTTAGTTTTTAAATATTCAGAGAGTCTTCATATATCTTTCTGTTATTTATATCTAATTTAATTATATTTTATCAGAGACCCTATTTGTATGATTTTAATGTTTTTGGGGGGGAAATGTGAGACAGCCTGCTTTTATTAATTTTTTTTCAATTTGGAGGGAATCCCCACAGGGGAATGGACTTTTTAAAAAATTCCAGTATAGTTAACATACAGTGTTATATTGGTTTCAGGTGTAAAATATAGTAATTTGACAATTCTATGCTTTATTCAGTGTTTGTCAAGATAAGTGTACTCTTAATCCCATTCACCTATTTCACCTATCCTCCCACCCAACTCCCCTCTGGTAGCCATCTGCTTGTTCTCTATAGTTAAGAATCTGTTTTTTGGTTTGTCTCTTTATTTTCCCTTTGCTCATTTGTTTTGCTTCTTAAATTCCACATATGAGTGAAGTCATGTGGTATTTGTCTTTCTCTGATTGACTTATTTCACTTAGCATTATACCCTCTAGGTTAATCCATGTTGTGGCAAATGGCAAGATTTCATTTTTTTTATGGCTAAATAATATTCCATGGTATGTATGTACCACATCTTCTTTATCCATTCATCTATTGCTGGACACTTGGGCTGCTTCAATAATTTGGATACTGTAAATAATGTTGCAATAAACATAAGGGTGCACATATCCTTTCAAATTAGTGTTTTTGTATTCTTTGAGTAAATACCCAGTCAGTGCAATTACTGATTTTAATGTTTAAAAAATGTGTTTGGGACTGTTTTATGGGCCAGAATATGGTCTAAAATGATAAATGTATATGTACTTGGAGAAATTATTTATTCTGATGCTTTTTGGTGGAATATTCTATAAATGTCATTTAGATCAATTTTATGGGTTCCAGTCTTCTCTAATCTAACTGACTTTCTACTTGTTCTATCAACTATTGAGAGAAGGGTATTGAAATCTTAAAATATAATTGTAGATATGTCTTTTTTCCTTTCATTTCTATCACTGTTACATTATATATTTTTGAATTTGTATTATTAGTTGTGTAATACCTAAGATTTTATGTATTTTTGATGGACTCCTTTGACATTATGAAATGACCCTCTTTGGTCTGAAACCTAATTTGCATGTATTGATATGGCCACTCCAGCTTTTCTCTTTTATTAGCATGATTTTTTAATTTTTTTTTTTTAATATTTTATTTATTTGACAGAGAGAGACACAGCGAGAGAGGGAACACAAGCAGGGGGAGTGGGAGAGGGAGAAGCAGGCTCTCCGTGGAGCAGGGAGCCCGACGTGGGGCTCGATCCCAGGACCCTGGGATCATGACCTGAGCCGAAGGCAGACGCTTAACGACTGAGCCACCCAGGCGCCCCTAAATTTTTTTTATTTTTAAAGATTTTATTTATTTGAGAGAGATAGAGAGCACAAGTAGGCAAAGTGGCAGGCAGAGGGAGAGGGAGAAACAGACTCCCCACTCAGCAGGGAGCCTGATGTGGGACTTGATCCCAGGACCCTGGGATCATGACCTGAGCCAAAGGCAGACGCTTAACCAACTGAGCCACCCAGGCGCCCCTTTTATTAGCATGATTGTTTCTCTTTCAGTGCTTTTTAAAGCTATTTTTTCCTGATGCCTTCTGATTTGCATTATTTCCAATATGAAGTCTGCTGTAATTCCATTTGTTCCTCTGTATATAATATGTGTTTTTCCCACCTCTGGCTCTTTTTAAGATTTCTCTTTATCCCTAATTTTAATCAATTAGATTATTATATGCCTTAGTGTGGAATTTTTTCATCCTTTTTATGCTTGGGATTTATTGAGATTCTTGAATTTGAAGGTTTGTAATTCTCATCTAATTCGGAAAGTGTTCAGCTGTTATTTCTTCCAATATTTTTTCTTCCTTTCTCCTCCTTTTCTGTCCTCCTAATGAACATTGTCCCACTACTCACTGGCACTGTGTTAACTTTTTCATTTTTTTCTTTTTGTTTAATTTTTGATAGTTTCTAATGCTATGTTTTCAAATCCAGTAATCATTTTTCTACAGATTCCTCTTCCTCGATTTATCCCTTACACACTGATGTTCCTCCGGGGATTTTTCCTGGGCCACTTTTTCTTCTCACTCTGCACACTCATCCACTTCAGTTACCATTTCTATTCTGATCACTGCTAAAACTGTATCTTTGGTCCAGACCATTCAGTATTCCAGTATTTCTGACTGCCTATTTGACATCTCCCCAAGCTTGTTCCAAAGACACTTCAGCTCACAGAAACTATTATCTCTTCCTTTATGTTTTATTGTAATGAATAGCAACACAAAAAAACTGGTTACCAAAACCAGATATATGGGTCTCACTGAAGACCCCCTTATTCTCTAAACCCAACATCTATTTGATGACTACATCCTGTCATTTTACCTCTTTAGCATGACTAAGTTGTTCTGCTTTTTGCTATTAAAACTGTCACTGCACTGGCTCAAGCTCCAGGTCTTCCTCATTTATATTATTGCAACAATATCCCTGCCTTTGTAGTCTCTTCCAATCTTTACCCTGTTTACTGGCAGAATGATTTTCGATTGTGCAAATCTGATCATGCCATTCTCTATGTTCCCATGGACAAGATACAGTTCAAATTTCTTCACATAGGATACAAAGACTCCCATGATCTTTTACGAACTTCGGTAACAACTTTTGGTAGATCTTCTGTGCAAGTAATCCATGATGACTATTTGCAGTTCCTTAAAGAAACTATCTTGTTTCATACCTCTATGTCTTTGCTTAGGTTGTTCCCTCCTCCTAAAATGTCCTTTTCACCTTACTGCATGGTAACCCCTTACTTATTCATTCAGATCCAGCTCAAGAGTTCATTTTTCTGTGAAGCTTTCCTGAGCCACCCAGGTAATAACTCCTTTTTATTTTTGAACCACTAAAGTACATGGTACCACTATTATATCATTTATTACATTCTATTGCAAATATTTGTTTGTTTCTTTACTCTGCTTTGAGCTTCTTGAAGGTTTACACCTTATTTTGTTTCTGTATCCTTAGGTTTCTAATACAATGCTTAACATATGAAAAGTGTTCAATAAATGTTTATTGATATATAGAGTTATTTTTCCATGGATATAAAATTGGTAAGAGGTGTGGCAGGAGTTGAACTCAGATTTTCATAAATTTAAATCTTTGTTTCATCTACTACATAATCCCATCTTCAAGTTAAACACCTTAATTTCTTGAAATTTTCTTTCTGAAGCTTCCTCTACTCAGACTTATTTGATCTTATTTAATCATTTCAAACTCTAACTCTCCCTTTTTCTCTCTCCCTTCCTCAGCCCCTCGTTCTCATTGTCCAGTTTTTCCACATGTACTTTAAAGCATAAGACTTAAGTCCAGAAATCTATAGAAGATATGCAAGTTTGTATTTTCCAAAGATACCTGCAACAATATCTCATAATCCACATGCTGTTCTGCAATGTCATTCCCCCATCAACAGGTAGAGTCTATTTCTCTACTTCTGTGAGTCTGCATAGGACCTATGACTACTTTGACCAATAAAATACAATAAAAGTGATACTGCGACCATTTTTAGAATACCTCTTAATCAATTTGGCAGCTTCCACTTCCTACCTCTTGAAAGCCAGCCAACATGTCACCACCCTGAGACAGCTAATAGCTATGAGAAGCTCAAGGCATGTAGGGAGGCCCTGGAGGATGAGATGTCATGTTGAGAGACAGAGAGAGAGAGAGAAAGGCCAAAGTGCCATAAATGTAGGTAAAGAAGCTATAGGGAAAGTGGCATGTCCAGTCCTAGTGCTGCAGCAGACATCATATAAATCAGAAACAAACCACCAGCTAAGGCCTTCTTAAATTCCAGATCCATGAAATTGTGAATAAAATAAAACTGTTGCTGTAAGCCACTGAATTTTGGGTGGTTTGTTACATAGAAATAGATAACCAAATTGGAGAAGAGGGGAATATGACTAACATGTCTATCATCATGGAAGGCTTAGAGTAAAATCTCTTTTTCCCAAGCACCAAAATACCAAGAGAAGTAAGTCAACCTAGAGGTTGGAAAGAAAGATAAGGACACATACCTTTAGCAAAAAATAAATTATGGAGTTTGATACTCCTTGAAGTGGTGGAGACAGAATATAAATGACTTTCAAACAGGCAAGAAAAAAAGGATTGATTTTCAGAAATACAGATGACAAGGAGTAAGGAAAGGTAGCAACTATGTTGGAGGGCAGAAAGAGTATTGCCCAAGTCATGACAGGCTGGAATAATGACTTAAATATAAAAGATAAAATTTAGCAAGTATTAATTAGAAGTGATGTAATCGAGTCCAACCTGCATATGTATAAAAATAAAGAATTATCACAACCTGTGAGATAATAATTTAGGTGCCACTAACTGCTCAGAGAGGTAATAACTTCTTACACCATGTTATTAGAAGTGGAAAACTACAAATGAATGAGTCTGATCATACTTTTATTCTCAGAAAACACCTGGAGAATTGTCCTCAGTTCTGTGAGCATTCAGGAGAATGAGAGAACTCAAAGCTGTATCACTTGGAGAAACTGTTGACCTTTTAGGTCTCTATCAACCCAGACTGTCTCTGAATCTAGATATAGATGTGTTCTTGAAATTTTGAAGGTCTCATACAATTCCTCAATACTCTGTCCCAGCCTGGTTCACTATAGTAGTGTTGTTTAAATCTAACTGCATAATACCCTAACAAGATCTGGAAAGGCAGAGTCAGGAGGAAGAATTGCTTCTGGGCTTTCTCATGGTAAGATTTGATTAAAGCAGGCTTTCCCGTAAAACCTCTGAGGTAGACTGGGGTGGGTCTTGTGTGCATGGCCCTGCTATCTCACAAACAGGAAGGATTTCCAATTTCCCACTTAGAAAGAGCCAGCCAGCAGGCCTTGGGTCAAGGTCAGTTGGACATGACTTCACCAGAGTTTTGCCCCTGTGTGCTTTGCTTTGTGATGTATGAGTCATCATAATTAAATTTTGAGCTAGATTAACTATAATTCCTGCACTTATTAGGTGATCAGGGTTTAAAGCCCTTGTAAAAGAGGATGAGCTGTTCATTCTGATAATACAATTAACTATCCAACAGAGCTAATATTTTATTTTAGGGAAGAGTAATTTTTGATTAATGATGCATTTTATTTCCCAAATTCTTGCAGGAGTGGGTCACATCTTCAGTGAGAAAGCCAAAGAAAAAGTGTAAAATTAGAAAATTCAGAGTGTTTGAAGGTACATTGGCATGGCCCCTACAGAGTTGGTTTCTCCCTTGGAGTCCACTCACAAGACCCTGTTCCCTTAGGCACATATGTAACTCAGGATTCTCCACAGTGGTGTACACCTGGAAACATTTCTGGAAGCACTGATCTCTCTTTTCCTTATTTCCTCTGGCAGAAACAGGGTATAATATCAGCATTTCTGAGACTGTTTTGCAATATCTCCTTAGCAAGCCCTAAGAGGTCTTGAAGAGAGGAGCGGATGGGAGGGACCAAGAGATGCTTCCTGGAAAAGGTGATATTTGAGAAAAGCATCCACTCAAAGCTTGCATAAGAATTGTGGCACATGGTTTGGGATCAAGGAAACCAGTTAGAAGGTTATTTTAGAAATCCAGATGAGAGACCAGCAGTAAGAATGGAGAGAAGCAGATATATTCAACCAATATTAAAGAAGTAGAAACTTAAGGAATTACTGATTGATTAGATGTTTGAGGGACAGTGAGTAGGGAGAGTCAAGGAAAATTTTCAGGTGTTTAATTTGGATGATAGGGCATATGATGGTAGATTAGGTAGTAAAGTATGTTTTGTGTGGGAAGATTATTTCTCCTGAAATGGTGGGAAATATTTTGAGTTGGAGTTAACTCTGGCACATTAAGGTATAGATGTCTAATAGGCAGCTGGATAGAATATGCAGACTTAGAGGTCATTGACATAGTAGTTGCAACCATGAATGTGGACCTGGAATAAGGTACTTAAATTAGACTATGAGGAAAGCATCAAGGACTTAACTCTGGGCAAGTTTAACCCTAAAAGGATGAGCCACGGAGGAGCCAGGAAAGGGACTGAGTAGACAGATGTCAGTGGCTTTAACTATGGGGAACTGAGGGCCAGTGAGGCAAAGGTCAGGGAGGACATCTTGAAAAATATATTGGCTTTCTCAATGAGCAAAATTGGTGGGAGAGGGGCTGATGAAGACATAACAGTTTTAGTGTTTAACACAAGTAAAGGCCCACAAGGTGAACTGGGGAAGGTGCCTAGGCAAGAATTTTAGTGAACTAAATTAAGCCTTTTTTCTGAAAGCAGTTTGCCATTATTACCCACTCTGCCAAGGATCCTCAGTGTGACTTCTCCCCTTCTGGAGTCCATGTAGACATCATCATTTTTTTCCCTTGGTTTTTGGCTCCCAGGGAGCTGCATCCATCTTTTGTTGCCTTCCCCAAATCCTTTCTTGGGCCGTCACTGTGGCTGACCTCTGAGAAAGATGAAAATTGAGGCTAGGCCCATAGTATTCAAAGCTACCACAATCTGGCTCAAATATATCTACCCATCTTATCTTTCCTTTCTCATGTCCAATCCCAGCTCCATCAAAATACAATTATCCACTGATTTCCATCCAACCCAGCTGGTTTCTTAAGTCTGTGCCTACATCATGCTGTTCTCTTTCCCTGGCAGCCCTTACTCCTACCCATTTACCATTTCTTCAAATTCCTCTTATTTCTCATAAGTCAAGCTCATACACCAGGAAGTCATCCCAGATGTGGGGGTAAGAGGCTGGCCTGGGTTAGAATTCTGATATTGTCTGTTATCCACTCTCTGGGAATCTAGAACAAGTCACTTGCTCTCTCTTTGCTCTGTAAACAAAAGTGTCTATCCCTGCTCCACCTCCCTCCCAGTGCTGCTGTGAGGCTTCAGAAAGACATGGAGTATACAGGGCTTTTTGTTTTGTTTTGTTTTGTTTTTTCAAAAATAGACACTGTACTCAGGTGAGGCATGGTCATTAACAAGGCAATTAATCTGGTTTGTAGTAAGAAGATCCGGATCCTGTCCTGGTTGAAGCAGGCTGCTTTTTTAATCACTATGAAGGCTGCTGCAGAGCCCTGGGACATGACTTTGAGTTATGTAGATGACACTTGTTAATGACAGAACAATCTATAGGGGGATGAGCTCAGATATAGTAAAGACTCCAAGGTAGCTAGATGGCTAGTAACAAGCAGAAAACAGACTCTGCCTGGAGTTGGTAATGAGATCATCAGGGCAATATTGCAGGGAAACAGAAGAGACAATTGAACCAAAATGTGGATTTTTAAGCAGTTTGAGGAAGATGTGTGTGTGTGTGTGTGTGTATGTGTGTGTGAAGAATCAGGGGTCATTAACAGCAATAATTCCTGTCACTTACGTAATAGCCATTGACTTACAAAGCATTCTCACAGCCACCATCTCTGAGATCAGAAAGCAGCATTTCCACTCCCCAAGATAACCCAAACTACAGGAGCTTATCAGTCTTAACCTTTCCTTTCCTTTCTACTCCTCACGTTTACTCTCAGCCAATGTCTTCAGCCAAACTTAGGGCTCTTAGGAAGGTTGTGGAAGCTGAGTCTCAGAGAGTGAAGAGACTTGTATGGGGGCAGAGCTGGAACTTGAAATTTTCAGTCTGATGCTGTATTTTTCTTTATTATTTACCTTTCTCCTGTGCTTAAAAGCCACAATGCCCATTGTAGCACATTTGAAGAGAAGAGAGACCCAAACAAGTAAAAGAAGAAAATATAATTCACTCATACTGTAACCTTGCAGAGATAACTGTCAATATCAGATGTATATTTCCTTCCAGCTTTGTTCTATGCAATTTGACATGCTTGAGATTATGCTAAATATAAAATCCTATATTTCAGTATACTTTCTACTGCATCATGATCTGTGTAGTTCCCTTCTATACCATTAACCCCCATGCATACCCTCTTCCAAACCCCAGTACCTTTAAAACCCCATTTGTCAAATAGGATCTGTAGTAGTGCCCCATCAACCTCTTACAGCTGAAGTGAGGATCCTTTGAGATTGTAAAGGTAAAGGTATTTTGAAAATCTCAGCATGTGTTATGTGAAGAGGGTCTCAAAGGCAGAGCTTAGGGTTAAATCAGCAATAAGTTACTCAGGTCCTTTCTCTTGTAAGGCCCTTGTCCACTCACTGGAGATGAACTTTTCCAGGAGCCTCCTTGCTAAACACTCATTCCGCTGTGCTCACCCCCTCCCACCCTTTTCTCTTTAAGTCCTCCCTCTCTTGTCCTCCTCCAATCCAACCTCATGTGACCCTTAAGCAATAACCTGCAAGGGCAAATGGGATTTGATGATATCAAATATAACTTGAGAGCATGAACAGGTCATCTTATACTTTTCCAAGGTTACAATTTAAAAAAAAAATCTTATTCTCTCATATTTGTTTTTTTCTCCCCCTATTGGGTTAATTCTTGGTCTGTAAATGTTTGTTCTTAATGTTTCTATAGATGACAGTAACAAAGAGAGAGGTCCCAGTAGTAAGAGTTCAAATCTATATGGAATGAACTCCCTAGAAATATCCCTCTATTGTTAGCTTATACTTTCAGTGGTGGCCTCCCTCTTCCTTCCTTCCTTCCTTCCTTCCTTCCTTCCTTCCTTCCTTCCTTCCTTCCTTCCTTCCTTCTTTCTTTCTTTCTTTCTTTCTTTCTTTCTTTCTTTCTTTCTTTCTTTCTTTCTTTCTTTCTTTCTTTCTTTCTTTCTTCTTCCTTCCTTCCTTCCTTCCACCAATTCTTTTATTGAGGGAGGTAAAGTGGTGTGATGGCTACTGGTGGCTTAGTCCCCTGGGAACTTATATCACTGAGAATCTTAGATTAATGCTTCATTGAGCTGTGGGTTTCTGGCATTGGAGCAGATAAAGTGCAGATGATTACATAGCCTGGGGAGAGAAAGAGAAAGGGTGCTTTCCCCCACCAATACTCATGCCCTTTGTCTATCTAAAACTGTGGTTGTGTAGCCACTCATATTTATTTTCCACATTGAAGATTAACCTCATAGCACACAGCAGCATTTCTCAATGTGTGGTCTATGAACTACCTCCATCACAAGCACTTTAGTTGAGGCCTAGGAATCTGCATTGGAAAAGGAGCCCCGGTAATGCAGATGCACACCAAAAGTTGAACCCCAATGCTCCAGTCCCCGAAATGCTCTGTGAGAACAAGTGGATGTCATGGTTAAGGAAGTTTGGGACACAGTGCCTACTGTGTCCCCCTTTTGGGAGAGTCATTATACACATTAGCATATTTAAAGCTCTGAGAAGTCCTTCTGTAAGGTAACAATCTCATGTCCACTAATATAAGATTGAATAAATTCTGATGAAGATACAATAAACTCTTAGGCTGTATTTTTTTTTTAATGAAGTAGCCCTCAAAGTACTGAAGGCAGTGTGGTGTAGATGTTAAGAGCCCAGGCTCTGGAACTGGAGGGCCCAGAACTCAAATCCAACCTATGCAATTTAATCACCATGTGACCTTGAGAAAGTTTTCTGAACCTGTTTTCTTTTCTCTACAATGGGGATAGTAATAATAGTACCCATCTCAGGAAGTTATTGTGAGTTTTAGGTGAATTAAAACATGAAATGCTTTTTAGAATGTACTTGGCACATGGAGAATGTTCAATAATTATTAGCTCTTATGATCTGACATGGGAAAATGCCCATGACATATTGTTCAATAAAAAGCAAAGCCAGGAACAATATGTATAACATGCTTTTGTTTGTGTTTAGTAAATTGTATATAATAAATAATTTCATAGAAAAACATGTGTGGAAACATACTATTCTGTTAACAATAATTACCTTTGGGGTTAGATGTTGGGAGAGAGTCAGAATGCCACTTTTTACTTTACATACTTTGGTAAGTTTTTTTTTTTTTTTTTTTAAGAAAACATACATCTGGGAGATAAAAAGAATCTTGCCCAGAACTGAACCCTATTACGGCCTAGACAATGAGAAATACACAAGTGAGAACATGGTTCTCTATCGTTTCTGGAGAAGCACACTCTGGCTACATTTAGCTTCTTTTGTTTTTGTTATGTTTTATTTTGTTTTAGTTTTGTTTTGCCAGTTTTACTATTCTTCTGACTTATCAAGCTATGTGCCTGCTGACCCCCTCTGCTTTCTACACTCTGATGGCTCTTCTGTATATAAACCTGTCTTTGTACATGTGAATTTTGGATTATTAGTGCTGAACATTTCATTTCAGAGGGGTCGGTCAATGTTCCAGGCTACTGATTGTTGTTTTGTGTCCCGAAACCTCACATCTGATCTGTCAGCTGGATCCTCTAGCTCCACAGCATCCTCACTCTCATAGAGAATGCTGGCTTGATCTTCATGTGAGTTGTGGATACGAGTGACTTGACTCGGGCTGATATAGAGACCTGTGACCTGTCACTAAAGACCCTGATCTGCATATCAGCACTCTCCTGCTAGCCCCGGAGTCTCACCTACTGCCTGTATTTCTTCACTTGATCTACAAAGGGCTTATAAGAGTCTAAGTCAAAAGCCTTGTTAAAATCCAGATGCATCCTGTCTACAACATTCTCCTGATCCACAAGCCTTGTAACCTTATCAGAAGAGTAAATTAAGTTAGTTCTGCCATGACTTGTTTTCCTAAAGGCCCTACTTAGTGTTATTACTAAAAGAGATTTGATTTGAGCCCAATTGCGGTTTCAATTTAGACATATTTACTGTATTTCCCTACCTGTTCAATGTCCCTCCCTGTCCCCCCAAGGCCTGCCTGGTTGCTGGAAGTAATTGGATATATAAATTCATGCAAAAGTACTAATGGAAAACAAAGGCTTATATGTACTGTTTGCAGTGTATCAGCAAGAAACAATTACCTAAAAGTAGAAACGTTGACATGTACATGTGAATTTTAGATTGTAGTACTTGGCATTGCACTGTGATAGATGGAAGGCATATTTTAAGTATAGGAGGATTTTGATGCTCTTCATACCAAAACAGGAAAATTATTTATCACTTGACCTGTGACCTAAGCTTAGTAGTGAAGGACTATTTTCATTTCCTATGGCTGCTGTAACAAATTACCACAAACCGTCAGGCTCGACACAGCCTAAATTTGTTACCTCACCATCTAGAGGCCAGAAGTCTGATATCAGTTTCACTGGGCCAAGATCAAATTGTTGACAGGGCCATGCTTGCTCCAGAGGCTCTATGGGAGATTATGTTCTTTGTTTCTTCCAGTTCATGGTGGCTGCTGGCATTCCTTGGCTTGTGGCTGTGCCACATCTCTCCAGTCTCTGCATCCCTAGTCATATTGCCTTCTCTTCTTCATCTGTCTATAAACTCCCTCTGACTCTTATAAGAACACTTGTGATTGCATTCAAGATATTCAAGATATCTAGCCAGATCACCCAAAATAATCTATCTCAAGATCCTTAACTTAATCACATCTGCAAAATCCCATCTAAGGTAATATTCACAAGTCCTGGGGACTAGAATATGGATCTACTTGGTGGAGGGACAGTCAATATTCAGCCTACTACAAAGACTAACACCAAACAACTAGTGCTTTCCCCTGACATACTTTCTCAGTCCCTCAGTTTATCTAAATGTGAAGCAGGCTACAGGAATAGAGGAAAGCAAAATCTTGCAGAAGATGTCACTAGCCATCTTTCCCTCTTTTGGCTCTTGGTGGTATGACCACTTGTGGATATATTCATGTACTTGCCTGGGTCCCAACCATATATACACTGCTGGGAAATAATGTAGTATAATCCACTCCCAAAATTCATCTTTGCCAGTTTTCACTCATTTGGGTGGCTTTCGACCTCCACAACATAATTGCTGACGCAGGTTCAAACTTTAACAGGGGAAAAGATTGATTGGCTCACCAATAACATTTGTCTCTTGGGCTGGCAGTGAGCGCAGAGGAGCCATTTATGCAATCTAATTATTACGTCAGTTGGGGGATGGAGTAATGTTTCCCAGATGCCATTTGGCACCTGGAGAGCTGCAAATCAGCACTACCATATAAGAAACATAAATATAGATCATTGATTTGGATTCATTGATCCCACCCCCTTTGGCATCTTATTTTGGTTTGGAGTAAAATGCAAAAGCTTTGCTTTGCCTCTTCTAGCTGCCATGTTCAGACAGGGGACTAGATTAATTAGATGTCTTTTACAATTAAATGTACTTAAGGAATGATGTGCATTTCTGAATCACTGTCCTTTTTCCTGACCTTGTGTCAGTCAAAATATTCATGGCCAGAGGGAGTGAGATCTAGGCTCCAAAGGAACTTGAAATAGGCAGGAGGGAAGAGTAGTGGGCAAAGATGCTGTGGTGGTCCCTGCATCTTGGGCCTGTGGAACATGTACTCAGAGCTTTCCACCAAGCCCTCTAAGCTCACTGTTATAAAAGCCCCTTGGTATTAAAACATTGTAAGCCCCTAAGAGGGCTTTATTTTTTTTTAATGATTCTTTCAGTTGGCCTGAACCAATGAAAAGGAGCAACTATGGTTTGGGATTAGCCTCAACAGAATACAGAGTCCCACAGCCTGATGAAAGAGGATATTAGGATATTGGGGATGTTTATTATATCCCCTTTCATCCTCATTTCCCTTCCCCAAATACTTCTCCCTTTTGTAGGCAGATCCCTGATTTCTTTACCAACTGACACAGCTTTTCATTCTGTAATTGGAGGAAAATAATAAGCTTAAAAATTTTAGCATAAAATGTAGCTAAGCCCAGGGAGAAGGAACACAGGTACTTAAATTTATACTGAGGAGTAAATGACTGCTATTATAGACTCCTACATGGTCTTTCAGATTTGCAAAGGGCTTCAGAGCCCCTACCCCAAACTTCTTATTTTGAGGATGGAATTGAGAATTGACTTGCCCAAGGCCTTGCAGTAATCTTTGTAGCAAATTCTTTCCTGAAAAAAATGTTTTAATAGGGGAGCCCCTTAAGGGCATTGAAGACAGACATTTCTGATTGGTTTTACTAAGGGCCATTTCTGGAGCATTCCAAAGCCAAGTATAACATCAGGTCAGTTACTAAAGGACATAAATCGTAGTCTGTAACCACTGCTTAAGACACACTCTTCCTTGGTCCCACACTGGTGGTATTCACCAAAAGCCCATGTCTCTTACTTTTCTTTGTCCCCTTAGCACCTAGCAGAGGGCTTGTCACATAAAAGGCACTCAGCAAGTGTTTGATAAATGACTGAACATCTTCAGAAATGGGGAAGACTTTGCACTAAACTTTCTATACTGTCCCACTCTGTCTCCTGTGTACAAATTGCTTAAGTCGCTACCCAGGTTTGGGGCTTTGCCCTTGGGTGACACTAATAATAGTGGCAGTGCCCAAGGAGAAAAATGATAGCTCCCCAGACTAGTAAGGGCTTAACCCACAATCTTAGCCTTTCTTAAAGCATATGAGGAACTGGTAAGACTGCAGTTTGAGATGTAAGAAGCATAGATGATAGGATCCATGTGTCCTTGGAGTCCAGAGTCACCAAGTCTATCTGTGGGCATTGTGGGATCCTAAAGCAGGAAATACAGGTTCCAATTGGGAACCAGAACACCTTCACCAACAAATTTCTCTCACTCTCTTGGGAGGAACACTTCCCTGGCTGTGGTTTGGGCTATAGGGCAAGAATAGAGAGGGTGCCATATGGTTGTGGACAAGCCACTTGGATACTAATGGCTTATGGGAAGGAAGTAATAAGAGTTTTACCTATCAGTATCTGCCCTTAGCTTCAATCCTGCAGTGCCCACTCATACCAGTTCAACCTGCTTGTTCTCTCCCTGTGTTGGCTCACCTGTACTCACCTGCAGGGGCTGGGCCTGGGCATGGCTCTTGGCCCCCAGCATGCCTACCTTTAATCAGGCTGCCTTGATTAGGTCCCACTGTTCATGCCTTTTGTGCTTCATGGCAAAAGTTTTCAGTGAGGGATGACAGTGGGGAGACAGGGCAGCCCTTAAGGCAGGGCTACCCATCAGCCTCAGAGGAAAACAGGATCCAAGAGCCGAGCCCACTCCTGTTGGCTGATGGCTCAGCATTGGCTCAGAGTCCAGAGAGCCTTCAGTTGGCCTGAACCAATGAAAAGGAGCCAAAGATTCAGTCTCTCTGGCCATTAAAGAGATACTGCCATCTATGATTGGCCCCAGGATATTTCCCCTTAGGGTTCTCCCATTGGCTTGGAACGGCATGCTGGCAGCCAGGGCACCCTGTGGTGAGCAGGCACCTACGTAGGCACCCAGTCAGGCACAGCCTGCTTCTGGGCACTCAAGAGAGAGGCAGCTAAAAGAAGAGGTACCAAGATCCTCCTCTGCTTAACTGGTGACATCTTGGGGGCATACCCACTTCTTTCTGTGCCTCCCCCTGCAGGCTCAGCCTGCTTGCTCTCCTGGTCCCATTCCCCAAAGGACTTCGATCCCCAAGTATGGTGGTGACTGGCAACACAAGGGTAAGAAGTAGTCTTTTCTCAGAGTTATTTGCATTGTCATAGGGGATTCCTGAAATCTGAAAGGCTGTGATGGTCCAAAGAACTCATAAACTCATTGAGTTTATGGGCCAAAAAGGAACTTTGGAATCATTCCCATTTTACAGATGAGGAAGAAAACTGAGGTGAACTTAAAAAGGTAATGGAATTATTTGGTCAAAGTCATACAACTAGTTAGTGGTAAGTCTCCTGACCATAGGCAAGGGCACTTTCTGATGCATCACAAATGAATTTCGAACTGTGGTATTTCTGTAAGGGTAACTTTCTATTGTTTTTCAAACCACAGGTTTCCTGCCCCTAAGAAACTTCTAGTCCAACTGGGGAGCTCTTCAGACCACAGATGTGGCTTAATTAACTTTCTCAATGAGTTTTTCAGCTACATCTTCAGTGGATGGAGAAGGAGGCTTATGCCATAGGCATATTCTCATTTCTCTCTTCTTGTGATTACCAACCCACAGTAGTGAATTGACTGTTACCAGGGCTCTGGAGTCATGTAATCAGCTATCTATAGGAAGTTGTCCAACTGGGGACTAGCATCATGACGTTTGAGCCATCACTGTGCAAGATGCAGAAAAAAAATAAGTGTATTACTAAACTGAAAAAGGTCTGAGCCTAAGCTACTGCCACATTAATATGAGTGCTCCATTTTTTCATGTGTTTATCCTCCAAATCCCCTTTAAGTTAGAGACCTGGGTTTATTTGTTTATGTGTAAGATGAACCCCTGGAGTCCGGAAATCCTGGCCATGGGTAGCTCTGTATCATCAACAACAAAGCATAAAAGGATTTTTATTGCTCAGTTCAGCCTCCCCCAATTGCTTCTGTTTCTATGATGCTGCTGCTTTCTTCATTCTCTTTTTCTTATCCTTTAAAGGCCAGCTTAAGTCCTGCCTTCTCTGGGAGCCTTCCCTTACTAGTGTTGTCCATATCAATCTCTCCCTCCTTTGGATTCGTACTGTCCTTCCAGTCTGTCTCAAGAAATGACATTTAATTATATTTCTTTCTTTGTTTTTCATTATTGGTTTCATGTATATAGTCTCATCTTCTCAACCAGATTGTAAGTTCCATAAGGGTAAGGCACATATTTTATACTTTTTAGTGTGCCCACAATGTCCAGTGGACATGCAAATTAGACTAGAATTGTAGCTTTTGTAATGACATAGAGATGCTCACGATATAGTTAAGTGTATTACTCAAAGTACAAAGTTCTATGATCACAATTTTACAAATAGATGGAAAATTAAAAGCAAGCAAGCAAAAAGGAATACATTCACATGTGTGAGAGGTGTGATGATAGGTGAATGTAAACTTTCATGCATTTACCTAATTTTCAAAATTTTCGATAAGGAGCATGTATTACTCTCACAAGAAACAATAACCATTTTTTAGAAGAAAATCATAGATTCATGGGTGCTGAAAACTATAGCAGGGAGAGATCTTAGAGATCATGTAAGTCCTGTCCCCTTGTTTTAAGGTTGAAAAGCTTGGGGCATTGCTATGGGTGATAGTGAGCTAGTTACTCTTAGTCTCCACTTTCTAGGAGCAAACAGCCCAGTGCCTTGGAACTCAGGGGCTAGGCCTTCTAACCTCTCATCAATCCCCCTTCTCCATTAGGTTTTCCCTCTAGGCATTGGTCCTAGAAGTAGCTGTGTGGTTTTCTACTGCTGGATTATCCCACGATTCCTTGGCATCTCCTGAATAGGGGAGCCTGAAGGTTGGACTTTGACTCATACTCTAATTCCTTGCAAGCCTTTTCTAGAACTCCCTGCTTTGTTTCTGGAGCATCCCGGCACAACAGGATATAGTACCCCTGCCCCCAGATGACTGGAAGTAAAAACAGCAAACTCTACCTTTAAGTAGCAATATAAATTAACTGTACTCTGAGTACTTGCTCAGGAAGGTTACTTCAAACTCACTGCCACTCAAAACTTTCAAAGCCTGGTTGGGAGCCATACAATTTAAGGAGGATCACCTCAAGATACACATAGCCTATCCTTTTCTTTCATATTGGACCCAACAGAATAGCTCTGGGTACTTGCCATGCCCATTTTTCCTTTCTAGTTACGTTTACTCTGCCTATAGCCCCAGAGTCGGGAAAAAGGTTTGCTGTTTTATGCACGGGAGTGGCCACTGATTGGTGCAGGGGTGGCCACCTGTCTCAAGGCAGGCCATTCATGATGTGGTAGCAGATTTTTGTGGTAGATTTTTCTAATAGTGTTCTTTTTGCCATCAGTGGGAACTAAAATGCCCCAAATTGGGTACTCTTGGTTAAAGCTATGAAGACTATTGTTAAATGCACTTTTGTCACTTATTTGAGAGAAAAAATATATGTAATGTATTGCTTCCATCCATCCATGCTTCCATCCATCTACCAAATAAGCATTGGGTTCCTACTAGAGCATCAATTCTTATTTGTACTTCCAAAATGACAAAACTCTGAAAACTAAAAACTTTCTCCCACGTTTAATGCTAAAATTCATTTTATTTTATTTTATTTTTTAAAGATTTTATTTATTTATTTGACAGAGAGAGACAGCGAGAGAGGGAACACAAGCAGGGGGAGTGGGAGAGGGAGAAGCAGGCTTCCCGCCGAGCAGGGAGCCCCATGCGGGGCTCGATCCCAGGACCCTGAGATCATGACCTGAGCCGAAGGCAGTCGCTTAACCAACTGAGCCACCCAGGCGCCCCTAAAATTCATTTTAACATACATTAAGATATTGACAATCTTTATTTGTTACACTTAGTATGAATGTACTTTATGACAGGAATATTAATGTATTTGATCATGGGGAGCTATGCCACAACCTGTTAGAGGTATTATGTAATATAGGTAAACACATAGGATTACCTTGATAAATGTCCCAAATTCTGAATTCTGAAACTTATTTGGCCCCAATGATTTTGCACAAGGCACTTTGGCCCTGTAAGCTCTGGGGGCTTGGTAGGGGTGGATACCTGAGTCAGCCAGGAGCACAGGAAGCTGCATAGTGAAGCAGGTAGATATTCAAGTATTTGGAGAAGCAGAGCTTGCTGAAGTTCAAGCCAAGGAAATCCAGTCGGGTCACTCTGTCATTGTCCCAGAGGACATGAACAAGACTGGAAATAAAAGACAAAATAGGGACTCAGGAGAAAGAATTGAAATGGAACAAGAATAGTTTAAGAATGGGAGGAATGAGGGGCGCCTGGGTGGCTCAGTCGGTTAAGCGGTTGCCTTCGGCTCAGGTCATGATCCCGGGGTGCTGGGATCAAGCCCCACATCGGGCTCCCTTCTTGGCGAAGAGTCTGCTTCTCCCTTTCCCTCTGCCTGCCGCTCTGCCTACTTGTGTTCTTTCTCTATCTCTCTGTCAAATAAATAAATAAAATCTTAAAAAAAAAAAAAAAAGAATGGGAGGAATGAGAAGGAGCCTAGATAGCAACAGGGATAGTATCTTTGAGTCCAGTCAACTGGCTGACAGCTGTTTAGGTATAAGTGTGGGTCAGGCTGGCTTTAAAGATGGAGAGTTGTGGCAGATGGATACAGAGAAGAATAAGTCACAATCTCTGCCATTGCTTATCTAAAGTCTAGGATCCATTGCTGGAAGCAAGATACTGAAAGGATACATAGAACTTAGGGTCACAGTCTGAGACAAAGATTTGTCTTTGGCTTTTTCCTAGTTTTGTCTTTTTAAAGCTTTTGTGTGTGTGTGTGTGTGTGAAACACATCACACATAAAGAAAAGTGCATAAATCCTAAGCGTACAGCTTAGTCAATGAAACATCCATGTTAACTATCACCCAGTCAAAAAATAGAATATTATCAGCATCCCTGATGCCCAATTTGTGCCCGTTCCATAATCACAACCCCTTTCCTTCCTCCTAAAGGTAACAACTACTCTGACTTTTTATAATCACTCTGTGCTTTTATTTATTCTTGTGCTTTTTAGCATGCATCTCTAAACACTATAGTTTTATGAGTTATTAATTTTTATACATACACACACACACATAGATGTACTCTTATGTCTGGCTTCTTTCATTCAATATTACGTTTGTGAGTTTCATCCATGTTGTTGCATGAAGCTTATTTTGTTCCTTCTGATTGCCTTATAATATTCCCTTTCATGAATATGCCACAACTTATATATCTATTCTACTGTTAATGGGCATATGGATCATTTTCTGTTTGGGGCTATTGTGACTGATATTACTGTGGATATTTTTTGTTTGACTTTGGTGCACATGTACGTGCATTTCTGTTAGCAGTGGAATCGCTGAGTCATAGGGGCTGCATATATTCCACTTTGGTAGATGATCCGAAGTAGATTTCCAAAGTGTTATACAAATTCACATCTTCCATTGCTCCAAATGATTACCAACACTTAGTATTATTAACCTTTAAAACTGTAATCATTCTGGTGGGTGTGCAGTGGTATCTCATTGTGGTTTAATTTGCATTTTTCTGGTGACTAATATGGTTAAGAACCTTTTCATATGTTTATTGGCCTTTTGGATATACACTTTCATACAATTTCTACTTAAGTTGTCTATTTTTTTCTGCCTTTTTCTTATTCATTTGTAGGGGTTCTCTTTTTTTTTTTTTCATTTATAAGGGTTGTTTATACATTCTGGCTACAGGCTCTTTGTTAAACAAGCTACAAATAAATTCTTCAACACCATGGATTCCCATTCATTACTTCTCTAGTCTCATTTTTTTCTTTTTTTCTTCTTTTTTTCTTTTTCGAGTCTCATTTTTCTCCCTCTAATTTCTATCAGATTCTCTGGGCCCAAATGACCCCCATTTTGCTAAGATCATAGCAAGCTTTCCCAGGCTGTGGGGAACACCTCACTAATGCTGCAGAGCTGTTTCTTCATCTTCCCTACATTTCTCTCTCTCTCCCTCTTGCTGATCTTCTCTGTCACTTTCTCCCTTCTTTCCCTGTGACTTTGCCCATCCTTAGGGGGCTGCTTATTATTTACAAGATGGATAGCAACAACCTTATATCAGTCATGGTACCAAGACTGTCAGATTTGCCATTTGGTACTGATAGGCAGAAAATCTTCACTCTAGAAAGCACTTGGAGATCATGCAGTTTTTTCTTTAATGATGAGGAATTGAAAGCTCAGAGAATTTTGGAGACTTGGCCAAGGTGAAAAAGGAAGGGATTTGTCCAACGTCATACTGCAAGTTAGAACTAGAACCCAGGCCTCTTACATCCATGTTCCAGCTTCTTCCACTCTACCATGCTAAGAAAGACCAGGGCACACAGCTGCAAACTGACAAGAATGTTTTTTTTTTTTTTTTTTCTTCTGAAAATAAGTGCTGTCTGTGTCTGTGTAACAACGTAATCAGTAGAGACTATGGCTCATGTCTGTCTGGACCCAGGTTGAGAGATCACATCACCTCTGCTACTTTCCCATCTCCTGGCTGTCAAAGCCTGAAGGACAACAAATGGCTTGAGTAATGAGATGAGTTAAGATAGTGTCTCCCACGCTGAATTATGTGCCAGTTCCAGGACTACAGGATTCTACCACAATCCATTTACACAAGAAATTAAATTGAAGATCGCAATGTAATATTCATATATTAAATCCTGGCGGACAATCAAAGTAATTAAGGCCAAATGCTCTGAATCATCCTGTGGCATCACGAATATTCTATTGCTGGGTTTTTAGAAGGACTTATTTCTACAACCAATTATCTTGGAAATCATTAAGGCTCCTTTGGAATGTGAATAATTTGCAAGCCACAATGATACCCAGTACTCCTCAAACCCCTTTGCCCCATGGGAGAAGAATTCTGCTAGAAAGGGGTGTAGGGTGGGCAAGGAAAGTCTAATTTCAAGAAGCTGGAGTTAGGGGATAGGAAACAGTCTCTGACCAACTGCTTCATTGTATTGTTTTTTCAAAAACTGTGGCTCTTACAAATACATACTACTGATTAAAAGAAAAAGAGCTTGAGGAACAAGGAGGGCTCTGTGTAACCCCACAATGATAAATAGGCCTGACCTTCAGATTTCTTCCTATCCATGGGTCACCTCATCTCTTAAAGCTTCTCCAACTACCCTCATCTCTTAATCCTTGTTTTTCACGGCTTCCCTTTGTCCACACCTCTGCTATACAGCACTCATTATAAAGTCCCCAAATTATTTGTTAGTTCCCCTCCTTAAGTGTATGGCCCTCAAGGGCACTGGCTATGTCTAAATCTCTTCAGTGACCCCACACCTGACCCAGTACAAGCTTCAGACAAGGCGCTCGGTATATGGTTGGGATATGGATGAAAGACTAAATAAGCAAAAGAAATGAATAACCAAGGGAACAAACTTACCCAAATATATTTCTGTTTGGGAATGATAGGGTTAGTGTCATCACAGCATCAAAGAGAGGGATGAATCTTCCCTTCCAGTAAATACCTCAATTCTCTCCAAAAAAACAATGCTCTCAACCATCACCAACAAATGAAACCCCATCACCAAGAATGTGTCACTAAAAGATTAACAAAAAGTATTAAGTTAACTTGCACGTTTTGGAGTTGTACCTAGAAAATAACCAAGTTATTTTACCTGAATTACAAGACTTTTATGCATCTGGAATACTACATACAAAAAAAGGTTTCTGATTCATCAGTTTTGCCAGTGGGAATAATTAAAAGCGTGCATATACTCTAATATTCCTACCAAAGTATTTCTTCTCATAAATATTTATCCATAGTTTAAGTTTGTTGACGTGGAGCAGCATCAATATTTCTCAACTGGAGCTCACATACAGGCATACCTCAGAGATACTGTGGGTTTGGTTCCAGCAATAAAGCGAATATCACAGTAAAACAAGTCAAATGGAGTTTTGGGTTTCCCAGTGCATATAAAAGTTATGTTTACACTATACTGTGTCTATTAATCTGCAATAGCATTATGTCTAAAAACAATGTACATATCTTAATTTAAAAATTCCTTATTGCTAAAAACTGCTAGCCAAAATAATTACAACAATAATATCAAAGATCACTGATCACAGATCACCATAACAAATAAAATAATAATGAAAAAGTTTGAAATATTGTGAGAATTACCAAAATGTTATACAGAGACATGAAGTGAGCAAACGCTGTTGTTTCCAACAGCAATGGTTTTGATGAACTTGCTCAACACAAGGTTGCCACAAACTTTCAATATGTAAAAGAATACAATATCTCTGAAGCACAATAAAGTAAAGTGCAGTGAAACAAGGTATGCCTGTATTTGAGAGATATTTGACTGTATCTTGTTCATGACTGTATCCCTAGCTGTAGCACAGAGATTGGCACGGAGAAATCACTCACTGTAGAATGAATAGTAAGCGAGACAGAAGCTCTAAGGGATGTTCCCATCATCAAAATAGAGCTGCACAGAGCAAGGCCCATTCACTTAGGTTCTCTTTGTGATCAGTTGGCAACAGTATCCCTGAACGTCTTTTTTTTTTTAAAGATTTTTTTAAAGTAGTCTTTACACCCCACACGGGGCTCATACCCACAACCCTGAGGTCAAGAGTCGCATGCTCCACTGACTGAGCCAGCCAGGCGTCCCTATCCCTGAGCTTCTAAGCCAACTTGATCCACCCACCCAAGCATTATGTCCCTTCCAAAGGTGATTATCTAACCCCTCCATGTGTCCAACACAGGCTGGGGTGGGGTGGGGGGGTGGTTCAGTCTGTGTGTCAGCCCAAGCCAGATGAACACACCAACAACCATCTGTGGCTTTCCCAGGAGGGCATCTTGAGCCTGCATGTGTCACATCATCATGGGTCTACCAGTCAGTGTCAGAAACTGTGGCAAGAAATATTGATACTGCACAAAATCAATAAACTGGGGCCACAGCTAAATATTTATTGGGGCAGACAGTGACGCCATGTTTGCTTGGCAAATTCAATCAAGGTTTGTCCAATTACTGAAGGTTTAGATTTGAACGAATTAGCTCTTAGTCATAGAATCCTAGAATGTCAGAGCTGGAAAGACCCTTATATCTCATCTGGCCCCGTGTAACCCTGAGGTTTTCAAACTTTTCTTTTGCAAGAAACACTTTTATCCAGTGAAATTTTATGGTGCTCCTCTCATTCAAGTGGGAGTGCAGGTATTAGATCTTCCTGCTTGGCCTCTACTTTAACCTGCAGAGGAGAAGAGGAAAGTCTAATAAAGTTACAAAGGATCATGGAATACTGGGCGGGGGGGGGGTGCGGGAAGTCCTAGTCTTGGAGAAAGAGTCAAGGCAGGCCTCAAGTCAGTCCTAGCCACAGGTGATAATCTACCACTGAAACTCATGCCTGAGGGGACCTTTTGGATATGGCCATTTAAACTGGTTAGTGACATCTGTTCCCTGGGAAGGATGATACAGTAACTAACAGACTCATTAGCAGAAGTGATTTTATTTAAATAAAACACATTGCTACCAACTGTCACAGAGCCCAGAGGGAAATCCTGAGGGCAAGAGACACAGGGAGGTAAATTCCCTTTATTAGGGTACTCCAGGAAGGCAAAGAGTAGAGACAGAGGAAGAGCAGAGTTAGGGTAGAACCTCCTTCTCCCACCCTGGCTGGTGTGTCTGCTTCTGCACCCGTCTGGTCGTGCGTCCATCTTTTCCTGTGCCTCGGTGTCATCTTCTGCAGCAGTGTATCTAGTTCCTTATCAGTTTCTGCCCATGCCCATCCTTATGTTCAGGCTGGATTTGCTGATGCCTGTCTGTTATAGGTCTGTTCCTGCCTATGTTTCAAGTCTTTCAGCACCTGCATGCCTAACGGTGAAAGTGGGAGGAAGGGAGCTTTCAGAGCTAGGAGGAAAGCCTGGTGAATCTGACCATTCTTAAGACCAGCCCTGAGGCATCACATTGAAATCATCTGTACCACATAGCAAAAACAAAAAGACACAAACAGGAAAAAGAAAAACAAGAAACCATTTCTGGTGCTCTAAAGACCTCGGTCTCATTTTTCATGTTTCTCTACTTTCTTCATTTGTTTTTTTCCCTCCCGCCCCCATCCCTTTTTCTTTCACTCTATCTCTTAATGTCTCATATTCTATTTTTTTAGAGCCCTTTCTTATTTTTCTATTTTATTTCTCTTCTTCTGTTTCTATTTGTTTTCTCTCTAGATTTACCCTTCCCCATATATTTTTCCTTTAAAAAAAAAAACTTTTCTTTCTTTCTCTGCTTATCTTTTGTGCTTTGTTGTCCCCAAGGATGCTGCAAACATCAGGAGAGAGAAGTGGTCCTTTTCTGCCCTGGGCTGGGCTGTGGGTGAGGTTCATTATCTGTCTTCTCACTTATGCATGGGTGAGGTCCTCACTGCTCCCTGGAATCTAACCCAAACATCCTTGTTCCCTGCCCCCCACCCAGGACACTGTCTGCAGAATCACACTGTGACTCCAGCCGCTGCTTGCATTCCCCGCACGTCCCATGTAGAGCAATGAGCCCCCAGGTGTGGTGGGAGAATTCATCAGCCGCCCGACAGGGCTAACGATTTACTCCTGAGAAATAATCCATATCCAGATAATGGATCACCCCGACTCTCTGAGACCATTTGTCTTGGCACTTAAATGGCACCAGAATCCAGGGGCAGAGCCAGAACTCTATCCCAGGTTCATTGGTAGATGAATAGGCTGGAATAATAATGTTAAGGATTATGATCAGGAACACTTTGCATTTGCATGGTGCTTTTAAACTTTATAAATTTGTAGGAGATTAACCTTCCTTGGCTCATCACTTTTGAATTCCACACACTGTGGACCCTGCTTGCATATTCAGAAGCAGGGGCTTTTAAGTGACTCACCCAGAGTCATCTAGCCTGTTACGGGCAGTAAAGGGAGGAAAACTCTATTTTTCTGGCTTCCTGAGACTCTTTCCTCTGAATGCTAGGTGGTCTTCTGATCTCTGGGTCTCACTGTTCTTATCTGGAAAGTGGAAGCCAATTCTGAGAGACAGTCCACTGAAGAGGTTCATTGTCAGGGAGTTTGAACCCTGGGTTTGAATTCTGGTTCTGCATTAGACAGCTTTGTGGCCTTGGGCAGGTTGTTTACTCGCTTAGAACCTCAATTTCCTCCTCTATAAAATGGGAATCCTAATAAGGCTTTCTCATAGGAATGTTATGAAGATGAAGAGAGATTATGCATGTAAAGTGCTTTACAATAAAGTACTTTATTAAAAGTGCCTGGCTCATAGTAAAAGCTCCATGAGCGTTAGCTATGATTATTACTACTGCCTGTCTCTTTGTAGGATGCTGAGCGTACTCATACAAATGCATGAGAAAATTGGTCTGGGGGAGGGGAAGAGATAATCGATGAGCCAGCTTCCACAGAGGTGTCCCTGAGGCCATCAATGGGGGAAGGGACTTGGAGGGGTGAATTCTAATGGCAGAAGGAGCTAAGGATCTGCTTGGGCTGGGAGGACCGTGCCGGTTCTGGGGTACTGGGAACAGGCAAAAAAAAAAAAAAAAAAAAGGAAGAAGAAGAAGGAGGAGGTTGGTGATCTGTGTTCAGTCCCTAGACATGTCTCAGCAGCATGTTGCTCAGCAGAATCAGTTGCTGTCCTTCAATTCCAGCCAGCTAGTATTTCCCCTCTCGGGGTCTCACCTGTCAGTTTCCTTGGGGTAATTCCCTTCCTCAAAAGCTGGACAGAGGATTTCTTTCCCCCCTCTGGGGAATATTGAAGCCAAAAAGATTTTGCAGAAAGCCAGCACAAACTAAAACTAATGCAGAAGGCTTTTGCATAAATGGAAGTTCGCTGTACAGATAAATGTAAGAATGATTATTAATATTCTCAATGATAACATTATCAATCTTTAGAGCTCTTTCTATGGAGTGTGGCTTCTAGAGGTTGACACATCATCTCAGGTGGCAAGAAACATCCCCAGGGTCCACCTGCATGCAGAATCACAGCCCGCATTCTTCTCCAGCTTTACTGGGACCTCATCCTCCCAGAGTCACACACATAATTCAGCCTTCAGTGGAATGACTCTGACGCTATTGAGGCTCCCTGGAGAATAGATGCTGTGCGGGGGCGGGGAGTGTGAGCTTCTGACTTCAAGCTGAGGGAAGGCGAGGAATTGATACATCTCCTAAGCACCAAGGGCTCAACTCCTTGGAAGATGAGAAGGGCTTTGTCAAAGCCTGATAGTTTATTAATAATTCTCTCAACTGAAGAGAGCCCCGTGCTTATCAATTGACAAGTATTTAGTGAGAACCCTGTGCGGGGGATCTAAAGAGGTTTGGCAGAGCTGACAATGTGGTTGAGGAGACAGACCACAGACATATAAAGATCATTGACAATACAAAGAGATCCCTTCAACAAAGAGATACAGGAAGCTGGAATGAAGTGAAAAAAATATAAGATACAGAGTCAGGAGACTTGACGTCACTTAATTTCTTGGAGCCTTGGTTTCCCTATCCTCTCAGAAAGGCAGCCTAGTGGCATTGAAAGAACATTAACTTTGGAGTCAGACCAACCTGACTTAAAATTTCAATTACTTTACAAACTAACTAGGGGCCCTTGAACCAGTTACTTAACTCCTATGAAGCACAATTACCTTATGTATAAATTGGGGCATATAATAGGAGCCCCTACCACACAGAGTGGTGGTGAGGACTAATTGAAAGCACGTGTGTAAAACACTGAATGTAATGCCTGGCACACGGTAATCATGCAATAATCAGTTCCTATTATTATAATATGCAGGGGGAAAGGCAGGGAATGTTTGGAAATAGAAGGGTTTTATTTTCCTTTTCAGCTCTTTATATGCCTGACACTACATTTCATAGGAATGCAAACTCAAAAAAATACTTATATGTAAACAGTAATTATGATATCGCTCTGTGATACCTTTTATATGCCTCTCCAGTATTGCTCACTAAATTTGGTATGATCAGATTTTCAGAACAATGAAATAGCAGATGAGGTAAATTATATACTCCTTGAGATCTTAGGCATCTCTCTGAGCTTCAGTTTTCCCATCTGCAAAATGTGGCTAAGAACAGGTACTTCACAGGGCTGTCGTGGAAATTAAATGAAAATGTGTAGAAGGTATTTGGTACAGAACAGGCAGAAAACAAATGTTAGCTCCATTCTCCTGCTCTCTTCTATAAAAATGGGGATAATAAAGAATCAACCTCACTGGGTTATTGTAAGGAGGAAGCCAGGTGAATATACAGGGAATGTTTGTAAACTGTAAGACCCCCAACACCAGCTTTAAGGAACATTCATTATGTACAAGGCACTGTGCGGTTAACAAATGTTAATCAATTAGGTAAATATTAATTAAGTGTCTCCTATACACAGGACACTGTTTTAGGTGTTATGAGTAATCCAGAGAGGTCAGGGCCATGGGAATGGATGAGCTCCTCCACATAAGAACAGAACATTAAGGACGGGACCTTGAGGGATGCTCCCATTTAGGGTGCCAGAGGAGAATGCAGAGAGATAAGGAGGAATCATTGGTAAGAACACTAGTCTAGCACAGTATCCTCAAAGCCATACAGTAGAGTTTGAATGTCTGTGTCGGCTTTGGGGAAGAAGAAGCCCACGGGGAAAAAGAAGATGAATAAGCTGGTGACAGAGAGGGATACTGAACAAGCAGAAGTCTGAGAGGTGAGTCCTGGGAGATGCAGCTCCGGGAAGAGGGATTTGCCATTTGGTCAAGAGGACTGAGCACTGCCGAGGGGCCACTATGTGTAGAAGTAGGAGGCAATGAGGGCTTTCAGTAGTGGGTGTGGAGTCGCAAGAAGTAAAATAGTGAGTGGGTAGCAGAGACCAACCATTTGAGAAGCTTTGCAGACGCAAGAGCAGGTAGAGAAAGGCTGAAGGAAAGACAAGTAGAGGGACAAGGGAGAGAGGCTCCTTGGCAGCTGAAGTGGCAACAGTAAGAGGGGCTGAGCATCTCTAAGGAGGGACCCAGAGAGGGTCCTTTCTTTTTTGGAGGCAGGAGGGAAAGACAAAAGAACAGAGAGGCCAAGGTTCCGCATTCAGTCCTTGAACCTGGCTTTGTTTGCTAATACCACCAATCCTGACCCCATAACTTTCAGAGCTTCTCATTATCACTGAGTAAATTTAAGGGGCAAGATGTGTGATTTGGGTGGATATACTGGCTCTCTCCCTGGGGAAGTGGAAGGAAGCTATGGCCCCATTCCCAGGAAACTGGGCCCCAAACATGGCCCAGCCAGGAGAGCCTGCCATCTGGGACCTGTATCCATGCCACACAGTCTCTTCCTCCCCAGTTTTCTTCCTGAAATCAGAGCCCCTCTTGGAAACAAAGTCAAGGCCATGGTCACTCAGAGGCTTACTTAAGTTTTGCTGTTATTTGCTAAGGCACTGGCGGCCCAGGGTCCTGTGACCTGGCCAAATGTTTCTTCCTTTGAGGACAGGAAAAGGACTTTCTGAATATAGCCTGGTCTTCAGCTTTTGGACTTGCACACATAGCCTGTTGAATGCGTCATATTGGCCTTACCGCCATTTGCTCTGGCCCTAGCTCTGGCTCTTCCTCTCAAGTGTGGCTGCTCTCTGGTCCTAGGCAGATACAGTTCTTGTGGCCCCTCCTTGCCTTGCCCCTTAGCTTACAGTCGGACAAGTCTCTTGGGATTTGGAGGGTGGAACAGCAGGGCAGTTATAAGCCATGGATGGTTGAAAGTAGAAGAGGGTTCTGGGCCCTGGAAGGCAGGAGAGGGGGGCCTTGGGCTGGTACCAGACCCAAAGCAGCTTGGCAAATAAAGCCAGCCCTTAGCATCTTTTGTCCTAGGGCCGGTTCTTGTGCTCATATATGCCTCCACAGTGCCCAGGAGGTAGGAATGCAGGGGAGAAGGACAAAGAACTCACTAGCTAGGGAAAATTAGGGCTCTGGGGCTAGACCTGAGTCCCCTTTTTAGACTTGAGTTGTTCCAGGATTGAGTTATAGTGGAGAAAGACTTAGTGCATTGACAAATGGCAATTAACAAAGGAGGTGATTAAAAGTGAGAGAAGATACAGGCTCAGAAATGTCAGAGAATTCCTTCTTGCATTTTCCTCTCCCCTTCTCCCTCCTCTTTTTCTCCCTCCCCTTTTGCTCTTCTCCCTTCCTTTCCTCTGCCCTCCTCCTGCTTGCTCCATCCACCCCCACCCACAGCTACTGATGTGATTTCTCATGATCTACAGTCAAATGCCATTAATCCCGACAGGCTCACGAGGGTCCGGCTAAGCTGTCCCATGAACCAATCCTGTGAGCAGACAGACCAGGGGAAGTGGCAGGCAGACCCCCCCACCCCGCCCCCTCATGGGTAATGGCAGCTAAACCAATGAACCAGAGTGGCTGCCCTGCGAATGATTAATAAATCACTTGGGGTCCAAGAAAGATGGGAAACTCCTCAGCAAACAGTGCTCAGGACATTTTCTGTGACCTCCTCTGCCTCAAATGTCCATGGCGCACCAGCCACACAGGCCTGGACTGACTCTGCTCTCAAGGTACTGCTTCCAGATTCTGCCTGGCCCATCTCAGTTTCAGAGGGAGATCATTCATTCCAATGGGATGTGACAGGTGCCATCTTCAGGCGTCTGGTTCTGCTCCCAGCGGCAGGGACTGTTGCTGACTGCAAATCCCCCAAGTGCCATACTGGTCTGAAGAGAGCAAGCCTTAGGATGAGCAGATGACTTTTCAAGAGCCCAAGAACCCAAGGTGGGATGACAGAGTGATATAATGGACCAAGTCCTGGACTAGAGGGCCGGACACTTGGCTTCTAGTCCCATTTCAGCTACTAACTTGCTGGACGATGTTGGGTAAGTCACTTTCCTTCCCTGAATCTCAGCGTTCCCCTTGGATGTGAGGAGGTTGGACTAGGTTATCTCTAATAACACTTCCAACCCTGATAAGCAAACCCTGAAATTAAAAAAAAATCTATTTTTGGAAAAATTCCTATTCAAATTTTTTGGGGATTCCTTCTCTAGGGCTTCCGTTTAGCTGCTTTGCCACCAAATCCATCACCCTAAACTCCCCCTCAGCACACACGGCCATTTTCCAGCACCCACGCTCCATCTAAGACATTAAAACCATTCATGGGTCCTGCCTGCCTCTCTTGCTGAGCTAGTTCTGTGCTTGACGCTGGGCCATCTTCATGGAGTCCTGAGGTGGGACCCTGTGGGAGGGGATATGCCATTGACCCCCAGATTTTAGCATAGGCAGTTAGGGTGGCTACCTAGATGGAGAGGTTCCCCCAAGTTTATATTTTCAAACTTTTTAACATATAATAAAATTGAAAGAATGGTACATAAATACTTGTACATACTCTCATTAACAATTTGCCATGTTTGCATGCTTTCTCTCTCTCCCCTCCCTCTCCCCCGCTTGCTCTCACTCACGCTTTCCCTCTGAAAGTATATTGCAGATATCATGACACTTCCCTCTTAAATACCTCAGCACATATCTCCTAAGAATAAGGATGTTCTTAGCCAGGAAGCTTTTTTTAAGGGCTCTGAATTCTCACCTAGGGGGATGTCTCCAGTCTCTGGAGTGCAAAGGGGGACCGAAAGTATATGAGGTCTAAAGACCAGATTTCAGTCTGGATGTGGGTGGTGTGAGAAGGAGCCAAGCACAAGAGAAGGAGGTACAAACAATGGTTCAAGTACAGTTTCCAAATTAAAAAAAAAAAAAAGAGGAAAAAGCAGAATGACCTTGGGCGAGTCACTTCCTTTCCTTGAGCTTTGGTTTCTTCATCTATAAAATGGGGATTGTGCTAGTCTCTGTCTTGCCAACCTTCCAAAGCCGTATGAGGTTTAGATGTGAAAATAGGTTATGATAGCACACTGGGAGCTGCCACACTTAAACAGGTAAGGGCAAGTGATTTGCAGAGATGACCTTCCGAGCAAGTAAAGCTCAGGAGCGATACTTCCCTGGGCCCAGGACTGGAAGTCTCTGTTAACACATGGAAGTGGATAGTCCCCTTGCTCAGCCCCCAAACTCTTGTTCCTGGAAGCCCCAGAATTTTCATCTCTAATGGAAATCTCCTTGGCTCACATCTCTTGATGTTTTTCAAGGACCTAAACACACACCCCATTTTTTTTCTAGTTTTTTTTCCCCGATAACTCCGTTTTCTCTTATTGATTATGGCACAAAACTGAAAGATCACTTCTCTACTTTTTCTTCTTTCTGGCATTTCTTTCTGTGCTCCCCTTTATTTTCTACTATTCCCCCCAATCTTGTTGAAACTTCTAGAGTTAGAAAATTCTCTCATCCTGCCTACCCCTAGCTCAAAGAGCAAAGTGCTTTACAAAATTAAGTGAGCATTTGGGATTTTTAACTTGATTTTATCTTTTCATTCAACCAGAGGGGGTATGTGTGTGGGAGATGCACTTGTCAACTAAAAGCAATTCCTCTGCCTCCCTGGGGACTGAAGCGTAATCGTAGCTCTGTCTTCCTGGTGTCAGGATGAAACTTGCATTTTCCTGAGTGGTGTCAGCACACTGACAGACAGCTCCTGGGATCTAGTGAGGGGTACTGGAAAAGAACGGGGTGGCAATGGGAGGGGGGAACAAGATCTGGAGGCTGCTCTTGGCTCATCTCTCCTCCTCTGGCTAGCTTTGGGCTAGTCACTTACTGTCTTTTGCCTCAGCTTTTCTAACTGAAAAAATGGAGATAATTCTCTCCCATTTCTGCCTCGCAAAGATAGCGCCAGGACCTTGTCACGCTTTGGTTATATGAAAATCTTTGGAAGCAATAGAGTTCTGGAAGGAAAAATGTGCTTTGGAAGCAGTGTATCCTAGGAATGCTAAGTAGCTAGAAAGGAACTTCAAGTTTTCCTTGTATACCCCCATTTAAGAAATGAGGGAGCTCCCCCACCCCCATAATTTCGCTATATTTACCATGAGCTCAGATAAATCTTTCCCAAACAGAAAAGCAGAGAGGCAAATTCCTGAGGTCCTAAGGCTAACAGCCCTTTTTCAAGATCACATATGATCCCTGTGCACACCATGTAAACCTAATGGGACTCCTCAAAAGGAGGTACTGGGAAAGAGGGTTGCTAATCTACTAATTCCATCCAGGGCCCTGAAGGCAGAGTCCTTTGTCATCTCACCCCTGAAATCGCAGAGACCTTCATAACAACCTGTTGAGGGAGGGGGCAAGGGGATGGGGATCCCCATTAATAGAGGAGGAGCCTGGCACTCAGGTTGGGTAGCAGACCTATTGTACTCATCCAGCCAGTTGGTCAGCATGCCCAGCCTCCCCCCTGATATTTTAAGTTTAAATGCCATGCTCTTTCCACTGTACTTCAGCTGCCTTTGTGCGACTCAAGGAACCCAACAAGTACGGAGTCCAAATGAGATAACCAGACTGAAAAATGCTATATGAGCGCTGTGAATTGTATAAGACTGATGAATCACAGACCTGTACCTCTGAAACAAATAATACATTGTATGTTTAAAAAAAAGAAGATAGTAGGAAGGGAAAAATAAAGGGGGGGGAGACAAACCATGAGAGACGATGGACTCTGAGAAACAAACTGAGGGTTCTAGAGGGGAGGGGGGATGGGTTAGCCTAGTGATGGGTATTAAAGAGGGCACGTATTGAATGGAGCACTGGGTGTTATATACAAACAATGAATCATGGAACATTACATCAAAAACTAATAATGTAATGTATGGTGATTAACATAACATAATAAAATAAGATTTAAAAAAATTTAAAAAAATGAAAAATGCTATATAGACATACACCAGGGTTCTCACTAAATCCAAATGGATGACTTTTATGAGTATGCTCATTTTGAATAGCACTAGACCCCATCGAGTTTTGAGGTTTGTTCCATTTTTTCTGCTACTTATTTACCCACACCCCAAAAGGAAGTAGAGTGGGGTTCAAGGGATCAAGTTCTCCAAATGGCTGCCCTAGTACTCCTTGTAGCTGGAGTGCAATGGGGAAACATGGTGTTCAAGGGTTCTCAGGGAAAGAGATCTTTCCACTACACTAGAGTTTCTTTAACTTTATTGAATATAAAAGCCCCTGTGGGGAGGTTGCTAAAAATGCTGTTTTCTGGTCTCCATGCCCAGAAATTCTCATTCAGTAGGTCTCGAGTGGGGGCAGGGAATCGGCATTATCATAGCACATCCAAAGTGATTCTGACACATCCGGTGTGATGGGCCATGTTTTGTGAAACCCCGATTCATGACAAGCTTTCATTCTTGAAATCTCAATTAGCAACTGTTTGCCTGGGTGACAAGTACTTTTGAGCTTCAGGGAAAAAAGATAGGAAGGTCTGAAGCCTTCCTTCTCACAGTCGACAAGCCCCTAGCTTGATTTCATCATCCTGCCTTCTTCTCAGTTAAAATATGTTTTCTTCCTGCTAAAGACCTCATGGTAGACAGTGACCTAAGTAAGGAGCAGGGTGCTTGACTCTTAATTGGAATTGCAACGAAAGATCCTGCAGAGGCAACAAGCTGTCCAGCTCTAGGATGTCAGGGGGAGGGCAAATATACCCAACATGCCCCTTGTGAGCACACACCTTACGGTGAGAGGTTGCAAGTTCAGGCTAGCCGGCTTCCGACAGCGTGAGGTGGGGGCTAAGGGCCTCTGCATTCTTGGGAACAAGGGGTCATAACTGGTTATGTGCCTCCGCACAGGAAAGAAGTCCTGCATTTTACTCACAGACCAACCTCCAGCTTTTTCTGGGTCACCAAAGCCAGCCCCAGTGCCCTGCACCAATAGCACGACCCCAGCCGAAAGGCACCAGTCACTCCCCTATCCTTTCTTCAGCAGAGACAAGGTTACAGATTTTCTTTTCTATAAGTAGTATTTTTTAACTCCAGAAATAATATATGTTTATTAAAGAAAGTTTGGAAAATACTAAAATATGGAAATAATAAAACAGTTAAAATTGCCCATAATTGCATTGTTTAAATACGATCAATATTAAGATTCTGGTGTGTTTCCTGTTAGCTTTTTTCCCCCTATGTATAGGCTTATTATTTCTTTGTACTGCTTATATAATAATGTGCACACATTTTGCGTTTTGATTATTTATCATTTAAAATAATCACAAGTGTATTTTCAGGTTATCGTATAGGCTTTCAAATTATACACTTGAAAATAATTGTGCAATCATTCACTGAGTGAACCAACATTATATACATAGCTCAATATCTTGCATACAGAGAACATTTGATAAATATTTGTCGAATGAATGGATGCATTCCCCTTTTATGTGACATTTAGTTAAGGGTAAAGATTTTCAGAGGAAACTGAACACTAAGTAATTAAGTGGCAGAGGAGGTGGGTCAAAGAAAAGCGGGGGGGAGAATTTCTAATTCAACTGTTAAGTACATTTTCTTGAGATTTCTGAACTTATATTTCTCCCTCTTTTTTTCCCAAAGAGTTGGCCTTGGTTTGTCTGGAGCTTGTTCACAACTATGAATATCTCCATTTTACAGATGAGGAAAACCAAGCCTCAGAAAGGCTTCCTAAATAATTTTTCTGAGATTACATCGTTAGTACATAGCAGAATTGGGCTTCCAGTCTAGGTCTATGGGCATCCTTAGCTTTGTCCCTTTACCACATCACATCTCTTGCAGAAAGAGGCAACAAAGGAGGATAGTTGTCATGAGTTTGTGCCTCTAGTAGAGCTATTCTGGAAGCAGAGAAACTTCAGTTACTGAGGCCCATTTGATGGGACTGGGCAGGCAGCCTCCCCAGGAGGGAGCCAAAAAAAAAAAGCTCATTCAGCTAGGGGAAAAAAAAAAAAAAAGAAACCCATTGACGCCATGACAAAAGCTGGTGGTGGATAAGCTCATGGGAAGAGGTAAGGCCGAGATTTCAATATCCAAGGCCTGAAACCGGACATTTCTAGATGTCAGACTTGTTTGGCTTGGATGACTGGGTATTTGTACAGCAGAAATTGGTAAAAGAACAGGTCTGGTGAATGTTTGTTGTCTTTGATTGCTTTTAGAAAACAGAGAAAATTGGAAATGATTTTAAAATTGGTGCAAAGGCAGAGAGGTACCATGTTTCCCAGAAAGGCAGGCAAATGAGTGGAAGGAAGCCCTTTCAACTCTGACTAGAGCTCAACTTTGCTAAAAATTGCATGACAAAGTACAGGTGATTCTTCCCTGTTATGCACCCCTTCTGTTGCATTAATGCTAATATCCGTGGTTAACAAAGCAAATGTAATAACTGCTCTCCCCAGAGGACCTGTGATTGCAGTTTCTACTCCTCAGGCCTGCAATCGAGCAGTTGGAAGAGCATTTTTCATATTTCTTGCTACCTCCTCACTAGAATTTTGATCAACAGAGCCCCATTTTCCCAGTGGAGAAAAACAAGGCACAGAGTCACGTCCCTACAACTACCAATGGAGGATTGGGGGAGAAATTAATCTGGGCCTCTGGACTTAAGCAGCGCATGGCTGGTCTACTACTACCAGATGCTCTAAACCCTGAACCCATTATGGTACTTGCCCCCATACGTATTTAAAATTTAAAAATACAAAGTCACAGAAGAAGTGCAATAAAATCCAACACAGTACCACCTCCCCATTGAAATATCAAATATCAAATTCTTTCTCAAAATAAATGTTGGTGCCCCTCCTGTGGCAGTGCCCTGAGCAAAAAGTACAGGCGGCAGAATCTGGAAGTCAGCGGCAACTGGGAGCACCCCATTCTTATACATACTTGACACTGCGTTCTTTCACCTCTCTTGGAGATTAACTCCCCAAAAACGAAGGTTCCCAGGAAGCATAGAATCTCCCTCTTCCCGGAGGGGACCGCAGGACAGGGCCAGTAAAATACTCTCACTTTTGGGGCTCCTTGGGGGGCAAAGCTCTTTTCTCCTACTCACATTCTTGGTTCTGTAGAATGGAACAGTGACTTAAAATCAGATTTGGAGTTACCCAGGGCTGAGGTGATGCCTCCCCTAAAACAGAAGGTTCCCCAGGGCTGAGGCAGTCCCTCCCCTTCTGATTCATGGCTCCTGAGGCAGACACCGCTTCGCCCCTAGACTGGGTCTCCCGAGGACTGAGACGATATGTCCCCGCAAACGTGGGGGTTTGTAGGGCTGGGATACAGCCCCCCCCTCAGATCTGAGGCTCCCTGGGACAGGTGCATCATCTCGCCTGCAAATTCCAGCTCCTGGGGGCAGGCCCGCTTTTATGCACCCGATCAAGGGCTCCTGGGGGCAGAGACCTCCCCTCCCACTCAAACTCGGGGCTCCCCGGGGTAGGGGCAGGGTCCCGCCCTCAGAGTGAGCTCCCTGGGACAGGAGCTGCATCCTGGCCTCCCTCCGGGTGGGGGAAGGGGCTGCGGGAAGGGGCTGCGGGATCCGCGGCCTCTCCTCCCGCGGGAGGGGGGGGCTCCCCTGAGGCCCTGCCCCCTTCGTGACAAGCCCGAGGTGTCCGGTGACCAAGACACTCCGAGCTGGGTGCAGGGTGCGGCTCAGGGCGTGGTCACCGGGGGCTACTTAGGGCGGCCCTGTGCGGGGACAGCGCGGAAGCCAGCTGCGAGGCGGCGGGCACTCGGCGCGGGTCATGGCGTGGATCCTGGACTGCCTTTTCGCCTCGGCCTTTGAGCCCCGCCCCCGCCGTGGTGAGTGGGGCCCACCAAGTCGGGGGGCTGGGGTGCTCGGCCCGGGGCGGCCGGCGGCTGCAGCCCCGGCAGGGCGCCCTGGGGCTTGGCGCGCCGCCGCCTCGCCTCCCTTCCCGCTGGCTTTTAGCTAATTGTTCCTGGCTCCAGGGACTGCCCCGTCGAGGCCCCGCATAAATCACCAGCTTTGCCGGGAACGGCGAGCAATCGCGCTAATGGCCCGGCAGGACGCGGGGAGAGCGCGGGGGCGGAGTCGCTGGCTTGGCCGCGCTGGGAGACCGCGGAGCCCTGGGCCCCGACGCGCCCTCCCGCTGCCCAAGGGCCCTAAAGTCCCGAGGGGGAACGTCCCTGGCAGGGCGGCCAGGGCCCAGGGACTCTGAAGATTGGGGGGGGGGGTGTCCTTTTGCCCGAAGCTTGTCCCTCGCATCCCAATCTTAACTACGGAATATCACCGTGGGGCCCTTAGAGTCGTCGAATTCAACCCCTTCATTTAAGAGATGGCGACACTGAAGCCCAGAGATGGCGACATTGAAGCCCAGAGATGGCAAAGGCCTGCCCAAGGTCATACAAGGAGTTGGCAGCAAATCTGGGTCTGCTGAAGCCCTGCCAACTGCCCACTGCCCCAGACTGCCCAGGGGCGGAGACCTGGGGTCTTTAGTCTGGGTCTTTCCTTGGGTGCTTGAAATCAATGCTCGGTTCCTCTTTCCCTGTGGAGTTGAGGCCATAGGTGTGCAACGATCACAGCACGGATCAAAATATGGGTGGCATTTCACCCCTTTTGTGGAACTGCTTCTATGAAGCACATTTTGGAAACTGATTATTTTTACTCCTCCTTAAAGTTTCAGGAGACTGATTTTTTTTCTTTTTGAGATTTCCCAGGACCCCCACCCACACTGTCCTTCACTCCCCCTTGGTAGGCCCCACCCCTTCCAGGCTGCCACCTGCCCCCACTGCCACCTGTTTTTCCATAGTCTCCACCTCCAAAATCTATATTGGTGAGAGTGCGTCATTGGTCACCAGCCATAGACCAAACCTGGGCTGTCTCCTCTTTCCTCTGCCCCCTCATAGGCGGGGAGAGGAAAGGCAGGGAGAAGGTGGGCCTCAGCAACTTATTTCAGCAAAAACTTGTTTTTAGTTCTTGTCAGCCTCAGCACCCTGCTGAGAACCATCCCAGGAGTCCAAGGTATTGCTAAGGGGCTACAGCTTGCTTAGCAAATTCAAGTACAATCTCTGGCAAGCCACAAGATCTCTGAGAAGGAAAGAGATCTGCATACACACAGAAAGTTTAACTTTTTGTTCTGTACGTTCTTTCAGGCTTATGTGATCCTGGTAAATCAAAAAAAAAAGGGGGGGGAGGGAGTTTTATATAAATGCCTTTTAAGGCCTTATGGCTCAGGCACCCCATCCTCAAAAAGGGGTAGGGGGGAACCGTTCCACGCTTACCTGGCCTACAAGGTTGTCCTGTGACTCCAGTGAGATCAAGGATAAAATGGTTCCTTTATGAATAACCCCACTGGGAGGGGGTTAATATCACACAAGGAAGCCCATCCCCATCTAATGACACCCTTGTCTATTAGAATTTGAAGGCTTTTCCTTAAACCGAACCCAAATCTATGTCCTTCTGGCCCCAGCACTGACCTTCATGATCCTTCCAAGGGAACAGCACCAGCCCTCCCCATTCCCCCACCCCCACTCACCCCTGTTCTTATCCAGGCCCAGCCCCCCCAGTTCCTTCATCTGTTTAACATGTGACATGGCCGCAGGGCTCCTACCCGCATCTAGCTGCTCTTCTTTGAACACACTCCAAGTTGTGAATGCTTAGTGACCTAGCCAAAAGAGGATTTCCAGCTGTGCCCCCGTAAATATAGTCCTGGATGGCTGACTTTCCCTCTTTTGGAAGCGTACATTACACTCATGGTATACAGATACGTAGCCATAAATATGCACGTACGTACACATTCCCACACCCACACATGCCCACATACAAATCACGAATGCACAAACACACATGCCTCACACGCATCGCGTACTTTTCACACACGGTACAATATGCCCACACCACACAGGCACATCCTACACACAAATCCCACGTACATGCCACACAGTTCACACAAGTAGTTTATTTATATTGGAAGTACTTTCGACTGAAGCTTCCTTTAAAAAAAAAAAAAAAGTAAACCCAAGTTCTTTTCAGAGGCTCCATTCTGTATTTAGTTGGTGTTTGACCCCAAGTGCAAGATTTTAGATTTGCTACTGAATTTCCAGTCTGGTAGGACCTGTCCCCCCATATATGCCACTGGCACACCACTGCCTACACCAGCTCTATTACTCACCCAAGAGCAGCCGGTATCTGTGACACGCTTCCCAGGTGCTGGGCGCTAGCCTCAGTCTTGTACGTGTATGATCTCATTTAAGTCACACGACATCACTCTGCAATTCGCAATCAGTCTCTGGGTACAGTTTTTTGACCAGGTAAGAACCCATTCATTGCATTCCTCCTGACAAATGCCACGCAGCACGAAGTGTAACTGTTGGTACTCCGTAGGGTTATAATTGCCCTGGGTGCCTCCCTTCGGATGTCTTCCAGAAATCCTCTGGAGTCAGAGGTGGGGGGGAGTAGCTGGCCACTGAATGGAAAGAGTGGGGGAAGTACTCTAAATGTTCTTTAACCCACCAACCCCCGCTTTCCCAGGAGATAGTCGGTATGTCAGAGTAATCTTTTGAGGGTAGCAGTGGACAACGGACAACCATATGAAGACATCTGGCCGAGGCATCACTGAGATCTGGGAAGAATGGTGGCCCAGAAAGGCCTTCTTTCCCAGGGAAAGGGACAGCACAATTGACCCACTTGAAATTCTCTCTTCCAGTTCGTTTTTGGCATTGGATTTAGCCTCAGACAGTTGGACTTCTGTAAAGCGGCCAAAACTCTAAAGCTGAAGGGACCCTGGGGCCCACTTTACATACAAATTTGATCTTTTCTTGGAGACAGGACCCAACCAATTTGCTAAGACCAGGCCTGGTTGAGCTGTAACAGGATTATTTTTCAGAGCTTAGGTTCTTGGGTTAGCCCACACTTTACCCACCATGAGGCTAAAATACAGAATCTGTGTGATGAAGACTGGCTGAAAATAATACTCTTGCAAAAAGTACCTCAGGCTCCAGCAGTAGAGTTGACATTCATTAAGCTTAAATATCAAATGACAAAAAGCGTTCTGGGTGTTGATAGAGTAGGACATCAGGTCCCTGAGGGGGAGTATGGCAACGGTGAAAGCAACGTTGTTCCTTTCTTCACACTTATCTACTAAGATAACCTAACCATCCCACACTAGCGGAACAGTTAAACAGACTCTATGACGTACCACTTGTTAGACTAGTCTACAGCCATCGAGATGGTGTTCATGAAGACTATGTAGCAATTTGGGAAACAGTATGATTACAATTGTGTCAAGTATGCATTTTTGAAAGACTGGAAGGAAATTCAGCAACAAGGTAAAGTATGAGATTCTATTAAGTGGGTGCCATAATAGTTATTTCTGTTTCTTAAAACCTTTATCAAGTTTGTTTTTACATTACTCTTGTAATATAAAAATGTTTTAAAAAGGTTGATACAGGGCCTATGATATGCAAATAGTCCAGATTATGACCTAGAATCCCACTATGCAGTGTTTAATCTAAGGGCTTTTTTTTCCCCTTCAAATTTTAGTTTAAATGTAATGTCTAGATCAGGTCAGCCAAACGTGGTCTCCCTAATGACCATGAAGTGTCCTCTAAAAGTGGTGGGAAGAAGCAAAACTGGTTTGAGTCCCAGGCCTGCTTTTGTAGTGTTGCTGTGAGCAAGTTATTTAACCTCTCTTCAAATGATATAATAATGCCTACATTTCCAGGTTATAAATAAGAATAATCATATTCATATGGTAATATCAATTACACTAAATACCCTCTATGGCTCAGGTATCAAAAGATGTGCTTTGTTCCTTCTCCAAATATTTACTACAGACCAGTCATTTTACATAAATGATCTCATTTAACATTCATTACAACTCTCTGAGGTAAGTATTATTATCATTATTTTGAAGACAAAAGCTCAAAAACGAACCAAAAAAAAAAAAAAAACACGAAAGCTCAGAGAAGTTAAGTAACTTGTCCACTGCCGCACAGTGGCTGAGCAAGGATTCGGACCCCGTTTGGTGTGAGTTCAAAGCTTGAGTGAGATTAAAAGAGAGAACACTTGCAAAGTTCCCAGCCCTGTGCTGATACACAGCAGACACTTGCTGGGTGGTCAGTATGATGTTGATGCTGTTCCCTTGCCCAGAGTCCAAATTCTGGTCTTTGATCTATTTGATTACTTATAGATCCCTTTCTGTGAAGAAGTGCACATTTCAACTGGAAGATGCAGTGCAAATACCACCTGTGTCCTCATCGCTGGGGCTCTGAGTCACTAGGAAATGCTTTCTGTTTCCTTCTGGCAGTATCATTTGTTCTCGCATGTATCAGCAGAAGTAGGTAGATGGCGTGTTTGATGAGCCTTGGCAGCTACTGTCACGTCTCAGATACATCTCTTGAGAAACCACGCGGCTTCCTCGGGATGGGCACCCAATACCCAGCCACCGGTAGGTCCCTGCACTCAGGGAAGCTTCTTAAATGGCCGGGGCCTATTCTAAACCCCTGCTTCACCAGATGTACGATATGGCTGACCCTTCATTGCTACCCCTCCCCTTCCCCTCCTCCACGCAGAGGTTACAGGGCCTCCTCAGAGGCAGAGATAGGTAGGCGCTGGAGAAGTTTTTCTAAATTCCTAAATCCTCAGAGGGACTCACGAAGAGATAATGTTGCATGCTGGAGTCTGGGGGTCAGTGAGGGGTAGCATGCAGGATGGATAAGAGGGGTGAGGGGAAGGGAGAAGGTGAAGGCAGCTTCCAGAGACTGGGAACGCCCGGAGCCCAGCCTCTCAGAGCTTTTTCTGGCCTCAAATCTCAATACTTCTCTACTCCGTAGCCCCTTTATCCTTCTTTGGGATTATATCGATCCCCTACATTCAACTTTTTAAATCTTCCCCTACCACTTCCTGCTTAAATGCCGCTTTAGCTTGTAGTGACTTGCTTTTGTCTCTAGAGGGAGGCAACAGAACCAGGGAGGAAAGGGCACAGATTGGGGTCTTCTCTCCCTTTACCATTTTCCGCAAAGGGTAGATTTTACTTTCCTTTAACTGAGAACAGATAAACAACTAACTGGAACTGTATTTTATGTGCTGCAAAGTATATCTCAGAAAAATACCCATCATATCTCTCCTTATCACCCCATCTACTTCCCAACCTTGGTGGCTGCTAGAGAAAGGGTGGCCTTTGAAATGCTTTTTAATTTCTGGGGTAGTGGTGGATAAACAAAACAGGAGTCCTGGAGGGCAATTTAGCCAGGAAAGAGTCATGCTGTCATTCCCTTGAGTACCATGGCACATATTTAGGAGACAGAGTGGGGACTGGGTCTGCAGTGAGGGTTGAGGAGTTCAGGCCATAACTGGGATGGGGCGGGGGGAGTCTAGACACTGGGCAGGTAGTCTGAAACTTTCCTACATGGAGTATTGCCACTGAAACCTTGGTCTCATTAACACTGCCAGGAGAAACTGCAGAGTGAGAATTGGACTAAGGGTCCAGTTCTTCCCGGGCTGCATTAGGCTGATCAAAACATTGTCCTAAAAGAAGAGGGACTATTTCAAGAGTGTCAGACACATCAGTAATGAGGAAAATTGGCAGCTCAGTCAGGCGGCTTCAGTCTCTGAACAAAGTGGTTGAGACACTCTGGGGTATATGATGGGGGGGGGAGTACAGCGAGAGAGGGAATTAACCTTTTCTTGAACGTTTACTGTGCATGTTAGGCATTTGGCTGGCGCTTTCCATAGTCTACCCCTTTCAGTCATCTGAGCATTTCTAAGGCAGGTGTTAATATCTCCAATTTACAGATGAAAAAACAGATTCAGAGAGATGAAGTAACCTTCCCAAGATCACACAACAAGTAAGCGATGGAGCTGGGATATAAACTCAACCCTGTCGCACTCCAAAGCTCCTCTGCCCCCATGGAAAAGACAAAGATTCTCATCTGTAAAGGGCTTTACTCTCACGGGGAAACCAAGACCCCCCCCTCTCCTCAATAAAATTCACACTTGTGCCTTGCCCCTACAGGTTGTTTACATTTGAGAGTAATGGGGGTTATTAAAGCATTTTCCCACCTTTACAATTCCCCATATAATCCTCATGTTACGAACTCCAAAGAGAGAGAGACGTATAGTGAGGATTTTAAGCTCCAAGTAGTGTGTGTGTGTGTGTGTGTGTGTGTGTGTGTGTGTGTTGGGATGGGAGGAAGGAAGAGAACCTTAAAAGAGGGAGAGGCCTCACAGGAGTGACTTTGAGACGTGCACGTGAAGCTGGTATATTCAGAGGAGGTGTCAGACTGGCCCACAGCAGCAGGAAAGCCAAATGCCTGAGACTAGATGCTGGGAGACACCAGAGTTTGCAATGAACTCCTCGTATGGGCCTTGAGTTACTTAGATTGGCCTCTCTATTCCCCCCCGCCTTTTCTTTTTCAAAAGGAGACTTTCTGGTTACATATTAGTTTAGGCAATGCTTTTCCTGCCCACCCAGGATGGGGTGCTGACCCAGGCCCAGCTTGGGGGAAGCTTTATGGATGTTCCAGCTGCTTTTCCGCCGCACACCAGGCTCATTTGTGCCAGTTGAAAGGGCACAATAATAACAGTAGCAATTTAAATCGTGCTTCTCGCTTTCCCCCCTGAAAAGTGGTGAAGTGACTCACCACAGTTCAACTGTCCCTCTCTATCCACCCCCTGACCTCTTTGCAGCAGTCTAGGCTGGTCCCCCGGGGGCTGAGCTGGAAGCCGTGACTGGCCTGACACCCCCCATAAATGTGTTCCCCCAAATGCAATGTATTGTTTTAATTTGGATTTCTCATATGAGGCTGCTTGGAAGGCATTAGAGCAGCATGAGCTCCATTAGACAAGCACAGTGCTCCCCACCAAACATGAATAATACAAAATGGGGCCATTCAGGAATATTTTCTGGGGGGATCTGCTTGTTTTTCTATGTGCAGCTTGATATGGAGATGCCTGTCCTGTTTGAAATCTACTGCATACCAACTTCTGGTGGTAATGTTGTAAAAGCGGTTCTGGGAGAGCTGTGAAATGCTTCCCTCACTCCATCCTTCTCCAAACCCAATTCCCCTGACCCTATGGCTAGAAAATGCTCATTCTCTGATCTTTCTTTCAGCACCAACCTAAGGAGAGCTCCCAGAACTGGAGCTGGTGAGGTGCTTATGAGCCTAGAGTAATTAAAGATTTTGAGGTGTCAACAAAGCAGGTAATTAGGTGGAGAAGGTATCAACTGTCTGAGAGACAAAGAAAGTAATTATGCTGAGCACTCCTGGTGCTGTCAGTAAACTCAAAAGAAAGATTTGTTGGGAAATGATACTGTTTGATAGAGACTTCAATGCCTAGCAGGAATCAGGAGACTCTTGGTGAGGCTGCCTGATATAGAAGAAAGGTTTGGGGAATGTAGCAAACCTGTATTTAAATACCAGCTCCACCTCCCTCTGGCTGTGTGATCTTGGGGAAGTTACTTCTCTGAGCTTGATGTTTGGTGTGTAAAATAGCAATAATCCTAGCTCCACCTACCTCGCAGTCATTGTGAGGTCTCAAGGAGGTAATGCATGTAAGAGCGCTTAGCCTAATGCCTGGTGCACAATAAGTGCTTAATAAATGGTAACGTTATTATGATGATCACTACCATTATTCTTACTATACCAGGCATTCTCTACAGGAGCTCAGAGTTTAAAAGGAGAGACCAATAATTGCAGTTACGTATGATCATGTCATGAGAAGTATGAAGAGTGTAACTATGGTGGCTCAAAGGAGGGAGCACTCAACTGGGAGGGAGGGGTACAGAAAGGCAGAGAAAGTTTTGTGACTCTTAAGTTAGGGCTACAAAAAATAAGTAGGAGTTTGTCACGAGGCCCAGGGGGAAAGGGATTCCAGGCAACTGGATCTGCCCACACAAAGCCAAGGAGGTGTGAAGCAGCAATGGCCTGAGCAAATAGTTGGGCTCAGCTAAGCAAGGACTGGGATATCCTGGCGGGGGGGGAGGGGTGTCGAGCGAATGACCAAGAATCTCTCCAGTTTACTCCCACCAGCCCCTGCACCGCGCCCCTGGGCGCCCTACCTGGCCAATCACGTGCCGCGCCCTCCTCTTCTTTCCTCTAAGCAGCCAGGTAAGCTCACGCCCTGCCCCAGCGGGCCTTGCTCGCACCAGCCAGGGGCAGGCGGACCCAGACGGGACAGGGCAGGCCTGCGGGTGACCCTGCCCGAATCGCGGACCCCTACCTCCTTCCTCGTCCCAGTCCTGGCGCAACGCCCCCACCCCCAACTAAATAAAATAAAATAAAATAAAATAAAATAAAATAAAATAAAATAAAATTAAATTTAAAAAAAACCATCAAGCACACAGTCACTTGGATTCTCTAGACAACCTTGTTCTCTCACACACCATACCCATACACTCAGGCTGCAACCCCACTCCAAAATACACACGGTCTCCAACCCTCCATCTGAGCACATACACTAGCCACATGCATCCCCGCCACACACATGACCACATCACACCCAAAGACACACACACCCCACACCTTCATGCACATGAACCTTTGAACACACACCTTAAGTAGGCTCACATAAAGACATCTCGCTCATGAACTCACTCACACGCTATACACCCCAACAAACACCACCCGTAAACTCACATTGGCACAACACATCTAAGGGTAAACACACACCAAACACACATATGCACATGAGGTTCAACAGGCACACACACATGCACACTGCACACATTTACACACTCACCACAGCACGGCCACAAACCCCGGCAGAAACCATACATCGAACACACCCACATCCGGATCGCACCCACATAGTCATACCATAATCGGGCAGAAACGTACACCCTAGAAGCGTGCACACACAAACACCGCACAAAACACACGCTCCCTGTCCGAGCGCAAACCAAATACACTCCACACCAAGCACTCGGGCTAAAACGTGCGCCGCGCACACACACCCCACACCCAGCCACACACCGAACGCACACACAGACGAACTGCACCCGCGCGCGCGCGCACACACGCGTACATGCATACATACATACACACACAGCCCGCCCCCTCCTTCCCTCCGGGCGGAAGAGAAGGGGGCGAGGAGAGGAGGAGGGGAAGGAAGGAGGGGGGATGGGCCAGCGAGGCGGAGCAGGCACAGAGGCTCTTTTCCCTTTGACCTGAGGTGTTGCCCCCTTAAAGCGCCTGTTCCCCCGTCCCAAGCAAAGGGATTGAGTTGGGTCCAGGCGGCATCCAGTCGCAACGCAGGAAAACTGGAAGGTCGGGGGAATCCGCCAGCGTGTGGTGAGCGTGAAGGCTCGGCGGGGACCCTGCTTCCTCGTATAATCGACCCCCCGGGAGGCTCCTCCTCCTGAACTCTCCCCCAGACCCTTACACCGCTTTGACCTTTGCGCCACAGGGGGTGCTTTTTCCTCCTCTCCCTGAAAGAGTGGACGGCTGTTAAGGGTTGGAGGGCTTTATTGATTTCAAGAAGTAAGGAGTTTAGATCTGCAGAGAAGCTTTTTGCGAAACCTGTCCTAACCTAGCTTGAAGACTTTTCTTAATGGAGAACTCACTATTTTGCAAAGCAAATCATTTTCTGCATAAAAATCACTGACCCCGCGCTGGACACATAGTAGGACGTCATAAATGTTCCTCCCTCCCGCTTATGTCACCAAATCTGGTAGAGCTATCTGCAGCCCGCAACAGCCTGTGACAGCTCTTGGGCTACCGGTGAGGTTTTTGTTTTTGTTTTTGTTTTGTTTTGTTTTTTCCCCTTAGCGCACAAGCCCTCCTGAGAATGGCGGCCAGGGCCGGGGAGCCACCGGCGGCAGGGGGCGGTAGAGTCGCCAAAGGTACTTTGCACTCCTGGCGAAGTAGCCCCAGCAGGAAACTGAGGTACAGGCTACAGGATACAGGGCTCACTCCAGAAGGCTCCGCGGCCAGATCACCATCTGGCTCTCGTCGCCTGCTTTCATCCTTTCCGTTGAGATGGACGGCAGGTGTAGGAGAGGTGGAGGAAGAGGACATCTGCCCCCTGCGGCGCATTTTGTAAAGCTCGGTGCCAGAGGCTTCCGAGAGTCGAGAGTCGTTGGAGTTCGAATCCTGACTCTGCAGGCTTAGCAGACTAGCTTAGCAAGTCACTGACTTAAGTCGGCGGGGTGGTTGTGAAGTTGGGAGGAGGAAACACATGCAAAGTGCTTATCCCAGTTAAGATCTGGAAGACCTCCGTTCCTCTCCAGTCCCTCCTCCTCTCCCCAACCCTAATCAAAGATAAAGATTTGAAAGTTTGGGGCACCGGGGAATCAGAGGGAGGGATATATGGCCACCAGATGATGCCCCCAAGCCAGGCCAGAAAGGCAGAGGACGGACAGGGGTTCAGTTAGCATTCAATTACTTAAGCGATGTTCTGTGTTTAAGGGAAATGCTTGCACCAGTGATTTTAGTGATGCCACTTGATAGTCACAAGACATTCCAGGTCACAGCCCCAGTCCTTGGGGCTGCGGCGAGGCCCTTCTCTCCATCACCTCCACTCTTCACAGGTACTTCCTATTTTATTTCTCCCTGTGTTCTTCTCCTCCTTTCCAAGTTGCCACGTTAATCTTTTTAAAAAATTTGTCGTGAACACTCATTGGGTGCCAGGGACATCTCTTACCTTATGTCTCGTGAGTGCCTAGCACAGCGGCAGACCCAGCACTGTGGCGGTGTGCATGCGGCAAAGACATGTCCTGGGTAAAATCTTTTGGAAACGCTGAGACTTGAGGGCACCAAAGGAGTTATCATAAGGAATCCAGAGAGAGGACTCCAGTAGTGGCACCCCAGGCACTGTGGGGATGAAGAGGACGAAGGCTTTGGAGTAGGGGGCTATTCCTTTCCTCCTCAAAGCTGTCCATCTCTCAGGCTGCCTGGAAGGGCGTTGTTCCACTGCGGCTGAGGCTTCTGCAGTCAATTAAGAAGAAAGCCTCTTTCCTGGAGGGCAGAGGCCCTGGCCAGCTAGAGGGTGACTCACAGTCTCAGAGCTGAGCAGCAGGGGTGGTGCTAAAGTGGCAATGAATCCGTCCAAGATGGCATGGGGAGATTACCTGAGTGATGATGAGCATGGGGATGAAGCAGATGCCTGAGCCCCTAGGGCTGGTGCTAAGTGATAGAATCTCTATATACAGATGCATAGAATCGGCTCCTAACCCACCCCCCCACTTCCACTCCAGCCGGGTCCCCAAGGAGAGCCCTGACAGCCTTCTTAGAGGAGGAAGTGAAGTGGAAAGCACCCTTCTTGGGGGGGCGGTGTTTGGGATACCTGAGTTCCAATCCTGACTCTGCTACTTGCTATGTAACCCCGGGAAAGCTCTTTTCCCTCCTGTGGCCAACACAAGAAGGAAGTTCAGGGGGCAAGGGGCTCTGTGCCAGGCCATGTGCTAAGTACTTTACTGATGCTATTTCACACGCTCTTCCCCATGGTGCTATAGGGTGAACATTTACTCCCCTATTTTGCAGTTGAGAAAATAGACTGAGTGATCTTCAGTGATCTACCTTTTCACTAATATATTGTGCAGTATTTATGTATTTATGTTACCAAGGCGATCACTGTAACCCAAGCCAACAACCTGTCACTCTTCTGCCTAAATTGGCCCGCATGCACTCAGGTTCAAATCATGACTCCCAACGGCCCCCAACGCTGACTTGTGTTGCTTTCCTGACAAGGCAGTTGGCTACCTGAATGGGTTTCTCTTTTCATCTTCTGTGACACCCACCCACTCCCAACTAAAATCTTTCCCTGGTATATCAGTCTAGGATCCCACAGTAGAAAGCAAGCATCACCAGAAAGATGCTCCCCAATATCAGTCCCATATCACAAAGGTGGGGGAAGTGGCTCAGGATGCTGCAGTGAGGAAGGGGAGCAGAGCTGCCACGGCCAGAAGGAGGGGCTACAGAAAAATCCAACAAGGGAGAGAGAGAGAGAGGGAGAGAAAGAGAGAGAGAGAGAGAGATGCCAGGGACCATTTGGACCAGCCTCAAACTGCAGCTCCCTCCCTTTCTCCCCCTCTCCTGATTTGGTGCTCTAGAATGTATAAAGGGGCAGCACCCAACCCATTTTCAGCAGGAGGAGAGGGAGAGATCCTCTTCTTCAATGGAAAGGAAAACTGCCCTGGGCATTCAAATTACATTCCTGTGTTGGGTAAGATTTATTGAATTACTGTGGGGGGAGGGGTGGGAGGGAGGAGAAGGAGAAGAGGGCATCTTCCTGGTCCTGATGATGGTGAGGTGGTACTTCAAGTGTAAAGAGCGCCACCCATTCTGCTGCTGGAGCCAAAAGCTCTCTCCCTTTGCTAGGGAATAAGAGAGACTTGCCACCGGGCTTCTGGATCTCACTTCCAATCCAGGTCCCTGAAAGCACCTCCCTGAGCCTTTGGGGAGTCAGTCCATGTCTCCATGGGCTGCCCCAGTATCTGTGTACACCTGGAGTCAGCATCTGCCCACTCTCCTCCCCCTTCCCTCTCATTCCTTCTCTCCTTTGCCCAGGCTCTGCTTCCTGTGCCTTCCCTCTTGCCAGGGTCACCCATAGTCTCTGGCATTCTTGACTCTCCTCTTTCTTTTTCCATCTCTGTCCCTCTGCATCAACAACACCCTCCCTTTGTCCATTTACTTTGTCCAGGAGAGGAGAAAATCCAGTTGGGAGGGGGTGTAATTGCATATTTGAAATTCTCCCCACTTGAGAGCTTGCGTTTATAACCCCGTATTACCCTTGTTGCATCAGATGAAAATATTTAGTACTTGTGCATAATATATTTTTGCTTGGCTGAACAGTGATTTGTACATATCAGTGCTGGGCTGCAGATTGGAAGGGCAGCATTTTTTGGAAGAGGTATTAGAAGGTAAGATGGTTTGGGCAGGTGTGAGTGCCTTCTGATTTCGCAAGGTGCCAAGAAGGTACAAAAAGAAAGATGAAGACTACAGTTTGTGTGTTGCGGGGGTGGGGGGGGGGGTTACTGAGACCATTCTCATCCAGGTGGGTAGAGGACTTTGTGAAGTCAGCTTCTGTTTGCTCTTGCACTGGACTTTGAACAAAATGACCTTTTTGTCTCTGAGTTTGCAAGAGCAGAGGCCCTGGACAAGATGGGAAACAAGGAGCTGGAAGCATGAGGCAAGGAGGGGAGGGGGTTATTTCTGGTGCAGTCCCTGAGTGCAGAGGGCCAACAAGAGATGTTCCCTGCCCTCCAGTGCCATACAAATAAGGGCAGAGGGGAAGCAATGAAAGGTAGCAAAAAGTGCGCTGAGCGTCGGTCCAGGAGTTCTGGGTCTTCCTCTTGACTCTGCCACTGATTATCTCTGTGCCCTTTGGTAAGTTTCTTAGCCATCTAAACCTCCACTTCCGCCTTTCCTTCGCCTGTAATGTGAGATTGTGTAGTATGGCCAGAGGAGGGGAAATTTGGAGCACTCAGAGGAAGGGACCCTTGGGCTGAATCTTGAAGGAGAGATCAGCTTCACTAAAGGGAGCGAAGATTGTGGGGTACAGCGAGAAACAGTGGGAGTAACCCAGGGAATTTAGCAAACAGGTATGCGTAAGGCACTCAGCTGGCTGCTGCGTGGAAAATTGCTATGAATCAGCAGCCCCTGCCCCACCGCGGAAGGTTTTACAGGGAGTGGGGGAATCTGAGCGGCAGAGCTAAGCGCTCGCTGAGCCTGCAGCTCGTCCCGGGACGGGCCGCGGCTGAGCCGCACGACTGAGCAGCGGGTCACGCAGCCACTTATTCCGTGGCCGGACCAGGAGAGTCGCCAAGAGGTAGTGCAGGGGCAGGGCTCCAGGGACCCGAGTGCAGCTCACTGAGGGGCTAGAGTGGGAGGCGAGGGTCCCCGAGGGAGGACCCGACGTGAGGGAGGGAGAAGAAGCCCGCGAGTGCTGCTCAAGTTACAGGGTTTCGCGTTCAATGTTCAAACCTCGAGCTCGCGAGCAAGATTTTAATTTTTCTTATTCTCGGCAGGGAGTGGGAGCTGAGAGGGGTCTTTGCGCGCCGCGGGGCTTTGTTTAACTTTGCAGCTTCTGCGCTCTCTCGAGCCACACCGGGGCGGGACGCGCGTGGCGCACCCCAGCCAGAAGGCCGCGCTCTGCGGCAGGGTGGCAGCCGGAGGCCCAGGACCAGCCTCCGAGGCAGAGGGCGCAAAGTTCGCGCCTGGCGGGTTCTCGTCCCTGTCCTCCTCCCCTCTCCCTCCGCCGTCACCTAGCGGGGGGTAGGGGGGGGAGGAGAGGGGAAGAGGGTCAAGGGCAGACAGCAGAGCTGCGGCGCCAGGAGGGAGAGACAGGGAGACCCGCTTAGACCCCTCAGCTCTCTGGCGCCCTTAGGCCTGCGGAGGGGCGAGGGGCGCCCTTTCTTCCCAGCTGTGGACAGTGGCAGTGTGGCCCCGTGTCCTGGAGTTGGGGAAGTCCTGTGGAAGTACCAAGGACTCCGCAGACTTGAGATCTGTATTTCTGCCGTGCTCTTAGATAGACAGGATGATAATAAATTACCCCAGTTGTGTTTCGGCTTGGAGATGCTCACCGACCTTCCCAAGGCCACTCAGCTGCTTAGTAACTAGGCAGGCCTCCTGATTCCTGGTCTAGGGTTTTTTTTCACTGCATCATAGCCGAGACGGTGGTCTAATTTTGAAGAGGGGATAGATAGGTAGTTAGACAGACACTGATATTTTTAAAAATATGGTTATTTTTTAAAATATTTTTTAAGGTTTTATTTATTTATCTAATTGACAGAGAGAGAGAGCGACAGTGAGAGCAGGAACACAAGCAGGGGGAGTGGGAGAGGGAGAAGCAGGCTTCCCGCCGAGCAGGGAGCCTGATGTGGGGCTCGATCCTAGGACCGCGGGATCATGACCTGAGCCGAAGGCAGACGCTTAACCGACTGAGCCACTCAGGCGCCCCTAAAAATCTGGTTATTTTAATGTAGTTTTAAAATACCATTCTTAGCACGACAACTACCGGGGAAAACATCTCCCACAGCCCCAATTCTCTATGACAGCAACTCAGACAGGATTTTGAAAAAGAAAACTGGCAGCAAATTGGATGCTTGTTGGGGAGAAGATACAATCAAAGGAGAAGAGAAGCAGGTGGGGGTGGGGAAACAAAGATGGGGAAGAGGTAGCTCTCAGCATAGATTCTGAGAACAACTTTATTCTAGAGGTTTCCTTCCTAGGGGTCTGTCCAGACAGTTTGGGGGAGTGTCTCCATTGGTCTTTTCTGTCTTATGCCCACTCTGTAGAAGCCCCAGCTGTGGTTTGTACCCCCTCTGCAGGTACAAGTGCTTGAAGGCAGGGTCTTATTTCTCTCCTTCTCTCTGTTGTAGCAAATACATTCTGTGTGTGTGTGTGTGTGTGTGTAAAAATACATATGTGAAAGAGCTTGAGAGTGTGTGTGTGGATGTCAATGAGAATGAATGCTTGTGTTTGAAAGGGAGTGTGTCTTAAAGAGGGGGGGCTTGGGGTGACAGGGGAGTTGAGAAGATGGGGAAAATAAATCAAAGGTTACTGAAACCGTACAGCTGAGTAAGGGTCTTCCTAGTGCTAGTGGACCTGAGGAAATAGTCAATTCTTAATATTCCTTAAAGGAAAAAAGGAGAGGAAATGTATTTAAATTAGTGCAGGGAAGAATGATATTAGACCCATGGGCCTTTCTTGACAGGTCTTCAGGCTCTTGACATTTATGTGACCTCCAACTAGGCTGTAAGATCCCAAGGGCAGAAACTGGGGTTTTCCACTCCAGATGGCTCCCCACTTTCCTCCCCCATCCCTAGCATAGATGGCTTGCACAGTGTGCTGTGGAAGACAAAGGTGGAGACTAAATCCCTTTTGTGGGCCAGTTCATTTTTGTCTACATTTCACAGCCTAGACTAACCCCCCGTCCGCCCTCCACACACAGTTAGTTGTCTTGCATCTCTGATCACTGAAAGACAGTGAAGAAAGAGTTGAACTCATCCCCTCTGAAAGTGTGCTTCCTGCTGACTGGGGCTGAGTACCCATTTTTGCCTTCAAAGGATGGGGCAAAGGCACTCTCCAGGGGGGAAACTGTCTGCCTCATTCCAGATAGTGGCACTTCTGCTCAGACTTCACTTTCAGATATTATGGGGGGCAATTCCTCACCTTGGTACAGCACTGTGTCCTTTGGAGGATTATTTCATTCTGCCCTGTCTTTTATTTAATCTTTACCACAGTCACACCTAATAGGTATCATGATTCTTATTTTGTAAGGTGATGGAACTTGAGGCTCAGAAGCATGAGATAATTTGCTACAGGTCACTTGGTTGGTGAGTGTGTGATCTTACATGTGGAGAGGCTGGGATTTGAACCCAACTTCCAGTCCATATCTCAGGACTTTTCCAGGATGACATCCTGTCAGCTTGGGGGTAGGCCAGGGTGAGGGATGTGGTGGGAGGAACACACAGGGCTTTTGGTGCCTTTTTTTTCTATCTACTCCTCTCCTCTATCTTTCATAATAGTCTTTCTGAGCCAGCTCTCTCTCATCATCATCATCATCATCATCATCTTCTTCTTCTTTACTTCTCATAGCCAACAATCAATCGATCGATTGACCTATCTAATCTACCTCTATTCCCATTTCCCAAGAATAGTGTGTATAAATAAGACCTCAGAAATCCAGCTGCCTTCTTAGGAAAGAATGCAGTCACAGTTCAGACTGTCCCAGTTCCGGGCAGCAGATGAACAACCAAGAAATACCATGATTTGGTGGGAAAGGCAAGGCCTGGCCTGAGGATAGGTAGGGACAGCTGGTTCCCAGATCAGATTCCTCCATGGCCTTTTTTTGTGCAACTTCAGGTAAGTCACAACCTCTCCCGAGCCCTAGGTTGTTGTTATCTGTAAAATGGGGAAACATAATACCCCACCCCCTTCCTTCCCAGGGGTTATTGTGAGAATAAAATAGCATGATTCATTTATCCATGAATCACGAATAACTGTTTCTGTTTTAATTACAAGACCTTTACGTTCTCTCAAAACCCTCAAAGTTTAAAATCCTATGATTCACCTAAGGAACACTTATTGCACACCTACTGTGTGTTAAGGCCCAGAGATAATGGGCATATTGAAAGCTTTTGAGAGAATGAGAAGCACGAGACAAATTAGACATTCAAAAGCAGGTTACCTCCTACTGATGGAACATCTTCTTTACTTTTTTGGCCACGACATACTAGAAGCAGCAACCAAAGGAGGAAAACCGATAAAGGGTGACATGGCTTGTGATGCCAGCACTATTGTGCACTCTGACACATCCCACAGATGCTAGTGCGAATATCTATAGCTCCTTGTATTTGGTGTCCCATCACCTTGTTTACACTATCTTTTGGGACGTTTGTAGCATAAACATTGCCTTTCACCATCCTGGGCTCCAGTAGTTTCTGCAGTTAATAACATTTAAAAAAGGGCATCCCACATTCTGTAGAATGGTGACTGTACTTATTTTACAGAGAGATTGTAATTCATGGTGGTTGCCTGCCTTCAGATGTGACTTCCCCTGGCTTATGGAATCAAACTTTGATTATGTGTCCATTCTTTTGATTTTGGTAGTTAGCCATGTGTTATTTGGCAGCTATTAAAAGGTGGGTGGAGCAGTGGGAAGAGCCCTAGAACTGAGAAGAACTGGGTTCTTGTCTAGATTCTGCTGTCAAATTGCTGTGTGGCTTTGGGCAAACTCCTGTCCCGCTCTGAGCCTCAGTTTTCTTTCTTTTAAAGATTTTATTTATTTATTTGACAGAGAGATAGCGAGAGCAGGAACACAAGCAGGGGGAGTGGGAGAGCGAGAAGCAGGCTTCCTGCCGAGCAGGGAGCCCGATGTGGGACTCGATCCCAGGACCCTGGGATCATGACCTGAGCCGAAGGCAGACACTTAACGACTGAGCCACCCAGGCGCCCTGAGCCTCAGTTTTCTGAACTGTGGAATGGAAGCTATGGACTAGGTGATGGCTAATTTCCCTTCTCTCTGATCCATTCTAATATACTAAGCAGTTCCTGAAACATTCTTTTTTTTTTTTTTCCTGAAGCCAGAAGCTGTCCCCCCTCCCCACCCTTTCTCAATATATTTTAACAGTACTACCCCCAGTTTATGAGTTTCAGCTACGGCGTGATGGGCTGACTTCACGTATTGAAGAACACTGTCCCCAAATTTAATTATCTTGGGGCACCATCACTGCATAGGATAAAATGAGCCATTTTGTTCATCATGACTGCAGCCTTTGCTGAAATGGAGGTTACAGGGTAACAACTTAAAGGCTAATTCATTAAAGCTCAGGGATGGTTGAGGTATTGTGCCAGCAGACCAAACTGGTGCCCAAATGTTTTTATCTAGAGACCTGTATCTCTTTCCTATGTCATGATATATTACTGGGGATGTCTTTATCCATTGTCACTGGCTGTAGACATTTGAATAACCTGGACGCAATGCCTGTCTCATCCACTATCGATTCTTCAAACTCTGAGGAGCAATCAGAGGCTTGGAGCAAAATTCTGATGGTGCCATAAAGTGCCTAGTTTATAAGGATTCAAATGATGGCATCGGTGCAGTCCCCACTTTTATTCTCACAAGTGTTTACTAGTGAGCACTGTGCAATCCCAAACTATTTGATGGGGGCAATGGAGTAAATTAGTCCTCCAAAATGTGAGGGCTGTGGATTTATGCCTCGCTGAAAGCATTTCTGTCCTCACAATGTCAAAGCGGGTGACCTTTCTGACGTTAATTTGTTTCTCCATCTGTGCCATGCGTTTCGGGAGGACGTGAGGAACAAGCTTGATGCAACTTACGTGTGTTTCCCTTTTTGATATTGCCAGAGACTTGCTCTGGGTGTCCCTCTGCTCTTTGTTCAAACTCTCTCTTTTGGCATCTGCTAATATCCTAGCCCCCCCCTTTTTTTAAAGATTTTATTTATTTATTTGAGACAGAGAGAATGAGAGACAGAGAGCATGAAAGGGAGGAGGGTCAGAGGGAGAAGCAGACTCCCTGCTGAGCAGGGAGCCCGAAGTGGGGAAGCGGGACTCGATCCCAGGACTCCAGGATCATGACCTGAGCCGAAGGCAGTCGCTTAACCAACTGAGCCACCCAGGCGCCCTATCCTAGCCCTTTGACTGATCTAAATACAATTGCGCTTTCTTTCACCAGTGACAATGTAAAATTGGATGTTTGAAAGAAAAATAAATTTTGAGACATATAGGCATTTTACTAACCTGAATAATAGCATTTGAAAAATGGACCTATTTTTCCTAGTTTTCCTAAATTTTGTTTTCCTAAATTTTGTAAGTTTTTTTTTTTTGACTTGCCCCTGATGCCATTGGAGATTGAAGAGAAAAGATCTATTCCCAACAGTCTCCCAAGATCTCTTTACCTGTTTTAATTTAATTCAAATTTAGTAAAAGAGCTTGAACAGAGTTAGGTGTTGTATGTATTGATGCAAATTCTAATTTTATGTAATTACTTTTGAAACCTGATATTTTCTGGTAAACTCAGGCCCTTTGCAAAGAAACTTCAAGATCAACGTGTTTATTAAAAACCAATGCTAAATAGCACACATACTTTATTCATTTAATTCTCACACAACTGCTGAAATGGGTATTGTATCATTTCCCCATTTTATAGAGGAAGTCACTGAGGCTCAGAGAATTCAAATGATTTTCTTAAGGTCACACAGCTAAGAGATTGTAAAGCTCTGCTTTGCACTTAGTTCTACTTAGCTCTAACTCCAGGGGCCACCAGAGTATTTGTCTAAGGAATGTCTTGAATTCAAGGCTGAAAACTGAGAGGCCCCCTTTCCCCTTCCTTCTCCTGTATTTTTTGATGTCATGGTCACTTCAGGCCAACCCCATGGCATGCTGAAGGGGGAAGGGGAAGACACTTTGGAGCCAGAGAGATCTCTTGGCACCTTGTTCCCTGTGAGGAGCTTGGAAAACCAGGCCTAAGGACAAGTATTCAGATCTCAAGAACCTGCTACTGTGCCTCTCTCTCTCGGTGGTGTTGAAGCCTGCTTACTTGTCCCCGCTCCCCACCCTTTCCATCTGCTTCCTGTCTGGGCACACTGGCCTCCCTAACTCTGCTGCTGTCTTGTATTGTCCTGGTGCCTTGAGACACTTGAAGGCAAGCAAGACAGTGTCAGTTTTACTGGCACAACTGCAGCATATGATTGCTCTTAAGTTTAGCCCTCTATCTTTGAGCAGGAGGCAATGACAAACGGTTTATTCTAAGGCCTTTGATTTCCTTCGTAATTGTAAGCATTGAGGCTGACTCATCTCTCAAAGGCTTTTCTCTCTCTCTCTCTCTTGGCTGGTGTTGTTTTGAGGTTTTCTTGTTTGTTCTTACCTTATTTTGGGGGGAGAGAGGGATTGATTTTCATCTTGATTTTTGGGTTAAAGAACCAGCCTACTCTGGATGACCAGATCTGGGAAGCCTTGGAAGAAGTAGCTGCAGCTGCAGAACAGGTACAAAAATGTCTCAATCGGGGCAAGGGGGGAAGGGGGAAAGGGGGGTGAAGGGGGGAAAGGGGGAAAAAGGGAGAAAGGGGGGAAAGAGGGAGTAATGTCAGAAAAATTCAGCCAGAGCTAGGCTGTAGATGTCAGGATGAGACCCTGGGCTAATAGGTTCTGGACCTGCTATTGTGAATGGGGTCTTGCTAGAGACTTAGTCTGGGACTGAGGTGGGTGCTGTGCATATATCTTTGGTTAAAATGATATTTTTGTGGATGCAGTTTGGTGGTTGGGCTTGGGCATTCACCTTGGGTCCAGGGGATGGTGCTTTGCAGTTGAAATAGCTTTAAAAAAATCCACGCTAAAGATTTTCCTCCTAGCTCAGTTCCGAAGCCATAGAAAGACTCCTCGTCTTTTCTCATACTGCACTTCAGTTATCTGGCAGGAGTTTATTATTGCCATGCATGACTTTTGGCCATTAAGGAAAGTGGGCAAAAGTGAATTTTGGAAACAGAAGAGGGGTGGGATTTTTGTGGGTCTGTGCGTTTGTTAGTGTGTTTCTTTTGGACAGAGCTCGTTTATTAGATTATTGAATGATAAACTCCTTCCTACTTTTCCTCTGTTAAAGCCACATTACCTGATCTTTGGAATTTAAGCCCCCCCAACTCAATTATAATATATAGAATATTACCATAAAACTCCATGGCAAACGGGGGCTCAGAAAAAAAAAATGGCATATGACCACTTCCCTTCTTGTCAAAGGTTTAGTTCCCCCAAATTATCTTCTCTGTCAAGAACCAGCATCCATTCACTCACCCAAACCATAACCTTTGGAGCTGTCTTAAATTCTTTCCTTTTTATTACAATTCCCCTAAGTTCCATCAATTCTACCCATAAAATCCATCCCCTGCCCTAGCCCCAGTGACACTGGCTTGTATCAACATCTCTTTGCCTCTTGGCTGATCTACCTACTTCAGACTCTCTACCCAAACCAGGCTTTTCACTGCTCCCTGTGCTTTTTCCAGCTGCAGCCCTGACTGTCACTTCCCACTGAAAACCCTGCAGTAGTTCCCTACTGCCTTCAGGAGAAGGGTCCAGCTCCATAACATGGCTTTCAGGGCCATTCCTGAGCTCATCTTTGCCTATGCAGATTTGTCTCCTTCCATCCCCTTTAGACAGCTTTAAGAATATAACAACCTCTCTCCCATCTCTCTGCCTTTGCACAAGCTGTTCTCTTTCTGGACTCCCCCCCCCTCCCCCAAGCGCTGTCTCCAGGCAGACTTAGATGTTTCCTCCTTTCTGCTCTCACAGTACTTTGATTATATCTTGGCCATTGACTTATCACAAGGTTTTGTAAATTGTTGCCGCCCTGTATGTCTCCTTCACTGCACTGTTAGATCCTTTATGAAAAGAGTAGTATTATCTTGTTCATATTTGAATCTTTAGTGCCTGGCACAAAGTGGGTAGCTCATATAGATTTTTAAAAAATGAATGAATGAAAGAATAAATGAGTAACAGAGGCCAGGATGTGCAGGAAAGAATGCTGTATGGGGTCCAGGGAGATCCCCACTGAGGGATCCTATGTGGCCCAGGAGCAGTCTGAGATAGTGGGTACCATGGAGAAGGGACATATAAAACAGGTTTGCCAATACACTAAGACAAACTTCACTCTGATCATCCAATCCTGTAGTAGGGAGTCTCACTAGAAATGGCCTCGAAATGATGTTTGTTTGTTTTGGTACAAACTGATACTTTGTTCATGAAAAAAGAATCGTATAATCAAGTTGCACAATTTTTGGTAAATAGAGAAAGGCAAAAGGCAAACCAAATCCTACCACTTAATACAGATGCTGTTCGTATTGGGGTGCATTTTTTCAGTCTTTTATTTTTATGCATGTTTTTCTTCACATGGTTGTAATCATAATTAATACAATTCTATATTTTCTATTTGCTGTTTAAAAGCTCTTTGTAAACATCACTTTAATGATTACATAATTTTCCAGACTGTGGTCATTCCATAATTTATATAACTAGTCTTGTTGCTGGGCTACCTTTTTCCCCTTACATGTTTTCCTGTTATAGCTCATGTAAATATGGTTTTTCCTGTCCAAAGGAAGATTTCATTAGGATAGATTCCTAGAAGGGAATTACTGGGTCAAAGGGCCTGGGGATGATATTTGGCTCCATACTTAGGTGTTCAGTTTGCTTTCTGGAAGAGTTGTACAGATTTTCAGTGCTCCTAACCTAGATGGATGTGCCTAAATTTCATCCAACCTGGACAGCATAGAGCAGTATGATTAAAAAATAAAAATGAACCCCATCACTGTTCTAATTAATTGATGGACAATATTACCTTATTCTTGCCTCAGTGTACATTTTAAAATTGTGAATAAGGTTGGTTGATTTTCTTTTTAATCTTTTTTTCCTTCTCTTTTCTTTTCTGTTTTGTTTTCTGTCTTTTTTTTTTTTTTTTTTTCCTAATTGGGTTTTCTCTTTTCTGGATTGTCGGTTCAGGGCTAATTTTTTTTTTTAAGTTTTTTTTTTTTTTTTTTTTTTTTTTAAATAAGCAACCAGAGGCAGCTCTCCTTGAGGGTGAAGCCGCCTCCCAGTTTTCCCTCCCCCTTTGTCACCCTCCCCACCCCCCCCATAGCTCCTTCCACCAGGTCCAGTGACAATTGGATGATGCAGCCTTGATAATCATCCGATTCCAGAATGGGTGGCTGCATTCCTTTTCTGAAGGCAGCAAGGACACTGTGCCCCAGAATCATGCCCCCTTTGCTGTTGTTGTCCGCCTTCATTTTTTTAGTGAACGTCCTGGGAGGAGCCCCAGGACACAATCCGGACCGCAGGACGAAGATGATATCAATACACAGTCTGTCGGAGCTGGAGCGTCTGAAGCTGCAAGAGACTGCTTACCACGAACTCGTGGCCAGACATTTCCTCTCCGAATTCAGACCTGACAGAGGTGAGCCGCCCGGAGCGTGGCGTCCCCGCCTTCCGGCGAGCGGACCCCCGGGCGGGAGGGGCCGAGTCTGGGGTCCAGGGGGGTGGGAGGGGCTCCCGCTCCGGTCCCCGGGCGCCCCGACAACTGAGGAGGCGGGAGTTGAAGGGTGCTTGAATTGTGGGAGAGGTCAAGATTAGTTGAGTTGGGTCCAAGGCTGGGGGGCTTGCGGGGCGGTCAGACAGGCGGGCGGATGGCAGGGACAGACAGGTGGACAGAGGGCAGGTGAAGAGACTGACGCACCAGGTGCGGTGCGCGTACGAGTCAGAGCGAGGCGGAGGCTCAAAGGGCCACTCTGAGAAGGGACTGGAACGCAGAGACGGCGCGCTCGAGAGACGGCGAGTCCGGGGAGATAGCGAGACAGTGCGAGAGACACGCGCCAATCCGGGCTCCGGGCGGGAGGGCTGTGCGGGCGCGGGAGCGTCGGCTGGAGGTGCGCCGCGAGAGCTGCCCACCTCAGCCCGCTGCGGGTGAGCGAGCGGGACGAAGCCCTGGATGGGGTCGGAGCGCGTGGGGGGCCGGGGGTGCTAGAGGACTCGGCGGCCCAGGGGAGGCGGGAGGGGGCGCGCGGGCCGAGGGGCGCGCCCGCCACAGTGAAAAGTGCGGCGGGCGGCGGGCGGCGGGCTCGCCAGGCGCGCGCAGCGGCAGCGGCAGCGGCAGCGGCTTGAGGGCTTCGTGCGAGGGTCGAGGAGACCCCGCCGCGGGCGTCTGAGCGTCGGGACGGCGCAAATCGCCACTTCTCGGGCTGGGGCGAGGGCAGCCGACGGCAGCCGGGGCGCGAGCGCGCCAGCAGGCGCTTGGAGACCCCTACTTGCCGCGGCGCCGCGGGCGGAGCCCCTCCCCTAGCCTGTTGCGCTGTTCCGGCGCCTCCGAGCCCGCAACTGAGGCTGGAAGCCTTGTGTGGAGCTGCTGCCGTGCGTGACGCGGTGTGCGGTGCGCACGCGGCGCCTCCAATCGTCTGATCTGCTTAAATTCTTTGAGACTCAGGTGTGGTGGATAGGTTGTCAAACGGGGAAACTGAGGCTGGGAGAAAGCACAACACTTTCAGGGGGCTGGACCCAGCTGTTTGCCACCCCCCTCCCTGCGGATCAGTGCATTGCAATGTTTTCGACATTTATTAAATCCTTTTTGTGTGAGCGTGCGTGTCTTTTCTTTTTCTCTTCCCATAGCTCTACCTATTGACCGTCCAAACACCTTTGAGAAGTGGTTTCTGATTCTGAGAGGACAGCAGAGGGGTGAGGGGCTCTCTTACTTTTCTTAGGAACTAAGTGGGATGCTGCCCACCCCGCAACCTCCCATATTGTGTCCCTGGCTCCTGGAGGCTGGGCGGGGCCCACTGCTTCTGGGGGCACTACTCCCCCACCCCAAACCCTGTAGGGGATGATTTCAGGAAATGGCGCGCTAGCTGCAGGCTCGGGGCGGTCCTAGCTGATCTGCCTAAGCCTTCCCGATGCACGCACCCCACACGGATCGCCCAGAAGAAATTGCCCTCATTGCTTCGAGGCTGTCACCCCCCCTGGCAGGACTTAAGGCAGGGACCTTTAGCTCCGTCGGGGTAGTTTGAGTGGAGCTGAGTCCTTCCGCCAAACCACTGCAGGGTCTTTTTGGCTCACTCCTCCAGGAGGGAGGCTGCGGGTCTGGAGGGGTGGGGTTGGCTGCGGGCGGTTGCTGAGAGGAGTGCCACAGCCCCTGCAGTTCCTCCTGATTTAAGCGCTGCGGAGCGTGGACCTTTCTCATTCTTTCTCTCCCTGGCTCCCAAGTCGTATCACTCAAGACATTTGGTATTCGTCTGGAAGAGGTGCTCGTGAATGAGCTTACCCGCCGCAAGCATCTTGAACTAACAGCTGCGATGCAGATTGAAGAATCCACGGGTCAGGCTGTGGGCCGTCGTCGGGGAAACGTGGTGCAAAGGATGTTTGGCCGCATCAGGCGCTTTTTCAGTCGCAGGCGGGATGAGCCCTCCTTGCCCCGGGAGTTTACTCGCCGTGGGCGTCGAGTGAGTTAAACAACCCTCCAGGTTTCAGGCAGTGGCCCTAACTGAGGCATCCAGGGATGCGGGGGACGGGGGGAGGGTCAAGACCTGTGTCCTCAGAGGAAGGGGGAGGTGAACAGAACACGTTGGAAGCCTGTAATTGGCTTGCCACGAAGAGACTGTCTCCTGTTATTAATGTGACGCAATCCTCAGGAAGGTCTGAAGAGACCTTCCTGCGCCCCCCGCCCCCATTTTTAAGATAGTCTGGGTTTCTCCACAGGGTGCAGTGTCTGTGGACAGCCTGGCCGAACTGGAGGACGGGGCCCTGCTGCTGCAGACCCTGCAACTTTCCAAGATTTCCTTTCCAATTGGCCAGCGACTTCTGGGATCCAAAAGGAAGATGAGCCTCAATCCGATTGCTAAACAAATCCCCCAGGTTGTTGAGGCTTGCTGCAGCTTCATTGAAAAACATGGTAAGGGGACATGAAAATGATTGTTAAATCAAGGTAGGAGGCAATTAAAGGGAAAGAATGGTGTTCTAGAAATGGGGAGAGAAAAGAGGTCACAGGTTTGAGGATGGGAACATTCCCCTGCCACCAGCTGGGGTTGGGATTCAGCTGGGGAGAGGGGAAATGCGGTGGGGAAGGGGACCAGAGATGCTTAGCATCCCTTGGTCTTTTCTTTCAGGCTTAAGCACTGTGGGGATTTTCACCCTGGAATACTCGGAGGAGAGAGTGCGTGAGGTAAATTGGTTATGTTTATACTTATGTTCCTTGAGTGAGGAAAAGCAGGTGTGTGTGTGTGGGGGGGGGGTCTTCCCCACAGACCTGAGGGAGTTTCATGCCTGGTGTGTTGGGGGGGAATCAAGGTATTCTTTCTAACCCCTCAGGCACACCATATTGCCAGCTACCTCCACTGAAGCATAAGACAGGAGGTGGCCTGTGGTGGGCAGGGCAGAGGGTCCATGTATTCTCTCCCTTTTTCCTAGCTCCGTGAAGAATTTGATCAAGGTCTGGACATCGTGCTGGATGACACTCAGAACGTGCATGATGTGGCTGCGCTCCTCAAGGAGTTTTTCCGGGATATGAAGGACTCTCTGCTGCCAGATGATCTGTATATGTCCTTCCTTCTGACAGCAAGTGAGTCTTATGCTCTCCCTTCTCAGGCAAAGAAAGGAATATGGGGGTGTGGGGGTCTCGGGACAGAGCTCTGGCTGCAGGACCCCAAGGAACTAAAACAGAATAAGCACCAGAATCCAGATTACTTTCCTTGCATCTCTTCATATTACATTATAAGTCTATTGTTTGGAAATTTCTCTAGAGCTTCTTGAAGCTGTGTGTGCCCTCTCAGGGCAAAGAAGAACCTAGGTTCTATAGAAGGGGTCTGATTTTGATGGGAGCACTTTCTTGCTTTTAGGGTTCCTGAGCTCAAATGCTTTGGGAATGAGCAAAGACAAAATGCCTGGGTACTTTCTCCATAGCCTTCCTCAGTTTTCAAGCATCATCACATCTCTCTTGGTATCAGGCTGCTGCCAAGGCTAGCCCCCTGAGCCAGCCCCTGTTTTCCTTCTTCTAGCTCTGAAGCCGCAGGATCAGCTTTCTGCCCTGCAGCTGCTGGTTTACCTGATGCCACCCTGCCATAGTGACACCCTGGAGCGTCTGCTGAAGGCCCTGCATAAAATCACTGAGAACTGCGAAGACTCCATTGGCATTGATGGACAATTGGTAAAACAAACAAACAAACAAACAAACAAACAAAACAAAACTCTGGAAAAGGGTAATGAGAGTAGTAGGGGACATGTATGGGAGTATATGAGAGAGAGACACACAGTAGGAGAGGGAAACAAGAACAAAAAGAGACACATTTATTTGTGTCATTTCCATCACCACCTCAGAGTCGATCACTTTCTGCTTTCCTTTTCATAGGTTTCAGGCAACCGTATGACTTCCACCAATTTGGCTCTGGTATTTGGATCTGCTCTCCTGAAGAAGGGGAGATTTGCCAAGAGGGAGTCCAGGAAGACAAGACTGGGGATTGACCACTATGTTGCTTCTGTCAATGTGGTCCGTGCCATGATTGATAACTGGGATATCCTCTTCCAGGTAAATGGAACCTCTGGACAAACTTACTTCACAGCTTTTTCTCTCCTATTAACAAGGCAAGGGAGAGGTACATGCAACCCTGAGAGTAGCCAAAGCAGGCAGCCACAAAATCTCCCAGAAATTCCTCCTGCATTAGCTGGTGATGGTGCCTTCAGTTCTGGGTACCTGCTAGAGATGAGTCTAAATTTAAAAATGTCATGCAATAAAGGCTAACATTGCTCATTTTACCCTCAGGTGCCTCCCCATATTCAGAAGCAGGTTGCTAAGCGTGTGTGGAAATCCAGTCCTGAAGCCCTGGATTTTATCAGACGCAGGAATTTGAGGAAGATCCAGTGAGTGTTTTCTTGGTTTGTTTAAGCTTAGCCTGAAGCAGCATTGCCTGTGGGGGCTTCTAATCCCAGACCACCATCATGTTAGACAACCTAAGTATAAAAACTGACTTGCTTTTTCAAATTCATTCCAATCCAGGAGTGCACGCATAAAGATGGAAGAGGATGCTTTACTTTCTGATCCAGTGGAAAATTCTGCTGAAGCCCGGGCTGCTGTCCTTGCTCAGAGCAAGCCCTTTGATGAAGGTCAGTTCCCTGCTGGAGATCAGGCCCTTGGTGAAGGTCAGACCCTTGCTGAAGGTCAGGCCCTTGCTGAAGGTCAGGCCCTTCCTGAAGGCCAGGTCCTTGCTGAAGATGAGCCCCTTGAGGAAGATGAATCCTCTGAGGAAGATGTGTCAGTCCATGAAGAGCCAGTATTTGAGTATCTCAATCAAGGAGTAGTCCTTGGGGAAGTTCAAGGTGTCGAGATCCCAAATGATCTTGAGATTCAAGGACCACATCTCGAAGGCATCCCAGAGCTTGATGAAGATGATGATGACAACGATGATGATGACAATGATGACGATGATGATGATACCCTGAATTTTGATGATCTTCCTCCCCTTGAAGATATTCTAGACCCTGATGATGAAGTTCCTGAACTCACTGAAATCCCAGACTTTGAAGAAATACCATATTTTGATATGGTCCCAGACCCTGAAGGAGACCCAGATGTGCAAGAAATCCCAAATCTTGGAGAAAACCCAAGCCCTGACCTTGAAGAAGGACCAGATTTTGAAGACAACCAAAATCTTGACCTCGCAGAAATTCCCTATCTCCATGTAATCCCGAACAATGAAGAAGCCCCAGAAGCAGACGAAATCCCAGACCACACAGATGCTTCAGGTAATGATGAAAACCCAGATTCTGAAGAAGATCCCAGTCTTGAAGAGGTCCCAGCTCTTGGTGAAATCCCAAATGATGAATCCTCAAATGCTGAAGAAAGTCCAGACCATGAAGAAACCCCAGAGGTCAATGGGATTTCAGATTCTGATGAAGACTTTGATTTTGAAGAAGTCCCAGCTCTTCATGTGGTGCCAAGCCCTGAAGAAGCCCCTGGGAGTCATGAAATCCTAAATCATGAAGAATCCCCAGAGGTTAATGGACTCTCAGACTCTGTCCCCACCTTGAAGAGGTGCCAACTCTTGATGGAGTCCCAAATGATGAAGAAACCTCAGATACTGAAGAAATTCCAGATGAGGAAGAAACTCCAGAAGTCAATGGAATTGCAGGCTCTGAAGAAGACTCCAACCCTGAAGAGGTCCCAGCTCTCCATGTGGTAACAAGCCCTGAAGATGTGTCTGATTTTGATGAAATACAAGACCAGGAAGAATCCTCAGATGTGAGTGGAATCCCAAACAGTGAAGAAGCCCCAGATGCCGAAGAAATCCTAGGACATGAAGAAGCCTCTGATGTCAGTGGAATCCAAGACTCTAAAGAAAACCTCAATCTTGAAAAAGACTCAGTTCTTAATGTGGTTTCAGAGCCTGAGGATGCTCGAGTTCACAATGAAATTCCCAGTTCTCAGAAAGACCAAGCCAACACTTTTGAAGAGGCCGAAGGTAGCAATTTGGATCCAGAGCCTGAAGAAATCTCCATTCTCAACAAAATTCCAGACCTTCAGCCAGACTTGGCTGCCAGTCTTGAAGAAATCATGAATGTGGAAGCTGTCCCAATACCTAACGATCTTGACTCCAAAGCAGTTTGGAGTCCAAAGGCAATCCATAAAGAAGATGCATATGTTATGTTTCCTATAGATACCACACTCCTTAAAAACAAGTCTCGGCCTGGCCAAGTCATGAACCACAAGTCCTCCCCAGAGTCATTGATGACCAACACCTGCTTTCTTCCCTCCATGAAGTGCTGTAAGCTTCCGGCTCCAGCTTTGTTACTCATTTGCTTAGTGAAATTAGTCAGGCTGCTTGTAGGGTGGTGGTGGTTGTTAGGAGGCCGCCCTCTTCCTCACTTTCCTGGTGGTATTGTCCATTTGCTCTGAGCACGGGGTATCTCTCACTCTTTCTGTTCTCTAACTCAGCCCTACCCCCAAAACCTTCCACAGTGGGCCTAGATTTAGCGATCTACATTCTACTGTTAGGCTGTGGTTTTCTTAACATGTCAAATGGGGATACTCATTCCTAACTTCTTACCTCGTATTGTATTTGAAGAGCAAAATTAGGTCTTAGTCCCTTGGGTGCTGTGCAAAGTATGAAATCTAGAACCATAAGGAGTTAACATTGTTACTATTTTCCAGGTTCCTCTGAGGAGCCAGCTGTGCCTTCCGGCACTGCCCGTTCCCATGACGATGAGGAAGGAGCGGGTAACCCCCCCATTCCAGAGCAAGACCGCCCATTGCTCCGTGTGCCCCGGGAGAAGGAGGCCAAAACTGGCATCGGCTACTTCTTTCCTTAGATGTTTTTTCCTTCTATAAGGTGCCGGACAGGGGAAAAGGGTGGGGGTAGACCTGGGATGTCACAGGAAACATTGAGGAGAATGTTGAAGGTAAAGATCTGAGGGTAAGAAGGATTTCCACCTGATGCTCGGATCAGGCTGAGAATTCCAAACACACTGCCAGCCCCTTCACTGGGGATGTTTGGTCCCTTTCGCTAGTAAAAGCAGAGATGTTTCTGTGTCATGCCCAGGCTCCCTGGTGCTACCTTGCCTTTCTCTTTTACCCCTGATCTTGGCCTTCCCACACTGCAGCCCTTCCTTTAATTGATGTGACATTTGTGGTAAATAACTTGTCCCAGAGAAGCTCACAAATCTCGAGGTGCTTTCCCTCCCCCCAAAAGGGAATTGCATGTTTTTCCTGACTTTCCTTCCCTCCTCCCGAGAGCTCAATTGGAAAGGCCCTCAAGAGGCATGTTAGGATGTTAGGTCAGCCTACTGACAGCTGACAAATAATTAATGCTAAACCATGTCACACCAACTCATAGCCATGTCCCCGCAGCAACTCCACCACCTCAGGATTCCCCCCCCCCAAATTATTTAGACCAATGGCTCATCCAACAGCCACTCTCAAAATTCTGTGCAGTTTGGCTCAGGTCACGCTAACAGGGAAACCTCAAATGTAAGCCTAACTAGCCTTCTGGGATCAAAAGTTAGAGGAGAAATTTGATTTTATTACCTAGATCTGTTTTACAGACAGCTGGAGTTCACATCCTGTTGTCAGCAAAACAGCTAGTTAGGTAGAAACACATAGTTCCAAGTAGCTAAAGTCACCTGATTACAAATGTTCTTAACTATCGTCTCTGTAGTTCCTCTATGCAGGACGGTACAAATTTGCGGGACATGCTCTGGTAACACACAGATATGGGTTATGTATGACATCCAAAATTATAGCTGATATTGATGGGTAACAACTGCTAAGGTCCATAGAATGAAGAATGTATTGTATTGAGGGATAGAAATTGATCACACAATGGATAACAACCGCAGAGCTCGAAGATTTGTGATTATTAAAACTTCTCTGGCATTTAATCATTAATAAACATCTGTATTGTGACAGCAGCATATTCATGGCTTACTCGTGTGTGTGTGTGTGTGTGTGTGTGTGTGTGTGTGTGTTTAGTTTGAAAATTGTGTTGGTGAGTTGGGAAGCTCTGATTGGAGCTGAAGGGGAAAGAGAGGTAGTGAAGAGGAATAAAGGAGAGGGGGTTACATGGAATAATGGAATGGAGAGGAATGGAATAAAGCAGAGGGGGAGATGTGGAATAAAGGGGAGGGGTGATGGGAATAACTGGGTGAGATGACATGGAATAAAGGGGAGGGGGTAATGAATAAAGGGGAAGGATGATGTGGAATAAAGGAGTGGAGGTGATAGGGACAAAAGGGGAAGGGTGGTGGGGAATAAAGAGGAGGTGATGGGCTATGAAGGAGAAGGGTGATGTGGGATAAAGGGATGGAGGTGATGGGGACAAAGGGAAGTTATGGGGGATAAAAAGCAGGGGTGATGCAGAATAAAGAGATGGTGATGGAGAATAAAGGGGGTGGGTGACATGGAATAAAAGGGAGAGGGGTATGAGATAAAGAAGAAGAGGGTAATGGGGAGTAAAAAGGAGTAAAATGGAAGATGGGAAGAGCTGTAGTTGAATAAAGAGAATGGAAGAGTTAAAGTAGAATACATGAGATAAAAGGGAGGGGTGATGGGGAATAAAGGAGCAGAGGTGATGGGGTATAAAGGGGAAGGTGTTGTGGGATAAAGGGGTGGTTGTGATGAGGACAAGAGGGGGGTTATGGGGAATAAAAAGCAGGGGTGATGGGGAATAAAGAGGCAGTGATGAGGAAAAAAGGGGAGGGGTGGGTGACGTGGAATAAAGGGGAGAGAGGATATGGGATAAAAAGGAGGGGGGATATGGAATAAAAGGGAGGGGTGATGGGAAACAAAGAGGAGGAGGTGATGCGGTATGAAGGGGAAGGGTGTTGTGAGATAAAGGGATGGAAGTGATGGGGACAAAAGGGGATTTATGGGGAATAAAAAGCAGGGGTGATGGGGAATAAAGAGGCAGAGGTAATGGGCAGGTGACCTGGAATAAAGGGGAGGGACATAAGATAAAATGGAGGGGTGATGGGGAATAAAGGGGATGGAGGGGTGACATGGAATAAAGGGGAGGGGGGATATGGGATAAAGAGGAAGGGGGAGTAAAATGGAAGACAGGGGAAGAACTGTAGTTGAAGAGTTAAAGTAGAATAAATGGTTAAGGAGGGATCAAGGAGAAGTAGGGGAAAGAATGAAGCTTAAAAGGAAGGCCTCTAAAGGGGGAAAGGAGGGGAATAAAGGGAGAGATAGCTAGATGTTCTCAACTGAGAAATTCCCCTTAGATGAGTGAAAAATGAAAACCTGAAAACATCTAGAAATCTATGATTTTTAGGGGTAAGAGGAGAACATGTAGCGGTTTGATTGATGGGAACTCCAACCTTTCTTGAAAACTTAAGACTTCATGACATGCTTGGAAATTTCCCATATCAGGGACAGGGCCCCAGAAAGTGAAATGTGTATTATTTATTTTTGCACATTTTGCTTTAGGATATATCCTTGCATAGAGTTTTACAGAGAGCAGAAATGTAATATTGGCTCTCTCCCATAATAATTATAATCATTATTATGATGATAGTTGACACGTACTGAGTTCTTCCAAAGTATCTGCCACTGGGTTTGAAGCTTTACATACAACATTTTATTTAATATTCGCCACTCTATGAGATACAGGCTACTGTAATCCTCATTTTTGTCTTGAAGAAAATGAGATACAGAGAGGTCAAATAATCTGCCCAAATGACACATCTGGTTAGTGGAAAACAGCCAGTCTCCAAAGCTGGAGTGTTAAACCCACTAGAGTGTGCTGGGCCATCCGTTTTAGAATTCTTCCTCTGACAAGAAGACGCATGGTGATATCTTTGGGCAGTTTTTTGGATGGGATTTGCACTTCAACAAGCAAGTCTCCTGTTCCTTCCTCCTAGGTCCTTTCTCTCTAGATAGGACAAGGTGTTAGACAGTAACTGCTATGTCAGGTGGACTCTAGCATTTATATCTAGGGCCCATAGATACTAAAGCCATTGGGAAATACAGAGCTCATCCATTCCAACTCTTTTTTGTTATATAAATGGTCACACAAGGGCTTCTACTGGGAAACAACTTGCTTGAAGTCAGAGATCTGGATTAACATTCAGACAAACCTTCTGACTGCCATTCTCAGAACTTTACGGGATTAAAATAGTAAAATGTGTCCCCAGAAGAGTTTGCCTGTGCTTTCCCTGCTCAGCTTAAAAACCAACACACAAGCCAGATAAGCTGAAAGGTAGTTTCAAAACATTCCTTTTACTTCCTGGCTTCCCCTGAAACCAGGTTTTTTCCTGATCTTATTGTTTTTCTTACTTTCCTCCCCAGTGCTGACTGCTAACCAGAGGGTTTGAGCTGAGAGTAGTGAGTAGATGTGGGTATTATCCTCACTCTTTCCCGTACTCTAAGGGCGATTTCAATAGGCTTCCTCAACACTCCAAGTCCTGTCCTCATCCTAGGTGGACCTCAACAATAACCACATGGAAGACCCATTCCATACACTCTGGCTTCACCACCCTGCCCTTTCGCTTCTTAGCACTTCAACCACCCCCAGCCACTTGGCATCGCTGGGCATGACTGGACTTCTGAAGACTCAAGTTCAATATACCATTGTGACTCGAATCTCCTAACAGTGGCTGGGTGCCATGTCATCTGCTATTTGGCCTCACTGAGGTGCCTAATACCTCGAGCCCTTCCTTTCCTCTTTATTTCTTTTCTTATCCAACCAGATGTCACGGTATATTGATTTAGAACTGACCGCAGCTTCAACCCCCTGCCCTCCAAATACCACATCTGTGCTAGTCTCAGGTTTGAGGTCCTCCAAAAATCTGATCTCTCCAATCTCATAATGACCACTGTGAGAGAAGGGAGTAGCACTCCACATATTGGTGCATCTAATAGTTAAAATTTCCAACCTGAGCTTGTTCCCCAGGCCACTCAGCAATCCTTTCACATGCCCCAGGTCATCTCCTTCTCTAATTCTCTGCTCATTCATATTCCATTTCTACATTATTCCCACTAAATAACAGCCCTTTCCACTCTGACTCACCTCAAATACATCCTCTCGTCTGCTTTTTTCTGGTTTTCTTTCCTCTTCATTTCTGGTTTCTTGAGGTAGGAACTTAGTAATGTAAGCACTCGGTACTTTCACAGTGTACCACAAGTTTTGATATGTCGTATTTTCATTCTGTTCAATATATTTTTTTAATTCCCCTTGAGACTTTCTCCTTGACCCATGGATTATTTAGAAGGTTAGTTTCGTTTCCAAGTGTTTTAAAAGTTTTCATGTCCAGTACAGTACACCTTCCTCTTTCATCTTTCAGAATTCTCCTTCAGTTTGCTCTGAAGTTATTTCCACAGTTTATAGTTGTACTTAGTAGGAAGGAGCTTGGGCAAAAAGGTCTGTGTGATCTTGTCCTGAGCAGAAGTCTCTTGGATATTTTTTAAAAAATGTATTTAGATATAATTGCTATGTTATACAATCTATGATTTAGAGTTTACAATTCAATGTTTTAAGTGTATTCACAGAGTTTGCAACCATTGCCATAATTTATTTAATCCTATTTTCAACACTCCAAAAAGCAACCACATACCAATTGACAGTCACTCTCTATCCTTCCCTTCTCCTAGGCAACTATTAAACTACTTTCTATCTCTGCAGACTTTTCCTATTCTGGACATTCCATGTAAATGGAATCAGAATGTGTGATATATTGTGATTGGCTCCTTTCATGTAGCATATCATTTTCAAGTTTCATCCAAATGATAGCATGCATCAGTACTTCATTCCTTTTTAATAGCAAATAACATTTTATTATGTGGATGTATCATATTTCATTTGCATGTATCTACTAAATAATGATGATGAGCATTTTTCATATTTTGCCCCATCCTTTGGTTATGTATCTGTCCAAATCTCCCGCCTATTTTTAACTGAGATTTTAATAGAGATTTGAAAATTCTTTATACATTCTGGATTATTTTTTTTCCAGTCTGTGACTTGTCTTTCATTCTCTTGACAGAATCTTTCAAAGAGCAAAAGTTTTTTATTTTAACGAAGTTCTGATCATCATGTTAAAAAATTTTAGGATCTTACTATTGATGTCATTTGTAAGAATGTTTGCCTGTCCCCAAATCATTAAGCATTTCTCCCAAAGTCTACACTACAGTGAGGAGATGAGGACTCTAGGGCACAAAATTTAAGGAGGTTCTCACTTGGAAAGTTGTGCAAGTCCCAGAGAGTGAGGAGGTCCTTAAATTTTGCACCCTAGGTCCCCCACTGTTTTCTGTTACGTTTATTCCAAGAAGTTTTATCATTTTATTCATCCAATCATCAGTTGAAAGCCACATGGGTTGTTTCCCCTTTTTCTTATCATAACTAATGCTGCCATGAAATGTACAAGTTTTTGTGTGAAGATATGGTTTTATTTCTCTTAGGTATTGTACCTAGGAATGAAGTTTCTGGGTCATATGGCAACTCTATTTTTAACATTTTTGAGAAACTGTCAAACGGTTTTTTTTTTTTTCAGACATAGCAAACATTTATTTTAATGTGTAATTTCTCAGCTGTGAACATACAGCTAATATTCTAAGTAGAATTTATTATGCTAGGTGAAATAAGCAGAGAAAGACAATTATCATATGGTTTCACTCATATGTGGATCAAACAGTTTTTTTTAAAGTGACTACACCATTTTACATTCCTACCAGTGATGCATAAGATTTCCAATTTCTTTACATCCTTGCCAGCCATTTTTATTTTATTTTTTATCTTTATTATGTCTTTTTGATTACAGCCCTCCTATTGGTGTGAATCATTTCTCATTGTGGTTTTGATTTGCATTTCGCCAAAGTCTAGTGATGCTAATCAATGTAATGCATCATATTAGGAAAATAAAAATAAAAATTTTATTTTTAGTTTTTCTTTATCTGTCTACAATTTATTTTGAGTTGATTTTGTATATAGTGAGAGGTATGGATTGAAGTTCAATTTTTTTTCTTCCACATGAATCCACATTTTCTAGCACCATTTATTGAAAAGACTATAATAATAATAATAATTTCTCCATTCATTTTGTGTATATTTCTGCATTTTTTCTGTGTCTGATGGTTCTATTTGTTTTCTTTTATGTCAGTATCATCTCTCTTGATTGCTATAGAATTTTCCCCCAGCTTTATTGAGATATAACTGACTTATAATATTGTGTAAGTTTAAGGAGTACAATATGATAATTTGATACATATATAGTGCAAAGTATTTAGTGCAATAAGGTTATCCTTAACATCACATAATTACCATTTCGTTGTTGTGTGGTGGTGGTTGTGGTGGTGAAACATTAAAACTCTACTCTCATAGCAACTTTCAAGTATACAATACAGTATTATAAACTGTTGCCATCATGCTGTACATTAGATCCCTGGAACTTAATCATTTTATAATTGGAAGTTTCTACCCTTTGACCAATACCTCCCTATTTCCAACCCCTTAGCTCCTGCAACCATAATTCTATTCTCTGTTTCTATGAGTTGATGTTTCTGGATTCTACATATAAGTGAGATCATACCATATTTGTCTTTCTCTGTTTCCTTATTTCACTTAGCATAATGCCTTCAAGGTGCATCCGTGTTGTAGCAAATGGACAGGATTACCTTCTTTTCCTATGGCTGAATTATATATATGTAATATATAATATATATAATATATATTTTTAGTTTTTTATGTATTATATATGTATTATTGATATACTTTTAGTTTTCAGTAGTCGTGCCTTTCTGTCAGATTTATCTGTAAGCATTTTACATTTAGAACATTTATCTCCCCGCTAAAAGAAAAATTATACACATTTATAGTCACTCCCCATTTCTCTTTAGCCCTCAGCCCTAGGCAATTACTAATATAAGCTCTGTCTCTATAAATTTACCTATTGCAAACATTTTCTATATAAGGAACTTCACAGTATGTGTCCTTTGTGGCTGCATTCTTTTACTTCACGTAATGTTTTCAAGGTTGACCCATATTGGATTATATATAAGTACTAGATTCATTTTTTTATTGGCAATAAGTATTCTATATCATGGACATACTACTCTTTCTTTATACCTTCATTAACTTATGGGCGTTTGGGTTGTTTCCACTTTTGACTGCTGTGAGTAATGCTATTATGAACATTTTAGTAAAAATTTTTGTGTGGACATATGTTTTTATTTCTCTGGGGTAGATACATAGAGGAATTTGGGGGTCAAATAGAAACTCTATGTTTAATACTTTGAGGAAATGTCACACTGTTTTCCAAAGTAGCTGCATCATTTTCCCATCCCACCAGCAATGTATGAGGTTTCCAGTTCCTTCATATTTTTGCCAATATTGTTATTTTTTGTCTTTTTAAATTACATCCATCCTGGTAGGTATGAAATGACATTTCATTGTGCTTTTGACTTACATTTCCTTAATGACTCATGATACTGAGCATCTTTTCATGTGTTTATTTGCCATTTATGTATATTCTTTAAAGAAATGTCTTTTTAAAGTCTGCCTATTTATATATAAATATATTTTTTTGTTTCACATTTTTATTTAAATTCTAGTTAGTCAGGGGCACCTGGGTGGCTCAGTTGTTTAAGCAACTGCCTTCGGCTCAGGTCATGATCCTGGAGTCCCAGGATGGAGTCCCATGTCCAGCTCCCTGCTCAGTGGGGGGTCTGCTTCTCCCTCTGACCCTCCCCCTTCTTGTGCTCTCTCTCTCATTCTCTCTCTCAAATAAATAAATAAAAATAAATAAATAAATAAATTCTAGCTAGTCAACATACAGTGCAATATTAGTTTCAGGGGTAGAATTTAGGGATTCATCACTTACATACAACATCCAGTGCTCATCACAACAAATGCCCTCCTTAATACCCATCACCCATTTAGCCCATCACAGCCACAACCTTCAGTTTGTTCTCTATAGCTAAGAGTCTATTTTATTGTTTGCCTCTCTCTCTCTCTTTTTTTTCCTTTTTCCTATGTTCAACTGTTTTGTTTCTTAAATTCCACATATCAGTGAAATCATATGGTATTTGTCTTTCTCTCATTGACTTATTTCATTTAACATAATACACACTCTACTTCCATCCACATTGTTGTAAATGGCAAGATCTCATTCAAATGGTGTTGGTAAAACTGGACAACACATACAGAAGAATGAAACTGGACCACTTTCTTACACCATACACAAAAATAAATTCAAAATGGATAAAAAAACTAAATATAAGACAGGAAACTACCAAATTCTAGAGAACACAGGCAGCAACCTCTTTGACCTCGACTGTAGCAACTTTTTACTAAACATGTTGCCAGAGGCAAGGGAAACAAAAGCAAAAATGAACTATTGGGACCTCATTAAGGCAAAAAGCTTCTGCCCAGAGAAGGAAACAATCAACAAAACTAAAAGGCAACCTTCGGAATAGGAGAAGATATTTGCAAATGACATATCTGATAAAGGGTTAGTATCCAAAATCTGTAAAGAACTTATCAAACTCAACACCCATAAATAAATAATCCAGTTAAGAAATGGGCAGAAGACATGAATAGACATTTTTCCAAGGAAGACATTCAGATGGCTAACAGACCATGAAAAGATGCTCAACATCATTCATCATCAGGGAAATCCAAACCAAAACTACAGTGAGATACTTCACACCTGTAAGAATGGCTAAATTTAACAACACAGGAAACAACAGATGTTGGCAAAGATGCGGAGAAAAGAGAGTCCTCTTGCACTGTTAGTGGGAATGCAAGCCGATGCAGGCACTGTGGAGAACAGTATGGAGGTTCCTCAAAAATTAAAAATAGAACTACCCTAGGACCCAGCAATTGCACTACTAGGTATTTACCCAAAGGAAACAAAAAGTACTGGTTCAAAGGGGCACACGCATCCCCATGTTTATAGTAGCATTATCTACAATAGCCCAAATGTATATACTGTTGTATATATGTGCAGTGGAATATTTTTATATTATTTTATTTCCCTTTTTATTATTGAGATATAAGTATTCATTATAAATACCAGGTGTAGATATCTTATAAAAAATATGTTTCATGTGTTTTTCCCAACGTGTGGGTTATCTTTTCACTTCTATGATAATATACTTCACACTACAAAAGTTTTTAGTTTTGATGAAGTCTATTTTATTTGTTTTATCTTTTGTCACTTGCACTTTATTTTCATATTATTTTTTTTTACAATATAGAAAACTACATTTATTAAGTATTCATTCCCTTTCCAGGAACTCTGCTATGTACTTTACATATATGGTCTCATTTAATTTTTTAAAAACCCTCATTAATAAAAAAATACCTTCTACAAATGAAGGACCAAGATTCAGGAGGATAACTAATTTGCTCAAAATCATAAGGTTAGCAAGTGATTAAACTGGAATTAAAAATTAGTAGATATTCAGTTTAATTTCTGCTGAATCCATCTAAGTATTTTAGAAGACCTCTTATTCTAAAGAAAACACTTGTTGGGGCACCTGGGTGGCTCAGTCGTTAAGCGTCTGCCTTTGGCTCAGGTCATGATCCCAGAGTCCTGGAAGCAAGCCCTGCATCAGGGCTCCCTGCTCCGCGGGGAGCCTGCTTCTCCCTCTCCCACTCCCCCTGCTTGTGTTCCCTCTCTCGCTGTGTCTCTCTCTGTCAAATAATAAAATCTTTAAAAAAAAAAAAGAAAACACTTGTTGATGGGGATTAAGAGTACATTTATCATAACGAGCACTGAGTAATGTATAGAATTGTTGAATCACTATATTGTACACCTGAAACTAATATGACATGGTATGTTAACTACAGTGGAATGAAAATTAAAAAATAATTTTAAAAAAGCAGAAAAAAAGAAACCACCTGTTAACACCAAAATCATAAGAATTAAATCCTTAATTTTCTTCTAATAGTTTCATAGTTTTAACTTATGTTTATGTATGTGTTCTATTTTAGTTAATTTTTGTGTATGGTGAGAGGTAGTGGTCTAATTTCATTCTTTTGTACATGGATATTAGGTTGTCTCAATAGCATTTGTTGTTTTTTTTTTTTTTTTTGATTGATTGATTGATTTTTTGACACAGAGAGAGAGCGAGAAAGGGAACACAAGCAGGGGGAGTGGGAAAGAGAGAAGCAGGCTTCCTGTGGAGCAGGGAGCCCGATGAGGGGCTCCATGTGGGGCTCCATGTGGGGCTCCATGCGGGGCTCCGTGCAGGGTTCCATGCGGGGCTCCACCCCAGGACACTGGGACCATGACCTGAACGGAAGGCAGACGCTTAACGATTGAGCCACTCAGGCGTCCCTCAGTAGCATTAGTTGAATAGACTATTCTAGGCCTGTTATTTTGTCTTGGAATTCTCATCAAAATCATTGGGCCATATATGTACAGTTATTTCTTGACTTTAATTTTTTTCCATTGATCTATATGTCTGTGTTTATATAAGAATCATGCTCTTTTGATTAAGTGTAACTCTATAGTATGTTTTGAAAATGGGAATTCTGAGTTTTCCACTTAGTTCTACTTTGTCAAAATTGTTTTGGCTGTATTGAATTCCTTGCATTTCCATTTAAATTTTATGATGAGATTGTAAAATTCTAAAAAGCAGCCAGTTGAATTTTGATGGGGATTGTGTTGAATTTGTATGTTGATAACAATGTTATGTATTCCTACCCATGAACATGGAACATCTTCCCACTTATTTAAGTTTCTTTTAATTTCTTTCAGCTATGTTTTCTAGTTTACAAAGCATATATCTTGCACATCTTTTGTTAAAATTTATTCCTATGTATTTTCTTATTTTTCACACTATTGTAGATGGAACTGATTTCTTTTTTTTTTTTAATTTTTATTATTTATTTATTTGAGAGAGAGAGTGAGAGAGAGAGAGAGAGCAAGAGGGGGGAGCGGGAGAGGGAGAAGCAGACTCCCCGCTGAGCAGGGAGCCCGATGCGGGACTCGATCCCGGGACTCCAGGATCATGACCTGAGCCGAAGGCAGTCGCCCAACCAACCGAGCCACCCAGGCGCCCGGAACTGATTTCTTAATTTCATTTTCAGATTTTTCATTATTTGTGTGTACAAATACAATTTTGAAATTTGTATCATCATCTTTTTCTTGTGATCTGACAACTAATTTATTCGTTTCAAGAGTTTCTGGTGTATTTTGTAGGACTTTATATATATAATATTATATCATCTACAAGTATATATAGCTTTACTTCTTTTTTTTTTATGACTTATGTACAAGTTTTTGTTTCTCATGGAAACTTTCACAAAAGCATGCAAGAAACCATTGCCTAGTTATTTCTCGGGAGTAGAACTTGAGGTTTGCAGCTGGAAGGAATATCACCTTTCATTGTATATTCCTTTGTCTTTTTTATTTTTTATTTATTTATATTTTTTTATTGTTATGTTAATCCCCATACATTACATCATTAGTTATAGATGTAGTGTTCCATGATTCATTGTTTGTGCATAACACCCAGTGCTCCATGCAGTACGTGCCCTCCTCAATACCCATCACCAGGCTAACCCATCCTCCCACCCCCCTCCCCTCTAGAACCCTCAGTTTGTTTTTCAGAGTCCATCATCGCTCATGGTTCATCTACCCCTCCGATTTCCCCCCCTTCATTCTTCCCCTCCTGCTATCTTCTTCTTTTTTTTTTTCCTTAACATATATTGCATTATTTGCTTCAGAGGTACAGATCTGAGATTCAACAGTCTTGCACAATTCACCGCGCTTACCAGAGCACATACCCTCCCCAGTGTCTATCACCCAGTCACCCCATCCCTCCCACCCCACCCCCCACTCCAGCAACCCTCAGTTTGTTTCCTGAGATTAAGAATTCCTCATATCAGTGAGGTCATATGATACATGTCTTTCTCTGTTTGACTTATTTCGCTCAGCATAATACCCTCCAGTTCCATCCACGTCCGTGCAAATGGCAAAATCTCATTCCTTTTGATGGCTGCATAATATTCCATGGTGTATATATATACCACTTTTTTTTTTTTAAAGATTTTATTTATTTGACAGAGCACAAGCAGAGGGAGAGAGAGGGAGAAGCAGGTTCCCTACTAAGCAAGGAGCCCGATATGGGACTCGATCCCAGGACCCTGGGATCATGACCTGGGCCGAAGGCAGCCGCTTAACAGACTGAGCCACCCAGGCATCCCTATACCACTTCTTCTTTATCCATTCATCTGTCGATGGACATCTTGGCTCTTTCCACAGTTTGGCTATTGTGGACATTGCTGCTATAAACATTAGGGTGCGCGTACCCTTTCGGATCCCTACTTTTGTATCTTTGGGGTAAATACCCAGTAGTGCAATTGCTAGATCATACGGTAGCTCTATTTTCAAATTTTTGAGGAACCTCCATACAGTTTTCCAGAGTGGCTGCACCAGCTTGCATTCCCACCAACAGTGTAGGAGGGTTCCCCTTGCTCCGCATCCCCGCCAACATCTGTCATTTCCTGACTTGTTAATTTTAGCCATTCTGACTGGTGTGAGGTGGTATCTTATTGAGGTTTTGATTTGGATTTCCCTGAGGCCGAGCAATACTGAGCATTTTTTCATGTGTCTGTTGGCCATTTGGATGTCTTCTTTGGAAAAATGTCTGTTCATGTATTCTGCCCATTTCTTGATTGGATTCTTTGTTCTTTGGGTGTTGAGTTTGATGAGTTCTTTATAGATTTTGGATACTAGCCCTTTATCTGATATGTCATTTGCAAATATCTTCTCCCATTCTGTCGGTTGTCTTTTGGTTTTGTTGACTGTTTCCTTTGCTTTGCAAAAGCTTTTTATCTTGATGAAGTCCCAATAGTTCATTTTTGCCCTTGCTTCCCTTGCCTTTGGCGATGTTTCTAGGAAGAAGTTGCTGTGGCTGAGGTCAAAGAGGTTGCTGCCTGTGTTCTCCTTTAGGATTTTGATGGACTCCTGTCTCACATTGAGGTCTTTCAACCATTTGGAGTCTATTTGTGTGTGTGGTGTAAGGAAATGGTCCAGTTTCATTCTTGTGTATGTGGCTGTCCAATTTTCCCAACACCATTTGTTGAAGAGACTGTCTTTGTTCCTTTGGACATTCTTTCCTGCTTTGTCAAAGATGAGTTGGCCATAGAGTTGAGGGTCCATTTCTGGGCTCTCTATTCTGTTCCATTGATCTATGTGTCTGTTTTTGTGCCAATACCATACTGTCTTGATGATGACAGCTTTGTAATAGAGCTGGAAGTCCGGAATTGGGATCCTGCCAGCTTTGCTTTTCTTTTTCAACATTCCTCTTGGTATTCGGGGTCTTTTCTGGTTCCATACAAATTTTAGGATTATTTGCTCCATTTCTTTGAAAAAAGTGGATGGTATTTTGATGGGGATTGCATTGAATGTGTAGATTGCTCTAGGTAGCATTGACATCTTCACAATATTTGTTCTTCTAATCCATGAGCATGGGACGTTTTTCCATTTCTTTGTGTCTTCCTCAATTTCTTTCATGAGTATTTTATAGTTTTCTGAGTACAGATCCTTTGCCTCTGGTTAGATTTATGCCTAGGTATCTTATGGTTTTGGGTGCAATTGTAAATGGGATCAACTCCTTAATTTCTCCTTCTTCTGTCTTGTTGTTGGTGTATAGGAATGCCGCTGACTTCTGTGCATTGATTTTATATCCTGCCACTTTACTGAATTCCTGTATGAGTTCTAGCAGTTTTGGGGTGGAGTCTTTGGAGTTTTCCACATAAAGTATCATATCATCTGCAAAGAGTGAGAGTTTGACTTCTTCTTTGCCAATTTGGATGCCTTTTATTTCTTTTTGTTGTCTGATTGCTGTGCCTAGGACTTCTAATACTATGTTGAATAGCAGTGGTGATAGTGGACATCCCTGCCACGTTCCTGACCTTAGGGGGAAAGCTCTCAGTTTTTCCCCATTGAGAATGATATTCATTGTGGGTTTTTCCATAGATGGCTTTTATGATATTGAGGTATGTACCCTCTATGCCTATACTCTGAAGAGTTTTGATCAAGAAAGGATGCTGTACTTTGTCAAATGCTTTTTCTGCATCTATTGAGAGGATCATATGATTCTTGTTCTTTCTTTTGTTAATGTATTGTATCACATTGATTGATTTGCAGATATTGAACCAACCTTGCAGCCCAGGGATAAATCCCACTTGGTCGTGGTGAATAATCCTTTTAATGTACTGTTGGATCCTATTGGCTAGTATTTTGGTGAGAATTTTTGCATCCATGTTCATCAGGGATATTGGTCTGTAGTTCTCCTTTTTGATGGGGTCTTTGTCTGGTTTTGGGATCAAGATAATGGTGGCCTCATAAAATGAGTTTGGAAGTTTTCCTTCCATTTCTATTTTTTGGAACAGTTTCAGAAGAATAGGTATTAATTCTTTAAATGTTTGGTAGAATTCCCCTGGGAAGCCATCTGGCCCTGGGCTTTTGTTTTTTGGGAGATTTTTGATGACTGCTTCAATTTCCTTAGTGGTTATAGGTCTATTCAGGTTTTCTATTTCTTCCTGGTTCAGTTTTGGTAGTTGATACATCTCTAGGAATGCATCCATTTCTTCCAGGTTATCTAATTTGCAGGCATAGAGTTGCTCTTAATATGTTCCTATAATTGTTTGTATTTCTTTGGTGTTGGTTGTGATCTCTCCTCTTTCATTCATGATTTTGTTGACTTGGATCATTTCTCTTTTCTTTTTGATAAGTCTGGCCAGGGGTTTATCAATCTTGTTAATTCTTTCAAAGAACCAGCTCCTAGTTTCGTTGATCTGTTCTACTGTTCTTTTAGTTTCTATTTCATTGATTTCTGCTCTGATCTTTATTATTTCTCTTCTCCTTCTGGGTTTAGGCTTTAGTTGCTGTTCTTTCTCCAGCTCCTTTAGGTGTAGGGTTAGGTTGTGTACTTGAGACCTTTCTTGTTTCTTGAGAAAGGCTTGTATTGCTATATACTTTCTTCTTAGGACTGCCTTTGCTGCATCCCAAAGATTTTGAATAGTTGTGTTTTCATTTTCATTGGTTTCCATGTATTTTTTAAATTCTTCTTTAATTTCCTGGTTGACCCATTCATTCTTCAGTAGGATGCTCTTTAGCCTCCATGTATTTGAGTTCTTTCCGACTTTCCTCTTGTGATTGAGTTCTAGCTTCAAAGCACTGTGGTCTGAAAATAGGCAGGGAATGATCCCAATCTTTTGGTACCGGTTGAGACCTGATTTATGACCTAGGATGTGATCGATTCTGGAGAATGTTCCATGGGCACTAGAGAAGAATGTGTATTCTGTTGCTTTGGGATGGAATGTTCTGAATATGTCTGTGAAGTCCATTTGGTCCAGTGTGTCATTTAAAGTCTTTATTTCCTTGTTGATCTTTTGCTTAGACGATCTGTCCATTTCAGTGAGGGGGGTGTTAAAGTCCCCCACTATTATTGTATTGTTGTCGATGTGTTTCTTTGCTTTTGTTATTAATTGCCTTCTATAATTGGCTGCTCCCATGTTAGGGGCATAGATATTTACAATTGTTAGATCTTCTTGTTGGATAGATCCTTTAAGTAGGATATAATGTCCTTCCTCATCTCTTATTACAGTCTTTGGTTTAAAATCTAATTTGTCTGATATAAGGATTGCCACCCCAGCTTTCTTTTGGTGTCCATTAGCATGGTAAATGGTTTTCCACCCCCTCACTTTCAATCTGGCGGTGTCTTTGGGTCTAAAATGAGTCTCTTGCAGACAGCATATTGATGGGTCTTGTTTTTTAATCCAGTCTGATAGCCTATGTCTTTTGATTGGGGCATTGAGCCCATTTACATTCAGGGTAACTATTGAAAGATAGGAATTTAGTGCCATTGTATTGCCTGTAAGGTGACTGTTACCGTATATTGTCTGTGTGCCTTTCTGGTCTATGTTGCTTTTAGGGTCTCTCTTTGCTTAGAGGACCTCTTTCAAGATTTCTTGCAGGGCTGGTTTCGTGTTTGCAAATTCCTTTAGTTTTTGTTTGTCCTGGAAGCTTTTTCTCTCTCCTTCTATTTTCAATGACAGCCTAGCTGGATATAGTATTCTTGGCTGCATATTTTTCTCATTTAGTGCTCTGAATATATCATGCCAGTCCTTTCTGGCCTGCCAGGTCTCTGTGGATAGGTCTGTTGCCAATCTAATGTTTCTACCCTTGTAGGTTACATATCTCTTGTCCCGAGCTGCTTTCAGGATTTTCTCTTTGTCTCTGAGACTCGGAAGTTTTACTATTAGATGTCGGGGTGTTGACCTATTTTTATTGATTTTGAGAGGGGTTCTCTGTGCTTCCTGGATTTTGATGCCTGTTTCCTTCCCCAAATTAGGGAAGTTCGCCGCTATAATTCGCTCCATTATACCTTCTGTCCCTCTCTCTCTTTCTTCTTCTTCTGGGATCCCAATTAGTCTAATGTTGTTTCGTCTTATGGTATCACTTATCTCTCGAATTCTGCCCTCGTGATCCAGTAGTTGTTTATCTCTCTTTTTCTCAGCTTCTTTATTTTCCATTATTTGGTCTTCTATATCACTGATTCTCTCTTCTACCTCATTTATCCTAGCAGTTAGCGCCCCCATATTTGATTGCACCTCATTAATAGCCTTTTTGATTTCTACTTGGTTAGATTTTAGTTCTTTTACTTCTCCAGAAAGGGTTTCTCTAATAACTTCCATGCTTTTTTCAAGCCCAGCTAGTATCTTTAAAGTGATGATTCTGAACTCTAGATCTGACATCGTACTAATGTCCATATTGAATAGGTCCCTGGCAGTCGGTACTACCTCTTGTTCTTTTTGTTGAGGTGATTTTTTCCATCTTGTCATTTTGCCCAGAGGAGAATAGATTAATGAGAGAACAAAATGCTAACAGGGTAACAACGTTCCCAGAAAATATACTCTAAACACATCAGAAAAGACCTGAAGCAGTGGGAAAAGAAAGGGAAAGAGAGAAAAAAGAAAAAGAAAAAAAAAAGGAAAAGAAAAAGATAAAGATAAAAACAAAAACAGAACAAAACAGAAAAAAAAAAAACCAGAATGTGATCAAATATGATCAGGTTGGTATATAGATCAGTGCCACACACTAGATTTTGGGTGTATTTGGTCTGTTAGAAGAAAGTGCCTCCCAAAATTTTAAAGAAAGAAAACCTTATGTATGTACAAAAATAAGGGTTGATATGATGAAGGGATGGAATATGACTGTAAAGATGGAAATTATAAAAAATTTTATAAAAGGAATTGATAAGAAGTTGTTTGAAAAAAGAAAGAAGAGGATTAAAAAAAGAAAAAATAAAAGGGAGAGAATGTGATCAGGCAGGGGAGTAGAAAAGAACCATACAATAGAGATTTAGGGTATATTTTGATCTGTTAGAAGAAACTATCTCAAAATTTTAAAGAGCGAACAACTTAGATATATATGCCAAAAATATGGGTAACTACTATGAAGGGATAGAATATGATTTTAAAAATGAAAAATAAAAATGTTTTTTAAAAAAAGGGATTGATAAGATGTTGGTTGAAAAAGGGAAAAAGAAAAATTCAAAAAGAAAAAGGCAGTTAAAAAAAATTAACTTGGAAAGACTAAAGAATCATGGTAAAAAAGCCGTGAATTCTATGTGCAGTAGTCCCCTAGCGCTGGAGTTCTGCCGTTCTCATTGATCGGTAAACTTGGTCTTGGCCGGCGGTTCTCGCTGATCTTCCGGGGAGGGGCCTGTTGCCGTGGTTTCCAAATGTCTCTGCCGGAGGCGGAATTGCCCCGCCCTTGCCCCCTCCCGGCTAAGTAATCTGCTCGGGTTTGCTCTCTGGGGCTTTTGTTCCCTGCGAGCTTTCCGTCCAGCTTTGGAGGCGGAGAGTGAAAATGGTGGCCTCCCAATCTCCGCCCCGGAGGAGCTGAGAACTCGGGCCCGCTCCTCAGTGAGCCCCCAGAGAAAAGCCGTCAATCACTCCCGTCTCCCCAGTCTCCGGCCGCACTCCGTGCTCGCCCGGCCTGTGACCGCACGTTTCTCTCTCTGGCACCCGACACCGTGTGGAGTCTCCAAACCCCGCAGATCCCTGCGGTGCCCTCCCGCGCGGCTCCTCCCGGGGGAGGAAGGTGAGTCTCCCCGGATCTGCCGCTTGTTGGGTCCCTGCTGGAGGAGCAGGGGCCCGACTGTGCCGTCGATCACAGTTTATGACAACCCCGAGCTGAGAACCCGCTCCTCGGCTCCGTCTCTGCTGCCGGCTTCCCTGCTCCGTTACCTGGGAGCTCTGCCACACTCAGGCACCCCCGGTCTTTCTGTGACCCCGAGGGTCCTGAGACCACACTGTCCCGGAGGGTTCCACCCCCCACTTAGCCACCAGAGTGACGTCCCTCAGCGGAGCAGACTTTTAAAAGTTCCGATTTTGTGCTCCGCGGCTCTATCACTTGCCAGAAGCGGCCGACGGAGGCCCCTCCCCCGCCATCTATCCTCCTGAATATCGCCTCGGATTCACTTCTCCACACGTCCTACCTTCCAGAAAGTGGTCGCTTTTCTGTTCAGAGAGTTGTTGCTCTTCTTTTCTTCGATCTCCTGTTGAGTTTGTAGGTGTTCAGAATGGTTTGATCCCTATCCAGCTGAATTCCTGAGAGGAGACGAAATCCAGGTCTCCTACTCCTCCACCATCTTGCTCCGCCCCCTATGTAGCTTTACTTCTTACTTTCCAGTCTAGATGAATTTGATTTCATTTTCTTGTCTAATTGTCCTAGATTGTACCTTAGTACAATGTTGTTTAGGTGTGTAGGAATGGACATCCTGTGTTGTTCCTGATCTTAGGATGAAACTAAAATGAATCTTTCACCATTAAGTAAGGTATTAGTTGGAGTTTTTCATAGATGCCCTTTATCTGGTTGAGGAAGTTCCTTTCTGTTCCTAGTTTTTTTGAGTGCTGTTAGCATGAATGAGTGTGGGATTTTGTCAAACACTTTTTGTTCATCTATTGAGATGACCATGTGGTTTTTGTCTTTTATTCTGTAAATATGGTATATTGCATTGATTCAATTTTGGAATGTGAACTAAGCTTGTATTCTAGGATAATCCAATTTATATACAATGTTGCATATTCTTGTTTATGTTTTTGGATTCAGTTTGCTAGGATTTTGTTGAGGAATTTTTGCCTACATTCATAAAAGATATTAGTCTGTAGTTTCTTTTCTTATGTTGTATTTTTACGGTTTTGGCATGAGAGTAATACGGGTCTCAGTATTAGTTAGAAAGAAGTGATTCTCCTCCATTTTTTGGAAGAGTTAGAAAGGATTGATGTTGACTCTTAAAAAAATACCTTTTTTAACTTTAAAGAAGTTTGATGGTATTCATCAGTGAAACCATTCGGTCTTGGGCTTTGATTTATAATGAGTTATTGATTACTAATTTAATTTCTTTACTCTTATGGGTCTATACATATTTTTCTATTTCTTACTGAGTCATTTTCAATAGTTTGTGCTTTTCTAGGTATTTGTTTATTTTATCTTATTTATCTGGTTTGTTGGCATACAACTGTTCATAGTATTCTCTTCTCATAGTAATCCTTTTAATTTCTGTAAGGTAGATGTAATATCCCCTCTCTTATTTAGTAATTTGAATCTTCTCTTTTTTTCTTGGTCATTCTAGCTAAATGTCAATTTTGTTGATCTTTACAGGGAATAAAATTTTGGTTTTGTTTTTCTATTAATTATTACTTTCTGCTCTAATCCTTATTTATCTTGTCCTTCTATTTCTTTTTTCAGTGTCTGAAGGTGGAACTTTAGATTGTTCATTTGAGATTTTACTTCTTTTTTATTGTGCATTTTATATCTCTCAATTTCCCTCTAAGAACTACTTTCACTGCATTTTAAATGTTTTTAATTGATAGTCTTTATGTTTTCTTTTTAGCAGTTTAAGTTTACAGGGAAAAAAATGAGTAAAAAGTACAGAGGTTCCATTTACCCCTCCAGCCAGCCACCCATTTCCCCTATATTTATTTTTAAGATTTATTTATTTATTTGCATGAGCATGCATGAGACAGAGAGAACAAGAGAGAGAAGGTGAGAGAGAGAGAGAGAGAGAGAGAGAGAGAGAGAGAGAGAGAGAATGTACAGGATGTGGTGGGGGGCAGAGGGAGAGGGAGAGAGAAACCCCAACAGATTCTGTGCTGAGTTTGGAGTCCGACTTGGGGCTTGACCCAACAACCCTGAGATCAGGAGCGTAGCTGAAACCAAGAGTGGGAGGCCCAACTGAGTGCGCCACCCAAGTGCCCCTCCCCTATATTTAATATTTTGCATTACTGTGATATATTTGTTACAATTGATGATCCAATACTGATACATTATTATTATATGAAGTCCATAATTTACATGAGAGTTCACTCTTTGTGTTACAAATTATATGCATTTTGACAAACATATATAAAGACATGTATTCATCATTATAGTATCATACATAATAATAGTTTTATTGCCCTAAAAATCCCGTTATACTGCTTCACTTATTCATCCCTTCCTCCCTCCTACAGAACTCCTGTCAACTACTGATCTTTTTACTGTCTCCGTATATTTGCCTTTCAGAATGTCACATATTTGGAATCATACGTATATAGCTTTTTCAGATTGGCTTCTTTCACTTAGTTATGTGCATTTAAGTTTCCTCCATGTCTTTTTGTGGCTTGATAGCTCATTTCTTTTTAACACTGTTTAACATTCCATAGTATGGATATAATACAGTTTGTTTATCCATTCACCTCTTGAAGGGCATCTTGGTTGCTTCCAAGTTTTGACAATTATGGACAAAGCTGCTATAAACATTTGTGTGCAGGTTTTCCCTATATCAGAGCTGAGGATCTCAGCACAGATGGGACTGTGAAGATATTTTTTTTGTGCTCTAAAACTTGCTGCCCATATCAAGAACTATAGAAGATTTCTTTCTGTTTCAGAGCCTGGGCAACTTTTTAGTTCTTTGATTAGTTTTCTTAGTTCTCCAGTCCTGCCTCTGGTTTTTTGTGCTTTGGGAGATGTTACATCACATTGATACCCTGCCCCCAGTCTTCAGAGGACTACTTTAGCTGTTATCTTGTACTAGTTCAAGATTTGGAGTGTTGTGGAGATATGTCTTTCAACTATTATTAGCTTTCATCAGCCTCTGACTTTTACTCATACAAGACCCGCAGTGACTCATAACAGTTTCTCTTTCATCTTTAACCCTGTTACCAGATTTTACTCTATTACCTCCATGCACTTAGGAAGACTTTGAGAAGTAGTTGATGCGTTAGGTACAAATTAACTCATTGAATGAGATTCCTTGGGAATCTAAAATGTGACACAATCAATAATGTTTCTTTAAGAAGTTTAGCAGATATCTTCTTACCCTTATCCACAGCATTTTTCTAGGGATGAAATGGCCATGGGTCTCTCAGGAATGGCTTCTCTTTTTCTGGAAAATAGTTCATTTTTGTTACTTTGCAGCCTCAACTTTCTGACAGTATTGGAAAAACACCATACTTTTTTGTTATGTAACTTGGTTTCATTCATAGGGTGGGAGTAATGGTCTTTTGTGATTTTTTTTTAACATTATAATCTAAAGTGTAGGGTCTACTAACCTTTATGTTGGATTTTGTCAAATGCTTTTCTGCATCAATTGAAATAATATGTTTTTCTCCCTTTATTCTATTAATGTGCTGTATTACATTGGCTGTTTTTCATATGTGAACCACCCTTGCATTACAGATAAATCCCACTTTGTCATGGTGTATAATCTTTTTAATATGTGGCTGATTCAATTTACTAGTATTTTGTTGAGGAGTTTCGCATCTATATTCATCAGGAGTGTTGGTGTGTAGTTTTATTATATTGTGATGTCTTTGTCTGGATTTGGTATCAGGATAATGCTGGTCTTATAAAATAAGTTAGGAAATGAGCCCTGCTATTCTATATTTTGGAATAGTTTGAGAAAAATTGGTGCTGATTCTACATTACTTTTTCAAATAAATAATTTTTATTGAATTATACTTGATATACAATGTTATATTAGTTTCAGGTATGTAACATAGCGATTTGACAGTTTTATACATTATGCTATGCTCACCATGATAAGTGTAATTACCATCTGTCACTATACAATGTTATTACAATATTATTGACCGTATTCCCTATACTGTTCTTTTCATCCCTGTGACTTATTTATTTTGTAATTGGAAGTTTGTACCTCTTAATCCTCTTCACCTATTTTGATAATCCCCTAGCCCCTTCCCCTCTGGCAACCACCAGTTTGTTCCCTGTATTTATGATTCTGTCTCTATTGGTTTATTTGTTCATTTGTTTGGTTTTTAGATTCCACATATAAGTGAAATCATATGGTACATGTCTTTGCCTGATTTATTTTCATAGCATAATGCCCTCTAGATCCATCTATGTTGTTGCAAATGGCAAGATTTCATTTTTATAATATAAATAAAAAATAATATAACTGAGTAATATTCCATTGTATGTATATATCACATTTTCTTTATCCATTCATCTGTCAGTGGACATTTCCATTGTTTCCATATCTTGGCTATTATAAATAATGCCTCAATAAGCTTATGGGTTCGTATGTCTTTTTGAGTTAGTGTTTTTGTTTCCTTTGGGTAAATACCCAGTAGTGGAATTACTGGATCATATGATATTTTTATTTTTATTGGCAGAACACCCATACTATTCATCAGTAAAGCCACCTGGTCCTGGGTTTTCTTTTCTTAGGGAAAAGACTCAATCTCCTTACTTGTTGCAGGTCTGTTCAGATTTTCTTTTTTCTTTTTAAATTTTTATTTACATTTTAGTTAATTAACATACAGTGCAATATTGGTTTCTGGAGTAGAATTCAGTGATTCTTCACTTACATACAATAACCAGTGCTCATCACAACAAGCGCCCTCCTTAATATTCATCACCCATCTAGCCCCCTGCCCACCTCCCTCCATCAACCCTCAGTTTGTTCTCTCTCTTTATGAGTCTCTTATGGTTTGTTTCCCTCTCTCTTTTTCCCCCTTCCCCTATATTCATCTGTTTTGTTTCTTAAATTCCACATGTGAGCGAAATCATATGGTAATTGTCTTTTTCTATCTGACTTATTTTGCTCAACATAATACACTCTAGCTCCATCCATGTCATGGCAAATGGCAAGATTTCATTCTTTTTGATGGCTGAGTAATATTCCATTGTATATATGCCACATCTTCTTTATCCATTCATCAGTCAATGGCTATTGTTGATAAAGCTGCTATAAACATCAGGGTGCATGTACCCCTTCAAATCTATATTTTTGTATCCTTTGGATAAATACAATTTAGTGCAATTGCTGGATCATAGGGTATTTCAATTGCTGGATCATAGGATAGTTTTATTTTTAACTTTTTGAGGAACCTCCATACTGTTCTCCACAGTGGCTGCACCAGTTTGCATTCCCACTAATAGTGTAAGACAGTTCCCCTTTCTCTGCATCCTCACCAACACTTCTTGTTTCTTGTGTTGTTAAATGTAGCCATCCTGACAGGTGTGAGGTAGTATCTCATTGTGGTTTTGATTTGTATTTTCCTGATTATGAGTAATGCTGAGCATCCTTCCATGGTCTGTTAGCCATCTGGATATCTTCTTTGGAAAAGTGTCTATGTCTTCTGCTCATTTCTTACCTGGATTATTTGGGGGTTTTGGGGGTGTTGAGTTTGATGTTCTTTATAGATTTTTGATACTAACCCTTTATCAGACATGTCATTTGCAAATATCTTCTCCCATTCCATAGGCTGCCTTTTAGTTTTGTTGATTGTTTCCTTTATTCATATTTTCGATTTCTTCTTGGGGAAATTTGTTAGTTTACAGTTGATCATACTATTTTCTTATAATCTTTTATTTCTATAATATGATTAGTAATGCCCCACTTTCATTTCTAATTATAGTTATTTGTGTCTTTTTCCCCTCAGTCCAGCCAAAGTTTTGTCAATTTTGTTGATCTTTTCAAAATACTAGCTGTTGGTTGTGTTACCTATTGTTTTTTAATATTCTTTATTTAATTTATCTCTGCTTTAATACTTATTTCCTCTGCCAACTTTTTTTTAATTTGCATTAACTTTTCTAGTCCCTTAAAGTGAAAGTTAGGTTTTTTGAGCTCCTTCTTTTAAATGTAGGCATTTGTAGTTAAACACTTTCTTCTAAGACTGCTTACCATAAGTTTTGGTATGTCGTGTATGGTATATGGTATGTTATATTCATTTATCCCAAAGTATTTTCTAATTCCTATTTTGATTTCTTCTTTGACCAATTGACTAAGAGTGTGTTATTTCACTTCCATGTATTTGAGAATTTTCTAGTCTTCCTTCTGTTACTGATTTCTAGCTTTATTCCATTGTTTCCAGAGAAGATACTCTGTAAGATTTCAAGCTTTAAAAATTTTTGAGCCTGGTTTTATGGTCTAACATATGCTCTATCGTATAAAATGTTCCATGTGCACTTGAAAAGATTGTGTATTCTGTTTTTGATGGGTGCAGTGTTCTATAGATATCTAATTAGTTTATAATGTTCAAATCCTCTACTTCCTTACTGATCTTTCTAGATATTTATCCATTGTTAAAAGTGACATGTTTAAGACATTTGATTTAAAATATTTGTCTAGGAAGTTCTATGTCTGTGCTTCCTCAAGGACAGTTTCTCTTAATTCTTTTTAGTAAGCCATAATTTCTTGTTTCTTTTTCTACTTTGCAATTTTTTAATTGAAACCTGGACATTTTAAAAATTATCCTTTATGAACTCTTTCAAAAAATAGAAAGAGGACACTCCCAACTAATTATTTGAAACCAATATTACCTTGATACCAAAACCAGAGAAAGAAAGTATAAGAAAATAAAACTATGGACCAATATTCCTTGTGAATATAGACCAAGAATCCTCAACAAAATGTTAGCAAAGTGAATCTAGTAACATATAAAAAAGATTATACATTATGACCAAGTGGAAACTATTCCAGGAATTCTAGCTTTGTTTAACATGCAAAAATCAATCAATATAATGCAGCATATGAATTGAATAAAGGATAAAACCACTTGACCATGTCCATAGTTGCTGAAAAAACATTTGACAAAATCCAACATTCATGAGAAAACACTCGACAGTGAATAGAAGGCAAATTCTTCAATCTGATAAAGAGCATCTATTAAAATCCACAACTAACCTCATTTGATATAGGACCAAAGGGGGACTCTTCTTGTACCTTTTCCTGGTTCTCTTTGATAAACTTCTAGTTGGTCTACCTTTTAGCTTGTTGTTGTAAGTATCATGGAGCTACCAGTTTTCTTTTAATTGGTCACCAGTAAAGTTTGAATTGTTTTCAACAATGTCATTGTGCTTGAACTTCCCTACACTCTTTTCAAAATAATTAGTCCTCTTAGTCTGATCTGTGTAGCTTTTTGTTCTTCTGTTTGCCTTTTCCCCCTGGGAAGAACTTATGTGCCAATGCAAAGGAGCAAGGGATAGAGACAAGAGCTTCTCCTAGATTTCATCCCAGCTCAAGGAACAGAGCTCTGGGCATGAAGTAGAGAGAGCCCTGATCCTCTCTCCTTGACCCTTTTAGTGTGTAACCTCTGCCCTTCTAGAGAGTTGGTTCAGGTTTGTTCAGGGTCAAACATACTCTGCCTGCCATGCTTGGAATAGAGTTTCTTTCTATGAGTAGAGACTGGTGGAGGGAAGGAAGACTGGTTTACTGTAACTGCCTAGAATAGAATTTCTGCACTATGGAGCTTGGGGTGATAAGTGATGCTGGTTGTCAGAGCCTCTCAAGATAAAACTGTGGTCCTACACTGGGGGTTAGGTGGAGAGGGAGCCCATATTCTTGACTGCAGATGCCTGGAGCAGAGTTTCCACCCCACTGAGCTGGTAGTGTTGGGGATATAAATATATCAAGGCTCAAATGCCACAAACTCTTATTGTTCTTATTGAGAGTTAGATGATTTTTTTGATTAGATGTTTCACCATTTGCTTTAGGCACTTATGAAATTTGCAGAGACTTTAAATACTTTGTTTTCCAAAAGTAATTTCCACTAGTTAAAAGGTTGCTTTGCTGGGATAGTGTCCTCTGTGCTTATCAAATGATCATTCTGGAAGTTTATTCAAAGTTAATTTTTTTCATATGGATAGTCACCCGACCTAGAAGTATTTATTGAACAGACCAATCTTTCTCCGACGTACTACAGAATCAGTCTTCTTTGCATAAATCAGATCATCATATATGTGTGTGTCTGATTCTGGACTCTAGGTTTTGTTCCATTAATTAGTTTGCTTATCCTTTTGCCAAACTTACACCTTCTTAATTACTATCCCTTTATAATAGGTATTCTTATCTGGTAGTGAATTTATCTACTTTGCTCCTCTTCTACAAAAATCTCCATTATTCCTGTCTTTTGTTTTTCCTTATGAATTTTAGGATCACCTAGTAAATTCTTTAAAAACATACTGGATTTTCATTAAGATTGTGTTGAATCTGTGTATTAATTAGGGAGATTTTACATCCTAACAATATTTAATGCCAACAATAATTTCTGATCCATACCATCTATCTTGCCATTTATGTCTTTAGAATTTTTCTCAAAATATGATTCAAGTTTCAGTATAAAGGTCTTTGCATCTATCATCAGATCTATTTCTAGAAATATTTTTTATCAGTCAGGGTTCCACTAGAGAAATGGGACCATATATATATGAATGTGAGGGCTAAGAAGTCTGCAATCTACAGGGCAGACTGACAGCCTGACTGGAATTCTTCAGCACCAGCTGAAGTTGCAGACCAGAGGTGGAATATCTTCTTCAGAAAAACCTCAGTTCTGCTCTTATGACCTTTCAGTGGACTCAGTCATGCCCACTCATATTTAGGATACTCTTCTTTACTTCAAGTCAACTGATTATATATGTTTATCATATCTACAAAATACATTCACAGCTATATCTAGATTAGTGTGAATAATTGGGGGACTATAGCATAGCTAAGTGGACACAGAACTGTATCACAATGTTATTAAATTTCCTTTTCAATTTAAATGTTTGTTGCTAAAATAAATAAAATTGTACCATTAAGTTGTTTGTGCAGAAAAAAAATAAGAGCATTATCTTTAGACTCACGTTCTTTTTTCTTAGAGAGAGAGAGAGAGAGAGAGAGAGGCGGTGAGGGGCAGAGGGAGAAGGAGTGAGAGAATCTTAAGCAGTCTCCATGCCCAGCACAGAGCCCAGTGTAGGGCTCGATCTCACAACCCTGAGATGATGACTTGAGTCAAAATGAAGAGCCGGATGCTTAACTGACTGAGCCACCCCAGTGCCCCTAGAATCCAATCCTGATGTCTATTGCACATACAGAAAGTCAATAGCTTCTTAGATTCTTTTTGACGTCTCTGATCAATCTCCTCTTCAACCCCACGAATTCTGCTCCATTATCTTCTGTTTGAACTCTTGCAAAAGATTTTAACTGACTTTTTTCTTTTCTTTTCTTTTCTTTTCTTTTCTTTTCTTTTCAGTCTTATAGCTATTACTAAATTTTTTGTTTTATTTTACTTTATTTTATTATTTTATTTTTAAAATTTTATTTACTATTATGTTCAATTAGCCATCATTAGTTTTTGATGTAGTGTTCAACATTTCATTAGTTACGTATAACACCCGGTGCTCATCACCACACATGCCCTCCTTAATACCCATCACTAGGCTCACCCATCCCCCCACCCTTCCCTTCTGTAACCTTCAGTTTGGTTCCCGGAGTCAGAGTCTCTCATGGTTTGTCTCCCTCTCTGATTTCTTCCCATTCAGTTTTCCCTCCCTTCCCTGCTATTCCTTATATTCCACATATGAGTGAAGCCATGTGATAATTGTCTTTCTTTGCTTGACTTATTTCACTTAGTGAAACTCCAGTTTCATCCATGTTGATGCAAATGGTGGGTATTCATCCTTTCTAATGGCTGAGTAATATTCCATTGTATATATGTACCACATCTTCTTTATCTGTTGAAGGGTATCTTGGCTCCTTCCACAGTTTGGCTATTGTGGACATTGCTGCTATGAACATTGGGGCACAAAACTTATAAAACTTTATTTCACTTAATTTTACATTTTGTGATACCCACCTACCCCAAGACCAAATGATTTACTATAAAGAACTTTGACTGGTTTGTCTTTGTATAATTCAGGATCGAACTTGGCAATTACTAGACACATAATAAATATTGTTTGATTGAGAATATGGAAAAAATGTAAAGCTATATATAATTTGCTATATTTTCACTCCTTTAATGTTAAAAACCTTATAAAATTTAACAATCTTAATCTATTAATCTGTTTATCTCCTATATTTAATCAGAAACAACCTTATTTTGTGAAATAGCCCTGTTCTGCTTGTGAAATCCTAACTGCTGTAGGCTATGGTATTTCAGTTAATCAATTAAGCTACCCTAGGAATAAGTGAAAGGATAAATGATTTAGAATCTTTAATGTGACAGCTCTCATGAGAACTGGTTCTTCACTTTACCATGTGGCAGAGTGGAGAGAGTAATAACAGCCATGTAAGGTGATGCTGAGAATAATTGTCTTTAGAAATCCCACAGGTTAAACTCCTCTTCCCCCAACCCACTCTCTTTTTCCATTCTGTGTCACAGTGAGTGGCATTACCATCCATGTAGATGCAAAATCAAACACTTTGGGTCATTTTTATACTTTTTCCTTTCCTTCACCCTACATCCTGCAATCCTTTATTAAGTCCTATTGGTCTTGCCTCTAAAATATATCCCATATCTATTTCTTTCCATTTTCACTGCCACCACTTTCATCCAAAACACCACACCATCTTACAGCATATGTAATTCCTTAGCATAACATTTATTGTGTATTTTATTATTTCTTGTGCCTCACCTGTAGACTGTGAACTCTCTGAGAACAATGTTTGTTTCTGATACTTTATCTCTCCAGGAACATGTTGCCATCAAATATGAAAGTGGGTGCTAATAGTGCATTACTTTCCCCCAAGTGTTCTATTTGCATTTTAACAATGGACTTTCAGAAATAATGCTTTAGAACAATGTATCCCAAATGGTGGTCTGTGAAACACTAGTCAGGTATTCCAGGTTAAATAACCAGGAACACTGCAAACTTTATCCCTTCTTGGGTAATTATAGTACCCATTTACTATATTAAAGGTTTCAAAACATATTGCAATAAAGCATACAGTTTAACTGTATATAGCCCAGCATTTTCCACACTCATTTGACCAGAGAACTTATTTTTCATGACACATCTACTAACATCCTATTGAAGGGTGTATTTTGGACACAGTCTACAAAATGACTCGTAACCAACTTCAGACATCAACTTTCCAGTGTAGGGCAGTTATAAAGGGCAGGAAGGGCATGGGTGAGCCCTGAAATTATCTTGAAAGGCTGAGGATGGCTCCCAAATGACCTCAACAACCTCTTAATAGCTTGGCATGACTATGCCATCCAAGAACCAACTCCTCAGTCTAACTTTTGGTCTGTCCAGTGTTGTTTCATCCTAGAGTATCTGAGTACCCTTGATGACTTTACACAACAATATATCCTTTGGGAATACCAGGTGATCCAGCTAATTTCTCTTTCCCATAAAAATGAAGTTATTTTTAAATTGTTAGTCCCACTGTAGGTCATTAGTTCTGTTTGGTTATTTTCCCTGGATAGAATAGGTAAATTTTTTGCTGCACTATTCAGTTGCCTTTATTCAAACTTGGCATTAATAATCCTCAGAGAAATGCATTCCTTACCATCATAAGAAGGCTCTGGTTCCTGTGTGTGTGGGAGGGGGAGTGATATTGAAGATTTATAGATATAGCTGCTTTAGCTTCTGTGAAAATCACAATAGTTCAACAGCTTGGAAACTTCCTTGGCCCATGGAAACCCCTTAGAAGCCATGTCTGTCTTTCAGTGGTCATTACTTACAAGTCACCCTACAGCTGACCAAGGGCCATGCATATCTTGCCTCACTGTCTTGCAATCCTCAACCTTATCACTGTCCTCTACATCCCCTAAGAAGACCACAGGCATCACATCTGTCTTCAAAGCAGAACTCTCTTGGAAGAAGAGTTATTACTTTTGTGTTAGCTTCTCCTCCCAAGAAAAGTGTGTCCTTCTCCTTTATAAGACAAATTCCTACCCTAAAATCTCTTCTCTTCTAAGTCCTGAAGGACCTTGTTTCTATATTTTCCATTTATTCATGTATCCATTCACAAATAGTTATTAAACAATTCCTACGTTCCATGCACTGTCCAAGGCATTGGGGTTTACAATTGAGAATAAAACAGTAACTGTCTTGTCCTCATGGAGCTCAACCAGTTCAGTTCTTGGATATTTTCCTCTCCACTATCTTCTTCTCCGGGTCCTCAAAAATAGACATGAGTGTCCTATATAGAAAAAACCCGTTGTCTTCTTAATGGCCATCTAGTCTTCTGTTTTCTACTGCCCTCACTCCTTTTTTCTAGTTTGTAAGGTGACCTTTCTAAAGCACAGATATGACTAGTATTCACTCTAGCTTAAAAAGCTCCTATGATTCCCCACCACCTACAAACTAAAGCCTCAACTTTTTATTAATGCATGCAAGACCCTACACAATATGGTCCCAGTCTGGTCTCTTGATTTAATTTCTCCCAACTCCCCATTGCAAACCTTATGTTCAAAGGTGAGACTAGGGTGAGGTACTTAGGGTATAAATCTAAGAGTGAGTATCTCCTTAAATTTTTGTGCCCTGGATGTTTCACTCAGCTTACCCTAGTCCCAACCCTGTTTATATTGGAACCACTCATGATAGGCTCTGTGTCCCTAAAAACATGAGGTGCCTTTAAATCTCCGTGCCTTTGCAATGTTTCCTTTGTTTTCACCATCCCTCTTTTTTCATAATTAAAGAAAATTTTAATTTTTTTGCTTATGTCTTTTGAGTCACACCTAACTAGAATATAAGCCCAAAGAGAGCAAGGGTCATGTCTGTGCTGCTCACTGTTGTATCTCCAGCAATTAGGAAAAGGAAGAATGAAATAAATCCAGTTCAAAAGCCACTTCTTCTGTGGAACTCTCCCTGACTCTTCTGTTCCACTGCAAATTCAATTGCTCTTACTTTCGTGTTCCAAGGATATAACTCAGTTATAGTTTTATAACATTGTAAGATATTACACTAAATCTCTCCCTTTGACTATATATATATATATATATGTATATATATATATAATCAATTTGTTTTGAATAAACTTTTTTATGTTAGAACAGTTTTAGATTTACAGAATTATTGCAAAGATAGTATAGAGAGTTTTCACATACTGCACACCCAGTTTCCCCTATTATTAACATCTTAAATTAGCATGGTACATTTTTCATAATGAACCAACATGGTACTTTATTATTGACATCCCTACTTCACTCAGATTTCCTCAGTTTTTCCCTAATGTCTCTTTTCTGTTCCACAGTATTCCAATCAGGTTACCACATTACATTCAGATGCCACATCTCTTTAGGCTCTTCTGGGTTTTGATAGTTTTTCAGACTTCCCTAGTTTTTGATGACCTTGACAGTTTTAAGGATTACTGGTCAGGAATTCAGTACAATGGATTTCAAATTTTTCTGATTTTTTTTCTCATAATTAGACTGGTGTAATGTGTTTTGGGGAGGAAGACCTCAGAGGTAAAGTGCTATTCTCATCACAATATTTCAAAAGTATATTATCAATATATGTTGACCTTGATCACTAAGCTTTAAGTAATGTTTGTTGGATTCTCTACTATAAAGTTACTATGTTTTCTGTTTTCATAATGTACTCTTTGGAAGAAAGTCACTATGTACAGCCCACACTTACAGAGTAAGGAGTCATGCCTTACCTCCTTAAGGTGCAGAATCTGTATAAATTATTTGGAATTCTTCTGCACCTGAGATTTGTCTCTTCTCATTTATTTATTTATTTATTTAGTAATTTATTTATATCAGGAAAGACTCATGGATATTTATTTTGTGCTTTTGTGTTACAAGCTTATACTATTTTGTTTTGTTATTCAAATTGTTCCAGCTTTGGTCATTAGGAGCCATTTCAATTGGCTCCTGTATTCCTTTCATATAAGCTCATTTTATTTATTAGCACATTTTTATTTCTGGTATTAGAAGATACTCCAAAGTAGTCATGTATAATTCCTATTCCAATGCTAGAATGAGCCATTTCTTCACGAAGCCCTGGTTTCTTTTAATGGAGAATGGTGTTAGAAACCAGATCTGGGTGCTAGGTGTGTTTATTGATTGTTACATTGTTTTAAGGTTTCTCATCTCACTGAGTAAGAAGAAATAAGTGTGTAAATTTAACCACTGTGCATACATATATCTATAAATATTTCATTTTATTGAGATATAATTGACATATAACATTGTGTAAGTTTCAGGTATACAGTGTTAATTTGGTACACTTATATACTGCAATATGATTATGAATGTAACATTAGCTAACACACCCATCAAGTTACATTAATTATCATTTATTTTTTGCAGTGAGAACATTTAAAATCTATTCTCTTAACAATTTTCAAGTATATAATACAGTATTGTTAATTATAACCACAATGCTGTGCTTTGGGTCTCCAGAACTTAATTCATCTTCTAAATGCAAGTTTGTGCCCTTTGACCAACATTTCAATTCCCCCACCTCCTGGCCCATGGTAACTATCATCCTATCCTCTTTTTTCACAAGTTTGGCTTTTTTTAGATTCCACATATACGTGCTATCACACAGTATTTGTTTTTCTCTTTCTGACTTATCTTTTTGAGTTAGTATTTTCATTTTCTTGAGATAAATACTCAGAAGTGGAATTACTGGATTATTGTCAGCTCTATGTATTATTATTTCTATTATATATTATATGTTATTGAAATATAGTTGACTCATAATGTTACATTAGTTTCAGATGTACAACATAGTGATTCAATAAGTCTATATGTTACAGTATGCTCACATAAGTGTAGCTACCATCTGTCACCATACAACACCATCACAATACCATTGACTATATTACCTATGCTGCATCTTTTATTCCCATGAATTCTTTATCCCATAACTGGAAGCCTGTATCTCCCACTTCCCTTCACCCTCTTTGCCTATGCCCCCACACCCTTCTCCTCTGGCAACCATCAGTTTGCTCTCTGTATTTATGGGTCTGTTTTTGCTTTTTGTTTGTTTATTCATTTGCTTTTTTTTTTTGGTTTAGATTCCACATAAAAGTGAAATCATATGGTATGCATTCTTATCTGCCTTATTTCATTTAGCATAATATCCTCTAGGTCCACCCATGTTGTCACAAATGGCAAAATCTCATCCTTTTTTTTTTTAAGAATTTTTTTTTATTATTTTTTTAAAGATTTTATTTATTTATTTGAGAGAGAGAGACAGAGAGAGAGAGCACATGAGAGGGGGGAGGGTCAGAGGGAGAAGCAGACTCCCCGCCGAGCAGGGAGCCAGATGCAGGACTCGATCCAGGGACTCCAGGATCATGACCTGAGCCGGAGGCAGTCGCTTAACCAACTGAGCCACCCAGGCGCCCAAGATCTCATCCTTTTTTATGGCTGAGCAATATTCCATTGTATCTATATATACACCACATCTTCTTTATCCGATCATCTGTCGATGGACACTTGGGTTGCTTTCATATTCCACTATTGGGTATTCACTAAAAGAAAACAAAAGCACTAATTTGAAAAGATATATGCACCTCTATGTCTAGTTTTTATTTTTTTTGAGGAAACTCCATACTGTTTTCCATAGTGGCTGCAACAATTTACATTCTCACCAACAGTGCACAAGTGTTTTTTTTTTTTCCACATCCTTGCCAATGCATGTTATTTCTTGTCTTTTGGTAATAGTCATTTTAATAAGCATATATCTAGATAGATAAATAGATAAGTGATATCTCATTGTGGTTTTGATTTGTACTTTTCTGATGAATAGTAATGTTGAACACATTTTTGTGTACATATTGGCTGTTTACATGTCTTCTTTGGAAAAAAGCTTATTCAGTTCCTTTTCCCATTTTTAAATATATATTTCCAGCTTTATAGAGAAAGAATTTTATTCTATAAGTTCCTATTATCAGATGACCCAGCCCCTCCATTATTTTCCCTCTGTCTGAGAGCATCACCTCAGAGTACAATGAAGAAAGACCCTTCAAGATATTCTCAGACCCAAATCAGATGCCAGCTGAAGAATTTTCCTGTGAATTCCTGCCAAGACCTAGGGTTGATGGCCTTTTTTTTTTTTTTTCCTAGAAACGCTGAGACATTTGGGGGAAGGACAAACTGGACATGTTCTCTTTGGGAGGCCCCTATAGCTTTGGAGAAAAGGTGCCCAAGAAATACAGAGTCACTCAAGGGAGCCAAGGAAGGGGTAGGGAGAGGGGCAATTAGTAGCTAATAAAAGAAAAATAATGCTACCCATGGTTCATATATGTATTTCATACTCAATTAGACTCAACCACCCCCAAGCGCATGCACGCACACACACACACACACACACACAGATCTTTTCAAGGGAAAAAAAGGAAAGGAGGCAAAACTAGAAGCTGATGACTTATCTCTATATCTACAGCTGTTGGTCACAAAATAAGCTTCAGTGAAAATGTAAAGCTTCCTTCCTGCTTTCTGTTGCTCACCTTACCACTTTCCTTGGACTGTTAACCAGGTTTGTCCTCCAGCCTGTCATGCCCACTGACCCCCTCTGCCCCAGAGGAGGCCATGATTTATTATTGTCTCTCACCACCAGTGCCCTCAATCTAGAAGAAAGGTGGCTTTGTGCCTTTTTACTTCTTTGTAGAGAGTCCACAGTATTCCATATCTCAACTTCTATGACCTTGATCAGTTCACTTACCACCATGAAGTCTCCTTCTTCATCTCTAAAGCAGTAATAATAATAATAATAATAATAATAATAATAATAATAATATCTATTTCAAAGTGTTGTTTGTAAGTATTAAATGAGATTTTTCTAGGTAAAGCACCTAGCACAGTGCCTGGCACATAGTACAAGCTCACTAAATGTTATTGGTTAGTATCTATTTCACACAGATACACTTTAGTCATACAATTAGTAAGAGATTGAGTAGGGACTTGAACCAATTATTTTAAAGATTTTATTTATTTATTTATTTGAGAGAGAGTACAAGCAGGGGGAGTGGCAGAGGGAGAGGGAGAAGCAGACTTCCTGCTGAACAGGGAGAGCAATGCGGTGCTCGATCCCAGGACCCCATGATGATGATCTGAGCTGAAGACAGACACAACTGACTGAGCCACCCAGGTACCCCTGAACCAATGTTTTATGACTTGGTCCAATTTATTGGTTCATGGCTCTTTCCACTTATCCTATAAGGGAACTTTGGCTTTATTTTCAACTTAGCTTCTGAGTATTAACTATGTATAAGGAACTGGGGCTTAGCATTGGAGATACCAAGATGAATGAGACATTACTCTTGCCATCGGGGAGTTCATGGCCTCATGGAAGAGAATGGTAGCTAAATAGACATTACATTACAAGAATATAATTTTGTTATAGGTGGAGGTGAAACTTTGTGGAAGCCCCAATGAGAGGCAGTTTGTTCAGAGTAGGGATAAAGGGAAAAATTCCTGCATGAGTAATCACCTGAGGGAAGTCTTGTCAGATGAGTGAGAGTGGTTTTATGAAGGGGAAGGATCTAAGTGTATAGTTGGTGGGGATTGTAGACAGGGTCCACATCTAGGTTAAGGTTCAGGAGCAAGTAATATCACAATGTGAAGAGTACCTAAGGACTGAAACATGAGGAATGAGGCAGGAGATGAAGTGAAAGAGTTAGGCAGGGGCCAGGTTTTAAAAGTTTTAGACACCAGGTTATAGAACGTTTTCTATAGGGGGAGTCTATTGGTTTTAGATAGAAGAATAACATAGTTAAATGAATGAAATCTTGCCATTTGCAACAACATAGGTGGAGCTAGAGAGTATTATGCTGAGCAAAATAAGTCAGTCAGAGAAAGACAAATACTATATGATTTTACGGATATGTGAAATTTAAGAACAAAACATATGAGCAAAGGGAAAGAGAGAGAGAGAGAGGCAAACCAAGAAACAGACTCTCAATTATAGAGAACAAACTGTTGGTTACCAGAAGGGAGGTGGGTGGGGCCTGGGTGAAATAGGTGATGAGGATTAAGGAGTGCATTTGTTGTGATGAGCACCAGGGTGATGTATGGAAGTGTTGAATCACTATATTGTACACCTGAAACTAATATTACACTGTATGTTAACTAATGGGAATTTAAATAAAAACTAAAAAAAAATAGATATGCTATTTAGAAAGACTTAAGTGGGTACACCAGATAAGAGATTATTGCAGTAGTCCAGGTTAGAGATGATGTTGGCTTCCATCAGGATGGTAGTAGTGGAAATGGAGAGAATACATCTGATAGAAGGTATATTTAGGAGATAGAAAGGATAGGACAGTACAGGATAGGGTTTGTTGAGGGATTAGATATAAAGGGTGAGAAAGAGAAATCTAGGGTTACAATAAGAATTTTGGTCTAAGCAATTTGGTAAGTGATGGTAGCATTCATAAAATTGGGAACATAGAATAAATTTTTTCTTATCCTCTCATTTTGCATGTGAGAAAATGGAATCCATCAAAGGGGAAGTGGTGTGGCCAAGGTTGAACAAAAAAATTAGGGATGAATGGGGGACCAGGACTCATTTTTTATTTAGTTTTTATTTATACATTTTCCATGGCACCAAAAAGTTCCTCTGCTCAGCAGTCTTTGTACATTGGTAAGAGATAAATGAATCAAATTAACATCAAAAGCTCAATATCAAAGTAGAAGGTAGATGGTTGGGTCATAAATCTGCAGTTTTGTTAACATGACTCACGTTGAGAGTTTATTCACTAGGCATTGATTTTTTTCTTTTAGCATTGGACTTTCAATGAATGATTTCATATAAAGCAAAACACTACCCTTAGTATTTAATGAGAGAAGAATCACCACTTAGTCAGGAGGAGATATGGTTCCTGACCATGAAGAAAATTCTGGCTGATGAGAGAGATAGTTTTCTTTCTCTAGGGAGTCCCTGTCCTCAGGAACCTCCAGTCTGATGAGGGTAATATTCGTTCATCCAACATATATCTGTTGGGAACCTACTGTGTTCCAGGCACTGTTCAAGGCACTAGGGATATGTTGGTAGGAGAATAAATGGGGCTTATATAACTGAGCTTACATTTGAGTGCAGGAGAAAGATAATAAATAGTAAATTTAATATGTAAATAAAATATAGTATGTCTGAGAAAATAAGTGTTAAGGAAAATATAAAGCAGGTGTTATGAACAGAATTGTGTGCCCCCCACCCAATTCATATGTTAGAGTCCCAACTCCCAGTGCCTCAGAATATGGCTTTATTTAGAGACAGGGTCTTCAAAGAGGTAATTAAACTGGAGTCATTGGGGTAGGCTCTAATTCAATATGGTAGGTGTCCTTATAAAAAGAAATTTGGACACAGACACATACAAAAGGAAGATTGTGTGAAAACACAGGAGAAAGATGGTCATATATAAACCAGGGAGAGAGTCTCCAAAAGAAATAAATCCTGTGTGACCTCAGACTTCTAGCCTCCAGAAGTGTGAGAAAATAAATTTCTGTTGTTTAATCCACTCAGTCTGTGGTAATTTGTTATGTCAGCCCTAGCAGACTACAGGGATACATACAGCAGGAAAAGGGGATAGGGACTGCTGGGGTAGGACTAAGGTTACAATTTTACCTACAGAAGTTAGCTGATATTTGAGCAAAAAATCTAGAAGAAGTGAGGGAGCATCACACATAGATATCTGGACAAGAGTATTCTAGGCAGAAGGGATAGCAAGTACAAAAACCCTGAGGTAGGGGTGTGCCTGGTGAGTTTGAGGAACAACAGAGAAAGTCAGAATGGCTAAAGCAGAGTAAGGTCAGAGAGTTAATATACAGTAGGGCAAATCACATAGGACCTTTTAGATTTTTGTATAGAATTTTTCTGAAAATTTTCTGGAATTTAGATCCAGCCACTGTGGAAAACAGTTGGTCATTTCCTCAACAAGTGAAAGATAGAATTGTCATATGACCCAGCAGTTCTACTTCTAGGTATATACTCAAAATAATTGAAAACAGAGACCCAAACAGATGTTTATATATGAATATTCATGGAAATATTATTCAAAATAGCTAAAAACAAGGGAAACAAAAGCAAAAATGAACTTTTGGGACCTCATCATGATAAAAAGCTTTTGCACAGCAAAGGAAACAGTCAATAAAACTAAGAAGCAACCCCCAGAATGGGAGATGATATTTGCAAATGACATTATGGATAAAGGGCTGGTATCCAAGATCTATAAACAACTTCTCAAGCTCAACACCCAAAAAACAAATAATCCAGTCAAGAAATGGGCAGAAGACATGAACAGACACTTCTCCAAAGAAGACAACCAAATGGCTAACATACACAGGAAAGGATGTTCAACATCACTAGCCATCAGGGAAATACAAATCAAAACCACATTGAGATACCACCTTACACCAGTTAGAATGGCAAAAACTAACAAGACAGGAAACAAGTGTTGGCAAGGATGTGGAGAAAGGGAAGCCCTCTTACACTGTTGGTGGGAATGCAAGCTGGTATGGCCACTCTGGAAAACAGTATGGTGGTTCCTCAAGATGTTAAAAACAGAGCTACCCTATGACACAGCAATTGCACTACTGGGTATTTACCCCAAAGATACAGATGAAGTGAAAAGATGGGCCACATGCACCCCAAAGTTCATAGCAGCAATGTCCACAATAACGAAACTGTGGAAGGAGCCAAGATGCCCTTCAACAGAAAAATGGATAAAGAAGATGTGGTCCATATATACAATGGAATATTACTCAGCCATCAGAAAGGATGAATACCCACTATTTGCATTGACATGGATGGAACTGGAGGGGATTATGCTAAGTGAAATAAGTCAAGCAGAGAAAGTCAATTATCATATGGTTTCACTCATATGTGGAACATGAGGAATAGCATGGAGGACCACAGGGGAAGGGAGGGAAAACTGAATGGGAAGAAATCAGAGAGGGAGACAAACCATGAGAGACTCTGGACTCCGGGAACTAAACTGAGGGTTACAGAAGGGAGGGGGTGGGGGGATGGGGTAACTGGGTGATGGGTATTAAGGAGGGCACATGTGGTGATGAGCACTGGGTGTTATATGCAACCAATGAAATGTTGAACACTACATCAAAAACTAATGATGTATTATATGCTGGCTAACTAAACATAATAAAAAAACAAATGATGTACTATATGTTGGCTAATTGAATATAATAATAAAAAATAGCCAAAAAGTGGAAAAAACTCAGGGGGAGAAGCAAGATGGTGGAGGAGTAGGAGACCTAAATTTCGTCTGGTCTCAGGAATTCAGCTAGACAGTTATCAAACCATTCAGATTCAACAGGAGATCAAAGACAAGAATAGCAGCAATTCTATGAACAGAAAAGCGACCACTTTCTGGAAGGTAGGATAGGGAAGATAGATGGCAGGGGGAGGGAGCTTCCCTCAGCCGGCTACTGGCAAGTGATAGAGCAGCAGAGCACAAAATCGGAACATTTAGAAGTCTGCTCCGCTGAGGGACATCACTCCAGTGGCTAAGCAGGGAGTGGAACCCTTGCTGGGACAGTGTGGTCTCAGGACCCTCGGGGTCACAGAAAGACCAGGGGTGCCTGAGTACGGCAGAGCTCCTAGGTATTGGAGCAGGGAAGCTGGCTGCAAAGACAGAGCCGAGGAGTGGGCTCTCAGCTTGGGGCTGCCATGAACTGTGATCCGCAGTGCAGTCAGAACACTGCTCCTCCAGCAGGGACCCAAAAAGCGGCACATCCGGGGAGACTCCCCTTCCTCCCCTGGGAGGAGTGGTGCGGGAGTGCACCACAGGAATCTGATGGGTTTGGAGCCTCCAAACAGGATTGTGCGCTAGAGATAGAAACGCTCGGTCACAGGCCGGGTGAGCTCAGAGTGCGGCCGGAGCCAGGGAGACAGTAGTGATTGATTGCTTTTCTCTGGGGGCTCACTGAGGAGTGGGGCCCTGAATTCTTGGCTCCTCCAGGACCAGAGATTGGGAGGCCGCCATTTTCACTCTCATTTTCCAAAGCTGTATGGAAAGCTTTCAGGGAACAAAAACTACCAAGAGCCAAACCTGAGCAGATTACTTAGCCCAGCCCCTGGCAAGGGCGGTGCAATTCCGCCTTGGGCAAACACACTTGAGAATCACTGCAAGAGGCCCCTGCCCCAGAAGATCAGCAAGAACAGCCAGCCAAGACCAAGTTTACTGGTCAATGAGAACTGCAAAACTCCAGCACTAGGGGAATACAGCACACAGAATTCATGGCTTTCCCCCCATGATTCTTTAGTCTTTCAAAGTTAATTTTTAAAATTTTCTTTATTTTTTTCTTTTTCTATTTTTTAGTTGAATTTTTTTCTTGTTCAACCAACACCTTATCAATTCCTTTTTAAAAATCTTTTTGAATTTTCATTTTTAGTCATAGTCTATCCCTTGTATTTAACCTTATTTTTTGTATGTATATATTTCTCTTTCTTTAAAATTTTGGGATACAGATTCCTCTAACAGATCAAAATATACCTTAAATCTAGTATATGGCTTAGTTCTTTTATTTCTCCAGAAAGGGATTCTCTAGTATCTTCTATGCTTTTTTCATCTTTACAGTCATATTCCATTCCTTCATCGTATTTACCCTTATTTTTGTATATATATAAGTTTTTCTTTCTTTAAAATTTTGGGAGGCAATTTCTTCTAACAGACCAAAATAAACCCAAAATCTAGTGTGTAGCTCTGTTCTATTCACCATCATGATCATATTCTTTTTTTTTTTCCTTCCCCCCCCCCCCCCCCGGTTTTGGGTCTATTCTGATTTGTTTAGTGTATATTTTTCTGGGGTCATTGTTACCCTGTTAACGTTTTGTTCTCTCATTCATCTATTCACCTCTGGACAAAATGACAAGATGAAAAAACTCACCTCAAGAAAAGAGCAAGAGGCAGTACCTACTGCCAGGGACCTAACCAATACAGACACTAGTAAGATGTCAGAACTAGAATTCAGAATGACAATGATAAAGATACCACCTGGGCTTGAAAAAAGCATAGAAGATACTAGAGAATCCCTTTCTGGAGAAATAAAAGAACTAAAATCTAACCAAGTCAAAATAAAAAAGGCTATTAATGAGGTGCAATAAAAAATGGAGGCTCTAACTGCTAGGATAAATGAGGCAGAAGAGAGAATTAGTGATATAAAAGACCAAATGATGGAGAATAAAGAAGCTAAGAAAAAGAGAGATAAACAACTACGTGATCATGAGGGGGAGAATTTGAGAAATAAGTGATACCATAAAGCAAAACAACATTAGAATAATTGGGATCCCAGAAGAAGAAGAAAGAGAGAGAAGGGCAGAAGGTATATTGGAGCAAATTATAGCAGAGAACTTCCCTAATTTGGGGAAGGAAACAGGCATCAAAATCCAGGAGGCACTAAGAACCCCCCTTCAAAATCAATAAAAATAGGTCAACACCCCGACATCTAATAGTAAAATTCACAAGTCTCAGAGACAAAGAGAAAATCCTGAAAGCAGCTCGGGACAAGAGGTCTATAACCTACAATGGTAGAAACATTAGATTGGCAACAGACCTATCCACAGAGACCTGGCAGGCCAGAAAGGACTGGCATGATATATTCAGAGCATTAAATGAGAAAAATATGCAGCCATGAATACTATACCCAGCTAGGCTGTCATTGAAAATAGAAGGAGAGAGAAAAAGCTTCCAGGACAAACAAAAATTAAAAGAATTTACAAACACCAAACCAGCCCTACAAGAAATATTGAACGGGGTCCTCTAAGCAAATAAAGAACCTAAAAGTAACATAGACCAGAAAGGAACAGAGAGAATAAAAAGTAACAGTCAGCTTACAGGCAATACAATGGCACTAAATTCATATCTTTCAATAGTTACCCTGAATATAAATGGGTTAAATGCCCCAATGAAAAGACACAGGGTGTCCCATTAGATAAAAAGACAAGACCCAGCATTGTCTGCAAGAGACTCATTTTAGACCCCAAGACACCTCCAGATTGAAAGTGAGGGGGTGAAAAACCATTTACCATGCTAATGGACATGAAAACTGGGGTGGCAATCCTTATATCAGACAAATTAGATTTTAAACCAAAGACTATAATAAGAGATGAGGAAAGACACTATATCATACTTAAAGGGTCTATCCAACAAAAAGATAAAACAATTTTAAATGTCTATGCCCCTAACATGGGAGCAGCCAATTAATCACAAAATCAAAGAAACACATTGACAATAATACAATAATAGTAGGAGACTTTAACAACCCCCTCACTGAAATGGACAGATCATCTATGCAAAAGATCAATAAGGAAATAAAGACTTTAAATGACACACTGGACCAAATGGACTTCACAGACATATTCAGAACATTCCATCCCAAAGCAACAGAATACACATTCTTCTCTAGTGCCCATGGAACATTCTCCAGAATAGATCACATCCTGGGTCACAAATTAGGTCTCAACCAGTACCAAAAGATTGGGATCATTCCCTGCCTATTTTCAGACCACAATGCTTTCAGACCTCAATCACAAGAGGAAAGTTAGAAAGAACTCAAATGCATGGAGGCTAAAGAGCAACCTACTAAAGAATGAATGGGTCAACCAGGAAATTAAAGAAGAATTTAAAAAATTCATGGAAACAGAGATAGGAGGCAAGATGGCAGAGGAGTGTGGGACTCTGTTTCAATTGGTCCCCTGAATTTAGCTAGATATCTACCAAGCCACTCTGAACACTCACGAAATTAGCCTGAAATATAAGATTATACGTCTGGATCTCTAGGGGGTGGCTGAGAATCATCAGTGGAAAGGTATGATAGACGGAGTTGGAATTGCTGGGACAGAAGTCGGAGGATAAACAGAAGGGGGAGGGGACTGCCAGAAACTAGCCTTTGGAAAGTAAGACCCCCATACAAAAGCATCCTGGGCCTGGGGAGCAGCAATACCTTGGAACTTGGTGGCCAAGGGATGGGAAGGGACTGATAACAGTGCTCAAACAGAACACAGGGGTTTAAGGGTAGCAAATGCTGGGACCCAGTGGCCATAGAGCCACCAGCCACTGCATGCGCCCGTGCCCACGCCTGCACCAGAGAGGACCCCACACGGATTGGGGTGGCCACTGCTGACGCCAGCCCAGGAGGACATGCCATGCATGTGAACTCGCAGAAACAGGGCTAGAGGTGGCAGCCACCAATGCCATTGCTGCCCCCGCCTGCTGCCCATGCCCGAGATGACCCGGCTTGGAATTGTGCCCACAGATCTGGGGCCTGCCCAATCCAGGATTGTTTTTGGTTTTGGGGGAACAGGGGGCAGGGACAATTGGGGGCCGGTGTCCACCACTAAGGTGATCCCTGGGAACTCCCACTGCCTGTGGGAGGCTGTGGTTTTCAGCGGTGCTTGCAGAGTGGGAGACTGTGTGTTCTGGAGGATTCAGAGTGGAGCAGAGTGTGGCTTCTCTCCTCTCCTCTGGGGCAGAGGTCTGGGTGCAGTCATTTTCCTTTGCCCTGACCCTCCAAAAAGGCGCAAAAAGCTGCCAGAGAACAAAAGCCACCAGAGAACAAAAAGACAAAGAAAGCAGTTTCCAAGGAGCGCAGCCCCTTGATAGGGGTCAGGGCAACTTGCTCAAGCAGGATTGAGTGAAGAACAATCCAGCAGGCTCCCCCAGAAGACAAGCTGGAAGAACAAGAGGAAAACAACCCCAGGGTCCCCATAATACTGTAAAACCCCAACACCAGGGGAAAATTAGTATATTAAGCTCCTGTTGTTCCCTCACGGCCTGTGTATTTCTTAGATACAACTTTTCTCTCTCTCTTTTTTATTTGTTTCTCATGCTTCTTCTGTTTTTTTTTTTTTTTTACCTACTTATCATTTCAACCAGATGTTTAATACAAAATATTCCATAGTAACATTTTAACTTGAACTTTTGCCACATATATACTATTTTTCTTTTTATTTTATATATATATATATAGATAGATAGATATAAGCTTCAATGTAGTCCTTTTGTCCCTACTCAATACTACCTTCATATATATATATCAGTTTTAATTTCCCTGTATCTCTGGGAAGTACTGTTCTCTAACAAAGAGAACAAAATACACCCAGGAAGAGCTGAAACACTCTACCTTACCCACATAGAGGAATTATAGCCACCTTTCCTGCACACCCCCCTTTGTTTGTTTCTTTGCTGTTTGGTTTGTTGTCGGTTTTGGGGGGGGTTTCTTGTGGATTTTGTTTGTTTTTATTTTTGTACTTCATAAATCTCATTCTTGGGTTTCATTTTGGCTGGGTTTTTTGGTGGTGGCTTCCGATTGCTCTGAACTTTCCCAGGTGCACCTTGCCTGGATTGTGGTTGATATTTTCAACTGTACATCCCCTCAACCACATCTCAACAGAATGACTAAGAGGAGGAACTCCCAACAAATAAAAGACCCAGAGACAATGACCTCTCCCGCAGACTTAATGGATATCAATATAAGCAAGATGTCGGAAATAGACTTTGGGGTAACAGTTATGAAGATGATAGCTCGAATGGAGAAATCAATTAATGCCAAGCTAGAATCTCTAAGGGCAGAAATGAGAGCTGGGCTGGCAGAACTTAAAAATGCTGTCAATGAGATTCAATCTAATCTAGATACTCTAACAGCTAGGTAAATGAGGCAGAAGACCGAATTAGTGATCTAGAAGACAAACTGGTAGAAAATAAGGAAAACAAGGAGGCCTGGGAGAAACAGCTTAAAATCCATGAAAACAGAATTAGAGAAATAAGTGATGCCATGAAATGTTCCCATGTCAGAATTATCAGGATTCTTGAGGGGGTGAGAGAGAGAGAGGACTAGAAGATATATTTGAGCAAATTGTAGCTGAGAACTTCCCTAATCTGGGGAATGAAACAAACATTCATGTCCTAGAGGCAGAGAAGACCCCTCTCAAGATCAAGGAGAATAGACCAATGCCACGGCATGTAATAGTAAAACTCGCAAATCTCAGAACCAAGGAAACCATCTTAAGGGCAGTTAGGGGGAAGAGATTCCTTACACACAGAGGGAGGAACATCAGGATAATGTCAGACTTATCCACAGAGACCTGGCAAGCCAGAAAGGGCTGGCAAGACATATTCAGGGTACTAAAGGAGAAGAACATACAACCAAGAATACTTTATCTGGCAAGGCTGTCATTTAGAATGGATGCAGAGATGCAGAGCTTTCAGGACTGGCAGAAACTGAAAGAATATGTGACCACTAAGCTGGCCCTGCAAGAAATATTAAGGGGGATTCTATAAAAAGAGAAAGACCCCAAGAGTGATATGGAACAGAAATTTACAGAGACAATCTATAGAAACATGGACTTCACAGGCTACATGATAATAAATTCATATCTTTCAATAATCATTCTCAATGTGAATGGCCTAAATGCTTCCATAAAACGACACAAGGTTGCAGATTGGATAAAAAGACAGGACCCATTATATGCTGTCTACAAGAGACTCATTTTGAACCTAAAGATACTGCCAGACCAAAAGTGAAGGGATGGAGATCCATCTTCCATGCCAATGGACTTCAAAAGAAAGCTGGGGTAGCAATTCTCATGTCAGACAAATTAGATTTTTAGGCAAAAGACTGTAGTTAGAGACACAGAAGGACACTATATCATTCTTAAAGGGTCTATCCAACAAGAAGATGTAACAATCGTAAATATCTACACCCCCAACATGGGAGCAGCCACCAACATAAGCCAACTGTTAACCAAAATAGTCATATTGATAATAATAAGTTAATTGTAGGAGACCTCAATACTCCACTCTCAACAATAGACAGATCATCTAAGCAGAAAATCAACAAAGAAACAAGAGCCTTGAATGGCACACTGGACCAGATGGACCTCATAGACACATACAGAACATTCCACCCTAAAACAACAGAATACTCATTCTTCTCAAGCACACATGGAACTTTCTCCAGAATAGACCACATACTGGGTCAAAAATCGGGTCTTAACTGATAACAAAAGATTTAGATTACTCCCTGCATTTTCTCAGACCATAATGCTTTAAAACTGGAACTCAATCACAAGAAAAAATTTGGAAGAAATTTGGACACTTGGAAGCTAAAGACCACTCTGCTCAAGAATGTTTGGGTCAACCAGGAAATCAAAGAAGAACTTAAACAATTCATGGAAACCAATAAGAAGGAAAACACATCAGTTCAAAACCTATGGGATACTGCAAAGGCGGTCCTATGGGGGAAATACACAGCCATCCAAGCCTCACTCAAAAAAACAGAAAAGTCCCGAATTCACCAACTATCTTTACACCTTAAAGAACTGGAGAAAAAACAACAAACGATGCCTAAGCCATGCATTAGAAGAGAAATAATTAAGATTAGAGCAGAGATCAATGAATTAGAAACCAGAAATATAGTAGAGCAGATCAATGAAACTAGAAGCTGGTTTTTCAAAAGAATAAGATTGATAAACCACTGGCCAGACTTATCCAAAAGAAAAGAAAAAGGACCCAAATTCATAAAATTATGAATGAAAAGGGAGAGATCATGACTAACACCAAGGAAATAGAAACAATTATTAGAAATTATTGTCAACAACTCGATGCCAATAAATTAAGCAATCTGGAAGAAATGGATGCCTTCCTGGAAACCTATAAACTCCCAAGACTGAAACAGGAAGAAATTGACAACTTGAATAGGCCAATAACCAGTAACGAGATTGAAGCAGTGATCCAAAACCTCCCAAAAAACGAGTCCAGGGCCTGATGGATTCTCTGGAGAATTCTACCGAACATTCAAAGAAGAAATAATACCTATTCTCCTGAAGCTGTTTAAAAAAATAAAAACAGAAGGAAAGCTTCCACTCATTCTATGAGGCCAGCATTACCTTAATCCCCAAACCAGGCAAAGACCCCATCAAAAAGGAGAATTTCAGACCGATATCCCTGATGAATATGGACACCAAAATTCTCAACAAAATCCTGGCTAATAGGATCCAACAGTATATTAAAGGGATCATCCACCATGATCAAGTGGGATTTATCCATGGGATGCAAAGATGTTTCAACTTTTGCAAATCAATCAAAGTGGTAGAACACATTAGTAAGAGGATAGAACAGAACCATATGGTCCTCTCAATTGATGCAGAAAAAGCATTTGACAAAATACAACATCCTTTCCTGATTAAAACTCTTCAGCATATAGGGATAGAGGGAACATTCCTCAATTTCATAAAATCCATCTATGAAAAACCCACAGCAAATATCATTCTCAATGGGGAAAAGCTGATAGCCTTTCCCTTAATATCAGGAAAATGACAAGGATGCCCACTTTCACCAGTATTTTTCAACATAGTACTATAAGTCCCAGCAACAGCAATCAGACAACAAAAAGAAATAAAAAGTATTCAAACTGGGAAAGAAGAAGTCAAATTCTCTCTCTTCACAAACGACATGATACTTTATGTGGAAAACCCAAAAGACACCACCCCCAAATTACTAGAACTCATCCAGCAATTCAGTAATGTGGCAGGATACAAAATCAATGCACAAAAATCAGTTGCTTTCTTATACACTAACAATGTAACAGTAGAAAAAGAAATGAGAGAATTGATTCCATTTACAATAGCACCAAAACCCATAAGATACCTTGGAAAAACCTAACCAATAGGTAAAGGATTTATACTCTAGGAACTACAGAACACTCATGAAAGAAATTGAAGAAGACACAAAAAGATGGAAAAACATTCCATGCTCATGGATCGGAAGAATAAACATTGTTAAAATTGTACATGCTGTCCAGAGCAATCTATACCTTCAACGCCATCCCAATCAAAATTCCAATGGCATTTTTCAATGTGTTGGAATAAACAATCCTAAAATCTGTATGGAATCAGAGAAGACCCTGAATTGCCAAGGAAATGTTGAAAAAGAAAAACAAAGCTGGGGGCATCATGTTGCCTGATTTCAAGCTATATTACAAAGCTGTGATCACCAAGACAGCATGGTACTGGCACAAAAACAAACACGTAGACCAATGGAAGAGAATAGAGAGCCCAGATACGTACCTTCAACTCTATGATCAAATAATCTTTGACAAAGCAGGAAAAATTATGCAATGGAAAAAAGTCTCTTCAATAAATGGTGCTGGGAAAATTGGACAGCTATATACAGAAGAATGAAACTCGACCATTCTCTTACACCATACGCCCAAATAAACTCAAAGTGGATGAAAGACCTCAATGTGTGGCAGGAATCCATCAAAATCCTAGAGGAAAACATAGGCAGTAACCTCTTCGACATCGCCCACAGCAACTTCTTTCAAGACACGTCCCCAAAGGCAAGGGAAACAAAAGCGAAAATGAACTTTTGGGACTTCATCAAGATAAAAAACTTTTGCACAGCAAAGGAAATAGTCAACAGAACAAAGAGGCAACCCACGGAATGGGAGAAGATATTTGCAAATGACACTACAGACAAAGGGCTGATATCCAAGATCTATAAAGACTTTCTCAAACTCAACACCCAAAAAACAAATAATCAAGTCAAAAAATGGGCAGAAGATAAGAACAGACACTTCTCAAAAGAAGACATACAAATAGCTAAAAGACACATGAAAAAGTATTCATCATCATTAGCCATCAGGGAGATTCAAATCAAAACCACATTGAGATACCACCTTATACCAGTTAGAATGGCAAAAATTGACAAGGCAAGAAACAACAAATGTTGGAGAGGTTGTGGAGAAAGGGGAACCCTCTTACACTGTTGGTGGGAATGCATGTTGGAACAGCCACTTTGGAAAACAGTGTGGAAGTTCCTCAAAAAATTAAAAATAGAGCTACCCTATGACTCAGCAATTGTACCTCTGGGCATTTACCCCAAAGACACAGATGTAGTGAAAAGAAGGGTCATATGCATCCCAGTGTTCATAGCAGCAATGTCCACAATAGCCAAACTGTGGAAAGAGCTGATATGCCATTCAACAGATGAATGGATGAAGAAGATGTGGTCCATATATACAATGGAATATTACTCAGCCATCAGAAAGGATGAATACCCAACTTTCCCATCAACATGGATGGGACTGGAGGAGATTATGCTCAGTGAAATAAGTCAAGCAGAGAAAGTCAATTATCCTATGGTTTCACTTATTTGTGGAACATAAGGAATAGCATGGAGGACATTAAGAGAAGGAAGGGAAAAATGAAGGTTGGGGAATTCTGAGGGGGGACGAACTATGAGCAACTATGGACTCCAAGAAACAAAATGAGGGTTTTATAGAGGAGGTGGGTAGGGGGATGGGTTAGCCCAGTGATGGGTATTAAGGAGGGTACATATTGCATGGAGCACTGGGTGTTATATGCAAACAATGAATCATGGAACACTACATCAAAAACTAATAATGTATTGTATGGTGACTAACATAACATAATAAAAAAATAAAAAACAAAAAAAATTCAAGGAAACAAATGAAAATGAAAACATAACTGTTCAAAATCTTTGGGATGCAGCAAAGGCGGTCCTATGACCAAAGTATATAGCAATACAGGCCTTTCTCAAGAAACATGAAAAGTCTCAAATACACAGCTTAACCATACACCTAAAGGAGCTGGAGAAAGAACAGCAAATAAAGCCCAAACCCAGCAGGAGAAGAGAATTAATAAAGATCAGAGCAGAAATCAATGAAATAGAAACCAAAAGAACAGTAGAACAGATCAACGAAACTAGGAGCTGGTTCTTTGAGAGAATTAATAAGATTTATAAACCCCTGGCCAGACTTATCAAAAAGAAAAGAGAAAGGACCCAAATAAATAAAATCATGAATGAGAGAAGGGAGATCACAACCAACACCAAAGAAATACACACAATTATAAGAACATGCTATGAGCAACTATATGTCAGCAAATTCAACAATCTGGAAGAAATGGATGCATTCCTAGAGATGTATAAACTACCGAAACCGAACCAGGAAGAAATAGAAAACCTGAACAGACCCATACCCAGTAAGGAAATTGAAGCAGTAATCCAAAATCTCCCAACAAACAAGAACCCAGGGCCAGATGGCTGTCCAGGGGAATTCTATCAAACATTTAAAGAAGAATTAATACCTATTCTTCTGAAACTGTTCCAAAAAATAGAAATGGAAGGAAAACTTACAAACTCATTTCATGAGGCCAGCATTACCTTGATCCCAAACTCAGACAGAGATCCCATCAAAAAGGGGAACTACAGAGCAATATCCCTGATGAGCATGGATGCAAAAATTCTCACTAAAATACTAGCCAATAGGATCCAACAGTATATTAAAAGGATTATTCACCATGACCAAGTGGGATTTATTCCTGGGCTGCAAGGATGGTTCAACATCTGCAAATCAATCAGTGTGGTACAATACATTAACAAAAGAAAGAACAAGAATCATATGATCCTCTCAATAGATGCAGAAAAAGCATTTGACAAAGTACAGCATCCTTCTTGATTAAAACTCTTCATAGTGTGGGGATAGAGGTTTCCTACCTCAAGATCATAAATCCATCTATGAAAAACCCACAGGGAGTATCATTCTCAATGGGGAAAACCTGAGAGCTTTTCCCCTAAGGTCAGGAATACGGCAGGGATGTCCATTATCACCACTGCTATTCAACATAGTACTAGAAGTCCTAACCTCAGCAATCAGACAACAAAAAGAAATAAAAGGCACCCAAATTGGCAAAGAAGAAGTCAAACTCTCACTCTTTGCAGATGATATGATACTTTATGTGGAAAACCCCAAAGACTCCACCCCAAAACTGCTAGACCTCATACAGGAATTCAGTAAAGTGGCAGGATATAAAATCAATGCACAGAAGTCAGTGGCATTCCTATAGACCAAAACAAGACAGAAGAAAGCGAAATGAAGGAGTCGATCCCATTTACAATTGCACCCCAACCCATAAGACACCTAGGAATAAATCTAACCAAAGAGGGAAAGAATGTGTACTCAGAAAACTATAGAACACTCATGAAAGAAATTGAGGAAGACACAAAGAAATGGAAAAGCATTCCATGCTCATGGATTGGAAGAACAAATATTGTGTAAATGTCTATGCTACCTAGAGCAATCTACACATTTAATGCATCCCTATCAAAATACCATCAACTTTTTTCCAAAGAAGTGGAACAAATAATCCTAAAATTTGTATGGAACCAGAAACGACCCTGAATAGCCAGAGGAATGTTGAAAAAGAAAAGCAAAGCTAGTGGCATTACAATTTTGGAGTTCAAGGTCTATTACACAGCTGTGATCATCAAGACAGTATGGTACTTGCACAAAAGCAGACACATAGATCAACTGAACCAAATAGAGAACCCAGAAATGGACCCTCAACTCTATGGTCAACTCATCTTCGACAAAGCAGGAAAGAATATCCAATGGAAAAAAGACAATATCTTCAACAAATGGTGTTGGGAGAATTGGACAGCCACATGCAGAAAAATGAAACTGGACCATTTCCATACACCACACACAAAAATAGACTCCAAATGGTTGAAAGACCTAAATGTGAGACAGGAATCCATCAAAATCCTTGAGGAGAACACAGGCAGCAACCTCTTGGACCTCAGCTGCAGCAACTTCTTCCTAGAAGCATCGCCAAAGGCAAGGGAAGCAAGGGCAAAAATGAACTATTGGGACTTTATCAAGATAAAACCTTTTGCACAGCAAAGGAAACAGTCAATAAAGCCACAAGACAACCAACAGAATGGGAGAAGATATTTGCAAATGACAGATAAAGGGCTAGTATCCAAAATCTATAAAGAACTTATCAAACTCAACACCCAAGGAGCAAATAATCCAAACAAGAAATGGGCAGAAGACATGAACAAACATTTCTGCAAAGAAGACATCCAGATGGCCAACAGACACATGAAAAAGTGCTCAATATCGCTCGGCATCAGGGAAATCCAAATCAAAACCTCAATGAGATACCACCTCACACCAGTCAGAATGGCTAAAATTAACAAGTCAGGAAATGACAGATGTTGGCAAGGATGCAGAGAAAGTGTTACCCTCCTACAGTGTTGGTGGGAATGCAAGCTGGTGCAGCCACTCTGGAATACAGTATGGAGGTTCCTCAAAAAGTTGAAAATAGAGTTACCCTATGACACAGCAATTGCACTACTGGGTATTTACCCCAAAGATACAAATATAGTGATCTGAAGGGGCACATGCACCCCAATGTTTATAGCAGCAATGTCCACAATAGCCAAACTATGGAAAGAGCCTAGATGTCCATCAACAGATGAATGGATAAAGAAGAAGTGGTATATATACACAATGGAATAGTATGCAGCCATGAAAAAAATGAAATCTTGCCATTCACAGTGACGTGGATAGAACTAGAGGGTACTATGCTAAGTGAAATAAGTCAATCAGAGAAAGACAAGTATCATAGGATCTCACTGATATGAGGAATTTGAAAAACAGGACAGAGGATCATAGGGGAAGGGAGGGAAAAATGAAACAAGATGAAACCAGAGAGGGAGACAAACCATAAGAGACTCTTAATCTCAGGAAACAAACTGAGGGTTGCTGGAGTGGAGGGGGTGGGAGGGATGGGGTGGCTGGGTGATGGACATTGGGGAGGGTATGTGCTATGGTGAGTGCTGTGAATTGTGTAAGACTGATGAATCACAGACCTGTACCCCTGAAACAAATAATGCATTATGTTAATAAACTATTGGATAAACTACTGGATAAACAATTTGGTATGTCCATTCAATGGAATATTATTCGGTCATAAAGAGGAATGTAGTACTGATCCACGCTACAATATGGATGAACCTTGAAAACATCATGCTAAGTGAGAGAAGCCAGACACAAAAGGCCACATATTGTATGGTTCCATTTATGTGAAATACTTGGAATAGGCAAATCCATAGACACAGAAAGCAGATTAGTAGTTGCCAAGGGCTGTTTAGAGCATGGAAGTGAATGTTTAATGGGTATTGGGTTTTCTTTGAGGGTGATGAAAATGTTCTAGAACTAAATAGTGGTAATGTTTACACAGCAATGTGAATGCACTAAATATACATAATGGTAAATTTTATGTTATATGTGTTTTACTACAGTGAAAAAGTATTTAGATCCAAAGAAATGTTTTGAACAAAAAAATGCCATGAACTGATTTATATTTTTAAAAGATCATTCTATATGCTTTGTTGAGAAGGGATAGTTAGTTGGAAGGCAAGAACAGAAGCAGGGAGATCAGCTAGAGGCTCTTTTAATGAATCATGGAACACTACATTAAAACTAATGATGTACTGTATGGTGACTAACATAACATAATAATAAAAAAAAAAAGAACTTCTCAAACTGAACACCCAAAAAACAAATAATCAAGTCAAAACTGGGCAGAAGACAAGAACAGACACTTCTCAAAAGAAGACATACAAATGGCTAACAGACACATGAAAAAATGTTCAACATCATTAGCCATCAGGGACATTCAAATCAAAACCACATTAAGATAGTACCTTATACCAGTTAGAATTGCAAAAATTGATAAGACAAGAAACAACAAATGTTGGAGAGGTTGTGGAGAAAGGGGAACCCTCTTACACTGTTGGTGGGAATGCAAGTTGGTACAGCCACTTTGGAAAACAGTGTGGAGGTTCCTCAAAAAGTTAAAAATAGAGTTACCTTATGACCCAGCAATTGCACTACTGGGTATTTAACCCAAACAAACAGATGTAGTGAAAAGAAGGGCCATATGCACTCCGTGTTGCATGGAGTACTGGGTGTTATACACAAACAATGAATCATGGAATACTACATCAAAAACTAATGATGTACCGTATGGTGACTAACATAACATAATCAAAAAATTATAAAGCAAAACAAAACAAAAAAGGGAGATACTAATCAGAAGTCTTCAGCATATAGATAATATTTAGAGCCATGAGACTGATATTTAAACCATGAGACTGGTTGAGATCATCAAGATCACTGTCACCTAATATATCTCTTTTCATATAGACCATTCTGTCCCTCACATGATGGAGCTCCAATTTTCATAGAAGAGACAAAGTTTCTTTACTCTAAGAGGCCTTCAACTTTTAGCAGATGATCTTCACTCTGGTTAGACTCATCTGTTGGGATAAACTGTTGCTACCCTGATACGTTCTCAAGGCAATGGAGAAGCAATGGTCTCCTTACTCTAGAGATTTCCCAATCTGACTAGGGAAACATTCTCCATCCATTTTAAGTAGTCCCCAGTTGAAGAGAAAAGCATTGTTCTGCACCAGGGAGCCACCCCAAGTATAATGGGAAAGATATACCTCCATGGGCTCCCTACTGCTTATGGCTATAGCTCTGAGGAGGGAGCATAGAAAGCAACCAGCATTGCCTAAGCAGCAGCATTAACTCCCAGACCTAAAGTTAACAATGAAGAGATCCATACATGTTGCAGCCCAAAGCTGAATACCGTTTAATGTCCATGTCTGGGAAGACCAATTAGAGTTCATTAATTGAGTTGCTGGTAACCCTGCCATTATCAAGGCTAATTATCCTTAATTGGAGTTGTCTACTCTGATAATAAGCATTTAGTTCCTTTCCATTCAATTTAACAATATTCCAGGCACTATCTTAGATTCTTCAGGGAATACCATACTTTAAGAAGCTCAGTGTTTTTTTGTGGGATCAGCCTTGCATATAGATAACTCCAACTTAAGGCAGAAAGTGATGAAAGTTATATGCTAGGTTACTTAAGGGGAAGATTAATTCTGCCTGGTGAGGAGGGGAGTTGGATGGAGCTTTATAGAAGAGGCAATATGTGAGCTGGAACTTAGGAGAATAAGTAAGATTTCCATGGGCATTTCAGGCAGATGGAACAACATAAGCAACTGATTGGAGGCCAAAAATGCAGAGTATATACATAGTTATTAATATAACCATTAATTGGGGCTCCTGGGTGGCTCAGTCATTAAGCGTCTGCCTTCAGCTCAGGTCATGATTCCAGGTCCTGGGATTGAGCCCCTCATTGGGCTCCCTGCTTGACGGGAGGCCTGCTTCTCCCTCTCCCACTCCCACTGCTTGTATTCCCTCTCTCGCTGTGTCTCTCTCTGTCAAATAAATAAATAAAATCTTAAAAAAATATATAACCATTAATTTGTTTATTTATCTCATTTATCCATTAATTTAACAAATTTTCATTGAGCACCTATTATGTTCAGGCACCCTCCCAAGTGCTTTGGATACAGCGGTGAACAAAACAAATTCCCTGTCCTTGTGGAGCTTGCATTCTTGAAGGCTGGGATACATTATAAACCAAAAAAAAAAAAAAAAGGAAATAAATATGTTATTTGTTAAGTAATAATAAATGTGTTGAAAAGAAAAGCGGAATAAGGGGGTAAAGAGTGATAGGGAAAGGTCCTATTATTTTACATAGGATGGTCAGGGAAGTCATCTCTACTAAGATGTCATTCAAGTAAAGACCTAGAGTCAAATATATATTCAGTGGAAAAACGTTTCAGATGGAGAAAATAGCAAGACCCTGTGGCAAGAGTATGCTTGCTATGTCCTTGGATCAGAAAGGTCTAAGCAACAGGAATAATGGAGCCACCATTTACCAAAATGAGGAAGCCTAATATAGGAATAGGCTTAGGCCTTATAGAAGATTTGGAGTTTGGTTTAGGGAATGCAAAGCTTAAGATGTTTTTAGCTATCCAAGTGTCCAATGGGCAGTTGGATACATGAATCTGTAGTTTAGAGGAGACATCCATTCTGGTGCTAATAATTAGGGAGTTGGTAGCACATACAGGATATTTAACATGATGAGACTGGATGAGATCGCAAGGGAGCAACTGTTGATAGAGACATGGTCTATGGACTGAGCTCTGAGGTCCTCCAATATTAAGCATTTGAATTGATGAGAAGGAACCAATAAGAGACTTGAAAGAAATAACAAATGGTGTTTTTTTGCAGAAGTGAAGGCAAAAAGTAATGAGGCTTTGAATTACAGTCCTGGCAGTAGGCAAGTAGAAATAGGGTCAGTGTTAAGCAAGGCATTATGGAAATAAAATCATCAGGATTGAGCATGGGGGTGGAGTGGAAGTGAACAGGGAAAGAGAAGGGCACAGGAGGCCTCCTTGGCATGATTCTGGCTCAGACAACTTGGTAGATGGTGGTGCCATTAATTAATACAGGGGACATTAGCAGGGGAATGGAGAACTGGTTTGAGCAGAGGAAAGTAGAAGGAGGAGTCAGGAAGATGTTGAGTTCAGTTTGGGACATGTGAGTTTGAGATATTTTGTGAGACATTCAATAGATGTCAGATTGGTAGTTGTAAATGCAAAGACCTAGAACTATATAAAAGCTGACACTGTTTCTTTAGCCACTAATCATTGAGTGTCTGTCACTTAGTTTCATAATGTAGTGTCCACTGATAGGTTGGGGTTGAAAGAGATACTTAGTAAGGAGGAGATTCACATTTCTGAATCTGCTCTGCCACTTATTAACTGTGAGACCTTAGCTAGTTATGCCATCTCTCTGAACCTAGATTTACTCACTGGTAAATGGGGACAATATAAATACCTCATGGGGTTGTTTTAAGGATTAAATTGGTTATTGCATAGGGAAAAAAAAAACCTTGAGAGAAGTAAGTGCTTACAAAATTTGGGTTGAATAAGGCTGTGAATGGATTAATTTGAGCACCTCCCAGGCATACCAGGGAACACCAGATAGGGGGCTGCAAGTCAGGTAGGGCATGTCTGGGGCATGAGCAAAGAGTCGGAGTAGAAAGAACCTTTTTGGAACTTTCTCACATTAGAGATCCTAGAATTTTAAGTGGTGACCTTCAGGAAGGGCTTCAGGGAGGTCTCATCTCACATGCTTAGTGTGGCTTTCACATACAGAGCATGTAACCAGCTGGGACCCCTCACAGGTGGTACAGAGAATAACTCTCATTGGGCAGACCTGATGTTGGAATGTTTGTGCCAATTTTTCCAGGAATGGAGCTGTCTCTGGGGACTAGGTGGGTCTCAGGGAATAAGGGGATAGGAGCTCAGGGTGTGAGGGCAGAGAAGCTCTGAAGTGGGTTAGCCAGTTACTGGCCTGAGGTAGAGGGAGATAGAGAAACTGGGAAAGGATAAAAGGAGATATAAAATCAGAGCAATAATATAAAAAATTAAGAGAATGAGAGAGAAAGCAAGACAGACAGAATGAGACTGGAATCAGACTGAGAAGCTAACTCCCACAACAGTAGTGTTTGTCAAAGCCTAGCAGAGGGCCTGGTGCTCAGTAGATAGGTAGTGAGTATTTGTTGAATGAATGAATATATGAATGGGGCAGGGGCCAGACAGAAAGGAGACAGTGACAGAGAATGGTATGAGTGGTGGAAGAGTGGATCTGTAACTGAAATCGATTCGACAAACATTTATTGATCCCCCATTGCCTGCCAAGTACTGAGAAAATTAGAGGCTGGAAGCATAACAGGCATAGCACTGAGTTACAAATAACTCTTGAGCTCTAGCATGCTGGCGGCTCTGTTAGAGAGCATCATTGGAAAGTGGTTCCTGTTACCAATTGTCAACAGTATGTGCATATCTCTCAGAATGTCCTTACTCTGCCTACTTTGGTGTATTTAGTGTCTCTGTCCCTACTATAGGTCAAACTTGAGGAAAACCAACAGGCATATTTTAATATGTGTTATTACTATGTAAGACCTAGAAAGAAACCTCAGTTGGAATGCCAGGCACTGCCACCTAATATATCTCTTTTCTAGTAAGAATTTAAATAAATGAATCTCATAAGTTGAATGGCTTGCTCAAGATCACATGGTAACAAAGCCAGGGTTCAAACCTAGTTCTCCTATTTGCTGGTCAGCGTTCTGTCCTCTGGCTGCCTTCATAAGTTTTGTACATACCTAGACCTCTTACCACCTTCCAAAGACTGGATAAATGAAAATGCAGACATCTAAAGACAGCATATGATGACATATAGATATCTAGAAGTATGTGCTGCATGGAGGAATCTTGACTTTACAACAAATCTTAACATCGGGGACTCTAATATAAGAAGATTCACAGTGCAATTCATTCATTCATTCATTACTCATTCATATATTCAACTATGCTTCAATCATGGGTTTATCTCATACTAGTCCAAAACAATTTGTAAGTGTAAATAGAAGCAAGAAATGGGGAATATCTGGAGAACTTCTTACTCCAGTGGGTAATGGGGAAACCAAGGATAACAATGATAATAACTAACATTTACTGAGTACTTACATTGTTCCAGCGACTTCCCACAGTTTATATATTTTTTTATCCTCAAAATAACCCTATGAAGTGTAAGCACTATTATTCTCCCCCCCCCCCCACCATTTTATGGTTAGTGAACAGAGGCCCAGGGAGATCACACAACTTGCTTAAGGTCGCACAGCTGTGAGGCAGAAACAGGATTTAAATCCAGGAAGCCTGACTCTAGAGTCCCCAAAATGATAATTCCTGTCTGGGATTAAGTGCTAAATCCTCTATCCTCTTCTCTCACTCATCCTCACATTACTTTCCCTGCAATCAAAGAGGATCTCTCTCCCCTTCTTGTATCATTCTCTTTACCATTCTCATACTTTTGTTTCTCCTGTTACCTTTGCATGTGATGCTCCCCCCATTGTTTTATCTTCCCACATCTAAACTCTCTTCATATGGAAAATGGAAGTTCAGATGTTGCCAAGGCCATCACAAAGCTTAATATGAACCAACCTAAACAATGTGAAGTGAGCTCTTTCTCATCCTTTTCAGGATGCCATGGTCTTGACTTAGATCTTTCGCAGCATTACTATGTCTTGCTTATATTTTTGCTCTTATATTTTTGTTAGTGGTACAGTTATCTTTCCTCCCTTACCCCCAATCAGATTGCAACTCCCTTAAGAGCTGGTACCATGTCTGGACCCTTTGTCATGATACTTAGAGGCTGTAGGTATCTATTTGTATAGAAATAAATTATCTGATGCTTGGTTCCCCAGACATACATATGTGTCATGCAGTAAGTCTTGGTCCATGAGTCTAAGTTACTTCCCCCTGCTTCCTAAAGGTATTCTTCACTTCCTTGCTGGAGGCTGTAGGTGATGGTATAAAGCATGGATGTAATGATGCCAAAGAAGATAGCCATGAGCTTGTTTTAATCTTGGAACACCTGTGAATGAGGTTTTAGGTATATAGAGATGGCTGTGCTCAAGAAGATGGCCACCAGAGCAAAATGGGAACTATAGATGGAAAAGACTTTGAAATGGCAAGGTGCACAATGAAGGGCAAGGAGGCAGTAAGGAGGTGAAGACAAAGCTAAAGGGCCAAAGCAGGTTCATGGTACTGTTGCCCACCAGCATCAGTTCACTGAAGCTGACATAAGAGAACATCAGATTTAGCACAGCCTGGATCTTATAGATGAAATGGTTGGAGACATTGGAGGCACAGTAGGGTAATGACATGATGGATATGAGCAGTCCACTGAAAGTGTTTGTTGTCATCCAGCAGCTGGTCACCAGGCCCATGCAGAGACTCTCTATATAAGTGGGTAACATAGAGGATAACAGATGGTTATAGCCCAGATTTAGGTCATGGCATCCAAGTGGAAGCTCTCCATGATGCTAAAGGAGGGGGAGTTAATTATCTGGGGAAAGTAGTGGGTCACAAGGGAGTCAGCATAGAAGTCAGTATGTGTGGGTTGCTGCTATTGCAGTAGCAGGTGATCAGGAAGGAGAGATTGCTATCGAAAAAATGCAGAAGACTGTGAAGTTGATTAAGGCAGATGAGGAGGATGAGGAGGACACTGACAACCAGAGAGATAAGATAGACTAGCAGTATGACGCTGAAGAGTACTTGTACTTGTGAATAATTGGATAGGCCCAGGAGCAGTCTCAACTGTAGATTTATCTGTGTCTTGCCTTCCTAGGGTTGGCTTTCTGGGAGAAATGGTTATAGAATAATTTGGGGGCTGTCTGCACCAATGGTCCCCTAAAGCCTGGCCATATACTGCACCTCTAAAAATGGTCACAAACTGGGCGCCTGGGTGGCTCAGTTGTTAAGCAACTGCCTTCAGCTCAGGTCATGGTCCCAGGGTCCTGGGATCGAGTCCCATATCGGGCTCTCTGCTCCGCGGGAAGCCTGCTTCTCCCTCTCCCACTCCCCCTGCTTGTGTTCCCTCTCTCGCTGTGTCTCTCTCTGTCAAATAAATAAATAAAATCTTAAAAAAAAAAATGGTCACAAACTGAGTACCCTGAACACAGACTAAGTCCTTGAGGGAGTTGTATCCAATCAGAATTTGAAATGATTTTACTCACATATTTCCAAGGCCTCTTCTTTAACCTTGTCCTCCCCTGTACAGATCTGGATACTATTGAAGGAACTCACAGGGAGTGTGTTTCCTCCTACAACTTTTTTTTTTTTTAAAGATTTTATTTATTTGTTAGAGAGAGAGAGTGGGCGAGAGAGAGTGAGCAAGGGTACAAACAGGGGGAGCAGCAGAGGGAGAGGGAGAAGCAGGCTAGCAGCCTGATGCGGGACTCGATCCCAGGGCACTGGGATCATGACCTGAGCTGAAGGCAGACGCTTAACCGACTGAGCCACCCAGGCTCCCCTTACAACGTCTTTTTTTTAATCAAGCCATCAAAGCGCACTAGAGGGGAACAGTGACTGGCAAATGAATACATGAATGAAGAACGCAGAGGCCTCTGAATTTTTTAGGAATTGTCTGTGGTCAGATAAATTTTGAGTACATTCCATTGTGCAACCTCCATCCCCTTTCCAAAGTCCACCTCTCCTCATGGTGCTATTCTTTTTTAGTTTGGTAATTTCTGCCTTCTATTTAGGAAACTTAAGATTTCTAAGGAGGCCACTGTAGAGGTGAGGAAAATGAAATAAAGAGAACAAAAAGATCAACTGACTAAACTGATCAATTCAATCAATTTTGTTCAAATAGTTGTGTCAAGTGACTGGAAGTTAATTTGATTATTTAGGATGGTAGGGTCATGGACACAGAACATTTTGTTTTTCAGCTATACATTGTTGATGTGTAAGACATAGCCAAGAATCAAAAGCAAGGGCTTGAAACTAAGTCATACTTAAGGTTGGGTTTGTAGTCACCTAAGTAACTAGTTGATTCAGTGATAAAAATGCCACTGAGCCAGTTGTAGTGGTAGTGTATAGACAGAACTGAAGATCTTGGCTTTCAGTTTGTCCTTGATTGGTGTGACTGGCATAATTACAGTTGAATTGCACTCTGCTTGAAGCCAGCATGGTAGGTGAAAAACTAGATATATAAAACAAATGCTCACCAAGTCTTTCTATTATTAAGCTTCATTCTCTTGGTGCATTTTCAAAAGATTTGGTTTGTAAAAATTAAACAACTTATGTAACACTTTTTAGGATCAGAGGGGAGACATCCCTGTTGCATGAAAGGGGTACCACCACCTAGGGAATATTGCCAATGACCCATATACCCTTATTATTTCGGGACTTAGTAGCCATTTCCTAGAAGACCCCAAACCTAAAATCTGGGGAAGGAAAGCAGATTACTTAAAGTAGTTATCTCGGTTGAAATCCCCTGGTGTCAGTATTTCTGGAAGAGCCCCATAATACTTCCAGAGGGAGAAGGGATGTTTATGCTGGGGGAGATCTAATGCCTTCATCATTTCATAACTGTCTGGATGTCAAATAAAAACATCACCTGAAATTCTCCAACAGGGCTGGGATGAGTCAGGACACATATCCTGGTCTGTTTGGAAAATTTTGGTAGGTAAAAGATAGGGCATCCTCACTTCTGAGCACTGGTGAAAAGCCTCTTAGCCCTTGGTTTTTTAAATGCAAGTGTGAGGTGAGAAACTTTCCTCCCAAGTCTTCAGGGAAAGAGAAAACTAAACTAGGCACTTTCTGAAAAAAAAGAGAAGTACTTCTTCATGTTTGCCCCTGAAAATTTTGCACTAACCTAAGCTAGACTTGAGAAATCGCAGTTCTATCTGAATGCAGGATGCAGAATGTAGAGGAAAAGCTACCCCTGCATGGAACCAATGTAAAATGGCACCTTGGTCACGCTCCGATACTCTTAAATCATGCCTGCTGCAGTCTCTACCCTTCAAAGCAGTTTAAATCAACTGCCTAGGGCCCACCTTGTGCTGTTGTCTACCAGGTTCCTACATCTTTGATGGAGAGAAATAACTGCTGCCTGAGTTTATCTCAAGTTCTGAAAAGCAAAGATTGTTGAACAGAGACTAATCTCTTCAAATTCTCTGGACTATTTGAGGCTGAGTTATCTGGATGTCTGACTTCCAAAGGAGAAATTTGGAACATAATGGGAATCTCAGAGGAAAATGTGTGGTGTCACTACAAACAGACAAAGTAAAGGTTAAAAATTCTTCTCTGATTCTCTTCCTCTGTCATTTAAACCCGTGCAGCCGAAAACCTCTCAACTTTATGGGTATGCACTTTACTTATTTTCCATAATGGAGAGCTCATTAATACATCAGAAAAGCTCTAGTTGTTGCTAGTTACCCTCTGGAGCCACACAGAATAAGTTTAAACTTTTTTTGAAATGATAAGTTTTCAAATATTTCAGGATATCTCTTACTGTCCCTCATTACCTAATACCTGGATTATTCAGTATCCTGCAACTGGTCTACCAAATCTCTACCTTTCTTTCTTATCTATCCTGTGAAAATGTAATCTCTAAGAAGAGATTAGATAAAAAGACCCATTTTATCTCATCATGTTCCTGCTCAAGAACCTAAACTCCATTCCCACTGTTTATTTTTGCTTCCTTTGGTAAAAAGGCAGGTGTATTGGGGTATTACATACAATAAAGTTTATCCTTTTTAAGAGTAGAGTTCTGAGTTTTAATAAATTTGTAGTAATTTAATCACTGCATTAATATATGAAATGGTTTTCATCATCCCCAAAAGTCTCCATGTGTTCCTTTGCTGCCAATGCCCTCCATTCTGCAACCATTAATTTGATTTCTCTCCCTCATATATACGCCTTTTCCAGAAAGTTATATAACTGGAATCACAGAATTATACAGTATTTTGTGTCTGCCCTCTTTCACATAGCACAATGCTTTTGAGATTCATCCATGCTGTGGCATGTATCAATAGTTTGTTCCTTTCACTGCCAAATAATATTCCATTGGATAAATACACCCCAGTTTGATCATTCGTTAGTTGATAGAAATTTGGGTTTGTCCTGTTTTGTTAGCTCTTTTGAGTAAACTGCTAAAAGCATTTTGTTGTAGGTCTTCTGGACATGTTTTCATTTCTTTTGAATAAATACATGGGAGTGAGTCATAAGTTAAGTTACATATTTAAATTAGAAGAAAATACTAAACTGTTTTCCAAAGGGGCTATGCTATTTGCCTTCCCAATAGCAATGTATGTAAGTTCTGGTTGCTCTACATCCTCACCAGGTATTGTCAGGGTAGTTCTGTTTTGGTTTATTTTGTTTTTGTCATTTAGGAGATGTGTATTGCCACTTATTGTGGTTTTAAATTGGATTTCCTAAAAAAAAATAAATTGGATTTCCTTAAAGAAAAATTATATTGGACATCTTCCTTAGAATGTCTATTTAAAGCTGCTCAAATTTTCACTGGGTTATTTGTTTTATCATTATTGAGTTGTGAGAGTTGTTTATATATTAGAGATGCAAGTAGTTTATCAGACATGTGTTCTGAAATATTTTCTCCTGGTCTTTGTGTTTCCGTAACAGTGTCATTCAAATAGCAGAAGTTTTGAATTATGATGAAGTCAAATTTATCAAGTTTTTCTTTTGTTATCTGTGTTTATGTTTCCTTTCTAAGAAATCTTTGCCTAACCCAGGTCACATTGAATTTCTTTAGAAGTGTTGTAAGTTTTGGTTTTATATTTAGAACTGTGATACATTTGGAGTTGATTTTTTAAAATATGGTACATAATATGGGTTAAAGGAAATTTTTATGTATATGGTGGTCCAATTGTTCCAGTATTATTTGTCCAAAATACTATCCTTTCTTCATTAAATACCTTGCCATCTTTGTTAAAAATCAACTGATCATATGTATTTTGGGTCTCTTTCTAGAATCTCTTCTATTTTGTTCAATTGATCTGTATGTTTATCCTTCTGCCAATACCACACTTCCTTGATTACTGCAGTTTTATAGTACATCTTGAAAGTAGAGTATAAGTCTTCCAATGTTTTTCTTTTTCAAAATTATTTTGGCTATTCTAGTTAATTTGGCCCAATATAAAACAGGGCTCTTAAGGGTTGAAACTCATTATACAAGACCCATTTAGAGAAGGGGTGATTATCCCCACTGCTTCTCCATTTAGCAGCTCAATTTGGCTTGTTCTTAATTTGGAAAGAGTGAATGGTACTTCATGATGGATTATTTCAACCTTAATTCCTGGTCCCACCCATTAAATCCCCTGTTAATTTCATACTGCTGTTATAACAAATCACCACAATGTAGCAGCTTAAAACAACCCCATTTTATTTTGTCACAGCTCTGTAGATGAGAAGTTTGATTCAGATCTCTCTGGGCTAAAATGAAGGTGTTGGCAGGCTTGTGTTCCTTTCTGGCAGCTCATGGGGTGAAATTTGTTTTCTTGCTTTTTCCAGCTTCTAGGGGCTTCCTACATTACTTGGACCATGAAATCCTTCCATCTTCAAAGCTAGCCATGGCCAGTCGAGTGTTTCTTGTATTGCATCACTCTGACACTGACTCTTCTGCCTCCCTCTTCTACTGTTAAGGATCCTTGTGTATCTGTTTAGGCCCATTAAAAATTCACAATAATCTCCCTTTTTTAAGGTCACCTGATTAGGAACCTAAACGCCATCTGAAACCTTCATTCTCTTTAGCCATATATAACATAATATAGTCACAGGTCCTGGGGCTTAGAACATGGACATCTTGGGGTCATTATTCTGCCTACCATGATCACGATGTATTTTTGTTTGTATATTTGCTGGTTTTAGTTTACTGACATTCTGTTAAGGCTTTCTGCATTTATGTTTCTGAAGGATATTTGTCTGTATTTTACTTGTGTTATCCTTGTCCAGTAATGTCAGAGTAATGGTGATATAACAATATGTATTGGACAGTGTTTCTTACATTTTTCTGGAAGAGTTTGTTTATAATTGATGCTGTTGTTTCTGTTTGTTTGGAGGTTTCTAACTGTGAATTTAATTTCTGTAGTAGATATAGGACTATTTAGGTTGCTTGCTTTTTCTTGAGTGAGCAGTGGTAGTATCTTTCAAGGAATTTTTCCTTTTATCTAACTGATCAAATTTATTGGCAAAAATTTTTCAAAATAGTCCTTTATTATCCTTTTTAATTTCTGAAATAACTGTAGTAATGTCTCTCCTTCCTTTGTTACATTGGTGATTTATGTCTTTTTCTCTTCTTGATCCATCTGTCTTGAGGTTTATAGATATTGCTCTTGTCTCAGAGTCAGGCTTTGGTTTCATTGATTTTTATAGTTTTTCTGTTTCATTTGCCACTGATTTGTGCTCTTTATATTTTCTTACCTTCTTTTGGCTTTGGGATTTAATTTGCTTTTTTTTTCCTAGCTTCTTGAGCTGGATTTTAGATTATTGATTTGAAAACTTTTGCCTTTTCTAATATAAGCTTTTACTGCTACAAATTTCCCCCTAAGCATGTTATGTTTGCCTCACGTATTTTGATATGATGTATTCTCATTTTCATTAAATTCAAAATATTTTATAATTTCCTTTGTGACTTCTTGTTTGGCCCATGGATTTTTTTTTTTTAAAGAATGGTATTATTTATTTTCCAAATAATCAGATATTTTCCAGAATATTAATTTCTAGTTTAATTCTGTTATGGTCAGAAAATACTGTAGCTTTAATTATTTTTAATTACTGTGTTCCTTCTCACCAGATACATCCGTGAGGTGCCAAAAAGTTGGAGGGGCACAAACAAAGGGCCTTTGCTAGTACTGAGTGCCCAGTTCAAGAAGATCCCCAGGTGTTCTCAGGTGAGGTACTCTTATATCCTGCCAACTTTAGCAAGAAATGTCTATGCAAATTGAATAAACATTTTAGAATTTAGAGAGTTTTCTTTGAGCCCAAATTAGGACAGCTAATTGGGAAACATGCTTTTCACAAGGGAGAAAGTGTTCTGGAGAATGAACAGTTTTACAGGATTGTATACTTTTTTACATCTTGTAAAAGCTCAAAAGATTATAGATTAGTACATAGGTGGGAATCATGAGATTTATCATAAGGGAATGCAGGGAGTATAAATATTAATTGATATCTCAAGGACAAGATTGTTTTCCTTTAGGCTACTCATTCACAAAGCAGATGTACAATGCATGTGTGGTGGGCCATAAATCAGGCTTTTGGTTTGAACAAAGTTTATATACAGTCATGTTGAGTTGTCAAGAAATCTAAAATGGCTTCCCTTGTATATCAGGCCTTTAGAGAGTTTTTCCTCTTATCATTACAGAGAAAGTAAATATGGTTCTATTAGTAAACTTGGTTCATGCTTTATTTAAAAAAAATTGTACTATGAAAAACAGATGTTTCTAGAAATCATGAAATGTAATCATAAATTTGTTAATCTAAAGAATACTGATATAACAAATTTCACAATTGCTTACTACTTTGTTTTCACTAGACACTAAGGATTCTAAGAGTTAAGAATTCTAATAAATGTAACTCAGTACTAGAAATAAGGGAAACAACTCTATATGCCAGAAAAGTAAAATAGGTATTTTTGAAAAAAATATGAGGAATGGGAAATAAATTTTTGTCGAGGGAAAAGAAAGTAATTTTGTCCTTAAGTGAGAGTGGTTATTTAAAGAAGGAAAACTTGGGACAAAATCTGAATGCGTAAAGTTGTACAAGGTTTATGGTAAGGGAATCTTTTGAAGGGAATTGTGTGTGGTCAGTACAGGCTAGGATTGGAAATAGATTTAAGTAAATGAATTTTAATATCAAAAGTATACTGATGCAAAGTTAAAATTTTTGTTTTCTCTTTGTTAAAAAAGTTTTCTTAAACTATGGATCCCCTCTTAATAAAACATTGTAAATATTTTATTTTTATTAATATATAATGTATTATTTGTTTCAGGGGTACAGGTCTGTGATTCATCAGTCTTACACAATTCACAGTGCTCACCATAGTAAATACCCTCCCCAGTGTCCATCACCCAGCCCCCCCCATTCCCTCCCACCCCCCCTCCACTCCAGCAACCCTCAGTTTGTTTCCTGAGATTAAGAGTCTCTTATGGTCTCCCTCTCTGGTTTCATCTTGTTTCATTTTTCCCTCCCTTCCCCTATGATCCTCTGTCTTGTTTCTCAAATTCCACATATCAGTGAGATCATATGATACTTGTCTTTCTATGACTGACTTATTTCACTGAGTATAATACCCTCTAGTTCCATCCACGTTGTTGCAAATGGTAAGATTTCATTTTTTGATGGCTGTATAATATTCCATTGTATATATACAACATTGTAAATATTTTTATCTTTAAAGTTATATGTCTAGAAATAAGAATCCTGTGTTTTACCAAAATAATTACCTACTTTTATCAGGTCTTTGATTTACTCTCCAAAAAACAAAAAGAGTATTAATATTTTAAAAAAAAGGTAAATTTTGCTCACAGCTATGTGAACTTATGTATTTGTCTGTGATATCTTTTATTGTCACTTTGGTTAAATGGGTAATTAAATATTGGTTCATAATGATCTGTTATCCTATTTAGCCAATTCTTCAAAACTCTGAAAGTTTTTGACATACTTTCCCGAATCAAATTCTAAAATGAAATATTTTGTCCACAATCTGAGGTGTTCCAGAGAGCTCCTGGAACATCTCAAAGATTTTGTGAGGAATTAAATGAATTAGATTTATTCTAATATTAGATTTATTCTAAATTAAAAAAATAAAAAGAAATTATTATATTTCTTTTATGCACCAGAAAATAAGCCATTTTTTGTGAATGTACCATGTGCACCTGAAACCAATGTATATTCTTCTGTTGTTGGGTGAAGTGTTCTATAAGTGTCAGGTCAAGTTCATTGCTAATATTATACATACATTCTATATCCTCATTTATTTTCTCCCTACATGTTCTATTGCTAAATGAGAGAGATGTGGGAAGTATCCAACTGTAATATTGTATTTGTCTTTTTCTCCTTTCAGTTCTGACAGTTTTTGCTCTATGTAGTCTGAAATTCTGTTAGTAGGTATACACAACATTTAGGATTATGATGTCTTCTTAACAAATTGAATTCCTTATCATTACATCATGTCCCTCTTTATGTCTGGTGGTAATATTACTTGATCTGAAGTGTTCTTGGTCTGATAATAATTCATATAGCCATTGTAGCTTTCTTTTGGTTAAGGTTTTCATGGTATATCTTATTTTCCTTAATTTTGTTTTTCATATATCAATGTTTTTGTAATTATAGTAAGCTTCTTGTAGAAAGCATATATTTGGGTTTTTCTTTTATAGTCAACCTGACCATATCAACCTTTTGGTGGGTAATAAGACCATTTATACTTAATGGAATTATTGATGTGGTTACGTTAAAACTATATCTTGCTAGCCGTTTTTGTTCATCTCATCTGTTCTTTTTTCATTTTTCCTCTTTTCTTGTTTTCTTTTGAGTAAGTTGAGTGATGTTTGTGTTGTCATTTTATCTCCTCTATTGCCTTATTTATGCCTCTTTTCAGAATTATGTTTATTGGCTTCACTGTGGTTTATAATATACATCTTAAGCAGAGTCCAACTTCAAGTAATATACAATTCTTACATAGTATAAGAAATTTACACCAATATGTTTTAACCAACTGAGCCACCCAGGCGCCCTACACCAATATGTTTTAAATTCTTCCCTAATACCTGTTGTGTGATTGTTGCCATACATTTTATTTATACATATGTTATAAACTCCAAAATACATTGTTACTATGGTTTTCTTGGAAGTGCCTGTTTTCTTCAAATACCTTTTATATTTACTTTTATTTTTATCATTCCTGGCCCTCTTCATTGCTTGCTATAGATCCAAGTTTCCAGATGGCATCATACTTTTTCTGCCTAAATAACTTCCTTGAACATTTCTTGTAACCCATATTTACTTGTCTTACTGAGAAGTAAATTCTCTCAGCTTTTGTTTGAGAAAGTTTGTATTTTGTCTTCATTATTGAAAAACATTTTAATAGATAAAGGTTTTGGGGTCGACAGATTTTTCTTTCAATACCTGAAAGATGTCACCCAATTATCTTCTGGATTGCATAGTTTCTGATGACAAGTCTACTGTGTTTCTAATTTTTGTTCCTTTGTATGTACTGCATCTTTTTACCATCAATACTTTTGTTTTGTAGTTGGTTTTCAGAAGTTTGACTATGATGTACTTGAAGTGTGTGTATTTATATTTATCCACATTCTTTTTCTCTGAGTTTCTGGGATATGTGTTTTATAGTCTTTCATTATTTTTGAAAACTTCTCAGTCATTATGTTTTTAAATGATTCTTTTGCCCATATTTTTTTTCCTGCCTTCTTTTCTGAGACTCAAATTACTGCAGGTTAATCAACTATATATTATACCACAACTTTTGGATGCTTTGTTCTTTTTTTCCCCACTTTTTTTCTCTTTGCATTATAGTTTGGATAATTTACAATGATCTATTCTTGAGTTCACTAATTACTTCTTTGGCTGTATCCATCTATTAATAAACCTGTCAAAGGCATTCTTCATTTGTATCACCTCCTTACTGTATTATTTTGTTACTGCGTTTTTTGTTTGTTTGTTTTTAGAGAGGGATAGGGGGAGGGGCAGAGGGAGGAGGAAAGAGAATCTTAAGCAGGCTCCATGCCCAGCGCAGAGCCAATGCAGGGCTCAATTTCACAACCCTAAGATCATGACCTGAGCCAAAATCAAGAGTCAGATGCTTAACTGACTGAGCCACCCAGGCATCCCTGTGACTGTGTTCTTTTTTTTTTAATTTATAGTATTTCCATTTTACTCTCTCATATAGTTTTCAGTGCTGTACTGAAATTCTCTGTATGTTCATGCATGTACGTCCATCTTTTCTACTAGGTCATTTATCATAATTATTGTAGTTATTAGAAAGTCTCTGTCTAACCATTCTAATATTTGTAACATCTCTAAATCAGGTTTGGTTGATTGCTTTATTTCTTGACAAGGGATTATTTTTCCTTGCTTTTGTGTTTGTGTCTTAATTTTTTATTTAATGCCAGGCAATGTATTTAGAAGAATAGTAGAAACTAAGATAAGCTGCTATGCTGGAAATGACCCTGTCTCTTCTTCTATAAGGCTGTTTAATTGTGAAATTGAGTAGGTCCACTCAGTAGTTGAGCAGGCTTTGTGATATGTGCTATCATTACCATCATTGCACCATGGGCTTTGAATTCCTGTAGTAGTAAGCTACTGTTATGGAGTCCCTAGAGTGTGAGTTGTGTGCCAGAGGGTTTTTCTCAGTCTTTCTGCTTCCCCCTCAGCTTTCAGTTGCCCTTGCACGTCTAGACCACAGAGGGGAGTTCTTTCTATGCTCTTGCCCCTCCTCCAGCAGAAAACTGATGTTGCTTGTTATTTGGTGCTAGGCTCCTCATGGGGGCATAGTATGTTCTCTGTTTTCTTGGTCCGGTATTACTCTCAAGGAGTCCCTGTGCCCTTGAGCTTCAGGAATGGAGCTTTCTAGTATTCCTAGCCTTCCTCACAGTGGGATTGCAACTCTGCCTTATATTTGTCTTTGGTCTTGAGTGGGAGTTTCCTGTCCTCCCCCAGTAGTAGGAGATCTATGCTTGGTATACGTTTAGGATCCTGGGCTTAAGTTCCCCGCCCCTGCTCAAGAGGTAAAAGGTTTTGTTTATATTCTTCTCTGAGGACCAAAGGAATTTTCCTGAGTTCTGGGTAAAGAATTCCATATTGTTTCCTTAGAGGTAGACAAGTTTTGCTTCTGCTCCTTCCCCTAGAAGCAATAGATCTTTGCCTGTGCCATGGAAGTGAGAGGTTTTTCTGCCCCGCCCCATGCATCTCTAGGCTTTTGCTTCAGAAAAGATTTTGAGGAAGCTTGCAGGGAAGTCTTTCCCATCTTTTTTATGAACACCCAATGTAGGTGTATGGAAAACAGCATGTGTGTGAATGCAAACTTCCCTTGTGTTGGGGACAATCAGCTATTCCAAACTAACACACTATTTTGAACTCTTCAACCTGTGTCTTTTTTTTTCAATTTTTTCAATTTTTCATTATGTTCACTTGGCCAACATATAGTTCATCATAAGTTTTTGTTGTAGTGTTCAATGATTCATTAGTTGCGTATAACACCCAGTGCTCATCCCAACATGTGCCCTCCTTAGTACCCATCACCTGGTCAACCTGTGTCTTATATTGAAATGAAGCTAGTGTTTTCCTTGTTCCCACACATGGATTATTCAAAACTGCTTTTATCTCTATGGTTTTGCTCATACTGTTCCTCTTGTATGGAAAGCCCTCTTTTCTTCTCTATAAGTTTTCAAATCCTTGATTGCCAGGCTCAACTTTTATTTCATTTTTGATAATTCCAGCCAATTTTAATTTCTTCTTTGTTGACCTCCCTTATAACCTATTCTTTAATATATTATTGCCTCCAATTTAGAAGTGGACATTTAAACATGTACCATTTAGTGTTTTATTACATTGTGTCATATTGTTCTCTAATTGTGTCATGGGGTCTAGCCAGGTATACAGTACATGTCCAATGTCCTGACACTAGAATTTAGTTAGCAAAAATGTATTAAATTGCTCTTGTATCACATTGACTTCAATAATAAAATAAAAACAGCTATTCCAAATTCCTTTTGATTAGTGTTGGAATGCTATTATTCCATTAACAGATTAGTTTAACAAATTAATTCTGAACGTCTGTGTAATGATGCAGGAGGAGCATAAGCATAAGACAATGGCATGTTACCATACCTTCTTGGACTTCAGTTTCTTCATCAGTAAAATGGAGACAGTCATTAAATTTGCTTGAACAACTTCAGAGAGCTGTTTCAAGGACCAAAAAAGGAGCAATAGAAACAATGGGAGCAAAGGAACAGGAGCATGTTGTAAACTGTAAAGAGCTCCACAAAAAGGGGTGGGGTTTGTAATTATAGTGACCCAGATGGTGAAGCAAATAAGTTCCCTGCCCACCCCCCAACTCTTGGCAAAGTCATAATGAGTCAAGTTTTTACCAACTTGATTCCTGACCAGAATGAGATTTGGGACAGTGTTCACAGACATATGATTTAGGATCTTAATTTTCTGTTCTTTCCTTAATATCTGTCTCAGATCTAGTGCTGCTTCAGGGAAGCTGGATGTGAAGTTGCCTCAATAGGGGCAAGGATTTGGAAAATGTCTATTCAAAAGTGAAACATGGTTTAGAAAAATTTGGATCTGTCAAGACATCCTGTGGACAATGAGATATGGTGTATAGAGGATGGTTAGCCAATTAATAATATAATGAAGGAGAAAAACCTGGTTTGTGGAGGTATTTTTCTATTCTAACTCTGAATTTTACTTTATTCCAGAGAGGGGTGTTCTCCAAGTAAACACTCTATAAGTTTTCAAACGCCAGCTGTCAAGGATGGGTGTTAAATTGTATTGGAAGTTGTTGTGACTTTTTTTAAAATTGAGCAAGTCAGGGAAAACCTTAAGTGTTGGGATAGATAGAGAGAGGGTTGGGAGTAGTAGTAGCACCCTACCATTCTGGGGCACATTCGGTTATTCCACCTAGCCCAGGAACTGTGACTAGTCTGTGTCTGAAACTGTGTGTGTGTGTGTGTGTGTGTGTGGTGTCATTTGTATGTTTTCATACGTGCATGTTTATGAATTTGTATCTTTATGATAGTATGTGCCAGCCTGGTTGGTTTTGTTACAATCTGTATATGTTTGAATTTGCATGTGTATCCTGTGAACATTTAAGTTTATATATGTATGTATGTTCACTATCAGGGTTCTGAGATTCTTTTAAGACTTTGGTAATCTATGGACTCTTTTTTTATAGGGTAAGTAATCTTGCAGGCAATAAAGGGTGATTGATCATTCTGAGAAAGTTACAGAATAGACTGGAATTTGCTCTAATACTTAAAGACAATTCCTTTGATCCATGTCTTCTTCTCATCCCCACTCCCACAACACATGTGACTCTCTGACCACTTCCACTCCCACTCAGGCCTTTTCTATACAAGACATGGGGTTCTGATGAAGGATGGTTGGAACCATTCCACACCTTTCTTTTGAGTGAGCGGCAGATGAGATGTCACCAGAACAGGAGGGTTTGTTCTCCCATCTCTACTCACCTTATATATTATTAAGGAATTTTAGTTCTGGGCATAGCTCTTTTGTTTGCCTGGCTGGAGGTCTGTTTATCATTCTTTTTGAAAATTTTCAGGGTGAGGCACAGGGACTAGACTTTTTCACTTTTGGAGAAAGGCTTTGCCTCCTTCAGAGAAGGTCTGTTCTCCAGTCCTAGGCTAGGAGGTGAGGAACAGAACTAACCAACAATGCCTATGGGTTGCTTTAGAAACTCAGCCCTACTCCTGTGTTTCAGAGAGACAGCAGAAGGATCTCTCTAGGCAGGCATTGATTTATTGATTTGTTCATTCAGAAAATATTTCTGGGGGTACTTTTTATACATAGCTTCAGCTCCAGAAGCAGAGTTCTTTCTTGCCACCATGTTCCTTTTGATAGGAGTCTGTAGGAGACAATGGCTGGGAATGACTTGTGGTGGGAATTAGAAACCAGCCTATGGGAGAGAGCAGTGGATTTCAAGACCTCACAGGGAAAGTGGAACCCTGTGAAGTTCCATAATGTCCAAAGATAGGGCTGACCAGTGGTCATGGTTCTGCTTTAGTTTCTGCCTTTGTTTCCAAATTGGCTTTGAAATCATGGTGAATCCTGTGGACTGTAGCTTTTCTTCTCTCCCGCACTCCTTCCCTCTCATGCCCTAAAGCCATTTCCTGGAACTCCTAGAGAGCAGTAGTAGCACTTGAAGCCCAAGGAGCTTCTATGTCTGAAGCTTCTCTTTACTTCTGCTAATGCGGGATTGAGAATGGCTTTTTCTCTGCCCCTCCTTTTTTTTCTGAGTAGGCTCCACACCCAGCATGGAGCCCAATGTGGGGTTTGAACTCATGACCCTGAGATCAAAACCTGAACTGAAATCAAGCGTTGGACACTTAATTGACTGAGCCACCCAGGTGCCCCAAAAGTGGCTTTTTCTGAGTCACCAGAGCACACACACTTAGGGAGAGAGAACACCTTGGTTCTGGTATAGTCTTTGTGGCAGAACCAATAACAAGTAGGTATCTCTCTGTTCTATCCATTGAGGAGTAGGACAGTAACGATCTCTAAGGTCCCTTCCAGTTGGACATTCTGTGATTACTTCTGAAAATGATTGCTTCAAAGCCTCTTCAAACTGCAAACAGAAAATTTCAAAAGCACTAGGGAGAACACTATTCAGTCTTCTCTGAGAACTGGAATCCTTGTCATTTCCCTACAGATTTGAAAAGGAAGGGAGCTGACATTTATTAAGTGTGCTATGAGCTAGGTACTCTCATATACTATATTATTTCAATAATAATTCATAACTTGACAAAATTTGGGGCAGGTGAAGTGATTGTGTATGTGAAGTACTGGGTACAATGCCTGGCATAAAGTATGCACTCAATAAATGTGATGTCTTGGCTCATGCTTCAGCCCCTCTCTACCCTGCTCACTGCCATTTAAAAAGATGAAGAAACAGAAACTCAGAGGGATTAAGTGACTGCCCCAAGTTACTCAGGTTTTCAGTTCCAAAGGCCGTGTGTATCCTGTTATACCACACTGCCTCTGGAGTATGAAGTCTGCAGGTATTTCCCCTGTGGACCTGCTCCATTAGCATGTGCTAAGTTTGAAGAGTTTGCTAGGAAGCTTCCTACTCTCTGGCCCAGTTGCCCATTGTGATCCAGGGCCTGCATTTGGGAGGTTTCAGGCATAGCACAAATTTCTTTAAGCAGGATTATAACTGGTCCCACAGAGCTTGAATCCTCCATCTAGGCCTCATTAACATCAGACTCTCATTCTGGGCCAACCGTCCCTTAGGGTACTCCTCAGGTCACCTAGGCAAGGATTCCCTGGAAACTCTGACTTCTGGTTCTGTTCCCCTGATGCAGGTATAGAAAGATGGCCTTGTGGAGAAGAGCCAAGGGGGCCACTTTTAAATTAAAGGAAAGGCAAGTTTGTTTGCTCAGGATTTAATCCAGAAAATCATATCCGTAACTGGCAGAATATTGAGAACCATTACAAGAGTGGAGGATATGGGAGTAGCTACAACTAGAGATGAGAATGACCATTAACCCTAGGGAAGGAAGAAGGTAGGCTGGAGCTTGCCTACCCAAAGTTATGGTCATTGGCCCATGTATTAGTGGGATTAAGCAGGAAGTTGCTGAGATGAATGACAGAAAACTGAACTTGGAGGCAACTTCATGACTTGAAAATAGTCCCTGTGAAACCCATCAAGTCCATTCATTCTATAGCAGCCTTTCCTGTGTTGTTCTTTATTTAGCAGGAGGGATCATAGAGTTCTACCTCTAGTGGTGGAGATGGTTTTACATGGACACACTCTGGTCACACTCTGGTCTTGTAACCACAGTGTGCATAGAACAAACCTGGGTTTAGGATTGCTCAATATAGCTTTAGTATGAGAATAGGCAGGTGGTTCAGATGTGATGTTGCACAAAGCAGATGGCTAGCCTTAATGGTTTTTTTCTTCCACCTCCAGGATGACCAGCATGATTGAGCACTTCTCTCTCTCTCTCCCTCTCCCTCTCTCTCTCTCTGTGTTTTATTCTTTGTCTCTGTCTCTTTTTCTTCTAGGCTCCAGAGGTCAGTCCACGTAATAGAGCCCTAGTGCTGGAAACCAGCAATCTGAGCTTCCTAATGGTGTCCAAAATGATTAAAAATGTTTTGCTTTGCTTACAGGGGGGCATGATTTGCCTTCTAGAAGTAGTATGATATACTTGAAAGAGTACAGGCTTTGAAGCAAACAACTCAATTTTGGATCCAGAATAGGCCATGTTTTAGCTCTATCTATAATGCTGAGCAAGTCAATTTAACTTCCTTAAGCCCATTTTTCTCATCTCTAGAATTAGGATCATCCTGGTCCTGTCTCTCCCAGATGTGTCGTAAAGATTTACTGAGATAATTTATGAAAAGAATTTAGTTCAGCTCCTGGCACAGAGTATGTGCTGAAGGCATATTTGTTGAATAAATGAATAAATGAATGAGTAGATATTGGTGTCTTTTCCTCCCTCCTTTTGATGAAGTGCTGTTAAAGAGGCTATCTTTTGCTATTTTTTAATTAAGTGGCAAGAACATGAAGGTATAATTCAGTCAACTCAGGGTCTGTGCTCTCAACCATCTACTAGCTGTATGATCTTAGTAATTAAAAATTTGTCTGAGCCTTAGTATCCTTATGCATAAAATCTGGATGGCAAGGCCAGGTATGTAGGGCCACTGTGAAGATTAAAGGAAATAATATATGTGATGGGACACTGCACAGGACCTGGAACATGGTACATGATTTATAACACTAGGTCCCTTTCTCTGCCTCCCCTCCAAGGATGTGGGCTTGTTTAATCCTCAGAATAACCATGTGAGATATGTATTATCATCATAATGAGATAATATATGTGGAGGCACCTAGTACAATATGATGCAGGTGGTCAATAGATGTTTGTTTCCTTCCCCTCCTTTTCCTTAATTAAGCCAATTATTATCCTGCCAACAATCGTGCTTTTGCATGAACTATGTGAATATTTTAAAGACTGAGGTGCTAATCTTATATCAATTTAGAAGGTAGCCTGGACACCTGGACTATAGTCAGAATTATGTTGATTTTAATAAGATGACAAAAGGTCACAGAGTTGATATAAAGTGCTTGCCTAATTCTTCCTTATTATAGTGAGTTATGAATAGATTAATTTGATATTTCAAAATGTAACAATCATTAGAAAAGTGTTTTCATATAAATTATAGTTTTACATATTGATGTCATGCTTTCTTTAGCATCCAAAAATGATGTTCTTTACTCACCATGAGGAGAAAGTATTTGATCTAAGTTTATAGAACTGGGGATTGGTTGGGTTGAGTTCCTCTGACTCTAACCTGGCTTCTTACCTGGTTTCCCAATGTACCATATAATCTACTAATTTGTGTGTTAGCATACGATTTGGAGAGGGCCAAAGAGTGGGCTCTAATTGTGATTGGGGTAGAGAGCTTCCTGCCAAAGTGAAATCTGATCTGTGGTCACAGGCCAGCTTAATTTACTCTGAATCGCCCTGTTGGTAACCATGGACAAGTTGCTTAACATCTTTTTTCCTTAGTTCCATCATCTGCAAAGTAAATATAATATTAGTACTTACCTGATAGGGTTGTTCTGAGGATTAAATAAGATAATTTATGAATAAATTAATCCATCTACAAGCTTTAGCACAGCGTTCACCATGTGGTGAGGGCTCAGTAAGTATTAACAGCTGTCGCTACCACCACCACCCTTATCTCTACAATAATAATGATGTGACAAAATCATTGCAGAATGGTTAAAGAATTTGGTATCCTGTCTCCTAAAGTATTCCAGATTTCTGAAGGGTGGGCTGAGAACTTTCTTGATTTCAAACCCCATTTTTAAAATCTTTTGAAGGTGTCTGTGTCCACGTTGCTTGAATTACTATGGAAAATCTGGGATCATCTTGAATCCTGATGCATGGAGGCTTTTTAAAGTCCATACAAGGATTATTCATACCCTCCCCCCCTTTTTTTACCATTATCCAAATGGTAACAAAGCTGTACAAGATATAGGAAACTGGGCTGAGTGACATTTGAATGCAAAAGAGCCCTTGAAAATCTTTGTAATTTTAATTGTGGTGGCTTTTATTTTTTTCCCAACTAAAAGCAGAGTATATTAAACTTTCTCAGTTTGTCTCAAATAATCAGAATTTTACAAGAACCTTCCTTGTCTCTAAATAAACCAGACTGTTATATAGAGAGATTTATCTAGGTGCCATGCATATTCAAGCAAATAGGGAGAAGGGAATAGAACTAGGTTGATTGAATTCTTTTTCTTTTGAAAATTGACCAGTTGTATGGCTGCTCTGGAGACTAAATTAATACAGGTAAATTTCCTAAGTAGCACATTGATAGCTCAGGTGGGAATAGCGAACCTGGATGTGTAATCTGGAAATTTTCAATAAGTTACAGACCATTGTGTGAGCAAGACTTTGCAGCAATAAAAATGGGAGGCAAAGAGAGCCATAGAGGCTTTTGTCTGATGAATTCTCAAAAATGGAATGCTGAGTGGTTCAGAAAATCTCTTGTGTGAATGTGGAGGGCTAGACACCAGTGGTCTCTTATGATCCCTTTTACCTCCAGTACCTTAGAGTTCTAGAATACCTTATTCCAGCACTATTTCTTCTTTAGATATATTTCTTAGAATCTTCCTTCCTTCTTTTTATATCCTTCCTCCCTGAAATACTTACTTAGTGCATACTAAAAGCCTAGGCACTCTGTTAGGCATTGGGGTGCAGCATAATCAAGACAGACACTGCCCCTATTCTCATGGAGTTAACAATTTATGATGTTCTAGGAGGTACTTGATCTGGTTTTCGGAGAGAGATAGCTCCTTAGTTGTGTTTAAGTTGTGTTATATACAACTCCTTATATGTGAGTTTTCTCCCTTTTCTTGTAGGATGTACGACCTTAGACAAAAGGATGATTTTTCGACTGGAGCTGATCAGGTTGAGGTGGCAGAGAAGTAGGACTAGGGTAGGACCAGAGGTACTGACTTCTTGCCTCTGACATAGCCTCATAACCAGCTCATGGCATCTCCTGCTCGCTATGCTCCCCCAAATTATAGAAGAGGCAAGGTGTGTATAATTAAAACTAAGCAAAGAAACAGAATCACAAAGAAGAACAAAACACCAAACAAACAAAAAAACAAAAAGAAAATAAACACACAAAACTCTTCTTTCTAGTTGGCCCCATAAAAGTGTCTTCCTTTGGCTTTGAAGAGCTCATTTTTCCTTAGTCAACTGATCTGGGGTTGAGGCTGCAGCATTAACACCTAATAAACAAGTAAGAGAGTCAATCCACTTGCTTTGTCTAAAAGAGAAATTAGGGCTAAGCTACTGATTCCCACCAAAAACCCTCTCCCTTGCAAAAGGAAAAAATTACTCATCTTGGCATCAGTTACTGACACTGGCCTGGATGGCCCCAGGGTACCATCAGTCTCCCAAAAGTTTGTGAAATACTCTCTTGAAGGAATAGAGGGGCAAAGCCAGGTGTTCTGTGAATGTGGGCTGGAAATCAGGGCTCAGGATTCTGGGGCTCATCATGCTGGAGCCATGGGGGAGGACTTGGGAGCTTCAGGCCATTATGCTGAGGAAAAATAAAACCTATGACAGATTTTCATCCACTTATTCATGAGTACATCAAAAGGGTATTACGTGCTGACTAGTATTGAGAATAAAAGAGCAAACTGAAACACCTTTCACTTTTCCAGACTCAACAAACATTTCCATGTGTTAACCTCCAAAGGGGATGGTATCCATCAGTCAAGTAAACAATAATGTTGAGAACAGAAGTGTGAGTGTGCTGATGTACTTCTCCTTTTCTTTAAGGGCTTTTGAATTGATTAGTTTTCTTTTGGCCCAGAAAAGAGAAAATCTCGGTGTAGGGGGAGAATGGGATCACAATATCTCTCTTCAGTTATCTGAAGATACTACAGATTAAAATGATATCAATTACATATAGAAAAATAGTTGGGTCTATGTTGTATAGAATCAGTGAACAGACCAGGGACGAATGGGCAGAATTTAAAGGGATTCTGATTTTGGTTTATTTCTGATAGAGCTTATCAGCTGTGGACTATGTGGTCTTGGGAGCTAATAACAACAACTATAGTATTGACACTTGTTATTTTAATGTATTTTGTATATAATACCTTAAATAATTTTTTAAATGGGCATGTCTCATTTAATCCTCATTACTAATTGTGTGTATTAGTTAGGGTACATAACATTATTCCTATTTTACAGATGAAGAAACCGAGGCTCAAAAAGATTATTACTCAAGGTCACACAACTAAAATGGTATAAGCTGGGAATCAAATCAGTACCTATTTATTGGTCTTGAGGGAATGCTTAAGGAAGGATTTTCTTCCTTGACTTCTTTCAGAGTGCAAAGAAGCTGTCTTTAAACAGGGAGGAATCAAATAGCAGCTCTGACTTCCAGTGAGGCAAGAGACATTTTCCAAGCCAGAATCCAGTGTAGAACTATGCTCTGCAAACCAATGTGGATGAGAGTGAACTATTTTATTGCCATTTCTATTTTAAGGTTGTGTTCTCTGATTTCAATGTGAAAATGTAGGTGTGGGCTGGTGGATAGCATAAAGTACACCCCTTCTTGCTCATCACAGCTATGATCACACTGTGTTTTGTGTGAACGGATGCATGTTTGTGTGCTCATATGAAAATTACTTTCCTGAGCCTGTGGACACACAGCAGTTTCACAATTTGCCTGAAACAATAAAAGTTACAATCAAAAAAAAAAAAAAAGAGAGAGAGAGAGCGCGCCAGGTTTTGCCATTTCCAGCATGAAAACAAACAGCCGAGTTAATTCATTTAATCAACTTGCCCATTTTCCCAGTAGTTTTCTTGGCATAGGGACCAGAACTTCTCTGTGAGCACAGCCTGTATGTGTGTGTGAGTGTGTGTGTGTGTGTCTGTGTGTGTGAGGACCACCCTACAGCACTGTTTTAAAACTTCCTCTTTTCTTTTATTGTTTTTCAAAGTTATGCCTGATAATTGTGGATTGTATCTGGAGGCCCACTTGCTAAAAGCACATTGAGTCATAGGCAGGCTCTAAGTCCAGGAGAACTGCAGCGGTGACTAAGAGAGTCATTATTTGATAAAAAGGGAAAAACTAGGTATTGGCTTGAAAGGAAGGCTGAGGGAGCATGAAGAACTTCTTGAACAGGGGGAAAAAAACACTTGGAAGCTAGCTGGCAGGGTGAGTGGGGACCGGAGAAAACCAGTCTTGTGCACTAGGACTTGCTGCTGCATTTTAATGACATCTCTGTGTGACTGGGTTTTTTTTTTTTTCCTCTTTCTGTTTTTTCATCAAACAAGAAAGAACACAGAGGGGATTCAGCAGAAATCTAGCTCTTTAAACTTTGCATTGTACTCTGCCCCCTTGAACATTTTCAAACTGACATCTAGAAATTTTTCATTGCAAGTTCTAATAGATGCAAACACACCTTGTAAATATTGACAGGTTAAAATTACGACACAATTAAACTCATGCCTCAGTCTTTTCACTTCTTCAATCTTATTTTATTTTTTCTACCCTTCCCCTATGTTCATCTGTTTTGTTTCTTAAATTCCACATATAAGTGAAATCATATGGTATTTGTCTTTCTCTGGCTGACTTATTTTGCTTAGCATAATACCCTCTAGCTCCTGGGTAAATTCTAAATCCTGGAGTATTTTTATATCCACTGTCACCCATTAAAAAGGAAATGCACAAGTTTTCTAACAGGCATCTCACACCATTACCTTTTCTTTTTGAACCCACATTTCCACTCACTTTGCCCACCAAATTTTATCCTAATGTCATGCATATTTTTATACTTGAAACTTCTCTCAATCATTGTATCATACATCTCTATGGAAAGATGTATATAAAATTAAATTTTAAACTGAAAAAAATCCCTATGACCACAAGCTTCCCACCAGTTAAAATAAATAAGCAAAGTAAGTAAATATTACACAATGAATAAGGGACAAAAAATTAACTAGAACCAGGGACTATGCTACAACTTCAAGATCTTATTCACTCTGCTCTGCTGTACTCTGGGACCTTAGAGAAGAAAATGCCTACAGTCAAGGTAAGATTCAAGATGCCTAATAGGTAGAACTTTCTGTTGTAAATTAGGAGAAGGGTAATTGCGAAAGTAGAGGTGAGAAAGGGGAACCAGGAGGACACTTCAACCTCAGGCACATTCATGGGACACCAGTTTTAGAAAACACTCCATATATAAGTTAGAAGTTAATTCTCTTAAAACTCTCCCTGTCTGCATACCTCCTTGGAAAGTCATTGTGGACTTCTAGTGCAGAGTTCCTCAAGGGCAGCATCATTAACATCTGTGCTTTATTGTAGGGGGTTGTTCTGTGCACTGTAGGGTATTTAGCAATATCCCTGGCCTCTGAGCACTGGCTGCCAGTAGTAGCCCCCTTTTCCAGTTGTGACAACCAGAAATGTCTGCAGGTATTGCCAAATGCTGGGGGGCGGGGAATCACCCCTAATTGAGCACCACTGGCCTTGTGCTATGCATACTCCAGTTTAAAGATTGCTTATCTAGCTTGTTAGGAATGTGAACAAGGCCTCAATCAGCCAGATGTGTTATTTGTGCTTTTAATTCAGGAAAAGGGCAAAATCTGGTTGTTTGCACTTAAATTCCCTTCCTGAATGAGTAGGGAGTTGTTGAACCCATAGAGATAGAGAGTTGTTGAATCCATATCAAAGTTGTTGAGCTTAGATGTCCAATGACAGATGAATGTATAAAGATGTGGTATATATATACAGGATAACTACTGTGTTATATGTAACTGATGAATTACCAAACTCTACGTCTGAAACTAATAATACACTATATGTTAACTAAATTGAATTTAAATAAAAAATTGAAAAAACCAGAATAGTAAAAAAAAAGTTGTTGGGCTTAAGGGAGCATTGGGTCTTGAGGGAAGCAAGATTTGGTTAGGAGAAGATATTTAAAAATGCCAGAGAAGGGGAAGAATGGAGATGAGGAATGAAGTCACTAACAACAGAAATCATGACAGTTGCCATTTATGTTTTGCCAGCCATTGTGCTAAGTACTTCATATGGATTATCTTGTGGAATAATCACAATAACCTAGGAGATAGTTATTATCATGGGTTAAGGTACAGGTTAAGCTGTTGTAACAAAGAGACTAAAAAACTTCAGTGACTTAGACAAAATAGAAACGTATGTATCTCCATGAAAAGACCAGGTAGGCTGCTTAGGGTATACCATGTTGAGGATCCAGGCTGCTTCTATGCTGTTGCTCTGTTCCTGCAAGACCCAGTTTACATTTCATGGCCCCCAGTGGTAGCTGCCAATTCTCCTATCAGGTCTGTATTCCAGCCAGTGGGAAGGGTAAAAAGGAAAAGGTGAGGAAATGTGCTTTTCTTTTAAGGGCACAATCTAAAAATTATACACATCATTCAGTTCACACCCTGTTGACTTGACTAAGCTGCAAAGAAAATGTGGGCTTTAGCTGGGCAGCCATGTATCCAGCTATAGGAGTTGGAGAACTATAGCTTGAAGCCCAATGACTTTTTTCTTGGTAAATAAAGTTTTATTTCATACAGTGACTCCCATTCATTTATATATTATCTATGCTGCTTTCTCATGACAATGGCATTTTTCAACAGTTGTGGCAAAGACCAGATGGCCTGCAAAGCCTAAAAACTCTTGCCTTTAAGAAAAATTTTGTCAATTCCTGCTTCAGAAGAAGGAGGAAATGGATATTTGGGGTCTCCTAGTAGGCTTTGCCACAATTCTTGTCTGACAGATGAGGAGATGGAACCACACAGAGGTTAAGTGAATGGCCCAAGGTGAAACACTGAGAAATGGTAAAGCTAAGATCCCAATGTGGTTCTCTTTGACTCCAAAGCAAAAGCACTATTTATCATATCATATTGACTTATGAATTCATTCAGCAAATATTTGTTGTGTCCACTCAGCATCAGGAAATGTTCTAGGTGTTTGGGATTCGGTGGTGAATAAAAGAGAGGAAATCGATACTCTTGTAAAGCCTACATTAAATGAGACAGACTATTAGGAAGGAGTTAAACAAAATATATTTTATGTTAGAGGCAATAGGGGCTATAAATAAAAAGTAAATCAGGAAAGAAGGGAAGGCAGTGATAGAGTTGGGGTAAGGATTCATTTAAAAAAGTAGTTAAAGATGGCTGCAATATTGGAGAAATTAAGGAGAATGATTTTGGGCCATAGCTCTTGAGGAACAGGTGGGAAGCTGGACTGAGAACACCCAGGAAAAGCCCTGGAGTTTTCCTTCAAAGGAAGCTGGGCAGGAACTGGAGCCAAAGGAGCCAAGAAAGTATGGGTGTCCATGGCTTAGGCGTGGTGGGTACCTGGTGCAAAGTAGATGTATCAGAAGAAGTCTGGTTTAAAGATATTAGATCATGGTGGAGCATTTGCCTTTAATCCTTTTCAACAGAATTCCAAAAACCTTTCACATAGAGACAAAAATGAAGACACATACACATGAATGTGTAAATAATAGCAGGCAGTAGAGTCGGTTCATATGGTGGAAAGACCATAAATGTTGGAGGCACACGGAACCATGAATGTCAGCTCATGCTTGATGACTTCAGGTAAATTGTTATTCGTACTATTATTAGCCATGATTTAGTGACCATTTTCTATGCGGCAGGCACTTTATATTCATAATCTCATCTAATCCTTACATAACTCTATAAATAGATATGAGTGTTATCGTCAATTATCTTTAAGTTAAATTAAGTGGTGATAGGTAGCAGTTAAGAAGTAATGAGAGCTGTATAATTTCCTCCCATACATTTATATTGCTTTATCTTATTTAAGCATAGTGATTAGTAATGTTGGTTAATGCTTCTGTGGGGCTGTTTTCACAAAGAATTTTATTTTGTAAAGAAAAAATTTTAATGTTTATTTAGTGCTTATTATGTGTCAGGCACTGTTTTAATTACATGTATTTACTTTTCAAAACAATACTGCGAGGAGTTACTATTATCCTCGTTTTTTTGGATGAGAAACTTAGGCTCAGGAAGCCTAAGTAACTTGCCCAAGGTCACACAACCAGTAAATGGAGAGGCTGGGAGATGATCCTAGGCAGTCTGGCACTGGCGTTCCCATGTTTAATCATTATACTACACTGCCTCACAAAACAGACCAGTGAAACAACTGAATGAGAAAAACATGCTAATTTATCTTCCACTGCCCATGATGTATATGGAAAGCCTGGTTATTTGGGCCTTGTGATCTAACCCATGGCCATTGCTACCTGCCTAATGCCAGCATATCTGAATTGTAGGCAAAGAGCCATGGAGCAAATATTTCACTTCTAGAAGACTGCTCTGGGAAAACCAAATTTTAAAAGTGATGTAAAAGATGATAGCATGTGTGACTATCTATACCTGACCGTGTAGCTCCAGATGGATGTGTGTGCATGTGTGTATGTGCATTCAGATGTGTGTAAGAAATCTTTATTCTGTTTTAGAATGTAAGCCTATTTTTCCAGAATCTGCTCTCTCCAGAAACTACCATTCTGCAATTTCATGGATGTCACTACCAAACAAGCATGGATGGCCCTGTACCATCAATGGAATGGTTCTTTGCCTCAGTCCTAGCATTTCAGCTCCCATTTCATGCTCTGGTAAAGAAGGTCATAAATATGATTTGCTATCAGGCTTGTCATTTCTTTGAATTGTCAACATTTAGTAAGGATTTTCCTTGGGAATTTCTTCTGTCCAAAATGGCACCAAGGATGCCAAGCATAGGCTTTACATGCCTCCTTTAAATGTGAATTTGGGGGTCTTGACCTGCTACCAGTATGGTTGTGTTCTGGATTATTCCCTAAAGGATGGGTATAAATTTTCACTGAGCCATTCCTTCTACCATTTAGTCTCCTCATTCTGTTTCAGCCCTGACCAAATGACAGGTTCAACTGATTTCAGTAAAACAGCTTTTCTGAGGTCAAATTTAACTGGCTACCATGAGAACCAGTCCCTAAGAAATGCCTTCATCAGTGCAGAAATCATTGGACTATGTAGAAAATCTTAGTGACTGAGGGATCTGATATAACAGGATGGAGAAACTGACACTTCCCCAGGAACTTCTGACTTCTGTGGGGCCAGGAAATACCACTATGACGGTGACTGAGTTCATCATACTAGGGTTTGGAGACCTCAAGGAATTGGGTCCCTTGCTCTTCCTGGTGTTTGGCATTGTCTACCTAGCCACCATATCTGGGAATCTTCTTCTCGTGGCCCTGGTGAGCACTCATCGGAGACTCCAGACACCAGTGTACTTCTTTCTGGCGAACCTCTCATGCCTAGAGGTCTGTTATACATCCAACATTGTGCCCAGGATGCTGGTGGACTTGTTGAGAAAGAACAGAGTGATCTCCATGGCAGGTTGTGTTATGCAGCTCTACTTCTTTGGGACTCTGGGCAGCACTGAATGCTGTCTTCTGGCAGTGATGTCATATGACTGCTACCTGGCTGTCTGCCAGCCCTTGCACTAACCAACACTGATGCATGGAACCATATGTGTGTGGCTAGTAATTGGTTCATGGTTTAGTGGCTTCACAGTGGCAGCTGCATTCCAGGCTGCTATGGTAACCAGTTTGACCTTCTGTGGTAGCAATGAGATTGACCATTTCTTCTGTGACTTGACACCTCTGCAGAAGCTCTCCTGCTCAGATCCCTGACTGGTCAACCTAGTCTGCATGAGTCTAATGGTGCTGGTGACTTTGGCCCCCTTTGGACTAACCCTAACCTCCTACTGGAAGATTCTTTCCATGGTCTTACATATGCCTTCCATGACTGGTAAGCAGAAGGCATTCTCTACATGTTCTTCTCATCTAGTGGTTGTGACCTTGTTTTATGGGACCTTGATCCTGGTCTATGCTGTGCCCTTGGCTGGTCAGGTGCCAGTTCTCAACAAAACCTTCTCCTTGCTCTATACTGTTGTCACTCCCACGTGTAACCCCCTTATCTATAGCCTCAAAAACAAAGATGCCAAGGAGGCCCTGAGGAAGCTGAGGATTTGATCCTACAATGATGAGTTCCATTCAATCGACAAAAATGATGGCAGTCTGAAGGTTAAGGCACTGTTTGTCCTCATCCTCAGGGAACTCTCAGGCTGATTAGGAAAGCATAGGATAGATTATAATATTTATAAAGTAAAATATCGCTCAGAATTTGTTTTTTTACATTATAGACTACATAATTCTTGAAAGCACTGTCTATAAAGAGAATCTCTGCATATAAAATCCCAATATTCTTATTTCCCTTAATTTTAAAAGTAATTATATAATTAATACGAAATAACCTAATGTAAAGATCTAAGAAAGCATTTAGTAGGACGTATGAACAAACACAAAGCTCAGAATGTCCCTTGCTTAGTTAGCTAAATTTGACCCATTTTTTCCTTTAAATCATCTATTTAGCTGATTTGGGGGAAGAGTTAGTAGATTTGTCTTGATGTCCTTGAAATTATCTAGTTTTCCTTGAGCATATATATTTGTACTGTGAAAGGGGAGGAGCACCTCCTAGGAGTGGACCTATTCTGGTATAAAAAATAAATAGTTGCTTCATATAATCCCCCCAAAAAGCTCAATCCTGAAAGTAGGTATTGGCAAGTGTGCTTTAGTTGTCTTCAATTTCGTGTGTGTGTGTGTTTTATAAATGAGACTGGGAGATTTGGGATTGGAGGAGGAGTGAAAACTGTGCTATCCCTATAAGATTAAAAAAAGATAAAGGTGGAATCTAATAAAATATGTGGAAACCCCCTAGAAGACTAGTTTTAGAGAAATGTGCATTAAACAGTTTGTTAGACATGTGGATTGCCTCAAGGCATTCTTTTTTAAGTTGAATTTTCTCTAGCATTTACACCTACCCACTGTGTTTTCATTTTGTTCTTTCTGCTCCCCTCCCAGATCCTCCTGTTGTGTACCTGAGTTTGCCTTGCTGGCCTCACTTGTGCTTTTGTTTCTTATTTTTGTATCCGTTGCCAGCTACTTAACATTATCAACTGGTATATTCAAGCTACACTTCAAGAGAGAGGGAAAGCAAAAAAGATTCTGCTGTGATAGAGAGAATACATGTATTTGCCTATTGAATAGAAAGTATTTATTGAATATTTATTGAATGAAACATATTTATTGAAAAAATATTTACTGAGAGCCTAATATTATCCAGGCATTGATTGTGGTAGTGCTAGGAATAGAATAGTGAACAATATAGATACAGCTTCTGACCTCAAAGATATTATAGCCTTGGTGACCTTGGTGTTCAAATCGCTCAGAATTTATGTTTTTTTTTACACTATAGACTACATAATTCTTGAAATCACTGTCTATAAAGAGAATCTCTGCATATAAAATCCCAATATTCTTATTTCCCTTAATTTTAAAAGTAATTATATAATTAATATGAAATAACCTAATGTAAAGACCTAACAAAGCATTTAGTAGGACATATGAACAAACACAAATGCTCAGAATGTCCCTTGCTTAGTTAGATAAATTTGCCCCATTTTTTTCCCTTAAGAACCAACTCAAGTCCTACCTTCTCTCTCCCTGACTGTCCTGTTCATGTCATTTCTTCCCCTGAGAAATTGTTTCTCTTCATTTGACAAGTAGCATTCACTGCTCTTTATGTTTTATGTATATGCCCTATCTTTCTAGTGAGATTATAAATCCTTCAAGGAAAGAGACAGAAAGTCCTTTCTAGCTGTACACTCAAGTACCCAACAAAGTGCACTACATGTAGCAGACCTATCTTCAAAGGATAAAATCTGAGCTCGTCAGCATGGAAATCAAGGTCTTCCATGACCCTGCTTCTGCCTCCCTCCCCGCTCTCATCTCCCACCAGGCTCCATCTCAGTTTACCATATCACACCTCTGCATCATTACTCATGACCTTTGCCTGGATGATCCTGCCCATATTTGTTTTTCACCTAGATAATGCCCCTTCATATTTTGCATGCATTATCATCCTCACTAGAAAGACTTACCTGATCATTTTCTTCCATCCAACACATTGAATGAAGGGATACTCTCCTGCATCTCCATGGACTCATTGTGGACTTATGTTTTAGCAGTAATCACATTATCTGGCAGTTTGCCACTGCATCTTCAGTGCCTAGAAGAATGCTTGGCACAGAAGACACCCAAGGAATACTTGCTGAGTGACTAGCTGAATGGTTATATGTCTTCCTTCCCTAGTAGATTATTATTTCCTTCACCTCAAGTACCACCTATATACTGATGATTCCTCCATAATTTGATGCTATGACAAATGCTGTGAAGGAAAACCAGTCTACTGGGAAGGCATACAACAAGGATAACTAATTTGGATTGGGTTGGAAGTATCATAAAAGATTTCTCTGAAGATATGGCATTTGAACAGAGACCAGAAAGATGAGTAGGAATAAGCCAGGCAAAGATAGGTAATAAGGTGGGGTAGGGGAGGGAAGGATTTCAAAAGAGAGATTAGCCCACAGCAAGGTCCTGCAGTGATAAAGACCTTGAAGTGTTTGGGATCAGAGAAAAGGCTAGTGTGGTTACAATGTGGTGACCAAGGGGAAGAATGTGGTAGATGGGGCTGGGAACATAGGCAGGAACCAGATCTCCAAAGTCTCACTGGATTTCATTGTAAGTAAGATTGGAACTCTTTGAAGGGTTTTTAGGAGAGTGACATGATCCATTTTATGTTTTAAAATCACTCTGGCTGATATGTACAGAATGACTTTTAATAGTACTGGGGGCTAATAGACATTGAGAAGCCAATTAGGGCACTATTACAAATGTTACACAGTGAGAGATGATGGTAGTGTGGAGTAGGAGAGTAGTTGCAGAGATGGGGAGAAATGAATTGAGCTCTATATTTTCAGAGGTAGAAATGATAGGTTTTGGTGATGGATTATAGAGGAAGGCATCAGTAATAACTCTCAGGTTACTGGGTTGTGAGTTGAATATGTGCTTGGGCCATTCACTGGGATGGGAGAGCCTTGGAATAGCTCCACATTTGGGGAAGAAGACAAATGATGATCAGTTTTGTATGACATTATTCTGATATAGCAGTGGATGTTAACTAGGTAGTTAAATATACTGGTCTGAAACTCAGAAGAGATATCTGAGCTAGAAATATGAATTTAGAAGCCACCAGCATGTAGATGGCATTTAAAAGCCTGGAAATGGGTGAAATCATGTAGAGAAGCAGTTTAGAAGAAGAGAACTCAGAATGGAGCCCTGGGAATTCCACCATTTAGAGGTCACATAGAGGAAGAATAACCAGTAAATAAGACTGAGGAGGGATAGATAAGAGAAAATCCATACATGCAAGTAGAGGGAAGAGAAATTCTTTTTTTGAGGAAAGAATTGTTTAGGGAGGAAAGGCTGGTAAACTATACTAAAGCCTGCTGAGAGGAGGAGCAAGCTGAGGACAGAAAAGAGTTCATTGTATCTGATGACATGGAGTATACTGATGACCTCACTAACAGAACTTTTGGTAGAGCAATGGGTGCAGAAGCCACACTGGAGTGAGATACAGGAGTGAATAAAAAGTGTAGATAACACTGTGTAGATAATTCTTTGGAGAAGCCTGGCTCTGAAAAGAAATAGATTTGGTAAGAGCTGGAACAGAAAGCTTAAGGGAAGATGTTTATTCTTACAATGTGAAAGAATAGAAAATGTTTGAATACCATTAGGAAGAAGAATTGATTAGAAATGGAGAAATTGAAGATGCAGGAGACCATGGGGATACAGCGTTTTATGGCCCCTGCAAAGGTTGGAAGGTCCAAGGTCCAGAGCACATGCGAAGGGAGTGGCCCCTGATCAAAGGAATGACACTTATACTGTGACAAATACATATGGAATACCTACTGTGTGCTTGATTTTGTTTCAAGTACTAGGGTTATGACAATGAAGAAAGCATCATCTCTGCCTTCATGGAGCTCACAGTTTGGTGAAAAAGACATACAAGTAAACAGACAAGTATAATCAGGTTGATTAATGCTCTGACAATTACAGGATCCTACGTCAGTACTGGGGAGAGTCATTGTTATGGGTTGAATTTTGTCCCCCAAAGAAAGATATATTTTGGAGTCCTAATACCCAGTACCTCAGCATGTGACCTTATTTGGATAGGGTCTTTATAAAGGTACCCAAGTTAAAATGAGGTCATTAAGGTAGGTACCAATTTAATATGACCGGTGTCCTTATTAAAAGGGGAAATTTAGACACCAAGACATGTGAAGACACCTCCATGTGAAGATGGAGGCAGAGATTGGAATGCTATGTCTGCAAGCCAAGACATGCCAAAGATTGCCAGCAAACCACCAGAAGCTAGGAGAGAGACCTGGGACAGATTCTTCCTCACTGCCCTCAGAAGAAATCAATGCTGACTCGATCCTGGACTTCTGGGCTCCAGAACTGTGAGGAAGTAAACTTTTGCTGTTCAGATGACTCAGTTTGTGGTACTTTATTATGGCAGGCCTAGCAAACTCATACAGGCATCCAAACCAGTCTGAGGGAGGGGGTTTGGTCAGGTTAAGGGAAGACTTCCCAGTGGAAATGTTATTTGAGCCAAGACAAGATAAATAAGCAGGATTGCATGGATGGGGCCTGGAGAGACCATTTTATGTAAAGTGACCATCACTTGCAGTGGTTTGGAAGTGAAAGAGAATGTACATGTCCAAACTATTGCAAGTAATCCAGTGTGGCTTCATGTGGACTGTGTGGGCATGGTGGCAACAACTGAGACCCAAGAAGCTGGAGACAGCTCATGAAGGGCCTCTATTCCAGGCCACAGAATTTGGATTTTATCCTGAAGCCAAGTGACTGGCCTTTAAATATTCATTCCCTTCCCCACTATTCACCTGCCTAAATCCCTTTTTTTTTTTCCAGGAAGCCTTCTCTTACATCTACTATGGAACTTTTCACACACAAATATGAAAAAGAACTTCCTTCTTATCTCCTCAAATATGCAGTGAGCTCCTTGAGAGAAGGAGCTATGTCCTGTTTACTGAGATATATGCCCAGTGCCTGGCAAGTGCTTGGCATATAGTAGTCTCTCAATAAATGGCTGTCTGGTGTGTTCCTAGGGAAGCATTGGGACTCCCTGGTTCTCTTTGGAGTGATATTTAGCACACTCCGTATTTTGCTTTTCCTCTTCTCTCTTCTTCCTTCCTGTCACTGATGACCCAGCACCCTCCACCCTTGGCTCTCATTTCATTTCTCCACTTGGTTTTCTCTTTGATCAAGGACTCTGGGAACTCCCAGTACGCTTCCTCCCACCCAAAATTGGCAGTCCCATCGGGCAGCCTCTCATGCCTTCAGGTTCTCACTGTCCCCAAGGGAGCCTGGTTTACATTGTGCAAAATCCTGCAGTCCAACCTTGTCACCTTGCTTCTGCCCCTGGTTCTGCCAGGACTAGTGCTTAAGCAGGGTCATTAGGTCAGTTTTAAGGAAGTAGCTCTGGCCAGAATGGACCAAAGAACAGGTGGCAGCTTTGGCAAGAGGATGCAGTTGAGGCTACAGGATGTGGCAATGGGGTTGCTGGCTCAACAGGTGGGCAGGGTCAGATAATCTGAGCAATCTCCAACTGGGCCAAACGTGACCCATGGGATCCCCATTGAAAAATGCAAACTAGGGCATCAGAACAGGAAATTAGAAAGAATAACAGTCAAGGCAAGATGCTGAGCAGAAACCATGTGTACTAGATTGAACTCTTTTAAAAAGTACATCCCCTTGGGGCACCTTCGGCTCAGGTCATGATTCCAGGGTCCTGGGATCGAGTCCCACATTGGGCTCCCTGCTCCTCCCTCTCTCACTCCCCCTGCTTGTGTTCCCCTCTCACTGTGTCTTTCTCTGTCAAATAAATAAAATCTTTGGGGAAAAAAAAAGTACATCCCCTCAAAAACAAAAAAGTACACCCCCTCATATCCACCCATTCCTACATGCACAAACACACCCAACTTGAGCCAGCACACACACACACAACCCATAGACACAAAATACTGACACAGACCCATGACCACACTGGCAGAACCTAGTGTGACATGCTTTCGTTGGCAGATATTGTAACGCCTGATGTGTTTGCAATTGGCAGGGAAAGAGGTGCTCTTTAAAGTGCATGTCCCAAATAATAGAAGTATCCTTTGAAGGGAACAAAGTCTCTTTCATTGTAATCATTTCAAACAGATGGTTTTCTGCCTTCTTATACCAACTGAATCTGATACAATTTAACTTTTTCTGGATGATTTCAAGCCATCTTTATGGACACTCATTATTGGGGGCTGGCTGAGACATAGGGTGTTATTAGGAGCTATGCTGAAGTGTACTGGACTCTATCCCTCCACTAAACAGTCCCAGTATTAAGTACCCTATTTACACAGATACTCATATTACCTATGAATATATACACACACCATATTTCATATGTCTATATAAGATGCACACACAAGCCGTATTATAGATACAGACACAGTACAGTTACTTAGAAGCAACCTATTCCCTCCTTGCAGCAAGGTTTGTAAGTGGCTCCTTTTTTTACAGCCAATAGCTTGCTTCTTTCGTCATTTTCATTCCTTTTTTGCACACTAATAGTTGGGATTAAGGAGTTAGAACCTCATTCACAGCAGAGTTGGTAGTTTTAATTGGTCGCACCTGACTTAGTTGAAGAAGGCATTTTAACTATAAAGAACTTCTCTGGGAGATAGGCTCAGGGGGAGTTATTAAAAGCAAGTGCAAAACAGCTCCTTGGGAGGCCATTATTTTGCATTTCCCCCCTGCCCCCACCCTCACATGTTTATTATTGGTAACAAGGTGAGAGAAATTTCCCTGACTTCATCAGAAACCTGGAAAAATAACTTTTGCTTATCAATATCTTCCTTTCTTGCTAAGGCATATTTCTTCTGGAATGTGGTGTGGCAAAATGGCCAGCCCCAAGCCATAGTTTTTGTCTAAAGGGCAGTGTTAAACTCTCCAGAGCTTCAGGGCTCATTCCTGGAGAACAATCCCATCCTCCCCGCCCCTCACCCCCCACATACCTGCAGCAAAACAGCCACCTCATGAGCTCAAAGTTGTAAATAACTCCGACACCTTCTAGGCTGGTGGTAATCACAAGTGTTCCACTTCAGGGAGGGGAGAGAGACTGTTTCAGACTGTTTCACAAGCATCTGTTTCACTTACATACACACAATGTGCTTACCACAAACCCTATCTGTTTATTGAAACCAGCCTGGCAGAACCTAGTGTGACATGCCTTGGTTGGCAGATACATTAACATCTGATCTGTTTGGCATTGGCCAGGAAGGAAATGTTTGCAAGTGCATGTCCAAATAATACAAGTGTCCTTGCAGTATCCAAGTCCTTTTCTTTGTAATTGTTTCAAATAGATAGGTCTCTGTCTTTTCATGCCAAGTGAACCTGACATAATTTGCCCTTTTCAGGTTGATTCCAGCCATCTTTACAGACACTAATCATTGAGTTGGGCTGGGATGTAAGGGGTGTCCTTAGGAGTTATGTTGAGGTGGATCAGACTGTTTAATCATCCAATAAATGGCCCCAGGCTGTCCATTTTTTTTAAGAACTATCCTGTCTTCTTTCCAAAGTCTTTGCTTGCTGATAATGTTGTTTATGCCTCCAGTAGCCCTTTGACATTTTCAATTCTATTCTGAACTCAGAAACCAAGCCGAGTTACAATTGTGTATAAAGTAAGATTGAGAGCCTTAGGAGTTTTTCTGTAAGTACTCTGCATGAGTTTTGGTGTATAGATTTTATATCATCTCTTCTGTCTGCTCTAAGATTTTTAAAGGTTAAGTCTTAGTTTTTTAGCTCTGAGAGTACTAGACAATTACGATTTCCAGGAAGAGAACTTTCAGGTAAGTGATATATCATCATAGTTGGGGTTAATACACATAATGTAAATGTTACAAAAAGAAAGGATGTGTTTGGTAAATTAATACCTTAAACAGAATCATAAGGGTAATTAATGCATGTTTCATTTACATGTGAAACTTGACTATACTTTTCTATTAATATGGATCCCATTAAGCGATCTATTCCGTAATACAATTCACTGTACATATTTGGAAGGAACAATAGCAAAGAATAATACCTCAATCAATCCATTGACAAGAAAGTTCATTTGCATAAAGTCAGCCTGGTACATAGAAACATAGAGAATTCATGGAAGCTCTCAGTCCTTGGGTAGTCAAAGTGGCAGCTGAAAAAAAGAGAGAACCAAGGCCATGTTAGCAGGGGAAGTTAAAGGTCCAGAGTGTCTTTAGCTCAAGAATAATTGGTGGTGGTCATATCTCAGGAAGACAGAAATATGTCCCACAAGCCTGAGTCACAGCCTTCTCTTGAAGCATGACGGGAATAGAATGTGTTTCTGAAATTAACTCTGTGAAGGAAATTTTTCTTTCTTTCTTTCTTTCTTTCTTTCTTTCTTTCTTTCTTTCTTTCTTTCTTTCTTTCTTTCTGAGAGAGAGAGCACGCACAGGGGTGGAAGGGCAGAGGGAGAAGGAGAGAGAGAATCTTAAGCAGGCTCCATGCCCAGTGTGGAGCCTAACTCGGGGCTCGATCTCACAACCTGAGATCATGACCTGAGCCAAAATCAAGAGTCGGCCACTTAAATGACAGCCACCCAGGTGCCTTCAAAGGGTTGAAGGAAATTTCTAAGCAGGAAGAGTCAATATTAGTGGAGGAATTACCTTATAGTTTTGAAAGATATTCTGAGTTTTTACTAAGTTAAATTGGTCTTCCCACTAACTAATAGAGGTAGCTCAATATATGCTAGGTATCATGCTAAGTTTTTTGCCTGTGTTATTTCATCTAGGCCTCATGAACTTTGCAGGTAGATGTCATTTCCATTGTGTAAATAAGGAAACAGCAGTTTTGTGAAAGTGATTCACTTGACCAAGTTAGTGAGTGGTCAAATTGGGTTTCAAACCCAGTTCTAACTCCACAGCTTACTATTTTAACCACTACCATATGCTGTAGCTTCTTAAGAGATGGGATAAAACAAATACTGTAGGGTACTATAACAGGTATATGTCATTAACTAAGCTGAGACTCATGTCAAGGGACCCTCCCAAACCCTACTTATATCCCTCCAAACCCATGAGGCAATGACCTTCATCTAGTCCTGGCTAGGATGATGATTACAAAATATATGAAAGAGAAAGGACAATATAAGTGGACAATATAAGTGTCTTGATTTCTAAAACAATCGTCCTTGAGGCCAGGTCTATACAACCCAAAGAGAAGTTGTTACTCAACATTTGGAACTGGGACCAAGGTCAGACTGGCAACATGTTTAACTTTCAGGAGCAAAATTGGCAACATCAACCAATCAATCTCCACTAGCTAGCATCAGCAGTGCAGTGCATGCTACTTTCATGTCCCTGAAAAAACGAGTGGCTATTGTTTAGAGCAAAGGATCAATATCAAATGTTGTGTGAAATGAATTTGCAAGTGAGATACTTTATGTGTTAAGAGATACTTATGAGGGGCCGAATAATATCATGAGCAGGATTTGGGACTGCCAGGAAAGGTTTAGGAACAGTGTCCTTGATGATGCATGAATTGGTCATCTCATCATCCACAGGATTGATGGAAGTATTGAAAAGGTAAGAGATTTGCTTCATTAAATGTATTAATGCCTTGCAAGTGTGAGAATGATGGCTGAAGAATCCAATTTGGAGGAAGAAGCTAGCTTGTTCTGGAAGAAACCCTAAACACAAGCAAAGTTTCTGCGAAGTCAATGCATTTTGAGTGATGAATGAAAACAGGAAGGACTTGACATTTGTTTTGAACTTTTAAGGGAAACTTGACAAAACAAGGTGTTCTCAAGCAGAATAGTAACCAGGGTAGAAAATGGGCTTTCTAATATGACCAAGAAACAAATGATGGAATCTTCAGAGGCAAACTGTAGCATGCCAGAGTCCCTAAGATGGGTGCAGAATCTGACTATGAATGAGGATAATGGGCTCGTGTTGTTCTGCTAGCAATGATACGATCCATGTAGAATTCACTTCTCAAAGGCAGTCCATCAGGCTAATAGGATAAGAATTTTAAAGCACTGGAGGAATTCTGTGATTGGCTTTTTCTTTTTTAAAATTTTATTTATTTATTTGTCAGAGAGAGCACAAGCAGGGGGAGAGAGAAGCAGACTCCCTGCAGAGCACGGAGCCCGATGTGGATGTGGGACTCAATCCCAGGACTCCGGGATCATGACCTGAGCTGAAGGCAGACGCTCAACCTACTGAGCCATCCAAGCGTCCCTGTGATTGGCTTTTTAGCCACAACAGGGCCATAGTTGGTAAATCACTTTCGCAATTTTAGTTGTGCTGAGGGCATTCAAAAATTCCTGTGGTTTGAACTCTGTCCTTGGTTCTTGGAACAACCCTAGTTTTGCACAGGGGAAATCCTAGAAACTCAGGTTTTCTCTGACTTTGTCATCCCATAAACTTACTTGGGGTCCTACTTCATTTCCTGTAACTCTCTTCTAGAATCCAAATCTCTTCTTTGGTTTCCCAACTGATAATGCATTCCCTGTGAAAGTGGTGTTCTGATTTGCCTCTCGTCAGGCCCTTCTAATCCTTACTTTAATACTATACTTCTATCTGTTCTTGGGATTCCTGGATACTTTCTACCTATTTCTTGCCTTGACACTATTGCCACTATCAGGGCTCCCTGACACTTTGGTCACCTGCTTGAGCTAGCTCCATAATGCTTAGGCCCCACTTAGGGCTTATGTAAGCCCTGCCTGTTTGTCTGGATCTAACTTACTTGAATGGTACTACTCAGCTTAGACTCCAGAGTCATTTATCACCAAGCTCAGAAAAATTTTCACCACTTGTAGAATGCAAATGCATCCTCAAAAGATGAAAAAGTTAACCTCAGCTGAGGAAATAAAAAAAATGTGTCTAAGATTATAAAGTAAATACTCAAAAAGGAAGTTCCAGTGATTTTGTTTTTAGTGTCAAGAGTGGACTTCTGTGAAGGGGATAAGTCTCATTTGGATGTATAAATTCTGATGGGTTTGTCACACAATCCCTATTACTTTAGTAGTAGTGTGAAATACAGTTTGATATCAGCTTTATTAAACTCCAATCTTGATCAGCTGGAAGAATAGTGAGACCAGACACCATGTCCCCAGACTTTGCGTCTTCATTCATTTTTATGCCAGCAATGATCTTGCACTACAGGTGAAGCTGGACATAGAAGGTAAATTTGAGGAGCCTGAAGAGCTTGAGAGGAAGAAGAAAGAAGATGTTAAAGTTTAGAAATCTGGGGTGCCTGGGTGGCTCAGTCAGTTAAGCATGTGCCTTGGGCTCAGGTCACCATCTCAGAGTCCTGGTATTGAGCCCTGCATCGGGCTTCCTGATCAGCGGAGAACCTGGTTCTCCCTCTCCCTCTGCTGCTCCCCCTGCTTGTGCTCTCTCACTCTATGTCTGTCAAATAAATAAATAAAATCTTAAAAAAAAGTTTAGAAATCTTGGAGCCCCTGCCAGCATGCCCTCAAAACCCCAATTCAATTGACTGGGTTCCTGATACCTGTCTAATTCTTGGCAGTCCTCTGTTCCTAAGGTCCTGAAATCTGTCTCTAGGCCCTCTCTCTGGATTTCTACTTCTAGATATACTGCTCTGGAACACAATTATAACTTTTCTCAATTAGTATCACTGCTCTAAGAACCATCCAGTCTTCCCCCACTTCCTAGCCTGGTTCCTTTATATAGAAATGCTAATGTGGATGGGTTACTGGTACTGTTGGCAAGCTTCTTTCAGGCCAAGGCTGAAGCCCATTTTCCTTCTTTCAGCCCCTGACTTATCCATCCCCTGTTTCCTCTCCTTCTCTCCTGAGGAGCCGCTGAGGTAACAGCAAGGCATCTGCCAAAATGGTGGAGGTTAAAGTATAAATTGAAACTGGAGCTCTTCTAATCTAGTATGACAGTTTGTGCTGATCAGGTTAATGGGGATAATTTCTCTTTGGCTTGTATAGAGACATGAAAATTTAATCTGATTTGTTATTAATTACTCTGTCCAATCATTAACATAATGTTTCACTAAATAGAAGAAATCTATTCATGTTGCAGAGGCAGTGTGTCAACCAAAGCACAATAATAGAAAAGTGTTGCCTTTTATGTTCATCAGGGAAGCTGTATGACCAACGTGAGTGAGACATGCACTTTGACACGTTTCTCACCAGTAGGGATGGGCTGTCCTGAGTTATACACTCTCCTTTAGCTCCCTCAGGGAATTACATACATTTGTGAGAGAGAGGCAGGGAATACAGAGGTACATGGTATTTTGGGAACAGACTGAAACTAATTGGCCCACATGAAGATTAAATAACCACATCTTGAGTGAAAGCAAGATAATGCATTTCAAAAAAATGAAATGACTTTAGATGGCTCTTTTATATTCTTTTATTAACAAATATCTATTGAACAATGATTCTGTGTTAAGCACGTGCTGGGTACTGGAGATGTAATGTTCAAACAAGACAGACACAGATACTGCCTTTGTGAAGTTTATCATCCAGGTAGAGGATGTATATTTATGTGCCTATACATCTATATCCCTGATCATTCAGATAATTCAGATGCAGAGAAATTTATAATGAAGTAATGAAAAAGTCAGGGTGCTCTAAGAGCATATCATAAAGAGACTGGACGGCACCCAAAGAATGAGCCAGGTGGTAAGTGGAGTGAGGAAGGGGAGAAAGCACAGTATGTGTGAAAGTTTTGAGGAAGCATGTTTGGGGAACTTAAATTCTGAGAGGAAAGAAACTCTGAGAGCAAGAAAGCAAAAGATGAGACTGGAGACTGAGGCAAGAGTTATATGTTTTTTGGCAATTAAATGGGCTCTAGGTGGGCTCCATGTCCTTGGATGTCATGACAGGTAATGTTGGTCACTTCCATGGAGCATTTGGACTTCATCCCAAAGGCAATGGGAAGTTGTTGAAAGTTTTTAAGTTTAGGTGATCTTAGACTAGTAGATTTTTTTTTTTTAAAGATTTTATTTATTTATTTGAGACAGAGAGAATGAGAGAGACAGAGAGCACATGAGAGGGGGGAGGGTCAGAGGGAGAAGCAGGCTCCCTGCTGAGCAGGGAGCCCGATGCGGGACTCGATCCCGGGACTCCGGGATCATGACCTGAGCCGAAGGCAGTCGCTTAACCAACTGAGCCACCCAGGTGCCCTAGACTAGTAGATTTTTAAAGATTTTATTTATTTATTTGACAGAGAGAGACACAGCGAGAGAGGGAACATAAGCAGGGGGAGTGGGAGAGGGAGAAGCAGGCTTCCCGCCGAGCAGGGAGCCAGCCCAATGCGGGGCTCAATCCCAGGACCCTGGGATCATGACCCGAGCTGAAGGCAATCGCTTAACCAACTGAGCCACCCAGGCGCCCCTAGTAGATTTTTTAAAAAAAATTTTCCAATGGCCAACATGCTAAATAAACTCCTCAACCGATTTCAGAAACCTGGATGCAAGAAAAAGAAAAAGAAAGACATGTATGCATGGAGCAGATGAGACATTTCCACTCGGCATCTGCACAGAAGGCGAGGCAGAACCCCTGAGAGGCTGAAAAGTAATTACACTTCTACTCTGGATCTGTGTCTTAACCACAAGGAGTGTGTTCTGCAGGCTCTATTTCCTAATTGAGGGTAATTACAAGAAGTTAAAACTAGATTAGCGACAATTAGACCCTATACAAGAGGGAGCTCTGTGGGTGGTCGGGAAGGGAGTAGGAAGAACCAGCTGGGAAAGTGTTTCCCAAACTGTTTGGCATTCTTTGACTCATACTGTAGGTAGAAGTTCTTGGAGGGTTTATCTGTGCTCCTGGTGGTGCCCACCAGGAGGGAAGGCAGGTGAAATATGGTATACACACACACACACACACACATCGCTAACAGCCAATCAAGATTACTTTTTCGTCAAGCCAAAGTGCTTCATATGCCAATAAATGGAAACGAAGAGGAAAGGAAAGTGAAGTTTGCATTACAATTGAATGGAGCACTGGGTGTTGTACACAAACAATGAATCATGGAACACTACATCAAAAACTAATGATGTAATGTATAGTGATTAACATAACATAATAAAATAAAATAAATACATAGCTGAACATGGACAAACAAACAAACAAACAAACAAAACCAATTTGACTGAAGACGTCTTGTTTGAGCAACTACGTTTTTGTCCCACTTTGGATGTAGATACTGTGGGAGAGACATGGCAAGTATATGATCTTGTCTTTAAGAAGCTTCCAAGTCTATCTGAGAAATTTGGTGTGGCTGGAGCACAAAGGGGAAAAGGAGACTGATGAACGATGAGCTCAAGAGGTCCAGAAGCCAGGCTGAGGAGCTCTGACTCCATCCCAGGGGCAGAGGGGGACCACGGAAAGTTCGTGAAAACAGGGAAAGGACAGGGCCGGGTTTGGATTTTAGAAAGATACACCTGGCCACTTTAGAGAAAGTGGATGAGAGGGCATGGCAAGGAGCAAGTTGGGAGGGGGGCTCAGTCAGAGCTGCCTGTGGAGAAAGCTGGGGCTATCTATGATCATGAGGAGGAAGCTGGGGAGAAGCCAGTGTAGGCAGAAAAAAGTGACTTACTTCACTCTCTTCATACCAAACATTTATTGCTTTGATTCATTCAATCAACAAATAATTATTTTGCATCTGTTCTGTGCAGAGCACCATGCTAGGGGACATTAAGAGGGATAAGAATGATGTTATTCCAGTCTTCAAGGGAACTGCATAACTAACTGTTCAAGTGAGTGGAACAGTCAATAGATGTTCTAGGATTTTAGAGTCAGTTCTGCTCAGTGGAGGGGCAGATGATGTAAGAAATAACAGAAAGGGAGGTGAATGTGCATGAAGCCTGAGGAGAGACACAGTAAAGGGCATCGCTAGGCAGAAGCTAAGAGGGTATAATAGTAAGTAATATGCAATAAGTTTGGATGGGAAGGGTATGCTGACTATGTGTGTATAACAATGTGTGTATGTGTGTGTGCATATGTTGTGTACACATGGGCACATGTCCATAAGGCAGCCAAAAACCTTAGCACCAACAGATATTTCTATAAAAGAGAAAGACAGAAAGAGACAGAGAGGGAGAGAGAGAAAGAGACAGAGAGGGAGAGAGAGATTTTTGTGGCATACAAATTTGGTCTTTCACATTTTCCCCTAAAAGTCATCTATATATGGTGGTATAGCCTGATGGAGTTGCATTTGTCTGGCAAACTCAATTTTATCATGCAAGGATTAACCTGGAAGTCCCAAAGGCTTATGTTTTAGGGCCTGAGGGAGGATCCCTGCTCTGCTGGCCAGTTCCCTGGAAGGAGGGAACAGCAGTGGCCTGAATCTCCAAGTACTTAGTCTAGTGCCTGGCACCAGGACAAAGGAGGCCAGGAAGAAAGTGGCCTTCTCCACCATCTCAAGATAGAACAGGCCAGATTCTGTACAGGAGCCAGGTCACTGAAGAAGTGGTCAATCTCATAGGCTGCATGGAATGGCAGCTGGAAAGTCATGGCAACAGTGACCACAGGGGTTAGGAACTCATCCAGACAAGACCCACTGGCAACTAGGATGCATGTGTGGAGGTTCATGAGGGATGGGTGCTGGAGGGAGCTGCAGATAGCAAGGTGGCAGTCAGAAGACATGACTGGCAGAACAAAGCACTTGACTACTGCAATGAACTGAAGAGGTAAAACTGGACCACACAACCTGCAAAAGAAATTGCCCCAGGATCTGAGAGAGGGTCTATAACATCTTAGGGGCAATGGAAGTAGTGTACCAGATCTCAAGGAAGCAAAGATTGGACCAAAAGAAGTATGTGGGGGTTTGGAGGTTGAGCTCAAAGCAAATGACTGTGAGGATGAAAATGCTCCCCAGCATGGTCACTACATAGATGCCCAGAAATATCCCCACACGAAAAGACCGTAGCCCATAGAGATTCCCAGATTCCAGGAGGAGAAATTCTTTGTTCATGGTCGGATTATCTGTGTCTGTCAGATTTAAACATTAGACCTGAAAAAAAGAGAGAAATATCGCCAATTGGAGAAAGAGCTGTGCTCCTGGAGGGAAGAAATAGCACCAGAAATGCCATATACTATTGAAACCAAAGGTTTTGTCTTTTCTCCTCCGAAACGAATTTTCTGTTTTGTTCTACTAGGTATATTTATCTAATACTTGTAGCAGAATCAGAAACTATGCCCTGGAGAGTGAACACAGAGGGCATCTCCTCTGCTCTTTTCGGCTCTTTTCCTTGACGTAACATGTGACAAGTCTACCTTTGGGAGTCTCATAGTGGGAGGCAAACACTTCTTAATAGGGACGTCATGCAGGAGCTTCTCTGAACTTCTGAAACTCAGCTCTTGAGACTCAATGAAAGCATGAGTCCAGGATCCTACAATAACATCAGGAATTTCAGACCACCCTATCTCCCACTGAACACCTAAATCAGGGTAGGTTTCACCAGGAACCTAATTAGAAGGAGGAGGAGAATTCAGAGATATTGATCTTAATGTACCTGTAAGAAAAATAAGACTCTCTGCCAGGCTCTGGGGACATGTAGCTGATTGCTTCCATGGCATCAAATTCCTATGGAAATTGGGGGAAATGTATGTAAAGTTATTCACTTGAAATGTTAGAGAAAAGTAATGTTCCATCCTTCATAAATGAAAATGACATTCCTGACTCACAAGCAGTAGGATGTGCATTTAGAGTTATTTTTTTTTTTCAGCAGCAGGGATGGGTTTGCAGTGAGTCATGGCTGCAGCTCTCTCTTCCCCACAAGCCCCCTTTCCCCCAGCCAGAGCTCAAAGACTCATATTTGTGAAATGGCTGTCTTGTCTTAGCACCTGGGCTGTGATAGAATTGAAAATCAGGCTGTGTTGTGGCCTAAATTAGGGGTTAGTGTGAGGCCAGAGTTAGGGCCTCGATTTAGTTGGTGTTCTAAGCTGTAGCCTCTGTCTAGCCAAGGAATAAAGCAAAGCCATCTTTGCTGCTTTGCTTTGGTAATGACAATGTGTCCCTAACAGGTTACAGTTAAGTCATATTTTTTGTAAATGAAATCCTATTTTAAATCCATTCAGGGAACTGGCTATTCAAAGGAATCTTATTAAGAATGCTTATGTGACATGAAAAAATTTCTCCATAATTTACCCTTTGGATAAATTGGATTGTTAATACACTGGGCCTGTGTAAAGGAAGGTCCACCTATAACGGGGTATCCAGCACATTTAGGGTGCCTAACATGGTACTGAATATAATTACAGTGTATAAGGAAAATCAATCAGCAACTAGAGTTGTCCCTGGGGGTGACAGCTGCTTCCTAATTGGGGGATTAAACTGCAGTGTCCTATTACCATTTTACCTTGTCTTCAGAGACTGCCAGCCAGCATTCAGAACTGACATTAACATCATTAGATTTTTATCATTCAATCCCAAGTCTCATTAATTAATAATGAAATAAACTTGATTTCCCCTTTTAGCTTACAGGCGTGCTCCTTAGTGCCTCCAAATTCAAAGGCACACCAGCCTCCCTAAATCTTCTCCCATCCTCTCTTTTCTTGCAGTGAAGACAGATTCATGCTGATGCAAAAAAGAGGCTTCAGCTGAGAATTCTATTCATTCTTTCACTCAGTCTTTTCTTCGCTTACCAGATATTTCTGGACACCTGCTATGTGCATATATTGGGTGAGGTAGGCATTGGGGATAAAATCTGGAGCAAGAAAGTCATGGTCTTAATGTTCCCAGAGCTTACATCCCAGTAGCGGAGGTGATCTTAAAAGTAACTGTAAAATTACTACTGTGATAAATGCTATGGGGGAGATATATGGGGTCCTAATTCAAAGAATAATATGCCTGGAAATGAGATGTTCAGGGAAGAATATGGGTAGCCAGCAATGAGAACAATCAGAGGGGAGGTATTACAGGTAGAAAGGTGGCATGTGCAAAGGCCCTAAGTGAGACGAGCACCTGAACACTGGAAGAAGTAAAACAACCAAGCAAACAACAAAACCAACTACTGTGGCTTGAGAGCAACAGGTGAGGCAGGCTCTGAGGGAAGAGCGATAGGAGGTGAGTTTGTAGAAGGTGTGGTCTGGTTTACATTTTGAAAAAATCCCTTAGGCTTCTATGTGAAGAATAGACTGTAAGGGGCTAATAAGTACAGTGGGAAAACTGGTGAGGAAGGTAATACAGTAATCCAGGTAAGAGATGGTGGCTAGGACCAGGCTGGGATGGAGCAAGGTGGATTAATTTGGGGGCTTTTTAGTAAAAATGAATAAAAGCTTGTCATTTGTTACAACATGGATGGACCTAGAGGGTATGCTAAGTGAAATAAGGCAGACAGAGAAAGACAAATACCATATGATTTCACTTATATGTGGAATCTAAAGAATAAAACAAACAAAATGCCCAAACAGACTCTTAAACACAGAAAATGAACTGGCGGGAGGTGGGTGAAGGGATGGGTGAAATAGGTGAAGGGGATTAAGAGGTACAAACTCCCAGTTATAAAAGAAATAAGTCATGGAGATGAAAAGCACAGCATAGGGAGCATAGTCAATAATATTGTCCTAACATTCTATGGTGACGGATGGTGACTACATTTACCATGGTAAGCTCAGGATAATGTGTAGAATTGTCAAATTACTGTGTTGTACACCTGAAACTAATATTACATTGTACATCAACTATACTTCAGTAATACCTTTTTTTAAATTTAGGGTTTTTTACTTAGGAGAACTGATACTTTTTTTGTACTTTTATGTATACATATTATACTTTAATAAAAAAGTTTAATGAAATGACATGGATGAAGCAACTATATGAATGATCATGTCTTTTCCTGGGATGGGAAGACCAAGTAGGTAATTTAGTTTGGGGGGGATTTTCTTTTGTCTTTCTTCCTTCATTCCTTCCTTTTTTCCTTCCTGCCTTTTCAAAAGATCTAGTGGGGTATGATCCATGGCTGGGATGACAGTTTCAATCCTCATACGGGTCAACAATCTGGTAACAGGGCCCCAGCCCCAAGTAGACAGAGCTCTCACTGTGGTCACACAGCAAACTCTTAAGCTAAAGCCTGACAAATTCCTGCCCTTGGTTTCAAAAGGGACCAGGGAAGACAGTGAATGTGTCAATGTAACTCTTGACTTACTCTGTAGAAATTCCTCAAAGCTCAGGGTTAGCAACAGCATATCAGGAGCATCCTCTGCAAATGAAGCACAGGAAAGCATAATTCCATGGGGACTGTTAGACTCCCTTCATCATGAGTCTCCACAAAACCTTTATTAATGGCAATCCAACTACCCAGAGCTTTCAATTATCTGAGATTTTTAAAAAATTCTGTTTTGTCTCATTTTGCTTTTACATGAGAGAGAGAGAGACAGATAATGAAATGAGCTTAGTCAAGAAAACAATTTTCAGGAGATGTCCTAGGGTCAGAATACATTCAGTCCTACTCTTTTTGTCTTCTCCATCTCCTTTTGTAGTTCTGGCCAGTCAGAATTAATGCTCAAAATAATGGTCAGAGGCTCTGAAATATCCTCAATCAGTAAAGAATGATTCAAGTATATCAGTATACTTGATTTACTAGGCAGGGACAGTGGACTCAGATATCTTAGTGGATTTTTTTTTTTTGCAAATATGGTAGAAAACAGCTTGTTCTTAACTTTCCTTTACCCAGAAAATCTAATTAAACATATACTCTTACTCCTGGTATATCCTTAATCAGATTTTGCCCTGGTATTAATTCTCCTATGTCCTTATAACCACCAAAAGGTATTCATTAGCATGAAAAATTGTTTGGTGCCCAATATAAAATAAAACCCCCAAATTTACCTCCTCCCATCACCTCTGAGATGTTAATAGTTGCAAAAGTACAATCATAAAATTGCAAGTGTAGCAGTATAACTAGGAAGTAGGAGACTAATTATGGAAGCCCAAACTCATTACCTCTTCTAGAGTCAATCCAGGGAAACCTCTTAGAATAGGGGGTGGTGAGGAGGAAGCCAAAAAACAGGTGAAGATTACAACTCTGGAAGGGAGAAGTATATAGCTTGATAAGGAGAGCAATGATCTGGCTATACCAATCAGATACCATATGATCCAGCAGTCCCACTTCTGGGTATATATCCAAAGGAAAGGAAATTGCTATCTCAGAGAGATAGCTGTCCTCCCTATGTTCATTGCAGCATTATTCATAATAGCCAAGATATGGAAACAACCTAAATTTCCACTGATAGATGAATGGATAAAGAAAATGTGGTGTGTATATATGCAGCAGAATATTATTCAGCCTTAAAAAAGAAGGAAATCCTGCTATTTTTGACAACATGGATGAACCTAGAGGGCATCGTATTAAGTGAAATAAGTTAGACACTGAAAAACAAATGCTGTATGATCTCAATTATATGTGGAATCTAAAAAAGATGAGCTCATAGTACCAGAGTGGAACCATGGTTACCAGGGGCTAGGGGTGAGGGGAATAGGGAGATGTTGGTCAAAGGGTACAAACTTCCAGTAATAAGATGAATAAATCTGGGATCTAATGCCCAGCATGATTACTGTAGTTACTAATACTGCATTGTATACTTGATATTTGCTAAGAGAGTAGATTTTAAGTGTTCTCACCTCAAAAAGAAGTTACTATGTGAGTGAAGAATGTGTTAATTAACTTGATTGTGGTAATGACTTCATAATACGTGTATACTAAATCATCATGTTGTACATTCTAAAAACATCAGATATCCAGTGCTCTCCCTCCCTACAAACTCCTACCTCTATCCATAAAACAAAAAAATTAAACAACAAACGCACAACAGTCAAATGTTCTCTTAGTTCTTTATTCTCCCCAAAGTTATTCCAGGCTGATATCTGGGACAATTGTTTAATGATAGATGTCAGGGTTAATTGGTAGTGCAGAAGATCATCTGGATAACCCAAGCTTCACTCTTTAAGTCATCCCTTGGTCCAAATACATATAAACCTGTTCCTGAAAGCGATGTCTGAGAAAGAAAAGGCTGGTGAGCAGGAAAACTACCCAGAGACAGACTCTGAAAGGGCAGAGAAGAAATCCTTAACTGGCACTATACTAGCTCTAATACCAATAGAGGAAGTTGATTTTTTGGGTCAACTCTTATATAAGTGGTGTCTTTCTTGAATAATTCCTGTTTGTACCATGCAGCAGGAAATTTTGGTTAAAATATCCTTTTTCCTTTGAATACAACTTGTGGAACGTTATAGACAGCTCACTTTTTTTATTTTAAATTTTTTATTTAAATTCAATGACACATTAATGTGAGAAATGATTTTGTTATTTGTGTTTATGCACCTTGAGATCTGGAGACAGGCAAAACTGAAATGCCTGAAACAAACATTGTTGAGACCCAGAAACAGACTGGAGATAGACATTATTGAGACCTGGTGACAGATATTTCCTATTCGACTATATTCTTTGGTGTCAAATACTTTTTTTTTCCTGTTCTGTTCCATTTGTCAACACGACAGACAATGAAATGGGCCAAGAAATATCTTGGGCCAAATGATACGTGATGTGTCATTATGTGACATACCTAGCCTAAATGTGAAGAATAGCAACAATTATTCCGGTAAATTGTGCAAAGGATAATGAGCTCATACTTTTAGTCTCAACTAAGATATTTCATATAAAAATTTGGGGGTCTAAATAATCTGTTTAAATGTAGTTTCTCAATTACCCTATAAATATAGACTCTAATTATGGCTATTACTTTATAGCCACAATCTGAAATTGATGGATTTCAGAAAACATTTCATCAATAAACCATTCTAGAAAAAAATAATTGGTCTCCACAATGCTAAATACCCAGTTTGAATGAGGAGTTTACCTTTGAACAAGTTATATTTTTCTAATTGGCTTCTTATGTTTACCTTGTCCTCTGAGTCATGAAAGAGAATTTGCCACACTTTCTATGCCTGCTCCATTCCCTTATATTCAGGATAACTGAAATATCCTGATCCATCATTTTAATACTTCTCTGCTCATATGCTCAGGGTGCCAGGCATCTGAATAGCAGTGACATTTATTTTCTTTCATCTTTCACTCATCGTCCTGGTGTTTGACTGTGACAATGGGAAAAATCTCAGTGCCCCTCCTACTTGCTTCTCTCTAATCCCCACCCTGTAGCATTCAAAAGCTGTATCTGTCACCACTCACATTTTCTTTTTGAAGCTTTCTGCTTCCAGACTCCTCTTCTTCGTGGATCGTGACAAATTTACCACAGTGAGAAAGCTGCAATAGTCACAGTCACATGGTTTCTTTGGTCCATACTAGAGGATTTATCATGTCACAGGGAAGTAGTATTTTGGAGTAGGGAAGAGCATGATCTTTTGTGTCTGACAGACCTGAGTTTGAGTTCTGGCTCCACCACATACTCTGTGTGACTCTGGGCAAGTAACTTAACCTCTTGGTGCTTTAATTTTCTCAGCTGGAAAATAAACAACACTTACAATAATAAAACTACCTCATAGTGTTTTCATTAGGGTTGAATGAGATAATCCATATGAAGTGTTGGTGAGGTACCCAGCACTCCATAAGTGCTCAATCTCATTCACATTTTACATTGTGTACATATATATATATATATATATATATATATATATATATGGCTATGATTATACATTTATATATCGTTTCATGTGTTGTCTCCCTCACAAAATTATAAGTGCCTGAAAAGTAGGTGCAATCTTGGAGTTTTTCAATTGCTGTCCTCTGATTTCCTTCACAGATCTAGCACAAGTGAGCGCCCAGTAAGATCTTAGTAAGTATTTATTGGTATAACTTTTTATCCCATCCCAGCTCAAATCTGCAAGCTTTATTTTGGTCACTGCTGACAGAAACCTAAATAGATTTTTCTTACCTCTCATTGTCCTTGTCCTCCATAGAAGGACTGGCCACCATAACCCCATGGTTCTGGATGTTTTGTTTATACTGACAGAGAATCAGGATCCACATTCAAGAACATTCTCAGTCGAGGTGCTGCTCTAACTGCCCAACTTAATATCCTACCTTAATGTCCTCCCATTAGGGAGTCAGGTCCTGCCCGATTGTTCAGTGTGCTGTTCTCATGAAAATCAACTACTCATAAGTCTCTTTCCCAAGGGTAAGATTTTCCCTCTCTACTGGGAAAGTTAAATAAAATGGTAGAGTATACAAAGAACATCCAGAGTGTCTCGTGCTAACAAATTTCTCACCAAAACCTGAACTCTGAAGTTTGTGGGTTCAGAGGAGCCAATTACTACTCTGAAAGCCAAATTTTCCTGTTGTGCTGAACAGGGCCAACTCTCAGCAACACTGAGATATTGGAAAAGGTTGATCTGCAGCTACTACCTTTTCTCTTTCTTTCTCTCGTTCATTCACCTTGGTTGACTCCACTTTCATCTTGTCTCTGAACCCTTTTCCTCTCTCTTCACCTCTAGTTCAGTACTTCTAGAAGTTCCTTTCAAATTATTTTCTCTTTAATTTGTAGTTAAATACACATTGATTTTTGAGGAGCTCATCTAATATAAAACTGAATATAGACCTGTGGTGGAAACCTTTGCACACAGTAGGCATTTAATATTTTGCTGACTAAAGATCTGGAAATACAATTATTTCCTCTTGAGTATGTTCAGTAAGGAATCAACAATTAACCAAAAGTATTTTCAAACTTTTGTCCCCTCCCCTCCCCACAACCTTGATTCAATACTGCTAGGAGACCCTTCCAAAATATCAGTCCTTCTTTTCAGGGTCTGATCTGCAGTTGTGTTTCTTAAACTCATTATGAATTTGGGATTGTATGAATGACAAGCTACAGAACCTCACTACTGCACTAGCTATAAAGGAAGAATTTACTGAGAAAATTAATATTGTAAACAAGGTTTCAGGGGTCGCGCTTAACCTCCTCAAGAGAACTGAGCACACCTAGTATAAATCAATATTGGGGATTACAAATGATTTATGTTTATTCATTAAAACAGATACCTCAGACATCTGACAACCTTTTAAAGCTGTTAATTCAAGTTATTGAATATACTCAAAAGGAAAATGGCTGCATTTTAGATTTCCATTCTATTCTTCAGTCAGAAAATATTTACTGAATGTCTGCTACATGCAGAATCCCACTATAGGTATATCTCGAATTATATAATAGATGTGCTCCTTTAAAAGGTGTATATCTTCTGGGGCGCCTGGGTGGCTCAGTCAGTTAAGCATCTGACTCTTGATTTCAGCTCAGGTCATGATCTCAGGGTCCTGGGATGGAACCCCATGTTGGGGTACCTGCTCAGCATGGAGTCTGCTTGAGATTCTCTCTCCCTCTGCCCCTCCCCCTGCTCCTGCTCTCTCTCTCTCTCTGTGTGTGTCTCTAGAATAAATAAATAAATCTTAAAAAAAAGAAAGAAGGGCAGCTGGAAGAACAGTAATGCTGTGATTAGGAGTCAGGAGCTGAGAGAGTCAATGTTTCTCAGCAAGCAGCATGTAAAATGCAAAGTTCATAAAAGCTTAATTTACAAGACTGTAAATTCCTTGGGGGCAAAAGGCTGATCATATCTTATTTGTCTCTCTAATCACATGGCTTGGTGAATGGTTGAAAATTCAAAAGACACCAATCAAGCTTACAGGTGATTGCACATGGTCACAACTTTGTACTTAGCAGGACTTATTTAGAAGATGGCAAGGAGGGAAAGTCTGGAAATTGGATGACTAGTTTTCAAAGTTCAGTTGTAGACTAAAAACAAAGTTTGAGCTAGGCAATCTTCAAGAGCTGAAGAATGTTATTGATACGGAGTGGTGATTGGTATCTGGGCAGCCTAGTAAGTGCTATTACATACAGGAGTCTAATCTCCTGCTCTGTATTTTTATCAGAGGTTCCAGATGGAGAATTGGATCATAAGTTTAATGAACCCCTCTTGTAAGAATTTGTAGTAGATAGGAGGGTGGTTTTCATCAAAGCTTAAGTGGTAAGGACAAAGGGACAAGATCTGAGGCTGTTATAGGAACCTCTTTCCTCTCAAGGGCTATCAGCAGGATTAAATAATGGCCATGGTGCAGCTGCAATAGTAAGGACCACAGAGTCTGGAGAAGAACAAGATGGAAAAGAAAATAAGTAGGAGTAGGAGACAGGGGAAGAGAGAAATAAAAGGAGGGAGGGTGCTAGTGCCACCACTAGCAACTTTATTAACTCCATAGTCATGGTTTACCAATCTCTGAACCTTCTCCATGGTCTCTTTCCACCATTTGAGCCTGTGTTCTCAAGCCACAGTCAGGCAACAGATAGCTACTCAGTGTCTGTTCTGTACCACCTACTCTGATAGGTGCTGTGAGTGATACAGATATAATTAGAATATGGTTTTTTGGGGGGTGAAGAGCTTTGCTTTGCCTGGCATAGGATGCTGATAGCTTTATTCCAAGGTGGGATGAAAAATGCCAAGAGAGGGATTCAAGCAAAGTGCTCAGGTTGGAGGAAGCAGAGAAGACTACCTAAAGGGAATAGTATTTGAGGTGTTCCTTGAAAGGTACAAAGGGCTTCAGTAGGTGAGTTTGGGAAAGAACATTCAGGGAAGAAGAAATGGACTGAGCAAAGAGAGGAGATGGGCATAATACGGGTACAATTATAGCAAATTCTTGCCCTTTTTGTTGTTATTTTCAATGCACCAGGAACTGTGCTGAGCACTCTGGATGCATTGCCTCATTTAGTCCTTATAATAATCCTATGGGGCAGGATTCCTCTATTGTACCTACGGTATGAATTAGAAAACTGAGACCAGAGAGGCTGTATAAATTGTCCAACATCACACAACTATGAAGTGGCAGAACTTGGGCTTATCTGAGTCCAGAGCCGATGCAGCAACTAACCAATAAACTATTTGCCAGTCAGGGTATGGAAAGCAACAAAAGCATAGTGTGGCTAGAGCATAGAACATGTGGAAAGGAGGAATGGCAGCTGCAGCCAAACTGTGGAGCATCTTATTGGCAGCCAAGGAGTGGGGGCTGGATCCTGTAAACAACGGGAAACTTTGGGAAGTTTTAAAGTAGTGGAGTGACAGTCAAAGTGGTACTTTAAGAAGATTAGTCTGTCAGCAGTACAGAGGATGGATGGGAAAGGGGAGACACTGGAGGCAGTTAAGAGGCTATTGCAATATAATAGTCTGGGTGTAACGTAGTGTATTAAGCACTTGAGCTAAGAAAGCCAAAGAGGGGAATGGACAAAGGAGAGACATTGTGAAGGGAAAAGAAAAAGAAATCGTGACTAACTGGATATGGGGGTTGAGGGAGACAGAGAGGTAAGAATTAAATAAGTGACACTGAGGTGTGGAGGCTTTCTAACTAGAATGGTAATGCCATCATGGAGTTGTGGGACTGCTGGTTTGGACTTGAGATTGAAGCTGGGAGAAATCTATAAAAAGTGATCCTGCAACTATGGAAATGACTAAGATTAATGTGGGGAGAGACAAGAGCCAAAGGTAAAAGCTTGGGGGATGTTTCCATTGAGTTGATGTGGCAAAGAGGGACAGTTATATGGAGATTGGCAATAAATGCTATTGGGAAGGGAGGAAACCGGAAATAATGGAATAGGGATTTGGGGAAGGTGGAGTGATCAACATTGTAGATATAGGAGAGGGGTCAGAGAAAAAGGAGGATGAGAAAATATTATTGATTTGGGTGATTAGAAGATCTTTAGTGATTGACAAGGAGCAGTTCCATAATAGAGCAAGATTTCAAGAGGATGATGAAGAGAGAGTAGGGGTCACACATCAGAGACAATGGCTATAGAGAATGCTCAGAAGAATTTTTGTGGTGAAATTAAAGGAACAAAATAGATACTTAAGGGGTATTAGGATTGTTGAAAGACCTTCTTAGGGTAAGCATGATCCTAGCACACTTGTTAGCTAGGAAGGAAAGTTAATTAACATGAAGGAAAATGTTAATTAACATTTGCTAGTGCACATGTAGAGATTAAAGACTTGGGGTCAGATTGGGAGTAATAGTAGTTGGAACAAGATCCTGATGAATGTACAAAAGGGTAGGATCAAGAGCTAGGCGGAATGTTTGCTTTGGCAAATATGGGAGTGATACCTTCTTTGAAAAATGAAAAAAAAAAAAGAGGCCAACTGAAGTTACATAAATATTTAGAGATGGAGAGATGACATTAAACTGGAAACATTCTGAATTTTCAAGGAAGTTTGTATGCCATGTGCTGACTGGTCTTGGTGTTGCCAGTAGATTATCTGCAGAAGGAAAGGAGAGTGGGCATAGGGTTGAGAGCTTCAGGAGTGTGTCCCCAGCAACTGGCAAATTTCCTGGCACACAAAGTGCTCAATAAATAGTTTTTGAATAAATAACTGAATAAGTAGATGAGAATTAGAACAACCGCTATGAAGCATGAGTCATGATGTCATAGTAAGTGAATAAAAGTATTACAGAACAACAGTCACTGGAATGGAGAAGATGAGAAAAATAAATGGCACCAGAGTTGGTGAGGATGTGGAGGAACTGGATTGTCCACACTCTGCTGGAGAAAGTGTAAACTGGTACAATCACTTTGAAAACATTTGGCAAGCAATATCTCCTGAAGCTGAACATATGCATACCCCATGATCCAGCAATTCTACTTCCAGGTATATACCCAAGATAAATGAGCACATTAGTTCACCAAAAGACATGAACAAGAATGCCCATAGAAGACATAGAAAATTCATACACCCATAAGGGTTAGATGACCTGCCTGAAGTTGCTTAGGTCATAAGTGGAAGAACTGGGATTTGAACTCAGGGCTTTCCCCCTATAAAGCCTATGCATTTGCCTCTGCACCACACTGCTACTGGATGTCATTTATTATGCCCATCACTTTACATGTATTGTTGCTAATACTTACAATCTCTCAATATGTGTAGTATTACCTACATTTTACAGATTAATAATCTGAGGGCCAGAATCTGCTTGCACAAATTCACACAGCTCGTAAATGGTGGGTAAATTTTCCCACTCAAGAGCTACAGTGTGAACTCAGATTTGCCAAGCTCCAAAATCCATGATCTTTTTCTTCCATCAAGAGATGGAGGCTTTTCTCAAGTTTTGAGAAGTTTCAAGAAGTATGGTGAACTGATGTAGTTGAAAACATAGGAATGGTTCAGTGAAAGAATCCTGGCTAGCCTAAAAGGCAAAGACCAACATCACAGTCAAGTATATGTCCTCCTCCATCTTTCTGTGATCTACTCACTTTATTATAAGTGCCTGGGAGCCAATGATGGCTCTAGATATACCAGTCAAGTGGACAACTATTGTTTTAGCAGTAACCACTCACCTCCTTTTTCAATCCTTTCACTTACTGTAAGCAACCCTCTCATATATTTGACACACACACACACACACACACCTGCACGCATGCACAGTCCTCTAAAACTATCTCCTTACCAATCAACACTTCACTGCAGAGGATTTGTTAAATACTCAGAGAAGTGTTAAGGCCTGAGGTGACTTAGTGGCTTTAGCCATCCAGTTTAAGGATACAGATCAAGAACTATCACCACTCACTTATGATCCAGTTTGAACTCCCTTCTCAGAGGGGGTGTTCAGAGTTTTGTGGTAAGTATCTCAGACTAGTTCTTCCCCATGCCAAGAGCACCAGAACACTCCAAGTGTAACCCTGATTCCCCACGTTCTAATATCTTTTCCCTAAAAAGGCCCTCCCTGACCTTGAATCATTGCTTTAATAGAAGCAGTTCTGGGAGGGGAGATCCTAACCAAGGTGGACTGAGCCTCAGAGGACAAAGCAAGTTTTGAGGACACCAGGTTGGGCATAGAGGCTCTGACTTCTGTCAGGTCTTCCCTTAATCCCAAACCAGAACGTTGCAGAACAAGCCCTATTGCTCTTTCTGTCCTTTCTCTCACCCTCCCTCCCCTGAATGGAAGATGTGAATTCGTTGCCATGGCAACCTGTGGCTGTGCCTGATAGTCTCTTCTCTCAGCCAGTTCTAGGCCCTGGACATCTGTTCTCAGTTCACTTCTTCTAATACTCCCCAAACTAAGCCCAGTACCATATGCCAAGTTCCACAGTATCTGTGTGTAGGTGATGGAGAGTCCTTTACCTACATCCAAGGTAAGACAAACAAGAAAGGGGAAGCAGAGTGCTTAAAAGTTGCTTTCTGGGGACAAGGAGGTGAGGGCCATTAATTTAAGTTAATTAAGGGCTTACTACCTGCCAGTCATGGTAATGTCCTGTCCCTTCTTTCATTTAATTCCCTCAAACAACTTTATGAAATAAGAATCACTATCCTGATACACTGCAGGGATAAGGGAAATGGAAAGTGAGAGAGGCAAAGTGACTCGCCTAACATTGCACAGCTGTGGTTTCAACTTAGTCTTTATCTGAGTTTCTAAAACACAGTCTCATTTGATGACACTGATTTGCGGTACTTCATTTTTTGGAAGGAAAGTAAGAGCTACAGAGAAGTCTTTCCCCAATCCATGTGCCTATGAATTTCTCACAGCCTTTCCCTGGGAATAGGCCCCTTCCTTCAAATGTGGCCCTTTTTCAGACATCACTTTCTCTTTCATAGCTCCTTTCCCCCTCTTCATTAACCTCTTTCTACCTTCCTGAGGCTTCTACAATTTCTGGCCACTTTTCTCACATTCTCAGGAAGATCCCTGACATGGGGCTTCTTCTGTAGCATGGGAAGGAGAGTGGGATGGGCTGATTTTCCTGACACAAGCAGAACAGAAGACACTTGTGTTAGTTTCCTATTGCTATAACAAATTACCACAAAATTTAGTGGCTTAAGGCAATACAAATTTATTCACTGGGCTAAAATCAAGGTGTCAGTAGGGCTGTGCTCCTTCTAAAGGCTCCAGAGGAGAATCTGTTTCCATGTCTTTTCTAGCTTCGAGATGCATTCTTCGTATTCCTTGGCTCATGCCCACTTCTTCAAAGCCAGCAGCCTAGCATCTTCAAATCTCTTTGTGAGAGATGTCCAGGGCCCAAAACTGGCTGAAAGAAGAGACTATCAGGCCCACCTGAATAACCCAAGGTAATCTCCCCATCTCCAGGTTGTTAATCTAATCACACTTGCAAAATCTCCTTTGCTCTATATAAGGCAACACTCAGAGTTTACAGGAATTAGGAGCTGAATACCTTGGGAGCCATTAGTCAACTGACCACAGCATCCATGACAAACAATTGTACCCTTATAGTGGGAACTGGTTGTCCTTCATCTCAAGTAAATGAACTGGGACCTCAGGAATTAGAGACAGAGTAGAAGGCATAAGCATGTATGAAGTTAGGAGAGTTATATAAACTTGAATTGTTTTGAATTGAAGTGAGGGATGTAGCAGGTGACTCCTGCTCTCTGAGGAGAGGTCTCTTTATTTGCATACTACCCCTGCAGAGAGAGGTAGAAAGGAAGGTAGGACTTAGAGGTGAAGGTTTCTCCCATTCTCTTTTCCAAAATGGTTGCCTTATTGTTCTTCTGTCTTCCTGGGTGTTTTCCTGGCAGAGGAAGTTGGAGGAAAGGGTGAGGCTCTGGCTCCATAGACAAAGGGGGGGGCAGCTAGAACCCATCTCTAGTTGAGCTCTATTCTCCCTCTCCATCTCCATATTCAGTCTTCCCTTTCCTATCTTTGTGGTCAGTCAGGCACCTCCTGATTGTTGGTAAGTGAGGCTAAAACAAAGTGAAGTCCAGGGTAATAGAGAACGGAGAAAAGAAGGCTTCTGTAGGAAAAGCCCTCATGTTGGCCCACCCCAGGACAAAAGCCTCCTCCAATCAAGCAGTCTGAGGGAGGAGACGAGTTGGGGATGTCTGCCAAGAAGAGTAACCAGGAGTTACAGGGTCATTCCTTGATAACAATCAAATTCTTTTCCTTAGCACTGAATATTGCTATCTAGGATGTAGAGACCTTTAAAAACCCCTTTCCCCAAGGTTCTTTGCCTGATGTTTATCACAAGGAAGAGCTTCAACCACATCTGGCAGGTCTGAGCTAAAGCCTAGTAAAGAGAGTAGAAAGTAGGAATTTTGGACGCTCAGATTCTGAAAACCACGAAAAGACTGTTTGGGATGGGAATGTGGGGGTGTGCCTGGCCCCAGACTAAATTTTCATGGTCTTGGTGTGTCAGCAACAGCATCACAAGCTCAGTGAGGTTTTGATTTATGAGCGCCAGATGCAGAGTTGTGAACCGAGGTTTTTTGTAGAGTTCGCAGCTGGCTTCCCATATTTCGTTCCTGTTCTAGGACATCACATATTATATTGTTCAATGCTCTTCCTTATATAAAACTTCATGACAAATTCTTATCCAAAATCAGGGCCAGGAAAAAAAGTTTGCTTTTCTTAGTGAATGTGTCTGCTTTCCTTGGCCAGACAATGAAAGCAGTGAAACCCATCATATGGAAGTACCCCTCCTCCACAACCTAGCCAGAGGGTTGACAAAAACTCTCCAGCCATGTGAAAAATTTTGGGTCTGCTGAGAGGAGGAATGTCAGAGGTGAGGAAGAAGCCAAGGACAGCTCATATAGCTCCCCCAAAATTGGGGAAACTGGGTAAGCCACAACTTCTGAAGAGGACTGACCAGCCATATCCAAAAACCTAACAGGTTGTTATGAGGAGCACTAGGTGTTAAATGTAAGTGATGAATCACTAAATTCTACTCCTGAAACCAATACCACACTATATGTTAACTAACTAGAATTTAAATAAAAATTTGGAATAAAAACAAACAAAAAAACCTAACAGGGAATCCAGAGAATTCCTCTGGCAACAATGATGGCACCATCAAATTCTAAGCTGAATCATGCTGGGGATTCTCTAGCAGAAAATTAGGAGCTGGGCCTGGCCTCCACAGTTAGGAAGAAGCAGGAATATGTAGGAAACAGATCTCAGGTGAGTCTTCCCCTTGAGTATCACTGATTTGAAGGACCAAGAAGCTCTGGAAACTGGTAGTGCTCAGGCAAACAGAAGAAAAGGCCTAATTGTCCATGGGAGGTATATAAGATCTGCTGATCTGATAGCTTTATAGAAGTACACTGAGCCGACCATAATGGGATATAAGAAATATTTGATTTTCTAAATCCTACTACCTCCCAATTCAATTATACTTTCTTAGTACCCTTGTTAATTGATCATGAGACAAATGGGTCGCATATTGCAAAAATCCATGTGGAGACTAGCATGAATGGTACTATCATAATCCAAGTGTTAACATAGTATTTTGATTTTCACCTTGGTTGCCAGGAAACTCAGTTCTAGATTGTATGCTCAATTGTTTCAGCATTCCAGAAATATGAGGGGGGTTAGTGTACTTTGTCTCCATATTCCCTTTGCACTGCTTTTATTCTTTGTTGACAGATTTCCATCTAATTGTACCAGTAATTTACCAATTGTTTTTTTATTTTATTTTTTTTATTCTTATGTTAATCCCCATACATTACATCATTAGTTTTAGATGAAGTGTTCCATGATTCATTGTTTGTGCATAACACCCAGTGCTCCATGCAGAATGTGCCCTCCTCAATACCCACCACCAGGCTAACCCATCCTCCCACCCCCCTCCCCTCTAGAACCCTCAGTTTGTTTTTCAGAGTCCATCGTCTCTCATGGTTCGTCTACCCCTCCAATTTCCCCCGCTTCATTCTTCCCCTCCCGCTACCTTCTTCTTCTTTTTTTTTTCTTCTTAACATATATTGCATTATTTGTTTCAGAGGTACAGATCTGAGATTCAACAGTCTTGCACAATTCACAGCGCTTACCAGAGCACATACCCTCCCCAGTGTCTATCACCCAGTCACCCCATCCCTCCCACTCCACCCCCCCACTCCAGCAACCCTCAGTTTGTTTCCTGAGATTAAGAATTCCTCATATCAGTGAGATCATATGATACATGTCTTTCTCTGTTTGACTTACTTCGCTCAGCATAATACCCTCCAGTTCCATCCACGTTGTTGCAAATGGCAAGATCTCATTCCTTTTGATGGCTGCATAATATTCCATGGTATATATATACCACTTCTTCTTTATCCATTCATCTGTCGATGGACATCTTGGCTCTTTCCACAGTTTGGCTATTGTGGACATTGCTGCTATAAACATCGGGGTGCACGTACCCTTTCGGATCCCTACTTTTGTATCTTTGGGGTAAATACCCAGTAGTGCAATTGCTGGATCATATGGTAGCTCTATTTTCAACTTTTTGAGGAACCTCCATACTTTTTGAGGAACCTCCATTTCCAGAGTGGCTGCACCAGCTTCCATTCCCACTGACAGTGTAGGAGGGTTACCCTTTCTCCGCATCCCCGCCAACATCTGTCATTTCCTGACTTGTTAATTTTAGGCATTCTGACTGGTGTGAGGTGGTATCTCATTGAGGTTTTGATTTGGATTTCCCTGATGCCGAGCGATATTGAGCACTTTTTCATGTGTCTGTTGGCCATTTGGATGTCTTCTTTGGAAAAATGTCTGTTCATGTCTTCTGCCCATTTCTTGATTGGATTCTTTGTTCTTTGGGTGTTGAGTTTGATGAGTTCTTTATAGATTTTGGATACTAGCCCTTTATCTGATATGTCATTTGCAAATATCTTCTCCCATTCTGTCAGTTGTCTTTTGGTTTTGTTGACTGTTTCCTTTGCTTTGCAAAAGCTTTTTATCTTGATGAAGTCCCAATAGTTCATTTTTGCCCTTGCTTCCCTTGCCTTTGGCAATGTTTCTAGGAAGAAGTTGCTTCGGCTGAGGTCAAAGAGGTTGCTGCCTGTGTTCTCCTTTAGGATTTTGATGGACTTTGTCTCACATTGAGGTCTTTCAACCATTTGGAGTCTATTTGTGTGTGTGGTGTAAGGAAATGGTCCAGTTTCATTCTTCTGCATGTGGCTATCCAATTTTCCCAACACCATTTGTTGAAGAGACTGTCTTTTTTCCATTGGACATTCTTTCCTGCTTTGTCAAAGATGAGTTGACCATAGAGTTGAGGGTCCATTTCTGGGCTCTCTATTCTGTTCCATTGATCTATGTGTCTGTTTTTGTGCCAGTACCATGCTGTCTTGATGATGACAGCTTTGTAATAGAGCTGGAAGTCCAGAATTGTGATGGCGCCGGCTTTGCTTTTCTTTTTCAACATTCCTCTGGCTATGCGGGGTCTTTTCTGGTTCCATACAAATTCTAGGATTATTTGTTCCATTTCTTTGAAAAAAGTGGATGGTATTTTGATGGGGATTGCTTTGAATGTGTCGATTGCTCTAGGTAGCATTGACATCTTCACAATATTTGTTCTTCCAATCCATGAGCATGGAACGTTTTTCCATTTCTTTGTGTCTTCCTCAATTTCTTACATGAGTATTTTATAGTTTTCTGAGTACAGATCCTTTGTCTCTTTGGTTAGATTTATTCCTAGGTATCTTATGGTTTTGGGTGCAATTGTCAATGGGATCGACTCCTTAATTTCTCTTTCTTCTGTCTTGTTGTTGGTGTATAGGAATGCCACTGACTTCTGTGCATTGATTTTATATCCTGCCACTTTACTGAATTCCTGTATGAGTTCTAGCAGTTTTGGGGTGGAGTCTTTTGGGTTTTCCACATAAAGTATCATATCATCTGCAAAGAGTGAGAGTTTGACTTCTTCTTTGCCAATTTGGATGCCTTTGGTTTCTTTTTGTTGTCTGATTGCTGTGGCTAGGACTTCCAATACTATGTCGAATAGCAGTGGTGATAGTGGACATCCCTGCCGCGTTCCTGACGTTAGGGGGAAAGCTCTGTTTTTCCCCATTGAGAATGATATTCGCTGTAGGTTTTTCATAGATGGCTTTTATGATATTGAGGTATGTACCCTCGATCCCTATACTCTGAAGAGTTTTGATCAAGAAAGGATTCTGTACTTAGTCAAAAGCTTTTTCTGCATCTATTGAGAGGATCATATGATTCTTGTTCTTTCTTTTGTTAATGTATTGTATCACATGGATTGATTTGCGGATGTTGAACCAACCTTGCAGCCCAGGGATAAATCCCGCTTGGTCGTGGTGAATAATCCTTTTAATGTACTGTTGGATCCTATTGGCTAGTATTTTGGTGAGAATTATTGCATCCATGTTCATCAGGGGTATTGGTCTGTCATTCTCCTTTTTGATGGGGTCTTTGTCTGGTTTTGGGATCAAGGTAATGCTGGCCTCATAAAATGAGTTTGGAAGTTTTCCTTCCATTTCTATTTTCTGGAACAGTTTCAGAAGAATAGGTATTAAGTCTTCTTAAAATGTTTGGTAGAATTTCCCTGGGAAGCCATCTGGCCCTGGGCTTTTGTTTTTTGGGAGATTTTTGATGACTGCTTCAACTTCCTTAGTGGTTCTAGGTCTGTTCAGGTTTTCTATTTCTTCCTGGCTCAGTTTTGGTAGTTGATACATCTCTAGGAATGCATCCATTTCTTCCAGGTTATCTAATTTGCTGGCATAGAGCTGCTCATAATATGTTCTTATAATTGTTTGTATTTCTTTAGTGTTGGTTGTGATCTCTCCTCTTTCATTCATGATTTTGTTGATGTGGGTCATTTCTCTTTTCTTTTTGATAAGTCTGGCCAGGGGTTTATCAATCTTGTTAATTCTTTCAAAGAACCAGCTCCTGGTTTCGTTGATCTGTTCTACTGTTCTTTTAGTTTCTATTTCATTGATTTCTGCTCTGATCTTTTTTTTTTTTAAAGATTTTATTTATTTATTTGAGAGAGAAAGAATGAGACAGAGAGAGAGCATGAGAGGGGGGAGGGTCAGAGGGAGAAGCAGACTCCCTGCTGAGCAGGGAGCCCGATGCAGGACTCGATCCCGGGACTCCAAGATCATGACCTGAGCTGAAGGCAGTCGCTTAACCAACTGAGCCACCCAGGCACCCTGCTCTGATCTTTATTATTTCTCTTCTCCTGGGTTTAGGCTTTATTTGCTGTTCTTTCTCCAGCTCCTTTAGGTGTAGGGTTAGGTTGTGTACTTGAGACCTTTCTTGTTTCTTGAGAAAGGCTTGTATTGCTATATACTTTCCTCTTAGGACTGCCTTTGCTGCATCCCAAAGATTTTGAATAGTTGTGTTTTCATTTTCATTGGTTTCCATGTATTTTTTAAATTCTTCTTTAATTTCCTGGTTGACCCATTCATTCTTCAGTAGGATGCTCTTTAGCCTCCATGTATTTGAGTTCTTTCCAACTTTCCTCTTGTGATTGAGTTCTAGTTTCAAAGCATTGTGGTCTGAAAATAGGTACCAATCTTTTGGTACCGGTTGAGACCTGATTTATGACCTAGGATGTGATCTATTCTGGAGAATGTTCCATGGGCACTAGAGAAGAATGTGTATTCCATTGCTTTGGGATGGAATGTTCTGAATATGTCTGTGAAGTCCATTTGGTCCAGTGTGTCATTTAAAGTCTTTATTTCCTTGTTGATCTTTTGCTTAGACGATCTGTCCATTTCAGTGAGGGGGGTGTTAAAGTCCCCCACTATTATTGTATTGTTGTCGATGTGTTTCTTTGCTTTTGTTATTAATTGCCTTCTATAATTGGCTGCTCCCATGTTAGGGGCATAGATATTTACAATTGTTAGATCTTCTTGTTGGATAGATCCTTTAAGTAGGATATAATGTCCTTCCTCATCTCTTATTACAGTCTTTGGTTTAAAATCTAATTTGTCTGATATAAGGATTGCCACCCCAGCTTTCTTTTGGTGTCCATTAGCATGGTAAATGGTTTTCCACCCCCTCACTTTCAATCTGGCAGTGTCTTTGGGTCTAAAATGAGTCTCTTGCAGACAGCATATCGATGGGTCTTGTTTTTTAATCCAGTCTGATAGCCTGTGTCTTTTGATTGGGGCATTTAGCCCATTTACATTCAGGGTAACTATTGAAAGATATGAACTTAGTGCCATTGTATTGCCTGTAAGGTGACTGTTACCGTATATTGTCTGTGTTCCTTTCTGATGTTGCTTTTAGGCTCTCTCTTTGCTTAGAGGACCCCTTTCAAGATTTCCTGTAGGGCTGGTTTTGTGTTTGCAAATTCCTTTAGTTTTTGTTTGTCCTGGAAGCTTTTTATCTCTCCTTCAATTTTCAATGACAGCCTGGCTGGATATAGTATTCTTGGCTGCATATTTTTCTCATTTAGTGCTCTGAATATATCATGCCAGTCCTTTCTGGCCTGCCAGGTCTCTGTGGATAGGTCTGTTGCCAATCTAATGTTTCTACCCTTGTAGGTTACATATCTCTTGTCCCGAGCTGCTTTCAGGATTTTCTCTTTGTCTCTGAGACTCGTAAGTTTTACTATTAGATGTCGGGGTGTTGACCTATTTTTATTGATTTTGAGAGGGTTTCTCTGTGCTTCCTGGATTTTGATGCCTGTTTCCTTCCCCAAATTAGGGAAGTTCTCTGCTATAATTTGCTCCATTATACCTTCTGCCCCTGTCTCTCTTTCTTCTTCTTCTGGGATCCCAATTATTCTAATGTTGTTTCGTCTTATGGTATCGCTTATCTCTCGAATTCTGCCCTCGTGATCCAGTAGTTGTTTATCTCTCTTTTTCTCAGCTTCTTTATTTTCCATCATTTGGTCTTCTATATTACTGATTCTCTCTTCTGCCTCATTTATCCTAGCAGTTAGTGCCCCCATTTTTGATTGCACGTCATTAATAGCCTTTTTGATTTCTACTTGGTTAGATTTTAGTTCTTTTACTTCTTCAGAAAGGGTTTCTCTAATAACTTCCATATTTTTTCAAGCCCAGCTAGTATCTTTAAAGTGATGATTCTGAACTCTAGATCTGACATCGTACTAATGTCCGTATTGAGTAGGTCCTTGGCAGTCGATACTACCTCTTGTTCTTTTTGTTGAGGTGATTTTTTCTGTCTTGTCATTTTGTGCAGAGGAGAATAGATTAATGAGAGAACAAAATGCTAGCAGAGTAACAATGTCCCCAGAAAATATACTCTAAACAAATCAGAAAAGACCTGAAGCAGTGGAAAAAGAAATGGAAAGAGAGAAAAAAGAAAAAAAAAAGAAAAAGAAAAAGATAAAGATAAAGATAAAGATAAAAACAAACAAAAACAAACAAAACAAAACAACAACAACACAAAAAAGCAGAATGTGATCAAATATGATTAGGCTGGTATATAGATCAGTGCCACACACTAGATTTGGGGTGTTTTGGTCTTTTAGAAGAAAGTGCCTCCCAAAATTTTAAAGAAAGAAAAACTTATATATGTACAAAAATAAGGGTTGATATGATGAAGGGATGGAATATGACTGTAAAGATGGAAATTATAAAAAATTTTATAAAAGGAATTGATAAGAAGTTGAAAAAAGAAAGAAGAGGATTTAAAAAAAGAAAAAAGATAAAAAAGGGAGAGAATGTGATCAGGCAGGGGAATAGAAAACACCATATACTAGAGATTTAGGGTATATTTTAATCTGTTAGAAGAAACTATCTCAAAATTTTAAAGAGAGAACAACTTATATATATATGCCAAAAATATGGGTAACTACTATGAAGGGATAGAATATGACTCTAAAAATGAAAAATAAAAATGTTTTTTTAAAAAAGGGATTGATAAGATGTTGGTTGAAAAAGGGAAAAAGAAAAATTCAAAAAAAAAAAAAGACAGTTAAAAAAAATTAACTTTGAAAGACTAAAGAATCATGGGGAAAAGCCATGAATCCTATGTGCAGTAGTCCCCTAGCGCTGGAGTTCTGCCGTTCTCATTGATCGGTAAACTTGGTCTTGGCCGGCTGTTCTCGCTGATCTTCTGGGGAGGGGCCTGTTGCCGTGGTTTCCAAATGTCTCTGCCGGAGGCGGAAGTGCCCCGCCCTTGCCCCCTCCCGGCTAAGTAATCTGCTCGGGTTTGCTCTCCGGGGCTTTTGTTCCCTGCGAGCTTTCCGTACAGCTTTGGAGGCGGAGAGTGAAAATGGCGGCCTCCCAATCTCCGCCCCGGAGGAGCCGAGAACTCGGGGCCCCGCTCCTCAGTGAGCCCCCAGAGAAAAGCCGTCAGTCACTCCCGTCTCCCCAGTCTCCGGCCGCACTCCGTGCTCACCCGGCCTGTGACCGCGCGTTTCTATCTCTGGCCCCCGACCCCGGGTGGAGTCTCCAAACCCCGCAGATCCCTGCGGTGCCCTCCCGCGCGGCTCCTCCCGGGGGAGGAAGGTGAGTCTCCCCGGATCTGCCGCTTGTTGGGTCCCTGCTGGAGGAGCAGGGGCCCCGACTGTTCCACGGATCACAGTTTATGGCGACCCCGAGCTGAGAGCCCGCGCCTGGGCTCCGCCTCTGCAGCCGGCTTCCCTGCTCCGATCCCTGGGAGCTCTGCCACACTCAGGCACCCCCGGTCTTTCTGTGACCCCGAGGGTCCTGAGACCACACTGTCCCGGAGGGTTCCACCCCCCGCTTAGCCACCAGAGTGACGTCCCTCGGCGGAGCAGACTTCTAAAAATTCCGATTTTGTGCTCCGTGGTTCTATCACTTGCCAGAAGCGGCCGACGGAGGCCCCTCCCCCGCCGTCTATCCTCCCGAATATCGCCTCGGATTCACTTCTCCGCACGTCCTACCTTCCAGAAAGTGGTCGCTTTTCTGTTCAGAGAGTTGTTGCTATTCCTTTCTTCCATCTCCTGTTGGGTTTGTAGGTGTTCAGAATGGTTTGATCCCTATCCAGCTGAATTCCTGAGAGGAGACGAAATCCAGGTCTCCTGCTCCTCCGCCATCTTGCTCCGTCCCCCTACCAATTGTTTTTTTAAGTTTCTTTTTTAAAGTAGATAAAGAATAAATAAGCATATAGATATATGATATGTTCTTTGTGGGCTCATCAAATTCCTCATATGCCCTTACTTGGATTTAATGTAGTAGGGATATTGACTTTGACTCAGTCTATGCTCACTTTTGTTCTGCAGATTTGTTGCTATCGGCCATGAGGGGGTCTGGACCAGTGTATGTTCTGTTAGCAATGGGTACAGTCATTGCTGCAAAGGAAAGAAAGTACCTCATTTTGTTAGATGCTTTTATTACCCGTGGCATCACAATGACACTTTACTCAGGTTTCTTGCCTTGGGAACACCTAATGGCAAGATGTTTTTGGTACTTCAGTAACTAAAGCTACTTTAATGGGGTCCATGATGGACCTGCCTTGTTTTGTTCTATAGAGAAAAATGTTATAAGGAAGTTGCAGTATATATTTTGTTGGTAACGATGCCTTAAGCTATTAAGGCCATTTGTTATTTTCTGAAAAGCAAGAGAGATAATGTTCACTAATAAAATTCACCGCACTGCAGGTAGCCCTAAGTTTCTTCGCTACAAAGTGTTCCATAGCTCTCGTGGGTCTGCCTCCTGTATTCATCTTTCTTATGTCCTTAGAAGATGGGGAGGGGGCATAGCTCTTTCAGTGCCTGGGAATTGGACTTCATCTGAACCACAAATAAGTCACAAGTAAGAGCCAGCTTAATGCACACTGCACCACCTCCTTACAGTCCCCCTCTCCTGTCCCTGGCTTCCCCGTTTGCTTCTCCCAGTCTCCTGAGTCCAGCCTCCTTGGGCCATCTCCCTGAAGACCCTGTCTTTTACTCTATTCCTGCTCCCTATCCAAGATTCTGGCATTGAAGTTCCCCTTAACCCAATTTCTCCCCGAATTGAAAATGCAAATGTGCCTGCTTTATTGTCTGTATGTATTAAGCTTCTACAAAAGGCTTTGTGCTAAGCACAATGCTCTGTATGGGGCAGTACAGGAAGGTGGGGGTGGAGGAAGAAGAGTGGCCTCTGAACTGCTGTGGGTCAGCAGCTGGAGTGCTTTGCACTATTCAGGCATTGATTGGGGTGAGAAGAGCAGAGGGGGTGGATGGGGACAGAAGCAGGGACAGGTACTGTGGGCTCCATCATGAAATCGGAAGGAGTTGAACTGGAAATTTGAAAGCCATCTCAGGGAGATGAAGTGCAATTTCCATCTTACTCCGTCTCTAGGCACAAAACTACTCACAATTCTACTGTCATAAGAACTTCAGCTCCCAGTAATGGGAGAAAGGCACAGAAGAGGGTGGCAAAGGAGAAAGATTGTGGGTTTCCTATCTTTCTTCCAGACCAAATCCAAGAATCTGGAAAATGTACTTTTCCTCAGATACAATGCTGTGTTATGTTACACACAGGGACCTGAGGCCAATTCCACATGAGTGGGACTCTTGACAACTTTGTGTGCTAATAGTTCACCTGTAATACTAATTCAAGATGTTTATTTCTCTAGCTTCTATTTTAAAAAGCCACTGGAAGTTTGACAATATAAAGTTTCAACTTTGACATCTGATAGATTAAACCCACTTTAGAGGGCTAAATTTTATAATCACTATCTGACTGGACTCAAGTGTATTTAAAAATACAGGTTTTCACAGGGAACAGGCAGGGGTGATGGCAGTATGTAATACATAGATGAACAGAACATAAAAGCTATTTCCAGCCAAAATTCTCAGAAACACTATAAGAAATTAGTATAACTGATTGATGGGATCTAATCTAATAGAAATGAGAGTTGAAGCTTTATCCCTCCAGAACAGGTGATTAGAGGCAAATGAAGGGCAGGTTCCCATGGCAACCATTTGGCTATCTCAGACCCAAAGAAGGTCTCTGAAGAGGAAGCTTTGAGAAGGAATACGGATTTTCAAAGGGAAGAGATAGTAGGCCTTTGTCTTTTAGGCACATGGTTAGGGAATTAAGTCCATGTGGAGGTACCTCTAGAGTTGTTCTGTGAGCGCTGGGGAAAGATTTTACTGTTCCAGTATCTTGATGCCTGAGAATCACTCCTTCATATGGTTATTCCTCTCACTGGAACTTCCTCTGATGGAAGCCAATGTCTCTGGACAGTACTGCAAGCCTTCTCAGGGCCATGGTGGCTGTGAGTGTCAGGTGAATTCATTATGCTCAGACCCCTCTTTTCTCCCCACAGATCTGCCCTCTCCTCCTTGAACTCATAACCAGTCATTCTAGCCCAGAATGGGATTAGGAGAATCTTTGGGGTGGCAGTGCTTGTGTTGAGGGAGGGGGGGCAGGACATGACACTTCTTTTTGTGAAGATGTGTGGCTGAGAGCTCCCTGCTGGTTCCCTTTTAGTCGGTTAAGGTCTTATTTCATGGTAGCCACCAGGGGTGGGGGGAAACACCCAGGGGGCATTGCTCTTCTTACTCCAAAGACTTCTCTAGTTTCCCTTGATCACTCCTAAACTACAACTTCTGCCCTATCAACCTCTCTGTCCTGCCTTTTTCCTCCCTCCTTTTGTAAAAGTATTACAAGGACTTCTGTTCTTTTCTTTCCCTAGCTACTTTCACTTTTCCATGGTTCTACCCCCCACTCCTACCCGTTCCCCTCTTCCTCCCACACATACTCCCAAGGCCTTTGCTAATATCTGAGATGTCAGATTTGATTAAAAAAAAAAAAGTCTGTTTGTCTGCCCCCTGGAGTCTCGGGGACTTTAAGGGGTTCCTGATCTAGGCCAACAGTATCACTGAAAAACAAGGATAGGTATAACATTTTCTAAATTCCTACTATGTGCCTTCACATATGCTGACTCACTGTATCTACAGAACAGCCCAGCAGAGTAGACTTTATTAGTTATTCCCATTCTGCAGATAATGAGACTGAGACTCTCAAAATGCAAGTGACTTCCCCAAGGGATTAGAGTTTGTAAGTACAGAATCAGGATTTGCATTCCAGTCTTCTAGCTCCAAAGATGGTTCTTCTCCCACTCCCTTAGGAGAGTTGGGAGCCTTGAGGGCAACATGTTCCCAGGAGATGTTGTTGGTTCCTGAAGGCCACTGGAGCGTGGGAGGAGGACCTTCAGAGACTCATTCTGTTTGACTGTTACAACTCCAGGGGCCTTGCCGTCGTGCCTGATCTTGAGGCCTCTAATCTGTTTTCACTCAGGGTGACAGCAAGTAATTCATTCTCTTTCTCCCATAGGAGAATATCCTGTTCCCACCATAGGCCTTAGATGACCTGAGTCAGGAGTTCTCACCACTTCTTGATTTCCATTTAGTCATTCATTCTTTCATTTGCACATTCATTCATTCAACTCCATTGAGTATCTCTTAGGTGCCAGATGCTATGCAGAGTTGAGGGTCCATTGATGATCAATCCATAGTCTCTGCTTTTCTGTAGCTTATGGATTTCTAGAAGATTAGAGACTTTGGTAGATAATGGCAATGTGATATGGTAACAGTGATACAACTATGGACTGATTTGTAGAATGGAAACTTTGACCAGAGTGGGGAGAGAGTCCAGTTGTGAGGGTTTATCTTTGTAGGAAACAACCTGGCTCCCAGTTACCCCCTCCCCATCTCTTCCCCAGGTTCCTATGAGTAGCAAATGCTCAAAGTCAATACTTTATTTTTAAAAATAGGGTTATTTTTTGTGGGGTAGGGAGGGTATGTTCATCATATGAGTCATCAATCAGTGTCTTTAAAGAAAACAGAAAAATATAATGCCCAAATGCTCTTTCACATTGAAATTCTGGGAAATATGCCAGGAAATTAGCCCACAACTGACTAATGTGATCCTCTCTAAGAGAAATCATCCTGTACAAACATATCCAATCAATCTAGAGAATGTGGATTGCCTAGGTTCGTAAAGAAGTAAATGGGATGCTTTTTTTTTTATTTACCTGCTTTGTAAATAAATGTCTCTGTATTAGAACATGATCTTTAAGTGCTGTCCTCTATGCAACCGTTTTCCCATCTTTCTCCCTAGGGGTGGGTACCCATGTACACAGCAGTGACCTTTTCTCCCCTCTAATCTCCTTCTTTGAAAGCTTGTTTTCTCTGGTTGTTTTTCTGGAACAGACCTGATATAGAAATTTACACTGTGGTGTGAATAGATGAAAACAACTTAATGCTGTACCTTTCATATTTGCATTTTAATAAAGACCAGTCAGTTAATTTGGAGACAATAAGTCTTTCTTTTAAGGTTTTCATGCCACAATCACCTTATTTTTTTAGAAACCCATGCAGAAGTCTCCAAATTCCAGGTCTTTCAGACTTAAAATTCTAATGGGAAAATTTCAGGCACCTGTAAATTTGACTCATGGGGAAATATTTTGGAGTAGAGGTGGCTCTTTCTCCTCCCTATCAAATCCCAACTCTGGCATGGTTGCTTGGGGTGACATCTGTAAATTCTCTCCCTTTCTGGAAGTACTTTTGGCTCAGCAGATCTCTTATGTCTTCACACTCAGCCATTGAATACTTCTAGTTCATGCAGAGTGGAGTGGTGAACTGAAGGTGTGCCTCTGTCTTTTTTGAGGCATGACGATAGGGAAGATATTACAATGCTGTTGGACAATTGACCTGATTCTGATTGGTTGTTAGGACGAGAATCAGCCTCTTCCTGCGCATAAGCTCTGTGCAGGTAAGCTCATATGTCAGTTCCTATATGCATGTGACCACATGTGCTCTTGTACGTATTTGAAGATAAAAGGGCTTGGGGGTATTGCTGAAAGATGGATAATAATAATGGCTTACTATGCTGTAGACCCTGTGCTAAGGGAGTTATATATCCTCAGAACATCCACATGAGGTAGGATCATTATTACCATTTATTAGGTAACCTTTCTGCCCAACGTGGGGCTCGATCTCATGACCCTGACATCGAGTCACACACTCTACGGACTGAACCAGCCAGGCGCCTGTGTTATTGCCATTTTAAAAACAAAGAGACTGAAAATCAGATACATTAAATAAATTTCCTAAGATCACACAGTAAGGGGAGCCTGGGTGGCTCAGTCGTTAAGCATCTGCCTTTGGCTCATGTCATGATCCCAGGATCCTGGGATCGAGCCCCACATGAGGCTCCCTGCTCAGCAGGAGGCCTGCTTCTCCCTCTCCCACTCCCCCTGCTTGTGTTCCCTCTCTCGCTGTCTCTCTCTCTGTCAAATAAATAAATAAAATCTTAAAAAAAATCACACAGTAAGTGTAAGAGACAGGATATGAACTTCAGTCTTGATCCAGAGTGTATGCTTTTTTTTTTATTTAATCACATTTATTAATCACAAAGTTTCATTCATAAACGCATATATCTGCCATCCACCCCAGTGCAACATACAAACTTATCCATAATCTATTCAGAACTTCCACTTTTCATCATAGTGAAACATGAAACAAATTCAGTGGTAGATTCAAAGGCATATACTCAAAGAAGTATCATTTTCACAACTACTTATTAAAAACTCAAGAAGCTTGCTTGCTACTTACTGTGTTACTTCTGTACGTTCTTTTTTTTCTCTATGTATTTTTTTATTATGTTATGTTAATCCCCATACATTACATCATTAGTTTTTGATGTAGTATTCCATGACTCATTGTTTGCGTATAACACCCAGTGCTCCATGCAGAACGTGCCCTCCTCAATACCCATCACCAGGCTAACCCATCCCCCCACCCCCTCCCTTCTAGAACACTCAGTTTGTTTCTCAGAGTCCGTAGTTTCTCATGGTTCGTTTCCCCCTCAGATTCCCCCCCTTCATTTTTCCCTTCCTACTATCTTCTTTTTTTTTTTTAACATATAATGTATTATTTGTTTCAGAGGTACAGGTCTGTGATTCAACAGTCTTACACAATTCACAGAGCATATACTTTTGACCACTATACTGTACTACTGCCTTTCTGTGGGAGTGGATAGAAGGATGAGGTTGACTATTCCAAACTGGAGGGAGATATAAGTCTGAACAATGTTCTAGGGGTAAGAATGGCCAAGGGGTGGCCATGGACACCAAGTGTCCCAGTCCAGTGTGACTAGAGGCAAGAATTCTTGTAGGGTAGTAGAGGGAAGAATTCCTGTTGTCTGGAGCCATGTTGTGAAGGGCCCAAAATATTTATCCAAAGAATGTATCCTTTGTACTTCAGTTATTAAAGATTCAGTTTCAAGAGCTAAAGAAGTTTTCAGAAAGTATAAATGAAAATATTTTCAGAATTGTACAGAGGACTTTGCAGATAGATCAAACACTAAAGCCTGAACAGAAACATATTTAATAAAAGTAATCATTCAGCACCATAAGGCATTAGATGAGGTCTATTGTGAATTATTTTCCCTTTGCTCATCACAGAAAAAAACATCCAGTATTGTGATTACCAAGGTAATTTGTCTTAGGGTTAATAGGTGGTAGGAGAAAATGATGTTTTGTTGTGTTCCATTCTACAGGGGCCAAAAGGTTCTGTTTGGCTTATATAGCATTTATAAAGAAGGTGCTGGTCTAATAATCCCCAAATGACAATCCTGGTAACATCACAAAATGCCTCCTATTGTTGGTGGAACAAGAGGGATTCTAGGTAATAATGGGGATGACTACCTATGTAATGTTCCCTGGCCTGGGAGACTAAGGGTCTGGATTCCAATTCCAGTTCTGCCACTAATGAACTGTGTGACTTTGAGACAATAACTCAGTTTCTTTTGAGGTTGTTTTTTTTCACTTATAAAATGTGGGAGTTGCAGGAAAACCCCTGACTGCCCACCTTGTCACCTTTTTGTCTGTTCATTTTTTAAATGTATTTTTTAAACTTCACAAGTAATATGTGTTTTTCTTCTCATTGTAAAAATGTTAAACAATACCAAAGTCCCCCTTCAGCCCTCTACTTCATATCTCTTCCAAGATAGAAATTATATTTGTAGTGCAATATTCCAAATAATTGTTATGTATCTATAGACATATAGATATATATTATTTTGTGGGGGTTAGTTTTAAAATAAATGGTATCAAACCACATTTGTTGTACTACAAATTGATTTTTTCATCCAACAGCATGTCTTGGGGATATTTTCATGTCAGTACATATAAAACTGTCTCATTTTTAATAACTGCTGCATAGTACGCATATACTATCATTGACTTAGCTATTTTTCCCACTGATAAATATATAGGTTGATTACAAATGATCACAGTTATGATTCTGCAATGAACAACCTTAGACATCTCTTTGCACACACGTGCAAGTATTTCCTTGGGGTATATATCTCTGATGTGGAATTGCTGGTTCTGAATATTTCAGTTTTATTAAACACTGGCAAATTGCTCTTGAAGCCAATTTATACATATGCTAGTAGTTTCGTTGCAACTTTGTCAAAAGTTTTTCATTTCATTTATTCTAATTATTCAGTGATTCTATTGACACAGATAGGGACCTTTTTTTAAATATTTTATTTATTTGACAGAGAGAGATTCACAGTGAGAGAGGGAACACAAGCAGGGGGAGTGGGAGAGGGAGAAGCAGGCTTCCTGCCGAGCCGGGAGCCCAATGTGGGGCTCGATCCCAGGACCCTGAGATCATGACCTGAGCTGAAGGCAGACGCTTGACGACTGAGCCACCCAGGCGCCCCCAGATAGGGACTTTTTAAGCATGACTCTACTTATTCATTATTTTATGCATTTAGGTATTAATCAAAATTTTAAAAAATTTAGAGTGTGAACACAGTTGAATTATATATAAGAACTCTGAGGAACCATGGAAGATAAGCCAATAAAACTTTATTAGAGAGATCAAATAAATGATAAGATAGAAACTAAACTCCAAATCAACAAAAATAGAACCTTGTAGAAAGGGAAATGAAAAGAGTGAAGTCTTAAGATGAATTAACCCAAAGGACCACATTAAAATAGTCAATTAGGTGTAATCAACATGGAAGAGCAGAACTTGGAAGTAGGTGTTACACCTGGAAGCTCAGTGCACTGAAAAAAAACAGTAATGTTTTATGGGTTCTAAAATATGATCTGCTACAATGGTGTGTGTCATGTTGGGAATAGCTAATTTCATGAAAATAATTTGGGGCATCAAATTATTGGTGATCATATAATTTTTATATCACAATCTGTTAATGTAGTGAATTGCATTAATTAAATAATATTAAGCCATATTCATTTCACGGGAAAAGTCTTATTGGTCATGACTCATGCTGTACTTTTCTTTGAACACATTCCTGGACTTGAAGTGCTCATGTTCTGCTTAGTATTCTGCATCTAGGCTTAAGTAAGCTTGGCTCCATAGTTCTCTGTTTTCTGGGATCTTTGCCCAATTTTTGGCATCGAAGTTTTGCTAGATTTGCAAAATGAATGAAGAATATTTCCTTTTTTCGCTATGCTCCAGAGCATTTTATAGTGCACGAGAGTAACTTGTCCAGTGAGGGTTTAATAGAACTTGTCTACTTAATTTTTGGGCCCCGTTCCTTTTTTACAGGGTAGATCTATGATTATCTTCCAGATTATTGGTCTGTTCAGGTTTTCTACATTTCCTTCTGTCAATTTCAGCGATGCATGTTTCCCTAGAAAATAGTTCATTAAGTATTGATTTTCAAAATTTTACTGTCAGAAAATTATGCATAACTACATTTAGTACATTAAATATCCTCCCTATATGTATTTATTATAGCTATTGTTTCAAACATTGTTTATATTTCCCATCTGTTTTTCTTGCTCAGACTACCCCAAAGTTTTATCTATTTTAGTACCCTTTTCAAATAAATTGCGTTAGGTTTTATGGATCCACATTACCTTTCTCTTTGTTTTTGTTCTTATCAAAATTTCTTTAAGTTATGCTTTTACATTTATATTCACTTTTATTTTCCCTGAGTTAACCTTCTTGTTCTTTCCCTAACATCTTGAGTTTTCTAATACACTTACTTGGACTATGATTTTTCCTTTCAGTGCCATTTTGGCCATGTTCCAAAAGTTTTGCTATATAGTGCTTTTTTAAAAAGTTTATTATTATTATTATTTTAGTAATCTCTACACCCAACATGGGGCTCATATTTACAACCTCGAGATTGAGTCGCATGCTCTTCCTACTGAGCCAGCCAGGCACCCCACTAAATAGTGCTTTTATTCTTGTTTATTTCTAAATAGTTTGTAATTTTAATTTTGATATATTTTTTAACCTGGAGTCATTGAAAAGAAACTTTAAAAGATTTTATGGAGAAATTCTCAAAACTTCTTTTCATTCAACAGTATTACTAATTTCCAATTGTATTGATATGTTCAGAGTATATAGCCTTAATGTTCTCTGCTTTTCTTAATTTGTTGAGATTTTTGTAACTTTACACAGTCAAATTTTGTGCATGTCCCATATATGCTTAAGTAATGCCAATTCTCTGCTTGTTGGATACATGCGTGTACATGTCTGTTGTATCAAACTCATGGGTCCTACCAATTCTCTTCTTTTGTATTCATGTTTCCACTTGATCTATCGCTAGGTTTCTAAGTGAGTGGTGTGTCAGAGCTTCCCATTAATGTTGTGGATTTCCAGTTTCTTCTTGTTTTCTTATCCATATTTATTTCATTTATTTCAGTTATGTTTTTATAACTAATCTAATAATTGGTATAATTAATTGACTAATTGTTATGATAATCCAGTAATTTGTATATCCTCCTGGTGGGTTATACCAATATGAAATATCCCTTTTGTCCTTTTTAATTTTTGTTTTTGTTTTCTTTTGCTTGGTATTACTATTGTTACACCTGACTTCAGTTCTGTTAGCATTTTCTTCATGTGCATTTCTCAATCTGTTTTCAAGTTTCATGTGTCATTTTGTTTAAAATGTGTCCCTTTTAAACTGGATATGGCTAGATTTTGTTTATTTCTCCAACCTGAGATTATCTGTCTTTTAACAACATTTATCTATGTAGACTGATATAATTCTTGATGTTTATGATTATTCTCGCTGTCTTGTTTCAACTTTTCTAATTATCATGACTTCTTGCATTGTTTTTTTCTTTTCAGCAACCTTTTGGAAAATAGCATTTTCTGTGTTTTATTTTGTGTCCTCTAGTAGTTTTTTTGGAAATTTTATATTATACCTCATATTCCAGTTGTTACCCTTAATTTTTTAAAAAGTATTTAAACTTATTTTCCATACATTTCTAGAATGTATAATTATCTATATCCTGATCTTGAAAAAGACAACAACCATAGCAATAGTTTACCTCCTTGTTCTTTTTTTTCCTAAACCCCTTAATTTCCCATGTAGAGATCATCTGGGAATTAGTTCTATATTGTTATTTTTTTCAATCAATGGTTACTTAGACTTCATTATAATTTCTACAGACTTTTGGATCTCATTGCTTCTTTTACTGCACATCATTTCCTTGGGTTCATTTTTCATTTTTGTGAGAGTACATCCTCAGTAATTCATTCAAAGATAAATCTCAGGTGGGGAAATATCTGAATCTTTGCATGCCCAATGAAAAATATCTTCATTTCACCCAGGCCCCAACCCTCCAACTGAAATACTGGTTTTTCTGAGTATAACATCTTTAATTCCAAGTTCTTTTTTCTCATTAATTTGAGGCTAATCCATTACTATTTTTAAACATTGAGTATTGCTGATGAGCAATCTGATGCTATCTTTATTCTCATTCCTGTGTAGGTTGCCTATTTACTGCTTGGAAACGTTCATAGATTTTGTTTTCTCTCTCTTTGGAGTTCTGAAATTTCACCATGATGTGTCTTCAGTTTGGATACCTCTCCTGGTAATTGGTGTGTGCTTTTTATTTGAAAATTTTTGTCTTTCCTCAACTCTGAGAAGTTTTATACTTTTCTTCTTTGTTAGATCAATTTTCCCTTCAATTTTCTTTGTTGTTTTTAACTCCTATTTACTCTGTTTCCTGGAGCATGAGTCCTGTTTCTTGAGTTTGGCGACTTTTTGTTAGGCTTTTTTCCCCCAAATGTTTGTGGATTTTTAATTAGTCCTCACCTTGGGTTTTGAGAACCCCTGTTTGCCTCCAGATGATGTTTCTTTTTCTTACAGTCTGCACGGTTAACAAGAGTTTAAGAAAAAACAGGGCATACTTCTGAGAGGAATGTTTAAGTAACTCATTTTCTGGTCTTGGATGCTTCCTGTTTCTCCTGGGTGTGGTCAGCCACTTAGGTCCCTGTCTTGCTTTTCCAGCCCAAGCATCCATAATAATTATTCTAGCCTGGGACAAACACTTATGCCACACATTACTTGCCACAGCTGGACAGGGAATTCAGGGATTAAACCATTTAGCTTCTCAAGATGGAGTACTCTAACAAATAATGATTTTCCCATGGCTTCCATATTCTACCTGTTTCTTTCTTTCTTTTTTTTAATGAAACTTTATTTTCAGTTTTATTTATTTATTTATTTATTTATTTATTTATTTATTTATTTATTTATTTTAAAGATTTTATTTATTTATTTGACAGAGAGAGAGAGACAGCGAGAGAGGGAACACAAGCAGGGAGAGGGTCAGAGGGAGAAGTAGGCTTCCCGCCGAGCAGGGAGCCCGATGCGGGGCTCGATCCCAGAACCCTGAGATCATGACCTGAGCTGAAGGCAGTCGCTTAACCAACTGAGCCACCCAGGCGCCCCTCTACCTGTTTCTTTTATCTCTGGGCTTGGAAATAATCTGGAGTCATACCCATCTTATTCAGCCATCCTCTACAATGTACATTTTTAGGCTGTTCTTTTCTCCATTAACCTTATTCTCTCTACCTTAACACTGAAAAGGATTCCTCAAAATTTGTTTTAGACAAATTATACTTCTTTTTAATTCCTGTTGGAGAGATATTAACTTCAAATATATATTTTTTTCTGGATTTAGGGCTTGAGGGAAAACCTGACATGTGAGCCCAGTCCACCTTTAGTTACTTTAGTTACTTTCTGGCTATAGTCATACTTCCCTTACTCCCAACTACATCCCACCTCCAATACAGAAACAATTTTTTAGGAAGTGCTTCATGCAAACTTTGAAATTGTGAGCAAAGTTTAACAATCCATAAGATGATGATTTGTGAGGAATGTCCTGGGCTCAAAGGAAGTAATCCTCATAGACTACAGAAAATGATCTGCACTCACTTTTAAATTTGTTGAGTCCAGATACAGTGCAGATTCTGCCAAATTCTTAGACAACTTTGTCGGTTGATTGTTCTCATAGAACATTGACTTAAGAGACCTGTCATCTAGAGTTTTTATTTATTTATTTATTTATTTATTTATTCATTTATTTAATTTATTTAGGTTTTTAATTTGCCTTAATACTTAATCATTTTCTCTAAGTTAATAAACATAAATCGGGCGCCTGGGTGGCTCAGTTGGTTAAGCGACTGCCTTCGGCTCAGGTCATGATCCCAGGGTCCTGGGATCGAGTCCCACATCGGGCTCCCGGCTCAGCGGGAAGCCTGCTTCTCCCTCTCCCACTCCCCCTGCTTGTGTTCCTGCTCTCGCGGTCTCTGTCAAATAAATAAATAAAATCTTTAAAAATAAATAAATAAACATAAATCATCATTTCTAATGCCTGCATATAATTTCTGCCTATTTCTGTGGCATAATTGTCAAACAGTCAGTTATTTTTTTGTGTTCAGATGTTTTTTCGGATTTTTTTCAATTTAAATTTTACTTAAAGTACAGTGAAATATTGGTTTCTGGAGTAGAATTCATCACTTACATACAACACCCAGTGCTCATCACAAGTACCTTCCTTAATACCCTTCACCCATCTAGCCCATCCCCCTGCCCACCTCCCTCCATCAACCTTCAGTTCTGTATCTTTAAGAGTCTCTTATGATTTGTCTCCCTCTCTGATTTCATCTTGTTTTATTTTTTCCTCTCTTCCCCTATGATCCTCTGTTTTGTTTCTTAAATTCCACATATGAGTGAGATCATATGGTATTTGTCTTTCTCTGACTGACTTACCTCACTTAGCATAATATACTCTAGTTCCAACCACGATGCTGCAAATGGCAAGATTTCATTATTTTTGATGGCTGGTTAATATATATATTAACCACATCTTCTTTATCCATTCATCAGTTGATGGAAATTTGGGCCCTCTCCATAGTTTGGCTATAGTTGATAATGCTGCTATAAACATCGGGGTGCATGTGCTCCTTCAAATCTGTATTTTTGTATCCTTTGTGTAAATACCTACTAATGCAATTTCTGTGTCATAGGGTAGTTCTATTTTTAACTTTTTAAGGACCCTCCATACTGTTCTCCACAGTGGCTGCACCAGTTTGCATTCCCACCAACAGTGTAAGAGAGTTCCCCTTTCTCCACATCCTTGCCAGCACCTGTTGTTTCTTGTGTTGTTAATTTTAGCCATTCTGACTGGTGTGAGGTGGTATCTCATCATGGTTTTGATTTGTATTTCCCTGATGATGAGTGATGTTAAGCATCTTTTCATGGTATGTTAGCCATTTGTATATCTTCTTTGGAGAAATTTCTGTGCTTGTCTTCTGCCCATTTCTTAACTGGGTTATTTATTTTTTGGGTGTTGATGAGTTCTTTGTAGATTTTAGAGCTTTTATTAGGAGGGCACGTAATGTGATGAGCACTGGGTGTTATACACAACTGATGAATTATTGAACACTACATCTTACCAAATGTTGGCTAATTGTATTAAAAAAAATTAAAAATATCCATTTTCTTAAGGAAAAAAATAAAACGATTGAAGAAAAGGGTAGGTTTTTTTTAAAGATTTTATTTATTTATCTGAGAGAGAGATAATGGGAGAGAGAACACGAGAGGAGAGAGGGTCAGAGGCAGAAGCAGACTCCCCGCCGAGCAGGAAGCCCGATGTGGGACTTGATCCTGGGACTCCAGGATCATGACCTGAGCCAAAGGCAGTCGCTCAACCAACTGAGCCACCCAGGTGCCCGAAAAGGGTAGTTTTAAAATTCAAATTTGTAAACATCTACATCTTAAAAAATTCAACCCTTTCCACAGATCTGAGATCTTTGATTGAAGATAAGACATGAACCCAGTGTGTTTAGTGTGTTAAGGCAAGAACTTTTATTTATTTATTTCAATATTTTTTACGGATTTTATTTACTTACTTATTTGCCAGAGAGAGAGAGAGAGAGAGAGAGAGAGCACGAGCAAAGGAAGAAGCAGAGGGAGAGGAAGAAGCAGGCTCCCCGCTGAGCAGGGAGCCCAATGCAGGACTCCATCCCAGGACCCTGGGATCATGACCTGAGCTGAAGGCAGATGCTTAACTGACTGAGCCACCGAGGCGTACCAAGACAAGAACTTTTAATGGAGTCAGGTCATATTGGAAGTAGTACCAGTCAGGCAGTTTGGTGGAGTTGGATAAAGAGTGTTTTGCAGTGCCAGGGCGCCTGGGTGGCTCAGTCGTTAAGCGTCTGCCTTCGGCTCAGGTCATGATCCCAGGGTCCTGGGATCGAGCCCCGCATCGGGCTCCCTGCTCAGCCAGGAGCCTGCTTCTCCCTCTCCCACTCCGCCTGCTTGTGTTCCCTCTCTAGCTGTCTCTCTCTGTCAAATAAATAAAATAAAATCTTAAAAAAAAAAAAAAAAGAGTGTTTTGCAGTGTCAAAGTGGCTTCACTAAAGAATAAGGAGAGGTCATTTGCAGCTAAAAATTTTAGATTCATTATAAAATTAGCATACACACCTGATGGGTTCTCATCTAATAAAACTGAAGGTGAGTGCTTGGTATCCTAAAGGCAAAACAACTTAAAATTAATCTATATGTTTCCATGTGCTTAAGTACTGTAAAACTTCAATGATGCTTTTTTCATTAAGTAACTGGGTAAATATAATTGTCTATGCTAGAAAATCTAAGTCCTTATTCTAATTAATTTAAATTAGAAATAAAAAAACTTATTTAATAAAGTTCATCAATGTTTGGGAGACAGAGGAGGGGGCATCATTTTATTGTGGTTCCCATGAATGGATTAAGAGGGACACTTTGAGTTCTAAATAGGCTTGAGCCAAGAAGACTATTCTAGGACCCACTGGTTCTTTCCAGATACTTTTGTCCCAGTCCGAAAGGGCTAAGCAAAACTCTTGCTACCCCCATCTAACTTTTCCAATGTATGATGGGTTTCTGCCATTTTGTAAGAACCAGACTGAGCCAGGAAAAGGGGAGCTAGGCGAGGGTGTGACCTTTGTATTTTTGTCATGATCTGCAGGATAATCCTAGCAAGGGAAAGACAGACCAGGGGCAAGGCCAACCTAGCCAGTGCTATGTGTGTTGGGGGGAGAGAGGAGTTAAGGAGCAAGTTCCTGCTTGGGTTGATGTGAAGAAGACCTTAAGATGGAAGCCTCTTGTCCCAAAATATATGCCTTATCTGCCAGTCCCTTTTACCAGAGATTCCAACATTAGTCATTCAATCCCTTAAGAAGACTCCTTTTAACATGCAAGAACTCTGGAGAAGTATAAATTATTTATATCTCACCAGTCCTCTCAAATTCTGGAATCAGACAGATCCATATCCAAATTGTCACTTGTCTTAGGTATATTCTTGTTAGGCTTAAATGAGTTGTTATGCATATAGTGGTTGGCACAAAGTAAGTACTCAGTAAATATAACTTGCCATTAATATCATCAGCCTCTCCATTATAGTGATTATTTTTTAATATATATGTGCATATATTTATTTTACAGAACCTTTAAAATATTTATATTTTTCTCAATAAATGCTATTTAAATTCAATTCAATTCTGGAGTCTTCTGGTTCATCACTGAATATTACCTAACATTTTTCATTATTATTATTATAGCCTAAGGTTAATAAATTAGTGGGAATTTCCAGAGCATTCATTTCTGGGACCAGATTTCAGATGAATTTGGAGAAAACAGAAGATTCTTTCTGGTGTTATTCTACTTCTTGTTTCAAGGTCTTTTTAGGTCTGGTGGTACTCTTTCCCCAAGGGCCCAATGCCCTGTTTCCCTTTCTATTCTTTGCTCTTTCCCAAACTGTGTCCTCAGAGTTTCTGTAGGGAAGACCCCAACACTAATTCATGCTAAGTAAGATATGAATGAGTATTAACTCAAATGCTGCACTTTCCATTGAATATACACTTTTAATAAGGACTTAATTTCAGAGTCTATTAGTTATTTCATTCCCTTCAAACTCCGGGAATGGATTAGCAATAAACAAGTGGCTCATGTACAGACTTTTATGGTCAATTTTTCATACAAACTAGGAAATGAAAAACAGCTTGTGATGGAAGTAGCTTAGACCAACATGATGAGGGCATGTGAGGAATGACCTGGGTCCAAAGAGAGAGATTCTAATAAACCAGGAAAATGACTTTCTTAACCCCCATTGTTCATTGACGTCAACCCCCAAAGCATAGACCCAGGTGCTGAGCAGGCTTGCAAGTCACACCAATTTAAGATCCTTAAAACTGGGGTTTCTTTTCAGCCAGACAAAATGGGGAAAAGAGAGTTTGACAATATGCATTTAAAAACCCCAAGTCAGAAGAATGCAGAGGTACATCTTGACCTTCTTTTTGCCATTTCCTCCCCCAAAGTACTTTAAATGTTAAGTATGGAGTCAACAGAGGATGAGAAGGCACTTTGGGCCCTGGAATCAACTATTAAATTCTTTAAATGAAAATATAATACCCATATGTTCTTTCAAGATAAAATTCTCAAAGACACTCCAAAGAAATTAGCCTTTAACAGACTGATATAATCTTCTCTAATTTAAATAGTTCCCTACAAATATGTCCAATGAGTCTGGAGAGTCTAGATTGCTGAAGTTCTGGGAAAGATGTGTAGGATGATGTATTTTGTGATTAAGCGGCTTGGTACATCAAAGTGCCATGTCAGAATGTTAGAATTAAGAGCTTTCCTCCATGCACTCCCTTGCTCCAGCATTCCTCAGGGATCCCTCTTTTGCCCTTTACTTCTTTCCAGCCATCCCCTCAAAACTTGTTGTCAGAGACTTTTTTTTTTTTTTTTTGCATTAAATTGGGCAACAAAAATTCACACTGCGGTGTGAATGAATAAAGAAACCCAGCTCAAAGAGATATTTGCATTTTAATAAAGGACATCAAGTCCTAAAGATAGAATTTCAGGCAGTAGTAATTATGGAGTAGGGGGCTTCTTGGCCAGATGGAGCTTTATGATGTCTCTTTTTACCATGAACCTGCAATATTTAATTAGGCTCAGGTCATGTCTGTCTGGCCTTTTAAATCAGCTAGCTTGGTTAAGATGTTATAGGTACCAAGCAGTAGCTGATGAGAAGAGGCTCCCACTGGGTTAGCAGTAGAGTAAACAAAATGTGGCACATACAGGTTACTAATTGTATTCCAGCAAGCTATGTTCACCAACAGAGGAAACTGAAACCATATCTGGCATTCATTTATCATGTATAGAGTAAATGCTATTATGTTCCAGGCACAGTGTTAGATGCTGGGTTGTAACCATTAGTAAAGTAGGGCTCTTTTCTTGGAAGAGCTCAGATTCTAGTGGAAGGGACAAATGAATATTAAAAAATACAAAGTGATTACACAGCTGGCTAGCCATTCAAATAAAATACCTGAATCTGTACCTGATCCCTTATACCAAAATAAATTCTGGATCACTTGACTTAAATATTTAAAAAAGGAAAAACAAGGTACTAGATGAAAGCAAAGGTGATTGTTTTTATAATCTTGCAATGAAAGAGACATTTCTAACTAAGTGTACTACAAAAACCAGATACTCTAAAGGAAAAGATTAATACATTTAACTACATAAATATTATCACTTATATATGGCAACAGCAAATGAATAACCAAGTCAAAAGGCAAATGACAAACAGAAAAAAAGGGTTACACATTTAACAAGATTTTTTTCAAGCCCTTTTTTTAAAATTTAAAAACAATAATTAAAAGTATATATACCAATATAATAAAATTAAAAAAGTATATGTACCAAAAACTTTTACAGTGCATGAAGGGAAATGACCCCACAGAAAAGTGGCTAAAAATTTTTAACAGGAAAAGAAATATAAATGTCCAGTGAATATAAAAATTTGACTCAAATGTGCTGATGATCAAGGATAAATCAAAACAATGAAGTGTAATTCCCTCTACCACACTTGAAACATGATAAAAACCTAATGCTTTTGAGGATGTAGGGATACAGTAACTCGTTTGCACTCAGCTGGAGTGTAACTTGAAGTATACTTTCGGAGGGCAATTTGACGTATTTATCAAGACTGTAAAAGGCCATACCCTTTAACCCAGTGGTTCTACTTCCAAGAATTTATCCTAAGTGCATATGCACATAAAGAAGCAAACATATATTTGTAAGAAGATGTTCATTACAACACTGTTTCTAACAGCAAAGAAAACCAAAGCAAGAGCAACAGCAAAAAACCAAACCAACAACAAAGACAGACTCCTGGATAGGTAGGGAAATCATGATAATCTATGCTTTGAATATTTTACAACAGATTAAGAACAAATACATATTTTGATATGGGAAGTTCTCCAAGATCTTCAGAGTGAGAAAAGAAAGGTGCAGAGCAGTATGATACTTCCGATGTGAAAACGAAACATATACAGATATTCTTGTATATGCATCCAACATTTCTGGAAAAATACAATGAAAAGCAGTTAACAGAGATTACTTCTGGAGATTAAGACTGTGGTGGGAGGGATATAGAAATATTCTATTTTTTCACTTCATAATCTGCACTGCTTGTGTATTTTAACCATGTGCATTTATTATCATTACTACTATTCTGATTAAATACATACTATTTTAGATGAACTAACATACATAATACATGCCATAAGTATTACTATATATATATATTTCATCTATATGGATAGAAAGATAAAAACAAAGCTGCTATAATAGCACAAGGGACAGTCCCCTAAGCCAGACAGTAGAGCCCTGTGTGTGGTGGTGTGTGGGTGCCTGGGAAAAGTTCACTGGAAGGAGGTTGGCATCTGTACTGAATTTTGACTGACAGTGAAGAAGTAGGTAAAAGGGATGTAGGGGTTACTCCAGGCAGAGGGAACATTAACATATTCGAAGTTGTTGGTTTGAGCTGGAGTGTGGTAGGAGGTGTTAGGATGGAGAATGGGGGCAATTGAAGCTGGGGATGGACATACTGTGAAGGGCTTTGCCTGTAGTCCTAACTACATTAGGATGAAAGTCTCAGAGACTAGTTTTCTTGGAAATGGTGAACTAAAAGATTCACACTGTGGTGTAAATGAATCAAAACAGGTATTTGCATTTTAATAAAGTACAGAATGTTCCAAAGGTCCAATTTCAAGCATCCACAATTAGGGAGGAGGAATCTCCCTTATGTCCCTCAATTCACACATTTATGAGAAGATGACACACCTGGTTGTCTGGGTACCAGACTGTTCTACTCAGTGGGGAACCTGCCACCTTACTGGAGGTGGGAGAGAATTCTATTTTCCTGAAGCCCCCTTGTCCAGGACTGGTAATAAGAGCCTAGGGGAGAGAGGGTGGCTCCCATGGTAACCAGTCAGCCGTGCTCAGAATCCTGCAGACTTCCGCAGACTTCTGTGGCTGAGAACTGGAAGGCAAATAGGTGTCCTAACCAGCTCAGTCAGCTGGTTTCCTTCCATTGCCACTACATGCATGGTACAGGGGGAAATGCACAGGTTTTGGACTCAGACGTATCTGGATTTTCATACCAGCTTTGCCACTTGTTAGCCCTGTGACCATGGGCAAGTTACTTAATTTTTCTGAGGTGCAAGTTCCTTGAAGCGTTGTGTAAAATAATACATACAAAGCGCTTAGCACTGGTGTGTAGGGAGTAATTGCTAAGTGTTGTTTTTATAATCACGATTATTCCCTCTTCTACATGAGTCCATTAAGGATTACAGTGATTTTTGCCACATTAATTATAATCCTCATGATCCATTCTTACCCATGAATCTTCCCAGAACTTTAGTCCTCTCCCTCCACAAGGCCACCACATATTACTATTGTTGTTGTTTTTATGATCATTCCTTCTTCCCTATGAGCCTATGGTGGATTATTGCTACTGTTGTCATTTTTATTATGGTTGTCAATGGGTTATTAATTGCTGTTCTCCATGAGTCCTAGGACTACACTCCTCACCCCGTCTCCACCTCATGGCTTCTCCAGACCCCACCACTGGAGGGAGCAGCAGAGCTGACACACCACTCCTTGTGCTCTTTTCCAGAGACACCCAGGGAGCTTTTAACAGGTGTAGAGGAGGGGCCAAAAAGGCAGAGGTGGAAGGTTTGCCTTTCTCTGTCTCCCACCCCGCCCCTCCCACTCCTGCTCAGCAGGGTTGCAAGGTCTCCTACAGTTTTGGGGTGTGTTTCCTCTGCTCCTTTCTTCCTTGGAGTGATTGAGATAAGTAAGCTCAACCGATGGGTGGAAATATGTCAGCTCAAATTTTCCCGTAAAGCAAAAGATGACCCAGGAGGAAAGACAATGTGAAAGAACTCCTCAGATGTGGATGGTATCCATGAACACAGCCCTAGAAATTCACAGACCCAGGAGGTAGGAACACAAGCTAATGAGAGCAACTTCCTTTTACTGAGCTCTTATGCTGGAACGAGCCCATTACATCCTTACTGCAGCCATAGGAATCGGGTAATCTGGTTATTCTCCTTCTGCAGATGATGGAACTGAGGCTGGGGGAAATTAAGGGACTTGTGCAAAGTCACAGAGCTGGTAAGGGACAGTGATGGCATGTGATCCCAGGCTTGTTTGACTCCTAGACCAGGGACTTTCTTCTCTACCCCAGACTACAGTTTAAAGAAAAAGCAAAAATCTTGAACTTCAGCAAGCCTGGAGCAGAGACAGCTCAAGGTTATTTCTATTCATATTTCAGTGATTACCTCAGGTTGTGATTTTTATGATTTTTTTCTTGTATGTTCCTTTCAAATTGTTGTGACTTTGTAGCCTTCAACTTTTGTTTGCAGTTAGTATCTTTTAAACCTCACTAGTTGTTTTCTTTATAGTTGCCACAAGAAAAGTCTAGAAAAAATAAGGAAAGCTACTACTTATTGACCATTTACCTACTGCATGCTAGGCAGTTGACGTACGTGATAGCCAATCCTCATAACAACCCTTTTAATTCGGTACTATTAGTATTCATTTTTTTGACATAAGGAGGGACAGAGGTGCCAAGAGTTCTAGTGGGCATGCAAGGGTGTGCAGCTGGTAAGTGGCAACGGGGCATGCAAACCCTGGGCTTGCTCCCTCACTCCAAAGCTCATATTCTTTTTTTTTTTTTTTTAAGATTTTTTATTTATTTATTTATTTGAGAAAGAGGATGAGAGGAGAGAGAGAGCACATGAGAGGGGGGAGGGTCAGAGGGAGAAGCAGACTCCCCGCCGAGCAGGGAGCCCGATGCCGGACTCGATCCAGGGACTCCAGGATCATGACCTGAGCCGAAGGCAGTCGCCCAACCAACTGAGCCACCCAGGCGCCCCCAAAGCTCATATTCTTAACCACATCATAAAGTGAACTGTTTGTGTACTGTGCCACTTCAGAAGGGTTCGTGGTTTGCTTTTGGACAAACGAGGAGGATTAAGAGTATCATTGTGTGTTAGCCTTGGGGGAATGACTGGGCACAGTCTAATAGAGAGCATGGAACAATGCCTAGGGCCCATGTAAGAAAAACCTCTCAGACTAGAGTTGTCTCTTTCAGAACGGTGATCCTTGAACTGCTGATGCCACACTGAGTGGCATCTGGAACTAAGATGTATTACAAGGGAGTGATTTTTTGTTCTCTTTGACTTACCAGGCTGATGGAAGGTTTAGAATGAAATGTTGGAAGAGGTGTGGAGGTGTGAAGGGAGTGAGAAGTAGGGATGAGCTCAGTTCTGAAGGAGGGGGCGATAAGTACAGTCCCATCTCTTTGTCCTTGGGAGGTTCTCCAGGAGGAAATAAGTCACTGGAAAAGCTTCTGACAGGGCCCTTCCTTCTTTGCAGGAGCTACAAATTCTCCTTCCCAGGCTTTCCCTTTTTAGGTTCTTTAATGTATGCCCAGGGCATAAAAGGAAGGAATTTGCTGAAAGTTGACTCTAAATGTTGTAAAATGGTCAATAATGTAATAATGGTGATCCTATTAGCAGGCCTCAGAGTGGCCCTTTTCCACGTTGTCCCAAAGGATTGTCAGGTCTGGCACCAGCAAGAATTGCTGCCGAGGGAGGATTCTTGCCTAGAACTTTTTTGAGACCTGCCATCATCCAGTCTGCTCTTTGTTCCTCTTTGAGCCTGGCCTCATTTGGCCGTTCTCCCTCTGGTATGCCTCTAGCTAGAGTGCCAGCCAAGCCATTACCCTTCACACACCCCACCCGCAGACCGATACGCTTTCTCCCTGTACTTGGCTGCCAGGAAGAGGATTTACATCAGCATTGCTCAACTAAGAAATGCTCAGATCTATAAAATTCCAATGGCTGCTCTCTGTTATAGTTTTGTTCTTTCATAGTGTTGATCCTTAACCTTTATGTTGAGGAATCTTCATGGAAGAGACTATACCTTTGGATGACTTGTCTTTGAGTCTTATGGTTTCATATAACACGTCTCAAAGTCTTTTAGTTGCCTGGGCTAGCCTGTCTCTCGTGTCATTAACCCACTATCAATAAAGACAGAGTCTGTTTAACAATAAAGCATATTCTGTTTTATTTGTGTATTCACTCTGATCAAAAGAGAGATGTTTACTATAAGTGGAGTTTTCTGTGGAGGTCCAAGCCAAACCACAACCTGACCATTTCTATAGTACTTTCTAAATTGTTGTACAAGTGGTAGTGTTATATAAAACAACCCACTGGGGAAACGTGAGTTTCTATTGCTACAAAACTATTTCTAACCTAACCTTCCTCCCACACATGTCACCCCACTGACCCCTCAATTATGGTGGTAGGCAGCAGTAGGAAAGCAAAAGTAACCCTAAAATTACCAACATTGAAATATAGTCTCTTACAACACTTCCAATACTCTTGGTTAACAACATTTTACTAAAAAGGAGTGTCTTTATACATAAGCTTATAATAGGTAGGTCCTGCAGTTGCATGAGTCAAGGGATAAAGTTTGAGTTCTCCTGAAGACTACTGGCCAAAAGATTAAAGATAACTAGTTTTAGAAGAGTGCTCTCAACCTTGGCTGTGCATTGGAATAACCTGAGAAGCTTCAGGAATACCCATTCCTAGGTCCCAACCCCAGAGATTTTGCTTTAGTTAATGTGGGGAACAGTTTGGTCATGGAGGTTTTTAAAAGCTCTTACAGTGATTCTAGTGTGTATCCAAGGTCTAGAATGATTAATCTAGAACCTTGCTATGCAAAGTATAGCCTGTGTACCCACAACATGGACATCACCTGGGAGTTATGCCTAAATTCAAACTCTTCCCCAGATCTACTGAATCAAAATCTTCATTTTAACAGGATCCACTGGTGATTCATGTGCCCATTAAAGGTTAAGCACTGCTCTAGAAGTGTGAGCTCTTGTAAAGCATCCCCTGGAAAGGACACTTTTGCATTGTTAACCAATCTGCCATTGACATTCTGGGTTTTCTAAAATAAGACATATAAACTCTATAACCTCAATTGCAGAGGGTGTGTCTACATCAGTCTAACCAAAATGAATTCTCTCACTTCAATAAAATGAGGAAAAGTGAAAGACAGCTTAGGAGCTAGCATTGTTTCTTTTTGGTCTGTCTTATAAGCTTGGATATCTCTGTTGGTAGTCTCCAAGGATTCATGGATAAGGAGAGAGGTGCCAAAAGACTAAATAAAACAATGATTTTTTTCCCCCCTACAAGGCAAGGAGAATCTACAAATGCTAGCCTGGTGAGTTTGACGTCGATCCCCAGCAAATTTCTAGAATGCATTATTAAGAAGATGATTTCTGAGCCCTTGGAAAGGGACTTACTAATCATGAAGAACCAGCATGGGTTCATTAAGAGCAAGTCATGCCAGACTAAGCTCATTTCCTTTTGGATGGGCTTACAAGAGGAAGCTGCAAAAATCACTTACCTGGGCTTTAGCAAGGATCTTGACAAACACTTCTCTGATGTTCTTTCAGACAAGGAAGAAAAATGGGGTAGGCTGATAGTATGGACAGTTGAATGTTTAACTCATTAAATGATCATATACAAAATGTATGCATTTAATAAATTGTTTCAAACCCAGAAAGACATGCACTTTCAACTTTAATGAGGATAAAGATAAGACATTGACCAAATTTGGGATTAAGGCCAAGTTTGGGGGGATATCTGTGTACACTGTACAATACAAAATAAGAATCCTCATTGTCGTCATCATTAGGCCTTATAGTGGCGTGATACTTTTCTAATTACAGAGCACTTTCACATAAGTTACTCAATTCATCCTCACCACAGCCCTGCAAAATTAGAATAGTGATTATCTCCATTATACAGATATGAAAACTGAGGCTCACAGATTCAGTAATTTGCCAAGGGGACAAATAGCTGTTAAGCCAAACATCCAAAAAGAAAAAAAAAAACAACACCCTTCTTACTCTAATGTAGTTGGGACAAATATGAAATTGTATGTTTCAGCTCTAAAATTAACTACAGAGTGAGGGCAAGGCTTAGAAATACTTCTCTAAAAGGCATGGGAGGGGTGCCTGGCTGGTTCAGTCCATAAAGCATGTGACTCTTGATCCAGGGGGTTGTGAGTTCGAGCCCCACGTTGGGTATAGAGATTAATTAAAAATAAAATCTAATGGTTCATCACCCCCTCTGATCCCCCCCTTCATTTTCCCCTTCCTTCTCTTAATGTCCTCCATGCTATTCCTTATATTCCACAAATAAGTGAAACCATATGATAATTGACTTTCTCTGCTTGAGTTATTTCATAGTATAATCTCCAGTCCCATCCATGTTGATGCAAAAGTTGGGTATTCATCCTTTCTGATGGCTGAGTAATATTCCATTGTATATATGGACCACATCTTCTTTATTCATTTGTCTGTTGAAGGGCATCTTCGCTCTTTCCATAGTTTGGCTATTGTGGACATTGCTGCTATGAACACTGGGATGCATATGGCCCTTCTTTTCACTATATCTGGGTCTTTGGGGTAAATACTCAATCGGAGGGGGAGACGAACCATGAGAGACTATGGACTCTGAGAAACAAACTGAGGGTTCTAGAGGGGAGTGGGGTGGGGGGATGGGTTAACCTGGTGATGGGTATTAAAGAGGGCATGTACTGCATGGAGCACTGGGTGTTATACGCAAACAATGAATCATGGAACACTACATCAAAAACTAATGATGTATGGTGATTAACATAACATAATAAAATAAAATCTTAAAAAAATAAATAAAAGGCATGAGAGTTTCGGTTAGCATCAAGTTTTGTATTAGCTCATAGTGTTATGTGGTTGCTATATATGCTATTGAGATTTCAGGGCTATATTAATGGAAGTATAGTGTCCATCACATTGGAGGTGATTTCTTTGTATTTAAAGTTGGTCAGAGCATCTCTAAGGTATTGTTTTACTCTGGTTGCAACATTTGAAGAAATGTTTTACTTGGAAAAGCAAAGACTTAAGGAAGGATTTTGTGTTAAACATTTTCTGTGGGTCAATGGGTACAAAAGCTGAAAGAAGGCAGCTTTCAGAACATTAAAAGAATTTCCTCACCATTACAGTTACCTGATAATTGAAGGGACAACCACTCCTTAAGACTCCCCCACCCTACACTGCCTGCACCCCTCTTCCAGAAAGTTTCAAGCACAGGTTGGTCAGCCATTTGTTTGGTATGTTGTAGAAAGTTTGTGCATTTTATCATCTCTGATGGCCTTGACAATTCAAATATTCTTCAAGTCTAGGATTCCTTCACCGTGTCCAGATGCATATGATCAGGTCTAACTTTAGGACAGCAATTGACGGACTCCCCAGGATTGACTGCTGCGTTAAAATGGTACAATTGCTTGGGTAATGATCTTGCAAAATAAGGGAACTTTGGCTAATTTTGAAAAGTTTCTTATGACATGCCACCCTTTACAGGATTTGTCTCAAGCTCAAAATTAATTCTAGCCCCTGAGATACATTTTGCTAGCCTGTGATATTATATGGATCATCCTTGGGCCTTTAACATATGGTGCCAAAGATGGCCTTCTGAAGTAAGAAGGGATTTCCTCATTAAAAGTCATCCTCGATGGGCCAATAAGTTGTGTGAATGGCTTCAATTTCTCCATACGCCCTTACCATGCCCAGTTTAAAACATGACTCTAGCCAGGATCCTATAGACTTAATTTACCATAGTCTGATATAATGGTGTGTGATCTAGGGGCCACAGTTTGGGGTGGTGAGGGGGCTGAGGGAACATCCTTCTTCTCCTGGCCTCTACTAACATGCCACCACCAGCTAAGTGGGCTTTTTTTTTTTTTCAGGTATTAACCGAGAATGGGGATCATTTAATCACATTGGGTCCCTCCTTAAGGAGGGGGCTTGAAAAATTTGGTCTACATAAGAGCAGTGTCATGGAGTTCTGGGAGGGAAGGGGAGAGATCAAGACTAAGTTTGGGGACGTGAGCAAGTCTTCCTTCTTACTAAGCCTGGAGACCAGCTTTCATCGATAGGAAAGGGAAACAGAAAAGAGGGAGGCCCAACTGGATTTCAACAGGAGGGCCGTGGGTTTAGTACTGGGCAGTGGATGGTGAGCTAGACTGAGGCACCTCCTTCCCTTGAGAGTGCAAGGTCAGGATCTCAGAATAGCCTGAGACAGCATAGCTTAGTGGTTATAAACACAAACTCTGGAGCCAGACTGCCTGGGTCCAAAGCCCGTCCCCAACACTTGTTGGCTGTGTCACCTAGACAGGTTGCTTAATCTCTATGTGGCTCTGTTTCCTTCTTTGTAGAAAATGTGAATAATGATAGTACCTATCTCATAAATTTATTGTAAAGATTAAGATGCCTAGTAAATATAAAGCTCTAGAACAGAGCCCAAGAAATACCAAGTGAATATGAGTGTCAGCTCAGTAACATGAATAAAAAGTAGGGTGTAAAGGTGGCCAATTTAATAAATATTTAATGTGCACCTACTATGTTCCAGATACTGTGCTACCCAAGATTTAGCATGGGAGGATCTGGCTTTGGAATCAGGCAAAATTGTATTCTAATTCCAGCTCTGCCCTTGGCTATGAGCTGGGTGGCCTTGGGCATATTACATAACCTGCTCAAGCCTCTGTTTCCTCATGTGTAAAATGTGGATAATAATAAGCACGGGGCCACACAGAATTGCTGTTAGGAGTAAATGAGGTAGGTAGTGGCTATATGCATAGCATATTGAAGGAGGCTCACTAAGTGGTAATATATGATGTCTGTAAGGTGGGGCCTGTCTGATGAAACGTAACAGGAATAAATGTCAGGTCTCATATCTGAGTAAAAACTCAGTTGCAAAATAGTACAACACTTGCACAAGTAAAGAACAGGAGAGGATTGAACTGGGAAGAAGATCTGCGTGAAAAAGATCTGTGGGTTTTAGTTGACCACAAGTTTCCTATGCGCCAACAGAGTGATCTGGCCGCCCAAGGACTAATATAATTTTAGATGGCATTAATAGAAATGGTGAGTTGAGATCCTGGAAAATGATCGTTTCACTGTCCTGTGTGCTCTGTGCAGTCAGGTCACTTCAGATGTACAAGATTGCATTTTGCTCACAGTATTTCTAGATAGACAATGACAAACTCATTGACAAACTGTCCAGAAGTGGTGACCTGGCTTGGGAGGCATTGGAAAACTCTTTCTTGAGGATGAGATTAAAATAACCCAGGGAGGGAAACACTAAAGCAATATTTGAAACAGTTCTTTCTTCTAATGAAAATGTTTACAGAACACACCCCACATCCAATCTGTCAGCAAATTCTGTTCACTCTTTTCTCAGATTATATCAATAATCCAACCATTTCTCATCACCTCTCTGCTACTGTGCTGACCTAAGCCCCCACTTGCCCGATTATTACAATAGCCTCCTAGCAGATCTCTCTGCTTCCACCCTCACCCCTCAGTCTACTCTCCATGCAGAAGACTAACCAGTCCTTTGGAAATGTGAGTCTAATCATGTCACTCCAGTGACTTCCTATTTTATTCATGGTGTAAGTCAAAGTCCTTACAAAGACCTGCAAAAGTCTTGCTTGGCCTGGCTCCCACCACCTCTCTGACATCATCTCCTGCTCTCCCCCTTACTTACTCAGCTCCAGTCACTAGAGTCTAGTCACAGTTCCTCCAACTAGCCAGGCATTTTCCTGTCTCAGGGCTGTTGCATTTGCTGCTCTCCCTGACAAGAACCTGCTTTACCTAAATATCTGCGTGCCTTGCTCCTCATGTCCTTCAAACCGTAAGTCAAATGTTATCATCTTGGTGAGGTATTCTCAGCCACCCTTTTTATTTTATTTATTTATTTTAAATTTTTATTTATTTGTCAGAGAGAGAGAGAAGAGAGAGCACAAGCAGGGGGAGCTCCAGGCAGAGGGAGAAACAGGCTCTCTGTTGAGCAAAGAGCCCGATGTGGGACTCGATCCCAGGACCCTGGGATCATGACCTGAGCTGAAGGCAGACGCTCAACCGGCTGAGCCACCCAGGTGCCCCTCAGCTACCCTTTTTAAATTGCAACAATTTCCCCACCGGACACACACTTATGTATTTCCTTTCTCTGTTTTATTTTTCATCACATCATTTAATAGTTGTTTAATATTCTATAGCATATTCTTCTATACAGTAATAGATAAAATATGTAAAAGAGTTGCTATGGTTGAACCTGGCGGGAGTTGGGTGGGCATGAACTCTACCCCCTCCAAAGCCTGGGTAACTGAGTTAACTACATAGAGATACATTTGCAAATGAATGTTGGCCAAACCTTGGAAACACCACTAGTGAGATATTCTGAACTCAGGGAGGCCAACTCATATTTTCTGGGCGTTGTAAGACTATTATGTGTAAGAAGTAGATTCCGTCTGGGTTGCAACTTGAGGCAGAACTAGAGCCAGTGAATACAAAGGGAATGTACAAAGGCAGACATGGGATAAATCAATTTGAAATTCTCCAGTTTTGTCATGAAGTGGTGAGTTCCCCATCCCTGAAGGTGTACAGAAAGAGGCTGTAAACTGCTGTGAAAGAGATTGTATACTGGGTTGGGGATTGGACCATGCACCACCTTGACAATTTTTGTAGCTGTGAGATGCTGGGACCAAAGGTGTGTGAGCTCAAGGATTAGGGGTAATTTACATTTGTTTTTTAAACATGGGGAGAGGATCTTTGGCCTGTGTTCCTGGAGTCCCAGAGACAAATTCTGCTCCTAGAGGTCCATTCCACCCTAATTGAGATTCCATTTCCCAGAAATTACCCGATGCTAGGCTGATGATTAGAGGCCAGCCAGGGGTAAAGGGACTGATTCCCATGGCAACCAGGTTGAAAAAAGTGCCATGTGGAGCATTGTCAGCAACAAGCTAAGGTTGCATTATAAATAGATGTTTAATTCATTGAGATAGTTTGTGACGACTTCTGCATTATAAATAGATATTTAATTCATTGAGATAGTTCTGACAGCGAGTAGGAAAGTTAAATCCCAAAGCCACTCTTTGTCTTTAAGTATTTCACAGTTAATTGACAACTATTTTTTTCCCCTTCTAAAACATGTAGAGCTTGGTTCTCTAAGTGAAAGAATGGTATATGCAAGTGTTTTTAGAAAACCAACTAACAGTCCAGTGTCACAATATTTCTCACTATTTGTTTCTCATTGAAAGGTTTATCAAAATTTTATCTGATTCCATGAGCACCTGTATTTAAATCTTTTTCACATAGGAGACCCCAGGTTCAATGTCTGGATTTCATATGAGTCTTTTTTTCTGTCATTTTTGCCTCATCTTCTTCCTGCTTTTCTAACTCAGAGGCTTCTCTAGATTTCAGACCTTGGCCCTCTGCTCTTTTCTTTCCATTTCTCTTTCCCTTGGTTAACAGCTAAAGTAATCACTTGTTAACTTGCACAGCCCTGCCCCTAGCCTTAATAATACACTTTGAAACACCTGACGATTGGAAAACAAAATCAGACCTGAGCAAAGGACTTCTATCCTAAAACCAAGGACCAAAAACAAGCCTCCCTTTAGTGTTCAAAATGTACAGCTTGATTGAGAGTTAGGGATTAAGAGTTTGAAGGCAGAGAGTAGTGCTCAGCAGAAAGCAACAATTAGGTTTTGCTAAATTCAAGTGTAAAAGCACTTTTGAAATGTAATTTTTAGAAACACCATAAGAAATTAATATAAGGGACTAACAGAATCTCATCAAATGGAAATCAGAGTGAAACTTTGTACTTCTACATTCCAAAGAGCTTAATACAAATTAATCTATAGTATTCCGTGTTTCATTCTGTAAGGATTAAGGGAAATGGGATGCATTTTTTTCCATTAAGTTGCTGGATAAATAAGCTCCTTAATGTAAAATTTTATTTTATTTTATAATAAAATTTTATTATAATCTGGAATAAACTCACTGTGTGCAGCACCCTTGTGCATTGCTCTACTGAACAGTGTTATCTTAGAATTAAACAGTGTTGGGAAGTAAGGAACTTTTGGGTTCAGGTCTGAGGAATCATGACCTCCTCTAGGACCTGTAGGTCAATTCTTCTGAGGTCTTGGACACGTTCGAGGAACTAGGTAAGTCCCCTTCCCTAATCCAATCTCCCTGATGTATACTGAATTCCCACCCATGGAGCAAATGGCATGCTGATCCGGGAAGGAAGATCAGGGGCTCAGAATGCAAGCTGGTCTCCATCTGGAGTCCTGGGAGCAGCCCCCCCCGACCCTTCCCACTCCAAACCAACCACCTCAACCACCTCACTTGCTTACCCACTCTCTGAGATCCCACTACCAGAGGCCCATTCCTTTGGGAAAACAAAACTCTTTTCAGTGAATGGCAAAGTATTCAGCTTTTATCAATCATTTACACTTGAGTGAATTAATGTACACTCATGATTGTTAGGTAAGGGCCACAAAGCACACTTCATCAATTTCAAAGTTCTGCAGAGGGCTAATCCTAATGTTTGAAAGCAGGCATACTATGGACCTAGAAGTAACATGGTGAAAGGGATATACTTTTTTATTTTATTTTATTTTATTTTATTTTATTTTATTTTATTTTATTTACTTTATTTAAGTTCAATTAGCCAACATATATACATCATTAGTTTTTGGTTAGTGTTCAATGATATACTTTCAATGTTTGTCCTCCTTGGGCTGAACTCGGAGGAAACACTGCCACCCATCCATCCATCCATTCAATAGTGAGATTGAAGGACAAAAGGACATTCTACTCACTGAACCATGTCTCAAACCAAATTGGGAAGTACTCTTTCGGAGCCTTCCCTCCTCCCCCACTCCATCCTTAAGCTCTTTCCTTTGTGCTAGCAGCCCCATGCTCTCTTATTCTGCCATAGAGGTCAGCTCCAATACACAATTTCTAAGCTGTAAGTGGACAACAGACCTGTGGAGAAACCACTGCCATAGTTTTTGCAGTTAAATAGTGAATACTCTTTTTATTCAGAATACATTTTTAACAGAATTTCATGCACCAGTAAATCAGTACAGTGAGGAGTTACAGGGGTGGGGAATCTCTCTTCAGGAAACATCTCACCCTGGTAGAGCTCTCAACTCCCAGAATCCCCTTAACCCAGCTCAGATGATTAGTGGCCAAGGAGCAGTAGATGGGGTTGACTCCCAGTATAACCAATAGGATTTGCAGGTCTCTGAGGATAAAAGAGAGGAGAGGAAAGCTCTTGTAAAGGAGGAGACTATTATATTGGGACTGGCAGTTCCACTGAGGTTCCCTGAGAGACTGATGAGGGAGAGCTGGTGTTGGCGCCTGGTTCTCCTTCTTGATTACACTCTTCAAGGGCTACGGTCTGGTCTCTTCCATCTGTCTCTGAGTCCCTGTGTGGAGAAAAAGACATGACTAAGGGAGGATCCAAAACTATCAATCTGAAAACAGGTTGTGTTACGGGGCTCAGATATTCGAGGAGCATTCAGACAATTTTTTTTCCACCAGCCCTGGGTTTATAGAAGGAGGCTGACATGAGGCATTTACCTGGTTCGGAGTCGAGGCCACTTCTTCCATTCTATGGCTAGCACCACCCCCAAAGCTACAACTACCACCACAATCAGACTACTTCGGACAATGTTCCCCACAGTGCACTCCTGAGCGGCAGGCCCTGTGATGACAAAAGAGTAGACACCAAGGCTATGGAGTTAGCACATGTACGTTCCCCTGATCTCTTGTTCCCTCATTTGGCCTCCTTCAGGGTTCACTTGTGAGCCATGTTGAGAATGCAGAGGGGTTGGTCAGAGCCAGTGCTTATGCTGAGGAGAAGCTGCCCTCCTTTTGGGGGTGGAAGAGGCCTTGAAAGTAGAGGCCTGCTCATATCTGTGGGTGGATCTGAGGTCCACCTCCTCACCATCCCTAGGAGAAAGATGACCACACTTGAGGTCTCTGACTCCAAATCCTCCCACCTCCATCTTTGGTGGTCTCCATCCAGACTATCTCTGGGATCCCAGGTGGGTCATTCCAGAACCATAGAGGGATTATCCTCTCACCTGCTGCCCCCACCAGCTCCAGGGCATTGCTAGGCTCTGACCAGATGTCAGGATAGGCCTGGAGGCGGTAGCTGCAGCTGTAGTTGCCAATGCCTTTTCCTTCTATGTTGTTGATGATGAAGTCCCCATCCTCTGAGAACTGCTGAGGTGCTTCTTCTCCGTCATGTTCTAAGACAAATTCAACACCTGGCAGGGGTCCTCGGCACTGAAGGGTGATGTCCTTCCCTAGCTTGAACACGGTGCTGGGCCAGGCTGACAGAGAGGGCTTAGGGGGCTTATCTGCAACCAGCCAGGACAACCAACCAGAGTTAGAAGCGGTCCTGAATCCCCTTAGGGCTAATTACTTCAAAACTACAAAGTATAGACTATTACTGAGGTCTCCAGGACCTTACCAGTCACCCAGATCTCCAGGAAGTCACTGCGATTGGAAGCCGCAAAGGGAGCAGAGTCCAAATAATAAACACAGCTATAGACCCCAGAATCGTCACCTCTCACCGCTGGCATCCAGAAGTCAGCCCTGTACCCGCTTGGGCTCTGTTGCTCCAAAGGCTCTTGAGTGCCCTCCTTCAACAGGACAAATGTTGAGTCTGGCAGTTCCCCTTGGCATCGAAAAGTCATATTTTCTCCAGGGGCCACAATGGGTCCAGGCTGGGCTAAGAGGCTGGGTTTAGGGAGCAAACCTAGAAGAAATTAACTCCTGGTCAGAGAGAGGAGGCCACTTTCCAGTGTGCTACCCCTAGAGTCTGTTCAATAAAGAGGAAAGACTATTGCTTGCCTCTCCTTGAGCTCTTTGAAAACTATTTCCATGAACCCTCTCACAGTCCATTCTCTCCTCTCTCCTCTCCCATGCCTGCTCCAGAGCACCTTCCCATTACCTGTGACTATGAGTTCCAAAGTGTTGCTAGGCTGTATCTTGATAGGGCTGGTCCAGTCAGGGTGGTAGCAGCAGCTGTAACGCCCTATGTTAGCACCAGATATGTTGGTGATGGGGAATGCCCCGTCATTACTGGTGGATCCCCAGAGCTGCACTGAAGGGGCTTCTCTTTCTTTGTGTAGAATATACCCTACTCCATGGACTGGCCCCTGGCACCAGAGAGTAACATTCTGCCCCATAGGAACCACAGAACTGGGCTCAGCAAACAACCATGGCTTGGGAAATGTGTCTAGAAAGAGATCAAAGATGTAGTGAGTGTAGATACTTATCACTCGCTGCATTAACCCTTTATCTTTCTCCTTCTGGATACAATAGTTCCCCCCTCCATGGTCTGGCCTAGCCTTCTACCCTCCCTAACCCCTACTCTAGTTGTCTCTGTCCCAGTCTCATATCTTGTCTGTTCTTTTTTTCCATATCATTAATTACTTTATTTTTTTCTTTCTCAAATTTTTATTTAAATTCTAGTTAGTTAACATTTGGTATAATATTGGTTTCAGGAGTAGAGTTTATGATTCATCACTTACCTATGGCACCCAGTGCTCATCATAAGAGGTGCCCTCCTTAATGCCCATCACCCATTTACCCCATCCCCAACCCACCTCCCTCCATCAACCCTCAGTTTGTTCTCTATCCTTAAGAGTCTCTTATGGTTTGCTTCCCTCTCTTTTTTTTTTTTTTCCTTCCCATATGTTCATCTGTTTTATTTCTTAAATATATCTTGTCTGTTCTTACCAGTCACCCAAATCATAATGGGCTTGCTGAGATGTGATCCCCTATTTGACATGGCTGTCTCGTAGTAGACACAACTGTAGTTCCCAGAGTCCTCTGCTCCAACACTGTGGAGGAGGAAGTCAGCTGAGTTCCCGGAGGTGCTCTGGAACTGTAAGGGAACCTGGGTTCCCTCCTGCAAGAGGGCAAACCTCATGCCCTGGAAAGCCCCTTGGCAGCGCAGGGTCACATTCTTCCCAGGAAGCACCACAGGACCCGGCTGTGCCAGAAGAGTGGGTTTGGGGTAGAATTCTGAAATTCAAGAGACCACAACATGAGAGAAGCCTGCCCCCCACTTTCTGCAGATTGCTTTTTTAGCATTATTGGAAGAAACAGTATGTGTTTATCTAGCAAATTAGAAAATACAGAACAAACCTAAGAAAATACAATTCTACCATTCAAAGATAACCACTCTTTATACATGTCTCTATATCTCTTTTTCATTTTTTTCTCTATGTGTCCATGTTATTGTAGCTGTAACTATTTGCATAATTGGGATCCTACTGTATGCACAGTTGTGTAGTTTAATATTTTTCACTTAACTTTATGTAGTAAACATTTTTCTATGACGTTAATCAGCCTTTGAAAACTATCATTTGTAATGGCTGCATAATATGCAACTGTCATTTCAAGGTCTTTGCCCATTCTCTGAGGGCCATCCAGCCCACCAATCTCTGACAGCTCAGCTAAAGAAAAAGTGAACATTGAGCCTAAAGCTCAAGGCCAAGCCACAAAAAGATTTTAGAAATAGGGCATGTGAGCTGGCATTGGGGATTGGACACCCCCATCTGCCTCATTTCTTCCCCTAGACGTGAATTACTTGCCTCTCCCCTCTCCTTTGTCTCTTCTCCCTGTATTAGTAATAATAGAATCTGCTGCCTTTCATGGACTATTTACCATGTACCAGGCACTTTCCTAAGCACTTTCTTGATGATTTTATTTATGTATGTATGTATGTAGGCTCCACACCCAGTGTTGGGCTTGAACTCATGACCCTGAGATCAAGAGTCCTGTGCTCTATCCTGGTGACTTTTAGAAGGAGCACTTTTCCTCTCCCACTGACAGCCCTCCCACCCATTGTCCCAGGGTCAATCCTGCCTCCATCTGTGTTTCCCCACTCCTGACCTGTTACCACGAGCTCCACAGGGTCGCTGGGCTCAGACCAGATAGCAAAGTCATAATAGCGGCAGCTGTAATTCCCTCCATCACCAGTGCCCACTGAAATGATCAGAAAGTGAGCCGCACTGGCCCCTGGACTTGCCCAAGACCTGTCACTGGATGCTATTTCACTTCCATCTTTGTAAAGAATAAAGCTCATGTGCTGCTGGGGAGTGGAGCAATTGAAAGTCACTCGGGCACCAGGAGTGACCACAGGGCTGGCCCATGTCTTGAAGAAGGGCTTGGGGTACATTTCTAGAAGGCAGAAAACAAAAACATGACACAAAACCAAATTAAGAAAAAAAAATAGCTAATATAGCAAATGTTGGTTTCTGGAAGCTGCTTTGTTTTCTATAGCATTACATTCAGAAGTAGGTGCATTTAAAAATCAAGGCAAATCCACTTTGCAGATGGACTTCTCCCAGGGATTCCCGTCCCCCCCCCACCACCCCTCACCTCCTCCAGCTGAATCCTGCCTGTCATCAGGGTAGGCAATGAAGGCTAGCTAAAAGAGTGAACTGTCATTAGGGCTCTGCTGGTCCCCTGAGGCTCAGTTTGCCCATTTGGGCAAGAAGGGGAAATGGTACCTGCTCCGCCTCCCTGGAATATTTGGCCTATATCTAAATGAGATAATTGATATGAAAATAATTAGAAAAATTAAATCACCCTCCACAAACCCCAGCTATTAATAACAATTATGGCTATTAATATCGTGCAGCCAGAGGCCCTGGCACTCCCAGCGCCACGCCTGCCTGGCTCTAAGATTGGACACAGGCTCCTAGGACCAGCAGCAAAGTTTGCTGTGGGGAGAGGAGTGTCTGACCCAGAGCTTTGCCTCCCCCCTCCTCCCTCACACACTCTTTTCAGCTCTACCTTTTATGACAAGCTCTAGGGGCTCACTGGGCTCAGACCACTTGAAGGGGCGCTTTTCAGTGTGAGTACGGCAGCTATAATTGCCTTCGTCTTTATCCTCCATTCTTTGGATTGTAAAGAAGGCTTCTCTCCCAACGGCACCAAGTTGCTGGACAGGTTCCTGCACTCCCTCCTTATACAGAACAAACTCCATGCCCGCCAGCCATCCTTTGCACCGGATTTGCAACTTCTGGCCCCGGACTGGGGGGGAAGCAGACATGACAGGTTTGGGGAGGATGTCTGGAAAACAAAATGGGGTGGAAAAGGAGGCTGAAGTTTGGAGGTACCCAGATGGGACACTTGGAGTCACTCTGTCAGCAAAAAAAGAAATTCATCCTGGACTGGCCTTTGGCTCTTCTTATCAGTCTCCTTTCACTCTCTTCCCCACCCCCCTCCCCCATTTCAGGGCCCCTCCTCTCCTACTTGCAGCACAAGCCCCTTGGGCTCCAGGTCGCTGTGCATTCCACCCCCTTAGGAACAGTGTTGGAGTCACAGGGCACTGAGGGTCACCCCGGGAGGAACCTCTACCTTTTCTTACCTGTCCCCACCAGCTCAAGTGCCTCACTGGGCTCCGACACAGCCATCTCTTCCCAGGAATGGCAGTGGTAACTCCCGGTGTGGCTCTGGGTCAGGGCTCCAAGGGGGAAGGCAGCCCGGACCTGCTCTGAGGCCGGGCGAGTTGCAATCCACCCGGTCCCATCCTTCAGCAACACAAACTCCTTAGTTGAGCCAGAAGGGCTTCTGCACCAGAGGGTTAAGTTCTTCCACGGGGCAAGAGGGAAGTTGGTCTCTGCCCACAGCTCAGGCTTAGGGGTTGGCATGATTACTTCTAGAAACAGCAGAGTTAATGAAGCCATCTTCCCTCCTCCCTCCCCTCCCCCTTTCTTTGCCCTTGAACCCCCTCCCCAGATCACAGTGCCCAACTCCCCTTTCAACACAAACCCAAACTCTTTCCTTCCTTCCTTCTGCAGGTGCTGGGGAAAGGGGAAGATTATGTCTCAGCTGAGCCTCAGGAAAGTGCAGAGGCTTGGGGGAAATTTTACAGGCAGAAAAGCAGAGTTGGAGGCTGAATTTTGCCAGCAGCTTTAGCAAGTGCCCCTTCCTGGCTGTCCTTCCCTCCCAACCAGTCACTCCCTGGCCACTGACATTGACACTCTGTAGTTATTTCAGATCTCCAGGAAGGAATGTCCCAGTCTGGAACAGGAAAAACTCACCAGTCTCTTCTGTCAATACCCCACTGCACAGTCCTGCAAAAGAAATTGCTGCCAGAGCTCTGCCCCCTCCCCCACGGGACTTCACCCGGCCTTCTGCCCAGACCCCTTCCCCACCCCCTTGTACTCACCACAGCAGAGAAGGGCCGTGACTATGAAGAGCATGGTGACCCCTTGAGCTGTTCCCAGCAACCAGGCTTCTCTAGTGAGACCAGAAAAGAGATGAGAGGAGCTGCTGGGGTTAGGGGGAGGGCGGAGAGAAGGGGGCGGCAATTTATGTCATTGGCTTACTCACCACCCAATAGGGATTGGATTTGGGCAGGATAATGGGATATAATCTTTTCTGACATCGATGACTTTTCTTTTTGAGGGCCTCACCACCTACAAACCCCTTGCTCTTTCATGACCCACGTGCCCACCCCACCCCCTTCCCCTCTCCTCAGCCTATATCAGATGTCAGCTCCCTATGTCCCCTGATTAGGCTGTTGCTGGAATTGAGTTGTCAGATGTGAAAATGCTTTTGTAATTCCAGCTCTCAGAACCTCTGGAGCTCAGAGTGATCGGCAGCTCTAGGTGGCGGGTGTGGGGGTGGAGGGAAAAATCTTGGGTGTTTCTCTGTCATCAAGTTTAAGTTTGGAAGCAGTTTTTATTATGGCAGTATTGGTCCTCAGACCGACCTGCCTCACCTGCTTTTGTTATGGAAGAGTTGCCTAGGCAGCCACAGTGAATTACCCAAAGATTGTCAGTGCTGAGCTAAGCTTGTCAGAGAGTGGGATCTCTCTACCCCCACCCAGATTATGACTAGCAATGTGCAGCAGCTTTGGGTTATGGGTCCTGTAGAATTAGATGATATTAAGCCATAATCCATTTGGCAATTTGTACTTAGAAAACACTGACCCTCCTTCCTGGTCAGGAAAACATGCTTTTCAAGCTGCTTTCTCTGAAATCTGCTTCCAGAGCTCGTTCTTTGATGCAATGGTCTTGAGCTGAGGTGGGGCACTTGAAGCTATATTTTTTTCTAACCCCTGGCTTGGAGGTTACCCCAAGGTGCAGGACTCAGGATCGATTCTGAGGACAACTAGGCCTGGCCCCCCGCTGAGACTTTTTGAAAACTCAAAGGGTGGTGGTTTTTGCAGAAGATTTAAGGTGCTCCCTTCTAATTACCCAAGCACTCTGTCCCTCAGATCCTGGTGGAAAACACAGACATACACAATCATAGTCATCATCCATCATGTATTGAATACTCCCAGACACACAAAGGCCCATGATCATGGTGAGGGGGCTACAGCCAAGAGCAGAAGTTTGGGGGTAGTAGGTAAGGCCTTCAGGGGCTGAGGCCCCCACCAACATAGTAGCTGTCATTTCCCTTCCTGTTGTCAGGCAGAATCACCTGAGCACAGGCCATGGGGATCAGGGAAAAAGGAGGATGGCCCAGGGGACACCAAAGGATCAAAGGAAATGGTAGGTTTGGTTTGCCATTTTGTGGTTCAGAGGAAGCAGTTTGATTTCCTGGCCCAATCCACTGCCTCATCAGATGCCCATCCAAGTTAAGATTATATTCTCAGGATGCTCTGCACAGATGGTTGGAGGCCAGAGCAGCAGAGAGATTGGTTTCTATGGAGACTAGGATGGACCATGAGGCTCTCTAGCCCTTGAAAGCTAGGGGTTAGGGTGAAAAGTTGGGATGGGAGTTGGATTATACCCAGGGAGATAGGACAGCTTGGCTTCTTACAAGAGAAAAAGTTCAGACTAAGTTCATTTGGGAGACTTCAGTCATCTCTGAGTGGCCAGGTGGTTTGGGAGGGAGATTTGGGCATTCTCCTGGGTGGGGGTGGGGGGACAGGGAATCAGTGAATGAGGTTCTGATTGCTTCCCCTTCTGAGAATGTTTCTCTACCCTCTGGCTTGGATGCTGACTTCTCTGTGAGGTGAAAGAGAAACAGCTGGGATGAGAAAGTCTTGTTTCTTAAACCCAGAAGGTGGGGGATACAAAGGGTGTGACCCTGTGGCTTATCTCAACTGGGGTATGACCCATTTCTGAGTCTCTGGGGAGCCTGGACTTAGCTAGATTGAAGGACAGGGGGCTAGGACAAGACAGTTACCTGATTCTGAGTCTCCGACACTTCCACCTTATCCACAGCACTACCAACAGCAAGGCAACAAGCTGCATGATTAAGGACAACCTGATAGCTTCATTCAGAATGTAATTCCAGGTGAGAAAGCCTGTGGCCAGAGAAGACCAGAAGCAGGAGCCTTGATAGGGAAAGGGGGAGGTGAAGACATTCGGGGTTGGGGTGGGGAGAAGGGAGGAGGAGTTGGTTACTGAAGGTGAAGGGAAGCTGAGACAGAAGTGGCCTTATTTTTCATGAAGAATGGGAGCTTTGAAAGTATCCTGCTCATTGCCTTTGAGCGATTCTGAAACCACCCCAGGGGAAGTATGCCCAAACCCAAGGGCCCTGATTTACATGCCCCTTACTCCCCTTTCCATTGTTTTCTGGGCACTGCTTCGGGATCCCATGGGTATCATGACCAAAGCCATGGAGGGGCAACCCTACGAAGAGTTGTCCTCTCACCTGCTGGCCCCATCAGCTTCAGAGGCTCACTGCGATCTGACCAGATGTTGGGGTGTGCCTCTATGCGATAGCGGCAACTGTAGGTCCCTTTGCCTTTTCCTTCAGCATTACTGATGATGAAGTCTCCATCCACTGAGAATTTTTGGAATGTTGCTCTTTCTTCCCATTCCAGAGAAAATTTAAGTACTGGATGAGGTACTCGGCACTGAAGGGTAATGGCCTTTCCTAGCTTGAACATGGTGCTGGGCCAGGCCGACAGGGAGGGTTTGGGGAGCTTATCTGCAACCAATCCAGAAACCAGTGTTAGAATAAGTGACCTTGAACTCAGTACCCCTTCCCCCAACAAGTTTCTCAGCTTCTTATGTGATCTTTCCTGTCTTTCCACTTCCACTAGATCAGTGGTCTCAAAATTTGACTGTTCTTTAGAACCTCTTGGCCCACTCCTCAGTATTCTCAAGATTCTTGTGTTTCTACCTTCTATCACAAAGACCTCATACCTGTAAGTTTCCCCTGGCCAGAAGGAAAATAACATTTCCCGGGGTCACAATGGGGCTAGGCCATGCCAAGAGGCAGGGCTTGAGTAACAATCTTGGGAGAGAAAGTATGCAAAGTTTTTGGAGAAAATTCTGCACCACCTTCCTAGCATATTTTTCCTCAGCTCATAACTCCAAGAGGGTACAGGGCTGCTAGCTCCTTCTTAGAATACTGTAATGGTGATAAAAACAAACATTTGTTAGCACTCGCCTACAACTACGAGCTCCACGGTGTTGTGTGATGTCATCCTGATGGAGGTCTTCCAGGAGAGGAGATAGTGGCAGCTATAGATGCCAGCATCACTATAGGTCACATTGTTGAGGAAGAATGACTCATTGTCATCAGTGCTGGTGGTATCCAAGAGCTGAAGTGGTTTGTCTTCTCCTTTCTTATAGAGTGCAAGTCCCACTCCATTCACTGGCCCTGGACACCACAGGCTCACGTTCTGACCCATCTGGACCACAGAAGTGGGCTGAGCAAGTAGCCAGGTCTTGGGAAAAGTGTCTAGGATGAGACCCAAAATATAAAGGGCTAGTGGTCTGACTCCCCTCTCACCACTAAGGGTTCTCTTCCTTCAGTCCACCCTTGGAAAATCCCATCCTATGCCCAGTTGTACAAATTCTGTTCCCTTTCCCACTGTTAGCCCTCGCTGCATGATCAGGCTCTCCAGGCAGCCCAGAGGGAGTTGTATATCCTTAGCCCCTAACGTAGGTCCCCTGGCATTCCCCTTTCTTACCGGTCACCCAGATTTTCAGGATATCACTAAGGAGTGAACCCCTGTATGACCCATCATAGTAAAAACAGAGGTAATGTCCAGCATCCTGGATTTTCAAAGCCCGGAAGAAGAAAAATGCCTCATTTTTTATTGGCCTCTTGTGGTAAAAGGATTTCTCCAAGTCTTCAAGCCTTATTAGAGCAAAGGTCATTCCATAGATTGGCCCCTGACACCTGAGGTTCATGCTTTCCCCAGGTGCCATAATGGGCCCAGGATACGCTGTCAGAGTTGGTTTGGGATAGAGTCCTAGAAAGGGAAGAGACCCTGAATTAGAGATAGGATGATTCTTCCCTATTATCTTTTAGTTTTATTTTCCTAGTTTTTTCTTTTCTTTCTTTTTTTTTTTAAAGATTTTATTTATTTATTTGACAGAGAGAGAGAGAGAGAGAGCACAGGTAGGCAGAACAGCAGGCAGAGGGAGAGGGAGAAGCAGACTCCCCGCTGAGCAAGGAGCCCGATGTGGGGCTCGATCCCAGGACCCTGGGATCATGACCTGAGCCGAAGGCAGACACTTAACGACTGAGCCACCCAGGCACCCCTTTCCTAGTTTTTTCTAAAGACAAGGAGTGGTAGCTGAAGTTTAGCCTTTACTCCCTCTCCCTTCCTTAAATCTTGGCCTCTTCTAGTAGATAATCAAGGCCATGTCCTCCCCTCTCACCAGACTTTATCAGCTCCACTGAGCTCTAACTATGTATAGGGCTGTGTCTCAGTGGAATATCTACATCTGTAATTGCTTGTATCTTTAGGTTCCTGAAATGCCAAATGTACTTCTTCCAACCACCCAAGAAACCAAGCTTCTGAAAATTACTTTGATTTCATCTTTGTAGAGCATGAATACTACTGCAGAAATAAAAATGCCCTTTGAACACATTAAGCCCACATAAGACCTTACTTCCAACATGAGATAGGAAGAAGCCAAGGAGGGATTGGCCAATAAGTCTTTGACCCAAAGAAATCTCTGTTAATGGGGCCACACCTTCTTTTCCATGTATTGTTCCCGCAAGGGGATCATACTACAAAATAGAGGGCAAAACTTACTCTGATACCATTCCTTCTTACCCACTACAATCCCAGGTAGACCCACCCATCTGTTACTGGAAAGATCAGCTCTTTCATATGCTCATTGAGCATTTAGGATGTGTCAGGCATCATGTAGGTCTAAGGATGTACAAGTAAAGAAGATACAGTACCTGTCAGCAAAAAGTTCACGGCCTAGTGAGGGATACCAGTGAATAGGTAACTCTGAAAGTGTATGTTAGAGGAATCTACTCTGGAAGGACATTCATACAACAAACATCCATACACACAGTTCAAACAAACAGTTTTTGTTATTCAATCCTCAATAAAAAGCTGTACTAATAAAATTAATATCTACCATTTATTGAGAACGTATATGCCAGGCACTGTACATATATTATATTTAGGCAAATCCTCACAACAACCCTGTGAGGTAGGCATTATTATTATACCAATTTTGCAAATCAGGAAACTGAGGCACAGAGAGGCATCATACAGTAGGTTGTATAGATACTGTTATCCCATTTTAGAGTGGGGGAAACTGAAGCACAGAGAGGTGAAGTGACTTGCTTAAGATCACACAGGGAGGCAGTGTCAGAGGTGGAATTAGAAACCAAGATTACTGCTTCTAAGTCCAGGGTACCTTCTGTGGCACCTATTTAGACTAATGGAGGAACTAAAGCAAATGTGGCCAATTCTGTGTAAAAGCATCCAGGCCATGGGGTGGGTGAACTGGGGCTGGGGTGTGTGTCTGGCATTTGAACATTTTGGGGAGACTTCTGCTGTGTCTAGATCTTGATACTGCCTTACTAGATCTACATATACAGGACTAAAGTAATTTATAAGAAGTCATTTCTAAAATACGAGCTATCACTTTTTGTAACTTTTATTTATTTTTATCACTGATGCTAGCACAATTCTACTTCCCGCACGTAAAAATAATCATTACAAATACAATAAAAATGCATTTAAAATGTAAAAAACAGTTTATAAGACTGCAGTGGCAGTGCCTGGCACATAGTAAGTGCTCAATAAATATTAGTCAAATGAATGAATGAAAGCATGATATTCAACAAGTAGAGAACAACAAAGCTGTGATGAGCTGAAGCTGCCAGACATTTGGTTGGGCTCACTCATTAGCCAAGTGATTGGCTCCCACATAGCTTCCTGGTAGCATATGTGATTCTAATTTGCATCTCAGGAAAATGTCAAATGACACTAGCTCATAGGCCTTGCAAGACCTAGGACTTAGCTAAGGAAAGGAAAATCAGAAACCCTGGTTCATCCAGCCATGATCCCAGGGACAACGATCATCAGACCCCAGCAGCCATAGCCACACCCACCTGCCACAATCAGCTTCAGGGGGTTGCTGGGCTCTGACCACAGAGTGGGGAGCATCTGGATATGAGTGCGGCAGATGTAAACCCCTTTGCTCTCAGGTGTCATGTTGGCAATGGAGAATATGGCCACTGTCCCAGTTGGGATTTGGTAATCCATGGGCTCTGCATATCCCTCTTTGAACAGCATGAATACCAAATCCTGCAGCCAGCCATGGCAGAGAATGTTAACATTACATCCAGGAAGAAGGGAGGTCTCAGCCTGGATCCAGAAGATGGGCTTGGGCAGCTGGCCTGGAAGGAGAGAATGAGCTGGAATTCAGGTAGAGCAAGGATAGCGCTGCTCAGTGAGCAGGAGAGGAGAGCGCTACTTAAATGAGCCTTCCCTCATTCATGATCCTTATTTACCACCCTTCCTTCCCCCTATCTGGGGTCTCCCCTATGTTGAGAGCTTGCTCTCTAGATTTGTTCTAGAGACTGCATCCTCATCTGCATTGCCTATAGGGAGTAGGGACTTACTAACTGTGGAATGTCTGCATGTATGCATTCATGCATTTGAGGTAAATGAATTAACTAATTAAACAAATCTTGCCCTGGGAAGGCAAGCTTGAATACCGGGAGCTGGAGTTTATTCTTGATTATCTATTGCTGTCTTCTTACCTGGTGCCTCCAACTCTAAAACTTTACTAGGTTCTGACCAGCCTGTCTCCTTCCAGTAGCAGCACCTGTAAAGACCTGCATTGGACTTAGTAAGGGCACCTATAGGGAATGAAACTTGGAAGGTTTTGGAGGAAGGGCGGATCCAAGTCATCTGTGTCTTATCCTTCAGCAGCAGAAACTTGCTTGAAATCCGAGAGGGGCTTTTGCACCAAAGTGTGATGTTCTCCCAAGGGGCCTGGGGGTAGTTGGTCTCTATCCACAGCTCCGGTTGAGATTGCACCACTGTTATTCCCAAAGATCACAAAGATATGAGTAGTCCAACCCTCTCCCTCCCATAACGTGCCCCACAATGTCCCTTAAAACTAGCCCTGACCCAAATTATTCTTTTTGTCTTCCCTTGGGGACAAGAGTGTCTGCTCATGTGAGGGATGGGATAGGGCCCCTAGGATATTTGTTCGAGGGATTCAAGTGAGTTGGGGAATACAGTGCAAGTCTGGCTTCCATTCCACCTGAAGTAAAGCTTTTTATTATTCTGTGGGAAACCAAGTCATGAAGTGAGGTGTTCTGGTCCCCAACCAGCTCAATCTGGGAACCTTTGTGGTCTCAAGGTAGTTATATCCAGTGCCATGGAGGCAGCTTATGTCTTGGAACCTCCAGGAAGGAAGGTACCTGAGGTGGCAGGACTCACTTACCTATTGATGTCATACCCAGACTTAGCCCTGAAAAGAGAGATAATGGTAAAGAAGGGCCCTCACATTGACCCCACCAACCCTCAATCCTCAACTCTCTTCTTTCCCCCTCCCCAAGGTGCCCAACCATAGGAGTACCTGTGACAGGGTCACCTGCCCCTCACCCCTTCCTTGTACTCACGAATGCAAAAGAGCAAGACAGTGAATGTCCACAGCATGGTGGCCCGCTCTCCTGGCCTGTCCAGGGTCATGGGGCCTCTGGTGCTCAATGTGTACTTCAAGTCTGGAAGGGCTTTGCCCCTCAGCAGGTGGTGAGATCTAAAAGCAGAAGTGTTTTTACTCAGGGGACTCTTCCTGCTCCTCAAAGTTGAGTTTGGATCACTAAACTGCACCTGACAACCTTACCTTCCACTCCTTCAGAGGCATGAAAGGTACTACAAGGTCACCTGCCCCTTTTCTCCACCCACTTCTCCTTGCACCTGAGGTCTTTGCTGGCATCTAAGATGTCAGATTTGTTGAAATGTCTGTACATCCCTGGAATCTCAGAGGCTTAGAGGGCAACCTAATCCAGGCCAGAGGGGAGCCCTTGGGAGGAGAGAGATGGGAGGTGTAGAGAGTCATCTTTTTAAATCTCTCTCTCTCTCTCTCTCTCTCTCTCTATATATATATATATATAGTCTGAGTCCTCCAACAACCCAGAAAAGGAGGCTTTCCTGCCATCCCCATTTTGCTGACAAGGAAACTGAGGCTTAGTGGGGATATATTTAATTTGCCCAAAGTCAAAAGATTAAATATCAGATATTTATATAATAACTCCAATGCCTATTCTCTAAAACCAGTATTAAACTCCCCCTTTCTTACCTTTCCTCATACCTCCTTCCCCTTCTGTATATTGCCTCAGATGCAATATTACTCTCATTATTGTCTCTTACCCCCCAAAGCTCAAAACCCCCATCTCAAATAGGTGTTGGAGAATCAAGCTACTTGAGCTAATTAATATAACGTGTAAATGATGTATTGGCTGCCCGTAATTTATAAGCATTTTTGCTCATTGCTCCTAAGGAAATATGGTAAAGATATTTGAATTCAGGGAGGCCTTTTCATTTTCCAAAAAATCACTACCACCACATGTATATAAGATAGATCCTTTCTGCTTTCCTGCCTCTTCTCCACCATCACACCACCAAAGTATCCTTTTGCCAAGGGAAGGTGTAACCCCACCACACAAACTCAAGCTAACTCTCCTCCACCAACTCTCTATTCAGAGTCTGAGGTCCTGGCTGTTTCATCCTATCTCAGTAGAGTGGGGGTAAATGCAGCTCCCAGAACAGAAAAGGGCTGATTTCACTTCCCAGAAGGGATCGCAACACTGCAGCCTCGAATTTGCTCCAATGCTAACACTGGGTGGGATGGTGGAGCAGGAAAGCAAGAAGATTTATTTTCAAACATCTGGGCTGTGGGGAACAGGTGGACCACCAGAGATCCAAGGAGACAGTTTCCTTTTGCATTTCTCACTTTGCACTGAAGGATGCTCAAATTACCCTCTCTGAACTTTTCTTATCTGTAAAGTTGAGGAGTAATACCTATCTAGCATTGTTGTGTTGGATCAGAGATAATAGCTGTACAGGACACATGGTAAACATTTCATTACAAGGTGGCTATTTTTCTTCTTCCCCAAGGGGGTATTAACCTGGTGTAGGACCCTAAAGATGCTCTTTCATCTCAACTCCCACAGCCCCTTGTCCCCCACTCCTTTCAGGGCCAGACCTAGGCCCAGGCTTGAGTGCCACCCTGTTGCTTGGTTCCCCCAAGGCTTTGGGCCAGGATTTATTGGGGAAGCCAGGTTCTACTGCCAAGGGAAAGGTTCAACCTGGGACTCTGCCCAGAAATGCCATCTGAGATTCCAGGCTTGCCACTTAGACCCCTAAACCAGGGTTTTGCCTCCTGGGGACTTGAGTGGAATGAGGGAAGGGGGGCTTCTCAGCATGGCTAACCCCTCCCCAATCACTAAGGAAACTGTACCATTTACATCCAGCCCAAAAGATGAACCTTATGCCCAGGGAATGTGGGAAACAGCCGCAAGATTCAGGTTAGTTGGCCACGCCCATTTTTGGCCTTTCACACCCCCACCCCCACCCCCAACTTCCACAGTCTAGTCCTTTTACCCTCCCCTTCTACTCCAACCCAAGCACTATCCCCACCCTTAGGCAGCGCCGCAGTGCTTTTGAGGGTGACATACCCGAAATGTCTAATGGCTCGCCCCCTGCATAGCTTTGAGGGCTCCAGGAATCAAAGAGGTTGGGCTCGGCGGGGTGGCGGGTACATGCTTCGCTGAGGGTTTGGAGGGAAGACTGAGAAGGAGAAGGGAAGATATTTACAGTGCCCAGAGATTCTCAGCGAGGCAATGCTGGGATCCGTGGAGGGACGGAGAAAGGGAGGGATAGACTGGGGAGCAGTTTGATTTGCGGCAATTAGTTAACAGCAGGGAGACTATTTCGGGTTTTTTTTAGGATCTGTTGGCCAGATTAATCTTCAGCCACTGGGCTATGCGCTCATTTGCAGGTACTTACGGTAGTTGAAGGCCCGCTCCGCTGTTGGAGATTCTCCAGTGAGCTCCTCCAGATGCAGCAAACTGCCGGGCATGAGAAGAGCTGTCTAAGGACAGCCTCTCGGGCTCCGCGCCCCGCCTCCCTCTCTCCCCCGCCTGCTTGCCCGTCTGCTCCAACCTCCTCCCCTCCCTTCGCCAGGCTCTGGGAGCCCACCTACACCAACTCTGCCTGACACCTGCAGTCCTCTGACGACCGGGATTTCTACGCCCCTCCCAGCTCCCCGCCTCTCCCGGCTCCCTGCAGAGGTTGCTGGAGCCAAAGTCAGGCCCCTGCCCCCTCTCCTGTCGCTCCGAGTTTCATTGGGTCACTGTATCCTGGAGGGGAGAGGGCCAGCTCTTCAGACTGCCAAAGCTGTAGATCCTTCCTCTCCAGCTCCCCAATGCCTTTAAAGGGATCTCAGATCTTCCTCTGCCCATTTAATGCCCCACTTATGCATAAACATCGCCATCATGGTTTAAATGCCTCTGGGCCCTGGGCAGCTATTAGTTCTAATCCTCCTAGCAACCCTACAAGATGTTTTACTTCCCTCAGTTTTACAGATGAGGAAACTGAATCCCAGAGAGGGTTAAGTGACTTGGACAGCCTCCAGAGTCCAGCTTGGGATAAAAGCCCAGGCTTTAGAGACATACCAATCTGGATGTCAGTCCAGGTTCCACTATTCAATAGCTGAGTGACCTGAAGTGAGTTAAACTGTCTGAGTCCCAGTTTCCCCATCTGTAAAAGAAAACAGCAGAAGAGGTTGCACGGGGCTTTGTTGGAATCATGCAGGTCAAACTTCTAGCACAGTACGCCTGGTACCTGGTAGGTGCTCAATAAATGGGAGCTGCTGCCGCCACTACTGTTATTAATCTGTAAAGTGTTCCCCAGATGCCCTAGAGTAACATGCTTTCAATGATGTAGACAACCTTCCACAAATGTAGTTGATCACGAAAGACTTTTTGAAGTGAGAAATGTACGGATAAGATACTAACCAAAGCTCCTGACATATGTCGAATGATGGGATTAAAATGCAGCATCCAATAAACTGTCAGATCAGTTGATCGTTGTAAAAAAGAGCCAAATTAATCATAAAAGATTACAAATTATCTAAAAAAAATACTGCAATTTAAGAGCAAACCACATAAAAATAAAGCAACAGCTCTTTTTAACAGGCAAAGTGAGTATCATCTCTTTGTGCATCAGGTGATGTAAGTTGTGGCTTCCTGGCATCCTTTGTTCTTACACATCATTATAAACTGCAGATTATCCCCCAAGGAATAGCATAGCCATATGAATATAGATATATGGGGTTTTTTGGGAGGGCAGGTTATTTAAACTTTCCAAGACTCAGTTTTTTATTTGTAAAATGAGGATAATAATTGTACTTACTATCACACAGAGTTTTGGGTCAGATTGAATAACAGTCTCCCTATAAACTACTCCAGATGCCTGGGCCACAGCAAGCCTCCATTAATTTCAATGAATGTTTGTTGAGTATTTTCTTTGTGCCAGGCATTGTCATACATGTTGATGATTTAGAAAGAATGGCAGTTTCTGCTCTTTGATTTCTTGTTATTATTCTTTAGTTTCTGCTCTTAAGGAGTTTGTAGTCTAAGGATAAACAGTGATGGAAAACACGTAAGAGATAGCCAGAGGAGGGGGGCGTGCCATGAGAGTCAGAGTACTGCAATAGGAAAGAGCAGCAAGGCCTGGAGGCCTGCAAGCAGTTTGCTGTGACTGTGTGCCTAAACTAGGACAGCGGAGCCAGTGAAGGAGGGGAGAGTAAAAGTTCCCAAAACAACGGAAAGGTAAAATTGGCTCAACATGATGATCGGTTGGAACACGGTAGTGATAGTTACTATCTGTCAAGATGGAGATACCCGTGCCAGTTTTCAAAACATGTATATAGAAATCACTATGATAGTACCAGGCACTAAATACTTTATAAATCTTGACTCATCTTCTCCCCATAACAACACTATGGGATAGCTATCATTATCAGCCCCACTTTACAGATGGAGAAACTGAAACACAGAGCCAATTGAACAAATTGCCCAAGGCCAACACAGCCAGCAAGTGGCAGAGCTAGGATTCACATCCAGCCAGTCTGTATTTACAGTCCCATGTTCTTTTTATTTGTCTTGGTTTTAACATATCTATAAATGGGTTTTATATAGAAAGGATTTCTAAGGCTTTTTATGCAAAATAACTGAACCTCTTAGCTCTTTCATTCTTTCTTTTTAATGAAGTATAATTGACATACAACATTATATTAGTTTCAGGGGTACAACATAATGATTCAATGTTTGTATATATTTGTGAACTGCAATCCCATGTTATTTTTTAAAAAATTTTATTTATCTATTTATTTATTTGAGAGAGAGAGCACAAGCGGTGGGGGGAGGGCATGAGGGAGAGGGAGAAGCAGACTTCCCACTGAGCAGGGAGAAGGGAGCCCAACAGAAGACAACGCTCCATTCCAGGACCCTCAACCGAATGAGCCACCCAGGAGCCCTGCAATCCCATGTTCCTAATCACTACCCTAGGCTACCTCTACATTGGATGCTTGGAATGATAAAACTAAAAATAATTAATTAATTAAAAAATTTAAAAACCAGATTTTACTTAGTAAAGTAGAAAAGCACTGTTAATAATGTAGGGAAAAAGGCAATGATAGTGTCTCCCTGCTCTCTGCAAGTCCTTGGGCTGAAGCTTGTGCTTTGGACCAGCAACCTGAATCTAGAGCCCAGATTCCCCACTAAAATTGTCTGTGGAAGATTGCAAAAGGTCCTTTGACTCTGTAGGTAAGAACACGATTCACTCTCACCTTTTGCTCTGGGACACTATGAAATACTGAAGGGACTTATTATTCAGGTTTCATAGAAGCGAACTCTTTCAAACTACAGCTGGCAATTGAGATAGAAGAAGCTTCATCTCTAGGCTCCCTCTGTGGGTCTTGAATCTTGCAGCTTGCCTGCAGAAAGAGAAAGAGTCTCTGGACAACCTTTCTAGAGAAAACCTGAGTGGCCCAATATTATAAACCTGGTGATAGGGGCCAAGAGAGTCTAGGGTTGAGACTTAGCTAGGATGGACTTCTTGACTTTGGCTCTGCTGACCTTCCCCCATCAAGAATCCATTGGGCCGGTGGTTCTGTGACTCTGAATCTTTGACACACACACACATACACACACACACCAAGAAATCTGGGATTGTGTCCTGGTTGATTAGAGTCGGCTGGTACTAAACAATTCTCCTCTTTCAGGGAATGTTTTAGGAATGATCAGTCTCATTCCTAATGGTCAGGGTCCCCCTGACTCTCCATCCCCTTAAACTGGCCGAATGGACAGGAAAGGGCTTGTATGGGACCTCCCAGCCTCACCGTCTTGGGGCGGGTGTGATACCAGAAAATATTCCCGAGCCATACCCCTTCTCACTTTCACATCTTGAACATGGGGGCTGGAATAGAGTTTCTCCTGCCAAAACTTCAGAATCACCTCTTATGGATTATGAGACAACTGTTATACACAATGTTTTATTGAGTATATACTGTATACATTGAAGTAAGTTGTGTGGTTGAGTGTAGAGGCGAGACTAATATGATTTGTAAGAAAGAGTTTTCTAAGCTCCAAAAACTCTCAGCTTAGAAGAAAAGAGCAACTCTCTTACAAAAGCTGTAGTGGGAACCAGAGGAGTGCTAGAAAAGCTTCAAGAAGGCGGAGCTCGAAGGAGGAGAAGCATTAAGGGCCAGGTACTGTGCACAGGGTGGTCTGGGGAGTCTTTCTCCATAATTGAGTCCAGTGTAGGATGAGGAAATCTTTTTAAAGCTAAATCTGACTTATAGTAGTCCAGGCAGGAGAAGCACAGGGCAAAGCTGAACTCTTCCCAGTGATGTGCTGGAGCTGGCTAGCCTTGGCTCAGGAGAGTGAATGTGTACACTTTATCCCAGCCCAACATTCAGTAATATCATGCTGGCAGCTTAAAATTGGCCATGGCCAGAGAATTTATACCACTGAATAAGCAAATGCTACAAATCAGTTTTTTTTTTTTTCCTCCAGAGAGCTCTTTGTTAAACATTTACTAGCAAACCATTTTCTTTCAGTTTTATGTTTTAGGACAGTGATTCTCACTGGCAAACAGGAACTACCAAGAATCCTGACAATTTTCTCACACCCTCAAGAGAGCAATGAGCATTGTGGCCCCCTCCTCCCACCCCCCACTTCACTGCTGTGGCAAACCACCTAAGGACTGTGTCAGATCTCTAGAGTTTTTGGTACATTTGGAAGGTCGCTAATATTTTAGCACCCCTTCCCACTCCCTGGTAACCCTCAGCCATTATCCTCTTTTGCAAGGGAGAGGGTATGTGGAGTAGATAAGGAATTAAGGGGGAAACTACACAAGTGGTGGTCTGGGACAGTGGGGAGACCCAAGCAGACAGGTTAGGTTCCAATAGCAAGACCTGGTTGGGGTTTGAGCTCTGGAGGTGGGAAGCACCTCCTTTTGGACATGGAAATGGAAGCTGGGGCCTGCTCATGCAGCTTGGGTTTCAACTTATCCTTTGTCAAGCATTTCAATTACTAAGGGCATGGTTTGGGACACTAAGTCACTTGCAGAAGCTATAACTGAGAGTATTTTCAGGACCTTGAAGGAAGATTCCTAGAATAAATCAAATATAAGTGATGAACCAGAACTGAAACATTTAATCAGAACACACATTGTGAGCCAGGAGGCATCGTAAGCTGTAAGGCAGAGAGGCCAGCACGATCAGGCTCCGGGTACCTGTCACAAAGCAAACCAACAGTGTGATTACCCAACTGAATTTAACTTAAGGTTAACGGGTGGACACAGAAAATGAGGTTTTGTTGTGTTCCGATCTAGCAGGGCCACAAGGTTCTGTTTGGCCCACGTAACATTCACCAAAAAGGTAAACTACTGGCCCACTGTTCCCTACCATAATCCTCCTAGTGTCACAGGTGCCTTTCATTTATATGAGGAACAGCGAGAAGATGCATGTGAGCTTATATGTTGTGTGCGTCTGGGTACATGGGAGCAGGGCTTCAGGGATAGATGGGTAAAACAAAGGCAGGCTCTGAGGGTGGGCTGCAAAGTATTTCAGTGTCCCCTTTTCCAGTGTTGAATGAAGTTGATAGCCCCAGAAGGAAAGTGGTGGTCTCAGCCCCACTGGCTGGTGCGGGCAGGCGGAGTGGCTCCTATGAGCAGTTTAGGTCTGACATAGGCAGGATGCTTCAAAGTGCCAGTGCCAGGAAAGCTTTTTTTTCTGCTTCCAAGCCTAGCTTGCCTCCAAGTGTATCCAAATTGTAGGCACTTTCATGGGTCGGGGAGGAGGAGGAAGAGGGGAGGGAATGCTGTTTGGGAACTTTTAATCACTTGTCCAAAGGAAAGTGTAGAAGTCAACAACTGGGTTCTTTTATTCCCATTTATTGTACGAGTAACCAATTATATAATTAAAGTTAAATGGAGATGTGTAAACAGCAAGAGCAACACAAATTATCAATTTAAAAACACATCACGGCAACATCACCCACTGTTTACAATCTGTTTCTAAAAATACCAGTTTGGAGGCAATCATTTCAGTGTGCATGCATCTTTTCCATTTCTACTTGTTTGGTGCTCTAGGATACTGTCAAATTTTCTAAAAGGTCCAAGTACCCTTAACAGAGGGTGGGGAAAGACTTTCTGTAAACAAGTCTGTTGATACAGTTTATTGCTTTTGTATTCACAATAAAATTATTTTTCCTATTTTAGCTATCATATTCCAGTGTCTCCTTATTCCACCAAATTATTATCTTAGGTATTCACATCTTCTCTCCCACTTATCCCTCTCTCATTCCTCTTTTTCATTTTTAATTTTCTCACACAGGATAGATCAATGATAGATAGATAGATAGATGATAGATAGATGATCGATCTATACACTCGACTCGGTCAACATTACTTTTGTTACTTCATTTTTCACTAATTACCCTGGCAAAAATACAATTAATCATACAACTAAGATCTATATTCTATTAAGGAACTTGGCTTTGTAAATCAATTTAGTCCACTTATCTCCAGGAGCACCCTGTCCCTGGGCTGCTGCTGTTTCCAGTAAAGCCAGGAGTTTCAGAGTTCTGCTGACAAATGTCTTGAACTCATCTTGATTGTCAAAGATTCTTCTTTCACCCTCAAATAGGTGGCTGGATGGTTCACTCAGGGCTTTAGACCCCGGACCTTCAGCTGGTGGTAGATCTTGCTCCAACTTTCTCTCTCTTCCTCTGTAAGCAAGGCACAGGGAGGAGTCAGCCCTGTCTTTAACTTATTGAAAATCAGCTCTCCATTTTTTCTGAGCAGCTTGTGAGATGATTTCTTTTTCTTTCAGGTTTAAGAACTTTTCAATTAGGGGCATCTGGGTGGCTTAGTCGGTTAAGTGTCTGCCTTTGGCTCAGGTCATGATCCCAGAGTCCTGGGATCAAGCCCCGCGTCGGGCTCCCTGCTCAATGGGGAGCCTGCTTCTCCCTCTGCCCCTCTGCTTGTATGCACACACTCTCTCTCAAATAAATAAATAAAATCTTTTTAAAAAAAGAGAGAGAACTGTACAATTATGTGCCTTGGACTGTAACTTTGAGAGTTGTATTTGAGTAGGGACCTGTAAATTCTCTTTATATGTAAGCTGAGCTCTATGCTTAGCTCTGGACAACATTTTTGGTAATTTCCTTAATACTGGTTTTAAGGTTGCTCTCATTTTCTGTACCTTCAGGGATGCCAGATATATGAATATTATAACTCTTTGATGTGTTTTCGTGATCCATTACCTTCTCTTGTACTGTGAAGAGCTGTTTGCTTAAGCTTTTTGACTTTTGAGACTGAAGCTCAATTTGGTCCTCATTTGGACCAATTCTCTCTTCCATGATATTTATTCGGTAATTTTCCTCTCTTGGGGGTTTCTTTTAGCTCCGTGACCTCATTCATCAGTGTTCCGTAGTCTTTGATGAGCTTTACCTGTGTGCTTTTTAAAATGCCCACATGGTCCTGTATCACTTTCCAGGTGGTAAACATCAGCCCCCTTCTGTTGGCCTTTTCTCTGGCTTCTGCCTGCTGCTCTCTCCTCCAGGCCAGCTGTATGCCTTGAACTCTCTGAAATCCCTGGCTCCTCTGCAGCATCGCAGTACTTCTTGTTTGCTCCCAAACTTGTTTTCATCATTTTTCTCATTCTCTTTTAAGCTTAGGTAGTTTTTCTTTCCTATTTTCCTGCTCTCGTAGCTGAGGCTTCTGTTGGCTTCGAGGTGTTTCCAGAGCTCAGCAATTTGGTTCTGCACACAACTGCTCTCTCTGTCCTCTCCCTCAGAAGCTTAAGAGTTGGGGGGGGGGGTGTCTTTCAGTTGAAATTCAACACCAGTTTGAAGGTGAAATCCTCAGAAATACTGTAGGAAATTAAGGTATAATTAATTGATATGCTCTCTTCTAATTGCATTGGGAGTAAGAGCTTCATAGCCCTACAGGTAAGATAAATACATAAATGCATAAATAAATAAATGCACACAGGTATAAATACATGAGTATGCCAGGTACCTGAATACATAAATATACAAACACATAGGAAAACATAAAATAAAGGCGCAAATACATGAACACGGAAATAAAGATGTACATAAAATGAACCTCATGTATTCAGAATATTTAGCTTCTTCCTGACTGATGGTGCACAGAAAATGTTTCTGGTTAGGCAACCAGGTGCTTTAGGACTATAAAGTAGAGAGTGAGAAGAGTTCATCTAAATGTTCCAGTGTTTGTGGAAAGAGATTTTGACTTTGTATCAGGGGGCTTGAATTTCAGTCCTGGCAGAGCTACTTACTAGCTGGGTAATCGTGTGACATTTGGCAAGCTGCTGAAAGTTATTTGAGTCTCCATCTCCTCATCAGTCAAATGAGTATTCAATAACTGTGAGTTAAATCTGAATATAGAACTCTCGGTTAGCTTCAGCATAATCATGTTTTTTTTTTTTTTAAATATCTCTTTACAATGGTATCTGGGATTTAGGTTGGTGATGATGGTGGGGGTGGAGACAGGACAGTGACGAGGAGGGGGGAATCTGAATAGGACTCAAATGGATACCCTATTGGGTCTTATAGCATCATCCTTCTTTTTGGACAATTAAAAAACATGTATTCAGCCAGATTATACCCAAAGCATTATAAAAAGTGATGAGAGATATAAGAAAATAAAGATAAACACTGTCTTCAAGATTATGATCTAGTGGGAAATGTATTCCCATTCACAGCTAAGTATAATATAATGCAGAGCATGGTAAGCTTTGAAAGACCCACTGTCAAAGCATTATGGGAGCATAGCAGAGAAAACAGTGAATTCTGATTGTCAGCACTTATGAAGCTCTCGACCTAAGTTCCCCAGACTCAAGCATCCCTATCATTAGGCCTGGTGAGGGCACTTATGAGGCTTCCTACAACAAAACTTCTGCCTGCCTCGCGCATCTGATGTCTCCCTGATGTTCTACTCCATGATTCACTTTTTTGGGGGAATACAGGGCAAAGAAGTGCAAAGTGTGGCAGCACAAGATGTGTGGAGAGTGGCTGGAAATGAGGCTAGAGACCTGATAGAAGCCAGATCATTCAGGGCCATGTGTGCCCCCTAGCACTTTTTGGTAAAATTTCTTATTTGTGCCAAATTGAAAAGCCAGGCCATGATCTGAGTCCAGAGGGAGGGCTTCCAACTGAGAAGAAAATGACCTTATCTGCCTGCCATTAGTTATGCTATCCTGGGCACAGATCCTCAGGGACAGGGCTCAGAGGCCACTTCTAGAGCTGACAGTCCACCTGTCCCTCTAATTCAGGCTCCTAGTAGTTCAGGTTTCTGTTTCAAAAGAAAACAAAAACTGAAGATAGGGTAATTACAATTAGAGTTACACATATTAAATGCCCATGTATGAAAAGATCAGCCCTTTTCAGAGGTCTGGTAATTTTCAGATCGGAGTCTGTGTTAGATTTCAATGTGTCCAATCAGATAACTGTCCAATCAGCACATCAGTTAATTATGGGGCTTGGAGGAGGACAGTTTAGAGGAGGAGATGGTGTGTAAGGAAAAGAAAATCAAAATTAGGTGCAATAAATTCAAATGCAAAAGTGATTTCATCTGATTCTCATCTGAATTCTCAGAAATACTCAAAATTCCTATAGGAAATTAGTATAAGCACTTGATTGGATTCACCTAATAAAAATTAGAGCAGCTGTTTGGTACCTCTACCTTCAAAACTAAAAAATCATCTTCAATGCTCAGAGTGCTTAGGTACTATGAGATCTTAGGCAAATGGGATTTATTTATTTGTGCATTTATTAACAAATATTCATTGCACACCTACTTTGCTTTCTAATTCTGAGGATACATGAGTAAGCAAAACAGAAAAAGCTCTGCGTATTAAATCAATGAATAATTTTACTAAGTATCTGGGCAAATACATTTTCCCATGCTTGAATATGAGAAGCTATTTTCATAACTTTGTCAGTACTAAGGATACAGAACTGACTAGCTGCAAACTATGGCCACTGACTTTTTGGATGTCATTTAATAGTGTCTGAGATTGGGGTGTAGATGACTCGGAAGAGATTGGTGGATGGCCCTATCAAATCTCCTTTCCTTGAACCCCTATGAGCAAGTGGAGGAGGAAGCGTAGGAATGCAGAGAAAAAATATGGGAAGTCTACGTGTCCTAAAAGGAGTAGAGGAAAAGGTTTGGCCACTTGGCATTAAAGATCTTTTTGATTAACTATGTGACCTTTACTTACAGAAGATTTTCTCTTAGTATTTTTAACAAGATCTCCAGAAACTTAGGATGGCATAATCCAGTGGGGAAATTGCAGTGCCAAGGAAACCTACACTACAATTGCCGTTAGGCACTGTGATGTTAAAAATATATATTAACTAATGGAAATAGTGCTGGACACTAATTAAAGTATCCAAATGACTTGCCATTATTAATAACTCTGTACTTCAACAAGGAGCACTTGCTGTGGAAGTTCTGTGACTATCCTGGGCACAGCATGACAATATTTTAAAAATATGTACACCATGAAAGAATCCCACTTGAAATAGCTGTAAGATGGCGCCAAAAAGTTACCAAGTGGAACTCAGCACAGACTCAACATGAAGTGGAAGTTTGTTCTTATGACCTCAAGAAGTAGCTTAAATTTTATACTTTTTGAAAATACATGAAACAGACTTGGTAACTATGTTTTCTTGAACTTCATATGATTAACTCCAATGCTTATTCATTTAACCAACCCTTATTAAATGCCCACTATAAACAAGGAGCCCTCAACTATTTGGTGAAATATGATGGGTGAAAGATGGAAGGAGGGAGGAACCAAAGAATGCAAAATGCTCTGTGCCTATGTTGGCAGCTAAAAGATTAATACAACACATTCACTGCCCTTCTAGTAACTAAGTCTAGAAGTGGAACAAAGACGCATAAACAAAATTAATAGTACAATGTGTTAAAGTTTGATAAGAAAAGTGCAGAAACAAAGTGGTCATGGAAGTTTAGTAAAGGACAATATTCTTAATATTCTTTTTAGCTGAGAGGATCAGTGAAGGCCTTGTGGGTAAGGTCACATTTGAACTGAACTCTGAGATATGGTCAGATTAATCTGACAGCTGTAAATACTAGATGGTTAGTTCTCCAAAAGTAGAGAGGGTGACTTACTCATCTGTGTATCTCCTATGCCTAATATGGAAATAACACTAATACTAGCTACTATTTATCATGAGCTTCTTATTTTTCAGGCACCACATTAAGATTTTCCATACATTGTCACATTTCCCTTCACAACACTCTTGCGAGGTGCTTCTAACAACGATGACAATGACATTTGTTGAATGCTGACTGTGAGCCAGGTTCAGCTTTCATAGCAATGCATCACTGTTAGTATTCCTTTCTTACGCACCAGAAAACTGAGGCCCAGAGAGGTTAAGCAGGTTGCCCGAGATCACACAAGTTAGTGAGCAGTGGAGCTACAATTCGATCCAGGCCCTCTGATTCTAAAACCTGTGTTGTCATAGTTCAGTATCTGTCACCTAGCAAAGAGTTAGGAATTTTGAGTTAAGTAAGTGGCTGAAAATTGAAAGAGGAAGGGAGTTATTGTGAGGAGAGAAACCACTGAATCTAGAAACTGTTGGTGGGGAGAAAGAGTGAGAGGCAAAGCTGTCACTGTTTTTTACAGCCGAAGCTAAGAAATGCAAATATTTTCCCCTATAAAAGATGAGCTGCCCTGTACTGGATTTTTAAAAATTATATTGATGAAGCTTTTGAGAACTGTTATATGTTTTACAAATATATGGTGATATCCCATAAAGTTTACATAGAAAACACTTCAAAGAAAACAGCATGTTCATTCTGCTCATTTTTTTTTTTAAAGATTTTATTTATTTATTTGACAGAGAGAGAGACAGCGAGAGAGGGAACACAAGCAAGGGGAGTGTGAGAGGCAGAAGCAGGCTCCCCGCAGAGCAGGGGATCAATCCCAGGGGATCGATCGATGCGGGGCTCGATCCCAGGACCCTGGGATCATGACCTGAGCCGAAGGCAGCCGCTTAACAACTGAGCCACCCAGGCGCCCCTTTTTCTGCTCATTTTTTTTTTAAGATTTTATTTATTTATTTGACAGAGAGAGACAGAACGAGAGCAGGAACACAAGCAGGGGGGGTGGGAGAGGGAGAAGCAGGCTTCCCGCTGAGCAGGGAGCCCAATATAGGGCTCGATCCCAGGACCCTGGGATCATGACCTGAGCCGAAGGCAGACGCTTAACGACTGAGCCACCCAGGCGCCCCCTGCTCATTTTTTTATGTGGTGGGGAGTTATTTGTGATATTGTTCTTTTTTCTTTATCCATGTATTTTCTACTGAGACAACAAATAATTTATGATTAAAAAGAGAACTTTTAAAAAGTTGTGGAACATTTTAGGGCAGATTTAAAAAATAATCAGGATTCCTTGTTGTTAGGAAATACACACTATTTTAGGGGTGATATGAGTATTATATTTTCAACTTAAATGGTTCAGGAAAAAAGTATATGTATATTATATGGTCTATATACATATATATATGGAGAGAGAATTATACAATATAGAGAGTAATAGAAATACATATATTAATATAATATAAAGATAAAAATACATATATAGAGAGAACAAATATACTAAAATGTTGAAATTTAGAGAATCTGAGATCAAGGTATTATCTGGGAATTTTTTATAGCATTCTTGCAACATTTCTCTAAACCTAAATTTATGTTCAAATTATAACAAACCCACTAGTTTGAATAGGTAAAGCAAAAAAGCTGAGAGGAAATATGTGTGTAAATATATATACATATATAATGTGTGTATAATTTATAGTTCATATATATAATTTATAATTCATACATACATATTACAATTTTAGATATGATAAAGAAAACTAATCAGAATCATAATATTTTCTACTCTTCTTGTCACATTTATTTCTGTTGATTTTCCTTCCTTTGGCACCACCAACCTCTCCCTCCTGTAGTTGTCAGTTATAGTGGAAGAAACCCATTCTTAGTTTGCACAGTTGGCCATGTTACCTACAATGTCATCTCAGAGGCTAGCATCTGTTCATCATCTTCAAAATCATCTTGAGATAGTCAAGTCCTAAGGCATTTTGACCAATTTTACTGAACTAACTAGCTGTTTGGTTGAACTTACTTGGATATTTCTCTAAATGGACAGGTGGTAGGGGGCTTTTGGAGAATGAGGTGGACAGAAAGTTTGGACTAATGGTGCAATTAATCCCAATGGTGAGCATTTTACACAAATACAGATTGCCATGGAAACAAACCAAAAAAGAAGACAGGTTTGAAAGGTTTGTGAAATTGCTTTTAGTTCTGTGGTCCAATTTCCATTAGGTCAGATCTGATGACTGTTATTTTTATTATTATTCTTTATCTATGTATAGCACTGTTGTTCCTTCCTCCCCAAATGCCCATAAATCCATTTTGTTCATTTACCTTCACAACAATGCTGTTAAATTTAGAGCCTAGGTACATCAAGCTAATGCTTATTTTCTTAGCTAGCTTAGTATACAGCCCCTAATTGCAGAAGAAACAATCTGTTCAGAGGCAGTGGTGTCTTTGAAGTGAATTCTGATATGTCATACATAAATAATATAGCTATTATAACTGATAATGGACATAACAACTTATACTTTTGAAAGATATTCTTGAATGGTATTCTTAGCAGTTATAAAGCACTGGACATAAATTGAGCAGAGCTGGAAATATACTAATTATGCATTCTAGATTGAGAAAGTTTTCTTTGAATTTGTGTTCCCTCAGTTTAGGGAGAGAAACAAAAGCTAACAACAACCTGCATTTTCCCTTAAAATGAGAAGACCATTCTGTAATTTTATAAATCCATCACCTTATAACTTAATGACATCTGCTGGAAATCATTCAAATGGAAAACATCAACAAAGAGATTTTTCTAAGACTCATGTTTATCACAAAATAATAAGGTTAGATTGAGTTATTTTAATGTAATTTTAATTTTGGCTCTAAATAACTTGTATCTTTTTCAAGGATGAAAACACAGAAAGTACACATAAACACTAAGTAAGATCTAAAAATTTCCTGAAATACATTAGCACTTATATAACAAATAACTTATTTGTTTGTGGCCCATCTCAACATTCAGCTACAAATAAGTAAATGCAAAAATAAAGGGAGTTTGAGTCCTGATGCTTCCATTGCCCAGCAACAAGGGACTATGGTTGTTTTAGCAGCATTGTACCATTTTAGGAGGATAGAGACAGTCTAAACATATGCCACTTTTTTTCCACCTTAGGCTGAAATCAACAGCAAAATGAATTTAAATCTGTTATTTATCAACAGGTTAAATTTGAGAACATTTATATTTTAAAGATAAATTTTGAAAATCTAAATGCCCTTGAAAGCTTGATTATCTATGCCTTCATTCTGAAAATTAATTTTCAGAATGAAAAGAAAACAAAACAGGACATTTACTTGACTGCAAAATTTACGAGCGTTATTTTCAAAACATTATTTTCAAAAACATCTGAAATAAGCTTAATAACACAAACTATGGAACATGAATGTGAAATCCTGCATTTAGGTCGAAAAACAACGAGATGCACAAGCAAAGGAGGAGACATGGCTAAGTAGCAGCACACGTAAAAAGATTTAGGGGTTTTCAGGGACTGTAAGCTCAATATAATTCAATTGTGTGTTGTGGCTGCACAGAAAACTAAATCCATCTTCATCTGCATTAATAGAAAGATAGAGTGGGAAACAAGGGAGTGATAGTGCAGCCCAGCTCTGTGCTTGGCAGACCTGTACTTGCAGTGTTCAATGAAAATAGCAGGATGGGGGTAACATTTGTGTAGCAGCTATAAGCTAAAATGCACTTATTTAGCAGGGAGAGAATCAGATGCTGAATAGTCTGGAAACCATGCAGGTGAGGGACTGCTCAGAGGCCTGGCCTCCCTTAGCCTTTTCCCCTCTTCTTTGCCCCTTCTCTCCTCTCCCTTTCTTTCTCCTGTCCTTCCCTAAAGCTATTTCCCAAGATAGTGATGTTTCAGTTTGGTTCTTTGATGCTGGTACTATTTCCCTACATACGCTAAACACCATACTTCCTTGCGGCCCCTTTCACTTCCCCTTGTTTTGGGGCTTACTCACTTACAACTAACAGGACTGGACCACAGTAAGTCCCCCACCTCCACATTTTATTTAAGGAAGGGCCTCATGATCCTGGGAAAGGAAACAGAATATGAGTTAACTAGCACAGACTCTCAAGCCAAAGCCTTATGAAAAAAGGCCTATGTACAAAGGGAGAAATTCTAATAAAGCTATAAAATGAACTTCTTTAGTCCCCCTAATGCTCACTGGCATTAGACATGGGAATCTGAGCACGGGTCCTCATGGGTGGGCTGAAAGTGCACCTGTAACACTAATCTAGGATGCTTAAATATATCAGCTTCCTATTTAACAAGAAAAGAAATGGGGGAGTCTGTTAATACAAAATTTGAACATAGAACATCACCGCCTGAATGATTAAACCTATTTCAGAGGGCTGAAATACTAATGACTCCAATTTGTCAAAACATAGGAGTTTTAATGGGGGGCAGGAAGGGTTGGCAGTGGTATGCAGCATAGGAATCAACAACTGCATGTTTTAAAGCAAAACATAAAAGCTCTATCTGGCTGAAATTTTCAGAATTGCTATAGGAAATTAAGTGTAATTGACTGATGTGATCTAATGTAAGAGAAATGGGACTGAGTGCTTAGTTTCCTCCCAGTTAAAACAAGTGAATAAAATGAGTTGGCAGTGCACAAAATGCTTATGGTGTGTAACAGTTCACGTAAATTGGCTATATCCTTGATTTAAACTTTTGTAAATGCAAATTTCTATAGCAGAAGATGACAGGGAAGGAAGAAGGAAATGAAAGGAAAAAGAGAGAAGGAGGTAATAGGAAGGGGGAAGGACAGATTGAAAAGATAGGGAGGGAAGGAAAAGAAGAAAAGGGGAAAAAGAGGAGAAAGAGGTACAGAAACTGAGGAGAAATAAATGTAAATAGGAAAATACAGAAAATGGGAGGGAGAGAGAGAAGATGCAAATATTTGAGTGACTACAATGCATTTGTAGTCACAAAAATCTTTGAATGAGAAATGAAAAATCACTATTTTTTTAAGATTTATTTATTTATTTGACAGAAACAGAGATAGCGAGAGCAGGAACACAAGCAGCCGGAGTGGGAGAGGGAGAAGCAGGCTCCCTGCTGAGCAGGGAGCCCGATGCGGGGCTCGATCCCAGGACCCTGGGATCACGATCTGAGCTGAAGGCAGACGCTTAACGACTGAGCCACCCAGGCGCCCCGAAAAATCACTATTTTTTAAATTGTGGTCACCAATAAAAATACCCTTATAACTGCTGATGGATTAGACTGGCTGAAGGGAGAGAGGAATGTTAAATCATGGGTTCTTGGTCCAAAAGTCTCTCTCAGTGCCCATTCATTTCTTGCCAGGCACCTTTGCTCTGAATTGAGGGGCTAGGCAAGCACAGCACCACTGCTACTTTAATGTCCACAGCAACTTTTTTCATAATAGCCCCAAACTGTAAACATTTCAAATGCCCATCAACTGGTGAATAACAGACTACTGATATGGTAACAAACATAAATGAATCTTAAAGACATTATGCCACGTGAAAGAAGCCATGCTTGAAAGGCTGTATATTGCATGATTCCGTTTATATGGTATTCTAGAAAAGGCTAACTATAGGTATGAAGAACAGATCAGTGGTTGCCAGGGCCCAGCATTGGGAGAACAGGATTTCTGCAAAAGGGAATGAGGGAACTTTGAGGGGGGTGTAAAAGAAATGTTTTTTATCTTGGTTGTGGTGGTGGTTACATGTCTATATACATTTGTCACAACTTGTAAAACTGTATGTTTACCATTGGTAAGTTCTCAATAATGGCTGATAAAAACAAAAAGTTTGAAAAAAAAATTGTCCAAGGTCAACCTACTAATAAGTGGTGCTGTCCTAGTTTTTTTCCCCTTATATTTCAGGAGGAGCAGTGTATAGAAAGCAGATATTTGGGGGTCCAAAGCAGAGATTTAAAAATGTTTGTTCACAAAATTTCTTATTATATTATTCATCAAGTTGAAATTCTTCACTCTGGTATTCAAGGTCTTCCACAATCTGACCCCACTCTAATTCTCCAATTTTGACTACCTGTACACACACGCATGCACACATACACTTGACCACTATCAGGCAGTTCTGCTCACTTCATACAACATGTCTTCCCTGCTTACTCCCCAGCGTACATGTACCATGTTTTATTTCAATCTATTTGCCTTTGCTGATACTAGTCTCCCTCCATGTTCTGATATGCCTCGCCCTCATTTATTCAACTACTTATTCAGTGCCTACTATGTAACAGGTGTTAATAATTAAATATACATTAACAAGACTGCTGAAGTCGCTGCCTTCACACAGCTCACAGGCTAATGGAATATAGTGATAAGTGAGCAGGCCATTACACTGTAGTATGGGAAGGGTCATATGATGGTGGAAAATATAGTGTATTAGTACCACAGAGGAAAGGAACCAAACCTAGATTTGTAGGGGGGTGGGGAGTGGTCAAGAATGATTTCTCAAAGGAAATAGCATCTAAAAGGAGACAAAAACGTAATTCGGGTTCTCCAGGCACAAGGGAAAGAGTGCTCCATGCAGAAAAAGCTAGGATGCTGAAAGATCTGGAGGCAAGCAAGAGCAGGGGAAGGAAATTTAAGATTTTTAAATGATTTAAATATGGCAGGAACACAGAGGATAAAAGAGGCAAGAAATGATGCTGGTGAAAGAGGCTAGGGCCAGACTTTCAGCACCCTATGGTGTATGAAATTTATCTTTAGAGCAATGAGGTACCAATGAAGAGATTTGAGTAGAAGAGTGACATGTTCAGGTTGGAGTTGGGGAAGATCATTCCATCTATAATGTGGAGAACGAATAGGGCAACAGGCAAGGAAATCAGTTAGTAGAAGTTGCAATTTTCCAAGCATCCTTAGTTATGGTGGTGACAGGTATAACAGAAAAAAATATGTAGGAGATAAAGGTAAAATTGACATTATCTACCAATAGATTTGATGATTTGCATAGAGGGGTAGGGTGACATTAAAGATGACTCAAATTTCTGCTTGGAAAACTTGCTGCAAAGTGATTCCATTCCTGACATAAGGACACAAGAAAGAGGAAGGTATCCAGGGAGTGATAAATAGAAGTTCAGTCTTGTACATCTTAGCTTATGTTTTGTACCTTGACCACTCTCACCTACATCAACCTGTGTGAAATCCTAGAGCCCGGTCCATTCCCTTGGGCTTTTGTGTGCCTATAGACTCCCTGAAGACAGTGGAAATCCTTGGGGGCCAGGGCTCTGTGTGAGATTTCTATTACTTTCTGGGCCCTATCCAGTGCTAAGCATAGAATGAATTCTCAAAAATACTTGCCTGTTGATTGAGTACTATCATGAGGCAATAAAATAAGATGTATAAGTGGGCTTGTGTCATATCCATTATTGAAGATGTTAAGTGATAAAAAAATAGCTCTTGTGTTATTCACTTACATGTTTAAAAGTGGAGATCATAGTTCTTTTAGTTTTCTATTCTTTGAGCCATTCTTACCAGTTTCTTCAACCACTCTTTATATGATATACTTTTTTTTTTAAGAGACAGTGTGTGTGAGGGGGGAAAGGGCAGAGGAAAAGAGAAAATCTTAAGTCAGGCTCCGTTGGACTCGATCTCACAACCCTGAGATCATGGCCTGAGCCGAAATCATGAGTTGGACACTCAACTGACTGAGTCACACAGGTGCCCTTATATGATATAGTTTTGCATTCTTTACCCATCCTTACCCTGGTCACTCATCTAGGTGAATGCTGGTTTATTTATAATCTTCATGAATTCTGCCATCCAGAACTGAGTAAAATATTCCAGGTGTCATCTTGCAAGCACAGATAACAGCAAGATTATCACCTCCTTCATTTTAGATATTCTAGTCTTATAACCTACCCTGATAGCAGCTTTTTAATCTGTGTCTAATGTGGATATACACTGAGTGACTGTTGACTTCTTATTCTCCATTTTTTACATGTTCTGCTGCTAAGCTATGATCTGTGGGAATGAAGTGAAAATTTCAATGTGCAATTCAAGTTCCCTGTCTTCCCATTTATTTTATCAAATTTTAAAGTGAAGATTAATATATTACATCCCTCTTCGTTGAAGCTCATTTGCCTATTTCTGTTAGGTACATGCAGATTGTACATAACAGTGATCCTTCTGTCAGATTCACCTTGGAGGCTGCTATGGACTGAATGTTTGTGTCTGAACAAAATTCAAATACTGAAGCCTGAACTCCCAATGTGACTCTAGAGATAGGGCCTTTATGGAGGTAATTAAGGTTAAATGAGGTCATAAGTGTGGGGCCCTAATACAATAGGATTATTGTCTTTATAAGAAAGACATCAGAAAGCTTACCCTTTCTCTTTTCCCCATGTGAGGACACAGAAAAGGCAGCCATCTGCAAGCCAGAAAGAGAGCTATCATCAGAAACCGAACATGCTGGCACCTTGAACTTGGACTTCCAAACTCCAGAACTGTAAAATAATAAATTTCTGCTGTTTAAGCAGTCAGTCTGTGGTAATTTGTTATGGCATCCCAAGCAGACGAATACAGAGCCCCAGCCTACTATAGTTCTTGGCACATTATCAGAGCTTAATGTAAGTCTGGCTATTTGAATAAAAGATGGACATTGTCTAGAAACAGCAAAAAAAAATTAAAATTATTTTACTCGTAGTTATTTCACCTTAACTATTCTGCAGGAATAAGGGACCGTCATACTGAAGCCAGTTTGGAATCCTAACTAAATCACACTCAAAAGACCTCACTGAGTACCTTTCTCACAAACCTTTTCCAAACCTTTGTTTGTCAATATGAAAATGATTGGCTTCATAATTGGGAAGACAAGAGTACAGATCAGAAAAATAACATCATGGTAAATTAATCTGGTTGATATACTAAAGTCACATAGACAAAGCACAGTGTAGCATGGTAGAGATTGTAGCTGTCCGTTAAAAGAGGCAGGTGGAAATCCCATGCTGGACGAGAATATCAGATTGAAAAAGGCAAGTGGTTTCATGATGAATTTTATGTCTTATAACACCAAAGGAAAACTAGAAATTCAAAACAATGATCAAAGAGTTCCACCTCTGATATGGCCAAGAAAGTTCTTAGCCTCACATAGATAACAACGATAAATTCTTGACAAAATACAAGAAACAATGACTTAAAAGTTCTGTAGAGTGGAAAAAAGCAAGCAGATTCTAGTAGTTAACACTTGGAAAAAGAAGATGACATAGGATAAGTTACTTATTTTCATGATCTTTAGCCTTAGAACCAGATGCAGTCAGTGCCATGTAGAAAAACCAGAATTTCAGTAGAGAACCCACAGTCTTTCTGACCTGAAGAATCACAGCACAAAGTTTGGGGCAAATACTAACATCGTAAAGTGAAAGGAAAAATCCTATAAAGGGGAAAGCCACGGAGGATGAGCCCCAATGTCTGTATGTAATCTCTGCCAAAAATCTCTGGATGAACCCTGAACTATATCTGTGTGGACACTTCAAGAAGAACAGTTAAGGATAAGATAATTCAACCAAGATTTAATTTGTCATCAAAAAGACAGAGTTCAAAGTTTGAATCCAAATAAGTTAATACCTGCTTAAAAAAATATTGATCCTCTTCAAAGGAATATGAAATAATCTAGAATCTCCACAACATAATATGTGTCCACAATACAATCTAAAATTACTTGACATACAATAAAAAAAAAGTGACCTAGAAACAAGAGAAAAAATAATAAAGCAGGCCAAGTTTAAGATGATGAAGATGTTAGATTATCAGAAAAAGTTTTTTTAAAAGCTATTATATTCATGCTGAATCACAAAAAGGAAAATATACTTACAAAGAATGAAAAAAATCTCATTATAATTATAAATTATAAAAAAGTATTAAAAAGAACTAAATGGAAATTCCAGAACTTAACAACACAATGTTTGAAATATAAAAATTCACTGAAGTACAATAACATAGAAAAGAGACAGTAAACCTCTTGATAGATAAATAGACAGTATCCAATATGAAGAAGAGAGAAAAATTCAGGAAAAGTGAACAGAGTCTTAATTATATGGAGGGCCAGATGACGATGCAGAAACTATATTTGGGGAAATAATACCCCAAAATTCTCACAGTTTGACAAAAGGCATAAATTTACAGATACATAATGTTCAATGAACCAAAAACAGAATAAATACAAAGAAAACCACTCCTAGGTATATCACAAACTGCTGAAAACCAAAGATAGGAAAAAAATATCTTGAAAGCCACCAGAAAAAGATGACACATTACATAAAGATGAATAATTCAAATGACCATGGATTTCTAATCAGAAGCTATGGAGACCAGATGATATTAGGATGACATCTTTAAAAACTGAAACACAAAATCAAACAATCAACCAAGAATTATATATCAAGTAAAAATATTCTTGAAGAGTGAAGGCAAAGGAAAAACTGAGAGCTTTTCCCCTAAGGTCAGGAACACCCCAGCTACATCCACTATCACCACTGCTGTTCAACATAGTACTAGAAGTCCTAGCCTCAGTAATCAGACAAAAAGAAATAAAAGGCATCAGAATCAGCAAAGAAGAAGTCAAACTCTCTCACTCTTTGCAGATGACATGATACTTTATGTGGAAAACCCAAAAGACTACACCCCAAAACGCTAGAACTAATATAGGAATTCAGTAAAGTGGCAGGATACAAAATCAATGCACAGAAATCAGTTGCATTTCTATACACCAACAACAAGACAGAAGAAAGAAAAATTAAGGAGTCAATCCCATTTACAATCACACCAAAAACCTTAAGATACCTAGGAATAAATCTAACCAAAGAAGCAAAGTATCTGTACTCAGAAAACTATAGAATACTCATGAAAGAAATTGAGGAAGACACAAAGAAATGGAAAAACATTCCATGCTCATGGATTGGAAGAACAAATATTGTTAAAATGTCTATGCTACCTAGAGCAACCTACACATTCAATGCAATCTCTATCAAAATACCGGCGACATTTTTCACAGAGCTGGGACAAATAATCCTAAAATTTGTATGGAACCAGAAAAGACCCCGAATAGCCAGAGGAACATTGAGAAAGAAAAGCAAAGCTGGTGGCATTACAATTCTGGAGTTCAAGGTCTATTACAAAGCTGTAATCATCAAGACAGTATGGTACTGGCACAAAAACAGACATATAGGTCAATGGAACAGAATAGAGAACTCAGAAATGAACTCTCAACTCTATGGTCAACTAATCTTTGACAGAGCAGCTTGCTTGTGTTCTCTCTCACTGTGTCAAATAAATAAAATATTTTTAAAAAAAGAAAAAGAAAATGCTGGACAATCAAAATCAATTACTTTTCTTGGACTCAGAGGATTGAGGTAGCAGGGCAAACAAACATCTCAAAATCTGGAAGACAAATGCATCAGATCTGCTTACCTGGAGGATACCTGTTAAAAGCCATAAGCAATAGAACTGCTTAATTCACTAATATTATTAAAAGTTGCTGGAGGTTAAGGGTGGACTAGTGTGGGAGTGAAAAACTCCTGGGAGCTACAAACATAGGGGTCTCCCCACACTTTTGTGGATTTCTCCTCCAGGAATCTCATAATATTCTCACAGTGAAGATCAGGAAAATTCCTCTAGTGATTCTCTCAGGGAGAGGGGGAGGGAAGAAAAAATATATATAGAAAAATTATGGGACAATATCAAAAGGAGTAATATACATGTGACTAGAATACCAGAAAGAAAAGGAAGAGAATACAGGGCAGAAGAAATATTTGAAGCATTAATGACTTTCCAAAAATTGAAGATACCAAATCACAGATCCAGGAAGCTTGGAGAACACCAAGCAAGATAAATATCAAGTGTGCACACACAGGCATATCATATTCTGACTGCAGAAAGCAAATACAAAGAGGGAATCTTGAAGGAAGCCAGAAGGGGAAAACAAAAACCTTTCAGAAATTCAATTAACCAACTTATTATTAATTTCAGATGTAGTGTTCAACAAATTATCAGTTGCGTATAACACCCAGTGCTCATCACATCATGTGTCCTCCTTAATGTTCATCACCCAATTACCCCATCCCCCCCACCTCCCCTCCAGCAACCCTCAGTTTGTTTCCTATAGTTAAGAATCCCTCATGGTTTTTCTCCCTCTCTATGACTTCCCATTCAGTTTTCCCTCCCTTCCCCTATGGTCCTCTGCCCTGTTTCTTATATTCCACATATGAGTGAAATCACATGTTAATTGTCTTTCTCTGATTGAGTTATTTCACTCAGCATAATACCTTCCAGTTCCATCCATGTCAATGTAAATGGTAAGTATTCATCCATTCTGATGGCTGAATAATATTTCATTGTGTATATATATACCACATCTTCTTTATCCATTCATCTACCAAACATTTTTTTTTAAATAACATCAAATCCTTCACAACTCTTCCAAAAACAGAAGACAAAGGAACACTTCCCAACTCATTCTGTGAGGTCAATATTAACCTGATACCAAATCAAGCAAAGACATCATAAAGAAACAAACCTACAGGCAAATATTTCTAATAAATCTAGATGCAAAAATCCACAACAGAATAATAGCAAACTGAATCCAGCAGCACATAAAAAGGATTATAGATCATGACCAAGGAGAATTTATCCCAGAAATGAATTGTTGGTTTAACATGCAAAAATCAATACAATAAACCATCAATTAAAGGAAAAAAACTACATGTCCATTTCAGTAGACACAGTAAAAGCATTTGACAAAATCAATCATCCTTTCATGATAAAAAGTACTTAATAGTGTAGGAATAGAAAGGGTAGACACCTCACATCACACACAAAAATTAACTCAAAGTACAACCTAGACCAAAATTTAAAGCCCTGAATTGCAAAATTTATAGAAAAAAATTATGAGAAAATCTTCATAGTTTTGGGTTAGACTATGATTTCTTAGATACAATGCCAAAGATATGATCCGTAATTGAAAAAAAAAATTTATAAATTGTACTTCATCAAAATTAACATTTCAGCCTCAAAACACACTAAGAAAATGAAAAGACAAACCTGGACTAGAGGAAAATGTTTGCAAATCATATATCCACTAAAAGCACTTTATCCAATATATATAAAGAACTGTTATAACTCAATAGTAAGAATACAACACAATCAAAGACTTGGATAATGATTTAAATAGACATTTCCAGGGGCACCTGGGTAGTTCAGTCAGTTAAGTGGTTTGGCGCAGGTCATGATCCCAGGAAAGAATCCCAGGACCCTAGGATCGAGCCCCTCCCTCTCCCTCTACCTCTTCCCACCATGTTCTCTCTCTATATATAATAAATCAATAAATCTTTCAAAAAATTAAAATAAATAGACATTTTCCTAAAGAAAATAAATGAATGGCTAATAATCACATGCAAAGATGCTGACTATCATTAGTCATTATGAAAATACAAAATGAAATGAAACCATGATAAAATACTGATACACAGAGCAAGGAATCCAAGATGCTGGAGGAGTAGGAGACCTTAATTTTGTCTGGTCCCAGGAATTCAGCTAGATAGCTATCAAACCTTTCTGAACACCTGCGAACTCAACCAGAGATCGAAGAAAAGAATAGCTGCAACTCTACAAATAGAAAGGCGACCATTTTCTGCAAGGTAGGAGGTGTGGAGAAGTGAATCCAAAAGGCGATATATGGGAAGATAGACCGTGGAGGGAGGGAGCCTCCATCAACCAGCTACCAGCAAGTGATAGAGCAGCAGAGCACAAAATTGAGTCTGCTCTGGTGAGGGATGTCGCTCAGGTGGTTAAGTGGGGTGGTCACAGGAAGACTGAGGGTGCATGAGCTCCCAGGTATTGGTGAGGGGAAGCTGGCTGCAAAGAGTGAGCCTAGGAGTGGGCTCTCAGCTCAGGGTTGCCATAAACTGTGATCCGTGGCACAGTCGGGCCTCTGCTCTTCGAGCAGGGACCCAACAAGCAGCAGAATCAGGGAGAGCCCCCTTCATCCCTTGAGAGGAGTGGCCTGGGAGTGTACCACAGGAGTCTTAGGGGATTGGAGAGTCCAAAAGGGGTCGTGTGCCTGAGATAGAAATGCTTGGTCACAGGCCGAGTGAGCAAGGAGTGCGGCCAGAGACCAGGGAGACAGGAGTGACTCTTTTCTCTGAGGGCTCACAGAGGAGTGGGGCCCCAAGCTTTTTGCTCTGGGGCCAGAGGTTGGGAGGCCACCATTTTCATCTAAAGCTGCTCAGAAAGCCTTCAGGGAACAAAGCCGCATAGAGCAAACCAGAGCAGATTGCTTAGCCTGGCCCCAAGTAAGGGTGGAGAAATTTCGCCTAGGGCAAAGACATTTGAGAATCAACACAACAGGCCCCTCCCCCAGAAGATTTGAGAGTCTGTGGAGTTGGGTACTCACAGAGGTGGAGACGGATTGACCTGGGGGATTTGGAAAAAGAACAGCAAATAAAGCCTAAACCAAACAGGAGAAGAGAAATAATAAAGATTAGAGCAGAAATCAATGAAATAGAAACCAAAAAACAGTAGAACAGATCAATGAAACTAGAAGTTGGTTCTTTGAAAGCATTAATAAGATCGACAAACCTCTGGCCAGACTTATCCAAAAGAAAAGAGAAAGGACCCAAATTAATAAAATCATGAATGAAAGGGGAAAAATCACGACTAATACCAAGGAAATAGAGAGAATTATTAGAACTTATTACCAGCAGCTATATGCCAACAAACTAGGCAAACTGGAAGAAATGGATGCATTCCTGGACACTTATAAACTACCACGACTGAAACGGAAAGAAATAGACAATCTGAACAGACCAATAACCAGAAAGGAAATTGAAACTGTAATCAAAAACCTCCTAAGAAACAAGAGTCCAGGTGGCTTTCCAATGGAATTCTACCAAACATTTAAAGAAGAAATCAGGGCACCTGGGTGGCTCAGTTGGTTAAGTGACTGCCTTCGGCTCAGGTCATGATCCTGGAGTCCTGGGATCAAGTCCCACATCGGGCTCCCTGCTCGGCGGGGAGTCTGCTTCTCCCTCTGACCTTCCCCCCTCTCATGCTCTCTCTCTCTCTAATAAATAAATAAATAAATAAATAAATAAATAAATAAATAAATCTATCTTTAAAAAAAATAAAGAAGAAATCATACCTATACTACTGAAGCTGTTCCAAAAAATAGAAATACAAGGAAAACTTCCAAACTCATTCTATGAGGCCAGCATTACCCTGATCCCCAAACCAGACAAAGACCCCATCAAAAAGAATTACAGACCAATATCCCTGATGAATATGAATGCTAAAATACTCAATGAGATCCTAGCCAATAGGATCTAACAGTACATTAACACGATTATTCACCACGACCAGGTGGGGTTTATTCCTGGGATGCAAGGGTGGTTCAACATTCACAAATCAATCAAAGTGATAGATCACATTAACAGAAGAAGAGACAAGAACCATATGATCATCTCAATTGATGCAGAAAAAGCATTTGACAAAATACAACATCCTTTCCTGATTAAAACTCTTCAGAGTATAGGGATAGAAGGAACATACCTCAATATCATAAAAGCTATCTATGAAAAGCCCACAGTGAATATGATTCTCAATGGGGAAAAACTGAGAGCTTCTTTCATAAGGTCAGGAACAGGACAGTGATATCCACTCTCACCACTTTTGTTCAACATAGTACTAGAAGTCCTAGCCTCAGCAATTAGACAACAAAAAGAAATAAAAGGCATTCAAATTGGCAAAGAAGTCAAACTCTCTCTCTTCACAGATGACATGATACTTTATGTGGAAAACCCAAAAGACTCCACAACCAAGTTACTAGAACTCATACAGCAGTTCAGCAACGTGGCAGGATACAAAATCAATGCACAGAAATCAGTTGCATTTCTATACACTAACAATGTGATTGAAGAAAGACAAATTACGGAATTAATCTCATTCACTAGAATAAACCTAACCAAAGAAGTAAAGGATATATACCTAGGAATAAACCTAACCAAAGGAGTAAAGGATCTATACTCTAGAAACTACAGAACACTTATGAAAGAAACTGAGGAATACACAGAGATGGAAAAACATTCCATGCTCATGGATTGGAAGAATAAACATTGTGAAAATGTCTATGTTGTCCAGAGCAATCTACACTTTCAATGCCTTCTCTATCAAAACACCATTGACATTTTTCACAGAGCTGGAACAATCCTGAAATTTGTATGGAACCAGAAAAGACCCCAAATTGCCAGGGGATTGTTGAAAAAGAAAACCAATGCTGGGGGCATCACGTTGCCTGATTTCCAGCTATATTACAAAACTGCGATCATCAAGACAAGATGGTATTGGCACAAAAACAGACACATAGACCAATGGAACAGAATAGGGACTCCAGAAAAGGACGCTCAACTCTACAGTCAACTAATCTTTGACAAAGCAGGAAAGAATATCCAATGGAAAAAAGACAGTCTCTTCAATAAATGGTGCTGGGAAAAGTGGACAGCCACATGCACAAGAACGAAACTGGACCATTCCTTACACCACACACAAAGATAAACTCAAAATGGATGAAAGACCTCAATGTGAGACAGGAATCCATCAAAATCTTAGAGGAGAACATAGGCAGTAACCTCTTTGACATTGACCACAACAACTTCTTTCAAGACATGCCTCTAAAGGAAGGGAAACAAAAGTAAAAATGAAGTACTGGGACTTCATTAAGATAAAAATTTTTGCATAGCAAAGAAAACAGTCAACAAAACAACAAGGCAACCCACGGAATGGGAGATATTTGCAAAGGACATACAGATAAAGGGCTGGTATCCAAGATCTATAAAGAATTTCTCAAACTCAACACCCAAAAAATAAATAATCCAGTCAAGAAATGGGCAGAAGACATGAACAGACACTTCTCCAAAGAAGACATACAAATGGCTAATAGACACATGATAAATGTTCAACATCACTATCCATCAGGGAAGTACAAATCTAAACCACAGTGAGATACCACCTTACACCAGTTAGAATGGCCAAAATTACCAAGACAAGAAACAACAAGTGTTGGCGAGGATGTGAAGAAAGGGGAAACTTCTTCCACTCTTGGTGGGAATGCAAGCTGGTACAGCCACTCTGGAGAACAGTATGGATATTCCTCAAGATGTTAAAAATAGAGCTACCCTATGACCCAGCAATTGCACTACTAGGTATTTACCCCAAAGATACAGATGTAGTGAAAAGAAGGGGCACATGCACCCCAATGTTCATAGCAACAATGTCCACAATACCCAAACTGTGAAAGGAGCTGAGATACCCTTCAATGGATGAATGGATAAAGATGTGGTTCATATATACAATGGAATATTACTCAGCCATCAGAAAGGATGAATACCCACCATTTGCATTGACGTGGGTGAAACTGGAGGGGATTATGCTAAGTGAAATAAGTCAAGCAGAGAAACAGAATTATCATATGGTTTCACTCATATGTGGAACATAAGGAATAGCATGGAGGACCACATGGGAAGGGAGGAACAACTGAATGGGAAGAAATCAGTGAGGGAGATAAACCATGAGAGACTCTGGACTCTGGGAACCAAACTGAGGGTTACAAAAGGGAGGGGAGTGGGGGGATGAGGTTGCCAGGTGATGGGTATTAAAGAGGGCATATATGGTGATGAGCCCTGGGTGTTATAAGCAACTAATGAATTGTTGAAGACTACATCAAAAACTAATGATGTGCTATGTGGCTAATTGAACATAATAAAAAAAAAAGGAAAGGAAAAAATACTGAAACACATCCTCTAGAATGTAGATTAAGAAAAAGACAGGTTATACCAAGTATTAATATGGATGTGGAGAAATTAGAATATTCATGCATTACTGATGAGAATGCAAAATGGTACACTCATTTTGCAAACCATTGTGGCAGTTTATTTTACATTTAGCTTAAACTTATAATGTGACTGAGCAATTCCACTCATAGGCATCTACCCAAGGGAAATAAAAAAATATATAGTCAAAGTATATTCATAACAACATTGTTCACAATAGGCCAAAACTGGAACATTACAAATATATGCCATTTGGTGAATGGGTAAAAATAATGTAGTTTATACATATAGTAGAATGTTTTTTGGCAGTTTAAACAATGAACTACTGATACATATTATAACCTGGATGAGCTTCAATAATATGTTAAATGAAAGAAGTGATACAGAAAAGGTACATACGTATAGTTTTATTCATATGAAAAACCAAGCAAAAAGGTAAATTTTCAGAGGCAGAAAGCTGATCAGTGGTTGTCTAAGTTTAGGATTAACAATAATTTTAGGATTATATAAGACAGCTAGGATTATAATGAACACAAGGAACCTCAGTTTTTAGGGGGATAAAAATATTCTAAAACTGGATTGTCATTATGGCAGCACAACTGTATAAATCTAATGAAATAATTGAATTGTTTCACATACATTGAGTGAATTTTATGGTATATAAATTGAACCTCAACAAAACTGTGAGAAGAAAGGTAATAAAAAGATATTATAAATAACTTTATGCCAATAAATTTGGCAGAGTCTAAGTAATAAAACTTACCAAAACTGACTGAAGTTGAACCTGATAGATGAACATTTGAATAGTCCCAAATCTATTTTAAAACTTGAAGTATCAAAAACCTCTTACAGTGAAACTCCAGAGCCACTTGGTTTGTGAATTCTATCAAAACATTAAGGAATGATATTTATACAAACACTTTCACATAATAGAAGAAGGCACACATCCAAACTCATTTTATGAGGCCAATTTAACTCCAATACCAAAACCTGCAAACACAGTATAAATAAATGAGAAGTACAGATAAATATCCCCCATAAATATACGTACCAAACTCTTTAACAAAATACTAAAAATCAAAATGAAAAAAAGAATACATGAAATGAAAGAATAAATCTCATGAAATGAAGAGGTCATAATATAGAGGGGGCCTATTGGGAGCTTTCAGTGTTCTTTTAATGTTCTACTTCTTGATCATGGTGATGGCTACACAGATAATTTCTTTGTGGTAATTTGAGTGATACATGTAGTTCCTTGCACTTTTATACGTTTATTATACTTCATTAAAAATATCAAAAAGGAAAAAAAGGAAATGAAGAAATAAATTGATGCCAAAGACATATCCACCAATTTTTGTAAATAAATTATGGTAAAATGAAACAATAATAGTAGTAAAATAAATGGAAATTAAAAAATGAAAAAATATTAAAAATCAAATCCAGGGACGTATGAAGAAGATAATATATCAGATTCTGAACACCTACAAACTCAACAGGAGATCGAAGAAAGATCCAGGGAGACTCCCCTACCACCCCGGGAGGAGCGGCACGGGAGCGCACCACAGGGATCTGCTGGGACTGGAGACTCCAAAAGGGGTTGTGTGTCAGAGATAGAAATGCTCGGTCACAGGCCGGGTGGGCAGGAATGCAATGGAGACCGGGGAGATGGGAGTGATTGACTGCTTTTCTCTGGGGTCTCACGGAGGAGTGGGGCCCCGAGTTCCCGGCTCCTCCAGGGCGGAGATTGGGAGGCCACCATTTTCACTCTCATCCTCCAAAGCTGTACGGAAAGCTTGCAGGGAACAAAAGCTCCCAAGAGCAAACCCGAGCAGATTACTTAGTCTGGCCCTGGCAAGAGTAGGGCAATTCCGCATCCAGCAAAGACATTTGAGAACCCCGGCAACAGGCCCCATCCCCAAAAGATCAGCAAGAACAGCCAGCCAAGAACAAGTTTACCGATCAATGAGATGGCAGAACACCAGCACTAGGGGAATACATCACATAGAATTCATGCCTTTTTTCCCCCTGATTCTTTAGTCTTTGAAAGTTAATTTTTCTAATTTAGTTTTTTTCTTTTTCTATTTTTTTGAATTTTTCTTTTTCCCTTTTTCAACCAACATCTTATGAATCCCTTTTTAAAAATCTTTTTTAGGGCGCCTGGGTGGCTCAGTTGGTTAAGCGACTGCCTTCGGCTCAGGTCATGATCCTGGAGTCCCTGGATCGAGTCCCGCATCAGGCTCCCTGCTCAGCAGGGAGTCTGCTTCTCCCTCTGACCCTCCCCCCCTCATGCTCTCTCTATCTCATTCTCTCTCTCAAATAAGTAAATAAAATCTTTAAAAAAAAATCTTTTTTATTTTTCATTTTTACAGTCATACTCTATCCCTTCATAGTAGTTAACCTTATTTTTAGTATATATATAAGTTGTTCTCTCTTTAAAATTTTGGGATACAGTGTCTTCTAAAAGACCAAAATATACCCTAAATCTCTAGTGTATGGCTTTGTTCTAGTCTTCTGCCTGATCACATTCTCTCCCCCCCCCCTTTTTTGTAAATGCCTCTTCTTTCTTTTTTCAACCAACTTCTTATCAATTCCTTTTATAAAATCTTTTATAATTTTCATCTTTACAGTCATATTCCATCCCTTCATGATATTTACCCTTATTTTTGGACATATATAACCTTTTCTTTCTTTAAAATTTTGGGAGGCAGTTTCTTCGAACCAAAATACTACCAAAATCTAGTGTGTAGTATTAATCTATTCACCAGGCTGATCATATTTTATCATATTCTTTTTTTTTTCTATTTTTCTTTTTTCTTTCTTTCCCTTTCTTTTCCTCCAGTTTCAGGTCTCTTCTGATTTGTTAGGTATATATTTTTCTGGGGTTGTTGATACCCTGTTAGCATTTTGTTCTCTCATTCATCTATTCTCCTCTGGAAAAAATGACAATATGAAAAAATCACCTCAACAACAACAACAACAACAAAACAAGAGGCAGTACTGACTGCCAGGGACCTAATCAATATGGACATTAGTAAGATGTTGGAACTAGAGTTCAGAATGAGGATTATAAAGATACTAGCTGGGCTTGAAAAGGGCACGGAAGTTATTAGAGAAACCCTTTCTGGAGAAATAAAAAAACTAAAATCTAACCAAGTCAAAATCAAAAAGGTGCAATTAATGAGGTGCAATAAAAAATGGAGGCTCTAACTGCTAGGATAAATGAGGCAGAAGAGTGAATTAGTGATATAGAAGAAGAAATGATGGAAATTAAGAAGCTGAGAAAAAGAGAGATAAACAACTACTGGATCATGAGGGCAGAATTCGAGAGAAAAGTGATACCATAAGATGAAACAATATTAGAATAAATGGGATCCCAGAAGAAGAAGAAAGAGAGAGGGGGGCAGAAGGTATATTGGAGCAAATTATAGCAAAGAACCTCCCTAAACTGGGGAAGGAAACAGGCATCAAAATCCAGGAGGCACAGAGAACCCCTCTCAAAATCAATAAAAATAGGTCAACACCCCTACATCTAATAGTAAAACTTCCGAGTCTCAGAGACAAAGAGAAAATCCTGAAAGCAGCTCAGGAAAAGAGATCTGTAACCTACAATGGTAGAAACATTAGATTGGCAACAGACCTATCCACAGAGACCTGGCAGGCCAGAAAGGACTGGCATGATATATTCAGAGCACTAAACGAGAAAAATATGCAGCCAAGAATACTATATCCAGCTAGGCTGTCATTGAAAATAGAAGGAGAGAGAAAAAGCTTCCAGGAAAAACAAAAACTAAAGGAATTTGCAAACACAAAACCAGCCCTACAAGAAATATTGAAAGGGGTCCTCAAAGCAAAGAGAGAGCCTAAAAGCAACATAGACCAGAAAGGAACACAGACAATATACAGTAACAGTCACCTTACAGGCAATACAATGGCACTAAATTCTTATCTTTCAATAGTTACCCTGAATGTAAATGGGCTAAAGGCCCCAATCAAAAGACATAGGCTACCAGATTGGATTAAAAAAAACAAGACCCATCAATGTGCTGTCTGCAAGAGACTCATTTTAAACCCAAAGACACCTCCAGATTGAAAGTGAGGGGGTGGAAAACCATTTACCATGCTAATGGGCACCAAAAGAAAGCTGGGGTGGCAATCCTTATATCAGACAAATTAGATTTTAACCAAAGACTTTAATAAAAGATGAGGAAGGACACTATATCATACTTAAAGGGTCTATCCAACAAGAAGATCTAACAATTGTAAATATCCATGCCCCTAACATGGGTACAGCCAATTATATAAACCAGTTAATAACAAAAGCAAAGAAACACATCGACAACAATACAATAATAGTAGGGGACTTAACACCCCCCTCACTGAAATGGACAGATCATATAAGCAAAAGATCAGCAAGGAAATAAAGACTTTAAATGACACTATGGAGCAAATGGACTTCAGAGATATATTCAGAACATTCCATCCCAAAGCTGCAGAATACACATTATTCTCTAGTGCCTATGGAACATTCTCCAGAACAGATCACATCCTAGGTCACAAATCAGGTCTCAACTGACACCAAAAGGTTGGGATCATTCCCTGCCTATTTTCAGACCACAATACTTTGAAACTAGAACTCAATCACAAGAGGAAAGTCGGAAAGAACTCAAATACATGGAGGCTAAAGAGCATCCTACTAAAGAATGAATGGGTCAACCAGGAAATTAAAGAAGAATTAAAAAAATTCATGGAAACAAATAAGAATGAAAACACAACTGTTCAAAATCTTTGGGATGCAGCAAAAGCAGTCCTAAGAGGAAAGTATATAGTATACAAGCCTTTCTCAAGAAACAAGAAAGGTCTCAAATACACAACCTAACCCTACACCTAGAGGAGATGGAGAAAGAACAGAAAATAAAGCCTAAACTGAGCAGGAGAAGAGAAATAATAAAGATCAGAGCAGAAATCAATGAAATAGAAACCAAAAGAACAGTAGAACAGATCAATGAAACTAGGAGCTAGTTCTTCGAAAGAATTAATAAGATTGATACACCCCTGCCAGACTTACCAAAAAGAAAAGAGAAATGACCCAAATAAATAAAATCATGAAAGAGGAGAGATCACAACCAACACCAAAGAAATACAAACAATTATAAGAACATATTATGAGCAACTCTATGCCAGCAAATTAGATAACCTGGAAGAAATGGATGCATTCCTAGAGATGTATCAACTACCAAAACTGAACCAGGAAGAAATAGAAAACCTGAACAGACCTATAACCACTAAGGAAATTGAAGCGGTCATCAGAAATCTACCAAAAAACAAAAGCCCAGGGCCAGATGGCTTCCGAGGGGAATTCTATCAAACATTTAAAGGAGAATTAATACCTATCCTTCTGAAACTGTTCCAAAAAATAGAAATGGAAGGAAAACTTCCAAAGTCGTTTTATGAGACCACCATTACCTTGATCCCCAAACCACACAAACACCCCATTAAAAAGGGGAACTACAGACCAATATCCCTGATGAACATGGATGCAAAAATTCTCACCAAAATACTAGCCAATAGGATCCAACAGTACATTAAAAGGATTATTGACCACGACCAAGTGGGATTTATCCCTGGGCTGCAAGGTTGGTTCAACATCCACAAATCAATCAAGGTGATACAATACATTAACAGAAGGAAGAACAAGAACCATATGATCCTCTCAATAGATGCAGAAAAAGCATTTGACAAAGTACAGCATCCTTTCTTGATCAAAACTCTTCAGAGTATAGGCATAGAGGGTACATACCTCAATATCATAAAAGCCATCTATGAAAAACCCACAGTGAATATCATTCTCAATGGGGAAAAACTGAGAGATTTCCCCCTAAGGTCAGGAACACGACAGGGATGTACACTATCACCACTGCTATTCAACATAGTACTAGAAGTCCTAACCACAGCAATCTGACAACAAAAAGAAATAAAAGGAATCCAAATCGGCAAAGAAGAAGTCAAACTCTCACTCTTTGCAGGTGATACGATACTTTACGTGGAAAACCCAAAAGACTCCACCCCAAAACTGCTAGAACTCATACAGGAATTCAGTAAAGTGGCAGAATATAAAATCAATGCACAGAAGTCAGTGGCATTCCTACACACCAACAACAAGACTGAAGAAAGAGAAATGAAGGAGTCGATCCCATTTACAATTGCACCCAAAACCATAAGATACCTAGGCATAAGTCTAACCAAAGAGGCAAAGGATCTATACTCAGAAAACTATAAAATACTCATGAAAGAAATTGAGGAAGACACAAAGAAATGGAAAAACGTCCCATGCTTATGGATTGGAAGAACAAATATTGTGAAGATGTCAATGCTACCTAGAGCAATCGACACATTCAAAGCAATCCCCATCAAAATACCATCCACTTTTTTCAAAGAAATGGAACAAATAATCTTAAAATTTGTATGGAACCAGAAAAGAACCCAAATAGCCAGAGGAATGTTGAAAAAGAAAAGCAAAGTTGGTGGCATCACAATTCCAGACTTCAAGCTCTATTACAAAGCTGTCATCATCAAGACAGTATGGTACTGGCACAAAAACAGGCACATAGATCAATGGAACAGAATAGAGAGCCCAGAAATGGACCCTCAACTCTATGGTCAAGTCATCTTTGACAAAGCAGGAAAGAATGTCCAATGGAAAAAAGACAGTCTCTTCAACAAATGGTGTTGGGAAAATTGGACAGCCACATGCACAAGAATGAAACTGGACCATTTCCTTACACCACACACAAAAATAGTCTCAAAATGGTTGAAAGATATAAATGTGAGACAGGATCCATCAAAATCCTTGAGAAGAACACAGGCAGCAACCTCTTCAACTTCGGCCACAGCAACTTCTTCCTAGAAACATCACCAAAGGCAAGGGAAGCAAGGGCAAAAATGAACTTTGGGACCTCATCAAGATCAAAAGCTTTTGCACAGCAAAAGAAACAGTCAACAAAACCAAAAGACAACTGACAGAATGGGAGAAGATATTTGCAAATGACATATCAGATAAAGGGCTAGTGTCCAAAATCTATAAAGAACTTATCAAACTCAACACCCAAAGAACAAATGATCCAATCAAGAAATGGGCAGAAGACATGAACAGACATTTTTCCAAAGAAGACATCCAAATGGCCAACAGACACATGAAAAAGTGCTCAACATCGCTCAGCATCAGGGACACCCAAATCAAAACCTCAATGAGATATCACGTCACACCAGTCAGCATGGCTAAAATTAACAAGTGAGGAAATGACAGATGTTGGCGGGGATGCGGAGCAAGGGGAACCCTCCTACACTGTTGGTGGGAATGCAAGGTGGTGCAGCCACTCTGGAAAACAGTATGGAGGTTCTTCAAAAAGTTGAAAATAGAGCTACCATACGACCTAGCCATTGCACTATTGGGTATTTACCCCAAAGATACAAATGTAGGGATCCGAAGGGGCAAGTGCACCCCAATGTTTACAGCAGCAATGTCCACAATAGTCAAACTGTGGAAAGAGCCAAGATGTCCATCAACAGATGAATGGATAAAGAAGAGGTGGTATATATATACAATGGAATATTATGAAGCCATCAAAAGGAATGAAATCTTGCCATTTGCAATGACGTGGATGGAACTGAAGGGTTTTATGCTGAGCGAAATAAGTCAATCAGAGAAAGACATGTATCATCTGACCTCACTGATATGAGGAATTCTTAATCTCAGGAAACAAACTGAGGGTTGCTGGAGTGGGGGTGGTGGGAGGGATGGGGTGGCTGGGTGATAGACTTTGGGGAGGATATGTGCTATGGTGAGTGCTGTGAATTGTGCAAGACTGTTGAATCACAGATCTGTACCTCTGAAACAAATAATACATTATATGTTAAAAGAAGAAGAAGAAGAAGTAGAAGAAGATAGCAGGAGGGGATGAATGAAGGGGGGGGAATTGGAGGGGGAGATGAACCATGAGAGACTATGGACTTTGGAAATCAAACTGAGGGTTCTAGAGGGGAAGGGGGTGGGAGGATAGGCTAGCCTGGTGATGGGTATTAAAGAGGGCACAGACTGAATTGAGCACTGGGTGTTATATGCAAACAATGAATCATGGAACACTACAACAAAAACTAATGATGTAATGTATGGTGATTAACATAACATAATAAAAAAAGGCTATAATAAAAAAATGTTAGAATGGCTGTAATAAAAAAAAGAACAGAGAGATAACAAGTACTAGGGAAGATGTACACTGTTGGTGGGAATGTAAATTGGTATAGCCACTATGAAAGCAGTACGGATGTTCCTGAGAAAATTAAACCTAGAACTACCATATGATCTAGTAATTTCACTTCTCAGTGTATATATAAAGGAAATAAAATCCCTATCTTGAGGAGTTATCTGCTCCCCCCCCAAAAAAAAAACTATTAGGACTACATCAAAATAAAAAGCTTCTGCACAGTAAAGGAAACAATCAACAAAACCAAAAGAGAACCTACTGAAGCGGAGAAGATGTTTGCAAATGACATATCTGATAAAGGGTTAGTATCCAAGATATATAGTAAACTGATAGAACTCAACACCAAAAAAAAAAAATAATAATCCAATTAAAAATGGGCAGAAGACATGAACAGACATTTCTCCAAAGAAGACACACAGGTGGAAAACAGACACATGAAAAGATGATCAATATCACTGATCATCAGGGGAATGCAAATCAAAACCACAATGAGATATGACCTCATGCCTGTCAGAATGGCTAAAATCAAGAAGACAAGAAACAAGAAGTGTTGGTGAGGATGTGGAGAAAAAGGAACCCTCTTGCACTGTTGGTTGTAATGCAAACTGGGGCAGCTACTGTGGAAAACAGTATGAAGTTTTCTCAAAAAATTAAAAGTAGAACTACCCTATGATCCAGTAATCACACTACTGGGTATTTACCCAAAGAACATAAACACCAATTTGAAAGGATACAGGCACCCCTATGTTAATTGCAACATTATTTACAATAGCCAAATTATGGAATCAGCCCAAGTGTCCATTGATAGAGGACTGGATAAAGAAGAGGTGGTAGATATATCTATATCTGTATCTATATCTATATATCTATATTATCTATATCTACATAATGGAATATTATTCTGCCATAAAAAGAATGAAATCTTGCCATTTGCAACAGCATGGATGGAGATAGAGTATAATGCTAAGTGAAATAAATCAGTCAGAGCAACCATATGATCTCACTCAGAAGTGTAATTTAAGAAACAAAACGAATGAACAAAGGAAAAAAAAGAGAGACAAACCAAGTAAGAGACCCTTAACTATAGAGAACAAACTGATGGTTACCAGAGGGGAGGTAGGTGGGGCATGGGTGAAATAGGTGATGGGGATTAAGAGTACACTTATCATGATGACACTGACTAAAGTATAGAATTGTTGAATCACTACATTGTACCCCTGAAACTAATATAACACTATATGTTAACTATACTGGAATTAAAATTAAAAACTTAATAAAAATTTAAAAAAAGATTTAACCATAACAGCCAAAAACTGGAAACAACCCAGGAGGTCTATCAATATGAGAATGGATAAACTTTGCTATATTCATAAAAAGTCATAAAATTAAACATTACAATAATAAGAAACAAACTACAGACTGCGTGGAACAATACAGATGAATCTAAAAAACATTATTTTGGAGAAGTGTCTGTTAATGTCTTCTTCCCATTTTTTGACTGGATTATTTGTTTTTTGGGTGTTAAGTTTGAGAAGTTCTTTATAGATCTTGGATACCAGCCCTTTATCTGTAGTGTCATTTGCAAATATCTTCTCCCATTCTGTGGGTTGCCTCTTTGTTTTGTTCACTGTTTCCTTTGCTGTGCAGAAGCTTTTTATCTTGATGAAGTCCCAAAAGTTCATTTTTGCTTTTGTTTCTCTTGCCTATGGAAATGTGTCTTGACAGAAGTTGCTGAGGCTGATGTGGAAGAGGTTACTGCCTATGTTCTCCTCTAAGATTTTGATGGATTCCTGTCTCACATTGAGGTCTTTCATTCATTTGAGTTTATCTTTGTGTGTCATATAAGGAATGGTCGAGTTTCATTCTTCTGCATGTGGCTGTCCAATTTTCCCAGCACGATCTATTGAAGAGACTGTCTTTTTTCCATTGGATATTCTTTCCTGCTTTGTCAAAGAATAGTTGACCATAGAGTTGAGGGCCCATTTCTGGAGTCTCTATTCTGTTCCATTGATCTATATATCTGTTTTTGTGCCAATACCATCCTGTTTTGATGATCACAGCTTTGTAATATAGCTGGAAGTCAGGCAACGTGATGCCCCCAGCTTTTCTTTCTTTTTTTTTTTTTTTCAATATTCCCCATTCGGGGTCTTTCTGGTTCCATACAAATTTAGGATGGCTTGTTTCAGCTCTGTGAAAATGTTGATGGTATTTTGATAGCGATGGCATTGAAAGTATAGATTGCTCTGAACAACATAGACATTTTCACAATGTTTATTCTTCCAATCCATGAGCATGGAATGTTTTTCCATCTCTTTGTGTCTTCCTCAATTTCTTTCATAAGTGTTCTATAGTTTCTAGAGTATAGATCCTTTACCTCTTTGGTTAGGTTTATTCCTAGGTATCTTATGGTTTTGGTACTGTTATAGATGGAATAGATTCCTTAATTTCTCTTTCTTCAGTCACACTGTTAGTGTATAGAATGCACTGAAGGCAACTGAATACTGTGCATTGATTTTGTATCCTGCCACGTTGCTGAATTGCTATATGAGTTCTAGCAGTTTTGGGGTGGAGCATTTTGGGTTTTCCACATAAAGTATCATGTCATCTGTGTAGAGAAAGAGTTTAACTTCTGCTTTGCCAATCTGAATGCCTTTTAATTTCTTTTTTTATTATTATGTTATGTTAATCACCATACATTACATCATTAGTTTTTGATTTAGTGTTCCATGATTCATTGTTTGCTTATAACACCCAGTGCTCCATGCAGAATGTGCCCTCTTTAATACCCATCGCCAGGCTAACCCGTCCTCCCACCCCCTTCCCCTCTAGAACCCTCAGTTTGATTTTCAGAGTCCATAGTCTCTCATGGTTCATCTCCCCCTCCGGTTTCCCCCCCTTCATTCGTCCCCTCCTGCTATCATCATCTTCTTCTTCTTCTTCTTCTTCTTCTTCTTCTTCTTCTTCTTCTTCTTCTTCTTCTTCTTCTTCTTCTTCTTCTCCTTCTCCTTCTCCTTCTCCTTCTCCTTCTCCTTCTTCTTCTTCTTCAACATATAATGTATTATTTGTTTCAGAAGTACAGATCTGTGATTCAACAGTCTTGCACAATTCACAGCGCTCACCATAGCACATACCCTCCCCAATGTCTATCACCCAACCACCCCATCCCTTCCACCACCCCCACTCCAGCAACCCTCAGTTTGTTTCCTGAGATTAAGAATTCCTCATATCAGTGAGGTCAGATGATACATGTCTTTCTCTGATTGACTTATTTCGCTCAGCATAACACGCTCCAATTCAATCCACGTCTTTGCAAATGGCAAGATTTCATTCCTTTTGATGGCTGCATAATATTCCATTGTATATATATACCACTTCTTCTTTATCCATTCATCTGTCAATGGACATCTTGACTCTTTCCATAGTTTGGCTATTGTGGACATTGCTGCTATAAACATTGGGGTACACATAGCCCTTCAGATCCCTACATTTGTATCTTTGGTGTAAATATCCAGTAGTGCAATTGCTGGATCGTATGGTAGCTCTATTTTCAATTTTTTGAGGAACATCCATACTGTTTTCCAAAGTGGTTGCAACAGCTTGCATTCCCACCAACAGTGTAGGAGGGTTCCCCTTTCTCCGTATTCCCACAAACATCTGTCATTTCCTGACTTGTTAATTTTAGCCATGCTGATTGGTGTGACATGATATCTCATTGAGGTTTTGATTTGGATTTCCCTGATGCTGAGCGATGTTGAGCACTTTTTCATGTGTCTGTTGGCCATTTGGATGTCTTCTTTGGAAAAATGTCTGTTCATGTCTTCTGCCCATTTCCTGATTCGATCATTTTTTCTTTGGGTGTTGAGTTTGATAAGTTCTTTATAGATTTTGGATACTAGCCCTTTATCTGATATGTCACTTGCAAATATCTTCTCCCATTCCGTCGGTTGTCTTTTGATTTTGTTGACTGTTTCTTTTGCTGTGCAAAAGCTTTTTATCTTGATGAAGTCCAAATAGTTCATTTTTGCCCTCGCTTCCCTTGCCTTTGGTGATGTTTCTAGGAAGAAGTTGCTGTGGCCGATGTTGAAGAGGTTGCTGCCTGTGTTCTCCTTTAGGATGTTGATGGACTCCTGTCTCACATTTAGGTCTTTCAACCATTTTGAGTCTATTTTTGTGTGTGGTGTAAGGAAATGGTCCAGTTTCATTCTTGTGTATGTGGCTGTCCAATTTTCCCAACACCATTTGTTGAAGAGACTGTCTTTTTTCCATTGGACATTCTTTCCTGCTTTGTCGAAGATGAGTTGACCATAGAGTTGAGGGTCCATTTCTGGGCTCTTGATTCTGTTCCATTGATCTTTGTGTCTGTTTTTGTGCCAGTACCATACTGTCCTGATGATGGCAGCTTTGTAATATGGCTGGAAGTCCGGAATTGTGATGCTGCCAGCTTTGCTTTTCTTTCTCAACGTTCCTCTGGCTATTCGGGGTCTTTTCTGGTTCCATACAAATTTTACGATTATTTGTTCCATTTCTTTGAAAAAAGTGGATGGTATTTTGATGGGGATTGCTTTGAATGTGTCGATTGCTCTAGGTAGCATTGACATCTTCACAATATTTGTTCTTCCAATCCATGAGCATGGAACGTTTTTCCATTTCTTTGTGTCTTCCTCAATTTCTGTCATGAGTATTTTATAGTTTTCTGAGTATAGATTCTTTGCCTCTTTGGTTAGACTTATTCCTAGGTATCTTATGGTTTTGGGTGCAATTGTAAATGGGATCGACTCCTTAATTTTTCTTTCTTTTGTCTTGTTGTTGGTGTGTAGGAATGCCACTGATTTCTGTGCATTGATTTTATATCCTGCCACTTTACTGAATTCCTGTATGAGTTCTAGCAGTTTTGGGGTGGAGTCTTTTGGGTTTTCCACATAAAGTATCATATCATCTGCAAAGAGTGAGAGTTTGACTTCTTCTTTGCCAATTTGGACGCCTTTTATTTCTTTTTGTTGTCTGATTGCTGTGGCTAGGACTTCCAATACTATGTTGAATAGCAGTGGTGATAGTGGACATCCCTGCCGTGTTCCTGACCTTAAGGGGAAAGCTCTCAGGTTTTCCCCATTGAGAATGATATTCACTGTGGGTTTTTCATAGATGGCTTTTATGATATTGAGGTATGTACCCTCTATGCCTATACTCTGAAGAGTTTTGATCAAGAAAGGATGCTGTACTTTGTCAAATGCTTTTTCTGCATCTATTGAGAGGATCATATGATTCTTGTTCTTTCTTCTATTAATGTATTTTATCACCTTGATTGATTTGCAGATGTTGAACCAAACTTGCATCCCAAGGATAAATCCCACTTGGTCGTGGTCAATAATCCTTTTAATGTACTGTTGGATCCTATTGGCTAGTATTTTGGTCAGAAGTTTTGCATCCATGTTCAACAAGGATATTGGTTTGTAATTCTCCTTTTTGATGGGGTCTTTGTGTGGTTTGGGGATCAAGGTAATGGTGGCCTCATAAAACGACTTTGGAAGTTTTCCTTCCATTTCTATTTTTTTGAACAGTTTCAGAAGGATAGGTATTAATTCTCCTTTAAATGTTTGATAGAATTCCCCTGGGAAGCCATCTGGCCCTGGGCTTTTGTTTGTTGGGAGATTTCTGATGACTGCTTCAATTTCCTTAGTGGTTATAGGTTTGTTCAGGTTTTCTATTTCTTCCTGATTCATTTCTGGTAGTTGATACATCTCTAGGAATGCATCCATTTCTTCCAGATTATCTAATTTGCTGGCATAGAGTTGCTCATAATATGTTCTTATAATTGTTTGTGTTTCTTTGGTGTTGGTTGTGATCTCTCCTCTTTCATTCATGATTTTATTTATTTGGGTCATTTGTCTTTTCTTTTTGATAAGTCTGGCAGGGGTGTATCAATCTTGTTAATTCTTTCAAAGAGCCAGCTCCTAGTTTCGTTGATCTGTTCTCCTGTTCTTTTAGTTTATTTCATTGATTTCTGCTCTGATCTTTATTATTTCTCTTCTCCTGCTGGGTTTAGGCTTTGTTTGCTGTTCTTCCTCCAGCTCCCTTCGGTGTAGGGTTAGGTTGTGTACTTGAGACCTTTCTTGTTTCTTGAGAAATGCTTGTATTGCTATATACTTTCCTTTTAGGACTGCCTTTGCTGCACCCCAAAGATTTTGAACAGTTGTGTTTTCATTCTTATTTGTTTCCATGAATTTTTTTAATTCTTCTTTAATTTCCTGGTTGACCCATTCATTCTTCAGTAGGATGCTCTTTAGCCTCCATGTATTTGAGCTCTTTCTGACTTTCGTCTTGTGATTGGGTTTTAGTTTCAAAGCATTGTGGTCCGAAAATATGCAGGGAATGATCCCAATCTTTTGGTACTGGTTGAGACCTGATTTGTGACCTAGGATGTGATCTATTCTGGAGAATGTTCCATAGACACTAGAGAAGAGTGTGTATTCTGCAGCTTTGGGATGGAATGTTCTGAATATATCTGTGAAGTCCATTTGCTCCATAGTGTCATTTAAAGTCTTTATTTCCTTGTTGATCTTTTGCTTAGATGATCTGTCCATTTCTGTGAGGGGGGTGTTAAAGTCCCCCACTATTATTGTATTGTTGTCGATGTGTTTCTTTGCTTTTGTTATTAATTGTCTTATATAATTGGATGCTTCCATGTTAGGGGCATAGATATTTACAATTGTTAGATCTTCTTGTTGAATAGACCCTTTAAGTATGATATAGTGTCTTTCCTTATCTCTTATTACAGTCTTTGTTTTAAAATCTAATTTGTCTGATATAAGGATTGCCACCCAGCTTTCTTTTGGTGCCCATTAGCATGGTAAATGGTTTTCCACCCCCTCACTTTCAATCTGGCGGTGTCTTTGGGTCTAAAATGAGTCTCTTGCAGACAGCATATTGATGGGTCTTGTTTTTTTATCCAATCTGATAGCCTATGTCTTTTGATTGGGGCCTTTAGCCCATTTACATTCAGGGTAACTATTGAAAGATAAGAATTTAGTGCCATTGTATTGCCTGTAAGGTGACTGTTACTGTATATTGTCTGTGTTCCTTTCTGGTCTATGTTGCTTTTAGGCTCTCTCTTTGCTTTGAGGACCCCTTTCAAGATTTCCTGTAGGGCTGGTTTTGTGTTTGCAAATTCCTTTAGTTTTTGTTTGTCCTGGAAGCTTTTTCTCTCTCCTTCTATTTTCAATGACAGCCTAGCTGGATATAGTATTCTTGGCTGCATATTTTTCTCATTTAGTGCTCTGAATATATCATGCCAGTCCTTTCTGGCCTGCCAGGTCTCTGTGGATAGGTCTGTTGCCAATCTAATGTTTCTACCATTGTAGGTTACAGATCTCTTGTCCTGAGCTGCTTTCAGGATTTTCTCTTTGTCTCTGAGACTCGGAAGTTTTACTATTAGATGTCGGGGTGTTGACCTATTTTTATTGATTTTGAGAGGGGTTCTCTGTGCCTCCTGGATTTTGATGCCTGTTTCCTTCCCCAAATTAGGGAAGTTCTCTGCTATAATTTGCTCCAATATACCTTCTGCCCCTCTCTCTCTTTCTTCTTCTGGGATCCCAATTATTCTAACGTTGTTTCGTCTTATGGTATCACTTATCTCTCTAATTCTTCCCTCGTGATCCAGTAGTTGTTTATCTCTCTTTTTCTCAGCTTCTTAATTTCCATCATTTCGTCTTCTATATCACTAATTCACTCTTCTGCCGCATTTATCCTAGCAGAGACTCCATTTTGGATTGCACCTCATTAATAGCCTTTTCGATTTTGACTTGGTTAGATTTTAGTTCTTTTATTTCTCCAGAAAGTGTTTCTCTAATAACTTCCATACTATTTTCAAGCCCAGCTAGTATCTTTAAAATCGTCATTCTGAACTCTAGTTCTGACATCTTACTAATGTCCATATTGATTAGGTCCCTGGCAGTCAGTACTGCCTCTTGTTCTTTTTGTTGAGGTGATTTTTTCTGTCTTGTCATTTTTTCCAGAGGAGAATAATTGAATAAGAGAACAAAATGCTAACAGGGTAACAACATGCCCAGAAAATATACACTAATCAAATCAGAAAAGACCCGAAACTGGGGGAAAAGAAAGGGAAAGAAAGAAAAAAGAAAAAGAAAAAAAAGAAAAAGATAAAAACAAACAAAAACAAAAACAAAAAAAACAGAATATGATCAAATATGATCAGGCTGGTGCATAGATCAGTGCCACACACTGATTTGGGGCATATTTTGGTCTGTTAGAAGAAACTGCCTCCCAAAATTTTAAAGAAAGAAAAACTTATATATGTACAAAAATAAGGGTTAATACAGTGAATGGATGGAATATGATTGTAAAGATGAAAACTATAAAAGATTTTATAAAAGAAATTGATAAGATAAGAATTTGGTTGAAAAAAGAAGAGGATTTAAATAAAAAAGAGAGAGAATGTGATCAGGCAGGAGACTAGAACAAAGCCATACACTAGAGATTGAAGGTATATTTTGATCTGTTAGAAGAAACCGTATCTCAAAATTTTAAAGAGAGAACAACTTATATATATATATATACTAAAAATAAGGGTAACTACTATGAAGGGATAAATATGACTCTAAAAATGAAAAATAAAAAATGTTTTTTAAAAAAGGGATTGATAAGATGTTGGTTGAAAAAGGGAAAAAGAAAAATTAAAAAAAAAGACAGTTAAAAAAAAATTAACCTTTAAAGACTAAAGAATCATGGGAAAAAAGCCATGGATTCTATGTGCAGTATTCCCCTAGCGCTGGAGTTCTGCCATCCTCATTGATCGGTAAACTTAGTCTTGGCTGGCTGTTCTTGCTGATCTTCTGGGGGAGGGGCCTGTTGCTGTGTTTCTCAGATGTCTTTGCCAGAGGCAGAATTGCCACGCCCTTGCCAGGGCCAGGCTAAGTAATCTGCTTGGGTTTGCTCTAGGGAGCTTTTGTTCTCTGCAAGCTTTCCGTACGGATTTGGAGGACGAGAGTGAAAATGGTGGCCTCCCAATCCCTGCCCTGGAGGAGCCGGGAACTCGGGTCCCCACTCCTAGTAAGCCCCCAGAGAAAAGCAGTCAGTCACTCCTGTCTCCCGGTCTCCAGCAGCACTCCGTGCTCACCCGGCCTGTGACCGAGCATTTCTATCTCTGGCACCCGACCCCATGTGGTGTCTCCAAACCCAGCAGATCCCTGCAGTGCACTCCTGTGCTCCTCCTCCCGGGGGAGGAAGGGGAGTCTACCCGGATCTGCTGCTTGTTGGGTCCCTGCTTGGAAGAGCAGTGGCCCAACTGTGCTGCAGATCATGGTTTATGGCAGCCCCGGGCTGAGAGCCCACGCCTTGGCTCCATTTCTGTAGCCGGCTTCCCCGCTCCGATACCTGGGAGCTCTGCCGCATTCAGGCACCCCCGGTCTTTCTGTGGCCCTGAGGGTCCTGAGATCACACTGTCCCAGAGAGTGTTCCAGCCCCCGCTTAGCCATTTGAGCGACGTCCCTGAGCGGAGCCAACTTCTGAATGTTCTGATTTTGTCCTCCACTGCTCTATCACTTGCCAGAAGTGCCCGACGGAGGCCCCCTCCCCCGCCGTCTATCCTCCTGAATATTGCCTCGGAGTCACTTCTCCACATGTCCTACCTTCCAGAAAGTGGTCGCTTTTCTGTTCAGAGAGTTGTTGCTATTCTTTTCTTTGATCTCCTGTTGAGTTTGTAGGTGTTCAGAATGGTTTGATCCCTATCCAACTGAATTCCTGGGACTAGACGAAATCCAGCTCTCCTACTCCTCCACCATCTTGCTCCGCCCCGGCATTTTATTTCTTTTTGTTGTCTGATTGCTGAGGCTAGGACTTCTAGTACTATGTTCAACAAAAGTGGTGAGAGTGTGCTTCCTGTCATGTTCCTGACCTTAAGGGAATTCCCCATTGAGAATGATATTCACTGTGGGCTTTTCATAGATGGCTTTTATGGTATTGAGGTATATTCCTTCTATCCCTACACTCTGAAGAGTTTTAATCAGGAAAGGATGTTGTATTTTGTCAAATGCTTTTTCTGCATCAATTGAGAGGATCATATGGTTCTTGTCTTTTCTTTTATTAATGTGCTCTATCACATTGATTGTTTTGTGAATGTTGAACCACCCTTGCATCCCAGGAATAAATCCCACCTAGTTGAGTATGATAATCCTTTTAATGTACCATTAAATCCTATTGGCTAGGATCTCGTTGAATATTTTGGCCTCCATGTTCATCCATATTGGTCTGTAATTCTCCTTTTTGATGGGGTCTTTGTCTGGTTTGGGGATCAGGGTAATGCTGGCCTCATAGAATGAGTTTGGAAGTTTTCCTTCTATTTATTTTTTTGGAACATATTTAGTAGAATCGGTATTATTTCTTCTTTAAATGTTTGGTAGAATTCCCCTGGGAAGCCATCTGGCCCTGGACTCCTGTTTATTGGGAGGTTTTTAATTACTGCCTCAATTTCATTACTGGTTATTGGTCTATTCAGATTGTTTATTTCTTCCTGTTTCAGTCTTGCTAGTTTATAAGTAGCCAGATATGCATCCATTTCTTTCAGTTTGCTTAACTTGTTGGCATATAGTTGCTGGTAATAATTTTTAATAATTATTTCTATTTCCTTGGTGTTAGTCATGATCTCTTCCCTTTCATTCATGATTTTATTGATTTGGGTCCTTTCTCTTTTGGATAAGTCTGGCCAGAGGTTTATCGACCTTATTCTTTCAAAGAACCAGTTTCTAGTTTCATTGATCTGTTCTACTGTTCTTTTGGTTTCTATTTCATTGATTTATGCTCTAATCTTTATTATTTCTCTTCTCCTGCTTCGTCCAAAGAAGACACACAAAGCACTAACAGATACATGAAAAAATGTTCAACATCACTAGCCATCAGAGAAATACAAATCAAAACCACAATGAGATACCACCTTACACCAGTGAGAATGGCAAAAATGAACAAGACAGGAAACAACAAATGTTGGCGAGGATGTGGAGAAAGGGGAACCCTCCTACACTTTTGGTGGGAATGCAAGCTTGTACAGCCACTCTGGAGAACAGTATGGATGTTCCTCAAGATGTTAAAAGTAGAGCTACCCTACAACCCAGCAATTGCACTACTAGGTATTTACCACAAAGATACAGATGCAGTGAAAAGAAGGGGCACATGCACCTCAAAGTTCATAGCAACATTGTCCACAATAGCCAAACTGAGGAAGGAGCTGAGATGCCCTTCAACAGATGAATGGATAAAGAAGATGTGGTTCATATATACAATGGAATATTACTCAGCCATCAGAAAAGATGAATACCCAACTTTTACATCAACATGGATGGAGCTGGAGGGGATTATGCTAAGTGAAATAAGTCAAGCAGAGAAAGACAATTATCATATGGTTTCACTCATATGTGGAATATAAGGAATAGCATAGAGGACTACAGGGGAAGGGAGGGACAACGGAATGGGAAGAAATCAGTGAGGGAAACAAACCATGAGAGACTCTGGACTCTGGGAACCAAACTGAGGGTTTCAGAGAGGAGGGGGGTGGGAGGATGGGGTAGCCAGGTGATGGGTATTAAGGTGGGCACATGTTGTGATGAACACTGGGTGTTATATGAAACTAATGAATTGTTGAACACTACATCAAAAATTAAAAACAAACCAAAATTTAAAAAAACACATTATTTTGGAGATGCCTGGATGGCTCATGATCTCAGGGCTGTGGGGTAGAGCCCCATGTTGGGCTCCATGCTCAGCAGGGAGTCTGCTGGAGATTCTCTCTCCCTCTCCCTCTGCCCATCCCCCACCACTCGTGCATGGTCCCTCTCTCTCTCTCTCATATAAATAAATAAATAAATATTTTTAAAAATAATAACATATAAAAAACATTTTGTATGAAAAAGAACTTCAGATACAAAAGTACTTTGTGTCTTATTACATTCATATGAAGTTCCAGAGCTGACAAGATTAGCCTATTATATGAAAAAGTCAGAACAATGTTGCCTCTGGAGGAATCAGACAAAGATTGACTGGGTTAGGGAATGAGAGAATTCTGGGATAATGGTAATGTTTTATATTTTGAAAGGTATTGAAGTTGCACACACATATGTATTTATAAAAACTCTTCAAATGTGGATTTAAGGCTTTTGCACTTCACTGTATGTAAAATTTACATCAAAAGAAAATCTATAAGCAAATATTTAAGTCTAATTAATGATACACATTCTGAAGGATTTAGGATGAGTGTATTGATGTTTGCAATTTCCTTTGAAATGTGTCAAACAATAAGATGGATTGCTGGATGGCGAGGGAGTCTGATGCATATCTAATAAAGCAAGTATAGTAAAATGTTAATGATAAAATTTAGGTTGTGGAATTTTAGGTTTTCATTTTAAAATATGTTCAATGTTCTGAAAAATATGAAGATTTTTATAATAAAATTTTGTGAAAATACATAGTTATTAAATGAACAATTTCAATTGAACAGTAACCATAAAACATTCAAGAAATAATAATGCTCAGTACCATCATTTTAATAAAACAGTACATTTTGGACATATTACTATTAAAACAGATTAAAATAAATATTTGGCACCTAAAAAATGGTCAAGCTGGAATTAAGAAAACATATAAGCCATGAAATGTTTACTAGCAACATGTCAAAGGCTTGGTGTCAAAGTGGCTGGATGTGAGGGTGTTTGAAGTTGGTAGAAACTTAAGTGGTAGCCAAAAACATTATGGCCATTGGGCAACATTTAACTGTTACCAAGCTATCGCTATGTGTGGGCTGGATGACCTCTCTTGAGAAAGAAATTACTTCATGGGACAATATAATGGGCAGAATCTGTGAGACAGTGCTGAATCAGTAACATATTCAAAAGGATAAAGTAGGACTAGATTAGCACAGAAGGGAACAAAGACTGTAGTTATTTGATATCACTATCAGGATCTTGACATTGTGTCTCAGAATCCCAAAGAGGTCACATTGCAAAGACAAGGAACTCCAACTCATGGAGATTCCCACATCCTAGGAAAGCAGGTTCCATGGCCCTTGCCAGATTTGCTTTTTCCTTACTTGGCATGTTCTAGAGTACTATTTCTTAACTAAGGGAGTTCCATCTATCAGGATGTGTTTGGAATATTGTGGGGACATTTTGGCTGTCACAATGTTTAGGAGGTGCTACTGACATTTAGTGGATGGAGGCCAGTGATGCTAGTTGAAATGATGCAGTGAAATGCATGGGATAATGCTGTATAATAAACAGTTATCCTGTATCCCACACAGTTTTCAAAATATTGCAGTGAGTCTTAATAATATAGGTGAGAAAAACTGTTTATAATTATCTGAATTTTGTCTTATCTCAACAGTAGCTTTTATCCTACTGTTTTCCTGTTATTTATCTTTTCCTTTCTTATATGCAATGACTCTCAATCCTCTTGCTTTTCTTAAATATAAACTTAATTATTTTAAGTTGGTACAATCATGTATTTCATTAAGCTGTCTGATGTAGTCATGTCTTGCATTTATATATTGAAATAAATATCATTTTATTGTAAATTACTTTCTTTTCATTTCTCATTAATATTTCAGTTAGATCACTACATTGATTTTTTTCGAAGTTACATATGTAGGTAGGTTATTTTATCTATGAACTTCATTTCAGGATAGTGAAGGGGGAGTCACAAAAATTTGTTATCAAGAGGGAGTATTAGGTCTCTTTGGAATGAGAACTACTGATCTAGTGCTAAGAAGGCAAGATGAATACGGATAATAAGTAAGGCTTGAGGTTGTTGAAATCCTGGCTCATTAATTCCAAAGTAGAAGGAACAAATCATCAGTGTGAGTGAACCACTGGAGCAGAAAGTTTCTGCCTGAGAAGAATCATTACTAGTGTGTGTCAAGCTCTTTTCATCAACTTGTCATTTCATCCTCACAACAACCCTGTAAGATAGGTAATATTATTATCCCCATTTTTTGGATGAGGTAATTGGACCTGAGAAAGATGAAGTAAGTTGCCTAAGTTCTCTTAATGACTGAATGGCAGAGTCTAGAGTGGAACTCAAGTCTGTCTGATGCCAAAGACACATGCTTTCTATTATCTTACTCAGGGTCTCTAAGAACAAGCTGGAGAAGAAAGTGCTAGACATCCCCATCCCTCTACAGAATAATCAATCTGTGAAGATCCATGAGTCAGGATCATTCAGCATTTTTTTAGTGCTTCAAGCTGTGCTAAGAAATCAGAAAACAGGGCACCTGGGTGGCTCAGTTGGTTAAGTGACTGCCTTCAGCTCAGGTCATGATCCTGGAGTCCCAGGATCGAGTCCTACATTGGGCTCCCCTCTCAGTGGGGAGTCTGCTTCTCCCTCTGACCCTCTCCCCTTTCATGCTCTCTCTCATTCTCTCTCTCTCAAATAAATAAATAAAATCTTTTAAAAAAAGAAATCAGAAAACAATAACACAGAAACCCCTTTCTCTCAATGAATTACTAACCTAATTGGATACATAAAATGTACAATAAGGACAGGGTTAAATTAGAGGAAGGAGAGAAAATGGTGGTAGCTGAAGGAATAGCAAGGACAGTTGTGTGTGTTGTGTGTGTGTTGTGTGTGTGTGTGTGTGTGTGAAAAAGGGAGGGAGAGAGAGGATATCCCATGTGTGTCTGAAGGAAATTCCAACAAAGATTTACTGAGTGCTTACTATGTGCATGATAAAAAACAGAAAGAGATTGAAGACCTAATGAAATGATGGGGCAGGAAACCAGTCTTTGAGGAAGTGTGAGGGGGAGGGGCCAGAGCACAGGTGTAAGGGCACACCTATTTGTCAGAGGCCAGAGGCCCACAGGAGAAGGGGATTGAAACATGAAAGAAATTTGGGAGGCAGAGTAGGGAAACACCAGCCAGCCTTGCTCTGTGAAGGCCAGGATGAGGTCATCCTTACCCATTTAGCAAGAATCAAGAGAGGAGGGGTAAGTTGAGAGGCCAAAAAGTCCAGAAAAGGTTTGGGACATGCTGTGGGCATAAATAAAGCCAAAGAATTAACAATAAATGAATAAAAGATTGTGGAGCTGCCTGCAGGGCTCTGGTGAAGTTAAGCTGCAGGGATTTATGCATTTGTTGATTATCCACTTTGTGCACTACCCATAGTAAATATTCAACCCCAGGCAGTCGCCTCTGCAACTTCCCTACTCTTGGCCTCCTAGCCAAGTTCTGTCTCATTTTTTCCTAAGTTGTGAGCAATCTGAGCAACAAATTATGAAGACAGAGTATACACATATAGAGTTTGCTGTTATAATCAAAATTTACAACAAAATTAATCTGACACATATTTAATGATATGCATAATTGTTATTGTGCTGGGTAGCAATTAAGCATAAATTGCAAACAGTTCACATAAATGCCTATAATTAGAATTACTTCCATACAGTTAAACTACATTCTTAGTTTCTTTCTTGAGTTTCTCAGGTCTTGTATATCCCTCATCTGTATCCACGTCAACAGTGCGGATATGGAGTTGGCGTTAATCATCACCTTCATCAAGCACTTGTTATCCTTAGAAGATAAAATCTGGGGTCTTTTCACCTAATAACTATTTCTGGCTGCCACTCATACTGTCCTTTCAACTGGAAGTGCCCATCAAGAGCCAGCCCTCTCTCATGCAGGCTTCTGCCAACCTCACTGCCACCTCCCAACGGATTTCAGGTGGGAACAGAGGAAAAAAGCTTGGCTAATAGTGGCAATATAGGGGAAGAAATGGGTTCTGACTCTTACTATCTGGAACTCCAGGGGCAAGTGGATCACAAGGTAAGGGAAAATGACTCAATTCAACACACATACATCCCCCTCTCTGCCTCTGATCCTATTAAATGACTAACACAGTCATCTGTACAGCTGTCTTTAAGGGGACAAATTATACTAAAAAGAAAACCCTGCTCCAGCCTAACCCTCAACACATTCTTCCCTTCACTCAATGAAGTTATTGCCTGAAATGCCTTTAAATTCCAGACTTGGGTTTCTTTTCTTTTGCCATTAAAAATAAATGGCTTTAAAAACCCCAAGGAAGCCAGCATATTGATGGAAATACTTGTCAGTAGACTAAGCTTTAGAGTCAGATAGACTGGATGCTACAACATGGTAGCAGTGAAATTCTGGTTTTACTCTTTCTGAACCTCAATTTCCCCATCTTTAAAATGGTGATAATAATTGTGTCTGTCCTGTATGACTGTTGTAGATTTCATGTGAAGACTTAATGTACACAAAACATTAGTACACTGACTGGAACATAGTAAAATTTCATTAATTATTAGTTGCATTTATTATTATCATGTTTATTGTTGCTTTTAGCTGTAGCCTTGGCTTCCTCAGTACTGTGACCATCTCTCCATGTGCTTACTTCTGTAGGAAGCAGAACTGTGGGAAATGAATGTATGAAATACTAGTGGTGAAATCTGGATGTTGAAGCCCCAGATGACCTTAACTCAAACAAAACAGCACAGATGGCTCAGACCCTCATCTATATTCCAATTCTGTTAGAGGGAGGTTGGTGCCGACCCGGTATGTTGTGAAACCTGGCATGTAGAGGAGATCGAAGTCAGACTAGATTAAAATGATCATTAGAAACACTTGTTTAATCACCAAAAAATGTATTAACTGAACCCCCAGTGCAGACAAAAGTGATATAGACAGGATTTTTTAGGAAGGGAGAGAGAACATGTCCAACAAGTCTGACAAGGGCACTAATAAAGGGTTATTCTCAACACAGTGGTAGCATCCAGGATGGATGAAGTATTCCTCTCTGCTTGGAAGGCTCAGGGAAGCTTCTCTTCAGAGAAACAAGCCTTCAGGCAAGTGTAGGAATGTATTAAATGGCATAATATACATTTTAAAAATCCAGTATCAGTCAAGAGGCATTTTGCCATATAGCTGAATTTTCTGAACTTACTTTCTGCATCCTAAAATGACATGGATGCCATGGCCTCTATTCTAGTTACCATTCCTCCATAACAAACTACCCAAAGAATTGGTGAAATAAAACAATTGAATTATACTCATGAATTCTGTGGGTTAAGAATTTGGACAGGTCACACAGGGATAGCTTGTCTCTGCCTCATGATGTCTGGGTCTTCAGCTTGGAAAAGTTAATGACTGGAGGGGACCAGACAGCTATAAAGTGGGATCATCTAGAGGCATCTTTGCTTACATATCTGGCAGTTGATGCTGGTTGTCACTGTCACCCTCTTTTATTGCTCTGGTCATGCTCTATTGGTCCAAGATGTAATCATTATTCCATACTCAAAAGGAGGGGACATAGATCTTCCTTCTCAATGGGCAAACTATTGAAGAATTTGAAGATATGAAATAGACCCTACAGATTTTATATAGACATCACCTCTGTCTCCCAGGAACTGTCAACCAGAACACCTCTACGTGGCCTCTCCATGTGACTTGGTCTTCTTCACAGAATGGTGGCCTCAGGATTATTCCTGAGGATGTATGTGTGTTGAATTTCACACGTGTTATCTAAGTGCCCCCAGAGCAAATTTACAGTAAACAAGGCAAAAGCCACATCACTTTTTATGACCCAGCCTTGAAAGTCACTCCTTAGATTCTGGGTGCTATTATTGTGCCCATGTGCCCTAGTCATGCTCCATTGGTCCAAACTATCACAATCCCTTTGAGATTAGGGAGATGACACCAATTCTACCTTTTGATAGGAGGAATATAAAATAATTTTTGGATATGTTTCAAACCCTCCTTAGTTATCCGTCTATCAAAGCCACAACCATTGAATACCCACCCATTGATTAACCAAGGGGCGAGAATTCTAAAAGCATTTGTTCATTTATTCATCAAATATGTATTGAGTGCTTACTATGAGGCAGGCACAGAGGTTCTGGGACACAGACATGAAAAATATAAGTATATAAATGATTACATTATTACCACTTTCTTAGGTGCTAAGAAAAATGATGATATATTGAAATGGAGCCTACCTAGTTGGAGGCGATGGTATTGGCAGGGAAATTAATTTAGATGGGGTGGCCAAACATTGTCTCTTTGATGTCAAATTAGAGAGTACAGAGGATAAGAAAGAGCTAACTACGTCAGGTTTTCAGGGAGAATATTTTAGGCAGAGGAAATAGCATACACAAACATTCTGAAGCAGAAAAGAATTTAAAGATTCAAGAAACTGAAAGAGGATCCTGCATGTGGCTAGAGAACATAGAATAACAACATATGATGAAGTTGTCATCAAACTCTTAGCAGTTTAACAGATCCATTCCCCCTTAGCTTGCCTTCCTCTCCTATCAGGCACCCCCCTTTTTGAGTATAGTTGACACACAGTATTACATTAGTTTCAAGTCTGCAACATAGTGAATTAACAACTCTGTACATTATGCTGTGCTCACCACCAGTGTAGCTACCATCTGTTACCATGAAATGCTATTACAGTACCATTGACTATATTTTCTATGTTACACCTTTTGTTAGCACCCCCTTTTTTTCTCTGCACTTTACTTGTTGTCAGAAGGATTTTAGTAAGAGAAACATGGCGATTAAGTAAAGAAAGGAAGAAATATGGTTCTGGCAAAAAGAATAAGGTGGAGCCAGTCTGGTCTTATTGCTTGGGCTGCCATTAAAAGCCAGATGTTGGACAGTAGAATTCAAAACTTCCAAAAGTTGCCCAATCAACTAATACATGAAATAGCTTATATTTTACTTGCCAGAGATGATAGTAAACTGAGGCTCTGGTAAAACTGAGAAGCCTCAGAAGCTTGGCCTCCAGCTTCTCTTTTCAAGTGTCAGACTATTATATAGTAATTAGATACCTCCTTATTCAGTATTTCTTTACTATATCAAAGCAGGAAAGGGCCCAATGATAACATCATCATTATCATCATCATCATAACTGCTAACAAAATAATTAACATGTATTGAATATCTCATATGTGCAAGGGTTTTACATGCATTATCTCTTTTAATCCTCATAACAGCCTAGTGAGGTAAGATAGATACTAGTATTTCCATTTTTACACATGAGGGATTTAAAGATCAGCAAGGCTAATTTACTTATCTATGGTTACAGAGCCAGGACTCACAAGCTAGTCTGTCTGAGTGGTGAGTCCACTCTTTAAGCATAATTGAATGCTGTAATTTTTTCAGATAGTGAAAAAAACAAAGAGCTATCTGAAAATTTTCCATATGCAGTGCTCCTAAAGCTGAATATTTACCCGAATTTCTCACTTTTATACAGATGCCTGTCTTCATATAGGCCAAATTGAACTGTGTCCTGTGTAAAAGTATCTACCCTTTCTCAAGGCACTGCTTTCATACTCTAATTCAGGTTTTTCTCAAAGGATTTCTTATTTGCATTCTGGTTTAAGAATCAAGTCCTTAAACTTACACAAACCACCATTTTGAACTTAAGTTATCTTTGGAGAGCATGGCATATAATCAGCCTCCTTAAGTACTTTGAATTAAGTGATATGCAGAGAACAGCTTGCCTTTAATAGATCTCCTTCCCTGATTTCAATGGGGCCCTGTTTCAGGTATTAAAAATAAGAAACCCAATTAGCTCTAATTGCCACTCTCCATGGATATGCTGCCTCCTCATTGGCAGATGGTAGCTGGTGTTGTGGAAGAGGCAATGATTCTTAAATTTTCCAGGTGAAGATATCCCCTCCTCTTGTTCACATTTTTTTTTCCTTCAATGTATTATACAACTTAAAGTATCCAAGACCTATGGCTCCAGATTTAGGAACATGGTATTAGAAATTGATGATCTTCTCAACAGAGGCCAGTCCCATTCCCAGAAATTCAGGCCACTCAAACTTCCTTTGGCCTAGTTTAGTTGAACAAATATTTACTGGGTGCAGGCTATATGTCTGGGGCTGTGTAGGTGGTCCAATGTTTAGACTGAAGAGTTTTCAAGGTAAATTCATATTCTTTTTGTGCCCTTAACAGTGTTATATATACATAGTGGGTGTTTACATTTAAATTTCTACTTAATATATCGATATGTTAAGTTTATATTTAAATTTATATTTAACATATTGATATGTTAAGTTTATATTTAACAAATGTGTTTAAAATATGAATAAATGAATAATTTAGACTGGCTTTTCAAGGACTCAGGGCAATGCTGGTCTCTGATCCTAGAGGAAATGCTCAAGATTCTCCACTCCTTACCACAAATTCTACTGCCAAATTTGCCCCAAGACAAATCTCCAATTGCAAGAACTAGAAATATCCTTAAGACATTATATGGTTCAGACTTTACTTTAGGTAGGTAAACAACTACCCTGTAAGATAAATATCAGCATTATATAAGAGAACAATTTACTAGGAGTCAAACAAAGGTATGACCATCCCCTAATTAATTGTATGACTTTAGTCAAGTCATTTAATAATCATATTTATTTTTATTTTATTTTTTAAGATTTTATTTATTTATTTGACAGAGAGAGACACAGCGAGAGGGAACGCAAGCAGGGGGAGTGGGAGAGGGAGAAGCAGGCTTCCCGCGGAGCAAGGAGCCCAATGCGGGGTTCAATCCCAGGACCCTGGGATCATGACCTGAGCCGAAGGCAGATGCTTAATAACTGAGCCACCCAGGTGCCCCGAATAATCATATTTATTTTTAAATGTTTATTTGAATACTTATTCAATATCAGACCCCATTCTAGGTGCTGGGAAGAGTTGGAGGTGAAAGTAGGGCAGAGACAGAAATAAATAGGACATATCCTTTGTCTTTAAGGAACTCATTAAATGGAGAGAAAGACACATATGCAAAGAATTACTGTATCATATAATCAATGCTAAAACAGAAATATATGCAAAGTGCTTTAGTAACATAGGGAAAAAGAAGGCCTAACTTTAGAGGGGTGGTGGAGGATCAGGGTATGCTTCACAGAATTTTCAACATTTGACTTGGGCTTGAAGGGTGAAAATGAGAGAAGAAACCCGGAAGAGGTGAGACAGAGGTAAAAGGAGAAGCATCATGTGCAAAGTCATGGAGTTATAAAGAGTATGAGACCTTTATTCTGTTCTTACTTGGGGATCCTTGTGGCAGAGGCTGATTAAACACAGGAGGGATGTGAACAAATTTTCATTGCAGGAAGATCACACTGGTGACTGTAAGAGCCTAGGAAACCATTCTCATTTCATGCCCAACCCCTTGCCAGCCTTTATGGTTGCACTGTTGTAGAAAAATGAGAAGAACATTAAATACACAGCTTGTACTTTCTCCCCTTCGTTTTTTCATTATAGAGATAGAAATACATTAAGTTGTTAGGAATTGTTATGCTCAGTGGATGTTGAGTCCCCCTGTCTTGGATGATAGTAACAAATGTTAATTAAACACCTATGCTATTTACACTTTTTTGGTATTTAGGGCACTGTGGGGGGAATACAGCAATAATGACAAGGTTCTTGCCCTTAGAGAGTGTACAACTTACCTGTGAGAGAAGAGAAGCCTCCTACATGTCTAGAGGTGCTTCCATGCTGATATATAAAAGTGGGTTGTTCGACAATTCTACTTTTTGTATAATTTACAATGATTTGTTAAACTTTGATGACTTTTCAGTAATTTACATGATTCCCACCTCAAGAAGTACACTTCCACTCCATTTAATGCCTCTTCCAAGAAGCAACTGATACCACTGAATGCATATGAACCTTCCTAGAATAGTCTATACATCTACAATTAAGTATAACTATTATTTCTTTTACCTATTGTTACACAAATGGTGTCACATCATACACACTGCGCTATATCTTGCTTTTTGTACTTACAATATATCATGGAGATCTTTCCATATTAGCACATGCAGAGCTGACTCATTCTTTTATGCTGTTTTTGTTTGTTTATGGATGTACTGTATTCCATTGTGTGGATGTGATTTAATTTATTGAACCAATTAGGTCGATTTTAATCTTTTATTTTAATAAATAATCCTGAAATAAAAAACTAAAATAAATTTTAATCCCATGACATTTTTATTTCATGCATTTTTATCAAGACTTCAGGTGGGAAAAAGAGACAGATTTGGATTTAGATTGCATTACATTACTTTTCTACTTCTCACTTCACATCTAACTCATGTTTTCCTAAGAAAAGTTATTGGCAGTAATGTCTTCTATGGTCCAAGATAACCATTTTAGGCAGTCCAAGATTCTGGGCTCCCCGAATTAGTGGAAAGATCATGGATTTGGTGCCAAGCAGACCTTGGGTTCAAATTCATATTCTGGTATCTTTTGGCTGGATGGTTTTGACCAAGTGAATTAATCTCTGGGACTCAGTTGTGGTATCTGTAAAATGGGGCTAATAATGGTAGCCATCTCACAGTGTTGCTGTGAGGGTTTTTTTTTTTTTTTAAGGATTTTATTTATTTATTTGCAAGAAGGAGTGAGAGAGAAACAGAGAGAGTACAAGCAGGGGGGAGCGGCAGAGGGAGAGGGAGAAGCAGACTCCCCACCAAGCAGGGAGCCCAATGCGGGGCTCCATCTCAGGACCCTGGGATCATGACCTGAGCCGAAGGCAGTCGTTTAACTGACTGAGCCACCCAGGTGCCCCTCTGAGGATTTTAGCACAATAATCCATTAAAAGAACTTAGCACAGTGCCTGGCACCTACAAAATGTTCGACAAATGAAAGTGTAACATACTTCTTGTTCATTAATGTGGAGAAATTTGATAGAACAAAGGAAAACCCATCAATTTCACAGTAACTATTCTTGACACTGTAGAAAGATTTCCACTTTGTCAGGGTTTTCAGAAAGCGCCAAGAACCACTAAAAAAATCAAACTTTCTTTTGGTGAGGTATACATTCCTCATTGTACCAATTTTCTCAGAGCTACCTTTACATCCTTGTTCCTTAAGGTGTAAATGATAGGGTTTAGAGCAGGGGTAAGCACTGTATATAGAAGGGAAAGCGACTTCAATAAGTCTTCATGTTGAGGCCCTGATGGGAAGCCATAGACAATGCCCAGTATCCCATAATACAAACTGACCACTGTCAGATGGGAGGAACAGGTGGAGAAGGCCCTCTGCTTCCCTGAGGTAGAAGGAATCCTCAGAATGGTGGAGATGATGTAAGTACAAGATGCTAGAGTTAGCATGAAGGGGCCGAGGGCAAATAAAGACGTACATATAAAAGAGGTCATCTCAGCTACTTGATGTCAGTGCAGGCCAGTTTCATGATGGGCTTCAAATCACAGAAAAAGTGGTTAATCTCATTGGCAGTGCAGAATGTTAACCGAAAAGTGAAGATCATGAGAAGGATGGGTGACAGAAATCCAGCTTCCCAAGAGGCACCAGCTAGCTGTAAGCAACCCCAGTAGTCCATTATGCTGGAGTAATGCAATGGGTTACAGATGGCTATATACCGATCATAAGACATTACAGCCAGGAAGAAGCATTCAGTGGCCACCAGAGCCCCCCCAAAATAAAACTGGCAAGCACAGCCTGGGAAGGAAATAAGCACATGAGCTGATAAAAATGTCCTTAGCATCATGGGCTCAATGGTAGTGGTGTAGCCAATCTCTAGGAAGGAGAAGTGGCCAAGAAAGAAATACATGGGGGTATGAAGGGAGTGATCAGCTGACACCACAGTTAGGATTACAATGTTGCCCATGACAGTCACCACATAGATGACCATAAATACTCCAAAAAGAAGAAACTGAAGGCCATGGAGATCTCCAAAACCCAAAAGGATAAATTCTGTAATTTGAGTCATAATTTCTTCTTCAGTGCTAGCCATGACTTAGATCTAAAAATAAAAATATAAATATAAAGAATGACCATTGATTAAATGCTATTTTTAGAAAAAAAATCAAACTGCTTAAAAGCATCATACATATCAAGCATAACTGGATTCTTTCTGGAAGTTCAGGATTCTTAATCTTAATTAATAAATTTGACCACAGTCTCCCAGGAACCATTTGAAAAGTTCATCCATTACTTCAATTGCCCCATCATATATAGAATTTATATTGTGAAACTGTGACTGTGACATAAATATGCACATTTTTCCTAATATTTATTTTTTTAAAAAACAGAGGGAAAATGTTCTATCCTTGGAGATCTTATTCTGCTTGTTTCTACAGCTGCTAGTGGTGTTTTCATCAGCAGTGAGTATTCTGAATCACTTATGTGTAAACTGTATAAGGTCCATGATCAAATCTCTTTCCTGTTTTAGAAATTCCATACCAATTAAATTACATGAATTGAAATTCATTATGTTGAAGGATGTCTAATCCTTAAAACTTATTTGATAAGTTCTCTAAATGTTAGTAGAGGAGGTATAGTGGAGTGAAAGTGAACTACTGATGGTAAGATAATGGTTATAGTAAAAAAAGTCATACCTGAATTCAAATTCCAGCTCTGCTACTTAATGGCCATGTACCTTTGAACAAGTCACATCACTTATCTGACAGTTTTCTCATCTGTAGAATAGCATATTGATTCTGTATTACGTTTTTCACAATCACTGGTCCATATTAAGTATTTAATACATTCATCTATTCATTTAACAATATTAAATGCCTACTATGTGTAAAACTCTTTGAAAGGTGCTTAGAATAAAATAAGGAAAAAGTCAAGAATTTTTTAACAAGTCAGGAATACTCTCTATGTCTCATGGACTTAACATTTTAGTGGGAAAGAAAGACTAAAAACAAGGAAAGAGACCCATAAAATAATTTTAAGTTGTCTACTATGAATGTAAAAAACAAGGATCCAAAATAGGAAATATGCTATATGTATGTGTGTTTGGGAGAGGGTTATTTTGGTTGCTGTGGTCAAGAAAAGCATAAAAAATTGAGACCTAAAAAAATGAGAAGGAGATAGTCATGTAAGAGTTGGAAGTGGGGGCAGTAGAGTATTCTAGGCAGAGGGAACAGGACTTGAGGGAATTATTTAAAGTGCTAGAAAAACTGAAGTAAACTGAAAAAAAAAAAAAAAACCAACATACGGCAGAAAGGGAGTTGGAGAGAGAGAAAAATAAACAGAAAGGCAAAGAGACAGAGAAATGAAGAAGAGGGGTGTAGGAAAAATAGGAAAGGCCCAGATCACTTAGGTCCTTTTAGGCCATGCTGTGGCATGTAGACTTTAAATACTACAGGAGGGCCTCTGGCTGGCTCAGTTGAAAGAGCATGCAACTCTTGATCACAGGGTTGTGAGTTTGAGCCCCATGTTGGGTGTGGAGATTACTTAAATAAATAAAAATAAAGTTAAATACTATAGGAATTCATTGGAGGGTGTTAAGCAACATTGTAGTCAAATTTAGAGCTTAAAATCACTTTTGATTCTGTTTAATAAATGAATTAGAGGGAAAATTTAGTGAATGAGAATGAGACAAGTAAGAAACAATTTCAGTGAGATGATAGTAGTCCTGAATAAAGTGGTTGCAAAAAGATGGACAGAGGACAGGTTCAAGATACATTTTGGAGGTAGAAATACCAGGACTTACTAATAAATTAGATGTGAAGAGTGATAAAAGGTGAAATATCAAAGATAACTCCCGAGTTTCTGGTTTGAGTAACTGGTTCCATTTACTTAGATGGTGATAATGTGGAGGAAAAGTTTAGGGGAAACACAAGATCAATTTGGAGATAATAAGTCTGAGATGTTTATGAGAATTCTGAGTGGAGAGGAGAAGCTGACAGTTGGATCTGAGAGTATGTAGCCCAGAGAAGAAGGCTAGAATGGAATATAAATTTAGGAATTATCAGAATATAGATAATATTCAAATCCATGATAATGGACAAGCTGACCTACAGAGAAATTATGGATATACAAGAATGCCTTACACTGAGATTTAAGACTTTTTTCTCTTAGACGTGACATAGGCCAAGAAAAGTAGATTGAAAAAGAGGGGTTGGTGAGGTAGAATGAAAACCAAGAGGAAACAGAATAACAGAGACCATGTTTCAAGAGCATCAGTGATTGTGACAAAAGCTGTTGTGAGATTAAGAGAAGACACAGAATAATCTCTTATATTTGGTTACATGACTAATAGAGTCAGTGGAGTGGTGGAGACTGAAGGAGAACAGAGAAATTGAGTGGTAACTGTAGAGAAATGAGCATTGACCCTATTTTTTGTATGTTATGAAAATGATCCAGCATAGAGTGGATATTAATGATGCACAAGTAAATAAGGAGCAAATTTGGGGAGTGAAATCTTTTAGAAAGTGAGAAGGTATGGGATACAGAACAAAAGAGGAGGGGTTAATTTTGAGTAAGGACAGGAACATTTCATCTTTTTAACAAGAAGAAGGCTAGATAAAATGGACAGATTTGTAGTTAAGTTGCTACAGTTAATTTTAGGAAGATGATGGAGTTTGCTTCTAATGGTTTCCGTTTTCTCAAGGAAGTAGGACTGTAAAAGTGAGGATAGAGAAGGACATATGGGAGGTTTGAGGGAGGAAAAACTAAAATAGTCATATCTGGAAATGAAAAGGCTATCTTACTAGAACAAATACTATGATTGTCAGGCAGTATGGACTGGCAATTTGATCTTTGAGATCATAAATTTAAGAAGGTGAAACCAAACTGCTGTCTTGAATGATATTCTCTGGCAATGTTTAGCTTCCAGGGTGGAGTAGGCAAATAGTTTCAATCAGGTTTGGAATTTGGCCAAATGAAAACAATGGAAGAAAAGAGGGGCAAGAGAGTTGGGGGATATTTGAAAAAACAGTTGTAAGGAACAACCATATGATAAGTGTTAAGCCTCTCCCACTTCCTTCCATGGATTATTAAAGACAGAAAGGACTTTCAGGATATCATCTGACCAACATTTTAATTTTGTAACTGAAAAAGAAGATCCAGGCAGGTAAGGTGTCTTTTTTAGAATCTCAGATCTAGTCAGTAACAGAACAGGAATGGACACCCAGGTCTCATTTTTCAGTTCTGCTCCTTCCATTACAACATGCTCTTATACTTTTTGCTCTCTTTTCATCTACCTTTAGTGCCCTGCTCTTAATGTGTAATACATAAGTACCTGAAGAAAGATTTACCTTCAATTTAGTAATTTACATGTCGGGAGCTTAATACTTTTCAAAGAACTTTTAGATTCATCATCATTTTTAATCTTCCTAACTATCTTGTCAGGTATTTGGGAGTAGGTCTTTGATTTGTCTCAACTGATTTTTCAGATGAAAAACTGAGAATAATGATTACTTCACTAATACACTGCATTTGTATTTTAATTATAACTTTTTCTCCTAGAGATAAAAAGTTAATCTTATGCCTGTTGATGTAAATGTAAATTTACAAGATCCTTATTATATTATGAGCCAGGAGTTTTTGTCAGGTAACTGGATAATAGGAGCCATATGGAGATTGCCATCATTCAGGCTGAGCAACAAATTAAGAAATTGAGGCAGATTTCCATGATGGAGATGTAACAAAAATCCGCTTTAGAAAAAAGGGCTTTGGAGGTCAGGATTAAGGAAACTGTTTCAGAGGTATGGTGGGTGCCCAGCAAAAGTAGTACCTTCTTAAGATAAGAGAGAAAAGGCATTCCAGGAAGAGAGAATAATGTGAGTAAAAGACCAGTAACCTGAGGACCATGTTGACCATTGATTTCAGAAACATTGTTTGAGCAAAATGAGTAAGGGGCTGAGGACAGAGAAGGGAGGAGCACACATATTTTTTGGAGAAAGAAAGCCCAGAAAATATTTTTTAATGGGTCAGAGAAGTGGAAAAAACCAAGAGGTGATATCACAGAGTCCAGGGGAGGAAAGGCACCATCAGAATTGTTAGTAAAGAAGGCACCATGAATATTGGAGCGCTGGGGCAAGAATCCTGACTGTACTGAGGAGGGGAGGTGAACAGTAAAAACCACAAATATGGACTATTATTTCAAAAAGACTTGTTGGTGAAGTAAAGGAGAGGGAGAGAGAGCCAAAAAAACCCACAAAACAACAAACAAACAAACAAAAAACCCTAGAGGTCAAAGAGGAATGACGAAGATATTTGTGTTTATTCTTACTTTTGTTTTTCAGTAAAGGAAAAACTTGACCAAGATTCTAGGCAAAGAATCTAAGTCCAGAGAGAAGGAAATATGAATGACATGCAAAGAGATAAGTGATGAAGCAAGGAGGCTCTCAGAAGGTTAGAGGGGATGGCATGGGGAATACACAAGTGGAGGCATTATCTTCAAGCAAGAATGAAAGATTGCCTTTCAGAAGAGGAGAGGGGGTAAAGATGGGTGTTGATAGTGATTATCAAGATAATTACTTCCTCATTTTCCTTCCACTTGAGTTTGGAAACTTAAGCCGTCCCTAGATGACTATGATGAGCCCACGGTAGAGATGTTCTCTTTGCTTCCTCAGAGCCTGTCTCCTGGTTTCATCTGTATATGTGGAGCCCAGAATACTTAGAGAAAACCAAAGTGGGTTGCTAAGACAGGTAGCTTTGTGCTGTACCACTACTATGTTGTTTGACTAGGAGTAGATCCAGCAACAGCATGACAGATATGTTATTATACATCCTTTAAAAAGATTGAATAGGACCTTAAAAATCACTGCTTTCCAACCCTTCATCTCTGTGCAACTATACTTCTTCCAAAAGGAAGAACTAAGAGTTCATCACATAAAAGCACTTTTAGTTTTCAGGTAGTTGTGACCAAAACATTTTTAGCTCCTTTGGGTTTAGAAAGAGCATAATGCTTGCCAATGTGTCTATCTTTTAAACACTCCTAACCTTTGGCAAGCATGGACTGGTCAGATATAGTTCAAATAAGAAAACCAATTATTTTTAAGTTTGGCTCCAGAGGGAGTTCTGCTTTTTAATTGAAAGATCAATGTTTGATTCTCATGACATCCTGGACTTCCATTCAGTGACTGCTGACTAAATGGTGTGAAATTAGATATTGGAGTATCTGACATGTCACATGGGTCAGAGCCACAATCCATCTAGGCCAGCCTCCAGAGGCTACTGAAAGCACTAAGCAATAGCTTGGGGAGGGTAAATGTGAAAAGCACTGAAACTAGTGACAGAAAATCTAGGTTCTAGACCTGGATTTCCCATTGCCTGTGCAATCTGGTATCTCACTACCTTTACTGGATCCCAGTTTTTTCTCCTTTGAATGGGGGCAATAATCCCTGCCCTGCTGACCCCACAGGGTTGTGTGGGTCTCAAATGAGATGATTTTGTGGGAAAGACTTTATCAACTAGAAATCTACATGCTCCACGCTAATATCATATTTGAGAAGCATGAATGATATTGCTGATCATAGAAGTTGAGGGTATTTTTGTCCTTAAGTTCAAAGATACCTGGATTCCTAAAGCTGTAAGTACTTTTTTACATCATGAAATTTAATCTGAAAACATCTAAATCCCCTTTCCCCAAAGCCTTCAGTCAACTTTAAGTGATTCTGTATTCTAATTAAAAGCACAACTGTTATAGTCTGGTTTTTATAATCAAATTAAAAGTCCTCTTACACAAGCTGTTGGAGGTAGTTTTTTGAACTAGTTACCTTGTCATTTTTCCATCCTTGGTGAACAGATTGCATCTGGCCTCCTGAGCAAGTTTCGTTAGTGCTGGTTTTTCTTTTAATTAACATATAATGTATTATTTGTTTCAGGGGTACAGGTCTGTGATTCATCAGTCTTACAAAATTCACAGCTCTCACCATAGCACATACCCTCCCCAATGTCCATCACCCAGCCACCCTATCCCTCCCACCCCCCTCCACTCCAGCAACCCTCAGTTTGTTTCCTGAGATTAAGAGTCTCTTATGGTTTGTCTCCCTCTCTGGATTCACCTGCTTTCATTTTTCCCTCCCTTCCCCTATGATCCTCTGTCTTGTTTCTCAATTTCCTCATATCAGTGAGAGCATATGATACTTGTCTTTCTCTGATTAACTTATTTCGCTTAAGGTTTCTTTAGTGCTGGTTTTGTCTGCTTTCTAAGCTATGCAGAAAAGTGTTGGTTGGAGGTAGAAAAACCTCTTTGTATAGCACTTAGTGAGTCCTCTCTCCAGTTTCTTTGATGGCTGTGTGAACATACTATAATGCTATGTAAACATCATATAAGACAGAGCACTTGCAGAGATATGACCACTGGCTGTTACCCCAGGCCACCATCATTGTCATCATTTGGTTTTGAAGTTCACAAACTATATTGGGTCCCTCTGTGTTCAGCAGTACTCTGAATGCTGGTGATGTAAAGGTGAAGAAAGGCTGGGAAGCTGAACTCATGACTTCAGAGCTCAATGACTAGTGGAAGTGACAGATGTGTAAAGAAAGTGATGGAATTGCAATATAATGAATGCAACAATAGGACTCTGTATAACATGTAGATGTAGCACAGGGAAAGGACTTTGGGGATCGGTTTGCAGAGGAACTAGTAACAGTGAAGGTCTATTGGAGGGCCCACCATCTGCATTGGGATTTTTTTACTTTGTTTATTTTTTTCAAAGCACTTTTTCATTTATTATTTCATTAATCTTTACAGCTCATTGGGTTTTGAGGGATGAATAGAAATATTTCAAGCCAATAAGGGGATGGAGAGAGTTTCGGTTAGAGAAACTAGCATGCACCCACTTAAGGAGTGATGGCAAAGGAGGCAGAGAAATAGATAGGCACAGAGGTCCCTGTACACCATCTTAAAGAGCATGGACTTTATCCTGAAGTCAATAAGAAGCCATTAAAGAGTTTTTAAATAGGGAAGCGGCATAGTCATGTTTGTATTTTAGAAAGCTATATACTTTGGGTGGCTATGCAAATGATAAATTAGGGGCAAAGGAAGAGACTCAAGGCAGGAAGTCCAGGGAGGAGAGGAATTCAGGAGAGTATGGGGGTCATTGGAAAAGGAGAGGCAATGGTCAGACAATAGTAACAACATTGTCATTGTCACTAAGACCATATTCTCCCTTCATCATTGTTCAAATTTATCAAAAGTATTTTTTGGAAGAAAATAACTCTTTTTTTCTTTTAGAGAGAGAGAGAGAGCACATGCACGAGCAGGGGTGGGGGAGGGGCAGCGGGAGAGGAAGAGAGAGGATCTTAAGCAGGCTCCATGCCCAGCCCAGAACCTGATTTGGGCTCAATCTCACGACCCTGAGATCATAACCTGAGCCCAAATCAAGAGTCAGTCACTCAACCAACTGAGCCACCCAGGTGCCCCAGAAAATAATTCTTTTGAATATTTGCAAACATACAAATGGATCATAATCCTGAAAGTCATGTGTGACTTGCTTATTTAATGTCAACTCACATTTCCCATAGAACAACAGCAGTCCTAAATACCTGGCCATCCCAGAGAAAGCTGTTTAAAGTACAAAGTTCTTGAAAAACTTTGCAGCGAAATATACTTGTTCTCTAATAACATTTGTTGCATGAATAAATGAGTGAACAAATGAAGGAATAAATGTATGGGTATAATTTACTAACACAAGCAAGGGCTTGTGCTAGTTATGGTGGGAGGTGCAAAGATGTCTCAGATACAGGTCTTGGCCTTGAGGGAAATAAAAAAAAAATCTTTCAGCTGGACAGCTCACCGAAGTGACACCTCTTACTTAATTGCCAGCTTGCTCATCACAAAGGCCCAGTGGGAAGTTTTATTAAAAGAAAATCCAATAAATGTTATGTAATCTTCAATACACAAAGAATACTAACCTAGAGATCACACAAGGCATCAGGTCTTTGATTTTAAGTTCATGAATTTTTCAAAAATTCAGTTTAATCAACAATACATAATTTGTGCATAGTAAACAATTGAAACGGTATAACTAATCTTCCTTTCAACTCCAGACCACCAGTCCTTCTCTCCAGGGGCAACTACCATCAACAGTTTATTGTGGGTGCGTCAAGAAATTTTGTATGCTTATACCAGCATTTATATACATTTACATTTTTCATATTTACTCAAAAGTTATTGCACAGTACATAATAATTCTACAGAGCTTTTTAATTTATCTTAGAGATCTTTCTGTATCTGCAAACACAAATCAGTCTTATTCATTATAACATTTGCATAGTGCTCTGGCATATGGATAAGTCATTATTTATTTATTTTTGTTACAGAGCTTATTTTTCTAAGAAATAAAACATTGTAAGTACAGTGAAAATTCCTTTTGTCTCCAACCCCATTTCTCTTGAGCCCCAGAGGCACCCATTATCTTACAGTTGATGTGTATCCTCCATGTTTATGCTTCTATCCTTCTACTACATATGAATGTATCCATAAACAATACATGGTAATATTTTGTATGTTTTAAATTTTGCACAAATGGCATCATAACTTTTTGCAACTTGCTTTCTTCCCCCCACTCTACATTTGTTTTTTTCCAGTCCTGTCCTTGTTGATACATGTAGTTCTCATTTACTCATTGTTGATTTACCTTGCTTTTTGTTATACTGAATACTGTGGGTTTGTTTTTCCTTATAGCTTACTTGCTAAAAAGAAGAGTCCTGCAACTGGAATTGTTTTTCTCACATTCTTGCTTTGAGGTTGCACTGGATGGATTAATAAGAGGATGAAAGATTCTTATAAATTGAAAACCTAAAAATGTTTTGGTCTAGAAAAGGATGGACATTTCTGTTAATAAACTTTAGTCATTACAAACAATGTTGCACTGAATATCCTTGAATATGTTTCTTGGATTTCTTTAAGGTACCTAAGAGTTGAATTGTTGGTTCAGAGCATACTCATATTTTCATATTCACTAGGTACTACCAAATTGCTCTCTAAAGTGGGTGTAGGGGCGCCTGGGTGGCTCAGTCCGTTAAGCGTCTGCCTTCGGCTCAGGTCATGGTCTCAGGGTCCTGGGATCAAGTCCCACATTGGGCTCCCTGCTCAGTGGGGAGTCTGCTTCTCCCTCTCCCTCTGTCTGCCTCTCCCTCTGCTTGTGCTCTCTCTCAAATAAATAAATAAAATCCTTAAAAAAATAAAGTAGGTGTAAAAACACACATTCCCACAAGCAGCATATAACAGTATCTATTTCCTCGCATTCTTGCCCACATTTGGTATTAGCAGATGTTTTTATTTGGGGCAATCTGGTGTCTATGCAATAGTATCTCTCTGCTAATTTAATTTGCATTTCCCTGATTATTAGCAAGGATAAAAGCATGTTTTCTCTTCTCTGCATTATCCAATAATATTTTGTCCATTGTTAGTTTGGATTGTTTTTTACTAAAGGTGGTCACTTATGTAGTCTGTATCTGTCTGGTATATATTTGTTGCAGATGTCTTCTCCAAGTCTGTCAGTTGCCTATTAACTTTGCTTATTATAACATAACATAGAAGGGTAGAGGGTTTTTTTTTTTTTTTGATGTGGTCAAATTCATCAATCATTTACTATTTGTGTTGTTTGTGACTTATTCAAGAAATCCTTTCCTACCTTGATACCATATATTATTCTAAATGTCTTTTAAAATGCAAAAAATTTTAAAAACATTTAGTTATTAAATCCATCTGGAATTTATTTATGTATATGATGCAATGTAGGAAACCAATTTTATTTGTTCCTGTGTAAACAAGCAAATATTCTTATGCCATTTATTAAATAATTCATCCTTTCCTCTCATGATCTACAATGCCAGTTCCGTCATATATCAAGGTTACTTATTTTCTCAGATTTGTGTCTGAGTCTGTTTGCCTCCCTCTACACAAATACTACACTTTTTTGATTACTCTAGTTGTCTAAGTCTTGATATCTATAGGATAAGTCTTCCCTATTTGTGCTTATTTATAATTGTCTTGAATATTCTTGGTCCTTTAATTTTTCATATGAATTTTAGAATAAGCTTGTTAAGTTCCCTTAAAAATCCTTTTGCAACTTTGTTTGGAATTTCATTGAACTTATAGATTAATTTTTGGGACTGTGGACATCTTTAATTTAATGAGTTTTCCTATGTGTAAAATGATATTTATCTCCCTTTATTAAAGTCTTTTATGTCCTTCAACAGTGCTTACAATATTTTCCATAAGGATCATGGGCATCTTTTGTTAGATTTATACTTAGTTACTTAATAGTGTTGCTTGTTGTTGCAAATGGTAGCTTTATTTTAACTAGCTTTATTGAGGTATAATTTATAAACAATAAAATTCACCAATTATAATGTGATGAGTCTTGACAAATGAATACAGTTGTGTAATTGTCACATGCAAGATGTAGAACACTTCTACCACTCCAGAAAGTTTCCTCATGCCCCTTGAAATGAGTCTTTTCCACCCACACTGGGTCCTTGGCAACCACTGATATGTATCTGGTCACAATAATATAACTTCTTCTAGAATTTCATATAGGTGGAATTGTATAGTATATAGTCTTTTTATGCTTTTTACTCAGCATAATGTTTTTGAAATTATCCATGTTTTTGTTTGTTTCAGTAGTTTCCTTTTTATTGCTGAGTAGTGTTCTTCTATATGGATATACCAGTTTGTTGATCCATTCACCAGCGCATGGCTGTTTCCAGGTCTTGGCTATAATAAAGAAAGCTATTATAAACATTCACATGACAAGTCTTTGTGTGACCATGTTTTCATTTCTCTTGGGCAAATTCCAAGGATGGAATTGCTGGATAATGTTGTAAATGTATGTTTTACTTCATAAAATATTGCCCATCTGTTTTATAAAGTGGCTATAGCATTTTGCATTCCCTCCAGCAATGTATGCAAGTTTTAGTAGTTGTCACACATCCTCAACAACACTTGACATTATAATTTTTTAAAATTTTAGCTAGTGAATGGTAACTTGTAAAAAATATACCTTCTAATTGTTTTTACTACTATATAGGACTTATTTTTAAGATTTATTTATTTGAGAGAGAATGAAAGCAGGCACGGGAGGGGCAGAGGGAAAGAAAACAAATCTCAAGCAGACTCCCTGCTGAGTGCAAAGTTCAGGGCTGGACTTTATGACCCTGAGATCATGACCTGAGCTGAAACCAAGAGTCAGACGTTAAACCGACTGAGCCACCCAGGTGCCCCAACTACTCTATAGGACTATTATCAATTTTTTAAAATTTAAATTCAATTAGCCAACATATAGTACATTAGTCTCAGATAGTATTCAACAATTTATCAGTTGCGTATAACACCCAGTGCTCATCACATCATATTATTAGTTTTTAAAAAACATCTTCTATGCAGCAACCTTGATTAACTCCCTAAATAGTTAAAATAATTTGTCTGAAAATTCTCTTTTGTTCTCTGTGTAGTCAGATAGCCCATGAATAATGACACTTTCTTCCTTTCCAATGCTTAAATCTATTTCTATTCCTTGTCTTATGGAATTGACAATGATCTTTCCAATGCAATGTTAAATGGTAATTTGGAGAGGTGGTATCCTCATATTGTTCATGGCTCTGATGAAAATGTTTCTAAAGTTTCTGCATTAAGTATACTGTTTATTGTAGGTTTTGGTAGATGTCCTTTGTCAGATTAAACTTCCCTCTATTCTTGATTTGTTTAGAGGGTTTTTTTTGTCCATAGAGAGATGCTGAATTTAATTTTTTAAATCCACTGAGATGAGTACATATTGTTTTTCTTTGATCAGCTTAGTAGTGACTTGTGTAATGGATTTTCTAAAATTAGACTATCCCCTAATTCCTAAAATTAAGCCCATTTGATTATATTGTACTTTTTTTATACATTTGTTGAGTTCAGTTAACTGGTATTTTAATTAGGACTTTTGAGACTTATCAAAAGTGAGATTGGGGTATAATTTTTCATCTTTCTAACAAGCTTGCCTGGCTTTGGTATCAAGGTTTTACTAAATTCATAAAATGAATTGGGAAACTTTTCTTCTTTTTCTGTTCTCCAGAATATTTTATATAATGTAGAGATTGTCTGTTCTTTAGTAGTTTGATAAAACTTACCTAAAATATGGGATTGGTGCCTTTGATGGCAGAGATGTTGGTTTCTGATTGAATTTATTCAATGTCTAGTGGCCTACTCATATTTTCAATTTCTTCTTGAATAAAATTGTTGATTTGTATTTTTCTATAGAATTGTCCATGTCATCAGAGTTTTCACATTGATTGGCATACAATATTATATAGCATACTCTTATTATTTTAAAAATATGAATATTTATTTAGTAATGCCCCCATTTTCATTGCTAATAATGGTTATTCAGGTCTTGATTCTTTTTTCACTTATTTAATCTTATCAGAGTATTGCCTATTTGTTAAGCTTTTTAAAAAATTAGGTTTTGGTTTTATTAAGCATTTTAAATTTTTGTTTCCTATTTTATTAATTTTTCTTTTGATATTTATTTCCTTTCTTATACTTTCTTCTGGCTTGCTTCTTGGTTCTTTTCTAACTTTTTGAATTGAATTCTTAATCTATTAATATTCAGTTATTTTGTTTCATATCACACACATTGTGTCGCATCAGTTGAATATCACATCAGTTACACTCTACATTTTAATATGTCATTCAGTAATAATTGTCTGTAGTTAATTTTTTTCTTTATTCCATTTAGAAGAAATTTTTGTCCAAATACATAGAGTTTTTCAAAATAATGCTGCAGTAAACATGGAGGTGCGTATATCTTTTCAAATTAGTGTTTTCATTTTCTTTGGGTTAGTGAAATTATTGGATCATATGGCATTTTTTTTTTTGAGAGAGAGAAAAAGAGAGAGAGGAGGGGCAGAGGGAGAAGGAGAGAGAGAATCTTAAGCAGGCTCCATGTCCAGTGCAGGGCTCAATCATGAGCCAAAATCAAGAGTCAGACGCTTAACCGACTGAGCAATGAAGGCAACCCTGGATCATATGGTATTTCCATTTCTAATTTTGAGGGGAAACTCCATACTGTTTTTCACAGTGGCTGTACCAATTTACATTCCCACCAACAATGCACAAGTGTTCCTTTTTCTGTACATCCGCTTTTTGGATATTTTTTATTAACTTTTATTGCATCTTTATAAGAATGTTATTAATTTGATATTGCTTATTTGGAATTTATTGAGACTTCCTTTGGTACTTTACTTGTGTTCTAGTTTTGTAAATGTGATTGAAAATAATGTATATCCTGTATTTTGGGGTCCAGGATTAGATATGTATTGTATATATATATTAACTCAAAGTTCCTAATTGTGCTGTTTAATATTATATTTTCTTACATATCTGCTTTATCAGTTTCTGAGAGGGGTATGTTAAAATTTCCTCTCTAGTAGTAAAGATTTGTCACATTTCTTCTTCTGTCACATTGCTTCATCTTTCAGAGCCTCATTTTCTTCATCTGTAAAATGAAATGAGAAATTGTGGGTAAAACAATAGATACTGGGATTGTAGTCACTCAATCAGCCAAAGGTGCTCTTCCTTGGTCATTATACATATTATTAGTAAATCCAAGCCCTACCCTCAAGATGGCTTAGTTTTGGAGGGTGAGGCATATCAGCCAAAATAAAGCCCAAGCAAGAAATACTACATCAAGTTGACTAGGTTGTATTACCTAGGCAGGACCAGTGATAATTAGGAGTCATCCTATTCACCAAGAAAAGCAGTTGCTTCTAGAATGAGCATGTCTTAGGAGCTTTCTTCAATTTATCTAAGGGAGAATGGTTTGGGGGTAGAGTGAGCAATAATAGAACAAGGCAGGGGCCAGACCTCAGAATCTTTGTTTTAGCTAAGTGGGGCTCTAGGGCCCTAGAGCCTCATGAAGTTGAAGAACACATTGCTACTGGTAAAATATTTAAAAATTCTAGACACTGCCAAGGGACATTTTCTTAAAATATGTTTCCAGAGGTTTTGGTACTTTTCCTATGAGAAATGGTATTTTCTGAGCAAGAGACTGTTGGAAAAGCTCTCTTTCTCCTTCCTGGGTCTAGTTTCAGGGAAGACTCCTAAGAAGAAACCAGATGATATGGTGACCCTCCACTCCCACCTGTACACTTTCTGAAAGAAAGAGATGGCAAGACTTTTCAGGATATTTTCTTTCTTTCTTTCCTGCTTAAATACTTTCTTCTCTCCTTCTCTCTCTCCCTCCCTCACTCCCTTCCTTCCTGCTTGCCTGAGTTCCTTATTTTTCTTTCCGTTGTGCCTCAGATATGTTATGTGGGAACTCAATCTAAACAAAATGTGTTGCTATTCACTCAGTTCAGTGTTCATCGCACAGTGTCTTGATGTCATAGTGCACATGACAAATCTAGGATTTAAGTAAAGTGAAATGATCACCCTGATGCAGACTGGTAAAATAGTTAAACACACAGGCTCTGGATTCAGTCTTGAGTTTGAAATTCTGACTCTACCCCATATTGGCTGTGTATGTGTAACTGAGCACATCGCCACTTCTCTGATACTCCTTTTCCTCCTGTATAAAATCAGGATAAAATTAGGTTGTTGAACCCATAGAATGTGCAACACTAAGAGTGAACCTTCATGTAAACTATGGCTTTTGGATTATGATGTGTTGATATAGATTCTACAATTGTAACAACTGTACCTCTCTGTGGGTGGATGTTGGCAATGTGGAATATGTATATAGGGGCAGAGAGAATATGGGAACCTTCTGTACCTTCCCCTAAGTTTTGCTATGAACCTAAAACTGCTCTAAAAACAAAGTCTTAATTTAAAAAAAATTTTAAATCAGGTTGTTGTGATGACTAAATGAGATAATCAGAGGATCTATCATAGTGTCTGGCATTTAGTAGGCCCACAATAAATGCTAGCTCCCTACTTCTCTCTTAAAATCATATCTAGTTAACTCTGTCCTGCTTTGAGCTCCACACAAATCCTCTAATGTACATTTATTTTTCATGGCTCACTATTACTGGGAAGGACAAATATAGATGTGATCCATTACCTTAAGGAATTTTAATTTAGCTAAGAATACAACACACATACACATACATCAAATCAACAGAAAGCAATGGATTTACAAATGTTGAGTTATAATGCTGGGGGCAGAGGCATAGGAAAAGGTCAGACTAGAAGTAAATATTGGAGAGGAGATAGAATATTGATAAAGGAAAGGGGATGGATTACTAACACACCTCTGGACTTTTCAGAGGGTTCAAAAGTAGACATACATGCCCATGGAAAAGCCCAAAGATGCAGTACACACAAATCCATTATTCTTCCCATAAACAACATTTATTGAATGCCAACTTGGTCCCAGGTACTAGGTTACATATTTCTGAGACACCTCGGTTTTCCCCTCCAAGGCATACAATCTAGTAGAGGAGGCAAGATATGGTTGTAAGAAAAGTGGAATAGAATAAGGCAGTATAGGAGTATAGGATGATTGTATGCTGCAATCATTGGTCCTAAAATTCCAAGGAAGGAGTAAACACTTTTTTTTTTAAAGATTTTATTTATTTATTTGACAGAGAGAGAGATAGCGAGAGCAGGAACACAAGCAGTTGGAGTGGGAGAGCGAGAAGCAGGCTTCCTGCCGAGCAGGGAGCCCGATGTGGGACTCGATCCCAGGACCCTGGGATCATGACCTGAGCCGAAGGCAGATGCTTAACGACTGAGCCACCCAGGCACCCCAGGAGTAAACACTTTTGATTAGAAATATGAGGAGGAGGATTCTTCACTGATGAAAAGTAAGGGACTTGTAAATGAGGAAAGTTGTAAGTGCAAAGGGGAGGATATGAGATGCAGGGAAGGGAAGAGGAGCTGTAAAAGATAAGGTCTGAGAGGTAAGATTTTAACTGTGGAGGCCTTGTAAGTTAAGGGATTTGGACTTTATTCTGAGGACAATTAAGAGCTATTGAAGAGTTTAAAGTAGAACAGTGATGTGGTCAGACTTCTGTTTAGAATAATCATAAGGCAGCAGAGTGGAGAATAAACCAGTCAGGAACAAGCCTGGAGGCAGTAAGACCAGTTAGAAGGATACTGCCATTGTCCAGGCAAATGATAAAATAGAGAAAATCCTGCTCTAGGACAGAGGAATTCCCAATACGGTGTTAACATGCAAAATCCTCCTCTATGTCTGGCTGCCTTTAGACTTGAAGTGACTTCACTAGGTCACACTTGTTTAGATCTTACCCAAACTAACTTGAACATAAGTTTTCAGTCAGGAAATAGTCCCTTGATGACCCCTTGTGACCAAGGACTCAAAATTTGTTCATTGTCTAGCCAATCTGAGGAATGTGAACTGTAGACAGAGAACAGAGTAAAGTTTTATAGAGGTCTTAACCTCCATAAAATATGACTTTTACCACAACTCTTAACAACCATATGCTCAAAGCCATCTTGGGTCAATTAGGGAAATCAGAGCTCTGTTTGAAATTTACCCACCTATGGTGGTAAGTGATTGATTAGATATTAGTAAGACCTTCAAAGAAGGTATACAAGCCCTACCCAACCATCTCCCCATTTCCTTAATATCTTTTGTGTTTACCCAACTATTTCCCCATTTCATCAATATCTTTTGCTTCTAACTGCCCATTCTTCCAAACCAGCCCTCTAAGCATCTAGATTGTTCTGTCTTAGTCTTTGATTCCCAGTTCTCCTCATTCCCTTCATTACTCAGCCATTCCTACCACTCCTCACTCTTTATAGACTTTATTCAAACTACCCATCTCTTTCTAGATGCTCTCTTATGAACCAAATACATCCTGCTTCCATTGACTTGAGTCCCAGCTTCACAACTTACATTTCTTGGTGCTTGTTGATAGGCATCCTAGTAATCCAGGAGGTGGGATAGCAAAGTGGAAAAACATAAACTCTTTGGACCAGCAGGCCTGATTCAAATCCTGTATTCACCATTCATTAGCTGTGTGACCTTGAGTGGGTTACTTAACCATTTTTAATTAATTAATATTTAATACTGTAATTAAATATTAAAATTATCCATAAAAGGGGAGCAACAATTGTACCTACATTACAGAGTTCTTGGGAGGATTATGAAATAACTGATTTAGCATTTAGCACATAGAAAAAACTCAATAAATGTCAATTTAAATAAAAAGTCATAATTCAGTTCCTTTTTGGGTGGGATCTTCTGTCTTCCCTAAATGAGTTGGAAGCTGCCAAAAGATAAATAGCCATAGCTTTCTTCCTTGTGATTTGTCTCCACCCTGCATCTGGTATAGGGCTCTATATGCAATAGGCATTCAATTAATTTAGTGACTTGATTAGACATGATCCAAAGCCAGAAGTAGAAAATTGGCTATGGGAAAGAGAATAGGTCTTAGGGGGCTAAATCTATTAAAAATTTTAGGGACCAGATTTACCAGAAAGGGAAAAAAATTCAAAACCCTGGACTCAAGATAAAGAGAGAGGGTGGCATCTTGGGGCACCTGGGGAGCTCAGTAGGCTAAGCGTCTGACTCTTGGTTTGGCTCAGATCATGATCTTATGGGTTGTGAGATCGAGTCCCAAGTCAGGCTCCAGCTCAGCAGGGAGTCTGCTTGAAGATTTTCTCCCTCTGCCCCTCCCTTACTCGCTCACACACATGCTCTTTCTCCCAAATAAATAAATAAATCTTTAAAAGAGAGAGAGAGGCATCTTGCCTTTAGTGAAACAGTGTAATGTAATAGAAAGGGAGTTTCAGAGTCAAACAGTGCCGAATTGAAATTCAAGTTCCACTGCATACAAGCTATGTGACCTTGGGCAAATAACCAAAGCTCTCAGGGTCTCAGATTCCTCATCTATAAAATGAAGATAATAATACTTGACTTCCAGAGTTATGAAGAGGATTCAAGGCATAATCTATTTAAAATTCCTAGAATAATGCCTGGGACATGGTGAGTGGCCAAATATATGTCACCTCCCTCTCCTCTTTACTACCCTTTCTTTACTGCATTTGACAACATGGAAATCTGGGTGTGGGGAGGGAGAATTGTGAGGCCTTCTTGAGAATATCTCCAAATGTTTCCTTTACATCTTTATTCCTCAGACTGTAGATCATGGGGTTAAGCATGGGGATGACCACTGTGTAGAATACAGAGACCAGCCTGTCTCTGCCTAGTAAGTACTCAGAGGATGGGTGCAAGTAAATGAATGCCATGGTCCCATAGTATAGGCTGACAGCAGTCAGGTGGGAAGCTCAGTGGAGAATGTCTTGTGTTTTCCCTGGGCTGAGGGGATTCTGATGATAGCCAAGAAGACACATGCATAAGAGACTAGGACAATTATCAGGGACACAGACACATTAAAGCCACCACAGGCAAAGAGGAGAAGTTGGAGGATCTGTGTGTCAGAGCAAGAGAGTTTGAAAAGGGGAGGGATATCACAGAAATAGTGAGTGATGACATGGGATTTACAGAAGGTCAGATAAAAGGTTGTGCTCATGAGGAGCACCATGTTCATTAGGCCCACTGCATAGCTGGCAGCCACCAGCTGCCAGCAGAACCTTGGAGACATGATGACATGGTAGAGCAGAGGGTTGCAGATGGCCACATAGCGGTCATAGGCCATGGAAGCCAGGAGGAAGAACTCAGTGACAGCAAAGATCACAAAGCAGCTTGTCTGTACCACACAACCAGAGAAGGAGATTGTTTGGCAACCAGAGAAAAACCCCATCAACATTTTTGGAACTGTGACTGAAGAATAACAGAAGTCAATAAAAGATAGGTTGCTGAGGAAGAAATCCATGGGAGTGTGGAGTCGAGGGCTGAACACAATAATGGCAAGGAGGCCCAGGTTTCCCAGCATTGGGATTGCATAGATTAGGAAGAAGAGGGCAAAGAATATAGGCTGAAGCTGTGGATCATCAGTGATGCCCTCGAGGAAGAATTCACTCAACTTGCTGCCGTTGCCTGCACCCGTTGGGCCACTACAGGTCTGCAAAGGGAACATGCATGACAATAGTGAGACGTGTACCGCTCAAGTCCTTAAACAGAAACAAGCGGAGTCTGGCCCTGGCTACCTAGGACATAACATACTGGTGTGTCACCTATGGCCTCATTCTGGCTTACTCATTTCTGCCATCCTCTAACCTATTGGATATAAGGTTTAAAGGCATGAGGATGGAATCTGGAGCCTGAAGAATGGGTCTGAATCTCAGTCTTGCCACTATTGTCTCTGTGGTCTTGGGCTAGTATCTTAACCTGAGCCTTCTCTGTAAATGGGGATAAAACGCCAATCTTCTAAGACTGGTTGTAAAAACTAAAGGTGATGGTGGATGTATGTACAATGTCTAGCAAGGCATGAGAAGAGTAGGTACTTAATGAATTCTAATTTCCTTCCTCCTTCTACACCCTTCTTTTTAACACAGAACCTGTTCTCAGTCAAAGCTTAACCTGAGCATAAAGTCCAGGACAGAAATCTTAGATACGGGAGCAACTCTAGAAATTTATTAGTTTTTTCATTATCAGTTGTGTGTTTGAGGAACAGCAGGGGATGACTAGAAGGGGAATATCAAACAATATAATATAGAGGTAAGAGGGCTCTAGGGTCAATTATATGTGCGTTAGAATCCAATTCTATGACATGCTAGCTGTGTGACCTTGGGTTTAACCTATCTGAGACTCAGTGTCCTTATCTTTAAGACAAGAGTACCAAATATTTCTTATGTCATTAATTTACTGTGAAGATTAAATAAGATAATTCATGTAAAGCACCTAGCACACAATAAGCATGTGGTAAATATTAACTATTATTATGATTGGGGGAATCTCCTGGTAGGTCTGTTCAAAGGACACACAAGCCTCTTTTAGAGTGTCCCACTTGCCCCCTGCAAAGTATCCCTTCCTAACTGAGCTCCTGTTACTGATCATTGTGTTGTAATTCTCCAGTGTGTATGTTGCAGCAGCAAAAAAGGTAAGAGTTGCTACTTTTATCTAAGATTTAAAGATGGAGAAACCCAGAAACCAGGGCCTCTAAAGGGAAAGCAATTTGCCCATAGTTTCCCAGAGATTTGGTGTAAGTGCTAGAACTGGGACCCAGGTGTCCTGTCTACAGTATTCCTCCCACTTGGGAGAGATAACAGCTTCTGACCCCTCCTTTTTCAAAAACATGGCATCCATGTCCTTATCAGAACATAGGGGGCTACTTCGCCAATAGCTCTTTGAGAAATCAGAATGTTTAATTCTTCTTAGGGCCATTTCTATCTTTTCTCTTAATCAGGGAGATTGCCAGTGTCTAGCTGTATATTTTTTCAGTTGAGATATTTATTATTTATTTATTTATTTATTTATTTAATGTTCCGTTAGCCAGCATATAGTACATCATAAGTTGATGTAGTGTTCAACAATTCATTAGTTGCATATAACACCCAGTGCTCATCACAACACGTGCCCTCCTTAATACCCATCACCCGGTTACCCCATACCTCACCCCCTTCTATTCTGTAACCCTCAGTTTGTCTAACTGTATATTATTTTAATATTGTTTTTCCTGTTAAGAGCTGGGATAGTGAAGGACAATATATAGCATTGCACAGAGGATTTACATCATTAAATTTAGAGTCAGAACACTTGGGTTTGAATTCTGATTCTGTACTGTTTTAGCTCTAGAGGCTTCAGCAAGTCCTTTCTGAGTCATAGGATTTTTATCTATAAAATGGGAACAATAACACTTGCTTTTCTGATCTCACAGGATTGCTGCAAAGATCCAATGAAAGTATGTAGGAAAATACTTGTAAAGTGTGAATATAGTCAGGGTCAATACTCAGAAAGCATGTAATGGGAAAATCAAATCAAATTTTAAAAACTTGTATGACAATTTTTAAATTGCTCCTCTGGAGCCTGCTCCTCCCTAAAAGCTGCCCTGGCACCTGCCAGTCCACCTTGGTTTTCACAACATTGACCTCCATCTTCTTGTGGGCTCCAAGTCAGACCCTGAAAGAGAAAACTAGATTAGCCTCTGACAAATTGTAAGTAAATGTCTGATGCCCTTCTGCCACTCTCAGGCTGTGGCTGCCTGCTTATAACTGGTGTTCCACTAGAGTCACCTTTATGGCCATCTTTGGGAACTGAAGTTTCCACAATATATAGTACTGGTTGTTAAGTTTTTATATTAATACAATTTATATAATATTTTATATTATTATTTTAATATTATACTGACTATATTAATAGCTACCAATAATAAAGTACCTAATAAGTGCCACACATTATGCTGGATGATTAATATGAGTTATTTTACTTAATCTTCTTAACAACCCTAGGATAAAACTACTATTATCATTCCCATCTTACAAACCAGGCAACTGAGGCTGGGAGCACTCCAATGCTTTGCTCAAGATCTCATTGCTGGTTAAATGGCAGAATCTATATTTAAATATAGGTCTACAATATTCTAATGCTACTGTTGTATCCATTCTGTTTTTTCAAAATGTAGAGTCATACAATTAAAGATTATTAAAGTTTTTTCAAGGGATTTATAAGCCTATTCTTTGTTGTCATGCTAATCTTGGAAATAATCAAAATGATTTCTCTTAATTTTACAGATGATGAATCCAAGCTACAAAGAAGTTAGGTACATTGTTCTTGGGCATGCATGCATTTATTTATTCAACTAATACTCATTGGGTGCTTGGTGTGTTCCAGGCAATGTGATAGGCACTAGGGGTAATCTCATGGACTTTTCAATCTAAAGGAAGGGATGAACAGTAAACAAACAAATAAATTAAAAATTTTAATAAAATTATGAAGAAAATATACAAGCTAATGAAATAGAAAGAGTGCAGGGTTTGGAGGGGCAACATTAGGTAGAGTGGAAGGGAAAGCCTCTCTAAGGAGTTGACATTAAAATCTGGAATCTGAATGGAGTGGAGCTAGCCATACAAAGATCCAGAGTACACACACAGACACTTGGTGACATTGTCAGGAACAGAATCCAGTTCCCCTAAATTCTACCCAGGGCTGCTGTCTCCAATTGGAAGTAAGGTTAAGTAGAAGCTGACTAGGAATGACTAGATAAATGGGACATTCAAACTTTTATCTAGAAGCATCTCTGTCCTTTATCACCCACCTTTCTTCTTTGAATGTCTCTAGAAGTCACAAGTTTTCACCACTTTTCTGTTTCTGTACTCATCCAAAATGCTTCAGGCCAGCATCAGTTGTTGGGCTCTTTCCAGATGTTCCCTTAACAGGCACAGAAAAGCTCATGTGCCCACAACAGTAAAGCTTCTGGAACTAAGCTTCAAGTTATACTCCCTTCCCCAACTCCCCTTCCAAGCTTGGCCATTTCTATGTAATTGGCAGAATCATTAATATAGCAAAGTTTCTGCCTTCTTGACTGTTCTCCTGAGATGCTGAAAAAAGTAAGCCCCGGGGCTGAGCAGCTGTGATGTCCAAAATGGCCATTCCCAATGGGGTATTTTCACTGACTCATACTGAGAGTTTGGGGACCTGTAGTCCCCACTGAGATGCTTTGGGAACATTTGGAAGAGTTAAATTGACTATGAGATAGATTGTGTTATAAACTTTTTATGTAAAATACATTCTTAGTCATATTAAAAAGTCTTAGCCACAATTAAAATACCAGTTGTTTCCCCAAACATAAGGATTCTAGGAATTATGGATAAATGGCCAATACAGAAAATGGTAGTAAGAATGTATTTCTCATTTTATGATCTGTCATATCATCTTGTTTACTCAACCCTTTATCCTGATTATAAACTATAAATCACTTTTAAGCATCAACAAATTATTTAATTAGTTTTTATGTGGTGAATAAAGTCTCTGATTGCCATTCAGTGTTCTAATAAAATACTCTTGTACCTGAGATGTATGTTGTGGACAGCTGCCTTGTACCATACTTTTTCATTTTTTATTAAACCAGGCATGAGTTGTGAAAGACTTGTTTCTATGCATTTGTTTTATTTTTTCCATTCAATAAATGTTTATCAAACACCTGTCATGTCCTGTCATTGTGCTAGGAGCTAGAAATACAAAATCAATAGAAAATTAATAATATCCCTAGATAACATTCCATCCCCACCCCTAATACATCAAACATGTGAGTGTGCTCACATACATTCACACAGTCTCTCATTTAGAAAGCAAAAATAGCCTCAATCTCCTTTGGTGCTGGGTCATTAGCAGCTTTTATAGAAAATACTAAGTTATTATGTATTTTAAGGGCTAAAGCTGTTGATTTTAAACCAAAGAAGTTGTTTAAAAAGTAGACTTTATAAAGTCTTTTGTGGGCAGATGCATTTAATTCTGTTGCTTGGCTACGCAGAATTTTGTAGTGACTTTAAACAGAGAAATTATTCTCTTTTTTTCAAGTTAAATTGTGGTACATTAGGTGTTATTTGAACCAGTTTATGAGCTTCTGCTATGGCATGATGGGCTGACTCTATGTATTGTAGAACAATGTCCCCAAATTTAATTATCTTGGGGCACCATCACTGCATAGGATAAAATGAGCCATTTTGTTCATCATGACTGCAGCCTTTGCTGAAATGGAGGTTACAGGATAACAACTTAAAGGCTAACTCATTAATGCTCAGGGATAGATGAAGTATTGTGCCAGCAGACCAAACTGGTGCCCAAATGTTTTCATCTAGAGACCTGTATCTCTTTCCCTATGTTGTGATATATTAATGGGGATGTCTTTAGCCATTGTCACTGTCTGTAGACATTTGAATAATGTAGATGTAATGCCTGCTGGGCATTCATCCCTGTGCATTATTAATTTCTCAAACTCTAAAGATCTCTCAGTGACTAGAGCAAAATTCTGGTGATGCCATAAACTGTCTAATTTATAAGGATTTAAATGATGGCATCAGTGCAATCCCTGCTTTTCTTCTCATAGTTGTTTACTAGTGAGTACTGTGTCATCCCAAACTATTTGATGGGGGCACTGGAGTAAAATAGTCCTCCAAATTGTTAGGGCTGTGGATTTATGCCTAGCTGAAAGCATTCCCGTCTTCATAATGTTGAAACAGGTGACCTTTCTGACGTTAATTTGTTTCTCCATCTGTGCTATGCATTTTGAAAGGACGTGAGGAACAGGCTTGATGATACCCAAATGTGTTTCCCCCTTTTGTATTACTGTGCTTATGGCTTGATGGAGGAGTCACCTATCCTGGCGACAGATCCTGGGGAATGTTCTTTCACTGGTCTACAGTGAATGAAGGCAGAAGATCCATCTTCACGGAGCCTGGAATATGGTGAGTTTCACTATTCTCCTTGAAATGAGTGTTTGCCCCCACCTTAGTTATGATGTCATCCTGGCCATTTGCTGTCCCAAATGAAATTTTCTCTAACTTCTCCCTGGCTTCTGAATGTGTATTGTGTAGCTCAAAAGTTACAGTTTCATGCTACATATTTTTAAAAGAGTTATTGAGTCAGTCAGTATAAGGAAATGTGCTAAATTCAATCACAAAATTTTATGTTATTACAACAAGCCTATGAGGTAGGTACTATATTTATTTCTATTTTACAGATGAACAAAGTGAGGCTCAGAGAAAGTAAATACTCTTCTCAGAATCACAGAGATGATATGTAACTAATATTATCCAGGTCCTTCTGACTCTACAGTCTAGCAATCAATGCTCTTTCTGCCATAGCGCCTTGAAATCATCTTTTAAAAACCTATTTGCTAATCTACTCATCCTTTTACTTTAAATCTAATGGTTCTTAACATTAGTTGCACATTAAAATCACCTGGGAGCTTAAAAATGTATCATACCCTGATGCCATTCTCAGATTCTGATCTAACTGGTCTGAAGTGGGGCTTGGGCAATCATATTTTTAAAAAACTTCCCAAGTGACTGTAATGTATTACCAGAGTTGAAAACTACAAGTTTAGAACTTTGTGCTGTGTTCCTTCTCCTGTTTCCTGGTTATAAAGAGCATACTTAACCTTATTTGCCTGATTCTTCACAGGGTCTGAGAAAGACTTCCGAGATTTCACTCAATACAACAATCAGGGAGAGCTCTTTGCACAATGGTCAGGGACCGTTGCCTTTGGATCTTCACAATTGTTTCCTTATCTATAGAATCTCGACTGTCATTGAAACAGTGAACTGCGATCTTGGACGAATCCAAGGAATCTTATGACGGCATTTAAGGAGTGACTGTAGACACCATTTGCATCCCTTCCCCACCAGGAGATCTGGAGAGACAACATCCTTGATCATAATTCTCAAAGCTATGAAGTAGTTTTACTGAGGGGTGCTCTTTCTCTTTTATATGACAGACTTTTACTAAACACCTGTATGTTGCAGGAACTGTTAGTGGCTGTCAATTAGAGTGATACTTCCCTTAAAAAGGGCACTTGGAATTGTGTGGAAGATTTTTTGATTGTGAAAATAATTGTTAAGAAATACTGATATTAAGTCATAGGTAGTGAGGGATGCTAAATGTTCTATAATGCTTAAAAGAGTCTTGTGCAATTCTCATGGCAAGAATCTTCAAACTCCAAATACCAGCAGCACCTTTATTGAGAAATAATATATAATCCAGGTCTGAGATCCGACTTTTTGCCACTTCAATGACTGGCTATGATCACCATCATCCTGTTCCTGCTGAGACTTTTTAAAGGACTTGTTGGTCAATTTGTCGGACAGTCAATTTGTCAGTCAGCAACTATCAAGCCCTTACTGTACACTGAAGCTTTAACATACACTATGTAAAAGGAAAAGAAGACAATCTTTAACATCAGAAAGCTCACAATCTGGTTAGAGACAAAATATATACTTATGAATAAGATTAAGAACATTAACAACATGCTAACCAGTAAATACATCAAGCCAAAAGTAGGATGGCATAATGAAAAGAATATGATCTTCAGAGTCAGACAGAATTTGTTTCAAATTCTGTTCTCAAAGTTTAATTTTGTGTGATCTTGGGCATGGTACACATCTCTGAGTGTCAGTTTTCTATTCTGTAAACTGGGATTTTACCTTGCAGAGTTTAAATCAATATTACAAGTAATTGTCTATACAGCACTTGTAACATAGAAAGTGCTCAGTAAACAGCATTCTCTATCATCAAGAACATTATATAATAAGGGGCGCCTGGGTGGCTCAGTTGGTTAAGCGACTGTCTTCGGCTCAGGTCATGATCCCGGAGTCCTGGGATCAAGTCCCACATCAGGGTCCCTGCTAGGCAGGGAGTCTGTTTCTCCCTCTGACCCTCCCCCCTCTCATGCTCTCTCTCTAATAAATAAAATCTTAAAAAAAAAAGAACATTATATAATAAAAAGTATTTGAACAATATCATCAACCAACTGGAACTAATTGATATTAATAGAACATTCCACGCAGCAATAGCAGAATACATTTAGCAAGACAGACCATATCTTGGGTCATACAGCAAACCATAACATATTTGAAAAGAATTGAAATCATATAAAGTATGGTCTCTGACCAAAACTGATTTAAACTAGAAGGAAATAACAGAAAAATAGAAAAAAAAATCCAATCACTTGAAAATTAAACCACCTAAATAATTCATGGATCATAGAAGAGATCTCAAAGGAAATTAGAAATTATTTGAAATAGAATGAAAATGTAACATAAAATTTGTGGATTTCAGTTAAAGTAGTGCTTAGAAAGAAAATTTATAGCGTTAAAAGCATGTATTAGAAAATAAGAAAGGTCTCAAATCAATTATGTAAGAATTTGTCTTAGGAAATTACTAAAAGAATAGCAAATTAAACCAAAATTCAGCAAAAGGAAGGAAATAATAAAAAGCATAAATCGATAATTTTTTTAAAGAGAGGAAGAAAATAAATGAAACCAAAGCTGTTTTTTTGAAAATAAGTAATAAAATTGATAATTGCCTAACAATATTGAAAGGAGAAAACACAAATTGCCAGTATCAGGAATGAGAGGATGTTACTACAGACCTTGCAGATATTAAAAAGAAAATAAGGAAATACAATAAACAATTCTACACATAGAAATTCGACAACTTAGATGAAGTCATCAGCACCTCAAAATCCAAATTAACAAAACTCACTAAAGGTTAAATAGATAACTTGAATAGTTCTTTAACTATTACAGAAATTGATTTTGTAGTTAAAAATCTCCTGAAAAATATACCTGTAGGCCCAGATAAATTTTACCAAATAATTAAAGAAGATATAATACCAATCTATTCCAGAATATAGTAGTAAAGACTTCTGACTTACTTTATGATGCCAACATTACCCTGATACCAAAACCAAAGATAGTGCAAAAAGAAAATAGCATAGTTAAAAAAAAAACTTCAAACCAATATTCCTCATGAACATAGAGACAAAAAATCCTAACAGAGTATTTAAAAATTGAAACCAGCAATATGAGTAAAGCATCACAACCAATAAGGGTTAATTCAGGAATGCTAAATCAGTTCAATATTCAAAAATCAATCAAATTGATCAATATAATCCACCATTTTAACTGAAGAAGAAAAAAACCTACATGATCATATCAATAGATGTAGAAAATACTTGATGAAATACAACATCCATTCATGATTTTTTTTTAAAGATTTTATTTATTTATTTATTTGAGACAGAGAGAATGAGAGACAGAGAGCATGAGAGGGAGGAGGATCAGAGGGAGAAGCAGACTCCCTGCCGAGCAGGGAGCCCGATGCGGCACTCGATCCCGGGACTCCAGGATCATGACCTGAGCCGAAGGCAGTCGCTTAACCAACTGAGCCACCCAGGCACCCCCCATTCATGATTTAAAAAAAAACAACTCTAGGGATGCCTGGGTGGCTTGGTTGGTTAAGTGTCTGCCTTTTGCTCAGGTCATGATCCCAGGGTCCTGGGATCTAGTCCCTCAGCCTACTTCTCCCTCCACCTGCTGCTCTCCCTGCTTGTGCTCTCTCAATCTCTCTCTCTCTGGCAAATAAATAAAATCTCAAAAAAAAAAAAAAAAAAACCTCTAAGCAAACTAGGAGTAAAAGGAAATTTCCTTAACCTGATAAGAGGCATCTATGAAAAATCTGTGGCTAACATCATAACGGTGAAGAATTGAATGCTTTCCCTCTAAGATCAGGAACAAGGCAAGGATACCTACTTTCACAACTCCTATTCAACATTATACTAAAATTTCTAGTTGATAGAGTAAGATAAGAAAAATAACGTACATTGGAAAGGAAGAAATAGTCCCCATTTATAGACAATATGATTATCTATGTAGAAAATCTCAGGAATGTAAAATGAAAACTTCCTAGAACTAATAAATGAGTTTAGCAAGGTCATGGGATATAGGGTCAGTACACAAGATTTAACTGTATTTCTAAATTCAAGCAATGAGGGACACCTAGGTGGCACATTCGGTTGAGTGTCTGACTCTTGATTTTGGCTCCAGGTCATGATCTCAGGGTCGTGAGATCGAGCCCTGTGTAGGGCTCCATGCACAGCATGGAGTCTGCTGGAGATTCTCTCTCCCTCTCTCTCTGCCCCTCCATCTCATGCTCTCTCTTTCTCTCTCACTCTCTCAAATAAATAAATAAATCTTAAAGAGTTAAATTCAAGCAATGAACAATTGGAAGTCAAAATTATAAAAATATATATGTATAATAAGATGAAAACAGAGATGGAGACAAACCATTAGAGACTCTTAACTCTAGTAAACAAACTGAAGGTTGCTGGAGGGGAGGTAGATGAGGGAAGGGGGTAACTGGGTAATGGGCATTAAGGAGGGCACTTGATGGAATGAGCACTGGGTATTATATGCAACTGATGAATCACTAAATTACCTCTGAAACTAATAATACATGTTAATTAAATTCAATTTAAATAAAAAATATATGTATACCAATTAAAATGCCTCCAAAAATGAAATAGTTAAGTATTAATATAACAAACTTGCATAAGATTTGTATGCTGAAAACTACAAAATGCTAAGGAAAGATATCAAAGAAGAGATAAATAAATGGTGACACATACCATGAGCAGGGATTGAAGGATTCAATGTAATAAAGATGCCAATTCTTCCCAGAGTGCAATAGCAATGAAAATCCCAGAATGTTTTTTGTGGTTATCATCACTATAGACAACAGGAATTTCTAAAACTCTACATCCTAAAATTTATATGAAAGGACAAAGAAAAAAAGAGCTAAAACAATTTTGAGAAAAAGAACAAAGTTAGAGGACTCACACTACAAAGTTTTAAGACTTACTATAGCCTGGTGATGGGTATTAAAGAGGGCACGTACTGCATGGAGCACTGGGTGTTATACGCAAACAATGAATCATGGAACACTACATCAAAAACTAATGATGTAATGTATGGTGATTAACATAACATAATAAAAAAATTAAAAATAAATAAAAATAAAGCAAGTGATTATGATATAAAAAAAGCTACATTAATGAATATGGTGTGCATTGGCAAAGGAATAAACACTTGGATCAATGGATGAGAATACAGAGTTCAGAAATAGACCCACACAGGGCGCCTGGGTGGCTCAGTTGGTTAAGCAACTGCCTTCGGCTCAGGTCATGATCCTGGAGTCCCGGGATTGAGTCCCGCATCAGGCTCCCTGCTCAGCAGGGAGTCTGCTTCTCCCTCTCCCGCTTCCCCCCTCTTGTGCTTGCTCTCTCTCTCAAATAAATAAATAAATAAAATCTTTAAAAAAAAAAAAAAGAAATAGACCCACACAAATGTGGCCATTTGATCTTTGACAAAGATGTAAAAGCAATTCCTTGGAGAAATAAATGGTAGTCTTTTCAACAAATGGAAAAAGTGGTCATCCATATGCAAAGAAAATGAAAAATAGAAATGAATCCTGACCTCAACCTCACAGCTTATGCAAAGATTAATTCACAATGGTGTAAGATGTAAATATAAAACATAAAGCTTTAAAACTTTTAGAAAACATAAGAGAAAACCTATATAATCTGAGTTTAGGCAAAAAGTTCTTAGAAAGGAAACCAAAAGCATGATGTATAAAAAGAAAAAAATAGATTAAAAAAGTTCTTATTAAAATTAAGAACATTTTCTCTGTCAAGGCCCTGTTATGAAGATGAAAAGACAAACTGAAGACTGGGAGAAAATATTTGTAATTCATGTATGCAACAAATGACTTGTATCCAGGATATAGAAATAATTCTGAAAACTTGACAGTAAAATACAATCCAATTAGAAAATGGGGAAAAGGCATGAGCAGACATTTCACTGAGGAGGACATACAGATGACAAATAAGTATAAGAAAAGATATTTAACATCATTAGTGAATAGGCAGATGCAAATTAAAACCAAGATAAAATAAGACTACACACCTGTTAGAATGTCTTTAAAAATCATGGAATACAAGTTCTGGTGATGATGTGGAGCAACTGGAATTCTTATACATTGCTCTTGGGAATGCAAAATGGTACAGCCACTCTAGAAAACAGATGGAAGTTTCTTATCATGTTAAACATACACTTGCCATACAACCAAGCAATTGCATTCTTGGTAATTTTTCTTAAAAAAAAGAAAAGAAAACCTATATTCAGAGAAAAAACTGTATATGATTGTTTATAGCAGTTTTATTCATGATCATGAAAACCTGTAAACAACCTAAACGTCCTTCAATGGATGAGTGGTGAAACAAACTTTGGTACAAACATATAATGGAATACTATTCAGAAAAAAAAAAAAAAAAGGAAAGAAGGGAGGGAGTGAGGGAGGAAGGGAGTCAGGGAAGAAGGAAGGGAAAGTTTCTGCCCTGGAGGCTTTTACAGTCTCAAACAAATGCATATGGAGGTCAAGATGATTCTGATTACCATATTGTGGATGAGACTTTCTTTTTTTTTTTTTTTAAAGATTTTATTTATTTATTTGAGAGAGAGAGAATGAGAGAGAGAGAACACATGAGAGAGGATAGGGTCAGAGGACAAAGCAGACTCCCTGCCGAGCAGGGAGCCCGATGCGGGACTCGATCCCGGGACTCCAGGATCATGACCTGAGCCGAAGGCAGTCGCTTAACCAACTGAGCCACCCAGGTGCCCACGGATGAGACTTTCTAGTGGCAGAATGGAAGGACATGGGAAATAGAGAAACATGAACCAGGGAAACTGTCATTGAATATTTATGGAGTGCCATCTGAGCTCAGGCAGTGCATTATCCTAGCAACGGGGACTGGTGAACTTAAAATGCATTGTACAACAAGGAAATGTGTAAGTGATTGCAGGAGGAAACCAGGCACCAGCCACTCAGGGCTTATAGATTAAGTGCATTCATAATAAATTGAATGTAAAGTGAATAGCCTACCATATATAAAATCATGTTTTCTGTCTAACTTCCATTATGACTGGAGATATGTAGGATTTTTATTTACCTCAGCTAAAATAAACATCACATTTCAGTCTCCAAATGGTTGATTTAAAAAGCAAGCTGCCTTTATCACTATACGTGAGGTTTAAATCTCTCACAATCTCTGTCAGAAGCAAGTTCCAAATGGTCAATCAAGCCACTTAAAATTTCAAGATCTTTTAAAGCGCCCTATGAATGTTATACCTCCAAGCTAATCCCCATTTGATGGGCATTCTCCCTGATCTCCAGTCAGAAATATGTAGTGCGAAGAGTACAAGCTCTGAAAACAGACATAAGAAGATTATAATCCCAGTGCTACCATTATACCATCTATGTGACCTCAGGATTTAACCTATTTGAGCCTTGGTTTCTTGTATAATGGACTTTGTTCCATGGAATCATGACATATAAGGAACCAGCTATGCTATTGAAGCAGATAGTACAAGTTTGTACTTCCACAAATCATGCAGAAATTTCTGAGACTCAGCAGAGACGACAAACCAGGCCTTTATCTGCACATTAATATTTTAATAACAAATATTTGAACACATCTCTTACCTTTAAGCAAATCTTTCATTAATGGTATTGTATTAAAAGCAGTGCCTCTGATACAAAATGTGTTACTTCACTGAACTTTATAAAATCTATAAATAGTCTGCAGTAAGGGAATATGTGCAAGCCGTTGTTTACTTTTAATGAACTAGTCTAGTGTTACCTCAAAACTTTTAATGAAAGTTTCACCTGAACAGGTGGAAAATAATGATAGATGGAGTTTTGGAAAAAAAAAAAAGTGTTTTTTTTTTTTTTTTTCAAAACTTTGTTCTCCAGATCTTTTGATTTGACATCCTTGGTTTTTACTGTCCACATTTATAAAACCTGCAGTGGAGATTTTAACCAGTAAGAATCACATTCTTTCTCTGGCTGAGGTGTATCCCTCAATAAAACATGAGGGATAAGAGATACCACCATCCTGATCCTGTTACACAGTCCCTAGGGTAAATGTTGGGGAGCAGAGCCTGAGGGGAGAAGAGAAGACCAGGATGCTGACCATTAATGCAATCTCTTGGTGAGCAGCCTGGGACATCAGGCATATGCAGGTCAAGATGGGGTCACAATAGTGCCACAAGGACTACGCATGTGTGTATGTGCGTTTTCTTAATCCAACTACTAGGGATATTTCAACTTCACACTCTGAGTTCATTCCAGCCTCTGTGTCTTCATGCCAACCAATATGCTTATGTGCATTTCCCTTTCTTCTCCTCTCAGTAGTCCAAAATTCCCTTCCTTTAAGTTCCAGCTCAAAATGTTATTCAGAAAAAGTGTCTCTGACTGATTGCTGCTTTCTCTATATACCTATTTTCCTTTCTTTGCCATTTCTGGAATTTATTAACAATTATGCATATATTTCTACCATGAGTAACTGAATTCAGGCCCCTGACTAGATCCCAAGCCCCTCAAGACGATCTCCCATGGCCTTTTTAGTCCTCTCTCCATCCAGTTCCAGTCTCAAAATTTTATTCTCTCTTGGTGTGCACAACTCCATTCCCTCTAGGAGGTTCTACTTCTCTCACCAGTATTTTTCAGTCTTTTGCTGGTTCCTCTTCTTCTACCCAAATTTTAATTTGGGGGGTGCTTTCATTCACTCATTTATATATTACTTTAATTTACAATTACATTTATTATGCACCTACTATGTATCATGGCACAGTCTGTGCATATTATTTATGACTCCCCTCTCTTCCTTTCCCTTCCCTTTCTTTCCTTCCCTTTGCCCTTTCTTCCTCCCTTCCCTTTCTCTTGCCCTCCACTCCCTTCCTCTCCTCTCCTCTCCTCTCCTCTCCTCTCCTCTCCTCTCTTCTATGCTTTCTAGAACAGTCTTAGTCTTTTCTTATAGCTTCAACCAACCCAAAAGAGCTGATGATACCCAACTTTTACATCAACATGGATGGGACTGGAGGAGATTATGCTAAGTGAAATACAGAGAAAATCAGTTATCATATGGTTTCACTTATTTGTGGAACATAAGGAATAGCATGGAGGACATTAGGAGAAGGAAGGGAGAAATGAAGGGGGGGAAATCGGAGGGGGAGACGAACCATGAGAGACTATGGACTCCAGAAAACAAACTGAGGGTTCTAGAGGGGAGGTGGGGGGGGAATGGGTTAGCCCGGTGATGGGTATTAAGGAGGGCACGTACTGCATGGAGCACTGGGTGTTATACGAAAACAATGAATCATGGATCACTACATCAAAAACTAATGATATATTGAATGGTGACTAACATAACATAATAAAATAAAATTAAGAAAAAAAGAGCTGATGATCCCAAATCCCTAACATTAACCCAAAAGTTTCTCTTCAACTTCAGTCCTGTTTCTAGCTGTTTACTGGACATCATAGAGTCATCATAAGATCAATGTGTCCCAAATCAAATATCTTCTACCTCCTTCAACCTTCTACTAGCCTTTTCCTGTATCCCTCATTTCCATTGTCTAATATTTTACCAATTCGATATCGTTAATGACTTCCTTGTGTTTACCCCATATGTATAGTCAGTCACAAAATTTTACTGTTTCAAACCTCCAAAAATCTCTCATATCTGTTTATCCACATCTTTGCCTATCTCTACTATTATTGCCTTAGTTCTAGCCTTCATCTCCTTTTATGTGGGCTATTGTAATGGTGAGTTTAATTATCTTTCTTCCCAGCTCCCCCAAATCCATTCTCCACCTGCTCCTAGAGTTATCTTGCTAAATGGAGTTGACCATGTCATTCCTCTGTTTTGGAAATGCTTAGAATTATCCACTGTATATAGTATAAAGTCCACCCAGCTGGGCATAACATTTTCAGACTAATACAATCTAGACCCAAATCAGTTTTCCAGATGCGCTTCCCATCATTATCTCCATGTACCCTGCACTCCAGCTCCACTTAAGCTACAATTCTCCAGCACATAAATATATAACATAATGTGAAATACTCTAATCCTGATTGCATTGTTTTAAGGTATATACAAGCATTTTGAGGGCAAGGACTATGTATTGTTTACCTTTGTAGCCCTAGTGTTTGCCATAAGCAGATCTCAGGAAATATTACATAAAGTCATGAATGAATGATAAACTCAGTTTGAATTCCATTTCTGCCATTCTTCAGCAATGTGACTATTGGCCAGTTACCTCAACTTTTTAAGCTCTAGTTTCCTCATCTGTGAACTGGGCGTAGTAATAATTGCCACTCAGCCCTATAGATTTTGAAAGGAGTTCTCATGTCCCTTTTATGTCTTTTAATCTCTAGATTCTCAGGGTCCTACCCAGGCTTTGGCAGACAGTGGTAGAACCAAGAAGGAGAGGACTGTAGGGCCAAAACCTGAGCAGCAGCTGCAGTGGGACTGCCTCACAGCTGCTACCCAGGCTCTTAAGAACTTGAGAACTTTGCATTGTTAACCTTTTGGGCCTGGTTCTTGAGAATCCTATGGATTATTCAGCCTCTAACTCTTACCTTCTTGGTTTCTGGGTAAGCAACACAGCTTATTCACCTGCCCACCTGTTTTATCTTTTCTGGGCAGCCCTTCTTATGCAGACTGCTGATTAGACACAACACACTCACTCATGTCTCAGATAAAATGAGTTTTTAAAGCTTTCCCCATATTGATGTCTCTCTGGTAAACATGTTTCTCTTTTCCAGTTAACACAATGTTTGGCTTGGCACATATAAAGAACTGTTGGACACAAACCTCTATTCTTAAACATTTATATTCTATTCTTGATAGCTCAACTTGTATGATTTGATTTAGCAATTGTGTCCCACCCTTGCCTCACATCAGCCTATGAGCAAGTGAAAACCCAAGGGCATTTCACACCAATTGCTATCATGACAAATGATCTTGTATACATATTGTTGATATTCTGAGTTTCCGAGAAAAACTATGAAATTATTAATTTCCACTCATCATTCCATTCTCTTGATAATTGTTACTGTCATGATTTTATTATCCACCTTTTCAGCTCCTATCCATTTACTCCTGTTTTCTTTTTTTTATTTTATTATGTTATGTTAATCACCATACATTACATCATTAGTTTTTGATGTAGTGATCCATGATTCATTGTTTACGTATAACACCCAGCGCTCCATTCAATACGTGCCCTCTTTAATACCCATCACCAGGCTAACCCATCCCCCCACCCCCCTCCCCTCTAGAACCCTCAGTTTGTTTCTCAGAGTCCATCGTCTCATGGTTTGTCTCCGCCTCTGATTCCCCCCCTTCATTTTTCCCTTCCTACTATCTTCTTCCCAACCTTGAGTTGTCTGTCTATTTGATTATTTGTCTTGTCCTCATCCATATAAACTCTATATTTTTCTTTAAATTTTTATTGTGGAAAATATACATGACTTAATATTTGCCATTTTAACCATTCCCATGTATACAATTCAGTGCAATTACCAACCCTTTATGTTGAAAAATTTCAAGCCTATACAGAAGTACAATAAATGCCCATATACTCTTCACCTACAGCCACTCTTTGCTAACATTTTACCACATTTACTTCCTTCCTCCCTCCCTTCCGCACTTCCTCTCTCTTGATATAGATATGGATATAGATAGAGATAGATATACTGAATGTTTGTGCCCCCCCCATTCATATGTTGAAACCTAACACCCAGTGTGATGGTATTAGGAGGTGGAGCCTTTGGGAATTAGGTCATGAGAGCAAAGTTATCATGGATGGAATTAGTGCCCTTTAAAAGAAGAAACAGGAGATCTTGCTCTCTTTCTGTTTGCTTTCCACCATGCAGGTATACAAACCAGGAAGAAGGCTCTCGCCAGAACCCAACTATGCTGGCATCCTAATCTTGGACTTTCAAGCTTCCAGTACTATGAGAAATTAATTTCCATTGTTTAAGCCACCCAGTTTATGGTATCTTTTTATAGCAGCTGGAATTAACTAAGACAGAAATACATATTATATGTATGTGTTAATATTAAGTAATATTAATTACTTACTGCAGTTACATGCCCCAAACTGCAAAATTATGAAACATGATCCCCATCTTTATGCATTTTTGAAGATCCCCAGATGATTCTGATGCATGATGAGAGTTGACAACCACTGCTGTAGAGTGACTATGCCTCTCCTCTATTTGAAACCCCACCCTCTTGTCATTCCCTCTACCCAAACCTGTTTGCATGGCTACTTCCATGACCTAGCCTGGGATTCATCTCCTAACACTTTTCATGTCACTCTTCATAATCTTGTAATATATTCTCTAAATAAACAGTGCTGCTTCATAACTTTGTACCTCTTCATGCATTGTATCCTCTGCATGGAATACCCTTCCCTTCATTATCTGTCTGTTAAAATATTATTCATACCTCAAAATGTGAATGACACCTCTTTCAGGAACTTTTTCCTGAACTTATTGGCTCTGTAGCTGGTAAAAATTTTTACTGTTACTTATGAAAAAAAGTGAATTGTAAGCATTTGTCTACACATCTCTCCCTTACTCAAATGTGAAATCACTGATGGTTGGGAATGTGCCTTACTTTCCTTTGTATCCTCAAAACTTAGCCACTAAATCTGGCATACAGTAGGTGTCCAATACATATTTGTAAGCTGAATTAAATGAATGAATGAATTTTAAAAATGTTTCAACACTTCTAAGACAGAAAAATGAGGAAGAATGAGACAGATTTTTTTAAAGGAGGGTTTGTTAGTTGAAAATAGTGAGGGGATCTCTGTCCTTGGGAAGAAGGGGTTTTGTCTGGAGAAAACTAGACTGTGCTAGGAATAACTAATTCCATACAGACAGGCAACCAAGAACAGTCTGGCCAAAGTGTCGATGGATGACAGCTGGAAATATGGCATGTGAACCAACTAGAAATGACACATCAATCTGAGGTGCAAAATAAATCACTGGGACTCCAAAGGATTTGTTCACTTTAGAATCTCACTCTACATGAGCATTTAATAAGAACACTTCAAATTGTTATAGCACTTTACTACTTCACATTTTACACATTCACATATATAATCTCACCTAAATTTCCCAACAACCCTATAAGGACAGCATTATCAACGCTGTTTTAGGATGGGAAAACTGGGGCTCTACAAAATTCAACAAATAGCCCAAGATCACACAAATGATGAGTGATAGAGTCAGAACACAAATAGGCCTTGAGATAATAAAGGGAGAAGAAATAAGATAAGAAAATGAAACAAAAACAGGGAAAGTAAAGAAAGAAATCCACAAGATGCACTTTAAATTTCATTCTGGGGTTTATTAACCCCAAGTTTGTTGGTCTTTTCTCAATGATAGTAAAGGAATGTATCAGAGAAGAGGATGCTCGTAGGCTAAGAGTAATTGATTATCTATGATGTACTAGTTATAGTGCAAATCACTTTACATTTCATACCAATGATGTCCCTATATGGTAGATATTATTATCCACAATTTTTCAATTAAAATTTTGTATTGAAGTATAGTTGACACAATGTTACACCAGTTTCATAGTGATTTGACAAATCTATACGTTATGCTATGCTCACCACAAGTGTAGCTAACCATCTGTCACCATAAAATGCTATTACAATACCATTGACTATATTCCCTATGCTGTACTTCTCATCCCTGTGACTTATTCATTCCATAACTGGAGACCTATAGCTCCTACTCCCCTTCACCCATTTTGCCCATTCCCCACCTCCCTTCCCTCTGGCAACCATCAGTTTGTTCTCTGTATTTATGAGTATGCTTCTGCTTTTTTGTTTGTTTATTTATTTATTTTCTAGAATCCACATATAAGATAAATCATATGGTATTTGTCTGACTTATTTCACTTAGTGTAATACTCCCTAAGTCCATCTCTGTTCTTGCAAATGGCAAGATCTCATCCTTTTTTATGTCTGAGTAATATTCCATTGCATATATACACCACATCTTCTTCTTTTTTTTAAAAGATTTTATTTATTTATTTGACAGAGAGAGACACAATGAGAGAGGGAACACAAGCAGGGGGAGTGGGAGAGAGAGAAGCAGGCTTCCCGCGGAGCAGGGAACCCAATATGGGACTCCATCCCAGGACCCTGGGACCATGACCTGAGCCGAAGGCAGACACTTAACAACTGAGCCACCCAGGCGCCCTACCACATCTTCTTTTATCCATTCATCTATTGAGGGACATTTGAGTTGCTTCCATATCTTGGCTATTGTAAATAATGCTGCAATAAACAGAGGGGTGCCTATATCTTTTCAAATTAGTGTTTTCATTTTCTTTGGGTAAATACCCAGTAGTGGAATTACTGGATCATATGGTTTTTCTATTTTTAATTTTTTTTTTAGGACTCTCCATACTCTTTTCCACAGTGGCTATTCCAATTTACGTTCCCTCCAACAGTGCTTGAGTGTTCCTTTTTTGCCACATCTTCACCAACACTTGTTATTTCTTGTCTTTGATTCTAGCCATTCTGACAGGTGTGAGGTGATATCTCATTGTGGTTTTGATTTGCATTCATATACATATACAACACTGTTGTATATGTACACTTTTGCATACTTGTCTCTTTATTCTCACCAACACTAGGCATTATTTAACTTTCAATCTTTTCCAACCTGATGGAGGAAAACAATATTTCACTATTGTTTTTATTTATGTTGCCTTAATTATTTGTGAGGTTAAACATCTTTTCCTGTGTATTTCTTGGCCATGTGTAGTTGTCTTTTTAGTAAACTGTGCATTTATGGCCTTTATTCATTTTTCTATTTATCTTTTCTATTTATCTTTATCTTTCTTTTTTATCTATTGATTTGTGAGAGATCTTTACATATTAAGTAACAGTCCATTGTGAGTCAGATGTATTGAAGATGTTTTTCTAAATTGCTTTTCAACTGTGTTTATTGTATTTCCATGCCAAAAATTTTTTCATTTTGTATGTAGTCAGATTTATCAAACTTTTTCTTTTTGTTTTCTAGGCTTTGCATCTTCCTTAGAAAGGTCTTTTCCACTTCAAGATTGCATATAATTTTTCCATGTTTTCTCCTGGTACCTTTACAATCACCTCTTCCATTTGGCTCTTTGATACTTCTAGAACTTATTTTGTGATAAATTGGGCAATCTCAATTCCATGGCATTAATTTATTTACTCACATACCAGAGTCAAACTTTTTAAATCAGTATAGATTTATAATGCCTTTTAATAGGTGGTATATGAAAGTTTTCCTCACACTCCCCCTACTTCCAGCCACTTACTTTTCTCTTTTAAATTGTCTTGGCTAGGGGCCCTTTGGTGGCTTGGTCAGTTAAGGATCTGCCTTCGGCTCAGGTCATGATCCCAGGGTCCTGGGATCGAGCTCCACATCAGGCTCCCTGCTCAGTGGGGGTCTGCCTCTCCTTCTCCCTCTGTGCTTTCTCTCTATCTCAAGTAAATAAATAAAATCTTAAAAAAATACTCTTGGTTAGTCTCACACTAAACTATATATATAATTATAAATTATATATAAGGATATATATTTTAATAGTTAAAAGATACATTGTTAAAGTGATTGTTTGCTGTTGTCTCAAGATTGAGAGTGTGTTCTAGAAGCTTTGAGAGGCATTCACATACACACATCACCCCAGAAAAACAAATAATGCATTTTAAAAGTATAATAGTTTAGATATGAAATCTTGGGGATACTTATAATAAATCAAGAGTAGGCTTACCAGATTTGGTAAATAAAAATACAGGATGTCCTATTAAATTTTAATTTCAAATAAACTGAATTTTGTCCTAATCATTGCACAGGACATATTTACCTAAAGGTTATTTGTTGTTTATTTGAAATTTAAATTTTACTGGGCATGTTCTGTTTTTTTTTTTTAAGATTTTATTTATTTGCTTGACACAGAGAGAGAGAGCACAAGCTGGAAGAGTGGCAGGCAGAGGGAGAGGGAGAAGCAGGCAGGGAGCCTGATGTGGGGCTTGATCTCAGGACTCTAGGATCATGACCCAAGTGGAAGTCAGATGCTTAACCAACTGAGCCACGTAGGCTCCCCTGGGCATGTTCTGTTCTATAGGCAACCCTAACCAAGAGGAAAATGAGCAGTAGCTTAAAAGTACTAAAGAAAGTTCAATGGTTTGGTGAATTAACACTTTCTGGTCAGTGAGAAGCCTTTAATACAGGCACTTAGACATTGGCTTGAGCAGAGCAATTACAATTCTGGGGTGTGAATTAAATGAGCTTGTTTTGTCTTCTGGGCTTTGGCTTGAAAAATGAAATTTCTTAAATAAGATGCAAGGGGCTCAATGGATTTGAAGGGTTTTTTGGCTTTCTGACTCTTTTAAAAGAAAAATCAGTTTAATAGAAATTGAAAATTAAGAGTCCTTTATATATGTCATACTATAAAGATTTTTGATATATAGGCTTTCTCTTAATTAGTGTTTTGTGTTCAAATTATTGGGAAAGTTCCCAAATTGAGTTTATCATTTGGAGTTGGTGGGGAAATACCATTCTTATTAATCACTTTAGATAATAAGTTTAAATGGAATTCTTTATAATTAAGTCCTTTATTTTTTAAGTAGCCAAATGATTTGGATCCAAAATTTGGATGTTCTCAAATTCATGAATATTTGCTTACCAAGTTCTTTTCTAAAAATTAAGTTTACTTTTGAGTCAAGCTCCTGTACTTACTGTGTTGTATACTAAGAAAAGCATTGGCTCTGGAGTGAGAAGACCTGGATTAAAGCCCCAGATCTGCCTCTTAGTAGCTCTATACTGTAAATGTGTGGTAAATGGCTTACCATCTTTGACCCCTAGTCTCCTCACTGATGAAATGGGCATAATAAACTCTCCAGGGCGCCTGGGTGGCTCAGTTGGTTAAGCGACTGCCTTCGGCTCAGGTCATGATCCTGGAGTCCCTGGGTCGAGTCCCGCATCGGGCTCCCTGCTCGGCAGGGAGTCTGCTTCTCCCTCTGACCCTCCCCCCTCTCATGTGCTCTCTCTCATTCTCTCTCAAATAAATAAATAAAATCTTTAAAAAAATAAAAATAAAAATAAATAAACTCTCCTTCATAGGGATTGGGAATTAAATGAGGTATATAGACAATGTGCATGGCACTTTATGGATAATAAATGTCGATTTATTCATAGATACCCAGATATTAAAAATTATATATATTTGGAAAATTGTTTCCATTGATACTTTTCTAGAAGGTGGAATTTTTTTTCAGAGAGGGAGGGAGGAGGGACAGAGGGAGAGGGAGAGGGAGAGAGAGAATCCCAGGCAGGCTCTATGCCCAGCGCAGAGCCTGAGGCAGGGCTTAATCTCACAACTGTGAGATCATAACCTAAGCCAAAATCCAGAGTCGGATGCTTAAAGACTGAGCCACCCAGGAACCGCTAGAAGGTGGAATTTTGTTTGGTATTTGATTTCTCTTTAAAGGCTGATGAGTTCTATAGTCTTACAAATATGGGGGAAAACCAGACAAATATAATGACCTCAGGCTGGTATGCTCAGTATGAAACAAACAAAAAACCTCAAATATATAACAACATGTATCAATGGGGTTCCTTCTGTAAATTGACTGAATTGTAATAATGATGTTTGCCTTTGCTCATAAATGATAAGATTCTAAGAAGATTGTCTTAACTATGGGAGAAAAAAAAAAGACCAGCTAGACTTGGGGTGGGGGTTGGGGGGTTGAGCATCATGACTGCTCTAAGGTGCACCCTTTGAAATGAGCCTATGCTTGGCCACATCAAGTCACAGTTTCTGCTAGTTTTTTTCTCATTGGAAATTTGTCAAGGACTTGTTATATGCTGTGGAATGGCTAGATGTGGGAAAAAAGCCCAAACACTGTGCCTGGCCCCAGGCTTTTTGGATGATTGTTGATGATCTGTAGGAGTAGGAAGGCTACTGGTAAGAATGTATGATATCCCAGAGATGTCCAGGGAAGGATGATGAGGAACAAGGCTTCCCAGAGGCAGAAGTGTGAACATCTCATAGATGATCCCAAGTCACTTTCTCCTACATAGGCTCTACTTCCAATTACAGACAATGCTAGGCCTCATTTTCTTCATCTATAGAATGGAGGTGGTATGTGGGCGGTGAGGGTGGGGATTGCTTAACTAACTCCATGCCTGGTGTGAAAAGAAAATAAGAGAACAGACTTCAGTATTCTCTGAAAAGGCAAGAAGTACTATGTAAATTCAAGTGCAGATATTTATCATCATTTACAGTGATAACAACAATAATATGATAATCAAGAGCCATCAGACATTCTCCTTGATTTAGATAGAAGGCAAAGATGGCTTTGGGTGTCATACAAACCTGGGATTTCTTAGGAAACTGAAGAAGCAGCAACTTATTCTTTCATCACCTCTTCTTCACCCCTTTTTCTCCAGTCAGGCTCATGGCCCAGTCCAGGTCAAGGAGTCTTTCTCTGTTAGCGTCTCTGAGAAGGGTATAGTTATCCTCATACCAATAGCTCTCCTGAGATGGAACTTCTTGGAAGTTTGAAATCATTCACTTTTTCATTTAAATTGAAAATAAAACTTTATTTCACAGTGAAAAAAGTCCTCTGACTTAGAAAGTTATGTCATCAATCAAATGAAGAGCCTGGACCACCAGATTATTTCTTTTCTTCTTTTTTTTTTTTATTATTTCTTCCAGTGTTCTTTTTTTTAAATTTTATTTTATTATGTTATGTTAGTCACCACACAATACATCATTAGTTTTTGATGTAGTGATCAGATTATTTCTAAAGGTCTCTTCCAGCTCTGACATTTTAACCAAGAGTCCTTGTGACAAAAATCTCAGCTATCTTTCCAATCCAATCTCCCCTTACTCCCAGCCTCTCATTATAAACTAATTTTCTTTCCCTTCCCTTCCCAGTCTGTCCCGGTTGCCCCAGGTATTTTGATGTACTTCTTTCCAAATGGAAATTCCATCCTTTTCTTCTTCACCTAGCTAAAGCCTATTAAGCGTTTGAGACTGAGTTACCAATGAAAAGAGGGACTGTTGGTCAGGTGCTTTATCTGTGTAATTTCTAACCTTTACATAAACCTTTTGAGGTAGGCTTCAGTCTTCCCCATTTAGAGAAAAGGAACTGAGCTCAGAAAGTTTAAGTAACTTGCCAGACATCACACAGCTAGTGGCAAAGTTAGGGTTTGATTTCAAATCGTCAGTCTCCATAGTTGGGCTTTCAAGCTCAGGACCCACCCTCCAGAGACCTTCACCTTCCTCAGATACCCTTAGGTCTTCAAACCAAGCCCCATATTTAATACTATCTTATAGTAGACTTATTTTAGTTCCTATCTTTTGTTTCCAATTTCTTTTTGAGTTCCCCAAGAGAAAGGACCATAGCTGATTCAACTCTATATAGCTAGTAGCCAGTGCTGTGATTTGCACACAAAAGGAGCTTAATAAATATTTGTTGATGAGTGGACATCAGATTAATTTTTTGTTTAAAACCTGTGTTTGAGTATTGTTGAATATGTTTTTATCAGTAGAAGAAAACTGTAGCTAAGGTAATTTGTGAGCTGAAGCCATTGTTACCTCTGTTGCTAAGGGAAGCCAGTTACCCTGGGATACTAATTAACTGCAGCTATTGTGGAAATTAAGCCAGCAGCCCCCAGCGGGTTCAGAGAGCTGATGGGAGGAGGGAATCTAGAAGGTGTCAAGTAAGAAAGTATCTTTTCTGATTTAAGGAAAAGAAACTAGGTAAGGGGGTAGTTTGTACCCTTTCAACACCATCACACCTCTGTGAAGCTTATTTTTCTTCCTTAGTGGGCCAAGAGTTTGTTCCCTATAATTAGCTCCAACAGTGGAGGCAAAGTGAATAGACAACCTGTGGCTGAGATCAACAGTTTGGTCTTTGTTAGCCATTGAGGGATAAGCATGTGGGGGGCTTTGACGTCAAAGCAGCTCCAAGTCTGAATGGAAAGTACATGTTGAAGAGACTTTGACTTTAAGTTAAGATTCTAGTTGAGCTGATGAAGGGAAAGGAAGAGATCAATAAAGAAAGTAACAGACTCTACCTAGGGCGCCTATTGCATTTAAAAGAATTATCTACTCTGCTGTCTAAATTGGAGTTCAACAGCTTTAAGGAAGAGATTTATTTATGATTCCAGAAAAAGTCTGAACTGTGTACTTACTTATCTGCAACATACCCAGAGCTCAAATTTTTGGACTTGGCCTCAAGTTGCTCTAACAGACTAGTTCCACCTAGTGATAGTGTACCTAAATTGCAGTTTGTTTTTCTGAGAAAATGAAAATGTGGCCTTCACAAGTGGTCACTGCAGCACTGAAGTCATGAAATTATTCAACAGCTAAGCACTGGCTTCATGAGAGGCCCTGGGTTAGGGACAGTGACGCATGTCCGAAGACGGAGGAGTGAGTGCTTTGCATATTGGCTAAGTGAGACGATTTTAAAACTTTTTATTAACAGCAGGAGGTGAGAGCACCAGGACACAGGAAGCATATAAAATAATATTTAGTTGGGCGCCTGGGTGGCTCAGTTGGTTAAGCCACTGCCTTCGGCTCAGGTCATGATCCTGGAGTCCCGGGATCGAGTCCCGCATCGGACTCCCTGCTCAGCAGGGAGTCTGCTTCTCCCTCTGACCCTCCCCCTTCTCATGCTCTCTCTCTCTCTTTCTCTCATTCTCTCTCTCAAATAAATAAATAAAATCTTTAAAAAAAATAATATTTAGAGACCACAGCAAGTGGGATTAACTCTCTCCCTACTGACTCATGCTGTTGAAAGATCTATACAAGAGCCCGGCTGCATGATAGAGAGCCATGAGAAGGTAAAGGAAAAAATTCCAGGGAGAATTCTGACCAGAAGGACAGGAGGATACGATGAAATCTAGCAGCAACATGGCACCCCTCTCTATTAATGAAATAATTTGATAAGGTAATTGTCCAAGTTCACCAGGGTGACACAAAGATCTTCTTAGCTCCAGATTCACATATTCAAATGCCTGCTGGATTAAGCACCTTCCACTCTGAGCATCCAAAGCTAAAAAAGGCAAGGTACAGGTCTGGCAGTCCCTAGCCAGAGCTATCTGAGCTAGGAATTCGAGCAACCACACCTTTCAATGCCAGAGACAGCAACAAGTACTGAGCCCTAAATGTCCAGGGTGGATAAGGCCTTCTGTATTTCAGATAGAGGTGAGCTTGAAAGCTCATCCTATAGACAGGTTTCATCAAGCTCACTGACCTGCAGGTGTAGGCTTTAGGCTGCTGCACCATATTTGGGGAACTAGATCCTGAAAATGCTCTTCAGACATCACAGACTTTTTCCTTTCCCATGGATGGATGTAGCTCCACTAGAAGCACAGATTTTTACCCACCCAGTATTTCCTACTTCCATATCATTCTCCTTAGAGCCACAGCTTCCTATTCATGCCCAGATGCTACCTCCAACCCACCTCTGGGACATACAGTGAGCACCTATGGCCCTTTTGCTGTGACCGAGGCATTCAGTCAATTTTAAAACCCAAGCTTCTAGTGAACACACAGATTTAAAACTGGATCTTAATTTAGGTTCCTCCTAGGTTACTGGGGGGGGGGGGGGGGCTAGATTGTAGAAGAGTAAGGCTCATGAATCTATATCTTGACAAAATTCCTTCAGTTTGTTCAGATTCAGACAAGATCCTGTACTGGATTATGCTCTAGCACTTCCACTTCCACCTTGTCTAAGAATTTTTCCCCGTTTTATCAGCCTTCATTGAGGTTCTACTCCTTTTGAAATCTTGAAATATAAAATCAAGAATTGTGGGCTTTTAAAAGACTCCAGAAACCAATCAGTAAAGAGTTACCTGGTGCAGAAATCCCCTTCACAGGACCTCACTATATGCTCAATACAGACACCTGCCTGACCAACCCTCTTCACTAGTCATGTAACATGGAACCTAGATCTCACCAGACAGCTATTCTGGCTTCAATTAATAACCCTAATAGCCAAAAGATCTCCTCTATCCCGCTGATCTCAAATCTTCTCATGTTACAGCTAGAACCCACTGGGGGAATTGGTAACATTTGAACAAGAACTGTTTAAAACACTTGTAAAGTTTTCTGTTTATTTTTTTATTATATTATGCTAGTCACCATACAGTACATCATTAGTTTTTGATGTAGTGTTCCATGATTCACTGTTTGCATATAACACCCAGTGCTCCATGCAATATGTGCCCTCCTTACTGGGCTAACCCACCCCCATCCACCTCCCCTCTGAAACCCTCACTTTGTTTCCCAGAGTCCATAGTCTCTCATGGTTCATCTACCCCTCTGATTTCCACTCCTTCATTTTTCCCTTCCTTCTCCTAATGTCCTCCATGCTATTCCTTATGTTCCACATATAAGTGAAACCATATAATTGTCTTTCTCTGCTTGACTTATTTCACTTAGCATAATCCTCTCCAGTTCCATCCATGTCAATGTAAATGGTGGGTATTCATCCTTTCTGATGGCTGAGTAATATTCCATTGTATATATGGACCACATCTTTATCCATTCATCTGTTGAAGGGCATCTTGACTCCTTCCACAGTTTGGCCATTGTGGACATTGCTGCTATGAACATTGGGGTGCATGTGGCCCTTCTTTTCACTACATCTGTGTCTTCCAGGTAAATACCCAGGAGTGCAATTGCTGGGTCATAGGGTAGCTCTATTTTTAATTTTTTGAGAAACCTCCATACTGTTTTCCAAAGTAGCTGTACCAACTTGCATTCCCACCAACAGTGTATGAGGTTTCCTACTTCTCCACATCCTCTCCAACATTTGTTGTTTCTTGCCTTGCCAATTTTTGCCATTCTAACTGGAGTAAGGTGGTATCTCAATGTGGTTTTGATTTGAATTTCCCTGATGGCTAATGATGTTGAACATTTTTTCATGTGTCTGTTAGCCATTCGTATGTCTTCTTTGGAGAACTGTCTGTTCATGTCTTCTGCCCATTTTTTGACTTGATTATTTGTTTTTTGGGTGTTGAGTTTGAGAAGTTCTTTATAGATCTTAGATACCAGCCCTTTATCTGTAGTGTCATTTGCAAACATCTTCTCCCATTCTTTGGTTTGCTGCTTTGTTTTGTTGTTTCTTTTGCTGTGCAGAAGCTTTTTATCTTGATGAAATCCCGAAAGTTCATTTTCACTTTTGTTTCCCTTGCCTTTGGAGACATGTCTTGAAAGAAGTTGCTGTGGCCCTCTATCACCACTTTTGTTCAACATAGTACTAGAAGTCCTAGCGATAGTAATCAGACAACAAAAAGAAATAAAAGGGATTCAAACTGGCAATGAAGAAGTCTTTTGGAAAACCCAAAAGACTACACCCCCAAATTACTAGAACTCATACAGCAATTCAGTAATGTGGCAGGATACAAAACCAAAGCACAGAAATCAGTTACTTTCCTATACACTAACAATGCAACTGTAGAAAGAGAAATTAGGGAATCAATTCCATTTACAATAGTGCCAAAAACCATAAAATACCTTGGAATAAACCTAACCAAAGAGGTAAAGGATCTATACTCTAGAAACTACAGTACACTTATGAAAGAAATTGAGGAAGACACAAAAAGATGGAAAAACATTCCATGCTCATGGATCGGAAGAATAAACATTGTTAAAATGTCTATGCTGTGGAGCACTGGGTGTTATACACAAACAATGAATCATGGAACACTACATCAAAAACTAATGATGTATGGTGATTAACATAACATAATAATAAAAAAAATAAAAATAAATTTTAAAAAAGTCTATGCTGCCCAGAGCAATCTATACTTTCAACACCATCCCAATCAAAATACCAATGGCATTTTTCAAAGTGCTGAAACAAACAATCTTAAAATTTGTATGGAACCAGAAAAGACCCCAATTGTTGAAAAAGAAAAACAAAGCTGGGGGCATCACGTTGCCTGATTTTAAGCTCTATTACAAAGCTGTGATCACCAAGACAGCATGATACTGGCACAAAAGCAGACACATAGATCAATGGAACAGAATAGAGAGCCCAGATATGGACCCTCAACTCTATGGTCAACTAATCTTTGACAAAGCAGGAAAAAATATGCAATGGAAAAAAGACAGTCTCTTCAATAAATGGTGCTGGGACAGCTGTATACAGAACAGCTGGACAGCTATATACAGAAGACCGAAACTCAACCATTCTCTTACACCATTCACAAAGATAAACTCTAAATGGATGAAAGACCTCAATGTGAGACAGGAATCCATCAAAATCCTAGAGGAGAACATAGGCAGTAACCTCTTCGGCAAAGTTTTCTGTTTAAAAAGTACTTTGCTGGGATGCCTGGGTGGCTTAGTTGGTTAAGCGTCTGCCTTCAGCTCAGGTCATGATCCCAAGATCCTGAGATCGAGTCTTGCATGGGGTTCCTTGCTCTGTAGGGAGCCTGCTTCTCCCTTTGCCTGATGCTCTGCTGGCTTGTGCTTGTTCTCTCTCTCTCTGACAAATAAATAAATTAAACCTTTTTTATTTTTAAGTACTTTGCTTTGAAAGCGATGCTGTCTTTTACAGAAAACATTTTGTAAAAATTCTTTCACTAAAGGAGTTTGTAGTCATTCCCCTGGGTGTGTGCCTTCAATTAAGGCAATGATCTCAGAATCCTTGCTACAAAAGCCCAAACAAAATGCTAAATTCCTTCAAGCATCCATGGACAGGCAGATATATTGGTGGTCAGCTGCAGAGGGCAGCTTGGAAACTGAAATCAATCTGCTTTAGCCTCTGTGCTTTGGCAGCATTTTCTTAAATTGCTCTTCTCTGTTGTAGTTGCTGTAAGGCACCTTCTGTTGAAAGGGAAATCTGTGCATGTAAACCCCAAGAAACACCTCTCTAGCACAGACCCCTGGAATCATAAATTCACATCAAAGGTGGGAACAGAAAAAAGAGAAATTTGTGGATGGAAAGAATTATCCTTTTACCTTGCAAAAATCATCAGGCAGGACCTTTGCTTAAACTGGTTTAAAATAATGATTCATTTATCAGGATTGAATTGAAAACTCTTGAGAGCCAGAAAGGGTTCCTTGGGGAGAGGTTACTGTCATGTTTCATAACTCTAGGGGATATCACTTAACAATTGGAAGGATGTGGAGAAGACTCCAAAGAATGGTCCCCTGGTAGTAAATGAAAACAGGTGGCACGGAGGAGGTCTAGGAAATGGGTTGAAACAAGAGTAGGATAAGGAGTGGCTCAGGACAATAAAGCAGTTAACATGAGGTGGGTGTCTGTATAGAGCTCTAGCTCTGCAAAAGTCTAGGCAAAGGAATCCATCAGAGGCCAGAAAAAACCAGTGCAGTCCAAGGTACTGATGCATTGCCAGGGAAGGTGGAGGTAGTGCTAGAGAGTCAACATAGGAACTTGGGGCACCAGGTTCTAAGACTAACTTATAACAAGGGAGACTAGAGAGGAAAGCAAATCTCGAATGGAAGAACTGAAATTGCTGCTAAGATTTCTGCTCGAAGCAGCAACAGTTCAGAAAAGAGTGAAACAGAACTTGCAGGTGAGGGATTTAGTTGCCTCCTCTGGAGGAGCTATAAACAGCCCAGGAATTGAGTTGGGAGCTTATGGGGCTGACACTGACAGCATTCGTCAGAATCATTTTGTGCTCCATACAAACAAACTTGAAAGCCTGGAATTTTAAATTTTATTTTCTACTACAATAAAAATTACCAAAACTAACTCCCAGAACACAAAGATTGAATATATATCCAAACCAATTACCACATAAGACAGTGAGAAAATTGTCAAAGATCAATTCTCCCCCCAGAAACCCCAGGCCCAAATTGTTTCATGGGTAAATTCACTGTGATTTTTTAAAATATTTTTTTCTTTAAATCTTAGGACACTTGTAAATTTACAAAAATTGCAGGTAGTATAGACAGTTCTCAAATAGTCCACACCAGTCTTCTCCTATTTTTAACATCTTACATTATTATTGTGTATTTGTCCAATTTAAGAACCAATATTGATATGTTATCAACTGAAGTCCATATTTTATTCAAAGTTTTTAGTTTTAATTTAATGTTCTTTTCCTGTTCCATGATATCCCAGCATGGATACCATATTGCATATAGTCATCATGTCTCCTTAGGCTCTTCCTGGCTGTAATAGTTTCTTAAACTTTCTTTGTTTCAGGCGATCTTGGCAGTTTGGAGGGGTATAGGTCAGGTATCTGGTAGAATGTCTCTGAATTGGGATTTCTTATTTTTTTAGGATAATCTTTATTTTTTTTATTTTTTTAAATTTTATTATGTTATGTTAGTCACCATACAATATATTATTAGTTTTTTTTTATTATTATTATTCATTCGAGACAGAGATACGGAGAGAGAGAGCACAAGCAGGGGGAGAAGCAGAGGTAGGGAGAGAAGCAGGCCCCCCGTGGAGCAGAGAGCCCGATGCAGGGCTTGATCCCAGGACACTGGGATCACAACCCGAGCCGAAGGCAGACACTTAACCATCTGAGCCACCCAGGTGCCCCATATCATTAGTTTTTGATGTGGTGATCCACGATCCATTGTTTTCATATAACATCCAGTGCTCCATGCAGTACGTGCCCTCCTTAATACCCATCATCGGGCTAACCAATCTTTCTATACAGTTTTTCTCATGAGTAAACTGGGATTATAGGCTTTTGGGAGTACCATTCACATCACATCACATCAAGTGTACATGGTATCACCATGACTTATCACTGTAGATATTAACCTTGATTACCTGGCTGAGGTAGTATTTGTCAGGTTTCTCTGCTGCAAAGTTACTCTCCTCACTCCCATCTTTTCATATTGTACTCTCTGGAAGGAAGTCACTATGTGCAGCCCATGCTTAATGGGAAGTAATTTGAAAGGGAAGCATCTATATAAATTATTTGGAATTCTGTACAAATCTGTCATATCTTTCTCATATCATGATTCATTCCATCATTTATTTATATGAGTATGGACTCATGGATATTTTATATTTTGGGTTGTAATCTAATACTACTTTATTTTATTGCTAAAGCATTCCAGCTTTGGACATTGGGAACTCTTTTAGTTGGCTCTTATTCCCCTTTGACATACCTCCATCATTTTAGGGATTGTTTTTAGTGTTTTCCTACTTGCTGGCACTATAAGATTCTTTAGGCTCATTTTGTATAATTTCTGCCCCAGTCCTAAAATCAGCAATTTTCCCAGGGACCCCTGATTCCTTTTATTAGAAAATAGCATTAGAAACTAATGTCTGGGTGCTAGGTGTGCTTGATGCTACTGGGGTGTCATTGATTGTAGGCCCTCTCACCTAAAATCGGAAGAAAATATATGTATTTATACTAACCTTTGTATATACACATATCTACAAATATTTCTATATGTAACCATCTGTATCTAAATTAAACATGAGTTTATACCCATGTCTCTGACTCTAATTCATTTGTACATGGATCATTCTGGCCTCTTTTCCTTGCTTATCTGTAAATTCCAATTCACTGGTGAGAAATGTGGCTCCCACTATGTACCATCCATTTAGTTAATTCATTGTTCAATGCAGTATACATGTATAGCAGTATCAGAATTGTTAACCTCTATGCCCATGGGACAAAACTTTACTAACTAGAATACAGTGCTTATGTACATTTCATTTTGCCTTAGTGTTACAGACTCCACTCACTGCCAAAGTTAACTTACATCAGCCTCTTTTTCCCACACTCCCTTCAGTGAAGTTGTTTCATATATTGATAATGCAGTTGGATTCTCTTGCCACAGTCTGCATTCTTTTCTGTGATCCCCTGACCTCCTAAATGATTTTTTATCTGCATATATTAAGATTCATTCTGTGCCATAAGGTTTTATAGGTTTAGACAAATGCATAGTGTCATGTATTCACCATTACAGTATCACCAGATACTGCTTTCATCATTCTAACATATCCCCTGTGCTTCCCTTACTCAACACTCTCCATCTTCCAGTCCACCCCTCACCAGAAGCCCTGCCAAACACTGATCTTTCAAGCATCTTGTTTTTTGCCTTTTCCAGAATATTATATAATGGGAATCATGTAATATGCAGACTTTCCAGATTGGTTTCTTTCACTTAGGAAACATGCATTTTTAAGATTCATTCACGTATTTTGTAGTTTGATTTTTTCAATTGCTGAATAATATCCCATTATATTAATGTACCACTATTTATCCATTCACTGTTGACAGACATATAGGTGTTTTCTAGTTTTTAGAAATTGGGAATAATCTGATTTCTTTCAAGATTTTTTTGTCTTTGTTTTTTCTAAAGTTTTAATATGATATGTCTAGGTGTAATTATGGGGTTTTGGGGGGCAGGGGGGTTATTTCACCTGCTTGGTATTCTCTGAATTTTTAGATCTGTGATTTGTGTCTGTCATATATTTTGGAAAGGTCTCTGCTTTTAACACTTGAAATTTTTCTTCTGTTCTATTCTCTTTCTTCTCCTTCTGGTATCCCAACTGTGCCAATGTTACACCCTTTGAAATTGTCCCATAGTTCTTGAATGTTCTGTTCTGTTTTATTAAATTGTTTTCTTTCATTTAAGTTTAGGAAGTTTCTAGTGACCTGTCTTCAAGCTAACTGATTTTTTCCTCAGTCTTATCCAGTTTACTAATGAGACCATCAAAGTTATTATTTCTGCTACAATATTTTACATTTCTAGAATTTCCCATTCTTTTATAGAATTTCTATCTTTCTGATTCTATTACCCACCTGTTTTTGCATGTTGCTTATTTTGCCATTTGAATCCTTAGCATATTAATTTATAGTTGTTTTAAATTCCCTGCCTGGTATGAGGGAAACAAAAACAAAAATGAACTATCGGGACTTCATCAAGATAAAAAGCTTCTGCACAGTGAAGGAAACAATCAACAAAACTAAAAGGCAACCTTCGGAATGGGAGAAGATATTTGCAAATGACATATCTAATAAAGGGTTAGTATCCAAAATCTATAAAGAACTTATAAAACTCAACACTTATAAAAACCCAAATAACCCAGTTAAAAAATGGACAGAAGGCATGAATAGACATATTTTTCCAAAGAAGACATACAGATGGCTAACAGACACGTGAAAAGATCCTTAACATCCCTCATCCTCAGGGAAATAAAAATCAAAACTACAATGAGATATCACCTCACACCTGTCAGAATGGCTAAAATTAACAACATAACAAAGAACAGATGTTGACAAGGATGTAGAGAAAGGGGAACCCTCTTGCACTGTTGGTGGGGATGCAAACTGGTGCAGTCACTGTGGAAAACAGTATGGAGGTTCCTCAAAAAGTTAACAATAGAATAACCCTATGATCCAGCAATTGCACTACTAGGTATTTACCCAAAGGATACAAAAATACCAATTCAGAGGGATACATGCACCCCAATGTTTATAGCAGCATTATCAACAATAGCCAAATTATAGAAAGAACCCAAATGTCCACTGACTGATGAATGGATAAAGAAGATGTGGTATACACAGACACACACACACACACACACACACACACACAATGGAATATTACACAGGCATTAAAAAGAATGAAAATTTGCCATTTGCAATGACATGGACAGCACTAGAAACTTATGCTATGGGAAATAAGTCAGTCAGAGAAACACAAATACCACATGATTTCACTCATATGTGGAATTTAAGAAACAAAACAGAGGATCATAGGGGAAAGGAGGGAAAAATAAAATAAAATGAAATCAGAGAGGGAGACAAACCATAAGAGACTCATAACTATAAGAAACAAACAGGATTACTGGAGGGAAGGTGGGTGGAGGGATGGGGTAAATGGCTGATGGGCATTAAGGAGGGCACATAATGTAATGAGCATTGGGTGTTATATGCAGCTGATGAATCACTGAACTCTACTTCTGAAATTAATAATACACTATATGTTAATTAATTAAATTTAAATAAAATAAAAATTAAAAAAATTAAATACTGGAATTACCAGGAAAATAAAGAAACAAAACAAATAAGAAAAGGGGAAAAAAGAGTGAGGCAAACCATAAAATAGACTCTTAACTATAGAGAACAAATAGGGTTGTTGGAGGAAGGTGGGTGGGGGGATGGGTTAAAAGGGTAATGGGTATTAAGGAGGGCACTGGTTGTGATGAGCACTGGGTGCTGTATGTAAGTGATGAGTCACTAAATTCTGCTCCTGAAACTAATGTTGCACTATATATTAACTGACTGGAATTCAAATAAGAACTTGAAACTAAAATAATTATAAAAAAATGAATTCCCTGCTTGGTAATTCCAAATACGTACCATATCTGAGTCTGGTTCTAATGCTTGATTTGTCTCTTTGGACTGTGTATTTCCTTGTGTTTCAGCATGCCATGCAATTTTTTGTTGAAAGTCAGACATGTTGTAGCAGGTAGTAGGAATTGAGGTATGAGACTAGTGAGATGATTTATGTCAATCCAGCTAGGAGTTGGGCTGAATTTTTTGTTTGCTGTAGGTGTAGGTGCCAGAGGCCTCAACTTCCTCTGGCATCCTTGTTTTTGTCTCCTCTCTTGATTTTGGGTTTCCTTAAGTACTGTTCTTCAGACAGAGTCTGTTTTGCAGCTTTTTTAGATGTAACCCACTGTTATCATACTGGTGCCTTGTTGGTGTGGTGGTAAGGTGTAGAGGAGTGATAGTGTTGTATTATCTTACTATTAAATTTTAGTCTTCTAGTGGGTACATTCTCCAGGTTGTAACATTCACAAGTGTTTCTTCAATGGTATAGATCCCCTCTTTTTGGTGAGACAGGAAGGCTAGAGGGGACTGGAGTGACAAGACTGCCCTTCACCCAACTGGTATAAGGCTCTGGTAATGTTGCATGCCCTCCATAGTAAGCATTTGTTACAGAGAATACTCAGGACATATTTCATAAGGCTTAGTGTTCTTCTCAGTCAGAGCCACAAAGAGATCTCTCTTAGTTCTTCACCAGAAGAACTAAGGTTCCTGGAAGTAAAATCCATAAAAGTGTGCCCCCCAAGAGTTTCTTACTCTCACACTAGTCCATACATAGCCTCAAGCAATTTGTCAAAATTACCATTTAAGTGTTCCTACCACTTTATGGCTCCAGCAACTTCTGTTCCAGGTAAGTGAGATCTGGGCTTTGACTCTTCAATTCACCTGCTTATTCAGATTCGGGGGTGATAGTTTGTCCAGAAATGTCAGTTTTCTGATGAGTCCACAAAAAGTCGTTGATTTTCACTTTATTCAACTATTTCTTGTTGCTAAGACAAAAGGGATGACCTCTAAGCTCTGAGGAGTCAGTGGGCTGAGGAAATGGCAATGGGGCCATTGGCTACAGAGGTCTCCAGAATAGTCAGGAGATTGATTATATACAAGAATATTGAACATATCAGAAAATATATTGAAAATAATGGGAGCTAGGTGTTTTGTTTTATTTATTTATTTATTTTTTACTGCCAGAGAAGAGATTTACAAATATGGAAAGGGGGAAGGCTAGAAAGAATTCTGGGAAGTTGGATTTAAATTGGAGATGTTGTGTATTCATCACATGCACACATAGAAAGAAAAATATATATAGATGCATGTGGAGTGTGAGTGGGTTGTGTGCGCACACACACATACAAACAAATATTTCCTAGTTCTGTCTGCTAGAGGGCACTGAGTGCACAGATCTTGGTTTCTAAATATCATCCTCTGATAAAAAGATTCAGGGCTCCTTGGAAAAATGCCTAATTCTATGACTGAAGCAGAAAAAGTAAGAGATTATCCTGGAACATCTAATTGTGTTTGACAAGCAAGGAGGTGATCAAAGAATGAAGGGGATATGTCAAAAGGACACTGGAGCAAGCCTGAAAGGGCTCCCTCTGGACAAATATAGGATAATTTGAGTATCAAAATAAATAAGGATAGTAAAGGATTACAACCAATTGAAGAATATAGGAATCTATCTGTAAGTCCATACTGATGCAAAAATAAATGAATTAGTAAAAAATTAAATGGAGGAGAAGCGAAAGTTCTTCCTTAGAGTAGAATAAACTAATGAATGTAGAATGAATGATGTAAAGGGAAAATCATCATTTGATTTAAGCAGGAATCATTAAGGCAAGTGAGTAGGTGTTCAGTTGAAGAGCAGGGCAGTGAAATTGTCCCAGAGTATCTCCTCACAAAATATTTAATGATTATAAAGGGAAAAATGATGACTCTGTGTTGGAGAAACCTGGCAGACCCCACCTCACATAAGTAATGAAGATTACCAACACCACTGGTAGAATAGGATTGCCATCATATGTTTCCTGATGCTCTGCTTAAAGCACAACATCATTTTGGTGGTTTTCCTCTCAAGATTGCATGGCTTGAGTTTGGACAGGAGTAATTACCAAATAGACCAGGTTGAGGAACATTATACAAAATGGAAAATATGCACTTCTTAAACTGTCAAGGTCATAAAAAATGGGAAAAGATTGAGAAAATGTTCTAGGCTGAGGGAAAATAAAAATAAATGAAGACTAAATGTAACATGTGATCCTCAACCAGAAAATTAAAAGAGACATTGTTGGACACTTGGACAATTTTTAATAGCATCTGTGAGTTGTATGGTAGTGGTGTATCAGTGTTGATTTGCTGATTTGGATGGTTCTATTTGTGGCTATGAAAAAGAACATCCTTGGTTTCAGGAAGTACACACAGGAGTATTTAGGGATGATTGGGCACAAAGTCTGAACCATGCTATCAAATCAATTGGCTCATAAAAAGATTAATGATTGTGTGTGTTGTGTGTGCATGTGTGTGTGTCCACAGAGAGAGAGAGAGAAATGGAGTAAATATGCTAAAATGATAACAATTGGGTAATATGGGTGAAGGGGATACAGGAGTTCTTTGTTCTTTCAACTTTTTAGTAAGGTTGAAGTATTTTTAAATGAATTGTGAAAAAATAAACCTACCACACAACTTTCTAATTTAAACCTAAGAAGATTATTAAAATAAATATACTGTAACATAGAAAAGAATAAGAACTATAAATTTTGTGAAATCACCTTTTTTATAGAAGAAAAAGTACAATAAACTATTCTGTATTAAGATTTATAATATCATCCAAAATTAAACCAAACTTATAGTTTATTTACCTAAGAATAAACATATTTTATTCTTTAAAATATAGCAGAAATCAATAAGATGGATGACACAAAAATAAAAATTAAAAAATGCAAGTTTCATATATAAAACACATTTTTTAAATGTCATGAGGGACAACATTTACAATTGCAGCTATAAGAGCAAACAAACAAAAATAGACTCAAGGAATAGACTTAACTAGAAATGTATAGGGAGTATATAAAGAAAATTTAAAACACTGTGTTGAGGGGTGCCTGGGTGGCTCAGCCAGTTAAGCTTCTGCCTTCAGCTCAGGTCATGATCCCTGGGTCCTGGGATCAAGCCCCACATCAGGCTCCCCACTTAGCGGGGAGCCTGCTTCTCCCTCTCCCTCTGCTGATCCCCCAGCTTGTGCTCTCTCATTCTTAAATAAATAAAATCTTTAAAAAAATAATAAAACATCGTGTTGGGTCATAAAACTAGATTTAAATGAACGAGATAACATATTTTTCTCCTTAAATTCATCTATAATATTAACATGATTCTATTGAAACAGTAACAAGAATTTTTTCAACTTTTTTTTTCTTTTGGAGTAGTCTTAGTTTTACAGCAATATTGAGAGGGAGCTACAGAGATTTCCCATATAACACTTGCCCCCACACATGCATGGCCTTGTCCTTTATCAATACCACTCACCAGAATTTTTTTGTTACCAAGAATGAACCTACATTGACACATCATAATCATCCAAAGTCCATAGTTTACTCTTGGGTTCACTCTTGGTGTTGTACTTTCTCTGGGTTTGTTTTTTTTTGCTGTTTTTGTTTTTGTTTTAATTTTTTTTAAATTCTTATGTTAATCCCCATACATTACATCATTAGTTTTAGATGAAGTGTTCCATGATTCATTGTTTGTGCATAACACCTAGTGCTCCGTGCAGAATGTGCCCTCCTCAATACCCACCACCAGGCTAACCCATCCTCCCACCCCCCTCCCCTCTAGAACCCTCAGTTTGTTTTTCAGAGTCCATCATCTCTCATGGTTCGTCTACCCCTCCGATTTCCCCCGCTTCATTCTTCCCCTCCCGCTACCTTCTTCTTCTTCTTTTTTTTTCCTTAACATATATTGCATTATTTGTTTCAGAGGTACAGATCTGAGATTCAACAGTCTTGCACAATTCACAGCGCTTACCAGAGCACATACCCTCCCCAGTGTCTATCACCCAGTCACCCCATCCCTCCCACCCCACCCCCCACTCCAGCAACCCTCAGTTTGTTTCCTGCAATTAAGAATTCCTCATATCAGTGAGATCATATGATACATGTCTTTCTCTGTTTGACTTATTTCACTCAACATAATACCCTCCAGTTCCATCCACGTCGTTGCAAATGGCAAGATCTCATTCCTTTTGATGGCTGCATAATATTCCATTGTATATATATACCACTTCTTCTTTATCCATTCATCTGTCGATGGACATCTTGGCTCTTTCCACAGTTTGGCTATTGTGGACATTGCTGCTATAAACATCGGGGTGCACATACCCCTTCGGATCCCTACTTTTGTATCTTTGGGGTAAATACCCAGTAGTGCAATTGCTGGATCATATGGTAGCTCTATTTTCAACTTTTTGAGGAACCTCCATACTGTTTTCCAGAGTGGCTGCACCAGCTTGCATTCTCTCTGGGTTTTGACAAATGTATAATGACATATATCCACCATTATAGGAATTTTAAGTTAATCAAGTTTGTTTTAAAGTTTCTCTGGAGGGGCGCCTGGGTGGCTCAGTCATTAAGCATCTGCCTTTGACTCAGGTCATGATCCCAGGGTCCTGGGATCGAGTCCCACATTGAACTCCCTGCTCTACAGGAAGCCTGATTCTCTTTCTCCCACTCCCCTTGCTTGTGTTCCCTCTCTCGCTGTGTCTCTGTCTGTCAAATAAATAAATAAAATCTTTAAAATAAATAAAGTTTTTCTGGAAAAAGTAATTGAAGAATGACCTAAGTTTTTCTGAAAAAGAATAAAAATGAAATGGAGCCAGAATACAACATTTTATGTATTATAAAGTAAAGGTAAAGCAATTAAAACATGTAGCAATTGTTAATGAGATAAATGAAACAAAATAAATAGCCAAGAAGAAACTCAAATCATATTGGAATTGGTATATGGAAAAGACGGCACTTCAAATCAGTAGGAAAAAGAAAACATGATTTAATTAATAAATGATGCTGAGACAAATGGATTTTCCATTTGGAAAAATAAAGTTGGTTTCTAATCTCACTCCATACACCAAAATAAATTTCAGATAGTCAAAGATGCAAGTTAAAAAATGAAAACAAAGTACTAGAAGAAAATATGGGAGATCTTGGCTTTAATTTCAGAGTAGAGAAAACTTTTCTAAGTATGACACAAACTCAAAAGCTATAAAAAAAAAGGACAAATAAATTAACTATTCAAACATTATGAATTTCTGCTTCTGGAAAAATAGAACAGATTTAATTTTCACAATTTATCCTGCTAAGTACAATACACACACACACACACACACAGACACACACACACACCATAAGACTATGGACTCTGAGAAACAAACTGAGGGTTTTAGAGGGGAGCGGGGTGGGGGGATGGGTTAGCCCGGTGATGGGTATTAAGGAGGGCACGTACTGCAAAAACAATGAATCGTGGATCACTACATCAAAAACTAATGATGTATTGTATGGTGACTAACATAACATAATAAAATAAAATTAAAAAAAATACTGAAAGATGGAGAGAAAACAACAGTCTCAGGACCTCAGGACTGAAGGAATGGCAAGGCAGAGAGTTCCATAGGTATTCTTTATTCTTCATATTCACTGACTAGGTAATAGAGAACCTGGAAATCTGGAAACACCAGTGGAAACTGACAAAAAAAAAAAAAGAAAAGAAAAGAAAGCAATAAGAAAAGCCTACTCTCCTTAGCTAAAGGAACAGAAAAGGTGTAGCCTAAAAAAACAGAAACTTAGACAATAAGTGCTCTACTCTGGCCACACACTGCAGAAAATCATTAGCCCCATCCCCATTCCTGGCAGCAAAGGCCAAATAAAAAGTGTAGACTTGCACCTTCCCCAGGCTATAAAAATGTGCCCTGACATGCTTGTCAGGGTGGTATCAGATAAGGCCAGTGGGGAGTCAGGATTTTCATCCTTACTTGGCAGTAATGAGATGTCCTCTTCATCTACAGTGTGTACAGAAGCCACATGGAGAGCAGTAAGGAGATTCCCTCTCTCATACAGTCAGTGTGATATCATTAGAGGCCTAGTAGAGAACTCAAACTCCCATACCCAACCAATGACCAGTGATAGAAGGAACTTAACTGACTTATCTGCACCCTGTTCTGTGTCAATAGAGACCCAGTGGAAACATGAACTTCCACCTCTACCCAGCAGTAACAAGACAGGAACCCATTCTCCTACCAGAGCAATATCAGAGGAAGACTGTTAAAACACAAGATTTAAATAAAATCCAGAGTATCATAACATAATAACCAGAATATTTAGGTTTTAATTAAAAATCATACCAAGGACCAGAAATATCTCAACTTGAATGAAAAAAAAAAAAACCAGTAGATGCCAACCTTAAGATGACAGAAATCTAAGAATTATCTTACAAAGATTTAAAAGCACTCATTATAATAATGCTTCAACAGAAAATTACGAACACCCTTGAAACCAATGAAAAAATTAGTGCAGTCTTAACAAAGAAATAAAAACTCTCAGCAAAGAAATTGAAGGTATAAAAAAGAACTGAATGGAAATATTAGGACTGAAAAATATAATAACTGTAATAAAAGACTAAATAGATGGTCTAGCAGAAGAATGGACAGGATGTAGGAATCAGTGAACTTAAAGACAGAACAATAAAAATTACCTAATTTGAACAACAGAGAAAATGGAGCTAAAAAAAAATTAACAGAGCTTCAGGAACATGTGGGACTATAAGAAAAGAACTAGCATTGCCAGTCAGCGGAGTGGAAAAAGAGGATGGGGCTTAAAAAGTGTAAAGTTTAAAATAAAAACTAAAAAGCTTGAAGATATAATGGCTAAGAATTTCCAAATTTGGCAGAAGACATAAACCAACAGATCATGAAGGAGAACAAACTTTAAACAAGACAAACCCAAAAATATCCATGCCAAGACATTTCATAATTAAACTCTGAAAACTAAACACAAAAAAAGTTTTGTAAGCTTCCAGAGATAAACAATACCTTATTAAAAGGGGGAAGCAATTAGAATACTAGGGAATTCCTCATCAGAAATGATGGGGAGCAGAAGAAAGTGGCACAATACTTTTCAAATGCTGAAAGAAAAGAACCATCAACTCAGAATTGTATATCCAGTAAAAATATCCTTCAGGAAAGAAGGAGAAATCAAGATGCTTTCAAATGAAGGAAAACCAAGATAATTTTTCACCAGTACCTCTACCCTAAAGAATGGCTAATGGAAGTTCTTTAAACGGAATGGAAATGATAAACAAAGGTATTTTGGAATATTAGGAAGGAAGGAAGAACAATAGAAAGAGAAAGTATATGGGCAAATTATATTTAACACTGCCTAATGTGGTTCTCAAAATATGTAGAGGAAATATTTAGGGCAATTATATAATAAACAAAAGAAGGTAAACAGGGGCAAAGGGAGGTAAGCTTTCTAGGATTCACTTGAATAGGTAAAATGTTGACACCAGGAAACTTATGTAAGTTATGTATATATAATGTAATACCTGTTGACAGTAGTAAGAAAAGTATACAAAGAGACACTCAAAAACATTATATATAGACCTAACAGACATACACAGAATATTTCATCCAACAGCAGCAGAATATACATTCTTCTCAAACACACATGGAACATTGTCCAGAAAAAGTCACATATTAAGTCACAAAACAAATTCAAGAAGATTGAAATCATGCCAAGTATCCTTTCTGACCACAGTGAAATGAAAGTTGAAATGAATAGCAGAAAGAGAAATGAAAAATTCACAAACATGTGGAAACTAAACAGCACACTCTTGAACAACCAATAGGTCATAGGAGAAATCAAAAGGGAAATTAGAAAATATCTTGAGACAGATGAAAACAAAACACAAGATAACATACCAAAACTTATGGGATCCAGCAAAAGCAGTACTAAGAGGGAAGTTTATAGCCATAAATGCATACATTGAAAAAAGAGAAATATCCCAAATAAACAACCTAACTTTACTCCTCAAGGAACCAGTAAAAAATAGCCCAAAGTTAACAGAAAGAAGGAAGACAGTATCAATAATAAATGAAATAAAGAATAGACAAACAATAGAAAAATCAGTGACACTAAGAGTTGTTTTTTTTTTAAAATATTAACAAAATTAGACTAAGGGAAAAAAGAGAGATGATTCAAATAAATAAAATCAGAAATAAAAGAAAAGACATTACAACTGATGCCACAGAAACAAAAAGGATTATAAAAGACTACTATGAACAACTATGTGACGACAAATTGAATAGAAGAAAAGGAGAAATTCCTAGAAACATACAACCTACCAGAACTGAGTCATAAAGAAATAGAAAATCTGAGGAGACCTATAACTAGTAAGAAGGTTGGATCAGAAATCAAAAACATCTCCCCCCCAAAAAACCAAGGAAAGACAGCTTCACTGGTCAATTCTACAAAATATTTAAAGAAAAATTAATGTCAATTCTTCCCAAATTCTTCCAAAACATTGAGGCAGAGAAAACACTTCCAAACTCATTTTATGAGGCCAGCACTATCTTTATACCAAAGCCAGAAAAAGACATTATAAGAAAAGAGAACTACAGGCTAGTAACCCTGATGAATACAGATGCAAATATCTTCAACAAAAAGCTAGCAAATATAATCGAATAGCACATTAAAAACACATCATACACCATGGCCAAGTGGGATTTATCCCTTGGATGCAAGGATGGTTCAATATGTGAAAGTCAATCAATAAGATACACCATCCAAACAGAATACAGGATAAAAAAATCACATGATCATCTCAGGAGATGTAGAAAAAGCATTTGACAAAATTCAACACTCTCATGACAAAAATACGCAACAAACTAGGGATAGAAGAAAATTATCTCAACTTAATAACATTCGTATATGAAAAGCCTTAACTAACGTAATAATAGTGAAAAACTGAAAGCTTTTCCTTTAAGATCAGGAACAAGGCAAGGATGCCCACTCTTGTCAACATAGTACTAGAAGTTCTAGCAGATTAATCTTACAAAAAAAAAAAAAGAAATAAAAGTCATTTAAATTGAAAAGGAATAAGTGAAAATATTTCTGCTTGCAAATGACGTGATCTTATAGGTAAAAAAAAAACCTGACTATACACACACACACACACACACACGTTAGAACTAATGAATGAAAGAATGAATTTAATGAATTCAGTAAAGTTGCAGAATATAAAATCAAGATACAAAAATCGGTTGTCTTTCTATACACTAACAATGAATAATCCAAAAAAGAAGTTAAGAAAATAATCCCATTGACAATAGCATGAAAAAAATAAAATATTTCAGAAAAAACTTAACCAATAAAACAAAAGACTTGTACACTGAAAACTACAAAATATTGCTGAAAGAAACTGAAGAAGACACAAATAAATAGAAAGATATCATGGAGTGGAAGTTTCTGGATTGGAAGACTTAATATTGTTAAAGTATTAATATCCATACCACTCAAAGTGATCTACAGATTCAATGCAATTCTTATCAAAATTCCAATGCCATTTTTTACAGAAATAGAGAAAACAAGCCTAATATCCATATGGAAGGACAGAGGACCCTGAATATCTAAACCAACTTTAAAAAGAAGAACAAAGCTGGAGGCCACACACCTTCTGATTTCAAAATATTTCAAAACATATTACAAAGCTACAGTAATCAAAACAGTATGGTACTGGCATAAAGACAGGTATAGGCCAATGGAGCAAAATAGAGAGCCCAGAATAAACAAAATAAGCTCACACATAAATAGTCAATTGATCTTCAACAAAGGTGCCAAGAGTACACAGTGGGGAAAGAATAAGTCTCTTTGACAAATGATGTTGGGAAAACTGGATACTCACATGCAAAAGAATGACATTTAACCCTTATCTTACACCATATACAAAATAACTAAAAATGGATTAAAGTCTTAGACATAAGACTTGAAACTATAAAACTCTGAGAAAAAAACATAGGGGAAGAACCATAACACTGTCTTGGCAAATATTTTTTGGATATGATGCCAAAAGCACAGACAACAAAAGCAAAAGTAGAAAAGTGAGACTACATCAAACTAAAAAGCTTCTTCATAGCAAAGGAAATGATCAATAGTGAAAAGGCAATCTACAGAATAGGAGAAAATATTTGCAAGCCATGTATCTAATTAGGGGTTAATATCCATAATAGATAAAGAACTCATATAATGTGATAACAAAAAAAAAAACATTTTTAAAAGTACTCAAATAGGTATTTCTCCAAAGAAGACATACGAATGGCCAACAAATGTATAAAAAAAATGCTCAACATCATCCATCATCAAGGAAATGCAAATCAGAACCGCAAAAGCTATCTTCCTTCTCCTAATGTTCTCCATACTATTCCTTATGTTCCACAAATAAGTGAAACCATATGATAATTGACTTTCTCTGCTTGACTTATTTCACTTAGCATAATCTCCTCCAGTCCCATCCATGTTGATGTAAAAGTTGGGGGGTGGGTTAACCCAGTGATGGGTATTAAGGAGGGCATGTACTGCATGAAGCACTGGGTGTTATACGAAAACAATGAATCATGGAACACTGCATCAAAAACTAATGGTGTATTGTATGGTGACTAACATAACATAATAAAATAAAATAAAATATTTAAAAAAGAACCACAGAAGCTATTAACTTCCTACCTTAGGAGTCAGGTGTTATTAGAAGGGCTATTATCAAAATAGTATAAATTATAAGTGTTGAGGATGTGGGAGAAATTGGAACCCTTGTGCACTGTTGGGAATATAAAATCATGCAGCTAATATGGAAAATAATATGGGAATTCCTCAAAAAATTAAAAATAGAGCTACCATATAATCCAGCACTCTCTCTTGCTGGGTATTTATTGACATGAATTGAAATCAGAATCTTGAAGAGATATTTGTACTCCTATGTTAATTATAGCATTATTTACAATAGCCAAGGTGTAGAAGCAACTTAAAAGTCTATAGACAGATAAATAGATAATGAAAATATATATATTTTTTCCGTGTGTGTATACACACACACACATACATACACACAATGGGATCCTATTCAGCCTTAAAAGAGAAGGAAATCCTGTCATATGTGACAACTTGAGCACATTATGTTAATTTAAAAAAGCCAGTCATGGGGTGCCTCGGTGGCTCAGTCAGTTAAACATGTGCCTTCAGCTCAGGTCATGATCCTGGGGTCCTGGGATAGAGCCACATTTTAGGCTCCCTGATGAGGAGGGAACCTGCTTCTCCCTCTCCCTTTGCAGCTCCCCCTACTTGTGCTTTCTCACTCTTTCTCTCTTTCTCTGTCAAATAAATAAAATCTTTAAAATAAATAAATAAGATAAAATAAAATAAACCAGTCACAGAAGGACAAATGTTGCATGATTCCACTTACACAAGGCATCTAAAGTAGTTAAAATAATAGAGCCATAAAATAGAATGGTGCTTGCCAGTGTCTGGGAACTAGGAGAAATGGTGAGTTGCTGCTCAATGTCTATAACATTTTAGTTAGATGAAAAAAAGAAAACCCTATAATAAATTAAAATGGAATTTTAAAAAATGTTCAAGTAACAGGAAGTCGGGAAAAAGAAAATAAATAAAAAGTATAAACAATAAAATGGCATAAATAATCCTTAATATATGGTAATTACATTAAATGTAAATGGTATAGCACACAAATTAAAAGACAGATTTGCAGACTGAACTAAAAAATATGACCCAACTATATGGTATCTATAAGAAACTTCCTTCAACTATAACAGTATAGGTAGGTTGAAAGTAAAAAGATGGAAAAAAATTATACTATGCTAAGATGAATCAAAAGAAAGCAGAGATGCTATGTTAATATAACTTCAGAGCCAAGAAAGTTACCAGTGACAGAGAGTGATATTACATAATGATAAAAAGGCAATTCACAAAACAAAATAAGCCTACATATATATACATCAAATAAAGAGGTGCAAAATATGCAAAGCAAAAATTGCAGAATAGAAAGGAGAAATAGACACATCCACAAGTATAGCTGGAGATTTCAACACCTCTGTCAGAAATTGATAGAACAAGCAGGCAGAAAATCAGTAAAGATACAGATGACCCAAATAGCACTATTAACGCAGTCTAACTGACATTTATAGAATACTCTACCCAACAGACATTCATCAAAATAGACCATATTATAGACCATAAAAGAGATATCAACAAATTATTTTTTTTAAAGATTTATTTACTTATTTATGAAAGAGAGAGAGCACAAGCAGGGGGAGTGGTAGAGGGAGAAGCAGGCTCCCCATGGAGCAAGGAGTCCAATGTGGGGCTCAAACCCAGGACCCTGGGATCATGACCTGAGCCGAAGGCAGATGCTTAACCGACTGAGCCACCCAGGTGCCTCAAGATATCAACAAATTTAAAATAATTGAAATCATACAGATATGTTCTTTAAACATAATGGAATCAATATAGAAAAAAATCATAAAAATAACAGAGTCGATCCCATTTACAATTGCGCAAAAAACCATAAGATACCTACGAATAAATCTAACCAAAGAGGCAAAGAATCTGTACTCAGAAAACTATAAAATACTCATGTAAGAAATTAAGGAAGACACAAAGAAATGGAAAAACGTTCCATGCTCATGGATTGGAAGAACAAATATTGTGAAGATGTCAATGCTACCTAGAGCAATCTACACATTTAATGCAATCCCTATCAAAATACCATCCACTTTTTTCAAAGAAATGGAACAAATAATCCTAAAATTTGTATGGAAACAGAAAAGACCCCGAATAGCCAGAGGAATGTTGAAAAGGAAAAGCAAAGCTGGCAGCATCACAATTCCGGACTTCCAGCCATATTACAAAGCTGTCATCATCAAGACAGTAGGGTACTGGCACAAAAACAGAAACCTAGATCAATGGAACAGAATCGAGAGCCCAGAAATGGACCCTCAACTCTATGATCAACTCATCTTTGACAAAACAGGAAAGAATGTCCAATGGAAAAAGACAGTCTCTTCAACAAATGGTGTTGGGAAAATTGGGCAGCCACATGCAGAAGAATGAACCTGGGCCATTTCCTTACACCACACACAAAAATAGACTCAAAATGGTTGAAAGACCTAAATGTGAGACAGGAGTCCATCAACATCTTAAAGGAGAACACAGGCAGCAACCTCTTCGACCTCAGCCACAGCAACTTCTTCCTAGATACATTGCCAAAGGCAAGGGAAGCAAGGGCAAAAATGACCTATTGGGACTTCATCAAGATAAAAAGGTTTTGCACAGCAAAAGAAACAGTCGACAAAACCAAAAGACAACTGACAGAATGGGAGAAGATATTTGCAAATGCCATATCAGATAAAGGGCTAGTATCCAAAATCTATAAAGAACTTATCAAACTCAACACCCAAAGAACAAATGATCCAATCAAGAAATGGGCAGAAGGCATGAACAGAGAAGACATCCAAATGGCCAAGAGACACATGAAAAAGTGCTCAACATCGTTCAGCATCAGGGAAATCCAAATCAAAACCTCAATGAGATACCACCTCACACCAGTCAGAATGCCTAAAATTAACAAGTCAGGAAACAACAGATGTTGGTGAGGATGCAGAGAAAGGGGAACCCTCCTACACAGTTGGTGGGAACACAAGTTGGTGCAGCCACTCTGGAAAACAGTATGGAGGTTCCTCAAAAGGTTGAAAATAGAGCTACCATATGACCCAGCAATTGCACTACTGGGTATTTACCCCAAAGATAAAAATGTAGGAATCCGAAGGAGTATGTGCACCCCAATGTTTATAGCAGCAATGCCCACAATAGCCAAACTATGGAAAAAGCCAAGCTGTCCATCAACAGTTGAATGGATAAAGAAGATGTGGTATATATATACAATGGAATATTATGCAGCCATCAAAAGGAATGAAATCTTGTCATTTGCAATGACGTGGATGGAACTGGAGGGTATTATGCTGAGTGAAATAAGTCAATCAGAGAAAGACATGTATCATATGATCTCACTGATATGAGGAATTCTTAATCTCAGGAACAGACTGAGGGGTGCTGAAGTGGTAGGGGGGTGGGAGGGATGGGGTGGCTGGATGATAGACATTGGGGAGGGTATGTGCTATGGTGAGCACTGTGAATTGTGTAAGACTGTTGAATCACAGACTTGTACCTCTGAAACAAATAATATATTATATGTTAAAAAAAAAAAAGGATAGTAGAAAGGGAAAAATGAAAGGGGGGATATCGGAGGGGTAGATGAACCATGAGAGACTATGGACTCTGAGAAACAAACTGAGGGTTCTAGAGGGGAGGGGGTGGGGGGACGCGTTAGCCTGGTGATGGGTATTAAAGAGGGCACGTACTGCATGGAGCACTGGGTGTTATACGCAAACAATGAATCATGGAACACTACATCAAAAACTAATGATGTAATGTATGGTGATTAACATAACATAAAAAAAAACCAGAAAATTCCCCCAAACACTGGAAAAATAAACAATACCCTCTAAATAATTCATTAGTCAAAGAGATACATTGAAATGAATGAAATAAAATAAACTATATCAAAATTTGTGGGAGGCAGCTAGGAGGAAATTTATAGCATAAATGTTTATTTTTACAAAGTGCAAAAGTCTCAAATCAATAATATAAGCTCCCACCACAAGAAACAAAAAACACAAGAGTAAAATATATCCAAAGCAAGCATAAGGATAGAAATAGTAAAGATACGAGCAAAAACCAATAAAATTGAAAACAGAAAAAACGTTACAGAAAATCAATGAAACAAAAACTTATTTCAAAAATAACAATATTATAACATAATTAAATTATAATAGTAAACATTTTATAATTATATAATAAAAAAACACAAAAACTTGTAAGATTTCTATACAGAAAAAGAAACTCTACCATAATCAAAGTTTAAAATATAAAACTGGGCGGGGTACCTGGGTGGCTCAGTCGTTAAGCATCTGCCTTTGGCTCAGGTCATGATCCCAGGGTCCTGGGATCGAGCCCCACATCGGGCTCCCTGCTTGGCGGGAAGCCTGCTTCTCCCTCTCCCACTCCCCCTGCTTGTGTTCTCTCTCTCGCTGTCTCTCTCTGTCAAATAAATAAATAAAATCTTTAAAAATATATATATATAAAACTGGGGGAAGTATTTGCAACACCTATCACAAGGGCTAATTTCCATAACATTTAAAAAGTCTCTATCAGTCCACAAGAAAAGAAAAAAAGAACCTAATTTAATAATGGGCAAAAGAAAACCAACAATTCACAGAAAATCAAAAATGTATTTTTTTTCCAAGTACGATGTAGTGTTCCATGATTCATTGTTTGCGCATAACACTCATTGCTCCATGCTGAACGTGCCCTCTTTAATACCCATCACCAGGCACACCCATCCTCCCAACGCCCTCCCCTCTAGAACCCTCAGTTTGTTTTTCAGAGTCCATCATCTCTCATGGTTCGTCTCCCCCTCCAATTTCCCCCCTTCATTCGTCCCCTCCTGCTATCTTCTTCTTCTTCTTTTTTTTTTTCTTAACATATATTGCATTATTTGTTTCAGAGGTACAGATCTGTGATTCAACAGTCTTGCACAATTCACAGCGCTCACCATAGCACATACCTTCCCAGGTGTCTATCACCCAGCCACCCCATCCCTCCCACCCCACCCCCCACTCCAGCAACCCTCAGTTTGTTTCCTGAGATTAAGAATTCTTCATATCAGTGAGGTCATATGATACATGTCTTTCTCTGATTGACTTATTTCGCTCAGCATAACACCCTCGAATTCCATCCACATTGTTGCAAATGGCAAGATTTCATTCCTTTACATGGCTGCATAATATTCCATTTGTATATAAATAAATAAATAAATAAATATATATATATATATATATATATATATATATATATATATACACCACATCTTCTTTATCCATTCATCTGTCAATGCACATCTTGGCTCTTTCCACAGTTTGGCTATTGTGGACATTGCTGCTATAAACATCACGGTGCACATACCCCTTCAGATCCCTACATTTGTATCTTTGGGGTAAATACCCAGTAGTGCAATTGCTGCATCGTATGGTAGCTCTATTTTCAATTTTTTGAGGAACCTCCATACTGTTCTCCAGAGTGGCTGCACCAGCTTGCGTTCCCACCAACTGTGTAGGAGGGTTCCCCTTTCTCTGCATCCCCTCTAACATCTGTCGTTTCCTGACATGTTAATTTTAGGCATTCTGACTGGCGTGAGGTGATATCTCATTGAGGTTTTGATTTGGATTTCCCTGATGCTGAACGATGTTGAGCACTTTTTCATGTGTCTCTTGGCCGTTTGGATGTCTTCTTTGGAAAAATGTCTGTTCATGTCTTCTGCCCATTTCTTGATTGGATTCTTTTTACTTTGGGTGTTGAGTTTGATAAGTTCTTTATAGATTTTGGATACTAGCCCTTTATCTGATATGGCATTTGCAAATATCTTCTCCCATTTTGTCGGTTGTCTTTTGGTTTTGTTGACTGTTTCTTTTGCTGTGCAAAACCTTTTTATCTTGATGAAGTCCCAATAGGTCATTTTTGCCCTTGCTTCCCTTGCCTTTGGTGATGTTTCTAGGAAGAAGTTACTGTGGCTGAGGTCGAAGAGGTTGCTGCCTGTGTTCTCCTTTAAGATGTTGATGGACTCCTGTCTCACATTTAGGTCTTTCAACCATTTTGAGTCTATTTTTGTGTGTGGTGTAAGGAAATGGCCCAGGTTCATTCTTCTGCATGTGGCTGTCCAATTTTCCCAACACCATTTGTTGAAGAGACTGTCTTTTTCCATTGGACATTCTTTCCTGTTTTGTCAAAGATGAGTTGATCATAGAGTTGAAGGTCCATTTCTGGGCTCTTGATTCTGTTCCATTGATCTATGTGTCTGTTTTTGTGCCAGTACCCTACTGTCTTGATGATGACAGCTTTGTAATATGGCTGGAAGTCCGGAATTGTGAGGCTGCCAGCTTTGCTTTTCCTTTTCAACATTCCTCTGGCTATGCGGGGTCTTTTCTGGTTCCATACAAATTTTAGGATTATTTGTTCCATTTCTTTGAAAAAAGTGGATGGTATTTTGATGGGGATTGCATTGAATGTGTAGATTGCTCTAGGTAGCATTGACATCTTCACAATATTTGTTCTTCCAATCCATGAGCATGGAACGTTTTTCCATTTCTTTGTGTCTTCCTCAATTTCTTTCATGAGTATTTTATAGTTTTCTGAGTACAGATCCTTTGTCTCTTTGGTTAGATTTATTCCTAGGTATCTTATGGTTTTGGGTGCAATTGTAAATGGGATCGACTCCTTAATTTCTCTTTCTTCTGTCCTGTTGTTGGTGTATAGGAATGCCACTGATTTCTGTGCATTGATTTTATATCCTGCCACTTTACTGAATTCCTGTATGAATTCTAGCAGTTTTGGGGTGGAGTCTCTTGGGTTTTCCACATAAAGTATCATATCATCTGCAAAGAGTGAGAGTTTGACTTCTTCTTTGCCAATTTGGATGCCTTTTATTTCTTTTTGTTGTCTGATTCCTGTGGTTAGGACTTCTAATACTATGTTGAATAGCAGGGGTGATAGTGGACATCCCTGCCATGTTCTTGACCTTAGGGGAAAGCTCAGTTTTTCCCCTTTGAGAATGATATTCACTGTGGGTTTTTCATAGATGGCTTTTATGATATTGAGGTATGTACCCTCTATGCCTATACTCTGAAGAGTTTTGATCAAGAAAGGATGCTGTACTTTGTCAAATGCTTTTTCTGCATCTATTGAGAGGATCATATGATTCTTGCTCTTTCTATTGTTAATGTATTGTATCACATTGATTGATTTGCAGATGTTGAACCAACCTTGCAGCCCAGGGATAAATCCCACTTGGTCGTGGTGAATAATCCTTTTAATGTACTGTTGGATCCTATTGGCTAGTATTTTGGGCAGAAGTTTTGCATCTATGTTCAACAAGGATATTGGTCTATAATTCCCCTTTTTGATGGGGTCTTTGTATGGTTTGGGGATCAAGGTAATGGTGGTCTCATAAAACAAGTTTGGAAGTTTTCCTTCCATTTCCATTTTTTTGAACAGTTTCAGAAGGATAGGTATTAATTCTTCTTGAAATGTTTGGTAGAATTCCCCTGGGAAGCCATCTGGCCCTGGGCTTTTGTTTGTTGGGAGATTTCTGATGACTGCTTCAATTTCCTTAGTGGTTATAGGTCTGTTCAGGTTTTCTATTTCTTCCTGGTTCAGTTTTGGTAGTTGATACATCTCTAGGAATGCATCCATTTCTTCCAGGTTATCTAATTTGCTGGCATAGAGTTGCTCATAATATGTTCTTATAATTGTATTTCTTTGGTGTTGGTTGTGATCTCTCCTCTTTCATTCATGATTTTGTTGATGTGGGTCATTTGTCTTTTCTTTTTGATAAGTCTGGCCAGGGGTGTATCAATCTTGTGAATTCTTTCAAGGAGCCAGCTCCTAATTTCGTTGATCTGTTCTACCATTCTTTTGGTTTCTATTTCATTGATTTCTGCTCTGATCTTTATTATTTCTCTTCTGCTGGGTTGGGTTTTATTTGCTGTTCTTTCTCCAGCTCCTTTAGGTGTAGGGTTAGGTTGTGTACTTGAGACCTTTCTTGTTTCTTGAGAAAGGCTTGTATTGCTATACACTTTCCTCTTAGGACTGCCTTTGCTGCATCCCAAAGATTTTGAACAGTTGTGTTTTCATTTTCATTGGTTTCCATGAATTTTTTAAATTCTTCTTTAATTTCCTGGTTGACCCTTTCATTCTTTAGTAGGATGCTCTTTAGCCTCCATGTATTTGAGTTCTTTCCGACTTTTCTCTTGTGATTGAGTTCTAGTTTCAAGCATTGTGGTCTGAAAATAGGTAGGGAATGATCTCAATCTTTTGGTACCGGTTGAGACCTGATTTATGATCCAGGATGTGATCAATTCTGGAGAATGTTCCATGGGCACTAGAGAAGAACATGTATTCCATTGCTTTGGGATGGAATGTTCTGAATATGTCTGTGAAGTCCATTTGGTCCAGTGTGTCATTTAAAGTCTTTATTTCCTTGTTGATCTTTTGCTTCCATGATCTGTCCATTTCAGTGAGGGGGGTGTTAAAGTCCCCCACTATTATTGTATTGTTGTCAATGTGTTCTTTTGCTTTTGTTATTAACTGGTTTATATAATTGGCTGCTCCCATGTTAGGGGCATGGATATTTACAATTGTTAGATGTTCTTGTTGGATAGACCCTTTAAGTAGGATAGAGTGTCCTTCCTCATCTCTTACTACAGTCTTTGGTTTAAAATCTAATTTGTCTGATATAAGGATTGCTACCCCAGCTTTTTTTGGTGTCCATTAGTATGGCAAATGGTTTTCCACCCCCTCACTTTCAATCTGGGAGTGACTTTGAGTCTAAAATGAGTCTCTTACAGACAGCATATTGATGGGTCTTGTTTTTTAATGCAATCTGATAGCCTGTGTCTTTTGATTGGGGCATTTAGCCCATTTACATTCAGGGTAACTATTGAAGGATATGAATTTAGTGCCATTGTATTGCTTGTAAGGTGACTGTTACTGTATATTGTCTGTGTTCCTTTCTGGTCTTTGTTGCTTTTAGGCTCTCTCTTTGCTTAGAGGACCCCTTTCAATATTTCTTGTAGGGCTGGTTTCATGTTTGCAAATTCCTTTAGTTTTTGTTTGTCTTGGAAGCTTTTTCTCTCTCCTTCTATTTTCAATGACAGCCTAGCTGGTTATAGTGTTCTTGCTGCATATTTTTCTCATTTAGTGCTCTGAATACATCATGCCAGTCTTTTCTGGCCTGCCAGGTCTCTGTGGATAAGTCTGTTGCCAGTCTAATGTTTCTACCATTGTAGGTTACAGATCTTTTGTCCTGAACTGCTTTCAGGATTTCTCTTTGTCTCTGAGACTTGTAAGTTTTGCTATTAGATGTAGGGGTGTTGACCTATTTTTATTTATTTTGAGAGGGTTTCTCTGTGCTTCCTGGATTTTGATGCCTGTTTCCTTCCCCAAATTAGAGAAGTTCTCTTCTATAATTTGCTCCAATATACCTTCTGCTCCTGTCTCTCTTTCTTCTTCTTCTGGGATCCCAATTATTCTAATGTTGTTTCATCTTATGGTATCACTTATCTCTCTAATTCTACCCTCGTGATCCAGTAGTTGTTTCTCTCTCTTTGCCTCAGCTTCTTTATTTTCCATCACTTAGTCTTCTATATCCCTGATTCTCTCTTCTGCCTCATTTATCCTAGCAGTTAGTGCCCCCATTTTGGATTGCACCTCATTAATAGCCTTTTTGATTTCAACTTGGTTAGATTTTAGTTCTTTTATTTCTCCAGAACAGGTTTCTCTAATAACTTCCATGCTTTTTTCAAGCCCAGCTAGTATCTTTAAAGTGATGATTCTGAACTCTAGATCTGACATCGTACTAATGTCCATATTGAGTAGATCCCTGGCAGTCAGTACTACCTCTTGTTCTTTTTGTTGTGGTGATTTTTCCGTCCAGAGGAGAATATATGAATGAGAGAACAAAATGCTAAGGATAAGAAAGTCCCCAGAAAATATACTCTAAACAAATCAGAAAAGACCTGAAGCCGGGGGGAAAAAAAAGGGAAAGAAAGAAAAAAGAAAAATATAAAAACAAACAAAAACAGACCAAAAAAAAAAAAAAAAACAGAATATGATCAAATATGGTCAGGCTGGTGCATAGATCAGTGCCACACACTAGATTTGGGGTGTATTTTGGTCTGTTAGAAGAAAGTGCCTCCCAAATTTTTTAAAGAAAGAAAAACTTATATATGTACAAAAATAAGGGTTGATATGATGAAGGGATGGAATATGACTGTATAGATGAAAATTATAAAAAATTTTATAAAAGGAATTGATAAGAAGTTTTTTGAAGAAAGAAAGAAGAGGTTTAAAAAAAAAAGAAAAAAAAGGGAGAGAATGTGATCAGGCAGGAGAGTAGAACAAAACCATACACTAGAGATTTAGGGTATATTTTGATCTGTTAGAAGAAACTATCTCAAAATTTTAAAGAGAGAACAACTTATATATTTATGCCAAAAATAAGGGTAACTACTATGAAGGGATAGAATATGACTCTAAAAATGAAAAATAAAAATGTTTTTTTAAAAAAGGGATTGATAAGATGTTGGTTGAAAAAGGGAAAAAGAAAAATTAAAAAGAAAAGGCATTTAAAAAAAATTAACTTTGAAAGACTAAAGAATCATGGTAAAAAAGCCATGGATTCTATGTGCATTATTCCCCTAGCGCTGGAGTTCTGCCGTTCTCATTGATCGGTAAACTTGGTCTTGGCTGGCTGTTCTTGCTGATCTCTGGGGGAGGGGCCTGTTCTGGTGGTTCCCAAATGTCTTTGCCGGAGGTGGAATTGCCCCGCCCTTGCTGGTCCAGGCTAAGTAATCTGCTCAGGTTTGCTCTCGGGAGCTTTTGTTCCCTGCAAACTTTCGGTACAGCTTTGGAGGTGGAGAGTGAAAATGGTGGCCTCCCAATCTCTGCCCCAGAGGAGTGGAGATCTCGGGCCCGCTCCTCAGTGAGCCCCCAGAGAAAAGCAGTCAATCACTCCTGTCTCCCCAGTCTCTGGCCGCACTCCATGCTCACCCGGCCTGTGACCTAGCGTTTCTATCTCTGGCACCTGACCCCGTGTGGAGTCTCCAAACCCAGCAGATCCCTGCAGTGCGCTCCCACGCTGCTCCTCCCAGGGGAGGAAGGGGAGTCTCCCCGGATCTGCCATTTGTTGGGTCCCTGCTGGAGGAGTAGTGGCCCGACTGTGCCGTGGATCACCGTTTATGGCAACCCCGAGCTGAGACCCCACTCCTCAGCTCCGTCTCTGCACCCGGCTTCCCCGCTCTGATACCTGGGAGCTCTGACGCACTCAGGCACCCCCGGTCTTTCTGTGACCCCGAGGGTCCTGAGACCACACTGTCCCGCGAGGGTTCCACCCACCACTTAGCCACTGGAGCGACATCCCTCAGCGGAGCCAACTTCTAAAAGTTCCGATTTTGTGCTCCGCGGCTCTATCACTTGCCAGAAGTGCCCCACGGAGGCCCCCTCCCCGCTGTCTATCCACCTGAATATCGCCTCGGATTCATTTCTCCACACGTCCTACCTTCCAGAAAGTGGTCGCTTTTCTGTTCAGAGAGTTGTTGCTATTCTTTTTTTTGATCTCCTGTTGAGTTTGTAGGTGTTCAGAATGGTTTGATCCCTCTCCAGCTGAATTCCTGAGACCAGACGAAATCCAGGTCTCCTACTCCTCCACCATCTTGCCCCAAAAATGTCTTTAAATACGACAACTGTAAAACCAAGATCAAGAGGCTTGAGAATACATTACATGGAAAAAAACATGTGAAAAATCACCCTCATACATTGTTGGTGGAGTGTAAAGTCTTTGAAGTCACTTTTTTTTTTTTGCCCAGCAGCTCTGGTTTAATGAATTAATCTTGCAGATATACTACACATATTTTCAAAAGTTTATGTGCAAAGATATTTATTGCATATTGTTGCAGTAGCAAAAGATGGAAAACAACCTAGATATCTATTAATAGAGGACTGATTCTATTATTTGCATTCATACTACAAAATACCATGCCGTCTTTAATCAAAGAATAAGATATCTCTATATCATCTGATGGGGTGCATTGAATACATATTCAAAAATTCTTGTCACTCCAGACAAAAGACTCAAAATGTGTGCTACCACCGTTTCAACCTAGCCAGGGCTTTGGGACTGCTTTAATGAGTAGAATGCAGCAGAAATGATGGTGCATGACTTCAGAAGCTAGGTTAGAAAAGATCATGTAGCTTCTGCTGGTTTCCCTTAAAACAATTGCTCTAGGAGCATTTAGTCACCATGCATGAAGTCTGGCTACCATGAAGCCAACATAATGGGGACAGAGGAGAGAGGGGGAAGAGAAGAGTGGAAAAAGAGGGACAGAGACAGAGACACAGACAGAGAGAGAAGGACATATGCCTGAGGAGGAATCAGTCCTTGTCCCCCAGTGCCAGACATAGAAGCCTTTGCGATAGAAAACTATTCCACCCCAAATCACCATCTGATAGCAACCACATAAGGGATCCTGAGTGCAGACTGCCTACTGGAGTCCAGTCAGTCCCAGATCCATGATTATAATAAATTACTGTTATTGTTTTATGTCACTCTTTTGAGGTTTTCTCCTATGCCTGAAGAGATAACTGGAATAGGTGATACAGTACATTCTCTAAAGTATAACTTTAAGTGAAAAAATTAAGGTGCAGAACAGTGTGTACAGTGAACTATTTTTTATGTTTTTCCAAAGGCATGTTCTTATGTATTTATAACATAGAAGGCTGAACAAAAATGCATAAGAATAGTTAGTTGCCTCTTTGGAGGAAAAATAGAGGACTAGAGACAGGTGATGGGAGAGAAATGTTTAACTGTATAACACTTACTACCATTTAAAAATTCTTTATCATATGCATTTGGTATTTAAAAACAATTTTTAAATTTACTTTGTATCATATGAAGCAAAGATAGAATTTGTTTAAAAGTAGAACTCACTTTTATGAAGCAAACATTCCATTATTTCTTTCTGGCTAGAAATGTCAGTCTCAGAGAGTCTTTCCATGGCTTCTAAAAGGACATTATAATAACACCTAATCAGAACTAGATAGACTGATCCTTTTTAAAAATAACAACCTTATTTTTTTAAAGATTTTATTTATTTATTTCAGAGAGAGAGAGAGAGCATGTGAGCATGAGCCAGGGGAGTGGCAGAGGGAAAGGGAGAAGCAGACTCCCTGCTGAGCAGTGATCCCCCCCCCCCCAAACACCAGGGCTCAATCCCAGAATCCTGGGATCATGACCTGAGCCGAAGGCAGATGCTTAACCAACTGAACCACCGAGGTGCCCCCTAAATAACAACCTTATATAGATAAAACTCACATATTTAGATATAACTCCGCTATTTAAATTGTAAAATTCAATGATTTTTACTATATTATCAAGTGATTGACAGAATCGTCAGCTCTTGGCGAAAGGAGTCCCAAGATATCCCTGCCTTGGACAATAGCTGGGAACCACACAGACAGCTGGATTCTGCTGCTCAGCCTTTGGGGCTGTAGGATATTGTCACTGGTCCCACCCAGATCTATCCCTCTCCCAGTATCTTGCATTTGCTCAGGCCCCCAGATTCAGCCTGATGACTTGCTTTGGCCCAGTTCACTGAGGCTGAGGACTGTCTCAGCAAGATCCTTCAGTCAGAGAGTCCAAGACCAGATGCTGCTCTGAGCACCTCCACCTAGAACAGTGCCCTGGAGGGATACCCAGCCCAGAATAGCTGGAGAAGCCCACCCACAAAGTGAATCTGACTGCAGCCCATCCTAAGTGGGGGGTGGGGATGGCGGTTGTGCTGAGAGCTCCCTGGATAGCAAGGTTCAGCTTCTCTAGCAACTTTGAGTGGCAGATGCAAAAGAGGTCAATGATTAGCCTCTTGTAACACCTGAGGGGACAGAGTCACTGCCTTAACTTATAGGTTCTCTTCCACTCACCATCCCTCATCCCCCCACTGGGAGAGGCCTTGCTCCCTTTGGAAGGACTGGTCTAAGCTCCACTGGTTTCAAATCTTGTTCTGAATCCAAGTCCCCTTAAACATCCACGACCCTAACAGCTGGCCCTGGGGCAACAGGATTGAGATGGGGACACTGAAATTACCTTGGATAGGCTTTCTCATTAACCCAATAATCAGGAATGACTATTTATAAGACAATGAAGATATCCTCTTCTTGAAAGCCTGTGGGAGAAGCAGCAGAACTAGATGTGAAGTCCCCGATGCTAAATTTGATAGTCCTGAGACTGAGTGTGTTAAGGCCTGACACTGATTTCAATGGGTCCTGAGTCTGTGGAAGTAAAAACTCTAAATTCTACCAGTGGTAACTGACTGGGCTTTCTCAGTTTGTACAAATCTAGTGGAGTTCCCCTTAAGCTGGAGAGGTCACTAGAGACTCAAATCTGATTATATGGTGTGTAAGCTGGGTAAATACCATTTGGAACACAGGCCTGCAGAAGATCCAGGGCAAACAAAACCTAATGCCTGTATTGGGTATCTGAAAAATGTGTGATCCTAGGAGCAAAAAATGATAAAAAAGTTATTGAGTATATACTATGTCTGAACACCATTCTGACCAATGTTCATGCATCACCTCATATAAACCTCACAGCAACCTTGGGAGATAGGTAATCTTATCATCCCTATTGTATAGGTGAAGAAACTGAGATATAGAAAAGTTAAGTAACTTGTCTATTGTCAAAGAGTTAGAAAGTGAGAGAGGTGAGTCTCAAAGTATGGCAGTCTGATTCAGAGCTTATACTATTAACCACTACACTATACTGCCTGATAAAGGTGAAAGAAATCCCTTTCTATAAGCAGAACTGGCTTCATGGACATGTGATCAGTGCAATGGTACAGGAACTAAGCTCAAAATGGCCTTGTACTTGGGGCTTAATGTCACTGTATTAAATTTTTAATAATTTTAATTTGTGCTTTGTAAATGAAATCCAAAATGTGATAGAATGATTGACTATGCACCAGGAGCTTTAAGTCTCTGCTAGCACAGAGTCACATCTTTCACTGCCTCTCTACCTCCCTGGGGCAGATTCCTGGCTACTCACTCCCTTGCCCCTTAGTACCTAGGACTCCACCCAGCCTCTTTCTCTTTGTCCCACCCAGTGACTGCTGCAAGCCTTCGCTCTCAGGGGCCTGAGCAAGAGCCTTGGTAGGATTGGGGTTAGGCAAGCGTGCCCTACAACATCTCAAGGTTGGTTGCAGTAATAGCCATCCTGACCCCAGGGTAGTAATGCCATGGTGCATTTGGCATATGACTCAGTAGGACTCATTGACCACCCTGATCCAGGTACCTAGTGCATCCTGGTGCAGAGGTTGCCGTACACATGGTGGTCACCTGTCCACCATGGGTTGGAGCAACTGTCTCGTGGGAAGGGGATATGCCTAGCTTGACTTACTCTTGACCAAGATACAATGCATCTGTCCAGCAGTTCGTGGGAGGAGGAAACTGGCCAGGGGACCATACACATGTGCATTGAGTCACAGGGTAAAGTCACTGGGCACCTGTGTAGGGCTGCACTTGCCCCACAGGTATCCCTGTGCCTGAGAGGGTGTGATATTAAATAGCAAATTTAAAGCATCATGACAGATTGAGAGAGAGACTGCAATAGAAAGGGAAAAACTTTATATTTGAGTACCTTAAATGGCATTCCTCTCTGCTTTTTGAATACGGGACTTCACATTTACATTTTGCCTTGGACCTACAAATTATTTGGCCAGTGCTGAAAAGACTGTCTATTATTGGAGCACCTGGGTGGCTCAGTAGGTTAGGTGCCTGCCTTCAGCTCAGGTCATGATCCCAGGGTCCTGGGATCGAGCCCCCCATCAGGCTCCTTGCTCAGTGGGGAGCCTGCTTCTCCCCTGCATGCTGTTCCCCTTGCTTGTGCTTGCCCTCTTACTCTCTGTCTCTCTTTCTCTCTCTCTGATAAATAAATAAATCTTAAAAAAAAGACTATTATTAAAGTATTTTGGTATCCCCTGAGATCCACCACCTCTCACATAGAAATTATGAAAGATGATGAGGTTGTAGCTCTCTCTCATCTTGCTGGAGCTGTTCAGAGGATAGGAGACAATTGCTGCTTGCCAAGGAGATAGATGTTGGGTCAATGTGTGCTGTTCAGTCTAGTCTAATGAGGCCCATTTCATCCCACCCTCTCAGCTGTGTTAAGTATCTCATATCGTGAGAGGGGCCTAAGAAAATGTGGTAAAAGATGATATTCTGGGGTATGAATCAGGAGACATGAATTCTAAATCTGCCTCTGCCACTGACTGAGTGATTTCCAGAGTGTTGCTCTCCCTTGGGGACACTGTTTCCTCATATGTGAAAAGAACAGTTTTGATTAACCTAGTGTTTCCAGACTGTTGTTGAGGTTCTAGAGAGGTGCTTCACAGAGGGAGAGGTGAGTACTTGGCAATGGAGTTATAGGCGGATCACACTGATTTCATCTAAGCCTGCCCATTTTGATGTTTTATATATTTTTGTTCTGCATTGGAATTCACTTAAAGAAATAATTTCAATGCTTAAAAAATTAAAACCCATCATTCTCAATGATCTCTGTGAGCCCTTCTACCTCTGATTTCTGATTCTGATATTCTTTAACCTCAAATCCTACAGAGAGGATGGTCTTTCTTCCAGGAAGCATCGGCCATGTGCTTGGTTGGACCCATTACCAGAGAAGGACAGAAATCCAGGGAGGACAAGGGGTTGGAGGGCAAGCACCTGGGTGTATAGAGCTGAAAGATAAGAACAATAAAGAAGAGATTCAGGTTCTTTATTGTGGATTGAATGTCAACAAGAAACATCCACAAAACCAAGAGATTCAGCTAGAAGCCCATGCCCCAGGAGATAAGATTTTCTACCTTTCATCCATTACACAATTAAGATACAACAATACTTGGTGGAAAAAATGAACTGAATAAGTAAAAAGGTTAGTTGTGAATGAATTTCAGCTCTACTAATGTTTTTCGAGCCTTTACTAGGTACCAGACTCTATGTTAGACCTAGGTTGGGAGATGAAAAATTAACCAAATATGGTTCCATCCTTCTGAAAGTTTTCAGTGTATGTGAGCAAAACAGAAATTCTGAAAAATACAGAGGATTTTATCATAAGGCCAAGTGTCATAATGTTACAATAGAGGTGCAAAGTACAATGGGAAAATCCTTACTTCCATCTGAAACATCAGGAAAAGCTATCCAAAAAAGATGGGATTTAAGTTTGGACTTTAAAAAATGGATAGGACTTGGACAGACAAGATATGGAGAGCTCTGCATGTCAAATATAACAGTTTGGAATTTATCTTACAGACAAAGAGAGACAAGGAAAAATTTTAAGCAGTGTGGAGAGTAGAAGGCTGATCTGGTTGGATTTATATTTAAACTACTATAGTTGTTATGTAAAAAGTAGATTTAATAGGATCCAGGGTGGATTCAGAGAGAAAGGATAAAAGATTTTTTTGCTAATCTAGGCAAGAAAGGAGTGTATCATGATCTAGGACCGTGTCAGTGAAGAAGAAACTATTTCAAAAGGAATTTGGGAGGTAGAATTGACAGGATTTGGTAATTGATTGAATGTAGGGAACTGAAAGGGGAAAAAGTGTCAAAGACTAACTTTAGGTTTTGGGCTTAAGAAATTATGTTGGGCCCTTCACTTACATAGGGAACAAGGGGAAAGGAAGAGCAGGTTTAGAAGAGTTCAGTTTTTGAACATTAAGTTTGAAGTGCCTGAGGAACTTTCAAGTGGAGGTTCCATCTGGTAGTTGGATATGAGGATCTGGAGCTCTAAGGGGATTAGTTTTACTTGGTAGTAAACCAGACTGCCTCACAACTGGGGCTTCAGAGTCTTTGGAAGATAGCTACTAAGGCTAGAAAGTTTTGGGGAATAGAAGCAGAAACAAAGCTATCTTAGGGCCCAAATATTGCGTCTGACCTAGATGTAAATAAATACTACTTTCTGTTTTTCCTTGCAGCTGGAGCCAATTTGATTATTTTCCTCTAACTAGTTGTTTGATCTTGGTCAGTTTCTCTTCTCTAAGCCTTGGTTTCCTCAACTATAAAAGTAAGATAATAAGTTTTATAGTCTTCAGGTATAGGATGATATGCTTTAATAGATAGGCTGTTGTTCAATATATTTAGACAAGATAGTAATATCCACAAATTTCATGCATCATTTCAAATTCTGAGGGCTAGCCATGGACTAATAAATTAATTGGGATTTTACTCACACTTGTGTTGCCTATTGGACATATATTTAGGAATACCAATAGACTTAGCTCATTTATAATTTGCATACAAATAGTCCATTTAGTATTTACATACAGAAAAATCATTGGTATAATTTAGGCCTAGAGTCCATTGTCCCCTACAAAGAATCTTTCAAATCTTACTCTAATTAGCGAACTTAATCTGTTGTTTGGTTGAGCATTACTATCTTTTAAGATTTACCCTTATAAATCTCAATAATTGCACATGTGAATTCATATATCGGCTCACATTTTATAGCTTCAGTGGTAGTGATGGTGCAGCATTTGGAAAATACACATCCAAGAGTCTTCTGAGTTCTCATGAAAGATATGGACTGAACTTAATTCAGCCTAAGGGATACCAAGTATATCCTCCATATAAGCACATGAATAATAAAGCAAAAGTATTTGCATCTCAGTTGCCATTCATGCTTTCTTCTATAATTTATAGTCAAATTACACTATTTTCTAACCTTGTTATCACGGAATGATTTAAACTTATGACTAGTGTTACACCAGTTCACAACTCAGATTGACATATTCATACCCACATACATATTTCCCTCTTTTAAAACATTTCTTATCAGACAGTTGCTTCAGAAAATACACATTATTTTGTCCATATAATTTCCTATTGTGTTGCTGTTTATCTAAACAACTACTTCTAAACACTTAGCCAGAGCAATTCAATTGTTCTTAACAAGGCTTCATTTGCAGGCAAGGAAAACACTATGAATAGAACTGTAGGCAAGTCTTTATAAAACATATTACAGGGCGCCTGGGTGGCTCAGTTGGTTAAGCAACTGCCTTCGGCTCAGGTCATGATCCTGGAGTCCCAGGATCGAGTCCCGCATCGGGCTCTCTGCTCGGCAGGGAGTCTGCTTCTCCCTCTGACCCTCCCCCCCCTCATGTGTTCTCTCTCTCTCTCTCAAATAAATAAATAAAATCTTTTAAAAAAAATAAAAAAATAAAAAAAAAATAATAATAAAACATATTACATTCTTGAGACACAGAATGGAAGATTAGGGACTCTGCTTCAATATTTTCCATAAAGCAACTTTCACTTCCTGGTTTCTCAAACTGTAGATAAGAGGACTTAACATGGGGATCACCCTTGTATAAAACACTGAAACCATCTGATTTCCTGCCTGGGATCCATGTTGAAAGGGCTGCAAGTAAGTATATATAGTTGTGCCATAGTATAGGCCAACAGCAGTCATGTGGGAAGCACACGTAGAGAAAGCTTTTTGTTTGCCGGAAGCTGAAGGAATTCCCAGGATCGTCATGAGGACAGACACATAGGAGACAAGGATCACCACAATGGAGGTGACCAGCGTGAATCCCCCACAGCCAACAACCAGTATCTGGGTGACCCAGGGGTCTGAGCAAGCCAGTGCCAACAGTGGAGGGATGTCACAGAAGAAGTGGGGAAGGACACGTGGTTGACAGAATGATATTTGTGTGATGGAAGTTGTCACAGAAACCATGTTAACTAAACCCCCAAAGTAGCATCCTGCTACCAAGAGGAGACGACGGACTCTAGAGATGGTGACATGGTAGAGCAGTGGGTGACAGATGGCGGTATAGCGGTCATAGGCCATGGAAGCCAAAAGATTGCATTCAGCAGAGGCAAAGATTATGAACAAGCCCATTTGAGTCATGCATCCAAGGAAAGAAACAGCCTGCAACTTAGATAACAAATCTGCTAACGTTTTTGGGATTGTGATGGAAGAGAAACAGACATCAAGAAGGGACAGGTTAGAGAGAAAAAAGTACATGGGAGTATGGAGGCAGGGACTGACTCTGATCAGGATTACCAGGCTTAAATTCCCCAACACAGTGACGATATAAATGATAAGGAAGGCTCCAAATAGCAGGACTCCAAGCTGAGGGTTGTCTGTCATGCCAAGAAGGATGAAGTCAGTCACCATAGATGAATTCTCCATTGACACAAGCTGGGTATTATTCTTGACTAGTTAAGAGCTCTTTAGACATGCTTTAAGTGAGGAAATAATGGGAAACTGGATGATATTGGGTAAAACAGTTCCACTCAAAACACATCAATCCACAACACTCTCCAACCCTTCCCCTCATCTATATTCTCACTTTAAATGCCTTCTCAAATAATATTGCCATTTCCCAAACCTAACATTGAGACAGTGAAGTTGGGAGGAAAAAAAAGGGAAGGAGAAAAGTAAGTGAAGAAAATTCAGAAAGTAAAAGGAACATATATAAGCAAGAGAGCAAAGGTCTAGGATGCAAAAGGCACTTAATATTTGTTGAAGAAATGAATGAGGGAGGGAGAAAGAAAACAGGTGTCATCAAGAGATGTTCTGACTAATACAGGACTACAAACTTGGAACAAAAGAATTCCATCTCACTCTCCCTCACTTTTCCAGATCCATCCCAAAGAATTATTGCAGATGAAGTAACAATAGGGTAAATATTCCACTGATTTCGTCTTGACAGACAACTGTCCCCCTTCAGTAATTGTGGCATTATTTCTGAAACAGTGGAATTCATCAATATTTACTTTTCTGCTTTCTAGGACCTTGATCAATTCTTCACCAGAGATTGTTGCAGAATCAGAATGCCCCTTAATGGCCATCAGAAACCTAACTCAAGCCTGAAGGTATCATTTGGATCCTGTGAAAGAGCAACCAAAGGATTCATGCAGCTCCTGGCTGATCATCACCTTATTGATTCCTTTAACCATGCTTGGGCAAAGGTTATGCAGCTGTGCAAACTAACTATGAATTCCACAAAGACTTGTTGGTCAGATTCATCTGAGCAAAGGGCCAGGTCACAAAATGGTTGGAGTCAGATGGCACTAAGGCTGAGTGCATGGACTCTCTCTCTACTGTAGTCACAGGGTATCTCTAATGCTGGTTTACTGCCTCATGCAAATGCCTGGATCTTGCCCTGGATGAAGCACCAGACAAGAGAAGGGCTAAGTCCATGCAAATCCATCTCCATTTATAGAATCTAAGCTAAGTTGGAATCCCTGTGGTTCACTGGATGGTCATCAGTGAGGGGTGTCTAGAAGGGATTCCTGTATTTGGTGAGAGGCTGGACAAGCAGACCTCGGAGGGCTCTCCCAACTTTGATTAAAAAGAAAAACATGTGTGAGGCACCTGGGTGGCTCACTCAGTTAGGTAGCCAACTCTTGATTTTGGCTCAGGTCATGATCTCAGGGTCCTGGGTTTGAGCCCTGTGTCGGGCTTCACACTCAGTGGGGAGTCTACTTGAGGATTCTCCCAGTCCCTCTCTCTCTGTTCCCTCCCCCCTCAAACAAATAAATCAAAAAAAAAAAAAGAAAAAGAAAGAAAGAAAGAAAGAAAGAAAGAAAGAAGAAAGAAAGAAAGAAAAGACAAGTGTGATTCAATTTACCAGAAAATACAGGCTCTTTATTTGGTGTAGTAGTTAAGATGTCCAGTCCTGGAGCCATATGGACCTATTTGAATCCTAGCATAGGATATCACTGGTTCTGTGACTTAGGACTTAATCTACCTAAGCTTTAGTTTACTAATCTGTAAAAGAAAGACAGTATACGACCTATGTCATGGGGCAATAGTAAAGATTAAATGAAATATCGTAAGTAAAGCACTTGGTACATATCAGGTGCTCACTGAATTCTACTTTCTTCATTCCTTCATGAGCATTCCTACCTCTGTTTTCATTATTTTTTTTTTTCTCTCCATTTCACCAAATGCAAGTGGAGGTATTGTGTGTGTACACTACTACCATTTTAGATCAACAGAAGTGAACTCTAGAGAGACTGGCTAAAGTATAATCTTCAGTGCTCCACTCTCTAACCATCCCTCAGACCACACACACATGTACACATGCACTCTCACACAGTTTGACCAGAGCAGATGAAAGAAGCGTTTTTTACTTGTGGTAATAATTCACTCTTTATTGCTCTACCCTAACTGTTGGAGTTGACTTCTGCTGCTGTTGCTGCTGCTGCTGCTCAGCACAGCAGCCTGCCCAAGGGAACATTCGACAACTTATGCCTCTAAATAGGGAGACTAGAGGAGAAAATACTGGGATGAATGCAGGTAATGGAAAGAACACTGCTTTCAGTGACAAAAACATGAATTCTAGTCCTGGCACTAATTTGTACTGTTTTTCCATGGGAAAGCCACTTAACCTCTTCCAGCCCCATATTTTCTCATCTTGAAAATGGAAAAAACAATACCCACTATGCCTCTTTTTTGGGGTTGGCATGAGGATCAAATAAGATAATGAATGTGAAAGCACTCTGTAAACTCTGAAGGGTGATACAATACACATGGAATGGATCCCTATTATTATTCCATCATGGAAGGTGGGAGAGGGAGGAGGAATGCATCAATATGATCATTTTCCACTGCGTGCTTCAGCTCCTGCTTACAGAGCTGCACTCTTTGCCCTCCCACTCACCCCCTACACACACATCATCTGCTCTGCCTCTCTACTGTGAAAGTTTCAGCCTGTGAAGGTTTAAACAAACAGCTCTTGGCTGCTCATGTATCTTGAATCATAAAAAAGACAGGTTTTCAATGTTAGTTTCATGTTCTTGTATCGTTATTTAAAATTCCCATTTTAGGATAACTTTGTTCCTTGGCATGTGCGTGTACTATAGGCATGCAATAAATATTAGTTGAATGAATAAATGACTATTACTCTTTAGAACATGGCAAAATCTTTTTTCCTTCAAATAAGATTGAATTGCTTTTTTCCCCCAAAGGGAATAAACATAAAAATTTAAGACTTTATTAAGGAAATGATTTTATATACTCCATCTGCACATGCCACTGCATGTGCCAATATTGCAGCCAGAAACGGTATATTATTAACTTGGCCAATGTGTCTTGTATATCTACTTATTGGAAATAGTCAGACACTCCTTTCATTTGTTGAAGAAATAACCTTTCATGTTTAAAAAAGGTGCATTAATGCATTTATCCCTAGATGCATGTAAATTTACAGTACTGGTTCTTTAAAACCTTTTTTGGTTACCCCTCTTTTCAGTTTTTCAGTTATGTAGTTCACTGGGTATCTTCCAAAAATAGCATAACATTTAACATTTATACAAAGGTTCACTTATTTACTTATTCAATACAATTTTGAGAGTGTTACATAAATGCAATTTTTCAAAAGATCATATATTCCAACCTAACCATTTCCAGATGAAGAAACAGAAGTTGAAAGAGGTTAAGTGACCTGTCTAAGGTCTCACAGTGAATTAGTGGCAGAGATGATGTTGGAATCCAGACCTTCTGACCTAATTCAGTGACCTTTCCACATCACTATCTTACTTTCCCCTTAATTTGTTTTCTGCAGTTATTCTGGATGGGACTTTAACCTTTGGTACATTTATTTTTCCAGTAACAGATGAAAGGTCATCCTCTGTCACCATATTTGAGCTATATGGTATTGAGCAAATAGCTTGCTCTTTCTGGGTCCTAGTTTCTTCATCAATAAAATAAGGCAGCTAGACCAGGTGGCCTCTGAGGCTCTTTTCAGCTTGAAACTCTAATTTCCCATGGCTCTGTGATTCAAACTGTACACAGACCATTGGTCATTCTCAATATCTGATGGAGGGAAGTTGAAAGAGCAAATTTCTGTAGATCCATGGGTCTATGCTGTACAAAATACTCTATTCTACTCTGCTCTTTCAGCCCTCACAGTGTCAAAAATGTCATATTAGTGTTTTGTCTCTGTGGAAGGCATTAAGGACCATTAAAGCTAGAGTATTGGTGAGATATTTTCCAAACTTCCTAAGTACCTTAAGGCAGAAAGAGCTTGGACAAAGATCTAGTCAACGCATCCAGGTTATGTCACATCCTAACCCTGTGATCTCAAACAAATTGCCCAACCTCTCTACTATCAATTCCCTTATCTAAAATGGAAATATTACCTAACTTAAATGGCTGTTTGAAGATTAAATAAGAAAAAATATAGAAAGTGTTTAACAGATACGTAGGTGCTTAATAAATGTTGCTTTGCTTCTCCTTAAAAGTCCATTTTTTATTTCACGATTTCATACATATTAAATGTCCAGACTAGACAAATCTATAGAGAAATTAGTATATAAAAAGTAGATTAGTGGTTGTCAATGTCTTGAGAAGTGGTGCAGGAATGGTAGGATAGATTGTTTCATTTGTTTATTTGTATTTTATTAGCTATGTGGTGTAATTAAAATTTATGGACTTATACTTTCAATATGTCTAAAACTTTTAACACTTATGCTGCCCAAAACCTCATCATTCCTTTAGTTCAATGTCCACCATGATTTGATATTCCCATATGGTTACATTTCTCACTCTTTCATTTTTTTAGTTATAAAAATTTTCTAAAATTGTGGTGAAGGTTGCACAATTCTGAAATATACTATAAACTATTTAATGTACACACATTTATATGTATATATAAATTGTATAAATTTGTGTAATTCTATGTGTATGTGAATTATATCCCAATAAAGCTGTTACCAAAAAAAAAAGTAATCCTGATGAATACTGGGGGAAAAATAACCATTATAATTCAGTCATTCTTGGCTGCATCTAAATCCTTCTACTCACCTACAGCAGAGTCACTGAATGAGATCATCAGTTTAAAAGTACTTTGAAAAATTTAACAATGACAAAAGAAATGTATTCAAAGGAAATAATAAAATCATAATTGAAGAAATAAAGGAAGACATGAATAAATGGAAAGAGACAATTTGCTCCCAACTGGCAAGACTAAAATACAAGAAAGATAAGACTCTTTAAGTTAATATATAAATTTAATGCAATATCAATTAAAAATTCTGCAGGGGGTTTTACAGACCATGACACATTTATAGTGAAATTCACCTGGAAAAATAAAAAGACAAAATGCCAAAAAATACCATTGTAAATAATGATGGTGTATAGCTTCTCAGGTTTTAAACCTTATTACAAAGCTATACATATATAAAAAACCTTTTGGCATTGAATTAAAAATGAAGATTGATCAATTAAATAGCATATTTTAAACAAGGAGAGCCAAATTTATAAGAATGTCTCCAGTTGGTTAGAAAGAACACACACACACACAAAAGGGAACACTAACAAATCACTAACAAATAAATATCAGTGGGGAAACTGTGTATCCATAAGAAGAGAACTGAATTTGGTTATATGTCTCTCACATCTTATGCTTCGATAATTTCCAGATGGATCAAAAAGCTAGACATACAAATCTAAACTGTGAAACTAGGAAAAAAAAAAAAAAACCTAGAACAGCCTTGTTTATCTAGCTATTGTAGCCATTGAAAAAATAAAGGGTATCATTGAAGCCAAGATAATGTGCTCAAATATATGACAGAAAATCTTGCGCATATTGTACTATAATAAGATAAAATCAAAAAGGAAATCACCAAAGGGGAAAATATATACAATTGAGAACTTTCAAAACACACCAGTCAGAACATATAAATAAATAATGAAACATACGAGATAAATGTATAAAGCTCACTAGATGAGTCATCAAAAAAAATGGACAACAAGCACAATAGGGAACATATTCAGTATATAATCACAGGACAAAACATGTGACCTCAGCATAATACAAATTAAATCACAATGTCCCCCAGCTTGGTAGTATGTGTGTAATAAAGACCACTGTCAGGAAACAGGTCACCACATAAATTGCTGGTGAAATTTCTGGAACACACTATGACAGTGTGTAACTGCTCTTTGCCCAAGTAATTCCATTTGCAGAAATATACCCCCAAGGATATAATCCAAAATAAATGAAAATAATTTATGCAAAAATGTTCATTATATTGCTGGTTAAATATTCATCTGCTGTATGTGTATCTGTAAATCACTATTCATATGCTTAGGGGATTCAATTATGTATTAGACCCAATCCCTGCCCTCAAGGAGCCTATAACATAACAGGGAAGACAACTGTATGTGTAACATGTTCTTCATGGAAATAAAGACAAAGAGCTACAAGAGCAAAAAAAAAGAACTGATTTTATTCTACGGGGCTGGAGCAGGATGGGGGTGGGGAAAAGAAAGGTATCCTGGAAGAGGTAGTATTGAACCAGAACCTTAAAAGGTGAATAGAGTTTGGTGCAAAATGGGAGTGGTTAAAAGACATTCCATGAAAGAGGCCAAATGCTCAATATCTGGAGGATGGCTAAAAGCACTATTGGATATTAACAGGGTGGATGACTATACAATCATTAGAATCAACCAAAAGAAATATATTTGTGAAATAACCTCAAGCCACATAAAACCATGACTGGACCTGAAAAAAGTCAGCCAGGCAGGCACTCAAAGTGCTGGACATCCATGTTTGATTCACTAAAGTTGCTCAAGTTTCATAATTTTAAAAAGTCAACAACACTGTATAAATATAAGGGCTAAAGCAAACCTACAAGCATTTGCTCTGATCCTTCTCTGGGCTTAAACTCTCAGTCAGGAGGGCTGTGAACTTTGGGTTTCTGCAGTATCTTCAGGCAAGTAAGAGTGGCAGTTGCTTGTGGTTGCTGTAGGGGGCTGGATTCTGTGCTTCCTCCACTTTCACATCTCCTATGAATGAACACAAATCATCTCCTATGAATGAGCAGCCTGATGTGCTGCTCCCCACACTCGTCACCCTCTCTCCCCATCACATCCTAGCCCACTAAATCCTCTTCTATTTCAACAAAGCAGTTGCAATGCTCAGTCTCCAAAATCCCTGAGTAATGGGACAGGAGTTCGGAGGACTCAGAATATCTGTCTTGTTTTACTAAGTCAAACTGACAGGAAAAAACAAAAGCACCTGGGATTGGGAACCTTAGTTTATGTAAGCTTGGAATTCATCAGCTCTGATTTCTGCCTGCTACATTCTTACCCAAATTTATTGTGTGTTCCCTCTGCAGACATAAAATAGAAATGTGAAAAGCAATTTAGTTACTCAAAGAAAAACTTGTCTCTCTGGCTAAAGTTTTTCAAGTTCTAGGCCCCAGGCAGATACATCAAAATAGATCAGCTTTTACTGTATAGCCAAAATCAGTGGCTCTCTGTGAAAGGGCCTGCCCCCTTGTTTGCTCCCCTCCACTCCAAATGGAAGGATTTTGATAAAATGCAAAACACCACAAACTCACCTGCAAAGTCTTGTCATTTTTATCAAGGTCACATCTAGCATTTAGGACTGGTCTCCCTCAGTGGTTTTTTGCTGGAAGGACCGAGGCTATTAGCTTCTTGGACTTCTATCCATATAAATAGTCAATCATGGGCCAACTGTATGGTATTTAACACAAGCAATATACGTCATATAATACAGAATCATTCTCCCCTGAGGGAATCTGAGGTTAATTGAAAGGCTACTGTGTAAATAATCTCTCTTTCCTTAACTGTATCTTATGTTTGTATAAGTGTTAAAAAAAACTCCTGCCACTAATTTTTTTCATCCAAATCCCACTCAAAACTATTACTATACTTTTACTGTTCTAACATCCCTGTGAGATTAGTGGGCCAGTGATGGTACACATTAACACAACTGGGCTGTTTGGATCAGGCCATATCTTCAGGCCCCAGATTAGAAAGAGCAACGGGCAGATGGTCTGAAGAGATTGGCCCTGGCCTCAGCTCTGCCACTAACTACCTGTCTGATATTTGGCTAATAACTCCACCTTTCTCATCCTCAGTTTCCTTATCTGTAAAACAAGATATTAAACTGAATAATTTACAGTTTTCTCCCCACTTCTAAGACTCAATGAGTTTAAGTTCATAGACATGTTTCAGAGGCAGCCCACTATGAACAAAATGTAGCATTATAAAGTTGAAAATATATTGGTTTTGCAGTAAAATACACTTGTGCTATTATGTGTCTTGTCTTATATATTGTTTTTCCTTGAGTATCTAATTCTCCCATTTTGATCTGACTAATTTGTTATATAATTATTTTCATTTTTTTCACCACAACCACTATCAGATGCTATGACTATAAATGTCATTTTTAATTAATAAAATAAGTCAGATTAATTTATGCAGCAAATACTTACTGTCTATTATGTCCTAGGCACTAGGGATGCATAGTGAACAAGATAGACAATATCCCTATTTTCATGAAGCAAGCATACTTGTGGATGGAGACATATAATAAGCAAATATATAAATATGTAATATAATAGAAGTGCTACAAAATAAACACATTAAATGTCATGATAAAAAATAAAGAAGGGTTTTCAGTTAAATGCAATGGATTAGACATTCACATTTATGTATAAATGACACAAAATAAACTATTTTAGAGGCATAAACCCATAAGGAAAAACAAACATGAAACAGCATGAAAAGCATTTTAGGAAAAGGAAAGCAAAAAAGCAACTATTAACTGACTGGGAGACCCAAGAAACCTGAATCCTAAACCAGCAGTGAGAAAATGAACAATACAATTTGCACCAATAATCTCCCAAGAGGCTCATAAATTGGCAGCATCCAGTCACCATTGGGTACTTCTATAAGTGAGGGTGAAAGTGGAGCTGAAAACATGGGAATTTGTTGAAAGATGGTTTACGGAGCAATTAAGCCTCCAAATCCCCTCCTCTTTTCTTTACAGCAGGGTAATTCCCCTACATACTTCCCTCTTACCAAAGAGTAGAAACTTATTCTGATCATTAAAATACGAAGTGTTTGGACTGGGTATCTCAGCTAGAACTCAGTGTGTGATCTAGCTATCTACTGTATGTTGAGACCACCAGCCCTCTTCTGGTTAGTTCCCAGAAACCTGCAGCCAAGGCTTGCCCCAGGTAGAAGATTGGAAGATTATTTTCTGAGAGAATCTGATCAGCCTTATAGAAAATTATCTAAAAATAATTAGGAGTTCACCAACAGAGGGGATCCAGCCAAATCATCCTATAATAAGGCCCTCCATGACAAAAACTTTTAATCAGCTTTTTTGTGTCCCACTCAAATATAACCAAACATACAAGGACCCTAAGACATAATTTTTTAAAAGTCTATCATAAAAGGAAGAGATCAAAACAAAAAAGTTAAGAAAAAATAACTCAGGGGAAACATATATCAGAGAGAGGAGAACTTTCAAAACCATTAAGATCATCAGAAATATAAAAGAAGATATTGTAGTCATTAAACAAGAATAGCAACTAGAAAAAATAAACATTAAGTAAAAGAGTTCTTAGATATTTTAAGAGACAACAGAAATAAAATTTCAATAGCGGTAGTGGAAATGAAGTTGAGGAATTCTCACAAAAACTAAACCAAAGAAACAGAGATAGAAAAAAGGGGAAAAAATTTAATTTAGAAGTTCAAACCAGGAGTTCCAACATAGCAGTGATGGATTTTCCTAAAAGAGAACAGAGAAAATGAGGAAGAAATTATCAAAAAAATAATTTGATAGATAATCCTTTTAATGTACTGTTAGATCCTATTAGCTAGGATCTTGTTGAGAATTTTGGCATCCATATTCATCAGGGATACTGGTCTGAAATCCTCCTTTTTGATGGAGTCTTTGCCTGGTTTTGGGATCAAGGTAATGTTGGCTTCATAGAATGAGTCTGGAAGTTTTCCTTCTGTTCCTATTTTTTGAAACAGCTTCAAGAGAATAGGTGTTATTGCTTCTTTGAATGTTTGGTAGAATTCCCAGGAAATCCATCAGGTCCTGGACTCTTCTTTCTTGGGAGGTTTTTGATCACTGCTTCAATCTCGTTACTGGTTATTGGTTGCCTGATTTCAAGCTGTATTACAAAGCTGTGATCACCAAGACAGCATGGTACTGGCACAAAAACAGAAACATAGATCAATGGAACAGAATAGGGAGCCCAGAAATGGACCCTCAACTCTATGGTCAACTAATCTTCGACAAAGCAGAAAAAAAATATCCAATGGAAAAAAGACAGTCTCTTCAATAAACGGTGTTGGGAAAATTGGACGGCTATATACAGAAGACTGAAACTCGACCATTCTCTTACACCATACACAAAAATAAATCTAAATGGATGAAAGACCTCAATGTGAGACAGGAATCTATCAAAATCCTAAAGGAGAACACAGGCAGCCACCTCTTCGACCTCAGCCACAGCAACTTCTTCCTAAAACATCGCCAAAGGCAAGGGAAGCAAGGGCAAAAATGAACTATTGGGACTTCATCAAGATAAAAAGCTTTTGCACAGCAAAAGAAACAGTCAACAAAACCAAAAGACAACTGACAGAATGGGAGAAGATATTTGCAAATGACATATCAGATAAAGGGCTAGTATCTAAAATCTATAAAGAACTCATCAAACTCAACACCCAAAGAACAAATGATCCAATCAAGAAATGGGCAGAAAACATGAACAGACATTTTTCCAAAGAAGACACCTAAATGGCCAACAGACACATGAAAAAGTGCTCAACATCACTCAGCATCAGGGAAATCCAAGTCAAAACCTCAATGAGATACCACCTCACACCAGTCAGAATGCCTAAAATTAACAAGTCAGTAAACAACAGATGTTGGTGAGGATGCGGAGAAAGGGGAACCCTCCTACACTGTTGGTGGGAATGCAAGGTGGTGCAGCCACTCTGGAAAACAGTTTGGAGGTTCCTCAAAAAGTTGAAAATAGAGCTACCCTATGACCCAGCAATTGCACTACTGGGTATTTACCCCAAAGATACAAATGTAGGGATCCGAAAGAGTACGTGCACCCCGATATTTATAGCAGCAATGTCCACAATAGCCAAACTATGGAAAAAGCCAAGATGTCCATTGGCAGATGAATGGATAAAGAAGAAGTGGTATATATATACAGTGGAAGATTATGCAGCCATCAAAAGGAATGAAATCTTGCCATTTGCAAAGACATGGATGGAACTGGAGGGTGTTATGCTGAACGAAATAAGTCAATCAGAGAAAGACATGTATCATATGACCTCACTGATATGAGGAATTATCTCAGGAAACAAACTGAGCAGTATTGGAGTGGCAGGGGGTGGGAGGGATGGGGGAGCTGGGTGATAGACACTGGGGAGGGTATGTGCTATGGTGAGTGCTGTGAATTGTGTAAGACTGCTGAATCACAGACCTGTACCTCTGAAACAAATAATACATTATATGTTAAAAAAAAAAAAAAAAGAAGATAGTAGGAAGGGAGAAATGAAGGGAGGGAAATCGGTGGGGGAGACAAACTATGAGACTATGGACTCTGAGAAACAAACTGAGGGTTCTAGAGGGGAGGGGGTGGGGGGATGGGTTAGCCTGGTGATGGGTATTAAAGAAGGCATGTACTGAATGGAGCACTGGGAGTTACACACAAACAATGAATCATGGAACACTACCTCAAAAACTAATGATGTAATGTATGGTGATTAACATAACATAATAAAATTAAAAAATTAAAAAAATTAAAAAAAAGAAATAATTTCCAGACTAAAAGGGGCAATTGAATACCCAGCAAAACTGATGTAAAATAGATGCACACTAAGGCATACCACATTGAAATAATAAGAACACTGGAAACCAAGAGATTATATCTGAATGACAGAAGTTGAGTAAGAAAGCAAAGAGTAAGGGCCATAGAGATGGCCATAATCATAGCATTGCATAAACCACTATATCCAATCCACTGAATGCTGCCTGCTCTACTCTAAAAGGATATCAGACATATGAAAAAATGTTCAACATCATTAGCCATCAGGGAAATTTAAATCAAAACTACATTGAAATACCACCTTACACCAGTTAGAATGGCAAAAATTAACAAGGCAGGAAACAACAAATGTTGGGGAGGATGTGGAGAAAGGGGAATCCTCTTACACTGTTGGTGGGAATGCAAGCTGGTACAGCCACTTTGGAAAACAGTAGGGAGGTTTCTCAAAAAATTAAAAATAGAGCTACCCTATGACCCAGCAATTGCACTCCTGGGTATTTACCCCAAAGACACAGATGTAGTGAAAAGAAGGGCCACATGCACCCCAATGTTAATAGCAGCAATGTCCACAAAAGCCAAACTGTGGAAGGGGCTGAGATGCCTTTCAACAGATGAATGATAAAGAAGATGTGGTTCATATACACAGTGGAATATTACTCGGCCATAAGAAAGGATGAATACTCACCATTTGCATGGACATGGATGGAACTAGAAGGGATTATATTAAGTGAAATAAGTCAAGCAGAGAAAGACAATTTTCATATGGTTTCACTCATATGTGGAACATAAGGAATAGCATGGAGGACATTAGGGGAAGGAAGGGAAAACTGAAAGGGGAGGAAATCAGAGGGGGAGATGAACCATGAGAGACTATGGACTCCGGGAAACAATCTGAAGGTTTTGGGGGTGGGGTGGGGGGATGGGTTAGCCAGGTGATTGTTATTAAGGAGGGCACATACTGCATGCAGCACTGGGTGTTATAAGCAAAAAATGAATCATTGAACACTAAAAAAAAAAACCTGTATCACTTTATAGCAGGAAGGCTAATTTGTCATAGGTTTGTCATGAGGATTAAATGAATTAATATATGTAAAGTGCTTAGGAGAGTGCCTGGTTAATGGTAATAGTTATAACTCTTTGTCCTTAATATTGTTATCATACTAGTCTTTGGGAAAAATAACTTTAAATATTTGCACTGGCAAGGAATAATTAGAGATACAGAAAATAGAATAGAAATGCCAGATAAATATGGTTTGGCAGTGGCTTTCTAAGTATGTGGGTACTTCATCATCCCTTGTTATTTCCTTTAACCCTGCCCACACCTTTATAAATCTTTTATTAAATTCTCTTAAAGTAAACAAAAGCAAAAACAAAAAACACATACATCCTGGTGAAAATACAAGATCTCATAGCTACTTTAGAAAACAGCATGGCAGTTTCTAATATAGTTGGACATATGCTTACCATATAATTCAGGAATCCCACTCCTAGGTATTTACCCAAGAGAAATAAAAACTTATGTATAAAGAAAAAAATAATAAAAGGACATCCAGTATCCAAAAACTTCTCTCTACCTCCACTGTACCATCTTAGCTCAATCCACTATTATCTTTCTCTTGGAATACTACAATAGCCTATAATTGGGCTTTTTGCCTTCACTCTGGCTCCCTATAGCCCATCCTCCAGACAGCACCCAGAAGCATCTTTGCAAAGTGTTAATCAGACCCCTTTCTTCCTTTCTTAACCCCCTCAATTGCTTTCCACTGCATCCAAGATTAAATCCAAGCTTTTCACCATAGCCTTCTGGATTCCCCATAATATGGCCCCTAAATATCTTTTGACATCGTCATCTGTGTCTCTCACTACTTCCAGCCACAGTGATTTTCTTTGTGGTCTGTGTATATGTCCCATACATTTCCAACTTAGGTCTTTTGCACTAGTCTACCTACAATTCTCTAGGTCTTTCTCATCACTCACCACTTTAGTTCTCAGCTCATTTGTCACTTCCCTGGAGAAAAATTCCCTAGTCAACTTATGTAAGGTGGTCACTGACCCAACAATTCTCCACTCCATTTTATTCACAGAAGCTATTCCCACCTAAAGTTATGTTTTAAAATTCATTTCTCTATATATTTATTATCCGTCTTCCCCCACTAAAGGTAAGCTCTATATAGGCAAAAAATACTTTTGCCTTTCTTGTTTATCACTGTATTTCAGCATCTAGAACAGAAGCATGTCATAGATGCTCAATAAATATTGCCTGAATTTATTAATGGATTAACCACAAAGAGTTCATAGTTCTTAACATAATAACAGAATATAGTTGCAGATACACTTGGTTAGTGGCCATATATTAAGGAATCTAAAAGGTAAGCCATGGATGAGGAAAAAATAATAAACAGGCTCATCAAGGTCATACCTGAAGAGAAACCAATAGTTTTGAACACTGGTGTGATGTTCTCCAGTTTCTTTGTGTCCATGACTAGAGGAGTAGCAAACATAGAGAAAAGAAACACTAATGAGGAAGAAATACACAAACGCTGTGAAATGAAGTGTGTATGTGCAAGAAAGGGAGGGTTGTTTTGATGCAAAGGAGGGTAGTCAAGGCCAGTTTCTCACTATAACAATGCAACAAATAACTTGTATTACCCAACCCCTGAAGATCTGGGCTCTAATGGATTCTCAAGAATATAAACTCAAATTGGCATTAGATTTCCTTTCTTTACAGATCACATGGCAGATAGTAGGAGATAGTAATTATCTTAGTCTGCTCAGGCTGCTGTAACAAAATACCACTGGGTAAATTAAACAACAGAAATTTATTTTCTCCCAGTTCTAGAAACTGGAAGTGCAAGACCAAGGTGCCAGCATGGTTGATTTCTAGTGAGAACACTCTTCCTGGCTTGCAAACAACCACTTTCTTCTTGTGTTCTCACATACAGGGGGAGAGCACTCTCTGGTATCTCTTCTTTTGAAGAGAGTATAAGAATTTTCAGGGGTAGGGGGACACAATTCAGTCCATAGCAGTATTGAAACTTGCAGAGAAAAGAGGCAAAGGGTCAGGCAGGCCTGCTAGATGATATACAGTTGAGTGAATAGAGTCTATGATCATATTCCCTTCCAGATTTATCTATCTGTGGAGCTCACTAAAGCACTCGTACATTTACAATTATCCAACTTCCAGCACTTCCCTCTCCATCCTCCCACCGTTCCAAACCATCATGTGATAAATATAAAGATTATTGTACTCTAAAGTCATCTGATGAGATCAAGTTTCATAGACAGAAAAGGAATTCCTTTGTGTTTAATAAATCCAATATCTATCTTAGGGAATTAATATGTTCAAAGTCACTCTGAAAATAAGATTTCAAGCCAGAATTGAGACACAGAACTCTTGTATCCTAACAAAAATCTTTTCCCTCTACAGGCTTAGCTATTGTCCTAAGAGACCCATGCCTCAGGTTGGTTCTAAGAGAATTCAACAGATATTTAAGGGCTGCTAAAATACTGGGTCACTGTGACCCTTAGTCTGTATTTCACTGTTCAATTCCATCTTCCTGGACATTCTATTAAGTAACTGAAAATCAGGGAGAACCCTTCCTCCACCAACCTTGAATTTCATTAAGGAAGAAGTACATTATGTACTTGTTCCCTTGGCACTTCAGGTGGCAAATTTTATCCCTTCCCAGGCCAATTGGAAACTTGCAAGCACCTTGTTCTCCTGCTAGCTGTCTTCAAGGACAGCATGCTTTCTAAGACCCACATGACAATAAATATTACCTAACATAGACCAGTAATTCCATACCAGAGTTGAAAATATCAAGATTACTACTAAGATTGAAGCATTGACTAGAAAATAGTCCCAGTGATCTACTGATTATGAAGCAGTTATGGGTGTCACCTTCCCAAAACGCATGTTCTCCAAGCAAGCAACCTTTTATGATAAAAACCCACCTAACTCTGACTATTCAATTACTCCACTTGCACTCTATTGTTTACCCTTGTTAAGTTGTTGCTTTGAAAACACTACTTTGGTATTCAGAGTTGTCACCGTGCAAGTGTGCGCTCTCCCTAACAAACTTGTGGGTTCCATATAGCTGTGTCTGAGTATGGTCTTCAATACCTGTGTTTTATATGTTCTAAATTTTACTTTCTTACATTTCTTTTCACAGACACAACAATCTAATATTATGAGGAAGCATAAAAGCTAAGGATATGGCTCATGCACCAAATATAGCATGCTGAATAGTAAAATGTGACATCTGCTATGATTCTCTGCAATGATAGTAGCTAAGTGGTTAAAATTTGATGCCCACGTATCTCCCCCCGACCTCCCTTCAACAGTCCTTCTATGTCCCAACGTCTCCCTTATGTAACTGCCAACAAAACCTTGATAAAGCTGATAATTGGATGGAGCAGGAACGCCATAGGTAATCTAGCCCTTGCTCTCCCACTCCTCTCAGTGTTTCCTTTTTTTTTTTTTTCTTGCTGCTAGTGATGTTTGTGGGGGAGGAAGAGAAGAAGGCAAGAGAGAATTTACTGGATCCTCGAACATTCTCTGCCAACTGGATGAGAGGGAGGAAACCTATGGGCTGCTTCTCTCACTTCATTTCCTCTTCCTTAATCCCGAAGAAGAGTTTTCATACTGCCTCCTTCTCCCATTAGTGAAACAATGAATAAATGGATAGTCTGGGTGTCCATCTTGAAGAGGTTTCCAATGAAGGCATAAGCAGAGATTGGCTCTGATTTAGTTGACAAGCTAATAACTCTTTCTAGTGTTTTTCAAAAACTTTTATTAAGTAGGTTACTTAAAGCTATGCTTAATCTTTTTCTTCTCTTTCTCCTATTTCCTCATCTTAAACAGAAGCCTACTTCTACAATTACCTTCAGATAACCCTTCTTAGCTAACACACACCCTTTTGTAATAAACCCCCTACCCACACACACAACATAGGCGAAATGATTAGGCAGAATGTAATTTTATTGTCACGAACTCTCTCTCCAAGTGGGAAATTTAGAAACTTCATGAATTATACATCAAAATACGTACGCAAAACCCACTGTGTTCATTGAGAAGAAATTGTACTATTTCTACTACCCATCTTCTAGTCATATACAATCACATTTCCACCACAATACGTATAAATGTACCCAACTAGAAATCATAGAATTGTCAAATGTCAGAGTGGGAATTGAGTATAGAGAAAATTTAGTCTAACCCCCTCATTTTACAGAGGATAAAACTATCCAGACACTTAGGTAGTTGAAAATAGAAGTGAGACCAAAACAATGGCCATGTTTATGATCCTCTGTGTCAAAACAAACAAACAAATATTCAACCAAAAGTTTAAGAATATATGGATCCATCCTCCAGATAAGGAAGCATCAATCTTTTCACAGCAAAAAATGACCCTATTCACCATGTCTGAGACTCTCTGCTCTTTTCTGTACTGCTTTGCTGCTGTTGTCAATTCCCAGGGCACTTCCCTTCCCCTGCTCCTGAACAGCTCCCATGAATGAGCAATTCCTGAACGTATTTGCTATGATGTTTGCAAAAACAGCCACTCAGAGAAAAGGTCAGTGTCATTGTACTCTGTTTCCAAATATGCCCCTTTAAAAAATCAGACATTACTATACTGCATACCAATTGCCTAAAGACTTACAAATCTCTAGGAAAGTCCAAGGCTCCTGAAAAAATGTAAAATCCAATACATGTTGTGATGTGATTTACCAAACTGAAAAAGGATCACAAAATGGTCATGAAGAGACACCATTTTTCCACTGGCCTGGGGATTCCACCTGCAAGAGGAGGACACGATTCCTCATTTCTCAGTATGCTCAGCCATCTCTTGTCAGGCAGGCTCCACACATACTCTCTGGTCACTAGAAATAGGGATACAGGTCTCTAGGGAGCCTCCAAACAAAGTGGAGCCAAAAAGGAAAGGAATACTTATTTATAGCCATTTTGCCAAGTACTTCTGATTTTAGTCCTTCCCTGGTAATTGTCAGTCTGCTCTGAACTCTGGATCTTCCACAACACAAAATCTTGCTTGCTGTTTCTCTTAGATGCTGCTGCCAAACATCATTAATCAGATGGTACACACAAAGACCTTCACAGTTATGCCCAACCTACTACCTTCTACGATTCTCTCCTGTACTACAGCCATACCAGACAGCTCTAAGTTACTGCACACATCATGTACTTTGAGGCCTCACACTTTTCTCCTCTATATCTTTACAAAAGTGCTTCAAATTGCTGTTTATTCTTCAAGACTTATCTAAAAAGTCATTTTCTCTTTAAATTCTTCCATGACCCCTATTGCCAAGCCAAATTAATTGTTCTATATATAATTCCTATTCTCCCATTAATTCAATCATTCACAAATTTTTGAGTACCAACTACTTGTCATGCACTTTGCTAAGCATTGGGAATATAGAAGAAGATAGATATGGTCCCTGTCCTCATAGAATTTATAAGATAATAGGAGGGATAAGTAGTTCCAATAAATACTTTTTATAGGGGAAGTACAGGTGGCTATAGGATGTCACTGCAAGGATCTGACATAGACTTGAGAGGTCAGAGAAGGTCTACCTGAATAAAAAGTATTTAAATTGAGGCCTGAAGTAGGAATATGAGTTAGCCCCATGTAGAAGGTATTACCTTCCAGACAGAGAATATGAGCATATGAAAAAAACAGTGAGGCAAGGAAGAACTTGGGGGTTTCAAGGAACTGAAAGAAGGAGAGCACATAATGGGAATTCAGGAGAAGGCCAAGCATTGTAGGTTACATTAATAATTGTGGACCTTATGCTTTATTCTCCACAGGGTGATACAAGCTATGGATTGGGCTTGTGCCAATGTCCTCATATATACAGAACTGAATAAAGTGGGTCTCTGAGAAGAAAAAAATAATAATTCTGGACCTTAAAGTAAGAAGAATAGGAAGTCACTAAAAAGTATTAGCCTGGGACTATTCAGAGGGAACAAATTAGATACAGAGACGTGTTAATGGCCTGGAAGAGGATGATAAAAAGAAGTAGATACATTTGAGTGATATTTAAGATCAGAAATCTACAGGACTTAAATAATGGGATCTTAAGAAAGATGGGAAGTTTCAAAATGATAAAAATTAATAATGCTATATTTTATTGAGGTAAGGAATAATAGAGGAGGGTCAAAATTGGTTTTAGGCAATGGGGTGGGTAGATAATGAGTTTTATTTTGGAAATACTGAATTTAAGGTGCTTATGAGATATACAAATGAATATTAAAAATAGGTGCATGGTTCTGGAACTCAGAAGAGAGAGTTAAATTAAGGATAAGAAACAGAATCATCAGCATAAAGATGGTTATTGAAGTCATGAAAGTGGATGATTTTATTTCAGGGAGAGAATAGAATGAGCAAAGAAAAACTCTGTGACATCACAACAAACATTTAAATGTTTTATGGAGAAGCCACAAAAGGAGATGGAGAAAGAATGGTCAGAGAAATATAAGGAAAAGCAGGGGAGTGAGGTTCTCAAAATCCAAGGAAAGAGGGTATATCAAGAAAGAAGGCGATCATCTGAGATGAATGCTGTTGAATTGCCAAGAGGGATGAATTTAGCATCATGGGTGTCATTGTGACCTTATCAAGAGCTATTTCAGTGGAGTCGTGTGGGGCAGAAGACAGATTGGAGTGGGTCGAGGTGAAGAAATGGAGACAGAAATGTAGACAATTCAAGAAATTTGTGTTTGATGGAAGGAGTGAGATTGTTCAGTAACTGAGAGGGCTAAGGGATCCAGGGCGGTTCACTTGTTTGTTTGAACATAGGAGACTATAATATGTTTAAAAGCTGAAAAAAGAATCCAGTAGAGAAGGATTGCTTGAAGATACAGGAAAGAAGTCAAATGATGGCATAAATCTCCTAGGAAAGCAAAAGGGGAAGGGATTCAAAATATAGATGAAAGGATTGGCTTTTATTAAAAGGAAGGTTTATCCCTCCATTATAACATTAAGAAAAAAAGAGGGTAGCTGAAATGTACATAGTCTCTAGGTTTGGAGGTAGAGTTGAATAGGCAGTGAGAAATTCTGCCAGGATTCAGGAGAGGGAGAATGACAGGAGAGAAGTTTGAAAAGATCATTTTTTGCCAATTTCCCAGAATGCCTTCTTTTTCTAGAGCTCCCCCATGATTATTAGGAGATAGTGTAATGCAGTAGTTAAGAAAGAGCATGAGCAAGAGTTTTTGGTAAGAACCTTGGCTCTACCATCAACTAGTTTATGACAATGTGCAAATCACTTTTTTTTTTCAGTTTCCTCATCTGTGAAAAAGGAGATCATATTTTTACCTCCCTCAGTTTTATTATAAAAATTAATTGAGTTAAGGGGCACCTGGGTGGCTTAGTCAGTTGAGCATCCAACTCTTGGTTTGGGCTGAGGTCATGATCTCAGGATCGTGGGTTCAAGCCCCACATGGGGCTCAGCGCTCAGCATGGAGTGTGCTTGAGCTTCTCTCTCTCGCTTTTTGCCCTTCCCCCGCTCATGTGTGCACACTCTCTCTCCAATAAATAAATAAATAAATAAATAAATAAATAAATAAAATCTTTTTAAAAATTAATTAAATTAATATACATGAGGGGCTTAAAACAGTGCCTGACAAGTAATAAGCACTCTAGTGTTGCTTTTATTATTACTCCTCTCCAAATATCACCTGAGTCTGTTTGTTATTGGATTACATGGAGATGCAAAAGGCAACTATTAGGTATGAGGGAAGGTGAAGTTTTTCTTCAAAAGTAGTTGATATTTTCATTTTCTAACTAGAGTGAAAATACAACAGGGACATGAGGTTTGAAAAAATATATATATATACACATATACACACACACTGCATATATATATGTATACACACGGTATATAATCACACATATATACACATTATTTATGTATATGTATGGATTTTATACATATATGTATATTATGGGATATATATATATAGGAAATATATTTTATATATATATATAATATGTTTATATATATATATTCCCAAGAAATCAGTGAATACCAATATATCACAGTAGGGAGGACTTGGTCCATAGAGGATGGAATTGAGAATGGTTTCTAATAAGGAGCCTAGAGGATTGCCTTGAGCCCTAGGGTGATCCTTTTCTAAATACAGCAGCAGAAACACTACCACCAGTTGAGGTTTTCAATTCTTATTCCAGCCCTCTTCTCTTTTTCTATTTTAGGAGGAAAGCTTCACATCCATGGCTGAAAAAATCACTGATTTTTTTATGTGGAGGTAGTGGAACTGTTTCTTTCTGGAATAGCTTTGGAAATAGCCACAAAACATCTGGGTAAGTTCCATAGGAGGGGGACCCCAACCTAAATACATAAACATTTAGTCCCCACATTTACTGCAGGAGTATTGTGCCAAATTAGTGACTTGGATATAAAGGTTGAAAGACTGAAGATACTTCAGTGTTTAGATGGAAAATATGGTGCCAGCTTGAGGAGAAGAGAGAACAAGCAGTTAAATGGAACTAGCTTATATGGTGCCTAGAAGGACAAATCAGAAACGTGGACTGTCAAACTTTGCTAATACAATTTGCATTAGTGAAAAGCCTAAATTACATGTACATAATAATATGCCACTTTATTATTTTCAGTACATTCTGTACATATGAAATGACTAAATGTTACCTAGCAGAGGTCCCACCAGACCTGATCCTGCTTGGTTTATAATTAGCACATTTATTTGTTAGTATGCAAATGAGTACTGCTATAGTACTTGGGAAAAATTGTGTTGTTAAGTAAATGCAGCATTCCTCCTGCAGTTTTGCTCCAACTATTCATTAGTGCTGCCAACCTCTTTTTTTCAGAGAATACAACATTAAACAGCAAACCAGCAGAAGTGCGTGAATTTATACAATGGCAGTCCAGTTGTGTTAGACTTGGGAAGGTGGTATGGATGCATGGTAGAACTTTAAGTAGCAAGTGTGTAAAATGGATCTCACAGCAGCGTAGATAAGGTGCAAACTGGAATAAGCAAGGACAAATCTTCTCATTTGTAAACCCATTTGCTCTCATTTAAACTTACCCAGATATAGCAAAAACACTGGCATCAAGATTCAAAGTCTAGCTCCATCACTTACTAGCTTTTGACTTTGGCTCAGCAAGCTCTTATGTGCCTAGAACATAGGTTTTCTCTTCACAAACGTGAAGATATAAGCAGTATAGTGGCAATATAGCATAGTGGTTAAGCAAGAGGGCTCTGAAGTCAGACCAACCGAACTTAGAATCCTGACCACTACACCAGCTATATGTCATTTTCATCAAGTTATTTAACCTTTTTAATCTTTGATTTCTTCATCTGTAAATGGAACATCTTAGTAGCCCTACTTAATTCAGAGTTGTGGTGAATATTTAATAAGATAATCCACAAAAAGCACTTAGCAAGGTGTCTACAACATATTAAGCCCTAAATAAACACTAGGTTTTAAAGTGTTACCCCTAAATCTTCTTCACTTTGGCTTATGCCCAATCAACTCCACTATAAATGGTCTTGTTAAGAACACTAAACATTACCTCTGTATAGCTTAATTCAGTGGACATCCTTACATGATGTCAGCAGCACTTAATTCAGACGACTAATTTCTCCTTTTTGAAATGTAAAAACTGAGACGATTTCAGGAAGATGTGAGGAAGTGTTAATTACTTAAAGGATAAAATTTTGGATCAGGTGCTGGAAGAGGATTGTGGCATCTCTGTCTCTGGAACACTAAAATGAATTCAGATGTTTTCTGAAGATTTCTTTTTGCCTTTAGAATCTATGATTTTTCCAAATTAGTGAACAATAGCAGCTACTATTTGTGCAGAAATAGTTAAATATAGACATGGGCATTTGACATGTGCCCTACAATTCTCAAAAAACCTTGTAAAATGGGTATTGTACACATTTTGAAATTGATGAAATTGGCTTAGAAAAAGCACAAATAACAAGGTCATGAAAATATTGAGTGGTAAATTCAGAATATTAACTTTTTCATTTAATCTCATTCTTTTTTTATTTTTTATTATTTTTTATTATATTCAGTTAGCCACTGTATAGTACATAATTAGTTTTTGATGTAGTGTTCAGTGATTCATTAGTTAAGTATAAAACCTAGTGCTCATTCTTATATAAATCCAACTAATATTTACTGGGCACCTACCACGTGCCAAGCACCATCTTTAGTACTGGACTACAGCATTGAACATAGTAGATAAAATTCATGACCTTGTTGAGCTTGTGTTTTAGTAGGAAGAGAATATGAGCCGGTATTGTCTGGTTCCAAGACTTTGATTCAATTCTATAATCTAGTATAATGTCCTCTGACCAGTTTTTGTATTGTTACTATTTTACAGTGAGGTTGAATTTTTTCCTTTTTAGACACAGCAGAATCATGCACCAAGGAAACCGAACTATTTCCAAATTCTTCCTCCTGGGACTCACTGTGGGGTCTGAACAGCAGAAGCTCATTTTTATGTTATCTTTGTGCATGTATCTGGTCACCATGGTAGGAAACTTATCATCCTGGCTATTATCAATGATGCTCACCTTCATAGTCCCATGTACTTCTTCCTTGCCAATCTATCCTTCACTGACATCTGCTTCACAACCACTACAATCCCCAAAATGTTGGCAGACATCCAAAGCCAGAGCCCAACCATCTCCTTTGCAGGATGCCTTACACAAATGTACTTTTTTATGTTGCTGGTGGACCTGGACAATTTCCTTTTGGCAGCCATGGCATATGACTGGTATGTTGCCATTTGTCACCCATTACATTATGCTGCATTACTGAGCCCCAAGTGTTGTGCCCTATTTATTGGTAGTGACACCATGGGTCATCTCCAACCTTGTCTCAATACTAATCTAAGTCTGCTGGGTCTCTTGACCATCTGTGATCAGAAAAAAATCCCACACTTTTTCTGTGATCTGGAACCCATTTTAAAGCTTGCTTGCTCAGACACTCAGATCAATGACTTGACAATCTTAGTCATTGGGGGAGCAGTTATCTTTATCCCCTTCACCTTCATTATTGTCTCCTATGCCCTTATTTGTTGCACTGTACTTGGGGGTCCTTCTTGTCTTTGTACATGTTACATCTTCTCCCTGGAATAGCTGTTCCACTTTCTTCCTACAGACATTTGATGCTCTTAAAAGGCTCCACCTCAAGCCTTACATTCTCTGTGAATTCTTTCATAATTCTCCCATTTCTGTAGGTAAAATTATTCCTTTCTCTTCTAGGCTCCTGTAGAACTTCATTTTGTTATTGCAATATTTATTGCAATGAATTATAATTATCAGGATATTTGTTGATGTTATCCAAGATGATCTGAGCTCATTGTGGGGTGCAGGTACTATGTTTTATTAACATTTGTATCTCTAGCTGGGTATAATGCCTGGAACAAAGTAGGTGCTCAGTAAGCCAAACTGACCAAAAAAATTGTCATCTTTCAAAAGAGAAAATTTAGTTTTAGTTTATCGCATGCTGACTTGTTGAGTAATATTAGATGAGTCAAATAATCTCTCTGGGCTTTAGTGCCCCACTGATACAGTCCATGGAACAGTACAGTAACTTCTGCATACCAGCTACCCACATTAACCATACAGGACTTGTTTGAGATTAAAACATTCTGAGACAGAAGGCTGTGAAAATGCCATACTGGGTAGATGCCAGGTGTCCAAAATAAATCCAGAGAAACATAAAGAAAATCAGGTATTAAACATATATGTGAATATGAGGGCTTGAGGTGCATAAGGATATTTGGATTTTTGTGTGAGACATGTTACCTGGTCCCTTTTATGCTGTATCTGTGTAGTATCTGAACACTTGATCACAGAGGAGACTTCAGGCTTTTCATGCACCTAGTACTGCTAAAATGTATCCCTTGCATTATACCATCTGGGTTGAATGAACCTCTTTGTTTTATGACACTTTCAGGGCTGGGTTTGTGGCTTTGTGGTTACACAAGCACCACAATAGTATAGTCAGTGCTACTCAAAGTGTAGTTTGCAGACTTATGCTAATCACACCACTATTTGTTACTGGTCAGCAGAGAGATTGAGCTAAATTTAGAAATTGAGATGAACATTTAGAAATGTAGAGCAATTTCACATTACCATGAAAATTTTATTTTATTTTACAAAAGTATCAGTCTACAAAAATTTGGAAATTAAAAAAAATACTAGAAGCATTAGATTCTTCTCCTTCTCATTCTCTTCCTCTTCTTCCTCCTTCTTTTCCTCCTCCTTCTCCTTCTCCTTAGTCTTCTTCTTCAACATAAAATCTTGAGCAGGGCTCCATATGATGAGTACCTTTTAAGCCAATGCAATCAAGATCTGATAATGTTTAATTTAAAAAGTCAGTTAAAGCAAAGTCATTACACACTCTCTCTCACACACACACACCCTTAACACTTTATTTTTCAGGATACTCTATTTTGACTTATTCCATGAAAGATATATTCCTTAGCTAATCTTTTGATTTAGGGCCAAGACCTTTTTTTTCTTTTTTGCCGAGACCCTTTGTTTGACTGCAGGTTGATAGAGTTCTGTGTAATCATTCTTGCATAAACCTTACCCTTAATGCATTATCTTTGACTTCTAGTTTCAGTCTCTTTAAAGTGAAGCAAGAACTTAAAGACACTTGCAAAGCAAGCTAAGTATACAATCCTCCTTGGATAGTTTTTAATTTTGTTCCCAATTTTTTACATCTAATTCAATAACATTAGTCTCCTAAATGCATGTAACTAACTTAGTTTTTGTAGAAACAATATTATTTTGCCTTCATATTGTGTTGGTTCATATAATTTTATTTTATTTTATTTTTTAAAGATTTTATTTATTTATTCATGAGAGACAGAGAGAGAGACAGAGGCAGAGGGAGAAGCAGGCTCCCCGCAGAGCAGGGAGCCCGATGTGGGACTCGATCCAGGGACTCCAGGATCATGACCTGAGCCGAAGGCAGTCGCTTAACCAACTGAGCCACCCAGGCGCCCCTCATATAATTTTATTAAATTTTACTAAAATTAGACTTGCAAAAACAAGTGCAACTAACAGAAACAGATTTTGGAAAAACACAGCTGACTCTTGGTAAGGTAACACAGAATTGGTGGGACAAAACCATAACTGTGTGGGCATATAGAGAGTAGCTGACTAGTTGCAGGTATTCATCAGGGCATGGCCATTAGTCAGAATGTTTTGTACAGAGAATGGGGCTTGTCTTTAATCTAGAGTTATTTACATCAAGATCAGTTAAGAGAGAGGTCATTGTGTATTCAAAAGATAAAAGCTGCTATGGTTAAAGCCCAGGCAGGGGACCTGAGGGCCTCCTCTTTCAGTCTACTCCTAATCTTATCTTGGCTCATCTACAGAAACTTGGTATCTAATAGGAAGCAAGAATGTATACCATCAGCTGACTACAGGTTGCCCCATGCTCTGAGAAATATCTCCTCTCCTCCTTTGCCCTTTTTAAACTACCAAAGATTGTTGTGGCAGGGTGAATATATATATAATTTCTCCCCACCCTATAAACACACTCATCAAGTTGATGAGGGTTAAGCAAAAACAGTATACAGAAATGCAAGTAATGGGATGGAACCATTGACACACAAACAAAATTAGATGTCAGTTCCCAAGTCATACCTTGAGGCCAGAAGAAGCCAGAGCAGATAGTATTTTTTGTTTGTTTTGTTTTGTTTTTTTCAGAGCAGATAGTATTTAGCCTAAGATGTTGGTGAGATGACAGAACATCTTCTATAGTGCCTGAATTGCAAGTGGGACTATCTAAGAAAAGGCCCTGACTCTATGCTTCTGATTTTACTACTTTGGAGGAAAAGGAGCTCTTTAGAATATGTGGCTTCCATAAGGCAGAAACTATATCTTATTCATCTCCAAGGCCCTACCCTCCACTTTGGTGCCTTTCACAGAGTAGGAGCTAAAACTACGTCTGAAATGAATGAGTGAAAATTTGCATACAGGCCCAAGATTTGGGGCAAAATTTTGCCTAAGTAAGGGATTTGAGATAAATCAATCTTCTGATCCTAAAACATCTGGAGCTTCAGCAGATCTGACTACATATTCTATGGCCAGAACAAATTTATTTGTAGATAAGATCAGTAGTGGCTTATGGGGTATGATTTGAGATGCACTAAAAATACAAAAAAAAAAGGCATATGTGACATACTTATGGGATTGTGTATGAAGAAATGAGAAAAAACACACTGCTTTTGTTACATATATATCTGATCATGATGATTTCAATGCCAGATAGGGAAAATGATTCCTATAATACTGGAAGCTTATAGTAGCCTTGGACAAACTATCTTGATGCAGACAACTCAACAAAAGAAAAAACACACTCATTAAATACACTGATAAATGAATGATACTTTTACACTCTGAGTCAGCAAAGAAAGAAATGCCTATTGGAAATTATGGTGGAGAGATTTTCTTTGAGAGTATATCAGTGGTCACAGAATCAAACAGACCTGGCTTTGAGTCTTAGCTCCTCCAATTCTATATGACTTTGCATAAGTCACTTCACTTATTTAGTCCTCAAACTTCTTCATGTGAAAAATGAGGTTAATAATACCTATCTCAGTGATTTCTTTCAGGGATTAAATCAAATAATGGATATACAGTGCTTTATACATGATACATGCTTAGCAAATGTGAATACCCTCTCTTCCTTCCTTACATTTTAGACCCTGAGGGTCCAAAAGATCATTAACTCTGTTCCAAGTCATCTGGAAGTTTACCTCAAAGATGATAGAGTTTTAAAAACCTTTCCAAAAGAAGCAAAGATGATAACTTGAAAATAAAAATAAAATAAAAAATTAAAAAAATTAAAAATTAAATAAAATAAAAATAGATATGGAAGAAAAGAAGAGTGGTATGAAGAATCAGAGGAAAGATACAATAATCCTCGACAAAATATTAGCAAGCTGAATTGAACAATATATTAAAAGGATCATATACCATGATAAAGTGGGATTTATTCCACAGATGCAAGGATGGTTCAACATCTGCAAATCAGTTGATGTAATACACCACATTAACAAAATGAAGAATAAAAATCATATGACCTCAATAGATGCACAAATGCATTTGACAAAACTCAAAATCCATTTATGAGAAAAATTCTCAACAAAGTGGATAGAGAGAGAATGTACCTCAACATAATAAAGGCCATATATGACAAACCCAGTTAACATAGTCAACAGTGAAAAACTGAAATCTTTTCCTCTATGATCAGGAACAAGACAAGGATCCCCAGTCTTGCCACTTTTATTCAACATAGTATTAGACGTCCTAGCCAGAGCAATTAAGAAAGAAAAAGAAATGAAAGGCACCCAAATTGGGGACAAAAAGAAGCAAAACTGGCACTATTTGCAGATGACATGATATTATTTATAGACTACTCTAAAGATTGCATCAAAAAACTGTCCAAACTAATAAACTAATTGAGCAAAGTTGCAGGACACAAAATCAATAAACAAAACTTTGTTGCATTTCTATACACCAATAATAAACTATCAAAAATAGAAAGAAAGCAATTCCATTTGCACCCAAATAAAGTAAAAATACCTAGGAATAAACTAAATCAAGGAGGTGAAAGACCTGTATACTGAAAACTACAAGACATTAATGAAATAAATTGAAGAAGATACAAATAAATGGAAAGATATTCCATGCTCATGGATTGAAAGACTCGATATTGTTAAAATTTCCAAACTACCCAAGTAATCTAAGATTCAATACAATTTCTGGGAGCCTGAAGCAGAGATCCTCCTTTAGATCTCACCTAGAAAACAGTGATTAAGTTGGTATGCAATGGCAAGCCTATCAATCCATTGTCCCAATATATAAGCTCCATAGCCTCTCACATCTCCTACATAGAACATAGCCTAATGCTGTGTATGCAGCAGATGCTTTGATAAATTTTCATACTCTTTGGCCATGTAATCCAATTTTGGGGAAAGTAGCCCCAAAATAATTCAAAAGAGGGAAACAATGTTTATTACAAAGTTATTAATTCTGAAGGTCACTACATTTTCTAACTCACTTGCATTTTTCATATTCCACTATGCAGTTAGTTACAAGTGCTTGGTTTCTGAAGTTCATTACTTCATTTCATGTACATTTGTTGAGGACCTTGCCTAGGCCATATAGTGTTTTACATTCTGGTAACAGATATGAAATGTATAGTTTCTGCCCAAAAGAAGCTCACAGAGGTGGAGATAGTCACAGTACAGGATAAAAAGTAATGTAAGGAACCATATGAGTACTGAGTCCAAGTATGCAGTGACTACATCTATTGCCCCTGTGTAGGACTTTGGGATACAGAGGTTTAAGTCTCCCCAAGAGCCCAAACTAAACTTCACATTGTTTTAGAATGGTGTCATTCTGAGGCAAATGATCTGCTAATTAAATCTGACCACGGAACTGAAATCCTCTATGTCCTCTTAGACCTTGTCACACATTTCTTTCAGACATAGTGCCCTACTTAAACTTCTGTAGAAACTGTACTTTTCAAACATTCATGTTTGCTTAATATTAGGCAGTTCTGACACACCCAAAGAAAGTGCGCTTCAAGCTACTTGAATGCATTTGTATGACACAAACAGTGCATACACAAAACAATGGGGTGAACCAATAGCCCGGGACTGTGGAATATTACACAGCCATCAAAAAGAATGAAATTTTGCCTTTTGCAACAATGTGGATTGTGCTAGAGTGTATTAGGTTAAGACAAACACCATATGATTTCACTCATGTGGAAGTTAAGAAACAAAACAGATGGGGCACCTGGGGGGCTCAGCGTCTGCCTTCAGCTCAGGTCATGATCCCAGGGTCCTGGGATCGAGCCCTGCATCGGGCTCCCTGCTCAACAGGAAGCCTGCTTCTCCCTCTCCCTCTCCCCCTGCTTGTGTTCCCTCTCTTGCTGTGTCTCTCTCTGTCAAATAAATAAAATCTTAAAAAAAAAAAAAAAAGATGAACATATGGGAAAGAAAAAAAAGAGAGAGCCAAGTGACACATCTATCTCTTAGATCAACCGCCCCCCCCAATCAACTTTTCAAAAAATTCTGCCTTGGTGGGAAGTCATCCAGGTACCAAAGCACATTATTTAGCAGTATGAGATTACAGTGTGGAAAAGGAATGAAGTCTGGGGTTAAGGATACTTTTAATAGGGATGCCTGGGTGGCTCAGTCGGTTAAGCGTCTGCCTTTGGCTCAGGTCATGATCCCAGCGTCCTGGGATCGAGTCCCGCATCGGGCTCCCTGCTCCACAGGGACCCTGTTTCTCCCTCTGCCTCTGCCTCTCTCTCTCTCTCTCTGTCTCTCATGAATAAATAAATAAAAAAAATCTTAAAAAAAAAAAGGATACTTTTAATAGGCTCAGTCATGAGCACCCATAATAGGGCTTGTTGACATGAGCTGAATTAGTGAGTATATACACAAGACCAATTACCTGTTGTCAATGGAGCAATGGTCTGGATTCTGCCACTGTCTCCATGGGTATCTTTGCACCATTGTTCTCAAGATTCCCCATTTACAGATGATATTAAACCAAATGTTTTCAAATGTTGCTTCTGACCTCAACATTCTACGATTCTCTTTTAGTGATTTCTTGACAAAAATGTTGCCTAATGCCAGTACTTAATATTAGTTCATAATGTTTGTAAGACAAATTTAAATAAAGATCTCACTGGAAGAGTTTCTGACTTCAGGTAATTCTAGTCCCTAGGATAACCCCTGTGACAGGAATAAGACCTCAACATGGGTTCTCTATTCTTGGAGCTAAATGTGTTCTTTGAACATTATGTTGTATACTGCATTTAATATTCCTTAGGGAGTAATGCAGAAATTCTAACAAGATGCCAGACTTTTTTTTTTTTTTAAGATTTTATTTTTATTTTTGACAGAGGGACAGAGAGAGTGTACAAGCAGGGGGAGAGGCAGAGGGAGAGGGAGAAGCAGACTCCCTGCTCAGCAGGGAGCCCAATGTGGGGCTCGATCCCAGGACCCTGGGATCATGACCTGAGCCGAAGGCAGACGCTTAACCGTCTGAGCCACCCAGGCGCCCCCAGACTTTATTTAAAGAAATTACACCATCAAGCAATTGCCTCAACTTTACAGCTGTTTCTTTTTTACCATACAAGAAAGGAAAGGTCTACAGATTTAATTAGTTCAAAGTTTTGAATGTGTATAGAGGCAGGAGCATTTTTCTCTCCTAACCCTTTATGAACCATTCAAAGAACAAGCATTTGAAATCTGAATCCAGGAAAACTTAATACAGATCTTCCCAGAGTATCCATAAATTCACCGGGGCATGAAAGAGAAAGTCATACAAGAGAAAGTCTATGTATCCACAAAACTGTACCTCTGTTTAGACAGTCATCTCAAAGATGTGTGTTCAGGGCAAGATAAGGAGCCAAACTAGAGAATGTTATAGCTTAAGTTAAAAAAAAAAAAGCCTCTATATGCTTAAGTCACAATGAAAAAACTATATATTAATGATGATGGTATTAAAATAATACTGATGAGAATCACTCGCAATTCTATTAAAACCTAAAAGTACAGCATAAGGAATATAGTCAATAATACTGTAAAAACTGTGTATGGTGACAGATGGTGACTACATTTATTATCATGGTGAGCATTTCATAATGTATGTAATTGTCAAATCACTGTGTTGTATACTTGAAACTAATATAATATTGTATGTTGACTATATTTCAATTAAAAATGAAAAAAGGAATGCTTGGTAGAATGTATTCCAAAAGAAGGCTTTGTGGAATACCAAGAAAATATAATTCCACAAAACAAATGAATAAACAAACAAAAAGCAGAATCAGACCTGTAAATATAGAGAACAAACTGATGCTTGCCAGATGGAAGGGGTGGGGAGGCAGAGGACTGAGAGATACAGGCTTCCAGTTATAGAATGAATAATTCATGGGGATGACAAGTACAGCATAGGGAATATAGTCAATGATATTATAATAGTGTTGTAGGGTGACATATGGGAGCTACATTTGTGGTGAGCATAACATAATGTATAGAGAAGCTGAATCACTATGTTGTACAACTGAAACTAATGTAACAGTGTATGTCAACTATACTCAATAAAAATTTTTTTAAAAAAGAAAATACCATTCCATTGAAAGCTGTTGGAAATATGGTAGCATATGTATGGATCTAAACTTATAAAAGGGTTAAATATCTGAAATGAAGGAGGTTCAGAATTGCTTGTGCAATAGGACTTCCCAAGTAAAGGGACATCCAAAAAGTCATAAAAGGTTCATTATAAGTATGGACACCCCCTCACATGTATGGAATGTGAGCCGAAGAGAAGGTTAAGGGCGGCTTCACACTCATAAAAGAAAGAAGAATCATGAAGACATTTTAGCTCAAAGGGCACCCCAACTTTACCCGGCTGTGCTGGAAAAATATACCCACAAAGGGAAAACAAGCCCCCTAGAGAGAAAGAGCTGAAAAAAGGGGCAAAGGTAAGAGGATGCAAGTGCTCAGAACCAGTCCCAGGGAACATCATGACTCTGGGCAGGTGGATTGAGTACCCATTTACCTCTGCCATCTCTCCCTGCCCGCTCACATTTAGGCCATCTCCCTAGCAAAACCCTGCTCATGAGAGAAAACCCCTAGGATCATGCTCACTACAGGACAAAGACTAATCCCACATCTATGAGAGTCTTGAGAATTGCTGGGGGCAGGAAAGAGAGAAGTGAGGGGACAAAAGGGGAGGGAGGAGGATAGCATGACTGCTAATAGAGGTGACACTGGTGGATTCAGCTGAAAGAATCTGGTGCAACTGGGAGATGTGGGGGCACGATGTCTCCCCTCACTTCCTGCATCTGGCTGGGGCTGTGCCTGGTCACCACCACTCTTTCAAAAAATGTCCTGTTACAAACAAAGGCCAATGTTCCCGCTACACTAACAAGAGCTAAGTGATGCAGTGGACAAAGCACGGATGCCGTCCCTGGCTCAATCTCTCTTCGACAACGATAATTTGCCACATCAACTTACCTTGCCAGGCACGAAGCTTCAGAGGATTAGCTATTAATGGAAGACATTTTCCTGCTCATTACAGCCTGCAATGTAAAATGTCCAGAGATGCAAAGAGTCCTGTTTTCACCATTTAAGTAGAAATTATTTCCAGCGGCTTTAGGAGAAAATGCAATTATTTTCCTTTCTGTCACAGAGTTTCCACACTCACCTAGAGATGAGAGTACCCTATTAAAATGGCCTCATCTTCCTTTGAATGATGCCAATGAATGACCTTCCCTGACCTGGGGGTGGGGGGTGGGTCCCTGAGTCTTCGCCTCCTGGGATGTGGGTTCACCCGGGGCAGAGGTAATTAGACAGTGCCGAGTCACTGCCACTCACGTGCCAGTGGCAGGAAGAGAAAACTCTTTGGAGAGAAAAATGAATGATTCAGTCAGAGCCCACCCATTTTGCCAATGGCCAGAACCCACTCAGGCCAGCTTGCCACAGGCTTCATCAGTGCTCTACTCCTGGAGAGGTCCAGTGGAGTCCCCTAGGGAGCCCTGCTTAGCCACAGCTCTTTCTCCACTTGCCTCCACCACAGAGAAAGACAGACACCTGTAGCTCCACCTACATGAACTGGAGCTCATTGGCTGCAAGCTCATCTCTCAGTCAACTTGGCTGCTGAGTGAAATTGGCCCAGGAGGCAAATTTGACTTCCTGCCAGGTCCACTAGGTTTTGTTCTGGCCCCTGAGTTGGGCACAAGCTCAGCCCCTGATTCTCCATTCCAAAGAAGAACCCAGTGAGACAGTGTGGCTATCTTTGTGCAATCTAGTCCTCATAAATTCAAGATCAACTTTCTGAAGGTGACTCGTTGACACCATCTAGCATCATGAACAATCATATCACCACCAAAGATGGATGGATATCCAGAACAGATGAGTCAGGAGTCCTTCTCTCCTTACACACATACCCTCTTACCATGATTTTACTTCAGTATTTTTTCCACAGTTCAGTGAGAATCCACTGTCATGATATAAGCTTAGCAGTGATGGATCCTGATTTATACACACACACACACACACACACAGATTTTATTTATTTATTTGAGAGAAATAGCAAGAGAGAGCATGGAGAGGTGCAGAGGGAGAGGGAGAAGCAGACTCCCTGTTGAGCAGGGAACCCACCACAGGGCCTCATCCCAGGACCCCAGGATCACGACCTGAGGTGAAGGCAGATGCCCAACCGATTGAGCCACCCATGTGCCCCCTGATTTATATTTCTAATATCACTTTTTTTGTGTGTAATGGATGTTGTTTTTAATGCATATATATTGATGTTTTTTTCTTTTTTTAATTTATTTTAATTCAATTAACCAAAATATAGTATACATCATTAGTTTTTGATGTAGTGTTCAATGATTCATTAGTTGTGTATAACACCCAGTGCTTTTTAAAAGAGAGTTACCACTAAAAGGATGCAAAGGAGCTTCTAAAGGATATATTTCAGGAAGAATAAGAATTATTCTAGAAGTAACATTTGTGGTGCAAGAATAATGGTAAGCAAATAAAATGGTAATCATATGTGCAAATACATACAATCATGTCTTCATAAATGATAATATGTAGTATTACTCTATGGAGTTACAAGAAGGTCAGATATAAAATATCAGTCAAAAAGAGTAAGTTGGAGACTAAATAATTAAAGTTAAAATGTATTGTTTAAGAGAAGAATTAAGATTTTTTTAATGTCAGATTTTGTTAAGGTAAATAAGTGTGGAAAAATATAAAGGTAATGGTTAAAATGATGGTAATAAACTTACAACTTCCAAACAACTGGAAAAAATAGAAATAGGATAAGGGAAAAGATAAACACAGAGAAGCGTTTAATAAGTAAACACATTGCAGTAGAAAAAAAGAAAATGTGAAAAGTTAAACAAACTGAAGCCAAAAATATGCGATTATGTAAACATTTTCAAATATATCAATAAGAACAAAAAAATATACATGGACCAAATTGTCAATGAAAGAATTTTTCACATCATACATGAAGACAAGAAACCCCATATCCGTGCTGCTACATACAAGTCATATACCTAGGAGCACCTGGGTGGCTCAGTCAGTTAAGCATCTGCCTTCAGCTCAGGTCATGATCCCGGGGTCCTGGGATGGAGTCCTGTGTGGGGCTCCCTGCTCAGCAAGGAGCTTATTTCTCCCTCTCCCTCTGCCCCTCTCCACCCCTGCTCCTGCTCTCTCTCTATCTCAAATAAATAAATAAATAAATAAATAAATAAATAAATAAATAAATCTTTAAAACAAACAAACAAAAAAGCAATTCATATACCTAAAGCATAAGGGCATGGATATTTTGAAAATAAAATGGTGGGAAAAGATATACCAGGCAAATACTAACCAAGAAACGTATCTACGTTGCTATTAAGCAACTAAGTATTTAAGAAAAAAATCACTAGTGAAAGAGAAGTTTACTGCATAATATAATACTTAGTCTACCAGCACAGTAAACAGTGCTGAGCTTTTATAAAACTAATAAATTTAACTACGAATGTATAAAGCAAAAACTGATCTTTTCTTGATTATTGAGATAATTGATTATTACAGATAATTCAGATAAAGAACAATAATTAATGATTTGTAAAATGCAATTAGCAAGCTTAATTTAATGGGCACAAATTTAGTTCTTCACCCAATAATTAGAAAATATCAATTATTCTCATACCTACATAGAACATTTACAAATATTGATTATACTAAGGAGTAAAGAAAGTTAAATTTCAGATAATTGCTACTAGACTAAAACACAATGAAGTTAGATGTCAATAACCTAGAAAAAGTTGCTTAATTCCCTTACATTTGGAAATTTCAAAACAAGTTTCTAAGTCATAGATTAAAGAAGAATAAAAATGGAAGTTTTAAAATACTTAGAACTAAGTAGTAATTAAATGCTTCATATAATATTTGTTAGATGTAGATGAACTGGTACTCAGAAGGAAAGAGATTGCCTTATATGTTTTTATTCAAAAATTAGATCAATTAAGTAGATTAATTAATTTACTTAAATTACCTCAGAATTAATATCCTAAACATCTAACTTAAGAAATTTGGATAAAGGGGTGCCTGGGTAGCTCAGTCGGTTAAGCATCTGACTCTTGATTTCAGTTCAGGTCATGATCTCAGGGTCCTGGAATCAAGCCCCAAGTCAGGCTTCCTTCTCAGTGGGGAGTCTCTTTGTCTCCCTCTTCCTCTACCCTTCCCCCTGCCTTTCCCCCCGGCCCTCCCTCTGCTCACTCTCTCTGTCTCTCAAATAAATAAATAAATAAATCTTTTTTTTTTTTAAAGAAATTTGGATAAGCAACAAGAGAAAAATATAATAAAGGAAGCCGGTAACAAGGATAAAAACAATAATACATGAAATAGAAAACAGAGATAAAAAGAGAGAATATACAAAACCAAAGATTGCTTCTTTGGAAAGATTAATAAAATTGGCAATCCTTTGGTAAAATTTATCCAAACAAAAGATAGAAAGCAAAAAGTATAATTCTATAATTAGAAAGTCAGTCATCACTACAGATATGGCACAGATTAAAAGTATAATAAGATAATACTATGAACAATCTCATGCCAAAAGATGAAAACTTAGACAAAGTTCTAGTCACATATTGATTACCAAAACATGTTAGAGATATACAGTCCTAATAGTCCAATAACAATAAAACTGAAGCAAGGATTGAGGCACTTCCCACAAAGAAAATGCCACACCCTAATTTTCTGCTGGTATTTTCTACCAAAATATCAAGGATCAGATTATGCCCACCTTAAATAATACTTTCCAGAAAATAGTGAATACTCCCTAACTCATTCTGTGAAGTTATTACAATCTTGCTATCTAAATCAGAAAAAGACAATATGAAAAGGGAAAATAATAGGCCATTCTCACTGACATAAATTTAAATTATTTTTTATTATGTTATGTTAGCCACCATAGAGTACATCATTAGTTTCTTATGTAGTGTTTTAAATTAAAAAAAAAAAAGAGTTAATTGAGTCAAGCAATACATAAAAATACTAATACACAATGACCAACCTGAATTGATCCCAAGAAGTCAAGAATGGTTGGCCTTAAAAAAGTATTGTTAGGGGCGCCTGGGTGGCTCAGTTGTTAAGCATCTGCCTTTGGCTCAGGTCATGATCTCAGGGTCCTGGGATTGAGCCCCGCATCAGGCTCCTGCTCAGCAGGAAGCCTGCTTCTCCCTCTCCCACTGCCCCTGCTTGTGGTCCCTCTCTCGCTGTCTCTCTCTGTATTAAATAAATAAAATCTTTTTAAAAAAAAGTATTGTTAATTATATTATCATATTAACCACCAGGTAGGAAATGAAAAATTTATCCTGAACTTGCACTTAGTTCCACGTGGAATGAATTTGCATTCCACTGACATTCATTCATTCAATATTCAAGTTAATTGTGCAACGGATCTTGGAGAATATTGGCTGCCTTGAGGATCACTCAGTTTCTTTGAGGATACCTTCACATAAATATATCATTATAATGCCATGTAATATATACATATAAAATGTTAGAAATATGCATAGAATATTCTAAGAAACAGGGCAAAAAGATACCTCATGTAGAGTCAGGAAAGCCATGTTTGAGTTGGTGGCGCCTAAACTGAAACTTATCTTAAAGAGTGCATGTAGTGGAGTGCCTGGCTGGCTCAGTTGGTAGCATATGCGACTCTTGATCTCAGGGCTGTGTGTTCAAGCCCCATGTTGGGTATGGAACCTACCTTAAAAATAAAATAAAATAAATGTAAAAAAAAAACAAGCAAAGATATGAAAACAATCTAAATATCCATCTGCTGGTGATCCATAAAGAAAATGTATATTATATAGTGAAATATTATTCAGACTTAAAAAGGAAAGAAATTCTGCCATTTGTGAAAACACAGATGGATCTGGAGGACATTATGCTAAGTGAAATAGGCTAGACACAGAAAGACAAATATTGTATTATTTCACTTACATAAGAAATCTAAAATAGTCAAACTTATAGAAGCAGAGAGTAGAATATTATTGCCAGAAGCTGGGTGGAGAGGGAAATGGGGTGGTAATAAATAAATGGCATAACATTTCCGTTATGAAGATAAATAAGTTTTGGAGAGTTACTGTATAGCACACCTATAGCTAACAATACAATATTGCATATTTAAAATTTGCTAAGAGAGTAGATCTTATGTTAAGTGTTTTCAATACAAACACACACACAAAATAATAATAATAATTACAATAATAATTGAGTAAAAGAAAAATTCAGGACATGATAGATATGTCTATAAGCCTTAATAGTAGTGAAAGTTTCATGAGTATATACTTATGCCCAAACTCATCAAGTTGTATAAATTAAATATGTACAGCGTTTTATGTCAATCATAAAAAATAAAATAACAATTTGTAAAAAAAAAAATGAGTGTGGATGGGAGCAGGGGAAACAGCATGAGAGAATACATCGTAATGAAAAACCATGTGGTGTGTGTGAAATAGAAGTGATAAAGCCATTTATTATTGTTGGAGCTCAAACTATGACACACTGAGTGGAAAAACTATGTTTACAGAAATAATCAGAAGTATATCATGGAGGACATGGTTAGTAATATCAAAGAATTTGGACTTCATTCTGCTAATATTATGAATTATATTAATAGATTCTCCAATACTGAAACACCATTGCATTCTGGGAATGAGCTCCACTTGTGCTTGCTTTATTCTATAAGCTAACTTTTTAAATTAACATATGAAGTATTTGTTTCAGGGGAACAGGTCTGTGATTCATCAGTCTTACACAATTCACAGTGCTCACCATAGCACATACCCTTCCCAATGTCCATCACCTAGCCACCCCATCCCTCCCACCCCCTTCCAATCTAGCAACCCTCAGTTTGTTTCCTGAGATTAAGAGTCTCTCATTGTGGGGAAAAACTGAGAGCTTTCCCCCTAAGGTCAGGAACGTGGCAGGGATGTCCACTATCACCACTGCTATTCAACACAGTACTAGAAGTCCTAGCCTCAGCAATCAAACAACAAAAAGAAATAAAAGGCATCCAAATCAGCAAAGAAGTCAAACTCTCACTCTTTGCAGATGATATGATACTTTATGTGGAAAACCCAAAAGACTCCACCCCAAAACTGCTAGAACTCATACAGGAATTCAGTAAAGTGGCAGGATATAAAATCAATGCACAGAAATCAGTGGCATTCCTATACACCAACAACAGGACAGAAGAAAGAGAAATTAAGGAGTCGATCCCATTTACAATTGCACCCAAAACCATAAGATACCTAGGAATAAATCTAAACAAAGAGACAAAAGATCTGTACTCAGAAAACTATGAAATACTCATGAAAGAAATTGAGGAAGACACAAAGAAATGGAAAAACGTTCCATGCTCATGGATTGGAAGAACAAATATTGTGAAGATGTCAATGCTACCTAGAGCAATCTACACATTCAATGCAATCCCCATCAAAATACCATCCACTTTTTTCAAAGAAATGGAACACATCTTCTTTATCCATTCATCTGTTGATGGACTTCTAGACTCTTTCCATACTTTAGCTATTGTAGATATTGCTGCTATAAACATTGGAGTGCAGGTGCCCCTTTGGATCACTACATTTGTATCTTTGAGGTAAATACCCAGGAGTGCAATTGCTGGGTCCTAGGGTTCTTTTTTTTCCCTTTTTTGGGGGGGGGTGTTTTTTTTTAAATTTTATTTATTATGTTATGTTAGTCACCATACAATACATCATTGGTTTTTGATGTAGTGATCCATGATTCATTGTTTTCGTATAACACCCAGTGCTCCATGCAGTACTTGGGCTCCTAAATACCCATCACCAGGCTAACCCATCCCCCCATCCCCCTCCCCTCTAAAACCCCCAGTTTGTTTCTCAGAGTCTGTAGTCTCTCATGGTTCATCTCTCCCTCCGATTTGCCCCCCTTCATTTTTCCCTTCCTTCTCCTAATGTCCTCCATGCTATTACTTATGTTCCACAAATAAGTGAAGTCATATGATAATTGACTTTCTCTGCTTGACTTATTTCACTTAGCATAATCTCCTCCAGTCCCATCCATGTTGATGTAAAAGTTGGGTATTCATCCTTTCTGATGGCTGAGTAATATTCCATTGTATATATGGACCACATCTTCTTTATCCATTCATCTGTTGAAGGGCATCTTGGCTCTTTCCACAGTTTGGCTATTGCTGATATTGCTACTATGAACATTGGGGTGCATATGGCCCTTCTTTTCACTACATCTGTGTCTTGGGGGTAAATACCGAGTAGTGCAATTGCTGGGCCATAGGGTAGCTCTATTTTTAAATTTTTGAGGAAACTCCACACTGTTTTCCAAAGTGGCTGTACCAGTTTGCATTCCCACCAACAGTGTAAGAGGGTTCCCCTTTCACCACAACCTTTCCAACATTTGTTGTTTCTTTCCCTGTCCATTTTTGCCATTCTTACTGGTGTAAGGTGGTATCTCAATGTGGTTTTGATTTGGATTTCCCTGATGACTAATGACGATGAACATTTTTTCATGTGTCTGTTAGCCATTTGTATGTCTTCTTCAGAGAAGTGTCTTTTCATATCTTCTGCCCACTTTTTGACTTGATTATTTGTTTTTTGGGTGTTGAGTTTGAGAAGTTCTTTCTAGATCTTGGATACCAGCCCTTTATCTGTAGTGTCATTTGCAAATATCTTCTCCCATTCTGTGGGTTGCCTCTTTGTTTTGTTGACTGTTTCCTTTGCTGTGCAGAAGCTTTTTATCTTGATGAAGTCCCAAAAGTTCATTTTTGCTTTTGTTTCACTAGCCTTTGGAGATGTATCTTGAAAGAAGTTGCTGTGGGCGATGTCAAAGAGGTGACTGCCTATGTTCTCCTCTAGGATTTTGATGGATTCCTGTCTCACATTGAGGTCTTTCATCCATTTTGAGTTTATCTTTGTGTATGGTGTTAGAGAATGGTCGAGTTTCATTCTTCTGCATGTGGTTGTCCAATTTTCCCAGCACCATTTATTGAAAAGACTGTTTTTCCATTGCATATTTTTTCCTGCTTTGTCAAAGATTATTTGACCATAGAGTTGAGGGTCCATATCTGGGTTCTCTATTCTATTCCATTGGTCTATATGTCTGTTTTTGTGCCAGTACCATACTGTCTTGGTGATCACTGCTTTGTAATAGAGCTTGAAATTGGGTAATGTGATGCCCCCAGCTTTGTTTTTCTTTTTCAATATTTCCTTGGCAATTCGGGGTCTTTTCTGATTCCATACAAATTTTAGGATTGTTTGTCCAACGCTTTGAAAAATCTCATTGGAATTTTGATCAGGATGGCAATGAAGGTATAGATTGCTCTGGGTAGCAGAGACATTTTAACAATGTTTATTCTTCTGATCCATGAGTATGGAATGCTTTTCCATCTTTTTGTGTCTTCTTCAATTTCTTTCATGAATGTTCTGTAGTTCCTAAAGTATAAATCCTTTACCTCTTTGGTTAGGTTTATTCCGAGGTATCTTATGGTTTCTGGTGCTATAGTAAATGGAATCATTTCTCTAATTTCTCTTTCTACAGTTGCATTGTTAGTGTATAAGAAAACAACTGATTTCTGTGCATTGATTTTGTATCCTGCCACATTACTGAATTCCTGGATGAGTTCTAGGAATTTGGGGGTGGAGTCTTTTGGATTTTCCACATAAAGTATCATGTCATCTGTCAAAAGGGAGAGTTTGACTTCTTCTTTGCCAATTTGAATACCTTTTATTTCTTTTTGTTGTCTGATTGCTGTTGCTAGGACTTCTAGTACTATGTTGAAAAATAGTGGCAAGAGTGGACATCCTTGACGTGTTCCTGATCTTAAGGGAAAGGCTATCAGCTTTTCCCCATTGAGGATGATATTTGCTGTGGGTTTTTCAGAGATGGATTTTATGAACTTGAGGAATGTTCCCTCTATCCCTATACTCTGAAGAGTCTTAATCGGGAAAGGATGCTGTATTTTGTCAAATGCTTTTTCTGCATCAATTGAGAGGACCATATGGTTCTTCCCGCTCCTCTTATTAATGTGTTCTATCACATTGATTGATTTGCGAATGTTGAACCACTCTTGCATCCCAGGGATAAATCCCCCTTGGTCGAGGTGGATGATCCTTTTAATGTATTGTTGGATCCTATTAGCTAGGATTTTGTTGAGAATTTTGGAATCCATATTCATCAGGGATATCAGTCTGAAATTCTCCTTTTTGATGGGTTCTTTGCCTGGTTTGGGGATTAAGGTAATGCTGGCTTCATAGAATGAGTTTGGAAGCTTTCCTTCTGTTTCTATTTTTTGAAACAGCTTCAGGATAATGGGTACTATTTCTTCTTTGAATGTTTGGTAGAATTCCCCAGGGAATCCATCAGGCCCTGGACTCTTGTTTTTTGGGAGGTTTTTGATCACTGCTTCAATCTCATTACTGGTTATTGGCCTATTCAGGTTGTCAATTTCTTCCTGTTTCAGTCTTGGGAGTTTATAGCTTTCCAGGAAGGCCTCCATTTCATCCAGATTGCTCAGTTTATTGGCATATAGTTGTTGATAATAATTTCTAATAATTGTTTCTATTTCCTAGGTTTAGTTGTGATCTAGAAAATCTGCATTCCCTTTCATTCATAATTTTATTAATTTGGGTCCCTTCTCTTTTCTTTGGATAAGTCTGGCCAGTGGTTTATCGATCTTATTAATTCTTTCAAAGAACCAGCTTCTAGTTTTGTTGATCCGATCTACTGTGTTTCTGGTTTCTGATTCATTGGTCTCTGCTCTAATCTTAATTATTTCTCTTCTAATGTGTGGCTTAGGCATTGTTTGTTGCTTTTTCTCCAGTTCTTTAAGGTGTAGAGTTAGTTGGTGAATTCGAGATTTTTCTATTTTTTTGAGTGAGGTTTCAATGGCTGTGTATTTCCCCATTATGACTGCCTTTGCAGTATCCCATAGGTTCTGGACCAATGTATTTTCATTCTCATTGCTTCCATGAGCTGTTTAAGTTCTTTGATTTCTTGGTTGACCCAAACATTCTTGAGCAGAGTGGTCTTTAGCTTCCAAGTGTTTGAATTTCTGCCAAGTTTTTTCTTGTGATTGAGTTCCAGTTATGGTCTGAGAACATGCAGGGAATAATCTCAATCTTTTGGTATCAGTTGAGACCTGATTTGTGACCCAGTACATGGTCTATTCTGGAGAAAGTTCCATGTGTGCTCGAGAAGAATGGGTATTCTGTTGTTTTAGGGTGGAATGTACTGTATATATCAATGAGGTCCATCTGGTCCATTGTGTCATTCAAAGTTCTTGTTTCTTTGTTGATTTTCTGCTTAGATGATCTGTCTATTGCTGAGCGAGAGTGGAGTATTGAGGTCTCCTACAATTAATGTATTGTTATCAATGTGACTCTTTATTTTGGTTAACAGTTGGCTTATGTAGATGGCTGCTCCTATGTTGGGGGCATAGATATTTACAATTGTTAGATCTTCTTGTTGGATAGACCCTTTAAGAATGATATAGTGTCCTTCTGTGTCTCTAACTACAATCTTTAGTTTAAAATCTAATTTGTCTGATATAAGAATTGCTACCCCAGCTTTCTTTTGAGGTCCTTTGGCATGGAAGATGGATCTCCATCCCTCCACTTTCAGTCTGGATGTATCTTTAGGTTCAAAATGAGTCTCTTGTAGACAGCATATGGATGGGTCCTGTCTTTTTATCCAATCTGCAATCTTGTGCCGTTTTATGGGAGCATTTAGACCATTCACATTAAGAGTGATTATTGAAAGATATGAATTTATTGTCATCATGTTCCCTGTGAAGACCTTGTTTTATATATTGTCCCTGTAAATTTCTGTTGTATATCACTCTTGGGGCCTTTCTCCTTTTATAGTACCCCCCTTAATATTTCTTTTAGGGCTGGCTTAGTGGTCACATATTCTTTCAGCTTCTGCCGGTCTTGGAAGCTCTGCATCTCTCCATCCATTCTAAATGAAAGCCTTGCAGGATGAAGTATTCTTGGCTCATGTTCTTCTCGTTTAGTACCCTGAATATGTCTTGCCAGGCCTTTCTGGCTTGCCAGGTCTCTGTGGATAGGTCTGATGTTATTCTGATGTTCCTCCCTCTGTACGTAAGGAATCTCTTCCCCCTAACTGCCCTCAAGATGGTTTCCTTGGTTCTAAGATTTGTGAGTTTTACTATTATATGCCAGGGTGTTGGCCTGTTTTCCTTGATCTTGGGAGGGGTCCTCTCTGCCTCTAGGACATGAATGTTTGTTTCATTCCCCAGATTAGGGAAGTTCTCAGCTACAATTTGCTCAAATATATCTTCTAGTCCTCTCTCTCTCTCCACCCCCTCAGGGATTCCAATAATTCTGACATTGGAACGTGTCATGGTGTCACTTATTCCTCTGATTCTATTTTCATGGATTCTGAGCTGTTTTTCCCTGGCCTCCTCTTTTCCCCTTTTATCTATTAATTGTCTTCCAGGTCACTAATTCGTTCATCTGCCTCAGTTACCCTAGCTGTTAGATTATCTAGATTGGATTGGATCTCATTGATAGCATTTTTAAGTTCTGCGAATTCAGCTTTCATTTCTGCCCTTAGAGACTCTATGTTGCCATGAATTGATTTCTCCATTCTGGCTATTGTCTTCACAATTGCTAGCCTGAATTCCATCTCCGGCATCTCGGTTATATCTGAACCCATTTGTTAATCTGTGGCATAAGTCATAATCTCTGAGTCTTTCCTATTTTGGGGGTTCCTCCTCCTAGTCATTCTGTTGAGGGGTGGTTGAGGGAATGTATCCTGGTATATAGCAGTGAAAGTGGGGTGGTGGAGCCATGTGTGTGAACTAGGGGTCGCTGGCAGTTTTAGAAGCACAAAGGGCAGAGATGAGTCCCCACCTGGAGGCGAGGATTGGCTTCTTTTAAAAACAAATAATATTCCTGGTTCTACTTTTTGTTTGTTTATTCATTTGTTTTGTTTTTTCTATTCCACATGTAAATGAAATCATATATTTGTCTTTCTCTGTCTGACTTATTTCACTTAACATTATACCCCCCATGTTGTCACAAATGGCAAGATCTCATCCTTTATATGTATATACCACATTTTCTTTTTTTATTGAGATATAATTGACATATCTGGTGTAAGTTTAAGGCATACAATGTATTCATTTGGTACATTTACATATTGCAATATGATTATCACTGTAACATTAGCATTAGCTAACACCTCTATCACATCATACAATTATCATTTTTTATCATATATCCATTTTCTTTTTTCATTCATCTGTCAATGGACATTTAGGCTATTTCCACATCTTGGTTATTGTGAATAATGCTGCAAAGAACATGGGAATGCAGGTATCTCCTCAAGATCCTGGTTTTCTTCTGTTTTTTTTTTTTTAATACTATTTATTTATTTGAGAGAGAGAGCTGTAGGAAGGGGTGAGAGAAAGAATCTTAAGCAGACTATGCTGAGCACAGAGCCCAACTTGGGGCTGGATCTCATGACTGTGAGATCACGACCTGAGCCGAAACCAAGAGTTAGATGCTTTAACTGACTATGCTGCTTAGGCACCCCTCAAGATCCTGATTTTAGTTCTTTTAGATATATAGACCCAAAAGTGAGATTGCTGCATCACATGGTAGTTCTACCTTTTTTTAAATTTTTAAAAATTTTTTGAGAAACCTCCATACTGTTTTCCATAGTGGCTGTACCAATTTACATTACCACCAACAGTGCACAAGGGTACCCTTTTCTCTTGCCAGCACTTGTTGTCTTTTGTGTTGGTTTTTTTTTTTTTTTTTTTTTTGATAATAGCTGTCCTTATCCAGTGTGAGATTATATCTCATTGTGGTTTTGATTTGTATTTCCTTCAGTGATAAGTGATGTTGAGCACCTGTTGGCTATTTGTATGTCTTCTTTTGAGAAATTGTTATTCACATAAATGGCGTTGGGAAAACTGGATATCTACAGGCAAAAGAAAGAAATTGTACCTTTATCTTATACCATACAGAAAAATAAACTCAAAATGGATTGTAGACTCAAACATAAGCCCTAAAACTGTAAAACTCCCAGAAGAAAACATGGAGGGACATCTTGACATTGATCTTGGTGGTGATTTCTTGGATATGATACCAAAAGCATAGGCAACAAAAGTGAAAATAGACAAATGGGATTGCATCAAACTAAAAAGCAAACAGTGAAAGAAACAATCAACAAAATTAAAAGGCAAACTACGGAATGGGAGAAAATATTTGCAAGTCCTATATCTGATAAGATGCTATAATATATAAGGAATTCCTACAACTCAATAATAATAATAATCTGATTTAAAGATGGGCAGAGGACTTAGACATTCTTGTTCTGTTAATTTTTAGTTTTATCATTCCCTAATTAGAGAATATGATCTGTATTTTTTTATTGTTCTGAGTTTATTGAGTTTTTTTTTTTGAAATTCAGTTATTGCAAATTTACCATGGCCACCTGAAAGGAAGCTGTATTCTTTTTTTACAGGTATATAGTTCAATGTGTTGTTTTTTTTTTTACTGTACCTCTTACAAATTGAGACTATATAGGTCTTCTTTATTCTTACCTCTTTGTCTATGTGATCAATTATAGACTGAGAGATCTGTGTTAAAGATTCCTACTATTTACTGCATTTATTTTGAACCTATATGCCTTATAACTTTAGCTTTACATTCTAATGATATTTTATTTTGTGCAAAAGGATTCATGGGAAGTAAACACACCTCATCTTGTTTAGAGTTTTTTGTCTTGAATTCAAAGTTCTATGATATTAAAATCATGGCCCCTCCTTTTTAATATGCATTTGACTAATATATCATTACCCATCTTTCTTAGTTTCAATTTTTCATTGTCACTTTTATAAGCTTCACTGAGATATAATATACACAAACTGAACATGTTTAAAATATATAATTTGATAATTTTGAAATATGTGTACACCTGTGAAACCATCATTACAATCAAGATAATGTACATATCCACCATGCCCAAAAGCTTTCTCATGATCTTTTGTAGTCCCTCATTCCTGTCCCAATCTTCCCCACCTAAAAACAAGCACTCACTATTTCGTTTTATTTCACTAAAGACTAATTGGAATTTTCTAGAACTTTATACAAATGAAATCAGACCGTATGAACTCCTTTTTATCTGGCTACTTTCATTCAGCATAATTATTTTGAGATATATCCATATTGTTGCATGCATCAATAGTTCATTCCTTTCATTCCTTTTTATTGTTGAGTATTTTTCCATCCTGTGGATGTAGCACATTTCATGCATGCATCATTTGTTAGTGGATATTTGGGTTGTTTTCACTTTTTGTTTATTACAAATAAAGCTGCTATAAATGCTAGTATACAAGTCTCTAAATAGACATATTTTCATCTTTTTTGGATAAATACCTAGCAGTGAAATAGCTGGATCATATGGTAAGTGTATCTTTACCTTTTTAAGAGACTGTCAAACTGTTTTCCAAAGCTGTTATACCATTTTACATTCCCACCAGCAGTTTACCTTGTTTGGATGCTCAATACTTTTGTATTGCTTTAAATATCCTTAACCTTTGTTCTGGGACACAGTTAAGTTACTTGGAAAGAGTTAAATTCTTTTGGATCTTGTTTAAAGCTTTTAGGCAAGACTAGAGCAGTATTTACTCTACAGCTAATTTTACCCCATGAATGAAACAAGTCCATCCTGAGTACTCTATCCAATGCCCCAATGAATTATGAAGTTTTCCAGTTTGGCTGATGGGAACAAGAACTACTCCTAGCTCTGTGTGAACTCCAGAGATGATTTTCCCTAGATATTTTCAGATGGCTCTTCCCCCAGCCTTCGGTAGTTTCTTTACATGCATATGCTGATCGTTTCTTTCCTGAATACTAAGAAGGATCTCCTGCAGTCCTCTGAAAACTTCTCTGTGCAACCCTGTTCCTCAATACTCTGTCCTGCTAATTCTAGATGTTTTGGTCTCACTGGGCTACCAACTCTATCTCTACAATGCAAATGTCTGCCAGAGTCTGCCTGATTTTTTCCTCAAGTCAGTAAGCTAGGCAATCATAGAGTTTAATTCATTTGTTTCTCATATTTCATAGAACACTGCCTTTTGTTGTCTAAGGTATTTATATATAAGGTATGTGTGTGTGTATCTCAGATAGATGATAGATGGATGATAGATAGATAGATATAGATAGATAATAGATAGATGGGTATCCAGTCCCTGCTACTGCATCCTATTTTGAGTGCATCTCTGGTATTGCATATATATGCATGTACATATATTCATATTCAGCAAAATGCCTTTCTTGAAGAAATGAACAAATTGTCTCATTTTTACTTATTGATATGCCAGTTTTTACTTTCATTTCTGTTTCTGTAAGGCTTTGTTTAGAATATTTCCTTTGTGTTTTGCCTTTTCCTATATCATCTGCTTTTTCTCTGTTTTAATTCAATTGTGCCTTCTGAAGTTTATACAGTTTTTAGTTCCAAATGCTACTTTAATAACAAAGATTTTATACAATAAACTTAAATCATGATTTCTTTAATTATCAACTGTAGAAAATACATTAGTGACTACCAACTATGGTAGATCAGAAAATACTACATAATACTTCTTCCCTCTCCAAATCTGCCTTCACCTTCTGATTTCAGCTGTTTAAGTTCATATTTTAAGCATTTCTAGTGATCATCTTTATATATACAAATGATACACTAAGAACAATTTTATTTTATTAGCTTTTTAAGCAGCCACTATGAAATAAAGGGAATAATTACACTTAAGTATTCTCCTAACTCCTCTCCCAGTTTATACCTGCTGAATTAGATCAGAAAGAATGTTAACATCATCATTCCTATATCATTAAATGTTATTGTAGCAGAAAGTGGATATACACTGTCTCATTCCTTCTTCCTAGGAATACAGAAAGCCTACATTTCCCAACCTCCCTTGCAGTTCAGTTGGACCATGTGACCAATTATACCAAAAGAATGTGAGTGATTTACACAACTTCCAAGTGTGGCCTCTAGAGTGTCCTATGAGAGTCTTCTTGCTCTCTCACTTCCTGCTCGTCTCTCCATCCCATGAATTTACTTGAAAGTGAATGACTCCAAGACCTCAGAACCACATTAGAAAGGCCGTGAATTCCTGAGTCACTTTGTGGAGAAGAGTCACTTAAGAGAGTCTCTTAACAGGAAACAGTGATGTGAACAAGAAATAACCCTCTAGTGAGTTATAGCTCTGATATTTTGATAGTGCTTTTTACAGCACCTCCGAATCTTTTTCCTAAGCAATATAGTTAATTTTTTAAATATTTATTTATTTATTTTAGAGTGAGAGAGAGAGAGAGTGGGGGGAGGGGCAAAAGGAGAGAAGTCGAAGCCAACTCTGCTAAGCACGGAGCCAGACTCAGGGCTTGATCTCATGACCCTGAGATCATGACTGAGCTGAAACCAAGAGTCAGTTGCTTAACTGACTGAGCCACACAGTCACCCCACAATATAGTTATTTTTATATTCTGGTCTGTCACCATATATATCCTACATTGTATTTTTTAATGTATTCCATTTTCATCACCAATCCTTTTGTAAAAGTTTTTTCACATGTATCTTAATTGGTTGATTTTTCATAAAGGAGGATTTATGGGAATTTTATTACCTATTCTGATAGGATGAGTAATGACTACCACCACCCCCCAGGTTGTCTGAGCCCCAGTCGTGGGATCCTAAAACTTTGTTATGTCAAATTGTAAGAGAAACTTTGCTGATGGAATTAAGGTTACTAATCAAAGGACATTAAGATAGGGAGATTAGCCCAGATTATCCAGGTGGGCCCAATGTAATCACAATAGCCCTGTGAGACTCTAAGCAGAGAAACCAGCTAAGCTATGCTGCACCTAGCCTTCTGAAATCCAGAAAGTATGAGATAATAAATTTATATTGTTTTAAGCCTTGGAGTTTGTGGTAATTTGTTATAGCTGCAATAGGAAACTATTACACCTGCATTCTTCCATGTTTACAATATCTGTCACATGAAAAGATGCTCAACATCACTGATCATCAGGGAAATGCAAATCACAACTACAATGAGATATCACCTCACACCTGTCAAAATGGCTAAAATCAGCAACACCAGAAACAACAGGTGTTGGTGAGGATGTGGACAAAAAGGAACACTTGTGCACTGTTGGTACGAATGCAAACTGGTGCAGTCACTCTGGAAAACAGTATGGAGGTTCCTTGAAAAGTTAGAACTACTCTATGATTAGTAATTGCACTACTAGGTATTCACCCAAAGAATACAAAAATACGAATATGAAGGGATACATGCATCCCTATGCTTATAGCAACATTACCTACAATAGCCAAATTATGGAAACAGCCCAAGTGTCCATCAACTGATGAATGGATAAAGAAGAGATGGTTTATATATACAATGGAATATTATGCAGCCATAAAAAGAATGAAATCTTGCCATTTGCAATGACATGGGTGGAGCTAGAGAGTATAATGCTAAGCAAAATAAGTCAGTCAGAGAAAGATAAATACCATATGATTTCATTCATATGTGGACTTTAAGAAACAAAGCAAATGAGCAAAGGGAGAAAAAAGAGTGACAAACCAAGAAACAGACTTAACTATAGAGAACAAACTGATGGTTACCAGAGAGAAGATGGGTGGGGGGGATGGGTGAAATAGGTGATGGCGACTAAGGAGTGTACTTGTTGTGATGAGCATCAGGTGTTGAATGGAAGTGTTGAGTCACTGTACTGTACACCTGAAACTAATATTACACTGAATGTTAACTAGAATTAAAATAAAACTTAAAAAATCTGCGATCATGATGTTCAGTGACAGTTTAACTGTGTATGATTTTTTGTCTCATTTTCCTTGCCTTAAGACATCTTAGGCATTCCTTCACTGTCTTCTAGCATAGATTATTGTTGTGTAGAAGTCTGATGCCAGCCTGATTCTTTTGCACTTACAGTTAATTTGACTGGGAATGGAAGGTGACCTGGGTACCTATGGCATTATATCCTTACACTTGAAGTACAGTAACTTTAGTGGGTACGTCTTGGTATTGATATTTTTATATGACAGAAGAGCTGAAACCAAAGGGCAATAAGAGGCTTCATGGAGATAAGCGAGCATAGGCAGTGTGAAGCCCTTCGCAGGTGTACACTGAAAATTTAAGAGAGGAAATGCAGAGCCTCCCAGGTAGCATTTCCTCTGGCTCTTAGTTTTCAGGAGTCTCCCTGCAAATTCTCAGCAGAGACAGGCTATGCATTTTAGTTATGCTGGTTATAGTTTTATTTTTTAAAATTATTTTTAAAGATTTTATTTATTTATTTGACAGAGAGAGAGACAGCTGGAGAGGGAACACAAGCAGGGGGAGTGGGAGAGGGAGAAGCAGGCTTCCCATGGAGCAGGGAGCCCGATGTGGGGCTCGATCCCAGGACCCTGGGATCATGACCTGAGCCGAAGGCAGACGCTTAACGACTGAGCCACCCAGTCGCCCCTATAATTTTATTTTAATACTACTTTTTATTTTGTTTTTCTGTTCTCTATTTTGGAAATATCAATTATGCATCTGTTGGATCTCTACTATTTTCCATATTTATAATTTTCTGTCCAGATCTTCTCAGCTCTCTTTTCCATTTCAACTTGATCTATTTCAAGCCACTGATGTCGATGTGTATACAGTGATTCTGATTGTATGTTCAGCATACCTAGCCTCTCATTTTTGTTGCTCTTATTGTGCTTTTTATTTCTCTGATTTTTATATTCTTTCATATTACCTATCTTTCTGGAACTCTGCCAGTTCACTTGTCATTTCCTGTTGTCTGATTATTATCTTTTCTTTGAATTTGTGAAGCTCATTTTTGAGGTCCTGTTTCAGAAACTCCATATTTTCTTTAATTTATTTGATTTTAGAGAGAAGACTTGGTTCAATATTTTTCTTCTACTCTGTGGCATATTTCTTGTGATGTGTGCTTCAACTGCCTCTCATTTGTTATGGGTTTTGTTTTTTTTCCACATCTCCATTATAATATCTTAGCATACATGCCCTATTGCTTCCTTTTGGATTATTACTCATCTTTTAATAAGGACCTATCTTTGGTTAAGTATATACTGTGAACAGAGGCCCCTGGGTGGCTCAGTCACTTAAGTGTCTGACTCTTGATTTCAGCTCAGATCATGATCTCAGGGTCTTGAGATTGAGCCCCACATCAGGCTCTGTGCTGGGTGTGGAACCTGTTTATGATTCTCTCTCTCCCTCCCCTCTGTGCACTCTCTTTCTCTAAAAAGAAAGAAAGAATACACTGTGAACAGAGGTCCTTGGCTAGTGAGCTTGCATAACCAGAAACTTTATTTTCTTTCTAAGAAAGTTTCTCTCCAATACTCTATTCTGGAGCTGTGTTCTGAGGAAGCAGCAAATCTCCATAGGCTACAGATCCTACATATGAAAATTTCATATTTACTTTTCTGTCATTGTCCAGGATGAAAAGCCACAGAGTAGATTGCAAACAAATCAATAAATATATGCCACATCCATGTCCTGTCCCACGGTCGTTTCAGAACCAAGTCTCTGTTAGTTCTGAGCATTAGGTTTCTCCAGGGTTTCAAAGAAAAAGAACAGTAATTGCTTTGCCCATTGCCCTGTCCTTTCTCTAACTTAGGTTGCAAGATCCTTGCCTCTGCCTACTTTCATCATGAACACAAGACTAAGGGCTTTTTATTTTCCCAAATTATCTTAAATTCATTTGGTCTTCTAATAGTTTTCACTTCCACAGCTTTATCCTCTATCCCCCATTGCTATTGTAGGTTTATTTTCACTTTTACAGTCATTCTGACATTTTGATGACATTTAGAAAATATGGTGAAGCAACATCAAGGATGCAGTTGTCCATATTGAATTAAAAGATTGTCCAATGCATTTAAATGTTTTCTTTAAAAATTTAGTTAGCCCCCTAAAAATATGGGGAGACACAGCTAAATCCTACTTAAAGGACAGGGAAGGTACAGTGATATAACATGAACTCTTGGCTGTGTACAACTTCTCAGAGAAAACATGGATTTTCTTTTAACCAAGAAGTTGGCTTCTCTGCCATCCAAAAGAAAGAACATCAGAACAGCCAAAATGCCTGCTGTGGAAACATCACCCTCACTAGTCTCTGAAATCTCTAATCCATGCTGACTTTCACACAAAGTCTAAAACCTTCCATCCTCAGTCACCTGGGAAGCTGCGATGTTAACTGCCAAGGACCTGCGTGACACAAAAGCTGAAACCAAAGGGCAAGGAGAGGCTCCATGTGGATAAGCAAACAGGGCCAGTGGGAAGCCCATCCCAGGCATATACTGTGAATTTGTGAGAGGAAATGCAGGGCCTCCCAGGTGGCATTTGCCCTGGCCCTTAGTTTTCAGGATGCTCCCTGCAAGTTCTCAGCAGAGGAAATGGCAGGAGCGATGAGCCTATTTCTAAAGCCCTTTCCAACAACCTTCAGATTTCACACATTCAGACTGCACTTAGAAATACCAATCAACTTACCATTCCTTTTAGGAGCCTTCCAAATGAGCCACCTTTCAAAGAAATAATTGGAAGCAGGCTGAGAAAACAGCAGGCACTCAATAAATGCTCCTATGAATGAGTAAGTGAAATGAATGAATGTGTGAGAGAGTGAATGAAAAGCCTGCAAACTCCAGAGCCTAAATCTGTAAATGATCAGAAAAGTACATTTCCTGAAGGAACTATTTCATCTCAATTTGAAAATACTAATTTGTGACCACAGTCTATACTATTGTCAAATCTGGCCAACTCGTTCATAAAAATAGCTTTTCCAGACAAAACCATTATCAGAAAAGGTAAAAACTGATAACTTGTTCACGCTTCTGCCTGAGCCCTTGAATCTGTTTGATTCAAATGTGAAGCCAAACGCTGCTGGCTTTTACCCAATGTTACAGCCATTCAAGGAAGTTATAGCTGCTTTAGACTTAGTCTCTTCCCATCGAAAGTCATAAACTCCAGGTGGACTTGAGGGGGAATCAAAATAGGAAGGAAAATTAGTCTTTTCAACTTCCACAAAGATGCCTGGCAGAGGCTAAGGTCTACATCCTCAGAAGGCAAATCTATGGCTTCCTTAAATGGGCAGTTTGATTGTTTTGCTGGGAGTAAGTAAAAACTTTATATAAATATTAAAACAACAACAATGACAAGTGTCTGGACATTAAGCATACTTCCCAACTAGAAAATACTTAAGGGCTATTATAGAAATCTAAAAATGTTGTGGGCAAACATCAGAACCTTTTATCTCAATCTCTAATATGGAAATTTCTATTATTTCCTATAAGCCACATCTCAAAATGCTCATCCCAGTACACTATAAAATGGATGTTTTATGGCTTTGATATTGAGGGCATTTGGGTCAATATAAAAATGCTCTGTAAACTGCATGAGGTTATGCAAATATTAGTTGTCCTTTTGCTAGTGCTCTTATGCTTATATGTCAACAGTGGAATTAAAATTATTTAAAGGAGAACTTGAGTCCCTTTTCCCCAACCTTTCCCACAGATTAGCCATAACATAGCATCTTTGAGGGCAATAATGTGTTAATTACAGATCTCTCTTTTCAAACTTTCAGTTTGTGTCCTCCCAAAAGTCATATGTTGAAGCCCTAATCCCTAATGTGATGATATGTGGAAGTGAAGACTTTCAGAAGTAATTATGCCATGAGGGTGGAGCCTTCATGATGGAATTAGGGCCCTTATAAGAGACATAAGAGAGATGATCTACTATCTCTCTGCACCATGTGAAGATAGAGCAAGAAGGCATCAGTATGCGAGCCAGAAAGGGGGACCTCTCCAGGAACCAACTCAGTTGCCACATTGACCTTGCATTTCCCAGCATCTAGAACTGTGAGAAATAAGTATCTGTTATGTAAACCACCCAGTCTACCCAGTATATGGTATTTGTTATAGCGAACCAAACTGACTAAAACACAGCCCAAACAATTTTTTTGGAAGCTTTAGCTTAAGTGCTTCTTTTCTTTACAACTGGAGTGATGAGACCTCTGTGACAAAATGATGGACAGGGTGACTAAGTTCCTTAACCCATTTCTATCTGCATTTTAGGAATGATAATACTGGCCCCTCACTTCTTTCCAGAAATTCTGTCAAACAGGACAGTGTAAGAAAAGGTCCCCAAGCTTCCTGGAACAGAGATTAAATCAATTTAAGGCACTTAACACCTAACCCAATTTGTCCCTTGCTCCCATTTCCCAGCAAGCATGAGAATAAGGAACCGATGAGAACATTCACAGAAATGTTTAATCACTCCAGAGTAGGCTTTGCTGGGGTGTAGCATGGGCCAAAGTCCACTGGAGAAAATATTGTAATGAAAAGGTTTACACATCAAAAATGTCTGTCAGTGTCCAACTGGGGGCCAAATGATTTCAGTAGCATTTGACACAATATCTTTAACAAAACTAGAATTTGGCACTGTCCCTCAAAGTTCATTATTAGAAGATTAAAGAGCCATGTTATCTAATGTCCCAAAGAAAAAAAAACTTAAAAGGTAGTCATCTAGTCTATGTGTAAATGGCAACAATGATAGGAATATCATTAAAAGCCCATAATATTCTTTTATTGAAAGCCTAATGTTCCATTCCATGATAAAAACACAACAAACTAGGAATAAAAGGAAACTTTCTCAACCTGATAAAGGAATCTATGAAAAATCCACAGATGACATCATACTTAATGGGGAAAGGATGAATGTTTTCCCCCTAAATCAGGAACAAGACAAGGATGTACACTCTTGCCACTTCTATTTAACACCATACTGGAGGTCCTACACAAGGCAATTAGGCAACTAAAAGAAATTAAAGGCATACAGACTTGAAAAGAATAAGTAAAATTATCTTCATTCTTAGATGGCATGATCTTATATGTAGAAAACCCTAAAAAAAATTCACTGAGAAAACTATTGGAACAAATCAACAATTTCAGCAAGATTTCAGGCTACAGAATCAATATACAAAAATCACTTGCAATGAACAACCTGAAAATGAAATTAAGAAAACAATACTCTTCAAAATGGGTGAAAATGAGTGGGAGATACAAACTTTTCAGTTATGGAATGAATAAGTCACAGGAATAAAAGGTACAGCATAAGGGAATATAGTCCATGGTATTATAATAGCATTATAAGGTGACAGGTGGTAGCTATACTGTGGTGAGCAAAGCATAATGTATAGAGTTATTGAATCATTATGCTGTACTCCTGAAACCAATGCAACATGTGTCAACTATACTGAAATTTTTAAAAATTAAACAATTCCATTGATAATAACATCAAAAAGAGTAATAAGATACCTAGCAATATGCAACAAAGAATGTGCAAAACTTATACTCTGAAAACTACAAAACATTGTAATTTATCTTAAATTAAAGAAGATTTAAATAAGTGGGAAAACACCCAATGCTCAATGATCCGAAGACTTAGCATTGTTAGGATGACAATACTCCCCAAACTTATGTACATATTCAGTACAATCCCTATCAGAATCTCAGCTGACTTCTTTGTGGAAATTTACAAGCTGATCCTAAAATTCAAATGGAATTTTAAGGGATCCAGAATAGCCAAAACAATTTTAAAAAGAACAGACTAGCAGGACACACACTTCCTGATTTCAAGACTTACTACAAAGCAATGGTAATCAAGACAGAGTATTACTGACACAAAGATAGACATTATAGATAAATGAAATAGAACCAAGAGTCCAAAAATAAACCCAAGCATCTGTGATCAACTAATTTTTAACAAGGGTGTCAGGACTAATAAATGGATGAAAACATAGTCTTTTCAACAAATGGTGCTGGAAAAACTGGATGTCCATGTGCAAACGAATGTAGTTGAACCTTCACTTCATACTACATACAAAAAGTAACTCAAAATGGATCAAAGACCTAAATGTAGGAGCTTTCTATGGTCTGAATATGTTTCCTTAAAATTCATATGTTGAAATCTTAATCCCCAAACATGACAGTATTAGGAGGTGGTGACTTGGAAGGTGCTTAGGTCATGAGGGTGGAGCCCTCATGAATGGGATTAGTGCCTTATAAGAAAGGCTCCAGAGCGATCCTGAGCCCCTTCCAGCATGTAAAGACACAGCAAGAAGGTGCAGGCTATGAACTAGGAAGAGGGCTTTCCCCCAACCATACTGCATCTTGATTTTGGACTTTCCAGCCTCCAGAACTGTGAAAAATAAATGTCTGTAATATGTCAGGAAAATATTAAAAAACTAAAGCAACAGTAAGATCTTCACACTCACTAGGGTGACCAAAATCAAAATGTCAGATAATAACAAGTGTTGGTAAGGATGTGGAAAAATCAGAACCCTCATACACTGCTGATGGGAATGTAACATTACACAGTCACGTTGGAAAACAGTCCTGTAGTTCCTCAAATGATAATACATGGAGTTATACCATACAACCTAGTGATTCTACTTCCAGTAATATCCCCAAGAGAAATGAAAACATATGTCACAAAAATTTGTACACCGTTGTTTATAACAGCATTATTCATAATATTCTAGAGATGGAAACAACCCAAATGTCCATTGGTGAACAAATGGATAAACAAAATGTATTATATCCATTTATTATTAGGCCGTATGAAAGAATGAAGTACTGATACATGCTGCAACTCGGATGAACCTCAAAAGCATTGTGCTATGTGAAAGAAGACAGTCACAGAAGTCAACATAGTATATGATTCCACTCATACGGAAGTCCAGAATGTGTAAATCTATAGAGACAAAAAGGAGACTAGTAGTTGCCTTAAGGCAGGGCTGGGAAGTAGGTGAGGGGATAGATAAAGGATATGGGGTTTCTTTTTGAGGTGATGCAAGTGTTCCACAATTAAATGTGTTGATGGTTGCACATATCTATGAATATACTAAAAAACATTGTACATTTCAAATGGGTGAATTGTATGGTAGGGAGTTCTATCCCAATAAACATATTTAGAAAAAAGAAAAAGAAAAAAACTCAGTCTTAAAACTCTGTTGAATGAAAGGGTAAAATTCTACACAAACTCTCCAAGAATATCCCTTTCTTTGGAGCAAAAATATAGAAGTTATAGAGAGGCAGAAAGAACAAATAACATTTATTCATTTATTTCATAAAAATACATAGAACAATACAGACCAGGTAGAAAATTAGTACATAAGATAGTCATAATCCTGCTTTTTTTTTTTTTTTTGCAGTTTTTTTTTTTTTTTTCATAATCCTGCTTTTAAGAAGCTTACATTCTTTTTGTTGTTAGGCAGAAACATACACTGCTTCCTAAGTAGCAGGCACTGTTCTAAGAACAAATATTAACTCCTTTAATCCTCACAAAACCCTATGAATTATTATTCCATTTCACAGATGAAGGTACAACTGAAGCCTTGATTTAAGCCTCATCTGGACTATTTAAGCAACCTTCCAATGAATCTTGCTGTCTCCACACCTGCCGCCATTCAATCTTCCACAATGCTGGGAAGGGTGATCTTTCTAAAACCAAAACCAACCATATGCTCTTTAAACTCTTCAGTGGCTTTCCACTGCCTTAAGAACAAAGTCCAAATCCTCAGCTCATTGAACAGTGCCCTTCATTACCTCACCCCTGCCTAAGTCTGCAATCCAATTGCTTGCCCTATTTTTTCTTTCATGGTCTGCTCCAGCCATGCTGAGCTGCTTTTGGTTTCCCAAACTAGGAAGTAAGTTTCACATCTCTGGGCCTTGGTACATGCTTCTTTTTCTCTCTGATTTTCCTTTCTACTTTCCAACATGCCTTCCTGACAAGCCCCTACTTACTTGAAGACTCAGCTCAAGCTTTGCCTTCTCAATTAACCTTTCCTGACATCCTGTCATCCCCAGTAGAATTGACCAGCCCTCTTCTTTTCCATTATAGCTGGTGTTCCTTTCAAAGCACTTGTAATACTTTTTTTTTTGCATGAACTACTTTAGTTATCTGTATTTCCTTACTTAATGATAAAATTATTCAACTTAGGGACCTAGACTTACTTATTTCTGTACATTGAGCTTCTGACATATTGTCTGAAACCATAGTACGTAGCCTATATATGTTTATTTAATAAGTGAGTATATGAATGAATGAAGCAGTCAATTAATAGATCAAGTAATTTAAATTTTCATGAAAAAAATCAATGAATCAATCAATAGATCAAGTAATATGAATTTTCTAGAAACTTGACTTCTGCATAAAGCAGAGTGCCCCATCCCCTACCAGCTATGCTAAGCCAGTACTTTCATCATCATGTTCCTCCTGAGGAGCATATAATGTTTCTGACCTGAATACATCAAATGACTATATGATAAAGAATGTCCATAATACCAACTGCCACTTACTGATGGTTTATTATGTTCTGGGCACAAGAACATATAAGTTATTTCATTTCCTTAAGCCTCTTTCTTAATCTATAAAATTAAGGTGTTTTGAAATTAAATGAGTTAATCTGTGTATCTACAGATATGTATTTCTCCCCCCACCAAATCAAATAAGGCCAGTGTGTCCTACCTGAAATTTAGATCTAATCCTGAGATCTATAGGCCTGCTCTAATTTCATTCAGACCATAGGTTTAAAATAATTCTATGAACTGGTATATTTCTTTATCTTCAAGTGTGTTTTGCAATCAGTATGTAATTTGGTCCTCAGAACACCATATGCAGTACCTAGGGCAGGGATTATTGTTCACCATTTCACAAATGAGAAGAGGTTAATAGACTTATTACAATAATAAGGCAAGTTTGTGACAGAGCCAAGACAAGCACCCAGGTCTCCCCACAAGTGATTTGCATTTTTATATTGGGGTTATTTACGATAAAGTCTCATATTCTAAAATGGGTGTCATTTAGATGAACACATTCTACAACTCTCTTGTGTCAAAGTCATAAGAAGTTTTTGAAATTAAATCCCACTGCTTGGCTTCTATTTGTACAGAACTTTTCATTGTTGTTTTTAAGACTTCAAAGTTTCTCCACTCTCATCTTGAGAAAGCATTGTACATTTTCCCCATTGCTTACAATTAGTATGTCATTATGGAGTTGGAAGTTTTAGGTAAAGTTAACTGCCAAGTCTGCCAACTTCTTAACAATGTCCAATGTGGCATCTTTGGGTGTTTACAAGAAATAGTTTTTAATTGCTCAACTTTGAGGAAGGCACTGAGGCTAATCATGCCCCAAGGGCCTAAGAGAATCTCTAAGACACAAAGCTATTAGAAATGTTCTGCTTGTCTGGGACCAACCCAAAGCATCACAGGTGGAAAGAACACCTTTCCAGTTTAAGATGGCCTCATCATCTCTCAAAGTTGAAACAAATTTCCTTAGACATTTGCTGAAAGTCTGTTAGGAGATGTTTGGCCAGTCAGTCCTCTCCAGAACCTCATTTCCCTTTGTTTCTGGTAATTCATGGCTCCTAATACATAGCTCCGGCCTACCTCGTAACATAAGGAAAAGGGAGAAGGCAGAGTTGTCACTTGCTAAATTAGAATTATAGATTTGTGCATAACTCCAGACAGGCACCCAAGGACTGTGATGAGGAATTGCCTATACTATGGTCAGCCCTTTATAATCCACTACACACTCTCTGTTTTGCTTGTCTTCTGATTAAGGATTTTTCAGGAGTACACCAGAAACAGCTACTAAAGAGGTCTTCTACTAGTCACAATCTTTCCAAAGCAGAGAAATGTATTTCCACCAGCTCAGTCCCCAACCCTTGTCTCCTCCCCTTTGCCTGCAGTAATTCCTGCTATCCGGCATTCTAAAGCCTTCATTTGACTGTCAGGATACATCCCTACACTAAGCAACAGAACCCACAAATGTTTTTCTTTTTGCCTTAACCCAGATCTTTCCTGTAACCCTTTTATTAGGCCTTAGGGTAACTTCCTTAGTTGTCTTCCATATACAAGAAAGATATTTATGACCTACTATCAAAAAAGGCTTTGAACAGGAAAAGTTTCTCTAAAATTAAGGGTATCATAACTGCAACAGGCCCCAGAAATGGTCTGATAAGCAAAAGAAATTGAGACCCAGAAAATTAAAGTAAGCTGCCCAATGTCAGACAACTTGTAGGGTGTCTACTCTATCCTTGGGTCTTCTCTCCTGACCAATTTGAGAAATGCTACATTAGGGATACATTCAGAGGTCATGAGGCTGACAGAAGTTAAGTACTGTCATGGGAACTGATTCCATATCCTCGCCATTACTGTTTTCTAACTGGCAGTGAAACAAGCCTCAGCCAAAAACCAGTGTCTTAATGTGGTACTGATATCATGTCACACTGAGTTAACCAAGGACCTGGACAAAATCTTGCTGAGTACCAGATCTGAGACCTTCACCCTCAAAGCAAGAATCAAGCAAAATACAATAGGGGTAATTTCTCAAAAGTCAGTGATATGGAAGTAGCCCTAAGTTTTCTATCCATCTCTGTCTCTAATTAATTGTGTGACCTTTAGTCAATTCACTTCATTGCTTTAGACCACAATTTTTCCATCTATAAAATATAAGTACCAATTTATGTGAACACATTTGGAAAAGTAAAAATAACTAACATGCTAGTATTTATTGAGACTTACCATGTGCCAGGCACTATTCTAAGTATTTTACATGTTTTTACTCATTTCCTAAAGATGAGAAATTCAGCTCAGATTCTTTGGATTACTTGAACAAGTTCACAGAACTAGTAAGCCTCTGAATACACAGCCTAAACCACTACCTCAGACTGCTTCCCACTACCCTATATTGTATCTACTACCATAAAAAGTGTTACAGAGCTTGAGAAACAATGATCTGTCCTCAGGTAACCTATGTCATCATTGAAGAGTCATAACAGAGAGAACCAGATAACAAAATAGATAACAGAAGAACTAAGCCGAGTGTTGAAAGAGGGATTAGATAGGACCTTACTTTCCAAGTTGGTAGAACATCTGAATGATCGTGCAGAAGGAGTGGGAGTGAGCGTGAAGGAATTCATAGAACAATGAAGGAACTAACCTGATTCAAGTGGAGACTACTTGGTGAGGACTTGGCAGACAAAAGTGAATGTGGGAATCAATAACATATATCACTGTACAGTTTGCATAGCACTTAACCACCAGTGCATACACACATTCTCATTTGTTTGGGCCATGTCAGTTTCCCCCACCAGACTGTAAGTTCCATGAAAGTAGGTACCATATCTGGCAATTTTTTGCACCATGTCTCCTCAATGCCAAGCACATAGCCTGACACATGGTGGGTGTTCATTAAATATTTGTTGAATAAACGTATCAATAGGTAAATAAAAAAGTAAATGTTACATGATAGATGAGGGACTGCCATAGTTGACCTTGTGTGCTATATGAAGGCATACAAACTCGATACAGTTGCAAAAAGGAGCCCATGGAGGCTGTTTGAGCAGGCTGAGGTGGCAGAAGTGGGAATGAAAAGGCAAACATAAGGGCTATTTCAATGTGGGAATCAATAACACATGTACTCTCTGCTGTGCACTCTCTATCCCAGCTGTCCCCTGATAGACATTTCTCCACCAGCTGCAGGCTCTGTCACGACACCAATTTAATACAGAAAGAATGTGAAGGGACTATGGACCAAAATAAAAAAGAATTATTTCTTAGTTCTGTGGAAAGCCCAGCAGTGGTATACTCCCATGGTCTCAAAAGTCTCCTTTCTCTTTTCTTTATTTGTTTTCCCTACACAAAATGCCACATTTTTTTCAAACAGCTCTGGTTTGGCAAAATTTAATTGCCTATTTGGGATGAGGTCCCTGAAGCTCTCAGACGTTAATTATTTCTTTCTAGTGAAGATCAGAAACTTTGAACTCTACGCATGAGATAAATGATCTGGTAGCACTTTGGAACCTCAACTTATTTAAGTTACTGAGCAGCTCATCAACTTGTTCCTTGCATTTGGAATTGAATCTGGAAGAGAATTGGACCCCAGACATCATGAGTAGGCTGAGGATGTAGATGTATAGATTTAGTTCAGAGAAAAGTATGCTCCCAGAATAGAGTTCTGATGACAGCTTCCAGATAAACATATAGATCGATGAATTTTGAACCTAGATGAAGAGAAGAGGAGAAGAGGTGCAAATTCTAAACCAAACTGCTCAAGGAAAGGTAGGTTCTGGTAGTTATATTTTCTGATAAGTAAGGGGTAACCAAAAGGCTTTTGGGCTTCAACTCCAGTATGATGCTTTGGAAATGGGCTGGGCCTATTTTCCAGCTTTAGTGAGTAAAGTGATTGTCATTAGATGTTTTTGCTGACAGAGAGATGCACAAGTCCTTGGAGTCTTCAGGTTGCATATTTTCATTCTCCGGCACTGAAAGTAAGTGGTGGGGAAAGAGCAGGAAACCGGGTAGTGTACATACAGAGCCCAGGACATCTCCTGGAAGTCATCCAATTTAGTTTAAAGCCCTGGGTACAGCATGTTTTGCTATCATTTCCTTCTTTTTTTATTTTTTATTTTTTCCGTTGATTTTTTTATTATGTTTTTAAAGAAACTGGCAATTTGGTTTAATTGTGTTCCAGTTCACCAGGATAAGATAATAGATAAGTATTGCCAAGAGGTGAAAGATGTCTAACCTAGCAGATTGAAAACTGAAATAACCTAAGGGTCTTGATGCAAAACGTTCAGATGACCTCAATCCTCCTTATGTTACAACTTTTCTGAGGGAAACTGAACAAGGATGTATGTGGGTCCAGTGTCAGTGAAATAAATGTTTGCCTAAGAAATTAAATAATGTAAGTAGATACCATTACCAAGGGCTGCATGGATACCAAAGTGTTTGGCGGTTGTGATTTGACCTAATCCAAAAGAATCTTCTTTCTTCAGAGGTTTCCAGGCATTTGGGAGTTTGAGAAGCTTTTGAAATCCCACCATGAAAGTTTGCAGAAAGATTATCACTGTTCCAAACATGACAATGTAGAAAATTATTCTTTTGGGCAATCTCATTCTACTCCAACTACTGGTACTTGAAAAGGACATCCAATGGTGAGTCAGTAACAAGAAAAAGCTCCAATTTCTTCCCTCTCCTCCAACATTTTTTCCCTCTAACCATTTATGAGACATGGGCAAACTCCAGGAAGTCAAGGGGCAGCCATTAGTTGAAAGGAAAGTTAAGCTGTATAAATAATTGCAGGTGACAAGACTAAGATGGGAAATATGCTGGGTCCAGTTTGCCAGGAATCTTTTAATGATAATTCTAGGATGAGACAATCAACATTGTCTTTGGAGGGCAGGGCCCAGACTAATGAAAAATAGCCCCCTCAATTAAGACGCTGAGTAGCCTTTAAGTGTGAGAGGGAAATTGTCATCAATTTTAAGTTCTATGGGTCTAAACGCAGTACTAATGGAGGCAAGGTCATGGGTTCGATCCCAATACCTATCAGTTAGCTTAACACCATCTAAAAACAAGTCTTCCCAGGGCCCTAGACTGATCACCAATTTTTAGTCAAATGGCTCATCAATTTATTCTACCGGGCTCATGGAAGACTGAGGGATAAATTCCTTATAAACCTTCCCTCAATACTGGAGAAACAGAATACATCCTGCAGCTCATTAGGAATGATAGATTCATATAAAAGAGAGTAAACATGTATTTATCAATATTTAATATTTAACAGCAAAAACAATGTGTTTTAAACAGTTCTAGGAGCAACAGAGACTTTTAAATGGCATAAGAATCAGCTGTCTACTTCTATACAAAACCATTTCATCCTCCCATCTGTAGCCTGCCCATCATCTTTCTAGATCTACTACTGTGGATGGTGCATGTATAAATAATTGGGGATTAAATATAGACCATTCAAGGAAATTTAGGGCATGACAATACTAACTTAAAGTGTAACAGTCTTCATTGTGACTCTCATCTTTCTTCATTTTCCCACTATGGAAATGATTGTCTCAATATTCACTTGCAAGGTAGAGACAATCCAAGGGAAACCCTTATATATCCAGGGTCCCATAATAAATGAAGACAGAACCAGCGTTAGGTTTCTCAAGCTCTGAGGACACTCCTGTGAAGGCAGGTCATCAGCCTCCCCACGCCTTTCATGTGTTTGCCAATTCCTAAGTGGCATACGCTTTTATATCCATGGATTTATCATTCCTGTGTACTTAGCCTGTCTGAGAGGCTGACAAAATAGAGAATGAGACACAGGGATAGGTTCTTGGAGGCCAGAACAGGGAAGAGGGGGAGCTATGGAATCTTCTTTGCTAAAGACTTTTAAGGATAAGTGAGTTTCCCATTTCAGAGATGGTTAGAGAAATTCCATCCCTTATCAAACTTCTCTAGTCCACATGCTTCTCCAACAATGGAGGAAAATATAGTAGATTCTTCATGTTGTGGGGAGTGTTAAGGTTTGTTTTGTTTTGTTTTCATTTTAGCTGAGGAAAATGAGAATCCTAGCATGTTAGAACTAGATGGGCTCTTACAGATCACTTAGTCTAACTGGATTGCAAATGCAAATTTAGGCCAGTGAGGGGAAGGAACTTATCCAGAGACATAGCCAGGGAGTAGCAGAAACTTCAAGGAAGGGATTAAAAAGAGAAGGAAGAGTTAGTTTCATGAAGAAGCACATAAAGATTAAAGGGTGTTTGGTATATAAACAGCAATGTTGGGGGAAGAAGCAGATAAAAGAAGAGAGGTTGTCTTTCAATGTGGAACAGGCCAAGAGCTCCATTCACACATTCATTCATCAAGTAATTCTTGAGCACCTTCCATGTACTAGGCACTATTCTGTTTTGGGCATACAGTAGTGAGCTAAATGGACAAAATTCCCTGACTTCATTGAGCTTGAGGGTACATTCTAGTTAAAAGAGACAATCAACAAACATAATTAATAGATAAAATATACCATGTGCTGGAAATAATGATTCTAAGGAGAAAAATAATGTAGGAAAGGGGGGTATAAAATATCAGGGGTTAGAAATGAACCTTTAGACAGGGTGGTCAAAGAAGGACTCACTAAAAAGATTCCTTGTGAGTAAAGACCTGAGGGAAGTAAGATGATAAGCCATGCAAGGATCTGGGCTTCATGTATACGGAGCAACAAGATCAAAGAAAGCAAAGTCTCTGAGAATGGGATGTGCTGTGAATGTTTAAGGAACAATGAGGAGGCCAGTGTGACTATAGCAAAGTGAACAAGGAAAAGAGTAATAGGAACTGGGGTCAGAGAAGTAATTGGGAGGCAAACCATGTAGGGCCTGATAGGTCATAATAAGGAGACTGGTATTCAATTAGGTTAAAATGGGAAGCTACTGAAATTTTTTAATGGAAAAGTGACCTGATATGACTTACAATTTAACTGAATTATTTGAACTGAATGGGGGCAAGGCCAGAAACAGGGAAGCCAATAAGGAAATTACTGACAAAATTCAAGTGAATAATGGTGATGATTTGGAATAAAGGACAGCAGTGCAGGTGGCAAGAGGAGTAGTTAGATTCTGGATGATAGCTGGACAATAACATATTATTTATTTATATATTTATTTATTCATTCAATATCTATCATGTCCCTATGATGCCCCAGGCACCATACTAGGTACACCAGTAAATAAAGCAGACAAGGTCCCTGTCCTCAGTAAATTTACAGTTGAGTGGGAAACAAATAATAAACAAGTAATAAAATTATTAGTATAATTTCAGATATTGGAATGTGCTACAAGAAAAGCATAAACCAAAGGGAAAGAGAGTAGTAAGGTGGAAAGAGAAAGCCTTTTCAGATAGTCTGGTCATTCAAGCCCTCTTCTTACCACCCACACTTTTAGAATCATCACATTAGATTTTCACACTCTTAACTGGTGCTCAGCAACAACAGCACGAAAAACACAGGAGAAGCTGGCAACGTAAATCCAACCAGGGATATTAGCAGAAGGTTTTCACAGACCTCAAGGGTTCCATGAAAGACTCCATTTACATAATATCAGTTCAGATCAAAGAAGTACTTTGCAACACTCTATGCCAAGCACCATGGTAGATACTAGTGCAATGAGAAAATGGAGGCATGAACAATTTAGGAGTGACCAACAGACATAAGAATAAGCAATATTTTAGCTAAAAGTATCAGAAGGTACCCTCTTTCTGGAGATTAGTAACTTAAGCTGACAGAAGTTCAGTTTTGGAAAATGGTGAACAAGTAAGAGAACCAGGAAGATGGTCTCTCTCTCTTCTCTTCTTACTTGAAAAAAAATAAAAATAAATAACCCAAGAAGGTTATCTGGTGGAAGAGGGATGAAGAACTTTTCATATAACCATTTTCAAAAGGATGAGGAATTTGCTATTTTCCTAGGGAAGGAGGAAATTCCTAGCTTTGCCTCTGTTCTCATTATAGATATCCCATTTGTATCCCTTATCTTTTGAAAAGGATCCTGTATGTCCTAATTATTTCCACCTTTCTCACACCAGCCCTCCCTCTTTATTCTCATTCTTACAGGTAAAATGAAGCAACTGCATTGGCACCCATCCAATGAATAGTGGCAAATAGGAAGAATGGCCATAGATAATGCTACAGCAGTGTTTGAGTTTCTCCTTATTGGAATCTCTAACTATCCTGAGTGGAGAGTCACATTTTTCACATTGGTGCTGATAACTTACCTGAGCACATTGTTGGGGAATGGACTTATCATCTTTCTTATCTACTTTGACCCCCACCTCCACACTCCAATGTACTTCTTCCTTACTAATCTGTCTTTCTTAGACCTTTGCTATGGAACCGCTTCCATGCCCCAGGCCTTGGTGCATTGTTTCTCTACCCATCCCTACCTCTCTTACCCACAATGTTTGACCCAAATGAGTGTCTTGTTGGTCTTGGCCACAGCAGAGTGCCTCTTACTGGCTGTCATGGCCTATGACCGTATGGTTGCTATCAGCAATCCCCTGCGCTATTCCGTGATCATGAATGGCCCAGTGTGTGTCTGGCTGGCTGCTACCTCGTGGGGGGCATCACTTGTGCTCACTGCCATGCTTGTCTTATCCCTGCAGCTTCACTTCTGTGAAGCTAACATCATTAACCATTTTGTCTGTGAGATTCTTTCCCTCCTTAAGCTGGCCTGTTCTGATACCAGCCTCAATGAGCTTATGATCCTCACCACAGGCATCTTTACCCTGTTCCTACCCTTTGGATTAGTTCTTCTCTCCTATGTCCAAATTGCCACTACTGTCCTAAGGATTCGCTCAGCCCAAGTTAGGCTCAAGGCCTTTTCCACCTGTGGCTCTCATTTGACTGTGGTGACAATCTTCTATGGGGCAACCATCTCCATGTATATGAAACCTCATTCCAAGTCATCCCCTGACCAGAACAAGTTTATTTCAGTGTTTTATGGGGCTTTGACACCCATGCTGAACCCCCTAATATATAGCCTGAGGAACAAGGATGTTAGAGGGGCAATGAGGAAAGTTATGGCAAAAAGGACATGAGCCTTCTTTGTTTCTAAACTCATGTATATATATATATATATAAATTTTATTATGTTATGTTAGTCACCATACAGTACTTAATTAGTTTTTGATGTAGTGTTCCATGATTCATTATTAGTTTCAAGACATCAGCTACATCCTTACTGATGGTAAACAATTGTTTAAAGGGTCTGACTTTACCCTTGGTAGAGCAGGTGGTTATCATTTGAGAAGCTTCAGGAAGTGCTCCCACCCTAAAATATTACCCCTACTAAGGCTTGAATTTCCATTAGAGGGTCTTTACATATAACATGTTAGTGGTCACCCGCTAGGTCACAGAAGAGACCTAAGCAGCAAGACAATCTCCTATGACTATTAGCAGAAGGCAAGTCATAACTGAATTGGAAAAATAGGACAAAGGATGGTGTAATAAAAGACAAGAAGACAAACATCAGAAACTTTACAACTTTACTGGAGGCAAGCTCTGTTGTGAAAGCACAATTGACTTGCTCTGCTTAACCTCAGAATCATGAGAAAATTGCATCATAGCCATTTCCTACATTCGTGTGGAGTGGTTTTCCCCTTTTCTTGCTCTTTTTCTAAACTTCTTTCAAGTCTGTTATTTTATTTTATATTCCTAATGTAATTCTATGAAATTGGTAAGAAAGACACCATAATCCCCCTGTGTTAACAATGAGAAAAGAGAGGCCCAGAGAAGGAGTTGAGACTTCTATAAAATCATACATAATTGGTAGTGGAATCAAAATTAGAATTTAGATCACACATATACAACCTCTGAACTTTGTCAATATTGTCTAGAAAATTATTTGGAATTATAGAATTATAAATGCAACTAACATTCATTGAGCACTTACTGTATACCAGACACTGAGCTAAGTTCTCTACATCTCTTGTCACATATAATTATCACAACAATTCAACAAAATAGTGCTATTATCAACCCATATTAGAGATGAGGACACCGATACTTTTAGAAGTTAAGTGATTTGCCCATGGCCATAGAGCCAGGAAAGAGCAGAGCCAATATTTAAATCTAGGTCTGGCTGATTTCAGATCCTATTCACTGTACCCACACTAGAGACCTTAGAGATTATTTAATGCAGTGATTTTAATCAACTTTATGGTGATATAATTTATGTACAATAAACTTTATACAGTTACAGTGTGCAATTTTATGAATTTTGACAGATGCCCACTGAATCAGCACACAATTCCATCATCTCCAAAAGTTTCCTTGTGCCCTTTCATAGGCTACGCCTCCCCCACCCCATACCCTGGCAACCACTGATCTGATTTCTTTCACTATATGTTAGTTTTGATTTTCTAGAATTGACTGTTACTGGAATCCTATGTGTATGTACTCTTTTGTGTATGGCTTTTCTTACTGAGCGTGCTTTTGAAATCATCCACATCGTTGCTTCTATCAGTAATTTGTTCCTTTTATTGCTGAATATTTCATTGCACAAATTTACCACATTTATAAAAATCCATTCCTCGTTATTGGATGTAATGCAGTGGCTTTTAAACTTTATTTTTTTAAAGATCTTTTATTTATTTATTTTTGAGAGAGCGAAGGAGAGAGAGAAAGCATGAGCTGGGGGAGGGGCAGAGGGAGAAGCAGATTCCCCACTGAGCAGGGAGCCCAATGCAGGACTCAATCCCAGGACCCTGAGATCATGACCTGAGCCTAAGGCAGGCGCTTAACCAACTGAGCCACCCAGGCACCCCGGCTTTTAAACTTTAGTTCTCACAGTCCTATGGGTTCAGTTGTGTGCCTGGAACCTGTCAATGGAAGTGAAGTTTTCTGTGTACAATTTCATTTGAAAATGGAATTCTAAAAATAAAAAAAAAAGATTTAGCAAACAACAATCTACTACTGATCTCTCAGTTTTAGATGAGTTCAGAGGCTCAGTGAACAGTATATAAATTTCCCAGGATCATGAAACTTTCCGGAAGCAGATTTAGACCTAAGATCCAGATACCCTGTTTCCTGGTCTCACTTTACTTTGGGCAATTCCACCAAACATGAAGAAGTCGTCTACCAGTTGGCCTGATAGAGAACAAGAGACAAATCAGTAGGAGAAAAATACAATGCACAGCACACCTAGATGTGAAGCAAGGCACCATGGAGCAAGTAGATGTTCAGTGCATTCCTCAGACCCTGGCTGCTGGGAGTAACACTGTGTGGTGCTACAAAGAGAGTACCAGACATACACAGGACCTGTCTCACACATGTACTCACTAAATGAAGAGGAAAACAGAATGAATAAACCACTTGCCAAAATAGCCTAATTTTCTTTTTTTTTTTTCAGATTTGGAATTTGTTTTTTATTTTATTTTATTTTATTATGTTATCCATTATACATTTTTTAAAGCTTATGGTATTCTTAGCCACTGAAACCATGCTTTAATATCAAGAAAAAAATATTTAGGAAAAAGCCAAGTGACCCCAATTTTTAATTTATTCATTCAACAAATATTAACTTTCTATTTTCAACCAGACACTGGGCTAGGTATTAGGGCAAGTTTCATACTTTATGCAAAAGGTTTCTTACTATTGAAATAAACATTTCAAATTAACATTATGAAATAAATTGATGAAATTAATAATATTTTAGAGAAAAAATAAAGCTTTCAGGTAGAGAGAAATTCAGAAATTAAGAGGTATGTTAGGAGTACCCATTTTATGAATAAACAAACAAAAAGTAGAATAAGACCTATAAATATAATGAACAATAAATAAATGAATGAATGAATACATAAATAAATAAAAGTGGTGATTTCCAGAGGAAGGGGGGTGGGAGATGGGTAAAATGCATGAAGGGGAGTAGAAGATACAGGCTTCCAGTTATAGAATGAGTAAATCACAGGAATAAAAGGCACAGCATAGGGAATGTAGTCAATGATATAATAACGATGCACGGTGACAGATGGTGGCTACACTTGCGGTAAGTATAGCATAATGTATTGTGATATTGAATCACTATGTTGTACACCTGAAATTAATGTAACATTGTATGTCAACTGTACTCAAATTTTAAAATTTTTTAAAAACACAAAATAAAATAGAAAATTTCCTACCAAAAAGAAGTATTCATTTTAATGACTCTGCCTTTGAGGGGAGAAATTCTCCACTCTCTATCATAGGTTGGTTTACAGCTTAAAATGAGAATCATATTTTCACTAATAGTGCCCCTACCACAAAATGGTAGCTCTGTCACTAGGTGCTTTGTCTTTTTATTGACTTGCTGGTAGGGCACAGCCTACAGACAGAGGGGCATAGTGGAATCTGTAGATGGGAGCTGTGGAATTGATTCTGCTACTAACTAGCTGTGTGACCTTAGTTATACCAATCTCTGGCCCTCAAATTTTCTCATCAATATAATAGGAAGGTTGTATTTTGTTACCCAAAGACCTTTCCACTTCTAACCTTCTGCATCTAGGTGTTATTTTATATAGATTTTCTTTCTTGTCTTAAAAAAATGGAATCATATTATCAATTTACTCTGCAGCTCGCATTTTCCACTTGGCAATATATCATGGACATTCCTCCAGATCAATATATATAGATCTATCTGCCTGACTTTAAATGTTAGCTTTGACTGAAGAAGTAGGCACACATAGCAGCTAGTTAGCATGAGTATGATCCTTCCAGCACTAACGTTCTGTTTCTAGGTATCTAAACCCAAAGGCCATCTAATTCAACATTGATATTAATTCATTTTAAATACAAAATAAACTCTATGAGGATGTTGTGAAATGAAATCAATTCTGAATTGTTAAAAACTCCTAAGGTTGAATATCACTTCTTCACTTGATCAATCACAGGCACTGTGAGAAATATTCCACTGTGCATCCCACATCCCAAGCAGCTGGGTAGTGAAGATTACCTTGTTTCAACCTGAAAGCAAATAAAAACTGGTTTGAAACTAAGGTAATTCTGCCAGAAATTGAGGAGAAAGTTTACAAACTGAACAACAGGCTCCAAATAATATTTTCCAATGAGTATTTAAGGAAAAGATACCATGTCCCATTCATAGAATTTGGGATTTCAATTGAGGGAAGTCAGCAGAGTATAACAATTTAGAGCACAGGCCCTGGAGCCAAACTTTTTGGATTCAGATCTATATTCTGCCACTTCGTTCAACTCACTTTCTGCACTTCAATCCCTTTACCTAAGTGGGCTAATAGTAGGACCTACTTGTAGTGTTCAGCATTTGATCATGTAGGCAGAAACCACTCCAGTTATTTCAGGCAGGGAGTGATTTAATAAAGAGAATTAGAGACCTACAAAGCCTTTGGAAGGGCTGTGAGAGGGAACGTTGGTAAGGGAACGTTGCCAACAGCCTCAGACAGTTGCAGGAACTGCAAAAATCTTGGGAAGCTTTTAGAGGCATGAAGAAACTGCTACTAACTGCACCAAAGTTAATGTTTCACAGAAGAATGCTCAGAAGCCACCTAAATCTTTGACACTTAAACACGATGTCAGGAGGACCAATGGTGGTGTCTACTTCTTTTATGCTTGCTTAGCTTCCTTGAGTACCTTTTATGGGTGAAATCCAAAACTGAATGTTACTGTCAAGAGAGTGTGGGAAATGTAGTTCCTAAGTTTTACAATAGGGGTGAGAGCTGAAAAAGATGGGGAAAGTTTTGGGGGCACCTGGGAGCTCAGTCGGCTAAGTGTCTGCCATCGGCTCAGGTATGATCTTGGGGTCCTGGAAGCAAGCCCCGAGTTGGGCTCCCTTTTCCTGCTCATCAGGGAGTGGGCTTCTCCCTCTCCCTCTGCCCTCCATCTCCACTTGTGCTCTTTTCTCTGTCTCTGTCTCTCTCTCTCAAATAAATAAATAAAATCTTTATAAAGAAAAGATGGGGGTGGTTTTGAATATGACTTCATAGCTTGGTTAGGAGAATTGTATGAATCTGGGGCACCTGGGTGACTTAGTTGGTTGAGTGTCCAGCTCTTGATTTCAGCTCAGATCATGATCTCAGGGTCGTGGAATTGAGCCCCAAGTCGGGCTTGTGCTCAGTGGAGAGTCTGCTTGAGATTCTCTCCCTCTCTCTCTCTGTCCCTCCCCCCCCCATAAATAAATAAATAAATAAATAAATAAATAAATAAATAAATAAATAAATAAATAAAATCTTTTAAAAAAAAAAGAATTGTATGACTCAATTCACATAAAGCACTTAGAAAATTGCCTGGTCTATACTATAGTTAAAGAACAATAAATATCAGATGTCATTATGATGTCTGGATCACATGAGCCTAAGATGTCAGGAATTAGAGTGCCTACTTATTTTTTCAATAGTGAATTCCAAGACTACTCCTTCGCCCATGCATGCTAGCATCCATACAACATTAATTCAATACATATTTATGGAACACCTACTATACAGCAGGTACTCTGCTATTGCCATGGATACAGCAGTGGGGAAAACATATTTGTTCTCTCCCCTCAAAGAATTCACTCTCTAGGTGGAGAGAAAGACACGTACACAGCCAAAATTACTGCACGAATTTATATCTTCTTAGTTCTTAAGTTTATAAAGCACTTTACATGCTTTATAATTTATCTTCTTCTTGAATGTATATTACTTCATATCATCTAAGTTTTTTTAAAGATTTATTTATTTATTTATTTTAGAGAGAGTGAGAGAGAGCCGAGGGAAAAGGAGAGAGAATCTCAAGCAGACTCCCCACTGAGCGCAGAGCCCCTTGTGGGGCTTAATCTTACTACCCTTGAGATCATGACCCATGAGATCATGACCTGAGCCGAAACCAAAAGCCAGACGCTTAACTAACTAAGCCACCCAGGCGAACCTCATATCATCTTTTAAATTTAATGAGACAAGTAAATAGGTGTTATAATTAATAGTATGAGACCAACATTTACATATGAAAAGATTCAGTGTCTGTGATGTTATCAATGTCAACAGTATGACAAGACTAGGACTAGAATACAATTCTAGATTTACTGTGGTGATTATTTCACAGTATATACAATATTAAATCATTATGTTGTCATCTGAAACTAATATAATGTTATATGTCAATTACACCTCAATAAAAAACTTAATTTTTTTTAAAAAATATAATTCTTCTGACACCTAGATATTCTTTCTGATGGGTGCCTGATGGGTTCAAGGAGTCCTTGGAAAAGAGGAGTAGAAAGAAGGCAGGACTGTTGCTGAGCAGAGAAAAAAACACTATGTTTTCAGACTGTCTAGGTTAAAAATCTGACCTTGACACTTACTAGCTATATGACCTTGGGCAACTTCCTGCCTCAGTTTCCTCATCTATAACAGGAAAACAATCATAGGACTGACCTCATAGGGGTTGTTAAAAGGATTAAATGAGCTGATTTCTATAAAATGCTGAGAACTACGGTTGAGACATAATAAGTCCTCAATAAACATTACCTATTTTTTTATTGTTATTATAGAGTTACTAGTAACATTATTGAATTCTCAACTGACTCAAAAGTAGTCGGTGCTCATCTCACTGGGTGCCTTCTCTCTCTCCTCTTTCTTTTCCCACCAGGAATACACATAGCAATTGTTTCTGGTTAAATGTGTACAGCAGGTCAAGCACTTTTTCAGTACAACATCACGATGGAGTTGGAAAAACGCATTATTAGGCGTCAGGAAGTCTGGATTCTAGTCTGGGTTCTGCCATTAATGAGCTATGAAACTCTGGGTGAATCACTTAACCTCTCTGGGCTGCATGTGTCAAACAGGGGAAAAATATGTTCCTTAACCTACCTCAGAATGGTTGAAAGAGCAAATGAGATCATAGATGTTTGATGTTACAAAGTTAAAAGCACATTACAAATGCTACATGATGGGATTTTCATTATCCTCAGCGTTAGCCTTTACATCTTCTTCTCACTTACCCTTGACAACCACTCACTCACTGAATTTCATTGATTTTTCCTCTGAAATGTCTTTCAAATCCATCCCCTTTTCTTTGTCCTCAATGCTTATGTCTTAGTTCAGGGACTCATCAACCCTTACCAGAATGACTGTAACAAGCTCCTATTTTTCTCTAATCCAATCTTACCTCTCTCTAAACTAGCCATCCAATCAAAGTCTCCAGGGTGACTTTTCTAAAGAGAAAAATCTCTCCATGTTAATCCCCTCTTTATAATCCCACTCCAAGATTAAGAACTTCCAATATGTTCCCTATTGCCTATAGAATACACAACATTACTCAGGGTCCCTGCTAACGTCTCTATCCTCATTGTCTATTTCAACTCCATAGACCCCATACGCCAGGAAAACAATACTTTCTTTCTCTAAACATTTTATGCATCTATGTTCCTGTACATGCTATTCTTCTTGCCTGCAGTGCCTGGCAAAATCTCGGTCAGCCTCCAAGGGCCAGATCTACAATCATTGCCTCAGTGAAGCCCTCCCCAGAGCTTATCCTATTCTGTTTAATCTTGGATGGTGACTTAATTCCATTTCTTTCACCTAATAACACTTTGCTCAACCCCAAATTTAACATCTTTCATGTTATTTTATAATTAGTTGTTTTAGAGTGTTTATTTCCAATTAGTTCATAAGCTCATAGAGAGCAGGAAGTTTTTTTTTATTCATCTGTCTCCCTAGCATAGTGTCTGGTACAGAGTATATGCATAATAAGAATTGGTTAAATGAATGAGCGCTAAACAAATACTTCTTAGACCATTTGTGGTAAAGAACAATTATCTTTTAAATTTCCCAGTTGTTACAGACTGATATTTTATAAAATATGATAAAAATGTCACAGCAATGTCAAATCACTTTAAAAATTACTAAATGTTTACTCTCAATTCTGTCCTTATCTCCTTGCAAACATTTTGAGTAGCACTCAGCTGGGCTATTTGCAAAGATGCTTCATTCCTAGCTCCTAGAATCTTAATACCTAAGTTGAAAAACTTAACAAGGATACATGTAAAAGTAATAAACAAATCATCATATATTTAGAGCACAACTAAGCAAGGAATCAATAAAATAAAGCTATTGTAATTAGATACATGCACAGATAAAGTAAATCAATGGAGCAGTGAATGAGAGGATGCAATATTATATTTAGACAGCAACAGTTTCTATAGCAATTCAAAACTAATGTAGGAAATTTTTAGGAAAAAGCAAGATTTACAGAAACTTCAAAACAAAGATGGCTAGGATGGGCTGGGAGATGTCAGGGAAACATAAAGAGGAAGAGGACACCTCCAGTAAACACTGTTTACAGAATTTCATTTACCTGAGTCCTTAATAAAAGCTTTTATAGAGTCCCAATACATTGTGGCCACTCCTCCTTCCCCATTCATTCATTGCCTTCTTATGTCACTGTGCTGAGGATCCTTCCAAGAAACAAGACTCTGAGTAACCACCCTAGAGGTGGACCTACTACTCTTTGGTAACTTAAAAGCAGAAGTGGAGTTGATGGTGTTAGTCAAAAGTTTACAGTGTCACTAATGAACTATTGGAATTAGTGGACAAAAGATACTTGTATTTTAATGACTTAGAAATAACACTCCCAAATGAACATACAGCCTCAATTCAGTAGTGAGATTTAATTGCCTTTTAGGAACTTGGTCCCTACAGTCTCTTCAGTGAAATCACTTCTTTGGAACCATAATGAATAAACTCAGAAGGTATCAGCAGATGTTTAATATTCTTCCCTTCTCGTGTTCATATTTTGAACCATTTGGAATCCTGGATTCTAAAATGCTGAGCAGAATCAAGACACAATCCATCGTAAGAGCAAGTAAAGAACATACCCTGACAAGAAGGAAGGAAGCCATATTTGTCTCTTGAAACAAACCAACATATGCATGTGGAATGGTCAGTCTTTACATGGATCTCAGGATACACCTGTAAGTCACTCCCCTTGAAAGACTTCAGTACTTCAGTGAGGCAATGATAGTGCAACACATAAGGGACTATATCAACACAACTCTCAGAGACCTTAGTGGCTTTGTTTTTGTTTTCATGGTCTTTTTTCCCCCTGGTATTCAGGTGAGTAAAATCCATTTGATTTAAAAAATATTGTAAGTTCCTCCCATGTGTCAGAAACTAAGCCAACCACTGGAGTTAAAGAAATAAAATGCAAATTCTGTCTCCAGAGGGCTCACACTATAATCTGACAATATTGCCTTATTTCTCTCCTCATTCACTGAATTATTTTCCACCCTCTAGGGAAAAAAAAGACAACCAATGTGGCCACATTCCCATGGGTGTTACTTCCCAAGTGAGGCCTTATTTAAAAATAATAATAGCTAATATGTACATAGCACAAAAACCCTTTGAGATAGATACTATAATTGTCCCAATCTTACAGTTGAGGAAGCTAAGGTATAAACAAGTTAAGCAAATTGCCAATGTTACACAGTGAATCAGTGATGGATCCAGTATTCAAACTTGGATCCAGAACTCATGCTGTTAACCACCATTCTACACTGCCTGGTATGGGTAATAGAAATTCTTGTCTGTAAGTACTACCCGTTCCATTAAGTATATTTTGAGCTTCTGGGAGCTTTCTGTAAAGCCCAGGAGAAAAAAAGGAATTTGCTCCAAGCATCCCTTAATTTTAGTATTAAAAATAGAGTGACTCTTCCTGGGAAGCATGTTCTTGCATGGTAGGTGAAACCAAGACAGACTTCTTTGGGAAATCCATGTAAAGGAAGGCCTTGAAGTGTGCCCCAAGTATTTCTGAAAGATCAAAAACCAGTGAATATATGTGTGAGTATCTCCACATATGTCTAGGTAATTTAGGATGATTTTGGCCTGCACAGGGCTAAAACACTGAATTATTGAATAGAAAAAATATATATAATGGTCAGTCTGGTGAGATTTACTCAAATCATGTAAGCACAAAAATGTGTTCTTTGTTTTCCAGCTATTTATACTGGCATGTGTTCTGAGATTGTTAAGACTGTAAGATGGTAAGGATTGTAAATCAAAATAAGGCTTCGTGATTAAACATACCGTCATTCTAGTATGAAGATTTAGTGCCCTTTGAAAAAGCTGGCACCCTGAAAATCCCATTCTTGTAATGCTATTAGAAAATTATGGTTGTGGTGTCACCGTTGCATAAAGACAAGATCACCGGACTTCTGCCTCGGCCTCATAACTCTACTCCAAGAAGACTTTTCCTTTTCAGATTCATTTTGTTTTCTGATCCCAATTCTAGGAGAATATTGACCAAAAAGGAGCCTTCTAATTCTCATTAGAGGTAGTCAAGGGCCTCCTAGGATCATTGCCTGTAATAAGTGAACATCTGTAGTTAGAAGCTTAGCAGCAGCTAAGTATTTTTTCAGTTTGTCTGCCCTTGGTTCTGATTTCTATTCAGAGCCCCCTCATCCTGTACTAGGTTCTACTGAGGATCCTGTTACAAAGTCTTACTCTACTTTCTGAATTACTTGTCCATAAAGGTCTTGTACCTTCTGAGATCTGGAGTCTGTTTTAGAAAAAGGATCTGAAGAGATTACCTACATCGTGAGCCTGAATGGCCCCTCTTGCTGACCAGCTCCTAAGACAAACCTTCCTATCCACAGCCTGCACTTACCAAGGCTTGACACCTGCCTCATGAGTCTGAAACTAGATCCTCCTATAAATGCCCCAAATTCTGATTTGTGGCTAGAACGTGATGGGAATCTTACAGACAATCCAAAAAAAGGATCTTGACCTTATTAATGAGCTGGTCTGTGATAGCATTCATACTTGATAGAATTAGATCAAACAAAGTAAATAAAAATTCGGATGGACAAAAAGTGTGAAAACACTTTTTTTTTTCAGATTTCACTATAATAACCATTTTCTCTCTTTACTATAACACTTTCCCTCCTTGCAAAGAGCGAATTGTAGGGTAAAAAAATACAAGACAGTAAAGTTCACTTTTGAGCAACGGGCCTTTAGTAACACTGAATACTATGAGATACTGTTTTTCATCATGGGCCTTTTACCCTCAAACATTTATTTCCTTCAGCCAATTCAATGTAGTCGTCATGACATTGAAGACAGAAGAGCCAAATAACTGGCCTTGATTCATTCAACAAACCCATATTGAACTCATATATTGTGGGTTTACACCAGGCACTATGTGAGGTGGTAAAAATAAGACAATACACGGGACAGTCAGGGCCTCTTCCCTCTGAAAGCTGAAAATTTAGTAAGGGAGCAGAAATTGAATAATTACACAAATATATAAATATAAACTGTAATAACAGCCAAGCAGGAGAAGTTTAGAGTGCTATGAACAACTGCAACAAAAAGATCTGATTTCGTTTTAGTGCAGTTAAGGAAGGCTTTTCTAATGAAATTTCTTTTAGGCTGAGATATTAAAGATGACTAGAAGTTCACCAGTCAAAGAGGGTAGGAATATTTCCAGCAGAGAGAACACAATGTGCAAAAGCTCTGAGGTCAGAATGAGTTTAGAGTGCTTCATAAAGACAGTATGTGTGGAACATGGTGATCACAAGAAGAGACAGTGTGAGATAAGGTTAAAGTCAGATCATTTAGAGCCTTGTAGGTCATGGTAAATAGGTTAGATTTTATTCCAATGCTAATTAGAAGCCCTAGAGCAGTTTTAAGCATGGGAAAGATATGGTGATAATTATGTATGTTTGTAAAAGTTTTCTCTGACTGCTGTGTGGAGAATAGACCATAGAGAGGCAAGAATAGAAGTAAGGAGGCCTGTTAGAGGATGGTGGCTCTGACTAGATAAATGTTGACTGTGGATATGGAGATTTATAGGTAGATTTAAAATATATTCAGGAGGAGGAGCCAGTAGGACTCAGTGATTGATTGGATATGCAGGGTGAGGAAGAAATGAGAGTGAACTGGCCACAATTTTATGTCATGGATATGAACCAGCTAAAAACAAATTTCAGGCTAATATCCATAGCAGGGAAAAAACAATTAGAAATTTTATGATTCTTTTTATATTTGAGCAGTAAATTGGCACATTTTCTTTAAGGGGGGTTCAAAGCACGCTTCAGATGGAGTCCAACCCCCCTCATTCCATAGATGAGGGAATTAAGACTCAATGGACGGTACTACTTTGCAAATTAATCCTGTGATGTGTATGATGCTTTATCTCCCAAATTAGAACATAAACTTCCAAACTGTATCATTTCTTTTGTAGACATCTTTTCCTAATACCACCTGACATAGGACTGAGGACACAGCAGACCCTCAATAAGTGTTCCTCAGATTAAAATAAGTTGAATTTCTTCTTTCTCAGCAGATAGAAGAAAACGGATATTTTGGTTACTGGTAATGGCAGTGAAGTGACAGAATTCATCCTGGTGGGTTTGTCCAATCATCCGTAATCCCAGATTGCCTTTTATTGCACCATGGTAGCAGTTTACCTAATCACATTGGTGGGTAACAGTCTTATCATTGTCGTGGTTAGAGTTGATGGCCAGCTTCACAGCCCTGTGTATTTTTTCCTAAGCAACCTGTCCTTCCTCGGTATCTGCTACTCTAGTAATTCGGTGCCTTTTTTGTTGCTCAGTAGTTTAAAAGACTACCCCACCATTTCCTATATTAGCTGTTATGCTCAGATGACCATTGCTCTTTTTCTGGGGATGACAGAGAGTCTGTTCCTTGCTGTCATGGCTTATGATAGATTTATTGCCATCTCTAATCCCCTGTGTTACACCATCATTATGAACAGCCGGGTCTGCATACAGTTGGCCCTGGTGACCTGGGCCAGTGCCTTCCTTTTAGCAATAATACCAATTATTGCAATTCCTGCCCATTTTTGTGGACACAATGTCATCAATCATTTTACCTGTGAGGTCCAGGCCCTGTTGAAGCTCACCTGCTCAGACAGCCCAGTCAGACTTATTCTGGGTCTGGTCATTGGCATCTTCACACTGCCCCTGCCTTTCACCTTCATTCTCATCTCCTACACTCACATTGTGGTTGCTGTGCTAAGGATTCACTCTGCAGAAGCCAGGATCAAAGCTTTCTCCACCTGTGGATCCCACCTGACTGTGGTCACCATATTTTATGGAACAGCCATCTACATATACCCAAAACCTCAGTCAAGGGAATCCCAGGACCAGGGTAAAATCATCTCTGCATTTTATGGCATTGTAACCCCTATGTTGAATCCCCTCATTTACACCTTGAGGAATAAAGATGTGAAAACTGCCCTAAGAAAAATGATGAGGAAGAAAGAATCCTAAAGAGGACATGAATATCCCATGGAGGTTCATCTAACCAACAACTTCACATGGACTTGTAAAAATAACAAGGTATAAACACTAAACAATATTTTAGTAAGGTCATTCGTTTCAAATGCATTTTTTTCTATTTCCAACAGGCGTGTGATAAAGAACATCTTGCCACTGAAAAAGGCATGTTAAACATTTATAATGCTATCCATTTAAGTAATAAAATACAGCATAGTGTCGTGGGAGAGTTTATAAAACAAAATAATAATTAGTATATTTTAATCGTATGTAGTTTTATGCTGTTTTACTGAATGAGAAATATTTCAATATTCTAAGATTCTCTTTTATAGAAGATAAAGAACAAAGTTGCAAAATGGACAATTCTCTCAATGCTTTTTGTAAAAGGTCTATCATTATCCAAGCTTCAGAGTGATGAATGTGTGTGGGTAGAGAGGAAAATTACTGAATTTCCACATAGAAGGTCTTCTGATGAAGCAAGAAGCCCTTGAAGACTGTATAGATACTGAGGGCCAAAAATGATGACCCTATGGAACCTACAACTACATGTCTTGATAAGTAGTTGATAAGTCTCTCGACGTACCCTCGACGTACGTCTCTCGACGTACCCTACTCCTGAATAATTGCATGCAGCTTCCAAAGTGGACCTCACAAACAGCAAATTTAGCTCCTTTAAAACGCCTTAAAAAACAAGCAAATGTGTACTGTATTTTTGGATTATAAAAATTATAGTGTTCATTGTTTTTAAATACAAGGGGTAGGTAGAGAGAAAAGGAAAAATCACCTATCATCCCCACACTCAATGGGGCTTGCATGGGTTTTAGAATCCAGCAGACATGTATTTAAGTCTGCCATTCACGGTTGTGTGGGATTTAGTTTGTTCCTTTCCATCTCTCAGCTTCAATGTTCTCATCTGTGAAGTAGACATTATAAGAGTGCCTACCCCACAAAATTGTTTTGAGAATGAAATGAGATAATGCATATTAAGCTTCTATCATAATGCTTGGCATGTGATGGACACCGAATACATGTCAGCCAAAAAAGAAAAAACTGCCAGTCCTCTCTCTAACATCCGTACCCATTGTATGAATGTTCATCTGCTCAGGTCTGTACCAATAATAACTGTATCATTTTTAGAATATTCATGGTAATATGACAGACTGAAAAAAATATGTTCTCACTGTTGTCTTAATGTGAATTTATTTTATTAGAGATGAGGTTGAATGTTTCCCATGTTCATTGGTCATCTGTATTTTAGGAGTCAGGGTCTTTGTCATTGGGTCAAAAAGACAATGAACCAGTCCAATTTTGGAAACAGAAAATGCTGCAGTCGGTTACTTGGGGCTAATAAAAAGCCCCCAAAATCCTTTCAACATTGAATGACTCCACCACTGTTTCCAGATACATCCAGACAGGCAGATCCCCATTTTGATCTGTCTATTTCACTCTGTAAGCTATTTCCTCTGACCTAATCAGTCAACAACACAAGCTGACAAAAGGCTATTGTAAATGAAAATGAAAATAATAAAAGTGTGGGAACCCCAATCAGAACTCTTTAGAAAGGGAATCTATGGTGTTAGGCAAATTTTGTTGTAACATTACCAATTTAACCTTGAACAAACTCTTCTGTAAGTTTTATTTCTGGCGTTTCTAATAATTTTCATTTAACCTAAAGCACTCCTTAAACAAAAGGAAAGGTACTAGTAACTAACAAGACATGGTGAGCAGATAAAGTCAAACACTAGAGGGGAGACACAAACGTGATTCCTCAAAAGGAGGGGGAAAAGGGAGCAAAACTGCACCTAACAATTATCGGAGTTTGATCATTTTCATTAGGGACTAAGAAGAGGTAGAGAAGAACAAGCAATGAGATGTGACTTCTGCTGACAGAGAGAAATTTATTGGGGAGAGGCAGGGACCTTTTTTAGTTGCAAGAGAAAATTAGACAGGTGAACTAATGTCTTCCCTTTTGATTACCTCAGGAAGAAGTTAGACAGGGTTCTCTCTAGAGAGAGAAATACGTTACATCTGGAAGTAGAGAACAAGCTGCGGGAAGATTTCTGACACGAAGTCAAGACTGGATGAATAGAAAGTGTAAGAGATTAGAAGAACAACTAATCAGAGATGCATGCATAAGGTTCTTTTCTATTAAATGTGTATTGTGAACATTGTCTTCTTCAAATCTCCCTTGTATTACTAAGTAAACATGTTTGAGTTACAATAAACAAGAAATGCTTTGGAACTACCTATGCCTTAGGAAATCTTTCAATTTCTTATCTCTGCCAAGCAGCACTTACAGCTTGCAGCTGATAATGGGCAGCTCTGCCTCTCCACACACCATCTTCTCATGAGGTGTGCCAAAATCACAAGGCAACATCTTAGAAGGTTGAACTGACCCCTTAAAAATCGACATAACTGAGAAAAGAGCTCCATGCTGTGTACTGGCAGCAGCAGAATGAAGAAAATGCACTTGAGAGCCCACCTGGAAGTGTTCAAAAGAAAGAAATTTAAAAATTTTCAAAAGCTAATAATATATCATTGAGTTTTGAGTGCATTTGTCAACACCAGTACTAAGAAAATGAAGTTAATTATCTGCAGAGTGCTCCTTGTGTTTCTACAAGTCATGAAAGCAGAGCTATTAAATCTTCTAGGTTCATCTTATGGGAAGGCGCACACAGAAAATTGTTCACTTATTCCTGCAATATTTTTGGTGTTGTTTTGATTAAAATAGTTACCAGATAAAGTTTTTCACTAACATATTTGAGTCAAAGACCCTGTATACCAGTATTTGCCATCCCACATATACATAAAGACATGCACACACAGACTTTATTGTTAGAAAGACCTCGTTTGAATTCAGACTTCTGAGATTTAAAAAAGCACTTCTTAAGGGTGCCTGCCTGGCTCAGTCAGTAGAGCATGTGACTCTTGACCTGGGAGTTGTGAGTTCAAGTACCATGTTAGGCATGGAGACTACTTAAAATTAAAAATAAAAAAAGACTACTTTTTAACTGTGCAACCTTGGGCACGTTTCTTTAGCTTCTCTGATACCCCCATCTTCATCTATGCAGTTGATAATAATAGTAATAGTCATAACAACGATAATAATAGTCTCTACTTCATAGGGTTGCTATGAGAATCAAATAAGATGAACCACATAAAATAGCTAGCACAGTATTGTCAAATAGGAAGCAAATGAAAATGTTAGCTATTTTTACTATTCTTATCATCATTAATATTATATAACTCTGGCACCAGAGATGCCTGTATACTGAAATGCCCAGTTTATTCTGTGTGGCAAGGTTATCACGTGTACTTAGCTGAAGCCCATCCCTGGAATTATGGAAAGCATACACAGGCATGTATGTATCTCTGGCTGTAAGTGTTTGGAGGTTATTTAACACTTTGCCTCTTTTTATTCCTTAATTTACTTATTCAAAACAAAACATACTGAGTATCTTCTATGTGTTAGGTAATTTGCTAGCATTGGGAATCCATAGTGTAAAACAAAAAGTTCCTGATCTTAGGTACTAAACATTTTAATAGAAAAACAGATATTAAACAGATTATCACATATATAAATAAAAGACTTTAAAAAGCATGATAAGTATTCTGAAGGAAACAAACAGGAAGCTGGAGTGATGTGTGAGATCTATTCTGAATCAGATGGTAAGATAAGATTTCTCAGAAGTAATATTTAAACTGAAACTGAAGATCCATTAAATGCTATTGTGAAGTTTGAAGAGTTGAGGAAATGAGTGTGCTAGAATGAGGGAAAAAATACAAAGCCTCTAAAGAAAGAACTGGGCATGTTTAAGGAACAGAAAGGAGACTCTTAACTCTAGGAAACAAACTAAGGGTTGCTGGAGGGGAGGGGGGTGGAGGGATGGAGTGATGGGCATTAAGAGGGCACTTGATGTAATGAGTACTGGGTGTTATATGCAACTGATGAATCACTAAATTCTACCCCTGAAACTAATAATACACTATATGTTAACTAAATTGAATTTAAATTTTAAAAAAAGAAGAAGAAGACAAGTGTAGCTACAGCTAAGTGAGCAGGGGGATGGGTAGGTGGTATAACGTCCCTTCCTTCCTACCTTCCTTCCTTCCTTTCTTCCTTCCTTCCTTGCTTCCTCCCTTCTTTCCTTCCACAATAACAGGTAAACACAAACACACAAATGTATGTTTAATAAAGACACACAGAGAAAGATAAAGAGACAGAGAGAGAACTTATTGTGTGTACCAGGCATTGTTCTAGGCTTTGGGGAGATATCAATGAGTAAAAATGTCTCCATACTTATGAGGCTTATGTTATAGTGCAGGAACATAACCCATAAACATAAATCATATGGTATGTTTCTAAAAAATAAAATCATGGTAACAAGGATAAGGAAAGATAGGATAGGCACTTCAATTTTAAATAGGGTGATTATAAAAGTTCTAACTGAGAATTTGGAATTTGAACAACAAGGGGAGAAGTATGTGAATATGTAGGAAAATAATATTCCAGGCAAAGGCACTAAAGCAGGAGAATGAATCATGTATTTGAAGAACACCAAGGAAGCTATATGGCTGGACAGGAGTGAACCAAAAGGAGAAAAGCAGCAGATAAGCTCAGAGAGGAACAAGGGATCAAATTGCATAGGTACTTCTTGAGTGCTGTAAGGACTTCTGCATTTTATAAAAGCTTCATTAAAATATAATTCACATGCCAGAATTTCACCATATTAAATGTTGCCTAATTCAATGGCATTTAGTGCATTGACTAAGATGTGCAATCATCACCACTACCTGATTCCAGAACATTTTCGTCATCCCAAAAAGAAACCCTAATACACATTAGCTATTACTCCCCATTTTTCCTTACCCCCAGCTTCCAGCAACCAAAAATGCACTGTCTCTATGAATTTCCCTGTTCAAGACATTTTATGTAAGTGAAATCATGCAATATGTGGCTTCTTTAACTTAGCATGATGTTTTCAAGGTTTTTTACGTTCATTAATGTTTTATGGCTGAATCATATTCCATAATACGGATATACCAAATTTTATCTATTCATCCAGTCCTTCTCCATATATTTTCAGAAATAATAAGCTTCAGGATGTAAATACACATGTATCTGTAAAACTAGAGAAATATGGGAACCCATAACACAGCAATATATGAAGTTTCTAATTTCTCCACATCTTAGCCAATACAACAAGCTGTTCACCTACTTTATTACAAACATCATAGTGGACTAAAATTGGTATCTCATTGTAATTTTGACTTACATTTTCCTAGTAACTATTGATGCTGTGCATCTTTATGTGCTTATTTTCCATTTGTTATCTTCTTTGGGGAAATGTATTTTCAAATCCTTTCCCCATTTTTAATGGAGTTATTTATTATTGAGTTGTAAGAGCTCTTTACATCTTCTTTATATAAATCCCTATTTGATATCTAATTTGAAAATATTTTTTCCCATTCTGTGGGTTGTCTTTGTTTCTTAGTAGTATCCTTTGAAGCACAAAAGCTTTTTAATTTGATGTCAAGTTTGTTGGGGTTTTTTGTGTGTGGCTTGTGATTTTGGTACCATATCTAAAAATCACTACCTAATATTTAATGCCTATGTCACAAATATTTATGCCAATGATTTGTTCTAAGAGTTGCAAAATTTTAACTCTGACAATTAGGATTCTGGTCCTTTTTTTTTTTTTTTTTTTTAAGTAGTCTCTACGCCCAATGCAGGGCTCCAACTCAAGATTCTGAGGTCAAGACCTGAGCTGAGCTAAGAGTCAGATGCTTAACCAACTGAGCCACCCAGGTGCCCCAGGACTTTGCTCCATTCTGATTTAACTTTTGTATATGGTGTGTGTGGGGGGGGCGTTCAGTTTCATCTTTTTGCATGTGCATATCCACTTGTCCCAACACCATTTGTAGAAAAGACTATCATTCCCCCCACTGAATTGTCTTGGTATCTGTGTCAAAAATAAATTAAGTATATATATATATGGGTTTATTACTAGATGTTCAATTCTACTCCATTGGTCAACATGTCTACCCTTATACCAGTACCACAGTCTTTTTTTTTTTTACTTTTTTATTTGAGTATATTTGACACACAATGTTGTATTAGTTTCAGGTGTACAACATAGGGGATTCAACTTCTCTATATGTTAATGCTATGCTCACCACAAATGTAGCCACCACCTGTCACCACACAATGCTTTTGCAATATCATTGACTCTATTCCTTATGCTCTGCCTTTTATTCCCATCATTTATTCATTCCATAACTGGAAGCCTGTATCTCCCACTCACCTTCACCCATTTTGCTCATCCCCCACCCCTCTCCCCTCTGGCAAGCATCAGTTTATCTTCTGTATTTACAGGTCTGATTCTGCTTTTTGTTAGTTTGTTTATTCATTTTTTTAGATTCCACCTAGGAGTGAAATCATATGGTAGTTGTCTTTCTCAGTCTGCTTATTTCACTTAGCCTAATACCCTCCAGGTTCATCCATGTTGTCTTCAATTTCCTTCATCAGTGTTTTGTAGTTTTCAGAGTACAATTCTTTCACCTCCTTGGAAAAGTTTATTCCTAGGTATTATATTCTTTTTGGTGCTATCATAAATGGAATTGTTTTCTGAATTTCTTTTTTTTAATTAAATTTTTTATTTTTATGTTAATCAGCATACATTACATCATTACTTTTAGATGTAGTGTTCCATGATTCATTGTTTCTCAATTTCTTTTTCTGCTACTTTGTTATTAGTGTAAAAATTCACAACCAATTTCTGTGCATTAATTTTGAAACCTGCAGCATTACTGAATTCATTTATTCTTTTTTTAAATTTTATTTTATTATCTTATGTTAATCACCATACATTACATCATTAGTTTTTGATGTAGTGTTCCATGATTCGTTGCTCCATTCAATACATGCCCTCTTCAATACCCATCACCAAGCTAATCCTTCCCCCCACCGTCCTCCCATCTAGAACGTTTGTTTCTCAGAATCCATAGTCTCTCATAGTTCGTCTCCCCCTCTGATTCTCCCCCCTTCATTTTTCCCTTCCTACTATCTTCTTTTTTTTTTAACATATAATGTATTATTTGTTTCAGAGGTACAGGTCTGTGATTCAACAGTCTTACACAATTCACAGTGCTCACCATAGCACATACCCTCCCCAATGTCTATCACCCAGCCACCCCATCCCTCCCACCTGCCACCACTCCAGCAACCCTCAGTTTGTTTCCTGAGATTAAGAATTCCTCATATCAGTGAGATCATATGATACATGTCTTTCTCTGATTGACTAATTTTGCTTAGCCTAATACCTTCTAGTTCCATCCATGTCATTGCAAATGGCAAGACTTCATTTTTTTGATGGCTGCATAATATTCCATTGTATATATATACCACTTCTTCTTTATCCATTCATCTGTTGATGGACATCTAGGCTCTTTCCACAGTTTGGCTATTGTGGACATTGCTGCTATAAACATCGGGGTGCATGTACCCCTTCGGATCCCTACATTTGTATCATTGGGGTAAATACCCAGTAGTGCAATTGCTGGGTCGTAGGGTAGCTCTATTTTCAACTTTTTGAGGAACCTCCATACTGTTTTCCAGAGTGGCTGCACCACCTTGCATTCCCACCAACAGGGTAGGAGGGTTCCCCTTTCCCTGCATCCCCGCCAACATCTGTCGTTTCCTGACTTGTTAATTTTAGGCATTCTGACTGTGTGAGGTGGTATCTCATTGAGGTTTTGATTTGGATTTCCCTGATGCTGAGCAATGTTGAGCACTTTTTCAGGTGTCTGTTGGCCATTGGGATGTCTTCTTGGAAAAATGTCTGTTCATGTCTTCTGCCCATTTCTTGATTGGATTATTTGTTCTCTGGGTGCTGACTTTGGTAAGTTTGTTATAGATTTTGGATACTAGCCCTTTATCTGATATGTCATTTGCAAATATCTTCTCCCATTCTGTCGGTTGTCTTTTGGTTTTGTTGACTGTTTCTTTTGCTGTGCAAAAGCTTTTGATCTTGATGAAGTCCCAATAGGTCATTTTTGCCCTTGCTTCCGTTGCCTTTGGTGATACGTCTAGGAAGAAGTTGCTGCGGCTGAGGTCGAAGAGGTTGTTGCCTGTGTTCTCCTCAAGGATTTTGATGGACTCCTGTCTCACATTTAGGTCTTTCAACCATTTGGAGTCTATTTTTGTGTGTGGTGTAAGGAAATCGTCCAGTTTCATTCTTCTGCATGTGGCTGTCCAATATTCCCAACACCATTTGTTGAAGAGAATGTCTTTTTTCCATTGGACATTCTTTCCTGCTTTGTCAAAGATGAGTTGACCATAGAGTTGAGGGTCCATTTCTGGGCTCTCTATTCTATTCCATTGATCTATGTGTCTGTTTTTGTGCCAGTACCATACTGTCTTGATGATGACAGCTTTGTAATAGAGCTTGAAGTCTGGAATTGTGATGCCACCAGCTCTGCTTTTCGTTTTCAACATTCCTCTGGCTATTCAGGGTCTTTTCTGGTTCCATACAAATTTTAGGATTATTTGTTGCATTTCTTTGAAAAAAGTGGATGATATTTTGGTAGCGATTGTATTAAATGTGTAGATTGCTCTAGGTAGCATTGACATCTTCACAGTAATTGTTCTTCCAATCCATGAGCATGGAACATTTTTCCATTTCTTTGTGTCTTCCTCAATTTCTTTCATGAGTATTTTATAGTTTTCTGAGTACAGATTCTTTGTCTCTTTGGTTAGATTTATTCCTAGGTATCTTATGGTTTTGGGTGTAGTTCTAAATAGTATTAACTCCTTCATTTCTCTTTCTTCTTTTTTTTTAAGGTTTTATTTACTTATTTGACAGAGAGAGACAGTCAAAGAGGGAACACAAGCAGGAGGAGTGGGAGAGGGAGAAGCAGGCTTCCTACCGAGCAGGGAGCCCGATTCAGGACTTGATCTCAGGACCCTCAGATCATGACCTGAGCCAAAGGCAGACACTTAACAACTGAACCACCCAGGCACCCCTCTCTTTCTTCTGTCTTCTTTGTGTATAGGATTGCCACTGATTTCTGTGCATTGATTTTATATCCTGCCACTTTACTGAATTCCTGTATGAGTTTTAGCAGTTTTGGGGTGGAGTCTTTTGGTTTTCCACATAAAGTATCATATCATCTGCAAAGTGTGAGAGTTTGACTCCTTCTTTGCTGATTCAGATGACTTTTATTTTTTTTGTTGTCTGATTGCTGAGGCTAGGACTTCTAGTACTGTGTTGAATAGCATTGGTGATAGTGGACATCCCTGCCATGTTCCTAACCTTAGGGGGAAAGCTCTCAGGTTTTCCCCATTGAGAATGATATTCGCTGTGGGTTTTTCATAGATGGCTTTTATGATATTGAGTTATGTACCTTCTATCCCTATACTCTGAAGAGTTTTGATGAAGAAAGGATGCTCTACTTTGTCAAATGCTTTTTCTGCATCTATTGAGAGGAGCATATGATTCTTGTTCCTTTCTTTATTAATGTAGTGTATCACATTGATCGATTTGCAGATGTTGAACCAACCTTGCAGCCCAGGACTGAATCCCACTTGTTTGTGGTGAATAATCCTTTTAATGTACTGTTGGATCGTACTGGCTAGTATTTTGGTGAGAATTTTTGCATCCATGTTCATCAGGGATATTGCTCTGTAATTCTCCTTTTTGATGGGGTCTTTGTCTGGTTTGGGATCAAGGTAATGCTGGCCTCATAAAATGAGTTTGGAAGTTTTCCTTCCATTTCTATTTCTTGGAACAGTTTCAGAAGAATAGGTATTAATTCTTCTTTAAATGTTGGGTAGAATTCCCCTGGGAAGCCATCTGGCCCTGGGCACTTCTTTGTTGGGAGATTTTGATTACTGCTTCAATTTCCTTACTGGTTATAGGTCTGTTCAGGTTTTCTATTTCCTCCTGGTTCAGTTTTGGTAGTTTATACATCTCTGGGAATGCATCCATCTCTTCCAGATTATCTAATTTGCTGGCATAGAGTTGCTCATAATATGTTCTAATAATTGTTTGTATTTCTTTGGTGTTGGTTGTGATCTCTCCTCTTTCATTCATTTTATTTATTTGGGTCCTTTCTCTTTTCTTTTTAATAAGTCTGGCCAGGACTTTATCAATCTTATTAATTCTCTCAAAGAACCAGCTCCTAGTTTCATTGATCTGTTCTACTGTTCTTTTGGTTTCTATTTCATTGATTTCTGCTCTGATCTTTACTAGTTCTCTTCTCTTGCTGGGTTTAAGCTTTATTAAGCTGGGTTCTCTGTGCCTCCTGGATTTTGATGATTGTGTCCTTCCCCAAATTAGGGAAGTTCTGTTCTTTCTCCAGCTTCTTTAGGTGTAGGGTTAGGTTGTGTATTTGAGACCTTTCTTGTTTCTTGAGAAAGGCTTGTATTGCTATATACTTTGCTCTTAGGACTGCCTTTGCTGCATCCCAAAGATTTTGAACTGTTTTGTTCTCATTTTCATTTGTTTCCATGAATTTTTTAAATTCTTCTTTAATTTCCTGGTTGACCCATTCATTCTTTAGTAGGATGCTCTTTAGCCTCCATGTATTTGAGTTCTTTCCAACTTTCCTCTTGTGATTGAGTTCTAGTTTCAAAGCATTGTGGTCCGAAAATATGCAGGGAATGATCCCAATCTTTTGGTACCAGTTGAGACCCTGATTTGTGACCCAGGATGTGATCTATTCTGGTGAATGTTCCATGTGTACTAGAGAAGAATGTGTACTCTGTTGCTTTGGGATGGAATGGTCTGAATATATCTGTGAGGTCCATTTGGTCCAGTGTGTCATTTAAAGTCTTCATTTCCTTGTTGATCTTTTGCTTAGATGATCTGTCCATTTCAGTGAGGGGGGTGTTAAAGTCCCCTATTATTGTATTGTTGTCAATGTGTTTCTTTGCTTCTGTTATTAATTGGCTTATACAATTGGCTGCTCCCATGTTAGGGGCATAGATATTTACAATTGTTAGATATTCTGGTAGGATAGACCCTTTATGTATGATGTAGTGTCTTTCCTCATCTCCTATTATAGTCTTTGATTTAAAATCTAATTTGTCTGGTATAAGGATTGCCACCCCAGCTTTCTTTTGGTGTCCATTAGCATGGTAAATGGTTTTCCACCCCCTCACTTTCAATCTGGAGGTGTCTTTTGGTCTAAAATGAGTCTCTTGCAGACAGCATATCAATGGGTCTTGTTTTTTTATCCAATCTGATAGCCTGTGTCTTTTGATTGGGGCATTTAGCCCATTTACATTCAGGGTAACTATTGAAAGATAGGAATTTAGTGCCATTGTATTGCCTGTAAGGTGACTGTTACCGTATATTGTCTGTTCCTTTCTTGTCTATGTTACTTTTAGGCTCTCTCTTTGCTTAGAGGACCCCTTTCAGTATTTCTTGCAGGGCTGGTTTCATGTTTGTAAGTTCCTTTAGTTTTTGTTTGTCCTGGAAGCTTTTTGTCTCTCCTTCTATTTTCAGTGATAGCCTAGCTGGATATAGTATTCTTGGCTGCATATTTTTCTCATTTAGTGCTCTGAATATATCATGCCAGTCCTTTCTGGCCTGCCAGGTCTCTGTGGATAGGTCTGTTGCCAATCTAATGTTTCTACCATTGTAGGTTACAGACCTCTTGTCCCGAGCTGCTTTCAGGATTTTCTCTTTGTCTCTGAGACTCGGAAGTTTTACTATTAGATGTCGGGGTGTTGACCTATTTTTATTGATTTTGAGGGGGGTTCTCTGTGCCTCCTGGATTTTGATATTGTGTCCTTCCCCAAATTAGGGAAGTTCTCTGCTATAATTCGCTCCAATATACCTTCTGCCCCTCTCTCTCTTTCTTCTTCTTCTGGGATCCCAATTATTCTAATATTGTTTTGTCTTATGGTATCACTTATCTCTCAAATTCTGCCCTCATGATCCAGTAGTTGTTTATCTCTCTTTTTCTCAGCTTCTTTATTCGCCATCATTTGGTCTTTTATATCACTAATTCTCTCTTCTGCCTTATTTATCCTAGCAGTTAGAGCTTCCATTTTTGATTGCACCTTATTAATAGCCTTTTTGATTTCGACTTGGTTAGATTTTAGTTCTTTTATTTCTCCAGAAAGGGTTTCTTTAGTATCTTCCATGCTTATTTCAAGCCCAGCTATTATCTTTATAATCGTCATTCTGAACTCTAGTTCCAACAGCTTACTAATGTCCGTATTGATTAGGTCCCTGGCAGTCGGTACTGCCTCCTGTTCTTTTTGTTGAGGTGATTTTTCTGTCTTCTATTTTGTCTGGAGGAGAATAGATGAATGAGAGAACAAATGCTAACAGGGCAACAACAACCCCAGAAAAATATACACTAAACAAATCACAAGAGATCTTCCAGAAAGTGGTCAGTTTTCTGTTCAGAGAGTTGCTGCTATTCTTTTCTTCGATCTCCTGTTGAGTTTGTAGGTGTTCAGAATGGTTTGATACCTATGTAGGTGAATTCCTGGGACCACATGAAATGTAGGTCTCCTACTCCTCTGCCATCTTGCTCCTCCCCAATAATTCTTTTTATATAATGCTGAATTTGGTTTGTTAGTATATTTTAAGGATTTTGGAGCTATAGTCAAAAGGGATACCAGTTTATAGTTTTCTTGTGATTTCTGTCTGGTTTTTATTTCAGGGTAATATTAGCCATATTGAATGATGGGAAGTATTCCCTTCTCTTCTATTTTTGGAACAGTTTGTAAAGGATTGGTGTTGATTATTCAAATGTTTGGAAGAATTATGCAGTGAATCCATATAGGTATGGCTTTTATTTTGTGGAAAGATTTTTGACTATTCAATTACTTCACTTTATTCAGATTTTCTCTTTCTTCTTGAGGCAGTTTGTGTGTTTCTTGAAATCTGTTCATTTCATTTAGTTTATTAGTTTTTTGGTATACAATTATTAATAGTATTCCCTTATAATTATTCTTATGTCTCTAAGGTTGGCAGTGATGTTCCATATTCCATAATTCCATTCCTGATTTTCAAAATTTGAGTTTTCTTTCTTTCTTTCTTTTTTTCTTTCTTTCTTTCTCTCTCTCTCTCTTTCTGGTCAATCAAGGTAAGAGTTTATAAACTTTTGGATCTTTCCAAAGACTAAACATTTGGTTTCAGTGAATTTCTCTATTATTTTTCTCTTCTCTATTCCATTTATTTTCATTCTAGCCTTTACTGTTTGATTCTCAATGCTTGTTTTGAGTTTAGTTCTATCTTTACTTTCTAGTTTCATAATGTGAAAACTTAGGTTATTGACTTTAAATATTTCTTTTTTAATATAGATGTGTATGGCTAATTACCTTTTTAAAGCACTGACTTAGCTATATCATGAATTTTTGGTGTTTTTTGTGTTCTTACTCATTCAAAGTACTTTCTATTTACCTTATCATTTCTTTTTTTTTTTAATTTTATTTTATTATGTTAGTCACAATACAATACATCATTTCTTTTTGATGTACTGATCCACGATTCATTGTTTTTGTATAACACCCAGTGCTGCATGCAGTACATGCCCTCCTTAATACCCGTCACTGGGCTGACCCATTCGCCCCCCCCCCGCCAAAACTCTCAGTTTGTTTCTCAGAGTCCATAGTCTCTCATGGTTCATCTCTCCCTCCGATTCCCCCCCTTCATTTTTCCCTTCCTTCTCCTAATGTCCTCCATGCTATTCCTTGTGTTCAGCAAATAAGTGAAACCATATGATAATTGACTTTCTCTGCTTGACTTATTTCACTTAGCATAATCTCCTCCAGTCCCATCCATGTGGATGTAAAAGTTGGGTATTCATCCTTTCTGATGGTTGAGTAATATTCCATGGTATATATGGACCACATCTTCTTTATCCATTCATCTTTTGAAGGGCATATCGGCTCTTTCCACAGTTTAGCTAGTGCAGACATTGCTGCTATGAACATTGGGGTGCGTACAGCCCTTCTTTTCACTACATCTGTGTCTTTGGGGTAAATACCCAGGAGTGCAATTGCTGGGTCATAAGGTAGCTCTATTTTTAATTTTTTGAGGCACCTCCACACTGTTTTCCAAAGTGGTTGTACCAGCTTGCATTCCCACCAACAGTGTAAGAGGGTTCCTCTTTCTCCACAACCTCTCCAACATTTGTTGTTTCTTGCCTTGTCAATTTTTGCCATTCTAACTGGTGTAAGGTGGCATCTACCTTGTCATTTCTTTATTGACCTATTGATTATTTAGAGCATTTAATTTCCATATATTTGGTAATTACTCTAACTTATTAATTTCTAATTTTGTTCTATCATGATCATAAGCATACTTCATATGGTTTCAATTATTTTACATTTATTAACAATTGTTTCATTCCCTAGTATATGATCTGTCTTAGAAATGTTTGATGTGCACTTGAGAGAAATGTTTACTCTGTTGTTGTTGAGTACAGTGTTCAGTAAGATCTTGATAGATCCAATTATTTTATAGTGTTGTTCAAGCCTTTTATTTTCTTGTTTATCTTCTGTCTGGTTCTTCTATCAATGATTGAAAAAGGAATATGGAAGTCTCCAACTATTATTGTTGAACTGTCTATTCCTTCCTCAAAGTCTTCAATTTTTACTCTATGCATATTTTGACTTTGTTCTTAGATGTATATATGTTTATAATTGTTATTTCTCTTTGATGGGTTGATACTTTCATCACTACAAAATGTTCTTACTTGTCTATAGTAACAATGTTTATTTTAAAGTCTACTTTGTCCAATATTAGTTTAGGTTTACCAGCTCTATTTTGGGTACTTTTGGCATGATGTATATATTTTCCAAACATTTATTTTCAATACATTTGTGTTTTTGAATCTAAAGTGAGTCTCTTGTAGACTGGATATGGTTGTATTATGTTTTAATTTTTTTTTCTAAATCCCTTTGTCCAATTTCTGACTTTTGATTGGTGATTCTGGTCCATTCACATTTAATGTTATTATTGATAAGTAAGACTTAGATCTGTCATTTGCTATTTCTTTTGACATATCTTAGTTGTTCCTTTATTCCTACATTATTGTTTTCTTTTGTGTTAAATATAAATTTTCTTATATCTCATTTTAAATCAATTGTTTCTTTTAATACAAATTTTTGAGTAATGTACTTAATGTAGCTTTAGGGGCTACAATTAACATCTTAATGTATAACAATCTAGTTTGGATTGGTAACACTTAAATTTCAACAGTATAAATAAATTTTGCTCTTATAAAAAACTCAGTTCCTTCCCCCTTCATTTGTAATATTGTTGTCATACAAATTACACCTTTATACCTTATAAGTCCATCAACACACTCTTAGAATTATTCCTAACTCTTTAAAAGAGTTTGAGTAGTTTAGTGGAGTGATCTGAATTACATCTTAAAAAGGTTACTCTGAATGTTGTAGGAAAAATTTATTTCAATGGGGCAAGGGTAGAAGCATAGAGATTACTTAGAAGGATATTGCAAAATCCCAGGTAAAAGATGATGGTGGCTTAAACAAGGTGGAAATCAATGTGGTGAGAAGTGACAGGGTTTTTGAAATATTTGGAGAAGGGTCACCAGGATTCAATGATGAATTGGATCAGGGATTTGAAGAAAGAATTAAGGATGACTCAGATGTTTATGCTCTAAACAACTGAAGATAGGGGATAATGGAAATAAGGGATACTAGGGAATATTTTGGAGAGAAGAAGTGTAGAGAGCAAAATTTCAGTTTTTCACATGTTAATTTTGAAATGCCCATTAAACAAAAAAGAGACAATTTCAGTTAAATATATGAGTCTGGAGTTCAGGGGAGAGATGTGAACTGGAAATGTAAATATGGGAATTTTTTTAAATTTTATTTTATCATGTTATGTTAGTCACCATACAATACATCATTAGTTTTTGATGTGGTGATCCACGATCCATTATTTTCATATAACACCCAGTGCTCCATGCAGTATGTGCCCTCCTTAATACCCATCACCGGGCTAACCCATCCCCCCAACCCCCTCCCCTCTAAAACCCTCAGTTTGTTTCTCAGAGTCCATAGTCTCTCATGGTTCATCTCTCCCTCTGATTCCCCCCCTTCGTTTTCCCCTTCCTTCTCCTAATGTCCTCCATGCTATTCCGAAATTATCAACATATAGAGTATATTTAAAGCCATGGGACTAGATGAGATCACCAAGAGATAAGTAGCTACAGAAGACAAAAAAAAAATCCAAGAACTGAGACCTGAGGAACTCCAACCTTGAAAGATCATGGAGAAAAGAGCCTGCAAAGGTGCACCTGGGTGGCTCATTTGGGTAAATGGCCAGCTCTTGATTTTGGCTATCATGATCTTGGGGTCCTGGGATGGAGCCCTGTGTTGGCCTCCATGCTCAGTAGGGAGTCTGCTTCTCTCCCTCTGCCCCTCCCCCCTGTTCATTCTCACTCTCTCTCTCTCTCTCAAATATATAATCTTTTTTTAAAAAAAAAAAAAGAAAGAAAGAAAATAACCTGCAAAAAATATTGAAATAGAGTGGCCAGTGAGTTATAAAGCAAATTAGGGGAGTACGTCATCCTAGAAAACAAAAAAAAACAAAGGGTATCAAGAAGAGAATGATCACCTCTGCCAAATGCTGCTGATAGACCAAATAAAATGAAAACAGAGGACTGACCAGAAAATTGGCATTTTCTATGAAGTAAAATTCAGAGATATTACTTTCCATTTTATAAATAGATTACTGAGAGAATAGTAATTGTTCCCAAGGTTACACAGACCCATCCCCAGAGACTGAGATATGTGTTATATTAGAAACTACAGATAACTGTACATTCTCGTTTTTTATTATAAATGCATCTGCACATTTTATCCTGTGAGATATGTCATGCAAAGATTTTTTTCTTTTGAATATTTTTTTTAAAAAAGAACCAATTTGGAATCTGGCTTGAGGTATCAGAGGATAGAGTTGGGACTTGCCAGGGTGGCTAGAAATTGAAGGAAAAATCCTTAAAATAAGAGTGTCATGGAGAGGTGAGTCCCAATTTTTATGTACAAATTCCCATCAAATACTTAAATGACCCCTGAACTGTGCATTTACAGAAAAAATAATAAGAAAACTGACAGAAAGCAGCAGATATAAAGCTGAAAAATTGGAACAGAGATTTTAGTAGTTGCTTACCATAAGGGAGACAGACTCTGGAGACTGAATTCCACCAAGTTAGAAAACATTCATAAATATCTTGGGCTTTCTACTAAAACTCTCAAAGGACCATGCCTTAGGAATAAAGACTATGTCCAAGGATTAAAGATTTACCCCAAGGTTAAGGGTAATACAGAATCAGACTCCAACTAACAAAGTAAAATGAAGGCTCCAAAAGTTCAAGATGATTAGCCTATAATTTGTCAGTTGGGACAAAAATCAAAATGTCCTTAGGAGGAAAATAAGAGAATCAAAAATCTCTATAAAATATCATTAGTATCCACTATGTAATCAAATATTGCTAGCTATGTGAATAAAGAGAAAAATGTAACACGAATTTATAAGAAAAAAGTGAATGGAGGGATGCCTGGGTGGCTCAGTTGGGTAAGCCTCTATCTGCCTTTGACTCAGGTCATGATCCCAGGGTCCTGGGATCTAGTCACACATCAGGCTCCCAGCTCAGCAGGGAGACTGCTTCTCCCTCTGCCCCTCCCCCACACTCATATTCTCTGTCTCTGTCTCTCTGAAAAATAAATAAATAAAATCTTTTTAAAAAAAGAAGAGAAAAAAGTGAGTAGAAATAGAGACTATAATCATCCAGATGTTGAATTGGTGGGGAAGGATAATTTTTAAAAGCTATCAAAAACATGTTCAAGGAGTTTACACTATTCCTAAGAACTGTGATTTAAACTGGTAAGTGTAAACTCCTATGTTTACTACATGAACCTTTGAAATATTCCTAGTTGTGGAAGTGTGAACAGACTTTCATATAGTACAGAGAAATAAACATTTTCATAAATCCCCCCAAAAATGTTCAAGGACTTAAAAGAAAAAGTGGCCAAAATAAGTAGGTAAATGGGTATCCTAACATGGTATTTGAAACTATGAAAAAGAATCAAATGGAAGTTCTAGAACTGAAAAGTATACCATTTGAAATGAAAATTCAATGGCTTCGAGATGGTAGAAAAAATCGTTAACAAAGCTGGAGACAGAGTGATACAAATTATTCAAAAAGGTGGAATCTATGCATTAGAAAAATCACTAAGAACAGTAAAAGCAATATAGCTAAAAAACCAATAGCAAAACTAAAAATGAAATTCTAAAATACCTGAATAATCCCAAAAAAGTTATTAAAAGAGGACCAAAGGGAAAGAATTTTTAAGAGGTGACAAAATAACAATGAAATAATAAAATGAGCTACACATCTATATCAATAATTACATTAAACACTTAAGTATTAAACACTCAATTTGCAGAGATTTTCAGAATAGAAGAAGCAAAATCCAAATATATTTTCTTCATTAGAAAAGCACTTTAAATATATAGACAAAGATAGGTCGAAAGTAAATGGTTATAAAAGCATATAAATGTAAAAATAAAGATAAGAAAACTAGAGTGGCTATAATACCAGATAAAATAGATTTCAAGACAAAAAGTGTTAACAGAAATAAAGGAAGGTATTTCATAATAACAGCCTCAATTAATCAGGAAGAAATAGCCATCATAAATACATATGTGCCTAATAGTAGAATTTCAAAATACCTGAAGTAAAATTTGACAAAATCAAAGGGAGAAATAGACATTTTCACAATCATGGTTGGAGATTTTGACACTCCTTTCTCAGCAATTAATAAGACAACTAGACAAAAAAAAAATTAGCAAACAAATGGAAGACCTGTACAGTACTATAAATACCTTGACCTAATTGATATTTATAGAACACTAATCCATATAAATGTATATAATGCACATTCTTTTCACTAGAATTGTGTGTGTGCTGTGGTATAAAACAATACATTTTAGAAGATTAAAATCATATAGTATGTTTTCTGGCACCAACAGAATTAAACTTATCAATAATAATACTTAGTAATAATAAGATACCTAGGAAGGACCCAAATATTTGGAAATTAAGAAACATAATTCTAAATAAACCAAGGGTCATAGAAAAAACACAAATGAAATAAGAATATGTTTTAAATGGAATTATAATTAAAATACAACTTATCAAAATTTGCAGGAGCCACGAAAGCAGTACTTAGAGGTAAATTTGTAAACCAAAAGCCAATTTTTAAAAATATCAATAAAATTGACAAATATCTATCTAGACTGTTCAAGAAAAATGAAAAAAATAGCCATCAGGAATAAGAGAAGGGACATCATCATAGCTCTAAAATAATAAAAAAGAAAAAGGAGATTTCACACAAATAAATTTGATAATTTAGATGAAATGTACAAAGATACAAATTAACAAAATTAACTGAAGAAGAAATTGCTCTGAATAACTTTATACCAATTAAAACAATTGAACTAGTGGTTTAAAATTTTCCAACCAAAAAAAACCTCCACGACCACAAAAAAGAAATGGTAATTATGTGACCTGACGGAAGGGTTAGCTAAAGCTACAGTGATAATCATATTGCAATATATACGCATATCAAGTCAACACTCTGTACACCTTAACCTTATATAATGTTATATGTCCATTATATCTCAGTAAAGCTGAAAAGAGGAAAAAAACCTCCAGGATCAATTTTTTTTTTTTTGGCAAATTCAACCAAACATTTAAGAGGAAAAGCAATCAATGCTATACGAACTCCTTCAGAAAATAGAAGAAAACAAACTACTTTAAAAGTATTTTTATGGGGGGCGGAGCAAGATGGCAGAGGAGTAGGAGACCTGGATTTCGTCTCCTCTCAGGAATTCAGCTGGATAGGGATCAAACCATTCTGAACACCTACAAACCCAACAGGAGATCGAAGAAAGGAATAGCAACAACTCTCGCATCAGAAAAGCGACCCCTTTCGGGAAGGTAGGACGTGCGGAGAAGTGAATCCGAGGCGATATTCGGGAGGATAGACGGCGGGGGAGGGGCCTCCGTCGGCCGCTTCTGGCAAGTGATAGAACCACGGAGCACAAAATCGGAATTTTTAGAAGTCTGCTCCGCCGAGGGACGTCACTCTGGTGGCTAAGCGGGGGATGGAACCCTCATGGGACAGTGTGGTCTCAGGACCCTCGGGGTCACAGAAAGACCGGGGGTGCCTGAGTGTGGCAGAGCTCCCAGGTAACGGAGCAGGGAAGCCGGCTGCAGAGACGGAGCCCAGGCGCGGGCTCTCAGCTCGGGGTTGCCATTGACCGTGATCCGCGGCACCGTCGGGCCCCTGCGCCTCCAGCAGGGACCCAACAAGTGGCAGATCCGGGGAGACTCACCTTCTTCCTCCGGGAAGAGAGGTGCGGGAGTGCACCGCAGGGATCTGCTGGGTTTGGAGACTCCACCCGGGGTCGGGTGCCAGAGATAGAAATGCACGGTCACAGGCCGGGTAAGCACGGAGTGCGGCCGGAGACCGGGGAGACGGGAGTGACTGACGGCTTTTCTCTGGGGGCTCACTGAGGAGCGGCCCCGAGTTCTCAGCACCTCCGGGGCAGAGATTGGGAGGCCGCCATTTTCACTCTCCGCCTCCAAAGCTGGACGGAAAGCTCGCAGGGAACAAAAGCCCCGGAGAGCAAACCCGAGCAGATTACTTAGCCAGGAAGGGGCAAGGGCGGGGCAATTCCGCCTCCGGCAGAGACATTTGGAAACCACGGCAACAGGCCCCTCCCCAGAAGATCAGCGAGAACAGCCGGCCAAGACCAAGTTTACCGATCAATGAGAATGGCAGAACTCCAGCGCTAGGGGAATACTGCACATAGAATTCACGGCTTTTTTACCATGATTCTTTAGTCTTTCAAAGTTAATTATTTTTTTTAACTGTCTTTTTTTCTTTTTTTTTCTTTTTGAATTTTTCTTTTTCCCTTTTTCAACCAACATCTTATCAATCCCTTTTAAAAAAAAAAACATTTTTATTTTTCATTTTTAGAGTCATATTCTATCCCTTCATAGTAGTTACCCATATTTTTGGCTTATATATATAAGTTGTTCTCTCTTTAAAATTTTGAGATAGTTTCTTCTAACATATCAAAATATACCCTAAATCTCTAGTATATGGTGTTTTCTATTCCCCTGCCTGATCACATCCTCTCCCTTTTTTTTTTCTTTTTTTCTTTTTTTAAATCCTCTTCTTTCTTTTTTCAAACAACTTCTTATCAATTCCTTTTATAAAATTTTTTATAATTTCCATCTTTACAGTCATATTCCATCCCTTCATCATATCAACCCTTATTTTTGTACATATATAAGTTTTTCTTTCTTTAAAATTTTGGGAGGCACTTTCTTCTAAAAGACCAAAATACACCCCAAATCTAGTGTGTGGCACTGATCTACATACCAGCCTGATCATATTTGATCACATTCTGGGTTTTTTTTGTTGTTGTTGTTTTGTTTTGTTTGTTTTTGTTTTTATCTTTATCTTTTTCTTTTTTTTCTTTCCCTTTTTTCTCTCTTTCCCTTTCTTTTCCCACTGCTTCAGGTCTTTTCTGATTTGTTTAGAGTATATTTTCTGGGGACGTTGTTAATCTGCTAGCATTTTGTTCTCTCATTAATCTATTCTCCTCTGCACAAAATGACAAGACGGAAAAAATCACCTCAACAAAAAGAACAAGAGGTAGTACGGACTGCCAGGGACCTACTCAATACAGACATTAGTACGATGTCAGATCTAGAGTTCAGAATCATCACTTTAAAGATACTAGCTGGGCTTGAAAAAAATATGGAAGTTATTAGAGAAACCCTTTCTGGAGAAGTAAAAGAACTAAAATCCAACCAAGCAGAAATCAAAAAGGCTATTAATGAGGTGCAATCAAAAATGGGGGCGCTAACTGCTAGAAAAAATGAGGCAGAAGAGAGAATCAGTAATATAGAAGATGAAATGATGGAAAATAAAGAAGCTGAGAAAAAGAGAAATAAACAACTACTGGATCACGAGGGCAGAATTAGAGAGATAAGTGATACCATAAGACGAAACAACATTAGAATAATTGGGATCCCAGAAGAAGAAGAAAGAGAGAGAGGGGCAGAAGGTATAATGGAGCGAATTATAGCAGAGAACTTCCCTAATTTGGGGAAGGAAACAGGCATGAAAATCCAGGAAGCACAGAGAACCCCTCTCAAAATGAATAAAAATAGGTCAACACCCCGACATCTAATAGTAAAACTTACAAGTCTCAGAGACAAAGAGAAAATCCTGAAAGCAGCTCGGGAGAAGAGATATGTAACCTACAAGGGTAGAAACATTAGATTGGCAACAGACCTATCCACAGAGACCTGGCAGGCCAGAAAGGACTGGCATGATATATTCAGAGCACTAAATGAGAAAAATATGCAGCCAAGAATACTATATCCAGCTAGGCTGTCATTGAAAATTGAAGGAGAGATAAAAAGCTTCCAGGACAAACAAAAACTAAAGGAATTTGCAAACACAAAACCAGCCCTACAGGAAATCTTGAAAGGGGTCCTCTAAGCAAAGAGAGAGCCTAAAAGCAACATAGACCAGAAAGGAACACAGACAATATACGGTAACAGTCACCTTACAGGCAATACAATGGCACTAAATTCCTATCTTTCAATAGTTACCCTGAATGTAAATGGGCTAAATGCCCCAATCAAAAGACACAGGCTATCAGACTGGATTAAAAAACAAGACCCATCGATATGCTGTCTACAAGAGACTCATTTTAGAACCAAAGACACCCCCAGATTGAAAGTGAGGGGGTGGAAAACCATTTACCATGCTAATGGACACCAAAAGAAAGCTGGGGTGGCAATCCTTATATCAGACAAATTAGATTTTAAACCAAAGACTGTAATAAGAGATGAGGAAGGACATTATATCCTACTTAAAGGATCTATCCAACAAGAAGATCTAACAATTGTAAATATCTATGCCCCTAACATGGGAGCAGCCAATTGTATAAGCCAATTAATAACAAAAGCAAAGAAACACATCGACAACAATAGAATAATAGTGGGGGACTTTAACACCCCCCTCACTGAAATGGACAGATCGTCTAAGCAAAAGATCAACAGGGAAATAAAGACTTTAAATGACACACTGTACCAAATGGACTTCACAGACATATTCAGAACATTCCACCCCAAAGCAACGGAATACACATTCTTCTCTAGTGCCCATGGAACATTCTCCAGAATCGATCACATCCTAGGTCATAAATCAGGTCTCAACCGGTACCAAAAGATTGGGATCATTCCCTGCCTATTTTCAGACCACAATGCTTTGAAACTAGAACTCAATCACAAGAGGAAAGTCGGAAAGAACTCAAATACATGGAGGCTAAAGAGCATCCTACTGAAGAATGAATGGGTCAACCAGGAAATTAAAGAATTAAAAAAATACATGGAAACCAATGAAAATGAAAACACAACTATTCAAAATCTTTGGGATGCAGCAAAGGCAGTCCTAAGAGCAAAGTATATAGCAATACAAGCCTTTCTCAAGAAACAAGAAAGGTCTCAAGTACACAACCTAACCCTACACCTAAAGGAGCTGGAGAAAGAACAGCAAATAAAGCCTAAACCCAGCAGGAGAAGAGAAATCATAAAGATCAGAGCAGAAATCAATGAAATAGAAACTAAAAGAACAGTAGAACAGATCAACGAAACCAGGAGCTGGTTCTTTGAAAGAATTAACAAGATTGATAAACCCCTGGCCAGACTTATCAAAAAGAGAAGAGAAATGACCCAAATCAACAAAATCATGAATGAAAGAGGAGAGATCACAACCAACACCAAAGAAATACAAACAATTATAAGAACATATTATGAGCAACTCTATGCCAGCAAATTAGATAACCTGGAAGAAATGGAGGCATTCCTAGAGATGTATCAACTACCAAAACTGAACCAGGATGAAATAGAAAACCTGAACAGACCTATAACCACTAAGGAAATTGAAGCAGTCATCAAAAATCTCCCAAAAAACAAAAGCCCAGGGCCAGATGGCTTCCCAGGGGAATTCTACCAAACATTTTAAGAAGACTTAATACCTATTCTTCTGAAACTGTTCCAGAAAATAGAAATGGAAGGAAAACTTCCAAACTCATTTTATGAGGCCAGCATTACCTTGATCCCAAAACCAGACAAAGACCCCATCAAAAAGGAGAATTACAGACCAATATCCCTGATGAACATGGATGCAAAAATTCTCACCAAAATACTAGCCAATAGGATCCAACAGTACATTAAAAGGATTATTCACCACGACCAAGTGGGATTTATCCCTGGGCTGCAAGGTTGGTTCAACATCCGCAAATCAATCAATGTGATACAATACATTAACAAAGAAAGAACAAGAATCATATGATCCTCTCAATAGATGCAGAAAAAGCTTTTGACAAAGTACAGCATCCTTTCTTGATCAAAACTCTTCAGAGTATAGGCATAGAGGGTACATACCTCAATATCATAAAAGCCATCTATGAAAAACCTACAGCAAATATCATTCTCAATGGGGAAAAACTGAGAGCTTTCCCCCTAAGGTCAAGAACATGGCAGGGATGTCCACTATCACCACTGCTATTCAACATAGTATTGGAAGTCCTAGCCACAGCAATCAGACAACAAAAAGAAATCAAAGGCATCCAAATTGGCAAAGAAGAAGTCAAACTCTCACTCTTTGCAGATGATATGATACTTTATGTGGAAAACCCAAAAGACTCCACCCCAAAACTACTAGATCTCATACAGGAATTCAGTAAAGTGGCAGGATATAAAATCAATGCACAGAAGTCAGTGGCATTCCTATACACCAACAACAAGACAGAAGAAAGAGAAATTAAGGAGTCGATCCCATTGACAATTGCACCCAAAACCATAAGATACCTAGGAATAAATCTAACCAAAGAGACAAAGGATCTTTACTCAGAAAACTATAAAATACTCATGAAAGAAATTGAGGAAGACACAAAGAAATGGAAAAACGTTCCATGCTCATGGATTGGAAGAACAAATATTGTGAAGATGTCAATGCTACCTAGAGCAATCTACACATTCAATGCAATCCCCATCAAAATACCATCCACTTTTTTCAAAGAAATGGAACAAATAATCCTAAAATTTGTATGGAACCAGAAAAGACCCCGCATAGCCAGAGGAATGTTGAAAAAGAAAAGCAAAGCTGGCGGCATCACAATTCCGGACTTCCAGCTCTATTACAAAGCTGTCATCATCAAGACAGCATAGTACTGGCACAAAAACAGACACATAGGTCAATGGAACAGAATAGAGAGCCCAGAAATGGACCCTCAACTCTATGGTCAACTCATCTTTGACAAAGCAGGAAAGAATGTCCAATGGAAAAAAGACAGTCTCTTCAACAAATGGTGTTGGGAAAATTGGACAGCCACATGCAGAAGAATGAAACTGGACCATTTCCTTACACCACACACAAAAATAGACTCCAAATGGTTGAAAGAACTCAATGTGAGACAGGAGTCCATCAACATCTTAAAGGAGAACACAGGCAGCAACCTCTTTGACCTCAGCTGAAGCAACTTCTTCCTAGAAACATCGCCAAAGGCAAGGGAAGCAAGGGCAAAAATGAACTACTGGGACTTCATCAAGATAAAAAGTTTTTGCAAAGCAAAGGAAACAGTCAACAAAACCAAAAGACAACCGACAGAATGGGAGAAGATATTTGCAAATGACATATCAGATAAAGGGCTAGTATCCAAAATCTATAAAGAACTCATCAAACTCAACACCCAAAGAACAAAGAATCCAATCAAGAAATGGGCAGAAGACATGAACAGATATTTTTCCAAAGAAGACATCCAAATGGCCAACAGACACATGAAAAAGTGCTCAATATCACTCGGCATCAGGGAAATCCAAATCAAAACCTCAATGAGATACCACCTCACATCAGTCAGAATGGCTAAAATTAACAAGTCAGGAAACGATAGATGTTGGCGGGGATGCGGTGAAAGGGGAACCCTCCTACACTGTTGGTGGGAATGGAAACTGGTGCAGCCACTCTGGAAAACTGTATGGAGGTTCCTCAAAAAGTTGAAAATAGAGCTACCCTATCATCCAGCAATTGCACTACTGGGTATTTACCCCAAAGATACAAAAGTAGGGATCCGAAGGGGTACGTGCACCCCGATGTTTATAGCAGCAATGTCCACAATAGCCAAACTGTGGAAAGAGCCAAGATGTCCATCGACAGATGAATGGATAAAGAAGAAGTGGTATATATATACAATGGAATATTATGCAGCCATCAAAAGGAATGAGATCTTGCCATTTGCAATGATGTGGATGGAACTGGAGGGTATTATGTTGAGTGAAATAAGTCAAACAGAGAAAGACATGTATCATATGACCTCACTGATATGAGGAATTCTTAATTGTAGGAAACAAACTGAGGGTTGCTGGAGTGGGGGGTGGGGTGGGAGGGATGGGGTGACTGGGTGATAGACACTGGGGAGGGTATGTGCTCTGGTAAGCGCTGTGAATTGTGCAAGACTGTTGAATCTCAGATCTGTACCTCTGAAACAAATAATGCAATATATGTTAAGAAAAAAAAAGAAGAAAAAGAAGGTAGCGGGAGGGGAAGAATGAAGCGGGGGAAATCGGAGGGGTAGACGAACCATGAGAGACGATGGACTCTGAAAAACAAACAGGGTTCTAGAGGGGAGGGGGGTGGGAGGATGGGTTAGCCTGGTGGTGGGTATTGAGGAAGGCACATTCTGCATGGAGCACTGGGTGTTATACACAAACAATGAATCATGGAACACTACATCTAAAACTAATGATGTAATGTATGGGGATTAACATAAGAATAAAAGAAAAAAGAAAGAAAACAATTGAGAAACTTGTTTTTATGCACATTACATGGAGAAATAAGAAGTTGAAAGATTATTGAGTAAAAATGGAGCATTTAAATAATAAAACCAAGTGGTTATACTTCCAGTTTGGAAGTCTTCCATTTTTCACTTCTAATTCTCAAACTCCAGAACGCACTGTTTTGGTGTCACTAAAATTCTAGATTAGCCACAGAGCCGTAGTGAGTTTGTCTTAAAGCAACAAAGATTAAAGGCCAAATATCTATCACTGCAATAATGGCGATTTCTAAGTCTTAATTTCAAAAAAGTCAGTTTTCAGCTGAATGTTTGGATTCATATGGACAGAATAATTTCTAAAGAAGAATATATATGTTTTATTTAGATGCATTTCTCAGTATGTATGGTAACGCCACTTAGTCTCATTATGATTAACTTTAAGAAATGTTATTTTGAATTCTGCTTTTTGCCCATTTGCTTTCTTTACAATAATATGTTTTTATCACAATAATATGTTTTTATATATTTACTTTTTAAAGTCCATTAATACAAGCCAGCAATTTATGGAGATAAATGATGTTCTGAATAGTAAAAAAAAAAAAGTATTTTTATGATTATTACATTGATAAAATCAGACAATGACACTACAAGGAAAAACGAGATCAACATTCCCTAAGAATATAGATACAAAAATCCTCAAAAAAAAAATGGCAAAATGAATACAATTGAATATATTGAAAGGGATACTACATTATGAGTATGTGTTTAATGCAGGATTGCAAGGGAGATTCAGTATTCAAAAAACTAAATCAATGCTATTAATTATATAAATAGAATAAAGGAGAAATGCCATATGTCATTTTAACAAATGCAGAAAAAGAATTTGATCAAATTCAACACCTGTTAATGATAAAAACTCTTGGCAAACTAGAAATGGAAGGGAGCATCCTCAACCTGATTAACAATATCTACCAAAAACATAAACAACAAAAGCCCTGTTAGTATCATTCAGGTGAGAAACTGAATTATCTCCACCTGAGCTTAGAACCCTGTTAAAGGCGTCCACTCTCACCACTTATATTCAGTGTTGCACTGGAGGTTCTTGCTGGTAAAATATGGTACAAAAACAAAAATAAAGGACATCAAACTGGAAAACTGTCTTTATTTGCAAACAGCAAAATCTTGTAGGTAGCAAATTCTAAAGCATTTGTGAAAATAAAAAGCCAATAGCAATAAGTAAATTTATAAGGTTCACTGACTACAGGGTCAACATACAAAAATCAGTTTCATTTCTATGAGATGTTAATTCTCTCTGTACTCATCTGTATGTTCTACACAATCCAGTCAAAATCCCAGAGGAATTTTTGTAGAAATTGCTGAAAAATATATAAAAAACAGGGGGAAATAGAGGTTTAAGAGTACAGTTATCATGATGAGCACTGAGAAATGTATAGCATTGTTGAATCATATTACATACCTGAAACTAATATAACACTATGTTCATTATACTTGAATAAAAATAAAATAAAACAAAACACATATCAGTATGTGAATATTGATATGAATATTCAATATTCATATAGCCAAACAACTTTGAAAAGGAAAATAAGGATGACACACCACCTGATTTTAAGACGTGCTCTAAAGCTATATTTAAAGTGGCATTGCTTTAAACATAAACAAATAGAACAATGGATCAGAATACAGAGTCCACAACTGGAGCCACACCTATAAAGACTATTAAATTTTGACAAAGATTGCAATGTAATTCAATGGCAAAATGGTAGTCTTTTCAATAAATCGTGGCGGAACAACTGGATATTGTAGTGGGTTTAATAATATCCCCCACATACAAATTTATATCCACCTAAAAGCTCAGAATGTAACCTTATTTGGAGAAAGTTTCTTTGCAATTGTAATTAGTTAAGGATCTCAGGACAATACCATGCTGGAATTAGAAAAATCTCTAAATCCAATAACTGATGTCCTTACAAGAAGAGGAGAAATCAAGTGACACACAGAGAAGAAGACCATGTGAAGAGGGAGGCAGAGATTGGAGTTATGCTGTGACAAACCAGGGAATGGCTGGAGCCATGAAAGGCTGGAACAAGTAAGGAAGGATTTTTTCCCCAGAGCCTGTTGACATCTTCATTTTGGATTTCTGGCTTGTGGAACTGTGAGATAATAAATTTATGTTACTTTAAGCCACTCAGATTGTTGCAATTTGTTATAACAAATAACCTCTACTCTTACCTCACACCATACTCTAAAATTAATTGAGGATGGATCATAGACCAAACTAAATGCTAAAACTATAAAGCTTCTAGAAGAAAATATAAAATATTTTTATGACACTGACAGTAGTAAAATCTCCTGGACAGATCACAAAAAGCACTAATCACTTAAAAATGGATAAATTGAACTTCATCAAAATTTAAAACTTCTGTTCTTCAAAAATACCATTAAGGAAATGAAAAGGCAAACCACCACCTGGGAGAAAATATTCACAATGTTTCTAATCTGATAAAATATTATGTTTAGAATATACAAGAAGCTCCTAAAAATCAATAACAAAAACACAGCCCAACAAAAAAAAGGCAAAAGATTTGAGCATATACTTCAGAAAAGAAGACTGAATTGCCAGTAGTTTTATGAAACCCACCCAGCATTATATGTCACTAGGGAAGTTGCCAATTAAAACCACAATAAGAGGGTAATCTTAAGGTGAAACTGTATGAGAACTATCTGTACTGTATCACTTTTCTCTAAATCTAAAGTGATTTCAAAATATTTTTTTATTTTTTTATTTGAATATAACTGACACATTTTTACATTAGTTTCAGGTGTATAACATAGTGACTCAACTCTATATGTTATGCTATGCTCACAGGTGTAGCCACCATCTGTCACCATTCAATGCTATTAAAATATCATTGACTATATTCTTTATGCTGTGTTTTTCATTCCTGAATTCAACTCAGGATCATTCCCGTGACATATTCATTCCATAACTGGAAGCATGTATCTCCCACTCCCCTTCATCCATTTTGCCCATCCCCCCACCCCTCGCCCCTCTGGCAACCTTCAGTTTGTCCTCTATTTACAGGTCTGATTCTGTTTTTTGTTTCTTTGTTTATTCATTTGCTTTTTTTTTTTTTTAGATTTTATTTACTTATTTGAGAGAGAGAGGGAATGAGCAGGGAGGAGGGGCAGAGAGAGAAGGAGAAGCAGACTCCCCAGTGAGCAGGGAGCCCGATGCGGGGCTGGATCTCAGGAACCTGAGATCATGACCTGAGCCGAAGGCAGATGCTTAACCCACTGAGCCACCCAGACACCCACATTTGCTTTTTTTAAGATTCCACCTAGGAGTGAAATCATGTGGTATTTGTCTTTCTCAGTCTGACTTATTTCATTTAGTATACTACCCTCTAGGTCCATCCATATTGTCACAAATGGCATGATCTCATCCTTTTTTTTTTTTTTTATGGCTGTGTAATATTACGTATATATACCACATCTTCCTTATCCATTTGTCTATCAGTGGATACCTAGGTTGTTTCCATATCTTGTCTATTGTAAATAATGCTGCAATAAACATCAGAGTGTATATATCTTTTTGAATTAGTGTGTTCATTTTCTTTGGGTAAATACCCTTGTATACTGTTGGTGGGAATGTAAATTAGTACAGCCACTGTGGAAAACAGTATAGAGGTTCCTCAAAAAGTTAAAAATCGAAATACCATATGATCCAGTAGTTTCAAAATAGTTTTTTAAAAAACCAATGAGACATAAGGAGGGCACGTGTTGTGATGAGCACTGGGTGTTATACACAACTAATGAACTCTACATTAAAAACTTATGATCTACTATAAAAAAATAGAAACCTAATAAAAACAAACAAACAAACAAAAAACCCAATGAGATACTACCACACACCCACCAGAATGGCTAAAATAAAAAATACCAACAACACCAATTTTTGGCAAGGGTGTGAAGCAACAGGAACTCGTATATATTGCTGGTGGGCTGGTAAAATTTTACAAACAATTTCAAAAAACAACTGAAAAAAAATAAACCTATATCTATTTGACTCAGCCACTAGACTCTTAGATATTTGCCAAAGATAACTGAAAACATATGTCCACAAAATGACTTGTACATAAATGTTTATAGCAGCATTATTCAATATAGCCCCAAATCAGAAACAAATCAAATTCTATCAGTATAAGAATAGGTAAATCAACTGCAGTATATTCATAGCATGGACATCCCTCAGTAATAAGAAACAACTAATACATGCATGCAACAACATGGATAAATCTCAAAAATGTTAAGTACAAGAAGCTAGATACAAAAAAATATGCATACTGTATGCTTTTATGCATATGAAGTTTAAGAGCTGGCAAAGCCAATCTGGGGGGAATGGAAAACAGAACAGTGGTTGCCAGTTGCAGTAGAGACTGGACTGGAAGGGAATACAAGAGAATTTTGGGGGACTGTAGAAATATTCCATATCTTTACTGAGGTTGTGGTTACATAAGTATACACATTTTTCATAATGCATCAATTTTATACTTAAAATATGCGTATTTCACTATATATAAATTTCACTTTGATTTTTAAAAAAGAAAAAGGGGCCCCTGGGTGGTGCAGTTGGTTAAGGCGTCCAACTCTTGCTTTCAGTTCAGGTCATGATCTCAGGGTCGCAAGATGGAGCCCCCCATCAGGCTCTGTGTTCAGCACAGAGTCTGCTTCGGATTCTCTCTCTCCCTCTCCCTCTACCCCTCCCCGCTTTGTGTTCGCTCTCTCACTCTCTTTCTGTAAAAATAAATAAATCTTTAAAAAAGGAAAAAAGAAAAAGAAAAGAAAACCTAAGTCTTAGAGAGGCAGAGGCAAATGATTTCCCCAGTTTTGTGTCAAGTTCATGCAGGTGCCTTAGGACCTAGATCTCACTGTCTCAGCAAACATCTTTATACCCGGCAACTGATACTCCAACAACAAAAATGGACAATTCCATACTCTTAGCGCTTCAATCCAATCAATCCAATCCCACCTCAGTCCAATCCCAGGTGTATGAAAAGCCAATCCACTGTGTCTTCCAGCTTCCCTTCTCTCTTCAGTGCAGATCTCAGATGTGTTTCCAACTCCTAAAAGAATGGGAGTCCTTCACAGAATGCCTCAACTTTATTTTCCAACTTATCCAAGCCATATCCCCAAAAGCAAGGATTATAAATGCATTTCCACCACCTTGTTGGGTTTATGTTTGATGCAAAAGCCAAATAGGGAACTGTCAACCTTTTGCTGGAGAAGTAAAACAGTAAGACAGGCACAAGTATTATACCCCAGTGTTTATCCTGTCTTGTAATATAACTAATGGTTATTTTTTTACCCACTTTGCTTTAATGACCAAGGATTTTGGTGTTCAAAATTGCTATTGTCCAAGCATCCCCTAATATAGCTGTAGTCCCAGGAGTTGTAGAGGTCCTAAGGGACTACAGTTGCAGCCCTCCACAAATACCTCTAATACTAGCAAATGCCAACTCAACAGAAAAATCGATGGTATACTCTCGGAACTACTTCATACTTCATAAAGTACTAATATTCACGATTACCACTTCCATTACATCCTCTCATCTGGTGAACTTGATGAGGAAATCTGCTTCTCAATAATAATCGTAGCTACTATTTACTGAACATTTGAATCAGGCACCGCTGTGCATTGTTTTATTTTATCCTGAAACAACCCTATTAGATAAGTATGACTATAATAATACCCATTTTCCAGATGAAGAAACTGAGATGCACAGAAGTGACACAATCAGTAAGTGGCAGAACTGGGAATTCAACTCAGGATCACCTAACAACAGAGCTCTCACTCAAATACTAAGCTATGCTGCTTTCTTGCTAAATCTTTATCAGGCCCATAGTTTGGGTTTGCTTACAAAGGGAGTTTGAGCCATGAATACAGCTTCTGACATGTTATAGTAAATTCACCCCTGCATGATGACAGGAGAAAAGGGGGCATATGATCACAGTTATAAAATTGTTTCAAGATAATAAAGGAGGGAGGATCACTAGGGGAATCTAGTTATCAAAATATTTACCTGGACAGTCTCTGGAATCATTGCTGTGCTGGTAAGGGAAATAATAAGTCATTGCCCAGGGATCCTGTCCTTTGAGTATTCAAAAGAGAAGAACTTCTTGGCAATTGAATTTATAGCCATTAAATGCTTTCATTGCAATGCTTGTTTTCTTTTTCAAGCCATTAATTGCAGTTGGAAATATTTAGGGACCTCAAGGTAAATTGTTCAGCCTTAACGGGAATCTGGCATGACTTGCAAAGTGTTACAGAAGGCAGGTCCAGAATGAGTCTTGATTTCCTCCTAGGCACCACAATGGGGTACCTCAGGGTCCAGCCCTTAAAAGCTTCTACCCTCACACAAAACAGTGGAGTCGTCATTTTTCAGAATAAGAAAATACTTCTTTCAGTTCATGCCATAGGTATGAAGAGTTTTTCAAGTTTTCCTGAACATTTTTCCATCTTTCTTGCAACAATAGAAGATTATTCAAATTAACCTCATCCATTCAGATATTTAACATCAAAATATCCACATTCAGAGATAAAAGAAGATTTTCTATCTCAAGAACTGCTTATTAACTGTTCTTATCTGGTCAAATTTCACTAGGCAGACCACAGGAAGTTGTAGATCCTAGCGCTTCCCGGATATTGGACTTTCTCCCACATCTCTGCCTGGGAACTGCCAGCTGAGTTATTGCTGTCGGAGAATTATGCAGTGTGTCTGGGCTTTGAGGTTATCTGATCAGCACAGGCACTGGTAAGTAAAGTTTACTTTCCTCCCAGCCGAAGAATTACAAACTCAGAGTCTCCAGCCTGGAATAAACTAAAAGCCCATTTTGTCCAACTTGTAGTCAATGCCTGTGTCACTTGAGCATCATATTCAGGCTCCTGCAATAACAGAAGAATAGAAATAAATTTACTGAATGTTTACTGTATACTAAAGATAATGTTTTATGCATCATTTCATTTAATATTTATAATAACACTCTAACATAAAAATTATTTTACAGATGACAAAAATAAAGTTCAGAGAAGTTAGATGGTTTAGCCAAGGTTATATAGAAGTGGCAAGACCAAGATTCAAAACCATTTCTGTCTGCAGAGCCCATACCCTTAAGCATCACATTGTCCCTCATAATTAAATTATCTGAGGTAATTCCCAGCTCTAATAGTCCATCATGGTGTTCCTGAAAGTTGACTCATACTTGTCAGAATATCCGTATCAGTGTTAGGCTTAGAAAATTTGGTTACCATACCTCTTCCTTCTCATTTTTCCTCTTCCTCTCCCAACAAAAACAACAAACCTATTGTGATTTTTAATATTAGTCCCTCTATCCATGGTGAGAAAAAACATTGGTTAACATAAAAATAAAACTGGTCATCAAATCATGAATTTCTAAGACAAAATAAAAACCTAACTTGAAGACAATATGGGAAAATTGGGACCAAAGATAAACCTGTCATAAGCCATTATTAAGTCATCCCCCAAAGTCTCATTGAGTTCAAATTTAAATAGACTCAAGATCTCCTGGTCAAAATGAATCTCATAGTTTTTTACTGGGTTATATAAAACAGAATGGCAAGAATTGTTTCTCTGACTTGTTTACAGTTATTTGTGTTCAGAGCTCTTCTCCCTTTCTACCTGCTTGTTGGTGGCCTCTTCCAAAGGAGGGACCATGTCTCTCATTTATTTCTGTTTTTATTTTAAAGTGCCTATACATTTATCCTTCTAACATTTATTGAGCACCCCTTTTGTCCTTGACACTGTATTGAGCCCTGGATGCACTTGAAAAAACATAGTCTCATCGCAGTTTAGTGACAAAAACAAACTCTAAACCAACAGCTGCAATTTAATACACAGAATGCTCTAATAGAAGTATGTGCACAGTGTCACACATATTACAGATGCTCAATATCCATTTGTTCAATTTAATTTACTTAAAGAAAAGTTTAGTTCAGTAAAGGGGGACCATGACCTATGAGGTATATCAAGGTCACAATAAGTATCTAAAACCAAGTGTTCTTAATGCAAGTTCCCCCATAACTCCCACTTACTTCCCCAAATTAAGACCAGCACACAGAGACTAAGGATATTAAAATGGAAGAACCAATTCCCTACTTTTAGGTGTTTTTACCCCAACATTCCACTCGGCAAGTGTGATCTTAGAGAATACCCTATTATCATATGGCCCAAAAATAAGTTATGAGTGGGTTGGGACTGAAGATAGTAGCAAATGATGAAGTACAAACTTTCCCATGTCAGTATTGGTGAAAGTTTTAGGGGTAGAGAGGGTGGGGATAGAGGATGTTTACCATGGATGGATACAAAATGACAAGCTAAAAGTGATATGGGTAAGAGCTTCTGAAAATAGGGAATAGACAGTTGTATAATGTTGGGTGGTAGAGAGAAGTAGGTAAATAATTAGTGTTTCCAGCAGAGGTAAACAGTAAACAAGACTAGGTAATCAGTAAGAAGTTGATGAAAACCAATTACTAAAGTAGATTACTGGTTGTTTTTGGATGGTTATTAGGAAAAATGTTTGGGTGGGATATCATTGCAGGAGAAAAGAGCCAGACATGCTGGAGATTCTCCAATTTCCTGTCTCTTCCACACTCTACAATCCCTCTCTACTCACATTTCTTTATTTCCTTGCCCTCACCTTTCTCTTTGATCCACAGTTTTCATCAAACAAGTATTTATTTATCCCTATTGTAGATAAAGCATTATGCCAGGTATGGAGATAAATGATACATGGTTCCTGCCCTCAAAGAGTTGACAAAGAGAAGGAGATGAATATGTACTATATATACTCAATTAACCACAATTTTTTGAAGAAAGTGGTATGTGTTAGAGGAGGAAAAAACCAAACTGCTGTGAGAGCACTAGAGGAAAATATTAATTCTGACTTGGGAAAAAGACTTCTTCGAAGACAGAAATAAATGGCTAGAATTTTAATGGAGAGAATATGGATGGGTAGCCATTCTGTTCAGAGGGATGTGAGCAAAGTCATAGAAAGTGGCATGTCTGGATAATGCTGACTATATCAAATCTAGGGAGGCCAACTCATCGTAGTTTGCCTATGATTTCCCAGGTTTTTGCACTGGAAATCCTGCATCCCAGGAAACTTCTCAATCCCAGGCATAAGGGACTGTTGGTCATTCTAAATAAGAGAAAAAAAAGAACGTTAAAATTATACAGCATTTTTGCAGCTTGACTGTAATTTGTACACACAATAGGCTATTACCTATGCATTGTTCTATGGAAGAAAAAATAAATTAGTTGCCTCTTCCCTTATAAATAAATAATAAATAAATAAATAAATAAATAAATAAATAAATAAATAAATAAATAAATATGGGACTTTGGGTACATACATCACAGAGAGCAAACAAATAAAAGAGACACCAAGGATCAGTGAATACAACCAACAGAAAATTAGGTAGGACAGATAATAAAGGATAATGAAGGGTACTGAATGTTAGGCTAAGAAATTATGACTTGATTTTGGAGGTGGTGGAGAATGAAAGGTTTTGGATAAGGGAGTGATATAATCAAAACGTAAGGTTATTCTGGAAAAAAGTGTCCAGGGAAGATGAAAAAGGTAAAATCTTTTCTTTTAGTTTTTCTTTAAATTCAACTAAGTTAAAGTACAGTGTAACACTAGTTTCAGGTGTACAATTTAATGATTCAACACTTCCATACAACACTAGGTGCTCATCACAACAAGTGCACTCCTTAATCCCCATCACCTCTTTCACCCATCCTTCTGGTAACCATCACAGTTTGTTCTCTATAGTTAAGACTCTGTTTCTTAGTTTGCCTCTCTCTTTTCCCCTTTGCTAGTTTATTTTGTTTCTTAAATTCCACATATGAGTGAAATCATATGGTATTTGTCTTTCTGTCCGACTTATTTCACTTAGCATAATACTCTAACTACATCCATGTCATTGCAAATGGCAAGATTTCATTTTTTGATGGCTGAGTAATATTCCACATCTTCTTTATTCATTCATCAGTTGAGGGACACTTGGGCTCTTTCCATAATTTGGCTATTGTTGATAATGCTGCTATAAACATCTGGGTGCACATATGGAAAAGGGTAAAATCTATTTTGGAACCTATTGCAGGAGTCCATGTGAAAGATACATAGAAGACTTTGACAAGGGAATCTGTAACAGGGAAGGAGCAGAGGAGCCACAAGACGTAACGCAGTGGTAAAAATCAACAATCCATAGTGACTGATACAAGAAATTTAAGGAAAGAGGGATGATGACTAAAGTTCCCAACCTGGTTTATTGAGAAAATTCAGGTGCCATTAGAAGTAGGATATAAAAATGATAGTTTTGAAATAGGATGCTGACAAGTATATTTCAGTTTTTTTAAATTTAGTTTCCAACAGTCTGGGGCTTGGGGGCCCAAACAGACATAGGACTTTTCAGCTAAAGAGAGATACCGGGCCTGTAGTTATAAGATTTGGAAGCCATGAATACAAAGAATTATACAAAGTCATAAAGCCAGATATGACCATCTATGGAAAGAGTAAAGTTATAGGACTTAGGAAGGAATATATGGTGGTCATTTGAGTCTTTCAAAAGCACTCTATTCTCACATTTTACCAATACATGACATCATTGCCATTTACCAGATACACGGCATCACTGCTATATGATTGCTTTAACCAACTAAACATGAATAAAAGAGACTTATATCATTTGCAAGCAGAAGCTTAAAGAGGCAACGCATGGTTCAACATGCCTCTTTTCTCCTGCCTTAGCAATCATTAAAGTATGCATCAAGAAGAATATTAATCAGTCTGGGTACCTAGGTAACTTCAGTGAGCAGAGACCCACTGCTGATAGATTTGTAGCATGAGCAAGAAATAAACTTTTGTTGTTTCAAGCCATTCAAAATTTGAGGGTTGTTTGTTCCTCTAGAGTAAGCTAGCTTATCTTGAATACTATAGAAATTTTAGAAATGCATATATTTAGAGGTCTGAAAGAAGAGGGAGCTGACATAGTAAAAGAATAATCAAAAAGGTGAGGGGTGAATTGAGAGAAAATGAATCTTAGAAGCCAGGGAAGAAAACATTTCAAGAGGTGAGAATGGTAAAAAGTGTTAGATAAAATTAATTAAAGACAGAGAAAGAACATTGGATTCAGCCATTAGTAGTACACTGGGTCACTTTCTAGTAGGTTCAGTTGTGTGATGGAAACAGAAACTGTGAGCTGACTTATTCATCTTGTATAACTGAAACTTTGTACTCTTTGACTAGTACCTCTCCATTTCTCCTTCCTCGCAGTCCTTGGCAACCATCATTCTATCCTCTGCTTGTATGATTTTGACTATTTTAGGTTCTTCATGTAAGTAGTATCATGTAGTATTTGTCTTTCTGTGCCTAGCGTATTTCACTTAGCATTAATACCTTTCAGGTTTATCCATGTGGTCACAAATAGCAGGATTTCCTTCTTTTTTAAGCTGAATAATATCCCATTGTATGTATATGTTACCAGATTCGGGTTATTGGGCCTGACAACCATAAAAATGAGGCTGGACCCCAGGATCAAAGGCACAGGTAGGCTTTATTGGGGCTACAACTTGACTTGAAGGAAGACAGAGCAACAGCAGAGGTTAGGCTTGTCTCCCTAAACAGAGGGCGAGGCTCTGTTTATATATATAGAAAGTTCCCTCCTCCTGATGGGTTGGAAGGCAACTCAGGCAGATCATTGGTGCTTTCTGGAGCCCAGTGTCCCCTATTTTAAGTCTGGCTTGTATCTGGGGCTGCATTCTTGAAGCATCCCGGTTCTGCTGTAACCACAACCACCAACAGAAAGCCCCCAGGTGTACAGTGTTTTTCACTTGGGGCTTGTTCCCATGAGCCCTGACTGCCTCATATATATACTACATTTTCTTTATCCATTCATCCACCAATGGGAATTTAGGCTGCTTCCATGTTTTGGCTATTGTGAATAATGCCACAATGAACATGGATTGTATGCTATAAAAATTGCTAAGAGTGTAGATCTTATGTTGTATTCTTATCACTAATAATAATAATAATAAATAAAGAGGGCAGGAAGAAATTTTTGGAGGTGATATGTTTATGCCTTAGATTGTGGTGATGGTTTCACAGGTACATACTTACCTCCAAACTCATCAAGTTGTATATACTAAATATGTACAGCTTTTCATATGTCAATCATGCCTCAATAAAGTGTATTTTTTAAAAGATGCATTGAATTTAAGAGCTAACAGGGAGTGTGAAGTGGAGCTAAGTAATGACGATAACCCTAAATTAAAAACTTGGTGAGACTGATGTGGAATTTGAGAAACAAGGCAGATGATCATAGGGGAAGGGAGGGAAAAATGAAACAAGATGAAACCAGAGAGGGAGACAAACCATAAGAGACTCCTAATCTCAGGAAACAAGCTGAGGGTTGCTGGAGTGGAGGGGGATGGGAGGGATGGGGTGGCTGGGTGATAGACATTGGGGAGGGTATGTGCTATGGTGAGCGCTGTGAATTGTGTAAGACTGTTGAATCACAGACCTGTACCCCTGAAACAAATAATACATTATATGTTAATAAAGAGAAAAAAAACTTGGTGAGAAAAGGAAGTTGCTTAACCAGTGCCCTGCCTCCCTTTTGATAAGCATGGTTCCTTCTCTCTCTTTCCATCTCTCTTTGCTCATTCTCTTCCTCCATATTCCCCTAGTTTTACTCCCCAGATCTTTCTCCTAGGTGTCTCTTCTCTCCCTCTGCCTTCTCTGGACTCCTGTTTCTCTCTGCCATGTCTTCTTCTTCATAATTATGACATCATAGATTCTCCAGTTCTAGACTGGGTCCAGTTCAGCCTGTGGTCCAGTATAGGAAATCCATTTACTGTACTGCTGACTGGGCTGAAATTGAATGGTGTTCACAATTAGTTGCTCACTAATTTATAAAACTGCTTCTTCCATCATATTAGATAACTTTAGTTATCTAGACTGAAAACCTGTCCTCCTACTCAGCTGAAATATGCCCTCCCTTTCACTTTCTTCCAGTCCTCGTTCTACCTTCATGTGCCACAATACAATTATTCTCTTCTGTAGCTCATTCTTAAAACTGACACTGCTTTTTCTCTCCATCCCTCAGTCTTACCTCTCACTTTCTGTTATCTCTCAGTGATGGCCCTGAACTAGAAACTAAACATAAATTTTATGCTTGATATCCTTAATTTCACCAAGTGGCTGAATAAATTGGCCTTACTTTTTAAAATATATGTAAATGTAAATATAGATATATGTAGACATCAGTATTCAGGAGATCTATGTATTCAGAACACATTTCTAGCTCTGAAAACAACTTAGAATAATGTATATTTAAACTAGTTTTTGTGCAGCAAGTCATTTAAAAAACTGTTAAGTGTTTTCTTAAAGTTCACAAAGAAAAAGATAGGTTGAACACTTTAAAATCATCTTTTTTGGTTCACAAACAACACCATTAAAGTTTTTAAAGTTACTTTTTCCTTATGTATGGTCCCTGACTGAGATGTGAGAGTTGAATCAATTACCCTCAGTAGGTTCAATTAAGGGAGTGAAGGATCCTGGAAGACATCAGTTAACACTGCACTTCTTTAAACTCTCCTCCCTGTTCTTCTCAAATGCTGAAGGCTTAGCTTGAATGGGCTATTCTGTTGCTCTTCTAAGGGCTTATTGACAGGAAATCAGAGATGGTGGGAGATCTGTTCCAATACTTAGACTATTTCTAAAGCTCTTTTCTGGCTGAATATTGTTTCTAGCATTAGAGGGGAAGGAAATGTGCTTATAAATGCAACTACTTAATTCCTAGATTCCCTTACATCTTGAACAGCAACAATAAGGTTAAATTAGGGGAAATCTTAGTTGTATTCCTTCTTTCAGAAACAATCATCACTTTTATGTCTGCATATATTTATAATTTTCACAGCATTTCCCAACCCATTATCATGTTAGGACTCCACAGTTCTGTGAGGTAGGAAACGTATGTATGTTTTCTTTAGTCTATAGATAACGAAACCGCAGCTCACTTAGATTACACAGCAAGTAAATGGTCAAACCAAAACTAAAATGCCCTTGCTTCAGTACTCTTTCCTATGATTCACATTGGTTCTTTGAGTTCTAATTCAGCGACAGGATAGTATAGTTATGCTGGGCAAGGATTGCATGCACTTTCACAAGAAGCAGTTTCCATATTGCTGTGGCTATCCTGAAGATCCACCCTGCAGAGGCCAGACTCAAGGCTTTTTCTACCTGTGGCTTCCACTTGACTGTGATCTTCATTTACTATGGGACAGCAATCTTCATGTACATGTGCCCACAGTCTCAATCATCCCAGGATGAGGATAAGATCACTTCAGTGTTGTATGGGGCAGTAATACCCATGCTGAACCCACTCATTTACACTCTGAAAAACAAGGATGTTGAAAGATGCCCTAATGAAGGTGGTCAAAGGAAGGATAACTGTCTGATGGCTGCAGGTATCTTGTCCAGCATCCTTTCCAATGAGTCACCAGTCCTTTGCTTTTTCACAATTGTCCACAAAATAGAATTGAATAAAAGATGAACCTATCTCTGACCCAATCTAATGGAAGTCAGTTGTTGTCAAAAGACTCTTTTCCGTGACAGTTTTCATCTTTAAGAACATGGATCCTGAAGATGGTTCTATAGTACATGAATTTATTTTTCACTGATTATAATCATAACCAAGGAAAGGTGGGTGCTAGGACTTGGGAGAGAGAGGACAGTTTAGTCTCTGTGGTACCACATAAGGAGGGAAACTGTCCTTTTATATACAAATGAAACAGTATGTCCTTGCTTATAAACTGCCCCTTCCCAGAGAAGGGATAGCCGCAAATACTAGCCACAAACACTAACCCACTAAGAGCAACAAATTTCACATACTAGCCCTGAAGCAGCCATGTAGCCATGGTGTTCACCTGATGGGGGGAAAAAAAGATATGGCAGGAAGGCGCACTCCACATTCTGTGTGGTATGTCATTTATCTTGATATGTTTGCTGCAACGAGTTTGTAATTTCCAGAACCAGATCAGGATGACTTCTAGATCAGCTATTGCTTTGTTTTGTCTACCCTACACTTCCCTGCCCACAAACAGAAATGAGAGTGCAAAAAGTAAAGGGAGATCTCTGCATATCTTCTAGGAACTTATACTCTGAAAAGGACCAGATGACTGCTGAAAATCTAAGACTAGAGGAATAAGAAATTTAACAAGATTCAGATGTACATACCCCATCTATTCTAGGTAACCTCTATGGTAACTGCCAAATTGGCTTTCTCCTATTCCCTTCCTTCCTGTGGAGTTGGTCTAGCTTACCCAGTACTGGCTGAGTTGAATGGGTAGGAGTGTGAGATTGTGTTCTAAAGAGGTAGAGCTGCAATATATACAGTATATATTTATATGTTGAAAGCAATGGGGACACCAAGTTGGTTGGTAAATCAACATACATTAGGAAAAATAGAATTTCAGACACGTGGGGGGCACACATATACTAAAAGGAAAGAGTTGTCCAGAGGGCTATGGTCAGGGGTTGCTGTAAGGATCCCAGATCAAAGCAGAGTGAAGCACAGGAATAAAACCTAAGGGGTTAAGAAGATTGAAGTGGGCTGACTTAAGAGGGCAGGTTGGCGTAGACCCCTGGTTTTCAAACTTTGTGAATTACATGGGGAATCTTGATGAAATGCAAATTCTGATTCAATAGGTCAGGGTTATAATCCGAAATTCTGGATTTCTAGATTTCTGGCAAGCTTCCAGGTGATTCAAATGTTACCAGTATGTAGACCACACCTTTAAGTATCAGGAGTGTGTGCAATCCCATCTAGAAGACACTGATATGATAGCATGGATATCAGGTAACAGTTTAATAAGGATGAGGGGAGAGAAAAATTTACATACATAAAATCACACAGAAGTCCTTAAACATTTAGACATTTTATTTTATAATTCTTATGCTTTGCTATAACATTGAGAATAAAGAATAAAGTTTTCCACAGAGAACAGATTTCTGCCTTGGATCATTCAGGACTCTATAGCTTACATGCCAGTGATTCTGTGATGCTTTTCTTTATCCTTAATGATCTTGTTCGCAAAATGACATCTAAACTGGGACTTCCCCAGAGGCTAACGAGGAATTTGCTGCATAGACGGGCTTGAAAGCCATATTTTTGGCAGCAGGCTGGAAAGGACAAAGCAGCGGCCCAGTAACCTAACATCATAAATATATGAAATTTGTCCACCGTGAAACCAACATTATTGCATTTGTATCATATGCAAAACTTAAGGCAAATAATATAAGGAGCTCTATTCCCCTCAGTACTAAAGATATTTTCTTGTAATAGTAGCTAACATTTATATAACACTTAGCAATTTATACATTATTTTCACATATATTATCATATTTTATACTCACAGCAAACCTATGAGATAGATAAGGCAAATATTAGCCCCACTTTCAGAACAGAAAAGAGATTCAGAGAAGTTAAATGATTTACTAAAGGGCACAACTTACACTCAGTTGTCTTGACTATAAATCCAGTGTAGTTTCCATGGTACATCTATCTAAGACTGTGCCTTAAAGTAAATTGTAATGCAACCTGATTGCCATTCATTTTGGTGGCATGTTCAAGTATTCTAGTCAAACAGGTGAAGAAATTCATATGGGTCATAAAGTGAAATGCTAAACCAAGAAACATGGGGTCTGCACGAGGAGTATATTACTTGTTTCATCCCATCTACTAGGAGGTCATCAAACATAGGAATGCTCCCTTTCTTGTCAATTTCTATGTCATTCCCAGTCTTTGGTCTATGAAATACTTCTTTCCAAACAGCAGGGATTACCTTGCCTACCTGCATATTGAGCCCCACCCTAATTTCAATCTTGAACTTAGGCAAGGAATATATAGTAAACTCTAAATACGTTTGTGATTCAATATCAGAACAATCAACTTCTATTCCATATTTGACCCTATATCCCAGTTAACTTCCTATCCCAGTTAGTTCTTTGGGCCATGGTCAGCGGTCTAGTAGTCTAGGCTTTCTAGGACTCAGGAGCAGCCTTACTTTTGCAAGCAGTGTTCCCTTCTCCTTCCAGAGACTAGAACCCTACCTGACCTGGAGTACACCATTCTTCTTCTTCTTCTTTTTTTTTTTTTAAGAAGAGAGAGCACAAGCAGGGGATGCTGCAGAGGGAGAGGGAGAAGCAGGCTCCCCACTGAGCAGGGAGACCAACATGGGGCTCAATCTCAGGACCCTGGGATCATGGCGTGATCTAAAGGCAGATGCTTAACTGACTTGAGACCCAGGCACCCCTGGAGTACACCTTTCTGCTGTCAAAATTCCTGAGTGATGATTGTCTGCCTATAAGGTCTTTTCTCATATCATAACCTAGATTTGAGGCAGAGTAATTAGGGGCAGATGTTATATTGGGAGTACAATTTCAGAGAGTAAGAAAGAGGGACATGGATATTGAATCAAGAAAGCAGGGAAAGCCAATTCAAGGATGTGTTATTGAGCTGACCTCAACTAAGTGAGACTCTTTGCTTAATCCAGTTGAATTGTTTAAGAAGTTGTATAAACTCTATCCCATTCATGGGTGGAAACAGAGGGATGATTTTTTTTCCAAATTTCTGAGGGCAAATTGGGAGACAGTGATGTGGTGAATAGATCATTATTAACCAACTTTCTCTAAGTACTCCACGCCCTTCTCTATGCTTAATGCCTTATATATGTGATCTCGTGGAATCCAACCACCAACCCTCTCAGGTAGGTACTATTCTTCTCCACACTAGCCAATGAATAAACTGAGGCCCAGAGAGGTTAAGCAACTTGCCCATGGTCACACAGCATATAAATGGTGGAACCAGGATTTGAGCTCAAACTGCATGATTCCATGACCCTTAACCACTATTCGGCACTGCCTCCAGGGGGATGAATTTAGTCACCATCTCCTATCTCCCAATGGATAAGGATTCACCCGTCCACCCAGTCTTTCGTGCTTCCACGTTGTACATATATATGTAGGCACCAGAGATGGTCTCACAGTAGCGTTCACTAGTAAATCTCAGCTCAGGAGTTAAGAGGCATACAATGAAGGCATGAGGTAAGGTATTGTCTGGTTGCATCTGCATGAAGTATGTTGGAACCCACATAGCTGATCACCATAGTGACAGCTAGAATAATGTATAAGTGAAGCCAGGATATACAAAAAAAAATGCCTAACATATCCCAACACCAGAGGATGACATTTTCTCCCTGTGCCAAATCCACCCAAATGCCTGAGTAGTATTCAAAGTCTTGTCCTTTTGTTGCTACATCTGGCATCTTTAATTATCCCATGTCTAGCCATATCAAATCTCTTCATGTTATGGGAGTGGCCGGTTGCAAATGACAATAGGAAAAACCAGATAGGCAAAATACTTCAACACAGGGAAAACACTATAACAAGCAGTTGGAAACAGAAACTCAGACCTTGCTTGGTGACCTAGACCACCTTTTTGGATGGATTCCACTTTTTCATAAAGGAGGTGACTAACAGCCAAAAACAAATGGCCCATTTCACAAGCCTGAATGACTTCAAGGATGTGGAGAACTGCAGAAAAGTGTTTCCCAAGTACATAAAAATGTGCTGGTGCTGGTAAAGTTTTTACCAGTCTGTGTGGAAATGAAAAGAAATGAAAGTAAAGTAATGAGCTCTTCAGACTTAGTTTCATTCAATTTCATAGAGTGTTCTAAGCCAATTCACTGAAGCACTGTTTAGAATAGTAAATGGTTGGAAATAATTAAAATGTCCATTAATAAATGACTTAAATTTGGAACCAGAAAAGACCCCGCATAGCCAGAGGAATGTTGAAAAAGAAAAGCAAAGCTGGTGGCATCACAATTCCGGACTTCCAGCTCTATTACAAAGCTGTCATCATCAAGACAGTATGGTACTGGCACAAAAACAGGCACATAGATCAATGGAACAGAATAGAGAGCCCAGAAATGGACCCTCAACTCTATGGTCAACTCATCTTTGACAAAGCAGGAAAGAATGTCCAATGGAAAAAAGACAGTCTCTTCAACAAATGGTGTTGGGAAAATTGGACAGCCACATGCAGAAGAATGAAACTGGACCATTTCCTTACACCACACACAAAAATAGACTCCAAATGGTTGAAAGAACTCAATGTGAGACAGGAGTCCATCAAAATCCTAAAGGAGAACACAGGCAGCAACCTCTTTGACCTCAGCTGAAGCAACTTCTTCCTAGAAACATCACCAAAGGCAAGGGAAACAAGGGCAAAAATGAACTATTGGGACTTCATCAAGATAAAAAGCTTTTGCACAGCAAAAGAAACAGTCAACAAAACCAAAAGACAACCGACAGAATGGGAGAAGATATTTGCAAATGACATATCAGATAAAGGGCTAGTATCCAAAATCTATAAAGAACTCATCAAACTCAACACCCAAAGAACAAAGAATCCAATCAAGAAATGGGCAGAAGACATGAACAGACGTTTTTCCAAAGACATCCCAATGGCCAACAGACACATGAAAAAGTGTTCAATATCGCTCGGCATCAGGGAAATCCAAATCAAAACCTCAATGAGATACCACCTCACACCAGTCAGAATGGCTAAAATTAACAAGTCAGGAAATGACAGATGTTGGCGGGGATGCGGAGAAAGGGGAACCCTCCTACACTGTTGGTGGGAATGCAAGCTGGTGCAGCCACTCTGGAAAACTGTATGGAGGTTCCTCAAAAAGTTGAAAATAGAGCTACCATATGATCCAGCAATTGCACTACTGGGTATTTACCCCAAAGATACAAAAGTAGGGATCCAAAAGAGTACGTGCACCCCAATGTTTATAGCAGCAATGTCCACAATAGCCAAACTGTGGAAAGAGCCAAGATGTCCATCGACAGATGAATGGATAAAGAAGAAGTGGTATATATATACAATGGAATATTATGCAGCCATCAAAAGGAATGAGATCTTGCCATTTGCAACGACGTGGATGGAACTGGAGGGTATTATGCTGAGCGAAATAAGTCAAACAGAGAAAGACATGTATCATATGACCTCACTGATATGAGGAATTCTTAATCTCAGGAAACAAACTGAGGGTTGCTGGAGTGGGGGGTGGGGTGGGAGGGATGGGGTGACTGGGTGATAGACACCGGGGAAGGTATGTGCTCTGGTAAGCGCTGTGAATTGTGCAAGACTGTTGAATCTCAGATCTGTACCTCTGAAACAAATAATGCAATATATGTTAAGAAAAAAAAAAGAAGGTAGCAGGAGGGGAAGAATGAAGGGGGGGAAATCGGAGGGGTAGACGAACCATGAGAGACGATGGACTCTGAAAAACAAACTGAGGGTTCTAGAGGGGAGGGGGGTGGGAGGATGGGTTAGCCTGGTGATGGGTATTGAGGAGGGCACGTTCTGCATGGAGCACTGGGTGTTATGCACAAACAATGAATCATGGAACACTACATCTAAAACTAATGATGTAATGTATGGGGATTAACATAACAATAAAAAATTTAAAAAATATAAATAAATAAATAAATAAAAGAGCTGCTGGTTAGCAGGGACTGTGTCAGTTTGGCAGTGCTGGAGGGGGTTACCTGGAGAGAGCCTGCTGAGAAAGCAAACCAAAACAGAATCTCTGGAAGACAGAAGAACCAGTTCTGGGTGATAGCGTCTGAGTATGATGCAGCTGTGCCTGAAGTCCTGTTCCCTAAACTTTACAAGAACTCATAAATGATTATTATTGTTTTATAAATAAATAAATAAATAAATAAATAAATAAATAAATAAATAAATAAATAAATAAATGACTTAAATTTGGTAAATCCATACAATGGACTACTATGCAGACATAACAAGAATTAGAAAATTGTCTATGTACTGACATGCAATGCTTTTCAAGATATTGTTTTTAGTAAAAACAGTAGGTATAGAATACTATACATACACGTATTTGTTTACTTATATATGGAATATCTCTGGGAGGATGTCTAAAGAACAGATAATGGTGGCTGTCTCCAGAGAAGGAAACTGGGTGATAAAGGAAGAGGGGTAGGAAGGAGCCTTTTTATTGCCCATTCTTCTGTACATTTTGAATTTTGGACAAGAGTTTTTGTTTGTTTTGAATTTGTTTTCTAATTTTTTACCTAAAAAAGTCTTTACAATGAAATAATAAGGTTTATAAATTGTGGACAGTTGGTTGTTTTGTTTTTAATATATCCTTATAGCAAATAAAAAATTGCCAACACTATGGCAAGTTCACTTTGGGAAAAAAAATGTACTTTGTATGTGAAACCCAAAATTTTGGGAACCACTCTTCTAAGGTCCCTCCTGGGTCTGTCTTTTTGCTATTCCACTCTTAACTTGTGTCTCAGTTCTGGACCCATGCTTCTGCCTTAGACATCTTCCTAGTACCTCACTCCTTTTAGGACCCAGACCTTGCTGTGCTTTTGTCAGTCAATGCCCTCTATCATCCCCACCACAATCCATGGATTAGCCTCCTATCCTGCAATGGGATACTGTGACTGGGGCCCTTCTACCTACTGATAGACCTTTCAGGTATACACAACTTGACTGGGTTACTTTCTAAGCATTACTTGTTCCCACATTTTTCTTTACTCTTCTCTAAGTGCCTGTGAGACCATCCCTGATAACTCATGTTTGATCTCTCTAATGTCAAGTGTTTACCTGGACAACTTTCTTAAAATATGCTCTGCTTATCAGACTGATTGGAAATCTTCCCATGGCACTTCTAGGTGATTCTTTCCTTTCAGTATTTCTTTACACCAAATGGGGCCAAATTGGTATTATGTCTTGTGGCAGAGATGGCTAGTTATCTATACCATTATCTATTCTCCCAATCTTTGGTGATAGATTACTGAATTGTATTCAGGTGGCAACATATCTAGCTAAAAAACTATAGTCCTCAGACTGATTATTTCACTTAGCATAATACTCCCTCACTCCATCCACGTCATTGCAAATGGCAAGATTTCATTCTTTTTGATGGGTGAGTAATATTCCATTGTGTGTGTGTGTGTGTGTGTACACATGCCACATCTTCTTTATCCATTCATCTGTCCATGGACATTTGGGCTCTCTCCACAGTTGGGCTATTGTTGATGAATCACTGAATTCTGCTCCTGAAACCAATATTGCACTGTATGTTAACTAACTAAAATTTAAATTAAAAAAATTTTTTAAACCTATAGCTCCCAGCTTCTCTTGAAGCTAAGTGTGTCTGGGTGACCAAATTCTTATCAATGAAGTAGAAGTAAAAATGTTGTGGGGAATTTCTAGAAAGTCCTAAGTAGAAGCAAATCAGCCCCCATCTTTTCCCCGTCCTTCATCCTGATGTGTAGAATGTAATTGTGATATCTAGAGCTCTAACAACATTCCTTGCTCTGTGAGAATGAGGGCAGAATGTTTAGCTGGAAGGGGTATGAATCCATGAATATTGTAGAACTACCATAGCTATTCTGGACTTATCATCTTCAGTTATCTGTTATATGAGACACAAAAAAATCATCCATCTTGTTTAAGCCGCTCAATATTAAGTTTTCTGTCCCTTGAAGCTGAAACTGATTCTGATACATTGTCCCTATCAGTTTGCCATTTCCCTTTGAAGGTAACTATGCCTTGCTCTGTAATGTTTCTTTTTTATTATTTTTTATTTTTTTGAAGTTTTTTTTTTAAATTCCAGCTAGTTAACACACAGTGTAATATTAGCTTCAGATGTATAATATAGTGCTTCAACACATCCATATAACACCCAGTGCTCATCATGACAAGTGCCCTTCTTAATCCCTGTCACACATTTAACCCATCCTGCCACCTACCTCCCCTCCAGCCCTCCAGTAACCCTCAGTTTGTTCTCTATAGTCAAGAGTCTATTTCTTGGTTTGCCTCTCTCTCTCTTTTTTTTCCCTTTGCTCATTTTTTGCTTGTTTGTTTCTTAAATCCCACAGTGTTTTGATACTCAACATGTCTGAATAAGGATACCTCCCTACATATGTAGGGAATAAAGATATTTATGGAATTTTCAACCCTACCCATATTGCTAATTTCTTTACTGCCTACATACTGATTTATTATTATTCACTGCATATTTGGTGATTATTGTTTTACAATTAATTTAATTCTCTACCCCAAACCATGAGGAGAGGAGATATCATGGCATGGGTTAAACATGGCTTTTCCAAGACAAGCTGAGCAGAAGATGTTGGTTGGAGCAAGTACAAACTCATGAACACTGTCCAATAATTATTTACTGTAATAACTACCAAAGTTCTATCTACTGCTCAGACATCTCTTCTGAGCTCCAGTCACATGCATTCATGGAAAATGGACCCATATCTACCTCAAGTTTTACAGACAACCCAAATCAGATCATTTAAAAACAGAGAGCTTCACCTCTTCCCTTAAATCTCCCCTTCATCCTGTTTTCTAGATCTCATTGAATGGTGCCACAATCCACCTGAGAGACATATTCTAATCCACTTCCTCTCTCACTACAAGCTCTAATTATCCTTGAAGTGCTGCCTATTCTACTCCTGTGATAAATCTCAAATCCATCCTTAGTCTCTCATCCTACTGTCTCTCCCTTAACTTCAGCCCTCATCATTTCTTGCTTTGACTATTGCAATAACTTGAGACATGGTTTCATGGGCAACCCACTCCAATACAGGCTCCATACTATGGTGTCACACATTTTTCTGAGATTGTGTCAGAGTCCTCAGTGATGTCCAATTATGTGAAGGCAAGAAGCTAAACTCTCCATTGTGACACTTAAGACCTTCAGAGATCTGAACCCAGCCCACACAGGTGTCCTGATCGCTGCTGATCCAACCATACAAATATGTTACCATTCCCACAAACACATTCATTTCCAGCTCTATGCACACTATTGATGTAGACTCTGCAAATGTGTGCATTTAGAACTAGTGAACTATCCAACCTTAGAAACCCAGCAAGATTATCTCTTCTTATTTGAGCCTTCACCAACTACCTTTTATCTCTTGGCATGAAGAACAAAACCCTCCTTTATTGGGGTCCCCACACACAAGTTTATATGTGCTGACTTCATGTAATTCTTATATTGTGTACATGATTGCACAATGTAGCACTCCTTCCATGTAGCTATGGGTCTTAGAAAGCAGGAGAGAATGGCATCTATGTGGGCCAGCACTAGGACAAGGCCATGCTGCTATGTGAACTTCCCTAGACACATACATGGATACAGAGCCTTCAGAGGTCCATAGCACATTTTGCAACAATAAGAAGTCCACCTGTACTCTCCTATGTTCTCACCCTACTGACTCCAAGGCCTCCCATTTCTCCAAAAGTGCAGCCAGCCATTTTACTTCACGGCCAGGCCAGGTACCACCCAAGTTTTGGGCCTGGACTTGCTGAGGGGATCCAGACACTTCTTCCCAGGTACCTCTCTAAACCAGGGGAAGCTTGATCTCCTGAAAGATGAGATGCAGCTGAGCAGCTAGGCTCCTCAGCAGAGCTGGTGCTTCCTAACGACTAAGGACGCTCTGTTTATTTGGGCTTGGCCTGAACAGTCTCATGGAGCTAGAACCTAGTCATTACTAAATTCAAGATATCAGAGAAAACATTGGCTGGAACTTCTTGTCCTCACTTTTTTCTTTTTAGAAAATACAGAATCTCTGTCTAATACATAGCACCCTCTCCCTCTAAGCCAAGAGTCATGTGGAACAAAACCAGAGGAGTTGTCTTGTTTTCTACAGTTAAGAAGTGGGGGATTCTTGGGCGCCTGGGTGGCTCAGTCATTAATCGTCTGCCTTCGGCTCAGGTCATGATCCCAGGGTCCTGGGATCGAGTCCCACATCGGGCTCCCTGCTCAGCGGAGAGCCTGCTTCTCCCTCTCCCACTCCCGCTGCTTGTGTTCCTGCTCTCGCTATCTCTGTCTCTGTCAAATAAATAAATAAAATCTTAAAAAAAAAAAAAGAAGTGGGGGATTCAATATGTGTTTACAATGATAGCAAAGTTAAAATAGCTCAACTACGTTGCCAAATGAAGGATAACAGAGACATAAACACCGTCCTTAAAAAGATTCTTTTAGAAGGAAAGTATGAATTGAATCATTTACTGAAGTACTGTTTGAACAGATGGTGTGATTAACAGCTAACATGTAAGCCATCTCGGGAGCTTAAGGAAAAGTAAACAAGGGGAGCTAAAAAGAGATCACTTTATTCCCCAAAAGGTTCTTTCATTCATTTTACTAGGAAAATTGGAAAGTCTATGTTTTGAGGCTGTGTTTCCTTGGGGGATGTCAGGAGTGAGGGAGGAGGAGAGTCTCTTCAGAGCAAGAGCACACGGATGCAGGGTTGAGCTCCACATGTGTCTTCTGAAGGATGACATGGGTCTGAGCAGCCGAGACCCTCTGCATAGCTGACTCTTCCCAACCACTGAAGACACTCCTCATTTCTGTGTGTCCTGAAAGGCCCCATGTGCCCAGATGGAAGAGAAGGGACTTAAGAGTTGGGAACCAGTTATGAAACAGGCACTCCGCTAGGAACATTACAAGCCCTGCTTCCTCTAAGGCTAGCTCACCACGGCCCCGGGAGGCGTACGTTATAAGGCCGATTTTCCCACTGGGACACTAAGGTGGGAAAAGGAGGAAGAGATCTCCCAGAGCCACATGGCTACTTTGTGGAGCTGCCCATGAAACGCTGGCCTGTTGAGTTTCAGGCCTTAAGAGAGGCAGCCAGTTGCAGAGGGAAGAGCACTGAACAGGATGTCTGGAGACATGGGTGTGAAAGGCTCCTCCGCCAGCTAGTGCCTCAGGCACAGCAGCTGTTGCCTTCTGTGCCACAGTTTCTCCATCTTTAAAATGTGGAAGTTGTACCACATGGACTCCAAGGTCCTCACTTGGGTGTGGAAATGATATCAGAATATCAATCAAGTTGAAAAAAAGAAAGAATATCAATCAAGTTGGCTTCCCCAGCCCCATCATTCCTGAGCACCTTCAACTGAAATCAGGAAAAAGTCCTTGCACAGCGGTGCAGCTCTAGCCTGGTGCCGCCACCTTAGGCAAATCTCCAAGGAATTGGCTGACCCTGGGCACAGCGCTCTCTTGACTGCCTTCCCATGGCATTATCTTACCATATCATAGCATATCTGATCCACTTAGTGATGGCCCAGCACAGGTTGTCCTAGCGTTCTTCCCTTCGACTAATATTTATTGAGTGTGTAGTGATGCTCCAGGCACTGTGCTAGATACTGTGCAAACGATGGTGAGCAAGGACACAGTGTCTCTCCTCCTAAGATTAGGCCCAGTGGGGGAGATACACAAGCCAACAGATAAGTAAAACACAGAGGGATAAGTGTGAGCATAAGAAAAGGAACAGAGTTCGACCTGAGGAGTCAAGGTATGTTACCCTGAGGTAATGATGTTGACATCAAACTCAGTCCATTTTTGTCAACCATCCAGAGATTTAGAATCACCCAGGTGACTGTTGCAGATTTGCCTGGCCTATTATCCTGGCATTTGGTAAAACGTAGATGAAAACGTTAGATTCCCGTGCCACTTAGGGTCAAAGTTGCCAGGAAGGTAATGAAAGGTTTTGTTTCCAAAGATCTAGAGACTTAATGAAGGAGGAAAGCAACTTCGGTGTCAGTAGTCCAGAAATAAACTCCTTCTCTTGGGCATGTTCTTGTAAATACTTCTGAACTCTTTCATGTGAAGGGCCTTCTAATTGCCCCTCTGGGACCTAATCCTGGAGGCTTTGAAATGGTTTCCCTTTGCAACTTTGAACCTTTGATACGGTGTCCCCTGGCAGGTGTGATTCTGCCTCCCTCCCTGGCCTTTGTAATAATTGGACTTGGGGAGTGTTCCTCTCACCATTTTAGTGAAAGTGCAACTGCTCTTGAGTTACATTTGGAATTAACTTCAGGTCTCAGCTAAATGGAAGGAAAGCTTACCATGTGTTCTGTGTTTATATGTGACGCTGCTCAGCCCAGGGTTTCTTTCCGGGGCTGGAATGATCCACTGGAGCACTGCTCCAGGTCAACAGAAGAAAGAAATTCCCATAACACCTCAAGTGCCTGTCTGCTAGGACACTTACTACTCTGCATCTCACCTTATAGCTAGTTCTGTCCAAAGGTTCCCCTTCATCTCATTACTCAGCTGTGAGTTCCTACAGGCAATAAGAGTGCTTTGGTTTTCCTTAGATGCTATGTGCCTAGAGCCAATACCTTGTATGTAGGAGGTGTTTGTTCAATATTTGGCCAAAGTCCAAACTTCCAAAGTTGCTTTATTGATTTCTCAATGCTGTTGTATTATCACATAAAGCCTGCCATAATTCATTCTCAAAGTCAGCCATCTTCATTCTAGTCCACATGGCAATATTGTTTCACTATTTTGCCAGTTGCTAAAAGTAGACTCTAAACTTCTTAAATCAGAAGAGTTTTCTAGGTTTTCTAAACATTATATTTGTTCATCTCCAGGAATTTTCATAAAAGCTAACTTCTAGTCTTACGTATCATATACTTCTCCTTGGGGAGAAAGGAATGGCACAATCTGTTCTTCAATTCACCACGCTGAATTGTTCTTTAGGCTATAACCCAATCAATGGCTAACAAGTATAAATAGAGGATTTTCATAATTCAAAGTTTACAAATAATTCATTTTTACATTTGTTCCATTTAGTTTCCATGAAAAGCTTTATACTGTCTTGCTTATTGGAAAAAGACAAATATTATTCACCATGATTCTTTATAGTCTTTATATTCTCCATAAGAAACTAAACATACCTGAAATCATAGAGCTAGAAGAGTCCTGAACAGTTGTCTAGCACCATGGGAAAAATGCTTCAGTGGCAAAGCAGTTCACATTTTGTATAGTGTGACATCATGACTGTGAAAATAGCATAGGAACAGAAAAAGAGCCCACATGTACTTAATGGTCACAACTAAACAGCAGAATTCTCTGTGATTCTTGTTAAATTACCTATGGTTTTCTGTGGCTTCCATGCTTTCTCTGTTGACTGGAGAAAATGTTGATTAGAATCAATAATTGTCTAGTGAGGTCCATTTGCTTTATAGAAGAGAAAACTAAAGTCCAGCATGTTCAGGCAAAACCAGGACAAGAGATCTGACCTCAGAACTTTTAGACTACGTTGTTCTTTGAATTCAGATTTAAGGAAGATGTGGATTTATTTATATCGTCCCAGCTTCGTTGAGATATAACCGACATACAACACTGTCTAAGTTTAAGGTGTGCAATTTGGTGATTTGATAAGGTGCATTTGATGAAATGATTCCCACTATAGCATCAGCTGACATCTCCCTCACATCACCTAATTACCATTTCTTTTTGCAGTGGGAACATTTAAGATTCTACTCTATTAGCAACTTTCAAATATATCCATACTATTATTAACTATAATCACCACATTGAACATTAGGTCCCCAGCACATATTCTTCTTATAAGTGGAAGTTTGTATCCTTTGACCACCATCTCCCCAATTCCCCCACTCCCCCCTCAGCTCCTGGTAACCACTCCTACTCTCGGTGTCTATGAGTTCAGCCTTTTCAGGTTCCACATATAAGTGAGATCATACAGTACGTCTTTTTCTGTCTCTTTTTCTGTCGAATGTCATGTTTTAATTAATCTAAAATTGGGGTGAAATAAGAATTCTGTGCATTTTTTTAAAACGCAGCAGTCATTCTAAAGTCAAGTGGGGACATGAACAATGAATATGCCCACTAGGTTTACTCCTTCTCTTAGCTAGAGTCGTCATTTGCACTCATCATCTTGCAGGGATCCCCCGTGCCCTACTCCCTAGTTTCTCCTCTCAGTCACCTGCTCTTAACTAGTGCCCATTGCCAGCAGTGCCCTCAGTCATCCAGGGAGGCTCATAACCTCTGGTGCAAAAGGAGATTAGACTGTTTCGGCAAATGGTAGTCAATGCGCCCAGGTAGGAGTTGGGCTCACCGAAAAGAACCTAAACTTTTACTTGATGGGTGCTAATCCCTGCCAACTGCCATCACCTCATAATTAAATTGGTGGAAATTTCACTCCAGGAGCAGGGGATATGAAAACTGGCAGGCTTAAAACAACCTGCTCAAAGGACTCTGAGATTGGGGAGTGTGAGATCAACAGGTTGTTTCTAGGCCTTAGTTGTGTGAGGGATTCAGAGGACATTAGAGTGCCACAAAGGAGTGCTGTTAGAAACAGGACACAAGCCCTGTGGATGCCTAAGGAACCACTGTTGGCAGTGACCTGTAGGGGACCGGTAGTTCCCAATTAGTATAACGCAAAAAACAAATGCAAGGTGGTGTGCGGGCTAGAGGATATGATTTCGAGAATAATCTGCATCCCATCTAGATCAGCAGTTGGCAAACTACAGCATGTGCGTCAAAAGCAGCCCACTACACCTGTTTTCCTAGATAAAGTTTTATTAGAGCCTAGTTCTGCCTATTTGTTTACATCATGTCTAAGGCTGCTTTTTGGTGCTACAATGGCAGAGCTGAGTAGTTGCCACAGAGACCTATGGCACAGAAAATCTAAACTATCTCTTAAATGACTGATTTCGAAAAAGTTAGTCAGTTCCTGTTTCAGATCATAAAAGAGAAAGATTGGAAGAAATAATCCAGGGCACCTGGGTGGCTCGGTAAGTTAAGGGTCCAACTTCAGCTGAAGTCATGATCTCAGGGTCCTGGGATGGAGCCCTGTGTTGGGCTCCCTGCTCAGGGGGGAATCTGCTTCTCCCTCTGCCCCTACCCTCCCCCTTATGTGTGCGCTTTCCCTCTCAAATAAATAAAACCTTTTAAAAAGACCTATATGCCAGGGTGCCTGGGTGGCTCAGTTGTTAAGCGTCTGCCTTCGGCTCAGGCCATGATCCCAGGGTCCTGGGATTGAGCCCTGCACTGGGCTCCTCGTTCTGAGGGAAGCCTGCTTCTCCCTCTCCCACTCCCCCTGCTTGTGTTCCCTCTCTCGCTGTATCTATCTCTGTCAAATGAATAAATAAAATCTTTAAAAAAAAAAAAAGACCTATATGCCAATAAACTAAGCAATCTGGATGAAATGGATGCCTTCCTGGAAACGTATAAGCTGCCAAGACTGAAACAGGAAGAAATTGACAACCCGAATAGGCCAATAACCAGTAACGAGATTGAAGAAGTGATCAAAAACCTCCCAAAAAACAAGAGTCCAGGGCCTGATGGATTTCCTGGGGAATTCTACCAAACATTCAAAGAAGAAATAATACCTATTCTCCTGAAGCTGTTTCAAAAAATAGAAACAGAAGGAAAGATTCCAGACTCATTCTATGAGGCCAGCATTACCTTAATCCCCAAACTAGGCAAAGACCCCATCAAAAAGCAGAATTTCAGACTGATATCCCTGATGAATATGGATTCCAAAATCCTCAACAAAATCCTAGCTAATAGGATCCAACAATACTTTAAAAGGATCATCCACCACAACCAAGTGGGATTTATCCCCGTGATGCAAGGGTGGTTCAACATTTGCAAATCAATCAGTGTGATAGAACACATTAATAAGAGGAGAGAGAAGAACCATATGGTCCTCTCAATTGATGCAGAAAAAGCATTTGACAAAATACAACATCCTTTCCTGATTAAAACTCTTCAGAGTATAGGGATAGAGGGAACATTCCTCAAGTTCATAAAATCCATCTATGAAAAACCCACAGCAAAGATCATCCTCAATGGGGAAAAGCTGAGAGCCTTTCCCTTAAGATCAGGAACACATCAGGGATGCCCACTCTCGCCACTATTGTTCAACATAGTACTAGAAGTCCCAGCAACAGCAATCAGACAACAAAAAGAAATAAAAGTATTCAAATTGGCAAAGACGAAGTCAAACTCTCTCTTTTCGCAGATGACATGATACTTTATGTGGAAAACCCAAAACACTCCACCCCCAAATTACTAGATCTCATACAGCAATTCAGTAATGTGGCAGGATACAAAATCAATGCACAGAAATCAGTTGTTTTCTTATACACTAACAATGCAATTGTAGAAAGAGAAATTAGAGAAACGATTCCATTTACAATAGCACCAGAAACCATAAGATACCTTGGAATAAACCTAACCAAAGAGGTAAAGGATCTATATTCTAGGAACTACAGAACATACATGAAAGAAATTGAAGAAGACACAAAAAGATGGAAAAACATTCCATGCTCATGGATCAGAATAAACATTGTTAAAATGTCTCTGCTACCCAGAGCAATCTATACCTTCAATGCAATCCTGATCAAAATTCCAATGAGATTTTTCAAAGTGCTGGAACAAACAATCCTAAAATTTGTATGGAATCAGAAAAGACCCCGAATTGCCAAGGAAATGTTGAAAAAGAGAAACAAAGCTGGGGGCATTATGTTGTCTGATTTCAACCTCTATTACAAAGCAGTGATCACCAAGACAGCATGGTACTGGCACAAAAACAGACATATAGACCAATGGAACAGAATAGAGAACCCAGATATGGACCCTCAACTCTATGGTCAAATAATCTTTGACAAAGCAGGAAAAAATATGCAATGGAAAAAATTCTCTTCAATAAATGGTGCTGGGAAAATTGGACAGCCACATGCAGAAGAATGAAACTCGACCATTCTCTAACACCTCACACAATGATAAAATCAAAATGGATGAAAGACCTCAATGTGAGACAGGAATCCATCAAAATCCTAGAGGAGAACATAGGCAGTAACTTCTTTGACATTGGCCACAGCAACTTCTTTCAAGATACATCTCCAAAAGCTAGTGAAACAAAAGCAAAAATGAACTTTTGGGACTTCATCAAGATAAAAAGCTTCTGCACAGCAAAGGAAACAGCCAACAAAACAAAAAGGCAACCCACAGAAAGGGAGAAGATATTTGCAAATGACACTATGAATAAAGGGCTGGTATCCAAGATCTAGAAAGAACTTCTCAAACTCAACACCCAAAAAACAAATAATCAAGTCAAAAAATGGGCAGAAGACACGAACAGACACTTCTCTGAAGAAGACATACAAATGGCTAACAGACACATGAAAAAATGTTCATCATCATTAGCCATCAGAGAAATTCAAATCAAAACCACATTGAGAGACCACCTTACACCAGTTAGAATGGCAAAAATGGACAGGGAAAGAAACAACAAATGTTGAAGAGGTTGTGGAGAAAGGGGAACCCTCTTACACTGTTGGTGGGAATGCAAACTGGTACAGCCACTTTGGAAAACAGTGTGGCAGTTCCTCAAAAAAATAAAAATAGAGCTACCCTATGGCCTAGCAATTGCACTACTCTGTATTTACCCCAAAGACATAGATGTAGTGAAAAGAAGGGCCATATGCACCCCAATGTTCATAGCAGCAATATCCACAATAGCCAAACTGTGGAAAGAGCCAAGATGCCCTTCAACAGAAGAATGGATAAAGAAGATGTGGTCCATATATACAATGGAATATTACTCAGCCATCAGAAAGGATGAATACCCAACTTTTACATCAACATGGATGGGAACGGAGGAGATTATGCTAAGTGAAATAAGTCAAGTAGAGAAAGTCAATTATCATATGGCTTCACTTATCTGTGGAACATAAGGAATAGCACAGAGGACATTAGGAGAAGGAAGGGAAAAATGAAGGGGGGAAATCGAGGGAGAGATGAACCATGAGAGACTATGGACTCTGAGAAACAAACTGAGGGTTTTAGAGGGGAGGGGGGTGGGGGGATGGATTAGCCCGGTGATGGATATTAAGGAGGGCACATTCTGCATGGAGCACTGGGTGTTGTGCACAAACAATGAATCATGGAACACTTCATCTAAAACTAATGATGTAATGTATGGGGATTAACATAAGAATAAAATTAAAAAAAAAAAACTAATGATGTATTGTATGGTGACTAACATAACATAATAAAATAAAATTTAAAAAAAGAAAAAAAGAAAGAATCTCGCCCTCTGTCCCTCCCCCCACTCCTGTGCTCGCTCTCTCTCTCTCCCTCAAATAAATAATGTCTTTTTTTTAAAGAAAGAATCCTGAAAGGAAGACCAGACAAAAGAGAGATTAAGGGGATCCCAGCCTATGTGTGCAATCTCGGAATTGGGAGAACTTAACAGAGGAGAAAGAAGGGTAGCAGGTGGAAGCTGTGTTCCTGGATTCACATAGACATGGATGAGGATATTTCTGTAAAGGTTATTCTGAATCATCTAAAGCTGAAGTTGGCAAACTACAGCCTGGCCATCAAATCTGGTGCACTGTGTGGTTTTTTAATTGAAGTTTCACTGGAAGACAATCACACGCATTTGTTTATATATTTTCTATAGCTGTAGCATTATTACAAAAAACTTTAATAACAGGCTAAGACATTTAACTCTTCATTTCTCCTCAAGTCCCCCTTCTTCTGGTCCTTCCCAAATTGTTAAGCCCATGTGAACGAGCTTTGAGGGTTCTTTTTCTCCCTCCTAGGTGTACCTACTGTCCTTTACCTGTTCCAGCCACATTTCCAGTCTTATCACCTTTTATTGCCAGTAATCTGCAAGAACAAATGAGAAGAACTTTATCTTTAGGCAATATTTTGGCCTCATGATTACATGCTATATCCCAAATCATGGGTAACATAGTAGGCTTGAAATTTTAAGATTTAAATACCTGCTTAAACAAATTTCCCTTAACATATTGATTAATGGATTAATGCTATGTTGGAAGGATGTCTCCGGTGACATGCCTGGGGCCCTGCTCTGTTCAACACTTTTGTCAAATGACTTAGATAAAAACCCAGAAGACAAATTTGCCAAATTTTGAGTGATACAAAGAAAGTAAGACATGCTTAGGTAAAGTTTTGGATACCAGAATTAGCATCCAAAATGACCTCAGTGGAAGGGAACTCCAAGCCAAACTGAACAAGATGAAGCATTGCTTAGCAAATCATAAAGCTGAGCCTTGAGGTTAAAAGAAAATTAGTTGTACAGTCACAGAGGAAATGAGATAACTGGTTTGAGAGTAGTTTGTGTGGAAAAATCAAGGTTAGGGGCCTTACTTCCTTGCTAAACATAATACTGTTAAAAATAACTGGCTATCCTAGGATGTACACGATTAGTACAAAAATGCTGCCACAATTTGTAGTTTCTCCATGATGGGCATTGGTCGTTCCATGCTTTCAGAAGGGTGTCTGGTTCAAAGGACCACTCTTCAAGAGGACAATGGGAAAAAAATCAGGAGTAGATCTACGTATTTTCAGGAGTGAATTTGGATCTGTTATTGAGAGATCTTGGAATGAACTAAATCATCTGAATTGAGATGAAAGGACCACAGCATGGTTACCTTGGAGAAAAATATTCTGTGAAGTTGATATCATTAATGAGTTTCTGTTTTAATCCTAAACCTGACGCAGGAATTAAAGAGTTTCTGGGGACACGAAACTCTCAGTGGTAAAAATCAAGAAAGCCCAGGACAAACCAGGAAGATTGGTCCCCTACACTGTGCTTCAACTACACTCACCTCTATCTGGCAAACAGTTAAACTTGGTTTTTGTTTTTTTGTTTTGTTTTGTTTTGTTTGTTTTTTTGTTTTTAAAGATTTTATTTATTTGACAGACAGAGAGACAGTGAAGGAGGGAACACAAGTAGGGGAGTGAGAGAGGGAGAAGCAGGCTCCCTGCTCTAGAGCCTGATGCGGGGCTCGATCCCAGAACCCTGGGATCATGACCTGAGCTGAAGGCAGATGCTTAAGGACTGAGCCACCCAGGCGCCCCTAAACTTGTTTTTGCCTTAGAGTCTTAGCACCTACTGTTCCCTCTCTCTCAAACTCTATTCCCCTAAATTTTCACATAGTTACTTTGTGTCATTTTGGTCCCAATTAAACATCACCTTCTTTGAAAGCAAACACTTATAATAACAATCTTGTTCCACTGCTCTTTCATATAACCATTTCATTTTCATCTTAACAGATATTACTATCTGAATTACTTCATTTGTTACTTCTTTTTTGTCTCATCCCCACAGAATACAAGTTAAATAAGAAGGGAAGTCTTGTCTCTTTTGTTCATTGCTATATCCTCAGCAAATAGAGCAGAACTGACACATAGTAAGAAACCAATAAATATTTGTTGAGTGGATAAGTGAATGAATTATTCTGCATGACCATGAAGCCTAGATTGAATCCTTCCATATACACATCAAAAAGCTCTGAAGAAAAAATATCCACAAGATAAGTAAAATTCAGTTACCTAGTAAACTTTCAGAGTAGGCCGCACAGATCAGTATGTAATAGGGATGGGTCTAGTAGACTCTGATTATAAGGCAAGAAAGCTGCTGTCAATTAGGCCTTATGAGATTGCTAGATAAGTACTGTCTACACCCAGGAGAGCTGAGTCTGTGCTGTTTCCATGTTCTGTGCTGTGTACTTAAAGTGAAAAAGTCTATTCTCATCTTAAATCTCTTGTGATTCTGTTTCTGGTCAAACTATCATCAGAGACTTTAAGAAATTTGAAATTAAAAAATTTAGAGAAAAGAGATCTATGGCATCACAGCCACCTTCCCTTTTAGAAATATTAACCATAGAATTTCTTTATTTTATGAACTCCTAGGTGATATGATTATTTTCTCCCAAGATTCTGGTCCATTCTATCATAAGTAAGTCCATAACATCATTTCCCCCCAAAGCTTCTTTAACCTTCTGAGAAATGAAATTGTCAATAAGGCAAATCCCAAATTTATCAGATGCTCTGCTTGTAGCAGAAAGAGACTTCCATCAGATGCCTGGACAGCTGAAGCCTTCCATTCTTACTGTAGTTTGCCAGTTCTGTAATCTTCATTAGGGAAGCATCAAGCATGCCTCTGTGAAATATTTCCTGGATGGCACTACGATTTCTCCCAATTTGTATGCTCTCCTAAATGTTCTCCATCTAATCCTCCTTCATATTTTGTGGATTTCCACACAAGTTTAATATATTTTTAATATTTGGGGGTGAGAAGGTCCCTTGGATAGAATCACAAAGAAAATTCTTGAGGAATGAGTATCTCACATAGGCAGACCCTTACCATCAACCCTGTATGGAAGGAGTGAACCACAAATGCCCAATAAGAAGTGACTATCTGGCTGAAAGTCCTCCTCTTCTGTTGTCTTTCTACAGAGCACTGCTCTATCAGTCAACACATTTTTTGGTACCAAAAATTGATGAGTACAAATTTCAGGGAAAAAAGTTATTCATGGTCAGATGGCCCCAAACAATATCATTAAATGCAATATAAAAATACCTTAATGGGAGAATCCATTCAGTCAAAGTGACATCAGGAGCTTTTATTTCAACAAACAGTTCTCAAGACTTTCCTCTGTGCAAAGTAGAATGCCAGAGAAAGCAGAGGCAACTCAGATATGGTCACTAAATCCAGGGGTTTACAGCCTCTAAATTGTATGCCTAGTCTTACTTCTATTATACAGGGTCTAAAGTCCCTTAAGTTAAAAAAAAAAAAACAATAAAAATAAAACTTCATCTAATCTCTGTTGAACCCACAATCATACTTGGAAGAGAACTGGATTGACCAACACAACATATCATTTGCAGAACCCAGCGAACACAAAAGTTATGCAATCATCCTATGATGTACATCTTGTTCTCCAAAATTCCTCAATATAGCACTACCTGAACATTTCATTTGCTAGCAGAAAAGAAAGTAAATTAATGAAGAATTGCTCAGACAGAAGAAAGTTTCTCTTTGAGGAAGACTGGCTGTGGTTACCCAACACCACCATGTTTACCAACCAGAATCATGGCTATACGGTACATTCACTGAAATTCTCATTAACCAGGTTAGGAGGAAAGCGAACATTATTTTAATAAGTGAAATATAGCAGAAGCTTCCTCCTCCTTCTTTGTTTTCTCTCTCCATGTTTGTATTAGGCAACTAAATTACAAAGCAGGGATATCCCCTAAATCCCCAAAGTGGAAACTATTCTTCAAGATTGAGGTCATGAATTCTTCAACCACCACACCATTATCCAAATTTCCAAAGTTCCTTCTTGCATTTGAATTGTGTCTTCTTTTAATGCTATTTAAATATTTTCAGTCTGTAAGTACACTATACATTTTTGGCAAACACCAATATTTTAAAAATATCTAGATGTATTCAGAAAGGAATCTCAATTTATTTTTCTGTGGCTGAGAACAAAGTAACAGAATTTTGGACACCTCAAGAAGAAATTTCATTTTCATATTTGTACAGGCAAAGAAAAATTGCATGTCATGAACTGGCATGAACTATATTATCATTATGTATGCTAGACAATGAATTTCTTTATTGTTTTTTGGACACCAACCTTTCATGGTAGCCTTATTAGAAGCCATCTCTGTGTAAATAAAAGAAAAATATATTTAACAAGTTGAAATAAATGTGCATGATTCACCAGCACAGTTAACTCGAGATTTTCCAGCCTTATAACCACAACTGATAGGAAGATTTATTATCACAGCTGCTTGTATTAAACTTCTTTTCCTTGCAGTTGAAGGAATCAAATTTCTTCTTGGAGATTAGTCATTTGTGGGGGTGTTGCCAACTGCAAAATGCTTCTGTTATGAATGAGGTGCACTTCTCTGTTGCTGTCCTCCAGCCCTAAGTTAGTGAGTAATTTTCATATTTTTATGTGTCTTCTCCTGCTTACCATCAGGAACAAATTTTAATGACTTATACAAACTTTCTTTAGTTGTTACTCAAACCTAAAACTTCAGGTGGTATTGTTTCTGATAACATGATAATCTCACAAAGAAAGGTAGGATGAAATGACATTTTGGTACATGTTTACGAGGATGAAATTCAAGCTGAAGGAAGGGTCTACCTGGGATGTGAAAGTGAGAACAGAGCTAACATAGCTTGTGTGGCTAATTATTGTGCCAGGCACTGTGCTAGGTTCTTTATAGACATAATCTTATCTAACTCTTGAGACAATCCTGCAAGAGGCTAGGTGATATTCCCATTTCATATATGAGGAAACTGACGTTCTCAAGATTGTTCAGCTTATTAGTGGCTGAACCAGGATTTAGGCTTAGATCCCACTGACTTCCTCACTTTCTTTCTGTATTTTAACATTTGGCTTTTCGGGTATGAAGAATTACTCAATTATATGCAGCACTAATACAACATTACAGTATGGAGAGATTTGATTCTGTGTGTAAGTAAGAAAATCCTAAAGCCAGAATAGATTTCAATGGGTCATCTGTTTCACTCCCTACCGAAATCATACAAAACTGACAGGGCTCTGTCTTTTCCTTCTCTTTCCTTCCTTCTTTCTTTCTCTCTTTCTACACTTCTGGAAACATGTATTCCAAAATTTGACTTGTCTCTCTTCAGAATTTCTGGTAACCATTGTCTTCATAAAATCCTTTATCTAATAAAATTTTCCTATCATTCTTTAAGCTCTTGTTTGAAATTATATGGAGATGGTAGGATCTGCACATAGTATGCTTCTGTCATTGAAGACAGATGTCAGAACAACTGAACAAAGAGTGAGATTTTCATAAATCCACAAGTCGCTTCATTTATTTCATGTCATTTTGTCTGGTGGTGTTTTTCCATTGAATTGACTGATTGCTTTACCTACATATACACTTTCTAATTTGCCATCCATATGTGGTTTTAGTATGACATAGAAGAAGCAAAAAAAGAGTTGAAAAGCAAGTAAGTATTTCAAGCATTCACAATTGGATCACTGAGCTTAAAGTTAAAAATTATTGTTTATAATTGGTGAACTGACTTCAATAAAGCTGTCTATAAATGAGCATGCTTGGTGGGGAGATGTAGCATATTTGCCTCTTTTTTTGTCAAGAATAAAGTCAATCATCTAGTAATGCCCCTTTATGAGCAAAATAATTTTGTTTAACCCAATGTTAATGACTGTCTTACTTGATCAGTTATTAAGTACCTGTAGTGGGATCTAACACAGTCCAAACAACTTAACCTTGTAAGTTTCTACAAGATAGAAAAGCAAAGAGAACCTGTATTTTCATCATTTGGATACTTGAGCTGCTGAGTCTGACCCAGTAAAACAAATGACACACAATAATTAATCAGAAGTCTAGAACATGAACTCTAACAAGCTTACTAAGATGCTATTCCTCTTACTTCCTAACATAGGTGACATTACATTTTGTTCTTTCCCAGTACTTGAGATGACTAAATGGGCAATCTAGAGATAATGCCTCTGAGGTGACTGCCCACTGAATTTTCCCAACAGCCTCAAATCCAGAGTGCCCTCTTGGGACTGCTGTTTTTCTACCTTAACACAATATTTGGGAACAGCTTTATTGTTGTATTGAGATGGGATTCTCAACTTAATATCCCCATGTATTTTTTCCTCAGTAATTTATCCTTCCTTGGTATCTGTTACTCCACAAGCTAGGAACCATATATCTTGGCCCAATGCTTCAGGTACTTCCTCATCATTTTCTATACCAGCTGTTATGCCCAGATGACCACGTCCTTCTATCCAGGGAAGACAGAATGTCTCTTCCTTGCTGTCATGGTTTGTGACAGGTTTGTTGCAATCTCCAATCCCTTGCATTACACCACCATTATGAATAATCAGGTTTGAATACAGTTGGCCTTGGGAACCTGGGCCAGTGCCTTTTTAGTAGCAGTCTTACCAATCTTTGCAAGACCTGCTTGTTATTGTGGACAGAATATCATCAACCATTTTACCTTTGAGATTCAGGCCCTGCTGAAGCTCGTCTGCTCTGACACTCCTGTCAGTCTGTGTCTGGGTCTGGTTGTCAGTATATTCACACTGCCCTTTCACTTTTGTCCTCATTTCCTACTTGCACATTTTGGTTATCATGCTGAGGATCCACTCTGTTCAGGCCAGGCTCAAAGCTTTCTCTACCTGTGGACCCCAGCTAACTGTGGTCACCATATTTAATGGTATAGCCATCTACATGTACCTGAAACTTCAGTCAAAGGAATCTCAGGAAGAATACAAATTCTTCTCAATATTTTATGGAGCTGTTACTCCCATGTTAATTCCCCTCATTTACACCCTGAGAAACAAAGACGTAAAAGCTTCACTTAGGAAGTTAGCCAAAGAAAACGAAAAATCCTAATGGCTCTCTTTACAATGTGCAGGAAAAGCAATGAAAACTTGGCCCATAAAATTTCAATTTAAGTTTTTTAAAACAAACAACATCAAAAATCTAGGTGAACGTTCTAAGGTCACTACTAGACACTCTTTAACAAATTTACCATAAATGTTAACATTTTGTCAAGTCACATTATGACCTAAAGCCATGAATGTGACCAAAATAGTTGAGAGAGAGAATAATAGTAGGAGATAGGCAAAGGTGAATGTTACAGCTATAGTAGTCCATCAGGGACAGGTTCTTTCCTGAGGAATAAAGAGCAAGTTTTTTTGACCAAACATCTTTCTTGCCACACAAAGTGGATAAAATTCATATATAGCACACTAGTTATACAATCATTGTATAGCATTTGTTCCTCATATCACATTTTGTAGGTGTCTACCCCAATTTGAACCTAATGGACAAATAACCCCTTAATTCCCATATTTAGATGATAACATCTCATGGCAAGAAGTATCTTTTGTATGTATAAAGCACTTTATCCTTTAAAAAGCATTTTTAAATAAATTATTCTAGTTTATACTTATAATTTCTTATTTTAAAGTAGTTTGTATATTATACATATTAATAAATCTTTTCCCAAGCAACATTGCTTCTACAAATATTAAATTTCCATCACATCAATTTCTTACAAAAATGTATAAACTGAAATTGTTATTCTTCTGCCTTCTCCTATTTCTCTGCCTTCTCTTCCATGATGTGCCCTAGCGACCCTCTGGCCATTTCTACTCCCACTTCTCATACACATTCATGAGCTTTAGCATTTCTGCTCTACCCAAGAGTCTTCATGGCCAAGACTGTGATTATTTTTCTCCTTCTTCCCCATTTAATAAGATGCTATATGCACGTTCTATTGTTGGCAGCTAACATGTATTGTACACTTTGTGTTATGGTAATTTGTTGATTCTTTTTCTCATCTTAACTTTGACTGACTCTGGAATTTTTCTGTCATAACACATTGCGAAGGTAGTTATGTCTTGCTTCTAAAGTTTTCTTTCCTCCTACACTCTTCTCTTGGGTGGATGAATATCTGGTCACACTATTTTCTATCCTTGACCTCTTTCTTTACTTTCTGAAGGTTGATCATTGTGTGTGTGTGTGTGTGTGTGTAATTGATAATTTATATAAAATTCTTAGAGTAGTTCCCCTTTCTCCATATCCTCGCCACTATGGGTGGGAATGCAAGCTGGTACAGCCACTCTGGAAAACAGTATGGAGGTTCCTCAAGACATTAAAAATAGAGCTACCCTATGACCCAGAAATTGCACTACTAGGTGTTTACCCCAAAGATAGAGATGTAGTGAAAAGAAGGGGCACATGCACCCCAATGTTCATAGCAGCAATGTCCACAATAGCCAAACTGTGGAAGGAGCCAAGATGCCCTTCAACAGATAAATGGATAAAGAAGATGTGGTCCATATATACAATGGAATATTACTCAGCCATCAGAAAGGATGAATACCCACCATTTGCATTGACATGGATGGAACTGAAGGGGATTATGCTAAGTGAAATAAGTCAAGCAGAGAAAGACAATTATCATATGGTTTCACTCATATGTGGAACATGAGGAATAGCATGGAGGACCACAGGGGAAGGGAGGGAAAACTGAACAGGAAAAAATCAGAGAGTGAGACAAACCATGGGAGACTCTGGACTCTGGGAAACAAACTGAGGGTTACAGAGGGGAGGGGGTAGGAGGATGGGGTAACCAGGTGATGGGTATTTTTTTTTTGTAAATTTTATTTTATTTATTTATTTTTTAAAGTTTCTTTTTTTAAAGATTTTATTTATTTCTTTGACAGAGAGAGACACAGCGAGAGAGGGAACACAAGCAGGGGGAGGAGAGGGAGAAGCAGGCTACCCACTGAGCAGGGAGCACGATGCACGATGCAGGGCTTGATCCCAGTACCCTGGGATCATGACCTGAGCTGAAGGCAGATGCTTAATGACTGAGCCACCCAGGCGCCCCGAGTGATGGGTATTAAGGAGGGCACGTGTTGTGATGAGCACTGGGTGTTATATGCAACTAATGAATCACTGAACGCTACATCAAAAATTAATGATGTACTATATGCTGGCTAACTGAACATAATAAAAAAAGAAAAAAATTCTTAGAGTGGTTCCTGGCACATAGTAAGAATTCAATAAATTGCTATTTATTGAATAGCAATTTTTTATAAATTGCTAAGATATTATCGCAATTTTCTGAAAGTTCCCAAATACTCCTATAATTTGTTTTTCAAAGTTAATTTCCTTTATGCATTGTCCTCTCCAGAGTGTACAACAAGGAGCCTCACCACCCCATTCTCTAGTTTTAGAAACACAGTTATATCATATTTCTCTTTGGCTCTCACTTTTATGGCTTTACTTTTAATTTGGTTGACTCCTATTCCAGTTCCTCTGACCTATGCTTAATATATTTTAAGTAGAGACAGCCCCAAACTTAGGAATGAGTTATGTGCAGAAGTTAACTCATAAGTCATCAGCTTGGAACTCAGAGCACGTTTTCCCCACTGAGACAGAGTAGCTACATTCCAAAGGCAGCTCACTAACACCTATTTAGGTCACCATTCTATCACTAATAATACTAAAAGCCCTAGGAACATTTTTTTAAAGTATGTTTATTGGAAGATAGGTTTTGAGCCCACATATGGATTCTAAAAACACAGGCACTGTTAGATGGCATTACTGCTTCAAGAAAAAGTCTGCCATGATGATCTGTGTAACCATGTCCTGATGAGTGTATGGGGAAATCTCCACAAGATGTAAGAGTGAGAATCAGGGAGCTTCTCTAGAGACAACAAAAGTAATAGCTTGCTTCTGTGTGTGGGTCATGCACAATTCAGAGGGCTGCCGATCTCTCTTCATTTCTCTTTATGTTGTTGCTGGTGTCGGATGACTTGCTAACACAATGCCTGGGGCCATTCATTTAACAAACATTTACTAAATGGCTATTGTATGTTAGAGATACAGATCCAAGTATGTCGTTTTCTGCCTTTGAGAGACTCACATTGGAGTTGGGGAGTAAATAAGCACAGTGAAGTGCTGTAGATACTGTGATCCATATTTGTACAGGTTACAGAGACCAATTCTAAATGGGCAGTCAGGAAATATTTAATAGAAGAGATGACACTTTTAGTAGAGTCTTGAGAGAGGAGTAGCCTGCCAGTTGGATAAAGGAGGACAATTTTAGTGGATGCAATATGAGCAAGTACAGAGGTACAAAACCCAGCTTGGTGTACTTCCAGATACTGCCAACAATTTAATTCCCACAGCAGAAGGTGTGGGAAGTGTTTTGGCAATATATAAAACTTGAGAAAAAAGCAGTAAGCCAGATTATGGGGAGAATGCTATGCTATATTAAGGAGCTAGCACTTTATTTACTCTACAGGTCAACAAACTATGGCCTAAAGGGCCAAATCCAGCTCTTGGCTTGTACAGCCCATGAGCTAAGATTGGTTTTTAAATTGTTAACTAATGTAAGAAAAACAACAACAACTAAGAAGCCTATTCTACAAAGACTGTGTGTAGCCTGGAAAGCTTAAATATTTACTATCTGGCCCTTTACAGAAGAAAGTTTGCTGAGCCTTGCTATAGGTGGTGGGCAACCATTAATGATTTTTTGAGCAGATCAGTAACATGTTCAGAATTGTGTTTTTAAAAGCTCACTTTTACAACAAAAGTATAATATTGATTGAAGAGGTATAAGATTGGACATAGGGTCAATTGGGAGGCTATTAATAATCTGAGACATAATGCAGAACTGAACTAAGGATTTAGCAATAAGGATTTGGAAGAAACTTGGGTCATTAGAGTACCCCTTCATTTTTCATTTTTACATGCAATTTCATTTACATTCAATGTATATTTTCTCAGAAGCAGGGTCTTTAGCACAGATATAATAAAGGGCTTCAAAAGTTGGGTGATCTCATCCTGAACATCATTCACTTCTTTTCAACATTCAATGAGCACATAGAGATATGGAGAGAGTCGGGTCTAGAGTCACACAGTTATGTTTTATTCATGTATGACAGCCCCGTTCTCTGACCCAGTATAACTTTGTGTGGTATATAAAATTGCACTTTGTTTATTTAAATATAATGTTTATTTAAATATAATGAATGTCTTCTGGCTCCTTTCATGATTTCTTTTTTTTATTATTATGTTATGTTAGTCACCATAGAGTACATTAGTTTTTTTAATTTTAATTTTATTTTATTATGTTATGTTAGTCACCATACATCATTAGTTTTTGATGTAGTGTTCCTTTCATGATTTCTGAAGTTCACTCATCACCTGTTACTCCTTTAGACATACTGTTGCATTTCATGCATCATGAATAGTACCATTATGAGCCTTAAAATTTTTTTCTAAAAATATTGTTATTCAACATAGTACTAGAAGTCCTAGCCACAGCAATCAGACAACAAAAAGAAATAAAAGGTAGGGGCGACTGGGTGGCTCAATTGCTTGAGCACCGACTCTTGAAGTTGGCTCAGGTCATGGTCTCAGGACTGTAGGATCAAGCCCCATGTTGGGCTCTGTGCTGGGTGTGGAGGCTGCTTAGGATTCTCTCTCTCTCCCTCTGCCCCTCCTCCACTCCACACACACATGCTCTTTCTCTCTAAAAAGAAAAGAAAAGAAAAGAAATAAAAGGCATCAGCAAGGAAGAAGTAAAATTTTCACCATTTGCAGATGACATAATACTATATATAGGAAATCTGAAAGACTCCACCAAAAAAACTGCTAGAACTGATAAACAAATTCAGCAAAGTCACAGGATACAAAATCATTCTACAGAAATCTGTTGCATTTCTATACACCAATAATGAAGCCACAGAAAGAGAAATTAAGAAAACAATCCCGAAGATGGCAGAGGAGTAGGAGACCTAAATTTCATCTGGTCCCAGGAATTCAGCTGGATAGGGATCAAACCATTCTGAACACCTATGAACTCAAGAGGAGATCGAAGAAAAGAATAGCAGCAACTCTCTGAACAGAAAAGCGACCACTTTCTGGAAGGTAGGACGTGCGGAGAAGTGAATCCAAGGCGATGTTCGGGAGGATAGCCGGCGGGGGAGGGGGCCTCTGTCAGCCGCTTCTGGCAAGTGATAGAGCAGCAGAGCACAAAATCGGAACTTATAGAAGTCGGTTCTGCTGAGGGACGTCACTCCAGTGGATAAGCAGGGGGTGGAAACCTCGTGGGACAGTGTGGTCTCAGGACCCTCGGGGTCACAGAAAGACCAAGGGTGCCTGAGTGCAGCAGAGCTCCCAGGTATCAGAGCAGGGAAGCCGGCTGCAGAGACAGAGCCGAGGCACGGGCTCTCAGCTCGGGGTTGTCATAAACCATGATCGACGGCACAGTCGGGCCACTCTCCTCCAGCAGGGACCCAAGAAGTGGCAGATCCAGGGAGACTCCCCTTCCTCCCCCGGGAGGAGCAGTGCAGGAGCGCACCGCAGGGATCTGCTGGGTTTGGAGACTCCACCCGGGGTTGGGTGCCAGAGATAGAAACGCTCGGTCACAGGCCGGGTGAGCACGGAGTGCGGCCGGGGACCGGGGAGACGGGAGTGACTGACTGCTTTTCTCTGGGGGCGCACTGAGGAGTGGGGCCCCGAGTTCTCGACTCCTCCGGGGCGGAGATTGGGAGGCCACCATTTTCACTCTCGGCCTCTAAAGCTTTACGGAAAGCTTGCAGGGAACAAAAGCTCCCAAGAGCAAACCCAAGCAGATTACTTAGCCCAGACCCGGCAAGGGCGGGGCAATTCCGCCTCCGGCAAAGACATTTAGGAACCACGGAAACAGGCCCTTCCCCCAGAAGATCAGTGAGAACAGCCAGCCAAGACCAAGTTTACCGATCAATGAGAACAGCAGAACTCCAGCGCTAGAGGAATAATGCACATAGAATTCATGGCTTTTTTACCATGATTCTTTAGTTTTTCAAAGTTAATTTTTTTTTAACTTTTTTTTTTGAATTTTTCTTTTTCCCTTTTTCAACCAACATCTTATCAATCCCTTCTTTAAAAACCGTTTTTATTTTTCATTTTTAGAGTCATATTCTATCCTGTCATAGTAGTTAACCTTATTTTTGGTATATATATATAAGTTGTTCTCTCTTTAAAATTTTGGGATACAGTGTCTTCTAACAGACCAAAATATACCCTAAATCTCTAGTGTATGGCTTTGTTCTAGTCTCCTGCCTGATCACATTCTCTCCCTTTTTTTTTTTTAATTTCTCTTCCTTCTTGTTTCAGTCAACTGCTTATTTTATCAATTCCTTTTAAAAAATCTTTTATAATTTTCATCTTTACAGTCATATTCCATCCCTTCATCATATTTTCCCTTATTTTTGTACATATATAAGCTTTTCTTTCTTTAAACTTTTGGGAGGCAGTTTCTTCTAACAGACCAAAATACGCCCAAAATCTAGTATGTGGCACTGATCTATGCACCAGCTTGATCATATTTGATCATATTCTTTTTTTTATCTTTTTCTTTTTCTTTTTTTTTCTTTTTTCTTTTTTCTTTCTTTTCCTTTCTTTTCCCCCAGTTTCAGGTCTCTTCTGATTTGTTTAGTGTATATTTTTCTGGGGTCATTTTTAACCTGTTACAATTTGCTCTCTCTTTCATCTATTCTCCTCTGGACAAAATGACAAGATGGAAAAAAAACACTTCAAAAAAAAGAACAAGAGGCAGTACCAACTGCCAGGGACCAATAAATATGGACATTAGTAAGATGTTGGAACTAGAGTTCAGAATGATGATTATAAAGATACTAGCTGGGCTTTAAAAAAGTGTGGAAGATATTAGAGAGAAGCTGTCTGGAGAAATAAAAGAACTAAAATCTAACCAAGTCGAAATCAAAAAGGCTATTAATGAGATGCAATCAAAAAGGGAGGCTCTAATGGCTAGGATAAATGAGGCAGAAGAGAGAATTACTGATATAAAAGACCAAATGATGGAAAATAAAGAAGCTCAGAAAAAGAGAGATAAACAACTACTGGATCAAGACGGCAGAATTTGAGAGATAAGTGATACCATAAGACAAAACAGTATTAGAATAATTGAGATCCCAGAAGAAGAAGAAAGAGAGAGAGGGCAGAAGGGTATATTGGAGCAAATTGTAACAGAGAACTTCCCTAATTTGGGGAAGGAAACAGGCATCAAAATCCAGGAGGCACAGAGGACCCCCCCTCAAAATCAATAAAAATAGGTCAACACCCCAACATCTAATACTAAAACTTCCGAGTCTCAGAGACAAAGAGAAAATCCTGAAAGCAGCTCGGGACAAGAGGTCTGTAACCTACAATGGTAGAAACATTACATTGGCAACAGACCTATCCACAGAGACCTGGCAGACCAGAAAGGACTGGCATGATATATTCAGAGCACTAAACGAGAAAAATATGCAGCCAAGAATACTGTATCCAGCTAGGCTGTCACTGAAAATAGAAGGAGAGATAAAAAGCTTCCAGGACAAACAAAAATTTAAGGAATTTGCAAACACAAAACCTAAAAGAAATACTGAAAGGGGTCCTCTAAGCAAAGACAGAGCCTAAAAGTAACATAGACCAGAAAGGAACAGAGACAATATACAGTAACAGTCACCTTACAGGCAATACAATGGCACTAAATTCATATCTTTCAATAGTTACCCTGAATGTAAATGGGCTAAAGGCCCCAATCAAAAGACACAGAGTATCAGATTGGATAAAAAAGCAAGACCCATCAATATGCTGTCTGCCAAAGACTCATTTTAGACCCAAAGACACCCAGATTTAAAGTGAGGGGATGGAAAACTATTTACCATGCTAATGGACATCAAAAGAAAGCTGGGGTGGCAATCCTTATATCAGACAAATTAGATTTTAAACCAAAGACTATAATAAGTGATGAGGAAGGGCACTATATCATACTTAAAGGGTCTATCCAACAAGAAGATCTAACAATTGTAAATATCTATGCCCCCAACATGGGAGCAGTCAATTATATAAGCCAATTAATAACAAAAGCAAAAAAACACATCGATGACAATACAATAATAGTGGGGGACTTTAACACTCCCCTCACTGAAATGGACAGATCATGTAAGCAAAAGATCAACAAGGAAATAAAGACTTTAAATGACACACTGGACCAAATGGACTTCACAGATATATTCAGAACATTCCATCCCAAAGCAACAGAATACACATTCTTCTCTAGTACACATGGAACATTCTCCAAAATAGATCACACCCTGGGTCACAAATCAGGTCTCAACTGGTACCAAAAGACTGGGATCATTCCCTGCATATTTTCAGACAACAATGCTTTGAAACTAGAACTCAATCACAAGAGGAAAGTTGGAAAGAAATCAAATACATGGAGGCTAAAGAGCATCCTACTAAAGAATGAATGGGTCAACTGGGAAATTAAAGAAGAATTTTAAAAATTCATAGAAACAAATGAAAATGAGAACACAACTATTCAAAATATTTGAGATACAGCAAAGGCAGTCCTAAGAGCAAAGTATATAGCAATACAAGCCTTTCTCAAGAAACAAGAAAGGTCTCAAATACACAACCTAACCCTACACCTAAAGGAGTTGGAGAAAGAACAGTAAATAAAGCTTAAACCCAGCAGGAGAAGAGAAATAATAAAGATCAGAGCAGAAATCAATGAAATAGAAACCAAAAGAACAGCAGAACAGATCAACAAAACCAGGAGCTGGTTCTTTGAAAGAATTAATAAGATTGATAAAGCCCTGGCCAGACTTATCAAAAAGAAAAGAGAAAGGACCCAAATAAATAAAATAAATGAAAGAGGAGAGATCACAACCAACACCAAAGAAATACAAATAATTATTAGAACATATTATGAGCAACTATATGCCAGCAAATTAGATAATCTGGAAGAAATGGATGCATTCCTAGAGATGTATCAACTACCAAAACTGAACCAGGAAGAAATAGAAAACCTGAACAAACCTATAACCACCAAGGAAATTGAAGCAGTAATCAAAAATCTCCCCAAAATGAAGAGCCCAGGGCCAGATGGCTTCCCAGGGGAATTCTACCCAACATTTAAAGAAGAATTAATACCTATTCTTCTGAAACTGTTCCAAAAAGTAGAAATGGAAGGAAAACTTCCAAACTCATTTTATGAGGCCAGCATTACCTGGATCCCAAAACCAGACAAAGACCCCATTAAAAAGGAGAATTACAGAGCAATATCCCTGATGAACATGGATGCAAAAATTCTCACCAAAATACTAGCCACTACAATCCAACAGTACATTAAAAGGATTATTCACCACGACCAAGTGGGATTCATTCCTGGGCTGCAAGTTTGGTTCAACATCTGCAAATCGATCAATGTGATACACTACATTAATAAAGGAAAGAACAAGAACCATATGATCCTCCTAATAGATGCAGAAAAAGCATTTGACAAAGTACAGCATCCTTTCTTCATCAAAACTCTTCAGAGTAGAGGGATAGAGGGTACATACCTCAATATCATAAAAGCCATCTATGAAAAACCCACAGCAAATATCATTCTCAATGGGGAAAAACTGAGAGCTTTCCCCCTAAGGTCAGGAACACGGCAGGGATGTCCACTATCTGGTATTGTTATTCAACACAGTACTAGAAGTCCTAGCCTCCGCAATCAGACAACAAAAAAAATAAATAAAAGGCATTTGAATTGGCAAAGAAGGAGTCAAACTCTCACACTTTGCAGATGATATGACACTTTATGTGGAAAACCCAAAAAACTCCACCCAAAACTGCTAGAACTCATACAGGAATTCAGTAAAGTGGCAGGATACAAAATCAATGCACAGAAAGCAGTGGCATTTCTATACAACAACAACAAGACAGAAGAAAGAAAAATTAAGGAGTTGATCCCATTTACAATTGCACCCAAAACCATAAGATACATAGGAATAAATCTAACCAAAGAGGCAAAGGATCTGTACTCAGAAAACTACAAAATACTCATGAAAGAAATTGAGGAAGACACAAAGAAATGGAAAAATGTTCCATGCTCATGGATTGGAAGAACAAATATTGTGAAGATGTCAATGCTACCTAGAGCAATCTACACATTTAATGCAATCGCTACCAAAATATCATCCACTTTTTTCAAAGAAATGGAACAAATAATCCTAAAATTTGTATGGAATGAGAAAAGACCCCGAATACACATAGGAATGTTGAAAAAGAAAAGCAAAGTCAGTGGCATCACAATTCCAGACTTCAAGCTCTATTACAAAGCTGTAGTCATCAAGAAGTATGGTACTGGCACAAAAACAGACACATAGATCAATGGAACAGAATAGCCCAGAAATGGACCCTCAACTCTATGGTCAACTAATCTTCAACAAAGCAGGAAAGAATGTCCAATGGAAAAAAGACAGTCTCTTCAACAAATGGTGTTCGGAAAATTATACAGCGACATGCAGAAGAATGAACCTGGACCATTTCCCTACACCACACACAAAAATAGACTCAAAATGGTTGAAAGACCTAAATGTGAGACAGGAGTCCATCAACATCTTAAAGGAGAACACAGGCAGCAACCTCTTCGACCTCAGCCGCAGCAACTTCTTCCTAGAAACATAGCCAAAGGCAAGGGAAGCAAGGGCAAAAATGAACTATTGGGACTTCATCAAGATAAAAAGCTTTTGCACAGCAAATGAAGCAGTCAACAAACCCAAAAGACAACTGACAGAATGGGAGAAGATATTTGCAAATGACATATCAGATAAAGGGCTAGTATCCAAAATCTATAAAGAACTTATCAAACTCAACACCCAAAGAACAAATGATCCAATTAAGAAACGGGCAGAAGGGGAAAGATGGTGGAGGAGTAGGGGACCCTATTTCAACTGGTCCCCGGAATTGAGCTGGATATCTACCAGACCACTCTGAGCACCCACGAAACCAGCCTGTGATGTAAGAACATCTGGATCTCTACGAAGAGAATATTGCAGGTAGTTGGTTCCGAGGTACAAAGCGGGTAGCCGTGATTCCGTGGGCAGATATCGGAGGATAAAAGGCAGCGGGATGGTGTCTGGACGTGGGGATCCTGCACCGCCAATGAGCAACAGCCTCGTGTGCTGCCGACGGGGCACAGACTCGCAGACCAGTAGCGGCGGGGAAAGGACTTTAGGGCAGCCCCTGGGCCGGAAACCCAGAGCAGCGGGGTTACGCACATGAACTGGGAGCGGCTGGCAGTTTTAGAAGCACAAAGGGCAGAGACATGCTCCGACCTGGAGGCAGGACTGGGAGCGCTACGGAGGGGCACACAACCCAGGATGCTGCAGTTTATAGCAGCACGGACAGAAACGGAGACAGTGTGGCCTGGAGAGCTCACTGAAGAACAGACTGCAATCTCTCTGCTCTGAGGCAGAAGGTTGGAAACGGTCTCTTCTGCTCTGACTCAGAAGAGACACGGAAAGCCGCCAGGGAAAGCCACCAGAGAACAAAAGCCCCAAAGACTGATTCCCGCTGAGCCCATCCCCTGCCATAGGGGGGCAGGGTAACTCCGCCCAAAGAGGGTTGCCTGAGTAACACCACAGCAGACCCCTCCCCCAGAAGACAGGCTGGGAAAACAAGAGGTCAGCAACCCTAAGGTCCCAAAAAAATAGGTGCATCTTGCTTGGGTTCTGGTCAATAATTTGGACTCTATACATTCCCTCAAACACCCATCAACAGAATGACTAGGAGGAGGAGCCCCCAAAATAGAAAAGACTCAGAGATTATGACTTATGCTGCAGATTTACGAATGGATGCAGATATAACCAAGATGTCGGACATGGAATTCAGGCTAGCAAGTGTGAAGACAATGGCTAGAGTGGAGAAATCAATTAATGGCAACATAGAGTCTCTAAGGGCAGAAATAAAAGGTGAATTGGCAGAACTTAAAAATGCTATCAATGAGATTCAATCCAATCTAGATAATCTAACAGCTAGGGTAACTGAGGCAGAAGAGCGAATAAGCGACCTGGAAGACAATATAATAGATAAAAAGGGAAAAGAGGAGGCCAGGGAAAAACAACTCAGAATCCATGAAAATAGAATCAGAGAAATAAGTGACACCATGAAGCGTTCCAATGTCAGAATAATTGGAATCCCAGAGGGGAGAGAGAGAGAGGACTAGAAGATGTATTTGAGCAAATTGTAGCTGAGAACTTCCCGAATCTGGGGAATGTAACAAACATTCGTGTCCTAGAGGCAGAGAGGACCCCTCCTAAGATCAAGGAAAACAGGCCAACACCCCGGCATATAATAGTAAAACTTGCAAATCTTAGAACCAAGGAAACCATCTTAAGGGCAGTTAGGGGGAACAGATTGCTTACGCACAGAGGGAGGAACATCAGAATAACGTCAGACCTATCCACAGAGACCTGGCAAGCCAGAAAGGCCTGGCAAGACATATTCAGGGTACTAAATGAGAAGAACATGCAGCCAAGAATATTTTATCCAGCAAGGCTTTCATTTAGAATGGATGGAGAGATGCAGAGCTTCCACGACCAGCAGAAACTGAAAGAATATGTGACCACTAAGCCAGCCCTAAAAGAAATATTAAGGGGGGTTCTATAAAAGGAGAAAGACCCCAAGAGTGATGTACAACAGAAATTTACAGGGACAATCCATAAAAACAATGTCTTCACAGGCAATATGATGACAATTCATATCTTTCAATAATCACTCTCAATGTGAATGGCCTAAAACTCCCATAAAATGGCTCAGGGTTACAGATTGGATAAAAAGACAGGACCCATCCATATGCTGTCTACAAGAGACTCATTTTGAGCCTAAAGATACATCCAGACTGAAAGTGAAGGGATGGAGATCCATCTTCCATGCCAGTGGAACTCAAAAGAAAGCTGGGGTAGCAATTCTTATATCAGACAAATTAAACTTTAAACTAAAGTCTGTAATTAGAGACACAGAAGGACACTATATCATTCTAAGGGTCTATCCAACAAGAAGATCTAACAATTGTAAATATCTATGCCCCCAACATAGGAGCAGCCATCTACATAAGCCAACTGTTAACCAAAATAAAGAGTCACATTGATAACAATACGTTAATTGTAGGAGACCTCAATACTCCACTCTCAGCAATGGACAGATCATCTAAGTAGAAAATCAACAAGGAAACAAGAGCTTTGAATGATACATTGGACCAGATGGACCTCATAGATATTTACAGAACATTCCACCCTAAAACAACAGAATACTCATTCTTCTCAAGCGCACATGGAACTTTCTCCAGAAGAGACCATATACTGGGTCACAAATCAGGTCTCAACCGATACCAAAAGATTGAGCTTATTCCCTACATATTCTCAGACCACAATGCTCTAAAACTGGAACTCAATCACAAGAAAAAAATTGGCAGAAATTCAAACACTTGGAAGCTAAAGACCACTCTGCTCAAGAATGTTTGGGTCAACCAGGAAATCAAAGAAGAACTTAAACAATTCATGGAAATCAATGAGAACAAAAGCACATTGGTCCAAAACCTATGGGATACTGCAAAGGCGGTCCTAAGGGGGAAATACATAGCTATCCATGCCTCACTCAAAAAATTAGAAAAATCCCGAATTCACCAGCTAACTCTACACCTTAAAGAACTAGAGAAAAAGCAACAAACGATGCCTAAGCCATGCATTAGAAGAGAAATAATTAAAATTAGAGCAGAAATCAATGAATTAGAAACCAGAAACACAGTAGATCAGATCAATGAAACTAGATGTTGGTTCTTTGAAAGAATTAATAAGATCGATAAACCACTGGCCAGACTTATCCAAAAGAAAAGAGAAAGGACCCAAATGAATAAAATTATGAATGAAAGGGGAGAGATCACGACTAACACCAAGGAAATAGAAACAATTTTTAGAAATTATTATCAAAAACTATATGCCAATAAACTGAGCAATCTGGATGAAATGGATGCCTTCCTGGAAACCTATAAGCTGCCAAGACTGAAACAGGAAGAAATTGACAACCTGAATAGGCCAATAACCAGTAACAAGATTGAAGAAGTGATCAAAAACCTCCCAAAAAACAAGAGTCCAGGGCCTGATGGATTCCCTGGAGAATTCTACCAACCATTCAAAGAAGAAATAATACCTATTCTACTGAAGCCATTTCAAAAACTAGAAACAGAAGGAAAGCTTCCAAACCCATTCTATGAGGCCAGCAGTACCTTAATCCCCAAACTAGGCAAAGACAAATCAAAAAGGAGAATTCAGACTGATATCCCTGATGAATATGGATTCCAAAATCCTCAACAAAATCCTAGCTAAAAGGATCCAACAATACTTTAAAAGGATCATCCACCACAACCAAGTGGGATTTATCCCCGTGATGCAAGGGTGGTTCAACATTCACAAATCAATCAGTGTGATAGAACACATTAATAAGAGGAGGGAGAAGAACCATATGGTCCTCTCAATTGATGCAGAAAAAGCATTTGACAAAATACAACATCCTTTCCTGATTAAAACTCTTCAGAGTATAGGGATAGAGGGAACATTCCTCAAGTTCATAAAATCCATCTATGAAAAACCCACAGCAAAGATCATCCTCAATGGGGAAAAGCTGAGAGCCTTTCTCTTAAGATCAGGAACACATCAAGGATGCCCACTCTCTCCACTATTGTTCAGCATAGTACTAGAAGTCCTAGCAAGAGCAATCAGACAACAAAAAGAAATAAAAGTATTCAAATTGGCAAAGACGAAGTCAAACTCTCTCTTTTCGCAGATGACATGATACTTTATGTGGAAAACCCAAAACACTCCACCCCCAATTTACTAGATCTCATACAGCAGTTCAGTAATGTGGCAGGATACAAAATCAATGCACAGAAATCAGTTGCTTCCTTATACACTAACAACGCAACTGTAGAAAGAGAAATTAGAGAAACAATTCCATTTACAATAGCACCAAAAACCATAAGATACCTTGGAATAAACCTAACCAAAGAGGTAAAGGATCTATACTCTAGGAACTACAAAACACTCAGAAAAGAAATTGAAGAAGATACAAAAAGATGGAAAAATATTCCATGCTCATGGATCGGAAGAATAAACATTGTGAAAATGTCTATGCTACGCAGAGCAATCTATACCTTTAATGCCATCCTGATCAAAATTCCAATGACATTTTTCAAAGTGCTGGAACAAGCAATCCTAAAATTTGTATGGAATCAGAAAAGACCCCGAATCGCCAAGGAGATGTTGAAAAAGAAAAACAAAGCTGGGGGCATCACGTTGCCCGATTTCAAGCTATATTACAAAGCTGTGATCACCAAGACAGCATGGTACTGGCACAAAAACAGACATACAGACCAATGGAACAGAATAGAGAACCCAGATATGGACCCTCAACTCTATGGTCAAATAATCTTTGACAAAGCAGGGAAAAACATGCAATGGAAAAAAGACAGTCTCTTCAATAAATGGTGCTGGGAAAATTGGACAGCCACATGCAGAAGAATGAAACTCGACCATTCTCTAACACCATTCACAAAGATAAACTCAAAGTGGATGAAAGACCTCAATGTGAGACAGGAATCCATCAAAATCCTAGAGGAGAACATAGGCAGTCACCTCTTTGACATCGCCCACAGCAACTTCTTTCAAGATACATCTCCAAAAGCTAGTGAAACAAAAGCAAAAATGAACTTTTGGGACTTCATCAAGATAAAAACCTTCTGCACAGCAAAGGAAACAGTCAACAAAACAAAGAGGCAACCCACAGAATGGGAGAAGATATTTGCAAATGACACTACAGATAAAGGGCTGGTATCCAAGATCTAGAAAGAACTTCTCAAACTCAACACCCAAAAAACAAATAATCAAGTCAAAAAATGGGCAGAAGACACGAACAGACACTTCTCTGAAGAAGACATACAAATGGCTAATAGACACATGAAAAAATGTTCATCATCATTAGCCATCAGGGAAATCCAAATCAAAACCACATTGAGATACCACCTTACACGAGTTAGAATGGCAAAAATGGACAGGGAAAGAAACAACAAATGTTGGAGCGGTTGTGGAGAAAGGGGAACCCTCTTACACTGTTGGTGGGAATGCAAACTGGTACAGCCACTTTGGAAAACAGTGTGGAGTTTCCTCAAAAATTTAAAAATAGAGCTACCCTATGGCCTAGCAATTTCACTACTCGGTATTTACCCCAAAGACATAGATGTAGTGAAAAGAAGGGCCATATGCACCCCAATGTTCATAGCAGCAATATCCGCAATAGCCAAACTGTGGAAAGAGCCAAGATGCCCTTCAACAGATGAATGGATAAAGAAGATGTGGTCCATATATACAATGGAATATTACTCAGCCATCAGAAAGAATGAATACCCAATTTTTACATCAACATGGATGGGAACGGAGGAGATTATGCGAAGTGAAATAAGTCAAGCAGAGAAAGTCAATTATCATATGGTTTCACTTATTCATTGAACATAGGAATAGCATGGAGGACATTAGGAGAAGGAAGGGAAAAATGGGGGGGGAATTGGAGGGAGAGATGAACCATGAGAGACTATGGACTCTGAGAAACAAACAGAGTTTTAGAGGGGCGGGGGAAGGGGGGATTGGTTAGCCCAGTGATGGGTATTAAGGAGGGCACGTACTGCTTGGAGCACTGGGTGTTATATGAAAACAATGGATCGTGGATCCCCACATCAAAAACCAATGATGTATTGTATGGTGACTAACATAACATAATAAAATTTAGAAAGCCTAAAAAAAAAAAAAAAAGAAAAGAAATGGGCAGAAGGCATGAACAGACATTTTTCCAAAGAAGACATCTAAATGGCCAGGCCAACAGACACATGAAAATGTGCTCAACATTGCTCAGCATCAGAGAAATCCAAATCAAAACCTCAATGAGATACCACCTCACACCAGTCAGAATGCCTAAAATTAACAAGTCAGGAAATGACAGACGTTGGCAGGGATGCAGAGAAAGGGGAACCCTCCTACACTGTTGGTGGGAATGCAAGCTCATGCAGCCACTCTGGGAAACAGTATGAGGTTCCTCAAAAAGTTGAAAATAGAGCTACCCTATGACCCAGCAATTGCACTACTGGGTATTTACCCCAAAAATACAAATGTAGGGACCCAAAGGTGTACGTGCACCCCAATGTTTATAGCAGCAATGTCCACAATAGCCAAACTATGGAAAGAGCCAAGATGTCCATCGGCAGATGAATGGGTAAAGAAGATGTGGTGTATATATACAATGGAATATTATGCAGCCATCAAAAGGAATGAAATCTTGCCATTTGCAACGACATGGATGGAACTGGAGGGTATTATGCTGAGTGAAATAAGTCAATCAGAGAAAGACATGAATTATATGATCTCACTGATATGAGAAGTTCTTAACCTCAGGAAACAAACTGAGGGTTGTTGGAGTGGTGAGGGGGGGAGGCTTGGGGGGGGCTGGGTGATAGACACTGGGGAGGGTATGTGCTATGGTGAGTACTGTGAATTGTGTAAGACTGTTGAATCACAGACTTGTCCCTTTGAAACAAATAATACATTATATGTTAAAAAAAAAAAGAAGAAGGTAGTAGGAAGGGAAAAATGAAGGGGAGGGTATTGGAGGGGGAGATGAACCATGAGAGACTATGGACTCTGAGAAACAAACTGAGCATTCTAGAGGGGAGGGCGGTGGGGGGATGGTTTAGCCTAGTGATGGGTATTGAAGAGGGCACGTATTGAATGGAGCACTGGGTGTTATACACAAACAATGAATCATGGAACAATACATCAAAAACTAATGATGTATGGTGATTAACATAACATAATAAAAACAAACAAACAAACAAAAAAGAAAACAATCCCATTTACAATTGCACCAAAAATAAGATACTAGGAATAAACCTAACCAAAGAGGTGAAAGACCTGTACTCTAAAAATTATAAAACACTGATGAAAGAATTTGAAGATGACACAAAGAAATGGCGAGATATTCCATGCTGGTGGATTGGAAGAACAAATATTGCTAAAATATCTACCCAAAGCAATCTACACATTTAATGCAATCTTATCAAAATACTAACAGCATTTTTCACAGAGCTAGAACAAACAATTCTAAAATTTGTATGGATCCACTAAAGACCCCAAATAGCCAAAGCAATCTTGAAAAAGAAAAGCAAAGTTGCAGGCGTCACAGTTCTGGACTTCAAATTATAATACAAAGCTATAGTAATCAAAATAGTATGATACTGGAACAAAAATAGACATGCAGGTCAATAGAACAGAATAGAAAATCCTAAAATAAACCCATAATTATATGGTCAATTAATCTTTGACAAAGCAGGAAAGAATATCCAATGGAAAAAAGAGAGTCTTATCAACAAATAGTGCTGGAAAACTGGAAACAATAGGCAAAAGAATGAAACTGGACCACTTTACTTATACTATACACAAAAATAAATTCAAAATGGACTAAAGACCTAAATATGAGACCTGAAACCATAAAAAATCCTAGAAGAGAGCACAGGCAGTAATTTCTCTGACATTCTCCATAGCAACTTTTTTCTAGATAGGTACCCTGAGGCAAGGGAAACAAAAGCAAAAATAAACTATTGAGACTACATCAAAATAAAAAGTTTCCTCACAGCAAAGAAAACAATCAACAAAAATCAAAACAATCAACCTACTGAATGGAAGAAGATATTTGCAAATGACATATCCAATAAAGGATTAATATCCAAAATACATAAAGAACTTACCAAACTCAGCACCTTAAAAATGAGTAATCCAGAGAAAAGATGCTCAACATTACTCATCATCAGGGAAATACAAATTAAAACTGCAATAAGATATCACCTCACACATGCCAAAATGGCTAAAATCAAAACACAGGTGTTGGCAAGGATGTGGAGAAATGGGAACCCTCTTGTACTGTTGGTGGGAATGTAAACTGGTGCAGCCACTGTGGAAAACGGTATGGAGGTTCCTCAAAAAGTTAAAAATAGAACGACCCTATGATCCAGCAATTGCACTACTAGGTATTTACCCAAGAATACAAAATACTAATTCAAAGGTATATATTTATGGTATTACAATAGCCAAGATATGGAAGCAGCCCAAGTGTCCATCAATAGATGAATGGACAAAGAAGATAGATATATATATAATTCATCCATAAAAAAGAATGAAATCTTGCCCTGTGCAACAACGTGGATGGAGCTAGAGTTTATATTATGCTAAGTGAAATAAGTCAGTCAGAGAAAGACAAATACCATAGGATTTCACTCATATGTGAAATTTAAGAAACCAAACAAACAAGCAAAGGGGAAATGAGAAAGAGAAACCAAGAAACAGACTTAGCTATGGAGAACAAACTGATGGTTACCAGGGGGGAGGGGGGAGGGGATAGGTGAAATAGGTAATGGGGATTAAGGACTGCACTTGTCCTGGTGAGCACCAGGTGATTAAAATAAAAACTTTAAAAATACATATATTGTTTTCCTGCCGGCCTTTCTCCTCCCTCAGAGGAGGCCTGTAGGCCGCAGCCATGGCACCCAGACCAAATGGCATGATGCTGAAGCCCCACTTCCACAAGGACTGGCAGCAGCATAGCCACATGGTTCAACCAGCCAGCAGAGAAGATCCACGGACTCAAGGCTTGCAAGCCAAGGCACACCACATGGCCTGGAGCACCCGCATCCAGACCCATCCAACCCATCCTGAAGCCCCATGGTGAGGTATCAAACCAAAGTGCAAGCTGGCAGGGGCTTCAGCATGGAAGTTATGGGTGGATGGCCTCCACAAGAAGGTGGCATGGACCATTGGAATCTCAGTGAATCCAAGAAGGCAAAACAAGTCCACGGAATTGCTGCAGGCCAATGTAAAGTGGCTGAAGGAGTATGGCTCCAAGCTCATCCTCTTCCCCAGGAAGCCCTAGGCCCCCAAGAAGGGAGACAGCTCTGATGAAGAACTCAAATTGACTACCCAGCTGACAGGACCAGTCATGCCCATATGGAATGTCTGTAAGAAGGAGAAAGCCAGTCATTACAGAGGAGGAGAGGAACTTCAAGGCATTCGCCAGTCTTCAAATGGCATTGCCAATGTCCTGCTCTTTGGCATCCGGGCAAAAAGGGCCAGGGAAGCTGTAGAACAGGATGTTGAAAAGAAAAATAAAGTGCCATTGGCAACTTGTGATAAAATATGTATATGTATAAAACTGCTTATATATATAACACATATATGTAATGTCAGTGACTTCCAGTTTCTAAGTTTTTCTTTGCTCATATATCATTCACTCTCTTTTTTTATCATATTGGTGATTTCCTTCTTATTCTATCTACTATAGAAACCCACAGATATAATCATTCTGTAATATATCAATATATAAAATCAGTGTCATAAACTTTAAATGAACACAAGGTTACATGTCCATTATATCTCAATAAAGCTGGGGGGAAAAGGAAACCACAAACAAATATTTGCTCAGCTCATGCAAAAAGAGTCCTAGAATAATAATATCTAAATTTTGCTCAAGGTATTTTCACAAATACTGTCTCATTTGAGCTTCACAACAATGTGAAGTCACTTTACAGATGAGAAATTCAAGGATCTGGAAGCTGAGAGATTTTCCCAAGTTTGCACAGCTGGTAAGTAGTAGAAGTGGGACTAAAACCATCTCTAACCCAAGAGCATGTAGATTTTCCACTATGCCACATCCATACCACAAGCAGATTCAGATTTTCTCAACATCTTGTTCATGACAGTCACTCACACTTGAGCTGTGAAGTCTGTTGCTGAGTCACTCTTTCATTTTCTGCTTGATTTTGTGTGCCCCTGTGTTAGCTTATATCCATTCCTGCATTACAGCTCCATAAAGGACTCTTATAACTGACTTCAAGTCACCTTAACCTATCTGTCTATAATCTCTCAAACACATGACAACCATCTTCCCTTCCTGTGCATGAGAAAATGTCAGTAGCCTTGCTTGCTTTTGCTTCTTCCCTATATCACTCAGACTCTTCATCTATTGCAGGCGTTTGTCATTTGCTCTTTGATTTCCCTATTTCTGTTCTAATTTCTTTATTCCTTTTCTCTGCTCTCCATTAGTTTGTTCTAAAATTGAAAATATCTATTTTTCTCTTCAAAGCATTTGGCTTCATTTCTTTCCTTGAGAGCTTTCCTCAAATTATTTTTTCATCTGTACCAATCCTCTCTGACAGCTTGAAGTGAAAGCTGGGCTTCTCTCTCCTTGACCATTCCTCATCATTTTCAATGCTTTTTCTTACTTATAGGAATTTGCTCATCTCCCATTTACCTTTGCCAAATTTCCAAGCTTTTAAGAAATTAATTTCAGTATTACCATTGCATGATCAGAAAAAGTGCTCTCTTTCATTTTATATGTTGGACCTCTACTCTCTCTCGCATATAAATCCTGTCAACCCTACTGGATTACTTCCCTTTTATGTAAGCATACTGCAAAGTACTAGCATTCACTTCCAAATAATCTCTCAAGTCTACATTTTTGCACACAATTTTCTAAGTATTCAGCTTCACTGGTCAATTTCCAATTATCTCTGGCCTTATTCCCTTTTCTGAGATGTAATTGAAATGTCCCTCTATTCCAAAATCACTCTACTTTATGAAGAATGAAGAAAGGACACTGCATCCTTAATTTACAAATCCAAGCTGTTCTTTTCTGTAACTGATATCCTCTATCATGTCTTCCAATTCAGATCTCCTATCTTCCAAACATTTACATGATGATATTTTACCAAAAACCCTCTGTTGTAGATTCTTTCTCCTTTTCAATAAAGGAAAACTCAAAGCCATGTCATAAGAATAATGGACAAGTACTATAAGCAAGCAACAGTATGTTGTGGAGACAGAGAAATCAGACAAATTATTTGTAAGAAAAATATGGATTACTTATATGATAGATGAATTTGAGATAGTTTTGGAATAAATAAATAAGATTTTATAAATAAATATAAGATTTTTAATAAGATTTTAAAGGCTAACACAGGGGCACACAAAAAGCATAAATAAGATTTTAATAAGCAAAATGTATGGGAAATTATCATATTCCAAATGGCAAGAAAAAAATGCACCGAATTGTAAATGTTTGTCATGGGGTGCATTTTCAGAATGGCTAGTTCCCATTGCCTGAAAGATAGGCTGCAAGTGTTCTAAATTAAGAAAGATAAGGTGGGGGCATGTTGTAGAGCATATTGTTAACCTAAGAAGTTCAGTTTTATCGTATAGTAAAGAGTAAACCACTGGAAGTTTTTTAACTGGTGGTAACATAATAGATTCTCAAATCTTTACTGAAAGAATGAATGAATGAATCAAAGATAAATCCAAATGTTTTATTTGGGTGACTGAGAGCAAAACTCTTAACAAAGGAAAGAAAGAAGGGGACATGCTGGCTTTGGTCAAAGGACACAGCTTTGGATATAATTGAATGTAAGGTGCTTGAAAGCCATCCAAATCTAGCTGTTCATCAAATACATGGAGATGCAGGGCTGAGAGGTTGGACATACATATAAAAACTGGAAGTCTACTACATAGAAAGGATAGTTAAAATTGTAGAGGTGAGTAAAATCACCAAGCCCAAAGTCAGAGAAAAAATCAGAAGGAGTATCTAAGGAGAATACCCACACTTATGGGGTAGGGAGAGAAAGAAGCAAGTTAAGGAGAAAAGGTATCCTGTGAGAGTTTGAAGAAGAATCCGGAGACTGAAATATTATTGAAGCCAAAGAAATAAAGAATTTAAAGGAAGGGGGTGTTTATCAATGCCAAATGTTTCCAAGACACAGAGGAGAATGAGTTCTAAGAAGCATTAAGTTTGACAATTAGGAAGTCATCAGTAATCTTCAAGTAAGATGTTTCATTAGACTGGATGGTACAGAAACTAGATGGTAGGTGTGAGAAAGTAGAGGCAGCAATTGTAGACTACTCTTTAGTGAAGTTTGGTGATAAAGGGAGGGTAAGAAATGAGACAACTCATGAATTTATCAAGATTAAGGGATGAATGTTTTTAGAACTGGAGAATCCTCTGTGTGATTGTAGGCATAAGGAATGGAGTTTGGTACAAAGTAGGATACACACACACACATATGTACATATATGGATATATGAACATATGTGTGTATGTGTGTATTTAGAGAGAGAGAAAGAAAGGCAAAGAGAGTGGGAGGCAAAGAGGGAAGGGAAGGAAATAGAAGGGAAGGGAAAGAGGGAGGGGAATAAAAATATAGGGTAAAAATTGAAGCATGTGAAGTGAGGATAACTACTGAAGCAAGATCCTGAAAAATCAAGAAGCAGTGGAATCATCTAACCATGTAAATGCAGTAATTAGCTCTGGCAGGAAGGCAGGTGGCAGCTTCTTCCTCAGAGGCAGAAAAAAAAAGAATAGGTTCAGATACAGGAAAGAGTTAAAGTTAATGGAGAAAAAGGAAACAAATAGACATTCCTCTCTAATCAATCTGAATTTTTATTACCCATTTCTCTGTTCCTCCTACTTCTGTGTCTTGGACTCCATCTTCAGGGAACCTGTAGTATTTATTTTCTTAAGTCTGTGTTCCTCCTTTCCTGCTCTGAAGATGTTTTATGTAGCAAACCCACATTGTCCTTTTCTTTCAGTAACTACTAGTTTACTCCAGCTGTTTTTTTGCTGCCCTTCCACTTTTATTGTTTTCCTTTATTCCTTTCTCTATCCTTACCTAACATCCAGTTTTATTCTGTCCCTCAACATAAACACATGATCCACACATATTAGTTCCTGAATCTTTAACTCCTTCTCATAGACCTTTTCTGATTAGTGAAGATTATAGCTAGTGACTGCTACATTTTTCAAAAGATTGAACTGTGATAGAAAGTGAATGCCAGAGAAGGGATAGCATAGTGGGGAAAAACTTGAACATATTTATAGGATAAGAATCAATAGAAAAGGAAGTGAGGTATTAAAAACAAAACAAGACAAAGCAAATGGTTTGAGTCTAGAACAAATGGGAGGAAATGAAACCCAGAGCACAGGTAGAAGGATTTTTCTTAGGCATAATGAGGATACTTTTCCACTGAGGCAGGAGGGAAAGAGTTAGTGATGGGTCAAATGATTACAGGTTTGTAGAAAGAAGGGAAAGACTTCTATTCTCTGGAATAGTAGGGAAGTCAATTACTGAAAATGAGGGTAGAAGTGATGAAATAGAAGATGGAAGGAAGCTTGTGGAGGTTCCAACAAGCTATTGTGGGAAATGGAGAAGAGTCCTCTAGGAAAACTCCAGATTATCACACAGCATGGAGGGTCAAAGACAGCTTGAAAGCCATAAGTATTTAGAAGCACAAATTCATATAGTTGTGATATCTCATCTTAGCAATACTTAGAAGCCTACATGTAGGAAACAATGGCCTGAATAAGTCTAAATATAGAAAGAGAGTTTAATTAATTCAGGTGAAATTAAGATAGAGATGGATTCCAATGTCTCAATAGAGTACGTTGTTCTTGAAAAACTGTAGGAGTTTGTTATGGCTGAAAACATAGTATATGAGGCTCGAAAAGTTTATGAGGAACCTCATAAACTCATGAAGGGTTTTGAGGTATTCATTGAAGGGTTTTGAGGATGAGAATGACTTGATTTGAAAATAACACTAGGGAATATGTGTGGAGGGTAGAATAGGAGGAGATGTTGGAGGCAGAGAGGCTACTTAAGTTATTTTAATAGTACAGATAAGAGGACCTACACATAGGTGGGCACAGAGAAGAGGAAATGGATTGAAGAGAACTACAGAGACGTTTGGTTGAGGATAATTGAGAAACTTTGGTGACCAAATGGGATTTTAGTTTATTTGAATTGCTGTATTTCTTCCTACAGATCCTTATTACTCTGCTCTGCAGCTAGTAAGTGATCCTTCTGGTAAAAGCCAAGAGAAAAAAATTAGAACTAAATGCATCTAAAACTCATAGAGTATTCTTGAAACTTGTACAGTCTAACAGAAAGAGCATGGGCTTTGGAGTAAGAGAGTCCTGGGTTCTAAACCCACGTCCACCACTTAATAACTGCATGGTTTGGCATAGTTAACTTCACTGAGCTTCAATTTCTACCTGTGTAAAAAGAGCCATTGTTGGGTTTAAGTGAAATACTGAAAACATGTATAGGAGGTAGGTGGTTTGAACACTTCTTGGTATATAGTAAATGCTCAATAAGTGGTAGCTAGTTCTGTTTCCATTGTTTTGTTGCTAACAACATTTTGCTATTATCTCAGTGTTCATGTACTGCTTTTGCCAGGTTTGGCTGCCCCCCTCCAGGGCTGGTTTTAAAATGTCACAACCTGCTCCTGCCTTTGCACTGAAGTCATACCAACCCACATTGCAGACAGGTGACTCCCCAAATATCGCTAAATAAGCCACTGTGCTTTAAGTACCCCGTGTGCTTTAGATCACATGGTGTGGAGGACCTGCCCTACCTCTTGTCCCACCACTGAGCCGACTGGCACTAGATTTACACCAATGGCAGAGGCTGTCCCTCAAATAAGATTGCATTTGCCTGGCAAATAAAACCATACCACACATGAATTGCTTCTCAAATCATGTGTTTAATGGTTGCCATCCTGTATGTACAAATAAACCTCATGTCATCTTATATGTCATATATGAATATGTTGTATCCATATTTTCCCAGATGTGCCTCACATACAGCTACCTGAAAAAGTACCAAGTGCAAGAAGACTCTCCAATCCCATCATGTGAGGAGCTCCTCCAAAAGCAAAATCTTAACATCCAAGACCCTTTGAACTGTGTCATGTTCAGCTGTCACTGAAATAACATCTGCCAAATGGGTGGCTGCCTTCAGAGACTATCCTTCACATAACCTTTGGTATAAGTTGTGCCTCTAATTACACCCTGTGAATGACAGAAATCTTGCCAAATGTACAGACATAATCAAAATAGTTTACTGCTTTCTTCTAAATAAGCCCACTATGGTTCCTTTAACAGAAGTAGTGTGTTCAGGGTTCTTTCCTCAGGAATCTACTGGGATGTTGCTCTAAAGGATGATTTTTCTGGAACTAAGTTTCAACTTCAAATTACAACCTAAATTAGAGGTTACAGTTTGTGCATGAAAGGAGACAAAAATGTTAGGGTTTTTTAAAAATCTTCCTTCAGTATCACCCCTAAGGCCTTCAATTAAAAAGACCTCTGATAGATAAGAAGAGCACCTTATTAGGTGCTCTTCACAATGTTTTCAATCAGGCAGATATTCTAGAATATTCCTTTGCCCAAGCTAGAACTGGGCCTAATGTCTTTCTCCATGCTCACATTTTCCTCATTGTACTGTGGAACCACTTGCAATTTCCCCAATATGGGGCAGAATGGGGATGTGAGAAGAGGGGATAAAAGTGTCCTATAAACTATGGTCCTACCCTCATCTCACTCTCAAATACTCACAAGGCATAGAGAAAAAAGTCCATATGGTGGAAACCTTTAAAAAAGCTGAAGAGTTTGATTGGCTGATAGGAGGAACAAGGAGTTTTTTTATTATTATTATTCTTATGTTAATCCCTATACATTACATCATTAGTTTTAGATGTAGTGTTCCATGATTCGTTGTTTGTGCATAACACCCAGTGCTCCATGTAGAATGTGCCCTCCTCAATACCCATCACCAGGCTAACCCATCCTCCCACCCCCCTCCCCTCTAGAACCCTCAGTTTGTTTTTCAGAGTCCATCGTCTCTCATGGTTCATCTACCCCTCCGATTTCCCCCCTTCATTCTTCCCCTCCTGCTACCTTCTTCTTCTTCTTCTTCTTTTTTATTCTTAACATATATTGCATTATTTGTTTCAGAGGTACAGATCTGAGATTCAATAGTCTTGCACAGTTCACAGTGCTTACCAGAGCACATACCCTCCCCAGTGTCTATCACCCAGTCACCCCATCCCTCCCACCCCACCCCCCACTCCAGCAACCCTCAGTTTGTTTCCTGCGATTAAGAATTCCTCATATCAGTGAGGTCATATGATACATGTCTTTCTCTGTTTGACTTATTTCGCTCAGCATAATACCCTCCAGTTCCATCCACGTCGTTGCAAATGGCAAGATCTCATTCCTTTTGATGGCTGCATAATATTCCATTGTAGATATATACCACTTCTTCTTTATCCATTCATCTGTCGATGGACATCTTGGCTCTTTCCACAGTTTGGCTATTGTGGACATTGCTGCTATAAACATCGGGGTGCACGTACCCTTTCGGATCCCTACTTTTGTATCTTTGGGGTAAATACCCAGTAGTGCAATTGCTAGATCATACGGTAGCTCTATTTTCAAATTTTTGAGGAACCTCCATACAGTTTTCCAGAGTGGCTGCACCAGCTTCCATTCCCACCAACAGTGTAGGAGGGTTCCCCTTTCTCCGCATCCCCACCAACATCTGTCATTTCCTGACTTGTTAATTTTAGCCATTCTGACTGGTGTGAGGTGGTATCTCATTGAGGTTTTGATTTGGATTTCCCTGATGCCGAGCGATATTGAGCACTTTTTCATGTGTCTGTTGGCCATTTGGATGTCTTCTTTGGAAAAATGTCTGTTCATGTCTTCTGCCCATTTCTTGATTGGATTCTTTGTTCTTTGGGTGTTGAGTTTGATGAGTTCTTTATAGATTTTGGATACTAGCCCTTTATCTGATATGTCATTTGCAAATATCTTCTCCCATTCTGTCGGTTGTCTTTTGGTTTTGTTGACTGTTTCCTTTGCTTTGCAAAAGCTTTTTATCTTGATGAAGTCCCAATAGTTCATTTTTGCCCTTGCTTCCCTTGCCTTTGGTGATGTTTCTAGGAAGAAGTTGCTTCGGCTGAGGTCAAAGAGGTTGCTGCCTGTGTTCTCCTCAAGGATTTTGATGGACTTCTGTCTCACATTGAGGTCTTTCAACCATTTTGAGTCTATTTTTGTGTGTGGTGTAAGGAAATGGTCCAGGTTCATTCTTCTGCATGTGGCTATCCAATTTTCCCAACACCATTTGTTGAAGAGACTGTCTTTTTTCCATTGGACATTCTTTCCTGCTTTGTCAAAGATGAGTTGACCATAGAGTTGAGGGTCCATTTCTGGGCTCTCTATTCTGTTCCATTGATCTATGTGTCTGTTTTTGTGCCAGTACCATACTGTCTTGATGATGACAGCTTTGTAATAGAGCTGGAAGTCCGGAATTGTGATGCCGCCAGCTTTGCTTTTCTTTTTCAACATTCCTCTGGCTATGCGGGGTCTTTTCTCATTCCATACAAATTTTAGGATTATTTGTTCCATTTCTTTGAAAAAAGTGGATGGTATTTTGATGGGGATTGCATTGAATGTGTAGATTGCTCTAGGTAGCATTGACATCATTGACTGTAAGAACAATTTGTTCTTCCAATCCATAAGCATGGGACGTTTTTCCATTTCTTTGTGTCTTCCTCAATTTCTTTCATGAGTATTTTATAGTTTTCTGAGTACAGATCCTTTGTCTCTTTGGTTAGATTTATTCCTAGGTATCTTATGATTTTGGGTGCAATTGTAAATGGGATCGACTCCTTAATTTCTCTTTCTTCTGTCTTGTTGTTGGTGTATAGGAATGCCACTGACTTCTGTGCATTGATTTTATATCCTGCCACTTTACTGAATTCCTGTATGAGTTCTAGCAGTTTTGGGGTGAAGTCTTTGGGGTTTTCCACATAAAGTATTATATCATCTGCAAAGAGTGAGAGTTTGACTTCTTCTTTGCCAATTTGGATGCCTTTTATTTCTTTTTGTTGTCTGATTGCTGTGGCTAGCACTTCCAATACTATGTTGAATAGCAGTGGTGATAGTGGACACCCCTGCCGTGAAACAAGGAGTTTTAAGCAACAAGTTAGGAATACATGTACAGGTAAAAGCAAATAGACCTTCTGTAAACCTAGAGATTTCAAGGATATTTATGACAGCAGCACCCAGTCATCTTACTATTTGAAGAGATTGAATAAATGTTTACAGAATATAAGATTCAAAGAAACTTTTATTAATTTGAATGCATTTCTATAAACAACAACCAAAAAACAATCCACAAGGCTACTCTCAGGGGCAAGGACATGTAAGCTATGGCAAGGAAGGTCTCCATTCTAGTCCTAAGAAGGTTTGTGCTGCTTTCTTTCACCCCCCAGTGTTTCCTTGCCCTTGAGGTACATCAGGCCTAGTCTGTTACTGCCTAACAATTCCTCAGTACAGATCATTTCATTTTGTCTCCTGCTAGTGTACAGTGCAAAGCATCTGGACATAATAATGAATTTTAAGCATTTATGCACACTAGTCAACAACTCTGGCACAACCTTATAGCTGTGACTCACTATAAAACGGGCCCTTCAGGCTTTTCTGGTATCTGCATGGGTGTTTGATATGTGTATGTAGACATGCATGTGTGTACATAGTAACTAACAAGTAAAAACAAGGCAGTATCCTAAAGGAACTAGAGCAGTAAGTTTCTACTGAGTATGACTCTCTATCCTCACTCCAGGGTGAATCATGTGCCCCTCCTGTGCATCAAAGCTAAATAACCACTAATATCTATGAAATTACACAGCACTTCCACTCCAGAGTCATCAAACACTTGCTAGAATTTCCTGAATATATCGGCTTCAGTAGCTGGACCCCAGAAATTCAACTACTGGGACACTGAAAGATTTACTTCTGGTAGCAGACTTAAAATTAGTTGCTCTAATGGTGAACTAGATGAAACCAACTGGAGTAGAAGGTGGTGTGAGGCTATACATGGAAGTTTGAATGAGCATGTCATTCAAACATAACTTTTGTCCCAATTCTAGGAGGTCATACAGAGTATCATTCAAGAAATACTAAAATATGACTGGAACCCTGCATAGGCCAAAGGGTATGACACTGTAATTGAAATGGAAAAGTCTGCTTTCATCTGTAGTCTTTTGAGTACAGGAAGTCATTGTATGTCTACCTAAAATTCCAAATTGAAGAATAACTGGGTCTCCCAGAGCTTGTTCAGAAAGTCAGAGATGAAGGAGTACCATTTTCAGTCCTACATCATCATTGTTCAATTTCTAGTTGTTGGGAAAAGTATCCCCAGCCTGGTGTGTTGAAAAGCAGGCAGATGAATCTTTTCCATAGCCTGTTATTGGTCTATCCTTTGCACTTCTAAAAAACAGTGCTGGGGGAAGTAACTTAAAATGAAAGACACTAAACAAAGGGCCACAAGTTACAACTAGGTCAAAGAGCTTGAGTTGGATAAGGCCAAGTACTAGCTGGCAACAAAGAGAGAGATAGCAAACATGAGAAACTTAAAGTAGCCCTCTACTTATGCTCTGGGGTAAGGTCTGTATGAAATAGGTTCTCACAAAAAGGGGAAAGAAAAAGAAGTAAACAATTACAATGTGGTATGGAAAATGCTATGACAGAAGTAAACACAAGATTCTATGGGATTACAGTGACATCCAACAGGGGCTTGGAGGATAAGGGTAACCAAGGAGGGCTTCCTGTAAGATATAACATCTGAAATGAGCTTTGAAGGATGAATAAGATTTTATCTGATAGAGAATTTGTGGCAGGTATTCCACATAGAAAGAAAATAGCCTATCCAAAGGAGTGAAGGCATGAAAGAGAAGCATGTACAAACTCCAAGTAGCTCTGCTTGGCTGGACTACAGAGTTTGAAGGAGTAGTGAGGAGATGGCAAGACAGGACAGAAGAAAGAATGGCAAGACAAGAGGCTGGAGCAGGGAGCAGGAACCAGATCACATGTGGCCTTCACTGGCACTATACTGTAAGCTCCACACGTTATGACCATAATAATGAAGCCTGTGAAAGCAGAGATTGTATGTTTCGTTCATGAATTCATCCTCAATGTCTCTAACATAGTACACAGCACAGAATAGATGCTCCCAAAGAAATATGAATGAATCTCATGCTAAGGCATTTAAACATTATCCTGAAGGCTAAGAATGTCCATTAAATGATTTCAAGCAGAGAAGTAACATGGTTAGATTTACATTTGAGATAAGCTCTGGTTGCTGGGTGGAGAATAAATGGGAGAAGTCAACACTGCATGGGAGGAGAATGTCTTTAAGGCCATAGAAGTAATCCAGGTGAGAGAAGATGGTAGCCAATGATGAGGAATTTGGAAAACTGTGAATTCAAGGGATATTTAGGAAATAGAATGAAATGAATGGGGTAATCTGATGAGAAAGAAGATGGAAAGAAGAATGTGTCAAAGATGATACCACCAGTTTGATGACTTGAACAAGGTGGTATTATTTACTAAGTTGGGGAATACTGGAAAATGAACAAGTCTGTGAGGCAAAGAAGGAGTATGGTAGGTAAGGTTTGGCATGGGGTGTAAGTGTGAGGAGGGGAGTAAGGAAAACACTAATTTCATTTTGGAAACTTTGAGTTGAAGATGTCTGATAGACATTCAGGTGACTAAATATCCAGGAGCTGATTGCATATATACCTGAAGCTCAGAAGAAAAATCTGGAAATATATATCTTGAAATCTGCATGCAGATGGTAGTTGAAAGTATATATCTCCCTGTTAATTGGCTCCTTTAATGTCTCCTTTCATGCCCGTGGCCCAAGGAGCTCTGCCTAAAAAGTTAGGCCACCATTTCCTGAATTCCTAAGCAGTAATCTTCTTCCTCATGTTACCAAACCCAGCCCAGGCCTCAATGGCACCATCTGATAAATCCTTCAGGAAACCTGGGAAAATTCTCATTCCACACAGTTACTGCAGGTTCTACTGCTACCTGGAACTCTGAACTTCTAATGGCACAAGGGTGCCCTCCAGTGTTCAGCATGATGCATTCAGGGGCAAAGAGAACAGAATTAGGGACCTTTGCTCTCTACCAGCACTGTTGCCCTGTCTCTCTCGCTTTGGGGGGAAATTCACAAACAACATGGAACCCCAGATGAGGAGAGACTGTAGGTACTTCAGATTCTGGCAGGGAATGAGGAGAGTTGAGCTTGCAATATATTTTTTTCAGTAGCCTCACCAGGTAGAAGATAACCTATAATGCCATTTGTTGAGTGGAAAGAATAAACCCTGCAGGTCTGGGTTCTCAGCAAGTCTCAGGGGAAACTACAAGATGGATTGGTCAGAGTCCTATTATTTTTTCAGAAATAACAAGCCTTGTGGCATGAACACAGATGTGTCTGCAAAACTAGAGAAACAAAGGAACCCATGCCACAGGCCCCCTGGACACACTAGCCTCTGAATGCGTACTAAAGCAAGGCTAATCACTTTGTTCACAGGTATCACCTCCACCACTGGAAACTTGTTGGTATACTAACTAGGGTCTCAGGTGAGAGTGGAAGATTCATCTTTTACCCTTACTTGTGAAAGGCAGTGAGGAGGGCATTTTATAACAGAATTCTGGGTGGTATGCTCTGGCCTTTATACTGGTAACCAGATACCAAGGTCATCCTAGTTTAAATGGACACTCTTTTAGATGTCCCATGTTGGGAGGGACAGAGATAATTGAATTGACATGCTCATGAGATAACATGAAAAAATAGTATTATCAGTGTGTTACTGCTCATATCCACTTCCTTGGTCTATTGCCTTTACAGAGTAAGATCCAAGTACCTCACTATATCGTAAGGAAATCTATGTTCTTCATCTTATACTGGACTTCCACCTTAAGTTCTAGCTATGCTCACTATGGCCCTACATCATCTGCCTCTTCCTTACGTGGGATTCCAGACAAATACGCCACTTACCAGAAGGCATTTTCAGAATTTAAGGCAAAACGCTATGGGAATATGGTTAATCTGGGATCTAGGGCTCATTGTTACAACAAACACTTGAATTGTTTCCCTAAGCCTGAGAGCAAGTCCTTCCAATTATATATAGATAACGACTTGTGGCAGAAGTACATCAGGCCCCTGTACTAGGCAGACCCAGAAGCTCAGCTTGTGCCAATGCTAGGTAGATCACATTCCTGGAATCCTTTGATTTTACCAAACAGCCCAGATCATCAGGTTTTGAGGCCAGATCATCTGCCCTAACAAGCATGCCCTGGTAGATTATCCAAACTGATAACTTTAGGGGGCATCCATCTCCAGCTATAATTAAACAAAATGATCTGGCAGAAGAAATCCATGCTGGTGCTGGACTAAAAGTCAGGTATACCCAAAAACAAAAATGGAAAGAACAGACTAATAGGCTTCCCTCTATTTAGAAAGCCCATCCTCTATAGTTAAGAGTGTCTTATGGTTTGCCTCTTAACTATAGAGAACAAACTGAGGGTTGATGGAGGGAGGTGGGTGAGTGATGGGCTAAATGGGTGATAGGGATTAAGGAGGGCACATGTTGTGATGAGGGCTGGGTGTTATATGTAAGTGATGAATCACTAAATTCTACTCCTGAAACCAATACTACACTATATGTTAACTAACTTGAATTTAAATAAAATCTTGGAAGAAAAAAATAAAGAGCCTTTTATGACTGGCACAAAAAAAATTTTTAAAGTAAAGTAGATCACTTGTATATAGCAGGATTTTTCAGCCTGCGCACTAGTGACAGTTCAAGCTGGGTAATTCTTTGTCAGGGGTAGGTCTGAGGGTGCTGTCCTGTACATTGTAGGATGTTTAGTAACATCCCTGGTCTCTACCCACTAGACGCCAGAAGGAACACTCCCAACATCATGTGACAACCAAAAAATGTCTCCAGACATTGTCCAATGTTCCCTGGGGGGAACAGGGGCACAAAATCACTGCTGGTTGATAGCCTCCGGTATAGAATCTTTAACACAGTACCTGGCAAGTTTATTGCACTCTGTACCTCGGTTTCCTTATCTGCAAAATGAGCATAAGAATGGTGCCTAATTCATAGATTGGTGTGAAGAGTAAATGAGACAACATAAAAGATGCAAATGGGTAATATAATATGAAGGAGTAAATAACACCATACAATATAGAGGGTTTAGCAGAATACCTTGCAGGGGTTAGAGCTTTTAAAACAAAAGGCTACCATGTGAGGCAATGATGTGTTAATTAACTTGATTGTGGTGATTATTTCACAATGTATATGTATATTAAATCGTCACATTGTAAACCTTGAAAATAAATCTCATTGTACAACCTAAATATATATAATTTTTATTTGTCCCTCATACCCCAATAAAGCTGGGGGGGGGGAGAAACAAAAAAAAAAAGAAAAAGAAAGAAAGCCTGTCCTCAAACACCGTGACTGTGCAAAGACACTTTTATGTCCAGTGATCACTCAAGATATTGATTAAAGTTTACATAGACTTCTGGAGGGATCTATATCTACTATAACATCCTCCAATATAATAGCATCTGGGAGACCTGTGGCTAAAACAAGAAATACCTTTGGTAAGTCAAGGTTATAATATACCACCCACAACCCCTATATGTGTCTCTAGGATTCCACAACATTAGAATTTATCTTTAACTTGCTCCCTTTCCACTGCCATAACTTCAATCTGGTGATTATGGAATTCCTCACTAAAGATGGTACACTTTATCCCTATTCTGGTTCTCAATCCTTTTGCATCTATAATAATTTAAATTATTGATCTATTTAGCTTCCAGGATCTTTGAAGTTTCTGACTCTAAGATCAAGTTTGAAGAGTACTATTGAAGGTCCTTCATAATGGCATCCACTATTAATGACTAAATGGAGCACAACAAATTTTTGAGGAATAACTTCTGATGTTCTATCTACTGACAACTCAGAAGAGTTTGGCTGCAACATAAAACATTCTTTTACATGAAACACCTCCTACAAAGCAACTGTGTTTTCTACCCCCAAAACAACTAATACCCACTAACTGGTCAGTACCATGAGAACTGCAAGATCTTCACAAGGGCTTGAAGCCAAGGGCTGATATATATATTGGGGGAGGATATTCATATGAGAAATTCTATACAACTGCATATAAGCAAGTACCTACCATCCGTGCTGAAGGATGATTACTTCGGAATTTTGAGGTGATAGTCAACTGCCATGCTCTTTTGATGCTAACTGCCCTCTTCATTTGCATACATTTTACTTTCCACCATTTTCTAGAATGTCTGTTCACTGGGAACCTAGGCTCACTATCCACCCCCAAACAGATCCAACAAACCACAAGGAGAACCAGAGTACATCACAGAGAAAGGGCTAGACTTTTAGCAGGAAAACTACCAAACCAATTGAGAAAACTATGGTCCACAGAAGGAGCCATAGAAACATACTTTCAGAAAAATCTTCCAAAAGGCACTGTTTTTCCACAAGTCAAATTTCTGACCTGCCTCTTCCAAAGAAAAAGGTAATGAAGTAGTGTGATAATGTCAAAATATTTCAGTGCTACCTACCTACCATGTCTGTACACAGCATGGGAAAAAAAGACACAGCAAGCATCTGAATTCTAGTTCAAATAACCTCCTCTTGCATTAGCTATCTTTGGTCCCTGAAGCTCTTGGTTTTTCATTTTGGTTACAACTACCAGAAGTTAAGATATATAACTCTTGGACACATTCTTTCCTGAACAAGTTTAGAATTGTCCCTGCCAACATTTTCCTTTTTAATTCATCTTCTTTTGGGTGCTTTCAACAGGATCAAACCAACTCTGGGTTGACACATTTTTTTTCCTTATTTTCCTTATTAATGCCTTCGGTAAGTTTTCTGCCTATATTCACTTTAAGATGACTTTGCATATCTCTGCTATAATTCCATTATGTGCTAGTTTTTAAGCTATAATATTAAGTTCCCCAACTGACCCTGAGATGAGCCTTATAATCACACCATTATTTTTTGTCTGCAGGCACTTTCTGAAGTGTGGCATATGTAGAGGGAAGCCAAGTAGAGTGAAATAGTACAAATAAGTTGAGAAGACAGAGACTGTATTTTATAGAAGCTAAGGCAGCTAGTATTTTCAAAGCAGAGTATGAGAGCAGAGAAATCATACCAGAAATCTAAGGGTTCCCTGGGACTATTCTGTTGAATACTAAGATGTGCGTGCATAGGGTGAAATGCCAAAAGGCTAGGCAAATAACAGTTAATAGAGAGATTTCAGTTGAATAATTTCTAGTGCTCACACACAGGGATGGGACATATTTGACTTCCATCCAGCTAAAGTGGATAAATTTTACTGAAACCTGGAGCACTCAGATTTCAGAAGAATTAGTTTCCTATGGCTCTTGTAACAAATTATCACAAACTTGCAGGCTTAAAACAATAGAAATCTATTCTTTCACAGTTCTGGAGGCCAGTAGCACAAAATCAATGTGCCATCAGGGCTCCACTCCCCCCAGAGGTTCTATAGGGTATGTCCCTTGCCTTTTCTAGCTTCTGGTGGCTAATGGATGATTTGGCTTTCCTTAGCTTGTGGCTGCATCACTCCAATCTCTGCCTGCATCTTCACATCACCTTCTCCTCTTTCTCTCTCTCTCAATCTGTGTGTGTGTGTGTGTGTGTGTGTAAACTCCCTCTGTCTCTCTCTTATAAGGCTACATGTGATTGCATTTAGAATCTTTCCAGATAAGTCAAGATAAGCTCCTCCTTTCAAGATCCCAAACTCAATCACATATTTTACATATAAAGTAATATTCACCCTTTTACCATAAAAGGTAATATCGATGGATTCTGGGGATTTAGAAGTGAATATATCTTTGGAAAGGGGAGCATTTTTCAGCCTATACTACCCTAGTAGTAAGGTTAAAATAAATCTAGAGTAGGGCTTATATTTGATCCAGCCTAACAAAGCTTTAAAAAAGCCTTGAGAGTGATGGCAAGATGGCAGAGTAGGAAGCCCTGGACCATCCTTCCCCTGACAAACATACCAATTTAGCAACAATTCATGGATAAATTTGATTTGTGAGAAATCCCGAAATGAAGTGAAAGGTTACTGTACTCTGAGTGACTGTGAAACCAGACTCATCGAAGCTGGTGGGGAGATTTGAGACACCTTGCCCAAGTCCCTGCCCCTGGTGCAATGCCATATGATCAAAAAGAGACCCTCAGGTTCCCGGCTTTTCTGAGGGAAGGAAAAAAGATGGTTTGCACATCCAGCACCCCAATCCTGAGAAGCCTCCCTAGAGGACTGACTTATGCCCTGCCAGTCTTGGAATTTGGATGGGTCCAGCACAGTCTAGTAGGCTAGGGAGAACACAGACAGCAGCTTAGGTTGGCAAATGCCATAGCTTTCCCTCCTGGTTTGGCACACAGGAACAGGAAGCAAAAATTTTGCTAGTGGATCACTAGGGGTAATAATGAGTGGTGTAACTCCTATTTCCACCTTTTGATTCCTGGACCCATGAATCATGACTATCAGTGAAATACCACCATAATTGGACGTTGATTCAGAGCATATTCAGTTTACTGGAGAATTTGGAGAACCTTGCTCCCTGCAAGGTATTGCCACCTAGTTGGCACTGCAATTGAGGCTTCAAAGGGCGATTTGATCATTCTATCAAGCCAGCTGCTTCAAGATGGTGAGGAAATGATAAGGCTAGTGAAATCCATGAGCAGGGGCCATTGCCACATCTCTTTCGCTGCAAAGTGAGTTCCTTGATCAGAAGCAATGATGTGTGGAATACCATTATGGTACATGAGGAATTCTAAGTCCATGAATGGTAGCTTTGGCAGAAGCATGGCATACAGAGAAGGCAAACCCTATCCAGAATGTCTATTCCAGTAAGGACAAAACACTGTTCCTATCAAACAGCTAGTGAACAGGTGGATATCAAAATTTAAATTTAAAAATATAATATCATTTACCATTGTGAAAAAAGTGAAAGACTTAGATGTAAACCTAACAACATGTAAAGAAATTGTATGCTAAAAACTACACAAGAAAGGAAATAAAAAGCAATCTAAATACATGGAAAAATATAGCATGTTTATGAATTGAAAGACTCAAAAGAATAAAGGTGTCAATCTTCCTCAAACTGATATCCATATGTAACACAATTCTTACCAAAAACCCAAGCAAGATCTTTTGTAGACTATATCTACTGTATATAAAGATATAAACAATATATCTACAAAAATATCTTGCCTAGGTTTTTGGTAGGAATTATTGTAAAATTTATATGAAGAGTCAAAGGAACTAGAATAGCTTAAGAACAGTTTTGAAAAAGTACAAAATGGGAACAATCTATCCAATTTCAAGATTTATTATATAACTATAGTAATAAGGACTGTGTGGTATTGGCAGAGTGATAGACACATAGATCAATGAAGCAAAATAGAGAACCCAGAAATAGATATACACAAATATGCCCAAATGATTTTGGCAAAGGTGCGAAAGCAATTCATAAATAGTATTGGAACAATTGGAAATCCAGAGGGAAAAAAGTGAACCTCAACCAAAGACTCACACTTTATACAAAAGTTAACTCATTCCTTTGAACTTGGGATAAACACTTATCACTCTAAAAAAATTCACTCGATTTTCTTTTTTAAAAGATTTTCTATTTATTTGAGAGACACAGAGAGAGAGAGCACAAGCAGGGGGTTGGAGCAGAGGGAGAGGGAGAAGCAGACTCCCCGCTGAGCAGGGAGCCCAATGTGGGACTCAATCCCAGGACCCTGAGATCATGACCTGAGCCGAAGCTCAAGATACTGAGCCACCCAGGCACCCCCTCAATTTTCTATCTGAAACCGAAAGTACAGACAACAAAAGCAAAAATAAATAAAATGGGACTATACCAACTTAAAGTTTCTGCATGGCAAAGAAAACAATCAACAAAATGAAAAGGCAACCTACAGAATGGGAGAAAGTATTTGCAAACCATATATTTGATTAGTGGTTAATACCAGAATATATAAGTAACCCTTACAACTCGATAACAACAAAAAACCCACAAATAACCCAATTTAAAAATGGGCATGGAATCTTTGTACACTGTTGGTGGGAATGTAAACTGGTATAGCCACTATGGAAAACATTATGGAGGTCCCTCAAGAAATTAACAATAAAATTTCCATATGATCCAACAATTCCAGTTCTGAATATATATCCAAAGGAAATGAAATCACTATCTCAAGGAGGTATCTGCACCTCCATGTTCATTGCAGCATAATTTACAATATCCAAGACATGGAAACAACCTAAGTGTTCACTGACAGATGAATAGATAAAGAAAATGTGGTTATACACATATGCATGTGTGTGTATGTGTGTGTAAAATATTCAACCATTAAAAAAATGAAATCCTGACATTTGTGGCAACATGGATGGACCTTGAGGACATTATTCTAAGCAAAATAAGTCAGATGTAGAAAGACAGATAAGGTTATGATCTTACTTATATATGGAATCTAAAAAATCAAACTCATAGAATCAGAGAGTAGATGGGGGATTGCCAGAGCATAGGGGTGGAGAAAATGGGTGATCTGGTTGAAGGGTACAAACTTCCAGTTATAAGATGAGTAAGTTTTGTGGATGTAATATACAGCATAGTGACGATAGTCAACAATACTGTATTGTACACTTGAAAGTTGCTAAGAGTATAAATATTTTTTTTAATTTTATTATGTTATGTTAGTCACCATACAATACATCATTAGTTTTTGATGTGGTGATACACGATCCATTGTTTTCAGATTTTTTTTTTTTTTTTTGAGAGAATGAGACAGAGAGCATGAGAGGGAGGAGGGTCAGAGGGAGAAGCAGACTCCCCGCTGAGCAGGGAGCCCGATGCGGGACTCGATCCCGGGACTCCAAGATCATGACCTGAGCCGAAGGCAGTCGCCCAATCAACTGAGCCACCCAGGCGCCCCACGATCCATTGTTTTCATATAACACCCAGTGCTCCATGCAGTAGGTGCCCTCCTTAATACCCATCACCGGGCTAACCAATCCCCCCTCCCCACCTCCCCTCTAAAACCCTGTTTGTTTCTCATGAGAGACTATGGACCTGAGATATAAATATTAAAAGTTTTTACCAAACATGGGAAAGGTAACTTTATGAGGTGAGGTGATGGATGTGTTATCTAACCTTACTGTGGTAACAATTCTGCAACACATACACATATCAAATCAACACACTGTACACCCTAAATATACACAATGTTATATGTCAGTTATATCTCAATGAAGCTGGGGGAAAAATAAGGTCAATTGTACTCTAGTAAGAAAGCCAAAGTTAACTGAGAATTTCTGAGTATCCATTTTCATTCAAAATAATCCATAATGAAATCTGTAGTATAATGATATACTGAGCTGACTGCCTAGCAGATTGTTTTGCTTATATGTTTCCACATTTGCAACCAGAATACATTGGTTATTAAATACTAATGTAATGGTTGTTATGGTTAATCAACCATATGCAAGAAAAATACGTAAGAGAAATAATCTCCCCCAATCAAAAAAATGGGGAAAAGACCTGATTAGACATTTTTTTCCCAAAAATGACATACAAATGGCCAACAGCTTTATGAAAAGATGCTCAACATCATTCATCATCAGGGACATGTAAATCAAAATTATAATGAGATATCACCTCATACATGTTAGAATGGCTCTTACCAAAAAGTCACAAGATAACAAGTATTGGCAAGGACATGGAGAAAAGGTGATGCTTGCACACTGTTGGTGAGAATGTAAACTGCTGCAGCTGTTATCAAAAAAAGTATAGAAATTCTTCAAAAAATTAAAAATAGAACTACCATACGATCCTGCAATCCCGCTTCTGAGTATTTATACAAAGAAAGTTAAATCTGTATCTTTTTTTTTAAGATTTTATTTATTTATTTGAGAGAGAGAATGAGATAGAGAGAGCATGAGAGGGGGGAGGGTCCGAGGGAGAAGCAGGCTCCCTGCTGAGCAGGGAGCCCAATGCGGGACTCGATCCCGGGACTCCAGGATCATGACCTGAGCCGAAGGCAGTCGCTTAACCAACTGAGCCACCCAGGTGCCCAGTTAAATCTGTATCTTAAAGAGCATTTTGCTCTCCCATGTTCATTGCAGCATTTTTCACAACAGTCAAGATATGGAAACAACGTAAGTGTCCATCAACAGGTAAATGGTTAAGGATGAGCTGGATAGATTGTTGTGATTGTTTCACAGTAGAATTACCTCTAAACTCATGAAGGTATATATATTAATCATGTGCATCTTTTTATATGTCAAAATAAAATTTAAAACGTAAATTGAAATCACTAATTTAGAAGACCACATATTATATGATTCCTTTTATATGATATATTCTGAATAGGCAAATCCAGAGAGACAAGAAGTAAACTAGTGGTTGCCAGGGAGTGGGAGATGGAGGCAATGGGGAGTGACTGCTAATGGGTATGGAATTGCTTTTGGGGGTGATGAAATGTTTAGGTATTAGTTGTAATAGTTGCACAACATTGTGAATATACTAAATGCATTGAATCGTACACTTTAAAATGGTTAATTTGTGGTGTGTGAATTATATCTCAACAAAAAAATCAATCCGTGTAATTCATCATTGCTATAGACTGAGTGTCTGTGCTTCCCAAAAGTTAATTTGTTGAAAACTAACCCTCATTGTGATGGTGTTAGGAGGTGAGGCCTTTGAAAGGTGATTAAATCCTGAACTATAAGAAATAAATTGCTGTTGTTTATAAGCCATGGAGTCTGTAATATTTTTGTCATAGCAGCTCAAACTATGACAACCACATTGGCAGAGAAAAAAATAACATCTCTAAAGATTAAAAAAAAGTCATTTAACAAAATCCAACACCTATTCCTGATAAAAACTCTCAGTGAACTAGGAATATAAGGAGGTTTCTTCAACTTTATAAAGAATACCTATAAAATACGTATTGCTAACATCGTATTTAATGATAAAAGACTTTATGCTGTCCACCTATCAGGAAAGCTAAAGATGTTCACTCTCACTGCTTCCTTTCAGCATTCAACAAGACATTCTAACCAGGGCAGCAAGACAAGAAAAAGAAGTATAAGTCATTGTGTTTGGAAAGGAAGAAGCAAAATGTCTTTATTTGCAAACACCATAATCATGGATTTAGAAAATCCTAGAGAATCTACCAAAAAAAAAAAAAAATTCTTGGAATTAACAAGTGACTTTAGTAAGGACAGAAGATACAAGTTGAATATACAAAAATCAATGGTATTTTTATATACTAACAACAGTCAATTGGAATCAAAGTGGAATTTAAATAAAATGCCGGCTCATCTAGTATTATCTCCCTGTCTTTTTTTTTTTTTAAGATTTTATTTATCCATTTGACAGAGAGAGACAAAGCGAGAGAAGGAACACAATCAGGGGAGTGGGAGAGGGAGAAGCAGGCCTCCCTTTGAGCAGGGAGCCCGATGCGGGCCTCGATCCCAGGACCCCGGGATTATGACCTGAGCCTAAAGCGGACGCTTAACCAACTGAGCCACCCAGGCGCCCCTATTTCCCTGTCTTAAGGTGAATTGATTTGGGACTTTAATTGCATCTGTAAAATCCCTTGAAAATAGCACCTAGATGAGGGCTTGATTGCAGAACTTGGAAAAAACTGTATGTACACTAGGGGTCAGGAATCTTGGGGTCCATTTGGAATTCTATATACCACAAGTACTGATAGGCTTGACAATGTGGGTAGATCCAAAAACATGCTGAGTAGAAGAAGCTAAGGAAAAGAAAATTTCACATACAGAAAGACTTCACTTATGTAAAATTCTAGAAAAATAAGGACAATCTATGGTAACAGAAAGTAGATCAATGGATATGCATTCCTGGGGTTGGGAGGTATTATTGATTGCAACGGGCACAAAGCCACTTTTGGGGTTATGGAAATTTACTATGTATTGATTGCAGGGTTGGTAACACAGGCATATACATTCATCAAAACTCTTTGAACTCTTTGAATGTATTTTATGATATGTAAATTATATGTCAATACAATTGATTTTTTAAAGTGAAGGCAAAAAGAAAGAAATATTTCAGATGAACAAAAGCTGAATCAGTTGATACCATAAGACCTGAGCTATAAGAATGATAAAAGGAAGGCCTTTAGTCTGAAGGAAATGATAGCAGATTAAAATCTCAGATATATACAAAGGAATGAACAGCACCAGAAATAGTGCACAGATTTTCCCCAACTTTTGATGGGGTTATGTGTTGATAAACCCACCATAAGTTGAAAATATTGTAAGTCAAAAATGCATTTAATACACCTAACCTACAGAATATCATAGCTTATTCTAACCTACCTGAAACGTGCTCAGAACATTTACATTAGCCTACAGTTGGGCAAAAATCATCTAACATAAAACTTACTTTATAATATAGCTCATGCAATTTATTAAATACTGTACTGAAAGTAAAACACAGAATGGTTGTATGGGTGCAGAATGGTTGTCTGTTTATTTGTTGTTTACCTTTGTGATCACGTAGCTGACTTGAGCTATGGCTAGCTGCCTCTGCCCAGCATTACAAGACAGTATTGTACAACATATCACTAGCCCAAGAAAAGATCAAAATTCAAAATTTGAAGTACAGATTCTACTTAATGCATATCACTTTCACACTATGGTAAAGTCAAAAAATCTTAAGTCATACCATCAGAAATTAGGGGTCATCTCTATATGAGTAACTATTTAAAAAAGGTGGGTGTTTTTTTTCATTTCATTGGCTGTTTACATAAAAACTAAGAACAGTTTATTGTTGAATTTATAACATGTGTAACTATAAAATGCAAAATAACACAAAATATGTGAAGGAAGAGTTGGTAATATACTGTTTCAAGTTCCTTATATTATACATGAAGTGGCATAGTATTATAGTATTTGAAAGTAGGTTATGATAAGTTAAAGATGCATATTTAAACCCCAGAGATACCACTAAAAAGTTTTTAAAAAAAGAATTATAGGTAATAAGCCAACTGGAGATAAAATGGAATAGTAAAAAAGAATCAAGAAAAATTAAGGAAAGGAGGATGAACAAAGAACATGCAAAACAATTAGAAAGGAAACAGCTGTATGGTGACTAACATAATAAAAAAAAAAGAAAGGAAACAGCAATATGGTAAGAATTAAGCTAACAGAGGTGCTTGGGTGGCTCAGTCATTGGGCATCTGCCTTCGGCTCAGGTCATGGTCCCAGGGTCCTGGGATCGAGCCCCGCATTGGGCTCCCTGCTCCGTGAGAAGCCTGCTTCTCCCTCTCCCACTCCCCCTGCTTGTGTTCCCTCTCTCGCTGTGTCTCTCTCTGTCAAATAAATAAATAAAATCTTTAAAAAAAAAAAAAAAGAGGGGCGCCTGGGTGGCTCAGTCGTTAAGCGTCTGCCTTCGGCTCAGGTCATGGTCCCAGGGTCCTGGGATCGAGCCCCTCATCGGGCTTCCTGCTCAGCGGGAAGCCTACTTCTCCCTCTCCTGCTCCCCCTGCTTGTGTTCCCTCTCTCTCTCTCTCTCTCTCTGTCAAATAAATAAATCAAATCTTGAAAAAAAAAAAGAATTAAGCTAACAATGTAGAAATGATGTTAGACGTAGATATTCTAAACATTTCAATTAAAGGTAGGTATTTTAAGACTGGATTTGAAAAGACAATTAATGCAATCTACAAGAAACACACTGTAGATATAAAGACACAGGTTATTCAAGGATGTAATGTACAGCATGGTGACTATAGTTAATACCGTGCTGCATATTTGAAAGTTGCTAAGACAGTAAATCTTAAAAGTTCTTATCACAATGAAAAGAATTCTGCATATACATATGGTAATATATTTAACTAGACTTACTGTGATTATCATTTTGCTGTATATACAAATATCAAATCATTATGTTGCACACCTAAGGCTAATATAATGTATGTCAATCATACCTCAATTAGAAAAAAACTTCAAGGATGGAAAAACTATTCACATTCATACCCCTATCTTTTCAAAAAAGTTGAAGCACCTGTATTAATATCAGACAAAATAGAGTTCAAGACAAGAATTATTACCAGAGATAAAGAAGGAATTTCATAATGATAAAAGTAAATTAATCAAGAAGATCTAGAAATGCTGCATGTGTATACACCCAGAAAACAAAACTTCAAAATATATTTAGCAAAAACTGGCAAAACTGAAAGGAGATAAAGCAGATGCCCAAAAAAATTTGGAGATGTCAACACTCTCATCTCAGTATTAATAGAACAAGAAGACATGAATTCATTAAGATATAGAAAACTTGATCAACATTGTCTTGAAGTAGCTTTGATATTTATAAGACACCACATACAATGATTGCAAAACACACATTCCTTTTTTTTTAAAGATTTTATTTATTTATTTATTTATTTATTTGAGAGAGAGAGCACGGGAGAGAGAACATGAGCGCGGGAGAAGCAGAGGGAGAGGGAGAAGCAGGCTCCCCGCTGAGCAGGGAGCCTGATGTGGGGCTCGATCCCAAGACCCTGGGATCATGGCGTGAGCCAAAGGCAGATGCTTAACCGACTGAGCCACCCAGGCACCCCCACATTCTTTTTTTCATTTTTAATTAATTTTCTAAATTATGACATAATTAACATACAGTGTTATATTAATTTCAGGTGTACAATATAGTGATTCAATAATTCCATACATCACCTGGTGCTCATCACGACAAGTTCACTCCTTAATGCCCATCACCTATTTCACCCACCCCCCCCACCCACCTCCCCTCTGGTAACCATCAGTGTGCTCTCTATAGTTAAGAGTCTGTTTCTTGATTTCTCTCTCTCCCTCTCTCTTTCACTTTGCTCATTTGTTTTGTTTCTTAAATTCCACAAATGAGTGAAATCATGTAGTATGTGTCTTTCTCTGACTTCCTTATTTCATTTAGCCTATACCCTCTAGATCCATCCATGTTGTTGCAAATGGCAAGATGTTATTGATTCTATGGCTGAGCAATATTCCAGTGTGTGTGTGTGTGTGTGCATGTGCGTGTGTGTGCGTGTTTGTGTGTGACCTCTTCTTCATCCATTCACCTATGGATGGACACTTGGGTTGCTTCCATAGTTTGGTTATTGTAAATAATGCTGCAGCAAACATAGGGGTGCATATATCTTTTCAAATTAGTGTTTTTGTTTTCCTTGGGTAAATACCCAGTAGTGGAATTACTGGATCATATGGTGATTCTATTTTTAATTTTTTCAAGAACATCCATACTGTTTTTCAAAGTGGCTGTCAGTGCAACTCTTTTGCTTTGGTTGATAGAATGTTCTCAGGGCTCTCCTAAAGAACATAATTATGTGATAAGTTTTCCAGCCTACATAACATGTATACTCTAGAGTATATGTAGAATGTACTCTAGCATGCTCATTTCTTTGAGCTTTGATTCCTTTTTTCACCATCTGCCACAGCAGATTACTTTTATAATTCAGTATTGGGGCTGATCTTCAGTTTTTGTCTGTCCTCAGGCTAAATGAGATAAGACTTTCTTTATATACTGCTAAGGAGGATCTCTGGCTTGCACACTTAGCCTTTAGAGATTTTTTTTTTTAATTATTATTATTTTGAGAGGGGGCAGAGGGCGAGAGAATCTCAAGCAGATTCCACCCTGAGCACATAGTCCCATGCTGGGCTCCATCTCACAACCCCAAGACCATGACCTAAGCTGAAACCAAGAGTCAGAAGCTTAACTGACTGTGCCACCCAGACACCCAAGCCTTTAATTAGTGCTTAATCATTTTTCAGCTTTTGAGTATCTTTCTCCAAACATCAGTAACTCCAGTAATAGCCATCCAATGTTAGTCTTCACATTTACTATTTCCCCCATATCTCTCAAATATTGAAGACATTTTACCTACTAGTAGGTGCCTTGCATTGATATCCCTTCCTAGTTTACCACCGCTAAAAGCTTTAACAAATGCATGACAGAGGCTATCAGTGCTCCACCTACCATCAGTGATGGGTTCTTATTTGTCAGATAGCCAGCAAGTGTCTAACTGAAAATCCTACTTTAGTGCTGCTTCCCAGGACCACACCTGGAACTAACTCCCACAAGATGGGTTCCCCAGAGTGCAGATTCTGAAAAGGTGATTTGCACACAGGACCTTTATTGGGGAGTGTGCTTAACAACACTTGTGAAGGAGTGAGGAAAATCGATTGAGGAGAGAGAAAAACTGAACTGTGATACACTCACAATGAGGACTCGGCCAATTTTATTGGGTGCTCTAGAACTAGGATGGACTTGGAAAGTTGGCATACATTAAGGCAAGGGGGCTGGGCCTATGGACTCCTACTTCAACGAGTCAGTGGATACAGACTACCCATGGAGAGGAAGTCATAATATTAGAATCAGTCACTCCATTTGTTTGAAAGCAATTTGTGGGGAAGAATTCAGGTTTGAGCTTTCAACATGCAAGACTACTGGCAGCTATGCTAATAAGCACCTTGGTCCTGAGAGGGGAAATGGGGAATATGGACAGCACACTCAGAATCCACTACGGTATTCATGTGTTAATATAAAACCTACTTGGAAAAAATATCCAATGGGAAAAAGATAGTCTTTTCAACAAATGGTGTTGGGAAAACTGGACAGCAACATGCAAAACAATGAAACTAGACCACTTTCTTATTCAATACACAAAAATAAATTCAAAATGGATTAAAGACCTAAATTTGAGACCTGAAACCATAAAAATCCTAGAAGGGAACGTAGGCAGTAACCTCTTTGACATTGGCCATAGCAACCTTTTTCTAGATATGTCTCCTGAGGCAAGGGAAACAAAAGCAAAAATAAACTATTAGGACTACATCAAAGTGGAAAGCTTCTGCAGAGCAAAGGAAACAATCAACAAAACCAAATGGGAGAAGATATTTTCAAATGACATAGCTGATAAAGGGTTAGTATCCAAAATACATAAAGAACTTAAAAAACTTAACACCCAAAAAACAAATAACCCAATTTAAAAATGGGCAGAAGACATGAATAGATATTTTCCCAGAGACATACAGGTGGCAAACAGACACATGAAAAGATGTTCGATATCACTTACCCTCAGGGAAATGCAAATCAAAACTACAATAAGATATCAACTCATACCTGTCAGAATAGCTAAATTCAAAAATACAAGAAACAACAGGTGTTGGCAAAGATGTGGAGGAAGGAGAACCCTCTCGCACTGTTGGTGGGAATGCAAACTGGTGCAGCCACTGTGGAAAACAGTATGGAAGTTCCTCAAAAACTTAAAAATAGAGCTACCCTATGATCCAGCAATCGCACTACTAGGTATTTACCCAAAGAATACAAAAACACCAATTTGAAGGGATACATGCACCCCAGTATTTACAGCAGCATTACCTACAATAGCCAAATTATGGAAACAGCCCAAGAGTCCATTGACAGATGAATGGATAAAGATGAGGTGGTATACATACAATGGAATATTACTCAGCCATAAAAAAGAATGAAATCTTGCCATTTACAATGACATAAGTAGAGCTAGAGAGTATTATGTAAGTGAAATAAGTCAGTCAGAGAAAGACCATATGATTTCACTCATATGTGGAATTTAAGAAACAAAACAAATGAGCAAAGGGAAAGAGAGAGAGGCAAACCAAGAAACATACTCTTTTTTTTTTTTTAATTTATTTGAGAGAGACAGAGATAGTGAGAGAGAGAGCACAAGTGGGGAGGAGAGGGAGACGCAGGCTCCCCACAGAGCAGGGAGCCCAATGCGGGACTCGATCCCAGGACGCTGGGATCATGACCTGAGCAGAAGGCAGACGCTTAACCGACTGAGCCACCCAGGCGCCCGAAACATACTCTTAACTACAGAGAACAAACTGGTGGTTACCAAGAGGGGAGGTGGGTGGAGGATGAGCTAAATAGGTGATGGACATTAAGGAGGGCACTTGTGAGGAGCACTGGGTGATGTATGGAAGTGTTGAATCACTATACTGAACACCTGAAACTAATATTACACTGTATGTTAATTAACTGAAATTCAAATAAAAACTTAAAAATATATATAACAACCTGCTCCATTCCTCCTTAAACATTCTTTCCCCCAATTTTCATTCATGTCCATCCCTCTAGCATCATATCTTGTTTTAATTTCTTGTTTATGAGCTAGTTCCAACTGCTTCCACATTAGATCTCAGATACCCCTGATTAATTAGGAGCTATGGAGAGGGTGTCTACCTCATTATTCTAAGAAACCTCAATAGCATTGTCAGGAATAACTCAAGCTTATCTGTCACCTAAGATGCATGTCTACCAAGGCCCTACCTCCACAAGTGCTACATATAGATTTGGAGGGAATCCAGCAGAGCTCATGGCCAAAGGAGCCAGTGTGTTTAGGTTGTAGAGCTCTGAGACTTGTCTGGATCCATTAAGGTGTTTACCCAGAGCAGCCTAAAGCAAAGCAGTGAAGAAGAATTTAAACTATAATCAATGAGGAAAGCTGGAAATCAGAGCCAGAAAAGCAGTACCCACCATTGAGTCTGAGGGGTAAGACAAGGTCTTAAACATGAAAAAAACAAGGTAATGGTTTCTTATAGTAACCTGTCTTAGGTGGCCAACCTGCCCACTTATGCCAGTTGGAACGTCTTTTCATTAAATGTGTCTTTTACATTTGGAATTTCTACAGGGAACAGTATGAGGCGGCTGTGGTCAAAAGGACAGAGCATTTAACCAGGAATCCCGAGAAAAATGTCCAGAGAAATTCAGCTCTGTTACTTATTCATTATATCACATACAGTAAATCACTTCACCTATCTGAGACTCTTAACCTATCTGATGACGTTTTCTTCATATCTAAAGTGATAATATAAATACAGTACCCATTTCCTGGAACTGTTGTTGGAATTCAATGAATTAGCAAATATGAAGCTATTCAGCTTCACATTAGTGTCTACTTTCACACAGATCTACAAGAAGTTACTTTTCAGCACACCAAAGCACCATAGGCCATTCATGAAAGGGATAGATTTTTGGTTTGTGTTCATAAAAATTCGTTTCTGATAGACACTTCTATATCTTTTGTAGTTGCTTGGCCTCGTGGTTCTTCTAATAACCAGGTGTCAGGGCAGTCTGATGAGGTGTTTTTGTTGATCAACTGCTTCTGGCTACATTCCCTTCTTTGGCTTAAGGCCTTGGGGTTTTTAGTCTTCTCTCTCTCTCTCTCTCCCCCATGTCTTCTATTTCTCCTTTCAAGCATGGCAAGAGAATACTGCAGAAACAGGATCTTCCCTATTTAAGGGTTTTACTGGAGATCGTACTGGAAACTAGAATACATGAACCGTAATAGACCTGGAGGAGTATCAGTGTGTTACAGAACACAGTTTTCACCATCCCCATTTTCTATCATTCAAAACTCCCTTCTGAGTTGGGTCTTTGCCCCCAGTAGGTGGTGCTCCCTTCTTTCCTCCCACCCCCAGTTTCTTAATTGCCATTTCCAGGTATATCTTATGCCCCTTGAAAGCTCCTATTCTCATCTTGAAAATGGAACTCAAGCAGTGCCTTGAATGTCCCTTTCTCCAGTGGGCAGCAGGTGTCTCTGAGGCAATTCGGACAGGGTAACCCCTTGATCACTAAGCCTCTGGGTATTTTATTGCTCACATTGCTCCTTGCAGTCTCTGGCTCCCCTCTTGCTTAGCTTTTCCAGTTTATGACAAAATTTACCCTCCTTTCCAGCTCTCACTATTCCTGCTTTATGTCTGTATCCTGGCTAGTGTTCTCCTAAAATTCAGAGAAGGCTTGGCCATTTCAAAAACCAAGGCCTGCCCTTTGGCCTTTTCTATACCCCCAACTATTCTAGCACCAAATAAGAGTAATGTATGCTCTGTCCTGGAAAAGGAGTGGAATTGGTCACAGGCACAATTCTAATATACTCCCCAGACACAGCCTCGTACATGACCCGAGCTGGCCTCACTGCAACCATCTCCATGGAAACCAGAAAAAGTATGCATTTTGAGCAGCCTGAGGTCAAGTCCCTGTGGCATATATATTTTCCATGGTGAATGATGCAGGTGAAAGTGACTCAAGTAACAGTGATACAGGCTAAGTCCTAGATGGACCTGCTTTTCCCCAGTCAACCATCAAAGGTCACCCTGAGGTTTCTCAATTTGCCATACTACTACCAACTGACAGTATTAACACAAACTTCCCTGCTATCCAACTAGCTAACTCTCAAAGAGGAACAAGTTTTGAGAATTGATAGCTTTTTTTTCCCATCCCCCAAACATGAAATGCCCTGACTCATGGGCCCATTCATCCATTCATAATTGAGACAATTTGATGCCAAAAGAATCTGCAAGATGGTGCACTGTTATATTGTGCTTGCCTCTCTTCTATGTAAACATCCTTGGGACTAAGCTACCCAGTGCTTTAGAAAGAGCCACTGTCAAGGTGACATCATCAAGATAATGACATAGGTTATCATGATTTCAGTCTCCCTTACAAGAAGACTGACTAGCAGCTATCCATAGAAAAGACTCCATTGTGACAATCCCAAACCCCAGGGGTGAGGCTGAAGCACGTCCCTGGACCACAGAGACTGAGAAATACCACATTGGAAAGGTAGCAGGAGAAGTTTCACTTTGACCACATCACCCTTCCCACAGGCTAACACAGTGGTACACTGACAGAGCCCCCTGGGCCTACAGTTTCTCCAATGGGAAAAGAGCCCAAGGTGGACATCCAGCTCCCCAAGTTTGCATGACACTTCCAGGGAGGCCCACTCAAGTCTGCCCTCATGGGGATCACTGGGGGAATCTGTGAGGCTCAACCACTAGAGATAGACTGAGAAAGGGGGCAGGGCTTACAGCAAGCAGCACTCAGCTCATCCAACTCAGTAGCAAAGAAACAAATAATTAGATTTTAAAATTGGGCAAAGGAGTCCCTGGTCCAAGATGGGCGGAGGGGTAGGAGACCTTAATTTTGTCTGGTCCCAGGAATTCAGCTAGATAGTTATCAAACCATTCTGAACACCTACAAACTCAAAAGGAGATCTAAGAAAAGAATAGCTGCAACTCTATGAATAGAAAAGCGACCACTTTCTGTAAGTTAGGAGGTGTAGAGAAGTGATTCTGAGGTAATATATGGGAAGATAGACCACGGGGGGAAGGAGCCTCCCTCAGCCAGCTACCGGCAAGTGATAGAGCAGCGGAGCACAAAATCAGAACTTTTAGAAGTCTGCTCCAGTGAGGGGTGTCACTCAGGTGGCTAAGTAGGGGTGGAACACTTGCTGGGAGAGTGTGGTCTCAGGATCCTCAGGGTCACAGAAAGACTGGGGGTGTCTGAGTGCGTAAGAGCTCCCAGGCATCAGAGCGGGAAAGCCAGCTGCAAAGAGTGAGCCTAGGAGTGCACTCTCAGCTTGGGGTTGCCATAAACCTTGAACCACAGTACAGATGGGCGACTGCTCTCTGAGCAAGGGTCCAACAAGGGGCAAAACCAGTGAGAGCCCACCTTCCCCCCAGGAGTGGCATGGGAATGTGCGGCAGGAGTCTGCAGGGTTTGGAGGCTCAAATGGGGTCGTGTGCCAGAGATAGAAATGCTTGGTCACAGGCTGGGTGAGCACGGAGTGCTGCTGGAGACCAGGGATACAGGAGTGATTGACTGCTTTTCTCTGAGGGCTCACTGAGGAGTGGGGCCCCAGCTCTCGGCCCCGGGGCCAGAGATTGGGAGGCCACCATTTTTATTCTCATTCTCTAAAGCTGTGCAGAAAGCTTTCAGGGAACAAAAGCCACAGAGAGTAAAAAAGAGCAGATTACTAAGACTGGCCCCCTGGCAAGGGCGGTACAATTCCACCTGGGGCAAAGACACTTGAGAATCAATGCAACAGGCCCCTCCCCCAGAAGATCAGCAAGAACTTCCAGCCAGGACCAAGTGTACCAATCAATGAGAACTGCAAAACTGCAGCACTAGGGGAATACAGTGCATAGAATTCATGGGTTTTTTCCCCATAATTCTTTAGTTTTTCAACATTAATTTTTTTTAATTTTTTTCTTTCCTTTTTCAACCAATTTCTTATTTTATCAACTCATTTTTTAAATCTTTTTTAATTTTCATTTTTACAGTTACATTCTATCCCTTCATTGTATTTAATCTTATTTTTGTATACATATAAGTTTTTCTTTCTTTACAATTTTGGGATGCAGTTTCTTCTAACTGATCAAAATACACCCAAAATCTAGTGTATGGCTCTGTTCTATTCACCTGTCTGATCATATTCTCTTTTCTGTTGTTTTTTTTTCTTCCTTTTTTTTGTTTTGTTTTGTTAAATTCTCTTTTTATTTTGATCTTTATATTTACATTCTATCCTTTAATGTATTTAATTTTATTTTTGTATATATAAGTTTTTCTTTCTTTACAATTTTGAGATGTGGTTTTTTCTAACAAACTGACCAAAATACACTCAGGAGATAATGTATTACTCTGTCTGTTCACCTATTTGTTTATATCCCTTCCTTTTTGTTGTTGTTGTTGTTTTCTCTTTTGTTTTTTCTTGCCTTTTAATTTCCATTTTTATAGTTACATTCTATCCTTTCATTGTATTTAACTTTATTTTTGTACATATATAAGTTTTTCTTTCTTTAAATGTTGGGACCTAGTTTTCTAAAAAAAACAGACCAAAATACACACAGAATCCAGTGTATTTCTCTATTCTGCTCACCTGTCTGATTATATTCTCTTTTTTTTTTTTTCTTTTCCCAGTTTCAGATTTCTTCCAGTTTATTTAGTGTATACTTTTCTGGGGTCATTGTTACCATTTAAGTATTTTGTTCTCTCATTCATCTATTCTTCTCTGGACGGAATGACAAGATGGAAAAACCCACCTCTAAAAAGAGAACAAGAGGCAGTACTGAATACCAGGGACCTAATCAGTATAGACATAAGTAAGAAGTTGGAACTAAAGTTCAGAATAATGATTTTAAAGATACTAGCTGGTCTTGAAAAAAGCATAGAAGACACTAGAGAATCCCTTTCTGGAGAAATAAAAGAACTAAAATCTAACAAAGTTGAAACCAAGAAGGCTATTACTGAGATGCAATAAAAAATGGAGACTCTAACTGCTAGGATAAATGAAGCAGAAGAGAGAATTAGTGATATAGAAAACCAAATAATGGAGAATAAAGAAGCTGAGAAAAAGAGAGATATACAACTACTGGATCATGAGGGGAGAATTCGAGAGATAAGTGATACCATAAAGCAGAACAATATTAGAATAATTGGCATATCAGAAGAAGAGGAAAGAGAGAGAGGGGCAGAAGTTATATTGGAGCAAATTATAGCAGAGAACTTCCCTAATTTGGGGAAGGAAACAGGCATCAAAATCCAGGAGGCACAGAGAACCCCCCTCAAAGTCAATAAAAATAGGTCAACACCCCAACATCTAATAGTAAAACTTCCAAGTCTCAGAGACAAAGAGAAAATCCTGAAAGCAGCTTGGGACAAGAGGTCTGTAACCTACAAGAGTAGAAACATTAGATGGCAGTAGACCTATCCACAGAGACCTGGCAGGCCAGAAAGGACTGGCATGATATATTCAGGGTGCTGAATGAGAAAAATATGCAGCCAAGAATACTACATCCAGCTAGGCTGTCATTGAAAATAGAAGGAGAGATAAAAAGCTTCCAGGACAAACAAAAACTAAAAGAATTTGCGAACACCAAACCAGCCCTATGAGAAATATTGAAAAGGGTCCTCTAAGCAAAGAGAGAGTCAGAAAGAACAGAGACAATTTACAGTAACAGTCACCTTACAGGCAATACAATGGCACTAAATTCATATCTTTCAATAGTTACCCTGAATGTAAATGGGCTAAAGGCCCCAATCAAAAGACACAGAGTATCAGATTGGATAAAAAAGCAAGACCCATCAATATGCTGTCTGCCAAAGACTCATTTTAGACCCAAAGACACCCAGATTTAAAGTGAGGGGATGGAAAACTATTTACCATGCTAATGGACATCAAAAGAAAGCTGGGGTGGCAATCCTTATATCAGACAAATTAGATTTTAAACCAAAGACTATAATAAGTGATGAGGAAGGGCACTATATCATACTTAAAGGGTCTATCCAACAAGAAGATCTAACAATTTTAAATGTCTATGCCCCTAACATGGGAGCAGCCAATTAATAACAAAATCAAAGAAACACATTGACAATAATACAATAATAGTAGGGGTCTTTAACATGCCCCTCACTGAAATGGACAGATCATCTAAGCAAAAGATCAACAAGGAAATAAAGGCTTTAAATGACACACTGGACCAGATGGACTTCACAGATATACTCAGACCATTCCATCCCAAAGCAACAGAATACACATTCTGCTCTAGTACACATGGAACATTCTCCAGAATAGATCACATCCTGAGTCACAAATCAGGTCTCAACTGGTACCAAAAGATTGGGGTCATTCCCTGCATATTTTTGGACCACAGTGCTTTGAAACTAGAACTCAATCACAAGAAGAAAGTCGGAAAGAACTCAAATACATGGAGGCTAAAGAGCATCCTACTAAAGAATGAATGGGTCAACCAGGAAATTAAAGAAGAATTAAAAAAAAAATCATGGACACAAATGAAAATGAAAACACAACTGTTCAAAATCTTTGGGATGCAGCAAAGGCAGTCCTAAGAGGAAAGTATATAGCAATACAGGTCTTCCTCAAGAAATAAGAAAGGTCTCAAATACACAACCTAACCCTACACCTAAAGAAGCTGGAGAAAGAACAGCATATAAAGCTGGACAGCCACGTGCAGAAGAATGAAACTGGACCACTTTCTCATACCATACACAAAATAGACTCAAAATGTGAGACAGGAATCCATCAAAATACTAGAGGAGAACACAGGCAGCAACCTCTGTCACCTTGGCAGCAGCAACTTCTTGCTAGACATGTCTCCAAAGGCAAGGGAAACAAAGGCAAAAATGAACTTTTGGGACTTTGTCAAGATAAAACCTTTTTTGCACAGCAAAGGAAACAGTCGACAAAACCAAAAGACAACTGACAGAATGGGAGAAGATATTTGCGAATGACTTATCAGATAAAGGGCTAGTATCCAAAATCTATAAAGAACTTACCAAACTCAACACCCAAAGAACAAATGATCTAATCAAGAAATGGGCAGAAGTCATGAACAGACACTTCTGCAAAGAAGACATCCAAATGGCCAACAGACACATGAAAAAGTGTTCAACATCACTCAGCATCAGGGAACTACAAATCACAACTTCAATGAGGTTTTCTCATCTCACACCAGTCAGAATGGCTAAAATTAACAAGTCAGGAAATGAAAAATGTTGGCGAGGATGCAGAGAAAGGGGAACCCTCCTACACTGTTGGTGGGAATGCAAGGTGGTGCAGCCACTCTGGAAAACAGTATGGAGGTTCCTCAGAAAGTTGAAAATAGAGGTACCATACGACCCAGCAATTGCACTATTGGGTATTTACCCCAAAGATACAAATGTAGTGATCTGAAGGGGCACGTGCATCCCAATGTTTATAGCAGCAATGTCCACAATAGCCAAACTATGGAAAGAGGCTAGATGTCCATCAACAGATGAATGGATAAAGAAGAAGTGGTGTATATATATATACAATGGAATATTATGCAGCCATCAAAAAATGAAATCTTGCCATTTGCAACGACGTGGATGAAACTAGAGGGTATTATGCTAAGCGAAATAAGTTGCTTAGTCAGAGAAAGACAATTATCATATGATCTCACTGATATGAGGAATTTGAGAAACAAGACAGATGATCATAGGGGAAGGGAGGGAAAAATGAAACAAGATGAAACCAGAGAGTGAGACAAACAATGAGAGACTCTTAATCTCAGGAAACAAACTGAGGGTTGCTGGAGTGGAAGGGGGTGGGAGGGATGGGTGGCAGGGTGATAGACAGTAAGGAGGGCACATGATGTAATGAGTACTGGGTATTATACAAGACTGATGAATCACAGACCTCTACCTCTGAAACTAATAATACACTATTTGTTAATTAATTGAATTTAAATTTTAAAAAATATGTTTAAAAATAAATAAATAAAGTAAAATTGAGCAAAGGACCTGAATAGATATTTTTCCAAAGAAGATATACAAATGGTGAACAGGTACATGAAAATGTGTTCAACATCACTGATCACTAGGGTAATGCATATCAAATCCTCAATGAGGTTTCACTTCACACTTGTTGGGATGGCTATTATCAAAAGGACAACAGGTAAGTGCTGGCAAAAAATGTGGATGAAAGGGAACACTTGTGCACTATTGGTGGGAATGTAAATAGTATAACCATTATGGAAAACAGTATGGGGGTTCCACAAGAAATTAAAAACAGAGTTACCACGTGATCCAGCAATCCCACTCTGGGTATTTATTTAAAGGAAATGAAATCACTATCTTTTTTTTTAAGATTTTATTTATTTATTTGACAGAGAGAGACACAGAGAGAGAGGGAACACAAGCAGGGGGAGTGGGAGAGGGAGAAGCAGGCTTCCCACTGAGCAGGGAGCCCGATGCGGGGCTCGATCCCAGGACTCTGGGATCATGACCTGAGCCAAAGGCAGACACCTAACAACTGAGCCACCCAGGTGCCCCTGAAATCACTATCTTGAAGAGATATCTACACTTCCATGTTCATTGCCACATTATTTATAACACCTAAGACACGGAAACAACCTGAGTGTCCATCAACAGATGAACAGATAAAGAAAATGTGTGTACATACAATGGAATATTCAGCCATAATAAAGAAGGAAATTCTGCCATTTGTGACAACACCGGTGAAATTTGAAGGCCTTATGCTAAGTGAAATAAGTCAGCCAGGGAGAGACAAACAGTGTATGATCTCACTTATATGTAGAATCTTAAAAAAACAAACTTATAGAAACAGAGTAGTTTGGTGGTTGCCAGGAGTTGGGGGGGAGAAATGAGTGAAGGTGGTCAAAGGGTATAAATTTCCAGTTATAAAACAAATAAACTTTGGAAATGTAATGTATGACATGGTGACTATAGTTAACAATACTGTATTGTACAGTTGAAAGTTGCTAAGACAGTAGATCTTAAAACTTCTCACCACAAAAAAAAGAAAAGGTAACTATGTGAGGTGATCGATGTGTTAACTAACCTTTATTGTGGTAATCATTTTGCAATATATACGTGTATCAAAGCATCATGTTGTACATCTTAACCTTACACAATGTTATATGTCAATTATATATCAATAAAGCTGGAGGGGAGAGAAAGAGCCACTGTTATAGGAACTAAATTTCAAAATATTTTCAAGTGATGTACAAAGACTGGGTGGCCTGGCATCTAGCACAGTATGTTCAAGTTATGGAAATGTATGATCTACAAACATGAAGGGGAAAGAACCCAAACACTTAAGTTTATCCAATTATGATTCCCAAGGGCCCCTCGGTGACACTTTCCCTGAACTCTATTTTCATTCAGTCTAGGGTTATGTTCTACTTTGTAATAGTGGCTACACTGCTCAAGACTACTCTTGACCTTGGATGCCTTATTGTATCAGTCAGGATCCTTGAGGGAAACAGAAATCACACTCACAGTGGATAATTTGAGAATACTTTAATAAAGGGACCATTAATAAAAGTGTGGGCAAGATTTAGAGGTTACCATACCTAGGGCTGAAGATATGAGGATGATAACTGGAACCCAGAATGGGTAGCTATATATTCAGGCAACTTAACAACAGCTGTGGCCTTCAGTAGGCAAACTGAAGTCAACAATAGTGACTCCACAAGGAAGGAGCCAGAGGAACAAATACTCTTACTTCAATTCCTCCCCATGTTACAATATCCTGCCTATGTCTCCCTTTGGCCAAACCCAACCAGGAAACAAAAGGTAAGGAAGTCCTTTGCTGTAAACAATAGAGGCCATCCTTCCTGGGTGTACAGCAGGGTGGAGAAGAGTGGAAAATGAATCTGGAAAGAAAAATGAAAAATATTCAATACATACACATTCCCTAGATATGGATTAAGTCTGGAGTTTAGTTCATTAGATTACTTTGTGTCTTCAGCCCACTGACATGTTTTTTAAAACTATGATTGTGGGGGCATCTAGGTGGCTCAGTTGTTTAAGTGTCTAACTCCATTTTGGCTCAGGTCATGATCTCAGAGTCATAAAATCAAGCACCACGTCAGGCTCCACACTCAATGCTGAGTCTGTTTGGGATTCTCTCCCTCTCCCTCTGCCCCTCCACCCATTTGTGTTTGCTCTCTCTCTCTCAAATAAATAAATAAAATCTTTTAAAAAAAACACTATGACTGTGTACTTTACTCGGTTTGTTTTGGTTTTTAATAAGAGTGACAGTTTCATGAAATTTTCTACATCTGAACCGGTGGCAGAAATTGGATTCGGGATGCACTTGGAAGATAAAGCTAACAGAGTTTGTTCTAAGTTCTGCTACTGTACAATTCATCAGTCTAAGCTCTCCAACCCTCCATATCAGCTGTAGGACTTATCAGCAGTTGACTATCACTTTAGTCACCCATCTTCATGGTCATGCCTTAGCCCTTGTCAACATTCATTAATAACCTAGCACACCACTCTTTCACCGCATTAGACCCCTGCAGTGCCCTGCCCACCCTCCATTTTCCCCATTTGCCAGTCCTTCCTTCCTGATACTGGATCCTTCAGTTGTTTGCCTGCTCTATACCCACCGATACATCTGCAACTGCTCTTCTGCTCCAACAGGTTAAAGGACACCTCCCTTGCAAAATCAAACCCCAGTTTTAGTCTCATACCCATATTTATCTTATCCTGTGTCTGAGTTTCTGGACACTGCTGGAGAAAAAGCCTGATTATGATTTAGGGCCGCCAAACTCAGCTGGGCCTCACTGGTCCTCTCTTTTGACTTGTTTCAGGTCAGTTTCCATTCCATTCTAGCATTCTAGTAACCAACATTCCAAATGTTTGTGACTTCTCTCAAGCCCCCCAGCCCAATTTCTACTTCCTATGTTCTCAGCCAATAACTGTGAATATTATGCCGTTAATACAATTATAGCAATTAAATATTTATCCCTTCAACTCTCTTCCACCTGCCACCTATTGAACCATAAACTCAGGCACTTGCAACACCTGGTTCTGCATGGCTGTATCTTCTTTCTTTCACATTGATAGATCTACTTGTTTTCTTAGTCACACCACCTCCTTTCTTTTCTGGGATTTCTATTCATTAATTACTTGCTTTATTTCCTATAATTTCAACCCTTTGCTCTGTATTGGCTTCTTCAATAAGAAGTCTACACTTGCTAAGTTACTCAATTCCAATTTACTTCAAATCTACAACTTAAACACCTATACTTCTACAATAGCAGTTCTGGAAAAGTCCAGAAATGTCTCCCACTTTGCCATTGTGATTGAGCATGCCTCAATCTAAACTTATTTGACTTCTCACAACCTTAGATTGTATTAAATATGACTTTCTAGAAGTTTTCTCTTCCCTGGGTGCCATTACATCACAATCTCATGGTTTTACTCTTATTTCCTTATCTGCTGCTTTTCCTTCTCTTTACTGGAGTCTCTTTCTCTCATTACTTAAATGTTGGTATTTCTCATGGACCTCCCCTTCCCAGGACTTCTTATTTTCTTAGACTATACCAATTATTCTTAACTGACTATGCTTCAAAATCACCTGTGTAACATTTTTTTTTTTAATTTTAACCAGACTCCATACCTGAAAATATATAACGAATAGACTTATTTTCCTTCCTTCTTTCCTTCCTCCCTCTCTCCCTCCATTTTTTCCTTCCTTCCTCTTTTTCCTTATTCTATTCTTTGCACCATTCCTCCCTGCCTCTCTCATTCTCCTTAGTTCTTTTTCCTAACATTTCTCCCTCTCTTCCACCTACAGTGATAAATAAATATTCATTAAACAGTTTAAGTATTTCAGATATTGCACTTTGCACAGTAGGAATGTAGCAAATATTATAAATACGTGTACATTGCTTTAGAGAACACTGTAAAAAGTATCTATAACTGAATGTGAAATCCCCACTTTATACTCTACAAATCTTGCTCATCCTAATCATGGCCATAAATGTGAACCCAGATCAAGATGGTAAGGCTAGTGCCTGGGCTGCTATCCCCCTGGTATGTCTTTGAGATTGGGGAAATATGGAGGTATGTGAACCATGGGACCAACACTGCATAGTTTACTAGGATACAGATAATGTAAGTATGTAGCTGAAGGCTCAACCACAACTCTAAGTTTCCCATAACAGACTCTGCAATTGAGGTTTATTCCCATGCACTGGAAAGGAGAAACAAAAGTAGCATAAATACCTCATAACCATTAGGATGGCTACTATCAAAAATAATAATAATAACAAATGATTGCAAAAGTGTGGAGAAACTGGAACCCTTGTGCACCATTGGTGGGAATATAAAATGGTGCAGCTGCTATGGAAAATTGGATGGTGTTTCTTTGAAAAATTAAAAACAGAACTACCATATGATCCGGCAAGCCTACTTCTGGGTATATGCCCGAAAGTATTAAAAGAAAGGTCTTGAAGAAATATGTGCCTCTCTATGCTCATAAAAGCATTATTTATAATCACCAAGAGCTGAAAACAACCAAAATGTTTAGCAACAGATAAATGGATAAATAAAATACAGTATATACAAACAATGGAATATTATTAAGCTTTAAAAAGGAAGAAAATTCTTTCACATGCTACAGCATGGATGAACCTTGAAAACATGTTGTTAAATAATCTAGTCGCAAAAAGAAAAATACTGTTTGATTCCACTTATACGAGGTATCTAAAGTAGTCAAATTCATAGAAATAGAAAGTATAAGAATGATTACCAGAGCCTGGGGGTGGGGGAAATACAGAGCTGTTATTTAATGGGTATGGAGTTTCAGTTTTACAAGATGAAAAGAGTTCTAGAAATCTGTTACACAACAATGGGAATATACTTAAACATACTGAGCTGTACACTTTAAAATGGCTAAGATAGTAAATTGCATGTTATGTGTTTTTGCCACAATTTGAAACTTTTAAAAATACATTGACATTTTGAAGATTTTATTTGCAACAATTTATTGTTGAGGATCATATTCTTCCAGCTTAAGACACCAACTTCAAATTCATTTTTTTCAAGATAATACAGAAGAATATATTTACAAATAGTATCACTACTACTCGTGAGTTATTAACCTCAGTATTTTTTTTAAAAGATTTTATTTATTTATTTGACAGAGAAAGACACAGCGAGAGAGGGAACACAAGCAGGGGGAGTGGGAGAGGGAGAAGCAGACTCCCCGCAGAGCAGGCAGCCCGATGCGGGACTCGATCCAGGGACTCCAGGATCATGACCTGAGCCGAAGGCAGTCGCTCAACCAACTGAGCCACCCAGGCGCCCTAACCTCAGTATTAATTATTGTATTCTTACTATCACAATTAAATGCATATACAGGGGAAAGAAAGTAGTATGAAGAGTTGTCAGATATGGAGGGGTCTTTATTTTTTAAAAAGATTTTATTTATTTATTTGAGAGAGAGAGTGAGAAATAGCATGAGAGGAGAGAGGGTCAGAGGGAGAAGTAGGCCCCCCGCCGAGCTGGAAGCCCCATGTGGGACTCAATCCCAGGACTCTGGGATCATGACCTGAGCCGAAGGCAGTTGCTTAACCAACTGAGTCACCCAGGCACCCCTGGAGGGATCTTTAAAACAGCAATGAGGTTTACTCAGCAAAAACCTGAGTGACAAATATCCAAGGACTAGAAAATTACTGAGACTAGTTTCCTACCCAATGCATTAAAACACCTCCTTCAAACATAGATGCAATCTTGGAAAAAAAGGTGAAAAAACTCCAAAGTGATGAAAATTACATTTCTGCCCCTCTGTCAAAGTAGAAATAAGTTGAATTATTTATTTTAAAAAAATAGTTATATTTCTGGTAGGGTTGGATTGAGATTCATAGTGACATGGAAAGTTGCCATATGGTACAATCATACCTTAGAAGAATGCTCATGGGAATCAACATCACTATTCATTATCAGTTTCAGTCCTTTTCCCAGTGGGTCTTAAAGGTGGCAAGAAACAGATACTCTGCAATAAATACTCCAGTTTATTGTCTCTAATTATTCAGATGGAATATAAATGTGTGAGAAATGAGTGAGCTCTATAAAAGGTGGTTATAAGAAGTTGAGGACTATATGTAAAGAAATGAGGAGCTAGAAGTGAAATGTGAGGTTTTGTAACCTATCTAACTTAGAATGAACCTAGGACTGGCCCTAGAATTTGCAACAAGGTCAGGTGCAGTGGATGTGACAGAAGAACCAGCTTGAATCTCTTACTCAATAGTTTACAGTGGGTAGCAGTGCTTGTAGATAGAAACTACTGAAAGATCCTCAGTCCAACTCAAGTTCATTCTGTAGATCATGTAGTCCCTTCTGATACAGACCAGTGCTTGATGTCAAAATGGTGCTGGCTGATGGATGCAAAATGCAAGCATGAAACTCCTAATGGCTTTCAAAGAGGACATCCTTTGTGGATCAGTGCATAGAAATGTATATACTCTTCAAGTACTATATTTAATTCACATACTCTGGGCATTGGTTTGATGGTTTGAGGTCATGGATATTTAGGCACAAATCTGTAGGACTTAAAAGTCCTTCAAAGTCTTCAAGCTAGGAAGATTTCATGTGATTCAAACTAATGCAAACCCTGGTCCAGAAAGTAATACCCATCTCATAGTGAGTTAATGGGTCCACACACCCACACTGTTCCTCTTTCTCTGGTCTCTGAATGTATAATTGGGATGCACATTCCTAGATTCTGCAAGATCTCTCCCATTGCTTCTATGACCAGTGGATAAAGGACCATTTTAATAAGAAAGGCCAAGTGAAAGTCCCCAAAACTTCCCCTTCCAGAAATCTAAATAAAAAGAAATCTTACATTGTTAAAGGCACTACAAAAACTAGTGTCACCATCAAAGATTTAAAAGATGGACTAGACAGATCCACTTACGTTTTTTTTCAGTTCTTCTATTTGGCCTTTGCAAAATCAGGTGGTTCATGCATGATGACAGTGGGCAACTATAAACTTAACAAAATAGGAGCCCTGATTGCAGTTGCTATGCTGGATGTACTTTTTTTTTTAATGTACTTTCTTCACAAAAGCAGATCAACATCATCACAGACACTTAGTACAAAGCTATAGATTTGGCTGAATACTTTCTTTGTGATACACATCAGTAGGGAGGATTGAAAGCAACTTACTTTTTGCATGTCAAAAATAGCAGAGTACATACATCTTCTTGCCTGAGTGCTATGTTAACTCTCTGGCTCTTTGACATAATATTGTCCACAGGGACCTTGAATATCTTGAAATTCTTCAGAAAATCATTCTGGTCCACTTCATTTTAATTGGACCTGTTGAGCTGGAAATGACAGATACCCTAGATGCCTGGATAAGACACTTATATACTAAGAGATGGGAAATAAGTTCTATAAGATTTGTGGACCTATCATATTGTTGAAATTTTGGGGGTTCACTTGTATGCCAAAAAGTGGCAAATAAACCACATAAAGTTTCAGGGCCTGCCATATTGGTGACGTTTTAACAGAGGCAGGGTGTGTCTTGGAAGATACTAGTATTTTTCTAAAGAGCAATTTGTTGCACCTTGTAACTCTTACCAGAGAGAGAGGAACAGCATTTATTTGTCCCCAGTAGGGCAGTCATAAAATAGACACCTAGAACTCTAGAGAAATAACAAGCCCTCTGTGGCAGAGAAATACTCTCTGTTTGCAAAACATCTGCTATGTTACTATGTCCAGTCAACACTGGGCACCTGACCACAGGATACCAAGAGACTTTGCAAAGAGAGAGGTCCATAATAACATCATGGCGTTAACAAGTCCACCATGTCATAAGTTTGGGTAGTTATAACAGCTATCCACTTAACCCCCTATACACTGAAGGGGGTTCAGGTTCAAGCAGGTCCAGAAGGTATGAATCAGTTACATGAATGGGTGGTCAAGATGCTCATGTCACCTAACTTTGTTGCCTGATTTATAGATAGGTCAGCACAGTATGTTGGCACTAGCCAGAAAGGGACTGCTGCGGCCATATTACAACTTCATTCAAGTGGCCAAAACTGCAAGATTGAGTATAAGGAAGAGTTATATGGATGGATCTATGGAAATGGACACAAAACATACAGATATTTGTCTCAGGTTAATACCTTCCAAATAATATACATCACAGAGAAATCTCTTAACAACCATGTGGACAAGAGACTCATTCAGTGGATCTCAGCTCATGTCCCTCCTCAGCTACCCCAGTACTTGTACAATGTGCTTGCTCATGGAAAAAGGAATATGCCAGCTATGCATGAACCCAACAACTGCTGAATATGCCAAACCTTCACTAGTAGAAATTGATAGTATTAGTCCCCAGTATGGCAGCATTACTCAGGTAGGTCAGCCAGACAACTAGTTGAAGATCAATTACATCAGACTCTTTCCCATTTGGGGAAAGCAGCAATTCATCTCTATCTGAATAGATATATAAGGCAGATACGTGTTTGCTTTCTCCATCTGCAGAACTTCTGGCATCCCCACCATGCAAAGGCTGAGAAAATTCCTGATCCACTGACATTGAACTATGCATGATAATACCCAATATCAAAGGGACCACTTAACAGCAAAGGAGGTGCAACACTGGGCTTGTGAACATGAGAATCCCTGGAGTTGCCATGTACCTCATCACCCAGAATCAGGAAGCCTAAGACAATGGTAGATAGACCTGTCGAAGGATAAGCTAAGGCACCAGCTTACTCACAACATCTTGAGATGTAGTGTAGTCCCTGAAATCATAGCCAATATATTATTTTCTTGAATAGCTTAAAAACTTAGGTCCAGGAACTGAAGGGCAGTAGTAGGAGTGGCTCCTCGGACTATCACTCCAGTGACCCACTTGTGGAACTTCTGTTTCCCCATGCCTGCAAACCTAAGCTATGCTGGGTTTGAGATACTGGTTCCAAGGTTGGGAACCACTTCCACTTGATGACACAGTAAATGTTTCAATGAACCAGAAGCTGCAACTCCCATCTTGCAACTTTGGGATCCCAGTGCCAGTGGAACAACAGGCAAAGAAAGAAACGTTTATACTTACTGAGGTAATGACCTTCATTTCTATTAAGAGTTAGGACTGCCCTGGGGCGCCTGGGTGGCTCAGTCGTTAAGCGTCTGCCTTCAGCTCAGGTCATGATCCCGGGGTCCTGGGATCAAGCCCCGCATCGGGCTCCCTGCTCAGCGGGAAGCCTGCTTCTTCCTCTCCCACTCCCCCTGCTTGTGTTCCCTCTCGCTGTGTCTCTCTCTGTCAAATAAATAAATAAAATCTTTAAAAAAAAAAAAAAGAGTTAGGACTGTCCTATGCACAGAGATGGGGAGAATTCTGTTTGAAACTCAGCATCTCTTAATGCCTCTATCCCAATGATAACTGTAAATATCAAACTGCAGCAACCACGACCCAAAAAGAGAAAAACAACTAAGTACTCAAACCCCTCTGGGATGAAGGTCTGGGTCACGCCACCAAGAAAGCAACCTAAATTAGCCAAGGTGCTAGTTTATTGTGGGGAAAGTATAAACATAGTGGTTGTAGAGGGAGATGATTCATATAAATTATGGTTCTGAGACCAGATACAGTAGCAGGAACCGTATCTTGGCATACTAACTGTCATTAGGAAAATAATCGTCCTTTTCAGGAGACTATACCTGGCCACCAATGTGAAGGACTGCTTCTTCATCCAGAAAAGAAGTGAGAATATGTTGTTCTCACAAAAATGGAGGCTCCAAATTATAGTATCAAGGAGTAAATCATAGCATCGTGAATTTATGCCCTTTTCGGTTTACACAAGAGGAGTCCTTGGCCTCCCAGGTCCTTGGCCACTTGCTAAAAGGAGATCCCTAGCTGTCACCACTGTCACCTTGTCTGCTAATAACATCAGCTCTCATGGAATCCCCTGGGTTAAGATCCAAGCTCCAGCCGATCCTTTTTTATGACTGGTTCAATGAAAATGACGAGTACACAGCCATAAAAAAGATGAGATCATGCCATTTGCCGCAACATGGATGGACCTAGACGGTATTATGCTAAGTGCAATAAGTCAGACTGAGAAAGACAAATACCTTATGATTTCACTCATGTAGAATCTTAAAAAAAAACAAAAAAACAAATGAATAAACAAGCAAGCAAAAAGCAGAATCAGACCTATAAATACAGAGAACAAATTGATGCCTGTCAGAAGGACGGCGGGAGGGGGATGGGCAACATGGGTGAAGGGGAGTGGGAGATTCAGGCTTTCAGTTATGGAATGAATAAGTGACGGAGGTAAAAGGCACAGCATAAGAAATAGAGTCAATGATATTGTGACAGCGTTCTATGGTGACAGATGGGAGCTCCACTTGCGGCGAGCATAGCATAATGTATAAACTTGTCAAGTTGCCATGTTGTACACCTGAAGCTAGTATAACGTTTAAAATTTTTTACTAACGTAAAATTTAAAAATTAAAAAAAGAAAAACAAATGGGAACTCTGGCTTTCCCACTTCTAGCCTCAAATGTAGTGCTGTAACATGGGCTGTGGGTTCCAACTTTCAGATGATTACGGGAAGGAGTGAGGTGACACAACCTAGAAGCTCAAAGGAGTTAATCAGCTGAACCAAGGTGGTTTCATAGTGCTTACCCAGACACACCCAATGAGAACAAGCAACCAGCTGTGTTTTCTCAAGTAGCTGTAGAAATCTCTGTAATGTGCTGCTCTGTATTTGCTTTCTCTCATTCCTTGCCTCATATCCTTTCTCTGCTCCTTCTAGCTGCTCTGTAATTGCAGCCTTCAAGAAACCTTTAGCACAACAGCTTTACTTCAGTCTCTGTTTGGTAGTGAACTCAGGCTAGGACACACCTCTTACAACTCTTGCTCATGGGCGCCCACCATAATCCCAGTTCCACGGGTCACAAACCCGAAGGTTCTTCCTGGACATTTCCCTCTTATTCAACCTCCATATCTCCTCCCCATCACCTACCTGGCAAAGTCTGAACACTGAAACATGATGAACACTGACCTCCATGCTGCAGTTCTCACCATCTCTACAACTCCACTTGTGGTTTTCCTTCTTGTGAGTTTCCCCTCGAGAACTGCAATGTCCTCGCAGGATGCTGTATGCCTCCTTCTATTCATCTTCTCATGAGCCTCCTAAGTTCACAATTCCCTGTTCACAGCATCTCCCTTATTCCCAATGTCCATATGGTAAGAAACTGCTCATCACTCAAGATGAAGTGCATGGCTCGTAGCCTCTATGAAGCTCTACCTGACACTGTGGCCAGAGAGACAGAAGAAGAAAAAAATACAGCTAACATTTATATAGTCCTTACTCCATACCAGGTACTGTCCTGGGTGCTTTGCATGTGATGCACTCACTTGGTTCTCCAGCAATCCCATATATTAAGTACCATTATTATCCCCTCTTTCACAGGTAAGGAAACTGAGACACAGAGAACTTAGGTCACAGAGGTAGTCCAGTATTTAAATGAGCATACTCTTACCAATCACGTTCTCCTGCTTTGCCATTACACAAGTCGGCCTGGCCAGGTATGCTGTATGCTCGGTGTTCTTCTATCACAGCACTGACAATGCATGATTACCTTCTTTGTTCATAGGAGTGCCTCCCAAATAGACTGTTAGTTGCTAGAGTTTAAGATGTTGAAATCTTTACCGTGTGCCTAGCACAGAGCACAGGACCCGGTGCAAAGTAGGTCCCCAATAAATACTTATTGAATTTATTAATTAATCTGGTATGATTCTTGAGAATGACAGATCTTAGACCTAAGTTTGCCATTTTACAAAACATTTTTCCCATGAATCACCTCATTTGGTACTTCCAATATTTCTGTAAATTACTTCTTCTTAGCATGGTTACACATTTAGTAAATGGAATAGACAAAACTTGAACTCAAATGTTTTTATACAAAACCCAATGCTTTACCTTACTGTATATATTGGCTCACCTGGTAATTTCTGGGTGGCATATGTTGAAATATGAGGGAAAAAATTGAATTTTCTCATTCTTTCAGGGGGTAGGTTAAAAAACACCTACATCCATGAAACTCCCTAGGAAGATGACCAGGCTTGGGCAGAATATTATAGACCAAAGTTATACTTTATCAGAGTAGATCCATTCTAACAGAAAATAAGATTAAACAAGCCACCCAATTTAAAGTATCAATCATTACAAAAGTCTTTACCTTTGATGTTAAGGATCCTTCACCTCCCTTAGCAACCCTAAATCATAACCTTTTGAAATTGCCCGCGGTAATCCTCTTAGTAAGATTCGTTAACACTTAAATCTATTAAATATATGTTCTTCAGCCAAATCTTTGAAGCTCACTGAAAGTGCTATTAATGTGTTTTGCTACTCAGACATTTTACTAGAATGGGCCAGAATTAAAATCATTATCACATCTGGAATATAATTACAATGAAAGTATAAAGAATCGACGGTGCAAACATTGACTAAACTTCTAATATATCCTAAGCATTGTACCTGGCACAGATAGAAACACAATAAGCTCCATGAGGATGCTGTTTTAACTCATTATTGTATATCCGTAATTTAACAGAGTGCTTGGCAAGTAGTAGGTACTCACAAATATTGACATAATATATGAATAAAACATGACAAATGCATGGCCCTGCCCTTGAAAATATTGCAATACACAATATTTGGACCTCATGAGAACTTATCTTGAGCCCATGGATAAACTCATGTTCCACAATAATACATGAGCATGTCTGGGGCCACAGAAATAACACAGGAGAGCTAATTAGGTACGATGTGGTACGGAGAGCATTGTGACATGTGGCTTTGTAGAGAGGGGACAAGGCTGTGGAAAATAAAAGGGACCTAGGCGTGCCTAGGGGTCTTTATAATGTTCACTGTAGGAGGTTCCATTTCTCTAGTTTATCCCTTTGGAGAGAAGGATGAGATTGTAGAGTATGGAAGCTGCTTGTTTGTAGAGTTCAGATCGCACATACTGTAGCTTAACTCATTCCGTGAACTCTGTGACCCAGTCTCACCCAGAACCATGACATAGTAGGTGCTTCCTATGGGTTGTGGAATGAATATAATCGGGTGGAATGCAACAGCGCCTGTCAGCCACAGCAAAGACAAGACTTCCAGCCGAGCTCTCTATCGGCATCTTGTGGTCATAATTAGACATGACACCCAACCCCAGAAATCGGACTGAGGACATGCAATTCACTTTTACAGGTGGTGAGAGGAGAAAAGAAGCTTGGTGGTGAGTGGCGGGTGGAGGCAGGGCAGCAAGCATTCTCTAAGGGCAGGACTGGCTCTCACTGTGGTGGCTCTGTCTTTGGACTCTGTGGGTACACTGACCCATAGGCAGGAGCCTCAGTAGCCTATCCTCTGCTTACGAAGGCACATTTCTGGGCTGGAGCTGGGCTGAAAAAGTGACTCCTTTTGAGGAGTTTAGGCCATCTCAGAGTTCAGATAACAGGGTCCAGGTAAATCCCCGCCAGATCTTTCCAATAGCAATGAGAGGCAAATGGGGTGGAGGTGAGGGATTAAGCTGCCATATCACAACAGTGTGCAAACAAAAGGACTCTGATCTGAACATGGCAAGACTGAGAGAACCTGGGGTTCTGGTCTTGAAACCGAAGGCATAGATTGTATGGGGACTTGTTCTACCAATCCTAGAAACTCCGATTTGTTCTACCTGCTCGTATGCCTCAGAAAGATAAGGAGGCTTTCCACATTTTGTTTAATCATTTACCAGCCATGAAGAAGGAATGAAATATTGATACCTGTGGCACATGGATGGACTTTGGAAACGTGATGCTAAGTCTCAGAAGTCTGACACAAAATGCCACACACTGTATGATTTCATTTGTATGAAATGTTAAGAACAGGCAAATCCATAGAGACCGAAAGCAGAGGGTGGTTGTCAGGAGTTGGAGGTAGGGGTGGGGAATTGGGAATGAGTATGTTTAACGGGCTTGGGGTTTCTTTTTGGGTTGATGAAAAGTTCCAGAGTTAGAAAGCGGTGACTGTTGCAAAGTTTTGTGAATATACTTAAAAACACTGAATCGTGCGCTCTAAAGGGATGAACTTTATAGTGTATGAATTATATCTCAATTTTTTTAAAAGACAAATAAGAAAATGCAGGACAGATTCAAGAAGGAAATTTGGGGCCACCCTGAACTTTGTGCACAATTCTGCGTGGCAGGTCAGCTTCGGGGAACCCTGGGGCCCATGACTGGTCATTATCAAGCAGTATTGTGCACTTGGGTGGGCACAGGATCTTCTGGGGAGAGCTTGGGGCAGCATTTTCTACATGATCTCTGAACCTATGCTTCCAGGGTCAAATATTGATACCAGAGGGGAAGTTTTTCTACCTGTGGGTGAAGGGATAAGCTTCTAGTTTCTCTTGTGTGTTCCCAGAAAGTCCTGACTCCAGTAATACACTGTCAGAGTTCTCACAACCCAGGGTACAGCAACACCACCATCAGAACCAAGGCTGTGTAGATAACCAGAATCAAAAAGTATCGAAAAAATGCGAGACACAGCTGAAAAAGCGAGGAGCTTAGGTTAATTTTATAGACCCCAAGTTGTACTTTATAGGAGCAGAGCCATTCTGACAGATAAAAAGATTAAACTAGCCATTGAATTTAAAGAAAAGTTACAATCATAATCAAAAATTAGGAGCTACAAACGCAGAATGCCAAGTAAAATAAATAATTACTGAGACCCTGCTACAAAGATCCAAGAAGGCAAATTAGAATAGCTAACATATGCTGAGTACTCACTACGTGCCCGGTGTTGTCGTAAGTGTTTTAGAAATGTGCAATCATTCCATTCCCATACTAGCCCCAGGAGGTAGGTGCCCTTACAATTCTCCTTGTATACACGAGCCAAGGCAGGCACAGAGAGGCTGAGTAATGAGCTCAAAGTCACACAGCTGCTGAAATGTGGCCCCTGTCCGTAGTCCCGCCCACCGGGCTCCCAGGCGGCGACGGGTCCTGCTGGGGGGCAGAGAGAACGTGGCTCGCCGTCCGCTCCCACCTGGAGAGGGGAGGCTGTAGGTGTGGGGCACACGGGGACGGCAAAGGCAGCTACACCGGCAGCACGTTTCCTACCCGATCTGAGCGCTGGAAAGAGCCCTACCCGCTGGGATCAGGGCAGGGAGAGGACTGCCGGAGGAGAATGTCGCAGGTGTGAGCAGGAAGTCGTTTCCAGCCTTTATTCCCTGTGAGCGGTGGGGGGGGGGGGGCAGGCCTGGGGCCACTCTTTTGTCCCGAGCCCCCATTTCGCCCCTTGGGCAAGGGCAAACTGGACCCGCGGGCAGGTGGCCCTCAGCCCTAGGAGAGGGGAGGCGTCCTGCCGGGTCTCTGTCGGCACCTAGCGGTCACTGGGGCACAGGACACGCCACGCGGGGTGAGCCGGTGTGCCGGGGGCAAGTCGGGAGAGCGGGAGGGCAGAGCGGGGGGGCTTCACGTGGGGGTGCAGGGGAAGGGCGGGAGGCTCTGTGAAAGTTACCCACCCCCCCCCGAGGCACATGTGAAAGCAGTGCGGGTGCCTTTCCCCGTCGCTGTCGTCAGGTCCGCCGGGGCTTTTGTGACGCGCACGATTTAAGAACCCCAGCGGGAGGGTCAGGAAGTGGTGTCCCAGAGAGAAGCTGGCTCGGGGCTGAGGGCCCTGCCACTGTGTCCTCACCCAGGTGGGCAGAGAGGCCGCTCGCTCGGCGCGCAAAGCGCGGCGCTGGGTGAGGGACTTTAGGAGCGTGCTTGAATGGACAAGGTATGTTCACAGTGCACCTAGAACCGATGTAACCAAGTAGCTCAGTATGAACCATAATTAATGAGCAAAAGCAAAGATCAGAACTTAAAAGCCATATGAACATCAGGTTCCGCATTAGCTCAGTTGAACGAAGGGACGCTGCTGCTATAAACCGAGGGAATGGAATGTTCAGGTCAGAAAGCAGAAAGATTCCAAAGTGAGCAAGGAACAAGGACTAGTCAGAATGACTGAGACTAAACCCCCACCAAGGAGTCAGATGGCTGTTTTCATGTGGTGCGAAAGACCCAGTGTGTTGAGAACTGTTGAAGGTAACTTCACTGAAGATGAGATTCAGAGGGGCACCTGGGTGGCTCAGTCCCTTAAGCCACGGACTCTTGATTTCCACTCAAGTCATCATCTCGGGTCCTAAGACGGAGCCCTTCACAGGGATCCTTAATCCATGCTCCACGCTCAGCGGGGAGTCGGCTTGAGAGTCTTTCTCCCTCCGCCCCTCCCCCTCTCGCTCTCAAATAAATCTTTTAAAAGTTTTTTTTAAATAAAAAATAAAAATGAGATTCAGAAATATATTTCATGATTCAATTTGGTTAAGGTTTTAAAAGCATTTCTCCTGCAGATGCTTTTAAAAATGCCATAAGGTCTCTCACAGAGAACAAGATTACAAAACAAATTGTGGAAATTGTAAGGCATTCTTTTCCTCCAGAGAACACACTTTCAAGAAAAATAAGACATGACTTTTCTTACTTAGGAAAATGCATTATATTATTAAAACCCAGCCACAATTTCTAGCTTCAATCAGGGCATCCGCAGCTATGGACTTGGTAGTGGACTTGATAGTTGTCAACCAGGGGCTGTGGTGCGGGGGACAGAGGACAAACGCTTATGAAACTGAAAAAATACAAATGCCCTGCCCACTTGCACCCATCATCCCTGGAAGGGTGGAAGGAAAGGACAGAGGCAGTTACACTTTAAAAAATAAAAACAAAAACAAAAACAAAACCCATCCCGGGTGATTTAACACATACCCACAAACACATCTCTCCACTGGAGAAATGCTGAACTATGATGAGTAGTCAAAAGTGAAAGTTTAGTAAATGATAATTCCGTCTTGCAAAAAAAAAAAAAAAAAAAAAAAAAAAAGAACATACAGACATGTATCTAACATTTATTTACAATTTAATATTGTATTTATTTTAAAATGAAATTACAAAAGTATATGTACTACAAAAGATGCATGAAGAAAAAGTCATTTCTCCATTTCTTCAAAGTGAACATAATGCTATATAAACAGAAATAGGTGGTAACTGCTTGTTTTTACAAAATTGCAATCATTTACTCTGTGGATCGTTTTTCTTAGTATATGATTGACACCCGCCCAAGTCAACTGATTCTATATATTATATATATACATAATTGTTTTTAACAGTTGCATAATAACTGATAGCAGATTGAATCATATTTTATTCAACTATTCCTTTCCCTTCTAGGCGAAACTTCAGTTTGGTTTCAGGTTTTTGACAGCACAAATAAAGCTGAAATAAACATTTTGTACATATATTATTATGCATTAGTGCTTTTATTCCCAAAAGATTGCTTCCCCAAAGTGAGTGCGCTGCATAAAAGAATACGTGTATTTTTACTATTGCCAGACATTACTATAACAATTTCATAAAAAGCTTTCAGTAATTTACCCCCCACCCCCATACACACCCCAAGAGCGTGTGCATGGCTTTCTCCCTCTCCATTTTCACCAGCAGGGGATGTTTTGTTTCCTTCAGTTATTGCTCCATTTTGCATCCCCCTCACCGATAATGAAGCATCTTTTCATGTGTTTTCTTTTTAAAATTTATTTATTCGAGAGAGAGCAAGTGAGCACCTGAGTGGGAGGAGGGGCAAATGGAGAGGAAAAGAGAATCTCCAGCAGACTCCCAGCTGAGCACGGAACTCAATCTCAGGACCCCGAGATCATGACCTGAGCCAAAATCAAGAGTTGGTTACTTAACCAACTGAGCCACCCAGGCCCCCCTCTTTTCATGTGTTTATCAGACATCTGTATTTTCTCTTCTGAGAATATCTTGTTCATTATCCATTTTTCCATTGTTCGTTTGCTTTAGTCTGAACGAGATACATTAGTCTTTGTGTAACATGTATGCCATGAATTTCAGTTTACTGTTTCTCTTTTGGTTTTGTCTTCAGTGATTTTTGATGTATAAAGTCTGTTCATTTTAGTGGATTTGAATGTGCCAATGCTTTTATGACTAGTGACCTCTGAGTCACCTGTCTTATGAAGGTCTTTCCTATTCAAAGATTATGAAATAGCATCTCCAGTTTTCTTATAATATTGTATTGCTTTATTGAAGGCATCAATCCGTCTGTGTTATTTTTCTAAAGGTATAAGAAAAAAGGCTGGCTGGCTTACTTTTATTCCATAAATAGTCAATTATCCTAGCATGATTTATAAAGAAACCACCCTTTGCTAGCGGACACAGAACACATCTTTTGTCGTATATTAATTCATATACACTGGAATCCATATCTGAAATTTCTATTGTTTCCACTAATCTACTTGGCTATTTTTGTTGTTGTTGCATTTAATGAGTCAGAGCTGGAGCAGTGTATGAAGGGCCATACTCACTTTCATGGAGGGGCTTATTCCCTGGAAGGATAGGACTCATTATCGTCCCTTTTACTTCGGATCAGATGACTTCATAACTCTAATTATTGTTTAAATCTTAGAACAAGGGGTGCCTGGGTGGCTCAGTCGGTTAAGCGTCTGCCTTCTGCTCAGGTCACGATCTCAGGGTCCTGGGATCGAGTCCCACGTTGGTATCCCTGCTCAGTGGGGAGTCTGCTTCTCCCTCTCCCTCTGCCCCTCCCTTTCCCCCTCCCCCTCTGCTCTTGCTCTGGCTCTGGCTTTCTCTCAAATAAACAAATAAACTCTTTAAAAAAAATAAGTAAATCTTAGAACAAGAATTTGATTCAAATTTGATTCTACGAAATAATGCATAATATAAAAAACACAGTATTTATACTTAGAGTGAGCAATAAAAAGTGAGTGGTCAAGCAATCTTTCTTATCACCTTGTTAGGCTAGCAAGTATTATGTTATCTCCAGAATATGATTTAAATTCACTGGTCTTGATGCATAAGAATAACTTTTTTTTTAATTGTGGTAAAATACACATAATATAAAGTTTACCAACTTATTCACTTTAAGTATAGACTTCAGTAGTAAGTATATTCCCATTGATGTGCAACCAATCTCCAGAACGTTTTCATATCCATTAATCAACAACTCCTCATTTGTCCCTCCCCCCAGCTCCTGGCAAGCACCATTTTACTTCCTGTTTCTATGAGTTTGACTACTCTGGATAATTCATAGAATTATACAGTATTTGTTTTTTAGTGACAGACTTCTTTCACTTAGCATGTCTACATTTTTAGAAGGACTTCTACCGTTTTAGAAGTTCCCTATATATTCTGAATATTAACCCCTGTTCAGATATATGATTTGCAAATGTTTACTCCCATTCTGTAGATTGCCTTTTCACTCTGTTGATTGTGTCCTTCACTGCACAGAAGTTTTAAATTTTGATATAGTCTAATTTACCTATTTGTACTTTTGTTGCCTATACTTTGGTGTCATATCCAAGAAATCTTTGCCAAATCCAATGTCATGAAGATTTCTCCACTATGTTTTCTTCTAAGAGTTTCAGAATTTAAGTCTTTGATCCATTTTGAGTTAATTTTTGTATATGGCATAAGGTAAGAATCATTATTCTTTTGCATGTGGATATCCAATTTTCCCAGCACCATTTGTTGAAAAGATTGTACTCTTCCCATTTGAACGGTCTTGACACTTTGTCAAAAATCATATGATCATATATACAAAGGTTTACTTCTGAGCTCTCTATTCTATTCCATTGGTCTATAGGTCTGTATTTATGCCAGTACCACCATTTTTTATTATTGTAGTTTTGCAGTAAGATTTTAAATCCGGAATTATTAAAACATCAAATTTGGTTTTCTTTTTCAAGAGTGTTTTGGCTATTCAAGGTCCCTTGAGATTCCATGTAAGTTTTCAGGATGGATTTTTCCATTTTTGCAAAAGTTGTTGGGATTTTGATAGGGATTGCACAGAATCTGTATACTGATTTGGGTAGTATCGATATCTTACCAATGTTAAGTCTTGCAATCCATGAACATAAGAGGTCTTTCCATCAATTTATATCTTCTTTAATCGAATCTTTCAGCAATGTTTTCTGATTTTTAGTGTGCAAGTCTTTTGCCTTGTTTAAGTTTCCAACTTTGTTCTTTTCCATGTGGATATCTAGTTGTCCTAGCATCATGTGTTGAAATACTATTCTTTCCACATTAAATTTCTGTGGCATCTTTGCCATAAATTAATTGACCATAGATGTTAAAGTTTATTCCCAGACTCTACATTCTATTCCATTGATCTGTATGTCTGTACTTACGCTAGCCTTCACTCTCTTCAATACTGTAGCTTTGTAATATGTTTTCAAATTGGAAGTGTGAATCCTCCAACTTTGCTCTTCTTTTTAAAAATTATTTTGACAATTTTGGGTACCTTCCATTTCCATATGAATTTTAGGATCAATTTGTCGATTTCCACACAAAAGCCAGTTGGGATTTTTTAAAATTTTCTTTAAATTCAATTTAGTTAACATATACTGTATTATTAGTTCCAGGGGTAGAATTTAGTGATTCATCAGTTGCATATAACATCCATTGCTCATTACATCAAGTGCCCTCCTTAATGCCCATCACCCAGTTACCCCATTCCCCCATTCACTTCCCCTCCAGCAACCATCAGTTTGTTTCCTATAGTTACCAGTCTCTTATGGTTTGCCTCCCTCCCTGTTTTTATCTTATATTATTTTTCCTTCCCTTCCCCAAAGTTCATGTATTTTGTTTCTTAAATTCCACATGAGTGAAATCATATGGTTATGATTCTGACTTATTTCATTTAGCACAATAACCTCTACTTGCATTCACATTGTTGCAGATGGCAAGATTTCATTCTTTTTGAGGGCTGAGTAATATTTTCCATTATATATATATATATATATATATATATATATATATATATATATATATATATATATATATATAATCTCAATCATATCTTCTTTATCCATTCATCTGTCGATGGACATCTGGGTTCTTTCCATATTTTGGCTATTGTGGACATTGCTGCTATAAACATCAGGGTGCATGTGCCCCTCCAAATCACTACGTATCCTTCAGATAGATATCTAGTAGTGCAATTGCTGGGTGAAAGGGTAGTTCTATTTTTGAGGAACCGCCATACTGTTTTCTGAAGTGGCTGCACCACTTTGCATTCCTACCAACAGTGTAAGAGGGTTCCCCTTTCCCTACATCCTTGCCAACATGTCATTTCCTGAGTTGTTAATTTTAGCCATTCTTTTTTTTTTTTAAGATTTAATGTATTTATTTGAGAGAGAGAGAGAGAGAAAGCACGAGCAAGGGGAGAGGCAAGGGGAGAAGCAGGCTCCCCATTCAGCAGGGAGCCTGATGTAAGGCTTGATCCCAGGACCCTGGGATCATGACCTGAGCCACCCAGGTGCCCCAATTTCAGCCATTCTGACAGGTGTGAGGTGGTATCTCATTGTGGTTTTGATTTGTATTTCCCTGATGCCACGTGATATTGAGCATTTTTTCATGTGTCTGTTGGCCATTTGGATGTCTTCTTTGGAGAAATGTCTGTTCATGTCTTCTGCCCATTTCTTAACTGGATTATTTGTTTTTGGGGGGTTGAGTTTGATACGTTCTTTATAGATTTTGGATACTAGCCCTTTATCTGATATGTCATTTGTGAATATCTTTTCCCATTCTGTAGGTTGCTTTTTAGTTTTGTTGACTGTTTCCTTTGCTGTGCAAAAGCTTTTTATCCTGATGAAGTCCCAATAGTTCATTTTTGCTTTTGTTTCCCTTGCCTTTGGAGACATGTCTAGCAAGAAGTTGCTGCCGCCAAGGTCGAAGAGGTTGCTGCCTGTGTTCTCCACCAGGATTTTGATGGATTCTTGTCTCACATTTAGATCTTTCATCTATTTTGAGTCTCTGTTTGTGTATGATAAAAGGAAATGGTCCGGTTTCGTTCTTCTGCATGTGCTGTCCAATTTTCCCAACACCATTTGTTGAAGACACTGTCTTTTCTCCATTGATATTCTTTCCTGCTTTGTCAAAGATTAGTTGACGATAGAGTTGAGGGTCCATTTCTGGGTTCTCTATTTGGTTCAACTGATCTATGTGTCTGTTTTTGTGCCAGTACGATACTGTCTTGATGATTACAGCTTTGTAATAGAGCTTGAAGTCCAGAATTGTGATGCCTCCAGCCTTGGTTTTCTTTTTCAACATTCCTTTGGCTATTCAGGGTCTTTTCTGATTCCCTACAAATTCCAGCTCTGTGAAAAATGCTGATGGTATTTTGATAGGGATTGCTTTGAATGTGTAGATTGCTTTGGGTAGCATAGACATTTTCACAATATTTGTTCTTCCAATCCATGAGCATGGAATGTTTTTCCATTTCTTTGTATCTTCCTCAATTTCTTTCATTAAGTGTTCTATACTGTTCAGCGTACAGATCTTTTACCTCTTTGGTTAGGTTAATTCCTAGGTAACTTATGATTTTTGGTGCAATTGTAAATGGGATCGACTCCTTTATTTCCCTTTCTGCTGCTTCATTGTTAGTGTATAGAAATGCAACTGACTTCTGAGTGTTGATTTTATATCCTGAGACTTTGCTGAATTCCTCTATCAGTTCTAGCAATTTTTAGTAGAGTATTTTGGGTTTTCTAGATAGAGTTTCATGTCATCTGCAACAAGTGAAAGTTTCACTTCTTTGCCGATTTGAATGCCTTTTATTACTTTTTGTTGTCTGATTGCTGAGGCGAGGACTTCCAGTACCATGCTGAACAGTGGTGAGTGTGGACATCCCTGTCATGTTCCTGAACTTAGAGGACAAGCTCTCAGTTATTCCCTATCGAGGATCATATTTGCCATGGGTCTTTTTTATATGATTTTAATGAAGTTGAGGTATGTTCCCTCTATCCCTATAATGGTGGAGGGTTTTTATCAAGAAAGGATGCTGTATTTTGTCAAATGCTTTTTCTGCTTCTATTGAGAGGATGATCTTGTTCTTATCCCTTCTTTTATTTATGTGGTGTATCACATTGATTGATTTGTGGATGTTGAACCACCCTTGCAGCCCAGAAATAAATCCCACTTGGTCGTGGTGAATAATCCTTTTAATGTACTGTTGGATCCTATTAGCTAATATGTTGGTGAGAATTTTTGCATCCGTATTCATCAGAGATATTGGTCTGTAATTCTCCTTTTTGTTGGGGTCTTTGTCCGGTCTTGTAATATTGGCCTCATAGAAGGAGTGTGGAAGTTTTCCTTCCATTTAAATTTTTTGGAACAGTTTCAGAACAATAGGTATTGATTTTCTGTAAATGTTTTGTAGAATTCCCCTGGGAAGCCATCTGGCCCTAGACTCTTGTTTGTTGGAGAGATTTTTGATTACTGATTCAATTTCTCATGGGTTATGGATGTGTTCCGGTTTTCTATTTCTTCCTGTTTCAGTTTCAGTAGTATATATGTTTCTAGGAATGCATTCATTTCTTCCAGATTGCCTAATTTGTTGGCATACAATTGCTCATTATATTCTCTTCTAATTGTTTGTATGTCTTCAGTGTTGGTTGTCATCTCTCCTTTTATCATTCATGATTTTATTTATTTGGGTCCTTTGTATTTTCTTTTTGATAAGTCTGGCTAGAGGTTTATCAATCTTATTAATTCTTTCAAAGAACCAGCTCCTAGTTTCATTGATTTGTTCTACTGTTTTTTTGATTTCTGTATCATTGATTTCTGCCCTAATCCTATTATTTCTCTTCTCCTGCTGGATTTAGGCTTTATTTGCTGCTCTTTTTCCAGCTCCTTTAGGTGTAAGGTTAGGTTGTGTATTTGAAATGGTGGTTGATTTCCTACTAGTAGACTTCCAGGATTTGTTTTCTCAGATCTCTGATTGATTTCTTGAGTGTTCAGAATAATTTGATAGCTAGCTGTATTCCAGGGATGGGACAAATTTAGGGTCCCCCTACTCCTCTGCCATCTTAACTCCTTCAGTTAGGATTTTAATAGGGATCATGTAGAACCAGAAGATTAATTTGGGGAATACTGCCATCTTAACAATATTAAATCTTTAAACCCATGGACAAGGGTTGGCTTTCTGTTAATAATGATATTTAATATCTTTCAATAAGGTCTTGCAATTTTCAGTGTACAAGGGTTGCATTTCTTTTATTAAATTTAAAACTATTTTAACCTTTTAAGCTATTGTGACTAGAATTGCTTTACATTCATTTTGAGAATGACATAGCTGGTGTGTAGAACTCAAATTGATTTTTATGTATGCAATTTATGTCTTACAATCTTTTGGAATTAGTTTATTAGAGCAGCAGATTTTTTAGGGGATTTACCCTGAGATTCTCTTTATACATGATCACACCATATGCAAATAGACACAGGTTTCCTTCTTGCTTTTTAATTTATATGCCTTATATTTCTTTGCCTTGCCTAATAAACTTAGTTAAAATATACAGTCCAACACTGAATAAAAGTGGTGAGAATAAACATTCTTATTCTTTCCCTGATCTTGGGGGGAGGGGGGCGGGCGATATTCAGTGCTTCACCAACAAATATGTTACCAGTGGGTTTTTCATAGATGCTCTTTATCAGGCTAAGAATGTTGCTTCGTATTCCTAGTTTGTTGAATGATTTTATCATGAAATAATGTTGGATTTTCTCACATGCTTTTTCCTTATCTATTGAGATGACTTATTTGTTGTAGTTTATTCTAGAATTCTTTATCCTATATTTATATGATGTATTACATTGATTTATTTTCATATGTTAAGCCAAACTTGCATTACTGGGATATATCCCACATCTTGGTCATGGTGTATAACCCTTTTTAATATGCTGCTGGATTTAGTTTACTAGTATTTTGTTGAGTATTTTTGCATCTATATTCACAAGAGATATTGTACTTTAGCTTACTTTTCTTGTGACATCTTGTCTAACTTTAGTGTCTAGGTAACACTATCCTCATAGAATGTGTAGGGAAGTGTCACTCTCTTATTCTTTGGAAAAGTTTGTGAAATTTTGGTAATCTTCTTTAAACATTCAGTAGAATTCACCAATGAAGGCCTCTTGCCCTGGGTTTTTCTTTGTAGAAAGATTTTTGAATACTAATTCCATCTCTTTACTTGTTATAGTTATTCAGATTTCCTATTTCTTCTACAGTCAGTTCTAGTCTTTCATGTCTTTCTTACAGTTTGTCCATTTCATGTACATTACACAGTTTGTTGGCATCGGGCTGCTCATAGTATTCTCTTTAATCCTTTTTGTTTCAGCAATGTTCCCCCTGATGTCCCTCATTCATTCTTGATTTGAGTAATTTGAATTGTCTTTTTTCTTGATCAATCTAGCTAAAGGTTTGACAATCTTGTTGATATTTTCAAAGGACCACTTTTAGTGTCATTGGTTTTTGTCAGTCATTTATCTAATCTCTATTTTATTTCTGCTCTAATCTTTATTTCTTTATACTCAATGTAGTTTAGTTTGCTCTTCTTTTTACAGTTTCTTAAGGTTAAAGGTTAAGTTATTGATTTGAGAGTATGTTCTTTTTTAATATAGTCATTTACAGCCATAAATCTCCTTCTAAGCACTGCTTTAGGTGCATTCCATAAGATTTTGTACATTGCATTTTTATTTTCTGATCATAATTTGGCCATTAAGGTTATTGGAGTTTGTATAGTACATGCTGGAAGGCTGGTTTGTGCAAGCACACCCTGAATGTCCCTGTTAATCACTATCTTGGGAATGTAGAGATCTTGTCCTCCCTCAATATTCCTATCAGGCAGAATATGTAGAAGAATGTGTTGTTCTGCATTCAAGGTCAGGGTCTCAGGGATAGCCAACCCAAAGCCTCTCCCTTAGACAATGTCCAGATGGCAGGCTTTGATCTCCTTGGAACACTGGCTGTACAAGGAGGAGAAGGGCTACAGATGCTAAGTTGCTACATTATAAAAGCTTCCTGCATGTAGATTCTAGCAGTGGATTTCTGCATCACTGTTTCTGGGTCATTTCTTTGGTCCCACCAGACCATCACCCAACCCTGGCTTAGAGCCGGCAAGGGTATGGCTACACAGAGTTCTCTTGTATATGAGGAGTCATCTTTTTCTTGCTTCTTTCAAGATCTTTCTCTTTGTCTCTCAACATTTTGACTGTGATGTATTGGTAAAGGAAATTTATAACTCTTTTAATGTTTGTGGGCCCTGTTCCTGGACTCCCAGGGAAGCTATACTTTAACTTTTACCAAGGTCAGAATGACTTCACCAGACTTCAGAGCATGGGCTCTATTTCTGCCCCAAGCACACATTGTACATCTGTTTCATTAGCAGATAACCTAAAAAAAAAAATTTCAAACTAAAGATAAGAATAAAAATCTCCCTAAATTCCATTCCCATACCTCCAGAGCCTGTAACCTTGTACATACTAAAAGCATAAGATAAAGTTTGTAATTTTCTGGAATGTCCTCTGTCATGATAATTTATAACTCTTGATGTAACAACAACAACAACAAAAACATATATAACCCTATATTAAACATTCCTTCTCTGGAGCACTCTCTTCTTTGCCCAGATTATGTATCCCAGGCAGCTGTCCTCACTTGGGCTCAACTAAAACTCTCTTCCTTTTTTTAGAAATTCTAAAAAGTTTGTTCATTTTGTGTCGACAGTACCTAGCTGTGGATCTCTTCGTGTTTTTCCTACTTAGGAGTTTGTTGACCTTCTTGGTATGTAGGTTAATGTTTTCATCAAGTTTAGAGTTTTTAGTCATTATTTTATCATGGGTTTTTTCTGTATCTTTTTCTCCTCTCCTTCTGGTACTTCTACTATGTGTATGTTGGTACACTTAATGGTACTTAATGGTGTCTCACATTTCTCTGAGGTCCTGTTCATTTCCTTCTATCTTTTCTCTCTCTTCAGATTGCATAATCTCTATTGATCTATCTTTACATTTCCCCATTCATTCTTCTGCCAGCTCAAATCTACTGTTAAATTATTCTAGTGAATTTTTCATTTCAGTGAGTGTGCTTTTCAACTCGTTTCCCTTTGGATCTTTTTTATAATTTCCCTTTACTGATATTCTCTCTGATGAGACATTGTCATCGCACCTTCTTTTAATTCTTTAAACATGGTTTTAGTTCTTTTAACATACTTATTACACCTGCTTTGAAGATTTTGCCTAATGGGTCCAACATCTGGGCCCATGCCAAGGTAGTTTCTCACGCCTGCTTTTTTTCCCTACAAATGGATTACACTTCCCTGTTTGTTTCCATGTCTTTAATTTTTGATGAAAACTGAACATGTTCATAATATTTTGTATCAATTCTGGATACTGATCCCTCACACATAGACTTGGGCTACTTATTGTTGTTTATTTTTCACTTTGTTTGGTGCCTTGGCTAGACTAGTTCAGTGAAGTTGATTCCTCCAGCAGTGCACAGCCTGTAACGTCACTCCCCCAAAGGCTCAGCCTTGGGCACACACATAGTCATCCTAGGATGACAGCAGTCTTAGCTAGGCTGTCAGTCTCTTTCACTTCTTTGTTAAGCTGTCTGCCCTTGGTGGTATCACACTTAGCAGCAAGTCTCCACTAACTGCCCACTGATCTATTCTTTAAAATGATTCCCTGGGGCATAAATTACTACACAGTGGGATGCCTTTAATTTCAGGCCTCCTTCCAGGAGTAATTTTTAAGAAAAGACCACTGAGGTTTTTTCTTGTCCCAGGAGAGTGCGCTTCTTAGCTCTCTTTTCCTTAATTGCTTGCCACCAAAAATCTCCTTTGTTTTTGACACTATCTTTAGGTGTGACATTCCCTACACTCTGTTCCAAATAAAGCTGGTCAACTTGGGGAGAGCTTCAAAGCTCTCTATTCTTACAACTCATCTCCCCCACTAAGCAAAATCTCTGAGCCACTGCTCCAGAGCTAACAGCAGGAATAGGGCCTACTTCTCTTGGAGTAACCCCTTCCTCCACATCATTCTATCTATACACTATCTTGCATTTTTATTACACATCACCAGATTGCATATAATAATAAACAAAGGTGATCTGTTTATTGTCTGTTTCCTCCCAATAAAAGAGAAAATCCTCAAGGGAGAGACTGTGTTCATAGAATGGAATAGGTGCTCAATAACGATTTATTAAATGAATAAATGAACTCTGTAAAAAATCATCCATTTCCTCTCGTCTTTCAAATACAATGACAAAAAAATTTCTAGAGGAAACCACATCACTTTTACCTTTCCTGTATGTGTAGTTATTCTATTTTCTCATTTTTTAAAATTTTTAACAGCTTAATCGAGGAAAATTTGCATACCGTAATATTCACTCATTATAAGTATAAAACTCAAATGAATTCCAGTAAATTTATAGTTATACACCTACCACAATCTAGTTTTAGATCATTTCAATCACCTAAAAGTTTCCTTATATCTGCAATTAATTTGCAACTTGCAAAATTAATCTGTAATTAAATTTGAAATTAATTTGCAAAATTTGCGATTGCTTTCTCACTCCCAACTCCATCCATTCACAAACATATATCTGTTTTCTGTCTCTATAACTTTGCCTTGTTTTGACATTTCATAAAACGGAATCATACAATATGCTTTCTTTTGAATTGGGCTTTTTTTACTTAGTGAAACATTTCTGAGGTTCATCCATGTTGTAATATTTATTAGTAGTTCATCCCTTTTATTGTTGACTAATATTCCATTAGAGGAATATACCACATTTTGGTTATCTATATACCTGGTGATAGACATTAGATTGTTTAGTTTGTGGCTACTCTAAATAATATTGCTATGAAAATTCGTGTATACCCTTGTGTGGACATATATTTTCATTTCTTATGGGTAGATACCTTCAAGGTGACTAGAAGGGCCATATCCTAAACTTATAGTTTTTTATTATTTTTTTAAAAATTGAGATATAATTGACATATAACATTGTGTAAGTTTAAGGTGTACAATGTATTGGTTTCATATATTTATATATTGCAACTGGATTACCACTGCAGCATTAGCTAACACCTCTGTCATGACACATCATCACCATTTCTTTTTTTGTGGTGAGAACAATTAAGATCTAGCCTCTTAGCAACTTTGAAGTTTATAATACTGTACTGTTGACTATAGTAACTATGTGTAGTGTAAGCCTGGGACAGGTTTTTTTGTTTGCTCGTTTGTTTGTTGTAATGCAAGTGCTAATATTGCGCTTGTGATTAATGAGGCATCCACTTCAAAGACGGCTATCTCAAACACATTGCAATCCACAAGACTAGAGAAAGAGCCAGGCTGCCCCACTCCTGAAGTTCTTTTGTTTTAGAAATCTTTGGTTGACTTAAATAATTGAGTTTGGCCACTTCCCAAGCTTTAATTCCTGCTCTTGTTTAAAACTCAATGAATAATGAACCAGAGAAACTCTAGGCCTCCACCCTGGACCTCAATAAAAGCAGAACCCCAAGTCCATGCTCACTCACACTCTCTCTTCTCTCCTCCTCTTTCATCAAGTCCTCGCTGTGTAGCCTCAGGCACACTGTATACCCTTCAGGAATTGTAAATAACATACCTATTTTTTTCCCAGAGTTTCTTGATGGTCATTGCTGCAGTGCATCTTGCAATCATGCTAAGAACCACAAGGGCCTGTCCAGCCACAGCATTGGTTCCAAAGGGAAGATGTCTGTGGGGGCTTGCCATGGTCCCACGTGAGTGCCCCCAGGAATTTCTAACCAATAGCATCACTATCAATACGGCTGAGACCAGCATGAAAGACTATGCTGTGCATTCAATTTCCTGAACTTATTTCTCTGAGTTGCAAGCTTGTACCCTTAAACAACATCTCCCCAATTCCCCAACCAGCCAATCTATAGTAACCACCATTCTACTGTTTTCATGAGTTTGGCCACATAGAAGTTACATCATACAGTATTTGTCTTTCTCTGACTAATCTCACTTGGCATAATGCCCTCAAGGTCCATCCATGTTCTCACAATTAGCAGGATGTCCTTCTTTCTCATGGCTTAAAATTTCTACATCTTTATCTATTTATCCTTTGGGGGACCCTTAAATTGTTTCCATATCTTGTCTATTGTGAGCAATGCTACAATGAACATGGGTGTGCAGATATCACTTAGATATATCTGAAGAAGAAATACCTTCTGAAGAAATTGAAATCAGCCTATTGAGAGTGATATACCCAGGAAGGGGACTGATGAATAATATGGTCATTCAATTCTTAATTTTTTGAGGAACTGTCATACTATTTTCAATAGTGGCTAGACCATTTTACTTTCCCACCAACAGTATAGAAGAGTTCCCTTGTCTCCACATCCTTGCCAACATTTTTATCTCTTGTCTTTTTGATAACAGCCATCCTGACTGGTATAAGGTGATATCTCATTGTGGTTTGGATTTTCCTTTCCATGATGACTAGTAATGTTAAGCATGTTTTCATACACCTATTAGTTATTTGTATGTCTTTAGAAAAATATCTATTCAGGTCCTTTGTCAATTTTCTAATTGGATTATTTCCTTTTTTTTTTAATTTTGCTATTGAGTTGTATGAGTTTTTAGTATTTTGGATATTAACCCCTTAGCAGATATATGGTTTGTGAATACTTTCTCCCATTCTGTAGGTTGCCTTTTCAATGTATTGTTTCCTTTGCTGCTCAGCAGCTCTTTAATTTCATGTAGTCCCACTTGTTTTAGTTTTTGTGTCCTACATTTTCTCTCTAAAGAAATAGTCAAGCCATTTTCCAAAGTGCCAATATAATTTTATATTCCCACCAGCATGTATGAGATCCAGTTTCTCTACACCCTCAACAATACTTGTAATTATCTATTTTAAAATTATAGCTATTCCAGAGGCACCTGGGTGGCTCAGTCGGTTAAGCATTCAGGATGCTTAAGGAAGCAAGCACTTGCACTGGCTAGAACATTTCAGGTCATGATCTCATGGGCTGTGAGATTAAGCCCTGTGTTGGGCTCTGCACTCAGCAGGGAGTCTGCTTGAAGATTCTCTCCCCACTGCCCCTCACTCGCTCATATGTTCTCTCTCTCAAATAAATAAATAAGTGCCAGAGGCTGGAAAAAAATCATTAAAAATAAATAAAATAAATAAAATTATAACCATTCTTTTTTTTTCTTTAAAGAATTTATTTATTCATTTGACAGAGAGAGAGAGAAAGCACAAGCAGGCAGAGTAGCAGGCAGAAGCAGAGGGAGAAGCAGGCTCCCCGCTGAGCAAGGAGCCCGATATGGGGCTCAATCCCAGGACCCTGGGATCATGACCTGAGCCAAAGGCAGACACTTAACCAACTGAGCCACCCAGGCGCCCCAATTATAACCATTCTACTGGATCTGTGGTGGCATAATATTGTGGTTTCCATTTACATTTTCCTAATAACTAGTGAACTTTGAGCATATTTTCATGTATTTATTAGCTAGAAATATATCTTCTTTAGTAAAATATTTAAATTATTTGCCCATTACTATGGACTGGATTTTTTTTAAAAGATTTTAATTATTTATGATATGAGGAATTTGAGAAACAAAACAGAGGATCATAGGGGAAGGGAGGAAAAAATGAAACAAGATGAAACCAGAGAGGGAGACAAACCATAAGAGACTCTTAATCTCAGGAAACAAACTGAGGGTTGCTGGAGTGGTGAGGGGTGGATGGGGGGCTGGATGATGGACATTGGGGAGGGTATGTGCTACGGTGAGTACTGTGAACTGTGTAAGACTGATGAATCCTAGACGTGTACCTCTGAAACAAATAATACATTATATATTTAAAAAAAAGAAGAAGATAGTAGGAAGGAAAAAATGAAGATTCTCCCTGCTGAGTGCAGAGCCCAACACAGGGCTTATTTATTTCTAACAGTTCTGGAGGCTGGCAAGTCCAAGATCAAGACACTGCAAATCTGGCATCTGGTGACAGCCCTCTTCCTGGCTTGTAGAGGGCTACCTTGTCATTATATCCTCACATGGCCAAGAGAGATATCATTTCTTTTGTGTCTTTTTTTAAGATTTTATTTATTTATTTGAGAGAGAGAGAGAGTGCAAGAGCGCACAAGTTGGGGAAAGGGGCAGACAGGGGGGAAGCAGACTCCTCACTGAGCAGGGAGCCCAGTGTGGGGCCCAATCCCAGGACCCTAAGATCATGAGCTGAGCCAAAGACATGCTTAACCGACTGAGCCACCCAGGCACCCTCTTGTGTGTCTTACAAGGGCACAAATCCTTTCATGAGGGCTCCACCCTCATGATGTAATTACTTCCCAACAGCTCCATCTCCAGATACCATCAAGTGGAGATTAGGCTTCAATATATAAATTTGGGGGGGGGGGGGAAGTATTCAGTCCAGGGACTCCCTCTGCCTGCTGCTCTCCCTGCTTGTGCTCTCTCTCTCTCTGACAAATAAATAAATATTTTTTTATTATGTTATGTTAGTCTCCATACATTACATCATTAGTTTTTGATGTAGTGTTCCATGATTCATTGTTTGCGTATAACACCCAGTGCTCCATGCAGTACGTGCCCTCCCTAATACCCATCACTGGGCTCACCCATCCCCCCACACCCCTCTCCTCTAAAACTCTCAGATTATTTCCCAGAGTCCATAGTCTTTCATGGTTCATCTTCCCCTCTGATTTCCCCCGCTTCAGTTCTCTCTTCCTTCTCCTAATGTCCTCCATGTTATTCCTTATGTTCCACAAATAAGTGAAACCATATGATAATTGTTTTTCTGTTTGACTTATTTCACTTAGCATAATTTCCTCCAGTTCCATCCATGTTGATGCAAATGTTGGGCATTCATCCTTTCTGATGGCTGAGTAGTATTCCATTGTATATATGGACCACATCTTCTTTATGCATTCATCTGTTGAAGGGCATCTCGGCTCCTTCCAGTTTGGCTATTGCAGACATTGCTGCTATGAACATTGGGGTGCATATGGCCCTTCTTTTCACTACATCTGTGTCTTTGGGGTAAACACCCAGGAGTGCAATTGCTGGGTCATAGGGTAGCTCTATTTTTAAATTTTTGAGGCACCTCCACACAGTTTTCCAAAGTGGCTGTACCAACTTGCATTCCCACCAACAGTGTAAGAGGGTTCCCCTTTCTCCACAACCTCTCCAACTTTTGTTGTTTCTTGCCTTGTCAATTTTTGCCATTCTAACTGGTGTAAGGTGGTATCTCAATGTGGTTTTGATTTGAATTTCCCTGATGGCTAATGATGATGAACATTTTTTCATGTGTCTATTAGCCATTTGTATATCTTCTTTGGAGAAGTGTCTGTTCATGTCTTCTGCCCTTTTTTTATTTTTCATTTATGCATTTTTATTTGCTAATGTTTATATCAGTACACTAAAACTAAATTTTAGAGACACTGGATATCATTAGTTTGAATACCATTAGTTTATTATAAAAGAGAGACATGAAAATTATTTACATGATGAAAGATTTCACTTCACTGGAATGGACAGCTTCACTTCATGCCATTTTAATAATGATTTCAGTCCACATACATTCCGAGAATGTCACCATCTCTAAATAAGAAATAATCCTTGTCATCTAGAACTACTTTGGTGCCTCCATATTCTGGGAGAAGGACTTCATCTCCAGCTTTCACACTAACTGGTTGAATCTCTCCACCCTTTCTTTTAGAGCCCAATCCAACAGCTACACTGTTGCTTGCAATACTTTTCCTTGAGATTTTTCTGAAAGCATAATACCTCCTTTGGTTACAGTTTCAGCTGCACTCCTTTCAACTAAAACTTGGTCAAAGAGGGGAAGAAACTTTCTAAACACCTGCCCTGCCATGACTCTGGCTGCCGCAGTTCATACTCTGCTCTGGAGCTGCTGCCACTGCAAGGCTCTTCTGCCCATTTTTTGATGTGAACGGCCTAAATGCTCCCATGAAACGGCATGGGGTTGCAGATTGGATAAAAAGACAGGACCCATCCATATGCGGTCTACAAGAGACTCATTTTGAACCTAAAGATACATCCAGACTGAAAGTGGAGGGATGGAGATCCATCTTCCATGCCAGCGGACCTCAAAAGAAAGCTGGGATAGCAATTCTCATATCAGACAAATTAGATTTTAAGCTAAAGACTGTAATTAGAGACACAGAAAGACACTATATCATTCTTAAAGGGTCTATCCAACAAGAGGATCTAACAACTGTAAATATCTATGCCCCCAGCATGGGAGCAACCATCTACATAAGCCAACTGTTAACCAAAATAAAGAGTCATATTGATAATAATATGTTAATTGTAGGAGACCTCAATACTCCACTCTCAGCAATGGACAGATCATCTAAGCAGAAAATCAACAAGGAAACAAGAGCTTTGAATGATACATTGGGCCAGATGGACCTCATAGATATTTACAGAACATTCCACCCTAAAACAACAGAATACTCATTCTTCTCGAACGCACATGGAACTTTCTCCAGAATAGACCACATACTGGGTCACAAATCAGGTCTCAACCTATACCAAAAGACTGAGATTATTCCCTGCATATTCTCAGACCATAATGCTTTGAAACTAGAACTCAATCACAAGAAAAAATTTGGAAGAAATTCAAACATTTGGAAGCTAAAGACCATCCTGCTTAAGAATGTTTGGGTCGGGGTGCCTGGGTGGCTCAGTCGTTAAGTGTCTGCCTTAGGCTCAGGTCATGATCCCAGGGTTCTGGGATCAAGCCTCGCATCGGGCTCCCCGCTCAGCGGGAAGCCTGCTTCTCCCTCTCCCTCTCCCTCTCCCCCTGCTTGTGTCCCCCCCTTGCTGTGTCTCTCTCTGTCAAATAAATAAATAAAATCTTAAAAAAAAAAATGTTTGGGTCAACCAGGAAATCAAAGAAGAACTTAAACAATTCATGGAAATCAATGAAAATGAAAACATATCAGTCCAAAACCTATGGGATACTGCAAAGGCAGTCCTAAGGGGGAAATACATAGCCATCCACGCCTCACTCAAAAAAATAGAAAAATCCTGAATACACAAATTAACTTTACACCTTAAAGAACTGGAGAAAGAACAACAAATAAAGCCTAAGCCATGCACCAGAAGAGAAATAATTAAGATTAGAGCAGAGATCAATGAATTAGAAACCAGAAATACAGTAGAGCAGATCAACGAAACTAGAAGCTGGTTCTTTGAAAGAATTAATAAGACCGATAAACCACTGGCCAGACTTATCCAAAAGAAAAGAGAAAGGACCCAAATTAATAAAATTATGAATGAAAAGGGAGAGATCATGACTAACACCAAGGAAATAGAAACAATTATCAGAAATTATTGTCAACAAATACATGCTGATAGAAGTCTTTAAAGCTATAAATTTCTTTCTAAATGCTGCCTTAGTTTCCAAATATTTTATAATTTTCTTTATGATTTCTTCCTTATCAGTTATTTAGTAAGCTGTTGTATAATTCCCAAATATTTATGGATATCCTATGATTCTTTTTTTAATTTTAAATTTATTTCCATTGTGATCACAGAATATACTTTGCATGACTTCAATCTTTAAGAATTCTGAGCCTTATTTTTTAGTCCGTAAAGAATGTTCCATGTGTAATTGAAAAGAATGTATATGCTGCAGGCTTTGTGTGGTAAGTTAGGTCAAGTTAGTTGATGTTGTTTGTATATGCTATCTTCTTGATTTTCTGTCTAGTTCTTCCAATTATTGAGAATGAGGTATCAAAATACCTCACTATTTTTTTTTAAACAGTTTTATTTACTTATCTGACAGAGAGAGAGACAGCGAGAGAGGGAACAGAAGCAGGGGGAGTAGGAGAGGGAGAAGCAGGCTTCCCAATGTGGGGCTCGATCCCAGGACCTGAGCCAAAGGCAGACGCTTAATGACTGAGCCACCCAGGCACCCCAAAATACCTCACTATTATTGTTGATCTATCTATTCCTCATTTTACTTCTGCCACTTTTTGCTTTGCATATTTCGTTAGATATGTATACATTTATAATTGTTATATCTTCCTTTTGTATTGACTTTATTCTCATTATGTAACTTCCCTCTTTGTGTTTCATAATATTTCTTGTCTTGAAGTCCTGTCTTTTTTTAAAAAAAGATCTTATTTATTTGAGAGAGAGAGCACACAAGTGGGGGAGAGGGGCAGAAGGAGAGGGAGAAACAGACTCCCCACTGAGCAGGAAGCCTGACACAGGGCTCAATCTCAGGACCCTGGGCCACCCAGGTGCCCCTCAAAGTCTTGTCTTAAATCCATTTCTTCAAAGATTACTATAAACACACCAACCCTATTACAGTTATCAGCGACATCATATATATTTTTATGTCCTTTCACTCCAACCTATTCGTATCTTTGAATTTAATGCCTCCTGTAAACAGCACATACTTGGATCTTACTTTTTATCCAGTCTAATAATATCTGCCTTTTAATTTGTATGTTTAGTCATTAAAATTTAACGTACTTATTGATATAGTTGGATTTCAGTTTGCCACTTTGCTATTTGTTTTCTGTCTTACTGCCCTTTTTGTTGCTCTATTCTACCTTCATTGCCTTCATTTATGCTCACTATTTTTACATGTACCATTTTAATTTCTCTTTTAAATCTTTTTTTAGGATTTTTTTTCAGTAACCTCTACATCCAGTTTGCGTCTTGAACTCACAACCCTGAGATTAAGAGTCACACGGTCTACCAACTGAGCCAGCTGGGAGCCCCTTAATTTCTCTTTTAATTTTGAACTATATATTTCAGTTAGTCTCTTAGTGGTTGTTCTAATACAGTATGTATTTGAACCTATAAAAATAGCCATCAGATTAATACTAACTTCCAGTAAAATGGAGAAACTTTCCTTCTATACAGTTCTATCCCCCCGAACTTTTGTACTTATATTACATCAATATATGATATATAGCCAACAATACAGTATAATAATTATTGCTTTATATGGTTTTGTGTCTTTTAAATTATTGAAGAGAAAAAAATATCGAGTTTGTTACATCAATCCAGCTATTTACTATTTCCTGTGTTCTTGATTTCTCCTGGATTCAAGTCACCATCTACAGTCATTTCCTTTCAGCCTGAAAGACTTCCTTTGGTATTTATTATAATACAGGTCTGCTAGCACAGAATTCTCCCAGTCAGTATTTATCTAGGAAGGTCTTTATTTCACTTTGGTAGAACCCTCTTATTGATGGAGCTAAGCAGGAGGTGGATGAGAAGAGTGAGGTGGATGAGAAGAGTCCAGGCCAGAGTAACACAGATTCCAACATTTCTTACCCAAAGACTAACATTCTTGAATGCTTTTAGTTGATTTCCAGAGCACAGAAATGGTTGTTTTTGTCAATTTTATACAGCTTTGTAGTTGTTCCTTGGAGAGAAAATTTTCTAATATCCTCACTTGGCCAGGGCTAGAAGTGCCTTTTTCAAAGTTAAAATTGCCTATTTAAGGAAGCCTAACTTTGAATCATATTTTATGAATATTAATCATTTTATTTCTTAATCATACTTACAATGGGTTGTTATATTTTACTGCTGTCTTCGAAGAATCAAATTGGAATTCATTTATTATTTCTATTGCATTTTTGGCTTTCTGTCTTTTTGACTTGATTTTTATAATGACTAACCCAACCCTTCCATTTGGGGGAGGGGGCTCTTTGTTTATTAACATTTAGTAAAATAAGTTCACTATTTTCTGTTTTCTTTCTTTATTTTTTTAAAAGATTTTACTTATTTATTTGCCAGAGAGCAGGAGAGTACAAGCAGAGGGAGCGGCAGGCAGAGGGAGAAGCAGGCTCCCTGTTGAGCAGGGAGTCCCATGCAGGACTCAATCCCAGGACCCGGGGATCATGACCCGAGCGGAAGGCAGACACTTAACCAACTGGGCCACCCAGGCATCCCTGTCTTATTTCTTTAATTAAAAAAGACCTATAATGGTATGTAGATGAAAACTTTCCTTTATGTTTATTTTTTAAATTTTTTTTAAGTAGGCTCCACACCCAACATAGTGCTCGAACTCACAACCCTGAGATCAAGAGTTGCAGGCTTTACGGACTGAGCCAGCAGCCAGGTGCCTGGAAAACTTTCCTTTGAGTAAAGCATCTAAATAGTAAAATTTGACTTGATATCTTTTTTCTTTAATTCCTTCCAAGATGTTATGTAAGTTCCCTTTTTATTTCCTATTTGAGTCAAAGGAAATCTAAACCATGTTACTTAATTTCATATTAGGTAAGATTTGGTAACTTTTCACTGATTATTTCTAAAGTTATTGGTCAATGGACACTATAGACTACAAAATACCTATTTTGATATAGTAAATGATTTTTGTGCCAAACAAATGTTATATAAATATTCTAAGAAATTATTAAAAATTCTCATTCTCTAATTGTGGGAATATAAGATGTTATGTTTAATAAGTAATTTATGTTTATTGACCAAGTAATTCAATTCTGTCTTCTACAAGAACCTAAAGATTGGTGTATATGTAATGCAAAAGAATCAGAAGTGAATATCCATGAATCTAATCAGTGCTTATTTTAAACTGGTCCATTTATATCAGTGATTTTCTTTTTTGCGGAGCATTCCTTTATTTTCTCAATCCATTTACAAATAAAGGGTATTTTCTACTCAAAAAATGGCAACACAGATCAATAAATAATAAAGAAAAGATCCTAAAGTACAGAAGGAAGAAAAAGGTATTTAATGAAATTGGAAAGTACTTCTGTTGCAATCTTAAAGGAGACCCACAGCAAGTATACACTACATTTAAAAACATATCTATTATGAAAGGAATGTACAGAAATGTGTCACTCCATGTGAAATATTGTTTTGAATATAGTGAAGACCACTAACTAGGCCCTATTGTTGCACTTAGTAACAGTTTGCTTCCCATAAAAAGAAAGTATCAGAGCTTGGTAACAAAATGAAATCAGAATCTCTGAAAGCCTCAGAAGTAAGGGGGATGTCTAGAGATACCCTCTTCTAAGGTAACTTCTAACATTTTCTTCTCTTTGTTAAAAGTGGATGTTTCAGACTTAGCCATTGAGGCAGAAAACATGATGCTAAGGGAAAATACTGGATATAAAATGCTAAATGAAGAAAAGTGGAAATGCATAGGCTAGATAAAGTAGAAATTTAATTTCTGAAAGACAAAGATGTCTGATGAGGGTGAGTGACTTAAGGTCTCAGTTTGATTTCAAATGGAAAAAAGTTAAAAAAAGAAGCCCAAAATGAAGTCATTTGCACCCCACCCCCAAGACAGCAAACCAAGATTCAATTGTAGTTTCAACTTACCTCAGGAATGTGACCTTTCAACATTCAAACTCAAATTCCAGATCAGCACTAGTGAGATCATCTGCATGATAAAAACTCTGCCAGTCTCTCTTCCTCCTCCCCACAAAGAAGATGTCCTAGACTCAAAAAAATTCTTTCTTTTCTTTTGCTAATAACTTCCTTGCCACACCCACCTGCCTATAAAAAACCTTCCATTTTGTACAACTCCTCAGACTATTTCTCTACTTGCTAGATGGGATGATACCTGATTCATGAGTCACTTAATAAGCCCAACTAGATTTTCACATTTACTCAGTTGAATTTTGCTTTTCAGCAAAACTGAAAGCAAAAATGCAGCACTGTGAGCGAGTTTCCTCAAATTGGACAAAATGCTAAAAAGCCATGTTTCCTGGTGCCTTTGTCTATTGGTGGTGTGTTTTCAGACTGGAAGGGCAAGAGAAGGACTGGCAGCAGGAATTGTTTTTGTATCTGGAGCACTACTGCCATCATGAGGAAATAGTTTCAAAACATCCCAAGTTGTCACAGCGTTCTTCCCATGAGGCCAACCAGTTAACAAAGGTCCTACTTATGAGGAAGTAGAACAGGCTTGAGTTCCAAGCTGGACTTCTTGCCTATTCTCATAAGGCCTAACAAGACACCTGGACATTGGCAGTTATCTGGACGTAGAACCTGGAGACCTGGAGAATGAGGGGGTTGCAGTGAGCTAGCGGCTTCCAGGAGGTTCAGGCATAGAGTCACGGGGCAGGACTTATTATTCAAGGGCAAGACTAGAAGAATCCAAAGAAAAATGTTGGCTCTTGTGGGCATTTGTCTCCTATTCTCTAGGTTCTACGTTCAGATACATCCAGTTAGCAGGCTTAAACATGGTGTCCCTAAGCTATGGTGCTTAGGTCCCTTGTGGCTGAAGTGTCAGAGTAAGATGAACAAGCTTGTTTCAAGGGAAGTTTAGCAGCATTTGGTACGATTGCTATGGATCTCAGATCACACAAAATTCTGGAGCCCCACTGCCTGATTAGGAGTAGAGGCTAAGCCATTGAGTCTAATTTAGGCTAGTTGAAGAAAAAAAAAAGACCTACCCCAGGTGGAATTGTGATTTTTCAAGTTATCACAAGACGGGAGGGCACAAAAGTATTTATTGGCTTTTCCAGAGGAAATCAAAGTCCATCATAGGGGCTCCAGCAGCTCCCCTCTGGATCCCTGCCAACAATGTTCCACTTTAGCATACTAATGATTTTGAATGAGAAGTTACTTAAGAAACAGCCAGTGTCAAAAGAACATTCTGACTCCCCTTTGTCTCCAGAAATCAAGAAAAAATCAACTATGTGAAAGGTATCCTCCCTGTAGGATACCAGGTTAAGAGACATCCCTATCACCAAAGATAAAAATTTAGAGCCAAGAAGGCTGTAAAAACAAACTTTGTTACTTAACTACTCCAGTCCAAATTCTCTTTAGAATTCCTTATAATTGAAACTCCTGATCATGTTTTCTTTGTCCTGTCAATTCCTCACAGATTTATTGTCTTTGTATAAAAAGTATAAAAACTGCCTGACTGGTCATTTCTTTAGTTCTCAATTTCATTATTGGGCCTCTGTGAGCACATAATTAAACTTATGTTTCCCTATTAATCTTTCTCATGTCAATTTAGTTCTTATACCAGCTGGAAGAATCTTGAAGGGCATAGTAAAAATTTTCCTCCCCAACACCTTGAAGTCTGCAACCACTAATCCCATTATACCAATGTTCTCTCTTCTCTGGTTTATAGCTGGTTGGAGACAAAGATGTCTCATAGGCTTGTCTTGTGATACCTGAGATTAGATGAAGACTCCCATCAAGTTTTTTATCTAGGCCTGAGAAATCAGCTACACATCTATTGTAGCTGCTTCCTCCTAGACTTAAAAGTTTTTCCTGGTCTTCCTCTCCATCTAGCCATCCCATTTAGGTGTGTGCATCTGTTCTGCTAGCCAAAGTTACACTGGGCTCTAGTATTTTGTGTGGTCTGTGATCCATAAGCATATCAGATGTTCCTAAACTTCCCTTGGAACAAGCTTGTCCATCTTACTCTGACACTTCAGCCACAAGGGACCTAAGCACCATAGCTTAGGGACACCATGTCAAAGCCTGCTAACTCTTGCTGCAAGGGGCAAGAACAGGAGACAAATGCCCACAAGAGCCTACATTTGTCTTTGGGTGGATTCTTCTAGTCTTGCCCTTGGAAACTAAGTCCTGCCCCGTGACTTCCTATGCCTGGACCTCCTGGAAGCCGCTAGCTCATTGCAGCGCCTGCATTCTCCAGGTCTCTAGGTTCTACATCCAGATACTGCCAATGTCCGGGTGTCTTGTTAGGCCTTAGGAGAGTAGGCAAGAGGTCCAGCTTGGAACTCAAGCCTGTTCTACTTCCTCATAGGTCAGACATTCCTTAACTGGTGGCCTCAAGGGAAAGACACTGTAACAACTTGGGATGTTTTGAAACTATTTCCTCACGATGGCAGTAGTGCTCCAGATATGCCAACAGGCCCTGTCCTCAGAGAACTCTTCCCCCGCCCTTCTAGTCCAAAAAAACGCCACAAAAAGACAAAAGAACCAAGAAACATGGTAGCTAGCTAGTTGTCTGGTTTGAGGAAACTTGCTCACACTGCCACACTTTTGCTTTTATTTTCTATATGAAATGAAACTGAGACTGAAAACCACCTACCATCATCAGGCACCTTCTTCTGTCAGAAATGACATTTCCACCCAACCTTGTCTAGGCTGGTCTGCTTCACTTCTCTCAGTTTTACAAGTCCAGTGTTTTCCATGGCATCATATTTTCTTCTTCAAGGGATAAATGGGGGGGGGGGGGGTTGCCTGGGTGGCTCAGTCAGTTAAGCTTTGGCACAGGATATGTCTCAAGGTCCTGGTATCAAGCCCCACCTAGAGCTCTCTGCTCAGTGGGGAGTCTGCTTCTCCCTCTTCTGCTGCCCCTCCCCCTCCCCTGCTCACACACCTGTGTGCTCTCTTGTTCTCTCTCAAATAATAAAATCTTTTTTTAAAAAAAGGGATAAATTGGGTACAGTCAGGCATAAAAAGGAAAGAAGTTTGCCTGAAGGCTGGAGATCTCAAGCCAACAATTCAAAACTTCCAGTGGTCTTTGACCTGGATCACCTCCCAGACAACCTGCGAGTACTTCTTCATTTTGTCACTTTTTGTGTTGAACTGTAGACAACCATTGGCATAAGCCATAAAAGGAGGGACCAGACAATTGTCATTACTGCATGCCATACACAGCATGACACATACACCTACATATGTATAAATCCCAAATAGAGGTCACTCAGAGTTTTATCTCAGGACTTCCTCATTTAACATTAGGACAGTCTTTCCCATACCATTAAACATTCAATTAGTTCCTGTGACTTTATGGTGTTTTTGTGTATGTTTCTACGTGTTACACTTCATTTCTTAGATGTAGGATTATAATATTTTCTCCTTAGTAAACTAAGGAATAGTGCATCCAAAGATCCAGAAAATAACCAATGTGATGATCAAGAACTTAAAAAAAAAAAAATCTTAAAACCTGTTAAGACAACTGATAACATGTTGGATTATTTATATCTTACATCAATACATATGCTTCCAGATTTAGTTTCACACATATAAAAAAATCTGTACTAAAATTGGATTTATATATTACACTGTGGTTTGGATCAGACCAGGTGTTTACTCTGAGGGGAATGAATTCACATGTTACCAGTTAAAAACCTTGTTTTTCAGTATTTCAAGCCTACATTATATATATGATGCAAATTACATATATAGATATGCAAACACTTGAAACATACCCTCAAAAGATTGATTTGCAAAGTTAGATATTAGGATCTAAGTACATGAGATGTTTTGTTTGAATTGTTACATATACAATCTAACGTGCTTCTGGCTCTCTAAAACACAGGTTTATGTGTTTCATTCAATGTTACCACATATGTTAGATGTAGAGTAAAATACACTTTACTTTGCCACTTCTCTGACCTACTATCAGCAAACTTTTATGGTTAGATCCTCAAAGTCCAACAGTTTGCTTTTCTCCCTAAATCACACCTGGGAATGTCTCTGCCTATCAGGACAAAGACCATGGAATTCCGGCTTTGTAAAGGCTAAAGGGAATATCTGGTGTACCTCAACTGAACTGATCCATAAGCAACCAGAATGATGGATCAATTCCCCCCCCCCACACACACACATATTATCCATGCTTACAAAGGAAATATCAATAAAACTTGGCTCTACCACTCTGGACTTCAGTAAGTGGGACTGCCTTATGCTTACAGGAACTACTAGGTATATGGCCTAGACTAAAAAAGTCTGCAAAGAATGAACACAACAGTCTTGAGCCTAAAGAATTCCAGGACTAAGAACAACTACATTTCTAGCTTCCGATATGGGACACTCTCCCCACACATATGGCTGTACTCTTCCAAGAAAACAATCACGTCAAACTACTCCTCCGTAGGAGGCAGTCCAGCTCCTCTGGTCCAGACTCTATGGCTGAAGTAGGAGGGGAAGGTTAGAGGTCATTTCTCTCATTTACAGGAAATGAGGTAAGTTTCCCAAAGGATCTCTGAGGACCTCAGAGCGGCTAATTGGCACCAATGATGATGGTGAGCTGTGCACTCACCACCAGTGAACTCAACCGTGACCACCCTACAAGTGAGGCTACCACAAAAGCTCCTTCTCTTTCTCCATATTGACAGAAGCAGACTTTTCAAAGTGGAATGCTTGCCTGGGTCATCAGAGCCAGCAGAGGCCATACCTGAAACAGATCTTGAACCACTGGAAAGTCACAGCAGAGCACCAGGCCAACATTATTTCCTTTCTTTAAGAATTCAGATACTGACATAACAGAGTGAGAAGAACACCACAAGGGGAGAGGCACCCCTGAAATTGTAGCCACCCTTCTCGACTGGACAATGATGAGTCATGAGGCATCTGGAGGTCTCCAAACCAAAAGGCTGGATATCTTGTCAGGTCACTGAGGAATTTTCCATCAGGAAGTATGTATGAAGCTGGCACAGAGAAGAACACTAACTAGTATGAGGTAAAGAATGGTTTCCTCAGGCCTAAATGCTGCCATCCTTCTCAGGGGAATACCGCCCAAAAAACACCACCTCGCTGCTCTCCTTGCAAGAGCTCGATGACATCAGAGTCCTGTCAGGAGAAAGGAATCAACCCTGGACCTCACCGTGAGCCGGCAGAGCCACCCGAGCGGCTAGCTGGTGGGCTCAGATAATCCCTCAAGGCCTTCCATCCCATTTGTAGTTTTCATCGACTCGAGCAACTGCAGTCTCCTAGAAGAGGCCCTGGCCCACACTGGCACGTCAGTGTACCCCCATTCCTTCGATACAGGCCCTTCTTGCTCCAGACAAGTCTTACTCTAGACGTCTGGTAGGCCTCAACTCCATCAATGACTTTGGCTACACAGGGTGCCTGGCGGTGGCCTGTGCTCTGTCACTGCCCTCGCAGTGGGCCCAGACCCACCAACACAGGGACAGCCAGCCTGCCTAAACCCCCAAAGTGCATATTCTCAAGACAACAGCTCCCGAGGCCTGCACTTGGCTGAAGCCTTGGCCCACACTGTTAGGCAACGCGGGCCCCGCCTCCCTACTTCCTGTGCTTGGACTTCCTGGCAGCTGCTGGCTGGATGCTGGCCTCTAACCTAGCAGATGCCACACTAAGACCCTGACTTTGGCCACTTCTCCTGCCAGGCCGCAGAGAATGAGGTACGGAGGCCAGGCTTGGGTCCAGAGCCTGCTCAGCGTTCCACTGGCCTGCAATCCCCCAACTGCGTGGCCTTGCGGGAAGGAACCACGCGCGGCTTGGGGTTGATCAAACTATTTCCGCACGATGGCAGTATTGCCCCAGAAAAGCCAAGTAGCCCTGCTGCCGAGCATTCTTCTCCCGCCCTTAGAGTTTCAAAAAAAACACCATGGAGCTATAGACACCAGAAAATATGGCCGCCTTGAATCTTGCTCAGTTTGTTCATTCTCTTAGCATTTTGCTTTTGGTTTCCATTAGGTATCAGAGTTCTGAGACACCTACCCTCATTGGGCATCTTCTCTTTTCCAGATTTCAATTTCAACTTGAACAAATTTATATAATAAGTATATGGCATAATACATGTATTTTAACAGATAATACAATGATTTGTCAAATATATTAACATATTATATACTATAGTGTATCATTATATATCATATATACTGATATATTAACATATCATATAATTATGTATATTACAGTGACTTTTCCAGTATTTATTTTATTGATTTATACATTCCACTGAAGTCGGAGAAGATACTTTGTATGATTTTAATTTTTTCAAATTTGGGGGGATTTTAAAAAATTGGGTGAGACTTGTATTCTGGTCTAACATTCCATCTATTCTGGAGAAAAGATCCATGCATACTTGAGAAATGTTCACATTCTCTATTTCCATAACTATCTTCAGCCTAGGTCTTCTATCCCATATTTCCAATGGGTTTTGAAGTCTCCATCTAGTTTTGTAGAACTCATTTTTCCTTTTAGTTTGGTTCAGTTTTTGCTTCATAAATTTTGGAATGCTGGTAAAGGGCTGGTGTTTATAACTCTTACATCTTCATGATATATTGAAACTGTATCAATATATAATGTCCTTCCTTCTCTCAGCAAAGAATTGTAGGTTTAAAGTCTATTATGTCAGGGGCCCCTAAGTGGCTCAGTTCGTTGAGCCTCTGACTCAATTTCTGCTCAGGTCATGATCTCCGAGTGTGGAGCCTGCTTGTCCCTCTCCCTCTGCTCTTCCTCCTGGTCAGACAAGCTCTGTCTCTCTCTCTCTCTCTCTCTCTCAAACAAATGAAGAAATAAAATCTTATAAAAAAAATAATAAAGTATTATGTCCGGTATTATCTCTCTTTTGATTACTATTTGCATAGAATGTTTTTTATCATTTTATTCTTAACCTATGTGCAAACAGAATGTAAAAAGGAGTCTCTTTTAGACAGCATATAGTTAGATCATATTTTCCTAAATCCATTCTCCCAATATCTGCCTTTGAATTGCAGATTTTAATCTATTTACATTTAAAGTAATTACTGGTAAGGAAAGACTACTGCCATTTTGCTATTTTTTTCTCTATGTCTTATATTTTTTCTCAATTCCTCAGTTAGTACATTCTTTTGTGATTGATTTTTTCTATTCCTTTCTCATTTCCTTCTCTGTATTTAAAATGTTTTCTTTAATGTTTACCCTGGGGAATACAATTACTATCTTAACAGTATAACCATCATTTTGCTTAAATAACAAGTAGTTTTTATACTACCTATAAACCTGGTCATTTAGACAGCTTCAACATCTTTTAGGTTATTTTCACAAATTACATCTTCAAACATTGTGGGCCCAGTTAATTACTGTTTGTGTACTTGCCTTTTAAGTCATATACAAAACAAATGGAGTTACAAAACAAAATACAATACTTCTGGCTTTTATATGTATCTTTGTAGCTACCTTTATTGCTCTTTGCTTTTTATCTGCTCTTTATCTTTTCATACAGCTTTGAGTTACTGTCTACAGAGTATTCATTCCACCTTGGAGGACTCTCTTCTGTGTTTCTGGTAGGGGAAGTCTTCTAGTAACAAACTGTCTGTTTTTCTTTTTTAGGAATGTCTTAGTTTCGTTGGGGTTGTTGAAAGCTTGTCATGCTGGGTATGGAATCCTTGGTTGACAGGATTGGGGTTTTTTCCTCTTAGAATTTTAAATATGTTCTCTAAATGTCTTGGCTTCCATGATTTCTGAAGAGAAACCAACTGTAATCTTATTGAGGATACCTTGCATATGAATGAGGCTATCTTGACGCTTTCAAATTTCTTGCTTCATCTGTGGATTTTGCCAGTTTGATTATAATATGGATCATCTTTGTTTTTCTCTTACAGTTTGTTGAGCTTCTTGGATGTGTACATTGGCCATTATTTCTTCAACTATTCATCCTTCCCCTTTATCTCTCCCCACCTTTTCCAATTCATATCATGTGGATTTCTCTAATCTTGTCCACACTGGGTGGAAAACAAGGCTTTACCCAGGACTTCCTGTGCAGGACCTCCTGGCAGCTACTGATTCAGTTCTAGCATTTCTCTCTCCAAGTTGTACACCAAGATCTCAGCAATGTTGAACTCTCTTGTAATACATAGAGAACACAAGGGAGTAAGGGTGCCTGGGTGGCTCAGTCGGTTAAGGTCTACCTTGGGCTCAGGTCATGATCCCAGGGTCAGGGTCCTGGGATCCAGCCCTGCATCAGGCTCCCTGCTCAGTAGGGAGCCTGCTTCTCCCTCTCCTTCTGCTTGCTGCTCCCCCTGCTTCTACTCTCTCTCTGTCAAATAAATAGAATAAAATCTTAAAAAGAAAAAAAAAAAAAAAAGAACATAAGGGAGGCCTAGCTTAGGTCCAAGCCTGTTGTAACTCTGCATAGGCCTGACCTTCAACTTTTGGCCAAAAAGGAAGTTGTAACGGTTTATGCTGTTTTCAAACTATTTCCTAATGATTGCTCCAGATATGAAAAGAAAAAAAAAATAGCCTTGGCTTTGAGTTCTCATCTCCCACCCCCTTCCAGTCTGAAAAAAATGCCAGTAAGAGACAAAGTCACCAGGAAACATAGCTGCCTTAAATTTTGCCCAGTTTTAAGATGCACTGTTGTTCTTTGCTTTGGTTGCCATCTGAAATCAAAACTGAGGTTTTAAGCTACCCACCCTCATCTCCTTTTGCAAGAACTCAATTTCAAGTTGACCTAGTTCTGCTCTTCTTCATATCAGCTTTACATTTCATGCATTTTCCCAATTATCAAGTAGTTGAGGGCAAGTCTCAAGGAGGCAGGCATACAAGGAATAACAAAATTCTGAAAATTCCAGGGCAGGATTAGTGCATTTCTAGGCAACGACAACAATTGCTAACAATTACTGAGCACTTAAAATGTACCAGTGAATATTTGAAGGATCTTGATAAAGATTCTTACATTGATTCTTTACAATGTCCCTCTAGACCAGTTAATAAATAAACAAAGGTAGAAGGGAAAGTTTAAGTAACTTATCAAAGGTCACAGAGCTAATAAAAGTTAGAGACAAATTTTAAAAATCACATTAGCCTGACTTCAGAGCTCACACTATTAAGCCCTATGGAGGCAAGCTGTAAGCCCACTTCTGAGGCACTCTGAGGAAGCCTCCCAACTTTTCCTAGTTTTCTTGTGTTCTCTGAGCCTCAAGTGCCGGGAAAGCTCAGGTAACAAATTCAGTTTCTATCTTGGATTTTTGGCATATAGGAACAATAGGGAGAAATAAGTCAGACTTATTTGACCTTCAATCATTAGTCCACCTGTTTCTTAGGTCAAGCCCTTTCCACAATCTGTTGTTTTTCACTAGAAGCCTTGAAACTTTGCAAAGTCCCCCTCAGCTGATTTTCTTTTACTTAAGCAGCCCAAGGGAGAAATTCCCAGAAAAGACACATACTCAGCCACCTGTAGATCCAACAACTCACTTGGCTGAGAAAGAACAGATAAATTGGAATTGGAAATGAAGAATGGAGCCACATTCACATCCCAATTTTTCAAGAGTCAGAAAAATACTGACATTGCTTAATTGCATATATGGATGCATGTGTGTTGATATTATTTCTGTATTTTTCCGTATGCTATTGAAGATGAGCATAATTTGATACCCCAAAATATGCCTCTTTGGCATAATGATTATTTATTTATTTTTTTTTTTTTGGTAGAAACAGACAGGAGGGGCGCCTGGGTGGCTCAGTCAGTTAAGTGTCTGCCTTCAGTTCAGGTCATGATCCTAGGGTCCTGGGATGGAGCCCTGAGTGAGGCTCCCTGCTCAGCGAGAAGTCTGCTTCTCTCTCTCTCTCTCTCTCTCTCTCTCTCTCTCTCCCTCTGCTCCTCCCCTCCACTCATGCTTGCTCTCTCTCAAATAAAGAAATAAAAAATCTTAAAAAAAAATAGACAGGAGAGAAACCCTAAAAACCAAGTTGAAGTTACCCTTTTGTAAAACACGTTTACATTTATAAGGAAAATCACCATTTGTAAGGGTGTCTTTATTGCTATACCAGTAAGAGGGGTCTGACTCAATCTCTAAACTCTTATCAATGAACAAGATGAGGCTTAAATCTGCATAACAACCATACTCTTGTTTACTGTGCTTTTCCTGGTAAACATAACTGACTCCCTACCCCCAACAACTTTTCTCTTTAGCCGAAGGTGGTATTTAAGGTGATGGCTTTGGCCATTTCAGGGAGTTACTCAATTTTCCTGGGTCTCTCCCATGTATGCAGGTGGTATATATGTTATTAAACTTTTTTTTCCTCTCTTTTCTATGACAGGGTTGTCTCAGCCACAAACCTAGACGGCAAGATGGAAATTTTTTTTTTTCTCCCTACACTATTATGGTATTCATTCTGGCTATTTACCAAATATTTCCATTACTCCTCCGGGATACATGTAGAAAAATGAAGAGTGTGCAAAGAAAAGGAAATTAAGTGAGCAAGAAAAAAGAATTACAACATACATTATTATCCAAGTTATATTTAAAGAAAAAACACACACAGATTATGGTAATATTTTAGGTCACTTTGTGTTCACTTATCAGAATTCCATATTAACTAAATATTTCATACAGAAAAAAGGTTATATTTCATAAATAGAAAGTTTTTGTTCATATTTTTAAATCATACTTTGTGATAACAAACGTATACTACAAAAATGCTCATAAGATACAAAAAAGCTATAAAATGAAAAATATATGCAAGAAAATAAACAATTATAAACATGTATGTATATATGTAAATTTAAATGTATCAAGATATTTAGGTAAATACAAAACATGATAAGGAAATTATAAAGATGTGGTCAGTGTTTCCCTCAAGACTGTGGAATTATAAATAGGGTGAACATTCTTCTTATGTCACATTTAAAGTCACAGTTTACAGCAGTTGTCCAACTTGAAAAATAAACAATGTAATCTTACACAATTTATATTCTCTACTTAATTATCCAATTCCTTACTAAAAATGCACCATTCCTATTTTTTATTGAAGTATATTTGACATACAATATTATATTAGCTTCAGGTGTATGACAATAATTCAACAAATCATATATGTAACAAAATGCTCACTGTGATCAGCATAGTTAGCATATATTAGCAAACAAAGTTATTACAACATTATTGACTATGTTCCCTATGCTAGTACTTTTCATTCCTGTAACTTTTTTTAAATAACTGGAAGTTTGTACCTCTTAATCCCCTTCACCTGTTTCACGCAATCCCCCAACCCCCTACCAACTGGCAACCACTAGTTTGTTCTATGTATTTATGAGTCTATTTCAATTTTCCTGTTTGTTCATTTGTTTTGTTTTCTAGATTATATTTAAAAGTGAAAACATGGTATTTGTCTTTTGCTGTCTGACTTACTGCACTTAGCGTAATACCCTTTAGGTCCATCCATGTTGTCACAAATGACAAGATTTTGTTCTTTATTATAGCTGAGAAATACTATGCTATTCTTCACCCATTCATCTATCAATGGACATGTAGTTTAGGTTGCCTGGGTGGCTCAGATGGTTAAGCATCTGCCTTCGGCTCAGGTCATGATCCCACGGTCCTGGGATTGAGTCCCACATCGGGCTCCCTGCTCAGAAGGGGGCCTGCTTCTTCCTCTCCCTCTGCTGCTCCCCCTGCTTGTGCTCTTTTGCTCTCTCTGTCAAATAAATAAAATCCTTTAAAAAAAAAAATGGACATGTAGTTTGATTCTATATATTGGCTATTGTAAGTAATGTGGCAATAAACATAGAACTACATATATCTCCTTGAATTAGTGCTCTGGTTTCTTCAGGTAAATACACAGAAGTGGAATTACTGGGCTTTATGGTATTTCTATTTTTAATTTTTTGAGGAAACTTCATACTGTTTTCCATAGTGGTAACACCAATTCCCATTCCCACCAACAGTACATAAGGGTTCCCCTTTTTCCACATCCTTGCCAAAACTTGTTCTTTCTTCTCTTTTTGTTACTAGACATTCTGCTTGGTGTGAAGTCATATCTCATTGTGGTTTTGATTTGCATTTCCCTGATGATTAGTGAATTTGTGCATTTTTTTTAAAGCCTCTGTTGGCCACCTGAATGTCCTATTCAGGTCCTCTGCCTGTTTTTAATTGGATTATTTAGATTTTGGTGTTGAGTTTTCTGAGTTCTTCATGTATTTGGGATCAACCCCTCATCAGATAGATCACTTACAAATATCTTCTTCCCATTTATTAGGTTGCCTTTTCATTCTTTTTAAAAAGATTTTAATTATTTATCTGTCAGAGAGAGAGAGCACAAGCAGGAGACAGAGGGAGAAGCAGGCTCCCTGCTGAGCAAGGAGCCCAATGTGGGACTCAATCTCAGGACCATGGGATCATGACCTGAGCCGAAGGAAGACGCTTAACTGACTGAGCCACCCAGGCGTCCCTTGTTAGCCTGCCTTTTCATTTTGTTGATGGTTTCGTTCACCACACCAAAACTTTTTAGTTTGATGTAGTCCCAATTGTTTTTCTTTGGTTTCCCTTGCTTGAGACAGATCTAGAAAAATATTGCTAAAGCGGATGTCCAAGAGATTACTGCTTATGTTTTCTTTTAATTGTTTTATTGTTTCAGGCCTTACATTACGTCTTTAATCCTTTTTGAGTTTATTTTTGTGTATGGCATAAGAAAGTGGTGCAGTTTCATTCTTTTGCATGTAGCCGTCCAGTTTTCCCAACACCATTTATTGAAGTGACAGTCTTTTATCCATTATATATTCTTGCTTGCTTTGTTGTAGATTGACCATATGAGCATGGGCTTATTTCTGGGTTCTCTATTCTGTTCCATTGATCTATGTGTCTATTTTTCTGCCAGTAGCATACTATTTCCATTACTATAGGTTTGTAGTATAATTTGAAATCTGGGGTTGTGATACTTCCAGCTTTGTTCTTCATCAAAAATAACTTTGGCTTTTCAGGGTCTTTTGTGGCTCCATACAAATTTTAGGATTATTTGTTCTAGTTCTGTGATAAATACTATTTGGTATTTTGATAGAACTGCATTGAATCTGTAGATTACTGTGAGTAGTATGGACATTTTAACAATATTGATTCTTCAATCCATGAACATGGTATATGTTTCCATTTATTTTTGTCATCTTCAATTTCATCATTGTCTTATAGTTTTCAGAATACAGGTCTTTTAATTCTTAGATTAAATTAATTTTAGGTCTTTTATTATTTTTTATGCAATTGTAAATGCAACTGTTTTCTTAATTTCTCTGCTATCTTATTATTTGTGTAGAAACACAACAGATTTCTGTATATTAATTTTGTATCCTGCAATTTTACTGAATTCATTTATTAGCTCAAATAGTTTTTTGGTAGAGTCTTATAAGGTTTTCTATGTATAGTATCATGTCATCTGCAAATCATGACAATTTTACTTCTTCCTTACCAATCTGGTTGCCTTTTATTTTTTTCCTGTCTAATTGCTGCAGCTAGAACTTCTAGTATTGTTGAATAAACACCCTCATCTTGTTCCTCATCTTAGAAGAAATTCTTTCACCTTTTCACCACAGAGTATGATGTTAGCTGTGAACTTACTGTATGCCTCATTTATTATGTTGAAATATATTCCTTCTAAATCCACTTTGTTGAGTTTTTATTGTGAACAGATGTTGGATTTTGTTAAATGCTTTTTCTTCACTTGAGATGATCATATAACTTTTATCCTTTATTTTGTGAATGTGGTGCATATTTTTTGATTTGCAGGTATTGAACCATCACTGCATCCCACTTGATCATGGTGAATGATCCTTTTAATGTATTGTTGAATTCAGCTGGCAAATATTTTGTTAAACATTTTTACATCTATGTTCATCAGGGATATTGGCCTATGATGTTCTTTTTTTGTAGTGTTTCTTTATCTGGTTTTCTTATCAGGGTAATGTTGGTCTCACAGAATGAATTTGGAACAATTCATTTCTATTTTTTGGAATAGTTTTGTTAACTTTTCTTTAAAGTTTTGGTAGCATTCACTTGTGAAGCCATCTGGCTCTGTTTGTTGGGAGTTTTTAAATTACTGATTCAAGGGGAGCCTGGGTGGCTCAGATGGTTGAGCATCTGCCTTCGGCTTGGGTCGTGATCTCCATGTCCTGGGATCAAGCCCATGTTGGGCTCCCAGCTTAGCAGGGGTTCTGCTTCTCCCTCTCCCTCTGCCTCTTCCACTGCTTGTGCACTCTGTCTCTCTCTCTCAAATGAATATATAAAATCTTTTAAAAAAATTACTGATTCAATTTTGTTACTAGTAATTGGTCTGTTCAGATTTTCTGTACCTTTCTGACTCAGTCTTGGAAGAGTATATGTTTCTAGGAATCCATCCATTTTTTTCAGGTTGTCCAGTTTGTTGGCATATAATTTTTCATAGTAGTCTCTGTAATCCTTTGTATTTCTGTGCAGTTCATTTTAATTTCTACTCTTTCATTTCTGATTTTATTTATTCAAGTCCTCTCATTTACTTGAGGAGTCTGGCTAAAGGTTTTTCAATTTCATTTATCCTTTCAAAGAACAACTTCTAAAGTTTTTTAGTCTCCATTTCATTTATTTCCACTCTGGTCTTTATTATTTTTTTCCTTCCTACTAATTTTGGGTTTTATGTGTTCTTTCTCTAGTTCCTTTAGGTGTAAGTTTAGATTGTTTATTTCAGATTTTTCTTGTTTTTGAAGGTAGGACTATATTATATAAACTTCCCTCTTAGAACTAAATGCTTTGCTGCATCCCCAAGATTTTTAACCATTGTGTTTCCATTTTCATTTGTCTCTGGGCATTTTGTGAGTTCCTCTTTGATTTCTTCATTGACCCCTTTGGTTGTTTAGCACCATGCTGTTTAGCCTCCACAGGTTTTTTTTTCCAGGTTTTTTTTTTTTTCTTATAATTGATTTCTAGGTTCATGTCATTGCGGATGGAAAAGATGCTTGATATTATTTCAATCTTCTTAAACTTAATGAGAGTTGTTTTGTGGCCTAACATGTGATCTATCCTGGAAAATGGTCTGTGTGCACTTGAAAAGTGTGTGTTCTGCTGTTTGGGGATGGAATGTTCTGTATTTATCTGTTAGGTCCATGTGGTTTAATGTGTCATCCAAAGCCACTCTTTCCCTATTGATTTTCCATCTAGATGATCTCTCCATTGATGTAACTGGGGTGCTAAAGTCCCATTCTATTATTGTATCACTGCCAATTTCTCCCTTTATGTCTGTTAAGATTTGCTTTATATATTTAGGTGCTCCTATGTTGGGTGCATAGGTATTTATAATTATCTCCTCTGGGAGAACTGATCCCTGTATCAATATGTAATGCCCTTGTCTCTTGTTACAGTCTTCGTTTTAAAGTCCTTTTGCATAATATAAGTAAGTATTGCTACCCCAGCTTTTTTTCCGCTTCCATTTTCATGGAATATCTTCCATCTTTTCACTTTCAATCTGTATGTCTTTAGGTCTGGAGTGTCTTGTAGGCAGTATATTAGATGGGTCTTGTTTTTTTTTAATCTATGCCATCACTCTATGTCTTTTGATTGGAGCATGTAAGCCATTTACATTTAAAGTAATTGATAGGTATGTACTTATTGACATTTTAATTGTTTTCTTCATTGTTTTTGTAGTTCTTCTCTATTCCTTTCTGCTCTGGCTCTCTTCCCTCATGATTGATGACTTTTAGTGTTACGTTTGGATTACTTTCTCTTTATTTTTTGTGTTTACAGGTTTTTGGTTTGTGGTTATCATGAAGTTCATATATAACATACTATGTATATAGTGGTCTATATTACATTGACGTTCATTTAAATTTGAACACATTCTAAAAGCACTACCTTTTTATTCCCTCCTTCATGTTTTATGTATATGATAACTGTATTTTACATCTTTTTATTCTGTGACTGCCTTAACTAATTTTAAGATATAATTGATTTGGGGCACCTGGTGGCTCAGTTGGCTAAGCATCTGACTCTTGATTTCTGCTCAGGTCATGATCTCATAGTCATGGGATCAAGCCCTGATTCAGGCTCCCCGCTCATCAGGGAGTCTGCTTGAGATTCTCTCTCCTCTCCCTCTACCTCTCCCCCACTCACACTCACTCTCTAAAATAAATCTTTAAAAAAGATATAATTGATTTTACTACTTTTTAAATCTTTCATATCAATTTATAAATGATTGATGTACTTACTACTTTTACTACATATTTGCTTGTACCAGGGAAATTTTTTCCTTCCAAAATTTTCTTCTCATTATGGCCTTTATTTTTATGCTTAAAGTTCCTTTAACATTTCCTATAAAGCCAGTTTAGTGGCTGATGAACATCTTTAACTTTTGTTTGTCTGGAATACTCTATCTCTCCTTCAATCCTGAATGATCTCCTTGCAGGGTAGGATATCCTTGGTTGTAGATTTTTTCCTTTCAGCACTTTGAATAGGTAATGCCACTCCCTTCTAGTCTGCAAAATTCCTGCTGAAAAATAATCTGATGGCCTTATGGCCGGGGGGGGGGGGGGGGTGTTCCCCTTGTATGTAATTAGTTGCATTTCTCTTGCTGCTTTTCAGATTCTCTAACTTTGGACATTTTACTTGTTATGTGTCTTGGTGTGGACCTCCATGGATTCCACTTATTTGGGGCTCTGTGCTTTCTAGACCTGGCTATCTGTTTCTTTTAGTTAAGGTTATTTTCAGCTATTACTTATTCAAATAAGTCTTCTACCACTTTCTCTCTCTTCTCCTTCTGGGACCCCATATAATGCTAATGTTAGTATACTTGATGTTGTCCCAAAGGCCCTTTAACTTAGCCTATCCTCATATCTTTTACTTTTTAATTCTTCTTTACTGGTAAAGCTTGGGTGTTTTCCATCACTCACTCTTCCAGACTGCTGTTTTGCATCCTCTAAGCTGGTGTTGATTTCCTCTAGTGTATCTTTTATTTCAGTTATTTTATTCTTCAACTCTCATTGGTTCTTTTTGTATCTCTTTGTTGAAGTTCTCACTGAGTTCATCCATTCTTGTCCTTTCTGGTGAGCATCTTTGTGACCATTACTTTGAACTCTTTGTCAGGTAGATCGCTTATCTCTGTTTCATTTAGTTCTTTTTCTGAAGTTTTTTCTTGTCCTTTTGTTTGGAGCATATTCTTGTCTCATTTTGTTTCACCTTCTGTGTTTCTATAAACAAACCAACTACCTCTCCAGTCTTGAAGGAATGGCCTTATGTAGTAATGTCCATGTATACTGCATGTGCCTGGCAAGTAAGTTGTCTGGCTGAAGCTGTGGCAGGTGTGGGTGGGGGGTCCTGGGGCACTCAGCACCAGGGCCGCCCTGGTGGGATAGCTGGAGCTGGTGAGGGCACAGGCTCGGAGTCCCAGGGTACTATGTTACAGGAACACCCTGACAGGACAGCTGGAGCTGGGTGCATTTTGGTTTAAACCGAAAGCAAAAGTGCAACACTGTGAGCAGTTTCCCCAAATTGGATTTGATTCAAGGCAGCCATGTTTGCTGATGCCTTTGTCTCTAGGTGGCATTTTTTTCAGACTGGATGGGCGGGAGAAGAGGACCTGGGGGCAGGGCTGGTTGGCTCTTCTGGAGCCATACTGCCATCACGAGGATGTAGTTCTACAAAAGCTCAGTGTGAATTCCTGTTGAGATCTAGCAGTTAAGAAAAGTCTGGCAAATTCAAAGGCTGAATTGATCGTGACCAACCTGGGTATCCTTTACTTGAACTCTGAGGCTTTCCAGAAGTTCTGGAAAAAGGAAGAACCCTGGTAGAAAAGCTGCTGAGTGAGGGGCAAAGACTGTAGCAGAACCTTAGTTTCCTCCCCCTGTGGGCAGGACTAAAGGAAACCACTCAGAGGGTTTGTCTGTGGGCCTTTGTCTCCTGGCCCTGCCCCCTAGAAAATGAGGCAGTTGGGCTGGCACAAGGTGTCCCTGTACTCTGGGGCCTGGGCCCTCTCTGTATCAACACAGTCAGAGTTGGGATGGGGGGATAGGAATCTCATTCCATGTGACATCTAACAGCAGCCAGTCTGCAACCTGGAGTTCTCCGGACACGCACAAGTCTAGTGCTCCCATTGCCTGAAGCAAGGACAGCTCGAGAAGGAGTGCATGCCCCTCGGCCATGCCAAGCCAATAAACTCCAAGACATCAGTAGGAGTGAATTGATTACCCTCCAATTCAGGTTAGTGTCAGTACACAACCAGACCCAAACCAAGATTGGAGAAGAAGGCCTGGAGGTATTTTCTGAACCCAGGAGGTAATAGCTTTTCAGCTTTTTCCTAGGGCTCAGTGTGAGGGCCTACCCACTTACAGGGACCTAATCTCATTGCTCACAGAGGGAGGAAATGGTTCCTTTCACAGGTGGTTTCCCCTAAGGAGGATGAGGCCCTTCAGGTCCACAAGTATTATTCTGTCTGCTTCTTAGCCTTTTACTGATGAAGATTCCTTATAGACTTGACAAGATATCCTCCTCTGGGGAGTTGAGCACATCCAGACCCCTGAACCCTTGCTTCTTTTAGTGCCACTCACTCTTCTGTAGCTGAGATGATCTCAATATACAACCCTGAGAGAAAGGCTGAGCAATCCATAGAAACAAGCTTTGGTATTTTGATCTTCTTTCTTCCACTCTGTTTTCCAAATCTATTTCATTCGAATGCTTGCATGTCTCCTATGGGAATGTGTCTGTGTGATCACTTTTTGAAAGGCAGTCTCTGGACAAAGGGTATGCTCATGTGAAAAGTTAACTGGGGCACAGTAATAATCCTCCAACAAGTTAAACCAACCGACACTGCTTCCCACACAAAGGAGCTTGTCTGTTTCTACAAATGATCACATAAACCGGGCAATACTGATGGCTTCATTTTCAGCAATTTGCTCAGGATATATTGGTGGCTAGAGGGGGAGGAGGCATTTGAGAACTTCTTAAATTCTAAATTTACTTGGGTATTGGTGATTTGAGAATCTATGCCAGTAGACTTCAGTTTCAGGCATTTTTCCCCCCTGGGCAGCGCATGCTCCATTCTTTTCCCCTTTCTGGCTAGATTATTTTCCTTTGCATTTTAATTTTATAACAGCTGATGATCTGTGAGATTATTTCCCCCGGAGCTCTAATACTGCTGCCAAATGGATTGTGCTGGAATTCTATTTCCCAGACTGCCTGCCTCATGTACAAGGGGCAGGAAGAGGAGGCAAATGATCATAAGCCAGGCATTTAGTTGTGAGTCACTTTCTCTAATCCCGCCCACACTGGGTGGACACCAAAGCTCCTCCCCACAACTTCCTGGTAGCTGTCTGTACAGTCGTGGTGCCTCACTAGCCGGGTCTTATATCACACCTTTGTCCACATATCCTGGAAGGCCTCAGAAATGAAGGCAAGGATGCAATGCTTGGAGCCGGGGGATGCTCATTGTCCCCGCAGGTCCAACATCCTTCAACTTGTGGGTCTTCCTGGGAGGAAATACCCGTGACGTGGGAATTCACCAAACAATTTCCGCATGGTGGCAGTAGTGCTCCAGAAACGTCTACCAGCCCCGCCCCCAATCCCCCCAGGCCCTCTTCTCCCTCCCTTCCAGTCTGAAAAAAACGCTAACAAAAGACAAAGGTACCAGGAAGCAGACCTGCCTTATATATTGCCCAGTTTGAGGATACCTGCTCACACTAGTGCGATTAGCTTTCAATTTCCATCTACGATCAAAGTGAAGCCTAAACCACTCATTATCTTCAGATATCTTCTTTTGTCAGGCATTACCTTTTCACCACATCTTGGCTTCACAGTTCAAATCTTCTTCACTCAATGTTAGTTCTCTAGCATTTTCCCAACTATCCAGTTGTCTTCCAGGGACAAGTCTCAGGGAATCAGGACTAAATGGAAGAAAATGCTAGAGTTCCATGCCTAGAGGAGACCTTCTCTAGTCACTTGTTCTTCAGGCCTTTATTTGGTTTCTTTGCTTCCCAGGGAATCTTAGGACACACTAGTCCTTCTATGTTTATTGGAAGGCTATTGTTTGCCTCAGATCCAAAGATTCTTTTCTGAAGGCCTATGTAACTCTTAATTGATTTGTGACACACCCTACATGGGGTACCAAATGTACCATTACATTTTTTAATGAAAAAAAATGTGTGTATTGATGATTTTTCCCATGTTTCCATCACTTCTACAGCAGGAGTTAATTTTTTTTTTTAAGATTTTATTTATTTATTGAGACAGAGAGGGAGAGTACGTGAGTTCAGCAGAGAGAGGGGCAGAGGGAGAGGGAGAAAAGAATCTCAAGCAGACTCTGCGCTGAGCACAGAGCCTGACACAAGACTCAATCTCACGACTGTGAGATCATGACCTGAGCCGAAATCAAGAATCAGATGCTTAACTGACTGGGCCACCCAAGCACCCCAAGCAGAAGCTAACTCCTGCTTCTCCACCTTAGAATACATAGAAGATTATTCTTTTTCTAGTGAATCTTGGGAACATATTAGACTTTAAGATTTCAACTGCAATCATGTCTATATTTTGAATTTTCATGTTGTTTTCAATGTCTGCTATTCAAGTGGAATTACTACATTTTATATACATTTTTAGTATTTTTCATACATATTTGTTTAGTAATGTGTTTTTACACACATTGGCATATTTTTTAATTTAATAATTTATTGTGTCAACAAAAATGTATTCATTTGGTGGATATGTTTGTGTGTCTATGTGTGAACTTTTAAAAATATGTGTTGGATCATACTGAATCTAATTTTGTCCTAGATCTTTAACATATTCATTATTTTACATTAATCCATATCCTTATATAATTTCCAATTTTTAAATTTTTTACTATGAGAATGATTTCCCCGTATATACAAAGGAGATACAGGCCACTTTAAAATATTCAAAACTAAAGAGATTCTGAATAAGAAATCAATCATCATAATTCTACTTTTCATACATAATAACTAGAATTTTAAAAATTTCATGGCTCTTTTCCTTGCAAATATAACCTGAAGCTTTTATTCATAAGATTGGTTTCTATTTAATATGTATTTTTATATTATTTTTTGTTCACATATTGTATAAATAACATCTTGCCAAAATCTTTTCCTATTCTCAGGGTTTTGTCTTCCAGACATTAAACAAATAACTCCATTTGTTTCATTAACTTATCCTTGTTATTTAAGAAATATCCATGGGGTACCTGGCTGGCTCATTTGGTAGAGTGTGAAACTCTTGATCTCATGCCTGTGAGTTTGAGCCCATGATGGGTGTGAAGCCTACTTTAAAAATTAAAAAAAATAAATATCCATATACTTCATATATATGATGATGAAAACAGAGGTTATTCAAAATCCTATTTCACTCATGCATAATGACTATAATAAATTTGTTACATATTCTAGGAAAGTATACAAGCTATCTAAAATATCTCAAGTGTTTCACTCATCTTAATTATTTGTATCAATTTTATCTTCTTGGCAAAATTTACCTCATAATTTTCTGACCACCTCCAATGTGTTCTGGTTTTGCCTATGTCTGGTGCTTAACCATCATTCTGATACTCCTTTCCTCAACATTCTGAGGATTCCCTTCTCATATCTCCTCTATTGGATCTCCGGTTTCATAAAACCTGTATTTTCCTCTGTTTCTAAATCTTTTTTTCTTTGTTTAAGCACAAGCTATAGCAGCATTAAAAAAAAAAAAAAAAAAACCTACATGGGAAGTAAATCTTTAAGACCTTGCATATTTGAGAATATCATTACCCTTACATTTCAGTGGAAAGTTTCTCTGTGTATAAAATTCTAAGTTGGAAATAATGTGTTTTCAGAATTTTGAAGGCAACACTACATTCTAGATTCCAGGGTTGATGTTCAGAATTTCAAAGTCATTCTGATTACTTCATGTTTATATGTAAGTTACATGATCTTCCCTCTGTTATCAGGGTTCTGAAATCTCCCAATACGTCCTCCTCTTTTCACCCACGGTGCTGGCAACCTGATGGCCCCTTTCAATGTGGGATATCATATTCCACATTCCTGTGAAATTTCTGGGAACTCCTATTACTGAGATAATCAATGACATTTACAGATACACTCTAATTTTCTTAGGTTTTTTTTCTTTCTCATTTTTGGTATTACAAGTAAAGTCTTTTTCCAACCTCCTTGTTGAGTTTTGCATTTCTGTTATGTCATTTTTACCTGTAGTGTTCCTTTTCATTGTAACTTTATCTTTTTAATTGTATCCTTTTCTTCTATCACAGTTGCAGTATTACCTCTGGCCTGTTTGACCATACTGATAATAATGAATTTTTAAAGTTCTCTTCGTCCTTTAAGTTGGTCTTCTCCAAGATAGTTCTTCTATGTTTTGGTCCGCATCTTTTTTGTTATGGCTCCTTTTAGATTCCTGAGAGTCCTCAGTTTTCTACTCAATCCTAGACTGATTTAAATGCTGTTTGAAAACTCTGAGTCATTATATAGTGCTTCTGGACTTCACTGTAGAGCGATCTGGCTTGGAAGTTTAATTCCTCAGAGAAGGCTTTGACCATCCTTCCCTCTGGAGGGGAAAAGCTTTGTTGCTCGTGTTCTAGAAACCAATTGGAGAAGAGGACGTGTTTATTAGCATCTAGCATGCACATCTTCACTTACTTGTCCTGTTTCCAGTAAGGTGACCCAGCCTGCCACTGTGTGTGCTGATCCTCAGTCCAGAGAATCCTTATTTTAGCCTTTTGAGAGAATAACCACCTGTATTTTCTTTAGGTAGGGAGGCACTCTGATCTTCTCATTATATGATAATCTCATTATATGTCACAATTGCCTTCTCTCCTTCTTACTCGTCCTCTTCATCTTCTTTCTTTTCCTCCTCCTCCTTCTTTGGGAGAGCTTGGCAGGCCTTTGCCTGAGATTTGAGAAACCAGATGCAAGCAACTGCCTTTGCTGCCTCTGGGCTCAGAGAATTCCTTCTAGCCTTCCTTGTATGTTTTTGCCCCCTATGTGTATGCCTCTGATCCCCTAGCAGCAGTTTGGGGTCTTCTTGGCTTGGCAGGGTGGCGTCCAACGCTTCTCCATTTGTCCTCCTTGCTCAAGCAATAGGTTCTGGAACCTTGTATCTGAGATCCCCCAGCAAGCACATCTGCCTCAAACTAGACTGTTCTACACACTACGCTGCTGCTCGCACAGGGAGCTCAGGTTCTAAGGCTCCAGGACACTGTGAACAGGCTTGCATCACCCTCTGAAGGGCAGGGACAGGAGACAAACGTCAACAAAGCCTGCACTGAGACCCCAGGCCCTTCTTCTGAGCTCACTTGCACTCGGAAGAAAGCAAAGCCCTGCCCCCACGACTTCCGGTGCCGGGGCTTCCTGGCCGGAAGCGGCTGGTTCAGACTTGCCTCCCCACGGACCAGCTCCTACTCCTGGACCTCACCTTTGTCGTACGGTTATCAGGCCTTTGGCCAGAGCGCCTGGAATAACTCAGAGAAACTAGAGAGGCCCAATTCGGGGCCAGGGCCTGCTTAGCCTCTCCGCTGAACGTACCTCTCTAAACCGAAAGTCCTCACGGAAACAGCCATAATGGCGGAGGTTGTTTTAAAATGATTTCCTCAGGATGGCAGTAGTGCACCAGCTTTGCCAGCAAATGGGCGGCCTCCTTCTCCTCAGGTCCTCTTCACCCGCCCATCCTGTCCGAAAAAACGCTACTAAGCGGCAAAGGCGCCCGAAAATACGGTTACCTAGTATCTTGCCCAGTTTAAGAAAACCCGCTCGCAATGAGGCACTTTTGCTTTGGTTTTCATCTGAAATAAAACTGGGGCCTAGGGCGCCTGGGTGGCTCAGTTGGTTAAGCGACTGCCTTCGGCTCAGGTCATGATCCTGGAGTCCCGGGATCGAGTCCCGCATCGGGCTCCCTGCTCGGCGGGGAGCCTGCTTCTGCCTCTGACCCTCCCCCCTCTCATGTGCTCTCTCTCTCAAATAAATAAATAAATAATCTTAAAAAAAAAAAAAAAAAACTGCGGCCTAAAACTAACCACTCTTTATCAGGCCTCTTCTCTTTTCAAGAATTCAGTTTCCACTAGGCCTTGTCTTCATAGTTTTGTTCTCGTTCACTCAGCATTACATCTACAGCATTTTTCCCTTTGTCAACTTGTCTAGTTCTGGGGCAATTTTCAAGGATCCAGGCCTAAACAGAAAAAGAAAATGCTGGAAATTCAACCAGGAGGGCATCTCTAGGTATCAATCCATGTTTCCTTGCCTGGCTCATCTCTACTGCTCTTAAGGAATTCTACATTTTCTGGGTAAAGATGTAGGCATGTGTTGAATACTGGGCAGCCATTTGCTGGGGCCTTAAGAGGGGTGACCCACATCGCCTTCATCACTATCTGCCATCCACTGCCCCACATGGCAGGATATATATATTCCAATCAGAGGTTACTCAGAATTTTGTCTCAGGCTCCCATTTACCATTTGGATCACAAGCACTTGCCCATGTCACTAAATGGACTTCAGTTTCTCTCCTCTGACTTTATTGAGGGTGTATGTGTGTTACCATTTATCTCCTAGAGATCAGTCTGAAACCATTTTCATCAGTGACTAAGACATGCTTGCCAAGGATTCAAAAATAATCATGTGTTGATCAAGATTAAAGCACTGCCATAAAACTTACTATGACCACTGATAACCTTTTGGATGATGTCTTTCCACTCCTTGCAATACAGAGTTCTACATTTACATTCATAAACAATAAATTTATATTAAAATTGGATGTTAGTACATCATAGTTTGCATAAGAAATTTTTCCTCCTGATTCCTGGCATTTTGAGAATATGATATAAAATTTGCAAGTCTTAGTTTAGTAAATAAATTACAAAAAATGCTTTTTATTGTCCCATTTACTTAATAGACACACACACGTTTCTCCTTGATTATAATTTGACTCAGATTGGGTGTAGTTTTGCACAAAATCTTCTGCATAACCTAATATAAATTTCACGGTCCATATCAATATATATTCCCCAATTTGAAAATTCTTTACATTTTATTCTAGAAAGAGGTCTCCCAAGAAATTAAGAGTGACACCTGCTGTTGGCAACCTGTTAACATTTTGAGAAATTATAAAGCCAAAATCAATGCCACCAATCAAAACTAGAAGAAGGGTGGCTCAGTCGTTAAGCGTCTGCCTTAGGCTCGGGTCATGGTCCCAGGGTCCTGGGATCGAGCCCTGTATCAGGCTCCCTGCTCAGCGGGAAGCCTGCTTCTCCCTCTCCCACTCCCCCTGCTTGTGTTCCCTCTCTCGCTGTGTCTCTCTCTCTCACATAAATAAAATCTTTAAAAAAAAAAACTAGAAGAAACAACTTCTAAACTGTTTTTGCCATATATTCTCACATCCTTCCTGTGCTCATGTATTTTTTAACCTAAAATCTCAGTTCCTTTGTATCTCAAGTGTTCAAACATACTTTCTTCACCAATTATAGAGTTCTGTGCAAATATCATTAAATATTCCTTGGGATACTTCCAATTTCTTTCTTTTGTTTTTTAAAAGATTTTATTTATTTATTTGACAGAGGGAGAGAGACAGCGAGAGAGGGAACACAAGCAGGGGGAGTGGGAGAGGGAGAAGCAAGCTTCCCGCGGAGCAGGGAGCCCGGTGTAGGGCTCGATCCCAGGACCCCGGGATCATGACCTAAGCAGAAGGCAGACGCTTAACGACTGAGCCACCCAGGTGCCCCGGAATACTTCCAATTTCTAATGTTGCTCTCATCTTTTTGCATTTCTTAGAATTAAGCATTCCTGCTTCCAAAATTCCCAGATACATTAGCCATGTATAAAGTGCAGTAAAATCACAAGTAATATCACTCAAGCAGACAAGGGTTTTCAAAACAGGGTGTCCTGAATCCTCTTTTTTTCTCTGAGCAATTAGAGATATAAACACATTAGGTCAAATGGCCAACAAATCAGGTTTACATCAGTAACTTCTTCTGTATATATTTGTTCTGGATTGGTTCTCAAATTACAGATATATTATTGGCTTCTTTTTTTTTAATTTTTTTTTAATTTTTATTTTTTTTTTTGTTTTATTATTGGCTTCTTGAAAAATATCTTAGAATATACAGTCTGTCAAGAACAAATGGAAACACTTTATTCCAGATCCCTCTTTCACAAGGGAACCACTATCAATAAGCAGCTTGATGAGTATGTTGGTTTAAATGTTATAAGTGATATACAATTATTCATGAGAGCTAAACAGATTTAGTCTACAGCTCATCATTATATCCCCATATTCCCCAGCACAATGCAATACACGCACACGCACATACGCACACACAAACTCTAAATGTTTCTATGTCTTCAAATCCAGCCTCTTCACACTGTACGTGGAGTTTGGTGGCATGAAATTTTGACCCAACACTGGACAGTGGGTACTTGCCAACGGCGTTTACTATTTATGAACAACCTGATGATGTTTTATGGTTAAATCACATAGTATTCCTTCATTGTTGATCAAATTATAAGAATAACTTACATCTGGAAAAGAATCAGTAAATTGAGCAAATAGAAAACAAATGATATCTAACTCACAAGAACTCAATAAATGTCACTGATATTGGATCTATTGCATTCTGCTCTTTTATGTTATATTTATTACATAACTGGCTATGTGTGGGCACATGTGTGCAGACTGTCAGGATTTGCTGGTATTTGGACTTCCTGATACATATGGAATATTCTTGCAGTTTAAGTTGCTTCCTTCTATTAATGTTTTCTCAGGTCTTCTATCACATAAGCCTCTTCATATGACATCAAATATGCTTTAGAGGGGCACCTGGGTTGCTCAGTCGGTTAAGCAGCTGCCTTTGGCTCAGGTCATGGTCCCAGGGTCCTGGGATCCAGCCCCACGTTGGCCCTCGGTCCCAGGGTCCTGGGATCCAGCCCCACGTTGGCCCTCCTGCTCAGCGGGGAGTCTGCTTCTCCTTCCCCCTCTGCTCTTCCCCCAAGCTTGTGTGCATACACTCAACCTCTCTCTTTCTCTCAAATAAATAAATCTTAAAAAAAATATGCTTCAGAAATTTGTATTTTCTGTTAAGCAGAATTTGGAAATACCATTCTGTTTGCATAACAATTAAGTCTGAGGCCTTTAAATCTTGCATGGACATAGACCTGTGCACATTTTTAAAAGAAATATAGATCTTTTGATAGCCTCTTTTCTTAACTGTATATTGGTATAATGTTGGTTTCTTGATTTTTAAAAAAAAAATTTCAAATACCAGCTTTTCCCACTTTCAACATTTGGAGATTTTAGACAAGTATAAAATTAAAACTTGAAGGCAAGCCATTGGAAACATCACTCTAGAAATTTAGTCACTGTTAGCTGTCTGTACTTTCCCCTTTCCAGATACTTCGCTTATGCCTATTCACTTTTTTTAATCCTTATGTGTTTATATTTTCAACTTGAATTAATCATGTAGGTAATAAGCTGAGAAAGACAGGCTTTATTTTTCCGTTTCATTTGTATTAGACACCTAGGATGGTTTGATCCCAAAGTTCCAACACTTTGCTTTTTCTTCCTGGAATCAAGGTTATGGACATCTCTCCTGATAAAGACTCAGAGAACGGGTTTCAATCTTTCCAAGGGCTTACAAAGACTGCCCGTTGTAGCTGAACCCAGAAAACGGACCCTTTGCCCCTCCCTGCTATCCACTCTTGCAAAGGAAACCTCAACAATCCTCCTTGGCCCCAGCTCTCTGCTTTCCTGTGGGAATGTGGCTATGTGATCACTTTTGAGAGTCAAAGTCTCTGGACAAAGGATATTCCCATGTGAAAGATTAACTGATGTCAACCAACTGACCTCCAAAGAGTTGAGCCAATTGACAATGCTTCTGACCTGGTAGGAGCCTGTCCAATTCTACAAATCATTACACAAACTGGGTGATAATGGCTTCATTTTCAGTGGCTTGCTTAGGGTTATGATGAAGAATGAAGGGCATTATGGGAGACTATGTCGAACTACAATTTAATGTGGTACTGGTGAGTTTGAAAATCTCTGCTAAGAGACTTCTGTGTTGCATGCCCTTTTTAAAAAAAAAAAGATTTTATTTATTTGACAGAGAGAGACACAGCGAGAGAAGGAACACAAGCAGGGGCAGTGGGAGAGGGAGAAGCAGATCCCCGCAGAGCAGGGAGCCCGAAGTGGAGCTCAATCCCAGGAACCTGGGATCATGACCCGAGCCAAAGGCAGACGCTTAACGACTGAGCCACCCAGGTGCCCCGTGTTACACGCCCTTTATTGTCACACGCCCTTTATTGTCTGGGACGTACCTGCTATTTTCTTTGCCACTTTTCCTACTGGGTGGTTTTTTTTTTTTTTTTTTAATTTTTCATGTTGAAATAGCTTTTGATCTGAAATGAGTGTCAAGAGCTGAGCGGTAGTTAGGCTTGGCAATAGTTACAATCTCCTGTTACTGGTCATGGTACCATGCTTGAATTCCTGGACTCAGAAAGGTGCTATTGCTTTAGGCTTCCATCCCCTGGCCAAATAGTCTCTCTTCATGTAAACCGAAATATGTAAACACAAAATTCTTGAGTTTGAGGAATTCCAGGGCTAGGGCTACCTCACCTGTCACCCACAATTCTAACTTCAGATACGGAGCACTGTCTTCACCCATCTAGCTTCCCCTAGCCTATGGGCAAGCCAAACTATTAACTCCAAACAGGCAGCTTAGTCATCTAATGCAGGATTTCTCAGCTATCTGCTTAGCTGAAGCAGAGTAATGAGGTCAGAGGGCACCTTACACCTTCATAGGGTACCTGACCATTGAGGCATGTTTTCGCAAATATCTCCAAATCCCCCTTGGCCAAGAACAGCCTCAAGGACAACTAGACCCAGCTGCTTCAGATTTGAAGAGAAGGAGGCCCAGCTCAAGGCCAGAGTCCACTCAACCTCTTAAAAGGCCAAACCTTTCTCAACTGCCAGGCCTCACAGTTCTAACACCACTGGGTTTTGTCAAACCACTTCCTCTTGGTGGCAGTATTGCTCTGGAAAAGCCAATTAACCCAGCTCCCTGGGCCCTCCACTCCCGCCCATTCAATATGAAAAAAAAGCCACCAAGAGACAAAGAAAGGAATCAGGAAACAAAGTTGTCTAGCCATTTGCCCAGTTTGGGGGAAATCTACTGGCCAGATGAGCTTTAGCTTCTAGTTTCCCTCAAAAATCAGAGGCCTAAACCACCTACACTCATCAACCAAGTTTTCAAGAATTCCATTTCCATTCTACCAAAGCTTTGTAGGTCTGCTCTTCACTGAGCTTTGATCTCCAACATTTTCCCATGTGACTTGCTTCAGTTGGTTAATTCTTAGGGATCCAGGGCTAAGAGAGTGAAGAAAATGATGGGAATAAGGGCATGGAGAAGAACAAATCTAGGAACCAGGCCACGTGGTTCTTGACTTATCTCACTGCCAGATTCCCTGGAATCCTCCATTTTCTCTGAAGGCACCAGGCCTTGCCTGTGGAGTGGGAGGGAGCCATCTGGCTGGAACCCTAAGAGTAGGGTCCAGAGCACTCTCAAGTCTGATTTTCATACAGTGTTCCACTTGGAGTGACAGATACACTGGAACATACAGAAATTCCAGTCAGAAGAGACATAATTTTGTCTCGTGTTTTCATCATTTAACAATGGAACACAACCATATTCCAATGCATGTGATTATGACTTTCAATGGCTTCCTATGATTTTTAAATTATTATATATGTACATGCCACTAATTGTTAGGGATCAGTTTTGTAGTGTTTTCTCAAACATAACTAAAACATGGTGCTTGCAAAGGATTCAGAAAATAACCACTGATAACCTTTCACACATTTACTTCTATTATTTCAACACACATACACAGTTCTGTGTTTATGCAATAAACTACAATAAATTTACATTTAAATTGGATTTATGTAGGCATCATGTTTTAGATTCAAAACTTTCACTTGATTCCTGGGTAGTCTGAAATTATCATCAAACATTTGGAAGACCTGGATTTTAGACGATACATACTTGCAAAGAACTACTTGATTGACTCATTATTTAAGAATATTAATTAGGTTCTCACTTAATCTGGTTTTATTCATACACAGGACATCAAATGTCTATAATGCGACCACTCAGGAATCTTATTTTGAGACTTGCCTTATCTACAGATACTAAATACTCATTTCCCAGAACACTAAGGTTTCTTTTTTTATACTTCTCAAAATTTACACCAAATTTTTAACCTTAAAATTTTCCTTAAAAACTGTAAAGAAAAATATAATTCAAAAATGAAGGTTGAAATTGGTTGTCTCTGAAATTCAGTCACCCAGATGTGCATCCTAAGAAAACTTTAAGGTGGTATATTCACACCCTTTACATTCAGCTATAATTTGTCAATAATGTCTTCTTTTATATAAATGTAAATATGTATATAAGTATGTTGACTGAGAATTTCACGTTGAAAAGCATACTTACTATAAAACGGACTATGGTTGTGAATATATTGCTTTTAAAAATGTTCGCTTATTTTACATATATATAAACACATTCATATATATGCATATATAAATAAATGTTACACACACAGGTATGCTTCTCTTTAAACATAACTGGACGCATACTGGGTACAGTTTTGCAGTCTTGCGCACTACCTTAAACCTCTTGCATACGTGCCTATCAGTATATATTTTTGAGTGCTTGAAAATGTTTTTGTTTTGCCCTAGAAGACCTATCTACTCCAAGAAATTACAAAAGTTATACTTGCTACTGGCAAAGCATTCAAATTTTGAGAAATTATAAAGCAGAAAACAAATGGTACCTCGATCAGAAGAAATAACCACTTAAAAAATATCCTTGCCATGCATTCTTATCTCTTCACTTTGCACATATATGTACTTTTAAAAAATAATGTTCAAATTCCCTTCTACTTTAAGCATTAAAACAAGTTTTCCTGCCGTGTATCTTGAATGCTTTTTAAAACATCATCAAATATTCTTTGGAATTTCGACGTTTTAAAATTTTGCCACCTATTTTTGCATTTCTAGAAACAATCATGCTTCTTTTTTACAATGTACCTGCTACAACAGCCAAGTATGAAGATGTGAAGCGAGGTCACAGGTAATGCCACCTCCAGCAGACAAGGACTTTTGAAATGTGGGTTCATCTTCAGTCCTCTTCACTTGGTTTTGGTTCCCATCAGTTTGTGCAAAGTCTGATCGTGTAGCAGAAGTGCTAACAGTACTTGGCTTGGCCAGGTAGTTTCGTTTGTCTCCAGACTCTCCCAGCTCCAATTTGGGTGCACCTGAGACCTCCAGCAAGCACACTGGGTCGTGCTATAAGCCACCAGGAACCGTCCTGTCCTCTGAGCTCAGGCTCTGCTACCAAAAACGGCCCAGGTCCCAGGGCACGGGAATGCCACGTGCTCAGGGGGGCTGGGAGACCCACAGGCCCAGTACTTTGTTACTGGTTTCCTCTGGTCCCGCCCACACAAGGCGAATACCAAGACCCCACCCCACGACTTCCTGTGCCCCGACTTCCTGGCGGATGCTAGCAGCCTTGCCTCCCCACCAGCCACCTCCTACACCTGGACCCCACCTTTATCCAGGGCTCCAGGTAGGCCTTTGGTGGAGGCACTGAGCTCAAGCTCCAGCCGGCCCCTCAGCCTCCCCACTGAATGGACCTTTCCAAAGTAAAAGTCATTTCAGAGAAGCAGCCTTGGGGCTTTTTCCAGAGATTTCCTCACGATGGCAGTGTTGTTCCGGAAATTCTATCTAAGACTGCCCACATGCCCTCTTCTCCCGCCCAACCGGTGTGAAAAAAATATGACCAAAGACAAAGGCAGCAGGAAATATGGCTTCCTTGCTTCTTGCCCAGTTTGAAGAAACCCGCTCACACTATTGTGGTTTTGCTTTTGATTTCCATCTGCAATCACACCGGGGCCTAAACCTACAGTCTCATCAGGCATCTTTTACGTTCAAGAACTCAATTTCCACTTACCTAGTCTTTGCCCTTCTACTTTTTCTTCACTCAGCACTATAGCTCCAGTGTTTTCTCTTGGGACCAAATTGTCTTGGGATAGCAGGGAGCAAACCTCAGGGATCCAGGCCTAAGGGGGAAAAAATGGTTGCACCTAAGGGCTTGGAGAAGAGCAAATCTAGGCACCAATACAAGTGGTTCTTGACCTGGCTCACTTCCCAAGTTCCCTAGGAGTGCTCCTCCATTCTCTGGCAAGGGCACTAGGCCTTGGTGTATTTAGGGAGAAGCAATCTCTTTGTCTGGAACCCTAAGAAAAGTATCTAGATGGCTCTCAAGACTGCATGCTACACCTGGAATGATACACCTACTCAAATATGTATACAGTCCAGTCAGAGGGAACATGATTTAGCTTCATGGTTTCATCATTCAACATTGGAACACAGGCAAGTTCCATGTTATTACATGGTCTTCAGTGGCTTCCCTATGATGTTATTGTGTATGTGCATGTTAGTGACTATCTCTTCGGGATCAGTTATATAGCATTTTCTCATAAGTAGCTAAGACATGGTGCTTGCAAAGGATTCAGAAAATAACCGCATGCGGATCAAGAGTAAAGTGCTATCATAAACATTTAGATTTTGTTTCAGTGCATACAGAAAAACTCAGTTTCCATATACTCGTGCATTCATTTCAGAAACAGATATACTTAGCTTCATACACAACAGTAAGTTTACATTAAAATGAGATGTATTTGTATGTCCTGGTTTGTATCATATTTTCATTACAATTTTTCAAGACCCGAGTTTTAGTAAATAAAACATTGGCAAAGAGTTTGTGGATTGCCACATTCAGTGAAAATATTAGGATTTCAATGACGAAATGTTCAGTTCATAAGACACTTATTTAACAACTTGAAACTTAATGCCTATGATGCCACCCCTCAGGTATCATGATTTGAAGATCTCCATTTTCTAATCCTTATTATGCTAATATATATGTATAATCCATATACATATATATATTTTAAAAGATTTTATTTACTTATTTAACAAAGAGAAAGAAGTCACAAGTAGGCAGAGTGGCAGGCAGAGGGAGAGGGAGAAGCAGGCTCCCTGCTGAGCAGAGAGCCTGATGCAGGGCTTGATCCCAGGGCCCTGGGATCATGACCTGAGCCGAAGCAGACCAGGTGCTTAACCGACTGAGCCACGCAGGTGCCCCATATACATATATATTCTTAAACAAATATTGAATCACAACTACACAAGTGTGCCTCTGAAAATATAGGACTGTTCTCCTTCTCAAAAATTTAACCTATATTTTTATTTAAAATTTCACCTTGGGGCACCTAGGTGGCTCAGTTGGTTGGGCGTCCAATTCTTGATTTTGGCTCAGGTCATGATCACAGGGTCATGAGATCAAGCCCTGAGTTGGGCTCTGGGCTGGGCATGGAGCCTGCTTAAGATTCTCTCTCTTCCTCTCCCTCTGCCTCTCCTTCCCCTCCACCCCAAAACAAAAGAAAATAAAATTTAATCTTAACATTTTATTATTAAAAATATAACAGACTACATTACTGAATAAATAAATAAAGTGTGTACATCATTCTAACACTGTGATCCAGGTGTATTCTATCAAATACAAACCCTTGTATTCTATTAAAGCTCCAAGGTGAAAGCATTTGCATTTTTTATAGTTATCAATAATCTTTCATCAATATTTCCCTTTATATTTATTTATTTACTAAAACTTAGATCTTGCAAATTTTTTCACGATAATGACAAACTGTCTAGGAAACAGAAATGAAAATATGATCCAAAACATGACATATGAATAATTCAATTTTAATGTAAACTTATTGCTGTGTATGAAACTAAATGTCAGTTTGTATATGTATATATACACAGGCATACGTCAGAGATATTGTGGATTCAGTTCCAGACCATGACAATAAAGCAAATATCAACAATGAAGTGAGTCAAATAATTTTTTTGGATTCCCACTGCATATAAAAGTTATGTTTACATGATACTGTAGTCTCTTATATGTGCAATAGCATTATGTCTAAAAAAAAGTACATACCTTAATTTAAAAATACTTTATTGCTAAAAAATGCTAACCATCATCTGAATGAATTGGAATCACTGATCACAGATGGCCATAACAAGGATAATAATAATGAAAAATTTCGAAATATTGCAAGAATTACCAAAATGTGACAGAGAGACACGAAGTGAGCGAATGCTGTTGGCAAAGTGGTGCCTACAGACTTGCTCAATGCAGAGTCACCACGAACCTTCAATTTGCAAACACTGCGGTATCTGAGAAGCTCAATAGAGGGTAGCACAATAAAATCAGATAGGCCTGTATATACATCACACACACACACATATATATATATACATACACCCAAACTCACACCCATGCATATATGGACACAGAGGGTGAAATTTGGGTGAAGTTAATTGCATTCTTATTGTAATAATCACCATGATTAAAAATACATAATTTTTACACATGTGTACAAATATGGATGGATATATACAAATGTACTAATATGTGTGTTTGTTTCTCTTTAAACATAATTGAATGCATGCTGAAGGTAGTTTTGAACAAATTCCTCATCATTATTTGATACAATTTTCATATGCTCATATACATATATATTTAGAGACCTTGGAATTTCTTTATTCTCTTGTTGGAAGAGCCTTATTATCCAAGAGATTTACAAAAGGAATACCTGCTGCAGGCAAACTGTTCAAATTTTGAGAAATCATAAGGCTAAAAATAAAGTAGTGCAGTCCCAACAAGAATAAAGACTTTTAAAATGTCATTCTCACCGCTAACTTATACAATATACTAATAACTTTTAAAAAGTAAAATTAAAATTCCTTCATACTGCTGGTATTCAAATTTATTTTCTACACTTATTGTAACTAGAATACTTTCCAAACATCATTAAATATTCTTTGAAATATTGGTATTTTTATTTATTTATTTATTTATTTATTTTTTTGCGAGAGAGAGAATGAGAGAGAGCACGAGAGGGAGGAGGGTCAGAGGGAGAAGCAGGCCCCCTTCTGAGCAGGGAGCCCGATGTGGGACTCGATCCCGGGACTCCAGGATCATGACCCGAGCTGAAGGCAGTCGCTTAACCAACTGAGCCACCCAGGCGCCCAAAAAGATCTTTTTTTTTTTAGATTTTGTTTATTTATTTATTCATGAGAGACAGAGAGAGAAGCAGAGGGAGAAGCAGGCTCCCAAGGAGCAGGGAGCCCGATGCGGGACTTGATCCCAGGACTCTGGGATCATGACCTGAGCCGAAGGCAGACGCTTAACCGTCTGAGCCACCCAGGTGCCCGAAATATTGGTATTTTTAAAAGAGTAGCCTCTTATGTTTAGAATTTCTCAAAATTAGACAAGCTTCTTTTTTAAATAAGATTTATTTATTTATTTTAGAGAGAGCATGAGCGAGCGGGGGGGAGGGGCAGAGGGAGAGGGAGACAAGCAGACTCCCCGCTGAGCACAGGCCCCCCCCCCCCCCCGACACAGGACTCGATCCCAGGGCCCTGAGATCATGACCTGAGCCGAAATTAAGAGTCGCCCACCTAACAGACTGAGCCACCCAGGCGCCCCTTAAAATTAGACATGCTTCTTAACAATAAGCCCAGGTATAGCCACCACTTAGAAAGAAGTGCAAGGAACTCACAGGTAATGCCATCTCAAACAGACAAGGACTTGTAAAATATGGTGTATCCTCAATCCTGTTGTGTATAAAATATCCTGTTGTGCTCATATAGATTCCTTAGGTCTTACGTGGTCAAGGCAGCAAATTGCCACCAATAATTTTTTCTGTACATATTTGTTCTAGATTTGTTACTGAATTATAACATAAACATTGTGAAGAATCTTGCAGAATACACCAATCTCTGAAAGACATATGGAAACACTTCATCCCAAATCGAGCTATCCCAAGGGAACCACTATGGACAGCTTAATGGGTACATGTGTTCAAATGCTGTAAACAAGATGTACAACCATTCATGAAAGCTGGTATTATTTAATCAAATAAATGTAGCCTACTGTTCATCAATAAACTCTCCTTCTTTGTTCCCAAGGTGCTTGAAATACACAAACATCCACCCACAGATGAACATACCATTATTTATTTTCTTCAATTATATTGTGGTTATACTGTAGGTAGAGTTTTGTGACATTGTTTCTTCACTCAGCATTGGATAATGGATACTCATAAATTTCCTTTGTTGTTGATCGAATTCTAATGATAATATATGCGTCCGGCAAAGACATGATAAATTGAGCAATTATAAAACAGGTAAAAGAGGATACTCTTAATTACATAAACTCAACTGATACTGCAATCTATTCCATTGTGCCCTTTCTTCTATATGCTTTGTATTTGTGTGTGTGCTTGCAGGCAGCTGTGTGTGTGTGTGTGTGTGTTACGGTGCTATAAATTTCAACCAACATGATCTATATATGGGATTTTCTTGTGGTTTGAGATTTTTCCTTTTTCATGCTTTTCTCAAGTCTTTTATGGCAAGGCCACTTCAAATGTTATTAAATATACCTAAGAAAACGGGATTTTATGTTAAATAATAATTTGCCCAAAGCTTTTGGACACATGACCATTAAAGGTAGGACATGTAATCATTCCAGCATGTACATAGAACTGTGTCTATTTTTATAGCAAAATAGCATCTTGCAATAAATGATCCTTTAAAACTTGCAGTTTCATTAAATTTATATTGGGGGGCGCCTGGGTGGCTCAGATGGTTAGGCGTCTGCCTTCGGCTCGAGTCATGGTCCCGGGGTCCTGGGATGGAGTCCCACATCGGGCTCCCGGCTCAGCGGGGAGCCTGCTTCTCCCTCTGACCCTCTCCCCTCTCATGCTGTTTCTCTCTCGCTTGCTCTCTAAAAAATACATAAATAGGGGCACCTGGGTGGCTCAGTCGTTAAGCGTCTGCCTTCAGCTCAGGTCATGATCCCAGGGTCCTGGGATCCAGCCCCGCATCGGGCTCCCTGCTCAGCGGGAGGCCTGCTTCTCCCTCTCCCACTCCCGCTGCTTGTGTTCCCTCTCTCGCTGTCAAATAAATAAAATCTTTAAAAATAAATAAATAAATAAATAAATAAATAAATAAAATCTTAAAAAAAATTTATATTGGGCCATCTTTTTCTTGTTTTCTGTAAATTTCAAAAGTAACTTATTTGTGTTCAAAATTTCAATCCTTGACACAGGCCTAGTTAAAACCTGTAGGTTCTACTTTGTATTCTTTTTTTTCCTCCCAGCTTTGCTGAGATACAATTAACACATAATCTACCTTGCATTCTTGAGAGGTAGATCCTAGCTGTAGTGTGCATAGAAGCCTGCCAGATCCTTTGTTTTGTGAAGATTCACTCTTCAGAATCCAAATGTGTTTATGGTTGTAGGCAATCATAAAGTAGAGAAAACAGTCTTTTATTTTCTGTTTCTTTTTCATGGCAAACTGAGAGGTTTGATCTCAAAGGTCCAATAATTTGATTTACTCCTCCAAATCAATGGTATGAGATATAGAGATTAGAATTTAGTCTGTATGAAGTCTGAAGAAGATTTCCTTATATGTTTACAGGAATGTGGGTGTGTGTGCAATCCGAAACTTTAGATGTACAAAGAAGCATGAAAATGTGACCCGTAACCAAGAGAAAAATTAGTCAATAGAACCTGGCCCAGATATAGCCAAATAAATCCAATGAACAAACAGGGATTAGAAAAGAGCTCTTATAAATACATTCATGGATTTAAAGGAAAGTCTGACAACAATAAGGGAGCAAAACAGAAAAGTAAATAAACAAATAGAAACTAAAAATCAGGGGCGCCTGGGTGGCTCACTCAGTTAAGCATCTGCCTTTGGCTCAGGTCATGATCCCAGGGCCCTGGGATTGAGCACAAAGTCTGGCTCTCTGCTCAGCGGGGAGCCTGCATCTCCCTCTCCCTCTGCCTCTCCCCCCTACTCTGTGCTCTCTCTCTCAAATAAATAAATAAATAAAATCTTTAAAAAAAAGAAACTAAAAATCAGTACTAAGTGGAAATTCTAAAAAGATTACATGAGATGAAAAATTCCCTGGATGCTGAATAGCATTTCAACACTGCAGAAAGAATAACAGTGCATATGAAACATAACAGTAATCATCCAGTCTTAAGCACAAAGATAAATGAGGCTAAAAAGATGGAAAGAGTCTTCGTGACCTTTGAGATAATATCAAACCAACATTCATGTACTTGAGTTCATGAAGGAAAAGGGAGAAATGGCAAGAATGGAGGGCAGAAAAAGATCTGCAGAAATAAAAGTAATTTATCAGATTCAGTAAAAATGGTAAATGTTCTGATTGAGGCAGGTCAAATAACCCAAGTAACACAAAGAAGACTAAAATAAGGAAAAACATAGTCACATTTCTGAATACCACTGATAAAGAGAAAATCTTAACAGTAGGCTGAATAAAAAGACTGATTACCGAGGAGGACAGCTGTAAGAGTCACAGATGATTTCTCATTAAATTTGATTCAAAGTAGTCAAAGGAATACCATCTATAAATTGCTATTAGAAAAATCTGTCAATCTATAATTTTCTATCCAGAAAAAAACAGCCTTCAAAAGTTAAGGCAAAATAAAAACATTTTCAATCAAACAGAAGCTGATAGAATTCGTCACCAGCACACCTGCTCTAGAATAAATGTTAAAGGAAGTGCTTCCGGCTGAAGTTTAATGATAACATATGGAAACTCTGGACTACAAGAAGAGATGAGGAGTTTTGGAAAAAGTAAACATATGGGTAAATTATAAAACAGGCTTTATATATTCTTAATTTCTTTAAAGGAAATTGACTACATAAAATAAAAATAACAGCAATACATTGTAGTATTTAAAACATGGCAGGGGGCACCTGGGTGGCTCTGTCAGTTAAGCGTCTGCCTTCAGCTCAGCTTATGATCTTGGGGTCCTGGAATTAAGCCCCATGTCACGTGGGGCTCCCCACTCAGTGGGGAGTCTGTTTCTCCTTCTCTGTCTGCCCCTCCCCCCTGCTCATGCTTTCCCTCTCTCTCTCTCTCAAATAAATAAATAAAATCTTTTAAAAAAATAAATAAAACATGTAGCAGTAAAATGTTTGTAAATAAAACCAGAATATTTGAGTAGGGAAGTATCCTCTTATAACTTTGTTGCATCATTTTGTACCTAAACTAGTAAAATATTTGACAGTAGAATAAAAGTTTTGTAATTTTATCTCTAGCATTTACCACAAATAGTGGCATATCTAGTAAGTCAAGAGAGGGAGTAAGACGTTATGTTAAACAGCACCTAAATAATTCAAAAGATGGAAGAAAGACCATATGAGACTAATAGACAAGATTGCAAAATGGTAGATGCAAACCCAACCATACAAATATTAAATATAAATGGACTAAACTCCAATCATTTTTAAAAGGCAGAAACTGCCAATATAGATAAGTAAGGAAAACCCATCAATATGATTGATGTTTAACATATGTTAAATCTGCAGGACACAGATAGACTAAAATTAAACAAAGGGAAAAGTTATATCATATGAACACTAATCGTAAGAAAGCTAAAGTAGCGATATAAATGTCATGAAAGTAGATTTCAGGACAAAACATATTATCAGAGGGGAAGAGGGATATTTCATATTAATGAAAGCTTAATTCATCAAGGAAATAGGACACTGTTAAACATATTTGACTAAAACAGAGTTTACAAAATTATTAAGCAAATACTGACAGAAGGAATATACAAATCCACAATTATAGTTGGCAATTTCATACTCCTCTCCCAGTAATTATAAAAGCAAGTAGACAGAAAATCAGTAAGGATAGAGGAGGCTTGAATAATAGTATCAACCAAATCAATATAATTGACTTATAGAAACACTCTACACAACAATGGAAAAATACATGTTCTCTTTAAATGCACATGCAACAATCACCGGTAAAGACCATTTTATTGGGAATAAAAACAAGTGGCAAATTTTGAAAGGACTGAAATTATTCAGAATATGTTTTCTGACTACAACAAAAATAAATGAGAAATAAAAAAACCCAAAGATATATGAAAAATCTCCAAATATTTTGATATGAGACAACCCATTTTCAAGTAACTCATGGGTTATAAAAAGAAGTATAATGGAAATTTTAAATATTTTGAAATGCAAATGATGAAAATATATCCAAATTTGTAGGATGTAGGTAAAGCAATACACAGGTATAAATGTATAGCTCTAAAATGGTTATATTAGAAAAATCGAATGTTTTAAAACCAGTGATTGAAGCTTCCACCTTAAGGAGCTCAAAAATCAAAAGCAAATTAACCCCAACAAAAGCAAAAGAAAAGAAATAATAAGAGCAAAAATGAATTAGAAAATGGATAAACAAAAGAAAAAAATAATGAAATTATAACATGTATCCTTAACTTTTCACAATGTACCTAGAGTCCAAATTTTACCACTTCATGCAGAATAGAGAATCCCTACAGCAATAATGGTCCATGTACCATTCCCCAGTGTCCTTTATGCTGTAGTTGGCACATGTAATTCATCTATATATGCATTATAAACCCCACAAAAATGATCTTAGAATGTTTGCTTTATCATTCATAAGTATTTTAAAGGAACTAAGTAGAAATAGTTTTTTGTATTTACCCAAATATTCAAACTTTCTTTTTTTTTAAAGATTTTATTTATATATTTGAGAGAGAGAAAGACACAGAGAAAGAGAGACCATGAGTGGGGGAAGGGGCAGAAGGAGAGGGAGAAGCAGACTCCCTGATGAGCAGGAAGCCCCAAGCAGGGCTTGCTCAGTTCCAGGACCCTGAGATCATGACCTGAGCTGAAGGCAAATGCTTAACAAAATGAGCCCCCCAGAATTTCTAACGTTCTTCTTTTTTGTTGTTGTTAATATTTTTAATTTATTGATTTGAGAGAGCAGCGGGGAGGGTCAGAGGGAGAGGGAGAAGCAGACTCCCCACTGAGCAGGGAGGGCAAGGCAGGACTTGATCTCGGGACCCCGGGACCATGACCCGAACTGAAGGCAGATGCTTAACCATCTGAGCCACCCAGGTGCCCTGAAAATTTCTAATGTTCTTTATTGGCTCCTGAAGATCTGTGTAACCTTCTGGTGTCATTCTTCCTCAGCCTGAAGAATATCCTAGAGCATTTATTTTAGTGCATGTTCAGTGGTGACAATCTTAGTTTCATTTTGTCTGAAAACATTTATTTCACCTTTATTTGTGAAAGATATTTTCACCAGATAACAGAATTCTGAGTTGATTTTTTCCCATCAACGCTTTCCAGAGGATCTTCTATTGCCTTCCAGCCTCTGTACTTACTGATGAGAAATCCATAGCTATCTGAATGAGGCATGTTATATATGACAGTGGTAGCATTTCAAGTCTGTGGGGAAATGACTGCCTTTTCAATAAGTGGTCTCAGAGCTATTGAGTATCCATGTGTACAAATGAAACCTTATGCCTCCCACACACTAGACACAAAACTCAATTCCACAGTCCCTTTTCATGTAGTCAGAGAAGGTAAAGCCATCATATACCTCTACTGGTAATGTGGCAAGCCCACAAAATGGTGGAAGGCCTTGATGGGTTTATGAGATAAGACTGACTCTCTATACAGGGGTTGGAAAACTATGGCCCACCAAATTAATCTGACCAGTGACCTGTATCTATAAGGTCCGAAAGCTAAGAATAGTTTTCAAATTTTTAAAGGGTTATTTAAAAAAATAATCTGTGACAGAGATTATACATGGCCTGCAAAGCTTAAATTATTTACTATCTGGCCCTTTACAGAACGAGTTTGCTGTCCCCTGCATCTAGGACTGAATATATCTTCACCCACATTGTTTCCTACTTAGAGAAAGGGCATTTTCTAGAAACCTCCCTGTGGTCAAATGTGCACCTTTTCTTCATGAGGTAATCATATGATGGTCCAGACTAGTATTTATGTTAGGCCAGGCCCCAGGAGTATATTAGAATGACCTCTAGACATAAGTTATAACTTTATTTATGATATAATCTTATATGAAACCAACATAATTCATTCCTAAATGAAAGGCAGAGGCATAGTGAATTGGGGGCAGGTGGTCACACCTTCTGGAGAGCCTCTCGGATCACTGTCACACAGAATCAAGGGGACACCTCCTGGAGTTCTAACTACTCTCTATCTTCATGTATTCATCTCTCAAAAGACAAGCTGAGAGGATGAGAAAACAAAGCAGAAAGCAAAAGATCACTGGGATCTTGGTTTGGGGACTACCATGGAGTCAACATGCAGCTGGGAACTACAGAACTAGGGTGTTGATGTTGAGAACTCTGTTAGGTTCTTTTAAACCTCTTCTTTCTGCAAGTAATAGCCCTGCTATGCCTTGGCTGTTTCCCAGCATGGTCAATAGTTGTATCTTTAAAATAAGAGTTGTCTGGGGGCGTCTGAGTGGCTCAGTCAGTTGGGCCTCTGACTCTTCATTTCAGCTTAGGTCATGATCTCAGGGTGCTGAGATCGAGCCCCATGTCAAGCTCCACACTCAGCACGGAGTCTGCTTGCCCCTCTTGCTCTGCTCCTCCCCCTGCTCTCTCTCTCAAATAAATAAAATCTTTTAAAATAAAATAAGAGTTGTCTGGGTGCTGGTCATCTGGGGTACCAGGGAAGGGAGGAGTGGGGAGTGGCTATTACACCTCTGTCTGCATCCAGGTTTTGGAAGATGAGAGTGAAGGACCATAAATGGCAGTTACAGGGAAGATAAGAGTGGAGAGGGCAGAAGGAGAAAGGAGGAGGGAAGAAAGAGGCATATACTTGAAACCAGTGTAACACTGTGTGTCAACTGTACTTCAATTAAAAAAAAAAAAACAGCAAAAAAAAAAAAAACCCCACAAAGCAATAAAAAAGAAAGAGGTGAACTCCCCCCTACACACACCCCTGCATGCACACATGCACACACGCACAGACCCACATTCATTAACACCTCCAACCTCATTCTCCCAGAATGTTTTCTTTTTTCCCCAATTCCATTTATGGAGCTAAATTATATCCACCAACAATCACCAATGCCAACAGAGAACTCTACAGAAAGTGCCACCTTTGACCCCAGTGGCTGAAATCGACCATTTTATAAGTGAAGTTGTCTATTCATATCCATTCATTTAACAAGCCCAGTGTTACAATCCTCCTTTTGGTCTCAGAACTATGATGCATATTGCTTGGTAATGATACCAGGATTTTTCACAGAATGAGAGATTTCTCTTTCTCACATTTATTTTTATTTAAATAATATTCCAAGGTAAGAGGGTCAGGGGTAGAGTGAAGATCTGGGATTAGCTGTGTATCAAGAGTGACTTCCCAAATTGCTTGGTAATTAAGAAGAGTAATTTTTAAATAAGATATGCTATTGTGTAGAGGATTTCATTAAGAGTTTATGAGTAGGTGGGATGCCTGGGTGGCTCAGTGGGTTAAGCATCTGCCTTCAGCTCAGGTCAGGATCCCAGGGTCCTGAGATAGAGTCCTGCATCAGGCTCCCTGCTCAGCGGGGAGCCTGCTTCTCCCTCTGCCTGCCTCTCTCTCTCTGACAAATAAATAAAATCTTTTAAAAAAAGAGTTTGTGAGTAGAGATGGGGTGAGATTGAGGGTTTTTGTCAGTGGAGTGATGTGATAAGGAATAGCTATGAAGAGTATCCAAAAAAGGGGAATGGGTCAGGGATAGAATAAGGGTTGAAGAAGACTATTTTGCATTTTCCTTGCAAATGTTTTAAAAGTGATTTTTGCAGAGTATAAGATCATTTTGTTTTAGAGATGCAGTAAGGGTCAGACATGCTTGTTTCAAACATCACTTAATTTTTAAATTTTATATTAACAGATGATGTAGGGGCCTAGGATGAGGTCAGCATCAGGTACACAAGAATCAGTTCTGTCTTCTGTGTTACTTGGTAATTTGGGAAAATGGGGAATTTATATAACACATAGAATAGCATGGTTCTCAGGGGTGACATGAAGATTAGGAAGACTGAGTGGCAGGTGTGATGTAAGGTTTAGGGATGGATGACAGTCACGTATATGGTCAACATCACAGAAGTTCTTTTGGGGGGCGGAATACTTGATAAGATAAAGTACTGTTTTTTTAAAAAAGATTTTATTTATTTATTTGACAGAGAGAGACACAGCGAGAGAAGGAACATAAGCAGGGGGAATGGGAGAGGGAGAAGCAGGCTCCCCACTTAGCAGGGAGCCCGGTGCAGGGCTCGATCCCAGGACCCTGGGATCATGACCTGAGCCGAAGGCAGATGCTTAACAACTGAGCCACCCAGGCACCCCTAAAGTAGTGGTTTTACTTAAACGGAAGAATTATATAGCAGCTGTCGATGGTGTGAATAAGGATCAGAGATTTCTGTTTATAACATTACTAGTAGTAAAAAGAGTGATGTAAAATAGGATGATTGTTAGAGATGGATTCAAAATTAAGGATATGTCTTTCTCATATAACTTGCTTATCACACTATCACAGGTATTACAGGGGACAATGGAGCAGGGGTATGTCCAAGAGTTGGTGAGAGTTAAAGATGGTATCAGGGTCAGTGATGGGATGAAATCAGGGATGGCTGTTTGAACACTACTTGGACACTGAAAAGGAGTAATTTATAAATGAAAGGAGGCTTAGTAGCAGTAAGGGATCAAGTGAGTGTCAGTGATGGGTTGAGCATCATGTGTGTTCATTTTTCAGATTAGCTGCTCATAAAACAGCATCTTTATTATCATGACTATTATATGAGTGTTAGGATAAGAGTCAGGAATGGGATGGATCTGGAGTTTTGTGAAGGTTGGGGGATGTCTGTTTTCCATATAATTGATAATTGAAAATACTGGTTTTACATAGGATAAGGTATTGGATTTGGGGTCAGGGACAGAGGTCAAGTCAGCAGTGGATGAGACACTGAAAAAAGTGTTAAGATAGGAATGTGCTAAGGATGGATACCGTACATATTACTTCATCAGGAAAACAGTACATGGTACAGATAGGGTGGGGTCACAGAAGGAGTGATGGGGATAGATGTCTAGTTGGCTGTGAAATACAGTGATTTTCACATATAATCAAAGGGTATTCTCTTATAACTCTCAGAATGTTTGTTTGCTATATTATTTGGTAGTAGAAAGCACTGCTTTTACATAAGGGATGGGTTTGGGGGTCTATGTTGGAATGAGATTACAGAATAAATGGAGGGTCAGGGATGGATTAAGGTCAGGTTCAGAGATCCCTGCGTTGCACATTACTCGTTCAAAAACTTAAGTGAGCAGTCTAGTAGCCATGAACACACCTATGACTCCAACCTTGGATTTTAATACCATTCTCCAATAAAAGGAACCAGGACTCCTTGGAGAAAGGGCGGATTCCAGGACTGGGGCAGAAAATATACTAGATGAACCTGGAGCATCTTCCAGTGCCAGAAAGTAAGAAAGTTCTCTCCCAAAATTGCACTGATGGGAGTTATCAAAGGGACATAGGGGCCAACAGAGCGAGCTCCCAATGACCAAAGTGGGAACAATTTCAGCACCAAAATAAAGTAGTATTTGATTATAACTCAACGTATAAAATAAATATATCCAAGAGTCCACACTGATATAAACACATGATTGAATAAATAAGTGAAGGAAAAAAGACAAATCTCCCATGCAAAGAATCCCAAATAATTGATGTAGCTACTCAGCTTTCAAGAAGGGAGAGCATAACTCTCTGCTCCATAAACGCGGGCTGATCATGGTGACTTCCTTTTGAATAGTAGAGAATAAGAGAAAGGAAAAAAAAAAGTAGCTGTATCGTGAAGGAACCTGAAAAGCATTACCTCAGCCAGGTGATCAAGGTTAACTTCAACACTAACTTCTGTTGATAATATATACTTTTGACATGATATGATGAAAATGGCACTTGACCTCTGTGATCTTCTTCCTCAAAATTTATAACCCCAGTTTAATCGTGAAAATAACAACACACAAACCCCAACATACGGGCATTATACAAAATATCTGACCAGTATTTTTCAAAACTATCAAGGTCATCAAAAACAAGGAAAGTCTGGGGAGCTCACAGCTCAGAGGAGCCCAAGAAGACATAATGACTAAATGTAACGGTATCCTGGATGGGATCCTGGACTCCTAAAAAAAGGACATTAGGTACAAACTAAGGAAATCTGAAGAAAGTGTGAACTGTACCAAACATGATGTTAAGATTTGTGAACTCTGCACTATCTTTGCAACTTTTCTGTAAATACAAATCTATTCTGAAAGTAAAATTTTATTTATTTTATTTTTTTTAAAGACTTTATTTATTTGACAGAGACAGACACAGCGAGAGAGGAAACACAAGCAGGGCGAGTGGGAGAGGGAGAAGCAGGCTTCCCGTCAAGCAGGGAGCCCGATGTGGGGCTCGATCCCAGGACCCAGGACCTGAGCAGACGCTTAACAACTGAGCCACCCACCTTCGGCTCAGGTCATGGTCCTAGGGTCCTGGGATCGAGTCCCGCATCGGGCTCCCTGCTCAGCAGGGAGTCTGCTTCTCCCTCTCCCTCTGCCCCTCCCCTCCCATACACGAACCAAGAAGTTCCCATCGGGGGCGCCTGGGGAGCTCTCTCCCTCTCTCTCTCTCCCTCTCTTTCTGAAATGAAGTCTTTAAGAAAAAAAAATGACATCACAAAAGCTGAGGCACTCAGTGGGTAGGCCTGAGAGACAGGCTGAAGATGGTACGTGGCTTGAATGTCAGGTTTAGGGATACCTAGTTTACACCTTACTTGGTGATACTTCTTTAAAAAGTGATTTTATATAGGATGGGGAATGGGGTGGGTTTCAGGGACAAAGTGAGGGGCAGATATTTGGTAATGGGAAAGCAAGGCATGGGGAGGCTCATGTATGGCTTGAGGATTTGAGGTGTTAGGAAAATTGTTTTGCACATCAACTGGTAGTAAAATAGTGTGTTTGTTTATTTACAAAGGAAGAGGGATGACGTAGGCACCTCAGTCTAGGTTTGGGATGGAATGAAGTAGAAGCTGCAGGAAGAAGGTATAGAGAAAAGGCTGAACTTCAGGTATTGGAAACAGATGCGATGGAGGAAGATACGAATGGTTGATTCTCACATTACTTGGCAATAAGATGAGAAATAATACAGTGATTTAATCCTGTTCTGTGGTAGTCTATGTACAGCCATTTTAATTACTCCCAATGTCCTGCTAGCATTTAAGACACTCCGTGTTTTCATTACACTGAGAAGTATTCCTGGGTGCAAAGTTACTGCCCAGGAGATTGGACAGTGTGTGGGCCAACAGGATGGCCTTGGAGGCCGCCACATATCGAGGAGGCTTCTCATCCCCAATGATCACACTCATCATTGACCTTCTCAAAGTTCTATATTAGGGTGTCCAGGGGACAGGTATTATAAAAGGGCTTCAGAGAAGGGTTCAGCAGAGCTGTATCACCAACCATTGTGCCGTCATAGTATTCAGGATCTAGGTCAATGTCTTCAGGGCCTCACCAACTTCCTGACCCTCACCAACTTCTTAACCAGACCTCCTCTTGCACCTTGAATTAAGTTCATCTGATCACCTAGTGCCATGATTTTACCCTTGGAAGCCCCTTCAAATCACATAGGAAACTTTTAAAAGAAAAAATAACAGTGCCACAGTCTATACCCCATACCGAAAATTCTAATTTTATGTTTGGGATGAAACCCTGGCATCAGTATTAAAAAAATTTTCTCCAGATGACAAGCATCAGCCTAATGCCTGCTTTCTGCCTCCTGCTTTCCCAATTTCATCAACGCTTGCCTTTTGGGTCTCAGCCGTCTGTTCTTGTGGGCAGTTGGAGTCTTCCTCCGTCCATACGGGAGACAACCACTGCACTCTGGGCACAGGGGGCACCCAGTTAGCTTCCTGTCTGGGTATCCTGGCTGGGCCACAATTACCCTTCAAGACAACAAACTGAAGTGGGGAAGGTATGGTGAGCCAACCCTCAAAGACGAAAACAGACAGCAGGAGCCCAAGTGGGCATCCAGGTGTCAACACTGACCCAGAGGGAGCAGGAACCTGCAGACTGGCAATGGTAACTTCGAGACCTCTGGAAGGTTCTTTGCTATGTGTTAGCCCTGCTGTGTGTGTCCTGACTGTTTCCTTGCCTGGGGCAGAGCGAAGCCCTTGAAGCAGGCTTCTCAGTTTGCCCGCCATCTGGGGCCCAAGGAGGGAGGAGCTGGGGTGGCAGTGGCTCCCTCTGCAGCCATGCTTGGGGGTGTGGAAGGGAACCCAAAGGGTAGAGTGGGAGGTGGCCGCTCCAGAGAAGGGAGGAGGCAGGGTCCCAGGTCGGACACCAAAGGTAGGGAAGGAGAGCATGGTGGGACCACCTGGGGCTGAGAGGGGACCCAGCTGCTGGGCAGAAGAAAGGCTCCAAGTGTTTCCAGGCCAGGCCCGGATGGCCAAGAAAAGGTGGGGGCCCTACAAGGCCTCTGTCAGGGAGGGCCTGTCCCTGTCTTCTGGGGGCCTCACTGCCACCAAGAAGTTCCCATCGGGGGCGCCTGGGTGGCTCGATTGGTTAAGCGACTGCCTTCGGCTCAGGTCATGATCCTGGAGTCCTGGGATCCAGTCCCACATCGGGCTCCCTGCTCGGCGGGGGTTCTGCTTCTCCCTCGGACCCTCCCCCCTCTCATGCTCTCTGTCTCTCATTCTCTCTCTCGCAAATAAATAAATAAAATTAAAAAAAAAAAAAAATTCCCATCGGTGCCGTTCCACCCAGCGCCGCGCTTTGCGCGCCGAGCGAGCGGCCTCTCTGCCCACCTGGGTGAGGACACAGTGGCAGGGCCCTCAGCCCCGAGCCAGCTTCTCTCTGGGACACCACTTCCTGACCCTCCCGCTGGGGTTCTTAAATCGTGCGCGTCACAAAAGCCCCGGCGGACCTGACGACAGCGACGGGGAAAGGCACCCGCACTGCTTTCACATGTGCCTCGGGGGGGGGTGGGTAACTTTCACAGAGCCTCCCGCCCTTCCCCTGCACCCCCACGTGAAGCCCCCCCGCTCTGCCCTCCCGCTCTCCCGACTTGCCCCCGGCACACCGGCTCACCCCGCGTGGCGTGTCCTGTGCCCCAGTGACCGCTAGGTGCCGACAGAGACCCGGCAGGACGCCTCCCCTCTCCTAGGGCTGAGGGCCACCTGCCCGCGGGTCCAGTTTGCCCTTGCCCAAGGGGCGAAATGGGGGCTCGGGACAAAAGAGTGGCCCCAGGCCTGCCCCCCCCCCCCCCCCCCCCCCCACCGCTCACAGGGAATAAAGGCTGGAAACGACTTCCTGCTCACACCTGCGACATTCTCCTCCGGCAGTCCTCTCCCTGCCCTGATCCCAGCGGGTAGGGCTCTTTCCAGCGCTCAGATCGGGTAGGAAACGTGCTGCCGGTGTAGCTGCCTTTGCCGTCCCCGTGTGCCCCACACCTACAGCCTCCCCTCTCCAGGTGGGAGCGGACGGCGAGCCACGTTCTCTCTGCCCCCCAGCAGGACCCGTCGCCGCCTGGGAGCCCGGTGGGCGGGACTACGGACAGGGGCCACATTTCAGCAGCTGTGTGACTTTGAGCTCATTACTCAGCCTCTCTGTGCCTGCCTTGGCTCGTGTATACAAGGAGAATTGTAAGGGCACCTACCTCCTGGGGCTAGTATGGGAATGGAATGATTGCACATTTCTAAAACACTTACGACAACACCGGGCACGTAGTGAGTACTCAGCATATGTTAGCTATTCTAATTTGCCTTCTTGGATCTTTGTAGCAGGGTCTCAGTAATTAGCTTTTTCTTTTCTTTATTATTATTATTATTGGCATTTCCCACTTAGGGCTCCTAGTTTCTGACTATGGACTTTGCCCCTGACTTCATCGACTGTGTCTGATGGTTGCTAAGTTCTTTTTGGTCCCAGTGTTCTAGAAAGCCCTGGTGCTGCTGTTATGCTCTGGGTTGAGACAAGCCTGACAGTGTATTATTCAAGTCCCAGTGTTCCCTGAGAACACCAGAGAAAGAACATTAGAGAAAGTAGAAACTCCCTCGATCTACAGATAGAAACCTTTCCCCTCTGGTGTAAATATTTGACCCTCAGAGCACAGCTTCTGGGCCCATGCATAGAAGGCTGCTCTTAGGACGCTAGTTACACTTCTAGCCAGCAGGTACTGTGCTTTTCCTACTCAAGCACACAGTTTTGTTTGAGCAAGACCTTACACATCTCCCAGGTTCCCACATCCAACTACTTTTCTAGCCCAAAACTGAGGAATGTCTTACATGCTTCGTATGTTAGCCATGTTGAGCTGTTCACCGTGCTAGCTGATTCACAGCTAAGAGAACTGGAAATGCAGACAGTCTCACGTGGGCAGAGCCTCTGAGCAGAATCAGGCACCTTCCTCCAAAAACCAGCCTGCAGGCCCATTAGAGAGCACACTAAACTAGAAGCTGTCAACTGTGTTGCATAATCAACCAGATGTGCCCACACAACGACTCGTGCTAATAAATTGTTTTTAAGGTTTTGTTTATTTATTTGACAGGGAGAGACCCAGCGAGAGAGGGAACACAAGCAGGGGGAGTGGGAGAGGGAGAAACAGACTCCCCGCCGAGCAGGGTGCCCGAAGTGGGGCTCGATCCCAGGACCCTGGGATCATGACCTGAGCCGAAGGCAGATGCTTAACAACTGAGCCACCCAGGCGCCCCTCGTGCTAATAAATTACGTATAAATTTAAGAAACAGAACCAGGTGTTCCTAATGAATGTATTTCAAGAATAATTTCAGTGAGTGGAAAAACAAGGCCCAGCATGACGAGGGTGCTTGCAAAGATAAAAGTGACCAGATTGTGCGTGATCAGGTTGGGCAGTTCCATTAGCGACTCCCTCTGTACCAATGTCTTAAGCCATCCTCTAAAAATCCATGGCAAATTTCCAGATTTTTGTTAAGATAGGCTAGGTTATACATACCAGCCCTCCCTCTGGAAAAAAAAAAAAAAACTTTTATTTTTTAATTTATTTTGTTTTTATTTTTTAAGTCATCTCTACACCCAACGTGAGGCTCGAACTCACAACCCTGAGATGGAGAGTTGCACCCTCCACCAACTGAGCCAGCCAGGTGCCCCTGAAAAAAACGTTTAAAAACCTGGATGAAATGTAAAGAATACCTTCTTTAAACAGTTGAAAAGCTGAAAAGGGAGTAAGGTGTTACCTGGACAAAATAAAGGGAAAATAGAGACCTAGATTTTCTAAATCAGAACATTGTTTACATAACCTCTTAGGATAAAAGGAGCATAAACCAAAGGTTGAGATGTTTACAAACTAGGGAGTCTAACATGACTGCCTTCCTTCAATTAGCTGGCACCCAAAAGGCTCCCCCCGAAGGGTACAGGATGTGGCCGAGCCTTCACACAGAAGTTCATGTTAGGTTCTACTTCCCTGATATGTAGGCAATTTCAAGCCTGAAAATTTAAGGTTGTCCTCCACTGAGAGTACCCCCGATTATCCCCTCAGTACTCCGTCTGGCAGAGGCAAATGGAAATCCTCTCTGGAGGAACGTGACCTCATCCTAGCCTAAAGTTCTTACTACAGATAATTGCTAAAGGATGTGGACCAGAATAACCAGGCAAATAAACAAGGCACATGGGCAAGAATAAAGAGAACAATAGACTGAAGAGAGACACACAAAATTTCAGTTAATGAAATTATTAGACACAGATCACAAAACAACTATGCTTACAATTTTTAAAGTTATAAAGAAGGAAATCCCACTTCTGGCCAGTGTAGAGTAAGAGAACAATTTACTCTCATGCCTGAACAACAAAAACTACAAATAAATGAAACAATGATTATCAAGACACTGGACATCAGGTTACAAGGGACAGTGACCCATAAAGATAGTTAACAGAAAATGCATTCCCCACAACTGTCCCAGCCTGCTGCCTTGAAAGTTTCCAGGTCTCATCAACAGAGCCTGGTGGACTTCCTGAATTGAGGAGATGGGAAGGAGTGTTGGGAAGAATGAAGTGGCTAAAGTTTGCTAGACAGATTACCAGGGAGGGGATTGTACAGAGAGAAAACTTAGGAGATCTGCAGGGATACATATGTGTGATGTGCGAAACTACCCAAGACTAGGGAAAGACCTATCCAAAAGGACTAGAGGGAACAGTACCCAGCATTCATGCAGGACTGAGAATAGAACCGATTCCTACCTACCAGACTTGAAAACATCACAATTCATGGCATTGGGTGCAGTACTCATAAATTTCTTGGCTCAGTAGTGTGGCATAATTACTCCTCCCCTAAACATGGTTCTGGTGCTAACAAATCCAAAGAACCTGATTCTTTCCAAGTAGCTAAACTGCATCCTAGGAAAAAGGTCAAAAATATTTCCAGAAATACAAAAATATCCAGTACCCAACAAAGTAAAATGTCATAGTGTCTGGAATCCAACAAAACATTACGGGCATGCAAAAAATCAGGGAAATATATCACATAATGAAGGAGAAACCAATGAAATTGACCTGAATCTGACAGAGTTGGTAATACTGGCAGAAAAGGAAATTAAGACAACTATTATAACTATATATCTGTGTTCAAAAGAACAAAAAGGAGACATGGAAGCTATAAAAAGAGCCCAAATCAAAGATGAAAACTACAATATTTAAAATGAAGACTATACTGGATGAGATTAACATCACCGTAGCCATGGTGAAAGATTAGTGAACTTGAAGACATAGCAACGAAAACTCTATCTATCTATCTATCTATCTATCTACCTATCTATCTTCTATTAAACATTGAGCTGGGAGTGCCTGGGTGGCTCAGTCAATTAAGCATCTGCCTTCAGCTCAGGTCATGATCCCACAGTCCTGCGATTGAGCCCTGTGTCGGTCTCCTTGCTTGGCGGGGAGTCTGCTTCTCCCTCTCCCTCTGCTCCTCCCCCGCTTGTGCTCTCTCTCTCTCTCTCGCTATCTCTCTCTGTCAAATAAAAAAAAATATTTTTTAAAAAAACATTGAGCTCATACTACTACCAATCTAACAAAACATGGTTCTATTTAGTGTCCTCCTTTTCATATTTGTAACTACCTTCTCTGACAATGAGAAACTGGGCCTCTATTATCCAAATATTTTTACTTTTTTTGTTTAATACTAGAAATCACTAAAAGTAGTTCAGAATTGACAATGTGTAACTATAAAGAACAAACGTACCTGGGAAACCTACACAAAATTCATTTTTGAAGTAACTACAGATAGGATAATAGACACATTGATATAGAAAGAGATATAGAGGGGCGCCTGGGTGGCTCAGTCGTTAAGCGTCTGCCTTCGGCTCAGGTCATGTCCTGGGATTGAGCCCCGCATCGGGCTCCCTGCTCTGCGGGAAGCCTGCTTCTCCCTCTCCCACTCCCCCTGCTTGTGTTCCCTCTCTCGCTGTGTCTCTCTCTGTCAAATAAATAAATAAAATCTTTAAAAAAAAAAGAGAGAGAGATGCATGTCTCTTTATATAATATACACATTCATACATACACTTACATATACATGTGTTGAAGTGCATATATGTATATATATATATATATATATATACACATATTTCCTATCTCTGTCTATGGAGAAAGCCTAGAAATGTGACACCACACTGGCAATTGGCATACTTAGTGTTCAGATCTTATTTCAGAAATACCATTCTCTACCACAAGGAAACAAAGTTATTCGGAGAACTGGCTGATTCCAGAGCTGGTACTGGGAAAGTACATGACGCCCTTTGCATACCATGCTATTGAGAAAAGAAGAAAGTGGCCAAAGAATGGCAGGTATATGTCAAAGGACAGAAGAGCCAGCTTAAAATGTGTACCAATGGCCAAATCAGGGACAAACTGAACATCAATATTAAATAATGGCAAAAATAGATTATAATCCACTGGAAAAAAAATAAGAATTCTATCTCCTGAAATAAATAAATAAGTAAATGCAGAAGAAGAAAACACTTTTCTTACAATGGAATATGAACTAAGAAGTACAGAAGAAATGATGGAATTAGAAAATCACCATTTGTCAGCCATCATAATAATAACTGATTCAGGCAAGAATCAACAATGGATACTAACATGAGAAGTAAACGTTTGGTGTATAACCAGTTAATTCCATAGTCTCAAAATATCTCCCAAAAAATATTTATTATTTACAAAGGGGAATATTATAACTTTACAGTGGAGAAAGCTGGCAGACACCACTTTAAGGAAATGATCAAAATGATCACAAAGTTAACATTAGTAATGGGACAAATTGACATTTCTTTGCATCTTGATATGATGCACAGAGAAGAACCCATTTCTTCTGTGATACTTCTGCCAAAAATGCATAACGAGAATCTAATCATGAGGAAACATCAGATAAACCCAAACTGCGGGACATTCTACAAAATACCTGCCATGTAATCCTCAAAAATGTCAAGGTTATGGCAAAGGCAAACTGATGAATTGCTCCAGATTAAAGAGACCAAGTAAAGAGACATGACAACTGAATGCAACCCATGATCCACAAGTTTATAAAGGACTTTGTTGAGATAACTGGTAACATTTGAATAAGGTCTGTTGCTGAGTTAACAGTGTGCCTTCATGTTAATTTCTTGTTTTTTGTAATTGTGCTGTGGTTTTAAAAGAGAACGACCTTGCTTTTTTTTTTTTTTAAGATTTTATGTATTTATTTGACAGAGAGAGAGCACAAACAGGCAGAGTGGATATAAACTGAAGTACTCTGTCAGCAACTTATTTTAATGGTTCAGAAAAAATACCATACATACATATACATACATAAACACACACAGACAATGATAAAGCAAATGCAATAACAAGCTCTTGGTAATCTGGGTGATAAGTACTATACTTTCAATTTCTCTGTACATCTTAAATTAGGCTTAAAATGTTTTTAAAAATCCATCATGCTTAATAATATGAGAAAGTTTTGTTAAAACTATTAGGTAGAAATTGTATGAGGAACAAGATATTTACACAGTCCCAAAATGGAAAATAGTAACTTCCCAGTGGAGAAACCTAACAAACATCACCATCAGCAAGTATTCAATGTTAACATCATTAATGTTGAAATAAACAATACCATGTGTCTCCTGATAGTATGCAATGAGAAGGAAACAAAGTAAATTCATAGGATAACCGGAATCTAGTCCTGACGCAACATCACATGAATCCAAATTGAGAGAACTTTCTGAAATACGACTGAACTGTAGTCTTCAAAAATTTGAGTCATAAAAGATAGACTGAGAAACTGTTCCAGATTAAAGAAGGATAAAGAGACACGACAACTAAATAAATGCAAGACATCTCCCTGCAAGGGGCGCCTGGGTGGCTCAGTCGTTAAGCGTCTGCCTTCGGCTCAGGTCATGATCCCAGGGTCCTGGGATCGAGCCCCGCATCGGGCTCCCTGCTCCGCGGGAAGCCTGCTTCTTCCTCTCCCACTCCCTCTGCTTGTGTTCCCTCTCTCGCTGTGTCTCTCTGTCAAATAAATAAAATCTTTAAAAAAAAAAAAAAAAGACATCTCCCTGCAAAATAAATTGGAAAGTCTGGGGTGCCTGGGTGGCACAGTTGGTTGAGCATCCAACTGTTGGTCTTAGCTCGGGTCGTGGTCTTGGGGTGGTGGTCTTGGGGTCATGGTCTCAGGGTCGTGAGATCGAGCCCCACATGGGGCTCTGCACTAATCGCAGAGTCTGCTTAGGACTCTCCCTCTCTTTCCTTCTGCCCCTCCTCTCCTCTAAAATAAATAAATGAATCTTTAGGAAAATAATAAAATAATTGGAAAGTCTGAGCAAAGGGTATATAATAATTTTTTGTACTGTTCCTTCAAAATTTCTGGGAGAAATAATTTTAAAAGAAAATGTTTATAAAATGAATCTGAAAGCATTGATTCTTTTTCTATGCCCTGAAGTTGTTTAAGTCATACTGGAATCACATTATTTTTGAAGGTTTTGTAGAATTTTCTTAATCTGATGGCATGTATTGGAGGGAGGGAGATCCTTATCTACATTTATTTAACTTTCTTTCGCATTTGGCCTACTAGACTTTCCTTCTCTACTACAGTCAATTTAGCAAGTTGCATTATAGTAAAAATTATCTGCATTTTCAAATTTATTTACAAAGAGTAGGGCAACAAATTTTGTTTTCTGGCTGAAAACAATAGATACTTCTTTCTCATGATTTTGTGGATTGGTTGGGTGATCCTTCTGGTTTGGGCGACCTCACATGATTTGTGCAGTCAGTTGGCAATGAGGCTGAAGGATCTGGGAAGGCTTCATTCACATATATGGCGACTAGCAGGCTGCTGACTGAAACATCCCAGTTCTCCACATGGCCTCTTCAGTAAATTATCTCAGGCTCATCCAGGTGAAGATGGTCTCCAGAGTTCCAAACTCAGCAAGAGAGAGAAGGCACCAATTCATGGCATTCTGAATGCATCACATTTGTTAAAGCACCACTAAACAAAGCCAGTCATATGGTCCAGCCTCGCCTCAAAGAGTGGAGTAATAGGCTCCACCTCTTGACAGGGAAAGTGGCGAAATCACTATTGCTAAAAGACATGCATTTCGGAACGGGGAGAGTTTGTGGCTATCTTGCAATCTCTCACACCTTGTCTGGTTGAGTATTGATAGCCCTCTCTAAAGTGGATATAATCACGTGGGCACTTACATGGGACATAAATACCTAATGCTCTGTGCCCACTTGGAGAGGCCCAACTGTATATTTCTTCTCCACACTTCCTAGGTGCCAGACTTCTAATATTGAAGTCCCTGAGCAGTTTGGTCAAGCTATTAATGACTGTCCACAAACAAATTAATATTCTAGGCCATTTCTCCTTCAAGTGGATACACTTGGGAGTTCTGACCAGTTGTACTATTTCACTACGGTCCTTCTGGGCTAACCCTGAGGAAGGCTGCAATGTACCATCTATCCACTTTTGCCTGGTTCCGGCAAACCATGCAGATGTATCTATAAACCAGTTCCATTCTTTACCCTCCCTGTTAACTGGTCATAGGAAATTCTATGAGGGCTGCAGGAAAAGCAGTGAAGCATGCATGTACAGTGCAAGTCTGAACCATCTGTTCATGCAGTTTACTAATGCCTTCCATACTTAATCAGCTCTGTTCCTATATACCATTTTCATTTTACAATGGCATACTGCTGTATATATCCAATTTTATGATCTGATGGGTTAATGACGCATATTTCATGATGGGAAATGCAGGTGAAATAGTTATTTGGTATTCTATAATCCAATGTTCAGCCTCTACAAGGGTACAGGAGCAAACCAGGATTTGCTATTTTACTAGAGAGTTGCCGACCAAAAGAGGGCATGCCTTACTCAAAAATTCTAGGGGTCCGACACAGTAATTCTCCAGTTGGGGCTTGCCAGAGACTACACAGAGAATTTCTGTCTGCCACAGACACTGTGACAACTCTAATACACTCGGGTCTGCTGGATCCCAACAACCAATCAGAAGGAGAGTTTTTATGATAGCCCGGCTCTGCTGCAGAGCCTTTACTCCCATTGGCCCGACTCGAAAATGGCACCATGATAGACTTCCTGGTCAATGGGCTGGAGTAGCACACCTGAATGTGGAATCTGTTCTCTACAAAATCCAAAGAAACCTACAAAATACCATTTTCTTTGCTCGGGTGTGTGTTGCAAAAAGCTGCAGCTCCTTATTTCAGGCCACTGGATCCCCAGTAACTTCACTAATAAGGCAGGCTCCCGAGTTTCATGAAAACGAGCTCTCATTCTCTGGCATGCATGTGTCTTACTAAGATAGCTAGAGTACCTTCTGCTTTCTGTTCATCAGCTCCAGTTACCATGATGTAAGAGTCCTGTGCATTGTTCTCAGTGATATCAAAATAATGATGGGCCCTCTAGACGATCTCATAACAGAGAGCCGGAGAGTTGACAGAGAAAGGAAGTAAAGAAATTGAAGCAGTTTCTTCTGTTTTCTTCAAGGTAGACTTCATGGTATCTGTTGATGAGGCTAGGAGGGTGGTAAATGCACTTGACAGGTTAATAACCACGCACTGATGAAGGAGGCATTGATTCTCCTGGCCCAGAAAAACAATGGTTGAAGAAGGCCCATATTGAAGACACATTTTTGCTGAGTTTCCAGGGCTGGATAGGAGTTCCATTAGTTGAGAACCATGTGCATTTTGCAGACACCGCATCAATACTGGGGAAAGACTGGGAGATAAATGAGTTGTTCATGGGAACAGTAGAATGCGTGTATCACTGGATCAGCAAGAGTTAGATTGTGTACATGGGATGGGTCCAGTTCTTGGAAGTCCTTAAGAAGGCCTAGAGAGTCCGTTCCTCCTTCATCAAGGTCCCCACACACGAATTAATATATGCCTCTTCTGTGCACACCTTACACTTTGTATAGCATCGCACAATGTAGCACTCCTTCCATGTAGCTATGGGTCTTAGAAAGCAGGAGAGAGTGGCATCTATATGGGCCAGCACTAGGACAAAGCCATGCTGCTATGTGAACTTCCCTAGACACATACATGGATACAGAGCCTTCAGAGGTCCATAGCACATTTTGCAACAATAAGAAGTCCACCTGTACTCTCCTATGTTCTCACCCTACTGACTCCAAGGCCTCCCATTTCCCCAAAAGCGCAGCCAGCCATTTTACTTCATGGCCAGGCCAGGTACCACCCAAGTTTTGGGCCTGGACTTGCTGAGGGGATCCAGACACTTCTTCCCAGGTACCTCTCTAAACCAGGGGAAGCTTGATCTCCTGAAAGATGAGATGCAGCTGAGCAGCTAGGCTCCTCAGCAGAGCTGGTGCTTCCTAATGGCTAAGGACGCTCTGTTTATTTGGGCTTGGCCTGAACAGTCTCATGGAGCTAGAACCTAGTCATTACTAAATTCAAGATATCAGAGAAAACATTGGCTGGAACTTCTTGTCCTCACTTTTTTCTTTTTAGAAAATACAGAATCTGTCTAATAAATAGCACCCTCTCCCTCTAAGCCAAGAGTCATGTGGAACAAAACCAGAGGAGTTGTCTTGTTTTCTACAGTTAAGAAGTGGGGGATTCTTGGGCGCCTGGGTGGCTCAGTCGTTAAGTGTCTGCCTTCGGCTCAGGTCATGATCCCAGGGTCCTGAGATCGAGCCCCGCATCGGGCTCCCTGCTCCGCGGGAAGCCTGCTTCTCCCTCTCCCACTCCCCCTGCTTGTGTTCCCTCTCTTGCTGTGTCTCTCTCTGTCAAATAAATAAATAAAATCTTAAAAAAAAAAAAAAAGAAGTGGGGGATTCAATATGTGTTTACAATGATAGCAAAGTTAAAATAGCTCAACTACGTTGCCAAATGAAGGATAACAGAGACATAAACACCGTCCTTAAAAAGATTCTTTTAGAAGGAAAGTATGAATTGAATCATTTACTGAAGTACTGTTTGAACAGATGGTGTGATTAACAGCTAACATGTAAGCCATCTCGGGAGCTTAAGGAAAAGTAAACAAGGGGAGCTAAAAAGAGATCACTTTATTCCCCAAAAGGTTCTTTCATTCATTTTACTAGGAAAATTGGAAAGTCTATGTTTTGAGGCTGTGTTTCCTTGGGGGATGTCAGGAGTGAGGGAGGAGGAGAGTCTCTTCAGAGCAAGAGCACACGGATGCAGGGTTGAGCTCCACATGTGTCTTCTGAAGGATGACATGGGTCTGAGCAGCCGAGACCCTCTGCATAGCTGACTCTTCCCAACCACTGAAGACACTCCTCATTTCTGTGTGTCCTGAAAGGCCCCATGTGCCCAGATGGAAGAGAAGGGACTTAAGAGTTGGGAACCAGTTATGAAACAGGCACTCCGCTAGGAACATTACAAGCCCTGCTTCCTCTAAGGCTAGCTCACCACGGCCCCGGGAGGCGTATGTTATAAGGCCGATTTTCCCACTGGGACACTAAGGTGGGAAAAGGAGGAAGAGATCTCCCAGAGCCACATGGCTACTTTGTGGAGCTGCCCATGAAACGCTGGCCTGTTGAGTTTCAGGCCTTAAGAGAGGCAGCCAGTTGCAGAGGGAAGAGCACTGAACAGGATGTCTGGAGACATGGGTGTGAAAGGCTCCTCCGCCAGCTAGTGCCTCAGGCACAGCAGCTGTTGCCTTCTGTGCCACAGTTTCTCCATCTTTAAAATGTGGAAGTTGTACCACATGGACTCCAAGGTCCTCACTTGGGTGTGGAAATGATATCAGAATACCAATCAAGTCGAAAAAAAGAAAGAATATCAATCAAGTTGGCTTCCCCAGCCCCATCATTCCTGAGCACCTTCAACTGAAATCAGGAAAAAGTCCTTGCACAGCGGTGCAGCTCTAGCCTGGTGCCGCCACCTTAGGCAAATCTCCAAGGAATTGGCTGACCCTGGGCACAGCGCTCTCTTGACTGCCTTCCCATGGCATTATCTTACCATATCATAGCATATCTGATCCACTTAGTGATGGCCCAGCACAGGTTGTCCTAGCGTTCTTCCCTTCGACTAATATTTATTGAGTGTGTAGCGATGCTCCAGGCACTGTGCTAGATACTGTGCAAACGATGGTGAGCAAGGACACAGTGTCTCTCCTCCTAAGATTAGGCCCAGTGGGGGAGATACACAAGCCAACAGATAAGTAAAACACAGAGGGATAAGTGTGAGCATAAGAAAAGGAACAGAGTTCGACCTGAGGAGTCAAGGTATGTTACCCTGAGGTAATGATGTTGACATCAAACTCAGTCCATTTTTGTCAACCATCCAGAGATTTAGAATCACCCAGGTGACTGTTGCAGATTTGCCTGGCCTATTATCCTGGCATCTGGTAAAACGTAGATGAAAACGTTAGATTCCCATGCCACTTAGGGTCAAAGTTGCCAGGAAGGTAATGAAAGGTTTTGTTTCCAAAGATCTAGAGACTTAATGAAGGAGGAAAGCAACTTCGGTGTCAGTAGTCCAGAAATAAACTCCTTCTCTTGGGCATGTTCTTGTAAATACTTCTGAACTCTTTCATGTGAAGGGCCTTCTAATTGTCCCTCTGGGACCTAATCCTGGAGGCTTTGAAATGGTTTCCCTTTGCAACTTTGAACCTTTGATACGGTGTCCCCTGGCAGGTGTGATTCTGCCTCCCTCCCTGGCCTTTGTAATAATTGGACTTGGGGAGTCTTCCTCTCACCATTTTAGTGAAAGTGCAACTGCTCTTGAGTTACATTTGGAATTAACTTCAGGTCTCAGCTAAATGGAAGGAAAGCTTACCATGTGTTCTGTGTTTATATGTGACGCTGCTCAGCCCAGGGTTTCTTTCCGGGGCTGGAATGATCCACTGGAGCACTGCTCCAGGTCAACAGAAGAAAGAAATTCCCATAACACCTCAAGTGCCTGTCTGCTAGGACACTTACTACTCTGCATCTCACCTTATAGCTAGTTCTATCCAAAGGTTCCCCTTCATCTCATTACTCAGCTGTGAGTTCCTACAGGCAATAAGAGTGCTTTGGTTTTCCTTAGATGCTATGTGCCTAGAGCCAATACCTTGTATGTAGGAGGTGTTTGTTCAATATTTGGCCAAAGTCCAAACTTCCAAAGTTGCTTTATTGATTTCTCAGTGCTGTTGTATTATCACATAAAGCCTGCCATAATTCATTCTCAAAGTCAGCCATCTTCATTCTAGTCCACATGGCAATATTGTTTCACTATTTTGCCAGTTGCTAAAAGTAGACTCTAAACTTCTTAAATCAGAAGAGTTTTCTAGGTTTTCTAAACATTATATTTGTTCATCTCCAGGAATTTTCATAAAAGCTAACTTCTAGTCTTACGTATCATATACTTCTCCTTGGGGAGAAAGGAATGGCACAATCTGTTCTTCAATTCACCACGCTGAATTGTTCTTTAGGCTATAACCCAATCAATGGCTAACAAGTATAAATAGAGGATTTTCATAATTCCAAGTTTACAAATAATTCATTTTTACATTTGTTCCATTTAGTTTCCATGAAAAGCTTTATACTGTCTTGCTTATTGGAAAAAGACAAATATTATTCACCATGATTCTTTATAGTCTTTATATTCTCCATAAGAAACCAAACATACCTGAAATCATAGAGCTAGAAGAGTCCTGAACAGTTGTCTAGCACCATGGGAAAAATGCTTCAGTGGCAAAGCAGTTCACATTTTGTATAGTGTGACATCATGACTGTGAAAATAGCATAGGAACAGAAAAAGAGCCCACATGTACTTAATGGTCACAACTAAACAGCAGAATTCTCTGTGATTCTTGTTAAATTACCTATGGTTTTCTGTGGCTTCCATGCTTTCTCTGTTGACTGGAGAAAATGTTGATTAGAATCAATAATTGTCTAGTGAGGTCCATTTGCTTTATAGAAGAGAAAACTAAAGTCCAGCATGTTCAGGCAAAACCAGGACAAGAGATCTGACCTCAGAACTTTTAGACTACATTGTTCTTTGAATTCAGATTTAAGGAAGATGTGGATTTATTTATATCGTCCCAGTTTCGTTGAGATATAACCGACATATAACACTGTCTAAGTTTAAGGTGTGCAATTTGGTGATTTGATAAGGTGCATTTGATGAAATGATTCCCACTATAGCATCAGCTGACATCTCCCTCACATCACCTAATTACCATTTCTTTTTCGCAGTGGGAACATTTAAGATTCTACTCTATTAGCAACTTTCAAATATATCCATACTATTATTAACTATAATCACCACATTGCACATTAGGTCCCCAGCACATATTCTTCTTATAAGTGGAAGTTTGTATCCTTTGACCACCATCTCCCCAATTCCCCCACTCCCCCCTCAGCTCCTGGTAACCACTCCTACTCTCGGTGTCTATGAGTTCAGCCTTTTCAGGTTCCACATATAAGTGAGATCATACAGTACGTCTTTTTCTGTCTCTTTTTCTGTCGAATGTCATGTTTTAATTAATCTAAAATTTGGGTGAAATAAGAATTCTGTGCATTTTTTTAAAATGCAGCAGTCATTCTAAAGTCAAGTGGGGACATGAACAATGAATATGCCCACTAGGTTTACTCCTTCTCTTAGCTAGAGTCGTCATTTGCACTCATCATCTTGCAGGGATCCCCCGTGCCCTGCTCCCTAGTTTCTCCTCTCAGTCACCTGCTCTTAACTAGTGCCCATTGCCAGCAGTGCCCTCAGTCATCCAGGGAGGCTCATAACCTCTGGTGCAAAAGGAGATTAGACTGTTTTGGCAAATGGTTGTCAATGCGCCCAGGTAGGAGTTGGGCTCACCGAAAAGAACCTGAACTTTTACATGATGGGTGCTAATCCCTGCCAACTGCCATCACCTCATAATTAAATTGGTGGAAATTTCACTCCAGGAGCAGGGGATATGAAAACTGGCAGGCTTAAAAACAACCTGCTCAAAGGACTCTGAGATTGGGGAGTGTGAGATCAACAGGTTGTTTCTAGGCCTTAGTTGTGTGAGGGATTCAGAAGACATTAGAGTGCCACAAAGGAGTGCTGTTAGAAACAGGACACAAGCCCTGTGGATGCCTAAGGAACCACTGTTGGCGGTGACCTGTAGGGGACCGGTAGTTCCCAATTAGTATAACGCAAAAAACAAATGCAAGGTGGTGTGCGGGCTAGAGGATATGATTTCGAGAATAATCTGCATCCCATCTAGATCAGCAGTTGGCAAACTACAGCATGTACGTCAAAAGCAGCCCACCACACCTGTTTTCCTAGATAAAGTTTTATTAGAGCCTAGTTCTGCCTATTTGTTTACATCATGTCTAAGGCTGCTTTTTGGTGCTACAATGGCAGAGCTGAGTAGTTGCCACAGAGACCTATGGCACAGAAAATCTAAACTATCTCTTAAATGACTGATTTCGAAAAAGTTAGTCAGTTCCTGTTTCAGATCATAAAAGAGAAAGATTGGAAGAAATAATCCAGGGCACCTAGGTGGCTCGGTAAGTTAAGGGTCTGACTTCAGCTCAGGTCATGATCTTAGGGTCCTTGGATTGAGCTGGAGTCGGGCTCCCTGCTCAGCGGGGAGTCTGCATCTCCCTCTCCCTCAGACCCTCCACCTGCTCTCTCTTTCTCTCACAAATAAATAAATAAAATCTTTTAAAGGGGCGCCTGGGTGGCTCAGATGGTTAAGCGTCTGCCTTCAGCTCAGGTCATGATCTCAGGGTCCTGGGATCGAGCCCTGTGTTGGGCTCCCTGCTAAGTGGGGAGTCTGCTTCTCCCTCTCCCTTGGTCCCTCCCCGTGCTCTCTGTTTCTCTCTCTCTCAAATAAATAAATAAAATCTTAAAAAAAAAAATAATCCTGTCGTCTGTCCCTCCCCCCACTCCTGCTTTCTCTCTCAAATAAATAAAATCTTTTATTTATTTATTTTTTTTTTGTAAAGAAAAAATCCTGAAAGGAAGCCAGGACAAAAGAGAGGTTCAGGGGATCCTAACCTATGTGTGGAAGCTCAGAAATGGGAGAACTTAACAGAGGAGGAAGGAGGGTACAGAGTGGAAGCTGAGTTCCTGGGTTCACATAGACATGGATGAGGATATTTCTATAAAGGTGATTCTGAATCTGGTGCTGACAAACTTTGACCTGTGGGCCAAATCTAGTCTGTCATGTGTTCATTGTTGTTGTTTTAATAGACTATTGTTTTAGAGCAGGTTTACACTGACAGAAAAATTGAGCAGAAAATACAGAGTTCCCATAGTCTCCTTTTTCCTGGCCTACGGTTTCCCCGATTAACATCTTGTATTACTGTGGTACATTTGTTAAAAATGATGAACAAATATTGATATATTATTATCTAAAGATCATAGGTCACATTAGGTTTATTCTTTGTATTATACAGTTCTGTAGTTTCTGACAAATGTATAATGCCATGTATCAACCATGAGAGTATCATAGAGAATAGTTTTACCACCCACCAGCAATGAAGGAACACTCCTGTTGCTCCCAGTCCTCCCAGGACTTGGTGTTGTCAGTGTTTGGAACGTGGTTGTTCTAATACATATGTAGTGGTACACCACTGTTATTTTAATTTACAATCTCCCAGAGATAGGTAATTTGAGCATCTTTCATATATTTACTTGTCCTCTGTGCTCTTTGGTGAGGTGTCCTTTCAGGTGTTTTGCCCACTTTTTAGTTGTGTATTTCCTTCTTATTGCATATTAAGTGTTCTTTATATATTTTAGATATGTCTTTATCACATATGTGTTTTGCAAAGATTTTCTCCCAGTCTGTGGATTATTATTTCATTCTCTGAACAGTGTCTTTCACAGAGCACAAGTTTTACTTTTAATGAACTGCAATTTATCAATTTTTTCTCTCATGGATCATGCTTTTGCTGTTGTATCTAAAAGGTCATTCATCAAACCAAACATAACACAGATTTTCTCTGTTATCTTTTAGAAATGTTATGCTTCACATGTTTAAATTTAGGTCTCTGGTTCATTTTGAGTTAAATTTTGTAAAAGGTGTGGGACTATATCTAGATTGTTTTTCACATGTGGATATCCAGTTGTTTGAGCACCATTTGTTAAAAAGACTACCCTTTCTCCATTGAATTATCTTTGCTCACTTCTCAAAGAGCAGTTGACTATATTTGCGTTTATGGGAGCAACCCAAGTGTCCATCAATTGATGAATGGATAAAGAAGAGGTGGGATACACACACACACACACACACACACACACACACACACACTGGAATATTACTCAACAATAAAAAGAATGAAATCTTGCCATTTGCAATAACATGGTTGGATCCAGAGGGTATAATACTAAGTAAGTTAGTCAGAGAAAGACAAGTACCATATGATTTTACTCACATGTAGAATTTAAGAAACAAGACAAAAGAACAACAAAAAGAGAAAAGCAAGAAAACAGACTCTTTAATATAGAGAATAAAGTGGTGGTTACCAGAGGGAAGATGGGGAGAGAGACGTGGGGATTAAGAGTAGACTTACTGTGATGAACACTGAGTAATGTATAGACTTACTGGATTACTATAGTGTGCACCTGAAACTAATATAAAACTGTATGTTAATTATACTGGGATTTAAAAATAAATAAATAAAAGGGAAAAAAAGACAAGAGATAACAAGTGTTGGCAAGGTTGTGAATAAAAGAAACCTTGTGCACTGTTGGTGGGAATGTAAATTGGTGCAGCCACTCTGGAAAATATGGAAATTCCTCAAAAATGAAGAACAGACCTACCATGTGATCTAGCAATCCTACTTCTCAGTACATATCCAAAGGAAATGAAATCAAAATCTCAAAGAGATATCTGCACTCCTGTGTTTACTGCAGTATTATTCACAATAGCCAAGATATGGAAACAACTTAAGTGTCTATCTACAGATGAATGGATACAAAAGATATGATATACAGAAATATCATTCATCCATGGGAAAGAAGGAAATCCTGTCATTGGCAACAAAATGGATGGATCTTGAGGGCATTATGGTAAGTGAAATATGTCAGACAGCAAAAGACAAATACTCTATGATCTTACTTATATGTGGAATCTAAAAAAGCTGAACTCAGAGAGTAGAATTGTGGTTATAAGGGGTTCGGGGGCTGGGAGAAATGGGGAGGTGTTGGTCAAGGGGAGCAAAGTTTCAGTTAGAAGATGAATAAGTTCTGGGGATCAGCATAGTGACTAGAGTTAACCGCACTGTATTATATACTTGGAAGTTGCTGAAAGAGTAGATCTTAAATGTTTTCACCATAAAAAAGAAATGGTGATTACGTGAGGTCAAGGAGGTGTAAACTAACCCTTCGGTATTAATCCTTTTGCAACATATACATGTATCAAATCACAACATCGCACCCCTCAAACGCACACAGTGTTATCTACCAATTATATCTCAATAAAGCTGGGAAAAAAGTGCAAAAGAAAAGAGAAAACCTCCTCATGGCACTATATGAACACTCATTAATCAAAACCTGCCCAGAGAGAAAAGTTTCCCTTGGAAAAAGAGCAGATCTTGCTTACGCAGAATCATAGCCAAAGTAACCATTCTTACAAATTCTCAATGAACACATTTGGATGGAAGTGAACATTCGTTTTAGTTAGGTAAATGAGTTCTGGTTGAGTCAGCCAACTGTCTAGTCGTCCGCCACCTTTGTATTCTCCTCTCCTCCACCCCCAACCCATGTTTGTATTAAGCAACTCAACAGCAAAGCAAGGGCATTCTCCTTCATGTTCCTAGAGGGGAAACATTACTTTGAGAACGAGGCTACCAATTTTTAAATCACCACAAGACTTTCCATAGTTGTCCTTGAATTGTGGATTCTTTTTAACCTCCTTTAGTATTTGGGGGTCTCTCAGTATAGACTATACATTTTTGGCAAATATGACTATTTTAACAATTACTTAACTTTTAACTATTGTACAAATAGCCAAAAAGGCCTCTCCTTGGTTTATTTCTCTGTGGCTGGGATCAAGGAGACACTATATTGAACACTGCAAGCAGAAATATTATTTTTTTTTAAATTTTTTTATTCTTATGTTAATCCCCTTACATTACAACATTAGTTTTAGATGAAGTGTTCCATGATTCATTGTTTGTGCACAACATCCAGTGCTCCATGCAGAATGTGCCCTCCTAAATACCCACCACCAGGCTAACCCATCCTCCCACCCCCCTCCCCTCTAGAACCCTGTCTGTTTTTCAGAGTCCATCGTCTCTCATGGTTCGTCTACCCCTCCGATTTCCCCCGCTTCATTCTTCCCCTCCCGCTACCTTCTTCTTCTTCTTCTTCTTCTTTTTTTTTTCTTAACATATATTGCATTATTTGTTTCAGAGGTACAGATCTGAGATTCAACAGTCTTGCACAATTCACAGTGCTTACCAGAGCACATACACTCCCCAGTGTCTATCACCCAGTCCCCCCATCCCTCCCACCCCACCCCCCACTCCAACAACACTCAGTTTGTTTCCTGCCATTAAGAATTCCTCATATCAGTGAGATCATATGATACATGTCTTTCTCCGTTTGACTTAAGCAGAAATATTATTTTAATATTTGTACAGAGAAAGGAAAACTGTGTGTCATGAACTGGCATCTATATTATTATCATAGATGCTAGAAAATGAATTCTTTTTGGTGGTTTTCTGACACCAGTGTTTAATGGTAGCTTTATTACAAGTTATCTCTGTTCATAAAGGAAAAAATATATTTAAACCAGTAGAAATAACTGTGCATGATTCACTAGCACAGTTAACTCGAGATTTTCCAGCCTTATAACCACAACTGATAGGAAGATTTATGGCCACAGCTGCTTGTGTTAAACTTCTCTTCCTGCAGTTGAAGGAATCAAATTTCTTCTTGGAGATTAGTCATTTGTGGGGGTGTCGCCAACTGCAAAATGCTTCTGTTACCAAGGAGGTGCACTCCTCTGTTGCTGTCCTGCAGCTCTGATTTTCATTTCTTTTCGCGTCTTTCCCACTCCTCCGTAGACACATTTTAATGACCTACACGGTCAAGTTTTCTCTAGGTGTTATTCAAACCTCACGCTCCAGGTTGTTGTTTGATGGTTATGCGGTAACCTCACAAGGAAGGATGGGATGAAAGGACATTTTGGCACATGTTCACAAGTAGGAAATCCAAGCAGATGAGAAATTCCACACAGGAGTGGGAGTAGAAGGGGAACTGAAATTTCTTGGATGGTTACGAATGTGCCAAGCACTGTGCTAGGCTCTTTACGGAAAGCATCTCATTGCATTTTTGAAGCAATCCTGCAAGGGGTTAGGTGATATTCCCATTTCATATACGAGGAAATTGACTTTTTCCAGATTGTGCAGCTTATTAATAAGTGACTAACTGAGCAGGTATGAGCAACCAGCAACTAATGACTCCCAATCTCCCATTTTCTTTTCCCACTCGACTGTGTAGCCTGTAAAGGCCTAGAATACAGTTGGACAAAGCATTGTTACAACTCTATGACTCTGGGGGATTTAAAAAAAATCACAGGTTTATTGGGAAATGATTCACGTCCCATACAATTCACCATTTTAAATTGGACCATTCCATGACTGTTAGTATTTTCCCAGGCTTGTGCAACTCATACCACAGTCAATTTTACAATATTTTCATCACCTCAAAAAGAAACCCTGCACAATTCAACTATCACTCCCAAATCACCAATCCCCCCTCCAGTCCTAAATGGCTACTAATCTACTTTCTATCTCTACAGATTTGCCAATTATGGGCATTTCCTGTCAGCGGAATCCTATATTATCAGTCCATCTGTGACTGGCTTCTTTCACTTAAGATGTTTTCAAGGTTCATCCATGCTGGAGCACACATCGGCACTTCATTCCTCTTTAGGGCTAAATAATATTCCTTTGTGTGCATATACCACATTTTATTTATCTGCAACTTACAGGGATTGGATGCTATGCCTAAACAAGACAATGCTAAAGCTGAGAGGGTCATCAATGGTTCATCTGTTTGAGGACCTATCTAAATCGTGCAAAACTGATTGGGTCTGTCCTACTTTTTTTAGAGGCTTCTGGGAACATGCACCCCAACTTACCTCAGCCCACCTCATAATTTCTGGTAACCATTGTCTCTGTGAAGTCATTTCGATTAATCGGAGTTTGCACAGACCTACAGGGAGATGGAGGATCTATACATATTAAGTTTTTGTCAACTGAAGACAGGTGACAGAACAACTGAGTAAAGAGTGAGATTTCAGCAAATCCATCAGATTCAGATTCAGACCACCACTGTTAGCAGTTTGGCTTTCACTGAATTGGCTGGCTGTCTGAGCAGCATATAGATAGTTTAAGTAACATAGTAGGAAGTGTCTAAAATGACAGCTGGAAAAACTGGTTAAAAAGCAAAAGTAATGCAAGGCATTCACTTGACATCATAACTGGTTGTCTGAATTTAAATTTCAAAAAAAAAAAAAAGTATGGCTTGGCCAGCCAATTTGTTTAAAAACAGGCAAAATTATTTTGTGGGGAAATACAGCATATATGCAAAGATAAAACTGCTGCTTCTTTCTGCCCAAGTTTTAGTCAATCATCCAGTTATGTCATTTTATGAAAGTAACAGGACTACTTAATTGTATGTATGGCTGAATTGACCAGAAATATTGACATAATGTAACCTAGTTTAAATGCCTTTCTTCAGGATCCAGTAAACAACTTTACCAGCTTCTCTTGCCTTCTTAAGTTCTAAGATGAAAAGAGAAGGAAGCCCTATTACAGCAATTGTACAAATGTACAGTAGAGTCTAACACATTAGTACAAACCCTCCAAAGTTGTGGCTAGAATGGAACAAAGAACTCATTTGTATTTATCTTGATAAATGGCAAGATATATGCACTTTGGGAAACCACTCTAAGCCCTAGAGCTACAAGTGTGCCCAAAATAGTTCACAGAGAAAAAGTACTACTGGGGAGAACCACCATAGCAGCCCATTGTAAGAAGTTCTTCTTCAGGGTATGAACTGCTATTTTTCTGTGACCTACACCTTCTTCGAACTTGTCATGCAAGATGAATGGAATTAATATGCAAGATAGGGTTTATGCAACCATAATCTAGGAATTCTTCCTCAGATCTCATTTTACATGCAGCCACCCTTTTTGAACTAATATGTAATAGACTCGCAAATCCCATGCGAAGGTGATTCTGTCTCATGATAAGAATTATCTTTTGTAATGAAAATGACATAATTTTAGAAGTACTATTGCATAAACTATTCTTATTTGAGCTTACAACTTCTTAAAGTATTTTACATATAATAAATATTAATAAATGTTTTCTCAAACCTCATTTTTACAAATATTAAATTTCCATCACATCAATTTTTCATAAAAAGAATAAACTGAAATTATTCTTTCCCTTCTCCTGTCTCTCTGCCTTCTCTTCCCAATCTTCATACACATTTATGAGCTTAGCATTTCTGTTCTCCCTGAAAGTTCATAGGCAAGATTGTGATTCCTTTCATCCTTCTTCCCATGAGATCTCATATACATTACGTAACATCCCTCTTCTTGTTCATTGTTGTCTTAGCCAGCTAGGTCCCCGCAACTTCTGACATGCCACATTCATAGCATAACTGAAACTAGGTCTTTTCCTTCCTACTTTGTCCCATTCCTGTTCCCTCAACACTAATCCAGTCTTGAGTGAATGCTTTTTCTTGACCAAACCTTCTCAATCTTCATCCCGATTCCCCTTTGTGAATTTTGTTTGTGTCTTTCCCAAATCTATTGTGCGAAATCTCCACTCCCAAGAGTGTTGGGTATAAAGAGGGAGAAGCATCAAGAATGACTTCTAGGTGTTAGGGCTAAGTTTAGTGATGTCATTCTGAGGCAGGGAATAGGTAATCAAATGTTTTTTTGATTGAGTCAACATGTTTGCCTGGAGTTCTGGAGAGAGGCCAAAAGTACTGATAAAAATTTGGAAGGAATGAGAAGAGAAGAGGATTCAACCACAGAATTTTGGCAAACATCAACATTTACGGGTTAGGCAGAGGAACTGTTTCAGAAAGCAGAATGAGTAAAGATGGCTTGAGACATAGGAGGGAAGTTTTCACCTTTTCAGTGAAGCTTTTCTGAAAACTTATTTAAAGTTTGCAACTCCCTCCTTGGCATTCTTATCATTGGTGATTGGGAGCGAAAGTTTCAAAGAGATATAGAAGTGAAATGTCAGATTTCTGTGAAGTTTGGATCAAAGACAGGTAAGAGAGTAGAAAGAGCTAATATACTTCTCCTGGCTATAAAAGGGAAGAAGTTATAGGATTTTGTTACAGGGAAATATAGGGGAAATTTTTCTAAAGATTTCATTTATTTGAGAGAGAGAGCATGCACACATGTGAGCAAGGGGAGGGAGCGGTATGGGGAAAGCATCTGAAGTAGATGCCACGCTTCCGTAACGCAGAGCCTGACACAGGGCTTGATCCCACGACCCAGAGAAACATGACCTGAGCAGAAACCAAGAGTTGGACGCCCAACTGACTGAGCCACCCAGGGGCCCAATAGGGGAAATTTTTAAGATAGAAGAGATGGGAGAATATTCATGATCTGAGGAACAAAAGTCAATAGATAGATTTAAAGCTTAGCAGAATGTGGCTAATTGATGAAAGAAGATTACTTAGGAGATGAAAGTAATTTGAACTCAGAATCTCTATCTATCTATTTTCAGGGGGCAGGGGGGTGGGTAGCCGAAAGGTGTTTGCTTTCACCGAGGAAAGTGCAGAGGAGAAAAGGATATTTGCTGAAACAGCAAAGTTGTGGTTATGAGCATAGAAAGTGTGGGGACCTCTGCTTGAAGGTCTTTGTTTTTTGTGAAAATAAAGAGATTTTGAGGATAAGGGTTTTGAGGAGACTGACAAAAGTTTGAATAGGTTTTGAGAAAAGTGGGGAGAGCAGTTGATTCTTGAGTTCAAGAATCAATTCCTTGAGTTCAAGAACAGTGGTTCTTGAACTTGAGCGGGCATCACAAGCACCTGGAGGGCTTGGGGTTTTTTGTTTGTTTTTTGTTTTTTTAAAGATTTTATTTATTTATTTGAGAGAGAGAGCATGAGCGGCGGTGGGGAGGGGCAGAGGGAGAAGCAGACTCCCCGATGAGCAGGGGGCCCGACGCAGAGCTGGATCCCCGGGGCTCTATCCCAGGACCCAAGCTGAAGGCAGATGCTTAACCGACTGAGCCACCCAGAGGTCCCACCTGGAGGGCTTGTTAAAACACAGACTATGAGGCTCCACCCCCAGAATTTTTGATTCAGCAGGTCTGAGGTAGGGCCTAAGAATGAACATTTCTTTTTTTGGGGGGGGGATTTATTTACTTTTGGGGGGAGGGGCAGAGGGAGAGGGAGAGAGTGAATCTCAAGCAGACTCTTCACTGAGCGTGGAGACTGACATGGGGCTCGACCCTGAGATCATGACCTGAGCCAAAACCAAGTCAGATGCTTAATGGACTGAGCCATCCAGGCACCCCAAGAATGAGCATTTCTAGCAAGTTTCAGGTGATGCTGATGCTGCTGGTCAGAGGACCACATCTTGAGATGTGGCTTAGGGATACAGAGAACAATTGCCAGAAAATGTAAAGAGAGCTCAGCGCAGGTTGAACACCAATCCACAGGTTTTTGAAATTTTTCTCGGGTAGCTTTTAGCAGCCCAGGTGTGGAGAATTAGAGAGGTAATGGGTTGATTTGCTGGAAATGTGCTGAGCTGCAGATATGAAGGGCAAGCAAATGAAATGAAATGCAAATGACAGGAGATTAAATGAAATGCTAGTACCTAGCTGGTGCTCAGTAGATGGTAGCGGCATCACCAAAAAGACAAGAGATAACAAATGTTGGCGAGGATGCGGAGAAAGGGGAACCCTTCCGCACTGTTGGTGGAAGGCAAACTGGTGCAGCCACTGTGGAAAACAGTATGGAGGTGCCTCAAAAAAATTAAAAAATAGAACTACCATATGATCATGCAATCTCACTTCTGGGTATATAGCCAAAGGACATGAAGACAGGATGTGGAAGAGATAGCTGTACTCCCATGTTTCTTGCAGCATTATTCACAATAGCCCAGATATGGAAACAACCTAAGTGTCCATCAATGGATGAATAAAGATGCAATCATACTGTAATATTTAAGTCTATCAAATCAACATGTGTTGATTAACCTAAGATTAAATAAATAAATGAATGATAGATTAGATAAATAGATACACAGACAGATATACAATGGAATATTATTGAACCATGAGAAAGAAGGAAATCCTGTCATTTGCCACAACATGGATGGATCTTGAGGGCATTGTGCTAAGTGAAATAACTCATACAGAGAAAGACAAATACTGTGTGATCTCACTTATATGTGGAATCTGGAAAAGCAAAACTCACAGAAACAGAGAGTAGAAACCATGGTTACCAGAGGATGGGGGAGGTGGGGGAAATGGGGAGATGGTCAAAGTGTACAAACTTCCAGTTAGATGGATAAGTTCTGGAGATGGAATGCGCAGCACTGTGATTATAGTTTACAACGCTGTATTATGTACTTGAAAGTTGCTAAAACAGTAGATCTTAAATGTGCTTACCACAAAGAAGAAATGGTAATTATATGATGTGATGGAGAGGTTAGTTTACACTACAGGGGTAATCAGATTGCAATATATAAGTGCTTCAAGTTAAGTCACTGTACACCTTAAACTTACACAATGTTATATGTCAATTAAACCTCAGTAAAGCTGGAAAATTAGATAGATGATAATAATAATAGGTAGATGGATGGATGGATGGATGGATGGATAGATAGATAGATAGATAGATAGATAGATAGATAGATAGATAGATGATAGATAGATGATAGATAGATAGATAGATAGATAGATAGATAGATAGATAGATAGATAGATAGATAGATAGAGGCTGCTTCCCCATGCCCATGCAAAGCTTTTGCCAGACTCTGCCGCCCCCTCTGGGACAGGCTTCATAGTGACACAGCCTGTCGTTTCTTTCTCTTCTTTCTTTCTTTCTTTTTTTGATTTTATTTATTTATTTCAGAGAGGGAGAGAGAGAGAGAGCAAGCATGAGTGGGGGAGGGGTAGAGGGAGAAGCAGACTCCCCGCTGAACAGGGAGCCGGACACAGGGCTCGATCCCAGGACCCTGGGATCATGACCTGAGCTGAAGGCAGATGGCTTAACCGACTGAGTTCCCCCAGGCACCCCTCTGGCCTTTTTTTCCACTGAAGTCACACAAGACAAGCCCTCAGTTCTCCTTGGAGACAGATGACTCCCCAAATATTGCCATAAAAGTTACTGTATTTCATTTTTCCCCACCAATGCATAAAAGCTTCCACATTAAACTAAGGAGGTAACTGTTGCCTTTTGAATGTCCCCAGCCTCGTAACTGTCCCTCTCTAATGGCAACTAAAGGTTGTCGCCTTGTGGTAAAATTATGTACACGTTTTGTTCTTATATGGCCAATTGCAGGAATTTTGTCGCGCCTGTAAACACTGAAGTTGTGCAGTACAGGGATTCTTTTTGCTTCTAGTCCCACTATTGAGTCAGCTCTCCCTAGAGACACACCAATGGGAAAGGCTATCCCACAAGCTAGACCATATTTGAATAGCCAATGAAACCACACCACATGGAGAGCACTTGTCAGATCACATATTTAACTGTTGCCCTGTTGTATGCACAGATGCACCTCATATCTTTTTACGTGTCACAAGAGGATAGATATGTAACATTCTCGTGTAACATAAGAATACTTTATATTCTATATGTTAGCCTGAACTCGGCCCATGGCAGCACCTGTTCCCCAAATCACGTGGTTCAGCACACAGCGGACAAACTCATCTTCTCCGTAGTGGCCCGGTTTTAACATAGGTCCCACTGGACTGAGCACAACCTACATTTCATACATAGGGGCCTGGTTATTTCCTTTAAATCTAGACAAAACCACTCTCCACCACCACCACCCCCCCACCGCCCGCGCCAACCCCCCTTATGGTTCATTCTGTTCTCAAAAGCACCTCAAGTCCCATCACTAAAGTGACTCTCTCATAAGCAAAATCTTAGCAGTCAAGTCCCCTCATGCTTCACTACATACACAGTGCCTCTTTCCAATATCTCTATGTGTGAGATTGTGCACTGACAACAATTGAAGACCTAAGAACCTCTCCAAAGGACTGCTTTAACGACTTCCAATGATTAACTTGGGAAGAAGATGTCCAGGACAACATGGGGGAAATGTAAGATTTCTGTGGCGAACAAAGAAGAGCATTCAGTTAATTTCTAATGAGCATGCATACAGTCTTATGGACACTGCGTACTGAAGGGGCAGCTGTCACTGAGGTCACACCTGCCACCTAGTGCCCTCCGCATAACCCTGGCGAGGCGGCTCTGCCTCTAATCACAGCCCGGAAACCAGAGTCCCAGAACTCACACTATGAGAGGCCCCTCCTCAAATTACACCACTTTCAGATGCAATGGAAGCTGTTACAGTTTTGTTCTAAGTTAGCCCAGTAAGGCCACTTTAACTGAGACCGTTTGTAACCGAGGTCATCTCCTCAGGAATTTGCTATGGAGTTGCTAAGGGGGATCATTTTCCCACGGCCGAAGTGAATTTTGCTCTTGCTCTTGTAACTTGAGTTGAGGCACAGAAGACAGCTGGTGGTCTACCGAAAGGAAGGGAAAGCATGCTCAACAGAATAAAAGCAGCTGTGGGGCTCCCAAACATGGGAGCCTACCACATCTGGCACTAGAGCTGGACTTCCACCTCACCTGGAAGTTTCCCAGGCTGCCATCTTGTGATTTCATGGTCACTGGTGCTGAGCCTCCTAGAAATGGCTCCTCGAATCTTTAAAACCAGTAATTCCCATTCATATGCAGGGCAGTTGATTACAGCTGGAAATGGCTGCTTCTTCAAGATGTACACACAGGGGCCGAAGTCTCCAGAGACTGTCTTACAGAAAGATTTCCAATGCTCCCCAGCCGGGGACATGTGTCTCTACTTTGTAGACAAGACAGGTTGCTGGGGGCTAGGTTTGAAAATTGAAGCAAAACCTGGAGCTGCTGGAATGCCTCGGCCACCACAAAGGTTCTACCATTCTTAGGGAGGTTTGTCAGGTGAAAGGTCAGGATGGATAAACTGAACGTGAATTTGTGAAATGCTCTTGAGGGGAGGGGTGGTTAGGAGAGTGGTTACCATTTTGAACACATGGGATAAAACAAGCAAAATAAATCATCAGAATAGTTACACAGTGGTTTTCTAACTCAGTTACCAGGATCCTAGTGATCTCAGAGAGCCCATCAAGGTCTTCTTAGGAAAAGGTGATAAAGAGAATCAACGTGAGGAGGACTCAAGATACCAGATATGACTCTATAATGCTGTGTTGTCTAATATGGCAGCCACTAGCCACAGTTGGCGATTTATATTTAAATTAACATTAAATAAAATTAAAACTCCAGATCCTCAGTCGCATTAACAACAATTCAAGTTCTCAATAGCCACCCATGGCTACTGGGTATCATACTGAACAGCACAGATATGGAACATTTTCCTCATCTCAAAGTTCTACTAAATAGCACTGTTACAGAGTCTGAACTTCCCTATATTATGAGAATATACATAATGCACATTTGTATATTTCATGTCTATAATGTATATTTATATATTTTATATATCAAATATATGGTATATAATTATATTTTATATGTATATATGTTTTTTTATATATTATATAGAAATACAGAGAGAGGGAGACATACACAGAGAGACAGAAAGACTACATATAGAGACTGTAAATATAGTCTCTGCCCACTTACTCACTTTCACCAAGGATGTACTCTCTAACACCACTTGACCAAAGTTACCTTCTTCTATAACTTAGCCTGTAGATGGTTCTGGAGAATTTCTGTAACTGCACTTGTAGTGTGGTATAGTTATAAGGCTAATCGTGGATGAACAATGTAACTCTGAAGAGTAGTAACTGATGGTCATCTTCTCTTGATGGAGGAAGAAAAACATGTTCATATTAGGTTATACTTACCCCTCACTGTGGCCATGAATTTTATGTAATCTTCACAAAATAAGATACTACTCAAGTGGAGATTACTGGGCGCATTTACAAGTTCCCAATGTGGGGGTGCCTGGCTGGCTCAGACAGTAAAGTGGGCAACTCTTGATCTCAGGGTGGTGGGTTTAAGCCCCACATCACTGGGTAGAGATTACTTAACAAAATCTTAAAAAAAACAGCAACAAGTTCTCAACGTAATCACACTGAAAGACACTTTAGGTGTCTTCTCTTCAAGTCCTTATTTTTAGCCAAGTTGAAACCAATCCTTCCTTGGTCCCTGGCCCCTATTCTACTCCAGGATGATGTCCCATGTAACCTTCTTGACTTTCCAACATCCTACATTTAGCTAGCATTCTGCTTATTGGTTTATCATCTCTTCAGAGTAATAATCTGATATAGTTTGTACAGACTGCAGATGGCAAATAGGTTACACCTCATTTGTTAACTCTGATCAATCGCTAACAGCCACTCAGAGTGTTACACTGAAAAGAATTAAGAAGCCACATTTCAAGTGCAGTGGGATAAAATGCAATGACTGGTTTATGATATATGCAAGGGAAATAAGAGATACTTGCCACCTATTGCCATCTCTGAAAGAAATTAATTAGTTCCTTTGTTTCATTGTCCTGGTACCAATCCACCAATCCTTCCTACTCTCTTTGGCTCCTTTCATGGTTCATCTCTCCACCGTGATGCTCCTTTGACACACTTCCCCTGCCTCCCAGCACCTGGCCCATGAGCTACCCACATTCCATAAATATCCCACCCAGACTGCTTGGTGACCTTCTTGTAAACTGCTCTACATTTAGATCCTTCTTTATTGGGGCAAAAGGAGGGGAAAGGTAAAGTCTAAACTTTTAGGATTGATACAACAAGTCTGTGCACTGTATCATTTCTCTTGCTGCACATGGAATATATTTTCTTTTAATCTTGATCTACATATTTTTGATAGACCTCTAATACATAAAACTGAATTATGATTTTCAGTTCATGATACTTTATCATCACTAGTTCACACATATATTTTCATTTACTTGTTTACATATCTATTTATAATTGAACACCAATAAACCTACCACCCCAAACAAGAAACCGAATATTAATAGTAATTTATATCTACCTGTGCTCTTCTCTTTATCTAGTCTCCTTATCTGTGTCACCAAAGGTAGCCCACTCAGGGCCACTACTAGCCCAAGAACTAGAGCTTTTATGTGAATTAGAAAAAAGATACTCATTCCCTAGGTACAGTTTTTAGTTAGCATGTTATTTATTTATCAAAATAAAATCATGACTGAGCTCAGTACAAATTATATAAATAAAATTATTTCATATATTAAATAAAAATTAGAAAATCAGAAATTTTTGAAGTTTTAATTATAGCTATTAGAAAATCAAATTCTTTATGCTTTCATGAAATTAAATATCATGAGAATTTGAAAGCTTATTTGTTCCAATATCTTATTCTCTCTTTTTTAAGATTTATTTATTTATTTTAGAGAGAGAGAGTGGGGGGAGAGGCAGAGGGAGAGGGAGAGAGTCCCAAGCAGACTCTGCACTGAGCGTGGGGCCTGACTCGGGGCTTGACCTCACAACCCTGAGATCAAGACCTGAGCCAAAACCAAGAGTCAGACACTTAACAGACTGTGCTACCAGGTGGCCCCCCCCAATATCTTGCTTTCAATGGAAGAAGCCAATAGATTTTATAATCTTTCTTATAATATTGTATTTCTTAAGTAATCTTTTTTGTTATCTCTATGCCCAACATGGGGTTTGAACTCATGACCCTGAGATCAAGAGTCACATGTTCTAATGACTGAGCATTAAGTAATTTTAAATAAATGTTAATTTTGAGGTGCTATATTCTTCACTGATGACCAATATTGAAAAAATTATATATATCCAGAGAGCCAAAAATATTTGAAAATGTGTAAGTCAATCATACTAGATATTAGAATACAAATTGAGAGTTAGTTTCTTACACAATGATCTTCAAGCAATATCACATTCCTTACAATATTCATTGGTCAGTGTCAACTATAATTTTTTACAGAGTTTGACTAGTTCACAGTCTTCATAAGTCATCAAATTACTAGTCATCTGGAGCATTGAAAAGGTTATAATAGTATATTATTGTACATTTTTTAAAGATGTTATTTTGTATCCAATTTAGAAAAAAACATATATTTTGACATTTCACTTTTGTATTATAAATGGGCTGACTGGAATTTGTGGAAGAAATAAGGCTTCTTCCCTCTTTTTCTGGTACTTCCTTCATCAAAGAAGTTGGCATCAATGTCAAGAGACTGCAATTTGACATCAAGAATATAATTTCATAAAAACACCCTGTTGTTTTCATCAAATAATTTCTTCTTTTGATGCTCTCAAGGGAATAATGCACATAGAATTTTTATTCCTTTATCATTTTTCAGATAATATCAGCTTTACTTAAAACATCATATCAAACTATTATCAAGAAAATAAATGTAGGGGCGCCTGGGTGGCTCAGTCGTTAAGCGTCTGCCTTCGGCTCAGGTCATGATCCCAGGGTCCTGGGATCGAGCCCCGCATCGGGCTCCCTGCTCGGCGGGAGGCCTGCTTCTCCCTCTCCCACTCCCCCTGCTTGTGTTCCCTCTCTCACTGTGTCTCTCTGTCAAATAAATGAATAAAATCTTTAAAAAAAAAAAAGAAAATAAATGTAAGAGGATATTATTTGAAATTATATAATGGACTTGAATTCTAGAATCTATATCTTGTTCATAGTTTTTAGTTTAGAAGCAGAGGCTATTTTAGTTGTTATCAGGTCAATAGGTATCTCAATTATCAAACTTGACTCAGTTGTAACTTTCAATAGAATAATATGTACCCCTCATATTATAAAAAGACACTTCGTGGGCGCCTGGGTGGCTCAGTTGGTTGAGCGACTGCCTTTGGCTCGGGTCATGATCCTGGAGTCCTGGGATCGAGTCCCACATCGGGCTCCCTGCTCAGCGGGGAGTCTGCTTCTCCCTCTGACCCTCCCCCCTCTCATGCTCTCTCTCTCATTCTCTATCTCAAATAAATAAATAAAAAATCTTTAAAAAAAAAAAAAGACACTTCGCTTCCAACTGTAAAAAAAAAAAAAACCTGTTTTTCTACAAATACTGATTTTGTTAGAACAAAACCATGTACCACAGTGTGTGGATAATTACTATAATAAATATACAAATGACCTGTCTTTGGAGTCAACAGTTTATAATAAAAGTATGAAAAAATTCAAAAGGATAAGATGTTTATTATACAAACCCTTTAGATATGATAGTCTTACATGGGTCACAAAGTTAAAAATCTACTTCTGACTGGTAGCTCTGAACTCTTTATTGTAAATTTTATGTTTATCATTGCTCGGGGTAAGCTGATTAAGAGGCAATAATGCAACCAATTTAGATGACATGAGGATTTGGGCTACCCTAACCCACTTGAGTCCAATCCAGATGTATTATTTTATTGTATAGGGGATTAAATGGCTAGCTGCAATGATGACATAAATTTATGACATGTGGGATCTGATAACATGTAGAATCTAGATAACTAGATGCCCTTGTCATGATGCACATCTAGTTTGCAAAGTCTCTTGATATCTTGTGCCCAGTTTCAATTAGGGTCCAATAGTATATCAGAAATTTTTTTAAATTTAATTTTACTTAAATTCAATTAACATATAGTGTATTATTAGTTCCAGAGGTAGAGTTCAGTGATTCATCAGTTGCATATAACACCCAGTGCTCATTACATCACGTGCTCTCCTTAAAGCCCTTCACCCAGTTACCCCATCCCCCCACCAACCTCCCCTCCAGCAACCCTCAGTTTGTTTCCTATAGTTAAGAGTCTCTTATGGTTTGTCTCCCTCTCTGATTTCATCTTATTTTATTTTTCCCTCCCTTCCCCTATGATCCTGTTTCATTTCTTAAATTCCACATATGAGTGGAATCGTATGGTAATTGTCTTTCTCTGATTGACTTATTTCGCTTAGCATAATACCCTCTAGTTCCATCCATGTCGTTGCAAATGGTAAGATTTCATATTTTTTGCTGGCTGAGTAATATTCCATTATATATATGTATACATACATACACACACACATACACACATACACACACACACTACTTCTTTATCCATTCATCTGTCGATGGATATCTGGGCTCTTTCCATAGTTTGGCTATTGTGGACACTGCTGCTATAAACATTGGTGTGCAGGTGCTCCTTCAGATCGCTATGTTTGTATCTTTTGGGTAAATACCTAGTAGTGCGATTGCTGGGTGGTAGGGTAGCTCTATTTTTAGCTTTTTGAGGAACCTCCATACTGTTTTCCAGAGTGGCTGTACCAGCTTGCATTCCCACCGGCAGTGTAGGACGCTTACTCCACATCCTTGCCAATATTTGTTGTTTCCTGACTTACTAATTTTAGCCATTCTGACTGGTGTAAGGTGGTATCTCATCGTGGTTTTGATCTGTATTTCCCTGATGCTGAGTGATGTGGAGCATTTTTTCTTGTGTCTGTTTGCCATTTGTATGTCTTCTTTGGAGAAATGCCTGTTCCTGTTTTCTGCCCATTTCTTGACTGGATTATTTGTTTTTTGGGTACTGAGTTTGATAAGTTCTTTATAGATTTTGGGTACTTGCCCTTTATCTGTCATTTGCGAATATCTTTTCCCATTTTGTAGGTTGCCTTTTAGTTTTGTTGATTGTTTCCTTTGCTGTGCAAAAGCTTTTTATCCTGATGAAGTACCAATAGTTCATTTTGCTTTTGTTTCCCTTGCCTTTAGAAATTATTTTTAAATAGAACATTTCTGAGCTATGGATGTCATGGTCTTCCTCCAGAGCCCTGGAGGTCTGTACTATTATGTTTCTATTAGGGCCAAATTAAGTGAGGTCTTCCTCTCTTGGTGGCATGGGCCCATGGTGCAACAATTTGTCCTTGAGGAAAATATCCCAGCAGCTTCCAGACCATCCTATAATTTTACCAATATGACAAGACCACGAATCTTTATGGGGTTTATCTCCCACCTTTTGGAACCGTGTCTTACTCAGTTGTCTAGGAATATTTCCACTCCAGCTTAGCAGGTCCAATTAATATGATGTGGACAGAAATAACTTCTTAGGAATTCTGAGATAATTCAAGGTTCCTATAGACTATATTCTGTCGATGAACATGAGTTAACATAGTGCTGAGGCAAGAGAGTGTTTGAAACTGTCTTTACCATGTAAATTGCTGTCAATCCTCTCTGCTGATATGCATCAAGATGAAAGCATTCTTCCAAATCAATAGCTGTACACTAAGCACTAGAAACTAGGTTGATCTGCTTTCATAAAGATACTACGTCCAGCACAGCAACTGCAATCAGGGCTTCCATTTGGTTAAGTTTATAGTAATCACTGTCATCAGCCATGAACCATGTGGTTTTACAAAGACCAAAATCTTCTATGGTGACACTAATTTCTGCAGTACCTCTAGGAATATGATAAGTTTCTGCTTAAAATTTCTGGCAGGGAAAGCTCAATGGGTTCTAAATTGGTCCTTTCTGCTATAATGATCCTTAATCCATGGATCAGAGAAACAACTGAAGGGGGCTTCCAGCATCTAAGAATGTGTCGCCCGATTATATATACATATTCTCAAAGATCAGAGAAGAGCCACAGTGCAGGTATGTGGACCCACTGACCCACTGTGAGATGGGCTTTTGCTGAAACTCCTTTTCTTCTGTGGATTCTGAGAGCCTCCATACTAATCAGAGGAACATAAGAATGTTTTACGTCCTCTGTGATCAATGTCAGCTCAAACCTGTAATAGTTTTAGAATCCGAATATCCCCTTTTGTTCAGTGTACAACTATCCTGGAAAATGGCTAAAGGCCTCTTTGGGGAAACATCAAAGGAATAGTCACTGTTTATATGTGAGGTGACCCAGCATCATTTGAATCAATACGTCTATGAATTGACTAAATCTGGAAATTGTGTGAGGGAGTGCAATTTTCCATTGTGGCATCTGACAGCAACCTTTCAATTAGAAGTTTTCCATTTTTTTATTATAACCAAATTAAGCAATGTCCTCATTGACTCCCCATTTAGGAACAGCATGATCTATCTTGATTGTCATAGGTCTCTCTGCGTCAAGGCATTCTGATTACCATTCCATTTTTGCTACCTTTTATTTTGATAATGGTTGGTGGCCCAGAGTTACCATCTAGCTTCTGTAATGCCAGAATCTCATCATCCACATTGATTTTATAGAGCCTGTTTCCATGGTAGAATCTCATACTATCAAACCTAGCCTACAAATAACACCATAGCTGAGCTCAAAGATACTAGTGTCTCCATCACTAGTGAATCCCTTATTGAAGGAGTGGCCTCTGGTCCTCCTAGGGTACAAAGTCAGTTGGTGAGTTTTCAAGTCTTACATTATAAACCCATTCCAATCCTCTGAGCATTCCAAGAAAGTTTAGGTATCTCTACCTTGGTCATCAACATGACCATCAACATGACCAGGCTTCAAAGGAGGCATTCATATAAATATTAGGACCAGCTCTAGATAGCCTTGCCAGAACATTACATTTGAATTCACAAATAAAGTACACTAAGGGAATGTGGCAACTGCATGCCACATTTGATCATGATTTTCCTTCCCTATAAAAGATATCATTAGGACAATTGGTGGACTTTGAATATTAGATAAAAATATAGAATTAATGTTAATTTCTTCATTTTGATAACTGTATTGAAGTTGTATTAGAATGTTCTTGATTTTAGCAAATAAAGTATTTAGGATTAAAGGGCAAAATATCTCTAACTTACCCTCAAATAGTTGAGAAAAATGAATATATATGTATGGGTGGGGGGAGAGAACAGTGGGGAGGGGAGAAAGAGGAAAAGGAACATAGGAAGAGAATGGAGGAAGGGAGAATAATAGAGTAAATGTGGAAAATATTAACATTTGGGGATCTGAAGACTCTTCATACCATTTTTTTTTAACTTTTCTTAAGTCTGAAACTATGTCAAAACAAAAGTTGTTTTTTTTTTAAGATTTTATTTATTTATTTATTTATTTATTTATTTATTTATTTATTAGAGAGCAAGCGAGAGAGAAACAGCATGAGAGAGGAGAGGGTCAGAGGGAGAAGCAGGCTCCCTGCTGAGCCGGGAGCCCGATGTGGGACTCGATCCCAGGACCTTGGGATCATGACCTGAGCCGAAGGCAGTCGCTTAACCAACTGAGCCACCCAGGCGCCCAAAACAAAAGTTTTAAAATGTCCCGATGCAGGGGCACCTGGCTGGCTCAGTAGGAGGAGCGTGCCACTCTTGATCTCAGATCATGGGTTCAAGCCCCATGTTGGGTGTAGAGATTACTTAAGTAAATAAACTGTAACAAAATATTTTAATAAATAAACTGTTCTAATGCATAGGTGAATTCCTCCTGGACAATGAATTCTTCTTTTCTAGATTTATATTCTGTTGCATCCTGATCTTAATCCTTCAACCCACATGTAATACCCTGGCTCCCAGTAGTACATATTCATTATGTCTTGTAATTCCTTTGATATTTAGGCTATTTCTTTCTGGACCAGGGCTTGCATCAGGTTGAACCACATAAAATTTTCCTGACTTGAAGGGTACACTTTTAAGGCCCTCCAAATTCAGATCTACATATCCATGAGGGCTTTGAGGAAGCATGTGAACTAAATACAGCACTTGAAGAACATAGAGATTTCCCTGCACTTGTCCACAAGAAGCCCTTCTTTCAAAGCCATTATGAATTTCATCCCTATATTTCTGTACCAGCCAGCACCACTTTGACATCAGGTACTGGTCTGTTTCAGGAGGAGCTACAAGATCTACAGGATGACCTTGAACTGGACCAAGAATCATTCTAAGCACTGCCTATGAAGTAAACCATCAAGTAAGAGACACAGCTGACTCTTCTGCCATATCTACTTCATCTGACCCTGTAGGAACGCAAGTATCAGTCCCAGGCCCATTCCAAGTCAAGGAGGTTACAAAACTTGTCATCTTCCACCTTCAGCCTCTCATTTCCTTACATATTAGTCCCCAACTGCTTTTCTCCACCCTTTCCTGAGCTCACTCATATCCCACACATTTACACTCCATCTGAATAATCAGAGACAATGAACTGGAGTTTTCATGGTACAATATCCTTCTTTCTCACCACCTTTTAGGTCAACTGCACACAGAACTATAAATAATATAAGTGGGGTGTAGGATCTCATCAGTACTCCTCCTATACATGCTCTAAGGCACATTGCAGCCTTCCTTCAGAATATCCCATGTACATACATTCATACATACATAAGTAGAAACTTAGTCCACAAACTGAACTAATTTGGAGTGTCCTCTCCTTTTACAAAAGGTCGAGTTTGGAAGGGTATACAAAGGCATTAGGGTGGGAGATACAGTGGGAATCTGGTTTTCTGTATTATCTGTTTCTGTATTATTTGGCATCATTGACATATTGACTATTGCATCTGGTCCTTTGCCATCTGTCACTCAAGTTCTGGTGAACTGACTGCCTGCCTGTGGAAAAAACCCTCCTCTAGATCTGGCAACTGTTGCTGTTGTTTTTCTCCCCCTTTCCAATGCCTGAGAATTATTTTGTTACTCTAATGATCAAGAATGGAAAACTAGATCCCAGAATCCTGAGATCATGACCTGAGCTGAAGTCAGATGCTTAACCAACTTGAGCCACCCAGGAGCCCCAGAAGTTGCCTGCTTTTAAAATACAACAGTGGGACAGGCATAGGATAGATATTCTCATTCTGAAAGGGAGAGAGTAAAAGGAATAAACGGGTTACTCATCTCAAGCAAGTACACAACACAGTAGGGCAAATTCCATCAGGTTTCAAGGCCTGAGAGTAATCCTCTATGGCTCAATGCTCTGTCCTCTGAGCCCTTTGGGGGTGGTAGGCTTATCCTTTCTAGCCTCGGCATACATGCTCTGCCTTGAAGTCATTCCTCCTTAATTTTGTCCCATCTCTGTCTCTTTCAGTCCAGGCTAGTAAAGAGTAATCATAACTACCTCATAGGTTTGCTAAAAAATTAAATGGGGCATTGTATATAAAGTACTTAGTATAATGCCTATCATAAAGTCATTAACTAATAAACAGTAATTATTATTTTATTGTACTAATTTATGTCACCCCTCACCCACTTAGCCAAATAAGCAAGGAGATGTTGCTCTTTTGGATGCCAGCAGCAATTGAGACATTTCAGTATTTTTAGATGTTCTTCAAATCTTCCCCCTCCTAGCTTACTCTAATTGAATTTGCCCTTACTGAATACAGACACATACTTCCAACACAACACAGTGAGCCATCCTTTTGTGCAAGAGAATCCCTAGGCCTGGGTGCATGTTTATTATAGAGGCTGTTTGTGGCTGAAACAGATGCAGGCAGGAATTGCTCACACAATATAAGGCAATATTAAAAGCCTAGAGGAACCATCTTGTCTCGCAACTGATTATGGTACTCGATTTTTGAGGATTAGCTCTGTCATAGAATTTCAACTTGGTTTGTCCTTTGGGGCTTTTAGGGTTCCACGCTAACCCAGATAGAAAGTTCTTTGTATTAACACTCAATCCCAGAATCACATACACAAAGAAAACCAAATGACATACTGCTAGAGAGAGCACTAGTTCTGAAAATCTACTCAATCCTTACTTTTAGGAAAGTTTGGATGTCTATTGAACATAGGATAGCAGAAAAGTTCTACCAGGTATCCTCTTCATACTTGCGTGATATTTGGGGCACTGAGCAGGACATACTGACTGTGTAGCCCATAGGCAGTGCTTCTGGCAGAAAGCCTAGGTAAATCTCAATACTCAGCTTCTTTAAGATACCATGAAGTCATGGACTGAAATGATATATTTATCCAGGGTTGCAAATGATAGCTTAGCCAAAGACAGAACCCAAGTCACTATTAAGAGGGAAGCTGTAGTGGACACTGATATCCCCACAATATTCATTCCCCAGTCTTACAGAAATATAATTTCATCTTTTGCTTCATGATCCACTTTGCCCAACTCTCAGTCTATTTGGCTTAGATGGAATTGACCTCCACTCTCAGTTCTAGGAGTAAAACTTGTTTGGCCCAAGCAAATCAGCATATCCCTGGCCATAGTGATTATCTCATGGATTGGCATGTGACCTAATCTGAACCAATGAGAAGCCATGAGTCCTTTACTGAGATTTCTGAGAGGTAGAGCTACTTTTCTTTTCCACGGACTTTGGTTGTATGAGAATGTGAAACTTGGGTCCGCTTCAGCCATCTTGTTACCAAAAAAGGAACCAACCTGGAAAAGCTGTCAGAGACAAAAGCAGTGCTAAGATATTCACAGAAAGTGGCCCTAATATTATCACTTGAGCCTCTGTATCAGGCTACAGCTGAAGCCATTATTATCCCTTGACTTTCATTAACATGAACCAGTAAGTCCCCCCCTTTCTTGTTTAAGCCATCTATGTTTGTAGCCAAAAGGATCTTGATACAGAAGCCAAAGATCAAAGCTAGAAAACTAGTATGAAGTGGCAGATCTCAGAGTTGAGTGTGACTATAAATAGGAAAGAACACCCTCAAAACTCCGAGTACAAACCAGGGGCTTCATGCATAGAACAAGTTTCTGGAAATACAAAATAGTGTTTGGTTGCTGTAGGGGGTTTAATTGCATCCTCCCCAAAGAGATATGTCCACCTGGAACCTCAGAATGTGACCTTACTTGAAATAAGGGTCTCTGGATGTAATTAAAGTAAGAATTTTGAGATGAGATCATCCTGCATTAGGGTGAGCCCTAAATCTAATAAGTGTCCTTATAATAGACAGAAAAGAAGACACAAAGGGAGACACAGGGGAGAAGACCATGTGAAGAGGGAGGCAGAAACTGGAGCTATGCTGTGATAAGCTAAGGAATGCCCATAGCCACCAGAAGTTGGAAGAGACCAGGAAGGATTCTCCCCTAGAGTCTTGGGAGGGAATGTGGCTTTGCTGACACTTTGATTTCAGACTTCTAGCTAAACCAGAACTATGACAGAGTAAATTTCTGTTTTGCTAAGCCTCCAATTTTGTGGTGATTTGTTACAGCATCTCGTAATGCAGATGCTATGGAAGACAGATGCAAGATATTAAATGTGTTATGAGAAGAATATCATCACTGCTGGAAAAATGCCAAGACTGTGGGAATAAGGCAATGTTGGAGATAAAAACAAGAATGACCTCTAAGAATGGTAGGGAAGGGGTACAGGGATCACTTGGGTTACCCCATCCTGTTCCTGATCCTGGTGAAGATGTCACTTGAAAGGATCATTTAAAACATGAAGTTGCTAAAAGTCTTGGTGACCTTAGTCACTATTTTGAAAGACCATAGTGGTAGTATTATGCCATAGGCTCATGGGTATAGATCTTCTCTGCCAGGAGTACAGCTGTGTACAATCATCCTTATCATTATTCAGTACTTTCCAGATGACTCATATCTTATACCAGGTTTGTTTACCAGATATATAGGATTTGGTTGAACCAGGCTCTGGGGTGGAGGTTGCTGGAGTCAGAATCTTGGTGGGATAAAAACAGCCCCCATCATGATGTTAGATTCAATTTATTTTGTGAGTACAAAGCTACAGTAGATCATGGTTGATCTGGGCAGAGGTAAAGATGTCAAGGAACTTGAAGACTTGCCATTTCAAAGACCCATAGAGTCTTTTCCTCTTTTTAGCAAGTTGTTACCAGGGCTTTCAAAACAGAGAATTATGGACTCAATTGTTAATAACCATTGTAAATTGAAGGAAAGAACTAAGTCTCACCCCTTCTCCATTCCGGATTCTGCCTAATGCAAAAAAAAAAAAAATTCTTAATGGTGACTGATAGTTAAATGGGTATCAGAGTTATCAGCTTTATTAGTGATCAGGGCAAGTGCTCAATAACCCCCCAAACATACAGCTTTCTTGCTAAAGCTAGGTTGGAGAATGTAGCTGGATCTTGAGATCAAAAGAGCATCTTCCTATTACCATTCTGAAAGTAGACTTTGAGACCTGTCTGTGCAGAGAGCCGTGTCTATACCGAAGATCCTGGCTTATAAAGCCATTTCTAAAGACCACAGGTCTGCCTTACCCATATAGTTACCAGCAAGAGTGTGACCAAGTGTGTGTGTGTGTGTGTGTGTGTGAGAGAGAGAGAGAGAGACAGAGAGACAGAGAGAGAGAGGGAGAGAGAACATAGTGAGTGAGTGAGAGCAAGAGTGAGAGAGAGAGAAGATCAAGTTTCCATACAGAGGGCATGCTGTCGGCCCTGCCCCACGTATGCTTACATGTATGTGTGCTTATACATGGGAGCAGATAACTGCTTACACATTTACTAAGCCATGGGTAAGGCAGTTAAAGGGAGAAAGAAAGAAACAGTAATACTAATCCTGTTTTGGAATCACTGTTACTTTCCCCATTTGTTAATAAGTGTGGCTTCAATGGCCGTCAGGCAATCACCAATCATATTAGTATATCCTTCCTTCATTAGACAGAAGCAAGTAAAAGAATGGACAGAGGGGCAGAATTTCCTTCCCTAAACTATCTGTTAAAGATAGAAGAAATGATAGAAGTCTGTCATCTTCCACGGCCTGGGGAATGGGGAGGAAATGTTTTCCTTAAGTACTACTGAACAGATCCCAGGAAGTAATGACATTTCTGACTTATATAGGAGTTTCTTTTTTTTAATTTTAATTCCAGTATAGTTAAGATACAATGTTATATTAGCTTCAGGTGTACAATAGAGGGGGTGGGGAGATGGGTAAAATAGGTGATAGGGATTAAGGAGTACACTTGTGATGAACACTGGGTGATGTATGGAATTGTTGAATCACTATATTGTACATGGGAGTCTTTCACTGTAGATCCCCTGGAACACTTTGTCTATCATCATGAGACATCTTGTCTAGGGATAAGATAGCCAAGGAATTTCACTGAAGCAATCATTATTTTATCTTTGTTAACATGGGCTTATCATCACAACATAAAGGCAACATCACAAAGGCCTTAAATAGTTAAATTTCCAAAGATCCTTGTTCCATGAAGTTTATCTATATAGATTAACAGAAACAAGTAGAATTCTCAAATATTATGCAGAGACCACAGTTAAGTGGTCCTTTATCAGAAGCGAAGTATGTCATTTTTCTTTAGAAGGGAAGAGAAGCGCTTGATGAGCGGGGGTCAATAAACTAGCAGAATGCTTTGATCGCTGAAGGCACTAAATAAATTTTTCAAGAAAACAGACATTGGGCATCAAATCAATAACAGCCCCATTCATAATGCAGGGGACTTTTCTCTTCATCATATCTAAAAACATTTCCAAATTGCATGGAGCACTGGGTGTTATGCACAATGAATCATGGAACACTTCATCTAAAACTAATGATGTAATGTATGGGGATTAACATAAGAATAAAAAAAAAAGTAAAAACATTTCCAAATCAACACAGATTTTTCTATGTTCCAATACATACTATGATCCAAATACAGAGTCATGTAAGGCAAGATTTGGCAGTAAATGTAATGATTGCTAAAATGTGTGCAGTGGACGCAATTCGAAGGTAGACCAGGTATGCAGGGTGTTCCTTCCTGCCAAACAGATATATTCACCTTCCAGGTCCTTCACGATCATATAGGTAGCAAGTGACACTATAAGTTATCTAGCCTGACAACAGAAGTGCCTTGGTGATCTTTGTCAAGAGAAAAAATACAATGGAATATTCCAGGACTATCACTGACTCAACACAACCATGTTCTGAAGTTATTATCCATGTCACCTGATCTCTAAACTTCTAGATCACTTCTAGGGGGCCTGAGTCTTCGGATACATTCAATTTTGCCTAAATAAGGAAAGGTGACAGGTGCAAGATCATTTTCTAGAGAAGTTTCTAGGTATAAAAATACTATTTGAGAGGCAGGCCTTCTGGAATAATATAGTAAGGATTCCAGCTTACCCTCTCCCCAGTCAAACAACAGTTTAAGTAATGAAAATTATTTTTAACAAATAATTCAAAGTTTCTGAAGATTTTCCTGAGGCCATACCAAAAATGGAAAAACACTGATTCCAGAAAATCTACTAAATCTCAGTAGGAACAGTGAGAGTCTATGGCATTTGATCACAATTCAATCTATTACTCCCTCTTCCACCAGTTCACGTTATGTAAGGTCTACCCCCGACATGTGCAACCTAGAAGACAGGAGCTCCTTCTCCCCCAGTTTCTAGTCTTGGGGATACAGTTTCACCCAGAACAATCAGGTTTCTGTTGTTTCTCATTCCTTACAACATCATGTTGCAGAAGCTCTATTTCATCCAGACATGGCAGAGAGGACTGGGTCTCTCTTCACCCACCCCACCTTCACTCGTAGGGTATAAGCCCTATTCTAGGTGTAGGAGGCCAATAATACCGGCCCTAATTACCTGTACCCCAGCTTGCTCAAAATGCAGAGGTTTCATGCAGGGAGGGGCAAGCTAAGACCAGGAGCTACTTACTACCTTCCTCCAAAGTCTACCTTACAGAAGGGGAGTGTCACTCTGGGTTTGAAATCATATAAAGTATGTTCTCTCACCCACTTTAATTCCAAAGTATGGAATTAAGTTAGAAATCAATTTTGGGAAGTTCATTAGTATGTTGAAATTAAAAAACACATTACTAAATAATCAATGGGTAAAAGAAGAAGTCATGAGAATTTGAAAAAATACTTTCAGATGAATGAAACTGAAGACACAACATACCAAAGTCTATGGAATAAAGATAATGCAGTGGTAAGAGGGAAATGTATAACTTTGAATGCCTACATTATAAAAGAAGAAAGGTCTCAAATCAATAACCAAACTTCCATCTTAAGAAACTAGAAAAAGAACAAACCAAATCCAAAGAATTCAAAAAAGAATAACATAATAAACATTAGAACAGACATAACTGAAAGAAAAAGAGAAAATCAACAAACCAAAATTGGTTTTTTGAAAATATCAACAAAACTGGGGGCGCCTGGGTGGCTCAGTCGGTTGAGCGTCTGCCTTCGGCTCAGGTCATGATCCCAGGATCCTGGGATCGAGCCCTGCATCAGGCTCCCTGCTTGGCGGGAAGCCTGCTTCTCCCTCTCCCACTCCCCCTGCTTGTGTTCCCTCTCTCTCTGTGTCTCTCTCTGTCAAATAAACAAATAAAATCTTTAAAAAAAAAAAGAAAATATCAACAAAACTGATAAAACTTTAGTTTAATTGACCAAGAAAAAGAGAGAAAGGACTCAAATTACTAACACCAGAAATAAAAGAGGGGACATTACCAAATAACCTAGAGAAATACAAATGATTATAGGGAATATTACAAACAACTGCATGGCAAACAATTAAATAATTTAGATGAATAGACAAGTTCCTAGAAAGACACAAACTACTAAAACTGACTCAAGAAGAAATAGAAAAGCTGAATAGATATATAACAAGTAAAAAAGATTGAATTGGTAATCAAAAACTTTTCATAAAGATAATTCCAGGCTTAATTAGGGAATTATATCAAACATTTAAAAAAAGAATTAACACCAATATTTCACAAACTCTTCCAAAACTATAGAATAGCAAGGAGCACTTCCAAACAAATTCTATGAAGCCAGTATTAATCTGATACCAAAACCAAAGACATCACAAGAAAACTATAGATCACTATTTTTTATGAATATAGATGCAAAAATCCTTAATGAATATTAGCAGAATACAGCAGCATATAAATGAATTATACACTATGACCATATGGGATTTAACCCAAGAATGCAAGGTCATTTCAATATGCAAAAATCAATCTATCTACTAGATCATTAATTAACTGAACAATGGATAAAAACTCCATGATCACCTCAATGGTCCCAAGCAAAATGCCTTCACAAAATTCAGCATAGTTTCATGATTTAAAAAAAAACAACAAACTAGGGCAGTTTTTCAACCTAAAAAGGGCATCTAAAAAAAAGTCATACCTATCATCATACTTAAAGATCGAAAGAGCAAAAACTTACCCTAGGGGATCAGGAACAAGACAAAAAAATGTCTGGTCTTGCCACTTCTATTCAACATTATAGTGGAGATTCTAGCCAGGGCAACTAGGCAAGAAAAATAAATAAAAAGGCATACAGATTGGAAAGGAAGAAGTAAAACTATCTCTTTTGTAGATTATATGATCTTATATATGTGATTTTGAAACCAAACTTTAGAAAAACATATCCCAAGTCATCTTTAGGTTTCTAGAGATCTCAAATAATCTTCATTTCATGATCCCATGAGGTCTTGCCTTCACATTTGGCCTTCACTACCAGTAGCTTCTTCTCTTGTGATCAAAAGCCAATGATGGAGTAACCAGAGGGAGAATTTCAAATCATGGCCAAACTTGTAGTGTAAAGTTCAGAGTTGAGGAAGTGATGCTGCAATTAGATGTTGATGAAACTCTGTTGGGGAAGATGGATTACCAGGTCAGAAACTGGAAAAATCAGAAATAAGTTGGCAGACAGAGACAGGCAGGTTGGGGCATGTAGTTCAGGATACAGTCGAAAAGGTGTCATCATCAGAAGCCTGTCTTTATATGAAGCCCATGGTGTGCTGTGGGGAAAGGCCAGATGACTTAAGGTGAAAGCCTAAGCATTTGACTATGTGACCTTCTGCCTGTAGATCCAGCCTTTCATGAAAGTGTGCCCAAAGTTCTATCAGTCTCTCCTCCTCTTGGTCTAGGAGAGTTGCTTCCTTCTATCTAATTCTTCATGAACTCCTCTCCTGGCAAAAGTATAAAGATAAGGTAAGTATAGATATAGATATATAGATATATAGATATAGATATAGATATAGATATAGATATAGATATAGTTCAGGCTATATGGGGCTCTCACTGATGTCTAGAGAGGCTCCAGAATTTGAGAGACAAAAGGGGTATAGACCTGAAGTAGGACCTAAGGGTTTCTGTTCTCCTATGTAGTACCCCCTCTACTTAAAGATTAATGTTTCTAAGGACACCATACAAAACCTTCCTAATCAATTAGATTACAGGGATGAACAGTATAGGCCCTGGCTCTGAAGGACCTCACTACTGCATAGTAGAGGCAGCTGGTAATATAGCTAACAACTAGGAATAGGAAATTATTCAAACCACTTCATGAGTGTCTACTCTTGACTCACAGGCTTTGTCAGCCCAGCCAATCTAAACCACATACAGACTCTAATCAGTATATAATTTAAAGCCATTTCTAAGTTTCAAGCAAACTAGTCGCCCTTACCTACTTTGAAAGTGAGGGGAAAAAAAAAGAAAGTGAGAGATCAGAGAAATAAAATTCCCCTCTCCTATTACCAGAAAAATAAAATTCCCCTCTCCTACACTTCATCCACAAATCTGAGTTTGTTCCTCAGCAAAAATGAGAGAATACCTTTACCTCAACAATTACTTCACAGGGTCGTGAAGAAGATTCAATGAGATTATTTATGTAAAGCCCTCCCTGCCCCCCTTTCCCAACATAAAGCCACTTGACTATTCTTGTACTCCATGCAATGGGACTGCCATTGTAAATAGGGTAAAAGGACATTCCCTAAACATGGAAGAATGTTCAATAAATCTCATCTTCAAGATCCAATGGTTAAGAGGGAAGATAATACTCATTTGATACACAGTGCTTTCTTTCTACTATACCACTTACATAAATTTAACTTAAAAATCCCACCAATAATCTAAGCCAAAGGCTATACCCAATGAAAATGAATATGTTTTAATCTAAACTCCAAAGACCAAGTTTGTTTGAAGTTCCGATCCTCATTGTAAGATAATAAATGGCATATATTCACTGAAAGGCTACCAAGAGCAGGGCTCTGAGAGTGGTATGCTCCCAGTGCAGGCAGTAAAGGAGTGAATTGTCTGTAGAGGACTTAAAATAAATAATACTGACTAAAACTTAGTATGCCTTTTATTATCACCCATGACCTAAAAATTCTAAACAAAATCAGTGATAAAATACTCCTCTGCTCCGTGGCAGACCACTCCTACCACCTCACTCTTGATTCACCACTGCACTCACTATATTCCAGGAGTTTTACAAGTGTTACCTCATTAATCTTCACAACAACACTGGGAGGCAATTATCTTTGTTTTATGAAGGAGAAATGTTAAAGCTCAGAGAGGGTAACTCATGCAAGTTCAGAAAGGTAGTGAATGGTGTAGGCTTGCTTCAGTGTGAAGAAGAATTTTATACTTTAAAAAAGTTGAATAATTGGCACCAGAATTTGAGCCAATGCTTATGGCCACTACAAAATACTAACAATGTAGAAGAAGAGTCTTTGCCTGAGACTTTTTTAACAGCCTTCTCTGGCATAGGGACTAGAATTATCTGGAAAGAATTGTCTGCCAAGAATGTAATGGAAAGAGCACTGGACTTGGAGGCAACCAGATCAAGACTGGATCCTGACTCTACCATTAACTAGCTGTGTGATCCTGGGCAACTCATATAACCTCCAAACTGGAAACTTTCCAAACTGGAAACTTGTACCTGCTTCACAGTGAGGATTAAATTACTTGGCATATAGGAAATTGCCTGGCACATAATAGGCATTCAACAAATGCTAGTTTCCTTCCTTAACATTGGGCCAAAGAAAACTATCTAGGGTTATTGCCAAAGTCCAAATTTATAATTGGTTCTACTGCCCTACCAACAAAGGCCCCATTCCTTTTACCTTCAATTTAGTTTCTATTGCTTAATTTTTATTTCTAAACCAATCACCTGCTAGGAGCTTTGGATTATCTTGATTGACTAAAACAATCAAGTCCCACTCCTAAAGCTGAGGACAAGATCACCAAGCCCTGAGTCGCTTGGGTTAGTGTGTTTGAGGACTGGATGATGGACATCTGAATAAAATCCAGGGTCTGTATAAAATAGGAAGAGGGAGAATGGGTACTATGTAGCCATCCAACTGTGTCCACTATATTGATGTTTAATAGATTCAGGTATTTCTCTCTTGCTCACTGTGGACTCTTCAAAGGCACCTGCCAGAAGCATCAGTGCTTAGTTTTCCAAAGAAAATCTGAAGATAGGATCAAAAACAAAGAATTACTATATTAATTCCAAAGCATTAGGCCATCTGGAAAAAACAGTAAGCTTATTCTTATTCAGGGAACATCAGAATAGGTACCTAGATTGAATGAAAATTCCAAGGAGTCCTGGTTCAATATAAGGAAGAATTTGCTAAGAAATAGAGCTGAATATAATTGAAATGGCCTGTTTCATGAGTTAGTGAAATTCCTGTTATCAGAAGTATCTAAGGACCTACTGAATGACCTCTAGGTGTGGATACTGCAGAGGAGATTTCTCTACCAGGTAGGAGGTTAGAAAAGATGACTAAAAGGTCACTTCCAATTCTTTTGTGTTATAATTCTATGATGGATCTGTGATTCAGCTCAAAATAAATGACAAACACCTCTCAACAAACTTCATATTGTGAGGGACAAAACCTGTCAATGAGACAGATTAGATTCAGATTTGATGGACAACCAATCAATGAGACAGACACACCTGTGCAATGGAGAAGGCCAGTGAAGATACTATTGATGAATTCCTAGCAGTGTCCAGTCCAATGAACTAGACAGTTTATCTTTTGGGAAGGGGAATTTAGAGGATGCTTCCTTACCTCATCCTGTCTGTCCTTGGATTTGCTTTTAAATAGAAGACAAATGAATATGCCAATCACAAAACTCTCTTGAAGCTTGAGATTCTATGTACTCAAATGATTTTACTTTCTTGGATATACTGTGTGTGCATCTTAGTTCTTCATCTACAGGGTTGAATTTAGATTCTTAAGTGAATTGGTTTGAGTTGGTGTCCTCATTTACTAAAGTAGCGGTGGTTTATTTTCTATCATATTCCTTTCTAACCCTGTTGCTCATATGACTTTAAATAGTGACCTTAGTTCTTACCATTCTCCTCATTTGAGGCACAAGTCTCAGATTAGGGCCAAACTGCACTCACCCTAGGATGTGAGTTGGTCTGGAAACATTGGCAGAATGATTTGGAGTACCTGTTGGGTTCTACTTGTATGGAAGACCAAGGGAAAAAACTCATCTGAAGGGTTTGAATCTACCATTATACTATGTGTTCTACCTATGCACATTCATTTCTCTCCCTTTTCCTGCCTTAAGTATTTTAAAAATTATTTCCATTTACCCCATTACTGGTTTGTTAGTTACACATTCTTGTATTATTCTTTTAATAGCAATGCTGGAGTAATGGTACTCCAAGTGTGGTCTAGGAATCTCTGACAGGAGTCCACAAGGTCAAGACTCCTTTTATAAGAATAGTAAAAAGTCAGTTTCCTTTTTCACTGTGTTGACATGGACACTGATGGTGCAGAAGCAACAGTGGGTAAAAGTGCTGTTGTCTTAGCACACATCAAGGCAGCAGCGCTAAACTATACCAGCTCGTTACTGTATTCTCTACTACCATGCACTCGAAGGGGGAAAAGTCAGTTTCACTTAAGAATGTCCTTAATGAAGCAGTTAGTTTTACTAAATATCTACCCTTGAACACACACCTTTCTTAATATTCTCTGCGACAAAATGGGAAATACATATAAAGTACTTCTGATGCATATTAAGGTATGATGGTGGAATCAAGGAAAGGCATTGTGCATTTGTTTGCGTTGCCAGTCAAACTAGCCTTGCTTTTCATATTTGGAAGACAAATAAAAGAAGATGGACTGATTTAAGCTCAGGGACAAGAAAAATGTCTTTTAAAAAAAAGGCTGAGGGGTGCCTGGCTGACTCAGTAGGTAGAGCATGTGACTCTTGATCTGGGGGTCGTGAGCTCAAGCCTCATGCTGGGCATGGAGCCCACTTAAAAAAAGAATGAGAGAAAAACGATTTTTTAAAATTATGTTCAGTTAGCCAACATATAGTACACCATAAGTTTTTGATGTAGTGTTCAATGATTCATTAGTTGTGTATAACACCCAGTACTCATCACAACACGTGCCCTCCTTAATACCCATCACTGGGCTAACCCATCCCCCCACCCCCTCCCTTCTGAAACCCTCAGTTTGTTTCCCAGAGTCCAGAGTCTCTCGTGGTTTGTCACCCTCATTGATTTCTTCCCCTTCAGTTTTCCCTCCCTTCCCCTATGGTCCTCCGTGCTATTTCTTATGTTCCACATATGAGTGAAACCATATGATAATTGTCTTTCTCTGCTTGACTTATTTCACTTAGCATAATCCTCTCCAGTTCCATCCATGTTGATGCAAATGGTGGGTATTCATCCTTTCTGATGGCTGAGTAATATTCCATTGTACTGAAAAACTATGGTTTATTCAGACTTGAGTATTTTGCAGATACTTTCTCAGAAATTAACAAATAGAGCCTATCCTTTCAAAGGAAACATCTGACAGCGTTTATTGTCAATGGTCAAATTCATGGTTTCAAGTAAAAATTGGAATTTGGTAAAACTAGATACCCACCACAGTGAGCATGAGAGCTGCCCAGTACTTAAAGACTTGTAATGAAATTGGTGGTGCTATTAACTAATGTAGATTCTTTGATATTGTATACTAAAATGTGTCATTATCTGGAAGATCTGTATAACCCCAGGAATCAATATTTTTTCAAGTGATTAAACTAGTGCAGGATGTTAACAAAACCATGCATGGGTAAAAAAAAAAAAAAATCCATTAAAAGGGCAAGATAGACCGATAGATTTCAATGTAGCAGAGTATGCAAAGTTCAGTGATATGGTTTCAGATTCCACACTGTCACTAAACTCTAAAAATACCACTTGTTGAATTTTGGTGTAGTATCTAAGGAGACTATCCACAGTTTTCTGAAGAGCCTATTAAAATACTCCTCATTCCAACTACATCTCTGCATGAGGTCAGATCTTTTTCATATTCTTCAACAAAGTCAATATTTGGTGATCCTGGGAGAGTGGCACACTGGAGAGGGCATGAAAGCTCCATACCCTTTCCCACATACCCTGCCCTATGCACCTCTTCCATCTGGCTGTTTCTCAGTTATATCCTATTATAATAAACCAGTAACCTAAGTCGATTTTTGGACATCAGCAAGACGGCAAGACAGGAGGCTCCTGACTTTCCCTCCTCCCAATGATGCACCAAATATTCAATTACACATGGATGAGTTCCCTCTGAGAGAAATCCAGAAACTAGTTGAGTGACTCCTACACATCAGGCAACTGAGAAAATACCCACATTGAAACAGGTAGAAAAAGCTGAGACACACCATTGCCATAAAATCCACCCCAGGCACAGTACCTTACAAAAGAGAGTGAACCCCCAACTGCAAGTTTCTCTCCAAAAAACAAAGGTTTTGGACCACATATGTAGCACCCCATCTATTAAGGTTGCCACCTGAGGGACTGGCTCCCAAATCACCTAGCTCAGAGAGTCAATGAGGCTTGGTATTCACAAATTAGACATTATAAAAAGACACAATCTTTTTGGGCGCCTGGGTGGCTCAGTTGGTTAAGCAACTGCCTTCAGCTCGGGTCATGATCCCGGGGTCCTGGGATCGAGTCCCGCATCGGGCTCCCGGCTCGGCGGGGAGCCTGCTTCTCCCTCTGACCCTATCCCCTCTCATGCTGTTTCTCTCTCTCTCTCTCTCTCTCTCTCTCTCAAATAAATAAATAAAATCTTTAAAAAAAAAAAAAGACAATTTTTAAATGGGCACACAAGGACTCCCGACAACTATCCCCCAGGCCCATTATAGAGGGAGAAATGCCAATCCATTTCTCCCTGGAAGGGGTTTGACTTGTATGCATTCCCAGCTTCTAATCAGCCTGCATCTAGGTACTGACTGAGATCCTCCCAGGAACCCAAAAGAGCCTGTAGGCACCTTCCCTGCCTTCTACTTCTGGCTTGCTCCAACAATGAAACCAAGCCTTCAGCTTCCCCCTGTAAAGAGCTTGTCCACACATCTAGTGCCCCAGTGTTTACAGTTGCCATGCAACAGACAGGCTTCCAAATTACCTAGCTCTGACAGCCAATGGCACTTGAAATTTGTGAGTTACCCAGGACCACATTAAACATAGACACAATATTTTTTAAAGATTTATTTTATTTTATTTTATTTTATTTTGGGAGAGAGAGGAATGTAAGCGGGAGGGGGGCATAGAAGAGGGAGAGAGAGAATCCCCAAGCAGACTCCCCTCTGAGCGCAGAGCCTGACGCAGGGCTCGATCCCAGGACCCTGAGATCATGACCTGAGCCAAAATCAAAAGTCAGACACAACCGACTAAGCCACTCAGGCACCCCCCAAAGGTGCAGTTTTTAAATGTGCGCATGAGCAATATCCTCAGCTATTGCCCCTGGGCTCATTGCAGAGGGAACAGGTGAAAATGCCAATCTCCCAGTTTCTCCCTAGAAGGAATTTGACTACATACATTCTCAGCTGCAACCCGAGGGTCCAACTTCTAATCAGCCTGCATCTGAGTGCTGACTGGGATCCTCCCAGAAGCCTGAAGAAGCCAGTAGGCACTTCTCCTGCTTTCTTCCTCTGGCTGACTCCAGCAATGAAACCAAGCCTCCAGCTTCTCTGTGGGAAGGAGCTTGTCCACACATGGAGCACCCTAATTTTTATGGCTGTCACCAGCTCTGAGCGCTGATATGGCTTGGCACTTGTGGGACCACATTAAACTAAGAGATGGTTTTATACAGAAGTGTGAGCACTTCCTATGGCTATCTTCTTGGGTTTAGCACAAAGGGAAAGGGCAGAAGGGTAACTCCAACTTCTCCCTGGAAGAGGTTTGACAGCATACTTTCACAGCTATTGCCTGAGGATCAAGCTTCTCATTAGCCTACACCTGGGAGCTTAAGGCGCACATAATTAGTAGTCATCTGGGAGACTGAATGGGTACATGGGAACTCCCTGAATCTTCTCCCCTTAGCTTGCGCCAGTGATAAAACCAAGTCTCCAGCTCTTCCCTGAAAGGAGTTTGTCCACACATCTGCAAAACTCCTCAACAAAATACTAGCAAACCTACTTCAACAGAACATTAAAATGATCACACACCATGATCAAGTGGGATTTATTCCTGAGATGCAAGAATAGTTCAATATATGCAAATCAATCAACATGATACACCATGTGGACAGAATTAAAGACAAAACCACATGGTCCTCTCAAAAGATGCTTCAGAAAAACATTTGGCAAAATTCAACATCCTTTCGTGATAAAAACTCAGCAAATTAGGTATAGAAGGAATGTACGTCAACATAATAAAAGTCATATATGACAAACCTATGGCTGACATCATACTCGATGGTGAACAGCTGAAAGTTTTTCCTCTAAGATCAAGAACAAGACAAGAGTGCTCCCTCTCACTACTTTTATTCCACACAATACTGGAGGTCCCAGTTAAAGCAATTAGGCAAGAAAAAGAAAGAAAAAGCATCCAAATCAGAAAAGAAGTAAAATTGTGTGTGTTTGCAGATGACATGAGTGTATATACAGATATCCCTAAAGACCCTACCAAAAAATTCTGAGAACAATAAACAAATTCAGCAAAGTTGAATAGAAAATAAATGCACAAAATTCAGTTGCGTTTCTGTATACTAACAATGAACTACATGAAACAGACATTAAGAAAACAATCCCATTTACAGTAGCATCAAAATAAAATACTTAGGAATAAACTTAACCAAGGAAATGAAAGATGTGTTCCTTGAAAATCATAAGACGTGGATGAAAGAAATTGAAGAAAACACAAATAAATGAAAATATATCCCTCATTCATGGATTAGAAGAATTAAGAATGTTAAATGTCCATTCTACTCAAAGCAATCTACAGATTCAATGCAATCTCTATCAAAATTCCAATGGAATTTTTCACAGAAACAGAAAAAAACAATCCTAAAATTCATATGGAACTATAAAAGACGCTGGATAGCCAAAGCAACTTCGAGAAAGAAAAAAAAGCTGGAAGCATTATACTTCCTGATTTCAAACTTTACTAATAAAGCTACAGTAATCAATATAGTGTGGTACTGGCATAAAAATAGACACATAGACCAAGGCATGGAATAGAGAGCCCAAAAATAAACCTATACATATGCAATCAACTGATCTTTGATAAGGACACCATGAATACACAATAGGGAAAGGATAATCTCTTCAATAAATGGTGTTGGGAAAACTGAATATCCACATGTAAAACAATGAAATTGGTTTCTGATCTTACACCACACACAAAAGGCTTAAATGTAAGGGGCGCCTGGGTGGCTCAGTCATTAAGAGTCTGCCTTCAGCTCAGGTCATGATCCCAGAGCCCTGGGATTGAGCCCCGCATGGGGGGCTCCCTGCTCGGCGGGAAGCCTGCTTCTCCCTCTCCCACTCCCCCTGCTTGTGTTCCCTCTCTTGCTGTGTCTCTCTGTCAAATAAATAAATAAAATCTTTAAAAAAAAAAAAAGGCTTAAATGGAAAACTGTAAAACTCCTAGAAGAAAACATAGGAGTAAAGCTTCTTGACATTGTTCTTGGCAGTGAGTTTTTGAATATGATACCAAAAGCACAGTAAATACAAGCAAAAATAAACAAAGGGGAACACATCAAACTGTAAAGCTTCTGAACAGCAAAAGAAACAATCAGAAAAATGAAAGGGCAACACACAGAATAGGAGAAAAATTTGCAAAGCCTATACCTGATAAGTGGTTAATATCCACAATGTATAAGGAAACAAACCAAACAAACCAAAAACCAGATTGTGGTTACAAGGATGGCAAATAATCACATGAAAACATGTCCAACATGATTAACCATACAATATGTGGAGATTAAAACAACAAAGAAACGGAGCGCCTGGGTGGCTCAGTCAGTTAAGCGTCTGCCTTCAACTCAGGTCGTGGTCTCAGGGTCCTGGGATCGAGCCCGCGTCAGGCTTCCTGCTTAGTGGGGAGTATGCTTCTCCCTCTCCCTGTGTGTGTGCTCGCTCTCTCTCTCTCTCTTAAGTAAATAAATAACATCTTTTTCAACAAAAACAACAAAGAGATACTACTATGTGCCTATTAGAATGCTCAAATGAAAATTACTAATACCAAATACTGGCAAGGATGCTGAGCTGGTGAAACTCACTGTTGGTGAGACTGCTTTAATACATATGTGGTCTAGCCACTCTAGAAAAAGTCTGGCAGTTTCTTATAAAGTTAAACATGCACCTATGTATGTCTTAGCGGTCCCTATGTTCACAACCCTGTACCTGAATGTTTATAGCAGCTATTCATAATAGCCAAAAATTGGAAACAATTCAAATGTCCTTAAGTGGGTGAATGGGGAAACAAACTGTGGTGGGTACAACTATGCCACAGGATACTACTTAGCCAAAAAAGGAACAAGCAATTGACACACACGGCTTAGACAAATTGCAAGGGTGTTATGTTGAGTGGAAGGCAATCTCAAAGGTTATACACATCATGATTCCATTTATATGACATTCTGGACTCTGGAAAAGGCAAAATTATAGGGATAGAGAACAGATTAGTAGTTTGTAGCTGGTAGGGGTGAGGGGACGATGTAACTATAAGGAGATAAACACGAGGGAGTTTGGGGGGGGATGGTGAAATTGTTCTATACCTTGAATGTAGTGATAGCTATGAGAATTACCTGTGTTAAAACTCACAGAACTGTACAGCAAAAAAGTCAGTTTTTGCTGTATGACAATTCAAAAATAAAATTAATTAGATTCCAAAAACAAAAAGGGAAAAGGAACGCCTGCATCTGGAATCAAGAAATCAGTTTTGCTAAGGAAATTAATGTAGACCCAGCAAGGTCTGAAATATATGCCTCAGTCTTAAAATTAAAAAAGAAAAATGGAAGGCAAATAAAAGATGATGGACTGATTTAATCTCAGGGACAAGAAAAATGTCTTTTAAAAAAGGCTGAGGGGAGCCTGGCTGACTCAGTTGGAAGAGCATATGACTCTTGATCTCGGGGTTGTGAGTTTGAGCCCCATGTTGGGTGTAGAGATTACTAAAAAAAAAAGAAAAGAAAAAGGAAAAGCCCACACTTTAAAAAATAATTTCTTTTAAAAAGGTTGAGGTCTTAAGATATAGATAGATATAGATATAGATATAGATATAGATATAGATATAGATATAGATATAGATATAGATATAGATATGAAAATGAAATGAGGCATTTATAAAAGGAAAAGGATATGCACCCAGGTCTAACAACTGAGTCTAATGTTGATGAGAGACAAATCTTTGTTCATCAGAGTCATGGGGGTTCCCTTCCATCATCTTTACCCAGCAAGGTGAACTGGTTCTGAAGCACTGAGTTAGCTTAAAGAGAAACCTGGAGAACCATAACAGGGTTGGTAGGCAAACACCCTCGCTGAGCCTCAGACATTCCTCTAGAATATTTCCTGGGCCAGGAAGCCTCATTGTCATGTGAAAAAAAAAAAAGACTCCCTTTCATCCAAGCCTATACACATGTTAAAATAACACACCCATGATCGTGGACTTTCCTCTACAAGTGTCTCTCAGCTCTTGTGTGCTCAAACACATCCTTCAGTGGAATAGCTATTCCATAGTTATGGGGGCTTAGGGGGTCCTTTGACTTCTGCTACTCCTTTGAGTATAAGATATAGTCTCAATAAACTCTATCATAGCTACAATGTGAGTTGCTCGTGTTGTAGCAACTTGCATCTTGCATGACAATCCTAAGAGAACTGGAAGACACCGCTGAAGAGAAGGGCAGTTGTAGGAAGTGATTTCAGAAAATTTGGACTAAATTGAGAGGAAAACACACTGAGAATCAGCATCAAATATCCAAAGAATTACTTGGTAAGTTTCAGGATGACAGAGGTTTTAGAGGCAATAAGAAGTAATTGTCTGTACCCTAAAGAAATATGATAGCCAAATTTATGGGATTATGGCTCTAAGGAGAGGCATAACAAAGATGAACCATATGAAAAGGGATGCAGCCAGGGCAATAATACAGTCTGGTTTTGATGGGAAACCATCTCCTGAGTGAGACCATGCAATTTAAGGAGGTAAAAGTGGACAAGATTTCTCTGCACGGTGGATGCCTTTGGAAGAATAACAATTTATGTTCCATATAACTCACTAAGGAAGACCCCACAAGACAGAACCTAGAAGAATATGCTTTTTAAAAATGTGTAAGCCAGAGAGCAAAGAGAAAGTAAAAGGGAGGAAAGCACTCAGATCCAGCACGCAGAGGAGAAAAGAAGGAAAACTGTGAGGAGACAATTCAACCATTAGAAACTTAACTGAAACTTTCAGGAAAGACTAGGGAGGGTGATGCTTGAAAAACATAGCAATTCAAAGCCTGGAACCTTCCAAATCTTAGGTAAAAATAGTACTGTCATTAACATCATCATGGGAAATACTTCCATTTGCATTTTCATTTATCCCCTCCTGACTTCTGTGTTACTATTGTCATACATTTTACTTCTACACTGTCCTATATCCCACTGCTATTATTTCATTTAAACCACTAAATATCCTTTAAAGAGTTTAAACACTAAGAAAAAAAAAATCTTGTCCATTTATCCATTGAGTTACCTTTTTGGTGCTCTTCTTGCCTTTGTGTAGACCCATATTTCCATCTGGTATCATTTTCCCTTCTGCCTGAAGGAAACTCTTTAACGTTTCTCATAGTGTCAGTTCTGGGTTGATTTTGATAGATGGATTTTTTTCCCCTCATTATGGGTTGTATTTTCCTGCTTCTTTGCACACCTGGTAATATTTGATTGGATGCCAGACATTACGAGTTTTACCTTGTTGGGAGCTGTATATTTTTGTATTCCTATAAATATTCTTGAACTTTGTTCTGGGACACAGTTACTTGGAAACAGTTTCATCCTTTTGGGTTTTGCTTTTTGATTTGCTGGGCAGGTCCAGAGCAGTGTTTAGTCTAGAGCTAATTCTTCTGCACTGTTGAGGCAATACCCTTCTGAGCACTCTACTCAATGCCTTGTGAATTATGCAGTTTTCCAGTCTGATTGGTTGTGAGCAGGCACTGGTGCTAGGAGAGGCAGGCACCGTTATTTCTAATCCTCTGAAGATCTCCATGGCTTGTGTTTATGTTTGTGCATGCTCTCTCTCTCTCTCTAGCTATCTCTTCTCCAGTACTCTGTCCTGCCACCTTGGTCTCCCAGGACTCTAAGCTCCATTCCCTCAACTCAGGGAGTTTGCCAGGCTCTGGCTGTGTTCCCCTTCCTGGCACCACCTGGAATCTCTCCCCAGGCAGGGAGTTGGGGCTATCATATGGCTAACCTTGTTTCCCATATCTCAGGGATCCCTGTCCTTTGTTGCCGGAAACTTGGTGTCATGAAAAGTATTGTTTCGTATATTTTGTATGGTCTCTTAGTTGTTTCAAGCAGGAGGGTAAATTTGAACCCCTTTACTCCATCTTGGCCAAAAGTTGAATTCCCAACTGAGTTCAAGTTCATAGGTCATGGAACGCTAATTTCTTTGGACTTTAACTCACAAAAGCAAGAGAATTTGATGTCTAGTTCTAATCCTTCTGGAGTTTTATGTCCTTGTACTTTAGCAAGCAGGTTTACTTTTTAAACTTGAATTTTCCTAGAATCTTCAAAATGGAAGATTTGCATTCCAGTTCAGACCATCCTATGATGTCGACTTTTCATTTTTTTTAAAAGATTTTATTTATTTATTGGAGAGAGAGAGAGAGCATGAGTGGGGGAGAGGCACAGGAAGAAGGAGATTGCAGACTCCCCACTGAGCAGGGAGCCCAACATGGGGCTCGATCCCAGGACCCTCAGATCATGACCTGAGCTGAAGGCAGACGCTTAACCGACTTTGCCACCCAGGTGCCCCTGGACTTTTCATTTTGATGTTAAATTTCATTGCAGAAACTCTAGTGAACTATATTGCTTAAACTGGCTAAACATAAATTTTGAGGGGAAAAAATAGATTTTTAAGGTTTTGAAGTCTTGGGGTTTTAAGCCTTGAGTTCATTCAAAAAACACATATTGATTAAGTATCTACTATATGTCATATATTAAGGATAGAGCAGTGAAGAAACAGACAAAAATCCCTGTCCTGATGCCTCAAGTAACTTACATTATGGGAGGAGGAGATGGAGAATGTTAATAAACAAAACAAATGAGTAAAATATATGGTGAGTCAGACTGTACTATGTGCTAAGCAGAAATAAGGAACGCCCAGGAGGGAAGTGGTTGCATCGTAGATAGGGTGGTCAGGGAAGGCCTCGCTGGGTAGGTGACACTTGAGCAAAGATCTGAAGGAGATGATAACGCAAGCCATGAAGATAGCTGGGATAAGAGTTGCCCAGGCAGAGGAACAGTAAGTGCAAAGGTGCTGAGGTAAGGCCCAGGGAGTCTGAAGAACAGCAACATGTCCTGTGTTGTTGGAGAGGCGTGGACAAGGGGAGGAGCAGTAAGAGATGAGGGCAGAGAGGTTAACAGGGAACCAGTTCATGCAGGCCCTGCAGTGGACAGATGGCTTGGTCTTTTACTCTGAGGGGAATGGAGGGTTTAAGCAGAGGAGTGGCATGACATCACTTAAGTTTTAAGAGAATCACTGTAGGGGTTCCTGGCTGGCTCAGTCAGTAGAGCATGTGACTCATGATCTTAGGGTCATGAGTTCAAGCCCCACATTAGGCATAGAGCTTACTTAAAAAAAAAGTTGGGGGGGTGCCTGGGTGGCACAGTCAGTTAAGCGTCCGACTCTTGGTTTGGGCTTGGGTGGTGATCTTAGGGTCGTGAGATTGAGCCCCGCTTCGGGCTCCACACTCAGCATGGAGTCTGCTTGGATTCTCTCCCTCTCCCTGTGCCTCTCCCCTCTGCAGAGTCAGTCTCTCTCTCTCTCTCTCTCTCTCTCTCAAATAAATAAGTAAATCTTGGAAAAAAAAAGAAAAGAAAATCACTTTGGCTATGATGAGGAAAATAAACTTTGGAGGCAAGAGAGAAAGCCAGAGACCAGCTAATAAGCCGCAATAATGCAGGAAAGAAATAATGGTGCCTTCCACTAGAGTAGTGACAGTAGAGACAGTAAGAAGTGATTGGATTATGGATATCTTTTGAAGGTAGAGACAATTGGGTTGCTGATGAACTTTTTTTTTTAATATTGTAAGATAAAGACAGGAATCAAAACTGACTTCAAGGTATAAAAGGCCTGAGCAACTGAAAGAATGGAACTGCTATTATTAAGGTAGACAGAGAAGACTAGGAAAAGCAGTTTTGGGGGAGCAGGTCAAGAGCTCTGGACATGCTAAGTCTGAGTTGTCAATCAGACATTCAAGTGGAGATACCTGGTAAGTGGTTGGATATATGAGTGTGGAGTTCCATAGAGAGGTCTAGGCTGGAGAAATACATGTAAGAGTTAACAGCATGAGTGTAGCACTTACAAAAGAGAAGAGGTCCCAAGATTGAGCCCTGTGAATCTCCAATGTTTAGGCATCAGGAAAATAAGGTGAGCATAGCAAAGATGTTTGAGAAAGAAGAGCCAGAGAAATAGAATGCGGTGTCCTGCAAGCCAAGTGAAGAGAGCATTCAAGGAAGACAAAGTAATACATTTTGTCAAATGCTGCTGATAGGACAAATAAGATGAGAAGTGATAATCAGTGATTGGATTTGGCAATGAGGAAGTCACTGATGGCTTTGATAAGTGCAATTCTGATGCAGGAATAAGGGCAAAAGACTAATTGGAATAGGCTCCTGCAGGCGCCTGGGTGGCTCAGTGGGTTAAGCATCTGCCTTCGGCTCAGGTCATGATCCCAGGGTCCTGGGATGGAGACCCGCATCAGGCTCCCTGCTCAGCGGGGAGTCTGCTTCTCCCTCTCCCTTTGCCCCTCCCCCTTCTTGTGCTTTCTCGCTCTTGGCTCTCTCAAATAAATAAATAAAACCTTTAAAAAAAAAAAAAAAAGAACAGGCTCGTGAGAAAACAGGAGAGGAATTGGAGATAGGGAATATGGTTAACTCTTCCAAGGAGTTTTGCTCTAAGCAGGAGAGAGAGACAGGGCAGTACATGAAGTAGAGAAAGGGTTTTATTTTGTTATGTTTTTAGGATAGGGGAATGTTTCAGTATGGGAAAGCTCCAGTAAAGACAGAAAAACTGATGATGTAGGAGCATGAAGAATTGTTGGAGTAATGTCCTTAAGTAGGGAGAGGTCACCAGCTCTGGTGTACAGGGAGAGCGCCTCTGGTAGGAGCAGGGGCAGTGAGTCCAGAAACAAGGCACAGTGTAATGAGCACAAATATCAGTAGGTGGGTACATATAATGACATGAGCCTATGACAAATCTCTGATGAGTGCTTCTATTTTCTCAGTGAGATTGCAAGCAAGACCATCAGCTGAGAGTGAGGATGGGAAAGGAGATGTTGGAGTTTGAGAAGAGAGGAGACAGTATGAAACAGCTGTCTAGGGTGCCTGGGTGGCTCAGTCAGTTCAGTGTCTGCCTTTGGCTCAGGTCATGATCCCAGGGTTCTGGGATCGAGCCCCACACTGGGCTCCCAGCTCAGGGGGGAGTCTGCTTCTCCCTCTTCCTCTCTGTGATCTCTCTCGCTCTCACTCTCTCTCTCTCTCTCAAATGAATAAATACAATCTTTGGGAACAAATACAAACTTAAAAAAATACAATCTTAAAAAAAAAAACCCAGCTGTCTAGGAGAGTTGGAGAATGAACGGACTAGGGAAATGTATTATAACTGGCAGCAACAGTAAGAACCCACTCGAGGTTCATTGCCATGAATATAAAGTAAGATCATTCCCCAGGGTTCTGCATTTTTCTCCAGCCGTGTTCATCCAGGTTTCAGGCTACCTATGATTAACGTATGATTCTTAACTGTTTCTGGAAGCAAAACAATCAATATTGTCCACCATTAATCCTCGTAGGATACCTCCAGTGAGAAGTGTATCAGGAAAGTGGCTCCATGAAGGAGAGAATCTCAACAGACCACTGATCCCCTTTCCCAAAGGGGAGAGCTGTATCTCCAGCTGGCCAGATGCTTAATGGTTAAGAGAACAAAAAGCTAGGGAGAGTTGGGGGAGGGGACGCTTAATCTCCCACCATGCATGTGGAAAGATTTCTTAAATACTCCTGGCTTCTTTCCTCATCTCTTACTCATTGCTGCCCATTGGAGAAGAGACTGACTTAATTGGTGAGCTTGCATCAATAACCTATGCATCTTTGCCTTGGCCTCCTCCTTTCTTCTCTTTTGGGACCCGCCTGCCTGCACAGGCTGGTGCTTTCTGATCTGCTTGCTCCACTTTCCCACAGGCTTAGTGGGGCGGGCGTTGCCCCTGTGGGGCAGACCTGAAATGTCACAGGGGACAGTTCCAATTAAGCATTGGTAAGGTCCTCAAACCTCAGCTATGTTCTCCCATCATCTGTATGAGTAGTAACACTGATTATTCTGATTTCCATTTGCCTGACCCCTGGTTCTATCTCTCCATTGGTTCTAACCTCAGATAGGAGCACGGGGGTATTTATTAGTTCCCTCAAACCCCAAGACAAGTGTTCATGTTGTTCAAAGTAAAACCGATTATTTAAGGGGATGGGAAATAGAACCATATATTGGGAAACTATATAGCTACATGACAAAATAGAAAATTAAAGATGTGCCTGAAACACAGTGAGTGCTCATTAAACATATATTGAATGGATTTTGGACAGAAGTAGGGACAGTAGTCCAACCAGCCCAAGATCGACTACAAGCCTCATTTTGGCTAGGACAAAGATTTTGGTGTCTTTTTTTTTTTTTTTACTTCATTGCTAAAATTTTTATTGCAAATATAAAATATAAAGCATTTCCCCGCAACTCCCCTTTATAAAACAGGATGGAATCTAATAGAGAATTAGGTATACCTTCGCAAAGGGCCCTAATAATAATAGTGAGCCTAATGCTAATACTAATCCTGGTAAGATCTAACATTTATTGAATGCTCGCTTTATGCCAAGCACTGTTTTCAGGGATTCACATGCATTATCTCATTTAATTCCCACAACAACCACACAAGGCAATTACTATTATTATCTCTGTTTCAGGCCAAATTAATTAACTTGGCTAAGGTCAGACAGCTAGTAAGATGGAAGAACAGGAACTCACACTCAGAAAGTCTGGTTCCAGAGCTGCCTTCTTAACCATTAAATTATACTGCCCCAGTAAGTCAGTAATTGAGCAGGCAATATATGCTCCCTAGCAAGAGCACCAAAGCAAAGCACCCACCGCGGGGAATTACTGAAATCCACAGAAACAAGCCCTGGTTTCTGATGGCATTCATAATCTACTCTACGCAACAAGAAGGCACATTCCATGGATAATGAGACTATGTGAGCCTATTTGCTGACACTCACTCCATACTTCCCAGTTGAACAGGCCCAGAAATAGAAATTCTTAAGTGGATTTAAAGGGACACTCTGACCTCTCACCTTGAGTCAAGAAAGTGAGTCCTAATCTTCCAAATTGATAAAACACCAGTGGTTGAGAGGGCAAATCCTAATCTTATGGATTGGGTCAGCGCAAAGTGGGGGCATACTGTACTGTAGGGGAAATGAACGAGGCAGGAATCCTGCTAATGCTGCTGGATCCGTGGCCAGACGCTCTCAGAAGGAAATCTCCTTGTGATCTGGAGCAGGCACTATTCTCTGCCCTTTCAGCAGCGAATGGAAGCAGTCTTACTCTGTGTCTCCACACACTGCACGGGGCAGTGACATCACCAACCTTGTTCTTAACACCCTGCTGACAGTAATTTATGGCCACACAGAGCAGGGAAGAAAGAAAGGAGATGAGAAAGAAACCAGTAATTGCTAAGTTCTAACGCTGTGCTAGGTGTTTTCTTGTATGCTCTCTCATTTAATGAAGTAGGTTTTATCTCCAATTTACAGATAAGGAAACTGAGGCGGGGAGCAGCAAACTGATTGTGCTCAGAGTCACAGAGCCACCAGGTAGCAGAGACGTGAATGAAACTGGCGTTTATCTGTTTCAAAGCCTGTATGTTTTCAGTATCGTTCTCTTTGAAGGAGCCTGAGTCCTCAATGGGTCCAATTCCCTTATTTTAAAAATGCAGAAATTGAGGCCAAGAGCATGAATCACCTTGCCCAAGGTCACAGGTTTCACTAACTTTCCTGTGGGCATATACTCTAAGGAAGCAGAGTGAGGACATTCCCAATCCCTGCAGGGCCCTAAATAGTAGGAAATTTTGCTGTCCCCTTCAGAGGGCGCACGCACATCATCCTCCTTGGCCCCCAGGGCACAGTGGAAACAACAGTAATATCTGGACGCCCTTTGGAATTAGTTTTTCTCAGCATCATGATGAACACTTTCCATGTATGACTCACAGGCCAGTATTATTTTCCCATTTTCTGAGGAGAAAAAGACACTGTGTGGCTTGAATCAAATTTTAACTAGAGAGTCCTATGTAAACTGCATCCCAAGCCATGGACAGCTGTCAAAGACCAGGGCAATGAAGGTCTGAGCCTGCCTTCACTAAGGCAGGGAATAAAAAGGGAGCAATGCCCCTTCTCATTTCTTACCCCACTCCAAGTCAAGCTGCTTTTTGCACATGCTTGGCATAGGCCTTACTGGACTATTCCTTGGGATTTGTAGAACTTTCTAGAAATGGATCTAGGGCAAAGATTTCGTGAATTTGGGCCATGAGATTTTTAGGATCCTGGTGAGGACCAGGCTAGGTCTCAGTGCGGATCAGTATCCATGCCTCCTTATAGAAAATCCTGAGATTTAATAGTTATGTAGGGACCAAGGAGATATCATGATCCCCATTATATTGAACAGGAAGTGGAAGAGTGGGCTTCATAGTCAGTCAGGGACTTAGAATACATTTACTGAGTGCCCATTTGGTGCCAAGATCTGTGCTCATAGGATCAGGTTAGATGACAATGAATATTACCGATGTGTCCCTATCCTCATGGAACTTCCTGTAGGGCATGTTTATCACCACTAAGACAACTGAGAAGCTCCCCTTCTTGGGAGGATGATGGAGATAAAATGATGGAGGTAGCCAATGTCAAAGAGGTTACTGCCTATGTTCTCCTCTAGGATTTTGATGGATTCCTGTCTCACATTGATGGGTATTAAGGAGGGCACACATTGTGATGAGTACTGGGTGTTATACGCAACTAATGAATCGTTGAACACTACATCAACTTATGATGTACTATATGCTGGCTAACGGAACATAATAAAAAAAATGACAGAGGTAAGAGTGAACTCACTGGACAGCATGCCATAGAGAAAACGTGCCGTGCAGAGAAACTGAGGTCACGTAACACCATCAAGGACTTGATTCAGGCTGGGATGACTGGGGAGGCAGTGAGTTAGGGGTAGTTTAGAAAGACCTTAGAAGAGGAAGTAGCTTCTGGAAGCAACTCTGGCAGGCTAAGAGGAGGGCTCAAAGGAGAGACTTGTTAAGAGATGCTAGCAGAAGCTCCGGAAGGACACAGCCGTGGAGCTGAGTTTAGCTGCCAGCCTAACGAGCAGTCTCAGACTGAAACTCAAGGGTTATGGCTGGGGCTGGCCTATGGAGAAAGGATGGAGAGTCCTCTAAATCAGGAGTAAGGAACAGCTCACCAGTATGAAGGGGAGGAGAGGAGTGAGTGAGTAGAACAGAAAAAAAATCTATGGTTCGAACCTCATTAGCATGACCTGAGCTAAAGCGAGGGAAGTCAGGAGACATACAACTTGTCTTAATGGATTTCCTCCATTACCTCACCCCTCTGGCCCAGAGTAGCAAAGAAGAGCATCCTCCCTGTAGCCTCATGATGCAGACAGAGGCTAGTACTGGAAAGAAAATAAAGAGGCCAAAGTCCAAAGCTATGTGGTCTTTTGTGGAGGAACCTCTGTGACCTGACATGGTGGCAACAGAACCTTAGGCTGCAGGGTGCCCTGGGTGTAGGCCGTCCAGATCCATCTATATCAGGGAGGCAGGGAGGCAGGCCTTGGCCGTCAGGGCATCCCAACACTTTGCATACTGGGCATTGCATCTCTTCACTAGCCCCAGGACTAATTTTGAACCATAGACTATCACAACTGGAGCGGTTATTATAAACCTTACAGAACCGTGGTTCTTAACCTAATGTTTCTTCTCAATAAAAAGTTAACTCCTCCCATTATCCCAAAATGAAAACCACTGATGATTCAACCTGCCTACACATGTAATTAAAAAATAAAAAAAATAATGTCCTGTGATGTAAATGAGGGGAAAATGGGAAAGTTATTTATTATAAAACAATATTTCTTTCTTTTTTAAATTTTATTATGTTATGTTAGTCACCATACAATACGTCATTAACTTTTGATGTAGTGATCCATGATTCAAAAACAATATTTATTTCTACACGCAAAGGCTTGGGCAGAAATAGATGAGAAGACAAACATGCCCCAGGAAAGTTCCAAAACCTCTTCTGACGGGCAGTGCTAGCCTGTTGAGGACCATTGTTCTGCCCTGTCCTCAATTGCCACCCGGACAAACTGGATCCCAGAGAAAGGAAGCATCACATCACAGGGCCCTTTTTTTGCCCGGTCACTGCAGCCTTTCAGTGGGGCCCACCAGAGTGATCCTTCCTTTTAGTCACTGGGCTGTATGGTAGCAGGAGTGACTAGAAGCATGCCATCACCTCTCTGATTCTGTTTTCTCGTATGTAAATTGGAGGCAAGCCAGTACCTACTCCATAGGATCAACATAACGTATGAATGAGGCCTGACACATGATAAGCTTCAGTAAGTGGTAATTATCACAATCAGTATTTGGGGCATACTGCTAACTGCTTCCTGCGCCGTTCATACAATTGTCACCACTTCATTACCAAGGTTGCTGCCACCACCACTGCTACTGGGGTCCCAATGGGGAGCATCTCTTCCTTTCAGTAACATTCGCTTGGCCAGCCTAATGTGATCTATTCTCATAGGCGTACCACTTTGTCTTAGGAGAGGTATCCTGACTATTTTGGTTTTGTTCTTTCCTTTGCTATAGAATAAGGTCCAAAAGATCAGGCCAGAGGGCATATGAGGGTCACCCTCCAGTGCCCCATTAAATGCAATTCTCAATGCTCCCAGATTAGTGTCACAGAAAAGAGCCCAGGGACTACACTTTCTCTCCTACTTTCAGGTGAGTTCCTGTCAACCCCCAGTGTTGGAACAGTCTGTCTCCTCTTCTTTGTTCACGTTTTCAATCCTGCTATGCTGAGAGCCTTCACATTTATCCCAGGAGGGCCCTGTCCTTACACAAATAAGACTCCTGGTAGCTTATCCTTATCACAGAGTTCCCAAAATAGAAAACGGGATTTGGTCCCCATTGTGACCTTGTCTCAGTAATTTGGATAAACCCTATGGTTCCTTTCAACAATAATGAACCTCTGACTTGGGGCGTAGCCAGCCTGTAAGGCTGCCCAGCTCACTCTCCGGGGTCTGGAGTCTGACAACAGCAGAGGAGGGGAGGCACAGTTAGATACATGCAGGGGTCTTGGACCTTGGCGAACAGCTGACTTCCACAAGCAAGTATGTTCTTCACACAGCTGTTGAGACACCTGAACACACACTCTTTCTCCTCTAACCCTTTCTGCCCTCCATGTGAAAGCACATTTCCCCAACAACTAATGTAAACAAGGGGTCTTGAGAACTGTTTGTAAGGAGTTATGTGTGGAGGAGGGGTACTAGGTCTCATCCTTTGTAATTTATGCTGGCTAGAGATACCTGCATGAATTTTATATCCACCCATATTATTATATCCTTAAGGCCCCAGTAGATGAAAAATAATTTCTTCAACATGATTTCTCAAGTTTCTTTTTCACAGCTCTGAGACTATCACACTACCAGTAGCCCTCAGGGTACCTGCCAGCTTCCTGGTGGGGGCTGCTCTGTGGTGTTTCAATCATAGCAAAGCACAGGGGTGGGTAGAAGCAGGCAGGCACATGTGTATGCACGCAAGAGCACATGCATGCACGTACGCAAGCACGCACGCACGTACGCAGGCACAACTTGGCATAAAGCCAGAGTTCGCTTTCCGTATTCTCTACACCCTTCGAAACACTCAGACAAAAGAAAAAAGAACCTTAAAGTCACTTTTTAATGTTTGAAATATGCGAATCATCATTACTAAAACCCCTCAAGCATGCAGTATCACACATACTTGAACTGAACATTCTTGAATACAATTTCCCTATCAATAGAGATATATGTAACCAAAGAGAAATAAGCAGGGACCTGCGTGGGCACAAATACGCCCACGCCTCCAAATCATTACCTGAATTTTGTCCCAATGGGACCCAGAACTGCTTGGGAGAATATTTAAAAACGCAGATTTAAACTTAATGTAAATTGTACTTGGATGACCAGGAGGAGAACAAAACTGCGAAGTCAAGGCTCTGATGGGTTTTGTAAAAATCAGGAAATCAACACAGGATTGAAGAAGATGATAGCAGGAGATAGAGCAGCTAGCCCCTTGAAACTCACAGAAGCCACAGACCAGAACATGCCACTCCCCACACAGCATCTCGGACTCGAATGGCATCATCCTCCCCTGCTGTCTCCATCATCCTGTAGTCACCGAACCGGTTCTCTGCCCTCCCTGCAGCACCTCATCACTCAGTACCTTCCACTCCATTTGAATCATGACCACATGATCCGGTCACAGCAGCCTCCCTTCCCAGGTTGCACACTCTGATCAGCTAGTTTAATGGTGCCCTCCTCACTACCTTGGATTTGGACTCCCTTCTGTTCATAAGTTTCAGCTGAGCTTGTTGCAACTCTTTGACTTCCTGGCCATGAGAAGCTGCGGCCCAGCATGACAGTAAAGAGTTCGGGCTCAGCTGAAACTTATGAACAGAAGGGAGTCCGGCCCAGAGCAGGCATTTGGTAAGCATTAGCCATTTTCTTTGTTGTCCTCGCCATCATCATCACCATCATCATCATCATCACCATCATCATCAGTCCTGCTCCCAGTGTGATAAACCTGTTCAGGTGACCCTTACACAGAAAGCTCCTTCTGTTTAACTCTGAAATATTCCACTTATAAAACCCATGGAAATAAAGAAATGTCTTCCTTTCATCCTCTGATCTCATTTCGGTTGCGATCCTATGCCCCAAGTCTTTCAGAGTTATGCAAATTAATTCCAGGATTTTTTCTGATGGTTACGTGCCTGCCCCATGGCTGCAAAGAGCTGTGGAGAGCAAGATACTGGCCCTTGGGCTACCGTAATGAAAGGTAAGCACTGCCGCCCACTAGGACCATACACAATGGACAATTCCTCAGCGGGAGACTAGAGAACTATTAAGGAATTCAGTGGTAGACAACAAAGCATGGCAAATGTCTACTATACCTGGGACTGTGGTGTGCAAACTACCGACCCAGATCTTCTGAAGACAAAGCTTAATAAATGTTGGCCGACTTCTCCGTTTTCCTAACACCCACCCATCCACAGGAAGAAGAGTAGCATAGCAAGGGAGTCATCACATTCCAGGACGCTGATCCACTGTGCTAGGATTTTGAGGGTCTGCCTCTTTCTTGGGATTTCCTCTCCAGGCAATCTCTTGCTTCCACGATGTTAGGCAGGTTAACAGCTCTGTTCTCTTTGACTCCCTCTTCTCACTCTCGGTCTTTTGGCTTGAATCCTTGCATGAGGTAAGGCGATAAGAGGAGGTCAGGGGTGCAGAAAGATGGGCCAGTGTTTCTAGGTATAGAGGAAAATGCCCTTGCTCTGATCCTCTGAATTTCTCTCTCCAGTTTTCGCCCCCAAGATCATCCTTCATTGTTAGATATTACCACTCTGGTAGCAAGAAAGTACATGTCAGTCAGTGGCAAGTATATTAAAAGATTAAGGCGACAGTAAGAGAGCCAGAACCAGAGTCAGAGCTCAGCCCAAACCTTAGCCCAGTAGTCTGACATCCCGTAGGATAAAAGCCCGTTTGAGCTTCTCCTGATATAACAGGTATTGTCAGAGCTCCCCCAATGTCCCATGGACCTTTCCACATCCTCAGACCAAGTTCCAACTGCCAGTATCTGTATGACTGCTTGAGACCTCTTTCCCAGAACTGCAGATCTCCATGCTGTCTCCATGGGCAGCAATCCAAAAAATGCCAGTGAATTAACCTCCCTGCCGCCCCCCAGAGCGGTGAGATGTGGCTCATAAGTTGGTGTATAAATACTTCAGCTGCCTGGCCCCTCGAGTGGGATAACTCTGCGGTGTGGTGTCAGTCCATCACTGTGGTTTTTCTACTCCAAAGCGTATGCATATTCTAATTTACTTCTTTGCTTCTCGCTCATGTACATTTTTATTACTGTATTTCTCTTCAATTCCTTTATAACGATCCCATTCCCTTACAGGTGTTACCCGCAATTCCCAAACAAACCGCATCCATTCAAATCCTTGTCTCAGAGTCTGATTCCTGGAGAACCCAAGCTAAGATTCTATGATTACCCTTGAGTTAGTCCATAAAGAGCCCTGAACGAGACAGTCTTTACCAAAGTATTTTTGCTTTTGTGTCTTACAATGATCTGTCTAATGAACCTTTGGTTCCTAAATCTTAGCCTAATGAGGACTTGCTAGTCAAATGGGATAGAGAGAGAGTAACTATAGATCAGATATAGTATAATATACTTAAATAATTTCCTCTTGAGAATATCAATCTTCTAGATGTAAGGGATGTGGAGAATTATCCTTTTACTATGAGGTAGGAATGTTGGGATCAAGGGTCATTTTCACAAACTGGCAAATTAGGAAAAGCCACTCCTGATCACTAGAAAATGTAAACTTTCTCTGAATAAGCCAAATGAATACACCAATGCTTGCCAAGATTTGTTTGAAAAAGTTGCTTGAAAAAATTATGGATAAAGATTTCTGGAACAAGCTGAATCCATTTAAAAACAAAGTATAAATGGAATATGCTATCAGCTTCAACAACAAACGAATGACAAAATCAACAACAAAAATACAAACTCATTTTTTGAGCATTTACGTGCAGACAGTTTGCTAAATGTGTTATGTGTAGTATTTCACTTAATCCTCACAATAAACTCTTAAAGGTATTATTTTTTTTTAAGATATTTTTTATTTACTTATTTGACAGAGAGATAGAGAGCACAAGTAGGCAGAGCGGCAGGCAGAGGGAAAGGGAGAAGCAGGCTCTCTGCTGAGCAGGGAGCCCAATGCGGGGCTCGATCCCAGGACCCTGGGATCATGACCTGAGCCGAAGGCAGACGCTTAACCGACAGAGCCACCCAGGTGCCCCAAAGGTATTATTTTTTTATCCTCATTTTACACATGAGAAAACTAAGGCACAGAAAGGTTGAGTCACACAGCTAGTAAAGGGTATAGATAAGATTTGAAATCATGTTTTTCTACTCCAAAGCGTATGCATATTCTAATTTACTTCTTTGCTTCTCGCTCATGTACATTTTTATTACTGTATTTCTCTTCATGTGTGTTTATTTTCGATAAAGATCAGTTATAAAACGTAGGACTGAATGCGATTTAATGTTCGAATCTTAGAATAGCTTATAATAACTATGTAAATAAATTCAGTAATGAGAAAAAAATCCTTAGTTGGATCATGTATCTAACCTGGGATTCGTAAATTATAGTTGCCATATTCATAATGAGTCTACAGCACATCATATGTCCAATCAGGCCTGGGGATTCCACACACTTGGCTTTTCGACAGAACCAAATCTGTTATGGTTTACACTCCTGATAGGGCTTTTATGTTCCCAATCGTCACATTCCTGATTCAGAACCGAGCAGAGTGCTTTGTGCATAGTAGGCTTTTGATAAATGCATTTAATTGAGTCCCAAGTCTTCTTTGGACTGGTTTCCAGCCCCCAAGGCCCTCAAATAAGATTGCAAGTACAATCAACCCGATCACGGGGATTTGAGGTAACTGCTTTCCCCTTTCTGAAGTCAAGGATGAGAAGCTCTTTCCTTGATCCCACCTCCCCAGCACTGCACAATTTTCAGTTTTCTCCCGGGTCTTAAGGCTTGATTCCCAGGGCCTCAGGTTTCTATGTCCTCCCGTGTTCCTGGGCACTAACAATACATCCCCCCTCCTCCTCAGAAGTAGGTGCCTTTCTGCCTCTTTGCCTTTATTTGCAGAATTCCCTTGGACTGAGATACCCCCTCCCCCATGTCTTGGCTTTTGCCTGGCTCTTGTCTCAGATTCCCGAACCTTGCCTGAACCAGGTACAGATGTAATTCCAGCCCCGGTCTCCAGTCCCAACTCTCCAGACCAGCTGGGAGTACTTACTTCAGCCTACTGGGGTCTCCAACCTTGACCTGGCCCCTCAGATCTGGTGGTTGGCCAGCATGAGCCTGATAAGAACCCTGAAAAGTCACCTCCAGCATGTGTGTGTGTCAGCTGGAGGCCCGGTTTCCAGCCTGCGCCTGCAAATATCTGACTTATTTACTCGTCCTGCCTTTTGTTTGAGTTCTTTGAACACAGCAGGTTCCCCCAAATGATTTCAGACAGTGCAGAAAGAAACCTGCCCTCATCAGTCCAGGAGTGAAATGACAAGTCAGGCCTGTAAATAGGATTCTGGCCTTTTCTACAGCTTGGCTCCGCGGCCTGTAGAGACATGCAGCCCCACAGCACACCCCCACAGAGATGCATGGCCGGACAGGAGCTGGTAAGATAAGTATTGATATGGTTTGTGCACCTTTAGATAGGGGGTTTTATCTGAAAGGGAGATGAGGCTCAGAGTCCTGTTGACTCCATCAAGGAGAGCAGTGATGTGTTGTTAAGAGGGTCTCCCTGGCCATTTAGGAAATCCAGTCACTTGGCCTGAACTGTGCCAGCCCTCAGCATACATTGTAAACAATTCCCCCACTTTCTTCCTTTATTGCCTTCAGACAACTGAGCATGCTTTAGATACATTTCTAGAATAACAGAAAAGCAAAGCGCTCCTGCGTTTGCCCGAGATACATTTTCACGCGCGGTTATGAAAGAGAAGTCTGAGACACCCCCCCACACACACCTCTTTCTGGCCAAACTTGCATGCTCAGCTGGAAACGAAAGCTCCAGGTGGTTGGAACCCTAACTGTCCCTGCTAATGGGCCAGCCTCGGCCAGCACAGGGGCTTCTTGCCATTACTGTGCCATGTGGGAGCACAGGTCCCTACTTGCCTGGACGCGTGCTGCTTTGTAACTGCCCGACACTGACCACCATCCCTCCCCCTCCTCACCAGCTCTTCAGCCCCCTGCAAGTCCTCATCATCGCCATACTTCCACCCGTGCTATTTAAAATTATCAGAGCACATATATAATGCTTGCTTTCGGCTCTATGAAAACATTTCTACCAGTAAGAAGAGGCTCACCCGTTGATTTTGTTTCCAACGTGTTGGCATTTTTTTCCCAATAGAGTTGAATCCATTTGTTAATGCTATTTACTCTATTGATTGGAAATACCAGGGGGTCACGCTCCCTAAAGGGGCCCTTCACACAGTAAAGGGCAACCCAGATTGGATTAGTTTATTTAGCAAGGGTGTCAGCTCTTCTCAGACATCAGTGCCTCTGAGACACCCCCTTCCATTTTAAGTTATTGTTCTTAAGAAAGTTAAGATCCTTTTGAATAATCTGAGATGTGTGAAATAAGGTTAGTCACAGGATTTCCTGCCACCAGAGCTCACAAACAAACTTTCCTCACTTCCTCTTTTTTAAAGTTCAATTTAGACTCACTGATCTAGTTGCTTTTGTTTTAGTGGTTACAGTCTCCACCCTGTTGCCAATGGTTAAAAGGGTTGACAGACTCTCAAGTTCTCTCTCTCTCTTGCTCTCTCCCTTACTCACTCTTGCTCTCTTGCTCTTTCTCACTCTTTCTCTCCCTCTGTCACTCTTTGCCTCTGTTTCACTGTCTCTGCCTCTGTCTCACACACACACACACACACACACACACACACACTCACACCCTAGAGGCACTGAAACAACAGACATTTTTTCCATCATAAACTTAGACTCAGAAAACTCAGTTTCCTCTAGTTTTGGCTTCTTCGTCTCTCTTCCTTACAGGCTTTGTTGTCTATCTTCCAATCCATGGAACTGGCCATCCTCCCATGCTGGCCCTTCTCTTGCTAGCAGCCTCTTCCCGGCTCCTCAGTTTAGGTTGTCATCCCCCACAGATCTCTAGGCTCTGAACTTTTTCTAGCCTCCTGCAAATTCTCTTTCTCTCTCTCCACTGTGTAACCTCATTCCACCTATACCTCCCCATAGGACCAATGTTTCTATACCATTGTCATGTAAGGCCCTGGGCTCAGCTAAACTGTGAGCTTCTTGAAGGGAGGGATTCAGTTTTATACATGTCTGCATCCAGTAGCTTTGCTTCAGACCCTCAATATTTGTTAAATAAATGGAGACAAAAGTAACAAATCAGATAAGGTGTTATTCCTCCCAGGTAACAACATCTTAGTTCAATTACAGCTTATGTTGCCACAAGGCCATGAAATATAGAATCTCACAGTGGGAATTTCAGACCCTGAGGGATGGTTACCCCATTTGGACATATTTCAGGTTATTATTTTTTTAAGGTTTTATTTATTTATTTGACACAGAGAGACACAGCAAGAGAGGAAACACAAGCAGGGGGAGTGAGAGAGGGAGAAGCAGGCTTCCCGCGAAGCAGGGAGCCCGATGTGGGGCTCAATCCCAGCACCCTGGGATCAGGACCTGAGCCGAAGGCAGACGCTTAACGACTGAGCCACCCAGGTGCCCCATATTTCAGGTTATTAAGACACCATGTGTGATGAGGCTAGAGATTTCTTTATTCAGAGTTATAGGTTCCCCATTTTCACCAGACCATCCAGATTTTCCACCAGCATTCCTCTCCTTCCATATTATCCACTGAGGACCAACACAACAAGTAATTTAAGTTTATAACTATGTATCTCTCTATTGTAAAGAAATTCCAAGCTATGTACTATATACCAGTAAAGTTTCTCCAGGTACAGGTCAGGTGACTCATTTTGCTTGGATGTAAGCCATGGGTGGATTCTACTCAGGATCCATCTGCTGGCATTCCTTTCTAATCCACAGGTCTTTTCTCAGAGTGATGGGATTCTGATTGGTTCACTTTACTTCTACTCTCCGGTCCAGACTGGATCAATTATCTTTGGTTCTCATTCTGGTTTCTGGAGGAGTAAGGTACTTTTTGTTTGAACCCTAGATGGAACCCGTTTGCTTCTGGTAGAACCCATTTCTATGTATGCAGTCTGCATCCTCATTACCAACACAGCTGGTACATTCTGACTACTCTGTTCTATGAATTATGCTTCTTTTTACCTCCCTTCCCCAGCCTATGACATAGGCCTTGCTCTCTCCATGAACTTTCCTATGTACTTCTCTGTCTTAGGAGGTTCTGCCTGGCATTACCCACTACCATGCATCTAGAATCCTTTGCTTTGGATCTTCCTTTTTTCCTTTCTTCACTCTTCAACCAATCCCTGTCCCCCAGCCTACATTTTCCTATCATAGCTTATCTGCTCTTTTAGTTTTCTGAAAATGCCTCAGTTAATTCTTCATCACACGCCAACTGAGGGTCAACGTCACTTTCTCCTCCCATCCCTGATCCAGGTAAAGGGACCCCTCTGCCACCTAATTAAACAATTTAAGAGCAAGGACCATGGCTTATGCTTCCCCATGTCACATACCACAATAAGCACAGGGCTTTAAGCATAGCCAGTACTCAATAAAGATTTGTTGATTCGGTTTTCTTGAATGACATCCCCCACCTAGCATCTTCCACAGCACATCCGTGTTTTCAAGACAATTCGGATTTACTTCAACTTTACTGGGAAAATACTTAAGGCCCCACATTTAGGAATGAAAACAACTACTTCCAGCTCTCTGGAGTGGTGGCTGGGTAGCAGTTCAAAATCCCTTTTGAGGGAAGACACGTAGCTTCCCAGTCAGCTAGCTGAGAGTGGAGGGGAACATTTCTACAAGTTGTGCTCTATTATCACAGGGAGTCGAAGCCATAGGCAGGAAAACCACTGGCATCACATTCTGTTTAAGTTTCTAAGTACTTTCCTTGAGTCAGTCTCCTGGGGGATGATATTGCTCCCTAAATAACAGAAAACACCTTCACCTTTAAAAGGACTTGAGTTTATTAAATCTGATTTACAATGAGTACTGTGACAGTTGCCAGATGGCAAATATTCAATTGCTGTTGGCCCTTCATAAGTAATCATCGTTTCTAAAGGGAAAAGGTGCCTCCCTAGTTTCAAATCTTCTCCTGAACTGCTATAGACTTTCAGTCGGCACCACACAATATCTCAATTATAAAATGTCGTATGTTGCTCCTCAGCAAAATGAATTGCATAATTCTCTTTTCAGTGAGGCTTGGATCTAGTACCTCCCTACATGTCACAGAATTGGGCATATGGCAGATAATGAATCACTGCTTATGAGTTTCATGTAATAAACAGCTTTTACTCCCTACTATGTTCCAAATGTTGTCGTAGGCAGAAAGGCTGGGTATATATTTCATCAGATAACTCTTTGGCCCTTATTGCAGAGTACAGTGGATCAGATGAACATGTAAATCAATAATTACAGCCAAACTTGTTAAATGCCATAACAAGAGTTTAAATGAAGATGAATGGGAGCACTACATCAGGGTTAGAATATATCATTGAAGACATTTGTTCAAGGCTGCTCCTATATAATAAGGTAGACAACAGGAGAGAAAAAAAATTTCCAATTTTTTGGAAATTGCAATTTTCAGAAACTGAAACTAAATTCCTCCAAGTGTTAGGAGGAAGAACTCTACCTGGCTGGGGTGTCCCATGGGTGGAATACTTTCTCTGGAATTCTTAAAGGGAATTCGTATCCATTATTTTCATTGAGGAGAAGAAAGCACCCTTGCTTTTCATTTAATCTGTCAAAGTTTGAATAAATCAAGGTGGACATTTGGTGCTGCCCATTGGGCTGCCTTTCCCAGGTCAGCACTGCCAGGTCTCCCCTTACACTTAAACAGAATGTGATGCCAGTGGTTTTCCTGCTTATGGCTTCGACTCCCTGTGATAATAGAGCACAACCTGTAGAAATGTTCCCCTCTGTGAAAAGCACAGAACAAGAGAGGTCCTGAGAGGTTCAAGGAGGAGAAGAGAGCTAGTTCTAGCCAGAGCATACAGTGTATAAGAAGGAGAAGAAGGAAGAGATGAGGCAGGGCCATGCTAAGGAATTAGGTGTTGAGGAGCCATCAATGGGTTTACAATCAAGTGAGTGTTGTGTTCCGATCTGCACTGTTAAATAGCCCACTTTAGCAGCAACAGGTAGGACAGATCAGACAATTATGAGCAGACCAGTTAGGAGACTACTACAATCATCCAGGTGAGTAACAATGATGCCTTAGGCTAGGGCCATGGAAGTGGGGACAGGAAGCTCAATAGTGGATAGATTTGAGAAGTATTACGGGGGTAAAATGAATAGCATCTCATGACTAGTAGAAGGAGAGGTCAGACAGGGAACCCCGGTAGACAGTGATAGTGTTCATTGAGATCAGCTGTGAAGTCAAGAGCCCAGAATTTGGAGTCAATGCTAGAATGTTTGTCACTTAGCTGTGAGGTCTGGGGCAAGGCTTCTCTCCCTGGAAACTCGGTTTCCTCATAGGAGAAGCAAAAATAGCTATGACTTACCGCACAGATCTGTTGTAGGAGTTAAATGAAATCATGCAGGAAAATGTGCTTTACATGCTGGAAGGGGCTACATACAAATGTTAATTGTTATCCCGTTGACTTGAAAACTCACTTTTTGAATGTAGCAGAACCAAACCCTGACCTTTTTCCTTAGAACCAGTTACTGACACTATGTCTCTCATAATTAAAAAAAAATGTTGCTTGTGCAGGACAGGTAGGCAGAAGGGCTTATTCAAGGCATAATGACAAGTCAAGATGACAAGTCAGTCACCCACACCCCCCAGCCCTCTCCCCCTATGCTGCCAAGCAGGAAATGGCTGTCAGGAGTTATTGTGCAGGTGACAGTTAACAGCCATACTTTTAACATTCCCTCAAACCTACTGCTTTGGCCTGCTTTCAGTCACATAGGTAAGAACTCGTTGTTTATGTCCTAAAAAAGCAACAGTTGTAACTTGGTGATTTGAGATTTGTTTATACCAGCTAATCAGTGGATTCTGAACAAGAAGAATGTCCTCAGGCCCAAGGAGGACACGAACACAAATGTTATTTTCTCTGAACTGTCAATTAAAAGTCTACATGAATAATAATAAACATGACCTTTGAGTTGGTCACCAGTGATGTCTTGCCCCTAAACTCCTATCTTGAAAAGGGGTTGCACTTCCACTGCCTTCCTCTAAATGGTTTTTGTGAAGGAAACCACATCTTGTTTGTACAGTTGACCAGCGATCACACACACAGTTTCTATGTGAATAGGTAATGTGTGCTTCTGCCTCTAGCTCTGTTTCATCTGTTGCCCTTCTACACTGCTCTGAGTTCTCATGGTACCAATTCAGTTGTCAACTACACACATTTGATTAGACCTCATCTTTCCAAAGTATGGCTTTTGGGTCTCTGTTGGAATACAGGGACCCTCCCGTCCTCGTGTATTTGTTGGGCTTATTTCTTATGTTATTTCAGGTTTCTTTCTTTCCAGCATCAAAGAAATTTGCTAGAGTTTTTATGTTGAGGTGGCATAAATCTAAATACACTGAAATAGTAGTCCATAAAGAATATATTATATATATTTGAGAATAAAATACAACCCTAAATTTTTATTTATATAGTAATAGCTAACATTTCTTGATCACTTATGGCATCCCAGACATTCCACTAAGTGCTTTACATGCACTATCCCATTTAATTCTCAAGACAACCCTGCATGGTACGTACTATTATTACCTTTAAAGATCAGCAAATCCAGGCTCAGAACAATTAGAAATTTGCCCAAGTCCACATAGCTAGAAAGTGGCAGATCTATAATTTGAACCCAAGTCCGTCTGATGCCAGAACTTGGTTTCTTAACCGTTATAGAATGCTGTTTATATGATACCATTTCACGTATTCTTATTACTACTGGCTGAAAGCCAAATAGATCTGCAAGAGAAGCTTGTCTTCTGGTACTGTTCTGCTTCTCTCTTCTAGGAACCTCCCTACTTCATCCCCACATGTCCTATCCTGTGTCTTCATAGTGCCTCAGGATCGGACCTAAGTCTGTTCTTTGGGAATATGAACCTCAGCCTCCACTATATTCCCACTGATATATACCAGACGGGTATCTTTCTTAAGGCACCTCTTTCAGTTAGGTGTTCGATGGAAAGGATCTGATCAAATTAATTTATACCTGGATGCTAATGACTGACAATGATTTATTACTCCTTTCAGAGATATCTGCATTTGCACAAAGGAATCTTACCTTAACCCAGAATCAATAAGAGGGGACCCGAAAATTTCAAGTCAGGGTCCTCTCGGGGCTACCATATTTGTCATGCCATCTGGACATGGGCTGAGCGTGCTGCTCATCACATCTCTGAATGAGAAAGCTAGTATAAGCAGTACACTAGTTTGTTAGTCATTCAAGAGAAAATGTAGGAGCGCCTGGGTGGCTCAGTCGTTAAGCGTCTACCTTCGGCTCAGGTCATGATCCCAGGGTCCTGGGATCGAGCCCCGCGTTGGGCTCCCTGCTCAGCGGGAAGCCTGCTTCTCCCTCTCCCACTCCCCCTGCTTGTGTTCCCTCTCTCGCTGTCTCTCTCTCTCTGTCAAATAAACAAAATCTTTAAAAAAAAAAGAGAGAGAAAATGTAGAAAATCGTATGTGGGATTACTACAGGATTTATCTGAAGCCATGTTAAAAATTATTGTCCAAGTCATCATTCGAGGTGGCATTAGCATTATTGGACAGGAATTGTATATTTAGGAAACTACTATTGGAATGAGATATTTGCTAAGCTTTCTTTGGGGTCCTCGAAGTACCATTTTGGAGAATCATATTGTCTCTTTGTCTAGATGATTATTACTAAAACTTCTTTGTGTAACTGAATATACAAAGCCCTATATAACACTAAGGAGTTAGCATTATATTTGAGTTTTCAAGTAACAGGGATGCAGTCATGGTGTAGATTTATCCATATTCTGTTACCCATGTTCCACTGGGACCTGCAATTGTGAAATAGCTGGCTGAGGTTAGGGTTACAAACTATGTCCATGAAACCGAATGAGGCTAACTTAAACAAATGGGAATTGAACCACCAACTTTGACCTCAGTAATTACATGCTCTAAACAACTGAGATTTGCCAGCATCCGAATAAGATTTAACAAATTCACTCTCTGGAACTGAAAGTTCGACTTTTTTTCAGGAGGACCTAACCTACTCACTTAGCCAAACAGATCCAATACATAATTTGTAAATACCTGCCGCGTGCTATGTACCATTCACTATACATAAAAGTTATACTCTCTCCTCAAATATAGAGATAAAATAAGAGCTGAGTCACAGGATTGATGTTTTAGCTGTGAAAACACTCTAAAACACAGTACAGATATAGATCGATACTATTTCATAATTAGAAGAGTCTGTTTTCTAGAAAACCAGAATCATATATATAATAACAATCTGACACATACATGGGAATGAAAAGTATTAAGAGGAGGAGTAACATGATCAAATCTGTGTTTTACAAAGATGACTTTGGCAGAGGTGTGAAGAATGGCAGGGGATGAGAAGCATGGAAAAGTGGGATGGGGAGAAAGAGACACTGGCCATAGGGAGGCCAATTATTAGGACACTACTGTGGACAGTTCAGGCAAGAGATGATGAATTCAGGAGACATTATGGAGAGTAGACTTAATGAGTCTTGGCAATTGATCGATGGGTGGGATGCTGGGGGCAGGCGGATATGAAGGAGAGGAAAAAATAAATAATAATTCTTCACATCTGAGAAGCAAGAACTACTAAAGAGTAGATGCTATAAACCATCACTTTTCTTCCTCATTTACTTTAGGCAATAGAGAAATTCAGTTGGCTCATCGGTAGATAGTGGTTGGGCAATCAAATTCCTTCCTTTCCATTTGTTTTCTGTTCCTTCTGAGAGCATTATCAAGGAGCCACAAATCTCTCAAGTCTGTGTTCTGCTCTCAGGACTCAGCGTATCAGGCAGGGGTACCTTCTACGGGGGCCCGTGTAAAAGTCCCAGGAAGTGGATTGGTCCCCAGTTCAAGGCACTCATTCATGGATGCCACCCACAGTCTAGCCAAGTGGAGAATCTGATTATTGGCCAAAGAGGACTGCAAAAGGCTCAAGTCAAAGAAGTAATAGCAAGTGCCAGGTCCCAGGGTGAGGCAAGGTGGTAAGAGGAAAAATGAGTCACGAGGTCAGAAATGAGAACAGACTGAGGAAGGGTTAGGAATGAATGTGAGATAAGCTGGGGTGAATGGTTCAGAACAGAAGCCATGAATTCTGAAAGAATGAGGGAGGCCTGTTTTCATGTAATGTGGGCAGGTTGGTACAGGCAAATACCTGATAGCTTAAAGGCACTGAACAGGCCCGGACACCTTATATGGAATCCCTAATCTAAAGTATCTCTGCCTCAAGAGCTAAAGAAACGTACATTCTTATACTTATAGCAGAGTTTCCTATTTGTGTTTCAGTTTCTGGAGATTTGCACTAGAAATAGACATTCTCGGTAAGTGAGGCCACAAGCTCTTTCGCCCCCTTGGAATTCATGGGACAGATGATTTCTAATCCCAAAATCTAAATACAAGGCTATCCATCTTTCTTATTCTATTGGGTTACTATTTTCAAAGACAAATCCTCTAATCTATAAACACAGACTGCTTCATTAACTGTGTTTAACAGGTAGCAGAGGCTTAGTTACTGACAACTGCCAGGCGGTGACTTGGAATCCAGCCCTTGGTTTTTCGAATTTGCTGTAACATGATACAGAGCACAGAGCACATATTTTGCCTTAAGAGAGATGTCTAATTTTGTTAAACTTTTTGCTCAGGCTGCCATCATCTGTGCACGCTGCTTTAGGCTCTGCAAGAAGTTCGTACTGGCCTTGTGGTTGACAGAGTAAAACAAGGAAGTAGGAAAAGTGCAAGAAGAAACTATAGTGAATCCTTCTCCCACCACCCCCCCTTCTCCCCACCCCCCAGCCCAAATATAGTAGTAGTTATAAAAGGGATAAAAAGCTTAAGTAAGAAACAGCTTGTGAGGGAAAATCCAAGCTGTGAAAGGTTCCGTAATCACAGCTGTCTCTGACTCTTTCCCATCTGAGTTTTGACCTTTGTTCTACTCTAAGGCTGCCCCCAGCCTTCTAGCCAGGGCCACCATCGACACCGTCATCCTTGTTTTCCAGTAGTCCTCTCACTATGCTGGCCCTCCTGGACCGGTGATGGGCAATTCCCTTTCTTCTGCCAGAACAGGGGAGGCATTTTTCAAGTGGATTTTTACTGAGAAAAGGAGACAAAAGCAAGGAAAATCTGATGCCTAGAACTGGACAGGATTCTCTATTTTAAGACAGTGATTCTCAAAGTGGGCTCCGGAGGTCAGCATCAGCAACACGAAGGAACTCATTAGAAATGCAAATTCTCAGGCCCCATCCCAGACCGTCTGAATCAGCAACTCTGGGAGTGAGGCCCAGCCATCCGTCGTTTAAGAAAGCCTTCAGGTGATTCTAATCCCGGCTCAAGTTTGAGAACCACTGTTCTAAGGAAACCGCAACCTAGTCCTGGGTAGCCTTGACCAGTCCCCCCTGCAGAGCACACAGCCTCCTCTTTCTCTCCTTGTGTCAGCCATGTTTGGTTCTGTTTGCCTATGGCCTGGTCTCTAGTGGCTAACTCTACATTCGGGCCAGTGGACTCCATGTTCTGGGCTAGCATGTGTGCCAAGTATTACTACTACTAACCATCATTTCAGGAGCTTCCACATCTTTTGCCTGTTGCTCACGTGCTCTACCCTGCCCTAAGTGCATTACACTCAGCGTTACATTTAATCCTCGTAACATTCTTAGCTGCATCTTCCAAAAGAAGAAATGTAGAGTCAGAGAAGGGAGTTGCCAAAGGGATGCCACATCATAAGGGACAGGCCAGGATTCATACCTAGGTGTCTGACTCCAAAGCCCACGCGCACAACCTTGATATCACACTGCCTCCACATGGCTGAGCAGCTTCTGTGCCAGGCACCACAGTCTGCACAGCTTCTGTAACCGTGAGTCTCCTCCTCATGCACTGGCCCTTTCACATATTGTCCCAGGACAAGTTACTTAACCTCACTGAGCTTCAGTTCCCTTGTCTGTCGAATGGAGAAATAATCCTTAACCTCAGAGGGTGGCCGGGAGGATCCAACAGGTAAATGTATGTGAAAGTGTTGTCAACTGTAACAGAAACAAAAGGCCTAATTGTCTCCTTTCTACAGATGAGGAAACCTATGGTCAGTGTGGTTACCTGGGAGACAAAAGGCTGTTGGCTTTTCACCTGTTATTTGAGGGTGTGGGGAGGGCTCTGCTCCCCGAATCTCTCTCTCTACTTGCACTTGCCAAGTAGAGAGCCGTATTTAATAAGTAGTAGTCTCTATTAAGATGAAGATGTTCTCCAGCAGGGTAACGAAATGGGCAAAACACAGATACAACTGGATCCAGAGAGGTGAGAAAAACCCAGAACCAGGGCACAGCCTGGGGGAGTACTGGCTCAGCCACTAGCTGCCGAAATGGGCTTTTGGGCAGCCAGGGGACACAGGGTCAGGGTCAGGGGAGTGGCCAGAGCGCAGAGACTCTGCTGTGAGAAGTAGGAGAGCTCAAAGGATTATACACCTTCATCATTTTGCTATGGCCCAATTATCCATATTAGAATTGAAATCCACATGTCGTCCTCTCTCGCTTTTGAAATGACTTCCATTGACTTCAGAACAATCCTATCTTTTCATTTGTCCTTTGCCCTTTCTCTGTTTCTCCGCTTTCCAGTTGTTTTCTTTTTTCTTTTCATACTTCTTTCCCACAGATAAGGTGAGTTCTCTGTGAACTAGACGTTCACTCTTAGGCTTTCTTTCTTCTCTTCCCCATTTCTTTTTCATGGTGTGCCTGTAGCACATAGAGTATTTCAATAAGGTAGAGGTCACCAAGCCAACCGAGGACATGGGTGCCTTTTGTGGAAACTAACCATGTTACACCATGAAGACAGAAGAAGCCCCAAGCAGGCCTGGATGGCTCCGTCCCTGGGTTTTTTGAGCAATGGTGTGACAGAGAAGATACTGTGTAAGTTTTCACGGGAGGGCTGTCTTGTTTTTTTCTTTTTTGTTTTTGTTTTTGTTTTGTTAAGTAATCTCTATACCCAACACGGGGCTCAAACTCACAACTCCGAGATCAAGAGTTGCATGCTCCTCTGACTGAGCCAACCAGGCGCCCGCCCCATGGGAGGGTTTTTATACAGGGATACTCTTTTAAGATATTTTTCTGTTTTTCCTTGTGTGAAATGTATTTTCTCTGAAATGGAATTTCTTAAAGAAATAATGGGCATGAAATACCCCAAATGAATGCTGGCTGGAGAATGGGTGTTAAAGGAAAACTCTCCACCTACTCTCTTTCGGGCAAATTATTCTTCTGCAAGTAATTTTTTTTTTAAAAAAGATTCCATTTCTACATGGCAAAGCTTTGCTTTCAATAAGATTCAGTGCAGGTTAGGCTATCAATGAAAACAGGCTCAAGTATAGGCTAAAGTACAACCATCATGAAATACCCACAAGGAATTCACATGCCATTCCCCTACTTAGGTCATAATTAAAAAGGAAAAGCCACACTTGACCAAATTTCTGGTCCATCGAGCCCCGAATTTTTATAGGAGGACTCAGAGACTTGTTGGCAACAGGAGTGGAGAGGGTGTGGTTGGCCTCCTTAATGACAACCTCAAAGGCTAAAGACATTTCACAAGATTCTCTTAGTAAGCTATCATGGTTTTATCTTCTACAAATATAGCCTAAATCCTTCCTGAATCTGTTTTCACCTCAACTTGTTGCTTGAGGTGGCGAGTTCCCTAGGTTTTACTGCCCACTGCATGGAGTCTCACTGCCTTTTGTTTGTCTTGAACTTGATTCTTCTGAGTTTTAAGGTCTGTGCTGAGTTCTATCCAGTAAACAGCTTTGATCATTATTTACTCTGTACATACCCTTCATGATGCTTTTATAGTGTGGATAATAGGGGGACCCACCTCATAGGGGTAATAGGTATTGAATGATTCAGGACATGTCAAGTCACACAGGAAGTACTAAATAAGCAGTTATTATTAGTAGTGCCAGTATTAGTATGGACTTTGGCCATTGCCTCAAATCTTTATCTTTTTGGGTTAAAAACTCCTAATACTTTGAGTCTTCTCATTCCGTTGTTCTGCCTGCCCAACTCTTGGGTTCCATTTTGCCTTTCTTGATTTATGGCCCCCTGAATTAAACATTGTGTTCCTGCCCCAGGTTCTTAATTTTTTTTTTCAAAAACAGGATAATGTATCATTCTGTTTCTAGTCTGTTTTCTATGGACACACAGAATTTTGTTGACCTTTCTGGCCAAAATGGTGCAGTGAGCTGAAATTGTTCCAGAAATATCTGCGACTCCTAGATCTCTTCCCTGAGCCATGAATGACAACAGTCTTATCATTTGTATGATACAGTTAGGGTTGTTTTTTTTTTTTCTTTAGAATGCTTTACCTTGCTGAGATAATCTACTGTTCATTTTTTCCCACTCCCCCAATTTTGAGAGACTTTCTTGCCATTTATGCTATGTCAGCTTGGCATTTCACAACTGAGAAGAGCTTAGTGCCAGCTACAAACACAGAAATACCACTGTGTATACCTTATGTTATACCACTTGTAACACATATAAATCTGGGACCAGAGGAGTCTTAATGCTGACACTTCTCCGTCCACAGAAGCACCCACTTTTTCTTACCCTCCATTTCTTTTTTTTAAAGATTTTATTTATTTATCAGAGAGAGAGCACAAGCAGGGGGAGGGAGAGGGAGAAGCAGGCTCCCTGCTGAGCAGGGAGCCCAATGTAGGACTCGTTCCCAGGACCCTGGGATCATGACCTGAGCCAAAGGCAGACGCTTAATGACTGAGCCACCCAGGCGCCCTTAAGTCTATGTAAATTATATCCCCTGGTTCTTCCTCATCCATATGTTATTTACTCTCTTGAGGAGCGCTAATAGATTAGTCAGACGTGATTTTCCCTCACAGAAACCCTGCTGCCTTCCTTCTGAAAGGTCATGTTTGACTATGACTTTAGATTTATTATTTAGCTATAAAACAATTGTTCAGAGAGTTCCAGATTTTGCTTTTTAAGAATTTTTTTTTTATATAATCATTAAATGTCAGTGCTGGAAAGAACCTTACAGATGGCCCAATTCTCTTCCTTTTACAATGAGGAAACTGAGGCCTAAAAAAGTTTCTGCCAAATGCATTTTCCATTTCTTGGTCTCTTAACAATTTGAGTACAATTCTTATTTTGGCTCATGCTAATATGTTTGGGGCTCGATCATACGCGGGGCACGATCACACGTGGGGCTCAATCTCACGACCGGAGCCAAAACCAAGAGTCCATCACTTAACTGACTACACCACCCAGGAGCACCTCCACAGTCCATGTTCTTAAGCACACTATATACCACCTCTCAGATTTTTTTCAATAGCAATGTTACCTGTTTCCTAATCTGATGGCGACTTTGTACTTGACCCTAACTGCACTTATTTTTGTATTTTCCCTTCGTTATATATCACCACTCCTTGCTCCAATGCATATGCACAGGCACGCACGTATACACAGGAAAAGGCTTTGATGACATAATTTCCCTGCCCTTGCCATCTCTTTTTATGCCCCTCTGTGTCCCTCAGAGGTGTCCATGGTGAGTTTCCCCATGAGACTAAAGTATATAAATCCTAACCTGAAACTCTAAGAATATTCTCATTATTAAAGAGAAAAAAAACACCCTAAAAATCCTTGCAATTAATCTCTATGGGCAGAAACCACACTGTAGGGGGCGCCTGGGTGGCTCAGTCGGTTGGGCGACGGACTCTTGACTTTGGCTCAGGTCGTGATCTCAGGGTTGTAGAATGGAGACCCTGGAGGGGCACTGGAGTCTGCTTGAGATTGTCTCCATCTCCCTCTGCCCCTCCCCCTGCTTGTGTTCTCTGTCTTTCTAAATAAATAAATAAAATCTTTAAAAAAAAAATCACACTGTAATTTTTTGTTGTAACCTAAACATGTTAGGGATTCAAAAAAAAAAAAATTACGGGATGAAGGAGAACATTTTAGGCACTCTGGATTCCAACTGACTCGACCCCTGATTGCTATGTAACTTCTGAGCAAGTGAAGATGGTTTCGTAAAGAAGCATTAGATTTTCAAAGATTCACAGGGGTTGCTGAGCACAGTGGAGGCTCTGGGGAGGAGGCAAATGGACAGGGGACGGGAAGTGCCACTATTCATGAACGGTCAGTTCTGTACCAGACAGCACAGTAGAGCAGTTTATGTTCTTCATTTCATTTAATCCTTCCTGTCAGCATTCGAAGGAGGCATTAATAACTCCCATTTTGCAGATGAAGAAAAGGAGGCCCAGACATCAAGTTCACAAAGCTAATAAGGTCTGTCTGGCTCCAAAGCCTGTGTTTATTTTGTCCCCATTAAATTGTACTACCTTTCAAAAAGTAGATGCCCCTTAGCCTGTGTTAGAGTAAAAATTTCAAAGTAAGAAGAAAATGGTGTGAGTAAACAGATCTTATATTTTTCTTTTAGAAAGCTCTTCCTGAAAGAAAGCCCTTACTCTTTATAAACAACACAAAGCTGCTTTGTGAAGGAAGAAAATTGTGTTTTGAACAACAGTACTTATCAGTTAATTCCATTCGTTATAGTGAAGCACAATTTTTCTTTAACCTCTACTATTGGAGAGCATGGAAGGAAAAATTAGTTCAAAATGTTACAAATCTTTTTACTTTTAGAACAAAAATTCTCACTAAAAATGCTGCACCCAAATGATATTAACAATCAGAGTAAATTAAAAGAAATTCAAACTTGTAGACCTGTGATCTTGCCCATGAGGTATTCATTAGTCATGATTTTTTTCAATATTCCACATAGAGAAAATGAAGCTCTCTACCCTCCATTTCTTATGATCAGTAGAAGCATAGTGGTTAAAAGCATAAATTCTGATGTCACACTCCCTTGGTTCAAATTCCAGCTCTACTCCTTAAGAACTAAATGACCTTGGCTTGAAGAGTTGTCAGATTGAGCAAGTAAAAATACAGGACAGCCAGTTAAATTTGAATTTTAGATAATGTTTTTCAGTATAAGTATGTCTCATGCAGGATTATTCATCACTTATCTAAAATCCAAGTTTAGGGGGAGCCTAGGTGGCTCAGTGGGTTGAGCGTCTTGCTTTGGCTCAGGTCATGATCCTGGGGACTTGGGATCAAGCCCCACATTGGGCTCCCTGCTCAGCAGGGAGCCTGCTTCTCCCTCTCCCTCTGCTGCTACCCCTGCTTGTGCTCTCTCTGTCAAATAAATAAATGAAATCTTTAAAAAAAATAAAATTCAAGTTTAACTGGGCATCCTATATTTTATCTGGCAATCCTACCTTGGATGAGATACTTTGTCTCTCTGTGCCTCAGTTTTGTCACCTATAAAATGGGAATGATATGATAGTAGTACCAAGCCCATGGAGTTGTGGTGAAAATGACATGGAAATATATGTAAATTGCAAGCATGCCCGACACAGAGCAAGCATTACATGAATGATAGATAGCTCTTATAATTACCTAATTTTCTAATTACATTAATACAAGTTGGGCTTGGGCTCCTGCTTTAAAAAGGACAACGAAAGAATTACTTCGTATCTCATTTACTAGGTGCAGAACTGGAGTGGAAGAGCAATACTGAAGTGTGTTGTTATGCATACTCACATGGAATACCTTACCTTTTTACTAGGAAACATATTCAATAACTCAACATTTTACAACCCAGACACCGTTTCATCTGTTATTGTTCATATAAATGACCTTTCCATACAGCAATAACCTTTTTATGCTTTGAGGGTCTGGAAAAAAATAAGAAAATATCTTTTTTTTTAAGTATATATTTCATGAACTAAATTCATCCTTCACAACATAGTAAGCACTCATTTCTCTATATTTGCATAGCAGGAATCTGTATATTGTCAGATGCAAAAGTAACATTAAAATTTAAGAGCTGGTATGTTTCAGTTTCTTGCAACACCTGAGAAAAACCCAAACACATAATAAAATGCATTGTACAAAACATTTAGAATATAATCTATTTGTATCTGCTTTCATGATTTCAGATTGTAAATGTCTACCGCTATTTTCCCAATTTATATGAAAAGCATGATTTATCTATGTTAATTTCAAGTTGGCATTTAGCCACTTGAATGCTTACCCTCACATATGGTAAACTACAGGGATGTGTGAAGTTTCATAAAAGGTCAATAGCACAGAAAGAATGGGAGAACCAGAATAGTATGAATGGTTCTGAAAAATTGGGAGAAATATTAACTAAAGTTGCTGTGCACTTTCACAGCAGGCAAATAACATGGCTTTGCCAGTCATCTGTGCTTTAGATTGCAATAAATTCTTCCTGTTTTTCTTTCCACTGTAGAAGACACTAAGTTGGCTTCATGAAACCAGGCATGCATGTCATCTCCCACCTCATTTTCTTTTGAGTGTAGGAGGGGAAATATAATACAAACTGCTCTGGTGCACAATAATCTATTTTACAGTTGCATGCAAGAAAACCATCCCAGAAAACCTGGGAACGTAGCATTCAGATCTCTTCATGTCACTCCTGTCCTTTACTCCACTCTTTTCTTGGCTGTCATTATCGCGCACTGAAAGGGCAATCTATGTATGCAGGGACACAGCAGAAATATTTAGTGATATAATATTATAGAGATGAGATTAATAATCACTACTTTGAAGAAAATGGTATGCTTTCTGCAGATAGATATGAAGTCAGTAGGCACAGGCAGCCTCTCGCTGGACCAAAACATGGGACAATTATTCAAGAAGTGACTCTCTAAATAGGAAGTGAACGGTTCCAACTTGCTTTCTACTTTTTATGTCCTTTATTGATGACTTGCCATCAGGTTACAAAGGATTCTTCTCTGCAATTCTCAATCTATATTTGCAATCTGACCTCTTGTTATTTTTAACTAGCTTCTGGACATCCACGCTTGCGTATCGGACAGACACTTCAAACTCAGCGCATCCAAACTGAACTCCTTATCTTTTCCCCAAACCTGGTCCTCCTCCCATATTCCCTGGCTCAGCTCCAGGCATCAACATTTACCCATTTCCCTAAGCTAGAGGTCTCTGGCAATTTAAACCTCTCCTTCTGGTCCTGGCCACTTCCAATCAATTGAATGCTGTTGATTCCACCCCTAAATTGCTTCTGGAATCTATCCCCTTCTTCATTCTCATAGCCATAAATTTAACTCAGTCCTTCTCCTGTACTATTACACTGGCCTCCTAGTGGCCTCTAAATAGGTCCCTCTGCCTCCAGCCTCTCCCATATCAAATCTATCCTTTATGTACTACCCAGAGAGGCGTTTTGTTTTTGTTTTTTGAACATACCAATCTGGAGCAAATTCCTCTCTTCCTTAAAACCACTCAGTACTCCTAGGAGCTTACAGGATCAAGTCCAAAGTCTTTAACAAGGCACACTAGGCTCACCGTCTGCCCCTCACTTCCCCTTCCAACCTCATTACTAGGATGCCTCATGTACTCTGTATTTTTGCCTGTTAAACCAAACTACCGGCTAGTCCTCCAAGAAAGCTTGTCATTTCTCTAAGCTAGTGATTCATAACCAAGAGGGACACATCATAATCACCCAAAGAGTTGTTCTTTTTTTTTAAGATTTGTTTATTTATGGGGGGGCAGAGGAAGAGAATCTTTCAAGCAGACTGGTCACGGGGCTCCATCCCACAACCCATGAGATCATGACCTGAGCCGAAACCAAGAGTTGTATGCTCAACCGACTGAGCCACCCAGGCGCCCTGTTTTTTTTGGGGGGGGGGTGTTGTTGTTGTTTTAATAAAACACACATGCTCTTTCTCCGCCTCAGATCTATAAAATCAGAATCTCTACAAAATGGAGCACAGTATGTAGATTTCAACTGGATCATCAGGTGATGGGGGATACGCATGCCTGGCTTAGGCATTTGTTTGTGCTGTTCTTTCTATCTGGAATGCTCTCTCTACTCCCTCTCCCATGACTTTTCCTGGCTACCTCCTACCCACTTTTCAAGGCTTAGTTCAAATGTCACCTCTTCTGTGAAGCCTTCCAGGATCTACACAGCTCTAATGTATTTCTCTCTGGTGCCTGTTGCTGTAGCATTTTTAAACGTAGTGCTATGATAATCATGTAACACTCTGAGTGTTCCTTGTTTTTTATGGTGTTCTCCTGCAAGAAAGCACACTCCTTGCATTTCTTTGTATTCCCAGCACTTAGCACAGTCCCTAGCACTGTACTCAAGAAATATGTGAGAAAGAAAAGAACGGAGGAGAAAGAAAAGAAAAAAGGGAAGGGTGGTGTGGCCTCGGCTGTCTCTGGAGCCCAAGTGCAAGTATAAAAAGACATCCTGTCTTCTATTTCTCAGCAAAAACCCCCTGCTACAGTCTACAGTTGGACCCTTGTGGTGGGCCTCATGGGATAACATACTGACTTTTTACTAATCTTAAACTTTCCATTTGGCACAGGAAAAAAAAAATGAGTAGGGTGGAAGCTTTGCTTGTCCACAGTGTTGAGTTTCTGCCCGCAGAAACTTCTGGTAGTCCCTGATAATCATCCTGCAAGGGCTGCCTGTTACTACCCTGCTCTGTTCATGTCCTCTTGAGAACAGCAGCAACAAGACTATGGGAGCTTTTACCACAGGGTGACAGAACCCCAGCAAGCAAGTTGAAGCGTGGTAATTTTACACAACTGCCTTTCTTAGAGGTCCTGGCAACGACTTCCTTTTCCTCAGTGCGAGCTGATGGCATAGTCACTTCCTATTTGGTCTCAACTGCCAGTTTTTTTCCGGTTTTTAACTGCCACCTTTGACTAGAACTGTTTTCTTGAGGAGCCTACAAATTAAAGAACAAGGGGTCAATTCAATCCATCCTAAAAAGTTAATTCAGAGGGGGAAAGTATCACCCCGACTGGTTGTTCAGCATCATTTCATGGTAACACAGGAAGGGTTATCCTGTGGCTAAAACCTGCACTCTGGAGAGCACAAAGAAGTTACCTGACTTCATTACAAAGAGCCCAGTCTCCCAAAGAATCTCTCCTAAGAAACTCCCCAGTCTTCATGTTCCCAATGGCAACACAAAACTATCGTTATGGGATGACTGGTGCCGAAAGCAGTGTCTCCGTCACCACCAAGAAGGTTGAGAGTAAGGGCATGCAGGGTTCTGAGAACCTTCGCCTTACGTCCAACCGTAAAGATCCCCAGGGGAATTCTGGAACAATTTAGACAGGCAGCACAACTGGAACCAAGAGGAAACCTCTTAACGTTCCATCTTTTGACTCCTACCTCGACATGGGAATGACATTGTCTGAGCTGCATTTACCTCTCTCAGTTCTCTAACTCATCGGTGAGGGCAAGAGGTAATGAGCTCGATGCTTTTGGTACCTAAATGCAAATATTTTGAAGTGAGTAAGCACACATGTAAAGAAATATTACAAGCAGGAAACCACTTAAGCAGCATCTGCTTCCACCCACCTCCTCTGTGGCTCTATTCCCCTCAGTAGCATCAGGAAGTAAAGCTAGCAAGAAAATTCAGCCAGGCTGAGTCTTAGACACTAGTTTTTGTTATAAGTGATACTATGGTAGAGTCCTGTGCAAGCCCCCAAAGGCTTAATGCTCCTTGACCGAGAACTGATTCTATAGGTTTTTCTCGAGATACTTTGCTGGAACAATAGTGAGGATGCAACATCTGCAAGAACTATTATGTCCTGATTTCCAGTTTGATACCCACAGAGAGCAAAGAGGAGATTTGAGGTATCACATATGTTTTTACATGTTTTTTAAAAAAGGGACCCCTGAACGTCGTCCTTCCAAATATCAGTCCAGAGTCTAGCAGCTTGAATCAAAATCTTCCTATCCCTGGATGGTGAGCTTCTGAAATTACCAAAATCATTCCCTTTCGTTCCCAATATTCAGATAATTGAAAGACATTCAGATAACTGGATCAATTTGTCCTTGCACTTCATACATTTATACACATTACACATTTCAATGTAGTTTTTTTTTTAAGATTTTATTTATTTATTTGAGAGAGAATGAGATAGAGAGCATGAGAGGGGGGAGGGTCAGAGGGAGAAGCAGATTCCCTGCTGAGCAGGGAGCCTGATGAGGGACTCGATCCCAGGACCCTGGGATCATGACCTGAGCCGAAAGCAGTCGCTTAACCAACTGAGCCACCCAGGCGCCCCCAATGTAGTTATTAAATAAGGCTCAAATTGTCAAAAGTCCAAAATGTGAAACCCTACCTCTAAATTTTGTCAAGTGGAGTAAGAGGTCAAATTTACCTCAACAAGGTCACATATTTAAAGGCTCCTAAGTAATGCCTAGTACATTACAACCTGCTCCATGATTAAATATTTTTAAGCCAATCATTAAATTTTTCTCAAAGTTATTCTCTGTTCAATATTATTTTTCATTAGGTAGTATTCACTCTTTGGAGGAAGATGATCTATGGTTTCATATAAAGGTAAAATAAAAATACTGCTTGGTTTCCAGTACCTCCCTTGATGTGGCCCAGTATCTTTGCGAGTGTTTTTTGTTGGTGGTGGCTTTTGGGGTTGGTTCTTTTGCTTTTGTTTTTTGGTTTTTTGCCCTGGCCACCACATTAAACTGAAATCCTCAGGGAACAGTGTTTCTCAAGTCTGTTTCTTGGTTAGTAACCCTTAATGCAAAGAGTACGGAGCATGATTTCTCAAACCTTGGCACCATTAGCATTTTGGGCTGGGCTGTCCTTTGTGGTGAGGCCTGTCTTGTGCCCTGGAGAATGATTAGCAGCATCCCTGGCCTCTACCCACCCCGGATAACATCCTTTCTTCCCCATTTCTGACAACCAAAATATCTCCAGGAGGTGAAATTGCCCCTCATTGAGAACCAGGACCCTAATACATTATTACCTCACTATTGCCTACATCAAAGTTTGGCCATTTCTATCTACCTACACTTCAGCTATGAACCAGTCCCCTCAGTAAATATTTATAAACATGGGTAAAGTTAAATATTTAATACTGAGGGTATGACACATGTCAGGAAATTGGAATTACAGATCGTAAATTTAAATTATCAAGTTTTGTTGGGCTCAAAGACAATGTCTAACTTGAAATTCACTGACTTTGCTTAATCTGTATACGATCTTACTTTATTTATACAGTTATTAAATATTCATAGCCACTCAGGTCACATCGATCAAGCAGGTACCAAATCCAATCTGAGGCACAATCTTGCACTCTATGGGGCTACTACCAAAGAGCATAAGATGTGGTGTCTCCCCTCAAGGAACTTTTTCCATCAAGTTGTGGGAATATATGGTAACATATTATTGGACTCTGGGCTGACATTTTGAAGTAAAATATTCAAGTGTCCTTTTTGGTGGGGAGTAACAAAAGCACACATGAATTGATTTAAATTAAGAAATATATATATATATGAAAAATCATAATCAAACCACAAGTAACTCCATGTTACAACTCAAGTGATCTCTATCAAATATAATTACAACAGATAGTTTATTTAATAGCAGCAGACCTAAACAAGGGTCGGAAAATTTACTAAGATCTCAAAAGTGGTGTTTTTAAGGAAATGTCTCAATAGTTCAGGTCTCAAAATCTAGCATTCACTCTTCCACATTCTTACATAACTCTGGCTCAGAAGGATGTCAGAGAAAGTCACTTCTCAGATAGGCGTAATTTACCTATTTATTAAAATTACAGAACTCACTCTTGGGTAGTTGAGAAATTAAAGTAACTGGAAAGAATTTAGGACACAAAAAAATTAACAGTGTAACATATAGTAAAGTGAACAACTTAAAGATTCAACAAGAGCAGTGCCCAGGAGTTTAGCCAGGCATCAATAAAACATAGAGTGTACCCATTACTTGCCTAGCACTACACTAAACTCAGTGAGCAATTCAAAGGAAATTCATTCATTCACTCATTCATTCATTCATTCAACAAATACCTACGGAGGGCTTACTATGTGCCACACACTCTTCTAGGCTCTGAGGATACAGCAGTGAACAAACCAGACAAAAATCTTGCCTGCAGAAAGCTGGCATTCTACCTAAATAATTCTTATCTAAGAGAAGCTGGAGCTCTGGCCTCAGGGAGTTAATCATCTTGTTGGGCAGACCGAACAAATGAAATCCATGCAAGAGGAGTATTGAAGGAGGGTTTGGAGCAATGAGGAAGGTTCAATGGGGCTGGGACTTGAGATTTAGACCCTTGCTACTCAAAGTGTCATCTGAGAATCACCAGTATTGGCACCACCTGGGAAACTGTTAGCAATGCAGAATCTTGGGCCCATTCCAGATGTGCTAAATCAAACTCTGCACTTTAAAAAGAATCCTAAGGAACTTCTCTCTTTTTTTTTCTTTAAGATTTTATTTATTTACTTGCGACAGAGAGAGAGAGAGAGACAAGCTTGGGGGGGGGGTGCAGAGGGAGAGGGAGAAGCAGACTCCCCACTGAGTAGGGAGTGGGATGCAGGGGCTCAATCCCAGGACCCTGAGATCATGACCTGAGCGAAAGGCAGATGCTTCACCAACTGAGCCACCCAGGTGCCCCAGGAATTCTAGGGAACTTCTAAGGACATTAAAGTTTAGGTGGCCCTGCAGGTTTCTGGCCAGGCTGGCATTGTTAAGTATGAGCTGGGCTGGTGGGAAATAAAGACTGGATTGGGGCCTACCATCAGGTTAGAGGTTGTGAGGACCTGGAGGTGGGGAACTAGGAGTAAGGAGAATGCAATTATATCCTTTATCATCTGAATGGATAATGAAATGTGATGGCTATACATGCAACGGAATATTATTCAACCATGAAAAATAAGGAAATCCTGCCATTTGTGACAATATGGATGGACTTTGAGGGCACTGTGCTGAGGGAAAGAAGTCAGAGAGAGAGAGAGACTAAATACCGTATGATCTAAAAACTACCAAACTTATAGAAACAGAGAGTAGACTGGTAGTTGGCAGGGGCAGGTGAGAGGGGACACAGGTGAAGGTGGTCTAAGGGTACAAACTTCCAGTTAAAAGATGAGTAAGCTCTGGGGATGTAATGTACAGCATGGTGGCTATAGTTCACAATACTATATTGTATCCTTGACAGTTGCTAAGAGAGTAGATCTTAAAAGTTAGAGGGACTTGGGTTTGGATTCCCAGCTCTACCACTTCTTAATTGTGTGACATTTGGGCCAGATTATTTAACCCCACCAAGGCTTTTTCATCCCCTGTAAAACGGCGGGGGGGGGGGGGGAGGGAGGCAATATGACCTCAGAGGGCCCTTGTAAAGATTCAATCAGCTAACATATATCTAGGACTTAGCAGTCCGGGCACAAAGAAAATGACACCATTAATAATAATTATATTGATAACAATAAAATGCTATCTTTTGAGAAAGATTCAAAACCAGCAAAGGAAACAAAAGAAACTTTTAGTGTCTACTAGAGCCCCAACACTGTGTTGGGTATAGACCTGTAACAACCTGCAATGTAAGGAACTTCATCCTCATCTTAAATTGGCACTTGGATATGACATTTTTAAATGTAATTAACCCTTTTGGTCCCTAAAGGTGCCTTCATGATGGGATTTCTGTAATTGTTACTATTATCATTGTTACTGCTGTTACCATTAGGGTATTCTCAAAAGAACTTGTCTCCGTGCTGGAGTGGAACTTTAGAGGGAGCGGAGGCAGGGAATGCTGAAACCACGGCTGCCTATATGCTGAGTTAAATAAGGCGTACTGCTAATGATCCAGTCTCATTTTCCATGCCTCTATCATCCTCATTAATTTTTCTGATGTACTGTTTTCCAATTTCTCTCTCTCTCTCTCTCTGTCTCTTCCACGTGCAAACTTGGGCAGAGAAGCCCCAGTCTGGCCGCCCTCCACCAACTGACAGCCCAAAAGGCAGGGGTAGCCTCAGGTTCAAGTCACCTGAAGTAGGTCTGGGGGCGGGGAATCCGGAAAGCAGGCGAGCGGCTACGGATCCGCCCAGAGGCGCCGCCCCACCCAGGGGGGACCCGACCGCGGGAATGAGTCGGGTACCGACTCGGCGGCTCTCCGTGCCCCCACCCTCGACTAGATCGGGGAACCAAGAGGGACTTCCAACCCTCCCCAAGTTTCAACTCAAGTCGTCTCTGAAGCTGCGTGTGCCCCAGCCTCGAACGCCTGCCTGCAACGTGGCCGCGTCTGGGACGCCCTCCTACCCCCGGGGTCACCCAAGCTCCTCCATTCCCTCCCCAGGCCGGGCCCTGTGCCGGGTCCCCCGGTCCCCGGCTTCTCCTCTCCGCGTGCGGGGGTGGGGGGGGAGCCCGCCCCTTCGCCGGCTCGGGCGAGCCCAGCCACAGCCCTGCACGGCGAGGAGCCTCGGCGCTCCTGACACCGCCCGGCGGCAGGGCGGGGGCAGGGCCAACGGCGGAACCGCCCCCAACCGCCTCCCGGGCCCGGCGAGCGGGCGGGCGGGTTGCTGGGGCGCCTCCACCTCCTCTTCCTAAAGCGGCGAGGCGCAGACGAGCGGCATCACTCGAGCCCAGGTCCCGGCCACCGCCACACGCTGCGCCCCGCGTTCGGGAGGAGGAGCGGCGGCGGAGGCGGCGGCAACAGCGGCGGGCGGGCGCCAGAAAGGTAGACTGAGTCCCAGGCAGCTGCGCCGCCGACCGCCCACCCCCTCCCCCCGGCCCGGGGCGACGCACCACCAGCCCCGTCACCTCACTTCTGTGTGTCCTTCCAGGCCCCGGTCGAAAAGCCTGGGAGGGCCGCCGAGCTACCCCCGGAGGAGGAGCCACTCCGAGCCCAAGGCGCCACCGCCGCAGGAGCAGCGCGGAGCAGCCGTCGCCTTCATGGCCCACTCACCGGTGGCGGTCCAAGTTCCCGGGATGCAGGTGAGGAAGCCCAGGCCGCCTCCGCCGACCACGTGACTGCCCCGGAGCCCGGTGCGCGGTCCCCGGCGACCAGAGGCGGCCCCGGGACTGCCCTGAGGGCAGGGCCGGGCGCAGGGGCCAGGTGACCCGGGAGTCGGGCTCGAAGCGTTACCCGGCGTTTAGGCTAGCTGGTGCACTGCGCGGGGAGGGTGGGGAGGGCGGGGAGGGACCGGGCGCGCGGCGAGGTGCGGGGGAGGGGGGCGAGGGAGCGTAAAAATAGGCCAGATCCAGACACCTGCGCCTGCGGAGCGTGGTCCCGCTGGGGACTGGAGGTGGGAGGTCTTAACTTGGGAGAGATGGAGGTGTCTCGGAATTTGTGGGGTAAAACGCAAGTCGTGCCCTCCCCGCCCCCCCCCCCCCCCCCGCACACACACAAGTTGGGGCGGAGCAAGACAAGGGGGTGTCGGTGGCGGCGGCATTGAATTGGGCTCTTCCTGTGTGCGTAGATCGAAGAGCGAGGTGGCTTCTTTTCCCCTTTTGGTGTTGCTTCTTAAGGGCGAAGTTCTGTCTCGCTCCCCCCCACCTGGCCCAGCCCATAGTGTGGCGTGAGAAATGCAGGGTCCTGTGTCAGAGTGGCCGAGGTGATGACTCCCCAGCCCCCTCCGCCTGCCTTTCCCACAAGACGACTGTTGCATGTGGTTAAAGGAAGCTTTTTGTCCTGGACAAGGGACTACTGCTTGGGACCCATCTTCTTACTCCAGATTTACCCAGGCCCCTCCCCCCGTTATATTTTCATTTTATTCAAGAAGAAATAAGCGATGTGTGCCTACACTTTTTAGGCGGTTAGGCTTTTAAATTGGTGCATTTCAAGCGATCTACTAAATGTTATCCAGGTCTACTAACTTTCAAGCATTCACTTTTTTTTTCCTTTGCTAGTGAGTCTAAACAACCCATTTATGAACAAATCAGAGACTAGAAACACTAAAGCCTCAGTCCCTCATTATCTTCTAAAAATGTGAAAGCAGACTTTTTCAAGTTAAGAAAAAACGTTTAGAGTAGTAAATATACAGCTTGTGTTTCTAGTAAAAATCAAAGCGCTGTGGATTGGGGCCTCAATTTACTAATTGATGCATGGAATTCATCCTTTTTGTTAGCAATGGGTCATATTTTATGCATGGTCACAAAAAAGTAACTTTAAAAATACTTTCCCACAAAAGGACTATTTGTGTTGAACATATATCAAAAATACTTTCCCACAAAAGGGCTATTTGTGTTGAACATATATCAATCCTAGGACTCCCGTGTGTACTAAGCACCAGGCCTTTTAGCTGCCTATAGGGCACATCTGTGTTGAGTCCCAGGAAGTCGGTGTGTATTTAATAAAAAAAAAAAGAGAGGAAGAAAAAGGGAAATGAGAAATGTTAGGGCTTTTTAAAAGGTTAATCCACTCAGGCTTTACAGAATGCCTCAAACTTTTTTCTCAGACCACCCCCCCCTCCCTGGCTCATTCCCCCATCCACCCTGCCCCACACCCCATTCATTCAGTCTGCCTTTGATTGTAGCAAGAGATTAGTAGTTTGCAATACTAACTCCAATTTTGCTCCGTCTGATGTGCAAAGAAGAGCGAAAAACGACTCACCGTGCTCTCCTTTCCATTATGTGGAAAGTACAACGGTACAGATGGAAAGTTTGTCTCTGAGGGTCTCCATGCTTCTGTCTCCATTGTGTGCGCGTGCGTCAGCAGAGAGAGAGAGTGTGAGAGAGAGTGTGTGCCTCGCGTTCATCAAGTTTGTGATTCTGGGGAACTCTGTGCTGAGGAGAAAATGGTTTCTGGTCCTTATTTGGTTTGTCTTTATTTGATTTATATGGTTTCTGGTCCTTATTTGATTTGTCTTTATTTGATTTATATGGTTTAGGACCTGCTTGCTGTTCAGTATTTCTTACTGCTCCCTGCTTTGTTTAATTATCGGAGTTCCCTATCTCTTGAATTTTAAAATCTTAATTAAGGTGGTTTAGAATGTGAAGCACATCTTTTAATTTACAAGTTCTGCCTTTCACTGTATGCCTTCCCAAAGTTGTGGTTACTTTGTCCCACATAATTTGGGGAGGGCAATAAACTCCATATTAGCAAAGAAGAGAGGGATATTTGTCACTTTCTCCATCTTAATGAAAGGTAAATTCTTAGCTGCCTATTTCCACTTTATTTGTAGATGTGGTTCTTAAGCATTTGATGCAACACAAAAGTTTTCCACTGTTAAAATTGTACAGTACCCTAAAAATAAATTTGATGGCATGCAGTGTGACTCTTGAGCCTAGACTACTTTTACTATTCTTTTGTTCAAAAATATTGCAGATGAGATGCAGAAATATATCACGAGCTTGTAAAATTCTCCTAGACTTTTATTCAAGAGTTAGGAGCAACTTTTAAACCCTTAGAGTAGTAAGAAAACTTGAATTAGCCATGTGTTCTTGAAATTAATGTATAGTTTTCCACAAATCAGGGTGAAGTGGTCGACCAGCCTATAACTTTTTAACAGTTTATTTTAGAGAATTATGAAGATTGATGGAAAAAATGATTTTTCCAGAAATAAAAACAAAATTACTTTATCCACAGTGTTTTTTCCCCCTGAGGAGAGACGTGAAGTAGAAGCCGAGCTACCTGTTCTATCACTTAAGACTTCCAGCATTCCTGACTTTCGAACAAAGAAATTTCTGTTGCCACTAGTTTAAAATAGAAAAGAAACTTGGAGTGATGAAAGAAAACCCAGGATTTGGTCCAGTTCAAACTCTTCCTTATGAATTAGTTATTCAAACTCATATTGTTGATGTTTCTTAATATTGTGGGAATGAACATTTTTGCCCTATTACACCAAATGTTGAGGGTATGAATTTGTTTTGTACTTAATTTGTGCTTACTTTGTTAGTGTATATACCTAAAGGAATTTTCCATACCAGGAGCTAAACTCTTGAAAAATATATAAAGCACAACTTTAAAAAAATAATAAACCAATAAACCTGTTTCTTTCCACTCAAATATTTACTCTTTAATGATTTAAAACATATTTTTTCTTTGAAGTTTTCAGTTATAAGTTATACTTAAGTTTAAGATATTTTCCTTTGGAACCTGCATTAGTATTTATTAAGACAAGTATTCTAAATTGGTTGTTAATTCTTTCATAAAATGTAAGTGGGAGAATAAAGTTAAATGTTGAATTCGAGTACTAAGTGGTATTACGTTATGCTTTATGTTAGGTCTCTTGTGAAAGTTTAAGTTTCTATTAAAGAATTTAAAAAGTAGTATTCATGTATCCTTAAGTATGATAAAGGTGGTACAGTTGGTTTTGTTTTTTTGTTTTTTGGGGTTTTTTGTTTGTTTGTTTGTTTTAAGTCATCTCCACACCCAGCGTGGAGTCAGTCCAATGCAGGGCTTGAACTCACGACCCTAATAAGATCAAGACCTGAGCTGAGATCAAGAGTCAGATGCTTAATCGACTGAACCACCCAGGTACCCCTAGGTGGTATAGTTTTTAAGTGGTTGTTATTTGAGATGTGAAATGGAAATGAAGTTTAAGAATTAATGAATACTTTATTATAAAGACTTTTATCTAAGAGGTAGAAAACAGTGCCTTGCATTGGTGAACCTCGTTATTGGATTCTGGGAAGGATACAGAATTATACTACACGATCTCTAGCACTTGAAGGTCTTAAAATGTTGGGGAGTTAAATCTAGTACATGAAATATAAAATAATGCAAAAAATATGTAGGGCTTATTCTAGAATAGAACTTTCTGACTGGAGGAGTTGAAGGCTTACAGAAGGTAAACTAACTGCTAAGGATTATTGGGGTCCATATGGGGGAGGGCATTTCCAGGCAGGGATGTACCCTGAGCAAAGGCATGTAGATGAGGACAGGCACACCCCCCACAAGTGTGCATGCACACACAATTTCTGTGAGATCAAATCATTTGGATTATGATGAATTCCTCTAAAGTAATAAGAGGTAAGATTGGAAAACATGATTGGGTCTAGATCATGGTGGTTCTTTTTTTTTTTTTCCCTAAGATTTTATTTATTTATTTGAGTGAGAGAATGAGAGACAGAGAGCACGAGAGGGAAGAGGGTCAGAGGGAGAAGCAGACCCCCCGCTGAGCAGGGAGCCGGATGTGGGACTCTATCCCGGGACTCCAGGATCATGACCTGAGCCGAAGGCAGTCGCCTAACCAACTGAGCCACCCAGGCGCCCCTAGATCATGGTGGTTCTTGAATGCTGACGAAGGACTTTGGCCTTTGGACTAGCCATGAAACATTTCTGAGTAAAGGAGGCTCAATGAACAGTTATATATAGCAAGGGAAATCTCAAGATTGGATGAACTGACGACCTGGAGGATTGAGAAGCCTTGAGGCAGTTGAATCTACTGAGGCTATTTCAATGGGATAATCATATCTGTACAGAGGCAGTCGACCTTTCATTGACTGATTGCTTTCCATATGCCCAGTACTGTGAAGAAAAAAAAATATGATTATTAGACTTAATAATTAGCTAATTACAGAAGGAGGAATCAAAGGTTTTGTGGTGTTGAATATGGGAAACTGGGAGTTATGGTTCATATGAAAGAAATTGGAAAATCATGGGGAAGAGCCAGATCTGGTGGGAAGTTAATGATTTCTGTTCCAGAATTGTGAAATTTGAGGTAACAATGAGCTGATGAAGTGAAAATGTGGAACAGTAGTCTATTACCTTGATTGTGGTGATGGTTTCACAGGCATATATGTATGTCCAAACTCATCAAATTGTATGCATTAAATATGTACAATTTTTTTGTGTGTGTAACAATATGCCTCAATAAGGCTGTTTTTAAAAATGTCCAGGGGTGCCTGGGTGGCTTAGTTGGTTAAGCAGCCGACTCTTGATTTCAGCTCAGGTCATGATCTCAGGGTCCTGGGAATGAACCCCGCATCTGGCTCCACGCCCAGCGGAGAGTCTGCTTGAGATGTTCTCTCTCCCTCTCCCTCTGCCCCTCCTCCCCTCAAAATAAATAAATAAATCTTTTTTTTTTAATGTCCAAAAAATATTTGAAGACCTAGATCTGGAGCTTTAGTCATTCATCAGGCATATACTGAGCATTTACTATATGCCAGTCTCTTTACTTGAAACTGAAGAGGAGCCACCGAGAAGGGAGAAGTTGCTAATACCAGAGAGAGTATGTGGAGGTGTGGGCCCTCACGAGACAGGAAGCCTAAGTGGAGGACTAGCTTGTAAGAAAAGGAAGGGCGACTTCAGGATGCATGGGAAGATGAGAAAATGTGTCAGCACCAAGAAGGGGTTAACTGGGGGCAATCCTTTAACTAACTCTGATCATGAAAACAATTGGAGGAGTTCAGTTTGGTGCCACAATCTAGTATGTGGAGTTCTTCCCTCCCTCACACCTTCTGAAGCTTTGCAATTTGAGGTGGAAAGAGGTTTGAAAGCATTGTCTTGCATTGATAAAGCCGAACCATTGTCCTCATTGGTGAGTGGTTGATACAGGGATGCTGAATATGCTAATGATAATGGCAGAAGACCAACTGGAACAGAATAGTCAGAAACAACTGTTAGCTGGGAGAGTTGGAGGTAGTTGAAAGGTATGGGGTTAGAGGGCTTAGGGGCTATAGGGAAAGTAAACAGGAATGGGGCATGGTAGGACGTGTGCCTTGAACACTAATGAGGGTCTGGAAATGGCACTTGAGGACAAAGGTCCATCATGTATCTCCCTTGCTTGAGTCGTAGACCATAAGAGAACATAATTTAGCTGGTACTTAGGAACCGATGAACATCATGATACTGTGGTTTTTTATTCTGCCTTTCATTTATTCAGTGACCTTGAGCAAATCATCTCCAAAATGGGGAATAATAAAAGCTGCATTTCCTTTGCTTCGGTGAGATGTTATTAGGATGAATTAACCATCATCTGTGGAGTATATTTCGAGCCCCTTTATAAAAGGTGTTATGATATATATGGGCAGTTCATCCTGCAAAACAATGCTAGGCTAATCACATGAAAACACTCTCATTATCTCATCTCTCTGCTACTTAATAACCCACATTTTTCTATTGAAATCCTGTCTCCCTCTCCTCTTCTCCACACTACCAGTACCATACCCAAAGTCCTCTGCTCAGCTTTCCAGACTTTTCTGTTATCTGGCTCTGGTCTACAGATGCAAACTTTACATTATCACTATTTCCCAGCAAGAAATCCCTTCTGTTCTACCATGCCAGTTACAATTTAGCAATCACTGGCTGACCAGATCCTACCTGATTTTCAAGGTCTGCAAACTTACTGTCTCCGTGAACTTTCCCTGAGTGGTCCAGGCTACAGAAATCTCTCGTATTTCCAAACACCTATTATATCTCTTGTCAGTAGTAGACTGACAGTCCTTGATTCATACATTGCCTTAGATTTTCTCTAACATACTTGTCTTCCAAATGAGGTTGTAAATTTCTTGAAGGCGGGGACCATGTACTTTACTTTTCTTTATACCACTAGGCATGAATTATATGTAAAAGTGTTGGCTAATGAGTCCCATATAGACTAGACTTTTCTAACTTTTTTTTTCCATTCTGTTTCTCTAAATATATTGTGTAATGCTTGAATTCTTACAGATCATGGAGGCTGATTTACGTGTGCACAATGTAGACTTTTTATACTTACGAAAAAGATTTTAATACATTATATCTAACACGTCTAACAATCTATACTTGTAACTAATCAGCTGTCCACACAAGGAAGCTCTCATTCTCTTTACCTTCCAGGGGCCTTTGAGAGAAAAAAGAGACTCATTGCGTTCCTTGTAACTAGGGCTGATTGCAGACAAATTTGTGTCTTTGTGAGAAATAACCTCTTGTCCCTTCCCTCTGTTCCCATCCCCACCCCACCCCCCCCAAAGCCAATACAAATAAATAAAAGAAACTGTTTTACTTCTCTGTCCCAACTGTCACATTAGAAAGAATCTGATAAATTTCATTCATATTAAGATGTTTTTGATTAATGGCTCAGTGAGTGACCTCTCCCACGGATGTTCACATTTTACAGGGAATAATGTCTGAAAAATAAAAAACGGAAATCCAGTAGTGGAACTTTAGATGGCTTGGTGATTGTTTTTGACTGAACTGTGTCTTCTGAATTAGTGGTGGTTTTACTCATTTTATTTGTTGCTAGAAAATGGAATTAGGAGAACAGAGTTAACAGCAGCAAATTCCTTTTCATTTCTTGTCATTGAGACCCAAACAATTTTCACCACAGGGACATGTAAAGAAATGTCTCTGGAAGAATGCCATGAGGTAACTCGCTTTTCAGAGAACAAAAATCAATAAAATAGGCACAATTAAATTTGGACTCCATCTTACGTACGTTTCTCATTTTGTCATCTGCCGTTTTAGACTACAATGTTATATGGTCAGGAGGGATCACATCTTTGAATTAATGCTTCTGAAATCAAGTATTTTTTTAAAAAATATTGACTAATTCAGGGCACCTGGGTGGCTCAGTCAGTTAAGCGTCTGCCTTCGGCTCAGGTCATGATCTTGGGGTCCTGGGATAGAGCCCCGTGTCGGGCTCCCTGCTCAACGGGGTGTCTGCTGCTCCCTTTCCCTCTGCTTCTCCCCCTCCCCCCCCCCGCTTGTGCTCTCTCTGTCTCTCTCTCAAATAAATAAATAAAATCTTTTTTAAAAGATTTAAAATATATATATATATTGACTAATTCCTCTCAACCGTCCTATGAACTAGGAGGAGCTATGCAACTGGAAAATGCCTTTACATTTGGATTTTAAAACAAAACACATTGCTAGCCAACTCTACCCACCATCCTCTTTGATGTCACTCCCCCAAATCCCATGTAATTCAGGCGGTTTAGTTGACATGCCCGTTCAGAAAAGCCAGGAAACCTAGTGCAGCCTGATCTCATCCTTCTCCTCTATTCCTGCCTGTCTCTCCCCACCACCTGTCACCAGCATTTACCTAACTGGGGATGGAGCTACACACCCCCTCAGCCTGTTCTGGACTTGTTCCAGCATTTCCCTGACTGCACCCTGCTGGCCTTTCTTTTCCTTCATTTATCATACCATCATGGATTAGAATGATCCGTGTCCTAAAATATCAGATTAGTCATTGGTATGGCATAGCTCCGGCTCTTCTAGCAGAATTAGAACAGAATTGTGGTTCATACTTCCTGAGAACTAGCGTAAGCAAAACTGTAGACAGCTTTAGGTGAAAGAGTTGAAAATATTCTTTTTTTTAAGATTGTATTTATTCATTTGGGAGAGACAGGGAGACAGAGCACAAGCAGGGGGAGGAGGAGAAGCAGACTCCCCGCTGAGATGGGAGCCCAATGCGGGACTCGATCCCTGGATCTAGAGATCATGACCTGAGCCGAAGGCAGATGCTCAACCATCTGAGCCACCCAGGCGCCCGAAAATATTCTTTTTTTAAGTGGCTACTTTCCTCCTCTTTGGTCAAGTCACTTCGAAAATGTGCTGCTAAGGAAATGGAAGACATTATGTTTTTGTCTTTTACTCACAAAAAATGTTTACCGAAAAACTTTTCAATCCTTCTTTGCGATCCTGGTAACAGATTATGTGTTCTTTGTGGTGTTTTTCTGCCCTCTCCTCCTTTCACCTGTTTAAAAAATAAGTAGGGAAAAGAAATCTGTAAAACCCTATCAATTTAAAGTGCAGAGGACAGAGAAAAGTAGTGTTCAAATCAACCACCATTGGATTTTCAGTTTGTTCATTACAGAACAATAGAGTGTCTAGCTGAAGAGTAACAGTTGCTTTGAATTATAGAAACAGCTTACCAGTATCTGCTTAACGAAGTTTTACTGGATTTGAAATCCATACCGCACTAGATATGTTAGGGAATTTCTAAGCATACTAGTGAATTACTCTACCAGGTTTCAGTAGTGCCTGGTAACACAATCCTAGGAGTGAATTTTTGGCAGGTGGAAGAAATACTTCAAGGACATCTAGACGCATCCAGATTTTTCTTTGAAAATGCATTTTTGAATTGCTCTGTTAGTGCCTTTTTATCCCCCTCCCCCCAGGTTTCCATTAAACCTTTGGCTTTGCAACTTATCACTTTACAGTATGTTATATTAAGCTAGGACTTCACTGCTTGATGCAGTATGGTATAAATAACACAGCAGTGGGTGACGGGGAAGGGATGGACGACATAGATCATCAGGTGGAGCATAAGTTGTTTTTATAAATGCAAGAAAATTTGGGGGAGCCGAGCCAATAGAAACCATAAAGTCATTATTTCTTCCCAAAGCCTCTGCCTGCTCGGTATCGCTGCCCACTAGACCTGGGAAAGTTTCTAGACTCCCTGGTCTCAATTTCCTGCTGCCTGCCTTCACTCTGAGCAGAAACACAAAAGAAACCAATCAGCAAAGCATGCACACATGCTACTAAGTATGGTGACAGAAAATAGAACTTTGACCTCTTGTGGTTAAGGAGACTACAGTCAGTGTGTCTGGCAGCCTCAGGGAAAGAAGCATTTTTCAAATGTATGCTTTTAAAGTGCTACTAACCCCATGGGAAGAACAGTTAGCAAGCTCATTAATTAGGGTCCTGTTTGCTTCTGTAGTTTTAGTTCAAATCCTTTGTTCGAACTTAACTCTGAGCTTTCCTCTGTGCTAGTCAGTAAATGGTAACGACTTTCCCAAGTTGGACACTGGGGGCGATCCAGGTTTACTGTTTTTCCGCCCTTAGTTGTCATGAAACAACTGGGTGTGATTTAAATTCGAAAATTATCAGCAACCAAGTTTGGAAGGCCTACTTTGTGTAGGACATGGTACTTGAAGCCTATCTTTGAGGTACAAAAAGTATAAAAAAGAGTCCCTGGCCTCAAGAAGTTTTTGCTGTACCTGGAAGGACTAGACGCCTACACATTTAGAAATCTAGCACAATGCAGAGCAGTGACGATGAATCACAAAGGAGAGAGACACTGACATAGAAAGGGAAGGGTCATTTATAGGATACCGTTCAAGGAGAGCGGGAGACGTGCAAGGGAAAAGGTACAAAGGGCTATGCACCAGGTTCCCTCTATCACAGAGATTTGAGGTAGGTGCTCACTGGCTTGAACCCTGAGGCCCAAATAGTGAAAGGCCTTGAATGCCAGACCGAGACATTTATTTATTTATTTATTTATTTATTTAAATCCGTCTACAACAAGGACTTTTTCAGCAAGAAAGTGAACTGATGAAAGCAGTGGTTATTTCGTTTGTTCTCTTTGTTTTGGGAAAGTTGCATTAAGCTTCCAGCCCAACAGCATGGGTTAGAGAAGGGGAAGGTTGGATATAATAAGCAGATGTTGAAATAGCCCAGGCTTTCGTTAGCAAGGGTTTGATTTCGGGCAGTGATGATCCAACTTGAGCATGCATCAGAACCACCTGGAGGGTTTGCTAGACTGCCAGGCCCCATCGCCAGAATTTCTGATTCTTTAGGTCTGCACTGGGGCCTGTGTATTTGCATTTCTAATGCATTCCTAGCTGCTCTGTTGATCTGGCGACCACTCTGAGCACCACTCAAGGAAGACTAACAGACCTTGGTGAGTAATTTGGTATGGAAAGGAGAGAAACTCTATGGGAGGAGCTGAATGCAACTTTGTGTTGGAAGTTCTACAACTTCCAAAATCTCACCGTCGCCCGTTACTTCTGTTTTCCTTGATCCAGATAGGTTTGACCCTCAGTAAATGCTCTTATCTTCAAATGCAAATACATTTCTCCAAAACATGAAACCTATTTATGCCTATAGTTGTGAAGATAAAACTTGGCTGAAGTGAAATAAAATGCCAGTATCCTAAATGCCAGCAAATGGCATTATTTCCCCCCAAAGATTGATAATCTTAAGAATTTTGATGAATTATATCAGTTTTGATTGTTCAGTATCCCTTTTTTTTTATCCTGCTATTACCCCCTCCCCCCAAAAAACCTGCTGGACTTAATAACTCTGGGCTGCTATTATGTCCAAAAATGCCCATTCCTGGTCATGACAGTCCAAAGCCAACTTGTGTTTACATATGTAAATTCCTGGAGGAGAGAGGAAGTTACTTCTGAATCCTTAAGGAAATATAAATTCCTGAATGGCCTTTCTGGGTCCAGCTATTGCTCTCTAAAATGTTCTCTCTACCTGTCAGATTAATATATTCCCATTTGCCAACAGGTACCATGTAGAAAAGCGCAGAGCTTAGTTCAAACAAGGGATTAGGAATGAAAATAAGAGAAGCAAATAGGGCCCTACTTAATGAGTTTGCCAACACCAAACAATGTGAGCAAACTTGATTGCTCACCTCATGCTCCGGCCTTGGATCTTAAATCACTTTTCAATTTCTAAAATGAACACAAGACCAACAGAAACAAAATTATCCTTCAGAATCAAAGATTTGCCCCCAGTGAGCCTGTTCAAAAGCATGTACAGAAGTGTACCTCTGAACACATTTAAAGCAATGATTGTCATGAGGATAAATTCCTTGGATCCCTAGGTAACTTGCTCCCCCTTGAGGGAATTCAATTTCTTCGGGTGTAAAAAGTCTGATATTTTTACCTTATACTTCTTACCTCTTATGTGGTAACTGTCTCTTTTCCAGGATACTCAGTTACTCTTGTGACCCATTTTTTCATTATTCTGGGCAGTAGATTAGCTTTTTTTGAAGAAAATTGATAGGGGGTGTGTATATATATATATATATATATATATATATATGCGTTCACAGTGTATATTGTGCACAAAGTATATTTTGTGTTTGAAAACACTTTTACTCTATTCAAGAAGATAAGGCTCAACGTTTGCCATGGAATTTTTAATCAGCGGTATCAGTTTTAGACATAATTGTTTTTAGAAAGTAGAAAAGTGGGGCACCTGGGTGGCTCAGTCCATTAAGCATCTGACTTCAGCTCAGGTCATGATCTCGGGGTCCTGGGATCGAGCTCTGTGTTGGACTCCCTGCTCAGCAGGGGATCTGCTTCTCCCTCTCTCTCTCCCTCTGCCCCTCCCCCTGCTCATGCTCTCTCTTTCATATAAATAAATAAAATCCTTTTTAAAAAATAATTCAGTAAAATATATGTAAAAACTATGCTCGGTAAACATGATATCCATGGATTTTGCTAAGTATTTTTATTAGATAGAAAATATATAGAATTCTTTACCATCTTTACAAATATTTACTCCAAGGTAAATACATATGTATATATGTGCCTGTGTCTAAATACAAAACAGGCTTATCAGGATGTAACACATGTTATATTTTTATCATGGCTAGTTCTTCTTTCTGCCTTTACTACTTAAACTATTATTATTCCTGAAGAAATTGGGCTCACAGCAGTCTATTCCATATAGGATACAGATCATGGGAAATGACTTTTAATGAAATCCAATACCAGTGTTAAGCTTTTTTAGTGAATTAGAATTGAATTGAACATTACAAAAGATTATATATATCAGGATTCTAATTCTCTGCTTAATTTCTCCCATAGAACAGTTTTACAGAGCATCATTGCATCAAAGGAATTGCTTTGGATAAATATAAATTGGTTTACCTGTGAGTAAAATCAGAGGCATGTGGGTAGTATACAAATGACTTCTGGTTAACAGAAACTTGCGATCATTATGTGCAAGCTCTTATTTTGAAGCTAAAATTGCTATAGGTACTTTGCACTATGATTCTGAGGGGATAGGGAATGGAGGAGACGGGGCATCGGATCCTGTTTCAGTGACAAACAAAATCTTGTACCCAGAGAGCTGCTTTTTTTTTTTTTTAGCTATTTATCTCTTCATGAAAAATGTGACTGTCACTGAAAGATCTTTTTTCCTCTGTCACAGGCTTTCCAAAGGGCACATAAAATGAAAACGTGGGATTTGACTAGTTAAATAATGAATCAATTTGGAGGTTTTAGCAGAGGTGACACCTCCATGGTCGTCTTTTTGGACCGTGATTTCTGGTAATAGCAAGTGAAAAAAAAAAAACTATTACCGCTGTTGCTATGGATCTTCTGTCTGCTGAGGTTCGGGCATCCTTTTGGAGGCTGCAGTGTAAACCCTGCTTGGGGAAGGTAGAATTTCATAATACCAGAGGATTCCTGCTGCCTCATGAGCAAACAGAAAATGTAGGTGAGGGAAAAGGTGTTGGACCTCTGGAAGAAGAGAAAGACAGTGTTTCCAAGGAAGGGGAAAAAAAGTAGCCTCTTGCTTTAAAGATTGAGAATTCTCTCTCTATTTTTGAGAATGGGAAATGTCTCTACTTTCTGCAGAGAGGAGAAAAAGCTAACAGAAAAGGAAATTGGGGAGGTAATAGTCATTCATTTCTTTCTTGTTGCTTATGAATTCTGTGATAAAAGTTGCATTTACATAATTGATTTGCTATGGCAAGGGACCGTATGTAAAGAGTCTTTTGGGTTGGGAGAAAGCTTGTGAAAGATCTGGGGGAAGAGCTGACATCATTGGGATGGGGATTTCAGCTGCTTTTCTGTTTAAGATGTGCAGTTTTGGTGGCGTGTGTACTGGGTCAATAAATTGTTTCTAGACACTTGGAGTCATTTTGCATGACTTTATTTTTTTCCTTCTGTAGGTGAAATGAATACCTTTCATTAACAAGGAAAAGCGCTAGGGCATCACTGGATTATATTTGGCTAATTTGGACTGTTATTTGCGAGGCTAAGGAGAAGGAATCTTTCTTTCAAATGACTGGGTTTAATATTATTGTTACTTTTCCAGTAGGCACTGGCCTTAAAAGTCTCCTTCAGGGAATGATTAAAACAGTTCTTTGGAGCATTGCAAGGCTGAGTAGCATCTCAGATTTACTTTAAAATAAGTTTGCTTAATGACTTTTTAGCACCACTTGATTCTGTCTTGGCTGAGAGAAGAGTCCTAAGTGGTAGGTAGTCCAATTGCTTTTTTCTAAGAACACTTACGGGTACTAAATACTACTAAATACTGTTGGCTTTTAACTTTTCAGGAGTTTAAGAGGTATAAATGTCTTCATACCTGAAAACCCAACGAAGATTGTTTTCTGCTCAGGGATTACAGCCCCCACCCTAGGTTCCCTTGTTCACCCACATGCCAGGGTTCTTTGGGAGAGTCCATCTGTATAACTAGAAGCATTTTCATTTCCCGGGTGTCTATTTTTTGAGCACAGTGTGTCAGGCAGTGATAGTGTAAGTATGATCCTGATTGAAAGCTGAAGCACCGTTGTAGACGATTTTTTTAAAAACTCCTCTAACCGGAAAGATGATCCGTATATTGTGAAGGAATAGTTTTATTTAATATGGACAAGTGGTTCCAGAGCTTGAGAATTTAATTAATTTTTTTTCTGGTAGGACACTAAGTCATTTCCTCCTAGCTACTAGAATGAAGACTGTAGTGTATTCTATTCCTCTATACTATAAAATCATGCCTGCATGCCTCTCCTCAAATGTAAAATGAGGAGATTGTAGAGGGTAACCCGTAAGCTCTGAAACTGTGAATGTGGGGGATTCTGCTCAGGAGTCTGGACTAGGTTATTGTTTACAAAAGATATAAAGCACGTATGACTATGTATATATGGAAGGGATCAAGTACCTGTTCCAAACAAATTTTGAATTAGATGTAATTAATATTCTACTAAGGTGATTAATGTATAATTACTTCTCTACTATGTGTAATTATAGTGAGGCTATAATGTTCAGCCTATGCTTTGGACAAAAGTTTCTGGAAATTGTAGATTTTAACTTCTCCGTAGTAAATATTTTTGAATGCCTGTTTTTTTAAAAAATAATAATGATCACCTTCTTCCAGTAGTGTTTTTGGACCCTTGTTAATCTATTGCAGCCTTTCTCAACCACTGTTGTCATCTGAACCACAAAACAGAGAAAAGGATTTGAGTTAATGTTTTCTCAAGCTAAGGCCATTCTAGATATATAAGAGCAGAGTTTATTTGTTACATATAATGGATTCCTTACAGCAACTGTCAGCAAACTATAGCTAAGGGCTAAGCCCTGCCTGCAGCCTGTTTGTGTGTAGCCTGCAAGCTAAAAAAATATTTTCTGTGTTTTTAAAGAGTCACTGAACAAGAAGAGGAATATGTGACAGGGGCCACAAAATGTACCTGGCCCACAAAGCTTAAGGCCTTTACTATGTGGCCCTTTACAGAATAGTTTGCGGACCGCTGTATTAGGGTATGGGACCACACTGAGAATTGCTGATCTAAATAAAGGAAACGTTTTATAGTATTTGCTCTGAGGTTAGGGATACAGTAAGATAATAGGACAGTTGCTCTTCATGAGAGTAACTGACTTATATATTGGTCCCATTACTGTGATGCTAAGTAGGTAGACATTTTTGTCTGTTTCCTAGACAGAAAGTTTAGTGGTTGAATTATATGGAAAGTTGTATTGGTAATGATAATATGATAAATTATGTGTATACAGATAGATTTTAATATTTTTCTTAGTTTCTAAAGCAAGAAAATAAAAGTGGGAGAATTTTATATAGGAACACAGTAGAAGGCACTGATTGCTTTTATCACTATTTTAAATTAAAGGGTGATATCTATTAGAGAAGGAAGGTGAATAGAGTGCTAAGTGTCAGACATAATCACATTTGTTTCCTCCTTGTACTGAATGAGTGCCTTCACCCTACAATTAACGTCTCAGGTTTGTCAGCAGTAAGGAGAATAGTACTTAATCAAAAATGCATTAAAATTATTAGATCATAGCATATGAAATAATCAGGCTCTACCAAATGCCACTTAACTACTTGACTGAGTGGGGGAGGTGCTATCAGCCATAAAACATATATTGGTAAATCACAAAATTATCAAGGGAGAAAAAGACTAGCAGGCATTATTTGTAATTTGCCGCTGATTTCTTTTATCTCCATATTCAGTTAATCATGAAGATCTATGAGGGTTCCCACCCCCCCCACCCCCGCCTGAAAGTGTCAGACATCATCTCTTCTTTTATCATGGCATTCTAGCCTTTGTCACTAAGTAGGCTTGGGGCTAGGTGCAGACATGAGGGAGCTACCTGAAACACAGACTTGATTTTTCCACTTGTCTGCTGAAAGCTTTCAGTGGCTCCCTCCTGGCCTGTCCAGAAATTCCTAGGAAAGATGAGTCAAGCCAGCCTGCTGGGATGGTCAGGAAAGGCATCACTGGGTAGCTGAGCTGGCTTTAAGACTGGATGAGAAGGGGCGCCTGGGTGGCTCAGTTGGTTAAGCGACTGCCTTCGGCTCAGGTCATGATCCTGGAGTCCCGGGATCGAGTCCCGCATCGGGCTCCCTGCTCAGCAGGGAGTCTGCTTCTCCCTCTGACCCTCCTCCCTCTCATGCTCTCTCTATCTCATTCTCTCTGTCTCAAATAAATAAATCAAATCTTTAAAAAAAAAAAAAAAAGACTGGATGAGAAGAAGAGAAAGAAAGGGAAGGAAATTCACCAAGGCAAGAAAGGACAAAGGGATTTCAAAGTTGTGTTTTTCAGAATGTTCTATGGGTCCTTTCGGGGTGGGCAGTGAGGATTTGTTTGGTGAGTGGTACTTTCTCTCTGGTTAGGGCTGTAAAATGATAGGGTACAAGTCAACTCAAGTTGTAGATCACAGATCTTTTTGGGTAGCACACTGTTCAAAGCATTTTATTTACTTTGAATTGCTCATCAACCTTATTTTGGCTATGGCAGTTCAAGAACTAATTAAGGAACTTTGTTATTTGTCTCCATCCTGAGGTTATGTTTGTTATTGCTCCTCCCCACCCCACCCCCAGCTAGAAATCACTCATTATAAAATCAAAAGCCCAAATATTTTATAAGGGTTCCTCCCAGTTCTAAAATAAAATGACCCTTTAACATTCCCAAAGAGACCATATAGCATATTTTTTTGGAGGAAAAAAATTAAGATTTTCTGTACATGTATTAAAATTTGTTACTGGATATTGATGATCCTTGTTGGAGAATCGCAGTTTTGTTGATTGATAAATCAACAAAGACTATAAATTTTAACTAATAAAATATCCTAGCCCCAGCTGTATCGAGAACACGTAAACAGCCTTATGTTTATAATGGTGTTTGTTAAAAATTAAAAGATTCATCACATATTAGTAGCTATCTCATAATGTCAGTAGCATTTCCCCTCCTTTATTTGAATATTGAATTTGTCCAACGTTGTGCTTTGGTAACGTGAACAGATTTCAGCAATGTCAGCACATATCAATGGGGGTTCAAACTGGTGAATCTGTACCTTTAGGGATAGAGATTAGTATATTCACACTTGCTATTGACAGTGGAGTGTAGGGTAGGACGCGGATGGGTTGAGAAATTTCAGTTTGGGAAAAGTTGGTAAACTTCAAGAGGAGATTAATTCACAACAAAAAGCAGAAGAGGTCTCCAAGCTGGAATTCTTTGGGGAAATTAAAATACGGGGATAATCAGGGCTTTTTTTTTGCACATGAAGTGGTACTCCCTATGCAAGGGAAAAGGAATAACAGTAAGAACATCATCAGTGAGGATGTTGAAATTCAGCCCGTTTTGTTAGTGTAACAAATTTGTTCCTGTAAGCTAATTTCTCATATATGTTGGGTGCACCATGGTGCTGAGCACAAAGCTAACTTTTATGTTCATTTGTAGTAGTTCTTCTTTCCTTAGGTTTTCAGGTACAACTATGACCCACACAGACACCCCATTTTACTTGATTCCTGAATGTATTCTTGTTTATGAATGCACTACTTCAAATCTTTTAAAGAAGTAGATAAGATGTAAAAATAACAACCAACATTATTCTTTTAGCCGTACACACACACATAAATAGATACTCTGATGATATTTTTCACTTTGGGGAACTACAGAGTGGATTGTTGAAAATATTAAAGACTATTCTTTTGAGTATTTGAGAATCTCCTCTAGGCTTTTATTTGCCAAGATTAAAATTCTTTGCTGTTGACACCATCATGCCATCAGTATCGTTTTCTTGGGATCATAGAATGTTAAAGCCAGAAGGACCTAAGAAGTAATTTTCCTTAGTCCTAAGATTCCACTGGGTAACTCCTTGCAAATACAATTTGATTAAATCCGCTCAAAGTATAGATTTGATTAAAGAGAAATGTTGGAGGGAAATTATACTGCAGCCACTTTCTCATTAAGAATGAAAAGGTAAGTCTATGTAAAATTCCACTTTTTCAATCAGTGTTAATTTTCTAAAAGAACTCATGGTGTTAATAATTTAGTGCTGTGCTTACAAGCTTCAAACCTATTGATTTTAATTGGAGTTCCCCATCTAGAAGGAAGATAGGCAGCGAGCAAATCAATTTTGTTTTAATCTGATGCATTTTAATAAGTGTGCTAATGATTCACGGTAACATTATCTGCAATAGCTCGATATTTGCTATAAGGTGTCTCTGCCTTAGATTCTATCCAAAGATGTTTATTTCTGAAAGTAATTGAATGGCATCCTTTTATTTTACCTCCAGGATGGATAGCATAAAATGAGGCTCTCAATGTCTATCATGTTAAAGTGCCCTGTGTGTGGGTTTGATTAAATAATGGCCTGAATAAATTAGGATACCTGTTTTATCATTTCTATATTAGCAGGATCTTTGTCTTCCTTTCACTGTATGGCCTCATCCCCCTTTCCAAATGAATATTTTATAGTAAGAGCTTGTTATCAATCCCAGGCCATATTTATATAACATCCTGTGTAGTCAGTAATAATCCTTTTATTTTAACATTAATGCTTATGGTTAAACCTGATCCCTGATTGAATTGTGTATTTCTATATGTGGTTAGCCTAAGTAAATTAAAAGAAATGTACAGCAGAGTGATATACCGACTGCCACTCTTCGAGACCTTTAGTTTTTGCATTAGAGTATGAAATTGTCCTAGACTCTCCAGGACACACAGTCACATGGTTCTGGTTAATAGTGATTGCAGATGTGCTTCCAGAATCATATTTGCATAGATTAGTGATCTGCATCCTTGTGGGTATAGCTACTACCAACTGTCCTTTGGGTATAGCTCCATATTACATTAAGAACTGCTATTTTGCAACCTAAAGAGCTCTCCAAGTAGAAAGAAAAACCTCTCAAAGTTGTCGCTTTGGAAAGTTTCTATTATGTTAATCACATGCGAGAATAGGGGTTGACTTAGAATTTCATACCTATTTTAACATTCTTCGGTTTATTGAATGTAATCTCCCTTGCACCAAAAGTCAGAAATCAAACTACAAATGAAAGGATAACCTCATGCCGAAGATTGCAGGTAAGTTGTAAACACCCTGCAAACATCCAAGGACTACATCCAGTATACAAAGCATTGCACTGGTGCTGTGAGGGTACCTGGTGCTTACTGAGACGGAGCTCCCTCCTTAATGTGTTTATTCATTTGAGAAAAGAACGATCATGACAATGAAAGAGAACGCAAAGATGGTAAAATGTGTACTGTGTCGGAGGCTCCAGCAAAGAGCTATGGGAGGGCAGGGAATGAAGCAATTGAGTGTTAGGTGATCAGGTTACCCTGGGGAGTTGGGAAGGTGTTTTGCTTGTTTGTTTCTTTGTTTTTTAGAGATGTAGTATTTCCAGAGATGGGGGACAGTGAGGGTATTGTTGACAGAAAAAATGGCATGACTCAAAGGCTCAAAAATAAGAAAGTAAAATTGTTCCCCAGTGGAGCATTGCCTTCAAGTTTGTATGTCCAAGCTACTACTCACTGAAGTGTTGTGTTTGGTACATGATAAGGTATTCCTGAAGTTTTCCCTTTGGGCACTTAGTTTTGTTGGGTGTTCTAGTTCTGTATATGGGCAAGGATAATTACGTTACTTTCTGAATATTACTTTAGGAATGAATTTACAATGAAAGCAGAGGAAGACCAATAGAACCTTAGGTCCTGTGTGAGCTGAACGTCTGGCTCCCCTTGGCTTCCATGGAGCAGTCACTCATCTACACTGGGCCATGGCCTGGACAGTATCTTACCCTGTTGCTCTTTATCTGTCCTTGGCTTCTCAGCCTGCTTCATTGTAGTATCAGAGAGTTGGGACTTGAATGCAGTCTGCTAGAGATTCTGAATTGCTTGCTGCGACGATGGGGTGGTGTAAACTTTCCATTTGAGCCAGTTCATCCCCTACCTTAATGATTGCTTCAAAACTAGAGTTGGCAACAAGGAGGGGGAACGAAGCGACGTGGCTTTAATCCCCCACAAATTTGCAGTGTCAAAACAGGAAGGGATTTAGAGATCATGGAACCCACCTCTTTCCCTCATTTTACAGATGGTGAAGCCGACATCTTATCGCTGACTGCTTGTCATTTCCCGGATAAGCAAAATGAAGGCCATTTTGCCGGACCTCTCTGCTTTCTTTACCTCTGTAATACTTATAAGAAACCAGACGTCCTTTTTCCTCTGGAATGGCTGTAAGGTCAGAGAGAAAGGAGCTAAATGATGCAATGGCATTTGCATCCAGCATTTATTGTGATGATAGCCTTAGACTTTTTGGTTTATTGAGAGAAGAATGTGATTGTTTGCAGGATGCCTCCTTTCCCTTACCCATGGCTATAATTAAAGGTTTAAGGGAACTTCAAATCCCAGAAAGTTAGTCAAAAAGACAAAATTAGTTATTTCCTTCCATTTAAAAGGCCTTCGCCCCGAAGATGATTTACCTGGCTGGACAAAATAATCTGATATTTCTACTTTCAATTAAAATGGCAGGAATTTCAAGATCTATCTAGGAAATAGAGCTAATAAAAGCGCCGCCAGCTAGGAATCTGTTTCTTAAGGATTTCTAAGAGAGGGGAGGTTATGGTGAAATTTCTTCTTGTGCTTTCTGCATTTAATTTTTCTTTCGAAAAATGTGGTACGTGGAGAAGTGACAATAGAATCAAAGAGATGTTTCATTCTTCTTTACCCGGCTGTAAATTGAACTGTCTTACCAACATGTTTAAAGAACTGCATTCTTCACATCCCAGAATGTGTCCTGCTTACTCCATTGTTCTTTCCCTCTGCTCTGAGCTTAAGTACAGAGAAGAAAGCACGTTAGGAGGCCAGAGGAAGCTCTTTCCTTATCCTCTCTTGAGTAGGAGGAATTCAGATGAAGGAATATTTTCAATTATTCTTTTGTTCTTAAAGGTGAAGTAGACTCACAGTTATTAGGCAGGAGAAACTCCTCAAACTGCTATGTTATTCATGCTGTTATGTCAAAACCTTTTATAATAATTTCAATGAAGTTATCCTCTGCTACAATATTTTCCAAGCATTTTTGCTAATGAGGTACATTTAAAAACAGGAATAATAAAGGAAAGATGAAAAAGTACTTATAAACTTAATTTTATTTCTGCCTTATGAACACATTTTTCTTCTTGTTGCTGTGCACAAGATTGCTGGAAGTTTAAATTGTTGCTTAAGAGTACAAAATAATACTGTATGAGACCTTTGACTTCATGCTTTGCTGGTTAAGACCAGGGCTGCCTCATCCATCTCAAAACTGCCTTTTAAGTGGTAAGTAAAGACGGGGACTCCACTGTGAGTTGATAAAATGCTGTGTGATGACCACAAGGAAGACCAGGGTTGTCGTAACTACATTTTTGACCACAGTTCACTTATTTCATTGCGTATACGTAAAACCGGGCAATTTGACATCTGTATGTTGCAAAAGCAAATTATAATAACCTTTGAGAGAGATACAAAAATGTGGCATAACAATAGGCAAACTAGGAACATTTTCTTTATGCACTTAGATAAATATTTTGAGCTCTCAGACATGGAAATACAAACTCAGACGACTGACCACCTGACGGAAATTGACCTCAAGCCCAGCTCTCCATGTTGAATATGAAACACATACAGACATACCAGCTTTACCTTAGTTCTTATTCTGTCATATACAAAATATAGTGAAGCTAAGTATTTTACTTCAGAAATCTAAATCACAGAGGTCTCTTAAGAATTCCATCAATTTTTATCAGATACTTGTAATATGAACCTGAGGTTGTACAAAGGAAAAAAATACTCTGCTAACATCACATCCTTCAAAAGTTTAGAAAAAATTGTGAGTTTGTTTTGTTCTTCTCACTATTAAAGTAATCTGAGTATTCACATGGTCATGTGAACAATTCTCTGCCCATATAAAACCTAACACAAAAATATTATTTTTATTCTTGGACAATTTCATCAACTTGAGGGTCTTTTTAAATGAACAGAACTGAAAGCCTTAGCGTTAAGGGTTACAGAAGTGTTAAGGGTTACAATAAATCACTGATAAAGCTGGAATTGGAGCTCTTGGTTTCCGGACATTGGCTCCTATGGGAATCATGGTATGGAATACCATCACTACCTTGCCTCCCACACTGCAGAGGCTAGCCCATTCCAGATTAATTATTGACATGGAAAAAAATGGGCTAAATATAGTAACCTTGCCAGAAAGTCAAGATTACATACAGGTCACTTCTCTGTGGAATTGTAGTATAAAATATTTGGTAATCATGCATATCTACAGGGATCAGTCAATTGCATAGTGATTCCAAAATTGTAAGAAATCCTATCATTTGGAGGAGAGGAAAATTCTATTTTAAGTTTTTCAAATTCTTTTAGGTTTAAAAGTTTTCAGATTCTTTAAATGTCGGGATATTCTTAAGTAGACATTGGACAGTTATGGGCTCTGTTCGTGATGGAAAAAAACTTTGGTTTTATAGCAAAAGAGTATAATTTAAGTTACAAATTGATCCAAGCTGTAGTGAAAGAACCTTATACTTAGGAGTTAGGGGACCTGGGTTCAACTTCGAGCTTTGCCGCTAGTTAACTACCTTATATCCTTGAACAATTTGGGGTTTTTTCCCCTATAAAAACAGATTTTGGATCAGATGTTTGCTAAGTTCCTATCCATCTCAAAGATCCTATAATTCTTTTAATTTCAGGATTTCTGTTCCCCTTCTTAACCTTTCCCTACCTCTGCCATCATTTTGACATAAACGGCCTTAAATTTCATAGCTTCCATTTGGTGGTATTAGCCATTAGACACAGTGGGCATACAATAAATGCTTGTTACTGATGGTGGTGATAGGGAGTTGGTCTAAATAACCTACACATTTCCTTCCAGCTATAAAAGCCTGTGACTGTTACAGTTCTATCCAGGGAGAAGTCAGTTGTGCTTAGATCATATATAGCACTTTAAAAAGATAGATAGTGTCCTGTGGTCTTGAACACAAGCAGTGCTAAGAGGTATATGGCTGTTGATTTTAAATCATTACATATATTTTTTCTGGCATCATCTTGATTAGGAGACACTCAAACTTTGGAGGCAATGTTTATAGGGCAGTTGACGAATCTTAACATAGGCAGTTATAATAGAACTAATTGCATTTGAGGCTCATGGAGCCCTAGAAAATGATTTCTATGCATTCTACTTGTTAGATGACAGGTAATAGTACAGACACGGAAGTAATCCAGAAAAGTGTTTCCTCTCTAGCTTGGGAGAACTAATCTGAGCAATTTCAACAGGTAGTTAAGTGGGTAAATCTCTAGTCTTTAGTATATTGTTAGGCCACAGTTTTTAGTTACTCTCTGTGACTGTCTGGGCATTCTGAGTTCACAGCAAGTCACTCCTGGTGTTACCACTTGAGACTTTGAGGAGAGTAAGAGGTCTTCCTTTCTAAGCCTGATATCATTAGCACATTCTTTGCTCATCATTTCCTGTATACCCCTTCTTCATGAGTGAGTCACTGGTAGGCCTCTAAACAGATCAGTCTTTGTAAAGTGCAAAAAGTATTGTATAGCCAAGAGCATCCATAGTTTGGATTTTATCAAGGTAGGGAGGCAAGTGCAAAACCTATCTTAAGGTCAGCTTTGCTCAGCTGGGTTCTTAGTTCTTGCAGGTTCTTTCACTTGAGCTCAACCCTTCCTGGTCAAATTCTCTGAGAAATCTACCTTCTCTTCCCTAAATCTGTATGGTTTTACTCTCAGCTCCAGACTGGAGGTTTTACTTTGACTACTTCAGATTCAAAGAAACTAGATTTTGTACCTTTGGTTTTTGACCACCTTTGGCTTTCCAGGTCTCCATTCTGTTAAAACCTCAAGGCTAATTCTAATTCTGTCTACAATTTTCTTGTTTCTCCTGATTCAGTTATTCCTAATGCCCCTGATGGGGTTCAGGATATGCTACCCCAAAATATAGCACCTTGGCATATTGAATATTTTAAGCTAAAGGAGTTTGAGGAAATAGAAGTAGGAAGGTCACTCTGACTGACTCTCCCCCTTCCCTTCCTCACTGCCCCTCTCCCCTGAAGCAGGTCATAAGACCCTCATGTGGGAGGTGTTCTCATAGTACCAGAAAGAAAGGAGCATCCTTATCTCCAAAGACAAAGGGATGCCAAGAAGAATCTGAACAAACAGGCCTTGCTATGTTTCCCCCAGTTTACTACATTTAGCTCATACTCTTTGCCCTTTTCCACAATTTTTTGCTCTTTGTCAAACCTAGCATTAAAACACACCAGTTTAGGGATGCCTGAGTGGCTCAGTCAGTTGAGATCCAACTTTGGTTTTGGCTCAGGTCATGATCTCAGGGTCCTGGGATTGAGCCCCACATCAGGCTCCACGCTCAGCTCGGAGTCTGCTTGTCCCTCTCCCCTCTGCTCCTCTCCTGCTCATATTCTCTCAAAGAAAGAAAGAGAGAGAGAAAGAAAGAAAGTCATTCTTTTTTAAAAAACCCACCAGTGTAGCCATTTCTGAGTCTTCATTTCTTTATGGAGGCTCTGATATCATGTAAAACTTAGATTAAATAAATGTATATGCTTTTCTTCTGTTAATCCATCTTTGTGAGTTTAATTTTCAGACCCAGCCAGGGACCTTAAGAGGGTCAAGGAAACCTTTTTTACCTTCCCTCCACCCCCCTCCACAATTTGTACCCATTTTCTACTAGCTAAACTTTTACTCTTTGCCAATGTTGACTGTTAACTCAAAACTCTCATCAATTAGATCTGAACCTATTATGTACTCTATTATTACATATACCATATTGTGTTAAAAAAAAAAAAAGTGTTCAAAGATACATACACAAAGAGTATCCTGCCTCAGTTTTGTGGCACTTCCTGGGGTCCTGGCCTCCGGGTAGTGAAGGAATAAATGGAAGTAATTACAAAAAAAAAAAAGAGAGAGAGAGAATGAGAGACAGTACGGGATACATTGTGTGTGTTTTGGTAAATATTACTTTTCTGGTCTTATTTGAGGGTAGGCACTAATTTTAGAGATGTGTCCTTAGAAGTATTATAGACTTAATTTTTTAAATACAGCTATATATATATAAATACCAAAGTGGCCTTCAGTTTACTTTTAATCTCTGAGTTGTCTACTTTTAGTGTGCACAGTTAGAAGAGAGCCACAGGCTTGCCTGGGAAAAATAGGGGTGATGAGTTCCCTATAATCAAGGATACAAATTTCAGATGTCTGCTCGGTGGTTCCCAATGCCAATGTCAAGTCTGGTGCCAAAATGACTACATAGGAAGTAGTTTGGAGTACTTTAAAACAAAAATTTATTGCTGGGCCCTAATTTCAGAAGTCCCGGATCAGTACTTGGGGGATGAGGACTAGGTATCTGCATTTTAAACGTTGTACTGGTGACTCTAATGTGTAGCCAGGACCAGAGAGCCCTTAGAGAACCCTTAAGAATCCTTCCAACCCTCTGATTCTGTGATTTAAGTGTGTAAGAAGCCTTCTTGCATCTGCCCCTGGCTTTCCACAGTAAGATGTCCCTTTTGGACATGCTAAGAGTATCTCCACACTGAAAGCTTGTTGCTACTGTTATGTTTTAGTAGTAATGGTAACTTCTAAGACTTAAATTTGTAACAGTGTGCTTAGAGCCGAAGAGTTCAAATCCAAGCACAGTCTGATGAACGTCCTGAGGTGGACCTGTGAGGTTCCCACGTGTACAGACCTGCTTTTGTGGGGCATGTATAAATCATCTACCATTAGTTGTAAATCCATGTGAAGTTAATGTAGCCATCCCTCCCATTTGCTGCTATCGAACTTAGAACTCCATCCTGCGTCAGGGCTTTGAGAAGGCAATGCAAATACGGATCTAGTAGTAAACTGGGATTTTGCAGTAAAGGTGGGAAGATTAGGAGATTTTAATATTCTTTGGAAATTCTTAATATTCTCTAATATTTTAATATTCTTAAAATTGGATTGGGATGCAGAGGGAGCTGACTTGATTTTCTTAGAGACTCTGAAGAAGAGTGATATGAACAGGTGGCCAAATCAGTTTCCTCATATAGATTGTTTCCTAGTGCATTGCTTGAGATGCTTACCATGTATTTGCTTGATTTTGCCCTTGCACAAAAACAAACAAAAAAACCAGAAAGAATACCTGTCCTAATAAAGATTTAGTGTACTTCGGTTTAAGAAGCTAGTGAGATGGTGAAGGGAAAGATAGAACTTCGGTATTATCTATCCAAGATTCAGGCCTTGGTAAACAGGGCAGGGATCTCTAGCCTTCCGGAAGTCAGGGAGGTGAGGTTCTCCTCGGGAAAAGTTGTTTTCATGATTCCCCCCACTCTAGATGTTGGGGTTCTGCATGACAAGTTTTCATCCCAAAATAAAGGAGTAGGAAGTGCAAACATTGTGTAAAAGCTTTCTCTTTTCCTTTGTCCGACTTGGTATTCCTTGATTTAAAATCAGAAACTATCATGAGTTAGGATTCACTTCAGAGCTTGTTTAAAATGCAGTGTGATTTGATGTTTAAATCTTTGTTTACATACTTTCAGGAACCCATTTTATTATAGAACAGCTGTGTTCTCCCAGGGGTTGATTGTTTCAGTGAAATCCTTTTAAAACATGAATTAAGGAGATTAGGATTTAATCTTTGTTGCTTACAACAACAAAAAATCTTATTATAAAGTTAACGAATACACTTCCTAGTCCAGAATGTGTTATCAAAGAGTGCATACTATGTGTTTTTTAATCAATGGTATACTTACAACTTTCAGATTTGTTTTGTGTTTATATCAGAAAAATGGAAAGATTTGTTCCTTTTATTTTTCCAAATCCACTGAATTTAGCAACTTACAGAGAGGTGAACCTATCACCAAGCTTTGGCGAGTATTTTTGCCACTAGGTACTAGAAAGACAAGAACCATCACCAAAAGTAGGAAGAGGTAACTGGTGGGTTAGCTACTATGTGATACTCATCACAACAAAGTATAGTGTCTTGCTAAGGGAACACCAAGGAAATCAATAATGATGGTACTCAAGTTTTAGAGAAGGTATATAATAAAATGTAAGCATTCAAGACGCATTTGCAGCCTACTGGAAATCTAAATTATTTTTAAAAGCCCGTATGGGGGGCGCCTGGGTGGCTCAGACGGTTAAGCGTCTGTCTGCCTTCGGCTCAGGTCTTGATCTCAGGGTCCTGGGATTGAGCCCCACATCGGTCTCCCTGCTGAGCAGAGAGCCTGCTTCTCCCTCTCCCTCTGCCTGCCGCTTCCCCTGCTTGTACTCTCTCTCTCTCTCTGTCAAATAAAAAATTTAAAAAAACAAAAAAAGCCCGTATGGGAAGCTCAAGATATACTTGTTCCATGTGGGTACTGGAGATGGGTGGGGATAACAAGTAGCTTGCAGTATCAAAGAGATTACTACATGGAAAGTACATCTTTTAGAAATGGAAAAAAAATCAAGGAGAATGGAGAAGCTTATAAATTAAGCAGGTCATGTACAATCTGAATTTTGGGCAGGTTGAAAAAAGAAAAATTGGTGAAATTTTTCAAAATCGGTTATAAGCTTTTAGCTACTCAAAGACCGGCAGTTTAATGGAATTGTTAGTGGATCTATTCGATGCTGTTGCTGATGCAAACAACTTAATGAGAAACAAAAATAAACTTTAATGATTTTGTTGTCTAATAGAAAATCTAAGGGAACATGCTAACTCTATAATTGTCTCCTGGAATTGTTGGTTAGGTAAAATTGTAGTAAATGAACAGATAATGTAGGTCCAATTGACAGATTAAACATATACAGCTCACCAGAACTAGATAGCATCCTTCTATTTTTTGAAGCATTAAAGTACAAATTAATAACATGCCTTTTTGGGGAGGTTTGGAAATCTTGTGTTTCTACTTGATTGGTAGTACATATTCAGCAATATGAGTTTTAAGGATATAAATATTGTCTCGTGGGAGGCAAGTTTGAATTCAAAATTGTATAAGGCAAAGGATATTTCTGAATCAGGAAGAGACAGTGAATTTATGAATATCTGAAGCATTTGTTAACCTAAAAACCTATGCTTCATTCCAGATTTTATTGTAGCAAAATGTTGACTGATTCTGGATTCCTACTGTGTGATGAGTTGTGGAAGCTCAACGTAGTACCATTTCCAAATGAGCACTAGCAATTATGATCAAGGCGGAGAATCTCATTTCAGCCATTGATGAGAACGTTACATACAGATAGGATCCCAAGTAAAGGAAAAAAAGACTCATAGATTCTTGAGTCTTTTGCGTTCTGTGTTCGCATGGTAGTTTAGGAGTATAGGTGGGGTGATTGGAATGTCAAAGCTGGAAAGAGGAGAGTGAAAAGGTAATGTTTCGCTGGCAGGATGTTAGAATTTTAAACAATTCACCTACTTACAGCTTAGGTTAGGCGGTCTCTCACCATCACTACCCTTGCATTCATGTGCAAACTGTCTAGTCAGCTGCTTTATACTAAAAAGTGCCTGCCCCCCCTTTTTTGGAGTATAATTCACATACAATGTTATATTAGTTTCAGGCTTACAACATAATGATTCATATGTTACTTAATGCTCACCACAATAAGTATAGTCACCATCAGTCACCAAACAATGTTACTGTAATGTTGTTGACTATATTCCCTGTGCTGGACTTTTCATCTCTATAACTTATTTATTTTATAACTGGAAGTTTGTATCTCTTAATTCCCCTTTGTCTATTTCGCCTGCCCCCCAAACCCCTTCTTCTCTGGCAACCATCAGTTTGTTCTCTGTATTTAAGAGTCTGTTTTGTTTTGTTTTGTTTAGATTCCACATATAAATGAAATCACATAGTATTTGTCTTTGTCTGGCTTATATCACTTAGCATTATACCCTCTAGTTTCATCTGTGTCGTCACAAATGGCAAGATCTTGCTCTTTTTTTATGGCTGAATAATATTCTATCATATATATACCACATCTTCTTTATCCATTCATCTATCAGTGAACACTTGGGCTGCTTCCATATTTTGGCTATTGTAAATAATGCTGCAATAAACATAGGGGTGCATATATCTTTTAGAATTAATGTTTTCATTTTCTTTGGGTAAAAACCAGTAGTGGAATTACTGGATCATATGATATTTCTATTTTTAATTTTTTGAGGAACCTCCATACTGTTTTCCACAGTGGCTACACCAATTTACATTCCCACCAACAGTGCACAAGGGTTCCTTTTCCTCCACCTCCTCGCCAACACTTGTTATTTTTTTGGTAGCCATTCTGACAGGTGTAAGGTGATATCTCCCATTGTGGCTTTGATTTGCATTTCCCTGATGATTAGTGATGTTGAGCATCTTTTCATGTGTCTGTTGGCCATCTGGATGCCTTTAGAAAAAATGTCTATTCAGGGGTCGCCTGGGTGGCTCAGTCAGTTAAGCATCAGACTCTTGATTTCGGCTCAAGTCATCATCTCAGGGTTCTGGGATCAGGGCCCAATCAGTGGAGAGTCTGGTTGAGATGCTCTACCTCTCCCTCTCCCTCTGCCCCTCCTACCTGTTTGTGCGCACGTGCGCACATGGTCTCTCTCTCTCTCTCTCTCATAAATAAATCTTAAAAAAGAAAAATGTCTACTCAGGTCTTTTGCCCATTTTTAAATCAGATTATTTGTTTTTTTGGTGTTCAGTTGTGTAAGGTTTTTTTTTATATAATTTAGGTATTAACCCCTTATTAGGCATATCATTTGCAAATATCTTCTGTTCAATAGGTTGCCTTTTCGTTTTGTTGATGGTTTCTTTCACTGTGCAAAGGCTTTTTATGTTGGTATAGTCCAAATAATTTATTTTTGTTTTTGTTTCCCTTGCCTAAGGAAATATATCTAGAAAAAGTGTTGCTAAGGCCGTTGTCAAAGTAAAAAGTACCTGGCCCTTTGGCAGGCAGCAGAGACAACATTTGCTCTATGGGATTGTTTGTGGTAACAAGATCAGCTAAGCCCAGTTAGTGAGTGATCCCGTAGAATATGGACTAGCTGGCTGTTTGGGATTATAATTGCTCTAACAAAGCACATGTGGAGAATCAAGGGAGTTTGTATGCTTTTAAAAATGTGTTATTGTCTTATGTGATTTATTTTCCTTTCAAGTAAAAAAAAAATTTGATGCAAAACATTTGTGTTCTTTTCTTTCTTTCTCTCTCCGGTCCCCCCTTAGAATAACATAGCTGATCCAGAAGAACTGTTCACAAAATTAGAACGCATTGGGAAAGGCTCCTTTGGAGAAGTTTTCAAAGGAATTGATAACCGTACCCAGCAAGTGGTTGCTATTAAAATCATAGACCTCGAGGAAGCTGAAGATGAAATTGAAGACATTCAGCAAGAAATAACTGTTTTGAGTCAGTGTGACAGCTCATATGTAACAAAATACTATGGATCATATTTAAAGGTAATGTGTGTGTTGTATTATTTAAGTCATAAGGTATTTCCATTATAAGTTTTTCTTTCTTTTTTTTTTAATTCTATTTTTTGAAAGGCAATGTCTTAAATTAGGATTTGGCAGTCTTTGGCCTCCAGGCAGAATCCAGCTCCATTTATAGTGCCAGATAAACTGTTTTTAGATTTAGCAGCTGTATCCTGAATGCATCCCAGCACTCGGCTGCACCGTTATTCCACACCTGAACTTTGGATTGACGGGGGAGCAGAAATGCAGCTGGTCCTTGAGCCATATCCTTTGTCAGGAAAGAGCTTTCCCCCTGGGCTTTCGCACATTATTCTCAATGGTCCAGTCTGTCTCGACCTCAGAATTGATGGAATATGTAAGTATGTCATGTATTCCATTGAGTTACGGTGCTTATTTACACATCTTTCTCTCCCTCCAGATTATGAACTCCTTGATGGCAGGGAGTTTAGCTCAACCAGTCTGGGTTTTTATATCACTTAGCACAGGACATGGCACATCTTAAGTCCATGATAAATATCTGTTGAAGTGGAGTCAAATGGAATACTATCTGTCCTCCCCCCTCCCCAACAGAAGTTGGAATTTTAGTTTCCAGGATTGTGGAATTAGCAGACACCTGAGGTCATGGCAGATGGAGATATGATTGGGTTAGTAAAACCCAAGAGTTCTTGAGTTCCAAAGTTAGAAGTCAGGATCTTGGGGTGCCTGGGTGGCTCAGTCGGTTAAGCATCTGCCTTTGGCTCAGGTCATGATCCCAGGGTCCTGGGATCGAGTCCCACCTCAGGCTCCCTGCTCAGTGGGGAGTTTGCTTCTCCCTCTCCCTCTGCTGCTCCCCCTGCTTGTGCTCTCTCTCTCTGTGTCTCAAATAAATAAATAAAACCTTAAAAAAAAAAAAGTTAGGATCTGTGTCTATTGAAATGTGAAGAATAAATAGAAAAATCTAGCTTAGGTTAGAGTTACAATTATTTTAAAATTAAAAAAGTTTTTTTAAAGATTTTATTTATTTGACAGAGAAAGACACAGCAAGACAGGGAACACAAGCAGGGGGAGTGGGAGAAGGAGAAGCAGGCTTCCCGTGGAGCAGGGAGCCTGATGTGGGGCTCGATCCCAAGACCCTGGGATCATGGCATGAGCCAAAGGCAGACGCTTAACGACTGAGCCACCTAGGCGCCCCCTAAAGTTAAAAATTTTTATCCCCATGTTGAAATTTTTCAAAGGAAGGCAGTATTAGGTCTTTGCTTTTCAGGGTTTACAAGGCGGGAAAGAGTTTTGTTTGTTTGGTTGGTTTTTTGTTCATCTATCTCTAGGCCAAAAAGGGTGTGTTTATAACTCATCAAGCTATTGGCCTGCGTAAGAATTAATGCTATCTTTTTGTATTCTGCTGACCAAATAAACCCTAGGATAATCTATCTATATTAGTTACTACTGATTTAGAAATCATAAATTTCACTGCCTTTTTTCAAAGCCTGTTTATTCTAATATTACATGAATTAGATGAATGTGGAATGAATGTATGGTAGAATAAATCCTTAAACACCTGTCACTATGTGTCATACACTGTATTAGGTGCTGGAGATATAAAAATGAATAACCTGGGTGGCTCAGTCGGTTGAGCCTCCAGCTCCTGGTTTCGACTCAGGTCATGATCCCATGGGTCGTAGGATCGAGCCCCATTGATTGAGCTCCACGCGGTCGTAGGATTGAGCCCCATTGATTGAGCTCCACGCTCAGCAGGCGTCTGCTTGGTGATTCTCTCTCTCTGCTCCTTCCTTCCCGTCCCCTCATAAATAAATAAATCTTTTTAAAAAATGAATAGCATAGAGGACATGAGGAGAAGGAAGGGAAAAATGAAGGGGGGAAATCAGAGGGGGAGACAAACCATGAGAGACTATGGACTCCGGGAAACAAACTGAGAGTTTGAGGGGAGGGGGGTGCGGGGATGAGTTAGCCCAGTGATGGGTATTAAGGAGGGCACATATTGCATGGAGCACTGGGTGTTATACACAAACAATGAATCATGGAACACTACATCAAAACCTAATGATGTACTGTATGGTGACTAACATGACATAAAAAAATAATTAAAAAATTAAAAAAGAGGGTAGAATTCATGCCAAAAAAATGAATAACTCACCCCTGCCATTAAGGAGTGCACAGTCCCACATTGCACTAAAAGGGTGCAGATTTTGTGATTAAGTATGTACAAGGTACAGATAGGGCACAAATAGGCAAGTAGTCACTTCTCTCATTTTAGGGGGAGGGCGGTGGTGTGAATGAAAGGCTTCCTAGAGGAGATGGTAATTCCTGTTCAATTTACTTCTCAGTGTTAGCCATTGCTCTCTTTAATTGTACCCACAATTATTTGATTCTTTGTGGCATATTTTGCTTTTGAATTCTTTCCTACAAAACTTATTTAGCGGGTCAGACTCTTTTTTAAGGAATCCTGAGAGGTCACTCAGTCTCAATACATTTAGGTCCCCCTCCTGATTCCCATAGCAGGCTTGGTTTGAGGCAGCCTCAGGAATTTGTTGTTGTTGTTGTTGTTGTTGTTGTTGTGTGTGTGGTTTATGCATTCTGGTTTACTCTTTCTGGCTTGAATCCTGGTAATTCCAGACCTACTCTAGAGCAAACCTAAACCTTTGCTATTCTTAGGCATCTGTAACAACAGATAAGCTCTTTTTGGTAACTGACTTAAAATATTAAATAAGCCCTATTCCAAATGGGTTATTCTATATTATATTGAAAATGGGTATCAACGTGGTATTGACTGTTTTCATTGGATGCTTATAGCCTTTCTTGATTCAGACTCAGTACTCTCTTGGGAAATGAATTATAATAGCTCTGTTTGTATTATTTATTCCTAAGATTTCATGTTTTTAAAAAATTCCCCTCATGGTGTACATGTACCAGTCACCCATAAATACTTAATATTTAAATAAATAAAACAGATTGTCTTGTCCAAATCTTGATTATAGAATGTTCTCAGACTAGTCAGTGAATCAGGGCCATTATCCATGATGTCTTCTTAAAGGATTAAACTGAATTGTTTTTTATCTCCTTTACCATCATTAATTAAAGTCCACGATATGAAAGACTACTTTGAAAAACATGTCACTTCTTGATAAAATTGTAGAAATTCACAGCTGGCTGATGTTGATTATTTGTATCCTGAATCTATTTACATTAGAGTAAATAAATGTATGTGTATTATCTCTGTATACATGTGCATATATATACACAGAAATAGCTTATGATTTTATAACCTTTTAGTATCATTTATTTAAATTACCAACTTAAATTGACCAACTTGTTTATTTTCCATTTATATTAAAACGTAGTGAGACTCTGTAGGCTTGCTTTTTTTTTAAAACTAAAATCGCATCAAATATAACAGGGTTCTGTTTAATGCAGTCAATATAACTCAAGGCTACATCCTCTAAGTACCATCAGGGACCTGCATTATCAATCGACTTATGTTTTTATTGTGGCGCATCCTTCCATTTCAGATGACATGGGAGATTTTGTGAGTCAAGTTAATTGAGTATAGTAGGATATGGGTTTTTCTCAGGTTCTCTTTACGCAGCATGTCATACATAACCAAGACCTCACTGTAAGCTGGAGGAAAAGTTATTGCATATGAGAGAAAATTATATGCTCTCTGAAACTGTATGTAGTTGTAGTGATTTCCTTGAAACATGCAAAAATGTACAAGGTATTCATTTTGACTGAGCTCACTGTATAACTTCATTTTTAAAAACAAGAGTAAAAACCAGACAAACATCAGTATGACCACAGTATTTTCCTTTAATTTTAGTTCACTGCAGATTTTCTTGAGAGACAAAGTTAGTCTTTATGAAGAATGCTAAAATAAGCAAACCCTTCCCTTCTGATCTCATAATATTGGAAAAATCTTTTATAATCTTTAAATATTTTTCTAGTTCGATGTAAATCTTAAAATGAAGCTCACTCGGGCGTTGAATAGAATTTGAATCATGCCTTTATTTTGCTGCTGAAAATCGCCTTTAGATTTCTGTTTATGTTAAGGAAATATGCCCCCCCCCTCCACATACCACCACCTTGATATTTATCAAAAAAAAAAAAAAAAAAGAATTGAATGACAGAAGTAAAATATTCCAGAATAGAGTCTGTAAAGTTTTGTGACCTTCTCACTGTTTTTCCTGAGACTTTTGTGTGTGTTTAACACTCCCAGTGTATGGTGAATGTTTCTGGAATGTTCCTTAGTTAAAAATTATATTTTGGAGTTGTCTTATAAAACTTGAAGGAAGTTGAGGAGGGAAAAATTTTTTCCTCCTCACAATGTTTTTTCCTCAAAACAAATATAGCTTTAAACTTGAGATAACACACTCTAAGGAGCCCCATATTAGATTCAGTTTAGCTGACATTTACTTATTGAGTGCCCTACTATGTATATTCCTTTCATTCTGCATATTTGCCCTGGTCAGTCTCATCCACCCTGTCATGACAACTTTTTTTTTTTTTTTAAGATTGATTGATTGATTTGAAAGGGGGGAGGGGCAGAGGGAAAGAATCTCCAGCAGACTCCATGCTGATTGTGAGCCCCATGTGGGGCTCAATCCCACAACCCTGAGGTCATGACCTGAGCTGAAATCACGAGTTGGACGCTTAACCGACTGAGCCACCCAGGCGCCCCTATCATGACAACTTCTGAATTCATGTCTTTGGTTCTAGCCTCTCTCCTTAGCCCCAGATATCTAACTTGCTTCGCATTACCCACTTAATGTGGGTACATCAAGTACAATAACCCTAACAAGGAGTAGCATTTGAACAAGAACTTGAGCATAATTTTGGTGAGGGTGGAGTATAGAGAAGCTATTCTAGTTTGGAAGAAAATGACTCAAGGGTAGTAAAGCATGTGGCAAGATGATCTCTCCTCTCCTTTCCCTTGTGATTCTATAAAATTTTACGTGCTGTTTCTTTTTTATTGCGGTAAAATATACATCATAAAATTTACCATTTTAACCATTTTAAGTGTACAGTTCTGTGGCAGAAAGGACATTTATGTTGCTGTGCAACCATCACCACCATCCCTCTCCGGAACTTTTTCATCTTCCTCAACTGAAACTCTATACCCATTAAACTATAATTCCCCATTGTCGCCTCTCCACAGTCCTTGGTAACTCCCATTCTACTTTCTGTCCCTAGGAATTTGACGACTCTGGGTTCCTTATATAAGTGGAATCAGGGGCGCCTGGGTGGCTCAGTCGTTGGGCGTGTGCCTTTGGCTCGGGTCATGATCTCAGGATCCTGGGATCGAGCCCCGCATCGGGCTCCCTCCTCAGCGGGAAGCCTGCTTCTCCCTCTGCCACTCCCCCTGCTTGTGTTCCCTCTCTCACTGTGTCTCTCTCTGTCAAATAAGTAAATAAATAAAATCTTGAAAAAATAAGTGGAATCAGACAGCAATTGTCCTTTGGTAACTGGCTGACTTTAGTTGTCCATGTTGGATTATGTGGTCAATGTCGTGATTGGCTAGGCGATTCATAGACCGGCCCATTTAATTCAACATGTATTTAATATATAGTACAATAATCATCTCTCAAATAGATATAATGGGTATTTTATTTTATTTTATTTTTAAGATTTTATTTATTTATTTGACAGAGATAGCGAGAGCAGGAACACAAGCAGGGGGAGTGGGAGAGGGAGAAGCAGGCCTCCTACTGAGCAGGGAGCCCGATGCGGGGCTCGATCCCAGGACCCTGGGATCATGACCTGAGCCAAAGGCAGACGCTTATGGACTGGGCCACTCAGGCGCCCTGATAATGGGTATTTTAAATGTTTTGTTTTTTTTTTTTCTATGAACAAATGAATTCCAAATTCCACAGTAGCCTTTCTCCCCGCTTTGGCCAAGTGTCTATTTAGCAGCAAACAGTGGGGTTCAGTGGCCTTCCTGTGGGGTGACAGGTGATACTGCGGACAGCAGTAATCTGTTGACACTAGGCTTCAAGTTCTCCCCAGTAAATAGTACGACTCTAGAATCCCTACTCTTTAGGCGTTCTGAATTTTGGAACAGAGAGCCACTTCCTAACCCCTGACCACCCATGTTGATGCAGGACTTTAAACTTACTCCTCCAACCCGTTGTGAAACTGTGTGGGTCACTTTGTAAGTGGAGAAGTGGAGTTTTTTCCTTCGGGGACTTCCTCCGCTTCAATGTGCCGGATGTACGGTTATGGTTTATAGTCCCTGGCTCTTTTGGAATTTTAAACCGGTATGTAGATACCATCTCAGCCTTTTAAATTATTTAAAAGCAAGCCAAACATACTTATTTGCATTCTCCAACACAAACATCTTTTCACAGAAATCAAAGGTAGAAGTTGTAGTCCTCCAAAAGAACATAAACATAGAGTCTAGGCTTTTCGGTTTTGTTTTGTTTGCGATTGGTGTTTTCCCTGAGACCTGCTGTGGAAAGGAGCCTGTGAGAAGAGCCTCTGTGGGTGAAGCTTCCTTGAGCAGGGAAGAGCCCCACTAGCCTGGCTTCAGCCCCCACACCTTCCAGTGAAGGCCTTCCAGTGAGGCTTATCTCCAGAAATGGCGATCAGAAGGAAGCAGGCAGGAAATCTCTCCAGCACCTCTGGTTCCTTCCCTGCCCTGTTTCCGAAGAGTCCTGATCCCACCCAATGGCTTGCTTGCAAGGAGGAAGCCGCCTTTTTCAGATCTGGAAGTTGCTTGCTCCTAACTTTAATAACATTTTAAGCTGTCCATGAATATGCTTTAGCAGAGAACAGACAGTTGGTAAGTTTCTGTTTTGAGTTGGTACCCCCCAAAAAAGGACACACATTGGGGCACCTGGGTGGCTCAGATGGTTAAGCGTCTGCCTTCGGCTCAGGTCATGATCCCAGGGTCCTGGGATCGAGCCCCACGTCTGGCTCCTGGCTCAGTGGGGAGCCTGCTTCTCCCTCTGCCTCTCCCCCACTCGTGCGCTCTCTCTCTCTCTCTCTCTCTCTCTCTGTATCTCTGTGTCTCGAATGAATAAATAAAATCTTTAAAAAAAAAGGACACACATTGTTTCAAACTCGGAAAACAGATGCTTTCCTTCACGCAGAACTAGAAAACAGATACACGTGTTTAATAAGATCTTTTCATTTGCCTTTTAAACATCAGGTGCATGGGAAGCATTCTGAGTTCATAAGGTAGAACATAGGACTTATTAGAAACAAACTTGTGGCAAAAGAAAAAATTCTCAGGATATGTGGCGTTGTGAGAAATGTTTTTTTCTTCTCTTGAAAGAAGGATAAAGACACATCAGGTTGACAAGTCTCAGGTTCCGAGGGCCTGATTTCGAGACATAAAAACAAGTTACCTGAAGCGCTCCCAGAACTTTTTCCCCTCCCCACTGTTATGGGGATGTATGTCCTCTCTTTCCTACCCTAGACACCGCCCCTGGCAAAGACTCTCAGCTCTTTTCTTTCTTCAGTTCAGGCTGTGATAGGGGAGTGGCTGTGGAGACTGGGGGGAAGGTACATTGTTTCCCTCTGCCCGCCCCCCTCCGCCGTGCATCCTACATGGTGTCAGCATCCAGAAAGGAAGGAGGAATCCTTTCATCTTAATTTAACCAAACTCTTCCTCCGTGGGCCCTAACACTAGGCTACCTCCCAGTCCCAACACATGAACATGTTCCTGGGGTCCATTCTCTTGCCATGCTGAAGCCCCAGCCTCATGGGGACACGTGGACATTTTGATTGGAACTCCTGAGTACTTCCCGGGGAGTTTAGAGTTTGACGGCTCCTGGCAGTAGCTGGAGAATCTTCATCCCACAGCTGGGGCTGTAAAGGTAAGAAATATGTCCCTGACATCCCAAGATGAAGCACAACACTGAGTGGGTTTTTCCCCTGGAAACATTGTGAGGGTGTAAATAGTAGTTTGTTTCTCTGGCTTTATTCCTGCTATACTGTGGAGACCTTCGTGTTCAACTGTCTTTTGTGGGGGACTACCCCAGGAAACTTGACATTATTTTTTATGGGAAAAATGCTTGCTTTCCAAATTTGAAACCCTTACTTAAAAATGGACTTTTAGAACACAAGCCATTCATAACTTGGCTCCTTGCCAGGATGGTAAAATCAACTGTTCCACTCATAGTCAAGTCTGTAGTCCCACAACAATGCAGAGAATAGCACTCATGAAATGATTTGGGGAGAGAAGTGTCCCCTGTATTTGAGGCTACAGCTGAAAAAAGAAAAGACTTAATGGTTTATTCCAATTTTTATCTGACATTGCTGAATGGTGTGTGTGTGTGCACCTGATTTGGAATTTATATGCATGTGTGTATGCACCTGATTTGAAATTTATATACATGTACTTGCCCCATTTCTTCCTATACAACTTAACAGTGAAGTTAATTCTGGAGTAATCAAGTAATCCTATGCTTTTCAAGCTACACACTCCCTTTCTCTTAGCCATGAACCTTGGCAGTAGGGGTATGGGGGCGAGGAGGGACAATATCCTTTCTAGGCTCCACATGTTACCAAAAATGCCCATGAATCATGGCTGATAAAAGTGGTACTGTACAGATGAATGGATAAAGAAGATGTGGTATATATATACAATGGAATATTATGCAGCCATCAAAAGGAATGAGATCTTGCCATTTGCAATGACGTGGATGGAACTGGAGGGTATTATGTTGAGCGAAATAAGTCAAACAGAGAAAGACATGTATCATATGACCTCACTGATAGGAATTCTTAATCACAGGAAACAAACTGAGGGTTGCTGGAGTGGGGGGTGGGGTGGGAGGGAGGGGGTGACTGGGTGATAGACACTGGGGAGGGTATGTGCTCTGGTAAGCGCTGTGAATTGTGCAAGACTGTTGAATCTCAGATCTGTACCTCTGAAACAAATAATGCAATACATGTTAAGAAAAAAAAAAAAGAAGAAGAAGAAGAAGGTAGCAGGAGGGGAAGAATGAAGGGGGGGAAATCGGAGGGGTAGACGAACCATGAGAGATGATGGACTCTGAAAAACAAACTGAGGGTTCTAGAGGGGAGGGGGGTGGGAGGATGGGTTAGCCTGGTGGTGGGTATTGAGGAGGGCACGTTCTGCATGGAGCACTGGGTGTTATGCACAAACAATGAATCATGGAACACTACATCTAAAACTAATGATGTAATGTATGGGGATTAACATAAGAATAAAAAAAAAGGGGTACTGTACATGAGAACAAAAGCCAAAAACTCTAATAAGGCAAACCATCCAGTGTACTCAAACTCTAAAATCACATGGGAAGTACCCAGAAGCTCCATTTAAAATTTCTACAAGTCTCCATATACCTCCTCATTCTTTAATGTAACTATCTTTTCCTTTCAAAATCTTCCAAAATAATAATTTAAGGCTATGGCTTCTTTTTTTCTGGGTTTTATAAAAATTGCTATTAGTTCAACAGTAAAAAAAATAATAATAATTTGTTCTTCATTTAGCTAGACCACAGGCTAAATAGGTTGGGAGGAAAAAAAAAAGACTCAGAACTTTACTTTTATTTGTAATGTTCTATGGAAAAAACACATGCTGGGCTTCAAACAACTAATTTGAAACTTGTATTTTAGAACCAGTATGTCAGATTTAACATTTTATGCTAGTATGTTATTTGGCTCAGGTTTATAATTATTAAATTGTTTCATGGCTTTTACAGGGTTCAAAATTATGGATAATAATGGAATACCTGGGTGGTGGTTCAGCACTGGATCTTGTAAGTATTTTTAAATAATTACACACGTACACATCTATACTTTAACTTTTTTCTTTCAACTGGAGTAAGCAGTGGCTTTTGGGCAAGCTGAATGGTTGCTGTAGTTAATATGTTCAAATTAAGCTCTTTATTCAGGACCACTACCCTCATGTAGATTGAGCTAGATTGCAGGATTGGGCATATTGCTGACACTCTTAGAGTGTGTATGAAATGCAAATAGCTTAATGAAATAAAGCTCTGCAAATTAGGACTGTATGTGACAATTGCTATCAGTTTAGAGTTTTACTTTGCAAGCGTTTCCCTGAAAAGACAGAGCGTTCTTGGATTTTTTAAAATATGTGATTCAGGTAACTGTCACTAAAACTGGTTCTTGGGTTCTCACCAAATAGGCCTATGGACCCAGTTCCCTACAGAATTCTCTCTGCCCCCCATAGGCCATTTGGAAATGTGATGGTATTTTTGGTTGTGATAATGACTTGGAATTGCTAGGGCCATTTTAGTGGGCAGAGATCAGGATACTAAAATCCTGCAATCCGGCAGGAGAAGTTTCACCCAATGAAGCAGTGATTGTACACAAAATCCCTTTGAGAAACACAGGTTGTTTTCCCCACGTTGGTGTGATTCTATCATTGCTGTTTCCCCCCTCTTTAAATCTTTATTAATATGACATTGTATTTAAAATTCAATATGCATTCATTACTAGAGGCAACTTTGTGTAGTAGGATGGCCACTGGTCTGGCCTATAGGAGTTTGAGGTTATGGGGCTAGCTATCTTCATAACTAAATCTGTGCCTATGAACCAGACACATAAATTCCTTAGACTTGGATATCCTATAAAACAAAGAAGTTACTGCTAAGTTCCCTTCTGTCTTCAATATTATATGACTTATATTTTCTTAGGATGCTTCTGCTTTTGAAATTATAGAATATGCTGTTTCTAAAAATAAAGTGTTTTGATGATTAAGATCATCAAATAATATTTTAACTCTTATTTTCAAGTGGAGATGAGTTTTCCCAACTGTGAGTGATTAAATATTTCTAAAAGGGTTTAATCCTCCCTGCCAATGACTGCAAAGTTTCAAATAATCCTATGAACAGAAATGACTGTAAGAGATTTTCTTTCCTTTAAACAGAACCATATTTAAAGCATTCTAAAGAAATGGTAATTAAACTTGATGGAGAGTCTCATCTCCTTCTAGGAATTCATCTCATTTTAATCAGTTGCTGAGTTAGGTAATCCTTCCTTGTGTCTAATCTAATTCTTATATCCTAAAGCTTGAGTTCATTTTTTCTTTCTCTCTCCTCTCTAGTGATAGAACACAACTGGTGTTTCTTTGTATAATAATCCTTCATGCTTATGGAGTCAGATCTCATTCTTTTGAAGTTAAATGACCCCATTTCCATTTGTCTTGTCACATAGTTTTATTCCACAATAGTGTTTTCATTAGCTCTACAAGAAGCCTGCCAATTGTGCCATGATCCTCCTTCTTCTACTTTTTAAATATTAAGAGCCCTTTCCAAATTGATCACAGTTCCTCTTATCTGGTCCCCCAAGGTGCTCACCATATCCCTTCCCTGTTCCACAGAAAATCAAGAGACCTAGGTCCTAGTCCTGGTTCTGCCATTGACTAACTGGCTAATATTGGACAAGCCATTGAACCTCTGTGCCTTGATTTCCTCAAATATTGAATGAAGAAATTCGATTAGTAATTGCTCGAGGTTTGTTTCTCTCGCTCACAAATTCAAGAACACTGTGATTGAATGATAAAGTTCATGTAACTGGCCTTTGTAAGGAGGGCCAATGATGAGAAAATGTGCCATACAAAAGAATGCTAGCATTTGGGGAATCTAAGAAAGGATTAGGTTGGAGGGAGGGCACTGCTATTAGGGACAAGAGAAAACAAGAAGGATGCTGGGCAGAGAGTATTTCTCACTTTAAACTGGTGCCCAACTAAAGGAGTGTGATTATGACTTGTAACTGACATCAGCATTTTAGAGTGTATACCTCAAGATTCTCTCCCATTCTTGAAAAAAACTTAGTTGTGTATGAACAGACTTTGTGCATATTGTAGGTTATTTTATGGAATTGATCATCCCTGACTTCTTTCCAGGAAGAATTGCGGTGGCTTACAACAAAAACTCATACAGTAAGGCTAATAGAATAAAATAGGGGCACCAAAGAAAAAAGTTGGAAACAATATGCTAAACATAAGTAAAGGCATAACGCAATGTGCTGCATTAGGACCGGCTGATTAGGACCGGTTGAAAGTCAAAGGAGTGGGGGGAGAGCCCCAGGCCCACAAGTATACAGTCTGTGAAAGAGCAGATGTCCCTCTCTTGCATGCTCTCGGTAGACAATAGAGGCAAATTACCCAAGGCCAGTATGCAGCCCTGGAGGCAGAGGTATTAGCTATTAGAGACACTGGCACAGTCCTCAGTCATTGAGGAGTTCAATTATGCACTCCAAGGCCAATGGACCAAGATTTCAGCATTATCTCTCCCAAGGTTGTACAGCAAATAAAAAAACAGTCTCTGTTCCATCGACTTTACCTTCGTTCTCTTTCCAACTCCCTTTTTTTCTCATCTTCTCATTCTTGTCAACATGGCCAAGGAAATATTTTAACCACAAGCCTTGAAATAGTTTTCTGTCTGATAATGAACCAGGAAAAACTCAGCTGTAGCACCCCATTCCCATTTCCCTGCCATGGAGCCTCTCCCTCTCATCCTCCCCCAGTACCCCATTCATCGAGATTGTACTTTTCCTGAATTTTAAACTGGACCTAAATATACCCGATAAGCCAGTGGGTCTACAGAACCCCTTTTTTGTGTGTTTTTACAGAAATATACTTTTTAAAAATTCTGTATTACATAATATATTGGCTTATCCAGGCCACTTTTGGAAGTCCTTCAGAATGACAAGTAGTATCCCTTACAGACCTTGCCCGATTTCTTAAGTAACTGAGGGTATACCTCCTCTGCCCCTGTCAACATGTTATGATCAGTGATACCAACTACAAATCCTTAGTATGACTTGTGTCTCTCAGTTATTTGGTAGTCCCTCAGAATTTCATTGCCAGCAATCAATAAAATGCCATTTTCACCTTTGAGAACAACTTTAATCACTCCTGTTTAAATAGAAACTTTTGGGGTGGAAGTTGATAGATTTATAAGTAAATAGATAATGTTACCTAGGAAAGGCACCTATTGAACTACGGACATCCCCAGAGTATACTGTATATCCAGGCCACAGTTAATAGTCAATGATGAGACTGAAGTACGGGGTCTATTTTAAGCTGTTAAATTTCAACATGAAAGTGCCCTTTATTCAGAATAAATACGGCATTCATGAAAGATGAAATACACAAGGTGCCAAAGAGCTGTGAATCCCTCCCAGTGTGAGGCAGAATGGGCCATGTTTGATTTTCACCACCTCTTCCCTCCTTCCAGCAAACAGAACTCTACCTCAGCTCTGACTTTAGATTCCCACCCTTTCCTGTAATATTGTACAGTCCACTGTTTGTGCTTTATGAGGTACCAGAATTTTAAAATAACCATTTATTTTAAAGAGAGATTTTCAGATATTCCATTACAAGTTCTCCTGAAACCTAATCATTGCTTTCCTTGTATTCCAGTTGGAACTATTGGCTTTGGTACAGGGATGGGGAAAGAAAGGGAAATGTGTTACATTTATTTGAAAAACCGTATCCCTTTAAGATTTGATTTTTTTTTTTTTTTTTTTTTACAATGAAAGTCTGAATAGATTAATTATCGTATTCCTGGCTAACTTTTAAATTTCGGTCTCAAAAAGGCTCTCTGCTTTCCAAAGTAATTGAGATCCAACAAATGCTAAGAACCGAACCATGCTGTGGGCTGACTGATCTCAAACATTTCTTGAATTTTGTCCCTAAAATCAGTTTAGTGTAAATAGTTAATCATTTAAATAGCCAACGCCAAAATTTAAGTAGCTAATTTCTTTTTTCCTAGCCAAAAAGAAAAGAAAGCTAATTCCGTCTTGTTTAAGCATATTTCTTAAATCTTGGATGTAAATATTTAGGAACCTCGGGACTTGGAGCTGGTACAGAGGTCACACTGCTTCTATTATCTTTCAAGATTAAATCTAATCATTTAAAAACCCTTTCAGCCCTTTGACTTAACTTGTTTACTCTCGTCCCTCACCTTTTAAATTGTTTTCCCCTTTGTTTCAATATTGGCTCAATAAGCAGAATTGCTTCATATATTTAAGTGATTCCCTTGTTTCAAAGATAATACCAAGTTTGAACTAGATTGTTCGGATGTGTGTAAAAGTGTGTGTGTTTTCCCCCCTCAGCTTCGAGCTGGTCCATTTGATGAGTTCCAGATTGCTACCATGCTGAAGGAAATTTTGAAAGGTCTGGACTATCTGCATTCCGAAAAGAAAATTCACCGAGACATAAAAGGTATACAGAAATCTTATATGAACCTGGGAAACATAGCTGCATTCTGAGGAAGCTGAGGGGTTTTTGTTTCTTTTTTCCCCACAGCTGCCAACGTCTTGCTGTCGGAACAAGGAGATGTTAAACTGGCTGACTTTGGAGTTGCTGGCCAGCTGACAGATACACAAATCAAAAGAAATACCTTTGTGGGAACACCATTTTGGATGGCTCCTGAAGTTATTCAACAGTCAGCTTATGACTCAAAAGTAAAGTGTTACCTGTACAAAGCTGTTTTGTTTTTAATAATAGGTTTTATATAGCATGCTAGTCGATGTAAAAAAACTGCCCAAATTTTCCTTCTTTTAAAAGTATTTTGAAAGCTAGTGTTATGTCAAGTGTTCCTGCTAAATCGTAAGTTCCCAGGATGCTGATTAATATTTTGACCCTATTCCCTTCAATAGCCTTCCATCCCACTTAGAATAAAATCCAAGGTCCTTACTATCACATACGTAGCTGTCTATGATCTGGCCCTTGTCTGCCTCTCCAGCCTCATCTCCTTTTATTCTCCTCTATATTCTGTCTCCTTCAACCACAGGGGCCTCACTGCTGTTCCTCAAACATATCAAGTACCACTCTGGCCTCAGGATCTTTGCACTCACCCTTCCCTCTATCTGGAATAACCTTCCTTCCAATCAGGTCTCTGCTTAAACATTACTTCACGGTAGGGGCGCCTGGGTGGTGCAGTCAGTTGGGCATCCAACTCTTAGTTTCCACTCAGGTCATGATCTCAGGGTTGTAGGATCAGCCCCATGTTGGGCTCGGTGCTCAGTGTGGAGTCTGCTTGAGATACTCTCCCTCTCCCTCTGTTGCTCCCCTCTAAAATAAATAAATCAATCTTTAAAAAAAAAAAACAAACCCATTACCTCACAGAGTAGTCTTCCCTAGCCATCCTGTGTAAAATTTGCAGCCCCTTGACCCCAGCATTCATTATTCCCTTATCCTGATTTTATTCTTTTCTTCACAGAACCTAGCACCGTCTGACATCATATTATTTATTTACTTATCTATCTCTTCTGTTGGAACACAAGCCCCTTGGCAGCAGGGATTTTTGTCTGCTTTATTCACCACCTCAATCTTCAGTGCCCAGAATGTGGTGTCTGGCAAAACGTTAAGGAATTTGATAATTTTTTTAAATAAATGAATTTAATTAATAAAAATTTATTACATTTACATTACATTTCTTGGGACACTTTATTTTTTTTTAAGATTGATTGATTGATTGATTGATTTCCTCTCTACCCCCAACATGGGGCTCAAACTCACAAGCCCAAGATCAAGAGTCACACGCTCTTCTGACTGAGCCAGCCAGGTGCCCCTCTTGAAACACTTTAATATCATGTGACACCCAGGCTGTTTCATGGCAGTCTGTTGGAATGGAATTTCGAGCTAATACTTTTTTCTCTCTCTTATTCCAGGCTGACATTTGGTCATTGGGAATCACTGCTATTGAGCTAGCCAAAGGAGAGCCCCCTAACTCTGATATGCATCCGATGAGAGTTCTGTTTCTTATTCCAAAAAACAATCCTCCAACTCTTGTTGGAGACTTTACTAAGTCCTTTAAGGAGTTTATTGATGCTTGTCTGAACAAAGATCCGTCATTTGTGAGTATATATTGCTATTACTACTATTTGTTTTTGATTATTAAATCTATATAAGCAAATGTGATTTTTCTACAGTGAGGAATACGGTGCATGTGAAAATTGTCTAAGATCCTTCTAGGAACCTGGCTCTTCTTCTCTCTTGCTAATTCTGTTCAGTCTTTAACAAGATCCTTACTTCCTTTTTCTCCTTCCTCTGTATCTTTTTCTCTTTCTCATGGTCCCTAGTTCCTTCCTTATTCTATTGATCATTTCTTATTTCAGAGGGAAAGAAATTTGAGAAATAAAGTTCCTGTTACAGGAAGTCATTATTAAAGTACACGTGTAACTACCCACAGTGATTTTTATTCAACTGTGTTTTCATTTTTCATGTAAAGTGATGTGTGCATTTCACTTCTTTAAAAATTTAATGTTGAGAAATTCCAGCATATTAAGTTGTATGCTTTTACTGAAGTCTAATAGACTCCACTCATTTACCTGGCAGATTTGATCACAGTTGCTTTACTGTTTCTAAAATAAAGCTGCCTGGTGACTTCTAGAAGCTAGAAATGTACAAGAACTAAGTTTTGATGTAACTGTTTTTAAATTGAGAATGAATATTCTGATATTAACAAAACCCTAGGGGAGAAATATCCCCCACAGCACCCGGTATTTGCATTTAGATGCACTATGAATAAATGTGTGATGGAGAAAGGATTAATCTGGGGATCATACGATGTGTGCAGATGATAATAAAGTTACAGCCTTGCTAGTTGTCATCCATTTGTCCAACTTACAGTAAATATAATAAGAGTATTTGAAAGCACTATATTGAAATGTTTTTAAATGTTAACTTATTTTCAAAATCCTGTTCTGTGTTTCTCTGCTTTTGAGAGGTCCCTGCCTGCCAGTTTGCTGGTAGGTAGGCCACCTTTTCGCCCCCTGGGCTTGAACAAATTGGTACCAAGGTAGTAAGTTCAATTTGGTTGCCTTGAGCCACTTCAAAAAGTAGAATTAGCTGTTTATTGCCCTACAGCATTTTAGTTGTCCTCGTGTTTATAGGCCTACTTTTCAGATGTACCTTTTCTGCTTAATCATTGAAATAATTTTTTACTACCCCTTGCAATCATAAAGAACCTGGAAGTATTCATGTGTCCTTCCTCTTTTTCCCTAGCGTCCTACAGCTAAAGAACTTCTGAAACACAAATTCATTGTAAAAAATTCAAAGAAGACTTCTTATCTGACCGAACTGATAGATCGCTTTAAGAGATGGAAGGCAGAAGGGCACAGTGATGATGAATCTGATTCTGAGGGCTCTGATTCGTATGTACAAATCATTCAATTTTTATGTAGGTAGCCCACTCTAATATTGCCTATCTTATAACTAGTATCCACTATGCTTTCTCTAGCATAAAATATAAACCTTATTTTAAAGTTTTACTGTAGAAACTGTGGAAATCTTTTTAAATCATAGTCTGTGGAGTACAATGAATTTGGAAACAGGTTTTTTCTTAGAAGTGAATTGCGCTATTTTTAAATGGTCTCGGTCTAACCCCTAGTGGATACTTGAGTATATTACAAAATTTTGGAACAAGATTCGATTAAAAGTGTTATATTAGTTTTCCCAAAGTGATAAGGGGCTGTGTCTTCTCATACTTTGGGCAAACCTGCAAAATCCTTCTGGAAAACTGACCTCCAGGCCTTTCCCACCCCTTGGCCACATACTAAACTGTGATCACACTGATATATTTAAATATTCATCTATATATGATTTCTACCTCCCTAAAAAAGTTCCACCAGTTTTCTAACTGCAGCATTGACATTGACATCTGAGATTCTAAGTCCCTAACTTAATGTAGACCAGGGAAGTCTGTAGGTTACACCAGAATTTACTCTTCCACTGGCTGAATCAGCACAAAGGCAACACAAAATTTCTTTTGATAATACTCTCAGAGTCCTGCATTTATGAGAAATTGCCCTACTTTAAAAAAAAAAAAATACCAGGATGATTTTTGTGCCCTGTTGTAACAGTTTGTTGGCCATGGCTGCCCATGAAAGTAGCCCGTGGAACTTTAAAAAAGAACCAAAAGCCACGCCCCAGGAGATCCTGATCCAGTCAGTGGGGAGGGGTGGGGGCAGGCCTTTATCTATATGGTAAGAGGTCTCTACCTGTGATTCTGATGCACACTTAGGAATTGAAGACCACTGCTCTTCTCCAGTAAATTGTAGTATCCACCCAAAACCAAGATCAAATGCTTTTTTTTTTTTAAAGATTTTATTTATTTATTTATTTGACAGAGAGACAGACAGCGAGAGAGGGAACAGAAGCAGGGGGAGTGGGAGAGGGAGAAGCAGGCTTCCCTCGAAGCAGGGAGCCCGATGTGGGGCTCGATCCCAGGACCCCGAGATCATGACCTGAGCCAAAGGCAGTCGCTTAACCAACTGAGCCACCCAGGTGCCCCCCGAATGCTTTTTTTTATACTCTGATTTTTTTATATATCAGAACAACTCTTCAGAGTCTGGCTGCATTGATTTGGTATCAATGATTTGATATTTTTACCAAGCTGAATTATTTAGGAACTTATATTAGTATTTTGGGCCATCTCTTTAGGGAACCCACCAGCAGAGAAAATAATACTCATCCTGAATGGAGCTTTACCACCGTGCGGAAGAAGCCTGATCCAAAGAAGCTACAGAATGGGGCTGTATGTACATGGCAGTGATCACTTCCTCTTGATAGACTCTTTTGGACTAATGGAGTGAGATTATGATGGCCAAAAATTATTAGAATTTAATACCCCTAAATGCCCGCCTATCTCACTGTGTCCATAGTATGCTTCACTTGCCATTAGTTTTGAGCTAATTAAGTAAGGATCATGGAAGTCGTTTAAGCGGCCATCGGTATGTTTTTAAATGCAATTTACCTAGACATGCGTACACCCAGTGGAATCGTGGATATCTGATGTAATCCTAGAGGTTAGAGGCCTTCTGGATGATGGATGGGTGGGAAGGAAGCATGGAGACGTGCCTTATATTGGGTCTTTTGGGAGGGAGGTTTCAAATTAGTGCTCGCTTGTTATAGAATAAGAACACCATGACTTATTATGTTCATTTCATGGGCATAATCTATATTCTTTGTTCCAAGGAGCAAGATCTTGTGCAAACCCTGAGCTGTTTGTCTATGATAATCACCCCTGCGTTTGCTGAAGTAAGTACGGATCATTAGCTTTGGATATCTATGTTAAGAAGTCTGGTAATTTTAAATGTTATTGCTATTGATCTTTCTCAGCTTAAACAGCAGGATGAGAATAACGCTAGCAGGAATCAGGCAATTGAAGAACTTGAGAAAAGTATTGCTGTGGCTGAAGCCGCCTGTCCTGGCATCACAGATAAAATGGTGAAGAAATTAATTGAAAAATTTCAAAAGTAAGCTTGAAATGTCATTTAAGAAATTATTTTGACATTTTCTGTGGGATGTTTATGATACGATATGATTACCTTGATTCAGTCATTTCAACTATTCCTAATTATTAAGTCACTTCTTAATAGTTGTATGCTTAAAACTGTTTTATTTGTCGCCCATCTTAAACACGAGCTTTTGGAATTATCTTCGGGCATTACAAGGTACTTTTCCCCCTGAAAGAAACGGCCTGTTTTGTCTTTTTCTCCTTCGCCTGCTAGTGGGGGGATAGACGAAAGGTCACAGAGCGTATTTTTATTTGGGCCCTTGTAAATACCATTTGGGAATGCTTTCATTCTTTTTTTTTTTAAAGATTTTATTTATTTATTTGACAGAGAAAGACACAGCGAGAGAGGGAACACAAGCAGGGGGAGTGGGAGAGGGAGAAGCAGACTCCCCGCCGAGCAGGGAGCCCGATGCGGGACTCGATCCCGGGACTCCAGGATCATGACCTGAGCCGAAGGCAGTCGCTCAACCAACTGAGCCACCCAGGCGCCCGGGAATACTTTCATTCTTGCCACTGCCCTCATCACACTACTATTCACATAGTTTCCAGTGCTGAAGTTCTTACGTTTAGCCCCCGTAAGAAAAGTTAAGGGAAGGATTGTAGGTAGAGGAAGTCAATACAGAGTACAGAAGATCCTGATGATTGACTTCAGTTTCCACACTGTCTCAAATTGTTGCTTTAACTTTGTTCCCATTCAATAAAGTTCATACATTTAATTTTTACATTCTCTTTTTAAACCAGACTTTTGTATGCATGCACAAACATACACACACCTCCTTAGCTCCAACAGAATAAAGCAATACTAATTCTAGTCTCAATCCTGTTATATATCGCTTCTTGGTGCATCTTTCTACTTGTTTGTCTTTGTGATGCCACTGGGATCCAGTTAGAACAAACTATACGGCCTATGAAATCACACACTCTGATAGATCTTCTATCTCATGAAGCCTATTTGTCCTCATACACTAAACTAACCCCTCTTTAAAATCCCTTAGATTTTCATGGACAACTTCCGCTCTTCCAATTTGCAAACAAGTCAGCTGGAGGTTGTCAAATCAGATATGGAAGGGATTTTGGTTTTTTTGTTTTGTTTTGTTTTGTTTTAAAGATTTTATTTATTTGACAGAGAGAGACACAGCGAGAGAGGGAACACAAGCAGGGGGAGTGGGAGAGGGAGAAGCAGGCTTCCCGGGGAGCGGGGAGCCCGATGTGGGGCTCGATCCCAGGACCCCGGGATCATGACCTGAGCCAAAGGCAGATGCTTAACGACTGGGCGACCCAGGTGCCCCGGAAGGGATTTTGTTTTTAAGTGGGCCCCACATGGAGCCTGAACTCACAACCCTGAGATCAAGACCTGAGCTGAGATCAAGAGACACTTAAACCAACTGAGCCACCCAGGCACCCCTACAGAAGAGATTTTTGAACTTCTTTATATTTTAATGTCTACCTGATGAGATTCAGTAAAAGAATTTTGTTTGCTGAATCGGTACCTTTATTGCAGAGTTCATACAGATGAGAAATATAAACATGTGTAGTTGTATATAGGTTTAAATTTTTCTTCATTTTATAGGTGTTCAGCAGATGAATCCCCCTAAGGAACTTTTATTATTGTCTTCTATTTCATACGGACCCAGAGAAACCCACCAAAGCTACTTCAAGCTTAACAATGCTTAACTCATGAGCTCCATGTGCCTTTTGGATCTTTGCAACATTGAAGATTTGGAAGAAGCTCTTCAACTATTTTGTGATGGTGTTTATCATTTTATATTTTAAAGAGATTATTTTGTAAGGAATAACTTTTAATACTATAGTTTCGCCTGTATTCTACTAAATGTTGAGATACAGTTTTGCTTTTAGGTATCATTATTACTTTATTATTACATTATTACATTATTACGGGATGAATACCTTTCATGTTTTGATCCTTAGTTAACTGTACACTCATGAAACGTACAGGTCTTTCAAAGTCATCCTAAATATTGAATGTTTGTAAATCATCAAGCCTCAAAACACTTTAAAAAAAAAAAAAAGCACAGCGTATTCTAAAAATGACTGTTGGTGGGGAGGTAGAAACAAGTCATTTCTTTTTAAAACAGAAGTTTTTTAATAAGCTCTTGGAAATGAAACCTGAAAAGTATTGACTCCCTCTACCAAGTTGGGATGATTTTCCAGGCAACTCAATGACAATCCCATTTGAGAGCCCTGTGTTTGAAGCATTTATAGGCAACATGTAGCAACAGAGGTACCTCTTGGTGTGCAGTATTGACCTTCTCTTGCAGAAGAGGCAGTTAACCCTTATTTAACATGGTTGGAAATTTAAAGCAATACTAATGAGCCAAGGATGGGTCTTTGGCAATACTGGAGGAATTTATCAGTCTTCGTTTTTAAAATCTTCAACTCATATAGCATATTATATTGCTTGGATTTGGGGAGCTTAAGTAAAAGCTGATAATCATGTGATTAAGTACCTGATCAACAGGTATGAATATAACTTACACCAGCATATTTTCGTCATGGTGGTGAGATGTCCTATAAACTATTTATACATTTTTGTTCTCCATAATTATCCAGTACATAAGCATCATTTGTTCATTTTTGAAAGGTTATTTAAATAAGCATTTTCTAGTTCATATGAAAATAACCAGAGTACAGGATGATCTGTGTCCGTACAAAAGTCAAGTTAGACTGTACAGTTATTTTCAGTTATATTTATGGTACTGTTACATGGGAAATACCTTTTTTCTTTTAAGCCCAGTATATATATTATGCCTGCCTAAGTTCCAAACTGGGGCTGTATTTCAGTAGTTGTAGAATTATTGATATTAATTAGTTTTGGTAGTTAACATTTTGTTGTTTGGATCTGCACAGTTTGGTTTTTGCACAGAAGTCATTTCTAAAAATCAGAATAATTGCCAAATATTAGAAGAAAGGTGTTCTTCAAGTAAAGAATACAGTTTTTAGTCAAAGTGGCCATTACCTCTTCTCTTTCTGTAGTAATACAGACACTTGAATAAGTCGTGGTCATGTCATATGCCAAGAAAGTTCTTGTATTTTGAAGTAATGGTTCAGTTGAAATTTTCACCTGCTATGTGACTGAAATGCAATTACAGTTTATAATTTGTAGAGGTCTAGAAATAATTTTGCAACTCGTATCATGGGTTGAATGAATATTTTTGTAAAAGCAAAAGCAATGAATTTATAAATGGATTATTTGAAACTTTAAAACACAGCTGCGTCATGGATAGGAATTATATTGCTTATTCATTAGAGTTATTAGTCCTGTAAACTGTTTCTAGGCGAAGCATACTCCAGTGTTGTGGGGGGATTGAAAAATAAATATTTAAATTTCATGGTCCTCAGTGTTTGTTTTCTCGAGGTGGGGGTATGGGGTGGAATTTTAATTGTTTCACATTTTGTCTCCTCTGCTCTTTAATTTGTTATTGGAACTTTAACACCACCGTCTCCATTGGAAACTAGAAGGTGTTCTTCAGATTTAAGCATCGATTATAGCTACCATGCATATCTGTCCCCCTGTCCTGACAGAAGTATTGGTAGAGTCCTCTTTCACTCAGAAGTGCCCTAGGTTGGACAATACGTTGTGTGGTCACCCTAACTATGGTTTTATTAGAAAATCAAATACAGATTTGAACCCTGTAGTTCTCTGGGGAGAACAAATTTCACAAAGACTTCCAGAAATTGAGATGAGAAAGAGCATGTAAGCCTAAAGGAATTTGAGTTTGTCCTAGAGAAAAGGTCAAGGATGAACTTAGTATAGCTCTGAGGATCTATAGGATTAACATATAGGTGACTGGGCTTCAATATATTATTATTATTAAATCGCTTTTTTACATTAATGTTACTGGGTAGGAGCAGGGAAGAAAGTGCTAGAATGTGGGAAAGGCTCGAGAAAGGTATATTAAAAGGAATTTTTCTGATATAAGGACTAAGAAAGTAAGAACATGATGCAAGCTATATATATACGTGTGTGTGTGTGTGTGTATACACATACATTTATGGGGCACCTGAGTGGCTCAGTCAGTTAAGTGTCTGCCTTCGGCTCAAGTCATGATCCCAGAGTCCTAGGATCAAGCCCCACATCGTTGGGCTCCCTGCTCAATGGGGAGTCTTCTTCTCCCTCTCCCTCTGCCCCTCCCCCTCTGCTTCTGCTCTCTCGTTCTCTCAAGAATAGACTCTTGGTTCATGAACTCAGTCTGGTTTTAACACTATCCTTCTCATCAGCTACCCCAATTTACCACTTCTCCCTCCCTGACTCTACATTTTCCCCTGCCTCCTTCCTTTTTCTTATTCTCTAACTGTCCCTTCCCTTGGTAATAGACCAGAACCAATCATTTCTGAAGTTGACTAAAACAAAATGAAGATCATACTTGCAACTTATTTTTTTAAATAAATGGATTTCCATCACTCTTTATTAAAATACCATTCATCTCATTTCCTTGCCTACATACATGCAACAAGAGATGGCAAAAAAATAAAGTCTTGCAGGAGAAAGTAGATAAACCAACATGTTAACTTTTATCTGTCACTACATATAATAGATAGTTAAGAGTACAGAAGTAGTAAGTCAAACATCATCATATCTTCATCGGGCATATATCTGGCTTTAGAAATTGATTAATTCATGAATTTCCAGGGTTTAGAATTCTTCCAAGTCCTAGATGCATTAAAAACTTGTATTCTGATGAGAGGATCTATGCCACGAGCTTGTTCCTGAGGTATAGGAGGGCCACGCTCCCCCTAATAAATGTTATAAAAATTGCAGTCTTTAACACACAACAGGACCATTTTTACTGGAACCTTTAGTCACAGTATGGCTTAAGAACAAAATGAACAACACAGTCACAATCTACTCATTCACTAAAGGACATCAGAGGCCAATGCTATGCCAACCCATACTGTCACCATTATTCAGTGTTGAAGAACCTGAACTTCATCGATAATGTCTCTATGGGGAAACGTATAACGGAGGTGACAAGTAGCCACCTTGCCCGACCACGGTGCTGGTGAGGAATGCATATGTTCCAGAGTCCCTTCAGAGGAAACTGAGGAGGGGAGCTTGAGGAACGAGGCAGCAGCTGGATCTTTAATAAGCTAGGTGCCCCAAAGTAGGAGATCCCCTTAATACCAGTGAATGATAACTAAGAAAATGATTTGTGCAGAACGTTCCTTATATTTTACCTAAGTTGGCAACATGGAACTGGCCCAGAAATGTTCACTGATTGCACACTTTTAAGCTAAAAAGTAATTACATGGTTTTAGCAAAGTCCTGTCTTCAGCACTTGGTGTATTGAAAGAAACACCTTCATCCTCTTCGTCAAGCTGTAGACTACCAGAAGATAAGCGGATTCTGGCCATGGGTAACCTTGTTCCTTTGCCATACAAAGAGTAGTAGTCTGGTTTAAGAATTTCTGATTCCGAATCACTGGATTCACTAGTTACGTACCTTTCTGCTGCTCCCTGATCCATTAAAACTGTTGGAAACTCCTGCTCTGCAAACATGTATGTAAAAAGGTCAGCTTTACGACTCAGAGTAGGACAAGGCCCTAAAGGTCTAAATTCGGACCCAAAAGGAAAACGGATCGTTTTCATGTCTGATTGGCTCTGGGATCGTTTTGGGGTTTGCTCTTGAATGCTATATGCAAATGCATCTTCTAAATTTGGGTCTTCCGCTTCCAGATATACGTTGATGTTGCTCCTACCACTAGTCCTGGCCGTAGGTTCTTGGAGTTCTTGAAAGTCTTGCTGAAAGCTCTTCATTGTGACATTCCTTGGGCTTCTTTTGGCTGGCTTCATTGCAGCGGGCTCTAGACAGCTGTCTGGCCTTTCCCTTTGCTCTGCCATGACTGGGGACCGTTTGGGCACCTGGGGTGGTCTGTCCACATAAAAAAAGACTTGGGGAGGCATAATATCGACCTGCTGACCCGTACAAGGAATATAGGGCACATCTGTGTAAGTTAGCTGCCTTGCTGGACTCACTTTGCTTGCAAGGCCAGAAGATGCGCTCATGTGATTGTCAGCAAACTTACAGCTTGGTTGGAAGGAGCTCAGAAGACTCCTTTCCTCAAAGTAGTCTCTGGGATCTGGGTCAGTGCTAAAGACAGGGTCTGTATAAATAAAAGGGAAAGAGGAACTGCTTTGGGACTGATGTAACAGTGTGGGATCCGCCTCTGGTTTGGAACGCTCTAGCTCGGCAGCAAACATCACCTCCACTGCTGAGTTTCTCCTCCTACGGTCTAGCACTGGCTCCGATGCGTGCACTCCATTCACATTTCGGTAATACCCACTGCCGTACGCTAGTCTCAAATCTTCCACCTTGCAAGAGAGGACATGTTGGTGAAAGAAGAGAAAAGCCATTTGTTTGGGGTGGGGGCAGGGATCTAAATGCCTTGAATTTCACAAAGGTATTTTTCGCAAGGTCATTTCGATCCATATTCTCTTCCAAGGCTGATGAATGGATACAGAATGGGAAATACCTTGTACCATATCCCAATCCATGTGTTAAAAAATACACATGACAGTCTCCTTTCTCACTGCATCCCACTCCCTGCCTCTGAGTTCTCCATGTTCTTCAGCCGGCGTGGGACTTCAGGCAGTATGGTTTAGTAGCTCATTTATAAATGAGCCAGGGGTTCTGCCTTCTGGTTCTGGCTCTGCCGTGTGACCTTAGGTGGGTCTCCTAACCTCCCTGCTCCAGCCTCCTCCCTATTCTCTGAAAAATGGTGGGAAGGAGGGCTATGCACGAGAGGGTCACATGTTAGATGGCCTTCCAGCATTGTACCTCTGTGATGCCTTTGAAATAAAAACTGCCTATGACTTGAATGAAGACATGAGAGTTTGTGAGACCTATAATTATTTTTTTTTTTTTAGGGAGAGCAAAAGCAAAATAATTACCATGGTTAATGCTTATAAAACTCAAATGAAGCCATCATCTCACGATTCCAGGAGAATAGCACTTTGTTCTTGAATTAAGTGAAAAAATTACACAGCAAGAGTACTTTAAAACGTTAACCCAAGACCTTAGAGCTTCCTCTAAGCCTTAAAATTTTTCATTAGGTTAAAAAAAAAAAAAAGAGCTTTTTAGTTTTAGAAATTCATTTGGATCTGCATTTTGCACAATGTTAGCAATACAAGTTGCAATTTAGAGATGTGCCAGATCCTTTCAGTCCATAAGGTACACACCAGTGGTGATTTATTAAATGGTCTTCTATTGGCTGGAAAGACTGAGCTGACAGACCTCCTGAGGAGGCTAGCCTAACTCAAACAGAGTCGCCTTTTTACACACCGGGACATTCTGGCAGAATCAATTCTTAAAAGCATTTGACATGTAGATGCAGTACATTTATCTAAAGAAGGGATTTTCAGAAACCTTACTTGTTTTGACACATCAGAGAGGAGGTCCGGTGAGGACCTACATTGTCGCTCGTGGTACTGAGATGGGTAATGTTTCCTGCAATCCGCAAACAGAGAAGGAATTGAAATGGTCTGCAGGCACATACAGAATACATAGAAATCTCCACATTCAGCTTAAAATCAACATGAGAGAGAGAACCATGTACCTCTCAAATGGCAAGCTCCTCAACCTCCCTTTCTTTCCATATTCCAAAAGCTGCCGTTGGGTCCTTCCACTGTGATAAAGAATGAGATAGACATTTTATTAACACCACTCAGGCTACTAAAACTCCAAAGCTTCATTTACTGTTGGAGTCAAGAGTCCCAATGAATGACATAGGCCATGAATCTGACCATCACAGTAATGATACTACCCGCTTTTTCAACTATCAGGCCTAAAGCAACCTCAACTTCTCAGAACCCAGAAAATTTTTAAAAGCTTCGGAACAAGACTATATCACAGTTAAAAATTCTGGCCTTGAAAATGAACCGACTCTCCTGTAAAGGCCTTTTCCCTACCTGCAAATTTACACACAATTTCTAATAAGGCTATGTATCCAGTTTCCCAATTCCTGACAGAAGAAAAACAGCTAACTAAACAGGAGAAGAGGTTTGCTCCAGCCAGACCATACACCAGCAAAGAAAGCCAGCTGATGGCTGGGAGAAACGCAAGAGCCAAAAAAGAAATCAGGAAAAATAATAAAACCCAAAAAGTCTGAGCCATTTATCACCCAGGTGCAGGGACTGTCGTGCCTCCCCCCACCCCCAGACCGTCGCCTCCCCTGGATAATAAGTGATGTTTATAATAGCTCCGGTCATTCAGAGAAGGGCAAAATATGCTCAGTATCATCTGTTTAAGAAGGCGGGGATTTGTAAAATACATTTTGGAAAGATTCCATCAAAAAATATGTATGTTTTTAAGATCTCAGTTCTTACTGAGGCGGGCTTCCACTATTTGAAAATCCCCTATGGAAAACATTCAATTAGAAGGTGGTTTTTTTGTTTTGTTTTTTGGTTTTTTTGTTTTAAATCTTAGCTAAGAGTTTTGAAGGCTTCTTCCAAAGAATCCCTAGGCTGGTGCGTTCACGTAAAAACGACATCATATTTTGACCTTGCTTCCATTCCTCCAAAGTGTCCCCTGCCACGAAGAGCCTCTACTACCATGCTGCTTAGCGTTCTGCCGCCCTTAGCTCCTCCAAGCCTGTCTCCCCACCCGTCTCTCACCCAACCACCACCAAACAGATGTTGTTGAGCTTTCCTTTCCATGGCTTGCAGAGAAGTTGCGATATAAGGAAAACAACAGGTTCATTAAATACATCTTCTCAAACAGCATAAGACCCCCCCCCCAATCCTTGCCAATATTCTGATCTAGCCCCTTAACTAGGGTGCTTCCCTCCTCCTGTCTCCCTGTTGGGAAATATGGACCTCATGTGTCACGCAGAGAAGGAGCAGTAAAGGGGATCACCCTTTAAGTGATTCTTCATTGCTTCTAGAATTCAACGCCTTCCACTGCCTTCCACGTTACTGAAAAGAAGTTGTGTGTACAGTTGACCTATGTGCAGTATTTCATTACCTATAGCGGAAACTGGAACCCTTGCTGCACAGTAGGGTTTTGGGCTTGGATTTGGGCTCTTCAGAAAGTCTGAAGAAAGCATGGTACTCCACACAGGTCTTCCAGAAAGCCTTGCAGGCATCTCGGCTGGCCATGGTGAACTCCAAGGTGTCCTTGCACAACACCTGTGTAAACCAATTTCCATCAAGCCAAACATCCTTCAAGACTATCAAAGAACTTCGAATCCCAGTGCTTTCCAAACTATTGGTCCAGGGGCCCGTGCAGCTTCTGATTTTCCACTTGGCTCCCTACAGGCTTCACACCTACTAAAACCAAATGATTGGCGACCTTCTGAGGAACAGACAGGGCCACTGCTCAAAAACAGAGCCTTCTCTGAGAAGCCAATCTCGCTCTGGAGCCCCCGTACCTCAAACACATCTTTACCCCCTCTTCTCTGCCAGGACCATTTTTATGAAGTTGTAAATTAGGTTAAAATGAACATCAAAGGACATCCTTTCAAGGTGACAAGAAGTTATAAATGACCAACAGGAAACAGGGGGAGGAGGCGATTTCCTTACAGATGGTAGGTAGGCTTTATAGGATAATTACATGTATAGGAGTCTTTTTAACATACCAGCTAGAAACATTTAGTCCTCCCTATGCTGCCTTGTTCTACGATGCTCTGTATTGCTCATTTAGCATATCCTAATCTGCTCTAGGGGAGCTTAGCCTTTCAGACCTAAAGTTCAAGTTTTCCCCATCCCCCCAACCCACTCTATGACCCCTATTTGTGCATGCGTGCATGCAGCCCTGTTTTCTGCTGAGCCCCCCTTCCCTCATTCCTTTACAGGTTCCCACATGCAGCCCTGGGACACTCCACAAGCTTCACACTGGAGACAGTCTCCTGAACTGCTCAAATGAACACTTTTGTGTAAGGCCACACTACTGCATCTTCTGTAGGTCATTTTTCATTTCCTTTAGAGTCACAAAAGAACATCCTTTCTAGTACCTTTGTCGTACCCTGTACAATGCAGCCTTGACCAATAAGAGCTGCTTTTGCCTAATCTATACCCCCACCCCCACCCCACCTCCGCCGCATCCTGCTTTGGCAAATAGTAGGTGTTCAGTTATTTGGCATGTACTCGGTGTTCAGTTATTTTTGTTTAAGGAAAGGAGATGAAAATATAAAATGGGGCAGATAACAGCAAATAAACATGTCCATAGCCCTAGATCTGGTCACTTCCATTTGACTTATCAGATCCCTGGAAAAAAAAAATGGTTTTTAAGGAGACTTGTCTTTCATTCCAGCCACCCCGTTTTCCCATTAGTTTATTCATTCTGAACTGCCAATAGGATTTCTTGGTGTTTTGCCTCTAGTGAAAATATGACTAACGCTCTGGTTTATTTATGTAGAGGCAAAAGAGAGAGTACATCACCCTTCAGCTTTCACCACTCACATTCAGACCATTTGCTGAAACAACCAAGAAATCCCAAGTGAACAGAAAGTAAAAGAATTTATTAGAAAGCTACTTACCAAGATGTTGGCATGAAGTTTGATGAGAAAATGCTTTCTCTTAAAACTCAACTTGCGGATTTTAGCCCAGTTGAAAGTATTGATCTTTGTATTTCCCTGTAATGACAGGCATGGCAGATTTCAAGGTGAATGTCAGCACAAGCTGGTTTGGAAGACAATGAGAACCCGCTAGAAAACGCACTTCATGCATGGGACCATCCTACCTCTTGCACAGACTGATCCTATCATACTAGGTATGACTAGGTAGAAGCTGTGGCCAAAGAAAACATTCGAGGGAGACATAAGGCTGCTCCGAAATGCAAGCAAGAAGGGGTATGCCTGGGGAAGGTTTCCAGCCAGGATAGGGAGATCATGGGAGGAAGGGATGACTGCCACCCCATTTACTCAAACACCTTCCATAGCTCCTCACTGCATGTGTCATCGAGTCTAAACACGTTTGGCTGGGGTGTCCTGCCTCAGCTGTATTGAACATCCAGCCTTCTATCCCACTGATCCTAAAAAACACCCTTCCATCCAACCCTGTACCTTCCTTCCCAGAGGGCTCCTCATTCTCCTTACCCAGAATTGCCTTCTCCATAGTCAAGCTGTCTTGCCAGTCTGGTAGCATCCCCTCTAAAATATTCTGTTATATATAGTTATACCTATATATAGGTACAACATATATATATATTTGTGTGTGTGTGTGTATATATATATATATATATTGTATATAGTTATACCTATCCATTTGTTGGTTGGTCGGTTGCTTGATATTTGTTTGTTGACATGGTCCAAAAATCAAAGGTATACAAAAAATATATACATCGAGAAGTCTCGCTCCCACCACCATCACTCCTATATCTGTCCCTCTGTACCCATCTATCCATTCTCTATGGGTAACCACATTTATTAGTTTGTTATGTATACTTGTCGTGCAACTTCAGGTAGATAGGATAGATTAGCTTTTGATTACTTATTGACTGATATTGATCACTATTTCTCTGGTCTCTCCAAATAAATTGTATCTTAATGACCGGAGCCATAGGTCATGCTTAACATTAGTTTGTTGACTGTGCCATCCTTTACCTTTCTTGGGGCCTTTGTCTGTGTGCCCTTTGTCTGGAATCCCCTCCCTCACCTGCCAACCCTATCTCTTTGATCTGGACAACTTCCTCAGGTCTTGGCTTAAAATTTTTTAAGTTTATTCATTTACTTATTTTTAGTAATCTCTACCCCAATCGTGGGGTTCGAACTCATGACCCCGAGATCAAGAGAGTCGCAAGCTCTTCCAACTGAGCCAGCCAAGGCATCCCCTTAGCTTAAATGTTAAACCCTTTTCACACGTGTTACCTTAGCACCCCATACTTCTTCGAGCACAAAAACATGGCATTTGTTTAAAATTGCTTGTTTCATTGTCCGTCTTCCACCTATTAGAATGCAAGGTCCATGGGGCACCTGGATGGCTCAGCCAGTTGAGGGTCCGACTCTTGATTTCAGCTCAGGTCATGATCTCAGGGTGCTGGGATCGAGCCCCGTGTTGGGCTCTGCACTCAGCAGGGAGTCTGCTTGAGGGTCTCTCTTCCTCTTCCTCTCCCTCTGCCCCTCCCCCTGCTCATGTTCTCTCTCTCTCTCTCTCAAATAAATAAATAAATAGATCTTTAAAAAAAAAAAAAGACTTTGTAGAATACAAGGTCCACGAAGTCAGGATCCCTCCTGTTTCCCTCTGCAGCTCTAATATCTGGCACAGGGGGCTATACAGTAACTGTACTGACGGAAGGATGAATGAAGGAATAGTTGCTGCCCGACTCTGTAAATATACTCAAACCCACTGAATTGTACAGTTAAACCGGATGAATTGTGTAGTATGCAAATTATATCTCAATAAAGCCGATTTTGTTTGAAGAATGCAATACTGAACACATACAGAGTACTCAGTACACAAGTATTCTTTGACTGGATTTGGGGTGGGACAAAATAGACTGGCTACGTCATTCCACACTGTCCACAGAAGTACTCCCGCCGGAAGAGCTCACAACTAACATGACAGCCTTGCTCCCCTCCGCTTCCCCATTTTCTCCCACGCAGTAGGACCGATGGGGGGCGGTTAGAGTGGAATGGGTAAAATTCCTTCCCGGGGGAACAGCTGTGCCTGTGGCCCATTGGGTCTTTTGCCCACCCGTGTACTCTTGTGCTGCAAAGTTTACAACCCGAAACATGAGAAGGCCAAGATTCTTCTAGCCGAGTCTGCTAGAAGACTTGCTTCGGTGCTCTAATTTGGTCCCTGCGGGTTGTTTCTGGTGGATTTGGACAAGGTGAGTGCACTTGGTGTCACAGCCGAAGCTTTTAGATGCCAAAATCCATATTCGTTTTTAGGGTCTACAAGTTCCAAAGGGCCTCTTGACTTTCTCTCTCCACCGTGCTGGCCCGATCGAATGTGTGAGCTCCTCAGAGTCACAACAGCCCGTCAGAGGCCACAAAGGGAAGCAAAGCACATCGAGGGGAGATACTCGCAAGTATCCCCTCCCTTTCTGGCTGGTGGTAAGACTGAGGGGCGAGGTCACCTCAGGAACGGACACCCACGTTGGAGCCAAGATAACCCCCAAAGCTGCAGGCCTTTAAAGTTGTTACCCGTAACACCAGTATTCCCATGTGAGCGACAGCCAGGTGGATCTGCATGCCTTCGCCGTCACTGGCGGGGTGAGGCCTGATGCCGTACATATCCAGCTTCCTTGCTATATCCAGTAGCAGAATGTCAGCTTCAGCTGGGCTCCTGCCACTGCAAAGGGAAATAATTTATGAGCCTAATAAATGCAGCAAGAAAGACACCTCCGCCCTAAGGGCTCCGTGAGGAGCTCAGTGTATTCTTGAGCCCGAAGCTTCTCTGACTTAAGGATTTGCTTTTAAGAGTCTGTCCCCAGCTTTCGTGTTCCCTGCTGGTGGAAGCTGGTGCTGGCTGAAGTACTCACACGTGCTTCTGATGAAAGTGCATGATCTTGCTCTCTAAACAGTCTTGGTTCGGTAAGTAGCGGGTTTGTGCCAGATGTTTCTTATCTGTTTCTTCATGAAAGTCTCCCAGTTCTGCTGCATGACAGAGAAATAACATTTTTCACATTAGCATTGAGGAGTTTAGGAATGGAGCACTCAGCAGACCCTCTGGCCTCCCCCAAACAGCCCTTTCTTTGCAGCCAATGTGGCCCTAGCCCCCCCGCCACGCCATGCCTTATATCAATTTATATTTTAGGATATGGGGGGGGGGGAACTGAGTCTTTTTCAGATCAGAAGCAGGGCGTTGCTCTGAAGTCTCAGTATAGTAAATCACAGGCACAGTGTATGTCTTACAGGCTCCGGGATCACAGATGACTATTTCTTTTCTTTTCTTTTTTTTTTTTTTTTTATTTATTTGACAGGGAGAGACAGCCAGAGAGAGAACACAAGCAAGGTAAGTGGGAGAGAGAGAAGCAGGCCTCCCGCCGAGCAGGGAGCCCGATGCGGGGCTCGATCCCAGGACCCCGGGACCATGACCTAAGCCAAAGGCAGATGCTTAACGACTGAGCCACCAGACACCCCCAGATGACTATTTCTTTTTTTTTTATAAGAGATTAATTTGTTTTTATTACTTTTAGTCCCCGATATTTGAGGTTGTTTCTTTTTTCTTTTTTTTTTACATTTTTTTTATTCTTATGTTAATCCCCATACATTACATCATTAGCTTTAGATGTAGTGTTCCATGATTCATTGTTTGTGCATAACACCCAGTGCTCCATGCAGAATGTGCCCTCCTCAATACCCACCACCAGGCTAACCCATCCTCCCACCCCCCTCCCCTCTAGAACCCTCAGTTTGTTTTTCAGAGTCCATCGTCTCTCATGGTTCCTCTACCCCTCCGATTTCCCCCACTTCATTCTTCCCCTCCTGCTACCTTCTTCTTCTTCTTTTTTTTTTTCTTAATATATATTGCATTATTTGTTTCAGAGGTACAGATCTGAGAGTCAACAGTCTTGCACAATTCACAGCGCTTACCAGAGCACATACCCTCCCCAGTGTCTATCACCCAGTCACCCCCCACTCCAGCAACCCTCAGTTTGTTTCCTGCGATTAAGAATTCCTCATATCAGTGAGATCATATGATACATGTCTTTCTCTGTTTGACTTATTTCGCTCAACATAATACCCTCCAGTTCCATCCATGTCGTTGCAAATGGCAAGATCTCATTCCTTTTGATGGTTGCATAATATTCCATTGTGTATATATACCACATCTTCTTTATCCATTCATCTGTCGATGGACATCTTGGCTCTTTCCACAGTTTGGCTATTGTGGACATTGCTGCTATAAACACCCAGATGACTATTTCATTAATTCCTTCCTCCACACTCTGTTTCTGATCTTTTTCTTCTCACCAGTCACCAGTCACCCAGGGTTGAACTGGGTGCCCCTCCCTCGCCCCCCCTGCCCGCCTCAAATTCTTGTGGAAGTCCTAAACCCCATACCTCAGAATGTGACTGTATTTAGAGATAGGGCCTATAAAGAAGGGATTAAGTTAAAATGAGTCCCTAAGGTGGGCCCTAATCCAATCTGACTAGTGTCCTTATAAGAAGAGGAAATTTGCCCCTGCAGAGAGACACCAGGAACAGGGGTGCACAGAGCAAAGGGTAGGTGAGGATGCATCCAGAGGGCAACAATCTGCAAGCCAAGCAGAGAGGCCCCAGAAGATACCAAAGCTGCGACACTTCAGGCTTGGATTTCCAGCCTCCAGAACTGTGAGAAAATACATTTCGGCCCTTTAAGCCCTCAGATCTCTGGTATTTTGTTATAGCAACCCTAGCAAACTCATACGGGCCCTTAATCTCACTCCACCCTGACTGTACATTATCAGAAAAGGAGACTATAAATGCCCAGTACCGCGCGAGCCAGCCACAGCCATTCATCACTCTGTACGAAACAAGTAAAATCCCAGCTATCTGGAGTCCCCAGTAAATGAATCATTCTGGAAATCATTCTGGCTTTTCCAAATCACTGGCTGCTTATCCCTGATCATAATCTACTCTTTTCTAGATGTCTCTAGTTTACTGTTATAAACATCTGGCATAGCACAATACCTACAGAGGTGATTGGGGTATACAGGAATATCTGCCCCTATAGTTAATGGCTTCAAAATGTTTCGATTTTTGAACTATTGTGTCTTCTTTATAATTTTTATGCCTTTTCCCTCTCTGTCAGATTGATATGAATCACTTCCTGGTTACTGACTTCTCCCGAAAAGGTCTCCACACTTGGTTGTAATTATGACTGCTAACTGAGAACCTAGATATCCAAAACTATTAACATTTTATGAATTGTAAGAGTAAATACATTCTCCGTGAAATCCTGTAACTAAAATACATGGACATGGGACACTGATTTTGAGTGCTGGAAACTTACTTCCTCTTTTCTCTTGATTTTTTATTACATTTTAGACAGATGACATGCTCGCTGACATGCTCATGACAAATGAGGTATGTAGTGTATATTTTTTAAAAGTCACATTATTGAAAAAATAAAAGTCACATTATAATGAAAATCCTCATGTAACAAGCTTTTTTAAAAAAGGCCAAATCAATGGCTTTTTAATTTATTTTTTGCCAAAATTGATAAACATACAAATCTCATTAAAACACAATCAGGCCCATATGATTTCACTGATTAATTCTATCAAATATTCAAAGAAGATATGAAGACCAATTCTTCACAAACTCTTCCAGAAAATAGAAGAAGAAATATTTACCAATTCATTCTATGAGGCCAGTATTACTCCGATACCCAAACCAGACAAAGTCATCACAAGGAAACTACAGATCAATGTACCTCATGAATACAGAGGCAAAAATACTAGTAAACTGAATCCAGAAACATAAAAAAAGGATTACACATCATGACCTAGTGGGATTTATCCCAGGATAGCAAGATCAGTTCAACTTGTGAAGATTAATTAATGTGATATACTATTCCAGTAGAATAAGGGACAACAAAATACATTATCATTTCAAAATGATGCAGAAAAGCTTTGGAAAAAATCCAACACCATTTCATGATTAAAAAAAAACAAAAACATGCAGGGATGCCTGGGTGGCTCAGTCGGTTAAGTGTCTGACTTTTGATTTCAGCTCAGGTCATGATTTCAGGGTCATGAGGTCGAACCCTGCATCCAGCTCCACACTGGGCGTGGAGCCTGTTTAAGATTCCTTCTCTCTGCCCCTCACCCACCCCCTGCTCTCTCTCTCTTTCAAAAAAAAAAAAAAATACAATAATAAAAAAGTTTTAAAAATCCAAGAAACAAGGAATAGAAGGGAACTTCTTCAACCTGATAAAGTTTATCTATGAAAAACCTACAGGTAACATCATATTCATACTAAATGGTGAGAAACTGAATGCTTTCTCCTATGACCAGAAACAAGACAAGGACGTCTGTTCTTGTCACTTCTATCCACCATTGTACTGGTGGCTCTAGCCAGTGCAATTAATCAACAAGAAAAAATATCAATAATTTGCACTGAAAAGGAAGAGATAATACTGTCTTTACTTGTAGTCAACCTGGTCATGTGTGTGGAAAATCCTGGGAAATCCACAAAAAACTCCTAGAATATAGGAGTTCATCAAGGTAGCAAAATAGAAGATCAATATACAAAAAGTACTTGCATTTGCATACACTAGCAGTGAGCAATCCAAAAATGAAACTAAGAAAGTTCTATTTACAATAGCATCTAAAAAAATAAAATGCTCAGGAATAAATTTAACAAAAAGAAGTATAAGGCTTGTATACTGATGATTACAAAACATTGCTGAGAGAATTTTTTAACAGATCTATATAAATGGAGAGACATTTGAGGATCATGCATTATATATTATTAAGACTCAATATTGTTAAGCTGGTAATTGTGCCAAAATTTATCTATAAATTCAATGCAATTCCCACCACTTTTTTTTAATATAAATTGATAGATGATCTTAAAACTTACATGGAAACGCATAGGATGCAAAATAGCCAAAACAATTTAGAAAAAGAATGAAGTTGGAAGATATACACTTTCCTATTTCAAAACTTAATACAAAGCTACAATAAATAAGACAGTGTAATAGTGACATAAGGACATATAGATCAATGGAACATAGTTAAGAATCCAGAAATAAACCCTTACATTAATGGTCAATTGGTTTTTTTAAAAAGATGCCAAGACAATTCAATGGGGGAAATGATAGTCTTTTCAACAAATGGGGAAAATGGACAACCACATGAAAAAAAAAAAAATGAAGTCGGATCCCTACTTCATAGCATACATCATACAAGCAGACAAAAAAAAAAAAATAACTCAAAATGTCATATATCTAAATCTAAGAGGCAAACCTGCAAAGGCTCTGGAAGAAAACAGGAGAAAATCTTTGTGCCCTTAGGTTAGGCAGAGTTCTTAGGTACACCAAAAGCACGATCCACTAAAACATATTGAGAAAGGGGAATTCTGCCAAAATTAAAAACTGCTCTACTCCAAAAGCCAGGATTAAGAAACAGAAAGTCAGGCCACCAAGCTGGAGGAAAATTTTTCAAATTACATATCTCATAAATGATTTTTAATCAGAATATATAAAAATCTGGCTGGCTCAGTTGGAAGAGCATGCGACTCTTGATCTCAGGGTCATGAGTTTGAGCCCCACGTAGAGATCACTTTAAAAAATAAATAAAATTTAAAAAGGGATATACAAAAATCTCTTAAAATTCAATAAGAAGACAACAATCCATTTTAAAATGGGCAAAAGATCTGAAAGGCATTTTGCCAACAAAAACATAGGGACTGTTAATAAACAGATGAGAAGGTGCTCCACATCATTACTCACTAGGAAAATGTGAATTATAATTGTAATAGGATATCTCTTCATATCCACTAGAATGGCCACAACCAAAAAAAAGTAGATAATACCAACTATTGGTGAAGATGTGGAGAAATTGGAAATGTGATACGTTTCTGGTTTTATCGTTACAATTTGGAAAACAGTTTGGCAGTTTCTTAACATTTTCAACATAAATTTACCTGAAGATGAGGCAATTACCCTCTTAGGAATCTATTCAAGAGATAATGAGAATGTGTCCAAACAAAGATTTGTACATGAATGTTCATAACATTATTCATATTAGCTAAGCTGGAAACAATCCAAATGTCCACAGTCAAGTACAGAGATGAACAATATGGGGCATGTCCATAAAATAGAATACTACTCAGCAAAAGAAAGGAAGAAACTGCTGCGATTCATGCTAGAACATGCATGAATTTCAAAAATCTTATGCTGAGTGAAACAAAGCCACATAGATGCAAAAGACCACATATTTTATCATTCTCACTGAAATGTCTAGAAAGGGCAAAATCTATAGAAACAGAAAGTAAATTAGTGGTTACTGGGGCTGAGTGTGGGAACAGAGTCACTGCAGATGGGCACGAGAGGTCTCTCAGTGTGATGGGAATGTTCTAAAACTGGATTGTGGTAATGGTTGTGCAACTTTGTAAATTTACTAAAAACTGCTTAGTTGTAGTCTTTAAAAGGGTGAATTTTATGATAAGTAAATTATACCTCAACAGAGCTGTTTTTGCTCCCTCGCTCTCTCTCTCTCTCTCTCTCTCTCCCAATAAAATAAAATCTTAAAAAAAAATTAGACACACACACACACACACACACACATCACCCCTACTATTTATTAAGCACAAGACCCTGACCCTATGTTGACCCTAGGAAAACACAAGAATGCATAAGACTGCTGGTTTTTCACTCCATGCAAGACTATGACAATCTAGGAGGAGACCTACAAAACACAAATGAGTAAATATCAGCAGTCAAAGAAGATAGCAAGTGTTCTGAGCATCTTCACTGTTACCACACTGGCCCAGAGTACCATCACCTCTTTCTACTGCAATGGCCTCTTCTCTGGTCTCCCCACTTCCACCATTCCCTTGGAAGGTTTTCACCCTGGCGGCCAACATGTTCCCATTAAAACCTAATTCAGATCATCTCATTCCTCTGCTTAACATTCATCAGTGGTTTCCCATCTTGTGTGGAGTTATGTTCTAGGTCTTTAATAGGCTTCTAAGGCCCTCCACGGTGACTCTCCCCCACCCCCCAGCTCCAGCCAGCCACAAAGCCTGCTTAAATGTTTCTTGAACACTCCTGGCACACTCCCACCTCAGGCCCTTTGCACAGGATGTTCTCTCTGCCTGGAACAACCTTCCAGCCGATTTCTGCAAGGCTTGCCCCTCTCACCTCCTCCAAGTCTTTGTTCACCTGTCACGTTCACAGTGAAGCCTACCCTGACTACTTTATTGAAAAATTCAGTCCCCACCCCCAGGATTCCCCATCTTCCTTCCATATGTGATTTTCTCTGATGCACTTACCACCTTCTAACATACATGATATATTTCCTTATTTCGGTTATTGTCTTGATGGTCCTCCACTGCCAAAATATGAGCTCCATGAGAGCAAGGCTTTGTGTCTGTTCACTTCACTGCCGTGTTCCCCGTGCCTATAACAGTACCTGCCGTGTGGTAGGTGCTCAATAAGTTTTTGTTGAATGAATGACAAAGAAGTTACTAAAAGCGTTCATAAAAAGGATGTGTAAGAGAGACTTAGGCAGATGAGGTCAGCATGTGGAGATTCTTGAGTGCCTAGGACATAAATATCGGACGAATGAATAAATGAGCAAATGAATGAACCTCCTGCTGATGTTCTGCACACTGCCTTAGCATCCAGTGACATGCACTGTGAGGAGTGGGACTCACTGAAACTTTAGATTTTTCCCTATGGAAAGAACTTGTATTGACAAATTATCCTCTAGAAAAACTGAAGCCCTCTGTGCTATACCTCAAATGGCCACTAGGGAATGCCCAAATCCATAATGCGCAGCTATTAAGAATGAAATTGGGCTCCCCAACATTGTTTTGTCTATCCGCCTTACCCTGTGCCCCCCACCGGCCAAGCATTCAAAGCCCATCAGTATGACGCGTAGTTTTCTGCCACCTCTCCTAAACAGACCCCATGCTTGAGCTGTACCTGAGCTGCGTCTCTGCCCATCACTACCTATCCGATTCCTACGTGCCCCTTGAAGGTCCAGCACAAAAGCCACCCCCTCCAGAAGCCTTTCCTGATTACTATTGCTCTCACCGTCCACTGCATTCCTGATATCCTGGGGCTGTTGTCACCTGTCCCAGGCAGGCATCCCTTGGTAAACACTGATTTAGATACTGTCTCTATCTATCCAAGCACTTCATTCTGGTGTTCCCAGTGAAATCAGAAGTCTACCAGCTCTGGCCTGTCAGGAAGGTCAGGGACAGAGGTCAACACTGAACTTGTGAAACAAGCCAAAAAATGACGTTAGGATCCCGCAAAAGTGGTTAAGAACAGCCTAATCTTGGAAGGCCTCTCTAGGAGAGAGAGAGAGAGTCCACCGGCCATAGGAGACGAAATACTATCTCCAGCTGCCTCGACCCCGGCCTTAGGGGTGCAGGAGAAGCCTGGCCTGCCCAGCTTCACCCCCTCCCAAGCAGGCCCCCACCGTTCCCCGGGTCTCCTTGTCCCTGCCTTCGTTATTCAGCCCTAGTCCAACTACTTGGCTGCCAGCAAATGGGGAACTCTAATAGACGCCTGGGGCCTTTTTCCCTTTTAGCCTCTTTCACCTGCTGTCCTCTGTGCTTTGTTCTCCAGACTCATGATAAAGAGCAACGCAAAAATCCCATCAAACATGACAATGTGCTGCAGAAAGCACGTACCAGAAATGCATCCTGGGGCAAGCAGAGAGAGAGTGGAGCTTGCCTGGCAAAATCCATGCTGGGACAGATTAGTCCAACCCAGCTCCAGGACAGCAAGCCCCAGGCGGGGGGGGGGGGGGGGGGGGGGGGTTACACCATGATAGCAAGAAAATCGGCATTTACTTTTAATCTACGTAACCACTCTGTGAGAAGGTACTCTTGTCACTATTGTAAAGACTAGGAACCTGAGGCACAGATAAGTGAGGGGACTTCACCCAAGCCTACAACAGCTAGAACATAGCAGGGACTGGAGTTGGAATCCAAAGCTAAGTGATTCTAATGTCCAGCCTCTTTCTACTGGCCCATGCGGATTCCGTACACCTTTTGCCCCTTTCTCTCCTCCGTAGGTCCTAACACAGGATGGACACAGGAGGGCGGGGGGGGGGGGGGGGGGCGGTGCTCCGCTCCTTTGCTCGGTTCTCTATCTGCCTGACAGGTCCCGAAGCCGACGTTTGCTACTTACATTGTAGGATGTGAGATGCCATCAACGCTGTGCAGTTCTCACTGCATGGAAGCCTTCCTAGAGCCAAATCCTTCTTTATTTGAAGAGTAAAAAGATACCTGAAAAGAAGTTGGGGGAAAATCTCTTGAGAAAGAAACAGGAACGAGAGAGAATCGTTTCCTTTCTCCCAGATCCAAGATGTTGCAAGAAAGAAACGGCACCCCAGACAGTGAGATGCCTTTTTGGGATGGTCACTAATGCATGAGCTTTGCTTCAGCCCCAAACCAGCCCCAGACCGCAGCTCGGCTGCTCCAGCATTTTGGCAGGCCCTACAGCCATTAGGAATCACCCCGGCTAAATCCTCCCGCCAGTTTGAGGGAGTTGGCCAATCACCCTCTCGTGGCTTCTGCCACTTAGCAAAGCCACATACATACCCAGCCCGAGAGGAAGGGAGATTCAGCAAGACCAAGCCCGCTCGGGCCGCTGTTTACCAAATGCTATCAAGCACTCCCTTTCAAAACAACTTAGGTTGGTGGGGCAGGAACAATCACCCGCCTTTTACAATTATAGAAAGGCAGAGGTTAGGTGATTTTGGCAAGGTCATTTTGCCCGAAGATAGTGAAACTGTGGCCAGATGTCAGGTCACGCACTGAACTGAGGCCTCCTCCTATCCAAAAGATTGTGTGGCAGGAATCAGGGACGTGATACCACGCTTCACCCGGACCACCTTCTCCATATCACCAGAGCCCGGCCCAGCACTTGGCACAGAGCAGGCAGGAAATTCCTATGTTCTGAATGGAATGAAGCCACGCTGCCCTTTTGCCCACGGAAGGCTCGTCAGGGACCCAGAAAGTGCAGGTAGGTACCAGAGCTTTGCCAAAGCGATTGCATTTGCCCCACACTTTTAAGCCCTTATCAGCAGAGAATCAACTTTTGAAAAGATGTGTAAAAAGAAGATTCTATCATTGACCGCTTTCTTCCGTGGTCCAAAATTGGTTCCAATATTTTATTTTATACACTCAAACATTCATGGAGTATCTACTGTGGGCATTTCCCAATATAAGATGTGCCTTTCTAAATAACGTTTTATCTGGACTTTTTTATTTAAATCAATTAAGCCTTGAAAGCAATGTGGTAAATCAAAATTAATTGCAGGTGATGGATAAAAATCTAGATTAGAAAAAGCAAGTAAAATTAGGAGGTGATTATTCAATTTATAAATGCGCTCTTCATTATAAACCTTCGAATTATGAGCTCCCCTAATGGGCTAGAAATGACTCAGAAAATTTATATTTGCATACCACTCTCAGAAACTCATGGATTGGCCCCAAACAAGGCAACCTTGTGAAGTCAACTATGGTTAAGTATCTTCAACCGAGGAAAAAATAAAGGAAGTCCAACCTTTGCCATTGCCTGCTTTCAAATATAGATGTAAATGAGAATAATAGGCCTCGAGTGCTAAAGGGAAAGAGAATCTCATTTTGCTCCTAGCAAGCAAGAAAGGAAACTTCTTGTCATTTGACACGTTCCTTGCTATTAAGAGGGCAGCTGCCTGCTACAAATACCAAATCCTCGCTCTGAACAGCTGATGAATCATTTATCATCGCATTGATTTTCTCATTCTCTTCTTTTTGGCGGCGGGGGGAGAGAGTTTATCTCCATTAAAATTGGTCATAATGTGAGACTCAACTGAAATGGGTTAGCAAGTGCAAACCGATACAGATACCAAGATATCAGGTTATCTGGGAAAGTGGCCTACAACTCACAAATGTGGAAAGAGGGGGCGAGCCAGTGACAGACTTGTGAAAAGTGACGTCTGCAGAGACCCTTCAGCAAACAAGGCCCCCTGTACAAAAGGGGCAAAGAAGAACTGGACTTGTTGTGGTGGGGAAGGCCCGGCCAAGTCACTCTAGCTCCCGGGACCGTTTCCTCCTCTGTGAACCAGGAGGGCTGGGCTCGATGATCGCCTATATCCCTTGTAGGGTAAGATTCTAGAGTCTAGCAAGCACATTCGGGTTTGGAGGAGTGTTAGGTTGACAATGCATTTTTGGAGAAGTAGGTTTACGTTTTGATTTTGAAGGGCATTGTGTATAAGCATAAATATACTCTTTTTTAAAATGTTTTATACTGGTGACTTTTTAACTTTTTCATTTTTACGAGTGTAAAATATTTTACCTATCTAAAATTATGAATAATGTATAATTATAAATAGTTGTTAAAATTATATAAAATTATGAATAATTTATAATTATTAAAGAATTATAAAATTATCAATGATTTATATTATACATGATAAATAATTTATTTAAATCAGTTTTTAAACTTTATTTTTTTACTTTTTAAATTTTTTATAAGTATACGTCATCATCCCTCTCTACCTATGGGATGCACACACACACATACACGTGCGCACGCCCGGTTTTCAATATCCACAGAAATTAGCTGGTATCACATTTGTGCCATCAAGCAGCCCTCTGGTTGGAACACAGATGCAATGAAGGCAAGCGCTCTTACTGTTGTAGCAATTAATGGCAGAACCCCAGGCTGGCTGCCCTGCTAGATGCCACCCTTCCTTCTCCCTGAGGTCCCCACCCTTTGGAAGATTAACACTTTGGGGACCAGCCAGGCCCATCTTCTCTCCAGCTCCTCACCATCTCCTGGAGAGTGACTGAGAGCCAAGCTTTCCAAAGAAGGCTAGAAGCCCATTCTCTGATAAATGGAGAGTAATGATTCTTAAGTAACACCATGCAGCAGACACACAGGGAAGTTACTCTACCTTGTAAGCTCTTCTCGAAGATGTCCCGGGTCCACTGGGAAAAATTTCACCATAAATTTGAAAACAACCTCCTTAGGATCTTAAAACACAATATCTCCATAAGTTTTTTTTAAATGTCCATCACAACAGTTACAGGTCTTTACATGCACGCACACACACACACACACACACACACTTCCCCTGTCCTCTTCCCCCCTCTCCCATCACTCCCTCCCTCAGACTTTTCTTTTAAATTTCAATTTTTCACATTTCTAAGATGGTGCTATCTCTGGATTGTGTCTTTATGTGGAAAGCAATAGGGAAAGTTCTCCTGCCCCCCCCTTCTACCCTCTCTCCCTCTGAGTTTCTTTTTGTAAAGCTGCGCCTCTTTCTGGGCCCTACTGGGTCCTCTAAGAAGTGTCCCGTTTAAAAAATATATACCACTTGCCACTTGGGATTCTGCATTCCTGGCTGAGAGAAGAGCCCAGCTTTAGAAGCAGGTGATTATCATCTGGCATCAAGCATCTCATAAGGGGAACTAGAAGTGGCTGGACTGCTGCTTCTTTGTTGCTTAAAATCTGCTTTAAGAAAACACATCTACTTGCCTTCACTCCTACTCGCATTTGAAAAGAAGAAAAGAAACTCTTTGCATCAAAAGCAAACGCATCCGTGCACCATTCGCAGCAGGCGTTCAGCAAATATTTGTCAAGTGCCTATTCTAGGCCAAGCATTGTCCTAGGAAGGGCAAGCCCTCATAGCCCGGTAGAAGAGGCAGCCCCGCAGACGGCTGCGAGCACTGAGTACCGAGCACTGAGTACCGGCCAAGCCCGAGAGGGAGGACAGAGGGCTCCAGTTAGATCGGAACTGTAGATGAACAAAGAGAACGCAAGGACATCCTTACACAGAGAAAATCTTTCTTTCTTAATTTGAAATTCCGGTGTAGGTGGACATCTTTTCTTTTCCCGGAGAGCCCTACGCCTGAAGGGAGTTTGCCACCGTCGGGAGAGGTTGGAATACGAAGGGCCTGCTTCTCCCTCTCCCTCTGCTGCTCCCCCCTGCTTGTGCTCTCTCTGTCTGTCTCAAATAAATAAATGAAGTCTTTAAAAACATAATAATAATAATAAATAAAATGCTGTGGGAGCAGACAGAACCAACACGGAGAGGGCAGGTAGAGCAAAGAGACAGGACAGCATTTCTCAAAGTGTTGACTGAACTCCCCCTGCATTCAGAAACACCTGTGGAATTTAACATGCAGGTTGCCTGCCCCCAAACCCAGGAACGAGGCCTGGGAATCTGCATTTGAACAAGTGATCCTAATACACACTGCAATTTCAGAACCGCCACACTAGGTGGTGAAATACGGGGTGGGGGGTGGGGGAGATTTCGTACATAGCAGGCACCCGAATGTGAACTGAAACAAATGGACAAAGTCTGTGGCATGATAAAACTAAAACATCTTCAGGCAGAAGGTGAATGGCATTGAAGATTGACATTATAAGTAACAAGGTCAGGCTGCCTAAGATGGGCCAGTGGGGCACTTAGATTATTTTAAGGAGCTCAGTGGGTTAAGTGTCTGTCTTTGGCTCAGGTCCTGTTCTAGGGGTCCTGGAATCGAGCCCCTAGTCGGGCTCCCTGCTCAGTGGGAAGTCGGCTTGTCCCTTCGGCTTTGCTCCCCTCTCCTTCTCATTCTCTCTCTCTCTCTCAGATAAATAAAATCTCTTTAAAAAGGATTGTTTTGAATTAAAAGCAATCAAAACCCAGTCAATTCAGGACATGCTCTTCACCTCCCCCTCAACTGGCTAAACTTAGGTTGGAAAGGAGAGCCTGTACCAGGAAGAGAGCAATCACCTTAGATAACTACATTCTAATATGAACTAGGTGTGGTAGACAGGGAGGGACCTCCCAAGGCCTGTTTGATCAAAGTCCTCTATGTCCCATTGTTTCTGAGCGGGGGCCCAGCCAACATTTGTTTACCAAACATTTACTTTTTCTTCTTCCTGTGAATTGCTTTCTTTCCCTTTGAAGTCCCAGACCCCTACCCCCTTCGTTCAGGATGACACATTGGCCTCATTTTGTCTGACTGTAATTTCCATGTCTGTGTGGCCTCCCCATACGTACGAGATTAAATTTGAATTTTCCCTGTTCATCTGTCTCTTGAGCCAATCCCCAGAGTGCTGTCATTACCCGAGTTCTTCCAATCTACCCGAAGACCCAGCAGCATGATTTTTTTTCATCTTGGGCAAAATTAAAATGATTTTTTTAATTGCTACATTCACTGACCCTGTGAAGGATTAAAATAATGCCTCAAAGCCCCTTTTCTCCCCTTATATTTGGTGAGGAATAGCGCAGTGTCGCTGAAATGTTTTCAAGTTGTAACTGGGAATTAGATCCCTGCAGTGATTTCCCATACTTACTTTTTACTTGCTTTGTGATGGGCTTCAGCAGTTCCAACCAGACCTGTGATAACATTAATGAAAAAAATGGGTAGAGCATGGCATTGAGTGAGGCTTTTTTTTTTTTTTTTTTTTTTGGTAACAGATAAAAGTCAGCACAAAATAAACAAATACCAAGGCTATTTAGACCCCCTTCTAAAGATAGATAGAAACAGCAGTGTCAAAGAGATGACATACCTCCACGACCCTCAATCAACTCCCTTGTATTTTTCCAGTGACAGTGAACGTTGTCGATCTATAAACTTTGTTGTTGACATTTGAATCACTGCTCCCCTGCCTAAGTAGGGTGACAAAGGTGTCACATCCAAGGCTCATTAGTTACTACAAAGACTAATGAAGGCATTTGGCTCTGCATTTGAATCCTGCAGCCCCCAAATGCCAGCTTAATAGATCTAATGAGCCTTTCTGGGAAGGTGCCAGATAACAGATATGCCAACGCAGGACACAGAGCATGTTGGGAGCTGAGAGGGGGTGGGGGGAAAGAGCCCCCTGAATCCTCACTGGTGAGGTTAAGAGTCTTCATTGTGGAGGCTGAGGTCCAGCCTCTGGGAAATCAGAACAGATAAAGCAGAGGTTGCTGTTCTCGGGGTGACAGAAGAGGAGCAGAGGGGAGAAAAGTTTGTTCGGTAAACTGAGATGATTTTATTTTATTTATTTTTATTTTTTTATTTTTTTGTGAGAGAGAATGAGAGACAGAGAGCACGAGAGGGAGGAGGGTCAGAGGGAGAAGCAGACTCCCTGCCGAGCAGGGAGCCCGATGTGGGGCTCGATCCCAGGACCCTGGGATCATGACCTGAGCCGAAGGCAGACGCTTAATGACTGAGCCACCCAGATGCCCCTTCTTTTCTCATTCTTTTTTTTTTTTTAAAGATTTTATTTATTTATTTGAGACAGAGAGAATGAGAGAGACAGAGAGTACACGAGAGGGGGGAGGGTCAGAGGGAGAAGCAGGCTCCCCGCCGAGCAGGGAGCCCGATGCGGGACTCGATCCCGGGACTCCAGGATCATGACCTGAGCCGAAGGCAGTCGCTCAACCGACTGAGCCACCCAGGCGCCCCCTGAGATGATTTTAGATAGGCGAGGAGGGAAACTTGTTATTAAATCCAGGCATCTTGCAAGGGTTTGAATGCTTTTTCATTTTTCAGTCAGGTTTGAGCCCTACATACCTAGCCGCAAACTGCATTTCAGAGGCAATTGTAGACACAAAGAACCCTATAATGAAACCAACTTACATTATTTCCAGAATGGCTACAGAATTCTAATCCGAAATACTCCTTTTCAGCGAGATTGAGGTGGCTGCAACTCAGGTTAAACAGCGCCTTCCCGGATGACTTTTGCTAAACAAAACAGAGAGAGCATAGCACAGTTTGCGTTCCCAATCTGATACTGTTAGGCAGTGTGGAAGGACGGGTAGGAGCCCCCCAACTCTCTGCAGACACTGTTTCCTGTAAGCACCATTTAGAGGTCCTGCATCCTCTCAGAGGACGATGTTTTACAGATAAATATACAGGCATCGACCTGTAGATTGTTTTAGGTGCCCCCCCTCCCCCTCTGAAAAGCCTCAGACTCTTGACAAACCCTCTTGGAAAAAGAGAGCCTTGCACTTAACTATGGCAAGATCTGCAAATCTACCCTTTCAATGGAATTCTTTAATCAATTCATCCCACAGGCAATTTGAATGATTTCCCCCAAACTGACAGTTTAATCAAGATGCAAATCTGACCTGCTTAAAACCCCTTCTGTGGCTCCCCTCAGGATAAAGTCTATACTCTGGCTCGGGAGGCTGGGCCCTCTCTGCCTCCCGTGGCCGTGCCTGCCCCTCCATCCTCTTCTCTCGCCCCTGCCCCTCGCTGGCATTTTCCTTTCTAATAATCGCAGCCCGCTCTGCCCCACACCTGTCAAGTGGTTTCACACCTCATGCTTCTGCTCCTGTCATTCCTTCTCCACAGACCGCCCTTGCCACCCTTCTTTGGCTTGGCTCACTCCTCCTCAGCTCGGATGCCGTCTTCCCTGGAGAGCTTGCCCTGATCCCGATCAGCGACAGGTTGAGTCAAGGGCAACCTCCGGGCTCCCAAGCACCCTCGCTTACCCCACACACGGCACTCTTAACCCAGGGTGTCTGTCTTCCCCCATTCCACTGAGTCCCTTCATAGCAGGGACCTCGCTTCATTTTTCTTGTGACTCACCATGGCTAACTCAGAGCCTGGCACCTACTAGGGACTCTTGAATGTCTGTCGCTCTGACATGAGACTGGCCCACTAGGTCACATGAGTTCCTTGAGTAGACTTCACTTTGCAGCCTTGCCCACCAAATCTCCCACCAATTCGTTCACATAAGGCCACACATCATTCCCGCCCCCCCCCCAAAGCCCACGGACATGGTGAGCACAAAACAGCCCCTTTTCTGGGCTTGAGCTTTGAAGTTCTCTCTCGGAAAATCTCTTTTCCAGCGGAGCGCGGCTGGGGCTGATCTCCAGCCGCCAGCGTGGCTGAACCCGAGGGTAGCTGTTGCAGGGAGGACTGTGATGGGAAAATTGGGCCCTGGCGGGTAGGCACAGAGACAGGCCGCTGAGAACCCCTAGTTAAAGCCAAGTCACGCGGTGCCCATGGTGCCGCTCAGGAAGCCGAGCAAGGGGAAATGGAGTTGGAAATCACCGACCCATAGAATTTATGGCAACCTTGAGAGGTCAGAGAGTCCAGCCACCCTCCTCCCGCCCCCTACCCTCTCCCTCAAGGCAGTGCCACGGCTGAACGGGGGGGGGGGGGGGGGGGGGGGGCCACATCTGGGATTTAATAGCTTCCAGGAAGGCGGCCTACCCCACCCCCTTCCCCCAGCGACCCCAAATCCTCCCCTCTCCCCTGGACCTCGCTCCACTTGGTTACACCGTCCAAAGCTCCACCGTCTCGAGATGCATGTGGGTTAACCAGGGTCCTATTTTAAAATGCAAATAAGCCACCGGGGGTGACACCTCCTGCATCCCCAGCACCTGGAGAGAGCCAAGGGGGGGGAGAGGGGGTTGGATTTTATGTGCGAGGTCACGTTGGAGCTATGGTCCTGGAGAAGGGGGTCAGCCCACACAGAGTTGGGGGGTGCGCAAGGGCATGAAGGGCATTGGGGGCCAGTGGAGGAGGGGGCATCTGGGAAGGAGGAGGGAAGGGGGAGTTTTTGCCTATGTGGCAACCTTGCCTAGGGCAAGTGCTGACACAGACCATTCCAGACAGATGAAATAGCTCCTATTTTTAAAGTCCTCCAGACAAGGAGCTGCCACGGGATTTTTATTATAAGAAAAAAAAAAAAGAAGAAGAAGAAGAAGAATTTCTAAAGAGAGATACGACAGCAATACTTTATCCGACACCAAGGAAACATTTCAGTCATGAGGACCAAATTCCGTCATAGACTTTCAGTTTCTTTGCAAACAATTTCAGAAACTCAGGATTTTCCTTTCTCCTCATTTTTGGATTCTTTTTTTCCATCGGAGTATTTAATCCTCCCCATCAAGGCTGCCACATTCCATGTGTTTGTATATTTAAAGGTTTCTGCTGTCCCAAAGAATATATAGCCATTCTTGTAAGGATTCCAATCAAGCCTTCCTTTTTGCTCCCTTCCATGTTTATAAGAATAATCTCCTGATTCTTCTACCCCGGCACATGTTGCCAACTGGCTCCTAAAGCCTATGCATTTAGAGGTCAGGCGCTCACGTGGCTGGGGCTCTCCACCCCCACCTCGGGAGAGGCATTTCCCTTCAGCCCTCCAGAATGTACGTCGAAATTGGCCAGGCTTGTGGAACGTGTTGCATAATAGGCAAGGTCTTGGTTCTGTCTCAGCGTGCAGGCTTTAATGTTTTTTAACCATTATAATCCAATCCCGCGATTTTTAGGTTGAGATTATTTTTCTCATAATAACTCTTTACATACAACTTTTCTAGACTTTTTTTCCCCCCCTTTCTGGACTTTTGATCCTCTTTTCCATTGCAAGTTCTTGTTTAAGCTGACACTGTCAACATTCTAATCAAGCTCTTTAGTGGATCTAAATTCTTTACTACCAGTCCTCCCACTCAAGGAATTGGAACCACAATCCTGAATCTTGTTTTACCTTTTCCCTTGGATTACAGAACAGCGTCTGCCTTAAAAAAAATACACACATACACACACAGTTGACCCTTAAGCAACACGGGTTTGAACTACATGGGTACGCTTATATGTGGATTTGTTTAGATAAATATAGTATAGTACTGCAGTATCTCACTACAAATGTATTGTCTCTTCCTTATGATTTTCTCAATAACACTTTCTTTTCTCTGGCTTTATTGTAAGAATACAGTGTAGAATACACAGAACATACAAAATCTGTATTAAGCGATTGTGTTATTGGTAAGACTTCCAGTCAACAGTAGACTAAGAGTGGTTAAATTGTGGAGGAGTCAAAAGTTATACATGGATTTTCGACCATGTGAGGGGTTAGCACCCTTAACTCTTGTGTTGTTCAAGTATTATATATATATATATATACATATATATATACAATTTAGGACTTTTTAGATTTTTCTTTTTTTTTTTTTTTAAGATTTTATTTATTTGCGAGAGAGAGAATGAGAGACAGAGAGCATGAGAGGGAGGAGGGTCAGAGGGAGAAGCAGACTCCCTGCTGAGCAGGGAGCCTGATGTGGGACTCGATCCCGGGACTCCAGGATCATGACCTGAGCCGAAGGCAGTCGCTTAACCAACTGAGCCACCCAGGCGCCCCAAATGAAGTCTTTTTTTTTTTTTTTAAAGATTTATTTATTTATTTGAGAGAGCGAGAAAGTACATGAGAGGGGGGAGGGTTAGAGGGAGAAGCAGGCTCCTCGCCGAGCAGGGAGCCCGATGCAGGGCTCCATCCCGGGACTCCAGGATCATGACCTGAGCCGAAGGCAGTCGCTCAACCAACTGAGCCACCCAGGCGCCCCTAGGACTTTTTAGAACTTCTATTTATAATCGCCAATTTACCAACTCTGTTTCAATCATAACATTGATTTCTGGACGCTCCAAACCCCTCTTCTCATGGGAACAACAAACATTCAAGGTGGTTACCTGTACAAAACAATCAACCACAGCCTTTACTCAGCTAGAGCCGTCATAGAACAATTTGTTAAATCAAGCCCGAATTGTAATCCTGCTCCACCCACTTACTAACTGGATGAATCGGGGAAAATCTTTTAGCTCACGGATTGACCTGCCTTTTGCAGGCACCTGAAAACAGAGACCATGTGTTTGAATACCTGACGGTATGTACAGTGCCCGATAAAGAGTGGACATTCAATAAATGTTTGCTGAATAAATGGATGGATGGAGCCAACAGTTAACTTGATTCCTGTGCATTAGTAAGACAGTTCTCTCAGGAGGAAGAACAAATTAGTCACCGTGTGACTTAGGGCAAATTACTGACTCTTTCTGAGCCTCAGTTTACTCATCTGTAAAATGGACATAATAGTAGTATTGTCTCATAGAGTTGTGAGAATTAAAGAAGATAATTCACATCAAAGCCTTTAGTACAGGGCCTGGCACATCATAGGACTTAAGCAATGCACATGTATAGATAAATGCGTAGAAGAGTCTGGAAAGATACACAGCAAATGTTAATAGCATTCTCCCTGGAGGGAGGATAGATTTAAAGGGGAACTTCGGGCGCCTGGGTGGCTCAGTTGGTTAAGCGACTGCCTTCGGCTCAGGTCATGATCCTGGAGTCCCGGGATCCAGTCCCGCATCGGGCTCCCTGCTCGGCGGGGAGTCTGCTTCTCCCTCTGAACCTCCCCCCTCTCATGTGCTCTCTCTCTCATTCTCTCTCTGTCAAATAAATAAAATCTTTTAAAAAAATAAAAAATAAAAAAATAAAGGGGAACTTTAACTTTTTACTTTGTGAATAGCTGGATATGTTTTTAATGAGCAAGGACAGTAGAAACTCTCTTAACCAAATTCCACTCAATCATGCACAGAGAATGCTTTACATTCCCTGTTAATTTATTTATTTTTAAGTTTTTATTTTTAAGTCATCTCTACACCCAACATGGGGCTCGAAACCACGACCCTGAGATCAAGAGTCCCACGCTCCCCCGACTGAGCCAGCCAGGCGCCCCTGCATTCCCTCTTTAAAGTACTGGCAGGGCCTATGTCATGATGAAAGCCCATGACCAGTAGGCTACTCTAATGGTTGTATGCTTCTACACCCATCAACTGAGTTCCATGCTCAATAATAATTATTTTCTGGAAAATATTTTTGATAATTCTACTTGCTATTGTAATCACACAATTAAATTGTATGTACACCAAAGAATCATGAACACTAGAAGCAAGGATTGTTTCTATGAAAACTAAGTTCATCACTTTGCAAAAACTCAGTAGGGGGGAATCCCCAAAACTGGGCCATCAAATTAGCTTTGGATATGACAGCAGTAAAATACGGGGTGGGGGGAGAAAACTCCGGAAGGATTCTGTACTCAAATTGCTTTGCAAGCACCCACATTCTTTCTCCACGTTAAGTAAGCAAATGCTGGAAATCATAGAGGATGCATTACGGGTGTGGTTTATGGAAGAAAGACAAAAGGAATCAGACAGAAGTCCTTACTCAAAAAAAGCTTTGACCCTATAGCAAAAGACTGGCAAATGAATAACAATGTATATGTTTTATGTCAAAATTAGAAGTTTAAGGGGCACCTAGCTGGCTCGATTGGTAGAGCGTGCGACTCTTGATCTCAGGGTTGTGGGCTTGAGCCCCCGCTGGGTGTAGAGATGACAAAAAAATAGAAGTTTAAGGTGTCTATGTGTGTGTACTTATTATAATTTTCTGCTTTAACAAATTTTATGGATTAACTGACCAACAACCACCTTTGACCACATTAGATAAAGGAGATTCTAATGTATTTACATCTTGACTGTGTACTTTAAAAAAATATAGACTGTCATTAAGGTTTTGGGAAAGGATGAACTGGAACCAAATACAGCATATTATTAATAATAGCATAATCGATTATTTTCACTTCTCCTGTTTCCAGTGCTGATTCCCACATTGAAAATATTTCTCATGTTCCCCGCAGGAAACTGTTCTTGAAGTCACAGATGGTTATCACTCGTTCTCCTGACTATATGGCTATGTCTTATTTTTATCCCAAAATCTGACTGGATTAGCCCCGGCTGCCACCACAAAACGCCATAGACTGGATGGCTTAAACAACAAACATTTAGTTCTCATTTAGTTCTGAAGACTGGAAGTTTGAGATCAGAGTACCAGCATGGTCAGGTTCTGTGAGACCTCTTCCTGGCTTGCAGATGGCTGCCTTCTTGCTGTGTCCTCACCTAGCGGAAAGGTAACTCTTTCCTCTTCCTCCTCCTCTTCTTCTTCTTTTTCTTCGGCCACCGGACCTATTGGATCGGAACCCTACCCTTATGATCCTATTTAACCTTAATTACTTCCTAAAAGCCCTATCTCCAAACACAACCACAGTAGTCCCATTGGGGGTTAGAGGCTCAACAGACAAATTTGGGTGGGACACGATTCGGTCCACAGCATTTACCCAGCTGGATGGCCCACTTTAGTTACCATATCTGCTCTTTATGACTTTGGCTCTTTCCAAACATTAAATCCACTCTCAAATAATGAAGATTTAGGAGGCATTTTGGAAAGAATGTGCCTGGTTACAGAAGGCCAAAACAGAGTTCCAAGACTGTGCTGAGTACCTGCAATAAATATGAGGAGGTGGCTAAGAAAGCGGGCCCTGGAGTGGGACATAGCCGGCTGTAGGTCTGCTCTCTACCTGCTAGAGGAATGATCTTGGACAGGCTATTTCATCTCTCTGAATTTCAATTTCCTTAATTGTAAAATAGGATTGTCAGAAGCCAAACACGAAAGGCCATATGTTCTATGATTCCATTTATAAGAAGTGTCCAGGGGCGCCTGGGTGGCTCAGTCTTTAAGCGTCTGCCTTTTGGTCAGGTCATGATCCCAGTGTCCTGGGATCGAGCCCCGCATCAGGCTCCCTGCTCAGCGGGAAGCCTGCTTCTCCCTCTCCCACTCTCCCTGCTTGTGTTCCCTCTCTCACTGTATCTCTCTCTGTCAAATAAATAAATAAAATCTTTAAAAAGAAAAAAAAAAAGAAGTGTCCAGAACAGGCAAATCCATAGAGACTGGCGGGGGGGGGGGGGGGGGCTTCTTTTGGGAAGAATGGAAATATTCCGGAATTAGATAGTTGTGATGTTTGCATGACACAGTGAGTATACTAAAAACCACCAAATTGTACACTTTAAAAGGATGAATCTTATGGTATGTGAATCTCGTCTCAATTTTTAAAAATTCATAGAGAGCATCTAATGAGAATATTGATGTCGAGGGCTTTACACAGTGTCAGGACCATAGGAAGAGCTCAAAAAGAAGTGTTGACTGTAGGATGACCATCGTCCAAACTGGCACATTTCTGAGGCTTGACAGGGGTACTAGTAATTATTATATTGTCACAACAGGTGTAAACCAGGACCGTCCTGGACGAACCCTGATGTATGGTCATCTAGCTGTTAGCATCCAGATCACCCAAGGGGTCTGTTTGGACAAGGGCAACATTCACTTGAATATTCAAGATCTGGAATATTAAGGATCACACACATAAGTGTAAGTGTCCCCTCATAGAAACCAGTGTGTGTGGATCAGTCCTTCATTGGCAAGTGAATGAGTTGCCTTTGGGGCGTGTTAACACTCTGACTCCACTTTTTCATAGGTCACTCTCCACATTTAACAGCCACACACAAAAAAAACAGGAAAACGCCTTCATCAGTCTTAGCCTTCTCCTTAATAAACCGTTTAAAAGCTAATCCCTCACCTCCCCTTTAGCATGTTTTTCTCCATTCTTTATTCTCTTTACCCAATTCTTTTTGTTTTTCTATTGTAATCCACCCCCCCCTTCCCCTGGCCCAAACTCCAGGCTTACTTCTGATGCCCTTGCCTTTGTCCTTCTATGTATGCCTTTACTCTTCTGTGACCTTTCTCCCTTCTCTTTGATGCAATACACATTACCGAGCACGTGCTCTGTGCCAGGTACTTTCCTGGGCTCCAGGGTTACTGGAGTGAACTGGACACAGGCATTACCATGAAGGAATACGTAGCAGGCTGGCAGGCCAAGCAGGTGCATCAACAGGTAACTGCAGTAGCTGGGGCTAAGTGCCCTTGTGGAAGCATGCAAGCAGGGGGTAATATGAGATCACATCCAACGGGCCCCAAACCCAGAAAGATGGGAAAGGGCATAGCGCAATGGATTCCAGCTTGGGCGGGGGGCGGGGGACACCTAACCCGAGACAGGAAGCAAGAGTTGGAGTTAGCCAGGTGAAGAGGAGGCTAAGAGAAGGATGTCAGAGGCGGAGATTAGAGAGCCTGGTGTGAACGACACTGCCATGAGGTGTTCCTAAGGGAGCAAATGAGATACAGGGACTGGAAAAGTGGGCGGGAGCCTTACCAAGACGGGCCTATTGTGCCCGGGAGGCCATAAGCCTGAAGGCAGGGTTTGAGGTGGGGATCGCTGAATGATTTTAAGTGAGAATTGACTTGGTCCGAGCTGGGTTTCAGGCGCGCCGTCCGGGCAGTGGTTGGGGCAGAGGCTCCCAAACTGTAAAGTGCATATGAATCACCTGGAGATCTTGTGAAAATACAGATTCCGATTCGCTGGGTGGGAGGTGGGGCCTGAGAATTGGCATTTCTCACAAGCTCCCAGGTGAGACTGGTCTGGCTGCTGGTCTGCCACCTACACCTTGCGGGACAAGGGTGTGAGGAACAGAAGGAGCAGGGGGCAAAATAGGCGACAGGTGGAGTAGGTGGGGCTCCTTCGCAGCTTGGGGGAGAGAAGATAGGTGGTGGCGTGGACTTTGGCAGACGAGGAGGTGAGGTGTGAGACACGTCTCCATGGCCAGTGCAAGGGGGCTGGGGCAGGTACGGGAGAGTGAGAGGCCTGGAGGGCCTGGTGTCCCCTTTGCTTGCCCCACTTTTGCTTTCGGCCAGGGCCAGGGTTTGCATCCACCACGGCCAAGCTTAGGCTACATTCCGCTGCCTTTTATTCACCCTTCTGCGTCGCCCTGCTCATCCTCAACATGTTTCTTCACCAGTTGGCCCACCGGCCACATGTACAATAAGGGCCTACCCCGGCAGCTTGCCTCCCTCACTTCCCACCACTCTTTGCTCCCGAATTCTTCCCATACCCACCTATCTGAGAGTGGGGATGCTTGGAACATTCCTCACCAATGTCTGCACATACCTGAGCCCCTCCTCAGACACTCCCTACCCTTTGCGTCAGTCTGGAAAGAAAATCATGGCTTGTCATATCAAAAACTTTCTGCCGACATACACTTACAAAATATCTTCTGACGCTTCGTCTCGCTCTCTTTTTTAAAGATTTAATATTTATTTATTTGACAGAGAGAGAGAGCACAAGCAGGGGGGAGCGGCAGACAGAGGGAGAGGGAGAAGCAGGCTTCCCGCGGAGCAGTGAGCCCGACACGGGCCTCGATCCCAGGACCCCAGGATCATGACGTGAGCCGAAGGTAGACGATTAACCGATGAGCCACCCAGGCGCCCCTGACACTCTGTCTCTGATGTGCTCACAGATTCCTTCTAAAAGTCACCCACTTGGAATTTTCTTTCTGGTCTTTTATGGTGCCCCTGAGAGCTTTCCTGTGTATTATCCCATTTGCAACTTGCCCCAGTCACCCACTCTGGAACTGGCCGAGAGTCAGTTCCATCCAGGATAGTATAAGCACATCGCCACACAGCATCTTTAGGTAGATGACTGTGAGCTAGTTCCTTCTGGCCAACCTGATGGCTAATTTCCATCTCTCCTTTTCGTCTTCATATACTGAACTCCGAATGGCATTTCAGAACCCAGAACCATGAAGGGCACTCTAGTGAGAGTATCTGATTTGTACTGAGTAGAATAGAGTTTGGAGCTATTTCTGCATTTTGGTACCCTTCGGTACAGTTCCAGGGTTAGAATGTTTTCAGTGACGCTGATTTAATTTCAATCATGTTGGAAAATCTTGTTCTACTTCTTGGTCTACCCTTCTTCACCTCAGTCTAGCTCTTTGTTTAGGCATACGCCTCATTTATAGAGAGTTTGGACCCCTCCGGAGGTAAGTCTTTTTGCTTCCCTGTCATCCACAGGCTAAATCCAGAAATCTCAGAACCCCTTAGGGATTAAACCCTGGGACTGCCCCTTTTAAAAGGCTGTTTCACTTTTCATTAAAAGTGCAAATATCGTTAAGCGTCTGCCTTGGGCTCAGGTCATGATCCCAGGGTCCCGGGATCGAGCCCCACATCTGGCTCCAGCCCCACATCGGGCTCCCTGCTCCGCGGGGAGCCTGCTTCTCCCTCTCCCACCCCCCACCGCTTGTGTTCCCTCTCTCGCTGTGTCTCTCTCTGTCAAATCAATAAATAAAATCTTTCAAAAAATGCAAATATCCTGGGGCGCTTGGGTGGCTCAGTTGGTTAAGCGTCTGCCTTCAGCTCAGGTCATGATCCCAGGGTCCTGGGATGGAGCCCCCCCACCGTCTGGCTCCCTCTCCCTCTGCCTGCCGTTCCCCCGCTTGTGCTCTCTATCTCTATGTCAAATAAGTAAAACCTTTTTAAAAAATGCAAATAACCTGACATTGAAAAAAAAAAAATAGGCCCATGTCTCACACATTTACCAATGGAATCAGACGCAACTAGTTTTCTAAGAAAGAAATTGAGCATGATTTCAGAGTATGCACTGGGTAAACCACCCAGGAACCTAGGAAATGGAGGTCCTTTGGGGCAAGGCAGAAGAAATCATTGGCCAAGCTGTAATCCTTCTGGGGGGCTGAACTTGTAAAAAGAAAGAACCACTGAGAGGCTGATTACCAGGTAGCAGCAGTTCATTCCAAAATGGAGCCATCTCTGCAGGCAGTCTGGTCTTTTAGCATCTGGTAGAGAGCAAGGTGCAGTTAGACACATCAAAGAACAAAGAATAAGTAGGAAGTCAACTAAGGCCCTTTCCAAGGAGCTCACAGGCTCAGCAATAAACCCTGGAGGGAAGCACAGTTTAACTGGGTACTTAAGATTTCCTGGTGGAGCTAAGTGGAGAGAACAGCCCTTGTATTTGCTTGTGCATGTGTGACATTCACACCAAGTTACAACTGGTTTTTATTTTATTTCTGAAAACACAAAGCAGTTCAAAGTACTGTGTGTGTGATAGATGGGAGGCTTAAAGTTGCTTAGGATTAACTGCTCAGAAAGATTTCCAGCCCACGTGGCTGTCCTGGGGAGTGGCGGGGGGGGGTGGGGGGAGGAGGAAGAGGGTGGGAGGAGGGGGGAGGGCCGGGTCCGGGAGAATCAAACTGAGCAGCTGCCTGACTGCCATATTGATACTGACCAAACTAAGTTCGGAAGAGAACTCTGGAATCAGAGACCTAGTCTAGCACCTGATAGATGATACTTTCTGGCAGACACCTTTTTGAGGCTACAAGGGAATTGATGGTGTCATTGCCTGAGGCCTTATGGAGGCCTGGCGATGATCTAGACAAGTTGCATCTGATTCACACTCTTTGCTGGATGGTGTCTCATTGCTCAGAGTTACCCTTCATCCTAAAGGAATAAAAAGAAAAAAAAACCCCCAAGAGTACCACCCTAATAGCAATCTTGCCCCCACTCCTGGGACACTGAAATTACCATGCCTATATTGGAAAGGCTGTTGAAAAGTGACAGGGTAATAATAGCATTCTCAAGACAGTGCTCCCAAGTCTTGTCGAAATTGCTAGCTACTCTGGGTAATTAAAACAATGATCATTGTTTGTTTCCATGTAATGCTTTAGCACTAAATCCATGTGGTGTGCATGATGCACAACCAGATTCCAAATGGTAGCTGGAGTTTTCTTTTAAACCTGAAGTCGATAAAACATTTTGTATGTATCTAGCAATACGCGACACTCAGGACACAAGAGAGACCATTAGATGTCATGTAGTCTGGCCCCTTCATTTTATAAGTGAGGGGATCCAGTGCAAGGAAGAGACTCCCCCAAAGGCTTTCAGCAGGTTAAAAGCAGAGCTGGGGCAGGGGGCGCCTGGGTGTCTCAGTCTGTTAAGCATCTGCCTTCAGCTCAGGTCATGATCCCAGGGTCCTGGGATCGAACCCCGCATCGGGCTCCCTGCTCAGGGGGGAGCCTGCTTCTCCCTCTCCCTCTGCTGCTCCCCCTGCTTGTGCTCTCTCTCTCAAGTAAATAAATAAAATCTTTAAAAAGAATAATAAAAGCAGAGCCGGGACTGAGCCCATTTCAGTACACCAGGCTGTCCTTGAATATAGAGAAAACTGACGTCCAGGTATATGAAAGGCAAGAAAGGTAAACACCTAAAACTCGTTCCTTTGATACACCCTTCCCTTTCATTGTCACTCTGTTTTTTCCTATCTTTTCTCACCTTTTGACTGTACTGTTGACTTCTATTTCTTTGCTGCTTACAACTCCAATGTCTCTCCATTCCTGTCTCTTCCTTCCTAGAATTAGTTTTATTGCCTTTAGAAGGAGTGCTCAGTATGTTGCCCAGCGGGGCTCTGAGCTGGTTGGAAGCCACTCTGTTCTGACAGGTTGTGAATTTCACAGAAACTCTATAAAGAAGCCATTAAAGAATAATGCCTTTTAAAACATCTACTTAATAAGAGGCCATGAAACACAACGTATTAGGGTTACTGTGGAGAAGCTGTGTTGACTGAACAGAGAATCTTTTTAAAATATATCCAGAAAACTCTGCCAAACTAAATGGAGTCGGGGAGGCACATGTGAAGTTTGGGGATCCATGAGAACGTGTGTATCAGTGTATAAAATATACACCAACATGTTAAAATCTAGGCGATGGGATTTTATTTGCATTTTACTTTTTTCTTTTTGTTGCCAGAATTTTCTAATCTTTCCGTAATGAATGTATGTCCTATCACGTATTAAAGCTGGGTGTGAAAATTGAAAAATAATAATGAACTTCTAAGGGCTTCTAACTGATTAGCAAGACGCGAGGTCATGTGAGCTATCACTCAGGCTAATTTCCCTGTCACCAAGTGTCTCATTCCCACACCCTGTCAACACCCCCACGTTAGCCAGGTGTGCCGGCTTGTCGACACCTGCAGACTACACCAAGGGACCAGCTCTGCCCCGCAGCAAGGAACCTATAAGGGGCTCCTGACTCAGACCCAACTTGGCTTGTTGCCAAGCTCCACCCTTGAAGAAGTCACTAAGGACCTATTCTTTTGTTCCTCTTTCCCTACCTAGACATCTGTCTGAGTGCCTGACCCTTAGTCACCTGGTTTTTTACTTCTGCGCTTCTGGATCTCACAGTAGCAGCTGGCTAGGTTCCCCCAGGCTCTGCTCTCCTCTTGATTGATCTTCACCTGCGTCTCCCACACAGGTGAGATTTGCAGAGCATGTGGCTTAGCAGTAACGCTAAACTCCGGGGCCTGCTGGCAGCATTCTGCCCCTTTCCTCCTAGTCCACCCTGCGTAGAGCCAGCCAAGTCCTGAGTGCTGACTCACACAGGTGGGCCTTGGGTGACCTGGGCTCTAACACCCCAAAGCCTGGTGGTTACATATTCTTCTCAGTCTGGCTTAGTCTGGGGCTGATACCAGGTTCGCAGACCTCTGCCATCCTCCCTCCTCCAGGCTATTTCAATATGGCAGATCTATTGTCAGGATGTGCAGCGTAACTCAAAGCGGTTGTCTGGGATTCTCTTCCTGTACTCAGGGCCAAGCACAGCCAAGCCCAAAACAATTTGTATTCATGTGGATTTTTAAATACTGTACCTCGAAAATTCTAGCATTCAGGAAAGAAAGACAAAGCATGGTTTCACTTGCAAAATGCAGAATCGGAAGGGAGTAGTGGCGGAATTGTTACTTCCTAGCAATCTTCAGTGGGAAACAGGGGTCCCAAGAGATACTAACCTTTGGGTCTTAAAATTAGTTGCATACTCCCAGATCCCACACTCCCATATCTTGCTCCTAACTTCTTAGGTGCAATTATCTGTGCAGAAGGATCTGGCGAAGCTGACTCATTCATGTTTATAAATCAAAACCAAAAATATTCCTCCCTTCTTTTTTTTTTAATCATTTTTTTTAAGATTTTATTTATTTATTTGACAGAGAGAGAATGAGAGAGAGAGAGAGAGCACATGAGAGGGGGGAGGGTCAGAGGGAGAAGCAGACTCCCTGCCGAGCAGGGAGCCTGATGCGGGACTCGATCCAGGGACTCCAGGATCATGACCTGAGCCGAAGGCAGTCGCTTAACCAACTGAGCCACCCAGGCGCCCCTATTCCTCCCTTCTGAATGTTGAATTTGACAATTGCTTGTCCCAGCTGAGGAGGCGCTACCCTACATTCCTACAAATGCGGAATCGAACAGACACGTTCACGGTGGCATCTCCAAACAGATTTGGGGAGCCTTTGTAGGCTATCAGGAGAACAGATGACCTCTCCTTTGTTGAACTTTGGGGGAGCCTGAGTCACATATTTCTCATCTCTGGCAGTCATCGAGGGTTTCCTGTGAGCACACGGTTTTACCTGGGTGCAGGTTTGGTCCAGGGAAATTTTGTTACTGTAATCCATGAAATGTTTGTGCCACATCTCCCCTAACTTAAGACTTGACTTGCTTGGCAGCTGAGAACAAAGAGAGAATTCATTCTTTCATTGCTTCAACAGCTAGTTATTGAGCATCTACTATGTTTCTGGGAAAGTGCTGACTATATACCCCGGACAGTCCCGGACTTAACCAAATTAAGAGAACTCACTGTACCCTTTTGGATGCATACCCCCCCACACACACCATTGAGCCTCAAAGAATGACCTATCCTTATTGGCCTCATGCAATTCTCAAACACCATAAACCTTCTCTCTCCAACCCTGTCCATTTGTCTGAACCATTTCCATTGTCCATCTGTCCCAGGAAAGCCCCTTCATGGCTATGTCAGGTCCTGCTCAGCCCAAGTCAGTTTCCCCTGAAACTGCTGACCTGGTTTTCTGCATCATCACTCGGAACACACACACAAGCCCTAACTGCTGAGAATGTCAATACCAAGATAACTCCAACACAGTGACTCTTGAAAGACAAGCTGTCTGAGAGTGGATATGGTGGTCAACTAAATGAGTTCTGAACCCAGAGGATCCCGTGCAAATCCTGTTTCAACCACTCGCTATACTTCTCTGCCTAGATTGCTCATCTGTCAAATGGGGATATTAATAGAACCTACTTCCCTGAGGATTTCAGTGAGCTAATACACGGAAAATACTGATAACTAGCACCTAGTATGTAATAAACATTCCTGTGATATATATTAGCTATCATCACTACTTTCTAGATCAGAAAGGAATTGAGTAGTAATTGTGGGCTAGTGACAATGGGGTTGATATTTGGAGGCAGGTGTGGGTGTGAGCAGATCGGAACACGTGGCCCAGCCATTTCGAGAGGAGTCCCCTAATTTGATTGCTTATGCAGGAAATGGACCTTATACAGCAACCACTATTATAGAAATGACGTTTCTTTCATTGTTTTGTTTTTAAGTGGGCTCCATGCCCTGCCCAACGTGGGGCTTGAACTCACCACCCTGAGATCAAGACCGAGCTGAGATCAAGAGTCGGACACTTAACTGACTGAGCCACCCAGGCGTCCCTCTTTCATTGTTTTTGAGGCTTCCCCACCCCCATTCAGAAAGCAAAATATGCTCATTTAAAAAATCAGGGTATAAAGCAGAAAAGCAAGAGGAAGAAATAAAGTGTTTATAATCTCATCCGTCAAAAGACAGACAGTATGAGGACCTTAGGGTACAGCTTTCCAGATAATTTTCAATGCATGTGATAAAATAACACTTTCTGGTGACCAGCTTTTTATTTTTTATTTTTATTTATTTATTTATTTTTTTTAAAGCCAGTTTTTTTTTTTTTTAAGATTTTATTTATTTGAGAGAGAGAGAATGAGTGAGAGAGAGCGCACACATGAGAGAGGGGAGGGTCAGAGGGAGAAGCAGACTCCCTGCTCAGTAGGGAGCCCGATGCGGGACTCGATCCCAGGACTCCAGGATCATGACATGAGCCGAAGGCAGTCGCTTAACCAACTGAGCCACCCAGGCATCCCGGTGACCAGCTTTTTAAAAAGTTAGCATTATGGGGCGCCTGGGTGGCTCAGTTGGTTAAGCGACTGCCTTCAGCTCAGGTCATGATCCCAGGGCCCTGGGATCAAGCCCTGCGTCAGGCTCCCTGCTCGGCGGGAAGCCTGCTTCTCCCTCTCCCACTCCCCCTGCTTGTGTTCCCTCTCTCGCTGTCCCTCTCTCTGTCAAATAAATAAATAAAATCTTTAAAAATATATATAAAAATAAAAAGTTAGCATTATATTATAAATATCATCATTAGTAGGGACACCTGGCTGGCTCGCTCAGTAGAGCAGGCAACTTTTGATCTCTGCGTTGTAAATTCAAGCCCCACGTTGGGTGTAGAGATTATTTAAAAATAAAATCTTAAAAAATACCATCATTAGTTACTATATAGGAAACCACCTGCATGATGGACACATACCTTGTTTTCTCCTTTTAGCTATTGCAAACACCATGAAGATAGACATCTTCTTAGCACACAAAGATGTGCTCCCATCTTGGCACATCAACCTTAATCATTACCTTAGGAGACATTTCTCCAGCATTATTAGCTTATTTATTCCTGGCTTATTTAGGTTGCATTGTTATTAGCTTATTGGCTTATTTAGGTTGCATTGTTGGCTGGTTGTCTTATTTTTGTCTGAGACTTTTAATGAAATACTAAAAAGTTTAACTTCTGTGTCAAATTTTAATTAAATACCGAAATACAAATACAAAGCGTGAAAAAGATTCATGGCAGGGATTGCCCTTGCCTGGTAAAGCGGTGAAAGCACTTTGTGAACCCAGACTTCCTGCTGGGCCTGGGAAGTCTGGAGGCAGCAGGCCGTAGGGGAAGGGAGGGCGGGCGGGCTCTGCAGTCAACACATGGACTTCAATTCCTGGCTCAAGTACCTACTTGCAGTTGTATGACCTTGGGCTCATTTTTAACCTTGTTGAACCTTAGTTTCTTCATATGAAACATCCCTTTTTATGACTTGGCCCATGCTTGTCTCTCCTATCTCATCTCTGTCTCTCACGGCTCTCAGAGAACCCTCTGCCCCCAGCTGCAAGATCCAGTCAGACAGAGCTACTCCCCGGGCCTTTCCCTGTGTTTCTCCCTTGGTCTGGCCCAACCTTCAAACTCTAGTCCAGCTCCCTCCCTGTAGCTCAGTAATTAGTACTGATCATTAGGGCTTAAGATAGACATGATCTCCCTTAAGGAAAGCTTTCAGTCTGGGTTAGTTCCTGCTGTCATTTGCACATGTTACACTGCGGTGTACATTTCTGGTTCTTCCACGAGTCTTGGAGGTCAGGCACTATTTCTTATTTTTCTCTGCATCCTCAGTAGCCAACACGGTGCGTGGACGGCAGGGAAGGCTCCCCAGAACTTGTCAACTGACTGATGAATGAACGAAGTCGTGTAATCATACCTATTCACCACACTTATTAACTCACAATTGAATGACATAATGGAAGTGGAAATTCCCGGAACACAGGTCAGGAAATGGTATCTCAGAGCACTGAAGGCAGTTGACAATATCTTTGGGACGGATCTCTTGCAATCACTTAAAATGTTCTGGTGCAAAATTCTGGAGAACGTTTGTCTTTGCTGAAGTCTGTCGAAAGGTGAATTTCGTCATCATAGAACGAATCGCAGAGGACAAAGGACCTTTTGTTTAAGACAGCTAAGCCCTGCGATTAGTGGTGAGGCGCCATGCCTAAATGCTTCCAGGGCCTGGGGTCAGCTCACCCAGACAGACCTCCCCTCTCTGGCCCCACACCTTGGACCCAGAAGAGAAGGAGGAAGTGGGTAAAGCAGAAGAGAGGGAATAGAGCAAAGGGGGCTGGGATAAGGTTCTGTGGGGGTAACTAATTGCAGCTTCTGTGGAGCAGCTGTGTTTAGAACAGACAAGTTCTACATCAGAGAGTTCCACAGCCCCCAGAGAAGTGCCCCCCTGAATGCCTGTCACTTTCCATTCTTCCTGAGCTTTGCAGATCTTCCCTGCGGTGCCTCGGTGCCTCTCCTGGGCACTTCATTGGCCAATCCCCCACTACCTCCTGAGGTGCAAATGATCTGTTAAGGGTGGATCTCTCCGCGGTAGAACCGGTCTCACCAAATGTTCTTCCAGTTCTGATGGTCTGGCACAAAAGTGCTTCGTGGCACCTGGTCTCACAAAGGCCAGCACTGCTCTCAGCAGCTGGGATGGCAGGCCCCCGGGTCCTTTTAGGAAATTGCTGGCTCAGTCGGGCCACCTCCCCGGTGATTCTGCCCCTCAGGCCATCCCCTTTTGATCCCCAGACGGCGATGGCTCAGTTTGAAGAATTTCTCGCGCTCGCTCGCTCCAGGGTGCAATTGACAACGGCCTTGTCTTAAAGCGTCAGTGGGGACTGAGCTCTTATTCGTGTAATGGGTTCCTATTTGTGACAGGCCCATGATGCAACTGCGGGGTAAAGGCATTTGAAAGAAAGAGAGAAAATCCTATAGAATTCAGGGGAATCTTGCCCTTGAGCCAGTTGCACTCAGAGGAGGGCTTTAGCTGGGGGGTGGGGGGGGCGAGGGGCGCTGGGGGGGCAGACAGTGGGCCGGGGCCCTGGCCTGATGAAGGGTAAAGGGGTGGCAAAGCCCCAACTCACTGAAACTCTTTGCAGAGATTCCCACGAGTGCAGACTTGAACGAACACCTAACCACCACCCACCCAGCTCCAGAGACAGTTCCCTGTTCCCACCCCCAGGGCCTCCAATGTTCTGGAGTTCAGGTTCCCTCCTCCTTTCAGCTGCAGGGATGGGGGGAGAGGGGCAGGGGAGCTGCGGGGGTGGGAAGGCTTGAGTCCGGGCCTCTCCTCTGAGATGGAGCATCCGGAGGGCAGGCTGGCAGCCAGGTGACAGCAGAAGGTCCAGGACCCCTAAAGGAGTGGGCCGGGCAGCACCTAAACCACACTTGGCCTGCTGCTCAGCCTGGCCCCGGGCCAGACAAAGCACAAGCACTTTCTTTTTCAGTTCAATTTATTCTCTAAACCAACAAACCTTAGGCTATGAGGGGCAAAGCAAACTCAGTAGTTTAAACAAAGGCATTCATCAGGCAGCTGGGACCCCCTGCAATGACAAATAAATCCCTGGCAAAGAAACGGCCTCCATTGGCTAGACTGGGATGCTACGACGATTGCAGGATGCTTTTTCGGACGTGGTTTAGAAGCTCCTTCTCAGAGTTCTTTGCACAGGCAGGGGGTGGTATGGGTTGAGATGGGCTGTCTGTCATCCGACGCTGATGGAGCACCTAGCGTGGGGCAGGCTGCTCGGAACTAGAGGGTACATCATGAGGTTCTGGAAAACCAGGAAGCTTCACGACATATACAGCAACCCCACTTAAGCCATAATCCACACATACAGCGACCCCACTTGAGCCGTAAACCTGCCACCTAAAGAAAGAATGACCAGCCAAGGTTTACAAGCTACACAAAGTAGGGCTTGAACCCCGGCTCACCCATTAACTTAAATAGCACTGTGACCTTGGGTAAGTTGACTTCTCTACACCTCACTTTACATGCTTGTAAATTCGAGATTTTTACTATTTTTATAGTAATAGTCCAGGCCTCATCCTCCTTCCAGGCCTTGCTGCTGCTTGGACATAAATATCAGGACATGTGTTCACCACCTAAATTTGGAGACAGATTCCATAAGGCATCGGTGTGGCAAACGCTTTTGTACCACTTACTGGTGCTGTTCTAAGTGTTTTATGTATATTAACTCATCCAACCTTTGTAGCAATTCTATGGAGGGGCTACTAATGTTCTCCTCCTTTTACAGCTGAAAAAAACCCACTGCACAGAGAGCTTATGTAACTATCCTAGACAGGGCTACTTCTTTGATTTGTGTGAAAATTACACGCAATAGTCCAAGTAAAATACACCTATAACATCGGCTGTCGATAAATCTGATCTGTGGTTATTAGTCAGTGGTACTGTTATCATTATTATTAACTACCTTAGCGTTACTATGAGTAGTTACCACAGACTAATTTAAAATGTAGGTAAACACAAAGGGTTTGGCCATTTCCCTCTGCTTCCTTAAAGGAAGCCCAGCATTATTTTAGGTAACTCTAGGCGGTTACGGACCCTCCCAGGATTAATGGCTCCAGGGGGAAGAGCAAAATCCCCCTGCCTCCCCCCGCCCCCCCCCCCCCGCCCCGGGGGCTGCTGACTAAGCAAAGGGCAAACCGCTAGAAAGGCAGGATAAATTAACCCCAGGAAGCCCCAGAGGAAGCAGACCTGGGGAAAGAGCTCTTTGCCTGGAGGTGGGCTACAAAATCAGGGTTGATCCAAAGAAACTCCAAGTTAAGGGTGAAAGATGATTTGCCAAGTGTAGAAGTAAAGAGGTCTGTAAGCAAGGGGGAAGGGAATTAACATGCTTTGACTACCTACTTTGGGTCAGGAATCTGGTCATTTCATTCATCTTCACTGCGACTTCATGAGGTAGGTGCTATGATTATCCCGATTTTAGTGATAAGGGGCACAGGCTCAGAGAGCTAAGGGGGTTCACCTGAGGTTCCCCTGCTTAAGACTGCCAGGGCTGGGACCAGAACTCTCTCCATAACCCCATCGATAAATCCAAACAGAACTCGTTATTGCCCACCGTAAACGTGCTCCTTTCATTCTGTTCTCTGTCTTGATGAATGGGGGCCACCACCCAACCGGTCACCTAAGGCAGGAATTTGAGGGTCATCTGGAAGCCTTCTCACTCATCTTCCATATCCAGACCAGCATCAATTGCTTCTAGAACGTCTACCTCATTGGCATCTCTGTATCCATCCTTCCTGTCTCCACCATTCCCTATCAGGCTGGAATACTGATAGTGGGGAGCATGAGTTTGGAGAGAGGCTGACTATCTAACAATGGCACCACTGAACTTGAAACTATCATCCAGACTCTGCCTGGCACCTCCAGCACGTAGAGAGTGAGCACAATTGGGGGGAAGGGCAGAGGGAGAGGGGGAGAGAGAAGCAGACTCCCCACTAAGCAGGCAGCCCAACATAGGGCTGGATCCCAGGACCCTGAGATCATGACCTGAGCCGAAGGCAGACGCTTAACCGACTGAGCCACCCAGGTGCCCCCCCAATCCAAGTTTTTTGAGGTGACAGAACTCAGTCTCAGGCCAAGTGGCTTGCCCAAGGCCACACAGCTTATAAGTGGCAGAGTCCAATTTACCCTGCTTTATGAGATTCCAAATGCACATTATATCATTTATATGACGCCTCACAACAACTCAGGGAGCTAAAGGGTTAAGTGACTGGCAAGATTTACACAGCTAAAACGATGCAGTTTTTGTAGCCCTAAATCCAGGTACATTCTACTTATACCTGAATAATTCTATCTCATTGGAGTTTGAGAACCTTTGCCTTATGAAGGAGTGGATCTCTATTTCACTGTTGACAGAGGTACAAAAGATCCCTCATCATTATAAATTGAAAAACCAGCTCCTAGACAAACATCCCAAAGGTAAATACCACTACCCCCCCCCCCCCAAAAAAATCCCTGGGCAGTTCTCTGCTTTCTTATTTAGCTTGAATAGTGCTCAGTCCTGGCACCGCCTCCCTTGTGACTCTTGCAGAGAATGAGGCCCAGTGGCCTTTTGAGTGGTTCCCAAGGGAAAGAGGTGAGCTGACTCATTACATTCCCTGGGTATGGGCTGGCTGGGTAAGCCACGAGATGCCCACTGCAGTGGCCAATGCTGTCACTTAGCAATCAGGTAAAATGTAAGATCTGAGAGGTTTCAAACCTCTTCTTTTGCCTTTGGGCTCTAGAAACCATCGAAACGAAGTGTGCTTTTGGAAATTCACCACCATCAGCTTTTCTTCCCCTCTGCCATGCTTCTACCAAGGCAGAACTGTGTCAGATATAGTGATGGGATTATTGCCTTGAAACTCTCCGTCTAACCTGGAGATAAACCTCCGTCTAACCTGGAGATAAACAAACAGTTTAGGCTTAAAGGAAGGTCACCCTCCAAGGACACAACTGCTCCTGGCACCTGTGGGTGTTGGGAGAATTCAGCCTCGAGCTAGACATCTAACCTCCTCTACTCTTTCTGAGAGCTCAGAAGGCCTTAGCTTTGGTCTCATCCTCCCTTTTTCTCTCACGAAGAGTCCCGGTCCTCATGTTGAAGAGGCAAAACTGAACTTACACTAAAATCTGCAATTATTACTATTATTATTTTTAAAGATTGTATTTATTTATTTGTCAGAGAGAGGGAGAGAGAGAGAGAGGGAGAGAGAAAGAACACAAGCGGGGGGGGGGGGGAGGGGGCAGCAGGCAGAGGGAAAAGCAGGCGGGGAGCCTGATGAGGGACTCCATCCCAGGACCCTGGGATCATGACCTGAGCCCAAGGCAGACACTTAACCAACTGAGCCACCCAGGCGTCCCTGCAATTATTTTTAAAAAGTAATGACCTTATTTCATTTCTCCTCTTGCCTGTCCACTCCTATCATCATTCTGTAGATAGAGTCCTTCTCTGTTTTTTAAGGATGCAGCCCAGGATCAGTGCAACACTAGGGATGGTGTTGATATTGGATAATGATCAATTTTGTTCAATAAATATGACAGCTTGAAAAGTAAGATGAGGTTTTTTTTTTTTCACTGAACACATTTTCCTCATTGGATTACATTTAGTAGGTACATCCCAGCCATTCTGAAGTCCCGTGTCTACCCTGCATCCCCCAAATACTCTTGGAAATGCATAAAGGAAAAGGCTGAACTCAGAGAGTTCATCTATAAAATCAACACATAGACTCTCTGAGTATAGATATGCAAAGAAACTTCAAAGAGCCAGGATGTCTCCCGGGCCAGCCACTTTTCCCAGTAAGCTAACTGAAGGCATTAACAAGTCAAAGACAGGTCAATAACAGAGGGAGTTTGTCAATCATACAGGGGGAGTGAAAGGAATCAATGAAGCCCAAGTTGGTATCTCCCAGCCAGCACTGCCCAGGGGAGAGTGTGCCCTTGGTCAAGAACTTTACTTCCCCATATGGTAGAGTCTACTGTGCCCAGAAGAGAGACTAAATGAATGAATGGGTGACTGGATGGTCTCAGTGACAGGGTCTTTGTGGAAATGGCTGCATTATCAGCCCATCAAATATTAGCATCACAGGTCTAATTCCTTTAAATCGGACTCTTCTGACACTTAGCGTCCGATGTAACTGAGGGGAGGCCCCTAGCGTCCCCAGTCCCACTGTAAATGGTGCCCCTAGCATCCCGATTGTAAATATCAGTCTCTGACTCCAGTTCTTGTGAAGTGCTGACAAATCAGCCTTCTGAGTCTGGAGCCCTGAGTCAGATCTTGGACACCAGCAAATTCATCAAGATAATGTTACCCGGGGTGGAGGAAAAACAGAGGGTTCTGGATGTCAATTAGTCTCACCCAGGAGACATTATTCTATCTGAGCGTGTGTCCTTTTGGTATTTCTACTACTGTACTTTCTGTAAAATCAGCACCAATGCTCAAGACTCCATTATTTCTCCCCGTGCAGCCAATTCTTTCCTTAAATTTTATCTTAAAGAACAATCCTCCCCAGGACTGATCCATGCCTCTTGAGACTTCAGTCAACTTTGCTATCAAAAGCCCTTTCATGTGGCTTTTTGTCACTGTTAATGGTTCTCTTCACTATGGGTCCAAGCGTTTCCTCATCCTGTTTAAGCTATTAGTACTAATGGGGGCACCCGGGGGGGCTCAGACTGCTAAGCCTCCGACTCTTGTTTTGCGCTCAGGTCATGATCTTGGGGGGGGGGGGAATCTGCGCTCAGCGGGGAGTCCGCTTCTCTCCCTCTCTCCCCCTCTGCCCCCCCACTCACACGTGCACTCTCTCTCTCAAATTAATAAATAAAATCTTTTAAAAAATGATATTAGTACTAACGGAAGAGGATGTTTAGGTTGCTTTTTTTTCCCCTTTCCCCATTCAAAGTCCCCCAAAGTATGGTGCTGGGGTGCATTTTAAGGAATTATTAATAGGGCTGAGGGACTTTATTTTTTTTAAGATTTTATTTTTAAGTAATCTCTACATCTAATGTGGGCTCGAACTCAAAACCCCGAGATCAAGAGTCGCACGCTCCACCGACTGAGCCAGCCAGGTGCCCCCTGAGGGACCTTTTTAAGCTTCTGAATCAATGAAAAAATTCACACCAGGGTCTCCCTGGCCTCTAGAAACCACACTCTAATAGCTCCTCACATATGGGTAAGGAAGAAAGGATCTACTAATTGGTTTACAATTGTCATCAAAGGCTCACTGTATGCCAAATTCTATGCCCTTTGAGGGCAAGAGAAAATAATGTGCATGAGCAATAATACAGGACTAGAAGGCTACCGACAGATGCGTCTTCCGGATACGATCGTACGTGGCCCAGTGGGGAAGACTTCTGGATTGGAAGTCCCAGCTCTGCAATGATCTGCTGCGTAATGTTGCACAAGTCACTTCAGCTCCCTGAGCCTTTACCTCTTAATTTGCAAAACGGGCAAAGATTAACCTTTTCCCTCCCTTCCCTCACAGGGTGGAATGCAGGGTCAGAGGAACCAGTGGATGTGAGATTGCTTTGTCCATTTTAAAGCGTTAGCCCTTAAAAAAAAATAATGAACAAAGTGTTAGCCCTTGGTGACTCCGTGCTATTGCTTGTCATCATCACCATCATCTTCATCATCATGAGCCCTCTTCCTCGTCAGTCTCCTGTCGTTAAGGAGAAGATTCTGTTGGACGAATGGATGCTAAGTTATGGTCCCACGCCCCTCGGGACGAAGCTGCCCGGGGGGTTGCCGTCAGTGCGCTTGCCCACTCCGGGTGACACCACGATTGCTACTTACGGAGCAGACTTCCCAGGGCAAAAGGGATCAGATGCTGTGACACCCGAATTGCTGGGTGTCAGATCTCTCCCATTATCTTCCCAAGGAACACAATGCGCTGCAGCTGGAAAGAGACAAACCGACTCGAAGCGAAATCAGGCTGGCTTGAAGCTGACTCCTCAGAAGGTGAATCCTACACAGCTCTGGTGCTCTGCCTCCCCCCGCCGCCCACCACCATTTAATTGGATCTGCGTTTAAGCTACACATTCAGAAAGCTCTTCTGTCACTTTTGGTCAAAGATTTCTCTTTGAGTTGCTTGAACTCTCTATTAAAAACTTAGCCTAAAGCAGTGTCTTTTGAATACCCAGCTCACTCATTCAGGTACCGGAGCACTGTGAGCCTACACCACCCGCCTGCAAATGGATAAACTACTCAAAAGATATTTTCCACCCTTTAAATAGAGTTCCAAGAAAGAATAGGAAATGCCTCATACCTCTAATGGAAGCTATTTGCTGCAAAAACAAATCATTCAGGTCCGTGGACCTAGAAATGCCTTTTGCAAATCACAAGTGAAAGAAAGAGACAGCAAAACAGCCGCTGAAGCCATGAAGTCATCGCCCACAAAGCACATGATTCAAATAAAAATGAAATACTCATTTGAAAAATGGGTTACCCACACACCCAACGGCCGTTGTTAGTTTGTGTATAAAAGAAAACAACCAGCATTTTGTATGAATTTCATAGAACATGAACTACTTGTTCCTTGTTGGTAGCTAATATAAACATCAGAGCAAATAGCATCTTTTGTTCCAATAAAATCATAGAACATTTCAAAACGGCTCCTACATAAATCCTTACATCAAAATGTACATATCTTAAGTACTGGAAGATGAGCCCCAAATGATGTGCTTAATACATTTGTTCTTCCTTGAAGAGATGAGGTATAATTGTACGCAATCATCTCGTAGCTAGGAATTATATTAAGAACCCTGAGCTATAAGTACTAAATCAGACTAAATAGTCTCTTATCCTATTTTTCTCTTCATACTTGTCATTACTTCCTCAAGTTCTCATTACGACTGCGTAATTCTACCCCCTTGCCGAAACCCCAGGTTTCCTTCAGAAAAGGAGGGTAGCCTTCCCCTTCTCCATTCCCTCACAACCATACTTTTCTCCCCACAAATGTTCATGGGGTGAGACTCACAAATTATTTCAATGAACACTAATACCTTTCTGGGCAGGACGAATAAGTTACTACTGCTTTGTTTTTTTACAAATATTTAGCGTCTCTTCCAAACTCGCTCTTGTTGTCCCTTGAGGAAAGAGAACCTGTTCTAGAAGAAAGGTTAACGTGAAAACACGAGCTACGCTGTGATATTAAGTACAGATTTCTTTTTCCAAAGCTAAAAACCACAGTCCCTCCTTCATTTGGTCCTAAAGAAGACATAACATCGCCAGCTAATGGGCTGTCCACAAATGACCACTATTGAATGAATAATAAAGGAATAATAGCAATGTGATTTCCACTTACATCAACCACAAAAATCTTCTGGGAATCATCCAAAAACTGCACTTTTAAATGTAGCATTCTCGGAGAGGCCGTTGGGCTGCAAGCAGGCTTGGAGTGCTGTGGGAGCTGTGACAGGAAGAGGGGCTTTCTCCAGCTGGATGCCGTGCGCTTGGGGGCCCCCACCCCCACCCAGCCCCCCCCATCCCAGCTGCGCGGCGCTGGTGATCAATAGCATCTGGCCAGTCTCCTATTTGGTCAACGTCAAATCCAACTGGACTCTCTCTAGCCCTCTTAAACCAGTTCCTTTCTTCAAAGGAAAAGAAAAAGAGAGAAAGCATTCGCAACCTCTGGGGATTTTCTTTATTTCACAAGAGCACAATTTGAAATCCCTAGATGAAGCTTGGATAAACTGAGAACAGCTCTTCTCCAAAGTAAAGGGATTAGGTACTCATATTAGTCTCATATGGCACTGGAAATCTCATGGCCGAACTAGGAAGCTTTATGTAGGATGATTTTAATTGTTTTGAATTTACATGATCTAGAAATGAAAACTATGTAAAAAGGAATATAAGGAAAAGCTTCACTTTTGCTTGCCCCCCTCTGTTCTGGGGGATCCCCATGCACCCCTATCAGTACCAGTTTTATTAGGGTTCTGTTGCTGTTAGTTATTTAGCCTTCAGTGTTTCTTTAAGCAAATACTGTACGAGCACATCCAAACATATTTCTCTTATGCAGGTAGCATGCTATTTCCCTGTTTCATGCCTTCCTTTTCTTCGTATATCACTTTGGCTGTGCATGGAATGCGTCCTCATTTCTTTTGGCAGCTCTGTGATTTTGCACCGTGGAGGTAAAGCATAGTTTACTCAAGTGGTTCCTTACTGGTAGACGTGGGTTGTTTCCAACCTTTGGCTATTATAAACAAGGTTGAAATGAATATCCTCATCCGTATGTCACCTTATATGTGTGCAGCCCTAGCAGTCGGATAGATTTCTGGAAGTAGGATTACTGGCCAAGAGTTACATGTTGGTAATTTTATAGCGATTTCAAAGTTTTCCTCCATAAAGCTTGTTATGGGTTGAATTGTGTCCCCCCCCCCCCCCACTTCATGTGTTGAAGTCCTAACCCCCAGTTTCTTGGAATGTGGCTGTATTTGGAGATAGGGTCTATAAAGAGATAATTGAACCGGAATGAGGCCATTAGGGTGGGCCCTAATCCAATAAGACTGGTGTCCTTCTAAGTACGGAAGATGAAGACACAGACACGCACAGGGAGAAGACCATGTAAAGACACGGGGAAGAGAAGGCGTCCACCTACGAGCCAACGAGAGAGGCCTCAGAAGGAACCAACCCTGCCAGCACCTCGATCTCAGACTTCAAGCCTCCAGGGATTGGGGGAAAATAAATTTCTGTTGTTGTAAGCCACCCTGTCTCTGACGGAAGACCTACCAGACTAGTACAAGTGTCGTACCAGGGCGCAGTCCCACCAACAATGTATGACAGGGCCTATTTTCTCCAGGCTCACTGACAGAGTGTGGTGTCAAACTTTGGGGTTTCTGCCAAAATGATAAGTGAGAAAAAGAATCTCAGTCCAGTTCTTTTTTTGTTTTGTTTTTTTCTAAGTAGGATCCATGCCCAGCGCGGAGCCCAACATGGGGCTTGAACTCACAATCCTGAGATCGAGACCTGAGCTGAGATCATGAGTTGGATGCTCAACTGACTGAGCCACCCAGGTGCCCCTCTCAGCGCAGTCCTAAGTCTGAATTTTAATTTTTCATTTCATGAAAGAAGTCCAGCATCTTTTCAGATGCTTAAGGGCCACTTAGATTTCTTTTTGGTGAACTCTCTGTTCGTGTTCCATAGCCCCTCTTTAAAATATTGGCTATTGTCCTTTTCTCTTCAGTCTCGAGCATCTATTTTAACACTAGCCCTTTGTCCGTGATATGAGTTACAAATATTGTCCCCTATTTGTCCTTTGTCTTTCAACTTTGCTTATGGTGTAGGTGTGGTGTCGTTTGCCATGGGAAGTTTTTGATTTTTGTGTTGTGAAATTTGTCTATCATTTTCTAAATGGCCTCTAGACTTTGAATCATAGTTAGAAAGGTCTTCCTCACTTCAAGGTTTTCTTTTAGTACTTTTATGGTTTCATTTTATCTTGATATATGATGTGACCTATGGATCAATTTTCACCTTTTTTCTGAATGGACACCTAGTTGTCCTGATGTCATTGATTAGAAAGTTCGTTTCTACCTGTTGATGCGAGAAGCTGCCTATATTTAAAATATATCCTGGGGCGCCTGGGTGGCTCAGTTGGTTGAGCGACTGCCTTCGGCTCAGGTCATGATCCTGGAGTCCCGGGATCGAGTCCCGCATCGGGCTCCCTGCTCGGCGGGGAGTCTGCTTCTCCCTCTGACCCTCCCCCCTCTCATGTGCTCTCTCTCTCTCTCTCATTCTCTCTGGCTCAAATAAATAAATAAAATCTTTAAAAAAATAAATAAATAAAATATATCCTATATTTTTTAAAGATTTATTTATTTATTTGAGAGAGAAAGAGAGCGCACAGAGGGAGGGGCAGAGGGAGAGGGAGAGACAATCTGGAGCAGACTCAGCGCTGAGCACGGAGTTCGACGTGGGCCTTGACCTCGAGCCCCTAATATCAGGACCTGAGCCCAAATCAAGAGTCGGATATTTAACTGACTGTGCCACCCAGGTGCCCCTTGCCTTTATCATATATTAAATTTCCATATGCATTTGGGTCTGTTTGGGGATTTTTATTCTCTTCTATTCATGTACCAATTCCACACTGTTTTAATGTTTTTCACATTGTTTTAATTTTTGAGGCTCTAGAGTGTATTTTATTTTAAAAAATTTTTTAATTAATTAATTTATTTTTAAGTAATCTCTACACCCAACTTGGGGCTCGAACTCCAGACCCTGAGACCAAGAGTCACACACTCTACCAACTGAGCCAACCAGGTGCCCTTCTAGAGTATGTTATAATATCTAGTAAGGCTGTTCCACACCACATTGATCTTCATTTACAGAGTTTTCCTGGCTTTTCTTGTTTACTTATTTTTCTATACAAGCTTGTAAAATGTGTTAAAATGATAAATTTACTTATGGAAAGTTGGTTTGTCTCAGATGGTGAGTCTTCTTATTCATGGGGCATGTATATCAATTTGCTCAACTGTACTTTTATGTCCTTCTTTTCTGGAATGTTGTACTTAATAACCATTTTCTCAAACATACACAAAACCAAAATTTTAGTACAATAAACTCCCATACACTCATCATCCAGATTAAATATTGTTATGAGATGAATTGGATTCTTCCACAATTCATATATTGAAGCTCTAACCTCTGGTTCCTCAGAATGTGACTGTATTTGAAGATAGGGCCTTTAAAGATAGTGAAGTTAGAATTGGGCCTTTAGGGTGGGTCTTAATCCAATCCGACTGGTGTCCTTATAAAAAAAAAGGAAATTTTTACACACATGTACCAGAGATGTGCATGCACAGAAGAAAGACTATGTGAGGACATAACGAGAGGGCAGCCATCTGCAAGCCAAAGAGAGAGGCCTCAGAAGAAACCAAACTTGTTGACACCTTGCTCTTGGATTTCTAGGCCTGAGAAGTGTAAGAAATAAATTTCTGTTGTTTATGCCACCTAGGTTGTGGTATTTTTTTTATGGCAGCCCTAGAAAACTAATACAAACAGTATTAAGATTTTGCCATTTCTTTCTCTCGCTCTCTACCTCCCAGGAATTATTATTATTATTATTGTTAATCTTTTTTTTAAAGATTTTATTTTTAAGTACTCTCTATACCCAACCTAGGGCTTAAACTCACAACCCTGAGATCAAGAGTCACATGTTCTACCCACTGAGCCAGCCAGGCTCTTCTCTTAGGAATTATTTTAAAGCAAATCCCAGATATCACGTCATGTCATTTCACTCCCTTCATATGCTTACTATTGATCTCTTAAAAATATGGGCATCTTCTTGTATAACCCCAAGACCATTATCACAATGAAGAAAATTTTCTTGTTGTCATATTATACCTAGTCCATGTTCAAATTTCCCCAATTGTTTCAATTTTTTTTTTTTAACGGTTGGTTTGAATCAGGATCCAAACAAGTTCCGTATGCTGTATTTAGTTGTTACATCTATTAATTTTCTTTTCATCTATAGCAGTACCCTTGCTCCCATTCAATGCCTTTGATTGAAGAAACTTAGCCAATTGTCCTACGGAATGTTCCATGTTCTGGATCTGTCTGCTTGCTTCATTGTGTTGTCGTTTTATTTGTTACCCTACTCCTCATATTCCTTATAAATGGAAGGTAGCTATAAGTGCTTGATGAGATTCACATCCAAATTTTCCTCGTAAGAGGACTTCATAGTTGGTACTGTGTACTTCATTGAAAGGCATATGTCTGGTCGTTTCTAGTGAGACTAGGATTGATTAGTGGGTTTAAGTAATGAACGTCCAAGTGTTTGAAAGCATTCCTCACATAGGTTTTGTGCATTTCTTATACATTCACTCCTAGGTATTTACACTTTGTGGTTGCTTTTTAAAATGGAGGTCTTCTCTTCTGTTCCATCTTCTAACTGGAAGCTGTTGGCACATATGAAGGGTATTTTTATATATGACTTTTCTATCTTGCTAACATACTGAACTTTCTTAAACCTTTGTAGTAGTTTTTCATCCGATTCTTGAGTTTTCAGATATCAGACAATTAGGGACACCTGGGTGGCTCAGTCAGTTAAGCGACTGCCTTCGGCTCAGGTGATGGTCCCAGGGTCCTGGGATCCAGCCCCGCATCGGGATCCCCGTTCAGCGGGGAGCCTGCTTCTCCCTCTCCCCTTGCTTGTGCTCTTTCTGTCAAATAAATAAATAAATAAATAAATAAATAAATAAATAAATAAATAAATAAATAAATAAAATCTTTAAAAAAATAGAATAAAATTCAGGTTTAACTGAATTTTAAACTTCCCTGCTCAGTGGGGAGTCTGCTTCTCCCCTCTCCCTCTGCCTGCCCCTCCCCCTGCTTGTACACACACTCTCTCTGGCAAATAAATACAATCTTATTTTTAAAAAAGGCATTAGACAATTATATGTGAACAGAAATGGTTTACCTCTTCCTTTCCAATTCTTACAACATTAATTTCTTTCTTTTCTCTAATTGGATTGGCTAACAGCTCCAGTGAAATGTGAAATCGTAGCGACAATAGTGAGCATCCTTTTCTTGCTCCTGACTTCAGTGGGAATGCTCCCAGTGTTTCCTCATTAGGTAAAACACTGGCTTTTGAAGGAGACATTTAAAAACATACATTTCAACCTGATCAGGCAAGAAGCCCCAAAACACCACCCTTTGTCTATATTGAACTAACTTATCCGATGTCACTAAATAAATAGGCTGGTAAAATTAGACCAATGAAAAGCCGTCATCTGATGGACAAGAGTATATAACTTTGGTAATACTTTGACAGCTCACAGCGCAGCCTCGACAACAGCTCCAAGTGGGGAGGCAGCTGCAAGGCTGGTGGAAAAAGCAGTAGCTTTGTGACCAAAGAATCTATTTTAAATCTTACCAGCAATGTGACCCAAGGCGGGTCACTTCTGCTCCCTGCACCTCAATTTCCTAACCTATAAAATAAGGTGACAGTTCTAATCCATAGGGTTGTGAGAAAGTGCCTGGTACACAGTTGGCACTCAGCAAATGTTTGCTGAGTGAGTGAATATTAAGGAAATAAATATGAATAAATCACTCTTTGCTGAAGTTTCAAATGGTAAATGAAGAAGGAGTTCTGTCTTTTCCTCTCCTTTTCCACCTAGACTTGATTCCTTCAGTTATTGCTGGCAACGTGTTACTAATAGACTGTGATCCAAAACAGGAAACTGTCCTAAAGGAAATTTTCAGATTCTACTTTAAAGTAAAAATCCAAAATTGAGCTCACCCTTGGAAAAATTAGCCTGGCCGGTCTGTCTTCACTTAGTTCCTCCACACATAGGGAGGGGGAGAGGAAACGCTGGGCAGGGCGCCAGAATAGGAGCAAACGGAGATTGGGGAGACTCCAGGGTTTGTGAGCTCGGATGGAAATCGAAGACTATACGATGTAGCTTTTATCATTATCGTGTTGAAATAACGAGAATAAACCAAAACCGAAAATAAAAACACCACCCAACTGTTTTCTCCTAAGATCCAAACAGTGATCTGTGGCATAACTTAAGGGATAAAAGTTAAGAGTTCTGACCAAAATTATGGCCCCAGTTCCTGTCATTTCATCATTAGTGCCTTATTTCTTTGGGATTAAGTTATTCTTCTTCAGGAGTCCCTTATTTTTTCCCAGGTTTATTGAGATATAATTGACATTTACCACTGTGTAAGTTTAAGGTGTACAACGTGATGATTTGATACACTGATATATTGCGAAATGATTACCTCAGTAGCTTTATTTAACACCTCCATTACCTCACTTAATAACCATTTCTTTTTTTGTAATGAGAACATTTAAAATCCACTCTCTTAGTAACTTTCAAGTATACAATACAGCATTGTTAGCTGTAATCACCATGCTGTACATTGGATTTCCAGAACTTAATCATTTTTTAATTGGAGGTTTGTACGTTTTGACCAACATCTCTCCATTCTCCGTGCCCCCCAGCCCCTCGCAACTACCATTCTATTCTGTTTCTGGGAATTTGGCTTTTTTAGATTCTACACATAAGCCATATTATACAGTATTCGTCGTTCTCTGTCTGGCTTATTTCACTTAGCAAAGTGTCCTCAATGTCCATCCAAGTTGTCTCAAATGGCAGGATTTTCTTCTTTCCCATGGCTGAATAATATTCCATTATATATATACAAACACAGCTTCTTTACCCATCCATCTGTAGACTGGTATAGCCATAACTTGGCTATTATGAATAACGCTGCAGGGAACATGGGGGTGCTGTGTCTCTTTGAGATCTTGATTGCATTTCCTTTGGATGTATACCCAGATATGGAATTGCTGGACCATATGGTAGGTCTACTTTTCATTCTTTGAGGAACCACCATACTGTACCAATTTGCATTTCCACCAGTAGGGCACCAGGATTCCCCTTTTGCCCACATTTCTACCAACACTTATCTCTTGTCTTTTTGATAATAACCATTCTAATAAGTGTGGGATAATATCTCACTGTGGTTTTGATGTGCATTTCCCTGATGACTAATGATATTAAGCACATTTTTATGTACCTGTTGACCATTCGTAAATCTTATTTGGAAATACGTCTACTCAGTTCCTTTGCCCATTTTTTAATTGAATTGTTTTGGGGTGTGTGTGTGTGTGTGTGTGTGTGTGTAGTGGAGGGGTTTTGCTATCGAGTTGTATGAATTCCTTATATAGTTTGTATATCAACCCCTTATCAGATATATGATTTATAAATATTTTCTTCCATTCCATAGATTGTCTGTTTGTTTTGTTAATTGTTTCTTTTGCTCTGTATGAACTTTATAGTTTGATGTAGTTTCACTTATTTATTTTCGTCTTGTTGTTTGTGCTTTTGGTGTCATATGCAAAAAATCATTGCTAAGATCTATGTCAAATAGCTTTTTCCCTATGTTTTCTCCTAGGAGTTTTATGGCTTCAGTCTTTAATTCCTGAGTCCATTTTTTAAAAAAATTTATTTATCTTAGAGAGAGAGCACAAGTGGGCGGAGGGGGAGGGGAGAGGGTAAGAGAGAATCCCAAACAGACTTCCCGCTGAGCATGGAGCCCAACGTGAGGCTTGATCCCAGGACCCTGAGATCGTGACCTGAGCAGAATTCAAGAGTTGAATGCTCACCCAACTGAGGCACCCAGGTGCCCCTGATTCCTGAATCCATTTAAAGTTAATTTTCATAAGTGGTGTAGGATAAACGTCAATTTCATTCTTGTGCATGTGATTGTCCAATTTTCACAACACCATCAAAGAAGGTATCCTTTCCCTATTGAGTATTCTTAACTCCCTTGTCAAATATTAGTTGACTGTACAGGCAAGAGATTATTTCTGGGCTTTTGATTCTGTTTTATTGGTTTATGTGTCTGTTTTTATGCCAGTATCACACTGCTTTGATCACCATAACTTTGCAGTATAGTTAAAGTAAAGAAGTGGGATGCCTCTTGCTTTGTGTTATTCAGGGTCATTTGTAGTTCCATATAAATTTTAGGATTATTTTTTCTCTTTCTGGGAAAAATGCCATTGGAATTTTGATAGGGATTGCATGGAATCTATAGATGGCTTGGGATAGTATGGCTATTTTAACAATATTAATTCTTCTAATCCATGAACATGGGGTATGTTTCCATAAATTTGTGTCCTCTTCAATTTCTTTATTCAATGTCTTATAGTTTTATGTTTTATAGAGCATTCACCTCCTTATCAAATTTATTCCTAAGTATTTTATTGTTTTAGGTGCTATTGTGAATGTGACTGTTTTCTTTATTCCTTTTTTTAGATATTTTATTGTTAGTGTATCGAAATGCAACTTTTTCTGTATGTTGAGTTCCTATTTTGCAACTTTACTGAATTTGTTGATTAGCTTGAATAGTTTTTTGGAGTCTTTAGGAGTTCTCAATATAAGATCATATCATCTGCAAAGAGTGACAATTTTACTTTTTCCATTCTGATTTGGACACTTTATTCCTTTTTCTTGCCTGATTGCTCTGGCTGGGACTTCCAGTATGATTTTGACTAAGAATATGAGAGTGGACCACTTGTCTTGTTCTTTTTTTAAAAAAATATTTTATTTATTTATTTGACAGAGACAGAGACAGCGAGAGAGGGAACACAAGCAGGGGGAGTGGGAGAGGGAGAAGCAGGCTGCCCGCTGAGCAGGGAGCCTGATGCAGGGGCTCCATCCCAGGACCCTGGGATCATGACCCGAGCTGAAGGCAGATGCTTAACGACTGAGCCACCCAGGCATCCCCACTTGTCTTGTTCTTGATCTTAGAGGAAAAGCTTTCAAACATTAACTATTGAGTATGATGCTAGCTGTGGGATTGTCATATATGGCCATTAATATGTTGTTATGGTCCTTCTATACCCAATTTGTTGAGAGTTTTTTTATCATGAAAGGATGATCTATTTTGTCAAATGCTTTTCTGCATCTATTGAGATGATCAGATAATTATTATCTTTCATTCTATTAATGTGGTGTATAACATCTATTGATTTGTATATGTTGAATCATCCTTGCATCTCAGGGATAAATTCCACTTGTACATGGCGTATGATCCTTTTATTGTGCTATTGAACTCATTCTGCTAACACTTTACTGAGATTTTTTTGCACCTATATTTATCAGGGATATTAGCCTGTAATTTTTTGTGGTGGCTATCTGCCTTTGGTATCAGGGTAATGCTAGCTTTGTGAAATGAATTTGGGAGTATTCTCTCCTCCTCAATTTTTTAAAGATTTATTTATTTGAGAGAGAGAGAGAACACACACAAGCAAGGGGAGGGGCAGACGGAGAGGGAGAGAAATCCCCAAGAAGACTCCCTACTGAGCATGGAGCCAGACATGGGGCTTGATCCCAGACCTTGAGGTCATGACCTAAGCCAAAATCAAGAGCTAGACACTCAACCAACTGGGCAACCCAGACATCCCTCTCCTCTTCAATTTTTAGAAGTGTTTAGAAAGATTGGCCTTAACTTTTCTCTAATAGTTTGGTAAAATTTCCTGGGAAACCATCTGGTCCTGGGTTTTTGTTGGGAGATTTTCGATTATGGATTGAATCTTGTTGTTTGTTATTGGTCTGTTCAGATTTTCTATTTCTTCATGATTTTGTTTTGGGGGGTTGTATTTTTCTAGGAATTATCCATTTCTTCAAGTTTATCCTATTTGTTGCTGTATAATTGTTCCTAGTAATCTCCTATGATCCTTTACATTTTTGTGTAATGTCTCTACTTTTATTTCTGATTTTAGTTTTTTGAGTTTTCTCTCTTTTCTTATTTAGTCTCACTAAGGTTTGTCAATTTTGTTTATATTTTTTTTAGGAAGAGCTTTTAGGGGCACCTGGGTGGCTCAGTCAGTTAAGCATCTGCCTTCGGCTCAGGTCATGATCCCAGGGTCCTGGGATCCGGCCCCACATTGGGCTCCCTGCTCAGCAGGGAGCCTGCTTCTCCTCTCCCTCTGCCTGCTCCTCTGTCTGCTACTCTGCCTACTTGTGCTCTCTCTCTATCAAATAAATAAATAAAATCTTAAAAAAATAAAAATAAAAAACAAAAAAGAGCTTTTAGTGGCATTGATCTTTTCTATTGTTTTTCTGGTCTCTGGATCATTTATTTCTGCTATAGTCTTTATTTCCTTCATTCTACTACATTTGGGCCTAGGTTGTTTTTTTTTTTTTTTTTTTTCCTAGTCTCTTGAGGTGTAAAGTTAGGCTGTTTGAGATCTTTCTTTTTTCTTAATGTAGGTATTTATTGCTATGAACTCTGTCTTAGAAGTGTTTTTGTAGCATCCCATAAATTTTGGCATATAATGTTTCCATTTTTGTTTGTTTCAAAATATTTTTTCTTTTGATTTCTTCTTTGACCCACTGATTGTTCAGGAGTGTGTTGAATTTCTGCATATTTGTGGACTTTCCAGTTCTCCTCCTGTTATTGATTTTTGGTTTCCTAGCATTGTGGTTGGAAAAGATACTTGGTATGATTTCAGTCTTCTTAAATTTGCTAAGACTTGTTTTGTGACCTATGATATGCTCTATCCTGGAGAATATTCCGCATGAACTTGAGAAGAACGTACTGGTGCTGTTGGATCGACTGTCCTGTGTATGTCTTTTAGGTCCATTTGGTTTAGACTATAATTTATGTCCAACGTTTCCTTATTGGTTTTCTATCTGGGTGATCTATCTACTGTTGAAAGTGGGGTATTGACATCCTCCACTATTGTTGCATTGTTGTCTATTTCTCCCTTCAGATCAGTTAGTATTTGTTTAATATATTTGCATGCTCTGAGATTGAGTGCATATATATTTATAATTGTTATATACTCTTCATGAATTGACCCTTTTATCACTATGTGACCTTCTTCGTCTCTTGTTATAGTTTTTTTCTTGAAGTCTATTTATGTGATGTAAGGATAGCCAGTCCTGCTCTCTTTTATTTCCATGGAATATCTTTTTCATCCTTTCACTTTGAGCCTATGTGTGTCCTTATAGCTGAAGTGAGTCTCTTGTAGGCATCATATTGTTGGATCTTATTTGTAACCCATTCAGCCACTGTATGACTTTTGAATGGAGAATTTAATCCATTTACATTTAGAGTAACTGTTGATAGGTAAGAACTTACTAATGCCTTCTTAATTGTTTTCTGGCTGTTTTGTATTTCCCTTGTTCCCTTGTTCCCTTGTTCAAAAGTTCCTTATAAAAGTGCCAGTAGTCCTTGATGTTAATCAACTTTACTACAGGGGTGCCTGGGTGGCTCTGTTGGTTAAGCAACTGCCTTCGGCTCAGGTCATGATCTCAGGGTCCTGGGATTGAGCCTCATATTGGGCTCCTTGCTCAGCAGGGAGCCTGCTTCTCCCTCTCCCTCTCCCTGCTACTCCACCTGCTTGTGCTCTCTCTCTCTGTCAAATAAATAAAAAATAATCTAAAAAAAAAAATCAACTTTACTACAACGGATTTAGTAGAATGTCAGAGCTGAAAGGAACTTTCTTAGGTGTATTGATTTACTCATTTCTTGTATCTCTCATGAAAATAATTTTTTATGAACATATAAAAATAAATGTTCATTTTTTCAAAGTTAAGCAACATAAACAAAGAAGGAATTAGAGCCACCTGAATTTAATTAAACAAACCTGAGATAATCACCATTAACATCTTAGTAAACCATCTTTAAAGGAATTTTGGTAGTAGTCCGGGTACTATCATTTGTCAACTGGGTAACGGTTGATATTCTCTGAACCTGTTTCCTCACCTATAAAATAGGAATAACACACACTGGGTAGCAAACATTGACAGTGTGTCAGTGCTTTGCACAGATCCCCTCAGATACCTTTTACTACTTTTGTGTACCCATCTTCCTAGCTACTATACATTTTGCTTTTAAAGGCCAGCACTTGCAGCTCTTTTTAAGAGGATGGCCCTTGGGTGACTAGCGCCACTTTCCCTAAACGTGCAGAAAATGAGAAAAGCCTAAGAGTTTACATCCCCCCAGGGCAGTCATTAGCCAGTGGCTAGTGCAGAAGTATAAAAGTCCACCTCCGATGGGTAATTTACATGCCAGAGCTCGTCTGAAGGATAAAGCTAAGGCTGGGACTTAGTCCAAAATTGCACCATTTTTGGCTTCTTCTGTATCCCATTTTCCCCATTCTTTCTGGTTCTTATAGGAGAAATTGCTTAACAAACTACATGCATGAGAAAGCTCATCTCATTGTCTTCTTGTGGCAAACCCAATCTAAAACACTCCAGTTACTTACCTCACAGGTTATTGTCAAAATAGCTCAAGATAGTGGAAGTGACTACCCTTGCTAGGTCATGGGTGCTCCTATGACCATCCTTTCTGCTTTCCTCTTCAAGGATGAGTTCTACATAGGACTGACTCTCAGGATCCATGCAGAACTACCTCTTTAGAAGTGAATCTTTGCCTCTGCTTCGAGTTGAAGAAATGACCACTTTTTCTAGCCCATTCTTTCTTTCCAGACATTTTATTAATTTATCTATTTTTAAAGATTTATTTATTCATTTGAGGGGGGAGGGGCAGAAGGAGAGGGAGAGAAAGAGAATCTCAAGCAGACTCCCTGCTGGGTGCGGAACCTAATGCCAGGCTCCATCTCACAATCCTGAGATCAAGATCTGAGCTGAAACCAAAAGTCAGACTCAACAAGCCACTCAGGTGCCCCTCTTTCCAAGCATTTTAATCCCAAGAATACTGATGGTTATAACTTATACATATTGAGCTCTTACCATAGTCAAAAGATTTGAATATGCTATCCCATTTTATCCTCACAATAGCCTCTGAAATAGGAATTCTTCTTATTATTTCTATTTTATAGATGAGAAAAAGGAGATTCAGAAAAAATAATTGTCAGCAAATACCAATACTGGGATGTTAACTCGGGTCATACATTCATGACTTCAGTGCCCAACTCTTGATTGCTACACATACTGTCTCTCACTTTTCACCTACCTTTCACTCAGGGAACTCAGGAATCCCGATTTTTGTCCCCAGAATCTCATCACTGAAAATATGCCTCCATTATATCCTGACATTCTCCCCTGATCAAGTCTCTGAATTTCTGTAGTCTCCATCCTTGATCTTTGCTTTGAGTCTTCTGTGTAAAACAGTTTATCTTTAAATGATTGTTCTGAGACTTCTGGGAAAATGAGCTTTTGTTGAGTGTTCATTATGAGTTAGATACTTTGCTAATCAGCTAATCAGCTCATTTAATTTCCACGCAAACCTATCATGAGGGTACTATTTTTATCAGATGAGGAATAAAGATTGTTTTGCAAATGAAAAAAATGAGGATCAGGGAGGTCTTACCCAAAGATCACCCAAGCAATAATTGGCAAGCCTGGAATTTGGAGCCGGTTGACTCCAATGTTTGAATTTGTTCTTTTTCCATCAGGCTGCCTGTTAACTTTATTTTTTTAGAGACATTATTTATTTATTTGACAGCGAGAACGAGAGAGAGAGAGAGAGCACAAGCAGGGGGAGTGGCAGGTGCAGGGAGAGGGAGTAGCGGACTCCCCGCCGAGCAGGGAACCTGATGCAGGGCTCGATGCGGGGCTCAATCCCAGGGTCCCAGGATCATGACCTGAGCCAAAGGCAGACACTCAACTGACTGAACCACCCAGGTGCCCCAACTTTATTTGTCCTATTCTTAAATTTAACTTGTTGGTTCCAGAGCTAAACGTGTTGCCTTGGTTCCTACTGATGCACTATCATTGAAGAGGGTGGCATGCTTTGGGGGCACATACTTGTGTTTCACCAGGAGCTCAGTCTGAATTTTGCAAGCTGTGTCATTTGCCCATAGGTTTTCGACAAGGGTGGACAGAAGTGATGAAGCCAAGTCTTTCTGCTTTCTATACAGTCAGCTCCCATTAAATGGGACACTTAAATGTCCTAGGAGAAGAATGGCAAGAGGGCTGACAGGGTAGGTGGGTGACAAAGGAGGACATGTTTCTTATCCCAGTTGGAAGTTCTTATTGTCACTCCATTTTTTCAGGGTATTAGTTAGGTAAGAGGCACTAAGATTTTCTCAGCTGCCTATTATGTGTGAGCCTTCTTCATATGCTATTCATCCATCATTCATTCAAAAATATCTGTTGAGCCCCGTTAATGTTGTAGACACTGGAAACGCATTGGTGAACAAACCAGGCAAAATATCTGCTGTTCTAGAGCTTACATTCTAGTGGAAACCAGACAGAATCTTGCTTTTCTTTCCCTCACTCCAGTCCCAACTCCAACCCCTTGCATCTTTGCTTTATTTATTTAATGTATTGGGGTTCCGGGTGAGAAGTCATTTGAAAAAGGGACCTTGCTGCCTAGATAAAAAATGAGGTTTGGGAAAAACCACTCTAAACAAATCAGATAATTAAAGCTAAAGTAGATCCATAATTCAAACACAATCCTTTAGATCTTTAGAAACTCCTTTTGTTGGAAAGAAAAATGGATGCTCTTTTCTGAGAACATCATTCCAAGTATGAATCAGTTCTGAGTAAAGGCTTTTGTCTTAGACAGCGAGAAAAAGATTTGAACCCTTTTATTGTCAAAACTGCAACAAAACCCCAAATAAATTACAATATTGTATTTTAAAATTACCGAGTAAGGGTTAATTACAGCAACATTGCTCTGTCACTTAATTTTCATTGGCACTGAATAAAGTAGCTGCTATGATTACCACATTCAGTGATAAGGAAACTAAAGCTTGGCTAGATTGAGTTACTCACTGCTATAGGAAGCAGGAGTAACAGCGCTTGGGTGGAGACGTGTCTGTGTTTCATCCACACAGCCCATATGTGGAAGAGCTGGGAGTTGAAGCTAAGTGTGTCGAACGGCAAAGCCCAGAAATTTTTCACTTGAGTAGATCCTCTGCCTTAAGCCCGACTGTACCTGTGTTTCTACTCTTTACACTGATACTAAGTCTGAGAGACTTCGCCAAAGCTTTGGCTGAGAAAGGAAGGGCAGTGTGGAAGCCACAGCCATGTGTCTCGGGTGGGCTTTTCCAGGGGTCGCTTGAACCCAGACGCCTAGGATTGACCATGCCAGGGAGGGCCTGTATTTGAAGGAAGGCAGTCTTGCCTCCTGTCAGATTTCCGGAATTGAATTTCAATCAGCTATGAAGGAAAGGACAGCCATTAATTAGTTCCTTTCCACTCCTTGAAAATTTCCTGTGATTCCTGCAAAGACGATCCAGGTTCATGGAGGCGCAATGAAACCCTTGAAGGGAAGGGACACGGGGGCATATTGTGTGGCTGAGAAAAGCCAAGAAAGCAGTATGTATCCAGCTGACTGTGTGCCAAGGGTTTAGCTTAGAAGCACGAAGCATAGTGCATTCTTCCTTATTTGCCCCTCGGCTCTGGCTTCCTCAAATACCAGTCCAGAGTCAGTGTACAGCTGAAATAGTCAGCAAGTAATGGATGCCCTCCTTTGGCAGAACACAGCCAGGTCTTTGAGAGCAGACACAGTGAAATCCAGCAGATGGTGATGTTTCCAAACAAGGTGATGTGGAGCGTGACGTGGAGCAGCCTGGGAGGTCTGAAGTGTTTACTGATGCCAAACGACAAGAAGGCTTCACATGTTGCTTAAAAGTCAAAGGGCATCTTTAAAAACCATGAAGATGATGGGTCGATGCCGAGGGAATGGAACAACTTGGGGCGGGCTGCTTGGGGCCAGAAATCAATCATTCCTCCTCTAGACAAGGAACCCTTTAGCTTACTGGGGACTGAGCATGCGCCCCCGCCCCCGGCGGGCCCCTGGTACTTTCTGTCTTGGAGGACGAGATACATGACTAAAAACTAGAGCTGATGTCAGACATTTCAGCAAGAAAGCAAGGTCTAACGTCTGTCCTAAGATCAGCCCAGATGAGGCCCCATGTCCCACATGATCTATATCAGTGGTTGGCAAACTTTCAGGAAGGGCAGGCCACAGCTTTATTTAGCCCCTCTAATTTAAGGTTGTGCATGCCAGGAATACATTTGAGCATTTGAGGTCTCTTGACTCAACCCTTCACATATGTACAGTAAATATGATTTCTTAAGTGTTCAAGGGCCTTCTTTTAAAATTCAGCAGTGAAGGCCATTTGGCCACTTTTGTGTGTTTCCCTGCCTTGACTTTTCCTTGCAGATCGCCTCCTTGGATCCTGTCATCTACCTGGACAAAATGGAGCCCCCGGCCGTCACCTTCCCCCAGCCTGTGCCCCCTGCCTTGCAGTTTCCCCGGGGAGTAGAGGATTTGTCTCCAGAGGTCAAGCCACTGGTACTCTCTTTCCCCTGGCCCCCGAGGCCCTTCTCTCTAAATTCTGGAGCACGCGCAGTCCTTCCCTGTAGCCTCAATTCCTGCTAGGAATGTGGTCCAGCAGGCTGAGCGCTCTAGACCTCCCGGAGACCACCACAGCACCGTGGGTTCGCTCACCCTCTTCCTCTTTCTCTTGGTCCTCTTCTCATTCTCCACGCCATGGCTTAAATGTCACCGCTGCAGCAGCGATGTCTTGCCTGATGACCTAAACATGCACATAAGCCCCTTTGTAGCACTAATCACAACTCTCAATTAAAAATTATTTAAATTATGGCATAATGTCTATCCCCTGTACTGGACTGTGCAATCCACGAGGACAGGGGAAGTGTCTGTTTTGTTCACCACTCTATCCCTAGTAGGTAATACGGTTAATAATCATAATATTCACTAATAAGAAGCACTCATATGTGCCAAAGATGGGTCTATGTGCTCATGTGTGTGCTGTGTGTATATTAATTCAATCAATCCATCCTTGCAACAATCCTATAAGGTGCACACTATTATTACCACTGTTTGAGAGGCGAGGACACTGAAGCATGGGGAGGTTCAGTAGCTTGCCTAAGGTCAGGTGGCTGGGAAGTTATAGAGCTGGGATTTGAACTCAAGTAACAGGACATTAGAGTCCATGTTGTTAACTGTTGCATCTGTCCCTGAGACTAATACATGAATGGAAATGAATGAAATGAAAAGATCCATCTCTACCGTATTCCCCAGTTATGATCAAAAGCACTCCTCTTCGTGGACCTCAGAAATAGCCTTTTGTAAGTAAAACTGGAAGCCATATGGAAGTAAGCACACATTTGTTGGCAATCACTGCTTAGAGGGGCCCATCCAAGTAGAATTGTCCTCTGTCAGGCCAGCCAGAGAATCCTTTGGACTCAACTTGCTTTGTATCACACATTGAAAAGTACATTTCTAAAAGTCCAACAGAGATTTAGGAAGACCATGTCTTTAACACAAGGCAGAGAAAGGCTGAGTGATACCATATTATTGGGATTAGGTTTATTATGAGCAATAGAAAACCCCCAAATAACAGAAATTCATTTCTCTTTCATGTTCAATAAATCCCAAGGTCGTCAGCGCAGGATGGGGGCATCGTGTTTCATGGTGACAGGGGCTGTGGAAGGAAATGTCAATCAGGGAGCAAGAAATAAAAGACTGCCATTTAGGTCAGAGGTGTGGGCTAGTTATACCAAATGGAAAGTCATCATCATAGAGATGGTCACCAAAACCCTAGGAGTTGGAGCCCAAGCTCTTGCTTGTCTCTCTGCCAGCTTCCATTCTGAGTTATGGTCCAAAATGACAGTTAAAGCTCCAGCCACTATTTTCTGTTCTGACCATTAGGGAAGAGAAGGGAAGAAGACCGGCATGCCCTTTAACCTTTGTACCTCTAAGGACACCTCCCAGAAGTTGCGTGTGTCACTTTTGCTTGTATCCCATTGGCCAAATGGGCCAAATCTCTCTGCAAGGGAAGCTAGGAAATGCAGTCTTTATTTCAGGCGGTCCCGTGCCCAGCTTCAGATTGCAGTTTCACTGTTAGGGAATAAGAGGAGACCTGATATTGTGCAACAAGTAGTGGTCTCAGCCATAAATACAAGAGATTCTAAACAAACGAAGCCCAAGGAGTCTAAAGGAGCAAAGGACATACATGGTTAAGGGATCAAGGAAAAGCTCGATGTACAAGTCGATGATTGAAATGGGTTTGAAGCATGGGAAGAATTTCGTTGAGGTCGATGTGTTGTCAGAAGCACATTTTGGATAGAGAGAAGAATAAAAGCACATGGAGATTGGAATGAGCAGAATGAGTTGTTTCGTTTGCCGCTTAAGGTCCAAGTTGGGGAGCAGTGGAAGGTGAGGCTGCCATGGAAAGACGGAATCATTTGGGGAAGGCTTGGAATGTTGGAGCAAAGCGTCTGTATGTAATCTGCTGGTCAGAGGGGGAGTAACTAAAGGCTTTGTGCAGAGCACTAGTGTATTCTGAATGCCCCCACAGCAACAGTGTTGCAACTTCTGAGCAGAGGAGGGATGGGATCTGAAGATGATAGCAGCACAAATATGTAATTTGGAATAGAAGAAGCAGAAACACAGTGAGGCTATAGTAATAGTCAAAGCAGATGGTAACATGAGCCTGAGTCAAGCAGGCATTGTGGGGGTGCAGAGAAGGAGCCACATACGAGGCGCAGTGGTGAGAGGAAATCTACAGAAATTTACTGTTGATTGTAGGATGGAAGATGAGTGAAAGATCATCCTGAGATTTCAAATCTAAATGGCTGGAAGAAAATAGAACCACGCATCAGTCAGAGCATAGAGAAGAAGAAGAGGTCGGGGGTAAGGCAGAGAGGGGAGATGGTGAGGTCAGTTTGAGGCATGTTGAGTTTGAAGCGCCTTTGGGATACCTCGATGAAGATGTGTATCAGGAAGTAAGCTATAAGCATCTACAGCCCAGGACAGAGGGCCGGACTACAGACACAGATTTGAACGTCTTCATTATAGAAGCATTAAGAGAAGCCCTTGGAATTGTAAGATTTCAGAATTTGAATGTCACGGGGGATGAAGATAGGCCAATATCATGAGGTTTCCAAAAGAAGAGTTTCAAGAAGGAGAAGGACGATCAATAATGTCAGCTGCTATAGAGAGCTCAGAGGATGAAGACCGGGAAAGGAACGCCAGGGGCAACTAGCTGCAAGTGCACTGGACAGTCTTGGGTGGTGAGGAGAGGAGCTATGAAAAGTGATGGGGAAAATGCGGGTGGGGAGGCTACACAAGGCAAGGAAGAAGGGGAATGACCCAGATTGCAAGGTACCAAGTGTGGGTGAATGGTCAGGAAGTTGGGGTGCAGGTTGTAGACCACACATTAAGTCTTTGATGTGTGAGCAAGTATGGTCATCAGATATGCTCACTTTTTTTTTTTAAAGATTTTTATTTATTTATTTGAGAGAGAGAATGAGAAAGAGAGAACACGAGAGGGGGGAAGGTCAGAGGGAGAAGCAGACTCCCCGCTGAGCAGGGAACCCGATGCGGGACTCGATCCTGGGACTCCAGGATCATGACCTGAGCTGAAGGCAGTTGCTTAACCAACTGAGCCACCCAGGCACCCAGATATGCTCACTTTTAAGTAAAGCATGGGATGTTAGAACTGGAAGCACCCTTAGAAACTTCATCTAATCCTCAACTGAATGGTATTAAGAACAAAATCTATGTCCACAGAGGAAAACCTAACTGCTTCTGCCCTGGGCTTTTACTAACCAAGGGACCAGACTTTCCTTGACCCCATAGGAACCCATGTGAACAGGACTTGCAAAAACACTCCTCAATCCCATTTAACAATATACGGAATATTTCCAAGGATTCAAAGTCTCACACCAGGGAATGAATTGTCAGTCTTCTCTATGGAGATACAATATCCCCTGTGGGGGCACCTATAGAGATAAATGTTTCAATTACTAATTTGGGACAAGAAAACATTATCCCAAGGCAGACAGAATTTTTGGACCCCTAGTGGCCTTGCAAACTAAAGTGGGCTCAGCTCACTTACCACAACTTACCAAAAGGCTCACTCTCCTCAGTCCTCCGATATCAGTGAGGTAGTTGAAGATAGAAACCTCTGTGGATTTCCAGGAGACACTTCCATCTAGTTCATGAATGTAGGACCTAGAGAGCAGACAAGAGCTTTGTTCTTTACATATGTTTCTTCTTGAGAAATTGCAAAAGAAAGAATCAGACCTCAAGGTCCCAGCAGACCCTGATAAAAGACCACACGTGCTCTTACAGGCTGAAATAAAGGCCACACATAAGGGAAGAGCAATGTAATTTTCTTTTTACTTCCGAAGTCTTCCACTCACCTGATTTTTTTTTTTTTATAATTTAGAAGAGTAAACATACAACCTCTATCCAATAAATTAAAAAACAACAAAAAACATAACTTCTGTGACCCCAAACAGAAGCGCTGTACCCATTAAGCAGTAACTTCCCATTGCCCCCTCACCTCAGCCTTGGTGACCTCTACTTTCCATTTCTGTAAATTTGCCCATACTAGATATTTCATATAAATGGCACCACATAATATGTGGCCTTTTGTGTCTGGGTTATTTCATTTAGCATCATGTTTTCAAGGTTCGGATGAGGGGAAGGAAGTGAAATGTGGAATGGGAGTAGGGGGTCACAGAGTGAGAGAAAGGACACACAAGACCCTAAGGAAGGTGGAAGGAGAGAGACAGAGACAGACTTCACAAAACAGAGACACACAAAGAAGAGACAGGAGGGCATTCCATCTTGGAGTTGTGGGAGGGTATAGGTCTATGGAGAGGGTGGCTAAAGATAAATGCTAGTCCTAGACTTAGCACAGATATATCAGAGTTACACTTGACCTCTGAAATACCCACAGGCTCCACAAAATTTCAAAAACCATCCTTTTCCCACTGGGAACAGACCTCTGCATTTATTTTCAAACCAAAGGTTTATTTTTTGAAATAAAACTTCATGTACCCAGGGAATTCTGAAGGTTTTCCATATTTATGTAAGAATGACTAGAAATCTCCTTTGGAATCTTAGAGGTGTCCATTTTCTAGCTTTAATCTCAAATTCTGTATTCCTGGAAAGTTTGTTTCTTAAAACAACAATGAGGTACCATGACACACCTATTAGAATGGCTAAAATCCAAAAGAGAGATAGCACCAAATGCTAACAAGGATGTGGAGCAACAGGAACTCTCGTTCACTGCTGATGGGAAAGCAAAATGCTACGAGCCACTCTGGAATATAGTCTGCAACTTCTACAAACTACACATACTTTTACCATCCTGTCCAGCAATGGCACTCCTTGGTATTTACCCCAATGAGATGAAAAGTTACATCCTCACAAAAACCTACACATAAATGTTCACAGCAGCTTTATTTATAACTGCCAAAACTTGGAAGTAAGCAAGATATCATTTGATAGGTGAATGAATAAACAAACTGTGGCACACCCAAACACTAGAATATGATTCAGCACGAATAATGAGTTATCAAGCTTCAAAAAGACATGTGTTTAAGGAACCTTAAACACATATTGCTAAGTGAAAGAAGCCAGTCTGGAAAAGCTACACACTGTATGATTCCAACTATATGAAATTCTGGAAAAGGAAAAACTATAGAGATAGTAAAAGTATCATTGGTTGCCAGGGGTTCCGGGGGAGAGAGGGACAAGTAGGTGGAGCACAGGGGATTTTTAGGGCAGTGCAATTATTCCATATGATACCAAAATGGTGGACATATGACATTACCCATTTGTTAAAACCCATGGAATTGTGCAACACATAGTGAACCCTAATGTAAACCCTAGACTTTGGTTAATAACGTATTGCTATTGGTTCATCACTTGTAACAAATGCACCACCACTAATGTAAGATGTTAATAATAGGAAAACTGGGGGCACTTGGGTGGCTCAGTCAGGTTAAGCGTCTGCCTTCGGCTCAGGTCATGATCTCAGGGTCCTGGGATCGAATGTCATGTCAGGCTCCCTGCTTAGCAGGGAGTCTGCTTCTCCCTCTCCCTCTGCCCCTCTCCCCTGCTCGTGCTCTGTGTCTCTCAAGTAAATAAATAAAATCTTTAAAAAATAATGATAATAGGGAAAACTGTGGGGGAGGGTGGTGGTGGTGGAAAGAGTGAGTATATGGGAACTCTCTGTACTTTCTGCCCAATTTTTCTGTAAACCTAAAACTGCTCTAGAAACAAAGTCTATTAATGAAAAAAGATAGGCAAATAAAAAGGTCATTCGCCCCTCCCAAAAGTTTATTTCTCCTTTACATATTTTTGTGGCTGTTGCTATTTATTATCTCGCAAGGACACTACCTCCACTGAAGGTCTGGATTTGATTGTGAGTAACTACCCAAAAAAAGACATAAATTTTGATTTCCAGTTCAAACTTTAGAAATTAGGAGGTAGCTTCAATCTCTCCAAGAGCAAAGACCATCTAAAATTCTTGGAATGGCACCCAGATTTTCCCCTCTCTTCATGGCTTATCAATTCTTCTATCGAGTAGTCAGAGGTTTGGGTCTGAACGGGATCTTTACAGCAACCCCTCTTGCGAGGGTTTATTCTCTTGACTGGAAACTTGTCCCTGGAGCAACAGTATTCTTTCATACTTGCTAACTGTATTTGTTTCTGAGGGCTTCCCTGACAAATTACCACAAACTGGGTGGCTCAGAACAACAGAAATTGATTCTCTCTTCGTTCTGGAGGCCTAGCAGGCTGAGATCAATGTGTCAGCATGGCCACACTCTCCGGAGACTCTGGGTAAAATCCTCCTTTGACTCTGCCTAGCTTCCGTTGGTGGCCACCAAGCCTCGGCGTTCCTTGAATTAAATAAAGCTGCATCATCGGATCTCTGCCTCTGTCATCAGGTGGCACTCTCTTGTCCTCTTAAAAGGACACCAATCATATTAGATGAAGGGCCTACCCTACTCCACTATGACCTCATCCTAACTTGATTACACGATCAACAACCCTATTTCCAAATAGAGTCACATCCTGAGATACTAGGGGTTAGGACATCAACATGTCTTTACAGGAAACAGTTTAACAGAATGTTGAGGTCAAGTTGTGAACAGGTTTTGGCCTTTGGCCTAAAGCAAGGCCTTCTCAGAAATGATACCTTCCACTTAGAATAGCCTTGGGACTCGAGATAGACCAAAAGTTCAACTCTTATTTTTTTTTTAAGATTTTATTTATTTATTAGAGAGCGAGTGAGAGAGAAACAGCATGAGAAGGGAGAGGGTCAGAGGGAGAAGCAGGCTCCCCTCTGAGCCGGGAGCCCGATGCGGGACTCAATCCCAGGACTCCGGGATCATGACCCGAGCCAAAGGCAGTCACTTAACCAACTGAGCCACCCAGGCGCCCAGTTCAACTCTTATTATCATGTCCAGTCATGCTTCTTCAGAAATCAGGCTGAACATTCATTCAGAGATTCCACCTAAGCCAGGAGCTCTGAAGAAGCTCTTCTCAGCCTCACTGGGCAGGACTGTGTGCCTCCTTGAAGTCATCAAGACCACCAGCTCACACAACGTAGGGAGCACCATCTAAGAACAGGCCTCCAACCCTCTAAATTATTCACAGCCTTAGTTCGGAGCTTCCTCCCCTAGCCATTCTTTCCCACTTCTTTCTGATTCTTTCAGCTTCTGATCCTTTCAGCTTCTGATCTCATGGCTCCTCTTAACGATGATGGTCACACTTGTTCTTTGGACCTGATGCTCAGCACCATGTCTCTGGCTTTGACCAATATTAACCCCCCTGGGCCCCAAATTGAACTTACCAAAGACCATATTGTCACCATGCATTGTGTGCCAAGACTCTACAATGTCCATCCGTATGTGGGCACAGTCATCCTCAGAACCAAACATCAAGCCATGACCGCTACGGTTCTAGGCCATCCCTCCGTGTTGTCATGAAAAAAAAAAAATTGGCAGGACTATCCTTTTGCCACTGGGAACACATTTCTGCACTTATTGTTACAACTGAAAGTATACATTTGAAATAAAGACGTATTTGCCCACGGAATTCTGAAGGTTTTTCATAGTTTCGAAGGAATGTCTTAGCATGTAGAAATGTCCTTCAGAAGCAGGCTTCGGCCCTCATGCCTGTCCTGGGACAACCCAGGAAAGATCCCCAGTAGGGCCTCCTAATGATTGCATTCAACTGGGTTTTCTTTCTTTTTTTTTTAAGCCTTCACTCCTCCTGAGTGCACAGTGCCTTTTGATACTACTGACCACTCTCCATTTCTCAAGAATCTGCTCTCTTGACTTAAGAGATGTAAGCTCTGCTGTTTTCTCCAACTTCAATGATCACTCCTTCCCAGTCCGCTTTGCTCTCTCCTCTTCCTCTGACCAGGCTCTCTCCTTGGCTTTGTCCTCGAGCTACACCCTCTGTGGCTGATCCCAGTTCCTAGCATGGCTCCGGTATTATGTTAATGATTACCAAATCTCTATCTCCTGCCTCAGCTTCTTTCCTGAGCTTCAGACCTGTGTTTCCAATTACGGACCGGACACCTCTATTAGGATAATCTACAGGCACCCCCAAATCAACATGTCCAAACACACCTCACTGACTGCCCCTACTGCCCACCCCAATGAAGGTAGTAGCACATAGCAATGAAGACAGGCTTGGTCCCCTCTTCCACCCCTCGCAGCCCATCTACACGTTCCGCTTCTCTTAACTGATCCTTTCTCTTTGGACTCAGTACCTTTACCCAGTTTCAGCCTTTATTATACTTTGTCTGGACTATTTTAATAGCCTCTTGCATGGTTCATCTCTCACTCCGAACCATTCTCCACCTGCCATTCAGAGTGACAATGTCACAGCATGAACCTCTGCAGCTGTTCTTTACCTACAGGATAAAGTTCAGTTTCCTTAGAGAGGCACTCAAGAGGTGGCCTTTTGCCCTTTAAACCTCATCTTTTGGTTTCTATACCTCCTCCCCAAAGCTTCCGTCACACCAAACTACTTATAGAATCCCAATGTGTATTATTTTCTATGCCCTCGCTTAAACTTCTCTCTCTGCCTGGAAGGTTCCCCCTTCTCCATCTCTGGCTACTTAGAAAAAGCGCACGGCCAGACCCGCTGTCCAAAGAGGAGATATGAAAGGTGACCTTTGTGAGAGCTGAGCCCCACGGGAAGTTCCAGCAGACACTCTGTTGGGCAATTGCTCCCTTTGCCTCTGGGCCCTGGAGCCCTACCAGAGGCTGCAGAGCAAAGACAGCTTCTGTGGTGGACGCTTCCGGATGTGTGTCAGTTCCGGGTGAGGCTTGGATCTCCTGTTGGCAGACTGACAGTTTCTCTCTGCCCTAGGTGCCAGCACTGTGAAGGTTTCTACCAGGGCCTTCCAGTTTTCCATAGTTCCACACACAGAGAGGCCTACCTTTGTCTTAGGGCCTGAATCAAGAGTAGGTGGGCCAACTGGACTGTTATCCCCATTGGCTCCTGGGCTGCCCTGTGGCTTGCTCACAGTGTCTAATCTGCCAGGGGTTCTTTCTCTAAATAACTTAGAAGCTGGTCTCAGTCTTTCTCCTCTCTCTCTCTCTCCCCCAGCATTTATTCAACCAACCAATATTTATTGTCTGTGAAGTATACACCAGGCACTCTACTAGATACCAAGAATACACACACTCACACACACACACACACTCACTGCCTTTGAGCTGACAGTCAGTGTGGGAGACTGACATTAAATACAAAGACTTACAAAGATTTCCTTACTACTGTTTGAGAAGGAAAGTACACTGAAGGGAGAGTACAGGTTCCATGAAGGTCCCGGACCTTTGTCAGCCTGGTTTGTTGTGAAGAAACGAAAGGCCTCAAATGATACAAAGCGATTGCTTTTCTCTTGAAGTTTTAAGTTTTTATCCTCTATTTGTATGAGGTTTGGATACATAAAAGCTATTAACCCCCTGTCTATCATGTCAGTTCCAGTCATTTTCCAAGTTCCTAAAATCTAGTTAAATCTAAAAGCCTGATACATTTGATTATTACAGGCCAGTTATGTAGATGGCCCCCATTTGAGTTTGTCTAATGTTTCCTCATTATTAGCCTCTGTTTATGCATTTTTGGCACAATTAACCATAGAAGGGGACACATGATTTCAATGTATTCTCTTACTGGTCATGTTCACTTCGATCACTTGGTTAAGGTGGTTTCTGCCAGTGTTCCTCACTGTGAAGTTCCTCCTTTTCCCTTTGTATTACTATCTTGTGGACCCCCGCCTCCCCCTGCGCGGACTCCAACACCCCACGCCATTTTGGCTCCAACCCCCCCCCCCCCGCCCAGCCTTCCTTGCACGCAGATGCCCGCTCTTACCTTGCTCTGGCTTTGACACTGAGTTTTCCCCCTTCGTGGAGGTCCTTGTCACCCACTTGCTTCTCACATCCTACAGCAGGTGCCCACCTCACCGATGGCCACCCTCTGTCTGGGCCCGGACAGCTCCTGCCGGGTCTTTCCCCTGCCTGGACACCCTGCCCACACTGCTCAGGCCGACACTCTGCACCTGCTTGGCATCTGACCGCACAAATGCTGGGGCCTCTTCAGGGACACCCTTCTCACTGCGCTCTGACTCTGACTTCTCACTCCAGGCTGCCTCTCCACACACCTTGCTCCATCCCCTTTTAAAGGCATGGGGACTGAACTGCTCAGGAAGGGAGGGAAAAGGGAGGAAAGAGAAGAAGCAGAGTTCTACCCACTTAAAAACTCTTCCCACTCTGTTAGCTCCAGGGCCTAAAGCCACCATCACCTCTCACCAGGATTACCTAGATTACTTCAAAAGCCTCCACCTTTTTTAAGGGTTGACTGAAATGCCATCTCTTCATGAAGCGTTTTCTTACCAATTCATCCAACTACAAGTGATCTTTCCCTTTACTTAGAACCTTCTGAACCCCACAACACTTTCATTCATTCAAGAAAAGCATTTACTGAGCCCTAACCCCGGTGCCAGGCACTGTGCTGGATGCTGAAGATACTGTGACAGGTGAGACCTCCGCTTCATGGAGCTTCCAGTGTAGTTAGGAAAACAGGCAAGCAAACAGGGACTAAGTGCTGGGTGCTTTGATGACAGAACTGCAGTCAGTAGAGCATGAAGGGGGGCGGGGAATGAGGAGAAAGAGTTAGGTGAGGCCAGACCACATAGGGCCTTTTTAGCTACTCATCCGCCACACACCGATGTAGCATTTCCTAAGTGCGGCCACGGTCCTGGACCCTGGGAATACAATTATATGAAACAGAAAACTCTGCCCTCATGTAGTTTGTATTCTGGTGAGGGGAGAAAGCTGATGAACAAACTCAATAGGTGAATTGTATAGAATATCACTTGGTTTTAAGTACTATGGAGGAAAATAAAACAGGAGAGGAGATAGAGAGCGCGAGCGCGGGGCCAGGGAAATTAGCAGGTGGGGGGTGGTTACAATTTAAGTAGGGTGAGCAGAAAAGGCCTCACTGATAAGATGGTATTTTGTTTCCTTTATTGAAGTAAGTGCAGGAATAAGCCATGCCCATATGGGATGCAGGCATTTCAACCAGAGGGAAGCGCAAGCATAAAAGCCACGAGGCAGAAGGGAGACAGAACAAGGCTACCATGCTGGAACAGAGAAAGGAGGGGCAGTGGGGAATTAGGACAGAAGCTCAGAGAGAGCCAGCACCCTTAAGGCTTTGTAGGCCCACTTAAAGGCTCTGGATTTGATTCTATTCTGGAGAGAAGAGAAAGTCATTGGAGAGTTTTGAGAAGAGTGGCAAGGTCTGGCTTATGTTTGAGAAGAACCAGAAGAGCAGCTGTGTTGAGAATCGACCGAAGACATGGAGGGCAAGGGTGGAGGCAGGGAGGATGGTTAGAAGTCTATTGCAGTAATCCAGGTGAGAGGTGATTGGTAGCTTTCTGCTCTGGAGGTCATAGAGAAAGTGGTTTGGAGAAAAAGCCAGGAGGCTTACTGATAGATTGTATGGGGTGGGGTGGGGGGTCAGGTGCTGGATACGGAGTGAGAGGATTCAAGGATATCTGTAAGTCACTTTAGGGAGCTAGGACTTTATCGTGAAGAGGATGAGGATGCACCAAAGAAATTTAAACAAGAAAGTGATATGTGCTTTACATTTTAAAATGATCCCTCTAGACATTGGCTGGAAGATGGGTCAGGGAAGGTCAATTTTGAATGTAGGCAGGTCAGCTGGGGGCTCTTCCAGCAGTCTGGGCAATGAACCTGTCCTGGACTAGAACGATAGCAGGGGAGATGAAGAGAAACAGAAGGGCGTAGAACAGACGACGGAGGGGGAAATTGATGGCATTAGCTGATGGAATGGATGTGAGAGGGAAAGAGAAGAATGAAGAATGATTGCCTTCAGCAACTGGGAGGTGCCAATAACCGAGCCAGGAAAGATCAGGAGAGACACAGGTTGGGGTGGAAGGAAATTGAGACTTGTGTTCTGGCAAGGATACATTTGGAGTTCTGTTAGATACCCACATGGAGATGTTAAGTAGGCAACCGGACATACCTCTTGGGAGCTCAGATGAGAGAGCTCCAGCTCTGAAATTTCTCATTGGGAGACCCCCCCCCCGCCCCACCGGGCTTCCTAATCACACTCTCCCATCCCTTTACTTGTGTCAGAATAAACTTGCTTTTCAATTTTATCAAGACCTCAATTCTCGTCCTCCACCTTCATTCCCCAAGTCTGGCAGCGAACTGCTAAGTTCCTGATTTTTCTCTCTGATGCAAACTTAACGATCTGCTTTGTCAAACATCCCAGTTGAAATTTGCTCCACTTTGTAATTGCGGTCATATCTGTCTTGCTAATCCTCGGTCCTGGACAAACACGGTCATGTCGTTTTTCCTTTTCTGTTCCTATTCCCTTTATGGGTTCATAACCTGGGGTCCAAAGATGGGCTTCAAGAATCCTTTGACCTGGGGCGCCTGGGTGGCTCAGTCGGTTGGGCGACTGCCTTCGGCTCAGGTCATGATCCTGGAGTCCCGGGATCGAGTCCCGCATCGGGCTCCCTGCTCGGCGGGGAGTCTGCTTCTCCCTCTGGCCCTCCCCCCTCTCATGTGCTTGCTCTCTCTCATTCTCTCTGTCTCAAATAAATAAATAAAATCTTTAAAAAAAAAAAAAAAAGAATCCTTTGACCTGAGTCAAAATTTTCCATATATGTATATATGTGCGTTTATCTGGATTGTGTTTACATTTCTGAAAGGATTCAGGACCTTAAAAAAGTTTGGGAATGATTGCATTAAATGATACCGGCAAATATTAGAAACAAACAACAGTAACTAATCTAATAATAATAATTCATGTTATGGGAGCTCAGTTGGTCCCTTAAAGTCACTTGGTGATGCTTTTTACTCTTTACTCCTGTTAAAAGTTCAGGGGTAGGAGAAGTTTGAAGGTAAAAATACTCACAAAATTAAATTGGGGGTTGATTCTTTCATTTATAGATACTTCTCTAGGCGTGTTGGATATTCATTGAGGCAGGGTAGAACAGAAGGAGCATGGAATCAGGGGCCCAAGGTCTAGGTCCATCTCTGCCTAAAAACGAGTGGTGTGTCTTTGGGTAAATCACCTACCCATCTCTAAGCCTCAGTTTGTTCATCTGTAAATAGAGTTCATAATATCTCTCCACGTTTTTTAAGGGGCAACATAGTAACCAACATATGTAAATGCATTTTGTACACATCTAAACTCCAAACCACATGTTGAAAATGAGAAATGGCTGAATTTTCAAAAGTATGGCGTTTCCTCCTTTGAAACAAATTGAGAGGAAGGGTCACCAGGGCAAACGCCTGGAAGCAATATGAAGTGGACAGAGAATTCATAATTAGCCATTGATTCAGTGTGTTTTGCTGTAAACATACTCCTGGAAATATTTTGAAAATCTTCCGCTGTAAATCTCCAGGCGCTGAGCTGAGCCAAACAGGGAGGGGTTCTCCCTGGGTGGAATGATGAAATCCAGGATGTATCTTTTTTGGCCCCCCTCCCCCATTTCCACCCCTGCACACCACCCCCCGGCACAGGGTCCCCTGCTGGCGGTCAGAAAGTACCTTACTCTGCAGATACGTGGGAATGTGGAACAGCCCGAGGGCAGAAAGGGGCTGAGAGAAGACAAGCAATCATTCCTGCCAATTTCCCCTCCCTTTGCCTCTTGCCAAAAAGAAGTCATGTCTCCACCTGGCTCTCTCCCTCCCTGTCAACTTCCTTTCTACCAGGGAGCTTTACAGTTTCTTAAGAACTCTTTGAAGACCCATAATTTCCCCCAGACCCCGGTGAAGGAATGTTTCACGGAGTCATTCTAGGCACCCCAACAAGCAGTGGAAGGAATAAGTATCTCGGCACATTGAAAAGCCAGCCCCATATTTGCTTGCCCGTCTTTCTGCTCTGAAGATCAGCCTTGGTGACAGAAAAGAGAGCTGTGAGTATTGAAAGTTCTAGTCAAACCTTTTCTCAGAATCATGAGTCACTGGGGTGGTTGGCTTAGCTAAAGAATAAATGTTGAAGCATTGGCTTCTTGTTGAATCCTTAGGGTTAATAATTCCTCAAAAATAGATAATCCTAAGTAGTCCATATATCAACCATCATTGAGATTGTGGCGTCGTATAGTGGCGCTCAGTGCAGGGTGCGTGCTGGAATCTACTGAGGGAGGTGATTATTGGAATCAACTAGGACCCAACCCCAGAGAGTATGATTCATTTGGTCAGAGGGTGAAGGATGGGTGTGGGTGGCAGGGTATTAATATATTTTTAAAAACTCCCCAGGTAAAACAGTTTAGCAGTTCCTTAAATGATCAAGTATACAGTTACCATATGACCCAGCAATTCCACTCTTAGACACATACCCAAGAGAAGTGAAAACAAATATCCACACAAACACTTGTACATGAATGGTTTATAGCAGCATTATTCATAATAGCCAAAAGATGGAAACAACCCAAATGTTTATCAATGGATGAAGAGATAAGCAAACTGTGGTATATTCATACAATGAAATCTGATTTGGCCATAAAAAATGGAATGAAGGACCGACACATGCTACAATTTGGATGAACCTTGAAAACATTAGGCTAAGTGAAAGGAGCCAGTCACAAAAGTCCAAATATTATATGATTCCTTTCATATGGTAGACTAGAATAGGAAAATCTATAAAGACAGCAGGTAGATTAGTGGTTGCTTAGGGCTGCAGGTGGAGGATGGGGGGATAGCAGGGTGACAGCTAGTGGGTATGGGATTTCTTTAAAATTTTTTTTATTATTGAAGTATAATTGGCATAGAATGTTATATTAGTTTCAGGTGTACAACTTAGTGATGCGACAATTCTATACACTGCTCGATGCTCACTATAGTCCACCATCGGTCACCATACAACAATTGTTACAATATTATTGACTATATTCCCTATGTTGTACTTTTCATCTCTGTGACTTATTTATTTTATTTTATTTTTTTTATTTTAAAGATTTTATTTATTTATTTGACAGAGAGAGACACAGCGAGAGAGGGAACACAAGCAGGGGGAGTGGGAGAGGGAGAAGCAGGCTTCCCGCGGAGCAGGGAGCCCAATGCGGGGCTCGATCCCAGGACCCTGGGATCATGACCTGAGTCGAAGGCAGACGCTTAATGACTGAGCCACCCAGGCGCCCTGTGACTTATTTATTTTATAATTGGAAGTTTGTGCCTCTTAATCCCCTTCATCTATTTCACCCATCCTCCCAAACACCTCCCCTCTGGCAACCACCAGTATGCTCTCTGCATTCAAGAATCTGTTTGTTTTTTGTGTATTTGTTCACTCATCTTGTTTTTTAGATGCCACATATAAGTGAAACCATATAGTATTTGTCTTTACCTGATTTATTTCACTTAGCATAATGCCCTCTAGGTCCATCCATATTACTGCAAAAAGCAAGAGCTCATGCTTTTTCATGGATGAGTAACATTCCAGTGTGTGTGTGTGTGTGTGTGTGTGTGTGTGTGTGTGTGTATACACCACACTTTTTTATGCATTCATGTATTGATGGACACCTGGGGTGCTTCCATATCTTGGCTATTGTAAGTAATGCTGCTTATAAACATAGGGGTGCACATATCTTTTTGAATTAGTGTTTTTGTTTTCTTTTTTTTTTTTTTTTAAGATTTTATATATTTATTTGACAGAGAGAGAGAGAGAAAGTGAGAGCAGGAACACAAGCAGGGGGAGTGGGAGAGGGAGAAGCAGGCTTCCCGCCGAGCAGGGAGCCCGATGTGGGGCTCGATCCCAGGACCCTGGATCATGACCTGAGCCGAAGGCAGACGCTTAACGACTGAGCCACCCAGGCGCCCCGTGTTTTTGTTTTCTTTGGGTAAGTATCCAATAGTGGAATTACTGCATCATGTGGAATTTCTATTTTTAATTTTTTGAGGAACTTCCATAATGTTTTCCACAGTAGTTGCACCAATTTCCATTCTCAGCAACAGTGCATGAGGGTTCCCTTTTCTCTACATCTTCGCCAAAGCTTGCTATTCCTTGTATGTTTGATCCTAGCCATTCTGACTGGTGTGAGGTGATATCTCGTGGTTTTGATTTGCATTTCCCCGATGATGAGTGATGTCGAGCATCTTTTCATGCGTCTGTTGGCCATCTGGATGTCTTCTTTGGAAAAATGCCTATTCAGGTCCTTGGCCCATTTTTTAAAAATGAAATTGGGTTTTTTTCATGTTCTTGGTATATTTTGGATTTTAACCTTTTATTAGATATATCATTTGCAAATTTCTTTTCCCATTCACTTGATTGTGTTTTTGTTTTGTTGGTGGTTTCCTTTGCTGTGCAGAAGCTTTTTACTTCAGTGTGATCCCAATACTTTTGTTTCCCTTTCCTTGAGAAGGCATATCCATAAATATGTTGGCCAATGACCAAGAGATGACTGCCTATGTTTTCTTGCAGGAGTTTTATGGCTTTAGGTATCACATTGAGGTCCTTCATCCATTTGAGTTTAATTTTGTGTGTGGTGTAAGACAGTGATCCAGTTTCATTCTTTTGCATGCAACTGTCCAGTTTTTCCAGAACCGCTTATTAAAGAGAATATGTTTTCTCCATTGTATATTCTTGCATCCTTTGTCGTAGATTAATTGACCATACAGGTGTGAGTTTATTTCTGGGTATGGGATTTCTTTTTGAGGTGATGAAAATGTTCTAAAATTGACCGTGGTGATGGTTGCACCTATCTGTGGATAGATTAAAGTCAATGCAATGGGTGAATTGTATGTGTGAATTATATCTCAATAAAGCTGTTTATTTTTATTTTTTTTAAGATTTTATTTATTCATTTTAGAGAGAGAGAGCATGCAAGCAGGGGGAGGGGCAGAGGGGAGGGAGAGAGAATCCCAAACGGGCTCCCTTCTGAGCATGGAGCCTGACTCGGGGCTCGAACTCACGACCCTGAGATCATGACCTGAGCTGAAACCAAGAGACGCTCAACCAACTGAGCCACCCAGGCACCCCACACCAAAGCCATTTAAAAGATAGAGTGAGAGAAAAGATCCTCCCCAGGTGATCTTAATGTGCAGCTGAGGCTGAGAACCACTGATGTGGTTGAAGGAACAGGCACTTGAAGTTAGACAGACTGGAACAAAACGACCATGTCATTAGGTGACCCAGCTGTGGCTCTCTCTGAGCCTCATTTTCCTCATCTGGAGAATGAAGATAATCATTTCTGTCCCATAAGCTTGGAAAAGAGGATTTAGTGTGGAAGACAAATGAAAGGACGTGTGGAAGACAAATGAAAGGACGTGTGGACCCCGCCGCTTAGCAAGCCAGCGCTCCATTAAAGGAAGCTACTGCCAGCATCGTTTCTCTTTTCTGCCTGAAGGCTCAGAAGGCCAGCACTAGAAATATCAGCTCTCACGGTGCAGGCTGGGTGAGGGAGAGTTGAAGAGTGGAGGGGACCAAGCCAAATGCATTATCTGAACGTAGGCTCAATAAATGTCCTCTGTGCTGGTAATCGTTTTTTTGGCCCCATCACAAAGCCCCCATTCTTCCCATGAGTAAGACTGCAGCGTCATTGTTCCCAAAGATGTGTTGCTTCTTTTTTGCCTTTGAAGCTCATGGAAGACCAAACACAGGCCCACAGTGGGATCTACTGGTATTCCCTTGCTTTTCACAATATATTTGCCATCAAACTGTGTCACATCTCCGGCTGGGAGGTGCCTCTCCCATGCGCTTTCATCCATCGCCACTGGTGCTCCCCGAGAGCAGGCGTCTAACACCTCTTGCATAATGATTGCAACAGCCTCCGTAACCACCTCCACCCCTTTGACCTTCCGCTCCTCCATGCCACAGCCAGAGTGATCTTTGTAACGTGCCCTTCTGATGGAATCTGGTTTGTTTAAAGAACTTTCAATGGTTTAAAACCTTCCAACAGTTTCCTATCATTCTACAATCCAACTTCTGTCTAACGCTTCAGCCTTATCTCTTGCTACCTGCTGCCTTCTAAATTCCACCCGCCCGGTTTTTTTTAAAGATTTTATTTGTTTATTTATTTGTTTGGAGAGAGAATAAGAGGGTGCACGGGGGGAAGGGGCAGAGGGAGAAGGAGAGAGAATCCCAAGCAGACTCCGCACTGAGCACAGAGCCCAAGCGGGGTTTGATCCCAGGACTCCGAGATGACGACCTGAGCCGCTCTCAGGAGTCGGGCGCTTAACCAACTGAGCTACCCAGGCACTCCGTAAATCTCCTTTACAATTATCCAAGCCCCGGACCTCTGCGAACATTCCCGCCTTCTCCTGGAAGTTCCCGCCTCTGGCCTTGTATGTCCAAATGCCCCGGAGGCCCCACAGTTTAAATGATACCGCCTTCAGGACCTCTCCCCCAGCTCACCCAAGGACAGGGCTATCTGGCTTTTTAGAACCATCATTCTACATCATTTCTGTCTGCGCCTGGCCAGGTTCTTCTTCAATGTACCGTCATGTCTAGGCGGCATCTCTCTACCTCACTACCTCAGCTGTCAGATTGCGGAGCTTTAACCATAAATTGCAAACTGAGGCACACACAAGAAAGGAGGAGGACCTGGGCAACTGCTGATCATGCTTGGATAGGATGGCTGTGCCTGGGGGGCGTGGTAATGAGCCTAGACGTAGAAGCTCCGTGGATTACTGAAATGATTAGACTTGTCCCTGCTAGGTGGGCCTGGGTGTGAATTTTCCCCAGGGGAATTAAGTCAAAAAGAGAGGAGCTGTCCCTGGCTCGAAGAATGGCATCAAGGTTCTCAGCAAGGGACCAGGTCCAACTAGACGTGTGCTAGAAAGGTGTGCTGGGTGTGGATGTATGTGACAGCGGGCATGAGTGCTTATTTTCTACAGGTAGGAGTGTGAGTGTAAGTGTGTGAATGTGTAGATCTGCATGAATAGACATGCAAGCGCCTGAGTATGATTGTGAATATATTAAACGTGGTTATATGTGTGTGTGTATAGTTGGGGGTTGGGGAGGGTCTTAGCTCGAGCTCAAGCTGTGTTCACACAAGCCTGGGCATGGCTGCGAAGCTGGTGGGGCGAGCCTGTCACAAATGTCTTGGTACTGAAGGACAAAGGGGCCTCTTGGGAGAGAATTCATTCTAGGGAAAGAAAGAGTCGGGTCTACAAAATTGCCCCAGTGCGAAAGCTTTAGTTACGGGAGGGGAGGGACAATTCACAGTAGAGCGCAGTAACTGTCACTTGAATTTGTCTCTAGGCCCACCTCCAGGGATTCGACGTCTGAGCCTTAGGGGAATGCAAGAAGGTGTAGTCAATGAAAATGCAAAGTGCTGTTTTACAATAACATTTTGTTATTAGGGCACAAGTATGATTGCTTTGGGATTTCAGTAATTCACTTACGTATTCGGTCAACAAGTATTTATCTAATACCTGCTCTGTGACAGATAGTGTGCTGAGTGTTGGGGCGATAGCAGTGAATAAAGCAGACAGAACCTACATTCAAGTGTAGCCTGAAAGGGAGAGAGACATTTTCTACCAAATCATACCAAACAGCATACACTTAGACAATTACAGGCAGAGTTGCAGCCAGTCTATAGTGTATCTTTGTCTGAATTAGAAAACGGGGTCTGCTCTAGGCAGTCCTAAAGCTTGCCCTCTGTGAGCAGGTGAATTCGAAAGAGGTGTCCACCCCCTTTCCCTGGGACAGATTCAACAACACAGGCATACTGTGTGGCAAGGGAACACAGATTGGATTTCAAACTCCTCCTTGGTGTCTCTGCTAGGCATCTCTTGTGCAGTGTGCAACATATACAACTGTCCATGGTGGCCTTGCTGTAAGGCTCCAAGGTGTCAACAGTTGCTCTGGGCTCAAGATAGCGGTACCCGGCACTAATTTTGATGGTATCTAAGAAAAACTACTACCAGGAGAAATTATTACCCCATGGAAGTAGCAGCTGTCCCCAGTGTGAGTTGTGGAAGCCAGTGGAGGCAGCTGGTACCAGTGGATGTGGTACAGTACTTTCCAAGATCAGTGTTATACAACATAAGTGTCATCTCGGTAAAGAAAATATAGTGATGCTTAGATCACACAAGAGCACCCAGAGGATATAAGCTGGAGCAGAAGAATAGGAAAAAGGAAACACAAAAGCCACGTGGAAACTGACAGTACTTATTCATGAGCACATATGCGATTCTCCCTGAAGACATCTCAAAAAAATGTATGGTGGTAGGAGCCCTTCAAGGGGCTGAAAGAGGAGGCAAGAGCTAGGAGAATGTGTGTGTGTGTGTGTTCAAGGGCACATGTCCACACACAGATCGGGAGCTCTTCTCTACATCTCATAAAAAGCATAGAGCTCAAGATGTGTAGCCATAGTTTTCCTGCCTCTCTAAGAGGCGGGGTGTTTTTCCCTTCAGTAAAAGAAAATCCATTTGTTTAGCTAGGCAGAAAGGGTTTTCTTCAATATTGGTTGGACCATTGAATTTCAGTCCACAAAACTCAAAGTGCCATTGACAGCAACATAAGGGTATCTTTATATCTAGTCTTAGAGTTTTTCTTAGGTTTAAGTGAGTTCTTTGTTTAAGAAGAGTATCAGTCATTTAAAGAATTGCTGTATATTCACAGTGTATCCTAATGTGCTGCTTTTTAAAGAACTTTTTTCTGATTATCAAAGATATATCCTAGCCTGAAGAATATATAAATCTCAAAAAATTCATAAAGGAAATAAAAATTATCCACAACCCTACCATATATATATATCATTAATTTATATATATTCATATATATCCATTAAAGTTTTGATGTTTCCATATATATGTGTCTATGTCTATATATATACAAAAACATATATTTTAGCATTATGGTGTTATATACAATTTGATGGTCTGATTTTATCACTTATTTTTATATCAAGAACATTTCCTCATATCATTATATATTCTATAAAAATATACTTATTAATAAATGACTGCATAGTATTTTATTTTATGGATGTACCATAAAGGTTTTTTTTTGCCATCATAAATAACATTTCAATAAACATCTTTTTAAAAAGATCTTATTTATTTATTTGAGAGAGAGCAGAGCGAAAGAGAGAGCATGAGTGGGGTGGAGGGGCAGAGGGAGAGGGAGAATCAGGCTCCCGCTTCAAATATATATTTTTGTGTGCCTCTTTGCTTATATACTGTAATGTATTATTGCAAGTGGAATTATTTGGTCAAGCTTATGAATATTTAAAAGATTCTAAATACATATTACTAAACAGTCCTTTGAGATTGAGTTAATTTCCACGTATAGTCCTACCAGCGTGGTGTGAGTGCTCCTTTCACCACATGCGTTCCAACAACGAGGATTATCTCTTTATAAAGATCTTCGTTAATTTCATTAACAAACATAATAAAATATATGTTTTGTTTTTCAGATAATATGGCTGTCTAGGTATTTGGACAGATTCTGCAAGTAGAAAACAAAACTGCTGGATAAAGTAAAAAAAAAAATATATATATATATATCTTCTTAAAAGCATCAAAAAGCTAATAAGATAGTAAGGAATTATCAGGCCCAAATCTAAGGGAAGGCAGTAACCCAAAGAGGTAAGCCGAGCAATGAAGTGAAGTTTTCGTTAAGGGTATTTGCCAAACAAGTCCAACTTGAGATTTGCTTTGTGTGTGCGTATGATTTCTCTAGACACAAGGACAAAATATAAGGCTTAAGTCTCTACCAAGATGGGGAGTCTAATAAGGAGTCCTTGCCCCTATAAATCTAGTCTCCCAAAGGGTTTCATCCTCAGTGTAAAGGTGAACCATAAATAAATGCCCATCCTCAGGAAAATGTATGGAAAGTTGCTTTGTTGCCTATCAGGAACAGTGGAGGAGTGACCATCTCTGAGAAGTTGTAATCACAGTTCAGTTCCCCGTGGATTTAATGCCCCTAATTTACATTTCCTATGTAGTAAACAAACAAACAAAATAAAGGCAAGACATGAGTGTAGCCCAATGTAGTCCCAGGCAAGAAGTGCCCCAAGGCATCTGGCAGAAATGAACACACATCCTCCCTGGAGAAATACATCCTTATCCAAGGCCACAAATAATTTTCTAAGGACCATGAGCAGCTAAGAGCTGAAAATAACTACACACACAATGAAACAAGACACCATGAGTGAGAAACAACAGGCAAGAGGAATAGATCCATAAAAACTACAGAAATTGGGATTATCAGGTACAGGTTATAAAATAATTCCATTTAATATGTTTAATGAAATAAAATACAAATGCTAAAACATCTTTGTAGAACAAGAAGCTTAATTATTAAAAAGAGCTAGCAAATATGAAAAAGAACTAAACAGAACTTTTTGGAAATTCAAATAAGAATAATAATTGCAATTTTAAAAATCACTTCATGAGTTTAATGACAGATTAAAAACATATTATCTTTGTAGGAGAGACAGAGTGATCAGCTGACCTTTCAATAGCAAAACGAGAGAACCCAGAAGATGCTGGAATGACATCGCCAATGTGGTAAGAGAAAATAACTGCTAACCTATAATTATATACTCAATGAAAATATCTTTGATTACACTGAGTAGTGTTTAAGAATTGTCAAATCACTATGTTGTACAGCTGAAATGAATATCACATTTGTATGTTAACTATAATTCAATTAAAAAAAAAGATTTTCCTTCTCTGGTGAGCTGATGAATAGTCTTCTTGTTTTTTTTGTTTTGTTTTGTTTTGTTTTTTCCTATCGTTCCTGTTCGGTTTTTCCTATTTCTTTTTTATATCCTTTTGGATTTTACATTGGTGTATGTTACGAGGTGAAGCCAAAATCATTAACTAATTACCCGGCAGCATTTGCTGCATAATTTTTCACTTCCTCACGTATTTTTAAATACTTTTGTGTAATATATTAAGCTATATGAACAAGGGACCTTTTGGGGGGGGTTGGTGTTTGTGTTTCACTGATCTGTGTATTCTCACAGCTATATTGAACTGATTTAAGGGCTGTAACTTTGTAGTATATTTTCATGAATGCTAATGTCGAATAATGTGAAACTCACAAGGAACAGCAAATTGGTTTCCAGAAGTACATTGACTGATTTGACCTGGAGGCCATGTGAATTCGTTTTAATAGATCATCAAGGAGATAGGTTACAAGGTGATTAGTGTGCCTTCACAGAGTACGGCAGAATCAGAAGAAAGAATTATATCCAATTTACCTGTTTGGGGCTGCTCAGAAGAACCTGAGATTTGGGGAAAAGAGAAATGGCCTTTCCTTCCGCGTTCTAACTTTCAGGATCTTGTTCAACAATGACGGAAACAGACCTGCTGTGATGAAGAGTGTCCATGACCCTGGAAGGGGTGAGACATGCCGCTCGGGTGTGGAGGAAGGTCCTGCGGTCGCTACCGGCAGAACCCCAAGTGTAGGGAAGTCCTATTCGGTGAGTCAAAGAAGGCCTTTTAGGAGTAGTTGCCTCGTCTTGTCTACGGTATATTTCTACAATGTAAATCATTGGGTCTCCTAATTAGACACGTTTCGAGAACAATACACAATAGGATGAATTCCCGTGCTAGACAGTACAGATGCGTTCTATGGAATGACTGTCTTCCCCAGGGTGAGTAAGCTGCACATTTGATTTGGTAACACTGCTATGTATTATTTTCGAAGAGCAAATAAACAAACATATCAGAACCCGAATTCTTTGCCAAAGGCAATGGATATATTTGTTTCTAACGCCTCCATGGAAACCTTACTAGGAAGCCGAAGCCCTTCACTCGGCTTACGGCGTGAAAGATACACAGGTGCTGATGTGCACACCCACGTAAAAGATGGGAACATACCCATCCACTCCGCCACAGACTAAGAAGCTTCTTGATTTAGGGGAACGAGGTGGGGTGTCCACTCACAAAATTTGCAAGGGTTGCGGGGATCACGAAGCCCGACACTAGCTTCGCTTGACTCTGGCTGAAACCCCACTTGAGGCTGATGGAAGAAAACAAGTCCTTATCCTCCTATTTCAATCCCCACCTTCAGGCACAGAGCCAGACGCAGAGAGGACTCGAAATTGGACTTGGCTGACTCTTCTGTCTTGGGTGTGGATTTGGTATGGATGCGAGCTGGAGGCTGACATCACCCTGCTTAAATAGAAATAGTGGTTGGATCTGCTTTGAGGGTGTCACTCCAGGAATGGGCCCATGACGGAGGCTTGTCCTTGGAGATAATCATGGAAATGGTCCCCCGTACCTCCCCACCTGTGTGTCCTTAGGCATGTGCCATTTCACGTACCCCAGGCTGAAATCACATCCCCGCCCATTCCCAGTTACCCCCACAAGCACCCCCTGCCCCCCCATCCTCTGACAATTCTCTTAGGATCGCCATCCGCCAAGCTGCGTTCGGTGCAACACGTCCTTACTGATCATCTGCTTTGTGAGAGCTACTGAGGTTAACTAGGAAATGAGCCATAATCCCTTCCTTTTCCAAGCTTCTCTCCTAGAAAAGGGAGACAAGCAATTTCCACACAGGGAGTAGGAGATCGGCAGAGAAGAGGAAAGAGTCTCAGACAGAAGGAAGAATGGGCAAATGTGATGGCGATAAGGAGCCGTCTGGAGAGCTCCGGTCTGGGGGAGAATCGGGATTGTTTGCAGGTGTAAAAGAAGGCTCTAGCTGCTTTATAAAGGAAGGATTCGAGTGGGTCAGGAGCGGAGCAGGGGAACCTATGTGCAAACTAGATTATTTAGGACTGTCCAGTTACTCAAGCTAGAAACTACTTAGTTTTTATTTCCCCCTTTTCATCATAACCAATAATCATATTAAGTCCTGTCAGTTCTGCCACCAAAATTCAATCACTCAGAGTTTATTGAACCCCTGTACGCATCGAATGCTGTGCTTGGGGAAAAATAATCCATTTCTCTCCTAACAGAAGCTAGAAGCTGATTGCCTTGCTGGGGAGACAGATACGTAAATAGATAATTTTGAAATAATTATCTTGATAATTGCTAAGTATTCACTGGGTGCTATCCAAGCTAGAGAGAGAGAGAGAGAAAGAGGAGGGAGGGGGAATCTCTGCCTGAGGGGAATGAGAGAGAATCAGGGATCCATGGAGATGAGGTACGATCTATGTCTTGAAGGATGAGGAAGAATTCCCTCGAGGAGGCAGGTAGGGGGCCGGGGACTGCACATGGTGGAAATGGTCCCACAAAGGCCTGGAAAGGTGACTGAATAGGAACCAGTAGGAGGTTTGGGGTCAGGGGGACGGGGGCCCGGGCCTAGGTTACGAAGGGAGGGACAGAAAAAGATGAGGTTGGAGAGGTAGGCCAAATTGGAATGTGAAAGCCCTCCTGGAAGGGGGAGAGAGTTGAAGCGCAGAAGGTGATCAGATCATTGTGGTGACTTGGGTCCATGTACCAGGCCCCTTTATCACCCACCACTTCATTCCCTCAGGTTCTGCCCCACGAAAGCTCTTGCTCTTTCTCACTTCTAGGACTGCAGGGGTCTCCTGACAGGTCTTCCCGCCCCAGGCAAATCCCCTGCCATTTATCTTCTGCTTGGGGATCTTTCTAGGACCCCTCTGTGTTCCTGCCATCCTCCCGCTGCATCCTGCCCCTCACTGCCAGGAAAAGTCCTCCCACCGTCGTCCGAGCGACGGGCTAGGCCTTCACATTCCAGCCTCATCCCCCAAGCCTCCTGCCCACTCTGAGTCCAGAGGCCCCTTCGGCTCTCGTTGCTGTCACAAGGTCTCCGGGCCTGCCAGGCACATTCGGGGCTCTGCGCCTCTGCTCCCCCTCCTCCCTCAGAGTCTACCTGAACCGCCCTTGTGGCAAATTTTCTCCTCGGTCTCCAAGAATCAACTCACGAGGCAAGTTCCTTTGACCTTCCCTTGACCCTTCCAGGGAGAACAAATCCCTTCACTTCTCTGGGCTCCCTGGCATCTGGTCCTGCTGCTATTACAGCAGATGTCACATTGTGTCGTGATGATTGCTTGCAAGCTGTCTCCCGCGCCAGAGCACGAGCTGCACCGGTCGTGAAGGCCGCAGCCCCTTCCTCGGACAAACTCAGCTCGCCTGGCGGGGCCTGGGACACACATGGAAGGGCGGTTAAGTGAAGTTAAATGAAGGAACCGATCTTGTCCCTTTTTTGTCTGGAATAGTTATCCTCACCAAGCGACTATTTACTGTCAAGGGGAAATCACTCTGTTTGGGGCCAGATTTCCTTGCCTAGGTCATCGCAGCTATTCTTTTTAGCCAGCTGATGTGCCAAAGGCCTGTAGTGCGGACTCCTCTTAGGTTAGAGAGCAAGGCTTCAATGTCCATGCACCTGCCATACACTAAACTGGCAGTGAAGCAGGGAGAAAGCCTCATGTCTGCCATTTAGGCTTTTCTTAAAGATTTATTTATTTATTTATTTATTTATTTATTTATTTATATTTATTTTGAGAGAGGGTGGGGGACAGAGTGAGCTCAAACAGGGGGGAGGGGCAGACGGAGAGGGAAAAGCAGACTCCCCACTGAGCAGGGAGCCCGATGTGGGGCTCGATCCCAGGGCCCCGGGATCATGACCGGAGCTGAAGGCAGACGCTCAACTGACTGAGCCACCCAGGCGCCCCCTCACATCTGCCATTTAAATGTCCACCCCTCCTCTTTGCTTCTGTATATCTTGGGGCCCGAGTGGAAGACCAGAAATACTTGTAGGGATATCTTGGGGCATGGCATAATGTCTAAAGTTCAGCTGGGATTTTTCTAAGAACAGCCATATAGGTGTCCGAAAGAGGAACAGCAGAAAAGCAGAGACAACTACGTCTACCGGTGTCAGGGCTTCGTGGGGCTCCCTCTTCAACAGAGGAACAATGAACCTCCAAACTCAGATTTACTGAAGGGTCAGAACCCTCAGGGATCCTTCCATTTCTCAACTGTAGATTTAATACCTATTTCCAAGCCCCAACGGAAGTTTAGTGTGGCCTTAAGTCCCTCTCCTTCCCCTGGCACCCCCCCTCCAGATTTTAAAGCTTACAGCAGCTGGTAGGAGCATCAAACTACTAAGTCCCGGCATTCCCTGGGGCTTACAGCATGAAGTAAAAGTAGCCAGAGCCTCAGGAGCCAATTCCTGGAGGGCCTCCTGGGGCATCTTCGAGTCTCTGGTGACATGGCAGACTGCACAGGTCGCTGACATCGAAGCACATACAGGGAGCCGCTATTTTGAATATAACCTCACGCTGGTTTAAGGCCAACCTGACAATGTCTCCAACTATTGGTGTCAAAGGACTTGGAGACCGAGTGTTGGAGTAGGGGGGCAACAGTGTAAAAGAAATCTTACTTCCATGAGTTTAATTACTCACCAAACTATCAAGATTCATAGAGAAGGGAGGGGGAAGGGTAGGAGTTTAGTTTTCCTGTGGCGGAAGTTGGTGCTTAGGCACACTGAGGCAATGGGGACCAGGGTAAAGGAAAGGCGGAGAGCATGGCCGTAGGGGTGCGGGTGGGGAATTACCCGAGGTTCTGCAGTGAGAATAGAAATTATGGCCTCATTAAAGGGGAAACATTGGGGAGGTTTTTGCTCATACTCAGTATGAGCATTTCCCTGACTTGCCTAAGAACTTGGCTGGGGCAGGTCTGGGTCAGCTTTGGGATCTACTGGGGAGAGGAAATTCAGGCAAGGGCAGCAAATACTCTTGTGATTATACTCTTCTCGCTAGAGTCTTGTAGGACTTAATCTTAGATTCAAGGCCCTTCAGTCTATATTTACTGCATGCCTGTATGGACCATCGCTCCACGGTATACGTTTCTCTTGGAAGTGAGTTTAGAAACAACTACTTCAATTGTAAACAAAAACAGAAAGCAAAACAAGCGAACAAAACCCCTTCGCTCTGTGGAGGATGAAGGAAAATAGGGGGAGAAAACACATTTCTCATGCTACCTGCTATAAATGAAGACCAGTAAGAGATGGCAAAGCCAGGGTTTTCTCAAGACTGAACACCCATCTGCCATACTGATTCTGAGACTATTATTTCACAAAATACTTACTGAGCACCTATAATGCACCGGAGGAAAGCACTGAGGATGAAGTGACTTAGGCAAAGCTCCATCTCGAAGGAGCTCACAGTCTGTAGAAGACTCATGAACTATAAAAAGGGCAGGACCACTGCGTTTGGGAGTGGGATGGCCTGGGCCATAGAATGATGCCTGTAAGCACAGCAGCAGGTCTCTGCTGATAAAGGATGTGTCTGGGATCAGCTGCACTTCTGGGCCTCCATTCACACTCTAAGTTTAGATAGAGAAAGGGTACAGCTGAGCTCTGCAATGGATCCAGGATACAGCTGCTAAATCTAACTACAGTTCTTTTGGCATTGCTAACTGGGCTGGATTCTGCCTGTCGGCCAAAGGCTGCCAAATCCTGATTTAAGACATTGCCTTTCCAAAAGAAAAATAGCCATAATGAAAATAGCTTATGTCTTACATAAACTCTTAGCAGTTTAACAAACACATTACCTTTAAATAGGACCCACAGTATTTTGTTACATATGGACTGTCACAATGACTTCAGTTATTTCTTGCTGTGTCTTATCTTGTTTCCGCGAGCTCTAGAATTTTAATAGCACCCATTTGACTCTACCCAATGATAATTTTAAAACTTGCCCCAAAGAAAATTCCTCAACATTTTAATCATTTGACCTTGCCTTTATGATCTTAAGGCACAACTTTCCTGAGCCTTGGTTTCATCAACAACAAAATGGGGACAATAAAATCCTAAACACCAGATAGCAGTCTGGCTCAAATGAGATAGAGGTGAAAACAGGAGCCTATCTGAAAAACCGCCCCTGCTTTGAATCTGAACGAGATGTCTATACAGCTTTGGATCTCGATCCCAAGCTGCTATATATATCCTGGAGGCGTGTGAAGACCGGATGAACCTTCTCTGTGCCTAAGAAACAACATGAAGAGGGTAGGGAGAGGTAAGAGGTTAAGAGTGACCCAGCTGTAGCTGTAGGTTACCCGGAGTAGCTTCCTGATTGATATCCGGCACGTACTTGGCTCATCGGGCTAGAACCACTTAGCTCTTACCCTAGTCCATCCTCTCATCATCTCTGTTATTCATTTGGTTAAAAACGTTAACCTTGAGTGATGAAAGGATAGTACTTCAGTGAGGAGGAAACAGGGAGGGCCTTGAAATCATGAGCGCCTTCATTGTAGAAAAGAGTTTTTCAACGTCAAGGACCCCATCTAGTACAGCATACATGAAGTGTGTGGAGCCCAACTCCAGACCAATAACCGTCAGTGGTAATAAACAGTAAGATACTTTCGGGGCACCTGGGTGGCTCAGTCGTTAAGCATCTGCCTTCGGCGCAGGTCATGATCCCAGAGTCCTGGGATCGAGCCCCACATCGGGCTCTCCCCTCAGCTGGAAGCCCGCTTCTCCCTCTCCCACTCCCCCCTGCTTATGTTCCCTCTCTTGCTATGTCTCTGTCAAATAAATAAATAAAATCTTTAAAAAAAAAAAAGAACAGTAAGATACTTTCTATGTGTTATGACATAGGTATATAAACTGCCCATTTTTACAAATTAAAAAAAAAAATCCAGTCCATATATGTTCGGACAGAAAGACCTGTCTAAAAAACATGGCGGTTAGTTCAACAACTTAAAAATATTGAGTTAGGCAGTGAGCTAAAGGGACTGGCAAAGCCTTCCACTGGATAAAACAAAGTGATAACTCGATTGTGTTGTTCTTAATTCATTTGGTAGTTCAAAATTTAATTATACTGCTTAATACTGTCTGAAATCTCCTATACATGGATAATGCCAGCCAACAGATTTGTAGTTGGACCACTTTCTCCAAATGTGACAAGTCATATATTATTCTTTTCCACCCATTAGTTCTAACTTCTAATTTATTTGGAAGTGATTCAATTGATTAAATATTACATTTTAGGATATGGGTTAGTTTCCCCCCCACATATGCCAGAATGGTGACTAAGGACACAAGTGAACGTTTCTTTCAATATGTACTACAATACAACACAATCATTTTGATAAAAGCAACGGGCGTCAGGAGAAAGATTTACAAGTTAGCAAATCTAGAATTAGTAACATACCAAAAAATTCAAGAAACCAACCTTGGTAATACAGATGTCTATTTTATTAAAAAAGTTACAAACAGGTGGACTGCAGGGTCATCTTACAAAATGACAAGAATGAAATCTATTGGAAAAATTTTACTTTTACAAATCTTTATAGGTCATTGTTCAATGTTTGTACTTGTTGAGATTTTTACCTTTCATTGATAAAGTTACAGTACATTAGATCCATTAACAGGTTACATGATTTTATTTGCAGAGCCCTACTGCAGTGATTTGAACAACTCCTAAACAGATGCCATAGTAAAGACAAGACATATATTGCATTTAATATTAATTTATTATCCTAATAAGCAACTTGACATGCAATCTATTGAGGAGGCTAAAATAACTTTTGGTCCCTTTTCTTAAAATGTGCTGGAGAAACCACCTTTAAATCACTTTCCCCTGATTCCTGTGATCCTAAGTGAATTCAAGTTAAATTTGCTGCTGAGATCAATGCTGGGCGTGGGGGAGGGAGGGCAGGGGACTATCCATAGGAAAGAAACACTGCATATAAAAAAAGTCATCTGCAGAAAAATTTTAAATCATCATGAATTATTTGATTCCTTTAGAATTTCACACAGCTAATAAAGATGAACCATGACCACTTAACCTACTCTGTACTGAGTGTTTGGTTTTTAAGTTTGGTATTAAAGTGCAAACTTAAATTAGGTATTCATTTCAAGTGGTTTATAAATAAGGAACAATGTTTCAACTGCCTCCACCCTACAACCTCACCATAAACTCCAAAATCTCAGATTAAGGGTTCACTTTGAGGGAATCTGATCAGGAATCAAATGCAACACGATTTTAAAAAAGGAAATCAAAGTTTAATCAATTTCTACGTAATAATTAATGGTCATGCTGACCAGTAAATCACATGAATGTAGATGTCACTTTATTTGAACATCACACACAATATAAATTTAAAATTGCCACACCCTTCCATAAACCATCACTGCATATATTAGAGCTTTCCTTGACAAAGTTATTGAGCTATTATTATAGATCAAAAGTATAGTTTTGGTTTTTTGTTTTGTTTTATTTAGAAGCATGTTCAAATGACTAAAGCTGGGCTCCTAAAATCGAGAACTTTGGTGCAGTAGGTGAGCTGCAGTTACTAACTTCTGCAAATTAAAAGCACGCAACTAAAACCAAATAAAAACCCAACGAGAAAATACTGTCAAACTTACAAAATTTTTAAGTTGTTGCTAGAAAAAGCGCTTGTTATCAAGATGTTAAAACTGAACCAAAAGATTACTCTATAAGTTTCCTTTCTGTTTCTATACCTGTATTACTGTTAAAATGTTCAAGTATTCAGACAAAATGTGCTGATTAGGTAAACAACATGGAAGGCAATGGCTATCAGAAGCACATTTGGAAAAAAAAAAAAAAAATCCCCAAAACAAACAAACAAAAAAGCCCAGAGACTTGGCGCTATCCTCTCCTGTTACACAGATTTTTGTCTCTACTACGAACATGCTTCTTGAGAAATAACTAAAAAGCAACTGTGATAGTGCAAGAAAACTTTAACAAATATTGCTTTAAACTATTATCCAGAAAGACAAATATTAAGAACTAGAAAGCGTATATGATTTTATTTGAATTCAATTTTACATGTGCAGAAGTCTACTAGATGTCAATTACAAGCCTGACAGGCAAAGCTGAGCGATCTCTGTTTAGGTATACAATTAATTTACCATGGATACAATATCCCTTTTCAAAGGCATTGCTAAGTAGGTCATAACTAAATTTAGAACTTCACAGAAAGGAAAATGTTACTGCTGCAATTCGATGCTGTAAATGAGATTAACACATGTGAAAACCTAATGGAATCAAACGCTTAACTCTTCAGCTAAATGCTCTACTGTCAATTTCAAATATCAATTGGAACATTCAGAACATGTTAATTACAAAAACACATCACAAACTGTACTTGAAGAAAAGGGATATTCCATCCATCAGGGTAAAAACGTGATCTTTAGTTTCTTTTTACAACACTGCCACACGTAAACAAAGTCTCAAAGTATTAACCAATCATTTAAAGGAGAAAGATTTTACAAATAGAATGAAGCACTGGTGCGAGGTAATATACAGAAGTAACCATTTGTTTAAGGCTCAATTTTTTTCTCCATTATAACTTTCTTTTAAAAGGCATTGAGTAGGTAATACTGAGTTTGAGTATTTAATAAATACAAGTTGAGAAACTGATTAAAGAAATCAATTAAAATATTAAAAATTAATTCTTGCATATTAGCCATCGATAAGAACTTAGAAAGCTACAAAAGGACTGATTGATAAAGAACAGATTTTAAACATATGGTAAACGTGCTAAGCATTCCTGTTTAAGGCCGATGGATCTTGAAGACCAAGGACCTTATGCACTGAATTAGATGTATGGCAACATGCTGTAATAGAGACAGGTTTACCAAGGCTCAGTTCTGCAACCCAGGTTGTAAAGTTCTCCAAAGCAGCATCTGTGCAAATTTCCTCTGAGTTTTATCTGCAATTAAGATGAAAATGTCATAAAAAGATAGGAATATAGATTACAGTTTCAAATGAGAACACTGACAACAGATCTATATGCTCATGGAACTGGCACCAGAAGAACTATCTTAAGGTGGAATTTCACTGTGTCCCCCATCAGTTTAAATTAAAAAATAATTTTACGCGATCAAAGAGAGTCCATGAAAATTAGAAACACTAATGATGCACAGATTATAATATACTGTGTATATGTAACTCCTCTGGTTTATTTTTAACTACATTATTATACTTCATACTTGTTTTATACTTTATACCATATTAACCATGTTCTTCCCGGTTTACAAGATTTTGCAGTACAAAAGTAGCAGACAGTACTTCTATTTTGAATCTGATTTCTTCATACATTTAGTGGGAAGTGGCATTCGAATCAAATGCATCTTCATTATGAGCAAACTGGACAGCATGCGAAACTCTTTCAAAAGGTAGAGTTTGGGGATAATTTAAAGTAAGAAAATGTAATGCAATCAGGGTCTAGCTATTGAGCACCTACTAAGTACCCTGACTTGGGTTGGATGCTAGGTGACAGCGGTAGTTTCCGGTCCCCATTGTGGTCTGCCTGGTTTTGGACACCCTCCCAACCACAGGGACCTCTCCTCTGATCGAGGTTTCTCAGACTCCACTCTCACAACTGACGGACTTCTGCCCTTCTAATTAATACCAAGGGGAAAAAAAAATCTATCATTCAGACACAAAGTCCTTTAACTGTGCTGGATCACTACTACATTTGTTTTTTAATGTAAAAGATAAAAGTTGTTAAATGAAGCCAGAAACAAAGAGTACAAAGAGTACTTGAAACTTGTACACTTGCTATATCATAAAAATGATTACTTTTAAAGAGTATCTTTCTGCTCATTATTGAAATTCCGCCACCTAAACACATTAGGAAAAATAGGAGAAGAATTTGCCTCCTTAGAAATTATAAAATGTTTTTTTCCAATTAAAATTAAACCTTTTTTGCATCAAATTTTTAACTAGGATGCTGGTTATTTAAGTGTGAGCAAGTCCAGTTTCCTCATCATTAAAATAAAGATAAAAATTCTTTCCTCAAGGGTTGTGGTAAATATCACATAATGCGTGAAAGTACCTTAAAAACTATGCAAATGTCAGGTTTTTTTTTTTTCATTTCTCAACCGTGTTATAAATTCTAAAAGACCAGAATTATGTCTCTGATATCCAGACTGAGGGCCTTTATGTTTTTTAGCCTCATTTGATTTTTTTTATACCTATTTGAAGACAACAGTATTTCAATATATATGCAATTCAATGTGAAGACTTTTCAGTAATTCAGACTGGACTTTCCTCAATTGATTTAAATTAATTAGTTTGCTGTAAATTTTAATCCACATTTAAAAAAATAAATCATAAAGGGTTTGGGATTTTCAAATATGCTTCTGTCTCTTCAATAGTGAAGACCTGTAACATACGATGTTTTAGTAGTTCGGGCATTCTTTGAAATCAAATTGAGGAAGTAGTAATCATTTGTTTCTAGCCAAAATAAACACTAAGAATACAAGCCAGTTTATCAACCATAATCTACATTAAATAAAAGGTGATAGATGCATTATTTCTCACCCTCTAAAAATCTGCTTAACATTTGGTCCGTCCACATTCCACAGGATGACAATACTCCAGTGAAATCAAGAGACATAGATAAATCCTGGGTCAGACTCAACAATATTAAGAGGAGGCATACCATTAAACAAAGTATTAATACCAGCTCTTTTTCAGAAGAGTAATAAATTGTGATTCTCTGCAGTAACAAATCCTGAAGCAAAAGCTTGCATTAGGCAAAAAGGACAGTCTCTCTCAAGATGAGAATTTCACAGAATGCAAAATATAAATGTTATTGCTCCACACTCTGACAGCAACATTTTCAGTGTACTAACAACTCTCGTTCATTTAAAAAACATTCCAGAAGCTTTAAAGGCAGCTGGTCAAACTCATACTTTTTAACTCCCAGGACAGCACATCCAGACAGATTGCAAAAGTATAACTTGCTGCTTGTAAGACAGAACACAAGTGACCCTTGTCCTCAACAATCAAGTTTCCAGTAAAACACCCAACAAATCTCAACTCTGGAAGCTTCTGCTCCAAATCTTGCTTAACTGGTTTCACTTTTTCACTTTTTTTCTCATTAGATTTTGTCAAGGAAGAGTACACACACACACACACACACACACACACAGAGTCCAAACCTTCTGCTCAGGAAATGATGAAATAGGGTCTCCCAAGCGGGGTAAGTTGGTACCCGAGAGTACCAAACACAGAACTAAAAGAAGATCATTATTTCTGTCAGCATGAAGAAAAGGGAGATTCTTGATTCCAGACTAGCACATCATTTCACGTGGCAGAATGCCTGGGATATTAACAAAGGCTCCTGAAACACTTAGCAGTTTATGAATGTCTTTTTAGCTTAGCTGGATTCGCCATTTCTATATACAATGTATTTATTAGCATTCTTTTTAGCAAATATAAATGTGCAAACATAATCAATTTTAATTTTTTCCAGTTGTAGACATGGGATATTCTGGAGATTTAACCAAAGGAATTTTTTTAAAAAAGGAATTTCCCTTTACATTTTTTACTTGGCATTTTCATATCCAAGTTAAATACTCAAACTACAGCATTGAATCTTGGAATGAAAGTGGGACTGTGCTGTAAGGAGAATGTGCACCCTAGAAGTTTATGGTAAACCTGGGGTAGAAAGGAAGGGATAAGCGAAATAAGTCAATCAGAGAAAGACATGTATCATATGACCTCACTGATATGAGGAATTCTTAATCTCAGGAAACAAACTGAGGGTTGCTGGAGTGGGGAGGGGGGAGGGATGGGGTGGCTGGGTGATAGACATTGGGAAGGATATGTGCTATGGGGAGCACTGTGAATTGTGCAAGACTGTTGAATCTCAGATCTGTACCTCTGAAACAAATAATGCAATATATGTTAAGAAAAAAAAAAGAAGAAGATAGCAGGAGGGGAAGAATGAAGGGGGGGAAATCGGAGGGGGAGACAAACCATGAGAGAGGATGGACTCTGAGAAACAAACTGAGGGTTCTAGAGGGGAGGGGGGTGAGAGGATGGGTTAGCCTGGTGATGGGTATTAAAGAGAGCACGTTCTGCATGGAGCACTGGGTGTTATACACAAACAATGAATCATGGAACACTACATCAAAAACTAATGATGTAATGTATGGTGATGAACAATACAATTTTTAAAAAATTCCATCTATTAAATAGTTACATTTTTACTTTACCAGGTAAATATATATAGTGAAGATATTATTCCTATTTTATTAAAGAGAAAAAGTCCAAAAAAAGGAAAAAAGAACAGAGATAAACTATTTTTCTTCTGTCCTATACCTAAAATCTCCATAAATTTAAATTAATGAATTCAGTTCTGAGATCTCAGGTGTGTATGACCATGTCCACTGAGAAGCAGAGTATGAACCCAATGATCGGATTCCAGCTGCTAGCTTCGAATCAGACCAGGTAGGGTACTGCTCCCCTCAACTCTAAATCGCTTTTTCTGAATCCCATGTTCCTAAAGCTGTGGCTAATCAAAAGAATTTGGGAGTATGGTTTTTGGTAGGGTAAGTTTTTCCAACAGCTGACAGGACTTAAGTTTTTCTTAGTGATATTATCTTCTGGATTTTCGAATTCCACTGAGAAGTAATCCCACGAGAATCTTTCCTGTAGTATGGCTAGAATACTTCCTCGGTGGCAACTCTCCAACTCTATGATGCAATTTTTGTTAATTCTACTGATGGTTCATTCTAAGCCAGAGAGGTAATGGAGTAAAACTGAATGGCTCATATGCATTTCATTCTGCAATAAAAGCCTAATCTTGAGGTTAAAAGGAAGCAATTAAAGAGGGAACAGATATACAAAGAGTGATTCTAATCACAGACACCTCCCACCCAGAGCAGGTCTAACTAGGCACCTATTCACTCTGAACAGTCCCAGACCATGAATCTTTTGGCAAGGAAGGCGGGGGGTGGGGGTGGGGGGGGTGGTCAGTGAAGGTCTGGGAAAATTAGGCGGGTGCAGAAAGGACCCTTTTATACCCCCGGTATTGCAGATCTTTACGGTACATACTACCCCTAAAACATACCCCTGTTCCATCCAGGGCCGCCATGCCACAGGCTCTATTTTGGCTCACCATGTGAACTGGATGACAAATGAGCATTTAAAATAAGCTATTTTCCCTACTCAAGGTGATATGCAAAACAGGGCAAGGGAAAAAAAAAAGAAGTATCTAAACTGTAACTTCTGCAACAGAATTCCACCCCAGTGTTTCACTGATAGGATTAATATTTAACTTGGATATGAAAATGCCAGCATTTTAAAGTACACGATGTGATTTAATTTTCATGATTTTCCCTTTTCCGTTAGCTAAATCCTCCGCACATCATATCTAATTAAAAGCCGGAGGACAAAAGATTAGAAACAATTCTGATTCCACGTATTTAAAAAAAAAAAAAAAAAACCCTGAAAATGCTAATCAATTCCACTGTGTTTAGAAATGGTAAGGCCAGCTAGACTAAAATGACGTTCATAGATGGTTCAGCCTTTCAGGAGCCTTTGTTAACATCCCGGGCATTCTGCTGCCACGTGAAATGATGTGCTGGTCTTGAATCAAGAATCTCGCTTTTTCTTCAGGCTGACATATATAATGAACTGAGGCTGACATAAATAATGATCTTTGTTCTTTCAGTTTGATTGCTGGTGTTTGGTACTCTTATGCACCATTTACTCTCGTTGGGAGAACCCGTTCCATAATACACGGAGAAAAATAGGATAAAATCTTGCAGGAGCCCTTCAAACTGTAGTGAAGAACACCTTTTTTATTCTAGGTTTGTTGTTTTTTTTTTATAACTTTCATCAATACTGGACTGAGATACAGAAATCCTTCAGAAATAACCTTTTAAATAATTCTATTTGTCAAAAGGGTATTTACCAGTCACATCTGAAGGATAACTACTGCACTTCCCACCTGCCTTTCAGGGAACCAAGAGACTACTAATTTAGGGATATTATTTTGCTCCTTTTTGGCATTCCCTCTGTTTGGAAATCAACTCTACTCCTCCCCCACCCCTTCACATCCTACCCATTCTTCAAGACCAGACTCAAATGTTACTATTCCCCAATTCCTCGAAGTCAGTGGTTCTTAGCCAGGGGTGGTTTTGCCTCCTAGGAGCCATTAGGCAATGTCTGGAGATACCCTTGTTTGTGAGAAGTAGGGGGCGGGAGACTGCTGCTGACATCTATCTAGGAAGTAGGGGCCAGGGACGCTGCTCAACCCCCATAACCAAGAGCCCAGAGTATTGAGAAGTCGGCTCTAACTGGACGTGGTCTCTCCTTTCCCTGATTGCCCACAGCACTGTGATTTACTTGTTTTATAGTATTATGAGATGGTTAACAAAACACCCCTCAGTCTCCACAACAGTATACCAAAAGAGCCAATTGTCAATTATTTCCACCAATATACAGAGGAGCTATGATATAGCTGGTAAAAGCAAACCAGGCCTGCAGCACTGGCCTGGGTTTCTATTATCCTGCTGCTGTGCAGGAAAGCAATCTGCCAAGGCCCTCGATGGCAGGCTCCTCGGGTCAGTGAGGAAAGCTGCCGTGAAAACAGCGCGTAAAGAATCTGGGCTTCAAAACTCACACTAAGACTACGGCCAGTGGGAGGGTGAGAGGTGAAGCAACGATCCTGGGAAGCCATGCAGATTAACAGGTGTTGGGCAAGAGATCGGCGACCCACATTGAAGGGTGCTAAGAAATAAATGTGAGCAATTATCAGAAGCGATTCTTAGAGCATTAAAATGTCCCCTTTCGATAAAGGGCAACCAACTTACTACAATCCCAACAGTTTTCTGACTTATCTGAAGCTTATCATTTCTCACTTGGACAAAGGTACTCTTCTAAGTATTAAGGACCAGCATTTCTCAAATCACCTTTACTTGTCAGAGTTTGATGTTCTGTCTAGATCTGGGACTGACAGACTTCAAAGCTCCGTGGCTCAAGCTACGGGATTCAGAATCCATCACCTGTTTTTGTAGATAAATAGTAAGTAAGCAAGCACAACCACGAGCTTTTACAGGCCTCAGGTTATAGATTCCCATACACATCAATTCCATCTTATGTGATGTCAGAAAAGTGTAGTGTGCTTTGTTCTAAAAGATCTCGGTCAGGAAATTTCCTTTAATATTTGCAGACATTCAGCTGCTTATTTTATTTCAATGCTCACACCTCCAATGCGTATTCTGCTTGCAACAATGAAAACCAAACAAAAAACTACACAGGCAGCTTGACCTATTATTATTATTATAAAGAAATGAGCAATTATTGGTATTAATATTTTCTGATTTTTAGTACATTAGCAAAAAAAACATAAACATAGTTGGCTTGAGATATAAAGCAATTCTATTTAATCAATCCCACAGGTAACCAAATGGATTAAAAGTAATTTAGATCACACAAACTGCAACATGAAATAAATGCAGAGAGAACTCAGAGATTTAAAAATCGCTTTGGAAGCTGTCCATCTGCCAATCTGAATTTTATTCAGTTTACTTCCTGTAGCTGTCTACATTAATGATGGAAAGAAAACTGGGAACATTTTGTGGGAGCTGGTTAATTTTTTATAAAGATGACAACACTAAAACATGTACATTTATGTCACTTCCCCAGTTAAAAGTGTCAGAGAGAGAAAGAGAGCGTAATGGTAAAGATGCAATCACCACCCAGAACTTGTTCAAACCTGAAACTGGCTTACAAGTGAAGAGATTAGGGAAACATGAACACGGCACTGGATCATCTACATCACACCTGTTCCTGCTTCAAAAAACTATACTGCAAGGGTGACGCTATCAACCAAACGCAGACTGGAGTGTGGTCTCAACAGTGATGCCGTAACAGATGTAGTAGCCAGGGATTAGAAAATAAGTGTGTTCTCATCATATTCTGGCGTGCTAAAAAAAAGCTGACGCGTGAAAGCATTTTGAATAAAGCACTGTTGTCATCCTTCATTTTCAAAAGGGACAGACACTCCCTGACAGAAGATCTTGTCCGAAAAGATAAATCAGGGACTGTTAGTCTTTACTCCAGGGAGCACATATAGAGCCAGACCCTTGATTAGGAATCATCACTGCAATCTGAAATGCCTGTTGCCATTTGCAACACTGCCTCCTAGACTTGAGGTCAGTCTTGGCTCAAAACAATCAATTCCATTCCTGAGATTGTCAGGCTAGTCTGCCATTTGCTGTGGTTTCTCAGTCATCCAGGATATTGGTTGTTTTATCTTGTTATGTAAGGGTTATTGTCTAAGTGAGACCATCTGCCCAATTATAATCTAGATTAAAAGATCATGATATGAAAAGAATCCCACTTAAAATGCTCAATAAGTCTTATATAACCTTGCTTTTTAAAAAACTCATTCATTTGAGGGGTGCCTGGGTGGCTCAGTCTTTAAGCGTCTGCCTTCGGCTCAGGTCATGATCCCAGGGTCCTGGGATCGAGTCCCGCGTCGGGCTCCCTGCTCAGCGGGAAGCCTGCTTCTCCCTCTCCCACTCCCCCTGCTTGTGTTCCTGCTCTTGCTATCTCTCTGTCAAATAAATAAATAAACATCTTTAAAAAAAAAAGATTAAAAAAAAACTAATTCATTTGAAAAAACTTTTATGAAGTTATCATTCAACTCAATGGAAGGTGTGAAGGTTTTGTTATTGTTCTCACTAACTCCATTATTTACTAAACCGAATAAAACTGTTGCCTGGGCTTGGGTGTGTCTCTTCTAACACATCACAGATGATTTTCCCCGATTCTCATTTGGACCATATATTCATAATGAAGTCAAGGTACGCTGTGGCACTACAATTTGTTATTATCAGAGGTCACTTAAGTCCCTCAAGTGCAAGGTACAGACGAACTTGATTAAATAATCATCCTGTTAAATCAAGCACTTGGGTGATTAGTAAATTGATGATTTCAATTACAGCAGCTCTCTAGCCCGGGACAGAAAAGTGTAGAAAACATAAAACCATTCATCTTCTGAAATTTTTATTGGATGCGAAATCACCAGAACAGGGGAGAGGTGTATTATCCTTTAACTCACTCCACCCCAAAGTAATGTTATCGATGAAGCAGAGAGAACAATAATTCACTTTTAAAAATAAATCTTAGTGACAGGAATACAGGCAATTTCTTACCTTCCTTTTGCTTATGTCTTTTTTTTTTCTTCATTGAATGTTGACTATTTTGTGCTAAGGGAAATATTACTTTAAGAACAAACAAGGAAACTGAAGGTAGCACAACGTGTATTAATATTAACCAGCTTTTTGTTATACTCGATCAAAACCAAAACACTCTCAGGACTCATGAGGTTCCATCAACAACTAACCTGCTCGGTATGGCCATGATTGAGGTTCTTTTTTTTTTACTGGACAACGCAAGTTGTACAACACTGATCTTGCTTCTCGGGCAGGGACGAATAGTTCATTTGCCTGACGATCTCAGCAAAAAGTTCATCCACCATTGATTTACTTTTTGCCGATGTTTCCATGAAAGGGCAGCCCCATTCCTGAGCCAGGGCTCTGCCTTCTGAAGACATAACCTCTCTTTCTGGTTCCAGATCCACTTTATTTCCTACTAGGATTAGTGGGACTTTTTCGTATCTCTTCACTCTGACAATCTGATCTCTCATGGGCTTGATATCCTATTCAAACAATCACAAAGAGAAAAAAAATATGCTGTTTGCATGACCATAACAGGAGCATTACAATATCACAAGAAGTCATCCCTCGGGGAGTACAGAAAGCTGAATCCAAAAGAAAACCATACACCCAAATGGAGAAAATAAACATTTTCTCCACCCAAGTAGGAACTCGATCATTTCCACAGATCCCACCTGCTGGGTTTCTGTCAAGAATATAAAATGTAGGCTGCACATGAACCTTAGGACTCATACTTCTTTCCCCTGGTCTGTACCGATTTAAAAAGTAAGTTCCCAATTCTGGTGAATCCATTTGTGTATGAGGATGTTCGGCTATCTCCTTAAACCTGCCAGCTTGTCAGCACTCCTGCAAACACCTGTTATCCCAGCAAGGCTTGCGGCATCCATGCATTCCTAGCCATTTAGCAAGAGTGCCTGAGAGAAAGTGTTTCAGGTGGGAACAAAAACACCGTGTCATGTCTCAAAGACCAGTTCAAAACAGATTTATACACTTAAATGTTTAATTTTAAATTTAATAGTAGGCCTTCATCCCAGTAAAATCAGACACCTTAAAATACACTAGAAACTAATCTAACAGTGAGCACCTCCTGGGAGGGACAAATGCACCGAGGAGCAGTCTGGGCGGGAAGACATACTTCCCTTTGCCTAGTTATGTTTTACAGCGTCAATTTTCTCCCAAGTGTATTATTTTTTCTAATTACAATTCATGATAAAAGATAAGAGCCCTGGCGATTCTCAGGTGGCATCAACTTTGGGGGAGGGGAGGAAGGGTCGCTTTAAGGCAATTTTATAGATTTAATACTAAGTTTCCATTCTTTAAATGTTTCGTAACTTAAAAGGTTTGACTTAAATATCAAACGTGTTTAATTTGAATAGTTAACAGTGAATGGAACATTCGCTTGCGGGATGAAGGAAAAACAGAGGACTGTGAAAATTTATGAACCCATCATTATTTGATGTTTGCAACGATTTTGTTTGATCGTGTATCAGTTTGGTCTTCTAGGTTAAGCTCTTTTTCCCTGTGTCCTTATGGAAACACAAGTTCAAATGAGAAACCAAATTTATGACAGTTGGGCTTGAAAGAGTTTAAGTCTCCGTTGAAATAATGGCAGTTTTTCACTCCCTATTTATGCCTGTAACAGAAGCAGATATAATGGAAATCATATGAAAAACCCTTCAAAGGACTTCCAGCCTCAAGAGAGTCAGCTAATAGAATAACAAATCTCTCGAGGATCCTTTAGAAAGAAAATGCCTGTCAAATAGCACCTTTGGTACTTTCTGGGGGAAAATGCTTTTATGATACTATCATTGCTTTGCAATTCAAGCCCACATAAAATGTACTTTAGTTTGGTCACTATACTTATTATATCTTAAAGAGAAAAAAAAAATCCTGAAGTTGCTCTATGTGGTTACTGGAAAACTTCACTAGAGCACTGTAATTTAAATACTAAGAAAAGTGGAATTAGCACATTGTATTCGCTGAAGCACTTAATGTCTCTTAAGCAAGCAACATTAAGCACATACCTTTAAATGCAGAAAAACTATCCATTTCCTAAATCAATGGAGGTCAATACAATGGGTCAATATGAGGTTATTTATTTTCAAGGAATAAATAGCAACATTTACTGCATCTCTTAAAATAATGTTAAGCCTTCAGTCGGTCTCCCAGTGAAGGACAGGACAGATTTTCGGAAGAAACTGGACCACCTCCAGCTTGGCCACCCAGCCAGGGTTAGAAATTTGCACTTGCCCGGTGTTCCCTGATCCACATATTTTGTATAAATATAGTCGGTGTTATCAGAAACAACTTGGATCAGCTGCAGAAGAGGAGAGTCGCTGTAGCTTTTTGTCGGTTATTAATTCTAGGTACTAGTCTTTTCAATTAGTAACTTTCCTTCACCCGCCCCGAAGTAAGTAAAATGCCTAGAAGGCAGGTCTTGAGTTCTTCATCTTGTAACACTAAGATTTATGAATCTGGTTGAGGAACTTGGGTGAGAGAACACAGAGGAAGAGGTGGGGAAAGCAGACACAGAGGAGTTACAGATACCGGCTCCAAATAACTTTCTCTGCAAAGTGCTCTATTTACCTGAGATTCTCTGTTAAATGTTGTTCTGGTAAGTACATTAATCAATACTTGTTGAATCGAACAAGCAACTTCAGAAGGTTCCCTTCCAAGCTAAATATACACAGACTGCCCCATTTCGTTCTCACTTTTCTTTGACTCAAAAATAACTTTAAAATATTTGTTGACGGTTGTTACTGTAGACTCTATAGAAACAACCCGGTACTTTTCCGTGCCAGAAGTAACCTCAAAAATGCGCCATGTCTAACTTTCAGAAGCAAAACATAGTCATTAAGGCACGGTTCAAGCACACCAGAAGTAAATGTGGGATTACCACACCCCCTTCTAACAAATTACAAGACTCGGTATGGTTACCTGGAAAGACTGTTGATTAACCAGGCTATAAACCAGGATGAAACCTTGGCCGTTTTTGATGTAGAGATCTCTCATGGAGGCAAACTGCTCAGTTCCTGCGGTGTCCAGAATTTCCAGCACGGAGGGGGAAGAGTCCACTTCGATCTCTTTGCGGTAGAAATCTTCAATGGTGGGGTCATATTTCTCAATGAAAGTCCCAGTGACAAACTGCACCGTAAGGGCAGATTTGCCAACCCCTCCGCTCCCTAACACCACTACCTTGTATTCCCTCATGAGTCTCACCTTCAGCAACTCCTACCAGAGGGAGGGAAAAAGAACACCCCGCTAGCCGCGGCGGCTCGGGGAGGCGGAAGGTGGGCGGAAATCTGCGAACTGGGGAGGAGAGTGCGGAGAGGCAGAGGGCCCAACGGGGGAAGAAGAGGAAGTTAAGGGAGGGGGAGGGGAAAGAGCCAAGTGTCGGGTGGGTGGGGATGAGATGGTGATGCCCTTCCTATAGGAACCGAAGCCCAGGCAGGGGGCGTGGGGAGGAGGGCAAGCCCGGAGAGGCGGGGTGGGGAGACGCGCCGCGCCCCCGAGAGAAGCGGTGGGGGCCGCAGAACTGGGGGCCCCCGCGGCCAGGGGCGGCCCGGCACCCCTCCCCCGCCCTTCACACAAAGGGGCCCAGGGACCCCGCTTCCTGCTCGCGCCGCCGAGCCGGCCCAGGCCTGTGGGCTCGGCTCCAGTCACTGCCGCCCGGGCGGGTCTCTGGGCCGCGGCTCCCGCGGGCGTCGTCCGGCCTGTGGGGGGGGAGAGGGGGGCGCGTTACCCGCCGCCCCCCCCCCGGCCGCCGCCCGCTCCCGCTCCCTCCCCCTCTCCGCCAGCTCCCGCCCGGACCCGGCTGCCTCCGCCGCCGCTTACCCCGCCGTCCGCACCCGCCCGGCCGCCCGGGAGGCTCCGTCACGCCAAGGCCATGGCCAGCGGCCCGCTCCTCCGTCTCACCGCCGCCCCAGCGCCGCTGCTCGCGGAGGGGAAAGGGGCGGGGGCCGTCCGGCGGCGGCGGCGGCGGCGGCGGCCACTCCGGGCGAAGCCACCTCTTTTTTTTTTCTCCCTCCTCCCCCCCCCCAGCACGCACCCGGAAGGGTTTCCCTGACACACTGGCTGAGGTGCCCCAGTTCCCCGAGACTGGCCGGGATCACTTCCGGTGGGGAAAGTCCCACCTCTCCGGGGCGAGCCGGGTGGCGCTGGGGCCGCGCCCTGCCGGGCGAGACGGCAGGGGACGGTCTCGGGTCGGGGCCGCGGCCTTGGCAAAGGGCCTCTCGGAGAAGCTCCGACGGCCTTCCCTTCCCCGCCCGCAGCCGCTGCTGCTGACAGTCCCACGCCAAACCCGCCGAGGCCCCGCGGCCCGGAGACTCGCGCCGCTGGTCGGCCGGTGCGGGACGGCCGGCAATCATCTGGCCTCCGGGAGAGCGCCCGACATCCCTGGGCCAGAAGGGACCAGGAAAGTAACGCAGCCAAGAAACTTTATTCTCCTCGCTGGTGTTTCTAACACTTGATGTTTCTCTACGAAACGCGTGCGAACTACCCTCAGACTTCACTGTTGCTCTGATTTCGTTTGTGATGTGTCTTACATCGCCGTGCCTGACAAATAATTAAACACACAGTTCTTTTATCATCTGGCAAATCTGCTTGACTCCACCAGCAAATGCCAAAGTCACTCCTTCCTTTCTTATCACAAGGCTCCAAAACAACAGGAGTAGCAACAGACTTTCTTACAGTAACTCAGCTTTGCCCCTATTTGATTCTAACCACTACACAGCAGGAAAGGTAAGCAGTACTCAGGGAAGAGTCGATTGGAAACTGTTTAGGCCTGCGAGACTAACTGCTTGTAATCTTTCATTAGCTGCACGCGCAGCAGTTTGCATGGCTGGCTCTTCCACGATAAAGTTTGTTTTAACGGTCATCCTTCATAGTCCTTGAAATGCAAAAGGAAAAGACTGGTGTTAAACACTAAGTTTCTATTTTTAGATAAAATTGTTACTTCTTCCATATCTTTCCCTCCGCTAACTTTCTATTTGTATACTTTGTGTCAGATCCACAGAGCCCCAGGGCCAGAAGGCCAGGTTATATTTTAGGCATGTCACTCCTTTTTGATTCAAGCATGCACCCAGAAACCTGAGGAACTCGGTGGCCAGTCGAGTTAAATTGATTCCAAATTCCCTTAGTTGCAAGCCCTCACAGCCAGGCTGTATAAAAAGAGATTTATTACCAAACCCAAACTGGTAGACATTACAAAACAGGCAAATCACGGTCGTGTGAAGTCCCACCGTGTCTTTCGACGAGCATTCCCCAATGTCACTTACAGTATCCAAAGGACAGTTTAGTTCAACTTCTCCTCGGCTCAGGGCTGCTGCAATCTGTCCAGCGAAGTCCCCAGCTCTGGCTCCAGCTGGCCTGAGTCCCGCCTGATATCTGAGGCACTGCCCTCTGCTGGAAGAGGTTGGTCTATGAGTTAGGAGGCTCCCCCCATAGGTCACTGCTCCTTCCACACTTGCTGTTGCCTGATTTGGAGCTCTGCTGCCCATCTCCCTCTCTAGCTGTCTCCAGACTGTCTGGTGGGATCCACAGCCCTGCACCAGCCCTGCTTGAAACGGAGTCTGGAAATTCCTCTTCTGATCCAGCAATCAGGGTTGAGCAATAGTAGCAAGTCTCTGGTCTATTACTGAACTATCACAAATAGGGAGCTCTCCTTTTTGAGGTTGTCCCACCTGTTGGCAAGTCTCATATCTCTGATCCTGTTGGCCAAAGTGTTTTGGACAGAGTTCTTTAAACGTGCCCCTACCCCCAGTACAGAGTCCTAATGGGTCGCCCTTATCAGCTACAGAGTTGACAAATGTCCCACTCCATCTGAAGCTCCCTCTAAACTTTTTGGGAGCGGGCTTCATTGCTGCAGCTACAGTTAGGAAAGCAAACAGTTGGAAGTAGCTTAAATGTCCTTCAGTAGACAATTCAAAAAATAATTTGTGTGTATGTGTATACATTGGCAAAATGGATACTATGCAGCTATGTATTTAAAAGAGAAAAGATTTGGGGTGCCTGGGTGGCTCAGTCGTTAAGCGTCTGCCTTCGGCTCAGGTCATGATCCCGGGGTCCTGGGATCGAGCCCCGCATCGCATCGGGCTCCCTGCTCAGCGGGAAGCCTGCTTCTCCCTCTCCCACTCCCCCTGCTTGTGTTCCCTCTCTCGCTGTCTCTCTCTCTCAAAATAAATAAAATCTTTAAAAATAAATAAAAATAAAAGAGAAAAGATTTGTAAGTGCTGATATGAAAAGAAGGTCAGGGTAATGTGATAAGGTTGAAAGAAAGCAAGATACTGAAGAAATATAGAGTTGCTCCCATCGAGGTAAAATATGTGGGAACGTGTGCAAAAATAGTTCCATAGCCATTAAAACCTGAAACGGGTCATGAAGTATCTGTGAGAGGTATTATGAAAGGACTTTCAGTTCTCCACAACATTTTTAATTTTTCAACAGTGATCAGGTGTTATGGGGGAAGGGGGGAATAAATAGCATTTTATAATGTTTTTTAAAGGCAAAAGAGAAGAAAGATGTTGATCATCACTTCCTCAAAAAACAATATCCTGACTGTCTGGGGCTCAGTGGACAGGTCGGCCCAAGTTCAACTCCTGCTGCCTGTTCTGTCCTCCCCAAACATCTCTATACTTAGAAAAGTATTTTCACATACATTATCTCATTAGACTCCAGTTGTTCGCCAGCTTACTTTTATTAGGCAATGAGAGTATAAAAACCAATTAGAAGAGCGCAGCCAGGCAGTTGAGCACCAAGGGCTCGGAACCGAGGCAGACAGGCATTTAACCGGCCGCTCGCCCACATCCTTAGCTGTGGCACCTCAAGCAAGGGATTTCACCTGTCCAAGGCTCGAACTCCTCATCTGTAAAATGGAGCTAACCATTTCATGTGAGAATATAATGAAGTAGTGTATGTAAGATGTTTAGCTCAGTCCCTTGCTCATGACGAACCCTCAGTAAATGCTGGCTATTTGGTTTTTATTTAGAAGACTTTGGGGCACTTGGGTTGCTCATTTGGTTGGGTGTCTGCCTTCAGCTCGGGTCATGGTCCCAGGGTCATGGACTGAGCCCCGAGTCGGACTCCTTGCTCAGCGGGCAGCCTGCTTCTCCCTCTCCCTCTTCTGCTCCCCCGCTTGTGTTCTCTCTCTCTGTCAAATAAATAAATAAAATCTTTAAAAAAAAAAATAAAAGACTTAAACTTTAAAAGAAATCAGCAAACAGGAAAACAAAACTTTAAAAGCCCAAATATCTCCCAATGGCACAAAAATAATAACTGTGTTACTCTTTCCAAAGATATTTATTGTTAAAAGCTTCTTGTGTTTCAGGGGGGAAATGGGATTTATATGCTAGCATAGCTATCAATCCATCTTCTATATGTATTTTTAAAAAATTATTATAAAAGCAATCTTACTATACACACTATTCTGCACCTTGCTTTTCTTCACTTACGTTATCTCGGTGATTGAAATCATGATTTTGAAACAAAAGGGTACTTACATTTAAAATTCTCTGGTAGACATTGCTAAATTGTCCTTCAGAAAGATCATACCAATTTACATTCCTACCAACACAGCATGACTGTATGTGGTTTTTTGTAACCTCACCCTAGGTATTACTAATTTTAGTATTTTACTGTTACTTACTTTAGGGTATTTTCAGGACTAACAAATGCAGGGTAGTAGGATAGCAGGAATTTGGGCTTCAGGATCGGGTAATCCTAGCATTGCCCTTTGCCAGCTAGATGTCTTTTCACTCCCTCGTTTGTTAAGTTGGACGTGGAGAGAGCCGTATCTAGCTCATAAGGCGCCTTGGAAGAATAAATGAGACAATCCATTCAAAGCACTTAGCCTTCCAAACTAACTGCTTAATAAATGTAAACTGCTCAAGTAATAATTTTCCACTCCCAAGCTTCAAGGCTGGTGGGGGGGGAGGGTTAACTTCTCCAGACAGTATGCCCTTGAGATTCAGAACTTTTGTTTTAATTTTGTTTCCAGTGGAGGCTGTTTTGTTTCAGCCTCCGCTCGAAAGTAACTATTGCTCAGGCAATCATTTTTAAGGACACAGCTGATTTTTACCATAGTGAAGAAATCTTAGGGTATAAACTATATGCCGAATATGTAAGTTACAGGTACGTAATCCTGTTTTATGCAATTAGCTTGGCACAAGTTGAAAGTGCAAGAAAGTTTGCTTTAGGCACCAATTGTTCACTTCCGTGATCCCTCCCTCTCCAGTTTATACCTCCTTCAGCTGCCATCCCTGGAGCCGTGAACAGTTCTGGATCATTTGCCCTCACTTCCACCCTCCCAGGGAGCCCTCCCACCTTCCAGGCCCCGGGAAGAAACCCAAGCCCTGTACTATCTGCGTCCCAGGCGCTTCCCTCTCTTTGGCTTGAACTTGCCTTTGGATTAGCAGAACCTGAGTCAGTAGTGTCCTGGGTCTTTGCCTACGGGAGTCTTCCGCAGGGCGTCTCCTCTTACTTCAGTGCTCTAGGTCAGCCCCTCCGTACAGGCTGTTCTGGGTTCTTCGCAGCTCCTTCTAGCCTCTGAGATGCCAATCTTCCTTTTCCAATCCTGCCTCCAGCTACACCAGCGGCTGGTTCTGTGTATCAGTCTCCCCAGGGACACAGAACCAATGTTATAACTTTATTATCCTTTTCTCATTATATAAAAAAAAAAGTTCTTGGCAAAAAAACCTCTTTTTTTTTTAAAAGGTGAAATACCACTACCCAAAGGAAATCATCATAAAATTTTAGTCCCTTTCACAGTATTTTTCTCTGAGAGCGAAAAAAAAGTTTTTTAAACTAAGCACATGGTGGTATAATTCTGCGTAATGAAACTTCATGCCTGCATAAGGTATTAAAAATAGTCAGGTACCCCTCATAGCCTCAGTATGCCTTCTTCCCCATAGCTTTAGCTTTCCTACAACCCCAACTATGATTTAATCACATTCGACCTTGCCCACCTGGAATCCTTCATCCAACCAATGGGATTTCACGGGAAGGGCTGCTTACCACAGAAGCCACTTCCCCGGCCTGGCCAGGCAAACGCTCCTATAGAGGCTCAAAACTCTTATTTTCCAGACGGGACAGCTGAGAAAACTCTCTCTAGGAGCTCAGGGCCTACTAAATAAGGGTGTAACACAGCGATCTGAACCCCTTTATCGTTCTCCCTATCTCATCTTTCCTTTCAAATACAGTCATTAGGAAAGTATTTTGCCATCTATTAAGAACCAAATAAATTTAAGGAATTAGTATTAATAATAACCATCATATTTTTCTTGTTTGTATATGCATGTTTATGGGCAATTTAAATCCGTTGTATAAACATACTCTTAATTTACGTGCATTTGAAGGTGTCCAGGAGGCACTGATAACATACAGGTGGCCAGGGACCCTACCCTGGGGTTTCTGATTCTGGGACATGGGCCGATAATTTGCATTTCTAAGTTCCCAGATGCTGCTGCTGGTCCAAGGACCCCACCTTAAGCACCACCGTTCTAAAAAGGGGTGGGACTTTATATTTGGGCCTTCTCTGCTGAATATTCAACAGTTTATCCACTCATTCATGTATTCACTCATTCAACACCCATCGATTCAATTCCTACTCTGTGCCAAGCACTTTGCCAGACAGTGGGAATAGGTAGATGGATAAGACACAGTGCCTTCAGGAGTTCATGGCCTTTTGAAGGACACTTACAATTAAATCAACATTTACACTACAGTGTGACAAGTGTGACAATAGAGATATGGCCAGGGTGCTCTGGGAGACCCAGGAAGGGCATCAGGGAAGGCTTTTTTTGAGGAGGCAATTGGGCTATAGGTGAGGAGGTCAGAGGGGTCAGTAGGGGGCTAGAGCCAGATAAAGAAAAGCCTATATAGTAAGTTGAGGGGTTTGACCTTTCCCCTGAAGGCCATAGGAAGTCTCGGAAGGTGATTTTATAAAGGTCGGGCAGTACGATGCTGAGCAAAAGTAGGGGATGCGGCACCCAGGTTCAAATATTGACCACGCCACTTGTATGACCTGGGGAAAGTTACTTAACCTTCTCAGAAGCCTCCCTTTTGTCATGTGTAAAGGGGGAAATAGAGTCTGCCTTATTTAGGTGTTGCGAAGATTAAGAAAAAGTACCTAAATGCCTGGAATCTGCTAAGTGTTTAATAAATGGTGATTATGGTCAGGTTTGAACTTTAGAAAGCTAAAGACAGGGGCGCCTGGGTGGCTCAGTCGGTTAAGTGTCTGCCTTCGGCTCAGGTCACGATCTCAGGTGCCTGCCTCTCTGCCTACTTGTGCTCTCTCTCTCTCTGTCAAATAAATAAATAAAATCTTTTAAAAAAAAAAGAAAGAAAGAAAGCTAAGGACGTGGAAGACCTGCATCTCAGATTATGACAATTCATTTGAAAGTACCAGGCCAGTTCAAATATCAAGGCCATAGTTGATGTGGTGGCAAGTGGGAGGATTTCATGGCATACTGACAATGATTTATGGATGACAGACTCTATGATAGGCATTGTGATTTACACACATCATTTTATCTGAAAGATTTTATTTATTTGAGAGAGAGAGAGAGTGAGAGAGAGCATGAGCAGGGGAGAGGGGCAGAGGGAGAGGGAGAAGCAGACTCCCCACTGGGCAGGGAGACCAAGGCGGGGCTCGATCCCAGGACCCCAGGACCACGACCCTAGCTGAAGGCACACGCTTAACAGACTGAGCTACCCAGGCGCCCCTACACACATCATTTTATTTAATTCTTGCAATAACCTTAAGAGTTAAGCGCTGTTATTATCATTCCCACTATCATTACAGTGAAGGGAGTAAGGTTCAGAGCAGTTTGGTAACTTATACAAAGTGGCACAGCTTATCAGTGGCAGAGCCTGAGTTTAGACTCAGGTCAGTCCAACCCCGGAGCCCGCGGGATATTCACCACCTTGTTTTACAGCAAGCAATTCTGCTTCTCTGGAGTATAAAGACAGTGTTAAAGAATTTGGGCTTTATTCTCCTGTTTCTCTAACCTTGAGCATGTCTGGTTGTTCCTACTGATTTCATATCCTCTCTGAGAACAGGCCTCCATGACCCGCCAGGGACCCCTTGAACTTGGGTCTGTGGCATCTGCTGCTGAAGCTGAGGTTGTCATGATTACCTTCCAAAATGCCTTGGAGCATTTACGACAGAGAACCTCCTTCTCTTGCTCCTGGAACCGTGTTTAACTCCATGGGAGGAGGCAAGGGGTAAGCTTAATTATTTTTAATACTGTTACTACAAATAGCAGTTATTATTTATTGGGCGCTTGCTAGATGCCAGGAAGTTGGTGGAACACGTCAATCCTCACAGTAACCTACAGCAAGTGTAGAGACGAGGAAACGAGGCTCAGGGAAGGTAAGTAACTTCCCTAAGATCACACAGCTAGCAGATGCAGATTCAAGCAGAGAACTGGTACATTCATCTTCACAAGCCTCATATTTTTAATTTCTTACTTGGCCTCTGTAGCTCTAGCACTTCCAAACACAAATGTCATCATCCTGAATGCTTCTCCTGCCTACGTGATTTATTACCACACAATAGTTCAAACGCTGTTTTTAATGATGTGTATGCAAATATGCCTGTTTTCTCAAAATTATTGCAGACCATCGGAAGTCATTCTTTGGCCATTGTCAAAAAGACAAGGGATGACAAGTGTTGGCGTGGATGTGGGCAGAAGAGAGTCCTAGTGCACTGTTGGCGGGAATGCAAACTGACGCAGCTGTAATAATTACATACCAGGCTAAATTTTAGCTATTTCGTATAAACGCTTAATGTGAAATTGAAGATTCTTCCAAAGTTGTAAAATATGGTTATGAGAACATTCTAGACTCCAGTCCCATCTGACTCAGCTTCCAAGGGGAATTTATCCCAAGTGCTGCCCAACTTGCAGAAAGGGATACTCTGACCTACTTGGGTCTCCGTGTGTTCTCAGGAATTCCCCCAGCAGGTAACCAAAGTTGAGGCTAGAAAGGAATTGCCTTAAAATTGAATTCTCAGTCATTTAAAAGGACTGGTGTCTGAATGCTGGAAAAGGCTGGTATTTAAATATGAGTGCTAGGGCGCCTGGCTGGCTCAGTTGGTGGAGCTTGGGACTCTTGATCTCAGGGTTGCGAGTTCAAGCCCCACATCGGGTGTAGATTATTTAAAAATAAAATCTTTAAAAACGTGAGAAATAATGTGAAAAATTAATGTCAAGATAGATATTGTTCGCTAAAATAGATCGTTGTTATTGTCTGTTTCGAATTTGTGGCAATGCACAAACCCTGTTAATTTTCTCTGGAGCAGCTTACTGAATATGCTGAGTTCTGGCACTAGGTGGCAGCAAAAGATTAAGCTAGAAACATCCCTTTTTTGGTTCTTTTTCTTTATCTTCAAAGTTTTTATAACAATAAAAACAAAATCCACTTCCTGGGTTTAAACAAAGAAGGTACCACACACTTTCTTGTTGCTGGGACAGTGTCAGTGGGTGAGAGGCGGGGCTGCTGGTGCTCGAAGTAGGCACCTTGCGGAGATCACCGAGACTCAAGGAATTCTAAGTCATAGTTTGACCTCCAGCTTTGAATGGTCTGGAACTCTGTTTTGTGTCACCTGGAAAGCTGAGGGATTAGAAGTTTGAAGGTGAGGGTAGAGGGGTGAGCCCACTCCTGTGAACCAGTTCCTAAAAGTCTGAATAATAAATCATTTTACAAAGAGAAATCTAATTTTCAAGCTGATGACAGCACTTGGGCTACTTAACTCAGTGAATGTTCTTCCCACCTGGACAAGATGAATAAAATTAACTCAAAGGATCACTTAGAGAGCCTAGGGAGTTCGCTGATCATAAGGGCATCTCAAACGTACTATAGCTGATATTCAGCATATCCTTGTGTTTTTATTTTTTAAAAATATTTTATTTATTTATTTGATAGAGTGAGAGAGAAAGAGCGCATAAGTTGGGGGGAGAGGCAGACTCTGTAGTGAGCAGGGAGCCCACGCAACAGGGGGGCTCCATCCCAGGACCCTGGGATCATGACCTGAGCTGAAGGCAGACGCTTAACGGACTGAGCCACCGAGGCGCCCCGTGTATGTATGTGTTTTTTAAAGCAGTGTCTATCCCTGATGTGGGGCTCCATCTCATGACCTGGAGATCAAGTCACATACTCTACCGACTGAGCCAGTTGGGTGCCCCTCTTTGTTTTTTCTTTTAATCTCCAGAACTCACCCTTCTTGTGTTTTCTATCACAGTAAATGGTACCACCAGGCATCAGTTATTAAAAATAGAACTTTGGGTATCATCCTCAACTCTTCCTTCATCCCAGCTTCCCATAACCAAACAACTACCATCCTGCCAATTCTACCTCCTTAGGATTTCTTATATTTGTCCCATTTTGTTTGCTTTAGTATGTAGATGAGACTGGAGAAACATTTGTGTGACATCTCCTAAACTTTGTAATAGCCTCCGAAATGGTTTACAAGTCTGTGATCCTTCCTTCATGCTTCCACCAGTGTCATGAAGCAAGTCTGTTTGAAGCAACTCTGCTGATTTCAGTGACTCCACATCAAGACGAAGTGCAAAGTCATATGCAGAGAATATAAGGTCTTCTATAATCTTGTCCCTGCCATGGTATCTTGTTATTTTGATTTGCATTTCCCTGATGACTAATGATGTTGAACATCTTTCCATGTGCTTATTGGCCATTTGTATATCTTCTTTGGAGAAATGCCTATTTAGATCCTTTTCCCATTTTAAAATTGGGTTATTGGTCTTTTTTTTTTTTAAAGATTTTATTTTATTTATTTGAGAGAGAGAGAATGAGAGAGAGAGAGCATGAGGGGGGGAGGGTCAGAGGGAGAAGCAGACTCCTCGCTGAGCGAGGAGCCCGATGCGGGACTCGATCCCGGGACTCCAGGATCATGACCTGAGCCGAAGGCAGTCGCTTAACCAACTGAGCCACCCAGGCGCCCGGGTTATTGGTCTTTTTATTATTGAATTGTAAGAGTTTTTATATATTCTAGATACAAGTTTCTTAACAGACTTTCGATTGGCAAATATGATCTCTCATTCTCTGAGATGTCTTTCACTTTCTTGATAGTATCTTTTGAACCACAGAAGTTTTTTAAGTTTGACTAAGTTCAATTTATCTACTTCTTATTTGGTTGCTTGGGTTTTTGGTGTCATATCTAAGAGTTCTTAAAAAAAATTCATTGTCATGAAGATTTACCCTCCATTTTCTTTTAAGAGTTTTATATGTTTAGGTCTTAGATTTAGGTCTTTGATCCATTTTGAGTTTATATATATATATATATATATATATATACACACACACAAGTTTATATATATATATATACAAGTTTATATATATATATACAAGTTTATATATATATATATACAAGTTTATATATATACAAGTTTATATATATATAGTATGAGGTAAGAGTCTGATTTCATTCTTTTGCATGTGGCTAACTAGTTGTTCCAGCACCACGTATTGAAAAGACTAAACCATGATTCTAATGGTCTGTTTGTTGGAAAAGATGTAACATAGTCCAGACTCCAATGGTTCCAGAGTATGGTCCCCAGAGCAGTAACATCGGTATCACCTGGGAACTGGTTAGAAATGCAGTCTCAGGTCCCATCAAAGACCTACTGAATCAGAAACTCAAGGGTTGGGCCCAGCAATCTGGGTTTTAATAAGCCCACCAGGGGATTCTGATGCAAGATCTAGTTTGAGAACCAAGGCAAGTCAAATCAACCAATGAAGCACTTGGTCAGGCCACCAAATTCTATTGAATTCTTCCTTGTGACTATTTCCCGCATCCATTTGCCACCACTTCTTCCCATTCTCAGTCTCATTATCTTAGTTCAGGTCCACATCACCTCACACTACAACTGCCTCCTAATTCCCCTCTCCACCCCTAGCATTGTCTCTTCCAGGTCAACCCAAGATTTCTAGAATACTGCTCTGAAAAACTACTTTGTAGACATCAGTCAGTGCCGCACTCAAACATAAAAGCTATGATGCGTCATTGCCTCCAAGATGAAGTACACATTCTTCAACTGGGCATTCAAGGATCTCCTTAATTTGGCTCCAAGCTGACTTTAAAACATTTTCACTTGTGAATTCTCAACAGGAATCCCCTCTCTATATAAATAATTCCTTACATATACCATGAGCATTTTGGCCTCTGTACCTTGTCCTTTGCCAAATTTTCCCACCCATATGCACCACCCCTCCCATTGAACTCCTCCTCTAGCCCCTAGATTTTAGCTTAAATGTCTTCCTTTCAGGCTGCTATCCTTGGGTGCTTCAGGGAAGGGAAGGCACCCCTCTTTTGTGCTCCCACAGAACACTGTACTTACACACTGTATTTTAATTTTCTGTTTGTCTGTCTTTTCCACTAGTGTGTAAACTCCCTGATCACAGGAAACTTGTTCACTGAACTCAATAAATATTTACTGACCAGTACTATGTGCCAGGCCCCGTATCCACAGCACCTAGGAAGTATTACATAAAAAATTTTAATGCATTAAAATGAGGTTTATCCTTTGTTTATGCTTGTCTATCCAGCCATCTATGACACTGTAAACCATGTTTTGGGGGGATGAATTTTTGGACCCATAAGATGACATCTGAGGACAAGTAAGTGGTATAAAAAACCCAAGAGCTATGGACCTAAAGACAAAGAAGAAGGGAAGGGAGGAAACTTGTATTCATCAACAATGGTGTGCCAGCTACCTAATAGGAAATAAAGCCTTTTATTTTCTCCTTCTCTATCTTTTATGTAAACTTGCAAACTAAAATTAAATATGTGCAAATAAGGAGAATTTTAGCTTGAAGAGTAAATCTTTTTTTAAAAGATTTTTAAAATTTATTTGTCAGGGAGAGAGAGAGAGAGAGAGAGAGAGCAAGCTCACAAGCAGGGGGAACGGCAGGCAGAGGGAGAAGCAGGCTCCCCGCTGAGCAGGGAGCCCGATGTGGGACTTGATCCCAGGACTCTGGGATCATGACCTGAGCTGAAGGCAGACGCTTAACCACCCACAGGCATCCTGAAAAGTTAATCTTTTAAGCACATATTTGGGTGTCAGAAAAGCTGAACATTTCATATTAAGGTTAGGAAAATGTCTTTTGAATGTGAACTGAGTTCCACTATTCATAATTTACAGGGACACTATGAGTCATTTTCCCCACCTCTTATCCTATTCTCCCATTAATTAATGACATTGATTTGGGGTACATCTGACTTAGGAAAAGGTAGCAGAGAGTAAAAATGGGGATTCCAAAAAGTTTTCAGACAGCCTGGAAGTTCAGCCTCCTTCCACAGTGATCAGGAAAGACTAGACTAAGCACAGAATTCCAGATTCATCTAAGGTTAAGGTCAAAATTTCCAAACTAGGGGCTGTGGATCATTTAAGGGCTTGCAAATCAATGTAAACAGCAAACATTGTGTGCAATAAGTAGATCTGGTACGTATATATGATGTTTTAAATGTATGCAGATGTGGGGCGCCTGGGTGGCTCAGTTGTTAAGCGTCTGCTTTCGGCTCAGGTCATGATCCCAGGGTCCTGGGATGGAGCCCTACATCAGGTTCCCTGCTCAGCAAGGAGCCTGCTTCTCCCTCTCCCTCTGCCATTACCCCTGCTTGTGCTCTCTCTGTCAAATAAATAAATAAAATCTTTAAAAAAATAAATGTATACAGATGTTATTGTGATGAATAAAAACATTCACATACTTTTACAAATAAGTTTTCGTTTTTTTCTTATTACTAAAGCAATACATGTAAATTGTAGAAAACTATAAAATGTGAAAAGGAAGAACATAAAGTTTACCTAAAATCCTAATACCCAGAGGTAACTACAGTTATGTATTTTTCAATGCACTTTTATTTTACAGTAGATTGAGATTTACAGAAAAATTGTGAAGATAGTACAGAGGTCCCGTATGACCCACACTCAGTTTCCCCTATGATTAACATCTTACGTTAGTATGGTACATTTGTTATAATCAATCAATATTGTTTCATTATTATTAATGGCAATCCATACTTTATTCAGATTTCCTTAGTTTTTACCTAATGCCCTTTTGCTGTCCAAGATCCCATCTTTTGGTTATCACATTACATTTAGTTGTCATATTTTCTTAGGCTCCTCTTAGCTGTGACATTTTCTCACACTTCCTTTGTTTTTGTTGACATCGACAGTTTTGAAGAGTGCTGGTCAGGTATTTGTAGAATGTCCCTCAATGGGGTTTACCTGATGTTTTTCTCATGATTAGACTGGGGTTGTGGGATTTGGGGAGGAAGACCACAGAGGTAAAGTACCATTCTTATCACACCATATCATCTGTACCCCATTTAAGATATGCAGGTTTCCCCCACTATCCAAAAGTAGAGCGTCCCTATAAAGCCTTTCTAAGCTGAAATGGCTTAAAGCTAAGAAGCAATTGCCATTCATTATACTGATTGTTGTTTGTTATACTGTTGATTGTTCCCAGATCCCCGCCAAAACCCGCCTCTCTTAGGCTTTTCTGGTACCTTACTACTACGCGTCTTGCTAATGGATGGACAAAATAAACCAAGATAAAGCACCGATGCTCACAGATGCAGTTCGAAGCTCTGGCGGCTGGAGGCTGAGATGCTGAGGGTGGTTGTTGGAGGGGGCACTCTTGCTGCCCGGGGGGTGCGAGCTGCCTCTCTAAGAGCTCCCTGCAAACCCAACACTCAACCCTCTCTTTGCTTTCCCCCTTTACCCTAAAAGCGAAAATCCACTTCAGATTTTTTTCAGTTAACAGAAACAGGTATCAACCTATGTCTTCATAAAAGCAAGCAGCGTGATGCAAACTTTTGAAAAGCAGGGCATACCTGTTTATATTCTTACCCTCCACACACGATTTTGTACCCTGGTGTTTGTTTGTTTCTTTGTTTTTCCATTTAAATGCCTATCGTGAGACCCTTCCACGTCATTAATGGCTGGGTCTGAATATCTACAAGTTCATTTTAAAATTGTGATGAGTTCAGAGGAGCATTTTTGTCTCCATGTCTCTCTTCACAAGATGGATTCCCTGGATCCAATTCCTCCAGCGATTTGTTTACATTATAAAAGGGATTCTAGGGCGCCTGGGTGGCTCAGTCATTAAGCGTCTGCCTTCTGCTCAGGTCATGATCCCAGGATCCTGGGATCGAGCCCCGCGTCGGGCTCCCTGTTTGGCAGGAAGCCTGCTTCTCTCAGCCCCGCTCCCCTGCTTATGTTCCCTCTCTCGCTGTGTCTCTCTGTCAAATAAATGAATAAAATCTTAAAAAAAATAAATAAAAGGGATTCTAACTGAACAGTTTGCTTCCTGTATCCTGGCATGACACATCGAGGGCTCTTGGTTGGATTGGACTTTGTGAGCTATTTTCATGCACTCATGGAATTTTCCTTGGGGTCAGCAAGATGAGAGCAGGTAAGAGAACAATATAGAGAAAACCAGGAGACTTAGACTTTTACCTCAAGGGAACTGACAGACTCCAAAGGCTCTTTCTTATGAAACCACAGCCTATTTCCGTGAATTAAGAGACGAAGGGTGTGGAAGATCCGTGGCAGTCCATAGTTGTGTCATTTAGAAAAGATATTTTTATGGATTGAAAAGTGACCCCAAACAACGAGCTAATTTGTACTTTAGTGCAGCATTTTATTAAATATTAAAATTCAGTTCATCTGTTTGAACTTTTGCCTGATATAATCATAGTATAATCACATCACATAATCACATCATTTAAACCAACATTATGGTTGAACACAATGTCATATTTTGGGTGTTACTGCTTACTGGACAATAATTACTTACTGTTCCATATGAGCTGAAGGCAAACTAACTACAGTATTAGTTTTCGATCTGCTTGTATGGATCCAAACAAATATGTCATTAATATCTGCTAATGTTATTCTTTGAATGAAGTGAAATTAGGTTTTGTATTATTATAAATAATTGGGGTTTTTTTTGTTAAGTATTTGACACTGAGTACTGGGGATTATAACAGAGATTCCGCCAACTTTTGCCTACACATCAAGAAAAGTATCATGCTAGGAAATGAGTGGCAGGGTCTTAGACTGGGACCCTTATACCAAAGTATAACATATTTGTGGCAGTAAATCAGGGGTCAGAGGAGGTTACAGAAACAAGACTGCCAACGGTATGAGATGTCCAATTTCATTCAAATAATAAGCAACCAGGAGAACTTAGTTTAGTCATTCAAATGTCATATGCTGGCTACGGCAGAAGACTGAGAAGTATGTAACCTGGGTTCATCACTTCCCATCTCTGAGTTTCAATCTCTAAAGCTCTCTTTAGCTCAAGCAGGCTATGAATCTATGATTCTACTCAGCATGAGGCACTATGCTGGGTTCTTTGTGGGAGTCAAGGTTGTGTAGGACACGGTCCATGTTCTTAAAACTCAAAGTAAGGAGTCAAATGGTCCCGTGAACATTTAACAAACATTTGCCACCAGGACTCAAGAAGGCCCCAAGTACTGAGGTCAAAATAGAGCGTATAAGGGACAGAGACACAATTCCAACAACAAAATGGGGCTCCAGTGTTTGCCTTAGCTTCAATGTCAATTATTCTGCTCCAAATATCTACCTGTATGCTGCTCATATGAAGTGATAACAGTTATTGAAAAACAAATATGCCAGAACTTAGGCACATGTGTAGTCTCTTTGAAATAATATACTTGAAAGACTATTTGAATATCCTTGGTAACTGCCTTCATAGCCTGTGGCGCATGTTCACATTTACTCAGTTGGACTAGACCTTGGTCATTGGAGAGCAGACAGTGGGTTTGGGAATAGCCACGTGCCACTTAGAGGCAAGTCACACGAATAAGACAAGTGATACAGCTAGGCCATACATTTTGAGTTAAAAATGAAGTGTGGGGCACCTGGGTGGCTCAGTTGGTTGAGCATCTGACTCTCAGTTTCGGCTGGGGTCATGATCTCATGGGCCGAGGGGTTGAGCCCCCACTTCCGGCTCCGTGCTCAGTGGGGAGTCTGCTGGGAGATTATCTCCCTCTGCCCTTCCTCCCAACACGTGTGTGCTCTCTCAAATAAATAAATAAATAAATCTTTAAAAAGAATGAAGTGTGACAAGAAATGAGATTGATTTTCTTGAGGGTCCTGTACTTGACTCGGAAGACAATTCTCATTCCTAGAGATAGTTTGAGCATCATGAAAATAAGTAGATGTTCTCCTAAGGGGCACACTTTGAAAGACAATAGCACTTATCTGGCATACTTATGATTTCTCTGTTTGTTTAGTTAGAAATATCAGCTATGTTATTAATAGATTCCTATGCATATGTATTTTTTTAAGGGGGCTCCCCACCCAGCATGGAGGCTTGAACTCACGACCCTGAGATCAAGAACTGAGCTGAGATCAAGAGTTAGATACTTAACTGACTGAGCCACCCAGGTGCCCCAACAGTTATACCCAACTGATCCTTGTCGTTGCATTTTTGGGACAAGTAACATCTTTCATTTTTTTTTTTTTTAAAGATTTTATTTATTTATTTGAGACAGAGAGCATGAGAGGGAGGAGGGTCAGAGGGAGAAGCAGACTCCCTGCCGAGCAGGGAGCCCGATGCGGGACTCGATCCCGGGACTCCAGGATCATGACCTGAGCCGAAGGCAGTCGCTTAACCAACTGAGCCACCCAGGCGCCCCAAGTAACATCTTTCAATTCACTTACTGAATGGCCCCTCTGTGCAATGCATGATATGCTAGATGCTGAGCTGGCTAACTCACACAGCAACCCTCTATGGAGCAGGAATCCTTTCCCTCATTTTATAGATGAAAAAACGGAGTTTCGGAAAAGTCAAGTGGCATATCAATACAAATCAGGATCTTCCTTCAAGTTTGCCAAGGATCACAAAAGAAACCTTTTCTGTAGTGTGTTTGAGAAGCTCTTACATGGTGAACAATGTACGAGACGTTAGTACAATTCACTTTGTCTTTTTTGGTGTTGCAGCACCGTATGAACCAGCCTGCCAGAGCACATGATTGTTTCCATACTTGCCTGCCAGAGACTAACGTAATAAAAATGAAGTTTCATTTATTTGATACTTCTCTCTCAACAAAATCCCTTTCTAATGTGCCAGTTAGCTACAAAAGGGTTGCCCCTCTTTTGTGGTGTGCTTGGTTGGTTTGATTGAGCTTCAAGTTTTTTGACTCACAGTGTATATTCACCTTGGTTGCTGATAAAAGTTCTTTTATTTAATTTATTTATTTGAGAGAGAGAGAGATGAGGGGAGATCATAAGCAGGAGGGTGAAGGGCAGAAGGAGATTGAGAGAAAATCTTAAGCAGCTGGGCGTGGAGCCCATTGCCGGGCTCGATCTCATGACCCTGAGATCATGACCTGAGCCAAAATCAAGAGTCAGACGCTTAATCAAGATCCACACAGGCACCCCTAAAAATTCTCTTAAAATAGTCTCCAGGCTTCTCAAATTTTTTCACAGCCAAGGAAATAGTAGTTATCCAACCCTAAGTAACTAATCATTCTGGTCTGTTTTCTTATCTTTCACCTGGGGATAAAAATGTTTACTTTACCTCTCCTCTCAGCATTGATGGACTGTCAGATACAGAAATGTACTTGAATGGACATTGAAGAAATATAATGCATGGTATAAAATGCACAGTATTGTTTTTTTACATCGATTATGTGACTGAGCACTAAGCCAATGTGGATTTTGATGTAAGTTGATCTAGGTTCTGGGCTGGCTCCAGAGAAAGATTATGTTCTTTGTCCTAGGTCCAGAAAACAGAAGAGAGTCATACATTACTAAAGGCCAGGCCCTGAAAGATCTCCTTTTGACAATTAAGCCTGGCAGCTTCTACTACTCACTGTCAAAAATATTTGATTATATGTTACAACATATACAAATATCGAATCCTTATGTTGTACACCTGAAATGAATATACTGTTACATGTCAATTATATCTCATTTAAAAAGAGTAAAAAAATGCAAAGTACAGTTTCGAGTTGAGAAGCTTTCTTAAAATGGAGATTGTAGCTGCTTCACCAAAAAGATACAGTGCAAGGCTTTCTTTATGTTATATTGCAAGCTAATAGAAGTTGAAATTAGTAAAACAAAACACCAAAAATCCCCCCAAACTCCCAAGCCCATTCAGTTAAGTGTTTTACATCAATGAACCAAATGAGGACAATGCTCTAAAAAGGTAACACCTGGGGCAACTGGGTAGCTCAGTCCATTAAGCATCAGACTCTTGGTTTCCACTCAGGTTATGATCTCTGGGTTGTGGGATTGGGCCTCGTCTTGGGCTCCACGCTGAGCTTGGAGTCTGCTTTGGATTCTTTCTCCTTCTCCCCCCGCTGCCCTGCCACTCGCGTGCACTCGCTCGCTCTCTCTCTAAAATAAAATTTAAAAATTTCAAAAAGGCAACACCTGCAGAGAGAAGCTGGTTGCTCCAAACAGGGAGAAGAGGAAGGAGAAAAAGATCTCAGTGCAAGAAGCAAGAGACTTTTCAGTCCTGATTCTTGCCCACTGTTGGAAGGTGGGCAAGGCTCTGGTGCATTCTGATCATCAGTTTCCTTAATTAAAACAAGCGAAGGGATGAAGAGAATAATGCTTTGCTTATCTTACTGGGTTACTGGGAAGAGCCTTGTCAACTGTAAAGAGCTATGCACAAAGTAAGGAATTAACAAATGTTTATTGAGTGCCTATTGTATACAATGCACAAAAGAAACATCCACCTGCCCTCAAGAAACTGGCAGTCTATTAGAGAAAGAATAAGTGTTTAAAAATAAGGAATGTGAGGAAGACAATCGTAAGCACTAAAATAGAGGTAAACGTCTTAACATTTCTGCAAATAAATCAACCAGGTGGCAGCTGGGATTGATCAATAAGATGATTAAAATGATGAAATGATTGTTTTTAGGCACAGTGCTTTGGCATCGCAGTTGCTTTATTCCTTGTACTTAAAGCATTTTTCATCCGGCAAACATATATCGAGCAACTACCATGTACTGGTTCCCGAGCTAAAGGCGACGGATACACTGGGAGCTATAAATGCACGTGCCTGCTTTCAATGAGCCTATACTTTAGAGAAGAGAAACAAACATGCAAAGACGTGATAAAAGGTTTCCGGTGTAATGGTGGACACCTAGACAGGTCCAGGTAGGGGTACCACAAAGGAAGCAGTGGTTAACTCTCGGGGGTGGCAGTGGAATCTGGGAAACTTCATGGAGGAGGTGTCCCTTGGGTCCTGGAGGAAGAGGACTCCTTCAAGCAGACAGGAGGCAAGGAGGCAAGGATAGTCCTAGCAGAGGGAAGGCATGAACCGCTCTTTATATCCCCTCTGTTTCATAAAATAGCTCCTAGTCCTACCTACGTAAAGTTGGAAGCGTCCACATTTGCAAGTTTTGTTTCCGAATTTGTTTTACTAGCATTTTCCATGTAAAATCATGGTGCTGAATGGCCCAACTGGATTTGGGGGGTGCGTTACTATCTACCGCATATTCATCTGAGTTGGTGAACAGCTTTCTGTGTGAACTCCTTTTCTTGCTAGAAAAAAAATCTTAAAAAATTTCAATGAGCCTTTCAGGTTTCTAGAACTCCAAAGCAGTCATAAAAAATTTCAATGAGTCTTTCAGGTTTTTAGAACTCCGAAGCAGTTGTTATCTTCCTAAATATTAGAATGATTCTGGAATATTTTCAACTAAAGTCAACACCTTCTGTGTTTCCATTCCTCCCTCCCCTCCCACCAACTCCTTGGCTACACTTGCAACGTTGGTTACCAGACTGGTGAGAATGGTTCCTTTTCATTTTGCTGTGGAATCTATTAGCTATTGTATTAGAGCTCACAGGAATGAATGCTTGGTGCTCCTAAGAAGCTGACATGTTAGTGTTCTTTTGTGATGTATTTCCCTCTCAAAATTGGAGAGTCTTTATCTGCTGTTGACTACAGGCTATCTTGCATGAGCATCATTCCTGCCTTTTCAACAGGAGCTAGTCTAGTGCAATAGCCATTTGCCATAGGGGAATTCCATTACCTCTCCTTACCAGAGGATAGATCCTGTCTGGTGTTTACACTGAAGATGGGGGAAATTTAATTAAATTCTTTCAAGTGCTAGATTTACTTACTATCAATTTACTGCTAAGCCCACCATTCTCATTTTGGAGAAAGAGAATAGGACCATATGTCTCCAAATTATCAACTGTCGGCTCTTTCAGTAATAGTTTTCTGCTTAGAATCAAAAGAAAGATTTGGGTTTTTGAGTCCCCAAAGCCCTCTAGTGAGAACCTTATGGACTCTGATTTGGAACTGAATTTACTATACACTTTGTTTGTTGGAATGCATTTTGCAATAAATCCAGGATCTTATTTGCAAAATGTCTCAAGGCAAAGTCTGACAGCTTCTCCAAAGAGGAGTTCTCTCCTCCCATCACTGCCTGGTGAAAAACTATGCAAGAATTAGATTAAGCAGCAATAAATCATCCACGTGTTTGGCCAAGTGACAAAATACTGGCCTGTGGGGGACAGCTAGAGAAAGCAAGAATAAGGACACACATTCATTGACATGGTACTATTTAAATATGAAGAGAAACTTGGTAAAAAATTTCTGATGCCAGAGATAGAGATTTCATAATCCTATCCGAAAAATGGTATTATGGGAAATCTTTGCCCCTTGAGTTTCAGTTTAGATGACCATTTCATTTAGAGGTGGAATAGAGATACATGTGTATTTTCACCTTTCTCAAATTTATATGCAAAATGTCTGATATTTGGATAAAGGCTGAGAAGAAGGAGTCTATCCCAAGTCAAATGGGACATGGGGCTTGTCCACAAGTAGCTTCTAGTGCCATTGGAAAGATGGGACTCCCACACATGGCATCACGAAAGTCAAAGAAAGTTTGTGGTGAGCAGTGACATACGCTCAACTTAGTGGAAAGCTGCATGGTCCAGATTCTCCTCAGGAGCTACAGGAAGTCAGGAAGAGAAACAATTAGGAGTAGCTCCCATCTTGGGGAAAGTTTCATGAAGAATGCGCAATTTATGCTGTGTCTCAAAGGCTAGGCATGTTTTGGATGCACAGAAGGGAGAGGGAATGAGATGTTCTGATCGAAAAAGAGGGGAAGAAAAAAAAAGAGCAAAGGCATGAGGGAGTGAATATGGTAGGCAGAAGGCAAAGCAGAGGCCAGGCTGCCTAGGATAGAGTATGTGAGAATGCTGGCCTGGCAGGGTAGACTCAGACTTGGCAATGCCAGCTTAAGAATTTGGTTTGGGTTCCGCAGGCCAAGAAGCGCCAACAGGATCCACTGAGCAGTGTAGTGATATGATGAAAGTAGTGTTGTGGGAAAATTAGACCAGGATTTATAGGATTACATATGGCTGTCCAGATGGCGAATGTACCAGTTGCAAAGATTCTTGCTTGCCAGTACAGTGAGCAGCGAGATGACTATGGAGGGAAAGATGGAAGCGAGGATCAGCCAGGATAAATTTGGATGCGGAGAAGAGCGAGTTTCAACTGGCAATATGGAAGAGCTGAAATGAAACATTCAGCTCCTTCTGATACAGTGTTTCTGAAAGACTCAGGGGGGCAAAGACCCGGAGGAGAATCATGAAGCCAAGTGTTTTCTCGCCTCTCCAGGCCTCTGCCTGGAGCCCTCTTTCCCTCATTTTTTCCTGAATGAAATGATCGTGGGCAGAATGGTTCCCCCCCCCAAGATATCCAAGTCTTCATCCCTGGGACCTGTGACTATGTAGTAAAAGGGACTACGCATGGGCGCCTGGGTGGCTCAGTTGGTTAAGCGACTGCCTTCAGCTCAGGTCATGATCCTGGAGTCCCGGGATCGAGTCCCGCGTCGGGCTCCCTGCTCAGTGGGGAGCCTGCTTCTCCCTCTGACCCTCCCCTCTCTCATGTGCTCTCTCTCTCTCATTCTCTCTCTCAAATAAATAAATAAAATCTTAAAAAAAAAAAAAAGAGACTACGCAGATGTCATTAAGGTTACGCTCCCCAAAACATGGAAGATGATCCTAGATTATCTGGGTGGGCCCAATCCGATCACCTGAGCCCTTGAAAGCAGAGAACTTTCTCCAGCTGGAGTCAGAGAGATGTGGCAAAAGAAGTCAGATTTGGAATGGGAGACAAACTCAATTCAGTGTTGCCAGAGGGAGGCTGCACGGAAGCCACGAGAAGGAATGAGGGTGCCTTCTAGAAGCAAAGACTGGCCTCTGGCTGATAGCCAGCAAGGAAATGAAGACCTAGGTCCCAAAATACAAGAAACTGAATTTAACCATCAACCCCAATGAGCCTGGAAGTGGATTTATTTCCAGAGTCCCAGAAAGGAATGCAGTTGTTGACACCTTGGTGTTGACCTTATGAGACTCAAAGCCTAGGAAGCAGCCAAGCCACACTATACCCAGACTTCTAACCTACAAAGCTGGGCGATATTAAGTGGATGTTGTGTTAAGCCAATACATTTGTTGTAATTTGTTACAGCGGCCACAGAACACTAAGACAGCACCCTTTAACACTCAGCTCAAACACCCTACTTTTGGGAAGGCTTTCCTGAGCCCCTCTTCTGGCTTCACATACCACCCTAAATGTTTCCTTATAATGGCAGGGAAGACATTATATTGATGTCGTCTGAGTGCACAGTGGCCTCCTTCCCTAGATCATGAGGGCCTTGAAGGAAGGGACCATGTCTTACTCATTTTTGTATCTGTAGCACTATGCACTTAGCACAGTGTTTGACAGCAGGTGCTCAGTAAATACTGAGGTGGGAAGAGAAGGAAAAGGTGGCTGAAGGGGCCAAGAGGCAGAAAGGGTAAAGGAAAATGGAATAGCAGTTATGGAATGAATACAGCATGAGAAGAAAAGGCACAGCTTAGGGAATATGGTCAATGATATTATAATACCGTTGTAGGGTTAGAGATGATAGTTGTCCTTGTGGTGAGCACAGCATCACATATAGAGAAGTTGAATCATTATTTGTACACCTGGAACTAATGCATTTTATTTATTTATTGTAAAGATTGATTTATCTATTTTTAGAGAGCGAGAAAGAATCTCAAGCAGACTCCCCACTGAGCGTGGAGCCCGACCTGGGGCTGGATCCCACAACTCTGAGATCGTGACCTGAGCCGAAATCGAGAGTGAGAGGCTCAACCGACTGAGCCACCCAGGTACCCCAGCCATAAGCATTGTTTTAGAGGAAAATGGAATGACAGCCAATAATTATGGACTCAGTAGAGCTTAGGAACAGTGTGGTGGCAACATGGCTGGAGATACAAATAAATGCTAAAAGGAGACTTAAGGGTTAGGAAGGAATATCAACAAGCTTAGAGGACTCTAGAAACACTTAGAAATTGCAGGCATGAAGTTCTGCCCACACGCTACTAAGCCCCACTTATGCAGCACAAATTCTAGTGTGTTTTTTTAATTCTTCACTCTTAAAGAGGAATGGCTAGGCAAAGGTCACCAGTCATTGGGAAGAAAGCTTCAACTTGAAAGAGAAAGACCAACACAAAGAGAAAGGGGATTGAAACATTTTAGAGAGTGGAAGAAAATGTCCGTGAAACAGTAATTTGTATCCTCAAAGAAATAAGAGATATTTTATCACTAAAACAGGAACGTGATTATATAAAAGAAAGATTATCAAAGAATGAGCTTTTGAAAATTAAAAATATGATATAAAAAAGTTAATGAACAGGTTTGAAGATGAAGTTGAGGAAATCCCACAGAAAGTTGAACAAAAAGATTTCATTTCATTCATCGAAATTGCTTGAGTGCTTACTATGTGCCAGATACTGTTCTAGGCTCTTGGAATATATCATTACATCATCATCATCAACAACAACAACAACAAACTGACAAAAATCCCGTATTTATGTAGCTTACATCCTGGTGGACAATGTGAAAATAAAGAAAAGTAGAACAATCCAACCCATCCATCATCAAACTAATAAGAATTTCCAGAAAGTGGGGCGCCTGAGTGGCTCAGGCCGTCGAGTGTCTGACTCTTGATTTCTGCTCAGGTCAGGATCTCAGAGAGTACGCGCCCTGCCTTGGGCTCCTCGCTGAGCGTGGAGCCTGCTTAAGATTCTCTCTCCCTCTCCCTCTGCCCCTCCCTTGCTCGTGCGTGCACAAGCGCTTGCATGCACATGCTCCCTCTCTCTTTCAAAAATAAAAGTTTTTTTTTAAAAAAGAAAACTTTAAAAGAATTTCCAGAAAGAAAACTGAAAATAGTGGGAGAAAATTATCAATGAACTGATGCAAAATTGTTTTCCCAGCTCCAAAGGACACGAGTTTTCAGATTTAAAGGGCCTACCTAGAACTTGGCACGAGAACATTGTGAGATTCCAGAACACTAGGAATAAAGAGAAGAACCTGAACACTTCCTGAGAGAAAAATAAAATAAGTCACATACAAAGTAGTGGGCTTCTCAACATCAAGATTATACACAATGGAGTAATGCCTTCAATATTCTGAGCAAATGATTATTTTCAACCAAGACTTCTTCCCTCAGCAAAGTCTCAAAATGTGACCTATAATGCACCCTTACTCAGGAGGTGATACTCAACCAAAACAAGGATGTAAACCAAGAAAGAGATTCACAAAACAGGGATTCTATCCAGGGGAGAGGTGACAGGAATTCCCAGGATGACGGCTGTTCAGCAAGCTCAAGCTCAGAGCGCCACAGTTCATATTGGAGCAGGCCTGAGGGCTCCAGGAGGGACATTGTAGGGAGAAAAGGCCTCAGAACCCAACCCAAACAAAACAACAGTAACAAGCCTGAGAAAGAATGTGAAAGCTTTGCTCACGTGACCGCGTGGACCCTTGGACTGGGAGGCATTTTACAAGACTGTCAAAAGGTATGGAAAGACTTGGCTACAGGTCCAGATAAACTATGCAAAGGGGGACTGTAATCATTAACTACTGAAAGAACAGAAATTGTACAAGGAAGGAGGATGTGATCATAGTGTATATCTTGGCTCCTTGGTGAATGCTATTTGTGTAACCGTAATGAGGCAAATTTTGGATTATGATACAGCTATTGGGAGAATAGAGGGGGGAGGGGATTTGTAAGGAAACTGAATCTTCCTCTACCATAGTGAGACTCCAACAGATTAATGATAATGAATCAAACGACAACAATGCATGTGTGTTATTTAATGATATGGAAGTAAATATCAGAAAAAAAGAGTCAAAAAATTGAAAGTGAGGTAATCCAGGTGGTGGGGAGGGAGGACAAGGAGACAGAGGTCTTGCTTTTTTTTTTTTTTTTTTTGTAGTAAGCTGTTTAGACACAGCAATGTATCATTGTAAATCAGCATATAATACTTAGATAAAAATAATGATTTATTTGAAAACGAATCAGTGGGGGTTAAACATAAGGACAGCAGGTTATTTTCACCTCTGTTTTCTGAACGCTCTGCCCACAGATCTTCTGTGGTTTCATCCTGGCTATAATCAGAGAGGAAAGATCCAAAAAACTCTTTCACACTGAGATCCGAGGCACTTAAGGGGCCATCCTTGAGGAGGTGTGTCCTGGGGGTTGGGGTGTGCATTTTAAAAGAGGAATTTAGAGCAGGACACTGCTAAGCAAGGAATAATTTCTCAATATGGATCAACAGGCATTAGCACAAGTCCTGACCAGGGTGGGGTCTGGTTACATGGGTGGGTGGGTAGGTGACATACTTTGTAGCGTGGAAACTTTCACTATGTTCTCAAATAGAGTCATGCAATAAAACCAAACATTTGTATTGCTTTTATAAAGTACTTTCACCTAGGTAATTTTATCTGAGTCCCATGAGGTCAAGGTCATCCAGCTAATACATGAATAAAGATGGGGCAGCGCAAAGATCCAGAACTGGCTGCCAGTGATCCTGGCCTCTCTATGTATCACGCCACCAAGGGGCTTCCACATAAATTTTCTTCGACCCCCTCCCCACTGCCCTTGAAAGACTCACTTGGCCACTGACCTAGCACTGCGTGTGCCCCAGCCCTTCCAGAATTTCTGTGCCAACCTACCCTGCCCCCTGATTCTTCTCTTTCCAAGCACTAAACAAAGGTGAGCAGGGGAAGGGCAGGGGCATCCGCAGAGAAAGGCAAGGCAGGTGAGGATGGGTGGAGAAGCAGCTGGGGAAAAACAAGACCCCAGTGTCCTTTCTGTTTGGTGATGGGAATGACAAACATGGCACCTCTGTGCTCCCAATGCTCATCTCCTCAGATTCACAGAGCTGAGCTCCGTCCATGGCCTAACCCTCAAGGCAAAAGACGGGCATTTAGGATCATGTGTACTAACAGAAACACATGAGGAAAGGCACACTCACTGCCCTTTGATCCACAATCAACCCGAAGTGCAAATGCAGCAGTCTTCACAGGGAGTTTATCAGCCTTTCCAGCAAGGAACCCCAAACCACAGACAGGGTCTGCCCTGTCAGGGCTTCTCTGATCGCCTCCAACCAGACACCTGGCAAGCTGGATGCCTTCCAGAGCAGTGTCCCAATCAGCACCTCAAGAAAAGCCACCAACCTTAGCCTAGAGCCTGGGAGGGTTCCCCATTGTGGGAATATTAGGAGGGGCCCCGCTTAGGTGGTGAATCTGATGAGTGATGAGCACTTGGGCGCCAGTGTTCTTCGAGTGGCCGCCTCTGAGAATGCCCAGGCCCCCCCAGTTTGGCCCAGTTTGGGGAAGCTGGGTGGGTTAACCTTCGCCCTGCGAGCGGTTGCATTTCCTCAGGCAGGCCTCTCTATGAAGCTTGCGTGGAGATGGACGGTGCCTGGGCCGTGAGGGTGTCTCCACCACAGTCCTTCCTTCTCCTGACGGCTCCCTCTTCTCTCGGCTCTACTTTGTGACCAGTCCAGGAGGCTTCAGGCCCCAAGTGATTGCTTCAGCCCCATCCACGAAAAACAATGGGATCAACAGACACACATTTGCGCTGAGGTATTTGAGGTTTGATGGGACTTTCCCTGCATGCTTTGTGTTGTAACAGAGGGGACACAAGACATAAAGGAGTTCAGAGCTAGCAGAATCCCTGAAGTCCCCCTTGCTTCACAGAAGAGGAAACTGAGGCCTGGGCAGAGGAAGGGACTTGCTCATAGTGCTTAAAGAGTTCGTAGCAGAGGGGCGCCTGGGTGGATCAGTCGGTTAAGCGTCTGCCTTCGGCTCAGGTCGTGATCCCGGGCTCCTGGGATCGAGTCCTGAGTCGGGCTCCTTCCTGAGCAGGGAGCCGGCTTCTCCCTCCCCCTGCTTGTGTGCTCGTTCATTCTCTCTCTCTCTGACAAATAAATACATAAATAATTTTTAAAAATCTTCAAAAAACAGGGGTGCCTGGGTGGCTCAGTTGTTGAGTGTCTGCCTTCGGCTCAGGTCATGATCCCCGGGGTCCTGGGATTGAGCCCCGCATCGGGCTCCCTGCTCTTTGGGAAGCCTGCTTCTCCCTCTCCCTCTGCCTCTCCCCCTGCTTGTGTTCCCTCTCTCGCTATGTCTCTCTCTGTCAAATAAATAAATAAAATTAAAAAAAAAAAGTTCGTAGCAAAACTCAAATCTTGTGGTTCCGTCATTCCCTAGAATATTTTCCTTCTCTGCATCGCCAAAATTGGTTCGTCACCATTATGACTGTGTTTTAGCTCTTAGGAAAGGAGGTAGAAAAAGCACAGGGTAAGCCGTTTTCCTTTTTGAAATTCAAGTATAATTAACATACAGTATTATGTCAGTTTCAGGTGTACAATGTAGTGATTCAACAGCTGTGTACATTACTCAGCGCTCCTCATAAGTGTCCTCTTTTTTTTTTTTTTAAAGATTTATTTATTTATTTATTTGACAGAGAGAGAGACAGCGAGAGAGGGAACACAAGCAGGGGGAGTGGGAGAGGGAGAAGCAAGCTTCCCGCAGAGCAGGGAGCCTGATGCGGGACTCGACCCCAAGACCCTGGGACCATGACCCGAGCCGAAGGCAGTCGCTTAACCAACTGAGCCACCCAGGCGCCCCATAAGTGTCCTCTTAATCCCTTCACCTAGTTCATCCATTCCCCTCAGGTGTGTTCTCTGTCTTAAAGAGTCTTCTTGTTTTTCTCTTTTTTCTTTGTTTCACTTCTTAAAATCTACATACAAGTGGAATCATATGGTATTTGTCTTTCTCTGATTGACTTACTTCACTTAGCACTATATGCTTTAGATCCATTTATGTTGTTGCAATGGCAAGACTTTATTCTTTTTTATGGGTGAGTAGTATTTCATCGTGTGTGTGTGTGTGTGTGTGTGTGCTATGGATAAACACTTGAGTTGCTGGGAAGACATTTCCTTTTAAGAAAAGGTTCAGAGTTTGCAGGCATTACTTCCAGATGCATACCTAGTCATATGACCAAACATAGCTGCAAGGGAGATTGGGAAATGTAGTCTTTATTGTGAGGATCCCAGTTCACTGCTAAATCTCAGGGACCCAAAGGGGCGCCTCGCTGGCTCAGTCCATGGAGCATGTGACTCTTGATCTCGGGGTTGTGAGTTCAAACCCCATGTTGGGTGTAGAGATTACTTAAAAATAAAATCTTAAAAAATGCTTTCAGGGATTTATGTTACTAAAAGAAATAAAGCAAGAGAACAGGCAGCGGTAGGAAAGTGGCAGTTTCTAACACATGCGAATTTGATTTCCCATGTAGGGGAAAGGCAGTTTTAGCAGGGAAGTGGTTTGATGCTAGAGTAGGGAGGGTCTGAAACAAAGGCAACTAAAGAGTAATAGTGTCTGAAGGTTGCCGGTTTGGGTGATGGGCAAGCCACAAGTATGTTTATGAACTCTGGATTGGCTACCAAAAAAAATGTAGCAGGACAGGATAAAGAGATACAATCCTGGTCAGAATGTTCTCGGTAAAGTCGGTAGAGTCCCTGCTGTCTTTACGCTGGCTCACTGGGGCCTCATTACTCACTTGCACTTGGCCTGACATGAGATGTTAGCTTAGTCTCCCTGTCTCACATTCTTTGAGAAGGGCATCTTCTTCAGATGGATAGAGAAGCCTGAGAAAGGGGACCTGAGTATTTCTGGACTAGTTCAGGTCACTGCTGTCATTCTCTGAGGTTGGCATGCCAACCGCTGGGAGTCAGTAACAAGGCATTGCAATATCCTCACAACTGGACAGAGGCAGATAGTCGAGCTGGATCAGTCCATTGAGATGAGGTGTAAAGCAAAGACAGGCACATGTTCAGGCAAATGATCAGCACCAAGAGGTCTCAGATGAAGGGGAAACCTGGCCCTATAAAGGGGTCCTTGGAATAGAGGAGCCCAAGTAGCAGACGGGTGCCATGGAACAAAGAAGCCGGCAACCACCTGGCCATGGGTGAGCCGAGGAGAGACTAGGCTACTGACTGAGGCTAGCTCTCTAATCCCCTCACAGTGGCACAGGTCTGAGCATTCCAGGAGTTCAGGCAATAAGGAGTTAGGATGGGGACCAGAATGGACCCAGAGTATTATGAGCTATGGTGTTCAGATAAAGACGGAGGGGCCGTCGCTCGAGGAGCAGTATCCCAGGCTTTAAGCTTTACCACAGAATGCAGGAGGGAAATGAGGTTATGCCTGCATCTCCGAGGACAACTCTTCCCAATCCATGTTATGTCTATATTCTCTACTCCATACTCAAATGAGAAAAGTGAAATAAGTCAAGCAGAGAAAGACAATTATCATATGGTTTCACTCCTATGTGCAATATAAGGAATAGTGCGGAGGACCACAGGGGAAGGGAGGGAAAACTGAATGGGAAGAAATCAGAGAGGGAGACAAACCATGAGAGACTCTGGACTCCGTGAACCAAACTGAGGGTTACAGAAGGGAGGGGGTGGGGGGATGGGGTAACTGGGTGGTGGGTATTAAGGAGGGCACGTGTGGTGATGAGCACTGGGTGTTATATGCAACCAATGAATCACTGAACACTACAACAAAAACTTATGATGTACTATATGCTGGATAACTGAACATAATAAAAAAAATTGGATATCATCCTTGACTCTTCCCTCAATATCTTAACATATCTTATTCCCAATGACCAAATCCTAGCTATTCTATCTTCTGATGTTCTCTTAAAGCAATCCGATTAGCTCCAGCCCCTCTGCCATTACTTGGTCCAACATAACAAAATCTCTCTCTCTCTCTCTCCTGAATTACTGCAATAGCTTTCTCACTGGCCTCCCTGACTCCACATTTGCTGCCCTACAAGCCATCTGTTATGCACTGAATTGTACACCCTCACCAAAGAAAATTCATATGTTGAAGTCCTAAACCCCCGTAACTCGGAATGTGACTATATTTGGATATAGGTTCTTTAAAGAGGTAATTACGTTAAAATAAGGTCATTAGGGTGAGCCCTAATCCAATTTGTAACTGGTGTCCTCGTAAGAAGAGGAAATTTGGACACAGGTAGGTACAGAGGGAAGACAACATGAAGGCACAGGGAGAAAGAAGATGGTCATCTACAAACCAAGCAGGGAGGCTTCAGAAGAAATGCATATTTTGATCTTGGACTTCTATCCTTCCCAACTGTGAGAAAATTAATTTTTGTTGTTTCAGCCACCCACTCAGACTGGTAACGTTGTCATGGCAGTCCTACCAAACTAATCCACCATCCTCCACACTGCCTCCAGAGTGATCTTTATTAAGTGCAAAGTTGGTCATGTTAGTTCTCTGTTTAAATCTCTCAGCGAGCTCCTGCTTTCAGTCTCACCAAGAACAACTAAAAAATCTGGGTATATATGTGTGTAGAAACATTGCAAGCTGCTAAAGCGATCATCATCAGAGGGGCCAAGATTTCAAAGAGGGTTGAGCCACTTAAAGGAGAGTTATTTTTTTCCCAGGGGACATTTGCAAATTCTGGGCGCATAGTAAGAGTTTGAGAATCTTGGTTTTGGCTAGACAGAGGGCCACTGCTGGACGACATAGGAAAAATAGCTTTTGTGGTGTTAGGGGAAGATTTGAGGGGCCAAGACCCAGTGAAAAGAGAAAAGGAAAGAAATGAACCTGACACATATCCAGTGTTTTCTTCTAGAAATTTGATTAATTTTGAAACTGTACCTGTCATTTAGCATGATGTCCTCTAGGTTTATCTGTTTAGTATCATACGTCAGGATTTCCTTCTTTGTTTAAGGTGGAATAATATTCCATTGTATGCATATACCATATTTTCTTTATCCATTCATCTATCGATAGATACTTAGGGTGGTTTCCAAATTGTGGCCATTGTGAATAATACTGCAATAAACATGGGGGTGCAGATATCACTTTGAGATCTTGATTTCAATTCTTTTGAATAAATGCCCAGAAGTGGGATTGCTGGGTCATATGGTAGTTCTATTTTTTGCTTTTTGAGGAACTTGTATACAGTCTTCCGTAGAAGCTGCGCCAACTTACATTCTCACCAACAGTGTGCAAGAGTTGCGATTTTTCTACACCCTCACCAACATTGTAATCTCTTACCTTTTTTTATAACCATTTTAACAGTTGTGAGGTGATATCTTATTGATGCTTTGATTAGTATTTTTCTAATGATTAGTGATGTTGAGCATCTTTTCATATACCTGTTGGCCATTTGCATGTCTTCTTCAGAGAAACGTCTGTTCAGGTCCTTTGCCCATTTTTAATCAGGTTATTTGTTTTGGTTTTGTTTTCTTTTGGTAATTAGCTGTAGGAGTTCCTTATATATTTGGGATATTAACTCCTTACCAGATAGATGGCTTGCAAATATTTTCTCCTATTCTGTAGGTTGCCTTTTCACTCTGTTGTTTCCTTTGCTGTGTAGAAGCTTTTTGGTTGGATGTAGTCCCATTTGTCTATTTTGGCTTTTGCTGCTTATGCTTTTGTATCATATCCAAGAAATCATTGCCAAGACCAATGTCAAGAAGCTTTTCCTCTGTGTTATCTTCTAGTTTTATATTTTCAGGTCTTACGTTTAAATTTCTAATCCATTTTGAGTTGGTTATTACGTATGATATAAGGGTGCAATTTTATTCTTTTGCATGTGAATATCCCATTTTCCCAGCACCATTTATTGAAGAGACTCTCCTTTCCCCATTGTGTATTGTTGGCACCTTTGTTGAAGATCAAGTGACTGCATACATGTGGGTAATACGTTTTGAAACTAAGAAATGTGATGTCTCTAGCTTTATTCTTCTTGCTCAAGATTGCTTTGGCTATTCAGGGTGTTTTGTGTTTCCATATGAATTTTAGGATTGCTTTTTCTATTTCTGTAAAAAAATGTCATTAGGATTTTGATAGGAATTGCACTGAATCTGTAAATAACTTCAGGCAGCATGAACATTTTAATAATATTAAGTCATGTGATCCATGAACATGGAATGTCTTTTCATTTATTTGTGTCTTCTTTAATTTCTTTCATAAAGTTCTGTAGTTTTCAGTGTACATGTTTTTCACTTCCTTGGTTAAGCTTATTCCTAAGTATTTTATTCCCTTTGATGCTATCTTAAATGGGATTGCTTTCTTAATTTCCTTTTTGGATAATTCCTTGTTAACATATAGAAATGCAACTTATTTTCATGTATTGACTTTGTACCCTGCAACTTTACTGAAATAATTTATTAGTTCTAAGTGGTTTTTTTTTTTTTTTTTTTTTTGGTGGAGTCTTTAGAGTTTTCTGTATAAAAGAACATGTCATCTAAAAACAGAGATATTTTCATTTTTTCCTTTCTGATTTAGATGCCTTTTATTTCTTTTTCTCGTCTAATTGCTCTGGCCAGGACTTCTAGTACCATGTCAAATAGAAGTGGCAAGAGTGGGCATCCTTTCCTGTTCTGATCTTAGAGGAAAGCTTTCAGGTTTTTACCACTGAGTATGATGTTTGCCGTGGGCTTGTCATATATGGTATTTATTACATTAAGGTAAATTTCTTCTTTACATAGTTTGTTGAGAGTTTTTTTTTTTTATCATGACAGGGTGTTGAATTTTGCAACTATTGAGATGATCATACAATGTGTATCTTTCATTCTATTAATGCGATGTATCACGTTGATTGATTTGCATGTGTTGATTGCATCTAGTGATTAAGAAGCTAAGTAGAAAGGCTCAAAAACCAAAGTAGTGTTTTGGGCAGTCTCACTGTGCTGAGTAGGTAAGAATTAGTGTTTAAGATCTGCCAATGGTAAGGGCTTCATTAAACACACAAGATTATCAGCTGAAAGTTCTGGACAGTAATTTCTTGGAAGCAGGGGCAAAAGGAAAGTAGAAGGGCTTTATCAACATTGAACCTGGACTTGATTCAGCTTAGTCATTGATTCAGTAAAAGTGATCTGCCTTTACTTGATCTATTTAACAGAGAAAAGAGTGAATTGTCTCTGAGAGAAGATCACACCATCTGGAGCCTATATAATTATTTATACACAATTGGTTGACGTTCATTCAAAACTTTTTAGGAATTATAAGAGACAAGGCCATATGATGGAAAACCTAAAAAAAACACAAAAGCCCAAAACCAGACAATAGATACAAACCCACAGGTGATCCAGATATATAAGTTAGCAGACAAGGAATTTCTAATAACTATATGTTCAAAAAATAAAGGAAATGATGGAAAAATATATGAAAAGAAAAATTCAATCCAGTCATTAGAATCTATAAAGAGTCAAATGGACACTTGGTTCATGATTGGCAATATCAATAGAATGCAGCAGAAGTGAAATATTGCCTGTTCTAGGCATATTCTTTGAGAGCACTGGCAATTTTTACTCCCGTTCTGTTAAAACATTTATTTTGGGGAGCCCTGTAAGAAGTTTGGCTCCCCTGCAGGACAGATTATGTGGAGAGGAGAGGCCCTGAGATTTTAGGTACGGGAACAGAGGGCCAGTCATGTCAGAGACCCAGGTGAGCCTGTGGATGACTCCAGTTGCCATCGGACTACAACTGCGTGACAGACCGAGTAAGACCAGCAGAACTGCCCAGTGGAGCCAGCCAATCCACAGAACAGTGAGAGAAAACAGACTGATGTTTTAGTCATTACGTTTTGGGGTAAGTTTGTTAGGTGAGAAGAGATAATAGAAACACTCTCTTTCATAACTGCTCTGTAGCTCACACAAGGAGGTAGGGTAATGGAGATCTGAGATCTGACCATCCCTCAGCACACAAGGCCCGCTTTTCTTGTTGGAAACTTGTTCAAATCTCCATGAAAAAGGCTTTGTTCCTGTATTATCCACACTTCTGTGTGAGCCAAGCCTTAGTAGGCTATCGTCCCAGAAGGTAGTATTCCAAGTCTCCACTTGAGTTGTGCAAGAAAGACTTTAGTCCCAGATCTTGGCAATTCTAGCATCAATGGGCAGGTGGGGAAACTCTCAGGCTGACTCATAATCAGTCACTCAGGGAGGTGGTCTCCTCCCTCCACATGCTTGCCTGTCCAGAAGCTAATAATTGCTCAATGATGTTGCCTTTCCACCCACCACTACCACATACCTTTACAAGTCCTGGTTTCACTCAAAAATTCTCCCATATGAATGCATGATGTCATCCCAAGGTTTGCATCAGATTGAGTTCAGAGTGCATTCCCCCGCTGCCCCAGGCATCACTCTGTTGCTAACTGAGAAGACATATTGCCGCTGGCTTTATTTACTTATTTTCATTTTGTTAAGGGTTCCACTTCAACAGGTCTTGTGAGAATATTAATTTGCTGCCATAATAATTTCAAAGTACATTTTTTTAGATTTTATTTATTTGACAGAGAGAACGAGAGAGCACAAGCAGGGGGAGTGGCAGGCAGAGGGAGAAGGAGGCTCCCCGCCAAGCAGGGAGCCCCATGCAGGGCTCGATACCAGGACCCTGGGATCATGACCCGAGCCGAAGGCAGACGCTTAACCACCTGAGCCACCCAGGCACCCCTCAAAGTACATTTTGGATGTAGCGGATAGGCTTATCATCCAAGACGACCATTTGCATAAGGCAACCTACTTTGTATTGTTTTATTTAGAATGCCCATGTTTATGTTATAAATCTAGCCAACTCAATTATCCAGGCTACTGAAAGGGCAAAGTGGTGTAAGTAATCTAAAACATAGGAGAAAAGGTCATTTATATTTGTTTTGGGAATGTATTATAGATGTTTCCCAGCAGCAGCAGGTGTTCCTAATTATGATTTTGCTTAGGCTAATACTAGAATTAGCGTGCACACTCTGAGCTTACACATGTCAAGAAAATGTCGGGTAGCTGAGCAGGGAGAGCTGACCAAAGACTCTTAAGAAGCTGCCTGCTGTAAAATTTGCCTGCCAAGTCTTGAATCCTCTTTTTGTAACTGATCTATCAGACTTCCCATATGAAATGAGAACTGTTCCTCACTTTGACAGGCTGCATACCAACTCCAAGGATGCCATCATTTCTGACACTCTCAAAATCTCTCTTTGTGATTCACCTCCCCAAACTCTGCTCTCCTTTTCTTCAGCCATGGGAGAACCTGGACTGCTGTATTAACTCATCCATTGCAATGTCTGTCCCTGATAGATTTGGGAGGCCAGTTGGGAGGCTTGTTAGGGAAGCCGGGAAGAATGTTCTGGCGCCGGCCATGATACTTCATGGCTCCAGCCACCATCTTTATCCCGATTACTCCTAAATTCCCATCCCTGGCTCAGACCTCTTTCTCAAAATCTAGTACTATGTAGATCTGCCTATTTATTTCCTCCTGAATGTCCCACAGGACCTTCACCTGAACTTCTCTTCCTCACTCCTTTCCAAATCAACTTCTCCTACGTTCTTTACATCAGTGGCAGTTACCATTCTCCACTTTCCACTCTTCTCTGTCCTTCCTCACCTTCTCTAGTTCTTGCTTTTACCCCAGTTATCACTTCTGTCCACCTACCTCTCTCCACCCTCTCTTCCACTCTGACCAAGGCTCTATCACTTCTCGTCTGGTCTGCTCAAACATTCTCGTAAACTGGCTTTCTTGTATGGAATCTTGCTCGCTGCCCCCATCTATCCTCCACAGAGCAAAGACACAGAAGAGTTGTTCTAATAGACATAGCTCAAGTCACTCCTGTGCTTAATGGTTTCCCATTGCCATTAGGGCAAAGTTTAAACTCCTTGCCTCCTCTACAAAGGCCCTGCACCAAGGTGCTCTATTTTTCTCCATCTCATGACATGCCAGGCTCTCTAGTCTCTGGGCCTTTGTTGGGCTCCATGCTCTCCTTTCCTAAGCCCGGGTGCTTCTCTGTAGCTCTCCTCAGACTGTGGGTGCCACAAGGGAATAGAACATGTATGCTTTTGTTCCCTGCTCAAGTGGTTAGCACAGTGGTTGGGACAGAATAACCCCTCAAGAAATACTTTCTGGATGGTGGACGAAATAACAGTCCCTACCTGCTCTCCCTTCCTCCAGGCTCTCCCCTTGCAACCTGTCCTTTCTACCGCCCCCAGAGTGATTTCCCAAGCCTGGGATCTAAGGCACAGCTACATTCAAGTCACATTTGAGCTAAAAAAAAAAAAAAAAAAAAAAAATCCGTTTCCCCCTCACTTACAGAATGAAGTCCAGATACTTTTGTATATGACATCAAGATCTTCTGCGATTTGGTCCTAAACTCCCTGGTCAACCTTATTTGTCTGCCTTACTTTCTGCTTTACAGAGTCTACCTTGCAGTCCAGTGAAATTGCATGCTCTTCCCTGTCGGTGCCTTCTGCTTTCTAGCCTCCGTGTCTTTGTTTTTGGAGATCCATCCATCTGGCGAGCCCTTACTGCATTTCTGCCCGAGTCGTAGCTCTCCTTCATGCCCCTGCTTAAAAGCCGTGTGCTCTCTGAAGCTTTTGCAGCATCCCCCTCCCGGCTGGAAATGACCATTTGTTCCTGCGGACATCCCCACCCTCTTTGCCTCCCTTTTCACACAGGCTCATTCTCTACTAGACTGCGAACAGCAGGAAGGAAGGACCAGGCCGTTTCTGCATGTGGTTGACAGGACTCAGGTGACACTAGAGGTGTGGGGTCCATTTGCAGGTCTACGTTTGTTTCATAACCTTGGACTCGAAGTGTGGGCCGAGGACTAGCTGCGGAAGGTGTCATCGGGGACTTGTTGGTAATTCACAATCTCAGGCCGGCCAGACTTACCAAATGAGAATCTGCATTTTAACAAGATCCCCAGGTGATCGACACGCACATTAAAATTTAGGAAGTAGTGCGCCATTTTATTACCCAAGGGAGCATGCCTCCTCAAAGAAAGACAAACAGCATGTCTTGTAATTCCGTGCTCTCAGACCTGCTACCCATTTACAGATCAGCCGCCCAGTATGCGTCTCTGCTTGGGCATTACCAGGGCAATTTCATCTGGCTCTGAGTTTGGGACCCTCCCCTTCTCCAACAAGACGGTTAGGAACCCCATCCGAAATAAGGGGAACCCTTTCTCCCATTAGAGGGCCGCGAATGCACAAAGCTGGCCCCAGTCCGGGAGGGAAGCGTCATTGTGTGCAGCTTGCCTTAATCAGTGCAGTCTCCAGCCAAGCTGTGAGTCAGGCCTGTGTCCTCTCTTAATCGTCAGTGAAAGGAATGCCACAGAGTGATGTCAAGTGAGCTTTAGAGCAAACCACTCCTAGAAACATCTGGAGCTGGCAGAGGATCGTGACTGTGAATACGGATGAGGGGAACAATTGAACAATTTGGAATTAATCATGGTTTTAAGCATCTCGTCCAAAATGTATTTGTATTTGATCTAAAGAGGCAAACAACTTGGCGATGCTTCAGCGTCTTAGGTTTTAGAAAAGAGGTCACGACTCCATTAAAAGAACTTTGTTTCCGGGGCGCCTGGGGAGCTCAGGCAGTTAAGTGGCTGCCTTTGGCTCAGGTCATGATCTCAGGGTCCTGGGATCAAGCCCCGCATCCGGGGGGGTCTCTGCTCATGGGGAGCCTGCTTCTCCCTCTCCCTCTGTGAGGGCTCTTGCTCTCTCTCTCAAATAAACAAATAAAATCTTAAAAAAAAAAAAGAACTTTGTTTCCCGAACTTTCTCTGTCCCCAGATTGAACAAGAATAGCCTTCCCTTCTTCCCTAGGCCTTACTTAATTATCACCACAGCTCAAGTGTTACATTCAGCGCCCACCTTGTCCGCAGATGCTGATGGGTCCTGTGGAGCATACTGTCTCACTTCTTTGCCATGTGCCACCCACAAACCTGGTAATTGGCAAGGCCCTCAAGTTTGGGCAAAGTCGCTCAAACTGGGAAGTGGCAAAATCCACCGTTTTTGCCTCGGGCCTGTTATTTGCTGAACAATGACTGTCCCTAAAAACCTCCTCACTCTCCTTTGAGCCACTTGGCTTCCAATCTGAGCCACACCCAGACAGCCAGGAGCGGCCCCCCGACTGGCCTTTGTCTGACACTGGGAAGGAAAGTTAGAGTGGTCGCTTCTGCCCCTGCGATGACAGAAAGAGCAGGGTTTGCTGGCACCATGCTGTCAAAGGCGCCTGACCGTGGGCACTTGCTCAGAAGTGGCCGTTGTCAAATAGGGCTGTGCCCAGCAAAGAAACAGCTGTTTGCAATCAGAAACTGGAAGATGACAAACAGGCCATCGACGGAGACTGTCCTTCATATTATGAGAAGGTTGCCCCGGGGACAAAAGTGTGAAAGAGACGCAGCTCACATTTTTCTCTTCGACGGTTTCTTCTTTTGCTGGGACTCCAGTCAAGGTTCTCCAGATAAACAGAATATATGGATATATTCGATCTCTCTCCAACTCTCTCTCTCTCTCTCTCTCTCGAGGTATTTTATTTTATTTTTATTTTTATTTGAGGTATTTTATATTTTATATACATACAGTATCTCGGGAGATATTTTAGGGAATTGGCTCACGTGTTTGTGGGGGCTGGCAAGTTCGAAATACGTAGGGCAGGCCAGCTGGCTGGAAACTCAGGCAGGATTTCCATGTTACAGATTTGAGGCAGATTTCCTTCTTCTATAGTATACTAAAGCAGTTCTGGCATTTCAACTTCATTTAGTGTAGGCCACCTTTTGGTCCGTGTTTCATCCCCACCCCACCCCCAAAAACCAAATAAACTGCTAGGCAGGGCTAGGGCCAGCTGGCCTTTCTGGTTATTCAAGGTCATTGGTCTGGAAATCTGGTGGGGTTCCCTGTAGAATTAGGAGGCCAGGAAGTGTAGACGGGGGTATTTGTCTGAGGCTGCCAGCATGCATAGTGGGACCCTCTGGGGCAGTGTCGAGAGAGCCAAATTCCTAGGTTGTCCCATCTCTCAGGAGAGGCCCATGGTAGGCAGTGACTCAAGAGCTATTCTAAGGTCTTCCTTTGCCTTTCAAGCTACAGTAGTTTGGCCATCCCCGTTCTGTACAGCCCTGCCTTGCGAGGCCGACCAACTCCTCTGAATGGGAAGAGTACTCACTGGTCTCTTCCTGCGGCACACAGCTCTAGGAAGCCCAAGGCAAGATCTGATTGGGCCTGGCTGCCCCCTTGCCATGACCCTGAGAGGTAACCAAAGCTCCTCCATTCATCTCATAGCTATTTTGTGCTGCTCTGTGCTAGGCACAGGGCTCCAGAAAAGAATCGGACACGATCTGTGCCCTCGAGGAACTCACCACCCAATGGGTCAATGATTTCAGGCAAGGGGATTAAGACGAGGCCCGCCTTCCTCCCTATGTGCTGACGTTCCCTCCCCTTTCTAGCCTCTTCTTCCAAACTTAGTGACCCTCACTTCTGCCCTCCCAGCCACAGACCTTTTGTTGGCCTTCTGGTCTCCCAGGGTCCTGCCCTGCAGTGTCCTGGCAAGGCTTGCCTTCTCCTTGCTCCCAAAATAGGTCCGGCCCACTCTTCTGTGCATTCAGACCTTGTTGCCAGCTCACCGGTCATCGGCTATCACTCTGATAAAGTGAGGCAACAACATGGTATGAATAACTGGTAGTCTATTTAAATTCATTCATTCAACCAACAACTCTGTACCTAGAGCCTACCATGTACCAGACCGTGTGCTGGGTGCTGGGTATAGAGAGGCGGATCTGACATGGTTCCTGCCTGCAATGAACTCATCATCTAGTTAAGGAGCCAGACAAACAGGTAAACACAGTTGCCACACAGGGTCAGACACGCAGTGATGTGGTACGTGCTGTGAACAGTTGTGGCAGAGAGAGGGAAAGAGTAACGCTTCTCGGCCTAGGAGAATGGAGGTCAGGGAGAGAGAAGAGGATTAAGTGGCTTCCACAAAAAAAAGTAGCAGTTCACCAAGTAAACAAGGCAGAGGAGACTTTCCAAAGAGAGGGAACAGCAGGAGCAAAGACACGGTTGGGTCATCATACACAGCCTGCTGGGAGCATAAAGATAAGTGGATCCAGGGTGGCCAGATGTGATGCAGTGCATGCCAGGGACTGGACATGTATGTTGGAGTGAAGGCTCCGCGATGTTTCAGGCAACAAACCTTGGGCTTCATGCTAAGAGCAACAGGGAGCTATGGACATTTTTTTGTTTCCTGGTAATAGCTTTATTAAAATAAATTCGTATACTGTGCAATCCCCATATTTTGAGTGTACAATCTGTGGTTTGTAGCATATTCACGAGGTTGTGCAGCCATCACCACTATCTAATTCCAGAACATTTTCATCACCCTAACAAGAAAGCCCATACTCATTAGGGGTCACTCCCCATTTCCCCCCATTCTCTAGCCACTGGTGACCACTAATCTACTTTTTGCATCTATCTTTGCCTATTCTGGATATTTCATATAAATGGCCTCATACAATATGTGGTCTTTTGTGACTGGCTCCTTTCACTTAGCATCGTGTTTTTGAGGTTCTTCTATGCTGTAGCTGTTGTCCGTACTCCAATTTATTTTCATGGCCAAAGAACATTCCATGTATGGATGTATCGTATTTTATCTATCCATTCATCAGTTGATGGACATTTGAGTTGTTTATACTTTTTGGCTCTTATGACTATGCTTCTGTGAACATCTGTGTGCAAGTCTTTGTATAGATACATGTTTTCAGTTCTTTTGGGTCTCTACCTCTGGGTGGGATTTCTGGGTGATAAGATAACTCTACGTTTAGCCTTTGAGGCACTGCCAGACTCTTTTCCAAAGTGACTACACCCTTTTACATTCCCACCAGCAATGTAGGAGGGGTCCAATTTCTTTACATCTTTGCCAACACGTATTATCTTTCCTTTTGATTATAGCCATCCTAGTGAATGTGACATGATATCTTGTCATTTTCGTTTATATCTCCCTGATGAGTAATGATGTTGGACCTTTTTTTCAGGTGCTTAGCAGCCGTTTGTACATCTTTTTTGGGGAATTGTCTATTCAGATCCTTGCCCAGATTTTCACTGGATTGTCTTTTTATTATTGAATTGTAAGATTTCTTTGTTCTGATACAAACCCTTATCAGATATATGACTTCCAAAAATTATCTCCCACTCTGTGGGTTGTCTTTTCACTTTCTTGATGGAATCCTTTGAGGCATAAAAGTTCTTATTTGGGTGAAGACTAGTTAATCACTTTTACATTTTACAGAGAGTGTTTGGGTGTTATATCTGCGAACTCTACCCAACCCGAGGTCATTCAGCCATAGCCCAACAGAAGAGTTTAAAACAGGGAAGTGAAATGCGAGGTTTTGCAGGGTAAAAAGATCAATCTAGCCATTGTATGGAGGAAGGTCTTTGTAGGACAAGTCTGAAAGTAGACAGATTAGTTAAAAGGCTATTGAAGTAACACAAGTGAAAGATGATGGAACTATGAATGAAAATGAAGAAAGGTGGATGAATTGGACATCTATATCAAGGCCATTTCCATGGTCCAGTTAGGAGGTTATAAGACCAGATCTAGGACAGTCTAAGTAGAAAGGGAAAATAGTATTTTAAAGAGATATTGCTTTGGGGGAAGCTGCAAAGATTTGGTGCCTAATAGGAGAATTGGAGTGTGTAGAGTGGGAGGGAGAGGAGAGTTTGGGTCTGGATTACCGGTAGGATGAAAGCAACTGACACAGAAGGACCAAAAAATGGGAACAGATAGTGGGGATAAAGGAGAAGGAAGAACACTTTAGAAAAATTAAGTTTTGAAAAGCCATGAAGACATCCAAATAAAAACACCCACATGGCAGTAGGAGATTTAGCTCTGCAGCTCAGGAGCAAGGAAGGGCTACAAATGTAACAAGACAAAAGACTTTTCACATTAATATTTGGATTTAGATGTGTTCAGAACTCTGGAGACAGCTTTGGTGTTACCATTTTCAAAAACAATGGCCTTTGTAGTCTCTAATATTTATCTTCAACCCCAACAAGAGTTTTTGTTGCTGTTTGGTTATTTTTTTGTTTTTGCTTGGAGGGAGTTGGGTAGAGAATGGTCATGAGGGGAGGGACATACAAAGACTGGGTGAAAGAGTAAGAGATAGGGAAGAAATTGAGATCACACGGGAAAGAAAGCACATAAGGCCTACCAGAAGCTTCTTCCATCACCAGCCTCCTAAAGCTGTGATGGGGGTGCTGGCCCCGAGTAAGTGACTGTGTTAATTCTCCCCATCCACTGCTCCCCAATTTTCAGTGAAAGGTTCACTTAGCTTCATAAATACCTCTGTGTCTCACTTACTTTGGCCTTGTCTTTGTCTTTCTCTGTCTTAGTCACTCTTCGTTTCTTCATCAGTCTTTCCTTCAGGGGACTTTCTCATTCTTCATCAGCTCAATATTTCATCTATGGGTTGACTCACGTTTCTCCAAAATGTTGGCAGCTCCATCTGAGAATGCAAGGGCCACTTGCCCCCAATAGCTCTGAGCTGCCACTAGATGGCAGTGTCTGGGAATGTTGCTAATCTGTCCTAGCCTTTCAGGAGTGCCCCAGGGCTGAGCGGTGGGGAATTTCAGCTTGGTTACTCGGCCTTTACTGTGTTGCAACCAGTTGCTAACCAAAGGCACTAGACCTTGCAGGATCCCTTTGTCCACCACCAAGGACAAGGCAATTTGTGTTTGTAAAAGACTTACAGCCGCAAAACCTGTTCTCTGAGCAGGTCTTTCCCCCCCCGCCCCCCACCTCAATTCTCACACAAGTTCTAGCCACAAAACCTTTCCCCAGTTGTCTTCTTATTCCCTCTTTGGCTGTTGTTTGGTTTGGCTTTTAAGGTAGATTCATTTCTCCCTCCCTCCCCAGCCTGGTTAGCAAGGTGGGTTGATCCTCCTTCACCGCTTTGAGCATGGGCTTGTAGAATCACATGCTGTCAAAGCCTAAAGGGCTCTTACACTTCATTGAGTCTAATCCCATCCTTGGCATATGGGGCAACTGAGGCACATAAAGGAGCAGAAACCTGTTCAAGGTCATTTAAAGAATTCAGGGCAGAGTATATGGGTCAGAGGCTCTTGATATATTTGTAATAATCAACAAAACAACCAGAAGATCATTGGGCCAGCATGGCTAGATGCCTGGAGAAGGGGAAGGAGGCAAGAGACATAACAGGGTACCTGTCCTCCAGGCACTTAGAATCTAGTTGGGAAGACAGACTCACATACAATAAAAAAGACAAAATGCTTTCTGAGATTGGGTGGTGGAAGACTGACGCTGATGTGTGTGAGTGGCTCAGGGATTCAGAGAAGAGAGAGCTCTCAGGAGAAAGAGAGCCATGGGGGGGGGTGGAGGGCTAGAGAATTAGGTGAAGCTTGGAGATGGGAAATCCAACAATTACAATTATTCAGGAGTCAAGGCCTACGACTTGAGTAGAGGGTGATGGTCAAAGAGAAGTAGAGATAAGGCTAGACTGGGGGCTGACACTGGACTGTTTAACTCTTAAATGTCAGGCTCATTCCCTACTAATACTGAAGAGGAACTTTCAAATACTTCCGCTCTTTAGCTGTTCTACTTTCTGTGGAAACTTTCCACTCAGTTTGATTCTCCAAGACATTGTCTCTTCACTTTGCCCTATTTCACCCATTAGTCACAGCCTCTCAGAGATGAAGTTGAACTACAAAATTAGGCTGGTGCTTATTTCCACTGCTTCTGTTTCCTAGTGACATCACCAAGAATGACCCGAACATTCTCCTGTCTAAATCCCATTTGCTTTGTTTCCATCTCCCACCCACTCATAGGAGTCTGGGCACCTCTGCATCCCACAGCTGCCTTTGTCTCAAGAGGACTTCCGGGAGGGTTGGAGAGCTCTTGACAGCTGAGCGGCATCTACAGGAGGTAAGTATGACTTCATGCAAGCTCCAAAAGAAGAGCTCTTTAAAAGCAGCTGGAACATGGGGGCAATCCGAGAGCCCTTTCAGATTGTCAAGAGCACATCAGTGCCCACACAGTCTGAATAGCAACATTTCAAAACTAGTCTGCTCTCTCCCCTTCTGAACTCCTGCTTCATATCCCCAAATGGCTTGAGGTCTGTTTTTCTACCAGGAACCTTCCAGCCAGTTTGACTCCTGCCATTTGCTGCCTCCCTTTCCCCTCTGAAAATGCTATGCCTTAGATCTTGGCTTCTGCTTGGTCCAGGGCCTAGCACATAGTAGGCGCTCCATAAAAGACATTCTTGTTCTTCAGAAGAGCCTTAGAGATTATCTAGGCATTAGACTCCATGGAGTCACTTCAGGAGCCACTGGGGGTACAAGTCACTGGGGAGTAGGCAGGCTGCAGACCCTCATGCCTGATTCAACAAAAGGAACTCTATTTGTATGTGTTAATTTATAGTTTGGACTTCTGGATCAGATTTTGTTTTGGAGGGAGAAAAGAATGTTTTCACTAATCCAATGTCTTCATTTTCTAGATGAGATCAGTGAGGCTCAGAGCCACTTTAAGTAGAATCAGGAAAACAATCCCACTTAAAATAGCGATACAAATAATAAAATACTTAGGAATAAATTTAACCGAGGAAGCAAAAGACACGTACACCAAGAATTAGAAAACATTGAGAAAAGAAATTAAAGACACAGATAAGTGGAAAGACATCCCATGTGTTCATGGATTAGATGACTTTATATTGTTAAAATGTCCATACTACCTTAAGTGATCCACAGATTCAATGCAACCCCTATCAAAATTTCAGTGGCATTTTTTACACAAATAGGGAAAAATCCTAAAATTCATATGGAAACAGAAAAGACTCTGAATAACCAGAGCGTCTTGAGCAAAGAGAACAAAGCTGGGGCATCACACATCTTCATTTCAAAACATATTACAAAACTACAGTGATCAGGGGCGCCTGGGTGGCTCAGTTGGTTAAGCCACTGCCTTCGGCTCAGGTCATGATCCTGGAGTCCCGGGATCAAGTCCCGCATCGGGCTCCCTGCTCGGTGGGGAGCCTGCTTCTCCCTCTGACCCTCCCCCCCTCATGTGCTTTCTCTCTCTCATTCAATAAATAAATAAAATCTTAAAAAAAAAAAAAAAACTACAGTGATCAAAACAGTACGGTACTGGCATAAAAACAGGCACATAGATCAACGGAACAGAATAGAGACCCCAGAAATACATTCACACATTTGTGGTCAACTGATCTTCAATAAAGGTGCCAAGAATACACAGTGGGGAAAGGAGAGTCTCTTCGATAAATGGTGTTTGGGAAACTGGATATCCACATGCAAAAAAATGAAATTGGACCCTCATCTTACATTATACATAACAATAAATTCAAAATGGATTAAAGATTTAACTATAAGACCTGAAAATGTAAAATTCTTAGAAGATAACAAAGAGAAAAAGTTTCTTTTTTTTCATTTTGTTTATTTTTATTTAAATTCAATTAGGGTACCTGGGTGGCTCAGTTGGTTAGGCGACTGCCTTTGGCTCAGGTCATGATCCTGGAGTCCCTGGATCAAGTCCCGCATTGGGCTCCCTGCTCGGCAGGGAGTCTGCTTCGTCCTCTGACCCTATCCCCTCTCATGTGTTCTCTCTCTCATTCTCTCTCTCAAATAAATAAATAAAATCTTAAAAATAAATAAATAAATAAATAAATTCAATTAATTAACATATAATGTATTACTAGCTACAGAGGTAGATGTCCATGATTCATCAGTCTTATTTTTTTTAAGATTTTATTTATTTATTTCAGAGAGGGAGAGAAAGAGAGAGAGCAAGCATGAGTGGGGAAGGGGGAGAGGGAGAACCAGACTCCCTGCTGAGTAGGAGCCCGATGAGGGGCTCGATCCTGGGATCCCGGGTTCATGACTTGAGCCAAAGGCAGACACTTAACCGACTGAGCCACCCAGGCACCCTCATCAGTCTTATATAACACCCAATGCTCATTACATCAGGCACCCCAAAATGTCCATCACCCAGTTACCTCATCCCTCCACCCATCTCCCCTCCAGCAACCCTCAGTTTGTTTCCTATGATTAAGAGTCTTTTATGATTTGTCTTCCTCTCTGATTTTGTCTTGTTTTATTTATTATTCTTCTCTTCCCCTATGATCCTCTGTTTTGTTTCTTAAATTCCACATATGAGTGAGATCATATGATAATTGTCTTTCTCTGACTGACTTCTTTTGCTTAGCATAATACCCTCTAGTTCCATCCACATCATTGCAAATGGCAAGATTTCATATTTTTTGATGGCTGAGTAGTATTCCATCGTATATATATACCACATCTTCTCTATCCATTCATCTGTCGATGGACATCTGGGCTCATTCCACAGTTTGGCTATTGTGGACATTTTTGCTATGAACATTGGGGTGCAGGTGCCCCTTTGGATCACTACATTTGTATCTTTGGGGTAAATCCCTAGCAGTTCAATTGCTGGGTTGTAGGGTAGTGCTATTTTCAACTTTTTGAGGAACCTCCATACTGTTTTCCAGAGTGGCTGCACCAGCTTGCATTCCCACCAACAGTGTAGGAGAGTTCCCCTTTTTCCACATCCTTGCCAACATCTATCGTTTCCTGACTTGTTAATCTTAGCCATTCTGACTTGTGTGAGGTGGTATCTTATTACAGTTTTGATTTGTACTTTCCTGATGCCAAGTGATGTTGAGCACTTTCTCACATGTCTGTTGGCCATTTGTATGTCTTCTTTGGAGAAATGTCTGTTCATATCTTCTGCCCATTTCTTGACTGGATTATTTGTCCTTTGGGTGTTGGGTTTGATAAGTTCTTTATAGATTTTGGATACTGGCCCTTTATCTGATAAGATATTTGCAAATATCTTCTCCTATTCTGCTGGTTGTCTTTTGGTTTTGTCAACTGTTTCCTTCGCTGTGCAGAAACTTTTTATCTTGATGAAGTCCCAATAGTTCATTTTTGCCTTTGTTTTCCTTGCTTTTGGAGGCATGTCTATCAAAAAGTTGCTGTGGCCAAGGTCACAGAGGTTGCTGCCTGTGTTCTCCTCAAGGATTTTGATGGATTCCTGTCTCACATTGAGGTCTTTCATCCATTTTGAGTCTATTTTTGTGGGTGGTGTAAGGAAATGGTCCAGTTTCATTCTTCTGCATGTGGCTGTCCAATTTTCCCAGTCTCTGTTGAAAAAGACTGTCCTTTTTCCATTGGTTATTCTTTCCTGTTTTGTCAAAGATTAGTTGACCACAGAGTTGAGGGTCCATTTCTGGGTTCTCTATTCTGTTCCATTGATCTATGTGTCTGTTTTTGTGCCAGTACCATACTGTCCTGATGATGACAGCTTTGTAATAGAGCTTGAAGTCCGGGATTGTGATGCCACCAGCTTTCATTTTCTTTTTCAACATTCCTTTGGCTATTCAGGGTCTTTTCTGGTTCCATACAAATTTTAGGATTATTTGTTCCAGCTCTGTGAAAAAAGTGGATGGTGTTTTGATAAGGATTGCATTGAATGTATAGATTGCTCTAAGTAGCATTGACATTTTAACAATATTTGTTCTTTCAATCCATGAGCATGGAACGTTTTTCAATGTCTTTGTGTCTTCTCAATTTCTTTCATGAGTGTTCTATAGTTTTCTGAGTACAGATTCTTTGCCTCTTTGGTGAGGTTTATTCCTAGGTATCTTATGGTTTTGGTTGCAATTGTAAATGGGGTTGACCCCTTAATTTCTCTTTCTTCTCTCTCATTGTTGATGTATAGGAATACCACTGATTTCTGTGCATTGATTTTATATCCTGACACTTTACTGAATTCCTGTATGAGTTCTAGCAATTTTGGGGTGGAGTCTCTTGGGTTTTCCACATAGAGTATCATGTTATCTGTGAAGAGTGAGAGTTTGACTTCTTTGCCCATTCGGATGCCTTTTATTTCTTTTTGTTGTCTGATTGCTGTGACTAAGATTTCTAGTACTATGTTGAATAGCAGTGGTGATAGTGGACATCCCTGTCATGTTCCTAACCTTGGGGAAAAGCTCTCAGTTTTTCCCCATTGAGAATGATATTCGCTGTAGGTTTTTCATAGATGGCTTTTATGATATTGAGGTTCCCTCTATCCCTACACGGTGGAAAATTTTAATCAAGAAAGGATGTTGTATTTTGTCAAATGCTTTTTCTGCATCTATTGAGAGGACCATATGGTTTTTGTCCTTTCTTTTATTAATGTAGTGTATCACATTGATTGATTTGTGGATGTTGAACCACCCTTGCAGCCCAGGAATAAAGCCCACTTGGTTGTCATAAATAATCCTTTTAATGTACTGTTGGATCCTATTGGCTAGTATCTTGGTGAGAATTTTCACATCCATGTTCATCGGGGATATTGGTCTGTAATTCTCCTTTTTGGTGGGGTCTTTGTCTGGTTTTGGGATCAAGGTAATCCTGACCTCATAGAAAGAGTTTGGAGGTTTTCCTTTCATTTCTATTTTTTGAAACAGCTTCAGAAGAATCAGTACTAATTCTTCTGTAAATGTTTGGTAGAATTCCCCTGGGAAGCCATCCGGCCCTGGACTCTTTTGTTGGGAGATTTTTGGTTACTGCTTCAATTTCCTTGTTTGTTATGGGTCTGTTCAGGTTTTCTATTTCTTCCTGGTTCAGTTTTGGTAGTTGATACATCTCTAGGAATGCATCCATTTCTTCCAGATTGCCCAATTTGTTGGCATGTAGTTGCTCATAATATGTTTTTATAATTATTTATATTTCTTCAATGTTGGTTGTGATCTCTCCTCTTTCATTCATGGTTTTATTTATTTGGGTCCTTTCTCTTTTCTTTTTGATGAGTCTGGCCAGGGGTTTATCAATCTTATTCTTTTAAAGAACCAGCTCCTAGTTTTGTTGATCTGTTCTGTTCTTTTGATTTCTATTTCATTGATTTCTGCTCTGATCTTTATTATTTCTCCTCTCCTGCTGGGTTTAGGCTTTATTTGCTGTCCTTTTGCCAGCTTCTTTAGGTGTAAGGTTAGGTTGTGTATTTGAGACCTTTCTTGTTTCTTGTATTGCTTGTATGGCTTGTATTGCTATGTACTTTAGAAGGGATATCTTGACATACCCCAAACCACTGGAAGCCTAGAAATTTCACTGAGATAGAAGATCCCTGGACTTTTGTTGGATTAATTTCCCACCCTCTAACAAGATACTGCTCCATTGCCTACCCAGTTACATAATTTGCAATCTGCTCTCATCTATGCCTTTGTTCCTCTATACATAACAGGTCTTTTTTTCTCTGCTTTTTTTTTTTTTTAAAGATTTTATTTATTTATTTGAGAGAGAGAGACACAGTGAGAGAGGGAACACAAGCAGGGGGAGTGGGAGAGAGAGAAGCAGGCTTCCCGCCGAGCAGGGAGCCCGATGCAGGGCTCGATCCCAGGACCCTGGGATCATGACCTGAGCCAAAGGCAGATGCTTAACTACTGAGCCACCCAGGCACCCCTTTCTGACTGCTTTTAAGATTTTTCTCTCTATCACTGGTTTTGAGCAATTCACTTATGATGTACCTTGCTCTCGTTTTCTTCATATTTCATGTGTGAGGAGTTCATTGAGCTTCCTAGATCTGTGAGTTTATAGTTTTCTTTAAATTTGGAAATTTTCCAGCCACTAGTTTTTCAAATATTATTTCTGCCCCCACCCCTCTGAGGCTCTGATTACATGTGTTAGGCCACTTGTAGCCCCAAGCTCACAAATGCCCTGTTCATTAAGAACATTTTTTCCTTGCATTTCATTTTAGATAGTTTCTATTGATATATATTCACATTCACTAATCTTCTCTTCTGCAATGTGTACTCTGCCATTAATCCCAATCCAGTGTATTTTTCATTTTAGACATTGTAGTTTTCATTTCTAGAAGTTAAATTTGGCTCTTTTTTATATCTTTTATATATCTACTCAACTTTGTGAATATATGAGATGCAACATGGACAAGTTCAAGATGACCTAAGATAATTTTCAAGGAGACAATGATATATGTTTATGGAAATTTTTTTTCCCTAACCACCTATTCTTAAAATGAATATGGTAGACAAGCATGGAGGTTGGCTCTTCAGGTTATAGTAGCATAAATTCAAGCAAAAAGTCTTGGAAATGAATATAAGAGTAAAAAGCAGGATAGACCAGTGTGAATTGCATGATAAGGGAGATAAACACAGGATCGAGTCCAGAGTCAGGTACCAGGAAGAAACTGAATCTCAGTAGATGCATGTTAAGAACAAGGAAACTTTCTTGGACACCAGTGGGTGTTCATAGTTTATTTTTATAGACCAATGGATGTGTAGTAGCCTCATGAGGTAAATAAACCCATTAATATCAAGAATCAGTCAATTCATATAAGCAAAACCCACATATCCCAAATCTCCCCCTCTCCATGACAGTTGAGCATTAGTACTCTTTGGTTCTAGCTTTTAACCACATTTACAAAAACCTGAACTTTAAGCAAATTAAAGACAGAAACTTATTTCATCAGCAGCTAGCAATGACTAGTACAGAGTTAACGTTTAGTGAATACATGTTGAATTAAATTTATTACTCTGTATTATACTGATCTATGCACTCTTGTCTTTCCCACTAGACAGGGACCACGCTTATTTATTTTTCTACCCCCAGTGTCTAGCACTATGCCTAGAACTTCATGTGTTCTTGATAGATGGTTTCTTAATAAATGGTTTTCTGGATAAATGGAAAACCTTGGAAGTGCAGTGCAATGCTTTGTGAATCACATCAAGCAACACTGGTGGCAGGTTTAACACTCTGCCAAGAATCTAACCTAAAAATGTTCCCTCTGCCTCTTGAGAAGGAGAGAGCTAAGGTTGATTTAAATAATAGGAGGGGATTGGGATGACCTGAACCAGAATTCCTCCACCAGAGCTCAGGTGCTCAAAAGGGAGTGGAACCCATCTTATACTCAGGTGTTGTCACCTTCTTCAAGTTCACTGATCTTTTCTTTTGTACATCTAGTAGGATATTAAGCTCATTCAGTGAGTTTTTCACTTAGATATTATAATTTTCCATTATAGAAAGAGTCCCATTTGGTTTTTTCCCATGTTTCCATTTCTCTCCTTTTCATGCTCATGTTTTCCTTTCAGCATTTAAATATATTTATAATTATAAATATTTATATTTATAATATTTTTTAAAAAGACATTGTCTGCTAATTCTATCACCCCTGTAATTTCTGAGTCTGTGTATATGGACTGGTTTTTCTCCTGGCTACATGTCACATTTTCCTGCCTTTCTTGTGTTAGTAATTTTTTAGTGAATGCTGGACATCAAGAATATTACCTTGTTGAGGGTCTGGATTTTGTTATGTTCCTTCAGAGTGTTCAAGTTTATTCTGGCAGTAAGTTAAGTTACTTGTGGATCATCTTGATCCTTTCAAGGTTTTTTTTTTTTTAAGTTTTGTTTGGGTGGTTCTAGTATAACCTCTAGACTAGTGCTAATTTAACCCACTAGAAATGCAAGACTCTTTTTGTTCTTTACCGAATGCTCCAGGTGTTCAATGTGGTCTCTCCACTTTGACTGGTTAGAACTTAGATGTCTTCTAGCCAGAGTACAGCTCCTCAGTAGTTTTTCCTTGTCTTGGCCTTGTAAAGTTGCACCATATGCATGGGCAGCTTTGTATTCAGCAAAAGATGCAAGAGGATCCCAAGCAGTTTTCTGGGACTTTTTCTCTGCACAGCTCCCTCTTCCCTGGTACGTTGTCCCATGATTCCACGTTTCAGGTTCTGTGAGCTTTAATCTGTGTCTTCTTGACTCAGTGAGACTCCCACACTTGAGTTTCCTTTCCCTGAGCCAATGGTCTGGCAAGTACATGCAGTCAGAAGCCTGAGGCAATCACAGGGCCCACCTTATTTATTTCCCATATCTAAGGAATCACAGTCCTGTACTTTTTGTTGTCCAATGTTTGACAACAGTTGTTTCATATACTTTGTCCAACTTTATAATTATTTATGTGGAAGGTCAAATCTGCTGTCATTTATACTGTCATGGCCGGAAGGACTTTGGTCACCTTCAGAATTCATTGATCCATAAATTTTTATTCAATAGCTTCCATAGTCTCATTCTGTGCTAAATCCCAAATGATATACAGAGGAGAAATAAAACAACGTTCCTCGCTTCAAGGAGCTCACAAATCAGCTAAAAGGAGAACAGGTATGAAGTCACTGTTCCCTTTACTCAGAATGTTCTCTTTAGTCTTCCTTCATGCCTGGCCAACACCTGTTCATCTAGCTCAAATACTCCTTCTTACATGAGGCTATTCCTTGGGTAGAACTAACGAGGCTCTCCTTTGAAACTAACTCTAGCCTATACATATTCTATCTTTATTCTTTAAACACCTTCTTGTATTTATTTGTTTATGTGTTTGTTTCTCTCACTTAAACGGTGAGATTCTCTAAGACAAGAGCCACGTCTTTTCCTCAGCTCCCAGAGGAGTAACTAGCATGGAGCAGACACGCAAGACAATAAATACCAGTTAAATAAGTGAATTAATGAGTAAATATTTGGATATTAACTAATTAAAGCCCAATCAAGTGCTAAACAGTGATACTCTTATGCAAGAAAAATTGAACAAAAAGAGATCACGGAGCATTAGGTAAATCAGGCAAAGCTTTGGGGATGAAATGAATTGGTGTAGTAGGTAGAATGATGCCCCCACAAAAGATGTCCACGTCCTGATCTTTAGACTATGAATAGATTGCCTTACATGGCAATAGGGACTTTGCAGATATGGTTAAGTTAAGGGCCTTGAAGTGATGAAATTATCCTGGATTATCTTGGTAGGCCCAAGACAATCACAAGGGTTCTTAAGAATCATAGAAGGAGATGTGATGATGGAAAGAAAAAAAAATCCAGGGCCATGCAGTGTGAGAAAGACTTGATTCACCATTGCTGGCATTGAAGATAGAGGAAAGGTGACATTAGCCAAAGAATTTGGGAAGGGGAAGCCTCTAGAAGGGGTAAAAAGCAAGAAAATGGACTCTCTCCCTAGAGCCTCCAGAAAGAACGCAATCTTGTCAACATGTTGATTTTGGCCCAGTGAGACCCATTGGGTACTTCTGACCTTTAGAACCGTAAGATAAAAAATTGGTGTTGTTTGAAGCCATCAAGTTTGTGGCAATTTGTTACAGCAGCAATAGGAAACTAATAGACTTGGACACAGAGGGCTGGGTTGAATTTGTATGGGCCTATAAAGGAATCTGGGCTGATGCAAGAATTGGAGACATTTGATGAAGGTCCATGGGATTATCACAGCAATGGTTGGCAACTCAAATGGAATACTTCCAGACGACTGGAAATGAAAACAGACAGAACTGATCCCCCAAAGTCATGCAGAAGGCAGACATTGGCTTTGACAGACTTAAAATGCAGGCACACAGACCAACATTTCTACGTCCAGAGATTTCACTGGGGGTAAGAATAACTACTTTATTTCACTCTTTCTTTGGGGGAGTTTTCTCAATCCATTACAAAGATGAATTTCCTTGCAGCCAGTCTTCACAAAGAAGTGGGCTCATGGAATATTCATTCATGTACTTATTCACTCCCTGAACGATATTGTTGAGCTACTAATGTTTTCATTACTGTAGACACGGTCCCTACCCTCTAGGAGACCATGTCTAGGAGGAAAGACAGATAACTTATAAAAGTATAGTGGGACAGGGTTCTTTGTCTTCTTAGATCTCTTCATTTCTTCTTCTCCTTATTTCTAGTGGGGAGAGAGCTTTTAGCATAATGATGCATCAAAGTCTTGCCATTAAGTACACTTCAATATTAGCAAGAAAGAAAAGGTCTTATGATTGCCCTATGCTAAAGGCTTTGAAAGACACATGCCTACTCCCAAAAGAGACTGTAAGGAGCCATTGGATAGAAGGATCCACCAACACTCCTCCCTTCATAATGAAGTATCCCCAGACTTGGCCACACTGGAAGTTCCAGATCTTTTGAAAAGCTGGGACCAGTTGGGGGGAGAAGAGGGAGATCAGGGATTATCATCAATAATGGGCTTTGATTGCACTGAAAGGAAAACCCATGGGTACCATCCTCTGGAATCTGAGTGTATTTATGATGGGCTACTACTTAGAAATGGGCTCTCCTTGCAAATCATGCCAAGACATTAACTAAGGCAAAATACATCAAGTGTTATAAGAGTGGCCAAGTGACATGGAGGTTCCACATGAGTGTGGTCAGAGGTAACAAGCATGATTTCCAATCCCTCAAATATCTCTCCACTAAGAGCTCAGAACGTGAAATTCTACCATCAGTACCTAAAACATTTTTCTTGCACATTTCTTTCTTTCCACATTATCTATTTGAGAGAACAAGTCTCCTTAGTCTTAAAATGTTGATGGAATAACAGATGGGACTAGCAGTAAGATGGAAGATGTGCCTCTTTGTTCTTATTTGAAAAGGCTCTACTTTTCATCATTTATAGAGATCTCACTATTTACTGCTTCTGCTGTGGTCTTTGTTCTTCAGAATTCCCCGAATATGAGGCAGAATGCATGTGAAAATAGAATGCAACTGAATTGCTTTGTGCTAGATTCTGTACAGAGGAGATTGCTGTTCAGGCTTTGGCTCAGTTGAAAGTAAATCTCATTCCTTGGGTGATAGATCCTGCTATTTAAACTGGCACAAGATTTTCATTTTGTGTGCTTAAAGGAGCAGGTCCCTGAATAAAGTCAGCTACTCACAAAAAGTGTGGCCGTGACATGCCCAAGATGCTTACATAGCCAGAGTAGCGTTCGGTGTCTGCCAGGAATAGTGGGCTGGATGCTGGCAGTGGGGGCTGCTTTTGATGCTGCTAGAATGAGCTTTATTTAGATTTTCCCATCAGACTTCCCTAGAACATTAATGCTCGTCCAGTCCCACATGCAAGTTTCTCTTGCCCAGGGTGGGTATCCCTGGTGGCTCCTCTGGGGTGTTCTCTGCCTAAATGCTCCTCTGTGCTATCCATGGGCAGAGGAAGCACAGCAGAGTGTAGGGAGCAGCTCACAAGCAACCAGAAAGTGACCCTCAGATACCCTACCCAAGTTTCTTCCTCTTTCCACTCTCAATCACATCAATCAAAGTCTAAGGGATCCAGGGCTGTGTTACATTATTAGACCAGACTGTCATTGGTCAAAGTTACTAAGTGATTGCCACCAGGCAGAAGGGAACCAATTGCAAAACAGTGGAACCAGAGAGACAAAAGATAGAGAAATGCCTTCAGAGGCCCTGCTTTAGCCTTGGTGACTCCAGCTCACCTGACTCAAAGCTTTTTTTTGGGTTAGGGACTTGAAGACAGGCTCGGGATAGTTTCAGAGATTAGGCATCAATGACCACAAAACTTCATTTCCCTGCTTTGAGTCTCCTTTGTTTCCAAACAGAACCCAAGAAGTGGCACCATATAAAGGAAAGAGCATTTGTCTGGGGTTCAGAACACTGGGTTCTAATGTCTGGTTGAGCCATTACTTAGTTGTGTGACTTTGAACAAACCCCTTTCAATTCCTGGGCCTCGGTTTCTCCTGTAAAATGAGAGGACGAGTAGGCTACATTGCTAAGGACCTTAAAAGCTCTCACATTCCAAGAGTCAAAATAAAGCTCGCACCTTTGCTCTACCATTTGTATTTGACCTTGGGCAAATCACTTATCCTCTCTGAACTTAGTTTCTTCTAAGAGCCCTGCCAATCCTGACATTCAATGCAACATTTCCCGAGGCCAGAGCAGGTGCTGACTCTCTGTGACAAGGAGAATCCTCATCAGGCATTTTGGGAGCAGAAGGTTGTCTCTTGCTTCCTAGTGCATGTGCTCACGTGTTTGGCATAACTCATTGGGTGGGTCCAATTTTCTAACAGTTGCATTTTTGCTTGTTTGATTTCTTGTCGGGACAAGCGTGCAATCCCTTCTGCGAATGTAATTAAACAAGCAGCTAGAGATTCTAGAGATTCTAGTTCCCCCCCAAGAAGGAAATACATTTGCACTGGGGGCTAGGTTCGGAGGGATGCCTCCCAGGAGCTGGTGACTGCCTGGCAGGAAAATCAGCCCTGTGACCAGGTGAGCACCATCTCAGGTGGAGGGGGACTTGCAATGTGCCTCCTCCAGTGCTTGTCACCATGCCTCTAATGCTCCTATTTAAAATACATTCATTCAGTATTTGCAGATTTCTTTCAGGTTGCAAAAAAGGTTGTTGCCCGGAGGCTGGCTGCAGCCTGCCAACAGAACACACTTGGCTGCACAGCTTTAAAGAAGATTTGAATTTGAATACCTTCAAGCAGAGAAATGTTTCGCCTGTGAGCCATAATCCTCACCATTCCCTTTTGTATTACAGCAAACTTTTTAACTGTGCCCCAGGATACTTTAATGCCAGTGATTTATGCAGATCCAAGTCTCTGCTCCTCACTTTATAGCTCTTCCTCAGTTGGGAGTTCGTTACTTGGAAGGTTGAGCCTAGAAATAGGGTAGTAGGTAGGAGCTGAAAGGTTTAAAGACACTGATATGTTCCGATGCCTTCCCGAGTTCCAAGAAGGATTTTCTATCTAGGATTAACCTGCTTACCCTGCCTCAGCCCATCTAGAGGGTTTGAATCTGTACCCCTTGGGGCCTGGACGCAGAGCTCCCCATAGTGGGTAGCTGCTGGCTTCGGCCCAGAGGCTCGAGCAGCTTCTCCCCAAGCCAGTCCTGGCTGGGGAAGAGAATAACTGGCCATGGCCCCTGGCCACAGAAGCGTTTCTCAGGCCTGACCTTTGGCCCCAGAGAGGGGAAGATGAAAAAGAACATTGAAAGATTGTCCCATGTTCGGTTTCACTTGAACTTCTATTTAATTTCTCCGAGCTTGGAAAGAAGTCTCTGGAAATGCCCTGTAGACCCAAAGGTCAAATTTTCCTTGGAGCGAAGAGAACTCTTTTAGGTCTTGTGCAAAAAGTTTCCTTTCAGTTTCCCACTCGCTAAACTGCTAAACCTGTTTTTCCAGCTCTCCACCTCCAAGTTCCCTCCACATCAGCCTGGAGAGACTTGACAGGAGATCAACAGTGTGTTATTCAGCTTGTCCTGCTTCCCAAGCTAAGCTGTAGCTGGCCTCCTGCTCTAGAGAGGCAGGTCCAGAGGGGTCAGGGAAAAGTGAGCCCGGAGCTGCTTGTAGGGAAGTTGGTAATGGCATCAGAACCTCAAACTTCATGATCATTTGTGCAGTCCCTGACTACTCCATTCCATCTGCATTTTCTCGTCTTTTTCCTGGAGAGGGCCGAGGAAAGCATGACTATTGCCCAGCACAGCAGGCCTAGAGAAACACCTGGAAGTCTAGTAAGTTTGTCCTTTGTGATTGGCGCCCGCCTCCACCTTCTAACCCTGCTGCGCTCTCTCCAAATTTCCCTCTCCAGTCCCTTCACTCATCAGGAAAATGTTCAGTGATGTTTCAGGAAGGAAGAAAACTGCACAATACTTTTAAGAGATTCTCATTAGGCTGGTTTCAATGCAAAAGAAAAGTTTGGGGTCTTCAAGAGCACCGCTCAACTCCCCAGGTAACTTTCCACCTAATCCCTGTATATATGTTCATCAAGGTTCCACCTCTGGACACCTTTTCTTGTCACCCTTTGTGCCTCATATACTCTCTTTCCATGATTCTAAGACAACACATCGATAATGGCTTTACAAAACTTCATTGTAAGGTGCATTCTCATTTCAGAAACACTAAAAAGAGAAAAATGTTCCCTTGATATCGAGAAGATATGGTATCACCCTTCTGCTGATACTCCTGAACTTTTTAAAGTTTTTATTTTAAAGATTTTATTTATCCATTTATCAGAGAGAGAAAGAGAGCGCGCGCGCACGCACAAGCAGGGGGAGCGGCAGAGGGAGAAGCAGGCTTCCCGCTGAGCAGGGAGCCCAATGGGGGACTTGATCCCAGGACCCTGGGATCATGGCCTGAGCTGAAGGCAGATGCTTAACCAACTGAGCCACCCAGGCATCCCCCCAAATTTTTATTTTAATGTCAGTTAACACAGTGTTATATGAGTTTCAGGTGTACAATAGAGTGATCCAGCACTTCCATACATCACAGGGTGCTCATCACAACAATTGCCCTCCTTAATCCCCATCACTTATTTCCCCATCCCCCCACCCGCCTCCCCTCTGATAACCATCGGTTTGTTCTCTATAGTTAAGAGTCTGTTTCTTATTTGAGAGACAAGACAGAGGATCATAGGGGAAGGGAGGGAAAAATGAAACAAGACGAAACCAGAGAGGGAGACAAACCATAAGAGACTCTTAATCTCAGGAAACAAACTGGGGGTTGCTGGAGTGGAGGGGGGTGGGAGGGATGGGGTGGCTGGGTGATAGACATTGGGGAGGGTATGTGCTATGGTGAGCGCTGTGAATTGTGTAAGACTGAGGAATCACAGACCTGTACCCCTGAAACAAATAATACATTATATGTTAATAAAAAAAGAGTCTGTTTCTTGGTTTGCCTCTCTCTCTCTTTTTTTCCCCTTTGCTCATTAGTTTTGTTTCTTAAATTCCACATATGAGTGAAATCATATGGCATTTGTCTTTCTCTGACTGGCACTCTTGAGCTTTTATCTGCACCTCTGACCTTTCTCTTGAAGTATGTATCTTAATCGTCCACTGGAAGTCTTCATTTACCAACTGTTTACTGAGGACTTATCATGAGCCAGATACCATTCCTGGGGATGCAACAGGAGATAAGACACACAAAGTCGGTACTTTCATGGAATTTGCCCTTTGGATGGTTAAAAACAGTCAGTGGATAAGAACACGAATCAACCAATAATAGTAATCATAATAACTGCTGTGCAGAGAATGAGCCCCACTTCTAGAATGGAGAGTGACAGGAAGATGTTGTGATGAGGGTTAGGGAAGACTTTTCTGGTGAGAAAATACTTGAGCAGAGATCAGAATGATCAAAAGCAGACAGCTGTGGGGTGACCCGAGGAAGAGCAGCCCCCATGGAGGAAACAACAAATGTCAAGGTCTTGAGGTGGGAACATGTCTTGGCATGCCTGTGACACACGAAGCAAGTCCATGAGACCCAAGGGCAATGAGCAGTAATGGTTGTAGGGGACGAGTGTCAGAAGTTTGGGTTTTATTCTAAAGAGGTTTTTTTTTTCCCTTATGGACAATGTTTACTAATTCAGTATTTGCACCAATTTTATAGAATATAACTACCATGAATAATGAGAATCAACTATAATATCTTGGATGGGTCAAAGAAATAGATCGGACATTTAAATGTTTCTCATTTTTTCAAGCTCAAATCCTTGGAGCTTTCTCAGAAGCGCTTCTTTCCTTTCCTTTTCTTTCTTTTTTTTTTTTTTGCTATTTTTCTTCTTTTTTTATTATTATGTTATGTTAATCACCATACATTATATCACTAGTTTTTGATGTAGTGTTCCATGATTCATTGTTTGCATATAACACCCAGTGCTCCATTCAGTCTGTGCCCTCTTTAATACCCATCACCAGGCTAACCGATCCCCCCCACCCCCCTCCCCTCTAGAACCTTCAGTTTGTTTCTCAGAGTCCATTGTCTCTCATGGTTCATCTCCCCCTCCGATTTCCCCCCCTTCAATCTTCCCCTCCTGCTAACTTCTTCTTCTTTCTTTCTTTTTTTTTTTTTTAACATATAATGTATTATTTGTTTCAGAGGTACAGATCTGTGAGAGTTTTTATATAGGCATTATTAATGGTAGCCAAAAGGTAGAAAGAACTGAAATGTTCAACCACTGATGAATGGCTAAACAACATATGGAGGAATAAAGTGCAGATAGCTGCCACCTTGAAAACATGATAAGTGAAAGAAGCCAGACACAAAAGTTCACGTATTGTATGACTCCATTTATATGAAATGTCCAGAGTAGGGAAATCTATAGAGACCGCAAGTAGATTAAGTGGTTGCTTCGGGCCAGGGCGGGGGAAATATGGGTGTGGTAGCAAAAGTGTTCAGTGTTTCTTCTTGAGGTGATGAGAATGTTCTAAAATCGACTGTGGTGGGGCACCTGGGTGGCTCAGTTGGTTAAGCGACTGCCTTCGGCTCAGGTCATGATCCTGGAGTCCCGGGATCGAGTCCTGCATCGGGCTCCCTGCTCGGCGGGGAGTCTGCTTCTCCCTCTGACCCTCCTCCCTCTCATGCTCTCTGTCTCTCATTCTCTCTGTCTCAAATAAATAAATAAAATCTTTAAAATCGACTGTGGTGATGGTTGCCCAATTCTGTGGATATACTAAAAACCATTGAATTGTACACTTTAAGTGGGTGAACTGTATGGTTAATGAATTATATCTCAATAAAACTTGAGTTCCCTCTGCTTGCCCTGTAGACAAGAAAGTAGGGCTCAGCTGGATTATTAATTCTCTTATGGCTCACATTCCTGTGCCAAGAAACATTTCTTTCACATATTTTGTCCAGTTTTCTAGTTGTTTCTGGTGGGGCAGCAACTTTGGTACCAATTACTTCACCATGGTAGAAGCAGACACCCTCTCCAAGTATTATTATTTTTCAAAGTATTATTTTTCTTCTTTCTTTTTAAAAAAAGATTTATTTATTTATTTGAGAGCGAGAGCGAGCAGGGGGAGGGGCAGAGGAGAGAAAACCCTGAAACAGACTCCCTGCTGAGCCCGGAGCCTGACGTGGGGCTCTATCCCAGGATGCTGAGATCATGACCTGAGCCCAAATCAAGAGCTAGCTGCTTAACTGACTGAGCCACCCAGGTGCCCCTTAAAGTATTATTTTTAGAGTGCATTCCTAACTTGGTTTTTTTCTGGTCTCTGTGATTTTCTTGTGTTCAAATCCTATCTATTCTTCAAGACTCAGGGAATGCTATCTCCTCGATGCAACCTTTCATATACCTCTCAGACAGAAGCAATCTCTCTTGTTCACCAGAGTGTGTTTAGGCATTCCTTCATTTACTCAGTACAAAACTAAACAGTTATATAATGAGCACTTTCTGTGTTCTAGGCACTGTGATAAACTCGGAGGATGCAGAAATACAAAGTCTCTCTTCTTTAAAAACTCACATTTCATCAAGAGTGGAAGGCCATATTGTGATAATATTGTGGAAGGACGCCAAGTCCACTGGGGAATCAAGATACAGAGGGTTTCTCGGTAGAATGGATAATAGCTGGGAGAGGCGGAAGGGAAGAATGTTCCAGATAGAAGGAATAGCATGTGCTCTTAGCACTTTTTGCTTTGTATTCTCAATGTCTGTGCAAATCTGATCCACACCATTACTTCCAGTCTCCATTGCCTGATAAGCTACTGGAGCCCAGGGATTGTGTTTTGTTTATCACCGTCCCCTCCCCAGTACACTCACTGTTCATAGTGTGCAGCACATAGTAACTATTTAGTAAATATCTGAGGGACAAAACTGGAATAGCTTATTTCACTCTGACGAAACTATAGTCAGAAAATGACTTGGAAATGCCAAGTGCTCTCACATAGGGTACACCACTGAGTTCCAGGGAGAGATTTACAGCTCCCCTGAGCCTCACAGATCCTTAGGACATCAAGGAATCCTTTTTTTTTTTTTTTTTTTTTGTATACAGAAAGAAGCATCTCCTATACTCAGTGGAGAAACGGTATCCACACTTTGGCTACTGCAGAATTTGCAATGGCTTCAGAAATTCCCTGTAGACACCTGTAAACCATGTTTGTAGGAAGCTCTCAAGCAGGCGTATTGTCCTAGGTCAAAATGAATCTGGTGGACAGGACTGATAATCTGGCTACCCAGATCGATTCCTGTGTTTCTGTCCTAATTATCCACACAATTGCCTGAATCCTTTGCTTGGTTTCTCACATGACTTCAATGCATGTGTAATATTCGTGCTTGTTGGCTTTCCAGTGGCAACCAGCATTCTGACTGGTGTGTTGCACTAGAAAAGGGGCTGTATACCTGGGTTCTGTTTTCAGCTCTGCAAGTCACATCACCTCTGAGTCTCTTTCGGAGCGGAGATAATACTTCAAAAAGTTCATTAATTATGTTCATGACTCACATTTGATTGAAAGTGTCTTTAAATCATATAAAGCGCTTCAAGATGTTTGAAGATTGATTATATATATTCCTATATATTATAAATACAATATATTATTATATATTATATATTTTATGCATGTAGTATATCTTGTATTTTAATATGTAATTATTATACTGTATAATATACACTATATAATAAAGTATATAATTCTAGTATATAGTATATAATGTTATAGTATATAATATATATTATATTATTTTACATATATTTTATGTATATCACATACACATATTTGTATACTTATATATACATACATATATAATATGTATGTTAATATTTATATTAATACATTTGTATTAATATATATGACATATATTATATATAATATATGATAATATTTATAATAATATAATACACATATCATATACCATATATAACATTTAATGATATTTAATGAATTGTATAAAAGATAATAATATAAAATATAATATTAACAATGTTATAATAATATATTACATACTATATATTTTATATTATATATATTTTGTGTATGTTATAAGAATATATTTTATATTATATTTATTATATTATTATATACTCTGTATAATTATATATTTATGATATACATTTATAAATTAAGTGCATAATATATAATATATTTATATATAATATATTTTATTATAACATTGTTGACATAATTATATATTATGATATAATATTATTTTAATAAAAATAATATATATATTTTTATATATAGGCATTAATAGAGACACCATAGTGTGGTAGAAAATTAGTAGCCTTGGGATGCCTGGGTAGCTCAGTGGGTTAAGCATCTGCCTTTGGCTCAGGTCATGATCCCAGGGTCCTGGGGTCGAGTCCCGCATCGGGCTCCTTGCTCATCAGGGAGCCTGCTTTTCCCTCTGCCTGCCCCCCTCCCCCTGCTTGTGCTCTCTCTCTCTCTCATTCTCTGACAAATAAATAAACAAAATCTTCAAAAAAAAAAAAAGAAAAATTACTAGCCTTGTGGTTGTGACTCTGTAGAAACTAGCTTTGTACTCTTGAGCAAGTCGTTTTCTTCCTTTGAGCCTTAGTTTCTTCATCTCTATGTTGGGCCATTTCCGGGTACCTTAACTGAATGCTATTATCCTGTGGCCCATATACTGCTTGCTGTTAGGATATGGAAGTGGCCTAGTTGAAGTCCAACCTTTTTGGATGTCCAGATGCAACATTAAATGTTGAGATCCAACCTTTTAGCCTTTACATGATAACCTAAGGCTCCAAAAAGGAGGATGGAAAGTGGGAGGTTGAGGCACATAGGACTAAACCCAAAGATCCAGCTAAGAATGACAAGACAGACCTGTCTAGGGAGGGGAAAGGGGTGATCCTGAACGTTAAGGTTGGAAGCTCGATTTTATTTCTCTGGAAAAGTAAGGCACAATATCCAAGATGGAGGACAGGAACCCTTATGTTCACACTAGCCCTGTACAAGCGAGGGAATTACATGAGGGCCATCACCAACATAATGGGCTAAGTTTGGCTGGAGGCTTCCCTACACAGATACAAATAATCTAGTGACACTGTTTTGAGGAACATTGAGAGAGCCAGCTAGAGTCAGTCCCTGTGATAGCGTTCCCGGAAATAACGCTTCTCAGAAGGGATGACTATTGGAAGTTTTGATGGTGACAAGAACCATTGGAAGATTCAGTGGCAGTTGGCACCAATAGCAGGAAGTAAAAAAAAAAAAAAAAACAGTCCACATGAAACAGACAATAAAGCAACATTGCTCAGTAACAGGGGGACCTCCATGCCATACCTGTAAGAGATTATCCGCTGTGTCTTTGCCCCTTCCCCAAGCCCCCAGTCGTCTGGAATGTCATTGCTTAATCTTTGTGTTCCACCATCACTTAAAGTCAGAATCCTTTTATATGTCCTGTTCATGAGATCCTATATCATGACATATAATATTCCTGACAACAACATTTTTATTAAATTTGTTTCCGGGGCTTTAACCATTGCACTAAAATCCAATCTCAATATACCACTAATTAAAAAAAAAAATCTATTATCACTGTGCCTTTACAGTTACTGTAACAGTAAAATTTGCACTCAACAGCATTATTACAATTTTCCCTTATTTAGAGGGTATATTTGGTTCATGTTGTGAAGCCAATGAAGCAAAGAAGTAAAAAAAATGGTTTCCATCAACACTACTGCAATTTTTTCCATCCTTAAAACCCACTACCAGTGATACATATGACAACAGATTGCCTCTAAACACATAAAAGCCCTTCTTGGAAAATGTGGGCTTTTGTTTCTATCATGGTGAAACCTACGTCCCTTGATAGGATAATTGATGACAAAGAGGGTAGGACAGGGTGAGAAGGACTACCTTTGTGCACCCTACACCAGCACCCTGTGGACATGTGACCATGAAGAGTAGCCTGACTTCTCTTAGCTTCTCAAGATCGAGTGGCCCAGACTACAGTTTGCTATGGTGAGAGCAAGTGCGTGATGGAAACTTGCCCACTCTTAATTAATCTTTCCTTTTATAAAATGATCCTTTGGGCTGGAAGTTCAATGGGATAGTGACTTGGCCCACCAGTCTTTATGCCTATTGCATGTATTTGTTAGCCTTAGCTCCCGTGGTTCCTGAGCAGCCGAGTGTCTGAACATCATCTGGTTCTCCTTCCTATACACTTGCAGTGGGGCAGGGATCATCTGTATGAAGATGGCTAGTTTGGGGAGTTGATTTTTGCGTAATCCAAACAAGAATTGGGCTATTCCACACAGGGAACGTTAGTCAAGAAAGTCAGTCAATACTAATACAAAAGTCCAGAAGGCCAGTGGCAACATGAGGGTTGAGGTTTAGTATCAGTGGGAGATAGCCAGTGGAGAACAAGTCAGTGGGTCCTACTGGGGTCTACGGTCATGGCCTTGCAGGTAGTAGATGCATGGTGTGTGGGTTCATTAGGTTGGCCATGGTCCCTGAGCATCTAAAAGTCTTCTTATTTCAATTCTGTATATCTACGGCCTGCCAAGTGTCCACTCACAAGGACTTGGGGAAGAAAAAAAAAAAAAGAGGCTCATTGTAAATGAAGTCCCTTTCACTGTTTTCTCTCAAGAGTCAAACCTATGAATCAATACCTTAGTTATCAACTTGCCCATTTTTCTCTCCATCCCCAAACTTGTTTCAGTTTCAATAGCTAAAAAAATAACTTTTTTTGTGTGGAATGGCCCTTTATTTTGAAAGGCTCTTTTACATTTAAACTCTTAGGGGTTTGTAAAATATTTATTTCTACTTCATATTCTTCTCAGAGAAAAAATGGATCAAAAAGAGCTAAGCAGTCATGGAGCCAGGAAGAATGAAAACCCATTTTCCTTCTCTCCTGTAGGGAGGCCCCTGAAAAATAGATTTAGAAACCTTGCCACAGGGCTTTCATAGAGTTGACTCTAGATAAAGTTTTTATTAAACCTGGCTCACAAATACTAAAACCCAAAGGGTGGAATGGATTAGAGCGTTAAACAATTTTCAAATGTTGTATGCCAAGAAAATAATCTGTAGATGTGTGAATGATGTGACTTTGTGTAGAGAGGTGAATATATAAGCTTTAAATACAGACTCAGGTTAAGTTAATCAGTATAAGTAAGACATGCTTCTCCATGGCAGTCGAGATTTAGGAACAGTCAAAGGCTTTAACATAAGCTCAATGATATTTGGCTTCAAGCCCCACCTAAACTACAACCATCATAGGCCTCTCATTTTCCCTTATAACCCATGGGGTTCGCTCTTGGCATGAACAGTTAGTTACTCTCTGTAGTTTTGCTCTTACTCTGCTGGTCACCACTTTGAGGTTCTACTTCTAAGATTCTATTTCACCATTCTCAATGTCAGAGGACCATTATTGTCCCTCAGTGATTTCAGATTTCCTGGTCAAAAGGGATTGGCTAGCATTTGAGAGACTACAACTTTTAAGCTCCTTCTGTCCCCCCTTCACTCCCGAGTACCCCTCAAATTTGTGGTCTTCTTTGAGGAACATTGGGGCAGTTCATCATGAACTGTTTGTGGGGATATTTTGGTGGCACCTAGCCATGCTGCCTCGGGAATATTCCTTCCATCCTCTCTGATCTGGAATCATAATATAAGATGTTTTGACTTTCTGACCTCATGGCAAGTGATCTAAGGACACCATTCCATCTTCCTTACAGAGGTCTTGGTGAAAAGTCTTTTTATGAATTGCTCTTCAGTGTTAAATCCCCTTCTCTATCTGTTCCAGGGAATAGATTGTAAATCAGAGTCCGTTTGGCTGTCTCTAATATCCTCAAGTTACTAACGTAGCTTTCAAATCAGGCCCACGCGAGAGCCTTGCTGTAGACTCCCCACTGTGCCACTTTCACAATCCCCATGAAGTTTTCACATTTACCCAAGATCTTCCATTTAAATGATGACCTTGAGAGCATTCTTTTAATCTCAACATCCACTGTGAACCCAGCTCTTTGGCATAAGTAGCTAGTCAAATATTTGTTGAATGAATCAATCAATGATAAAATGATGGAAGGAAGGAACGATTGAAACAGATTTCTAAGTGCCAAACAGTACTGAACAGGTAGTAGAAGTGAACCAAGACAATGGCTCACTTTGGGGTTCATCTTTCCCTAGCCTTCTGTGTTTGTGTGTTTGTTTTTTAAAAACAAGGTACAGATAGCCTACTGTTAAACTCCTAGTTATAAGTATGCTCTACCTTGCCTAAGAGGCAGTTGCTGTTTCAACTTTGACAGTGTTTCTGGTAAATTAGAAAGTTTTCTTGAGGGTCTCCTGGGTGATTCAGCTGGTTAAGCATCTGCCTTTGACTCAGGTCATGATCCCGGGGTCCGGAGATTGAGCCCTGCATTGGGCTCTCTGCTCAGCGGGGAGTCTTCTCGTCCCTCTCCCTCTGCCCCTCCCCCCGTTCGTGCTCTCTCTCTCTCTCTCTCTCACTGGTTCTACTCTCTCTCTCTCAAATAAATAAATAAAATCTTAAAAAAAAAAGTTTTCTTGATCCAAATCATTAGCCACTCTGTCAGTCTTGAATTTGAGGCCATAATCACTCCCTGAATTCAAGATAGCCACAGAATGTGACTCACATGTTCCACCCCTGGTTTACAGTGCCAGGCCTAAGGGACTAGAATCCTAGATTAGAAATATGGCAAAAGACAATTATGGCAAGGTCAACGTCACTCTATGTACTGATTCCATACGTTGATTATCTTACCATCTCTTTATAAAGGCCACCGAGTTCAGGCTGAAGAGAAGCAAAGGGATATTTATCATCGAGGGCCGGGGAGATGTGGACCTCATGCTTTTCTGCTATTTTGACTTCCTCCAGACAGACACATCATAGATTCTGAAACACCAGGGGTAAATTCGGATTGCTGATGCAGTCAGGCAACACATAACCAGCATTATCATAAGAACATAACAGCATGTTTGCCCAAGAATTACTTGCCCTGTATGTTTGGGTCATGTCTGCTCCATATTTATTTCTTCCTTTTTTCTTAACAGAACTCTTTATTCAGGGCAGCCCCCCCGCCCCCCGCCGCAGCTTAGGGGGCCACATTTCAGAGTTCCAGCCTGTTAAATGGAAACAGAAGTCTAATAGATAAGGCTACTGAGAAAGCTGTTTTCCTTCTAAGAAGATAGAAACTCCGCAATCATACACATTTTTGCCTTTGCTCTTTCCCCTTTTTCCTGTCGGGAAAGTGAATGCAGTGCCTGGAGCTACAAGAACTATCTTAAACCCAGAGGGAAAATCGAACAAATAGCAGGAATGGCAGGAAAAGAAGATTGGTGTCAGGACTGATCTTGAGCAACTAAACCAACCCTGGGCTGCCAACCACCAAACTCCTTGTAAGGGGAGAAGGAGAAAACCATTACTTGCAGCCAAACACCCCTAAGTGACATCTGTCTCTTTAACTCTGAAAGCCAAGGGGCCCTTGTCAGGGCACGTTTCCACCATGCAAAGTTCTCATCTTCTCTCCCCTGTAGAGAAGGCCCTGTTGAGTGTCCATGACTGTCTTAAGTTACTGTGATTGCCCCTCTTTTCATTCCTCTTCTTCCACACTTAGTTCTGTTTTTTTTTTTTTTAATTTATTTTATTTTATTTTATTTTTTTTAGTTCTGGTTTTAATTGAAAGAGGTTAAGAGGCACGCATTTTCATTCCACAGATGGTGCTCACCCTGAAGTTGAGGGGAAGCTAACCCCAACCTAATATATGGAGTTCTATGATCTCTGGCAAAGTAGAAACATAGTGATTCGAAGGAGAAGGTACTGCCCATAGAAAAAGTTTGTGTTGGCCTGCTCAGTGTTTTAAGACATTTGAATCCATTGCCAGCAATTAAAAATCAGAATATTTTTCATAATATCTGGATTTCCAGCATCTCATGAAAAATCTGAAGAACTGACAGCACTGGGCCCCCATGGCAACAGCTGAATAAGTAGCAGCTTCTCCACTTAGAAGGGAGCATGCACTCTCCAGATTAGCCCAGTTCCCCAGCCCTCTTCAACATGGCCCACTGGCTGCTGACGGACTCGCCCACAGTTGGTGGCAGGGGGTGGGCTGTGCTCGAGAATGTGCACGTGGCTGCATCTTCAACATCAGGTGGACAGATTTGTCAAAACTTATTGAACTATATATTTTCAATGTGTACATGTTATTGTTTCTAAGTTGTACTTTAAAAAGTTGTTTTGAGAAAGGACGGAATGTTGAACAGAGTAGATGGTAAGCATGCCTGTTAATCTAAGTAAACATTTTATGTTTGAAATATCAATCATGTCTAATTTATTGGCCTATAAAAAGGACAAAAATAAAATCTTGGATCAAATGGCATATAAGTGGTTATTGAGGTTGGCAGGGATGGGAAGAGGGTTGCTTGGTGTTAGAATGTACTAATATCCATGTTTTGTTGGGGAGAAAGAGTAAAGTATCATTATGGTTTTTAAGATTTTATATTTTTTTTAAGTAGTCTCTACCCAACGTGGGGCTCGAACTCACAACCCCAAGATCATGAGCCAGCCGGGAGCCCATAAAGTATTATTTTTAACTTTAGGCTGTGTTATGAAACAAAATTTTAACGATGACCACTTAGAGAATATTATCTGATGTATAAATTGCAACCTGTTACCAGAAAAGAGAATGGAATATGAAAAGAACAAAATACAAGAATTGGGTTGTAACTTAATCTGGTGGAGAGAGAGAGAGAATTAGAAGGAGGTATAGAAAAGGAAGTTTGAACAGAGATAAACCAGTAAGATGATAAAGACAAGTCCAAATATATCAATAATCTCAATAAGTAAACACCTCCAGGAAGGGTTGAAATAATAGAAGTATGCCAGGAAAAGCAAAGATACACCAGGCAAAACGTGGACAAAAAGAAAGCTAGGATAGCAATATTGCTAAAAAATAAAAAAAGACTAAGACAAAAAGCATTATTATGGATAGAAGGGGTAACTGCAGAATAAAAGGCCAACTTGACTCAAAATATATAGCAGTTCTTAACTTGTTTTCTTATGTATATGGCCCTGAAAAAGCAGTAGTGGAAGGCTAGAGAAAGAAAAAATAGCAGAGAACAAATAGCAGGATGCCTGGGTGGCTCAGTTGGTCTGCCTTCAGCTCAGGTCATGATGCCAGGGTTCTGGGGTCGAGTCCTGCATCGGGCTCCCTGCCCAGTGGGGAGCCTTCTTATCCCTCTGCCTGTCACTCACCCTGCTTGTTCTCTCTCTCTCTGATAGATAAATAAATAAATAAATAAATAGATCTTAAAAAAAAGAAAACAAATAGCAAAATGGCAGACATAATGCCTACTTTACCAGAAATTATATTAAATGTAATTGACTAAGCAGGCCAAACAAAAAGAAATTTGCAGAATGGATTAAAAAATACACAATTCAATGATATGCTGTCTACAAAAAAACACAAACTCAAAGACACAAATAGGTCAAAAATAGATGGATAGACCAATGACCTAAATGTAAGAGCTAAAATTATAAAACCCTTCAGTGAAGATATAGGAATAAATCTTTGTGACCTTGGGGTAGGCAAGAGTTTCTTGGAGATGTCAGCACAAGCACAATGTCCAGAGAAAGAAGTAGCTAAATTGGACTTCATCAAAATTAAAAACCTTTCTGCTTCAAATGCTACTATCAGTAAAGTGAAAGGAAACCCACAGAATGAGAGAAAATATTTGCAAATTATATATCTGGTAAGACTTGTATCTTGAATATATAAACAATTCTCACAACTCAATATTAAAAACAAATAAATCAGTGCTAAACTTTTGGCTTCTGGTTCCCCGTGTAGGGAACCTGTAAGTTTCTACTCCATCCCAACAACAGGTAAAAAGCTAAATAGGTGAAAAAGTTAACTCTTCTTTTAAAAAAAAATTTCTTTTTAAGATTCATTTATTTATTTTAGAGAGAGAGGGTGAGAGAGAGGGAGTATAGGGGTGAGGGGAGGGGCAGAGGGAGAGGGAGAGAGAGAGAATCCCAAGCAGACTCCCCGCTGAGCACGGAGCCAGATGCGGGACTCGATCTCACGACCCTGAGACCAGGACCTGAGCGGAAACCAAGAATCGGAGGCTCAGCCGACTGAGCCGACTGAGCCACCTGGGCCCCCGAAAAAAGTCAGCTCTTCTTAGATACAGAAGAGAGGTAAGGACACAGAGCAAACCGCTGCCTCCACGACTGAAGAGACAGAAAGGCAAAACTAAGGACTGATGGCTTACTAGAGCAGACTCCTGAGTGACAGTGCTGTGGGAAGCAGTTCCCCGGGGAGGGAAATCGGCACTCGAATGGACAAATTGCTGGAGGCTCAGCGTAGACGAGTCTGAGAGTTAAAAAATCCAGGGGAACCCAGTCCTAGAGGGGCCCCCATGCTTTTGTGAGTTTTATATCCAGGAGCTCCACCAGGTTCTCACAGAAAATATTGGAGAAAAATTTCTACGTGCTTCAGGCAGAGGCAGAGGAAAAGAAGCCATGGTGAAATATGCCAGACATTCTGTTCTTCTTAACAAGGCCGGCCCTCAGAGGAACTAGTTAACAAGAGCCTAACCTGCTGGCATATGAGCGGAGCCTAACTCATCTGGGTGAATGGAAATAGCCAGGCGCAGCCCCCTCTAGGGAACCTGCTTCACCTAAGTGGGGCAAGGTACTGAGGAGCACTTGTGGAGTTCACAGGCATGAGGCACGGGGTCCCTGAAAGACTGAGAATTAATCATAGGACTATAGGATGCTTCCCCGCCCCTCACGCCGCCCCACAGTGTTACTAAAGACCTATTTTCCACAGTTCTTTTTACCTGGTACATCATGTCTGAATAGAAAAAGAAATTATGAAGTATACCAAAAGGCTCTGTCACCATTTGAAGTGACAGAACCAGACATGGCAGCGATGCTGGAATTATCAATGAGGAATTTAAAACAACAGTGAATAATATGCTAAAAGATAAGGTAGGCAGCATGCAAGAACAGATGGGCAATGTAAACAAAGAGATGGAAATTCTAAGCAAGCACCAAAAAGAAATGGTAGAGATAAAAAAAAAATGGTAACAGAAATCAAGAATGCCTTTGATGGGCTTATTAGTAGACTGGACACGGCTGAGGAAAGAATCTTTGAGCTTGAGGGTATTTCAGAAGAAACTTCCAAAATTGAAAATCAAAGAGAACAAAGACTTAAAAAAAAAAAAAAAAAGGAACAGAATATCCCAGGACTGAGAGACAACTACAAAAGGTGTAACAGGCAGGGGCACCTGGGTGGCTCAGTTGGTTAAGCGTCCGACTCTTGATTTTGGCTCAGGTCATGATCTGAGTCATGAGATCAAACCCCTCGTCGGGCTGCACACTGAGCGTGGAACCTGCTTGGGATTCTCTCTCTCCCTCTCCCTCTGCCCCTCCCCGCCATGCTCTCTCTCTCAAATAAATAAATAAATAAATAAATCTTAAAAAAAAGGTGTAACATGAAGAATGGCAATACCAGAAGGAAGAGAAAGAGAGAAAAAGGAATAGAAGAAATATTTCCATAATGACTTCAGATTTCTCCAAATTAATGTCAAACACCAAACTGCAGATCACGGAAGCTTAGAGAACACTAAGAAGGATAGATGCCTGAGAAAAGACACCTAGGGATCTTATTTTCAAACTCTAGAAAATCAAAGATAAAGAAAAAAATCCTGAATCCAGAGGGGGGAAAAGTGCCCCATGTATAGAAGAGCAAGGATACAGATTATATCTGACTCCTCAGAAACCATGCAAGCAAGAAGAGGGGAGTGCAACGTTAAAAGTGCTGGGAGAGGGCGCCTGGGTGGCTCAGTGGGTTAAGCGTCTGCTTTTGGCTCAGGTCATGATCCCGGGGTCCTGGGATCAAGCCCCACATAAGGGCTCCCTGTTCGGGGGGGATTCTGCTTCTGCCGCTCCCCCTGCTTGTGCTCTCTCTCTCTGACAAATAAATAAATAAAATCTTTAAAAAATTAAAAAAAATAAAGTGTTGGGAGAAAAAACCCCACCAACCTAGAATTCTGTGCCCTGTGAAGTTGCACTTCTAAAGTGAAGGAGAAATAAATACTTTCTTGGACAAACAAAAATTGAGGAAATCTGTTGCTAGTAGACCTACTTTGCAAGAAATGCCAAAAGTTCTTTAGAGAAGGGAAATAATTTAATCGAAGTAAAATAAAATAAAATAAAATAATAGAGAACCCACAAACAGAATCATGTATAAATGGGATCTTGGTATCTAACAGAGGCATTGAAATCATTGGATAAGGAAGATTCCATCATTCAATAAATGAATTGGTTATCCACATGAAGAATGAAATAAAGCCATACTTCGTACCCTACAGCTAAATAATTTCCATATGGATTAAGTATTGAGATGTGGAACAAAGTGAAATAGATGAAATGAAACTGTTTTTGTTTTGTTTTGTTTTAAAGATTTTATTTATTTATTTGACAGAGAGAGACACAGCGAGAGAGGGAACGCAAGCAGGGGGAATGGGAGAGGGAGAAGCAGGCTTCCCGCTGAGCAGGGAGCCCGATGCGGGGCTCGATCCCAGGACCCCGGTATCATGACCTGAGCTGAAGGCAGACGCTTAACGACTGAGCCACCCAGGTGCCCCACAAAACTGTTTTTATTTGCCACCCACGGGACTTTTTTTAACATAGAAAACCAGAACAAATCGATATAAGAGTTTGGCAACATGGCTCACAATATGATCAACATATAAATGTAACTCTATACAGTCTAGCAACAAACAGAAAGCATAATTTTTTTTTAAGATTTTATTTATTTATTTGTCAGAGAGAGAGCGAGCAAGTGAGCACTAGCAGGGGGAGCGGCAGGCAGAAGGAGAAGCAGGCTTCCTGCTGAGCAAGGAGACTGATGTGGGGCTCAATCCCAGGATCCTGGGATCCTGACCTGAGCTGAAGGCAGACACTTAACTGACTGAGCCACCCACGAGTCCCAGAAAGCATAATTTTTTTAAAGACACCATTTATAATAGCTAAAAAATCTACCACGGTCCTTAGGACTACGTATAACAAATGGTGTACAAGATATCCATGGTGAAATTTCTGAACCTGCATTTAAAGATACTAAGGAAGGCTTAAAGAAATAGAGATACATTACATGTCTATGAATTTCATATTTATGTTCCAACACTTGTAAAAAAAAACTATGGGCAAATATCTTTATGATCTCAGGCTAGGTTAGACTCAGGACCCAAATAAACTATTAATCCTAAAACCAAAGTTTGATAAATTCAATGACACCAAAATGGAGACTTTTTGTTTATAAAAATATACCATAAAGCAAGTGAAAAGACAAAATATAAATAGGGAGAGGATACTTGCAACATGTATAATAGACAAAGTTTTGGTGTCTTAAATAGGGAAAATATTTCTTCAAATCAGGAAGAAGAACACAAAAAAGGTAGTGGACAAAATTGGGGAGGGAGAGAGGAGAAAGACAAAATAGACACTTCATATTAGCAGAAACATGAGTGGCAATTTAAAAATATAAGAATTTGTCTTCTCTCATTAGTAATCTGAAAAATGAAAATCAAGACCTCAATAAGGTGCCATTTTACAATTATCTGATTGGCACTGATTAAATTGTCTGAAAATCTCAAGTATTGGAGAGGATGTGGAGCAATGGGAACTCTTGCCCAGTGCTGCTCATGTTATAAATTGGTACAATCTCATTGAAAAATAATTTGGCTTTATCATTGAAGGTGAAGATTCACACAATCTTCTACCCAGAAATTCTATTCCTTAGTTTTTACCCTAAAGCAGCACATTGCAATAGAAATCTAACATGATACACAAATTCAGGCCAAGATGCGATTTTTAATATTCTTGGAACTACATTAAAAAGTAAAAAAAAAATACATATATATATAGTAATTTGATAATATAACTTACACAATGTAGCCAGTGCATTTCAATATGTAATCAATATAAAAATTATCAGTGAGATATTTTACATCCTTTGTTTTACAGTAATTCTTTAAAATCCAGGGCATATTTTATACTTACAGCATATTACCATTCTTTTTTTAAATCATTTTTATTTTATTTGTATTATTTGTACTATTTTTTAATTTTTTTATTTTTGAGAGAGAGAGAGAGAGTGAGGAGGGAGGGACAGAGGGAGAGGGAGAGAATCTTAAGCAGACTCTGTGCTGAGTGTGGAGTCTGACGCAGGGCTCAATCTCATGACCTTGAGATCATGACCTGAGCCAAAATCAAGAGTCACACACTTAACTGACTGAGTCACCCGGGCGCCCTGCATATTACAATTCTTATCTGTCCATTTCAGATGCTCAGTAGTGAAATGTAGTTAGTGCCTACCATATTGGACAGTGCAACCCTAGAGATATGTACAGGAATGTTTATAGGAGCCCCAATTGTAGTAATAAAAGTAAGAAATAATCTATACGGCCACCAATTACAGTATGAATAATAGTCATATAATGGAATACCAGATGGTGGTAAAAATGAATGACCTACAGCTATACAACAACATGGATGAATAGTAGCAATGATGAGTAAAGGTGCAATTCCTAAAAGAATATGTAGTATGACTACAGTTTTATAAAGCTCGATATAAGCAAAACATAGCAAAGTAACCTGTAGGGAAGCATACATCTGTGATTAAACTATTTTTTTTTATTAAACCATTTTTTAAAAGCAAGGGAAACAGATATAGAAAACAATGATTTGAATCTCCTTGTTTGTTGAATCTCCTTGTTTGAATCTCCTCCATACTGTCCTCTCAAAACCCCATAAAATCCACAAGGAAAACATATGAAAGCATACATAACCCATTGCCTTCAGCATGGCAGGAGACAGAGAACACTCTAACTGTAAAATCACCCTTAAGGAGAAACAAACTAATCAATTCCAGCAGAGCTCTCTCTGCCCACTTGCTGCAGAAGCCTGTGCATGCAGAAAACAGGAGAGGGGAGGTTTAAGAAGTTCCTCGAAAAAGAGTTGATGTGACCAGAAGAGTTAGACGAAGCACAGATAAAATCACCCTTGAATGCAAACATTCGACGTTAAATGACAAAATGTTGAACACAGGTTAGGACTTGGTAGTTCACAGCCCTGACTGCAAGAAGCAACTTGCTTGCAAGAGTGGGAGACCAGCAGGGGCAGCCTCGTACCCTTCTGTGGGAGAAAGAGAGAGAGAGAGAGAGAGGTGTGGGTACCCTCTAGAGATAAGGCTGTGTAGGGAGAGAGGAAAAGCAGAGGGGAAATTAAGGATACTGCAGTCAAGAAAGGAGAACAAGATACATTAAGCCCCCCGCCCCCGTCTCTCCCTTGCACCAATAACACCATCCAAAGAAGAACCTTCACAGAAGAGAGTAGGACAGACAGGAGAGCATCCTCTAACTAGGATTCCTGTCCATGAAATTAACAGAACATCAAAAAGCAGACAAAACAACTATAAAATCAATCAGAAAACAAGTGGTGAAAATTATCTCCAAAAAAAAAGCCAGAGTTAAATAAAATTAAAAGCAATACTCCAATGTTTATTCTTAAAATATCTACGCTAGCCAGAGCAATCTATACTTTCAATGCCATCCCGATCAAAATTCCAATGACATTTTTCAAAGTGCTGGAACAAACAATCCTAAAATTTGTATGGAATCAGAAAAGACCCTGAATCACCAAGGTAATGTTGAAAAAGAAAAACAAAGCTGGGGGCATCACGTTGCCCTATTTCAAGCTATATTACCAAGCTGTGATCACCAAGACAGCATGGTACTGGCACAAAAACAGACACATAGACCAATGGAACAGAAAAGAGAGCCCAGATATGGACCTTCAACTCTATGGTCAACTAATCTTCGACAAAGCAGGAAAAAATATGCAATGGAAAAAAGACAGTCTCTTCAATAAATGGTGCTGGGAAAATTGGACAGCCACATGCAGAAGAATGAAACTCGACCATTCTCTAACACCATACACAAAGATAAACTCAAAATGGATGAAAGACCTCAATGTGAGACAGGAATCCATCAAAATCCTAGAGGAGAACATAGGCAGTCACCTCTTTGACATCGGCCACAGCAACTTCTTTCAAGATACATCTCCAAAGGCTAGTGAAACAAAAGCAAAAATGAACTTTCGGGACTTCATCAAGGTAAAAAGCTTCTGCACATTAAAGGAAACAGTCAACAAAACAAAGAGGCAACCCACAGAATGGGAGAAGATATTTGCAAATGACACTACAGATAAAGGGCTGGTATCCAAGATCTATAAAGAACTTCTCAAACTCAACACCCAAAAAACAAATAATCAAGTCAAAAAGTGGGCAGAAGATATGAACAAACACTTCTTCAAAGAAGACATACAAATGGCCAACAGACACATGAAAAAATGTTCATCATCATTAGCCATCAGGGAAATTCAAATCAAAAGCACATTGAGATACCACCTTACACCAGTTAGAATGGCAAAAATGGATAGGGAAAGAAACAACAAATGTTGGAGAGATTGTGGAGAAAGGGGAACCCTCTTATACTGTTCGTGGGAATGCAAGTTGTTATAGCCACTTTGGAAAACAGTGTGGAGCTGCCTCAAAAAATTAAAAATAGAGCTACCCCATGAACCAGCAATTGCACTCCTGGGTATTTACCCCAAAGACACAGATGTAGTGAAAAGAAGGGCCATATGTACCCCAATGTTCATAGCAGCAATGTCCGCAATAGCCAAACTGTGGAAAGAGCTGAGATGCCCTTCAATAGATGAATGGATAAAGAAGATGTGGTCCATATATACAATGGAATATTACTCAGCCATCAGAAAGGATGAATACCCAACTTTCCCATCAATATGGATGGGACTGGAGGAGATTACGTTAAATGAAATAAGTGAAGCAGAGAAAGTCAATTATCATATGGTTTCACTTATTTGTGGAACATAAGGAATAGCATGGAGGACATTAGAAGAAGGAAGGGAAAAATGAAAGTGGGGAAATCAGAGGGGGAGACGAACCATGAGAGACTATGGACTCTGAGAAACAAACTAAGGGTTTTAGAGGGGAGGGGGGTGGGGGGATGGGTTAGCCCGGTGATGGGTATTAAGGAGGGCACCTACTGCATGGAGCACTGGGTGGTATACGAAAACAATGAATCATGGATCACTACATCAAGAACTAATGATGTATTGTATGGTGATTAACATAACATAATAAAATAAAATTAAGAAAAACAAAAGAGATTTCCCTGAAAAAAAAAATAAAAGCAATACTCTAAACTGAATTACGTACATCCTCAAGAAAGCTTTGAGATACATGAAAATACACCTTGAATCTGATATACAAAACCAAAGAACGTAGATGGACAACCCCCCCCCCCCAAAGACCCTCCCCAAACCACTAAGCTCTAAGAGTTGATCCAACTAGGTACTCGATGGAAAAATCAATTCAACTAAAAATTTCATAAAGTTTCCATAAGATCATATAACAAAAAAACCTTTCCATAGCCTAGAGGAAAGGAGAGTGGGCCAGGTAATGGGCACTTACTCTGTGATCTGAGTGCTGAAAAAGGGTTAAATAGATAAAAGAGTAGCAGGGAAGAACACTGGGACTCATCCCAAGCCCCATTGTAGGAGGAGCTCTTGGGTGGCAATAACCTCTGATAAGATGGGAAATGACAAGCGATGAGCCAGGGGAGGGCAGCAGAGGAGAAACCACGAGAAGCTATGCAACCACATCACAGACTTTGATTTCTTTCTTAGAAGCAATGTAAAGCTACTAAAGTGTTATTTTAGAAATGAGTGATATGATCAGATTTGCTTTTTGAAAAGAGGACTCTGGCTACAGTTCAGAGTATGTATTACAGGGGAGCCAGAGAATTTTCAGGAGGACAAAACAGGAGGTTTTCTGCAGTACTTCAGCTAAAGTAGGCTGGTGGCAGATGGCATGGGGAGAATTTGAAGGGTCAAGGATGACATTTAGCTTTTCGGTTCTTGGAACTGGATGGACGATAGTTAACACTGAAGGAGGATTAGATCTGGAAGTATTTAGTTAAAGGATCTTCAGCATATCAAATTGGATATATCAAGTGGATCTTATAAGCAAGATCTAGGCTAGAGATTGAATTTGGGAGTCATTGGTACTTAGATATAATTCAAGCTATGGATGTGGATTAGGTCACTTAGGGAGTGAGTATGGAGAGTATAGGGGCAGAAATATTGGGACAGAACCTTAAGGAACTCCAACATTGAATGTCTAGAAAGAACAGCATGGACCTGAAGAGCAGACTGGGAAGCATGGAGCAGGGTGAGTGATAGCAAGAAAAGCACTAGAATATGGTATTATGGAAGCCAAAGGAGCGTTTTTAAAAAAGGAGAAATGATGAATAGGGTCAAATGCTGCTGAGACAGGAAATAGGAGGAGAATGGTAGAGAGTCCATTGGAGTTGGCGACACAGCAGTCCCTGATGACTTTCGGAAGGGTTGTTTTGTTAGACTGGTGTGAATATAAAGTGAGAACTAGGGATTGGGAGCTGGGACATATTCTTTACTGTTATACGAAGGAAAGGGGAGTTGCAGATTTAAAAAAAAATCAGGGTTCAAGATAGCATATATGATACTATCTTATGATTACTCCATGAAACAAAAGAAACGTGTGTCAACTTAAATCTAGGACAAAATGCAGAGAATATACTCCAGACTGCGAAGAATTTGGCAGGCTGAAGTTGGGACCAAAAGATGGAACTATCGATGACCGAGACATTCTATGTTCTGAATGACTGTAACCCACACTGATTAAGGGCTTATCATATACCTTTATTTTTACATGTCTATATTTACTATATGTCTTTTTAAAAAAGATTTACTTATTTATTTTAGAGAGGGAGAGAGAGGTGGGGGAGGGGCAGAGGGAGAGAGAGAGAAACTCAAGCCGACTCCTGGCTGAGCGCGGAGCTCGTCTCAGGGCTCAATCCCACAACCCTGAGATCATGAGCCAAAACCAAGAGTCAGATGCTGAACCCAGGCACCCCCCACACTATATATGTCTTTGTTTGAAATTAAAACACGGTGTTCTTAACACTTTCATGCATTATCACACGTAATTCTCATAAATAACCCATGAGGTCAATATTATTGTTTGCCCCAATTTACAGGTGACGACACTGAGGTTTGGAAAAGTGAAGTATTTTACTCAAGATCACAAAATAAAATGTGTTTGAGTCATAGTTCAAGCCCAGATCTATTTTCAGAGATAAGCTTTTTACCAAAATATTATGCTGTGTTTCTGTAAATTGTGATTTTTTTTTTTTTTTTTTTTACAGCGAACTCGTATTGTTTTTGTAAGTAGAAAAAAAGGGTCAAGGTCTGTAGTGAACATGACACACCTTTGATGGCCCAGCAACACTTTGTTTTAGGAACTGTTTCTCCCTCACTGCCTTATAGAGGTTGTTTTCACAAAGGGCACATTTCTCCCATGGACACAGAAATGGGTATGGTACCCAGACTAGGCCAATCTTTGTACTAGATCTCCCCTAGACACAGTGACTTGTACAGAGAACATCTCATGAAGCAAGGCGAGCCAATGAGAATCCTTTCTTGAGATTTTCTGGACGTATTCTGAGGCAGAGGAAAAAAGGTCTATTTACCTTTGTAACAGCCAGCCACCATCTCTCCTGCCAAATTGAGAGAACCCAGCAAAGAAATGAGGGGCATGAAGAGAGACACACAGGACAAAAGGACCCAGATGGTACTGTTGAGCCCCTGGACCTAGCTCTGCCAGATCTGCCCTTGGACTTCCCAGTTATGTGAGCCAATACATCTCTTTGTTGCTTAAACTATTTTGAAATTGGTTTCTGTTGCCTTTATCTGAAAGAGTCCTGTCTAAATCAAAATTGGAAACAGAACTGGCATGTGAAAAGTGACAGACCTACGATATGAAATTTGCTGCTTCGAAATAGGAAGGTGGGCAGGAGGAGTCCTTCATCTCCAACTGGGAAGATGGTAAATTTTATGATAAATTTGTAAACCATCTGGTTAAGTTGGTTTTATTGCATGTTGTAGATCAGTCCATGTAACTACTGGTCCGAATCTTGGAAAAGATCAGGATGCTGAGGTGGTTGCTACTTTTCGTAGCTTTCAGTAAGTATCTACAGTGATAGAAGCTTTGATCCACACTGGTCCATGTGTAAGTGGAAAACAAAGAGCACAAAATTTCCTTAAATGAGGCCATATCTTCCTGCTGCCAAAAAGTTTAGATGGTTGAGAGTCCTTGTAAATGTGTAAGTCTGTTTCCTATGTTAAAGTTAGAGAGAGAAAAAAAACAGGGAGTCTGGAAATACTGGTAAATCAGACTGGGACCAGGTGGGCCTGAGATTTGAGACATGCTTGATTCCTTAGCTCCATCCCAAACACTGACCTGTATTCCCTTCCTGAAACAATTTAATAATGGCCTCTATTGTGAAGAACGATTCATTGGAATACATCCTAAGAACAAAGAATAAATTATCCCTGTCTCTAATCTAGCCCATTTGTCAGAGATGGAGACCCTTGTTTCAAAAGGACCGAAATCCTTAAATGGGAGTTGGTCCAGAGTTAAGGACCACGATTCAGTATTATCTCTTGTTTTGGTTACCAGCCAGTTGATTCAATTACATGTTTTCCAGCAGCAGTCGAAAGGCATACATGTGTTCATATATAAATGCTATGTTTTTAGGTTCATTTATATTTAGAATTATTATATCTTCCTGTTGAGTTGAGACTTCTGGAATTATGAAATATTACTTACCTTGCATAATACTTCTTTCCTTGAAAGACATTTTGTCTGACGTTAAAACAGACATTTTCAGGGCGCCTGGGTGGCTCAGTCGGTTAAGCGTCTGCCTTCGGCTCAGGTCATGATCCAGGGGTTCTGGGATCGAGTCCCGTGTGGGGCTCCTTGCTCAGCGGGGAGCCTGCTTCTCCCTCTGCCTGCTGCTCCCCCTGCTTGCACACGCTCTCTCTCTCTTTCTGACAAATAAATAAATAAATAAAATTTTAGGGAAAAAAACCCCAAACCCAGAAACTTCTTTTGGTTAGTGCTTGCATGGTGTATCTTTTTAATATTGCTCTCAATCTATTTCTGTCTCTACATGTCAAGTGTATTGCTTATTTCTTGTAAATATACATAGTTGGGGGAGGTCTACTTTTTAAAAATCCAGTCTGATAATTTAGTTTATTTGGGTTAGAGTGTTTCGGGTATTTATATTTAATATAATTACTGATATAGTTGACCTTAAACCTACCATCTTGCTACTTGCACTCTTTAGGTCTCACCTAGTCTTTTTTCTTTGTTCTTCCCTTTTCTTTCTTTTTCCACCCTTGTTTTAATGAAGTGTTTTCTTCTACTGTTCTTATCTCTTCCCTTGGCCTTTTTACTATGCTTTTCTGTATTATTCTTTTAGAAGTCATCCTAAAAATGTCAAAATGCGTCTGTAGCTTTTTACAGTCTCCCTTAAATGTGTACTTTTACCGCATTCAGAGCAATACAAGCACACCTCCCGGCAGTTTAACTCTCTTTCTCCCTCCCACTGTTTTAGTTATTAATAGCATATTTTACATTTAACCCCACAAAATACTACTGTTGTTGTTGTTTTAAATAGTCAATCATCTTTTATAATTACCAAAATATTGACCCTTTTTAGTTCTGTTCATTCTTTCACTTCTATATTTATATCTGGAATAATTTCCTTTTGGCTTTCAAGAACTTTTTTTAGTATTTTTTTTTTTTTTTTACTATGTTTGCTGTAAAAATTTTTTCGGCTTTCCTTTGTGTCTAGAATTCTAGGTTGTTTTGCTGTTTGGGGCTCTTTATTTTTTTCCTTGTTTATTTTTGTAGTTGCTTTAAATTTTTTTTAATTCCAATATAATTAACATGCAGTGTTATATGAGTTCAGGTGTACAATATAGTGATTCAACACTTCCATACATCACCCGGTGCTCATCACGACGAGTGCACTCTTTACTCTCCTTCGTCTCTTACCCCGCCCCTCTAGCCCTCCCCCGCCCTCTGGTAACCATCAGTTTGTTCTCTATAGGTAAGAGTCTGGTTTTTTTGGTTTGTCTCTTTTTCTCTTTGTTCATTTGGGTTTTTTTCTTAGATTCCACATGTGAGTGAAATCATACGGTATTTATCTTTCTCTGACTAATTTCACTTAGCATTATACCCTCTAGATCAATCCAGGTTGTTGCAAATGGCAAGATTTCATTCTTTTCTGTGGCTGAGTAACACTCCATTTTATATATGTACCATATTTTCTTTATCCATTCATCTATTGATGGACACTTGGGTTGCTTCCATAATTTGGCTATTGTAAATAATGCTGCAATAAAGATAGGGGTGCATATATTTTTTCAAATTAGTGTTTTTGTATTCTTTGGGTAAAGACCCAGTAGTGGAATTGCTGGATCATATGGTAGTTCTTTTTTTAATTTTTTGAGGAACGTCCATACTGTTTTCCAGAGTGGCTGCACCAGTTTGTATTCCCACCAACAGTGCAAGAGGGTTCCTTTTTATCCACATCCTCGCCAACACTTGTTGTTTCTTGTGTTTTTCATTTTAGCTATGTTGACGGGTGTGAAGTGATATCTCATTGTGGTGTTTTTTTTTAAGATTTTATTTATTTATTAGAGAGAGAGAGAGAGAGAGAACACAAGCAGGGGGAGAGATAGAGGGAGGGGCCAAGGGAGAGGGAGAAGCAGACTCCTTGCCGAGCAGGGAGCCCAATGTGGGGCTCCATCCCAGGACACCAGGACCATGACCTGAGCCAAAGGCAGACGCTTAACCGACTGAGCCACCCAGGTGACCCTGTCATTGTGGTTTTGATTTGCATTTCCCTGATGATGAGTGATGTAGAGCATCTTTTCATGTGTCTGTTGGCCATCTGGATGTCTTCTTTGGAGAAATGTCTGTTCATATCTTCTGCCCATTTTTTAATTGGATTATTTGGGGGTTTTCTTTGGTGTTGAGTTATATAAGTTCTTTATATATTTTGGATACTAACCCTTTATCAGAGATGTTATTTGCAAATATCTTCTCCCAGTCAGTAGGTTGTCTTTTAGTTTTGTTGATTGTTTCCTTCACTATGTAGAAGCTTTTTATTTTGATGTAGTCCCTATACTTTATTTGCATAGTCAGGCCTTTACAAAGATGGTAATCAGCAACCCTAGGCTTACATTCTCTAGGCTTAACAAGCCCAGCAGAAAGAGAGTGCCATTTCTTTCCTAGTAATTCCAGCAAAGTCTCAATTTGATTCATATTGGTACAGTTTGTCTTACCTGCCCATTTCTCAACCACTACTGTGCCTGTTTGGTCTGGCGCAGGTCACATATCCACCCTTAGAGCTGGGTAAAGGATGGGGTAAGGGTATCAGCTCTACTAAAACTTCATTAATAACTTAAGAGGAGTTGTGGTTTCCCCAAGGGAAATCAAGAAGGGGAAGAAGATGTTGGGCATTTTTAAATAGCAGTTGTTCATTTACAGTATCTATTGACAAAACATAGCCCCAGATTTGAGTCTTTTACAAACTCGTTGGGAATAGAAGATTGTTAGAGGGAGCCATTTTCCTCCTCATGTCTTCCTTCCAAACTTGGTCTATAAAAGAGGGACTTTTACCCCTTCATAAATACTGAATAGAGCTTATGCTTTGTTTTTCTACCTCTCACTCACTGTTTTTATCCAAGAGGAGGGGTGACTTTTATGTTTGGAGAAATTGGGTAAAGTTTGAGTATGTGGGGCTCAGACCTGCCTTCCCCCACCATGATGTTGCCATGTGGTGAATGCGTTGAGTCTAGGCTTCTTGGCTCTTTGTCTTGGTGCCAAGTCAGTCCAGTTTGATGTGGAGGACGGTTGAAGTGACAGGTATTAGAAGCCCATTTGTGGCCATAGATCCAGGCCACATTCTCCAAGCCTTATCAGCAACATAGCTGATATTTTTTTTGTCTCAGATTCCATATCTATTTTTTTTCAAATGTTTCTAAATGTAACTGGGCAAAGGGACAGGACTAATGCGTCCTGAGTGCTGGTGTGCAGGGGTAAGAAGTGCACCAAATTGGGAATGAGATTACCTAGGTTTCAGGTCACTTCCTTACTCTGGAATTCAATTTTCTCATTTATAAAACAAGTGAGTGGGCTAGAAACACCCTAAGGATATTTCCAGATCTAACATGTCATGACTGTCGTTGGGCAGTGGACTGATCCTTGAAGGAAATACATGATTCAGATTTTTAAAGAGAGGGAAGAGAAGAGTTAGGGAGAGGCTCGCAGGGATGGAAGCATCTAAAGAAGAGTTAGCATGGTAAATATGAAGAACAGAAAGAGTCAGGGCAATTTTCCCACCCAGGCATTTGCAGGCTGATTCACCTTGACAACCATTTAAGTTTATGTACATAAAAGTATATAGAGGATTTGACATAATCACAGGTAGGGGGAATTTCACTGAAGCATGACTTGAAAAACCCTCTACTGATCTTATTTGATGGTCCAATCTTAATAAAGATTCTAAGGAAGAAGATGAAAAAAATCACTAAATATACATATATTTAAATCTCTGTAATTCATATCTTTTTTAAAAAATTTTTTATTGTTATGTTAATCACCATACATTACATCATTAGTTTTAGATGTAGTGTTCCATGATTCGTAATTCATATCTTAAAGAATAGCAAAGGGCTGGGACCTTGAACTAACTACTTATGATGACTTTTCTTGACTGGACTCCTTGTCCAATGAACACAGCAGCTTTTTTTTTTTTTTTTTAGGCTCCATTTCATGAGTTTATCATTGATTTTATCTGGCTTCTCTGACTTTGTCCTATCTTTGATTCTGATTCCAGATCTAACATGTCATGATTATCATTGGGCAATGAAAAGAAAGCAGAATAAAAGATATTTTAGATACAAAATATATGTGTATGTAATATATGTATATATATGACCTCAGCTTATATTTCTTGCTTGGTAACTCAAGTCCTGCACCTAACAGCTCTGAGGGACCCATCTGGGCAGATCCCACTCATGCACTGGAAAAGCTAAGAATGTGTTGATCGTGTCTCATCATGTCTTCATATTTTCAGGCAAAAGCTCTGACTTCCTAACCTTCCTATCCTGCTGGCTAGTACAAGTATATATACTCAGAGATGTCTTTGACATTCGTCTTTAGTGGTTTTATTATCGATTTACCGATTACAAGGAACTCTTACGTGCGGCCATAGTCATCACTTGAAGGAGTAAGAGTTACAAGAAGGCACTTATGCCCAATTGGAGCCCATGATTTAGCTCGTGGTTCTTTCTGAAAAAGACAGCAGTTCACCAGCATAAGGTACAGGGAAAGTAGGGCCTGACCTACTATGTAGCCTGACTTGTGACACTAGAATACTTGCTAAGCTCCAGCCAAAGTTATTATGTCTTCATTATTTAGCATGACCCTGGCCTGTAGTCTTCGACAGTCTTAGTGACCACCACTCCCATAGCCCCTTTATGAAGGAATCAACCCCCAGGATTCTTTCTGCATAAAGTTGCTAGAGCCTATGCCGTATGCAATGAGAGCAACGAACGCTAGGAATATAGTTAGCTCCAGCCATGATAGGGTGAACCAGAGATCTGCACGTGATCATAGCCAACTATTCTCTAAGACTGTTTGGCTTGAAACCCTGACTTATAATAGAGCTCTATATTAAAAGGGCTAACATCCATAGAATGGACACGAAGAAGGTTATGTGTCCTTGTGGTGGCTTATTGAGAAACCCAGCTCTTAGAGGCCCTATAGATGTAGAGGAGGTAGGGAAGAAGGAGGTAACCCTGAGGTTCTGAATGAAACCTGATAATCATCCAAATCTAGGAATTATGGGGTCTAAAATATCTATGTGGATAAGAAGATGATATATTCCACCGAGAGACAGTAGAGCATAAAGCGGGCTGCAGTCTCTGGAGCCAAACTGCCTGTGTTTGGATACTAGCCCTGCCACTTAGTAGCTCTGTGACCTTATGCCAGTTACATCAACTCTCTGTGCCTTAGGCCTCCATCTGGAAACAGGAATACTAACGGCACCTACCAGATTGATTGTGAGTCTGAAATGAGTTATACACACCAAGCATTTAGAATAATGGCTGGCACATAGTAAGTGCTCAAAAAATATAAACTCTTAGTGTTATTTTGTCCTGGTACTTAAGTGAAGCAGAGTAATTTGTTGAGATACTGTGTTTATTCTCCTTCTACTTGTCCTTTCTCATATTCCAAAGAGGAATGGAAGCCCTTTGGGCTTTCTTTCCTAGGAGAAAGAGTGGGTTGTGTTGCAGGGCCCAAAGTCTGTCTTCCTAGCTTTGGTTTACCTGGGATCCTGAACATATTGTAAGGATTACGCTCAAAGGAGGGGAAGGGAGTAGTTGACTTTAGAGTAAACAGAAGAGGGAGTGAGATTTCTCCAAGCATAGGAAAGGACCGACAGCTGCCAGTTTGGGAGTAGTAAGATCTGGGGCCCCTTGCTGGCAGAACCCCTGGGGGGTAATGTATCTGTGGCCAACTTTAGGAGCTAGATTCTAGGTGCTGCTGCTTTCCCCCAAGCATGGGAGAAGTGCTTGTTTTTACAGTAGCTTGCAGGCTTGGACTAGAGAGCATGATGGCCTGACGATTAGAGCTACTCTATTTGACACTTGCCACACAAAGCTCCTGAGTGTTTGTGTGATCTTAAGGAGTGTAGAAAACTCCAGAAAATGATTGGAATTTAATTTTTTTTTTTTTTTTGCCAGTCTGGCAGCACAGAGATGTGGAGTTGAAATAAATTCGACTTAAAGGAAATGAAGAAACGTGATAGGTCTCCCATACCCAAGTTTGGGGAGTACCGTTCATGCCGATTACACAATAAACCAGCATTCCCAAAAGTAATTTAGGTTTTTTGGTAGGGCCTTTCTTTTATAATATTAGGAAGATGAAATTATGTATAATTTTGTCCTAAGAAATAAGTTACAAGGAAAAGATCCTTAAAGGGAATGAGAGGCCAGAGGGGTGGAGTGGGTAGCGGTGAGGATTTCCCCATGTGAAGTCATTCATTGTAATGGTGAAGTTATTAAATATGATGTCCTTCAGAGGTGAGGTAAGGCTTTGGGGCACATGGCATCTGTCACTTTAGGGTGTATAGTAGTTTCCTAGGGCTCGATCTGAGTCGTTTAAGACAAAAGAAATTTATTCTTGCACAGTTCTGGAAGTTGGAAGTCTAAAATCAAGGTTTCAGCAGGACCATGCTCCCTCTGAAAACTGTAGCAGAGAATTCTTTTTTCCCTCCTCTAGCTTCTAGTGTTTGATGGTAATCCTGGGCATTCCTTGCCTTGTAGATCCATCACTCCAATCTCTGCCTCCATCTTCATTTCCATGAAGCTTCTTCACTGTAAGAAATCTCTTCTTCCTTTGTGCTGGTATGGCATCTAATTCTTATCTTTCTTTGGTATTTATCTTGCATCATAGTTATTTATGATTGCATCTGTAGTAGATGACTTTTCAGTTGTCTGCCCAGACAATCAAATCTCTACCTTGGGAATAACAGTTCAAAGCAGCAGGGGAAAGTTCTATCTGCCATATTCTTAGTACCTTATCATTAGTACCTTAGTACCTTATCATTGCCCCCTTTTGTAGCTGGGCAATTGACCACATGGAATTAGTAAGATTCTCTCCCTAGGAAATCTGAATTTGGAACTCTGGGATTCTGCGGAGTCCCGGTGTTTTTGACTAAACTGAGGATATGTTAATCCAAGAATTGATAAGGCCAGCAGAAAGCACAGAGCAACAAAGAGTTGTTCCGACCAAAGAAGAATGAAGCAGATGTGTAAAGGGGAATGGCTGCAGTGTTAGGAGAAATTACAGGGAAAAATCAGGAGGTTGACATTTATTACTTACTTCCTGTTGCTTTCACCACAAGGGAGGAATTGACTCAAACTAGAACTGAGGAAGTCTGCAAGGAAATATAAAAAGAAATACAGCATATCTAAGGTAAGTGCTTTCTGCCTATGGACTATAGTCTAAACTGACTGACTGTTCCATAATTTGGAGACTTAGGGGATTGAAAAAAAACCAATGGCTTCTGTATCTCAAAATTGAAGCTGGTACAGTCAGTGGCAAAGAATCGGCAGCCATAGTCTTTCTCAAGTAGGTTCTGTTTACAATTCTCTGTTGGACCAAGGGAGAAACGAACTGACAATGATCTGATGATGAGTGATGTCTCATTAACGAAGGTTATTTTAGGGCTAGAGAAATGGGCAGAGTGCAGAGATGAGTACATAAAAAAAAGGATAAAAGGAAACACAGTGGAACATAAGAATGGAGCCTGGGAAAATCCAGATCCCCCAGGTTTTCCCCAAGGGCCTACTCCTGTTAAAAGAAGGGCTGATACCTCAGATGCATCTTAAAAGAAAGATTAGCTCTGTTCCCCCTACCCTAAGGTGACTTTTTGTGACCCCAATGCAAAAGCCAAGATAGAGGTCATTTAACTGAGGGACTAGGGGGTCTGGGCAGAGTCCTAAAGCTTATCGCTAAAGGACAGAATTATCTAGGCTAGTGTGAAGAATCAAGGACATGAGTTCACATCGTTTCCTTTGATTACCACCCCATGAAATAGAATCTAAATCAAACCTATTGTGGTAGAATGTAGAATGCTGGTTGCCTACCCCACTATCTCTTTTCTCTTCCTTTAGTAACCGATTCCCAATTTTTATCTGGGCACTTTACCATTTGGAATAAAAGACTAGATTACATTTCCCAACCCCCCTTACTATTAGGCATGGCCATTCTTTTAAATTCTGGTCAATGAGACATAGGCAACAGTGTTTCATGGGCCTCCTGAGGAGTTTCCTTAAAAAAGAAGGAGGCCTGCCCTTCTTCACCTTTCCCCATCCTACTGCCTGGAATGTGGATATGATAGCTAGAGTTTTGTCAGCCATCCTGGGCCATGAGGATGACAATCATACCCCAGGAAATGCATTGCTAAAGAAAAGCCAAGCAGGCCAAAAAAAATGAAGGCTTATGATTTTCAACCCCTAAGGCAATCCCCAGACACCGAACTCACATCCACAGGAAGAGGGTCGCTGAAATGGTGCAGTCTCACGAAGGGTAAACCTCCCTAATGCCCCTTTCAGGAGTAGCCAAGTAGGACAATGCACAAGGGAGATGATCTGAGAGAAGAGAATCTGAGACATCCAGCTGGGCTGACCAAGAACTCACTCTACTGCCAAAGAGTTATTGTTATTTATGTCTATGATACATAAATCGATATGATATTGATTGGCAATCTTCATATATCGTGTCCATTTTTTTCCATTTCCAAATGGGAGGTTTTATTTAATTCATCCTGTTTCCTCCCTAATATTAGACACTGGGTGTTTGGGATGTGGTCAAATGTACCACTTACCTATAGATGTGAAACCATGGGGAACTGCATCAAGACCTGCCCAAGATGACTGTCAATCATTGAAGGATCTTGGGCTTAATGTTGGGTGCACTTAGGATATGTGAATTTGGACTGTCTATATAGAAGGCATGAGCACATTTTCATTATATTAGTTGAAGACCTTTTGTAAGTTGGGTGGTCTATCAAGTTCATATGTTGTTTTTGTTCATCCAACATACATTCCCAATTGTTCTGGGAACAATTTGGCTTCCTTTCGAGGGACCAGCTCTCTCACTCTCTCTCATACACAGTCTCTCTCTCTTTCAACCCACAACTTCTAAGCAGAGATGTCCCATTCCCTGGTTCAAAAAGTAGGTGCATAAACTCTAACCTGACCCCTTAGAATGTCGTATCCCCCGGCTTCAGGAATGGCCATGTGATCTAAGGAGGTATAATCATGTGCCCAAAACTAGGCCAATAAATCAGCCATTAGAATGATGCTGGCACTACTGAGAACAGTGCATTCTCTTTTATTTTTCCCCAACTTTACTGAGATGTAATTGACACATAACATTGTATAATTTTAAGGGGTACAATGTGATGATTTGATACATGTATATATTGCAAATTGTTTACCGCCGTAGGTTAGTTAGCACATCCTTCACCTCACATAATTACCATTTTGTTTTTGTTGTTATGGTGAGAACATTAAAGCTCTACTTTCTTAACAACTTTGAAGTATACAAGTATTATTAACTATAGTCATCGTGCTCTACATTAGATCCTCAGAATGTATTTATCTTAGAACTGACAGTTTGTACTTTTTGATCAACCTCTCCCCATTTCCCTCACCCCTTAGCCCTTGGCAAGCACCATTCTGCTTTCTATTTCCGTACGTTCAATGTTTTTAGATTTTACATATAACTGAGATGATACAGCATTTATCTTTCTGTGTCTTATTTCACTTAGCATAGCGCCATCAAGCCTCATCCATATTGTTGCAAATGGCACATTTTCCTTCTTTCTCATAGCTGATTAATATTCCATTACACACACACACACACACCATCTTCTTTATCCATGCATCCACACACAGGTTTTTTTTTCAGGTCCTAGATAGTATGAATAATATATTAATACCATATGATGCAATAATTCCCCTAGTGGGGAAATGAAAGCACTAGTTTTAAAGATATATGCACCCCTATGTTTATTGCAACATTATTTATGATAGCCAAGATATTGAAGCAACCTAAGTGTCCATCGATAGATAAATGGGTGAAGAAGTGATTATATATATATATCACTTACACACACAAATACACACACACACAGACACAAGGGAATATTACGCAGCCATAAAAATGGATGAGATCTTGCCATCCATTTGTGACAACATGAATGGATCTAGAGGGTATTATGCTAAGTGAAATAAGTCAGACTGAGAAAGGCAAATACCATACAATTTCACTCATATGTGGAGTCTAAAAACCAAACAAATGAATAAACAAACCCAAAGTAGAATCAGATACAGAGAACAAACTGATGGTTGCCAGAGAGAAGGGGGTGGGGGGTTGAGCGAAATGAGTGAAGGGGCATGGGAGATACAGGCCTCCAGTTATGGAATGAATAGATCACGGGAATGAAAGGCCCAGCATAGGGAATACAGTCAGTGATATTGTAATGTGTTGTATGAGCACAGCCCAATGGATAGAGAAACTGAATCACCACGTTGTACACCCGAAACTAAGGTAACATTGTGTGTCAACTGTACTCAAATTTTAAAAAACCCCCAATGGGGTATCACCTCACACTGGTTAGAATGACAATGACCAAAAAACCCAAGAGATAACAAATGCTGGCCAGGATGTGGAGAAAAGGGAACCTTGTGCCCTGCTGGTGGAGAGGTCAACGTGAGCACCAGCATACAGCTGTGCCTGAAGCCAACCCATCCATGGATCTTTCAACTACTTGACCTGATACTATTATGTCCTCTTAAACCATCTTTATTTTGAATTCTGTTATAACCAGAAGAACTCTGACAAAGAGACACCCGCATCCTTATAATGTACCACTCTTCCCATTTTACTTCTGCTAAGGATCACTTACTGATAGTAACTTGTGGGTTTTTTTCTCAGTGCTCTAGGTATTTTGTTCCTCTCATATGTATTCTGCCTTGTCTGATCTGCTTTTGAGTCACACATGAGAAGCCAACTCCCATCCTGTTTGTCAATGCTGTTTATTTTTTTTAAGCATTGCCATATTGAAGGAATTATTCCGGATAGTCCCACAGGGGGAAGGAATAGAGGTGAAGGCTTGGGGATGGAAAAGACAGAAAAGGCAAATGATAAAGAGGTTTGGAAAACTCTCTGGCAGACCTGGAGGCCCAAACAGAAGGAAGGGCATTCCATCAGGGGGCTGTTGCTATTTTATTGTGTGCCCTGTACCCTCTCAGTGCTCTGAGGGAGATGACAGAGCCTCAGAAGGAAATGACTGGGAGGTACAACTAGGGAGGCTGATCCCTCGGACCTGTGGCTCCTGGTCTTGCAAGTGGGATTCCCTTGTTCATGCTTAGCATTGAAGTGGTGGTGTCACCTGCTTTTTTTTTTTTTAATGTGGAAAAAGACACATAACATAAAATTCACCATCATAAGAGGAATGGGTAAAGAAAAAAATGGAATATTTTTCAGTCACAGAAAAGAAGGAAATCCTGCCATTTGCCACAACATGGATGGACCCTGAGGGCATTTTGGTGAGTGAAACGAAGACACTGTATAATACCACTCCTGTATAGAATCATAATACATCAAGCTCACAGAAACGGAGTAAAATGTTGGTTGCTAGGGGCTGGGGGCAGGGGAGTGGGGAGATGTTGGTCAAAGAGTACAAACTTTCAGTTACAGGATGAATGAGTTCTGGAGAGATAACGTACAGCACGATGACTATAGTTAGCAATACTATATTGTATCCTTGACAGTTGATATGATAGTTGTGCTTTAATGTTCTCATGATAACAACATGGCAATTATGTAAGGAGAAGGACACATTAACTAACCTTATTGTGGTAAACATTTAGCAATATATATGTGCGTCAAATCATCAAACTGTACACCTTAAACTTACACGTTATATGTCAATTATGCTTCAATAAAGCTGGAAAAATTTGGCCATCTTAATCACATTTAATTGTACATTTCGGTGGCATGAAGTATGTTCACGTTGTGAAACCATCACCGCCATCCATCCCCAGAACTCTTTTCATCTTTCAAAACCAAAACTCTGTTCCCATTAAACACTAACTGCCCATTCCCTCTGTTCCCAGCCCCCAGCCCCTGGAAGCCACCATCTACTTTTTTTTTAAGATTTATTTATCTATGTGTGTGTGTGTGTGTGTGTGTGTGAGAGAGAGAGAGAGACAGAGAGAGAGAGAGACAGAGAGAGAGAGAGACAGAGAGAGACAGAATGAGTGGGAGGGGCAGAGGGAGAGAGAATCTCAAGCAGACTCTGCACTGAGCATGGAGCCCAACATGGGGCTCGATCTCATGACCCTGAGACCCCTACCAGAGCTGAAACCAAGAGCTGGACGCTTAACCAACTGTGCCAGCCAGGTGCTCCCACCATCTACTGTGTCTATGAATATGACAACTCTAGGTATCTCATATTTGTAGAATCATACAGTATTTGTCCTTTTGTGAATGACTTATTTCACTTAGCATAATGTCCTCAAAGTTCATCCATGTCATCGCAGGTGTCAGACTTTCCTTCCTTTTTAAGGTTGAATGATATTACATTGTATGGATAGACCACATTTTGTCTACCCATTTATCCATCGATGGACACTGGGTTGCTTCCACCTTTTGGCCGTTGTCATGCTATGAACATGGGTGTAAAAATATCTGTTTGAGTCCCTGCTTTCAATTGAGTCATCTGCTTTTAAAGAGACATTCAAGGTGCCTGGGTGGCTCAGTCAGTTAAGCGTCAACCTTAGGCTCAGGTGATGATCCCAGAGTCCTGATCAGTGGGGAGTCTGCTTCTCTGCCCCTACCCTGGCTCGTGCACACGCGCACACACTCTCTCTTAAATAAATAAATAAATAAATAAATAAATAAATAAATAAATAAATAAATAAAATCTTTAAAAAACTAAAGAAATATACAAGTTCAGGTAATGAGCATAGAGACTAGTATGAACCTAAGACCAAAATACCTCTCTGAATGTTTATGAATGTGTTAAACCCTCAAGGTCCTTGAATGAGCATCTGGTGAGAGGCAGAGGGAAAGGCTTTCAATTCTCTACCAGTCCATCAGGTGGGGACTCAGAGAAAATTTAATTAATTAATTAATTAATTAATTAATTAATTATTAAAGATTTTATTTATTTGACAGAGAGAGACACAGCGAGAGAGGAAACACAAGCAGGGGGAGTGGGAGAGGGAGAAGCAGGCTTCCCGCTGAGCAGGGAGCCCGATGCGGGGCTCGATCCCATGACTCATGACCTGAGCCGAAGGCAGACGCCTAACGACTGAGCCACTCAGACGCCCCGAGAAAATTAAATTTAAATTGGAGAAATAATATACCCATTTTGTGGAGTATCTTCCTAGCTGCTGCATTGATTTGACTAAATTACTATTATTTGCCACAAAATGAGACTTAATTTTAAGATATTTCCTCCTCTCTTGGTTTTTAAGTTCCTTTATAACAGAATCTAAGTCTGAATAATTTCTTTTTATTCTCTACAGAAGTATTCAAAAAAGGTTAATTGTATGAAACACCATTAAGAGATCTGTGACAAATCTCAAGTCTAAAGCTGCCAGAGAGGACGACAGGGCATTTCTATGTTCATTCAACACATGATACTACATTTTAAAAAATATGCTTATATATATATAATAAAATTTACCATCTTAACCATTTTAACAATTCAGTGAAGTATAGTCATAATGTTGTGCAATTTTCACCGCTATCCAGCTTCAGACCTTTTTTACCATCCCAAATGGAAACTCTCTAGCCATTAAACAATAACTCCCAATTCCCCCAAGCCCCTGGCAACCTCTATTGCATTTTCTGTCTCTACGTATTTGCCAGTTCTAACACCTAATATAAGTGGAATCATACAGTATGTGCCCTTTTGTGTCTGGCTTATTTCACTTAGCATAATGTTCTCAGGGTTCATCCATGTTGTAGCATGTGTCAGAATTTCAATCCTATTAAAAGCTGAACATATTGCATTATACACACACATCCCCACCCACCCACCACATTTTATGTTTTATATACTATATAATTTTACAAATTATATATATACCACATTTTATTTATCCATGCATCTGTTGATGGATACTTGGATTGCTTGCACATTTTGGCTACTGTAAATAATGCTGCTATGAACATTGGTGTACAAGTATCTGTTCAAGTTCCTGCTTTCAATTCTTTGGGGTATATTCCCAGGTGTGGAATTGGTGATTCATTGGATTCTATGTTTAACTTTCTGAGGAACTGGCAAACTGTTTTCCATAAGGGCGATGCCATTTTACATGCCTACCAACAATGCACAAGGGTTCTAATTTCTCCATATCCTCATCAACACTAGATGCTTTCCATTTTTAAATGATACCTATCTTAATGAGTGTGAAGTGGTATCCCATTGTAGTTTTGATTTGCATTTCCCTAATGATTATTTATGTTGAGCATCTTTTTGTGTGTTTATTGGCCATCTGTATATCTTCTTTGGAGAAATATCTGTTCAAGGCAATCCTTTGTCTATTTTTGAATCCAGTCATTTATTTGTTGTTGTTGTTGTTGTTGTTGAGTTATATAATACTTTTTCATCACTGTGTTAGGTGCTGGAAATATAGAAACTTGCAGGCTAGTGGGAGAAGTGGACAATATTCTAATGCAGTGTGGTAAATCCAGTGACAGTTATATCCTGAAGGTATTATGAGAGTTTCAAAGAGGGGCACACTAATGCAGGTGGGAAGCAGACAGGGAAGTTTTCCTGAGGGTTATGGTGCTTTGAGACTATCCTGGTCTCAAAGGATGCTAGGCAGGTAAAAAGGCGGAGGGTGGACATTCCAGGCAGAAAGGAAACCATGAGCAATGGCTTGCAGGCATGAAACAGCAGGGCGTGTTCTGGAAACTACAAGCTTCTACCTGCCGTTGAAGAAGCAAGTCCAAGGCAGGCAGTGGCAAGAGATGAGGCTGGAGAGGCAGATGGGGACTGGATTATGCCAGATGTTAGAGGCTATTGTAAGCTGTGTTTAGGCTTTATCCTGACACCTATGGGGAGTGATTGAAAGATTTTAAGCTAGAGGAGTTACATCGTCACACTTGTGCTTTAGATCAGAGCTTCCCAATCTTTTTTCTTATTCCATCTAAGTATACATAGCATGAGAACTTTTGTATGGCATTCTGAGGTAGGTAGACCTGCAGCTGCTGGAGATGACAGGCCCACACTTTTGCTGCCCCCGACCCAACACAGCTGGCCCGAGAGCTGAGATTGGGAAGTGGTTATAGAGAGATCATTGTGACAGTTGTGTGAAGAATGCATTGGTGGAAGACGGCACTGGAGGCAGGGTGTCAAGTTCAACTAACCAGGTATAGTGGGGAGGGAGAAAAATACCTCAGTGATAGAATTGAGAGGACTTGATAGATAGGATGTGGGGGCAGGGAGCCCAAGGTAAGATTCCCAGGGTTCTTCCTTGGACAACTGTGTTGTCTCCCTCAAACATGAGGGAGATTAGGCATTCAGGGTTGGGTGTAAAGATTTACTTTGAGATGAGTGGCTGGAGATGCCAACTGATGGTCATCATGTCCTTGTTGGCTCTATTCGCTACGGAGATGTGACCCGTATAGACCTGGGAGCTAGTTCAGTGTGGAAATTCTTATAGCTTTGAAAGGAACCATGGGAGTGATTGTGCCAGAGATCCACCTCCTTTGAAATGTTTCCCAGCCCACAGCCTTAAAGAAGCAACCTTCCATATGTACCGTGTGACTCCAACCTTTTGGACACAACTGAAAGTTACCGGGATGAATATCTGACTCACCAATCAAATTTTCTCTCATGAGAATCAGGCACTGGGACCCAGTGACTGAGTCAACTGTGGGGAACCAAGTGTGAAGGTCAAGCAGATCAATCATTCTCAGACTGTGTCCCCAGATTATCAGAATCATTTGGGAACTTGTTTGAAATGCAAATTCTCATACCTCATCCCATAGCTACCGAATCAGAGCCTCTTGAGTGGGTCTCAGCAACCTATGTTTTACAAGCCTTCCAGGTGCTTCTGGTGCAGGCTATCACTGATAAGGACTCTCAGGACAAGAATACCATTCTGCAAGTAGCTGTGATCAATCACCTGAGTGTGATAAGTAGGCAGAGAAAGCTGGGAGACTGGAGGGGTGTGGGGAGAGAACGAGAAAGAGAGAGAGAATGGAAGAGAAGAGAGAGACAGGCACAGATGTATACAGAGAGACAGAGAGACGAAACAAGCTACCTGATAAATGTCCAGTTCTGTGAGGCCCAGTTCTTCTTGCGATCAGAATTTGAGAAATTTCCCTGTATCATTACATAAATCCCTTTTATTTGAATGAGGTTTTCTTTCTTTCTTTCTTTTTTTTAACAATATAAGTGCTCTGATTCCCTAGTTGACTATTTCTCCAAAAATCGATTATGCATTTACTTCGTGGCTACTGCTCAAGGCATCATAAAGGATACCAAGATCAACAAGACCTGGTTCTTGACCTTGAGAAGCCCAGTTTAATGGAGGAGGCATATAGACAATGTCAGAACAGTAGGGAAGGTGGCTACTGAGCTTTGCGATTACTTGCTAAGCACTGAGTAGACATTAGCTGCATCTCAGTGGTATCTGGTAAGGCCAGAGAAGACCTCAAGGAAGACTTGAGAGTTGATCCATACCTTGAATAATGAGTTTTTGAAGAAGAGGAGGAAGAAGACAGAAGGTGTTTCAAGTGGAGAGAAAGTTAGCACAAAGGTATGGGAAACTGTGGTATGTGTCTGGGAAACGTGAGTGGTGTGAGGGCAAATACAAATTAAAAAGAAGAGGCTTAATTTTCCTTGTCGGAAATAAGGGAAGAGACTTCTCCCTCACCCCTCCCTTTTCTGACAAAATTTCTTCCTCTGTCCTTGTCAAGTGTACGTAAATCTTAGTAATGGCTAAACAAGTCTTTCCTAGCCTCACAGTCCCTCCACCTTTCCTCAGGGACCTGAGAGCCCCCTCTTTGAAATGCAAACATCAAGGGCTATGGAGCCAGGGGCGCCTGGGTGGCTCAGTCGGTTAAGCGACTGCCTTCGGCTCAGGTCATGATCCTGGAGTCCCGGGATCGAGTCCCGCGTCGGGCTACCTGCTCGGCGGGGAGTCTGCTTCTCCCTCTGACCCTCCTCCCTCTCATGCTGTCTCTCTCTCATTCTGTCTCTCAAATAAATAAAATCTTTAAAAAAAAAAAAAGATTCTCTCTCTTCCCCTTTCCCTTTGCCCCTCTCCCCCTAAAATAAATAAAATCTTAAAAATAAATAAGTCATTGGGCGCCTGGGTGGCTCAGTTGGTTAGGCGACTGCCTTTGGCTCAGGTCATGATCCTAGAGTCCCGGGATCGAGTCCCACATCGGGCTCCCTGCTCGGTGGGGAGTCTGCTTCTCCCTCTGACCCTCTCCCCTCTCATGTGTTCTCTCTCTCATTCTCGCTCTCTCGAATAAATAAATAAATAAAATCTTAAAAAAAAAAAAAAAAAGGGCTATGGAGCCAGATCTCTGTTCCTTAGGAGCGTCACATCCTGACTTCCCTGGGCGCCTTGCTCCACTTTGCAAAACTATCTCTTGGAGGTAAAGATATGAAAAGTTTGTTTCTCCTATGGATAAAGTCAACACAGGTGGTCTCCCCAGTTACAGGATAAAGTTAGGATGAACTATGAACGACAAAAGGTGCTGTCAAATCTTCTTACTTGAGGACCAGTTGTTTATCTTGTAAACATGTATGTAATGGGTTCCATCCACTTGGCCATACAAGGGGGTGGTTCCTTTCTGCCTTTGCAATTTCTTAGTGGACTGCCGATGGCGTGCATCCCTTTTGGTTTAACGTTCATTCAATAACAAAAGTGTTTTCTCTCACTACTACCTTTGTGGAGAGGATTTTGGGGTTGGAAGGTCTTGTTCTTAATTATATTTCCCCAACAGTGGATTGGTTTCTCTGGAGTTGTACAGGTTACAGAAGGCAGGGGGAGAGAGGACGCTTGAGGGCAAGCCTAAGGCCTGAGAACGGAAGATTGCTGTGTTTGAGTGTAGGATTTATCCCATAAGGCAATGAAGAGATCTGGAGATTTATAGTCAGGGAAGAGAAATAATGAATTTTCCCATCGTAGAAAAATGACCCCGGTAGTAATGTGGAGGGAGAAGGGTTAGGTGGCATAGCACTAACTGTGGGCTAGATAATAATCTTAAAATACTATTTAAAGGTTTTCTTAGTCTGTTATCACTCAAAGGTTATTCTTGGATTGACCTTTCCCTAAGCCCTGTAACAGTATCTGGACCTGCGTATGTCTATTTTTACCACAGGGGCATCTCTCCAGGCTGTGGAGAGTAGAGGACAAAAGTCGTGGTTGTGACTGCCTGTCTGCCCCTCCTGAGCCATTTTTCCTGAATGGTTCAAGTGCCCCTCTGGCCCCACAATCTCATCCCAAAGACTCTGGAGGTCCCAAGCATCTTCAGGATCTACAAGATCTCTGACAGTGTCTTTCAGGAGAACAGAGTTGCTTATTACAGTGGTCTCTACCGTTGGCTGGTGCTCAGTTTATGGTGAACACTCGCTTGAGATTCAGTGAGGCACAAAAGCCTCATTTATTAGCAGCCCCTGCCTGGGGCCCCAAATTGTGAGCAACGAATACCTGGATTCATGTGAGTTTAGCTTTTCCTACTACAACAACCCATCAACGGATTTCTTTAACGTGGGACTCTGGAAATAGAAATTGACAAGAACCAAAACACGTTGAATGAGCTACACATGTTTATTAAATAGTTAACAAAGGCACATCAATAACCACTCACTACACACATATATATATAATTAACACAGACATGTTTCTCTCTTAATTGCCAATTTCCCCAAGAAAGAATTGTTCAACTCTTCAGTTGACGAAGGCTAAAGGCAAAGTCTTGATCCCGATCCTATTCTTCCCCACCCTCCCCTCAAGACCGACATTGACCCTCAGTGAGTTGACCATCACTTTCTGTAGCCATAGCATCTCTAGAAGCATGCTGACTGCAGAGACTCCTCAGATTCCTTCGGCACTCTCTCCGGTCCTGTTGGCAACAACCAGGCTGTCTGCTTTAACCAGTGTTGGTCGCCATTGCTTGTTGCTGTGGGCACACTGTTACCCTGTGATTTTTCACCCATCCCCCTCTTTGCACCTGTAACATAACATGCAATGCACTGAATCATTCATGGGGGGGGGGAACCTCCCTCATTCTCATTGGGAAAACATGCGATTTTTCTTGCATCTGTTCCGCTTTGCCCCAGGTGCTCTGCCTGACTGCACTGCACGCCATTTCCACGCACAACACAAAAATGCCCGCTACGCTGACCAGAACTTTCTTCTTATTCTGACTTCCACTTTGTAATGCTGTGCTTTTGCTTTAGGCATCTGTTTGTAAGGACAGGAATCAGACCTGCTGTTCCTCTCACAAACCTCACCCTTCCATCCGGGTGGCTGTCCTCTCGGCTCTTATTTTATTCCCCACGTACCCACTGTCCTCCTGCTCAAGGGACAAGCGTAAGTCTGGGCACTGAAAAGAAAATCTGGGAGGGCTCAGTTAAACGAGCGCGGCCAGTACAAGAAAGAGTAAAGAAAAACATCTAAGTATGTGTGTCCGTCTGTTGAATATCAGCACGTGTGGGCATTAGACTCCTCAAGAAATGTGATCACGCCTCAGGCCTATCCTGTGTCATGCTCTTTACCACAGATACTGACCATGTGAGTGGATTCTGGCCTGTGGAGTTTTGGAATGTTTACCATCTAGTCAGTAGTTTAGGTTCATTATTATATCAGAACTTTCCTGACAATAACAAAATTACAAGAGCCTTCCTTGAGGGCCTTCTTGAGGTGGTGAATGACCACACCACTTGTCCCTAGGAATGTGATCACTGCCTAAATGATGTTTGTTCCACTAAAACAACACGTATCTCTCATCTAGGCATGTGGCCTTCTGGTATTTGGCCACCGGAGAGTCATGCCTTTTTACCTTTTATCGATTTATTGTTTAAGTAAACGCTACGCCCCACGTGGGACTTGAACTCGGGACCCCGAGATCGAGCGTCGCGTAGCTCCACCGGCTGAGCCCTCCAGGTCCCTTGAGTCATGCCTTTTTAAATACAAACACTCCCAGGGGGCAGCCCATAAACACTGCCAGTCTAACACCGTGGTGTGATTGGTCTCTTAGATCTCAGCTAGGAGCTGCTCTCCATAGCCTGAGATGCCCAACGGGGAAGTTCTGAAGGAGAAAAATTCCAGATTTGTCTGGGTAAGCGGGCCTGATAAGTTGCCACCGTGGAACTTCTAGAGAACCAGAGGCTATCGTGGGGGCTGACAAAAGGAGGCTCTTAGAAGGCTGCTGAACAGAGGCTGAAAAGTGCCAAGGTAAACAGTGTACATCCAGTTTTGCCTGTGGGTCAACCTCCCTCTGGCTCAACAGAAACTCCATTTTGATGGGGGTTGGGAATGCCTGCCCTAAATTCTTACCTATCACACAGCAGTTTCAAAGAAGACATAAACTGAATTTTGAAGAGGCCAAGACCTTTTGTAAATGTCTATATACTGAACTGGTCTTCATGCTGGGATTATCACAGACTCACAGAAACATGGACAACACACCCGAGGGCCCAAAGTCGGCTTATCGAGAAATGCCACAGTGAGAACCACACTCGGAAGGAGTAAAGTGAGGCACGGGTGACAAGGGAGCGCTTAGCTCTGCAGGATTCAGCCGACACTGGACCCCCTCCTTGGCCCTCGGCACAGTTCTAGACGCGTGAAGAATACTCGAATCTGTCACAGCCTCTTCACCTCCATTTTCTATCAGCCTGCCTACCAAACGGTGGCCAATGTGAAGTTCCCAACTAGGGCTTTTTAAGTATTTAGAAATCTGACAATAAAGTATTACCGAGTTACATTTTGCTTTCTTAAAGAACAAAAATTATCTTTTTATTCCAGTGCCATTTGTTGGAGAAAAGCAATTTTAAGTGAGAGAAAACGTGATGGAAAAATTCATGCATCTCATTGTTATGAAACTGTTGATGCCCATCTTGAAAAAAAGCAACAGAATGAACAACACTGGTTTCATATGTTCCACTGAAGATGCAAGATAGAAACGAGTAACTGGAAAATACGAACTTCTAATAACGTATCTTAGGAAATGCCTCAGAATTTCTGAAGCATGATAGAAGCCAGTAAGCATTATCTCAAAATGTTTAGTTTTTTTTTTTTACTAAAATACAAATGTGCCTTTCTTGTGTTAGTAACTTCAATATCAGAGAAATAATACATCTAATACAATGAGTGTATTATCTATATAATTCATAATACTGCAGGTATATTTGGAAATAAATTTCTTCTATATATGAAATAGAACTTGGGACCAAATCATAAATTTAAATTTTATATTAGAATTACTAAATATTAGGATTAATATACTAGAACAGGAATAGCTTTTAAGTAAACTCCTAATGTGTGAATATGGATTCATAAAAAAAGACAGAACCATGAAATTTATGCATTTTATTAAAAGAACCAAAAAATAAACAACACAGAAGTAGCATACAAAAATGACTTACATAATGCACACTTCTAAACATAAACAAGCAGTACAGCACTATAACTTGGGGGGGAAAATGGAAAAAAAAAATCAAAGCATCTACCCTATTGATAGCAGTTGAGGGAATGAACTATGGCATTTTGGAGGCAAAATATGAGTTTTCATCTGTGAAATATCATGGTCATTATTTAAATCTATAATTGTTGCACATGGCTAATAATTTTCTTATCTACAGGTATTTTTAAATTGACATTCTTTTGTCCCAAATTTGTGCTTCATTTTCTACATTATACTGGATTGTTGTTATATAAACGCACAGTTAGCCCTTAAAAAAAAAAAAGTGCATTTAGGAACATCTTTTCTTAAAATTTAAACGATTGTAATTTGGGGGTATGATAACAAATGGTTCATTTGCTAACAACGAAAGCAGCAACAACAATAATAAAAGGAAAGTTATTTCGAAAAGGGCAACCCCAGAGCCCAGCAATAGGGCGGTCGCATCATTCTCTCAACTGCTAGACACAGAAGACATGGCCACAGAGTCATTTGGCTTCGGTCATGAACAGATAGCATCTGCATACAGGAATAAAGCTTTGCAACCATGCACTTCTATGACAGATAAATCTTTAGGTTGTGTGTTTTGGGAGAAAAGAGCATGGCCTAAAGTGGGGTTACTTCTATTTAGGTCTTGTTACAGAGGTACTTTTAAAAAAAAATTCCTATGATGTAGAAGGTGACTAGTGAGAATTTTTGCAATACCTTCAAATAGTTGGGACTTAGAGTGATAGATTTTTTTTCCCCTTTTTGGTCTACTATTATTGAGGATGGGTTCTATTTAAAGATAAAATTTCTCTGGAATCATCCTGCTTTGGAGTATTAATGGGTGGTTCTTTCCCAGGCAAGGCCAAGTGGAGGGGCTAGAAACTGTATGAACTAGTCAAACTAAGCCCTTTCCTGGGTTTCATGGCAGAGGTCCCTTTGGGGCCTCAAGTCTTCACATTTTGTTATGCTTCTTTCTCTAATCTGACTCACTGAAACACAGCTGCTGTGTTTCAGCTCCAAAGAGCGTGACCCAATGGCGGTCAGCATGGGCAACATGCCATCTATTAATTATCTTTTGTGATGCTTCTAGGTTCCTTCTTACTATTTTATAGATGATTCTTCTTCACTTAAAATTGTATATTTCTCTTGACCTTATGAAAATATATTCTTGTTGCTTATAGCTTCACCGGGAAATGTCAACACAAGAACGCAGGGTAAGTTAGGAAAACAGGTTGGTGATGAGGTGGAAGTTGGAGTCCCTAACTAGAGAATGCATGAATGCTTACATTTTGTACCAGTGGAAACGCTGGTCAGATGGTCAGGCTGTCAGTTGTAGAGCTGACTCTAAGTGATTAAGGGCTGAAGGGGTGGGGCGGGGGGAAAGAGAGAAATTTCTAACCAGCTGGCCCTGAGCTATTGGACAACTGTAAGGCTTGGATTGCTTTCTGGCTTTGGCTTGTTTTCCTCCCTCTGTAAGGGAGAACCAGCAAGATGGGTAGCAATACTAATACCAGCCCCCCGATCCCAGGATGGGTTCCTTCTCCAAGGCAGGGGCGACACACCCCAGGATGTGAAGGACCCAAAATACCCATGGTGATCTATCCTCACACCTTTCTAACCCCATTGCCTGGAGGCAACAAAAAGTTAGATGGGGGAATGGGAGGTAGGGGATCGGGGAGCTAAAATGGACCGAGATGGTCTGATTGCAGCTCCTACCTATGTGAGATTTGGGCTGGTTCTCTTCTGTTTAGTTAAACCAGTGGGAGGCTGTATGGCACCGTGAAGCACTTCCTAATCTGGTAAAGGCAAGTCAGAGAACAGCTTCCACTGAACAGGTATAAGGTAAGATTAAAGCCATTTATAAAGTTGTGCGAGGGGCATTTTTTTTTTTTTTCTTTCTTTGGAGCGAACGAAATGCCTGTGCTGGCCGTACTTAGCTATAAAATGAAGTCTTTCGATGGTTGCCAATTGGGTTTTGGGATCTGGATTTTAAAGGAGAAGTAGTGGTGAACGTTAACACTTTGTCACTTAAGTGGATATTAACTGATGGAACGGATACCTCTCCATCAGTAATTTTCTGGGAAAGATGAAATCTAAGTTGATCAAAATGGATCTACCCATCTTGCAACCTACAGGGTACTTCACTGCTTGCAACCATTGAAAAAGAAAAACCTTTGCCAGAAACCTGTCTTGTGTGTGTGTGTGTGTGTGTGTGTGTGTGTGTTTACAATGGAGATTAATCTAAAAAGCCAATAATCCTTGCTACTGTAAAAGATGAAAGGACTTTCTCACTCTTGGTCAGTGCTGTTAGCTGAAGGTGACCTGTTACCTGTTACCAGTCTTTTCTTTTGGTGAACTGTAGCAAACCAGAAAGCCTCCCCAACAGCAAAGCAACATCGTGCTTTAATTAAGTCTTCTAGCAAAACCCCCCTCCTTCTCAAGGCCTTAGAAATAACTCTATCTTACTAACTTTTTCACTATTATCACAGATTTCTTATATTTAAAAAACAAAAGTTCCAAGCATAGCATTCATGGACTATGTACATAAGTGCAAAAAAGGTGTGTCTCACACAGTCGCACCCTAACTGAGACCATCAGTTAACTGCAGCATATGTCTCTCAAACACTGTTAAGGGGTCATTCCACAGTATCTTTATGCATGGTTTTACAAATACTAATTCATTCCAAAATACGGGTCCATCATTCTTTAATCCTCATCTGGATGTGTTGGGCTGGGTATATAAATCAAGAAAAGAGAATTTCTGTACTGACAGCTATGCCTCCTGCATAGCGTAATTTGGAATAAGTAATGTTATGAAAAAAAGGTCAGATAATAGATGAGAAATGCAATAATCGTGTTTTGAAGTCGAAATACTGTGGAATAACCCTCTCCACACAACAAATTCTACAAGCTAAAGAGCCTGACTCTAGAATCCATGTGTTGTAAACTTTTTGATCAAAAAGTCATATAAGGACACAAATTCAGCTTTCGCATGGCAATTTGGGATTAAAGAAAAATTCAGCCAGATCTGTTCTCTGAGTTTTGAGCCGCACCTTCTACATGCTCATACTGTCAAAAACCATGTATAGTTAACGAGTAAAATTATCACACAAAAGAAAACACGTGTCTAAAGGTAGCCATGTTGTAGTTTTGTTGCTAAAGCAACAACTAAATATAATTAGTTAAAAATTATTATTTGTATATAAAGTTAAGTTTGTTCTTAAACTGTGAACTGTAAAGAATATTTATGGACTATAATCTATATCTTGTCATGCTTCGGTGTCAGTTTAGAACCTATCTAGGTGGGTTGAGTACATGTAGTAAAATCTTAATCTTTTCTCTAACTCTCCTGCAAAGTTAAATTCGTTAGTGACTTAGAGATATAAAAATGTAGTATAATAAAAACCTTAAAAACTAAACAGAAAAATGAAAACCTGGCACCAATGAGGGACTTGGTGCTCAGAAACTATGTCTGCAATTATTATCTACAGTTTGATGACGCTACCAACTAAGTTTGCAAAAAAAGTTGTGATACTCTTTTAGATACTATTCATTCTGGTGCCTTCGACGGGCACTGGTAAAATGAACAATGAGGCCACTATCTTCCTACATCTATTCAACACAACTGGGAGGGCCTATTTCCCTACTTCTATTTCAGTGTGTGTAGAAATGGAGAAGAGACAAAAAGAAAGAGGATTCCAGTTTCTAATCATTCTGTGCATTACAGCCTACCCTACAGACTAAAATAAATCGGAACCTTAGTGAACACAGCCCCGCGGTGCAGGACAACACTTAACGGCAAGATCAAAGTGCTTTCGCATGTTCAAAAACAGATGGCAAAGGTTGATGGAGGAGGGAGAAGATGACTTTTCACATGACAATGAACTACAAATTAAGACTCTAGTCAAGTGAGATGAAGTGCAACAGCTGGTTAGAGAATCATGCTCCAATTGCAAAAGTAAATACTGTATTTAAATAGCAATTTTATGAATCCATTTGGTTTTAATTTCATCTTAATCCCTCTTTAAAATATACTTCTGTTCACATAGTGCCTTAAAAAAATTTTTTTTGATACTACTAAAACCCTCTTAACAGATAACTTTTAGATTATTTTCTCTGTATACCTGACCTGTTTTATCCAAGTTTCAGTACTCTTGCCTATTTTTGCAAAAGGCTGAGAGAAATGGACAAAAACAATAATTTTGGATAAATAAGAATAGAAGCCCTTGTAAAATACAAAGCTTATAAAAAGTCAACTAAGAATCACAAGTGGTTAGAATTTTATATATACAATTCATCCAGTAAATTATTGTTTAGAGTCACTGATTAGTTTTGTGACTTGGCTTTTTAACTGGAAATTTATAGCCTAATGACTCTCCTTTCTTCGTTTCTTTTCTTGAATAAAGAGAATCAGCATAAGTCATTGCACAACTAGTTTAAAGAGTGCTATCTTACAGTTGCATTTTTGTCAACGTTCTTTTGCATCTGATCAAAACTTGAGTGCTTTGAATTGTCTTTCTTCTAAATTCACTTAGAAAGTAACTTTTAAAATGCCAGCCATATCAAATATTGTGGCACCCACACTGCAACTACCCTGAATATCCTTCACTGAACCTCCTACTGAAAAATAAGTCATCATGGATGTCTTCCAGTGCTCTCAGCATCATAAAAACCACCGTACACTAGGCTGCTTGTCTATGTAAATCTTCGTCAGAAGTGTAAAAGGTTAAATGAGACAGTATACGTTGTATCAAAATGTCAAACTACACAAAAGAGTTGATTTCGCACTGAAGACATCTCTAGCCCCTTTAAGGAAGACCCCAGACTAGCTCAGGTGCATCCTTCCTGGGTTTGTGTGATTAGCTCTGCCGGCACGGGTTCTACACACAAGTTATTTCACAAAGGTGTACTCTACTTTCTTCTCTAACAACGTTAAGATTTTGGGAAACAGAAATTAAGTGGCTCATGGAGTCAACAGGCAAAAGTCTGGCCGTGTCTTGTTCTCTAACTCCAGGCAATACTGTTAATAGATGACAGGGTCTTGATGCAAGCAAGACCCTTTAGAAATTACTGATGATCGTGATTTGGGATTGATCATAAAGAACAATAGGATATCAACTCCCGCACAGTTAATTTTGCTCTTTTGTATTCTGAGCGGAATGGATCTGCTTTGGGAGGGAGTCGCGAATGGGCCGAAGCATAAACGGTGAGAAACAGAGGAACAACCGAAAGTCACGAGATTTTTCTGGGTCTGACTGCCACCGATTAGGTAGGTAGCCGTGGGCAGGTCACGTGCCCCGGGCCCCAGTTTCATCCCTTGTGAGAAAGTTGTGCAAACTCCATTGTTCTATGATTCAAATGCTGCTAACCAGCTTAAGGTATCCTAAATCCCATTTTCTCTTTGCTTGTCATTTTCCTGAAGGAGAACAAACCTGCTATAACATTAAGTTTGCTGATTGTATGCCTTCTAGTGAAAGAATATATATTTAGTAGAAAATATTAAACCTAGGTTGATGTGAAGTGTCTTATGGTTCCAGCACTGTATAGCAATAGTAACTTTAATAACTGAGTACAGTGGAGGAGGTATGTCACCTACCATACGAACTACTGTTTTACTTGGTTATACAATTATTTCACGAGGACTAGTAACGTGAATTCAGCTCAGCTCCATGGAGCATAGCTGGTCTGCCTCATCTAAAGGGTGCTGAGAACCTATTACAGTTTTCAAATACATATAAAAACAAACAAATCTAAACGAGGAAACAAAAAAAGGCTTGGTTATGATATGACTCTGTTGTTAACAAAGTCTGGGAAAGGCAACTTGACACAGATGTTGGCTCCTTCACTGAAGCATTCAACGGAACTGGAAATTCGGGTGAACTGAAGCTAAAGACAACTGTGGACAGCCTTCCTAGCAGTTTTAAGCAAATCAAAGACGCACTTGAAATGTCTTCCTACCCTCCTCCTCACCCCCCACGGTTTCTCCAAACCTATACTCATGCTCCAGCTGTGATCAATGGAGAAGGCTATCCATTTGGGGAGGAAAGGCCTCACTCAGAACCACTTTTCTTTCACCCTGACTTTTGCAAGATTGCCTCACACACTATCCTCTAAAACGGAAAAACTATCTCCACGCCCTCACCTCCCTGTTTAATTTATAACCTACAATTAGCATACTTTTAAGCCTCCAAGTACTAATCTTCAGCTGGAGTTGACAAATGGCTCAGCTTTAGATGCTCAGCCTAGGAGATAGGATCCTTGAACCACAAGAAATGTAATGGGCTCTTCACATAAATGCTGAGAAATTTACCTTTAAAGGTAAATTGTAATTTTGCAAGCTTTTTGAGCAGTGAGATTAGGAGTTCATATGTTCAGAAGTTCCCTGTTTTTTGCAGGTAATTATTTCTCTCTCCCCTCAAAAAAACCTAGTCATGTGATTGTATTATGCAAGGTCAGATCCACAGGTACAAATTATACACATGCATGTTTATAATGAATGTCAGCCCCAAGAAACCTACAGAAATGTTCTAAAGAGAGAGAAAGCATGTTAACATTAATCTGTTATGTTTTTCAAACACAGATATTTCTGTTTCCCATTAGTAATATTCTAGTTGAAATCAAACACCACTCATCTAGAGGAAAACACTATAGTATGTCAAAATCTAACACAACACACCACACCACAATACAATAGTGAGGAAAATGGTACTGGATACATTTGTTACATTCTAAATCAACCCAATAGACTATATTGTGTAAACAAAACAGTAAGGTAACACTTTGAAACAGACGAACATTTACCCACCAAGAATGCACAGTAAGCCAACAGTCCACTGTGGAGATTCACTTAGCATAATGGTTATTGGAAAATCACAAAGAATAATGTAACAAACTACAAAACTTTATGGTCGTGTTCTACCTACTAATTCAAATAAGATAAATGTTAGTTATTCATTTTCTATGTGTGTTTTGTTTTAACATCTCCACTGACTGTTTAATGCTTTATTGGTTTTGTTTGAATCTGTTGGTTGGTATATGCGTTTGGTTTAATATATCGACCGCATCACACTTATTGTAGCATTGGTAGAAGAGGACCTATGAGAATATATACGGAAAGGCCATATGGAGGTTCTCACGGAGAGATCTTGATACTCTGTAACTCTGTTGTTCAGAATTTCAACTGAAATGGAAAAAAAAGAGAGAGAGAGAGAAAGAGTGAGAAATATTAAGGGGTTATTGAAGCAGGAGTCGGGATACTTGGTTCTTGTGCCAGTTCTGTATGCGAACTGCCAATATATTCCCCACTGAGTTTCATATCCTACACCTGTGAAAATGGGGCTGTTGGAAAGGGTCACAGAGAGTCATACGGCATGACAGTTCATGGCCTCACTGAGTGCTAGTGCACAGAACTGCCCTAAGGTGACAGAGATGCGCTCAGTCATTTAAGGTTTCATCCACACAATGCCTGAATGTGTGGCTGAACAGCCACCCATCTCTCCACTTCCTTCAACATATATTGGGAAAACATATTCGATACCCACCATTTTGAAATACGCAAATATGAAACATACTTTAAACTTTTTTTATTTGAATTGTTTAGAGCCATGCAGAAATAGCCAAGGTGTGAAATCTAGGTATATAGCATTTTACAAAATTACTCTCTTGAACTTTGGAGAAATTTTCGACATCTGTCACACACTGAAGTGATTATGGTGTGTTAAATACGTCTAAATTTTCTAATGGAGTCTAGCAAAAAGGAATCACGATTCTCAAACATGTGCTGTTGGAAAGCTCGTCATTATATTTGACAACTTTTGTTTACTTTATTGTAAAGCAGCCCATGAGAATCAGGCAGGTATTTGCAAAACCTATATTCTCACGTTTGATGCTAATCCCAAGTTGCCACCATCCCAAAGGATTCGCCTGAAAACAATTACAATTTACAGCTACTTCCGTTATTCCACATACTCAAAGGTGCCTTTGTAAAACATTCCTTATGATCGAAGGGACTTGTTTGTCTAATGGTCTAATGTGCAGTCAAGCCACAGGCTCGGTCCAGGACAGAGTTCGCGTTCTGGGCCAGGTTCTGGGGAACTAGTTCACCAAGAGAACAGAACCATCACCTCCGTCAATTAAATGAAACACTCCAGTCGTGAGAACCTCAAACTTTCAATGACTAATATATGCAATTCAGAATTCGTACACTTCTTGTTTAATAAGTCCCTACCAGTAATTAATTAAGATACCCTGTAATCTTAAGTGGCTTGAAAAGTCACATTTTCCAAGTGAAGGACTCCTCAAATTAAGTGTGAGCTATGCCTGGCTCTGGATGGGGCAAATGGGAGATCAAAGGGGTGGGGGGTGGGGTAACGGGAATCCAACAACAACAATTTTTTTTTTTTTAAAAAGCCACGATTTGAATGAAAATAATGATTATATTACTAAATTATATCACTCAAAATTCAAAACAGCTGGAACAATTCTGATAGATTTACATGGAAGCAACACAAAATGGCAGAGTGTAAAAAGCACGATCTTGTACGATATCACGGGAGAAGTATATTGCTGACTGCCTTTAAGATATTCATTGTAGTCAGACTGTGACAAAATTACTTTGCTTTACTTCAACAACAGAAAAACAAAGCTAGAAAAGTGTTAAAGAATTAATATTCAAAAGTGATCTGTGCCTTGGGCTGACAACTCACACTCCTAACAGGAAAACATTTCAGAATTTGCAAGCTCATTGGGAAAACACAGTACTGGCTGTCATTTTTTCATAGAAAAAATTGCATATTTGCTCTCCACATTTCAATTTGGAAAATTTGGAATGCTTAACTCAAGCTCTACGTTATAAGCAATGCCTAGTAATGAAAATATTTACCAAAGCCTTTAGCAAATGCAATTGTGTAAATATAAAAGATATCATCTATAAATATTATTCATATTAATACTTAAAGAAACTTACTGTTCTACTGGTAACTTCTACATCTGTGAAACAAACATGCTGCTATTCAGTTCATCTACTGATAATGGGGGTATCTATAGTAGTAAAAAAGATTTTAGATTAAAATAGTTTCTTGAGAGAATCCCATTTATTTTGTTCACTGTTTGGACATGGCAATTAAAAAGCAAATCAATTTCACAGAAAAAATGAGACATATTAACCATATCCACTAATGGTTAATTTTGCAAAGCACAGATTAGAATGTGGCTTATTCCCCCAGTGGATTAATGCTCTACGTGCTGTGTGGTTATCACTTGTAATTGAAGCAGCTGTGGGACGTGCAGGCTGGAAGCATGGTTACCACCTCAGTAAGGCAAAACAGCCCTCACGTTACACGATGATTGTTCTATGTATCTCATGACAATTTCGAGACTCTCCCCCAATTTAAAATCTGTCTTGGACTCCACCTGCAAATACCTAACGCAAATGAAAATCACAACAACACAGGCACATCTAAGGTCCGTGTGAGATCTCTGATGTCATCACTGAGTGTCACCGAGTGTCGGAGTGTCAGTGTGACAGTGCTGACGTCATCACGGGCTAATGATAAGGATATCTGTGCCCTGGAAAGAAGTGTGCTGTTTGGCTTTCTTTCCAGCAGATCTGAAGGTAAAAGGTGACGATAGTACCAAGGGCAAGTTCAAAGGCAATAACTGAAACAATGGTAGGAAAATAAAATAGATTCTTCTCTTGACCAATGAGGAAGTATTTAAGGAGTACTTAGTATATGTGTTTGAGGATTGGTGTGACAGCAGCAATCGTGAAGATAGCATAGGAAGAGTGACCTCCGGGAACTGATTGAAACTGAGAAAACTGCTGATTCACCTCAGGATGGGTGGCAGATACACCCATCCAGAAGATACCCAAGAACAAAAATTCTAAGTGTGACGACTGCTTAAGAAACACCCAGGAGTACGGCTCAGTGTCTCTCGCCAATCCCAAAGGCATATACTGTGCCTTAGCAACACACGGTAGTTCTCTACGTCTGAACAGGTAAAATAAACGGCCAAACCTGATTGCCTGTAGCTGTTGCAGCGAAGGGGACGCTGGTGGCAGGTGTTGGTGCTGCAGACACAGTGGTGGGAGCTGCGCCGTGCATCATGGGCACTTTCAGTAGGCAACCACGGAAGCAACACACGGGAGGGTGGAGAATTTACGCAACCATGACAGAAAACGATGGGACGGGGCGGGTAGGTAGCACAGCAAGAAGCCATGGGACATCATCGTAATGGACACACCGGGGTGCAACATGCAATCACAGCGCAAAGCAACACAGCGTGGAAGGGGGAAAAAATTTAAAAAGAGAAAAGGGGAAAGCCCATTATAGTTACCATTAAGGAACACGGCATCACTCTCAACAGCTAGTTGTTTAGCAGAATCCCATTACATAGCTGACTTAAAAGGCCGAATTTTCGGAAGGGGCTACGATGAGCGCATAGAACAAAAGCTGATTTTACCAAGGCTACCTATTGGAATGCCTCGTCAAGCAGGTGACTGGGATGCACAGTTGAAATGTGAGTGGGGAAATGTGAATTGGTGCTTGGGTTCGCTAACTGAGAGACCTGAGTATCATCACTAGCTTGGCACGTGCATAGAGACAGTTACAGGTATACTTACCTGATCTACATGTGGAAAAAAAAAAAAAAAAGGCAATTCGATTGGTGGGTACGTGGTGGGGGAGAAGATATGAAGAACACAGTGGATTGTGCATGCAGGTTTTTAAGTACACCTCTGGCAAATCCCTTGGAAATCTACGCTGTCTGTCAAACAAACACATGGGGGGCTTCCTAGTAAACACCCGACAAAATCTTGTCTTCATCGCAATTATTGAAACGACGACTGTAGGGTTAGCAGCTGTCACGTCTCTCTCAGGATGTTCTCTTTTTGCCTTGTCTAGTTTCTCATTTTAAAAGCTTTTGGGATGCTTTTCTCATTTCTAGCTCATTTTGGAAAGCAAACTAAGGAATTAATGTGTGAATGGTACGGCGTGAATGGCGAGCATGCATATATAATAATTTATGTCTACATCCACTGAGTTCAGATTTTCTGAATGTCTACAGAGAAAGTAAATGGCCTGGAGAGAGGAAAATCAATATATACAATGTCACAGAAATCACAAATGTACCCCAAGTGGTGATTAACAGAAGTCCTGTAGTTACCCCTTAAGCGTATCTCCAGTAACCTGTTACCTATAGACATCCCTTAGTGTATCACTTGTCGATTCTAAGAACACTCTTGCTTGCCCTTTCGGAGCACAGTGCCACTGAGGCATGCAGTTCGCATTCCTACACATTTCACCAACTTGCAGAAGTCTGTTCTAATCATACGCGTGTGATGCTCCTGTTAGTATCAGTGGACATGTTTTACTTCCTACAGGGGACAGCCGATCCCTCCATAACGGAGGCCCCACCTCCGAGGCCAGGGGTCACCCCCTGCTATGTTCGTGAGTGCTACTACTGTGTGTCATTTTGACCTTTTGTTTTATTTCAGTAAACCTGTTTGTCCCTTTTGGGTTCTGCATCTACTCTGGTCAACCAATAGGACGGAGGTCAGGCTATGGCAAACTCTCAAAAAGGATGAAAAGCACTGGATTGATAGGACATGGTGGGGTGGGGGGTGTGCGGTGGGACAATTCCTCCCTGTATCAAATGGAGCTGTTTTCCCCTGGTCTGTGCCCATGGACTGGAGGAACTGAGAACTCCTACAATGGAAACAAGTCAACTTTCTTGTCTTCTTCAATGTTAGTGACGTAAAAATGGTCTTGAGGTGGCTACCAGATTGTATTGGTGACTGATTAAAGGATCGGCGGGTAAGTGATTGTTAAGAATCACATATCCCCAAAGAGTCATTCTGAAAGGATTCTGTTGTGCCTGGTTCCCATGCTCCTGGCATTTCCTCCCAGGACACTACAGAATTCATCCCAGAACACTACAGAAGGCTCTAGCTTTGCCTAACTCATTCCTTGTCAACATAGAATGATTTAGATCTTGTGGATAACTTTGGTGGGGGAAGGGGGGCAAGAACTGTTTTGTTATACTTTATGAATTACACGTTAGAAAGCAACAGGTGTAAAGCTAAGAAGAAAACTGCCCATTCTGGCTGGCTAAGGAAATGTTTCAAAATAGTTCAGCTGCAATTTTTAGGATGAAAGGAGAGAAATGGCAGGGTCAGTATTTGGCCCCAGGGGCGATCACCTAGGACTCAAGAGCATAGCACTGTTGTCTTTCCACAATGACAGAGATGTGAAACAGACAGCACCCTATTAAATCTTCACTCTTCAGAAAATGTCCAAAGAGTGCTACAAATATCAGTTTTAAGATACAAAAGTGCAGAATTCTCTTATTTTCTTCCTACTGGGGATGAAGTACCCTAAGCTGCTTACGCTTAGCGATGCAACTCGTTTTCTAGGATATCTGTACATATAAATTATTCTAATCACGGTATAGCTGCATTATAATCGTAGGAGAGGGAAAGGTCTGGTAGCCACAGTGGTGAAACTGCAGTGAGAAGTTAAGTACCTTCTTGCAACTTTTGTCATCAATATGCTCAGCCTTCCACAGAGCAAAGGCAGGCCACCATACCACTTCCAAGCTTCTTTACCTTGCCTGCTTTCTCTCTTCTTTGTGCCCTGACGCTTTCCAAATGCCCCTTCCTCCCAAGCTGGTGGCCCATGAACCACATCACTCATCTCCTTCACAGTCATGACAGAAAAACACTTATTTTCGGATTAGAAAAAGTTGAGAGTGTTTGTACAAAACCTACCAACACTTGAAGTGGGTGCCATGCACAGTATTGGCCCTGCACACCATGCAGAAAAGCGTGAAAAGTAAATGAGAGAGATTTCATTATTAAATCTTTACGGAGAGAAATCATTTTTAACTAGAAAGATATTCTTTGCAATATTAATTAATGAGCACATGCAAATCCAGTAAACTCCCATGCTCACAATTACAGCTTAGTTTTAAGCTCCCAACCCAGGTAATCAAAGTAATTCTTGGATTCTTAGGTATAAAACTGAACGTTAATTGTTTCTTTAAAGGAATTACCTTGCTTAAATTGCATTTTTATTTTGGACACCTATTACCACAGCCTCATCCACCTCACAACGGTGAACTTGACTATGAACACAGAGCAAAGAGGTTTTTCATCAAGAGGGGGCGCTCAGCCCAACAGGTTTTAATTTTGCTATTAATTAGGGGGAAAGGGATTCTTCTGACATTTCGCTCCTAAATCTAGACTTTAAATTAGCCATAGCCAGCAAAAAAAGTCTAAAAATTGTAAAAATTCTGTTTTTTTAAATAAAGAACTACTGTGGTTAAAGATTGGTTTTCTATGGCTTCTTTCTAAATTAATTAGTTGATTAATTTAACAATTAACCAATGGGTGTTTTCAAGTGTAGGTATATAATACCATGTGTTTAGTACGTTTATATAGTCAATAAGGTTCTCTAAACTAATTTTAAAGCATAGCAGTTTCATTTAATAATAGTTTCCAAACCGGGGCATTTATGATTCTGGTAAAAAAAAAAAAACAAAAAAACAAAAAAACAAAAACCACTGTACTCCCAGTGGTTAGTATTTTCAATTTATTCCTAATATATGCTCATTCTTAAAGTACTGAACCACAGGAAGAAAAGTATTTCTCCTCATATGTGGTATTTATTTGAACAAAATTTTCTATTCAGTTTGGTACAAAACTGTTATGGTATTACATATATTTGAATGTAGAAGGTAACAAAATATCCTGCATAGTATCAGGAAAATATGATAAACTGCTCTATTTTTTTTTTAAAGATTTATTTATTTATTTATTTGAGACAGAGAGAATGAGAGAGAGAGAGCACATGAGAGGGGGGAGGGTCAGAGGCAGAAGCAGGCTCCCTGCCGAGCAGGGAGCCCGATGCGGGACTCGATCCCGGGACTCCAGGATCATGACCTGAGCCGAAGGCAGTCGCTTAACCAACTGAGCCACCCAGGCGCCCTGCTCTATTTTTTATATTAACTGGTATAAGAGTTAAAGGCTAAAAGTATGTGAGATATATACATATACACACACACACACTATACTGTCTTATAACTACACTGTAAGTTCAAGGGTAGGTTTATTATAACTATCTTTGGCATATCAAAGATATACAGATGACGTATTTTTGCAATGCTGAAGCTGGGAAACATTTTTTTTTTTTTTGAAGGGTGACCAGTGTCTTTTCAGGGGATACCTAAGAGTCAAGGAATTAGTTTGAGACTGAATCAAGTGAAACAATCATCAGAAGCAAAAACTAAGAAATGTTAAAAAGAAAAATGTCAACAGTTTTTCCTCGTTTGATTTCAAACCATTACTTTTAAGGAATCATGGAGACATTTGGTCCGAAAGACTGGCAGAGCAAGTCTAACAGCCTTGTTTTATTTCCAACCCAAACCCCTGTCCACAGTTCTCCATTAAAGCTCTTTGGCAGCTGGTGGGCGCTGTACCCATTCACAACATGGCTAGACTCGCGTGGCCTAGAGGCCTGTTCTCACCTGCAGGGATAAATGCTGGCTGCGGGAGCTGCAGGTTAGCCAGAGCCTGCTGGCAGTGGAAAACGCTGGGGTTAAAGACCGGAGTGGCACCATTGGTCTTTTCAAGTGCTGATCTCTTTGGTCTCAGCTGAAGCATACCAGGCTGGAGGGCCTGTGAGGGAGGGAGGGAGGGATTAATAAATAGCACCAGAGAAAGTAAAAAATGTTCTCAAAGCAAGCAGGCAGCAGTTGGATAGTGTGGCCCGGGAACCCTTCGCCAGGGCAGCCTATCCACTGAGCAATTGACTAGATGAGTACTTAATCCCAAACGGGAAATACACATACAGGGGAAAAAAAAAAACCCCTGATTTTCAACTTCACTCATCTAGGCCAATAAAAAGGGGCCTCCTCACTTGAGCAAGATGTGACCTCAAGCTTAACAGCAAATAATCATTTAAAATTAACATCTCGGGGATGTTCATCCATGAATCTATTACAATGAGATGGGCAGAAGCAACAGATAGAGCAGGAAAGGGATTTTGGCCAGCTAAAATTTCAACATGGATCTAGGAGATCAATGGTGATGGTGATAAAACAGATGATACTGTAGTTCCATAAAACAAAATCTAAATTCTAGAAGGACTTCAGGTCCAAATCCATAACTGTGCTTCTCCCAACTAACGTGTGAGGGAAAAGCAAATTCTTTTCTTCCCCACCACCCGCCTCACCCAGATAACACAGACAGCAAAATGCGTGCAATTCTCATTTACAGGTGCTCGCTGTGCATTTCAGGATGTATCACTGGCTTCATTAAGTCCTTGTCAGGTTTAATTCTAAAATGCATTAGAATTTAAAATCCTTCTTTCATGTCTACACTTCTTTCAAAATCCCACTGTGCTTATAATACTCAGATTTGCTCCTGGATCAGATTCACTGGAGAAGTTTGACATGACTTTTTACATTTTTTTTTTTTTTTTTTTTTTTGGTCAGCAAATTACATGTGACTTAAAAAACATGTCCCAGTGACAAGAATTAGGCATGCTCCAAACTCTTAAGGAGATAGGAACACTTGTGTTGAGTGACTAGCATTCCACATGCCAAAAAGGGGGCAAGCCATGACCTCCTTTTTCCTGTGGATCACAAAGTCTAAAGGTATCTCTATTTTCCTTTGGGAACTAAATATTTACCCTTCGCGTCTTTTGCTTTTAAATGCATACAAACTGCTTTCAGTGAAGTCAAGCTGAGCTACGCACATGAACATGAAGAAGGTAAAAAAAACAAAAACAAAAAAACTTTTTTACAAAGCATTTCAACTCTGAATCTTTAAAAATACAGAAAGCTTACATTTCTTTCTTTTTTATGTCTAGCTTCTTTTATTTATTTTTTAAATTTATTTTTAAACCTTAAATTCAATTAACATATAATGTATTATTGGTTTCAGAGGTAGAGGTCAGTGATTCATCAGTCTTACTTAAGGAGGGCTCATTCCATCATGTGCCCTCCTTAATGTCCATCACCCAGTTAGCCCATCCCTCCACGCTCCTCCCCTCCAGCAACCCTCAGTTTGTTTTCTAGAGTTAACAGTCTCTCATGGTTTGTCTCCCTCTCTGATTTCGTCTTGTTTTATTTTTTCCTCTCTTCCCCTATGATCCTGTTTTGTTTCTTAAATTCCACATATGAGTGAGATCATATGATAATTGTCTTTCTCTGATTGACTTATTTTGCTTAGCATAATACCCTCTAGTTCCATCCACGTCGTTGCAAATGGCAAGATTTCATTTTTTTTTTTGATGGCTGAGTAGTATTCCAGAAAGCTTACATTTCTTCAAGAAGCCTCCTTTATTTGATCTTACCTTGAACCAATTCTGGTGGCCAATCTGACCTTCCTGCTAAGATCCTGCTCTGATCAGTTACTCAGAAAGGAATTTTATATTGATATTCACAAGTACCAAATGAAGGCCTACCAGATAACAAATAGTTAACTCTCTACATGGAAATTTGGGGCTGACTTATATGTCTTCTACCAAACACAGCCAAGTCATGAGAAATGGACACATACATATGAAGGCCCCATGACTGAGCACGGAACAGGTGTTCAATGGCATAAACAAGCCATTCCTTGTATATCTCAGGCATGTGAGAACCTTTCTTTTTAGGGGGCCTACTGTATTCCTCCTCTCTATTATAGACCCACACTGCTCCTAAACTCTATGCCACCAACAGAAGTGATCAAAGAATTGGAGGTTTAAAATCTGCACTGAACATTTTGGAGACCTTGCTATTTCTGTAGCTTAAAATCCCTTCATTCAAAAGAATTTAAGACCAAAACCACTTGGTGAAGTCTTTTTAAAATTCATCAACAGGGGGCGCCTGGGTGGCTCAGTTGGTTAAGCCACTGCCTTCGGCTCAGGTCATGATCCTGGAGTCCCGGGATCGAGTCCCGCATCGGGCTCCCTGCTCGGCGGGGAGTCTGCTTCTCCCTCTGACCCTCCCCCCTCTCCTGTGCTTTCTCTCTCTCAAATAAATAAATAAAATCTTAAAAAAAAAAAAAAAAATTCATCAACAGACTGATTTCCAGATCAAGGGAGAATTGGTGCTGTGTCCTTCCATCTATACTCCTTGGGAAAAGTTTGGAGAAATTTGGAGTACTTGCCTTAGAAAAAAGACACGAGAGCCCCACTCCTATGGAATAGGGACTGACTTATTTTGTGTAATGAAATTAGTGTTAAGTTCCAGTGATAGCAAGGTAGATTGCGACTCAATGTGAGGGAAAACTTCTTCACAAATAGGGATGTTTGAAAATAAATGCATCTCGTTTAGGAAGTGGTAAGTTCCTGTCATGGGCTTCGGGATCATGAGGTTTCCTCAGGGTTTGCTCCCTTATTGGGATTATTCTACCCTATGACACGAGGAAAGGCCCATGTCAAAAAAGAAATTGCAAGTCGCTTATCAAAGTCACTGATAGCTATGACCAATTTAAGTAACACTAATTCCTATTTCTCAACCCATCACACTGGAGTGCTGTGCGTATATTTTCCCGACCTCCTACCTTACTAGCACAGTGTCCATGAAGGTGGCTCACGGGGCCGAGAGGTAACTTTCTGCCTTTGTAGGTTATTAGGATTAGTCAGGCTATCAAAAACCACTCAAAAATAATTTCCTGTTTAAATTACATAATGTAGCCTTCCTCTAAAGATGGGGAAAAAAGCACGGTCAATGAAAATCGTTAGTAAAGCTTTGAAACGATTATCTTGACAAAATTTCAGTGAATGAAGCAGAATAAATAGGTTCTCTCTTTTCCAGCTTATAACCCTGGCTATTCAGAGTAAGATCCATTCATGACTATCCAAGATTATGGTTACAAGGATATTGGACAAGCTGGGGGATATACTATCATTTACCCCGCAACGGTCCACAACACCTGGTTCCTTCTTACTTACCACAGTGGCGGAAGCTGAATGGTTCATCTGGTGATGAGCTGCCCTGAGTTTGGCTTGCAAGTGTGCAGGAGGATGAAAGTACCGGCATTTCTCCCGGGTGCATCGCCCCTTGATGTAATCCATGCAGATTGTCACGGTATTATCACTTGCCTCGATCATGGAAACATCCGTGGGGTGAGCATAGCGACAATCGTTTTCCCCACGGGTACAATTTCCACGCTGGAATTCTCGGCAAACCTTAAATTAAAACAAAACAAAAACACACATCACATTGATGCCTGGAAGGTGATTAGCTTTTATTTATTTCGCCAGCAAATGCAAGAGCAGTAGTCTACATGATTTTGTCATCTATTTAGGAAAAACCTAAAAAGCTGAAGGATAAGGTAAATCCATATTCAGTGTGAGGTGTAAACACAGACATTTCTAGTCCAAGGGAAAAATACTCTACTCCCTCTGAAGCAAAGTTGTCTGTCTTCCTTACGTTGAAATCAAAGTGCTTAAAAGTATTGTGGAAAACCACTTAATAATCTTCCAGTTAATTCACAGCCTGAAGTGTAATTAGCCAAATTTGCAAGAGGCGGCTGTTTTGCTCGACTCCAAGATGAGTCTTTATCACACAGCCATGCAGTTTTCCCCAGCAAAATCGTGGCTCACGACTGAGCTACGTGTACAATCAGATTCTATTACGATACACTGCCAGGCATTTAAGTCAGCCAATGACTTTGACTCTGTATGAAACGGACTAGCTATTTCTTTCAATCTATGAAGCATAACAAGGGAAGACTGAAGGACTTCCTTAAATCAAAACGCTGTTTGAAGTTTCTTTTAGATTGCCTTTTCATAGGCAGGGAGGATATTTATTATCTAGTCCATCATTCTTAAGATGGAGAAAAAGGTTTAGATTCTATGATACTCATTTCACATTCTGCATTCATAGAGAGTTAGTCTACTTTTTTTTTTTTTCCATCCCCCAGTTGGATTATTCTAGCAAGTTGAGACTCATTAACACTACAGTTCATCGCAGTCTGTCAAGCGGGAGCCTGGGGAAAAGGAACGTTCCCACCAGGCTTCGGGTTCCACAGCGAGTATGCGGTTGGGCACGCTAAGACATTGTTTGACCTGTTGTACGACCGAATCAATGCACTTCACAGCAGGGTGCGACTGCAGTAGTAAAACCTTTACCGTTTTCCCGAGGTTGTACTCCATAAGCTAGAAATCCAGGTGCCCTTGTTTAAAGCATTCAAAACCCTGGGCTCTGAGAATGTTGCTTTGTGCATGCGGTTAATAGCTACCCTATAGGTATTTACATAGTTCTACACCAGTACCTCCAGTTTATCCGAACGCATCAGTTTGGGACCAGCAGCTGCTGGCAATGCGAGAGGCGGGTTTCCAGGAATCAGAACAGGTGCATTCGGTACAAGTTCAGCGGGAACCAGGCCCATCCCAGGATGAGGTAAGTAAGGATTGAAAGCCATTGCAGGATTAGCTGCAAGTGACGGATTCACAGGAAAAGAAGTCTGTATGTTTAAAAGAGAAAAAAGGTATTAGAGGTAAATAGATTCTTACTACTATTACACAAGGACACACTCTTTCAAAAAGCCTAAGTCATGTCCAAATTTACCGATTGATTTTTAGTCTCATATTAATTACCACACAGGAGTTGCTTTAAACCAACAAATCTCATTGAGTAACAAATTTATTGGTAAACTGATCAAACCAGGCACACAATTTTGAGTCATGAATTAGCCACATTAAATCTCATTGATGGAATGTCTTTGAAATGTGTCTTCTCTTGCGCTTCTGTTTTTAACCTAAAAACCATGCCACGGACGATATCATATATACAGGCAATGTGCCTTGCAGGCCGACTTCAGGTTCTCCTGAAAGCCCCTTTGTTCCCCATTCCTTCTTCTTTCCTATTAGCACTGCCCGGTTCTAGCCTGCTGAAGTTCCCACCAACCCTATCAACAACTTACTTCTCTTTTGGGCCCACTCTCCATTACGGAAGACAGCAAGGAGTGTGGAAGAAAGGGGTAGATTAAAGAAAAGTGAGAGTTCTAACAACTTCTTGCTGTCCACCCAAAATGAGATGGGTATGGTCATTTTTTTTTTTAAATTAGGGGTTCTACTTCACAAATGAATCTGACTTGCCCAGCCTCATCTTTACCTAGGGGGCCAGATGATATCCACAGTCCAAAAGGAGCCCTAAAAAATGCTCCAAGGATCCCTGTTAGGCAGGAAGAAATAAGATGACAGGATTTTAAGGTGTATCAACTAGAGCACAGCTTGTAAAGGAAAGCAGGAGCAATGGAAAGGGCTCCCATGGGTTTTTCTATCTTGCAAAAGTCCCGATCTCAAAGAGCTTGATATATGTATTGCCTTTATTATCTGTAACCATGTAATTTATCAGTTTATGTGTTATTTTCCAGCTTGTTCCAAAGTGGGTGTCTTTTCCTCTCAGTGTGGTTCTAATTTCTTTGATAGTTCTCTTGTCTCCACTACAGTACCCCATTCTTAGTGAATGACTGATAGAATCAATGATAAAGTTTAAAAAGAAATGTAAGCACTGAACAAATTAAGGACAAACCACGGCTAAATGTGGTACATTTCTAGCAGGGACTCTATAAGGTTGTTAGTGCACTGATGTATACCTGGTGGAGTCTCACGGTGTGTTGCTAATGCCGTGAGTTCTCTCCTGCTTTCTTTTTATGTCTTTCGCTAAAGAATGAATCTTCTGCACCATCAAGCTGTACCCATACGTTCTGCTAAATCACACAAATAGGAACAGCTCTATATGCAGGTAGAATGGGAGGCTGTGGAGTACGAAGTGAGGGGCTATATATATTCACCCACCCACCCCCTGGTCTGACTTGAGATTTTCACCTGCACACCTTCTCCATGAAGCCCATTAAAAAAAAACCACATGCCAACTTGGAAGGAAGGGGCTTCCCGATTTGCACTGGACCATAGATGATTTTATCAAAGTAGCTAACTGGTGTATTAGGAAGGACAGAAAGAACTTGGACCCTCAACACTGGAAACACCAGGTACCTGGAAAGTTGATGGTGCAGTCAGGGAAGGTGCTTTAACGTTGGAGGACTAGCTGTCTAGGGCTGCCCCAGCCCAGCAAGGCACTGTGATATAAAGCTATAAGGGCATATCTCATCAAATGAGATACGAAGCTCCAGGAATTAGCTGATGTGATATTATTTTATAGAATGAGATGGAAATCTCTTGGAAACAACTACCCAGGCATGCTTCCATGATAAGGCACGCTTTATCAACTTGAGGATTCATGGCTGTCTCAAAAATCAGCAAGAATCTCTCATGGTAAAACTCTGTATTTGAACCACACAATAGTACTCTGTTCTAATTCTCTTTTCTCTCTGACATTCATAGTAAATTTCTCACTGAAGTCACCACACTATTTCTCCTGGATACGTTTTGCTTTTTGCCTTTTATAAATGTGAGAACCATTATTATGATTCTCTTTAAAAACTACTGAATTTTTTATTTATTTTTATTATTTTTTTAAGATTTTATTTATTTTTTGACAGACAGAGAGAGAGAGACAGCGAGAGAGGGAACACAAGCAAGGGGGAGTGGGAGAGGGAGAAGCAGGCTCCCCGCCGAGCAGGGAGCCCGATGTGGGGCTCGATCCCAGAACCCTGGGATCACGACCAGAGCCGAAGGCAGATGCTTAATGACTGAACCACCCAGGAGCCCCCAAAACTACTGAATTTTAAAAAAAGATTCATTTATGTATTTGAGAGAGAGTGGGAGCGAGAGAGAAAACTCGAGCCAGGGGGAGGGGCAGAGGGAGAGGGAGAGAGAATCCTCAAGCAGACTCCCCGCTGAGCGCAGAGCCCGCCCTGAGGCTGGATCCCAGGACCCCAGGATCATGACCTGAGCTGAAGGCAGATGCTTAACTGACTGAGCCACCTGGGCTCCCCCTTATTTACTTTCAAATGCACATTTTTGGTTTTCCCACCACCACTTCTGCCCCAGGGTCACTATTCCATTTCATGAATTTGAACATTCAAGGGCTTAGCTTTGGCTAACAGCCACCTGTTAGGCAGCCTGCAAGCTCACACATTCAGTTTTAATAAGCAACTTTCATCCTGCCTATACCTCTGCTGTAGTCCTTCATGGCAGTGGAGTTAACAAGAACCCACCTGTGGGGTAAAGAACCTTTTAAAGAGAAAAGTTCCTAGCAGGTTGAATCTGATTTCTACTTACAGCCTGAAACAGTCTGGACACTTAAAATATGTTTCAGATATTCACCTGAACCTAAATTACTTTTACTAAATATTTGAAAATATGAGGTTTTCCCTCTGAAAACTAGAGGTGTGGAATTTCAGCTTCCTCTGAGTCTTATAAAGCCAACAGGAGACAACCGATTCATGAATAACCAGATCATCTAGACAATTATTTACCCCCAGTGTCTCTAATAGTATTAGTTACTAGGTAGGAATTCCCAGGAGTGACTGCACGGTACCTAAAAGTCACTGATTGTCTCTAGGATGGTGGCCCCTAATCGTCCTTAATCCTGGACTTCTTGGAAAGCTGTGGACTCTGGTCTATGGAACTTCCTCAGGAAGTTCAAAGCCCTCGCAGAATTCACCACTGGTGCAGGGCTCTGGACTATCCACTGTCTAAGAGCTTATGTTCTAGGGTAAGGATTGGCAAACTCCAGCCCCTGAGCCAGACTTGACCAGCCTGCTTTTGCATGGCCAGACGGTGACAATGGTTTCTACATTTTTTTTTTAAAGATTTTATTTATTCATAAGAGACAGAGAGAGAGAGAGGCAGAGGGAGAAGCAGGCTCCCCGCTGAGCAGGGAGCCCGATGCGGGACTTGATCCCAGGACCCTGGGATCATGACCTGAGCCAAAGGCAGACGCTTAACCATCTGAGCCACCCAGGCGCCCTGGTTTCTACATTTTTAAGGGGTTGAAAAAAAGTAAAAGAGGAATATTTCATAACACATGAAAAGTATATGAAATTCATATTTTAGCATCCCTAAATAAATTCCACTGTGCTCATCAGGAGACCTGTATTAACGAAAAGTTGTAGATAGTATCCTCAACTTTGCCTCTTGTCCCACGAAGCCTAAAATATTTACTATTTCATCATTTACAGAAACCATTGCTGACCCTCATTCTAGAGGATTCTAAAGAATAAAGCACTCCCATCAGTTTCTGGAGTAAAGCACTAATCTTATATGTGAATATATAGAAATCTAATACTTATAGCAAGATTCTGCAAGTTGAAAAGATTTGGTGTTAGAAACCAATACTACAGTATTCACTAAAATATTTTTTAATTGAACTAAAATTAGGATTCTTAACTATTTCTTTATACAACAATAACTACACAGTGATTAAGAATGGGAAGATAGATGGACTCTTGTAAAGGTAAAAATTTAGGAGCCAGCACATATTGGGTCTTAAAGGATTCTGAAACATCTTAATAAAAAACTATGCCTGAATGCCTGAAATAAGTATCTCTAGTTTACACATACATTTTAGGAATGTTAACTTATTATTTAAGATGGGTTATCCCGCAAACTAGTATAAAGAAATAGAAGTGAAATGCTATGCTAAAGCAATCTTTGTGTCTCCCCAACAGCTTAGATCTATTCGTAGCTACTTCAGTAAAATTCAAGGTCAGTTACAATTATTGTCGGATGAATGCAAAATACTTTAAGTCACTGAGGCTAATCCTGGCCTGCAGTCAACATAATTGAGGCCTTCTCTCTCTGAGCTCCTGTCTAGAGGTGGACGACCAAACATTTTCTTTTATAGGACGGCAAACATTTGGTAACGATTTGTTGACTCGATTTTAATACCAGAAAAATAACACTCCTAACTTTTACTAGCACTCATAATACCTACATTTTATTGCTCATTGACAAGCATTTATATAGTATAAAAGGAAGCTCCGCTCACTGTCACCATTTGAATTTCTGTCCTTAGATAATCCCCAAGCACACTGAAATGTATAATTTTCGTTTCCCCCAGACTTGACTAACTTCACGTGGAGCTCAACTGAATAATCTTTGTTTCAGAGTTTTTGCTTGGTCATCTCCACACTCTCCGAGTGATGTTCTGCAGGGACTGAGGTGGCCAAAAGGCACATTGCAGGAGGCCCGTGGAACCTCCAGACTGGTTAATTGGTCCCTTAATAATAGAGACTTAACTTTATAAACAGATGCAAGCTGATAGTGGTGTTTATGTTCTAACCATACTTGTTAATGAATAAGTCACTGTGGCCCAAGAGAGAGCTAGGAAAAAAATAAATAAATTCAAGGGTCAAAAGTGAAGAGTTGTCCTCATCTAGGTCTGGCTTTTCTGACCTTAATCACAGAAGTTTCCAAGTAAGAGGAAGCACCTAAGGTAGGCAGGTAGGCAAAGGATCAATAGATGACTGTGAGTGTGAAAGGTATAAAACACAGCGTGCAAGGGAGGACACGTCAGGTTTGGATCTGCCCATATTTGGTAGAAGAGAAGCTGCAAAGTAGGCCAGCACTTACAACGGAGTGCCTAAACACAGATCTGCATAGTCTAGACCACATGGTTACTACAGGGAAGAATTTGGCAAGAGGGCAAATGACTTCTTCTTTAGATGGGCAAGGCAATTTTGACTGTTCCTGAAAAGTGAACAAGGACTGGCCTAAAAATTATTTGTTTGTGAACCACTGTGTAATAATAGCGACAATTAACTAGTATTCCACTAGGAAAGGAAAATCAAGTGTTACCCAATTTTAACAAAGGGTACTGAACAAAATATGGAGGGGGGGTGACAAGAGCTGAGAAAAGCAAAGAAGCTGCAAGAAGCCTGCAGACTATAAACATTTCCATGTGAGTCCAGAATAAATGGATGCTAAAGGTTATGATTATCAACAGTTCAACAAATCTCCACCACCACCACCACCACCAAAACAACAACACAAATCAAAGCAAAACCTTGCATGGCTAATAGATAACTCTACAGAGGAAAAAAAAGAAAAGCCCTAAGCTATTAAAAAAAATACAGAAGATCAGGTAGAAATCAGAAATTAAGAGGATCACAAGAACATTAATTCACCATCTTACTATTGTTAGATCATACATTCCTTGAGGGTAGAGACGGTTTCTAGTTTATCTTTTTATCTACCTCTTACCTTCTTAAATGTCTGGCACAGAGTAGATGCTCAATAAATATTTACTGAGTTGAATGAAAAGCGATTCCTAAGCCATTGATTACTTTTAGGTTTACCAGTTAGAAAAATCCAATTCAAACATCACAGTACAAAAGAAACAATCAGGGATCAGAAGTGGTAGCACAGAGACTGAATAAATCCATCAGTTTTGCTGTCTGCTAAGGAAGACTTTAAGCAGAAGGCTGCTCCCAAACTATCTTTTTACATAGATGGGAAATGCTAGATCAAACGGTATGAGAAGCACAGGATAATTTATACACATGCATGTGCCCGTCCAAGCGTACACAAATATATGTGTGTGTACATTTCTATTGATTGATTGATTTTTGATTTATTTATTTGAGAGAGAGAGAGAGCACGAGCGGGGGGCGGGGGTAGGGGTAGAGGGAGAGGGAGGAGCAGACACCCGGTTAACAGGGAGCCTGAACATGGAGCTCCATCCCAGGACCCTGAGATCATGACCTGAGCTGAAGGCAGATGCTTAACCAACTGAGCCACCCAGGTGCCTGTATGTGTGCATTTTTAAACTGGAGTGGCTAAATCATCAGTATCAGAAGGTATCCAATGCAGAGTTCTGAAAAAAAATGGCTTAATGATACTATAGACCAAAAGATGCAACTTCTTATTACAAAATGTGTGGTTCCAGGGGACTAGTGAATTGTTAATATGACTGGCATCCACAGAATGGTTTAAGAGCAGAGACTCGCTAAAGAAGAGTTTAAAATGTTTAGTAGATGTGGAGCACCTGAGTGGCTCAGTTGGTTAAATGCCCAACTCTTGATTTTGGCTCAGGTCATGATCTCAGGGTTGTGGGATCGAGCCCCACATTGGGCTCCACATTCAGTGGGGAGTCTGCTTGAGATTCTCTCTCTCCCTCTCCCGCTGCCCCTCTCCCCCCAACCTTGCTCTTGTGTGCTCTCTCTCTCTAATAAATATATAAATCTTTAACAAAGTATTTAGTAGATGTATAAAGGATAGTAAGGCAAAATAGGATTGTTTAGGGGGAACCAGTTTAAGATTATGATCAGGTGCTGGGGGCAACCAGGCTTTACACTAGGTCTCCTGATGGCCCTACTGAACTATATTGATCTGTGCAAGGGGATGATTTTTTTTTTTTTAAGGTTTTATTTATTTGACAGCGAGATATAGTGAGAGAGGGAACACAAGCAGGGGGAGTGGGAGAGGGAGAAGCAGGCCTCCCGCGGAGCAGGGAGCCCGATGCGGGGCTCGATCCCAGGACCCTGGGATCATGACCTGAGCTGAAGGCAGATGCTTAACGACTGAGCCACCCAGGTGCCCCAAGGGGATGGTTTTGATAAGAAAAAAGTCATCCCCGATAGGTGAGATTATCAAGTATTGATTTTGTTGATTGTTGCTATTGCTTTATCTTCCATCAGAAAAAAGATTTTCACAGCCCTCCAAACTTCCTGCCTTTAACTCACTGGTGATCACCAAGTAGTTTTGAAGTATTTGGCTGTAGCTTAGACTGTGATCAAGAACAAAGAAGCTAACGGGCCCACATGGTCTCATTAGCTCCAGCACTAGCCAACGGAGCTAAGCGGCCCCAGAGGAGAAGGACACAAAATGGGTGGAGAGGAGATTACGTTGAATTTATCCCATGGGAATATATGAGGGAGGTTAACAGGAGAATGTTGAGACTTGTTACTATCAGAGGAAAGGGGCATCATAAAAGATATCATGTACAAATGCTCTCTGTTTGGCTGCAAAATTGTAGCATTTCCATTTAACCTTTGAACAAACAAGGTTTCACACTGTGTATTAACAGAATTGGGGCAAGGCAGCAAACTTATGCCGGTGGGACTCATTTTGTTTGACTACAAAAGGAGCTTCAAGCTGTGTGACATACACAGCCTAGGGAAAGAACCTGAATAATGACTCTACTTTGGACCAGTAATTGCAATCAGGAGTGAATCTAGGATCTGTGGGGCCTGAAGTTTAGGCAGTTGGGTAGAGGAGGGGAGTCTTAAGAACAAAGAATACACAAATATATTTTGCAAACTTTACAAACACATGTAAACACATTGCTAGGGCTCCTCTCAGGGCCTTGGACGGAGACCATGCAAATGAGGGGCCCTGAGCTTTCACTAACCTCAAGGTAAGCCTACCTGTGGGAACAATTTGTTGAACAAATAAATAATGTTAGGTTTCAGTTGCCATATCTAAAAGTGAAATCTTGTCTAGCCTTTCAGCAAACATGGTAAAATCCAGAGGAAGTTGGGGCTAGTTGCACTCTACACACTCCTATGGTGTGATTTGGTCAACCTCAGTCAATGATAATGACATGATAATGGCAGTCCTGATTATATTAAGAGCATATTAACCTGATAAATACATAATGCCTGTCATCACCAACTTACATATTTTGCAAAAATCACTTTACAAAACATGTAGATGTAAGCACGTTGAGATGAAAGAATAAAATGTCATCATTTATCATTTCGAGAGTAGATACACTGCAAAATCCTCTGAAGAACCTTCATTAAAATACATTGTAATTTCTGTACTGACCATGAGACTGGTCATCTGGAATACAGACATGGTTTCCTTTTCCATTAAATCTACAAAATGGCTTGCCCACCTTTTATCATGATAAGTTTTATTTATTTTTTCAAAGATTTTATTTATTTATTTTGAGAGAGAGAGAGAGAGAGAAAGAGCACGAGTGAGGGGAAAGGGCAGAGGGAGAGGGAGAAGCAGACTCCCCACTGAGCAGGGACCCCCCCCCAACATGGGGCTGGATCCCAGGACCCCAGGATCATGATCTGAGCCAAAGGCAGACCCTTCACTGACTGAGCCACCCAGGCGCCCCTCATGATAACTTTTAATAAAAGAGCCATGACAATAGGGAGATAGCAGATACTTCAGCCAATGAAGTTAGCTTTGTGTATGAACCATATGAACTACAGGTGAACTACGTGAACTAGAAAACCTGTAACTCTGATGTGAATTGGCAAAATGTAGAATGTATCATGGTTAGGGAAGGATGCTATCCTTTGTCTTTACTGAATCATTTAAGTACTTAACATTTTCAAAAATGAAAAAGTAAATAAATTATTTTGCAACTCTGCTTCTTTTCGCTTAAAACTGTTGCAGTCCAAAGTTTCGTGGAATAATACAACACCTTATAGCTCCTATTTAATTAAAGGAGAAAAGCATTCAAAACGCTGGTCTCCAGATACTGTTCCTTGTCAGTGTATCTCCCTTCCTCCTAGCTACTGGAAATTCCTATTTTTTCCCCTTTTGGTTCTGAGGTGCTACCTCACCTTCATTCCTTGCTATATTAATGTCAGATAAACATATGAGCTTGTTTATGGGAAATGTATTTGGTACACAGAATTACAGAAATGATGTAAAAAGGTGGGGAAGGCTCAGACAGACATCAGATGATACTATTTGCAATAAAGGACAAGTCTGGAGTGGAACCCATTTTGATAGCCTCTGTCATTTGAAACACCCTAACTTGGCCACAGGAATGAAGGCCACGAAAAACATATAGCAGACCAGGGGACTTGGCACACCCCAATGGCTGAACCAATAACCTCTATATAAATCATCAGGTGAATACACTTGACTGGGTCAGTCAAGTACACCTGTGTGTAAAGAACTGTTTCCATGTGCATCACCACATTCAAAGAGAGAAACTAAAGGGGTTTACTAGACATGGATAGGTCTAGATTATGCAAAATGTCTAAATCAGAAATGTTTTTAATAGATTTATGACACCATATCACCTTTATATATGCATACATTACATCCACCAATGAGAATCCTTCCTCCTGTAATGAAAATTCCTGGTTGTGAAACTCAAATTTAAAAACATTAGTTTGCCTCAGAGTGATACAGTGTGTCTGATTTCCCTGAAATTCTTCTACAGGGTTCCTGTTTGCCTCCTAATTATGCCAGGGGGAGTTCTTAGACGTGATTTTTTTTTTTCTTTGCTGTGAACATCAGAAACTATCTCTTAACTGCATCAAAAAACACTGGAGAGTCACGCCCCTTGTCTCACTTGCTAAACTTCCTTAATAAAGCTAGCAAAAGCTTTCAGGGGTGGAATTTTATACTAGCAAATGTCAATGCAGACCTGTTAAATACAGTGAACAAACTTGCCTGCTATGGCAAGCATTCCACCCAAATTGACTAGGTGTGGCTTTTATTCATTGTTCAGTCACACTGAACAGAATCTGTTCTGAAGCTACCATCCCATTTAGGTTGACATTCTCTTTATCTGGGGCTTATAATAAGCAAACCATACTCAATTTTCTGAAAGCAGATGTGCTCTCTTGGTATCCTAGAAACGGATGAAAGTATGCTTTGTGGAAAGACCTGAAGTTCAAGCCAGTGATACCAAATGCGGCTTAATATGCAACCATACAAATATCAGGACTGGAAGTTTAAACAAAAGCTTGACTAGCCTAGGGAGAAGAATCAGATTATCAGGGTGGTGGGGGGTTAAAAGGGATAGAGAGTTATTTGGGGAGCGTAGGTACCAGAAAAATCAAGTAAAATCATATGTTACTTCTATGGTAATATCAAGACCCATAATAAAGAACATTTCTTTCAAATCAGACTGGTAAATGTCACTTAAAATTGCTCACACTAGTGCAATTACAACACGCCTACAAACCTTTCTAGACCACAAAATAGGATCATATCAATCATCTTGGGGTTAGTTTTTTGTATACATAATAACCGCAGAAATTAATCTTTTATCAGTTTATTACATCACAACAGCCATTGTTAAATAATCTACAAGGTAGAAAAGCAATTTCCAATTGTTCCCTGGGGTCTTCTAAGTAATGTCTTGTATCTTACGATACGCAATAAAATAAATTGTACTCCTGTGAGTCATATCAGTCATATTCTGCAGCCTGAAATCTGAAATTACCCTCATGGAAGAAAAAAAAGGGAAATGTATTCTTTTATAGAAAGCATGGAGAATTCAATTAGAAAGCACAAGAGGCTGGAGAACTCAATGGATCTCTTATTGGACTCTAAAAAAAGCCACTCCCTAGTCTCCAGGGTGAGCCAGCATGATCAATAATGCATGAATGGTGGAGCCGGGGAACGGAAAGACTCTCCTGGAGGCTGAATAGCAGATGAATAGTCTGCCTTCTGCCTTTACCCCTACTTTATCCCAGGCCTTGCTCTCTGATTCCCTGAAACCGGGCATTTGATTGATGCCCCAATGCTGTCTCTTGACCTAAGAAAAAAAACACATGCTGGGCTCAGGTGTGTAATACAATCTGGCCCCTATTCTTTGCTCAGTCTGAAATTGGGAGATCCACGAGAGGCCAAAAGCAGTAATAATGGTGGGTGAAAAGCTCCCTTGCTTTATTCCCCTACTACTCACATTTTCTGGACTCACCACACACATTCACTTCTCTGTGGTTTTGTTCATACTATTCCCAGAATCTAGAACACCTTCTCTTCCTTACCCATTTAGAAATAGGGAGGAACTAAAATACTTCAGTGTGTGAAAGCTAACGAAAGAGTGTGAAGAAGGAGTTCAACCATATGACCTTCTGGGAGCTGATTTATCAATGTAACTAATCAGCTGAGTTCCAAGGCAAATGTTTTTGGCAAACTACTAGTATGGCGATGCTAAACAAACAAGTAAATAACTTTACTTAAAGCTGTCTGGACCTTCTGGAAAAAGAGGATCATGGTGCAAAATTTCAGTGACTCATCAAGGCCCCTACCACCTGTTTAGTGCACTAACTATAAAGATGTACCAGTGAAGGGGTTGCCCTGTCCACACGGATTTCCTTGAATTCTGAGAATCGATTTTATAATGAAATAGGCTTTGCTGAGAGCACATTTTCATTGTATCCATCTAAATACTACATAGCTGAAAAGCTATATGGTCTTTAGCTTTCAGTGAGTTTATTACACAGTCACTGACCAAATGGGTAATAGATGAAGACAACATACCCCTTTCCAATTAGTATCTAGATAATGAAAGGTCTAAGACTAAATTGCAACTTTATATTATAAGGTATCAGGACAAGATGAATTCTCAATAGGACAAAATTACTTTCTAAAGGATCCATTTCAACTCATTGATCCATAAAAATACCAGACACTGGTCTAGAATGGCAACATAATCTTTTTAATTCCTGCAAAGGCAAACTCTGTGGCTGGGTTAAGTTAAACCACCACCAAATATCTGGCCAGGATTCCTCAAGAATATCAAGGTCAAGGGAAACAGGGAAAGACTGAGAATCGGTCGCAGACCAGATGAGAGAAGGGAGACAGGAGCCAAATAAATGCACCGTGGTACCCTGGATTCGACACTGGAACAGCAAGACGACCCTAACGGAACAGCTAATAAAGTCTGAATAAAATCTGGAGTTTAATTAATAGCAATGTGTAAAATGTCAGTTTCTTCATTTTGACAAATATGCCATAAGAAATTAACAGGGGGGAACTGGGTGAGGGGTAATATGGGAACTCTCTGTACTGTCTTTGCCAACTTTTCCTTCAACCTCTAATTATTTCAAAATAAAAAGCCTATTAAAAAGTAATAAAACTGCCATGAAAGAGCCAGGAAATTTGTTTGGATTAATATCCTAGCATTCAACAGTTTACCTGTAATAACAATCAGACCTCTGCCTCATCTTAAAATGGCCCTGCTCCTTTATTAATATTCTTCTATAAACTGAATTCATGGTAAATGCAACCCAGGTGTTAAACCCAACACACCGGAATGCTCCCCTCACACGCACAACAGCTTCGTGGCGTCAATTAACACATTAGCAGGCATCCTACATCCTTCCGTAACTTAAGTTCCCAAAAGCCCGGCAAGGGCTTATTCTTAAAAAAAAAAAAAAGCAGTTTTTCAGAGACATAGCTGTGACTTACAAGCGATGACATATGAGCATTCTGGACCATAAACTGCATTTGCTGGGCGAACATGGCTGCGGCAGTCTTTTGTTGGATCAGATTGTTGCGTCCATTAATTTCCAGCTGAGTTTTTAAGTGTGGAGGAGGGTGAAGGTACTTGCAGTTCTCCCTAGCGCACCGACCCTGAAAATAAAAAATTAGATGAATGCGCATTGGTATTTCTAAAAATCTGGCAACAAAATAACGAAAGTTTATGCAGTTCCAAGCATGTGCGGAGTACTGTAATAAGTACTTTGCACCAATTAACTTACTTAGTCTTCGTACCAACCCTCTAAGATTGAGACCCTCATAATCTTCACCTTCCAGATGAAGAAACTGAGACTAAGAGAAATTTGCGCAGCTATAAAGTGACAAAACCTGAACTAAAACCCAGTTGGTCTGATTCCAGAACTCATTCTCTTAGCCACTCGGCTCTGCCCTACTTTGATATGCATCAAATTATGTTTAAAACATAAAATATTAAAGGGCACCTGGGTGGCGCAGTTGGTTAAGTGCCCAACTCTTGGTTTCTCCTCAGGTCCTGATCTCGGAGTTGTGGGACTCCGCGCTCAGCAGGGAGTCTGCTTGAGATTTTTTTCTCCCTCTCTCTCTGCCCCCGCCCCACCGCTGCTCTCTTTCTCCTTCTCTCTCTCAATAAATAAACAAATCTTAAAAAAAAAAAACCCATAAAATATTAGGAATACTATGATACCCTCATAACGTTACAGATTTAAATTAAAAATTTCCGACATGAGATGTAAAATCATGCATGTTAAATAAGATTCAGGATTTGGATCTGCATATAGAAACTATTAAGAAAATTGAGGGAAAATGTTAGATACACATAAATATACCTGATAAATTTTAGATCCATTTTTCTGGACAATTTTAAAGTTCTTTTTCCTGAGTCCATACAATGTGAGAAACATCCTGAAATCCCCTGATGTTCTGTTTATCAGAGAGTAAATCTTTATACCTGGCAGTCATGTTCTTTAGGTTCTGGAGGCAATGGTCCTAGATCACTTGGATAATTGAGACCAAAGTGTATTTTGGAGTCTTGGCTCTTTCAATGTTTTATTGATGGTTTACGCACTTCCAGACAGGATAATATGTCAGTCCTGGGCAATCAAATATGCCTTTGGTGTTGCCTAAATGTTGACATGGCTGCTAATTATGGTGTCTCCTACGTGGTACCAAAGGACGTCACTGGACAGAGATTTATCACAATGTCAAATGTGACCTGTTGTTGTGTTTGTTTAACTCGTGAGCACTATACAAAGAGGCTACTGAATCTCTCATTCATATGACCAGGCCCCACATAATCCTTTTCAGACAAGCACAACTGCAGGCAATTCTTTTTTTCCCACTGATGCTAAAATTCTTTATAGTGCATGAGCTTATTGGAGAGAGAGGTGGAGAAAAAAAGCAGCTTTTTAAGGGGGGGTTACCCAAGAGTGTAAGCTGCTAGGCCACCCGAATCTGCAGGAGAAATGGGTTAGTTCATCAAGCGTTTTTAACACATGCTATGAATTGGCCTTACTTCAGAGGGCTAAACCGTTCACAATCACTCCTCCACACGGAGTTATCTGGTCATTAAAGCATTCCTATAATTTGACTGTGAATCAAGGTGTGTCCTTCAAACCTTTAGAGAGCTACATTTAATGCAAACCCAGATACACGGCAAGAAGCTGAGTATAACTTAGAACACAGCTTGAGAAATCAGAGCCGCTATTTTTTCTGTCAGTTTTGTCCCTTCATTTTTCCCGATGATCCATTTAATTTTAACCAAATTAAATGATTTAGAAAATCAAATCAGATCTTACTTTCCACATACCTTTACATTCCTCTGCATATCCTGGAAAAGGAAGAATTTATTGGTAGGAAGAGTTGAGAATGGTATTGACCCAGTTGTTCTGATTTCATAAAAGTAGCTTAGGAATGGCTACATCATTTCAGCACATATAAGGACTGTCAGGAAATCCTTCTATGTGCTCAAAAACACAGTAATGGAGGGGTGCCCCCCCCACTAATGCGCCTCCTATGAGAAAACATAAGCTTCATTTTACACCTACCACAGCTTGCAAAGTCGCAAGGATTTTAGTCCCTAGGTTCATTTTACACCTACCACAGCCTGCAAAGTTGCAAGGATTTTAGTCCCTAGGTTCTCCACCCTCCACCCAGTGTAACGGAGGTTCTCTGGCTCAGAATTAACAGCCCCGAGGGGAGCACTGATGCTTGGTGGCATCCACGGCCAAGCATGCTAGTTTATACTTGGGGGTTTCTCTCCCTCCTCCCACACCCTAACATTAAGATTTCCCCAAGGTTCGGTCCTAAATCCTCTGCGCTCCTCTCTAATCTCTCTTCCCTGGAGAAATGAAGTTCTTATAAAGTTTCATCTATCACCACACTGGCTCAGATCGTAAATCTCAGTCTCTACCTCTGCTCCCTCTTTGGAATTCCAGTGCTTTTCATCACTAACTGCAGCTGCATTTGTAGATCCTGCCCCCTAACCAGGTCTAAATAACTTACTGCTGACCTTCCTTCTCCGTAGATGATTTTTCCTCTTCCTGCACCATCCCCATTGAGGACCACTGCTCTGATTCCCATGCTTTGGGACAGTTACATAGCAGCAGTGAAAAAAAGAAATAAGGCACCTGCTGAGCAGGATTGCCTTAGGATTGCAAACCCACTTTGATAGCTTTTCCAGACGAGTGGCAAACACAACCATAGACGTTTACACAGAACACAGTTTGTAACTCCTTCCAAAAAAGCTTTATAATGAGGGCTGTCTCTTATATTCAGGAGTTCCAAACAATAGATCAGTTTAAACAATAGAAAGAAAAGGAATACATTAGGATTTTTACCATTGTTACAATTTAGAGTTTTAACATCATTTACATTGAATGCAATCAGTGAGGGTGGGGAGGAAGAAAGGGAGAACACTGTGTATTTGGCACATTTCCTGCCAATCTACAGATAAAGAATTACTGCTTGCCTTTGTGCTTTTATATTACTGTCCTTTCCATATAATAACTTTTCTTAAGCTTTGTCTTGGAAAACTAAAGACATTTGTACAAAGCAAAAACAGTACACAGAAATAGAAAAAAAAAAAAGAGAATTACACTTTAATAATTACATCAGGTTGGGCTGTAAAACTAAAGTATGGAATATGAAGCCCCATAAGGCTTAAAAACAACTTATTCGTCTTAGTTATGAGATTTTACTTGATTTATAAAGCATTCTCTTTTGAATGACAGAATCCATAATTTACTTCTATAACAATGCAAATGCATAGCAATACTACCTTACCAGAGACTGCTGCTTGTGTTAAAGGAAGCTTATAAAAGACAAAAAAAGGGCGCCTGGGTGGCTCAGTCAGTTGAGCGACTGCCTTCGGCTCAGGTCATGATCCCAGGGTCCTGGGATCGAGTCCCACATCGGGCTCCCTGCTCTGCAGGGAGCCTGCTTCTCCCTCTCCCACTCCCCCTGCTTGTGTTCCCTCTCTCGCTGTGTCTCTCTCTGTCAAATAAATAAATAAAATCTTTAAAAAAAAAAAAGACAAAAAAAAATCTGCGTTTTTCTATCCAAACAATAGATGACGAGACCAAATAATGCAATATCGATGTTATCTGTGGAACACAATATTTCAAAAGAAAACCAAGCCTCTTAAGTTTTTTCAAAATGACTTTGGAACTCAGGATAACATATTTATATCCACAACACTCGGTGATAACAAAGCTCTTCTGTATAGTACTCATTCTTCAAGAGGCCCGAACTTAATTATAGGCCAAAATACTTTAATTGGAGTTTGGAGTTGAGGGGGATAAACTTCGTTTTTGACATTTGCTAATATTTGCTTTTGGTCCTTGTAGGGGATCAAGGCTTTGGTAAACAGGTGGGGATGGGTTGGGGTGGAGGCAAGGGAGGGACTGCCCAGCACAGTTTGTAATTACCCATTGTTCTTGGCCTTTGGAAAACTAACGACTAGAAAAGTTCCAGTGTTTTTCTTAGACCAGCTAAGCACTTTGAATGGGTCACGAGATATCCTATCACACTGGGTCTGTAACAGCCCAGAAACTATCTTGGTCTGAAAAAAAATCACCCCTCAGGTTTCCCAAGCCACGTCAAAGGTGTCTCAAGTCCTCCTTGTAGACCCACAGGTTCAGAGTTGCCATGAGCTCAGTGGACCATGTCAAAAAGGACTCTACAAGTCTCGTACCTTTGACAGTTGCCAACCACCAGCAGAGCTGGCTCTATCCGGAAAACAGCAGCTAAGGCTAGTCAAGACAAAGAACTCTCTATGGGGGGCACAGCCGGTTAGGCTTCTGACTCTTGGTTTCGGCTCTGGTCGTGGTCTCGGGCTCGTGGGCTCATGGGGTTGAGCCCCACATCAGGCTCCACGCTCAGCAAGGAGTCTGCTTGGATTCTCTCTCTCTCCCTCTGCCCCTCCCCCACCCCATGCGCACGCACGCTCTCTCTCTCTCACTCTCTCTAAAATAAATAAATAAATCTTAAAAAAAAGACAAAGAACTCTCTCTCTGCTTCCCCCTACATATACACGGAGAATTAAAGAAGCATCGCAGAGATTAGCATGCAAGTTCATGTATGCTTGCCTGAACTTCACTTCTTTTCCATTTCCTTTGGCCTTAAAAACAAATCATTCTCATCTGGCCTTTCACTATGTTCCTGAGTTAAGAAAATAGCGAAGTGATTCAATAGGAAAGTGGTTCTTGGCTGAAATAAGAGCCACTACACCCATGAATCTTCCAGTTGCCCCTTCCCAGCTACTCGCTTTGAAATTGCACCCAAAAAGCAGCAGGGGGAGAAAATGGTCAATGAAACTTCTGAAATACATCTGCATCAAAAAGTTGATGACAGACAAAGGAAAAAGTTGCTGAGCATTTGTAAAACCTCCACAATTCAATCTATTTCCTTTTTCCTACCTTCAGGCTTTTGACAAATGAGTACAAAGCCTTTGACGGAGAGAGAAAAGTAGCATTGTAGAGATTCAAATCCCACCTAAGTCTTGGGAATTATGAGAGTGAGTCTGTCAGATCCAAGATTTCCCATGCACTTGGTGGTAGAAAAACCCTGTGAAATGTACTTTTTTATGTTCCTAAGAGAAAGCTCTACCATCCATCAGAATAAGAAAAGGACCCTAGGAAGCTGAAAATTACCCTTTGTCAGTCACAGTATCTTAACAGAAACAGCTGTTTGCAGAATGACTGGCTTCTTCAAATACATTTGGAATTATGGGTGGGGGGTGGTAGTGGGGGAACCCCTCCCCTCAAATATAATGATAACTGGGTTACCTTTTCAAAGACACCTCACAGCTCTGCTAGGCGACCAAGAGTTAAGGTGAAATGTTAAATAAAGGCAACGAACAGATGATTTGTTCTACGAAACAAATTATGTTATTTCATTTTAATGATCGTGTGTTAAATGAAAAATCCTATTGATCACAGTGCCCTACTGACACATACTTACATGCATAGACACGGCTGCTCAGAGGAAGTAACAGTTATTCAAGAATTACAAATCACACATCTGAGAGGTTGCCTGGTTCCTACCACCATCAAGACCTATTTAAAGGCTAGGAACAATCTAAAGGAGCTAAAAGTGAGGGGACGTCAACATAAACGGAGTATTAGCCAGACGTCAGCATACTAATGGCTAATTTCCCACTTTCTTCCTCTTAGGGTTCTGTCTTTCTAAAAATGGATATAATCTGCATCATTTTCTCCTCCAACATTAGACCATCTATGAACATTGATAAATATGCATAAAGAGCATCCTTAAATCTTATATAAAACTTGTAATTTAAATTTGGGATGCAGACAAGAAATCTTTTTTTTTTAAGTCTTTAATAAACCATTTTCTGAAAATATTGAAGGCAAGATTAATGAGGCTGAACATAGACCCCTATAGAGAGGACCAGCCAAGCACACACCACACCCCCCTCACTACAGTCAGCTCTGCATCTCATTTCCTTACGCTACTGAACTCTGCTTTCTTGACATCCCATTTATGCACATACTGGGCAATGACTTTGGCGCAAACCAGACACCAAGTCTGAATTCAGGTAAGAAGCTGGGAGGAGGGCAGAAGAATTTTCTTGCCTATTTGCCTCAAGAAAGCTTTTAAATGGTGACCTCCAAAAAAGATGAAGGGAGTAGGGCTCAGCGATGATGATTTGTTCTGAAACAGTCCACTAAGATAGCTTGATTACCAGCTTGTAACATTTAGGGCTGAACCGGATTTTAAGGAACATCTCGTGTGCCTTTATCTTCCTGAGAAAGTTAAGACCAAAGAAGTGAGAGGACTTGTCCTACTTCACAAGCAGCTCAGTAAGGACAGAAGCCAAGTTCCCAGGCTCACACTCCCCAACATGGATTTTCAGTTCAAATGACTCTTCCCCTGTAAAGATTTGCCTGGACTCCTCTCCCCACCCCCACTTTCATTTACCTCCCCCTCTTTTGTGCCTCCACCTGCACCTTGCACTCAGTTTTATCCCAGCACTTATCACTGTGCACATCGATAAATTGTTTGCATGCCTATCTCCCCGCTAGACTTTGAGCTTATCCAAAGGCAGGACTCTATCTTCCTCATCTTTGAACCTCCAGGGATGTTTCTGGGCCTGGAGAAGAATGGTCACTCCATAAGTTTGCTGAGTAAATGAGTAAGGTTTGTGAGGATGATTTTATAGGGAGCAACACTAAGTCTGCCTTAGAAGCCTACTTGCTGGGGCGCCTGGGTGGCTCAGTGGGTGAAGCGTCTGCCTTCGGCTCAGGTCATGATCCCAGGGTCCTGGGATCGGGCCCCATGTTGGGCTCCCTGCTCAGCGGGGAGTCTGCTTCTCCCTCTCCCTCTGCCCCTCCCCCAGCTTGTGCTCTCTCTCTCTCTCTCTCTCTCCCTCACTCTCTGTCTCAAATAAATATATATTTTTTAAATAAGCCTACTTGCTTCTCTGGCTGTTTCCTTCCATTAAGTTCTTTCTTCTTCCTCCAAAAAGAGAACAATAGCCAACTTATGAATAAGGTTGTTCCTGGCTGTCTGTCCCAAATGACTGGTTATTCTATTCAGGTCTAGAAAACAGTGAATTTATACTTTTTTTTTGGCTAGGAATATATACTCTAGGGTGTATGTGACCACGATGGCTGAAAAATCCTCGTAATTCAGTATAATTGAACCAGAAGGGTCAGGAATGCACGAGGCACACAGACACAAACCCTGGTCTAATTCCCGGGGTCTGTAGCCACAAGAAGCCCCCAGGCCACAGGACCCCACACAGCCGAATAAAGGAACGTACAGCAGATTCATATGTAATCAACACCTGAGTCGGCCCAAGGGGAACACTGCATTTCCAGGGTCAGCTTCGAGCATGCTGCCTTCACCCACTGCTCCACCCCAACCCACATTTCTCTGAACAGGCTGCAAGTCAAAATCCCTGAAGCTCCTTAGACAGAGGTAGAATATGTGGCTTTAGGGCAATCACATCAGGTGGGGCCTTCTTGTGGGTCTCTATTGCATACACTGGCTTCTTACAAGAAAAATGTCCCCGATATACTTCAAGACCCGCCCCCCCATTCAGTGGCGTTCACATTAAACACTTGTTTTCAAATAATCATGAGCTTAATTTTTCCACGAAATTTTCTGAAGAACAAATAACACTAAAAATCATAGTGGCTGTTCACAGTGAAACCAAGCCTGCCTCACCAATACTTCAAATCTGCTTCCAGCCCCCTCCTCTATGTCCCCGCTGCTCCCCCCCACCCTCCACAGCCTGCCTGCCCGGTCTAATTGAATACCTTTAATTGTGCTAGAAAAATATTAACTGAGTATCTGTTCAATAATAAGCTCCTCATGAACGTACCCTCTCTGTTTATAAAGCAGCTAACCGAAATCAAATTAAAACCAAAGACAATGAAAGCACATTGGTACCAAGTTACCAAAAGTATTCATGGAGGCTGTCTTTAAAGCAGTTTGATGGCTGCCAACATAAAATGTCATTAAAATACAGAAAACAGGAAAGAAAACATAATGGCATTCAATTTGTGACTCCAACAAATACAATACACATAAAATCATGCAACATAGGCTTTGTCATGAAACAACATAAAGGGGTGTCTCGCTCTCGGCCCATAGTCAAATGTTGGGTTCTTAGGGTTCCTTCACCTCCCTTTTTTTAGACTCCCCACCTCATGACCTACTGTAGTGATACAGACCCAGGACAAAGAGGACACCAGCTGCTTGCTCCCTTTCTTCCCGGCTAGGTCTTCTGCCCGGAACCCCATCCAGGGTTGCCAGATTTATCAAGTGGAAATACAGAACTCCCAATCAAACTGGAATTGCAGATAAGCAATGAACAATGTTTGAGGATAAGTATGCTCTCCATTTAATATATCATCTGGCAACCCTCTCTCTATCCATTCTTCTACCCTGGTGAGTTGAGCTAAATTGAGTCAAATCCTCAAAAACCCATTTTCCTCCCTTTACCTTAAGGACAAAAGGATTTCCCTCCATGGAATCCACCCAGGCTCTCCTAGGCCTTCAACTGCCCCAAGCAAAGCAGAAGGCACTCCCAGACCCAGCTTACCTGACCAGCTGCAAGGAATTTAAGGAAGTTAGCTGTTGGAGAAAACAATTTTTTAATCCATGGCTCCTCCCACCAAAAGCTTCACACAGCTCCCTACCCGTCAGCCACCCTACTTTCCCACCCACAGTGGCGCAATCGGCTATTCAAATGACTTTGTGCCTGCCCAGGGCTCCTCCTTGAGGTGGGGATGGAGAGGGCCATGGTCAGTGACCACCATGCCTAACTCCTGACTCTGAATTTATATACATTTTTGGAACATAGTAATTTTTACAGGAAGATGAGGCTTTTGTGTTTTGAAGGTTTTAATTGTGTGTGGGAGGGGTGAGGAGGGTGAGTTAGCTTTTCTTTTTCTTCAGCCTCATCTGTGGAAGACTCAAATTCAAGCAAAAGTCATCCATTAAAGCCGAGGAAAATGATGGCTTAAGCATCATGTTTCCATAGGTACACATAAGATCTATGCAGATATATATTCAAAACATGCAAAAAATGGCACGAATAGCCATTATTTGCATAGATGTCTTTTTCAGTCAACTCTTGATTACTCATATTAAAAGAGAGGGAGAAGTAAAGGGGCATGGTTAGGTCTAATGAACAAAATCATATATTCAGGAAGAATGGCAATCCATAATAGCCCCACATGGCAGAATATGGATATCACAAAAGTGGTAATTGTGAACCTTTAGGAATCCATTGCTAGACACGGTCCTGAATTTTTTTTTTTTTTCTTTTAGTCATTAGTCATGCAGGCTCATCTCACGCCTGCTTTTCCATTCAATTGTTGCAACATCATCTATCATGCAGTCTCTGGAAAACTCCACTCTTGAAAGAATGACAGTGAAAACAGCAAATGAGGTCTTAATACAATCATGAAAACAGTTTTGAGGTCTTAATACGATCATGAAAACAGTTTTGATCTCTCAGACCCCAGAAAGGGTTTTAGTGATGCTCTAGAGTCCTTGGACTACACTTTGAGTACTACTGATCCTTGTAAGTATGCAACGATCCCTGGTGTAGGGAGCATTCTCTCGTCCATAAACTCTCTGAGGGCAGAAGCCATGTTCTTAGGCATGTTCTAGTCCCAGCACAGAAGCTAGTGCTTGGCCCGGAGCAAAGCTTGGCAAGCGATGGCTCATCCGACTGATTTTTGACCCCCAAATTTCAATACCTCATAAACTTCATTTAAGTTTTTTCATATTTTTCCTATAACTTTATTAACAAGGCGTTGTGAAACAAAAATGCTTTTAATTGCATGGTGCACTCCAAAACATTTATATCCCATGAGCACAATAGAAGTAAGAATGTAACAGATGACTTCTGCATTTTTAAATGGAGAAATTAAAAGAATAAAAGCAAATCCATCTCAAACATTCAAAGAAAGGATGCAGATGCCTTTGTTGGAATTATCAAAGATTCAGAATGGGTAAGGTCAGAAAGAATGAAATCGTACTACACTGGGGAAGTTTACATGTTTATAGACAACAAGGGATGGAAATGCAAAGAGTAAAGTTGGAAAGCATTTGTGAGAGTGTGTACCATAGACCACTGCTCCCAAAAGAAGAGCCTCAAAAGCACAGTTTCCCGGGGAAATTCTTGTAAAAATGGCATACTACATTCCTCTCTCGGAGCCTGACAATACACCAGAGTGTATCAAAGGATCTCTCTCATATATGTCCTACAGTAAAGAAACCTGCTAACCCAACACAGCTGAATCGCAGAAACCATCCCTCTTTTCTTCATAAAACACCTTTTACCAGTATTTCGTTAGACTGTCCTTATGGAAAATGTTGATCTAATACTTCCTCCTACTAAAGCTCAAACTAAGCCCCATGGCATCTCATAGGTCAAGTTAGCTTTTCCGTCACACTTTTCATTTCGATTTCTCTCCCCCTAACTAGAAAAATAACAGTGCAGCCCAGGAACCGGATGTTCCATTGAAATGACATTGAACATTTTTGCATGTACCGGATCCGCCAACAGCTAACAAGATGGAGATTTTCCCCACCATCACCTCCCCAGCTTTCTTCCTTTCTTTGAATGCTTCAGCCAGACAACATCTGGAATAACAACTTCAGGGCTTCTCTAACGGGCTTTCCCTACACTGTGACTCCTGTCCCTTGAAACCATATGCCCCTTAGCTTAGGTTTTCCATGACTTAAAACTTAAGGGTCTCAAGTGAGTTTAAACCACACTAAAACTTGGGAAGTAAGGAGGTAGCTGGCAAGCCCCTCAATTCCTAAGGGTCTTAGTTTTGCACTCGACTCAAACCTTGGGGTTTCCACTTGGCAAAATCAAGTTTCCTGTCTCTGAGTAAAAAGAAAGTTTCAAAGCAATAAAGTTTCAAATAGCTCACAAACGGCTACGGAGAGTATAAGGTGGAAACCGCCCTGATCATTGTTTGGATTTAAACAATTTATCTTTGCAGGGTTCGGTATGCCACTGAGAATACATTAAATAATTACATCTCTATAGCCAGCCTTGGATCCCTCCACCCAGAGGTTATGCAAAGGGCAGGTATAGTTATTGATTTACCCTTGCATTTTGAAATTAGAGGCACAAAGATGACAATCAGTCCCTCTTTTGCTAAACCTAAGGCCTTTTTCAGAGAAAGAAATTTAAAAGCATGATATCAAAATGGTTTTTCGCCGGGTCTTGTTAAATTCACAAATGTGAAATACTGTTTCAAACCCCAAACGGAGGCCAAATGTATCCACTTGAAATAATAAGCATTTTCCTCACATGCCTATCCAACCACCAGACTAATAACAAATATGCAATTTCCAAGCAGAAAGTCTTAGTGGTATCCACTGCCATTCACATACTTTGAGGCAGGGACTAAGCTTACATTTTGTTAATGGTAATGTATTTTTATCACCAAAACTCTTAATGAAAACTCTGCTAACTTGTTATCAAAACTGTAGGCATTTTAGAGTATCAGACAAATCCCCAAAGAAAACTCCAAAACTCCAACCACATCATGTATTTAAAGAAAGTGGCCTTTTTGGGCGCCTGGGTGGCTCAGTCGTTAAGCATCTGCCTTCGGCTCAGGTCATGATCCCAGAGTCCTGGAATTGAGCCCCGCATGGGGCTCCCTGCTCAGATGGAAGCCTGCTTCTCCCTCTCCCCCTCCCCCTGCTTGTGTTCCTCTCTTGCTGTGTCTCTTGTCAAATAAATAAAATCTTAAAAAAAAAAAAGAAAGTGGCCTTTTTAAACCAAGTAATTTTTTTAAAAGAGTATCTGAAAACCAGGCCAACTTCCTGTTTGTTTTTGTTCTGCAGACTTAAAAACAAGCAATTTTATTGATACAAATGTTTTCTCTTTTCAAAATAAAGATCTATTCTGCATGGCCTGAATATCTATCAAGCACATTAAGCTTCATCTGAAATGTGTTTCAGAGATGTGAACAGAATTGAGAAAGTTCCAGATGAAACTATGGAGATTACTTTTTAAGAAATATATGTTTTAAAATGAGTCGCTCTTAGTAAATACAGCAACCTTGTCAAGCTCACCTTCTGCTCTCAGTGAGCAGTTAATATTTGATGATGATGAAACTGTTCCTAGTATTTAAAGAACCAAACAAGGCCATCCACAAACAATGTAACTAGAAATGGGGTTAGTTTAAAGAAGATAAAATGATAAGTGGAGGTTTTAGGTTTTAAAATAAATCAATCCCTCAACCGTAAATGTCTCATAATCCTTACAGAGGAGAAGTTGAAATATGACCTCTGCCGAAGAATGCCTATCTCCAGATCTAAAACAGGGACAAAAATGAAACAAAGCAAAGAACAGCACAAGTTAATTAGTTTTCAAATCTATTAATTGTACTCCCCAAGTCAGTTTAAACAGCCGGAACAAGAGTTATTGGGGGAATAGTACACTTGTAAAGGTGTAGTGTTCTTTAACTATGTGTACCCTCTATATTAAGCACAAGAAGGTTTCTAGAATCATGGTGAGAGTCTAACCAGTGCCTTTTAATTCCTGGAATCCTTATTTGGGGGAGGGAAAAATAAAAGAAAACAAATCTACCTTCATTGTGCCTTCCCTGAAAATCAGAATAAAATTAGAAAACTTCAGAAAATGTGGCTTTCTGGAAAAAAAAAAAAATCCAGTCTGTGTCTCTCTTATCAGGTAAATCAAATTCCATTCTAGAAAAATATTTCAGAAAAAAGTGATACAGTGAAACAAAGTAGATAGCATAAAACATCAGTCTGCCAATCTTTTACATTTGTTTTTCTACTAAAGATAAGTGGAGCGTGTGATTGGCTTTATTTTGTTTTATGTTTTACATCAACTTTATGTACTAGACTCTGGTATAGAAGGTCAAATGATCCTTCAGATGTGAACGGATTCTGACCATTTATGAGGGTGCTGGGGAATAATTGTATCTCTGGTTTTAGCACATGTTACTCAGTGTGTGACAATTGTTGACACACATTTGGAGACCAGGTTGAGGCCCTGTAAAATTATATTTTCCATTAATATCTTGAAAGCAGTCATAACAACAAAACCCATTTGGGGGATTTATAGAACACTGTGTGGTCTAGTTTGCATTTTTTTTTTCCACCCAGCACTTCCACTTGAATAAGAGCTGCCTTCACTGTGTCTTTACCAGGTGCCAGACCCTGTTCAAAGTGCTTTGCGTGCATTGCCTCGTGTAATTTGCACAATAACCCTGGGTCAGTGTTGTACTGAGGAATTGAGGCACAGCAAGGTGAAGAAACACCCACCAAGTGACAGACCAAATGGAGCAGAACGAGGATTTGCACCAAGGGGCGCTGGGTCGGGAGCCCACATTCTTAACCAGGACCATATCGCTTTGCAATCCTTCGGCGTGTGTTAAGCTGAGGAATGAGCTAGTTCAAATACTTCTTCTGCCCAGGCCACTATTTTCCCTCCAAGATTGTACCAGAGATTGCACATCGACTGGCTGTTAGGTATGCCCCGAAATGATTTAGTAGATAAATGTATGGCAGTGAGATGTTCTGTTAAGCACCTAGGAATCTCGAGTGACTTGGAAATGAATAAGACAAGGTCACCAAATGTCCACCTGAATAATCACAGCCAACTTTACTGTGCAATTTGCCAGGCACCGGGCACTGTTCAGAGTGCTTTATATGCATTATTAAGTCTTTCATCCTTACCGAAGCAGAACAATTAGTACAAACACGTCCTCTCTTAGCCCAGCTTTTTAGTAAATATTTGCACAATAGAATTTTTGCCAGTTGGTTTGGGGGAGAGCAGTGTCATACTATCAGGGGTTCGGGTAAGGGAGCCTAAGTCATGGTCATTTGTGCTTAAGCAAAAGTACAGCAGAACCCCACGGACACCGAACGGATGGAAGTTGGCTCAGCGAAAGAGTTGCCAGTGTGCTTTTTGTGACTATTGTTACCACCTTAAGAGAAGAATCTCTGAAAAGCACACTACTGCTATTCAGAAGCAGATTTACTCAGACCACAAAGTCTGAGTGCTGGAGGTTCCACACTATCACAAAGCAGAGAAAATCTCCAAACAATGACAAAAGATCAACCTTATTGCAAAGCAGTACCAAAGCGTTCTTCGGAAGCATTTCATTCCACTGAAAGCCCAGGCAAATGATATTTCACAGATGCTACACACACCACCTCACAAAAGTCTGTGCCACCGAAAGCTCAATTTTAGTAGGGGATTTGACTTAAATGACTAGGGTACGTCTATACTCTGATGGCACAGAGCAGGGTGATGATGTGTAGACCTGGGAACTAGGGTTTGACTTTTTCTTTTTTTTTTTTTTTTTTTTTTGCGAGAGAGAGAATGAGAGCGAGCACGAGACGGAGGAGGGTCAGAGGGAGAAGCAGACTCCCTGCCGAGCAGGGAGCCCGATGCAGGACTCGATCCCGGGACTCCAGGATCATGACCTGAGCCGAAGGCAGTCGCCTAACCAACTGAGCCACCCAGGCGCCCAGGTTTGACTTTTTCTGCACTCCAGCTGTAGCCTATGAACAAGAGCTATGTTTTGTTTCTTCTCTAGATTGTCAATTTATTTTGGGTTAAGTACATTATTCACCAAGGAATACCAAAGACTTCAAAATGCAAATCAATATTTAGATGCATCAGGTAAACATGTCAATAATATGAACACACCCATTCTATTCAATACAACTTATCATTTAGGCTTTTCCACAGCTTTAAGAAGACAAACTATTACATGTATTTGCTGATGACACTAGGGAATCTGGATCTTATAATAAGAGACTAGACAACTGAGCAATGCAGCCTCCAAAAGTGTACTTATACTTTTAAAGACAGTATAATAGGGGGACGCCTGGGTGCCTCAGTCGGTTAAGCATCTGACTCCTGGTTTTGCCTCAGGTTGTGATCTCATGGGTCACGATCTCAGGGACATGGGATCGAGCCCTGCGTCGGGCTCTGTGCTTAGCAGGGACTCTGCTTGGGGATTCTCTCTCCCCCTCTCCCTCTGCCCTTCTCCCTGCTCTCTCACTCTCTTTCTCTGTCTCAAATAAATAAATCTTTTTAAAAAGACTGTATGACAGGGAAAATAATAAGGATAACAAATCCAGTGTTGATACGAATCAGTTGTTTGGAATCAGGGCACAGGCTATTCGTACTTTTGACTTTGAATGCTTCTGTTCCTAGGCAAGGCAGTAATAGATCTAAATTTTAAGACGAAAGCAGTATTTTATCAGAAAGAGTTCTAGACTGGGATACAAGTGCCCTGGATTCTGATTATCTTTAGATCATGGCTAAATTATTTTCCAGTTATGGTAATCAGGTTGGCTAGGAATAATTCCTGCCCCTATATACCTCACAGGTACTTTGAGAGAATAAAGGAAGAAAATGCAATTTAGTATGCCTTGGGAATAAAATCAGGACAAAGTGTAAAAAATATTAGTTATTTTTCTTTATTAGTTGTTTACAACAGAACTAAAATTGTTACTGTGAATTAAGTATAAAAAATACTACAATTTCACTTCCCCACAAAAGGTACTACATTACCATATGGGTAATCCTGGCTTATGGGAGTAATAGAAATTATCATGTGCCCCGGGTCAGAATTTATATACAATGTTAAAAAGCCAAGGATACTTCTCTTCTCACAACTGGACATCTTTTAACAGTTGCTGTTCCCACAGATCAGTGGTATGGCAAGTGAAAGACCAGAGGAAAAAGACAAGATCTGGGCTTTAATCTTATCCTTGTAAATAACTGAAACAAGAAAAGTTATGCTTCCTTTTCAACTGACAATAAGCCAGGGCCTACTTGGGAGACCAGTTTATCCAGTCAAGAGATACTTTGCTACCATCACAGGCTTCTTACTTTAAGATCTCACAGATCACAAATTCACTTTAGAATCCTAATGAATAAAACACTCAAAGTCATTTCTATTATATGAAAAATTTGGAGCATGGCACTTTTTGGTTGGTACTTTTTCAATTTTTACATTGCCACAACTGCTGCCATATTTTATTTATAACATATATTAAGATGATCCAAAGAAATCAGGCAAGTCATTTTTCTCCTGGTAAGTTAGGAGGATAAAACAGAACAGATAATAGACTATAAGGGAAGATGGTAACGGTGCCTAAAATACTAGCAAGTAATTGATCAAAGGGATTTTTTTTTTTTAAAGATTTCACCCATTTATTTGACAGAAAGAGAGAGAGCGCAAGAGGGAGACCACAAGCAGGGGGAGCAGGAGAGGGGGATACAGGCTCCCCGCTGAGCAGGGTGCCTGACGCTGGGCTCGATCCCAGGACCCTGGCCTCATGACCTGAGCCCAAGGCACACGCCCAACTGACTGAGCCACCCAGGCGCCCCGAACAAAGGGATTTTGAATATTATTTATATAAATTGATAAATAACAAAATTGAATCTTGTTACAAAACTGTTTAGCCATGTTTGAGCTAATTTCTCATTTTCCTTATTTTTCATCTCATTAAGTTGACCTCTTAGAAGCCAAGATTGATGCATATAAATGTGAAACATGTTTGAATATGTGATATATCTATTTCTATTAAAAAGAACTAGTAACTATATAATGTACATTACATATAGGCATATATAGAGGCACATATTGAAGGGGAGCAGATTTTGCCACCCCAAATTATGCCTCTTTGGCATATTGATTATTTTAAACTGGCTATTTTTCAGAAAGAGCAGACACAGGTTTTCAGAGCTTCACACTATTTGTGAGGATGTCCTGCTGGCTGGACCAAGAAGAGGAGGGTGACTCTAAATCTCTAGAATCTTAAATCTGCGTAAGGATCAGACCCTTGTTTACTGTGCTTTTCCTGGTCACTTTTTGTCTCTAGCTAAATAGGGTAGGTAAGGTGATGGCGTGGGCCATTTGGGGGAATGACTCAGTTTTCCTGGGTCTCTCCCATGTACACAGGAGGAACACACATTATTAACTTTTGTTTGTCTCCTGTTAATCTGTCCGATAGCAATTTAATTCTTACACCAGCCAGAGAACCCAGAAGGGCAGAAGGGAAAACTTCCCTGCCCTTACGCTATACGTCCTTTTTGTATATATAAGCAAGTCCCCACACTTGTTAGCAACACCTACAATAGAGCTTTGGGGGTATGAAAAAAGTCACTAATCTTTCCAAAGGATTAGAATAGATAAATTATTAAAATAATCTTTTTCTTTTTGGTTTCATACACTCAGACACCGATGAGAAGGTTCTATATACTCCACAAAAAGAGGGCTCTGTGGTCAATGAATTTTGAGACATGCTGGGTTCAACAGAACTAAACTGCTGTCTTCGGGGCAGTACGTCTCAGAGCCTTTTCTTAGCTAATAAGCATCGTGGTGCTCCTTGAGGGGAGAAATAGAATACGTTTCCCAGAGATACATAAGGCTTCCAGAACAGACGCTGCTTTCTTTCCACAGGATCAGAATATAAACAAATAACCCAAGTCTGAGGTCCTTGGGAAAAAGGTGGTCAGAAAGGAAGGCAGAAGCAGGAAGGGAACGATGCGGAGCACTGAGAGTTCTCTGAACCAGTGGTTCTCAAAGCCAGCATTCATCGGAATCACCAGGAGCGCTTACACCATCAGACCCACCCCCAGAGTTGCTGATCCAGCAGGTCTGGGGTGGGGCCTGAGAATTCACATTTCGAACAAGTTCCCAGGTGAAGCCGGTGCTGCTAGAGTGCTAACAAGAGTCTTGAGAAGTTCTGCTCTGTGGGAATACTGTCCTAACAATGGATTTAGCTATTTATTAAGCATTTTCTTATGTTACTGAAAATTCAGTTTCTAACAGGTCAGACTGAAGGGATTTTGATATCTGAATCCCACATCTCTGACCCCAGTAATGATATTAACCATCATATAAAAGAAGGCCCAGTCCTGGGGCGCCCGGCTGGCTCACTTGGTGGGGCATGTGACTCTTGAGCTCGGGGTTGTGAGTTCGAGCCCCACGTTGGGTGTAGAGATGACTTAAAACTAAAAAAAAAAAAAAGATTTAAAAGAAGGCCAGCCCAGGTAGGTCATGGAGAAGAAGGATTGGGCTTCTTGAAATTCTATTCTATTACTCTTAGAAAACACATTCATTTTCTATTTACAAAGTAGTGTTATTAGTTCTAAAGGTGAGTATATTAAGATTAACTGTGTATTTATTACATGTTGCTTGCATTTGCTCTACAAGCCTCCCCAGAGTGTTTCTCTAAATGTTTGCTACGTACCCAAGTTTAAGTGACAAAGGGTTTTTTAGTAAATTCTTCTCAGCTCTCCAATAAATAAGTACCTTACTTACTGCAGAAAGCATACGCATTTGGGAGCATTATCCCTTCTCCTCACCCCCCAAAAAGACATCTGGAAAAAGAAAGCTAAAAGGAGGGAACTACTTTTCGCATTAAATAAGCAAACAACCCAATGCTGACCACGGTGTTTCAGCATGGATAATCAAAAGCTGAGGTATTGATAGATTCCCAAACCTCAAAGCAAGCACCGAACACAAAGTTCATCCATTGTACGTGCAGCACACAGTAAGGAAACAATCCATCTCAGACAACGCTTCTCGTCCTCTTCACTAGAAGAAAATAAACACTGGTCTAAGGAGTGTCAAGTATTTGTAACTTTTCCCTTTCTGTATGAGTAGTCTCAATAGCATTTAGTTTATTTCTGAGTATCACGGCAAGCCTATCTCCAACCAAGGCCCCCAGTTTCCAATACTAGACTGACTGCCATACAAGGACACAACTAAATGAAAACCAGATAGCTTAATAAGCTGCAAATACTAGATTCAGACATGGAATTAGCCCCTTCCCTTGCCCCCTCGCTTTCTCACTAGTTATACAACTACATTCTTCCCCAAAGACTTGGAAATCACTTACAAGAAAGATACATTGCCAGCAAGATCATTATTATAAGCCTAAAGAGTAAGAGAGATACAATGTAATGGGGAAGGTGGGACAATAGGAATAATTACATCAAAAACTCCAAAACTCTAGACTCCAGTTAATTGCTTCAGGGGGACCCTAATGTAGCTCGGGGCTTTCTGGCAACCACAGTAAATAGGAGAATGGGTTGAACTGCATTGTTCTCACTGCCTGATAAAAGAAAGTATACTGGTTAATAAGCACCTCTTTGTAAAAAAGACTGCTGGATACTGTGGAAGGCATACAGAATAGGACATGGAACCTGCCCAGGAGGAGTTTGCAAATCTTCTCTCTCCCAGGGCTGCAGAGGCATGAGGGGCTCTAGCATTTGACATAATGGCGGCAGAAACCACAGAAAAACCACAGGGTAGAAATCAAAGGTGACTGAGGTGCTCCGCGTAGTGGTGCCCCCTGGAGAAGAAGGAGCGCGTTTGATTGGGAGAAGGAGACTTCTCTGAGCTGGAATTCATCACAGCTCTTCATTTTGGCTTCAAGGAAAGCCAAGGAGTTTATAATGGAAAATATGTGATGAAAAATGGCACAAATAATTCTCTCTCTGGGGGAGTGTTACTTTCTCTATTACCCCCTTTTCATTAGTGTGTTATTTTATTCATTACACTTTCATTCTGGTGTTGTTTCAAATTTATTATTGAGCTGAAGTATTGCAGAATGAAAAGCCTTTCTCAGTAAGTGTCTTTGAATTTTCTTCCTTCCTCCCTCCCTCCTTCTTTCTCTTTCTTTCTTTCTTTCTTTTTTTCTTTCTTTCTTTCTTCTTCTGTACAATCTCTGACTGGGAAGCAATGTCATTTTTTCTTATGCATTTCTCTGGTGGGAGAATAGGAAATTTGGGGGAGCCACAAGTGAAATACGATTAAATATGTTTTATCGCTAATACTTCAAATATGGGGTAAATGTCCCATGCTCCCAGAGTGAGGTATTGAGAACTGGGGAGAAATGAGAGAGTCTCAGTTTTGGTTTTGCTGTCAGTTGCCTATTAACATCTGCAAGTCCCAACTATGGATATTATTGCAAAATATTAATGACGTCAGCTGAATGCTGCTAAATCCTGAAAATTATTAAAGTTTCCTTCTTTATTGAGACATTTTTCTAAAATATTCCAGGCACCTTCCCTGTGCTTGAAAGTAGAGTTAGATGCCCAAACCTGAATTATATCTTGATTACTGAGGATTAAACCCACAGCAATTTCTGTTCTGAAAAACAGGTATCACCAGGCAGAAAGGAGTGGAAGATGGAGAAGGTATAAGAGATTGAGCTTGACTACACAAACTCTAAGATATAGCTCATAAGCCTAGAGAACCTTTTTAAAAACACATCTTGAAATCATTTTTCCCATTTCTTTTAAAAGCTGATTACTTGGACTCAGTTCTAGCTATTGAGGGCTCTAGTTAAGTTTATTTAAAAATGTCAGTGCATGGGCTCTCTGAGAATTTTTCTTTGCCCTTCTATGCTCAAACTCTTTGGACTTTTAAAAGATCACTGTACATTCAGAGTAAGTTATTAATTAAGCTTCAAATATATATTTTTATTGGACTAGGCAGTCGCTTTTTACACAGAACCCTTTTCTGCAGATCATGACCTTGTACTTGACTCAGAATGACCTTATTAGTGCTAATCATGTTTCCAAGAATACTCTGATTTGCAAGCTAGCCATCTGCTGTAAAATTCTATTTCAAACATTGTAAGGTCCCCCCAAAAATAATGCTTGAATATTACTAGATTATCACACTAATTACTTTAACATAATACTTAATAGGGGCTACTCAGCAAGAATTTTTAAAAATCTATATATAGGGTAAAAGCATTCAAAATGCAACATTTGGAGAGCGTCCAACAGCGTGCGGCCAAAGAACATTTCTATAGTGCTAAGGGATGAAATTAAATTTGCAAAAATCAGCAATGTGTAAGCCATCAAATCTAGGTTAAAAGGTGGTTGAGTGAGGAGAGTTAGCACATGGGTGTATACAGTTTTCATTCATATTTAAGTAAAAATCAAATGGGTGGTAGAAGTACAGAGGCAGAAAGACAGCTGACAGAAGATACGGTGGTGAACAAGATGGCGTCTGATGTGAAACCGAAAAAAGTATGGCAGACCTTCACTTAAAATTCAGTGAGATCAGATATTCAGGGGAACACAGTGGCCATAGGCTGGAAGAAGAACGTCAACCCCCTCTTCCTGAATTAACCATGTTGACTTTAGCAACACCTCACCTCCGTCCCTGGCTTTCTCTTCCCCCCGCCACACCTAGTTCAGAGTCTTACCATTTCATACCTTCAATACTTCACCACTTTCTAAGAGGATCTCCTCCCCCAATTGCCAGTCTCTCGTACTCTACCAATTCATCTTGCAGAGGCTGATGATGTCATTTCTCTACTTAAAAACGGTCAGACTCCTCAGAGCTATGAAATCAAGTTCAAACTCCTCACTGACTTTTAGGGCTACTCCTCTGCCAACATAAGCTCTAGCTTCAGCCAGGCTGACTTAGCACGTAACTCCCTCCCCACACATCCCACCTTTCCCTCTCTGTCTTTGCTGAGGTTATGCCCTCTGCCTGGAATATCTTCCTATCCTTCCCTCAAAGAATACCTCAAACAGTACCTCTCCCATGACTGCGTGTCTCAATGCCACAGCTGGGTATAATCCCGGCCCCTGCCTCTCCCCCTGGACTCTTTTAGCGGTTAGTTTGTACCTGGCTTATGGCACATACATAACATAAACGGCTTCATAGTAAGAGGTCAGGCAGGGATCATGTCTTCCTGTATCCTGCACAGTACTGAGCCCTGTGCCTAGCAAGTTATAGGTTTCCATAAATGTTTGTTGAATGAATCATTTCTTTGGGGAACTGAATGTATATAGAATTCTTAATGGATTTAACAGGACTTTCAGCATTAAATGACCCCTGACATTTGTAAAATCCTTGTAGTAAACCACAACCAATAGCCCTACAAATTGAATGCTGCTGCTAGCTCTTGTATGAAGAGAAACAGAAGTAGAGGAGTCCTGTGTCTTGCTCAAGGCCACACAAGGAGCCCTTGTTTGAGATGTTATTACAAGGCAGCGTTTTCTCTGTTTATGCTACTTGCTGATGCCATGCTTTGTTTCGGATATTTCCATGGTTGCATCTGTAGTTCACCCAAGAAACAGACATTTATCAAGACAACTTCTAAGGCTTCTTTGAAAAAAAAAAAAAAAGGCAATATTCCAATATATATATAATGGAATACTATTCAGCCCCGAGAAAGAAGGAAATCCTGCCCTTTGTGACAACATGGGTGGACCTGGAGGTCATTATGTTAAGTGGAATAACAGACACAGAAAGACAAATACTATATGATCTCACTTATACAAGGAATCTAAAAAGGATGGACTCACAGAAACAGAGAATAGAGTGGAGGTTACCAGGGGCTGGGGGTTAGGGGTGATGGGGAGATGCTGGTCAAAGGGTATAAACTTTCAGTTATAAGACAAATAAGTTCTGGGGATGTAATGTACCACATGGTGACTTTAGTGAATGATAACTGAATCGTATACTTGAAAAGTTGCTAAGAGAGTCAATTTTAAATATTTTCACCACAAAAAAGTAATTATGGAAGTGACAGAGTTGTTAATTAACCCTACTGTGCTAGTCATTTCACACTATATACTTGTATCAAATCATCATGCTGTACACCTTAAACTTATACTATGTTGTATGTCAGTGATATCTTAGTAAAGCTGGAAAAAATACAAATCCTTCCTCCATTGGGGGACTGGTGAAATAGACACAGACAAGGTTTTAAAATGTTTCAGCTACTTGTATTTTAAGATTTCATTTGTTTCTACATAGAATGCTTTGCTGGCTAATAATAATTAAAAAAAAAAGCAAAATAACCAAGAAATTGCAAAAATTCTAGAGGTCATGTTTCTACAGAATCTGCAAAAATTTTAAGTTTGTTTAATGGAGTATGTGATAAGCATAAAGGTTAACAACAGAGAAACAACTTCTGAGATAGGTATTCACCAAATGTTTAAAACAAGAACACAGAGTTCTTAACGATATTAAACATTCTCGAAGTGTTACTTCAGTGTTACTCTTTCACAAATACAATGAACAAAAATGTTAAGGCAATGTGCCAATGTGGCTGGTTTAAAAAGACTATCACCTTTAAAAATGGAGTCTCCAAAAAGTATTTGGAACTGAGTAAGAGCTGACTGATACTACACTGCTGCTTAATCAATGTACCTAGATGCAGAAATTAGAACCTTACTACTTCATAAGTTAGCTAGCAAATCATGGCTGACACGCAGGATATGTCTTAGCTGAGGGAATTTGTCATATTTACCACATATTTACCATATTTAACAGCTACATCACTGTGGACCCTACATTTTCAAACTTATGGATGGTTTTCCCGGTGTGGAAACTGCCTTCACTGTCCACTGCGTACCCATGAGAACATGGGTAGGAGCAAATTTCTTCTCTACCAATTTCTGGTGGGTAAATAAAAATTTGAGTTTCAACAAAAAACATATGCCCACGTAGGATAGAAAAAAAAAAAACCCAATTTACAGCAAACATTTAAATGCCCATGGCCAAGTTACACTTGCCAAAATTGATGGATCCTGCAGCCGTATCTACTGTACTTAACTAAATCACAGATTAGACTAAGCAATATTATACAAACTCATCACGAACAAGATATTGAAAGAAATAATTTACTCTGACTTTGGAGACAAGATGGCCAAGTCCAAATAGTGGAGATTATTTAGAGAATAAAAGGTTGAAGAATAAATGGAATCGTTTACTGACTTTTAAGAAAGCAATATCAAGAAAGACAGGAAAATGAGCCAATCAAACTTCTAATTACATCTAGCAGTAAAACTTGACCCCGTGGTGAGAACCGAAGGCACAGAAATAAAAGCATTGTTTCAAAAACCTAACCAGGATGGTAAATCTGGATTCTACAGCATCAACTACAAAAAACCATCAATTTAGGAAACTGAAGACTGATTACAGAGAGGAGAAAATATGGAAGAAAATGAAAAGATTACTTAGAGATAATGAGGAAAGAACGGACGGCTAAGATTCCTCTGGAATATATAACCCTATAGGTCAATAATCAAGCAGCAGACTGAGACAGAGGAAAAGAGGGTAAGCTCAGGGACGTTACAAACAGAAAGTTAATCTGTAAGGGCAAAAAAGAGCAGTAGGTAAATGATGTTCTATGAATAAAGTCAGGTTTCTCGAAAAACTAATTGCTATCTCCAGATGCACAGAAGTACCTGGCATCCACCTTTTACAAAAATTTGAAATAGAGAAAAAGACAGTATTTGTAATGATTCCAGACAGCTCCACGACATGAAGAGAATTACTTAATGATCAAGTAGGATCAGGTATATATTTCTCTAACATGTAAGAGTTTCTTCCAAACAAAAGAGTTGACATATAGTTCTCCAACTTCTGATTTTCAGATCTCTCACACTAATCGGGGGTCCTGTGGCAAGGGGTCAGTCTTAATGGCATCAAATGGTGGTTGAAAAATACAACCCAATAGCAACCTTGGCTTTGAGGTGGAGAGAAATGATCTTGAGCTATGCTCGCATAAAACAACATTTTAAATGGGTTGGGTTAGATTCCAAGTTATTTGATGAAACAATATCTGACCCACAATAAAGCTGAACTGCCTCTATGATAGTTTCAGCTGACTTGTGACAGGTGCCTCCCTAGCTAGCCGGGGCACTGTACTAATGAGTATATAACAGAATCAGATGCCAGAGTTTCATGCAGCAAAGATGTATATGATCCACAGCCAGTTATAATCCCCAATTCTAGCTAAGTAACTTAGCAACACAGGGTTTGGGGGAGAGAGATAGACAAGGGAGTCAAGACAGCTTGGGGTTCCGACTCTTGGCCATTCAATAAAGCAATTAAAGAAACTAACTAAATCACTAAGTTAGATAACTTTGTCTACAAATAAAAACCACCAGGTCCCTACTATTCCTCTTTCTTCTCCAGTGATTGTCAAAGAACTAAATATGAACCTTAATGTGAAAAGTCTTAATCTAAATGTGGGGCGCTTGGGTGGCTCAATCGGTTGAGCGTCGGACTCTTGATTTTGGCTCAGGTTGTGATCTCAGGTCGTGAGATCAAGCCTCACCTCGGGTGTAGAGCCTGCTTAGGATTCTGTCTTTCCCTCTGCCCCTCCCCCCTGCTCAGGCTCGCTCTCTCTCTAAAAAAAAAAAAACAAAAAAAAGTCTTAATCTAAAAGCAATGTCATGAAACAATAAACGAGGGAGGGATTAGGAAAGGTAACATTGGCTTCCCCCCAACCCCGCCCACCTTTTGAAGTACAAAAAGTGAAGGGGAGCCAAACCCCCACCCCAGTGTCATGTGACACAATCTGACCAAGGTAAGGGCCGGATGATTTTGGTCTAGTAAAAATAATAGCCCAGTTGATGTTTTCTCCATTTCCTCCTTCTCCGCAGGGGGAAGAACCGAAATGATTAGAAGAACACTGGAGCCCTCAGGCTCTCTGGCTACTGCTTATGTGATCTTGTGCTGGCCACTCTCCCTCACTGGGTCTCCAGGTTCCTTATCGGGAAATGCGAACAGTCTAAACTCGGTGGTCTTCCTTCTCCAGCCCAAATTCTTGATTTTCTAGGTTTGTGAAGCGCTAGTCTGGGTAGGAACGCTTTCTTAATGATTTAACTCTCTGACTCATTAAACTGGTTGGGGTCAGGCCCAGGATCAGCCATTGCACGGACATCGGCATTTTCTCACTTCCATACCGCAGGTGGAAGAAGGCAAATGAAAAGAAACAATATTCCACTGTATTTCTGAGCATCAGGGGACAGGAGGTGCTCGTGTGAGAACACAAAAGCTAACTTTTAGAAACATTTTATTTGGAAATAACTCTAGACTTCCAGAAAAATTCCAAAAATGGTACAGAGAGTCCGTGCCTACTCTTCACTCAGCTTCCCATCACATCAGCAGCTTACATACCATACACAGTGTTATCAAAAGCAGGACTCTAGTACAATATTAACTAAACTAGAGATTTTTTGATTTTCACCAATTTCCCCCCAAATGCCCTTTCTCTGTTCCAGGATGTAACCCATGATCTCACATTGCATTAACTTGTCAATGTCTCCTTAGTCTCCTCCAATCTGTGACAGTTCCTCAGTCTTTCTTTGTCTTTCATGACCTTGACACTTTGGCCAGTGGGGAGCTCCTTCAGACCCACCCCTGTGTCCTCTTGTCATGCCCCACTCTTTTGTGAGCACTTACTTACTTTCTGGCACCACAAGACATTACAGGCTCACTTTTACTTTCCCTGCCTCGGTCCAGTCAGCTCTTACTCCGAGGAGCCCTGGTTCCTTTCCTGAAGAATGGTATTTAGAGATCAAGATCTGGGTGCTAGGTGTGTTTATTACTATTGACGTGCCCTTGCTTGTATGTCCTCCTAGGACAGAGCTAGGAGACATAAGCATGTACGGTGATCCATGCATACACATAGCTCTATGTCTATTTCTGTATCTGTGCTCATATGAAAATGAACATACTGATGTTTCCACTCTAATCCACACTATAGGATTAGTTCTAGCCTTCCCCTTTTCCTTATTTTTAACTCTTTTATCTGATGGTGAGGAAGCCGGCTATCTTTATCTATTCTCTATTCACCTATTTGTTCAACTCCAGCATCCATATAAAGTACTTACATGTGCCTGTGAGTAACAGATTTACTAAGTAGAGCCCAGTGCTTGTGTGCAATTCTGTTTATCCTTAATATAAATCTATATATTGGTACTATAAATATAGCACCTCCAGGTTTCTTTTGATTAATGTCAGCATGGTATATCTTTTCTTCTCCTTTTAACATTTGTAAATAAAACAAACAAACAAAAAAGCAAGGAGAAGAACAGTATGCTACTATTTGTATAAAAAAGTGAGAATAAGTACATACATATTTGCATGTATGTTCAAAAATATCTATGGGAGAGAGAAAACTCAGTACATTGGTTGTAAGGTCAAGAGGTTAGCTGCAGAAAAAAAAATGAGAGGGAAACTTCACTGCATATCCTTTATTGGTTTTTAACTGCATACCTCTTACGATTTTTTTTAATTTTTGAGATATTCATATACCATAAAGCTCCCCCTTGTAAAGTGTACACGTCAGTGGTTTTCAGTTTATTCACCAAGTTGTGCAACCATTACCACTGTCTACTTCTAGAACATTCTATCCATTAGTGGTCCCTTCCCACTGCTCCTCCAATCTATTCTCTCCTTGCCACCAATGCCCCTGGTAATACTGAGCTGCTTTCCGTCTGTGGATTTGCCAACTCTGGATACTTCATATAAATGGAATCATACAATATGGAGTCTTTCTGAACTGCCTTTTTGCCCTTAACATAATGTTTTCAAGGTTCATCCATGTTAGTACTTCATTATATAGCTAAATAATATTCCATGGTATGTAGAAAACACATTTTATCTATTCATCAATTGACGGCCATTTGTTGTTCAAATTTTTGAATGATTAAAATGCATTATCCATTCAAAAATTAAATTTTAAAAAATCAAAAGGGAAAGAAACAACCCATTCACAACATTTTTCTAAAAAGTTAAAAGTAAAAGAAAAATCATCAAGTAAATAACGTATGATAAAGAATAATATATGGAAGAGCTTTGCTTGGCGATTCGCCAGCGGACTTCTAAGACTCAGTGGCTAAGATTTATTACAGCAAAAAATACAGAGCAAAAGCAGCAGGGAAAAGATCTGTATCAGGAGAGTCCAGTGACGCCTAGCACAGGCTTCCAGGGTCCTTCCTCATCTGGGACATGCTCTGGGTCTTTACCATGATATACACAGCCCCTTACCTCTCCCACCTCATCTCCTGCTGCTCTCCCCCTTCATCCCTCTACTCCAGTCACCCTGGTGACCCCAAGGTTCCTCACACACACCAGGCTCACTCCTGCTGTGGGGCCTTTGCTGTTGCTATTCTCTTTGCCTGGAATGTTCTCAGAAATCCTCGTAGCTTACTCCCTCACCTCCTTCATGCCTCTCCTCAAATATCACCACATTAGAGGAGTCCTTCCTGACTATTTAATCTAAAACAGCAGCCCCTGCCATTCTCTGTGTCCTCTCCTTGCCTCATTTTTCTTCACACCGGATGATGTCATTCACCTGAATATTGACTTCCTTTCTGTTTGCCCCTCCTCCCCCAACTAGACTATCTGCTTCATGGAGGCAGGGACTGTTTCTAGTTCACTGCTAGATCCCTCTGCCTAGCACAATGCCTGGCACCCAACAGGTGCTTCTTAAGTACCTATCCAGTGACTGGATGAATAAATTGCATCTATCTGTCTACCTAGCTAGCTATGTATCTATCTGTCTACGGACACTGAGTGGAGGGGAAGAAGGAAGGTATTTGGAACATGTAAGATTCCTTATTCTCAGCTCCAGAATGCCAGAATGTAGAGGAGATGCTCAGTGAAATTCTCAACTTTTCTCTCAGGATTCGAGTATGCAAGCATTATGTTTAATATCATAAAACTTCTCTTATAAAGATGATTTTAGTTTCCCCTTGGAGCTTAGCCCTGTCTAAAAAATTTCTTTCTTTTTTTTTTTGATAAGAAATAACAGTTTTGTAGAACACATAAATAATGCAGAAAGAACTGAACTACAAGGTGAGAGTTCTCTGGGCTGGAGGTCGGGGGGTGCCCTGTGACGGGGACAGCGGAAACAGGCCACTGTGTCAGGTGTCAGGGCCGCTGCGTCAGGAGGGCTCACCAAAATGTCCCCAGGCATACACATCGGACTGTCTTGCTTGACTGTTTCTATCCTTCACCTATTTTTCCGGGAAAATACTGTTGTTCGTATTTTCTTTATTGTAACGCTTGTTGTATATTAAAGACCTTTTTATCTGTCAAATTAGCTACATATTTTCCCCCCAAATTATTGCTTATCTTCTAACTTTTTGGTGTTTTCTGTCAGTCAGCCATGATTTGTATTGTGTGGTCAGTTCTAATAATCCTTTGCTTTGATTGTCTCTGCCTTTGACAGTGTGCTTAGAAGGCCTTCCCCACCCCCAGGATTACAGAAGTGTTCACCTACACTTTCTTCTACGACTGTCATGGTTTAATTTTATTTTTCATGTTTAAATAGGGCACCTGGAATTTATTTGGTGAACATAGACATTTCTTGAGTGCTGATAATAAGCCAGTCTCTGTTCCAAGTGCCTTATGTGGATCACCTCATTTGAATGCTCAGTAACTCCAGAGGTAGGTGCTAGTAGGTTCTTTGTTTTCACAGGTGAGGGAACGTAGGGACAGGAAGATTGGGTACTTGTTCAAGACAGCACAGCTGGCAAAATCTGGCCCATCCAATGGTAAAGGCTACACAGGGTTGTGGTGAGGATTAGAGTCAGCATGTGTAAAGTTTCTGGAATACAGTAGGCACTGAATAGAAGATAAAGCTTATTATTATGATGGCATAGTTCTCATAAACATAATTTCTGATGGCTGTGTATTATTTGAAAAATAGTATCTTTTACATTAAGTATGTTTCTAAAATACTCTTCTTTCACAAGTATGAAAAGCCTTTGGAATTACATGGAATGACTGAAACCTTTTTTTTCTCTTTTTGAGGAAACAGTTGTCATTAAAAGAAATTTTTGAAATACGTACTGAAGAGATTCATCAGGTAACAGACTTACAGATTTGTTTCTTTTGAAATCTTTGTGACTATATTACAGTTTTCTAGAAATGATGTTTTTAATTTCTGACCAGAAAAAGTGCCACAATAAGTGGTATATTTTTTAAAAGTCTCTGAATGAGAGATCAGGCAGTATTTAGATTTTCTTTTCTTTTTTTCTCTCTCTTTTTTTTTTTTTTTTTGGTACCCTGGGAAGAACATGAGACTGACAGGAAGGATAAATGGAGGGAGAGGTTGGCTGTCCAGGATTGCTGGGGGAGGGAGTGAGGGAGTGAAGTCTGTGAGGATGCAGGAGGTAAGGCAAGGTTTATGAGACATATGTATAGTCATATAAAGGATAGAAAGACTGGACGGAAACACATAGAAACGTTAATGATGATATTGCCTCAGTGGGGATGATATTTACACTTTACCTACCTTTTGTTACATTTTATTCTTATCTTCTTGTGTATGATTTTTAAGATTTCTTTTTGTCTTTTCCTTTCCCTTCATAGAACTGGATAACTTTCACAATCGGGGGAAATATTATTTATCTTGGAAACAAAGGCAGAACACCTTGTTCCTGATGTAGGAAGATCCTAAGTTAGAAGTGGCCAGGGGCACTTACTTCATTCAGCACAAGGGTCAGCCCACAGTAGCCCACGACAGGGACACACACATCCCAAAACTTCTTGGGCTTCTCATCCTCCAGGGTTCTGTCATTCTGGGGGCCCATCACTGCGTCTTTTTCTGTCATGCCCTCGGTCTATTTTCTCCTCCCTCCCCTTCTTGATTGACCATAATATAACGAGTGATCAGATACATCAACATCATGCACTCTCGGATATAATGCACATCTTTCCTGCGGTTTTCTTGCCAAAAATGCACGACCCTAATCAAATCATAAGAAAGTATTCACAAACCCAAACTGAGAGGCATTCTACAAAAAAACTGACCGGTACTCATCCAAAGTGTCAAGGTCAGGAAAGATACTGAAAGACTGAGGAACTGTCACAGATTAGAGGGGACTAAGGAGATAGGACGAGTAAGTGCAATGTGGGATCCTGGATTGGATCTTGGAACAGAGAAAGGACACTGTGGGAAAATTGGTGAAATTCAAATAAGGTCTCTAGTTTAGTTAATAATATTGTACTAGAGTTAATTTCCTGGTTTTTATAACTGGGCTCTGTAAGGTATCTAAGTTGTTGACATTACTGGAAGCTAGGTGAAGGGTATGCAGGAACTCCTTGTACTATGCTTAAAGATTTTATTTTTAGATTTATTTATTTATTTTAGGGAGAGAGAGAGTGAGCGGGGGGGAGGGACAGAGGTAGAGAGAGAGAGAGAATCTCAAGCAGACTCCCCACTGAGCATGGAGCCCAATGTGGGACTCTGAGATCATGATCTGAGATGAAATCAAGAGTTGGCCGCCTAACCGACTGAGCCACGCAGGTGCCCCTAATCCTTGTACTACTTTTGCAACTTTTCTGTAAGCCTGAAATTATTTCAAAATAAAAAATTTAAAAAGTTAGGTTGGAGCTATCAATATGTATTTGTTTAGGTTCTAATTGTAATTCCATTTTTCTTTCAAAAAAAGTTTTTTTAATGTCCAAAATAGCACTGACTTTTACCAGTCAAAGATACTTCCTTTTCAAGCTCAGTATTACTGAAGATAGAGATCCTCAAGTAAAATATTATTTTCCTGGAATCTCAGGATGACAGGTGTTGTCTATGTATCTTTATAGTGCAGGCAGACCTCTCTGATCAAGCTTAGAAATGGCCCTAAGTCTTGCATAATCCAGTGACCCTTGGGGTCCTAGCGTGGTATTTTTAGTGACGATCTTTTGTTAAATGTAAGAAACATACCCTGAAAGTATCAAGCAAGGTCAGTGGTAAACTGTCATAGCAAGAAACTGGCACAGAACGGGTTAAGCAATATTTTGGAGAGAAATTTTGAAATAATTGTGCCAAGCAGGCTAGGCAATTGAGTCAAAAACAGCTACATATCAATATGACATGAGACTCACTCTTTTATGTAGTTGGAAATTAATCTATGGGCTGCACTGTCTAGATCTCTATCTGAAGATAGGGCAACCTTCATCAATGAACACTCAACATTCATGGAGTGATGGGCACAGCACTTCAGCACAATGCACAATTAGCCATCAAGCTGGCCCTCCTTATTTTGACAACATTCCCTCATTATGAGGTGAGTATAGAATATTGTGTCTATTGTGCCTATTAGGAAGGCAAAGAACCATCATCATCTGGTAGAGTACCTAGTGTTAATGAAATCCTTACAAAAACAAGACACAGAGCACCAAAAGCAGCAGCCCAAAACTCATCAAATGACTGCTTCAATTATTAACCACTCACAGAAATAGAAATAGTGCACAGATGCATTTCAAAGGTGTTTCAATTATACAATAGTAAATGCCACAATGAACACTGAGGTATGTTATTTGTGTATTATAGATAGGATCGTTGTACAATCCACATAGGTCAATTACCCCCAACTTAGTAATAGGGTTCATGCATATCATGGATAAGGAATAATATAAAAGCAGACAGCCACCAAGCTCTTGTGCAGACATGGAACTGTGATGAATGTGCTGTCTAAATGGCAAATTAATTAATTGTTTGAAAGGCTTTGTGTATTTGAAATATTAAAGTTTTCATTAAAATTTGAAAATGTGAGGTTTATATAAATTGTCTTTATCCTGTGTGATTGGTCATCAAGATATTAACATAATGCAAAAATCATTTTAAAAACACTGGATGCAGCGAGTAGACAGTGTATTTAAATAATTAAGTGGCTTATCAATATTCATTGGCCACCATCTATGTAGTCTCTGAATTAAACATTTTCCAACCTTCAAAGTAGTAGTACAGTATGTGTTTTATTAAAAATTGCTTTGCTTATTATTTTCTTCCAAATATTTCCTTTATGGCACTCTGACCTGAAGTATACCAATGATTAGGAGGATCACCTATCTCCTTCCACCAGATGTCTGGAAAGAGAGAATTTACAAAGCCTGCAAGGAACTCTCAATCAAAGAGTAAACTATAAAAACAGTGATACTTAGCTTGAAGAACTAATATGACACTCATGGCAACTGGATTTGGGTATGTCCATTTGGAACATGAGTTTGTAGAATGAAACAATAAACCCTAACTAAATAGAGCTGTTTTGAAGAACTCCTCAAACAAACATCTTAGTGAATTGCAAGAAAATAATCTTCCATTTAATTCACTCTTAGAGTGATACGTGAGTTTTCGTTTATGTAATCTCATGGCATCTCCATAATAATCCTGGAAGTTAGGTAGAGATAAAGGAATGTAAGCCTTACCAGAGTAAGTAGCTAAGGTCAGACACAGTAGCAAGGCTGGGACTGTCCCCCAGATCTCCTGAAACAACATATGCACAGTGCCTCGTGCTATCCCAGACCCACTTGACGGACTGGATGAAAGATATCTCCTGTTTCCACCCCAAATAACCCAGTGCTCTTTTCTGCTTCAAGGCATTGCCAGGTAATGCAGCGGAGATTTTAATAATATACAAAATAATTGTAGATGAAACTCGAATGATAGTGAAATGTAGAGAATAAGCCCTTTAATCATATTATCTGCTGCAAATAAGAGCAATTCAGACATTTTCAATGGCAAAAATTACTGGTTTTTTACAATAATAACTTTGCATTCTTGACTTGGGAGGGTCTGCAACAAAAAGTACTAACCATGAAATAAGTTAAATTAACTATCTATGGAGGATGTAACTTGATGAAATGTTTTCTGAAGAAATGATCACAAAAAGGAATACATCTCTGTCAGCCAATGCAGCCATAAATAAAAATGTTAATGAGGTAAAATTGGTCATGATGAGGCTAAAACAATATCAAGAAATTGAAAAGGTTCTTATTAGGCTTAATTCACTTTGATGTATGTTGAAAAAAAATTCTCGAATGCATCGTAGCAAATCTTATTAAACCAGGAATCTATTACTATTTTTTTTTACTTCTGCGCTTTAATTTATAAATCTTTATCCTTAATTTAAAGATAACTATGAATAACACATGAAAGTCAGTGCATTTTCTTGTTCTGCAATCACATATGTTCTATTCTACATAATATCTCATTTGCCCTCATATGTTGGTTATAGTCTAGTACATAATATTCAGGTTTGATGACCTTGGCAATAAGACTTGCCTTATAAAATGTACTCACAAATCTAAAATTGGTTAATCAGTTCAGGAAGAAAATTAAGTGAACCTAGTTTGGTACCAATGTTTAAGTTAAAGTTTCAAAATATACTTGGACTAAGCATGCTGGGGGCTCTTGACTGGCTTAGTCGGTAGACTGTGCAACTCTTGATCTCGGGGTTGTGAGTTCGAGCCCTGCATTGGGTGTAGAGATTACTAAAATAAACTTTAAAAGACATTTTCCTCCTGGATGGTGAGATTTTCACCTTATACTCTTTGAGTATGACTTCACTTGTCCTCTGAAAGCTGCCTGGTCCCTGCCAAGTGTATTTTAATAACATAGTTAATAGGGCTATAATTCAGTAAAGGGCTTCTTTAGGCTCTATGAGAATTATGATCCCTATACTCAACATTTAAATCCTATACAAAGAAGTAAAGTATGGCAAGGCTGCAATTTCTCACTCCTACAAAAATTCTTTAATTTTTTTCCTTCAAATCTATCTTGATCAGTGGGCTTTGATGAAATAAGATGAACTATAGTCTGGCTTAGTTCTACAAGCACAGAGTCTACATCCTGTCTTAAACAAACAAACAAACAAAACTTCCACTTCCACGCTATTAACTTTACTAATTTCAAAGCACATCATATTTCAAAACACATAGACATCAACAAATTTAAATGAAATGTTATGTGCATGTAGATGAGACTCACCTTTAAAGAATCAAAACACGCCACCACACGGCCATTTTCCACGTGGCAGACTCTTGGCGGATGGGCAAACTTGCAATCTGCATCAGCTCGAGAGCAGGTCCCTCTCTGAAATTCTCTGCAGACTTCTAAAGTCAGCCACTTGGTGTCACGAACCAGGGTGACATTGACAGCCGCCATATTGAAAGCAAAGTTAGAATCAAGTACACCCTCTCTAGGATAGTTTTGCTGCTGTTAAATGGTTAAAAGTGAATTCAAGCTATATGTGAAGAGATAAAGTTGCTTTCGTGAAATGCTTCTTTGTTAGCACTTAGGTTTTCGTTTCAGCCAAAATTTGGTCTGGTCAAACAGAGCCAATCACAAAGTAAAAATTGTATCAGAATAGCTAAAAATTAAATTAGAGACCAACTCCTAAGAAGGCAACCAGATAGGTTAAGATATTGAGTGTTTAATTTGTTCCTCTGCTGAAGTTACTTCAAATAACTGGCAGGCTTTCAAAAGAATTCTGTGCTCTCCAGTTGATGTTTTCAATTATTCTTGCAAAAAGCATGTGCTGCTGGTTGCCCTTCAATTTGTGGAATGGTCTCAGATCAAGGGGAGAAATGTTTTTCTCCCTATTTCTTGGATTTAATGACTAAGATTGGTAAGGATGTTACAACTGTAAAAATAAATTTTGCTGCAAAATCAGGAGGAAGGAAAAAGACTAAGAAAACTGGGAATTGAAGGGGAAAAAAGAATGGACCAGTTGCTGAGACTGAACTGCAAGCACACCAGGTTTGGGGGCTGGGGAGGGAGAGGGGTTTATAAAGAGACAGCTCTAGAGTAGAATCGAAGCAGCAGTGTTCAGAAAAGGCACTTTTCAGAAACCTGCAAGAAAAAAAAAATAAAATTAGCTATTAGAATGCAATACTTCGGTTTTAAACTTCAGATTTGGAAAAGAAGTACCATATCCTATTTAAAACAGGAAGCAGCTAGATATTGACAGTGCAACATAGTACAGTCGGCCGTTGTGAATAAAAAGAGCATTTCCCAGTGTAGAGTAAAAGGAGGCAGCCATATAGATTTACTGCTGAAATACAAGCCCAGCTGGGGTGCCTGGGAGGCTCAGTGGGTTCAGCAGTGGACTCTTGGTTTCAGCTCAGTTCATGGTCTCAGGGTCCTGGGATCGAGCCCCGCGTCCAGCCCCGCGTGGGTCTCTGCGCTCAGCGGGAAGTCTGCTCAAGGATTCTCTCTCTCTCCCTCTACCCCTCCCCTTGCTGGTTCGCTCGCAAGCTCTCTCTCTCTCAAATAAATAAATAAATCTTAAAAGAAAAAGAAATACAAGCCCAATTAAAAAGGAGAAACGATGGTTTCATTCTGTTTGGGGGCAGAAATTCATTTGGGGGTTCATTGCACAGAAAATGCCAGAGCTGGACAGGACAGCCCCTCAGGTTCTAGAGGCTATCAAACACCTGTCATTAACCTGGCTTTGCTATGATCTGATCGAAGGCTTGCTTATCTGCTCTCAAAATCCAGAAGACGAATTGCTAAGAAAATTTAAGTTGGTCTTAGAGGTCCTGCTGCATGTGTATTTGAAATGTAATTGTTGATGATCACATCAAATGGTCATGACGTAACTCGCCAGACACCCACTGCAGATGAGGTAGGGGAGAGAATGTAAAATGTAAAATGGGCTTCAGATAAAGAAAAAAAAAATCCTCTGAAAAGATGCTGGGTTCTTTTTCTTTCTTTCTTTCTTTCTTTTTTTTTTTAGTATTTTATTTATTTGAGCGAGACAGAGATAGTGAGAGAGCACAAGCAGGAAGGAGGGGTAGAAGCAGACTCCCCGCCGAGCAGGGAGCCTGACACGGGGCTCGATCCAGGACCCCGAGATCATGACCTGAGCCGAAGGCAGACAACCCACTGAGCCACTCAGGTGCCCCTGGGTTTTTTTTTTTCTTTCTGTGTATGCCCTATTAGTTCTTAGTCTCTGTAAAGGGATACTGAAACAACTCAGGAGGAGGTTTCAGCATATACAAATAAGTGAGACAGAAAGCACGGTTCAGTCATACGTTAAATACTGGGCAGCTTTAAGGCTTGCAGTTTAACCCAGCGTCAACCAGCAACAATTTTTAGCAATTCAGCCGGGAGAATCGATAAAAGTTTAATTTATTGGCATTATGCCACGGACACATACTGAAATAACAGGGATTTGCTAAAATAAAAGTAAGCTCTGAGTATCAGTCAAATCAACCCATGGTCAACTTCATCAAAAAAGTAGAATTCAAGTTCTTGAAGACATTTCATTTAAATTTTTGAACGAGATCTTTAACAACCCTACAGAATCTGAATCTTCTATTTGTCTTTTCGCAGTCGAGATGAAACTCAGTATCACCTAATTGTTTAGGTATCACCGAGAAATTAAATATCTAGAAAATTCAGGCAAGCTTATCCATCCAAGGGCAAACAAGTGTTTCTCTGAATCATCCTTCATGGAACCCTTTTTAAAATGTATTATAGGTAGCTTTGCCTTCTTACAAAATACTGAACATCTTTTGACCTCTAATGAAAGACTTGGGGTCATAAATGTCCTAGAAAGTATTATAGTTTCCCTCCTTTGGTGGCACATTGTTAGTGGTCACTTCTACTGTCACTTGTCTTTCTGCCACAGTATCTGCCATAGTGGATTGTCCAGCTCCCTTCTGGAAAACGTAACAGCCAATCATGAATGTTGAATAAGAGTTAGTTACTCACTGAATGATGGGCCTGGGGGCAAAGTGCAAGGCTTTCTGGTTTGGGGGCCCTTTTGCAATATGTTCCATGCAGGATCATGTTCTAGAGGGTTAAGGTTGTCAGGCAAATGACCTCTAGGAAAATATTTACCATATTTTTTTAAAAAAAATAGCCAGATGGGGAAATGTAAATGAAAACCACAATGCGATACTGCTTCACCAGCATTAGGATGGCTATAGTAAAAACCAGAAAAATTGGAGAAATCGGAACCATCGTTGCTGGTGGGAATGTAAAATAGCGCAGCTGCTGTGGCAGTCACCACATGACCTTGCACTGTGCCTAGGTATATACCCCAAGCAACTGAAAGGAGGGGTTCGAAGAGCTATGTATACACTCATGTTCACTAGTCATGATAGCCAAGAGGTAGAAATGACCCAAGTGTCCACTAACAGATGAATGGGTACACAAAAGGTGATATACCTACAAAATGGAATATGATTCCATCAGTAAAAGGAACAAAGTACGGCTACATGCTACAATGTGGATGAACCTTGAAAACATTATGCTAAGTGGAAGAAGCCAGTCACCAAGGCCACATAGTATATGGTTCCATTTATATGAAATATCCACAATAGGCAAATCCACAGAGTCAGAAAGCAAATGAGTGGTTGTAAGGACTCTGGGGAGAGGAGAAAGGGAAGTAATTGTTTCATGGGTCCAGGGTCTCCTTGGGGAGTGATGAAAATATTCTGGAGTAGATAGTGATAGTTGCACCATTTTTTTAATATACTCAAACACATTCACAAAATCGTACACTTCAATGGGTGAATTGGATAGTATGTGGATTACATATATTAAAAAGAAGTCTAAAGAAACATTACACCCCCCCCAAAAAAAGCCTCACAAGTGATACAACTGGCTACCCCAAGCTTTCTTTTTAAGATTCTCCCTAGACACAAATTCTACATAGTGTTCCTAAGTGGAATTTCAAGAGCAAATTAGTTTCCATACTGTAGTTGACTTAGTGTAGTATGGAAAATACTCTAAAAGAGAACATTCTGCAGGTTTGTAAGTTTATATTTAAAAATATATTCATATTTAGTCCTACAACTAAATTACATAGGCTGTCTGAACACATGTGAATACTGGGCAGCTTGCAATTTAACCCAGCGTCAACCAGCAACAATTTTTAGCGACTCAGCCGAGGGAATCGATAAAAGTTTAATTTATTGGCATTCTGCCACAGACACGTACTGAAATAACGGATTTGCTAAATAAAAGTAAGCTCTGAGTATCAGATATTGAGTTTCATCTCAACTGCAAAAACACAAATAGAAGATTCATGTGAATGAAAAATAACCAAAAAGGAATATATATATATATATATATATATATATATATATATATATATATATTTATTTATGAATGATTTGCTCAGAACATAAACAGTGAGGGTCTGAGGGTCTGGAGAAAGACTTTTCTACAGAGGTCCATCAAGTATAGAAACAGACAATAAATAATACATTTGAATTTTGAACTTTTGGAAAAGAAACATGCAAACAGGTGCTGGACTCTGGCCATGCATTTTATGTAAGATGGGGCAATGGGAGAAAGAATTTTCTTTTTTGAAATTGTCCTGCAACCTCTGATGGGACCCTGGCTAATTCTCAAAAACAGTCCTAGCCAGCACATGTCTTCCTGCAGACTTGGAACAGCTTTTGGAGCTGGCTCAGAAGAAGTGAGGTGCGGCGGCTAAAGGGAGCTGGTGTGCCGAGGGAGACCAGTCCTCTCAAGTTGCTCTGCTCGTCTGGCTGTGTATACGAGACAGGGAGTGCGCCATTTTCCCCTGCATTTTAAAGAAGATCAACTTTGGGAGACAATACGGCTTTATCTTCACTACCTTAAGTTCGAGTAACAGGAATACAATTTTGCTTTTTATGATTTATCGTCCTCTAATGTAGAGCATGAAGAGCTACCATTTCTTAGTACATTTGTACTTGCATAGTATTCGCTAGTTCATGAGTGCTTTTATTTCCTTGATCTTTGGAGCTCTAAAGAACACTCAAAAGCCTGGGTGATCGCCCAAAAATGCCAATGAAGAAATGAAGCCCAAAGAGGTTAAGTAATTTATCTAGAATTACAAAGCCTTAAGTGGTGGAGCCATGACTTGAGGCAAGATCTCCTGCTTCGAAATCTCATGCTTAGATCCTGGAAGAGAAATGTCACAGAGATCATTTCTTATCTCTTATCTCTCTGGGAACCTTACACACAGAAAGCCAGTCATTTTTGCGCAGTACTTATGATTCCTTCTCAAAATTACATTCACGTCTGTTGTATCAACATCTTCATTTCCCCAAGTTGAGCTGCACCAACATTTAGCCAGCACCTACCATGAGCCAGGCACTGTTCTAGATGTTGAACAAGATAAGGTCCCTGCTGTCATGAAACTTATGCTCATTTAACTAGAGAAGAAACCTAAGGCACCAGGAAGTGAAATGATTGTGAGAGTTTATGAAGGGCTGGAGGCAGACGCTAGGTCTTCCAAATTCTGCATAGGCTAATTCACCATGAATGGGACACCAAGCCCCATGACTTGAGAACACTCTTAAGTACACACTCAAATACTACTGCATAAAAATGCAACCCCAAAAAGAAGACCTCAAAATTACACCAATTTGTACTGCTCCCCGATTCCTCTTGGCGGGGGGGGGGGGTTACTACTGTCCCATTTTACAGATGGGGGAAAGAGAGGTAGAGGAAGATTAATTCATTTAACTTGTACAACTTCGTGTAGCTCGTAGATGATCAAACCATGGTTCAAACCCAGGCAGCCTGAGTCCAGAGTCCCCTCTTAACCATATCACGATACTGTGTCTGTCTTAGGGTACATAGCGCATTTGTAAACATTCTTCCTCATTATAGACCCTTAACTTTTCTCCCTTACTAGACTGTACCTTCCTTGAAGGTAGAGATCACATCTTACTTAGTTTTGCTGGCTCAATCTCGTGGGAAGTTAGAGCCATGCAGCATTCCCCAGGATTCCTATTTTGAGAGGTCAAAGAGTAAAAGGGAATTTAATATTAACCCTTCTATTTACCTTGCTGGCAAGTTTTGTCAGTTGAACACCCTCTAGGCTGGCTGAACTTTGGCCACCTCTGTCAGTTTCAAATCAATTGGCCCTATAAAGTTGAGTATTTTCTCGCAATTCTGGCTTTCAAATTGGACTGTTAATACCTGGGATTCTTGATATATGGAGCATTCAGTTGTCATCAGGAATGGTCTATTCCTGCTCATTTGGTTGCAGTGAGATCTCATCCTGGGTTTAAAGTAAAAATACGGGACACCCAAATGATTTCTGTCTATATCTTCAAAGAGTAGGTTAATCTTTGGAATGTTTTTGCCCAATAATCAGTGTGATGAAACTGAGCTGGGAGTGGGGGTGGTGATTTCCCTTGGAGCCATAGGAAGAAACACTGCCTACATATTCTTCCTGGAAAATAACGGTTCGTTTTGACTGTTCGCTAATGCTCATCTATAAGAATTCTCGAGAATGAAAACAATGTTTTGCTTTCCTTCCATTTTAAGCTTCCCTTACATCTGTATTAGCTCAGAATTTCTTGTGACCATTTATTTTGAGTTGGCAAGCTGACAAGGTTGAAAAGCTTTCAAGTTTTCGAGTTTGCTTCAAGTTCTATCTCCCTCACGTGTTTTGGTTCGCAGTCTACCAATACACGCCCTTTAAGGCACCGGAGAAATGTTGAGCAGCACGGATGGACTTCACAGGAGTCCTAGGGAAAATGGGTTTTCCTGTCCCAAAGAAAAGGCTGTACAAATAAGGCTATTTTGCCTATGTGCAGAACATTTTCATTAAGTTTTTTTTTTTTTTTAGAGCTTCATTGCATTTTTTTCCCCACACTACTCCTAGGGTAACACATTTAATATACCTTCTACAAAAAACAGGTAAGCCAAGTTATTCCATTTCATAAGGCAATTAAGAGAACCCCCCCCACACACACCTCAGTTTATACATTGGGTCACAGGACAAAAAGTGCCACAGTGTCTCTTTTGACCATAACTTTAGCAACATATGTGACTGGCTACGCCTGTTGAAGTTGATTTTTTTTTTTTTTTATAAAAGGTATGGCTCTTTTCAATAATATACTAAATTATTAGAACTTGCTAATAAATGCCATTTAAAGAGTTTAAACAAATCCAATTTAATATAAATACACCTTAAAACATGGATTCTAGACGCAGTTATTATTAAACAACACTGGTTAATTGCTTCCTTGTGTTCATGGGACATAAGTCCAGTGCCATTAAAAGCTCTTCATTCATGAACTTGAAGTCAATGGGAATGTAACATATTTGGCAATTCAAGTTATAATGCTCAAGCACTTGAGATGAATAAAATACAAAATGAGTCATAAGACTGATGGCATTTAATTATATGCAGGGTGATTTTGCTGAAAATTCATTTGACACATATTTATCAGGCATCTAATATGACCCAGGCACCACCCTAGATGTTGGCTGGCCATGGATGGGGAAGGCGAGGGGCAAAAAATAAACAAAAACCCCATATCTGTTGTTCACTTTATCCATTTAACAAATATTTTTCATCATGCCCTAAAATTCAAGCGAATGAGGCCTTTAAAAATGTTCATGTGTGAGAATACCAATCAACCAACAAACATTTATTGTACACCAACTGTATGCACAGACTTGTGTCCCAAGCTTCTGGGGAATCTGAAGAGGTGAAAGACACTGCCTCTGCACTGAGGAAGCCTCTCGAGTTGGGGAGGCAAGAACAACATAATGTGAAAGAAAAGCCAACAATGTAGACACTTAAGAGTAAACTTCAGGAGCTACCCTACGACCCAGCAATTGTACTACTGGGTATTTACCCCAAAGATACAAATGTAGTGATCCGAAGGGGCACCTGCACCCCAGTGTTTATAGCAGCAATGTCCACAATAGCCAAACTATGGAAAGAGCCTAGATGTCCATCAACAGATGAATGGATAAAGAAGATGTGGTACATATATACAATGCAATATTATGCAGCCATCAAAAAAAATGAAATCCTGCCATTTGCAACGACATGGATGGAACTAGAGGGTATTATGTTGAGCAAAATAAGTCAATCAGAGAAAGACAAGTATCATATGATCTCACTGATATGAGGAATTTGAGAAACAAGATAGAGGATCATAGGCGAAGGGAAGGAAAAATGAAACAAGACAAAACCAGAGAGGGAGACAAACCATAAGAGACTCTTAATCTCAGGAAACAAACTGAGGGTTGCTGGAGTGGAGGTGGGTGGGAGGGATGGGGTGGCTTGGTGATGGACATTGGGGAGGGTATGTGCTATGGTGAGTGCTGTGAATTGTGTAAGATTGATGAATCACAGACCTGTACCTCTGAAACAAATAATACAGTATATGTTAATAAAAAGAAAAAGAAAAAAAAAAGAGTAAACTTCAGGACCATGAACGACAAATGCAGGGAGAATTCTAAGGGGAGAATGTCACTCAGGCCTGGAGTTGTCACCAGAGCTTTCAAAGAGGAGCAAGTAGAGCAGGCCCTTAAAAAATGAATGAAGAGGGGCCCCTGGGTGGCTCAGACGGTTAAGCATCTGCCTTCGGCTCAGGTCATGATCCCGGGGTTCTGGGATCAAGCCCCATGTCAGACTCCCTGCTCAGCGAAGAGCCTGCTTCTCCCTCTCCCTCTGCCACTCCCCCTGCTTGTGCTCTCTCGCTCTGTCAAATAAATAAATAAAATCTTAAAAAATAGACAAATGAAGAAACAGAAACTGGGTGAATGAAGGCAAGAAAAGAGAACACTAGTTGCCAGGTTTCCATAGGATGGTGAGCAGGCATGGGCTGGCTAGGATGGCCAGCTGACACCACGGAAGGCAAATAATGTATGGGTAGTTTCCGAAGGACCCGGAAAGCGACCCGAGGAATATATATTTGTTATGGAAAAAGAAGCCTCGCTCAAAGATTTTAAGCCGAGTAGAAACTTTGTGGCCATAAACATGCTGTGGTCACAATGATCTGCCCTTTTAAAATGGTTTTCTTTAAGGAGCCTACAACACACAGTCAGGGCCAAGTTTATGCATCCAACATACTCCGGAAGGACAAAAGATGAAAGGGAGGTACAGGAAGGTCAGAGTGCTCACAGGCTGCATTAGGCCAGGCCAGGCAGTGATTCAAGTCAGGCCTGCATGAAAAGTCGGTAGAGAAACGAAATGAAAAGTGCAGCTTCTTGTTTGCATTTTGCCAACTCCCCATTTGTCAGTGACCCCAGTCATTAAGGACAAATAACTGTATTCCTATTTTCCAAATTGACTCAAATACTTGTCAATCTTAACCTCTATGACGGAAATTCCTTTTAAAACTGTAGTTGAAAGCTCCACGAGGATTTTTTTTTTTTTTTTCAGTTATATTTTGTCACACAATGAGCTCAGGCAGGGAGTTAAGTTTAAATAGTCACTTTTTGGCCCCTACTGGCATCCTGTAAATTCCTGCTACAGGACTTTAACCAGCACTCCAGTGGTTTGAAAGTGCTCGTGCTCCTCCCAAAGCACACAGTGAGTTGAATTCAATTGAATTTTCGGGGCCAATTTACTCACTGATAAGATTTGGTTGAACATTCACTGTTCATCAATAAACACACACACACACACACACTGCAAAACAATGATCAAAAGTTATCACTAAATGTTTATTTATCCTTTAATACTTATAAATGGCCAAGTAACTGTCTAGTCAAGTTTATGAGTCACATAAAGATGACTATTTGTCAGAGAAGTAAACTTAAGTCGCATCAAAGCAATTTAATGGTGTAAAGGAATTCATCGCTGTATCTAGGTATTATAGCCAATAAATCAAGGTTCTCAGTCTCAATACAAAACCTCTGCTCGGGACGCCTGGGTGGCTCAGTCGGTTAAGCGTCTGCCTTCAGCTCAGGTCATGATCCCAGGGTCCTGGGATCGAGTCCTGCATCGGGCTCCCTGCTCCGCAGGGAGCCTGCTTCTCCCTCTGCCTCTGCCTCTCTCTCTCTATCTCTCATGAATAAATAAATAAAATCTTTAAAAAAAAAACAAAAAACCTCTGCTCCTTATTAGAAGTGCTTACAAAACTAGTGAAAGGACAGAGGACAGAGCTTTGTGGCTGAAAATGTTGGGAGAGGACCAAATGCACCCTGATTTCAAGGACCCAGTAGTTTAACACATCAATGCCAAAACTTCTAGTAGACTTGAAGGGAGGTTTCTGGGAAAGTGAGCTTTCTAGGCACGCGTACGCAAGTGTTCTACCCTTTGTGTCTGAAGTTACTCCTGCTAGGGGCATTATGTTTCTCATTCATATCATACACCTGACTGAAATATATCTCTATAAACCAATCGCCTACAGTTGATTGGGAAGCGGGCTGCTTTAGTAAAGGGTTAGCAGTGAAGAGTTGGGAACACAGGACAAGAATCTTAAGTTCAACTTCTCCCAATCTCCTCACGGGCCTGAGAGTATCCTTCCTTAAAGGCCTCTAAAATAGGAATTCCAGGGACGCTTGGCTGGCTCAGTCGGTGGAAGGTGTGACTCTTGGTCTTGGGGTTGTGAGTTCAAGCCCCACATTGGGTGTAGAGATTACTTAAAAATAAAATCTTTAAAATAAATAAATTAATTAATTAAGAATTCCATTTTTCTCTCGATATTTCAGAGAGATTTCTGCTGGATTAGGAGTCAGGGGCCTTTCTTTACAGAAAAATTTAGAGGAAAGGTAAACTAGGATGGTTTTTTAACAACTTTTCATTGCATTTTGGACAAGTAGTTAATGTCTGCTAACACTAAAGAAAGATGTGTAACTATCTCTCAAGGTCAGCTTCAACAGGTAGAGGGGATGTGAAGAGAAGCTTGGTTTAATTTTACCATGAGAATGGAAAGCACCACCTTACCCCAGAAATGTAATACTCATCTTCGATAAGAACAATTCCGTGGAATCTATCAATTGCAATTCCAGTTCGCCTCAAAAAATGGGGAAATAACTTATGTGCCTCTTCCTATAAGGTGTGTAATTTAAATCCAGATTTCGGGTTTTAAAAAGAAGGGTGTGGAAAATCAAGTTCACATCAAAATGACAATACTCCAAATAACCCTAAATGAGCTCACAACAGTTAGCAAAGCCAGTGAGGAACAAAGTAACCTATTGATTACTTCAACCTTAAACAGAGGCCCAGAAAGGTTCATCTACTTGGATAAAACACCTGAAACTGTTAGTGTACACATGAAGAGCTTGTGATCCAATTTCATCACATCTTACATCTTGGCGATCCGTGATCAGAATGGGCAGGCAGAGTTCCCAGAAGTTTAACTCCACCATCCTGATTCATTTAGTTTCTTTCCCTGACAACTCATAACCACAGTGTTGGACTTGGATTTGTGGTTATGGAGGCATTTCACACTACTGAAACCCAGAAGGGTACTCTCCGTAGCTTTGAATCCCTGGGGAAACGTAGGCCCCTGCCTCTGAGATTATAAAGATTTATTGACCCCTGTGAGTCTGTGTCTCCCATTAATTTCAATGCAACTGCTTTGCCATCCTCTTGTCAGAGAATACCACCTTCTTTACACACATGATTTTGTCTCAACTGCCTCTCTACTATAGGTTCCCAAACTGTGGACTCCGCTTTTCTACCACACTCTATCTGATCCTCTCTAATTCTGAAAATGTTTCAAAATCAGACTCTGCTTACCTGCCTCTAACCATCTAACCCTCCTGGCCACCGTCTGCTGCTAGCCAAAACATAGGATCTTGCCTATTTCTCCTTTAACCAAATATTTGGTTTGGGCTTCGCATTTCCTGTTTCTGCCTACGAGAGCCCATTTCTCCTGTTCTCCTCTGGTCAGGATAAACATACATACAAAATATTCTATAAAAATATTCTCTGCATCAATTTCTCATCAGTTGGGACACTGGGGAATTTTATTGAGTAAAAATTCCAAGAATGAGTTTAGGGTTCACAAAAAAACCACTAAAAACACAATGAGGAAGAAAAATTTGCTTTGCTGAGTACATTTTATGATGCATTCTAAAGCAGTATCCTGGTTATTAAACTATTGATATTCCTTGATGTTAATAATCGTTAACATTTATGGAGCTCTTATTCTGTGCCAGACACTGTGTTAAGTGTTTTTGGTGGTTTTTTTTTGTAAGATTTTATTTATTTATTTGACAGAGAGTGAGACAGCAAGAGAGGGAACACAAGCAGGGGGAGTGGGAGAGGGAGAAGCAGGCTTCCCATGGAGCAGGGAGTCTGATGCAGGGCTCAATCCCAGGACCCTGGGATCATGACCTGAGCTGAAGGCAGACGCTTAATGACTGAGCCACCCCAGTACCCCTGTGTTAAGGGTTTTATATTCATTATCTCATTCAACCATTCTAATGCCGTGTGAAATAGACAATACAAAGGAGCAACGTTAAGGTCTAATTTCAAAACAAAATCTGTCACAAATCTCAAGTCTCCACTTGTCACCAAATAGTGATATTGAGTTTTTCCATATTCAAAATTCTCAGATGTCATAATAATAGAGTCCTGGACACTAATTAAAAAATCTCCTGTTTCTCAATTTTCTTCTCAGCTTCCTGTAATTATAATACAAAAGCTCATTACTGCCTATCCATGGAAACCAGAGGATCCTGAATTGCTTATAATTTTTTGAATATATCTTCTCATGCATGTCTGGCAAGTAAGTTAGAAAATGCTTGATACGTTAGGTTTAAAATCACCCATTCAAGAAAACATGTGGCCCAGAGATGTGGCATCCAGCTGGCAGAAAGGAGGCATAAAAGCCTTTGGGCATACTAAGTCCTTTCCCCGATAATAAAAATTCTGTACAAAAAAAAAAAAAGTTATCCAAATCAAAGTGAAAACTTTGAAGCAAGATTTAGAAATTCTGAAACAACTGTGAAGCTATCATACTACAAGTTAGTGAGCACCTTCAAAAACTCCTCTCTCTGTTGCTCCTTTGTAAGCTTGCTCTATCAAAATTGGGGGCATGCCAATCATAAAGAGAAGGAAAAGTAAGACAGAGATCCTTACATGAGGGCTTCGGGATGAGATCTGAGGAAGGGCCCGAAAAGAAAGCAGGGATTTGAAAACAAAACTCCAGGAAAATGCTGAAGTCAAACCAGCAAGGAACTCTGCGCATTGAGGTAAGCACCAACACACATGGGAACTAATAAGACACCTATAGAGGACCAATCATTTAAAAAGAAAAAAAACAAAACAACTCAGCTTAAATGGCCAAGCAAAAGAGGAAAAGGAGAAATGGCCCCAATACTGAGTTAAAGAGAACACTTACATTTATACTAAGGTGAACAGAATGTCCATCAAAGTTGGTGACATTCTATACTGTAGTTACCATGTTGTGTTCATCAATTTGAAATCATGTGAGTATACCTTATAGGGATGGGGCAGAAACTACAGTTAGCACTATACACTTGATATTAGCCAAAAGGTCGAGAAGTGATCTAAAGTTAGCATTATAACATCTATATCACCGAGTACTGTATGACTGAAATGATTACATTTGACCGCCATATAACTTACTGTATCAATGAAGGAGACCAAAATGCCTTGATTCTATTTAAAATAATAGTATAACCCCACAAAAGATCATAAAGGTGCTCAGCATAAGAGAAACTCCAATTCACACTAACATAAAATGGAGCTGATGTTCCCAGGGTCCAAATATGGACAGCATTATCAATCACATGTAATGCCAAACACTGTTCCACCAAAAACATTCAAGCCTCAGGCACCAAAGCAGCTTTCACATTAGTAATCACTGAAACAACACAACTTGGGTTATCGGGCTTGTCAAAAGTCAGACAAAACTCTTTTATGGACCGATAAAGATTTTGAGCATTCTAGAATTACAAGTAATCCTGAAAGATCAATCTAGCTCATTACCTTCAGGCAAGTAAATTAAAGACTTTAACCCACTCAGGGTAAATGGTTCATATCCAATTACAGAATGCATACCAACAGTAGTTCTCTATAATTTCTCTTTCATAAATATATTCCGTGGGCAAACATTTATTAAGGACTAACTTGGGGCCACATACCTAGATGTCAAGGGCATAAACATGGACAAGCCAACAGCCCCTTGTGTTACATTTTATTTTCAAAATCTCAAACAAATTCCCCAAAGATAATTTTAGTGGATGACATAATTTTAGGAAACCAGATGTTATATACCTTTCATTTTTGAAAAACTTATGTTTAGGCCCACAAGGGTTTCTGATGAATAAGCCAAACCACAATATCATTAGGAACTCATCCATTCCTTGACCGTGATTCTCAAGTATCTTCCCATTGTCTCTATTATCTCTTAAGCTGCAATTCTGTGTCTCCCCCAAAATATCCATGTGACTTTTCCATACTTCAGCTGTGCCTCTTTCTCAAGGAAGGCTTCCTAAGCCTTCATTGCTGGAATATTCTACCCCTATACCTCCTTTTCCTCACTCTCAATCATTCTTGCACAGACTACAGACTACAATATGGCTTCCATCTCCAGCATTCTATTAAAACCATCCTAGATTCAATGACTTCATTCAAGAACAACACTAATTTGAATTAAACATTGCTAGAACCGTAGGTATATTTACTATTAACCCCCCTAGTACAATACCTGACACAACTAGGTTCTCAATAAATACGAGTGGAGTTGAATATTACATAAATAACAAAGGGGGCAGTATGCATGACACAGTAGTTACCCATTAAAGACCCTGAACCATCAGTCGTGTACAGGTAAGAGTCCGCATATTTACAAAAACTGAGTTTTGCTTTGTTTGCTCTATAAATATGTATTAAGTACTATGTAAAAGGCATTGGACCTGGTTCCTATTCTCACGGACTTGAATCATCTAGCAAATATAACTGCAATGCCAAACACATACAGGTGTTTTTAAAAGATACATAATTTGTATAGATTTATGGAAAGTGCCTCGCTTAGAAAGGGAGAAATCCCATTCTTCTAAAGCCAGCTTCTCAACCCCACCAAGGAAAAGGGACCATGGGGCTCTCAGGGCAGTGCTCAAACAGAACTCTCCACCCTGAGCCCGCTGGATCATGGCTGTGCAGCTATTTCTGTGAACTGCTTCAGGGCAGGACCTAGGCTGGTGCCTGACACTTAGTGGGCGCTCAGCCCATTTGTTTTCATTGCACATACGAGGACACTAAGGCCCAAAGACCTGCATTTGAACCTCAGTCAAGATACTCAGCCTCAGCCTCTTGGTTTCCCGACAAGATTAAATCATATGGCAGATGGGAACTCCCCTGGTGTAAGGGAGGCAGATGATAAGCCCAGGTCCCAGTTAATGGCATAGTACAGTATTAGACGTGGTAGGTGGGTTGCGAGGAATTTGAAGACAATGAAAAAAATACATAAGTGAGCAAATTACAGTACTTATTTGACGTTTCGGGCTTGACTTTAGCCAAAGTAAACATCTAAAGAAATCCAGTGTGGGAGAGGGCAAAGGACCTGGATGGAAAAAAAGTAAAGAGATGCCCTCGAGACAGAAAACAGAGCTGATGTAACAGCATCCTTAGAGGCTAGAGTAAAACTTGCCCAGATATTAGCAACATCAGTTAATTAAATGGGAAAAAGTTCTATATAATCCAAATAAAGGTATAGTGCTTCCAGGTGGCAAAAACAAATAGAATAGATAATTTCCAGATCTTTAACAGTACTTCTCCCAGATCTTTAAAAAGGAAAGTTAATTTGACAATAAGTAAATAAAGTGCCATGAAAAATGGGAACCTTTCAACAACTGGGTATTTACATATGGGAACGAAAAAGAGAAATATTGAAATGTCCCTGCTTTTTTATAAACATAGGGAAAAACTGCACTGTGGTTGAATATAGGATTTTGGAGTCAGAAGGCCTTGCTCACAATCCTACCTCTTACCTAGTAGTTGGAAGACCTTGGACAAATTACCTAAACCGTGTGAATTCAGTTTTCTCACCCAAAAAAGGTGCCAATAATAGCATCTATCTCATGGGGTTGTTTTCTAGATTGAAATGTGTTAATATTTATAAAAGACTTACAACAGCACTTGGCACAACACAAGCAGTAATTAAGTGCTTCGGAAATAAATCACCTCATCATGTTCAATATGGGAACAGGAATTTGACAAGCCTTATCCCCTTACTTTAAAATACTTACAAAAAATCGTTTAAATGTCTTGCTATATATTTACTCTGAAGCTATCAAGTTCCTTATACAAGTACTTTTAAAAATGAGGAACTCTGGAGATGAACAAGAAAAAATAAAAGCAAGAGGTTGACTTATTTTCTCTTTCTTTAGAAGGATCTATAGGTGAAAACTATAGAGAGTCAGAGCGAGGCACAGCGGAGGGCTGGCTGACAGCATGAGCTGGCTCACAGGATGCTGGGCTGCTTCCCCAGGTGGTGCACTCCTCTTTGCTGGGTTTCTATCACACGGCCTGGGAGACTGGGCTAGAAACATCCACATCACCATGTCAGGCTAAGATGCCCTGAGCATAACTTTTTACTACAATATCAGCGAGCAAGGGCATCACTAACTTGTGTGCTGTGTGCATAGCACTGCATTTGGTCTTCCGGCGACATGAAATGCATATAAGACAGATTCTCTTCTCTCAAGGAGTTTATGCTCTAGTTGGGGAGACAATCTCGCATCCCCAAATTCTTAGAGGTAGCATGCAAGGAAGTTCTGAATCTCCCTTGCTTTATAACCACAAACTCCTAGAACTCTAGAATGACAAGCTGTACCCTCTTAGAAGACTCTCTCTTATCCAGAAGTGGTATTTCTTGTCCATCCCAGTGACTGTGTCAATTGCTAGTGGGAGAAAGAAAGACCCACTGCAGAGTTCTAGTTTCCCTTCAACGTGCATATGAAAGTGTTCTATCTACCCATGTCTTCCGAATGCAGAGCGCTACATCCATAGCAGCAGGGCAGGGAAATGCAGGACACAAGAAGGAAGAGAATGAACTAATATATTTTCGTTATGTATAATGATCTGTACTTTTTATTGCTCGTTGAGTTGTTCAATCATGAACCCAAGTAAGACCTCAAGCACAGATGCATTCCCCACATTTCTGCTTTAATATGAGCCTGAGTCACAGACTCAAAATGTGAGCAGTGATGGCCTACAGGCCAATGCCCTCATTTTTCACACAAGACAACAGGACTATAAAGAATAAGGGACTCGGTCACGGTTACAAAGAGTTAGTGACACAGGCAGCACGAGAGCTCAGTTCCAATAACCAGAGTTGAATCCTTAGTTCTATACCTTGGAGAAGTTTTAAACTCAATCTCTCAATAGTGGTCCTCCTTCCTCCCTCAGTCCCTCCCTCCCTCCATTAGTGTCTGATTAATTCTTTCTCTCTCTTTCTGTACTCTCTCTTTATATTTAAACTCTTAATTTCCATGGCATAAGAATACGTATGATTATAAGAACTGAAGCCACTGTGTCTCGACTCAAAACCTATTCTATTTCTTTGAATGGGAAGCTGAAATGAATGCTTTCAAATGTTCAGGAGAAATAGAGTAATGGCCCGCTATTACAAAGCAGACTATAAAACAGCCCACAAACAGCTAGGGAAGTTAATAGATAATAGATAATCTTTACTATTTGATGCAAATTAGCTTTTAAAACAATCCAAGCATCGAAGTCCAAAAGAAAGCAGGAGTTAGAATGAATTATTGAAGTTGGCTGGGGTGGAAGAGAGACCACCACAGGATTTTTCAGAGACCAAAGGAAGATACAGCCACGTATCTATGTATGTATGTATGTTACACTGCTGGAAACCAGTGTGTCTGTGCGTGTGTATGTTTGTGTGTGCATGTGTGTCTGTTATTGGGGGAAGGGATAGAATCTTAAGACTGCTGGCTAAAAAGGAGCTAAATCTGGTGAGACATTGTACTGAACACGACAAAATTCTTTCCTATATAAAGAGTGCCAAAGAACTAATACTTCGCCTGAAACCTAGAGAAATCAGACTTCAGTCATTTAGGGCAATGTTCTAGCAGCAAAACAATTAACTGGGGCAGTAGAAGGGAAGTCTATAAGCAGAAAACCTACAGGAAGCCGTATATAGGCATATGGCCCAGAGCTTCTTAGTACAAAGTATTTTGATTAAAAGGAAAAGTTCTCCTTAAAGGAAAAACCAAAAAAAGCGCTGAGGCTATTAACAACAATTTGGTGAGAGAAAGGTGTTAATTATGCCACCTGGTGGCAGTTCCCAGAATTGCAAGCATAGTGGATTTCCCTGCCTAAGGCTATCTTTGCGAGCATAATTTAAGAAATATGTACCCCAGGGGAGGGGGGTGGGAGGATGGGTTAGCCTGGTGGTGGGTATTGAGGAGGGCACATTCTGCATGGAGCACTGGGTGTTGTGCACAAACAGTGAATCATGGAACACTTCATCTAAAACTAATGATGTAATGTATGGGGATTAACATAAGAATAAAATAAAATTTAAAAAAATGATAGAGAGAAGTTTACTGAAAACAGGAATATTGCCTACCTACATTGTTATTTTAAAAGAACTAGCAAAACAAGATTTCATATTTTCTGCTACCATGATTATTTCAAACAAGTATATAATTTTATAGCATTACAGTAAAACAAAAATGCTTATGCTTAATTAAAATCTTAATTAAAACATGTGTATTAACACCAAAAAAAAAAAATATGTACCCCATAAAATATCTCCAAATAGCTAAAACCATGCCTTTATAATGACTGCTTTTCTCACCCTGGTGATATTTAAAATATATACAGATTATTACAGGAGAATCAATTACATATCAATCCCTAACAATGGATAATGTTTAGAAAATGAATGGATTTCTCATTCATAATCAATCAAACATAATCTGTATAGATAGTAAATTTAGCAAAGTTTCAGCCATCACTGTACCTAAAAGAGGTTGGCTGGAATTTTTTTAAGGGATAAGAGAAGAAGAATGTGGCATGAAATAGTGAACATAACGACTGGATGCATAAGAAGACATAGTTTTCCTTCATCAGTTTTATGAAAAGATAAAGCACATTGTTGTCCAAAATCGGTAGATCATATAAAACAGATTGAATTAATGAAAATACTGGGAGATTTTTTTTTTAAATCGTGGTAACTAGAAATCACTTTTGGTGGAAATCTTTTCGATACAATCCTTTTTTGTCTTACTAAACAACAAAAAATAACCCTAATTAAATCTTTATCTCATTACTAGAGATATTATAATGCCTTAAGGCCAGGATCCCTGGACATCAATTCTTATTAAGGTTAACAGAAGCTATTGGGGTTTGGCTTCAATACGAATTGACCTTAGGCTACAAAATAGGTTATTTTTTCTTATACTTAATCTCTGATAAATTCATATTTTATTTCTCACAACAATTGAATGCAGATAAAAAAATTCTTATTGATTATGGGTTTCAGACAGTTGAGTTCCACTTAATTACTATTTCAGTGTATTTGAGAAAATGTGTCAGCAATTCATAGTAAATGGAACAATATGACGTTCCAATAGAAGTCCAAAATTAAATACATCTTATACTGCTAGCTAAAATCAAGAAAACCTGCTCCTTACAGTTGCAAAGGTTGGTAATATAAAGAATGGAGGAAATCTCCATTTTCACATGTAGTGGAAACTAGAAATGAGAGTTAAAACCCAAGGAAAACACTAATTCCATACCTCATTTTCTTTACCAGGTTATTCGTGTCAATAGAAAAATCAGGAAAACCATTAGTGATCCGTGGAACAGTACTGTCTCAGCTAGAGATGACATCACACAAAAAATATCCTATTGTATTTGCTATCCAAACACACTCGTTAAGCTAAGCAGAGGTAAGAAGAACCTGCTTTAAAAACCATCTGATACACCTGAAATGACATTTTCTAAAAGTAGATGGAAGCTGAAATGATACAAGAGGATTACCAAGCAAATGGAAAGGGAGTAACGAGGGGAAAAAGGGAACCAAAACAGTTTTAGTGCTGAGCACATAGCAGCTTTTCAAAAATATATGTTAGCATAAATACGAGATTCTCATATTGAGCCTATCAAAAAGCCTCCCTCAAGTAAATTAAGTGTATATATTTGCACATAGAAAACTCTACTTAGGGCACATTTTTGTAAGGTACTCTGTATTTACTTTGTCGTGACGGTGGTAACTCTTTTAAATAAATTAGAATATTCGTTGCTCATTACACTGAATGGTACAGAGCTGACCTTAACTTTTAAAGCCATGCTTCCCAGGAAAATGATGTAGCTTTTCCCGAAGCACATACAAGCAACATTCCCATTTGTATAGTTTTCTTTTCAGGAGAATACTACTTCTTTTTTTTTTTTTTTTTTTAAGATTTTATTTATTTGCGAGAGAGACAATGAGAGACAGCATGAGAGGGAGGAGGGTCAGAGGGAGAAGCAGACTCCCCGCCGAGCAGGGAGCCCGATGCGGGACTCGATCCCGGGACTCCAGGATCATGACCTGAGCCGAAGGCAGTCGCCTAACCAACTGAGCCACCCAGGCGCCCAGGAGAATACTACTTCTAACGCAGGGTAGCAGTGAACATTCGCAGCCATACGCCATTTGAAAATCCTTGCAGGATAAGTAAAGTGTGATTGTTACTTGAAAAAATTTCCACTGGCAAACTGAACTTCCAAAAACATTTTAGAGTGTTCTTCATCTTTTCCTCTTAGTCTACATTGCTATGTCTAAATAATGCAGAAGTATTTTGAAGGATGTATGATATTGATGAAAGAAAATAATTTTTCCCTCCAGATACAAATGCATATTTATGAAATAAAAAAAAGGGTGTGCATGCAAAAATTCAGTGGTGACACCAGTTCATCTTAGGCTCTTCTTCCCCAGACTCCCTTAGACTATTATTAGGTGAGAAAATAATTCTTCAATCAGATTTCATTAAAAAAGAGAACGCAGAAGATTAATATTCTGTATTCTACAACCCCCCCCCCAACTCTATGAGCTTGGAAGTGCTTTTACTGAAAGTAGCAACCTCCTTACAATCCTAGTTCTGATCCCAAAATAATATTCTCAACACCGTAATTTCAATGACGAATAATTCTTATTAATACTGCTGGCCCACCAAGTTATTACAAAAGTCCGTAAATTCACATTGAGGTCTTATTATATTAACACCTCATTTATTGGAACTGTCAGGCAAGGAGGGGATCAATAAAAATGAGATTTCAAAAACCAAAACTTTTAAATACTAATATTTGTCTCTTTTTTTATCAGTCTTGGTAGGTATCTTTCTGAAATGCTTCTTCAAACTTTGTTGCCCCCTTAGAGATAGAATAGGAAAAACAAAATTATGCTTTTTTCTAATAATTTTGGGTCATGATTAGAAACACCAGTCATGTCTTGAAGGATATGTTGGGCACTTGGTTACATTTTTGTTGCTGAATCACGGGGGTGTCCAGGAAGTGTGCAGTGGAAAGGGTGTTCTGGTCAGTGTTTATGTTCCAACCAATAAGGCAGTATCCCGGTAAGTATCTTAATCTACCAAGGCATACTGTTGGACTATCACACTGTTATTTTGTGCTAGGTGCTCGCTAATGCATACCACATGTTCAGACCCCCTGACATATGCACAATGTGAAGGGATATACACTGAAGTTGATCAGGGAGAGGGAGATTTAAATTTTCCAGTGAGCCAACAAGGAGGAAGCATAGTTTGGATTCCTCGGGAAAGAAGAGCCCTCCTTAAGTCTAAAATAGGACCAAAAGGCATGCCAAAGATTAGGAAATGCAAGGGAACTGGTTAGTGCTGCTTCTGTTTATTTATCTTTGTAAAAGCTCTGGAGAGTTACTCACCCAACATATGTTGATTTCTGGGGATAATTACAGTAGGTTATAAAGGCTGTTGGTGAATTTCTAAACCCAATCTAACTGCTTACGTATTTTATGTAAGGGAATTTCTGAATAAAAATTGATAACCACCGTACATATAAAAGTTAATTAACCCATTTACTTATTGCTAGTGAGGAAGCTGGCTCGGTGGGCACAGCATCCATATGGTGCCACTTAATGACAAAGATAAAATCTTCGTCTAAATATAATGATGAGGAAATTGTAGCAGCTTGGTCCGTAAAGTGGCTCTCCCCTGGCCCCTGGCTTGAGCTGCACTTAGCATAGGCTTCACTCCTCCGTGCCATTTTCAGCCTTTTTTTCCCCCCTGTGCTTAATCCTGAAAATGACTGTATCATCACTGCCCTGGAAATAATAAATGTGAAACAACACAGAAAGATGAAAGGCAAACAGTAATCTCCAGTGTTAATTCATTGTTACTCTAAACTCCTCTGTATTTGTCAACTTGTCTTGGCAGAATTCCAGAGCACTGCCAGAAACAGTCATCAGCAGTAGAAGACTGAAACTCAACCATTAAATTCTGGCCCCCAGACAGTATCCTGCCAAAGATGTTACCGGTCGACTAAAGAAATACGCACATAAATCACAAGGCTGGCAAACAGCATGGCATCGATGCAGTCAAGAAGTGTAAATCCAACTCTGTTGTATGCTTTATTTCTTGTAGCTTCTAAGCTACACATCGAACATTCTAAAAGCACTGATCCCTTAGCATGGAATAATGTGTGAGCTATGGAGATTTTACCAAGCTGATAGGAGGTAGTCATGTAATTTATTGTCAAACTCTATGGCCATGTAACAGGAGCAGAAAGGAATGTCAAAGTTGGCCTCTCATTTCCAAGTATAGAGAATTGCGAACTTACTTGGCTTTGGTGTGAAAAGACTCAAAGGACTAGAGACTCCATGTAAAGAAACCTTCACATCAATCTCCAATGATTTGAATGTCATTTAGGGGCACCTGGGTGGCTCAGTCGTTAAGCGTCTGCCTTTGGCTCAGGTCACGATCCCAGGGTCCTGGGATCGAGCCCCGCATTGGGCTCCCTGCTCCTCGGGAAGCCTGCTTCTCCCTCTCTCACTCCCCCTGCTTGTGTTCCCTCTCTCGCTGTCTCTCTCTCTGTCAAATAAATAAAAATAAAATCTTTAAAGAGGACTATGTATGATTTATGAAAAACAGAATAAAGCGTATAATTGCAGTCAAATTGAAAATATAATAACAGCAAATGTGCACAGTGTTTACTATGTGTCTGGCACTAATCTTAGCTTTTTCACATACATTAATTCATTTATTGCTCATAACAATCCTGTGAGGTAGGTACTGTTATTGTCCCCATTTTCTTTTCTTTTTTTTTTTTAAAGATTATATTTATTTATTTTAGAGACAGAGAGGGAGAAAAAGCCCGAGTAGGGGGAGGAGCAGAGGGAGATGGACAAGCAGACCCCATGCTGAGTGCAGAGCTCAATGTGGGGCTCGATCTCAGGACCCTGAGATCATGACCTGAGCCGAAACCAAGAATCGGATGCTTAGTCGGACACTTAACCGACTGAGCCACCCAAGTGCCTCTATTGTCCCCATTTTCCAGATGAGGAAACTGAGACACAGAAAGATTAAATAACTTGATCCAGGGCCACACAGTGGATGAGTAGTAAAGCAGGGATCAAATTCAGGCATGCTCCAGAATACTTGCTGTTCATCACCACTCTGTCCTGCCTCCCATGGGCACAAAAATGCATAAACATCACTAAAGATTTATAGGTTTATTACTAGGGATTTGGGCACATAATGAATCGAAGTACTTTTTAAAAAACTGTAAAGTTTGGGGTACCTGGCTGGCTCAGTTGGTAGAGCATGTAGCTCTTGGTCCTGAGCTCAAGCCCCATGTTGGGTGTAGAGCTTACTAAATAAATAAATAACTGTAAAGATTATTCAAAGTTCTATGAAGATATAATTTCTGGAGGTGCCAAGCATTATCGACAACAGCTCTACTTAAGTTTTATTTACAAATGAAATCTGTAATTACATGGTATTCATAGATTTGAAGTCAAGTATGCAGACATTTGAGATTAGGAAAATGCAGATTAACTTCTTTGTCTTGTTAAGAAGTGAATACCTTCTTATTGGATGGGTTCAGATGTAGGGGACAATGCCCCAAAAGGGATGTGCATATCAGACGAGTGGATGAATTAGATCCAGCACAGAATTCTACTCAGGGTTTCAGCATCCCCATCAAACATGTCTGCCCATCTCCAGCTCAACACTTGTCCCATGATAGTGGAACTCTTGATTAGCTGTCTGCTTGACTGTGAGCACCTCAAGGACACGTCTTATTCATCTTGTCACTGGCTCAATACCTCGTGTATACTAAATTCTCAACAAATACTTGCTAAACTAATGGAAGTAGTGAGCACCTGTTGTATGCAAGACATTGCGCTAGCTGGTGGGAGAACAAAGATTTGGTCCACATGCAGGGCAGCGTGGCAAAGTGCCTAGTACATGGTGCATCAATAAGGGAGGCACCACAAAGAACAGAGATGGTGAGTGTGGGTCTTCATGTAAGAAATCAACTTTCTCCTTATGGGTGATGGAATAAGTGGGAGTCCAAAGCCGTCTCAATCCATTGCCTCTCTTTGTTTTTATTTTTATTTTTTTGCATCTCTTAAAAAATAGATCAACAACCCCCTCAATTTAGCTATTACTTTACTTTTGAAAGTCTTTGTAGAAAAACATCTAGGTTCCTTACCTTAATATTAAAACTTATTTGAATACTTGCTCAGGGTTCTATCCTCAGCACCTAGAAACATGGCTGACTCATGGATTGTGCTCAGTAAGGGTATGCTGAATGAACAACAAATGCAGAGAAGGAAAGGAGGAAAGAAAGGAAAGAAGAAAAGAGAGAGACAGGGAAAGAAAAAAGCTACAAGTGGGATGGGAAGGAAAGTAAACAGAAAAGTCCTGGGAGGTCAAATATCAGAAAAATCAACCCAGGATTTAAAATATGCTGTGACCACTGCATGCATCCAGCAGAGTTTACATTAAAAACTCCTAAACAAAAGATTGCTATAAAAATATCAGGCACCACCACTATTAAATACTAGTATATCTCACCATAATATAACTTTTAAAAGTCTGGTAACTGTTAACCGACAGCAGTGTGCAGAGCAGACTTATCCCGCACAAGGGTGCTGTTAATTGAATGATGCTTTCTCCCCTCCACTTCTAAGAGGTTATGGTTCCATAACTTGGAAACTCTGCAGCTTTTGGTCATTACAGATCTTTACTTCATTCCAGCCGCACCGTCCTTATCCAGTGCTCAGTCTTAGGTCACTAATGTATTGTAAAAGAGACAGACGGCACACTCAAGTTCCCAATGAAACCTTTTTTTTTTTTAATTTCCATAATATAACCATGGAGATTTTAAGCGCAGACTGTGGAGTCAGAGGGTTAAGTTCAAGGTTTGACACTGCTGTTTACTAGCAGAATGTCTTTGGGCATGCTACTAATCTCTCCGAGCGTCAGGTTCCCCATCTGTAAAAAGGAGATAAATAACAACACCGACGTCACAGGGTTGCAATGAGGAGGAGATGAGAGGATGTGTGCAAAGTGCTTATCACAGTGCCTGGCACGGAGTAAGGAACTGTTTCCATGAGAAAGGCCTAGGCGCCTGGCTGGCTCAGTCAGTGGATCATGCGACTCTCGGGGATGTGAGTTGGAGCCCCATGTTGGGTGTAGGGCTTACTTAAATAAATAAACAAACAAACAAACTTTTAAAAAAGAGCACAAAATTATATCATCTCTTCCTATCACTTCTTAATATTCCTTTCCCTTTTTTTTTTCTTTTCCTCCCTAGGAGATTGTTCTGTAGTGAGGCCTGTTCCGGTACTAAAAACTGGTGATGATTCATATTAAATTTAAATAAAAAGGTATGATTGATTGATTTTAGGCCAGATATTACATGGGATGATACAACTGCAAAAGGTCCACAGCTGCTACAGATCTATAACACAACCACAATCTACTACAGAACTCAGGTTTAAATAGAAGTCAAAACTACAAATGAATGAATGAATGAATGAATGTCAAAACTGTTCCTGTGTGTGTTCGTGTGCATATGTGTCAGAGGGGAGGCACTGAGCGCTATAATAAACTAATAAGTACGTAGCCTGTACCTATGCTTTCCAAACCAAAAGAAGACATGATGTCTGATACATTTTATTGCCAAAGCAATTTTCCAAGGTTATAAGTATAATGATTACCTGGTCAAAGCCTGCTTTGGAGGAATGCCAGGGTTGATACGCTGTAGAAAGTCAATTGCAAGTCACACACAACCGATATACCTGATTTCTCCCCATGTATTTTTTTGCAGATTTGCTTTTTTTTTTTTTTTTTTATGAATTTATATAGCTTGTCGACTGGAGTCAGATAAACTGGCCCCCTTCCCCATTTTTGCCAACTGTTCTACACGGAGAAGCCTACGGTTTTCAATTCAAATACTGGAAGAATCAAATTCTTGCCAAGAAAAGAGGCTACAGAACCTCTGAGTACATGTTCCTCTCTACCGAACACAGCTGGGAAGAAGTGGAAGCAAAAGCTTTCTCTTATCACTCACTTTTTCTTCCTTGCTGGAATTTTCCCCACTGTAAGCTCAACAAACAAGCTATCATTTCTTTGGTATTTATTACAGTGTTAATCATATATACACACAAAGATAACACGGTACCGAGTTTTGGGAAGCAGACATTTTTCTATATTATTTTCATTTTAATTATTTTCATATTAATTATTAAATTTTAATTTTAACTTCAATGTGCAAACTTCACTGTTAAAAAAATACAATTTTGCTGTGCAAAAGGACTCTGAGAAGGTATTATCACTGATGCTAATCAAACCCAAAAATGACCCATTTGCAAATTCAGTTTTTTTTACTGAATCCAATAAGTAATTGTTATAATAATAAACCAGAGAGCAGACCCTGGAGGAGGAGCTGAGATGCCTAAGAGGTGTAGTTAATTGGTAATATGGAACAAGACCTTTGAAGAGGTATTAGACTAAATTAATTAGTTAAGAGAGGCACAGAGTTCACAACTTGATTACCAAGCTGTTTGATTCCCTCAACACAATAGCCTTAATTTAAACCAACCATATGAACTTGCCTTCCTGTGCAATCCTCCCAATTATCAAGCAAAGAGTTGAAAATTGTTGATCACGGACTGAATGAGCCCACTCATGCTATCATTTTAAGTCTGGATCTGCTGAATATTTTTACTTGAACAAAGTACAAAGATATCCTCAATAACTTAAATGTAAAACCATTCGGCTTGCTTCTCTATTTAGGATACTCTAGATATCTATTTTTTCCAGTGTCAAATGGTAAGGAAGACATTTAAACTAGAAATCATAAACAGGAAAGTAAAAGCAAAGATTTCCCACTTGTTTTAGAAATCTATTTAACAAACATTTTTCCTAGGGAAGAGTTACTGCTGATTTTGTGCAGTATCTTCTCTTGGCAGGAAGATGTTGTGCAACTATTTTGATGCATGTTGATGGAGTATTCTTAAATTCTTATCAACAAGTAGTATTTGCCCAGTGACTTGAAATGTAGCATAAAAAACAAAAGTTGAAGTTATAAAATTATATATACGTATATACACATACACTATCACATACACATTTGTGTCTAGATATTTTGGGAGGGGGGTAGGGAATATAGCTTTAATACAATTTAATCCTCAGAATGTGGAATTCATTTTACCCATCAAATCCCAGGCATCCCACCTAAGAAGCATCCCCCCACTTGTTTTTACCTGGAACATGTGGCAAAATAAACACAGACTGGGGGATGCGGGTTTAGATAATTAGTACCTTTACAATCACTTCAAAGATTTAAGTTTTTCAACATGTCGCCAAATTTGCATCATTTTCTTCTTCAGAATAAAAAACATTTTCAGAACCTCGTGGCAACAACCCTTTCTCTTGGACTAGAATCAACATCAACCCAGACATTAAGTACAAGGCTTATGTTCAAGATATTTTGTACCGATACCCATCAGCTGCTGAGAAAGGAAGAATAAAATATGTTCTAAAAGGGAAAACAGGGAGGGTGGCTACAGTAAGGAGAACTGAACCTGGACCCGAGGCTTATGTTCCGAATTACACGGTAAAAGAGAAAATCCACGAAAACCGGAAGTTGCCAGACGCAACACACGGAAGGTGCTGCCCGCGTTGAAACTTCCAACTGACACGGGATCCTAGTCTAAAGGGAAATCATAGAGGAAAAGCACATCCTTGGCAGTTATATTCCAGTCTTCGTTATTCTTAACAGCTTTCCCCACTTGACTTTCATTTTCCTGGAGCCCCACCAATAGAAAGGTGTCAGTCACATGTGCACGACATACTCAGTAGCCCCGCGAGGTCTCGACAGCCATTTATCTATTCTTTTGGCTGAATTCCACTGTCTTGGTTTTGTTCCGACCTATCCCAGTGCTTTTTGTGACAAGCTCAATCCTATACCTTAAGGGCAAAACGAGTAAACGCGAGAGCTCCTCACGGTTTCCTTAATCCGACGGCAAAAGTACTACTGGGCATAGGAACGTGGACGCTGCGCAAGCGGCGGAGCCACGCTGTACATTATCTGGCCGTTTACAGACACTTTCTACGTTCAAATTCTGCTTCCCGTCCGCCTCCCTGCCACCCAGTGAGCATGACCTAAGTCACTCCTACCTTAAACGCACAACAGCACCGTTTTCTTCCCTTAATCGAAGAGATTCCAACTCCCCCTCCTCCGTCCTCCTCAGGCTGCTATGGCCGCTCCGAGAGGTCAGAGGTCAGGGGTCAGAGGTCAGGGGTTAAGGGTGAGGGGCGAGAGGTGAGAGGTGAGAGGCGAGAGGCGAGAGACGGACTCCCATGGCTGCTCTGTTATTTTCTCTGCCTTCTGGACAAGTTCAATCCAACTTGGTTCTAGGGTTTTCTACACGCGGTTTCACTCGACATCATTGTCCTGACTCCTTAACTCTTCATCCACGGACATTTCCTATCCGACTGCAGCACCAGCCACCAGATAGCAAAACCAGTTTTTTTTTGTTCTATGGGGATGAGTGAGAGATCCATGTTGGCTTCACTTCCCAGGAGACAAATGCCTTCGCTGATGGAAGAGGCTGCCCACAGGACATGAGTTGGTCCCCAAGTAGATGAAGAGAACGGGACCAGACAAAGAAGAAATTATGGTGTGTTGGGGGAGGGGGGTGGCATTGAAAAGTGAGCAAAGAATTGAAGATGCCGTTTTTAGCCTGGTAACTATTAGATGCCAAGGAGAGTCCTTGCCGGCTAGAACCAGCGGTATTTCAGAGCTAAAGGAAACTGCGTCATAACCAAAAGAAACCACCTAGCAGAGCATCTGGCATACAGTAATTGTTCGATAAATGTCAGTTGACTCTAAATAAACACCTATTATAGGACGTTTTTATTGGGTGAGAAAACGGGGGTTCAAATTTTATTCCTATATATAAACTCCTGCCTACGGATATTAAGATTGATTTAAAAGTCTAAGACATTCCTGGAGGTGAAGGTGGTAGTAAAAGCTGCCACTCAAGAACTCCAAGAGCCCATGTCACCCTGTCTGGGCCCACCAGCATGAGGACGTGTCCAGGGAAGTCACAGGCCCCTGACATCTCACCTGGTGACCGTCTCTGCCGCTATTCCCACCGAGCAAATCAGAAAGGGACCCTTAGCGCCACAAAAGAAAGCAATGGTTGTTGCTTTTATTTTCTGACTTTCTATTTCCCAAGTCTGCTCTGATTTAGGAAGCTAAAAGCAGGCCGTCTCAGAAGTCTGGATGTGTACTTCACATATTCCCTTTATAGGAACCCAAGGAGACCCAGCTGATTTTCGCTTCAAAACAAACCAACCTCTCGTTTCCAGAGGGTTTGGTTTGGTTTGAATTGTTACCCACCATGAGGAACAATAGGAGCCGGGGCTCCTGTCCTTGAGCTGAGATGATCAGGCTTTTGCTTTCCTTCTGCCTAATCGCGGCAGGCTTCCTGCAAAGTGCTAGTGGATGCGATGCTTCAGACCAAGAGGTTTTCCTCATGGAGAAGCCAACAGCAATATCAAAGTCTTCCTTTTCTTCTGGCCAGTAGGGTTCCACAAAAATGAGGACCATGGGATAAGGGATTATCTCAGCAAAAGACTGGCAAATCTTGGGGCGCCTGGGTGGCTCAGTTGGTTAAGTGTCTGCCTTCGGCTCATGTCATGATCCCGGGGTCCTGGGATCGAGCCCCGCATCGGGCTCCCTGCTCCGCAGGGAGCCTGCTTCTCCCTCTCCCACTCCCCCTGCTTGTGTGTGTTCTCTCGCTCTCTCTCTAATAAACAAATAAAATCTTAAAAAGACTAGCAAATCTAGCATTTCTCTCTTCCTTTCCATCTTCCTTTTTCATTCTAGAAATCTGTTTGCCCTCACGGTCTCATTGCCTTCTGAGGGAAATTTTTGTTCACAATAAACGGAAGGGACTCGCCTGTTGAAGGTCTTAAGTCCTGTGTCTGCCTCAAAGTTTTAAATGTACTTTGGCAGATGTGTCAGGCGAGGGATCGTATTTCACAGACACACCAAGAAACGGGAGAATGCCGTGTGAAGGGAACAAGAGCTTGGGGTTTAGTAGGCTTTAGCATACCTTCTTACATAGCTTTTTCTTATCACTAATCATTTGCCGAGTATTCCATAACCAAAAACCCAGGAGGCTAAAGTGAAAAAAAGAAAGAAAAGGAGCTGACTCACCAAACCAATGACTAATTTTGTTTGCCTAAAACACACAACCAACCATATGCTTACTGCAGCTGGAAATCCTAACTAACTCACGCTCTAAATGCCCACACCTTATCACACCTACTCTATGCTACTCTGTAAACGTTGTTTATGGTGCAATCGATGCTGTAAGCAAAGTCATCCTCCGGCCCCAAAACATACATGGTGGTGCTCTCTAAAGAGCTTTAATGAACAGAGTGGGAAACCGCTAAAAGCTGTCACTCCCAGGATCTGGAAATGTTTACAGGTTCACCCATCAGCGTGTGTTCGTTTTTTTCATCGTCAATACAGTAATGTATGTAACCAGGTTTTTTGGTGGGGTTTTTTTTGGGGGGGGGTGATGGAGTAACACTTTATTGTTGTGCTTAATTTGTTTTACATCTCATTTCATCAACTGATTGCTAATTACACAACCATTAGCTGTGTAAGTCTTTTTCTGTTCTTAAGTTTGAAATAGGGTGTACCTGAAGGGGCAGAGGAGAACTCATTTACAGTGACAGAATTTAGTTACCAACTCATTAGAACTGAGATTGTATTTTATTTTCAGAGAGGTAACTTAAGTTTAATATTTAAATGTCTATGATGAAAAGCCTAATTTCACTTCAAATTCTCAGAGCTGAGAAAGCAGTGGTAAGATTTAGTGACCCTGGGAGGCAACTGAGGGCGGGGGGTGGGAGGGGTGAGGGGCGAAGACAAGATCCTTAGGATCCAACTGGAGATGCCAAGTGTCCCAGAAGGCAGTATTTTCCTCCCCTCTAACAATTATTTAAGTCAAAGGAATATACAAAAATTGTCCAGTCTTCTAAGGATGTTTCCAATCTCTTAACAGATCACACTCAGTACTTCCTGTGAGTAAATCTTTTTCTTTTCTACTACTGGGCTTAGTTCTCATTAGTATAAAAGAGTAACAAGAAAAGCTATGTGGCTGTTGTCTTCTCTATTTGTATAATCATTCGCATCAATACCCTCGGTATATTTAACAGACGCTCCGCTTCTGCCTCCCATCCACAATTTTCAAATTCATTTAATGTGTGCCTTTGTTCGTTGCAGAAAAAACAACCATGCTCAGGTTTTCTTCCCAATGTATGGTAAATGTGTACTTTTATATTTGTTTAAAAATCAGCTTTCTTCTTGCAAATATGTTCTCTCTGGATAGGACCATTTTTGATTTCTAAAAAATCAAAAGCAATTTTTAAACTCTTTTAATTTACATTTAACTCTTCCTAAAATAAGGTGGGCTTTTCCTACATTTAAATTTTCTTGGCGATTCTTTTCCTGTTAGAAGCAACTCAGGCCCAACTATACCAAGATTTTTAGGGTTTTTTTTTTTTTTTCTTTTTCCCCTAAGATGTCCTTTTTTGCCTTGGGTTCCTAGCTAGCACTCTTTTCTGTGTCTCATGTTTTAGCAATACCACTTGGTAAATACATAATACTTACACAAAGTGCATCTCCTCAGGATTACAAAATACCATAGACATTAAACCCTATAGCATTCTGATAGCAATACGTCTCACTTCTCAGTTTGAAAAACACATGACTGTCAAGGTATTGAACTAACCTTGCTCAGTTATGTCAGCACCCTAGCCCCCAGCATCCCTTGACCACCTTTCCCTCAAAAACAGACGACGAAACACTTCCGACCTAGTTAGAAATAACATCCACTAAAGCACTAACCTTTCAACCTTTTTGCCAGCAACAAATAGTAAGAAACACATTTCACATCCAAAGTACATGTGTCTAGATCTGAAAAATTCTCACCAAAAATATCTAACCTTCCTACATGGTATGTTCTGATATTTTCTTACTACTTTATTCAATTTTGTTTAACAAAGTGCTAGTCACAACCTACTAAATGGATTTCATCATGCGCTAATGAGTTGTTGCCTACCACTTAAAAACTACAATGATAGAATGAATAGACTTTTCTCCTACCGCAAGGTAATGTTGGCTCCATATATAGTAGAGTAAATCTTCGTTACCTTACCACTAGTACAGACTGTGATAGTTACCTGAGCCAGCTTAAAATATATTTTTGAATAACCTATAAAGAGTCTGCTAAACAAAATAATAATGTCAAGATTGTAGAGGTATGTAACCTCTTAGAACAAGATACTTCTAACGTTCTTTTGAGTCATTATTTAAATGCAGCTGTGCTAATTATAAATGAGTGTTCATTTTCAGGCCAGTAGAACATCTCCTTAGGAAAACCTTGTTTGTTCTTACTCCAAAACATTTTGTAAACCAGAATATTGTCTTTAACCTGAGCTCGCAAAATTGTAGCGTATCTTAACATTCGAACTCGAGAATGTTCAAAAAATAAAAATCACGCTTTTTAAAAAAATACATTTTGTAGTTCATCCAGTCACTGTTTATAAATCTCCTCGAGGTCTCATCTAATAGCAACAACGGTAATGGGTATACAGTTCATTTGTAGAGTGTTTTAAACTTCAGAAAACTCTTTTATTTTGTGAACTGGTAATGACCAGAAATCCTTGGATTACTGGATATTTAAAAAAACATATAATGACATTCGCCAGACCCAAAAATGAAACTTAATATTTGGTTTGTTGTGCATGTGACAGATTACCCAATCCCATGAAGAAAGCCAGGTGTCTGGCCTGTAATGATCGCCTGTATTTTAGAGATCTAGCCCACCCCTTGCACTCCCCACCCCACAACGTGGAAGATATGAAAGAAATGAAAATTTCAAGGTAAAGGATCAAGCTATGTTCAGAAGTCGGGGTGTCACACAACCTCCCTTGTGTGGCGGTATCTACGAAAGAACTGGGAACAGATGTTTATCTTTCGTGTACATTTAACATTTTGGCAAATTGAAGGCTTAGGAAGCTAAGGGAGTGAAGGACGGGCCAGGAAGTCCGGAATTCCTGGATGTGAACCTAATCTCGGTCTGACTCTGTTTTTGCTCTAAATCAATGCCAAACTCTTCACACCTCAGCTGCTTTATAGCAGGCAAGAATTATACTGGGGACAAAACTGTTTCCTGCGAATGTCTTAGGTTAAACAGTTAATATTACAGTCCTCGCCCTCAAAGGTACCTCCACAAAAGGCAAAGTGCTCCTCGGGTAGCTTATTTACCTTCATTATATCAGGGAATCAAAATGGAATATTGGTGTCCTGTGAAACTGACCTTGAAAAGAGATCATGCCTTCTATCCCCAAGCTCACGTCCACTTCAGCAACGATCAGTTATCCAACCAATTAGGGAAGTCAATCATGGGATCTTACAGGTTTTCGAGGTAGCTATTAACACCTGTGAGTCGAGCGTTTTCCCACAGTTAATTAATACTTGGGCCAGTTCAGGGCCCTGCTCCTTATGTGTCCCTTCTCCACTGGGTCGTCAACCCGAAGGAAATGCCCTACCCACCCGGGTCTTGATTTGGCAACCTGTGGGCCAGCTCGTTGGTTCCTGTCCTGAAAAGCAGCTCCGTTTCCCATACCACGAGGCCCCGCATCCACATGCGGCTCCGGGCTCCTCAAAAGGCAGAATGTGGTTTCACTTTCTCCTCACCACCTCCTGATAAAAGAGCCCTGGTCCCTTCGTGGCATTTAATGAATGGTCCTCTCCTCCTGGATTTGGACTTTTGGCCTTTCCAACCGGTCATTAACTGGCAGGAAATGCCCTCCTCGGCAATCACTATTGTGTAAATAGAGCTATAAACTTTCGAAGGCCTCGTGCAATCCCAGACCCTAAAGCTGCACGTGTGTGTGTGGGGGGGAACTCTTGATTATAAAAGCACTGCCTTCCAAATTAAACGCAAACCACATGATACAGTCCATAAAATATACAAAACATGCAGTCCAGTGACAGATTTATTGTGGCCTTACAGAATAAAGCAAAAAAAAAAAAAGAAAGAAAGAAAGAAAAAATCTATATGGAAAACACTACTACTTTTGACCCAAAGCGCCCCCAAACAGGAAGCTGAAAGCAAATCAGCCAGCTGTGGCCTCACGAAGTCATGGGAGACCAGGGCACAACCAGCATTTCCTGTCACTGCTTGTCACCGTTTCTGAGTGCCTCTGAACTGTTTTCTTCGATGGCTAAAAATACGGAAATTTCTTTGGGGATAGATGGAAGGCCAGGAGGAGGCTTGACAGTGAAAAAAATGTGACTTTTACCCACCCCCCACCAAAAAAATTTACTTGGCGCAGGTCACACGACCAGTCGCTTGAACGCGTGCATTTTAAGGACTACAGGAATGGACCACATTAGTAAAATAAGCCTTTGGAACAGGCCATTAGCTAGCCTCGCTGTTTTCTGTTCATTTAGGATCGATTTCCAGAAGCACTATTTTATTAGTACGGGAGAGGACTGCAGACTCCAGCATCCCAGAGAAGAGGAACTCACTCCTTAGAGCTGGTTTCTCTGCCCCGGCTCTGTCTCTCCCCATCCCACAACGTGACCTCAAAGTGCGAGCGTGGATGAGAGATCTTCAAGGGGATCATATTTTAGATCCTTTTATTACTATGATCACCATCACACTCTTTGCCACACGTGGAGGTATTCTTGTCTTTTTCCAGCAGTGTGAAATGCCAAACCCTATGCCACATTGTTCCAGCCTGTCGGCTTCTCGATACAGAGGAGCTTTGAAAGGGGAGTTTTAGCCAGAAAGTAAAAGCATTTTGCCCTCCTATTATCACTACGCTGAGGCTCTCAGCGTATGTACAAATGAGTCTCCTCGGCCAAACCAGGTTTATCTCTCTGAGAAAGTGGATTCATAGGAGTTGCCTAGGCAAAAGTCAGCCCCCCCCCCCCAAACCTAAGGTCTTTCTCAAAAAGGCCCTCTCCTGGGGGTACCTGTCAACCAGAGCCCAGAGCCTGGCTCTCTCAGGAAGCTAGCACTGCGCTCACTGACTGTGGCCTCTGTCTCCACCTGAGGCCACTGCCACGGGCATTCATGAAACAGATCAGGTTACTTGGCACCTGATCTTCCCCGTCCCCCACCCCATGTTTTCCGTATTTGGAAGCCCTTAGACCTAAAAGGTGACCTTACCATGCGTACAATTTTTCCACTTCATACTTCTGGGTGAGCTAAGAAGGTCTTTCTTCGTGCTATCCAATTACTTAGGAAAAATGCTCACATAAACGAGTTGCGAGTTTAAATTGTTCTCAAAATCACTTCGGAAAAGAATACATGCCTCTTCTTTGGGATCCTCACCCCTCACAGACAGCAAGCATTTTGACAACCATCACTGTGCCTGTTAACAAAACAGCACCCACAACTGGACCATCTCTTGAACGCCAGCTTTTCGGAGGGCAAAGGCAACCTCTACTGTGCCATGGGTCTTGTTGAATGTGTCTCCATACATTTTTAACAGCTCAGAAAAAGTGTTATATGGTACCTGAATCTAATCGTAATAAAGCAGCCACCTTAACGGCATGTGACCACCTCACTACCTCGGTTTGTAAAGCACAGAACAGGAATTATACTAAGGGAAATAGACCCAAGCTAATGCTATACACATTGCTTTTGTTTTGCATTGTTTTGTTTTCCCTCATGAAGGTTGAAGACTGCAGGACAAAAGGTGAAATGCAAGCTCTCTGGTTCTTTTACTCACTTTTTTTTTTGCTAACAGGCCACCGGCCCCCCCCCCCCAAAAAAAACCCCTACCCCCTTGTTTGGTCTCTTCATACTGCCATACAAGAGGAGAGTGCAAAGGCTGTACCTAAAGGCTGATGGTCCTCCAGGCACAAAAGATGATTGTGGCGGATCTGAAACGGCAGCTCTTGTCTCTTGTACCATGTGGACTGTGCTTTTGGGATCCAGTAAAAAAGAGGCGCTGTTCATACCTGTATCTTGGTAAATAAAAACCTATGTAAATTCAACCTCCAAATGGGCAGTGTTTAACTGCAAATGAGACAGCTCCCATTGTCCTTTTGGTTTTTGTCTGTGACTTCATCACTTTTAAACCACGCATGGCACGAGGTGTCCGAGTCCCAGTATTTCTCATTATGGCCTTTTTTTTTTTTTTTTTTTAATCTGGTGCAACAGTTTGGAGAACTGTTTCTACAGAACTTCTTGCTGAAGACGGATTTCCCTGGGACGGGAGGCGAGTACAGTAAAGGCAACTGCAGGTGACAGAAAACACAGCAGCCGGGGCGCCTGGGTGGCTCAGTCGGTTGAGCAACTGCCTTCGGCTCAGGTCATGATCCTGGAGTCCCGGGATCGAGTCCCACGTCGGGCTCCCTGCTCAGCGAGGAGCCTGCTTCTCCCTCTGACCCTCCCCCCTAAAAAAAAAAAAGAAAACACAGCAGCCGGCTCGCAGGCTGCTCCTGGAGGACTCAGCCCTGAACCTGTTCCAGTTGCTTCTGTGGCTGCCACAGGACACTCAACCTAGGCTTCAACCTGCTTGTTGCTGTTGTTGCTGATGTGGGGGGGACCCTAAAGCTAGAGACACTGCTACCTGAAATCCCAGGAAACGTGTTCATAAAATCTAAGGACAAGTTAGAAAGACCAATCCACACTTCCGTCTATTTAACAAACTTTTACGGAGAGCCTACTACGTGCCAGGCACTGAGGATGTGAGGTCAGAAGTCCCAGCCACCTGCCTAATGAGTGACCTGGACATTCAGGGACCCCTGAATAAGCCCAAAGAAACATTTCCCAAACTTCCGCACCAAGTGCAGGGGATGCCAGGAAGCTCAGGATGCAAAGAATCCCATGAGGACAATTTGGAGGCAATTTGAACGATCCAAAATGGAAAAGAAGAGCCAGCAAATTGCCAGGCTCTAGGACACTCCTGTGGCCTCAGGAGATCAAATGGCCTGTCGGGAGTTTCTAGCGCCAACCCTCCACATTTCTGTCCAGACTGCCTTTCTCAATTGGAGGCCCTTTCTTCCTGGGCCCTTTGAGTTCACCCACTGCGCAGGCATAAAACAAACTCCTGCCTAAAATGGGAAACAAATCACTCCTACTCATAAGCCAACTTAGCACTGATGGAAGTGGGCCTTGTGAGTGGACATAGTATTTAACAAGCGTGCCTAATTGATTCCTAAATCTCTAACCAGGCTCCTTTCTTCCCCTTCACACTTTGCTCTCACGGCTGTTATCGAGTTCTGGGATGACTATGCCTGAGTTTCTTGAAAAGCATCATGTACATACAGAGGGAGAAAAAAATATATATACGTGTGTGTCATATACATATGCATGTAAATATACATGTGGATATATATGTATATTATATTCACATACATACATATACCACACACACACACACATACACACGCACACGTGCATTTAAATCAAGCTTCCTTTCATTCTTCCTTCCTCTTGAATATCCTTTTTCCAAAAGTTAACTGCCTGGAACTGAATAGGTATTTTCCCATAATCTGCCAGGCAGAAATCAATGCATAGCTGTATAAATTGTTCTAAAGTGACAACTAATTTGTGTATGCACACACGTGTGTGCTTCTGTGGATGTGCCCAGACCACTTGAGAATACCTTTATTTCTCACCTAAAAATAAGGTCCCTCTTACCAGACTGCATTATGCTTTCCATCAATCTTTTAAAAACACTGTCACTCCATTTAATACGAAGTAGAAATAAATGATGGATTGATACTGTGCTTTTACTAGAATGAGCTGGGAAAAAAATACCTTTCAGGTCACATGGATGTCATTAACACTGATAATGTCAGAGATACCTTATTTATCCTAATTCTCAAAGTTGTCTTTCCAACACTGTCACTTGGCTGTCTTGAGGCGATATATAACCATTCAGGAAGAGCAGGATGCCTTGGAACCATCTGGTTTCCTTAAGACCTGAAGGCCCACATGGATACAGATCTAATTGCTTTCTTTTTGGTCATACTTTGTGTTTGTCCGTTGTTTGGTTGGTAATTAAAATTAAACTCCTTGCTCCCAAACACAGTTTATTCTCCTAGAGGAGAAAAAAAAAAAATTGTCACCTCATTCTGAGGTACAAATTTCTATTTTCAAAGTGACAACTGTATCACACGCCACAGGAGAGGGAGAAAGAGCCCACAAAGAAACACAACTTCTGATTTCTGCTTTCTGACATCACATACACTGAGAATGGGGGTGGGGGGGTCCATCTGTTCAGCCCAGGAGACATGGTTTAAGGAAACGCAATAGCACGCAGGGAAGAACCTGGAAGCAGTAAAGGTGACTGTAGCCTTGTGCTCTTTCGGACACTTGAGAGTCTTAACATGGCAGTGGCCATTATCTACCTTTAATTACACGATCGGATTACTTGTCAAACATGTATTGTAACTTACTCTTGTGTGCTGTGTCCCAATCCCTGTTTGCCATCCTATCAGACAGCATTATTTATTTCCAAACAGAAAAAAATCCCGCCCCTTCTTGAATGTATCGTGCTATCAAGCAGGAGAAACGCAAGGTTGTAGGAATGAAAATCTTCGTCCCTGGATGGCTTCTCGCCCCCTTCCTCTCATGCCCTCCGTCTCACAGCCGAAGACAGCCAGGTAGAGAACAAAACTGTACTTCAAACTATATTGTCAGGTAGCTGCACTGCAGCCAAGAGACTGCCACTGTTTGAGCACGTGCAGGGCCGCAGAGCCTCAAAAGACAAACCCTGTTTTGTTTCCCCCAAGGTGTTGTGGTTACTTTTTCATACTGTAGAACTGGGCAGATAATCAAACACCTACTGGCCAGAAAAGCGAATTACACCAGAGCCTAGAGGACCAAGTGAGAAGCAAACAGAATGCAGACAATTAGGAGTGCGTACCTTCTCATCTAAATTTTTCGGTTCCTGCAAGTACACCAAAATGTACTGTTGCAATTAAAAGCTGGGCAGAAATCTGCTCCTTTGTGAGTTTACCAATGATTGATTCTTCTTTTTGATTCAATATCTCGCACGTATCTACTCTGTGTGAGGCTTTGCTTAGGTAAAGGGTGGGCGCAAGGGAATACCAAAGATACTTTGTATACCAGCTCATAATCATAGGTTTTTCTCCCACTGAAAAAGCAGCTGCTCTGAAAGGCCTGCAGTGGACAGTTGAGGAAAAAAAGATACTTTATAATAGTCCTGGGAATCATTAGGAGTGCTTAAAGCAGCAAAGGAAATTAGAGAAATGAAGGAGCTCTCAGAAGTAGAGCAAAACATGCAGTCACCACCTCTGGCCTCGCACTGTATCAATTCTCTCTCAAAATAATTTTTTTTTTCCTGGCAAACCCCTTCACTGATGTTTTCATACAGGGTCTCTAATGTCATCACTATATAAAGCTGCAGAATGATAACTGGCAATATTTTCCCCTAACGCCTCTGACACCAGTTTAGCCTGTCTATTCTGGCCCCAAGGTTTAGTGTTTTCACTTTTTTTTTTTTTTTAAGGATGCGTTTGGTCCAAAGTCATTCAGCAACAAGGCAGCACATCAGGAGGCCAAGTTTCTTGAACTGGGATCTAAGTCTATAAGCACTAAAAATGGGAGAAGTTGGTTTTGGTCACCCTCTACCGCCTTCCCCGGGGAACGATGCAGGATGCAGGTATCTATTTGCTCTACCTGCAGGAGCTCTCCTTTCGGATGTGAAGCAATGAATCCCCCACACACTTCTCTCAACAATGATCTGGAAACACTGATGCAAAATTTATTATATAGTAAATTCCATTGTAAACAGTTCAGTTCTTCCTTTCTAGGCACACTGCAGCACCTAGGCAGGAAAACTGCACTGTTCTTTAATAGGTGCAAAACGATCTCTTTCACCCCCTCCCAGAAGCTTGCTAAATACAATAGCAGGAAAGTCTGCCAGCCAAGTGGCTTCTATTGTTTGGAGAGAAGTAAAAAGTGGACAGAGGCAGAATAATATCAGCTGGCTGTGGGCAAAAGCCCTTTTACACTATGTTTAGGGAAGTTTCCATAAACATGAAGGCATCCCCCAAAGGTATGCATATTGGGGGAAAAATTTTAAAAACAACTTTAAAAAAGTATTTAAACATTTGCATAGGCAAAAAAGAAAATATAGAATATGAATATAATCAGAAAAACCTGAGGTCTCTGGTAAGCCTCATTGTCAATATGCCTTTTATCAGAAGGGGGAAAAAAAAAAAAACCCTCGGATCAATTGTATTAAGGATGCCTAGTCACTGGTACTGCTATTTCAAGAGTCTGCTTTCCAACCATTATATCAGTAATCACCCAGACTTATCGATTAAACCAGGGAGTCAACACAGAGAAAAATTAGCAGTCATTTCAAAATTAAATCTCGCAATAATTTTGTTTTAATTGATACTTTCCCGCGAAGTTAATACATGCGTAGAGATAGGATACCAGCTCCTAATCATAGGCTTTATCCCATATGTGGGGATCCGTGCCCAATTAAGCAATTCAGGAACATCTAGGAAAAAAGAACTCCTCTAAAACACACTACCTTAATTACGACAATACAATAAACTCACCCTCACTGTTGTATCTATACGTATCAATTACTAGACAGGAGTCAGAAAAGCACACAGTAGGTCCACTACAGTAGTGTTACCACCACGCAAATGAATCACCTAAATGTTAAGTTTCGTTACTCCTCTTGATTTAATGGCGTTTCCTTACCATAAAAGCTGACTGTGTGAATGCTAAAAATGAAGTTACCTTTTTAACAGTCTCCTAAGATCTATCCTCACGCCCTTCAGATGCCGGTAGTAAAAGCAAGCTGCCGAATGTGTCCATCCAGAGCGGGAAAAGACACCGCTCTGCAAGGAAGCTGTGGCACTGCTCACGATACCGCATGAACATGGGGAAATTAGTTGTTAAAGCATCTGCTGATGATATGCCACGCAAGAAATTCCTTTAAATTTATATACATATATATATATATATATATATATATATATATATATATATATATATATATATATATAAAGGAAGAAGAACACGAAGGAAAAAGAAATTAGAGGAAAAGGAAAGACGGAAGAACAGGAAGAAGAAAGATCAAAGCCCTAAAATTACAACGAAGTTGCAAGATTACTTTTCCTTCTACTTGCCACTTGAAAAACTAAAGTTTAAAAGGCCTTTGCTTGCTGCGGCGTCCTAGGAAGGCAGCCACTCTCACAAACCCCAACTCATCTCCAGCCTTACCTTATGCTGCTAGCGCACACCCAGGGGCTAAGGGGTCCTGCTCTCTGCGGCAGCGGCGGGGGCAGCGGCAGCGACAGCGGCACATGCCATCTGTTAGCGGCAGAAGCAAAAGCAGCGCTGCGCGAGGTGGCCCCGGTGCCGGGAGAGCCTTTAGCAGGGGTGCGTACTGAATGCCGCCATTTTAAAGCGAGGCTCCTGAAATCATTAGATATAAGCAAATTAAAGCCCGCCCCACCTACAGAACTTCATGGCTGGGACGTGCAACCCTGCTCCGAGTCGCCGCTGTGGGGTGCAAAATGTCAAGGCCAGAGACACGCGCACGGGGACTCCCGGACGGCGGCGACGATCCCTGCGCTTCCCCCCCTCCCCGGCGCTCCCCGCCCCCCCCCCCCCCGCGGCCCCCCGGGCTCCGGCGAGACTCCCTTCAGGCCCCGAGGCGAGGAGCTTTTCTTTGGCTCCCCAGCGCTGGGGGGAGGGGGGCGGGGGGGCCCAGGCCGGGCCAGGCCGGCGCGCTGGGGCACAGGGGGCGCCCGGCCCGGGCCTCCACTCTCCCCCCCCCACCCCTCCCGAGCTCTTGGTTCAGTCCGCGCGGAGCACTCCTCGCAGCTCCCGGCTCCCTCGCGGCGGCGGGCGTGGGGTTCCCGCCCGGGCTAGTGGCTGCCATGGCAACCCCGGCCCCAACCCCGCCCGGCCTCGCCAAAGGCGTGCCCTCCACCCGCTGGCCCGGCCGAGCCCGCCGCCGCCGCCGCCGCCGCCGCCGCCGCCGGTCCTTCACACACACCCACTCCCGCGCCCCGCCCGGCGTCCCGCGCCCCGCGCCCGGCCCGCGGGACGCGTCGCGGGAACGGCGCTGCTGGGGGGCTTCGGGCGCCCAAAGGGCAACTGGCGCGCAACTCCGCCGGCCGGCCGGTCGAGCGGCGCGCGGGCAGCGGGAGCGCGGGGCTGGCCCTCGGCCGCCCGGCCCCGCCCCGCCCCGGCCAGGTAGCGCGGGCGCGCCCCGCACCGCCGCCGCCGCCGCCGCCGCCAACCTCACCTGGCTCGGCGCGCGCAGCTCCTGGCCCCCGCTGGCCGCTGCGGACCGGGCGGGAGTCGGGCGGCGGGCGGCCCCCGCTCCCGCGCCCACCGGTGCCTGTCCTCGGCCTCCTTCCCGCCGCTCCCAAAGAGCGCCAAAAGTCGCGCTCCCGCTCCGAGTGCGGGCACTTTCTTCCTGCAGGGCGCCGTTCCGTCGCCCAATGTATTCTTTGTGTGCTTCGTTCATTCGTGCGTGGTTCTCAGAGAGCGCCGCGCGGGCTTTATTCTCAGGGGGTGTGGCGCCTCTCCCCCCAGACCGGGCGGCCCAGCCCCCGCTGCAAACGCTCTTTTGTCGTTTCTTTATTAAGGGAACGGGGGACAAATCATAACGCTCAGGTTTTACAAAAGCGAAAACAAACAGAGCTCGCACACATCCCCGGCGAGGGGGGAGGGAGGCGGCAAAGTTTCCAGAGCTTCGGCGACTGGAGTGCCGGGGAGAAATGCCGTGTGGTTTGAAGCTGTACGCTTAGAGCCTCTTCGGAGACGGGTGAAGTGAGACAGGTAATTTCAAAAATGACCTTAGTCAATAAATATATGGGCTCACTGAAAGCCAAAAAAAAAAAAAAAAAAAAAAAATTACTCACCAGCTGCCTTCCTGGGACCTCCCTTCTATAAAAGCCCCAATCTTTTACTTCCCTTTAAGAACCTCAGACAGGGAAATGTTGGTCTGTGCCAATAGCACCCTTTCTTCGATGGAGTTTGACGGGTAGCAAGAGCCCTAAGGTAGGGTCCCAGACACTTGTGAATGGGAAACGGACAAAGCCACTGCCATTTTATATTTTGATTAAAAAACGTGCATCTGGGCAGCTAAATTACCAGTTTCGATCTAATGCAAGTGTAATAGGAACACCAGCTGTCCCTTAATTGGAGCCCCACAATGATAAACGCGTGGTTTTATTTAATTTTATGAGGACAATTGTAGTTGATAACATACGCATATGCGAGAGCCTCGGTGACAAGCTCATAGCAATTCATGGGCTGCGCTCCTGCCATGAACTGCTTCACCCCACTACAGAGTTCTACATGCTCTCCAGAAAGTGCAGAAAAACATCGCAGGAGATGTTGAAGTTGCAGTTAGGTAGAGGAGTTGAGCGAATTCTCAGGCTGATAAGGTTTTTTAATTCTGCCGGACTGATCCCAGTAGAATTCTCCAGCTAATTTTAGGCAAGAAATCAATGTCTGTTTGTTAAATGCCGGATAATAGGAGTGGGATCCTAGTGGTTGGAAGGAGAACACTGGCACAAACTGCCCTTTAAATAATTGAGACACCCCTCCCCCCAACGCATTTGGCAAGCATTGTGAAAGTTATCAGGACAATGTGCAGGGACAGCGCCTGATACTTGGGTAGTCATGGGTGGAATCCTAGCCTAAGTTGAACAGAAGGCAGGATTTTTCTAGTAATTTGCGGGGGGGGGGGGGGGGAGGGACAAAAAGAAAAACTGATTCCTAATCCCCTCTGCCCACCTCCTTTCGAGCTTGCCAAATTACCTGCACTACTCTAAACGTCAAACTGGGCTGACCTGTAAGGAGTGGCTTTGGCAGTCCAGGAACTACCATAACTAAAAGCAGGAGGTGTTGGAAGGGCAAGGCTGACTTATATAACTTTATACCCAATGATCTAACAAATGAGGAACTGTTATCACAGTGAGTCAACAAAGGAGTCTTTATGCTAAGCATAACTCTGGTCAACACCAGTGCGTTTACCTCTGTCCACCATTGCAAACCACATCTCCTGTGGGGCACTCCAGGTTTCCCTAATCCCACCCAAACTGGCTCGATTTTATTGTTACTGCATTGGTGAAATAATTGTTTTATTATAAATGTAAGGTCATAAATAGGTCAATTTGCTAGCTCTCGGGATAGCATAGCTTCAACCTATTCTTTTGCTGGCAGCGTCTGACCTGCGCAAGTTGCAAATGAGACTTTATTATTCTGTCTTGTCCACGTTGGAGAGGAAGACAGCCTTATAAACAAATTTTAGCCCCGTAAATTGCCCTCCTTATACCCAGGCTGATACGGCCTCCACAAATGAAGCTAGGCAAATTTCCATGCCACTGGGTCCCTGGGGAGTGTCCTCAAAGACAGTGGGAAATTGCTGTCACCTCCCCTCAGCACTGTAAAAGGGCTTATTTGCTCTTTAGGGTGGACTCACCTTGGAATTACTTTCCACTTTAGTAGTTGGAGCTACCCAACATTTTCTTTTCTTCCCCCTTAGGCATGATTGGGGGCAGGACCTGGGAAAAATCGAGTTGTGCACTGACTGAGCACAAGATGAGTTCTTAATGTATATACATTATAGTCTCTGAATTCTTTTTTTTTTTTAAGATTTTATTTATTCATTTGTCAGAAAGAGAGAGAGAGAGAGAGCACAAGGAGGGGGAATGGCAGGCAGAGGGAGAAGCAGGCTCCCCGCTTAGCAGGGAGCCTGACACGGGGCTCAATTCCAGGAGCCCCGATGCTGGACTCAATCCCAGGACCCTAGGATCATGACCTGAGCCGAAGGTAGATGCTCAACTGACTGAGCCACCCAGGCATCCCTAGGCTCTGAATTCTTACACTTGTTCCCCCATTGCATTTTGGGCTAGTCTCAGAACCACTATTCCTGAGGGATCTTCAAAGGTAAGTACCTCCCAACACCTGGATTTAAATTTTCAGTTCTGTCCCTCTGCCCCAGCCAGTCAAACAGAGGTGTACAAAGCAAAGGTTTAATATACACTCAGGGAACACGCTCCCGTACTCTCACTATGTCTTAATGCTTGGGCATTAAGTAATGGACATTTACACAGACAGATGTAAGGCTAAAACTCTAGATAAGGATATGGCAGCCTCTCGAGTGACACATTCTTCCAATACATATAATTAACTTTGAGGTGGGAAAGAATTCTCAAAGTTACATGACGGTTTACTAACAGAAGGATTGTTATAATGCACAACCTAACGAATGTTGCTGTGTTTTCAAAGATGCTGGATGGGTGGGGATCTTGAACTCTCAATATATCCTACCAAAATTATCCTTTTACTCCTGTGAAGGCATATAACTCATTTATTATTCCTTTTAAAAGACTGTCAACGGATACCATTGGACATCCGGGCAGAGTCATGCTATGCCCAGAAGGTGAAGGATCTCCCTCCTCTTTAGAACTTGTAGAATTATTCTCGCCAGCCTAGCACTATTAACAAATAGTTAAGTACCCTTTGCTGCTACTCTGTTCTTGCAATGTCTCCACGGGCTAAAGCCCCACACCAGCATTTGTGGTCATTCCATACAGAACGCTTGGCCACTTAAGGGTGGTGGAATAGCTACAAGACATTGATTATTCATCCATTTCTGAAGTCTTTTTCTTTCGGAGTTGGGAATTGGGGGTTTGGGTTTCACACAAAGGTTCTGACTAATAAACGGGGTGGGAGGAGCAGAATTGGGTTGTTAAAAAGGTTTAGACAATCAAAGAAATGTTGGCTTCCAAGGTAAGCCCTTTGTACAATGATACAGACTCTGTTTCTTACAGAAGAGAGAAGGCAATGTGCTAACTAGTTGCATGCCAAAATCATTGCAAGCCTAGGTAATAAATTGATGAACAGTTCTCAGGTTGTAAAGAAAATTCCTGAAATTCGGATTTTTCTTTCACTTGGGCAAAATGTTCAGAATTCTCTGGACATGTTCTCATAAACACAGAAGACAACAGGAAAAACAATTATTGAAGAGTCGCATCCTCCAAACCACACTTAGGCCTGGTGGATTTATAAAACAATTTTTCCCTCAAGTCTTTGAAGAACTTATTATACAAATTATCCCTGAGTATTGAAAGGTATGGTTTGTTTCTTAGAATTCTCCTTAGAGGGAAATGTGGTAAGAAGGAGACAGACAAAAATTATACAAAAATGTAAGGATAATACAAAAGGTAAGAATGATATACAGAAGAAAAACATAGCCTCTTATCACTTAGGAATATGACAGTTATAATAGCAACAACTTAATGTGGAAATACGCCATGCCAGGCACTGTACTAAGCATTTTTTGTAAGGTAGCTCATTTGGTCCTCACAACAATTTCTATAAAATAAATATTATGTTTCCTTGTTAAGAACAGAAAAATGAGGCTCATCCAAAGTAACAAAGCGATTAAGTGGCTGAACCAGGATTCAAAGTTAGTTGTCTCTGATGATAGGGCTCATGCTTTCAACTACTACAAAGTACCGAATAAAGCTCTTATAGGGCCCAGTTGGACTTGAACTCAGACACTTGCTCCTCTCATTGATGTGGTCATTTTTTTTTTTTGATGTGGGCATTTTAATCAAAATGCTACTGATAAACTACAGCAACTTATTAAAATAAGTTTAAGCCTTGATCAAGTATTGTTTATCCCAGAAATGTACAGATGACTTCCGCCAAAAATCAATATTATGGGGGCGCCTGGGCGGCTCAGTTGGTTGAGCATCAGACTCTTGGTTTTGGCTCAGGTCATGAACTCAGGGTCCTGAGATCAAGAGGGCATGAGGCTCTGCACTCAGCAGGGAGTCTGCTTGAAGTTCTCGCTCCCTCTCCATCTGGCCCTCCCCCACCAAATAAATAAATAAATCTTTAAAAATCAATATTATGGCAACAATGCAGGACCATCTCAGTAAATGCAAAAAAGGCATTTGATAAAAATCCAACTCCTTTTTATGGTCAACATCTTTTAAATATAGCAATAGTGAACTACCTCTTTAACGTGATAAAGAATGTAAATTCAAAAACCAAAGAACTAATCTACCAATTGGAAAAACAAAGTCACTTCCCATAAAAACAGGACCAAAACAAGGGAGTTTTATTCATTTGTAAGTTCAGTGTTTCTGAGAAATTCTTATTTTGGTAATAAGGTATGAAAATAAATTTAGAGGTGAATATTGGAAAGGAAGACATTAAAGATAGAGAATATTTTAGACAACATTAGAATATACCTAGAAAAGCCACAGAATTAACTTGAAGCGTTTAGACAGAGCTACAGAGTTCACAAAATACAAGTTAAGTAATATTGGAAAGCCAATTAAATAATCTATCAATAAGCCAACAAAAAGGAGAAGTAACACATTTACAATAAAGCAAAAACATTAAAGTATTGGGGGGAAAAGTCAATATACACAAGAGTGTGAGAAAAAGAAATAATATGACACCATCATGGCAGAAATCAGGAAAAACTTGAGTAAGTAAAGTTACACTACATTTCTGAATGGGAAGCTAATAGTATGAAGCTGATACTTCTTCACTGGTTGATTTATAGATGTAAACAATTCAAATAAAGACATCTCTTATTTCAAAAATGATACCACATCAATTTTCAGTAACAACTGTACATGACTATCCTAGGGAAACAGATGTCTAGCAGAAGTAGCAAATAGTAGAATGTATTATAAATTAACACCAGTTAAAATGGCAGAATTCCGACACAAATCAGAAAGATCAATCAGTAAATGCCATAGTGAGACCAGGAAAAGGCTGTAACACATGCAAGAATTGAATGTTTGATGAACAAAACAATGGGGAGAGAACTAATTATTTAGTAAATTCACCTGGGGTAACCGGTCATAAATATGGAGAGAAATTAACATAAGCCTTTATCTCTTACCGTATGTAATGATTCTTTCTGCATGAATAAAAAAATTAAACATTTAAATAAAACTAAAAAAAATTAGCCATAGACTAAAGTATGTAACTCAACTATAGGAATTTTTAGTTTTGTAGTGATAGAAAATATTACAAAGGAAAGACTGGTCAGAGTACAGCATAACACAAAAATGTAAAACCATTATTACAACTGAGATTAAGTGGTGAAAATGCTAGGAAGATTATGGGTAAATGAATAGCATCTAAACTATATACAGAGATGCTATAATTTCAAGACCATTACCAGATCCCCAAGGGACAAAGGGTCAAAGAGTATCATCTCCCTAGAAGAAATATATATAGTTCCAACTAGGAGGCACCATTTGATACTTGAGGTAATTGCCAAAGATAATTTACAAAACCCAATACTATACAGGCTCTGGAAGAACAGGCTCATTCAGGTTGCTGATGGCATTGTAAAATGGGTCAAGAATCATAACAATGTTCATAGTCCTTGAACCAAGGAGCCCAATTCTGGGAAATTATCCTAACATAATAATTCAAAAGAAGAAGAAAAAAGCAGCCTTCATTTTAATAACAAAAGCCTTAAAACAACCTAAATATCCAATAATAAGGGGAATGATTGAGCTATTTATTACATATTAATGCAGCGAAATTATTTGAACACTGTAGAAAAACAGAAAATTGTACAGGAAATAACATTAATGAAAGGTTAGGATGCAAAATTATATTTTCCCGTTGATTGCATCCATGAGTATTCATAAGGATAATGATCTGGAGAGCCCAAAGATTTGTATCTAGGCTTTTTTTTTTTTTAAAGCTAATACTGGGGATATTTAAAGTTTTCTTTTTTTATTTTGGCAATCTGTCTAATAAAACACTATTAAATTGGAGAAATAATTATTTTGATGTGAGAATTAGACTTCTCAAATAAACTACTTCTATTTCTCTCACCTTCTGCCATTTCTTTCTATCTCCCTCTGCATTTCTCAACAACTGCTCTTTTATGGTCTACGAATATTTCTGTGGCCCTTTGTCTCACTTTCAGCTATCTCTCTTTCTTCTCTTTCATTGGCCCCCTTACTCCACCTTTCTTCTTTTTATGCTGAGCTCGTTTTATGCTTCTGGTCTTGGAATGGTTAAAATATCAGACAGAAATGTATTTATCTGTTGAAGAAAACACTGCTTTTGTTCCTTTTAAAGTGGATGAGCTGAATTCATTATTTTAAAAAGGCACCTGGATTGGATTGGATTTTAATTATTTATGCATGGCCAAGGCCAAATCAAACGCTTCTGCAAGGCCCTAAACTATGTCAAGTGGAAAGCACTTCATATCCTAATTCCATTAGATTTGTCATCACAGAAAGAACAATGAACGTTAATGTGAAAGATACATATTTGCATGTATAGGAAACCTTTGCTATTCCAATTTTCGCATTTTCAAATATCTGACTTCTAGTCATGCCAAAACATGCTCTAACCTCCATGCAACACGTTGACACAATAATTATGATCTCACTGTATTTTGCATTTGCGATATTGTGAATGTAATATGGGTAATGAACGGGGTACCCTTAATCATGGAACCAGAGAAGAAACTGAAGGGTAATGAACCAATGCTGAGAATGGGCGAGAAGTTAAAAAGTGCAGCTTGGTAGTATAGTGACCTTGGGCAAGTTATTTAATCTCTCTCAATTTCTTCCTATATAAAATGCAGGTAATTCTAGAATCTTCGTTGTAGCATATATGGTAGGATTAAATATGACAAGGTTTTGAAAGCACTTACAGTGCCTGGCACATAGTGAGTGCCCCATTAGTGAGAGAAGGTAAAGGGCATTGCAGATTTGGATTCACAGTGTGCACATTGGCTTAGAGGCAGGAATTCAGAGGGCATATCGGGGACAGAGAAGAGACTGGCTTGTCTGTAGTCTTGTGGAAGCGTTAATTTGGCAAACCTTCCTTTTCCTTTTAGAAAATAGGATTAGTCACACTTTAGGTGTTCCTCATCAAACCTTCAGAGCAGCCACCACGTTGAAGCATTCCTTCCCATTTTGGAGTTGGGGGGACAAGGGAGGGTTTTCGAGGCAGTTCCTCGTCAATCTTGTGCAACACAGATTGCTATCTGGAAGAAGGAAGAAGGTGATACCAGCCCAAGAGTAACTTAGGCTCCTATTAGCAAGGTAAGAGTGCCAGGGCAGTGGCCTGTCTCTGCCGGGAGCATGGCCCCAACATCCTGGATGTGGGACGAGAGTGTGTGCCTCGCTGGTGAGTCTCTATGAGCCGATGGCTGGGTCTGGTCTATCTGCTGATGCTCTGTGGGAAGAGGGGACTTGAACCTGAGATAACCGAGGGCTATAGTATAACGATTAAGGGCACAGATCCTAGAGCCACGCTACCTGTGTTCACTTACTACGAGCGTGACCTTGAGCAAGTTACTTGCCGTCTCTGTGCCTTGGTTCTTCGTTTGAAAAGGGATGATGATGGTACCTATTTCATGGGGTTTGTGGTGAGTATTAAATAAGAATGCTGCCTACCAGATCATGAGTGCTGGCTATTTTCATCACTGTCTGAATAGCCCATTTCTCAGCTTCTCTTGAGATCGGGAGAATTTTCTTCCTGTGTCCACGGAGGACGTAGAAGGAGAACCATGCGTTTTCTCTTTAAGCCAAGCTTGGGTGGGTCAGACATAATAAAAGCCATAAGACAGTGGCTTTGGCACCAGGGAGACTTTACAAATGACCATCGAAACCAGAATGAAGCTAATCCTGAAAGCCTGGGTCGTGGGAGGCACTCTCTTCCTCTCTGGGCTGCAACGAGACCTGAAATTTTCTGCCATCATGCTTAATGTCTTCAAAAAACCCCCTCTCGAAATGAACAAATTACCCGGGAAGAATAACACATTAACCTGCTAGCTGAATGAACACTTTAGCACAGATTACTTTTATCAGGTTACTTAGCTTCCGGAAGCTGGCCCCAAAAACCAGCAGATGAGGGATGGGTAAATGGTATTGAGAGGGAAGGACGAGAGAAGGGGCATCTAGGGGCAGCCTGATGGCTACTGAGGACTAAAGCTGAGCAAAGCCAGGGTCTGCACGGGCCCCTGGATGGAGCATAAAACTCCTTTACCCCTACTGGTCTCCCTACCCTCTCTATCCTGTTTCATTCTCCATCTTTTCACCTGTCATACATCACATAGCGCCGGGCCAGGCGCACAATAAACAGACATTTGTGAAGTACCCGCTGGGTAAATAAGTGCCTAGAGTGGACAGAAGTCTCCAACTGCTTCACAGATGTGCTATCTTGAACACGACTAGGTATGGCTCTCTGACTGCCGACCAGGAGGGGTCATATTGACCTCCTCCATAGGGTGAGGCATGCACTTGAGGCTGGGGACATAACATGTCCTAAGAAAGTACTCAAAAAAGTACTCCAAAAGTAAGTGGAGTATAGTGATGGGCACTTGAGAATCAAAGCAGGGGTAGAAGATCCGAGGCAGGATTCATTCCAAGAGCCAGGAAAAAGCTGAGTTTCGAAGGGAGAGGAAATTAAGAAAAGGAGCAGCTCTTTATCGAACGCCTTCTGTATGCCGGCCACTTTTACTGACCTTTTCTATTTTTTTGCTCATGATAAGGCCAAAAGGAATGATTGTCTCTATTTTTTCATAAATGAGAAAACTGATCATCAGAAAAGCTGGGCAGATTGTAGCATAGTGTAGTGGCTGTGTATAGACTTGGATCTGAACTACCTAGGTTTGGATCCTGACTCTGCCCCTTATTAGCTTTGTGGTCTTGGGCAAGTTACTTAACCTCCCTGTTCGTCTGTTTCCTCCACAGTAAAAATGAGGGTAATAGTGACTACTTTGTAGAATTATTATAAGGCTTAAATGAGTTAGTATTTACGAAGCACTTAGAACAACGTCTGCTACATAGGGAATGTTTTATGAGTGTTTGTGAAGTAAATAAAATAAACTTGCCCAAGGTTATGCAGCGAGTATGAGCAAGAGGCAGAATTTGAGGCTAAGGCCAAATCCATCAGTCCTAACACAATTCCTAACTCCTCCATGGAGGAGTCCCAATTTTCCTTCGCTGCAAGGACTGTTGAAGTCCTCAGTCCCCCATGGAACGTTCTTTGACCCCTCCCTACTTTAATTCGCAGCTTCATACCCAGTCACAGACTGCTGGCCTAATGATTTGAATTGTTTTCCTGCACATTATTTCGTTTCCCAAACCAGCTTATAGGCCTCTTCTTAAGGACTTCACTTAACTTGTTTTCACCCTCCAGAGTGCCTAGCAATTCTCTGTGTTCTGAGCTGAAATCCTGCCCACAGCTCTTAAATGGACTGGTGGTCTTGCAGACTTTTGAGTGGGACAAGCATACCGCAGGTCATAATGGTTCAGGATGTAGCCCACATTTTCCACATGTGTCCATTCATTTTCACAGCTTCGGTTTCTCACTAACCAATGGCTGAAAGTCATGATATTACGGTTTTTGATTCGTTCTATATAAAGTTTTAGCCTGTCTTTTCGCTAGATTTTTTTTATATGATTCTCTCAGCTGTCGTCATTTTAAAGCAGTTGCTGAAGCATAGTTAATAAGAGATGGAGTCAGAGAGACAGAGAAGCAAATGGCACCACCAAAGTTCCCGTAAAAACATAATTTTCTATGTTATCCCTTTCCAGGCATATGGCACTGAGTCAGAAGAAATAATAGCAATGGAAAATGGCCAAATGCACAATGGTGTACTTGAGCTAAGTACAAAAGGCGATGTAGAGTTATTTTTAAGATACCATCTATTTCTAAAGTGCTTTCTGAGTCTTAAATATGCTGTACGGTCATATCTCTGAAGGGAAAGAGAAATGTACCTAAGTTCTAAAAACACTTGCTGAGACAGTAAATGAATATGCTCTGTTTCGCTGATCAGAGACCTTCATTCCAATTCGATGCAAGCCATAAATGAAATGACTTGGCTGATTATAAGCCAGTCCCCCATGAACATTTGTTTACCTCTGAAAAGCACTACACATAATTGCTGTCTCTGCTCAGGGGAGGCCCAGCTGGGATTACAAGGAGTGTTGCAAGGTTCTACTGAGGTGTGATCACCAGTTACGGCATGAACCTGGCACTGCGTGTCCACACTCTGCCTTGGCAATTGGATCCATCAGTCTTCCCCCTTCACACAACTCAAATTAGCCAAAACGACAGCAGAAGTATTGAGACCCCAGGTTCACTTTGCTCCTGAGTCATAGTCTGTAATTATGTGGCAGTTACCATGTTCCTTCAAAAAGCCAATGACAATATATTTTCATGGTCAGACAGAAGGACAGGGTTAGGGATAAGTCAGGATCGTGGACCATAGATACTGATTTCCCAGAAAAATAGAAATGGGCAATTTTTCTTAATCAGTTTCTTTCACCTGTTATTACTGTGAAAGTAATATAGGTTTGTTTTTTAAAAGACTTCTGGGGACGCCTGGGTGGCTCAGTCGGTTAAGTGTCTGCCTTCAGCTCAGGTCATGATCCCAGGGTCCTGGGATAGAGTCCCCCATCGGGCTCCCTGCTCAGGGGAGCCTGCTTCTCCCTCTACCCGCCCCTCCCCCCTGCTTGTGTGCGTGCGCGCGCTCTCTCTCTCTCTCTGACAAATGAATAAATAAAATCTTTAAAAAAATAAAAGAATTCTGGAGTTACGATTGTCATAAAAAACTGTACATATTTAACTGTACACAGCTTGAGGAGTTTGGGGGTAAGTATACGTCTGTGAAACCATCACTACCATGAAGGTCATAAACATATACATCAATTCCCAAAGTTTCCTCTTTATTATTATTGCTGTTGTTGTTGCTGTTTGGTGATAAGAACACTTAATATAAAATCTACCGTTTTGGCAAATTTTAAGTATAGGGGATTGGTAGCGCTAGACAATACGCTGTATAGTGGATCTGCAAAACGTATTTCTCTTGCAAAGCTGAAACTTTGTACGCTTTAACCATCACCTCCCCATTTCCTTCTGCCCCTGAAAAACCACCATTCTACTCTTTGCTTCAGTGAGTTTGACTATTTTCGATTCCTTATATAGGCGGTATCACATGGCGCTTGTCGTTCTGTGTCTGGCTTAGTTCATTTCAGCATAATGCCTCCAGGGTCATCCATCTTGTTGCAGATGGCAGTATTTCCTTCCTTTTCCTTTTTTTTTTTTTTTTAAGTTGAATAATATTCCAATGAATGTATACACCACATTTTCTTCATCCATTCATTTGTCGATGGACAAGTAGGTTGTTTCCATGTCTTGGCTATTGTGAATAATGCTGCAATGAACATGGGGATGCGTGTATCTCTTTGAGATGCTAGTTTTATTTCCTTTGGATCTATACCCAGACATGACATTGCTGGATCGTGGGGTAGTTCTATTTTTAATTTTTTGAGGAACCTCCATACTGCTTTCCATGATGTCTGTACCGATTTACATTCCCACCAACAGTGCACGAGGATTTCCTTTTCTCCACAGCCTCGTGCAACACTTGTTATCTTTTCTTGTTGTTGTTTTTAATAATAGCACACCCCAGCAGGTGGAGGTTTTGATTTTCAGTACCCTGATGATGAGTGAGGTTGAACACCTTTTCACATTTCTGTTGGCCCTCTGTATTGTCTTCTTTAGAGAAATGTCTGTTCAGGTTTTGACCATTTTTCACTCGGGTTATTTGGTTTTTGTTTGTTTGTTTGCTGTTGAGTTGTATGAATTCCTTGTGTACTTTGGATATTAACCTCTTATCAGATATATGGTTTGCAAATGTTTTCTCCCATTCCATAGATTGTTTTTCATGTTATTGATTAACCGTGCAGAAGCTTTTTTAATGTGATGCAATCCCACTTGTTTATTTTTGGGTTTTTTGCTTTTGGTGTTATAGCCAAAAACATTGCCAACACCAATGCCAAAGAGCTTTCCCCTTTTGTTTGCTTCTAGGGGTTTTATGGTTTCAGGTCTTAAGTTTAAGTCTTTAATTCATTTGCAGTTGATTTTCATATATGGTATTAGATAAGGGTCCAATTTTATTCTCTTGCATGTGGATATCTAATTTTCCCAAAAACATTTAAATGAAGACACTATCCTCTCCCCATTGTGTGTTCTTGGTTCCTTGTTTTAAATTAGTTAACCATATTTGTGGGGTTTATTTCTGGGCTGTCTGTTCTGTTTCATTGGCCTCTGTGTTTTTAATGACAGTGCCATATTGTTTTGATTATTGTAGCTTTGCAACATAATTTAAAATCAGGACTATGTGATGCCTGCAGCTTCGTTCTTCTTGCTCAAAACTGCTTTGGCTACTCAGGAACTATTGTGGTTCTATGCAAATTTTATTTTTTCTATTTCTGTGAAAATTACTGTTGGAATTTTGATAGGGATTGATTGAATCTATAGAATGCTTTGGGTAGTATGGACATTTTAACAGTATCAATTCATCCATTCCAGGAGCATGAGATATCTTTCCATTTATTTGTGTCTATTTTAATTTCTTTCATCAACATTTTATAATTTTAAGTGTACAGATCTTTTACCTCCTTGGTTAAATTTATTCCTAAATATTTTATTGTTTTGGTGCTTTTGCAAATGGGATTGTTTTCTTTATTTTTTAGGTAGTTCATTGTTAGTATATAGAATACAAGTGATTTTTGTGCATTGACTTTGTATCCTGCAATTTTACTGAATTCATTTATTAGTTCTAGTAGCTTTTGGTAGAGTCTTTAGAGTTTTCTTTATATAAAATCATATCTATGAACGGAGACAATTTTACTTCTTCCTTTCCAATTTGGATGCCTTGTATTTCTTTCTTTCTTTCTTTCTTTTTCCCTAATTGCTCTGGCTAGGACTTCTAATACTATGTTGAATAGAAGTATTGAGAGTGAGCATCTTTACGTTGTTCCTGATCTTAGAGGAAAAAAGTTTTTACCTTTTCACCACTGAGTATAATGTTAGGAGTTGAGAGTTAACTCTCATCACTGAGAGATTTTTTTTTAACTATGAAAGGGTGTTGAATTTTGTCAAATGCTTTTCCTGTATCTCTTGAGATAGTCATATGATTTTTAACCTTTATTCTGTTAATGCTATGTATCACATTGATTTATTTGTGGATTTGAACCATCCTTAGGATTTCAAGCATCCTAAGAATCAATCCAACTTGACCATAATGTATGATACTCTTAATACATTGTTGAATTTGGTTTGCTGGTATTCTGTTGAGGATTTTAAGATTTTATTTATTTATTTGACAGAGAGAGAGCACAAGTGGGGGAGCAGCAGAGAGAGAGGGAGAAGCAGGCTCCCCGCTAAGCTGGGAGCCTGATGTGAGGCTCGATCCCAGGACCCTGGGATCATGACCTGAGCTGAAGGCAGACGCCCAACTGACTGAGCCACCCAAGTGCCCCTGAAATTTGATATTCTTGCAGTGCCTTTATCTAGCTTTGGTACCAGGGTACCAGAGGGTAATGATGGCCTCGTAAAATGTGTTTGGAAGTGTTCCCTCCTCTTCAATTTTTTGGAAAACTCTGAGAAGGGTTGGTATTAATTCTTTTTTAAATGTTTGGTAGAATTCACTAGTGAAGCTGTTTCGTCCTGGGCTTTGTTGGAAGGTTTTGGATGTCTGATTCAGTCTTTGTACTTCTTATGTTATTGGTCTGTTCAGATTTCCTATTTCTTCATGATTCAATCTTGTTAGGTCATATGTTTCTAGAAATTTATCCATTTCTTCTAGATTGTCTGCTTTGTAGGCATATGATTGTTCATAGTAGTCTCTTATGATCCCTCGTATTTCTGTGTCTTGTGTTTATAATTTCATTTGAGTCTTATTTCTTTTTTTTTTAGTTTAAAGATTTGACAATTTTGCTTATCTTTTGAAAAAAACAACTCTTAGTTTCATTCATCTTTTCTATCATTTTTCTTTATTTTGAAGATTTTATTTATTTATTTGAGAGAGAGTGAGAAAGAGCATGAGAGGAGAGAGGGTCAGAGGGAGAAGCAGACTCCCCGCTGAGCCGGGAGCCCGATGCGGGACTTGATCCCAGGACTCAGGGATCATGACCTGAGACGAAGGCAGTTGCTTAACCAACTGAGCCACCCAGGCGCCCCTATCATTTTTCTAATTTGCACTTCATTTATTTCTGCCCTAAAATTATTATTTCCCTCCTAATGCTAACTTTGGGCTTAATTTGTTCTTCTTTTTCTAGTTCCTTGAGGTATAAAGTTAGGTTGTTTGAGATCTTCCTTTTTTCTTAATGTAGGTGTTTATTGCTATTAACTTCCCTTTTAGAACTGCTTTTGCTGCATTCCATAAGTCTTAGTATATTGTGTTTACATTTTCATTTGTCTCATGATATTTTTTTAATTTTCCTTTTGATTTCTTCTTTGACCCCTTGATTGTTCAAAAATGGGTTGCTTACTTTCCACATGTTTTTGAATCTAACCATTTTTATTGGAAGAAATGAGTCTACTCCATTTGAATACTTATGGGAAATAAATGTATAACTGTTTCCTTTATTAACAAATTTGAATTTTAAATAAACTTGTTTAATGTCTGTAGATTGGGGACATAATGTTATGTACCTCAAAAGGTAGCTATAAGGATTCAATGAGTTTACAACTTTTAGAAGTTTTAGAAAATTGTAAGTACATAGGAAGCCCTATAAAAGTGCTTGCTATATAAATTTTAAAAATGAGAAGAAAACCTTATAAATACCATCACAATCTCCTTTTATTTTCTACTGCTAGCATTCCCATTTAAGTGACAGTATGTAAAAAGAGACTTTTGTACAGTATTCCTCTCATTGGCCTCCTATAAAATGTAGACTCATGACACATTTATTTCCATATCTTTTTTAAAAGATTTATTTATTTATATTTGGGGGGGAGAGAGAGAGAATGTAGGGGGGAGCAGCGGGAGAGGGAGGGAGAGAATCTTTAAGCAGACTCCACGCCAATCATGGAGCCCCATGCAGGGCTCGATCCCATGACCCTGAGAAAATGACCTGAGCCGAAATCAAGAGTCTGATGCTTAAATGACTGAGTCATCCAGGCGCCCTGCATTTCCATATCTTATACACACACTTTTACTTTCTAATTGTATAATGTGACCCAAAGAAGTTAAACCCTGGCTTGAGAGTCTGTATCATTGCCTCCCCCACTACCAATTTATTGCATATTCTTAGAGAAATCATTCACCATCTTATTACCTCTGATATTCATATCTTACCTCTCAAAAGGATATGGGCCTATTTCATAAATATGCTTTAAATGTTCAAGGAAAGAGGTGAGCTAATTATTCCTTACCCTCGCCTTTATTATTAGCTAGTAATGATAAAAGCAGATTACCAGATTGGGTCTGTTGTTGTTGTTTCTCTTAATGTTCAAGCCTTTGTGATATAAAACCTCTGATGAAGGTTTAAAAAAGGAGCCCTTGGAAGTTGGTCATGTAAGTAGCTCCAGTAACATTTCCAGAAGGTGGCATGGTTGGGGAATGAGGCATTCAGATTAATGGAGGACAAGGGAAGATTTTTACCCCACATGCAATAAAATTGGTCCTTGCTGATGCTGCCCCAGCAGAGTGGATTCCTTTTTACTCCCTGATGAGGGTGACATGTGCACCAACTGATCTAAGCTCTCAGTTGGGGATGTTTAGAAATCCAATCTTTGACCGCCCCAGCCCATCAATCCTGGTGACAGCTCACTTAGAAAGAGGCTCATGAAGACTCAAAGTCCAGGCTGTCTTGGGTGACTCTGGCTGAGCAGAAGAAGCCTGAGGAAAGGGGACAGAGCACTGAATCTTTTTCTCTGATCATTCTCTCTAGCATCCCACGCTCCACAGGAGAGGGTGATTTTGTTTCTATGGGGTTCTTTGAGTAAGTGATTCAGGTATATATATATTTTTTAAAGATTTTATTTATTTATTTGAGACAGAATGAGAGAGAGAGAGAGCACATGAGAGGGGGGAGGGTCAGAGGGAGAAGCAGGCTCCTTGCCGAGCAGGGAGCCCGATGCGGGACTCGATCCAGGGACTCCAGGATCATGACCTGAGCCGAAGGCAGTCGCTTAACCAACTGAGCCACCCAGGCGCCCCAGTGGTTCAGGTATTTTTAAGTATTTACAGGGGCAAGGCCAACTTGTCACTACTGTGCTGAGGCGTGACTCCAAATTCCTTTATGATAATGGGAAGACGGTGTCAAATTCTGCTTCCACACAGACCGTGGGCAGCTCACTTCCGCTCTCCAGGCCTCGTTTTCTTCATCAAGAATGCTGTCACCTGCTCTTTGGATTATTATTATTCAAACTTACTCTGGCGAAAGTGATCATCCTCCCTTTTGGTGGCCTCACTGTACACTGGACACAACTCAGTCCCTTTACTTTCTTTTTTTTTTTTTTAAAGATTTTATTTATTTATTTGACAGAGAGAGACACAGCGAGAGAGGGAACACAAGCAGGGGGAGTGGGAGAGGGAGAAGCAGGCCTCCCGCGGAGCAGGGAGCCCGATGCGGGACTCGATCCCAGGACCCTGGGATCATGACCTGAGCCGAAGGCAGTCGCTTAACCAACTGAGCCACCCAGGCGCCCAGTCCCTTTACTTTCTACTCCGTCTGCTAATGCCCTGTTCCATCTCTGCCTTCCCCACTCGGGTGTGAACTCTTCCACAAAATGGACTATGTCTTACTTATGGTTGTATCACTAGCACCTTGAATGCAGTGAGCATTCAAAAATGTTCGACGAATAAACGAGTGAAGGAAAGAACAAATGGAAGAATAAAACAATAGTGAAAAGGGTTAGACTAGATGTCTTTGGAGAGCTCCCCCACCATAGGCTGACTCAATACCTCCCATCCCAATGAAAACAGAATTTTGTGTAGATTCAAGAATAGATAATGGAATGCTTCAGAAGAACCTAGGAAATTATAGGTGAATGCATTAAATCTCTCGTATTTCATATGCTGCCCCTCCCCATTTCCCCTGTCTTTGTCTCCTTTATCCTGTGGGCTAAGATCTGCCTTTCTGCTTCCTAAGACAAAGAGTGTTTATTCTAAACAACAACAACCAACTAATCAGACAAACGAAACTTCCCAAAACCTTTCTAGTTCCTTAAAGACAGCTGGTGATAGGTGCAGTATTTCTTTGGTAAATGCAGCTCTTTTAAACTAACCTTGCAATCTGCATCCTTTCCGGATGCACAAAAACCAACAATGGGCCCCAACCAACAGATCGGAGCCACAGAATCCCATCACTTTAAAATACCACTGAGAGGGGCGCCTGGGTGGCTCAGTTGGTTAAGCGACTGCCTTCGGCTCAGGTCATGATCCTGGAGTCCCTGGATCGAGTCCCTGGATCGAGTCCCTGGATCGAGTCCCTGGATCGAGTCCCGCATCGGGCTCCCTGCTCGGCAGGGAGTCTGCTTCTCCCTCTGACCCTCCCCGCTCTCATGTGCTCTCTCTCATTCTCTCTCTCTCAAATAAATAAATAAAATCTTAAAAAAATAAAATAAAATAAAATACCACTGAGAGCTACAATTAGCATATGTGAAATTTTTCTCAGCAACTTCAACCTCTTTCTCACTACGTGGGAAAACCTAGGTGGCCAGCTTTGGAGTGCAGGCCTCCTGAGTAGTGTAGACTTCCCCAGAATCTCCCTGCAACTGCAACTTCTGCCAATTACTTGTAGATTCTGGTTGCCTTGGTGACAATTAAGTGGGAGTGTGACTATAATCTGTTAAAACCTTTACATTTTACATAAGGCCAGAAGAAAAAGCAACTTTAGACAAATTATACTTAAGTGGTACATTATCTAACTTGCTTTTCTTAAGTATGTCTGGACCTATGTGAAAGTTGAGAGGTCCAAACACTCAGGCAAAAATAGAAGGCTTCATAATGCAAGTGATTTTACAAAAAAGAGAGAGAGTGAATGTGAGTGAGAGACAGAGAGAAGAGAGGGTGGAGAAAGAGGAAAATAGGGAAATATAAAGGACTGTAGGTTTCTCTTAATACTGTTTTCTATCAAATAATTCCTTTAATGAACCTAGAAAGGAGACAAGGAGAACGGTATGAGGAAAGGCAGTGGAATTTAAATTGATGGTTCATAATGATGCGTAATGAATGACTGAAGCTTAGATCAAAGCCCAAAAGGAGGAAAGCAGTCCAGCCTTGGCTGTAAAAGTCAAAAGTCAAAGCACCCATTAAGGGCGGCCCTCTCTGGCCAGTACCATCCTTCTGCAGGGCTCTCTGTCTTTGAAGGAAACGTACACCATGGCGGCGAACTCTGGTCACAAGTGGTCATCCTTCGAGATGTGCTTGTGTGCTCGTTACTGCATAAGGGTCCAAGAACTGAACTTCTGACTGTGTCCCTGCATTACACAATGCAAAAACCCAAAGCTGGCGGCCTGGGGTTTGTAGCTTCCACGAATCCTAACCAAAGTCAATTTTCGGATGCTCGCTCTTGCCAGACAACACATTATAAGAAGAGGCATCAGGGTTTCTCCACAAGACTATGGAAATCTGATGACCTTCTGGAAAGGCATTGACAGTTCCCCTCCTTCTCTCTGTCCCACTCTTGCTGTGCCCTGTGCTGTGTGCAAGTGGGCTGTGTGTCCTGCCACTGAGAGTTGGCTGCATTTCAGTAGCAAAGAAGAAAGACACTACAGAACCATGACTACTCCTTGATACTCCTGAGTATGATTTCTCCTGAATTAATTCCATTATGTATTTTTCAGCATGGTTCTGTTACTGGATCTTTGTTTCAAAGTCCTCTTTAACACCGTGGTCACCAGGAATTAAAAAGATGTTGAATGTTGCCAATGACATGTGTTTCTTGGTCCTGGACTGAGCCACCATCCCTACCCACACAGTACAACCTGCATGCAACCAGGTTCTTGATGTTTGGAAGAGTTAAGGTAACTCACCTAACTTTTAAGATTCCTCGGTCCCATCAACAGAGGTCCTTGTCTTCATGAAGATGCTTCCTACATCAGCAGGACATTCAATTCATTCTTCATTTTGATCCTAAAGGAATGCCTACTAACAGGACTGAGAAGCTAAGTGTTATTTAAGTAGGTGGGGCCTAGAGTTTTCAAAATGAGGGACCCCTGCTTAGTGGTCGAAGGCTCCATCATGCCAAAGATGTGGTCAATGCAAGTACAATGACACTTAAATCTTCAGGGAACAGGCTGGTCCTCTACCCTCTAATAACCTTTGACTGCCTAAAAGGCAACGAGACTATTTTGATTCTACAAAACTCTCAGCATGTACAGTATCCAAGCTACTTTTATCTTTCAAAGGTAGCCTCTCCACCGCCAGTCTGTCACATTTTGGAATTCCTCCTGGGGAAATGCCTTTAAAGCCAGCATCTGAGTCAGACAAGAAAAGCACACCCATTCCTTCAGATCCACACCTAGTCATTGAACAAAACCCACGTCATCTAGTTTGGTCCACCCCCCATTGCTCATCAGACTTGGCTCTTGGAGATGATATGCCCTTTCCAAAAATTAAATCCACTCAAAAGACCACACTTTCATACCACTGAGAGTCATAAGAATGGATTGTGAAGGCAGTTCCCAAAGAGGATGGTCAAAATGTTGGAAACCCCTGAATCCCACTGGAATAAGTGTGTGGCCCCAAAAGGGACAACACTTATTTCTATGTTTAATATATGGAGAGTTATTTCAAGAGTGGGGAAGGGTAAGAAAACTGAGTTTCAAGTGGATATAAAATCTAGGCTTTCTCGGGGCGCCTGGGTGGCTCAGTCATTAAGTGTCTGCCTTTGACTCAGGTCATGATCCCAGGGTGCTGGGATCGAGCCCCGCATCGGGCTCCCTGCTCGGCAGGAAGCCTGCTTCTCCCTCTCCCACTTCCCCTGCTTGTGTTCCTGCTCTTGCTGTGTCTCTCTCTCTCTCTGTCAAATAAATAAATAAAATCCTTTTAAAAAAAAAATCCAGGCTTTCTCATTTCTAAAGATAAAAATGGGGATAAAACCATTCATTTCAAAGGGCTGTTGGGATAAATAAATGAGATAGATGGATACATTTTATAGGTCCCAAAGTGGACATTCAAGAGTAAGACATCTGGGTACGTAGAAAAGTAAGCATAAGTAATTGCATATCTACACACTACATAAAATTAACGCTATTGTATTCTTGTCTTTTATCTATAAAGCAAACATGAGGAAGAGCTAAAGAGGATGGAAATGAAAGGGATGAATAGTTGAGCTCAGATGGATTAAAAGAGCAGAAAGGTGAATGCAGAATTATAAGTAGAATAAGGTGGCTTGAATTTTACTAATGATTCACTTTTTCTTTCTTAATGCCAAATGACTCTATTTAAAAAAGGTTAAACCCTCTGAAGACAGGACTACATTTAAATACAAAGAAAGAGGTATTCTCAGTAACTGCTAATGGTGCCTAATTACTCCCAAATTGATTTAAGATTTATTCTTATTATTCTTGTACTGGAATTTCAACACAAAACACATTTAATCAAAGGAAGTTAATGAACGAATTGAGAAGCTTAATTTTAGTTCACTTGAACAAAATTTTCCTAGATGAGTTTCTTTTTCAGAAATATAATACTTGATGCCACTCAAGACCCTTAAAATAAAGTTAAATATGGAATTTATCACTGACCTTTGAGTGAGTGATTAGTTTCAATGCTTCTCTTTTCCTTTCAAAATTATGTACTCAAAAGATCATGAGGCTATTTCTCTAGTTTAACTCGACACTCAGTTATTGATGGTAGGTAAAAACTCGGTTAACTGAAACTCAAACAACTAGAACTCTCACGTTACTGGAATGTTGCTGTCATTAACTTTTACTCAGAGAGAAGCAAATAACAAAAAAGCAAATGAAAGGCAGCCAATTTAGTTAACAAATACTACCAAATCTTCTGAAAAGGAGGGTGTCTTCGTTTTATATTGAGCCCCGTTTCCTACAATTTTCCTCTGACAGCTGTATAAGGAAACAGGGAAAGCATTGAAGGTTTATGAAACACTTTCTATGTGCTCATCTCTGTGATCTGGTCCCAGCTAACATTTTACACTTATTCCTTCACATATCCTCTGTTCTAGCCATCCTAAGCATCTGCCATTTTTAAAATCTTGACAACAACCTTATAAAAGATGCCATATGTTTTAATTTTACAGATGAGGAAACTGAGGATTAGTGATGTTAAGTAACTTGTCCAAGGACATGAAGTTAAGCCACTTGTCCAAGGTAACATAGTTAGTAGCTCTAGGACTATATTTGGATCCAGATCCTTTTGACATCAAAGCACATATCTGAATGATGACCCTTGAACCTTGCAAAATCTTCGGCCAACATAGAAATTTTCCACCGCATGCATTAGTGTCTATGTCCTGAGTGATCCATGAAAATTGTTAGCTCATGTACATAAGAAATATTTTCAGCAAGAAATGAAGAAAAGGGGCTTCCATTTAAACTTCAGTTAACTACGGTTTCTTCTAATTCTAAAATACTGAGTTAAAAGAAAAACTTCCATCAATTAGCAGAATAAACTCATTCATATGGAGTAGGTGCTCAGATCATAATGCAAGAATGTCAGAAATTAATAACAAAAATCTCTCAAAACTTGATACTTAGAGAAAAATTTAAATGTCTTCACAGAATGAATCAAGAAGTGACATCAGCAAAAATGACAGAGTGGGAAACTCTGAAATGGTTTTCCTAAAAGCAATGAAAAAACTAGCAAAAACTTAAAGAATGAACTTTTTCAGAACTCTGGATTGCTGAAAGCCTTGTGCTAATTTCCAGAGTTCTGTAAAAAGATATACCATGCAAATGATAACAAAAAGAGAGCCAGAATGGCTATCTTATATCAGACAAAATGGACTTTAACACCAAAATTGTTACTGGATAAAAAGAGGGACATTTCATAATGATATATGAGGGCTAATCCCTCAATAAGATGTAATAATTATAAACATATAGGCACCTAAAAACAGAGGCCTAAGATACATAAAGCAAAATTGACAGAACTGAAGGGAGGAATAGTTCAATAATAGTTGGAAACTTCAATGCCCCTTTGGCAATCATGGATATAACAACTAGGATAGATCAAAAGAACAATAGTGGATAGATCAACAAGCAAGTAGGGGAGGAACAACACTGTAAATCAACTGGACATCTATAGAACATGCCACCCAATTACAACAGAATATACATTCTTCTCAAGAACACAGGGAACATTCTCCAGGATATACCATATGCTAGACCATAAAACAGTCTCAATAAATTAGAAAAAGATCAAAATCACACAAAGCACATTCTCCAACAAAAATGAAAAAAGTAGAAATTAATAATAGAATATTTGGGAAAACCACAAATATATGAAAAATAAGTAATGCACACTGAATAAACAGTGGGTCAAAGAAGAAATTAGAAATCCAAGTATTTTGAGATGAATGTAAATGATAACACAATAAGTAAAAACTTATGGAACGCAGGCTCCATGCTCAGCAGGGAGTCTGCCTCCCCTCCTTCTTCCTCTGCTGCTCCTCCTGCTTGCCCCCTCTCTCTCACTCTAAAATAAATAAACAAATCTTTAAAAAACAGGAAAGAACAAAAACAACCTAAACTTCCAACTTAAGAACTTGTAAAAAGAAGAGAAAACTTAAACCCAAAGCATGCAAAAGAAATGAAATTTTAAAAATTAGAGCAGACACTAATGAAGTGGAGAAAAGAAAAATAATAGAGAAAATTAATAAAACCAAAAATTGGTTTGTGCAATGACAGAGAAAACGGACAAACTGTTAGCTAGATTGACCAAGATAAAAAGGAAGAAGACTAAAGTTACTAAGCTCAGGATTAAAAGAGGGATATTAACTACCATCCTTAAGAAATAAAAAGGATTATACAAGGATACTATGGACAATTGTAGACCAACAAATTAAATAACATAGATGAAATAGACAAATTCCTTAAGAACACCAACTATAGAAACTGACTCAAGACAAAATAGAGAATCTGAACTGATCTATAGCAGGTAAATAGATTGAATTAGTAATAAAAAAATACCACAAAGAAAAGGCCAGTCCCAAATAGCTTCACCAGTGTAATCTTCCAAATGTTTAAATAAGAGCTAATAGCAATACTTCACAAAGATTTTCAAAATATCATAGAAGAGTGTACACTTCTCAAGTCATTCCATGAAGCCAGTGATATCAAAGCCAGACAAAGACATCATGACAAAAGAAATCTTTGTGAAGTATTGCTATTAGTTCTTATTTAAACATTTGGGAGATTACACTGGTGAAGCTATTTGGGACAGGGCTTTTCTTTGTGGTATTTTTTATGACTAATTCAATCTATTTACCTGCTATAGATCAATTCAGATTCTCTCAAAAGTTTGTTTTCTCAGGGCGCCTGTGTGGCTCAGTCGGTTAAGCATCCGACTCTTGATCTCAGCTCAGGTCTTGACCTTAAGGTCATGAGTCCAAGCCCTGTGTTGGGCTCCACGTTGAGTGTGACGCCTACATTAATTAATTAATTTATTATTTTTAAAAAGTTTGTTTTCAGTTTGAGTAAGCAAGAAAGGGAGAAAGGTGGGAAGGGGGGGCTCCTGCATACAATGGACAAGCTCCATACTAAACCCCTCACCACCCATCCCACTCTCATGAGACTTCTATGATCCAAAATTACAACAATTTGATTCCAGATAGCTTGTGTGTATTGAACATCCAATATGAGCTAGGCCTAGAGCAACAAGAGTGAATACAGCCGTTGCTGGCCTCTGGGAACTCATAGTTCAGCGTGGGTGACAAGCCCATGAATGGATAATTACCCAACAGTGTAGTTAGGGCTCTAATAGATGTGTGAACAAAGTGTTGTAGGTTGGGCCCAAAAAGTACAGGGACATGACCACATCGCAGAGGGTTGGTACTTTGTCCAATAGAAAGTCCTTGAAGCTTTGTGAGCAGGGAAGTGACATACATGGTCAAAGGAGCTTAAGAGAAAATCTGGTAACTTTGTGTAGTCACAAGGATATGGGAGAAATTACAGGAAAGAACGTAAGTAGGAGACCACTTGATTAATCCTGGCATATTAACAAAGATTTGAATGAAAATAGTACTGGTAGTAACGAAAATCAAAGAAGTCCATTAATTTAATGGAAGAATTGAAGTCAACATGGCTTGGTAGCTGAGCGGTCAGGAAGGACAAAGCAAAGAACAGTTTTGTGTCTCTAAAACTGACAGTGTGGTGGAGCTATAAATAGAAATGGAAAGCTTCTAAGAGGGGCACATTTTGATGGAGAGAAGCTATCTTGTGTTTTCAGCACTTGTGTTATTTTTTTTTTAAAGATTTTATTTATGTATTTGACAGAGAGAGACACATCGAGAGAGGGAACACAGGCAGGGGGAGTGGGAGAGGGAGAAGCAGGCTTCCCGCTGAGCAGGGAGCCCGATGCGGGGCTCGATCCCAGGACCCTGGGATCATGACCAGAGCCGAAGGCAGACGCTTAACCACTGAGCCACCCAGGTGCCCCCAGCATATGTGTTTTGAGCAGCAGTTGAACATCTAAGTGGAAATGTGCAGCACACAGCTGGATACATAGGTTTGAGCATAGAAATGAAGTGGTTATGAATTATACATGTATAGTAACAGCGTTATAATGTACATTATAATTGCATATCCCAAACTCAAGAGGAGAAGGGAGGGGGAAAAGTTGGGGAGTATAACTGTGATTTTTCAGTAATATTTTATTTCTTAAAAAGGAAGAGAGTCTGGAGCAAATTTGGCCAAATGTTAACACTTGTTAAATCTAGACAGTAGATACATAGGTGGTTATGTTCTTTACTTTTTGTGTTTAAAAATTTTCATAATTAACTAAACAAAATAAAACTGAAAATCCTAGTAATCAAAATGTATAATCCCCAAATTTCAAGTACATTGATATTTTAACCCAGAAAGGCAGAATCTAATCCTTTAATTGTTACAATGTACAGCTAATCCAAAGTGTTATTGAAGTCAATCTATTGCCTCCAGTAAATTACCACAGATTTAGTGGCTTAAAAGAATACAAATCTATTCTTTTATAATTCTGGGTGTCAGAAGTCTGAAATGCTTCTTGCTATGCTAAAATCAATATGTCAACAGGACTGGTTCCTTCTGGAAGGTATAGGGGAGAAGCCCTTTCCTGCCTTTTCTAGTTTCTGGAGGTCACCTGAATTCCTTGCCTCTTGGTCCCTTCCTTCATCTTCAAAGCCAACAGAGTAGCTCCTCTCTCTCTCTCTTTCTCTCTCTCTCTCCTTCTTCCCCTCCCTCTCCCTCTCTCTCTTTCTGCTACCATAGCCATGTAACCTTTCTTCTTATAAGGACCCCTATAGGTGGGCCTACCCAGATAATTCAGAATAATTTTCCAATCTCAAGATCCTTAACTTAATCACATCTTCAAAGTTCGTTGCTATGTGAGGCCACATCTCTAGTTCTAAGGATTAGGATGTGGAGATCTTTGGGCGAGAGGAGGGGTGCTTATTTTATCTACTACATAACCTCTTATTTTTAAGCTTAAAATAATTATTAATGACATTTAATACAAAACAATAGGAACCTTTTTAGCATGAGGATTTTTATAGGTTATAATATTTACTTATAAAATCAACAAATGGAAATAATAATGTTTTTCTGATCGACACAAAATGAGAAATAAAAATCTTACATTGGCTTCAACCTTAAAATTTAGATTTTAAAACTTTGGTCACACAGTATCAAGGCCGTTCTTTTTTTGTTGTTGTTGTTTTACAGCTTTATTGAGATATAATTGACATGTAACGTTGTGTAAGTTTAAGGTATACAACATACTGATTTGATAAACTCAGAGATTGCAATCAGATTACAGCCATAGTAGGCTAATACTTCCATCACATCACATAATTATCATTTCCCCTTTGCTGTGAGAACATTTAAGATCTCCTCTCTTAGCAACGTTCAAGTATATAATACGGTATTATTAACTATAAACACAATGCTGTACATTAGATTCCCCAGAACTTAGTCATTTTCTAACACCAAATTAGAAGTACTGTTTGACCTACTTCTGCTTATTTCCCTCATCCTCCAGCCCTTGGTAACTACCATTCTACTATCTGTGTCTACGAGTTTGGCTTTTGGAGATGCCACATATAAATGAGATCATACAGTATTTGTATTTCTTTGTGTGAGTTGTTGCAGTTAGTATAACGCCCTCCAGGTCCATCCACATTGTTGCACATGCCAGGACTTCCCTCTTTCTCATGGCTCAATAATATTCCAGTGTGTGTGTGTGTGTGTGTGTGTGTGTGTGTGTGTCTATATAAAACATTTTCTTTATCTATTCTTCCACCGATGGACACTTAGGTTGTTTCCATATCTGGGCTATTGTGAATAATGCTCCAATAAACATGGGAGTACAGCTATCTCTTCAATATCCTGTTTTCATTTCCTTTGGATATATATCCAGAAGTGAAATTGCTAGATCATAGGGTAGTTCTATTTTTAATTGTTTGAGGCACTTCCATACTGTTTTCCACAGTGGCTGCACCATTTTACAAACCCACCAACAGTACACGAGGGTTCCCTTTCTTCACATCCTCGCCAACACTTGTTATCTCTTGTCTTTTTGATGATAACCATTCTGGTAGGTGTGAGGTCATATCTCATTGTGGTTTTGATTTTCATTTCCCTAATAGTGATGTTGAGCATCTTTTCATGTACCTGTTGGTCATTTGTGTATCTTTGGAAAAATGTCTATTTAGGCTCTCTGCTCATTTTTTAATTGGTTATTTCGTGGTGGTAGTTGTTGTTGTTATTGAATTGGATGAGTTCTTCATATATTTTAGATCTTAACCCCTCATCTGATCTATGGTTTGCCAGTGTTTTCTCCCATTCCAGAGGTGTCCTTCATGTTGTTGATTGTTTCCTTTGCTGTGCAGAAAGTTTTTAGTTAGGTCTGTAATGGCTTTATCTGGCTTGGGTATGAGGGTAATGCTGGCCTTGAAAATGAATTTGGGAGTGTTCCCTAATAGGAAATGATTAGAATGTTACCTAATTGCTGCCTTCTGTTCTAATGATGGTGCTGAAGAAAAAGAACTGGTAGATAGGCACTACGGGGATTCATTAAGTTCTAGGAGAAGTCAGATCTAAGAAATCAACTTTGTAACCAAGTGGGGACCATGCTGAATTGACTATTATTATTTTGTTCTCAGCAGTAAAATATTCAAATTACTTTTTAAAGGTTTTTAAAAAATCTAATCAGAAAATGAAATAATAGATTTATTTATATTGAAGGGAAAAGAGCTAGTCCTCTCAGATCAAAGGAGAAATAATTATGATCACGTGTTCTGGAGGCAAAGACAATGATAGTGATTGGTAATAATGAACATAGTAATGAGCATTCATTGATTTATTGTCATGGGAAGGATGCTGTCAAAGGCTTTTATTTAACCTTTACAATAATCCAATGCAGTAATTAGTAAGGAAGGCCTCGCTTTTACAGAGGAGGAAAATAAATCTTAAGCAAATCAAGTGACATATCCAAGGTCACATCACTTACAAGTGGCGGAGCTGGGTCAAGAACCCAGGAAGTCCGTTTGCGACAACATGGATGGACCCTGAGGGCGTTATGCGAAGTGAAATAAATCAGACAAAGAAAGACAAATACAAAAGGCTACCAGAGGCAAGGGGTGGCGGCAGCAGGCATTGGAGCAAGGTGGTCCAAAGGCACAGACTTCGGTTATAATACAAATAAGTACTAGGATGGATGTGATGTACAACCTGATGACTATAGTCCCCACTGCTGTATGATCGATATGAAAGTTGTTAAAAGAGCAAATCCTGAGAGTGCTCATCACTCATCACTATATATATATATATATATATATATATATATATATATACACATATATATATTTACTTAGATTTCTTTTTCCTTTTTTTGTATTTATGTAAGACGATGGATGTTAATAAAACTTACTGCGGAAAACATTTAACGATATATGTAAGTCAAATCATGACACTGTACACCCTAAACTTACACAGCGCTGTATGTTAATTCTATTTCACCAAAACTGGGGGGGGGGACCCAGGAAGTTGACCCTAGAGTCCACACTGGGGATGCACTTGTGAGCCGAATCTGCCATGGTCCCTGCCCTTGTGGGACACGCACTGGGAAACGTCCTGAGAAGAAAGTGTGGAACACCTGGGTGGCTCAGTCAGTTGAACATCTGCCTTCGGCTCAGGTCATGATCCCAGGGTCCTGGGATCGAGTCCTGCACCGGGCTCCCTGCTCGGCGGGGAGCCTGCTTCTCCCTCTGCCTGCCACTCCCCCTGCTTGTGCACTCTCTCTCTCTCTCTGACAAATAAATAAAATCTTAAAAAAAAAAAAAAGAAAGTGTGCCAGTCGCCTGAGACTGTACATAGGACGAACTTGGCCAGACTAGGGGATCAAGAAATACTTTGCTGCATTAAAACCTGAAGCATGAGCAAATGTTAAGTAAGCAAAGGTGGTACAAGACAGGGCCACATTTAGAGAAAGCATTTCAAAAGGAAGGCAAGGTCTGGAATAATTTTTGGTTGTTACAACTGGGGGTGGGCTGTTGCTGACATCTTGTGAGTAGAAGTCAGGGATGCTGCTAAGCCCCTTACGATGCACAAGACAGTCCCCCCGCTGCAAAGAATTTTGGGCCTGAAATGTCAACAGTGCCAGGGTGAGAATAACCCTGTTCTAAGTGTAATGGGAAACTATTGAAGGGTTCTAAGTAGGTAAGTGGTCGAATCTTATGAGTATTTTAAGATTGATGTCTTATGTCTGATGTCAGTGTGGAGAATTGATGGTGGAGAGATAGGACTGGATATAGGTAAGCTACTTAAGAGACTTTTGTAGACGTCCAGGCAATGGTAGCAGAGAAAAGTGAAAGGGTTCAACCTCTACTTTAAAAGTAGAGACTAGACGGGCTTGCCTGAGGATAGAATGGAGGTGGGTACAGAAAGAAAGAATAATCAAAGATGGCACCCACATTTCTGGCTTTAGTTGTTGAGTGGATGGATGGAGGTACGATTAACTGAGGAAAAGATGGAGGGAAGCAAAATGTGGAGGGAGGCATCACTTAAGTTTGGTCACAGTAGTTATGAAGTGCCTGCTTGGTATATAAATGAAAACATCAAGAAAATAAGTATATGCATTTAGAGCTCAGAGAAACTATGCTGAAGAGATATATTCATGAATTTTCCATCTAGAATTGCAAATGGAAATGTATAGAATGTCTGGGGGCAAGTCTTTATCTTCTGAAATGAATATCATGAAAGATACTCAAAGCTGTATCCTCTCCTCAAAGCTGTGTTTTTTTAAAATTTTTTATTGTTATGTTAATCACCATACATTACATCATTAGTTTTAGAAGTAGTGTTCCATGATTCATTGTTTATGCATAACACCCAGTGCTCCATGCAGAACGTGCCCTCCTCAATACCCATCACCAGGATAACTCATCCTCCCACCCCATCCCCTCTAGAACCCTCAGTTTGTTTTTCAGAGTCCATCATCTCTCATGGTTCGTCTCCCCCTCCGATTTCCCCCCCTTCATTCTTCCCCTCCTGCTATCTTCTTCTTTTTTTTTTCTTAACATATATTGCATTATTTGTTTCAGAGGTACAGATCTGAGATTCAACAGTCTTGCACAATTCACAGCGCTTACCAGAGCACATGCCCTCCCCAGTGTCTATCACCCAGTCACCCCATCCCTCCCACCCCCCCACTCCAGCAACCCTCACTTTGTTTCCTGAGATTAAGAATTCCTCATATCAGTGAGGTCATATGATACATGTCTTTCTCTGTTTGACTTATTTCGCTCAGCATAATACCCTCCAGTTCCATCCACGTCGTTGCAAATGGCAAGATCTCATTCCTTTTGATGGCTGCATAATATTCCATAGTATATATATACCACTTCTTCTTTATCCATTCATCTGTCGATGGACATCTTGTCTCTTTCCACAGTTTGGCTATTGTGGACATTGCTGCTATAAACATCGGGGTGCACATACCCCTTCAGATCCCTACATTTGTATCTTTGGGGTAAATACCCAGTAGTTCAAAGCTGTGTTTTGATGTAACTACCAGAGACACTTGCTGTTGGTTGGGACACAGCCTCACATGGCTTATATTCTGTAAACCACCATTCATGATGCCTAAGTGAAAACCAAGCAGTTTTTGTTTTCAGAAACCACAAAGTGTCAAAGATGAACACGATTGTAGGAGTTTTCCCTTTCATACTTGAAGATGATGATAAAGTTCTTTCACATCTGGTGTCTTCAGTTCGTCTCTCACTCTAGAACTCAATTCAATTCTGCTAGAAGCAGCTAGAAGAAATGCTGGGGCGTGATGCACTATTTACCAAGGCAAAGCAGCCCTATGTTGCTCCAGATTTTGCTACATTAATCAGTGACTCTGTCTATCTGTCTCCACCTCCACTGCCATTATGCTAGTGCAAACTACCTCCAGTTCTCTCTTGGACTTCTGCAGTGGGCTCATACTGGGGCTCCCTGTTCTCAATCCATTCCTCAGACAGCTGCCAACATTGATTATTTAAAAACATTAACTAAAGCTTATTTCCTCTTTAAAACTTTCCAGAAATTTTCCATGACACAGTACAATCAAAATCCTCGCCAAGACTTGACATCATGTATAACTTGCCTGCTTCACCATCGTCTCAGACACTCTCCCCTTCCTCACTGCTCTCCAGACACGCGATCCTTCTCTCTGGGCCAACTTGGCCCTTGCCTCAGGGTCTTAGTACCTGTTGTTACCCCTGCTGGGCTGGTCTTTTCCCAATATTTCCGCAGCAGTAGCCCTCCCACCTCGCAGGTCTTAGTCACCACCGTGGAGAGGGCCATCTCTGTCTCCACTTGCTAGCTGTGTAACACTGGGTAAGTTGCTCGACTTTTCTAAGCCTCAGTGTTCTCATCAAGGAAATGAAGGTAAAGAGAGCTCTTAACAAGAAAGAAATTTTAATAAATGGTTCTGAGAAAACTGGTTGGCCATTTGGAGGAAGTTAAACTAGGTCTGTTTTTTGTTTTTGTTTTTTTGTTTTTTTTACTGTGTGTAAGGATAAATTCTATATGCATCAGAGAAGGAAACGTGGGTGAATTCCTCTTTAAGCTGGGTGTAGGGAAAGGCTTGTAGACTGGCTTAAGATGCAGAGGCAATAAAAGAAAAGATTGATAAATTTGACTACATTGAAAAAAACAATTTATGTTTGTAACCTACCCTCCCCACGAATAAGATCAAAAACCAATTGAGGGAAACTGGGACAAAATATTTGCAACACATATAAAGAAAAGACTGATATCCCTTAAATATAAGAAATTCTTAAAAATTGAGAGAAAAGCCTACAAAACATGAAAGAAAAATGACAAATGACACACAAGGAATATTCCCTCCAATTTTTTTAAATGACCCTTAAACATATGAAGAGATATTCAATTTCCTTCACGATAAGAGTAATGTAAGGTAAAACTACATGGGAATACCATTGCTTATGTGCCAGAGTGGCAAAAACTAAAAAGTATATAAAAAAAGGACTCTGCCTCCTGTGTTGTTGATTTGAGCTATTCTGACAAGTGCGAGGTGGTATCTCACTGTGGTTTTGATTTATATTTCCCTGATGATGAGTGATGTTGAGCATCTTTTCATGTGTCTTTTGGCCATCTGGCTATCTTTGGAGAAATGTCTGTTCATGTCTTCTGCCCATTTTTCAATTGGATTATG